>NW_027181837.1:13212156-23057156 GCF_029961685.1 Aristolochia californica
TACAATATCCTGATGTAGATTTTCTATCATCAGGTGATCCAACCCAATCTGCATCTGAGAAGCCCATTTTTTTATACGGTAATCCTCTTTCAGGAGCTCCTTTAGGTATCGTAATATTCTCTCTAAGGCCTGCCAGTGGGTAATCTGTGGTTTGTGCATGAATTGACTCACCACACTTACAACGTATGATATGTTTGGCCTAGTTACCGTGAGATAGATCAGTTTTCCCACGAGCCTTTGATATTTACCAATATCAATATCTTCTCCATTTGTGGCACACAAGTTTACATTTGTATCCATAGGTGTGTCAACTGGTCGACAACCCTTCATTCTTGTTTTTTCAAGTAGATCCAAGACATATTTCCTCTGAGACAAAATTATCCCATGCTTAGATTGAAGAACTGTTATTCCCAAAAAATATTTAAGCATACCTTGATCCTTACTCTTGAACTCCTGACATGTCATATTCTTCACTTCTTGTATGCTCAGAGCATCATCACTAGTTAAGATAATATCATAACACACATCCAATAATATTTTTCCTTTGACAGTATCTTTATAATATACTGAATGATCAACCGAGCACCGATAAAAACCAAAACGTAGAAGTGTTTGACTAAATTTATCAAACCAAGCTCGAGGGGACTGCTTAAGCCCATATAAAGATTTTTTTAACCTGCATACCGACTCCTCCTCAACCACATAACCAAGTGGTTGAACCATATAAATTTTCTCACTTATATCACCATTTAAAAAGGTATTTTTAACATCCAATTGATATATGGGCCATGATGAGTTAGCAGCAATAGATAAGATGATGCGTACCGAATTCAATTTTGCAATAGGAGAGGTCTCCTCATAATCGATCCCATGATATATGGGCCATGATGAGTTAGCAGCAATAGATAAGATGATGCGTACCGAATTCAATTTTGCAATAGGAGAGGTCTCCTCATAATCGATCCCATAGTACTGCCCTCAACCACATAACCAGGTGGTTGAACCATATAAATTTCCTCACTTATATCACCATTTAAAAAGGCATTTTTAACATCCAATTGATATACGGGCCATGATGAGTTAGCAGCAATAGATAAGATGATGCGTACCGAATTCAATTTTGCAACAGGAGAGAAGGTCTCCTCATAATCGATCCCATAGTACTGCCCTCAACCACATAACCAGGTGGTTGAACCATATAAATTTTCTCACTTATATCACCATTGAAAAAGGCATTTTTAACATCCAATTGATAAACGGGTCATGATAAGTTAGCAGCAATAGATAAGATGATGCGTACCAAATTCAATTTTGCAACAGGAGAGAAGGTCTCCTCATTATCGATCCCATAGTACTGAGTATAACCTTTAGCAACTAGTCGAGCTTTAAGATGAGCAACCGATCCATCCAGATTATTTTTTACCGAAAACACCCTTCTACAACCAACAGGTCTTTTACCTTTTGGGAGTGAGGTTAAGGACCAGGTTTGATTTTCATATAAGGCGTGCATTTCTTCATCCATAGCGGCCTTCCAATTTGGATGCTTCAGAGGCTTCTGATATGACTGTGGAATGGAATTAGAAGAAAGAGAGGCAAGGAACTGAAAACACTCAGAAGACAAGAGATGGTGAGACATAAAATTTGAGATAGGATGCGAAGTAGTACAAGAACAACGTTCCTTTCTTAAAGCAATAGGCCTAGTATCAAATTCATGCCCAAACATAGGAAGAGAAGGACTTACCTCTGGGGGATCTGACAACTCCACAGGTGAAGGTATGGCCGGTGCGTCAGGGGTTGGGTTAACTTCAACATTGAATGGCACAAGCGGACACGGAGTGGTAGAAAAAAATATCCATCCTGGAGGAGCATCATGGGAGGAATAGAAGGAGATGTCTTCAAAGAAAGTCACATCAGGAGAGATAAGCATCCTCTGAAGGGTAGGATTGTAACAGATATAACATTTTTGGGTGCGAGAGTACCCAAAAAAAATGCACCTCATAGACCGAGGATCAAGTTTATTTTGTGTTGGAGAAGTAACATGAACAAAACATGTACATCCAAACACTTTCAAAGGGAGAGAAAAAGGATCTTCACCATGAAATAACATAGAGTAAGGAGTTTTATTATGAAGAACTTATAAAGGTAACCTATTAATAAAAAAACATATCGTAAGTATGGCATGAGGCCAATAAAAATAGGGTACCTTCATGGAGTAGAGAAGACCCCAAGCAACTTCAAGAAGATGACGATTCTTCCTTTCAGCAACACCATTTTGTTGAGGGGTATAGGCACATGATGTTTGATGGATAAGCCCATTACCCTCACAAAATGATTTGAAATCATTATACATGTATTCCTTAGCATTATCAGACCTAAGGATTTGAATTTTCTTCCAGAATTGTGTCAATACCATAGCTTGAAATTTTTTAAACAAAGGAAGAATTTCAGAACGCTCTTTAAATAAATATAACCAAGTCACTCGGGTAAAATCATCCACAAAAATGACAAAATATTTAACTTGGGAAATATTTGAGACACTTAAAGGTCCCCAAACATCAGAATGTATTAACTCAAAAGGATTATTACTTGTAGTTGTAATACGAGGAGAATATGTCTCCTAATATGTTTACTTAATTGAAAAACCTCACAACTAAAATTAGAAAGTACTTTTAAAGATGGAAGCAAAGAACGAAGTGAAGGGGTAGACGGATGACCAAGCTGGTTGTGCCAAAGTTGGGCCTCAGATGTAGTGGATGATAAGTCAACTAATGGTGGAAGAGTGAAGTAGTACAAGCTCCCCTTTTCATGACCACCACCAATTACCTACTTAGTAGTGAGATCCTGAAATACACAAGAAGACGGTGAGAAGGTGATAGAGCAATTTAACTGTTTGGTTAATTGACTAACAAAGAGCAAATTTAAAGGAAATTGAGGGACAAACAAAACATCTTGAAGAGGAATAGACGAGGTAAGAGAATAGGAACCTTTTCCAAGGACCTTGGTTTGGCTACCATTAGCAATAGTAACGAATTTCTGAGGAAGACAAGGAGATAATGACTGAAACAAGTATTTGTTACCTAATAGATGTTCGGAGGCCTCGAAGTCGATGATCCAAGAGGAAGAGGATGAAGAGGAAGAAAACATACATGAGACAATAGTACTAGCAACAGTAGATAATGGGGGAATGGAAGATTCCATTAAGGACTTCATTTTCTGAAATGCAACATAGTCTTTAGCAGTAAGAGTCACATTTCCAGAGTAAGAGTCAGTCTTTTCTTCATGTTTCTCAACACTAACAGATATTGGGTTAGTCGTGTCCCAATCATGTTTGCCATGAAGTTTCCAACATGTTGCCACAAGGTGGTTCTAACCACCACAGTAAGTGCAAAGTCGGCTCAGTACGGGAATTATTCGGACCCATTCGACCACCTCTATTTTCAGCCCCATTCATAGTTCTACCCCCTCTCATATTTTTGCCCCGTCCTCAGTATGATGAAGATGTACCCTGATTTCTAGAGAACATCACCGATGGAGCATCAATAGGAGAAGGAGGGGATGGATCAAGTATCCATAGTAATGTAGCACTAATGCCATCGAAGGATGGAAGAGCGGAGGAACTTAGAAGCTGAGTTTTAGCAACCTCAAGGTAAGCTTAATATTCAACAAGCAAATAGCTTCTGCCAAGGCTTCTCGTTGTCATTCTTGAACATAAATGTCAGTGGAGTATGACTGAGCTATTTTCCATTCTTGAAGAAGGCCCCGAAACTGGGCCAAAAATTCGTGAATATTATCTCCGTGTTTAGTTTGCAGCATACTTTGTAATACATCATATACACTTTGTAATGAGGCAGTACTTGAGTAAAGCTTAGCACAAGTGTCCCACATGTCCTTGGCTGTTTCCAAGTGGACCACATTGTTGGCCACATGCTCTTCCATGCTATTGATGAGCCAACTTATAACCATGTTATTATTTTTAACCCACTTGTGGTAGGTTTCATTTTCTTCATCAATCGGAGGAGGGAATTGAATGACGTGGCTTAAAAAGTCACAAGTAATGAGAACCCACCATACCGATTGTGACCAGTTAAGGTAATTGGAGAGACCAGTTAAGGTAATACTTGAGTGGAATTGTAGTAATACGGCGTATATCATTCTTATTACTGTTGTGTCCACTCTCCATGATGAGGTAAGTCAAATGTGGAGGTCAAGGGAAGGGGCCTTCTTCAAATAACAATTACTCAATGTAATTTGAAGAACCCGTGGACCAAATCAGTCACCTAAAAAAACTTTTCTTCACGAGAGCAAAAACCAAATTATCAACAAATTTGTGCCTTTAGCAAGTGAGAATAAGATCCATCCATTACTCAATTCCTTTTATATTCTTAAAAGCAAAGAGGAGAAGGTAGATGCAACCGATTAGGCCTTAATCCAAACTCCAACACAAACCGAGAGGGAGAACAAATATTTAGAGACAATTTAAAGGCAAATCAAGACACTTGGAAGACAATTTATCTTTAGCTCATGGGAATACTTCAACGTAAAAAAAAGTTCAATTGTTGAAGTTCAAGAGAAACAACAAAGGGTAAGTGAATGCTAGAATTTCATCAAACATATAATGGGCATCCAACAACATAACACAAACCCATGAGCACCATTAAGTAGGAGAAGTTACAACAACATGTGCTGGAATTCTACCTCAAATGAGATTGATCCAAGTTACATAAAGGTAACTGAATTTCAACCATTAATCTTAATAAGACACAAACATCAAATGATCTTGATCAAGCTTGTAATTTATTTACAAGAAGATCAAGATTATAACATCATTTTAGTCATAGAAATAAATCTTCACAACGTATAAATATTTATCTTGACTCGATGTGATTCAAAATTCAAGAAGTAGAAAAGCCGTAAAGAGGAGTAAGTAAATAAGGGAAGGAAAAAAAATTGTAAATAAGAAGAGAATTAACTTATCTCTTCATGGTTGAACTCCTTCTTTTACAAACTTCTTGAACAGATTCCATAATAACTTCACCAAGTGAGATCCTAAACTCCTTGCTCTGATACCATGTAGAATTTAGGATCTCATGAGAGGAACTTTAGATCAATGAGGAAGAAGAAGAAGAAGAGAGAAGGAAAGCAGAAGACGAAGGACATGGAAGGAGAGAGTTTGGATTAAGGGAGAAGAGGTTTGCGTCCAAAAGAGAATGAGGGTTGGACAAATTTGTGGAAGGAGAGGAGAGAGCTTCAATACCCTACCTCTTAGGCAATGCCTTAATTTATAGTCTTTACAATGCCTTTAATGCTACAACTTGATGAAACAAAAAACATAAAAAAAAAAATATTTACACCCCTATGCCATCTTTAAGAAAAAACACCATATTTCACACATATGCCACTCCTTTGACGTGTGGGCTTCTTGTCTTGAGCTTGTGAGCTTGAGCCCATCTTCCAACACCTTTGAAGCTCTTTTGTCTCCTCCGGGTTGCTCCTATATGCTGGTCGGTTTGGAATGGATGCACCGGGAACGAAATCAATTTGATGTTCAATGCCTCAGAGAGGTGGTAACCCATGTGGTACCTCCTTGGGAAGCAACTTCTTGAATTCCTATAAGAGAGAAACAACAACACTAGGCTGCAAAGCGTCAAGTTGGTTAGTGTTTAAAAGAGCCTCCTCGTACATGAGTACAATCATCGGCTGCTTTGAAATCATCGCTCGCTTAACCTTACTTATAAATTGCATAGAAATTTCTTTGTTTTCTCTCTATTTTTATACCTCTTCGGCCGTGTCTCTTTCTTTTCCCTCATTCTCACTATGCACAACCTTACGTTTTTTTGTACTCTCATTCTTTTGCTCTCTCAAATTCTTTTGATCCCTCAATTTCTTTTGATCACCCAATTGTTGCAACCTCATTTGATCGTCATAGATTTGTTATGGTATCAACGGAACTAGAGTGATTGTCCACTGATTGCACGTGAATGAGTACTTGTTGGTGAAGCCGTCATGCTGCATACGTCGGTCAAATTACCACGGTCTTCCTAAGAGGAGATGTCCAACTTGCATTGGTACCACATCACACAATACCTCATCCTCATATTTACCAATTCGAAACGGTACCACAACCGGCTTCATAACCCTTACTTCACCACTATCATTCAACCATTGTAGCTTGTATGGACGAGGGTGCTTAAGTGTTGTGAGCCCTAGCTTTTCAACGATGGAAGTACTAGCAACATTAGTGCAACTACCGCCATCGATAATAACACTACATACCTTGTCTTCCACATGGCAACAAGTGTAAAAGATATTCTCCCGTTGTACTTCTTCTTTCTCTTCTTGAGCTTGCAAGTTTAAGGCTTGTTGTGCGACTAGTCCAAGCATCTCACCATGATTTGCCCCAAACTCCTCATCTCCGATGGGGGCGTCCTCCAATGGTGGCATGTCATCAAGATCATCTTCGTCTTCGGAATCAATCTCACCATTTTCCCCAATCACCATAACTCGCTTGTTTGGACATTGGTTAGCTATGTGTCCTTTCCCTTGACATTTAGAACATTTAATCTCACTAGAAAGAGTTGAAAAGGGGACTGATTTACCTTGAAAAGACGTGGTAGTGGCTGTTTTGTGCTCTGGTTTGGCCTTGATGGTGGATGGATTTTCTTCTTTCTTTTAGTAGTTTGACCTCCAAGGTGTTGTACTTGAATTCTGTGGAGCCAGTCTTGGCCGTATACCACCCCTCTTGAGTTGCCTCTCAACTTTGATAGCCATTTGCACCAAGTCCTTCAATTCCACATAATGGTGTATCTCAATTGTGTTAGCAATCTCTCGATTCAAAAATCTGGCCATTGTCGCCTCCTAATCCTCCTCCATATTAGTTCTAATCATAGCCATCTCCATCTCTTTATAATACTCATCAACACTTCGGTTACCTTTGATAGAGACTTTGCAGTTTGAGGTATAAATCCCGGTAGTAATGACTGGGTACAAACTGTCGTCTCATCACCCTCTTCATCTCATCCCAATTTTCAATAGGACATTCTCCATTCCATCTCCTATTGATGCACAAGTGGTCCCACCACACAATAGTATAATCAGTAAATTCAATTGTAGCGATTTTTACCTTATTTAATTCGGAGTAATTGTGACAATCGAAAACCAACTCCATCTTTTTTTCTCACTCGAGGTATGCTTCAGGATCACTTTTTCCTTGAAACGCAGGAATTTTTAGTTTGATACTTCCCAAGTTGTTATCTACCCGGTTCCTTCTTTATCCCGGCCATATCTCCTATGACTGCCCATTGATATCCTATCAGACTCCTCTAAATTGTCACCTTCAAATTCGCCCATATCCTTAACTTCCCTTCGGTGCAACCTGTTCCTCCTTGAGGTGTTTGGAAATAATAGTGGATGCCCCCATTGTGTCCCCTCTTCTACCCTATCCAACCTCCCATGTATATCTTCTAACTCCGCCCTCATCATTCATCTCATCTCCACCATTAATGCTTGCATTTGTAGATTCGGAACAACGGGTGGACTCTATTCGTTTGTGTTTTTCTCTTGATTATAATACATGATTTGAACTTTGCAAACAAGGTTAGACAAAAAATATGCAAAAAAAAATAACCTCACCACACTCCCTCATGTGTTTCACTCCGATCCACTCGTATTCTTCTTTGAGTTCTTTTAAAACTAACCAAACAATAAGAATGATTCCAGCAGCAAATCAAAACGAGAACAAACCAAACGAATCAAATTTTTGTCCCCGGATTGTGATAATTTTTGACACTCAAGTGTGGGATTTTGGCAAAAGGGGTTCTAAAACATGAGAAACAAGATTAGAACAAAAAACTTTAAGAGTGGGTTTTGTATTCTTTTTTTTTCCGATCCTCTTTTTTTTTCTTCCTTTCTTTTCTTTCGTTGATGTCACAGTAACAAGTATCAAGGAACAAGACAAAGGATCATTCAGATATTTTTTTGAAACACTACAACCCTAAATTCACATTTCTAGGGTTCATAAACATAGTGGACTCAAACGCTAATACCGAGAAAAGGATAGAAATCAAGACTCAATCAAGAACGACGAGAAAAGGATAGATAGAAATCAAGACTCAATCAAGAATGACGAGAAAAGGATAGAAATCAAGACTCAATCAAGAATGATAAGAAAAGGATAGAAATCAAGACTCAATCAAGAACGACGACAAAATGATAGAAATCAAGACTCAATCAAGAACGAAAAAAGCAACAATTTGGCCAATTTTATTTATTTTTATGGCCGAATTATCTAAACCTAAAAAATGCACGACTTTGACATGGAAGAAAAAAATAGATTGGAAAAACAAAACAAAAGGATAGGCAAACCTTAAGGACCTACACTCTGATACGAACCACGTCAACCCGTGGCAAAACCCGATACCAAATCTGGATATCATCCCCAAGACCTTTCATGTTTGATCGAAACCGCGACCCGTTGGTATGGTGAAGACACCACAAATAGGGATGAAAAATCCATTTGATAAGTAGTTTGAATGCCACAAGGAAAACCCTGATAAGTTCGAAAAGTTTCTTCAAGAACTCCAGAAGAATAACTCTCAATATGAATGAATATCAAAAACTCCCCCAATCCATGTACTATGTCCCCTATTTATAGTGGAGGACGTGGTAGAATCCATGTAGAAATAAATTCCTTCTCCTAATTACATTCAATTAAAGATAAACTTAAGGTAACTTGGCGTAAATAGAAGTCTAATATAATTCAATCTCTTAATTCCTTTTAGTGACGTGACCTCTAGGATAAGTTGCCAACTCGTGACTATCCTTGTGAGACTCACGAAATCTTCCAACCACATGTCCTTGCTCAATGCACGTGTATGGCTGCTGGATTCTCTTCCGGATCAACTTTGATGAGTAAAACCAGCCTTTGTTTACCCTCTGTAGTGACCACAATCTCTTCTTGTTGTAGAACTCTCTAGACTAAGTTATTCAGCATTTCTTTGAATCTTTTAGCTCACACCCTCATCATTGGACCAAATGGAACTTGAATTGGTTCGTGAGTATTCCATGCAGCCTCGATGTCTTCGATGGCTCTGATACCAAATGATATGAATCTACCTAACTCTGCCCCAAAAGCGAGCTCGTAGGGAGAGGTTTGCAAACCCTCTCATATAACGTCCAAGACCATTCTTGCTAACCAATGTGGGACTAACCAGGACTCATCATACCCAACCCCTTTACATTGCACGCCCACGTGGGGATATTACGCACCACACAGGCCACGGATATTACACACCATACGGACCATGATAGGGAACCGGCGTATGGGTCCATTGACCAACCACATATGACCAGATAAGGCATACCAAATGATATGAACCTGCCTAACTCTGCCCCAAAAGCTAGCTCGTAGGGAGAAGTTTGCAAACCCTCTCACATAACATCCAAAACCATCATTGTTAACCGATGTGGGACTAACCGGGACTCATCATACCCGACCCCTTTAAACTGCATGCCCACGTGCAGATATTACACACTACACACCCATGTGGGGATATTATGTACCACACGGGCCACGGATATTACACACCGTACGAGCCAAAGCAGGGAACCGGCGTATGGGTCCATCGACCAGCCACATATGACCAGACAAGGTATGGCTCAGATACCAAATTATATGAACCTGCCTAACTCTGTCCCAAAAGCTAGTTCGTAGGGAGAGGTTTGCAAACCCTCTCATATAACATTCAAGATTGTCCTTGCTAACCGATGTGGGACTAACCAGGACTCATCAGTTGATACCTCTGCTACTATGGCCTATGCAGCATAAGGGAAAATTAAGGGTCGGGACATGAGTTTTGTCCAGTGCTTTCACTACAAGGATTGTGGTCATTTTTCTCGGGAATGCCCCAAGAAGTTCTGTAACTACTGCAAGAAGCGGGGTCATCTCATCGCCGCTTGTCCTACTTGCCCTAAAAAGAAGAAGAATACTGCTTATCATGCCTCCACTTGTACTTGTAGTTTTGCAACATTGCCGACTGACGTCCCAGTTACTACAATTCTTGTTTCTCTAGTACCAGAAAATCCGAACATACTCACCCCTGAAATGGTACAATAGACGATCATATCTGTTTTTTCTACTTTTCGTCTCTCAGGTAAGCACAAAGTCTCTGCTCAGCTATGGTATTTTGATTTCAGTGCTTCTAACCATATGACCAATAATGTCGTGTCTCTTTCTAATGTTCGTAAGTATGATGGCAATATGAAAATCAACACTACTGATGGCAGCCCTTTGCCTATCAGTGCTATTGTTGATCTCTCTCACACCTTAGCTGATGTCTTTATGTCCCCTGACCTCTCTACAAAATCTTCTTTCTGTTGGTCAACTGGTTGATAAAAATTGTAATGTTTAGTTTTCTCGCTCTGGTTGTGTTGTGCAGGATCAAGCGTCAAGGAAGGTGATCACGAAGGGGCCTAAAGTGGGACGATAATTTCCACTCAAACTCTTTCTCTCCACAATTATTCCACGCACTCTTGTACTTTCCTTTGCATGTAATGTTATTGGCTCCGACACTAATATGTAGCATAGACGTCTAGGCCATCCAAACTTAGATGTTCTTCGTACAATATTTAATTCTGGCTTATTAGGCAATACCACATGCTCTTCTCTTGATCTTTCTTTTGATTGTTCATCATTCAAACTTGGTAAAAGTAAGGTCCTACCTTTTCCTCATCATGCCTCACATGCCTCCCACTGTTTTGATCTTATTCATGGTGATATTTGGGGAATCACACCTGTTGTCTCGCATGCACAATATAAGTACTTTGTTACTTTTATTGATGGCTTCAGTTGTTTTACTTGGGTCTACTTCTTATGGGCTAAGTCTGAATTTTTTCGTAGTATTCAAATGGTTTCTTGCACTTCTTGAGACTCAATTCTCTGCTCATATTAAGGTACTACGCTCTAATTCTAGAGGCAAGTACATGTCTATTGAGTTTCAGGATTTTCTTCAAAGTAAAGGCATTATTTCTCAGTGTTCTTGTCCTCGAAAATGCAACAAAATGGAGTTGATGAGTGGAAAAATTGTCATCTTCTTGATATGGTTTGAACCCTTCCACTTGAATCATTTATTCCTCCCCATTTTGTGCGTGAAGCACTTTCTATGTCGGTTCATTTAATCAACCGACTGCCCTCTCCTACCTTGCAGCATGTTTCTCCATTCTTTAAGTTATTTGGTTATTCACTGTCATATACTGATCTTCGGACATTCAGTTGTGTTTGTTTTGTGCATCTACCTGATCATGAACGACACAAACTTACAACTCAATCAGTTATGTGTGCTTTTCTTGGATATGCCATTTCTCAAAAAGGCTATGTTTGCTATGATTCCCATTCTCATTGTATCCGTGTTTCTAGGAATGTGGTTTTCTTTGAAAATCAATATTTCTTTCCATCTCATGTTGTGCTACCATCCACATCTTTGTCTATTCTGCTTAGCTTTGATGAGTCTCGTCCCACTTCATCTGTGCCCCCTCCTGATTCTGACATGGCGCCTGCTCCTGATCATCCTTCTACTCCTGCCTCCACCATTCTTCGCCGGTCTACTCGTCCTTCTCACCCCCATGATAGTTATGGTTTCTCCTCCCCTATATCTCTTGTGGCTACTTTATCATCTATTTTCATTCCTTCTTGCTACAAATAGTCAATAACACATGAGTGTTGGCAACATGCAATGCAAATAGAACTACATGCACTAGAAGAAAATCACACTTGGGACATTGTTACTTGCCCCCTACTGTTTGGCCTCTTGGGAGTAAATGTGTTTTCTCTGTCAAGCTGTGTTCGGATGGATCTTTGGATCGGTAAAAAGCCCGCTTGGTAGCTTTGGGGAACAAACAGGAATATGGGATTGATTATGAGGATAGCTTTGCTCCAATTGCCACCATGACCACGGTTCGCATCATCTTAGCCATTGCAGCCTCACAATTCTGGCCACTGCATCAGATGAATGTGAAGAATGCCTTTCTCCATGGTGATCTACAAGAGGATATCTACATGAAGCTTCCCTCTGGTATGTCTACTTCGTCTCCTAATGATGTTTGCAAGTTGCGTCGTCCTCTGTAAGGGCTTATGCAAGCTCCCCGAGCTTGGTTTGAGAAGTTTCACAGTATACTTATTCTCCACAAGTTTACACACAGTCAATATTATTCCTCTCCTCTTCTATCACAAGTCGGTCGCGGGCATGGTTATTCTCTTGGTTTATGTACATGACATCATCATTACTGGCACTGATTCTGGCCTGATTACTAAGCTTTAACAGGTGTTGCATGCAACTTTTCATATGATGGATCTGGGCCAACTCATGTACTTCTTAGGGCTGAAAGTACATCACAGACCCAACGGTATTTTCTTAAATCAGCATAAGTATATTCAAGATATTATTACTCTAGCTGGTCTGGAGGACACTTTTTCGGTCGCTACTCCTATGAAGGTCAATGTTAAATACAAGAAAGATGAAGGGGCTCTTCTTGATGATCCTACTATATATCGACGCCTGGTTGGGAGTCTCATATATTTGACCACTACTCGTCCTGACATATCCTATGCGGTTCATCAGGTCAGTCAGTTTATGTCTTCTCCTCGACACCTTCATCTTGTGACGGTTCGACGCATCATTCGCTATCTGCGAGGTTCTCCTACTCGTGGATTATTCTTTCCTACAGGCTCTGCGCTTCATCTAGTTGCCTACAGTGATGCTGATTGGGCTGGGTGCCCCGATACCCGTCGCTCTATTACAGGTTGGTGTATGTTTTTAGGGGATACATTAATTTCTTGAAAATGCAAGAAACAAGATTGGGTGTCCAAGTCCTCTACCGAGGCCGAGTATCGTGCCATGTTTACTGTATGTTTCAAAGTTATATGGCTACACGGTCATCTTACTGAGCTCAAGTTTTTTCAAACTACCCCTACACGTCTCCATGCAGATAATACGAGTACTATTCAAATTGTTGCCAACCCTATTTTCCATGAATGCACAAAGCACATTGAGGTTGATTGTCACTCTATTCGTGATACATTGGAACACCGGGTCATATCTCTTCCATACATCTCTTTGGATATTCAAGTGGTTAATGTCTTCACCAAAGCATTGTCTCAACCTTGGCATAATTTTCTGGTTGGCAAATTATTGTTGATTGACTTCATAGCATCAATTTGAGGGGGGATGTTACCATATGTTGGAATGTATATAAGATAGGATTTATGTTTATATTTTGTTTTATAATTTATGTCTTGTACATAGGCTCATTAGTTGGGTTGGGATGCCTTGTATTTAGCCCATGGGATGTAATGTAACCTAACCCTAAGTTTAAATAGAAACGAAATGGAGGGGAACATCACTCCCATTTTTCCAGTTTCCACAGTGTCCCCTTCCTCACGGTGAAACCATAGCTTGAAGTTCTTCTCTCTGGCTGTTCCGTCAGCCTCTGGTGGTGGTGGTTCTGTCCACTAAACGTGAGCTTTGAGCTCTTGGTCTAGGCTGTGCCGTCAGCCTCATTTCGTGGTGGTTCTGTCCACCAAATCTCAGAGCTGGAAGCTCTTGTCTTGGCTGTTCCGTCAGCCTCCATTGGTGGACGTTGGGTGCTTCTTTCAGGTAACACTCTTGTAGAGATATTTAACAAGGATCTCCTAAAACAACATCAGCATGAGGCATTCGTCCGATCAAAGATAAATAATGGAATACATAAAAAAATCAGTGTTAGGTCGACGATGAAAAAAAAAACAGAAGATAATAAAACAACTTACCTACCTCTTTCCGTCACTTCCGTCGATGAGGAAGAAGTTCAAAGGTAGAAATCGAAGAAAAAGAAATTGCAAAGGAAAAAATGGGAGATCGAGACTGAGATTGAGAGTAAAGAATCGAAGAGGGAAAATGAGGAATAAGAAGAAGAAATCTCTCCCCATTTCTGCTAAATCGCCGCCTGATGAGTGACGAAGGGAGATCTTTGTTCCCTGATTAACCCGAGAGAACGAGAGCAAAAGATGACCTCCCGCTTAGCGCTCCTGTTCAAACAGAGCTCCCATTTCCCGAATCCCCTATTTCCCTAAGTATCGCCTCCGACTCCCTCCCCAAATCCCAATCCGTTCGTTAAGTTAACGAGCCACTCGCGAACTTTCGAACCAAAGCATGGTTCAGTCGAGCTCGACTCTTTAACATAAACGAACCTTATCTGGATCTCGAACTCAGTTCGAGATCTAGATAAATTGCATCAAACCGAGCCGAGCTTGAGCTGCTCGCGAATTGAGCCGAGTTTGATGCCACCCCTACTCCTTCGACCTGTATTTCATGCTTCCTTCCAATTAAGGAAGAAAATGTCGGTTTGTTATTCCCTCTTTCCAGCTTGGCTACAAAGATCTTGGATAAGACGGCAAGTTTATTATCAGATATATAGATATAAGGAGCACAAATTGGAATATCCATTTGAAGACACGAAAATTGCAAAATACATACATCTAACAAATCACAATCAGTGTTAAGTTCACTTATAAAGTAGGGTATGATTATAACAAATGCAATAGGAGGAAGAATTTCTAGGATGGGAGCATTTGTAGTTCTGGAAAAGTGACTAAAAAATGAAATTATAACGAATAGCAATTGCATGGGAAAAAATTATAAGAAAATAATTTGCTGGGTTGATATAGAATTACAAAAGTATAATGTGTACTCAAAGTTTTCTTTTATAAAAAAAGTCAGCATAGACTAGAATTTTCAGCATGTAATCACCTGAGGAACCATAAACATTTGACTTCTAGATGCAAGTTTTCTATCAATGAAAAACTAACGAAAATCGTACTCCATCAAAGCATGGAATTTCAAAATTCATGTGGAATAGAGGAAATGAATGAAGGGGGATCACCAGAAGATGATGTCAAAATAAGTTAGAAAATGTTCTGCATAGAGCTTCCATAGAAACTCACTCCAGTATTTCAGACAGAGAAAAAACAAGAAATTACATGCAAGATACAAGCTTGCACAGATGAAGAGTCGTAACCAAAATGCAGAAACCATAGAAAACAAAAAGGGGGGGTTAGTCCACAATGAAGTGGAATTCCCCTCGCATTACCTAGTTCATTAAATAATGTTGTTAGTGTAGAATGAATTACATTGAAGTTAAATTACATCACTTCATTCTCTCAGGCAAAAATCGGGGAATTTGGATTCAGCCTGATTTTCCGAATCATCCACTTGACTTGCGCGACGCGTATTGCTTTTGCACCCCCCCTCTGAAAGGAAAAAATTTTCGTCATTTCCCTTTTTCCTCTCCCTCTCCCTTGGCCTTCGTCTCCTTACGATTTTTTTTGCCCCATCTTCTTCGTCTCGTCTTTTCTCTCTCTGCTTTCTCTCATCATCTCTCACTTTCGCTCTCTGCTTTCTCCATTCGCCCCAACTTCATTCATCCATCGACATCAGCACTTTACAGGATTTTAGGGTTTTTACCAAGTCTAATGCTTCAGAGAACAGATTGGGACAAGAACCTCACCGGCACAGAACAGCGGAGCGACATTTGTTGCCGTGAGGTCGATCTTCACGCCGTAACAGAATTTCGCGGTGGTTTTGAAGGTCTCAGAGCCGCCTGGGAAATCTGAAATCGAAGGTCTCTTTCACGGCAAGGCTCTTCGACGACCACGACAATTGTTATTTTTCACTTTTTTCACTTTTTTAAAATTTATTCTAATCACACGTAATTAGTATATTAATTTATAATAACATTTAATCATTAATTAGTTTTATTATCCAATTACTATAATTAATTAAACCACTGGATTTACATTTTGTGTTAATATATTATTAATTAATAATACGTAAAAATATATATTATGTTATTGATAAATTAATATATTTATTTATTTATTAGGTAGTTTGTATTAAAATAGTGAGTTTTAATGTTAAAATATATCTTATGTCATTAAAAAATAATTTATTTATTTATGTATTATATTCGCTTATGTTATTATTAACTTTTTTTCATTTTAAATAATTTATTCTAGTTACACGTAATTAGTATATTAATTTATAATTAACTGTAATTGTTAATTATTTTAATTATTCAATTGCTATAATTAATTAAATCACTGGTTTTACATTTTGTGTCAATATATTATTAATTAATAATACGTAAAAAATATATATTATGTTATTAATAAATTAATATATTTATTTATTTATTATGTATTTTTTTATCTTGTATTAAAATAGTGAGTTTTAATGTTAAAATATATCTTAGTTTATTACAAAATAATTTATTTATTTATTTATTATATTCGCTTATGTTATTTTTTACTTTTTTATTAATTTTTAATAAAAATTTCTAATCACACGTAATTATTATTTTAATTTATAATAAACTATAATCATTAAGTAATATAATATAGTTTTTTATTAATTAGGATATTAATATATTTTAATACAACACGTTAAATCACTTATAAATGTAGTAACCATGTTTATTTTGGTCAATTATCTGTTTAAATATATGTTCTATTTAAGTATATTATAAAAGGTTATTCATTTTTATATTTTTATCATACTTTTCATTTGGGGGTACTAAAACTACAATTTATTTTCTAGTACACTTGAACTCGTCTACACTAACACCTAATGATGAGTTGAAATTGAATCAATTCATTTAAGTTCAATTGAATTTTTCACTTCAATTCAAGTTCATTGCAGACTAACTCTCCCAAAAGAAATAAGTGACTATCCCAATAAAACACTGGCTATAAAGACAGAAAAACTCAAAGTGCCTACAACCCAAAAGAATGGCCGAAATCCCAGTACAAGAACCCAGAAAATATCCAAAAAGGGGCGAAGCAGAATAAATTGAGAACCACTGGTGTTTGTCTGTTCATAGCGTAAACAGTAATATACACTGCACAGATACATATCTATATAGGATAAAACTAAAAAACGCAGGAAGAGGCAAAAAAAAAAAAAAACAAAAGCTATAAAAACTCATCGAAAAATTATTAAAAACAAAAGAAATATATAATAAACTTACCTGTCTTCAGTGTCTCATCTGAGAACTTCAGTGGAACAAAAGCATCAAGCGCTAAACCAAAAAACCCACCTAAACACAGTTCCTCCGCCACATTTTCCAACCCACTTAGAACCCAGAAGACCTCAGCCACCCTTGGAAGAAAAACCCAAAAATCTTCAGAAATTGAAAAGACTAGAACAGAAAAGGCTCCATTTTCCCATTTTCTTCCCACCCTTTCTCTCTCCTCCAGTGCTTCCATCTTCTTTGTCCACTATTTTCCTTTTAGTTCAGCAGAATTTCGTATTCCTGATTTGAATTTGTTCAATCATATTTCGGGAATCTCACCTGTAGAAAACAAAAAGCTCCTTTTAGTAAACAAAAATCATATTTCGTATTCCTTTGAAATGTTAGATGCAACCAAGATTAGCTAGATTGGATCTCACTCCAACCTCCTTTCCTTTTTAATATGTCCACTTAAGTGTGTAAATAGTAACTGAACGGATAAATGAATAGTAAAATATTTTACTTTAACTCTCCCTTTTTATACATGTTTCATGTATTTGTCACATGTATTTTACTTAACTTTCCCTTTTTCTTGCTCCATTATTTCCCCTTATTATTTTATGGTATTGATAGCTGTTTCCTAGTTTATAAAAAGAGAAAACTGGCAACGAAAAAGATGTTAACAAGTTTTACGGAAATAATATTGTTTCTTGGGGAAACATTAAGGAAACATACCCCACATAAGAATGCTATCCATTCAACAACAAAAGATAAGGTTTGTGAGAAAGGAGATGCCAAGATGAACGTGTTTCTTAAGACCTAGCAGCAAAAGAAGTTCCTTTTTCTACAAACATCAATAGGAGTAGTCCAAAGCCCTAACTATGAACAAGTTGAGACTACACATAAAGAAAGATCATCTACGGTTTGGAATCCAAAAAGCCTTCGTTTCATTTATATGTGGTAGTATAGACTAAAACTCAAATTTGTAGTGGAGTTTTTGGATATGAACAAGAATCATCTTTTTGGAATATCGGGACAGCATACATCGCAAGAATACAATTTGAAAGGACTAGAACAGTAATTTCAGTGAATTTTAAATGTGTGTACTCTGGAGTTGTTTATTATTCAGTTCTTTTCTACATTTCCAGTCCAAATAAAAAAATTATAACGGAGCAAACAATAGTTGAAATATGCCCAGTGAAGAAAAGTAGGATATACTTAATAGAATTTGAGAAAGAAAAAATACTTACGCAGGGTGAGCACCAATTAAAGCCACTGCCATCATAGTGCAAGTATGAGCAGCTGCAATGCCTCTTGGGTCATCCTCAAATACAACACACTTGGATGGCTTCCTATTCAACTGCACGGTACATAATTTTTGTAAGCATACAGCTTAGCCAAAGGTAAAAGTCAAGAACAATTGGCATTTCTGTGATTTCAGTGCTCAGGTGAACCAGCGTGTTATAACTTGGAACCAGGACCCAAGTCGGGTTCCAAAATCCTGAGTCAAACCGCCCAAGTCGAATCAAGACTTGGGCAGCCTCGCGGTGGTCCAAATCTAACTCAACGGCTTACCTCAGGGAGTCGTATCACCATGATGTTTACTATTTGGTAGCAGCAAATATAAAAAAGGAAGCAATACAATGAGCATAAAATCATTATTGTACACCTGATATACATGTCCATTGAACTAAGTGTTAAAATTGAGTCCTGTTCCACCCCAAAATGACTAGCCACTTAGGAGACATATCATTCAACCTTATAAACCAACAATTTTTCTTAATATTTATTTGTATAAAACTATTCCCACTAACACTCCCCTTCATACCGAAGCTTACACATAAGAATAACAACATATACAACATACAAACTCCCCGGTGCACAAACTAGGCTTATGTTATGTCCTGGGTTAAATATATATGTTTTTCGCTCCTAATAGGCCGGTCTTAGCATTGGCTAGGTGTTTAACATTTGGTATCAGAGCAGGCGCTACGTCGCTCGAAGAGTCTTGAGCGGCGCTTAAAGAGTCCTACGCGAAGGGGGTCCTAGCATAAACTAGAGTGGGCCGTCGCGAGAATGGGCTGCTGCTAGTGTGGGCCGCTGTGATCGTCGGCTCGTGAAGGTGGGTGTATTGTTATGGTCCTGGGGTTAAGTACCTATGTCTTCCGCTCCTAATAGGCCGGTCTTTTGGGTAGTATTGGCTAGGTGTATAACATTTGGTATCAGAGCAAGCGCTACGTCGTGAGTTCGAATCCCCGCGGCGTGAGTCCTGAGCGGAGGGGACGACCTAGTGAAGGGGGCGACCTAGCAGAAACTAGAGTGGGTCATCGCTAGAGTATGGCCGCCGTGGTCGTCGGCTCATGAAGGTGGGTGTGATGTTATGATCCTGGGGTTAAGTACCTATGCCTTCCGCTCCTAACAGGCCGGTCTTTTGGGTAGCATTGGCTAGGTGCTTAATAGCTTAAGTCAAACTTTTACTCTAATACCAAGTTAAAATTTGAGTCTAGTTCCATCCCAAAATAACTAGTCACTTAGGAGGCTCAACTCAACCAATACTACCCAAAAGATCGGCCTGGTAGGTAGCGAAAAGCTAAATATTTAACCCCAGGATCATAACAATACTCCCACCATTATGAGCCGACGGCCCACTCTAGCGACCTGGACCACCTTTTTGCGCTACATAGGTCTCTAGGTCGCCCCTTCCAGGATTCGAACTCACAACTGCGGTGTAACTCTGATACCAAATGTTATGTATATAGCCAATACTACCCAAAAGACCGACCTAATAGGTAGCAAAAAGCCAAGTACTTAACCCCAGGATCATAACATAATTTTTTCTTGATATTTATCTATGTGCGACTATTCTCACTAATAGTACCAGCATGTATAAAATTAGCCACCAAAAAATCATTGCTCGATGGCTAAATTGATTAAGGAGTATAGGAAAGAGAGCCAAACGTAAAACCTCCATTAGTACAGATGCTTTCAAACGATTCAATGGATACAACATTATCATTTCTCCACTCTCAGAAAGGTTTATTGCCACAAACTAGTGGCCTACTCCTTCAAGGAGAAGCTAGTAAACATTAGAGCTCCTGAAAAAAATGTATGCAATATTACCTAGCAAGAACTCAAGGAAAAGAGAGAAGACTTTCTTCAACAAATGTATCAACAAAGCACTCATAATCATCATTGTCCTCATCACATCTTCAAAACCCATGCTAACTATATCTATTATATTGTATGCAATGATGAGTTACACCAGTAAACTATCAATCTCAGAAGAGGAAAATAGAAGCAAAAGTCTCCATTGATACCTTGATGGCTGTTGAAAGGAATCTATGAGCAATTGACTCCATTCCATCCTCCTTCGTCACCATTGCCTGAGATTGAGTACATATGTCAAAAATTTATACCATGTGAAATGGCCTGTAATATCACAAGCCTCATGACAAATGCAGTAAACAACTAGCATTTGGTCACAAATTTTGATGAGCTACAGTCAGTGCATGCCTCTACCTGGAAGTACTTTTGAAGCCCCATCCGCTGCAAAGCAGCAGTCAGATTTATCCGATCAAGGCATGATGCAATTGCACAAGGGATACAAGCAGTATAGACAGCGTCCAACCATTCTTTTGAACCTTCTATAGGCTCCCTGAACTAACCAAATATTAAAAAAAGTGCATCTCAGACTTCTCTATGGCTAGACTAAGAACAACTTCCCATCTCTTTTATTTAAAAACCTTCCTCATCTGGTTTGCAGATGCTTTGTATATTGCTAATTGTAGGATACCATACCATTCATAAGCATGATTCTATCAAGATTTGAAATTATTTAATATCATCACCAACCTCAAAACCAAAGTTTTCATCAACAACCGAATTTAGAAAAATAACAACTATCACTATCACTATTAACATGAAGTCTCTTAATTACTCAAATAATATTTACACAACTACCAGTAGGGTAGCCTATATCCAAGTAGAACATGCCAATGGCATGCCACCAAGTTACGGTAGATGCATAATCTTTTTGGTATAATATCTCATTTAATGATCTTCAGGTGTTTGACACTACAAGTAAGGGAGTAACTTTGAAGAAACTGGGATATATGAAGTATTTAGATTAAGAGAGGATAGTATAGTATTTTATTGTAATTAGAGCTATGGAGGTCATAAATTTGGAGATGAGAAAGAGAAGAGATACCATAAGACTTGGACAAAGGAAGAGAAAAAATCATGTCTCTCCCCCCTCACCCAAAACTTCACTATTAATAATACAACAACCTTCCAAAAATACAACTCAGTGTTATCGTATATAAGGGCATTATTGTAAATTTGTATCTTATAAGGGCATTATTTTAATTTCTGTCTTAAATTTCTATATCTATGTATTGAATAGAAAATCAGGTATCGAAATAGAAATCGATCTCTTAGTTTACCTTCTTTCGTTGAAATCGATTAACATGGTATCAGAGCTACGGGAGATCGTCGATGCCAGGAGTATTTTCAGTGCTCTCAGAGGTGAGTTATCTTCCTCCCGATTTCTGTTTCGTCAGATCTAGGTTCTCGGTTCTTGATTTGGTTTCGGTGGACTCTCATGGAGTCATTTGCTTCGCGAGTAGACCTCATTGGGGAGATTCAATAGCAGGAGAAGGAGTTTTGCGTCATCGGGGAGATTCAGTAATAGGGGAAGGGGTTGTAGTTGCCGTTTGTAGGTGACGACAGCTTCAGGCCTCACGACGGCGGGGTCAGCTGTTTCTTACACTAACTTCATCTGCAGTCTTTCTCAGAACAACGATTCATCGTCTTTTGCTTCCGATTTTCGGACAGTGAAGTGATCTTAGTGAGTAGTAAGGGGGGAAGCCTCTCATAAAGGAAGAAAGAAGGGGAGATTCAGTCCCAAGTCCTCTGGCTTTTTTCATGTCCTCTGATAGGTTAGACGCGTTCCCTATCAGTTTCACGGGTAAAAATTACAGTGCCTGGGAATTTCAGTTTCGTTTATTTGTTATGGGAATGGAGTTATGGGGTCATATAGATGAGACTGATCCCGCACCTCGAGAGGTTGAGGCTTTGTCCAAGTGGACAGTCAAGGATGCTAGGGTCATGACCTGGATCCTTGGCTTGGTTGAGCCTCACTTTGTTCTAAATCTACAGCCTTATAGAAATGCGGTTAACATGTGGAGTTACCTCGCCCAGGTTTACCATCAAGACAATACGGCTCGGTGTTTTCAATTGTAGTATGAGATGGCTAATTTCACACAAGGAAGTCTATCCATCGAAGAATATTTTTCTGGTTTTCAAAACCTTTGGGTGGACTATGCTGATATTGTTCATTCTACTGTTCCCGTTACTACTCTCTCTACTATTCAAGTAGTGCATCAAACTAGCAAGAGAGATCAATTCTTGATGAAGCTCCGTTCTGATTTTGAAATTGCACGGTCTATTCTGATGAATCATCATCCTATACCATCTCTAGTTGCTTGTTTCAGTGAACTTCTCTATGAGGAGCGACGTCTAGCAACTCAGGCTGGCATCGAGCTAGTGTTAGTGCCCCTGTCATTGTGGCTTATGCAACCCAGGGGAGGAATAAGGGATGAGACATGCATGTTGTTCAATGTTGTAGTTGTAAAGCTTTTGGTCATGTTGCTCGGGATTGCCCTAGAAAGTTCTGTAGCTGCTGCAAGAAACTAGGTCATATCATATCTACTTGCCCCATTCGACCTGCAAGGAGGCCGTATACTGCTTATCATGCCTATGTTGGTGCCTCTAGTTCTACTGCATTGCCTGCTGCCTCGCCCGTTGTTCCTATTGCACCTACAACTTCTGCCCCACCGACCATACTCACTCCTGAGATGGTACAACAAATGATCATTTTTGCTTTCTCTACTTTTGGGCTCTCAGGTAATCCTAAAGTTTCTTCTAAGCTATGGTATTTTGACTCCGAAGCTTCTAATCATATGACCAATACTGTTGTTTCTGTTTTCAATGTCCGCAATTATGATGGAAATCAGAAAATAAACACCGCTGATGGCAGTTCTCTGCCTATCAGTGATGTTGGTGATCTTTCCTCTTATTTAATTGATGTTGTTGTGTCTCCTGACCTCTCCACAAATCTTATTTCTGTTGGTCAATTGGTCGATAATAATTGTAATGTCCATTTCTCTCGATCTGGTTGTATTGTGCAGGATCAAGTATCCGGGACGATGATCGTGAAGGGGCCTAAGGTGGAACAACTCTTTCCTCTTTATGTTTTTCCTCCCACAATTAGTCCTAGTTTTCCTTTCCTTTCCTTTGCATGTAATGTTGTTGATTTTGGACCTAAGATGTGGCATAAACGTCTAGGCCACCCCAACTCTGATGTACTTCAAAAATTATTTAATTCAGGTGTCTTGGGACATAAAGCTTGTTCTTCTCTTGATCTTTCTTTTGAATGTCCATCATGCAAACTTGGCAAAAGCAAAGTTCTCCCTTTTCCTCATAATGCATCTCATGCCTTACAATGTTTCGATATTATTCATGCTGATGTTTGGGGGATTGCACCTGTTGTTTCTCATGCGCATTACAAGTATTTTGTCACCTTTATTGATGACTGTAGTCGGTTTACTTGGGTTTACTTTCTACGGGCTAAGGCTGCAGTTTTTTTAGTATTCAAGAGTTTTCTTGCGCTTATAGAGACTCAATTCTCTACCAGCATCAAGGTCTTGCGCTCTGATTCTGGCGGCGAATACATGTCTAATGAATTTCAGGACTTTCTTCAAAGCAAAGGGATCGTCTCTCAGCGCTCTTGTCCTTTGACACCGCAAAAAAATGGTGTCACTGAGAGGAAAAATCGTCATCTTCTTGATGTGATCAGAACTTTTACTTGAATCTTCTATTCCTTCTCGTTTTTGGTGTGAAGCGCTTTCTACTTCGGTTCATTTGATCAATCTCTTACCTTCTCCTACATTACATCATGTTTCTCCCTTTTTTAAGTTGTTTGGCCATTCTCCTTCATATTATAATCTTCAGACATTTGGTTGTGTTTGTTTTGTGCATCTCCCTTCTTATGAACGACATAAACTTATAGCCCAATCAGTTAAGTGTGCTTTTCTTGGTTATGCTATCCCTCAAAAAGGTTATGTTTGTTATGATCCACATGTTCGTCGTATACGTGTTTCTCAAAATGTGGTTTTCTTTGAAAATCAATATTTTTTTCCATCTCGTGTTGAGCAGCCATCTGCCTCTTTATCTCTTCTACCTTGCTTTGATGATTCTCCGCCAATTGTGGAAAGGTTCAAACCTGGTTTTGTGCCCCCTCACGATCTTCTCCTGGCGCCTGATCGTACTCCTGCTCCAGCTTCCACCGCTCTTCGCTGGTCTACTCGCCCTTTTAGGCATCCTCATTGGTATGGTTTATCCTCCATTGTCTCTCCTATCGCTACTTTATCCTCTATTTCCATTCCCACTTGTTACAAACAGGTCATGGCACATGAGTTTTGGCAGAATGCAATGCAAACAGAACTTCGACCACTTGAGGAGAATCACACTTGGGATATTATTCTTTGCCCTCCTACTATTAAGCCTCTTGGGAGTAAATGGGTTTTCTCTGTCAAACTTCGCTCTAATGGCTCTTTGGATCGGTACAAAGCTCGCCTAGTAGCTCTGGGCAATAAACAAGGATATGGGATTGATTATGAGGAAACCTTTGCGCCGGTTGCCAAGATGACCACGGTCCATACTATATTCGCGATTGCAGCCTCTCGGTCCTAGCCGCTGCATCAGATGGATGTGAAGAATGCCTTTTTCCACGGTGACCTCTAGGAAGATGTATACATGAAGCTCCCTTCGGGTATGACTACCTCCTCTCCTGATCAGGTTTGCAAGCTTCGTCGTCCTCTATATGGGCTTAAGCAAACCCCCCGGGCTTGGTTTGAGAAATTTCGTGGCACTCTTATTCTCCACAGGTTTACACAGAGTCAATATGATTCTTCTCTTTTCTATCATAAGTCTGCCGCGGGCATGGTCATTCTCCTGGTTTATGTGGATGACATCCTTATTACTGGCACTGACTTCGGACAGATTACCAAGCTGCAGCAGGTGTTACATGCCACTTTCCATATGAAAGATCTTGGCCAGCTCACGTACTTCTTAGGACTGGAAGTCCATCATCAGGCCAATGATATTTTCTTAAACCAACATAAGTATATTCAAGATATTATTACCTTGGCTGGTTTGAAGGACACTTCTTCTGTTGATACTCCTATGGAGGTAAATGTCAAATACCGGAAAGAAGAAGGGGACCTTCTCGATGACCCTACTCTCTATCGGCGCCTGGTTGGGAGTCTCATCTACTTGACCATTACTCGCCCTGACATCTCCTATGTTGTTCATCAGGTCAGTCAGTTTATGTCCTCTTCTCGTCATCTCCATCTTGCTGCAGTTCGACGCATCATCCGCTATCTTCAAGGTTCTCCTACTCGTGGGTTATTCTTTCCTACAGGTTCCTCTCTTCAACTTATTGCTTATAGTGATGCTGATTGGGCTGGGTGTCCGGATACCCGTCGCTCTACTAGGGGTTGGTGTATGTTTTTAGGTGATGCCTTAATTTCTTGGCGATGTAAGAAACAAGATCGTGTTTCTAAATCCTCTATTGAAGATGAGTGTCGTGCCATGTCTACTACCTGTTCTGAGATTGTATGGCTATGCAGTCTTCTTGCAGAGCTTGAATTCCCTCAGACTACTTCTACCCCTCTTCCTGCTGATAACACTAGTGCTATTCAGATTGCCACCAACCTTGTTTTCCATGAACGTACCAAGCACATTGAGGTTGATTGTCATTCTATCCGCAATACCTTGGATAGTCGGGTGATATCTCTTCCTTACATTTCTTTGGATCTCCAAGTGGCTGATGTCTTCACCAAAGTCATGACTCGGCAGCGACATCAATTTTTGGTTGACAAATTGTTGTTGGTTGACTTACCGGCATCAATTTGAGGGGGGATGTTATCATATATAAGGGCATTATTATAAATTTGTATCTTATAAGGGCATTATTGTAATTTTTGTCTTAAACTTCTATATCTATGTATTGAACAGAAAATCAGGTATCGAAATAGAAATCGATCTCTTAGTTTACCTTCGTTCGGTGAAATCGATTAACACTCAGTCCTTATCTTATGAAGGACAATAAACGTAAGAAAACTAAAACTAGGCTAACTCTAGGAAACTAACTAGGAAATAGAATTCATAGAGCACTAAAAGGGCTTGCTTGTATCAAACTTTTTTCCACTCCTCAAGCATAAGTTAATAACTTTTGGTTGTTAAATAGCATATCAAATTAAAACAATAAAACAATATTTCCTACTTTAGGTCTTTGTCAGGACTCCATGAATTTAGCTCATGGAGAAAAAGGGAGAGAAACCCATTGGGAGAAAACTGGAGGAAGAAGGGTTATGGACTTGATTCCTAACCCTCCCTTTGAAGCTTTATTTATAGATTTATGAAACTATTGTGTTACAATAATATCCCTGAACTTAAGATTTAGGGTTTAGGGTGTTAACCCTAGAACTTTAACTTAATTACATCAATGTCATCTCTATGAGATGATCCTTTATTTACCATCCTGCCATCATTGTTTGTGGGCCTATAGACCTTCTCTTTGATCTGTGGGCCTTGAGCCTGTCTTCTATATCTCTTGGATGCATGGGTCTTCTTTGGTCTTATGGGCTTGGGCCCGTCTTCTATACACTTGGATATGTGGGTTCCTTGGTCATGTGGGCTTGGGCCCTATCTTCCAACACTCCCCCTCAAGTTGGGGGTGAGAGAACAACATGAACTCCTAGCTTGCAGCAAATGATGTATAATATTTTTTTTTTTGTATAAAATGGCACATCTTCCAATATGCTTTCATCTTCCAACACTTCCCTTCACGCTGGTGCTCTCGTTCATGAGGTCCAGTTGGTATAATATCAGTGAGAGTAAATCACTCCTAGCCACTAAGACATTGTTCCATACTCCAGTTTTAACTCATGCTGGATGTAGGGCACACTCCGTCTTCTGTAGGTAGTGTGTCTATCGACATTGCTCTGAAGTGTCCACCTCCACCACCGTGTCCCTCTATAGGGCAACGACTCTCAAGTGGTATAGTAATATGTGACATTAATGGGGAAAGTAACATAAATGTAATAATAACTTCCTCCGTCATAGACTCCCAACCACAAATATTTTTTATATTTTTTACGGGGTATTAAGTTCATCCGTCATGGACTCCTAACCACAATTATTTTTTATATTTTTGACAGGGTATTAAGTTCCTCCGTCATGGACTCCCAACCACAAATAATTTTGATATTTTTGACGGGGTATTAAGTTCCTCCGTCATGGATTCCAACCACAAATATTTTTTATATTTTTGATGGGGTATTAAATTCCTCCGTCATGGGCTCCCAAACACAAATATTTTTTATATTTTTGACAGGGTATTAAGTTCCTCCGTCATGGACTCCAAACTACAAATATTTTTGATATTTTTTATGGGGACAAACAAATAATGGTATGAGGCTACATCTTCTTTAATAATAATGTTTCATCAAAAGAGACACAATAGCAGTAGCTGAAATGGGCTTGGGCCCATTTAACACAAACCAAAATAATCCATGTAAAATGACCCATGAAATAATCCAATGCAAGTATATGTATTAAATAATATGATGACCAAGGAATAACCTGTTAATTCTTCAGAAAATAATAATTCAGCCACAGAAAAAATTTACCTAGTCACACCGAAATATGTATAAAATTAGGCATTATATCGAGGTAAAAAATAAGTGGCCCAGGTCAGGTTGACCCGGTCTGGGTTGTTCCGAGTTGACTTGGTTTGGCCATAACCAAGCCCCTCGGGTTCCTGGTTCACTGGCTCGCTGGCTTGACTCGGGCGAGTCTGGGTCTCGGCATAACAGAGCGGCCCCGCTGATTAACTGATGTTTCCTAACTTAGGAAACATCTAATTTGGCAACTCGTCTTCCTCCCCGCTTCCGAACAGAGCAGAAAACCATACCGAAATTTTCCGACAGCAGCAGAGTATCTCCCAGAGAATCAGCAGAGGAACTTTCCCAACAGGGATGACGGCCAACCCGGCAACACCGCTGGATTCGGTTTCCTAACTTAGGAAATGAAAAATCTGGCAACAGTCATCTTCTTCCTTGGGCAGCTGGCGTCCGAACAGAGCAGGACAGCAGCAGAAGCATCGCCGTGGCCGCCGGCTCACGCAAATATTTTATGGAAATAAGATCCTTTCTCGGTTGGTTTCCTTTCGTAACATCAATGTCAACAAAAAACTTCCAGAACTGATGCAGAGTAGTTGAGCCTTCGGTCTCCAAGCTGGCGATGAAGACGAGCTAAAGAATGTTCTAAAAAAAAAGAAACTGCAGCATCGTTCGGGATTGAAACTCATATAGAAATCTTCCCTCCTATTTCTACAGCAGAGCAACAACAAGAGATGAGCCAAAGAGATCACCAGTCTCCAGAAACAACAACAGAGCACGTGGAGAATCGACAGCAGTAACTCCCGAAAAGTAATACCAGATAATCAGTAACAGTCCAGAATTATAGCCTTCTGTGCTCGTCTCTCGGTAGAGTGAGGATAGAAAGAGTTATCAGCACCGGAATGTAAAAACTCATCCAGAAACGGCAACAAAGCTGGCGGGGATTAATCAGCCAGCGTCGTCGGCAATATTCTGTTGTCTTCGGCCTCCAAAAATGAAACAACTCGTCTCGTCGCTGGAGGGTGAATTCCGGCAATGGAGGTGGCTGGCTGGCTAGTGCCTGGGATGCTGCCCAGCGGAATAATGAAATCGTAAGATGACCAGATGATAACAGCAGGCAGTAGCAGTAATGGAGAAGATAATTTGAACCAGTATTAGCAGTAGGCGTAATAGAGATGACTTGAACCAAATATCATACTCCAGCAGCAGCATAGGATGAAGAGCAAAAATAAAAAACTGGAATCCTAAACTATCGTTTTTGTCTTTTTTTTATCCGTACGGAGAGCTGCAAACTATAGTCGGACGGAGTCCTAAAAATCAAAACTACGATACTATGTTGATTTTCAAGACTCAATGAATTTAACTTATGGGAAAAAAAAAAAAAAACCTTTTAAGAGAAAACAAGAGGAAGAAGGTTTATGGACTTATTCTAGTCTCCCCCATCTTGTATCCGTCTTCTATATCTCTTTTGGATATAGGGATGGTTTCGAACCGAGCCGGCTTGCCAACTGCTCGAGTTTAGCTCGGTACCGGCTCAGTTCGGTATCTCACGAGTTCCGAGATTCAAAATCAGCTCGTTTGGGAAAACGAACCGAATTCGACCGAATTCAGGTTCGGCTCGACGGTTTGGGAGAATTTGGGAAATTTTCTGGAGTCTCGGTATAAGGACCGGAAGAGAGTCAACCATTCCGTCTCTGCGATTCCCATGACCTTCTCCGCCATTTGCACTTATGAGGCCATGGCATATGGTGCCTTGTTCAGGCCGCAATTCTGAGAGGCGAAGGCGACGAGAAAGGTCCAATACCTGCTGGATGTGTGTCTCATACGTGTTTCTTTCTTGTGTTTTGGCCTCTCGTTTGGGCAAATCTGCCTCTCCTTCTCCTCTCACAGAAATTTAATCCGGAAATTGCCCTACATTTCTGGCCTTCGTCTTTGCAGCTCACTGACTTGCCCATTACAGCATTTCTATGCTCCAACGGCGCGGCCTGGTCTTTGCAGCTCCGTTCGGCGTTGCCTGCTCACTCTCTTTTTGCCTATTTCTCTCCCACAATAGTCTCAACTCGGAAAACAACAAGAACAATGGGAACGTCTGTATTTCTCCTCTTCTTCGCTTCCATTCTTCTCGGTGGGTCGCTAATTTCCAGCAACATGGTCTCAGGTATTTATTTCTTTCTTCCTCTTTATGCAGACATTTATGGTTTAGTTTTATGTTAAGTTTTATCGATCGATAAATTGTTCCTTTGTTTTCAATCCTCTCTCGGAAGCTGTCAACCCCGCTTCAATTTTGCCTGTAAAACACTAAAAACCCTTTTTCTACTCTGCCATCTATCGAGAAGAGCACATTAGCTGTTGCTAACTACGATACTTTCGCCCAGATCACCGGAACTTACGGAAAATGGATCCATAGACTCAAAGAACAAAAATGAATCTGTAATCTATGGCGTCTATAATTGGCGAATAAAACCATCTCAACAAATTACACAGATTAGAGCATGTTTTCTTTTGCTTAAAGCAAATCTGAATCGCTTCTATCTTTTTTTCTTTTAATTTTTTTATCACAATATTATTCTTATGAGTAATCACAGAAAGATCTGCCGCAACTTTTTTTTCTCGGTCAGATACATGACTTTGATTAATTCCTTTCTTCTCATCCTAATTACAGCTTACCTCGTTCCAAATTATCCACACAAAACGTTTTCAGGTGTTGTTCGTTACAGCACAACTGCTTTTGAATTAAGATCTAAATATGATATGGTTAATAATTTAGCTTAATTAAAAACTCTCGACATGATTTGATCTCAAGATTGTGAATTTTTTTGACATGCATCTTGGTGGACAACCATATCTCCGAAATATGGAATTTCTCGAGCGTCGTATCTGGCCAACTAGCCAAGTTGGTAAATCGCCTTTTGTCCCACACTACTAACATTACAAATGGAAAGTGAAAGCGCGTGATGAATTTGCGTATGTTCAATGGTTTTTCTGCAGCGCATGGCAGTTCAAGCAGTGAGAAGTTTTTGACTAGCAGTGGTGGTGGAATGTTTAAACTATCTTAAGGTGTGTGGAGTGGGTGAGAAGTTTTTGACTAGCAGTGGTGGTGGAATGTTTAAACTATCTTAAGGTGTGTGGAGTGTATAAACAATTTCATGGAGTGTTTATGGAATATATATACAATTTTATGGAGTATTTATGGATAATTTTATGCAGGTATTATGTATATAGATTATGCCCAATTTTAAGTAGAGGTTATGCCGAATTTTATACAGGTAATATATATATAGATTATACCCAATTTTAAGTAGATGTTATGCCCAATCTTATACAGGTATTATATATATAGGTTATGCCTAATTTTATGTAAAGGTCATGTCCAATTTTATGTAAAATGATACATAATTTTATATACAATTTATTTGATATATATTTTTTAAAAAGTTTTAAATGTATGTTGAAGCTCGAGCTCTGTTCAAAGCTCGGCTCGAACTCGGTTAAAAATTTTGGGCTCGAGCTCGATAACAATTTTAGGCTCGAGACTGGGCTTGGCTCAAGTTCGAGTTCGAAATATTTAAATCAAACTCGGCTCGAACATAGGCAGGGCTCGGCTCGATGCTACCCCTACTTTGCTGCATGGGTCTTCCTTGGTCTTATGGGTTTGGGTTCATCTTCTAATACACTTGGATATGTGGGCTTTCCTTGGTCGTGTGGGTTTGAGCCCTATCTTCCTATAGTCTTCAAAGAGAAAATCTGCTCACAGATCTTCAGATCTTTAGAAAGCACAACTTAGGTCACTTGTTAGCTTCAATGTGTCCCGCTTCAACTTGTTCTGCAATCAGCCACTTCATGGTAGATAAACACAAACTATTCATCATCCATTCTCCCCATTACTTGGATATCTTTAGAAACTTGACTCTAGTCGATTACTTTGGCCAAACACTTCACCTCCACTTTTGGCAAATTGTACAGGCTTTCACAACTATAAATACTCAGTACTTCTCCACCTAAAGCAGGGGAACCACAAATCATAGAGACCTAGCTTGTATAGAACCATGCAAGAAAAGAAATTACCACGACTAGCCAATCGATAAGACTCCATACACCAGCAAACTGGATATAAGACAAGTTAAGAGATACCGCTTAAACACAAAGGCAGAACCACCCACATTTAAGGGTAGTAATAACAACCAACAACTCTTTAAGGATAGCACCGGATCACCCACCGTTAAATGTGAAGAATAAACTAACACAACTTGACTCAAACAAGATTTGAGCACAGTTCTGCTCCTTCAAGTAGTTGGTCTAAAGACATTGCTCTAGAATGATAAAAAAATGTCATACTAATGAGTAACTTAGTGGAATTTAGGAAGTCCAACACTTGTAAAGACATGACTTCACCCACATTCATATCCGAGGACTACCTAGAAAGGGACTAATTGGAAACTTCAAGTTGACCATGTTTGACACAAATCAGCAACCTTGAAAAATTCTGAAACTAACCTTGTCAGCAACCAACCACTCCAAAAAAAATAAAATAAAGATAAATAAAAATATCAAAAGTTGCATAATCCTAGAAATACACACAAGATACAAGAAATACTAAAGCCACAAAAGAGAAGAAACTGAAAAATCTCCACTTATCTGAATTCTTCTTTTTCTTCTTCATTTTCTTCCTCTTCTTCTTCTTCTTCTCCCACTACTTCTCCATCTTAGTTTCCTTCTCCATGTCAAGACCAATGTCATACCATGTGAATTTGGAGATGAGAAAGAGCAAATTTCATTTACCAACCTCAACCAGTTGGAGACAGAATCCATGGTGATTACCATGGGATGCTCTGTTGGTGTGCTGCTTACCTCTTACTTTGGGCTCTCTATGTTAGCAATCAGGCTACATAAGACCCTTTGGAACCCTGTTCTTGAAAGGGTTGCCTCCCACTTAAAGGAAAGGAACGCTCCTTTCTTAAGCCGGAAGACTCATGCTTATTAGCATATGTGCATCAACTGTATCCCATCCTACTGCCTGTCTTCCGTGCATTGCTTCACCAGTGTAGCTCAGAGACTTGAGAAGTAAATGTGAGCATTCCAATGGCAAGGGACAGAAAATGGTTTCAAGCATCACATCATTAAGTGGAGTGAGGTCTGCAAACACAAAAAACTAGAGATCTCATGATATCTAGCCAGTCCGAATTATGAACCAGGCACTTTCGGGCCAAGTGGTGCTAGAAGGTTAACACGAATAGGGAAGCTATCTAGAGACGCTTTATTGTTGCAAAAGCTAGAATTGATGATCACGGATGAACTTTGGGGGAATATTTCCAAACTCTCACCCCTATGGCGTGCACTAGCTAGGATCTTCTCGAAGGTCATCTCGACGTTCCGAATTCTAGTTGACAATGGAATCACTACCCAATTCTGGCATGACCGCTGGCTTGGTGAAGAGCACTTCAAAATCTAGTATCCGAGCCTATTCCAGCTAGCAAGATGCCTTGACATCTTGGTGGCTGATGCAATTTCTTTGAAGGGCCTCCCTCAATTGGAACCTGGAGGTGGTTACCTTATTTGAGCTCCACTTTAATCTTGAGAGCCCTCCCTCAAGCTTGACTCTTTAGGACCTCCTTATTTCGACCGACCTTGGCAAGAACTATTCCTCCAGTTATTATTGAGGTATTGCGCTGTTTTGACGGTAATTGCTGCACCAACTAGGTTGCCGTACACCGCTACCGTGACCAGCACATTCCCTTGGAAGAGGAGTCGCTTCCTACCAGCGTTATCTGCATATACAAAAAGTTGATAGAAAAAATGGTCAAGGAGATGTTGACGGAGGGCACTATTCATCCCAACAATAGTCTTCCCTGGTTCACTTGGTGAAAAAGGACAGGTCCTTGTGGTTCTATGTGGATTACTGTTCTCTTAGTGACACCATTGGCAAAGATAAGTATCCCATAAATGTGACTCATGAATTGTTAGATGAACTTCATGGTCTAGTGTTGTTTCTAAATTGTTTCAATTATCACCAAATTCAAGTGGATGAGAAAGATGTGCATAAAACAACTTTTGAACCCATGATGGTCACTACGAGTTTTTGGTGATGCCTTCCGACCTCTCCAATGCCTGGCCATGTTTCAAACCTTAGTGAATAACATTTTAGACCTTACTTCAATTTTGCGTTTGTATTTTTTATGACATATTGGTCTAAAACTCTTCCAGATATTGGAGGCGACCAACCACACCACATCACCCATCTTTTTCGGACCAAGCCGACCACACCTGCAATGTCGTAGCCAGCTGCCCTAACTCTCACTTTATTGCCAACCACCCAAGGAGCATTTTTGTAATCGCTGCCAAGTCGCTTACACAACTAAGAGTGAAGCCTAGGACCACCTCAAAGCCTCACTAAATACTTGGCATTCTTCTCTGACACCTACTGTTGAGAGCCAAAACTTTATTTCTTGCCAAAACAAACACTAGAAGACATCAACCCTTCTAGCTCCTTCTTCTTCTGGCAATCCCATGGAAGACGAGAACCAAGCACCTCCTCCATACAAAGTTGAGATCCATTCCAACTTTGAATCAGCCACACCACTACCAAACAAACTAAACAAATCCCATCAATTCCAAAGACCATCACTGATACTATTTCACCTTCAACCCCCAAAGTTGAAACCTACAAGAGGAGCAAGGCTAGACAGAGAAATTTTCAGCTAGTGGAATCCAATTGACGGTCTGAATACTCTGACAATCCACTAATTGTAGACTATAGTTTCCTCCTTCGGATGAGCAATCAAGAAAGCTAGTTTTAGAACTTCATGTTGGAAGATAGGGTCCAAACCCACACGACCAAGGAAGGCCCACAAGATGGGCGCAAACCCATAAGAAGTAGGATCCACTATGTATACCACGAGCTGACATCCTTATCACATAAGTTGGAAGATCAAGAAGGACTCAAAAAGACATCATTATCTTATGGTCACGTCCTAGAAGAGTTCTAGTTTGATTTATATTTTTACTTTATCTATATCGAGTTATTTAATTATGCTAGGATTTATCTTTAAGTGTTAGAGTTTGGGTGTAATTGGGACAAAGGTAGTTTTATTGTAAGTGGACTCTACTACCTTCCTCTATATACATAGAGGTTCATGTACTCTGATTAAAACAAGTCAGTAAAGATTTTCTCTTTTCCATAAATTCAACATGGTATCTAGCAGGTTCTATGGAGGTAATGTGATCCTTTTCTCTAAACCCTAAACCCTATGTCTAGGTTCGTAGTTATTTTTTTCAAAGATTTTCTCTTTTCCATAAATTCAACATGGTATGTAGCAGGTTCTGTGAGTTGGCGTGGTCAACCCACAGAGGTAATGTGATTCTTTTCTCTAAACCCTAAACCCCATGTCTAGGTTCGTAGTTATTTTTTTTCAGTCCCTACACCCATAGTTTTCTTTGCATTTTTTACCTCCATAAGGATTTTTTTTATATTGAAAATTATATATTTAAGGAAAGATATTTGAGTCTAATTTCCAAAGAAAAACTATTTGTTCCAATCGGATTTATCTACAGAGAGATATCGATATTTGAATGAGCGAATGACAGATTGCAAAAAGGTTCGAGCAATAGCACAAAGCTTCAGCTTCTGAAGTATTTTTTGATATCAAAACCTAGACTTTATATGGAGAAATATATATCAAAAGAAATATTTGTAAGTGCATTCTTTTACCTATTCAACCAATCTTTTATCTGAGTTATCTACAAAGAGAAATCGATATTTGAAGCAGCAAAGGTCAGATTGAAAAAGAGGTTCGAGTGGCAACAGAAAGCTTAAACTTTCGAGGTATTTTATGCTATTAAGAAAAAGATTTTATATGGATAATTATATATAAAAATAAAGATATTTAAGTCTATTTTATTACCTATTCAACAAATTATAGTTATGATTTTTTTATAAGGAGATATTGATCTTGGAAGAGTCAATGGTCATTCTATAAAAATAGGAGAAACAGTACGTAGTTCGGCCAGATGACAGAGACCAAAATATATCAGATTATTTATCTTATGATAATTATATTTTATGAAGTTAAGTTATAATTTAATGAAATATATTTAAGTCTACTTTCAGAAGGAGAAAATTTCATGTCAATGTGAACTATATTTAAAGATATATTCGCACTGGAAGAATCAAAGGTCATGATGGTATCATGTTACATTCAAAAATCCGAATTTAAGCCGATTATTTCGTGTTACTTTTTGAGTTGCTATATCAGAAAAATATCTCACTTTTACCTGGTTTGAGGGTTTATTATTACATTTATGATGTTTGGTTCAAACTGGGATCACTGCCATTACCTCCCAGTTTGAGGGGGAGAAGTAGAAGAAGTACAAGAAAGTGGTATTTTATTCCAGATGTTGTGGATAAAGTTTATGTGACCAAAATATTCAAGAGAGAGAGAGCACAAATGAAGCTTGTGCATCTAAGATGAAATTTTTATATCAGATTATTTCATGGGTTCTTTTACAAAGTTTAATATTTGGTTCGTGTTATATGTGTTGGAAGATGGTCTTGTTATGTCTCTTTGGGGACATTATTATTGAAGAAGAAGTGGCCTCATACCATTATTTATTTGTCCCCGTAAAAAATATCAAAAGTGTCAATGGTTGGGATTCCATGACAGAGGAACTTAATACCTCGTCAAAAATATCAAGTGTCAATGGTTGGGATTCCATGACGGAGGAACTTAATACCCCGTAAAAATATCAAGTGTCAATGGTTGGGATTCCATGACGGAGGAACTTAATACCCCGTAAAAATATCAAGTGTCAACAAGTGGGGCACCATGACGGAGGAACTTATTATTAAATCTATACCTCCCTTAATTGGCCAATTGGGTCTCAAGGAAGAGAGCACCAGCGTAAGGGGGAGTGTTGGAAGATTGGAGGACTGCCTTTTTATACAAAAAGATTTTATACATCATTTGTAGCAAGTTGGAAGTTCTTGATGTTCTCTCACCCCCAGCTTGAGGGGGAGTGTTGGAAGATAGGGCTCAAGCCCACACGACCAAGGAAGGCCCACATATCTAAGAGTATTATAGATGGGCCACACGACCAAGGAAGACCCACAAGATGGGCCCAAGCCCATAAGAAGTAGGACCCACCATGAATACCACGAGTTGGCATCCTTATCACATAAGTTGGAAGATCAAGAAAGACTCACAAAGGCATCATTATCTTATGGTCACATCCTAGAACAGTTCTAGTTTGATTTATGTTAAAATTTAATCTATATTGAGTTATTTAATTATGCTAGGACTTATCTTTAAGTATTAGAGTTTGGGTGTAATTGGGACAAAGGTAGTTTTATTGTAATTGGACTCTACTACCTTCCTCTATTATAAATAGAGGTTTATATACTCTGATTACAAAAAGTCAATAAAGATTTTCTCTTTTCCATAAATTCAACACTTCAATCTAAGAAACACAAATATGATGACGAGACCTAGGCCAAAGGATGGAATTGGCTGAAATTATGGGCGTGGTTGCTAACATGGTTGTGTGGTATACCATAATTCTTGAAATTGATAATTAATTTTAAAATTGCACATTGCATAATTTGAATTTTTGGAGAAGATTCAAAATTAGTCGTTAGTTTGTAGAAACCTATTAACCCTCCCCTAGGGGCGCGAGAAATAATTTTCCCCCCTTGCGTGCGAAGACAGCGTGCGAGATCATATGCACGTGAAAAAAAATTTGTTTCTTGAACTCCGGCTGTCTCTTCCTCATGGCTCTTAAGAGACTCAAATTGTTTGAGGTACTCTCTTAATGCTAACTTCACTCAAGTTTTTCAGAAGAATAGATTGATAACATTTCAAAATTGTTGTTGTATGAATCCATGCTTCGAAAAAAAAAGGAAAAAATGAGCATACAATTAAGTCATCCAAAATCATTTTTGTTAAACTTTTTCTTTGTCTCCATGATCTAGCTTTCTAGTCATTGAATCAGAACGATCAGATAAACTAGTGTTGTTTTTCAAAGGAATGTTTTTGTGTTTGATTATTGAATAAAGTTTATAAATAATTATGCAGCTTTTATAAATAATTTTATCCATAGTGTATAGATAATTTTATGTAGGATTAATATTATAGAGATTATGTCCAATTTTAAGTAGAGGTTATGCCCAATTTTATGTAAATTGTATGCATAATTTTATATAAAATTTATTTGACTTGTATTTTATGCAAAGTTTTAAATGTAAGTTGGAACTCGAACTCGGTTAAAATTATTGGGCTCGAACTCGATTACAATTTTAGGCTTTCTCTCTCTCTGGGTTTGAGTTTGTTGGGACCTTACCCCCTTCTCTTTCTCTCTCTCTGGGTTTGAGTTTGTTGGGACCTTATAGTAAAGGGATAACTCTTTCATTACCGGCATATTTGAGTTATTTTAGATAAAGAGAAGATATTAAAGTCATTTTTTTAAATGATGCTGAATTTTATTAAGAGAGCTCAAACGAGCAGATTACAAGAGGAAAAACCGTCCCAAACAATGAGAGATTACTGGGAGGTTCCGAATTAGTAAAGTCATATTATTATAATTAGAATTATAGAGGGTCTTTTTTTCAATTAATAGAAATGAAAATCTCAACGAAGGAGTTGGCATCCAAGAGAAATTCCACTTTCCCAATAAAAATGGCCTCACTTTCCTAAATTAAAGAAACATATCTATAAAGAGTTGTTTACCAAGTTTAGATGAAGTTTAGTCAAAATTTAACGTGCAAACCATGTATCACCTTTGAGGGGCAATTGAGTTCCCCAAGAACGTTTTTTCTCTTTGTTTCTCTGTTTCATTGTGCTTTTTGTATCAAAACTTCATTCTTTCATCATCAAACCATCTCAAACCCATCCAAGATTCGCATGTGCTTTTTTGTTTTTTAAAAAAAAACCAATATATGATTTTCTTTTAAAACAACGACATGTGTTTAACTATGCATTAATCAACGGTCCAGACTTCTAACCTTGAAAAGGTTTTCAAAGTATAATTGAGAGAGTCAGAGCCTTCAATCTCTCAAGTTCACTTTCTCCATCTGCCCAATACAAAACCTGAATGCATGGAGGCATCAGTCAAAATAAAAAAATAATAGGAAAAATAGACTTGTAGCACACTGAGGTAATTTTACTAGGCAGGAGCAGAAGTTGTTGTGTTGAACTAGGCCATTTAAAAAGGTAGTCCCTCTATTAGTAAGTAGTATGATAGCTAAATTAGTGTTTTGAGATAGTGAAATAGTGGTATTTTTGTAATTAGGATCATTTATTATGTTGAGAGTTAGAGAAATAAGGGTACTTTTGTAACTAAGTCAAGAGCTTTAATCATGCACACATGAAAGGTACTTCTTGTATTTTGTTTTATGTTCTATTCACTAACCCCCTATGGTAAATAAATAGTTATCTCATAAAAATGGCATTGATGTAATTAGTTTAATTTTTAAGAGGTATTATTATAATATTATAATCTTATTCATCTATAAATTATACCTCAAGTGGAGGGTTACGATACAAATTCATAATGACTATACCGGTGATTTCAGTGATTCGAGATTTCAGCAATGGCGAGTAGACGACAACAAGCCAGGCATGAGATGGCATGAAAGAAAAATGGGAAAGGCAAAAGAGGGATTCGAGGGGAAGAAAAAATCGAACTTTTTGGAGACTGAAGCCTCTTTTTTTAATTCTATAATTACCCTAACATAAAATTGTTATTCTTTGTAAAAAGAAATTCAATATGAGTCTTTACTTTTACAGTGCAGGGTATAAACCTCCACAAAAAAAAGTATTAATCTGTTAGGATAAAAGTATTTTCTTTAAATACCCCTATTAAAGTTAAAAAGTACTTTTAGTTTTATTAAACTTGACCAAAAACTCGACCGAGTTTTTTTTCCCAACCCTATCCTCGCACCATAGGGTGGAAATGGAACCCCAACCCTATGATTTTTGGGTCAGGTTCCCTGTGAAACCCAACCTGATGCCCACAGTTTTGTTTTGAATCTAATGTAGTTACTAATATATCGAGCTTTGCTTTTAGTGTGATGCATTTTTAATGAATTTATATTATTTTAATACATAATGGGGTACATTTAAAATTATTATACTAGTTTTTTTTATTAAAAATCAATTACAGGTATGTAAGTTTCTAGAATAAATATTTTTAGAATATATAATTTCAGAGTTAGGGAGAAAACTAATAATTTTTATATACATTTTAACAATCAAATAAATTATTAATATAATTAATTGAATATGTGAAATAATTAACATATTAATTAATCAAAATAAATTATAAACATATTACATAAATTAATTAGTCAAAATAAATAGAAAATATATTAATATTTTAACATATTACTTAATATTTTTATAATAATTTTTATTTAAAATTTTGAATTTAATGATAAATTATAGAGTGGACACTATGCACACATTTGCTAAATCAAAAAGACAAATCACATCAAACAACAATGGGTACCCAAAGTAACCAATAGGGTTGTGGTAATTCACAAAACCTCAAGTATACAAGTTTGGACGATGGTGGTCATGTAACATCTGGAGACAATAACAAAGGTACCATCAAAAGAATTGGTAAAATCGGTACATCAAACTCTTTTATATCCAATATCTATTGTGTAAAAGGGTTGATGCATGTCTTAACATTAGTCAATTTAGTGACAAAGTTAACAAAACTCTTTTTGGAAAGGACAAATGCTTAGTAAAGAATGAAAATGATGAACTAGTTCTAGAGGGACAAAAATAGGAAACTCTATGTTGTGAAAATAGTTGATTTGCCCTCAACTAGTGTCATTTGTTTGGGTACAAATATCGATGAATATTGGTTATGGCATAAGAGACTAGGACATATAGGAATAAATTCCTTGAATAAATTAGCTAAGAAAAACCTAGTGAGAGTACTACAAAATCAAAATTTTGTACAAGAGAAACCTTGTGATGCTTGCTAACTTGGAAAGTAACACAAAAACTCTTTCAAATCCAAAAATGTAGTTTCAACCTCTCACCTCTTCAACTAATCAACATGGACTTAGTTGGACCTACTCAAAACTTAAGCCTAAACGGGAAGCGTCCTTCCTTAGTGGTGGTAGATGACTATTCTCGATTCACATGGATACATTTCCTAACACACAAGGATGATACTTTTCCGGCCTTAACAAATTTATGTGAAAAAAATTCAAAACGTGCAGGGTTGTAGCATTATCAAAATTAGGAGTGATCATGGGGAAATTTTTGAAAATTTACAATTCAAAAAGTATTGTACAAAGTATGATATAGACCATACATTTTCAGCTCCTCAAACTCCTCGACAAAATGGTGTCGTTGAGAGAAGAAATAAAACCTTAATTGAAATGATAAGAGTTATGATATATGCTTATAATTTGCCACATAGACATTGGACCGAAGTCTTAAATACTGCTTGCTACATCATAAACCGAGTATGCATAAGACCCCTTCTCAATAAAACAATCCTTACGATATATGGGCACCCTTCCTAGCATAACATATTTTCAAACCTTTGGATGCAAACTGTTTGTACTAAAAGAACCAAAGGAAAAATTAGGAAAGTTTATCTAGGGCTGACATGGAAATTTTCTTGGGTTACTCATCTCATAGCAATGGATATAAATTTATAACAAGACATTTATGAGAGTTGAGGAGTCGGTGCAGTTGAGTTTCACGAATCTGATTAACCAAATCCAACCTCAAATCCAATTTCTAATTACGAAGAGGGGAACCCCTTTGATTCATCCCCTGGATCTCAACCTTAAGACCAAAATCATGAAGAGAACCCAAATGACCCACATAACCAAGAAGAACCACCTATGGAACCAATGAACTTTAGGTTCATGGTTGTTCACTCCCTAGAACCCTCATGGAAAAATTGTAACTAGAAGAACAATAGTGAATAACACCTTCATTTCTCAAATAGAGCCCAAATGCTTTGACAAAGCCGAAAAAGGTGATTTTTGGATCATGGTAATGCAAGAAGTATTAAACCAATTTGAAAGAAACAAAGTTTGGACTCTAGTGCCTAGACTCCAAAATCAGCAAGTCATAGGAACCAAATAGATCTTTAGGAACAAAGCTAATGAAAAAAATCAAATAGTGAGAAACAAAGCCACATTAGTTGCCAAAAGATAAAACCAAGAAGAATAAATCGATTTCGAAGAGACCTATACACCCGTGGCAAGATTGGAGACAATTATAATCCTATTAGCCTATGTTTGTCACATGAATTCAAATTGTACCAAATGGATGCCAAGAGTGCATTCCTAAATGGGTACATTCACGAGAAGTATACATTGAAGAACCTGAAGGATTTGAGGACATGAACAAACTTGACCATGTATACAAATTATATAAAGCATATGGGTCAAAGCAAGCTCCTAGAGCATGATATGACAGATTAAGCGTACTCTTGGAGAACAACAATTATAAGGGAGGTAGTGTGGATAAGGCACTATTACCAAGAACTATGAGAAAAACTTTATTATCGTCTAAATTTATGTGGATAATATCATCTTTAATTCTACAAAACCCTCACAAAGCCAAGGATTTGCTAGTGTCATGACGAATGAATTTGAAATGAGTTTAATGGGTGAACTCACATTCTTCCTTGGACTTCAAGTAATGCAAACCAAAAATGTAACTTTCATAAATCAGTCCAAGTACACAAAATGATTTCATAAGAGATTCAACATTGAAAATCTTATGTAAATTAAGGCACACATGAGTTCGTCCTTGAATTTTGACTCAGACAACTCAGGAAGGGCCATAAATAAAAAAACTCTATAGAATCATGATAGGTTCCTTAACTTATCAGCCAGTTGATTGGACATAATGATTTCGGTATGCCTATGTGCTAGATTTCAATTTGATCCTAGAGTATCACAATTAGTGATTGTGAAAAGAATTTTTAGTTATCTACTTGGAACACCAAACTTAGGACTTTGGTACTCTAATACCTTTGCCATAGACCTAGTAGGTTACTCCTATGCCGGTTTTGCCCGACGCAAAATAGACAAAAAGAGTACGAGTGGTAGCTATCAACTACTTGAAAATATGTTTGTCTCTTGGTTTTCCAAGAAATAACATTCAGTTGCCCTATCTACCAGCGAAGCTGAGTACACAACATGTAGAAGTTGTTGCATACAACTTTGGATGAAACGAAAACTAGAGGATTATGGTGTAGAGCCAAACGAAATTTCAGTCCATTGTGACAAATTGAATGCCATAAGTTATAATAAAATTCGGTTCACCACTCTTGATAAAAACACATAGAAATTAGACATAACTCCATCAGAGAGTTGGTTCAAATAAAAACAATTAGAATTGAATTTGATCCCATTGAAAATTAACTAGCAGATTTTTTCACAAAACCATTAGTATTTGATTGATTATCTAAGCTTCAAGGAGAACTAGGCATGATCAACCCACCTTCATCCACTTAGGCTGATAAATTTGAGCTTAAAGGATTCATCCCTCAAAACTAGTGCCATAGGTGTGAAATGAAAACCAAAAAATCCTTTTTCAGTCACTCTGCAAAGGGCATTGATCGATCAATACATACTTATTGATCAATCAACTTAAGTGATTGATCGATCAATTGAGACTCAATGATCGATCATTGACGGTGCCAAACAAGAAGTTGAAGAGTTTTAATTGATGTTTCCCCTCATTTCTTCATTTCAAACTTTTCCGTTACCTTTGCCCTATCCTCTCAGCCTTCCAAATCCTTTCCGTTCTCTATTTGGTTAGATTTTGGTGATTTCCTACCCTCAAACTCGAGAAAAGGGTTTATTTTCTTTAACCTTTTCTACCCAAAATCTAATCTTTCAAGATGGTGAGGACGAAATTCATGACTAGGAAGAACACTACATCAAAAGAATCAAATGTATGTAAAGAAATGCCTAATTGGAGGGAGCAATTCCGAACGAGACAACAAAGGAGTAAATACTTTAAGCATTTCGTTTCCAAAAGCATTGTTGAGCCAAGGTAGACTTGGAGAGAGTTGGAGTTTTTTAGGAGGGAGATTGGTAGATTTGAGCGGACATTCCTCCCCTACATGGGATTATGAAGAGTGAGGAGGCCATTTACCCACTATTGCTAAAGGTTTTCTACACCAATTTAGAGGTAGAGGAACTCTCTCCTAACAACTTGAAGATCACCTTTAATGTAAAGAAGATCACCTTTAATGTAAAGAAGACCACCATCTCCATCCACAATAGTGATCTCAATGACGTCTTAGGAATAACATTCATGCTGATCACCATGAAAGAGAAATGTCCATTAGATCTATATAGTGACCTTCCGCAAAACATCCAAGATGAGATTTAACTTGTCTTTGGACAAACAACGGGGAGACACAAAGTGAAGATCAAGGACATGAGCAGGAGCAACAGGCCATTATGGAGGTTATCATCCATGTCCTCAATTCGAGGAAAGGGACATTTTCTAGGCTGATCACGACTAACATCTTTTAGTGTGAGTGACTACTCAGAAGGTCCATCTGAACTTTGGTTACTTCATGGCTGGCCGGATGATGGACATAGCCTGAAGCTCCAAAGTTGATGGGTTACTATTCACTCAACAGATCACAACCATCCCTTGACACTTTGGGGTAGATCTCACCGATGAGGAAAGAGTGAACATGACAAGGAAGATGAGCATTGATGAAGCAAAGGTGAGTAAGTTTGTCTTTTGAAAATGGCGAGGCTAATGGGTTTAGAAAGACACCATTGGAAAGGAGGCATCGTACCGGGTTGGCTCAGGAGATGAGATGAGTAGGGAAGCTCAAGTTGAGTTGTATGAATTCGTCAAGAGGAAGCAAACCGACAATGCATCCTCCTCCTCGGATAAGCTCCAACAACTTGAAGAGGCCATAGATGACTTGGAGGCGACCCAAGCTGCCATTCTAGCGAATAAAGAAAAGCTCAAGTTGGTCAGAACGAGCTTAGAGAGAACCAATTGAGGATCCTATCTATTAGAAGATCCTCCTCAACTGCTCTACTCCACCTCAGCTACTCAATAGGATGCCAATCCTATTCCTATGATTGAGTCCTAGCTCCTTTTTTATCTACATTTGTGTGACTTTTTGTATTTACATTGGCATTTTTATGTACATCTTTTTGTAAACATTTTTCAAATATATGAAAGGCCATTGAACCACCTTTTGTCTCAAGTTCAAATTTGTAATTTCTTTTTGAGAATGACAAAGGGGGATAAAATAACAACAAGACACTAAAGCTCTAAAAAAAAAAAAAAAAACTTAAAATCTGATGTGCATAGATTAAGGGGGAGCTATTTCCTTAAAATTGACAAATCCACTTAGCCCAAACTCATAGGATGTTGTATTTTTAATTTTTTAAATTAGGCTTTGTTATCATAAAAAAAAGGGGAGATTGTTAACTCCCTTCTTGATTTTGATGATAAAAAAACTTAACTAATTTAACAATTGAAATTGAAGCATTTCAGATGCATTTCTTGCAAGAGACATAAAAGTCAAATGTCTATGTTATGAACCGGCACAAGCTTCTTGAAGACCTCGAGCTACATAAGAATGCCAAATTGTTCTTGAAGAAGCACCCTCAGAAAGAAGAAGCAAAGAATTGAAGACTAGAGTTTAAGAAGTCATGAAGATTTCAAAACTCAGTCTATATAAGAGAGTAGCCTCAAATGTTCCAAACTCGAGGTACAATGCAAACTTTTGAAGTTTTAGGTCATATTTGCATTTTTATATGTTTTATTGAAGCATACATACATTTTAAACATGTTAGACTCAATTAGGATCACAATTATGCTTGCTTTAAAAATCCATATAGTGAACTGGCAATGGGTTGATCAATCAACATCTGCCAATAATCGATCAACCAGAAGTGCATAGGCCAAAAATATAAAGCATGATCGATCAATCAAAATCTATTGATCGATCATCCAAAACATGGCCAAATTGTGTTATAAAGCATGATCGATCAACCCAAGTGGACTAATCAATTAATATTGTCCAGGTAATGTAAAGTCATGTTGATTGATCGATCAACCTCCAGAGACTGATCGATCATACAGAGTTTTACCAACCAACGACATATAACATGATTGATGATAGAAAAACCATTGATAGATCATACATGTTATGCACTACCAGTAGGAATTTGGACCAATTGATCGTACCCTATACAATGATCGATCAACTTAAATTGTCAGACCCCAGGGAGAATATTGGTCGATCAAACCATTGATCAATAAGTCATTTTTTGACAAAAATATAGTAGTTACAAATGATCGATTGGTCAATTCTTTACACTGATTGATCAATATAAAGTCACTTTTCATAAATGAGCAAAAAAATAGCTTGTTTGGCTTGGAGAACTTATACCCCACCAAAAGTTTTTTTGAAAAGTTAATGAGATTTTATTGGCATATCTAATACATTTTACTCTCGATCTCTTTGAAAATTCCTTCCTAAGTCATTATTGAGAAAGAAAGAGCATATTTTTCAAATCCATTCCATTCTTCGTCAAATTTCACTCATTGCATACATTCTGGTCAAGCTCATATCCATCACATTGTGCATCAAAGGCAGTTGGCTTGGAAATTCTAGGAGGAGATTGTCTTTCCACAATTTAAGGGGTGTAAGTTTTTTGTTTTTTTGTAATTTTTATTTTCTTGGTAGATCCATCTAGACAGAAAAACTTGCTAGAGTTAGAATCCAGCTAATCTCTTGGAGAGATTGTGTTGTAATCTTGTATTTGGGCATACACATGGCTTGAAGGAGAGCTAAAATCTCTTTCTTGTAAACTTCCAAGCCAATAGAGTTGATATTAGTGAAAATTCCCAAGCACGGGTTCTTGAGTGATGAATACTGCTAGGGGAACATTGATAAGAAAATATTTGGTGTTATTTGTGGTGTGTGAATTTTATTTCAATACTTACGTCTTTTGTTTCTCAAATTCTTACACACTTAAATTTAATTTTTTTAATAACTCAATTCACCCTTCTTGAAAAGCCACTTGGACCAATATTATGCCCCTGGTTGGTAAAGTTTTGTATGATCGATTAATGTCTAGAGGTTGATTGGTCAATCAACATGATTTTACGTTACTTGGACAACATTGATCGATCAGTCTCTTTGGATTGATGTATCATGCTTTATAACATAGTTTGGCCAAGTTCTGGATGATTGATCAATTGACCCTGATTGATCATTCATACTTTATAATTTTGGCCTGGGCACTTCTAGTTGATCGATCATTGGGAGATATTGATCGATCAATCTAGTGTTAGTTTACTAAGTGGATTTTTAAAACACAAATAAAAGTAATCTTAAGTGACTCTAAAAAGTTTGAAATGTTTGTATGCTTTGATAAAACATGTATAAAGTCACATATGACCTAAATCTCCAAAAGTTTCCATTGTACCTCAAGTTTAGAAGGTTTGCAACTGCCCTCTTACATAGACTATGTTTTGTGATTTTCAAAACTTCCTAAACACTAGTCTTCAATACTTTGCTTCTTCTTTATAAGGTTGTTTCTTCAAGAACACTTTGACATTGTTATGTAGCTCGAGGTTTTTGAGAACCTTATGTCGATTTGTTGCATAGGCCTTTGACTTTGGTGTCTCTTGAAGGAAACACATTTGAAATGCTTGAATTCTAATTGTTAGATATATTAAGTTTTTTTCTATCATCAAAACCATGAATGAAGTCAACACTTGGTCAACACAATCAAGTTGCTACATTAAGACCCAAAGCAAAAACACATTGAAGATTGTTGCTGAGAAGAAGAACTTACGAAAAGAAGAACTATGAAGATTTGAAGACTAGAGGCAAACTCAATGTTGATTGCTAGGGCCAACACATAAACACAAAAGATCTCAAGAGAAGGAGAGAAGAGAGGAATTCTAGCTCTTAAGAGAGAGGAGAGAAGAAACCAAGGGAGAGAAAAAAAAGAAGGAAAAGAGAGCTATGAAGACGAATTTGAGCCTAGAGGAAAAGGCTTGAATGCTCTACCCCATGCCTTGAGGTAGTATTTATAGGTATGAGGAGATATTTACAATGATTACGATGCCCTTAGGGCTACATGATTCAAAAGTAAAAAGATATTAGAGGACATACACCAACTTTCATAATTATAATTTTATGTCATCTCTATGAAAGTTATCCTTATTTACTAGCCATGCCACCCCTACACATGTGGATGTCTTTTAACACTCCCCCTTAAACTGGTCTTTATAACTTTACTTACAAATAATCTTGGACAAGAAACTTTTGTGCTTGAAAAATAAATTTTGATTGTCTTGCTTTAATTCATCTTGCTATTTCACATCATCTTGTTCTCCCCCTTGGATTTTCTAGTCACATAAAATTTGATTACCACAACACATGAAATTCTTTATTATTGGTTACCTCTTTCTTGTACTTATTCTTCTACTTCTCCCCCTCTAGATGGGGATATCTTTGTTCTTTACTCAGAGACATAACTTGCACAAAATAATGGTGAGAGAAGAAAAAATCTAGCCATACGACAAAGTTCCACACACTAGTCAAAATAGTCATAGTTTGAAACACACTCTACTCAATTTCAATGGCAGAAAAATAACCCAACATTATGGCACAACAAAGAGACCACTCATTTTTGAAGGATAACTCAAATACATATCACCTCTTGGATGAAGAATAAAATATTTGACTCAAGCTAGATGTTGGGCACATTCATATACTTTAGGTAGTGGGTCTATAGGCATTGCTTTGAAGTAATTTTAATAAGCAAAAATTGAAGAAAATACTTTGAGGAATTAAGATATGAATAAAAATATAGTAGCTCTCATACTTCAAACAGAAGGAGGCACAAAATGTTGCTCTTCACACTTTTGAGTAAGGAGGTGCTTTTAGACCAATAATTGGATTAAAATTTACCACGTTTGACTCAAGGGATATAAAAAATAATTCCTCTATAAACAAGATGCTTGAAGAAACTTAAAAAAAATATTTTATAAAATTTTGAGATGGAACATAATAATGAAAACTTTCTAAAAATAGACTTATCATATAAGGCAATTACTTTTTAACACAACTTAGATAATTCTGGAAAGAAAATATTCAAGAGATAAATTATGGAATATGGGAGATTAGGACACCAAAATTTGGAATTTAGAATGAGGAAACAAGACCTTCTAATTCAAAAAAAAATAGACTTTGTTAAAAAGGAAACTAAACTCAGAGTGGGAAGCTGGTAAAATCTTGACTTAGATTTTTAAAATAAATAGGAAACTTAACCAACATTAGCAACTCATAAAGTGAAGTAAAAAATTCGGCTTAAATTTGGATTTTTGCATCCAATAGGATACCATTATGACCTTTGATTCTATCAATATGAATATCTCTCTCTCTAGATAGATTTGATTGAGAAAAAAATTATTGAGATAGAAAGTAGACTCACATAACTTTATTTTGAGATATAATTTTCAATATAAATTCTTAATCATGTTGGTACAAGCCATTCAGAAAGTTGAGGCTTTCTGTTGTACACTAAACCTTTCTACTGCTTGACCTTTTCTTCTTCAGATGTCAATTTCTATTTCTAGAAAAATCTGATTTCAAAGATTTTTTTTGAGTTGGAAACTAGACTCAAATATCTTTTCAATGGTATATAATTTACTATATTAAACATGAGGTAAGTGAGTGAAACATCAAATGAAAAATGAGAATTGGGAAAGAAGACAAAAGAAAAAGAGAAACTCCTATTTTTTCTTTATCTTTTTCTTTTTCTTCTACTTCTTCCTCCTTTTTTTCTCCATCTTCTTCTTTTCCATGTCAGATCTTTGCTTGCTCCGATACCATGTTTATTTTTATGGCCAACACATAAACACAAAATATCTCAAGGGGAGGAAAGAAGAGAGGAACTCTAGCTCTTGGGAGAGAGGAGAGAAGAAACCAAAGGTGAAAAAGAAGAGCAAAAGAGAAAGAGGTATAAGGATAAATTTGAGCCAAGGGGAAGAGGCTTGAATGCTCTACCCCATGCATTGATGTTGTATTTATTGCTATGGGAAGGCATTTACAACGAATACAATGCCATTAGGGCTACATGATATAAAAGAAAAAAGATATGAATGGACACACCAACTTGCGTAATTATAATTCTATGCTTTCTCTATGGAAGTTCTTCTTATTTACTAGTCATGCCACCCCTACATATGTGGGTGTCTTTTAACACTCAAATAAAACGTCTCAAGAACTCTAGTATGTAAGTAGATAGCTAACCAAACTTCAATTTTTAAGCACATTTATGTAATGGAGCTTTTGGGTATAAATGTTTTCAAAATCGTGTTTAACCGATGCATACTAGTGGTTAACTTGCTAGAACACCTTGGGACAATTTTTGTCATGATTAGAAGATATTTCAAAATAGTGGTAACTGCATGATCGATCATACTACTAGCCATGATCGATCATCCAAAGTGCAGTGTGGCAAGCAATACAAAGCATGAGATATCATACCCGACAATATTGGTTGATTAGTATGCCAAAATGAGATATAAAGTATGATCGATCAACCGTAGTCCATTCATTCAAAAATATAAGGCATGATGGATCATGCTTAAAATATCAATTAGGCATAACCATGCTTATAAGGGACCTATAGAATGATTGATCATGCCCACAGTATTGATAGATTATACTGATTTTTCACAAAACCAGAGATTCAATAAATGATTGATCAATCAACTTATTATTCTGAGACCTTGAAAATGGATTGATCAATCAACAAGCCTAAGGATTCATAAAAGTATAAGGTTACATAGATTGATAGATCAATGTATCTGTCAGTTTTTTTGTAATGGACAAAAAATAACTAGTTTGGCTTGAAAAACTTATAAATGGGTTCCCTACCACCACCAATACCTACACGCTCCCTTTCCAATATTCTCCCACACAACTTTGCTACCATTCATCACTCCCCCCATTTCATGACTACTCCAATTTGCCTCCCTATAGTTGGCCTTCCCACCCTACTTCCAAATATCCTGACCTCTCTCATACTTCCAAATAACTACTCATTCTCCACCATTTATGTCCTCAAATTGAAATTATAAAGTAAGACATCAAACTTAGAAGCATCCTTCCATGCTCTCTCAGGAGTCCTCTAACCTCAAACCACGCAACTTGACAAAAAAGCCAAGGGTCATAAGGTACGCATATTCATTGATAAATGTTAGAAGATAAGAAGAGGAATGACATACATATAATTTACTTTATGTCTTAATTCTTGATTTCAGCCCTTAGGTTAAAGGGTATTTATGTAATGTTTGAGTTTTAAACTAATTATGCAAAGGTCCATGGGGAGGTTAAGGGTATCACATCGAACCCTAATCCTTTTTTCCCCTCTTCAATCTCTAGGTCCTCACTCTCTTCTCTCCTAGTCTCCACTCTTATCTCTTTCACAACTTTTTTCTTTCTCTTCTTCCCTCACAATTACCTTACTTAAAGGTCTTCTAAGTCCTTGATGATAGAATCCTAAGATTCAACAATAGTGAAATCACTCATAATTTTATGTGTGGTAAAATTGCCAAAACCCTTGAACTTCCCCTATATCAAATTGAAGTCATTTCTGTTATGGTAAATGAAGGAAGTAAGATATAATGTTCATTTAAGGTGGTTAATGTTCCTATCTTGGTCCAATGATCTCTTATTCACACTGATTTCTTTGTTATCCCTATAAGTTGATATGGTGCTAAGCATATGGTGGTTTAACACCTTGGCTAAAGTTATTTGGGACTAAAAGAATTATGACCATAGAATTCTTATTCATGATACCTTCACTAAGTGGTGGGCAATGTCAGATGACAAGCCTCGGTCCTTGAGCATAAACTTCTTACAAAAGGTAGCACCCTCTGAAGGTTAGGTCATACTCTTCAAAGTGATCGGCCCAATAGCTACACAAATTGAACATGGCCTATCCCCTCCATTGCAGCATTTGTTCACTACCTTTCATGATTTTTTTGACAACAAAAAGATCTACCACCAAGGCGGTTCCATGACCATCAAATTCCAATTCAACCCGTCTATCCTACTAGCACAAGGCTCTATTGCTACCTTCATGCTCAAAAAACAAAAAACAAGAGATGGGTCAGGGAAAGGCTTGAAGAGGGTCTCACCAAACCAATTAAAAGCCCTTACTCCCCTATATGGTTAGTGAAAATGAAAGATGGATCGTAAAAGTTGTGTGGATTATCAAGCCCTCAACAACATCATCATTAAAGATGAGTACCCAATTTCCATTATTGATAAATTACGTGTTGTACAATTTTTTTCAAAATTAGATCTCTGCTCGGGTTATCATCAGATCTAGTAGCAAATAGTGAAAAACGGTATGAAATGAACGAGAATTGAGATAAACCTTTATCTACGCGACAGATTACATGCATCCATGAAAATTTTCCTGTAAGAGGAAATGATTAAAAGGAAGTTGCCACTGCTGCCAGCTAAAAAATTAGAGTAGTGGCACCTTGAATTCCAAGATGCTCCTTGCATCTTAATCTTCTTCATGTTGAAAAAACTGGGCTTCCTCATCACACACAAGTGCAGGTCTTCAAAACTGGCTGGACATCCTTTAGCCTTAAGTCTGCCTGAAATTGAGGAAATGAGGCATAGTTGCATCTCTGAGTAAAAGTGAAAACTGCTGCTGACATTTCAAATACTGAATGAGTAATTAAACTCTATTGGGGTAATTAACGAGCCATAACAGTAAGTAGATGTTTGGAGATTCAAATCAGCGAGGAATTTCTTCTTTTCTTGCTTTGGCCGAATAAGTAAATTCTCTTAACTGAACCTGCAATTTTCATAGTGAGCCAATCGCCCAAGCCACATCAGTTATTCCAACTTTAACGAAAAACAGAAAAGTTATAGATGTTGCTAAAAGCAAGTAGTACAGTACCTTTCACTTGGCAAGGCGTGCAAGCTTTGCAACCACATTTCTCAAGCAACGGATGCCAGCTCCAGATTTAGAGCTTACCATCATCTGAAAGCAGTTCAACACATAAGAATCAGGACCATCTTGTACAGAAAAAAAGAATAATGTGTACTGCCCTTGAATCAGGATCATCTTGTACATAAGAATAATGTCACCTAATGTGAGGCAAGCAAGAGGCAGTTGTGAAACCAAGTCGTAGTTTTTCAACTCTTGACTGGTAAACACTTTTCTGTTGTAGGGGTAAAACTCCCATCAGAGGGGATCAAACTGCCATGATTTTTCTTCTTTCTTAAAAATTCCATTAATATTTAAATTTTATTTTTGGGTGAAAACCATCCAGGACAGATTCCACGGTCATAAGACAAACTATTCGAATCACCACATGTTAGGCTGCACAAGCACACAGCTTTCAAGTTCTCTAATGGCCAGCATTCCCATTGTTATTATAATAAAAATAACACCATTTCAAAAAATAATAAATAAAAAATAAACTAAAAAGTTCTCTGATGGCCATCCTGATATGGAAAGGGGAAAATACAGAATCAAACATACCACAGGATTTACTATTGATTTATTTGACTTCAGCCTCTGCAAAATGGGTTACAAGTTTCAAAGTATTAGATCTAAAAATATGAATTGAAACCAAATCAGCTAAATTTTTTTTTCTTCCCCTTTTTACTTCACAGAACACAAATTACACATAATGCAGTACTTGCTCATCTAACCTCTTCCAGTTGCATAGCACGGCGAGCTACATCAATTGGGAATACCAAATCAGTCTTTGTTAATACAATTTGGTACTTAGTTCGAGACCTGAGAATGTGCACTTGCTGCTATTAGTTCCAAAGCATGGTAAAAACCACCCATAAAACAAACAGCAGCAAAAAAGTGTTTCCATCTGGTACAAATGGCACAACAATATGAACCTTTCCATCAAGTCAATCAGTTCAAAATCTCTTGGCTTCATGCCCCATTGGGTATCAATAAGAACACAAACTCTCTTCAGTCCAACCCGTGTGGATACATACTCTTTTACCTACAAGTCAGAGGGTCATCAAGAAAAACAAACAGACTAATTTTAAATTAAAAGAGAACTACTTTAACTAGCTAAATGTAACTACTGGATGTGAGCCACATTATTGATATACTCACAAGTTCCTGCCATGCTTCCTTTACTTCCTCTTTGGCATAAGCAAAACCATAGCCAGGTAAATCAACAAGGCAGAGCTTTGACGCAAGCTTGAAAAAATTGATGGTCTACAAGAAGCAATTAGCAGAACTAATGAAAGAAGTACAGCCACTAGCTGTGTCTAACTCAAAAAGATCTATTGTACCTGAGTAAGCCCAGGTTTATCAGATGTTCGTACTACCCCCCATTGTCTTGTTAGTGCATTTAGCAGGGACGACTTTCCAACATTGGACCGTCCTATATGGCAAACTAAATGTGTTAAATTGCAATCTACCATCATCTCTAAATAATTATTACAAATTAGGTATCAATGCAAAATACAAATGACTTAAAATCTCCAATGTCAAATGCGTAATGGAGATCATGTTGCTTAATAAAAACCACTATAAGATGGTGAATGAACCTGCAAACGCTATCTCAGGAAGGTCAGCAGGTGGGAATGATGAGGAGATTTTTGCAGCAGCAAAAAATGTCAAATTATTTCTAAATACCTGAAAAGGAAAAATGTCTTCAGCATTGGTTTGATACACTCGAAATGAAATAAAGGTCTTTCTCAGAGTGGTTATTTAAACAGGAAATGTTAGCATAAGTAAACAAAATTTTAGCAGACTTTTGACTGAAATTTTAACAGATGAGGAATTGTTTTCTGCAGTCTTTTCCCCTAAATTAGAAACACCCAGAAAAAATAGGGGTATGCTGCCATATGGCAAGTACGCAATACACAGCTTTGATGAAGAAAAGTGTCTATGTCAACTGACCATCAAACAAAAAAAGCAGCAACCACATCCTGACTGTAAATGGACTTTTATATAATAACAGCTAACTTGTATTCAGTGTGTCAAAACCCTGCAAAAATTGAACCTCATGTGCAGTTGGCCATTGTGTCCAGGTAACATATCATGTGTATAATAAATGAGGCAAGTGGACCCCCAATGTTGACATGCTTGTAACATCCAGAGGATTGTTCATTCTACTAACTTCATCTAAAGAACAAATGAATAGGAAAAAAGAGATCCACGAAAGAAAGTGAAACCTACAAATTAAAATCTTACATTTTCTTCAATCCGCTCTCTTTCTGGATTTGTAGAGAATGGAATATTATCTAAAGGAGCTGAAATGTTGACATTGTAGCCTGCTCTCCTCAGCTCAATCAATCGTCTACGTCCCAGTAACTGCTAACAACACATTCAGCTGATTATGTTAATTACATGAATATAAAAAGAAAGACAATAAAAAACATAGAGAAGATTACATTATCCTCAACAAAGGAAAGAATGGAGGGGTTTGGTTGTATTGCACGAAACTCAGCATTTTTTGAGATCTCAGTGCAGTCCTTGACAACTTTCTCTGCAATTATGAAATAAAATTAGCCAAAAAATACAAATGTATGCATGCAACAAAAGAAAAGAAAAACAGAGGCAGAGTGCACCATAAACACGAGTCAGGGCTACAATATTGTTTTATGTGGATAAAAACACTAGAAATAAAGGTCAGAATCTACTTGAAAATTATCTTTATTGCTCTTAAGGAAAAATCAATGGCATTTCAAATCTGTCTAGATGATGTCTAAGATCACAAACAGATGCTGCTTGTCGGACAAGTTTCACCAATGAAAGCAATAAATTGAGATAGCGGCATTGGGGACAAAGACTTATTGATCGATTAAATAAATTAGATAAAATTAGCAAAAGTAAAGAAAGAGAAAGATGTTCACCCTAAGATGAAAATACTGACCTTCTGTGGTAACGGTGTCATCTAATCGTTTGTTTGAGATGTCACGTGGATCTATACGGATAACCCTCTTTCTCTTCTTTGGCTTTACTTCTTCTGCCTTGGATTCATCATTTTCAAATTTCTTGCTTCGTGCACCTCGTTTGCTCAAAGCATCCATAGGTCCATGCTTACTTGAATTTAGTTTTCTTTTACCACTTTTGGCTAGAACATCAACCTCACCAGTTATCTGGTTACTCAATGTGGATATCCCTTTTTCTGTTGTTTTAGAATTCAATCTAACTTTACCATCAGATATTTCCTTACTTTTTGCACTATATGTAAGATGCTGATTTTCTATCTTGGTGTCCTTTTCGTTCAATGCATTTTTGGGTCTTCCCCCTGGCAGAGAAGATACTTCTCTGCTTGAAAGCTTAACCTCATCACGGTATCTACCATCGGCTGCTGTTTTTCCTCCAGCAGAAAATCGCAACTGGGTAGGTTTTCTCATACTTCTTTTTCCTTTAATGGAGTCCTCTGCTTCATGTTGTCTTCCTTTCATTGCTAATAACTCTTTGCTTGATAACACTACTTTACCTTTAGCAACATTTCTGTCTTTGATGATATCATTTCTAAGGGAATGTTTGAATTCCAAGGAAGGCCGCTTTCCACTCAGTTTCTCTTTGTTTAAAGACTTCCTTTCATATTTCCTATTTTTAGCACCTCCATTTCCTTCGTCATCCTGCAGCTTCTCTCCATTGGACTTGAAACTATCCATGCTAGTATTTGCTCTTCCAATAGCAAGTTTCACTTTAACATTTCTGTTTTTGAAGGTATCATTTCTAAGGGAATGTTTGACTTCCAAGGAAGACCGCTTCCCACTCAGTTTCTCTTTGTTAAAAGACTTTCTTTCATATTTCCTATTTTTAACACCTCCATTTCCTTCGTCCTCCTGCAGCTTCTTTGCATTGGACTTGAAACTATCCATGCTAGTATTTGCTCTTCCAATAGCAAATTTCACTTTAGTTTTGAGCTTAGTGTTGGAGCCCATCACATTGATATTATCAACTGCCGTCCACTTCAAATTCAGAAAATCCGCGGGATAGACTTCTTTTCTCCTGATTTTGAGAAGTAGATTTGGAACAATTTTCTACATCTGCGATAAAACAACAACAATAAAGTGAAACGAGGACTGCAAAAACCTTATAAGAATGATAAACTTACTTTTATCCTAGATAACTTTTGCTAAAAATATCGAGGCAAGGAGATACAAGAGACATGCAAGAGTTCAAAAGACAACCGCTACATTTTCTGATATAAGTTTGCTTCTCGAGAACAAACAGTATTTGGTGGACTGGGAGAGTAAACGCCTCAGGACACTATAGAGAGGTAGCAAAGTCGACGTACCACAATCAAGAGTAGGAGAAATTGGCTTTCGAGGTCGCCGGAGCCTCTTTTCTGCTCGCCGCTACCTGTGTCCTGTATTACACAACCCTGGTGCCGGACCACTTCCCATTTTCCCTAGTCCCAAGCCACTTCGTGCCCTAACACATCCGAGTCCCGAGTTCGTTCTCGACTCGGACGATTTTTTAAAAATTAAAACGGGACCCAACTCAACCTAATGTTTTTGCGAGAATGACAATTCTAAAATCAAGAGTTTTAAACTTTTTGGACTCATAACAAAGGATTTTACAAAGTGTGGAATTGTTTTGAAGCTCAAAAACAACTTTCAAGAGGCCTCTCAATTGGCTTAGCAGAATGCAATTTCTATCATAGTCCACTAAGTAGATAAAAATGAGTTCTTCAACTTGCTTCATTAACTAAGAGCCATGGAGGCTTAGTCAATTAAAACATCTTAGTAAGATTAAGCATCCATGGTTCTTAATTGACTAAGAAATGTAAAATTTTGAAAAAGATACCCTTTTGGAGCTCCAAAGAGGTTTTTATAATATTTTATTATATTCTCGGATGTTCTAAAATTGCACTTTTGGTTTTTAAGTGTTTCTCAACATCCCAATAATGTCTCATAGGAATGTTTTAGCCTAAAAAGCATTCAAAAGCTACTTCCTTTCAAGTTCTCTATAATTTCAAACCATCGTTGAGAGTTCAAAACTCTGCTTCAAGGTTCCTCTCATCTTTTCAAAAAGTTATACTTGAGCCTTTAATTTTTAAATCTTAAATGATTTAGCTTGACTTTTATCTTGTACTTGATGCTTTGAATTTTCGTATCATATTTGGCTCAACACATAAAAAAATTTAGCTTCACATTTCAAATCTCTAATTCAATTAAATACTCATGTGGTCATATTTTCGAATATTAGCTCGAGTTAATTAAAAAGAGCTTCATTATTTTAAATCAAAGTTTACACTATAAATTGAGTTGATATTTCCTCTTGGCATTAAAATCAAGAAGTGGGTGCAATTCATATTGTTGTATCAGCCTACTTAAGAAGAAAATATTGAGTTAAGCAAGTAAACCTTGCTTCTGTACTCAAATAAATTTTGTGTGGGTAAAGGTCAATCCATTAACTCATAATTAGACAAACTTTTGTAGTTGTGTACAAACTAGAGGGTGGTATTTGTTGCCTTGTAAGTCTTTTTAGCTAAGTGTAATTGTGATCTTTGTGGCCTTAAGCTGTAATTAGGCTTGTGTGTGCTCCTTCATGTTATTTTCATAGTGAAATACAACTTTGATGTGTAAACACCTTAGGAGTAGATTAGCAATTTGTATTTGGGTTGTGAACAACAACAAAAAAGACAATTTTCATTTTTTGTAGATTGATTGATTTAAGTTTGCCCTCTACATAGAGTATTCCATAGTTTTTAAGTAAAAAAAGTTAAAATTTTGTCGCCCACTAATCTCCTCCTCTTGCTTTATGTCACCAAGACCTAATAAGTGGTATTAGAAAAAGTATACTCAGGAAACCTACTCTTATAAATTTCAGGCATAGAAAAGATCCAAATGGTAAGTTCAAGTACATCCCTTGTGTTTGACATTTGTATATCTGCCACAAAACCTCCTCTTTTTCATGACATCAGTTATATACTAAGAAATACTAGATGAATTGTCTTTTTTTTTTTTTTTTTTGCAGGGTAAGACTTTAAAATTTTGAAAATTACTAGTTAAGGACTTTTCATTTCAAATGGAAGAATAAAAGGTAGTAAAAAATCTCCTAAGGTATATATGAATGATGAGAAAGTCTCCTTGAGCCATAAAGCATTGTGCATGTTTTTTGTGTTGTTTGAGTGCAAAGGAACATTCTAGAGTCATAAGGGCAACTAATGCAAAAACAATTGGGACAAATTAGAAGGCACACATGAGGGCACCTTCCTTGTCAAAGAAGTAGGAATAAATATCTTATTGCCCAAATATGACAATTTCAGAACAAAACATGGTTAGTCTATTAAGAAAATAGGTGAGAGATTAAATAAAATCATTAGTGAATTAGCTCTTCTAGATACAAATATTTTGATCAACAAAAAGCAGATAAAGTCCTTAAGAGCCTACTAAAAGAATGACAACCTAAAGTCATGACCATAATTGAAATTAGGAGCATTAAAGAAGTAATTCTTGAAGAACTCTTGGTAAATCTCCTAACCGCAAAGGAATAAACTAAAGTTAGGAAATTAAATGCAATTGTTCATGGTAAAAATGATTATCCTACTACTAATTTTGATGATGATGACTTGATGATGTTTGTTAGACATTTTAGAAAATTTGCTAGTGTTGAAGTAGTTTGAGTGGCATAAGTTATAATTAGTTTTTAGTTTAAGTGTTCTTTTTTATTCTTATGTATTAAGGAATCCATGCCCTACCTATATAAGTAAGAAAGAGAGGAGGATGAGCTAAAACTCTTACTTTCTCTTAACCCCTAAAGTTTTTCTCCTCATCTCAAGCTCTTGGCCAGGGATCCTTTTCTGCTACACCTTCACTTCCACTTATTGATGTCTTATTTGCTTCCCAGTTTCCCAACTTATTATCTGTTAGCCAACTCAAAAAATATTTCAATTGTTCCTTCACCTTCTCACCCTTTTCTTGTGTTTTTCAAGATATAACAACGAAGTAAGTGATTGGTGGAAGCCACAAATAGGTGGTTTTATTACTTAGACTTGTCTCTGGTGACTATAGTTTCCAGTTCTCAGACAGAGGCAAAATTATGGCACAACCGGTTTGGACATCCATCAACAGCATCGATTAAAAAATTATTTCCTTTTTTTTAAAAAACATTGTCTTGTTTAAATTGTGTAGTATGTCAGTTGAGCAAACACCAAAGGACAATATACTCTCCTCGATCTGAAATTAAATGTGTTGCTCCTTTTTCTATAATTTACTTTAATGTATGGGGACCATTGAGTGTCTCAAATATTTCACAAGTTAAGTATTTTGTTACTTTGGTGGATGATTTCACTCGAGTCACATGATTATTTTTGTTTAAAAAAAGATTTGAGATTTTTTTCGTATTTAAGTCCTTTAATGTCATGGTAAAAACTAAGTTTGGTAAAAACATACAAGTTTTTAGTTCCGATAATGCCAAAAGAGTATATCTCTAGTGAATTTTGACCCTTTTGTTCGGATAAAGTCATTATCCATCAGACATCATGTGCTTACACCCCTAAAAAAAACAATGTAGCCCATAGGAAAAACAAACATCTCCTAGAGGTAGCACATGACCTACTATATTCTATGCATGTGCCCTACTTTTACTAGCCTCACACCATTCTTTTTGCCTGTTTCCTTATTAATAGGTTGCCTTCTTTAGTACTTAATCATAATCCCCCTATTTATTGTTATTTCTTGTTGAAAACCCTGTCTCCCTTCCCTTGAAGGTTTTTGGATGCACATATTTTATTCATGACACATCACCCAGAAGAGTAAGCTTGATCCTGAGTCTCTTAAGTGTAGCTTCTTGGGTTATTCTCGTACCCAAAAATGTTATGTGTATTATAATCCTTCTCTTCGAAAGGTACTTTTCTCTAGGGATGTAACCTTTTTTTAGGACACGTCATTTTATTCTTCAAAAGATGCTCATCTGGGTCTTTCATCGGTTCACACAACTCTGAGACCTGTTGTGACACTTGATGCAAATTTCCTCACCCCCCCCTAAAGCAGTGGCTGATACCACACTTGTGGAGCTTACATATCCCTCCGAGGTAAGCCCATCTTCACTTATCATATTAGGTCCACATTTTGATACTAGGTCCATAGATCTACGCAAGGAGCATAGGACTTGCAATAGGCCCTCCACTTCTCATCCTCTGTGAAATTTTGTTTCTCACCATAGGTTGTATTTTTCTTGTTGTCAAATTCTTGCATCCTTTAAGCTCCTAGCCAATACTACCAAAAAGACTAGCCTGTTAGGAGCGGAAGACATAGGTACTTAACCCCAAGACCATAACAGTACACCCCACCTTCGCAAGCCGACGTCCACGGCGGGTTAACACTCAACGACGGGTGCCGGGTCAAGATCTCATAATCCCTTACGATGACCGCGTCCGGGACTCCCCTCGGGGATTCGAACTCATGACGAACCGACGACCATGGTGGCGCAGCGACACTGGCCCAACCACAGCGACACTAGCCCAACTGCAGCTTACCAGTAATTTTAATCCAGCCTCTGTGCCCTAACAGTAATTTTAGTCCAGCCTCTGCGTGCCCTGGAAATCGAACTCGCAACGTATTGTCTGCTTTAATACCAAATGTTAAGCAACTAGCCAATACTACCTAAAAAACCGGCCTATTAGGAGCGGAAGACATAGGTACTTAACCCCAGGACTATAACACATCCATCTCCTCTATCTCTGTCTCACAGTCATATCAGGAGGCTCTGAGACATCCAAGATGGAAGGCAACAATGGAAGGGGAAATGAATGCTTTATATGAGAATTGGACATGGACCTTGGTTCTAGTTCCTTACGAGAAGAAACCCATGGGCTGTAAAGAGGGTTTTACCATCAAGAAAAATCTCGATGGTTCTATACCATCAAGAAACCCTAAACTTCTATAGCTCGTCTCTTCCCCAAGGGCTACACTCAATGCTATGAAGTTGATTATGAGAAAACTTTCTCCCCGGTGGCCAACTTAAATTCGGTACGAATCCTATTATCACTTGCTACAAATTCTTTTTGGCCGGTATATCAACTCGATGTAAAAATTCTATTTTAAAATAGTAATATTAAGGAGGAGATCTATATTCGTCAACCACATGGTTTTGTGGTAGAGGGGGAGTTGATTTGCAGATTGAAGAAATTATTATAAGACTTAAAATAGTCTCCTTGGGCTTGGTTTGACAAATTTTGCCAAGCAATGTTGAGGTTTGGGTTCCATAGATGTTTAGTTGATCGTTCTGTATTTGTCAAGAACACTTTGACATTTTATGTAGATGTTATTGTCTTAATTGGCAGTGATGTGGAAGGAATACAAGAAGTCAAAGCAAATAAATACAAGTAATTCAAAACAAAAGAGCTTGGACTTCTTAAATATTTTTTAGGTATTGAGGTCTTCCAGTCAAAACATGAGATTATCTTATCTCTGAGGAAGTATGTTTTTGATCTACTAGAAGACACAAGATGATGGGATGGCGATTGATAGATAATCCTATGGATGCTAACACCTAGTTGTGTGCAAACTCTGACAAAGATGTGGATGTAGAAAAATATCAGAGACTTGTTGGGAAACTCATTTATCTTATAGTGACTAGACCAGATTTAGCATATGCCATAAGTGTGGTTAGTCAGTACATGCATAAACTACTGGTTATTTACAAATGCCCCTTGTAGATAAAATATTAAAAAATGCCCCTATGGCCTATTAATTTTTTAATTAAAATAAAATAAAGTAAATTGAAGAAAAATAATTAATTAGACTCTTAATAATGTTATTGCGTGCATAACAATATTATCTTGACTGGGCATGATGTTCATAGTATACAAGAAGTGAAGAATATGATATGTCAAAAGTTCAAGACTAAAGATTTGGGTAAGCTCAAATATTTTCTGGGTATAAAAGTCCTTTAGTCAAACCATGGAATAGTACTGTCTCAAAGAAAATACGTCTTAGATCTTCTTAAAGAAACATGAATGAAGAGTTGTAGACCAATTGATACACCTATGGATGCGAATGAAAAATTGTGTGCCACAACTGGAGAAGATGTTGACACTGGCAAATATCGTAGACATGTGGGAAAATTAATCTATCTCATGGTAACCAGGCCAAATATATCATACGCTATGAGCATGGTAAGTCAATTCATGCACAAACCACAAATTACTCACTGGCAAACATTAGAGAGAATACTACGGTACTTAAAAGGTATTTCAGGAAGAGGAGTGCTATATAAACAACATGGTCACTTCAATATAGAAGGTTTCTCATATGTAGATTGGGCTGGATCACCTGATGATAGAAAATCTATGCCGTGGCTGAGTCAATTACTGAGTCATTAAGTTTGCTTTTCAAGTTAAATGCAGTAGAGGGGCAAATTTGTAATTTTCCCTTGAACTTTGTGGACATGAACCCTATTTAGAGGGGGAATGGAAGGGAAAGAAGGAAGTTTGAATTGAGGTTAATTAGAGGGTTTGAGTTCTCCTAAATGAGCTCAGGGGTTTGCGTTCTCCTTAATGAACCTAGGCATTTTCAAGCTTCCTTTCGTCTTGATTTTTTTTTCTTCTCTCTTCTTCCCTACGAATCACTGTTAGATTCGGGACCGTAACAACGTGGTATCAAAGGTTGAACATGGAGATTCGGACAGAAAGAGAAATGCAGGAAGAAGAGATGGTTTGGGATACAACATGGAAGACCAGATTTAACCAGCAACTCGACCTATTCACGAGAAGGTTGGCGGAGATACTGGCCGGAATAAGCCAAAACCCAAACCGAAGAGGGGAGAGAAGCTAAGTGCCAACACGTGTTACAAAACCTCAAATGCGTTGCCCTCGGGTTTGGAACTCCACGAAATCCAAACCAAGGGAGGGAACTCTGGCGGGAAGGCAGACATGTCAGTTTTGGAAGTGGAGGGGGACAATAAAGTTGAGAAAGAGGAAATTTTTGGGAACGTCAGCCCTGTTTCCAAAAATAAACCTAAACCGAAGCCCAAACTCAAGAGCTAGAGCAGAGGCGAAGAGCCTCGGGACATTGGACTCTTCTTAGGGTCTATTGATTCTGCGACCCATGGAGACCCCTCATGTCCTCGACGCCGGCACAACCAATTTGTTCAGAAATATGAGCTCGGCAGGCTCATCAGTCGGGGAACCTGCGCCAAAGGTTATTACGCCAATCCTGTCGTTGAAGGAAAAATATTCGCCGTCAAGGTCATCGGCAAGAAGAGCTTGGATGCGACCACCATGGTTTCGAGAATCCTCTGTGAGGTCTCTATCATTCAGGACTGGAACTTCGACTCTGTTGTCCCAAATGACCAGCGATTGAAGATTGAAAGCCCTATTAGCTTCAGGGTACCTCATATCGCGACTTATGTGAAGCAATAGTGAAGCCCCTTCCTCAGCTGTTCGGACAGCCACCGATTTCTCTGATTTTGGCAGACTCAAGAGTGGATAAAAAATTGGATAAATGGGAACCTTCAGATAAGCATTTCACACTTTCATCTGCAGATTTGGTGTATGATGGTAATGTAGACTTCGAGTGGGACAAGCTGCAATATGGGAGGCTGCTTCCTTTTGGTAAATATATCATGAAACCGTCTCTTATTGGAACTCTTGTTCAGGAGGAGGCACCATTAAGTAATCATGGGCCTGCTATGGACGCATGCTATGTTCAAAATAATCAGACATCTACTGAGTATTTTGCTACTGCTGACAATAACCAAAGTATCTTTGAGTGCTCTCAATTTTTTCGAATTAAATTTTATGGGAGTTTTGATAAACTACTTAGGAGGTTTCTGAGGGGTGACTTATTTGATCAGAGATCATTTTGTCATTCTTTTAACAAATCAATAGAAGCTCATGTGAGGTGTTAAGTACCTAACCAATACTACCCGAAAGATCGACCTGTTTGGTAGCGGAAAGCTAAGAACTTAACCTAGGACCATAACATCACACCCACCTTTACGAGCCGATGACCACAATGACTTAACACTAGCGACACGGTCCACTGTTACATGGTTTCCAAAATCTGGGTCGATGCGATCGCCCATGCCAAGAGTCAAATTTGTGACGTGGTGCCTGCTCTGATACCAAATGTTAAGTATCTAGCCAATACTACCCAAAAGACCGGCCTATTTGGTAGCGAAAAGCCAAGTACTTAACCCAGGACCATAACAGGGAACTTGGTCACATGGAAAAGAAAAAAACAAAACGTGGTTGCAAGATCTCATGCTGAAGCATAATACCGAGCTATGGCCCACACTGTAAGTGAACTTTTATGGATAAAGACTCTTCTTAACAAATTGGGATTTTATAAAGGAGGCTCTATGGGCCTCCATTGTGATAATCAAGCAGTTATTCACATTACGTCAAATCCTGTCTTCCATGAAAGAACTAAACATATTGAAGTGGATTGTCATTTTATACGGAAAAAGTTTCAAGCAGGAATAATTTCTCTTAAGTATGTTTCATCTCAAGAGCAATTAGCTGATATCTATCTTATATAGTTGGCAAGTTGGGTATTTATGATGTATTTTCTCCGCCAGCTTGAGGGGAAGTGTTGGAAGATGGGCTCAAGCCCACAAGCTCAAGGCTAGAAAAATCCACACGTCAAAGGAGTGGCAAAGTGGTTATTTATGGTATGTTCCATAAAGATGGCATGAAGATGTAAATACATTGTCTTAGTATATCTTTTAAACTTATGTGTTGTAAGTCTAAGGGCTTTGTAACATTATAAATAAGAGCACTGGCTAAGAGGTAAGGCATTCAAGCCTCCTCATCTCTTTGAGAAATCGTCCAACCACTCTCTCTTCTCCCTTGACACATTCTCTCTTCTCTTAATCCAAACTCTCCTCTCTTAGTCCTTCTCCTTTCTCCCTCTTCTCTCTTCTCTCCTTCTTCTTCCACGTTAACCTAGAGTCATTCTCATGGGGTCCTAACTTCTATAGTAAATAAGAAGACTTCTCGTAAAGATGGCACAAAGATATAATTAGTCAAGGAGGAGCATGTCTACTTCTGTCTTTTCTTATGTAAAGTTTGTAGCCTTAAGGACATTATGGACATTGTAAAATCCTCTCAAAATCTATAAATAGAGGCCCTTGACTTGGGGTAGAGCATTCAAGCTCTCTGCCCTTCTCTTAATTCGTCCAAACTCTCTCTTAGCCTAAAGGATCTCTCTCTCTCTCTCCCTTTCTCTATTCTCTTCTCTTCTTCTTTTCTTCTCCTCTCCCTCTTTTACTTTGTTCAAGGTTTTAATCATGGGATCCTAAATTCAACATAATATCAGAGTGGGAAAAGGTCTGAGATGAAAAGGAGTAGAAGATGGAGAAGAAGAGGAGGAACAAGAAAAAGAAGAAGAAAAAAAAAACAGAAACAAGTGAAGTTTCTTGTTTTTCCTTTAGTCTTCTATTCCAATTCATGTTTTTCATTAGATTTTTAACTCTATTACAATGTTTTTATTGTAAAAAATTTATATCATTGGAAATATATTGGAGTCTAGTTTCTAATTCAAAAAGAATAGTTGAGATCAGATTTTTCTAGAAAGATAAATAGACATATGAAGCAGCAAAGGTGAAGTAGCAGAAAAGTTTCATGTATCAGTAGAAAGCTTCAACTTTCAAGCAATTTAATGTTATCAAGAACGAGATTTTATATGGAGAGTTTTATATCAAAAGAAATATTTGTAAGTCCATTTTCTTACCTATTCAACCAATTCTCAATCTGAGTTTTTTATATGGAGATATCGATCTTGGAAGAGTCAATGGTCATGCTGGCTAAAGGAGAAAAAAGTACTCAGTTCGGCCAGATTACAGTTCGAAATCTATCAGATTATTTATCTCAAAATAAGTATATTTTATGAAGAGAAGTTATACTTGGATGAAATTTATTTAATTTTAGTTTTAGAAAGAGAAAATTTTATGTCAATCCAATCTATATTTAAGAAGATATTTTTAGAAGATGAGTATCATTCTTGATGGAGGAGGCCAACAAAAAAATAGGGTTTCAAGGCTTCATTTTGAAGGGGCGATTCAAATTTTTTTCAAGAATAAAATAGGTAGAGGAGTGTGTCTAGTGGATCTAAGGCATTTCTGTCTCAACATCTCAAAAACAAAAATCAAAGAATTTTAATATAGATAAAATAAAGTTTTTACATAGTAATATCTTTTTTCTTTGCCATCTCAACTAGATGCATCGACCCACAATAAGAGTAAAAAAATCGACTTTTATAGTGTGGGAAGATAGAGCATGGAGCTCAAACTAGCTAGCCCTCCCCAACCATCCCATGTTATCTAGAAAAACAAGAACTATTAGAGCATACCCACTTCCACTAACCTGAAATATGACTCAAAGGAATTAGTTAAGCATATAGAAATTAAACAATTAATCTTGAAAAAAATTCATTAGTTTTGTCTCTTCAATCTCCAAAGAGGAAGGCAAATGGGTGTCAGAGGATGCATCTCATGGTATCATCTAATAAGTAGGTGTCTCACTTTTAAACACTAAGCAAACTAAAAAATGGACGATATTCCATTTATAGGATGGTCTTGAGAGAATATGTTTAGGCAGAAAAAGGACGAGAGAAAACAAAGACTGCCAAAAATGGAAAAGAGTGTTTTGAATCAGACATTATCACAATTGATGCATTATTCGCAATACAATTTCATAAATATCAAATTTTTTACATACCTCTTCTGTGAAGATCTCCAAATTTATACACTCATTGGAGCTCAAGTAAGAAATTATAATTTTTAAGTAATAAACCCAGTCACCTAATTGCCAAAGGCAAAGAATATAACTGAAAAAAAAACTACATTTATGCGTGTGAAAGAGGGAGAGAACGAGATGGTAGACTTTTGCCTGGCTCGTCGTCCTTGCCGTTTCCATTTGTGGTCACCACCGATGGACATTTACTATCGTCCGTGTCACCGAAGATTCCCAATGGTGAACCAAGGCCGACAGATCAGTCAAGGACAGAGTTTACTCTCCTGTAGTTGCAACTCCCTCGATAACACGAAGCCATGAAGAACCTTGATGGGAGGTTGGCTAATATGATCTACGGTATGGTCCCCAATCTCAAAACTCACTAACCCCTTCAGTTTAACACCATCGCTGAGAATGATTAGAGAGCGGAAGTGCCAAACAGGAACAGAGAACAGAACGCCGGTGATTTCTACACGAAATCTGATCATATGGAGGGAGCTAAGATTTCTGGCTTCCATTTCCATTTTATTCAATGAATTTCATGAGGATAATTAGCAATTAAATTAAGATCTTACAGTTGGAATTAGAGCGAGACCTCTGATCCTGCGTATCGATTCCACTCTTGCTCTCTGTTTCTATTTGGGGAGTCTCATTTTTACGAGAAATGATATTTTTTTAGTTGGAGAGTCATCGAGAATGTCGATGTAAAACATCCCGACGACTCGCGATTGTCGAGCGGGCACGAACGATCATGTAGACTAGCGGCACTCGGCCAGAAAGCTGATCAACGCAGTTGAGCTCTCTCTGTGCACTCACCGGGGTGATGGTTGGCGGCTATCGCATCAGTGAAATGCGTCGTAGTCAGCGACCATTCTGAAAGATTCTCCGATGTCGACGTCGTTAAGGGACGCCAGTTACAGGTATTTTTTGCACACGGCTGGAGGTTGAAGACGACCTCCAACGCGCATAATCATGGTTAATGAAAACCATAAGGTATTTTGGTAAATAACGGGCGCTTTGGTTCGGGTTGAGTCGTCTGCAACTTGCCGTTCCAACTCGGCAACCGAGTTTCAGGCCTGGGCGACTCGGTGTAAAAAAAAAGGCGGTTTGGGTTGACTCGGACAGGTTGAGTTGGATCGCCGCTCCAACTCGCTGAAACAAGTTGCCCGAGAGAGGACCGAGCCGAGTCGGTTCTCATAGAATTATTTTTGCGCCAGCGGGGATTCGAACCGAAGCGTGGCAAAAAATTCGACGCCAGTCACCATTAGGCCACTGGGCATCGTGTGTCAAATATGTTGTATTTTATAGATTTATTTCCTGTAATTTTTTTTTATGCATTTTGACATATACTTAAATGCATGAAATTAGAGTTATGCATAATATTATAGTTTTTTAATTATGCATATATTATGCAAATATTTTGTGCATAATGATAACATATTAGTATTAGTTAAAATTATGCAATTCATACAATTCTCATATTAATTTCGCATTTATGCGATTTAATGTCTAGTGATTCATATAATTTTTTATTAATTAGAGAGTAGTCATAGCATGTTTAATTTAATAAAAAATTATATATTATGATTAGGATCACATAAAGAATATTAGACATTAACTGTAACTAATTTTAGTTAATAAAATAAATTTTATCCCACAAGGATTTTTATTATATTTGCGTTTATTAGTTAGGATAAAATATCAAGTTATTCATAATTTACCCACAAGAATTATGAATTCATACATAATTTGATAGTTTTATCATAAATTTTAATCATAAAGAAAATGTAGACATTAATTTTAATTAATTATACTTAATATAATAAATTTTATCCCACAGGAATTTGTATTATATTTGAGTTTATTAATTAAGATAAAATATCAAATTATTCATAATTGACCCACTGGAATTATGAATTCATAAATAATTTGATAGTTTTATCATAAACTTTACTCATAAAGAATATTGAATATGCTTGAATTAAAATTTTTAGCCCACATGCCTTTTTTTATATCAATAGATTCAATTTTTAAGCATGATATTTTATTCAGGCCTCATTTTTAACATAAGCATGTAATTTGTAATTTTATGCAGTTGTACAGACTGCAAATTTCTCTGATATTCGTTGTGGTATCCCTGATCTTAAGGGAGATAACTCTAAGGTCTAGAAAGAAAAAATTCTTCTTCATTTAGGGTGGATGGACATAGACTGTGCTATTAGGAAAGACGAACCACCAACAATTACTGATACCAGCACTACCGTTGAAATCATGCTTTATGAACGATGGGAGTGATCTAATCACCTCAATGTGATGTTCATTAAAACTAGAATTTCTGCTGGTATTCGTGGTTTTGTTGATCATCATGAAAAGGTCAAAGACTTGCTGAAAACCATTGATGGACAATTTGTCACTTTAGACAAGGCACTAGCAAGCACCCTAATCATGAAGCTCTCATCCCTAAGGCTCACCAGTATGAGAGGTGTGCACGAGCACATCATGCACATGAGGGATATTGTGGCTCAATTGAAGAAACTCAATGTTGAAATGTCGGAATCTTTCCTAGTGCACTACATCTTGAATACCCTTCCACAACAATATGGACCCTTCAAAATCTCATACAACACACATAAGGATAAATGGTCAATTAATAAACTTTTGACCATGTGTGTTCAAGAGGAAGGGAGACTAGTGATGGAACAAGGAGAAAGTGCTATGCTGGCAACGTATGGAAAGGGCAAACACCAAGCCAAATAGAAAGGGAAGGGCAAAATACACCCCCCCCCCCCCCCCCAAGCTGGTATTAAGAAAGATTCGAAGAGTTTCTTTTGTAAAAAGAAGGGACACATGAAGAAGGAATGCGCCAAATTTCAGAAATGGCTTGCGGACAAAGGTAATCCAACTTCATTTGTTTGTTATGAATCTAATATGGTTAATGTCAATATTAACACATGGTGGATTGATTCTGGATCAACAATCCATATATCTAATTCCTTGCATTGTTTGCAAAAACTAAGGAAACCAGTGGAAAGTGAGCATAACAATTTCTCAGGAGACAAGATGAGCTCACATGTGGAAGCTACAGGAACTTGCTATTTAAATTTAAGTAGTGGCTTTGCTTTAAAATTAGACAAGACCTTTCATATTCTAAGTTTTTCTAGAAACTTGATTTCAGTTTCAAGGCTTGTACCTTATGAATATTCCTTTAATTTTTCATACTCATCTTTTAGTTTATATTATAAGTCTGATTGTGTTGGGAATTGTACTTTGTTTGATGGTCTTTATAGCATTAATTTACAAAAAAATGCTACTTATGATTCAATGCATGTTCACACTGGTACTAAAAGAGGTGTTATTAATGAGGACTCCTCTACATTGTGGCACCGGAGATTAGGTCATATCTCCATGGATAGAATTAAAAGATTAGTAAATAAAGGGGTACTTAATACTATGGATTGTACTAATTTTGAGACTTGTGTAAACTGCATTAAAGGAAGGCAGACTAACAAGTCAAAGAAAGGTGCCAATAGGAATTCAGACATATTAGAGATCATACCTACTGATATACGTAGTCCAGACATGGACTCACATGGTCAGAAATACTTCATCTCTTTTATAGATGATTACTCACGATGCATGTATCTTTATATGCTTTATAACAATAATGAAACATTAGATGCCTTTAAGATCTTTAAGGCAAAAGTAGAGACACAATATGGTAAGTAAATTAAGATCATGAGATCAGATAGAGGTGGAGAATACTATGGTAGATACATAGAGAATGGACAAACACCTAGACCATTTGCAAAGTTTCTTCAAGAACACGGGATTATTGCCCAATACACCAAGCACCGGACCAAAATGGTGTAGCAGAAAGAAGAAACCGAACATTATTAGGCATGGTACGGAGTATGCTTAGCAGGTCCAATCTTCCTAGATCCTTGTGGGTTTAAGCACTTAAGCCGACAGTGTATATATTAAACCGATTTCTAACCTAGGTTGTTCCTAAAATGCCATTTGAATTATGGAAAGGTTGGAAACCGAGTTTGCGACATATGAGCATTTGGGGATGCCCATTTGAAGTAAGAAGAAACTGGACCCAAGGACCATTAGTGGGTATTTCATTGGATATGCTGAAAGGTCCAAAGGTTACAGATTTTATTGTCCATCTCACAGCACTAGGATTGTGGAATCAAGAAATGCAAAGTTTCTTGAAAATGATTTGATCAGTGGGAGTAATCCAACTCTGAACATAGTTTCTGAGAAAGATCATTCAGAATCTCAACCTTCTACCTTAAGTGATAAATTGCTTATTGTTTACAACACCCCTCAAGTAAAAACTGGTGTTGAACAACTAATCATTGAAGTTCCACAAGATGCTGATGACATTCCAGTAGATCAGGTAGTTCAAGAGTTGCCAAGAACTTTTGAGCAGCTAGTTGAACCACATACTTCTCAGGAATATGATGGTACAACATTAAGAAGATCTACTAGACCAAAAAGTTCAACAATTCATGATGATTATGTTGTGTATCTGCAAGAAACTGACTACAACATTGGAGCCAAAAATGATCCTAAGTTCTTTTCACGAGTCATGAGTTGCAAAGAATCAGAATTATGGTACAATGCCATGAAGGAAGAGATGAATTCTATGAAGAGTAGCTGAGTCTAGGATCTTGAGTTGCCTAGTGGATTTAAAGCCATTGGATGTAAATGGGTCTCTAAGACAAAGGAAGACTCATTGGGCAACACCTAGAAATACAAGGCAAGACTCGTTGCCAAGGGATTCACTCAGAAAGAAAGAATCGATTACACGAAGACTTTTTCTCCTGTATCTAAGAAAGATTCATTGCGTATTATTTTGGCATTAGTAGCCCATTTTGACTTAGAGTTGCAACAAATGGATGTGAAAACGACATTTCTCAATGGATATCTAGAGGAGGAAGTTTACATGAAATAGCTTGAAGGATTCCTCTCTTGTGATGGTGAGCAATTGGTTTGCAAGCTAAAAAATCCATATATGGATTAAAACAAGCTTCCCGCCAATGGTAATTGAAATTCCATAATGTAATTTCTTCATTCGGTTTCGTAGAAAACATTATGGATCAATGTATATACCAAAAGGTCAGTGGGAATAAAAATTTTTTTCTTATTTTATATGTGGATGACATTTTGCTAGCAACCAATGATAAAGGTTTTCTGCATGAGGTGAAACAATTTCTCTCTAAAAATATTGATATGAAGGATATGGGTGATGCATCTTATGTCATTGGCTTTAAGATTCATAGAGACGGATTTTGAGGTATCTTAGGTTTGTCTCAGGAAACATGTATTAATAATGTTTTAGAGAGATTTTGGATAAAGGATTGTTCACCAAGTGTAGCTCCCATTGTGAAGGGTGATAGGTTCAATTTGAGCCAATGTCCGAGGAATGACCTTGAAAGGGAACAAATTAAGGACATTCCATATGCTTCTGCTGTCAGAAGCATAATGTATATTCAAGTCTGCACAAGACTTGACATTGCATTTGTTGTAGGAATGTTGGGACGATATCAGAGTAATCTAGGGATAGAACACTGGAGAGTTGCAAAGAAAGTAATGAGGTAACTTCAAGGAACCAAAGACTACATGCTGACGTATAGACGGACGGACAATTTAGAAGTAATTGGCTACTCAGATTCTAACTTTGTTAGCTATATTGATTCACGCAAATGAACATTAGGATACATTTTCTTGATGGCCAGTGGAGCTATATCATGGAGGAGTGCCAAACAAACTTTGACTGCCACATCCACTATGGAAGCCGAGTTAGTTTCCTGTTTTGAGGCTACTTCACATGGTGTACGGCTTAAGAGTTTCATTTTTGGGCTTAGAATTATGGATTATATCTCTAGGTCAGTGAGAATATATTGTGACAATTCAGCTGCTAAATTTATGGCCAAGAAAAATAATAGTGGAAGTCGAAGTAAACACATCGACATAAAGTATTTGGCCATAAGAGAACGTGTTAAAGAAAAGAAAGTGGTCATGGAGCACTTAAGCACTGAATTAATGATAGTTGATCCTTTGATTAAGAGCTTGCCACCATTTAAATTCAAGGATCATGTCGTGATTATGGGACTTGGTTCCAGTATGTAATTTTTCATTGTATGAACAATGTTATTTTAGTGAAATTCTTAATTATTGCGATGTTTCTCTCATATTTATGTGCACCTTAATTTGAGAAAATTCATCTGTGTTGGACTAAGAATAAACATAAGGTTTATTCATAAAGTATAAGAAATAAATACATATTAATACATGGAAGGTAATACTCATCATTAAAGGACATATCACCATGATTCATGTGTTTATTACTTAAATTTAGATTATCGATGGTTTTAAGATTATATTAGAAGTTTGGACCAAGTAGGAGAATGTTAACCGTTTCTCATCAGAAACAGTTTCTCATACAGAGACGATTGGTCTCAACTTCTGGTAGTTGCAACTCCCTCGGTAACATGAAACCATGAAGAACCTTGATGGGAGGTTGGCTAATATGATCAACGGTTTGGTCCCCAATCTCGGAATTCACTCACCCCTTTAGTTTTACACCATCGCTGAGAGTGATTAGAGAGGGGAAGTGCCAAATAGGAACAGAGAATAGAACGCCGATGATTTCTACATGGAATTTGATCGTATGGAGGGAAGAATAATTTTTGGGCTTCCGTTTCCATTTTATTCAATGAATTTCATGAGGATAATTAGAAATTCAATTAAGATCTTACAAAGCATGGTCACGAATCCGAGGATGGCTTGCAGCATGTTGTTCCAGTCAATCTCTGCCACACACCTCATCATCATCACGACAACCAGGATTGGAGGCGGATCCACCGCCCATAGGGAGAATCCACGCCAACAACAGCGTGAAGAAGAGAGACAGGAAGAAATACATCGCCGCCATCAAAACCGTTAGCCCTGTCTGTCCCCCCTCACGAATCCCTGTCGACTTTATGAACGCCGTCACCAGCGATGTTCCTAGCAGTGAACCCACCATGATGGCTGTCGCATCTCACATAAATGCGAAGTATTGACCCTCGAAATCGCCTGACTCGTTCGTGAATCCGGCAAAGCTAGCCATTGTGTATAGTGTTCCCATCGTGTCTAAAACGTCCATGTACATGTGTTGTAGATTGTAATCACAAGGTAATTCAAAAAATTGATGAAGGATCAATATCATTCAAAAACATGTTGTTGGCTTTTGTAAGCCTTACAAATAGCTAAAAATAGAAAAACAAACCTTCTTATGATCCAAATAACGTGGTAAATGGCTACGGAAGTAGTCTACAAATCCTAAATAATAGAATCTTTCTAAATTCAACTAACAACCCCAATAATTCCTCCCCTAAACTGATTACTGTAATGCTTTCAGTTTACTTGTGGTATCACACACACACACACATTGACTCACGTAGCTTCAAGAATACATCAAGCTTAAGTGGTTTTGTCATAATGTCTGCAACTTGTTCTTGTGTGACACAATGCTTCAGCTCAACAACTCCATCGTTGGTCAAATCATGCAAGAAATAAAACCTTAAATCAATGTGTTTGTTGCGTCCATGCATGATTGGGTTCTTGGATAGCTTAATGGTAGAACTGTTGTCACATAACACAGTGGTACACTTGCCTTGAGAATGACCAAGCTTCTCCAATACTCTCTTCATCCACACCCCTTGACAAGCACAAGAGGTAGCTGCCACAAACTCTGCTTTAGTAGTGGACAAAGCAACTACGGGCTATTTTTTAGAGGACCAAGACACAACTCCTTCACTGAGTAGAAACACATAACCAAAAGTTTTTTTCCTATCATCTACATCTCCTGCATAATCACTGTTTGTATATGCCATCAATTCTCCATTACCCTCCTTTTGATAAAAGACACCCAAATCCACAGTACCTTTCAAGTATCGTAACACCCTTTTCCCAACTTACAAATGCAACTCAGTTGGACTTGCCATGAATCTGCTAACTAGGGACACCACATACATCAAGTCTGGTCTTGTTTCAGTTAGATACATAAGACTTCCGACCAATTGTTTGTACATTATAGTGTTGGAAGATAAGATCAAGCCCAAACGACCAAGGAAGACCCACATATGTAAGATTATTATAAGATGGGCCACATGACCAAGAAAGGCCCACAAGACTGGCCCAAGCCCATAACAAGTAGGACCCACAATGATTACCAAGAGCTTACATCCTTCTCACATCAGTTGGAAGATCAAGAAGGACTCACAAAAGTATCTTTATCTTAGGGTCATGACCAAGAAGAGTTTTAGTTTTAGTTATATTTGTATTTTATCAATATTGAGTTACCTAATTATATTAGGACTTACCTTAAGTGTTAGAGTTTGGGTGTAATTGGGACAAGGGTAGTTTTATTGTAATTGGACTCTACTACCTTCCTCTATTATAAATAGAAGTTCATGTACACTGATTACAACAAGTTATTGATGTCAATGAAGTATTTCACTTTTCCATAAATTCAACATGGTATCAGAGCAGGTTTTGTTAGTTGACTTGGTCAACTCACAGAGGTAATGTGATCCTTTTTCTCTAAACCCTAAACCTTAGGTCTAGGTTCGTAGTTATTTTTTTCAGTCCCTACACCCATAGTTTCCTTTGCATTTTTTACCTCCATACGAAGTTTTAAATATTTCAAAGTATATATTTATGGAAATATTTTTGACTTTACTTTCAAAATAAGAATGATTTTTTTTCCAATCACAGTTATATATAGAGAGTTATCGATATTTTAATGAACAAAGGTCAGATTGCAAAAAAGGTTCGAGCAGCAACAACAATCTTCAAATTCTGAGGTATTTTTTGCTATCAAGAACTAGACTTTATCTGCAGAAATATATATCAAACGAAATATCTGTAAGTCTATTCTTTTACCTATTCAATGAATTTTTTATCTAAGTTATGTGCAAAGAGAAATCGATATTTGAAGCAGCAAAGGTCAGATTGAAAAAGAGGTTCAAGAGGCAGCAGAAAGCCTCAACTTCCGAGGTATTTTAAGCTATCAAGAAAGAGACTTTATATGGATAATTATATATAAAGAGAAATGTATGTAAGTCTATTTTTGACCTATTCAACCAATTCTCAGTATGATTTTTTTATAAGGAGATATTGATCTTGGAAGAGTCAATGGTCGTTCTGGAAAAACAGGAGAAACAGAACTTAGTTTGGCCAGATGACAGAGAATGAAAACTATCATATTGTTTATCTTCTGATAATTATATTTTATGAAGATATATTATACTTGGATGAAATTTATTTAAGTCTACTTTCAGAAGGAAAAACTTTCATGTCAATCTGATCTATATTGAAAGATATATTCGAATTGGAAGAATCAAAGGTCATGCTAGTATTCAGTTGTATTGAAAAATCCGAATTTATGCCAATTGTTTTGCATAACTTTTTGAGTTGATCAGGAAAATATCTCACTTCTCCCTGGTTTGAGGGCTTATTTATAAATCTCTGTTATTTGGGTTTATTGCTACATCTATGATATTTGGTGCAAGCTGGGATCATTGCCATTACCTCCCAGTTTGAGGGAAGTAGAAGAAGAACAAGAAAGAGGCATTTTATTCCTTATGTTGTGGAAAAGTTTATATGACCAAAATATTCAAGAAAGGGGAGAACAAAAGATGAAGCTTGTGCATCAAAGAAGAAATTTTTATATCGGATTATTTCATGGGTTCTTTGACAAAGTTTACTATTTGGTTCGTGTTATATGTGTTGGAAGATGGTCGTGTTATATTCAGCTGCAACTATTATGTCTCTTTGGGGACATTATTATTGAAGAAAGGTGGCCTCATGTCATCATTTATTTCATCCCCGTCAAAAAATGAAAATTATTTGTGGTTAGAAGTCTATGACGGAGGAACTTATGATTACATCTATGTTTATCCTCCCCCACCGTAATGGCTTTTATGTCTCCTACCACTTGAGAGTCGTTGTCCTATGGAGGGACACAGTGGTGGACACTTCAGAGCAATGCCGATAAACACACTACCGAAAGCAGTGGAGTGTGCTTGTTAAACACCTAGCCAATACTACCCAAAAGACCGGCCTATTAGGAGCGGAAGACATAGGTACTTAACCCCAGGACCATAACAGTACACCCCACCCTCCTGAGCCGACGACCACAGTGGCCTTAACACAGCAACGGGGACCAGGTCAAGAGCCCATACTCCCTTACGGCGCCCCGCTAGGGGTGTGCCGTCCACCTGCGCACATGGGGACTCAAAGTCGAGACGTAGCGCCTGATCTGATACCAAATCCAGATTCAACCCAAACAACTCAGCACCACCATCCACACTCACCTCCACCAGTGCCGACCACCGACGTCAATTCCGCGACGGTGACCTCCAAAATTGGGGACTCAACATGTCCCAAATCGGAAGGATATCACGAAATCCCTTCAGCGACACCCACGGAAGACCGTTTCCATGTCCCCCCTCAAGTCCGAAAGCTCGCCCTTTCGGAAGAGATTTCCGAAATCCCGAAACCAAACCTCCCCTACTCACAGCTAACCACACTCCGTTCCGAACAGGAGAGGGAAAATTTTCCAGCCATTCCGACCAGGAAATATTTCCGCGAGCACTCTATCTCGGCAAATTTCCAAGCGGCGAAGCCTCCAAGGGCTGTTGTTCACCGCCGGAGCAGTAGGAGACTCCGTCGGCGAAATTTCCGCACTGTGCGGTGCCGTGAGGACGGCATACGACCGCCGCCCGCCTTAGTCGGTGCCGTGAGGGAAGGAGCCGAGGTTCCCGCAATGTCCGACGACCGCTATGTTTGGGATCGGCATGAGGATGAGGAAGATTTCCGATTTCCCCAGAAGACCAGTTAGCGAAATTTCCGCCGAAGGAGGAAGCTGATTCCCGATACAAATTTTCCTAAGTTAGGAAAATTTGATCAACGCAGGAAACTGAGTCGCGCTCGGGACCGGGTTTCCAGAACCGAGTCAACCCAGGCCAACTCGGACCGAGTCAATCGGGAAAAAAAAAAAAATCCTTCGCTGGCTTGAGGCTCTCCTATACCGCAGTTGACACTGCTTCCGAGCTCGAAGACAAACTCGTCTTCCAAGGGGTGTAATGTTATGCATGAAATAACATTATTATTTTATTTGTTTTCTTTAATTTACTTTATTTTATTTCAGTTTTAGGTTATAGGGGTATTTTAGGAATATTTTATTTATAGGGTATTTTTTGAATATTTTATTTATTGGGGTATTTTTTGAATATTTTATTGTAAACCCTAATCGGGTGAACCCTATTTAAGGGGTAAGAGTAATGAGAAACACAAGCATTGAGTATTGAAGTTAATTTAGAGTAAGCTTAGAGTAAACATGTCGGATTCTCCCTTTGAGATCTAGGTCGAGCTTCCTTCAAAGTTCAATCATCCCATTCCTATTCATCGTCATCGTCTTCCTCACGAGTCAGATCCGGGACCGTAACAAATCTTTTATGATTCATGTCAAGAGGGTTTTAGTTGCTGTAATGACTCAAGAACACCCCTTTCCCTTCACTGAATTCATTCCCCTTGAAAAGGAGTTTCCTGTTCTTAATTGTGAACAAACCCAGCTAGTCAAGGAAGCTCCTTGAGGCCCCAACATGGAACCCCCCTTTCTTATGGCTCACGTCAAGGTAGGGTTTCCAATATCATGCAGCACTGGTTCCTTACGTAAAAGAGAAACATAAATTTAATCTCAATGCTTGGAATAAAATTAGCAAATACCTCTGGACGTCAACACCCAACCAGAAACAAAAACTCGTCCTCCTTCCTGGGTAGACTCACGTCAAGACCTCTCCTTTTCTGGAATTTCCTTGAAGAGGTAGTCTCTCCCTTGCAACTCGGAATAGAAGGGTGTGTCCTCTTCTTCTTCCTCCCACGATCTCCTCAAAGACTCTCCAATGGATGCAACAAACCACCAAAGAGAGTTCAAGCCAAGAACCCTAGAATAGGGAGCCTAGAAGGAACCTAAATTACCCTAGTTTATGCTAATTCTGAACTTTCTTTATTTCTCCATCCTTACCCCTTAAATAGGGTAATTAACATCAACATAGGTTAGGGTTATAAAACCCAATTCTACCCCTACCTTTAAGTTTGATTACAAATCAATAAAATTCAAAATTAAAAGGAACATAAATAATAAAATTAAAGTAGATGACTCAGTGTTATTGAGTCCATAACATCTGCCCCCCCCCCCCCCCCCCCCCCCCCCTTGGAGATCGAGCTTGTCCTCAAGCTCGGAAGCTTGGTAGACCTGGTGGAAGTTGTCGAGCCGCTTCCATTCTGCGTAGTTGTGGCCAATTGCTGCCCAGTAATGGCATGCAGGGAGATGTCCGGTGGTTCTTCCTCAATCATATCCTCTGTCACCTGATATCCTCATCTTCAGCCTTATCGATCAAAAAAAATCTTTTGCACTAATGCCCAACCCGATATGGTTCATCACAGTTGTAACACAAATTCTTAGCCTGTCGTTCTGCCATCTCAGCACTTGTCAATTTTTTTATATAAGGAGTGTAGAATGACTAGATCTCGGATCCCCTGTCAAAGTAATACCCGGGTTGTTTCTCGAAGGAATGCGTTCCCCTGACCATGGAGGTCGTCTGTGCTGGGCCTACTGTCTCAGTTCTAAAGCACGAGCTATATTCATAGCGTTGGATAAGTCAACAGGTGCATAGAGCTCCACCTCAAGCTTTAACGCCTCAGTCAGTCCTGTTGTAAACAGCCAACTTGTTGATCCACTTGTACCATACTGCTGGCTCGTGCTAATTTTCCTGGAACAATTTTTTATATTGCCTCACAGCCCCAGTTTGGCATAATAAAACCAAATCTCCCAAGGGGTTACTGTAAGCCGGAGGACCAAAACGGAGAGAATACAGTCGCTTAAATTCATCCCAATCTACCACCTCGCTATCAACCTCAACTAGCTGGTACCAAAGTTGTGCTTCCCCTAGTAAGTGGAAAACAGCTACGTTGACTCGGTCATAGGTTGGGACTCGCTGATGGCTAAAATTTTTTTCGCATCAATACAACCATATCAAAGGATCTTCTGACCCATTATAAGTAGGGAATTCCATTTTAGTATATCTCGAAACAGTGTCTCCCCCCTGGTAGAAGTGTCCCCCCGGAATGAGGGGTCCTTGCTGTCCCGAGAAACTCGTGCGCCTTGGAAATTCATCTCCCCCTCTGTTATACGAATGGTCCCCTCCTCTCTGATCTGGAATGAGAGGTACAATGCCTCCCCCCTGGTTGAGGTGTCCCCCCGGAACGAAGGGTCCTTGCTGACCCGAGACTCATCTCCCCCTCTGATCTACGAATGGTCTCCCGGAATTGGGTTCTTGCCAGTGCTCAGACCAGTCTCCATGTTATCCATCATTCCTTTCAAGGTTTCCAAAATGAGAGTGAACTTCTCCTCCAATGCAGCAAATTTCTTGCCAGTAGTTAGACCATTCTCCATGCCATCCATCCTTCCCTTCAAGGTCTCCATATCGATATCAATTTTTGAGAACCTCTCTAGGACAGTATCAAATTTTATTTCAAGCAATTCAAAGTATTCATTGGTGCTTCTTTCTGCCAGGTTACCCTTCTCTGATACCAAATGTTAAGCACTTAGCCAATACTACCCAAAAGACCGGCTTGTTATGAGCGGCAGACATAGGTACTTAACCCCAGGACTATAACAGTGCCCTACATCCAGCATTAATACTGGAGTATGAAGCAATGACTTACCGGCTAAGAGTGATTTTTACTCTCACTTATAATGCCGCAGGGCCTCATGGAAGGACGCAATAGCATGAGGGGGAATGTTGGAAGATGAAGGCATATTGGAAGATGTGCCATTTTATACAAAAATATTTTATACATCATTTGCAGCAAGCTGGGAGTTCATGTTGTTCTCTTACCCCCAACTTGAGGGGGAGTGTTGGAAGATAAGATCAAGCCCAAACGACCAAGGAAGACCCACAAATGTAAGATTATTATAAGATGGGCCCAAGCCCATAAGAAGTAGGACCCACAATGATTACCAAGAGCTGACATCCTTATCACATCAGTGGGAAGATCAAAAAGGACTCACAAAAGTATCTTTATCTTAGGGTCACGACCAAGAAGAGTTTTAGTTTAAGTTATATTTGTCTTTTATCAATATTGAGTTACCTAATTATTTTAAGACTTACCTTAAGTGTTAGAGTTTGCGTGTAATTGGGACAAGGGTAGTTTTATTGTAATTGGACTCTACTACCTTCCTCTGTTATAAATAGAGGTTCATGTACTCTGATTACAACAAGTTATTGATGTCAATGGAGTATTTCACTTTTCCATAAATTCAACATGTAGCATTCACCTTGGCTCCTTCTTCATCCTTCATTAGTCTAACGCAAGGAACAATGGGATTCTTCACACTATTACTCTTCTCCATCCGAAACTTCTCCAAAACTTCTTTTGTATACTTTCTTTGACTAATATAAATGGCTTCAGGATTTTTTAACACCTCCACACCAAGAAAATATTTCATCTTTCCCAAATCAGTCATATCAAATTCAAGTTTCATAGAATTCTTGAACTTAACAAACATACTCTCATCATTACCAGTAAAAATTAGATCATCAACATATAAGCTAATAATCAAAATTTTACCTCCATCTCCTGTTTTTATGAATAAGGTGTGTTCACAGCTGCACCTCTCAAATCCTTCTTTGACAAAATATGCTTCAATCTGGTTGTACCATGCACGAGGGGCTTGTTTAAGGCCATACAATGCCTTCTTCAATTTTTACACCTTATTCTCTTCACCTTTCTTCTCATAACCCTGTGGTTGCTCAACAAACACTGCTTCACTTAGATCTCCATGTAAGAAAGCATTTTTGACGTCAAGCTGAAACACATTCCAACTATTTCGAGCTGCTAAACCAATTACCATTTGAATCGTATCCCACCTAGCCATAGGTGCAAACACTTCAGTATAATCTATGCCATGTTGTTGTGCATACCCTTTTGCCATCAACTGAGCCTTACACTTGTCAACCTCACCATTTTCGTTGAGTTTAGTTTTGAAAACCCACTTTAATCCAATCTTTTTCATTCCTTTAGGCAAATATGTCAGCTCCTAAGTCCCATTTCTTTCGATCGCTTCTATCTCCAAGTCCATTGCAGCTCTCCACTTGGAAATCTAAACAACTTCTTCAAAGGTAGTCAGATTTGTAGTTGAGGTAAACATAACCAAATTGTTATGCTCAACTTCTTCTTCTGAAAATTCTCCTTCACTCACATAATCTTCCATTCAGAATGGTACTCTTCTGGTCCTCCCTTCTGGTGAGCTTACTTCAGATGTTGGAAAATTCTCTCCAGGTGACTCACTTGAAGATAAGCTAACCTCTCCACTTTCTGCTGGCACCTCCCCTTCAGATTCTTCTTCACTTTGACCAGGTTCACTTCCTTGTTCATTACTATCTTCCCACTAGAGGATATCAAGTCTTTCTTCTTCATTACTTCTCCCCCAATCCCAGCACTCATTTTCTTCAAAAACCACATCTTTGCTGACAACTATCTTCTTGGACACCGGATCATAAAGTCTATATGCTTTAGACTCTTCACTCATCCCTAGCACCACACACTGAAAGCTCTTATCATCCAACTTCTTTCTCTTATTGTCTGACAAATGAACATGGCCAATGCATCCAAAAACTCAAAAATAATCAACATTGGGTTTGACACCACTCCAAGCCTCTTCAGGAGTCATATCTTTCACTGCCAATGTAGGGCTTCTATTGCGCACATGTGTTATCCAATTTATTGCTTCTAGCCAGAATTTCTTTGGAACTTGCTTCTCTGACAACATACTTCTAACCATGTTCATGATCGTCCTGTTCTTGCGCTCAACTACTCCATTTTGTTGGGGACTGTAGGCTGCAGTAAGCTGCCTGCTAATACCATTAGATTTGCAAAAGACATTGAACTCGTGAGAGGTGAACTCTCCATTATCTGTGCACAAACAACAAATAAATATTCATGTCTCTTTCTCAACAAGGTTTTTATAATTCTTGAAGATAGTAAAAGCTTCGGTTTTTTCAGCAAGAAAATATATCCACACCTTACGACTGTAATCATCAATAAAGCTTATGAAATACCTCTTCTTATTATTGGAAACATGATTGATGGGTCCGCAGATGTCAGCATGTACCAACTGCAGTCTTTGTGATGCTCTCCATAAACTCCTCTTTGGAAATGCATCCTTGTGTTGCTTTCCCACCATGCAATCAGTACATATTTTGGATGGTGCCTTCAACTGTGGTAACCCTCTCACCATTTACTTATATTACAATGTTCTCAAACCCTAGAAATTCATATGCCCATATCTGTAGTGCCATAGGTGAGTGTTGTCTTCCAGAATTGTTTGGAAGCAAGTATGAGCTTTCGGTAGAATTCTTGCAAGAAAAATGAACATCCTATTTGCAGACATTGTTGTTTGCATAATAAACCCGCATTTGGGATCATAAACTCTACAAACTCCATGTTGTATCAAAATAGCTACACCTCTTTCTTGCAATTTTCCAACACTAAATAAGTTATTTTTCAACTCAAGTATATAGAAAACATTAGTGATTACCTGAGTAACTCCAGCAATTTGCAACCTAATGTTACCTTTTTCCAACACAGCCATTTTGGAATTATTCCCGAGCGTCACAGATTGATGGAATTCCTCATCAAGATCCTAGAACCACTCCTTATTTGTACACATATGATTGCTACACCCTGAGTCAATGAACCAGACATCTTCTCTCCTTGATTGATTAAGCTCCACATATGACATCAACAACATTTCTTCTTTCTCCTCAAGTTCAGCATAATTCACTTCCTTCTCCCATTTAGGACACTCATATTGAAAGTGCCCCAATTGATTACACTTATAACACTCAACTGTAGCTTTGTTGAATGCTTGTCTGCCTCTTCCTCGAGAAGCTCCACAAACTCGACTGCCTCCTCTTCCACTGCTTCTATCATCGTAGGTCACTTTTAATGCCTGCTCATCTCCTCTTCCATGCCTGTTCATCCTCTGCTCATGTACCAATAAGCTGCTCTGCAACTCATCAATGGTTAAGGTGTCTAAGTTATTAGACTTTTCAATCGAACACACAACATAATCGAACCTTGAGGTCATTGATCTCAAGATCTTTTCAATGATCCCCACTTGCTACATGTTTTCACCATGAATCTTTATCTTGTTTGCTATGATGAGTGTTCGAGCGAAGTATGCATCAACACTCTCACCCTCTTTCATCTGTAGAACCTCAAACTCCTTCCGAAGAGCTTGGAGTTGTGCTCTTTTGACTCTTGTGGAACCCTGGTACTTCTGCTTCATAGAGTCCCAGATGTACTTGGCAGTGTCTTTGTTGAGGATCGTCTCCATAATGGTTCGATCAATGACTTGGAATAGATAATTTTTTACCTTCAATTCTTTCAGCTCTTGGTCTGCAATTGATTTTTGTTGTGCTTCAGTAAGCACCACTCCTTCTACTACAACAGGGATTCCAGTCTCCACCAAACTCCAATACTCCTTTGAACGAAGAAAATTCTCCATAAGTATGGACCAATGATCGTAATGACCATCAAACTTAGGAATCGCAGGTTGAACATAATAATTTTCAGCCATTCTTTTCTTTTTTCAGTGTTTTTTTTTCAAACTGGGGCTGTTTTTTCATCTCTCAAAGAATGTGCCCTTTTTTTTTGGACTAGCGCTTTTTTTTTTCTCTCGAAGAAAGCGCCCTTTTTTTTTCTTTTCTCCTCCCACGGGTCGCTTTTCTCCTCCCGCACAGGCACTACTTTGCTTTCCCCTTTTCTCTCTTTTCTCCTCTCGTGCATTGCGTTTCTCCTCCTCCCACACGTCGCTTTTCTCCTCCCTCACACTGCTTCGCTTTCCCCTTTTTTCTCTTTTCTCCTCCCGTACGTCGCATTTCTCCTCCTCCCGCACGTCGCTTTTCTCCTCTCGCACAGGCCCTGCTTCTCTCCTCTTCCCCCTTTTTTTTTCTCCTCCAGCGCTGGTGCTGCTCCTCTTCTCATGGAAATCTCACCAGTGATTTTTCTCACCGTCTCTGCTCTCTTCAACTGTCTCTCTCGCCGTCGGGATGCTCCGGAATGTTCTTCCCGGAGGGGTCGCGCTCAGGAGGGATCTCGCGAGAGGTCTTGCGATATCGATCTTTGCTCTCTCGCCGTCTCTGCTTTTAGGAGGTTCTTCCCGATTCTCTCTCAAATTTTCTTTTGATCCCTAAACCTCTCTGTTTCTACGGCAACGGCGCAGGAACAAGAGGTTGACGAATTTTTTTTTCGAAGTTGCTAATCACAAGGTAATTCGGAAAATTGATGAAAGATCAATATCATTCAAAAACATGTTGTTGGCTTTTATAAGTGGTAAATGACTAAGAAAGTAGTATACAGATCCTAAATAATAGAATCTGAACAAATTCAATTAACAGCCCCAACAACAGGAACGTGACCAGAGCTTCCAAGAAGTAGCCTTTGCCGATTCCGGCAAAGCTCAACGCCCGCCCCTGTTGATTCTATCTTGTGCACGTCTACCACCTTCTTAAAATAACGGTACGAGGAATTGACCGTTTCGGTGTCTGGGAATGCCGTCACGCTTGTGTTGCGGAACCAGGAGATTACGGTGACGAATACGATGCCTTAGATCATTCCCCCCTTGATGTTTTGATGAGTCAGTAGCCGATTATGATGAAGCCCACTACGGCGAGCCATAAGGTGGGGCTCTCCATGCGGTGGTTCAGGCAGAGGATGTCACCGGAAAGTGATCCGCCCAGAATCACGGTGCCGTTAGAGAAGACGGGTGCGAGCATAGCCCGCGAGGAACGAGGGCACGCCGCTAACGTGACCAGGCCTACACCCTGGTTGTTCTGCAGACCTATGAAAGCCAGGAAGAGGCAAATTCCGGCAGAAGAAGCGACCCGAAGGGGTGGGGGAACGAGTTTCACAAGCTGGGATCGGAACTCGATGACGGAAATAAATAGAAAGATGAGCCCTTCGAGGAAGACGGCCGCTAGAGCAGTGCGGTACGAAAGGGAGCCGCTGCCATGGAAACCGACGGCCGTGTAGGAAAAATACGCATTTGCGCCCATACCAGGAACAAGCACGAGAGGAAGGTTAGCAAACAAGCCCATGATGAGGGAGCCGATGATGGACGATGCAGCGGTGGCAACAATGAGATCTCTGCGAGCCCCCTCGAGACAAGCCGCATAACCGGGGTTGACCGGCGGGAAAGTGCAGGTGAGTGGATCCGGCAGCAGAATGGCGTCAGAGGGACAAACTGAGAGTGACATGTTTGAGAGGGAGCAGAATGGAGTGCAGTCCGAAGTGGAGCAGGTGTCGCCGGAGTCGGCAAGAATAGAAGAATTGACGGCGAGGACGTAGGCCACGGTGAGAAAGGTTGTGGTTCCGGCACGGATCTCGGTAGTGAAGGTGGTGTTGCGAGCAGAGAGTTTGAAATATTTACCTACTCAGGTGCTGGCGACATAGTCATTGAGCCTTGTTAGTGACAAGTTCCGAGTTCCATCGAGACGTCGGCGACAGAGGAGGCGCCATGAGAGAGCAATATTGCAAAAACGGAGAGGGGGAAAGCTTTCTTCTTTCCCTGTTAGAGTCAGGAATTATGACAATTGACATCGTTGTAAACATTAAATAAGAAGGTCACGGAGAAAGAGATGAAAGGGACTACGGGAGTTACAGACAAAGCGGGCACGCCATGTTACTTTGTATCTTCTCGGGGAGTTTCTTGGAAATGTATTTGTTTTTCCCCTGCGATGGATATAGCTCGATTCCTTCCAAAAATCCTTTTTCCAAAAAATCCAGGGATAGAGACCCAATTTGGTGCTAAAGAGAGCCATCGATCACGATTGAAATAGTTGTTGACCATGATCCAATGGTTGAGATAGCATTTCACATATTGTCACATGTTTCATGTATTTCCAATGACAAAAAATATTTTACTTATATTACACTTTCCGGACTCTACCTTTCATCTTATCCAAATATCTTACTAAATCAAATGATTAGCGACAATTAAACCAAATATGTATTTCCTTATAATTGAATAATTAAAATAGTGGAACATGTTATCATGTAGTTACTAGCTCTAGGTAATGCCCAAATAAGAGAGAGAGAGAGAGAGAGAGAGAGTTTTTAAGTGCCCAAGGCTATAACCTGAGTATAACTCGGACTCACTTGATTAAATCTTAAATGGATTTGGCTTCCAAATGCTCATCAAGATTTAACTATGATGAACTATCTTAGGTGAGTTAATTGGGATTTTGGAGTCTAATGTGGAGCTCAGTGTGAGACTAAAAGAACGAAAATGTAGAAGAAAAACACATGAAGTTGTTCCTAAGTGTACGTGCATGAAAGAGAAAGAAAAAGAAAAAAATAGAGGACGTGACTTTTCTAGGGGCCATGTTGGCTCGTCGTCACCTTTCTTCTCAAACGTGAACCCTTTCCCATTTTAATCTAAAAAAAAAACTATTAACCTAAACAGGCTTTTGTGTTCTTATTAGAACTTATTATTATTATTATGGATTAGTTAATTATGAGGAAGCCATATACGACACTAGGGCGCCAACTAGTGATGGATGGATTATATTGAAACAACCGACACGGTTTTCTTATATCAGTTTGTATCAGCCGATATTGATTATTTCGACACGGTTAATACGTAATAGTTTAATAATAAAATTCGATTATTATGAGCCCACTTCAAGATTCGATTTGTACTGTTTAACGCATAAATTGATGTATAGGTATTTGGTATGAGCAATATAAAACTGATAAATAATTTTAAAACTAAATAAATAATTATATTGGTATTAATACGAACATTTCAAAATTGAATATACCAAAGTTTTCCAAATTGACATACAATAAGACCTTTGTTACCGTTAGGATGAAAAAATTGGGGTCTCCATAGGTTGTTTGGAGAAAAGAATATTAGTTAATTAATTTATCAAACAAACAACATATTTGAATAGAAAACATACTTTGATTTTTTATTTTAGGAATAAAAATGATAAAAAAAGGAAGCGATAGAGATTTTTATTTGCTCAAAAGGGCCCATAGTTGTAGACCTCATAGCTAGACATGACATCGAGCCGATCTTGAACCTACATAAGTTTGAGATGGGTTTGATTTAAATATTTTGAACTCAACCTCGAGTCGAGCCCAACCTCGAGCCTAAAATTGTAATCGATCTCGAGCCCAAGAATTTTAACCGAGCTCTAGTCGAGTTCGAGCTCCAACCTACATTTAAAAGTTTGCATCAAGTACATATCAAATAAATTGTACATAAAATAATGCATCAGTTTTACTTAAAATTGGGCATGGCCTCAACATGAAAAGTGGGCATGACCTCTACATAAAATTAGGAACGACCTCTTTACATAAACCCTACATAAAATTGTCTCTACACTCTGCATAAAACAAAGAAATGCAAATAAAGGGGAAGGAAGGGAGCTTACCTCCCCTCTTTTCAGTCTCTTTGTACCTCTAGGATATCCATGCCATAAATAGTTCAGAATAAACAGATAAAAACTGATGATTACAATAGAACCAGATATTAAAAAAAAAAACACAATCCTTCACTCATTGAACACTAATAATGACTCAAAATTAATTCTTTTCGAACTTGAGACAAACATAAGCAAGTTGAAATTACTATGTCCTCTATTAGTTGCAAATATCATCCTTTGTACCACAAAATTGAATCCCTCACAATTATTTATTTCTGTAGCAAAGTGGTATAACAAAATACAACCACAAAAAAATTGAGCCAAAGAAGACATGAAAACTAAGGAATGCAAAGTATCTCAGTGCTAACTCTAGCAAGAACAAGAATTCAACAGCTCCCTTCATGTCAAGCTTAATAGTGACTCCTAAGGTTCAGACAAAAACCAAAAAACAACTATTAAGCCCATCAACCTTAGGGAGACTTCGTTCATGCAATCGTACTCGCTAATTAAAAAGGCATACTTTGTTGTGGTAGAGGAGCTATAAAATAAAAAAATATACTCCACTGTTAGCAAAAGGATTTAAAGAAGTTGTAATGAACTAATGCATTAGACAATCAATGGATTATGCAAATCAGGCATTTAAGAATTCAAGCTACAAAAAAAAGTAGAAATGAAAATCATAAACACAAAAAAATTTCATTTGTGGTTTATGTCTCTGATTAAGAAAATCCTTTTTCTACACGATTACACAAACCAGAATTCACTCTTCTTCAGTACAAAACTTAAAGCACCCTTGAAGAGAATAAAAAACACCTTTTTCTATTGGAATATGTTGGCATTGCCTCCACACCAGAATTCATTTCTATTGCTTTGGTTGTTTTCACTAACGTTTCTTTTCTAGCTCTGATTTAGTTTTCTCACATTAACAGTAGCCTGTTAAAAAAAAATCATGTTTGGTCTCTTGATCTACAAAGCAGAAGACATAAATTCGAGAAAAAATATCTTGTTAGACAAAAAAACCAATGCAAGCTCTCTCTTTGCTCTCCTTTTTTTTTTCTCTTCTCCTTCTCTTCTTCCTCTCTTATTTCGCTTGAGGTTCTAAGCATGGGTCCTAAATTCAACATGGTATCAGAGCATTGAATTTAAAGTCCCTACGTCAAGAGGATGCTATAAGAAGTTTATGATCAAAGTTACTCAAGGAAAGTACTTTGTGAAGCAAGATTGAAGCTTATTGAGATAATTTTTTTTCATTCTTGTTATTATGGCTTCAAGTTCTCGTTTTTATTACCTCTGGAAGATGGTTTAGAGGTGATTTTCTTACTCTCTTCATTATATGAAAGTATTGAGATGTATGTATCTCGGATTGGAAGAAGTTTACCCAACCTGTTTTGTCAGTTGCAAGTTCTGGGCTGAAAATCAGTTTATGTTGAGATTTTTTGCATGAAAAATTATTATTTCGTGGGTACAAGATTTTATGATGAAGAGTAATGTTCTTGAGCCTATTATGAGTGTTTTTTATCGGTTGGATTTTGAAAATCTTATTACTTGGCTACTATGCTAAGTTTCTCCATTAACCAAGTTGTTTGTGTTGAATTTATGGAAAAGAGAAATACTTCATTGATTTATTCATTGATATAGACTTACATATCTTTATTTATATATATAAAGTCTCATTCTTGATACCTCGGAAGTTGAAGCTTTTTGCTGTTGCTCGACCCTTTTTTTCAATCTGACCTTTGCTGCGTCAAATATCGATTACTTTTTGTTGATAACTCCAATTGAAATTTGTTGAATAGGTAAGAGAATAGATTTATAGATATTTATTTTGATATATATATTTATCCATATAAAGTCTCATTATTGATAGCATAAAATACCTTAGAAGTTGAAGTTTTTTGCTGCTTCTCGAGCCTCTTTTGCAATCTGACTTTCGTTCATTCACATATCGATATCTCTTTGAAGATAAATCTGATTGGAAATAATATTTTTTCCTTGGAAAGTAGACACAAATATATTTCCATAAATATATAATATTCAATATGAAAATGTTATGGTCTCGGATTTGACACATGGATTCGTAGGGAAGAAGAAGAGAAAGACAAAAATCAAGCCGAATGGAAGCTTAAAAACCCTAGGTTCTTTGAGGAGAACGCACACCCCTGAGCTCATTGAGGAGAACTCAAAACCCTTGTTTACTCTAAATCAATGTTTGCCTTTCTCATTACTCTTACCCCTTAAATAGGGTTCACCCTTACAAGGTTTATGATAAAATATTAAAAAAATACCCCTATAAATAAAATATTCCAAAAATGCCCCTGTGGCCTATTAATTCTTTAACTGAAATAAAATAAAAATAATTAAAATAATAATGTTATTGTGTGCATAACATTACACCCCCCCCTGGGAGAAAGAGTTTGTCCTCAAGCTCGAAGGTAGGGTCTGCTTGCCTATGCCAATGTCTCCACATGTTCTCAAGTAGCATCTGTGGTGTCTATGTCAGCCCTTTGGACTAAAAAACTGGTGCATCCAACCAAAGAAGATATTATTTTTTTTTTTTTGCCGGCACTGCCAACATCACTTGTTGTAGCATACCCCAAGACGGATAAGCAATCGAGCGACAAGTTGAACTATCACCTGCTCCAAATTGGCAACTTCTGCTTTGATATGAATAGCCCTTGTGTGATCTGCTCCAACGGTTGCCTCATTGGAAAAATGCAGCATCTCCCCGATAACAACGGTTGCCTCATTGGAAAAATGCAGCATCTCCCCGATAACATCAGTCTTTGAACCCAATCCATGTTCAACAAAGTGCGCAACATTCTTGACTAAAGTACCATGAGTTTAAGCACTTAACAGACGTAGGTAAGTGACCTCATCTAGTCCAACGGCTTTGAACCCAATCCATGTTCAACAAAGTGCGCAACATTCTTGACTAAAGTACCATGAGTTTAAGCACTTAACAGACGTAGGTAAGTGACCTCATCTAGTCCAACGGCATGAGTTTCCATTGAACCAAACAGTTCTAGTGAAGTTGTACATAACCCCTGTGTTGCAAAACCAACAGCTTTATCTATGGATCCCTTATTGATGAAGTTCGCACAAAAAGCAACATACTCCCACTGTTGAAGTCTTTGCTGTAGCCGTAGACCAATATGGTGGATGCCTGTGTTGTCAATAGCAACATTGCGGGAAATCTGCTGAAAGAAGTCACAAAGAGCAAGTAGTGCACTCTGGGGAATTTCTGTAGCAGTAGCATGGAAGTTGGCAGTCCTTGCCATGTATGGCATCGCTAGAGGTGGCTTCGAACCGAGCCGGCTCGCGAGCTGCTCGAGGTCGACTCGGTACCGGATCAGATCGATTCGGTATCCCTCGAGCTCGAGCCGAGCTCTACTGAATCCAGGTTCGGCTTGATGGCTTGTGAGTCAGCTCGTTAATTTAAACGAGTGGCGGGATTTAGGAATTGGAGGATTTGGGATTTCAGGAGTCTCGGCACCAGAAGAGAGTCGCGTCATGGGACTCTCTTCCATTCCGTCTCTACGATTTCCATGCCATCTTAGCACAATTTTCTAGCAGAAATCGTGGATTATAGATCAAAATCGCTGTCCGTCAGCAAGGATTCATCAAAAATGGGGGACTGGTATTCATATCACTCGGTCTCTCTCTTCCTCTTCGATTCCTCACCTTCCTCGCCAACTAGACGAAAGAGACGGTCCGACAGAAGGAGGTAAGATTTTTATTTAATCTTCTATTTTTTTTTCGCCGACCAACCCTTCAAAAGCTCTAACTCTCGCAAGTTTTTTTCAGTATCATCCAGATGTATGCAAGGTGAACAACTGCCGCGTTCAGTTTCATTGGAACAACGAAGCTTATGATGTAAGTAATTAAAAAATACCCCCTTTCTCTCCAAGTTTTAATCCATTCCCTTGTCTTCCTTCCACAAAATCAGAAAGATCGATTACTAATTTCTTCTAGCGACCCTTTTCTGTGTTCAGATGGTGATGAGCAATTTGAGGGAATCAGATGAAGATGAATCGTATTCTTACAACACCAAAAACTACTAATACGTGGATGGTTGCGACGAACCCTTCAGGGGAATGAACGATCCGAGCTTGGATTTATGGGAAGAATGGATGGGTTGGGAAGGAGCCGGAATCCGAGACAACTCATCTCACATCAACCCTCACATCTAATTCCTTACATCATCATCTTCTTCTTTGATTTTCTTCTTATTCTGTGAATTTCATCGCCGCAAAAGGAAGAGGTTGTTGGAATTATTTTCCTAATCCGCCTTTTTTTTATGTGCATTGATGTGATAATTACCTCTCCTCTATGAATGTTAAAGGAGATCAAATGTACATAAAACTCTTTCTTAATCTTAGAACTTTTATTTTAATTGTCTGTATCAGTTGTTTTGGTTGTGTGGCCGTCTGGGCCGTTGATTTTTTTTCTTCTTCTTTTTGCACTTAAAAGAATTTAACTTATTTTTTGTTCCTCTGGCACAATAGAATATGCCTTAGGAGGATGAATCATCATGAATGTGAAGATTTGTGGAAAGGACTCTAAAAACAAACTCTTTAATAATTAAAAAATAAAGAGTGGAGTAAATATACTTCTTAGGTAGGTGAAAAGGAATATACTTGTTATAAATATGTGACTCTTACCTCATTCAAGAATATTTGCTTGCTTATGTACACAGTAATCTTGTTGTAATCTTGATTCATATTAATATGAACCTACATTTGGTTGGTGATTGGATTTGGACTTTTGAACTATAGGTTCATATTAATAAAGACTTTTAATAGTTACTTTTAACTGGTGGATGTGGCCAGTGGTCACCAAAGTTCAAACTCCTTCCCCTACCTGAAGATTCTTTTTTTCTTTTTTTTCTTTTTTTGGATTATAGGTTTTCAACAAATTTTCACTTTAAAATCTTATTAAAGTCCTACTTGAAAGTCACATACACGACTTAACAATGTGGACTTAAAACATTGTCAGAGATGAACGTCTGATGCCCTCCTTTTTTTGTTCAGTTGGTGAAAAGAACCTGCCAGCATGAATGATTGTCCAAAACAATATTTTTCTAAGAAATTAAAAGTGAAGGCTCCTAAACAAGACCCTATTTTTTAGGGTACGTTTCTAGAGAGATAATACTTTTTTCTAAGAATTAATTTCTTTCTACCTAGAATATATTTCCCAAGGGGCACTGGACAAAGTGACCCAATATATCTTTTTCAAAAGTGAAAATCAGATGGGAATTCATATTGGCCCTCATGCCCAATCTTATACAGGTATTATATACATAGGTTATGCCCAATTTTATGTAAAGGTTATGCCAAATTTTATGTAAAATATATGCATAATTTTATATAAAATTTATTTTGATATATATTTTTTGAAAAGTTTTAAATGTATGTTGAAGCTCGAGCTCAGCTCGAACTCGGTAAAAATTATTGGGCTCGAGCTCGATAAAAAATTTAGGCTCGAGTTCGAGTTTGAAATATTTAAATCAAATTCGGCTCGAATATAGGCAGGTTTGGGCTCGGCTCGGCTCGATGCCACCCCTAGGCATCGCTATTCCTGTCAAAAGGACAACAAGGATTGCTGCAACTATCTCAGCTGCCCCAAGGCGATGACCATTAGCTCCCTTTGTTGAAGACAATGAATAAGCCTCTAAAAACATGTGTAGAGCCCAATAGCAGTGTTGTCCATGAAACTATCCAGAAATTGATTTGTGTTCTATCTACAGTATGAAAAATAATTCTCCCTACTATATTTGCCACCATTTCTAGAAAAACCCAACTGCAAAGCATAAAAATCACTGTTTTCAACAGTGGTTTTTGGTTGTCTAGTAGCAAGTTTTGTTGCACTACCACAGTTTTCAACACTGGTTGTTGGCTGTCTAGTAGCAATTGTTGTTGCACTACCACAGTTTTCAACACTGGTTGTTGGCTGGCTAGCAGCAATATTTTTTGCACTGCAACAACAGCCTATTTTGTTGGCTGTCTAGCAGCAATGGGTCCTTGGCAAAATAACATTGTTGTTGGTGGAAGAACACATGAGCCTCTCCCAAATAAAAAACATCATGGACTGCATAAGGCACTGCTAGTTCTACTCTCAGAACTATCAACATTGTTTTCAGCAGTGGCACTATTGGCAGCACTATGTTTTGCTGTGTCAAAACAGCAGCAACACTGATACGTTGTTTAGACGCTGCCCATAATTTAATAGTTTTCTCGTCAACAGCCATAAAAATCATTCCCCACAACATAACATTCATAATATGACCAAGAGAACCTTCATCATTGAGAGTCTCCCTATCTACCAACGACTTCTCAAAATCAATGGTATTAAGACAATCTTTCCCAAAGACAACCCCTCTGCCACCTGTGATTTCAATTGAGATGAGATCAATAGCTAGTAATCCATTAAATACACCACGAACAACATCAATTTCCCCCCCATGCACAAGCACATTCAAGTCTTGTCTCATTTGGTCAAAGTCAGAATTTTCTAGGAGTTCTCAGCTGCATTATATGTTTCAGTTTGTAGTTGCTGCTGGGGTGCCCTTATCTTCACTGCAATAGCAGCAGCAATTTTAAATATTAGCATCCTCTGTGCTCAAGAGCTCTACTTAAAAAATGGGACATGCAGTAATAACAGAGAGTATTTGTGTTGTTATCCTTGTCCAGCCAGAATTAGCTACATCCTGCAGAAGAGTATCTGTTGTGCCCACAACAACAGATAATTGTGCACCATAAATCACTGCTGCTACTACTCGTAGAATTATCCGCACTATTTTCAGCAGTGGCACTGTTGGCAGCACTGTGTTTTGCAGTGTCCAAGCAGTGCTGATGAGAATGCAAAATGTCCCATTTTTATCTCTTAATGCTTAGGCTTTTATAATTATTTGGTGCCTAAATATACTCATTATTTTTATATTTTGATTTAGGATGCGAATGGAAGCGCTAAGTGCAAAACGAAGTTAATTGGGCGATTCTGGACAGTTTCGACATTAATTCGTAATATGGGCATAACTCTCTCATCCGAGCTCGGATTGAGATGATTCAAGATGATATAGAATTAAAAGGAAACGTTATATAACTTTTATGTTTTACATTTTGACCAATACGGGTTAAATATAGGTCTAAACTTGGCTTGAAGTCACGGCATGTGCATTGTAACCCAAACTGGATGCACGAAAAGAAAAACCCTAAACGGGGAGAAAGGAAAAGAGAGAGGAGTTTGGCGCCCCAGACCCTAATTTTCTTTTCTCCAGCTTTTCCTCTCTCTTTTCTCTAGTTTTTCTCTTTATATTTCTTCATGGCTCTGCGTGGCTAAACTTTCAGACTTGGTCAAAGGAAACTGAAGCCTCGGTATCAATACAACAGTGAGATCTGATTTATTTTTATCATTCAATTTATGTTTTGACTATCTGATGTTCATCTAAAATTTTCGTTCATGATTGTATCGTTTAATTCCTAGGAGGCCTACTAGTTTATTATTCATTTCAATCTACTGCTAGGTTAGATGTCAAATTCGTAATTGTTTGATCTCTCTAACCTGTGAAGCAATCGAGATTTGATGATTTGTTGCGTCATAAATTATTACATCTTGAGAAGAATGTTGGACTAAATTAATTGCAGCCGCTTGTGCTTGTGTTGTTTAGCTTCATCGATCTCTCTAATTCTTAAGGTTGCTGCTAGATTAAACCTTTAGCGCTTGTCTTGGGTTGTTTAGTAATTAGGCTTAATTGGATCGCTTGTTCTCTAATTAACTACAAAAGGAGAGATAGGAAGATAGTTCCAACGGTGAATATTCAAGTGTGAATTGATATATGTTTGCATCGATGATCAGTTGTAGAATTTCGATGGTGGATGTTGACCTAGACCAAGGTTTGTTCTCTTGATTGATTTCGATTCTTTTAATTTGAATTGTTTCTAAGTTGTTTATTTTTTTTAGTGTTTTCGTTCTACTCATCCCCCCCCATCCTTGTTCACAGAGCATAAAAGTAGACTAATCACTCTTCGTGGGATCAATCCTTACTCGCTCTACTACATATATTTTTAGGAGTATAGGTTTTATTTTTGGTTGCCTGCGATAGCACACCAAATTTTTGTGCCGTTGCCGGGGAGTGATTGTAGTTGATTTTTGTGCTTCTTGTGATCATTATTTCGTTCTTGAAATTTTTGAAAAAAAAATCGTTAGTTTTTTTCTTATTACGGTTTTGGCAGAATTCTGACTTTGAAGCCAAATTCCACTGTTTTCTAGGATTTTTAGAATTTTATTTGTTTTCGTTATTCTAGATTTTTCTTGATTTTTTTTCTTGTTTTATTAGAGTTCCCTTGATTGTTTATGACTGTAACTCGATCTTCTAATCAAGGTGATTTGTAGTGCAATCCAGAAATAGAGAGAAATTTGCGTAGGTTAAGGAGAGAAACTCAGAGGAATTCTGAAGAGAACGAGCTAGCTCTTGATTCCCCATTTGGTAGTGAACCTGATTTAGTGGAGGAGGAAGTCATGGCTGGAAATCGAACTTTGAAAGAGCTTGCAGCCCCAGATTTGAATCAACCATCCTTATGCATAATGTTCCCCACTTTAGATGCTACTACTACATTTGAATTAAAATATGGACTAATACATCTCTTGCCCACTTTTCATGGTCTTGCAGGTGAAGATCCTCACAAGCATCTAAAAGAGTTCCATGTAGTATGCACGAGTATGATACCCACGGGGGTAACTGAAGAGCAAATTAAATTACGAGCCTTTCCCTTTTCTTTGAAGGATTCGGCTAAGGATTGGCTCTATTTTCTACCTTCCAGGAGTATTACCACATGGGGTGAGATGAAGAGATTATTTTTGGAGAAATATTTCCCAGCTTCAAGGGCGGCCAACATTCGGAAAGAAATTTGTGGTGTAAGGCAGCATAACGGAGAGTCCCTACACGAATATTGGGAACGCTTCAAGAAATTATGTGCAAGTTGTCCCCATCATCAGATTAGCGAGCAACTGCTTATCCAGTATTTCTATGAGGGCCTTATACCCACTGATAGGAGCATGATTGATGCTGCTAGTGGAGGAGCTTTGGTGGATAAAACTCCAAAGGCCGCGAGAAACTTGATTACAAATATGGCGGCCAATTCTCAACAATTTGGCACTAGGCTTGAACTTCCTTCTAAGAATGTTAATGAGATAAATATTTCCTCCCTTGAACAACAAATTACGAGTCTAACTTCTCTTGTTCGTCAAATGGATGTAGGTAATATGCAAACAGTGAAGGCTTGTGGGATTTGTTCTTCAGTAGGGCATCCAACCGATATATGCCCAACTATTCAACAAGAGCCCACTGAGTAAGTGAATGTGGCAAGTGGTTTTCCTGGAAAACCGCAAAGGAAGTATGATCCCTATTCAAACATGTATACATGGGATGGAGGGATCATGCCAACCTTAGCTATGGGAATCCACAAGTTAATCAGCCTGCGACTAAAAATCACCCAAGCTACCAGCAATATAGGCTGCCGTATCCCCCTAGACAACAACCGGGCAAAACTTCCAATTCTGGTATGTCTTTAGAAGATATTGTTAAACCTCTTTCCAATAATAATTTGCAATTTCGATAGGAGACAAGGGCCAGTATTCAAAGTTTGGACAATCAGATGGGTCAGATGGCAACTGCAATTAGTCGGCTAGAGGCACAAAATTCGGGGAAATTACCCTCTCAAACAGTAGTAAATCCAAGAGAAAATGCAAGTGCAATCATTTTGAGAATTGGTAAAGAAGTTGAGATTCCGGTAAAGGCAGCCCCTGCATCGTTGGAGCAAGAAAAGGAGAAAGAAGTCGTGGGAGACAGGAACATTCCAGATGATGTTGATGTACCTAAGCGTAAGTTTCCACCTCATTCTGATTATAAACTAGTTCCTCCTTTTCCTCAGGCTTTGGTAGATTCTAGAAAAGATGAGCAAAATAAAGATTTATATGAGACTTTTTGTAGATGTGAGGTAAATATTCCACTTTTAGATGTTATTAAACAAGTACCTCATTATGCTAAATTCCTGAAAGAACTGTGCACAATTAAAAGGAAACAAAAACTTAAAGGATGTGACAAGGTGAGAGTAGGGGAGAATGTTTCTACAATTATTCAAAGAAAACTCCCTGCGAAGTGCAAAGATCCAGGTATGTTTACTATCCCTTGTAAGTTAGGTAACATCATATTTGAGAAGGCCATGATAGATTTAGGAGCTTCGATTAATGTCATGCCATATTCTATATATGCTTCTTTGAAACTTGGACCTTTGAATAAAACTGGTGTTGTAATTCAATTGGCTGATAGATCTAATGCCTATCCTAAGGGTGCAGTTGAGGATGTTCTTGTGCAAGTTAATGATTTGATTTTCCCTGTTGATTTCTATGTGCTTGATATGGAAAATGGTGACCAAACTGCTCCTATTTTGTTAGGAAGACCATTCTTAAAGACATCCAAGACTAAGATAGATGTTCATAGTAGCACACTTACCATGGAATTTGATGGTGAAATTGTTAAGTTTAACATTTATGATGCCATGAAATATCCTGGTGATGATAACCCTGTTTATTTTATTGATGTGATTGATTCTTTCACACAGGAAGTTTTTGAACTTGATGGAAAAGATGAATTGGAAGTTGCCATTAGTAAGCATCTTGAGAAAGAGAATGAGGAGTTAGCCTTGAGTTCTGATTTGCAAGAAACTGTTGTAGCGTTGAATGATATTCCATAGTTACAACATTCAGGTAATGTTCTTTATATTGAGTAACCAGTTTCTAATGAGAGGCCTTTACCCTCTGTTTTGCAGGCTCCCACTCCAGATTTGAAGCCTCTCCCCAGTCACCTCAAGTAAATTTTTCTTGGAGATGGAGGAACGTTACCAGTGATCATCTTCAGTAAACTTAGTGCACCGAAAGAAGAAGAGCATGTGCAGGATGAACTTCATTTGTAGGAAACGTTCCCTGATGAGCAATTGCTCGCCGCGAGTGTGACATTACCTTGGTATGCAAATATTATAAATTATTTGGTTATTAACATGTTACCTCCTGGTTGTCTAGGGCTCAAAGAGATAAGGTCAAGAGTGATACAAAATACTATGTGTGGGATGACCCATAATTACAGAAGCATTGAGTCGAGCCAATGACAATAAACAAAGGCGCTACTTGGGAGGCAACCCAAGGGGAGTTCGTTCATTTTTCTCTTTATTTTTGCATTCATATTTTGGTTAATTATGCCTTCTCTTTACATTTCACCTTACATTGGGGACAATGTAAGTTCTAAGTGTGAGGGAGGGGATTTAGGTTGTGTTTCTGAAGAAAAAAAATCCAAAAAAAAAGTTTTCTTTGTTTTTGTGGTTTTTAATGATTTTTGCTTGTGTATGTCATGAGCAAGATTAAATTAGGCTCTTGAAAGATTCATAACATGATTGAATAAGTAATCTTCCAACTGAGAATGAATTAGTCTAGTTATTTTCTTTGAGGATGGTAGTGACTAAATTTGGTAGACAAAAACCAGTATGATTTTGAGCCTTTAGACTGACACATCCATATCAGTCTCACTATTTACTTTCATGAGAGATATTCTTCCATTGATTTGTTTCTCTAGAACTTGCCTTGATTCTCTTTGAGGTTACATTGACACATGCATGAATGAACATGATTAAGGCCCTCTTTTTTATAAGCTACATAAGCCAAACAACCTACCTTGTAATTAATTTTTACCTTTTTTTGAACCCCTTTGAGCTTTATTATTATTTTTTGTGTGCCACTTTACAAGCTTTAAACCTGAAAAAAAAAAAAAAAACCTTTACCCAAGCCGTAGAGCTAGTGGAGCATTGTTCATGACTATGGTTCGTGTGGGTGTGCAAGAAATAAGTGTGGGGGTGTCTGGATTTGTGGTATGGCAATGAGATGTGAAATGGAACATGTTTTCATCCTAAATTCATGAGTTCCATTGTTAGTAAAAAAAAATGAAGAGAAAAAAATAAAGAAGAAAGGAAGTGATGGAGGGAATGGCTTTTAAAGCTACAAACTATCAGTGTTCATAATTCCTCCTAAAATTCCAAGAAAGGGGTTTATTTATATGAGATAGATACAAATTGAAGAAGATGCTGAGTGGAGTGATTGGTTTTACACGTCTAATATATTTGAGTTTGAGTTGATTCATTTTTGCTCCACTAGTTTCGATGGCTTTTGAGCTACATTCCCAAATATTTCCCACCTTGATGCTAAACCCCGTTACAACCCTTCAAAAGTCCTTATGATTTGTGTTATGCATGTGACCTGAGTGGTGGAGAATGAGAAGATATGCAAGCCTATGGTAGATCATTTGCATTGGAATGAATTTAGAGAAACACATACCCTACAAACACATGAGAGTCAAGTGTTTATTTTTGTGAGGGTCTACTTATTTAGTTTGCTCCATCTTTGAATGAAAATTCTTACTAAGTAATTCTAAGTTGTTTAAGAATTTTTTTTCATGATATGTTATGATTTTTGAAGAGCTTGGTTGTTTTTTGTTGATGGCGTTATAGCGTTGGTGTTTTTGGGAAAGTGAATTTGAGTTTTGACCGAGGACGAGCAAAAGCTAAATGTGGGGGAATTTGATGAGAACACAAAATGTCACATTTTTATCTCTTAATGCTTAGGATTTTATAATTATTTGGTGCCTAAATATACTCATTATTTTTATATTTTGATTTAGGATGCGAATGGAAGCGCTAAGTGCAAAACGAAGTTAAATGGGCTATTCTGGAGAATTTCGACATTGATTCGTAATCTGGGAATAACTCTCTCATCCGAGCTCGGATTGAGATGATTCAAGATGATATAGAATTAAAAGAAAACTTTATATAACTTTTATGTTTTACATTTTGACCAATACGGGGTGAATCTAGGTTTAAATCTGGCTTGAAGTCGCAGCACGTGCACTATGACCCAAACCGGATGCACGAAAAGAAAAACCCTAAACGGGGAGAAAGGAAAAGAGAGAGGAGTTCGGCACCCTAGACCCTAGTTTTCTTTTCTCCAGCTTTTTCTCTCACTTTTCTCTAGTTTTTCTATTTAGATTTCTTCATGGCCCTGCGTGGCTAAACTTTCAGACTTGGTCAAAAGGAACTGAAGCCTCGGTATCAATACAACTGTGAGATCTGATTTATTTTTATCATTCAATTTATGTTTTGAGTATCTGATGTTCTTCTGAAATTTTCGTTCATGATTGTCTCATTTAATTCCTAGGAGGCCTACTAGTTTATTATTCATTGCAATCAACTGCTAGGTTAGATGTCAAATTTGTAATTGTTTGATCTCTCTAACCTGTGAAGCAATCGAGATTTGATGATTTGCCGCGTCATAAATTATTACATCTTGAGAAGAATGTTGGACTAAATTAAATGCAGCTGCTTATGCTTGTGTTGTTTAGCTTCATCGATCTCTCTAATTCTTAAGGCTGATGCTAGATTAAACCTTTAGCGCTTGTCTTGGGTTGTTTAGTAGTTAGGGTTAATTGGATCGCGTGTTCTCTAATTTGCTATGAAAGGAGAGATAGGAAGATAGTTCCAATGGTGAATATTCAAGTGTGAATTGATATATGTTTGCATCGATGATTAGTTGTGGAATTCCGATGGTGGATGTTGACCTAGACCAAGGTTTGTTCTCTTGATTGATTTTGATTCTTTTAATTTGAATTGTTTCTAAGTTGTTTATTTTTTTTAGTGTTTTCGTTATACACAATCTCCCCCCCCCCCCCTCGTCCTTGAGCATAAAAGTAAACTAATCACTCTTCGTGAGATCGATCCTTACTCGCTCTACTACATATATTTTTAGGAGTATAGGTTTTATTTTTGGTTGCCTGCGACAACACACCAAGCGTCGTACAATCCAACAATGCATTGGATTGAGCTGGAACAATAGGTAGAACTTCCATTCTTCCAATAAACACCGCTATGCTGGTGGCATAAAGATGGACCTACAAGTTTTTTGTTTTCTATTTTTTTCTGTTGAGTCCATTTCTGCATTGCCACAACAGCAACAACTAAAGTCCAGACCGATAATCCAACCAATCTATCTACTTGAGCCCCTGTCCTTTGCCTTTCTCTCTCAACCTCTGAATGACACATTGAGCTTCTTCTGATCTCTTTTCAACCAACCCAATATAAGTAGCAACAATTGGTGAATGCCCAACCTCCAACATCTCAATGCAAAACCCAATCCCATCTTCCTTCTGCTTCCCTTTACACAATCCTTTAACAAAAACTGTATAGCTGAAAGCATTGGGAGATATACCATTGTTCTTCATTTTCTGAAAACCCCTTTTTCATCTTCAAACTCTAGTGCCTTGCATCAGCCTTCCACCATAGCTGTATAGATTAAAATTTCAGGGATTGTACCCTTCTTACGCATTAACCCAAATAGCTTCATAGCTTTTTGAATCAAACCGTTCTTGCATAGGCCATCTAGCACTGCAACGGCATTGGGGATGAGCCCCATTTCTTTCATTTTCCTAAAATTCTTGTCAACATCTTGAGATGATGGATTCGGTGAGGCAGCTACATGTAGTTCAAAGTCTTTGGTGGAATTTTCTTAGAGGGAATTTGTTGTCGTCTGGTCACAGTGTTTTTCATTACCAAGTTCAAGTAAATGCACCTTCGAATCTATACGAGCAGCATCCATATCATCCAAAAAAATATAAGCACTTCAATCTCGTATTCAGAACTCCCACTGAATTGAAACATTTCCACAAACAGTGCCCAAGCATCAATTATGGAACCCAAAAAATAAAGCCCAACTTTGCCAAATTGATAAGGAATGGGCTCACGACTGCTATACTCAATAGTAGAAAAATAAAACAACATCCAAAAACATTTTCAATCAATCACGACATCCCCAAAAAAAATCAAATAGAAATTCATACACACAAGCCGGAATTCCACCATACAACTGCCCGTCATCGTCCTTTTTCCCTATATTCCCGAAAGATTGAATAAAATTAACATGTCGCAGAGACTTACCCCAACATTTTTGAAAATTGGGTTTCTGCTGTTCTGCCTAGAGGTAGATTGAGAGTGAGAGCTATTGCCTGGACGCCAACTCCCATCGGAATTTTGTCTGACGGAGCCGACGGAGTCTCCTCTTTCTTCGATGGTGAGCATCAGCCCTTTGGGGCTTCGCCTGTAGAATTTAGGATCTCATGAAAGGAACTTTAGATCAACAAGAAAGAAGAAGAAGAAGAAAAAGAGAGAAGGAGAAGAGAAGAAGAAGAACGTGGAAGGAGAGAGTTTGGATTAAGGAAGAAGAGGGTTGCGTCAAAAAGAAAATTGAGGGCTGGACGAATTTGTGGAAAGAGAGGAGAGTGCTACAATGCCCTACCTCTTAGCCAATGCCTTTATTTATAGTTTTACAATGCCCTTAGGGCTACAACTTGATAAAACAAAAGACATAAAAGGAACACATATTTACACTTCTATGCCATCTTTATGGAAAGTACCATATTTTACACATATGCCACTCCTTTGACGTGTGGGCTTCTTGTCTTGAGCTCGTGGGCTTGAGCCCACCTTCCAACACTCCCCCTCAACCTGGAGGAGAAAAGACATCATAAACACCCAACTTGCCACATATAAACGATAGGATTTTAGATGTAACGGGTTTAGTGAGAATATCAGCTACTTGCTCTTGAGATGACACATGCTTGAGAGAGATTATTCCTACTTGAAACTTCTCCTGTATAAAATGACAATCCACCTCAATATGTTTAGTTCTTTCATGAAAAACTGGATTTGAAGTGATATGAATGGCTGCTTGATTATCACAATGCAGATTCATGGACCCCTTTTTATAAAAACCTAGTTTGGTAAGAAGGGTCTTGATCCATAAAAGTTCACTAACGGTATGGGCCATAGCTCTGTATTCTGCTTCGGCGCTAGATCTTGCATCTACATTTTGCTTCTTACTTTTCCATGTAACCAAGTTTCCCCCAACCAGAGTACAATATCCTGATGTAGATTTTCTATCATCAGGAGATTCAACCCAATCTGCATCTGAGAAGCCTTCTATGTTGAAGTGCCCATGTTTGTTATACAGCAATCCTCTTCCTGGAGCTCCTTTTAGATAACGTAATATTCTCTCTAAAGCCTGCCAATGGGTAATTTTTGGTTTGTGCATGAATTGACTCACCACACTTACAACATATGATATGTCTGGCCTAGTTACCGTGAGATAAATCAGTTTTCCCACGAGTCTTTGATATTTGCCAATATCAATATCTTCTTCATTTGTGGCACATAATTTTACATTTGTATCCATAGGTGTCAAATGGTCTGCAACCCTTCATTCCTGTTTCTTCAAGGAGATCCAAGACATATTTCCTTTGAGACAATATTATCCCATGTTTGGATTAAAGAACTTCTATACCCAAAAAATATTTAAGCATACCAAGGACTTTAGTCTTGAATTCCTGACATATCATCTGCTTGACCTCTTGTATGCTCAAAGCATCATCACCGGTTAAGATAATATCATCCACGTATATGGCCAATAATTTTTTTCCTTTGACCGTATCTTTATAATATACGGAATGATCAACTGAGCACCGACGAAAACCAAACCGTAGGAGTGTTTGAATAAATTTATCAAACCAAGCCCGAGGGGACTGCTTAATCCCATATAAAGACTTTTTTAACTGGCATACCGACTCCCCCTCCACCACATAACCAGGTGGTTGAACCATATAAATTTCCTCACTGATATCACCATTTAAAAAAGCATTCTTAACATCCAACTGATAGACAGGCCATGAGGAGTTAGCAGCAATAGATAAGATGATGCGTACCGAATTCAATTTTGCAACAGGAGAGAAGGTCTCCTCATAATCTATCCCATAGCACTGCGTATAGCCCTTAGCAACCAGTCGAGCCTTAAGACGAGCAACCGATCCATCTGGATTATGTTTCACCAAAAAAACCCATCGACAATCAACCGGTCTTTTACCTTTCGGGAATGATGTTAAGTACCAGGTTTGGTTTTCATATAAGGTGTGCATTTCTTCATCCATAGCCGCCTTCCATCCTAGATGTCTCAGGGCCTCCTAATATGACTACAAAACGGAATTAGAAGAAAGGGACGCAAGAAACTGAAAACACTCGGAAGACAAGCGATGGTGAGACATAAAATTTGAGATAGGATGCGAAATAGTACAAGAGCGACGTTCTTTTCTTAAAGCAATAGGCCGAGTATCAAATTCAGGCCCATACATAGGGGGAGAAGGACTTACCTCGGGTGGATCCGACAACTCCACAGGTGAAGGTACGGCCGATGCATCAGGGGGTGGATCTACTTCAAGATTGAACGGCACAAGCGGACAAGGAATAGTAGAAGGACAAGTCCATCCTGGAGGAGCATCATGGGAGGAGTAGAAGGGAGTGTCCTCAAAGAAATTCACATCCCTAGAGATAAACATCCTCCAAAGGGTAGGATTGTAACAAACATAACCTTTCTGAGTGCGAGAGTATCCCAAAAAAATGCACTTCATAGACTGAGGATCAAGTTTATTTTTATGTGGAGATGTAACATGAACAAAACACGTACATCCAAACACTTTCAAAGGAAGAGAAAAAGGATCTTCACCATTAAATAACACAGAGTAAGGAGTTTTATGATGAAGGACTGATGAAGGTAACCTATTAATGAGAAAGCATGCTATAAGTATAGCATGAGGCCAATAGAAATAGGGTACCTTCATGGAGTAGAGGAGGCCCCGAGCAACTTCAAGAAGATGACGATTCTTCCTTTCAGTAACACCATTTTGCTGAGGAATATAGGCACATGATGTTTGATGAATAAGCCCATTACTCTCACAAAATGATTTGAAGTCATGAGACATGTATTCCTTAGCATTATCAGATCTAAGGGTTTGAATTTTCTTCCCAAATTGTATCAAGACCATAGCATGAAAAATTTTAAACAAATGAAGAATTTTGGAACGCTCTTTAAATAGATATAACCAAGTCACTCGAGTAAAATCATCAACAAAAATGACAAAATATTTAACTTGGGAAATATTTGAGACACATAAAGGGCCCCATACATCAGAATGTATTAGCTCAAATGAAGCAGTACTTGTAGTTGTAAGACGAGGAGAATATGTACTCCTGACATGTTTACTTAATTGACAAACCTCACAACTGAAATTAGAAAGTCCTTTTAAAGATGGAACCAAAGAACGAAGTGAAGGGGTAGACGGATGACCAAGTCGGTTGTGGCAAAGTTGGGCCTCAGATGTAGTGGATGATAATGCAACTAATAGTGGAAGAGTGAAGTAGTACAAACCCCCCTTTTCATGGCCACCACCAATCACCCGCTTTGTAGTGAGATCCTGAAAGACACAAGAAGACGGTGAGAAGGTGATAGAGCAATTTAATTGTTTGGTCAATTGGCTAACCGAGAGCAAATTTAAAGGAAATTGAGGAACAAACAAGACATCTTGAAGGGGAATAGATGAAGTAAGAGAGGAGGAACCTTTGCCAAGGACCTTGGTTTGGGTACCATCAGCAATAGTAACAAATTTATGAGGATAACAAGGAGATAAGGACTACAACAAGTGTTTGTTACCTTATAGATGTTCGGAGGCCCCGGAGTCAATGATCCAAGAGGAAGAGGAAGAAGAGGAAGAGGAAGAAGAGGAAGAAAGCATACCTGAGGCAATATTAGTGGCAGCAGTAGATGATGAGGGAATAGAGGATTCCATGAAGAACTTCATTTTCTGAAATGCAGCATAGTCCTCAACCGTAAGAGTCACATTTCCGGATGATGATTCAGCCTTATCTTCATTTTTCTCAACGTTAACCGAGACTGGGTTAGTTGTGGCCCAATCAGGCTTGCCATGAAGTTTCCAGCATGATGCCACATGGTGGTTCTGACGGCCACAATAAGTGCAAAGTTGAGGCTCAGTACGGAAAGAATTCTGACCCGTTCTACCACCTCTATTTTCAGCCCCTCTCATAGTTCGACCCCCTCTCATATTTTTGCCCCGTCCTCGGGATGAGGAAGATGTTCCCCGATTGCCAGAGAACATCACCGATGGAGCATCAATAGGAGAAGGAGGGGATGGATCTGGTATCCGAAGTAATGTAACACTAATATCATCGAAGGATGGAAGAACAGAAGAACTTAGAAGCTGAGTTTTGGCTACCTCAAGGTATGGTATAATATTCGATAAGCAAATGGCTACTGCCAAAGCTTCTCTTTGTCGTTCTTGAATGGCAATATCAGTGGAATATGGCTGAGTTAGTTTTCATTCTTGAAGAAGACCTCGAAATCGTGCCAAAAATTCATGAATATTATCTCCATGTTTCATATGCAACATGTTTTGTAATACATCATATATTTTTTGTAATGAAGCAGTGCTTGAGTAAAGCTTGGCACAAGTGTCCCATATGTTCTTGGCGGTTTCCCAGTGGACCACATTGTTGGCCACCTGCTCTTCCATGCTATTAATGAACCAACTTATCACCCTTAGCCACTTGTGGTAGGACACATCTTCTTCATTAATCGGAGGAGGAAAGTTAACAACGTGGCTCAAGATGTCACGAGTAATAAGAACCCTCTGAACCGATTGTGACCAGCTCATGTAATTGGAGAGACCTCTAAGTGGAATTGTAGTAATACGGAGTATATCACTCTTATTACTATTGTATCCAATCTCCATGATGAGGCAAGTAAAATATGGAGGTCAAGGGAAAAGTTCTTCTTCAAAGAACAATTACTCAATGTAATTTGAAGAACCCGTAGACCAAATCAATCACCAACAAAAGAGAACAAGAACCAATTTCTTTCACAAGGGCAAGCACCAAATTATCAACAAATTTGTGCCTTTAGAAAGTGATAATAACATCCAGCCATCACTCAACTTCTCTTGTATTCATAAGAACAAAGAGAAGAAAGTAGATGCAACCGATTAGGCCTTAATCCAAACTCCAACACAAACGAGCAATAGACAAAAATTTAGAGAAGATTTAACGACAAACCAAGGCACTTGGAAGAGATTTATCTTCAGCTCATGGGAGACTTCAACGTAAAAAAAAATTCAACTGTTGAAGTTAAAAAAAAAAAAAAACTACAAAGGGTAAATGACTGCTGGAATTTCATTAAACATATAATGGGCATCCAACAACATAACACAAACCCATGAGTAACCTTAAGTAGGAGAAGATATAGCAACATGTGCTGGAATTCTACCTTAAATGAGATGGATCCAAATTACATAAAAGTAATTGAATTTCACCCATCAATCTTAATAAGATGCAAACAACAAATGATCTTGATCACTCTTGTAATTGATTTACAAGGAGTCAAGATTATAACATCAATTTAGTCATAAAAATAAATCTTTACAACATATAAAGATTTATCTTGACTTGATGTGACTCAAAATTCAAGAAGTAAAGAAAAAAAGTAAAAAGGAGTATGTAAATAAGAAAAGGAAACAAAAAAAAAAATGTAAATAAGAAGAGTATGAACTTATCTCTTCATGGCTGAACTCCTTTTACAACTTCTTGAACAGATTTCATAATAACTCCATGAAGAGATCCTAAACTCCTTGCTCTGATACCATGTAGAATTTAGGATCTCATGAAAGGAACTTTAGATCAACAAGAAAGAAGAAGAAGAAGAAGAGAGAAGGAGAAGAGAAGAAGAAGAACGTGGAAGGAGAGAGTTTGGATTAAGGAAGAAGAGGGTTGCGTCAAAAAGAAAAATGAGGGCTGGACAAATTTGTGGAAAGAGAGGAGAGTGCTTCAATGCCCTACCTCTTAGCCAATGCCTTTATTTATAGTTTTACAATGCCCTTAGGGCTACAACTTGATAAAACAAATGACATAAAAGGAACACATATTTACACTTCTATGCCATCTTTATGGAAAGTATCATATTTTACACATATGCCACTCCTTTGATGTGTGGGCTTCTTGTCTTGAGTTCGTGGGCTTGAGCCCACCTTCCAACAGCCGCTTGGAGATTTTCCAAGATAGAGGGCTCTCGAAAATATTTCCTGGTCGGAATAGTTGTCGAAAAATTTTCCTTCTCCTGTTTGGGACTGAGTGTTGCTTACCGTGAGCAGGGTTGGTTTGATTTTTCGGAATTTTTGGGTCCAATTGCCCTGCTCAGGATTTTTGTGCATGACGTCCCTGCTCAGAGATTTCCATTGTCCCCAATTTCGGATTTGAGGTCCCACCCAAATCGTCCAGTGCCACTGTGATTTTGGACAGTTTTGGATTTGATGTATTAGACTCCGATTTCGGATTTGTGTCCCAAATTTTGGATGTCCCCACTGCTGGAGAGACAGAGGACTCTTGGATTTCTTTCGTCTCCTGCCCGTTTGAGACAGGGTCTCGAGCGACTACGTGTTACGGTCCCGAATTTGACACAAGGATTCATTGGGAGGATCTTGGATCTGCCACGGGTTACGGGTCTGCCATGCATTACTGTAGGTATGGTAGGACGACATGGGGAAGACGAAGATCAATGCAGGATGAGAGAATACGTGGGTTTTTTAGGAAAACCCTAACCTCGTGATCAAGAAGGTGATCTCAAGCCTGTTTACGCTAGATTTAACCTAATTCTCAATGCTTGTCTTTTCTCATTACTCTTACCCCTTAAATAGGGTTCACCCTGTTAGGATTTAAGATAAAATATTACAAAAATACCCCTATAAATAAAATATTCCAAAAATACCCTTATAAATAAAATATTCCAAAAATAACCTTGTGGCCTAAAACTGAAATAAATAAATTAAATTAAAGAAAAATAATTAAAATAATAATATTATTGTGTGCATAACACTACGACAGCAAGTTTCTCTATTGCAGAAATGAGTTTAGGTCAATAATCTACACCATGCGCGTATTTCTTCCAATTGATCGCGCATGGCAGTCCATTTTTCTTGGGACATAGAATCACTCATTGTGTTCCCGCTCTGATACCAGTTGTTATGGTCCCGGATCTAACACATGGATTCGTAGGGAAGAAGAAGAGAAAGACGAAAATCAAGCCGAATGGAAGCTTGAAAACCTTAGGTTCTTTGAGGAGAACGCACACCCTTGAACTCGTTGAGCAGAACTCAAAACCCTTGTTTACTCTAAATCAATGTTTGCATTTCTCATTACTCTTACCCCTTAAATAGGGTTCACCCTTACAAGGTTTAAGATAAAATATTACAAAAATATCCCTATAAATAAAATATTCCAAAAATACCCTGTGGCCTATTAATTCTTTAACTGAAATAAAATAAAGTAAATTAAATAAAATTAATTAAAATAATAATTTTATTGAGTGCATAACAAAAAATCTCAGTATAGAGGTGAAAAACGCAAAGCAAACTACGGGTGTTGGGATTGAAAAAAAATATGAACCCTAAACTACTAGAGGGAATAGATCATAAAAGAATCACATTACCTCTGTGGGTTGACCACGTCAACTCACTGAACCTATTCCGATACCATTTTGAATTTATGGAAAAGAGAAATACTTAATTGACTTATTATAATCAGATTACATGAACCTCTATTTATAATAGAGGAAGGTAGTAGAGTTCAATTACAATAAAACTATATTTGTCCCAATTACACCCAAACTCTAACACTTAAGGATAAACCTTAGAATAATTAAATAACTCAATATAATAGAAGACAACATAACTTAAACTAGAACTCTTCTATGAGGACATGACCATAAGATAAGGATGTTAACTCGTGGTAATCTTAGTGAGTCCTTCTTGATCTTCCAACCAGCTTGTGGTTATCTTTGTGAGTACTTCTTGATCTTTTAACTTATGTGATAAGGATGTCAGCTCGTGGAAATCATGGTGGGTCCTACTTCTTATGTGTTTGAGCCCATCTGACAATACTCTTAGATATGTGGGTTTTCCTTGGTCGCATGGGCTTGGGCCCTATCTTCCAACAATTTGAAGAGTTGGAACTCTACTTAGTTTTGTGCCTCTTTTTGAAGGATTTTTTTGAGGTATCGGCCTTCATATGAGTGTTACAGAGATATGCTCATCTTTCATGCCAATGTTTATTGGTTTTGATTAAAGGAGAAGCAAAAAGAAGAAGGCTAATTTTTTGTGTAAAGGTTTTTCTTTAAAAAAAAAAAAAAGGAGGCCGAACCTTGTTTGATTCAAAGCCACGATTTAGCTTTATTTTCTTGCCTCAATCTTCATGAGAATCAAGGTTATAAGATATTGGGTATACAACCAAAGTCCCACATTGGTTAGAAGTAGGGAGGATTTTGGATATATAAGTGTAGACACTATCTCCATTGGTATGAGGCCTTTTGGGGTAAAGCCCAAAAGAAAATCCATGAGGGCTTAGGCCCCAAGGTGGACAATATCATACCAATTTGTGAGATAGGTAGTATCCATAGTCCTTACAAATGGTATCGGAGTTATACCCCAAAGTTAGCCAAGGTGGATGAATCATCTGAATGCCGAAGCAAAGGGATCCGTGGATGTGCTCTATTGGACAGGTGGTGTGCACTAGATTCTTCATGGACGTGTCCTAGTCCCAACACGGTGAAGAGGAGTTGATATGGATAGAACATGCTCTCGAGACAAGTGGTACTCCATGTAAGGCATGTGCTTCCAACGCATTGGAGTGGAGAATCTAGGTTAGTAGAGAGTGGACAGATAGATGATTGTTTGAGGGGAGGCTCGGTGGGCCTTTGTTCGAGGGGAATATTGTTGGATATAGGACCAAAGTCCCACATTGGCTAGAAGTGGGAAGGATCTTGGATATATAAGTGTGGACACTATCTCCATTGGTATGAGGCCTTTTGGGGTAAATCCCAAAAGCAAATCCATGAGGGCTTAGGCCCAAAGTGGACAATATCATACCAATTTGTGAGATAGGTAGTGTCCATAGTCCTTACTTAAGATTGTGTTTTACATAAAATGAAGCAATCACAAAAGAATTAAGGAAGTGGTCCTTTGGAAAGCCAAGTTAGGGCCAATCTATTTGACGAAAAATACTGATTTTTTTGAGATCTTACATTCAATCAATAACTTCTTGATTAGGCCTGTTTTTTATTTTATTTTCAATCAATAATATCTTGCCTAACTCATGAGGGGTTGAATCTAGACTAGCTTTATTCCAAGCTGGGGTCAAAAATATTTTTGGAAAGATCTTACTCGGAATGCAAGATCTCTTTTATTGATTTGATGATTCTTGATTGATTTTTCCTCTTCTCTAAAAAAAAGGAAGACAAGAAAACTGATTACATCAATATTTGCACGCAATCCGTCTTGCCTAAGAGGGTCCCTTCATTGACTAAAACATCAATTAAGCTCGGGTTCTCCGTCTACTTACCCAAGTAGGTATTTTGTCATAGGCTTCAATTGGTTCTTCAAGCCTCTTACTTAGGCTACCTCATATATTTTTAGTAAACTATTACCCTTGAATTATCTCTCATGTTTGAAGAATACATGGGTAGTAAGAATGATATTCTCAAAATTACCACCATACCCTTGTGAGGGATATCCAATTATTTGAGCTGGTCCAAATTGTTTCGATGATTTCTTATTACAAAGGACCTACTCGGTCACCTCACCAAACTTGGGCCACCCATTGATGGGGATGATATTGTTTATACTAAGTGGTTAAATAATGACACTTTGGTGATTAGTTGGCTCATCAACAATATGGAAGAGCTTGTCTCCAATAATGCTATCCATCTAGACACAACTAAGCAAATTTTGGAAACATGTGCTAAGTTGTATTCTAGATCCGATAATTTGCAAAGGACATATGATATTCTCCAAAATATGTTTAATACTAAACTAAGAAAAAATATTCATGAGTACTTGGCTAGATTCGGAGGCCTTCTTAAAAAAATGGGAGCTAGCTCAACCTAACTCCACTGATGTCTCTATCCAAGATAAGCAGAAGAAAGACTAAACAACGGCTATTTGTCTCATGAATATTAAGTTGTATCACAAGAATGCTAAAACTCAACTCCTTAGCTCTTCTGCTATTCCCACCTTTGATGATGTATGTGCCACATTACTCTGCATTCCATACTCTTCTTCCCCTTCTCCTACTGAAGTATCATCAACTATGTACTCCGGTAATAGAGACAAATCAATTGGCTGTGGTCGAGGCTGTGGAAGTAATTATAGAGGAGGCCGAGGAAGAAGTGGAAGGACTGGTTCCTCCTGAATAGAAGGCAAAGAATACACCCACTATGGGAGATATGGCCACACCATCGACCAGTGCTAGAAAATCCATGGAAAACCATAATGGGTCATGACTAATCAAGCATCAGCTAGTGATACAAAGGAGGACAAGTTTGCCCAACCAATAGAAAATAAGACCTTTACTAATGATGAGTATGACTTATTTCAGAAAATAAAAACTCTAATGGTTTCTCCTCCAAGTTCCTCTTCCACCGTTGTTGCCACCACCGCTTTAGATATACTCTTTGTCACTTCCTCCTCTTTCTCCTAGATGATTGACTTAGGGGTCTCCGAGCATCTCACAAGTAACGAAGGTCTACTCCACTTTGTCTCTCCTTGCCTTTGTTACCATAGCTAATGTATCTGCAGACTAAAATTCTTAGGAAAAAATCCACCTCTGTTACGCCATCACTTCTGCTCATAGATATCCTTTTTGTTTCTACCTTTCCCTTGAACCTTATTATCTGTTAATCAACTTACTCGGCATTTTAATTGCTCCATCACCTTCTCACTCACGTAATATGTGTTTCAGGATCTTACAACGAAGCAGGTGATTGGTGGAGGCCGTGAATAAGGATGGCACTATTACCTGGACATGTCAAATAAATGTCGTCACAACCAAACACATTGAGGTGAATCTAGGGCACAATCGGTTGGGACATGCATTCAAACAATCTCTTTATCTTATTTTTCCTACTTTAAAAAATATGACACAATTAAATTATGAAGTGTGTCAACTGAGCAAACACTAGAGGGCCATATACTTTCCACGGCTTGAACTTTTTATTTTTGCTCCTTTTCGTTGATTCCCACAGATGTATGGGGATCCTTGAGTGTCTCAAACATTTCCCGAGTTATGTACTTTATTACCTTCAGTGATGAACCCGTACCACATGGATATTTATTTTTAAAAAGTGATCTAAAATTTCATCAATCTATAAATCCTTTTATGCTATGGTGGTCACTCAATTTTGTCAGAAAATTAAACTACTACAGTCTGATAATGCCAAATAATATCTCTAATGACCTTGACTCCTTTTGTAAAAAAATAGTATTATCCATTAGACATATTTTGTCTACACCCCTCAATAGAACGGTGTAGCAGAACAGAAGAACCATCATCTTCTAGAAGTAGCTCATGACTTATGATATGCTATGAAAGTACCATACGTCTATTGGTCGTATGCCATCCTAACTACGAGCTTTCTTATAAATAGGCTATCATCTTCCATTCTCTATCATAAATCCCCATATTCCTTATTGTTTCCACATGGTGATCCTTTTTCGCTTCTCTTGAAAGTCCTCAGGTGTACATATTTTGTTCATATTACCTCACCACAAATTAGTAAACTTGATCCAAAATTTGTCAAATGTATCTTCCTAGGATACTCTCGCATGCAGAAGGGTTATGTTTGCTACAATCCTACTCTCCCTAAGTTACTTGTGTCTAGGGATGTGAGCTTTTTGGAAGACTCTTCACACTACTCAGAAAATGCCCCTCTAGGTCTCTCCTTTGTACATGCCTCTCCTCGACTGGTTGTGCCCTGTGTTGCTGAAACTATTCAACCCCCTGAAGCATTGGCTGACACCACACCTACGGAGTTTACAGATCCTATCAAGGTAAATCCATTTCCTTCTGTTCTTTTTGGACTATAATGTGATACTTGACCTATAGCCTTAAGAAAATAATCTAGAACTTGCACTAGGCCCTCTACTTCTCATCCCTTATCCATTTTTTTGTTTCACCATCTTTTATCTTCTTCATATTGTCAATTTTTGGCATCTATCTCCTCATCTTTGTCCCACAGTCCTATCAAGAGGCTTTGAGACATCCTGGGCGGAAGGCGGAAATGAAAGAAGAAATGTAGGCAATATGTGAAAATCAGACACAGTCTGTAATTCCTCTTCCTTCAGGCAAGAAACTTGTCGGATGTAAGTGGGTCTATACAGTTAAACATAATCCGGATGGATCAGTTGCTCGCCTTAAGGCCTACCTCGTTGCCAAATGCTATACTCAATGCTATGGGATCGATTACGAGGAAACGTTTTCTCTAGTGGCCAAATCAAACTCCTTATTATCCCTTACTACTAATTCTTCCTGGCCAGTCTATCAACTTGATGTGAAGAATGCTTTCCTCAATGGGGATATAAAGGAAGAAATTTATATGCAACAACCACCTGGATTTGTGGTTGAGGGGAAATGGGTATGTCAATTGAAGAAATCCCTCTATAGTCTGAAACAGTCTCCTCGTGCATGGTTTGATAAATTTAGCCAAGCACTGATGCAAACGGAATTTTACAGATGTTTTGTAGATCACTTTGTGTTTCTTAAAAACACCCGTAAAGGGAAAATACTTTTGGTAATCTATGTTGATGATATTGTCTTAATCAGCAGTGATCTTGAGGGCATTCATAAAACCAATGAAAATATATGTGAAGAGTTCAAGGCAAAAGATCTTGGACTACTTAAATACTTTTTGGGTATTGAAGTGTTATAGTCCAAACATGGAATTATACTATCTCAAAGGAAGTATGTCCTTGATCTACTGGAGGAGACATGAATGATGAGGTGTAGACCAATAGAAACTCCTATGGATTAAAAAAAAAAAGTATCTACAGGCACCGGAGAAGATGTGGATATTGGAAAATATCAAAGACTTGTGGGAAAACTTATTTATCTCTTTGTAACAAGGTCATATATCTCATATGCAATAATTGTGATGACTCAATACATACACAAACCACAACTTATTCTTTGGAAAACATTGGAAAGAATATTGTTATATTTGAAAGGTGCTCCAGGAAGAGGGTTTCTCTATAAGAACCATGATCACTTCAACATAGAGGGTTCTCTGATGCAAACCTGGTCGGATCCCCAAATGACAAAAAATCTACTTTGGGATATTGTACAATGGTTGAGGAAATTTGGTTACATAGAGAAGAAAAAAGCATAATGTAGTTGCAAAGTCCAACGCAGAAGCAGAATACAGGGCCATGTCACATACAATTAGTGAGCTTCTATGGATCAAGTCCCTTCTCATTGAACTGGGATTCTATAAAGAAACTGTTATGGTCCTGGGTTAAGTACATATGTCTTCCGCTCCTGATAGGTCAGTCTTTTGGGTAGTATTGGCTAGGTGTTTAACATTTGGTATCAAAGCTAGCGCTACGTCACGGGTTTGATTCCCGAGTGCTGCAAGCGGCGTGTGGAGGTGTGTAGCCCTGGGCGGAGGGGGCGACCTAGCGGAAGGGGCGACCAGAGTGTGTTCCCGCACCATGGGTCATCACTATAAGCGGAAGGGGCGACCTGAGTGTGTTCCTGCACCTTAGGGCCGTCGCTAGAGTGGGCCGTCTCCAGTGTAGGCCGCCGTGGGCATCGGTCTCGCGATGGTGGGTGTGATGTTATGGTCCTAGGTTAAGTACCTATGTCTTCCGCTCCTGATAGGCCGATATTTTCGGTAGTATTGGCTAGGTACTTAACAGAAACCCATATGGATCTATATTGCGATAACCAAGGGGTGATTCATATCACCTCAAATTTGGTCTTCCATGAAAGAACAAAATACATTGAAGTGGGACTAAGACCACCAAGCCCACATGTGTGTGGAGAAGACCCACATGTCCTTAAGGTGTGGCATGAGGTGTCATCTCATAAGGATGCTAGACTCTCTCCATTGATTTTGTAATCTTCCCTTGATTGTTATCGTTAGGGAGCCTAACTGATTGAGGAGTTTCACTAAACATGTAATGGAAAAAAGTATAAATAGGGGTCATGGTTGAAGGGATTTCAATAAAGCTCTCCTCTTCTCACAATTCATGGAAGACTCTCTCCCATAGCCTAAAGGCTTTCTCTCCCTTTCCTTCTTCTCTCTTCTCTACCAAGTTTTCTTTTCTTTTCTTCTCCTTCTCTTCTTCCTTTCTTATTTTGCTCGAGGTACTAAGCATGGGATTATAAATTCAACAGCCACACCTAAACATAATAAATTTGATGAAAGCAAAATATTCATAAGAAGTAAATCTGATTCATTGATGTGTAGAATTAACAACTTCCTCACCAACACGTGTGATTTTGTTGAATTTTAAAATATTTTAAGAATATTTATCATCATTTCTTCAAGTAGAACAACATGTTAGTTAATTTAGAAACATATTTGTTCGTACCTTACTCTAGTAGTCTCCTCAAAATAGTGATCATGAGATGATACATCATTAATATAAGGGAGCCATAAAAAGGAATAGATGTCAAAATAAGAAAATTGAGATAAGAACTGCCTCCTTTGCATTGGGAATTTTGCGAAGGGCCCTTCTGTTGGACTTGTACCACAAAGATCATTGTTGGAAACATTACTGCAGTATCTCTTAGAAATCAAAGGAGACTCACAAACAAACCAATACAAAACCAAACACCACGCAAAAGCATAAACAAAGATGATGTGCACTTCTATCCTTACAATACTTTAAGGTTTGAAAGAGAAGCAAGCTCTTTATGAATGGATCCTATCAAGTTGAGTATTGTTCAAGTGCCTACCGTGCATCCATTAATTTGGGAAAGTTAGCTCAAAGTTTAACTTTTAAGGCCCTGAACTTCATGACTCTCAAAATTATAATTTGAGAGAGAACACAACTTACAAAAATTTGATCGATTTCAGTTTCCCAAAAGACTTCAGGATGTTCCCTTCAAATCGGTTGAGGTACAAATCCATGCTCACAAGAGAGGGAAGGGTAATCAGATGCACACCCTCTGAATTTGTCGAAGTCGTTAACTTAGGAGTGACAACGAACAGGAGAAGGAGAAATGTAACAACAGAAACAACAAAAAGGTCGTAACATAGAGAGGGAAGAGGGAGAAGATCAGATTTCGGTGGGCAAAGAGCATGAGAGGAGTCGCGGCTGCCCTGTTCTCGCCTCTTCACGATTCCTGAATGCCTGAAGACAAAAGATACAAACTCGAAGTTGTTTCCCTTCCTCCTGTTGGTTTAAGTAAACGAGTCGGCTCGCGAGCATGCGAATCGAATCACCGCTTATCCGAGTTTGGCTTGTTTACTTAAATGAACCCAAAACCTTATCTCAAATTCAATTTGAGATCAAAATTTTTTGAATCAAAGAGAGTTGGGGCTGAGTCGAGTTCGAGCTATTCACAAAACGGTTCAATTCAATGCTACTTCAACTCATAGCTATTTTAATTTTTTTGAAAAAAAAGGAGCAAGACAACTTATTTTTAGTTTTTTTTGCTTAATTACAACGTCTTTTATGAGAGAGCGCGAAATTTAAACTTTAAAACAGGAAGAGGAATCCTATCAAGAAACCATATATTTTTATCATACTACATAATTGCCATCACGTTCCGACAGGCACAAGGCAGATCAAGAAATGTGATGGCAGTTGCCGTTAGTATTAGGATAATTGATGACATGAATTCTTCGGCTTTTCCTCCCATGACCCATGAACTTCTAGAAGCCGAGTTCCTGTCCGTACGACAAACAGTCCCTTCACCCTCTCTCTCTCTCTCCTCTTGTCAGAGACTCAACTGATTTCTCCCTCTAATCAAGTTACTGAAATTCAAAGAAATGAAATCCCCAAAAAACCTTCGAAAAGCGTTCGAACACGCATTTCCTCTATAACAGGCCTCATTCTAGCGGTTACCTGATTGCCTTCTCCGTGTTGTTTGCTCTCGCTTCTGTGTTCGTCTTCTCGATGCAAGAACACCCTAAACATCGGAGGAGTGATGGCGGACAAGAGGGTTTCCAGTAAGGAACCTTGTACTAATCTCTCTCGTGTGAATACCGACGACAGGGAAAGAATTGGATGTGGTGGAGCGGGGGACGGGGATGATCGAGCTGGGGTTGAGGAGATTACCATTGCTCACGATGAGGTGGACATGATCGATGATAAGTGGTTCATCGATCCGAATGTTATTTTATTTGGGCCAAAGATTGGCGAGGGTGGATACGCGAATGTCTATGAGGCCATGTAATGTTTCTTCACTTTCATTTTGGCTTTCTTGGAGTTGTGAGTTCGTCTGGTGCTGAATTTGTATCGTTGTTGCTCTCGGTCGATTGAATTATAGTGTTAGATTATTGTTTTTTAAGTTCTTTTGATTTGTTTGAAACGAAGGTCGATTTTGTTGAGGTTTTCTTTTGTTCTTTGTTTTGTTATTAGTTTGAGTATGGACTATGAGAGCAGTGGTTGAATAAAACTCTTGTTTTTCTCTTTGCTTCTTTAATGCGGCTTCTATTTTTTATAAAATGATCAATTGCATTATTTATTTGTTAATTACTGACGTGCATGCATTCTTTTTTTGAATTTTTGGTCCCATTTGTTTTATTTACTTTTTTTTAAGCATTGTTTTGTTTACTTGATTTTCCTCTCCTTCTTGTTTTGTTCAATTCTTTTTGTTCCTAAGTAGACATAAATAGTTTGAGGAACTTGAAAATCATGAAATGATTGAAAGCTTTGCCTACTTACATATTTTCTTGGGATTCATGTTTTCCCTGTGGGTGAATATATCTCAACTCCATTTCTTTTACCCTGACAATCATCTTCTTGCCTAGTGGTCTGTTGTTGTACTCCTTTTTGGAGGGTTAAAGTTGAGGATTTAAGTTGGGGACTCAGCCTGCTCTCATTTAAAAAGTAAATATCATTGTACATGAGAAATTGCGTGACTACCCTCCGTCATACAGTAAAAAGAACCCATCATGTATACACTCGGTATTGTGTGTCTAAAGTTCATCCGCTTTCACTAAGGCCCTACTGAGGGTTTTTTTTTCTCATGTTGCTCACAACTGCACACTGTTTCTGGAATAGAAATGCATTAGCAGCTGGTATTATCTGCTGTAGTATCCAGTCCAAATGATTTATAACCTAATAATCTTTTTTCAGTTACGATTCCTCAAGTGTTGCAGTCAAGATAATTCTGCCTGGTGCAACAGAGGAAGAGCAAGCAAACTGCAGGAAGAGGTTTATGAGAGAGGTCACAATGCTATCTCGGGTGCAAGATGAGAATCTAATAAAGGTATTGTTGTAGCTTTTTGGTTTGTAAAGCATCTTTATGCTATAATTCCAATGGGCTGCTATTATTTGATACTGTCAAAACTGTATAATAATCTTCCTTTACATTGAAATCATGTTTACTGTTCTCTCAGTTTCCATCTTTCACTACAATAGTCTCACTGAATTCCAAATTTTTTTTTTATTCCTTTTATATTTTCCTTTCACTTAACTTTTTGTTCAATACCTTCTCCCTGCTTGCGCTATGTACACTTTTGTCTGGTTGGCTGTTTCTTTAGATGTGAGACTCAAAATTGGAAAATATAACTGTTTGGTGTCACTTGAGTTCATGTCTTTTTGAGAACTTTTTAGACTGAAAATATACTGGTTTTTGGCCACGGTTTATCTTTCTCCTGGTCTACCTGGTGCTTCTGTTTCTTCTATTAATATTGCTCTAAAACAGCTTAGAAAGGCATCTGAACACATGCTGAACTTATCTATTACTTTAAAACAGTTGATTGGTGTTTGCATGGACCCAGCTTTGATGATTGTGACAGAGTTTTTGAAGGGTGGTTCACTTAAAAAGTTTCTCAGAACGTTGCGCCCAAATCGTCTGGATCTACAGCTTTCTGTGTGTTTTGCTTTGGACATTTCACGAGGAATGCAATCCTTGCATTCAAATGGTATCATTCACAGGGACTTGAAACCTGGTAAGTTGGTGTGAACATTCTCTTTTTCTTTTGTTTATATAAGGTTAGAAACACTTAATGGAGAGGTTTGGGATGTTTATGAGATGCTCTGAATTCTTTACCTTGTTTTTTACGGTTTCTTTACAAGCTAGGAGACGTAGATTAAAAAAGGCTTTTATTTATTAGTTTTTCTTTGAAATATGCAATCAATTATGATGCACTGGTGATTGCTCCTTTTGAAGCTGAACAATTAATTATAGCAGTTTGACAGTCAGGCGCTACTAGAAGCCACAATTTTGTGTGCTGAGTTTTGCCTCTGTAGTTCAGCAAAATAGACATATTAAATCTACTTGTCACTTTTGGAAATTGCAGTTTCAAATTAGGTATCTTCAATTTTTTTCTCTTGCATCAAGATGCTGTTGTTGACAATGCGACAAAGAAACACTAGATTCTCTTAGTTACAAAAACATGAGACCAAATGATGGAAATTCCTTTAAAATAGGTCACCAGCATGTACATTCATCATCTCTTCCATATTTTAATTGTGTGCTCGGCTTGTATGTTTGGTCTACAGATAATTTGCTTTTAACTGAAGACAAGAAGAAACTAAAACTTGCAGACTTTGGGTTAGCGAGGGAGGAAACAGTGACTGAAATGATGACTGCTGAGACTGGTACTTATAGATGGATGGCTCCCGAGGTACCACCATAGTCTCTCTGATCTGTATCTTGTTACAAAAGCATATATGCAGTGGGACTGGGCTACTTCTTGTTTTCTCAACTGTGTCCCCTATTTAAATCAGTTGTACAGCACAGTGACACTAGAGGTCAAGAAACACTACACCCATAAGGTTGACACTTATAGCTTTGCGATAGTTCTGTGGGAATTAATCACTAATCGTACACCATTTGAAGGGATGTCAAACCTGCAGGCAGCGTATGCCTCTGCATTCAAGGTATGACCATGTTCTGTTTTTTGGTTTAAGTTTGGTTTTTATGCTTTTACTTGGCCACTATCTTTGTTATTTCAGTTTATTAAAAGAAGCTGAAGTCTTTTAATTAGTGAAGCGGTGCAGAGCTGCCTACTAGCCTGCTCTGTATAGGTGTATAGCTGGATCTTCTTTAATATTTGTTCAATTTGTTAAACAGAAACTAAGACCACCCTTGGACAATATTCCGAAAGACCTTGGCATAATCCTGGACAGGTGTTGGGCGGAAGATCCGCTAATGCGGCTTGAGTTTTGGGAAATTAGTATGATGCTCTCCAGCTTTCTAGCAACTCTGCAGCTTCCTAGTTCAGTTCGATCAACACAAATCACACCTCCCCCAAAAGTTGAAATGGGGCAGTGCAGCACCAGCCGCAGTTATCCGTTGGCAGCAGATTCCCCAGGGACCCGTAATTTGATGGGTGATAAGTCCAGAGGGGATGAGGGTGCTGATGGTAATAATAAAAGCAGCATATTTTGTTGCTTTGACAACTGGAGGTGAATGAGATCTTGAAACCTGTGCCATATATATCCATTTTAGTTTGAGGGTAGTTGGAAAGATGCTTACTTCAGATAGCAGGCTTATAGAGGAAGAGCTAGTAGAGCAAATTTGCAACTAAATACGGTTGCAGCTAAAGGCGTGAGAGAAGCATTTTGTGTCTGCTGAAAAATGATGCATAATATTCCATCGATCCAGTGCAGTCTTCTTGTTTTTGGACATTTTTCATAAGATCAATGTACCATTTGTTCGTGTACAGAAATAGACCAGTGGTGATTCTTTGTACGCAGCAAGGAAGAGTTATGTATGGTGGATGGAGGCATGCTACGTCACAGTGGTCTATCTTTATCCTGATTTCAACTCGTTCTTCTCCATCTCCTGGGTTTGAAAAGTACAAGAGCTGATAGCTTGAACAACTCTATCAGGTACATTTAATTAGTATCATACAGGGTAAAGATTTTTTTTTTTGTTTTGGGTATGCAGAAGTAAGGGTTACGATGATGGCAATATGTTTTTGTAGCTGCGCTGACATTTTTGATAAATAAATGATTCATTTCTCGAACCCCGGTTAAATATTTCCTGGAAATGTATCCAGTAGTGAATGCTATTCAAGATGCAATGAAGCACTTTGTATTCAAGATGCAAATTGGATACTGTCCACAGCATCTAGGGAGAGACTAATTTTCTCATGTTATCTGTTCTGGAGAGTCGATTCCCCAAGGGTCGAATCCAAGTCAGTATCCTCTAATCTTCTAATCTTCAAATTTCAAACACATAAGAGATTATGAAAATGGCAATGTTGACAGCAGTTGAATGGATTTGTTCATGTAGCTCATCTTCGTTGAACAATAGAATTGATTATCCAACAGGATCACTTCGATCAAACTGCAACGAAACAAGACAAGCAGATGCTGAGTTCTATCGGATTGAACCGAAGAGAGGCTAAACACTTACAAATAATCTCGGGAAACTAGCCGACCCACTCATTTAGGATCTCCCTTCTGCAAAACCAAAACTCGCAGAGTCATATTTTGAATCATTTAAACCATTAAAATATTTTTCAGCACCCATGTCCTCTCCTGCTTAACATTGTGTTTGAACCACTGATATGATCAATATTCAGATTTTACAACCTGGTTTTGTTCACAGGCAGCTTTACATTTTCATCTTCCTTGTTTGCTTTTTTTCTTAATAGATGCAGAAACCCTATTTTCAGTCCTTCAAGTTTTACCCATTAAATTTAGTTTTCTTGGTTGTTGATGAAATCTACGTTACCCATACTCTAAACCACCATTCGGTGTCAGAAAAAAATAAATGGCAAAATAAGATGAAAGTCATCTATACAACAGAAAACCAGGCCAACAAAATACCAATCATAACTTGATAGCACATCCAAAACAAAACCAGACAACAAAACCCAATCTCCACAAATGCTTCATACAAACACCGAGCCCGCCGCAACTTAAAGCCAAAATACCAATTACTGATTCCAAAAATGTAGCAATACTCGGAATAGAAATAAGTAACATGTCAATGTATCAAAACCCAGATGATTTTTCCCAATATTTTTATCCTTTGAACTAACAATGTGGGATTGTTATGTTCATCTCTTGACTCTGCCAACAAGTGCCAGTGGATCAGGAAACAATTAAGATCTTTCATGACAATAGGACACCCACAATGTGTACCTAATTATCTTCTAAAGGGGGGGGATGAACTTGAATTGAAGTGAACTTCCAGTGTTAGTGCCCCCAAATGAAAAGTATGATATAAACAAGAGAATAAGTAACCTTTTATAATATACTTAAATAGAACATATACCTAAATAGATAATTAACCAAAATAAACATGGTTACTACACTTATAAGTGATTTAACGTGTAGTATTAAAATATGTTAATATCCTAATTAATAAAAAATTATATTATATTACTTAATGATTATAGTTTATTATAAATTAATACAATAATTACGTTTGACTAGAATAAATTATTAAAAATTAATAAAAAAGTAAAAAATAATAGAAGCACATATAATAAATAAATAAAATATTTTTTAATAACATAAAAAATATTTTAACATTAAAACTCACTAATTTAAAATAATAATAAAATAATAAATATAATAAATAAATAAATATATTTATCAATATATAATATATATTTTTATGTATTAATAATTAATAATATATTGTCACAAAATTTAAAACCATTGGTTTAATTAATTATAGCAATGGGATAATTAAACCAAAACAATTTATCAAATATTTATTTTAAAAATATTTTTATTATGACTATTAAATCACTAATTTAATATAGTAATTATAAAATAAAAATATTAAATAAATAAAAATAATTATTTTATAAATAAAAAATATAAATTATTATTCTTATTACGATGGTTTAATTTTTTCTTAACTTAGGAAAAATTAAACCATTGTCTTCCTCACAGCGCGCGTCGTCTTCCTCAGCGGCTTGCCAACGGGCAACGACGACAGTATGCTGAGAGTGAGATGAGAGGGAGGCCAAGAGAGAAGAGAAGCTCAGCCTCCTGTGCTCTGCGACAGAGGTCAAGAGGGAGGAAGGCTGATGGCGGGGGGTGCTAAGAGCTAAGAGAGGGAGAAGATGGGACAAAAAAAATCGTCAGGAGGCCGAGGGAAAGGGAGAGGGAGAGGAGAATAACGAATAACGATAAATTTTGCCTTTTAGGGGGGGTAGCAACGCGCGAGGAAAGTGGATGATTCGTAAAATAGGTATGAATCAACTTTTCCCCCTTTTTGCCTGAGCGAATGAAATGGTGTAATCTCACTTCAATTCAATTCTTTCTACACTAAAGGGGGGGGGGGGGGGGGGGGAGGCTTTAGTCAACAAACTTAAAATTTGAACTTCAACTTCAAATTTGGTGTTAGTGTGGACGAGTTCATGTGCACTGAAAAATAGTTTTCAGTGTTAGTGCCCCAAAATAAAAAAAAATACAAAAAACAAGAGAATGAGTAACTTGTAATAGTATACTTAATTAAAACATAATACCTAAACCCCAAATTAAGTTAAACAAATATTATTACTACACGAATAAGTAATTTAATGTATAATTAAAATATATTAATATACTAATTAATTAAATTAGATATTATATTATTTAATGTTTACAGTTTATTGTATAGTAATTACGTGAGCCAATTAACTGTGCACATGATTAATTATAAAAAATAAATAAAGTTAAAAATAACATAAATGAATATAATAAATTAATTTATTAATCTATTAATAACATAAGATATACTTTAACATAAAAAGGAATGATTAAACAAAAAGAATTAATCAAATGCTAATATTTTTATGCATTAATAATTAATAATATTTTTCTAAACAATTGGTTTTATTAATTATAAAAATAGGTTAATTAAACCAAAATAATTAATCAAATGCTTGATTTAAAAATATTTTAATTACCACTATTAAATCACTAATATAATGTAGTAATTAAAAAGTAAATATAATGAATAAATAACGTTGGTTTAATTTTTCCTAACTTAGGAAAAATTAAATCAACAGCGTCATCTTCTTCACGCCGCCGATAAGTGCAGGGTGACAACGGCGAGCTAGCAGGCAACGGCGATGGAGGCGGCACTTCGACGGTACGCCGAAGGCGCTGCAATAGAGAAGCTTCGACTGGATGCTATGCAACACGTCTCTCGTCGCTGGCCTCTGTCTCTCATCACTCGTCCCCTGATCACTCCTCACCGACCTCCGTCTCTCGTCCCTTATCGCTCGATGATCAAAGGGATGGCGTTGCTTGTCACAGGCAGAGAGGGAAAAGAGAGGGAGAAGAGGGGGAGGCCGAGAGGGAGAAGAGAGAGGGAGAAGAAGGAGATCGAGAGAGGGAAGAGTGTAGGAGAGACAAAAAAAATAAAAAATTTCGATGAGGTTTCGACGCGTCCCACTCGCTTCATTCAGATGATTCGCAATATACTACAGAATCCGGATTCCCGAAATTATACCGTGGGTGTTAGCTTCTGATTCATCTGATTCATCAACATGAATCGGGCGTTGGTGCTCCATTAACGACGTCAGGAGATGAACTGAGTAATGCGGCTAAAGTTCATATCTGATTCAAGTTGACTAACCCCCCTTAACGCCATTATTTGATGAACTAGGTAATGCGGGGGGAATTCATTCCACTTCATTGTGGACTAACCCCCCCTAACTGTGAGAAGAAATCAAAACCTGTTCTCACCTAGACATCCTAAATAGGCATACACCAATCTGAAAAGCTAAGTTAAGTCTTAATTGAACATTTACATTTGTGATTTGTATCCTTAATTTTCTACTCAGTTCAGTGATGTTTTCTTTATTGTAAAAGTGGTAAGAAAAGTGAAATAAAGAAGAAGAGTGCAAGAAATGTGCTCCATTGTCTTCCTAGGAGGATTTTGACCTCTTCCTTTCTTTAAAACGGTCACTTAAGTGAATGATGTATACAATGACAGAAATATCCCTCTAAGTTAACCTACTAATATCTCCTAGAATACAAAACATATAAATCTAAAAATTTACCCTAAAATCCACATAAGTGGGCAAACACTATTCTACTCTTAGAGGGAGAATACATGTATGTAAAATGATCAAATTATCCTTGATATTAACAACTTTTAACACTATCTTCAGCCGAAGTGTATATGTCTAGAAGCCCTACTTTGTTACAAAAATTCCAATGATGTTATTTTTTAAAGTTTTGGTAAAAACATCTCTGATAAAAGTGATAATTTAGCTCTACATATTTAGTTCTTTCATGAAATACAGGATAATTTGCAATACAAATGGCGGTTTGATTATTATAGTACATCGTCATAACCTCATTAGCAAGAAAACCCAATTCTTTCAAAACATGTTTCAACTACAGAAGGTCACTGACCATATGAGCCACCACTCTATACTTAGCCTTTGCATTTGAACGAGTAACTACATTCATCTTCTTGCTCTTCTAACTCACTAAGTTACCTCCAACACAAATACAATAACCAAAAGTTGATTTTCTATCAAACTTTGACCTGATGTAATTAATATTTGAATATCCTATAATTTACAGATGATTATGTGGCTTATACAACGATCCTTTTTCTGGTGCACTTCAAGTATCTCAATATTTGCAAGACAACTTCTAAATGAGTTTTTCTTAGGTTTTCCATAAACTCGGTGACTGGGCTTACTGCAAAGGCTATATCAAGCCTGATCATTGTAGCATAAATAAGTTTACCTGCTAACCTCTTATATATGGTCTTATCTCCGAGGTCATCATTATCCTCCTCATATGAATTATGATTAACCGATATAGAAGTCTCTACACATTTAGCTCCTAACAAGCCATATTCATGTAGCATATCAGTCATATACTTTTTGTTGGATACGATATTCCTTGTTTTACCTTTTGGTATTTCAATCCCAAGAAAATATTTAAGTACTCCTAGAACCTTAGTATGAAAATGATGCTCCAAATGCCTTTTCACCTCATTAATGCATTTTGTTCACTACTAGATAAAACTATGTTCTCAACATATACAATCAAAACCACAATTCCAAAGGACACTTCAACACAAATAAAGAGTGATCATAATGACTCCTTTGAAAGCCCAAGGAGACCACAACCCAACCGCACTTATCAAACCAATCTTTGAAACTTTATTAGAGACCATAAATAACTTTATGAAAGATGCATACTTGTCCTATCTTCCCATGGGCAACATAGCTTAAAAATTACTCCATAAAAACCTTTTAAGCGATATCTCTATACAAGAGGGCATTTTTTACATGCGGTTGGTATAATAGTCAACCTTGACTAACAAAGATAGATATTAAAATGTGAACAGAAGATAACCAGGCAATGGGAGAAGAAGTCTCGAAGACATCTACCCCATAAGTTTGTGTGGATCCCTTTACACAAGTTTGACTTTATACCTCTCAACAAAACCATTAGCTTTATATTTCATTGTGTACACCCAACTACTACCTACTATGATTGTATCTGATGGTGGCTTCCATGAAGTCCAAGTTCCTCTATTAGTTTAGACTTCCATCTCAACATCCATGTTATATTTCCAAATAGGTGATAACAATACTTTCGACATAGAAGAAGGAATAGAGAAAGAGGACAAGGATAATACAAAGGATTTAAAGGGTTCTAACAAGTGAGCAAATACCACAAATTTGGAGACCAAATACCTGATACCCTGTTGAGTACAAGTACGAACCCCTTCTCAAAGGCACACATGAAGATGTAAATCACTTACCTCAAGAACAATGGATGAGGAAGGCACTGACATAGACGGAAAGAGACAACCCCAAAGCTATAGCCTTGGAAGGTTTCCTTCTCTTTTATACCCCCAAAGGCTTGGGTGACATTGGAATACTCTCAGAAACTGGCACACCATTTGGAACATCCCCCACAAGAAGCAGAGCAACAACATCAACACCTACCGAAACAAGTTCAAATTCAACTATGTGAAAAAAGGAACATTTTCAAAAAAAGGTAATATCCATTGAAACAAATTTTCCTTATAGAGGCATAGTAACACTTATAGCCCCTTCAGGAACGTGGGTACCTAGAAAAAACACACTTAACTGCTTTGAGAGATAATTTATTCGTTGAAGGACTAAGAATATGAACATAGCAAACAAACTCAAATACACATTGGTAGTCTAAGAGGAATCTCATAGAAGAATCTCAGTTAAAGGTGTTTTAGCTATGTTAGTCTTCTATTTATATTCAATTATTTTATTATACCAGGATTTATCTTTAAGTGTTACACTTTGGCTATATTTGGGACAATGATAGGTTAATTGTAATTTGATTCTACTTGTTTCCTCTATTATAAATAGATGCTCGTTGTACTCAAATTATAACAAGTCAGTGAAGTATTTCTCTTTTCCTGAAAGTCAACATGATATCAGAGTACGACCTATGAGTTGAATTGGTCAACCCAAATAGATAATGTGATCTTTTTCTGATTTATCATCTCTAGTAATTTAAGTTCTTGTTCTACCTTTTTCTTCATTTCTGCTAATACCCATTGTTTCCTTGGTATTTGAACCTCCATATTGGAAAGAACTTTGAGTCTACTTTCCAATGCAAAAAATAATTTTAGAAATCAGAAATTTTGACAAAGAGAAATCTATATGTGAAGTAGCAAAGTTCAAACAACAAGAGAAGTTCAAACATCAGTAAAAAACCAATTTTGTAGGCATCTTATACCATCAAGAATGAGATTTTATATAAAGAATTATAAGTCAAAAGTTGTTGGCCAATTCTCAAATTTTAAGTTTTTTAGAGGGAGATATCAATATCGGAAGAGTCAATGGTCATGTTGGCCAAAGAAGAAAGAGTACCCTGTTCGGCCAGATTGCAAAGTCCAAAATCTATCAGATTATTTCTCTAAAAAATATTTTATAAATAAAAATTATACTTAAAAGCTAGACGTTGAAGTCTAGTTTGAGAATGAGCAACTTTCATGTCAATTTTATCTATGTGTAAGGAGATACTCTCATTGGATCCGGCAAGGGTAATGCTACAAAATGAAGCTAATCAAGCACTCATAAATGATTTATGAATGAAGCTTTTGTTAGGAATTAGATGCCCTAATTACAAACTAGCGAGAGCAATATTAATAAATACAAAAGAAAGAAAAAACAAGCACGAAAAAGCACAACAAGATTTATACAGGTTCGCCTCAAGGTGAGACTACGTCCTGTCTTCCACCACTGCAGTAATCCACTATGATGAAGAAATAGTTTACAGGAGAAATCACAAACTTACAGATGTTTCTCTCTGACCTCTCGGGCTGCAACTTGAGATGATCCTTGGATTAAGATCATAAAATCCTAATATAGGCACCCCCAATTTAAAGAGAAAACTAGAGCAACCGCATTACAAGAGTGAAATTCCCAAATTACCCATAATGAAACAACAATCAATATATCATGGATCGGACGGGGGCTCCGCCCTTGCACCCCCGGAAGGGGGGCCTTCTAACCCCCACGATGACCTTACCGCGAAGGACGATCCGCGACCAACTCAGCGTAAAGAGTTAATTAGTCTCCACAACTTAACAAATTTTTATATGAAATTTGGTATCAAATTAGATCTCTTTGAGTCTAATTTCTTTAGAAACAAACCTTTTGTGATTCTGAGCTATGTTTTTGGAGATATCAGTATTAGAAGTACCGAAGGTTACTTCTATAAAAAATATTTCTTTTCCTATTTTCTCTCCTATTACCTCTTCATGCATAAATATAAATTGAGTTTCCTTAAGAGTCTTAGTTTTTTAGACAAATTTATATTCTAATAGGATATTTTTGGTCAAGCTTAATCACTCCAAGATGTGCTCGTTCAAGGTATGCGATATCTTGCTTCGATGTTGTTTTCATTTTATTTTTTTTTTTTTGTGTTTTTGTTACTTGGTTGTGTATCTTCCACATTATCATCTTCAAAAATTGTGTTTACCCTTAGAAAATTTCTTTGAGGTCATACTTGGTCAAATTAGTTTATTAAGTTATTTTTTTTAAAAGACACCCACATGTATAGGGGTGACATGACTAGTAAATATGGAAACATTTATAAAGATGACATAAAATTATAATTATGCAAACTAGTGTATGTCCTCCAATGTATTTTTCTTTTTCAAGCATGTAGCCCTAAGGGCATTGTAGTCGTTTTAAATACCTTCACACAAGTATAAATATAACCTCAAGGCATGGGGTAGAGCATTTAAGCTTCTTCCTTTTGGCTCAAATTCTTCCATACACCTCTCTCTTTTCCTCTTCCTTCTCTCCTCTTCTCTCCAATTTTTTTGCTTCACTTTTTGAGTTACTAATGTTGGTTGAGTTTCCTATTTATTTTCAAAATATAGCCAAGATTTTTACCAACTTGAGTATCTTTCTTTCCTTAAAGCTTTCTTTTATTTGATCTCACATTACATTAGTTTCCTTAAGATAAATCCTTCCCATTATGAGTTTAGTTTCATTTTTTACTAAATCTAAAAATTTTGAATTAGAAAGTCTTGTTAACTCATTCTAAATCTTAGTATCCTAAAACCTCTCTCATTCCAGAAATTATCTCTTGAATATTTTCTTTGCAAATAGGTCAATTTGGGTTAAAAAGTAATTGCCTTATATGAGAATTCTATGTTTAGAAAGTATTCATTATTATGTTCCATCTGAAAACTTTATTATTGAGTTTTTTAAAAGTTTCTTTAATCATCATGTTCATAAATGAATTATTTTTTTTACCTCCATCTTGAGTCAAACTTGGTCACTTTTTATCTATCTATTGGTCTAAAAGTGCATTCTTCTTACTTGGAAGTATGAAGAGTTGCATTGTGCGCCTCTTTCCTATTGAATTATGAAAGCTGCTATCTTTTTATTCACACCCTTAATTCTTCAAAGTAATTTCTTCAATTTGTTTTTGTTCAAATCATTTCAGTGCAATGCCTATGGACCCACTACTTAAAAAGTATAGGAGTGTGTCCAACTTCCAGTTTTGAGTCAAGTCTTTTTATTCTTCACCCAAAAGGTGTTTTTTGTTTGAGCTACCCTTAAAAAGTAAGTAGTCTCTTTGTTGTGCCCTATAGTTGGGCTGTTTTTTCTGCCTTTAAATTTGACTTGAGTGTGTTTAAGACTATGACCGTTTTGACTGGTGTGTGGAGATTTGTCGTATGGGTAGGAGTAATTTTTCTTCTCTCACCATTATGTTGAGCAAGTTGGGTCTCTTGGTAAAGAACAAAGAGATCCCCAACTTGAGGGGGAGAAGTAGAAGAAGAAGTACAAGAAAGAGGTAACTAGTAATGAAGAATTCCATGTGTTGTGGTAATCAAATTTTATGTGACTAGAATATCCGGGTTAGGGGGAGACAAGATGATAACAAGATGAAGACTACAAGAAAGATGTGAACAAGAACAATATGAGTCAAAGCAAGGCAATCAATTTTTTTTTTTTCAAGCACACAAGTTTCTTGACCAAGATTATTTGCAAGTGAAGTTACAAACATCAGCTTGAGGGGGAGTGTTAGAAGACACCCATGTGAGTAGGGGTGGTATAACCAGTAAAAAAAGAGAACTCTCATAGAGATGACAAAGATTTGTAATTATGCAAGTTGGTGTATGTCCTCTTATGTCCTTTTCCTTTTGAAGCATGTAGCTTAAGGGCATTGTAGTTGTTTTAAATACCTTAACACAAGTATAAATATAACCTCAAGGCATGGGGTAGAGCATTCAAGCCTCTTCTTCTTGTCTCAAATTCATCCATACACCTCTCTCTTTTCCTCTTCCTTCACTCCCAAGAGCTAGAATTCCTCTCTTCTCTACTTCCCTCGAGATCTCTTGTGTTTATATTTTGTCCCTAGAAATCAACATTTTTTTACAGTTCTATCATCACAATCTCCCAATTAAAGTTGGTTTTTTCTCTGGTACTTCTTCAATTTATCATCTTTTGTTTTCATCATTTCATAGCAATGCTTAGACTCACTACCTAAAAAGTATAGGAATGTGTCTAACATCTAGTTCGAGTCAAGTCTTTTATTCTTCATCCAATAGGTAATTTTTGTTTGAGTTACCCTTGCAAAGTGAGTAGTCTCTTTGTTGTGTTCAAAATTTGGGCAATTTTTTTGCCTTTAAAATTGAGAAGAGTGTGTTTCAAAATAGAACCATTTTAATTGATGTATGGAGGTTTGTCATACAACTAGGAGTGATTTTTCTTACCCCATTTTCTGTTTTGTCAAAGTTAAGTCTCTATATCCTTTTTATCCCCAACTTGAGGGGAAAAAGTAGAAGAAGTACAAGAAAGGAGTATTTTATTCTACATATTGTGGTAATTTTTATGTGACCAAAATGTTCAAGAAAGGGGAAGAACAAAAGATAAATATTTTGCATCTATGAAGAATTTTTTCTGTAAAAAAAGATTGAAGACCAATAATCTTTTTCCTTGCAAGCTTAAGGTATAAACTCCGACTTGAAGTGGAGTATTGAAGAGACTGTATGGAAGAGTCTTACATGATTCTCACAGCAAGATGCCTGACAAAGCCATAATTATTATGGTGGAGTCTATGAGGAGTCTCACGGAATATCTCACAGAAGAATTGCATTGAAAGGTGTTTTAGCTATGTTAAATGTAGGATCCCGTGAAGAGTATAGTAAAGGAACTAGGTTAATAGAGAGGAAGGCAATGAGTGCGAAAAAAAGAGAGAATGAGTGGGAGAAGAAGAAGAAGAAGGAGAAAGAGAGGAGAGTGAGTTCGGAAAGAGAGTGAGAGAGGAGGGAAGGAGGATTAGGTTAAGTGATGTCCTAATCCTCCCCCTCAATTTATTTATAATAACGAGAGAGGCAATAATTACATCATTACACTTTACCCTAAGGAGAGAGAAAAGGGGACAAAAATCAAAAGTAATTTTCATCATGCAAGTTATCTTCCAATACTTCCCCTCAAGATAGGGGAGAGAAAATGTCGTAGATACCCAGCTTGACACATATTGTGATTTAGATCTTGGATGAGATTAGTTTTGTAAGTATATCTGCTACATATCCTTGAGATGAAATATGTCTGAGAGATAAAATACCGGTGTTGAATTTATGGAAAAGTGAAATACTTCATTGACATCAATAACTTGTTGTAATCATAGTACATGAACCTCTATTTATAATAGAGGAAGGTAGTAGAGTCCAATTACAATAAAACTACCCTTGTCCCAATTACACCCAAACTCTAACACTTAAAGATAAGTCCTAACATAATTAAATAACTCAATATAGATAAAATACAAACATAACTCCAACTAAAACTCTTCTTTGACGTGACCATAAGATAAGATACTTTTGTGAGTCCTTCTTGATCTTCCAACTGATGTGATAAGGAGGCCAGCTCATGGTAATCATTGTGGTTCCTACTTCTTATGGGCTTGGGCACATCTTGTGGGCCTTCCTTGGTCGTGTGGCTCATCTTATAATAATCTTAGATATGTGGGCCTTCATTAGTCGTGTGGGATTGAGCTTATCTTCCAACACTTCCCCTCAAGTTGGGGGTGAGAGAACAATATGAACTCCCTGCTTGCTGCAAATGATGTATAGAATTTTTTTGTATAAAATGGTACATCTTCCAATATGCCTTTATCCTCCAACATATTTTTCACGCTATTGTGTCCTTCCATGAGGCCCTGCTGGCATAATATAAGTGAGAGTAAAAATCATTCCTAGCCGGTAAGCCATTACTTCATACTCCAGTCTTAATGCTGGATGTAGGACACAATACGTCTTCTATCGGTAGTGTGTCTATCGGCTTTGCTCTGAAGTGTCCCTCTACAGGGCAACGACTCTCAAGTGGTAGGAGTCATAAAATCCATTACAGGGAGGGGGGGGGGGGGGGGGGGGGGGGGGGGGGGGGGGGGGGGGGGGGAGGATAACGTAGATATAGTAATAAGTTCCTCCGTCACGGTTTCCCAACCGTGATATTTTTTTTTTTACAGGGCCTATCGTGGGTTTCCCAACCGTGATATTTGTTTTTTGACAGGCCCCATCATGGTTTCTCAACCGTGATATTTTTTTGATAGGGTATACTCAGTCATGGTTTTCCAACCGTAATATTTTTTTACGGGGTAAAATAAATGATGATATGAGGCCACCTCTTCTTCAATAATAATGTTCCCAAAGAGACATAATAGCAGCACCTGTATATAACACGACCATCTTCCAACACATATAACACGAACCAAATAATAAACTTTGTAAAAGAACCCATTAAATAATCCGATATAAAAATTTCTTCTTAGATGCACAAAATTCATCTTTTGTGCTCCCCCTTTCTTTAATATTTTGGTCACATAAACGTATTCACAACATATGAAATAAAATACCTCTTTCTTGTACTTCTTCTACTTCTCCCCCTCAAGCTGGGAGGTAATGGCAGTGATCCCAGCTTGAACCAAATATCATAGATGTAGCAATAAGACCAAATAACAGAGATTTATAAATAAGCCCATAAACCAGGGAGAAGTGAGATATTTTCCTGATATATCAACTCAAAAAGTGACTCAAAACAATGGGCATAAATTCGGATTTTTCAATACAACAGAATACCAACATGACCTTTGATTCTTCCAATGAGAATATATCTTTAAATATAGATCAGATTGACATGAAATTTTTTTCGTCTAAAAATAGACTTAAATAAATTTCATCCAAGTATAACATCTCTTCATAAAATATAATTATCATAAGATAAATAATCTGATATATTTTGGTCTTTGTCATCTGGCCGAACTACGTACGGTTTCTCCTTTTTTTTCCCAGAATGACCATTGACTCTTCCAAGATCAATATCTCCTTATAAAAAAATCATACCGAGAATTGGTTGAATATACAAGAAAATAATCTTATAGATATTTCTTTTTATATATAATTCTCAATATAAATTCTCTTTCTTGAGAGCATAAAATACCTCAAAAGTTGAGATTTTCTGCTGTCGCTCGAACCTCTTTTTCAGCCTGACCTTTGCTGCTTCAAATATCGATTTCTCTTTGTATATAACTCAGATAAAAAAATGGTTGGATAGGTAGAATAATAGACTTATAGATATTTATTTTGATATATATTTATACATATAAATTCTAGTTTTTTATAGCAATAAATACCTCAAAATCTGAAGCTTGCTGCTGCTGGTCGAACCTTTTTGCAATCTGACCTTTGCTCATTCAAATATCCATATCTATCTGTAGATAACTCCGATTGGAACAAATAATTTTGATTTGGAAATTAGGCTCAAATATATTTCTGAAAATATATAATTTGTAATATTAAAACATCTTAGAGAGGTAAAAAACTGCAAAGAAAACTATGAATGAAGGGACTGAAAAAAACAACTACGAACCTAGACCTAGGATTTAGGGTTTAGAGAAAATGATCACTTTACCTCTGTGGGTTGACCACGTCAACTCACAGAACCTGCTCTGATACCGTATTGAATTTATGGAAAAGTAAAATATTTCATTGACATTAATAGTAACTTGTTGTAATCAGAGTACATGAACCTCTACTTATAATAGAGGTAGGTAGTAGTGTGCAATTACAATAAAATATCCCTTGTCCCAATTACACCCAAATTCTAACACTTAAAGATAAGTCCTACTCCATTCAGTTTCTCCTTGTCTCTCAACCAAGGAAACTGTGACAAGTCTATGGCACAATCAGTTGGGACATCCATCCACACAATCTCTTCATCTTCTTTTCCCTACCTTTAAGGATAGCTCAAATTTAAATTATGAAGTCTATCTGTTGGAAGATGGGCTCAAGCCCACAACCTCAAGGATAGCCCACAAGTCAAAGGAGTGGCAAAATGGTTATTTATGGTATGTTCCATAAGGATGGCATGAAGATGTAAATATATTGTCTGAGTATGTCTTTTAATCTATTGAGTTGTAACCCTAAGGGCTTTGTAACACTACAAATAAGAGCATTGGCTAAGAGGTAAGGCATTCAAGCCTTTTCCTCTCTTTGAGAAAATGTCCAACCACCCTCTCTTCTTCCTTGACGCATTCTCTCCTTCTCTTAATCCAAACTCTCTTCTCTAACATCCTTCTCCTTTCTCCCTCTTCTCTCTCATCTCTCCTTCTTCTTCCACATTAACCAAGAGTCATTCTCATGGGGTCCTAACTTGTACATGGTATCAAAGCTTGGAGGTTAGGATCCCTATTCAAGTAGTTATGTTATCCATTCAAGAAGTTGTGTATAGAAGGAGTTCTACCATGAAGAGATACGTAAAATTTGTTTTTTTTTTTTTTTTTTTTTTTGCATATTCTCTCTTTATGGTTTCGATTTTTTTTCCCTCTTCTTGAATTCTTGATTCATGTCAAGACAAGATAATCTTCATAAACATTGTGTTGATTTATCTTGTATGACTAAAAGGATATTGTAGTCTTGATCATCTTGTAGCAAAATTACATGATTGATCAATGGTTGTTTTTTTTCAGTTTGTTATTTGGATTCAGTTATCTTTTTGTAACGGGAATCAATCATTGTTGATATGGGAATCCAACAAATGTTGTTGTCAATTCTATAATCTAATGTTACTCATGGGAGTGTGTTATGTTGTTGGATGCCCGTTATATGTTTGATGAAATTCCAACACTCACCTATCCCTATTATTTTTTGCTTTTGAACTTCAGCAATTGAATATTTTTTTGTGTTGACGTATTCCCATGAGTTGGAATTTATTTTGCCAAGAAAGGCCTTGTCTAAAGTCGCTCTCGGTTTTGTGGTTGAGTTTGGATTAAGGATAAGAGTTGCATCTATTATCTTCTCTATATTTTTTTTATAACTATAAGAGAAGTTGAGTAGTGGCTGGTTCTTGTTATCACTTGACAAAAGTACCATTTTTCTATGATTTGGTGCTTATTCTCATGAAAATATTCCCTACTTTTTTTTTGTGGCTAATTTGGTTTATGGGTGCTTCAAATTACGTTGTATAATTGTTATTTGAGCCCCTTTAACAATTGACCTTACTAGTTGATTTGCATCAACATGAAGAGTGGACATATGAGTAATAAGAGTGACATACTTCGAATTACTACAATTCCACTAAGAGGTCTTTCCAATTACCTCAGCTGCACAATCGATATGGAGGGTTCTCATTACTCGTGACCTTCTCAGTCATGTCATCAAAATCCCTCCTCCGATTGCACAATCGATATGGAGGGTTCTCATTACTCGTGACCTTCTCAGTCATGTCATCAAAATCCCTCCTCCGATTGATGAAGAAGATGAAGTCTACCATAAATGGGTCAAAAATGATAACATGGTTATCAGTTGGCTTATTAATAGCATGGAAGAGCATGTTGCTAACAATGTGGTCCACTTGGAAAATTCTAAGGATATTTGGGACACATGTGCTAAGCTCTATTCTAGTACTGCCTCCTTGCAAAGAGTATATGATATTTTCCAAAGTATGTTGGCTACCAAACAAGGAGATAATATTCATGAGTTTCTGGCCCGGTTTCGTTGCCTTCTCCAAGAATGAAAAATTGCTCAACCATACTCTTCCGACATTGCTATCTAAGAAAAACGGTGTGAGGCCCTAGCAACAGCTACTTGCCTTACCAATATTAAGCCGTATCTAGAGGTGGCTAAGACTTACCTTCTTAGTTCCTCTACCCTTCCCTCTTTTGATGACATCAGTGCTACGTTGTTACGGATTCCAGATCCATCTCCTCCTTCTCCGATTGATGCTCCATCAGCTATGTTCTCTAGTAATCAGGGTACATCATCCCCATTTCGAGGACGCGGCAGAAATACAAGAGGAGGCCGTAATAGAGGTGGTCGAACAGGTCCGACCCATTCCTGCACTGAGCCTTGATTGTGCACTTATTGTGGTGGTCAGAACCACCTTGTGGATTCATGCTGGAAACTCCATGGTAAGCCTGATTGGGTGACAGCCAATCCAACCTCAGTTAATGTTGAGAAAAAGGAGGATAGGATTGCCTCTCATTCCGGGAATGTGACTATTTATGCGGAAGACTATGCTATAATTTAGAAACTAAAATACTTATCGGATCAGTCCTCTACTCCACCAGGCCCTACTACTGCGACTACCATTGCCTTAGGTATGTTTTCTTCTACTTCAGCCCCTTCCTCTTGGATCATTGACTTCGGGGCTTCCGAGCACTTGTCAGGTAACAAACACTTGCTTCATTCATTGTCTCCATGTCTTCCTCATAAATTGGTCACTATTGCTAATGGTTCCCAAACCAAGGTGCTTGGCAAGGGTTCCTCCTCTCTTACCGCGTTTATTCCTCTCTAAGAAGTGTTATTTGTTCCTTAATTTCAGTTAAATTTGCTCTTTGTTAGTCAATTAACCAAACAATTGAATTGTTCTATCACCTTTTCACCCTCTTCGTGTATATTTTATGATCTAACTACGAAATAGGTGATTGGTGGCGGCCATGAAAAAGGGGGTTTATACTATTTTACTCTTCCACTAGTAGCTGCTATTTTATCCACTACATCTGAGGCTCAACTATGGCACTACCGGCTTGGTCATCCATCAACCTCGTCACTTTGTTCTTTAGTTCCATCTCTTAAATCTTTGTCTAATTTTAATTGTGAGGCATGTCAATTAAGTAAGCATGTTAGGAGTACATATTCTGCTCGTCTTACAACTAATAGTACTGCTCCATTTGCATTAATACATTCTGATATAGGGGCCCTTTAAAGGTCTCTAACATTTCTCAGGTTCAATATTTTGTTACTTTTGTGGACGATTTTACCTGAGTGACTTGGTTTTTTTTGTTTAAAGAACGATCATAATTTCTTTCTATTTTTAAAAATTTTCATGCAATGGTTCTAATGCAATTTGGAAAAAAATTCAAATCCTTAGATTCGATAATGCTAAGGAATATTTGTCTAATGAGTTGAAATCGTTTTGTGAGGGTAATGGGCTTATTCATCAAACATCATGTGCCTATACCCCTCAAAAAAATGTTGCTGAAAGAAAGAATCGTCGCCTCCTTGAAGTTGCTCGGGGCCTCCTCTACTCCATGAAGGTACCCTAATTTTATTGGCCTCATGCTATTCTTACAACATGTTTTCTCATCAATAGGTGACCTTCATCAGTAGTTAGAAATCAAACTCTGTATTCTATTTTGTTTCATGGTGAAGATCCATTTTCTCTTCCTCTTAAAGTATTTGGTTGCACATGTTTACCACATAAAAGTAAACTTGATCTTCGGTCTCTGAGGTGTATTTTTTTGGGGTATTCTTGAACTCAGAAAGGATATATTTGTTATAATCCTACACTTCGGAGGTTGATCGTATCTCAGGATGTGACTTTCTTTGAAGACACTTCCTTCTACTCTTCACATGAGGCTCCTCCATTGTTTACATTTCCTCCTCCATGCCCGCTTGTGCCGTTTAATGATGATATTATGCAACCCCCTAAAGCACCGACTGTCCCCTTGCCTGTGGAGTTGTCTGATCCACCCGAGGTAAGTCTTTCTCCTCCTCCTATGTTTGGGCCTAAATTTGATATTTGGCCTATTACAGTACGAAAGGAAACCCGTTCTTGTACTACATCTCATCCAATTGCCAATTTTATGTCTTTTCATCGCTTATCTTCTGAGTGTGTTGAGTTTCTTGGTTCTCTTTCGTTTGTTTCCATACCACAATCCTATTAGGAGGCCCTGAAGCATCCAGGATGCAAGGCGGCTATGGACGAAGAAATGCATGCATTATATGAAAATCAAACATGGACATCGGCATCACTCACAAAAGGGAAAAGACCAATTGGTTGCAATGGGTTTTTTTGGTGAAACACAACCCAGATGGATCGATTGTTCGCCTTAAAGCACACCTGGTTGCAAAAGGTTATACCCAAAGCTATGAGATAGATTATGAAGAGACTTTCTCTCAAGTTTCAAAATTGAACTCGGTACGTATCATCCTCTCTATTGCTGCTAACTCATCTTGGCCAGTATATCAGCTAGATGTAAAAAATGCATTTTTAAATGGTGATATACGCGAAGAAATTTATATGGTCCAACCACCAGGATATGTGGTTGAGGGGGAGTCCGTATGCCGGTTAAAGAAATCTTTATATGGGCTTAAACAGTCCCCTTGGGCCTGGTTTCATAAATTTAGTCAAGCGCTTCTACGATTTGGCTTTCATAGGTGCTCGGTTGATCACTCAATATATGTTAAAGATACTATCAAAGGGAAGATATTATTGGCCTTTAAAGTTGATGATATTATCTTGACTGGAAATTATGCTCATAGTATACAAGAAGTGAAGAATATGATATGTAAAGAGTTCAAGACAAAAGATTTGGGTAAGCTCAAATATTTTCTGGGTATAGAAGTCCTTCAGTCAAATCATGGAATAGTATTGTCTCAAAGAAAATACATCTTGGATCTTCTTGAAGAAACAGGAAAGAAGGGTTGTAGACTAGTTGATACACCTATGGGTGCAAATGAAAAATTATGTGCCACAACTGGAGAAGATGTTGACACTGGAAAATATCAAAGACTTGTGGGAAAATTGATCTATCTCATGGTAATCAAGCCAGATATATCATATGATGTGAGTGTGGTAAGCCAATTCATGCACAAATCACAAGTTACTCACTGACAAGCATTGGAGAGAATACTACGATACTTAAAAGGTGCTTCAGGAAGAGGATTGTTATATAAACAACATGGTCACTTCAATATAGAAGACTTCTCAGATGCAGATTGGGCTGGATCACCCGATGATAGAAAATCTACGTCTGGGTATTGTACCCTTGTTGGGGAGAACTTGGTCACATGGAAAAGAAAAAACCAAAACGTGGTTGCAAGATCTAGTGTTGACGCAGAATACCAAGCTATGGCCCACACTGTAAGTGAACTTTTATGGATAAAGACTCTTCTTACCGAATTGGGATTTTATAAAGGAGGCTCCATGGGCCTACATTGTGATAATCAAGCAGCGATTCACATTACATCAAATCTAGTCTTCCATGAAAGAACTAAACATATTGAAGTGGATTGCCATTTTATATGGGAAAAGTTTCAAGCAGGAATAATTTCTCTTAAGTATATTTCATCTCAAGAGCAATTAGCTGATATCCTAACCAAGCCGGTAACATCCAAAATTCTATCTTATATAGGTGGCAAGCTGGGTATTTATGATGTATTTTCTCCTCCAACTTGAAGGGGAGTGTTGGAAGATGGGCTCAAGCCTATAAGCTCAAGGAAAGAAGCCTACTAGTCAAAGGAGTGGCAAAGTGGTTATTTATGGCATGTTCCATATGGATGACATGAAGATGTAAATACATTGTCTTAGTATGTCTTTTAATCTATTGAGTTGTAACCCTAAGGCTTTCTAACACCATAAATAAGAGTGTTGGTTAAGAGGTAAGTCATTCAAGCCTTTTCCTCTGAGAAAATGTCCAACCACCCTCTCTTCTCCCTTTATGCATTCTCTCCTTCCCTTAATCCAAACTCTCTTCTCTAACGTCTTTCTCCATTCTCCCTCTTTTCTCTCTTCTCTCCTTCTTCTTCCACGTTAACCTAGAGTCATTCTCATGGGGTCGTAACTTCTACACTATCAACTGAACAAACACCAGAGGGCCACATACTCACTTCGTCCAAAACTTAATAGTTTTGCTCCTTTTCATTGATCCACATAAATGTATGGGGACCCTTGAGCATTTCAAACATTTCCCGAGTCAAGTACTTTATTACCATTAATGATGATTTTACTCGTACCACATGGCTATTTCTTTTTAAAGAGCGATATGAAATACCATCCATATTTAAATCCTTTCATGCTATGGTTGTCACTCAATTTGGTCAGAAAATCAACGTACTTCGGTCTGATAATGCCAAAGAATATTCTTCCAAATATCTTGACATTTTTTGTCAAGAGAATGGAATTATCAATCAAACATCTTGTGCCTACCCCCGCCCCCCCCCCCCCCCCCCCCCGCACAACAGAATGGTGTAATATAACGGAAGAACCGTTTCCTTTTCGAGTTAGCTCGCAGCTTATTGTATACAATGAAAGTCCAATACTTTTACTGGCCGCATGTCATCTTTACTGCATGCTTTCTTATAAATAGGCTACCCTCTTCTGTTCTCGGTCATAAATCCACATATTCCTTATTCTTTCCACATGGCGATCCTTTTTCGCTTCCCTTGAAAGTCTTCAGTTGTACATACTTTGTTCATATTACTTCCCCACAAAATAGTCAACTTGATCCAAAATCTGTGAAGTATATCTTCTTAGGATACTCTCGGACGCAGAAAGGTTATATTTGCTACAATGCCACTCTCCAAAGGTTACTTTTGTCTAGGGATGTAACTTTTTTTAAGACACTTCATACTACTCTGACAATGCTCCTCCTGGTCTCTCTTCAGTACCAGCCTCTTCTTGACCGGTTGTGCCCCGTGCTACGTAAACTGTTCAACCCCCTGAGGCATTGGCTGACACCACACCTGCGGAGTTTGCGGATCCCATCGAGGTAAGTCCATCTTCTGCTGTTCTTTTTGGACCAAAATATAATACTCGACCCATTGCCTAAAGAAAAGAACCAATAGCTTGCACTAGGCCCTCTACTTCTCACTCCATATCCAGTTTTGTGTCTCACCATCATTTATCCTCTTCATGTTGTCAATTTCTTTCGTGTATCTCCTCCATCTCAATCCCACTGTCCTATCAAGAGGCTTTGAGACATTCAGGGTGGAAGGTGGCCATGGACGAAGAAATACAAACACTCTATGAGAATCAGACATGGACTCTAGTTCCTCTTCCATCAGATAGAAAACTTGTCAGCTATAAGCGGCTTTTTACAGTTAAACATAATCCAGATCAATCAGTTTCTCGCCTTAAGGCCTGCCTCATTTCTAAAGGCTATATGCAGTGTTATGGGATCGATTATGAGGAAACATTCTCTCCAATGGCAAAAATGAACTCGGTACGTATTTTATTATCTCTTACTGATAATTCTTCCTGGTCAGTCTATTAGCTTGATGTGAAAAATTCTTTTCTCAATGGGGATATAATGGAAGAAATTTATATGCAACAACCACCTGGATTTATGGTTGAGGGGGATTCGGTATGTCTATTGAAGAAATCTCTTTATAGCCTGAAACAGTCTTCTCGTGCATGGTTTGATAAATTTAGCCAAGAACTCATACGGGCAGGATTTCACAGATGTTTTGTTGATCACTCCGTATTTCTTAAAGACACACCTAAAGACAAAGTGATTTTGGCAGTATATATTGAAGATATTGTGAAGAATTCAAGACAAAAGATCTTGGACTACATAAATATTTTCTGGGTATTGAAGTACTACAGTCCAAACATGGGATTATACTATCTCAAAGGAAGTATGTCCTTGATCTACTAGAGGAAACAAAAATGATGGGGTGTAGACCAGCAGAAACCCCTATGGATTCCAATACAAAAATATCTGCAGGCACTGGAGAAGATGTGGATATCAAAAAATATCAAAGACTTGTGGGGAAACTCATTTATCTCTGTGTAACTAGGTTGGATATATCATATGCAGTAAGTGTGGTGAGTCAATACATGCACAAACCAGAAGTTACTCACTGGTAAGCATTAGAAAGTATATAGCGATATTTGAAAGGAGCTTCAGGAAGAGGGCTTCTCTATAAGAACCATGGTCACTTCAACATAGAAGGATTCTCAAATCCAGACTAGACCAGATCCCCGGATGACAAAAAAATCTACTTGGGGATATTATACAATGGTTGGAGGGAACTTGGTTACATGGAGTAGCAAGAAGGAGAATGTAGTTGCAAGGTCTAGTGCAGAAGCAGAATACAGGGCCATGACACACACAGTTAGTGAGCTTATATGGATTAGATTCTTTCTTATTGAACTAGGATTCTATAAAGAAGCCCCTATGGATTTACATTGCGATAATCAAGCGGCAATACATATCACCTCAAATCCAGTCTTCCATGAGAGAACAAAGCACATTGAAGTAGACTGCCATTTCATACAAGAGAAATTCCAAGCCGACATATTATCTCTCAAACAAATCTCCTCACAAGGGCAAGTTGGACATATTCTCACCAAACTAGTCACTCATAAGATCTTGTATATTAGGAATTAGACGCCCTAATTCCAAACTAATGAAAAAAATAATAATAAACGTGAAATAAGGGGAAAACAAGCACGAGAAAGCACAACAAAATTTGTTGGAAGATAGGGCCCAAGCCCACACAACCAAGGAAGGCTCACATATCTAAGAGTATTATAAGATGGGTCACACGACCAAGGAAGTCCCTCAAGATGGGCCCAATCCTATAAGAAGTAGGACCCACCATGAATTCCACGAGCTGGCATCCTTATCATATAAGTTGGAATATCAAAAAGGACTCACAAAGACATCTTTATCTTATGGTCATGTCTAAAAAGAGTTTTAGTTTGAGTTAAGTTTGTCTTTTATCTATATCGAGTTATTTAATTATGCTAGGACTTATCGTTAAGTGTTAGAGTTTGGGTGTAATTGGGACAAATGTAGTTTTATTGTAATTGGACTCTACTACCTTCCTCTATTATAAATAAAGGTTCATGTACTCTGATTATAATAAGTCAATGAAGTATTTCTTTTTTCCATAAATTCAACATGGTATCAGAGCAGGTTCTGTGAGTTGACTTGGTCAACCCACAGAGGTAATGAAATCCTTTTCTCTAAACCCTAAACCCTAAGTCTAGGTTCGTTGTTATTTTTTTCAGTTCCTACACCTGTATTTTTCTTTGCATTTTTCACCTCTATACTGAGATTTTCATATTGCAAATTATATATTGACAGAAAGCTATTTGAGTATACTTTCCATGAAAAAATGATTTTTTTCCAATCGAAGTTATATAAAGAGAGATATCAATATTTGAATGAGCGAAGGTCAGAGTACAAAAAGGTTCGACCAACAGTAGAAAGCTTCAGATTCCTAGCAAAGCACAAATTGAAAAGGAGGTTCGATCGGTAGCAAAAAGCCTCAACTTCTAAGGTATTTTATTCTATAAATAAAGAGACTTTATATGGAGAATTATATATCAGAAAGATACGTAAGTCTATTTTCTTAAATTTTCAACCAATTCTTGGTATGATTTTTTTATAAGGAGATATTGATCTTGGAAGAGTCAATGGTCATTCTGGAAATATAGGAGAAACAATACTTAGTTCGGCCAGATGAGAGAGACCAAAAGATATCAGATTATTTATCTTCTGATAGTTATATTTAATGAAGTTAAGTTATACTTGGATGAAAGGTATTTAAGTCTAATTTCAGAAGGAGAAAATTTCATATCAATCTGATCTATATTTAAAGATACATTCGCACTAGAAGAATCAAAGGTCATGCTGGTATCCTGTTATATTGAAAAATCCAAATTTAAGCCAATTGTTTTGTGTCACTTTTTGAGTTGCTATATCAGAAAAAAGATCTCACTTTTCCTTGGTTTGAGGACTTATTACTACATCTTTGTTATTTGGGCTTATTGCTACATCTATGATATTTGGTTCAAGCTGGGATCACTGCCATTACTTCCCAGCTTGAGGGGGAGAAGTACAAGAAGTACAAGAAAGAGGTATTTTATTTCATATGTTGTGGATAAGTTTATGTGATTAAAATATTCAAGAAAGGGGGTGCACAAAAGATGAAGCTTCTGCATCTAAGAAAAAAATATTTATATCAGATTATGATTATTTCGTGGATCCTTCTACAAGGTTTATTATTTTGGTTCGTGTTATATGAGTTGGAAGATGGTCATGTTATATTCAACTGCAGTTATTATGTCTCTTTATTACTATTTAAGAATAGGTGGCCTCAGTACCTTTTCTCATAGCACAATTTATTTGACTCTAAAAAATAATCACGGTTGGGACACCATGAGAGTCGATGCCCGAATTGGGACCCCATGATAAATTTAACTCTCAAAAATATCACGGTTGGGATACCATGAGAGTCATTGTCCGGATTGGGACACCATTATAAATAAACCCACTACCCCCCTATAATGGCTTTTATTACTCCTACCACTTGAGAGTCATTGTCCTGTGGAGGGACATGGTGATGGATGAGTTTTTTATTATTACACTTCCGAACAACGTATAGACCCACTACCTATAGAAGATAGGAGTGACACTACCTATAGAAGATAGGAGTGTGCCGAACATCCAACATGAGTTAATTGACTAGATTAAAGAGCAATGTCATACAACTAGAAGTGATTTTTACTCTCACTTATATTATGCCCGCGAGGCCTCATGGAAAGATGCAACAGCGTGAGGGGGAGTGTTGGAAGATGGACGCATATCGGAAGATATGCCATTTTTATACAAAAAGAATTTATACATCATTTGCAGCAAGTTGGGAGTTTTTGATGTTCTCTCACCCCCAGCTTGAGGGGGAGTGTTGGAAGATAGGGCTCAATCCACACAACCAAGGAAGGCCCACAAGATGGACCCAAGCCCATAAGAAGTAGGACCCACCATGAATTCCACGAGTTAACATCCTTATCACATAAGTTGGAAGATCAAGAAGGACTCACAAAAGCATATTTATCTTATGGTCACGTCCAAAAAGAGTTTTAGTTTGAGTTATGTTTGTCTTTTATCTATATTGAGTTATTTAATTATGCTAGGACTTATCTTTAAGTATTAGAGTTTGGGTGTAATTGGGACAAAGGTAGTTTTATTGTAATTGGACTCTACTACCTTACTCTATTATAAATAAAGGTTCATGTACTCTGATTATAATAAGTCAATGAAGTATTTCTCTTTTCCATAAATTCAATATGATTTATACAGGTTCGCCTCAAGGTGTGACTACGTCCTGTCTTCCACCATTGTAGTAATCCACTATGAAGATGAAATGCTTTACAAGAGAAAACACACACTTATAGGTGTTTCTGTCTAATCTCTCAGGCTGCAACTCGAGATGCTCCTCCGATTAAGATGATAAAACCCTAATAGCGACGCCCCTCAATTATAAAGAGAAAATTAGGGCAACGACATTACATGTTATGACCTCAATAACAGGCCGAGTCATACAGAGGTGCAGTGGCTGAGTCATTTAGTATTGCGTTAATTGTTTTTATTTTAATTTACTTTTACTTTAATTTTATTTCAATAGAAGAGTTAATATGCCGTAGGGGTCTTATTGTAATATTTTATCTGGAACCTTCTTAGTGTGAACCCTACTTAAGGGGTGAAAGAAATGATAAAGGGTAAGTCTTGATTTAGAGTAAACAAGGGTTTTGAGTTCTCCTCAACGAACTCAGGGTGTGCGTTTTCATTAACGAACCTAGAGTTTTCAAGCTTCTCTTCAGTTTGATTATTCTCTTTTCTTCAGTTTGATTATTCTCTTCTCTTCTTCTTCCCTACGAATCACCTTGTAAGATCCGAGACTGTAACAATTGGTATAAGAGTGGGAACATAACGATCGATTCTTCATTGCAAAAAAAATAGCTTGTCATACTCGATCTATTGGGAGAAATAAGCACAATGGTTTTAGCATCGGGAGAAGTACGCACGAAGGGTTTTAGCATTGGGAGAAATACGCACAAAGGTTTAAACATTGCGTAATGGAACGCGTGAATCTTCCATGAAAAAGTTCTGAGGAAGGGGTCACAATCGAGAAGTATTTTGCGAAGGGCGCAGAGAGAAAGGTTGTTCAACCTCAAATCTTTGAGCTGGGCAATCCAGTGCAAAAATCACAAGCATGGAAATCCAAAATCGGGGACCCTAAAAATCCAAAATCGGAGGCTTATTCTACAAAAACCTCGTTGGTAATGGCTGATTTAGGTTCAACCTCAAAAAAACCTTTCTCACGACCAGCAGAACGTTTCCCATAACAGAAGGCGGAAAAATTCCAATCTGGCTGATTTAGGTTCAACCTCAAAAAAACCCTTCTCACGACCAGCTGAACGTTTCCCATAACAGAAGGCGGAAAAATTCCAATCTGGCCCTATCTCGTCGAAACAGTTCGGCCATCCCTCCTCTGTCTCGAAAAAATATCGACCTAACTTCTCCAAGGTTCATCAAGTGGAGAAGCATCATCTGGCTACTGTTTCTCTGTCGGCAACAAGTCAAGCTCGACGTTGTCAGGGGCATGAAAATTTTCTAAACAACAGTTTCATTTTTTCGCCATTGATGGGTTATGCAAACCGAAAGACTTCGATTTCGAAGTAGAAATCATTGCCCTGTCGGAAGACAATACTTGAGGAATAGTGAGTTCCAAATTGAAATTCTGACACCTCACACTATCGCTCTCGGCAAACCAGCGGGAAAACGACTTGCACGATTTTTTGGGTAAGTTTCTGAGACAATTTTCTCCAAATTTTGTCTTCTCCTTTCTCAAGTCCCTCAAAGTTTTATGAAAACCCTCTACAATGGCATTGGGATTGTTCAGTGGGGTAGAGCAACAGAAATATTACTCATATTTTTCTGGATTTAAGGCTTTATTGTCAGAAATTCGAGATGGAAATTTTCTTATGATAATTCCTATTTGTAATTATATGCTGAGTTTGATTATTCTGGGAATGGTAGAGAAATGGCTGTGGGAGATGATTTATATTGTTGTTGATGAGAACATAACCAGTGCGTCTGTTCATTATCATATATCTAGCAGTAGCAGTCAATCTGAAAACTTTGTGCTTGATTTTTTGGGTCACATGTATTCCGCTTGGACACTGTTCGTCACGATTCTTCAACCAGGTGTGAGTTCTGGAAATGATATGGTAGCCAAAGTGAGAAAAAATGGGGAGACTGTTGGGTTCAATAGACTGACAAAGGTGCTCAACAGCAGAAAATTAAAACTAACAGTAAGGATGTAGACAATAAAATGGAATCGCAGGGTGCATCTATAGATCAGGAGAATCATGTCAATGCCACAATGATGATTGTTGATAAGATCTGTGAGCAGAAATTGGAGAAAAGAAAGCTGATAAGTCAATATTTCGGACAGTCCAAAGGAAGATGTGGGTTGTCTACAAATGTTGATTCCAACTATTGCTATGCATTAAGTTATGCAGCACGTGCCCTTCTTCTTTTTGAAAAGACTGACTTTATTTTATCGATGGCAAAAATGGGTGCTGCCAGTGGAACATTAGATGCTGCCAACCAGGATAATGGGGCAATGTTGATGGATGTATATGCAAAGTGTGGGATGGCTACAGTCAATTTTTTTTCAGCATTGTGCACTGTTCCAGCAGTATTGAAGGTCAATCTGCCCGAAAACTACATTTTCTGATTCAGACCCTTAGTAGCAATGTGTCTCTTGCACAGCCTAAGAAATTTAGAGCTACATCACAGCCAGTGGCATTACATGCCCAGAAAGAAATTTTCTTGCAGTAGGCTGATCTTATACTTGCTGAAATCCCTCCAAAAGAGTTGACTATGTATGATAGCAGCCCCAAGTTTGCACAATTCTGGAGCATGGCTAATCGTTTTGCTCACCGTGGTGCTCTGGAGCAAGGGATAAAGACGCACCAATCTGCTGTCCACAATGTCTTCGAGTTGTGTTTGGCCTTGAGAAACTCCATGATTGATATGTACCCTACGTGTGGATCCATAGAGAAACCTGCTGGTTTTGCAGCACATGGGTTATGCAGAGATTCAACAGAATTGCCGTTGGACTAGAAGAGGTACCTTACTTGGGTCTGATTAGTGCTTGGGCTCATGGTATTTTAGTATAGAATGCTGGGCAATTTTCTGAACATGGACTTGTTCCAAAGACTGGTCAGTTCCATGAGGCACTTGAGCTTAGTGATCACTTCACTCCAAATTCTTCCACCAAACCACAGCTGGGGACTAGTAGGATTGCTGGATATTTATACGACAGACACCCAGGCCATGGGCTGACGCTATTTAGGGAGATGGAGAAGTTGGGTGGCGTAGGAGAGGCCAACCAAGTATTTGTTGGCATGACATGAAGCTATCTGGTAACATGGAACTCTATGCACACTGCACATGAACAGCATGATGACCCAATAACTGCACAGATTTCTTATGGTGCTGCTGTCATAGAGAGATTGGTTGGGGTGAGTGCTTGATTTATTTCTGTGTATCATAGTGATGCAATTTCTGTATTTCAAGAACACTTGCAAATTTTGAAGTTATGATATCTTGTCCTTTTGAATGCTGTCTACAAACCAGTGCTGCCCATACCAGCAATTTTGGCAGAGTATGAAATTGTGAACCTGTGTGGTGCACATATTTCTCTAAGTACCTTGACAGCACGGGGGCGCAGCAACCAACAAATTTATACTGACCCATTCACTCCAAATATTCAGCACAGAGATTCTCTAATTCTGTTTGAAGGCCAATTAACAGTTGGAACTGAGCCAACGCATTTTGATCATGATGCTGCTACTGCAATACTGGAAGAGTGGATAAATACTATGCACAAAATCAGTGGGTTGTAATACATTGATTTTCTCATTGAAGCTTCACTACAGGAAATTGGGGCTGGACCAAAGAAGCCACCTCCAGCCTCAAACGACGTGGTTGTCTGACTTCCAGTCATCACAGTCACACATGAATTCTTAGTAAAGGTAGGGAGAGAGACAGAATGTGCAATTTACAGGGAGCACTTGCTTCTAGATTACAAGATGTAGGAGTTGCCTTGCCAGCAATTATTTCAACCAAATTGCCTCAAGCCATGGCTGGATGAGCATACTTCGTGCCCGATCTGTAGGCATGAGCTACAAACAGATGACTATGCATATGAGAGCTAGAAAGAGTGTGAAAAGGTGGCTGAAGACGACAAGACAGAAACAGACTCCAAGGTAGAGTAAAATAAAATTTAATTTTTAGAGGAAACTTTTTTCCAATAGGGGGAACCAATGTAGGGTTTCAATACCACAATATCTCCATCCGGGGTGTTACATTGCAGCGCTTACACCACTTGTGTCGTCCAGAGGGTTGACGCGGATGCCACGTATGCTATTTGGGGAGATGTGGCGACGTTTAGGCCCGTATCCCTACCTTCGAGCTTGAAGACAAGCTCTTTCTCCAAGACGGGTGTAATGCTATGACCTCAATAACAGGCCAAGTCATGCAAAGGCATAGTGGCTGAGTCATTAGTATTAAATTAATTATTTTTCTTTCAATTTACTTGTACTTTAATTTTATTTCAGTTGAAGAGTTAATATGTTGTAGGGACATTATTGTAATATTTTATCTTAAACCTTGGTAGCACGAATCCTACTTAAGGGAAAGAAATGAGAAAGGGTAAGTCTTGATTTAGAGTAAACAAGGGTTTTGAGTTCTCCTCAACGAGCTCAAAGGTGTGCGTTCTTCTTAACGAACCTAGGGTTTTCAAGCTACCCTTCGGCTTGATTCTTCTCCTGTTCTTCTTCCCTATGAATCACTGTGTGCAATCTGGGACCGTAACATTACAAGATTGAAATTTCCAAACTGCCCTTAATGAAATAATAGTTAATCTATCGTGGATCTGAGACCAACTCAGCGTAGGGTGTTAATTAGGCTCCACAACTTAACAAACTCCCACTTGGAGATTATTTCATCATCAATATCTCCTTGCAGTAGCAGGAGCTTCTCAATCCTCAGAGAGAAGTCTAACTGCAGTTGAACACAACTTCAGTTTCTCGATCGTAACAATCTTTGTCAACATATCTGTCGGATTCTGATTTCCTTGAATCTTCTCAAGAACTAAGACTTCATCCTCTAGAGCCGATCTAATGAAGTAATAACGCACCTGTATGTGCTTTGTTCTGGCATGATAAATAGGATTCTTTGCTAAATGAATAGCGTTTTGACTGTCACAATACAACACATTCTTCCCATGCTTGAGTCCTAATTCTTCCCAGAAAGACTGCAACCATATGATCTCTTTGTTGGCTTCGGTCACGACAACATATTTTGCCTCAATAGTGGAAAGAGCAATGTTGAATTTAGGATCCCTTTTCCAGTATTCCGAGCAAGAGAAGGAAGAAAGAAAAAGAAGAAAAGGGAAGAAGAGCTCTTGGGTAGAAAGAAGAGAAGAGGAAAAGAGAGATGTGCGCCAAGCAAAGAGAGAGAGATTTACTCAAGAATGAATTGTGTAACTTGATTAATTCTGAATTACAACACCTCTATTTATAGTAGAGGAAGTGATAGAGTCCTTATACAATTAACCTTTCAATCTCCTAATTACATTCCTACTCTAATTCTCTACAATAAGTCTATCATGAAAAGATAACACAGTCTACTAGAGGTCTAATATAAGTTAAACTAGAACTCTTCTTCAATAACATGGACATAAGGGAGGAGGCTAGCTCGTGGCCTTATCCTTGTGGGTTCCACATGATCTTTTAGCTCATATTGATAAGATTACCAGCTCGTGGTATCTTTGTGGGTCCCACTTGATCTTCAAATCTTCTGACTCATTTTAGTTTGTGCTTCTTATCTTAACTCGTGCTAGCTTAGGTACAGATGGTAGACATAATCATGTGTTGAATTCAGCACATATTTTTTCCTTTGTTTTCTGGATGCCCTCAGAATTACTACCAGTTAAAATGATATCATCAACATATACTGCCAGAATTACCTTACCTCTTGGTGTTTTTTCAATAAATACTGAGTGATCTCCAGAACATCTGTAAATGCTGGCCCGTATGAGGTCTTGACTAAAGTTCTCAAACCATGCCTGAGGGGACTGCTTGAGACTAGACAAAGATTTTTTTAGTCAACATACTGACTCCCCCACAACCACATACCCAGGTGGTTATTGCATATAAATTTCTTCTTTAATATCCTCATTCAGAAATGCATTTTTCACATCAAATTAATATATCGGCCATGATGAATTGGCCGCTAGAGATAATAATATAGACACCGAGTTCATTTTTACCACTGGAAAGAAGGTTTCTTCATAATCAATACCATAGCACTAAGTATAACCTTTAACAACCAGTCGAGCCCTCAGTCGTGCTATTGACCCATCCGGATTATGTTTGACCGTATAAACCCACTTGCAATCGACGGGTTTTTTATTTGTTGGAAGAGGAACCTGTGACCATGTCTAATTGTCATTAAGTGCCTTCATTTCTTCATCCATTGTTGTCTTCCACCCTAGATGTTGTTGTTATGCACGCAATAAAATTAGTATTTTAATTATTTTTCTTAAATTTACTTTATTTTGTTTCAGTTTTAAGCCATAGGGGTATTTTTTGAATATTTTTTTTATAGGTGTATTTTTTTAGTATTTTATCTCCTATTTAAGGGGTAAGAGTAATGAGAAAGACAAGAATTGATTTAGGTTAAACAAGGGTTTTGAGTTCTCCTCAACGAGCTCAGGGGTGTGCATTCCCTTTGGTTTTATCTTCGTCTTTCTCTTCTTCCTCCCTACGAATCCAAGTGTCAGATCCGGGACTGTAGCAGTTGTAGAGCCTCTTGATAGGAATGTGGAACAGATATGGAGGAAATAGAAGAAAGAAAGTGACAACATAGAGGTGAGAGGCAATGATGAGACACAAAATTTGAAATGGGATGAGAAGTAGAAGGTCTAGTGCATAATCTAGATTCTTTCCGTATAGCAATAGGACGAGTATCATATTGAGGGCTAAAAACAACTAGGGATGAAGGACTTACCTTTGTAGGATCTGTTAACTCAGAAGGTGTGGTGTCGCCCCCTTGCTCTGGGGGTTGAATAATCTCTATATCACAGGGCACAATCAGTCAAGGGGAACCTAGTACTGAGGACAGACCAGGAGGAGCACTGTCATAATAAAATGAGGAGTCTCCAAAAAATGTTACATCCCTAGACACAAATAAACATTGAAGAGTGGGACTATAACAAACATAACCCTTTTGTGTGCGAGAGTATCCCAAGAAGATACACTTGATAAATTTAGGATCAAGTTTGTTGTGTCTAGGAAATAAATTATGAACAAAGCATTGACATCCGAACACTCTCAAAGGTACTAAAAATAGATCATTATTTGGTAATAATATAGAGTAAGGAGATTTATTACCAAGAACGAAAGATGGTAGACGATTTCTAAGAAAGCAAGTCGTAAGGACTGCATGAGATCGATAAAAGTAGGAAACTTTCATGGCATATAATAAACCTTGAGCTACCTCAAGAACATGACAATTTTTCAGCTCGGCTACACCATTTTTTTAGGAGTGTAGACACATGTTGTTTGATGGAAAATGCCATTTTCTTGACAAAAAAAGTCAAGGTCTTTGTAAATGTATTCTTTGGCATTATCAGACCGGAGTATTTTTATTTTCTGACCAAACTGTGTGAGTACCATAGCATGAAATGACTTAAAAATCAATGGTATTTCAGAACGTTCCTTAAATACAAATAACCAAGTTGTGCGAGTGAAATCATCAATAAATATAATAAAATATTTTGCTTGAGAAATGTTTGAGAGACTCAAAGCCCCCCAGACATCAGTATGAATTAAAGAAAATGGAGTAACACTTTTGACTTTTGGACGAGGAGAGTATGTACTCCTTTGATGTTTACTAATTTAACAAACCTCACAATGAAATTTTGACCTTACTTTAAGAGTAGGAAACATATAATGAAGAGATTGTGCAGATGGATGTCCCAACCGATTGTGCCATAGCCTTGTCTCATTTTAAGGGTGGAAACCATATTTATTTTTGGCATGGTAGTAAAGGCCTCCTTGTTCATGGCCTCCACCAATCCCCTGCTTCATTATAAGATCCTGAAATACACATGAAGTGGGTGAGAAGGTAACAAAGCAATTAAAATATTTTGTCAGCTAACTAACAGATAATAGATTCAAAGGGAAAGTAGGAATGAATAGAATATCAGTGAGCGAAAGTGATAGAGTGACAAAAGTGGATCCTTTCCCTTGGACTTTAGTTTGAGAACAATCAGCTATGGTAACAAACTTGTGTGAAAGACACGGAGATAGAGAATGTAATAAATTTTTGTTACCTGTAAGATGCTCGGAGGCTCCTGAGTCAATTATCCAGGATGAAGATGAGGCAGATAACATACCTGAAGCAGTAGTAGCAACAATAATTGCTAAGGAACTAGGAGAAGAACCCACCATTGTCTTTATTTTCTGAAATAGCTCATATTCTTCATCAGTAAAAAAATTGTGTTGCTGATTTTGTGGGTTGTTCTTCTTTTGTATCACTTACAAAGGCTTGATTAGCCTTTGTCAATTCTAACTATCCATAGGATTTATAACATATTTCTTTATAATGACCATATTGTCCACAGTAACTGCATGCCTTGTAATCCTTGTAATAGCATTGATCTATAGTGTGGCCAAATTTTTTACATTGAGTACATTCTTTCCCATCTACGATGCCGATGCCGATGCCAGTCCTTCCACCTCTTCCTCGGCCTCCTCTATAACCTGTGCCTCTGCCTCGGCCGCAGTCAGATGATGTTCCTCTATGATCTGAATATATAGCGGATGATACTTCAGTAGTGGAGGAAGAAGTGTTTGGAATATGGAATAGTGTTGCACATACATCATCAAACATGGGAACAATAGAAGCACTCAAAAGTTGACTCCTGGAAATCTTAAGATGTGGTTTAATATTTGCAAGGCAATTAGCGGTAATTAAGGCTTCCTTCTGCTTGTCTTGGACAGAAATATATGTGGTTGAAGGCTGAGCTAACTTCCACTCTTGAAGAAAGCCTCTCAAGCGAGCCAAGTACTTGCGGATATTTTCTCCTTGTTTAGTATTCAACATCCTTTGGAGAATATCATATGGTCTATGTAGAGTATCCAGGCAAGAGTATATCTTAGCACATGTCTCCCAGATTTGTTTAGCAGTGTCAAGATTAATGACATTGTTGGAGACATGTTCTTCCATGTTATTAATTAATCAAATAATCACCAAGGTATCATTTTTTAACCATTTGTTATAAAAAAAGTTATCTTCTTCATCAGTAGGTGGTCCTATGGTGTTGAGGTGACCAAGTAGGTCCTTTGTTATAAGAAACCTCTGAACCGATGTGGACCAACTCATAAAATTTGATACCCCACATAAGGGTATAGTGGTAATTCTTAGTATATCACCTTTGATATTCATATTCTCTTCAGCCATGATAGGCCCTTCTTCAAAAAAATTCTAACAATAACACCAAGTAGTATTCTTCAAACAACTCGATGTATGGAGAACTTTAGCTTTGATGCTAAATCATTATTCTGATTTTTTTCCTTAATACCACTCATAAGAGACTCAATAACAAATCTTCTATATTAGGGGACTCTTGTTCCCTTGAAAAAAAATTCAACAATTTGATCGTGGATTGGTCTCGGTTAACAGAATTTCCAAACCTACAAAATTGTTTTGATAGCTTCTTCTAGATGGAGAGGCATGCATATCCACAATATCATAAGATGAAAACATTCACACACTCATCTTTAAATAATTATCTAAATTCGGAAACCAGTAACATGAAGTAATAAAAAAAATGAAGAACTTATCTCACAATTTGTGATCTTTCTTTACACAAGAGCCTTCTTTGAGTGGTGTTGATCATATCTTATTTTAGAGCATTCCTTTTGACGTGGGATCCTAAACTTAATGCTCTGATACCATGTTGAATTTAGGATCCCTTTTCCAATATTCTGAGTAAGAGATGGGATAAATAAAAAGAAGAAAAGAGAAGAAGAGCTCTCGAGTAGAGAGAAGAGAAGAGGAAAAGAGAGATGTGCGCCAAGCAAAGAGAGAGATATTTACTCAAGAATGAATTGTATAACTTGATTAATTCCTGTTACAATGTGAGACCCACCATAGTGCTCAAACTGGTGGGACCCAGCATGAGGACGTGGGACACCAAGAAGAGTTCTCACCCAAACAAGCACGAGTTAAGGAATTAAGAAGCACAAACTTAAATGAGTTAGGAGACTTGAAAATCAAGTGGGACCCACAAATATCTCACGAGCTAGCAACCTTATCAAGATGAGCTGGAAGATCATGAGGGACCCATAAGGATAAGGCGCCTTCTCCCTTATATTCACGTGAATGAAGAAAGAGTTCTAGTTCAACTCATATTAGTCTTCTAGTAGATTGGTTTGAATAGACTTATCTTAGAGAGTTAGAGTTGGAATGTAATTAGGATTGAAAGGTTAATTGTGTAAGGACTCTACCTCTTCCTCTACTATAAATAGAGGTGTTTTAATTCAGAATTAATCAAGTTACACATCTCCTTCTTGAGTTAATCCCTCTCTCTCTCTCTCTCTCTTTGCTTGGCACCACCTCTCTTTTCTCTTTTATTTTTTCTTCTCTCTATGCGAGAGCTCTTCTTCCCTTTTCTTTTTTTTTCTTTATCTTGCTCGAAATTATGGAAAAGGGTTCCTAAATTCAACATGGTATCAGAGCATTAAATTTAGGATCCCTAGTCAAACGAATGCTCTAAAGAAGTGATGATCAACACCACTCAAAGAAGGCTCTTTATGAGGGAAGAACCCAAGCCGTGAGATAAGTGTTCAAAATTTTTTTTCTTCATGTTACTGGTTTCCAAATTTTAGAAGGTGATTTAAGGATGAGTATGTGAATGCTTTCATCTTATTATATTATGGATATGCATGCCTCTCTATCTAGAAGAAGCTATCAAAACAGTTTTATGGGTTTGGAAATTCTATTAACCAAGACCAGTCCATGATCAGATTGTTGGAATTTTTTTTTTGTGGGAACAAGAGTCCCCTGATATAGAAGATTGTTATTGAGTCTCTTATGAGTGGTATTAGAGAAAAAAATCAGAATGTTAATTTAGCATCAATGCTAAAATTCCCCATACATCGAGTTGTTTGAAGAGTACTACTTGGTGTTATTATTAGAATTGTTTTGAAAAAGGGCCTATCATGGCTGAAGAGAATATGAATATCAAAAGTGATATACTGAGAATTACCACCATACCTTATGTGGGGTATCAAATTTTATGAGTTTGTCCACATCGGTTTGAAGGTTCCTTATAACAAAAGTTCTACTTGGTCACCTCACCACCCGAGGACCACCTATATACGAAGATGATATTTTTTATAACAAATGGTTGAAAAATGATACTCTGGTGATTAGTTGGCTAATCAATAGCATGGAAGAACATGTCTCCAAAAATTCCATTCATCTTGACATTGCTAAACAAATTTGGGAGACATGTGCTAAATTGTACTCTTGCCCGGATACTCTACATAGACCATATGACTTTCTCCAAAGAATGTTGAATATTAAACAAGGAGAAAATATCTATGAGTACTTGGCCCGTTTTAGAGGCTTTCTTCAAGAGTGGAAATTAACTTAGCCTTCAACCACAAATATTTCTATCCAAGACAAACAGAAGGAAGCCTTAATTACTGCTATTTGTCTTGCAAATGTTAAACCCTATCTTGAAATTGCCAAGAGTCAACTTCTGAGTACTTCTGTTGTCCCCAAGTTTGATGATATATGCACAACACTACTTCGTATTCTAGACACTTCTTCCTCTACTACTGAAGTATCATCCGCTATGTATTCCGATCATAGAAGATCATCATCTGACCAAGGCCGAGGTCGATGTAGAGCTTATAGAGGAGGCAAAGGAAGAAATGGAAGGAATGTACTCATTGTAAAATATTTGGCCACACTATAGATCAATGCTATTACAAGGATTCTAAGGCATGCATTTACTGTGGACAATATGTCCATTATAAAGAAATATGCTATAAAGCCAATGGACAGTTAGAATTGACAAGCGCTAATCAAGCCATTATAAGTAATACAAAAGAAGAACAACCAACAAAATCAGCAATACAGAAAAAATTTACTGATGAAGAGTATGAGCTATTTCAAAAAATGAAGACAATGTTGGGTTCTTCTACTAGTTCCTCCGCAACTAATGCTGCCACTACCGCTTCAGGTATACTATCTGCCTCATCTTCATCCTGGATCATTGACTCAGGAGCCTTTGAGTATCTCCCAGTCTCTCACAGAAGTTTGTTACCATAACTGACGGTTCTCAAACTAAAGTCCAAGGGAAAGGTTCCACTTCTGTCACACCATCACTTCTGCTCACTGATATTCTTTTCGTTACTACTTTCCCTGTGAATCTTTTATATGCTAGTTAGCTAACAAAATATTTTAATTGCTTTGTTACCTTCTCACCCACTTCATGTGTCTTTCAGGATCTTATAACAAAACAGGTGACTGGTGGAGGCCATGAACAAGGGGGGCTTTACTACTTGGACGTGCCAAAAGTCAAAATGGTTTCCACTACTAAAAATGAGACACGGTTATGGCACAATCGGTTGGGACATCCATATGCACAGTCTCTTCATTATATGTTTCTTTCTCTTAAAGTAAGGTCAGAATTTCATTGCGTGGTTTGTCAATTGAGTAAACATCAAAGGAATACATACTCTCCTCTTCCAGAAGTCAAAAGTGTTACTCCATTTTCTTTAATTCATACTGATGTTTGGGGGACCTTGAGTGTCTCCAACATTTCTCAAGCAAAATACTTTATTACATTTATTGATGATTTCACTCGCACAACTTGGTTGTTTATATTTAAGGAGCGTTCTAAAATACCATTTATTTTTAAGTCATTTCATGCTATGGTATTCACACAATTTGGTTAGAAAATAAAAATTCTCTGGTTTGATAATGCCAAAGAATATATTTCCAAAGACCTTGACTCTTTTTGTCAAGAAAATGGCATTATCCATCAAACATCATACGCCTACACTCCTCAACAAAATGGTGTAGCCAAACGGATGAATCTTCATATTCTTGAGGTAGCTTGAGGTTTATTATATGCCAAGAAAGTTCCATACTTTTATTGGCCTCATGCAGTCCTTACGGCTTGCTTTCTTATAAATTGTCTACCATCTACCGTTCTTGGTAATAAATCTCCTTACTCTAGATTATTACCAAATGATGATCCGTTTTTACTACCTTTGAAAGTCTTCGGATGTCAATGTTTTGTTCATAATTCATTTCCTAGACACAGCAAACTTGATCCTAAATCTATTAAGTGTATCCTTTTGGGATACTCTCGCACTCAAAAGGGTTATGTTTGTTATAGTCCTACTCTTCAACGTTTATTTGTGTCCAGGGATGCAACATTTTTTAAAGAATCCTCATTTTATTCTGATAGTTCTCCTTCTTATCTGTCCTCAGTACCAGGTTCCCCTCGACCGGTTGTGCCTCTTGATACATAGATTATTCAACCCCCAAATCAAGTGGCCGACACCACACCTGTTGAGTTAACATATCCAACAGAGGTAAGTCCTTCATCACCAGGTATTTTTTGCCCTCAATATGATATCGTCCTATTGCTATAAGGAAATAACCTATATCATGAACTAGACCTTCTACTTCTCATCCCATTTCAAATTTTGTGTCTCATCATCGCCTCTCACCTTTAGGTTGTCAGTTTCTTTCTTCTATTTCCTCCATATTTGTTCCACAGTCCTATCAGGAGGCTCTACAACATCCAAGGTGGAAGGCAACAATGGATGAAGAAATGAAGGCCCTTAATAACAACCATACATGGTCACTGGGATGAAGAAATGAAGGTCCTTAATGACAATCATACATGGTCACTGGTTTCTCTTCCAACAGATAAAAAACCCGTTGGTTGCAAGTGGTTTATATTGTCAAACATAATCCGGATGGGTCAATTGCACGACTGAAGGCTCAACTGGTTGCCAAAGGTTATACTCAGTGTTATGGAATTGATTATGAAGAAACCTTCTCTCCAGTGGCAAAAATGAACTCGGTACGTATATTATTATCTTTGGCGGCCAATTCATCATGGCCGATATATCAACTTGATGTGAAAAATGCATTTCTTAATGGTGATATTAAAGAAGAAATTTACATGCAATAACCACATGGGTATGCGGTTGAGGGAGAGTCAGTATGTCGCCTAAAAAAATCTTTATATGGTCTAAAGCAGTCCCCTCGGGCATGGTTTGAGAAATTTAGTCAAGCCATCATATGGGTCGGCTTTTATAGATGCTCTGGAGATCACTCAGTATTTATTAAAAATATACCAAGAGGTAAGGTGATTCTGGATATATATGTTGATGATATTATTTTAACTTGGAGTGATTCCGAGGGCATCCAGAAAACAAAGGAGAAAATATGTGTTGAATTCAAGACGAAGGATCTTGGACTACTCAAATATTTTTTGGGTACTGAGTATTACAATCCAGACATGGGATTGTGCTATCCCAAAGGAAGTATGCCCTTGATCTACTAGAGGAGACAAGAATGATGAGATGCAAACCAGCAAACACTCCTATGGACTCAAATACAAAATTATGTGGAGGCACTGGAGCAGATGTAGATATTGGAAAATATCAAAGACTTGTGGGACGACTTATTTACTTGTGTGTAACAAGGCCGGATATTTCATATGCAGTAAGTGTGTTAAGTCAATACATGCACAAGCCACAACTTAGTCCTTGGAAAACACTTGAAAGGATACTAAGATATCTGAAAGGAGCTCCAGGAAGAGGGCTTCTCTATAAAAACCATGGTCACTTCAACATCGAAGGATTCTCAGATGCAGATTGGGTCAGATCACCGAATGTCAAAAAATCTACTTTGGGATTTTGTACGATGGTTGGAGGGAATTTGGTTACATGGAAAAGCAAGAAGCAAAATGTAGTAGCACGGTCTAGTGCAATAGCAGAATACAGAGCCATGACACACACTGTTAGTGAACTCAAATGGATAAGATCTCTTCTCACTGAATTGGGGTTCTACAAAGAAGCTCTGGTGGATCTATACTGTGACAATCAAGCAGCAATACACATTACATCGAATCCAGTCTTCCATGAAAGAACAAAGCATATTGAAGTGGACTGCCATTTTATACGAGAAAAGTTCCAAGCTGGTTTCTTATTTCTGAAGCATATATCATCACAAAGTCAAGTTGCAGATATTCTCACCAAGCTGGTCACTCACAAGATTATGTCTACCATATGCAGCATATTGAGCATTTATGATGTCTTCTCACCCTAACTTGAGGGGGAGTGTTACAATGTGGGACCCACCATGGTGCTCAAACTGGTGGGACCCACCATGAGGACTTGGGACACCAAGAAGAGTCCTCACCCAAGCAAGCACGAGTTAAGGAATTAAGTAGCACAAGCTTAAATGAGTTAGAAGACTTGAAGATCAAGTGGAACCCATAAATATCTCACGAGCAAGCAACCTTATCAAGATGAACTGGAAGATCATGAGGGACCCACAAGGATAAGGCCACGAGCTAGCCTCCTCCCTTATATTCATGTGAATGAAGAAAGAGTTCTAGTTCATCTCATATTAGTCTTCTAGTAGATTGGTTTGATTAGACTTATCTTAGAGAGTTAGAGTTGAAATATAATTAGGATTGAAAGGCTAATTGTATAAGGACTCTACCTCTACCTCTTCCTCTACTATAAATAGAAGTGTTGTAATTCGGAATTAATCAAGTTACACATCTCCTTCTTGAGTTAATCCCTCTCTCTCTCTTTGCTTGGTGACATCTCTCTTTTCTCTTTTATTTTTTCTTTCTCTTGCTCTAAATTATGGAAAAGGGATCCTAAATTCAACAATTCTGAATTACAACACCTCTATTTATAGTAAAGGAAGTGATAAAGTCCATATGTAATTAACCTTTTAATCTCCTAATTACATTCCAACTCTAACTCTCAACGATAAGGCTATCATGAAAAGATAACACAATCTACTAAAGGTCTAATATAAGTTGAACTGGAACTCTTCTTCAATAATGTGGACATAAGGGAGGAGACTAGCTCATGCCCTTATCCATGTGGGTCCCACATGATCTTCCAGCTCATATTGATAAGATTACCTACTCGTGGTATCTTTGTGGGTCCTACTTGATCTTCAAGTCTTCTAACTCATTTCAGCTTGTGCTTCGTATCTTCTTAACTCGTGCTAGCTTGGGTGAGGATTCTTCTTGGCATCCCACATCCTCATGGTGGGTCCCACGTTGTAACACTCCCCCTTAAGCTGGGGGTGAGAAAACATCGTAGATGCCCAACTTGCTGCAGATGGTAGACATAATCTTGTGAGTGATTGGCTTGGTGAGAATATCTGCAACTTGACTTTGTGATAGTATAAGTTTTAGAGATAAAAGACCCGATTGGAACTTTTCTCGTATAAATTGGCAGTCCACTTCAATATGCTTTGTTCTTTCATAAAAGACTGGATTCGATGTAATGTGTATTTCTGCTTGATTATCAAAATATAGATCCATCAGAGCTTCTTTGTGGAATCCTAATTTAGTGAGAAGAGATCTTATCCATAGAAGTTCACTAACAGTGTGTGCCATGGCTCTGTATCCTTCTTCTGCACTAGACCGTGCTACTACATTTTGCTTCTTACTTCTCCATGTAACCAAATTCCCTCCAACCATCGTACAAAATCCTAAAGAAGATTTCTTGTCATCCGGGGATTCGGCTCAACCTACATATGAGAATCCTTCGATGTTGAAGTGACCATGATTTTTATAGAGAAGCCCTCTTCCTGTTGCTCCTTTCAAATAGCGTAATATCCTTTCAAGTATTTGCCAATGACTAAGTTGTGGTTTGTGCATGTATTGATTTACCACACTTACTACATATGATATATCTGGCATTATTACACACATGTAAATAAGTCTTCCCACTAGTCTCTGATATTTCCTGATATCTACATCTTCTCCAGTACTTGCACATAATTTTATATTTGAGTCCATAGGAGTGTCTGTTGGTTTACATCCCAACATTCCTGTCTCCTCCAGTAGATCAAGGGCATACTACCTTTGGGATAGCGTATTCCCATGTCTGGATTGTAATACTTCAATACCCATAAAATATTTGTGTAATCTAAGATCCTTTGTCTTGAATTCAGCACATATTTTTTCTTTTGTTTCCTGGATGCCCTCAGAGTCACTACCAGTTAATATGATATCATCAACATATATTGCCAGAATTACCTTGCCTCTAGGAGTGTTTTTTTATAAAAAAAACTGAGTGATCTCCAGAGCATCTGTAAAATCCTACCCGTATGAGGGCTTGACTAAATTTTTCAAACCATGCACGAGGGGACTATTTTAGACCATACATAGATTTTTTTAGTCGACATATTGACTCCCCCTCAAACACATACCCAGTTGGTTTTTGCATATAAATTTATTCTTTGATGTCTTCATTCAGAAAGGCATTTTCCACATCATGTCGATATACCTGCTAGGAAGAGTTAGCTATCAGATATAATAACAACCGTACCAAGTTCATTTTTTCCACTAGAGAGAAGGATTCCTCATAATCAATTCCATAACATTGTGTATAGCCCTTAGCCACGAGGCGAGCCTTCAGTCGAGCCACAGACCCATCCAAATTTTGTTTGACAGTAATCACCCATTTTCAACCGACGGGTTTCTTATCTGATGGAAGTGGGACTAAAGCCCTTGTCTAATTTTCATAAAGTGCCTGCATTTCTTCAACCATTGCTGCCTTCTACCCTAGATGTTTGAGAGCCTCCTAATAGGACTGTGGTACAAATATGGAAGAAATAGCAGAGAGAAATTGATAACATGAAGGGAACAGACGATGATGAGACACAAAATTTGATATGGGATGAGACGTAGAGGGTATGGTGCATGATCTGGGTTCTTTTCTTTGTGCGATAGGACGAGTATCATATTGTGGGCTAAAAACAACTAGAGAAGATGGACTTACTTTGGTGGGATCCTTAAACTCAGCAGGTGTGGTTTCAGCCAGTGTTTCTGGGGGCTGAGAAGTTTTTGAAGCACAGGATACAACCGGTCGAGGAGAACCTAGTATTGAAGATAAACCTGGAGGAGCATTGTTAGAATAGTATCGAGAGTCTTCAAAAAATGTGACATCCTTGGACACAAGTAAACGCTGAAGAGTGGGATTATAAAAAACATAATCCTTTTGTGTACGAGAGTATCCTAGAAAGATACACTTGATAGATTTAGGATCAAGTTTACTGTGTTTTTGGGAGAAAATATGGACAAAATATTGACACTCGAAGATTTTCAAGGGCAGTGAAAACGGATCATCATTTGGTAACAATATAGTGTAAGGAGATTTATTACCAAGAACAGAATATGGTAGACGATTTATAAGAAAGCATGCGATAAGGACAGCATGAGGCCAATAAAAGTATAGAACTTTCATGGCATATAATAAACCTCGAGCTTCCTCAAGAATATGACGATTTTTTCGTTCGGCTACTCCATTTTGTTGAGGAGTATAGGCAAATGATGTTTGATGGATAATGCCATTTTCCTGACAAAAAGAGTCAAGTTCTTTGGAAATGTATTCTTTGGCATTATCAGACCGAAGTATTTTTATGTTCTGACCAAACTGAATGAGTACCATAGCATGAAAAGACTTAAAAATCAATGGTATCTCAGAACGCTTCTTAAATAGAAACAACCAAGTGGTACGAGTGAAGTCATCAATAAATGTAATAAAATATTTGACACGCTCAAGGGTCCCCATACATCGGTATGAATTAATGAAAATGGAGTAATACTTTTGACTTCTAGACGAGGTGAGTATGTACTCTGATGTTTACTCAGTTGACAAACTTCACATTTAAACTCGGACCTGACTTTAAGAGTAGGAAACATATAATGAAGAGATTGTGAATGTTGGAAGATAAGATCAAGCCCATACGACCAAGGAAGGCCCACATATGTAAGATTATTATAAGATGGGCCACATGACCAAGGAAGGCCCATAAGATGGGCCCAAACCCATAAGTAGGACCCACAATGATTACCAAGAGTTGGCATCCTTATCACATCAGTTGGAAGATCAAGAAAAACTCACAAAAGTATCTTTATCTAGGGTCACTACCAAGAAGATTTTTAGTTTAAATTATATTTGTCTTTTATCAATATTGAGTCATCTAATTATGTTAGGGCTTACCTTAAGTGTTAGAGTTTGGGTGTAATTGGGACAAGGATAGTTTTATTATAATTGGACTCTAGTACCTTCCTCTATTATAAATTGAGGTTCATGTACTCATTGATATCAATGAAGTATTTCACTTTTCCATAAATTCAACATGGTATCAGAGCAAGTTCTGTGAGTTGACTTGGTCAATTCACGGAGGTAATGTGATCCTTTTCTCTAAACCCTAAACCCTAGGTCTAGGTTCGTAGTTATTTTTTAGTCCCTACACTCATAGTTTTCATTGTACTTTTTTACCTCTATACGTAGTTTTACATATTTCAAATTATATATTGACGGAAAGATAATTGAGTCTAATTTCCAAAGAAAACCTATTTGTTTAAATAGGATTTATCTACAGAGAGATACCGATATTTGAATGAGCGAAGGTCAAATTGCAAAAAGGTTCGAGCAGCAGCAGAAATCTTCCGATTCTTAGCTATTTTTTGCTATCAAGAACTAGACTTTATATGGAGAAATATAGATAAAAAGAAATATTTGTAAGTCTATTCTTTTACATATTCAAACAATTTTTTATCTGAGTTATCTACAAAGAGAAATTGATATTTGAAGCAGCAAAAGTCAGATTGAAAAAGAGGTTCGAGTGGCAGCAGAAAGCTACAAATTCTGAAGTATTTTATGCTATCAAGAAAGATACTTTATATGGAGAATTATATATCAAACGAAAGATACATAAGTCTATTTTATTACCTATTCAACCAATTATCTGTAAGGGTTTTTTATAAGAAGATATTATTCTTGGAAGAGTCGATGGTCATTCTGGAAAAAAGGAGAAACAGTACTTAGTTCAGCCAGATGACAAAGACCGAAATCTAAAAGATTATTTATCTTATGATAATTATATTGTGTGAAGATACGTTATACTTTGAAGAAATATATTTAAGTTTAGTTTCAGACGAAGAAAATTTCATGTCAATCTGATCTATATTTAAAGAAATATTCGCATTGGAAGAATCAAAGGTCATGCAGGTATTCTGTTGTATTGAAAAATCCGAATATATGCCCAATGTTTTGTGTCACTTTTTCAGTTGATATATCAGGAAAATATCTCACTTCTCCATGGTTTGAGGGCTTATTTATACATCTCTGTTAATTGGGGTTATTGCTACATCTATGATATTTGGTTCAAGATGGGATCACTGCCATTACCTCCCAGCTTTGAGGGGGAGAAGTAGAACAAGAACAAGAAAGAGGTATTTTATTCCTTATATTGTAGATAAGTTTATGTGACCAAAATATTCAAGAAAGGGGGAGCACAAAAGATGAAGCTTGTGCATCAAAGAAGAAATTTTTATATCAGATTATTTCATGGATTCTTTGACAAAGTTTACTATTTGGTTCGTGTTGTATGTGTTGGAAGATGGTTGTGCTATATTTAGCTGCAGCTATTATGTCTCTTTGGGGACATTATTATTGAATAAGAGGTGGCCTCATGTCATCATTTACTTCATCCCCGTCAAAAAGATGAAAATTATTTGTGGTTGGGAGTCCACGACGGAGGAACTTCATCCCTGTCAAAAAGAAGAAAATTATTTGTGGTTGGAAGTCCATATCGAAGGAATTTCATCCCCATAAAAAAGATGAAAATTATTTGTAGTTGGGAGTCCACGACGGAGGAACTTCATCCCCGGCAAAAAGATGAAAATTATTTGTGGTTGGAAGTCCATGACGGAGGAACTTATGATTACACCCATGTTATCACCGCCCCCCCCCCCCCCCCCCCCCCCCCTGTAATGGCTTTTATGTCTCCTACCACTTGAGAGTCGTTGTCCTTTGGAGGGACACGGTGGTGGACACTTCAGAGCAATGTTGATAGACACACTACCGATAGCAATGGAGTGTGCCCTACATCCAGCATTAAGACTGGAGTGTGAAGTAATGGCTTACCGGCTAGGAGTGATTTTTACTCTCACTTCATGGAAGGATGCAACAGCTTGAGGGGGAATGTTGGAAGATGAAGACATATTGGAAGATGTGCCATTTTATAAAAAAATATTTTATTCATCATTTGCAGCAAGTTGGGAGTTCATGTTGTTCTCTCACCCCCAGCTTGAGGGAGAGTGTTGATCAAACCCAAACGACCAAGGAAGGCCCACATATGTAAGATTATTATAAGATGGGTCACATGACCAAGGAAGGCCCACAAGATGGACCCAAACCCATAAGAAGTAGGACCCACAATGATTACCAAGAGCTGGTATCCTTATCACATCAGTTGGAAGATCAAGAAGGACTCAAAAAAGTATCTTTATCTTAGGGTCACTACCAAGAAGAATTTTAGTTTAAGTTATATTTGTCTTTTATCAATGTTGAGTTACCTATTATGTTAGGACTTACCTTAAGTGTTAGAGTTTGGGTGTAATTGGGACAAGGGTAGTTTTATTGTAATTGGACTCTACTACCTTCCTCTATTATAAATAGAGGTTCATGTACTCTGATTACAACAAGTTATTGATGTCAATGAAGTATTTCACTTTTCCATAAAATACCTCAGAAGTTGAGGCTTTCTGCTGTCACTCGAACATCTTTTTAAATTTGACCTTTGCTGGCTCAAATATCAATTTCTCTTTGTAGATAACTCAGATAAAAAATTGGTTGGTTGAATAGGTAAAAGAATAGACTTATAGATATTTCTTTTGATATATATTTCTTCATATAAAGTCTAGTTGTTTATAGCAAAAAATACCTCAGAATCTAAAGTTTTCTGCTGCTGCTCGAACCACTTTTGCAATATGACCTTCACTCATTCAAACATCAATATATCTCTGTATATAACTTCGATTGGAACAAATAGGTTTTCTTTGGAAATTAGACTCAAATATCTTTCCATCAATACGTAATTTGAAATATAGAAAACTATGTATAGAGGTAAAAAACGCAAAGAAATCTACTGGAGTAGGGACTAAAAAAATAACTACGAACCTAGACCTAGGGTTTAGGGTTTAGAGAAAAGAATCACATTACCTCCATGAGTCGACCAAGTCAACTCACAGAACATGCTCTGATACCATGTTGAAATTATGGAAAAGTGAAATACTTGATTGACATCAATAACTTTTCGTAATATGAGTACATGAACTACTATTTATAATAGAGGAAGGTAGCAGAGTCCAAATAAAATAAAACTACCATTGTCCCACTCTAACACTTAAGGCAAGTCCTAACATAATTAGGTAACTCAATATTGATAAAAGACAAATATAACTTAAACTAAAACTCTTCTTGGTCGTGACCTTAAGATAAAGATACTTTTGTTAGTCCTTCTTGATCTTCCAACTGATGTGATAAGGATGCCAGCTCTTGGTAATCATTGTGCGTCCTACTTCTTATGGGTTTGGTGTTACAGTCCCGGGTCATGGATCGAGTAACATGGCATGGAACATGAGACTTCAGCACTCAGAATTTAACTCACTTCATGTCAAGGGTCTGTAAATGAGTATTTCTCCTTGACCAGTGCTCGGCTAGGAGGAAAGATCCTCTTTTGAAGGCCCTACCGAGGTGTTGTGCTAGGTAGAAGACCCCACAGCAATGCTGACCTTGCTAGAGCAAGGTGCACTCTTTTCTTGCTCACGGCAAACAGGGTTTGGCCCTCTTTGTTGCTGCTCTAGCTAAGAGTGCAATCCTTCTTTCTTAAATAACTTGAAACACGAGTTTGGGATAGATTAATACCTCTTCTTTGATGCTATGATCAGCTCCCACATTGCACCAAGATTGCTCAAGATTTGAGGATAAAAATCCTCACTTTTCTACTTAGTAAGGGAGGAATTGAGGCCTCTCTTACTGCTGTTGCTGCCGAGAAGGAGGACAAACCTCCTCTTTGGGCTCGGAAAAGGGGTAGGAAGCTCCTTTTCTTAGTAGGGATGATGGTGGATGAATTTGGGTGAAGATGGATGGCAATGGAGGGTGAAGGATAGGTCGGATTTTTGGAGTAAACCCTAAACTTGAGATCAAGAGGAGATCTCAACCTGTTTACACTAGGTTATTCTAAAATCTCAAAGCTACCCTATTTCATTCATTCATTTCCCTTAAATAGGTCACCTCATAGAGTTTTAGGGTTAGGGTTACATAATTCCCCATAATGCCCTTACATATAAAGTAATTAGAAATAACTCCTACTTAAAACAATATAAGAAATAAATCATACTCAAAGTAATGTAAGAAGTAAATCATATTGAGTGAGTTGTTGTTGCCTCCTTCGTTGTGTGACTCGGTGTGCTATTGAGTCCACAAAATCTGCCTCCCCATGGGGAAAGAGCTTATCGTCAAGCTCAAAGGCTGGGTAGACTTGTTTGAAGATGTCCACACGTTCCCATGTTGCAGCATCGGGGTCAGTGTCCGTCCACTGAACGAGAATCTCCCAATGGTCATTGGTCAGCCGCACGCGTAACACCACAGTTGGGTTAAGAATAACCTCACCATTATCAACCGGTGGTAGGAATAGAGTGGATGTAGGCTGTGCTCCGGAATGCGGCTTCAAGAGAGAGACATGAAACACATCATGAATTTTGGCCGTGTCAGATAATTTGAGCTGATAGGCGACTGGTCCCACGCGTCGAAGAATGGGAAACGGCCCAAAAAATCTGGGAGAGAGCTTATGACGTGGAGGTCCCGCAAGAGACTGCTGACGGTAGGGCTAGAGTCATAGACACACATACTCCCCAACCTCAAAAGAGACCTCACGGTGGCCTTTGTCGTAGACATCCTTCATCCGAGCTTGGGCGCGTCATAGCCGTTCGGTGATATTCTGTAGCAGCAGATCCAGGTCTATGAGACCCTCATCGATCGCGTCCACGCGGGTGGACCCGGGGTTGTACGAGAGGAGGCAAGGTGGATCCCGGCCATATATAACCCGAAAGAGAGTGGATTGCAAGGCAGAGTGGAACAAAGTGTTGTAACAGTATTCGGTCCACGGAAGCCATTGAACCCATTGTCGCGGATGATCCCCCACCAAGCACCGTAGATACATCTCGATGGTGCGGTTCACCACCTCAGTCTGCCCATCTGTCTGTGGATGATAGGTGGAGGAGAACTTCAATTTCGTCCCACTCAAGCGAAACAGTTCCAGCCAAAAGGTGCTCGTGAAAACTACATCTTTGTCACTCACAATGGATTCTGGAATGCCATGTAAGCGGACTATCTGCTCCAGGAAAGTCTGAGCAACCAGTGTTGCTGTATACAGATGAGCCAGCGGTATAAAATGTCCATACCTGGAGAATCTATCAACCACCACAAAAAGTACGGATTTGCCGGAGGACAGGGGGAGGCCTTCCACAAAATCCATCGAAATATCGACCCAAACCTGCGTAGGAAGGTCCAGAGGCTGGAGAAGACCGGCTGGACTCAAGTGCTCGGCTTTGTTGCGCTGGCATACCTGACAGTCACCCACATAAGTCGCAATAGAGGGTTTCATGGCTTGCCAGTAAAAATCAGCTCGAATTCTGTGCAAGGTCTTATGTATCCCCTCGTGTGTACTGTCATGGTAGGCTGAGAGAATAGTTGGAATCAACTCGGACTCAAGTGGAAGGAAAATCCGCTGCTTGTAATAAATAAGTGAATCCTGGATGGACCACTTCGAATTCATTGTCCCTTCCAAAATCTTCTGTTGCAGTTCCTGCAATGCAGGGGTCAGTGACATGTGCGTCTCTCACCAAGTCCAAAATGAGAAATCTTAGCTGGTTGATCGAATAGACCGACTGGTGATCCTCAAGACACCGTGACAAGACGTCTGTCGCCTTATTTAATCTCCCCGCACGATACTCCACCGAGAAGTCAAACCCCAACAACTTACTGATCCAATGCTGTTGTGGTGACGTCGTCAAACGCTGTTCTAGTAGGAATTTAAGGCTGTAGTGATCCGTGCATATGAGAAAAGCCCGGCCCCAGAGATAAGGCCTCCAATGTTGGACCGCTTTGGCCAACCCAATCAATTCGCGGTCATAGGCTACCAGCTTGTGATGATGGACTGCCAACTGTCTGCTAAAATACGCAATAGGATGGCCCAGCTGCTGTAAAACGACCCCAATGCCCACGCCCAAAGCGTCGCACTCTACCACGAACAATTCATCAAAGTTGGGAAGTTGTAATACTGGCACGGATGCGAGGGCAGCTTTGAGTGCCACAAATGACATGGTGGCCCCCTCATTCCAAATAAAGGAATTTTTCTTGGGTAGACTGGTCAATGGTGCTGCCACTGGCCCATAGTTCTGAATAAATTTGCGGTAGTAGCCCGCAAGACTCAAAAAACCCCGTAATGCAAAACACGACTGTGGCTGCGGCCACTCGTGAATAGCTTGAATCTTCTCGGGATCCACCGTAACCCCCTCATGTGAGATAATGTGTCCCAAATACCCCAAATGTGAAGTCGCAAAAGAACACTTGGAATTCAAATAGAGCTGATGTGCTCGTAAAAAGTCGAAAACAATCCTCAAGTGTGCCAAGTGCTCCTCAACTGACTTGCTATATATCAAAATATCATTGAAAAATACAAGAACAAATTTTCGAAGATAGGGGCTAAATACCTCATTCATCAAAGCTTGAAAAGTGAAGGGTGCATTGGATAACCTGAACGGTATGACGACGAACTCAAAGTGGTCATGGTGCGTGCGGAACGCCATCTTCTCGATATCAAAGGGGTGCATCCGGACCTGATGGTATCACGAACGGAGGTTGAGTTTAGTGAATAACCACGACCCATGTAACTCATCCAGGAGCTCATCCACTACCAGAATCGGAAACTTGTCTTTTACTGTCTGCACGTTCAACTCCTGATAATCCACGCAGAACCTCCATGTCCCATCAAGTTTCTTTACAAGTAAGACAAGTGAATAGAACGGGGAGCGGCTGGGACGAATAAGACCCTGTTTCAACATCTCATGGCACTGACGCTCTATCTCGTCCTTCTGAAGGTGTGGGTAACGGTATGGTCGCACGACCACTACCTCAGATCCTGGTTTTAGGCAGATCCTGTGGTCACAGTGCCTCAGGGGAGGCAAACCTGAAGGCTCCTAGAAGAGGTCAGAGAACTCCTCAACCAGACCATCACTAGTACTATCAGGTTGATCCTGTGTCTGCAAAGTGTGCATGCGGTGGGCCATGTCCACCTGACAGCCCTGTAAGAGCACCCGACTTCCGGCCAAATCAAAGCTCATGCTTAAAGCAGAAAAGTCCCACAGAATGGGCCCCAATGTTTGTAACCATTTAATGCCTAATACCAAATCAAATCCCGCTAGGGGAATAACAAAAAATTCAGCATACTTGCTTGGGTGAGGACTCTTCTTGGCATCCCACGTTGTTATGATCCCTAGATCTAACACGGCGATTCATACGGAAGAAAAAAATAAAATAGAAAATCAAGTCGAAGGAAAGCTTGAAAACCCTCGAGCTCGTTTAGGAGAACTCAAACCCTCTATTTTAACCTAAATTCAGACTTTCCTCTTTTCATTCCATTCCCCCTCTAAATAGGGTTCATGTCCACAAGGTTCAAGAGAAAATTACAATTTTGCCCCTCTATGACATTTAACTTGAAAATCAAAAGGTTCAACGGAAAATTACAATTTTTTCCCTCCATGGCATTTAACTTGAAAAGTAAACTAAATGACCCAGGCAGAGTAATTGACTCAGCCACGCCATGTGCATGACTCGGCCTGTTGTTGGGTTCATAACATTACACCCCCGTGGAGAACGAGTTTGTCCTCAAGGTCGAAGGTAGGGATGCGTGCCGAACGTCGCCACATCTCCCCAAGTAGCATCTCTGCCCTCCATCAGTCCTGGACTGGTGTGAAACGGCCCCTCACGGCGGCCTCCCAGTGGCAAGGTTGCACTGCCCACACTTTTCCAGCATGGCAGCAACAACATCATGACCAGTCCTCTGGGATTGAGAAGACTCAGCAGCACACATTATATATCTCCTCAATTTGTGCACTCACTTCCTGCAGTGGTGCATCTAGATATTCTTTGAGTAGAGAATGCCTTACATCTTCTGCCTTGGCACTGATGAACTTGCAGTTTTTTATGCCATTGATCTCTGCATTCCTTTGAGCATCTAACACTGTTGATTCATTCATTTCAATACCAACTACCATGCCAACACGATGTGCCAAACTAAGGCCAATGGTTCCAGTACCGCAGCACACATAAAAAAACAATGTAATCCAGACAAAGATCAGCCAAGTCACCAGCTAGAGAGTATAGCTTCTCTGCAGCCAGAGTATTAACTTGAAAAAATGTTGTAGGCGATATAGAAAAGCATAAACGACTGATGGAATCATGAATTCTTGCTGCAACGGGGGCTTGTAGGACATCATTGCTCAAACCTCTTTCCACCTTTGGCATTGGCAGAGGGTGCAGTGGCCAATCAGCTGCTGCTGCATTTGATGTGCCCTGGTAATCCTGAACTATCAGTGCTGTTAAGGGCAGTGGGGGAGAACATGCAGATGCTCCTTGAGCAAGGGATTGAGCCATTTTTCTAAATTCACTTTCAACCACTTCATTGTCAACCCCTGACGAACAAACCTGAACAATAAGCATTACTTCTGCAATGTGAGACTCAAGATCTCCATTCTCAAGACTCTGACCTGGACTCCTTCTTTCTCTAACTGTGAATTGACGCCAAAAGCCAACATGTCAATTCTGTTCCAAACTAGTAAGCTAGGAGACTGAAGGAACTGCTGAAAGATCAAAGCATATTCACATGCAATCCTAGAAACATTTGGTCAATTAATAGGTTCCTCAATAGCTGTCATGCCTTCCCTAAAATTACCAAGCATAAACCCCACAGTGCAGTTACCATGACGGGAATAGCCAACTGAAAACTCACACTTGTTCCGATATCCATTCACCACAGGTGATTCCAGCATTTCCTCAAATTTAAAAATGAAGACCACCTATTTCCCTAGACAAGAGAATCCATTCTGGAAGAGAAATACCATCCGGGCAAGCTTTGCATGCATTCCGTGTAAGTCTTTTAAGAGTCAGAGATAAGGAGGTCTTCTTACGCTCCAGCTGATCACTGTAAGGCATGTCAGCAAGGGGAGTCACCACCTCATGGGCACTTCTTGTCCTTATACCTGACTCATCAACCACATGATCTTCAGCAGAAGAGATCCTTTCTGTACTTTGAATACATACTTGATCATTAGGAACATTGGTCGATTTAGCCTTCTTCTCAAATGATCTAGGGAAGACATTAGCAACTCTTATTTCTTTATTGTCTATAGATTTCCCCTCCAGCTCCTCAGAGGCCTTACTGGCTTGCTCTGTGGTTTCAAATGATACAAAACCTACAATCATTCTTTTCTTCGTTGTAGTTGTTTTATAGAGAATCTCCAGCGTATCAAGGAAGTTCCCAAAGCTTGTCTTAACTTTTCTAAGCATTTCCACATCTATCTTGTAGGCTACATCAAACCCAACTCTAAGTGAATCTCTGCACAACTCCTGTGCTGCCAACCCAGCAGCGTCCTTCTGTCTCCTCTCCACATCCATAGGTGAAGTCAATGTAGTGCCCCCAACAGTCCATTGTTCAACTGGAGGACTCACTTTTGCCACCGATGCAATTAAGCCAATCTGTCCAAAATGAAGAAGGGCACCTGTTGCAACAAAATCCTTACTACCCAGTTTCATTTTCTGCTATTGTGTACCTTTCTTTACTACAACAGCATCATCAATTTTAAAAAATTTCAGCTTTATAATCTTCCTATGTCCTCCTGAAATCTCTTTGAGATTAAATTCTCCTTCAACTTTTGGCATTACCGAAACCATTTGACTTCTGTTGGCATTACAGAAACCCTTTTTATCACTCTCCCCATTCTCTCGCACCTTGGCCACCATGTCAAAAAATTCCTGATGATCCTGAATTAAGAAATTGTATATACCTGTCCCTCCCGATATGTCGAGCCAAATCATCTATGACCACGAGAAGAAACCTCCACACTGCCCTCATTTTGCTCTTGACCGGTATCCCATGACAAAGTGTACATTTCTCCAATTTCTACACGCCGAACAGAGGGATTCGAAGACTCTCCTGTGATAGCCATGGCTTGCAGAACCTCAGCCTCCGTTGGCTCATTGTCTGCTCTGAGATTTTCGAGTAGTTCCGCCCCGTTGTCGCCGAAGATAACGCCCTTAGGAAGCTTTTCCCAAAGGAGAACAACATCAACAGTGTTGGCGAAGCAGGCATCCGGCCGAGAGCCCAAATCGGCCAGTACCGTCGATTTTTTTGCAGAATACCCATCCAATTTTGGTTTTCCAGGGGCTCGGAACTTTTGCTTTGAATTTCCCTGCTCAGAATTTTGAGGTCGGTCGACGAACTGTAGCGACTGTTCATCTTCGGCGACCTATCTCTCCCGTTCTGAAAAAAAAACAAATTTGACGCTTCTCGAATTCAGCAGCCTATCTTCCATTTTAATTGCAGACCGGTGTAGCATAGCTTAAATTTCTTCTCGTAGTACTGCGCTCATTGTTTCAATTTTGATACCAGTTTGCTACGATCTAACATGGCAATTCGTATGGAAGAAGAAAATAAAATAAAAAATCAAGCCGAAGGAAACTTGAAAACCCTCAAGCTCATTTACGAGAAATCAAACCCTCTGTTTTAACCTAAATTCAGACTTTCCTCTTTTCATTACATTCCCCCTCTAAATAGGATTCAAGAGAATTATAATTTTGCCCTTATGGCATTTAACTTGAAAATCAAAAGATTTAAGGAAAAATTATAATTTTGCCCCTTCATGGAATTTAACTTTAAAAGTAAACTAAATGACTCAGCTAGAATAATTGACTCAGCCATGGCGTCTGCATGACTCGGCCTGTTGTTGGGTTCATAGCACACGTCCTCATGGTGGGTCACGCCAGTTCGTGCACCATGGTAGATCCCACAATGTAACAATTCTTTTGGCCTTCCTGTACAATATTCTCCATCTCAATAGCTGGAAGATCTTTAAATTGAATCACTTTATACTTCTTGTGCTCTTAGACTCTGTTCTCAACCTATCTTTATACATGGCACCTTCATCGAAGATCACATCCTTGCTCCTGATAACCTTACGACTTTAATCATCCCAGAAGCGATAACCAAACTCGGTACCACCATACCCAATAAAAAAACATAATTTAGATTTGGCATCAAGTTTACTTCTAGTAGCAGAATCAATGCGACTATAAGAAACACAACCAAATACTTTCAAGAAAGAAAAGTTTACCTCTTTGCCACACAAGACCTCTTCTGATATTTTACAATCCAATGGTGTTGAGGGTCCTCTATTGATCAAATAGGCAACAGTGTTAATAGCCTTAGACCATAACATCTTTGGTAATCCCTCATGTAATCTCATACCTCTAGCATGTTCATTCAAAGTTTTGTTCATCCTCTCAGCCACACCATTCTGTTGAGGTTTTCCAGGAATGGGCTTCTTCATCTTGATTCCATTATCAACACAGTACCGCTTGAAATCATCATCTACTTATTCTCCCCAATTATCTAACTGTAGGCACTTCACCTTCAAATTTGTCTCATTCTCAACCATTACTCTCCATCTTTTGAAGGTATCTAAGATACCAGATTTCTTTTCAGGAAATAAACCCATACCTTTCTACTTGCATCATCAATAAATGTCACATAGTAGTTCGAACCACCAAGGTAAGTAACTACTGAAGGTCCCCACACATCAGTGTGAACCAACTCCAATTTTTTTGTCTTTTGTTCCTTTTCGGCCTTAGAAAAAGCTAACCATTTTTTGTTTGCCAAAAATACAGCTTTCACACAAAGTGTTGTTTACATTTTTCTATCCTGGAAGCTTCCCTTTGAGTTGAAGCACTTTCATTCCCTTCTCACTCATGTGATCGAGCCTATAATGCCACAAGTCAGAATCTGTAACAGCATTAGCAACTGCAACCTTGTCTCTGCAACTGGAGGTGATGTAAAAAGTTCCAGTTTTAACTCCTTGTACAACAACCATGGATCCTTTTGTGACTTTCTAGGCAGTTGCATTAAAAGTCACATTATGACCTTCATCATCAAGTTGCCCTAGTTACGCATCAATTTTGGTACATGTTGTTAAGTTGTGGAGGCTAATTAACGCCCTATGCTGACTTTGGGAATTTTACTCTTGTATCATAGTTACCCTAATTTTCTCTTTATAATTGAGGAGCGCCGCTATTAGGGTTTTATCATCTTATACTAAGGAAAATCTCAAGTTGAAACCCGAGAGGTTAGAGAGAAACACCTGTAAGTGAGTGATTTCTCTTGTAAAGTATTTCATCTTCATAGTGGAATACTACAACTACGGAAGACAGAACGGAGACTCAACTTGAGCCGAACCTGTATAAATCTTGTTATGCTTTTTCGTGCTTGTTTTCCCCTTTTTTCACGTTTATTATTATTGCTCTCCTTAGTTTGGAATTAGGGCACTTAATTCCTAACACATGTCTCACCTTGTGAATTTTTCACACTGTCCTGTTTGACATCCTCAAACTGACATTACCAATACCGACAATATCCAAAGGTTCCTCATCAGCAAGATACACCTTCCCGTGATCTCCAGCAACATAATTCTCCATGATCTCACGATGTGCGGATGTATGAAAAGAAGCTCCTTAATCTAACACCCAATAGTCAATAGGGCTATCAACTGACAAAAGTAAAGCATCATGTACCTCTTCAATCACCGCATTTGCAGCATCATTTTTCTTTTCATCCTTCTTGGGTGTTTTGTAGTTCTTCTTTATGTGACCAAACTTGCCACAATTCCAGCATTCCACATTCCTTCTGAATTTGGACTTGCTTCAACCATTCTTTGGCTTTCCTCTTCCATTGCCCTTGTTGGAATTCCTCTCGAAGTTCCTGCTCCTAGTATTGACACTTAGGGCAGAATTAGATGTCAACAATTCTCCGGAGTCCTTTCTACGAACTTCCTCTGCAAGAATGGTATCCCGAACATCATTAAATATCAACTTCCCATGGCCTACAGAGTTGCTGACCGTAGCCCTCATAGGCTCCCAACAATTTGGCAGAGACGCCAAAAGAATTAAAACACGAACCTCATCATCAAATTTAATTTGAATGGACGTCAATTGATTGACAATCATGCTAAACTCATTCAAATGCGATGCAACTGATGTATTTTCTATCTGTTGAATTTATGGAAAAAAGAAATACTTCATTGATTTCATTAATTCATTATAATTAGAGTACATTAACCTCTATTTATAATAGAGGAAGGTAGTAGAGTCCAATTACAATAAAACTACCTTTGTCCCAATTACACCCAAACTCTAACACTGAAAGATATGTCCTAGCATAGTTAAATAACTCAATATAGATAAAAGACAAACATAACTCAAACTAAAACTCTTCTAGGATGTGACCATAAGATAAAGATGCCTTTGTTAGTCCTTCTTGATCTTCCAACTTATGTGATAAGGATGCCAACTTGTGGTAATCATGGTGGGTCATACTTCTTATGTGCTTGGACCCATCTTGTTGGCCTTCCTTGGTCGTGTGGCCCATTTTATAATACATTTAGATATGTGAGTCTTCCTTAGTCATGTGGGCTTGGGCCCTATCTTCCAACACTTTCATATTTAAATTGATGAGTTTTTCATGAGATGTACCTTATTATTTGCGGGAAACTTCTCATATATGTTGAAAAAAATCTTCATAATCCCTGTTGTGGTTTTCTCTGACGCCACGTTGTGAGCAACATTCTTCGACAGTATTAACCGGACTACTCCCAAAACTTGTCTATCGAGAAGATTCCACTCATCATCATTCATACCTTTTGGTTTCATATCCAGAAGTAGTGTGTGCAGCTTTTTACTATACAGATAATCTTCAATTTGTATCCTCCATAACGCAAAATCCATACAATTAAACTAGTTGATCCCTAGTGCAGATCCTTCTCCTCTAGCCATTGCTCTCAATCATAAACAAAAACTTTGATACCACTTGTTAGGAATTAGACACCCTAATTCCAAACTAACGAGAACAATAATAATAAACACGGAAGAAGGGAAAAACAAGCACGAAAAAGCACAACAAGATTTATATAGGTTCGCTTCAAGGTGAGACTATGTCCTGTCTTTTGCCGCTACAGTAATCCACTATGAAGATGAAATACTTTACAAGAGAAAGCGCACACTTACAGGTGTTTCTCTCTTACCTCTCGGGCTGCAACTCAAGATGCTCCTCGGATTAAGATGATAAAACCCTAATAGTGGTGCCCATCAATTATAACGAGAAAATTAGGGCAATCGCATTACAAGAGTGAAATTCCCAAACAACCCTTAATGAAATAACAATTAATATATCGTGGATCCGCGACCAACCCAGTGTAGGGCATTAATTAGGCTTCACAACTTCACATTGTCTACCATCTACAACAAGCTGAGCATTTATGATATTTTCTCACCCCCAGTTTGAGGGGGAGTGTTACAAGGTGGGACCCAACATAATCACCTGAGGTGGCATGATGATTCATCACAAACAGGCATCCTTATCACATGAGTTAGAAGATTTCACAACCTTCCTTGATTAATATAATTGATTTATCTTCCTTTGATTTATATAGATTTGGATAATCATGATTGACGTAATTAGGGATATTAGAGATCCTATCTTATTGATAAATATGTAATGAAAATAGTGTAAATAGGGGTCTTGGTTGAAGGGTTCAATCAAGCTCTCCACTTCTCAACTCGTGAAGAATCTCTCTCAAGCCTAAACTCGTTTTCTCTCTTTTATCTTCTCTCCTCTCTACCGAAGCTCTCTCTCTCTCTCTTTGCTCTTTTTCTTCTCCCTCTCTCATCTTGCTCGAGGTTTCAATCATGGGGTCCTAAATTCAACAATATCCAAGAAATATTTCAGAAGTCCAAGATCCTTCATTTTGAATTCTTTGCATATCTTCTCTTTGTTAAGTTGCAAAGCCTAATCAACGCCCTACGCTCAGTCGATACGTGGATCGACTTTTGCAGTAAGGTCATCGTGGGGGTTGGAAGGGGTAGGGTTTGATCATCCGAGGAACTTCAATTGCGGCCGAGAGAGGTTAGAGAAAAACAACACATCTAAGTGTGTTCAATCTCTCTTGTAAACTATTTCATCTTTATAGTGGATTACTGCAGTGGCAAAAGACAAGACGTAGTCTCACCTTGAGGCGAACCTATATAAATCTTGGTTTTTGCATGCTTGATTTTCCTTTCTTATGTGATTATTATTATTGCTCTCGCTAGTTTGGAGTTAGGGTGTCTAATTCCTAACAAGTGGCATCAGACCTTTGATTCGTGATTGAGAGCAATGACTGGTGGAGAAGGATCGACACTTGGAATCAACAAGTTTGATGGTATGGATTTTGCGTTATGGAGGATGCAGATCAAAGATTATCTATACGGTATAGGCTGCATGCTCCACTTCTTGATATGAAACTAGAAGGTATGAAAGTTGATGAGTGGAATCTCCTCGATAGACATGTATTGGGAGTAGTCTGGTTAACACTGTCAAGAATGTTGCTCACAATGTGGCATCAGAGAAAACCACAGCGGGGATTATAAAGATTATGTCTGACATGTATGAGAAGTCTTCCATAAATAATAAGGTACATCTCATTAAAAATTCTTTAATGAAAAGATGACAGAAAATACATCAGGGGCATCTCATTTGAATGAGTTTAAAACGATTGTCAATCAATTGACCTCCGTTCAAATTAAATTTAATGATGAGGTTCATGCTTTAATTCTTTTGGCGTCTCTTCCAAATTGTTAGGAGCCTATGAGGGCTGAGGTCAGCAACTGTGTAGGTAATGGGAAGTTGATCTTTAATGATGTTCGGGATACCATTCTCGTAGAGGAAGTTTGAAGAAAGGACTTTGGAGGATCATTGACAACTAATTCTACCCTAAATATCGATACTAGGGGCAAGAACTTCGAGTGGAAGTCCAACAAGGGCAATGTTAGAGGGAATTCAAAGAATAGTAGAAGCAAGTCCAAATTCAAAAGGAATGTGGAATGCCGGAATTGTGGCATGTCTGGTCACATAAAGAAAAAATGCAGTGCACCAAAGAAGGATGAAAAGAAAAGTGATGTTGCAAATGCCATGACTGAAGAGGTACAAGATGTTTACTTTTGTCTATGGATAGCCCTATTGACTCTTGGGTGTTAGATTTAGGAGCTTCATTCACACCACCGCACACTGTGAGATATTGTGGACACTGTGAGATGTTGTGGACACACCGAGTCACCCAAAAGAGGAGGCAATGACTCATAGAGTTCACTAGTTTAACTTTCATATTTTATATTGCTTTCAATTTAATTTTCATTAATTATGTAATGAGCAAGGACGTAGGGGCAGAATTGACATTTTTAGCCCTAAAACACTCAGGACGTTAAAACCCTATTAAAGGGTAAGAAAATAGAAAAAAGGAAGTCTAGAATTAGGTTAAACAGGGTTTGGAGTTCTCTATGACAAGCTCTAGGGTTGGGAGGTCTCCTTGACGAGCTCCAAGGTATGGTTCTTGATTTGATCCTTCATTCTTATCATCTTTGAATTTTGTCTGTATTGAGATTATTCGAGATCAAGGGAAGAAGGGTTTTGAATACTCTTTTCCGAGTTAATGAGGGGCTTTAGCCTCTTCCATGATATAGTAGTAAGAAGGAAGGTTTTCCTTCAATCCGAACGAGGAAAGGGGTTTGGGTTAGCTACTCGAGCAGCATATCAAAAGAGGCAGTTTTAGCCTCTTTTCCGAGTGTAGGAGGATTAGGGGATCATAACCTCTCTTACGTGGGCAGTAGCAGCTTTCAAGAGAGATTCCATCTCATTGACATGAGTCTCAAAAAGGGGTTTCATCCGTCTTGGTCAAGAACAGCACAATTAGTCTTCTAATTACATAGAAGACTAAGAAAAGGAAACTCCTTTTCAAGCATCATGAAAACAGGAAGAGAAAAGGGAGTCCTTGCTTCATTACCGTGATCAAAAACCCTCATAACGTGCTGGATTCACAATTACCTCAATGAGTTACTAGATCCATGGCTAGGGACCATAACAACTTGGTATCAGAGAAGGGTAACACGACGGAGAGCAACATGAATGAATTAAGGGATTTGGTGCTCAGAGGTCAGGCAGAGAATGACAGAAAATTTGCTCAAATCATGGAGATGTTTCCTAAAATAAATCTCAAGATTGAGAGACTAAATGGGAGGATTGACAGTATAACAACGGGTATAACGACTGGAAGGAACACAATTCTGAAACAAAGAGGAGAGGACAATTCGCATAACAGAGGGGTAGACGAGTTTACTGGGCGCACTAGTTTTCCTGGCCAGCAGGGACACTTCAACCAGGGAGGAGGCACCGTACCCAGGTATACTAAACTTGATTTCCCTACTTTTAATGGGTCAGAAGATCCTTTGATTTGGTTGCATAGGTGTGAAAAAAAATTTAGCCATCAAAGAACAACAGCTAATGATATGGTAGGGTTGGCCGCTTCCCACTTGCTAGGGGAAGCACAACTTTGGTATCATCAAGTTGAGTCGGATAGATTATTGGTAGATTGGGAAGAGTTTAAAGAATTATGCACTCTACGTTTTGGTCATCCGGCCCACAGCAACCCTTTGAGGAATTTGGTGTTGTTATGCCAAACTGGTTCAGTGGAGCTCTATCAAAAACAGTTCCAGGAAAAATTAGCAAGAGCGGACCGGATGGTTCAGGTGGATCAGTAGGTCAATTTATTTACAGCAGGCCTTATGAGTCCTTACGACTAGAGGTGGAGCTACATGCACCTATCAACTTAGCCAGAGCAATGAATCTAGCTCGGGCTTTGGAACTTCGACAGAAAGTCCAGAACATAAGACTAGCATGGTAAGGAGAACGGAGCACTTCCTCCACTTGGCAAGGACAACGAAATACTCCTCCTCAGGCATTTCATTCAGCATTACCTCCTCCAATAAACAACCCGGGTAATACTCTGATAGCAAACACGAGATCTAGTAATCCTCCTCAGTATATAAAAAAATTGACAAGTGCTGAGATGGCGGAACGGCGGTCCAAGAATTTGTGTTACAACTATGATGAACAGTATCGGACAGGTCACCAGTGCAAAAGGTTGTTTTGGCTTGAAGTGGATGAAGCAGAAAATCCAGATGATCCAGATGATATTATAGAGGAGGACCCACCTGAAATATCTTTGCATGTCATTACTGGGCAAAAATCTGCCAAAACTATGCAAGTCAGAGCTCAGGTCCTCAATCAGGAACTTGTAGGACTAGTGGATTCGGGGAGTACCCACAATTTTCTTAGCTTAACTGCAGCTCAGCATCTGCAATTAAAGATCCTTCCACATCCGACAGCCACGGTTTAAGTGGTCAATGGGGAGAAAGTCCCTAGCTACGGGATCAGCAAGGCGGTAAAATTTTCCATTGGTACTACTTTATTTCATGCAGAATTTTTTGTCATTCCTCTAGACGGATTTGATATGGTATTGGGTATTAAATGGTTACAAACATTGGGACCCATTCTATAGGACTTCTTTGCTTTAACAATTTGTCTTGAGCGGTAGCCAAGTGCTCTTATTCACTCTTACTAGGGTGAAGGGTATTCTTATAATACTATTACTTTTGATGTCTATAAATACAACTTAAGGGGGGCGCTTTGGACAACTCCATTACCCTATTTTTCCTCCTCTTTTCTCCAAATTTGTTACTCTTCCTCTTCTCCTCTTAAAACCTTCTTTCTAGCTTACTCTTTTGTGGGGATGTGACATGAACAAAACATGTACAACCAAATACCTTCAGAGGAAGGGAGATAGGGTCCTTATTTGGAAATAACAAGGAATATGGGGATTTTTTACCAAGTACCTAAGATGGTTTCCCTATTAATAAGGAAACATGTTGTAAGAATCGCATGAGGCAAGTAAAAATAGGGTACATTCATGGAATAGAGTAGGCCATGGGCTATCATAAGGAGATATCGATTTTTCCTTTCTACTACATGATTTTTTTAAAGGTTGTATGCACAAGATGTTTGGTGGATGATGTCATTATCCTTACATAATGATTGAAATTTCCTGATAGGTATTCACTGCCAAAATGAATGAATTTTATCTTTTTTACCAAATTGAGGGGAAACCATGGCATGAAATGATTTAAAAATAGGAAGGATTTCATACCTATCCTTGAATAAAAACGACCATATAACTTGAGTAAAATCATCAACAAATGTAATGAAATACTTAACTTGAGAGATATTTGAGATGCTCAATAGACCCCATACATCCAAATGAACAAAGGAAAAGGTAGCAACACCTTTAAGTTCATCTCGAGGAGAGTATGTAGTGCTCAGGTGTTTGCTTAACTGACATTCTTCACAATTCAGACCAAATATAGTTTTCAAGGAAGAAAACAAGTGTTGATGTGATGATGTTGATGGATGCTCGAATCTATTGTGCCATAATTGTGCCTCTGTCTGAGAAGTAGAAACTGTAGTCACTAGAGGCAACTCTAAATAATAAAAGCCATCCTATTCATGGCCTCCACCAATCACCTTCTTCGTTGCTAGATCCTGGAAAACACAAGAAGAAGGTGAGAAAGTGATAGATCAATTAAACTTCTTTGTTAACTAGCTAACAAACAACAAATTTAATGGGAACCGAAGAACAAATACGAGAATAGTTAACTGAAGTGTAGGAATAGCAGAGGAGAATCCCTTCCCAAGAACATTTGCTTGAGAGTAATCTACTATGGTAACAAACTTTTCTAGTAAGCATGGAGACATGGAATGTAATAGACTCTTATTACAAATAAGATGCTCGGAGGCCCCTAAGTGGATAATCTTTTTTGGATACCTGAGACAATAGTATTAGTAGCAGTAGTGGACGAAAATGTAGAAGTAGATACCATCAAAGTCTTCATTCTTTGTAATAATTCAAAATCATCATTTGAGATAGTCTTCTTTCATTTCTACCAAACGGTTTTCCTTTATTATTTTCAGTGTTATTATCTGAGGCTTGATTGGTAGTTGTAGGAAGATGGGCCCAAGCTCACACGACAAAGGAAGGCCCACATATATAAGAGTGTTGGAAGATGGGCCTAAGCCCATAAGATATGGATCCACAGAAGATGAGTTCAAGCCCACACGACCAAGGAAGGTCCACATACCTAAGAATGTTGGAAGATGGGCCCAAGCCCATAAGATATGGACCCAGTTTCAGTTTAAAGGTGTTTTAGTCATGTTAATCTTCTATTTATTTTGGGTTATTTAATTATGCTAGGACTTATCTTTAAGTGTTAGAGTTTGGGTGTAATTGGGACAAATGTAGTTTAATTTTAATTGGACTCCACTACCTTCCTCTATTATAAATAGAGGTTCATGTACTCTGATTATAATAAGTCAATGAAGTATTTCTTTTTTCCATAAATTCAATAGTAGTATCCCAATATGGCTTGCCATGAAGCTTCCAACAAGTGTCCACTAGATGATTCAATCATCCACAATGTGCACACCCATTTATTGGTCCTCGAAGGACCAGAACAAGCTCTACCACCTCTTCCTTTGCCTGCTCTATAATTTCTACCCAAATTCATATATCCTTCAACCATCAATTAAGGAGTATCCAATCCTTCTATGAATAATATCAACCCAACAAGGGAGAGAGAAAACCAATGGGATCTTAAAACCGAATAAAGATTCACCAACTCAAGCCAAAGATGAACCAACTCGAGAGAAGAAAACCAACCCAAGCTTAACTAACATTCATCATAAAGCATGCATCAAATAAAGATTCCACATTCTGGCCCATATCATGTAAGGTAGATCTCATGTCTTTCTTAAAAACGAAATAGTTATGAAGGACCTATCAAATGTCAAGGTAACTTAAAATAGAACCTTAAGCCGAGGAAGAAAGATAGATGAAAAAGCAATCCGAATCCAGCCAATATCCTTCCTTAATCATGCACTAATTTAAGGAGTTAATTACTCCATGTGCTGAACCACATCAATCAAACAAATTTTATATCTTTCTTAATGTTACAAGGTGGGATCCACCATGACCACACAAGCTGGCATGATGAGTCACCACGTGAGGTGGCATGATGAGTCATCACAGGAATTGGAATCCTTATCACATGAGTTGGAAGATTTGGTAATCTTCCTTGAATAATGTAATTGATTTATCTTCCCTTGATTTATGTAGATTTGGATAATCATGATTGATGTGATTAAGGATATTAGGGATCTCAACTTATCTTTGAAGTTCACCTAAATATGTAAAGGAAATAGTATAATCGGGGTCTTGGTTGAAGGGTTCAATCAACCTCTCTGCTTCTCAACTCGTGGAAGAATCTCTCTCTATCCTAAAGTCTTTTTCTCTCTTTTCACTTCTCTTCTCTCCACCCCAGCTCTCTCTCTCTCTCTCTCTCTCTCTCTTTGCTCTTTTTTCTCCCTCTCTCATCTTGCTTGAGGTTTCAATCATGGGGTCCTAAATTCAACATGGAAAGCTACTCATAGAAAGCTTTTTGTGAAGCAAGATTGAAGCTTGTGAGTTAATTTTTCATTCTTGTTATTATTACTTCATGCTCTTGGTTTTCGGATCTTTAGAAGATTTTTCGGTGATCATCTTATTTTTGTCTTCATCTTATGAATTTATTGAGATTTATACATATTGGATTAGAAGAAGTTTACCTAGGCAGTTTTGTCGGTTTGTAAGTTCTTGGCTGAAAATCAATTTATGTTGAGATTTTCTACATAAAAAATTATAATTTTGTGGGAACAAGATTTTACTGATGAATAAAAATGTTCTTGAGCCTATTATGAGTGGTTTTTTATCCATTGGATTTCAGAAATCTAATTACTTAGCTTCTATGGTAAGTTTCTCCATTAACCGAGTTGTTTGAAGAACTCTACTCGGTTTTGTGCTTTTTTGGAGAATTTTTTGAGTGCCACGATTTGGCTGATTGTTCTTGAAAAATAAATAATAGAATATTATGTTTTAAAAAAAAAAGGAATCAAGCATAAACTAAGAAAGATTGTTGTTTTTGAAGATCTCACAATATCTTCTTGATTAGGCTTGATTTTAGATCAATCATATCTTGTTTAATTCATGAGGAACTAAATCTAGAATGGTTTATCCCAATCTAGAGTCAGATATATTTTTTTAATGATCTTGGAAAGATCTAATTCGGAATTTCCACCTTACCTTACTTGATCTCATGCTTATTGATTGATTTTTGTTATTCTCTACATGGAAGACTAGAGAATTAATTATAGAAATTTTTTGGCCAGCAAGTTGACTGGCCTAAGAGGGTTCCCTCCTTGCCTAAAGACTTGATAAGCTTGCGTTCTCCTCCCATCTACCTGAGGTAGCCTTGGCTGCACTTGAATCTCCTAGACTCATACTTAGGCTACTTCAAATTTGAGTACATTATTACCCTTGAATTGCCACTTATGGCTGAAGAATACATGGGTAACAAGAATGATATTCTCAAGATTACTACCATACCCTTGTGAGGGATATCAAATTTCTTGAGCTGGTCCACATCGGTTCAACGGTTCCTTATAACAAGGGACCTACTTGGTCACCTCACCAAACTTGGGCCACCCATTTATGAAGAAGATGTTGTTTATGCTAAGTAGTTAAAAATGGCACTTTCATAATTAGTTGGCTCATCAACAGCATGGAAGAACCTATCTCCAACAATTTTATTCATCTCAACACCTCCAAACAAATTTGGGAGACATGTGCTAAGTTGTACTCTACCTCTGACAACTTACACAAACCATATGATATTCTCCAAAGAATGTTCAACACTAAACAAGGAGAAAATATCCATGAATATTTGGCCTTCATCGATGTATCTATCCAAGACAAGCAGAAGGAAGCCTTAGCCACTGCCATTTGCCTAGCAAACATTAAGCCATATCTTGAAGTTGCTAAAAGTCAACTCCTTAGTGCCTTTGCTATTCCCACCTTTGATGATGTATCTGCCACATTACTCCGCATTCTTTCTTCTCCTTCTCCTATTGAAGTGTCATCCACTATGTACTCCAAACATAGGGAAACATCAACCGACCACGGCCGAGGCCATGGAATAAATTATAGAGGAGGAATAGGAAGAAGTGGTAGGAATGGTTTTGTCAGAACAAACAGTAGGGAATGCACCCATTGTGGGAAATATGGCCACACTATAGATCAGTGTTTTAAAGTCCATGGCATACCGGATTGGGTTAAGGGTAATCAAGCCACAGTAAGTGATACAAAGGAGGATCAGTCTACCCCACCAACAGAAAAGAGAAAACTTACTGATGATGAGTGTGATTTATTCAAGAAAATGAAAACTCTGATGGTCTCTCCTCCAAGTTCCACCTCAACTGTTGTTGCCACCACCGCTTAAGGTATAATCTCTACCACTTCCTCCTCTTCATTCAGGATAATTGACTCAGGGGCCTCTGAGCATCTCACAGTAACAAAAATCTACTCCACTCAGTTTCTTCTCGTCTCTCGAATAAATTTGTTACCATAGCTAAAAACTCCCTAACTAAGGTTCTCGGGAAAGGATCTACTTCTGCTACACCATCACTTTCGCTCATAGATATTCTTTTTGTTCCTTTCTTTTCCTTGAACCTTTTATCTATTAGTCAGCTAACACAACATTTCAATTGCTCAATTACCTTCTCACCCACTTTGTGTGTGTTTCAAGATCTTATAATGAAGTTGGTGATTGGTGGAAGCCGTGAATAAGGGAGGCTCTACTACCTTGACGTGCCTCAAATAAATGACATCTCAACCAAGGAAACTGAGACAAAACTATGGCACAATTAGTTGGGACATCCATCCGCACTATCTCTTCATCTTCTTTTTCCTACCTTTATGGATAGGTCAAATTTAAATTGTGACGTGACTGAGAAAACACCAGAGGACCATATACTCACCTCGTCCAGAACTTAATAGTGTTGCTCCTTTTTCATTGATCCAGATAGATGTATGGGGATCTTGAGCGATCACTTTCCCAAGTCAAGTACTTTATTACCTTTATTAATGATTTTACTTATACCACATGGCTATTTCTTTTTAAAGAGCGATCTGAAATACCATCCATATTTAAATCCTTTCATGTTATGGTTGTCACTCAATTTGGTCAGAAAATCAAAGTATTTCGGTCTGATAATGCCAAAGAACATACTTCCAGAGATCTTGAGTGTTTTTGTCAAGAGAATAACATTATCCATCAAACATTTTGTGCCTACACCACTCCCCCCCCCCCCCAAAAAAAAAGAATGGTGTAGCAAAATGGAAGAACCATCTCCTTCTTGAGGTAGCTCACAACTTATTGTATACCAAGAAAGTCCCATACTTTTATTGGTTGCATGCCATCTTTACTGCATGTTTTCTTATAAATAGGCTACCCTCTTCCGTTCTCAATCAGATGTCCCCATATTCCTTATTGTTTCCACATGGTGATCATTTTTTGCTTCCCTTGCAATTCTTCAGTTGTACATTCTTTGTTCATATTAACTCCCCACAACATAGAAAACTTGATCATAAATCTTTCAAGTGTAACTTCTTAGGATACTCTTGCACACAGAAAGGTTATATTTGCTACAATCCCACTCTCCAAAGGTTACTTGTGTCCAAGGATGTAACTTTTTTTAAGACTTTTCGTACTACTCTAACAATGATCCTCTAGGTCTCTCTTCTGCACCAGCATCTCCTTGACTGGTTGTGCCCCGTGTTATGGAAATTGTTCAAATCCCTGAGGCACTGGCTGACACCACACCTGCGGAGTTTGCGGATCCCATCGAGGTAAGTCCATCTTCTCTTATTCATTTTGGACCGCAATATGATACTCGACACATTGCCTTAAGAAAAGAACCCAGAACTTGCACTAGGCCCTCTACTTCTCACCCCATATCCAATTTCTTGTCTCACCATAATTTACCCTCTTCATGTTGTCAATTTCTTGTGACTATCTCCTCCATCTCAGTCCCACAGTCCTATCAAGAGGCTCTGAAACATCCAAGGTGGAAGGCGGCAATGGACGAAGAAATGCAGGTTGTTATGGTCCCAGATCTGACACATGGATTCGTAGGGAAGAAGAAGAGAAAGATGAAAATTAAGCTAAAGGGAAGCTTGAAAACCCTAGGTTTGTTAAGGAGAACACACACCCCTGACCTCATTGAGGAGAACTCCAAGCCTGTTTAACCTAAAATCAATGTTTGTCTTCTCATTACTCTTACCCCTTAAATAGGGTTGACCCTTACAACGTTTAAGATAAAATATTATAAAAATACCCCTATTAATGAAATATTCAAAAATACCCATGTGGCTTAAAACTGAAATAAAATAAAGTAAATTAAAGAAAAATAATTAAAATAATAATATTATTGCGTGCATAACATTACACCCCCTAGAAGAAAGAGCTTCTCCACAAGCTCGAAGGTAGGTCTGCTTTCCTGTGTCGACGTCTCCATCCGTTCGTAAGTATCAACCGCGGTATCTGTGTCAGCCTTCTGGACTAAAAAACTAGAGCATCCAACCAGAGAAGCATTTTTTTACGGTCGAATGTGGGGATGCATGCCGAATGTCGCCACATCTCCCGAAGCAGCATCTCTACCCTCCCGCAATCCTGGATTGCACTGCATACACTTTGCCATCATGGCAGCAACAACATCATGACCAGCCCCCTGGGATTGAGAAGACTCAACAGCACGAACCCCCTCCATTTGCTGCACCTTGAAACACTCAGAGGCACCCGTAGAACAAGACAGGCCACATGTTTCCTGAAATTCAGACAAGCATGCAGGTAACTGAACCGCACTAGGAAGCCCACAACAAGCTTTTTCCTCATCACCATCATCAGCAGAAACCCAACTTGGTATGAATCCAACCAGTTATTACTTCTCAAAAATCCAGACAACACAAGTTGCTGCTCACTGTCCTGGAGTACAGCAAACACCTCCCCATACATTGAGATCTCGACCGCTACTGTTTGAATCCATTTCAGATGAAATTGGTCAGGAAGTTCCAAATGCAGAGGTAAGTGATGAAAGGAGACCACCATGCTGACTGCAATAGCATCAGCAATTTTAAATTACATCCTTCTCTTACTAGACCCTAACCCATTAAGCACTGCATTAGCAGGAGCGGGAGAACCTTGGCCATAAAATAGTTGTTGTCCCAAACCTGGAGCACCTGGGAAATAAAATGGAACACAATCAGAAACTGTAGGTGGCATTGCAACTAACCTCATTTGGACGAATTATGCCTGCAATCTAGCTCTCCTATCTTCTTTACGTTGTGCAAGTGCCACATATAGTGGTTTGTTGACAACAATTTCCCCATTTATATTGGCCAGTGCGCGAGATGCTTCCTCAGGAGTTGAGAAAGCAACAAAGCCCGGACGCCGACTCATACCACTTGGAGCACCAACAATGCCAATGAAAAACATATCAAAAGCAGCATTTTAGTTGACCAAGCCAACAATGGCACTGAGCAGAGTCAAGTGATTTGCTTCTTGTGTAATGGGAATAGGAGCCTCCAAAACAAAATTGGTGTCGCCATACGCAGGCCTATACTGGGAGTCAACCATCCTGCCATTTGCTAGATCGCCCCCCAAGGCCACACTAATGCCATCCCATTTGCCTATCTCTCTTCCGATCGTATACACATCCAACAGAGCCTGTGGAGGGTGCTGGCCTGGTCCATCCCCAACAGTAATAACAGGAATACCTGCTATGGATGCAGGTCTTCTGTCAGCACCACTGTCAAAGTGCCTCATGACAATTATATCAGCGTATCCTTCGACATTTAGTATTGTATCTTCAAGTGTTTCTCATTTTTTTGCTGTAGAAAATTCCCGTGCATTTTCTGTTGTCAAAACTACTCCACCCAATCTTTTCATAGCCGACTCAAAGGACAATCTGGTCCTAGTTGAAGGCTCATAAAAGAGAGTGGCCATGAGATAACCCCTCAAAATTTGACAGTTAGAAGAACATTTTCTCTATCTTTTCCATTTCCCACGCCACTTCAATTATTGCATTGTCTCCATTATTTTCATAACTAAGAAACGAAAAATATGACTTACTATCCCAGGAATCTCCTATAACAGTAGGGCCCTTATAACTACCTGTTATGATAGCATATAGACCACTCAACACATTTCTCAAGTTCACTTCAAGAGGCCTCTTAAGTTGTTGATTAGAAATCAGAGAATCCTCTTGAGGAGCCGAGTAGACCTCTTTAAGCCCTCCAACATCATCAGAAATAAGTTTTTCATCACCAGTGTTGTTGGTCAAGCTATCTGCAATTTCAATCACACTAGTAGCAGTAAGGTCGGATTCCACCCTCTCATCGTCAACAAGTGCAAGATGCTTATACGCATTGCTTTCCACACTGTCTTTTGGAAATTTGGCCTTTGAACCAAAACCATCAACAGGGACAGCAAGCAAGCACTGATTTCCTGCTACAGAAAGTAACTCAGTTTCACCTGAAGCTTGCCTTGACACTCTTTCAGCCTTTTTAATATCTATGTTAGTGACTTCAACCCCTGATTTCACCTCAATAATAGAATGAACCGGCAAACTTTCACCATTTACAACGTCATATTTGCATTCTAACTCAACACAAAGATTGCCAAATGCAACCTCTGATTTCAAGCTATCACTAGGATTTACAAACTAATTGCTTTTTTTTTCACAAAAATGAAGTCTAACTTCACCTTCTGGTTTGACATCTTGCTGAAGCGAAGTTGCATTGTTTTGCCCACTTGTACCAAATTCAATTTCAGGTTCTACTGCAGGTTTGACATCTTCAACAGAACTAGACTTTATCTCTTCAATCTCAACTGAGTCACTTCTAATAGCAGAATCATGCAGCACTGATTCACCTTTATCAGCATACCCATCAGTAGGTTCAGTACGAATAGCATAATCATTCAACATGCATGCATTCTTATCATTAGATACAACACTAATGCATACCTCTGCATTCTCAAAGTTAACTAAGCCAAAATATTTGGAATTCCCATTTCCTTCTCTCATGACTATAGACATGGGACCCAAAAAATTAAGCCCCTCAACAGCTAGAGCAGCATCTGCGGCCTTCTCAAATTTAACTTGCTTATCATGCAGGAGCATCCCATTAAGCACAAACAGATACGGGACATGCACACTGCTGGTGGTCTCGTCAATAGAAAAATTAAACAACCCCACATTTTCAATTGGGTAACGAACATACGTACAGGTACTGTGCGCATCAACAGAAAAATAGAGGCCCCCAAAAAAAAATTCTGAGACACGCTGATGTTCACGGCAATAGAAAGATAAAACAGCATCTATTCAATTGTTTTGTCCCTTCCTGGAATCCCCAAAAAAAATTTCTCTTGTATTGCAGACACTTCATCACACAGCTGCATGAATTTTTTCATCTTACCACAAGATTGAATGCAAAATTGAGGTTGCCATACTTACCCCGCCAAATTTGGGAATTGGGTTCCCTCTGTTCTGCTGAATGGTGGATTACGAGTGGGAGGTGGTGGCCGAAAGTCAAATCCCACCGGACTTGTTTCCTACGGAGCCTCTTCAGTTTTCAGTGGTGAAGAGCAGGAGGACGTCTTGGCTTCTCCGATTGGGGATTTTTCGTCTCATGGTCTGAGAGGCATTCTGGCTCCCCTTTCTCCCGTTGCCCTTTCTTCTTTTCTCTCCTCGCCATGCCGGGTACCGGAACAATGGACCCCGGCAGAAAGGTGTTGCGGTTGGTCGCCTGCTGGGCTTTTTTCCAACAATGAATAGCACCCCTTTGGGGCTTCTCTGCTTGTCGATTTTCTGAGAGGGAGGTGTCTCAGATTTATTTGCATCGCTTATGAAAGACGTCTGGTCTCCCGTGATAAAGGGGTTGTGGAATACCCCTCCGATTTCAAAAAATTGGGGTCCCCGCCGTCTAATAGCAGAAGGTTTGAGTCCGAATTCGGATTTGTGTCCTTCTCAAAGATTTCCATGGTTTCTGGTTTCTGATTTGAGGTCACACCCAAATCTTCCACAGGGACTTTAGCTGGTCAACAGGACGAAATTTGTAATTTTTCTGGCCCGTGGCCTGTATTCCAATCTGAGACAGCGTCTGCTGCCTCTCGTTCAGTGCTTATTTTGTGCTCGGAGACGGTGAAATTTTTTGGACCTTGACCTTCCTGCTCGTCGAAGACCGCTTCTGCTGCCCCTTCGGTGCATATGTCTTTCTCGAAGAATTTAGGTAGTTTGATGGAAGAGGCATACCCTGTGCGTATTTCTTCCAATTTTTCATGTACTTCTTCCAATTTATCGAACATGGCCCAACATATTTCTTGTAACGAATAATCATTCATGGTGTTCCCGCTCTGATACCAGTTGTTATGGTCCCTGATCTGACAAATGGATTCGTAGGGAAGAAGAAGAGAAAGATGAAAATCAAGCCAAAGGGAAGCTTGAAAACCCTAGGTTCGTTAAGGAGAACGCACACCCCTGAGCTCGTTGAGGAGAACTCCAAGCCTGTTTAACCTAAAATAAATGTTTGTCTTTCTCATTACTCTTACCCCTTAAATAGGGTTGACCCTTACAAGGTTTAAGATAAAATATTACAAAAATACCCCTATAAATGAAATATTCCAAAAATACCCATGTGGCTTAAAACTGAAATAAAATAAACAAAATTAAATAAAACCAATTAAAATTATAATGTTATTGCGTGCATAACACAGGCACTCTATGAGAATTAGACATGGGCTCTAGTTCCTCTTCCGTCAGGAACAAAACTTGTCAACTGTAAGTGGGTCTTTACAATTAAACACAATCCAGATGGGACAGTGGCTCACCTGAAGGCCCGCCTCATTGCCAAAGGCTATACGTAGTGTTATGGAATCGGTTATGAGGAAACATTCTCTCTGGTTGCCAAAATGAACTTGGTACATATTTTATTATCTCTTGCTGCTAATTCTTCCAAGTTGGTCTATCAACTTGATTGGGAAAATGATTTTCTTAATGGGGATATAAAGGAAGAAATTTATATGTAACAACCACTTGGATTTGTGGTTAAGGGGGAGTCGATATGTTGATTGAAGAAATCCCTTTATGGTTTAAAACAGTATCCTCGTGCATGGTTTGATAAATTTAGCCAAGCACTCACACGGGCCAGATTTTACAAATGTTTCATAGATCACACCATGTTTCGTAAAGACACACCTAAAGGGAAAGTTATTTTGGCCATATATGTTGATGATATTGTCTTAACCGGCAGTGATCCCGAGGGCATTCAAGAAACCTAGGAAAATATATGTGAAGAATTCAAGACAAAAGATCTTGGACTACTTAAATACTTTCTAGGTATTGAAGTACTACAGTCCAAACATGGGATTATACTGTCTCAAAGGAAGTATGTCCTTGATCTGCTGGAGGAGACAGGAATGATGGGGTGTACACCAGCAGAAACCCCTATGGATTCCAATACAAAATTATCTGCAGGCACTGGAGAAGATGTGGATATCAAAAAATATCAAAGACTTGTAGGGAAACTCATTGATTTATGTGTAACAAGGTAGGATATATCATATGCAGTAAATGTTGTGAGCCAATACATGCACAAACCACAACTTTCTCACTGGCAAGCACTAGAAAGAATATTGTGATATTTGAAAGGAGCTCCAAAAAGAGGGCTTCTCTATATGAACTATAGAAGTTAGGATTCCATGAGAATGATTCTAGCTTAACTTGAAAGAAGAAGGAGAAAAGAGAGAGAGGAGAGAGGAAGCAGAAGGACGTGAGAGATGAGAGTTTGGATTAAGGGAAGGAAAGAATGTGTCAAGGGATAAGAGAGGGTGGCTAGACAATTTCTGAAAGAGAGGAGAAGGCTTGAATGCCTTACATCTTAGCCAAAGCATTTATTTATAGTGTTACAATACCTTTAGGTCTACAACTCAATAGATTAAAAGACATAATCATACAACGTATTTACATCTCTATGCCATCCTTATGGATCTTATCATAAATTACTACTTTGCCACTCCTTTGACGTGTGGGCTTCTAGCCTTGAGATTGTGGGCTTGAGCCCATCTTCCAACACTCCCCCTCAAGGTGGAGGAGAAAATACATCATAAATACCCAGCTTGCCACATATATGAGATAGAATTTTGGATGTAACCGGTTTGGTGAGAATATCAGCTACTTGCTCTTGAGATGAAACATATTTAAGAGAGATTATTCCTGCTTGAAACTTTTCACGTATAAAAAGACAATCTACCTCAATGTGTTTAGTTCTTTCATGGAAGATTGGATTTGACGTAATGTGAATAGCGGCTTGATTATCACAATGTAGGCCCATGGACCCTTCTTTATAAAATCATAATTCGGTAAGAAGAGTCTTTATCCATAAAAGTTCACTTATAGTGTGGGCCATAGCTCGATATTCTGCTTCAGCACTAGATCTTGCAACCACGTTTTGCTTTTTGTTTTTCCATGTGACCAAGTTCCCCCCAACAAGGGTACAATACCTAGATGTAGATTTCCTTTCATTGGGTGATCCAATCCAATCTGCATCTGAGAAGCCTTCTATATTTAAGTGCCCATTTTTTTTATATAGCAATCCTCTTCCTAGAGCATCTTTCAGCTATCGTAGTATTCTCTCCAAAGCTTTTTAGTGAGTAATTTGTGGTTTGTGCATGAATTGACTTACCACGCTCACAGCATATGATATATCTGGCTTGGTTACCGTGAGATAGATCAATTTTCCCAAGAGTCTTTGATAGTTGCCAATGTCAACATCTTCTCCAGTCGTTGGACACAATTTTTCATTCGCATCCATAGGTGTATCAACTGGTCTACATCCCTTCATTCTTGTTTCTTCAATAAGATCCAAGGTGTATTTTCTTTGAGACAATACTATCCCATGTTTTGACTGGAGGACTTCTGTACCCAGAAAATATTTGAGCTTACCCAGATCTATAGTCATGAACTCTTGACATATCATATTCTTCACTTCTTGTATATTATGAGCATCATTCCCGATTAAGATTATGTCATCAACATAAACAACCAATAATATCTTCCCTTTGATAGTATATTTAACATATACTGAGTGATCAACCGAGCACCGATGAAAGCCAAATCATAGAAGCGCTAGACTGAATTTATCAAATCAGGCCCTAGGGGAATGTTTAAGCCCATATAAAGATTTCTTTAACCGGCATATGAACTCCTCCTCAACCACATATCCTAGTGGTTGGTCCATATAAATTTTTTCAAGTATATCACCATTTAAAAATGTATTTTTTACATCAAGTTGATATACTGGCCATGATGAGTTAGCAGCAATAGATAGGATGATACATACCGAGTTCAGTTTCCCAACTGGAGACAAAGTCTCTTCATAATCTATCCCATAGCACTGAGTGTAACCTTTTGCAATGAGTCGTGCATTAAGATGAGCAACCGACCCATCTGGGTTGTGTTTCACCATAAATACCCATTTAAAACCAACCGGTCTTTTCCCTTTTGGGAGTGATACCAATGACCACGTTTGATTTTCATATAATGCATGAATTTCTTCATCCATAGTCGCCTTCCATCCTGGATCTTTCAGAGCCTCCTGGTAGGACTGTGGAATGGAAACAGATGAAAGAGAAGCAAGAAATTGAACACACTCAGAAGATAAGTGATGAGAAGACATAAAATTGGCAATTGGATGAGACGTAATACAAGAATGGTGTTCCTTTTGTAACGCAATAGGTTGAGTATCAAAATCAGGCCCAAACATAGGAGGAGGAGAAAGACTTACCTCAGGTGGATCCGATAACTCCACAGGTGAGGGGACGGTCAGTGCTTCAGAGGGTCGAGTAATATCTCTAGTAAACGGCACGTTCGGTCATGTAGTGGTAGGATGAAATGTAAATCCCAGAGGAGCCTCATGTGTGGAGTAGAAGGAAGTGTCTTCAAATAAAGTCACATCCCGAGATACCTTTAACCTCTGAAGGGTAAGATTATAACAAATATAACCTATCTGAGTTCGAGAATACCCCAAAAAAATACACCTCAGAGACTGAGGATCGAGTTTACTCTTTTGTGGTGAAGTGTCATGAACAAAACATGTGCAACCAAACACTTTAAGAGGAAGAGAAAAAGGGTCTTCACCATGAAACAAAACAGAATACAGAGTTTGATTGCTAAGCACTGATGAAGGTAACCTATTGATGAGAAAGCATGTTGTAAGAATAGCATGAGGCCAATAAGAGTAGGGTACCTTCATGGAGTAGAGGAGGCCCCGAGCAACTTCAAGGAGGTGACGATTCTTTCTTTTAGCACCATTTTGTTGAGGGGTATAGGCACATGATGTTTGATGAACAAGCCCATTACCCTCACAAAATGATTTAAACTCATTAGACAAATATTCCTTACCATTATCGGATCTAAGGATTTGAATTTTCTTCCCAAATTTCATCATTACCATTGCATGAAATTTTTTAAAAATAAAAAGAATTTATGATCATTATATAAAAAAAACAACCAAGTCACTAGGTTAAAATCGTCAACAAAAGTAACAAAATATGGAAACTTGAGAAATGTTAGAGACCTTTAAAGGTTCCCATACATCAGAGTGTATTAATGCAAATAGAGCAACACTGGTAATTGTAAGACAAGGAGAATATGTATTTCTAATATACTTACTTAATTGACATGCCTCACAATTGAAAGTAGACAAAGATTTTAGAGATGGAACTAAAGAATGAAATGATGAGATAGATGGATGACCAAGCCTGTTGTGCCAAAGTTGAGCCTTGAATGTAGTGGATGAAATAGCAGCTACTGGTGGAAGAGTAAAATAGTATAATCCCCTTTTTCATGGGCGCCACCAATCACCTATTTCATAGTTAGATCCTGAAATGTACACGAAGATAGTGAGAAGGTGACAGAGCAATTCAATTGTTTGGTTAATTGACTAACGAATAGCAAAGAGAAAATTTAACAGAAATTGAGGAACAAACAACACATCTTGAAGAGGAATAGATGCGGTAAGAGAGGAGGAACCCTTGCCAAGCACCTTGGTTTGGGAACCATTACCAATATTGATAAATTTATGAGGAAGACATGGAGCCAATGAATGAAGCATGTGTTTGTTACTTGACAAATGTTCAGAAGCCCCGAAGTCAATGATCCAAGAGGAAGGGGTTGAAGAGGAAGAAAGCATACCTAAGGTAATGATAGTGGCAGCAGTAGGTCCTAGTGGAGTAGGTGACTCCAATAAGGATTTCAACTTCTGAATTGACATAGTCTTCCGCAGTAATAGTCACATTCCTGGAAGAAGAATCATCCCTTTCCTCTTTTTTCTCAACATTAACTAAGGCTGGATTTGTTGTGGCCCAATCAGGCTTGCCATGGAGTTTTCAGTATGAATTCACAAGGTGGTCCTGACCACCACAGTAAGCGCACAATCGAGGCTTAGTGTGGGAATGAGTTGGACCCATTCGACCACCCCTATTGCGGCCTTCTCTTGTATTTCTACTACGTCCTCAGGATTGGGAAGATGTACCCCGATTACCAGGGAACATAGCTGATGGAGCATCAATCAAAAAAGGAGGAGATGGATCAGGAATCTGTAGCAATGTAGCACTGATATCATAATATGAGGGAAGAGTAGAGGAACTAAGAAGTTGAGTCTTAGACACCTCTAGATAAGGCTTAATATTGATAAGGTAAAATAGCTACTGCCAGGGCCTCTCATTGTTTTTCTTAAATAGCAATGTCGGTAGAGTATGGTTGAGCTATTTTCCATTCTTGGAGAAGGCCACGAAACCAAGCCAAAAACTCATGAATATTATCTCTTTGTTTGGTAGCCAACATACTTGGAAAACATCATATACTCTTTGCAAAGAGGCGGTACTTGAATAGAGCATAGCACATGTGTCCCAAATATCCTTGGATGTTTCTAAGTGGACCACATTGTTAGCTACATGCTCTTCCGTGCTGCTAATAAGCCAACTGATAACCATGTTATCATTTTTAACCCACTTGTGGTTGGCTGCATCTTTTTCATCAATTCGATGAGGGATTTTGATAACATGACTGAGAAGGTCACGAGTAATGAGAACCTCCATACCGAATGTGACCAGCTGAGGTAATTGAAAAGACCTCTTAGTGGAATTGTAATAATTCAAAGTATGTCACTCTTATTACTCATATGTCCACTCTCCATGTTGACGCAAATTAACTATTGAGGTCAATTTTCAAAGGATTTCTTCAAATAACAATTACACAATGTAATTTGTATCACCCGTAGACCAAATTAGCCACCAACAAAAAATAAGTAGAGAATATTTTCACAAGAACAAGCACCAAATCATGGAAAAAATTTGTGTTTTTTCAAGTGAGAACAAGAACCAACCACTACTCAACTTCTCTTATATTTATCTAACAAATAGAGAGAAGAGAATAGATGCAACTCTCATCCTTAATCCTAACTCCACCACAAACCGAGAGAAAATTTAGACAAGGCCTTTCTTGACAAACCGAGAGCAATTTCTTGGCAAAATAATCTCCAAATCATAGGAATACTTCAACAAAAAAAATCAATTACTAAAGTTCAAAAGTAGAAAGAAACAATAGGAATAAGTAAATGTTGGAATTATAACCAAATGAAGGTCATCCAACAACATAACCCAATCCCATGATTAATGTTAGATTATAGAATTAATAGAAACATATGTTGGAATCACATATCAATGGTGTTTGATCCAAGTTACATAAAGGTAACTGAATCTAAATCATAAAAAACAGAAGAAAAAACAACTTTTGATCAATCATGTAATTTTGCAACAAGATGATCAAGACTATAACATCCTTTTAGTCATAAAAGATAGATCTTTACAATGTTTATGAAGATTATCCAGAATTCATGTGACTCAAGAATTCAAGAATAGAAAAATAGAAACCGTAAAGAACGAATATGAAAAAAAAACTTTACCTATCTCTACATGGTAAAATCCTTCTATAAACAACTTCTTGAATGGATGACATAACTACTTGAATAGGGATCATAAACTCCAAGCTCTGATATTATGTAGAAGTTAGGATCCCATGAAAAGGACTCTAGGTTAATTTGGAAGAAGAAGGAGAGAAGAGAGAGAGGAGAGAGGAAGGAGAAGGACGTCAGAGAGGAGAGTTTGGATTAAGGGAAGGAGACAATGCGTCAAGGGAGAAGAGAGGGTGGCTGGATGATTTTTGAAAGAGAGGAGAATGCTTGAATGCCTTACCTCTTAGCCAAAGCTCTTATTTATAGTGTTACAATGCCCTTAGGGCTAAAACTCAATAGATTAAAAGACATAATTTGACAACGTATTTACATCTCTATGCCATCCTTATGGAACTTATCATAAATTACCACTTTGCCACTCCTTGGACGTGTGGGCTTCTAGCCTTGATCTTGTGGGCTTGAGCCCATCTTCCAACAAGAAGCGTGTCACTTCAACATAGAAGAGTTCTCAGATGCAGACTGGGTCGGATCCTCGGATGACAAAAAATCTACTTCGGGATATTTTACAATGGTTGGAGGAAACTTGGTAACATGGAGAAGCAAGAAACAGAATGTAGTTGCAAGGTCTAGTGCTAAAGTAGAATACAGGGCTATGGCACACACAGTTAGTGAGCTTCTATGGATTAGATCCCTTCTCACAGAACTGGGATTCTACAAAGAAGCCCTTGTGGATCTACATTACAACAATCAAGTGGTGATACATATCACCTCAAATCTGGTCTTCCATGAGAGAACTAAGCACATTGAGGTAGAATGCCATTTCATAGGAGAAAAATTCCAAGATATCATATTATCTCTCAAATAAATTTCCTCACAAGGGAAAATTACAGACATTCTCACCAAACCAATCACTCATAATATCTTGTCTACTATTTGTAGCAAGTTGGGCATTTACGATCTTTTCTCACCTCCAGCTTGAAGGGGAGTGTTACAAGGTGGGGCCCACTATGATTACACGAGCTGGTAAGATGAGTCACCACATGAGATGGCATGATGAGTCATCACACGAGCTGGAATCCTTATCACATTAGTTGGAAGATTTAGCAATATTTCTTGATTAATGTAATTGATTTATCTTCCCTTGATTTATGTAGATTTGGATAATCATGATCGATGTAATTAGGGATATTAGGGATCCTAACTTACCTTAGAAGTTTCCCTAAATATGTAAAGGAAAGAGTATAAATAGGGGTCTTGATTGAAGGGTTCAATCAAACTCTCGACTTCTCAACTCGTGGAAGAATCTCTCTCTAGCCTAAAGTCTTTTTCTTTCTTTTCTCTTCTCTCCTATCTACCTGAAATCTCTCTCTCTCTCTCTCTCTCTCTCTCTCCCTCTCTCCCTCTCTCTCCCTTTCCTCTTTTTTCTCCCTCTCTCATCTTGCTTGAGTTTTCAATCATGGGGTCCTAAATTCAACCCTTAATTAAGAAAGGAAATCAAATCTTGCTCAAAATCACCCACTTTCAAATAAAGGAAACTTTCCTCTTGAATAAAAACTTCACTTGTACGAAAATAATCATAATCTTTGACTTATCTTCTTGTCTTATTTATTTATGGTAGGGAATAAAGAAAAAAGGCAAGTGAGATTATACCAAAAAACTCAAGAGATCTCGACCAACTTAAGAAGCTCCGAAAGAAGGAACTTTCCTTCAATAGCTTTGGCGCCAACTAGCAATGACAGGCCAAATCTTTGACTTCCTTTTTTCCTCAAATAAATTAGGAAAGATATTAAATAGAATAAATTGATATGGTATGTCTTCAAATAGATAAAAAAAAAGAAGTACTTCTTGCTTAAAAAATCTCTCCTTTTGGCATGTAATTTTTTATGGAGGAAACTTTCCTTCTAAATACAAAGGTACCACCTTGTGTGTCTAAATAAAGGTTTTCCTCTTTGATTTTTTTAGGGAAGATAATCCATGAAATATCTCAAAATGCAAGGCTTCCAACGTGAGAAAAAACACAAATCTTCTTTATCACAAAAAAACTTGTGGCAATTCACAAATCCTTCATGAGTTCAACAAATCGAAACTCATCTTGCTACTATACCTTCGATCTTATGAGCCAAAATACTCAATATTGAAACCTTGTTCAGAAACACACGTATACTGAAAGAACTTGATGAAGAGTTTGGTTAATTCAGCAGCATAATGATCCTAAACCTAATGCTCCAATACCGTGTTGGACTTAGGATTGTTATGAAAAATGATGATGATAAAGTGAAACGTAAACACGCACAACACAAAATTTTACATGGTTCAGCAAAGTGCCTACGTCCACGGAGTTATAGAGAATTTTTTTTTTTATTTAGAGGAACCACAATACAATAGGGAGAGCCTTAAACCCTCTCTGTTCAACAGCGTCAACGAGTCACGAACTGCTTTGTTTCTGACAACGGTGTCGCTCTCAAACTTCTCTCTGTAAGCTTCATCTTGGCGAGAATACGAAACCTTGCACTGCAGCGTCGTCCTGGCGAGAGTGCGACGGTCTCCCTCTGCTTCCTCTCATGGCAGCACACACGACGCAGATGCAGCGTCCCGAGAGAGTCTTCTCTCTGTTCCGGCAACGGCTTCGAACAGCAGCAGCGGCAACGGCGATGGCAATAGTGATGCTTCCTCTCTTCCGGCGAAGTCCCAGGAGGATTCTTGGTTTCTCTTACGGCGCCGAGACCAGAGCTTTCACAACTCTCTCTTCACCGACAACAACATCGGTGGCAGCACCCCTCTTTCGGCAATGGCGTCGCCTTAGAGCACTCCTTCTTCCGGCAACGGCGTCACCTGTGAGTCTTCCTTCATCCGGTCCCGAGAATCTCACCCAGAAAAACCCTCACTCACAAATCCGTAAATCATAAAACCCCTGTATTTTTAAATCTCTGTGAGTACCGAAGAAGATCCCCTACTGAGAGATTCTGTTCGCACAACGTCTCTGTTTCGACAACAGAGTCGTATGATAACTGCTTCACACCTATTTTCGTGAATCCCGAACGAGCTATTTCGTCTATCGAGAGCTCCTCTAAAAGTCGCTCTCTATAAGTCTCTCGATTTAAGTTCCCTTGTTTCAAGGAAACACAGGGAAAAATGAGGGAGGAAAAGACCATGCCCCTTGGGCCCACCTTTCTAACGGTGGACCAAACACCACCACTCAACAATTCTCCCACTTGGAGACTGGTACACCAACTGCATCGCCCTCTTCCTCAAACATGATATCCTCCACCTCTACAACTCACTGCCCCTGTCTTCATGCTAGAAGACCAACTGAAGTTGCGCACAACTTCAGTTTCTCAAGTGTAACACCCTTGTCAACATATCAGCAGGGTTCTTCCCTTGTGAAAGTTCTGTCAACTCCCATGTCTGATTCCCTAACATGGAATTCATCTCATCCTTCACGGTCAGCTCCCACTTTGTTATGGACTCAATAACACTGAGTCATCTACTTTACTTTTATTATTTATGTTGCTTTTAATTTTGAATTTTATTTATTTTTAATAAGACTTAAAGGTAGGGGTAGAATTGGGTTTTATAACCCTAACATATGTTGATGTTAATTACCCTATTTAAGGGGTAAGGATGGAGAAATAAAGCAAGTTCGGAATTAGCATAAACTAGGGTAATTTAGGTTCTTTCTAGGCTTCCTATTCTAGGGTTCTTGGCGTGAACTCTCTCTGGTTGTTTGGTGAATACATTGGGGGGTATCTATGGTGATCGTGAGAGGAGGAAGAAAAGGAATTACCTTTCTCTTCCGAGCTGCAAGAGAAGACGATCTCTTTCACGAAAATTCCAAAAAGGGAGAAGGGTTGGCGTGAGCCAACCAGGAAGGATGACGAATTCTGGTTGCTGGATTGGTGTTGATGTCAAGAGGTAATTCTCAATCTTGTTCCAAGTATTGAAGATTAGAATTCTGTTTCTTTTTACGTAAGGTACCAGTATTGCATGGTAGAGGAAACTCTACCTTGACATGAGTTATAAGAAAGGGGGTTCCACATTGGGGCATCAAGGAGCTCCATTGATTCTTTGGTTTCATCCATAATTAAGAAAAGGAAACTCCTTTTCAAGGGAAACAAATTCAGCGAAGAGAACAGGTTGTTCTTGGATCATTACAGTGAGTCAAATCCTCTTAACGTGCTGGATTCATCTATACCTCACCGAGTTACTAGATCTATGGCTAGGGACCATAACAACTTGGTATCAGAGCAGGGTAACCCGGCAAAGAGAAGCACCAATGAATACTTTGAATTGCTTGAAAGAAAATTTGATACAGTCCTAGAGAGGTTCTCCAAAATTGATATCGATATGGAGACCTTGAAGGGAAGGATGGATAGCATGGAGACTGATCTGACTACTAGCAAGAAATTTGTTGTATTGGAGGAGAAGTTCACTCTCAGTTTGGAAACCTTGAAATGAAGGATGGATAGCATGGAGACTGATCTGAGCACTGGCAAGAACCCAATTCCGGGGGACCATTCGTAGATCAGAGGGGGAGATGAGTTTACTAGACACATGAGTTTCTCGGGTCAGCAAGGACCCTTCATTCCAGGGGGACACCTCAACCAGGGGGGAGGCACTGTACCTCTCATTCCAGATCAGAGAGGAGGGAACCATTCGTATAACAGAGGGGGAGATGAATTTCCTAGGCGCACGAGTTTCTTGGGACACCAAGGACCCCTCATTTCGGGGGGACACTTCTACCAGAGGGGAGACACTGTTCCGAGGTATACTAAAATGAAATTCCCTACTTATAATGGGTCAGAAGACCCTCTGATATGGCTGTATCGATGCGAAAAAAAATTTAGACATCAGCGAGTCCCAACCTATGACCAAGTCAATGTGGTTGTTTTCCACTTACTAGGGGAAGCACAACTTTGGTACCAGCTAGTTGAGGTTGATAGCGACGTGGTAGATTGGGATGAATTTAAGCGACTGTGCTCTCTCCATTTTGGTCCTCTAGCTTACAGCAATCCTTTGGGAGATTTGGTTTTGTTATGCCAAACTGGGGCCATGGAGCAATATCAAAAACTGTTCCAGAAAAAATTAGCACAAGCCAGCAGTATGGTACAAATGGATCAGCAAGTTGCGTTGTTTACAACAGGACTGACTGAGGTGTTAAAGCTTGAGGTGGAGCTCTATGCACCTGTTAACTTATCCAGCACTATGAATATAGCTCGTGCTTTAGTGCGACAGAAGGCACAGCACAGATGACCTCCATGGTCAGGGGAGCGGAGCGCTCCATCCACGGGGCAAGGGGAGCGCATTCCTCCGAGAAACAACCCCGGTATTACTTTGACAGGGGATCCAAGATCTAGTCATTCAACACCTCCTTATATAAAAAAATTGACAAGTGCTGAGATGGCGGAACGGCGGGCTAAGAATTTGTGTTACAACTGTGATGAACCATATCGGGCTGGGCATCAGTGCAAAAGATTTTTTTTTATCGATAAGGTTGAAGATGAGGATACCGAGGTGACAAAGGATATGATAGAGGAAGAACCACCGGACATCTCCCTGCATGCCATTACCGGGCAGCAATCGGCCACAACTACGTAGCATGGGAGCGGCTCGACAACTTCCACCAGGTCTACCCAGTTTCCGAGCTTGAGGACAAGCTCGATCTCCAAGGGGGGGTAGATGTTATAGACTCAATAACACTGAGTCATCTACTTTAATTTTATTATTTATGTTGCTTTTAATTTCGAATTTTATTGATTTGTAATAAGACTTAAAGGTAGGTGTAGAATTGGGTTTTATAACCCTAACCTATGTTGATGATAATTACCCTATTTAAGGGGTAAGGATGGAGAAATAAAGCAAGTTCGGAATTAGGATAAACTAGGATAATTTAGGTTCTTGCTAGGCTCCCTATTCTAGGGTTCTTGGCGTGAACTCTCTCTGGTTGTTTGGTGAATACATTAGGGGGTATCTAAGGTGATCGTGAGAGGAGGAAGAAGAGGAATTACCTTTCTCTTCCGAGTTGCAAGAGAAGACTATCTCTTTCACGGAAATTCCAAAAAGGGAGAAGGGTTGGCGTGAGCCAATCAGGAAGGAGGACGAATTCTGGTTGCTGGATTGGTGTTGACATCAAGAGGTAATTCTTAATCTTGTTCCAAGTATTGAAGATTAGAATTCTGTTTCTTTTTACGTAAGGTACCAGTATTGCATGGTAGAGGAAACCCTACCTTAACGTGAGTCATAAGAAAGGGGGTTCCATGTTGGGGCATCAAGGAGCTCCATTGATTCTCTGGTTTCATCCATAATTAAGAAAAGGAAACTCCTTTTCAAGGGAAACGAATTCAGCAAAGAGAACAGGTTGTTCTTGGATCATTACAGTGAGTCAAACCCTCTTAACGTGTTGGATTCATCTATACCTCGCCGAGTTACTAGATCCATGGCTAGGGACCATAACACACTTGTTAGAATATTCATCTTACGAGGTTTCTTTGTAACACTGCGATTCTCCACCATCTGTCAATGGAATATAATTCAAAGTAGGTGAGAAATGTTAAGGAGGATGTATAGTCCTTACTGACCTACGAACTGCAGCTGCAGGAGTAGACGGCTCTAGATCTGACTGCGGAATAATATGAATGGGTGCACTGGACCCACTCTTCCCGTCACTCGCATCTCTGCACTGCAGTGTGGCCTCTGGTAGGTCATCCAGTCTTACAAAGTCGGACTCCTGAGGAGTTACTTTAGCAACTATATTGGACTTGTCCTTGTACACGATCTTCTCATTGAAGATCACATTCCTGCTTCTTATAATCTTCCGACTCTGGTCATCCCAGAAACGATAACCAAAAGTCTCGTCTCCATAGCCAATGAAATAACATTTTTTGGACTTAGCCTCAAGCTTACTGCGAACATCGAAATCAACAAGAACATAAGAAAGACAACCAAAAAGTTTAAGGTGAGAAAATTTGACCTCTTTCCCGCTCCAAGCCTCCTCAGGCAAACCACAATCCAACGGAGCTGATGGCCCTCTGTTAATCAAGTAGATTGCAATACTGACTGCATCTGCCCAGAAAGTAGGTTATAATCCAACGTGCAGCCTCATGCTTCTAGCATGCTCATTTATGGTTATGTTCATACGTTCAGCAACTCCATTTTGTTGTGGTGTCCTAGGAATGGTCTTCTCCATTCCGATACCCTAAGCTACACAGTATTCCTTGAACCCGCCATCAATGTACTCACCACCATTATTAGACCACAAACATTTCAGTTTCAAACCTGTCTCTGTCTCAACCATGGCCTTCCAAATTTTGAATACATTAAATACATCAGATATATGCTTCAACAAATCAACTCATACCTTCCTGCTATGATCATCAATGAACCTCCAAGGGATGCCACTGGGGAAGGTCCCCACTCATTTGTGTGCACAAGGTCCAGTTTTTCTTTCTTCAGTGTTCTACCACCTTTCAAGAAACTGACCTTCTTCTGTATTCCCATAATGCAATTCTCACACATACAGAGATCTACCGATTTCAGTTCTGGTTGCTTGCCTTTGGACAACAGTTCTTTCATGCCCTTCTCACTCATATGGCAGAGCCTACAATGCCACAAATCTATCATGCTTTCTACAATGGTAGTAGTAAGAGTGCTCTTCAAACTAGTAGTCGAATAGAGAGTACCAATTTTCTTACCCCGAGCCAGTACCAATGCCCCTTTGGTGACCTTCCAGGTGCTATCTGAGGACACCACTGAATGGCCACAATCATCAAGTTGTCCAACTGAAATGAGGTTCTTCTTTAACTCAGGAATGTGCCTGACCTTTTTCAAGGTCCATTTGTTCTTGTGAAGGAGTACAATGTCAATGTCTCCCATCCCCACCACGTTTAAAGCTTCTCCATCAGCCAGATACACCTTCCCAAAATCACCTGCAACATAGTTTTGCATTATCTCTCGAAAGTAAGATGTATGGAAGGAAGCCCCTGAATCATGTATCCAGTCATCAACTGGACTATGAACTGCAAGTAATAGTCATCTTGTACTTCTTCAGTTACTACATTAGCACTATTATTATCGATCTTCTTAGGGTTTCTATAGTTCCTTTTTATGTGGCCAGCTTTCCCACAATTCCAGCAAGTTGTCTACTGACCAGGCCTTGACTTGCTCTTGCCCATGTTGTTTGATTTTGATTTGCCTCTGTTTGAGTTCTTGTCATGTGATCTCTCGAGAATCAACATTCAATGTTGAACTCAAACATGAGGTCTCGCCTGAATCCCTCTAGCGCACCTCCTTAGCCAAAATCAAATCACAAACATCATCATATTTCAATTTTGATTTACCGGCAGAATTACTGACAACCATTCTCATGGTTTCCCAACTATTTGGCAATGAAGCCAATAGTATCAATGCACGTATCACATCATAAAATTCAATTTCAACAGACGACAATTGATTTGTGATAGTGTTAAAATCATTCAGATGTTGTGCAACAGGTGTACCATCTGCCATCTTCAAATTGAATAATTTTTTCATCAAATAAACCTTATTATTCGCTGAAGGCTTTTCGTACATACCTGACAAAGCCTCCATGAGATCCGCAGTCGTCTTCACCTTGCTGACGTTGTGTGCAACGGATCTCAATAAGGTTAGCCGAATAATCCCCAGAACTTGTCGATCCAACAGATTCCAATCAGCCTCCTCCAATTTTTCAGGTTTCTTCCCCAATAGTGGAAGATGGAGTTTCTTCCCATAGAGGTAGTCCTCTATCAGCATCCTCCAGTATCCAAAGTCCAAGCCATTGAACTTTTCGATCCCTGATACCTTCACTTTGCCTCCAGCCATCATTTTCCCTCAGATCCAAACCTGGATCTGATAACTGTTGTTATGAACAACGATGATGATAAAGTGAAAAGTAAACACGTATGACACAAAATTTTACTTGGTTCGACAAATTGCCTACATCCACGGAGTTGCAGATGATTTTATTTTTTCTTTAGAGGAACCACAATACAATAGGGAGAGCCTTAAACCCTCTCTGTTCAACAGCGTCAAAGAGTCATGAAATGCTGTGTTTCTGGCAGCGGCGTCGCTCTCAAGCTTCTCTCTGTAAGCTTCATCTTGATGAGAGTGCGAAACCTCGCACTGCAACGTTGTCCTGGCGAGAGTGTGATGGCTTCCCTCTGCTTCCTCTCACGGCAGCACACATGACGCAAATGCATCATCCTGAGAGCGTCTTCTCTCTGTTCCTACAATGGCTTCGAATAGTAGCACCGGCAACAGCGACGCTTTCTCTCGTTCAGCGAAGTCCGGAGAGGCTTCTCAATTTCTCTTATGGCGCCAAGACCAGAGCTTTCACAGCTCTCTCTTCTTCGACAATAGCGTCGGCGACAGCACCCCTCTTCCGAAAATGGCGTCGTCTCAGAGCACTCCCTCTTCTGGCAACGGCGTCGCCTGTGAGTCTTCCTTCATCCGGCCCCGAGAATCTCACTAGGAAAAACCCTCACTCACAAATCCGTAAATCATGAAACCCCTGTATTTTTAAATCTCTATAAGTGCCGAAGAAGATCCCCTGCGGAGAGACTCTGTTTGCACAACGTCTCTATTTCGACAATAGAGTCGTATGATAGCTGCTTCACATCTATTTCCATGCATCCCGAACGAGCTATTTCATCTGCCGAGAGCTCCTCTGAAAGTCCCTCTCTGTAAGTCTCCCGATTTAAAATTCCCCTATTTCAGGGAAACATGGAGAAGAATGAGGGTGGAAATGACCTTCATGCCCCCATTGGACCCACCTCTCTAACGGTGGACCAGACTCCGCTCAACAAGGATCCTATGAAAATTATATTAAAGGAACTAGGTTAATATAGAAGAAAACAACGAGTGAGAGAGAAAGAAAGAGAACTAAAGGGAGAAGATGAAGAAGAAGGAGAAAGAGAGGAGAGGGAGTTCGGTTAAGAGAGTGAGAGAGAAGGAGGTAATGAGGATAAGGTTCAGTGGCGTCCTAATCCTCCCCCTCATTGTATTTATAATAATGAGAGAGTCAATAATTACATCGTTACCCTTAGGGGTGGCATCGAGCCGAGCCGAGCCCGAACCTGCCTATGTTCGAGCCGAGCTTGATTTAAATATTTCGAGCCGAGCTTCGAGCCGAGCCTCATCTCGAGCCTAAAATTGTTATCGAGCTCGAGCCCAAAAATCTTAACCGAGCTCGAGCCGAGCTTCGAGCCGAACTCGAGCCTCAACATATATTTTAAAATTTTCAAAAAATATATATCAAATTAATTATATATAAAATTATACATACATTTTACATAAAATTGGACATGACCTCTACAAAAAATTAAGCATAACCTATATATATAATACATGTATAAGATTGAGGCATAACCTCTTCTTAAAATTGAATATAATCTATGTATATAATACCTGTATAAAATTCGGCATGACCTCTACTTAAAATTGGACATAATCAATATACATAATACCTGCATAAACACTCCATAAATACTCCATAAACACTCCATAAACACTCCATAAAATTATCTATAAAATTATCTATACATTCCATAAACACTTCATAAAATAGTCTAAACACTTCATACACTGCATAATATTATAAATAAACTTCATACAATAATCAAACACAACAAAATTAAATGAAATATCACTATCAATTTACAATCACCCAAATAAAAACTATAAATCCATTATAAAATTACAAACTATAATTGTTTCTCTTAATGCTAGGAAATAATATACATCCCTGCATGAACAAAATCTCCACCTACGACAAAAACAAAAAAATACTCTTCCATTACTAGTTACTTAATGTCGTTAAAAATATTAAAATTACCATGATGAGAGAAACATGAAAAATCATGTAGCTGATAGCATTATCTCTACACTCTTCTTCTCAGGCTGTAATCATAAAACAAAATTTTAATAAATAAAACTAAAAAATATACTAAAAAATATCATAATAAAGAATTGATCAAAGAAATTCACCTTTTGATTTTTCTTTACACCGTGAAGAACCCAAATCCAATCACTGCCACAAATCAAAGCTTGAACTGTACTTGGTGCCAAGGAAGAACGATATGAGTCTATTACTCTACCACCAGCACTAAATGTAGACTCTGAAGCTACTGTGGATATGGGAATTACAAGGATGTCTGCTGCCATCTTAGATAATACTCAAAATTTCATATGATTCACTTTCCACCATTCTAAAACATCAAAATCATATTGTGAAGTTTCCTCACAACTATATACACCTTCTTCAAGATAAATTTCCAATTCTGACCTTGGTAAATTAACTGCATCCTTTTGTTTCATATAACTCATCAACTTTGACCAACCTGAACTTGATGAAGGCCTACGACTTGTGGAAACACCCATAGAGCTACTAGTACTTGAAACAATCTCTTCATTTCTAATATCCACATTATATAAGGATACATATTCATCGTAGATCTCATATAAGGTGCGTCGAACTAAATTTATATTCATTGTAGCTTCCTCCATAGAATATATCACTGGAAAACACATTTCGATCAACTTTAATTTGACCCTTGGATCCAAAACTGAAGCAACAGCCATCAATAAATTGCATTCACCCCAATACTTCTCAAATTTCTCTTTCATTCTACTAACCATTGTCCTAATGAAAACATTTTCATTTGTAGAATGAAAATCCAGAACTTCTTTTACCCTATATACCTCACTAAGGTACAAATTAGAAGTAGGGTAGTCACTCCCATAAATTATATTTGTAACTGCATTAAAAACTTCTAAAATCTCACACACCATGTCAACTTTTTCCCATTCATCAAAACTTGGCAAACAATCATATGTTGGTTCTCTAACTTTAAATCTAGAGAATGCATCTTTGAATTTTAATGCAGAAGACAACATGGCATAAGTAGAGTTCCAACGAGTTGGACAATCAATAACCAACCTCTTTTCACCAAGTTCTAATTGTTGTACAATTTCAGAAAAAGTGCGAAGTCTAGCCTCAGACGGATTTATGAATTTGACACTTTCACGCACATTATCAATGATATCTTTAATCTGAACAAGACCATCTTGGACTAATAAGTTCAAAATATGAGCACAACAACGCACATGAAACAACTTTCCACCACACACCAAATTTTTTTTCCTTGAAAAATCTTGTTTCAAAACTTTGATACAAACATCATTATATGCAGCATTATCAACTGAAATACTAAAAACTTTATTTTCAATCTCCCACTCTTTCAAACACTTGTAAATAGCATCTGCTATATCAACTCCACGACGAGGAGGAGGAACATGCACAAAACTCAAGACTCATTTTTGTAGCTTCCAATTACTGTCAATAAAATGCCCAGTAATAACCATGTATTCAATTTTTTGATTTTGAGACTTCCAAAGATCCGTGGTAAGACTAATCTTGTTAATCTCTTTTAACAAAATTTTCAATTTCTTTTTCTCTGCCTCATACACCTCCATACACTCCTTCTTAATAGTCTTCCAGGATATTTTCTCATAATTCATATTTGCCATCTTCATTACAAAATTAAATCCCTCCTCTTCTACTATCATGAATGGATGCTCATGCATAAGAATTCAATGAGAAATGAGTACTCTCATTTTAGCTTGATCATAATTTCCTCCAAAATCCATAAAAGGAAGTCCAGATGGACTCTGATCAACATTAGACCCCGCTCCCACTGGTTGAAAGTTTAAGGTTTTTTGTTTTCTCATTGCCACTTTTCTACTAGGGCAACGTTTCAAATGTCGACTCATATGTGTGGTCACTCCACTACTAATAACACTCAAATTGATTTTACAATGAACACACTGAGCCTTTTTTGTACCATTAAGTGATACTTCTTTGAATTCCAACCACACATGAGACTTTTTTTGTCTTTTGGAGGTATGAGTAAAATCACCTTCATCCTCATTTATAGTAATTTCATCTGGGCCCACTTCTATGACAGAGGGTAGTGACTCTGGTGGAGTTGAGTCACTATTTATAGTTACACTAGAACTAGTGTTAATTATTGATGTCAATTGAGGAGGTGTTGACATTCTTACTTCTACAAAAAAACAAAATTACAAATTAAAAACATAAAGAAAAGAAAGTTATCCGAACAACAAAGATCCTACACATAATTTAAGATACTTGTTTATTCTTAGAGGAAGGTACGTGACATTGTGACAATCGGGAACGACCCTTGTCTTTCAATGCAGCGGGGTCTCTTTGAGCCAGTAGCCCTGCACCCAATAGTTTCCAGTCCAATATACCGATCCTTTTTTTATATATAAATTTAAAAACTTCTAAGATAAGGAAATAAGCACACCAACATTCTCTTCTAATATTCTGATGAAATTCAACCTCAATACCAAGAAATTAATGATAAAAATGAAAAAAAATGAAATTCAACCTCAATACCCCACTATACCAAGAACAGCAGTAGATATAAGTTCAATGAGAATTAAGAAAGAAGGACAAAAACTAACTTTTTTTATTCTTTTTTATAATAAAGAGAAGTTGGATGCAATTAAGAAAGCTCCTGATTCCATTAACTATAATAGAGTATTATTGAACAGAATATGTTATTAAAACTTAAAATCATGAAATAAAATTCCATTGCTAAAATATATCAAGTAACAATTTGAATACCATTGCTGTTTATTGCTGAAATATATGATAAACGTACAAAATTTTATAAGAGGCCAGACACCTAAAAATAAGAAGGCAAAAAAGAAACAAGATCCCACAACATAAAAATATTTGAAAGTCTAGAATAATAACTTCATTTATGAAGAACAATGGAATTTGAGCAAAAAAATCATTGACAACCAACCAACTATTTTCCAAACATTATAGCAATTGAGCTTAGTAAGTCATTCTGAGATATACAAAAACATAACAAATGACAAGTTGGGGGATTTTTCTCCCCCACCCTTCCTTTCCTTCTTGAATGTTAGCTCAGTATGAAGTTTCCTGGCTCTCAGCCAGCTAGAATGCAATTGATGGCACACTCAAGCAAAAAAATAAATTAAGAGAATAAAATAGGCCAACCTTATACAATCTGTATAAAATGATCTTCTTACATTCTACCCTTAAATCAAGAATTCACCATTTCAAAAAATCAAACAGTATCAACACTCAAAATCATGAAATAAAATTCATACCAGTTTTCTTACAATGATTTCTTCCCGAGTGTATTTGAACTGTCAGCTGGAAATATCGGAAAAAAAAAAAACAGAGCTGAGTTTGCTTACAGAAACAAAGTGTGCCGTTCGGATATCCAAAAAAAATTTCCCATAATGAAGGAGCACTGCTGAGAAATGAAGCTGAGAAACGAAGCCGAGAAACGAAGCTGAGAAACGAAGAGAGAGTTAGAGATTTTTTAGGTTAGCTCGGCGACGAAAAAAAAACAGAAAGATTAAATAAAAATCTTACCTCCTTCCGTCGGACCGTCGATTTCGTCTCGTCGGCGAGGAAAAGCTTGGATGAAGAAATCGAAGAGGAAGACGAGAAAGAAATCTTTGAGGAAGGAAGACAGAAATCGTAGATGAATAAATCGAGGAATCGAAGAGGGAGAGGGAGAACAAGGGATTTGAAGACCAAATCCCCCATTGCCCCTGAATACCTGCCGACGGACAGCGATTTCCGCAAGAAATCACGCTGAAACGGCATGGAAATGGCAGACGGAGGTATGGGTTTCGCAGAGAAATTTCCCGAATCGAAGAGGTCTCCCGATCCCCGATCCCGAATCGCTCGTTATATTAACGAGTCGGCTCGCGAGCCGACGAGCCGAACCGGGCTCTGCTCGAGCTCGACTCGTTAATGTAAACGAGCCCATCCCTGAGTTCGAGCTCGGCTCGAGCTCGAAATATAACGTCTTGAACCGAGCCGAACTCGAGCGGCTCGCGAGCCGGCTCGGTTCGAAGCCACCCTTAGTTACCCTTTACCCTAAGGAGGGAGAAAAGGGTCAAAATCAAATGTAATTTACATCAATATTCTACTTCGAGCTTATCTTCCAACAAGTTATGTTAGTTTTCTATTCATGTTCTTTTGTTTAATTATGTTAGGACTTATCTTTAAGTATTAGACTTTTGTGTAACTAGGATAAAGGTAGTTTAATTGCAATTGGGTTACACTTGTTTACTTTATTATAAATAGAAGTTCATTGTGCTTCAATTATAATAAGCCAATGAAGTATTTATCTTTTCTTTATTATAAATAGAAGCTCATTGTACTTCAATTATAATAAGTCAATGAAATATTTATCTTTTCCAAAAAGTCAACAACTCTTCTATGAGTTAAATGAGCAGAAAAAACGTCACTACAAGAAAAATTGGTTTAGCCAACAAAAACGTTGACAAAATATTTAAATTCGCTAGCAGGCACTTTTGTCAGCGGATCTCAAAAATTCGTTGGGAGAGCACTCCCCAAATTTTTCATGTTCTCAGGAAAAGCTTCTCCCAACTAATTGTATAAATTTGCTAATCCAAAAAAATTAAGTAAACTACTAGTCTTAAATAATGAGAGATCAAGTTATGTCTCACGCAAGTCTCAAATCATTCTTCCATCATATAACCATCAACTTCATAATCAATAGGTCTTCATAACCTTGTTAGCAACCGATCTTGATCAAACTTGCAATATTTGAGTGCAAAAAAACCAAGGTCATAATATCCTTTAAACACCAAGTATTAGCTTTCACAACTTCTCATATGAAAGCCATTTGTTTCTTGATATAATATAGAGATTAAGGGTTTGGTACATAGAATGAATGTAGGGGGAAATATAACTAGAAATCACTTATCTTTCCATGGTTGAATCTCTTCCTTCAAGAGCACCTTGCATGAAACCTTCAAAGGTACTTAAGAATCACTTCAACGTGGGAGTCCTAAATCCTCAGCTCTGATACCATGTAGAATTTATGACTCCTTCATAATGATCTCGACCCAAATAGGGAGAGGAGAAGAAAAAGAAGGAGAAGAAGAAGAGAAGAAGAGAAGAAGAGAGAAAGGAGAGAGAGTTTAGAGATCAACTTCCAAGAGAAGGGAGAGGAGTGTTTGGACGAATTTGAGAAGAGAGGAGAGAACTTAATGCTCTACCTCTTAGCCAAGGGCCTCTATTTATTGTTTTTTTACAATGCCATTAGGGTTACAACATTACAAGAGAAGAGACATAGATAAGTAATTACGTCTTCATGCTATCTTTATGAGAAGTCTTCTTATTTACCAAAATGTTACCTCTTGGATGTGTGGGCTTTCTTCCTTAGACATGTGGGCTTGAGCCCACCTTCTAACAGCTAACAAAGGTACACCCTCTACCACCAGAGCGCGTGGTAGAAATTACATAGGAGGCCAAGTAAGAGGTGGAAGGTCTAGCTCTTGTCGTTTGAGGTCTGATAATTGGGTTTACACTCATTGTGGAGAACAAAATCATTTAGTTGAAACCTATTGGAAGCTGCATGGAAAACCAAATTGGGCCACTTTCAACCAAGCCTCTGTTCATACTAATAAAAATGAAGAATAACCCGAGTCATACAAAGGCAAGACAACTATAACCAATGAAGGTTATGAATTCTTGTAAAGACTAAAGACTATGATGGTATCTTTTCTTGCATCTTCTTCCATTGTTGCTGCCACAATCGCTTCAGGTTTGCTCTCTACAACTTCTTCTTTTTTCATCTTGGATCATTGACTCAGGAGCCTCTGAGCATCTGATAGGTAACAAAAGTCTATTACATTTCATGTCTCCCTGTTTATCTGACAAGTTTGTTACCATAGTCGATGGATCCCAAACCAAAGTTCTTGGGAAGAGATCCTCCTCTGCTACACCTTCGCTTCCGCTTACTGATGTCTTATTGGTTCCCCAGTTTCCCTTAAACTTATTGTCTGTTAGCCACCCCACCAAACCTTTCAATTGCTCCATCACCTTCTCCCCTTCTTCTTGCATTTTTTAGGATCTAACAACGAAGCAAGTGATTGGTTGAGGCCATGAATAGGAGGGTTTTTATTACTTGGACTTGTCTCGGGTAACTATAGTTTCCACTTCTCAGATAGAGGCATGATTATGGCACAACCTGTTCGGAATCCATAGTAGCATCACTTCAACAATTATTTCTTTTTTAAAAAAACATTGTCTAGTTTAAACTGTGAAGTAGGTCAGTTGAGCAAACACCATAGGACAACATACTCTTCTCGAGCTGAAATTATAGGTGTTGCTCCCTTTTCCTTAATTCACTCTGATGTATGGGAACCATTGAGTGTCTTGAATATTTCACAAGTTAAGTATTTTGTCAAGTTTGTGGATGATTTTACTCGACTCACATGGCTGTTTTTGTTTAAAGAAAGGTCTGAGATTATTTTCATCTTTAATTCCTTTCATGCCAAGGTACAAACTCTGTTTGGTAAAAACATACAAGTTTTTTGTTCTGATAATCCCAAAGAGTACCTCTCTGGTGATTTTCCATTATTTTTTTAGGATCAGGGCATTATCTATTAGACATCATGTACCTACACACCTCAACAAAATAGTGTAGTTGAAAGAAAAGATAAACATCTCCTAGAGGTAGCCTGTGACCTGCTCTATTCTATGAATATGCCCTATTTTTATTGGCCTCACTCCATACCTATTGCATGCTTCATTACTAATTGGTTTCCTTCCTCAGTGCTTAAACATAAATCCCCTTATTCATTGTTATTTCCTGATGAAGACCCGTCTCTCTTCCCTTAAAAGTTTTTGGATGCACATGTTTTGTTCATGTCACATCCCCCCAAAAGCGTAAGCTTGATCCTAAGTCTCTTGAGTGTATCTTCTTAGGTTACTCTTGTGCCCAAAAGGTTATGTCTACTATAATCTTTCTCTTCACAAGGTACTTATTTCTTGTTACTTTTTGTAGGACATATCTTTTTATACTTTTTTTGTGTGCAAGCTCAAACGAAGATGTGGATGTAGGAAAATATCAGAGACTTGTTGGAAAACTCATTTATCTTATAACCATGCTAGATTTAGCATATGTCGTAAGTGTGGTTAGTTAGTACATGCATAAACCACAAGTTATTCATGGACAAGCTCTGGAGAGAATCCTCTGATACTTAAAAAGAGCTCTTGGCTAGGGACTTCTATATAAATGTCATGGTGACCTCAACATTGAAGGATTTGTTGATGGTGATTAGGTTGGACTACCTGATGACAAGAAGTCCACCTCTGGGTATTGCACCTTAGTTGGAGAGAACTTGATTACATGGAGGAGTAAAAAATATAATGGGGTTGCTAGATCCAGTGTTGAAGTATAATACAGGGTTATGGCCCATGCAGTTAGTGGGCTTCTATGATCAAATCTCTCCTCACTAAATTAGAGTTCCACAAAAAAAATCATATGTCACTCAATTGTGACAGCCAGGTAGCCATCAACATTACTTCAAATTTAGTCTTCCACGAGAAACCAAAACATATTAAGGCAGATTGCCACTTCATACGAGAAAATTTTCAGGTTGACATTATTTCTCTCAAACATGTTTCATTTCAAGGACAAGTGGCAAATATACTCAGGAAGTAGGTGACATCCAAGATACAAACCACTATATGCAACAAATTGGGTATCTACGATGTTTTCTCTCTCCCAGCTTGAGGGGGAATGTTGGGAGACATCTCAAAGGGGCATTAAGTAAATACCTTCCCCACGTCAAAGAGATTGCAAAAGGTGTAAATTAGTGTCCTTCTCATAAGGATGACACAAGGCTGTAAATAGAGAAGATGATGTATGTCTACTTATGTCTTTTCCTTTTGAGACCTTGTCCCTAAGGACAATGTAGTCGTTGTAACCTTCCTTCATAAACTATAAATAGAGACTCAAGACAAGGGGTAGATCATTAAGTCTCTCCTCTCTCAAATTCTTCCTTACACTTTTTCTCTCAAACCCTCTCTCTCTCTCTCTCTCTCCATCTCCTTAGCCGTCCCTCCTCTCTTCATTCTTCCTCTCCTTTTCTTTTTCTCTTCTTATTCTTTCTCTCCTCTCTCACCCTCTTAGCTGAGTACCTATCATGGGATCCTAAATCTTACAATATCAAACTATAAAACTAATAAAAACCTACATATTCCATCCCCCTCTTTGTTTCATCCTGGCGTTCTCTTGCTGACTGAGCAAGGGTGGGTGGATTGTTTCTTCCCCCTCCTCTTCGTTCTTTTTCCCTCCTATTTTTGTTGTTTTAGAACAACACTCAAGGCCAAACATGTGAGGAAATTTTATAGTTGTTTTGAGTGTTCTGTAATTAGAAATGGTTTGATGAGCACACTTTCTTATTGTAAGATGTGCATTAGAAACCTTGGTTTTAGCCTAGTTCACATAATGACAGTGTATAGATTTTAATAAGTTGACTGAATCAAGTTGTCAAAAAATTAATTTTTAGACTATTTCGCATTAATGAGTAAAGAATACAGCTCGGGGCAGGGACAGTACTACTCAAACCTCATGTACAAGGGGAGGGGGGGGGGCGCTCTGCCTAGTTAGAGTTGATTCAGGAGATTCCTTTTGCTAAGCTTGGATTTGCAGATTTGAGCAGATTCAAGAGACTCCTACTTTAGTTAAAGAGTCCAAGATCGAGCTTGTTGTTCTTAGAACTTACTGCCAAGTTATGATGAGGGGTTAGCACATTGCCTTTACTTCATCAATTATATAATCTAGCCTCCAAGGAGGAGCGTCATTCCTGGACATCAAAGAGATGACGATGGAAGAGTCCCATTTAATGTGACTGGGCTAGAGAAATCATCTCCTGGGAGTAGAGCATGGAGATTTGCTACAGTTGAAGCATGCATGCCTGCTGATCCTGAGAATGCTAGGGTAATGGAGTCGATCTGATTAGAATAATACCTTCTATGGCTTTTGGCACCAAATTTTAAAGGAGTTTCCATCAAAGTTCATCAAATCATATAAAATGAAGAAATTAAAAAATGATAGCCTCTAGAAATGTTTCTTAGAGTAAGTGCCTGATTATGGAAAGCAGACAGAACTCCCCGAACTAGGCTGAACTGAGTAAATTGAGTGGCCATATTGTTGAACTTCCCTGTTCACCATATTCAGATCAGTGCAGTGGTCATGTCTCTCATGGACTTGTACCCAGATCGCCTTGCTTAAAAAGTCCAATATGAGTTGGAGAATATGCAAACGGTTTCAGAGGCCTACAAAACATCAATAGGATAGTTGAGGGTAATTAGATATAGTTGATACCATCTTTATACCACCCCCCGTCTTGGTGGTACTGTAGCATAAAAACCTTCTCTTTATCTGCAGTAACTTTAATACCAACTTTAAAAAAAAAGGGATCCATAATCGAGATTTTACTATATGCTTTAAAGTCTCCTTAATTGATATTTTATTATTCTAAAGCACCAATTTCTTGTTGCCTTTGCTAATGAAAATGAGCAGATATCTCAGATCCCTGAATTTGTAGGCAGAAATTATTATGCTATGTATAATGTTTTTGATAACCCCACCAATTGAATGGCCTGTTCCCAAGAATATACAACCAAAAATGAGTAAAGAGGCCTCATAAACCTTCTATGGTTTATCCTGCCCAGCATCAATCAAATATTTTAGATCTTATGGGTTAAAGAAGATACTAATTGCTCAAGCAGCTTGTATTGAGGAATCAAAGCCAACAATCCCACTTGAGACGTGGAATAGCTCTGTCATTGGTTTCTTCTGTGACTAATTACTCATATTTTTCAAATATTGTGAAGTCTTTCTTAATGTTTTGCTTGAATGTAAGGGTAGTTTGGTTAATAATGAGTGAGTTAAGAGAGGGGTGTGTGTTTAAGTTGTAAGCAGGCGTGGGTTAGGGTTAAAAGAGGAATTAATTCATTATGACAAATTATGTTCCCTGTAAATAATAGAAGAATGAATGGGTGAGGCAGCTCTGATTTGACCCAATTTTTCTCTCTTTTGGTTTTTTCTCTTGTTCTTCCTTGAAACAGTCTTACCTCTCTCAAACAACCCACTTGTTGGCCTCAAATTACTCTCTAACCAAAGGAACACCAACAGACCCATGGACTAATTCTATCATGGTTTCTTCCATGACTTGAAATTTGTTCTATTTCATTTTCAAGTTTAGGCATTTGATCAAAATGCTTAACTAGTATTTTTCAAATGTGTCTAGCCTTCTCTGACAGAATCTCTGTAGGCTATTGATATAGCTCTAGTGGAGGAATCACTTCCAAGAACTGAATCAGTGAGCACTTCCGCTGGCCAGTGAAGAAGATTTTTAATCAGTGGAACTGTGCATAACAGTGCCTGTTATTTACTTCCTTTCATTTTTGCTTCACATATTCTATGTAGTTATGGTTGAACAACTTAGCTAAATGCACAGATCTCGGCAAGGTCCAAAGGTTCAACCAACGAGACAGAAATTTCAAGAACCTTCAACAGAAAGCTACAAACAGATTTGACAGACGAGATGGTTGGTTTGGCTCGCCAGGTGCAAGAGAGTAGCCTCATGATGAACTAATTGTTGCAGAACACTGAAAAGGTACTAAAAGACCCAATGCTTTTACTTTATTTGTTAGACCCGAGAGATTTTTGTTTGGATATTAAGTAAAAGATTTACCATTGTAAAATTTGATTAAAATCTTTGTAATCACCATGAATTAATGGTGAGAGTTTACATTGAATTTATACAGAAAATTTATAACGGTAATTGGGCTTTTCTGCCTCTCAACGAACCGATCTTCTGCCTTTGATTCTGGTAATGGAGGCTTGGTCTGGTTTTGGATGTTTGTTGGACTCCAATCTCATCAAAGTCCTGTATTGGGTTACTACTCAAATATTTGCTATAATCATGTAAGTATTTTGGAACTAGGATGAAATGAAAATGTATATAACTTGTTCGACATAGGTTACTCTTCAACAGGTAATATGGTATGAATTTGATTATAACATCTCAAAGGGCAAGGAAAGATGTCTGTCTTTTTATTCTCGTTGAATATAGTTTTTTTTTTTTTGTTTTTTATTGCTAGGATTGAAATTTGTTTGAATAAAATAACTAAATAATAGTATGGGTGCAATAGTTTTAAAAGAATATTAATCTTGTTTTATTTATTTAAAGCCTTGACTTTGACTTTTAATTCAGGTAGAGGGCATTGACTTTATAGTTTGACTTTGACTTTCAGTACTCGTCCCAATCACACTATCTTTATTGATTGCTTGAAGAGAACAACTCTCTCTTAGATGTAGACTTATGGATTAAACAATAGAGGCAGAATTGTTATTAATCTTGTTAGTTATTTATTGTTGATAACTTAATATCCATACTAACCACTTTTGGGTATATTGGTGATACATGCGGTAATATCTCCTTTTTTTTATGTTTTATTTATTTTAACGCTGACCAAGATACGTAAAAGAAGGAAAAATAAATATTTATACTAACATTAAAACAATAATAAGCGGAATGTTGTTAAGCCAATATCGGTGCACTAATAAGGAACCAATTTAAGTATTGAGATTAAGGGTATGTTTAGAACCCTATGGAAAATAAAATAAAATAAAAATTTGACCATTATTATTCCCAAAAATAGTTAGTAAAAAAGATAATTTGATAATTATCTAATTTTTATTAATTATTTATTAGAATAATAATGATCAAATTCTTATTTTCTTTTCTAAGGATTTCAAACAGACCCTAATTACTCAAATCTCAATACAATATGAGATTTCAAGTATCTAATACAATAAAACCATGGTTATGGAAGTTTTAGAACCGTGAGGTGATTAATTAGACCTTAGTATATTAATATATGCCCTTGTGTCACACATGCTTTTTTTTTTCTATATTTCAGTCAACTCTCAAAATCCTTTAAAAAAAAACACGTCACTAACAGCTGCCTTAATATGTTTTTGTTTTTCTTGGTAAAACAAGGCTGTAAATAATTCTAAACAAGTAATGTAATGGTTCACTTAATTAATGAGTTTTATACCTAATACGGAGAGCAATTTCCACGGTCCCTTTCCGAAAATGCCGTCACAGTCTCCAAGTGGGCCCCTCAAATTCAACTTAGTGACCCTTGGGGGCACGTGCGTGGATTCCAGCCACGTGCTGGAAGAGAACTCATCACTAGCCTAGTTTAATGAAATAATGAAAATCTCCCCGTCTCTTTCCGAAACGGCAAGATTCAGTATTCCTTTCCGGCTTCGATGGTCCTTCTGTTCACTCCGGTGGTACAACTTGTTAGTGGTGGGACCGCGCAGTTTTTTCTCTTAGCCCACTAACGGGAAGAAAGCAAAAAACGGGTCCGCTTTTTTAAAGCGAATAGAAAAGGGCTGACCTCGGAGACGACAAAAGCTAGTCAACTCGTTGGAGGAGAAAAACGGGTTGAGACATTGAATGGTAATCTCAGTTGGTTGGTACTTGGCTTTTCCACAGCTCAGTCAAGCAGGAATTTAGCCAATCCTGAATCGAAACGGCCGATCCCTCGGCAGCACGGATTCGAAAATATCTGTCCAAAACCGAAGATTTTTCTTAGAGGAAGTGGGGATTTTTTTTTCTGGGGAAGGAGGAGAGCTGGATTTGAATCTAGCGGAGGAGCCTGAGGTGCCAGATCCCTCGTCGTTGGTGCGGGCAAGTCGCCGTCTGGGGAGTAGTTGTGGTTTGGGAGGCGGGGAAACCCTAGCTCTGAGTCGGGGAAGCGGGAAAGGAGAGTGGAGTGGGGAGGGAGTGGAATCTAGTTTTTTTGTGGGGAGTGATTGTGAGGATTTTGTTCGGAGGCGGGGATGCGAAGGAGGGGCTAATGACAGTCGGGCTGCTTCTGTTGTTGTTTTTTCTGCTGCCCTTTGTGGTGGGACAGCAGCAGCAGCAGCAGCAGTTGAGTTCGAGGATCGAACTTGCGGCTTTGTTTTCTCTGAGATCTTCGTTGGGACTACGGAGCAGGTTCTGGCCGCGGAAGGCTGACCCTTGCTCTGCTTGGGCCGGCGTTAGCTGTCGGTTGGACGGACGGGTTGTGGGCATCAATATATCCGGTCTCCGGCGAACTCGCCTTGGGCGGCTCGACCCTCGATTCTCTGTTGATGCGCTGTCTAATCTGACGTTCCTTGCGACCTTCAATTCTTCTGGGTTTGCTCTCCCGGGCTCTATCCCTGACTGGTTTGGGTCTGCTCAGCTTCCTTCTCTTACTGTGCTTGACCTCCGTTCTTGCTCCGTTTCTGGCTCTATTCCTCCCTCCCTTGGAACCTTGTCCAATCTTATCTTTCTTGATCTCTCGCGTAATTCCATCACTGGAAGCATTCCCGAGTCCCTTTTTGGTCTTTCCCGCCTCTCTGTATTGGACTTCTCGCATAACTTGCTTACCGGGAGCATTCATCCGTCGTTTCTGTCACTCGGCAATCTTACATTCCTTGACCTCTCCAACAATTTTCTCAACGGTCCTATTCCTCCTGCTTTCGGGAATCTTTCCATTTTATCTTCGTTAAACCTCTCCAGCAACGATTTAAGCGGCTCCATCCCTGCGCAGCTAGGAGGCCTCTCTCGATTAGTGAACCTTGATCTTAGTTTCAATTCTCTGTCGGGAGCGATACCCAATGATTTGGTGGGGTTGATCAGTTTGCAGAGAATGGCTATAGGGAATAATTCGCTCAAGGGGCCCTTGCCAGGAGAAGTCTTGTCCAAGCTTTCACGGCTACAGTCTGCGATCCTCAGTTATAACAATTTCTCTGGTGCTCTACCACAGGCAATATGGCTTCTTCCCTACTTAAGTTTCTTTGATGTCTCCTTCAATTTCTTCACGGGTAGTCTTCCTGTTAGGGGGGAGTCAGATACATTCAATGTGAGTGGGAAGTCGATTTTCAATCTGTCGCACAATCAGCTTTATGGCCCCCTTGCCTTGTCCAACCTGGTGGGAACTGGTTTTATCGATTTTTCCAGCAACTATTTTCAAGGGAGAGTCGATCTTAGTGCATTTAGTGTGAATGTTTCTCTTTTTGACAACTGTCTCCAAAACATTTCGAATCAGAGGAGTTTTTCGGACTGTAAATTGTTCTACGCTGCCAGAGGGTTGAATTTCGATGACGGTATTGGGGTGTCCCCAGACTCTGCACCTCAGCCTGCCTCAGGAGGGAAGAGGAGCCGCCGAAGTTGGAAGTTTATACTGGCGGGTGTTTTTGGAGGATTAGGCTTTATTATATTTTTGGTGTCAGCAATCATACTGCTGCAGCGCAGGCGTGGGGGTGGCACTACTACACAAAGAGAAGTTGTTGTAGATTCTGTCCCTTCAGGAGGTGGTCCTCCAGCTCCAGGTTTCTCTATTAATTATGCAAGTCTAGGAAATAATTTCACGTATGAGCAACTGCTTCAAGCCACTGAAGAGTTTGGTGATTCAAATCTCATTAAACATGGGCACTCTGGTGATCTTTTCCGAGGAATTCTGGATGGTGGGATTCCCATAGTTGTGAAGAGGATTGATGTACGAAAAGTTAAAAAAGATGCATTCCTAGTAGAATTGGATGCGTTCAGTCGGGTTTTGCATGCTAGATTAGTATCACTCCTGGGTCACTGCCTGGACCAAGATAACGAGAAATACCTTGTTTATAAATACATGCCAAATGGAGATTTATCCAATAGCTTGTTTAGGAAAATCAGTCCAGAAGAAGATGGGTTACAGTCACTGGATTGGATAACTAGGCTTAAAATAGCTATAGGGGCAGCTGAGGCTCTATCTTATCTTCATCATGAATGCACTCCACCTCTTGTTCACAGGTATTTCTTTAATTGCTCCCTGGCTTCCCTTTACTTCTTCTAATAAAAATTTTCTCATCTCTAAGGTTTTGTTTGCCAGTCATTAAGAACGCATAACTTTGGACATCTTACAACATAGCAGTCTAATGACTGAAGTTGCACGCGTTTACATTTCTTTAGTATAAAGTAGTTTAAATATCAAATTTGTACCTTCTAGACACTGATGGTAAACTCAAAGTGCCTTGCTCATTTTAGAAAGATGTTCTTCAGCAAATAGAAAGGAGGAAAAAGAAAAAAATGTTAGAAGAAATTTTGCGATATCTGACCAAGTCTTGGCCACAACTCAATAGATTGCATAGAATGAAAATTGAAATACTTGTGAAACTGCCTATAAGGGATGTATCTTGTTTTACCATGGAAGACATACACTGATATAGTGTTGTGGAATCATTATCTTCCTTTTAGCTGTTAATTTGCTTCTCACATGCTACTATATTTAAATCGCCCTGGCAACAACTCACTAAGGCTGTTATGGTGGTCCTGACAAGTACAACTGATGTTTAGGCTACTCGTTGGATCTCTAGGAACAAAGATGAATACTGTTACTGTTCATGACTTTTCATGGAATAGACATAAATCAAAATATGTGATTTGGGGAGAAAATAAAAGAGGAAAAAGAGTTATTGAAAGAGGAGCAACTTTGCTGCCTTGGAATCCAAACCAGAAAGGTCTGTCCAACTTCTTTATAATCAGGGTTTGAGTGAAAATTTTACAAAAGGATAAAAATGTCCCTCAATACTCAAAATTACATCTCCTAAAATACGTGTCTAAAGTAAATGAAAATTTAACTAAAGATAAAGTAAGATATTCTTTTTTGAAATGGGAGTAAGACATTCTCTATCTAATAGCCATACTATAGAAGAAAATTGTAATGTGGAAAATATGGAAAATGACCAAAATACCCCTAGACTTGTATTTTAACACTCCTCAAATTGGAGAGTAGATATCAAACAATCCTAGTTTGTCACTAATGAATACATGTTCACGTTTTCCCAAAAACTTCGTAAATATATCTCCCAAATGGTCTGAAGATTTTACATAAAGAGTTACCACCTTCCCTTGCATAGCTGCATCTCTAATGAAGTGGTAGTTAACCTCTATATGTTTCATTCTCTCATGGAATTCAAGATTTCTGGAAATAAAAATGACTCCCTGGTTATCACAATTCAGGTCAGGTAACGTAAAACCAAACTCAATAAGCATAAACTTAATCCACATAGGCTCACTAACTGTATGAGTCATTGCTCGATACTCAGCATCTGCCCACAACTGTCTGTTTCTTACTTTTCTAGCATATCAGATTGCCTCCAACAAAATAACAGATTGCTTCCATCTTACACTCAGTATAATCGGCATCAGAATACCCAAATACATCAACTTTCCCATTCTGAGTATACCCAAGACCTTTTCCAGATGCACCCTTCAAGTACTTCAAAATCCTCTGAGCAACTTCTAAATGGACTTTCTAAGGATTTTCCATGAACGGGCTCACAACTCCCATAGTTAATGAGATATCCAGCCTGGTCACTGTAGCATAGATCAATTTACCTACTATGGTATTAAGTTTTATCCTTGAGTGTAGAACCTTGGGTGTCATGTAGATTATGATTAATTTCCATGGGGGTGTCTATGGGTTTAGCACTTAATAAACCATACTCCTGTAACATAGCTAATATATATTTTCTCTAAGAAAGAACAATACCTCGCTTGCTACGAGCGACTTCAATGCCAAGGAAGTAATATTAAGAGAGCCCAAATCCTTCGTCTGAAAATGTGTGGCCAGATATTGTTTAATTTTTGTAATAACATTAAGATCATCACTAGATAACACAATGTCATCTACATAGACTACCAAAATCACCATACCATTCATCCTTTTAAGTAGGAACATAGAATGATCACAATGGTTCCTATAGAGCCCAAACTGTAGTACCACATCACTAAACTTTCAAACCAGGCCCATGGACTCTATTTAAGTACATAAATAGCCTGCTACAACTTATACACTTTTCCTGTCTTCCCCTGAGCAATATACCTAGGAGGTTGCTCCATATACACTTCCTCATGTAGGTTACCATATAGAAAGACATTCTTCATATCGAGTTGAAAGAGAGGCTAACCCTTATTAAAAGCCATAAATATTAAGATACGTACCGAAGGAAGTTAGGCCACTGGAGTGAATGTCTCAAAGTCATCAACTCCAAAAGTCTGTGTATACCCCTTCTCTACCAATCGAGCTTTGTACCGTTCAATAGAGCCATCAACATTATATTTGATAGTATAAACCCAATGACACTCCACAATAGCTGCTTTTGCAGGTGGATCACATAGACGCCATGTTCCCCGAGACACTAAAGCACTTATTTCATTATCCATAGCTTGTTTCCATTCAGGAGAGCACAAGGCTTCTTGCACTGAACGAGGTATATGGGAAGTAGATAATGACATAGCAAATTACTTGAAGGATGGGGACAAAAAATCAAGAGACACATATTTGGATTTCTGATGAGAAGTACAAGATCATTTACCTTTTCGTAGACTAAGAGGCAAGTCCAAATCATAGACAACAAGATTTGTAGGCAATAGGGAAATTGGTGGGTCATGAGAAGAGAGCTCTGTTGAGGTAATTGTTGGAGACACTGCAGGAGCACGAGAACAACGACTATAAACATGAATAGGAAATGAAGAACTCGATGAAGCTAGTACATCCAAATCTGCAACAGGAACAAGATTGTTTAAAGGAGATTTAAGTGATATTGGAAGGTCAATAGATGATGATAAATTTGGAGTATGTTCAAAGAAAGTCACATCGATTGACACATATGTCTTTCGTTGAATATGATCATAACATTAGTACTCTTTTTGTCGACAAGAATATCCTAGAAAAACACATTTGACAGACCGAGGTGACAACTTATCAACCGAAGTTCTAAACATATGAACAAAAGAAGTACATCCAAAAATATGAGGAGCCACATCAAACAATTTACAATTAGGCTTTAAAACCTAAAGAGGAACTTGACCACTCAAAATTGATGAGGGCATACGATTAACCAAGTAGCACGAAGCTAAAATTGCATTTCTCCAAAAAGATTTAGGAACATTCATATATAGTAATAGTGTCCTTGTAACCTCAAGGAGATGTCTATTTTTACGTTCAACCACCCCATTTTGTTGTGGTGTATAAGGGTATGACGTTTGATGGGTGATACCATGAGAAGCACAAAATACTAAAAATTTATGGTTAAGATATTCTAAACCATTGTTAGTACGAAGCACATGAACATATGCACCAAATTTATTTTTTATTTCATTGAAAAAATTGAGGAATACATCAAATACTTCAGACTTCTCCCATAGGAGATGCACCCAAGTGACTCTACTGAAATCATCAATGAATGACACCAAATGCTTAGAACCAGATAAGCTAGGAACCCAACATGGACCCTATACATCAAAGTGGACTAATTCAGACAACTTGTGTTTTGACTAGAAATAACTGGGAAACTGGTGCAACTATGCTTTCCCAGCTGATAGGATTTACAATCAAATAAAATATCGGTTGGCAAAGAAGGAAAAGATTGACGCAACTTAACTGGTGAGGGATGTCCCAAGTGCAAATGCCACAAGTAAGAAAATTTTTTTGCAGCAGTGAGAGCTACAACTCGAGAAACAGATACATCATTCAGCATATAAAGCCCTCCCTTCTCATGTCCTGAACCAAACATCATCTCCGTCTACAAGTCTTGGAAAACACAAGAAGTAGGATAAAAAGTTACTGAATAGTTTAAGGATTTAGTTATATGACTCACAAACAAGAGATTAACTAGAAATTTTGGTACAAATAAAACAGAATCTAAGGATATTTGTGGAGTAGTGTGAACTGTACCCTCCCCCCGAATGAGAGAGGTGGATCCATCAGCTGAAGTTACTCGACAATATGAATGAGATGGACTAATGGACTGAAATAGGGAGGGCATACCTAACATGTGTGTAGAGGCTCTTGAATTAATGATCTAAGAGGGGGAATGAGACACATTCAATGCATTCATACATGTACTAGCCATCATGGCACTTGTTGAGGAAGGAGTCTTGATAGTCTAAGAAGCAGTCAGTTGACTCAGTCGCTGTAATAACTGCTGAATTTCCTCATAGGATCCAGTGTGTGAGGAGGCATCCTTATCTCTGACTATAGAGCTAGCCCAAGTAGGGTTATCAAAATTTTCTTAGTATTTCTCAGAAATATGATTAATCTTATCACAATGAACATATTTTCGATCCCCCCGATCCTTTCGGCCACGACCACGAATATAGTAAGAGTGACCTCTACCTTTTGTTACCACCATGAAACTGACCATCATGCTTACCGGTAAAAGACTGAAGGTTAAGTGCAGCTGCTTCTTAGAGAGCTCCACCTCACTCATTTTTATTTACAATTGCACCTTCAGCTCGAAGAACTCTGTTAAAGGCTTGCTCAAGGGTGGTCACATCCTCATTGACCAACAACTGGGCTCTAATAGCATCATACTCAAGCCCCAAACCATCCAAAAATTGGGCTACTTGAATCTGATTTTCTTTTTTACGAATGTCTTCAGCATTCATAGTAAAAGGATGGAATGTACTAATCTCTTGTAGTACTCCCCTCATCTCAGTGAAATAATTTGTCACTGATCTACCTCCATGCTTCGTATTAAAGAATTTCACATATAACTCATAGATCCTTGACAAATTACTTTCTTGAGACAAAATGGAAGTCAAGGTAGTCCACATTGCCTTAGCAATACTGCGACTCAAAATTTGGTCACTAAATCTGGATTCCATATTGTTGACCAACCAAGTTATTACTAAATTATCTTCTGCCACCCAATCTTCTATAATAGGCATCGGGGGATCATCTGTTATATATTTTGTCATTCTTCTGGCACTCAAATACATCAAAACTGATATGGACCAGTTTACATAATATGATACATTCAACCAGTTCATTGTTATCTGAATAGTCTAAGAGAATTTCACATCTGAGTTCTCAGTAATCCTATAGACAGCACCCCGTGTGCTAGAATCAACCATTAAATATCACCAAACACCACAATTCAGTACACTAAAACATCAATTAACCAACGGGAAACACGTTCCCCAAATTTCTATGCTTGCGTAGTCTAATGGACCCCACACCAAATTCAATTAGGGCAATTCAGGACCCAGTTCACTCAATTTCAAATCAATAGTGATCGATTTCAGCAATTGAAACCATAAATCGATAAAAAAATGACCCAATTGCAAGAAACCAGGATGATGTTGCAAGCATTAGATTGATGACATAGGCAGATTTGAGAATTTTTTTTAAATTAGGATCATCAAACACTTCTAAATTCCAACAATCAATCAAATAGAAACAGTAATCATTATTCAATGGGCTAAGATGGGCAGAAAAAGGATTAAATTAGATTTTTCACCCTACCAGTCTAAAAATCTGGGAAAAACCTTCAAGGAGATTGCTGAAAATGGAGAGAAGATCCACAAAATCGAAAGAAACCTACCCAAGACTTGTGTTACCGCTCTGTTACCATGAAAAATATATGATTTGAAGAGAAAATAGAAAAGGAAAAAGAGTTTTGGAAGAGGAACAGTTTTTTTGCCTTGGAATCCGAGCTAGAAAGGCCCGTCCAGCTTCTTTATAATCAGGGTTTAAGTGAAAATTTATAAAAGGACAAAAATGCCCTCAATTCTCAAAATTACTTATCCCCTAAAATATATGTCTAAACTAAATGATAATTTCACTACAGATAAAGTAAGACATTCTCTATCTAATTGCCATACTATACGAGAAAAATGTAACATGGAAAATATGAGAAATGACCAAAATACCCCTGGATTTGTATTTTAACAGTTTTTACTAAATGAGAAAAAAAACTTTATTAAAGGCCCAAAAAAGAGACCAAAATGATGAACCATTCATTGCAAGAATTGCCTATTTGCAGTTTTATTTTGTTTTGCTTTATGTGAGTGATTTGCCTCATTAGACTTGAAATCCGCATCATGAACTAAATACTCTTTTCCACTGCTATGTCTTTTATCTAGAAATTGGAGATTGATTATTCAAAGAGGATTTTGTCATCTATATCACAATAAACATTGCAAACTCTTCTCATAAATAAGTAAATGCTATTACTTTGTAGCATGTCAGCATCTGTTTGGGCTATATTCTCCCTCTTGTCTTTTCCACTTTATCGTAAGTCTCTTATCTCCTTGCCTTCACTGCTCATGATGCACTCATTTTCTGATTCACTGTCCATGTGAATTTTTGCTTATCTTTATAGGAGGCTTTAGCTCAGTAACCACTTCCTGATCTTTATGCACAAGAAGTTTTAAGTAGAAAGTATATGTGTCTACTGCTTTCTTTCTTTGTTTTGTTTGCTTGTTGTAATGTAGTTGATTTTGAGCTACATATGTAGGGTATAAAGCTTTTGTTTTAATTAAGGACTGTTCATTGCACCAGAATATTTTTTCACTTCTTTTCACATTGGGGATCCTCTGCAGCTTGCTCATTTTGTTGACTGTTAAACATGTTATAGTTTATGATCCTTTTCATTGGTGTTCTGAGTTTATACGAGTTCTGAAGAATTTTTCCATGTTTATTGTATTCTTTGTGATGTTCCTAAAGAGATGTTCAAGCGAGCAGTATCCTCCTTGATGACAAATTTGAAGTCAGATTAGGAAGCTTGAGTGAAGTCTGTCCTCAAGAAGGAGATGTGCATCAGAATGTCATCACCAGATTCCTACGATTATCACAGTAAGTTTTTGGCATTCTTTCTTAGAAAAATATCTCTCTTAATAACTGCTGTTTGAAATTCCTATATGTTCAATGTATCTTGTTTCACCAAATCTGATTTTTCCTTTTTTGTATTTAATCTGCTTGTTAATTTTGTACTGGCCTTCCTCATTTTTATGTTTTAGATTTTTTTCCAGAAGTCAATGATGTTCTATTTTTATTTAGTTTATTTAAGATCATTAAAGGTTTTGCAAATAACATTTGATGTATATTTGGAGCAAGTTGGTCTGTTATTTTTTATATTCCATTCGACAGTGTGGAGGAGGTAGTGTATAGTCAAGTTCCATGTTACCACTTTTTAGCAGGGTTAGATGTTTGAATTATTACTATGGCTTTATTAACTCTGCATTGCTCTAAAATCTTATTGTCTTATGTGCCTTTTTGGTCTATGAGTGATTTAACTTTTTTTTTCGTTTGCTGCTTTTGTTCTTTCCCTCTTGAGGTTCCTCCTATGTGCTTCTCTCTTTTTAATAGAGTTCATGACATTTTCTCAGAAAAGATGGAAATATTTCCCTTTTCCCCTCTAGCATGCCTTTCCCCTATTATGATCAAGGAACGGAGCGATGGTAGTGAGTAGCATGCAAAATACTAATTTTGTTATAAGAATATAAAAAAGTAGAAATATACTGATCAACTATATCCTCTATTATAAGACTTTCATGTGCAAGTAACTTTTGCTTGTTTTTCTCCTTATTTTCATTTATTCACATAAAAAGATGGTGGATTCAATTGCATGTGGCACTTTTAAGGAATTGAAAATTCACAATGCATGTAAGATTTTTAATTTTTTAATTGATGTGGCTTAAGAAATCATTTTCACCGCAAAATCAATTGTTGTATGAGGCTTAGAGGATTGGAGCGGGAGAGAGTGATTGTGAGAGAGAGTGAGGCTTAGAGAGAGAGCGAGAGTCCGTGAGAGAGTTCGACTCAGAAACAGAAGAAGAAGCAGACGAGAGGAACGACAGTGGGACCCTAAATTTTCATCCTTGCAACATTATCATCAAGGAGTTTAAACCACTGATGAAGCCCCTCCCCTGGAACGGCGGAATGATAAAGAGATCCTACTTGTTGCTTTTGAGCTTTCGACTGTTCAACCGATTGGTCAAAACTGTGAACAGACCCTTTGGGTTTTGACCTTGAATGGGTGTTTGTTCACTCGTGATGACATTGACAATGGCTATCCTCACCTGGTCAGCAGCAGCTTAGTTCATACCGATCTGGCAACACATCCTTCAGCTTCAGCATGATCAACAATGGCATTAGGATAACCAGTGCGACCTAAGACAAGCGATCATTCATCACCATACCACTCGACGCTGCAACCAGCTTCATCAAGATGTTCAACGCTGCCACCTTGGACTAGCAGAATGGTAGAAGAACTTGGGAGCTTTGGACCAACAACATCGCTTTCTACGTTTCTGTCTTCCAGTATCGTGGGATTACAGATTGCAAGATCACTCAGTGCCCGTGACAGAACAATCATGGCAAGACTCTACATTTTGGAAAAGGACCAACTTTGGATTTGGCTGGATACAATTCAAGAAAGAAATCATTAAACTTTTCACTCCCATTCTTCCCCAACCACGTCATCGTCACCATCCCACTTTCCGCCATTACTACCTGTACCAACAAATTACCACATCATTCGATCTCACCACCTTTCCTATCACCACAGAGCACCACCAACACCAATACCACCTCCCCCAAATCCAAAGAAACCCCCCCCCCCCCCCCCCCCCCCCCCCCCCGAACTCCACCACCAACCTTTAATTCCAACGTAGTCTTCCCACCCCTCTTATGATATCCCTACTATCTTCATACTACCTTACCTCTAGAATATAGGCGAGAAGCTCTTCTCCCTATCTATTGTTGCCACCACCACCAAAAATTGTACCTCTATCCCCTCATTGATTCATTCGCTAACCTCCTATCTACAACTCAAATATACCCCAACATTCTCTTTTCTTCACAACAACGATTGGGTCATCCACTTTCTCACCGGCGATGACAAACTGCAAGCCTTGCAAATACCACATCCCATCCCCACCCGAACTTCACCAACCTCACCGACTAGTCTTCCACTTGCCCCAACAATATCCACGGATAATGGATCTACGTGTGGGGGCTACTAGTGGAACTTTGGCATGACCATACCTTGATATCTCCCCCATCATGAAATCGAGGCTTGATAAGGCAAGACTTTCATCATCCCAAATAACCCCTACTTCGGCACCCGATTAATCAAACTCTCCGTAAACAACACAATCTTCTGGCTCCGGATCACCTTCGAAGACCTCTCTCCCCTATGCCCATCCACCATGACTGATACGCTGTCCGAATTTCTTCACCGAGTTGACTCAGACCCTACTAAGTCACGCTCCACTCAGAACCCATCCCCTGAAACTTGCCAAACTCAAGCTGTCCTTGAAAATTCAAATTTCAAACACTCTGTTTCTCTGCCAATAGACAACTTTGACCCTATCCTAACAACTCTGGCGCCTTATGCACACCATCCCGAAAATACCCTTGAACCCCAACTACCCTAACCTGTCCCCCTCCTTTTTTTCAGTCTCTCGTTGACCACGTCCCCAATCCTGAAACCCTGCTTGGTCAACCCCATTCTCTATCCACAAGATTACCAAACTGATCATAATAATAAAAAAAAGATTACCAAACTGTCAAGCTCTCAGCCAAAAAACCCCACGCCCCCACTAACATCCCAACTGCTCTTCTCACACCTGGCCTCATTCGCCAACTACCCCACCCAGGCTTTGACCATTTTAAGCTCATCACATTGCTATCTGACCCTTCTAGCATCCCCTTCCACCCTTCTTGTCACTCTCATTTTAGGAATGGACTCCCATACTTCCCCCCTCGTCACCAGACATCCCAAATGACCCTCCATCTGACTGTGAGTCCTCTTCTCCATGTCTACGTGAAAGAGCTCCCTCTCAACCTTCAAAACTTTTGCCACAATTCAGCTCCCCTCCCATTCTCGCCACCTACCAGAGAAGAGGCTGAACCCCTGACCGAAGATTATTGCGAGAAGAACCCATCATTGCATCTCAATATCCCATCGTCCCTATTACCGGCAAAATCACTTTCCCTTCACCGAATGAGAACTCTAGGAGATTGGTGGCCAAACTTCAATCAAAGCAACACAAATACGATGAAGACACCTAGAGTCAGATGATGTGTTTGGCAGAGATCATTGGGGCCATTCAACAGGACCCTCCCACTAACCCCCCTTCCAACTCAGGAGTCCGCAAACATTCCATGAAGAAATGATATTATCTCCTGGAATATACATGGAATTGGAAATCCTTGAGCATGCTGTTGTCAGGAAATTTCTCTCCTCCAAGCCAACCATTGTCTTCCACCAAGAGTCCAAACTTCAATGTGTTGACGATCAGCTCCCTCATGAGCTTTGGAATTGTCCCTTCCTGGCCAGGACCTCTCTTAATGTCATTGGTCATTCGGGAGGAAATCTCGCCCTCTGGAATTCCGATTTTGTTGAGGTTTTTGAGGATATTATTGGGACCTACTCTATCACCATCAAAGACCAGGACCGAACTGCTAACTGTGTATAAAGTATTGCTGTTGTTTATCGCCTGAATCACTATCAAGATCACAGATTCTTCTGGATGGAACTCTCTACCCTCTCCCAAATCTGGCAGATAGCCTGGCTCTTCATTGTAGACTTCAACACGGTCCTCTTCTGCTCTTACAGATCTCTCCCCTGCCCCAGAACCTCCACATCCGTGCGAAATTTCGCTGATTTTATTGATGGTTGTGAGCTCGATGAAATTTCTCTATCTGGCAATAAATTCACTTGGTCCAACTGTCAGCAGTTTCGTCCCATTCTCTCCAAACTTCATTGCTTTTTTTGCCAACAGTGATTGGTCAGGTTTCTATCAACAAGCCTCCAGAAAAGTCCTTAACCGTATTTGCTCTGATACTAAGATGGGACACTGGGGCCCCAAGCCATTTCGTTTCGAAAATTCCTAGCTTGCTGATACCGAATTTCTTCCGAATTTCTCTCGCCACTAGATGCAGTTCTCAAAGACCTTAAAAAATGATTGGCGTCTACCTCTTAAGCTCAAGGTCATGAAGGGGCACCCTAAGACCTAGGCTGCTTCCCATCATGTTGTTTCTATTGATTCAAAAAACGAAGGTATCAACCAAATTACTGAGGTGGACCAGATTGAAGATGAGTCAAGACCTCTCTCCGCCTTTGAATTCTCTTGTTGTCTCAGTCTCCAAGAGCACGTCCTCTCTCTCAATCATTTAGATCGAATCCATTGGAAGCAAAGAGCTCTTTTCAGATGGCTCTCTAATGGCGACGACAACACAAAGTTTTTTCATGCCTTGGCCTCCTCTAGGCGGAGAACGAATCACATCAGCTCTCTCTACCTCAATGAAGTGGTTACCTATGACCGAACCCTTATTACTAATAATTTCCTTGATATCTTTGCAAATCTATACAGGGACGACTGGCCTTGTTGCAAAAATCCACAATCTCCAATTTCCTTCCATCTCCAGCGCAGTTGCCAACCTTGTGGAGCTTCCCTTCTCAACTTTGGAGATTGAATGTGTCACTCTTGGTCTGCCCCTGGATCATGCTCCAGGACCAAATGGTTATTATGGAGATTTCTTCCAATACTGTTGGTCTATCCTTAAAGAGGATATCAATGCCATGGTCCAATCCTTTTACTGTCATGGTCTCATTTTCTACAACTTAGGAGCCACCTTCATTAGCCTTAATCCTCAAGAAAAACTCAGCGGAACATCCCACTGATTTTAGACCCATCAGTCTTATTTCCAACAGCTATAAATGATAGCCCGAATACTCTTGCACCGTCTCAAAGTGGCCCTTCCTTTGCTAATTTATCCTGGCCAATGCTCATTCATCAAAGGAAGATCTATTCTTGACACGGTCATGGCCTCTTATGAAATTCTCAATCACTTCAAGATGGCTGGTGAGCCTAGAATTGCCCTCAAAATCGACCTAGAGAAGGCTTTCAATCTGGTGAACTTGAATCTGCTGGACGAACTCCTCAATTCGATGGGTTTTGGAGACAAATGGTGTTTATGGATTAGGAGTTGTATCTCCTCCTCAACGGCAACGCTTGCAGTTTCTTCAAAAGCTCCAGATGTCTACGCCAAGGGAATCCCTCTCTCCCCTTCTATTCACTATCATGGCCGAATACTATCAACTCTAATCCACACTACCCTTTAGCTCCACTGGCTTGAACCCGTCGCATCCCAACTAGCTTTTAACGTTCCTTTGCTTCAATTTGCCGATGATACATTGATATTCGGCATCGGTATAATGGACCAAATCAAGCATCTCAAGGCTCTGCTGAACATCTTTGAGATAAGCTCCGGCTAGAAAATCAATTGGAAGAAAAGCTCTCTCATTGGATATCACATTGACCCAATGCTTCTCCAGGACACGGCCTCTTATTTGAATTGTGGAATCAACTCTCTGCTCACATCTTATTTGGGCCTTCCTCTCTTTGAGGGTAGACCTCATAGACACCTTTGGGACCCTGTGTTGGAGCATCTTGGGCGAAGTCTTGCTTTGTAGCGTGACTGTCTCTTGTCCAAAGCTGGGAGACTTACTCTCTTTGACTCATATCTCGCTGGAATTCCCAATTACTTCTTGTTGAATTTATGGAAAAGAGAAAAAGTTCATTGACTTATTGTAATCAAAGTACATGAACCCTATTTATAATAAAAGAAAGTATTAGAGTCCAATTACAATTAAACTACTCTTGTCCCAATTACACCCAAACTCTAACACTTAAAGATAAGTCTTTGCATGATTAAATAACTCAACATAGTTGAAGACTAACATAGCTAAAACACCTTTAAACTACAACTCTTCTGTGAGACCTACTTCTATAATAATTTTAGCTCTGTAAGATGTCTTATTGTGAGAGTCATGTAAGACTCTTCCATATTTGCTCTTCAACACTCCCCCTCAAGCTTGAGTTTATAACTTCAACTTGCAATGAAAAGAATTCTTGGTCTTCAATTTTCTTTTGCTAAAAAAGTTTCTTCACAAATACAATTCTTCATAGATGCAAAAACTTTGTCTTTTGTACTCCTCCTTTCTTGAATATTTTGGTCACATAAAACTTATTGTAACATATGGAATAAAATACCTCTTTCTTATACTTCTTCTACTTCTCCCCCTCAAGTTAGGAGGTAATGGTAGCGATCTCAGTTTGAACCAAATAACATAGATGTAGTAACAAGCCCCTCTATCACGGTGTCCCAAGTATAAGTACGACACCAAGTACAAACTCTCAAAGGATAGAAATGGGTGATAAGTGTGTAATGCCTCTAATTCACAAGACGACAATAAAAGACCTACGGATACATATAAAAAGTCTCAATGGACTTAAAACACCTATATATGTATATAAAGGTAAACCAACCGAAGCAACACACAAGAGGTTGGCCCAGAGTCAAAAAAGGATGGTAGGATAAAGGTAACCGAAAAAAGGGTAAGTGAGATATTTTCCTGATATTGTTAATCAATAACAGCAACTCAAAAAGTGACGCAAAAATTTCGGCTTAAATTCGGATTTTTTCAATGCAACAGGATGCCAATATGAATATATCCTTAAATATAGATCAGATTGACATGAAATTTCTCCTTCTAAAACTAGACTTATACCTTTCATCCAAGTATAACTTCTCTTCATAAAATATACTTATTTGGAGATAAATAATTTCATAGATCTCGGTCTCTTTAATCTGGCCGAACTAAGAATCTTTCTCCTTTTGCCAACATGACCATTGACTCTTCCAAGATCAATATCTCTATATAAAAAACTCAAATCGAGAATTGGTTGAATAGGTTAGAAAATGGACTTACAGATCTTTATTTTCATATATACTTCTCCATATAAAGTCTCATTCTTGATAGCATAAAATAGCTCAGAAGTTGAAGGTTTTTGGTGCTGCTTGAACCTCTCTTGCAGTCTGACCTCTACTGCTGAAAATATCTATTTATTTTTGTAGAAATCTCCGATCGCAAAAATTCGTTTTGCGTTGGAAAGTAGACTCAAATATCCTTCCGTCAATATGTAATATGCAATATGAAAAACTCATTATAGAGGTGAAAACGCAAAGCAAACAACGGGTATAGGGGCTGAAAAAAAAGAAAAAAATAGATACGAACCTAAACTACTAGAGATAATAGATCAGAAAAGGATCACATTATATTTGTGGGTTGACCGAGTCAACTCACAAAACCTACTCTGATACCATGTTGAATTTATGGAAAAGTGAAAAACTTCATTGACTTGTTGTAATCAGAGTACATGAACCCTATTTATAATAGAGGAAAGTAGTAGAGTCCAATGACAATTAAACTACCCTTATCCTAATTACTCCCAAACTCTAACACTTAAAGATAAGTCCTAGCATAATTAAATAACTCAACATAAATAAAAGACTAACATAACTAAAACACCTTTAAACTGAAACTCTTTTGTGAGAGTTGCTTCCATAATAATTTTAGCTCTATAAGACTTCTTATTGTGAGAGTCATGTAAGACTCTTCCATATTTTCTCTTTAACACTTCTTATCATTCTTTCACTGCCCGATGGCATTCTGCCGGAAAAATTGATGGACTCAAACGAAAATTTCTCTAGAAAGGTGCTGAGTCAGGCTTCAAATACCACCTGGTCAAATGGAGTGATATCTGCATACCCAAAGACAGAGGTGGTCTCAGCATTCAGCAAACCCAGGACATCAACAAAGCTTTCATTCTAAAATACTTATGGAGGTTCAACGCAGTCCCTACTGCTATCTGGAGGCCGATGATTGCAAAAAATCTTAAGTGGACCTCGCCTTGGTGGATTGCTGGGGAAATACGTCAAATCTCTCCCCCCTTTGGTGGACTTTCTTCCCTCTTCTTGGCCTCCTTGAGAAGGGCATCAGTCTCAACTTCTGGAGTGACTGGTGGTGCGACTCTTGTCCTCTCAACAATTCATTCACCTGTAGATCAGTTACCAACCCTATGCTATTGTTACCTCCTCTTGGTCCCCTCTTGATGATTGGAACCTGTTCCTTTGCCGAGGCCTCAACAATGAGGAAGCCACCCTGGCCTCCTCCCTTCTCAAGTTACTGCAGGACATTACTATTTGTCCAAATGCCAAAGACAAGATTCTGCGGCACCTTGAACATGATGGCGTATTCTCTGTTTCCTCAGCCTACCATCTCATCAATGGTTTCCCCCCCTCAACAGATCCTAGCGACATCTATTGCATCTGGAAGTTGGCCATCCCTCTCAAAGCAAAATTCTTCCTCTGGTGTGCCACCAAAAACAGAATTCTCACTGCCTCCAATCTCCACACACGCACACATCCTCTCACTTCTATGTACATTCTGCAATGCTGTTGAGGAGACGACCAACCACCTTCTCCTTCATTGTCACTTCACCTGGTCTGTTTGGTCCAGCATCTTCAACCATTTCGGCCTTCAAATATGTCTTCCCAATGACCTCCTCCTCACTACTCTGAAGATCGCTTCAAGGCCTCTTCTTCCCACCTTAGGTAAAATCTTGATCTCTTCAGTTGTTGGCCACACTCCTTGGGTCTTTTGGAAAGAGTGCAATAACAGACATTTCAACTTCAAGGCCTGCTGTCCTGAGATGGTCATCGGCAAAATTATTGGCCAAGTCTCAGCTTGGCTTCATACCAGAAAATAATTCAGATATATCAGCTCCTCCCTGCGTCTCAATTGGTCGACTATTGCTTGTATGTCTTGCCATCAAGTCCACCCCCCAACATAGCATGGTCCCCTCCTCCTGTCGGCTTCTTAAAGCTAAATTTTGACGGTGGCGCCTGTGGGAGCCTTGGCATTGCTGGTTTCGGTGGTATTTTCCAGGATGCTGATGGCCAATCCCTGCTCACTTACTCAGGACCTATGGGGACTGCTGATTCTACAGAAGCTGACCTATTTGCTCTCTATCAAGTCTCCTCCTCTTCCGGCATCATCTCAGCGGTTCCCTCATGATCGAAGGTGACATGCTGGTCGTCATCAACTGGTGTTCTACCACCTCAGCACCTCCTTGGCGTCATTGGAGTGTTCTCCAAAAAACTTTTGATCTTATTTTTCCCCTACAATGTTATTGGACTCACACCCTGAGATCAGCAAACTCGTTTGCTGATTCTCTTGCTAAAAATGGAGCCTCCCTCCAATTCCTAGTAGTAGGGGGTGACTCCTCTAATTTCTGTTTGTTTGCTTTGGCTGTTTCTAATAAAATATCACTTTATTAAAAAATCAACTGTTATATGTGTACAATTGATCTGCTAATAGTATCACGTTGATTGTTTCAACTATGTCTAGTTGATAAAAGGATGTGATAATATTAAAGATGTAAACTGTAAAAGAGCCCTTTGGCCCTACGTTAAAATCTAAAGTGGTCACATGTAAGAAAATTCAAAGTAATATCTTTTCTTTTGCTACTATGTAGTTTTAAATAAGAAAATTAGAAAAACAGAATTTGGAGTCAAATTCATGTAAGATAGGTTCACCTCTTTTTTGTATTGGACTTAGGTCTATGTAAATTTCGTTGCATCCTCTTCTACATATTCTTTTTCACTTTCTGTGTCTTATTATTTGATTTTGTTCCAATTTTTCCTTAACTTTGAATTATAAATGTAGATCACGACTTTCTTGCAAATATGATGTACAAATGGCATTCTGATTTCTGGTAAATGTTATCTTTTCTTTAAGAGGAAAGAAATTTTAGTTACAGCTGAGAGATGATTGAACTAATCCATAATTCTGGCTTTCTTTAGAACAGTTGTTCCAAATTTGGCTTGCCTTTATCTCAAAATAAAACATTTCATTGATGCTCCACGCCTTTGCCCAACTCTCAAAACTGTAGTCTAATGTTGTCTTCATTTTGCTTGATGTGCAGGTCTGCTGAACAAGGCCCTTCAGGTGTGTATTATTTACTAGATGACGACTTCTTCAGTTCATCTTTAATATTCAATTATTGTTTAAAAAGCTGCAAGTAACAGCTAGAATTATTGCTTGCTTGGACTAGCTGTGATCAACTTTTAATTCTCGAGTCCTTGTTTTATGGTTAGGTTTGAAGTTAAAATTTCATGAAGCAAAAATGCTTGTTTCTTTACATTGTGCACTTTCTTTGTTTAAACATTGCAAAGAGTATACAGTATTTTGTATTTTAAAGTTGTGTTGATTTTCAGGCCTCTTTGATTAGATAGGTCTTTTCTGTGATCTCAGCAACTTTGCCTCTCATTCCAGTGATCTTCTTCATCTCTTTTGTTACTAAAATACCCAAATTGCTGTATTGAAGCCAAAGTGCATGTTTTTCCTTTATGTTCTACATTTTTCTGTCATCCAAGAAATTCCTATTCATACAAATCTTTTTCTCCTTGGTTGACATCGGCATGTTTGCCACTCAGCAATCTTGTTCATCTCTTTTGTTACTAAAATACACAAATGCTGTATTGAAGTCAAAGTGCATGTTTTACCTTTACGTTACACAGTTTTTTGTTTTCATTTCAACTCTAGTTTCAGGTGAGTTTGTACCATCCAGAGATGGATTGCGCTGCTAGTGAGTGTCTGAGCCCCTGAACCAATTACTGTTCTCTAAGAAACTGGAAGTATTGTGGCGCAGAGGCAGTTTGCCTTTGGTTGGCTGCATTATCTAATCCCTTCCAGTTTCTCAGCCTTCAATAGTTTTCATAGTATCATTGATACTGTGGTTGGCCTGCATGAGCAGCCTTCATTGGCCCATTGCATGTCTTTAATAATCCGAGTATGGGCACTCCCTGTTTGTAACCATATGTTCTACTCAGACTTGTCTCTTAATATCTGCCCTCTTGTCATCCTATAGGTTCAGTTTCACATGACTTTGAATGGTTTTGCCGTTGGCTTGCCAACTTTAATATGTCCACAATTGTCTATGAGAGCCACTTGAACAGGATATTGATTGTAGCTGATATTCAGGAAATGTTGACTGCAGGATCTTCATCAGCAACGTGCGCCTTTGATGTTTACTGCTTTGGGAAGGTGCTTTTGGAACTGGTAACTGGCAAGCTAGGAATCAGTGGCTCGAATGATGCAAGCACAAATGAATGGTTAGAGAAAATTTTGCCTTATATTAATGTGTATGAAAAGGACTTGGTGACAAACATAATTGATCCATCTTTGATTGTGGATGAGGATCTGTTGGAAGAGGTTTGGGCAATGGCAATTGTTGCCAAGTCCTGTCTCAATCCAAAGGCGTCAAAACGCCCTCTCACAAGATACATCCTCAAGGCACTGGAGAACCCACTGAAAGTGGTAAGAGAGGAGAGCTCTGGTGGCTCTGCACGTCTAAGAACAACCTCGTCTAGAGGCTCATGGAATGCTGCTCTATTCGGTAGTTGGCGCCATAGTTCATCGGATGTAGTGATGCCAGGGTCAACCGCCAACCGGGAGAGGGAGGGAAGCATTCTAAAGTTGTCAACAATGGAGCGGGGTTCTTATGGGAGTTGTAGAGCTGCCAGTGGTCTCGATGTTTCATCTTCTAACAAGAAATTATCTCGGGAAATCTTTCCTGAACCAACTGCCATATCTAGAGGAGAAGGGGGTAGACCAGAAGAGGAGGAAAATGAGGATTGAAAGAGGGTCGAGGCTTTCGATTCTTTACAATAAAATTGGTGGGCTCCCCATTTGAGTGCCTGCCTGCAAACCGATGATCCCGTGTTTTTGTTTCTCTATTTCCTTTAAAAATGGGGAATGATACGAGGACTTGTGGTTTCCGTCCTTACTTTGAAACCCAGAAAGAATTTTAAATCAGGTTTGGTTATCATGGATGGGTTCATCGGCAAGAGTCAAGAGTGCACCGGCTGTTGTGCAGTTCGTGTTCTTTTTTTATGTTGTGTTGCTCCTACGAATTGAGGGGTTCATGGAGCCAGGATTTATTTTTCGCAGCTTGCTTTTCGCCAGAAAGCTGCAAATTATTTTGTAATCTAACACATTTTCAATATAAATCTCCAATCTTTCGGCCTTTTTTCACTGTATCAATCTTGTTATATCTGGCGAAGTTGTTCCAGTGATGCATCATGGAGTATGAAGCCGACCCCAGAGGATTTTTCATTTAGCCTCCCAAGTCCAAGTACCTAGGAGGGTTTCTAAGTGAAAGAAGAGGTGGAAGTTTCAGAAATTCAAAATTATCTGGTTTTGAAGTACCCAATAATGTCTAGGACAATACCGGGAATGAATTAGTAAAATCATTGGAAAATACTTTTATGTGTTAGTGCCCAAAATGGAAATATATTGAAAACGAGTTATTTTTTATAATATATTTAACAAATAATAAATCATGTTTATTTAATGTAATACTTAAATATATTAACATATAATAAATAATTAAGTAAGGTATTTTATTAATAAATTAAGATAGACAGTAGTTTAGTCTAAATTAATATAATAATTACGAATTAAAATTAATTTATTAATTTTAATTAACTATAAGCAAACAAAAATATTTAAATATCTAGATATTTGATCAAGTTCTTACTTTAATAATATCTTAATTATTATTTTTAAATTAATAATTTAATATAGTATCAACAGTAAATCAACAAAATATTTTATTAATAACATAAGATAGATTTTAGTATAATATAAATTAATAATATAGTTACGAAATAAAATAATATTATTAGTTTAATTAATTATAACAAATAAAAATAAAAAGACTTTGATAGAGGGTATTGAGGTTAATACTTTTAAAATCGTGATAAAATAATTTATTGAAAAAAAATACTTAATAACGAATTGAAAGGGAGAAGGGTTCAGACGGTTCCGCAAGACGGCGAGAGACGAGAGAGAGACGAGAGAAGTAGAGAGGGTCGAGAGAGCGGAGAAGTAGATGTTCTTCCTTCTAGAGGGAAACATGGAACCGGTCAGTGTGATATACCCCAGAGAGAAGCTCCATTTGAACAAAAAACCCGGACCCCAATCTCAAGGAAACTCTCATGGAGATGTGTTAGTTGATTCAACTTTGATGAAACCCAGAAAAAAAAAAAAAATCCTTTCTTGACGAGGGCAGAGATGAAACGATAAGAACAGTGAGGGAGCAGGTGGCTTGTATTTGAATACACGGTTTGAGTTCTTTCTGCATTTCGGAGAGCAGGCTGTGAGAATGGGAAACAAGCGGAGGGTGTGTCTGGGTTGAAGACAACATGGGTTTTCTCTTTGGTGTTTTAAATTGCCTGATTACAGTCAAGAAAGGCAGCTTTTAGTTCGCAATAAACAAGTCTGGAGATGCATGTGAAAGATTCCTTTCCAACCTCGTTTTCCAACTCCTCCTACCCATCGTGATTTTCCTCCATTAAAGTACTGCAACAGTGCTTCCAGATACTGAAAGGCACCCCTGTCCCCTTATGGAATCTCTATCTCCCTCTCCCTGTCTGTCCCTCAATAAACTAGTTTATCCTCATGCCATATGTAGTAGTAGCAAAAGTATATTCTTACCCACCCAAATCCCAATCCATTGAAGCGATACAGGTAATATATTTAAAGCCTGGTATCTTTAAACCTTGATGTCCTCATCTTCATTCCAAACCACAACCCGGTTGAGCCATGACAATTGAGGTTGTTTTCCTCTTTTCTCTCTGTTTTTTCTTTAACGAGGGTTGTTTCCATTTGGGGTCAGTAATTATCCCTTCCAACTTGGGCGGTAATGCTTTGCTTGAAATAGCCAACCCATTTGTGTAGTGGCTCCTCATCTCCTTTGGTCGGATGTTGTCATGTCAGGCGATTAGTGGGGGATACCTGACCACTTGGGCGATGGTTTAACGGCGACACACTTGAACTAGTGTTGCGCCTCTGACTGGTCCTCCCATCAGGGAAAACCTTGTCACATCTCTATAGGCATCAACCACCCCATGGACAACAACTAAGTTACCACCCAAGTGTGTATTGGTTGGTACAGTGGGACCCATTGGTCACATGAAAGGGTTATCCACATTTAGCCAACATGGGGAACTTTGCCCTAAAAGCCTTAAATCAAGCTGTGGAAACAATATGGGGTGACGTGGAAGTAAAGGCTTTCAAAGTGAAGGTTGTTTTGGAGACATCGGACAGGTCAAGGGCTCAGGGTGGGGGGCACCTACAAGAGAGACATCATCAATTGGTTCGGGGAGGGCCCAAGCCTTTAGATACCATTGATATATGAGGAACCCTGAAACTAGAAATGAAAAAAATAAAAATAAATTTTTTTAATGGGATTTCTACTTTGACGGTCTGTTTGGAATCTTATAGAAAAGAAGAAAAAAAATGAAAAATTGATTATTATTATTTTCAAAAAATAATTAATAAAAAATTTAATCATTATTTTATTTTTATTAATTATTTTTAAAAATAATAATGATTAAATTTTTTTTCAAGGGATTCCAAATAGACCCGGATCATGAGTCTAAGGCACAAAAAAGAAATAAAAAATAAAATAAAAAAATATTGTAGAAAGTATGTGGCTTTGTGTCAAACATGAAATCATGGAAATTTTATAAAATAATAAAAAAATTGACCTAGGTTTATGTATTGCTTTCCCATCATTGACGATACGCTGTTTCCTGCCACATAACAAAAATATATAAAAACTACTCCTGACTTTATTTGGGACACGTGTAACGAGAACATCAGTGGTCCCTTAGGGAGTCCGGGGGGAGTTACCACGTGGAACCAAAAGGCCTTTAGGGAAAAGCCTAAGTCCCCCATTGACCGTGACAACTAGCCCCTTGGGCCTCAACTGACCGGATTCCCGGTAAAGCTCCTCTGCCTTAGTAGTCGAAGACTAAAGTGTGCCTGTCGCGATAACGTGGACCGAACCCAACTAATTTTATATCTCTGTCGACGTGGCCTAGTTTCGACTTCATAACGAACGGATAACGCTGCCGCACTGAGCAGCATTTCTTAACCCGTCACCGTGGTTTTTCTTTCTGATATCACTTCTGCCTGGGAAAGCTTTCTATTCGTCGAGAAGTGGGCCCAACGTCTGGACAGTAGTGGTGGGACCCACACTGCTCCCAATAACACACTCTAGCTTCAGTTGTGCGGACGTAGGCGTCGGAAATCGCTTTTCCTGAAAATCGCAAGCAACTCGAGACACTCCACACCGTCCCGGGCCCCACATCGACCGTAAGAACCTAGTCAGTGGGCCCACCTGTGCTTTGATTAGATAGAAAAACCGACTATCAAGCTTCATGCAAAGGAGGCTGAAATGATGGGAAAATGCGATTTAGTTTAGGAGCATAATTTAGCTTAGGATTAACCATGTGGGCCCACTTTTGGTCTGAGCAGATAACATATGAAATGGCTATAATCAATTACTATCTATCTCAGCCGTCCACCTTTCGTATTAGATAACCCCCTTTTTACGAGATGTGTGGTAGTATCAAATAATATATGGTAAAATAATGATTTTAATTTTAAATAAATGAGTAAATTATTTATAATTATAAAAAAAAAAGAAGGCTTTAATAATATGCTGTTCTTGTCTATGGATCGTCACATCGATGTCAAAACATAGGGAGACAATTGAAGCAAAGGTGTAAGTGTCCTTTGCAGGAGGCAACATGAAGCACTTTGGGTGTTGGATATCTATCATGAGTGGCTTTTGCAGGGCACGTCCGTTTTTTTTTTTTTTTTTTTTTTTGACCCCTCACACGACTCGGAGTCACCACCCCAATCGTGTGTCGTTGACTGTGGCCAATGGGTTGTGATTTTTCTTTTCTAAATGTTATTATAAGATTTTTATGTTATTTAATAATTAATTATTTTTTAGCGATAAAACTGATTTATATCTCATAAGAACAAGGATAATTTAGATTAACATGAGCAAATTAGGAAAATTAATGTGACACTTAAAAAGATTGATTCAGTTTGGAGAAATGTAGGAAATGATTGAGACTAATAACAAAGACGATAACTAATCTATCAAAGCCGCAGTCAATGATATCCGGAGAGCATTTTGCAACAAGTAGGTCTCTATAACTACTAAAAAAACACGTTTTTGATGATAAGCCAATTGGGAAGAGATATAAATCATGATTTCGATATTATTCTAAATACACCTCTTCGCTTCGTTCCCATAGAAAACCCAAAAGAGCTGTTCATGACTAGGGACTTCAAAAGGGCAAAACTCACCACCCATGTTTTCTGAAAAAACACCCAAGGGCATTTTCATCCCTCTTGCCTTATAAATCAACCTGGTGTAGAATAATCTCTATCACCTGGACAACATCCTTTGCTCTGTAAAGTCTCGTCAGGTAGTTCGGTACTATCCCCTCTCATGTCACGGAAGAAGAATATGTTTCCTGGACTCGAAGACGATCTGCCTTTCCTCTTCCATCACACCTCCGGCCTCTACAATCCGTTCCCCGAAGGCCAGTTAGATAACCCTCCCCATTCACACGTTTCGTCTGTCAAACGCCTTTTTTTTTCTGTGTTTTCGTTGATATGATTTTTCTTTCTTCTTCTGCAGGAGGGAAGCCTAAGCGGAGGAGGAGGAGGGGGCGCGCGGACGCTCCCGTGGCTGAACCGAAGAAGAGAAATCTCACCGTGGAGCAAGTGAACTTCCTGGAGATCAATTTCGGGAACGAACATAAGCTGGAATCCGCGAGGAAAGACCGGCTGGCCGCAGATTTGGGGCTAGCCCCTCGAACGGTGGCCGTCTGGTTTCAGAACAGGCGCGCAAGGTGGCGGAGCAAGCATTTGGAAGAGGAGTACTCCAGGCTGAAGGTCACCCATGAGACTGTCGTCATAGACAAGTGCCATCTCGAAGCCGAGGTAAATATATACATACCCTTTTTCTCATCTTCTGCACTGGATCATCCCCATTTTTCTACTCTTTTCCCCCTCTTCGGAAACAAGCTCTGAGCTAAAAAGACTGCGGACTCTGCAGGTGCTGAACCTTCGTGACCAACTCTCGAAAGCCGAGTCGGAGATAAAGAAGCTTGCTGGGAAGACCGAGAGAAGCTCCAGGCCGAGCTCTTCCTTATCCGTCGACGCAGATTATCCTGACCTCTTCGGGGAATTCCGAGCTGAAGAAAACCAGAGCTTGCTCTACATGCTTGAGAACAACCACATCAATGGTCTAGAATGGGCGAATCTATGCGGCTTATGATGTGAATATCATTGTTTGTAATAATTTTGTACGGTTCTTCTATCTTTGATCACTCCTTTCGTTCTCTTCTGTTTCTCCTTTGCTTTTTGGAATTACTGAATGTATATATTATGCGTTCTGAAATCTCAAGTGTCAGCCCACGTAAATTTGCTCAAATATTTTCCTATGGACGTTTCCGTATTCAGTTTATTTTATTTGCACCGTTAACGAAAATTTTGTTATAAAAAAATATTTTTCTTAAATAAAAAATAAGGTGACAAGTGTAATCTCTTAAAAGTGGTTCAAGTGTGAGAAAATTTTCATCAAATAATTTTTTTGCACACTTTTTTCTTTTATGCTTCAATTAAATTCGTTAAAATATTTCTAAAAAAATAAACTATATCCTTTGTACATAAAATCATAACTATGGCTAGTCAGTCATTTTGGGACGGGCATCCGGAACTCCACTAGAGCAACAACGTCTTTCTACTCCCGTCAACGGTTTCTATCAATCTTTATCCTCCGAGACCTCACCATTTTCGGTGCTTTAGAATTGATGTTGTAATTGAATGACGTTCTAAACCAATTGCTTGCGACGAATTTGGGCTGAGTGCGATGTGGAGTGGGATTAGACACCTGAAGTGAAGGCATGCATGAGCATTCGACTCAGAGGTGGGAATATCACCAGATTCACCCTACTCCACTGAAACTTGCTTACATTACACTACATCAGAAGAACAGTTCAGTTTATTTCCTTTTCTTTTTTGTAATTATAACACGAGACCTCAACTTAAGAGACATGAAGGATAAAGTCATTCTCTATTGAATTTAGGAGGGGATCTAAGGGTGGGACCCACCCTAAACCAGGAGGAGGATAACCTTGAATTACTCTTCATTTGCTCCTAAAAATGGAAGAGTACCGTCCGCTTTTAAGAGAAACATGACTCTGACCTCTCCCCATTTTCCATTATTACCGGATGGGTTTATGGGCACTGAGTAGGGGTGGCATCGAATCAAGCTGGTTCACGAATAGCCCGAACTCGATTCGATTCCAATAAACTTTCGACTCGTTTGCTACTAAACCCCAACAAAGCTTGGTTCGTTTCACGAGTTTGCGACGGTTTGTTTACTTAAAGAGTCGGGACCATACGGAAAACATTTCATCTCACAAAATTTTGACGGACGCAAACGGTGTTTTTCAGCTTCTCGGCCCGATCGTTCCACAGGCGTTGTGTTGGTTGAGCGTTGATCGTGATGTCAGCATATTTCCCTGTGCATCACGATTGGAGATATGGTGAGCAGAGGGGATGGACTGAAGAGGTAGGACTTGTACCTATTTAGATTCTTCAGAAACGAAGAAACACCTTTTGGGTGAGTAACCGTTGGAATTCATTGAGGCCTCCGTCATGCGTTCTCGGCTTTGCGGCATGTTAGAACATAGCCAATGCTGGTGCTAGGTGCACCATCATTGATTATGACGATGGGCGGCACCAAGGTGGTGACAGAGGCCAACGCAAGGCGTTGCTCTCTACGCGTGACTAGAGGTTGAAGACAAGCGTACGACTGAGCCGGTCAGGCTCAATTGACTGACTCGATAATTATAAAATAAAAAATAATATATATATTAAGCATGGGATTTGAACCCACAACCTTGACTTATATTTTTGTGAAATAACCTCTAAGTCAACTCACTTTTTTGAGTGTTATTGGGGGATACATTTACTCGATATTTTGAATAACTAGAAAATAAGTATGCTTGTTTTTTATGCTATTTCTCATTTAATTAATTGAAATTAAATAATTTTACACACACACATACACACACACATATATATATATATATATATATATATAAATGTATAAATACATATTTATGATCATTTTTATCTTATGAAAAATTTTATTTAGGATTTTATGCATATTTTTGTTGACATAAATATAAATAATTAATAATTGGCATAGATTTTATTCAATTATTTTGTTGTCATATTTTTTTTATATTTGAATAATTGAGTAATAGCCACAATAGTTTTAATTATAAAATTGTCCAGTCACATAAAATTAATGAAGTAAAAAATTATGATTAATTATAGAGATATAATAATTTAACCCCACAAGATAATTGTTATATTTAAGTGATTAATCAGGATGAAATAAAAATATTTAAAAAAATATTCTAGTTGCACACATGCCTAGAAAATTCATTTACAGATAAATTTTGATCCCATCATAAAGTGATATAAATCACTTACATGTGTTATAATTTAAAGCACCCACGAAAGATTTAATGATATGTTGATTTATTTGTTCGAATTTATTTACATTTGGTAAATATTCGATATTGTTGTTTATTTTGTTGTTCAAAGTATATATGTTCCAAATTTTAGTTCCTCGTATTATTTCTCTAGACCATTATAGTGATTGGAAGGAGAAAATTTTGGCTCGAGTTCCATTCCATTTATTGAAATATTTAAATCAAAGATAATTCGTTCGATTCCGATCTCGAACGAGAAAAAGGGAAATTAGTTTCTTTTCAGATTCGAGTTCGTCTTCGTTTGCATCTTCATCTTCAGTATCCAGCAGATCGAGCAACGCCCTTATATCTCCAATTTATTGTTTGGTTTCCAATTTTTTTGGCGGTACGATCTGTCTCCTTGTCCTTCTTCTTCAATATATCTACTCCAGCTTCTTGTCGTTCTGGATTTCTGATTCTTAAATTCATTTAGATCCCGAGTCCGGTTTCCCGTTGTTTTTCTGGAACTTCTGGATTTGCTAATACGAAAATGTTTGCAATGTTTTAGGGGATCGGTTTTTGTTACTAAATCTTTGACTGTTATTTTTGTTATTCGCCCTGTTTTTGGTTCTACGTAATTCCGTAGTCTCAAATTTATTTTGATGGAATAACATTTGCGGACAATTAGTGGAAAATGATCGAGTTACGCTTGCTTTACATATGAAGTATGGGAGGAGAAGTCATTTTTGTCATTATAAACTTTCCCTTGTTGTTTGATGCTCTCGAGAACAGATTCACTACTTTCTTGTTTCAGATTTTTTGCCTGTCCAAAGTATTTCCTCCGGTTTTATTTTGCAATGGTGATGCATTTTAGGCTGTTCTTAGCTGAAGGGTGACGCGGGGCGCGGTGGGCACATTTGTGTGATGGGTCTCGTCGAAATGCTCTCACTGCTGTTATGATGTACGCATTTGTGCTGAGGAAATGTCTCTGGAGCTCTTCAGGCGATTGGGGTCTTTCTGGGTTAATGAGGAGACGGGTGGTCCATCCTCACAGAAGCTTTCACCTTCGATGAGATTACATACAGAAAAAGAGGTCTATAGGCCTGGGGATACTGTTCTTGCAACTATTGAGATTTGTAATCCAAATGTTGCGAATGCAGACTTCTCGCTTCTGGTCGAAAACCTCAAGTTTGAAATTAAAGGAGTTGGGAAGCTTGATCCTCAATGGTTTAGCACGCAAATGCCATCATTCGTTTCAAAGCAAAGGAGAGGTATTCCGTTGCTTTTTTCTTCAGTGCGTTTGGAATCTTTAAAAAACTAGTTTTGTATTCTGTAATTGCATGCCTTCCACTTAGAAATTTCATCATGCTGTCAGAAAAGTAATAACTTGGCTTATAGTTTGTGTTAGCTGTTGTTTGTAGGGAATATATCATTTGTTTGATCAGTTGGACCCATGTTATATTTACATGTCATCCTTCGGTATTTTGTAGGTGAGTGTATCTTTTTGGACTGTACAACACCACCCATGGTCTCGAAGCTGATAGTTTCTTCTGGGTGCACTAAAACATGTGAGTTAGCTGCACAACTCTTCATGTCATATTGTTGATACTGTTCTTTTAAGTTTTAGAATTTGATGTACTAAGTCAAGCTGTACATAAGCTGTCGAGTGGTTTCTTTTTCTCATACTATTTGCTTTGAGAGGAAAATTCAGACCTAGTTGATGAGTTATTGGAGAAACAAAATAGACACAATGGGGGTAAAGAAGAACCTCAGAGAAGTCTATTTGAGTGTCTCTGGGGCACGCTGACAAGGTAGGACAGGCAGATGTTCTCTTTGGCAAGGATCTGCCTTCTCTGACAATATGACACTAGGGTACCAAAGACTAAGGCAACGTTAGCATATTTATTAAGAAGTTTCCATTTAGGTCCAAAGTCAATTTATGACATTCATAGCCCCTTCATGGTGAGCAAGGGAGAAAATTCTTGAACTAAGTCAATAAGGTATGCACCTTGGTCCCCATTAAACTTAACTTCCATGGAATCAGCTTGCTGTGAGATATTATCAAAATTTAACTTTGATGGACAAAGACTGGGAAACCAAGAAATCAACCAGAGAAGGAATAAAGATTTTGTCAAAATGGGAAATATGGAAGAAAGAGTGAAGAAATTGAAGAAGGAAAGAGAGAAGAAAGGAAAATAAGGAGAGTGACTTGTGGATAAGTTTCGTTGAGAGGAGAGCTTGAAAATGGGTCAAAGTACATAAATACCCCTATACACTTAAAGATATAAAATTACTTATATCTCTCATTATACATAATTAAAATGAATGAAACTAAGTCTAAAGACATAATCAAATATGTAGAATAAAACAATATAGAGAACAGAAACAATAGCTGATGTGAAATGAAGAAATTGCCCCTCTATTACATCTAAGGTTTTCTAACACTCCACCTCAAGTTGGAGCATATATGTCCATAAGTCTCAACTTGTCACAGAATATCATAAATTCACTTTTTCCCAATGCCTTAGTGAACACATCTCCAAGTTGATCTCTAGATCAAACATAGGGAGTGAATACTTCTTCATTGCAGCATCTTGAATTAAATGACAATCTATTTCAATGTGTTTCGTCCTTTCATGAAACACTGGATTAATGGCAATACATCTATTATTGCTCGATTCTCACATTACATAGTAATAAACTCCATTTGATGAAACCCCTACTCTCGTGTCACAATGCCTCCATTTCAACATCCATTATGACTTTGGTACATTTATATGAAATAGCATTATACACGCTACTTCCAACAAGTAATGATTTTTATGTTCAACTACTCTATTTTTTTGTGGAGTAAACACATACGACGATTCAAGAATAATACCATGACCTAGACAAAATACATCAAATTGTTGATTCATGAACTCAAGCCCATTATGAGTATGCAATACACTAATTGAAGTGGCAAACTGATTTTTTATTTCATTGTAGAAACTTTGAAATACATAAAAAACTTTAGTTTTCTCCGTAAGGAGATACATCCAAGTACATCTATTGAAATCATCAATAAACTAAAGAAAATACTTATAATTGAATAAACTAGATACATGACAAGGACCCCAAACATCAGAATGAACAACTTCAAATAAATGATTGCTTCTATGATGGGCGATAGGACACGCAGTTTGGTGATGCTTGCCCAACTGACACAATTCATACTAAAACGAAAGACTAGAAGGAAATGTAGGAAAAAGCTGAATCAGTTTTGCCAAAGATGGATGACCACAATGTCAGTGTCATTGTCGTGCAAATCATGTAAATGATTATCTGGCAAGTGGCTTTCCAAGTAATATAGTCCGCCCCTTTCACGAGCGGAACCAATTATCATCTTCGTTTGGATGTCCTAAAACACACAATCACACAATGAGTAGGATAAAAGGTTAATGAAAATTTCATCGATTTTGTTAACTGACTCACAGATAATATACTTAAGAGGAAATTTAGGAACTAATAGCGCAGACTGAGGAGACAAGAAAATGAAGCAGGAGTTTGAAGCCCAGAAAAAAGTTGACAGTAGGCTGCATGCAGAAACTACTGTTAGACCTCCCAACAAAGAGTGCCCAGTTGGTGTATCCAGAGCTGCCTATCTGGAGGTTCAAACAAAACTAGAAGGGTCATAGCTCTTGTCTATCTGAGTGTTACTTCTTTTTTTTTTGTCTATTTCTACATGAAATCTTCTAATTTTTTTTTTTTTTCAAAAGGCGAGAGTGATTTCAATAAGAGAGAGAGGCATCCCAAAAAAGGAGGGAAAGACCCACACGCAGAATTACATGAGAGTTAAATTACAATCACAACGAACAAAAGAACACCAGCCAACAGCAATAGCACAGTCAATGAACACCAAAGTGGAGGCATGAATTTAGTGTTGCCGAATAATCAACAGGAAGGGAAAAAGCCTCTTTTGTCAGCTTATCAGGATAACCATTCATGGCTCTTCAGTGTGAGGCCAAGAGATATTAAGAGACTTGGCAAGATCAGAGATTCCCTCCACTAAGTGAAGAAAGTGCTGCGGGCTGCAGTTGGTGTTGGGGGGTGTTTCATGAGCCAACCAGTAACAATGAGAGAGTTTCCCTCAATCACAATGGGGAGCTGAAGTGACTGGTGGTGATGTGGAGCCTGTGATGGAGGACAAAAGTCTCTGCCAGAAGAGAATCACCTGGCCAGGAGGAATCTTCCAATTGATGTCTTATACTTCTTGATTATTAGCCAGCTTGTCAGATATCTATGGCATGAAGTGCTTAATGCAACTTTTGAAATAAGAGAAACATAGTGCTTAATACACCACAACTTTACAAACCATGTGCTATTCTTTCTTTTTAAGAGTGACTTTGAAGTCTCAATTTTGTTTTGGGCATCTAATCTTTTGATTTTTTTTTATGCTGACAATTGATGTTAACGGTTATTGGTTCTCCTCACTTGCAGATATGTTTCGAATGGAACTACCTAAGAATATACCGCCATCATATCGTGGTTCAACTGTCCGTTATCTGTACTATGCTAGAAGTACTTTACTTGGGCATTGGCTGGCACTGGGAAATGATCATCCAAATAGAGAGCCCTTGAAAGATCTAGTTAAAACCGTTGGTTGCCTTTTGAGATCTTAAGTTTGTTATTGACAAAGATGTTCTCCTTTATCAATTTACTGTCTAATCATTTTAAATGTTATTAGCTATGTTTTGTTGTCATGTTGTTTTCATTTCTCTTTACATCTTTTAGTTGGTAGAAGTGTGCCTTTCAGAAGTTCCAGTATTATTGTGTGGTTTTTGAGTCAGTTATTGCTAATATTATTGGCATATTAAACTTTCAGGAAGTTCATGTTCCTTTACAAATATGGATCAGCCAGAAAAACAATGGTATGCTTACTGAAGATGGTCAAAATGATGGTACTTACTTTTCCTGATTTGGACTACAATTTTATATACTTTCTTGTCTGTGTACTACTGCCATCCACATTATATAAAATACCAGAAAAGAAAGTAACAATACTCATGTGAAAAATCTAAAACATGCTAGGTGCACATGCAGGAATTTTCCCTTCAGCAACCATTCAAATGGATATATACTGGAAAGAAAAAGAAGAGGACTCTGAATGGGTAACACCTCAAAACTCAATTTAACTTCTAAAAGTAGAGCAGATATGTATATTATTTTTTGGGCAATAACAGATATGTATGTTATATTTAATTGACCTTGATCTGTTATTTAAAAACATTGTCTTTGTCCTGAGCAGATCAGAGCTAATGAGTTAGATGGAATTGAAGAAGGCTATGATAGCTCTAGGGATGAGATCTCATCTGTCTCATCATATAATCCATCTAGAGCCAATCTCAGTAGGGACTTTGGAAGTTCTTTGTCACTACAATCGCAGGTACCAAGGCCTTCAAATAGGGACGACCCAAATGTCCAATTAGAACGGCTCAGTGTTTCATCATGTACAGTACTTCCTCAGTTTTCAGCGGCTGAGATACTACATGATTCAAGTGGGGGTAAGTGAGATCTATTATGAAAATATGCAGGGGCCATTTTATTCACTTAAAATATGCTCTTTCACAGTTACAATAGATGGTGTTATTGTCTTATTATTTGCTATGTAATAATTTTGGTCACTCTCAATATCTTTGGTATGACATTTTTTAATACGATGTCAAACTTTATTCCTGCTAGTTTCTTTTCATGTAATAAATTTTTTTACTTGGAAACAGATGTATTATCACTGGGAAAAAGGCCTGCTCATTCCTCAGGCATTCTCCCTCCAGGTCAGCAGACAAAATACCCAAATTCCCATTTTGCTAATGATGATGTGGGAGTTCCCTCAACTCCTGGAGCTGTGGAGCCTGTAGCATGTAAATCCTCGTACATTCTTTAACTTAAAATTTTTATGAATTGCTTGGTCCACTTTCAAGATATTCTTACTGTTGTTTGGATGCAAAGATTGGTAAGCTTATTATGAGAAAACATTTTCTGCAGCAGAAGGCTTCATTAGAGGAAGGTCTTACAACATCAGGATGGATGACCAAGTCCTACTACGGTTCTCCCCAAAAAACTCTGACTCAACTTATTATCTCGGTGATATGGTAAGCATGCAACAGAATCCTCTAAGTGTGTTGGGTATATATCCAAGATCTGATATATGTTTAATTTTCTGGCTACAGATTGGGGGCACACTTACTTTTTTTCATGAAGAAGGTGCAAGAAGATGCCTTGAGGTAGTCCTATTCTTTTTTCACAATTTCTTTATTTTTTTTTCAATAGAACAGCATAGGATCATATAACATTTTTTTTTTTTTTTTTGGGGGTGGGGGAGGAGGTGATTGATCATGTCTCTTTAAGAGGGGAAATTAACTCCTTCGGCAACCAAAGGGCAAGTGACAATTTTATGAAGCTAAACAATACTTATAAAATCCTGATGACCTATGTATTGAAATGGATGCATGAGCATGAATGTGGGTGAGGAAAACTTGGTTTTTACAGTTCAAGGGTGAACACATCCTTATATTGAATCATCTGGTGAACCGCTTATAATTCCACTGCAACAGGTGTCGATGTTTTCACAACTATGACACTCTGCATCCATGATTTCTTGTTGCTGTCTCATGTTTCAAATCATTTTTATTGATAAGGGATCATTTAGCCTGTATGTAAAGTTATTATGTTTGTTCACCATTCTGTTTAGTTACCATAAGTAGAATGTTAATACTTTCAGGTGTTCATAACTCTGGAGACTTCAGAATCTATTATCCAGCCTTATATCCATTCACAGAAAAATCCTCCCTCAATTACAAAGGTACCGCTATTGTATTTCTGCAATATTTTAAGCCGGACGATGATGTTTTCATTTTATATCTTAAACCCAACTTTTAGGGAATTGAAACACGTCTTTCATGTCTGAAATGTGGAACTATTGATATCTGTTCAATCCGATTTTCTAGATTCTATGGATAAACATAATTTATGCTTCTAGTGAATTTATTATTTAAATGATAACTCTATTTTGTTGACAAGTTTACTTCATTGGCGGACAATTTTGTTATTTCTGTTGTTGGATTTGTTGTGCTAGGTGCTTTAAGTAGATATTGTTTTTTTCTCTAGCTCATTCACTTTTTCATTGACTTTGTTTTAATTTTTTAAACATGTTTGGAGTTTTTAATCTAGAAATGGTATATTTCTTGTGTCTTTGGACATTCTTGGAGTTGGAAGTTTCCTTGCCATAGAGGAGTTAGTGAGTATAACCCTATATAGGCTAAAATCTTGTGGCTAATTGTTGGAAAAAAGCCTCTGAACTTCAACTAGTCATTTTGGGATGGATTTAGACCCAACTTTTGTTTTAAATGAAGCTATATAGAGTTTATTAGAGAGAGAAGGGTATTCACTACCTCCCCAACATGATTGGGAAGCAAAGAAGGGAAAAATTACAACTTCAAAAGCTTCCAAAACCCTGGGATAAGAAAAGAAAAATAAGACAAGGGAGAGAGCTTATAGCCATAGCCGATAGAGAGGGCCTTCCCATACAAGGCTGTCAGCAATCAAGAGCAGGCGTCTTGGTTTCCAATACGTTTAACCCTTGTCAAAATCCGAGACATCTTATGTGTAATATTCTGTAATGTTACCTTAATTCAGGAGAGTAGATGTCTCGCTCCCCCTGAAACCCTGAGACATCTCAGTGAGAAGCTCACCTTGTCAGCAAATGCATAGGCCGATTTTGACGTGTAATCTAGACCCGAATTTGACATGGTAACTATGCAGGATACCTATTTGGGGAGGCCTAGTTTATGCTTTCTATTTGTTTGTTTAGGCCTAAGGAGGAGTATCAATATGAATAATCCCACATAAGTTAAAAGTCTGGGAAAATCTTGGGTTCGTTTTTTAGGAAAAGGCGTCTTAATTTTGGTTTGTCATTTTGAGATAGATCTGGATCCAACTTTAACATGTGGCTTGGTTGAGTCTTTTGGATCTAACACTAGCCACATAATTTAATTAGGTAATTTTCATCTGCATTATGATTCTGTTGTAGAAACATTAGTGGCATATCTTATAATTAAGTAGATGAGTGGCACATCTTGTAATTATGTAGGATTGTAAGTTCCTTTTTTTCCCACTTGTAATAGGGTTTCGAACCCTCATCTATAAATAAAAAGGGGGGGGGGGGGGGGGGGGGGGGTGTGCTCATATCCAATTAGCTCCCTTTATGTGGAAAAACCTTAACCTCTACAATTTGAGCTCTCCTTCTCAAATCTAGTCTTCTCCTCTTTTCTTCTTCTTCCCTCATACTCTACCTTCTTTTAGACATAAAACCCTAGAATCTAAGATGATATCAGAGCAGGGATTCTAGGGTTTTAATTTAACTGATCAAAAGTAAAGTGAAGTTGAAGTTTTGAAGGCATGAAATGGGTCGTTGTTGTCAACTCATTTCCAAAAAAAAAAAAAAAAAAACTCGTGAATGGTGCTTATGCTAAAAAAAAATTCCAGCAATTCTCTTGTTTCAATTAGGTTCCTAAATCATCTTCTTTTGTGTTTTGAATTCTCAATAATCCATGTTTATGCTTCCTTTGATGTTCTTCAAATTGAAATTCCTACTTTCTAAATAAAAAAAATAAAAAAAGAAAAAATCGTTTTTGAGACCCTTGAGAGCTGAAATCTAGTGTTTTGAATTTTTGATCATATGGCTTCAAAATTGTGTTAAATTGATGCCATAAATTTCTGATCATATTTTTGAAAATTCCACTGGTGAATTCTTATTAGAATTACTAGATTGATGTTTATTTTATCAATTTTGAGTCATCAAACCCTAAATTAGGTTTCTAGTTCATGGCTGAATGAAAAATTGATTTATTTCAAGTGTTTGATTCACCTAAGGATTTTGAATTTTTCGTGGGTATATTAGTCTTGAATTATTGCCTAATCTAGGCAACCATGATGAAATTGAATCAAAGTTCATGTCTTTCTAATTTTTCAAGCATGTTGGGTATGCATATATGCTGAAAATTGTGATGCTAATTTTTTTTGTTTTTCAGCTATTGTGTTACTTCATGGAAAATGATTAATTCCCCTCCTTAAGTTCAAATTGTATTAGTGTTATTCTCTTGGAACACTAGAGTTTTTTTGAGTGGTTGTATAAGTTCACACAAATCCCCCTCCTATGCTGATTTTAGCAAACATGATCCCTTGAGAATCACCACTATTCCATTCAAGGGTCTTAAGTAATTTTTCATCATGGTCCAAATCAGTAAAAAGTTTCTAATTACAAGAGATCTTGATGGACACTTGATTCAACCATCTCTTAGTGAAGATTAAAAGTAGTTGAAGGATGACACATTAGTCATAAGCTGGTTGGTAAATAGCATAGATGAATCTGTTGCTAACAACTTTTTTCACTTGAATACAGCCCAGGAAATTTGGGACACTTGTTCTACACTTTATTCCACTCCTGACAGCCCTCAAAAGGTTTATGATATTTTTCAGGAGATGTGTAAGACAAAGCACGGGGGAAAGTTTATGAATATTGCTAGATTCTGAGGGCTTCTACAAGAGTAGAAAGTTTTTCAACCATATTCAACTGATATAGCAACTCCAGAGAAACAGAGAGAAGATTTTGTCTCTGCCATATGGCTTGCAAATTTACAGCCTAATTTGGATGTTACAAAATCTCAAGTACTCAGTTCTTCTGCAAGACCCTCTTTTAATGATGTGTGTGCTGCCATGCTTAGGATTTCAGTCAAGGGATTCACCTTTTAGCCGGAATAAATAGAAATTTCAGTAATGTTCTCCTGAGGAAGATGGAGTAGTAACTTTGGAAGAGGCCGAGGAAGATGTGATAGATCATATGGTAATGGTAGAGGAAGCGGTGGTTGTGATTGCACCTATAATGCCCACAAATTTTGGTTAGAACAAGAAGTGCACTTTTTTGGTTTTAATACCCACTTGGTAGATAAGTGCTGGAATTTACACAATAAACAAGATTTTTAAGGTTAATCAAGCCTCCACCTTTACAACAGTAGCCAACAATTAAGTGCCCTCGGATCCTCCTAAAGGAAGATGGCCCTTACAGAAGGAGGAATATGATTTCATACAGAAATTTAAAACATTCATGGGTGGTCCCTCAAGTGCACCTACCACTACCGTTGCTACCATTGGACATCACGAAACTGGTGATTAGTAGCGGCCATGAGAGATGAGGTATTTACTTTCTAGATCATTCAATTCTGACAGTTGTAGCAACAAGAAATAAAGAAGCAATTCAATGGCATAACCAGTTGGGTCATCCATCATTGTCAAGTTTAAAAATATTAGTTCCTTCAGTTAAATCTGTTTCTACATTACCTTGTGAGTTTTTTGAGCTTGGAAAACATCACAAATCTGTTTTTCAACCTAGACATAACAATGTGTCTTCCTGTCCTTTTACTCTAGTTCATTTTGATGTTTGGGGACTTGTTAATATCCCGAATATTTCACACTCAAGTCTTTTGTGATGTTTGTGGATGATTATAGTGGAGTTACTTCGTTATATTTGATGAAAGATAGATCTAAAGTGTTTTCTATTTTTAATTCCTCATGTGCTATGGTTGAAACATAGTTTCAGAAGAAAATTCAGGTTTTAAGGTTTGATAATGCTAAATATTACTTTTCTTCTCAGTTTCAAACTCGTTGTCAACAAAAGGGTATTATTCTTCAATCCTCATGTGCCTACACACCTCAATAGAATGGTGTTTTAGAAAAGAAGACTAAGCACCTTATTGAAGTTGCCAGGGTACTCATGTTATCCATGAATGTCCCACAATATTATTGGCCATATGGTGTACATATAGTTTGTCTTCTGATTAATCGTATGCCTTCAAGTGTGTTACATGATCATACACCATTCTCAAAACTGTTTACTGATGCATTCCCTTTTCCCTTAACTTCTCGTGTATTTGGATATGTTTCGTTTGTGTATACTTTGGGTCCCCACCAAAGTAAGTTCAGTCCAAGTGTATCTTTCTGGATTATTCAAAAATTCAAAGGGGGTATATATGTTACTCTCCTACCATAAGGAAAACCTTTGTTTCTGCTGATGTCAAATTCTTTTAAGATCGACCATATTTTTCAGTTGGTTCTCCGCTTGGTTTTCCAACTTCTGCAGGGATGCCCAGACCAGTTATCTCATTGGACCAAAATATTCCACTAGAAGAACTACCATATACATCAGCATCCGAGACTTCTCTCTCTCCTGCTGTAAATCACTCACTTATGGAGTCTCCAGATATTCCTTTGGTACACTCACTTCCACCTTCTCTTATTGTGTATGGACCTTCTTATGACACTAGACCTATTGCTCTTTGTAAAGAACTTCGTTCTTGTACCTTTCACCCTATTGCACATTCTATTCAGTCATCAGTTGTGTGTTCTTCATAGCTGCAGTATCATCATTTATCATACCTTCCACTTATGAAAAGACCTCAAAAGATCCAAGGTGGAAAGCTGCCATGGATGAAGAAATGCTAGTAATGTATAAGAATCATACTTGAAGTTGTCCTCTCTTCCCCCATCTAAGAAGGTAGTTGGTTGCTAATGGGTACTTTATACTGAAATATAACCTTTATGGTACAATCGCTAGAAACAAGACAAGGTTAGTTGCTAAAGGATATACACAATCCTACAGTATGGACTATGATGAAACCTTCTCTCCCGTGGCCAAAAGTTGAATTTTGTGGAGGTTCTTATTTCTCTTGCGGCAAATTTTAAATGGTCTATCTATTAGTTAGATGTTAGAAATGCTTTTCTGAATGGTGATTTATTGGAGGAGGTTTATATGATTCAACCATCTAGTTATGTGGTCGAGGGGGATTAAATATGCCATTTGAATAAGGTTATTTACGGGTTGAAACACTCTTCGTACCCGGTTTTACAAGTTTACAACAGTTTTTAGCCGCTTTGGATTCGCAATATGTGAAAGTGATCTCTCGGTTTTTACAAAAACAACTATAAAAGGTATGATTCTTATAACTGTTTATGTTGATGACATTATTATCATAGGTAGTGACACTAGAGGGATTCATCGAGTGAAGAAAGATTTGAATAAGGAGTTTCAAACCAAAGACCTAGGATTACTCAAATATTTCTTGGGTATAGAATTTCTTCAATCCAGTTATGATATAATTTTGTTTCAAAGGAAGTATGTCCTTGATCTATTAAAAGAAACTGGAATGCATGGGTATAAACTAGTCGATACACCTATGGGACCCAATGTTAAGCTATGTGCTGAATCAGGTGATAATGTTGATTTTGGCAGATTCTAACGATTGGTAAGAAAACTGATCTATCTCACGGTTACAAGACCAGATATCTCTTATTTTATAACTATCATCAACCAATTTATGTATCAACCTCGACAGGCTTATTGGATGGCATTGAAGAGGATTCTCCAATATTTAAAGAAAAATCCAGGTCATGGATTGTAATGGGCATACCTATTTCGATAGTTTTGTAGATGCAGATTGGGCTAGTTCTCCTAATGATAGAAAGTCGACTTCTGGTTATTATATAGCTATAGGAGAAAATCTGTTCACTTTGAGAAGCAAAAAATAAAGTGTTGTGGAAAGACTAAGTGCTGAGGCAAAATACAAGACCATGGCACATGTAGTGAGATATTATTTCTTAAGTCATTAATGACGAAATTTGGGTTCAAAATAACCAAACCATACAACTCCATTGTGACAATCAGGCGGCAATTCACATTGCGGCATAATCTTCCATGAAAGAACAAAACATATTGAGATAGATTGTTATTTTGTTCTAGAAAAATTATAATTTCGTGTCATATCTAAGTAGTAAATTCCTGAAAATAATCAACTGGGATATTTTTATAAAGGCTATTGCAGTAGGACCTCTCTCTATCACTTGTTCCAAATTGGGAGTATTTGATGTGACTGCACCAGTTTGAGGGGGAGTGTTGAAGAAGCATTAATGGCATATCTTGTAATTAAGTAGATAAGTGGCACAACTTGTAATTATATAGGATTTTAAGTTCCGTTTTTTCTTTCACTTCTACTGTTCATATACCCAACGAAGCTCCCCTTGTGTCAAAAAACCTTAATCTCTTCAACTCGAGCTCTCCTTTTCAAACTTAGTTTTCTCCTCTCTTCTTCTCTTTTTTTTTTCTTCTTCTTCCCTCTTTCTTCTTCATCCCTTTTCTGTCCTTCATGATCCTGACTTATTCTTTCGAATAAGGGTTCTACTTGGAGTTATTTGTTTCTGATTCCGCAGGTTCAGAGTGACCACTATGAGGTAGTTGCAGACTTGTTGCAGACTAGCTTTCTTTTCTCCATCCCCATGGATGGGCCAATGACCTTTTCAACACCTCACGTTTCTGTCAGATGGGCACTCCGTTTCGAATTCTTTACCACTCCCAAGAATGTTGATTGGACAAGGTACATTCTATATCATAAGATATGTGACCATTGTCATCCTGTATATTTTGTTTTAACTAAGCCATTTTAACAATCTTTTTCCATTTTATTGTCTTTCTTGACAGGTATGAGCATCCCCTCCTTGTAGATGGAAGAGAAAAGAGTGAGTGGGTTCTTCCAATAACAGTTCATACCCCTTCTCCTCGGGCGCAGGGTGCTAAAAATGAAAAACCTTCGTCTCTTGGAGAGGTTTGGGTCCATTCCTGAAGGTAAACCATATTAAATTGAATCTGTCTCTCGTGTTTCAGTTCTTAATTCAAAGTTATCTGTGTAAAAGGTTTTTCACAAAATTCATTTTTCCAATGTAAATGTACTATTTCACTATAACTATTGGTATTTCACTGTCCTTGTACAATAAAAATGCAAAGTAGCATTAGGTTCATGAGAATAACTAGGATATCTCAATATTATCATTATTACATTGGAAGGAAAGCAAATTGTTTTCACTATATTTTATCTTTATTTATGGAACCTTTAAGTTCTAACAACGGATTCTGGTAGCTCATAATATATGCTTTATGTGACATCCTAGTGTTTGTTTTGATCATGACAGCCATAATCAACGGAACCGAAAAACTGCACCAGCTTTTCTTTCCAGCTTGCAATTGTAGCCCGACTGAAGTAGGGACTCGGCAAAGAGGCCAAAGACACAAGATGAAAATCAAGAGGAACTTATGTCCATCCCTAGGTGAATTGGCATTTTGTGAGACAGCATTTTTTGGACTTCCGTGCATAGTTTTATCCTAGAAGCTGTAGAATTTTCATTTTCCCCCCCTTAGTTAACGTTACAAAATTGATGTCATTTTCCATATAGAGAAAAACGGGCCTTTTTGGTGGGTGACCAGAGGCCATTCACCTTAAATGTAAGGGGAAATGGGATACCTATTGCGGCAATACGAGCTTCATGGAATGCCACTACCACCCCCAAATTGGATGGGTTTTCTGATTGTGTATAAAAATGACAAGAAGGTATACTTAAAGTGACTATTAGCCAGCGTCCATTCTGAAGGTAGGCGTTCACGTGCAAGTGAAAATGGTACTGATATATGTAATAAGTAGCAAGATTCAGCTTTGAAAAGATAAAGAGGCATTTGTGTATTTCTTGGTACCTATTTTTTGTTTGTTCTTCATAAAGTGGACTTCTTCCAGAATTTTTTGAGTGAAAACCTTGGATTGAGATGTTAAAGCACAGATTTGTTCTACTTGTATTCACCTTTTGTTCCAGGGATTTGTAATCGTTTCAGAAATAACTCATGAATTACTCCATGTTAGTAGCCAACTACTGGAAGGCAACTACTGGAAGAAGCATCGTGTAGCTTTAGACAATTACCTGGTCCGCCTCAGCCATGGATTTCAGATAGCAGAATCACATATTAAGTTTGGACTGAAATGGTTTCCAGGTGTGCGGAATTGTAATGTAAACTCAACATTTTCAAGTGAATTATTCATAAGTGAGCCAATAAAAGTATGCCAAATTACAGAAGAGAAATACTCCAAATAGCTCTGGAGAACACAACAGAAACAGAGAAACCGGTGAAAGGTTGAAGCATCAAGCGAGTGCCAAGTTGAGAGCGCTGTAAACATCAACCCCAATTTGAGCTTCAGCTTTCTCTAAGTCAGTTGACGTTTGTTATGTTTTCTTCCATGATTTTGTTCGATTCTTGAGATGTTCAACAGTTTTTTCATTGACAACGTCTTCATTGGACTTATTGACACAATCCATATATACCTCATTCTTCCAAATCCCATTGGGCAACTTGTTCCCTATATTGACCTGCTTGACCAAGACATCGAGCATTTGGCTGTCTTCTTCGAAGGTTTAAGTGTCATATGATCGAGCAGTTGGTTGTCTTCTTACAACTATTTATAATCTAAATCCGAGATGATCCACATGGAAAAAACTTTATCAGACAACCATTACCCGTTACAGAAATACAAACCACAAAACATAAACTACCATGTGGTGGATATTTATAATACTCGAATCTCCTCACCACATGGCAAAATCATTCCATAACACTTCAAACTTTTTTAATAACATTTTTAAAAATTTTAAAATTAATAAAATAATTTCCATTGCAGATGCACTAAACAATGCAAAAACACATACATTGAGTCCAAATTCACTGAACAACACTAGTAGAGCCCCATATGACTTCACAATCACTACGAATTGTACCTCATCAAAGATGGGGGTTGGGTTTCATTGGCTTATGGACGTCTGTGTAAGCGACTTAGGCTTGTTTGAATTAGACTAAAAGCACCAAACTCTAAACCCTAACTGAGAACCCTAAAAAAATTAAAAATAATCCTAAACCCTAAATCCTAATTCCAAAACCTAACCCTAGACCTTAAAACCCCTAAAAGCCCCAAACCCTAAACCCTAAACCCTAAACCCTATCACCCCAAAACCGAGAACCCTAAATCCAGAACCTAAACCCTAGACCTTAATCCCCAAACCCCAAACCCTAAACCCTATCACCCCAAAAATCAAGAACCATAAAAAAATTTAAAAAAACCCTAAACCCTAAAAATATCATAAACCCTAAACCCTAAACCCTTAAATCCCAAGCACTAACCCTAAATAAACTAAACCCTAACCCTAATCCCAAAATTAAACCCTATAAAGACGAAATTGAACCATAAATACCATAAACCCTAACCTAAATCCAACAATTATGCAACAATCAATACAAATTATTCGCAAAAATTAAAATTAAATCAAATACAACACTAAATTAATAAAAAAAATTTATGGTTTAAGCTTACCTTCTGAAATTTGGGGAAAACCGAAGTCGAATCGAAGTAGAATAGAAGAAATCGACATTGAAATGTCAAAAATCGAAATCGAAATGGGGGAAATCAAACGAAATCGGGAGGTATTTTGGGGGAAAAGAGAGTAGCGACAAAGAGAAGGGAGTGGGCGGCTGAGAAGGAGAAGAGAGGGAGCCCGAGAGGGATAAGAGAGGGAGAAGAGAGCAGGAGGCCAAGAGGGAGAGCGAGTGTGAGGCAGAGAGATGGAGGTCGAGAGGACGTTCGCCGCAAGAGGGAGAAGGGAAAGGGAGGCCGAGAGGGAGAAGGGAGATGTGAGGCCAAGAGAGAGAGGAAATTGTTTTTAGAGGTAGAAGAGATGAGAGAAGTTGGAGACCGAGAGAGGGAGTGTGCGGGAGAGAGACCGAAAAAAAAATCGACGAGGGTTTGAAGCACCGCACCTGCTTCATCCGGATGTTTCGCAATATACTCCTGAATTCGAATTCCCGAAATTAAACCGTGGAGATGATTTTTGGATTCATTTTATTCATCAACATGAATCAGACACATGCGCTCTACTAATGACGTCTGGAGATGAACTGAGTAATGCGGCTAAAGTTCATCTCTTGTATCAAGTTGACTAACCCCTCCTTTGAAAATACAATGGAAAGTACAAGTGAATTACCTAGAGAAAGTGAATTATTTTTTTGTGTTAGTGTGTTCAATGGAAAATGCAATGTAAAGTACTTGTTTGTATTAGTGTGCACGATGAAAAATTTAGTGGAAAGTGGAAAATGAGTTTATTAATAAAATAAACTAATAGATTTAACTTTATTAAGATAGTTTTATTTAAAATTTTAATTAACAAAACAACATAAATAATTTAAAATTTTTAAATAAAAAAAAAATTAATTAAATATAAAAAATATTATACCTAAACAAACATGGTTACTTTTATAATGTCTAGATACTTAATCAAAATCTTACTTTTAAAATATCTAAATTAACACTTAAATTATAAATTTGATATACTATTAAAAGTCATGAATATAACAAATAAATAAATTGGATATTTAATTAATAAAATAATAACCCAATAATAACAACACAAAAAAGGGACCTAGATAAAGGATAAGGTAACCCAAAAAAAAAATAACATTCACAACAATAAACTCTAGTGATAACGTGAATAAATTTTTAAACTTTATTACTGGAAGCTGCATTACTAGTAAAAAAACGCACATAGTAAAACACTAAAGCACACAACAGTAGGCACAAGGAGAAAAGAAGACCAAGACAAAAAATTAATATTTAATTTTTATACTATAGAATAATTAAAAACCATCTATATTATGTTTACTTTTTATTAATTTAACATAAAATAGAAAAATATAAAATATAAAATATTAATTAATTATAAATAAAGAATAATTCAATATTTTTTAACACAATAATACAATAATTATTCTTTTTATCCCTTTGCAATTCGACCGTGTTTACTTTTATAATGTCTAGGGAAAAAATATTGAACAAGGTCGAACTGCAGAGGGAAAAAAAGAAGACGAAGAAGAAAAAATAATGGAAATTTCCCAAACTTTCTTTCTACTGAAAGCATCTTTTCTATGGGGACCTTCGATTATTCCCCCTTTTACCATCGCTTCCATGCCAAAAATCATATGAAATTCCCCAGTCCCATGCTTTTGCTTTTGTCCCAAACCTTCCTCCGTTTACCTTCCTTTCCCTCTCTTTCTTGGTCTTTAATGGTGGCCGCTCCATTTCTATAGACACGGTTTCCAGAATTTTAAATTTCGGGTTGGCTCTGAAGAGGCCAGAGTTTGGGAGGATTATTGTGGTTGTGAATTGTAATCTATTGTACTTGGAATTTGATTTTGATCGGTTTTCGCTGTTATGAATTTTTGGGTTTTGTTTTATGTGAGCCTATTGAATTTTTTCTCCATTTTTTCTCTTCCATTGTTTCTCCTATTCTAAGTTTCTTACTCTAAAAAATTGCCAAACTTTCATGAAACCTATCACAATAGAGAATCGGCGAAGAGTCTCTAGTCATTCAGAGTTTTTGCATTTCTGCATGCACCGAAGTTGGATTCTGTTTCTGAGATTTTGATTGTAGCAAGAGATTGAGTTGGAACAATAGGCGAGCTGGCAGATAGCGAGAGACGAGAGAGATGAGGGCTGGCAAGCAGAAAGCGTCGAGAGAGAGGATGATGCAGATGATAGAGATAAAGATAAGTATTGCAAGTAAAATTAAAATTCAAAGGGTGAGATAAGTCTAACTGAAAAGTGGACACGATGTGTAGAAGAATTGGAGATAATGGATGACCTAGACGATGATGCCATGCTAACGAAGTGGTCTTGACACTAGAGAAAGCAATTATTGGTGGATACTAGACTTGGGATGATGACCATTTGTACACACTATCCTTAGTTCAACCTTGCAAAAGTGTTGCCCCTGTATAAAGATCCTTCACACAAAAAGAAGTGAGTAAGAATTCAATGGAAGTATAATTAGTTTGACAAAATTGTGCAATAGAAATAAGATTCTTTTGTATGGTGGGAACACAAAGAACATTATTTAATAAAAATGTGCAAGAGGGTGTAGAGAGTGATTTGTAACCAGTGTGAGTAATGGGAAAACCCGTGCCATCACCAATCATAATATCGTCAATACCGTCATAAGGAGTATGAAGAGAGAGATTACTCAAGTCAGTGGTGACATGGTGCGATGTGCCCCTATTCAGAAGCCAAAGAGAACCAGTAGGAGAGGTGGTGGTTGCAAGATGAGCTCGTGGTTGACACGATATCAAAGGGCTAGGTTGCCAATCAGAGGGGGTGCGAGGAGCCTAGGAAGGTGGCGGAGACTGTTGCATTTGGTGAAAGATAGGACACTGTGGAATGTTGTGTCCATTTTCCCAGCACAACTCGAAACGACCGAGGTAGGTTCGAGGCTGAGATCGACCATCCGGAGTGACAATGTTGTGGAGACCTGAGGTAGTACCTGGTTGTGGGTGGGATGAGGGCGCTCCTTGCTATCGGTGATTACAATTACCGGACTTGCTGGAATTGGAGTGAGCACTGGCTGGATTTGTAGAGGTCGGAAGTGGAGAGGAGTGAGCTTGTTGGACACGTAGCGAGACTTCTTTGTTGATGAGCTTTTCATGCAACTCATTAAAATAAATTGGTGTGTCAAGACCATTGATAGTATCAATAAATGGTTTGTACTCATCGTCGAACCCATCCAAAATTGTCTCAGTGAGATCCTCTTGAGTTTACATGGGTTTAGAGTTACAAGTTGAGACAATCTCAACTTCTCTCATCCTTATCTTTATCTCTATCAGTAGAGAGCATCGGGTGAGCGAGTGAAACTGAATAAACTGGGTGAACCCTTAGAATTCACTTGCACTCGTTTTACACTGGGAACCCTTCTATGTGCGCACTAACAATTTTGGGTTATTTTCGGTAGTGAAAGTTCTTACATTTACAAAGTGCACTAACAGGGACTAGAATATTTCATCATTTGTACCTTTTATTTTAGATAATTTTTTTTTGACAGATTTTGCTCCTTTGATTTGTACCTTAAAATTGTGGGAAAGCCAGTTTCCTATCCCCTCCATAGGAAACGGTAAAAAAAACATGTCAAATCCTTAACTCTACTGGTCACCTGAATGCCATTCACTCTTATGGGAACTGAAATTTGACCGTCCTCTCTCTCATCGATATGAAAGTAACCACCCGCCATCTCTCACATCCAGCTGAAATTTGCCACCATCATCCAAGAATATGTTCTCACTCTAAGAGGAAGCTATTTTGCTTTTTGATGAAGGCTTTAAAAGAATATAAGAACCTTTGAGTGTCTAAGCTATGCGACTTTAATCTAACAATAGGAGTAAGCAATTTCCCTTTGCTTTCTATATCCTGTCAGTCTTTGCTATTAGTCATTCCCTATTTTTTTAGTTTGACCCATTGTACCCTTAGATGTAAGGATAGTGGGCAGTTGTAACCACTTCCTATTATGATAGGAAAAAAATGGGTTTATGAAATACAGATCTGGACTAACAGAGGCAGCTTGTGACCTCTCCATCGAGGAGCTTTTGAATAGATGAGACGCTTTTTTTAAAACTTTTTGAATTTGATCGCCATGGTTGGTGGTAAGCTTTCATACTTCCGTTTACATTTTGATTATGAATTTCATGATGAACGTAGAAATTTGTTTATGCTTATATTTGGTATTAGATCAAGGTTAGTGGTATCGCTATGAAACCAAATGTAAGCATATAAAAATTTCTACATTCATCATGAAATTCGTAATATAAATATAAACGGAAGCATTAAAGCTTACTTTTGGCCATGGCGATCAAATTCCAGAAGTTGCAAAAAAATGTTTCATCTATTCAGAAGCTCCTCAATGGAGAGCTCACAAGCTGCCTCTGCCAGACCAAATCCATATTTCATAAACCCCTCTTTTGCCATAAAAAGAGGAAGTGGTTACAATTGCTCACTATCCCTACATCTAAAGGAATAATGGGTCAAACTAAAAAAATAGAGAATGACTAAGATGTGAAATTGAAACCATAAGGTGGAAGTCTAAAAACTGAGATAAAGTTTCTAGAAAAGGATGGAACATAAAAAGGTCATTTCAAGGTCTAAAACAAAAGCAATATTTGGGGTAAGTCTATACACATTCACTTTTCATCAGTTTAAGAAGCCTTGCATGGTGTTGGAAACATGGATTGTAGTACCAGAATCAATCCACCAAGTGTTATAAAAAACATTGACCACATTAGATTGAAAACACATTAAAGAGCTTAACGTCTCAAACTGATCCTGAATTGCTGGAAGATATTCCTTTATTTTGGCACAATGAGGAATGGATCCATGAATATCTTCCCAATATGAGACTTAATAAACATCAAACTTAAGCAATTGGATGGCTCCAAAGATCAAATGACGTTTTCTCAATTTTTATTGGATTCCATGGGCCTTGGAGGTTCATCCACTTGAAGTACCAAATCAAGGTCCATGCAAACCAATGACAAGATAATTTTCTCCTTCCAATCAGTATAATTGTCTCCATTCTGAGGAGGAATTAAAATTTGGAACAAATAAAGTTTGATTGATTTCAAAATAAATAACAAACTTACTAAAACATGCAATGAAGCCAAACATTGAATATTTACCCATGTAAATAAATTCAAACAATTAAATCAATGTGTCATTATAATCTTTCATGTGGGCTTAAATGGGACAAAAAAATTGGTCTATAAAGGAATATTCTAGGCCTGTGGGCAAATAGATTTTTTTGAATGTTTCTTTCCCATTCTGATTAATCACTTAAACATAACATTTATCCTATGGGGTTAAATTATTATATCTTCGTGATTAATCATAATTTTTTATGTAATTAATTTTATGTGACTAAGCTTAATGTAGCTTGACATTTTCATAATTAAGAATGTTGTGGCATTTACTCAATTATTCAAATGTAAAAAAAAATATGACATCAAAATAATTGACTAAAATTGATGCCAATTATTAATTCCTTATATTTAGGTCAACCAAAAATATGCATAGAAAATAAATTATGCATAAAACATAATCAAAATTTTTTATAACAAAAAAATGATAACAAATATGCATGTAAATTATTTAATTCATATGAATTAAATGAAAAATTGCATGAAAAAAAGTATTCTGATTTTTTTACTTATTCAAATATTCATTAAATGTATTCAATAATATTATTGAAAGGTGAGATGGCCTAATGGTCATTTTGCTAAAACTTTATGGTGAGGTCGTGGGTTCAAATCCAAACACCCCCTCCCTCCCCCCCCCCCCTCAACAATTGTTTTTTTTATGAGAACCGATTCAGCCTAGCCTTCGCTCGGTTGTGCAGGTTTAGGGCTAGTCGGAGAGTGCGAAAAAAGGCTCTCCGGCCTAGCAGCGCTTCGTTGAGGGCATACCGAGCTCCGGCATGCACAGTGCTGGTCGGTTTTGCACGTAGAGAAGGCAGTGATCGATCTCAATGCCGACACACCCAACCTGGCCTGTTAGGAAAAATAACAGACAGATTACCTAGGAAGCAAAAAATACCACAAACACCGATTTTAACGTGGTTCTCCCAAATCTGGTTACATCCACAGGCTGCTATACGATTCTTATATATGGAGAAAAATTCTTACAGGGAGTGTTTACAACACTCTCAAATCACAACCCACATCTAATCACAGAGAACAACAATTTTTTTCTTACTGATGTACTGATGTTACTGTTGCTGCCAGCAACGATAATCAGTCCCGCAACTACCGAGTTCTGATAACGCTGAAAGGAAGCTTCCCTCACAGTAGCATCGAGCCTAGAACCCTCTCTGTTCAACAGCGTAGTCCCGAGAGATCTCTATGTTTCCCGCAACAACGAGTCCGACGACCTCTCTCTACAGTGTTGTCCTGGCAAGTCGAAAACCTTTCTCTCTTTTTCTCACAGCAGCTCACAACCATCCAGATCCAGAAAAATTGTGAGCCTCTTTGTAAGCCTCTCTATTTCTATTTCTGTTTTTGTCAATACAACACATTACAGTAAGTCTCCGGAAGATGAAATTGGAAGGGGGAGATTTAATTTTCTTGAGTGTTCCACATGTCAAAACCAGAAATAAAGAAATTTGAAATACCCTCCATGTCCTGCTCATACGTGCGGATCAGAATGCATGTACTCAACAATTCTCCCACTTGAAGACTAATATCAATCTGTCTTCACACATATCAATGCAACAACTCTTTCTTGGTCTATTCATTCTTGTAGGCCAACTAAAGCTGAACATAGCTTCAGTTTATCAATAATTACCATTTTTGTTAGCATATCCGTAAGATTTCTGTTACCTTGGATCTTCTTCACTGTTAGCACCTCATCCTCTAACAAGGATCTGATGAAATGATAACGTAGTCCAATATGCTTGGTCCTAGAATGAAATGCAGAATTCTTTGCCAGATGTATCGCACTCTGACTGTCACTGTACAAAGCATTCATCCTTTGTTTGAATCCTAGCTTGGTTAACAATCCTTGAAGCCATATCATCTCTTTACTGGCTTCTATTATTGCTATATTGTTACGGTCCCGGATCTAACACAAGGATTCATAGGAAGGAAGAGGAGGAGGACGAAGATCAAGCCAAAGGGAAGCTTGAAAACCCTAGAGCTCGTTGAGGAGAACTCAAAGCCTGTTTACTCTAAAATTAACCTAATTCTCAATACTTCAATGCTTGTCCTTCTCATTACTTTTACTCCTTAAATAGGGTTCACTCTGTTAGGGTTTAATAAAATATTACAAAAATATCCCTATGAATAAAATATTCCAAAAATATCCTTATAAATAAATAATTCCAAAAATACCCCTATGACCTAAAACTGAAATAAAATAGAGTAAATTAAAGAAAAAAACTAAAATAATAATATTATTGCGCGCATAACATTACACCCCCTTGGAAGACGAGCTTGTCCTCAAGCCCAGAAGTAGTATATGTATGCCGACGTTTCCATCTGTGCCCGAGTAGCATCCGCAATCACTATGCTCGCCCGCTGGACGCCCAAAAACTGGAGCATGCCCTCTAGGGTTTTTTTTTTTTTTTTAAAGTTGGCTCTGACTGAGTTGGCTTGGGTTGACTAGGTGCAGTCCACCCGGTCCCGCGTGTGACTCAGCGGACTACGCCGATTAAATTTTCCTAAGTTAGGAAAATTTAATCGGACCCCTTCTTCTTCCTGCAGCAGATCCCGAACAGGGTGGGCGATGGTAATTGCGAAAGCGTTGCCGACTGGTCTTCTGCTGAAATGTCACCGATGGGTCTTCTGCTAGAATGTCGTTGACGGGTCTTCTACTGAAATGTCACCGACAGGTCTTCTACTGGAATGTCGCCGACGGGTCTTCTGCTGGAATGTTGCCGACGGGTCTTTTGCTGAAATGTCACCGACGAGTCTTATGCGAAAATGTCACCGACGGAATCTCCTACTTCTCCGGTGGCAATGAGCAGCCCGTTGGGGCTTCACCACTGGGAGGTTTGCCGAGACAGAGGGCTCTCGAAAACTTGTGAATCTTTGTTTCTCAGCCCCCCAGAATAGAGACCCCTTGTGGAAATTTTGCCTACGGCGTCGACGGAATCTCCTGTTCCCCTTTGATTTTCCTTCTGATTGCGAGAGTGCGGGGAGCTTTTCCCATTCCCGATTTTTTGACGAAGGGTGTGCTGAATACCCTTCCGTTTTTGGAATTTCTGAATCCCCACAGTGGGATGTCGCCGCCGCCGGAGATACAGAGAACTCTTCGAGTTCTTGTGTCTTCTGTTCATGCGGATCTGAGGTTGATCCCAAATCCTCTGCAGAGACTTCGGACAAACGTTTTGATTTTTATGGTCCATGGTTTGTTTCCCTGTTCTAGACTTCTGCTGCTTTCCCGTCTGTGCTGACGCTCTGATCGTCTAATTTCCATGATCCGAAAATCAATTTTGACGGGCCCGTCGCTGGAGTTTCCTGCTCGGAGATTTCAGGTCTTGTGACCTTTTCTGCTGCAGCGTGTGGCTCCTTTGTCTAACATTCCAGGAAAATTTCATACAATCCTCGTGCTTCTCCTGATCCTTTGCATATTTTGTCCATGCGATTGCATATTTTGTTCATGCGAGCTTCTACCTTCTCCATGTGAGCACGTACCTTCTCCCAATTTTGGAATACATCCCCCATTGTGTTCCTGCTCTGATACCAGTTGTTACGGTCTCGGATCTGACACAAGGATTCTTAGGAAGGAAGAGGAGAACGACGAAGATCAAACCAAAGAGAAGCTTGAAAACCCTAGAGCTCGTTGAGGAGAACTCCGAGCCTATTTACTCTAGAATTAACCTAATTCTCAATACTTCAATGCTTGTCCTTCTCATTACTCTTACTCCTTAAATAGGGTTCACTCTGTTAGGGTTTAATAAAATATTACAAAAATATCCCTATGAATAAAATATTCCAAAAATATCCTTATAAATAAATAATTCCAAAAATACCCCTATGACCTAAAACTGAAATAAAATAAAGTAAATTAAAGAAAACAACTAAAATAATAATGTTTTTGCGTGCATAACATTTATATTCAGCCTCAGTGGTGGATAATGCAACAATCTTCTGTATCTGCGATATCCAACTAACAACAGTTGTGCCCACGGTAAACACATAACCAGTAGTGCTTCTCCGGTGATCAACTTCTCCTACAAAATATGCATCTACGTACCCTTGTACTTTCAATTCACCTTTGCCAAAGTACAAACACTTATCTGTGGTGCCTCGTAGATATCTCAAGATCCACTTTACTGCCTTCCAGTGGGTCGCACTTGGGTTTGCTAACAGCTCCCACTGGATGGCCAATATTGGGTCTCGTATAGACCATTGCATACATCAAACTACCAATGACTGAAGAATAGGGAACCTTATCCATAAAATCTCTCTCTTCTTCCGTGTGAGGGGACTGATCCTTGGATAGACATAAGTGTTTGTCCAAGGGTGTGCCAACTGGCCTAGCATTGCTCATGTTGAATCTCTACAAAACACGATTGATTTAATCTGTTTGAGATAACTGCAGGACTCCACTTTGCTTATCTCTTGTGATTTGTATTCTGAGAATCTTCTTTGCTGGACCCTAGTCTTTCATGTCAAATTCTTTTGATAATTGCCGCTTCAAACTTTTGATCTCATCCATGTATGAGCTAGCTACTAACTTATCATCGACATAAAGTAGCAAAATGATATAATTGGATGTGTACCTTTTAAAGTAGCAACAATGATCGGCATTGCATTTCTGGAAACCTTCATTATGCATGAAACTGTCAAACTTTTTGTACCACTGTCTTGGGGCCTGTTTCAAACCATACAAATTCTTTTGGAGTTTGCACACCTTATTCTCTTTCTCCTTTTCTGAGAAACCTTCTGGATGATGCATACATAACTCCTCATCTAAGTCTCTGTGAAGAAATGCAGTTTTCAGATCCAACTGCTCTAGATAGATATCTTCAATGGCAACAATACTCAACACTATTCTGATAGTATTGAGCTTTACAACAAGAGAGAAAATGTCAGTGTAGTCAATTCCTTCCTTCTATTGAAATCCTTTGACAACCGATCGGGCTTTGTATCTCCTAGAGCCATCGTGCTCCTCTTTCACCTGATACACCAATTTGTTATGAAGGGCCTTCTTCCCTATGGGTAACTCAATTAGTTCCCATGTCTTGTTGGAGATTAGAGAATTCATCTCATATTTCATAACAAGCTCCCACTTGCTAGCATCTTCAGTCTGACATGCCTCTTAATAGCATTCAGGTTCTCCTCCATCAGTCAACAATAGATAATTGATGTATCTTCTGTTAGGCACATGAGGTCGAGAAGATCTTCTCAATATAGGCGCTAGAATAGGAGACTGTGACGTGTCGGACTGCTGTGCACTATTCTGTTCAACGGATTCCTCTAGCTGTGGGCTTACTACAAAATCATCTGGGACATCATCCACATCTGCATACACTAGCCCACTCCTACTGAGTTACTGTCATCTGCAGTATTTCTATCTTTGTACATCACCCTTTAACTAAAAATCACATCTCTGCTACAGATCACCGTTTTTTTTTTCATCATCCCATATGCGGTATCCAAACTCATCCTCTCCATAACCGAGGAGGGTACATTTCTTTGATTTGGGATCAAGCTTATTCCTGCCTTGATCACTGATATGCACATATGCCATACAACCAAAAAATTTAAGGTGTGAGAGTCTTACTTCTTTTCCGCTCCATACCTCTTCTGGTATTCTGTACTCCAGTGGAACTGATGGACCTCGGTTGATCAAATAAGCTATTGTGTTGACTGCTTCTCCACAAAATTGCTTTGATAGACCTTATTGTATACACATACTTCTGGCTCTCTCAGTCAAAGTTCTATTCATACGCTCAGCTACACCATTGTGTTGAGGCATACCTGGCATGATTATCTTCATTCGGATCCCATGATCATAATAGTTCTTGAATCTGGTGTCTTCATTTTCACCACCATTATTTGTCCTCAACTTTTTTATCTTAAGACCTATTTCATTTTCAACCATGGTTTTCCATCTTATTAAAGTATCAAACACTTCAGATTTGAGATTTAGCAAATAAACCCATACCTTTCGAGAATGATCATCGAAGAATGTCACGAAGTAGTGTTTTCCACCAATGGATGAAACATTTGTTGGCCTCCAAACATCAGAATGAATGAGCTCTAGCCTGTCCTTCTTCAGAGTTCTGCCATGTGTCTGAAAGCTAACTCTCTTTTGCTTTCTAAATATGCAGTCCTCGCACATATCAATTTCTACTGACTGTAGACCTGATAGTTTTCCCATGGAATGCATAATCTTCATTCCTTTCTCACTCATGTGGCCAAGTCTCTGGTGCCACAGGTTGGAGCAGTTGGAATGGTACCACATGCTTTTGTTGTCATGTAGAGAGTACCACTCTTCTTTCCTCGTGCAACCACCAATACACCCTTCGAAATCTTCCAATCATCACCATGGAAGGCCGTGGTGTAGACTTCACTGGCTAACTGACCTACTGAGATTAAGTTCTTTCTCAAGTCGGGAATGTGCCTGAAATTTTTCAGCTCCCATATAGACCCATTCAACTGAATCTTCACTACACCTTTGCCTACAATATCACACTGTTGATCATCATCGAGATATACCTTACCAAGGTTTTTGGACACATATTTCTCGAAGAGTTCTTTCTACGAGGTAGCGTGGAACGATGCTCCAAAGTCTAACACCAAAGACTCCTCCTTGCTATCCAGAGAGCATAACAATGCATCATCATGCCCTGAGGTGGAAGCAACATTTGCTTCTACCTTCGCCTCCTGATCCTTCGGTGCACTATTGCACTGGCTTTGGTAGTGCTCGATCTTCCCATAGTTCCAACACTTGACACTTGAGTTCTGAGATCTATTTGGATTTCTGGATTGAGACCTTCTATTCTGAGAACTGCCTCGATGAATTGACCTGCCAGATCTATTTACTCTAGTTCTTCCTCTTGCCTCTGTAGAAAATGTTGAAGAAGTCGTCCCTTCACCCGACGATTTTCTTCTGATTTCTTCGCAGAGAACTAGATCACGAACATCATTGAATTTTAACTTATTGCTTCCTGACGAGCTATTCACTGCTGTAATGGTGGCATTCCAGATTTCTGGCAGAGAAGACAAAAGTATCAATGCATGTACCTCTTTGTCGAATTCAATTTCAACTGAACTCAATTGGTATTGAGTTCGTTGATATGTTGACCTATTGATGATGCTCCTTCTGTCATCCGCAAATTAAACAGTCGCCTCATCAAATGCACTTTATTTGAGGCTGACAGCTTTTCGTACATCCTGGTGAGAGCCTTCATGAGACCTATTGTGGTATTCTCGTTTGCTATGTTAAAAGCAACATTACGAGATAACGATAATTGGATAAATTCAAGGGCTTTTCTGTCAAGGAGGTTCCACTCTTCATCCTTCATACTGTCTGGCATCATTCCTTCAAGTGGTAGGTATAAGTTTTTCTGATACAAATAATCCTCTATCTGTATTTTCCATAAACCAAAGTCCGCCCCATTGAACTTTTTAATTTTTACCTTCCCTTCATCCACGACCATTTCTCCCACTGAAATCTGTCTCTCTTTACAACCTGGCTTTGATACCAGTTGTTAGGAAAAATAACAGACAAATTACCTAAGAAGCAAAAATACCACAGACATCGATTTTAACGTGGTTAGCCCAAATCTGGCTACGTCCACAGGCTGCTGCACGAATTTTATATATATAAAAAAATTCTTACAGGGAGTGTTTACAACACTCTCAAATCACAACCCACATCTAATCATAGAGAACTATAATTTTTTACTTACTGATGTAGTGCTGTCACTATTGCTGCCAGCGACGGTAATCAATCCTGCAACTGCCAAGCTCTGATAACACTGAAAGGAAGCTTCCGTCATAGCAGCTTCGAGTTCCACTGTATCTCATAGTAGTGTCGAGCCTCGAACCCTCTCTGTTTAGAAGGGTAGTCTCGAGAGATCTCTCTATTTCCCGCAGCGACGAGTCCCACGGCCTCTCTCTGCAGCGTCATCTGGACGAGTCAGAAACCTTTCTCTCTTTTTCTCACAGCATCACACAACCACCCAGATCCAGAAAAATCTCGATCCTCTCTGGAAGCCTCTCTATTTCTATTTTTGTTTCTGTCAATACCACACGTTACAGTAAGTCTCCGGAAGATGATAAATCGGAAAGGGGGGATTTAATTTTCTTGAGTGTTCCACACGTCAAACCCAGAAATAAAGTAATCTGAAATGCCCTCCATGTCCTATTCATACGTGTGGACCAGAATACACGTACTCAACATGGCCTTGGCTGTATTTCAATGTGTGCCTCCGTAGTGATTGACACCGACACAACCTACGCCAACTCGATTCACTATAGAGCCAAGAAGCTGTTGGATGAAGGGAGTTGTCCATGGTGCGCTCGTCGCCAACGCATCGAGCGTCAGTCTTAGCTGTTCCACAGTTGTGCCCCTGAGCATCTCTTTTCTCCTTTCCCCGGTAGTGACATCTCATTTATCTGGCACCACTATGCTAGAGTGGCTCCGATGAGCCACAACTACGACACTCATAGGCGTCGATCTCGTGATGCTCTATGACAGTGACTCAATGCTGCATTTTAGTGGGGCGAGAATCGGATCCCATGCCGAAAATCAACTCCATGACTTAAACTTTTGAGAGACGCAGGAGATTTACGCACGTGTTCGTCAAAAATCGATGTCGGTGCACACCGTGTGCTGCGGTGTGTCTGGTGCGCAACCACCACTGGTGAACTTGGCGCCTCCCTTGGTTTTCACTACCGAGGGTCGCCTGACTCTGCAAACTAGCCGCACGCAGTGCCCAGGCAGGATCTCGGGATGCAACATTTTTTGTTTTAGACGATCTTGAGCCTCACATAGAGAGCTCGCCCAATTTCTCCTCTAATGGAATTGAAAGCAAGAATGTAAATAACTCATCATCTAAAATGCCATTTCCAAAAAGAATATTGTCTTTATACAAATGAAGAAAATTACCAAGGAAATTGAAATAGAAACATTAATGGACATGGTGAGGAGTACGGTTAGTAACTCCGATCTCCCATTGTCTTTGTGGAGTGAAGCCCTAAAAGGTGCAACCTATGTACTAAATAGGGTTCCAACCAAAGCAATTCACAAAATGACATTTGAATTATGAAAAGGTTGGAAACCTAGTTTAATGCATATACATGTTTGGGGTTGTCCAGTTGAAGTTAGAATCTATAATCTACACAAGACAAAGTTAGACTCCAAAATAGTCAGTGAAAATTTCATTGGCTATGCAAAAAAGTCCAAAGGTTATAAATTTTACTGTCCATCTTGTACAACAAGATTTGTAGAATCTAAGAATGCCAGGTTCCTTGAGAATGATGATATTAATGTGAGTAGACAACCTCAAAACTTAGTTTTTGAGGAGCATAGCTATTTTCAACCTACTCCTATATCTTCACATAGATTGGTTGTGTTTCAAGATAATCATGAGGACTTGATTCCTCAAAGATCAGTCAATAGTTGAAGAACCATATCGTCATGAAGATATTCCTATAGATCCAGTTACTCAACATTCTCAATCTAAAAATGTTGAAGTACCGTTAAGAAGATTTTCAAGAGTTAGGAAACCTGTAATTTCTTTAGAGTATGAAGTGTATCTTCAAGAATCTACATGGACGTTAGTGTTGAAGTTGATCTTATCATGTCTTCACTGGTTGTGAGTGAAAATAAATCACATTATGAAATGATGACATGAAGGAAGAGTTGGATTCAATGGCTAAAAACCAAACTTGGGATCTTGTTCAATTGCCTAAAGGAGGGAAGGCCATGGGCGTTAAGTGGGGTTTTAAAACCAAAAGAGACTCTTTAGGCAATAGTGAAAGATATAAGTCAAAACTTGTAGCCAAAGGATTCACTAACAAGAATGAGTTGATTATCACAATATCTTCTTTCCTATTTCAAAGAAGGATTCATTTTGGATAATCATGGCATTAGTAGCTCATTTTGATATGAAGTTACATCAAATGGATGTGAAAACGACTTTCCTCAATGAAGATCTAGAGGAAGAGGTTTACATGAAAATACCTGAAGGTTTCATTTAAGAGGGGAATGGTCACTTGGTTTGTTGGTTTAAAAAATCTATATATGGACTGAAACAAGCCTCCCGTCATTGGTATTTAAAATTCCATGATGTTATTTCTTCATTTAGCTTTATGGAGAATATGATGAGGTTGGTGGGAGCAAAATAATTTTCTTAGTCCTATAAGTAGATGATATTCTATTTGCTTCTAATGATTTAGGATTACTTCATGAGGTTAAATGATTTCTCTCAATGGAATTTGATATGAAATGTTGGAAGATGGGTTCAAGCCCATAAGCTCAAAGCTAGAAGCCCACACGTCAAAGGAGTGGCAAAGTGGTTATTTATGATATGTTCCATAAGGATGGCATGAAGATGTAAATACGTTTTCTTAGTATGTCTTTTAATCTATTGAGTTGTAACCCTAAGGGCTTTGTAATACTATAAATAAGAGCATTGTCTAAGGCGTAAGACATTCAAGCCTTCTCCTCTCATTGAGAAATCGTCCAGCCACCCTCTCTTCTTCCTTGATGCATTCTCTCCTTACCTTAATCCAAACTCTCCTCTCTAACGTCCTTCTCCTTTCTCCCTCTTCTCTCTCTTCTCTCCTTCTTCTTCCACATTAACCTAGAGTCATTTTCATGGGATCCTAACTTCTACTTGGTATCAGAGCATGGAGATTAGGATCCCTATTCAATTAGTTATGTCATCCATTCAAGAAGTTGTTTATAGAAGGAGTTCTACCATGAAGAGATAAGTAAAATCTTGTTTTTTTTTCATATTCTCTCTTTACTATTTCAATTTTTTTTCTTTCCCTCTTCTTGAATTCGTGATTCATGTTCAGTCAAGATAATCTTAATAAACATTGTGAAGATCTATCTTTTATGACTAAAAACATGTTGTAGTCTTGATCATCTTGGACCAAAATTACATGATTGATCAAAAGCTTTTTTTTCTATTTTTATTTGGATTTAATTACCTTTATGTAACGGGAATCAAACATTATTGATATGGGATTCCAGCATATGTTGCTTTCAATTCTATAATCTAACGTTACTCATGGGAGTGTGTTATGTTGTTGGATGACCGTTATATGTTTGATAAAATTCCAGCACTCACTTATCTCTATTATTTTTGCGTTTGAACTTCAGAAATTGAATCTTTTTTTTGTGTTGAAGTATTCCCATGAGTTGGAATTTATTTTGCTAAGAAATTTCTCTCAATTTACCAAGAAAGGCCTTGTCTAAAGTTGCTCTTAGTTTTGTGGTTGAGTTTGGATTAAGGATAAGAGTCGCATCTTGTAGAAGTTAGGACCCAATGATAATGACTCTAGGTAAACGTGGAAGAAGAAGGAGAGAAGAGAGAGAAGAGGGAGAAAGGAGAAGGACAATAGAGAGGAGAGTTTGGATTAAGAGAAGGAGAGGATGCATCAAGGGAGAAGAGAGGGTGGCTGGACGATTTCTCAAAGAGAGAAGGCTTGACTGCCTTACCTCTTAGCCAATGCTCTTATTTATAGTGTTACAATACTCTTTGGGTTACAACTCAATAGATTAAAAGACATACTAAGACAACGTATTTACATCTTCATGTCATCCTTATGGGACATACCATAAATAACCACTTTGTCACTCCTTTGATGTGTGGGCTTCTAGCATTGAGATTGTGGGCTTGAGCCCTCCCCTTCAAGCTGGAGGAGAAAATACATCATAAATACCCAGCTTGCCACCTATATTAGATAGAATTTTGGATGTAACTGGTTTGTTGAAGATATCAACTAATAGTTCTTGAGTTGAAACTGTTATGAACTCGATAGCGAGCCGAGTCATCTAGAGGCACCGTGGCTAAGCCACTAAGGATTAAGTTTCTTTTATTTTTAAATTACTGCACTTTTATCTCAGTTTAGGAGTAAATATGCCATAGGGGCATTTTTGTAAATTTCAACCTGAACTCATGTTGGAGCCAAGATTATGTAGGAGGGAAGGTGGAATATGAAAGGTCAAGTCTCATTTTAGCCAAAGAAGGGTTTATGGTTCTCCTTGACGAGCTCTGGGTAGAGAGTTCCCCTCACGAGCTCTAGGGTTTGGGAGTTCTCCTCAATGAGCTCCCTCTTCTTCCATTTCTCTTCCCATTCTTCCCATCTTCTCCCCTTTCACTTTCCCGTTTTGCTAAGTCCAACCTGAGTACAACAGAGCTGGACATGTGTTCTATTGTCACGGTTAACAAGAGCTCCAACACATCACCACGACAGTGCTCAAAACTCACCCAAAAATCTGGATTCCCTCTTCCCACGTCATTTTACACGATCCATGACTAGGGACCGTAGCATCTTGGTATTAGAGCAGGGTAACATGGGGGAGGTGTCAAACAGTGAAGAGCTGAGAACAATAGATAGAGAGATGCAAGCGAGGAATGAGGAACAAATGGCAGCAAGAGAGAAAGAGTTGGAGCAGAAGTTCGAACAACAAATGGAGAAGATCATGAGTGGAGTTTTTGAAAATGTGGCCGGATTCCCTCGGACATCACACGAAAGATGGAAGACAACTGTTACCGCAGAGGGCGAGAGCAGCACTTTGGACGCATTGGGTTACCGACGCAGAGTGGAGGGTCAATACCTAGGTACACGAAACTTGACTTTCACACTTTCATTGGATCTGTCGACCCCTTAATCTTGCTACATAGATGTGAAATTTTTTGCCTACCAAGGCACAAAAGAATTTGATAAAGTGGGTTTAGCGGCCATCCACTTGCTGGATGAAGCTCAACTCTGGTTTCACCAAGTGGAATTGGAGAGACTGGTCCTTGATTGGGAGGAATTTAAAGAACTTTGCACTATATGGTTTGGACCGCCAGCATACATCAACCCGTTAGGGGACTTGGTACTATTATGACATATTGGTTCAGTGGAACTTTATCAAAAACAATTCCAAAAAAAATTATCTTGGGCCAGCCACATGGTCCATCCTGACCAGCATGTCAATCTCTTCACAATAGGCCTCGATGACTCATTAAAGTTGGAAGTGGAGCTCCACGCTCTTGCTGATCTGGGCCGAACAATGAATTTGGCCCGAGCAATGGAAGCCAGAAAGAAAATGCGAACTCAGAGGACCGATTGGCAGGGGGGAAGGAACACTTTGTCAGGCTGGTAGGGGGGAGGAACTACTCACCTCAAGTGACTTTGCCCATAGTGCTGACACCCAAAGAGAGTCTAGTGAATACAGTGGCAGCAGACACTCAAACCAGCAACTCAACCTATATATCAGAAGAGTGGAAATGGTTAACCGTAGGGCAAAGAACCTTTGTTATAATTGTGATGAATCGTACTGGGCAAGCCACCAATGTAAAAGGTTGTTTTGGTTGGAGTTAGATGCAGTGGACGAGGAAGAAGAACCAACCAAGACTCCTCCCAAGGAGGCGGAAACAAAAATTTCCCTAAATGCCATTACCGGACAAAAGTCGGCCAAAACCATGCAAGTAAGAGCAAGAGTTTAGGACCAAGAACTTGTGGGGTTAGTGGACTCAGGGAATACACACAATTTCCTAAGCATAATAGCGGCAAAAGATCTCCAACTTGGGATCCAGCCTCGCCCAATTGCCACGGTTTCAGTTGCCAATGGCGAGAAAGTCCCTAGCTATGGGGTCAGCAAGGCGGTAAAATTTTCCATTGGAAACACCCACTTGCCTTAGCCGGATTTGATATGGTGCTCAGGATCAAATGGTTGCAAACCTTAGGCCCAATTTTGTGGGATTTCTCGGTCTTAATGATGAGTTTTGTGTCGGAAGGCAGCCCAGTGATGTTAAGGGGCAGTCAAACTGTAGCAAACCCCCACATCCACCTACTACATGAGCAGACACCACCGGGCAGCAACATAGATAGATTACTAGAGGATTTCACCGACTTATTTTGGAACCCTTCAGGGCCGCCCCCGTTGAGGCTCTGTGACCACAAAATTTGTTTAAAAGCCGGATCAGAGGTGGTGGTGGTTAGACCATACAGGTATCCACACCTCCAGAAAGATGAAATAGAACGTCAATGCCAAACCATGCTGGAACAAGGCCTCATCTGCAATAGCCATTCCCCATTTTCTTCACCAGTCCTAGTAGTCAAGAAACAGGATGGCACATGGAGGTTCTGTGTGGACTATAGGGAGCTAAATGCAAAAACCATCGAAGACAAGTTTCCAATACCAATGGTGGACGAGCTATTGGATGAATTGCATGGGTCACAAATTTTTACCAAGCTGGATTTACGATTGGGCTATTACCAAGTCAGAATGCATCCTCTTGATATTGTGAAAATAGCATTCCGCACGCACCATGGACACTTCAAATATTTGGGGATGCCATTCAGGTTATCCAACACACCTTCCACATTTCAAGCCTTGATGAATAAGGTATTCCGTGACTATCTCTACAAGTTTGTGTTAGTTTTTTTTATGGCATGTTGATATACAACACATAAAGATAAAAGCATTTAGAAGACTTACAACTTGTTTTCCAACTCCTCTAAGCACATCATCTATTATTGAAATGCTCCAAATGCTCAATTGGGAAGCCCCAAGTCGCATACCTTGGCCACATAATCTCAGAAGAGGGCGTCACAGTGGACCTAGAAAAATTTTTAGCAGTCACCAAATGGCCTCAATTGCACAACATTTCAGCCTTACGCGGATTTTTGGGGCTAGCCAGATATTATCGAAAGTTCATCCAAAATTACGGACCGCTGGCCATGCCATTAGCCAATCTTCTTAAGTGCAATGCCTTCCATTGGAGCGATGCAGCAACGGACTCCAATTCGCTCAAGAAGGCTCTAGCTTCCACCCTAGTCCTGCAATTTCCAAACTTTGAGGCCCTATTTTTGGTTGAGTGTGATGCTTCTGGCGGAGGTATTGGGGCTATGCTATAACAAACACATCACCCCCTTGCATATTTTAGCCGACAACTAGCAGCACATCACCAGAAATTACCCTCTTAAGAGCGAGAGCTGATTGGGTTGGCTAAGGCTATGCAACATTGGTGGCCCTACCTATGGGGGCACACCTTCCTCATCCGCATGAATCATTATAGACTCAAATTTCTCCTGGAACAACTCATCGTGACATCTCTGAAGCAGCACTGGCTCAACAAATTAATGGGGTTTGACTTCACAGTGGAACATAAGCTAGGCAGATTGAACAAGGTGGTGGATGCTTTATCCCGACGTCTGGATGAAAAACACCATGTCTATGTGATTAGCCAGCCAAAGCCTCTCTTGGTGGACTCCATTAAAGAGGACCAACAGACTGATCCAGCCCTCTAGGAGTTGTCTCAGAAGATCATGACAGGAACAATGGACTCCAAGTAGGCTATCCAGGACAACACTATTATGTATGGTAATCACATCTATTTAAAACACTCCTCTCCATTTATTGCCAATGTTTTATCCACCTACCATGATAGCACTCATGAGAGCGTTCAGAAGACGTTGCATCGGTTGGGGTCGATTTTTACTAGCATGGTATGAAGTCTGCAATTGCTGAGTACGTAGCCTCGTGTCATGCATGCCAACGCAACAAGGCAGACCATTTATCACCAGCAGGCGTCCTCCAACCACTGGCCCTTCCCAAAACTTCTTGCAAATCCGTCATCTTGGTGGTGGTCGACAGATTTTCAAAGTACACTCACTTTATTCCATTGGGTCATTAGTATACAGCCTCACGAGTTGCTCAAGTATTTTTAGAAAATATTGTTCATTTATATGGCATTCCAAAGTCCATAGTGAATGATCGAGATGTAGTATTTATCAGCCACGGAGAGAGTTCTTCAGATTATGCGGTACCAAGCTGAAATTTTCATCTTCTATTCATCGGCAATCCGATGGGCTGATTGAGGTTGTTAGCCGTACAATAGAAATGTACTTACGCTATTTTGTGGTTGATCGCCCTCATCGGTGGCTTGCTTGGGCCGAATATTGTTACAATACATCCTTCCAATCAGCATAGCAAGATACTCCATTTCTAGTCCTCCACGGAAGGGATCTGCTGAGGTTGCTATCATATATGGCCAGTTCCACCAGAGTTGACACTCTTGACCAGGCACTGCTGGACCGTGATCAGGTACTTCAAGCAACTACCCAACATCTTAAGCAAGCTCAAACCAGGATGAAAGAATACTATGACATGGGACACAAAGATGTTACTTACACACCCGGTGAGTATGTGTGGCTTCACCTCCAACCCTACCGTCAATAGTCTCTTGCTGGACCCCACCACAAGCTGTCCCCAAAATTCATTGGGCCCTTCTCGGTTTTACAAGGCATTGCCCAAGTGGCATACCATCTGCAACTCCCCTCAGACGCTCAATTGCACAATGTCTTTTATGTGTCTCTCCTCAAACCCTTCAAGGGTACAACACCACCTCCACCTCCATTCTTACCCCTAGTGCGAAAGGGGTGTGTTATTCTCTCTCCAGCCACAACATTGTAGGCCCGACTGCTTCATAACAAGTGGAAGGTTCTCATATAGTGGATGAACACAGATGCAGTAGCAACAACATGGGAAGACATGGAGACATTCCTCCAAGCCTATCTTGCCTTCGAGCTTGAGGACAAACTCTTTCTCCGGGGGGAGTGATGTTATGAACTCGATAGCGAGCCGAGTCATCCAGAGGCACCATGGCTGAGCCACTAAGGATTAAGTTTCTTTTAGTTTTAAATTACTGCACTTTTATCTCAGTTTAGGTCATAGGGGATTTTTTGTAATTTTTGGCCTAAACTCATGTTGGCGCCAGGCTTATGTAGGAGGGAAGGTGGAATATGAAAGGTCAACTCTCATTTTAGCCAAAGAAGGGTTTAGGTTTCTCCTTGACGAGCTCTGGGTAGAGAGTTCCCCTCACGAGCTCTAGGTTTTGGGAGTTCTCCTCAACGAGCTCCCTCTTCTTCCATTTATATTCTCCTTCTTCCCATCTTATCCCCTTTCACTTTCCCGTTTTGCTGAGTCCAACATGAGTACAACAGAGCAAGACATGTGTTATGTTGTCATGGTTAACCAGAGCTCCAGCACAACACCACGACAGTGCTCAGAACTCACCCTCAAATATGGATTCCCTCTTACCATGTCATGTTACACGATCCATGACTAGGGACCATAACAAAAACATACTTAAGAGAAATTATTCCTGCTTGAAACATTTCTCGTATAAAATGACAATCCACTCGAATATGTTTAGTTCTTTCATTGAAGACTGGATTTGACGTAATGTGAGTAGCTACTTGATTATCATAATGTAAGCCCATAGAGCTTCCTTTATAAAATCCCAATTCGGTAAAAAGAGTCTTTATCCATAAAATTTCACTTATAGTGTGGGCCATAGATCGGTATTCTGCTTTAGCACTAGACCTTGCAACCACGCTTTTCTTTTTGCTTTTTCATGTGACAAAGTTTCCCCCAACAAGGGTACAATACCCAGATGTAGATTTTCTATTATCGGGTGATCCAACCCAATCTACATTTGAGAATCCTTCTATATTGAAGTGACCATGTTTTTTATATTGCAATCGTCTTCCTGGAACACCTTTTAAGTATCGTTGTATTCTCTCCAACGCTTGCCAGTGAGTAATTTGTGGTTTGTGCATGAACTGACTTACCACGCTCATAACATATGATATATCTGGCCTGGTTACCATGATATAGATCAATATTCCCACATGTCTTTGATATTTTCCAGTGTCAACATCTTCTCTAGTTGTGACACACAATTTTTTATTCGCATCCATAGGTGTATCAACTGGTCTACAACCCTTCATTCTTGTTTCTTCAAGAAGATCCAAGACGTATTTTCTTTGAGACAATACTATTCAAAGGTTTGACTGAAGGACTTCCATACCCTAAAAATATTTGAGGTTACCCAAATATTTAGTCTTGAAATCTTGACATATCATATTCTTCACTTCTTGTATACTATGAGCATCATTCCCAATCAAGATAATACCATCAACATACACGGCCAATAATATCTTCCCTTGGATAGTATCTTTAACATATACTGAGTAATTGTTACAATGTGGAGCCCACCATGGTGCTCAAGCTGGTGGAACCCACCATGAGGACGCAGGTCATCAAGAAGAATCCTAGAGGACTTGGAACACCAAGAAGAGTCCTCTCCCAAAGCAAGCATGAGTTAAGGAATCAAGAAGAACAAGCTGAATTGATTTAGAAGACTTGAAGATCAAGTGGGACCCACAAAGATCTCACAAGTTGGCACTCTTATCAAGGTGCACCGAAGGATCATGAGGGGGCCACAAGGATAAGGCCACGAGCTGGCTTATCCCTTATAATCTCGTGGGTAATAAAGGACTCCTATTTCTACTCCAATTAGTCTTCTAGGAGTTCTAGTTTGAATAGACTTACTTATATTGAAGAGTTAGAGTTAGAATGTAATTAGGATTGAATGACAAGTTGTCTAAGGACTCTACCTCCACCTCTACTATAAATAGAGTAGTTTTAATTCGGAATTAATAAATTCATACATTCAATCCCGAGTTGGTTTTCTCTCTCCCTCTCCTTACTTGACGTAGCTCACCCTTTTCTTTTCTTCTCTACTGAGAGCTTTCCTCCCCTTTTCTCCTTTTTTTTTCTTCTTTCTCTTGTTTGTGATCATGGAAAAGGGATCCTAAATTCAACATGGTATCAGAGCAACATATTTAGGATCCCTCGACAAAGGAATGCTATAGAGAAGTGATGATCAACACCACTCAAAGAAGGCTCTTGTATGAAGGAAGAACACTAGCCAAGAGATAAATGTTCAAAAATATTTTTTTATGCTACTGGTTCTTGTTTTTAGATGATGATTCAAGGATGAATATGTGAATGCTTTCATCTTATTATCTTATGAATATGCATGCCCCTCTATCTAAAAGGAGCTATCAAAATAGTTTTATCGATTTGGAAATTTTGTTTGCCGAGACCAGTCCATACTCAGATTATTAATTTTTTTTTGTGGGATATGATTTCCCTGATAATAGAAGATTTCTATTGAGTCTCTTATGAGTGTTTTTCTGGAAAAAAATTATTTAGCATTGATGCTATATTTACATATACCGAGTTGTTTGAAGAAGGGTGACTTGGTGATATTATTTGAAGTTTTTTGAAGAAGAAGAGACTATCATGACTGATGATAATATGAGTATCAAAGGTGATATACTGAAAATCACCACCATACCCTTGCGTGGGGTATCAAATTTTATGAGTTGGTCCACCTCGGTTAGGAGGTTTCTTATAACCAAAGACCTACTTGGTCACCTCACTACCCGAGGACCACCTATTCATGAAGATGATATTTTTTATATGAAATGGCTAAAGAATGATACTTTGGTAATTGGTTGGCTGAGAAATAGCATGGAAGCACATGTCTCTAGTAATTTTATTCATCTTGACACTTCTAAACATATTTGGGAGACATGTACTAAACTATATTCAAGCCCTGATACACTGCATAGACCCTATAGTGCTGGCAGAACAGATGATATTAAATGCACTCCTTGTAAATTTTGGGGCCACACTATAGACCAGTGCCATTATAGGGCATGCACTTACTGTGGTAGATATGGCCACTATAAAGAAATATGCTATAAGGCTAATGACAAGTCAGAATCAATAAGGGCTAATCAAGCCCTCATTAGTGATGCGCAAGCAGACCATCCCCCAACACCAGCTGCACAGAAAATTATTACTGATGAAGAGTATGAATTATTTCAGAAAATAAAGACCATGCTAGGGTCTTCTACTAGACACTATGCCACTACTGCTACCACTACTGCTTCAGGTATGCTATCTGCCTCCTCTTCATCCTGGATAATTGATTCAGGAGCCTCTGAGCATCTTACAGGTAACAAATCGGTTGGGACATCCTTCCATACAATCTCTTCATCATATGTTTCAATTTTTTAAGATAAGGTCATAATCCAGTTGTGAAGTATGTCAGTTAAGTAAACATCAAAGGAGTACGTACTCTCCTCGTCCAGAAGTCAAAAGTAACTCCTTTTTCATTGATTCATACTAATGTTGGGGGCCTTTGAGTGTCTCTAATATTTCTCAAGCCAAATATTTTATCACTTTTATTGATGATTTCACTCGTACAACTTGGTTGTTTATTTTTAAGTAGCGTTTCGAGATACCATCTATTTTTAAATCTTTTTATGCAATGGTACTCACAGAATTTGGTTAGAAGATAAAAATCCTCCAGTCTGATAATGCCAAAGGGTATATTTCAAAAGACCTTGACTCATTTTGTCAAGAGAATGACATTATCCATCAGACATCATGTGCCTATACTCCTCAACAAAACGGTGTAGCCGAATGTAAAAATCGTCATATTCTTGAGGTAACTCGAGGTCTATTATGTGCCATGAAAGTTCTATATTTTTATTGGCCCCATACTGTCCTTACAACATGGTTTTATTATAAATCGTCTACTGTCTACTGTTCTTGGGAATAAATTTCCCTACTCTAAACTTTTACCACATGATGATCCATTTGCATTACCATTGAAAGTCTTCGGTTGTCAATGTTTTGTTCATAATACTTTACATAGACACAACAAACTGGACCCTAAATCTATAAAGTGCATCTTTTGGGATACTCTCGAACACAAAAAGGTTATGCTTGTCATAGTCCCTCTTTGCAACATTTATTTGTGTCCAAGGATGTAACAATCTTTGAAGACTCCTCATATTATTTTGAGAGCGCTCCACCTGGTATGTCATCAGTACCAATTTCTCCTCAACCGATTGTGCCTCGTGATACAGAGATTGCTCAGCCCCCAGAGACAGTGGCCGATACCACACCTGCTGAGTTTTCGGATCCACCAGAGATAAGTCCTTCATCACCAGTCATTTTTGGTCTTGAATTTGATACTCGTCCTATTGCTATAAGAAAAGAACCTCGTTCATGCACTCAACCTTCTTCTTCTCATCCTATCTCCAATTTTGTGTCTCATCATCGCCTCTCACCTCTATGTTATCAGTTTCTTTCTTCTATTTCCTCCATATCTGTTCCACAGTCATATCAAGAGGCTCTACAACATCTAGGGTGGAAGGCAACAATGGATGAAGAGATGAAGGCCCTTAATGACAATCACACATGGTCTCTGGTTCCACTACCTACAGATAAAAAACCCATTGGTTGCAAGTGGGTTTATACAGTAAAACATAATCTGGATGAGACCATTGTACGACTGAAGGCTCGACTGGTTGCAAAAGGTTACACTCAATGCAATGGCATTGATTATGATGAGACATTCTCTCCAGTGGCAAAAATGACCTCGACACGTATATTGTTATCTTTGGCAGCTAATTCTTCTTGGCCCATATATCAACTGGATGTTAAAAACGCATTTCTCAATGGTGATATCAAAGAAGAGATTTATATGCAACAACCACCTGGATATGTGGTTGAGGGGGAGTCCGTATGTCGCTTTAAAAAATCTCTATATGGGCTAAAGCAATCCCCACGGGCATGGTTTGAGAAATTTAGTCAAACCATCATACGGGCAAGTTTTTATAGATGCTTTGCAGACTTCTCAGTCTTTATTGAGAACACAGCAAGAGGTAAGGTGATTCTAGCTGTTTATGTTTATGATATTATTTTAATTGGGAGTGATTCTGAGGGCATTCAAAAAATAAAAGAAAGAATATGTGCTGAATTCAAGACGAAGGATCTTGGATTACTAAAATACTGTTTGGGGATTGAGGTCTTACAATCCAGACATGGGATTATTCTATCCGAAAGAAAATACGCACTTGATCTACTAGAAGAAACATGTATGATGGGATGCAAAGTGGTAGACACTCCTATGGATGCAAATACAAAAATTATGTGGAGGCACTGGAGAAGATGTTAATATTGGCAAATATCAAAGGTTAGTGGGATGACTTATTTACCTATGTGTAACAAGGCCAGACATTTCATATGCAGTAAGTCTGGTAAGTCAGTACATGAACAAGCCACAACTTAGTCATTGGCAAGCACTTGAGAGGATACTACGTTATTTGAAAGGGGCTCCTGGAAGGGGGATCCTCTATAAAAAACATGGTCACTTTAACATTGAGGGATTCGCGGATGCAGACTAGGCTGAATCCCCAGATGATAGAAAATCTACTTCTGGTTTTTGCACGATGGTTGGAGGAAATCTCGTGGCATGGAATAGCAAAAAACAAAATGTAGTAGCAAGGTCAAGTGCAGAAGCAAAATATAGAGCCATGGCACACACTGTAAGTGAGCTTTTATGGATAAGCTCGAATGGACCTATATTGTGATAACCAAGCAACAATACATATTGCATCGAATCCAGTCTTCCATGAGAGGACAAAACACATTGAGGTTGATTGCCACTTTATACGAGAAAAAATCCAAGTTGGTCTCTTATCCCTGAAGCACATCTCATCACAAAATCAAGTTGCAGACATCCTCACCAAACCAGTCACTCACAAGATTATGTCTACCATATGCAGCAAGCTGGGTGTTTATGACATCTTCTCACCCCTAGCTTGAGGGGGAGTGTTACAATGTGGGGCCCACCATGGTGCTCGAGATGGTGGGACCCACCATGAGGACACAGGTCATCAAGAGGAATCCTAGAGGACTTGGGACACCAAGAAGAGTCCTCTCCCAAAGCAAGCACGAGTTAAGGAATCAAGAAGCACAAGCTGAATTAACTTAGAAGACTTAAGATCATGTGGGACCCACAAAGATCTCACGAGCTGGCACTCTTATCAAGGTGCACTGGAGGATCATGAGGGGCCCACAAGGATAAGGCCACGAGCTGGCTTATCCCTTATAATCTTGTGGGTAATAAAGGACTCCTAGTTCTTCTCCAATTAGTCTTCTAGGAGTTTTAGTTTGAATAGACTTACTTATATTGAAGAGTTAGAGTTAGAATGTAATTAGGATTGAATGACAAATTGTATAAGGACTCTACCTCCTCCTCTACTATAAATAGAGGAGTTGTAATTCGGAATTAATAAAGTCATACATTCAATACCGAGTTGGTTCTCTCTCTCCCCCTCTCCTTACTTGAGGCAGCTCACCCTTTTATTTCATATTTTTTCTCTTCTCTACCGAGAGCTTTCCTCCCCTTTTCTCGTTTTTCTTTCTTCTTTCTCTTGTTCATGACAATGGAAAATGGATCCTAAATTCAACAGTAATCAACCGAGCACCTATGAAAGCCAAATCATAGAAGCGCTTGTAAAGATTTCTATAATCAGCATATGGACTCCCCCTGAACCACATATCCTGGTTGGTGGACCATATAAATTTTTTCATGTATATCATCATTTAAAAATGCATTTTTTACATCAAGCTGGTATACTGGCTAGAACGAGTTAACAGCAATAGAGAGGATGATACGTACCGAGTTCAGTTTTGCAATCGGAGAGAAAGTATCTTCATAATCTATCCCATAGCACTGAGTATAACCTTTTGTAACAAGGCATGCTTGAAGGCGAGCAACCAACCCATCAGGGTTGTGTTTTACCGAAAAAACCCAACTGCAACCAACCAGTCTTTTCCCTTTTTGGAACAATGCCAATGTCCATGTTTGATTGTCATATAATGCATAAATTTCTTCATCCATAACCGCCTTCCATCCTGGATGCATCAGGGCCTCCTGATAGGATTGTGGTATGGAAACAGATGAAAGAGAAGCAAGAAAGTGCACACAGTCAGAAGATAAAAGATGAGAAGACATAAAATTGGCAATTGGATGAGACGTAGTACAAGAATGTGTTTCCTTTCATAACGCAATAGGTTGAGTATCAAATTCAGTCCCAAACATAGGAGGAGAAAGACTTACCTCAGGTGGATCGGACAACTCCATAGGTGAGGTGACGGCTGGTGCTTCAGGGGGTTGAGTAATATCTTTATTAAATGGCAAAAGCGGGCATGGAGTGGTAGGAGGAAATGTAAATCCTGGAGGAGATGAGGAGTAGAAAGAAGTGTCTTCAAAGAAAGTCACATCCCAAGATACCATCAACCTCTGAAGTGTAGGATTAGAACAAATATATCCTTTATGAGTTTGAGAATACCCAAAAAAAATAAACCTATAGACTGAGGATCAAGTTTACTTTTATGTGGTGAAGTATCATGAACAAAACAATGCAACCAAACACTTTAAGAGGAAGAGAAAATGGATCTTCACTATGAAACAAAACAGAATATGAAGTTTGATTTCTAAGTACTGATGAAGGTAACCTATTGATGAGAAAGCATGTTGTAAGAATAGCATGAGGCTAATAAAAGTAGGGTACCTTCATGGTGTGGAGGAGGCCATGAGAAACTTCAAGATACAACTTAATATTGGTAAGGAAAATAGCCGCTGCTAGGGCGTCGCGTTGTTTTTCTTGCACAAGAATGTCGGTAGAGTATAGTTGAGAAATTTTCCATTCTTGGAGAAGGACAGAAACTCGTGAATATTATCTCCTTGTTTGGTTGCTAGCATACTTTGGAAAACATCATATACTCTTTGCAAGGAGGTGGTACTGGAATAGAGCTTAACACATGTGTCCCAAACATCCTTGTGGACTACATTGTTGGCGACATGCTCTTCCATGCTGTTAATAAGCCAACTAATAACCATGTTATCGTTCTTTCTTTCCTCTTTCTTAGATTTCATGAATTTGTGACAATTGATTTGGGGAAAGAAATTTATCTGTACTTTCTTAAAAATTTAATTCATATTTTTTCTATATTGGGCGTTTTCTTTGTTTAGCTCCTAAATCTAGCTAAAACATTTGAAGACCCATTCATGAATTTGGGTCTTTATGGATGATAGTCTCCCAGAAAATTTTATTAGCCATTGCATTATTTTTCTTTTCTTCTGAAGCTTTCCTAAAAAAGTTCTTAGTACAATAACTTAATGGGTATTGCAAATTGTTCCACCTGAAATTCGTTCGCAATTGAATTGAGAACACATTGGCGTTTATTGGAATTTTATTTAGGGATTTACTGGAGAATCCAATTGTCCTTATTATAACCGATTAACTGAATGATAATCCATTAATGTTGATTTAAACTGAAAATAAGGAGATATACGTATGGGGGGACCTATTATGTTGGTGTCTTTGTTGTGCTCACTTCTTGAAAAAGAAGATTATAGTTTTAAAACAGACAAATGGGCAAAGCAACTCAAAATGTAGATTGATGAGGACTGCAAGGTCGACCAAAGGAGATAAAATGGATCCATGGATGGGTTTTCTAAATAAATCAGGAGACGCATGTTACTTAGATATGATTGAGGAGGAATATGCTAGAAGGTCATAAAACATTGGCTGAGGGCTGTTTTGGCTTGTTGGAATTGAGTGAACTGGTAAAATTTTGAAGTGAAGATGTTATTTAGAAGCATCATTATATAAACTTGATCATGAAGGTGGGAGGAGGTGAAGTTTCATTACTGAGATGTAAAAGATGCAAATTATTTGTGGTTCAGGAGCTTCTAAAATCACTAACGAAACTGAGTCTGTTAAGGAACAGAGAAATTACAAAAATTCCCAAAGGAATGAATAACACATATATAGAAGAAGCACAAAACCTGTAGAAAGGTACAAGGAGCCAAGTTGGACATAATTATGAATCTATGGCCAATTTGAAGCAATATCTTCCAAATCCTACAAGACACTGGAATAATGGTCAGTTTCAATTGAACTAGTTCAACAGGCTGAATAACTGCTTGAACTGATATGACATCATAAATAGAATTTGATGAGACTTACTATGAGTGGTTTGGGGTACATTACTTAATTATATTATGGATTCAACGGTGTTTTTAGTCAGAGAACTAGTGCTAGAGAGAAGGTACATGCATTGGAGAAGGGTTCTTGTAGTTTCCTATGGTAACAGAAACACAAGTAACGTTTCTCTATTGTTCTTACGTGGTACAAACGTAAAAGGAATTTTATTCTCAAAATAATTGCTTCAATTAGAAGGTTTTTTTTTACCAGTTTTACATTAATTTTTTATTGCTAATTTTATTTTTAATCATTAAAATTTTATTAAATTTAATTACTGATATATTTATGAATTTTAATTTATTTTATTACCACTAGGAATGTCAATGCAAGATATTGTTAACATTGGTTGAACTTGCAAGCAGGTTGTATTATATTTTCTTTCAGATATAGTGTCAGGACAATTTAAATTTTCATTCATTATTATAATTAGAACTGAAGATCTTCAATGTCCTCTGTTCTAGAATCCATCTATCCTATACACAAACGTTTTGGACAAGTAGACATCATCCACCACTCACACAAGAGTGTTGGCTTAACCATTCACAAATTTCTAATCATGAATCCATGCCGTGTCACAAAATTCCCAAAAAATTAAATGGAAATCAAACTCCCAATAGATATTCAGATGATTTTTTCCATTTTCTAGACAACACTCCAACTTTGTAGCACGAATGAATAAGTGTTTGGAGCTTGATCACAAAGTGATGCAAAGAGAAATTTGAGAGTAGGATTTTGCAAAGTCTCTAGCTTTTTTCTCTTAAAAATGATTTTGAAGTGGATTTCTAGCAAAATAATGTTTTGAATGTGGTAGGTTTGCAAATAAATGCTCGGTTACTATTCAAAGGCACATTTAGAGTATTTATAACTTTCCCAAGCCAAACTAGTTGTTATTTGGCCGTTTGCAAAAAGCCAACAACTCAATGATCGATCAATCATGTGTAACATCTATATTTTTATGAGACTTTAGGCTAATTGATAGATCAATGATTGTCTGGAAGATTAAAAAATTTTAGTTGATGGATCAGTCTATCCCGATTAATCAATCATGCATTGATCCTCTGGCTATGAAAAACTATATATCATCGATCAATGATTTGTGTCTGATTGATCATGTATTGTGTCCCTTATTGGGCATACTTCTGTATGATCGATCAATGTTGTAGGTATGAATAATCATGCTTTATAATTTTTAAATGCTTGGACTAGAGTGATCGATCAGTCCAATGGGATTGATTGATAAAGTTTTACAACTCATTCGGGCCATGTTCTATCTGATTGAAAGAAACAAAAAATTACCCCAAAAGAAACAAGAGAAGAAGAAAATTAGAAAAGAAGAAGAAAAATAGAAAGAGAAGCCACCACAAAATAGAAAGTGCCACTTCCAAGAAATAAGGGGTGTGGGGCATGAGGGTAAAAAGGAAAAATGCCCAAGGGGCTGGAACCTTAGAGCAAAAATGAAAAATACCCCCTCTTTTTGATAAGAAAATAACCTACAAGATTCGTGTCGAGAGAGTATTAGTGACATTCTATATAATTAAGTGAATGAGTAGCATAAGGTGTAATTAAGTTAATGTTTGAGTTTTCTTTTTTATCTTCACATATATTAGGACACCAATCCATTTATCTATAAATAAAGTAAGGGGGACAGCCTAGGACGTTGTTGAAGAGCAAATATGGAAAAGTCTCACATGACTTATAACAAGAAGTCTTACAGAGCCAAAATTCTTATGGTGGAGTCTTATACGAGTTTCACAAGAGGAGGTCTCACTTAAGAGTCTCAATAAAAGGTGTTTTAGTTATGTTAATCATTTATTTATGTTCAGTTGTTCAATTATTATAGGACTTATCTTTTAGTGTTTAACTTTGTGTGGAACTGGGATAAAGGTAGTTTAATTGTAATTGGATTCTACTTGTTTCCTTTATTATAAATAGAAGCTCATGTACCCATATTACATCAAGTTAATCAAGTTTTTATCTTTTCCAAAAATTCAACTTGGTATCAAAGGAGGTTATGTGACTTGACTTGGTCAACCCATAAAGATAATGTGATCATTTTTTATCTATCATCTCTAGTAGTTTAGGTTCGTATTCTATCTTTTTCTCTATTTCTAGTCATTGTACCTATTATTTTCTTGGAATTTTCACCTCCATAATGGGATTTTCATATTGAAAATTATATATTGATGGAAAGATCTTTGAGACTACAAGGTAACCCAAAAATATTTTTTCAATTGGAGTTTTCTACAAAGAAAAATTGATATTTGAAGTAGTAAAGGTCAGACTACAAGAGAGGTTCGACCAACAACATAAAGCTTCAACCTTCGAGAGCCTTTTTATGACATCAAGAATGAGACTTTATATGGAGAATTATATATCAAGATAAATATCATTAAGTCTATTTTCTTAAATATTTAACCAAATCTTAATATGACTTTCCAAGTTAATGGTCATGCTGGCCAAAGAAGAAAAAGTACGTAGTTTGGCTATATTACATAGTCCAAAATCTATCAGATTCTTTATCTCAAAAGAAGTATATTTTATTATGAGAATTTATAATTTTTTGAAATTTATTTAAGTCTAGTTTCATAAGGAGAAATTTTCATGTCAATCTGATCTATACTTAAGGAGATATTGGCATTGGAGTTGCCAAGGGTCAAGCTACAAAACAAAGAGAATCAAGAGGTTATAAAATATTCAATAACGATTATTTTTGTGTCAAATTAGGTATAAGATTAAAGCTCTTCGAGTCTAGTTTTTTTTTCAACAAACTTTTTGTGATTTTGTGCTATATATTTGGAGATATTGGTACTAGAAGTATCAAAGGTCAGTTTTGCCAAAAATCTCTACTTTTTTTCCTTTTTTCTCTCCTATTATCTGTCCAGGCATTGACATGAAGTGTGTTTCATTTTATCCTAAATCTGAGTTTTTAATCAAATTTCTCTTCTAATTAGAGATTTTTTGTCTGACTTTAACATTATCTTATTTTTTGAAACCTCTTTTATTCGAGAAATCTCTTATATGTGGAAAGACTTATTTAAGAAAGTGTTGTTAATTTAGGAAAATCTATCGTTGGAAAGTTTATGTTTTGATTATGTAGAATTTGGAAACCAAATAGGAATTCATTGAGTATTTGATTAGAAACTTTTCACATATAGACTGATCAATTTGGAAATAGAAACTTGTAAGTTAAGTTATGCAATTATCAGAGTTTCCATACTCAATGTTGTTTTCAAGTTTTGTGTTTTTGTTACTTGGTTGTATATCTTCTACATCGTCAACTACAAAAAAATTTGTTCACCCTCATGAAATTATCTTGAGGTCATACATGATTAAATTTTTAAAGTAATTTTTCTACCCTTACAGTCTCCTTTTTATTATCGAGGTTGTTATTTTTCCTTCATTACTATAGAAGTTAGGACCCCATGAGAATGACTCTAGGTTAATGTGGAAGAAGAAGGAGAGAAGAGAGAGAAGAGGGATAAAGGAGAAGGACATTAGAAAGGAGAGTTTGGATTAAGGGAAGGAGAGAATGCGACAAAGGAGAAGAGATGGTGGCTGGATGATTTCTCAAAGAGAGGAGAAGTCTTGAATGCCTTACCACTTAGCCAATGCTCTTATTTATAGTGTTACAAAACCCTTAGGGTTACAACTCAATAGATTATAAGATATACTAAGACAATGTATTTACATCTTCATGCCATCCTTATGGAACATATTATAAATAACCACTTTGCCACTCCTTTGACGTGTGGGCTCCTAGCCTTGAGCTTGTGGGCTTGAGCCCATCTTCCAACAGTTACATTCCCTATACACTCCTTTTTATCAGTTGCCTTTCTCCTACCATCTTGTTTTTACTCTCACATACCCCTTTGGGCCTTCCTCTAGTGTGTTGTTTTGGTTGGTTTATGTTTTTATGTACATATGGGTGTTTTAAGTCCATGAAGAATTTTGTATGAGTACCCTTAAGTGGGTTTTTAGTGTTGTCCTTTGAGTGATAGACGTTATCCTTTTTAGTAATTATTATCACTACTTTTGTTTGAAATCCTATGAGGTTGGTTGAAACCTTTTTTATACATACATCCCCCATCTTATTTTTTGAGATTCTGTGTTCGATTGACGTAATCAACTATAATAATCACATTGGGAAGCGTTGGAAAGAATCCTTCGGTATCTCAAGAAAAGTCCAGATCAAGGGATGCTATATAAATGTCATGGTCATATAGAAATTGAAGGTTTTGCCGATGCTAACTGAGCCGGTTGCCTTGATGATAGAAAATCCACCCATGGTTACTTCACAACTATTGGGGGCAATCTAGTCACCTATAGAAGAAAAAAAAATGTAGTGGCTAGATCGAGTGTGAAAGCGGAATATTGAGTTATGACACTTGTAGTAAGTGAATTGTTATAGTTAAAATCTATTCTCAATGAAAATCAAGTAGTTATCCATATTGCAACCAATACAATTTTTCATGAGAAAACCAAGCACATTGAGATAGACTGTCATTTTATACGAGAAAAACTTCATACCAAAAATATTTATGCAATATATCCCTTCAAAGAATCAATTGGCGGACATCTTGACAAAATCTATTGTTGCAAAGTCACTCACATATACCTACTCCAAGTTGGGAATATTTGATGTTTTCTCCCCAGCTTGAGGGGGATTGTTGAAGTAGTTTGAGTGGTATTCTATGTAATTATGAGAGTGGGTGGCATAAACTATAATTAGTGGTTAGTTTAATTATTATTTTTTATTCTTATGTATTAGGGCATCTATGCCCCACCTATATAAATAAGAAAGAGAGGTGGGAGGAACTCAAAACTCATGCTCTCTCTTAACCCCTAAAGTTTCTTTCCTCAACCTGAGCTCTCGCCTTCTCCTTCTCATCTTCTCTTCTTCTTCATTATTTATTCTTATTTCTTCTTCTTCTTTTGAAACCAAGTTATCCATGGATTAAGCCCTAGAATTCAACATTTTTTAGTGTCATCCATTCGTATCCCTACAAGTTATTTAGATGCTCCAGCCAATCTGAGATGGAAAGCTGCCATGGATGAAGAGATCCAATCCATGTACAAGAACTCAAGTTCGGAGTTAACATCTCTTCCATCACCCCAGAAGGCAGTTGGTTGCAAGTGGATATATAGGATCAAGTATAATCTTGATGTCTCTGTAGCTAGATATAAAGCAATGTTAGTTTTATATGGATATACTCAATAATATGGTATTTGACAATGATGAGACATTCTCACCAATGGCAAAGATGGATTTCAGTCATGTCCTTATTTCTCTTGCTTTAGACTTTAAATGGGCTATACATCAATTGGATGTTAACAATGCCTTTTTTAAATGAGATCTACTGGAAGAGGTCTAGATGAGTCGACCACCTGGTTATGTGGTTGAGGTGGAGCATGTATGTCAATTAAAAAAGGCTACTTACGAGTTGAAACAATCCCCCAAGTTTGGTTTGATAAGTTTACCATTGTAGTGTCTCGCCTTGGGTTCAAGTGATGTGATAAGTGATCACTCTATGTTTACAAAGAGCACCATATATGGCAAGATTCTCATGGTTTTATATGTTGACGATATTGTCATTATTGGTAGTGACATTAATGGGATCCAATAAGGACTTGAACAAAGATTTCCAAACCAAAGATCTAGGGCTTCTAAAATACTTCATGGGTATAGAGGTTCTTCAATCTATCTACAACATTGTTTTGTCACAGAGGAAATATGTACTTGACCTCTTAAAGGAAATTGGGATGCTTTGGTATAAACCAGTTGATACACATACGAAACCAAATGTTCGGTTAAGTGTTGAAACTGACAATGATGTTGATATTGACATATTTCAACGATCAGTTGGGAAGTTGATTTATCTCATAGTTAGAGACATAATGTATCATATTCAATTAGTGTTATTAGTCAATACATGCATTGACCTCAATAGTCTCAATGGATGGCCTAGGATAGAATTCTCTAAAATTTGAAGAAAAATCCTAGACAAGGATTATTATTTAAATCCCATGGACATACTGACATTAAGAGTTTTACATATGCATATTGGGTAGGCTCTCTAGATAATAAAAAATCTACCTCTGGATATTATACGACTGAAGGAGGTAATTTGGTCACATGAAGGAGAAAAAATATAATGTTATTGCAAGGTCAAGTACTGAGGCCAAATACAGAGCCACGACACATGTAGTAAGTCAGCTATTATGGCTCAAGTCCTTCATGACGGAGCTTGGGTTCTAGACAACCAAGCTTATGTAGGTTCACAATGATAATTAGACAATCATCCATATTGTAACCAATCCAATGTTTCATGAAAGAACTAAACACATCGAGAAAAATTGTTACTTTGTTCGAGAAAATTTACCTATCGGTGTTATATCAATGCAATACATACTTTCCAAGAACCAACTAATAGATGTCTTTAATATTTGATGTTTTTTCACCAACTTGAGAGGGAGTGTTAAAAGAGTATTAGTGGAATTTTATGTAATTAAGTGAAAGGAGTGGCGTAAGGTGTAATTAAGCTAAATTTTGAGTTATTTATCTTCACATGTATTGCGGCTTCAGCCCACTTATCTATAAATAATGAAGGGGGAGTGCCATTGATGTGCTCATTTTCCCTTCTTAAGAAACCCTAATTGTGAGAAATTTAAGCTACCATGAATGAGTGCAGGAATGAGAGGGCTTCAAGACATTCAAGACCAAATCCCAAGAGAGAGAGAGAGAGAGAGAGAGCCAAGGTAAGGGACGAATTTATTATGTGTATTATGTTGAATTTGTGACCCCATGATTGAAACCTAGAGCAATATGAGAGAGAGAGAAGAAAAAGAGCAAAGGGAGAGAGAGAGCTCGAGTAGAGAGGAGAGAAAAACAAAGAGAGCAAAAGAGTTTAAGCTAGAGAGAGATTCTGCACGAGTTGAGAAGTGGAGAGCTTGATTGAACCCTTCAACCAAGACCCCTATTTATACTATTTTTATTACATATTTAGAAATAAGATAGGATCCCTAATTACATTAATCATGATTATCCAAATCTACATAAATCAAGGGAAGATAAATCGATTACATTAATCAAGGAAGATTGCCAAATCTTCCAACTCATGAGATATGGATGCCAACTCGTGTGATGGCTCATCATGCCACCTCACGTGATCATGGTGGGTCCCACCTTGTAACACTCCCCCTCAAGCTGGGGGTGAGAAAATATTGTAAATGCCTAGCTTACTGTAGATGGTGGACAAGATCTTATGAGTGACTGGTTCGGTGAGAATGTCTGCAACTTGCCCTTGTGAGGAGATATGTTTGAGAGATAATATGTCGGCTTGAAATTTCTCTCATATGAAATGGCAGTCTACTTCAATGTGCTTTGTTCTCTCATGGAAGACCGGATTTGAGGTGATATGTACTGCCGCTTGATTATCGTAATGTAGATCCATAGGGGCTTCTCTATAGAATCCAAGTTTGGTGAGAAAAGATCTGATCCATAGAAGCTCACTAACTATGTGTGTATGGCCCTGTATTCTGCTTCTGCACTAGACCTTGCAACTACATTTTGCTTCTTGCTTCTCCATGCAACCAAAATCCCTCCAACCATTGTACGATATCCCAAAGTACATTTTCTGTCATCTAGGGATCCAACCCATATTCTATGTTGAAGTAACCATGGTTCTTATAGAGAAGCCCTCTTCTTGGAGCTCCTTTCATATATCGTAATATTCTTTCTAGTGTTTGCCAGTGAGTAAGTTGTGGTTTGTGCATGTAATGACTCACCATACTTACTGCATATGATATATCCGGCCTTGTTACACAGAGATAAATGAGTTTTCCCACGAGTCTTTGATATTTTACGATATCCACATCCTGCAAATAATTTTGTATTGGAATCCATAGGGGTTTTTGCTGGTCTACACCCCATCATTCTTGTCTCCTCCAGTAGATCAAGAATATACTTCCTTTGAGATAGCATAGTCCCACGTTTGGATTGTAGTACTTCAACACCCAAAAAGTATTTAAGTAGTCCAAGATATTTTGTCTTGAATTCTTCACACATCTTTTCCTTGATTTCTTGAATACCCTCGAGATCACTACCGGTTAAGACAATATCATCAACATATGCAGCCAAAATCACTTTGCCTTTAGGTGTGTCTTTAAGAAATACGAAGTGAACTACAAAACATCTGTGTAATCCGACCTGTATGAGTGCTTGGCTAAACTTTTCAAACCATGCATGAGGATATTGTTTCAAACCATAAATGGATTTCTTCAATTGACATACTGACTCCCCCTTAACGACAAATCCAGGTGGTTATTGCATATTAAATTCTTCGTTTATATCTCCATTGAGTTAAGTATTTTTTACATTGATGGAAGATGGGCCCAAGCCCACTTGACCAAGGAAGGCCCACATATTCAAGTGTGTTGGAAGATGGACCAGAGCCCATAAGATCAATGAAGCACCACATATCTTTTGGAAGATGGACCCATGCCCACACGACCAGGGAAGGCTCACATATCCAAGTTGTTGATTTTCAGGACTCCATGAATTTAGCTCATGGAAAAAAAGGGAGAGAGACCCATTGGGAGAAAACCAGAGAGAGAAGGGTTATGGACTTGATGATCCTAACCCTCCCCCTGAAGCTCAATTTATAGATTAATGAAACTATTTTATTACAATAATACCCCTTAACTTAGGATTTTAACCCTGGAACTTTAATCTAATTACATCAATGCCATCTTCTATATCTCTTGGATGCATGGGTCATCATTGGTCTTATGGGCTTGGGCCCATCTTCTAATACACGAATATGTGGGGCATTCTTTGGTCGTGTGGGCTTGGGCCTTATCTTCCAACAATCCCCCTCAAGCTGGGGATGAGAGAACAACATGAATTCCCAGATTGCTGCAAATGATGCATAAAATATTTTTTTTGTATAAAATGGCACATCTTCCACTTTGCCTCCATCTTCCAACACTCCCCCTCACGCTGGTGCTCTAGTTCATGAGGCCCAACTGGCATAATATCAGTGAGAGTAAATCACTCCTAACCGCTAAGACATTGCTCTGTACTCCACTCTTAACTTATGTTGGATATAGGGCCCACTCCGCCTTCTATAGGTAGTTTGTCTATCGGAATTGCTCTGAAGTGTCCACCTCCACCACCGTGTCCCTTCACAGGACAACGACTCTCAACTGGTAGAGTAATATATGACATTAATGGGGAGAAGTAACATAAATATAATCATAAGTTCCTCCATCATGGTGTCCGCCCCTTTGACATTTGATATTTTTTACAGGGAATTAAGTTTCTCCGTCAAGAAATCCCAACAGCAAATATTTCTTATATTTTTTGACATTTGATATTTTTGATATTTTTTACTAGAAAAAAAATCTGGCTGACATCTTTGTCCTCCCAAAATGGCAACCCATCTGGCGCTGGAAAGGCTAGCAAAGAATAAGATTCTATCTTCGACGAGGCTAGCTTTTGAACAAAGGGGAAAACCAGAAAGGCGTAGTCGGCAATAAAAGGAGTTTTCAGAATAAGAAACAAGACCAGAATATCTTCACCACGTTCATCTTCGGATGGCTACAACAGTAGGAGATGGCAACAATGCGATGTCGGCAACATCCAAAAAAAAAAGAGTAGGCAAACCTTCTGTCTCTAGAAACATAAATATTTGATCGGTTTGCTGGCGAGTAACAGAACAATACGGAAGCAACACGATAGCATCAAGAAGTTGGATAAACAAAGTTAGTAACGCAATACGACTTCTGACGGCAGCAATGGGCTCGACCAAGCCGGCCATACAGTGACGAGCTAGAATATGCCAAAGGCTCGCTTTTCCCTCTCGTTGATTATGAGATCACCGGTGTAAGATACTTCTGACGATACAAATTCTATACCTTCAGCAGAAACCCATCCAGAAAGCAGCGCAAAAGACAAATATGCAACTATAAAATAAAAATACTAACAACTGAAGCAAGACGGAAAAAGACTAACAAAAGTAAAAATAAAAATAATTCCAGAAACTATATAAAAAATAATCAATATGGAAAAATAAAAATAATGGATTTCTTGAATCCTGAAAACCATAGTGGGAATCCTGAAAATCAAAGATCTGATACCATGTTGATTTTCAGGTCTCCATGAATTTAGTTCATAGAGAAAAAGGAGAGAGACCCATTGGGAGAAAACCAGAGGAAGAAGAGTTATGGACTTGATGATCCTAACCCTCCCCCTGAAGCTCAATTTATAGATTAATGAAACTACTGTATTACAATAATACCCTTGAACTTAGGGTTTAGGGTTTTAACCTGGGAACTTTAATCTAATTACATGAATGCCATCCCTATGAGATGACTCATTATTTACCTTCCTTCCATCATTGTATGTGGGCCTATGGGCCTTCTCCTTGATCTATGGGCCTTGATCCCATCTTCTATATCTTTTGGATGCATGGGTCTTCCTTGGTTTTATGGGCTTGGGCCCATCTTCTAATACACTTAGATATGTGAGCCTTCCTTGGTCGTATTGTGTTGGAAGATGGGCCCAAGCCCATAAGATCAAGGAAGGCCCACATATCCAAGAGTGTTGGAAGATGGACCCATGCCCATAAGATATGGGACCCACCATGATCATGTGAGGTGGCATAAGAAGTCTTACACAATAAGAAGTTTAATAGAGCCACAATTATTATGGAAGCAGGATTCATAGAGGAGTTTCAGTTTAAAGGTGTTTTAATCATGTTACTCTTCTATTTATATTGGGTTATTTAATTATACTAGGACTTATCTTCAAGTGTTAGAGTTTGGGTGTAATTAGGACAAGGGTAGTTTAATTGTAATTGGACTCTACTACTTTCCTCTGTTATAAATAGAGGTTCGTGTACTCTGATTATAATAAGTCAATGAAGTATTTCACTTTTCCATAAATTCAACACACATCAAGCTGATAGATCGACTAGGAAGAATTAGCAAAAAGAGATAATAAAATACTTACCGAGTTCATTTTGGCCTCCAGAGAGAATGTTTCCTCATAATCGATCCCATAACACGGCATATAACCTTTAGCAATGAGGTAGGCCTTAAGGCGAGCAATTGAGCCATCCGGATTGTGTTTAACAGTAAAAACCCATTTACAACTCATAAGTTTTATCTGATGGAAGAGGAACTAGAGCCCATGTCTGATTCTCATAGAGTGCCTGCATTTCTTTGTCCTTTGCCGCCTTCCATCCTGGATATTTCAGAGTCTCCTGATAGGACTTTTAGACTGAGATGGAAGAGATAGACGCAAGAAATTGACAATATGAAGAGGATAAATGATGGTGAGACACAAAATTGAATATGAGGTGAGAAGTAGAGGCCCTAGTGCAAGTTTTGGGTTTTTTCTTAATGCAATGGGTCAAGTCTCATATTGTGGTCCAAAAGGAATAGGAGAAGATGGACTTACCATGATGGGATCCGCAAACTCCGCAAGTATTGTGTCAGCCAGTGCTTTAGGGGGTTGAACAATTTCAGTAGCACGGGGCACAACCGATCGAGGAGAGGCTGGTACAGAAGAGAGACCTAGAGGAGCATTATTAGAGTAGGATGAAGAGTCTTAAAATAAGTTACATCCCTGGACGCAAGTAACCTTTGGAGAGTAAGATTGTAGCAAATATAACCCTTCTGCATGCTAGAGTATCCTATGAATATACACTTGATAGATTTTGGATCAAGTGTATTATGTATTGGGGAGGTAATATGAACAAAGCATGTACAACCGAATACTTTAAAGGGAAGGAAAAAAGGATCACCATGTGGAAACAATAAGGAATATGGGGATTTATGACCGAGAATAAAAAAGGGTAGCCTATTTATAAGAAAGCATGCAGTAAGGATGGCATGCGGCCGATAAAAGTATGAGACTTTCATGGTATACAATAAGTTGCGAGCTACCTCGAGAAGGTGACGATTCTTTCATTTTGTTACACCATTATGTTGGGGGGTAGGCACAAGATGTTTGATGGATAATGTCATTCTCTTAACAAAAATAGTCAAGATCTTTGGATGTATATTCTTTGGCATTATCAGACCGAAGTACTTTGATTTTCTGACCAAATTGAGTGACAACCATAGTATGAAAGGATTTAAATATGGATGGTATTTCATATCACTTTTTAAAAATAAATAGACATGCGGTATGAGTAAACTCAACAAAAAAGGTAATAAAGTACTTGACTCAGGAAATGTTTGAGACGCTCAAGGGTCCTCATACATCTGTGTGAATCAATGAAAATGGAGCAACACTTTTAAATTTTGGACGAGGTGAGTATATGGTCTTCTGGTGTTTTCTTTGTTGAAACACTTTGTTGAATTTAGGATCCTTTTTCCATAATACCGAGCAAGAGAAAGAAGAAAGAAAAAAGAAGAAAAAAAAAAAAGAGTTCTCGGGTAGAGAGAAAAAAAAAGAGAAAAGAGAGGTGGCGCCAAGAAAAGAGAGAGAGAGAGAGAGATTAACTCAAGAGGGAGATGTGTAACTTGATTAATTCCTAATTACAACACCTCTAATTATAGTAGAGGAAGAGGTGGAGTCCTTATAAAATTAGCCTTTCAATCCTAATTACATTCCAACTCTAACTCTCTAAGATAAGGCTATTCGAACCAATCTCCTAGAAGACTAATATGAGTTGAACTAGAAATTTTTCTTTATTCACATGAATATAAAGGAGGATATCACCTCGTGGCCTTATCCTTGTGGGTCCCTCATGATCTTCCAGCTCATCTTGATAAGGTTGCCAACTCGTGATATATTTGTGGGTCCCACTAGATTTTCAAGTCTTCTAACTCAATTCAGCTTGTGCTTCTTACTTCCTTAACTCGTGCTTGCTTCGGTGATGACTCTTCTTGGTGTCCCACGTCCTCATGGTGGGTTCCACCAGCTTAAGCACCATGGTGGGTCCCACATTGTAACATCCCCCTCAAACTGGGGGGTGAGAAGACATCTTAAATGCCCAACTTGCTGCATATGGTAGACATAATCTTGTGAGTGACTGGCTTGGTGAGAATATTTGCAACTTGACTTTGTGATGATATATGCTTCATAGACAAGAAACCCACTTGGAACTTTTCTCGTATAAAATGGTTGTCCACTTCACTATGTTTTGTTCTTTCATGGAAAATTGGATTCGATGTAATGGGTATTGCTGCTTGATTATCATAGTATAGATCTATTGGAGCTTCTTTGTAGAACCCAATTTAGTGAGAAGAGATCTTATTCATACGAGTTCACTAACAGTGTGTGCCATGGCTCTGTATTCTGCTTCTGCACTAGACCGTGCTACTACATTTTTCTTCTTGCTTTTTCATGTAACCAAATTCCCTCCAACCATCGTACAAAACTCCGAAATAGATTTTTTGTCATCTTGGGATCCAGCCTAGTCTGCATCTGAGAATCCTTCGATGTTGAAGTGACCATGGTTTTTATCGAGAAGCCCTCTTCCTGGTGCTCCTTTCAGATATCGTAGTATCCTTTAAAGTGCTTGCCAATCACTAAGTTGTGGCTTGTGCACGTAATGACTTACCACACTTACTACATATGAAATATCCGGCTTTGTTACACATAGGTAAATAAGTCATTCCTCTAGTCTTTGATATTCCAAATATCTACATCTTCTCCAGTGCCTCCACATAATTTTGTATTTGAGTCCATAGGAGTGTTTCTGGTTTGCATCCCATCATTCCTGTATCCTCTAGTAGATCAGGGCATACTTCCATTGGGATAGTACAATCCCATGTCTAGATTGTAATACTTCAATACCCAAAAAATATTTGAGTAGTCCAAGATCTTTCATCAAGAATTCAGCATATAAGTTCTCCTTTGTTTTCTGGATGCCCTCGGAATCACTCCCAGTTAAAATGATATCATCAACATATACAACCAGAATCACCTTACCTCTCGGTGTATTTTCAATAAATACTGAGTGATCTCCAAAGCATCTGTAAAAGCCGGCCCGTATGATGGCTTGACTAAATTTCTCAAACCATGCCCGAGGGGACTGCTTTAGAGCATATAAAGATTCTTTTAGGAGGCATATTGACTCCCCCTCAACCACATACCCAAGTGGTTGTTGCATGTAAATTTCTTCTTTAATATCACCATTAAGAAATGCATTTTTCACATCAAGATGGTATATCGGCCATGATGAATTGGCCGCCAGAGATAATAATATTCGTACCGAGTTTATTTTTGCCACTGGAGAGAGGGTTTCTTCATAATCAATTCCATAACACTGAGTATAACCTTTGACAACCAGTCAAGCTTTCAATCGTGCAATTGACCCATCCGGATTATGTTTGATAGTATAAACCCACTTGCAACCAACATGTTTTTTATCTGTTGGAAGAGGAACCAGTGACCATGTATGATTGTCATTAAGGGCCTTCATTTCTTCATCCATTGCTACCTTTCACCCTGGATGTTGTAGAGCCTCCTGATAGGACTGTGGAACAGATATGGAGGAAATAGAAGAAAGAAACTAACAACATAAAGGTGAGAGGTGATGATGAGACACAAAACTTGAAATGGGATGAGAAGTAGAAGGTCTAATGCATGATCTAGGTTTTTTTCTTATAGAAATAGGACGAGTATCATATTGAGTGCCAAAAATAACTGGTGATGAAGTACTTACCTCTATTGGATCTATTAACTCGGTAGGTGTGGTGTCGACCACTTGCTCTGGGGGTTGGATATCTCTGTATCACGAGGCACAACCGATCGAGGGGAACCTGGTACTGAGGACAAACCAGGAGGAGCATTATCAGAATAAAATGAAGAGTCTTAAAAAAATGTTACATCCCTAGACACAAATAAAAGTTGAAGAGTATGACTATAACAAACATAACCCTTTTTTGTGCGAGAATATCCAAAAAAGATACACTTGACAGATTTAGGATCAAGTATGCTGTGTCTAGGAAATGAATTATGAACAAAACATTGACATCTGAAGACTTTCAAAGGTAGTGAAAACGGATCATCATTTGGTAATAATCTAGATTAAGAAGATTTATTACCAAGAATAGTAGATGGTAGATGATTTATAAGAAACTTTCATGGCATATAATAAACATCGAGCTACCTGAAGAATATGACAATTTTTTCGTTCGGCTACAATTTTTTTTTGAGGAGTGTAGGCACATGATGTTTGATGAATAATGTCATTTTCTTGACAAAAAGAGTCAAGGTCTTTCGAAAAAAATTCATTGGCATTATTAGACTGGAGAATTTTTATTTTCTGACCAAATTGTGTGAGTACCATAGCATGAAATGACTTAAAAATAAATGGTATCTCAGAACGTTCCTTAAATATAAATAACCAAGTTGTACGAGTGAATTCATTAATAAATGTAATAAAGTATTTTGCTTGAGAAATGTTGGAGACACTCAAGGGCTCCCAAACATCAGTATGAATTAAATAAAATGGAGTTACACATTTGACTTTTGGGCAAGGAGAGTATGTACTCCTTTGATGTTTACTCAATTGACAAACCTCACAATGAAATTCTGACCTTACTTTAAGAGAAGGAAACATATAATGAAGAGATTTTGCAGATGGATGTCCCAACCGATTGTGCCATAACCGTGTCTCATTTTCAGTAGTGGAAACCATATTCATTTTTGGCACGTTCAAGTAGTAAAGCCCCCCTGTTCATGGCCTCCACCAATCACTTGTTTCGTTATAAGATCCTGAAAGACACTTGAAGTGGGAGAGAAGGTAATAGAGCAATAAAAATATTTTGTCAACTGACTAACAGATAATAAATTCAAAGGGAAAGTAGGAACTAAAAGAATATCAGTAAGTGAAAGTGATGGTATGATAGAAGTGGAACCTTTCCCTTGGATTTTGGTTTGAGAACCATCAGCTATAGTAACAAACTTGTGTGGAAGACTCGGAGATAGAGAATGTAATAAATTTTTATGACCTGTAAGATGCTCGGAGGCTCTTGAGTTAATTATCCAGGATGAAGATGAGGCATATAGCATACCTGAAGTGGTAGTGGAAGAACCTAACATTAACTACATTTTCTGAAATAGCTCATACTCTTCATCAGTAAAAAATTTTTGTGATGCTGATTTTGTGGGTTGTTCTTCTTTTGTATCACTTATAAAGGCATGATTAGCCCTTGTCAATTCTAACTGTCCATTGGCATTATAGCATATTTCTTTATAATGGCCATATTGTCCACAGTAAGTGCATGCCTTGGAATCCTTGTAATAGCATTGATCTATAGTGTGGCCAAATTTTTTACAATGAGTACATTCTTTCCCATCTGCTCGGCCAACACCAATCCTTCCACCTCTTCCTCTGCCTCCTATATAACCACTGCCTCAGCCTTGGCCGTGGTCAGATGATGATCCTCTATGATCGAAATACATAGCGGATGATACTTAAGTAGTGGAGGAAGAAGTGTCTAAAATACGAAATAGTGTTACGCAAACAACATCAAACTTGGGGACAACATAATCACTCAGAAGTTGACTCTTGGCAATCTCAAGATGGGGTTTAATATTTCAAAGATAAATAGCCATAATTAAGGCTTCTTTCTACTTGTCTTGGATAGAAATATCTGTGGTTGAAGGCTGAGCTAACTTCCACTCTTGAAGAAAGCCTCTAAAGTGGGCCAAATACTCATGGATATTTTCTCCTTGTTTAGTATTCAACATTCTTTGGAGAATGTCATATGTTCTATGTAGAGTATCCAGGCAAGAGTACAGTTTAGCAGGTGTCTCCCAATTTTTTTTAGAAGTGTCAAGATGAATGACATTGTTGGAGACATGTTCTTCCATGCTATTGATAAGCCAATTAATCACCAAAATATCATTTTTCATCCATTTTTTATAAAAAATATCATCTTCGTCAAAAGGTGGTCCTCGGGTGGTGAGGTGACCAAGTAGGTCTTTTGTTATAAAGAACCTCCGAACCGATGTGGACTAACTCATAAAATTTGATACCCCACCAAAGGGTATGGTGGTAATTCTCAGTATATCACTTTTGATATTCATAATCTCTTCAGCCATGATAGGCCCTTCTTCAAAAAAAATATAATAATAACACCAAATAGTACTCTTCAAACAACTAGATATATGAGGAATTTTAGCATTGATGCTAAATTATTATTCTGATTTTTTCCTCTAATACCACTCATAAGGGACTCAATAACAATCTTCTATATCAGGGGACTCTTGTTCCATGAAAAAAAAATTCGAACAATCTGATCATGGACTAGTCTCGGTTAATAGAATTTCCAAACCGAAAAAATTGTTTTGATAGCTTCTTCTAGATAGAAAGGCATGCATATCCATAATATAATAACATGAAAGCATTCACATACTCATCCTTAAATCATATTCTAAAATTCTGAAACCAGTAACAAGTAGAGGAAATTTTTTTGAAACTTATCTCACTGCTTGTGTTCTTCCTTCACAAAAGAGTGTTCTTTAAGTGGTGTTGATCATCACTTCTTCAGAGCATTCCTTTGACGAGGGATCCTAAATTTAATGCTCTGATACCGTGTTGAATTTAGGATCCCTTTTACATAATTCCGAGCAAGAGAAAGAAGAAAGAAAAAAGAAGGGGAAGAAGAGCTCTTGGGTAGAGAGAAGAAAAAAGAAAAGAGAAAAGAGAGGTGGCGCCAAGCAAAGAGAGAGAGAGAGAGAGAGAGAGAGAGAGAGAGAGATTAACTCAAGAAGGAGATGTGTAACTTGATTAATTTCGAATTACAACACGTCTATTTATAGTAGAGGAAGAGGTAGAGTCCTTATACAATTATCCTTTCAATCCTAATTACATTCCAACTCTAACTCTCTAAGATAAGACTATTCAAACCAATCTCCTAGAAGACTAATATGAGTTGAACTAGAACTCTTTCTTCATTCATGTGAATATGAGGGAGGAGGCCAGCGCGTGGCCTTATCCTTGTGGGTCCCTCATGATCTTCCAGCTCATCTTAATAAGGTTGTCAGCTCGTGAGATATTTGTGGGTCCCACTTGATCTTCAAGTCTTCTAACTCAATTCATCTTGTGTTTCTTAATTCCTTAACTTGTGCTTGCTTGGGGGTGGTGTCCCACGTTCTCATGGTGGGTCCCACCAGCTCAAGCACCATGGTAGGTCCCACATTGTAACACACTTCACAATTTAAATTTGACCTATCCTTAAAGGTAGGGAAAAGAAGATGAAGAGATTGTACGGATGAATTTCCCAACCGATTATGTCGTAGACTTGTCTCAGTTTCCTTGGTTGAGATGACATTAATTTGAGACATGTCCAGGTAGTACCCTCTAGTTCACGGCCTCCACCAATCACTTACTTCGTTATAAGATCCTGAAATACACAAAAAGTGGGTGAGAAGGTAATTGAGCAATTAAAATATTGTGTTAGCTGACTAATAGATAAAAGATTCAAGGGAAAGGTAGGAAAAAAGATAATATCTGTGAATGGAAGTGATGGTGTAACTATTATGGTCCCGGATCTGACACATGGATTCATAAGGAGGAGGAAGACGAAGACGAAGATCAAGCCAAAGGGAATTTTAAAAACCCTAGATTCGTTAAGGAGATCGTACACCCCTGAGCTCGTTAAGGAGAAATCAAAACCCTGTTTAACCTAAAATCAATGTTTTTTTTCTCATTACTCTTACCCCTTAAATAGAGTTCACCCTTACAAGGCTTAAAATAAAATATTACAAAAATATTCCTATAAATAAAATATTCCAAAAATGCCCATGTGGCCTATTAATTCTTTACCTTAAATAAAATAAAGTAAATTAATGAAAAAAATTAAAATAATAATGTTATTGCGTGCATAACATTATACCCCTCTTGGAGAAAGAGCTTGTCCTCAAGCTCGAAGGTAGTGATACGTTCCTAAACGTCGCCACATCTCCCCAAGTTGCATCTATGGCATCTGCGTTCCCTCTGGACGACACAGGTGGTGAAAGCGCTCGGAGTCTGCTTCTATCCTTTCGTCTGCAACTTCCTTTTCACGGGCGTTCCAGCTCTCATATGCTTGGTCATCTATTTGTAGCTCATTTCTGCAGATCTAGCACGAAGTATGCTCCTCCAGCCATGGCTTGAGGTAATTGGGTGAAATAAATGCTTGCAAGGCAACTCCTACATCTTGTCATCTATAACGAAGTACCCCGTGCAAACTGCATATTTTGTGTCTCTCCCTAGCTTCACTAAGATTTCATGTGTGACTGTGATGTCTGGAAGCCTGTCAACCACCTCGTTTGAGGCTGGAGGTGGCATATTTGGTCCAACCCCCATTTCCTGTAGTGAAGCTTCAATGACAGAATCAAGGTCCTGCCACCCACTGATTTCGTGCATAGTATTTACCAACTCTGCCACCATAGCAAAACCAGCATCAGGACCAAAATTCGCTGGCTCAATTCTAACTATTAATTGGCCTTCAAACAGAATTAGAGAATCTCTGTGCTGAGTAGTTGGAGTGAACGGATCAGTATAAATTTGTTGGTTGCAAAAACTGTGTTGGTTGCTGTGCCCCCGTGTGGTCAAGGTACTTAGTGAAATACGTGCACCACATAGGTTCACAATTGCATACTCCGCCAGAATTGCTGGTATGGGCAGCACTGGTTTGTAGACACCAGTCAAAAGGACAAGATCACAAAACTTCAAAACTTGCAAGTGTTCCTGAAATCCAGAAATTGCATCACTACGATAGACAGAAATAAATCTAGCACTCAAGCCAACCACTATCTCTATGACAGCAGCACCATAAGAAATCTGCACAGCAATAACAGCCCAAGCGTGATCTGCCACCATGGATTCTGCCAATGGCTTCACCATTGGCAGAATCCATCATGTCCCCGGTAACCACAGTAGCCTTGGGGAGCAAAGGAGAGTCGGATTTAGGAGGAAGATTTGATCCATATTTGTCAAGTTCTGACCAAGAGAGGAGCTGTTGTTTAGATGCAAAGCAAAAGAGGGGGTAGTTAGTCCCAGCATGCTGCATACATAAAGTAAAAACCATAGCCTCTAGCAAGCCCCGATTGTCATGGGATAATCGCAAAAATGCAGAGTACTTTCCTTCACAAAAATCCAATTCCATATCCCCATAATTGATTGCTGAACTTTGCATGATTAACTTCTGCACACAAGCCCCACTGCCAACAGGTTGGGACAAGGATTTCAATTCCTTCAAAGTAACTGATATATACATCAAGGCAGGAGCATGCTTTGTCTTGTAATAATTGCAATCACTTAAACAACCAACAGTAATTGGAAGAGTCCCAATAAATTGCAAGTGCTTGCTCCTAGTAGAAACAGGTCTGTGGATTTGAACTCATGAAATTTTGCATACCATTTCATTATAAAACAGAGAACCGAGAGTTCCCAGAGAGAATACTCCTATCCTCCATTCTCTCAAACACCTTCTCTGTGCATTTGATAAACTGAGCTGAAGTGTCAATCCCGTCACTTCCAAACCCACCCTGATTTATGTAAGGGTAGGTCAATTCGGATGACAGCTCTCTAAATTTTCACTTCATCACTTCGGCGGTACCTCCCTTGAATCCATAAGGGTTGCTACCCATGGCATGATCCTGAAAATAATCATAAGTGTCGGAATGAACATTGTGGCTGCCAGGAGTCTGTCCTCCCGATAATTCAATGACAATCTTATATTTCCAATCCTCTCTGCAAGCTGTCGGAACTTTACGCTATGCAAGTGCCACATATATTGGTTTGTTGACAACAAATTTCCCATTCATTTCAGCCAGTGCTCGATATGCTTCTGCAGGAGTCGAGAAAGCAACAAAGCCCGAACCTCGACTTATGCCACTTGGATCCTACATAACCTTGCATGAGGTAATTATACCAAATTCAAAAAACAATTCTGTCAGCTTCTCATCCTCTAAGTTGTCATCCAGGTTCGTCAAGTACAGGTTCACCCCTTGGTACTTGGCTACAGTCTCCTTATTATGCTGCTCAAACCGTCCCTTCAATTCCATCTCCCTTTCTGACTTCTTCTGGGCCTTCCCAACATACCACTCCTTGTCATCAAGTTTTTTTCCCCATTAAGCTCCTCAATAGCTAGAGCAACATCTTTTGCATCCTCAAAGTTAACAAATCCAAAACATTTGGATTACCCATCTCTTTCTCTCATTACTACAACACTTGTAATGTTTCTACATGAACAAATCTCAACCCTGCCCTGAATACTCAACAAAATTTCATCACCAACAGTTACACCTGGTTGAAGAATTTTGACAAACAGTGGATGAGCAACATACAAATCATCCAAAAGATTAAACACAAGGTTGCCAATTGGATAATGGACATGCACATTGTTGCTGTTCTTGGCGATAGGAAAATAAAACAGCAACCAAAAATATTTTTCCATCATGCCCGGCATCCCCAGAAAAATTCCCTCTCAGAATTCATACACACAAGCCCGAATTCCATCAATTGGGCACGGTTGCTCTGCTTCACGGAACAGAGAACCTTCGTCCCCAATTTTCGAGCAGCGTTGCTACTGCTCAGCCCCTTGGAGCCCCTTCACCCCCATGGAAAAATCGTTTATACATATCAATTGAAGCCATGTCAGAAGCTTACCTCAAAAGACGTTGTTGTTGGTTCCCCTCTAGGCTGTCGAGGGCGAGGTTGAGCGGAAATTTGTCCGACGGAGCCGACGGAGCCGACGGAGTCTCCTCCTTCTCCCGTGGCGAACAACAACCCTTGGAGGCTTTGCAGCTAGAAAATCTTCTGAGACAGAGGGCTCTCGGTAATATTTCCTGGTCAGAACAGTGGCCGGAAATTTTTCCTTCTCCTGTTCGGGACTTAGTATTGCTTGTCGTGAGCCTCGTTGGTGTGATTTCAAAATTTATGGGTCCCCTTGCCCTGCTCGGGATTTTTGGGCATGACGTCCCTGCTCGGAGATTTCCATCATCCCCAATTTTTGGATTTGAGGTCGCACCCGAATCATCCAACGCGGGCGATTTTGAAATTTCTCCTATTCGGATGTTTGTTACGTCCCGTGAGAAAGGTTTTTTTCGAAGTTGAACGCAAAGCAAGAATTTCCGACAAAAGGTTGTGTTAAGTACCCTTCCGATTTCGGAATTTTTGAGTCCCCGCCGTCTGAATTCCCTGCCCGGGATGACTTTGGAATTTTTTACGTCTCCTGTTGGAAAAGTCGTATGGCATCCGGTGGAAAAGGGTTTGATGCTGAACCTTATTCCGGAATTTTCGACGAAGGAATTTTTGAGTCCCCAATTTCGGATTTCCGCTGGAGAGACAGAGGGCTCTCTGATTTCTTGCGTCTCCTGGCCTTTAGAGATAGCGTCTCGAGCGACTGCGGTTGTTAGTTTCTCTATCGTAACAATGAGTTGAGATCATGTGACCTTTTCTGTGGCAGTGGATTTCTCTATTGCACACAAACTTTCTTCAAATGTTGTACACCATGCGCATGTTTCTTCTGGTTGATCATGCATGACAATCCATTTTTCTCGGGACATAGAATGTCTCATTGTGTTCCCGCCTGATACTTGTTGTTATGGTCCCAGATCTGACACATGGATTCGTAGGGAGGAGGAAGATGAAGACGAAGATCAAGCCAAAGGGAAGCTTCAAAACCCTAGGTTCGTTAAGGAGAATGCACACCCCTGAGCTCGTTGAGGAGAACTGAAAACCCTGTTTAATCTAAAATCAATGTTTTTTTTTCTCATTACTCTTACCCCTTAAATAGGGTTCACCCACCCTTACAAGGCTTAAAATAAAATATTACAAAAATACTCCTATAAATAAAATATTCCAAAAATGACCTTGTGGCCTATTAATTCCTTACTTGAAATAAAATAAAGTAAATTAAAGAAAAAAAATTAAATAATAATATTATTGCGTGCATAATAGTAACAGAGGTGGATCCTTTCTCGAGAACTTTAATTTGGGAGCTGTTAGCAATGGTAATAAGTTTTTTCAAGAGACAAAGAGAAATTGAGTGGGGTGGATTTTTGTTACCTGTGAGATGCTCGGAGGCCCCTAAGTCAATTATCTAGGATGAAGAGGAGGAAGTGGCAAAGAGCATATCTGAAGCGGTGGTGGCAGCAATAGTTGAGGATCAACTTGTAGGAGAGACCATTAGTATTTTCATTTTCTGGAATAAGTCTTACTCATCATCGGTAAGGGTTTTCTTTTTTGTTCATTTGGTATTCTGGTCCTCCTTTGTATCACTTACTGAGGCTTGATTATCCTTAACCCTATCCAGTATACCATGGATTTTAAAATACTGATCTATAGTGTGGCTATATTTCCCACAATGGGTGCATTCTCTACCGTCTGTTCTAACAAAACCATTCCTTCCACCTCTTCCTTGTCCTCCTCTATAATTTCTTCCATGGCCACGGCCGTGGGCGATTGATGTTCCCTTATGCTCAGGGTACATAGTGGAAGACACTTCAGTAGGAGAAAAAGAAGAAGAGTCTGGATGTGGAGTAATGTGGCACATATATCATCAAAGGTGTGAATAACAGAGGCGCTAAGGAGTTGACTTTTACCAACTTTGAGATATGGCTTAATGTTTGCTGGGAAAATGGTAGTGGCTAAGGCTTCCTTTTGCTTGTCTTGGACAGAGACATCAATGGAGGTAAGCTGAGCTAGCTTCCATTCTTGAAGAAGGCCTCTAAAACGAGCCAAATATTCATATATATTTTCTCTTTGGTTAGTGTTGAACATTCTCTGGAGAATATCACATGGCATGTGTAAGTTGTCAGAGCTAGAGTACAACTTAGCACATGTCTCCCAAATTTGTTTGGCAGTGTCGAGATGAATAATATTGTTGGAGACAGGTTCTTCCCTATTATTGATGAGCCAACTAATTACCAAAGTGTAATTTTTTAACCACTTAGCATAAGCAATATCTTCTTCATCAATGGGTGGCCCAAGTTTGGTGAGGCGACCAAGTAGATCCCTTGTTATAAGAAAACATCGAACCAATGTGGACCAACTCAAGAAATTTGATACCCCTCGCAATGGTATGGTAGTAATCTTGAGAATATCAATTTTGTTACCCATGTATTCTTCAGCCATAAGAGGCAATTCAAGGGTAATAATGTACTCAAATTTGAAGTAGCCTAAGTAAACTGCTTGGGAATTCAAGACCAGCCAAAGCTAGCTCGGGTAGATGGGAGGAGAACCCGAGCTTATCAAGTCTTTAGGCAAGGAGGGAACCTCTTAGTCCAGTCAACTTGCTGGCCAAAATTTTATATAATTAATTCTCCAGTCTTCCTTGTAGGGAATAGCAAAAATCAATCAATAAGCATGAGATCAAGGTAAGGTTGCAATTCCGAATTAGATCTTTCCAACATCAATCAAAAAACATATTTGACTCCAGCTTGGGATAAACCAGTATATATTCACTTCCACATGAATTAGGCAAGATATAATTGATAAAAAATTAAACAAAATCAGGCCTAATCAAGAAGAAATTGTAAAATCTTCAAAAACAACAATATTTCTTCAAATGGATTGGCGTCAACTAGGCACTTCCTTTCTTATTTTGTGCTTGATTCATTTATATAAAACATAATATTTTATGCTTTATTTTCCAAGAACAATCAACCACCTCGTGGCTCTCAAAAAATTCTCCAAAAACTCACAAAATCGAGTAGAGTTCTTCAAACGACTCGGTTAATGGAGAACTTTAGCATAGAAGCTAAGTAATTAGATTTATGAAATACAATAGATAAAAAAAACACTCGTAATAGGCACAAGAATGATTTTATTCATCAGTAAAATCTTTTTCCCACAAAATTATAACCTTTTTATGCAAAAAAATCTCAACATAAACCGATTTTCAGCCAATAACTTACTAACCGACAAAACTGCCTTGGTAAACTTCTTCTAATCCGAGATGCATAAATCCCAATAATTTCATAAGAAGAAGACAAAAATAAAATCATCTTTGTACCATCTTCTAAAGATCCGAAAACCAAAAGCATGAAGTAATAATAACAAGAATGAAAAACTTATCTCACAAGCTTTCAATCTTGCTTCACAAAGAGCCTTTTATGAGTAACTTTGATCAAAACTTCTTAAAACATTCTTTTGATGTGGGGATCCTAAATTTTATGCTCTGATACCATGTTGAATTTATGACCCAATGATTGAAACTTTGAGCAAGATGAGAGAGGGAGAAGAAAAAGAGCAGAGAGAGAGAGAGAGAGAGAGCTCGGGTAAAGAGGAGAAAAAATAAAAGAGAGAAAAAGAGTTTAGGCTAGAGAGAGATTCTTCACAAGTTGAGAAGTAGAGAGCTTGATTGAACCTTTCAGCCAAGACCTCTATTTATACTATTTTTATTACATATTTAGAGATAAGATAGGACCCTAATATTCTTAATTACATTAATCATGATTAACCAAATCTACATAAATCAAGGGAAAATAAATCAATTACATTAATCAAGGAAGATTGCCAAATATTCCAACTCATGTGATAAGGATGCCAGCTCATGTGATGCCTCATCATGCCACCTCATGTGATCGTGGTGGGTCTCACCAGCTCATTTGATCATGGTGGGTCCCACCTTGTAACATATTGAATGAATTGTAGAAGGATTACAAGGATTTATATAGGTTTTTCAAAAACCTTAAAGGAGAAATAAATCACAAGGATTTCCTCTTACATGTTGTAATCTAGGTGTCTTTACATAATTACATAAATAAATTCAAAATAGAGTTCAATCATTCCTTTGAATTTGAATCTTGGTTTCCTTGTTTGATTTTTCCTTGATCTTCTTCCTTTGGTTGAGCAATTTGAGAAAATTTGTCTCCTTGTTTGATTTGATCGTGTTTTGTAAAAGATCCTTGAGTTGGATGTAGTGGGACCTATATGGGGACGTCCTCTTTTGGGTGGATGGGGTGGACATCACCATTGCATGGTTTTGTATGGGTGATTTGTCCCTCTTTCCCTCTTGTGCCACCTTTAAATGAACATGGTCTTCCTTTGTAGTGAAGGGCTTTGGTATAGCTTGGAATAATGCATCTTCTTTTACTTGTCTTTGTATGTTCATATTTCTTTGTTGCGTTTCAAATTGTAGCCTAAGTCCCTCCATTTTCTCTCTTCTTTTCTCCCTTTTCTCTCTTCTCCTAATACCTAGACCTTCTAGAGTGGAACCATAGAATCTAACAATTAGATTTATCTTTAATTGATGTAATATTTCAATTACTAGAATGTCTCCTAGATTGATGTAATCATTTCAATTTCCTAATCTGAGTTTAAGTTATGTAATCCTAGTTGATTAAGGAGTTTCTCAAATAATACTATAAATAGGGGTGTTGGCTAAAAGAAGAAATCAGTCAAGCCTTTCCCAAATCTCTCTTTCCCCTCTCAAATTCTTTTCTAGCACCTCTCCCTCTTTTCTCCTCTCTTCTTCTCTCTTTTCCTTCTAACGCTCTCTCTATCTCCCTCTTGTCCTCTACTTTGCTCCTCTCTTCTTCCCTTCTCTTATTCTAACCCTCTTAACCTCTCTCTTTCAACTCTTCCTTTCACTTTTAGAAAAGATAATGACCTTTCACAAATAGGGTTCTTATCACTGATCAATCAATCACCCTAATTGATTGATCATGCTTTATATGTACAACTAGTATGCCTTATGAATGACCGATCATTGGTAGGTAATGATTAATCATGCCACAATGATTTTTCTAATCTAGGATTTAAAGTATGGTAAAAAATTATTCTAAGTGATTTTAACATGTTTAAAACTTGGATACAGATCAGTAGAACATGTTTTGAATGCAATAAGCACTATAACTCCAAAAAAGTTCATTTGTACACATTTTTGAAATTTTTGGGTTGCTCTCTTACATGATTAGAGTTCTTGAGATTTTCTATATAGTTGGACTAAACTTTTACATTTCTTCACTTGTGGGTGCTTCTTCAAAATGACTTGACATACCGATAAAGCTTGAGGTCTTAGATGCATATGTCGGTTCTATTGCAAAGACCTTGATTTTAGTGTCTCTTGAAGGAATAACCTCTGAATGCTGAATTTATAATTTTTACCTCGATTAAGTTTTGTTATCATCAAAATATAGATGAGAGTCAATTCTAGGTCAACACTTGTTTTATTATTTGTCATACTTTATTTTAGCACTCCATGAGCTTAATTTTTTAATTTAGAATTGCAATTCACCTCCTCTTGAGAAGTCACTTGGCCCAAGAAAGTTTTCTTTTCCTTATTGAATGATGTTCTGATTCTCAAGCTTTGGGAAAGTTAAATTCATATTACTCCTCAACTCATCCAAGTTTTCTTCCTTACACATTAAAAATGGAGATTGACCCTCATTCCTTTAAGACTTTGGAACATAACATAAAACTAGTGATTCAACACTATTTTATTTTATTGAAGAGTCAATGTCTCCTTTAGGAACCTCATCTTTTAGTGCGTCTGGTCTCCAGACGATTCTAATCTCCCTTTGGATTCCAACTTAGTCGAGTCAAAAAGTCATGACAGGACTTCAACAACTTTTTCTAAAAACAAGTAAAATTTTGTGTTGGCATACGAATATTTTGTTTTTGTCTTTCATTGACCAACACTTGTTTTCCTCACCATCCTTACAATTCATGAAACATTGATGGAGAGTTCAAGGGACTACCCCATTGTCATGCAGCCAAGGTCTTTCAAGGAGAAAATTGTACGACATTTTGGCATCCATCATATGAAATAGTATAATGGATATCATTTCGATTATGTGGATCTCCAAATGGATCATGCCCAAAGCCCGTTGTCCTTCTTAATTGAAATCTTGAATCATTCAGAAACTAGGAGTTAGATCATATATCGTAATTCCCCAAGTTCTTCATGTTCAAATTGGGAGAATATGGACGGTAGAGCCTCAATTGAGAAGTATCCTCTTTAAGGTTGTTCCTTGATATGACCAAACACAAAAAGTGGTTGGTTGTGTGGTTTTGAACCAAGTTAAAAGCCATCAGTTTGAAAGAGACAAGGCATGCATGGAGACGAGACATTTGAACGATAATTTTGAGGCATCTTAAGTTGCTCAACCTCATCATGAAATTTTCTTGGAAATGTTTCTCGCAATTGTATTAGCAATTTCAAGGCGTCATGAACACCATTGGTTATAGATACCTTAGTCAAACATGCCTCAAGATCACCTTCATTGCCCCTATATTTGGACACCAAAGTAGTTGTTTCTTTCACATGCAAAGGAAATTTTTCTGTCTTGTAGTGTGGCTTCATCTAGTAGAGGTTACAAGCAAGGGGTTTTTGTTCCTAGTATTTGTGTTAAAAACCACTCAAACATATAATGCGTAAGTATAATCTTTTATCTTGTGGTCGAGATTTCTCCTCTGTGATGACAAGCTTCTAAAATATTTTTCTTTGTTGCACATTTTACATTGTCATGCTTTTTTGGGGTAATTGTTTTTTTGACAGCCTTCATCAATGCGTGACAAACGTCCATCCTCCATTGTTTTTTTTTTTTTGGAGTTTCCACTAGCTCTTTGGTGATCAAGACTTCACAAAAACCGAAATTTAAAAAGTATGATTTGCCTCCTTTGCCTGTCCTACACTAGTATTATTTTCCCATGAAACCTCTCTAATGTTTTTACAAAATCAAGGTTTGAGGCAACTAGGGCTTCTTCAATCATCAATAATGATGTAACCTTGTGTTGCCAATTCAATAATTTTATCATTAATAGAAAATATATTTCGTAAGATGCCCAACTATCCATGAAATTTTTAATAATTGGGGTCATTACGTTTTTCGACATCTTCCATCCTCTTAGGCTCTTGTAGTTGCATCATTTTCTTCTCTAGCGATTGCTCCAACAACATAGGTACATCTAAGTCTAAAAAAGGATGGGATGTTATTTGCCTTTCCCTTAATGTCAGCCTTTTAGCTTCCAATCCCTTTGGCCTTTTTTTTTTTATCATTCCTCTACAACTTACATGCTATCTTAGCAAGTATAATAGCATTGGTATTGTGGGACTCTTTGATTGAATCCTTTGATAGAGGTTTTGTTTCATTCTTCATCATCTTAATTTTTTTCATAGGGTTATCAGTGTGACCCTTCTCGTCCCCCTTCTGCTTGAAGAGAATTTCCATATTGTGTGCCTTTGTAGCAAGTTCATGAAAATCATTGGGCTTTTAATTTTGTAAGAAGTAAAACAAGTCCCAATGCATTTCATCATTGCACATCAATTTCAATCTTTGTTGTTAAATTGACACTATCTTTTTAATTAAGGCTTAAGTTTCTCCAATAATTGTATCCAATCACTTTTTCTCCTTATGTTGCTTCATTTTGATGAATTCAACCAAGCTTATGGTGTGGCGTTTACTATAAAATGTATTAAAAAACTCATGCTCTAATTGTTCCCAACTATCAATGCTAATTGTTCCCAACTATCAATTGACTCTTGTGGGAGTTTAATGATCCAATCAAATGTATTCCCCTTCAAGGAGCATTTTAATTATTTCACATCTCAATGAAATGAGGAATGTGTTGGAATTTTGGTGGATGGTACTTGAGGGGCATCCTAAGTGCTTGAATACGTTGATTGTAAGGCCTTACATATGTTAGAGATGTTAGGAATTAGTATTAGTCCCTCATCAACTAAAAGACTAATTTCAATAGTATTAGTGAGGATTTTATTAAGCGCCTCCATAGTGAGTGTGTTTTCTTCTGCAATTTGGACCCCTCCAAATGCTATTTGGTGAACTAAGGTGGGATTGGCAAAGGTTCAGAGACTTGGTGTTTCATGGTATGTGAAATACTTCTCCCATGTTTATTTTAAAGAAATTCAACTTATTGATCAACTATGCAATTTGAGTGTCTCTTGCCAATATTTGTTCATTTTTCTCCTTCATCACCACCTGGAGTTCACAAATTTGTTCCTCCAGTATTTTTGCCTATGTCATCAAAATTGTTACCTAACCAAAGGTGAGATAACTTCCAATGGAGAAGTGGTTTTAGAGGCAGAAATTAGCAAATTTTTTGGAGTGTTTGATCATTATTGGCACAAAGGCCAAACTACTGAACAGAGATGGTACCCTCAGAGTAAAAACTAGGTTGCCGATTGGCAATATCATTACCATGCTTGCATAGCATCACAACCATTGAGTCCTTTCTAAAGTCACTTCTAAAGCGGGTTGATTGTTGGGCATCTTCCTTTGTCATAAGGTGAGCCAAGGGATCAATATGAACAAGGGATGGACCAATGGATGCCATCTTCTTCACCAAGTTGACTTGTTTCTTCGTAGGGTATGTAGTAATTGGATTAATGGACCTTAGTCCCACTGGGTATGCCAAAAATTTGGATGTAGAAAGGGAGCCGGTTCGTGAATCGACGTGATCATTTACAATACAATAACACAAATAAAATTACAAGTGATTTTAGGTCATATCCCCTAGTAAACCTCTTTCTTAGAAAACGTCAACTGACTTGATTTTGAAGCTTTTGGTAATCTCCTCTTTACATTTGGATGAGGATTTTGGTACCACGCTTACGTATGACAGATTTGAGTTGCAATAGAGTAACGGCAGGAACAATCTACTTGTTGTGACTCCAAGTCCCTCCAATAGCTAACAGATTCTTCAGCTTTTTTCCCCAAGTCTTTGCTCAGACATTTGATCAGCTCTCCTAGCTCTCAAATTCTTTTTCATTTCCAAGTGAGAGATCCCCCTCTAGTGGCAAAGAGATAACTATTTATAGAGGGGTGTGAGTAATTCAACCAGATCAAGTTTCTTTACATGTGTTAGATGATGTAGACCATGTTACGCCACATGAAACTTTTATTGCTGCCACGAGTTAGTCAGTGCCAACTTTTTGCTTGTGTAGCACCTAAGTGGGATCCAAGTGGTATTTTTCTTCTAACTTGATGTTAGTGGTGGCCCAATACAATTGACTTCACCTTGATCATCAATCAGGTTTCAATCTCGATAATGATCAAATTTTGATTGAAATTTCAAATTTTGACAATTAATAAATAGTTGGGCTATCCTTCGATACTTTGACGATTAGGAGCTTTGATTTTAACCATCGGTCAACTTGTAACCAAGTTCCTCCGATCTAGATCGTTGATCTAGAAATCTAGAAACAGGTTGTTACAATTTTTTTGACTTTGCATAAGCATGAAAATCTAGAAAAGTGATTTGGGGTCTAAACAAGGATGGTGTATATATGACCTAGAGGGGCAGAGTCTGAACATTTAGTCGTTACAAGGCAACTTATTTTTTCCCATGTTTGGCTTTTTTGTCTTTCCTCCTTTTTTTCTCCTTTTCTCCCTTTTTTGGATGCTTTTTCGTAACGGTAAGGAACTTCCACACGAAGCCATTCGCTAACCGTTCGTTAGAGCCACCTTACCCCATTACCAACAAACGAATAGGACAGACCGCCATAACGGGACCACAGAGATTACTTAGGTAATCCTGTTTCCATCCCGGAATAACAGAAATACCTAGGACAAGAAGGAAAATCTGATGGGTAAATGACTCACACGTGTCGATTCGTTTCGACTGTTTCAGCTGTCTAAACGTCCAAAAACCCGTTCGGTTCTTCGTCCGTTTTCGTTCTCTTCCCGCTCTCGCGTTCGGACTCGGAAACCCTAATGAACTCTCGTGATTTCTGAATTGCTTTATGCAGTTTTAGTCTTGATTCAGGAATCAAAGAAGTGCAGCAGTCTATTGGCATTGATAGTGGAAAAAAAAAGAGCTATTTTTAGTGGTTTTCGTGATCGATTCGTGGCAACTGAAGTTTTTCCTTTTTTCTTTTGAACTGCCAAGTTCGGAAGTTCTCTTGGCGAGTGGTAATACGATGTCGGTGAGCGTAGAGAAGCCCGTCACTCGACCTGTGTCCGGTCTGGCGGGGAACAGAGGTAGGGCTTCTGAAATTACGGAGGCTCGGAGTTGTAAGAAGTTAGTTACTATAAGTTCTAGGCCTGCTGTAAAGTCGAATCGTCGGATTCCGGAATCTGCCGTTAGGTGCAACCTTTCTACTGACGGTTCGTGTTCTTCGGATTCTTCGGGAAGTGTTTTCTCTGTTAAGAAGGCGGAATTGCGGACGCGAAGGAAACAGAGTGCAGAGAAGGCGGTGAAGGTTGCCCCTGTTGGTGCAGAGCTGTCTTCAGCTGATCCTCCGCTTGTAAATGAGAAAAGGTGTAGTTGGATTACGGCAAATTCAGGTGATGCTCGGAATTTTTACGTAATTCTTTGGTTTTCTTTTCTCTGTTCTCATTTTATCTGGTCTCTTTTTAAACAATGCGGAGGTCCTTTTTGAGCGTCCTTCAAGTCGTTTTTTGATGCCGCTCAGGTTTTCTTTGTCCTCTTTATTAAAGTTGGAACAAGCAGGACAATTGTGTGATGTCTGCGTACTGTTCGTTTCTTAACTTTTTTGGTCTCATATTATTGCTTCAAGCTGCAAATTCAAATACGCAGACATTTGGCAATATAAATGTAACAAAATATTTCCATGTAGCCTTTTCATTTCTGACGTTTCATTTTGCTGCACCTTGGTGAAGGCTAAGGTACCAAGCTTCGTATGTTTATATCTGGGGCATGAAATTTAAAAAAGCTCGAATAATTTAATAGAAATGCCCGAATGTAGGAGAACCTGTAGGTATTTATTTTCATTGCCAACATGGCCTTGGAGTTCAGTATGGATGGTTATAAGATGTGACAAAGTTATGTTTGTTAGGGACAAGAAGGTTTTGAAGAGAAATTGGAAAAGACAAGGGCACATGGTACATAGACTTTAATTTGTACCATCAAAAACACTTTCTATCTTAAATTTCTGTCAACATGAGAAGGTCCAGATGGTGGGAACTCGGTTCTGTATAACTTCTGTTGGCCCAAAGTGTCGATTATTAAAAGAGTGCCACCGGAGCATGTTCTGAAAAATTAATCGTGTGTTTTTAGCAAATAGATCTGTATGCGGTTTAGATGAGAAGGTCCTCTGTGATGTTTATATCTTTGATATGGGGATAGTTATTGCTAGTCCCCTGCGTGGAATTATAAAATAAGTTTCTCATTTCTGATTTTGAGAAATGGAACCAAACAGTCTCACTCTCACATGATTTTCTTACGCTCAATTCTCCTTACAGACCCAGCATACGTATCCTTCCATGATGAAGAATGGGGACTCCCAGTTTACAATGACAGGAAGTTGTTTGAATTGCTAGTTTTGTCAGAAGCATTTGGGGAACTCAGTTGGCCCACTATTCTTAACAAGAGACACATTTTTAGGTATCTTCCTTCTCGAGAAGCTATACTTTTTGCCTCATTTGAGCTGATCACCAGTGATGGGCTCTAACAATTGGTAATCGACCTGTTTGACAGGAAGCTATTCGATGACTTTGATGTCACAACTGTCGGTAAATTCACTGAGAAGAAGGTACTGTCTCTGAAAGAAAGAAGCAGTTCTTTGCTCTCTGAACCAAAGCTGCGTGCAGTGGTGGAGAATGCCAAACAAATACTTAAGGTACAATAATTACTTAATGACTGAATTGGATCCGTTACCTAAAAATGATATGTTATTGTATTGATTTCTGCCTGTTCCCTCTCTTGAAAAATACGTCTATGTTCCCTGCTCCTACTTTCCAGGTTGCAGAGGAGTTTGGTTCTTTCAGCAACTATTGTTGGAGCTTTGTGAACCACAAGCCCATTACAAATGGGCACCGTTATGCACGCCAGGTACCCATTAAGATGCCAAAAGCTGAGGTCATGAGCAAGTACTTGATGCGAAGAGGTTTTCGTTTTGTTGGACCAACTATCATATATTCATTCATGCAAGCAGCAGGAATGGTAAATGACCATCTTTCAAGTTGTTTCAGGTACAAAGAGTGCACTGCAAGAATCAACAAATATGAAGCCTAAGGTTGAGGAGATGGGACAACAAAGAAAATTATAGAGAAGACATGTTTTGTACAAGACCAGAGGAATAATAACTAAAGAAACATGTTAAATGTATCAAAAATGTATTTACCAATGATGTCAGGTGAGGTTTTCTTTCTTTCATGTGTTTGTCGGTCTATTCTTTTCATCTCTATTGTGCCATTTGTGAATCCCAATAATGATTTTAGTGGAATGTTTTCTGTATCGGCTATACGAAAAGCAAGCCATTTGGTACAAAACGACTATCTCAATCTTCCGATCATGATCGAACGGCTGAGATAACTGTTGATCAGATGACTAACTGAGCATTTAACATGGATCAGTCCTCTCCTACTTCAATGCTAAAATACCCAACAACTCGTAAGATGAGAAGAACAAAAACATCATTTTGAAATGAAAACTTTGATTTTATTAACCCTTTATGTGGCAAGTGAGAATGGATAAATCTTCCAACAGGAACAAGGTACTCAATTATGCGACCCTGCTTTAGGAGTCACTTTTACGTACCCAAACAAGCATAATTTTCTGACTTGTCTTTGCTGCAAACGCAGCGTTTTCCCATGAACCCCGTCAGTATATGGCCACACTGCATTGGTTGCCATTTGATGTGATTTTAATATTGTACACGAACTCATACAAACTGAATATGTTTCGTTGTTTTCTTTCAACACCAAGGACGTGGACATGCTGGGTGGTTGAGCTATCCCGGGTCCTTGTGTCTCGACTTCTCCTGTCCATTTTCTGATGCCACCGGACAACAGCACGTTTCCTTGCCTAACCGAGGCTCTTCCATAGTAGTAACTTCTTGGAGTTAATTACTAGTGAAGGAATGGCAACATCAGGCAGAGGCGGTTCACATGGCCGAGAGACACATCACATGGGAAGAGGCATGGAGGGGAGTGCAGTCCTCAGATACCCTTTGACCACAAACACCCCAACATCTACATGGAAGAAAGTAACAAAATCATGCGGAAAGGTGATTCAGATCGGTTGATTTACTCTAATCGCTGAACAAACAGAGTCATTGGAATCTTTGAACCTCTTCTTTTCCCGGTTTCTAAAACATTGTCTGGAGATTGCTTCGATGCAATTCAGCGACAAATTTTCTGCTTCATCCTTTTGACTCCAACCAAAGTGTGTGCAGTTCGCACCCATCCTTAGACACCCTGCCTGCCCATCATGGAGTTCAGAGCAGTTCTCCGCTATAAATGCTGGACAGAACTTTAAGTAGGCTCACTCGTTCATACCATCCAGGCAATTTTACCTGAACTAGAAACTAACAATAAGAATCCCAACAGCCTCCATTGAACCGAGACTGGTAAACTTTACCTAGATTGATAAACTAATTTAGCTCATGGCTTTTATAGCCTCCTTGAACTAAGTCTCCAAATCAGATTGAACAAGTTTCATCTAATTGGACTAAGACTCAATTGAGTCTCCTTAATTAGATTGAGACATACATCCTCCAAATTAAGTTGGCAATTCTGCTTAGCTTCTGACTCTATTGGTTTCTCTTACACTAAACATGCTATAAAAAATTTTATAGCAAGACTTACCTGAAATCGTGTCCCCTTTTGCACTAGATCTAGCAAATTCTGGATGTTATTTGGATGTTTTGCCCCTCTATCTCAGACACTTAAGTCTTGTAGTAGTTGGACTGCTTGCACTTGAAGCACTTGATGTGGGTTCTGTTTCATCTTTCTTGAGGTAAAGGAATTTTTTCTATTGCCTCTCAATGTCAATTGACTCTGTAATATCATCCAATGTCAATTCTTCTCCAAGAGTCTCTGCTCATGTACTTGCTCATCATGGTGGCTCTTTGTCATTTGCTCCTTCCATGATTGCCTCGTTGAAACCCCTTTTTTTTTGTTTTTTTTTTTTTTTTCCCAAACTCTGCCTTCTGATATTTGACCTCGAATTGACTTGAGATCATCTCTTATATCATGCAAATCCACAAAAAAATATCCTCTCCATGACCACACCCTTGTATGTGTGTGCACACAATTATATAGCCAATGTGTGCTGGACTATTTGATATAACAACAAAAAGAAAAAAGAAAAACAAACAAGAAAATAAAGGGATAGATTACTCTACAAGGTCGTGCTTTATATTGATAGTTTGATTCCAATGGTTGTGATTCTAATGGCTCAACTACATTAAACTTATAAATTTTTTTCTTGGACATTAAGCAACCCAGTCAAGGTCATTCGAGGTAATTTTAACTGAAATAGAAAACTAATAGAATACTAATATGTCTTAGCCCCAACTCCATTAATGAATCAAGATGGTAACTTCCATCCTGGAGTTCACTAGCATGAATCAAGACGATCAAAATTCACTTCTTTTGATTTAAATACTCATTGATTCCAACTAGACAGACAATGGGGTTCCAATCTCTAGATTTGGAGCTAATGAGAATCAAGCTAAGCAGAGTTTGAATAATAACTACCCAGACTCGTTAGCAGTGACAGCAAACTCGTACTGGGTTCAAGAGGAAAACAAATGAATTGCTACAAGAAAATGGTTTAGAAAAGAAAAAAGACGCACCCATGATGGGGGGGAGTTTCCATTTACAGAGAGAGCAGCATTGCAGCAATGTCTCCAGGCTATCATCCAACGAAGGGAAGCTGCTCTAAACCCCCCCTTCCAGGAATTCCATACAGTAGCAGAAGCACTCCACATTCCATTCCATCAAACATTACATATAAGACCAGTGTACCAAATACACAGAGGATGATAGAAATCGGTATGGGAGCTAGATCCTTGACTTCCCATTGCCAAGAGTGAGCTCCAAATCTTCTACACCTATCTCATGAATCCTCTCCCCCTCCCATGGTTTCACCTGTCCACACTCAAACTCAAACTCCAGAGGCCTCCCCTTTTCATTGCTGAATCCCCAGCCCATCCCATTCTCCGGCGGATAATTCTGCTGTGACCCGGGTTTGACAAGATTGAAGGTGGGAGATGGCGGGGTGCCGACACCAGAGGGAGGGGTCACCACACCAGAGCCGCCGGTTCGGAAGCTAACCCACCGCCCAGAATCTACGGTTGAGGCATCGGATTCATCACATTCGGGGATGGTCGCCGGTGCCCAGTGGTGGCGCCGGGTGGGGCTTGAGGGTGCGGAGGCAGCGAAGAGGGGATGGCCAAAGGTGGTTACAGAAGCATTAGCAAGAGCATCCCAGTCTAGTTTCTGTTGCTTTGAGGCTCGAGATGTGGGAGAAGAGAGAGGAGGGGTCACAGGGGCGCTATTAGAGATTCGTAGAGGGGGGAGATTGGAGGGGATGGCTGAGAGATTGCGCAGGAATGGAAGGAGATAGGATGAATTGCTTGCATCAAAACGAGTTGGGCTAGGGAAGGAAGAAGAGGTTGGGCTAGCATGGTACGAAGGCACAGGGCTTGGAAATGACGACGATTGAGGGCTCGGCTGGATGGATGAACAAGCGCTCAAGTTTGTTGATCTGCCAGCAGCTTCAGCTGGTGGCGGCTTGCATCCCTGCAAGAAGAGAAATAGGGGTTAGATAAAAGATTAAAATATGGATTTTTCTTTTCAATCAGCAACGCATAAACAGCAAATTCATGGTACTGGGATTCCAAGAGCTGAGCAGAATCCGTCGACAGAAATCACGTGTAGAAAAAACGGAACTTCGATTAGAAGAAACGGACATCAAAAGAGATGGGGTAAACACATAATCCAGATGCGTGAATCAGATTAATAGAAGAAGGCGATTTTTTTAGTCGAACAAACAAAAAAGGGCGAACCAAGATAACAATCAGCCGAATTTGGATCTCAAGAAAAATTCACATTAGTTTGATCAATTTTTGCGGTCAGAAGAAACATAAATTGGGAAAATCACTACAATATCAAGAAAACAAGAAGAACGATGACAAAGAAACTGAGATATATTATAAACCAACAAGGAAAGAAACAAAATAACAGTACAATAAGAACAAAAATCGAAATCACCCCAGAACAAAACCGATTATTAGGGAGAACATCAACAGCAAGACTTCCGCTTTTTTTTTTATTTTTTTCAGAAAAGACCACCCGATCGAGGAAATCATTACCAGAAGACATCAACTCATCCCATGAACAAAGCCATCCAGTTCAACTTCCAAAAATACTCAAATCAGAAAACCAAATAAGGAAAAAAAATGGTAAAACAAACAGAATCAAGGATATGAAATGCTGAACAAGGCCATGGTAAACGATCAGCACCTTGCGGTAAGTGGTGCCGTCATCTTCCACAACCCACCCAGCTTCGGCGCAGAGAGCCTTCAAGACTTCATTATTATCGCAATGCTTGGGCAGCTTATAGTTTCCAAGAGCCCTCAGCCCCGAAAAAATCTTGGCGGCGATCGCCCTCCTCCTCCTCTCTCTCCTCTTGTTATTCTCCCTCTCCTTCCATGTCGGTAGTCTCCCCGATCCAGACGTCATTATACCAAACCCCTCCTCTCAAAAGAAATCAGTCTGGTCTCTCTCCTACTTTCCGCTCGCGCTCGTCCAGGAGAGAGAAAAAATAAATCGGGTCTCTCCCCTTCTCTCTACCTTCGAAGAAGATAAAAGCACACCTATCTCCTCTTCCTCCCTGCTCCTCTCTTCTATTCTAATTCCCTCGAAGGAAACTGGGTTTTTTTTGAGAGAGCAGTGGAAGCAGAGGTAAAGAAAGGATCAGTCTTTCCTCTCTCTCTCTCTCTCTCTCTCTCTCTCTCTCTCTCTCTCTCTCTCTCTCTGCTTTCCCTCTCTGCTTTTCTGGCAGAGGAAGAAGAGGGGGAAGAGCGTTGCAGTGCAGACGACTCACGAGGAGAGGACGTTTACTTTATTGGAAGCATATGGATAGATTCTCTTCCTCTCTCCTGACTCCGGACGCAGAGAAAGCTTTTATTACTGAATTCTTTTTCCTCTCTCCCAATTCTTTTTCAGTGGTTTTTTTTCTGATACTTCACGATAAAAAAAAAAAATTAAAAAACAGCTTACAGTTATGACTTGTATCCTTAATCATTAAAAAAGGGTATTTATATAAATATTTATGGGTTAATTATCATTTTGACTGGATTTAAGCCGATGGAGTTAAAAGTCAAACATGTGGTTTGTCTGGTCAAAGTCGACGACAAAGAAATTGGAAAATTACTATTAAAAATTACTGCAGTAAAAAAAACTCGACCGGACCGGTTCATTGGATTGGATTTTTCATTCTAGTGGTAACACCAAGGGGGGAGGAAAAGGACCCAAGCTCCCTTTTGTTTTTTTTTTTTTTTTCCTGACCGGCGGGGTGAAACCCGAAATTTGAATAATCAGATTATTAAGCTACCGACTGACTCGAAGGAATAATAGTTACCAAAACCTGACACAAGATAAAATTACCGAATTATACACAATTTTTTGCCTGAACCGGCGAGGCCGGTACGGTAAAAAAAAACAGCGAATTTGTCAGAGCGAGAGCAGGTGAAGCGAACCGTGAAACTGAAGGTTTCAGATTTCAGAATAATCACTTGTGATAAAATTACGGTAATGCCATTCCTTGGAGAATATTCGTAAGGGGAGAGGATTCATGTTTATAAAAAGAAAATGGTTATTTTGGTACTTTTAAAGTTTCGTTCGTTCGGCAGGCGTGGAAGGAGTAGGATGTTACTTTTACTGACTTCTTTTTCCCACTGTACCCTAATCTTTATTCATAATTACCAATGTATCCTTTCTAATGATAGACCTGAGGTGGTATGAAAAGCCTTTATTACCCCTAACATTGACTGCGCAATTCGGTGGCAAGAAGGGGGGTAGATTAGTCTTTACAGATCAGTCCAATCTGCTGACGTGATAATCTGCTCATGGGCCGACACGACGACGTGGGGCCCGCCAGAAAAGGACCGGAGAGAAAAAATGAAGGAAAAGGGCGGGGTGTGGGGGCAGCTCTCAGCGGTGCCGCAGCAGAAAGAGCGGCCCCCGCACGTGCGATTAGGAGAAGCGCTCGACAGGCGTCGTATTTCGTCTGGTGGGAAAGGGACCTGTAGCCCCACCGCTCCACGCGCATTGCGCTGGCCTACAAGTGAACGCTGATGGCATGATCGCTGACCGAGTGCGACAAAGAACACGTTTCTTGCCCCGGTTGCGCCTCGCTTCTCCAAATTTACCTTCTTTGCCCCGCCCCCTTTCCTACCTTGAATCAATAATGCAGAACGAAGAAAACCAGAAAAATAATGAGAACATTTTAATTACATACGTGTTACGATGGTGTTCCGGCACGATAAGGCGGCCGGGTCGAGTTATAACTGAGTATTTCTGACTTAAAAAAGAAAAAAAAACTGCATGATCCGATCCAGGCCGTCGATGAAACTCTCCCGACATTTTACTTGATAATCCGAGCCCCGATAACTATTCGCTTATTTTAAGAAAACAATGTGTGTCGTCGTTGAGAATAAATAGGCCACGTCCGGGGGAGGCAGGAGATATGGTTACCGGGGTGGCATTAAGCCCGGCCGAACCCGAGTCTAGGAGATATAGTTACTGGGGTGGCATCAAGCCGAGCCGAACCCAAACCTGGAGTCGAGTCTGATTTAAATATTTTGAATTCGAGTTCAAGCCGAACCTAGCCTCGAGCCTAAATTTGTTATCGAACTCGAGCCCAATAATTTTAACTGAGTTCGAGCCGAGTTTGAGCTTTAATATTCATTTAAAACTTTTAAAAAATTACATGTCTCAAGTTTGAGCTCCAATATACATTTAAAATTTTTTTAAAAATACATATCAAATAAATTGTATATAAAATTATACATATATTTTACATAAAATTGGGCATACATTTTACATAAAATTGGACATATTTTACATAAAATTGGTTTTGACCTCTATATAAAATTGGGCATGACCTCTACTTAAAATTGAGCATAAGGGTAGCATCGAATCCAGCTGAGTCTGAACCTTCCTATATTCGAGCCGAGCTTGATTTAATGATTTCGAACTCAACATAAAATTGGGCATATATTTTACATAAAATTTGGCATGACCTCTACATAAAATTGGGTATGACCTCTACTTAAAATTTAGTATAAAGGTAGCACTGAATCCAGCTGAGTTTGAACCTTCCTATGTTCGAGTCAACCTAGCCTCAAGCCTAAAATTGTAATCGAGCTTGAGCCTAATAATTTTAACCGAGTTCGAGGTTAACCTACATTTAATACTCTACATAAAATATATGTCAAATAAATTATCTATAAAAGTATGCGTACATTTTTAAAAAAAGAATGATAGGGGTGGTTCGGGATTGAATATCGATAATAGATTAGAACCCACCAATATTAATCTTTTTTACCCCAAATGTTGTCTAGTTTATTTTGTAATTTTTGAATCTGGCCATAAATTTACTATGGTCTCCTTAGTGCCTTGATTGAAAATGTATATTCTAGGAAAAACTAGAAAATTACAAGAAATATTTTAAAATTTTCTTAGGAAAGTTAAATGGACATCTTACTGCCACTTCTAGGGAAATAAATAAAAATTAATAATAAATCTAATATATTACTATACTTATCGATAAAATTTTAATAAAATAAAATGTCAAACACAAAATTGTTATGAAAATTGCCTCATACTAAAAGTATTATAGCATCAACTGTCAAATATTTATTCAAAATTTTTCTATACAGTTTTCTAACCCATCTTGGCAAGAAAATCTTACTTAGAAAATTATATGATTTTTTAATAAAAATTTATAATTATAAAAATATTTCCAAAAAATATGAGGCACTAATGGTCCCTATATTTCTACTAAAATGTATTTTCTATATTTATTGAAAAAACCACTAATAGTTTCTAGAAACGTATTTCTACTAAAATGTCTTTTCAATTTCTTCATGAGCTCTAAGGAAGAGACAAAAAGTTTTTTTTTTTTTACTTGATTATGATCTCGATCAATTTCACGCGGGGATGGGAGAAATTATTTTCTCCCAACTTAGGTATCTCTCTGGTTTTCCGCCGAGACGATGCAGAGTAAAGGCACGGCGCCGGCAAGGACCTGTCGTCAGCGACGGAGGCGGCGACGATGGAAGCAGAGGCGACGGAAACAAAGGAGGCGAAGAAATCGGGGGAAGAGGAAAAAATCATAGGAAGAGGAAAAAATCGGAGGGAAGGAAATGTAGCGGCCAGCGAGGAGTTGTTGACGGCGACAGAGGCGGCCAGAGCGGCAGACGGGAAGGAGCACAACGTTCCCCCCCCCCCTCTCCCCCGCTCCTGATCCCACTACTCGCAAGCTTTCGAGTAAAACCTTGATTCGGTCGGGCTCGGCTTGTTTACACAAACGAGCTGATTTTGGATCTCAAGCTCGGCTCGAGCTCGAGAGATACCGAATCGAACTGAGCCGGCACCAAACCGAACTCGAGACGCTCACGAGCTGGCTCGGTTCGAAGCCACCCCTACCAGTCGTGTTGGGAGCATTGAACAAAGACTAGAGTTGCTGCACGTGCGAACCAACTAAGCTTTTTTTTCCTAGTGCATAATTGCATGGTTGTCTTTGACTTTTATATTGTTTTTGGGAGAGAGCGGTCTTAGGCATTTTATTCAAAATAAAATTGCCCAAGTGAGGGAGTGATTGGGAGTGGATTTTGGGGGAGCATGAGCGATTTTGGGTTATTTGTAATTGTCCAACTCAATGGTATCAAAACCAAATTAGCCATTAAACCGATTATATATATCCAATTTGATTCAGTTGGGTCCAATTGGATTGGTTGAAAAAAGAAGAGTCATCCACCTCTATAGCATAATTCTAGTCAAATACCTATATACCATTTTTTTAAATAAAAATATTAATTCAACTTTACAAAATATTAGAAGATATGATGTAATTAGAATGTTATTAATGTACTTAATTTATGTTTCTTGTCTCTTCTTCACTCTTACTAGGGTGTAGAATATAATTGTAATATTATACTTCTATCATCTATAAATATAGCTTATAGTGGAGGGTTTGTACTAAGTCCATTAACTTATTCTTCCTCCTTTTTTCTCCAAATTTGTCACCTTTCCTTTTCTCCTCCTAAAACTTTCTCTCCACAACTCTTCTTCTTCTTCTCTCCCCTTAGTCCTCTTCTACTGTGATTATACATTATGGAATCTTAAGTTTCAATACGAAACTAACACTTTACATTTATCCAAAAAACAAATTACATTTTCAACAATTCTATTGTAATTAACTTCTTGAAATAAAATCAAAATAGTTTCAACTCTAAGAACATAAAATTATTCTAAAAAAAAAATTCCCTATTAGATCTAAGTTCTCTTGTCGTCAAATATATACTTCTTTTCACATCTTCATCAATATTAATAATTCCTTTGTCATGTTCTTCCTCAATCCTTTCTACAAATACTAAAAATATAAACTATTAGATATAATAAAATAATATTTCATAAAAAGTCTCACTAGTTGGAATTTTATAATAAGTTTAACTTCTTTTTCAGCTTCTAATTGAACTAATTTTGGTCGTGCATTTTCCTATTTTTCTAGTTCTCTAACATAAATTAAGGAGGTTCCATTTCCGCTACCAAATCTTCAAATAAATACTGAGAAGAAATTAGATCGTAACTCTTCTCTTTAACTTGATTATTTTGCCTACAACAATAAATATAAATTATGTACAATTAATATATTGAGAACTAACAACTAAAATTAATGAGATAGTTTGATTAAGTTACCCCAATAAAAAAATTTAACGAATAAATACAAGATCATTAAGTCTTTTATGTTCTCCCTGTTCCTTTTTTATGTGACTATGCTAAAAAACACTCAAGTTATGTTCACAACCAAATGCACTACATGTTTTACTCAAAACTCACATAGTAACCTTTTTTTGTGAATTTGGAGCACTATCCCCAAATTTCCTCCACCATTCGTCTCTAAAACAATCAAATTGAAATAACAAAAGAAATTCAATAACTACAGTCTATGCCATAAAAAAATGATTACAACTAAAATAAATTTGTACAAAAGTATCACTACAAAAAGATTGACTTCTACCAATAATTTTTTTCACTAGCAGAAGTTCCATTTTTCTTTTCTTTGGCAAAAACTTGTGCCAATGAAAAATTCACATGCAACTTTTGTTGGCTATTTTTTGCTGGTAGAGACTTTTTCCATCGAAATTGCAATTCGTTGCTAGAAATGTTTCCCAACAAAATTCAAAATTCGTTGAGAGAGATCTCCACCAACGAATTAGATTTTTTGGTTGGTAGTGACAAATGCCAACATATGGCAACGAATTTTGAATTTGGCTAGTTGATGAGTAAATTACATATGTTTTTTTATTATGATAATTCCATAGTTTTTTAGCAAATTTTGTTAGAAGATGGGCTCAAACCCACAAGAGCATGGAGAAAGTCCACACATCTGAGAGGGGTGGCATGATTGTAAATAAGGTGTCATTGGCATAAGAGTGTAAGTAGTCAAGGGCAACATGTCTACTTATATCTTTTTTCATGTAAAACATGTAGCTCTAAGGGCATTGTAGGCATTATAAATTCTTCAAACTATAAATAGAGGTCCTTGGCTAGAGGTTGAGCGGCAAACTCTCTCCTCTTCTCAATTCGTGGAAGACTCTCTCCTCTTCTCAATTCGTGGAAGACTCTCTCCCTTTTCGTTCTTCACTCTTCTCTACCTGAGCTCTCTCTTTGTTCTTCTCTTTCCTTCGTTTCTCTTCTCTTTCTCCTTCTCTTCTCCCTCTCTTATTTTGCTCGAAATTCTAAGCATGAGATCCTAAATTCAACAAATTTTATAAAATAAATTTGCTTGCAGAGAATTATCTCGTTGGCCAAATTTCTCTCTACTATTGAATTTAAATTTCATCGACAAAAATAATTATTATTTTAAAAAAATATTTTATTTTGTTTTACCTGTTCAATGACTCGTAAAATAATAAAATAACTAAAAATAAGAGACACAATATATAAAAAAAATTATATAATCAAATATGAAATTTTTTACAAAATATAAAAAAGTAAAGAAAATTACAATAAAAATAGTAAAAAACTATAGTCCATCTACCAAAGGATCTGGTGGTGGTTGGCTCTAAGTCTATATCTATTGAAAGAACCAGTGCATCTGCATCTCTAAGTTCTTCACCTTATTCTCTTACTCCTCATGTAACATTTTATATTTCTTGACTCTTCTTGAGTTTCAGATAGCACCTCTTTAGTTACCTACAACTCATCCTCTTATGTCTAGGCGGTTGGGACAAAGCTGGTTGGGTTGTCCTAGTTAGAGACAGTTGAGACAAATCCAACTACTTCATGTAGCTAGACTGAGATCCATGAACCAGACGCACAATGGGACTCTCATCAACTAGCTCACGAGCCTCTTGTGCCTCTCAAACTAGCTGTTGCATCTCCTTTTGTGAAAAAGTAACATAGGTTATTTACAACTATTCATGCTCAAAATAAAATAAAAATATTTATAAGAAAGTTACACTTACATATTGTTCTTTATATACGTAAATCCACCTGCCTTCATCGGACCGATGAGTAAAATGAAATTGCTCAATATCAGAGCAATTTGTATCCTACGCATTTATAAGGACACATGCATGCGAATATATTAGAATATCAATACATTTGAAAAAAAATATAACCCAAATTAAACATACATACCATCTTCTCTCTAATACGCATAAAAGACTATGACCCTGTGGTATGTCAAACATTTTATTGTCTATCATTTTCGACATTTACTTGGGAATGTCTCTATAAATGAAATTTAGACATGAATAAAAATAAAAAAATAATGGATTTTTTAAAACAATATCTATACAAATCTAATTACCTAGAACCTCTCTCCCTCAAACACATTCATGCACAACCACTACTAGTCTTCGAGAGAAACCTCTCTATAAGGAGTAGACAATACCATGGAGTAACCTCCATGCTCTTTATACCAACCACACATAGTCCGATGGTGTTGAAATGCGACACCCAATATAGCATGCACGACAGCTCGTACTGCCACATTACTATTGTAATCAATATCAATTTTTTTCCTATAATACAAAACATTACCAACCTTAACATTATAAACTACAAAAATTAAAAAGAAAATTCTATTGACTAATTTGTAACATTTCCCTCAATATAAGGATAAGCACAAACTTTCTAATCCTCAGTGTAAGCTTTGAAATTTTTCACTTTCACCTCCAAAAAAATCCTCAATACATGGCCCACCTAATCAGCGAAAATGATACTATAGAGTCTCAATGTCATCCTATGCACATCTCAAAACTCCACTTGGATCCTCCTTCAGTCGAGGTCTAACACCAGCTTATAACCTCTGGAGTCCCTGATCATGTATCATGATTGCCTCGTATGTGAGGATGCAGATGGAGTCGAAATGAATGGACCCCACCAGTGTGGATGTATCTATATACGTAGAACATAAATTACACTAGATAAAATATAACTTAAAATAAAAGAGTGATAATTAGTTGATTATCATACTCCATGTCTCTGAGACTCAATCATCCCTCACACATAACTAATTATGATGCATCTCATATGGTGGAGGTGTTGACACCATCTCGAATATGTAAGGAGTGTGACCTATCATAGCCTAGGTGGACGAGGAGAATCTGCATATTGAATATGTTTACAACATCAATAATGTTATTTCTAAAAAAAGAATAACACTAACAATGTTTGAATTTTTTTTTTTTTACAAAAAACTAATGATGTAGACCCCATGAAATATATATTTTGATTTATTATCATCTAAGAACATCATATATCTTCATGTCTTTCTTCCACCTCTTTGTCAACCTCTTCCTCTTCTTCTTCTTCTCTTGCTTCATCATGTTCTTCATCATACCAATCCTCTACCTCAACTTCTTCTTCTTCTATATCCTCTTTGTTGTCTTTATCTTCAACCACTGATACACTAATACAATCTAGAGGAATATTTAATCTTGTCAACTCACCTACATCATCGTCCACTAGGTCAACATGTAGATTAGCATTTGACAAATCTTATTGATACACAATCATTTAATCAGTAGATAATTGTTGTTATAACATGTCAAACACATATCTTATTGATACACAATCGTTTCTGTTGATTTTCAGGACTCCATGGATTTAGCTCATGGAGAAAAAGGGAAAGAAACCCATTGGGAGAAAATAGGAAGAAGAAGGGTTATGGAATTGATTATTCCTAACCCTCCCCCTGAAGTTCTATTTATAGATTTATGAAACTAAAATATTACAATAATACCCCTGAATTTAGGGTTAAGGGTTTACGGTTTTAACCTTAGAACTTTAACATAATTACATCAATGCCATATCTATGAGATGACCCTTTATTTTCCATCCTGCCATCAATGTATGTGGGCCTATGGGCCTTCTCCTTGATCTATGGACCTTGTGCCCGTCTTCAATCTCTCTTGGATTCATGGATCTTCCTTGGTCTTATGGGTCTGGGCCCATCTTCTAATACACTTCAATAAGTGAGTCTTCCTTGGTCGCGTGGGCTTGGGCCCTGTCTTCCAACACTCCCCCTCAAGCTGGGGGTGAGAGAACAGCATGAATTCCCAACTTACTGCAAATGATGTATAAAATCTTTTTTGTATAATGTGTCTTCATCTTCCAACACTCCCCCTCACGCTGGTGCTCTCAGTCATGAGGCCCAGCTGGTATAATACTAGTGAGAGTAAAATCACTCATAACCGCTAAGACATTACTCTGAAGTATCCACCTCCACCACCGTGTCCCTCCACAAGACAACGACTCTCAATTGGGAGAGTAATATATGATATGAATGGGGGGTGGTAACATAAATATAACAATAAGTTCCTCCATCATGGACTTCCAACCACAAAAAATTGATATTTTTTACGGGGATGAAGTTTCTCCGTCATGGACTTCCAACCACAAAAAAAGTTGATTTTTTTTACGAGGATGAAGTTCCTCTGTCATGGTCTCCCAGCCAGAAATAAATTTGATATTTTTTATGGGGTTGACAATAAATATAATAATAAGTTCCTCCGTCATGGACTCCCAACAAAAAAAAAATTGATATTTTTGACGGGGTTGACAATAAATATAACAATAAGTTCCTCCGTCATGGACACCCAACCAAAAAAATTTGATATTTTTTACGGGGTTGACAATAAATATAAAAATAAGTTCCTCTATCATGGACACCCAACCAAAAATATTTTGATATTTTTGACGGGGTTGACAATAAATATAATAATAAGTTCCTCCGTCATGGACTCCCAACCACAAATAAATTTGATATTTTTGACGGGGTTAACAATAAATAATGGTATGAGGCTACCTTTTCTTCAATAATATTGTCTCATCAAAAGAAACACAATAGCAGCAGCTTAAATGGGCTTGGCTTGAGTCCACTTAACACGACCCAAAATAATCTTTGTAAAATGACCCATGAAATAATCCAATGAACATATTTGGAGCAAATAATATGCATACCAAAGAATAATCTGTCAATTCTTCAAAAATCTTAATCCAGCCAGAGAAAAAAAAAATTTACCAAGTTGTGCTGAAATCTTGGGCACTCATCCTGATGCAGAATTAAGTGGCCCCAGTCAGGTTGACCTAGACCGAGTTAGTCCGAGTTGACTCGACCTGTAACAGAACAGTAGTTTGTTGGGTTAACTTGGCGCTTGCTTGACTTGGGCGCATTGAGTTGACTCGGGCGAGTCTAGGTCTTCGCAGAATAGAAGCGGCCCGAATTTAATAAGCTCTTTCAGCCTTAATAAGAAATAAATTTGGCAACAGTGCTTTCTTCCCCGACCGAACAGTGGAAAACCAAAGTACCATATCTTCGGGAGAAAATTTTCCGAATAAAAACCAGGGATCTCCGAAATAAGAGACATCATCGGGAATCAAGAAGAACGTCGAAGGTAAGATTTTGACGACGAAAACTTCCAAAAAAAAACAATGCAGAATAACTTTTCAAAGATAGGTAGCAATGATCTTTCCAATAGCAGTAATGAGAAACTTTTCGGCAGCAGCAGTCGTTTTTCGCCTCCAAAATCGGAAACAACGGCAAGACATCTCGTTCGGCGGAAACCGTCCAGAAACTGTAACAAAGCTGGCTGGATCATTCCGCCAACGTCATCGGCAATACTCGGGTGGGTCGCCTTCCTCGTCAGCTGAACAAAGTGGACCAGCAACACGATACTGAAAAGTGACGGCTTTTCAAAAAATAATTCAGTCCAGTACCCGAATAATAGAGCAACGCTCGACGACTTCCTCGCTGTAAGGAGTCATCATCTTCCGAAAATAATGTTTCTGGTTATTTCCAACGAGCACATCTCACAAAAACAACGAAGCTTCTGTAAGCACCGGAATGGCTTTTCTCAAGATTTTCAAAACACCACACAGAAGCCGCAGGTAGAGACTTTCGGTGACGGTGGGTCGACAGTCGGGGAGACTTTTCTGGTTCGTAGAATGTCTCTGGCAGATAAACGAAGATAGATAACCTTAATTTGAGCAGAGTAATGGTAGAGTAATGTTGGGTAGCAACAGAACCAGCAGGGCAATCGACAACTTGAGAGATAATGAGACTTAAGGCAGGATGATTTAATCAAAATAAAAAAGCAGAACAATGTATGAGACTAAGAAATCAAAGAAGAGAAATTTTTTTCTAACCCTACAAGAAGGAGAATGAAACCTGAAAACTCATCGTCGGAATCCTAAAAATCAAAACTCTGATACCATGTTGATTTTCGGGACTCCATGGATTTAGCTCATGGAGAAAAAGGGAAAGAAACCCATTGGGAGAAAATAGGAGAAAGAAGGGTTATGGAATTGATTATTCCTAACCCTCCCCCTGAAGCTCTATTTATAGATTTATGAAACTAAAATATTACAATAATACCCCTAAACTTAGGGTTTAGGGTTTTAACTCTGGAACTTTAAGATATTTACATCAATGCCATCTCTATGAGATGACCCTTTATTTACCATCCTGCCATCAATATATGTGGGCCTATGGGCCTTCTCCTTGATCTATGGGCCTTGAGCCCGTCTTCAATCTCTCTTGGATTCATGGGTCTTCCTTGGTCTTATGGGCCTAGGGCCATCTTCTAATACACTTCAATATGTGAGTTTTCCTTGGTCGCGTGGGCTTGAGCCCCGTCTTCCAACAGTTCATCAGTAGATAATTGTTGCTATAATACGTCAAACACATTTCTCATAACCACATTCTGTACTACACGCAACGAACCACCATTTTTGGGTCTCCCATGTAATACAAATGTTTGGTTTGAAATGCTAATGCAAAAGGGTCGTCATTGTGCCAAGTCCTAATATATTAACATTGGTAAACCAATCATCTATCTTAATACCATGCTACTGTTATTTATATTGAACCAATTGCACTTAGCACATAAATTGAACTATTGCTCATGTACAGTAATTCAATTATATCAATGACAACCTCATAATAATCAAGGAAATTATCTTTGTAGTACTCCTTTATAAATGTGCTGCTATTTTTATTCCTACAATTTGCATCAAGTTGCTCGATGTAGATGCATATGCTACTGACAATACATCTCGAGTAGTTGTTACTTGATAGAGGACCCATTCCAAGTTGGAATATATAATTGTTCATTTCAAGTTGGCAATGAGGAATTGAGATTTTGAACTTTAAAATTAAATGTGCTAATATTAAAATTAAATCAACTAAATAGAAAATCATGCACACAACACAAATAATATAAGATGCTTTGTTATCGATGTTCACTTATTGGTATTCACCGCCCAAAAACCATTATTTTGGAAATTCCACTAGTTAAACTCTATTAACTAGAATTACACAAAAGATATTTTGATTCTCTTTTAAGTCACGTATATGCTCAAATACACGATTACAAGAAATTTTCCCAGGGATTTGGCTAGATCTAGATCTAGCTAGCTCTTCTATCTAGATTTTGAGGTTTTGGATGAACCTATCAAATAAAAAATAAAATTACACGAAAAGGAAAAGGTTACACCCTTTGGTGATGGAGAGAGAGCTTTCTCCATTGAATTGTCCAAGTCTCCAACTTTGATGCACAATTCAAAGATAATATGGAACTTGTCTACGTGAATGAAAGGAGGAAATTTGGAGAGGAGTTGAGAGATTTGCAAAGAAGTGCTTCTTTTCTATAAAAAATGAACTTAGGAAAGAATTTCAAGGTAGAATTCTTCAATGATGTAGGTATGCCAATAAATGCTCAGTAACTTCTCAAATACACATTTGGTGGGGTATTTATAAGTTACCCAAGACAAACTAGTTATTATTTGGCCATTTTCAAAAAGTTGGCATGACTTTGATCGATCAATGCAAAATGATAATCAATCAATCATGTGTAATGACTATACTTTTGTCCAACGATGGCTTATTGATTGATGGTTGATCAATCAATTTTTTTCTATTGGGTTTGGCACATGAAGTTGATCGATCAATGTACTCAGACCGATTGATCATGCAGTCTTTCTACTGGTTGTGCAATACATCGATGATGGATCAATGGCAAGTTTACGATTGATCATGCATTATTTCTCTCAATGAAAAACTTTGTATGATCGATCAATCAATCTGATGGTATGATTGATCATACTTCATAATGTTTCATTCCTTGGACAAGGTTGGTTGATCAATCCATGGGGAATGATCGATCATACTTTATAGCACTTTGTGGCCATGTTCTGATTGACTGATCAATTAGGGATGACTGATAGATCATGCTTTCTATTTTAGGCCAATGTACATTAGGATTGATCGATCATTGGTAAACAGTGATCGATCATGCCAAAGCCAGTTTACTGAATGTGACTTCAAAGCCTCATTAACTTTAGCCCTAAGTGATTCTAGCATGTTTGAAAGATAGGTATGCATCAGTAAAACATGTTATGAATACAAATATCATATAGCTCCAAAAACTTCAATTGTACCTCAAGTTTGAAGAATATGTGGTTGCTCTCTTACATAGGTAGAATACTTGAGATTTGCTAGATTACTTAAACTCTCATCTTCATTTCTTCGTTTCTTCTCTTGTGAGTGCTTCTTCAAGATGACTTGACATACTTTTGAAACTCGAGTTTTTGAGATATTTATGCTAGTCATTTTGCATAAACCTTGATTTTTTTTTTCTCTTGAAGGAAATACATCTGCAATGCTAAGTTTGAAATTGTTAAAATATGTTGGAAGATATGATTGAGGTGGACTATCCTTTTATATGGAAATATCCTAACCATCATTTGCAACAAGTTTATGATGTTCTCCCACCCCTAGTTTAAGGGAGATTGTTGGAAGATGGGATCAAACCCATATGACCAAGGAAGGCCCACACATCGAAGAGAGGTGGCATCATGGTAAATAAGAAGACTTTTCATAAAGATGGCACTAATGTAATTACTTTATGACTTATGTCTCTTTTTCACTCTTAGTAGGGTGAAGGGTATTCTTATAATATTAGTACTTTTGATATATATAAATATAACTTAAGGGGTAGGGTTTGGACAAGTCCATTACCCTAATCTTCCGCCTCTTTTCTCCAAATTCATCACTTTTCATCTTCTCTTCCTAAAACCTTCTCTCCACAATTCTTATTCTTCTTCTCACTCTTAATCCTCTTTTACTGCGATTATATATCATAGAATCCTAAGTTTCGACATGGTATCAAAGCGGGGAAAGATCTAAGATGGAAAAGGAGAAGAATATGGAGAAGAAAGGGAGGAAAAAGAAGAAGAAAAAGAAGAAAAAGAAAAAGAAACAAAATGAGTTTCTCATTTTTCCTTTTAGTCTTCTTTCCCAATTCATGTTTTTCATTTGATTTTTAACTCTCTTACCATATGTTTCATATAAAAAATTATATATTTTTGGAAAGATATTTGAGTTTGGTTTGAAAATAAAAAATAGTGGTTGAGATCAGATTTTTATAGAAAGAGGAATCGACATCTAAAGCAGCAAAGGTCAAGGAGTAGAAAAGTTTCATACAACAAGAAAAAACTTCAACTTTCGAGCCATTTTATGCCTTCAAGAATGAGACTTTATATGGAGAATTATATATCACAAGAAATATTTTTAAGTCTATTTTCTTAAATATTCAATCAATTCTCATTTTGAGTTTTTTAGTGGGAGATATCAATCTCAGAAGAGTCAATGGTCATGTTGACCAAACAAGAAAGAGTACTCAGTTCGGCTAGAATACAAAGTAAAAAATCTATCAGATTATACATCTCAAAATAAGTATATTTTATGAAGAACACTTATAATTGGTTTAAAGGTATTTAAGTCTAGTTTAATAAGGAGAAAAATTTATATCAATTTGATCTATATTTAAGGAGATATTCACATTGGAATAATCAAAGGTTATTCTCATATACAATTGCATGCGAAGATCCAGATTTAAGCCGATTTCTTTGCTTAACTTTTTGAGTTGCTGTTATTGATCAACAATATCAGGAAAGTATCTCATGATTTACCATTGGAATGTTTCTAATTTTTAACTAACAATATCTGGAAATAATCTTTAGAAGATCATCTTATTTTCAAAAACTTATATTTGTCAAGCCTTGGCTAAAGATTTCAAGAAAAAAAAGGCAATGAAAGGTATCTTCTATGATTGCTAAGCTGGCACCAATTGAAGGAGGAAACTACCTTATTTAGAAGATTTTTCTAGCCACAATTTTTTTGAGATTTCGTTGGTATTTTGAAAGATTACAAAGAATTTGATTTAGTATCCTCCCTAAACAATTAATGATTGAAAAGATTAAAATATTTGGCTTGGCTTGAGTTACTTGGTTTACAATATTTGAGCTAGTGAAGTTGTTTACACTAGCCTTATTTTACTTGATCATACAAGAGGTGGATTAGCACTTGAACTTGCAAAATATTTGTTGACTTCTAGCTAAGATCATTGACATTATCTTCGAGCTCAAGGGAGAGAATAGAAGGAGAAGTATGAAGGATGAGCACATTGGAGATTATTTGATTTATTGATTATCAAACAACACTTGATTCAACTTATTATTGGCAGTCTTTTACTTGGCTTGACTCACTCACTCATTGTCAAAGCTACGATCTGCTATCTGCTACCGACTTAACTTTGGCTTAATTATTACCTTGGATTATCCTCAACTTATTACTAGGTGCATACCTTCCTTATTCAAGGATGGACTTGCTACTGATTATCTTGTGTATCCTTATTGCTCTTAAGGAACTTTACTACCTACTGGTTATCTACTGCTTTATAACTGCTTACTTGGTATGTGTTATTTGGGCCTAGGCTCATTTTAGTTGTTGCTATTGTGTCTCTCTAACTAAGACATTATTATTAGAAAAGGACTCCTCGGTTATTGATCATTGTTAGCATTGGTTATTCTAATGAAGAAGAAAGTACATGGTGGCCCTAGAATATTATCTTCCAGTGGTTACCCTTTACCCCCTTATTTGGCAGTTCTACTCCTACCACTTGAGAGTTGGTGCTCTGTGTTGAGACAACATGATAGAGGAGTTTATTACTACACTTCTGAGAAATGCCTATAGATCCATTACCTATAGAGGACAGGAATGTGCCAAACATCCAGCAAGAGTTAAGTTTCTTATTCACTGAAGATGTGTTTTTTTAGCTACCCTACGAAAGTCGGTAGACTTTGTGCCCCACAGTAGGGCTACTTTTTTGCCTGTTAAATTGAGCAGAAAGTAACTTTTATTATGACCATTTGACTAGAGTATGGAGCTTTGTCTTACAGCTAGGAATGATTCTACTCTCTACTATATTATGCCAGTTGGGTCTCTTGGAAAAGAATAAATAGACCACCAGCTTGAGTGGGAGTGTTGGAAGATATGACTGAGGTGGACTACCATTTTATATGGGAAGATCTTATCCATCATTTGCAGCAAACTATGTGTTTATGATGTTCTCACACCCCTTGCTTGAGGGGGGAGTGTTGGAAGATAGGCTCAAGCCATATAACCAAGAAAGGGCCACACATCCAAGGAGAAGGCCCACATGTCAAAGAGAGGTGGCATCATGGTAAATAAGAAGACTTTTCATAAAGATGGCTCTGATGTAATTAGTTTATGACTTATGTCTCTTATTCACTCTTACTAGGGGGAAGGGTATTCTTGTAATATTAGTATTTTTTATATCTATAAATACAACTTAAGGGGGAAGGTTTGGACAAGTCCATTACCCTAATCTTCCTCTTTTCTCCAAATTCGTCACTCCTCCTCTTCCCCTCCTAAAACCTTCTCTCCAAAAGTCTTATTCTTCTTCTCACCTCTTAATCATCTTCTACTGTGATTATACATCATGGAATCCTAAGTTTCAACAAATCAATTAAGTTTTGTTATTAGCAAAAGTTGGATGAGAATCAATCCTCAATCAACAATCTCCCCCTTTTTGATGATGACAAAACCTAATATAGAAAACTAAAATGATATCAGTTCCCAAGAGTAGGAGCATAAAAATGTAATCAAATTTGGGAATAACCTCCCCTTGAATCTATGCACATTATGTTTTCAATTTATTTTGGTTTTGTGTGCTCTCTTAGGTATTTTCTCTCCCTTTTTGTCCAAAGTAAAAAGAAATAATTATACAATCTTTGCAATATGGCCTTTCATTTCATTTAAACTATATCAGTTTTATGAAATGGAGTGACTACGTACATCATAGATAATATGTACAAAAATGAGTCAACTTGGTCAACCTAGGCAAATCCTAGCACTCACGTGGTGACAGTGGAGTGACATTGTTGACGATGGTCTGGAGCATAGAGTGGAGCTCGAGATGTGCCTACCATGGCTCGCACTGACTTGCCTTCAGCACTTATTGGTCGGATGAAGATGAAAAGTTGTCGATATGCTTCCTCTTGACTGATAATATGGATGTGCTTGCGATCCAGCTGAGTTGAGCACATCATTGGATCCCACATCCTAAGTGGGTGTCTTCCCAAATATCTCCTTAGGTACCCAAATGCCTCTCCACTTTGCAAAACCAAACTTTTCTACTTTAGTTTCTTTGATGGTCATCTTCTTGGTCAGGTTGACATCCAAAGTGGTGGAGGATGACGGTAATCTACTTAGCAAATGGAAGTTCATTGGCTCTAGTACTCGAAGTGATGTCCATCATTTGAAGACCCATCAAGTACCCAAAGTCAAGCAGGACATGTTGAGTGCTCCCCCATATCTAGAAAATGTTGACGGTTGTAAGCCTAGAGAATGTGCCCTTCCTGAGAATGTGGATATGGGTTACACTTTCCATAAATACCTTGAGCTCCATGTTGATGTCTTTGATTTTTATTTCGTAGGAGCTCCTAGTTGTCTGCCAGCTTTCTTTGTGTTGGAAGACAGGGCCTAAGCCCACACGACCAAGGAAGGCCCACATATCCAAGTGTATTAGAAGATGGGCTCAAACCCATAAGACCAAGGAAGACCCATGTAACCAAGAGATATAGAAGACGGGCTCAAGGCCCACAGATCAAGGAGAAGGCCTATATGCCCACATACAAGATGGCAGGATGGTAAATAAAGGGTCTTCTCATAGAGATGGCATTGATGTAACTAAGTTAAAGTTCCAAGGTTAAAATCCTAAACCCTAAACCCTAAGTTTAGGGGTATTATTATAATATAGTAGTTTCATTAATGTATAAATAGAGTTTCAGGGGGAGGGTTAGAATAAAGTCCATAACCCTTCTTCCTCTAGTTTTCTCCCAATGGGTTTCTCTCCCTTTTTCTCCATGAGCTAAATCCATGGAGTCCTAAAAATCAACATGGTATCAGAGCTTTGATGTTTAGGACTCCGACTATGGTTTTTCAGGTTTCATTCTCCTCCATTTAGGATTAGAATTCTTTTTCTCTCTTTTATTTCTTAGTCTCGTGCACTGGTTTTTTTCCTTTCATGTTTTGATTAAATCGTATCATCCACCATGCATGTATGCTGGAGGCAACCACAACTCTCTCTCTCTCTCTCTCTCAACACTTTTTTTCCGTATCTGAGTTGAGCCGAGTTGACTCAGCTTAACAGCATGAGCCCAACACGACAGTCGATTGGAGGCTGGAGTATCTGGGTTTCTTCTCTACTTTTTAGCATGAATGCAACTTGGTCTGTCAACCCGACTCGTCTCTCAACTAGGAGAGTATCCTTCTAAAAATAACTCTGGTGACCCTTCTGAGGTAAGGATCCAGTTGGCTTCGTTATGGCACTAGCCACATTATTGCTCTCATTGGAAATATTATCAAAGAAGACAACTTCTTCTTGGCATGCGGCAAGCATGCCAAGCTCAAGAGCCAGAGGAAGCTTCACGGAATCTTTCTGGAGAGGCCAGTCTTCTTCGTCCCATAGATTGGTCCGTTGCTACTGTCAGAAGTTACTACTGCTCTTCGACGGTCTGCGCTAGCATGATCTTCGTTTGCCTTCTCCCTCATTAACAACACTCAGTTGGCATTGCCGAGCTTCCCGAGAGCCAGCTATGCGTTCTGTTTATTGCCGTCACCAGAGAAGACAACTTTGGTTCTATTTCTCGTGGAGAGACGGAAAAATCTTGCTAGAAATCTCCACCATCGTCATTCAAGCAACCGTAATATCATTCCCGAAATCAATAGTCACCATCCAGAATTATTTTGCTACTGCTTATTATCTTCCAGCCAACACATTCTCTACTGGAAATATTTTTTCGGAAAGCTCCAAAACAGCCCGAGACACCAAGGAAATCTTTCTACTGGCTCATGGAGGACGAAGGCACTGGCTGTATCCCACATTGTTGCCTTTTTGGAAGCTGCTCTCATCTTTGTCGGCTAGTCTATTGCGAAAAGTCTCCCATTGTTGTTCCGCTCTGTTCGGAAGTTGGGATCGTCGCCGTGAGGAAGATGTTACTTCTTTCCATTTTTCTTTTACTTTTAGAGAATCCAGTGAATGAGTTATGCCGCAACCCGCACCAGACGAGTTAACCCAACAACTTTCATACCGAGCGTGACTACCGTTCCTGCCGAGTCAATTCGGGTCTGTGTCAACCTGACTCGGGCCACTTATTTTCTACCTTGGTATACGTGCCCATGTTTTATGGATATTTTGGCGTGGCTCAGTAAATTTTTTCTCTAGCTGGATTATTATTTTTGAAGAATTGATAGATTATTCCTTGGTTAGCTTATTATTTGGTATAGATATGTGCATTGGATTATTTCATGGGTCATTTTACAAGGATTATTTTGGGTCGTGTTAAATGTGCCCAAACTCATTTCAGCTGTTGTTATTGTGTCTCTTGTGATGAGACATTATTATTGAAGAAGAGGTAGCCTCATACCATTATTCATTTGTTCTCATAAAAAATATCAAAATTATTTGTGGTTGGGAGTCCATGACGGAGGAACTTCATCCCCATAAAAAAAATATCAAAATTATTTGTGGTTGGGAGTCCATGATGGAGGAACTTCATCCCCATAAAAAATATATAAAATATTTTTGGTTGGAAGTCCATGACTGAGGAACTTCATCCCCGTAAAAAATATCAAAAATATTTGTGGTTGGAAGTCCATGACGGAGGAACTTGTTATTACAATGATGTTACTTTCTCTCATTAATATCATATATTACTCTACCACTTGAAAGTCGTTGTCCTGTGGAGGGACATGGTGGTGGAGGTGGACACTTCAGAGCAATGCCGATAGACACACTGTTAGGTTCTTCCCTTGCCATGGATCGAATCACCCTTCTTTCCTCTCTTCCCTCCATGGATGATCTTGACGTTGGAAGAGAAACCTTGTTTCTTGAACGAGTAATGGTGGAACTCAATTTAGAATGAAGGAGCTTTGGAGAATTGACCTTCTGGTCATGATATAGGATTGACGAAATGTGACTGTAGGAATAGTATTGTGTGAGTCATCGATGTTTTCCGCTGCCTTTAGATGTTTTCTCCACTGCCTGACAGGTAGTTGTCCCTAGGATTCTAGTTCCGCTACCATCATCCCTAGGTTGTCTTTCGCTGTGTATAAGTCTGCTAGAGACTTTTGTGTCGATATCATAGCAATAGTGCTTTGGTATCAGTATTCCGCTGTCAGAGTCTGCTAGAGGCTCTCGTCGTCCTTAAAATGGTATCAGAGCCGAGTTTTAGACTTGGTTTTGTATGTGTCAAAGAAGTCAAAGCTTAACTTTGATTCTTTCTGTTTAGGTATACATACTCCCAAACAGTTACGACCCATACCGGTCACATCCCAAGTAACATTTGTAAGGAACAAATGTACAAAACCGAAAGTCCATTATGGAACAAAATAGGTCTAATCCAGCGATAAGACTTATAGATTATTCGCGACTGCGAAGATATATCATGACCAGAAGGTATGATAATCAAATCGAATTCCAGAGAGTCTGGATTCGACAGTTAAAAGATCGACTCGCACGAGTTCAAGCCAAACTCAAAGAGCTCGAAGAAAATCCTTTAGTTGTAGATTATAACAACGAAGGAAGAAGAATAATCCGAGATGGACGATTCTTAGGACTTGGTCCAGTAGGATTAAAACAAGTTATCAAAGACCTGAAACAGGATTGAACAACTTGAACTTCAAGAATATGCTATCTAAGCAATTCTTAGAAGATTTGGTAATCATTCTGCAAAGAGAAATCTACAGAATGACCCATGAAGAAACCGTATACCAACCTGTAGACACCGCTTCAACAGGAGAAGCCTCTACAAGTATATACGGAAAACCAGAAAAAACAAAATACTAGTATGTTGTCTTCATAGGAAGAGCAACAGGAATATATGACAGCTGGGAAGACGCCCAAGCTCAAGTCATAGGATTTCCCGGAAATTCTCACCGAAAGTTCCGGACAAAGGAAGATGCTGAACAAGCTTGGACAGCATCCCGAAACAGATGATCTATCGGCAAAAACTTTTAGATCGTTTGCAAAGAACGAGAGATGGCCTAGCCTTCACCCTCTTACTAAGAAACATGCTTCAACCAGAAGATGATTCTATCCACTCTATGGAAATGTATTATTTCCATTGGGACAGATACACGAATCGCATCCATCAATTTCGATGCAAGATCAAAAGTATTAAACAAAAGCTAAACCTCCTAGCTTTGTAAAAAATGAATGAGTTTTTCTATTTAATGGATATGGAAACTCCATTGCCATTAGGCCTTCCTGACATCACCGGATGGCTTAAAAACCTAGTGTACTTTGCAACACCTTGCATAGCACCTAGAAGAAAGGATCCAGCACCACCTGCTTTTAGGATCGCTTCAAAAGCATCATCCTCCACCGATGATGAAGTTTACGCAGAATATAATACCTTCGGTCGCCAACCGATTTATTATGTTCAAGAAGAAAAACCATCTTCTAGTAAACAACAAGAGCAACACGACAGTGAACCAGAAGCCTGGGAATCTGATGAAGTTGCAGAAGAAAATACCAAGAAAACAGACTACTCTGCTAAAGACAAAAAGGCAGATGATCTTGGTAAAAGATTTCGAATGCTTCGTGGTAGCGACCACTTTGAAGCAGAAACTTCAAGGGTACGAGATACCTACATGGAAGATAGCTTTCAAGATAACTTCCGAAACCGTACTGCGGTTCACCCGCAAGAACGAGAAAGTTTCTCCCATTCCAAAATATCCCTGGGAGGACAAAGGTATTCGACAAAATACACAAATGTCGACCCTTCAAATGCTACTAAGGGACACCAAACCATAGATAGCATAAACCCTTTTGGATTTTATCTCAACTTGGATTGCCCCAAGGATGGAGAAAAAGTCCTTAAAGATTGGGAAAGAAGCATGAGCAATGCTGCAAATATGCATGAATCTTGGAACCAAGAATCAGCATTTAATTTCTTTACCCATGCTTTACAGGGTAATGTAGCTCTTTGGTGGGACAACCTTCCCGAAGACCAAAAAAGAGCTAATACCTCAATATCGATAGCCAATATCTTGAAAGGATTAGTGGCTAAGATATCAAAGGAATTTCTAGGAATACATCCAACCCTAGAAGCCTACAATGAGAGTACTAAACAAAGAAAACGTTTAGAAACTCTTCAGAAATTAAACAAGTTACAAATCTGTAACATTTGTTTTTATGAGAAGTATTACTGCGAGTTTGCAAGTTACTTCTATAAACTGCAAAAAGAAGATCAGAAACCTTATCTGTCTATCTTTTATGCAAAATTGCCAGAACCATTTGCACATGTAGCTGAAAAAGACTACATTACAAAGTATTGGCAAAACAATCCAGAACTTGGTACCTTAACCATGGACATTTTCCTAAACATTGATACTTTAGGAAGAAGACATAGATTTGTACAAGACATGTTGGCAAATCTGTGTGAAGCCCAAAAACTACAAAAGAAAAGTAGTAAGGCAAACAAACAAACATTATGTTGTTCAAACCAGAACAAAAATGTAGGAGCTTATGGTTGCAAAACCACCTCCCATAAGCAACGAAAATATCCTAAGAAATTTCAACAGAAAAAATTTAGGATACAAAAAAGTTCTACAACAAGGTATACTCCTAAAAAGAGAACTTTCGAAAAAGAACAAATTCTGGCCCCACCACATCCAGTAAAGGGTCAAATGCATACTGCCCAAAGGGGAAAACCCCAAGCAAATGCAAATGTTGGATATGCCAGAAAGAAGGACATTTCGCCAGAGATTGTCCAAATGAAAAACAACAACGGCGATACAGTACATACATGGTACTAGCCGAAGAAAAAGGATTGGAACTCATCCATTACGATGACATCCAGTCAGAAGATGACGTATATGAACTTTATCTCAACACTGAGTCTTCCTCCTCAGAAAACTCAGAGAACATGTCAGACTCTTCAGGTTCCTTCTCTGAATGAGTATCCGCATAAACGCAGAGCATGTTGCATCTGGAAATTCTTATATCACGGTCATGCTTAAACTACCTGGATATATCAAATTCCATATACACGCTCTCGTAGACACAGGAAGTTCATATTGTCTAGCTCGACAAAATCTACTTCCCTCGGATCTATGGAAACCGCTTGAAGTACCTCTTCAAGTAACAGTCGGCTCCGGCGACACTATCTCTCTCCCTGCCGAAGCTCGAAACATTCATCTCGACATTGGAGGTGAAAAGTTTATGATTCCAAAACTCATTAGTTTAGGATCAAACATAAATACAGGACCAGATTTAGTCCTAGGAAATGAATGGCTCATGTTTCATGCCCCAGTAGAGCAAACACCAGCCTACTATAAACTTCGATGTCGCACTCGACGTGAGATCGATAATACTGCTGTATTTGTCTACGCAGTAAAACCCACTGAAGCCTATGCCATTTCTGGCAATGGAGATGTCCTCCATCAAGTCTTCAAAAAACGCAGCAAGTGTGGTGATGAGATTCCTCCCTTAGAAACTCTGCTCCTCGCTGAGTCCTGTGAATCTGAAGTTCAGCAACTTCTAGAATCCACTTGTTCTGAGAAACCCTTAGAATGGTGGCATAAACAAAAACCATATGCCGACCTCGAACTTCTTGATCCTAAAAAAGAAATCCGAGAAAAACCTATGGTTTACACTCCTTCTGATGTTGAAGAATTCTCAACACAGATAAATGATTTGCTAGCTCAAGGATTAATCCACGCAAGTCATTCTCCACATACATCTCCTGCTTTCCTGGTACGGAATCATGCAGAGATAAAACGAGGAAAAGCTCGAATGGTCATTAACTATAAAAAGGTTAATGAAGCCACAAAAATGGATGGCTACTATCTTCCTAACAAAGAAAGATTAATAGCTGCCATAAGAGGAAAACAATGGTTTTCTAAGTTTGATTGCAAATCTGGGTTTTGGCAAATTCGTCTAACCGAAAGAGCTATTCCCCTTACTGCATTCAGTTGTCCTTTAGGACATTATGAGTGGCTTGTAATGCCCTTTGGGTTAAAACAAGCTCCCAACATATTTCAAAGAAGAATGGATGATATCCTCAAACCATTCTTTAAATTTTGCTTAGTCTATGTTGATGACATCCTAGTCTTTTCAGAAACCAAGGATCAACATAAAGAGCAATTACTTAAGGTCTTAAAAGCCTTAAAAACTGCTGGGATAGCACTCAGCAAAAAGAAATCTGAGTTGTTTAAAACCAAGATAGACTTCTTAGGTCTAAACATCTCAAAAGGAGAAATCATTCTTCAAAATCATATTCTGGAAAAACTAGCTGCTTTTCCGAATGAAATTGAAGATATAAAACAACTTCAACGTTTCTTAGGATGCCTAACATATGCTGAACAATTCATAAAGAATTTAGCAAAAATTAGGAAACCCTTTCAAAAGAAACTAAAGAAAGACATCAAATGGGAATGGACACCCACTGATAGTCTCGAAGTAATCTGGATCAAACAAATGATGAAACACCTCCCAGTGTTAACTCTACCCGATCCAGATGCAAATCTGATTTTAGAAACTGATGCCTCTGATCACACTTGGGCAGCAGTCCTAAAATGCAAAATCAATGATTCTGAAAGAATATGCAAATATACATCAGGAACATTTTCATCTGCTGAAACAAACTATCATTCTTATGAAAAAGAAATTTTAGCAGTAAAGAATGGGATAAAAAATTTTTTTATTTATCTCGCTCCCAAAGAATTTCTGGTAAGAACTGACTGTAAAAATTTTGTCGGTTTTATGACAAGAAATTTAGAAGATTCACTTTGTCGCGGTAGGTTACTCCGTTGGCAGCAATGGTTCTTTCAATTCTCTTTTACTGTTGAACACATTAAAGGAGATAAAAACTATTTACCTGACACTCTTACTCGAGAATTTTCTTGTGTTACAGACAGGTAAAATGGATCCTCTCAGCAGCACCCTGACGGACCTAGCAGCAGCAATTGCCACACTCACGGTATTGCTTTCAACCCTACAGTCACTATTCGACAGTCTTTTAGTTCTTTCAGAACGAGGAGACATTCATGAGAATTGTGCCCGTTACGGGTTAAGTGGAGAAGTCTTACAACTCAAGGTTAAAGAATTAACCGAAGAGTTAAAAGAACTCACTCAACGGCATGAAATGCCAAGCTCCTCCGGGACTTCTACCGGATCTCCATCGCGAGAAAAGGAAGCAACAACGTCAGCTAATCAGCAGACGGATGACTTTAGTGTTTTGATAAACACAGGTCGACCCGGGATTTCTACCGGTCATGCCAGGCATGAGAAGGAAATCACAACCCAATCTTCTCTGAAGATAGGGGAATCAGGGATTTCTACCTGCCAGTCAAGAGCTGGAAAGGAAACCTTAACGATTTCATTGAAATCGGAATCAGGGACTTCTACCTGTCAGTCTAGAGCTGAAAAGGAAGTCTTAACGGATCCATCCCAGATGGAAATGGACTTGTCTAGTAATGAGAAATCATTCAAGACAAAATTGGTTACCCCGTCTGAGTTTACAAGGTTGAAAAGCCTAAATAAACCAGATAAAACTAGTTTTAATGAGTTTGAGTTTTTAAAGAAATTTAAACCTTTAAAACTTTCGGACATTATGTCTGAAGAACCCTCGCTACGCCCTCAAAAGGTGGACAGCGTTCGTTCAAAGATCGAATCCGATCATACTGTTCAATTCCAAAGATGGAATGAACAAATTGAGCAAGGGATGAACACTCCCTTCTTCACCACTGAGCCCAGCAACAGTTGGAATCAAGTGAAGCTGAGTCATGAAATAGACTCAAAATATGCATCCATGCTTTACGCATATGGATTCATAAAACAGATGGTATTGCACTCCACCGATTTATCAGTGTTGGAGAAACTGCCAAAGGAAATTATGGAGGCTTGCAAAAGTTTCATCTCCATAACCAAGAGTAAAGGAATTCGACTTCATTTCGTTTCCTGTATTGCTGAAATTGTTACTGACACAAAAATGTTTCCAAGCATTTCCGTCGTGACCATTGAAGGCATCAAAGAAGGTGACGCCAACATGGAATATGATCCCAGACATATTCCAAAAGCCAAGCCTTGCCCAGAAGCAGTCTGGCCAACCAAACGTATCCACGGGCTCAAGAACCTGATACAGCTCATGAAGCAGCTGATTCAGAAAAAGAGAAGCTTCGTCTACAAGACCTCCGTCCCATTGACGATCATCTCGAAAAGCTATAAAGAGACTCCGGCCTCCGTCCAGACCAGTCTTGAAGCTACGCTGAAGAAACTTCTTGGAGGAAATATCCCCTTCAGCAAAACAACAAAGGAAAGCTTCTGCCAGATGGCCCAGAAGACTTTTTCGAAGGAGCACACCTGTAAACTGTGCACCGAAAGGCAGCTGTCCGAATGAGCAGTCAGCAGCCACGTCAACAGACCAGGCCCACGACGAAAACAAAGTCAGCAAAGGCGGCTCAAAAGTCCGCAATGGCGGCTACAAAAAGTCATCAATGACGGCTACACCAAAGTCAACAAAGACGGCTAAAAAGATTCCTGCACGTCATCATCATGATGTCACAAGCAGCAAAGACATTTCTACCCCTGCTTTCGGCGCCGAAAGGTAATAATGCAAGGGCAAAAGAGACATGCCAAAAAGACAAAAGTTACCCTTTGTCTTTAAACGCCCACCTTACAATCAAGGGTAAAGGTGGAAAAGCTGAAAAATCTTCAGCTATAAATAAGATGCTCCTCCAGAGGTTTAGGACATCGAAAAATTCAGTATCGAAAATCAAAGCGACACTGAAGTTGGAGCGACTTGGCGATTTCCGGCGATCTTTCTCCAGCAAGTTCCACAAGCACGGTATGTGCTTAAACAACCGTAATGGCTGAGTAGAAAAGAGGGAACCGACCGGTGCCACGGTCGGTAACTTCGGGAGTTATGTAGCTAAGTAGTTTTTCTTTCCCTTTTTTAAGGGTATGTATTTAGTTATTTTTACTTTCTTCAAAAAACGCAGCAAGCGTGGTTTGACCTCAAAGGGAGAATCCGACCTTAACCTCTGAGGGAGAATCAGACCTGTAAAATATAATTTTCTCAATACTTGCCTCTCTTTTCCTTCACGTCCCCCTAAATAGGGTTGAGGAAGAAAATACAAAGATGACCCATTAGGTCAAGTGGTTCACGCCATATTACACTGAACCAACCCAAAATAAACCAAATCAAATAAAGTAAACCAAACCGAATTGAAATTACATGAAAAGTAAATTGACATAATTTAATTCCTATGCCTATGGATAACTCGTGATGCTATGGAGTCCATAACATCCCCCCCCCCCCCCCCCCCCCCCCCCCCCCCCCCCCCCCCCCTTGGAGAAAGAGCTTGTCCTCAAGCTCAAAGTATGGGTAGAGGGTGTGAAACGCCGTTAATGGTTCCCATGTCGTGTCACTGGGGTCAGCATCTGCCCATTGCACTAAGATCTCCCAATCACCCTGAATACGGCGAGTTTGTAATACCTGTGCCGGGGTAGAAAGTACACGTCCCTCATGGAGTGGGGGCAACGGGGTGTGCAGCAAGGGCGAATCACCGTGGAAGGCCTTTAATTGTGAGATATGAGAGACGTTGTGAATTCTAGCCTCTGGCGGAAGCTGCAATCTGTAGGCCACTGTCCTAATGCGGTCCATCACCTGAAAGGGACCATAATATTTTGGAGAGAGCTTGTGACGTTTGGAGGCTGTCAACGACAACTGCCTGTAGTGTTGGAGACGCAACCAAACATAATCTCCAGGAGAAAAGAAGACTTCCCGGTGCTTCTTGTCATAATATTGTTTCATAGAATGTTGTGCTTTCTGTAGATGAGTGCGCACCTCATGATGAATGAGTCTCTTTCAGCCAATGCTTGGTCCAAAGTTGCGACATTAGAGGCCCCTGGTTCATAGGCTAAAAGACGGGGAGGTTCTCTACCATATACCACCTTGAATGGGGTTGTGCCGAGTGCGCTGTGGTAGGAGGTGTTGTAACAGAACTCAGCCCAGGCGAGCCACTTAACCCACCTCTTAGGTGAGTCCCCCATGAAACAGCAGAGATACATTTCAATGGTTCTGTTGACGACCTCTGTCTGACCATCAGTCTGTGGATGGTAGGCTGAAGAAAAGGCTAACGTTGTGTTATGGACTCCATAGCATCAAGAGTGGCTAACCGGAGAAGAGAATAGATGGAGTAAACTTGTATTTCAGTACCTTAGGGGTTTAATTGTAATTTGAAGTTCCATAAGGGTCTAATTTTAATTATAGAACCTTTGATGTTTTCCTTGACCTATTTAGGGCGTCAAGTGAAGGAATGAAAACAAGCATTGATCATTAGTCTAAATGAGATCAGGTTCTCTCTCAAAAGAGGCCTAACGTGGGAGCTCCTTTCAAGGCTCACATCCTTCACCATTGGGCGTTCCAGGAACCCCAAATCCTTCCCTTCCTCATCATTCAATCTGGAAGCTAGAGGAGATCGCCGGGTGACTCGATCCATGGCTAGAGAGCCTAACAACGTGGTATCAGACAGGACCACCCTTGGTGATTCCTCTTCACCTGCAGAAATTCGAAATTTTGTGGAAGAAAACCATGCTGGTCTTCAATCTCAAATCAATGGCTTGGAGGGAAAATTCCAAATGTTGCTGTCACGCATGGAAGAAGGATTCACCCAGCTTTCAGTCCAGATGGCATCCTCATCACGTCCAGCAGATCCTCTCCACCCTCTGCCAACGCCTCCACCTCCTCCCCTGCGCCAAACACCTCAACCTCGTGGGGGCCTCAATCCAGCCCCTCCTACCGTGCCAAGGTACACAAAGCTTGATTTTCCAACGTATGATGGGTCCTCCGACCCTTTAATGTGGTTGCACAGGTGTGATCATTTCTTTTCCAATCAAGGAACTCTGCCCGAAGGCAAGGTTCAATTAGTCGCCTTCCACATGCTCGATGAAGCGCTTATGTGGTTTCATCAATTCAAAAACGAATTTGTGGTCTATGATTGGGAATTTTTCAAAGAAAATTGTATGCTACGGTTTGGTCCTCCGCTTCGCAGCAACCCAGTTGGGGATTTGGTCAATCTAAAACAGCTTGGCACTATAGCACAATATCAGAAATTGTTCCAAGAAAAACTTGCTCTTGCAAGTCATTTGGTCCGACCTGAACTTTATGTCAATTTGTTCACGGCTGGCCTGGTAGAACCCCTTCGCCTAGAAGTGGAATTGGAAGCCCCCACCTCCCTAGCCCACGCCATGAATTTGGCAAGAGCATTGGACACCAAACAGCGCCTCTTCCGTGAGTCCTTAAACAAATGTCCTCCTTGGCAACCTCGCCCACAGCCCCATGGCCCTTATCCCACTCCCCCCATGCCTCCTCCCAACCAACCATCACCACCGCCACCAGCCTTTACACCCCCACCAGGATTTATCAAACGTCTGACAAAAGCAGAAATTGATCAGAGGAGGGCTCAGGGCCTATGTTTCAATTGTGATGAGAAATTCGTCAAGGGCCATCTATGCAAAAGACTATTTTGGGTAGAAATAGAAGACCCCTCAGAGGATGACTTTCAAGAGGATATGGACCAAACCGAGGAGGAAACACCAGAGATCTCCCTCCATACCATGACCGGACTGCATAGCACAAATACCATGCAGGTCCATGCCACCATGAACCATCATATTCTACTAGCACTCGTGGACTCAGGCAGCACACATAATTTTATAAGCAGCCAGGCAGCACAACAGTTGGGGTTATCACTACAGCAGAAATCAGGAATATCAGTCTCAGTGGCTAACGGTGACAAGGTCACCACAGTGGGGTTCGGTTCAGCAGTGCCCTTTACTATTGAAGGTCACTCCTTTGTAGCAGATTTTTTGGTCATACCGTTGGCTGGGTTTGACCTTGTCTTGGGAATTAAATGGCTACAGCGATTGGGTCCGATCTTATGGGATTTCCAATCCCTGACCATGAGTTTTAACCAGGACACCCATCCGATCACCCTCCATGGCAATAGCGCCCAGAGGCCATGCAGCCTCCACACACTTTCGGTGGATCATTCAATAGGGGATAACTTAGCTTCATTGTTGGCCGAATATGCTGATTTATTTCAGGCACCTGCCGACCTTCCTCCTATAAGAGAGTGTGATCACAGAATTCGTTTGAAGATGGGCACAGAACCAGTGGTAGTGCGTCCCTACCGCTATCCCCATGTGCAAAAAGATGAGATAGAACGACAATGTCAACAAATGCTACAACAAGGTATTATTCAGCCTAGTCATTCTCCTTTTTCATCCCCGGTATTACTCGTAAAGAAATCAGATAAATCTTGGCGCTTTTGTGTGGATTACCGTGACCTCAATGCTCGCACCATCAAAGATAAATTTCCAATTCCAGTGGTCGATGAATTATTGGATGAGCTACACGGCTCTCAACTATTTACAAAGTTGGACTTAAAATCTGGCTACCATCAGATTCGGGTTTATTCAGAGGATATCGAAAAAACTGCTTTCCGCACCCACCATGGTCACTACGAGTTCTTGGTGATGCCATTTGGGCTATCCAATGCCCCGTCCACCTTTCAAGCGCTTATGAACCAGGTATTTCGCCCTTTCTTACGGAAGCATGTCTTAGTTTTTTTTGACGATATCCTGGTCTATAGCAAAACTTGGGCAGCACACTTGCATCAATTGAGACAGGTTTTCACCATTCTCCGAGCACACCATTTATTTCTCAATCGTGCCAAATGTGACTTTGCCACATCCGAAGTAGCTTATTTGGGGCATGTGATCTCAGCATCCGGGGTGAAACCAGATTTCAGCAAGATACAATCGGTGATGGATTGGCCCACACCTCACACCGTTACAGCTTTGAAAGGGTTCCTTGGTCTCGCAGGGTATTATAGAAAATTTATCAAAGAATACGGTCACCTGGCAGCACCATTGCATAATTTACTGAAGAAGCATGCCTTTCAGTGGTCTCAGTTGGCAGACTCCTCATTTAACAACTTAAAACAGGCATTAGCGTCAGCACCAGTTCTCCAATTGCCCAACTTTGCCGAAAATTTCATCATAGAATGCGATGCATCCGGGGGAGGGATTGGTGCCGTCTTGCAGCAACAGGGTCACCCCATTGCCTATTTCAGCCGCCATCTCGCTCCTCACCATCACAAGTTAGCCACGTATGAAAGGGAACTTATCGGTTTGGCCAAAGCTGTGCAGCATTGGCCGCCGTATCTGTGGGGCAGACCTTTTGTGATCAGGACAGACCACTGTAGCCTCAAATATTTATTGGAGCAGTGCCTTACTACATCCTCACAACAACATTGGCTCAGCAAATTAATGGGATTCGATTTTCAGGTGGAATACAAACCGGGTTATCTCAACAGGGCAGCAGACGCTTTGTCACGCCGGGAACTAGAGGATTCACATTTGCACGCATTGAGCCACCCCAAGTCGCCCTTGCTGGACACAATCCGTCAGGATACTAGCCATCATCCAGATCTCCTTGAGTTACAAGCTCACATTGAAAACCATTCCAAGGACAAGAACTGGACACTACAGGACGGTCTCATTCTGTATAAAGGACGCATATATCTTCATCCTTCGTCGGTACTCATTCCTGCCCTTATTGCCTCCTTTCATGATAGTACACATGAGGGCCAGCAGAAAACATACTTCCGCCTCAGTCGGGAATTTTATTGGAGCGGTATGAAGCGGGTCATTGCTGAGTATGTTGCAGCGTGCCAGATCTGTCAGAGGAATAAGTCAGAATCCTTACAACCCGCCGGCTTGCTCCAACCACTTCCACTTCCTTCACAGGTATGGGCAGATCTATCAATGGATTTTATCGATGGTCTTCCTCCTTCTGCAGGGAAATCTGTTATTTTTGTTGTGGTAGACCGGTTCTCGAAATATGCCCACTTTATGGCCCTCAGCCATCCGTATACAGCCACACAGGTCGCTCAGCTCTTCATGGATAATATTGTCCGTCTCCATGGCCTTCCGGAGACCATCACCAGCGACCGTGATGCTATCTTCACCAGTAAATTCTGGGGGGAACTATTTAAGCTCCATGGTTCTAAGTTAGCTTTTTCGTCAGCATACCACCCTCAAACAGACGTCCAGACAGAAGTGGTTAACCGCACATTGGCGATGTATTTGCGGTGCTTTGTGGGGGACACGCCCCGACTGTGGGTTCGTTGGTTAGCATGGGCGGAGTATTGTTATAATACCTCATACCACACCGCCTTGGGTACTACCCCTTTTCAAGTTGTTTATGGACGCGAACCTCCGCGACTACTTTCTTATGAACCGGGGTCTTCTCGGGTAGCAGCATTGGACCAAGCATTAGCCGATAGAGATGCAATGCTTGCTCAAGTCCGCCTTCAGTTACAACGTTCACAAGCAACTATGAAGCATACTTATGACAAAGGACACCGTCCCCTTTCCTTTGTACCTGGAGAATTTGTTTGGCTCAAACTTCAGCCATACCGCCAACTATCTCTTGCAACCATCAAACGCCATAAGCTCTCTCCAAAATTTTATGGGCCATTCCAGATCATGCAACGTATTGGCACTATGGCGTATCGTTTGAAACTACCACCAGACGCCAAGCTCCATGACGTCTTCCACGTCTCCCTTCTCAAACCGTTCAAGGGAGACTCACCACTGCTGCATACCCCTCTGCCTCCTCTCAAAGATGGCAGGTCCATGCCCACGCCCGCTCAGATCCTTCAAGCCAGGCGAGTTAACAACGCTTGGGAAGTGTTGGTTCGGTGGACTGACAAGGAATTGATAGAAGCCTCTTGGGAGACCCTCGAGTCCTTCCAGACTCTATTTCCCACTTTCGAGCTTGAGGACAAGCTCTTTCTTCAGGAGGGGGGTGATGTTATGGACTCCATAGCATCAAGAGTGGCTAACCGGAGAAGAGAATAGATGGAGTAAACTTGTATTTCAGTACCTTAGGGGTTTAATTGTAATTTGAAGTTTCATAAGGGTCTAATTGTAATTATAGAACCTTTGATGTTTTCCTTGACCTATTTAGGGCGTCAAGTGAAGGAATGAAAACAAGCATTGATCATTAGTCTAAATGAGATCAGGTTCTCTCTCAAAAGAGGCCTGACGTGGGAGCTCCTTTCAAGGCTCACATCCTTCACCATTGGGCGTTCCAGGAACCCCAAATCCTTCCCTTCCTCATCATTCAATCTGGAAGCTAGAGGAGATCGCCGGGTGACTCGATCCATGGCTAGAGAGCCTAACACGTTGTGCCTTGTAACTTGAAGAGTTCTTTCCAGAAGGTACTTGTAAAGATTGCATCCCTATCACTAGTAATTGAATTAGGCATCCCATGTAATTGTACAATGTTATCCATAAAAAGTTGAGCAACCTGCGGTGTAGTGTAAGGATGTGCTAGAGCAATGAAATGCCCATATTTAGATAAACGATCCACCACTACAAGGATAATAGATTTACCCGACGAAGAGGGAAGTCCATCTATGAAGTCCATAGAAATATCAGACCAGACCTGTGACGGAAGCTGAAGTGGTTGGAGCAACCCCGCTGGACTTAATGTTTCAGCTTTATTCCATTGACAAGTCTGATAAGCTGCCACATAATCAGCTATACTGCGCTTCATGCCCCTCCAATAAAATTCCCTACTGATTCAAAAATATGTTTTCTGTCGGCCTTCATGTGTACTGTCATGGAAGGAGGCCAAAATGCTGTTAATTAGAGGGGATGTGTGGTGGAGAAAAATTCTGTTTTTGTAGAGGACGAGATTGTCCTGAACCGTCCAATGTGGTGCCGTTGTGCCCTGCTGGATATCCTGGCATAAGGAGATAATATCTAGGTGCTGTTGTGCCTCTTCCTGTATAGAATCCAACAAGAGTGCTCTGGGCTGACTGATGGCGTTTTATTGCAGCTCTGGAACATCCCGGCGAGATAAGGCATCAGCCCCTACATTCAAACTTCCCGGTTTATACTCGACAGAAAAGTCAAACCCCATAAGCTTACTTAACCAATGCTGTTGTGGTGAAGTAGTGAGACGCTGCTCAAGAAGATACTTGAGGCTGCAATGATCAGTGCGAATAAAAAAAGAACGTCCCCAAAGATAAGGGCGCCAATGCTGTATAGCTTTCGCCAATCCAATCAATTCCCTCTCATAAGATGCCAACTTGTGGTGGTGTTGGCCCAGTTGACGGCTAAAATAAGCAATCGGGTGGCCCTGTTGGTGCAACACTGCGCCAATACCGCCCCCTGAAGCATCACATTCCACTACAAAGGACTCCTCAAAGTCAGGGAGCTGCAAAACTGGGGCTGATGATAAGGCATCTTTCAATTGTTGAAAGAAATGAGCTGCTGTCTCTGACCAGGTAAAAACATTTTTCTTGAGGAGATTGTTGAGCGGAGCTGCAAGCTGGCCATAGCTACGAATAAATTTTCTATAATATCCAGCTAGGCCCAAAAATCCTCTTAAGGCTGTAATAGATGTAGGAATTGGCCAATCTGTGACCGCTTGTATCTTACTCTGGTCTACCTTCACCCCTGATGCTGAAATAACGTGGCCCAAATATGCCACTTCTGATGTGCCCATAGAACATTTTGACCGATTTAAAACCAAATGATGGGAGCGTATAAGAGAAAATACCTGGTGAAGGTGCTGAAGATGCTGTTGCTATAGACCAAAATATCGTCGAAAAAGACCAATACATATTTGCGCAAGAGAGGGGAAAATACCTCATTCATGAGGGCCTGGAAGGTGGAAGGCGCATTTGACAGACCAAATGGCATTACGAGGAATTCAAAATGGCCGTGATGTTTGCGGAATGCTGTTTTCTCCACATCGGATGGATGAACTCAGATTTGATGATAGCCAGATTTCAAATCGAGTTTAGTAAATATAGTAGCTCCATGTAGCTCGTCTAACAGCTCGTCCACCACTGGAATAGGAAATTTATCTTTAATTGTATGGGCATTGAGTTGTCGGTAATCCACACAGAACCTCCATGACTTATCATGCTTGCGGACTAGTAATACCGGTGAAGAAAAAGGAGACCTGCTGGGCTGAATAATACCCTGTGCTAACATCTGCTGGCACTGCCTTTCAATCTCATCCTTCTGCAAGTGAGGGTAACGATACGGACGTACCACTACCGGCTCTGTCCCCGTTCTCAAACGGATACGGTGAACACAGTGCCTAAGTGGCGGTAAGGCAGTAGGGTCTTGAAAGATATCCTCAAATTCTGTAAGTAAGTGAGATAACTTACATGTATTTGTGGACTGGACCTGGGCAACTTGTAGTGCGCAGGTGAGTGGTGCTTGTGTGCCATGCAATATAATCTGATGTTGGTCCTCTATAAAAGACATGGTGAGAACTTGGAAATCCCATAGTATTGGTCCCAACAATTGTAGCCATTTAATTCCTAGCACCAAATCGAATCCTGATAGTGGAATCACCAGAAAATATGCAACAAATTTATATCCCTCAATATCAAAGTGTGTGGCTGGTGATATGCCTACACTAGTAATTTTAGCCCCATTGGCTACTGATACAGAAAGACCATTATGTTGCTGTACTACTAACCCAAGTTGTTCTGCCGCCTGCTGACTGATGAAATTATGTGTACTACCCGAGTCAACTAAAGCCAGTAACTGTAAATGATGTAATTGGGCTTTAACCTGCATTGTGCTTGCACTGTGTAGACCAGTCATAGCATGAAGGGAAATCTCTGGACCTTCTTGGTCAGTTTCCACAATTTCTTCCTCTTGTGGTATTTCTTCTCCATCCTCCCACAGACATATACTGAATAATCGTTTGCAATGGTGACCAAAAACATACTGTTCATCACAGTTAAAACAGAGGCCCTTGGCCTTTCTCTGCTCCATTTCCTGTCTAGTAAGTTTTTTGAAGTAAGGAGCAGGTGGAGCTGAATTAGAAATGTCTGGGCGTGGGGCTGCACTGTCTCTAAATCTTGGAGGTCCATAGGAATGGTTTGGCGCAGAGGCATTGTGCCTTCCTGGCCAAGCTGGTTTTCTGACCAGTGACTCCTTTAGAACACGCTGCTTGCACTCAATTGCTCTGGCTAAGTTCATAGCGTGGTCTAAATCTGTAGGAGCATGTAATTCAACTTCTAAACGCAGAGCTTTTGTCAAACCAGCAGTAAAAATATGAACATACTGTGTGTGGCTAACAAACTGGTTTGCTCGGGCTAACCTTTCCTGGAAAGTCTTTTGGTACACCTCTAGTGTGCCAGTTTGTTTGTAATTGATTAACTCGCCCAATGGATTGCTACTAGCAGGAGGACCAAATCTCATCATGCAAAACTGTCTAAAAGTTGCCCAATCCTGAACCACTTGGTCATTTCGGAATTGGTGGTACCATAGAAGCGCTTCATCGAGCATGTGGTAGGCGGCCAAATACACTTTCTCATCCGCAAGTGTTTTTTGATGGTAAAAGAACTGATCACACTTGGCTAACCAAATCAAAGGGTCCTTAGACCCATCATACATAGGAAAGTCAAGTTTTAAATACCCGGGCACAGTCTTTGGTCCTTGAACGGCAGGCCCCAGATGGGAATGGTGTTGACGCAGTGGTGGTTGTGGGGGAGGTGGTGGGTGGAATGGATGGTGTTCGGCCGGCTGAGAGTAGGCAGCTGGAGGTTGGGCTCGTGTCTCATAGTCCTCTTGTCGTCGGAGGAGAGCTTGGATGGCAGCATCCATTGATTTTATTGCTTCACGCAAATCAGAGGTTGTTTGACGCACCTCTTCCAAGGCATGAGCCTGGTTATCTGTCCTTTGCCTATTTTCTTCCACTCGCTGTCTCAAATCGTCAGGGGAAGAGGAATCCCCAAGGGTGGACCTGTCTGATACCAAGATGTTAGGTTCTTCCCTTGCCATGGATCGAGTCACCCTTCTTTCCTCTCTTCCCTCCATGGATGATCTTGACGTTGGAAGAGAAACCTTGTTTCTTGAACGAGTAATGGTGGAACTCAATTTAGAATGAAGGAGCTTTGGAGGAAGCTCAACCTTGGACCTCAAAGGGAGAATCCGACCTTGACCTCTGAGGGAGAATCAGACCTGTAAAATATAATTTTCTCAATACTTGCCTCTCTTTTCCTTCACGTCCCCCTAAATAGGGTTGAGGACGAAAATACAAAGATGACCCATTAGGTCAAGTGGTTCACGCCACATTACACTGAACCAACCCAAAATAAACCAAACCAAATAAAGTAAACCAAACCGAATTGAAATTACATGAAAAGTAAATTGACATAATTTAATTCCTATGCCTATGGATAACTCGTGATGCTATGGAGTCCATAACATACACTACCTACAGAAGACGGAGTGTGCCCTACAGTCAGCATGTATAGGGAGCAACAGTAGTGACATTTTAGCAATAGCTGGAGATCCTTCCGAAACAAGCAAGATCGAATCAAGATCGGAAATAATCTTCCCGAAATAAAATAACAAAGAAACTTCCACTTGGAATGAAAATCAGACAACGCAAAGACTCCAGCAAGAATTACGGGAAATTAGCAACAACTTATGGGATTGAAAGTCAAATAGAAATTAACAGCAACCTCTTTTTATATGGAAAGATCCTATACACCATTTTCAACAAGGCGGACATTCATGATGTTCTCTCACCCCTATCTTGAGGGGAAGTGTTGGAAGATGGGCCCAAACCCACACAACCAAGGAAGACCCACAAGTCCAAGTGTGTTAGAAGATGGGCTCAAGTCCACAAAACCAAGGAAGGACCACACATCCAAGAGAGGTGGAAGATGGGCGGCTCAAGGCCCACATGCCCACACAGTGGTGGCATGATGGTAAATAAATGGTCATCTCATAAATATGGCACTTATGTAATTAGTTTATGATTTATGTTTCTTATTCACTCTTACTAGGGTGAAGGGTATTCTTGCAATATTAGTACTTTTGATATAGATAAATACAACTTAAGGGGGAGGGTTTGGACAAGTCCATTACCCAATTCTTCCTCCTTTTTCTCCAAATTCGTCACTCTTCTTCTTCTCCTCCTAAAACCTTCTTTCCACAACTCTTCTTCTTCTTCTCACCGCTTAATCCTCTTCTACTGTGATTATACATCATGGAATACTAATTTTCAACATGGTATCAGAAAAGGCAATGATCTGAGACGCAAAAGGAGAAAAAGATGGAGAAGAAAAGAAGGAAGAAGAAGAAGAGGAAGAAGAAAAAGAAAAAGAAAAAAGAGGATTTTCTCGTTTTTCCTTAAGTCTTATTTCTCAATTTTCTATATTTCATTGGATGTTTTACTCTCTTGCCATATTTTTAAAATAGAAAATTATATACCATTGGAAATATATTTGAGTATAGTTTCTAAATAAAAAAGAATCAGTGAGATCATATTTTTCTAGAAAGAGAAATCTACATCTAAAGCAGCAAAGGTCAAAGAGAAAAAATGTTTTGTGCAACAACAAAAAACTTCAATTTTTGTGTCATTTTATGCCATCAAGAATGAGACATTATATGTAGAATTACTTATCAAAATAAATATTTGTAAGTCTATTTTCTTACCTATTCAATCAATTCTCAATCTTATTTTTTTACATGGAGATATCGATCTCGGAATAATCAATGACCATGCTGGCGAAAGGAGAAAGAGTATTCTATTCGTCTAAATTACAGAGTCCGAAATATTAGATGATTTATCTTAAAAGATGTATATTTTTTATGAATTTATGGAAAAGAGAAATACTTTATTGACTTATTATAATCAGAGTACATGAACCTCTATAGAGGAAAGTAGTAGAGTTCAATTACAATAAAATTACCTTTGTCCCAATTACACCCAAACTCTAACACTTAAAGATAAGTCCTAGTATAATTAAATAAATCAATATAAATAGAAGACAACATAACTCAAAGTAGAACTCTTCTATGAGGACGTGACCATAGGACAAATATGCCAACTCATGGCTATCTTTGTGGGTCCCACTTGATCTTCTAACCAGCTCGTGGTTATCTTTGTGAATCCTTCTTGATCTTCCAACCAGCTTGTGGTTATCTTTGTGAGTCTCACTTGATCTTCCAACTTATGTGATAAGGATGCCAGTTCGTGGTAATAATGGTAGGTCCTCCTTATGGTCTTGTGCCCATCTTACAATACTCTTATATATGTGGGTCTTCCTTGGTCGTGTGACCCAACTTATAATACTCTTAGATATGTGGGTCTTCCTTGGTCATGTGGCCCATCTTACAATACTCTTAGATATGTGGGCCTTTGTTAGTCGTGTGGGTGTGGGCTCATCTTCCAACACTCCCCCTCAAGATGGGGGTGAGAGAACATCATGAACTCCCAGCTTGCTACAAATGATGTATATGATCTTTTTGTATAAAATGACAGTCCTCCATATCGTCCAACACTCCCCTTCATGCTGGTGGCTCTTCCATGAGGTCTAACTAGCATAAGATAAGTGAGAGTAAAATCACTCCAAGCCGTATGACATTGCTCCATACTCTAATAGGTTGGAGCACACTCCTATCTTTTGTAGGTAGTGGGTCTATACGCAATGCTCAGAAGTATAATAAAACTCCTCCATCATTGTGTCCCTCTGCAGGACAACGACTCTCAAGTGGTAGGAGTAATAAATGCCAATTAAGGGGGGTGGGGGTGTATATCATAGATGTAGTAATAAACTCTTCCATCATGGTGACGGAACATAGATATAGTAATAAGCTCGTTCATCATGGTGTCCCAACCCGGGTACCAACTCTCACATGGAGAAATTAATGGGTAACATAGATGTAGTAATAAGCTCCTCTGTCACGGTGTCCCAACCATAGAAACACTTATAAGGTTACAATAAGGGTTGACCCAAAGATATTTATGAGAGTCAAATAAAGGATGGTATGAGAAAGGATACTGAGGCCACCACTTCTTCAATAATAATATCTCATCCAAAGAGACACAACAGCTGCAGTTGAAATGGGCCTGGGCCCCATTTATCACGAACCAAAATAATAAAAATCATTATAAAAGTGGCTCATGAAATAATCTGATGCATTGTGTTGACCAAGAAATATGTTGTGAATACCTCAAAATAATAATCCAACCGGAAAAATAGAATCGAGTCGAGTCGAGTCAGGTATCACCAATAATTACCACAATTATTACTATGAGTTAGGATTCTTGATCTTCAATTTTCCTTGCTGCAAAAAACATTTCTTCTTAGATGTAAAAGCTTCATGTTTTGTGCTCTCCCTTGTTTGAATATTTTGGTCACATATAAATTACGACAACATATGGGATAAAATACATCTTTCTTGTACTTCTTCTACTTCTCCCCCTCAAACTGGGAGGTAACGGCAATGTTCCCAGCTTGAATCAAATAATAGAGATGTAGTAATTGAAAAAGGGTTAAGTGTGATATTTTCCTGATATAGTTGATCAATAACAACAACTCAAAAAGTGACGCAAAACACTCGGCTTAAATTCGGATTTTTCAATGCAACAGGATACTAGTATGACATTTGATTCTTCCATTGCAAATATATCCTTAAATATAGATCATATTGACATGAATTTTTCTCCTTTTGAAACTAAACTTAAATAACTTTCATCCAAGTATAAATTATCTTCATAAAATATACTTCTATTGAGATATATAAACTGATAGATTTCGGTCTTTGTCGAACTAAGTACTCTTTCCCCTTTTTCCTGCATGACATTGACTCTTCCAAGATCAATATCTCCATATAAAAAATTCAGATCGGGAATTGGTTGACTAGGTAAGAAAATACAAATCTTTCTTTTAGTATATAATTCTTCATATAAATCCTAGTTTTTATAACATAAAATAGCTCGAAAGTTTAAGCTTTCTACTACTGCATGAACCTCTTTTGTAATCTAACATTTACTACTTCAAATATCGATTTCTCTTTGTAGATAACTCCGATTACAAAAATTTGATTTTATTTGGAAATGAGACTCAAATATCTTTTTGTCAATATATAATATGAAATATGAAAAACTCAGTATAGAGGTGAAAACATAAATCATATAATGGGTATAGGGATTGAAAAAAAGATAAATACGAACCTAAATTGCTAGAGAAAATAAATAAGAAAATATCACATTACCTCTGTGGGTTGACCGAGTCAACTCACAGAACCTGACTCTGATGCCATGTTGAATTTATGGAAAAGAGAAATACTTCATTGACTTATTATAATTAGAGTACATGAACCTCTATTTATAATAGAGGGATAAAGTAGAGTCTAATTACAATAAAACTACTTTTATCCCAATTACACCCAAATTCTAACACTTAAAGATAAGTCCTAACATAATTAAATAACTCAATATAAATAGAAGACAACGTAACTCAAACTAAAACTCTTCTATGAGGACGTGACCATAGGATAAAGATGTTAGCTCGTGGTTATCTTTGTGGATCCCACTTGATCTTCTAACCAACTCATGGTTATCTTTGTGAGTCCTTCTTGATCTTCCAACCAACTTGTGGTTATTATTGTGAGTCCCACTTGATCTTCTAATTTATGTGATAAGGATGCCAGTTCGTGGTAATTATGGTGGGTCCTACTTCTTATAGGCTTGGACCCATCTTATAATACTCTTAGATATGTGAGTTTTTCTTGATCGTGTGGCCTATCTTACAATACTCTTAGATATGTGGACCTTCCGTGGTCGTGTGACCCATCTTACAATACTTTTATATATGTCGGCCTTCCTTGGTCGTGTGGGTCTGGGCCCATCTTTCAAAAAATTTATGAAGTGAAGATACTTGGTTGAAAGGTATTTAATTTTGTTTCAGGAGGAGAAACTTTTATGTCAATCTGATCTATATTTGAGGAGATATTCGTATTAGAAGAATCAAAGGTCATGCAGGTATATTGTTGCATGATAAGATCCAGATTTAAGCCAAATTTTTTGCTTAACTTTTTGAGTTGTTGTTATTGATCAACAATGTCGGGAAAGTATACACGATCTACCCTTGTAAAGTTTCTATTTGTTAACTAACAATATCTGGAAAGAATTTTTAGAAGATCATCTTATTTTTAAAAACTTTTGTTGATTTTTTTGTCAAAGATTGTCTTGTCTAATGATTTCAAGAAAAAAAAAAAGGCAAAAAAATATATCTTCTTTGATAGCTACATTGGCACAAATTGAATGAGGAAACTACCTTATTTAGAAGATTTTTTCAGCCACGAATTTTGTTGGTATTTTGAAAGATTACAGAGAATTTGATTTGGTGTCTTTGATGAAAAAATTATGGCAAGAAAAGATTGAAATATTTGGCTTGGCTTGAGTTACAATATTTGAGCTACTAATCTTCGTTTACTGTTCATACAAGAGGATCATACAATAGGTGGATTAGGGTAGTATCGAACCGAGCGAGTTTGCTTATAGCTCGAAGAATCTTGTAACCTCGGAGAGAAAGGGAAAGAAGAACTGGACGACAGGGAGTCTTCGACTCTTCAGAAATCAGAAATCAGAAATCAGGATAGAGACAATACGCTTATCCCGTCTTTCTCCTCGGATCCTCCTCTTCCTCTCCCGTCTGCTTACCCAGTCTTCTCTAATAGATAGATATAATCGACTATTTCAAGAGAGCCATCACTATCTTTACCACCATCGAAAGTCTTCTCGTTTTTACCCTATTCATCAGCCTCTTCAATCAACCAGTTTTCACCGAGATTGTCTGTTGCCGACGGAATATCTCTGTCCATTCTCTAACTCATTCATGCGTTAGCCTTTCTCTGTTGTCTTCTATTAATAGATTTTGTGGCCAGAAAAAAATCCCTCTTTCTTGGACAATCTATTTAGTGTCCTGGACAGTTTTGATATTGGATTGAAGTGAGGATTTCTCTCTGCCGTTTATGTTACCTAAGCTTTCTCTTTTTCTGTCTTCTATTGACAGATTTCATGGTCACAAAAAACTCCCTTTTCGTAAATTTTTTTGTCGCAAGTTCTGTTGTTTTGGATTATCTGTTTAGTTATGAGGATGATTTTCATATTGGAATAAACTAGTCGATTAAATCTGTGTTCTTGCATTTATCCAAATCCCAACCCTTATTCTTCTCTTCTTCTGGCTTGGAGTGTGTGAAATATTGTGGTCGTTTGACGTCGGGTAAGTACTTGTAATGGACATTAATGGTGAAGCTTAGTCTAATGAAAATAGAGTGGATTTCCGACACTTCAAATAGTAGTTCCACAAATTTTTCTTTGAATGGTGCACATTATGACATAAGAGCTGTAACTGAAACACACACTGCAATCTTCCTCCTGGTCATTCCTAGCCTCTGATTGAAACAATGAATTTAGCAAAATTTAGTAGGCAAATTCACAGCCATGCCCAAAGAGGGTCTGGTATCCTTTGTGCATCTTATACTCTTCATGCAGCGTTTGCGGAACTTGTCCGATTAAAATAACAACAGCGGCCTGTCAGATGTGTTCACATTTCAGACTAATGAAATTCCTTTGTATAAGTTACAAGTGACAGCTGAAACTGAGAATAAGAGCACTGTTGTGTTTATTCAAATATCAATTTCAGCAATGTTTTGACTCCAAAATTTCATAAAAAAAAATTCTACCCCCTCACTCAAAATTGTAACTATTCCAAGCTTTCATCCAAGTTACAAAATTCAGTGCTCATAGATGAACTTCTTTGGACCAGCAATTTTTTTTTCTTCTGAAAATGAGTTTTATTCTAGCAAGAGCTAGATAATTTTCAAATGGTCATTCCTAGGCCAGAGGGTCTTCCATAACAAGGAAGGATTGGAGGGATATTCTTTGCTGGCCGTGGAGTCCACCGGAGAATTAGCTGATAGGGACATGAGATTAGATACAATCAAAAGAAGTTACAATATCAATAATTTCATGACAAATTTTCAAATGATGTCATACCCAATTTTATGTAGATATAATGCCCAAATTTAAGGAAATTTATGCATAATTTTATATACAGATTATTTGATATGTATTTTATGCAAACTTTTAAATGTAGGTTGGAGCTCGAACTTGACTCGAGCTTGATTACAATTTTAGGCTCAAGGCTAGGTTCGGCTCAACTCAAGCTCAAAATATTTAAATCAATCTCAACTCGAACATAGGCAGGTTCGAGCTCGGCTCAACTTATTATTTGTAATCTATTACTCGGCTTGGCTCACTCAGTTTATTAAAGCTACTATCTGCTACCCGCTTGACTTTGGCTTGATTATTACCTTGGATTATCCTCAGTTTATTACTTGGTGCATAGCTTCCTTATTCAAAGATGGACTTGATGTCGATTATCTTATGTGTCCTTATTACTCTTAAGGACATTTACTACCTACTGGTTATCCGCTGCTATATAACTGCCTATTTGGTACGTGTTATTTGGGCCCAGACCCATTTTAGCTATTGTTATTGTTTCTCTTTGATTGAGACATTATTATTGAAAGACTTCTCGGTTGCTCAAGCACATAGTGGCCCCAAAATATTTTCTTCTAGTGATTACCCTTTACCACCTTATTTGGCATTTTTACTCCTACCATTTGAGAGTCGGTGCCATATGGAGGGACATCGGGATGGAAGAACTTATTACCTCACTTTTGAGTAATTCCTATAGACTCACTACCTACAGAGGATAGGATTGTGCCCAACATCCAACGTGAGTTAAGTCTATTATTCACCCAAGGGGTGTCTTTTTGAGCTACCTTGAGAAAGTGAGTAGACTTTGTGCCCCACAATAGGGCTACTTTTTGCCTGTGAAATTGAGCGGAAAATATTTGTGACTATGACTATTTGACTGGAGTATGAAGTGATGTCTTATGGCTAAGAGTGATTTTACTCTCTCTTATATTATACCAGCTGGGTCTCTTGAAAAAGAACAAAGAGACCACCAGCTTGAGGAGGAGTGTTGGAAGATATGGTGGACTGTTATTTTATATGGGAAAATCATGTACACCATTTGCAGCAAGTCGGGCATTCATGATGGAAGATGGGTCCAAGCCCACATGACTAAGGAAGGCCCACACATCCAAGTGTGTTAGATGATGGACTCAAACCCACAAGACCAAGGAAGACACACACATCCAAGAGAGGTAGAAGATGGGCTCAAGGCCCATAGACTAAGGAGAAAGCCCAGAGGCCTACACAGTGGTGGCATGATAGTAAATAACAAGTCATCTTATAAAGATGACACTGATATAATTACTTTATGATTTATATCTCTGATTCACTCTTACTAGGGTGAAGGGTATTCTTATATTATTAGTATGTTGGGTATTTATAAATACAACTTCATGGGGAGGGATTGAACAAGTCCATTACCCTATTCTTCCTCCTTTTTTTCTCTAAATTCATCACTATTCCTCTTTTCCTGCTAAAACCTTCTCTCCACAACTCTTCTTATTCTTCTCACCCCTTAATTCTCTTCTATTGTGCTTTGTCCAAACTTTATTCCTTTCAAACTGATTTAGTTTTCTTGCATTGCCATGATCCAAAAGTCATATTTTTTAGCTTTGACAAAGCAGTTGGGGTCTATTTGATAAATAAAGGCGTTATTCACCATAGTTTCATGAGTTGTCCTTCTAGCTGGAATTGCCTTGAGGATCCCAAATTATTTCTTCTAGGGGATGATAAGCCATGAACCTAAAATTCTTTCACTTCATAGGAAGTTCTTCTTGGTCATTTGTGTCATCTTGGTTCTCATCAAGAGTTTAGTCTTGGGGCTAAGATCTTGGGTATGAATCGAAAGGGTTTCCCTCTTCATCATAAGAAATTGGAGTTTGGGTTGGATGTGGCGACTTCTTGACTCTCATAAATATCTTGTTATATATTCTATGTGTATTGCTACAACCTTGTTCATTTTGAACTTTCTCATTTGTGAAGGATAGAAAAACATCATACTTGTGTGCTATGAAGTCTGCCTATGTGAACTTGGAATAAACATCTACAACTACTAAGATGAGACGCTTTCCGTTTAAGATTGAGGTTTGAGTAGGTCCAACTAAATCCATGTGGATTAGTTGAAGAGGTTGAGAGGTTAAAATTACGTTCTTAGCCTTGAAAGAGTTTTTTTGTTTCTTTCCAAGTTGGAAAATATCACAAGAAATTCTTACAAAATTTTGGTTTTGTAGTCCTCTCACTAGATTTTTCTTCACTAAATTTTTCAAGGAATTTATTCCAATGTGTCCTAGCCTTTTATGTCATAACCAAGATTCATCAATATTTTCAGCCAAAAATATGACACTAGTTGAGGGTAAATTAACTATGTTCACAACATAGAGGTTTCTATTTATATGACCCTCTAGAACTAGTTCATCATTTTCATTCTTTACTAAAAATTTTTCCTTTTCAAATAATATCTTGTTTCCTTCATCATAAAATTGACTAATGCTAAGTAAATCATGTATCAACCCTTCGAAATTATAGACATTGGATATGAAAAAGTTGGAGGTACCTATTTTTCCAATTCCTTTGATGGTACATTTCCTTTTGTCTCCAAATGTTACATGACCACATCTTTTAGTTTTGAGTTCAACGAACTTCTTATCACTAGTCATGTGCTTGGAGCACTCACTATGCAAAATCTACACATTTTTTGGTGCCTTGAGTCATAGACAAACCTACATTATAAAAAGATAAACCCATAGAGATTCCATTTAAGTTGGATCCCCTGTGATAACATTTGAGCTGCTATGTGAATTGATCATCCAAACTTGTTTTCATGTGGTTTTCTTGGTTACCAAAACCCCTTTGGTTGCTTTGGGTACCCGACTTTGTTTGATGCCTTTTGAATTTTTAATTTGGTAAATGTGGGCATAATGTCCCACTTCATTGCAATAGTGGCATATGACATGATGAATGGGAGTGAACTTCTTATTTTGCTTTTTCTTGTTCTTCCCAATTTTCCACCTAGGTGTGTTCTTTTGTGATAAAGCTTTGAATCGTTGCTCAAGTTCAATACTTTCCTTCTCAAAGGTTAGTCTGCCACAAGAGAATCTGTTTATCACACCACTTTACCTTGAAGCATTAGCCACTTGGATTTCATTTGCTTCCTTTAAGGCAACAAATTCACTTTTGAGCTTTCCAATCTCATGTCTAAAGCATTGCATTTCTCCTTAAATTTGTTAAAACTATGAATTGATTTTTCTAAAAGTAATTCAAGTTCATTTTCATAGTCTGAGTCACTTACCTCTTCTAAAGTCGTGGAGTTATCATTCTAAATCGCCATTAGACCCATGTCACTCTCTTCTTCCTCGAAATGGTTGGACTCTTCTTCCATTGCATCCAAGCTAAGATAAAGAGTTTCTTGTTTTTGTTCTTTGGATCTTTGTTTGTGGATGGGGTTCTAGCTTCTAGATTTGGGCATTTGTTTCTTTTATACCTTGGTTGTCCATACTCATAACAAAGGTTGGTACTTTTAAATGATTTATCGTTTTGGTTCTTGAATTGGTATCTTCTAAAATTTTCTTCTTTTCATAAATCTTTTAAAGATGACTAGTGATAAAGCCCACTTTACCGAAGCTTTCTTCATTAGTGTCATCATTCACACTAATTTTGGCCTTAAAAGCAAGAGTCTTCCTCTTGGGTTTCTCTTCCTCTTTTTCTTCAGGTTCCATCTCATAAATTAAGAAGATTCCAAGTAGCTCCTTGAAGTTCATTGTTCGAAGATTAGCATTCTCACGAATGGTTGTCTTTCTCATGTCCCGTGACTTTGGAAGAGCTTTGAGACACTTGTCATTTTGTCTATACATGAAAATTTTCTCTCTTACAATGTTCAATTCATTTATTATATGAGTGAACCTAAAGTTCATCTCAGCTATTAATTTACCCATTTTCATTTTGAATTCATCATATTGCACTATCAACAAACTAATTCTAGAGTCCTAGACTGTAGTGGTCCCTTCATGTGGTCTTGCATGTAGAGACTTGATTGAACTTGTTAGGACCTAAGGCACATAGTAATAAGTTAATGGCCTTAAAGTTTGTTATGAGCTACTCTTTTATCTTCTCTAATTAGCTCATTAAACTCCTTTGTAACAAGACGGCCATCATCTAATTTTTGTTGCTCAAATAGGCTATTCTTTGTCACATGCCAAATGTCCCAATCCTTGGATTGGAGGAAGAATTCCATTCTTACCTCCAATAGTCATAATTCACACCATTAAATAATGTTGAATGGTTGGCTAATCGTCCTTTGGAAAGGAGCAATTTATCTTAAGATGTGATATTCGGTTATTCAAAAGCAAGTAGAATTGGAATTCAAATACACTAATGCCAATTTTGATTCCAATTATTGGCCCAGTTGGCTTATTAGAGGCAGGGGGTGAAAATTAAGATTTTACAATTAAAAATTAAGTGTGCTCAAATTAAAAATTAAAGCAAGTAAATAAAAAATTACACACCACAAATAACACAAGAAGTTTTGTTATTGATATTTCCCTATTAGTATATACTTCCCAAGGACCTTTGCTTGGAAAATTCTACTAATTTAACCTTTATTTTCTGGAGTTACACAAAAGAAATTTTGACTCTCTTTTAAGTCACATGCATGCTTAGATACACGATTGCAAAAAATCTCCCCAAAGATTTGGCTAGATTCTAGCTCTATAAAGCTCTTCTATCTAGATTTCAAGATGATCCTATCAAATAAAATGTAAAATTACAAGAAAAAGAAAATCCTACACCCATGGAAGAGTACGAGTGGTAGTTATTAATTTATTTACAAATATATTTTTTTACTAGTTTTCCAAGAGGTGACATTTGGTTTCTTTATCTACTATCGAAGTTGGGTACAAAGTTGTTGGAAGTTGCTATATACAACTTCAGAGCAAAAAAAATGCCAGTCTATCGTAAGAATCCAGTTCACCACTCTCAGTTAAAACACATTGAAATCAGACACCATTTCATATGAGAATTGGTTCAAACTAAGGTACTTGAAATTGAATTTGTTCCCATAGAAATATACTTGCAGATATTTTTACAAAGCCATTAGGATTTGATTCTCTAAGCCAAGAGGAGAACTAGGCATATGTAGCTCACCTTTGTCTAAATAGCTTGATATACATTAAACTAGAAATGATATCTCATATAATTCATGAAAAGAGAGTGAAATTGAAAGATTGAACTCACTTATGTTTACAATGCATATGGCATGATCGATCAATGTTGACAACATGATCGATCAACTCAGAGCATATGATTGATCAACTAAAATTGATCAATCAATCAACAAAATTCAATTGATTGATCAACCACGATAGGAAATGATTTTGAATAGGGTTTAAACTTCATTCTAATCATTTCAAATCTTTTCAAAAACCCTCCTCACTGTCGCCAGATCTCAGAAAATCATCCTCCCTCACTTCTCTATTTGATTTTCCTCCATTTTTACCACATTTCACCTATTGAAAGGTGTAACTCAAGTATAGTGGTAATGATGTAAAATGTCTTCAATTCTTGTCCCTTTCCTCACTTCTTAAGGTAAAGAGCATTTATGTAATTTGTGACATATTTAATATTATAAATAGATGTTAAGGGAGAGGATTATGCACATTACTTAACCCTAGTCTTCCTCCCCCCTCTCTCAAAATCTCTCTAAAACTTTTGTCCTCTTCTTTTCCTTCTCTCTTCTTCCTCTCTTCCACCTCTTTGGTTTCTCCTTCTCTTGTGCTGCTCAGTTTACTTGATGTCATGGGATCCTAAATCGAACATGGTATCAAAGCTATGGGTTTAGGATCCCAAGGCTAAGGTGATGTTAAAGTGGATTTTCTATTAAGCTTCACGTGGGATCTTTGTTGGAAGCAAGGAAGGAGTTGAAGGATTTTCTAAATGTCTCCCTTGTTGAGATGTTTTGTTGAACCTTGATCTCGGGAAAAGAGTTTTATGAGTGAGTTTTTCGTTCTATTTGGATAGGAGAATAAGTGTCTCTTTGCCTAATGTTTTAGCATCAGAGTTATGTACTAGGTTTGTTTAATCTTGTGCAAGTTCGATTAAAGAGCAGTTTATGCATTGTTGTTGATTTAAATCCTTGGAAATTTATATTCCAGATCAAGCTTCATTAGTTTTCTACTGTAACTTTAGATTAACATGATCAAAAGGATGCTTAAGATTGTTGGTTTTTCCTAGAAGACTGCTGCATATTGCTGTTATTCTGGTTTGATCTCTTTAGAGCTCGTTGATGGTTGTTCTTTGTCATTACCAAGAGGAATTTTTTTGAGGAAAGGTAGATGTTGTATTTTGTCTAATTGAAAGTTTACTATATTATTTTATTCTCTAGAATTTATTTACTAAATTAGTCAAGAAAAAAAGAAGTCAAAGATTGTGATTTTGTATTGCCAATTGGAGCAAGTGACAGAGAAGGAAACTTTCATTCTTGAGAAGATATTCTGATTTTGTCCAAGATTCCTTGAGATTTGGTTTACCTTTTAAGATTCTTTCTTGTTTAACAAAGATATGAGATCTATCTTATATGATTTGGGCCAACACACGGAATATTTATTTCCTTGATTAAAGGCATGATTAATGTTAAATAATAGTTAAGCTCAGGTTGGTTTATCTTCTCTCGAGTTGGTTTATTTTTTTCCCTCGGGTTGGTTTAGCTTCCTTCTCTCCATTTGTGGACATTGTGCATGTAAGTGTTTGATACTCATTAGTTGCTTGAAGATTACATGGCGATTAAAAGTGACCTTCTTAAGATCACCACTATATCCTTGAGAGGGTTGTTTAATTATTTGAGCTGGCCTCAATCGGTTAAGAGGCGGAGACCTCTTAGAACATTTAACCAAACCAGATCCACCAGTCGATGAGAAAGATACCTCTTACACTAAATGGCTCAAGGATGACACTCTTGTCATTAGTTGGTTAATAAACAGTATGGAGGAGCATGTGGCAAATAATGTTATCCACCTTGAAATCGTGAAGCAAATATGGGACACTTGTGCTAAGTTGTACTCTAGTACCGAGAATTTGAAGAACATATATGATCTTTTTCAAAGTATGTTTAATACAAAACAGGGGGAGAACTTGCATGAGAACTTGTCTCGGTTTAGAGGGTTTATTCAGGAGTGGAAAATTGCTCAACTCTACTCTACTAACATCTTAGTTCAAGAAAAATAGTGGGAGGCTTTAGTAACTGCCATTTGTCTGGCAAATATCAAGCCATACATAGAGGTGGTTAAATCACAACTTCTGAGTTCTTCAACACTTCCATCTTTTGATAATATAAGTGCCACATTACTTCGTATTCCAACCTCTTTTCCACTTCTCATGTTGAGATATCTTCAACTATGTATTTTGGTATCAGGGGTACAAATTCAACCAACAAAGGGCGCGGTAGAAGGTAGAGGAAGAGATGGTAGAGTGTCTCAAGTTAAGTACTTCATTATGTTTGTTGATGATTTTACTCAAGTTACATGGCTATTTTTATTCAAGGATGGATCTAAAATCCTTTACATTTTAAGATCATTTTATGTCATGATCTCAACTCAATTTAATAATAAGATAAAAGTACTTTGCTCTGATAATGCCAAAAAATATCTGTCTAGAGAGTTTCAATCCATCTGCAAGGATAATGACATAATTCATCACACTTCATGTGCATATACCCCTTAACAGAATGGTATAGCCAAAAGAAAGAATTGACATCTTCTTGAGGTAGCTCATGTCCTATTTTTATTGGCCATATGTGATTCTTACAACCTATTTTTTTCATTAGTAGGTTGTCGTCCTCCATACTTTGTAATAAGTCCCCATATTCCTTATTATTTTCATATGAGGACCCATTTTCCCTTCCTTTGACGGTTTTTGGTTGCATTTGTTTCATTCATGTCACATCCCCACAAAAAGGTAAGTTAGATCCAAAGGCTATGAAGTGTATTTTTTGGGTCACTCACGCATCCAAAAAGGATATATTTGATATAACCCCTCTTGTTGGTAATTGTTTGTCTCTAGGGATGTAACCTTCTTTGAAGATAAATCCTTTTATTCCTCCAAGGATGTTCCTTCGGATCTTTCGTCAATTCCTGTAGCTTTGAAGCTTATTGTGCTCCTTGATGCGGATATCTCTCTTCTGCCTCCTGAAGCAATGGTCGATACCACACTTACGGAGCTTATGGATTCTTCCAAGGTAAGTCCATCTTCTCCTCTTATATTTGGCCCACCATTTGATACTAGGCTCAATGCTCTTCATAAGGAACCTAGGACATGTATGCCCTCTACTTCTCATCCTTTATCAAAATTTATTTCTCACCATCGTTTGACTCCTTGTTGCCAATTCCTTGCATATCTCTCTTTCTTATTTGTCCCGCAGTCATATCAGGAGGCTCTGAGACATCCAGGATGGAAGGCGGTGATGGAAGAATAAATGAATACCATATATGAGAATCAAACTTGACCTTGGTTCCACTTTCTTCTAGGAAGAAACTTATGGCCATTAATGGGTCTTTATTGTTAAGCACAATCTCGATGGTTTTGTTGCCCGTCTCAAAGCCCAACTAGTAACAAAGGGGTACACTCGGTGTTATGGAGTTAATTATGATAAAACTTTCTCCCATGTGGCCTAGTTAAATTTTGTAAGTATCTTGTCGTCACTTGCCGTAAATTCTTCTTGGTCAGTATATCAACAGCATGTAAAAACTCCTTTTTAAATGGTGACATTGAGGAAATCTATATGTATCAACACTTGGATTTTTGGTTGAGGGGGAGTTAGTATGCATATTGAGAAAATCTTTATATGGTTTAAAACCATCTCTTAGGGCCAGGTTTGACAATTTTAGTCAAACGATGTTGTGGTTTGGATTCAATAGTTGCTCAATAGATCATTCCATCTTTTTAAAGAATACCTTAAAGGGAAGCATATTACTTGCGGTTTATGTGGATGATATCGTCTTGACTGGCAGGGATACATATAGCATAAAGGAAGTCAAAGAGAAAATATGCAAAGAATTCAAAACAAAATACCTTGGACTTCTGAAATATTCTCTAGGTATTGTGGTCTTCTAGTCAAAACTTGGGATTGTTATATGTCAGAGCAAATACATTCTTGATCTACTTAAGGACATGGGAATGATAGGATGTTGATCGATAAATACTCCTATGGATGCTAACACAAATTTGTGTGCAAGCTCTGGTGAAGATGTTGATGCGGGTAAATATTAGAGACTTGTGGAAAAACTTATTTACCTCACTGTGACGAGATAAGAAATATCATAATCAGTAAGTGTGGTTAGTTAGTACATGCATAAACCACCACTTACCCATTGGCAATCTCTAGAAAGAATCCTCAGATATGTAAAAGGAGCTCCAGCCAAGGGACTTTTATATAAATGTCACGGTCACTTCAACATTGAAGGATTTGAGGATGCAGATTGGGCTAGGTCACTTTATGTCAAGAAGTCGAGTTTTGGGTATTGCACTTTATTTGGAAGAAATTTGGTTACATGGATGAGTAAAAACCAGATTGTTGTTGCAAGATTTAGTGTCGAGGCAAATATAGAGTTATAACCCATGCAGTCAGTGAGCTTCTTTGGATCAAATCCCTCCTTACTGAATTGGAGTTCCACAAAGAAGCTCCTATGGAACTACATTGTGACAACGAGGCAACCATTCACATTCCTTTAAATTTAGTTTTCAATGAGAAAACAAAACGTATTGAGGTAGACTACCATTTCATATAAGAAAATTTTCAAACTTGTATTATATCTCTCATGCATGTTTCATCTCCACGACATATAGCATATATCCTTACAAAGCTGGCCACATCCAAGATTCAGACCACTATATGCACCAAACTAGGTATCTATGATGTTTTCTCTCTCCCAGTTTGAGGGGGAGTGTTGAAAAGTGTAACTTGAGTATAGTGGCAATGATGTAATATATCTTCAATTCTTGTCCCTTTCCACACTTCTTAAGGTAAAGAACATTGGCGTAATTTTTGACATATTCAATATTATAAATAGATGTTAAGGAGGAGGATTAGGCACGATACTTAACCCTAATCCTCCTTCCCTCTCTCTCAAACTCTCTCTAAAACTTTTGTCCCTGTCTCCTTCTCCTTTTCTCTTCTGCCTCTCTTCCTCCTTCTCTTCAGTTTCTCCCTCTCTTGTGTTGCTTGGTTGACTTGATTATCATGGGATCCTAAATCCAACATCACTAAAATCCATCCTTCGTCAATCCCAGAACCTCAAAAATCACTAGTTGCCCACAAACACCACTCCTTGAGCTACTCTATTTCGTTTGTAGGGTACTCATTCTCAAATCAACCATGGTTCAAACCAAGAGGGCCACTAGGAAGGATTCCCACATACAAAAGAGGAATACTTCACCGAAAAGCCCCATTGGCGCGACTAGTTTCGTAGAGTATGGTGGAGCCATCCCAACTCAACCTCGGCTTCTAGTGGAGAGATGTAAGAGGTTTTCAAGAAGCATTCAAGCCATATATGCACATATTTGAAGGTCTCAAAACCATTTACTCCACCTCAGTAAAATTCTTTGGGAGCAATCTTGACGTGGCAGAAATTGCAAATGGCCACTTGAAGATCGCTACATTTGTCAAGAAGACTCATATCACTCTCACCACAATTGAGCTCAATACCATTTTGGGCACCCAAACACAAAGTCTCAGGCGTTACATCAAGGAGAGTTGGCCAAATGATTTATGAGGGGACCATCTTCAATCAATCCAATACGCCATCTCACTCATCTTCGATTAGATAGTTGGAAGCTCCTATGAAATCAAACTCAAATATCTGAGCATGGACCTATGATTCTTCATGAAGATAGTAACCCACATTCTCAATTTGAGGAAGGGGACTTTGTCACGTTTCACTATGGCTAACATCTTTTGACTTTTGGCACTGACCCAACACATTGAGCTTGACTTTGCCTACTTCATAGTCCTATGGATGATCAATGTAGCAAATAATACCCGTGTCAACAGTCTAGCCTTCAAATAGCTCATCACTACTATCCTCGAGCATCATGGAATCAAACTTGATGAAGAAGAAGTCATAAGCCAAACCAAAACGATGACCATAAGAGAAGTCAAAGATGGAAATTTTGGCTTTGTCAAGTATAGACTCAAGTGGGTCTCTATGGGCTCAATAGGGAAGAATGTATCAATAAGGAAAGGCTCAGAAGATGAGTCTAGTCTTGATCAGTCTCATGAAGAGTAATTGGAGTTTGTAAAGAGAAGAAGATATGAAGCTTCCTCGAGCTCCGACTGACTTTAGAGACTTGAGGATGAAGTGGCTGATATAAAGGAAACACTTGTGGAGAGTCAATCTCTCCTTCATCCCCATCATCACCTTCATCTCTCCACCAAACCAACCTCCACCTTCGGCTTAGTCCCTTTTCCCTTAGTTGACCTAGATTTGACCTTTATATTCATTTTGCATTCACACTTGAAGGTCAAATCATGTAATATCTTGTATACATTTTGATGTTGAATGAAAGGCCTTGGGTCATCTTTTGTGTACACAACTATTCTAATAGTCGCATATCTTTTTCAATGTATGAAAACAAGGGGGAGAAAAATCTAAGCTAACACTAAATCTTGTAAACATTTGTATCTTCAAATTCAAGGGGACCAATAGGTTAAGCAATTGAAACTCAAATGCATATGGGAATTTTTATTTTTAGTTTTTTTAAGTTAGATATAATAAAAAAGCAGGAAAATGTTGACCTAGGTTGACTCACATCCATATTTAAATGATAAAGAACTTAATTTAGCTAATAATTGTAAATTAAACATTTTATATGTTAAGCCTTTAAGAGACATAATTTCAATGATCTTTGCAAAGGAACCAACAAATTCATCTCAAGACCTCAAACTCAAAAGAGTATTTGTCATCTTGAAAAAGCACCTATAAGAAGTGATGATTTTCAGGATTCCATGGATTTATTTCATGGAGAAAAAGAGAAAGACACCCATTGGGAGAAAAAGAGGAAGAGAGGTTATGGACTTATTTCCTAAGCCTTCTCCTGAAGCTCAATTTATAGATTAATCAAACTATAGTATTACAATTATGCCTTTGGTTACATCAATCATTATTATCCTAATCTACATAAATCACAGGAAGATAAATTAATTACACTAATCTAGGAAGATTTGTCAAATCTTCCAACTCATGTGAGGATTCCAGCTTGTGCCAAATCTTCCAACTCGTGTGATAAGGATTTCAGCTTGTGTAATGATTCATCGTGCCACCTGACGTGATCATGGTGGGCCCTACCAGCTCTTGTGATCATGGTGGGTCCATATCTTATGGGTTTGCGTCCATCTTCCAACACTCTTAGATATGTAGGTTTTCCTTGGTCATGTGGGCTTGGGCCCATCTTCCAACACTCCCCCTCAAGTTGGGGGTGAGAGAACATCATGAACTCCCAACTTGCTACAAATGGTGTATAGGATTTCTCATATAAAATGTCAATCCTCCATATCTTCCAACAAGAAGTTTCAAGACTTGAAGACTAAAGTATAGTCAAGTAAAAATATTTCAAGAAATCTAGCCATGTATGAGACCAGTCAGTCAACCTTCAATCCAGAGGTAGACAAGAGTTTTGGAGCTTTAAGACAATTTTTTTTTCAAAATCATGTTTAGTCGATGCATATTAATGTTTAAAATTTGCTAAAACACCTTACGATAATTTTTATTATGTTTAGAAGTCATTTTAGAATACTGACAATTGGCATGGTCGATTATACTAGTGGTCATGATCGATCATCCAAAGTGCAGTCTATCAAGCAATAAAAAGTATGATTGATCAACTTGACTAATTTGATTGATCATATAGTATCCTGCCATAATGAACTATAAAGAATGATCGCTCATCTAGATTGGATTCATCGATCATGCTAAGTCCATGCATAATGAACTATAAATCAAGGCAGATCATACCAACTGGCTTGATCAATTGAATAGAACTATGCCAAAATGGACATAAATCTTGATTGGTATCCTTTACACACCGCCAAGACTACAAAGCATTACCTATCAATCGAGCAAAATTGATTGACCTATCGAGTTTTTCTTAAAGACATAAAAACTTATTGATCGATGCTATGATTGGTCAACAAGCTCAAGGAATAAAAAAAAGATAGCTATTACACATGACTAATCATTCATACCTTTTCAATGATCGATCAATGTGTTTGTCATTATTTTGGAAACAGAAGAATAATGACTAGTTTGGTTGGAAATCTAATAAATAACCCACTAACGTCCCTTACATAACTGATTAAGAATTTCTTAAAAACAAAAAATATTCAATATCTATTTACTTGAAATTCTTACTCAAACCCACTTTTGAGAGAAAGAAAATGTTTTTGCATTTCCTTTCAAATCTCTCATAATTTCTCTACATCCTAGTATTCTCAAACTCTGTAAAAGTCTCTCTTGTGCTCAAAAGGATTGTAGAATTGGATCTCACTAGGAGAAGGCTGATTCTCCTACTCAAAAGCGTAAGTTTCCTTTTTCTTTTGTATTTTACTTTGAAATTCAATAGAGATTTTCTAGAACTTCAAATCTAGAAAGGAAAGGGCGACTAAACCTAGAATTTAGTTGTTTATCTCTTTGGGAGAGTTTGTAACAGTGTAATAGGGTTTAGGGTTTAGAGTAATAGGGTATTACACTTGGCTTAAAGTGCATCGAAATCTCTTTGAGATTGTAATTTCCAGGTAATCGAGTAATTAATAGAATTCTCCCGAGCAAGGGTTCTTAGGTAGTGATTGCCAATAAGAGAACATCAAGAACAAAATTTTTGTGTTCTTTTGTGATGTGTACTTGTTTACTTTATTACTTGTATTAATTTTTATTAAGCACCAAAATTTATTTTGTTCACATTATTAGGCATCTATTTTTTGTTATAAAGGTCACATAGGTTTTCGCCATCGAAGCAAAATCATTCATGTCCACAATGTAAGTTGGCTACATTAAGAAAATTAAAAATGGTTCAAAAAGTGAATTGACTGGTTACATTAAGAAAATTAAAAATGGTTCAAAAAGTGAATTGACTGGTTCTATGGATTGTTCATTGGTGACTACATTAGATACTTTTCGAAAACTAAAACTGGTTTAGAAAGTGAATTGACTGGTTCTACGGATTGCTAATTGGTGGCTACATTAGACTTTTTGAAAACTAAAACTAGTTCAGCAAGTGACTTTATTGGTTATATGAATTGCCATTGTAGATGACAAAGAAACAAAATTAAATATCAAAATCACGAAATTTTAGAAATAATAATAAAAAAAAAGATAGAAAGAGCACATACCTCATAATGGATTGACGACTAAGCACTAAGGAAAAGCAACCATTTATCATAAAAAACGAAATTCAAAAAAGTAGTATAACCATCCCTTAAGGATAGTCTTTTGGATTTATATCAGTTCCTAAACTTGGTTATCAACACTATTAAGAAGATAAAAGAAGTTTAACTCTAACAAATGGAATAATTCTTCTCCAATGGATTCTAATTTCAAAACAAAAAAGGCCTCTTTGCATATTTGGCAAAACACTCACAATTAATCTCGAGAGCACCACCACCTATCCCATGATGAGAACCACATCCAAATCTGTATTTATTGAACCAATAAACATGAAATTTGTTGTAAGAGAAATTTGAAAAAAAAAATAAGAAGAGAAATAAAAAATGAAAACTCAATTGAAAAATGAAGAGAAGGTTCAACATCCCCAACACTACAAATAGAATAACAGGAACTTCTAGAAATAGCGAAAGCAAAAATAAAAAGTAATCACTACAAAAACTAATCTAAGATCGGTCTTTGAAAGAGAGTCTTGAACCAAAAAATCCAAGAACAAAAGAAAATTCCAAATTTAAGTATATTTTATTTTCTATAAAATATTTGAGTACATGAAAATGAGTTGGGCCTTTGGCTCCATGGTTACATTGGGGGATTTCTAGTGTGAGGTCTTGAAGTCAAATCTCACGTGGGCAATAAATGTTTCAACATTAAAAAAATAAAAATAAAAGAACAAATGGAAAATCAAGTATATACTAAAAAAATTTGATGATATATTCAAATGAGCATTTGTAAACTAGACTACATAACCCTAACTAACAACTCTAATTGATTTAACCAATTGACATGAAGAATCTAATTTCTTTCCCTCGACAAAACTTGCACAAAGAGAAAGAAAAGGAGAGAAGAAGGAAAAAGCGGACTACAAGGAGAGGTAATTGTCTAAATAAGATTTAATTTTTCTTTTTTATTATTTTTCTTGTCTACTCACATTCTTGTCAGAAATTTATTAGTTTTCTCTCATTTCGTGTTAGTATAATAATCGTATATGGTTGACAAGCGTTCCTTTCAGGTGTTTATTTGGTCATTGCTTAAGATTTTTGTGGTTGTCGTCTTTTCTGGAAAAAGTGGATCCTTGTGATGAACATTCTATTTCATGTTATTGTGTTGACTAAGTACTAGTATAAAGTTGTGTTTGATAGTAATTTTTGATTAAGCGTTGACTCCGTTCTTGATTTTGATGATAACAAAACTTAATTGAGCTAACAACTGGAATTCTAATATTTCAGTCATATTTCCTTCAAGAGACTCAAAATTCAAAATGTCTAAGCATCAAATCAACACAAGTTTCTCATAGACCTCAAGTTCCATGGAATGTCAAAGTACTCTTGAAGTAGCACCCTCAAAAAGAAAAAGAAAAAGAAAAACTAAAGACTAAAGTTTAGGAATCATTGAGAAATGTCAAAACTCAATCTATATAAGAGAGTAGCCCAATTCTTCCAAAATTTAAGGTACAATACAAATTTGGGAGCTTTAGGACATACTTTGCACTTAAACAAGTTTTGAAAATACATACACGTATTTCAAACATATAAGAATCACTTAAGATCATAAATTCCCATGCTTTAATAATTCACATAGTGAGCCGACATTGGAATGATCCATCAACCAGAAGTGCACAAGCCAGAAATATTAAGCATGATCGATCATCCAAAACATAGCTAAATTGTGCTATAAAGCATGATCGGTCAATATTGTATGAGCAAAGCAATTTCATATTGATTGATCAATGAACCTCATTGATTGATTGATCATATGGAACTTTGCCAACCAGAGACATAAAACATGATCGATCATAGGAAAGTCATTGATCAATCATACTTGTTATTCACTTTTGATTGATCTATCAACTTAAAATGTCAAAGCCAATAGGATGATATCGATTGATCATACTATCGATCAATTAGTCACATTCTAATAAAAAATGTTAGAAGATAAGCTCAAGCCCACACGACCAAGGAAGGCCCACAAGATGAGCCCAAACCCATAAGAAGTAGGACCAACAATGATTACCATGAGCTGGCATCCTTATCACATCAGTTGGAAGATCAAGAAGGACTCACAAAAGTATCTTATCTTATGGTCACGTCAAAGAAGAGTTTTAGTTTGAGTTATGTTTGTCTTTTATTTATATTAAGTTATTTAATTATGTTAGGACTTATCTTTAAGTGTTAGAGTTTGGGTGTAATTGGGACAATGGCAGTTTTATTGTAATTGGACTGTACTACCTTCCTCTATTATAAATAGAGGTTCATGTACTCTGATTACAACAAGTTATTGATGATGTCAATGAAGTATTTCACTTTTTCATAAATTCAACATGGTATGAGAGCAGGTTCTGTGAGTTGACTTGGTCAACTCACGGAGGTAATGTGATCCTTTTCTCTAAACCCTAAACCCTACGTCTAGGTTCGTAGTTATTTTTTTCATTCCCTACACCTATAGTTTTCTTTGCGTCTTTTACCTCTATACATAGTTTTTTATATTTCAAATTATATATTGAAGGAAATATATTTGAGTCTACTTTATAAAGCAAAATGATTTGTTCCAATCGGAGTTATCTACAAAGAGATATCTATATTTGAATGAGCGTAGGTCAGATTGCAAAAAGGTTCGAGCAGCAACAGAAATCTTCCGATTTCGAGGTATTTGTTTGCGATCAAGAACTAGACTTTATATGGAGAAAATATATCAAAAGAAATATTTTAAATTCTATTCTTTTACCTATTCAACCAATTTTTTATTTGATTTATCTACAAAGAGAAATCAATATTTGAAACAGCAAAGGTCAGATTGAAAATGAGGTTTGAGCAGCAGCAGAAAACTTCAAATTCTGAGGTATTTTACGCTATCTAGAAAGAGACTTTATATGGAGAACTATATATCAAAAGAAATATACATAAGTATATTTTCTTACTTATTCAACCAATCCTCAGTATGATCTTTTTATAAGGAGATATTTATCTTTGAAGAGTCAATGGTCATTCTGGAAAACAGGAGAAACAGTATTTAGTTCGGCCAGATGACAGAGACCAAAATTTATCAGATTATTTATCTTCTGAAAATTATATTTTATGAAGTTAAGTTATAATTGGATGAAATTTATTTAAGTCTACTTTCATAAGGACAAATTTCATGTCAGTCTGATCTATATTGAAAGATATATTTGAATTTGAAGAATCAAAGGTCATGTTAGTATTCTATTACATTGAAAATCCGAATGTAAGCCGGTTGTTTTGCATCACTGTTTGAGTTGATATATCAGAAAAATATCTCACTTCTCCCTGGTTTGAGGGCTTATTTATACATCTCTGTTATTTGAGCTTATTGCTACATCTATGATATTTGGTTCAAACTCGGATCACTGCCATTACCTCCCAGCTTGAGGGGGAGAAGTAGAAGAAGTACCAGCAAGAGGTATTTTATTTCATATGTTGTGAATAAGTTTATGTGACCAAAATATTCAAGAAAATGGGAGCACAAAAGATGAAGCTTGTGCATCTAAGAAGAAATTTTTATATCGGATTATTTCATGGGTTCTTTTACAAAGTTTATTATTTGGTTCATGTTATATGTGTTGGAAGATGGTCGTGTTATATTCAATTGCAGCTATAATGTCTCTTTGGGGACATTATTATTGAAGAAGAGGTAGCCTCATGTCATTATTTATTTTACCTTGTCAAAAAGATCAAAATTATTTGTGGTTGGGTATCCATGACAGAAGAACTTCATCCCCATCAAAAAGATCAAAATTATTTATGGTTGGAAGTCCATGATGGAGGAACTTCATCCCTGTCAAAAAGATCAAAATTATTTATGGTTGGAAGTCCATGACGGAGGAACTTAGTATTACATCTATGAAATCCCCCCCCCCCCCCCCCCCCCCCCCCCCCCCCCCCTGTAATAGCTTTTATGTCTCCTACCATATGAGAGTCATTGTTCTGTGGAGGGACACAGTGGTGGACACTTCAGAGCAATGCCGATAGATACACTACCGATAGAAGACCGAGTGTGCCCTACATCCAGCATTAGGACTGGAGTATGAAGCAATGGCTTACCAGCTAGGAGTAATTTTTACTCTCACTTATATAATGTCGCAGGGCCTCAATGAAAGACTCAACAACGTGAGGGGGAGTATTGGAAGATGTGCCATTTTATAAAAAAAAATATTTTATACATCATTTGCAGCAAGCTGGGAGTTCATGTTGTTCTCTCACCCCCAACTTGAGGGGGAGTGTTGGAAGATAGGCTCAAGCCCACACGACCAAGGAATGCCCACATATCTAAGATTATTATAAGATGGGCCACACGATCGAAGATCAAGAAGGACTCACAAAAATATCTTATCTTATGGTCACATCAAAGAAGAGTTTTAATTTGAGTTATGTTTGTCTTTAATCTATATTGAGTTATTTAATTATGTTAGGACTTATCTTTAAGTGTTAGAGTTTGGGTGTAATTGGGACAAGGGTAGTTTTATTATAATTGGACTCTACTACCTTCCTTTATTATAAATAGAGTTTCATGTACTTTGATTACAACAAGTTATTGATGACAATGAAGTATTTCACTTTTCCATAAATTCAACAAAAATATAGTCATCACACACGTTTGATCGATCAATCACTTTACATTTATCAATCATTGTAAAATCAACTTTTTGCAAATAGGCAAAAAATGGCTAGTTTGGCTTGGTGAACTTATAAATACCCGACAAAACTTCCCATTCAAAACTTAATGAGTTTTTATTGGTGTACCTACTTGCTTTTATTTTCAATCATTTGAAAATCTTTCCTAAGTACTATTTTGAGAAAGAGAGAGTTAAACTTTATAAAATCTTTGCATTCCTTTCCCATTCTATCTCCTTGCAATCATAATAATCAAGCTCCTGCATTCTCCATTGTGCATCAAAGGCTGGAAACTTGGAACTCTCAAAGGAAAAGGGTATCTCTCTAACTATAAGGGTGTAAGTTTTACCTTTTTTGTAATTTTTTTTTATTTTTTGATAGGTTCATCTAGAACCTTGAGTAGATAAAAATGGCCTATTAGAGCTAGAATCTAACTAATTTTTTGGGGAGATTAAGTTGTAATCATGTGTATGGCTTGAAGGAGAGTTGAAACCTCTTTCTTGTAATTTCCAAGCTAATAGAGTGACTATTAGTGGAATTTTCCAAACACGGGTTATTGGGTAGTGAACACTAATAGGAGAACATCGATAATAAAATATTTAGTGTTCAAATGGTGGTGTGTAAATTTCTATATATTTTATTTGCATGTTTATTTGATTTTATTCTTATTCACCTTAAGCTTTAAAACTTGAAAAACTCAATCTCCCCGCCCTGCCCTTGACAAGCCACCTAGGCCAACAATAATCTATGTTGTTAAATAGATGAGTGTGGTGCTCATTTCTTTTCTTGCTATGTTGTTTATCTTAGTCCTAATTTAAGATTTTTTTTTTTTTTTTTGCCAATGATGTTTGCTGATTTAATGATTTGTAATAATGACTATTTATTGTTCATCTTATTTGGGGAAGTAAACCTTTGGAAAATTCTAATTATATAAATAGAAAGAATATTGGGGGCGAAATTTACCTTTTGAGTGGCAAATAAGTCTACTGCCTTTGTCTTTTGTATAATGTAGTTGGTTAATATATAGTATGAAATGGGAAGCAATCATGCCACTTCATTGAAAGTATGTTTAGATTCTTAAACTAAAATATTGAAATTCTAATATTCAATCATAGTAATCAATGTGCACATTTCAAGTCCTTTGATTCACCAAAATCCCAGGTGATTCGTTATTGTTGAGATAGCTCAATTTCATCTATAAATAAATACTTTGAACAATAGAAAGACAACAAAAAAATAGAAAACAAAGCGATGACTCAGAGGCAAAGTTACCAAATAAAACTAGAATATTAAGTCACCTAAATAAATGTATTAGTTAATTTTATAGTACTAAGAAGTAAATCAAGAAATTTGAAAAGAACAGTAAAGGTTAAAAATGGATTACTTTGTATCTTTGGCAGCATGGTTGATCAAACTTCATTGATGTCCAAGAAGAACCAAGTACGATCTATCATGTTCTTCTGCTTCTTCTATCTGTTCAAATTCCACAATGAGAACCACATCTAAATCTATACTAAAGCAAGTTAAGCACAATGTTGAACCAATAAATATGAAATATGTCAAAAGAGAAATTTGAAAACAAAATAAGAAGAAAAATCAAAAACAAAAAAAATCATATTTGTCTCTATATCATAATCTTAAAAGTAAGTTTAATGGGATGGGCAAGCTTTACACCTTTAATTTATAATTATAGGACGGCGATCTTGTAAATATTATAACGAACCTTTAAGTGAAAGACTAGTGATAAATGATAGGTGAAGTAAGTGATGCCATCAACCTCTTAATGGTATTATAATACATATTTCATCTTATGTGTGTGTGTGTGTTTGTCTGTGTATATACACACGGCTGATCCAATACGAAAAATTATTTGGTGCGAAACACGTGAAACAACTATCTCAGTTGTCTGACCATGATCAAATAGTTGAGATAGTCGTTCATCGAGTGGCTGAGATAGTCGTTGATCGGATGGTTGAGATAGTGTTTCGCACCAAATGACTTTTCGTATTAGATCAGCCTTATTTATATATATATATATTTCTTCTAAACACACCCTTCAAAATTCAGAAATAAAAAAATGTATATCTCTCTTTAATCATAATAGTTCCACATGAGTTTACTTCTATACATTTGTATCCTTGTTTTTTTAATTATTTGTAGTATTAACTCAAACCTTAATCATGGCTGCAATTTCCGAGTAAAAGCTTGCATATCACTTCCGAACCAGCGCATCCAAATCATTGTGCTAGTAGCATATCCAAAAGAAAATAACCTGAGAAAGAGTAACCCAAAACTATTGAGTCGAACTTGCAGAATCGGTTTTCAGAATCCTAGGGTTATTTTCATCGGATAAAATTTGTTATAAGTTTCATAAACATTTCTGGGACTTATTTCTAAGCCGTCTAAGATACCCAAATGGATTTTTGACTGATCTATTTGAAGGAAGAAAAAATACTTGTAATGTCAATCTTGTAAAAGGTGGAGACTAGAGATCAGATTATCAAGACAACAACACAAAAAGTGGTAGTTAGCGATAGTAAGAAGAATGAAAACTCCACCAAAAGCCACTATCAGCCCTTCTGCGCAACAACATTTGCCACTCAACTGGGGAACGTGATTTTCATTGATGTGAGATAGGTATTTATTGAATTACAACAGTGACTTTAGAGATTACAACTCTTCAAAGTTTAAGTTTGAGTCTATTTAGTAATTGTATTTTAATCCTTATCCTTAACTCTATCAGGGGATTCTTGTTGCAAGGCCGAACTTATAGAATAGTTTACAGGATTATAGGATCCAACATATCCAAATGACAAGCAAATGGAAACTCATACTCATCCATTGGAGCAAGTAAAAAACTCACCCTTGTTTACTCCCTCTTCGCTTATTGAGAACTATAGGTAAGGAAGGTTAAAGTTAACATGACTTCATATCCATTTTTTATCATAATTTTTAATTTATTTTAAATTACAATTATTAGATTTCTTATTTATTACCATAGTTGAATTTGGAGTAGAAAATTTATACATTATCTTCTTTATTACCTTATTTTAAACTTACATATTTAGTAGAAAACTTTTTGATAACTACACTAAAAAAGAAAAGATACAACGTGAATGAATTAAAGCAACATAATCACAAAGAACTTTTTGTAAGTCCCTAAATTTAATATACCATTAAAAACATTTATAGGAAGATCACAAACACATAATTTAATATATATATATATATATATTTTTCAAAATTAATAGGTTTTCTAGTAACTAATTAAAAATAAATCTTAAAATAAAACAAAATGTAAAGTATTTAACACAACAAATAAAATAAAAAGAGAAAGTAAATAGAGAATAAATTAATAAGATTCCTAAATAATTTTTAAAAATAAATTTAGAAATAAAATATAAACTTAATATAAAATAATAAGTAAAATAACTAAATTAATTTTAAAATAGAAATTTAAATTAAATTTAAAATAAAATAATGCAAAAAATAGAATATAAATTATTTGTGTTTAATGAATAAGATAAAAAATCATATAAATAAATTAAAAAATAAAATATTAAAAGAGTAATAATAACAAAAAAAAAGATCTTTTAATAAAAATTAAAATAGAAAATATTTACTAAAATAGTGATGTGTATAGTAGAATGTGGATATCCATTGACATAAATGAATGCTACTTTTAGTCATGGTAAAATGGTCTCATGCCTAGAGAAATACTAATTTAGTGAGAGAACACGCCAGTGAAACATGAATTTATCACAAATGTTATTACCTGATAAAGAATAATTGATTGGTTAGGAATAAAAAAAAAGATTATCATATTGTTTATTGAAATGTTGCAATCAAATATAAATGAATTAAAATAAAAAAAAAAGATAAAGTAGAATATTAGAGATGTGAGAACAATTAGAATATAAAGTATTAGAGATTTCATAAAGCATAAAATTACTCTTTAATGATTAAGATAAAATAATATTAAAATTTTAAAAATTAAAAATAAATAGTAGTAAAAAGGGGAAATGGAGATATCTAATTATATTTTTAAATGTTGCACTCAAATATAGACCATTCTTACTGAATTTCTCTTGACTCGGTTCACTTAAATTTCTTTGTTTTCTATCTTACTGCCCACAATCCCCTCCCTCTATTTTTATGCATGCACACGGACACACACACACCTCCTCTCTCCCCGTAGCCCTCGTCTCCCCCTCAACCCAATACACAATACAATGATTTTTTTTTTAAATAAATATGTATAATAGAGAGATTTTTTTTTTTTTTTTTAAAAAAAAGCAACTTGTCCCTAGAGAAATCCTCTTCACAAAGAGAGAATTATCATTATGAGTAGGGGGAGTTGATGGGTGAATTGCCGGTAGAGTTGGGATCATAGCAACGAGTTGGTGACAATGAGAAAGAAAGGAAATGGGGGAGGAAGTTGAGGCTATTTTCTTAGTTGTTCACATAGGAAGACACCTTCGCGACCTTGCCACCTTGTCTCTAGTTGACCCATCTGGATCGATCCAGGGAGTTAATTTTAAAAAACTTGGTTAGCTAATTGGTTGTGATTGATTTTCGGGTCTTTATGTTATTAGATTTAGTGGAGACGTTGGATCTCATAACATTGATAAATATAATAAAATCAATAAAAAATCTAAACTGAAAAATCATGCATAAATATAAGAAATAAATATCAAGCTTACTAAAACATGTAATGAAGCCAAATATTGAATATTTATCTATGTAAATAAATTAATTGTAAAATAAAAAAAACTTACTAAAACATGCATTGAAGCCAAATATTGAATATTTATCCATGTAAATAAATTTAAATAAATCAATATGTCAGTATAATCTTTCCTGTGGGCTTAGATTATAATACACAAACAATTTCTATTACTTTATGATGGGATCAAAATTTGTCTATAAAAAAATTTCTAAGCTTATGGGCAACTAGAATTTTTCTTATAGTATTTTTGTCTCATCCTGATTAATCACTTAAACATTTACACTATGGGGTTAAATAATTATATCTCCATAATTAATCACAATTTTTTATGTCATTAACTTTAATCACAATTTTTTATGTCATTAACTTTATGTGACTAAGTTTAATGTCACTAGATATTTTCACAATTAAGAATGTTGTGGCTATTACTCAATTATTCAAATGTAAACAAAAATATGACATTAAGATAATTGACTAAAATTGATGCTAATTATTAATTCCTTATATTTAGGTCACCAAAAATATGTATAGAAAATTAAGTATGCATAAAAGCCTAAATAAAATTTTCATAGATATGCATTTATAAATTCATATTTGCAAATAAAATTATTTAATTCATACGAAGTAAATGAGAAATGGCATAAAAAACAAATATACTGATTTTCTAATTATTCAAATATCTATTACGTGTATCCAGAGATTTCACTCAAGGTGAGATGGATTAGAGGTCGTTTTCTTAATTTTTTAGTTGAGGTCGTGGATTCAAATCTCACACTCAATAATAAAATTTCTGCTTTTTTTTTCTTTCTTTTTTTTCTTAGGATTTCGGAGTCGACCATGCAAGCCTGAATCAACTCAGTTCAAACCCTGGAGATCTACTTCAATCTCCAACCTTGCGCTGACCTCCGTCACCACCTTGACACCGGGCACGATATATGTACACCCAACAAACAAAAATTTCCTCCACAGATTTTAAATCCACAAAGCCAAGAAAGCACGATGGAGGCTCCATTGTTGGGAGGCCTCAACGAACTCCAATGGACTGTGAGAGAAATCCTTTGATTCAAGACCATCTGCAAGCTCTGGCGGAACATTGCCTCCAAGTCCACCTTCCTCAAAATTCACACAAGCAAAGTTCCCTCGTTACGCCCAGTGGTCATCATCAGCTATGAAGACCTGGACCAAGGAAAGTATCTCCACTACGCTGGTGTCTCAAACGAACTGATGTGCTTCCAAAATCTCAACAAATCCTTTACCATCACCAAACCAACCCTTCACAAATAGTTCCGTCTCCCACCAGTTCACCTTCCATCGCATAACCTAGCTTCTGCTATATCCCCTATGCAGAGGAATACAAAGATGCCAAAGAACAAAGATGTCGAAGAGGGAAAACGCCGAAGAATGAAGATGTCGAAGAAGGAAGACGCCTCTCGAATTGCTGATTTGCTACTCCTCGAAATCGAAGCCCGAAAATAGAACAAAAAGTCGAAGAGAGGGAAGGAAGGTTTACCGAAAATATTAAGGCTCAACTTGAAATTACTTGTTAAGTAACAAGTCGGCTTGAGAGCTGCTGAACTAAACCGTGGTTCGCCAAACCTCATCTCGAACTCAGTTCGAGTTTGGGATTTTTCGAGTTTAATCGAGTCGGGACCAAACCGAGCTCAAACTATTTGTGAACCAGCTCGGTTGGATGCCACTCCTATGCAGGGGTGAGATGGTCCAAAACCCTAATGCAAGGACATGTTTTTTTGACTTTTTTAGAATATATACCTTAATTTTTAAATATTTTATCTTGAAATTTATATGATTTTCTTTATAAACTATTATATGACACAAGATTAAGATTTAGATTGAAAAAGCCGTCAATCTTTTTTTATTCTTTTCAAAAGTTCAAAACCAGGTTTTTTTTCTTTACATGATATAATCAAGGATTTCTCGATTCTCATTTCTCATTTCTCATTTCTCATTTCTCATTTCTCATTTCTCATTTCTACACTCACCTAGGCGACTTCACAGACCTCAGTCGTCTCTCTACGTATGTGGTATCGCTACTAACGACCAACCACGCCAACTCGCCGCCGAAACATGTGTCGTCTACTCAGTTTCTGCAAATTCTAGGGCACGCATAGCATCTAAACCGTATAAATCAGTGGCTCTGTGGCACTGCCTGTAACTTCTCCTTTGCTGTCCTGCTCTGCCACACTTTTTTCTCTGCTCCACCACCGAACCTGTAACGTAGCTTCCTTCCGAGTTCCTCCAATGGCGGCAGCGGCCTCGTCTTCCTGCCACTTCCTTCCCTCTACTTACCAGCGTTTCTCAGTCCTCGATCGCATCGACGCGCCTTCGTCTCTCCAGGTCTCCTCCCCAGCCCCCTCTTTCCCGTCCTTGACTTTCACTGCGTGGCCTCTTTGCTCTAAGAAACCGGCATTTGTTGTTTTCTCCACGGGAGGGGGAGGAAATGGGGGGGCTGGCGGCGGTGGACGTGGTGGCGACGGCGACGGTCATGATGGAGAGGCGGGAGATAGGAACCGGAAGGAGGCCTTGTTGGCGCTCGCGGAGATTGGGAGGAGTTTGGATAGTCTGCCCAAGGATTTCGCTGCGGCTATTGATACTGGGAAGGTGCCTGGAGTTATTGTACATAGATTTACCGATTTGGAGAAGTCAGTGGTGATGAGGTGGTTAATGCAGTTTGGGGGGTTTAAGGAGAGGCTTCTTGCGGATGATCTCTTCCTCGCTAAAGTGGCTATGGAATGTGGGGTCGGAATCTTCACAAAGGTCATTTTTTCCCCCGAAGCTCCGTCTCTTCAGTCTCTCCCTCAAACATTTACCATGTACCGAGCTCGATGGAATCGAGGAATTGCCCATTGCAGTTCTCATTTTACTTTGCTTTGTAGTGAGATTGATGATCTATCAAAACAGATGATTTCAGCTCGGTATGTGATTCTAATATTATGACGATTAGCATGGCTGATTTTGATGCATGGATTCTTTAGTCGTATAAATGCGACTGCAACATACTGAAGATTGCAGTCATAGCTTGACTTAGAAACTAATTGGCATTTGTTGGTTAAATGTTATAGTATTCTTTCTATGTCCGCTTTCAACAACATGACAAACAGCATCAAGAACTTTTTCTGTTTTGTCCAATAAGTTTTAGAATATTGTGCTTCACCTTTTCAAAAAAAAAATATTGTGCTTCTGCAAATATGCACAAGAAATAAGTTGTTTCCAGTTTTCTCCTTAAGGCACCTTCCTAATGCGCTGATAGGGGTGAACATCCCATGTCATTTCCTGCATTCACTATGCTGTAAAAGTAGTGCACTGCTCCTCAAACATAACCAGAACTTTCACACTACATCAGTGCTTCTTTTTGTTTTATATGAAAGGAGGCTGTTTTGATTGAAGAAGTGTTTATGTAACTTTGCTGCTCAATTTTTATTCAAAAAGTATTAGACTGAAATATAAATATCTTAAGAAACTTTTTTTTTTTTAATTTTGTGAAGCTGATATAATTTAGTACAGTGATTGTGGATGGTAGACTATTTTTTAGTGTTTAGTCAATTAAAAGAGAGTTAAATCTAGTTAAATTACATCTTTCAGACTGCTGCAGAGTGGGAACGACGGAGAGAAAATTTCATTAAGGAGCTAGATTTTGTTGTGGCGGATGTGGTATGCTTCTTTAATGCTCACTGATTTTGTTTAAGCTGGCTGTACCTTTTGTGTTCTTTTGTGGCATTGAAAGCTATACTATGAAGTTCTGAATGAGTCTTGTATTGACCCAAATTGACTGCCTTGAACTTTTAACAGTATTAATATCTATATTCTTGTTATTGGTTGGTAAATGTAAGATCCATAATAAATGACAAATGCTTTCTCCAAAAATTGTAGTTACTTCAGTCTCTTGGCAAAAATTCTGAAACTTGTAAAACTGAGATTTAGAGTTCTTGGGAAAGGTTAAAAAGCTGCAGTTCTCTGTCAGAAGGCTATCCTCATCTTTCTCCTGGGTGGAAACACTGATAGAAGTAAAAAGAAATAGTTTTTGCCTCGTTCATCTGGTAGTTATGGGTGTGCTATGGTCTGGTATGTGTAACTGTCTATGTAGGATTGAGTCAATGACACATAGTTTGGAATGAGCATCATAAGTGTCCTCTCTCTCTCTCTCTCTCTCAGAGTTACTAACCCATATTCACCTTTCTTATATTTTCAATGGGCTAAGTTTTTTTATTTGAATTAATGGATTTAATTACATTTCATGTGTGAAATCATGATGACTAAGATTGTGAGGCTTTCTGAAGTGTTGTGAAAAATAGGATTGACCTACCTTTTTAAAAAAAAAGAACAAGGATCGATTACCTTTTTTCTTTTAGAAAAAGGATTGACCTAAGTCTTAATGTGAATTCTTTAATTGCTGTTTATGTTTAAAAATCATATGCTAACCCATTTAGAGCAATAAACTGACATATGAATATGGGGTTGTCACGGTCTTGGAATCATTCCTTCTTTAGAGTATAGTGTTACCAATTTGTCAAATTTACCTAAGAAGCAGATGCTAGACTTTTCTCAGTAAATGCCCCAGAATAAAAGGACCACAAAGTTAATGTTACCATACTTTGGAATTTATATAAGTTAGGATTTATATTAACATTTGTTGTATAGATACTTACATGTATATAGGTTAATTAGAAAGGGATTAGTTGGGCTGGGTTGTATGGTATTTAGCCCATGGATTTTGTAATTGACCTAACCCTAAGTTTAAATAGAAAAGAATAAGAGGGAAGCAGCACTCCCATTTTTCCAGCCTCTCTCGTGTCTTGCTGTTCACGGTGAACTCAAAGCTTGAAGCTCTTGTTCTTGGCTGTTCCGTCAGCCTCCTTTGGTGGTGTTTCTGCCCACGGAAACTCAGAGCTTGGAGCTCTTGTTCTTGGCTGTTCCGTCAGCCTCCTTTGGTGGTGTTCCTGTCCACGGAAACTCAGAGCTTGGAGCTCTTGTTCTTGGCTGTTCTGTCAGCCTTCAGTGGTGGCTGTTGCTGCTCTCTCCAGCAACTCCGTTGGCTGTTCTCATCAGCCTTTATTCAACTAGAAAACTTTGTCAGTTCAAGGGAATGGAAATAATTTGTAGGTATTCATTAATGATTTATAGTGTTCTCGAGTAAACTTTGTTTGAAACTCCTTAAGAAATGTATGCTGAAGGGATTGATGAAAGGTTGCTCTTTTTTACTCCCCCAGGAACATTCAACTTTCAGATAGTGGAAGCTTTTGAACTCTTTTAGGACTTAAAGGGATGTAACTAGTGTTTTTCAAGGTGGCCCACTGTTTCACATGATTGGTAATGTCGGTGGCCGAAATTGAGGTTGTTGTAAGAGTTGATGAAATATTGACATTCTGTAGTGGTTTATTGGTCCCAGCATACAATATATATGCCGGGGCTTATCCTTTGATATGTATCAAGTTTCAATATTAGCCATAACCAGCCTGTATGGAGTAAGACAATACTAATTTAGAATAAGATACATGTCTGATGCAAGGTCAACAGAGACTGCATATGGATGATGCTTATCAAATTTTCGGCATTGGAGAGAGGCCTCAACCCCTCCCCCCCCACCAAAAAAAAAAATCCTTCTCTGCTTGGTAGATTTACTGTATCTATGTTGTTGTTAGTCGATTTTTCCTTTCTTTGTATTCTTTGCAGTTCAGGATCTTAATTTGCATTTTGCTTTCCTTTTGAATTCTGAAAAATGTTTGTATACAATTATGTACTTGGTTACAAGTTTGTGCTATTGAAAATTTTCAAAAAGATTTTACTCTATAGGGAAAAGGAGGTTTTCATGAAAACATTGAAAAGTAACCTGTTGAAGTCCAGATGATTACCCAGTGCGTTGCTCTCACCTAGTTGTCTATAAGGTGACATGTACTTGGTGGCCAGCCTTTATAATTTTTAAGCCTCCATTGCTGTTGGAAATAGTTCTGTTCCCTTTGATAAATGCCCAAGGAGTTATATGGTAAATCTGTAGAGGTTAGATAACTTCTTACCTGTTTTAAAATGTGGTAGTATCTGTTTTTGGATTGTCTATTTGAATGTTTTGCTGTTTCTATTAACAGTTGCTTTTAGTTTACTTGAATGCTAATTTACCTTTCCTCTTAGGTGATGGCCATAATTGCTGATTTTATGCTTGTTTGGCTCCCTGCTCCAACTGTTTCTCTTCGGCCATCTCTTGCAGTCAGTGCAGGACCAATCGCAAAGTTCTTTCATGGTTGTCCTGACAATGCTTTCCAGGTAGTGTTCCAGTAGTTGTTGAACCTGTCCTTGTGGTGGTTCACTGCTTAATAAATTGCTTACCTAGTACTAATTATGTAATCCACTGGTTGTTTTCTGCAGGTTGCTTTGGCAGGAACACATTACTCATTTTTACAAAGAATAGGTGCAATTGTGGTATGTAATTGTACCAAATCTATTACTGTGATGTTTAAAAAACAAGTGGGTTTTTGCTCTTGAAAATTCCACAAATTGATTGAACTGCATTTATGAAACTTAATTTGTGCCCTGCAGCGTAATGGATCAAAGCTTTTTGTTGTGGGAACTACTGCCTCTCTGGTATGTCAACTTTCTGTACAAATTAGATGTTTCAGTTCCTTTCTTTCCTGTGTATGTGCTTCTTGGCAGTAGTTAATGGGTTTTTGTTGGTTCTTAGTCTTTTCATGTTAATTGTACTTGAGCAGTCCGGCCAATTGAATACATATTTGGGCTCTTAAAGCATCTCCTATGTATTGATCCTTAGTTGTCATTGAGTCTTTCTAATATTTCAGGCTAGGTTATCAAATTCATGAGGAAAACAATGAAATACATGAAATTGTGTTCATGAAATATCATGTTTTGATTGTCTTGTCAAGGATCTAACTTGACCGAAATAACAAAGAACTGGGAGTGATAATGATTTGGATGGAGGTGGTGAAGAAAGACTTGAAGAATGGTTGACCTAGCTGATGATAAAGAAGCAGAACGGAGGACTCGTATAGCTCACCCAACATAGTTGGAACAAGTTCTGATGAGGGTGGTGGTGTCTGTATGCTTTCTTGACAGCTTAAATAATCTCATTGTTGAAGTTTTTGGGCTACTAGCATTGATGAATGAGCTTCCATCTGACTGGGATGCTGGATGCAACTGAATTGCTATACAGTCTGGAAACTACTTCTCAATTTATTTTATTGCTTTTAGTCATAAATTATTTTCTTTTTTGAGAAGTTTTTTCCTTGGGAGCTATTTTTTGCTCACAACAAAGTTAACTACTTGACATGTATACATTTTAGAGTAGATTACAGTATTCTCAACAGTCCCTGAAGTTTTACATGGTACATGTCTAAAATGTTGTAGTTATTCATTGGAAAATTTAGCAATAATTGCTGTAGGAGCTCAGTGATCAAATCATCTTGATGCTTTAACATGGTTGCGTTTTTGCCCAGGTTGGAACTGCTGCAACAAATGCCTTAATTAAGGCAAGAAAAACGGTTGACAAGGCATTTGCTGGAGAAGCAGAGGATGTTCCTATTCTTTCAACCAGTGTGGCTTATGGTGTCTATATGGCTGTTTCTAGCAACCTTAGGTATGTGGCTCTAACATTCTCATTTTGCTACCATTCTTTTATGTCTCAATATCCTGTAAGTCTTCATGAGGAAATAGCTGGCCACCAGAACTACCCACGGCATTTACTGCAACGATACACATCATTTTATCATTCTAAAAAGGTAAAGAAAAAGAAACTCATGACATTATTAAGTAATTTCAGAAACCTATCATTTACTCAGTTTTATCACCATTCAGAAAAAAAAAAAAAAAACAAAAAACAAAAGACTTATGGTTTCGGCAGTTGAGAAAGTGTGGTTGTTAGATGACACATAAAATGGTCTCATCTACGAATGAAGAAGTAGAAACTACAGAAAAGCTTTGTTGTTCGTCCAAATTTAGAATATGAACACAACCTCATCTGTAAGAAGCCTTTCTTCCTAACCGGGGATCTCAGGTTTAAATCCCAAATTCCATATTTACCTGCAGATAAAATGTAAAGAGGATAGATGGGCTCAGAGACAAATCTCACCTTCACCTGCGGGAAAATTATGCAGAGGATAGAGGTGCTCGGATAATCTACTAAACTATTTGCTCAATTCATCTGTTCAACAGGTACCAAGTACTGGCTGGTGTGGTGGAACAAAGAATTTTGGAGCCAATGCTTCATCAACACAAACTTCTATTAAGTGCAATGTGCTTTGCTTTCCGGACGGGGAACACATTCTTGGGATCATTACTGTGAGTTTCCTTGTTTTTTTCTTCTTTTCGTGACTGAGCCGAAGGTTAGTAGAGTTTTCCAACTAACACCGAATGTCATGGACCTGTACAGGTGGGTGGACTACACATGCTGGATCGGGATTCAAAAGGTTCGCGAGTAAGATGCTTGTAAGATTCATGGGTAGACACAATTTTTTGACTCCTGTCATTGAAAAGGGAAAAAAAGGAATCGATTCTTGATTCAAGTTACATGTGAACAAGACAATTGATCTCTGTGGAAGGTGTTGAAATAGTAACAGTTTTGGGATGCAAACCACCGAGAGTTCCGTCAAGATTCCCCAAGTTGATGCTGCTGAAGCAAGGTCTATCTCTCGACTAAAATGCAATTCAATCAGTTTGGTTTCAGAATTTGGTGAAAGTGCCACCTTGGACTTTCTTTTTTGCCTCTTTTTCGGATTCCCTGATTGATTATGGTTGAATTTCTTGGTTTGTCCATGGGATGCAAGTTGACATTATTTTTAATCGAGCCATTTCTGAGCAGTTGGTGTCATTAAAGATGAGAGATGGGTTCACTTGTGGCTGCCTGAAAGAATTCTAATTCGTATGCTATATACTCTCTAGTATCCTATAATCGTATGATTCGTATGCTATATACCCTCTAGTATCCTATAATCTTATGTTATTATTTTATTTTCTTTTATTTTTAAATGCAACAAGCTGCAACTATATTGGATTTGACTTACGATTAAGAGTATTCAGGGTTCAAGTCTCCCTAGGTTCAGGGTAACCAAAGTGTAGAAATGTAGATTTCTCTTCAACTGGGGGAGTTTGTTCAAGCTGGATTTGAGTTTTATAAACTATTTATATGAATGTGAACCATTTTGTAAACCATTCAAAAATAATAATGTGTTACTACAAAGTCTGTGAAAGTATGGGGAAAAGGGTTAAAAAAGAAATACATGTAATGAAAACATCATATTTCAGACTATCATATGCTTTTGGCTTAAATCTAGGTCAGACTCTTTCTGAATAAATTTTTGAAGGGCTGGACAAGTTGAAATATGTTCAGATCTGCCAAAAACTGGTCCAAGTAACTTGCATCTAGGTTATATGAGGGCTTATTCTCAGCCCATTCAGGATTGAGAACTTAGAATCTCCTCCTAAGATTGGCTGAGAAGCGTGAAAATAGCAAAATAAAGGTTCCAAGTAAGTTTCATAGCAAATGAGCTCTGTTCTGTAATGTTTTTTGTTTGCAATTTAAAAAAGGCTATCACATGCCGTAGAATATTTTCCTTCGTGAATAAAACAAGCTCCACACATGAGGAACCTTCTTCATCTATTTCTTTCTTTCCAAATCTCCCAACTTTTCTATAGTTCAATTATCGAAACATTCAGAGAGCCATTTAAAAACCTTTCAAACGCAGTTTTCCTAATTGTTTTCGTCGAAATGCCATTTGAAGTTTGAACTGAAAACCATCTCAGGGTATCCATCCTCTAAAATCAGGAATGTGTTTCCTTTTTTCTTTCTTTCCGAACTGATTTCTTTTGAATGGATAGGAAGCTTTATACGAGGGGTTAATAGAGCGATTTCTACAATCACACGAATCTCGCGATTTTAAACAATCTATTTATAATAATGTATATCTTCTTGATTTCTCAATCTTCTCAACACTCCCCCTCAAGTTGGAGAATGAATGTCAAGAACTCCCAATTTGTGCATCATAGTTGAGAAAACTTTCTTTCCCAATGGCTTGGTGAACACATCAGCAAGCTGATTTGTCGAAACAACATATTTGGTTACAACTGAACTTTTTTGTATTTTGTCACAAATAAAATGATAATCCATCTATATATGTCTGGTTCTTTAATGGAAAACGAGATTGGCTACTATATGTAAGGCACCTGTATTATCACAATATAATAATGTTAGCTTCAAATGTAATATTCTCAGCTCTGTCAATAATGAGCATAACTAGGATAATTCACAGCATGTACTTGCCATGGCTTTATATTCGGCTTCTGTTGAGGAGAGATGATTTTCTGCCTCTTTGTCCGCCAGTAAATAAGATTAGATAAAAAAAAACACAATAATCCGTAGTGGATCTACGAGATATTGGACAACCAACCCAATCCAAATAATAAAAAAAAACCTCGCAAGGATAAATCATTCTAAGAAGCGAAAAATAAACCTTGCCCTGGACTGCTTTTCAAATAACGCAACACACGCAAGACATCTTCCATGTGTGGTTTGTGTAGTGCATGCATGAATCTGCTTAACACATGGAACGGATAGTTGATATATGGCCGGGTAATAGTAAAATAAATTAGGCGTCTAACAAGTCACCTAACTGAGATGGATCTTTAAACAATTCACCTGAATCTGAAAGCTTTGTGTTTTGCTCCATGGAAAAGTTCACATGTTTAGAACACAAAAATCCACCATCTTTTAAAATTTCCAAAGTATTTTTCGTTGTGAGATGGAAATACCTTTAATTGATCGAGAAACTTCGAGGCCCTGAAAATACTTCAAATCACCCAATTCTTTAATCCAAAAATGATTATGCAAAAATTTCTTGAGAGCTAATATGACATTGACATCATTACCCGTAATAAGAATGTCATCAACATATATCAACAAAACTGTAAAAGATTTGTCTTTCCCATATGTGAATAACGAGTAATCTACTTTGGATTGAACAAACCTAGCAACTCGGATAATTATAGAGAACTTGGCAAACCATTGTCGGAAAGCTTGCTTTAAGCCATTTAACTTGTGAAGGCGACACACAAGATTCTCCCCTTGTTACTGAAGACCAGGAGGTGGAGACATATAAATTTCTTTATGGAGATCACCATAAAGAAAAGTATTGTTGACATCAAGTTGGTGAAGAAAGCGATTGTGGGCGACTGCTACAGCCAATAAACAGCGAACAATAATCATTTTAGCAGTGGGAGAAAATTTGTCATGATAATCTATACCTTCCATCTGTGTGTAACCTTTCACAACCAAATGAGCTTTGAATGCTCATTAGTACCATCTGAGTGCCGTTTGATTTTATAAACCCAACGACAACCAATAGGTTTCTTACCAATAGGAAGAGAAGTGATGGATTAAGTGTGGTTAGTTTCTGAAGCGGCCAATTCAGATTGCATTGCTTCTTGCCAATGAGAATGATAAGCTGTTTTGGTATAAGATGAAGGCTCAATATCTCGACTGACCACAACAGTAAAAAAGCAATGATGTGGTGAGTAACGATGATAAGAAACAAAATTGCTAAGTGGATAGCACGTACCTTTTTGTGGACCCAATGGCAAGGGCGACAAATGGTCGGGAGACATCACTTGGTTGCAGACATAGTCAAGTAAAGTCGTGGGAGGGTTATGAGGTTGTTAAGAATGGCGTAAAGATTTTCGGGAGGAGGACTAGCAGATGATGGTTGAGGAGAAACTGGAGTTGGTGGTAAGGGTTGTTGGACAAGAGAAACTGCTTCCGGTGATGAGGGTTGTTGGACTAGTGGGGAACGACCAGGTACAAAAAGAGGAATCACCAGGGCTGAATTTGAGGAAGTGGATGAAATGGACTCATAAGAAAAAATAGTTCCATGACTAGTGAATATTTGATGAGAGGCAAGGTCATATAATTTGTAAGCTTCCTGAGCAACTGGATAACCAAGAAAAATACAATGTTTGGCTTGAGGAATGAATTTATGGGGGACGTACACATCAGTAGTATATGCAAAACACCCAAAAACTCGAAGATGAGAATAAGAAGGAGATTTGCTATAAAGTTGTTCAAAAGAAGTTTGGCGAGAAAGAGTGGTGTAGGCAAACGATTAATTATGTGAATAATAGTAAAAACATATTCTACCAAAAAATGTAAAGGGGTATGGGCTTGAAAACTAACAACTTGAGCTCACTCAAGAATATGGTGGTGCTTGCACTCAACAACCCCATTTTTTTGGGGAGTATAGACACAAGAATGTTGATAAGTGGTCCCTTTTTGTTTAAAAAAAAATTGCATAGAGAAAAATTCTCCACCATTATCAACCCAAATGTTGGTTATAGAACCATTGAATTGTGTTTGGACAAATGAAAAAAATTGACAAGTAAATATTGTGTCTCACTTGTGTGATACATAAAAAATACCCATGTGAATCTAGAATAATCATCTACAATAGTCAAAAAATATTTCGCACCAGAAAGAGGTATAGGGGTCCCAAATGTTACAATGGATTAATTCAAAAGGTCTAACAAACAAAATTGAACTAACAGAAAATGGAAGTCGACTTTGTTTTGCAAATACACAAACATCACAAGCATTATGAAACTGGAAAAGAAAATTTAACAAATGTCTTACCATAAAATTTAATCTAGAGGAAGATAAATGCCCCAATAGGAGATGCCACAAAACCGTGGAGCAGGTGACCTGAGGGCTGGGTGAACAACATGAAGTGGCAATTGCAGATGGAGTTGGAGGTATTGGTTTCTCTGATGTTAACGCAACCAAGTAATAAAGTCCGTTTCGTTGTTCACCCAAACCAACCGTCGTCCTCATCAGTATCTCGACTCACAGACATTAAATCCACCTTAAAAGATGTCATACCAAACACATTTTTTAAATTACCAGCAGAAGTCAAAGGTAAATTCCCAATGGAAGTAATCAGAGACCGATCTCCACTTGTCATAACAACTGGTGGCAAAAGGGTGTTCTTACTGTTGTTGACAAGCAAGTTGGAGATGAAGAAATGTGGTCTGTGGCACCACTATCAATAATGAATTGATGGAGTCGCAATAATTTTTGTAAGAAACCTGAGGACAACAACAACACTAGTTTTAGGATTGATGGATTGTGTTGTCCCTTTTCCTTGCATGATAGATAAGATTTGCTGGATTTGCAAATCAGAGAGGCTATTTGTCACTTACAGAAGACTGATGACTATTGTTGCATTTAAAATGAGTACTCACTTGATTAGGCCTTTTTGAAGCATGTTTAGGGTGGTCTGGTGGATACCTATTCAACTTCCAGTATGTTTCTCGGACATGATGGTCACAGTTACAATAAGAACAGTGCAAACGTTTTCAATTAGAAGTGTGAGAAGAAGAACCGTGTCCACATCGAACAACCAAAACTATCCATTCAGCCCTTCGAACAACCTTGGCTGAGTTCTCCGTCGTCTCACATGCAGTCCCTAGGCTTCACTGCTTCTCTTCTTGTATTATGGAAGAGTAAGTTTTGGCAACATCAGGAAGTGGACTCATCAATAGAATTTGCCCTCGGATTACACTATAGGACTCATTGACTCCCATGAAAAATTACATTAGGCTGTGTCCCTTATGGTTTGCCCAACAAGAGCAAACGGTGTTACTATGGGATCCTAGTTCATCCCCTAATCGTTTAAGCCTTGTGTAATAAGCCACACCAATCATTTAATCATGAGCAAGACAAACAATGTCCCTCTCAATCTGAAAAATACGACGGGCATTGCTTTGAGAAAAATGATCTCGAAGGTCTTCCCATACCTCTTGAGCGGTGGTAAAAAAATGACCCTGTCTACAAGGTCCGGTGTGAGTGAATTGAACATCCAAGAGGATCATATTGTTGCATTTTTTCCACGAAGCATAGTCATCTGGTTTGGTTGTGGCAGGCGGTATTATGGTGGTCCCATTTATGAACCTGAAATTGGATTTTGCGTTAAAAGAATTCATCATGGTTCAACACCATGTCGAATCATTATCCCAATTGAGAGGCTTGGAAACAAGCACCATTCCTGGATAATTGGAATGGTAAATAAAATATGGGTTGGTAGCATAAAGCTTGCTTCAATTCAAAGGTTACTTGTTCAACATGATGATGGGAAACAATGATAAAAGGAGGGCAAGAAATAATTTGCCTCTAGTGGCGTTGGCTTCCGAACAACTTGGGATAGCAGAAAACCAGCGTCTAAGTTAACTAAAAAAAAAACTGGCGGACTTGGCTAAGTCAACTCAACGCTTTAAATCAGCTCTTGAAATCAATTGGTACGATTCGGCACTTAAATCAAGTGGTGGACCCAGTCCCATAAATAAATCAGTGCCTAACTTGGCGCTTTAATTCCTGGTCTTCGTCTACCTCTCACCTCTGGTTTCTGAACAGAGTGAGACCCAAAAAAAACAAGCGGCACATCATCTTCCTCTCTTCGTCCAGCGAAAGGGCTGCAATTTCTTCTTCCTTCGACCAAGGGGAAGATTCTGTTGGTGTGAGCTTTCTTCTAGAGGAAGAAGTGATTATATGAAGTCAATGAAGTTTTTCTCGAGCTATCTGCCAGAGGAAGAAGTGATTATATGAAGTCAATGAATTTTTTTCTTATTTCCATAAATTCAACATGGTATCAGAGCAGGTTCTGTGAGTTGACTCGGTCAACCTATAGAGATAATGTGATCCTTTTCTGATCTATTATCTCTAGTAGTTTAGGTTTGTATCTATCTTTTTTTCCACTTTTCTAGAAATTCCCTTTCTTTCTCCCTACGTCGTGCTTCCTATTGCGGACCTGATTTCGGAAGCTCCCGCCGTTTAGTCAACATCAAATGCTGCATTGTCGATGCTTAATCTGTTCAACATCTCCGACCACAAGAAAGACGTCCGCCATTACAGTAGTTGCTTCACTCCATACTGAGCGGCTACGAGCTCTTCTGAAAAGGAAATCGGTCGAAGATTCTAGTGCCTTTGTTGCGAGTTGTGAATCATGATCTCGTACTCTTTGGCAACTGAACAGTTTGACGAGAAGGATGAGCTGGATCTGGAGATTGGAGCAATGTTGTTGCGGATATTCATAGCGATCCTTCTGCCGTTTGTTGGCACCAGGGTGGTGTTTTTGGTGTACTTGTGTTTGATATGGTACACAGTAAGCAGAGCGTCACCGCTGCCAGTGAAGGAGTGGCTAGTTGTGGAGTTGGAGAAGCTACTAGTGTAGGAGGGGACAAAGATAGAGGAGGCCGAGTGCACAATCTGCTTGGATGCGACAAGCAAGGACAGACGGCTCGCTTTTTGCCATCATGTAAACCACTTTTGCCGAAGATTGGAGACAAACGTGTTGGCATGAGTTCCTCTAGAAGAGGACTTCTTCCTCTAGAATGGTCTTCTAGATCCGTAAAATAGAGGAAGAAGTCTTATGTACCTACGGCCTCAGAGATGATATGAGAGACTGGTTAGAAGTACCTGTAATCTGTGTATATAAATAGAGATGTAATTGTATGAAATAAGAAGAAAGAAAAGATAAAATTTACAAGGTTTTATATGGTATCAAAGTGGGTCTGAACCAGAGATCAGATTTAGCAACGACGCAGGGAGAAAAATCCGACTACGGAGATTCCTGTGCCTGTTGCTTCTTCGGCGTGAACGAATTGTTGAGAATGGAGGCTTAAGCTTGGAGTCAGAGACTTCTCCCACAGCTGATGGCACTTGCAGGGATGATGATCTGTGTAGCGAAATATCTCTTGTCCCATGCAGCTCAGAGGCTGCGTCACGAGGACGATGAACCTTCAAAATTAAATCCCGCTTCCCCACTATCGACATCGCTCGCGGGAACGATGACTTACGCAGCGAGAGATCTCTCATTCTGCGCAGCTCAGAGGCATAGTCCCAGGGACGATGAACCTATGAAATTAAACCCGCCCAAAATTAGGGAGCGGGATTTAATTTCGAAGCCCAACGACTCAGACCGAACCAGGTTCAGACTGAACCAGACTCGGACTGGATTGGACTAGGGCTTGACTCAGACGAGACTCTGTTATGGACTCCATAGCATCAAGAGTGGCTAACCGGAGAAGAGAAGAGATGGAATAACTTGTATTTCAGTACCTTAGGGGTTTAATTGTAATTTGAAGTTCCATAAGGGTCTAATTGTAATTATAGAACCTTTGATGTTTTCCTTGACCTATTTAGGGCGTCAAGTGATGGAATGAAAACAAGCATTGATCATTAGTCTAAATGAGATCAGGTTCTCTCTCTAAAGAGGTCTAAGGTTGGAGCTCCTTCAAAGGCTCACGTCCCTTCATCATTGGGCATTCCAAGAACCCCAAATCCTTCCCTTCTTCATCATTCAATCTGGAATCTAGAGGAGATCGCCGGGTGACTCGATCTATGGTTAGAGAGTCTAACATCGTGGTATCAGACAGGACCACCCTTGGTGATTCCTCTTCCCCTGCAAAAATTCAAAATTTTGTGGAAGAAAACCATGCTGATCTACAATCTCAAATCAATGGCCTGGAGGGAAAATTCCAGATGTTGCTGTCACGCATGGAGGAAGGCTTTATCCAGCTTTCAGTCCAGATGGCATCCTCCTCACGCCCAGCAGATCATCTCAACCCTCATCCAACGCCTCCACCTCCTCCCCTGCGCCAAACACCTCCACCTCGTGGGGGCCTCAATCCAGCACCCCCTACCGTGCCAAGGTACACAAAGCTTGATTTTCCAACGTATGATGGGTCCTCCGACCCTTTAATGTAGTTGCACAGGTGTGATCATTTCTTTTCCAATCAAGGAACTCTGCCCGAAGGCAAGGTTCAATTAGCCGCCTTCCACATGCTCGATGAAGCGCTTATGTGGTTTCATCAATTCAAAAACGAGTTTGTGGTCTATGATTGGGAATTTTTCAAAGAAAATTGTATGCTACGGTTTGGTCCTCCGCTTCGTAGCAACCCAGTTGGGGATTTGGTCAATCTAAAACAGCTTGGCACTATAGAACAATATCAAAAATTGTTTCAAGAAAAACTTGCTCGTGCAAGTCATTTGGTCCGACCTGAACTTTATGTCAATTTGTTCACGGTTGGCCTGTAGAACCCCTTCGCCTAGAAGTGGAATTGGAAGCCCCCACCTCCCTAGCCCACGCCATGAATTTCGCAAGAGCATTGGACACCAAACAACGCCTCTTCTGTGAGTCCTTAAACAAACGTCCCCCTTGGCAGCCTCGCCCACAACCCCATGGTCCTTATTCCACTCACCCCAGGCCTCCTCCCAACCACCCCTCACCACCACCACCACCAGCCTTTACACCCCCACCGGGATTTATCAAACGTCTGACAAAAGCAGAAATTGATCAGAGAAGGGTTCAGGGCCTATGTTTCAATTGTGATGAAAAATTCGTCAAGGGCCATCAATGCAAAAGACTGTTTTGGGTAGAAATAGAAGACCCCTCAGAGGATGACTTTCAGGAGGATATGGACCAAACCGAGGAGGAAACACCAGAAATCTCCCTCCATGACATGACAGGCCTGCAGAGCACCAATACCATGCAGGTCCATGCCACCATGAACCATCATCTCCTGCTTGCACTCGTGGACTCAGGCAGCACACATAATTTTATAAGCAGCCAGGCAGCACAACAGTTGGGGTTATCACTACAGCAGAAATCAGGAATATCAGTCTCAGTGGCTAATAGTGACAAGGTCACCACTGTGGGTTTCAGTTCAGCAGTGCCCTTTACTATTGAAGGTCACTCCTTTGTAGCAGATTTTTTGGTCATACCGCTGGCTGGATTTGACCTCGTATAGGGCATTAAATGGCTACAGCGATTGGGTCCGATCTTATGGGATTTCCAATCCCTTACCATGAGTTTTAAACAGGACACCCATCCGATCACCCTCCAGGGCAATAGCGCCCAGCGGCCATGCAGCCTCCAAACACTTTCGTTGGATCCTTCAAAAGGGGATAACTTAGCTTCATTGTTAGCAGAATATGCTGATTTATTTCAGGACCCTGCCGACCTTCCTCCTATACGAGAGTGTGATCACAGAATTCATTTGAAAATGGGCACCGAACCAGTGGTAGTGCGTCCCTACCGATATCCCCATGTGCAAAAAGATGAGATAGAAAGACAATGTCAATAAATGCTCCAACAAGGTATTATTCAGCCTAGTCATTCTCCTTTTTTTTCCCCGGTATTGCTGGTAAAGAAATCTGATAAATCTTGGCGCTTTTGTGTGGATTACCGTGAACTCAATGCTTGCACCATCAAAGATAAATTTCCGATTCCAGTGGTCGATGAATTATTGGATGAGCTACACGACTCTCAATTATTTACAAAGTTGGACTTGAAATCTGGCTACCATCAGATTCGGGTTTATTTGGAGGATATCGAAAAAACTGCCTTCCGCACCCACCATGGTCACTACGAGTTCTTGGTGATGCCATTTGGGCTATCCAATGCCCCGTCCACCTTTCAAGCGCTTATAAACTAGGTATTTCGCCCTTTCTTACGAAAGCATGTCTTAGTTTTATTTTGACGATATACTGGTCTATAGCAAAACTTGGGAAGCACATTTGCACCAATTGAGACATGTTTTCACAATTCTCCGAGCACACCATTTATTTCTCAATCATGCCAAATGTGACTTTGCCACATCCGAAGTAGCTTATTTGGGGCATGTGATCTCGGCATCTGGGGTGAAACCAGATTTCAGCAAGATACAATCGGTTATGGATTGGCCCACACCTCACTCCGTTACAGCTTTGAAAGGGTTCCTTGGTTTCGCAGGGTATTATAGAAAATTTATCAAAGAATATTGTCACCTGGCAGCGCCATTGCACAATTTACTAAAGAAGCATGCCTTTTAGTGGTCTCAGTTGGCAGACTCCTCGTTTAACAACTTAAAACAGGCATTAGCGTCAGCATCAGTTCTCCAATTGCCCAACTTTGCCAAAAATTTCATCATCGAATGCGATGCATCCGGGGGAGGGATAGGTGCCATCTTGCAGCAACAGGGTCACCCCATTGCCTATTTCAGCCGCCATCTCGCTCCTCACCATCACAAGTTAGCCACTTATGAATGGGAACTCATCGGTTTGGCCAAAGCCATGCAGCATTGGCGGCCATATTTGTGGGGCAAACCTTTTGTGATCCGGACAGACCACTGTAGCCTCAAATACTTATTGGAGCAGCGCCTTACTACATCCCCACAACAACATTGGCTCAGCAAATTAATGGGATTCGATTTTCAGGTGGAATACAAACTGGGTTATCTCAATCGGGCAGCAGACGCCTTGTCCCGCAGAGAACTAGGGGATTCACACTTGCACGCACTGAGCCACCCCAAGTCCCCTTTGCTGGACACAATTCGTCAGGATACTAGCCATCATCCAAATCTCCTTGAATTACAAGCTCAAATCGAAAACCATTCCAAGGACAAGAACTGGACACTACAGGACGATCTCATTCTATATAAAGGACGCATATATCTTCATCCTTCGTCGGTACTCCTTCCTGCCATTATTGCCTCCTTTCATGATAGTACACATGAGGGCCAGCAGAAGACATACTTCCGCCTCAGTCGGGAGTTTTATTGGAGAGGTATGAAGCGGCTCATTGCTGAATATGTTGCATCGTGCCAGGTCTGTCAGAGGAATAAGTCTGAATCCTTACAACCCGCCGGCTTGCTACTGCCACTTCAACTTCCTTCACAGGTATGGGCAGATCTCGCAATGGATTTTATTGATGGTCTTCCTCCTTCTGCAGGGAAATCTATTATTCTTGTTGTGGTAGACCGGTTCTCGAAATATGCCCACTTTATGGCCCTCAGCCATCCGTATACAGCAACACAAGTCGCTCAGCTCTTCATGGATAATATTGTCTGTCTCCATGGCCTTCCAGAGACCATCACCAGCGACCGTGATGCTATCTTCACCAGTAAATTCTGGGGGGAACTATTTAAGCTCCATGGCTCTAAGTTAGCTTTTTCTTCAGCATACCACCCTCAAACAGACGGCCAGACAGAGGTGGTTAACCGCACATTGGCGATGTATTTGCGGTGCTTTGTGGGGGACACACCCCGACAGTGGGTTTGTTGGTTTGTATGGGCGGAGTATTGTTATAATACCTCATACCACACCGCACTGGGTACTACCCCTTTTCGAGTTGTTTATGGACGCGAACCTCCGCGCGTACTTTCTTATGAACCGGGGTCTTCTCGGGTAGCGGCATTGGACCAAGCATTAGCCGACAGAGATGCAATGCTTGCGCAAGTCCACCTTCAGTTACAACGTTCACAAGCAACTATGAAGTATACTTATGACAAAGGACATCGTCCCCTTTCCTTTGCACCTGGAGAATTTGTTTGGCTCAAACTTCAACCATACCGCCAACTATCTCTTGCCGCCATCAAACGCCATAAGCTTTCTCCAAAATTTTATGGGCCATTCCAGGTCATGCAGTGTATTGGCACTGTGGCGTATCATTTGAAACTACCACCAGACGCCAAGCTCCATGACGTCTTCCACGTCTCCCTTCTCAAGCCGTTCAAGGGAGACTCACCACTGCTGCATACCCCTCTGTCCCCTCTCAAAGATGGCACGTCCATGCCCACGCCCGCTCAGATCCTTCAAGCCAGGCGAGTGAACAACGCTTGGGAAGTGCTGGTTCGGTGGACTGACAAGGAATTGATAGAAGCCTCTTGGGAGACACTCGAGTCCTTCCAGACTCTATTCCCCACTTTTGAGCTTGAGGACAAGCTCTTTCTTCAGGAGGGGGGTGATGTTATGGACTCCATAGCATCAAGAGTGGCTAACCGGAGAAGAGAAGAGATGGAATAACTTGTATTTCAGTACCTTAGGGGTTTAATTGTAATTTGAAGTTTCATAAGGGTCTAATTGTAATTATAGAACCTTTGATGTTTTCTTTGACCTATTTAGGGCGTCAAGTGATGGAATGAAAACAAGCATTGATCATTAGTCTAAATGAGATCAGGTTCTCTCTCTAAAGAGGCCTAAGGTTGGAGCTCCTTCAAAGGCTCACGCCCTTCATCATTGGGCGTTCCAAGAACCCCAAATCCTTCCCTTCTTCGTCATTCAATCTGGAAGCTAGAGGAGATCGTCGGGTGACTTGATCCATGGCTAGAGAGCCTAACAGACTCATACCATACCGGACTCAGACTGCACCAACTCGACCTGGATCAGATTCGGAGCGGACTTGACTCAGACCAGACTCAGACCAATACTCGACTTGGACTGGAGTCAACCTATCCCAGGTTGTCGAGATGTATATCTCAAACAAAGACAAACTGGGGTATTTGAATGGTGATCTCCCTCAACCTCCTTAGACGGATGCGGACCCAGGTAATGCTTTCCACGGATCCACTAGAGAGAATGATTGCAGAGCGTGGATACTTGACTTTGGAGCAATGGACCATATGACATTTGATGCAAATGATTTCTCTCAACACACTGCTCCTCAGTGAAATAGCATTGCCAACGCTAATGGAGTTATCTCTCTAGTAATAGGGGCTGGACCAGTGATATTATCACCAACCCTATCATTATCTAATACACTACTCGTACCCTCTCTTTCTCACAAGTTACTATCAGTGAGTAAAGTTATCGATGAGTTGAATTGTGTTGTTCTTATATCCCCTACATTTTGTCTTATTTGGGATATTCTCACCAAGGAGATCATTGGGCGTGGTACTAAGAGGAGGGGGCTCTATTACATGGAAGATTTCAGCATAGGTTGTGCATATCACATGTGGCACCCGAGCGACCTCAAAGTGAAACAAATTTTGATGTGGCACCGTCAGTTAGGCCATCTTTCATTTGGGTATTTGAAACATATATTTCCCGATCTATTTTTGAATTTGTTAGTTTTGGATTTTAACTGTGAGACTTGCATTCTAGCTAAAAGTCATCGAGTCAATTATCCATTAAGTATGAATAAGAGTGATGATCCTTTCACTTTAATTCACTCTAATGTGTAGGGTCCTTCCCCTAAATATGCTAGGTTTGGTGTTCGCTGGTTTGTCATATTTGTTGATGACTATAAACGAATGATTTGGCTTTATATGTTGAAACACAAGGATGTGGTCTTTCATATCTTTCAATCCTTTCATAAAATGATCCAAACACAGTTCTCTACCAACATTCAAATTCTTCGATCTGATAATGGTGGAGAATATGTGAATCATCAGTTTCGTGATCATTTCCAACACCATGGACTGATTCATGAAACCTTATGCCCCCAGACTCCTCAACAAAATGGTATTGCAGAGAGAAAAAATTTCCACATTCTTGAAACATCTCGAGCTCTTTTACGTAGGGCTCAAGTGCCTAGCCATCATTAGCCTAATGTTGTTACTACGGTTGTCTACCTCATTAACCACATGCCTTCCAAAATTCTTGAGTTTAAGACTCTCCTACAAGCCCTGTCAAACCATGTTTCAATACACTTGGTGCTAATGCTCCCCCCTCAAATTTTTGGTTGCATTGTGTTCGTTAATCTCCACAAAAATCAATGCTCTAAGCTTGATCCATGTGTCATTCAATATCTGTTTTTGGGATATGTGGTCCATAAAAAAGGGTACCGCTGCTACGATCCAACTACTCAACGCACATATGTAACTATGGATGATTCATTATTTGAATATGAAACTTTCTATTCATCGACTACATCCAATTCTTCTCCTCAGGGGGAAACACGAGAATAAGAACTGAATTGGATGACATTTGACTGGTTCAAGGACACTGATATAGCAACCACTATGGAACCAAATCAAGTGAAGACATTCTTAGAAATCAATGATGAAGCAATACCCCTCTTCCCCTCAGTATTCAATGACCCACCTCCTGAGAATATCATTGAGGTAAGTAATCCTATCACACTTCAAAATTCTAATGATATGGCTACTCCTGTTGGCTATGAATTACCTGTTAGGTGCAATTGGGGCAAACTACCGAATAGATTCCCTTGAAGTGAAGGAGAAAAAATAAAAAATATCCTATTGCCAATTGTGTGTCTACAAAAGAACTGTCTAAACCCCTCAAGAAGTCTATAAATGAAATCTCCTCACACCATGTCCCCACAAGTGTTGATGAAGCTCTGAAAGACTCTAGGAGGATTCAAGCCATGAAGAAAGAAATGAAGGCATTAGTGAAAATGAGACTTGGAGTCTTGTTTCTTTACCTGAAGGTAAAAGAATAGTGGAGTGTAGATGGGTATTCTCCATCAAATTCAAATCTGATGGAGCAGTTGAATGGTACAAGGCAAGGCTAGTGGCAAAATGATATACATAAACATATGACATGGATCATAAAGAGACATTCTCATCGGTGGCCAAATTGAATATTGTTAGAGTTTTGTTATCTCTTGCAACTAATCTTGATTGGCCACTATACCAATTTGATGTTAAAAATGCTTTTCTTCATGGAGATCTTGAAGAAGAAATCTACATGGATGTTCCTCCAGGATATATAGCGAATTTTGAAGCAAGGACAGTGTGCAAACTCCAGCGTGCTCTATATGGCTTGAAGCAATCTCCTAGAGCGTGGTTTGGGACATTGATTTTAGCAATGCGGAAATATGATTTTAAACAAAGTAACTCAGATCATACGCTATTCTTAAAGTATCGACAAGGTAAAGTAACAATTTTAATAGTGTATGTAGACAATATGATCATTACAAAAGATGATCCAAAAGAAATAGCAAGACTTCAAGAGCAATTGGCAACATAATTTGAGATGTAAAATTTGGGAGGACTCTAATATTTTTTGGGATTCGAACTTGCTAGGTCCAAGCAAGGCATATTCCTTGTCCAACGAAAATATATCCTAGATTTATTATTAGAAGTTGGACTACTGGAGTTTAAACCTATAGATATCTCAATAATCCCAACTCACAAGTTTGGAGAATACCAAGACCAAGTGCCAATAGACAAAGGAAGATACCAGAGGTTGGTTGGAAAACTTATTTATCTCTCCCATACACGACCTAATATCACATATGCAATAAGTATAGTAAGCCAATTCATGCATTGTCCTAGTAAAGATCATATGAATGCAGTGAATCAAATTCTGCGATACCTAAAGTCTTCCCCTGGGAAAGGACTTATGTTTTCAAGAAACCATCACCTAAGGGTTGAAGGTTATACAGATGTTGACTCGTAAAGGAATATTTCAGATAGAAGATCCACCTCAGGCTATTTTACATTTGTTGGAGGAAACCTAATTACCTGGAGAAGTAAGAAACAAAAGGTGGTAGCGTTGTCAAGTGCTGAAGCTGAGTTTCGTGGGATGGCTAAGGGTCTTTGTGAGCTTCTCTGCCTTCGGAGATTATTAAACGAAATTGGCTTTGGCCCAAACTGTGAGATGTACTTATTCTGCGATAATAAGGCGGCTATTAATATTTCACATAACCTGGTTCAACATGATCGGACTAAACATGTGGAAGTAGATCGGTACTTCATCAAGCAAAACTTTAAGACAAAGATAAGTCGAGTTCTATTTGTTAAATCTGAAGACCAGCTGACAGCCATACTAACAAAAGCAGTATGCAGTAAGAACTTCTACAACTCACTTGGCAAGTTGAGCATCAAAGATATATACGCACCAACTTGAGGGGGACTGTTGGCGTGAGTTCCTCCAGAGGAGGACTTCTTCCTCTAGAATGGTCTTCCAGATCCGTAAAAACAGAGGAAGGAATCCTCTGTAGCTATGGCCTCATAGATGATCCGAAAGACTGGTTTGAAGTACCTGTAATTTGTGTATATAAATAGAGATGTAATTGTATGAAATAAGAAGAAAGAAAAGATAAATTTTACAAGGTTTTATAAAACAATTGTCGTTTCTTTTCCCTTCGACGGAGAACAATCTATCAGAACCCTAGCCTCACTCAGACAGAGAAATAATCCATCTAGAATCCAGATCTCTGGCCGTGGGAAAAACGGAGAAGCTGATGAACCAAATCATGGAGCTCAAAGTCAGTCCCAAAAGTGTGAGAAAGAGCAGAAGCTCAAAATCAAGAAAGCGATTGAAAAGGGAAACATGGACGAAGCTCGAATTTACCTGAAAACGCCATCCAAAAATGCATCGAGTAGATGAATTATCTCTTATTGGCCTCTCGATTCGACACCCAAGCCAAAATGACCACGATTAGCAAGTCCATGTCGTCGCTTGTAAAATTGCTTGGTTCATCTCTCACTACGGGTAACTTGTAGAAGATGTCTCAGAAGATGCATCAGTTTGAGAAACAATTTGTGAATATGGAGGTCCAGGCAGAATTCATGGAGAGCGCCATGGTGGGATCCACTTCTCTCTCCACTTTGGGAGGGGAAGTCAGATGCAATAGGTGGCAGACGAGTAAGGTTTGGATGTATCAGTGGGGCTTCCTCAGGTGGCCAAACATCTGATTCCGACCAAGGTGGAGAAGGTGGACAAGGACTATCTTAAAGGAGGTTTGATGACCCCAAGGCTAGAGGCTAATTGATGTGGCCAAGAACTATCACGGAAAAAAAATTGGACTAGACTTGATCAGACAAAACTCGACCCAGACCAGATTCGGACTAAACTCAACTTAGACCAGACTCGACCAAGACCAGATTTAGACGGGTCGACTTGGACCATACTCGGACCGTACTCGAGTCGGACTAGACTCGGACCTATCCCAGGTTGTCGAGATGTATATCTCAAGCAAAGATAAATTGGGGTATTTGAACAAAGATCTCCTTCGATTTCCTCTACTCATGGTCGAGTTGATCACGAGAATGACTGAAGCTTTGAGCAAAGCTTCAACCTCGACCTAGACCACTGACATTGCTATTACATATGTTGACGACAATAACACCTCCTAGGTAAATGATCTCCGACGACATGTGAGATCGGTGACTATCTTGAAATTTTCTAGAATAATCTCGAGGGTCTATGGCGTGAAATAGACTTCTGCCAACAGAACCCAATGGGGTGTTCAAGAAGAGCGGATATATGCCCTAGACCATATCCGACCATGGAGAAAACCCTTTGAAGCCAAAATAATTCGATCCCCGTTTGTTAAATTTGAAGACTAATTGGTAGACATACTCACAAGAACATACAAGAACTTTTACAACTCACTTGGCAAGTTGGACATCAAAGATTTATATACACTAGTTTGAGGTGGACTATAGGCGTGAGTTGTCCTCCAAAGGAGGAAGTGAGGTTTACATGAGTCTCAGTTTAAAGGTGTTTTAGTTATATTAGTCTTCTATATTGAATTATTTAATTATGCTAGGACTCATCTTTAAGTGTTAGAGTTTGGGTATAATTAGGACAATGGTAGTTTAAATATAATTGGACTCTATTACTTTCCTCTATTATAAATATGGGTTCATGTACTCAGATTTTATAAAGTCAATGAAGTTTTTATCTTTTCCATAAATTCAATATATTCGAGATCCAGGAAGAGGAGAAAATCTTGGAGCGGAATATGGAAGAAATGAGGAAAGGGCGACCTTAGGGAGAAACCAGACTTGGGAAAAACGAGAGGAAGTGGGTGCATTCAGCCAATAAAGGCAAAAAAAGGGCAGAAAACCCTATAAACGCTCGACCAAACGGGCAGATGGGAGCGACAGAGAGACCGAGCAGAGTACCATACTATGTAAAATCAGTAAAGTGTTTTTTTTTTTCAGTTTCTTTCCCAACTGATTTCTATTGAATGGATATGAAACTTTATACAAGGGATTTATAGAGCGATTTCTACAATCACGAATCTTACTATTTTAAACAATCTATTGACAGTAATGTTTATCTTCATGATTTCTCTATCTTCTACTCATATGCAAACGAGTTATCTCCCCATTTTGTTTATAAACAAAAAACCAAAAACCAAAGGCATGCCTTCATTGTCTCCACTGCCCGCTAGTACTTTGTTGTTGTCTAAAATCTTCCACTGGTTAACATGTGCGGCATGTGATCTGGTTTTGTTTATTTCTGAAACACGTCAAGATTCAACACGATCAATACCATTCAAAGTACAAACTTTGAAATTTTCCCATTCACCAAAATTTTTCAGTATTTGTGGTATTTATTTTTCTGTTTCTTTCCTTATGCAAGAAAATGTCAAAAAATATTGGCAAATTTCGCGTCATCAGTCCATCTCAAATCTTAATGTCGCCGGTTTCTTCGATTCTGTAGTAGTCACATCTCACCCTCCATGATTGTCCTTCTCTACCTCAACTCAAAAAGTCCAAACCGCGAAGCAATTACACTCCACGAGGGCCGAACCTGTCCGTTGCCCTTCAATGGCGACCCGAGGCTTGTTAATCATGCCTGTGGCTAACGTGAAAGTGGCCGACGTGACGCACGTTAAGCTTCGTCGTATTAGCTAACGCAATGTACACAGAGCAGCGCAACGCAGGAATTCTTCTTAAAAAAATTCCGGCTTCTTGGAGTCTCTTCTTGACAATCCTCTGGTCGGCGTTAAAAGTGAAAGGACAACCATTACACGAACGAAACAGAGGGCTTTGGTTGTCTCTACTGGTGGCATCGACATTGATGAGTTTATAAGGATACATTAAGATTTGTTAACTAGTTTTAGGAAAAAACCTTGAAAAAACAACTCAGCTCAGTTTTACTTAAGTTGGGCCTGAGTTCAAACTCGAAATAAAGCTCTTTAAATATAACAAGCTAAACTTGACTTGTTAACTCATGAGTTGATTCGTTAGCATAATATTTTTATTTTATTTTTATAAAAATATTATGTATTCTAATTGCTCTCGTTAATTATCTCTTTAGTTAGTTGGTAGTTACTTTTATTTACCTCAAACTTAAAAGACGATAAAAAATTCAGTTTTTTTTATAATTGCTCTTTTTTTTAAGATGGGTTATTATACATTAGTATATTCTATTACAAAGTCTAATGACTTTCGTTTATTCAAGTTGGAGTTGTGCGTGACTCTATGTCACCCCTTGATAATTAAGCCCAAAATAATTAATATGGTCACTAATAATTGGGTGGATATTTAATACCGACGAATAAATTGTTCATGGAAATCCAATACATACATCATGGTTCACGTGAAACCTATTTGACTAATGAAACTGCACCCAACTGTCACTTTCGAGACCTCAAATCAAGTAAATGATAGTCTTTCCACTTACCATTCTTGATACTAAATTGATATGCACGTGTATTTAATTTATTTTTAATATAGTGATTTTAATAAAATTTATATTCACCCACTTCAACACAGTCTCCTGATTGACGACTCGCTCCTTATCTGGGTCGAAGCCCAACTCACTCCTTCCCAGGACCTACCTCCAGTTACCAAAGTCCAAGTTGACTCGGCTGTTATTAGTCCCTCCGGTTCACACTGTCTTCCAACGCAGTATCAGAATCCATCTCTGGGAGATCGGTGGTGGCAAATGGCCAACGGCTCGCAGCTCTATCACTTAAATTTGGCAGGTCCATTATCCATTCCACTCATCTCCTCTCGCCGCATTCAAACTCGTTAAATTTCCGGAACCTGATGCAGAGCATTTAATTGGGGAGAAATTCGCCTCTTGGGTCTTGCTTCTTTGCTCCAATTCAGTCTGTTGTTGTGGTAGGGAGGAGCGCAAAGAAGAGGTATGCTTCTTTTTTTGTTTGTATATGATAAGCAGCTGACCACTGATACTGATGAATGATTGCTGATGGAGCTGGGTATTTTGTTTTCGTATCGGAAATAAGTTCTGAAGATTGTGAAGTTTATTGGGTGGTTTTCTCTTGAGGTATTGTACGCTAACCGTAGGGTGGCTGGGGATTGAAAATATGGGATAGAGGGAGCGATTAGCTCTTTCTAAAGTCTGGGTTTTTTGTTGTTTAGGTTTTGGGAGAAGCTGCTTCGATCGGTCGACCTTCTTGTTGCCTTGAGTTGTTGGAGACGTATCTAATCTTTTGGTCTTCACTCTCTTTTTGCTTTTCTCTTTTCCTTCTTTGTGATTTTTGATGTCATATTATCCCTGTTTCTGACCATTTATTTCATCTTTTGAAGATTTTAGCTGCTAAATGGAATCTTTTGCTTCTGAGGCACACAGATATGAACTGCTTTCTTAAAAGATAGGGATTCTTCTTCAAATTTTACTATGTCTAAACCGCGATCAAGAGTCGGAAGCAGCCCAATATGAACTCGTCCGAGACCTTGTTTCTGTATCGTGCATTCCATTTAGGTCTGCTTGTTCCGCTAAGAATTTGTCTGTTTTCTCATCGTCGGATTTCTAGGGGATCCTCGCATGTTAAGACTGCCAAGTTTGTATCAAGTTCCAAAACTGATTTTTTCTCAATCCTTTTCCACCTTGCAATCAACTTCTGCCATAATCTTGTGGTGGGTTAACATTATAAGAACGTCCAATGGTGCTAATTCAACTCTTTAAGAAAAGTTTTAACTTTGTGATACAGGAAGAAGCCAATAATTTTAATGCTGAATCCTTGGTCCTCGGGCAGAAGTACACTGTTTTGGTCTTGTGATAAACCTTGTTTGATTAGGGAGTGGTCATCCCCATAATGCCATGGGTAGTATATTGTAGAGTTTCTATCCAGTTTTAGTAGGATTCCAAGTTTTTAATTTACAACAGAGGAAACTTTGTTTCTCATGATTTTCAACTCATAAGATTTCTTTTTCGCAAGTAATCCCCATAGAACTTTGTTTCTATGAAGCAGTTAAACTTAATGTTGTAATTCTAATCCTCCCTCAACTTTATTACCTTCTTCCCTTCTTTACTGCTATCACAACCTCAACTTTGTTTCCTTTCACTGGATTCCACCTTGTCAGTTACCTCAATCAAAATGCTAAAGCACAATAGTATGCGATTTGGGATTGCTGCGGTGCTGTTTTAACTAGAGAACCTCTCAAAGGCCTTAATTTTTCCAGCTTAGCAACCCAATCTTTTCTCTCTCTTTTTTTTTTTTTTTTCAATATGCCTACTCTGCTCTTGTTTGATCATTTCCCCAAGCTCATCTATTTTTTGCTCCACCTGCTGGAGAAATTCTCCTGTATCTATTCTTCCTCACTTTGACATATGCTGGAATATCCACAATATTACTTAGTTGGCTCTTATTTAGGACCATAGACTGAGAAAAAGAATCCCCAATTTATTGGCATCATTGTTTGACTCAGTCCTATAATTGTCTATTCTGCTTGGCTAATCTTACTTTTGCTTTAGCAAATTTGTCTCTCTGTAAACCGATAAATAGATCAGTTAATTCCTATAGATCTCTTATACAGGTTTTTGTCATATCAAATGCAATCATACCGGTTGTTGATAGGGTTTCAGCAGACAAGATAAGTAGTAGGAACATAAATGATCTGGCAGCATCAAATTTCGGTGAGGTTTTGTAGTAGGGGATGGACGTTCTGTAGCAGAAACATGGTTTTACACTTACTAACGCGTCATAACTCAGGCAAGATATTTTAGAAAAAAAAGAAAAAGAAAAAAAAATGGGGCTATGCCTTCAGGAGGTGAAACCTGTCACAATTGTGGCATGACTTGTTTCAGAATTTTTCATAGTAATGAGCCACACGATAACTGTCTAACTTCACGCAGGATAATTTACTTCTTCCCTTCATGAAATCACTTAACTTTATTCAGTTTACCAGAATATTATCCGAATATATTTGCCTTCCACTGAAGTCCTTGTACTGCTGATTTTTTTTTTTTTTTTTTGAAGATTTTCTGTCTATCAGATGTGAGTTCCACTCTGATGTCATGGTAACACCATTTAAGCTTATCAGCCTGTGACGTTTCATTAGGGTTAGGCTCTTGACCTTTGGGATTAACCAAATGCAATTATCTCTAATACTATGTTTTAGAACCTGTGTATAGGAGTCTCTGAATCTGAACTAGCTTCATTATTATATCCATTGCTACATTAATACTTCACTTGAAGAGAGGGAACCTTATATAGCCTGTGGCCATATATTTCTATTGCAGAAGGCATGTTGTTTGTTTTGTTTTCTTCAGGTCGTCAGCATCTAGTTATCCTCATTGTTGATCCTACCCTGAGCTGAGCTGTCATAAGGAAGTCTGTCCTATACAATCCATCATGCCTGACTGAAAAGTTTCAAATGAGTTACCATGGAGTTGTTCGAATAACTATTGACTCAAAAAGGAAATCTACCCTTACTGCATACATCTAGAAGTCACATTTTTTGTCCTTTATGGCATTCAATATATTTATGTGCCTTCTAATTAGTGTAGCTGTATCAACCATAAACTACCTATTACTAACCCCATTTTTTACTTCTCAATGTTAGACTTTGCAGTATGACTTATTACCGGGTGTCTCATTTTTTTAGTTCAATTTTTCTTTTTTCATAATTGTATTCTCAAAGAAGGTAGTATTCTAATATTATATTTTGTGTTTATTTATTTATCTTCAGGAGGAGTACGGTCAGTGACATAGGTCAGGGAGGTCTATATGGGTTCTTCATGCAATTTGTGTTTGTGGGCTACAAGCCCTCATACATATTTGCTCTTTAACCATGCAAACACATGGAAAGCCACCACATTCCCAAAGCTTAGTCAGCTGAGAACAAGTGTCCCAAGATCCGTCTCTTTTTTCTCCAAATCTTATTCTCTTTCTACTCCAAGAACCTTCTCAAAAACCCCAATTTCTGCGGCCTCTGTAGCCAAAGTACAAATTGTCCAGGAAGAATCTGAAAGAACCTCAAATACTTTTGACTTCAAGAGTTACATGTTGGAGAAGGGCGCTGCTGTAAACCAAGCTCTTGACAGCGCTGTTTCTCTCAAAGAGCCTCTCAAAATTCATGAGGCCATGCGATACTCTCTCCTTGCTGGGGGCAAGCGAGTTCGACCTGTACTCTGCATAGCCGCCTGTGAACTTGTTGGTGGTACTGAAGTTACTGCTATGCCAGCGGCATGTGCTGTGGAAATGATTCACACCATGTCGTTAATCCATGATGACCTTCCTTGTATGGATAACGATGACTTACGTCGAGGAAAACCCACTAATCACAAGGTCTTTGGTGAGGATGTCGCTGTCCTTGCTGGGGATGCACTCCTAGCCTTTGCCTTTGAGCACATGGCCACTGCCACAACAGGAGCATCGGACGGTCAGGTAGTCCATGCAATATCGGAGTTAGCAAAGGCAATTGGATCCGAAGGTCTAGTTGCTGGGCAGGTTGTGGATATCAGCTCCGAGGGACTACAGGGTGTAGGGTTGGACCACCTTGAATTCATCCATGTTCATAAAACTGCAGCCTTATTGGAAGGAGCTGTGGTTATTGGGGCAATTTTGGCTGGTGGCAGTGATGAGGAGATTGAAAAGTTGAGGAGGTTTGCTAGGTGCATTGGTTTACTGTTTCAGGTAGTGGACGATATTCTCGACGTTACCAAGTCTTCGCAAGAACTGGGTAAGACGGCCGGGAAAGACTTACTGGTTGATAAAATTACTTATCCTAAGCTTATCGGTCTGGAAAAGTCTAGAGAGTTTGCAGAGAAATTAAACAGGGAAGCAAAAGAACAGTTACTAGACTTTGATCCAGAGAAGGCAATACCCCTTATTTCTTTGGCAAATTACATTGCTTACAGACAAAACTAGGGAAGTCTCTTAATGTTGTTCTTGTTGCATTGAATATATTTGATATCTTTTGCAGTGTATGATGTAAGAATCCGCTCTCTTGTTGTATTTAGGATTAATGTTTGAAACTTGATTAAGCAAGTAGAGGTGATGGTGGCAACTTCACTATTGTCTCCTTTTTTGTCTCCAATAGGGTGGGTTTATTTCAGTAATATATCGTACATTGGTTTGTAATATTTTGTTTTGGATAAAAAAGTCCAGCAACATCATATTAATACCTCTGAAAATTCAACACACAGGGAAGATTTATGACTGATACGTCCACCTTTGTAAAGTAGCAACTTTGACGTATACTTCTGTGAAGAAGATCAACCACGCACTAAGTAATAGTTTCTGGCCGCTTGACCAACCCTCCATGACGACTAGCATTTACACCTATTCATAATTTAGAGTATCCTTAAAATACAACGTACAGTAACATCTCAACAATGTACTTTCACGAGATCTTCAGCTTTCTATGGCCTACCCTCCCGAAACTCGCCGAAGAGCCCAATGACACAAAATACTTACCAAATAGTCAGGCACTCTACCATTCTCCTCAGTTTCTGAAAAACTACCAACCTCTCTCTTGAAAGTGAAGTGAAAGTGAAAAACTTACAAATTGCCAATTTGCTAGCCTTCCCCAACAAAGAATTTTTTAATGTCTCTAAGATTAGCTTTCCTAGAATGTAATATTCTGACAAAAATTAGCGGGGGCATCTCTTTGTAACTAACTGTTAAAGAGTAGATATAGGAAAGTCTTATATGGCCATCACATAAAGAAGTCTCACTGAATAATAATTATTATGGTAGAATTTTATAGAATGCTCATAAGAGAAAGTCTAAAAAAATTTCCTAGTTAAGAGGAGGTTTAATTATTTTAGTCTTCTATTTATATTTAGTTGTTTAATTATTCTATGAGTTAGACTCTGGGTATAATTAGAACTTAGGCGGTTGAATTTCTTTATGTTTTTATCTTTCCTCTACTATAAATAGAGACCTAAGGCATTCAAATTACAATAAAATCAGTGAATTATTTATTTTCTTAAAATTCAACATAGTACCAGAGCATGTATAAGTATTGATTGATTAAGTCTCAAAATCATAAATAGTTCCTTCAATTAGTGATTTTTTTATTTATTTTTCCCTTCTTTCTGTTATGTTTTCTTGTGCCTTGGTTTAGAATGTGTTATTAGTTTTTATTTATCAATGGGTTACTCTACCTTGTTATTATTTTTTATTAGCTTTTATTTAAGTTCAGCAATTTCAGCTCTTGCAAGAAAAACAACTACTTATTCACATCTCCATAGTCATCTCTTCCTACCAATCCTCTACTACACTTGTCCCTGATTGATGAGTTTTTTATTTTTTCATCGTTGGATGGGTTCTTTCAGAGAAGGCTCGAGTCTTCATTCTTATTGTTCTACAAATCTTTCCATGCTCATAGCTTGTCTTCAATGTCTCTGCGTCACAAATAGTAGTGCTGTTATTTCTCCTGGACTGAAATTAGTAGTTCAATTCTTTAATTTGACGGAAACAAAAGTTGTAACTCGCAAAAAAAAATAAAAAAATAGTCCACTTTGATAAGGGATTAGTATAATCCCTTCAGTTATTGGATAAGATTTCATTGTATTTATCCCATATTTTAATTATTTTCTCATGTAAAACTTATCTTTTCTATTCTAAATTATATAAATACCACCCTTAATCAATTGTAAAGAAGTGGTTTAGTTCAATATCTAACATGGTATCAAAGTAAATCGATCTTCAACATTTGCCATCCTTCAATTTTTTTCCCCTTTGCCTCTCTACCTGTAACTCACTCTTTGTTATACCCTCCCAAGCTAAACCACTCGAACGATGCACTCTTAATTCTATCTGCCTCACCCTTTCCCACAGTCTCCCCTAGCCCGACTTCTCTTCGGTCGCCCAATGCCGCACACCTATTGTTAGAATTAAACGCCCTAATTCCAAACTAACAAGAACAATAATAATAATCGCAGAAGAAAAAACAAGCAAGCATAACTCTCTCTCTGCTATACCCTCCCAAGCTGAACCACCCGGATGATGCGCTCTTGATTCTGTCCGCCTCACCCTTTCCCACCGTCTCCCCTAGCCCGACTCCTCTCCCGTCACCCGATGCCGCACACCTATTGTTAGGAATTAAATGCCCTAAGTCCAAACTAATGTGAACAATAATAATAATCGTAGAAGAAAAAAATAAGCACGAGAATACAAACAACAAGATTTATACTGGTTCGCGTCAAGGTGAGACTACGTCCTGTCTTCCGCACCACTGTAGTAATCTACTATGAAGATGAAATATTTTACAAGATAAATTGCACACTTAAAGTCCTTTTCCATGATGATAAAACTCTAATAGAGGCTCCCCTCAATTATAAAGGAAAAATTAGGGCAATCGCGATACAAATATAAAATTTCCAAACTACCCTTAATGAAACAGTAGTTAATAATATATCATGGACTGGACGAGGCAGGAAGAGGTCTTCTCGCCCCCCTTCCAACCCCTATGGTGACCTTACCGCGAAGGTTGATCCTCATACTGACTCAGCGTAGGGTGTGGATTATGCTCCACAACTTAACAATCTTCCACTTGGAAACTAATCCATCATCAATATCTTCTCTGCAGTGGCAACAACTTCCCAATCCTCAGAGAGAAGTCCAACTAAAGTAACTAAAGTTACACACAACTTCAGTTTCTCAATCGTAATAGTTTTTGTCAACATATCAGTCAGATTATGACTTCCTTGAATCTTCTCAAGTGCTAAGATTCCATCCTTCAAAGCTGATATGATGAAGTGATGACGCACTTGTATGTGCTTTGTTCTAGCTTGATAAAAAGGATTCTTTGCTAAATGAATAACATTATGACTGTCACAATACAACACATTATTCCCATGTTTGAGACCTAATTCTTCCTAGAAAGACTGCAGCTATACCATATCTTTGCTGACTTCAATCATGGTGACATATTCTGCCTCATTAGTGGGAAAAAAATATCTTCTGTAATTTAGAGACCCAAATAATTGTTGTACCACCCAATGTGTATACATATCCTATGGTACTCTTCCTACCATCAATGTCTTCAGTCATGTCAGTATCTACATAACCCTGTAATCCTAAGTCTGACTTTCTAAAACATAAAACTGAGTCTGTAGTGCCTCTCAAATACCTGAGAACCCACTTCACTGCTTCCCAATGTTGTTTGCCAAAATTACTTATATATCTGCTCACAACTCCCATTGCATGAGCTATGCCTGGTCTAGTACACACCATGGCATACATGAGACTGCCAATAGCAGAAACATAAGGCGCATTGGCCATGTGGATTCGCTCCCGCTTTGTAGAAGGTGACTGCTCATTAGATAGCCTAAAGTGGCTAGCCAAAGGAGTACTCACTAGTTTTGCATCATTCATGTTGAATCTACTCAACACCTTCACATATTCTTCTTGTGACAATTTTAAGACATCAATATCTCTAGTAATCCTCATCCCAGGATTTTGGGGATTTGTTTTGCAACACCCAAATCCTTCATTGCAAACTTCTTGGACAACTCCCTTTTCAACTTATCTATTTCCTATTTGCAAGCACCTACTATCAACATGTCATCAACATATAGCAGTAGAATAATGTAAGAGTCATCAAGCTTCTTCACATAACAACAATGATCTGCCTGACACCTCAAGAAACCATTACTACTCATAAAGGTGTCAAACTTCTTATACCATTGTCTTGGAGTTTTTTTAAGACCATACAAGCTCTTTTAAAGTTTGCACACCATTTTTTCTTTCCTTGTGCTTGAAACCCTGTGGCTGCATCATGTAAATTTCTTCGTCTAAATCACCTTGAAGAAAGGTTGTCTTTATTTTCCACTAGTCCAAGCATTGTTCTAATAGTAGTCAACTTCACTACTGGAGAGAAAATCTTAGTGCAGTCAATGCCTTCTTTTTGTTGAAAACCCTTGACCACCAGTCTTACCTTGTACTGCTTGCTACTATCATGTTTGTCTTTTATTCAATACACTCATTTATTCTGCAAGGCCTTCTTCCCTTTTGGTAACTCAGTCAATTGCCATGTCTGATTGGATAACAGTGATCCATCTCATACTGCATGGCCAACTCCGACTTGGTTGATTCATCAACTTTCACCGCTTCCTCATAACTCTCTGGTTCACCTTTATCAGTCAACAAAATATAATTCAATGTAGTGGAGTACCTCTATGGTGGTCTGCTAGTTCTAGAAGATCTCTTGAGTTCAGCCACCGGAATGTTCTGATTTACTTCTAGGGGTATATTTTCCTGGTCTTCCTAAGCAATATTCTCCATCTCAATAACTGGAAGATCTCTCAACTGAATTACATCAGACGTCTTGGCTTCATCACTTATGCTCTCAGACTCTATTCTCAACCTGTCTTTATACAGGGCACCTTCATTGAAGATAACATCCTTGGTTCGGATAAGCTTACGACTTTGGTTATCCCAGAAGCTTAACCAAACTGGGTACCACCATAGCCAATAAAGAAACATATTTTATATTTAGCATCAAGTTTACTTCTAACAACAAAATCAATATGAATGTAAGAAACACAACCAAAAACTTAAGAAAGAAAGGTTTACCTCTTTGCCACTCCAGACCTCTTCTGGTATTTTGCAATCCAATGGTGTTGAGGGACCTCTGTTGATCAGATAATCAGCGGTGCTAATAGCCTCAGACCAGAACATCTTTGGCAATCCCGCATATAATCTCATGCTCCTATCATGCTCATTCAAGGTTTTGTTCATCCTCTTAGCCACACCATTCTGTTGAGGTTTTCCAGGAATGGTCTTCTTCATCTTGATTCCATTATCAACACAGTATTGCTGGAAATCATCATCTATGTATTCTCTCCCATTATTTGACTGCAGGCACTTCACCTTCAAATTTGTCTCATTCTCGACATTGCTCTCCATTTCTTGAAGGTATCAAAGACATCAAATTTATTTTTTAGGAAATAAACCCATAGCTTTCTACTTGCATCATAAATAAATGTCACATAGTATTTAGAACCACCAAGGGAAGTAATACTTGAAGACCCCCACACATCCTTGTGATCCAACTCCAATTTTGCTGTCTTTTGTTCCTTTCCAGCCTTAGAAAAGCTAACCCTTTTCTACTTGCCAAAAATACATCCTTCACACAAATTGTTGTTTATAGTTTTCAACCATGGTAGCTTCCCTTGGGACTGAAGCACTTTAATTCCCTTCTCACTCATGTGAGCGAGCCTATAATGTGACAAGTCAGAATCAGTAATAGCATCGGCAACTACAACTATGTCTCTACAACTAGAGGTGATGTAAAGAGTTCCAGTTTTAACTCTTCGTGCAACAACATGGCTCCCTTAGTGACTTTCCAGGTAGCACCATTAAAAGTCACATTATGACCTTCATCATCAAGCTGCCCTACTGAGATCAGATTACGCATAAGTTTTGGTACATGTCTTACCTTGTGAATTTTCCACACTGACCTGTTTGACATCGTCAAACTAACATTACCAATACTGACAATATTCAAAGGTTCTCCATCAGTAAGATACACCTTCCCGTGATCTCCAACAACATAATTTTTCATGATCTCACAGTGTCCAATGGTGTGAAAAGAAGCTTTTGGATCTAACACCCAAGAGTCAATAAGACTATCAACCGACAAGAGTAAAACAACTTGTACCTCTTTGGTCACCGCATTTGCAGCATCAATTTTCTTTTCATCCTTCGTTGGTGCTTTGTAGTTCTTCTTTATGTGACCAAACTTGCCAAAATTTCAACACTCCACATTCCTTCCGAATTTAGACTTGCTTCTTCTATTCCTTGACTTCCCTTTACCATTGCCCTTGTTGGAATTCCACTCGAAGTTCATGCCCCTAGTATCGACACTTAGGGCAGAATTAGATATCAACAATTCTCTGGACTCCTTTCTATGAACTTCCTTAGCAAGAATGTTATCTTGAACATCATTAAAGATTAACTTCCCATTGCCTATAGAGTTGCTGACTGCAACCCTCATAGGCTCCCAAAAATTTGGCAGAGATGCCAAAAGAATTAAAGTACGAACTTAATCATCGAATTTAACTTGAACGGATGTCAATGGATTGAAAATCGTGCTAAACTCATTCAAATGCGATGCCACTGAAGTATTATTTGTCATCTTTAAATTGAAGAGTTTTTTCATGAGACATATCTTACTATTTGCGTAAGGTTTCCCATACATGTCAGACAGAATCTTCATCATCCCCACTATGGTTTTCTCCGACACCATGTTGTGAGCAACGTTCTTCGACAGTGTTAACTAGATTACTCCCAACACCTATCTATCGAGGAGATTCCGCTCATCGTCTTTTATACCTTTTGGTTTCATATCCAGAAGTTGTGCGCATAGCTTTTTACTGTACAGATAATCTTCGATTTGCATCCTCCAAAACATAAAATCCATACCATCAAACTTGTTGATCCTTAGTGCAGATCCATCTCAGCCACCCATTGCTCTAAATTTCAAACCAAAGCTCTGATATCACTTTTTAGGAATTAGACGCCCTAATTCCAAAGAAATAATAATAATCACGGAAGAAAGAAAAAGAAAGCACGAGAATACAAACAACAAGATTTATACAGGTTCGCCTCAAGGTGAGACTGCATCCTGTCTTTTGCACCGCTGCAGTAATCCACTATGAAGATGAAATAGTTTACAAGAGAAATTACACACTTATAGGTGTCTTTCTCTAACTTCTCAGGGGCTACAACTCAAAGTCCTTTTTTGTGATGATGAAACCCTAATTTCGGCTCCCCCCAATTATAAAGGGAAAAATAAAACAACTATGATACAAGAGTAAAATTCCCAAATCACCCTTAATGAAATGACAATTAATATATTGTGGACTGGGCGGGGGTAGGAGGGGGGCTTCTCACACCCCTTCCAACCCCCTTGACAACCTTATCGCGAAGGTCAATCTGCATACCGACTTAGCATAGGGCATTGATTAGACTCCACAACTTAACACCTGTGCCACGCCACACATGACTTCCCCCGGCCGCTACCAGTGTCACTGCTCTTCCTCATCTCTTCCCCAGACGATGCACTCTCTTCGTTGTTAAGTTGTGGAGCCTAATCAAAGCTCTACACTGAGTCAATACGCGGATCGATCTTCGCGGTAAGATCACCATGGGTGTTGGAAGGGGAACAAAAAGCTCCCCTCTCAGGAGTGTAGGAGCGTAGCCTCTGCTTGGTCCACGATATATTAAATGCTATTTTATTAAGGGCACTTTGGGAATTTTACTTTTGTATCATGGTTTCCCTAGTTTCCTCTTTATATTTGGGGTGTTGGTATTAGGGTTTTATCATCCGAGGAACATCAGTTGCGGCCGAGAGAGGTCAGAGAAAATTACATATAAGTGTGTGCGATCTTTCTTGTAAACTATTTCATCTTCATAGGAGATTACTGTAGTGGCAGAAGACAAGATGTAGTCTCACCTTGAGGCAAACCTGTATAAATCTTCTTGTATTTTTTTGTGATTGCTTTTCCTTTCTTCCACGATTATTATTATTGCTCTTGTTAGTTTGGAATTTGAGCATTTAATTTCTAATTTGCCCCAGTTGCTACTGGTGCCACTGCTCTTCCACATCTCTTCATCGGATTATGCACTCTCTTCGATTTCGTCCCCCCAAACCGCTACCAGTGCCGCTCCTCTTCCACATCTCTTCATCAGACGATGCACTCTCTCCGATTTAGTCCACCCTTGCCGCTACCAATGTCACTGCTCTTCGACATCTTTTCACCGGACGATGTGCTCTCTCCAATTCCGTATGTCCTAATCGCTACTAGTACCGCTATTCTTCCACACCTCTTCATTGGACGATGCACTCTCTCTGATTCCAGCCACAACTAGTGTTGTTGCTCTTCCATATCTCTTCACCAAATGATACACTCTTTTTTGATTCCGTCTAGCCCAACCGCTACCAATGACACTGCTCTTCCACATCTCTTCACTAGATGACGCACTCTGTCCGCCCCAGCCGCTACCAATACCATTGCTCTTCCACATCTCTTCATCAGATGATGCACTCTCTCTGATTTTGTCTACTCCAGCCGTTACTAGTGTTGCTGCTCTTCCACATCTCTTCACCGGATGATGCACTCTCTCCGAGTTTGTCCACCCCTACAGCTACCAGTGCCGCTGCTCTTCCCGTTCTTTTGCTTCCAAGAACCCTCGAAACAAACCTCCTTACATAGTCAGTGCCAAATTCAAAGTTTCAGTTGCTAAGAGACAAGATTGACCTCTCTAACAGTGGCCTATCTTGAGGGAACATGATAAGAAATTAGTATAACCCTTTCAGCTATTGGATAAGATCTCATTGTATTTATCCCATATTGTAATTATCTTCTCATGTTAAGCTTATATTTTCTATTCTAAATTGTATAAATATCACTCTTAATCAATTGTAAAGGAGTAGTTTAGTTCAATATCTAACACACTTCAATTGCTAGAACACCCAAACATGTCAAATGATCATAGTTCTGATGTTAGAGGAGGCTGAATATGCTAAGACAACAACTGACAAGTTGCTACTTCTGAGATTTTTTCAAGTCCAAGAGATGACGAAATCAGTTCAGATCTTTCATCAACGTTTCAATTTAAAAAAACCACCAGTACCTTCAATATGAAGCTGCACCAAAGTTGCAATCTGAGAACATGGCAAGAGCATAGATTAGTAGCAACGTTCTCTTGGACAACTTGGCTCCAGTTTCATTTCCTCTTCAAAGATGGACTCCAGTGACCTTATCAATGTCCTTGTCAATGCAAAAAAGAGGTATCTTGTGAGTCCCCTAGTTGGTCCTTGATTCCTCTGAATTTCTCTACTTGCCAGCCTTTGATATCAGATGATTTCAGAAGACTACATTCTATAGAATTTAGGAATTGAGAATAATATTTGCCGTGATTTTCATTGATGAGGAGACATGTATTTATAGAATTATAATAGTGACTATAGAGATTACAACTTTTCAGAGTTTGAGTCTATTTGGTGCTTTTATTTCGATCCTTATCTTTATCTCTATCATGCCCCCACAAGATGTCCAAGAAGAGAGTCCAATCTTGGTCATCAAAAAGAGGAAATGTGTTCATGGAAGCTGAAGGACGGGAAAAGCAGCACACTCGTAGCAGTTGGGGCAAATGAAGTTGGAGAGAATGTATCATCCGGTAAAGAGAAGTGGAAGAGCAGCGACACTGGTAGTGACTGGGGTGGACGAAATTGCATCATTCGGTGGAAGATCAATGACACTGGTAATAGCTAAGGCAAACGGAATTGCATCATTCGATGAAGAGATGTGGAAGAGTAGCGGTTGGGGTAGACGGAAGCACATCATCCAGTGAAGAAATTGAAGAACAATGACACTGGTAGCGACTGGGGTGGACGAAATGGCACTGGTAGTGATTGGGGTGGATAGAATTGCATTGTCCGGTGGAAGAGCAATGGCACTTGTAGCGACTGGGGTGGAAAAAATCGCATCGTTTGGAGAAGAGATGTGGAAGAGTAGTGGCACTGGTAGCGGTTGGGGTGGAAGGAATCACATCATCCGATGAAGAGATGTAGAAGAGCAACGACACTTGTAGCGGCAGGGGTGGATGAAATCGGAGAGAGTGCATCGTGTAGATGGGGAGAGATTTTGCAGAGGATTTTTTTTGTCGCACGTGCATAACTCGCTTGCGTGGACTACACATGCATTGTTCGCACATGGTTCGCCCTGGACTTAGGTTGCCTACCATGGTTTTGTCGAGACGACGTGGGGGGAGCCTAGTGCGGTGCTGGTGAGGGTGGTTGCTGGCAAAGCTGACGGGGGCTGCAAGGCGATGGCGACGAGGACGTCAAGCGACACTGGAGGTGAAGGTGATAGAGATAGAGAAGGGGAAGAGAAATTCATGGAAGGGGCACAAGGTCTTCGCCTGGCGATAGGGAGAGTCGATGGTCACTAGATAGGAGTCGGACTAGAGACGATAGTGGGAGAGGAAGCAGTGCTGCGGAGGTCGGGCCCGTGGTTCAGCCTCAGTGATGATTTCTAGTGATGGCGAGCTGGTTCTAATTAATCGATTGAGAGCTTTGATACCATATAAAATTTAGGAATTGAGAATAATATTTTCTGTGATTTTCATTGATGAGGAGATAGATATGTATAGAATTACAACATTAACTGTAGAGATTACAACTCTTCAGAGTTTGAGTTTGAGTCTATTTGGTATTTGTATTTCGATCCTTATCACATTTGTGAGCAGACTCATGCTCCAGTTCCTTCTTAGTTCCTTCTCAAAGAAAAGACGAACTCCTACAAAATGTAGACGCAGCAGTATTCAATATTGTTGGCTGGAATTCAGAAGGGGCATGCATTGAATCCCCATAACAGCAACTTCCCCAAGACTTCTGATTGAATCAGACCTCTCAATGACTTGATGATTTGCCTTGGCCAAGAAGAAGAAAAGTTGATAGAATGTGAAAGAGTTTGGAGTTTCTGAGTTCAGAAACAAAGAAAGCAAGATTGGAAACTACTTCTGATTTATCACTTCCGTTTTCTTTTTTCTGCTAAAGGAAACTTGCAGACCATTCCAGATTACTTCTGTAGTTTATGCTTGGTGAACTGCATCTTGGGAAGATTTCCTGGTTTTATGTTGCTGCTTGAGAGACACTGGATTCTCTTCTTTTGAACCAGAATATGTGATCAGTTCCAGACTGCTTCTGAAGTTTACTGAACCCAGATTTTTCGTTGCTGCTCAAGAAGACTTTTGCCTTTATTTTTGGGCAAAGTCACATCTCTAACTCTTCAAGACAGAAAGGTTTTAAGTTTTGCAACTCACAATGAGGCTCTGAGATTCAGAATAAGGGTTGCATCGTGTTTCATTTACTTCTGATGTTGCTCGTTGCCAAACCTGCTGCTGCCTTTCCTTATTTTGAACCTCCTCACCCACCTCATGCTGAAAACTGCATGCTTTCCTCGGCATCCCAGCAAGCAACTGTTTTTATTGTTTCTGGATGATGGTGCTGTTGATGGCTTCGAGTCTCAACCACGTCTTTGTGCATGGAGTTCCTTGGTGAGTTGGAGAAGACAAAGGAACGACAGACTCGAAGCAGATGCTGTCACATGGCTTTATTAGCTGCTAAAGCAGCACTCATGCTGCCAAGAACCAAGTCTAAGTTGATGTTGGCAGCTGTACTTAGTCTCTCCAAATGTGGTAGAATTTCCTTCCTCCAAGTGTGACTAGCTGGTTTCTCTGCCAAGTTTGACTGAAGCCTTGGGTTGCTGCTACTTTTGATGGCATGAGGTGATTGAGAGGCAATTATTGATGAATCAAGTTGCGTCATCAACAGCTACTCTATCTCATGAGCGGTTTCCCAACTCATCGAGCATTGCAAGGTTAGTTGGAGATTTACATCTGTTGAAAAACTAAACACGCTTCTCAAAAGAGAGATCATCAAGATATATTTTATCCAAAATGGAATCTGTCATTGCCAGACGATCGGAGTCCACATGAAGCCATTTATCAATCGATATTGGTCTAGCATTGGCTAGAGTCTTTCACGAGCTCTTTGAAATTGCTCTCCAGATTAGAGATTTGAGAGCAGCAAAAATGTTGTCTACTGAACTGTTCATTGGCTATTTTCATCAAGCTACTACTGTTTTAATACAAACTGCCTTTTCATGTGTTCTTGTTGGGTCCTGATTTCATTCGGGATATGATTGTAAATACTGGTCTTGTTGAGACCTTTTTTGTAATTTTATGTCTGGAGTATTTAACTTCCTGTAACTTAGGTTTACTGTGGAATAATCAAAAAATTTGCTCCCGCTCTGTTTTTCCTCTGGTCGTCATCGTCTCTCAGAAATCCCCAAATCCCCAACATCTGGTATCAGAACTGGTAAAACCAGTTCGGCGACGATTGCGGGAGAAAGGTTCCCATTCTGCAATGACGCAGGGAGACTCCCAAATCGATTCTCGACGTCGGGTGGAGTATCTCCGCCCCAGAGCTTGACGGCGGCGTCGTCGTAAACAGTGGCCGCCTCTTTTGCTGCGTCGGGTCTCAGTTCTCCTCTGCGTATCGGCCCCAGTGCCGTCGCTGCAAGCTAGCCTCGCCGGCCAGCTGCCTTACGAAACGCCGTTCAGTACATGCCCTCCCGATGCTCGTTCCTGTCTGGTTCAGTTGTCGCAGAGAGAGAGGAGAGTCCGTGAGATTTTTTTGTTGCTGCTGCAATAACCTTGCGACGCCGTCACTGTTGACGGCAGAAAGAGGAGAGAAGCTTGCCGTGTGCTCAGTCCGACGACACTGTTCCGGTAATTTCGTTCTAGAAATTTTTTTTGTGTGTTATGAATTTATCAATAAATTACTGGAATGGAGGAGGGAGATCAAAATCAGGGTACGATGATTAAGCTGTCTTTGTCCAATTTTTCCATCTGGAAGTCCAGAATGAAAGATTTCCTATTCTGTAAGGATGCTTATGAACCGGTAATGGGTGTGAAACCAGTGGATAAACTAATGCTGCTTGGAATTTATCCAACCGTAAAACTGTAGCCTTGATCAGACAGTGGGTTGATGATTCAATATTTCATCATGTCTCAATAGAAACCGATGTCAAGTTGTGGGAGAAACTTGAGAGTTTGTATGAGCGCAAAATAGCCCAAAACAAAGCCTTTTTCATTCGAAAACTTGTGAACATGAAGTATCACGAGGGCTCATCAGTAAGTGAGCATTTGAGTCGGTTCCAGGACTGCATGAATCGGCTAGCTACTATGAAATTGGCTTTGGATGAAGAACTACAAGCCTTAATTCTTTTGAGTTCCTTATCGGATAGTTGGGAGACTCTTGTAGTGTCATTGAGCAATTCGGCACCGAATGGTATTGTGACTCTTGCCATGGTGAAAGATAGCATGCTTAATGAGGAGTTGAGGCGTAAAGAGTTGGGCATTACAAACGAGTCAGCTGCTCTTGTTACTGAGAATTGTGGAAGGAGTAGACATAGAAACTCTCACGGACATGACAAAAATGATAAGTCGAAAGGGAGATCGAAATCTCGCAAGGGCATTGTTTGCTACTATTGCCAAAAACCGGGACATATAAAGTTTGAGTGCAAAAAGTTGAAAGCAAAGCCTAAGAGGAATCAATCTAGACCTAGATCTGATGAGAAGGAGAAGGAAAGCACCGCTACCACTGCCACTGCATATGACGGTGAAGTGATCATTGCTTGTAATGCCGATTTTGTTAATTTCACAAGCCAAGACTCCACTTGGGTGATAGACTCAGCAGTTTCATTTCATGTCACTTCGAGACGTGACTTGTTCACTTCCTATAGGCAAGGTAATTTTGGCAAGGTAAGAATGGGGAATGATGGGGTATGCTACATCTCCGGCATTGGAGATGTGTGTGTGGAGACCAGCGTGGGGTGCAGGTTACTTCTCAAGAATGTTCGACATGTGCCGGATATGAGGCTTCATTTGATTTCTGTTGGTGCTCTTGATGATGAAGGGTACCGTAGTCATTTTGGTGATGGGAAGTGGAAGTTGTCCAAAGGTTCTCTTGTTGTTGCCCGAGGTGAAAAATCAAACTCGCTTTATACAATGCGGGTTAAATTATGTGGCAAGGTGAATGCAATAGAAGGTGACTCAACCGATTTGTAGCACTTGCGCCTAGGTCATATGAGTGAGAAAATGTTTCAAATTCTGGCTAGAAAGGATTGTGTGCCGAGTGATGGTACATCTCTGACATCGTGTACGTATTGTTTGGTGGGTAAGCAACATCGAATTGCTTTCAAGAGAAGTCCTACCACTAAGAAGTCGAATGTCTTGGATTTGGTTCATACCGATCTTTGTTCCATGGGTGATAGCACACTTGGAGGAGCTCTTTACTTTGTCACTTTCGTGGATGATCATTCTAGAAAGCTATGGGTTTATGCCTTGAAGACAAAGAATCAAGTTTTGGAAATGTTCAAACAGTTCCTTGCTGCAGTTGAAAGAGAAACAGGTCGGAAATTAAAATGCATTCGATCAGATAATGGTGGTGAGTACAACGGGCCATTTGAAACCTTCTGTAAGGTTAATGGAATCAAGCTTGAAAGAAAGGTGCCAACAACGCCGCAACAGAATGGAGTAGCTGAGAGAATGAATCGCACAATTTGTGAGAGAATACGGTGTATGCTCTCTCATTCAAAGCTTTCAAAAGCTTTTTGGGGTGAAGCGATGAATACCGCTGTTCATTTGATTAATCTCTCACCTTGTCATGCACTAGATGGTGATGTTCCCGAGCGGGTTTGGACCGAAAAAGATGTGTTTTATGGACACTTGCGGGTATTTGGTTGACGAGTATTTGTGCACATTCCTAGAGATGAAAGAGCCAAGCTTGATAGCAAGACAAAGGAGTGTATTTTCTTGGGTTAAAAAACCGGTGAATTTGGTTATAGATTGTGGGATCCAATTGAGAAGAAGGTATTAAGGAGTCGGGATGTAGTTTTCTTTGAAGAAGAAACTGTTGAGAATTTGGGAAATCCTGAAAATGTGAAAACCTCTTCTAGCCACTTTGTTGATTTTATACCCATCTCGAGTAACCAAGAAGTTGAAAGCAACCAGAATACCAAAATTGAAGATCAAGGTGAGCAATCAGAAAATCAAAGTCCACCTTTACAAGAGTTGAGAAGATCAAATCGTGAACTAAGGCCTACTTCAAGATACTCTCCACATGAGTATGTTTTGCTCACTGACGGTGGTGAACCTGAAAGCTTTGAAGAAGCTATGTGTCATGAGCAAAAGGGTGGGTGGTTTGAAGCTATGCAAGGTGAGATGAATTCCTTGCATAAAAATCGCACCTTTGAGTTAGTTGAATTACCTAAGGGTAAGAAGGTACTCACGAACAAGTGGGTGTTTCATTTGAAATCAGATGGCACAGATTTAAAGCCGAGGTACAAGGCTCGGTTAGTTGTAAAGGGATTTGATCAAAAGAAGGGGATTGATTTTGAGGAGATATTCTCGCCCGTGGTCGAGATATTCTCGCCCGTGGTCAAGATATCCTCTATTCGGGTTATACTTGGTTTGGTCGCTAGTTTGAATCTGGAGATTGAGCAGCTTGATGTGAAAACCGCTTTTCTCCATGGTGATTTGGAGGAGGAGCTCTATATGGAGCAACCCGAGGGATTTGTTGAAAAAGGCAAAGAGGACTTGGTGAGCAAATTGAGGAGGAACCTTTATGGTTTGAAACAAGCACCGCGAAACTGGTACAAAAGATTTGAATCCTTTATGTGTGACAACAATTTTAACAAGACCACTTCCGAAAATTGTGTCTTCATGAAAAGGTACTCTAGTGGAAATTTCATTATTCTTTTATTCTATGTCGATGACATGTTGGTTGTCGGTAATGATACAAAGGAGATAAGAGCTTTGAAAGAAAAGGTTGGGAATGAATTTTCAATGAAGGATTTAGGTCTTGCAAAGAAAATTTTTGGTATGAGAATCACTAGAGATCGGGAATGGTGCAAACTTTGGTTGTCACAAGAAAGGTATTTGGGAAAGGTGATTGAACGGTTCAATATGAGCAAATGCAAATCGGGTTCTTCTCCACTTGGTAGTCATCTCAAGTTGACACTTGATGATTGTCCAAAGGATGAAAAGGAGAAAGAAGAAATGAAGAAGGTGCCGTATGCATCCGTGGTCGGTTCATTGATGTATGCAATGGTGTGTACAAGGTCGGATATTGCTCATGCTGTTGGAGTGGTAAGTCGTTATCTCTCCAACCCTGGAAAAGCTCATTGGGATGCTGTGAAATGGATTCTTCGGTACATTCGTGGTACTACTGGTTATTGTCTCTGTTATGGGGCTAGTAAACCAGTTCTGGAGGCATATGCAGATGCCAATTGGGCCAGAGATGTTGACTCGAGGAAGTCAACATCCGGTTATTTGGTTTGTTTTGCAAATGGTGTTGTCTCATGGCAATCGAGACTAAAGAAATGTGTTGCACTCTCCACAACCAAAGCTGAATACATTGTAATCACCGAAGCATGCAAAGAACTATTGTGGATGAAGAAGTTCTTTCAAGAATTGGACATTCGGCAAGAGAGGTATGTGTTACTTTGTGATAGTCAAAGTGCAAACCATTTGAGCAAGAATCCCACATTTCATTTGAGATCAAAGCACATTGATCTACGTCATCATTGGATATGTGATGTGCTTGAAAAGAAAGAATTGATGTTGGAGAAAGTTCACACGAGTGAGAATGGCTCCAACATGTTGACAAAGTCCTTACCTCCTTTGAAGCTTGAAGCTTGTCGTGACATAGCTGGTTTGGTTGAGGGTTCTACCTCATGAATCGGAGGAGGAGTTTTGTTGGGTCCCGTTTTCATTCGGGACATGATTTTAAATACTGGTCTTATTGAGACCTTTCCTGTAATTTTATGTTTGGAGTATTTAACTTCCTGTAACTTAGGTTTACTGTGAAATAATCAAAAATTTTGCTCTCGCTCTGTTTTCCCTCTGGCCGTCGTCGTCTCTCAGAAATCCCCAAATCCCCAACAGTTCTTGATACCCATGCTGGAGTTCTGAGTTTATTTCCTAAACTCCACTGTGGTGTGTCTTCTCTATGTAGCTTTGAGGTTATTTTGTTACCTTAAGACTTCTGCTGATTTGTCTACCTTACACAAAGTTAAGTCGGTGCCATTTATGTCTTCTTGTTTTCTTTTTATGCCAAGCTTGATTTCTCTTAGGTTCCATATTCTTCCCTTCTTTGAGAAAATTTCCAATGTCAAACAATAAATTTGGTCACTTATCTTGAGTAATAAGACAAGTTTTTATAAGTTTATGTTGTTAAAATTATAGTATTTCTTTAGTTTGCCATTTTTTTAATTACTACAGAGCAAGGACTTTCTTCCATAAGTCTTTCTTCCCCTTGTGAATAGGCAAGTCCAGATCTTGTCTTGTTGTCACACTCCATCATCAAAGGTTGAGAGTCAGCTTTGCTGGATATACTATTTTGTTGTCTACCCAAGTTTCTCTAGAAATCCTGGAAACGGGGAATCTTCTCTCATTCTCACAAACAACTTTTCCAAGGGCTCGTAGTAGAGCAATCAAAGCAACATTGTAGCTATGATGAGAAAATGATCCCTCTTCGGCAAATTTAATGCATCTCTTACATATATCATTGAAATGTTGGACCTTAGAATATGGACAACAACCCTGTTGCAATTCATGCTCGCTCTTAGCTTTTTTTGTCCACCTCTTCAAAATGTGACTAGCGAGGATCACATATATACAAAATGCTATAAGGATTCCATCCAATGTCTACAAAGAGAGCCTCTAAACTCAAACAAGTCCTTTCTTGCAACCAAATCCTTTTTTAAAAAAAGAGTGATGATTTTATTCAAGCAAAAAAAAGCAAACACAAAGCTTAAGGAAGTGCTCCTGTTATGACAAGGGATTGTAGATGAGAATGTTTAATAAAATTCACCACACTGATAGGGGTGAGTGATTTTCATTTATATAGTTATTTACAACGTAATCAGTGTAACTACAGAAGGATTACAAAAGGATCGATTACACAATGCATGGAAAGATTTGAGCTAAATAAGCTCCTGTAATTAAGGGTCAAATGTCTCCTGTATGGAAGGCGGTAGTTCAGGGTAGAGAATCCTCAACATCCCCCCACAAGCTAAGCGTCGAATTAGGATAGACGCGTAGCTTGGATTGAAAAAATTGAAAGAGAGGCCAAGACACACTTTTGGTGAAGATATCAACAACCTGTAAGTGAGAGGGCACATACTGTGTACAAAGTTTGCCACCAACAACAAGTTCATGAAGAAAGTGAATGTCTAACTCAACGTGCTTCGTCCACTTGTGAGAAGCAGGATTGGAGCTCAAAAAAATCGCACTTTTGTTGTCGCATAATAGAAGAGGCCGCTGTGGAAGAGAAATTTTGAGGTCACGAAGAAGATGTGTGAGCCAAAGAAGTTCGGCGGCAGTGAGAGCTAGGGCATGATACTCAAACTCACAGCTGGAACGAGAAACGGTAGGTTGCTTCTTTGCACTCCAGGAAATCAAGTTGTCACCAAGGTAAATGGAGTAACCAGAGGTAGAGCGTCGAGTGTCAGGGCATCCTACCTAGTTGGCATCAGAGTAAGCAACTAAAGAACCAGGAGCAGCGGATGGACGGAAAGAGAGGCCAAAATACAGGGTACCCTTAACATAGCGAAGAATGCGCTTAACAACAAGAAAGTGGTCTTCAGTGGGAGAGTGTAGAAACTGACTGACAGAGTGGACAACATGAGCAATATCGAGACGTGTGATGGTCAAATACTGAAGAGCACCAACAAGAGATAGGTAAAGAGTAGAATCCGAAAACAACTAACCATCAGAAGATAGATACTGAGAAACAACCATAGGAGTGTGAATAGGCTTGCTATCATGTAACTGAGCATGAGAGAGGATGTCACACACATATTTCAGCTGATTGAGAAAAATACCATCATTGGTGGGTCTAGCTTCAAGACCAAGGAAGTAACTGAAAGAGCCTAAATCCTTAGTAGCAAACTCAGAGTGAAGCTTACAATTAAAGCTATCAAGAAGAGAGGAGTTGTTTCCCTTAATAATAAAATCGTCAACATATAGGACCAAATAAATAATGTCAGAGTGCTGGTGAAAGACAAAGAGCAATGTGTCTGCACAGCTACAATAAAAACCAATGTGAAGGAGGAAGGAGCTAAACCGTTGAAACTAGGCATGGGGTGCTTGTTTGAGACCATAGAGAGTTTTTTTTGTAGATGACAAACATGATTAGGAAAGCAAGGATCGATGTACCCAATAGGTTGTTCCATATAGACTTGTTCAGTAAGATGATCATTGAGGAAGGCATTCTTGACATCCAATTGATGGAGTGGCCATCGGTTGATCACAGCAAGAGATAGGACAACACAGACATTGGTAGCTTTGATGACAAGGCTAAAAGTGTCCATGTAGTCAAGACCAGGTACCTGTGTATAGCCCTTGGCAATGAGATAAGCTTTGAGACATTCAATAGATCCATCGGGCAAATATTTGATCTAAAACACCCATTTGGAATATTGGTGTGAGTAGGTCGAGGGACCAAAATCCAGATATGATTATTTAGCAGAGCTTGAACTTCTTCATCCATGGCGATGAACCAAGCAGGATTCTTAGTAGCAGATTTGAACCCTTTAGGCTCAGTGGATGTCAGAAGAGTAGAGAGAATCCCCGATGATCCGAAGAAGGCAAGATTGGACGAGTGGCTAGGTTTGAAAATACAAGTCTTGGCTTGTGTGAGCATAGGATGAGAACTCATCGGAATGGTAACAACAGGACCAGCAGGGAGCGGTGCAGTGCTCCCAATAGAAAGTGGGCAGGGATCTGAGTGCTATAGAGGTAGACCTGCAAGAGAATTAGCGGCCTACAAAGACTCATCCACAGGATCAATACAAAGTACACACGGACGGGATTCAGATTGAGCAATGTGTCGGGAATGGGGGTCAGGGAAAGATTGGGGCATGGCAGTATGAGAAAGACTTGGTTCTAGAAAATTTGAAAATTGGAGAGAGGATAGTGGTTGAGCCTGGGAGTAGCTAGGGAGGGAAAGTAGTCTCATCAAACTCAGCATGTCGAGTGATATATAGCCTAGAGGTGGTGGGATCAAGACAACAAAACCCTTTATAAGAGTTGTATCCCATAAAAAGACAAGGAAAACTACTAGGGGAAATTTTATTAGGCATATAATCACGTACACATGGATAAACAAGACAACCAAATGGATGAATTTTTTTATAATTTGGAGAGAGACCATAGAGAAGCTCAAAAGGGCACTTACTTCTGAGAACTGGTGTGGGCAAGCGGTTGATGATGTAAGTTGCAGTGCTAAAAGCATCAACCCAAAAGCGAGGAGAAATGTGGGAATGAAAAAGCAAGGCCAAACCAGTTCCAGTCACATGACAGTGTTTTTCGTTCGCCGCGACCGTTTTGGGTAGGAGTATATGGATAAGATAGTTGATGATGAATGCTAGAGGTACGAATGTGATTTTTAGAACAATTGCTAGTAAATTCTGCACCACCGTCACTTTGAAATTTTTTTATACGAGCAAAATGTTGTTTTTCCTCAAATTTTTGAAATTGGATAAATGTATCATAGAAGTCAGATTTCAATTTCAATGGATAAAGCCAAGTGAAACGAGAATAATCATCAATAAACAAAATATAGTAAACAAAAACCAAATTGGATGTTATTGGTGAAGGACCCATATATCGCAATGAATAAGATCTAACACATGTGTAGAAGTTAGGACCCCATGAGAATGACTCTAGGTTAACGTGGAAGAAGAAGGAGAGAAGACAGAGAAGAGGGAGAAAGAAGAAGGAAGTTAGAGAGGAGAGTTTGGATTAAGGGAAGGAGAGAATGAGTCAAGGGAAAAGAGAGGGTAGCTGGACGTTTTTCCAAAGAGAGGAAAAGGGTTGAATGCCTTACCTCTTAGCCAATGCTCTTATTTATAGTGTTACAAATCCCTTTGGATTACAACTCAATAGATTAAAAGACATACTAAGACAATGTATTTACATCTTCATGTCATTCTTATGGAACATACCATAAATAACCACTTTACCACTCCTTTGACGTGTGGGCTTCTAGCCTTGAGTTTGTGGGCTTGAGCCCATCTTCCAACAACATGAGACGACCTTTTTTTATTACGAGAATAATGCAAACGATGACTTTTAGAAAGTTGGCATGTATCACATAATTATGGACATGGAAATAAGGAAGTAAGATAAATTTGTTCATTTTTATTTAATAAAGAAATAAAAAAATGATGCACATGTCTTAGACGAGCATGCCATAAATTATACGAATCATGAAGAGATTTATTTTTCAGGAAAAAAATAAAAGCAAAATTTCCATGCTCTAACACATATAAGCCTCCATCATGTTTACCGGTTACCACCACCTTTCCCGTTTGGCGATTCTGAACAGTGAAAAAATCATTAGTAAACATAACGGATAAAGGAAAATCATTCGTTAATTTACTAATAGACAAAAGTTTTTTAGTTAGATGGGGAACAACCAAAACATCTAACAATTTAAGATCTAGGGAAGGGGAAAGTTGACCAGTATGGGTAATAGGTAGGGACGCACCATTCCCTACAATCACACAATCCTTACCCGTATAGGTGACAGAGTGATCCAAAGAGGAGTGGGCTGGAGTCATGTGGGCCGAAGCACCTGTATCAGGAACCAGTCGTATGGTTCATTTTCGGACATTGACCACGAAGAGGCAAACACTTTTGCAAGGTGCGCAGAGGTGTCTTGCCGAGCATAGCACTGACGACACCGATCAGCATAATGGACTGCTAGGCGGCAGATCTGGCAGCACGGTGGACGGCGATTGTGGTTGGAGTTGGAACGACCCTGGCCGTGACTGGAATTGCCGCTTTGGTTGTGGCTGGAGTGGCTGCTCTTGCCGTGACTGGAGTGGCTTCCATGTCCATTTCCACGGTCACGTTTTTGGCGAGAAGGGCCTCCGAAACAATGAGAGGAGGCCCGATTTGTAGTGAATGCAGCAGTTGAGGTCGCCAGAGGCTCAAGAGATTTTTGAAAAAGAATCTGCTCTCGACACAAAGTGAGAGAAGTAGGGGAGGGGAGTTTGTGCCATTTGAGCAGAGGAGAAGCTGGAGAAATCGGGGCCGAGACCACGAAGGTACCAGTGGCCTTTGTCGGTTCCATCAAAGGGACGACCGATGGCATGGAGTTGACCACACAACACCTTGAAGGTACAAGTGTAGGCAGTGATCGAGCGAGTGCCGCTTTTCATCAATTGAAGATCATCTTCGAGGCGAATTTCATGGGCTTGAGAATGGTGGCTGAAGGTGTTCTCTAGGGCGATCCATACCTCAGTGTAATCAGTGTAATTACAGAAGGATTACAGAATGATCGATTACATAATGAATGGAAATATTTGAGCTAAATAAGCTCCTATAATTGAGGGTCAAATGTCTCCTATATGGAAGGCGGTAGATCAGGGCATAGAATCCTCAATAGTAGGGAGGCCCCTAATTCGACACAAAGGTACGCAACTGAATTAGTTGGTTGGGGAACATGAAACCAAATACAAGAAAAGAAATATACAATGTCAAAAATCTGAAGTAAAACATCCCAATGTCTCCATGGAGGGTCTGAATGGGAAGAGCACCACCCGATGACAACTTTGGAGCCTCCTTAAATGAAGAGGGGGTTGCTAAAGCGATCATGGTAGATGGTGAGGCCATGCAAGAGCGCGAAGAGCTCGACAAAGGTAGATTTTGAAACACCAAGGGGGTGGTCGGAGTAGGAGATAAGGGTGTGTCCATCAGCATCATGAATCATTCCTTCATAGCCCGCTAGACCAGGGCATCCAAGGGCGTTACCTTCAAAGTTGAGTTTGAGAGTCCCATGGGGGAGAGGCTTGGGCTAACCATCACAGGAGGTTGAGAGGGGGCAAACATCTGAGCAGCCGCATGCCAATTGGTGTGGAGGGGAATGCTCAAGAGATTGCTAAATTCCTTTCTGGTGTGGAGCTATGTAGAAATGAGGTCAGTAGGTTGGCAAGCAACTTCATTAGTTGAGCTAAACTTGCAGTTGAAGTGGTGGTTGTTTCTCTCCTTCCAAAGGCACCAGGGGATGAGAGCAATATAGGTTGAAAGGATGAGTTTTCCATTCTTAGGCTGTCAGAACCCAAGAGATAAGAGACAAACATGTGACAAGTCTCGCGGGTGGTCATAACTAAATCTCCATCCTATCAAGGAGAGTGGTCTAGACGTGCTAGGGAAAGGAGAAATTCAACAAGAGGTGGTTGACGGTCTCATCTACAAGGTTAAAAAAGGGACACAAAGAGGTGGGAACAAAATTTTCCCACTGGTGAAGTTTGTTAGTAGTGAGGATCTGATTGAGGCTAGCAGTCTAGAGAAAGAATTTGATTTTGTAAGGCACCATGATTGTCAAGCAATAGCGGCCTCGCGATCACTGTGATAGCAAGTCCACCCAATAATGTGGTAGTAAGCTGAGGAAGCAGAGAAACTAGCTGTTATGCACATAATAAAATTTTAATTTTAATTTTTTCTTTAATTTACTTTATTTATTTTAGTTTTTTGCCACAGGGGTATTTTTGGAATATTTTATTTATAGGGGTATTTTTGTAATATTTTATCTTAAACCCTAACAGGGTGAACCCTATTTAAGGGATAAGATTAATGAGAAATTCAAGAATTGATTTTAGGTTAATTTTAGGTTAAATAGCTTGAAGCTCTCCTTGACGAGTTCTAGGGTTTTCAAGCTTCCCTTTGGCTTGATCTTCGTCTTCCTCTCTATGTCTCCCTACAATTCCACATGGTCTCCCTACAATAACCCATGGTAGATCTGGGACCGTTACGAATCCTTGTGTCAGATCCGGGACCATAACAACTGGTAACAGAACGGGAAAACAATGAGCCACTCTATATCCCCAGAAGAATGGATGGCGATGCACAGAGAAATATCCCTAAGAATACGGAAATGGCGTGCAACTTCCGAAAAAAATTTCTTGCAAGGAAGCAAATGGTTGCCCGAGAAAAGGTCATACAACCTCAAATCTCCAATCACGACATATGCGCAGAAGAGGCAGATGCTGTTTTAGACGAGCAGAAAGGCCAAGGGCCGAGAAATTCCAATATTTTTGACCAGAAAGTCCAGCGACGGGACAGACAAAATGAGTTCCCCGATCATGGAAATCAGATGACAGGGACCTTGTACATCAGCAATCGAAGACCGTTACGAATCCTTGTGTTAGATCCGGGACCATAACACTACCATTGTCCTCTGGGAGCCAAATCATCCTATCTTGCATGTGGGTCTATATGGTAACAAAGTTGATGCCATCAACCAAGCCACAAGAATTCTCAACATCATCAAGCCCTCCTCGTAGATGGAGGTCCAGAGACCCCAAGCCCCAAGCCTCAGCCACCGTTAGCTCACGCCGCTAAAGGTTGTCAGCAATGAGGATCCAATTGAGGCAAACATTTCAGATAAAGAACTTGATTTTGTAGGGCACCATGAGGTGCCAAGCAATAGAGGCCTCATGATCATTGCAAGAGCAAGTCCACCCCATAATGTTGTGGTAAGCCAAGGAAACAGAGAAACAACCATAGTCCTTCGGGAGCCAAATCATCCTATCTTGTAAGTGGGTCCGTATGGTAACATTGTTAATGCTATCAACCAGGTTGCAAGCATCCACAACCTTAGCATCACGAAGCCCTCTATGTAGATGGAGGTCTCAAGACCCTGAGCCCCAGGCCTCAGCCACCGTCAAGTCATACCGAGTCGTCAACTAAACAAGAGACTAGAAAGAATCAGTAAGGGGGCTTACACCACTCCACCACTGAGACCAAAAATTTAGATTGGAGATGTTTTCAATATTGAAATGGATAGCTGAACAGAAAGTTAGGAGGAGGAGAAATATGGATTGCCAAATTGAGGATAAGTGCAGCTGTCTACCATCCAAAATACATTTAGATCAATTGCACAAGAGCTTCGCAAGGACCATGGTTTTCCAAATAGTAGCTGCAAGTTTCTACAACCACTTAAGGAGGAGACTCGAGGAGAAATATTGATTGCCAAATCGGGGATAAGTACCACTGTCCATCATCCATAATCCATTTAGATCCATTGTTCAAGAGTTTCGCAAGGACCATGGGTTTCCAAGTAGTAGCTGGATCAAAATTGAGTTTTCACAACCATTTAAGAAGGAGAGCCTAACCCATGTCCTTTAAGTGGCGGATTCCAAGTCCACCAAGCTGCTTGGGGGTGGAAACATCCTTGCATCAAACAAGATGGTATTTGAAGTTATTGTTGCCCCCTCCAAAGGAACCTCCTTTTGATGCCCTCAATACGGTGACAAATAGAAACAAGACAAGGCACAAAAGAAAGGAAATAATTGGGAAGTCCAGCAATGCATGAGTTGAGAAGAATAAGTCAGCCATCTTTTGATAGTAATCACCCCCACTAAGTGGAGAAATGTCTTTCAATACATTCAATGAACGGTGCCCATAGGTCCCCTTGTGGACTATTGTCAACCAACGAAAGCCCAAGATAGGTGGAAGGGAGAGTGACCATGGTACACCCCAAAGAAGTGACCATACTTTGAAGAAGCTCAAAATCAATGTGGTAGCCAAGAATGGTAGTTTTGTTCTAGTTGACTTTTTGACCAGATGTGAGCTCAAAGCGAGCAATGAGAACCTTGATCCTCAAAACTTGATAAAGGGTGCCTTCACCAAAACAAATAGTGTCATTGAAAAACTACCATAAGGGGATATTATGAGGATGGTTTAGAGATGTTTTTATGCATGTCTTCATCTTATAAGGTTGTGGGAATATTTGCATCTTGGATTAGAAGAAGTTATCAAGGCAGTTTTTTGTCGGCTTGAAAATTTTATTGATTGAGACTAGTTTATGTTGAAATTTTTGCATAAAGAGTTATAAATCTATCGGAACGAGATTCCCTGATAAAGAAGAATGGTATTGAGCCTTTCATGAGTGACAATTCAAAAAATTTCAGAAATATGATCTTTTAGCTTTTATGCTAAAGTCTCTCCATTAACCAATTTGGTTAAAAACCTATACTTGGGTATTTTTAACTAGTAGTTGATTGGAGAATTTTTTTAAAGTGAATTGCCTATTATGGCTGAAGAATACATGGGTTACAAGAGTGATATTCTCAAGATTACTATTGTACCATTGTGAGGGGTATCGAATTTTATGAGCTAATCCACATCGGTTGGCTGATTTCTTATAACAAAAGACCTCCTTGGTCACCTCCAATAATGTTATTCATCTTGACAAAGCTAAAGAAATTTGGGAGACATTTACTAAGCTGTATTCTAGCTCCGATAACTTACACAGGCCATACGATATTCTCCAAAAAATGCTTACCACTAAACAAGGAGAGACAATATCCATGAATATTTAGCTCGGTTTAGAGGTCTTCTTCAAGAGTGGAAAATTGTCCAGCCTACCTCCACGTATATCTCTGTCCAAAACAAACAAAAAGAAGCCTTAGTCATGACCATATTCCTTGCTAACATCAAACTGTATCTTGAAGTTGCTAAGAGTCAACTTCTTAACTCTTCCGCGGTTCCCACCTTTGATGATATATGTTCTACACTTCTCCGTATTCCAAACGCCTCTTCCTCTAAACGCCTTTGATGATATATGACCATCATCTAACCAAGGCCAAGGATGAGGCAGAATATTGAGCACCTAGCCAATACTACCCAAAAGAGTGGCTTGGTAGGTAGCGAAAAGCCAAGTACTTAATACAGGACCACAACATCACACCCGTCCTTAAGAGCCGATGACGAGGGACCTAGCCTAACCGAAAAACCCTGCATTTCGGGGTTCGCAATCACCCACGTCCATTGGGAATCGAACTCGGGACATAGTGCTAGTTCTGATACCAAAATGTTGTGGTCTCTGACCATGGATCGTGTGATTCGACAAAGGGAGAGATCTTCTTGCAACTCGGGGGCAGAACTAGGACGCCTTGATCTACCAGACCGACCTATGGTGACAAATTGAGATAGAAAACGGAATGGAATGAAAACGGGATGGATGAACTGAGGAATTGAATGGAGAAAGGAAGTCAGACTCGTCAAAGGGAGACCTGAACCTTGGTTTCCTCAAGGAGAACGCCGACCCTAGGTTCCATGAAGGAGAACGCTGATCCTTGTTGTCGTAAATTCGATTATATAGGAGGCCGAAGAAGAGGTGAGGGAATGGGTTTGACAAAACAGATGGAAAGGAATGTACTTATTGTGGGAAATTTGGCCACTCTAGAGACCAATGCTTCCATTTGAAAAACTACTCCTACTGTGGCATCCAAGGCCACCCAAGAGAAAGATGTTATAAACTCACTGGAAAACCAAACAAGAATAAGGCTAACAGAGAAGATACTGGAGCCGTCAAAATTATGTGTAGGTACTGGAGAAGAAGTAGACATTATAAAATATCAAAGATTGGTGGGAAGACTTATTTACCTTTGCATAACGAGGCCAGATATTTCACATGCAATAAATGTGGTAAGTCAATATAAGCACAACCCACATCTCAGTCATTAGCAAACACCAGAAAGGATATTGCAATATCTGAAAGGAGCACCAGGAAGAGGATTTCTCTATAAAAATCATGTTCAATTCAACATCGAATGATTCTTAGATGGCTAACTGGGCAGGATCCCCGGATGATAGAAAATCTACTTCAGGATATTGTACAATGGTTGGAGGGAACTTTGTTACATGGAGAAGCAAAAAACAGAATGTAGTGGCACAATCTAGTGTAGAAGCAGGATACAGGGCCATGGCACACACGATTAGTGAACTCTTATGGATCAGATTTTTTCTTATTGAACTGGAATTCTACAAAGAAGCTCCTATGGACTTATATTGTGATATTTAGGCTGCAATACATATCACATCGAATCCAGTCTTCCATGAAAGAACAAAGCATATTGAAATAGATTATCAATGTCATACGGGAAAAAATTAACTGCAGGCATCTTATCCCTCAAGCATATATCTTCGCAAAACTAGGTTGCAAACATTCTCACCAAACTAGTCACTCATAAAATTTTGTCCACCATGTGTTGCAAACTAGGCATCTACGATGTTTTCTCACCCCCAACTTGAAGGGGAGTTTTATAATGTGGGATCCACCATGACATGCAACTATGGTGACACCCACCATGAGGACGTCAGCCAAGAGGAATTACCACATGAGCTGGAATGAGCTGGAATACATTGAAAGATTTAGGGATCAAGTGGGACCCACATGTACATGACGAGCTGGTATCTTTCCCAACATGGGTTGGAAAGATTTACATATCTTCCCTAATTTATATGATTGATTTATTTTCCTTAGATTGAAGTATTATAAGGGAAAGTAGGAATCCTAATTGATTAAGGAGTTTCCCTAATTATGTATTGGAAATAGTATAAATAGGGGGTCTTGGTTGAGACATTCAATCAAACTCTCCTCTTCTCTCATTCACGTGAAATAAATCTCCCTCTCTTCTCTTTAGTTTTTTCTTCTTCTCCTCACTCTACCCGAGAGCCCTTTTTTTCCTTTTATCTTTTTTTTCTCTCTCTCCCCTAGCTCGAGATATTATTCATGGGGTCCTAAATTCAACACAAAATTATTATGGAAGCAAGTCTCATAGGAGAGTCTCAATTTAAAGGTGTTTTAGTTATAATAGTCTTCTATTTATGTTGAGTTATTTAATTATGCTAGGACTTATCTTTAAGTGTTAGAGTTTGGGTGTAATTAGGACAATGGTAGATTAATTGCAAGTGAACTCTACTACTTTCCTCTATTATAATTAGAGGTTCATGTACTCTGATTACAACAAGTTAATGAAATATTTCTCTTTTTCATAAATTCAACAGAGTTGTCCAAGAGTTCCGACGAGATACCCTGAATGGTGAGCCATTGATCGAACGAGAGCTCCCTGTTGTAGATGACGGGAACAATTGGGTGATGTCCGTTGGGGAGATGGATGGCAATCATGCAGTAAGAAAGAGATGAGAATTGGATGACCCACTGGCCAGGCCTCATCAGAGAGCTCAGAGGTTTGTAGCTTAGTCCAAGACTCAGGGCAAACCAACAGGAGATTTCTGCACTGTCAAGCGTCGGCTGTCTGGCAATGGTGATGACTGTGAGAGACAATTGCTCTAAGCCGAGGTGAAACAGGTGAGTGGGCAGGTTGATGGTGAGGCTGGAGTGGGCAAGTTGATGGTGAGGCTGGATTGGTCAGCATAATGATGCTCATCACTGATATCGGTATGGCATTGCAAAGGAGGTGCTATAGACAAGTAGGGAAGACACGTTGGGAGGCGAGGTTCGGGTGAGGCCATTTTTGGAGGGGGTGCTACTGCTTAGGGGTTTTTTTTTTGGGTGGTGGGGGGGAGGAGGGGATGTCCTTGATGTTGTGTTCTGTAGATGAGGAAGCAAAAAGTATGGGGTCTGATCCAAAGCTCCTAAGTCAAGATTTTGCCATCGTGAGGCCTTTGAACTGGTTGATGAAGGTGGAGCACAAGATCATGAGATAGAAATGAAGGAACACTTGGGCAGGTTGATGGTGAGGCTGGATTGGTAAGCGTAATGATGCTCATCATTGATATCGGTATGGCGTTGCAAGGGAGGTACTATAGACAAGTAAGGAAGAAATTGAGAGGAGGGTTCGGGTGAGGCCATTTGTGGAGGGAGTGCTGCCTCTTAGGGGGGGGGGGGGGGGGGGGGGGGTGGGGGGGGGTGTCTTAGCATTCCGAGTGGTTGTTGGTGCTGTAGATGAGGAAACGAAAAGTAAGGGTCTGATCCAAAGCTCCCAAGTCAAGATTTTTCCGTCGTGGTGAGCCATTGCGATGCCTTTGAACTGGCTGATGAAGGTGGAGCACAAGATCATGGGGCTAGACATGAAGGAATGCCATTTCGGATAGTCACTCGAATGCAGTAGTTGGATCAAGAATCAGCGCAAGATTTTAGGTTTGTGTTCTTCTTTTTCTTTCACATTGACCCATTTTTCCTTAAAGTTCATACCTCCATAATATTATTCTCTATTAGAAGAGTGGGTTCAAGCCCACAAGTCCAAGAAAAGTGATAGAAGAGTGGACTCAAGCCCACACGTCCAATAAAAGAAAACCCACACATCTAAGAGGTGGCATATGGGTAAATAAGAAGACTTCTCATAAAGATAGCATGAAGTTGTAAATACTTGTCTTTTTTATGTTTCTTCTTTTATAATGTTGTAAGCCTAAAAGGGCATTGTAAAAGCTATAAATAGAGGCTTTGGCTAAGAGGTGGAGCATTCAAGCTCTCTCCTCCTTTTCCCAAAAATTCATCCAAGCTCTCTCCCTTGGTAGGCGTTCACCCTTTTCTCCTCCATCGAAGCTCTCTCCCTTGGTGATTGATCTCTTCTCTCTCTCTTCTCCCTCTTCTTCTTAGTTTGGTTGAAGTTCTTATCATGGGATCCTAATTCTACATGGTATTAGATCATAGAGTTTAGGATCCCCTATGATGAAGTATACAAAAAAATATTTATGAAGATCTGGCCATGAAATTACTCATGAAGGAAGGAATCCAACCATGAAGAGATAAGTCATTTCTGGTTATTATGTACACATTTTCCTTACTATATGTTGTGGCTTTGATCTCTTGATTACATCAAGCCAAGGTGATCTTCATATGAGAAGTTATGAAGATTAATCCCTTGTGATTAAGAAGATGTTATCATCTTGGTCTTCTTGTAGCTAAATTACAAGGCTTATCAAGATTGGTTGTTATGAGTTGTTTTATCAAGATTGATAATTTAAGATTCACTTACTTACATGTGAATTGGATCAATCTTCTATGAGTTGGAATTCCAGCACATCTTGTTGTAAGGCCTCTCACACTCTGTGTTACTCATGTGGTCTATTCATTTATCTAGTGAATCAACATATGTTTAAATTCCAGCATGATGAAATTTCATCTATGTGTCTCTACTATTTTGCTCCCCTCTCTACTCTCTTGAACCCAGACACTTGGTTATTTAAAATTTGGATGGTCCCTATGATTTGAGATTTATAAGAGACATTACTTTCTACAGAGGATCTCAAAGAAAGAAAATTGTGGTTCTTAAAGTGTTTAGCCACAATTTTGGAATTTTTGGTTAAGGTATAATTTTTCACTTTATCCCCTTGATTTTTTTTTTTTAAGGAAATAAGAGGATTTGATTCATTTCGAGGTGGTGGCTCCATTTGACATAGGCACAAATGTTTTGATGATTTAGTGCCTGATCTTGATTGTAAGATTCTATATCTCAATTAGTAACTGACTGATTTGGTACACATATCCTTCAAGTTTGAATTAATGGATTTTTTTAGAAGAACTTCTCTTATTCGGTCTATTTGAGACATTCAAATTGACTTATTTGGCAGCCTATATATGATTTAAAGTGCCTTCCCACTTTGATTTACTCACTTTTATACTTTGAGCTTCGATAATTGATCTTGAGTGTGGTTTAAATATTTGTTTTACTTTAAGATGGATGTTGGAAATACAAGTAATAAGAGTGACATACTCAGAATTACTACTATTCCCTTAAGGGGCCTATCAAATTATCTTAGTTGGTCGCAATCGATATGAAGGATCCTTATTACTCGTGATCTTCTCGGTCACTTAAACAAAGCTTCTCCATTGATTGATGAAGAAGATCTATCCTACCTCAAGCGGTTTAAGAATGATAATTTGGTCATTAGTTGATTTATTAATAGTATGGAAGAACATGTAGCCAACAATGTTGTCCACTGGGAAACAACAAAAGACATTTGGGACGCATGTGTTAAGTTATATTCAAGCACGGCCTCTTTGCAAAAATTGTTTGATGTCTTGCTAAACATGCTAAATACTAAGCAAGGGGATAATATTCATGAGTTTTTGGCTCAATTTTGAGATCTCCTTCAAGAGTGCGAGATTGCTCAACCGTGCTCTATCGATATTTCGATTCAGGAGAGGCAACAAGAAGCTTTAACAGTAGCAATTTGCTTGATGAATATCAAGCCATACTTTAAAGTTGTTAATACTCAATTTCTTAGTTCCTCTGCACTTCCATCCTTTGATGAAATCAGTGCCACATTGTTGCAGATCCCTGATCCATCTCTTACCTCACATAATGATGCTCCATCAGCTATGTACTCCGGTAATAGAGGCACATCATCCTCCAACCAAGGATGCGGCATAAATGTTAGAGGAGGCCGAACAAGAGGTGGAAGAATTGGTCCTACCCACTCACGCACAAAGTCGCATATGCACCTATTGTGGTGGTCAAAACCACCTTGTGGAAAGTTGATGGAAGCTACATGGGAAACCAGATTGGGCCACGGCCACCCCAGCTTCTGTTAAAATTAATAAACGGGAAGATAAGGCTGACTCACAATTCTGGAAGATAACTCTCATTGCAGAAAACTTTGACACATTTCAGAAAATGAAGTCAATTATGGAATCTTCCCTTCCACATTTATCTACAGCTACTACCACTATTGCTACAAGTATGATTTCTTCCTCTTCCTCCTCTTCATCTTGGATAAGAGACTCTGGGGCCTTCAAACATCTCTTAGGTAACAAACACATGCGTGTATTCTCAATAAATTTGTTACTATTGCAAATGCTACCCAAAACAAAGTACTTGGCAAGGGATCTGTTAAGTTGTGGAGCCTAATCAACACCCTATGTTGAGTCGGCCCATGATATATTAGTTGTTGTTTCATTAAGGGCAATTTGGAAATTTTACTCTTGTATTGTGGTTGCCCTAATTTTCTCTTTTATAATTCAGGGGTGCCACTATTAGGGTTTGTTCATCACCGAGAAGGAGTCGGAGTTGCAGCCTGAGAGACGTTATAGAAACCACATGTACATGTGTGCGATTTTTCTTGTAAACTATTTCATCTTTATAATGAATTATTGCGGCGGAAGACTGGACGTAGTCTCACCTTGAGGCGAACCTTGTTATGCATGCAATAACATTATTATTTTAATTTTTTTATTTTATTTACTTTATTTTATTTTGATTAAAGAATTAATAGGCCACAGGAGAAATTTGGGAATATTTTATTTATAAGGGTATTTTTGTAATATTTATCTTAAACTTTGTAAGGGTGAACCTATTTAAGGGGTAAGAGTAATGAGAAAGGCAAGCATTGATTTAGAGTAAACAGGGTTGTGAGTTCTCCTCAACGAGCTCAGGGGTATGCATTCTCCTTAATGAACCAAGGGTTTTCAAGCTTCCCTTTTGCTTGATTTTCGTCTTTCTCTTCTCCCTCCCTACGAATCCATGTATCAGATCAGGGACCATAACAACGGGTATCAGAGCGGGAACACAATGAGCGATTCTGCGTCCCAAGAAAAATGTATTGCCATACTCGAATTATTTGAAGAAATACATGCAGGACTTATAGTATGAGAAGAATCTTTGTGGGAGGGAATGCGTAGAAGAGAAATGCAAATTTCTGCAATGGAGAGGTATCTCAATGCCGAAGAAAAGAAGGTTGTTGAAACCATTGCGCTAAAAGGGTCGAACCTCTTAGGAAAGCAACCTCACAGATCTTATATAAACTGGCCTGGTCAATAAAAACAAATATTCTAACACTCCCCTGCATAGGGAAAAGACGTGAACAAATTCACTGGAAAAACCCAGGACAAATTCCCGGAAAAACCTAGGACAAATTTGGTGGGAACGGGATTCGAACTCGGGACCAACCTGCTCTAATACCATGTTGAAACCATTGCGCTAAAAGGCTCAAACCTCTTAGGAAAGCAACCTCACGGATCTTATATAAGGACTGGCCCGGTTGATACAAACGAATATTCCAAAAAATATCATACGACCTAAAATCTCTGAGCATGACATATGCTGAGAAGGAAAGGCAGCAAAAGCTATCTCGGATGGGAAGACAGGCCACGGGCCAAAAAAAAATTAAAATTTCATTCTACTGTTCACCAACCATCGCTGTAGACGATTTGGGTGCAAAACCTGGAACCATGAGAATCCCCAAGAAGGACCTTGTAAATCCAAAATCGGAGGGGTATTTTATCAAAACCTCATCGATAATGGTTAATTTGGGTTCGACCTCAAAAAAACCCCTATCACGGCTAGCCGATTGTCTCCCATAACAGAAGACAGAAAAATTCTGATCTGAATCTATCTCGGCTAATAAGCTCGGTCGTCCCTTCTTTGTCTCAGAAGATCTACAAGCAGCGAAACCCGAAAGGGTGGCTATTCGCCACCAGAAAAAGAAGAGGCTCCAACAGAAACAAATCCAGTGGGCTTTGGCTTCCGGATTCTCAGTCTCAGTCTCAATCTCGCTCTCGATAGTCCAGTGGGAAACAACTTCAACGCATTTGGGAGTAAGCTTCTGAAACACCCTCGATTTTTAGGTCAAATCGGTTGTTCCATGGGGTTGATGGGGCTCCAAGTGCCTGAGCACCAGCAACGATACTCGAAAATTGGGGACGGAGCTTCTCTATTCCGTGAAGCTAAGAACCAGTACCCAATTGATGGACTTCCGGTTGGTGTGTATGAATTCCGAGATGGAATTTTTCCAAGGATGCCAGGATTGATAGAATTTTTTTTTCGGATGTTGTTTTATTTTTCTTCTGCTGAGAACAGCAGCAGTGAGCCTCTTCAAATTGTTGTTGTACACATGGATGAAGGACATGTTTCATATTCTTCACTATCTAACCTTGCTAAACCGACTGATGACATTCATTATGAAGAAGATTACCCTCCTTCTGTGTGGACTGCCTCTGGAGGGAAGGGTTCTTGTGACTCAGGGCCAATGCCTTTCAAGCAAGAGTTCACTTGTCAATTACCTTTGAATTTAGATTTTCTTGATGGAAGTAATGAGTCAAACGAGAATTATCAGATTTCTACTCAACAATTTAAGAGGCCTCCTGAAGTGAACTTGAGAAATGTGTTAACAATTATCAGATTTCTACTCAGATTATCAGGTCAAATTTTTGAGAATAGAGATCTTGAGTCTCATGCTGCAAAAGTAATGCTTATTGTTCAAGTTTGTTTGTCAGGGGTTGACAATGAAGTGGTTGAAAGTGAATTTCAGCAAATGGCTCAATCCCTTGCTCAAGGAGCATCTGCATGTTCTCCCCCACTGCCCTTAACATCACTGAGCATATCAAAGGCAGCAGCAGCTGATTGCCCACTGCACCCTCTGCCAATACCCCAGGTGGATAGAGGTTTGAGCAATGAGGTCCTACAAGGCCCCGTTGTAGCGAGAATTCATGATTCCATCAGTTGTTTATGCTTTTCTATATCGCCTACAACATTTTTTCAAGTTAACACTTTGGCTGTAGAGAAGTTGTACTCTCTAGCTGGTGACTAGGCTAATCTGGGTCTAGATACATTGTTTTTTTATGTGTACTGTGGTATTTGAACCAATGGCTTTAGTTTGGCACATCATGTTGGCAAGGTAGTTGGCATTGAAATGAATGCATCCGCAGTGTTAGATTCTTAAAGGAATGCAGAGATATATATAATGTGTGCTGCCGAGTCTTCTCAATCCTAGGGGGTTGGTCAGGATGTGTTGTTGTCATGATGGAAAAGTGTGGGCAATGCAACCTTTCCAATGGGGGGCCGTCGTGACGGGCAGATTCACACCAGTCCAGGACTGATGGAGGGTAGAGATGCTACTTGGAGAGATGTGGCGACGTTCGACACGTATCACTACATTCAACCTTGAAAAAAAATTGCTACTAGGGTAGAATGCTCCAGTTTTGGACGTCCAAAGGACAGACACAGATACCACGGATGCTACTTGGGAACAGGTGGAGACGTTGGCATACAGACCCTACCTTCAAGCTTTAGGACAAGCTCTTTCTCCCAGGGGGGTGTAATGTAATGCACGCAATAATATTATTATTTTAATGAGTTTTCTTTAATTTACTTTATTTTATTTCAGTTAAAGAATTAATAGGCCACAAAAGCATTTTTGGAATATTTCATTTATAGGGGTATTTTTGTAATATTTACCTTAAACCTTGTAAGGGTGAACCCAATTTAAGGGGTAAGAGTAATGAGAATGGCAAGCATTGATTTAGAGTAAACCGGTTTTTGAGTTCTCCTCAACGAGCTCAGGGGTGTGCGTTCTCCTTAATGAACCTAGGGTCTTTAAGCTTCCCTTTGGCTTGATTTTTGTCTTTTTCTTCTCCCTCCCCACGTATCCATGTGTCAAATCAGGGACCACAACAAACTTGTATAAATTTTGTTGTTTGTTTTCATGCTTGTTTTTCCTTTCTTCTATGATTATTATTATTGCTCTCATTAGTTTGGAATTAGGGCATCTAATTCTTAACAAGTCGTATCAGAGCTTTGTTTCGTGATTGAGAGCAATGATTGGCATAGAAGGATCAACACTTAGAATGAACAAGTTTGATGGTATGTATTTTACGTTCTAGAGGATGTAGAATGAAAATTATTGGTAAGGTAAAAAGCTGCACGTACCACTTCTGGATATAAAACTAGAAGGTATGAAAGATGATGAATGGAATCTTCTTGATAGACAAGTGTTGGGAGTAGTCCTGTTGACACTATCAAATAACGTTGCTCAGAATGTGGCATCGGAGAAAACCACAACGGGGATGATGAAGATTTTGTTTGACATGTATGAGAAGCCTTCCACAAATAATAAGGTACATCTCATGAAAAAACTCTTCAATTTAAAGATGACATAAAATGCATCTGTTACATCACAATTGAATGAGTTTAGCACGATTGTCAATCAATTGACTTCCGTTCAAATTAAATTTGATGATGAAGTTCATGCTTTATATCTTTTGGCGTCTCTGCCAAATTATTGGAAGCATATGAGGGTTGTGGTCAGCAACTCTATAAGCAATGGGAAGTTGATCTTTAATCATGTTCAGGATATCATTTGCATGGAGAAAGTTCGCAGAAAGGACTCCGGAGAATTGTCGACATCTAATTCTACCCTAAATGTCGATACTTGGGGTAGGAACTTTGAGAGGAAATCCAACAAGGGCAATGGTAGAGGGAAGTCAAGGAAAGGTAGAAGCAAGTCCAAATTTGAAAGAAATGTGGAATGCTGGAATTGTCTCAAGTCCGATCACATAAAGAAGAACTACAGAGCACAGAAGAAGGATGAAAAGAAAAGTGATGTTGCAAATGCAGTGACTAAAGAGGTACAAGATGTTTTACTCTTGTCGGTTGATAGTCCTATTGATTCATGGGTGTTAGATTCAAGAGCTTCTTTTTACACCACCACACATCGTGAGATCATGGAGAATTATGTTACTAGAGATCACGAGAAGCTGTATCTTGCTGATGGAGAACCTTTGGATATTTTCAGTAGTGGTAATGTCGGTTTGAGGATGTCAAACGGATTAGTGTGGAAAATTCACAAATGGAGACATGTACCAAAACTTATGCATAATCAGATCTCAGTAGGGTAACTTGATGATGAAGGTCATAATGTGACTTAATCGTGCTACCTAGAAAGTCACAAAGGGAGTCATGGTTGTTGCACAAGGAGTTAAAATTGAAACTCTTTACATCACTTCCAGTTGCAAAGACAAGGTTGCAGTTGCTGATGATGTTACTACAATTGCAGTGGAACGGTTCCAATTGTAAAGACCTTCTCACTCTTCTTGTGTATTTCAAGATCTAACTATGAAGCGGGTGAATGGTGGCGACCATAAAAAAGGGGGTTTGTATTACTTCAATCTATCTCTATTAGCTGCACTTTCATCCTCTATATCTGAGGCACAACTTTGTCACAACCGTCTTGGTCATCCGTCTACACCTTCCCTTCACCATTTACTTCCTTCATTAAAGTTTTTATCTACTTTCAATTGTGAGGTTTGTTAATTAAGCAAACACCAAAGGAGTACATATTCTCCTTGGCCTAAAACTACTAGTGTTGCTCCTTTTGCTTTAGTACATTCTGATGTATGGGGACCCTTGTGTGTCTCTAATATTTCTCATGTTAAATACTTTGTTACTTTTGTTGATGATTTTACCCAGGTTACTTGGTTATATATTTTTAAAGAAAGATCTAAAATAATTACTATATTTAAGGTCTTTCATGCTATGGTGTTAACTCAATTTGACAAGAAAATTCAAATACTTCGGTCTGATAATGCTAAAGAATATTTTTCTAGAGTTCCAATCCTTCTGTTAAGGTCATGGCCTTATCCATCAAACATCTTGTGCCTATTCCCTCAACAGAATGGTGTTGCTGAAAGAAAGAATCGTCATCTCCTTGAGGTTGCTCAGGGCCTCCTCTACTCCATGAAGGTACCTTACTTCGATTGGTCTCATGTTATACTTATGACCTATTTTCTTATCAATAGGTTACCTTCATCAGTACTGGGTCATAAGACTCCACATTTTGTATTATATCCTAGTGCGACCCATTTTCTCTTCCAATAAAGGTTTTTTGATGTGCATGCTTTGTCCATATCACAACTCCTAAAAAAAAGTAAACTTACTCCTTGTTCTATGAAGTGCATTTTCTTGGGTTACTCTTGCACCCAAAAAGGTTATGTCTATTACAATCCCACCCTTCAAAGGTTACCTGTGTCTCGGGATGTGACTTTTTTTAGGACACCTCATTCTATTCCTTGAAAGATGCTCCTCCAGGTTTGTCCTTTCATCCTACCACTCCTTGTCCATTTGTGCCTTTTAATGTCGATGTTACTCCGCCCCCCGAAGCACATGCCAACACCTCACCTGTGAAGTTTTTGGATCCTACTGAGGTAAATCCTACTCCTTTTCCATTTGGTTTACAATTTGATACTCGTCCCATTGCTCTAAGAAAAGAATGTCGTTCGTGTACTACTTCTCATCCTAAATGTCTCACCATCGTTTGTCTTCCGCTTGTTCTCAGTTTCTTGCATATCTTTCTTCCACTTCTATTCCGCAGTCCTATCAGGAGGCCATCCTGTAACATCCATCATGGAAGGTGACTATGGATGAGGAAATTCATGCCTTATATTAGAATCAAACATGACATTTAGCACCACTTTCGAAAGGTAAGAAACCAGTAGGTTGTAAATGGGTGTTTTCCGTCAAACACAAGACAGATGGGTCTGTGGCTCATCTTAAGGCCCGACACGTCACTAGAGGGTACACTCAATGTTATGAAGTGGATTATGAGGAGTGATTAACGAGATTACACAATCACTGGATTTATAAAATATTTACATGATTTCTCCTTAAGGGAACAAATCTCAGAATAAATCTTAACACTCCCCCTCAAGTTGGTGCATAGATATCACTCATGCCCAACTTGTCAAGACAATTGTTAAAAGTTCGATAAGACACTGCCTTGGTTAGCACATTAGCAAGCTGAACCTCAGATCGAACATGAGGGACTTCAATGATTCTTGCTTCTATCAACTTCAACATGTTTAGTTCTACCAGCTAGACTGGGTTGTGGGCAATATCACATGCTGCCTAACTGTCACGGTATAATTTCATAGGACTTGTCTGTTCAATATTTAGTTCTTGTATCAGATTTTTTATCCATAATAATTCACATATTGCCTTCAACATTCTCCTGTTTTCGGCTTCAGCTGACGATCTACCCACCACCTCTTGTTTCTTACTTCTCTAAGTGACCAAATTTCCACCTACAAATGTAAAGTATCCAGATGTAGACCGTCGATATTCTATTGACCCAGCCCAATCGGCATCGGTATCGTTCAATTTTCAAGTCACCTCCCTTTTTAAATAAAATTCTTTTCCCTGGAGATGATTTCAAGTAGCATAGGATACAGTTGATGGCATTCATATGTTCTTCACTTGGAGAGTGCATAAATTGACTAACCACACTTAGTACATAAGCTAAGTCTGGTCTGGTATGTGCAAGATACATTAACCTCCCAACTAGTCTCTGATAACATTCCATGTGTGCAGGGACTGACTGGAGTACATGGTGTCATACCAGTTTCCTTTAATAAATCCAAAGCATATTTTTGTTGATATAGAAAAATTCCCTCCTCGGATCTTGACACTTCAATACCAAGATAGCCAAGATCTTTCATTTCAAACTCTCTAGCAAGATGACTTTGCAATGCTTTATTTTCTTTTGGATCATTCCCAGTTACTAACATATCATCAACATACACAATAAGAGTTGTAATGGCCTCCTTATTATATTTCAGGAAGAGAGTATGATTGAGTTTCTTTGCTTGTATCTGATAGATTTCATAAAATTTGTAAACCTTCCAAACCACGCCCTCGGGGACTACTTCAAACCATATAGGGATTTCCTCAGTTTACATACTTGTTTGCATCCTTTTTTTTGCATAATAAATCTAGGAGGTAATTCCATATATACTTCTTCTTGGAGATCTCCGTGCAAAAATGCATTTTTAACATCAAACTGATATAAGGGTCAGTCAAGATTCACAACCAGAGATAGTAGAATCCGAACATTATTGATTTTGGCCACTAGTGTGAATGTCTCCATATAATCGATCCCGTAGGTTTGAGTATATCCTTTGGTGACAAGTCTTGCTTTGAACTTTTCAATGGTGTCATCGGCTTTATATTTAATGGTAAATATCCACCTGCATCCGACTAGTGTCTTTCCTACAGGTAGGTCAACCACTTCTCATGTTGAATTATTTTGGAGGAACCTCATTTCTTCATTCATAGCTTCTTTCCACTTAGGATCTTTCAAGGCTTCCTGCACACTATTAGGAATAGATATAGCAGATGATTGATTCACAAATACTTCATTTGCCTCTAACAATCTATGATAAGACACAAAATTATGCATGGGATATTGAGATTTAGAGGTGAGAAGAGGTTCATAATTGACTCTAGGTTTTCCTCTTGTGGTTCGATGAGGTAGCACTCTTAATTGAGTTTCGGAACTTACCTGAGGCTCAGACATGGACTCGGACTCAGAAGGCAATTGATCCACTGGTACATTATGAAGGGGAGAAGATGTTGGCAGAGACTCTGGTTGCATCACTTCCATCTGGTTTTGTTTGTCTCCATCCTGTGAAGATGTCGGTTGAGACTCTAGTTGCATCACTTCCATCTAGTCTTGTCTATCTCCATCCTGTGAATCATGCTCATTTGTATCATTTTGATGTTCACTGTTGTAATTTGAATACTTACCGCTTGTAGTATCCAAGATATCCAAATGATGATTAAGGGTCTATGATTCAATCCAGTTCTCCCCTTGAATTGAAGATTTGGGAGTAGAATAATACATGTGATCTTCATGAAATACTACATCAAGAGTGACATACAATTTTTGAGAGGGAGGATGATAACAGCAATAACTTTTCTGATGTTGAGCATAACCAACAAAGACACACTTGAGAGTTCGGGGTTCCAATTTCTTTCTCAATGGCTTATAGAGATGAACAAAGGATACACACTTAAAAACTTTAGGTAGCAGATTCGGCACAGCAGGTGAACTTATAGTTTCATGAAGAACACTCAAGGGAGTCTTAAATTGTAACGCACTCGAGGGAATTCGGTTGATAAGATAAGCTGCACTTGTGATGGCTTCACCCCAATAACTAGCCGACATATGATCTTCAAACAAGGAAACATGAACAACCTCAAGAAGGTGGCGGTTCTTTCGCTATGCAAACCATTTTGATGAAGGGTGTACGGAAAAGTAGTTTGATGACTAATACCATGATCATCTAGATATTCTTTCAAACCTTAATTAACAAATTCTCCACCATTGTTACTACGGAGAGTTTGTATTGTAGAATGGTACTGAGTGGCTATGATTTTGTGAAATCGTTTGAATAGTGAACTAACTTCACTTTTTTATTTCATTAAGCCAATCAAGGTCATCCGGGTGTGATCATCAATAAAGGAAACAAACCACCGTTTATCACTAAGAGATGCTATATTTGTTGGACCGCATACATCATAGTGGATAATTATAAAGGGTGTTGGACTCCTATTCATGCTTATTTGAAATGGAACACGATGGCTTTATCCAATTCACATACCTCACACATAAAATCTGAAACAGATAATCTAGCAAATAGTTTTGGAAACAGTTTCTTTAAATAACCAAAAGATGAGTGACCCAACCATTTATGCCATAACCAAATCTCATTTTTTTCAGATTTATTCACGGAGAATGCTTGGCTTCAGATCAAGGTAATAGATTTTTCCCCTTCTATTACCATAACCAATTGTCTTCTGAGTTTGAATGTCCTTAAACACACAATGGTTAGGCCAAAAAATCACAATACAATGCACAGTGCGAGTTATTTAAGTCACTGATAATAAATTATGATTGAGGGTTGGAACAACTAATACAGAATCAAGACTCAAATTTTCAGTGAGGGTTATAGAACCTTCTCCAATAACGTGAGAGGGAGTACCATTTGATGTAGATACGATATGTTGTTCAGATGGTTTCATAATTTCAACATGGTGATTGTCAAAGGTCATATGATCAGTAGCACGAAAATCAATTATCCATTCACTATTTCTACTAGAAGTGGAAATATTAAAAACCTTACCGGATGTAGCAGTGGTGGAGGGTTCTGCTACTGCAATGGAAGCATGATTATTTGGTTTAGTGTTCCATTTGCTAAGAGCTTTAGTAGGATCCCTCCATTTTTTATACACAATAAGTTCATAACATCTTGACTTTGTTTGCCCAGCCTCACCACAGTAAGTAAAAATACGCTCTGGTTTTGATTCCTTTGACATGATGCAAGAAGATCGGTGATGATCACCCAAAAATACTGGTCTGGTTCACTTTCTGTTCGTTGGGTTAATCCAGTGTGGGTCTCTGATTCCAGTTTGGTCAGAGAACTGGTCCGGTCCACTTTTTGAATAAGATTTCATCATTTTTTTTGTTGCGGTCCGGTCTAGAAAAATAAAAATGCGGGACCTAAGTTAATGGAAACAAAAAAAGAAAAATTTGTACCTTCATCTTCTTCGTCGAGACGTGCGGCTTCGTCTTCTCCGGTGACAATGGCGGTTTGCTGGAAGGCCGAGCTGTTGCTCAGCATCCAGAAGGTCCGCTGGAGTAGGGACAACGATTCATCTTCGTCCAGACGCACTGGTGCAGCTTTTATTCATTGGCGACGTTTGGGTTGTTGTCTAATGGAAGGTCGAGCAGTGGCTCGACCGCAACAACCGGTGAAACTTCCGAACAACGACTGAGATTATGGGACAGAGCTTTTGCTCTGTTCTTTGGTGACTGAAATTTTGGGACAGAGCTTTCGCTCTATTCTTCGGCGACAAGAAGGAGAAGGAGAAGGATTATCCTGCTCTAATACCAACCAAAGAATACAACTTCAATTTATTTCATATTTTCTCATTCACATCATCAACTTAAATAGCCATTTTACAGAATATACATGGAAGAATTATGAGTGATTAACAGGATTACACAATCACCGGATTTACAGAATATTTATCTGATTTCTCCTTAAGGGAAGAAATCTCAGAGTAAATCTTAACAAAATTCGGTACGTATCTTATTATAACTCACCGCTTACTCTTCATGGCCCATATATCAACTCGATGTCAAAAAAAATTTCTTAAATGGCGATATATGCAAGGAAATTTATATGGTTCAACTACCTGGTTATGTGGTTGAGGGGGAGTCAGCATGCAAAGCACTACTACGGTTTGGATTTCATCGGTGCTCAGTAGATCATTTGGTATATTTTAAAGATACCTCAAAAGGTAAGATATTGGCTATGTATGGTGATGATATTATTTTATCAGGCAATGATGTATATAGCATGTAAGAAGTAAAAACACATGATATATTATGAATTCAAAACTAAAGATCTTGGACTTTTAAATTATTTTCTGGGCATAGAAGTTTTTCACTCCAAACATGGGATAATATTGTCTCGAAGAAAGTATGTCTTGGACCTCTTTGAAGAAACGGGAATGTTGGGGGTGTCACCTAGCTAACACACCTACGGATGCGAATGTAAAATTATGTACAAGTTCTAGAGAAGATATTGATATGGAAAAATATCAAAGACTTGTGGGCAAACTTATCTACCTCACAGTAACTAGTCAATACATGCATAAACCACAACTTACCCATTGGCATGCCTTGGAGAGAATATTACAATACTTAAAAGGAGCCCCAGGAAGAGGATTTCTTTATAAGCAAAAATGGCCACTTCAACATAGAAATTTTCTCAGATGCAGATTGGGTTGGATCACCTGATGATAGGAAGCCCACTTCTGGATATTGAACTCTTGTTGGAGGAAACCTAGTTACATGGAGAAGTAAGAAAACAAAATTTTGTTGCAAGATCTAGTGCAGAAGCAGAATACAAGGTTATGGCTCACACAATCAGTGAAATCCTATGGATTATATCACTTTTGACTGAATTATGATTTTATAAAGGAGGTTTTATGGGTCTACATTTCGATACCAAACAAACATTCATATTACTTCGAATTCAATATTCCATGAAAGAACCAAAGACATCAAGGTGGACTACCACTTTATAAGAGAAATTTCATGCGGGTATAATTTCCCTCAAATATGTTTCATCACAAGAGAAAATAAAAAATATTCTTACTAAACCGGTTACGTATAAGATCCTATCCTTTATATGAGGCAAGCTTGGTATCTATGATGTTTTTGTCCTCTTCCATCTTAAAGGGGAGTGTTAGAAGAGTGGGATCAAGCCCACACATCTAAGAGGTGGCATATGGATAAATAAAAAAACTTCTCATAAAGATGGCATGAAGTTGTAAATACTTATCTTTTTATGTCTCTTCTTTTATAATGTTGTAGCCCTCAAAGGGCATTGTAAAAGCTATAAATAGAGGCCTTGGCTAAGAGGTAGAGCATTCAAGCTCTCTCCTCCTCTTCCCAAAAAAAATTTCAAGCTCTCCTCCCCACCCTTGGTAGGTGCTCTCCCTCTTCTCCTCCATCCAAGCTCTCTCTCTTGGTGATTGATCTCTTATCTCTCTCTTCTCCTTCTTTTATCATGGGATCCTAAATTCAACATTCTCATTCTGAAAATTATATGTTTTCAAAATCAATTTTGAGTCTATTTTCCAACCTAAAATTAATTTTGTCAATTGGAGGTCTCTACAAAGAGAAATCAATATTTGAAGCAACAAAGGTAAGTGAGTAGGAAAGGTTCGAGCGATAGCAAAATAACTCTTTTTTCAAGGAATTTTATGCTACAAATAACAAAACTTTATATAGCGAATTATATCTTTGAAGAAAGATCTTTGAGTCTACCTTCTTTAGAATTTTTCTTTTTGTGATTCTGAGTTAATACTTTTGCAGACATCTATATTTGAAGTAGCAAAGGTCAGTTGTTACAAAAATCTCTCATTTTTCCTATTTTTTCTCCCATTACTTCTCCATGGATGAATTGATTTTCCCTTCTAATATGAGAGCTTGGGTCAAACTCAAGCACTGCACATTGGCATCTATTACGTTTGTTTTGAGGGAAAATCACATGAGGAAATTTGGCCCAATGTCTCCTCTCTTGTGTTGGCTTACTTGTTTGCATTGGTTGCATATCTTTTGTATCATCGTCTCCAAAAATCACGTTCACCCACCATAAACTTCTTTAAGATCATACTTGGTCCAACTTGTTAGTTATTTTTATAGTTCTACCATTATAGTCTCCCAATTTTTCAAAAAAAAAAAATGTCACTCTCATTATTGATTGGTTAAGTAAGGTCATATTATTTTATTTAGAAACTCAATTTGAAGTAGAGTATTGCCATATCGCCTCCTTCTCTCTAAAGTTTATAGATTCATTTGAAATTATAAGTGTTGCATAGTCACCTTCTTGCGATTAAAGTATGATTGATGTTATAATTTTTTTTCCTCTAGTATTTCTTTAATTTATCGTCTTTTTTTTTCACGACTTTAGCACAATGCCTAGACCCTCTACCAACAAAGTATAGGAGTGAGCCCAATATCCAGCTTAATATTTGTTTGAGCTACCCTTAAAAAGTGAGTAATCTCTTTTCATGCATAAAATTAGGCTTTAAAACCGTTGAAATTGAGTGGAGTTTTTTTAGACTATGGTCGTTTTGATTAATGAATGGAGTTTTGTCGTACGGATTGGAGTGATTTTCTTCTCCTATATTTGTTTTGTCCAAGCTAGGTCTATGTCATTTTTTATCCCCAACTTGATGGGGAGAATAGAAGAAGTATGAAGGATTAGGTAGATGACAAAATCTACCATGAAGAATCCCACATGTTATGGTAACCAAACTTCTGTAACCAGAATATCTATGTTAGAGGGAATGCAATATGATTTTTTTTTCTTAAAGACCAAGAATATTTTTCACTGCAAGCTGAAGTTATAAAATCCTACTTTAGAGAGAGTGTTGAAGAGCAGGAATAGAAGAGTCTTACATAACCCTTATAACAAGAAGTCTCGCAATAATTCATATGGCAGTTTTAAGAAGGAAGTTTTAAAGAATAGTCTCAGTTAAAAGGTATTTTAGTTATTTTAGTATTCTATTTATGTTCAATTGTTTAATTACTCTATGACTTATCTCTAAGTGTTTGACTTTGGGTGTAAAGGACATAAGTAGTTTAATTGTAATACGATTCTATTTGTTTCCTCTATTAGATAGAAGGTTCATAGTACTTAGTTATAATCAAATCGATGAATTATTATTTCTTCTTACAAACTTTAACACAAGGAAACCATCATGGCTGGGAAGGATAAAATTCCTCCATGTTTTCCACATTAAAAATATTATAATACAAAAAAATCAATTCCAAGAGTAAAAGTTAATTTTATAAATATTAGAAAAATTACCAATAAAAGAGCAAAGATTCTAAAATAGGCTTTGCACTCATTTTACCTTTTCTGAATGCAAAGAAGAAAGTCATTCAAGCTAGTTGTTTTACCATGTATATGAAAACAAAGAGAGACCTACACCTTAAAGCAAAAAGAAAGGCAAAAAGGATTTACTACTTCTCTCCCTCAATTTCTTTTTGCTTAAACAAAGGAATGATCGGTCTTCCATACCATAGGAAGGAGATCCTGCCACAAGGCTAATGGTAGGGTACATCCCTTCATGTTGTGAAAGAGGAGACCACAAGTAATTGCTTACTTTATATATAGGTAGTGATTAACAAGTAATTAGATACTATTGTAAGTTCTAATTTGTACCAAATAAAACACTATTTATCCATGCATTACCCAAAATTCAAAAGCCTTACCAACACTTTGAAAAAATAAAATGTAGGAATTGCACCTAGAACTATGCATATTTCTTATAACTTTATAAATATCAAAGTATTTTTTATTTCATGTCTCATACATAAAATCTAATTATTTTTATTTAATGTTTCATAAAAATTAATAAAATTTCTTGTCCACTTTTATGTCCTATTTGAATAAGGATTAAATAGAAAAATACTTTTGTTTCTTCCTTTTTTGGAGAAGTTGCTGCTTAGAGTATGTCAATGTTGTTTGATTTCTGCATTTTATACACATAACATCTAGTGCTTGCTACAAACTGGGCAGGTTTTATCTCTAACACACTGGTTGAGAGCCACTCATCCATTAAAAGAAAACCATGTCTGCTCTTTTATTGTTCCTTAACTGAATTAGATACAAAATCACCAAACCAAGTGCTTATGAGTATTCCTAAACTAATTAAAACTAAAAAATAAAAAAAGATTTGTCAAACTTTGCATACTTTAGTGATTTGTCTTAATAACCTTTTTTAAGAAAGCATGAAAATCTAGTCATTTAATGAATAAGTGTGGATGTCTCCTCAAAACCTTTCGGATTGGAAGTAAGATAATACACCCCCAACATACAGAGACATTACAAGAGAGTATTTTGGCTAGTATATAATGCATATGGGTCCAGGCGTCATTCTTAGCCATTATCAAAATCATTAGACAAGTGCAAAACTAATTGTAATGAACTTATATTAGATTTGTGAATAATTTATAACTAGTCTCCTAACAGATTGTTGGTTTAATGATCCCCATGAAGTTTTTTTTATAATAACAAATACTTTGGAACTAATTGTGAAATTTAAATAAAAAATTTGGGTAGAAAAGACTTGGAAAGAAAATTGATTGGTACACCCATCTGGCTGACCCGTACAAGATAGATCAATGCATACACAAAGTCCAAATGGCTACCCAAAGAAACAATGAAGGCCAACCATGCACCAATTAATAGATCGAACAATAGGGGGAGAAAAAGGTCTATTTGCAATTATCTGCTTAGATGATTGGATAGGCAAAGCGCACGCAGGCATAATGAAAGTAAACCAACCAAACTTCCTTGTTCGAACGGCCCATGCAATATACGCTAGAAGAAAAGAAACAACATAGCAAATTGACCAATTGGACCCTAGTCGACCAAACAACTCGTGAAGATAAACTACGGGAAGTGCTTCTCAAATTGGATTTAGCCAACATAGGTCATCATAATTTCTAAGAGATCCATCGTTGTGTGTTTTCAAGATTTTACAATCAATTTGGCTGACTTTACGTAGATACCAAGTGTCATTTTCAAGGAAAAAAACTCTTACACAACTAATTTTTAGGCCATTTGATTGGATCTATTTAAATGATTGTGCCCTACGGTGTTGACCAAACCTGTTACAATGAAAAACAAAGCATTCTCTGCATCTTCAATGCTTTGTTATTTTTGAATCATTTCAAAAGAGCCAGAACAAAAAATATTTCATTAGATCTAAATACTCAAGCCTATGATTTTAAAATTCAGTGTGCACTCGATACTTTACGTGCTAAACTTGATTGAGTTTATTTTGAAATCAATTGGTTTGAATTCAATCTTGGTTTTTTTTTTTTATGTCTATCATATTAAACCATACTTTTGGGCCATCACATAACTTCTTAACATTTTGAATGCTAAGTTTTACAAATCTCATTGAGTGTACACTTTAAAATATTAATTTGAGATTAAATTAAGTTGCGTACAACTGCAGTAGAATCACCTAGGACTAGATGTACTTTTCTTGTGTTTTGTTATTGAAATCTGCCTAATTAACGAGGCTTGAGAGTTAACTGAAAAGCAAGTAATCCTTGTTGTGTTTTAAATCGATCATGACTTAGAGAAGTTGATTGGTAGTTGTTGCAAAATCTATTGGTGGGTATAGGTAATTGTGTTGACCCAGTTGGCTTATTAGGAAGGGAGTGAATTGAGAATCTAATATAAAAAGTAAAGCGCATGGAGTGCTAAAATACAGTTTAACAAATAATAAAACAAGGACATACCATAAGAGATAATAATTTTTAATTATTGATGTTCTCCTAATGGTAGTCACTGCCCAAGAGCTTGCTCATAAAAATTTCACTAACTACTATATTACCTGAAAATGAAAAGAGATTTTAGTCTTTCTTTAAACCACTTGTGATCCCTAATTACATAAATTGATCTCTCCCCTTGAGATTTAATACAACTAGATTTTGGCTCTAGTAGGCAATCCCTTTCTAGATTGCAGGTTCCAAAATTCCAATTTATTTAGCTTTAACATACTAGAGAATCCATACAAAAGAAAGTATAAGATACAAAAGAAAAAACAATATAACTTTTTTTTCAGAGAGATAATCCTTCTCTAAGTGGGATCCAAACCTCCAAAACTTTAAGCGCGAGAATTGGAGTGTGGTGGAATTTTGAATGCAAAGAGGGTGAAAAAAAGGACTTGGCTAACTTTAGGTTTTTCTCTTCTAAAGGGTAGAATTTGAGTATGAAGATCAAAAATAATTTTTAGAGGCTTAGTATGCCAATATATTCTCTACGAGTTTGGGGCCTATTTATAAATTTTCCAACCAAACTAGCCACTTTTTGCCCATTATCAAAAGGTTGCAAAAAGTGTTGATCGACCAATGGAAAGGTATGATTGATCAATCATGTATAACAGTTATATTTTTTAGGTTCCCTAATCCTATTGATCAGGGCATCAATTAATGAGTTTTCAAATTTTCAAAAAACTCATTGATCGACCAAACCAATTCGAGTGATTGATCATGCTCTAAAAAATTGGATTTTGAAGAATTCTTGATGAACTATCATGCAACAGGGGATGATGGATCATACTTTATAGTATCATCTTGGTAGCATTCTATATGATTGATCATGTCTTAGTCAATATTTGATCATGCTTTATAAGTTTTGCCAGGTTGTATTTTGGATGATCGAACAAGAACATGTAGATTGATCGATCATGTCATATGCCAAAGTACTATTTTGAATTTAAACATGATATAAACTATACTAAGGGATTTACCATCGTAAAACATTTATATGCATTCGGTTAAAACATGGTTTTGAAAATATTTCATGTCCTAAGCTCCATAACATAAATATAATTAAAAAATAAAATTTTGGTTAGCTATCTACTTACATGACTAGAATTTTTGAGTTTTTCTGTTGACTACGACTCTAGTCTTCAAGTTTTCAATCTTCTTATTTTTATAAATTCTTCTCAATAACAATATATAATATGGTTCTAGTTTCAGTTTTGACTTGGTAGCTTGATGAGTCATTCTTTTATCTCGAGTTTTTGTCGTAAACCTTATAATATTTGTGTTGGAAAGCATGTGTCTAAAATACACTGGTAACATTGTTAGTAACACACTTTTAAGCTACCCATTTTTGTTATCATCAAAATAATAAAAATCAACATGATTATCCTATTGGTCTAACAACCTATACCTAATTGGTTAGCCCCAAGTGTAGTGCAAGTGCTATAATTTGGACCCTTGAGGTTTACTGTCGTAAATGTTGTTAGATTACTGATTAGTGGATTTAACTCTGAGATGCAAACACTTTGGTATTGGACCTAGTAAGCTAATTTTTTTGTTGTGAACCACTACAAATCTCTCTCTCTCTCTCTCTCTCTTTTTGTGTGTGTGCTTGTGTATGTATGTGTATGTGTTAGGGATGTTCTGGTGTATAATAGCGTCCACGTAATCTGAAACATATCATATGATACAAATTACATATCATCGATATGCTAATCACTGCTAACTATACCAACTTCACCCAAATAGTGATTCAAACACCAAAACTGGTGATAACTTGATGATTATTTGTAACGAAAAATGGGTCATGATAAATTATACATGAGCTATTACTAGTCTTTCCTTTCTCTGGCCTCTCTTTGAATTATTGTTTTCACTTGTTGCTGGAGTTAATTGTAGATTTCTTCTCAGTTGCTCATCTCCCAGGTGTTACTTTTTGTGGTTTGAAAACAGGCTTGTCCTTTTTTAGTTTTCTGTTTTACCACTTTCCACAGTATAGAAAACAAAAAGAAGGAACAAAAGTAAGAAATAATATGATTCCAAGAGTAAAATTAATTTTATAAAAAGCAGAAAAGCAGCAAACTAAAGATTCTGAAACAGGTTTTACTCTTTTTGAATGCAAAGAATGAAGCAAGCAAGAAGCCAACTGTTTCAGCATTTATTCCTAGCTTAGAATGCATGTAGACAAATGGTCACACCAGCTATACTTTGTCAAGACAAATCATTGCGGATGTAAAAGTTTTCTTTGCAAATCACTTTGAGCTTTCAGTTAAGTTTTGGGATTGCTCTTACTTACTCTTTTTCTTTATTTTACTTTCTTTGATTCCTTTTGTCTTTATCTTTAAAGAAAACCAGTTGCCCCCAAAATGCAGTTAGCCATCAGTTCCAAACTCTTGATTGAAATCCCCCCTAATGACCCATCTACTGCTTAGTTAAGAAACTTTCCAAGAAGTTAAAGTGAAGTCCCCCACTAAGTCTAAATCTCCATTTCGTTTGGAATCGTTCTTTTACGCTTGTTAATTCAGTTTGTAATGTATGGGTAACTCAGAATTGGAGTTTGTGATCTACTCTTGAGTCCTTGCATGAAAGTGAGAATCAGCTTTTCTTTTCTTTTTTCTCTCTTTGTTCAGTCCTCACCTAACAAACTCGTAGAGAAAAGCTGCTCTCTTTGTTGAATTGGAACTTGAGAGGACGGTACTGCTTTCTCCATGTTTGTGCTTTCAGGAAAGTTACTGGAAAGAGAGGTGAAGCCAAAAGGAAAGAGAATGTGAAGAAGAATGCAGAAGAAAAGCATATGACTTTTGGATTGTAAAAGAATGATTTCAGTATAATTCTAAGTGCAAAAGGGTGCATGACAATTGAAGAGTGAAAGCATTACAGTATTAATTGCATTTCTTGAATGAGGAAACTGATGGAAACAAGTCTGTGATGGAGGCACTGTCCACCATTAGGGTGGCACTGATTTTGACATTGCTCTTTTCTTTAGTTGAAAAGACACCAAAATCTTCCTCATTTGCACACATTTGTCTCCATTTACTTCCATTTCCATTTCAGAACTTAAATATTGAAAGAAGATGCAAAGCAAGCCATATCAGACTTGAGTTAATTATTCCTAAGATCTAAAGCTTCAGTTATGTGTTCTGACAAAAGGGCACATTCATGGTGAATTAAGTCCTTTCGTCCTTTTGTTCTTTATTTTTTTTTCTTTTGAGAATACAACTTTGGTCTGATTCCTTCCTAAACATAGAGACAAAACATAAAAAGCAAGCGGTTAGGCATCATTTTCACAGTTACAGTCAAATGTCTCCTCAAAATCCACTGAGTCATCTCCCATATGAAACAAATCCCCAAAAGCTCAAATTAGAACTTCTGGGAAGCCTCTCTGTAACCCAAGATGTTGCAGAATTCTCGTTTCTTTTAAAAAAAATTTGAAGATCAGTTCTGGGTTCCATGGAAAGAAAAAAAAAAAAAAAAAAAAAAAAGGAAAATTTTGCTTCCGCTTATATCTATTCCCAATTCATAAACAGTGTAGAGGGTGAAGGGTTTGGAGCTTTACCTTTTTGTTGTTTGAAAATGATTCCAGCTTGGGAGAGATGTGGAGGTTCCTGGTTCAGTTGAAGGATATATGTGTTTTTTTGGTATTTGAAAGTGATTGACAAAGAAAAACCATACTTGAAACACTACTCCATTCACTGAATGTTATTTAATATCTTATATTATAACATAATAATTACTAAGATTGAACTGAAAAACCAAAACGTGTTCAAAGATTCCAGTGATTGGTACTGAAAACGATACCATTAGTTTGGTGAAGAAGAGCTTATTTTCTTTCTATTATTAACTACTTTTCTTCCTGCAGAAGCTTTGAATTATCATAGTTTTTTTTTTTTTTTAAATTATTATTATTCAATTTTAAAAAAGCTTCATGAGTCATCGTCGTCAACTTTTGATTTGGTCAACAAATTTGAAGGGCTCGAACTTTGAGGAAGAATGGGCCCACCACCGACCCAAGGTCGATCATGCATCTTTGAACAAAAAAGGTTGATCTCATCATGGTTATCACTAATGAAGCATTAGTGTGTTAATTAGAGCCTAAACCTTTGTTATCTTCGGTGATCCTTTAAAAAGGGAAGGTTGAATAAAGAGGGGCCTTTTGGCCTCATTCAGGGCTTTCCAATTATATGACGTGCCATGCAAGTTAAAAAGTATGCCCTTAGTTAACTTTGGTTAGATAAAACCAATGGCGGGAGCTCCCCCCACCCGCCGACCTCTCAGATTTATGACATCATGTGTGATGTCATAAATCTTCAATATATGACATCATTATTTTCTAAACTCCTTGAAATTTTTAGGAGAAAAATTAGTATACGTGTTGTATATATTATGATGCATGTCAAATTTCTCCGCTCATCAATTAAATAAAAATATCTATTTGTTCATATTGCCAATCATATGCTCACCTAAATATCTTCTTTCTTCGTTTTTTTTTGCCTTTTAAGCCGATAAATAATCCACGCGGTTGATTAGATAGAAAACTGATTAAAAGTGGGTTCCCAAAACGAATCTTGTCATTGGCATGGAAGACTCCAAAACGGTAAGTAGGGCCCACCCGAGTAGAAGAAAAGTGCGCTGAGGGGACAGCGTTTTCGAAGACGATTTTTCTGCGATTTATTGTGGCGATTAATTATTAACTTAGGCAGCAAGGCACGAAAGAATCGGGGAACACTCTAGAAAACTGATGATCCCTAGCCACCCCAAACCCTCTTTACCTCATCTCTAAATTCTCCTAAATTCTCCTAAATTCTCTATTCTCTCTCTCTCTCTATATATATGATTTTTATTACAACGGTAATAAAAAGAATGAATGAGACCTTTTTTTCAATAAAAAATGATCATATTCATTATCTTAATATGATTAGAGGGTTCATATATGAACGATTATAGGGTATAATCCAATAATACACTAATACTGGGAATCATAGTTACGTGTCTCTGGTTTCGGACGAACACAGCTCCGATGACATCTGGAGCGTTGCACCTGAAATTAGGCAAGTGTGGTGGTGAAGGATTGAGTTTTAGGGTTACACCAACGTGGTGGAAGAAGGAAGAAGATGATTCATTAAATTCTAATTGAATTTCGTTAAGAAAGAAATAATTTTATCATCATCTCTTTGTATGCCTGATCCAATACGAAAAAATCATTTTATGCAAAATATATGTCGTTGATCATGATCGGACGATAGAGATAACCATTTTGTATATTTCTCACCAATTGCCCATAACTCCGCTCTCATTTTCACTCACAACTTGTAACACTTTATCCCCTCCCAAATCCAAATCCAAATCCAAACCGACCGCGTAACTATGCTCCAACTAATCTTGTCTATCTTTTGTAGCTAAAAATTGATTTAATGGTTCCATCATTTACATCTTGTAACATTTATTTATTTTTAACCTATTAAATCTGTATATAAAATTTCATATAAATATATAGAAATATAATGCTTCAATAACAACAAGTATCCTGAAATTCATTACTTATCTCAGATTTTTTTTTTTAAGTTATTATAATTAAAAAAAAGACAAAACAAGTAAAACTATTTTTCCATTGTAATATCATAAATCTATCTAATCATAATTAGGCATAATTTACCGGTCGGCGTTTGACAGAATCGATCGTTCTTTGTCTTAATTTTGTTATTAACGATTTCTGATTAAGCTTTGGACGTATTTAATTGCTATACTGCCCAAACACTGCAGGATTACCGTTAAAAACTACCGTAATTTGACCCGCAAAGTTAGACTGTAGCAGTCAACGGCTACGTTGTTGTTCTGCAGAGATGCGACAGTCTTTAGACGCGGAGGAGACGATGTTCCGTCCAGCGCCATCCGTCATCCACCCCTCTAGAACCGCGTCTCGTAAGCCTCTCACAAGAAATTCGATTGGGCTCATGAATGGGAAGCTTCCTGGAAGCTTAGTTTTTCGTATGGCCCAGAAGGGACGAATCGCCTGTGAACACGTTTACAGTATACCGAGTAGCGGAGAGAGTGACGAACACGGCCTTATATGGGGGGGTGTTGAGAGGCAAAACGTCTCCATTGGCGCGGAAGCAGCAGCTGCAGTGGCCGATTCGTCTGCTCTGCTCGGAGGTCAGATTTCTTCGAGTTAATTTTGCGTTCGCCCTATCGGTCCGGTTTTTGTAGTTTGATCTTCGTTTTTTGTTTTGGTTTTCGAATGGATTGCGTGATCTTTGAGTTTTCGTCTGAAATTTTGACGATTCATCGTCCTGCATCGATTTTTTTCCCCCATTTTTTTACCTTTTTCTTCTGTGATCTCGATTAGTTTTTGGTCGTTTCGATTTTTGAATACACTTTTCGATGTTTGAGTTTCTGTCTGAAAATTCTCAGAATTCACAGTTGATTCATTTGGTTTTCTGTTTTTTCCTCTCTTCGGTGTTATAATCTTTTCGCTTGTATGATTTGATGTATTGTGATTTTTTAGTAGTGAAATGTATGCAGAAGTTTTGGCTTACTCAATTTCTGCGCGCGGACTCGATAATCATGGAAAAACAGTTTTTGTTGATTTTTTAGTCAAGAAGCTCAATGTTTTGCCGCCGGATGTACTCCGATATTTTTGTTTGTGGTCGAATCATTTTCCTTCTATTTAGCTCGTGACTAGATTTACAAGTTTTATACAGTTGAGTGATTGCATTTGCTCTTCGTGAAGTTGAAGTTCAGTGAGATTGTTTAGTTTTAATTCTTATTTAAAAACGATTGCTTTAACACTGAGATTGTTTAGCATTGGCAATTTTTTTTGTCTTTCCCTCTCTTCTCAACTCTCAACTTCCGCTGGTTGCAGGATGTTGTTTTGTATTAACCCGTTTTTTCACTCCTGGCTGCTGGTAAAATCAGAGCTTATTTTGGCTTTCATAAGTGCGTGGTTTTTTGCTTTGCTCCAAAATCATGCTAAGGAAAATTCAGAATATTTCACATTTTCACAGCCATTCAGTTATAAATCTTTCCTTTTCTTGCGGTCCTTTCGGAGCTGAGTGTGCCTCAAAATCCACGGGCAATCATCTACTCAAAGGTGATAATCTTTTCCTTCGAAAATCCCTCAGTTTTGAGAATTTCTCCAAGCTCCGTGAGAACGAAAGCAGAGTCTATATCCCCTGTATGGATTCATGCGATTGTTTCGCTTTTGCAAGATCGTAATTGTTTTTAACTATTAATTAAATGGCGAACCGCCCGAGTCATGCTAATACTTTCTCCACGTAATCTTATTCTGTTCGTTACTTGTGCCATTCCGAGCGTCCTCTGCTCTTCCTATTATACTTACGGACATCCCTTTTCTTCTTTTTTTCCTTTTTTTCTTTTCACTTCGTTTCTGAAGGTATCAAAGCGTTTTGCTTGATCTGATGATTATTTACGTAGTTTTTCCATATGCTAGGACTAGCTATTGTTGGAGACACACAAATTTGATAGTTTTACTACTGCTGTGTGTGTCCATGCATGTATTGTACAGATTCAAACGGTTAATGATCCAGTGGAACTAGTATAATCTGGAGCAGCCTATTGATGATCTTATTGGGAACCGCAATTCAAATTTTCTTTCTTCTCTTTTTCCAGTTTCTCCATTTTGTTCGTTAAAGTTTACACTCAGAATGTGGATTTGAACGCTGTGGTTAATTTTTAGGTGAAATTTGTTAGATCATGCTGAGAACTGCAGAGCTCTCCTCTTAACAGGTACTGGATCCTGATTTGCTCAGTAGTGCCAGCTCAACATGTGTCCTATCGCCGCACGTGGTGATAACAATGTTCCAATAACTGACGATGATTGTGCGGCTCTCCTGAGAAGGATTGCAAGAGGAATCCCAACCCCTGAATACGTGCTTGATGTGAATCCTTTCGTTCATCACGCAGAAAACTTGCCAGAGGGTTAGTATCATTGTTTCCTTAGTGTTTTCATGCAATGTTAATTAATTTCATCATTGATTTCTGAAGGGAACACAGTTGACCGGGATCTTAGCCACTGCTTGACGGAGTGATATCGGTGTTCTTGCATGAAAACATATGTTCTGTTGGGTTTCCTTTAACAGCTAAAATTTCATATTTATGGATCTTGCAGGCATATTGTTCTTGGTCAATTGGCAGGACCCAAGGAATAATGAAGCTGGATACTGGGTAGAAACAGGACGAAACACGAGAATAAGTTCTGAATCACCGACTGTAGACAAGACGACTATGCAATTTTATGAAGGACGGGTCCCAGATGGAAACATTACCGTCTGGCTGATGCATATTTACAAATTGGATCGCACAGAGCAGGTACTTGACTTTCGAAAATTTCGTGCTTCTCGTTTCCACTGAACCTTCTAGTCATCAGCCAAATCTTTTTTCTATTTTGCAGTATACGAAGTGGTTGTGTAGACGAGAGCTTGATATGGTACTATGGCTGGCAAATCTGGCGAGAATGGAGGAAAACAACCGTGGTTCCTCTAACGAGTCAGAGGTACACAAGAACTGATTGCTCGTAGTTTGTCTCATTGTCTCAGAGCAAATTTGAATGAACTTGCAGCAAGCAGATGGGAATACTTTAAGAAATGGATTGAGCTACTGATACTGGTTGCAGGTTGTTAATGGAAATGAGCGCAAGCCGCCGGCGACCTCTGAGAGCAGCATTCAAAACAACCCATTTCCTGATCTTGGAGAGTTTAATTACGATGACGGCTACTTGGAGCTCGATGATCTGATTGATTATGCATCTTCTTCTAGCCCGGAAAATTCGAGTGGGGTGAGCGTGAACTCTGAGTATTACTTGGACTCGGAGGTCTCCTCATTCAGAGAGATGCCTAACGATGGCAATCCAGGCTCCCATCAACGAAACGTCAATCGATTTATGGTCTCTGCAACCCGCGGATCAAATCAGGTGCTCATGAGACCACCTCCAGGTATGCTCCTCTATAAACTTTATACATTTAAATTTTTTTATAAAAGGGTATGGGCTTATCTAAAGCATCAAACAAGTACTACTTATAAGTGGGTTTTCCCCCAAAAAAAAGGAATAGTCTCCGCATGGCATGGATTACTGAGTAAAAGATTTTGAGTTTATTAATTGTGAAAGAGATTTTTTAACCTGGACCCAATTTTACATTGTATTCTTACTTTGTTTTCAGCAACTACTTTGAATGTGTAAGCTCAGAATGTGTACCTGTATTGACAGGTAGCGAATACAACATTGACCCCCACGCAAAGAGCAAAGAAATTCGGACTGCCGACCCAAAAAACAAGGGAGATGGCACCCTTCCGGCCGCAACTACTGACCGTGGAGGAAGCCAGGTCGGAAAGAAGTTGGAGCATGTCGCTGGTGCTCGTGAAGGGAATGCCCTTACCAATGCCGGTCCATCTAATTCCTCAGACAGAGGGAAAAAAGGTGGCTGCAGCCTTGCGAAGATGGGGATGAAATTTTTATGCTTCTCCCCTTAGATTCATCCGATTTTTCCACACATCAAACATAAGTAGAACAAGAGATGTTAATCAAAACATCTTTTAGACAAGAAAAAAAAAAAACTGTCAAAATTGACAGAAGAGGTCGAAATGGAATACCTCACAAGAACAGAGATTGGATCTGCTGTTCAGTTCAGTATGGAGCAGTAAATCGAGCTCCCACCAATGTGGGAGCTCTGCTGTTCCATACCAGCAGATCCGAATTCCGAAATCACTGTAGTGCCTAGTTACAGGTACAGCAGACTTGATACTTTAAAAGTAGACATACCGAGGCTTGCTTACGATTTTGTTTGTAAGTATTTACTGATGTAATTAGAGATTTTCCTAGACTTTTTTCTTTGTTTTTCTTCTTCTGTAAATGATAGAAACAGGATATTTAGGGGTTTGTCTGTGTTACTGAGATGATTTCCGGCGTGCTTGGCCTTATTAACTTAGATATCTGGAATGAGATTGATTAATTAAGATTCAAGCTGGTGAAAGAAGGCGTTTGGCCTCTTAATTGTCTGATACATTTGAAGGGAATTGATTGAGCTGTCACGGGTATAGGTACAATTTGAAAATCCAGCTTATGGCTTAGAATAAACCCATAGGAAATTGGAGTAGAGCACTTAAACAAAAGGTTTAGAAGAAAATCATCACAGAACTAAATCCCAGTAATCTTAATTACATATTTGAGATGCAATTTTCATTTAGCCAGACTTGACTCAGGAGTGACGAGTTGGGCAGCATGAAAAGATAAACTCATAACCTATTCAAATCTAATTCCTCTGTGTCACAGGTTTGCTAGTGTTTCTTTAATAATACAATCAAGTGAAAGGAGGAGTCAGGTTGGGATTCTTGGTAGTGGGAGACGGGAAGAGTTCCTACGGAAGTTGGGAGATCAAATTTCTCCCAGCGAGTTAAAATTTGCCGGCAAAAATCAACTTCTACCGGTGAATTTTAAAATTCGTTGGGTGAAATCTTCCGGGGGAATTTTCTAGTTCATGAAAAAACCTTCTCTCGGTGAATTTGTTTGAACATGTTCACTTCTCTCAACAGATGTTGAAATTCGTTTAGAAAAACAAAGCCACGAAAATTTTTCCCTCGCTAATTTAGAATTTGCTAGGATAAAAAAACAGACATGTATAAAAAAATATTAGATATTAAATAAGAATAAAAATGACAAAGAGGTGGGTAAAACAACTTTCAAAAGGAATTTGGAAAATTCTTTTTCCTACTTTCCGTTTTCATATTTTCTTTTTTTCCCTTTTCTATTTTTCCTTTCTTCCCTTTTTTTCTCCTTTTATTTTTTCTTCCTTTACTCCTTTTTTCCTTTCCTTATTTTTTCTCTTTTTTCCTTCTTTTCTTTTTTCCTCTTTTTTCTTCTTATATTTTTTCCCTTGTAGAGGAGAAGAGCAAAAATGTAGGCATTTCTCCGAGCAAAATTAGGAAATTCACTGGAAGAAGCTACCCTCTCCCAGCTAATTTGCCCTTTTTGTTTGAATTTTTTTTCTCTTTTTTCATTTCTTCCTATTTTTTCTTCTCTTCCTATTTTTTTCTTTTTTCCTTCTTTTCCTCCTCCTTGTTCTTTTTTTCCCCTCATTTTCCTTCATCTCCTTTTTTCTTTCTTCTCATTTCCCCATTTTTCCTCTTTTCCTTTTTCTCTTTTTGTTAGGAATTAGACACCCTAATTCCAAACTAATGAGAGTAATAATAATAAATACGAAAGAAGGGAAAAACAAACACAAAATAAAGACAACAAGATTTATACAGGTTCACCTCAAGGCGAGACTACGTCCTGCCTTCCACCGCTGTAGTAATCCACAATGAAGATGAAATACTTTACAAGAGAAATAACAGACTTACAGGTGTTTCTCTCTAACCTCTCGGACTGCAACTCGAGATGCTCTTCGATATAAGATGATTAAACCTTAATAGCGGCGCCCCTCAATTATAAAGAGAAAATTAGGGCAACCGCATTACAAGAATAAAATTCCCAAACTGCCCTTAATGAAATAACGGTTAATATATTATGGATCGCGACCAACTCAGCATAGGGCATTAATTAAGCTCCACAACTTAACAATCTCCCACTTGGAGACTAATCCATCATCAATATCTGTAAAACAGAGAGAACCGAAAATAATAACAGAGATTGAACGAATGGTTTTTCGATGAGTTTATTCTTCTCCGTTAGGAGGCTATTTATAATACATTACAAGTCGATTTTAGGATCAATTTAGATCCTAAAATCAAGGAATAAAATCAAGAATACAATCACGAGATCGGAGGAAACAATCACGCTATACAGTTTCCTCCGATCACGCTATACAGCTATACATTTCAACACTCCCCCTCAAGTTGGTGCATAGATATCAGTCAAGCCCAACTTGTCAATTATACAATGAAATGTTTTCCATGATACTGCCTTCGTGAGCATATCAGCCATCTTACTCGCAGATTGAATAAAGGGGAATTGTATAATCTTTGCATCGAGGTTCTCTTTGATGAAATGACGATCAACTTCAACATGTTTAGTGCAATCATGTTGAACTGGATTTTGTGCAATTGCGATAGCTGCCTTGTTATCACAGTAAAGATTCATAGGTTTGTCGTATTCAATCCCTAAGTCTCTCAGTATATTCCGTATCCATAACAACTCGCATACACCATGAGCCATACCTCGAAATTCAGCTTCAGCACTTGATCTTGATACTACCTTCTGTTTTTTGCTTTTCCAAGTGACAAGATTCCCTTCCACAAAAGTAAAGTAACCCGACGTGGATCTTCTGGTTGTCTGATCACCTGCCCAATCAGAATCTGTATACCCTTCAATACTAGAGATACCATTTTTTGAGAATAACAAACCTTTTTCTTGGAGCACTCTTTAAGTTGGGCAATAGTTTTGTTTATGTGCTCCAATACAAGAGGTTTTATATAAGTAATAATAGGCATAAGATTAAGATAGATGAATGGTTTACAAGTGTTAACATCTCACAGGCTTTGTACAATGGTTACCTTTTTGCATTGGCCTTTCAAATCAAACAAGTATATTACATGGAAGACCCAAAAAATGGCAATTCGTATTGTGTACTTTAGAATGTGGTTATGAGGAATGTGTTTGATGAGTTAGAACAACAATTACACACACCTAATGAAACAAATGCCAACCAACAAGAGTTGTCAAACACTGATCTCTATTTTGACAAAGTGGATGATGGTATTAATCTACTGTTAAGGTAAGATGTTCCTCTAGATCTTATTAGTGTATCAGTGGTTGAGGATGAAGACAACGAATAAGATATAAATGAAGAAGACAAAGTTGAGGTACAGGACAAGTACAATAAAGAATAACATGAAGTAGGAGAAGAAAAGGAAGAGGTTGACAAAGAAGGGGAAGAAAGTGATGGTGATATATACTTGTTACAAAGTGGGACCCACCATGGTTGCACGAGCTGGTGGGACCACCTTGAGAAAGTGAGATGGCATGATGGGTCATCACACGAGCTGGTGTGACTTGGAAGATTTGAAGATCAAGTGGAACCGCAATGATAACCATGAACTCATATCCTTATCACATGAGTTGGAAGATAAAGTGAGACCCACCATGATAACCACGAGCTGACATCCTTATCATATGATCACGTGCCTCATAGAGGAGTTCTAGTTTGAGTTATGGTAGTCTTCTAATTATATTGAGTTATTTAATTATAATAGACTTATCTTTAAGAGTTATAGTTTGGGTGTAATTAAGATAATGGTAGTTTAATTGTATTTAAATTCTACTACTTTCCTCTAATATAAATAGAGGTGCTTGTACTCGAATTAAAATCATAAAGTCAAGTAGTTCTCCACTTCTCATCTCGTGAAGTCTTCCTCTCTAGCTTGAACTCTTCTTTTTTTCCTCTTCTCTCCTCTCTACCCGAGAGTTATCTCTTTCTTTCTTTTTCTTTCTCCCTCACTCACCTTACTCAAGATTTCAATAAAGGTGTCCTAAATTCAACATGGTATCAGAGCATCAAATTTAGAATCTCCAAGTAAAAACGAATGATCTAAGAAGTTATGATCAAAATTACTCATAAAAGGCTCTTCGTGAAGCAAGATTGAAGCTCATGAGATAAGTTTTTTTTTTTAATTCTTGATATTATTAATTCATGCTCTTGGTTTTAAGGTTTAGAAGATGGTTTAGAGATAATTTTATGTTTGCCTTCTTCTTATGAGATTATTGAGATTTATGCATCTCAGATGAGAAGAAGTTACCAAAGCAGTTTTGTCGGTTTGAAAGTTTTTTACAGAAAATAGGTTTATGTTGAGATTTAATGCATAAAAGGTTATAATTTTGTGGGAACAAGATTTCCTATAAAGAAAAGTGTTCATTGGATTTCAAAAATATGATATCTTAGCTTCTATGCTAAGCCTCTCCATTAACCGAGTTGGTTGAATAACTCTACTTGGTTTTGTGATTATTATTTTTTGGAGAATTTTTTTATATTGAATTGCCTATTATGGCTGAAGAAAACATGGGTAACGAGAGTGATACACACAAGATTACTACTATACCCTTGCGAGGGGTATCAAATTTTATGAGCTGGTCCACATCGATTCGTCAGTTCCTTATAACAAATGACCTACTTGGCCACTTCACCAAACTTGGGCCACCTATTGATGAAGAAGATATTTCTTATACTAAGTGGTTAAAAAATGATCCTTTGGTTATTAGTTGGCTCATCAATAGCATGGAAGAACCAGTCTCCAACAATGTTATTCATCTTGATACTACTAAACAAATTTGGGAGACATGTGCTAAGTTGTACTCTAGCTCCGACAACTTACACATGCCATATGATATTCTCCAAAGAATGTTCAACACTAAACAAGGAGAAAATATCCATGAATATTTGGCTCGTTTCAGAGGCCTTCTTCAAGAATGGAAAATAGCTCTGCCTATCTCCATGGATGTCTCTGTCCTAGACAAGCAAAAAGAAGCCTTAGTCACTGTCATTTGTCTTGCAAATATTAAGCCATATCTCGAAGTTGCTAAAAGTCAACTTCTAAGCGCCTATGCTATTCCCACTTTTGATGATGTATGTGCCACATTACTCCGTATTCTAGACGTTTCTTTTTCTATTACTGAAGTATCATCCGCCATGTACTCCGGGCATAGGGGAACATCAACCAACCATGGTCGAGGTCATGGAAGAAATTAAAGAGGAGGACGAGGAAGAGGTGGAAGGAATGGTTATGTCAGAATAGATACGTGCTATTACAGGGAATGCACCCATTGTAGGAAATATGGCCATACTATAGAGACATATTATAGAATCCATGGCAAACCGGATTGGATGAAGGCTAATCAAGCCTTAATAAGTGATACAAAGGACGACCAGTCTACCACATCAACAGAAAAGAAAACCCTTACCGATGATGCATATGAATTATTCTAGAAAATGAAAACACTGATGATCTCTTCTCGAAGTTTCTCCTCAACTGTTGCTGCCACCACTATTTCAGGTATACTATCTACCTCCTCTTCATCTTGGATAATTGACTCAAGGGCCTTCGACCATCTCACAGGTAACAAAAATCTACTACACTTAGTTTCTCCTTGTCTCCCACATAAATTTGTTACCATAGCTGACGGCTCTTAAATTTGTTCTCGGGAAAGGATCCACCTCTGATACACCGTGACTTCTGCTCATAGATAGTCTTTTTTTTCCTACCTTTCATTTGAATCTTTTATCTGTTAGTCAGCTCACAAAATATTTTAATTTCTCCATCACCTTCTCACCCACTTATTGTGTATTTCAAGATCTTATAACGAAACAAGTGATTGGTGGAGGCCGTGAACAAGGGGGGCTCTACTACCTGGACGTGCCTAAAATAAATATCGTTTCAACTAGTAAAATTGAAACAAGTCTATGGTACAATCGGTTGGGACATCCATCTGCACAATCTCTTCTTCGTCTTTTCCCTACGTTTAAAGAAAGGTCAGATTTAAATTGTGAAGTCTATCAATTGAGCAAACACCAGAGGACTACAAACTCACCTCGTCTAAAACTTAAAAGTGTTGCTCCTTTTTCATTGATCCACACAGATGTATGGGGACCCTTGAGTTTCTTAAATATTTCTCGAATCAAGTATTTTATTATATTTATTGATGATTTTACTCCTACCACATGGCTTTTTCTTTTTAAAAGAACGTTCTAAAATACTATCCATATTTAAATCCTTTCATGCTATGGTGTTCATTCAATTTGATCAGAAAATCAAAGTACTTTGGTATAATAATGCCAAAGAATATACTTCCAGAGACCTTGACTTTTTTTGTCAAGAAAATGGCATTATCCATCAAACATCGTGTGACTACACTCCTAAAAAAATTGGTGTAGTAGAATAGAAGAATCCTCATCTTCTGGAGGTAGCTCGCAGTTTACTGTTTACCATGAAAGTCACATACTTTTATTGGCCGCATGCCATCCTTACTGCATGTTTTCTTATAAATAGGCTATCCTCTTCCTTTCTTGGTCATAAATCCCCACACCCCTTATTATTATCACATGCTGACCCTTTTTTGGTTCCCTTGAAAGTCTTCGGGTGTACATGTTTTGTTCATATTACCTCCCCACAACACAATAAACTTGATCCAAAATTTGTATCTTCTTAGGATACTCTCACACATAGAAGGGTTATATTTGCTATAATCCCACTCTCCAAAGGTTACTTGTGTCTAGGGATGTAATTTTTTTTGATGACTCTTCATGCTACTCTGACAATGCTCCCCAAGGTCTCTCTTTAGTACCAGCTTCTCCTCGACCGGTTGTGATCCGTGCCACGGAAACTATTCAACCCCTAGACACACTGGCTGACACCACACCTGTAGAGTTTATGGATTCCACCGAAGTAAGTCCATCTTCTCCTGTTGTCTTTGGCCCACAATATGATACTCATCCCATTGCTTTAAGAAAAGAACCCAGAACTTGCACTAGGCCCTTTACTTCTCACCCCATATCTAATTTTGTGTCTCACCATCGTTTATCCCCTTCATGTTATCAATTTATTTCATCTATCTCCTCCATATCAGTCCCATAGTCCTATTAGGAGGCTTTGAAATATCTAGGGTGGAAGGTGGCAATGGACGAAGAAATGCAAGCACTCTATGAAAATCAGACATGGGCTCTAGTTCCTCTTCCATCAGATAAGAAACCCGTCGGTTGTAAGTGAGTTTTTAGTAGAAACACAATCTAGATGGGTCCGTTGCTCGCCTTGTTGCTAAAGGGTTATACACAGTGTTATGGGATCGGTTATGAGAAAACATTCTCTCCGATGGCCAAAATAAACTTTGAATGTATTTTATTATCTCTTGCTACTAATTCTTCCAATCAGGTCTACCGGTTTGATGTGAAAAATGTTTTTCTCCATGGGGATATCAAGGAAGAAATTTATGTGCAACAACCACCTGGATTTGTGGTTGAGGGGGAATCGGTATGTCAATTAAAAAATCCCTCTATGGTCTGAAACAGTCTCCTCGTTCATGGTTTGATAAATTTAGCCAAACACTAATACAGGCCGGATTTCACAGATGTTATGTAGATCACTCCGTATTTATTAAAGACACACCTAAAGGCAAAGTGATTTTGCCAATATATGTTGATGATATTGTCTTAATCGGTAGTGATCCCGAGGGCTTTCAAGAAACCAAGAAAAAGATATGTGTAGAATGCAAGACAAAAGATCCTATACTACTTAAATATTTTCTGGGTATTGAAGTACTACAGTCCAAACATGGGATTGTACTATCTCAAATGAATTATGTCCTTGATCTACTGGAGGAGACAGGAATGATAGGGTGTAGACCAACAAAAACCCCTATGAATTCAAATACAAAATTGTCTGCAGGTACTGGAGAAGATGTGGATATTGGAAAATATCCAAAACTTGTGGGAAAACTCATTTATCTTTGTGTAACAAGACTAGATATATCATATGCAGTAAGTGTGGTGAGTCAATATATGCACAAAACCACAACTCAGTCACTAACACGCACTAGAAAGAATATTGCGATATTTGAAAGGAGCTCCAAGAAGTGGGCTTCTCTATAAGAACCATGGTCACTTCAACATAGAAGGATTCTCATATGCAGACTGGGCCGGATCCCCGGATGAAAAAAAATCTACTTTGGGATATTGTACAATGGTTGGAGGGAACTTGGTTACGTGGAAAAGTAAGAAACAGAATGTAGTTGCAAGGTCTAGTGTAGAAGCAGAATACAGGGCCATGACACACACAGTTAGTGAGCTTCTATGGATCAAATCCCTTCTCACTGAACTGGGATTCTATAAATAAGCTCCTGTGGATCTACATTGTGATAATCTAACAACAATACATATCACATCAAATCCGGTCTTCCATGAGAGAACAAAACACATTGAAGTAGATTGTCATTTCATACTAGAAAAATTCCAAACCGGCATATTATCTCTCAAACATATATCTTGACAAAGCTAGGTTGCAAACATTCTCACCAAATCAATCACTCATAAGATCTTGTGCACCATCTGCAGCAAGCTAGGCATTTACGATATTTTCTCACCCCTAGCTTGAGGGGGAGTGTCACAAGGTGGGACCCACCATGGTTGCACGAGCTGATGGGATCACCATGAGAACGTGAGATGGCATGATGGGTCATCACACGAGCTGGCATGAGTTGGAAGATTTGAAGATCAAGTGGGGCCCACAATGATAACCACGAGCTAGTATCCTTATCACATGAGTTGGAAGATAAAGTGGGACCTACCATGATAACCACGAGCTGACATCCTTATCATATGATCATGTGACACATAGAAGAGTTCTAGTTTGAGTTATGTTAGTCTTCTAATTATGTTATTATTTAATTATGATAGACTTATGAGTTATAGTTTAGGTGTAATTAGGAGAATGGTTGTATAATTGTATTTGGATTCTACTACTTTCCTCTACTTCAAATAGAGGTGCTTGTACACGAATTAAAATAAGAAAGTCATGTAATTTTTCCACTTCTTATCTCGTAAAATCTTCCTCTTTAACCTAAACTCTTCTTTTTTTCTCTTCTCTCTTCTCTATCCGAGAGCTCTCTCTCTTTCTTTTTCTTTCTCCCTCTCTCACCTTGCTCAAGATTTTAGTAAAGGGGTCCTAAATTCAATAATATTGTTATTAGATGATAATGAATCTGAATATTTATTTCATGGGTATACAACGTTAGTTCAAACATCATTAATGTTATTCTTTTTTTAGAAACAACATTATTGATGTTATAAACAAACTCTATATGTAGATTCGTCTTATATCATGTCTCTTCGTCCACCTAGGCTACTACCAATCTTATGCTATGCATAATCCAAGGCGATGGATTGGATGGAGCTTGTTGACCTAGGTTGAACTCCATCTATATTTTGATAATAACAGAGCATAACCATACGTGTGCTAATATTTATAATCAAACATTTAGATGCAACTCAGAGAACAATGATTAAAGTTTTCAAAAATCAATACACAACATCAAACTCAACATTGTGTTATTGAAGAATTACCCGCAAGTGAAGAAGTGAAGATTTGGGGCTAGAGTCTAGGCTACATAGAAATATTTCAAGAACTCTAGCCATGTAAGAGAACAACACCAACACTTCGATTTAAAGTACATAAGAGAGGATGACCCTCGATGGCTGGACTCTGGCTACGACAGAGAAGCGAGAGTTGTTTGATGCTGGGGAAAAAGGCTTGCCGCAGAAGAGATGGTGCCACCATAGAAGAATGAACTGGATCAATCAAAGGGAGAAGATGTCGATGTCCCGTGCCCGCTCTAATACCATGTAGAGAATACAATATTTTTCCATATTTTACATTCTTGAATCATAGGTAAATAGGTTATGGATAGGATTACAAGATAAGTGTTATAGATAGGATTACAAGATAAGTGTTATAGATAGGATTACATGATAAGTGTTATCGGTAGGATTACATGATAAGTGTTATCTTTGAGGTTACAGAAAATTGTTATCTGTTATCTCTATCATGTAAAAAATACAATATTTCATCATACTTTACATTTATGAATCATAAGTATTTATAGGTTACAAATGGATAGGATTACAAGATAAGTGTTATTGGTAGGATTACATGATAATTGTTTTCAGTAGGATTACATGATGATAAGCGTTATTTTGAGATTATCTGTTATCTCCGTCAAACTGCACCACATCATCATCTTCATGGCAGAAACCAGCTTCTTGAAATAATCACTGGTTTTTTTGGAGTATTTGCAGTAGCACTCCAAACATCTTTTAGTACATTCTTCGTCTCTGCCATCGACGATGGGTACTGAAGTAGGTATGGAAGATATTTGCTTCTTGGAGCCGCGCTGCTGCGGGTGAGAAATCCACTGAAAGGTTAATTCGATAGTAACCGTTGTAAACGAAAAAAATACACTAAATCAGACGACATCTCTGTTCCAATGCCCAACTAGAAGGCTGTAACCAAGGAAGAAGATACACCGCAAACACCATCATCTGCAATCCAAACACCTGCACCTATCATGCGATGATCAGAGTCTTTCAGAGCATCAATACTTTCTGGATAGCCTCATCGATATGGTTCCCAAAAGCCATATCATTGTCTATTGACAGCTGAAGAAAATCTGTTAGAGTAAAATCCACCGAAGCGAAGAATTCTGGAATGAGATGGTTTGTGCAAGAGACGAACTACAACAGGTCAGTGGAGCACTTTGATTCCTACTCGAAGTAGGATTCTTCGCAGAACGGTTCTTCTTCTTTCTGCGGCAATCTGAACTCCAGAGCAACCTTCGGAACATCTTTTAACAGATCATACGGGAGAAAAAAATTTCTAACTTTTCTTCTCTACTATATCTCCCTGTTTGCAGAAAACTAGTTTATTGGGTGTGAGAAGAATGATTCAAAATTCACCACACTTTGGGGTGCCATGCTTTCATTAATTTATAGGAGTGATATCCCAATTATAGGGATTTACAATTGATTACAAGATATTTGATTTGTACAAACAAGGAATGATTGAGCTTAATTAGCTTCTGTGATGGAAGGCCCTAAACAGGCCAATGATCCTTAATTGATTGAGAATCAATTTTATGATCCTTAATTGATTGAGGATCAATCTCCTAAGGCAGTATCTTCAACAACCCCCTGCAAGCTAAGCGTCGGATTAGGACAGACGTGTAGCTTGAACCGAAAAAACTGAAATAGAGGGCGAGAGACGCTCTTGGTGAAGATATCCGCAATCTATAAGTGAGATGGCACGTATTGAGTGCGAATCTTTCCAGCAACAACAAGTTCTCGCAGAAAGTGAATGTCTAGCTCAACATGTTTGGCCCGCTTGTGAACAACAGGGTTGGAGCTCAAGAATAGAGCGCTTTTGTTATCACATAAGAGAAGTGGCCGCTTGGAAATGGATACTTTGAGATCACGAAGAAGATGAGTGAGTCAGATAAGTTCGGTGGCCGTGAGAGCAAGGGCTCGATATTCAGATTCACAGCTGGAACGAGAAACTGTAGGTTGCTTCTTGGCACTCCAGGAGACTAAGTTGTCCCCAAGGTAAATAGAGTAACCCGAGGTGGAGCGGCGAGTGTCAGGACAGCCGGCCCAGTTAGCATCAGATAAGCAATTAAGGAGCCAGGAGAGGCAGACGGGCAAAAGGATAGGCCATAATGAAGAGTGCCTTTGACATACCGAAGAATACGTTTAACAGCAAGAAAGTGGTTATCAGTGGGAGAGTGTAGAAATTGACTGACCGAGTTGACAGCATAAGCAATGTCGGGACGCGTGTCAAGTATTGAAGAGCACCAACAAGAGATCGGTAAAGAGTGGGATCCGAAAATAACTGACCAACAGAGGATAGATGCTGAGAAACCACCATAGGAGTATGCACAAGCTTGCTATCAAGTAATTGAGCTTGGGCAAGAATGTCGCGCGCATATTTCAGCTGACTAAGAAATAGCCCATCTGCGGTGGGTGTGGCTTCAAAACCAAGGAAGTAGCTGAGAGAACCCAAGTCCTTTGTAGTGAACTCAAAATGAAGCTTTCTGGCAAAGCTATCAAGCACAGAGGGGTTGTTGCCCGTAATAATAATATCATCGACATATATGGGCAGATAAAGGATGTCAGATTGCCGATGAAAGACGAAGAGTGAAGGATCAGCCCGACTGCAGTGGAAGCCAAGACTTGTAAGGAAAGAGCTGAACCGCTGGAACCAAGCTCGAGGGGCTTGTTGGAGACCATAGAGAGCTTTCTGAAGCTTGCAAACATGATCAGGAAAGCGAGGATCAATATACCCAGGCGGTTGTTCCATATAGACACGTTCATTGAGATGACCATTGAGGAAAACATTCTTGACATCCAGTTGACGAAGAGACCAGCGATGAGTAATAGCAAGAGAGAGTACAACCCGAATAGTAGTAGCTTTGATGACAGGATTGAAGGTGTCGATGTAGTCGAGACCTGGAACTTGTGTAAACCCCTTCGCGACAAGACGAGCTTTGAACCGCTCAATAGAACCATCAGGCAAATATTTGATCCGAAAGACCCATTTAGAACCCACAATATTGGTATGAGCTGGTCAAGGTACCAAAAACCAAGTACGATTATTTTAAAGAGTTTGAATTTCTTCATCCATAGCGGTAAGCCAGGCAGGATTTTTGGCAGCAGATTTGAACCCTTTAGGCTCAGCGGATGCTAGGAGAGCAGAAAGGAGCCCAGAGGAGCCAGAATACGCCAGATCAGTAGAGTGACGAGGTTTAAAAATACCGGCTTTGGCGCGTGTGACCATAGAATGAGAACCCACCGGAATAGCAGCAACAGGAGCAGTGGAATCAACATGTGGCAAAGTAGGTCCTGTAAGAGTAGAAGGGGCCTGCAAAGACTCATCCACTGGATTAGTGCAAATAACACAAGGACGGGAGTCGGATTGAGTAATATGCCGGGAATAGGGCGCCGGAAGGGATGGGGGCATGACATTAGAAGAGAAACTGGGTTCCAGAAAGTTGGAGAAATGGAGAGAGGATAAAGGTTGAGCCTGGGAAGAGGCTTGGGATGGGAAATAAGTCTCATCAAATTGAGCATGACGAGTGATATAGAGTCTAGAGGTGACAGGATTAAGACAACGAAACCCTTTGTATGATGAACTATAGCCCATAAAGATGCAAGGAATACTATGTGGCGAGAATTTATTGGGCATATAATCAGGTAAACATGGGTAGACACGACAACCAAAGGGATGGAAATTGTCATAATGTGGAGAAATACCATAAATAATTTCAAAGGGAGACTTACCTCCGAGAAGCGGTGTAGGCAATCGGTTGATGATGTAGGCAGTAGTGCTAAAGGCGTCAACCCAGTAGCGAGGAGAAATGTGGGAATGGAAGAGTAGGGCCAAACCAGTTTCAGTCAAATGACGGTGTTTTCGTTCGGCGCGGCCATTTTGGGCAGGAGTATAGGGACAAGATAATTGATGATGAATTCCCGAAGAGCGGAGATGGTGTTTAAAACGAGTGCTAGTAAATTCTGCACCACCATCGCTTTGAAAATTTTTAATACGAGCAGAATGTTGGTTTTCAACAAATTTTTGAAATTGAAGAAAAATATCATAGAAATCATATTTCAATTTCAATGGGTAAAGCCAAGTAAAACGAATAATCATCAATAAATAAAACATAGTAAATAAAGCCCAAATTTGATGGTACTGGTGAAGGACCCCATATATCGCAATGAATTAAATCTAACAATTTAGACGACCTTTTTGCATTGCGAAGATAAGGCAAACGATGACTTTTGGAAAGTTGACATGTAGCACATAAATGCGAAGAGGGCAATAATGAAGTAAGATGAAGATGTCCTTTTTTATTTAATAAGGAAATAACAGAATGATGCACATGGCCTAATCGAGCATGCCATAAATCATAGGAGGCATGAAGAGATTTATTTTTCAGAATAGAAATAAATGTGGAATTTCCACTCTCTAGCACATATAGGCCTCCATCACGCCAACCGGTTGCCACCACCTTTCCCGTTTGGTGATTCTGAACAGTGAAAAAATTAGTAGTAAATGTAACGGAGAAAGGAAAATCGGTCATTAATTTACTAATAGACAAAAGATTTTTAGTAAGATGAGGAACAACCAAAACATCTAATAATTGAAGATCTGGGGAAGGAGAAAGGTAACCAGTATGGGTAATAGGTAGGGACGCGCCATTCCCCACAATTACACGATCCTTACCTGTGTAGATTACCGATTGATCCAACGAGGAGTGGGCCAGAGTCATGTGGGCCGTGGCCCCCGTATCCACGAACCAGTCCGAATTTTGATTTTTGGACAGAGAACACGTCTGATTAAATGAATCGGCGAGATGCATAGAAGAGTATTCCTCCCGGGAATACCGTTGCTAACATCGATCGGCATAGTGCCCATCCTGACGGCAGATTTGGCACCGCGGGGGACGACGACCGTTGCTGGTGGTGGGACGACCTGGGCCGTGACCGGAATCACCGTGCGGCCTGTGACCGTGGCTGGAGATGGAAGTTCCTCTGTTTCCAGAACGGAAATGGTTGTCGCGGCTATTTCCGCCACCCGACGATGGCGAGAAGAGCCACCGGAGCGCTGATAAGGGATGCGGTTTGCAGAGAAGGCCGCGGTGGAGGGAGCCATGGGCTCGAGAGATTTCTAAAAAATCTTGAAGCTTTCCGCGCGGGATGCGATGTCGGAAAAGTAGGGTAAGGGGGTTTGGGCCATTTGGGCGGATGAAAATCCAGAGAATTCCGGGCCAAGACCCCGGAGGAACCAGTGAGCCTTGTCGGTGTCATCAACGGGACGACCGATGGCGTGAAGTTGGTCGAACAGGACCTTGAACGCACGGGCGTATACTGTCACCGAGCGAGCTCCTCTTTTCATCAATTGAAGGTCGTCTTTGAGACGAATTTTACGGGTTTTAAACCTGTGACTGAAGGAATTCTCTAGAGCAAGCCATACTTCACGGGAGGTGGAGAGGCCGACGGCTTCGGCCATAGCTTCTTCAGACAGAGAAGAGAGAAGAAGACTAAGAAGACGCTAGTCAGTAGCTTTCCACGATGAGTGCTTGAGGTTTGGTGTCTGAGCCGTGGGAGGGTCAAAAAGAGGTGGTGGCACAAGAGTACCATTCACATGACCCAGCAGGCCTTGACTGTCGAGAAGCGGAAGGAACTAACCCTTCCATAGAAGATAATTGGAAGAAAAAAGTTTGATGGTGACCATGTGAATCATGGTGTTGAAAGAGAGAAGATCAGAAGAAGATTCAGAGGCCATAGTGGATCACAAAATTTTAATCCAGAGAAGCTCTGATACCATGAGAAGAATGATTCAAAATTCACCACACTTTGGGGTGCCATGCTTTCATTAATTTATAGGAGTGATATCCCAATTACAGGGATTTACAATTGATTACAAGATATTTGATTTGTACAGACAAGGAATGATTGAGCTTAATTAGCTCCTGTGATGGAAGGCCCTAAACAGGGCAATGATCCTTAATTGAATGAGAATCAATTTTATGATCCTTAATTGATTGAGGATCAATCTCTTAAGGCAGTATCTTCAACAAGGTGGGCTTGATAAAGCTCGACTTTCTCTAGGCCAAAGAGTGGTAACAGAATCAGAATGGGACTCGTCTACATGCAGAACGAGGTACAACTTTGTCGGCTTCAAACGACCTTCTAAAAGCGCCTTTCAATCCTCTTTATGTGTCTTGGAGGTGGAGTAACAACTGTCATAAAATTACCTACGCTCATCAGCGACCCAAGAAGCATGAGTCTCCCCTAGAGAAGATCACCATTCTGAAATAGAGAAGGTGGCCTTGATCAGAAATCTTTTGAGAAAGAGATTTCTCCTACTCCAACCTCTTCCCACAATAGAAAAGAACAACACCTTAGTGGGTCCAATCGGTCTCTGGTGCAGTTGGTAGCAAATAATCTTGAATTAGAAAACAAAAATTGAAAAATTGGAGGCTCGAATCCGAGAAGAATCTTAATGAGGCAACCACAGAACAGGAAGCTTTGATTGACTTAAAAGACATGATTCTAAGGTTAAAAAAAGACACTAAAAGTAAAATATGAGATTAGGGACTAAAATACTTCATTGATTTGTTTATAATTGAGTATAATGAGTTTTTATTTATAATAGAAGAAATATATAGAATCAGATTATAATTAAATTACTTTTGTCCTAATTACACCTAAATTTCATTAATCAAAAATAAATTCTATGAGACCTTCTCATGAGACTCTTCTTAGACTCTACCTTATTAATTCTGGTGACTTTTTATTGTGAGATTCATGTTAGACTCTTTCATACCCGTTCTTCAACAGTTTTATAGCTATTTTGTAAAGCTTTGTATTGTAATAGGACAGCATGAAACCTATGACCATGCTATTAAAGAATGAGATGATTAATTTTCATAACTCTAGTTAGCAGTGAAGTGGCAAATTCAATAGGAAATTGTAACTGTTATGCAAATGTTTTATATCAACCACACATCAGATTCATTATTTATTCATCTTAGTCACTCGAATCATATACCTGAACATGAGAACATGAAGTGGGAACAATTTATATGCTCATCAGTTCCACCCAAAAAAAGCCGATCTTTGATACAATAGGAAATAGGAACATGAAATGCTCACAATACATTGGTATTCCAGATATTCTAGTTTCTAATTCCCAAAATAAATTTGTGGTTCTTAATATGAACCATGAATTCGATTCATTATTCATATTTATATTATAAAATAACATTAAATGCAATGTAGATAGAACAAAGAAAAATGTATCCATCAATCAAAAAGAGTTGTAGATAAAATAGAGGAAAAGTAGAAAAACATGTTACCAAGATCAATCATATGCTCACTTGAAGAACCAAAGCTATGGATATAAGATTTTGATGCTCTTGATCACTCTTACAATATGTAGGACTTACAATCATAAATAGTTTCACATAACTTAGCATATTCAATTTGTATGAGTCTTCGAACACAATCACTATATATTGTTCTGATAATAGAGTGACACTCAAAAACATATTAAAAGCACATTCAATCTCTTTTGGTATTTAAGTGTGTAGACAACCAACACGTTTAATTTAAAAAATAGAAATCCTAGTCCGATGAAAGTAGTTTACCTTTCAATATCTCTTTTTTGTTAGAGTTAGAAAGAGCATTTTCAAAAGTATTGACTTAGAGCTAGTAGATTTTTTTTTTTTAAAAAAAGGTGCAAGAACGAAAGAAGCCTTCTCTTAAATAGAACCAAGTCCCTGAATCCACACAAAAAAAAAGACAATTATTTGATAAAAACAAATATACTAATGTGGAGGACTTATAATTATTGATAGTTCCACATAACAGAGCATATCCAATTGGTATGAGCCTTCGGACACAACCCCATTGTTCTAAAGATCCAACAACACCTAGTCCATAAATCTATGTATCCAAGTAGAAAAAAAAAAAAAAAAACTCCACTAAACAGGAAATAGAATATCATATTGTTGTGGTCCTAGTGTGACCCAAACTAGGGTAAGGACCAGCCCAGTGTGGAATAGTTTTAAGGCCTTAGCATTTTGTGTTCTATAAGTTTTGGAGCTTTGTCATATTAGTTAGGTACCTAACATTTGGTATTAGAGCAGGCATCATGTTATGTGTTCGAATCCTGGAAGGCATGACACATGAAAAGCCACCTCTAATATCTTCACAGCAACCAGAATTACAAACCCAACAACACCAACTCCATCAATTCGTGTATCCAAGTAGAAACCAAACAAAAAAATCCCTCCAAGAAATGGGAAATTGACAAATTTGCTACAAGATCTCAAGCCACAAGAAGTGTCAAGTTATCTTAAAGAAGCACCTACAAGAAAATTGAAAACTTGAAGGCTAGAGTCAAGTCACTTAAGTACATCTCAAGAACTCTAGCCATATACAAGGATAGTTAACTGAATCTCAATCCTAAGGTACACAAGAACTTTGGAGCTTTGGGACATAAAATTTTCAAAATCATGCTTAATCGATGCATAACCATGTCTTAAACTTACTACAAGCCCTTAGAAATCATTTCAGAAAATTGGCAACTGGCACGATCAATCAACACAACGGGATTGATTGATCATCTATAATGTAAACTAGCAAATAATATAAAACATTGTTAATCATCCAGACAAACATGATCGATCATATAGACTCTTGCTAGATAAGGTTGTAAAGCATGATCAATCACACATAGTCCTGTTACATAAGGTTATAAAACATGATAAATCACACTCTATAGCATGACCGATCATCTAGAATTCTGCATAGCTTGGCTTAAAGAGATCCATAATTTTTTTGGAGTTGTAAATTTCAGCTAAAAGGCCATATTAGTGGATTTTTTTTTTTTATGAGCAAAGGTTATTGGACAAAAATTATCAATATGGACATATTGAGAACAAAAACAATTTCTGTTCTTTGTGGTGCATGCTTGTCTATTTTTTTTTTATTACTTCAATTTTGTAATTAGGCATCAAACTTTTAGTTTAATATTTCAATTAACCCACCCACCACCCCCTCTCCCTCATTTCCTTGAGAAGCCACCTATTCCAACACAGTATTCTTCGATGTTTCGTGTATGAAGGATTTTAGAAAGAAAAACAGGTTAGCCAAAAGGAAAATTAAAGAAAGGAGAGTGGAGAGAGTGAAGAGGAGTCTCGAGGTATATCTACAGAGAAATCAACGTTTGAGTAGAAGTCATAGCTCTTACGCGCGGAAAGGTTTGGAAAGGGGATGTCAAAGATCTTACTACACTTACATAGGGGAGAGAAGCTTTGCATATAGAGATGCACGAAAGACTCCCTCTCCATTATAACTTCTCTACTATTGTATATTATAAGATATGGGGAGATCAAAGTGGTATGATTTCTCTCTCAATATCGGATTCTATCCCAACCTCCCAAATTCTCCTATTTTCTCTCATATTTATCCCTTATCTAATCTTCTCTCTCAAATATCAGGACTCTTATTTCCTATTTTCTTTGTAGAGTTCTTTTTCTTTTCTCCCAAATATATCTTGTCTCCTGTTTCCTTAGAGTCTAAGGAGTTGTTTAACTTTGATCTTCTCTAGTTCTCGTTGTTTTACTTAATATATGGATTAAAAAATAAAAAAATATCTAAAATATATTTTAAAAAAAGCATGAGACAAGAAAAAGAAAAAGATGTAAACTAAGAAAACAGTAAATTTTAAGTATTTCAAATTTAAACTTAATGAATAAATTAAAAATTAGATCCGCTTAGACTAAGATGCATCAGGTTCATACTCATTTTTTTCCATTATTTATTCTCTTAACTCAACTTAAGGAGATAAAAGTTGGGCTCAATATGATTGGACCAATCACTCTTTTGAATCTAATTATTGTCTATCCACGTGGCAGAACATGAGCCAAAGCAATTCTGATTCTGATCGTATTTTAACTATGACTTGCCTTGAGTGCAGCAACAGATTTCCTGATTGGTTAAAATTGGACAACTTGCCGGAAATCAAATATTCAGCGGCGTTTCGAAACACCACAACCAATCAAACATCACCACGTCTTCCTAATTCTCAGTGGCTGGCGTCGGTTACCGACGAAAGCGTCCCCCTTTTTGAGTCCCAGCGAAATGACCGCGAAATTGCCGGATGCCATTATAAGGGTCCTAATGGCTTTTCCTGTGTTTTTATGAGATAGAATTACTTATTTGCCCTTGTTATTTAAGCATATGTTTATTATTTTATGAATTGGATTTTCTCCTGGCAATGAATCCACTTTTTAACCGCTTGATTTATTTATGAAATCCGTTATATTTGACTCTCCTATGCTTCGGGTTGATCAATTTAAATATGTAAAACTTTTAAATAAATTAAAATAAGATACAAAATATGTAGTTTCTTTTTAAATATATTATATCGAACCAATTTGGGCCATTTTTATTTTATTTTATTTTTTTAATCAGTTAAGCCTTGTTTTTCACTTAATTAATTGAACACACATGATAGCACAAAATGATGATTAGGAGATGGTAAATTAGACGGGCATTGATGCCAACGGAATCAATTCATGTAATTATACAATCTTTTTTAAATTACAAGCAAATAGTAATTTCGGCGCATTTATGCCATCTTTTTATTTTTATTTTTATTTCATTTTATGATCAGCCAATTATTGTAAAATAGGAAAGTGCATTTTTCCATGTGTTAATTTCTATTGAATAAAAAGGTAATTTATATAATAATTTTATAATTTATAATCACGATTCTTACGATTTTATATAATTATTTTTATAACGGTTGAGTTTATCGTTTATTTCAACCCTCATTTTCTCAACAATTATATTTTTTTCTTTCTTTTAAACCCTTACTACTCTCACTATGCCAATTGATTAGGCTCAAAGATTTTGTGAACCAAAAGGTCCAAGTCTGAAAACACTTAGACCACAATCCGTGGGTTGAATAAGAAACTAGTCAATGGCTTCTTCACGGAAATGTTGACATGGACATATTATTTTAGGCGTCTTCATAAGACTTTTGAATGTTGAATCTGTCTATTACAGCGCAGGGGCATATTAGTAAATACATACTAATATAATGAGTCGTTAATTATAATTTATACACGGTCGTACGTCTTTCTCTCTTAAACGCCAATGGGCAGGCATTTTAGTCATTTTGCTGCCACGAAAGAGAAGCAGTGAGATTCCCGCGTTTTCCACTCCTCCGCCTCTTTTATTCTCTTTCTGCTCTTTTTATTCTCTTTATCTTCCCTTCGTGTGTTTCTCTTTTTTCTGCTGAATTCCCAGTAAGCTTCTGCATTTTCCCATTTTTAGCTTCTTCTGCCCTCCCGCATACCGTAGGATCCCTCTCTTTGTTTCCGTTGGAACCGGTTTTTGACATTCCGTCCAGGTGATTGTCTGCGGAAAATCGCAATTTTGTGTCTCTTTTGGCCTTGGTAGGGTTTTCATTTGGGTATCTGGGTTTGGTGTTCCTGTTTGGTAGTTGGGAGATCGGATTTGGGTGGGGCTTTTAAATACTGAAATTGGGCCTGCTGGGTGATTCTTACAAGTCTTTGATTTTTGGTCTGTATAAGCAGGTCCGATTGTCTGAAGAATAGATCTGGTTTTACTTTTTAGCCATCTGATTTGTGTACTTTGAGCTTGCATTTAATGTGTCTCGAATGGTTTCTGAGCTCTTGTGCAACTGATTCGATCTACGCCTGTCCTCAGGAAAAAGTCTCCTTAGGCTTCTGACCTGTTTACATCGGAGAATCCTCAAAATTTTGATCTTTTATTGGAGTTTTAGAAACAATTTCCATCTTTGCGCTCTAATATATAGTGTTCGTCTTTTCTAATTTCTTCATTTGGTTCGGAGTTGTTTTGTTCCTTTTTCCGGTCATGGGAGATCAGTTCAGTAAGAAGACGGGCGAATCCCCGTCAGTGCTCCAGCTCCCGGGGAATCTGTCTTACACAGTTGAATTAAGCTCCGCTGCCTGTGTGCTCGATCCGGATGTTCAATCCTTTGACACCACCCTCCAGGCCAGCACCAATCGTGTCATCAACACTCTTGCCGTTGGAGTGGAGGTACTTTGTGCAAAGCTGTAATGAGCTGTGTAAATTTGTTAGCGGGATTGTACGAAGTGATTTGTTTCCGTGATTCTTTTTCCTGATTTTAGGATCCAAATTAGACCTAATTTTAGGATGTAATATATATTAAATAACCACCGCTAGGAGAAGAATAGATCATCGAAAAATTATTCTTTGAAATATTTTTTTGGTGTTACTAATCTATTTGACATGGTATCAAAGCAAGAGAATCGTTCTCCCGCAGCCGAAAAACCAGAGCAGGCTCTGTAGTCGCTGTGAAAGAAAGCTGGTTTAAACAAGCATCTGAACATCGCCAACGACCGTACCACCAACCCGAACGTCGTCGACGACCGCACCACCAACCCGAACATCGTCGACGACCGCATCACAAAATTGAAGACGCCCTGTTGTCGTCGTGAACAAAGAAGATGTTGTTTGCGTTTCTTTTGTTCGTCACCGTAACACCGAGTTGCCGCCACCCGAACTCTGGCTTGACTCCCAAAAGCCGCCGAACCATCCTCCTTCCTTCCAAACACAGAGCCACCACCGAACCACCAATGTCGTCAACAGAGAAGATGAAGGTGATCCTCAGTTTAATTTTTTTGTTAACTTAGGAACTATTGTTCCTTTATTTTTCTTCCAATCGAACCGGACCGGTGGGTCAACCCAACAGATCCGAACCGAATCGGCCCTATCCAAACCGGTTCGAATCAACCCGAGCCAAATTGAATAGAACTGAACTGGACTGACAGATCAGACCCAAAACTAGGTCAACCTAGCGGATCTAACCGTTTTTCCAGACCGGACCAGAAAAAAAATCCGGGTCAACCCAAAGACAGACAATGGGGAGCTATCGTCCAATCTTTGAAAAAACTAACAACCGGGTATGCACTTACTGCAGGGAAAATGGCTATTCGCAACAGTGTTGTTACGAGATTATCGGTTATCCGGAGTGGTGGGATTTCTCAAAAAAACCTCGTAAAAAGATTGCTAGAAAAGATATGATAACATCCACGAAAGAATATCAGCTATTGCCTATGACAAATGTTGCCCATCCAGGTATTATTGATAAAGCATCAGTATTATTTGCATATTCTAAGAATAGAACTTGGATTATTGATACAGGTGCATCTGATCACATGATGAGGGATTCCAGTCAATTAAAATTTGTCCTATCTTCTCCTCAGTCAGTTATTTCTATCGCCAATGGTAGTACCTCTCCTATTATTAGGGAAGGATCAATTATCTTGTCGAATAATCTTACATTAGATACTGTTCTTGTTGTTCTATTTCTTGAATACATTTTGTTGTCTGTTAGCCAAATTACTTAAACTCTTACTTGTACAGTAACTTTTTGGCCCTCATTTTGTGTCTTTTAGGATATTCTAACCCAGAAGATTCTTGGTTATAGTGTTAGACAGGGCAAACTTTACTGTTTGGAGTTAATAGAGAATGGGGGATAGAAAATCAGTTAGGTAAATCAAACTAGCAGTGAAGATAGTGCTTCAACAACTATATAGTTATGACACCGAAGACTCGGCCATCTTTCCTTTGGTTATTTTAAGAAATTGCGACCACAACTTTTTTCAGGTTTGAATAATTTAGATTTTCATTGTGACACTTGTAAACTGGCTAAGCCACCGTATTTCTTATTTACCGAGTTGGAATAAGAGTTCCAAACCTTTTGAGGTTATTCATTCTGATGTTTGAGGTCCTGCAAAGGTTCCCTCTATTTCTCAAGCTCGTTATTTTGTGACATTTATTGATAAATGCATTAGAATGACTTGGGTATCCCTGCTTATAAAAAAGAGTGATGTGTGTCTAGCTTTTCAGAAATTTCACCAAATGGTACACACTCAGTACTAGAAGCAGATTCGTGTTTTGCAATCTAACAATTATACTAAGTTTGTTGATGCATCTCTCGGTAATTTTCTGAATAATCATGAAATTCGTCATTAAACCTCATGTACCTATACCCCCAACAAAATGGATTGGCAGAGAGGAAGAATAGACAACTTTTGGAAGTAGTGTATGCTTCTCTCTTTGGCACGCACATGCCTCGGTTTTATTGGGGCAAAACTGTCAAATATGTTGCCTACCTTATCAATCGAACACCTTCTCGAGTTATAGACTTTCAAACTCCTCAACAAAAATTTCATTCCCTAATTTCCATTCTCCATCTTTTGAATCTTGAACCCCAGGTTTTTGGGTGTACCGTATATGTTCATATCCTAAAAGTTTTGCGAAATAAACTTGATCCATGTGCCAAACGATGTGTTTTTGCTCGTTATTCTGATTTTCAAAAGGGATATCGGTGCTATGATCCATACACCCAAAAGCTCCATGTAACTCTAAATACTTTTTTCCATGAATTAAAGCCTTATTTCTTAGGGGGAGTCTCTCAAAATTTTCTTCAGGGGGAGAGCTCAAGTGAAGAGAATGTTTAACAAGAGAATAACAGAGGGGTCGAGTTTATTGAATTAGAAGCGGTGAATGAATTTTTTAATCAACAAGAGAATAGTAGAGGTGCTGAGTTTATTGAGTCAGAAACGGTGAATGATTTTTTTAAGCAATCAGGTTGTCATGATGTGTAACAAGACTGTGATCCCAACCATGAAGCAAAAAGTGAATCATTAATTTCTCTTGAAGTACCTTCATAGTTGCCTTCGTCTGCACCATCAACTGAAGAATCAACCCAGAATGTTCCTCCTCAGGTAAATAAGAACCCTGTGTTTGATGAGTCGCATGAAATATGTGTTCCTACAGAAAATATAATTCCTAGATTTCCACAAAGATTGAATATGGGAGTTCTAAAAAAACAGTATGAACCTGTTCCTGAAGCCAAGATCAAATACTCTATCAACAACTATGTGTCCTCCCATAGGTTGACTAAATCGTATACATTTACTATTGATCAATTATCCAGGGTTTCTATTCCTAGTAATGTGCAGGATGCTTTAGCTGATCTAAAATGGAGAAAGGCGATGAACGAAGAGATGGAGGCTCTACAAAAAAATGTCACTTGGGAACTTGTTCCACAATATAAAGGAGTGAAGACAATTGGATGTCGATGGGTGTTTACAGTGAAACTCAAATCGGATGGAAGTATTGAAAGATATCAAACTCGACTAGTTGCAAAGGGATATATGCAAAGGTATAGGATAGACTATCAGGATACTTTTGCACCAGTAGCTAAGATCAATACAATTCGCATTTGTATATCTATAGTAGCAAATTGAGACTGGCCTCTACAACAATTTAATGTTAATAATATCTTTCTCAATGGAGACTTAGAAGAAGTCTACATGGAGCTACCACCCGAAGTTAAAAATGGTTCTTTGTGCTAAGGTGAAGTCTGTAAATTAAAGAAGTCGTTGTACGGGCTAAAACAGTCAACTAGAGCATGGTTTGGGAGATTCTCGGTTACAAATAAGGAGTTTGACTATAAGCAAAGTAACTCAAATCATACTTTGTATATAAAATACAAAGAAGAAAAAATAACAGATTTAAATGTGTATGTTGATGATATGGTCGTGACAGGAGATGACCCATGTGAAATGCAAGCTTTACAGGAATATTTAGCCACTAAATTCGAGTAAAGGATCTTGGACAACTTAAATATTTTTTGGGAATTGAGGTTGCAAGATCGAAACATGGAGTTCCCTTTCACATTGAAAATATGTATTGGATCTTTTAGCCGAAACCGGAATGCTTAATTGTAAACCAGTAGAGACGCCCATGGAAATGAATCATAAGCTCGGAATTCTTCCAGATCAAACCCCATCAAACAAAGGGCGTTATCAACGATTAGTTGAAAGATTAATCTACCTATCACACATAAAGCCAAATGTAACATATGCAGTGAACTTTGTGAGTCATTTCATGCATGCACCAAGTGAAGAACATATGAAAACTGTCTATCGGATTTTGAGATACTTAAAGAGTGCTCCAGGAAAATATTTGTTATTTTAAAAAAAAAGGTATCTTTAACATTGAAGGATATACAAATTCTGATTGGGCAAGCGATCAGACAACCAGAAGATCCACGTCGGGTTACTTTACTTTTGTGGAAGGAAATATTGTCACTTGGAAAAACAAAAAACAGAAAGTAGTATCAAGATCAAGTGATGAACCTGAATTTCGAGGAATAACTCATGGTTTATGCGAGTTGTTATGGATAAGGAATATACTGAGGGACTTAGGGATTGAATACGTTAAACCTATGAACCTCCACTGTGATAACAAGGCAGCCATCACAATTACACAAAATCCTGTTCAACATGATCGCACTAAACTTGTTGAAGTTGATCGTTATTTCATCAAGGAGAACCTCAATGCAAAGATTATACAATTCCCTTTTATTCAATCTTAGAGTTAACTGGTTAATATGCTCACGGAGGCAGTATCAGGGAAGGTATTTCATGATATAATTGACAAGTTGGGCATGACCGACATCTATGCACTAACTTGAGGAGGAGTGTGTGCAAAGCTATAGTGAACCGTGTAAATTTGTTAGCGTGATTGTAACGTGATTGAAAGAAACGATTTGTTTCCGTGATTTTTTCCCTAATTTTAGGATCTAAATTAGACCTAATTTTAGAATGTAATGTATGTTAAATAGCCTCTGTTAGGAAAAAAATAGATCATTGGAAAATCATTTTTTGAAATTTTTTTTTGGTGTTACTCTGTTTGACAGGTACGGTCCCTTTCATTTGATTCTCTGAAAGAAGTCACTGGCTGCCTCCTTGAGATGAATCAAGATGTTGCCAAAGTCATTTTAGATTGCAAAAAAGACATTTGGAAACATCAAGAATTGTTTGAACTGGTAGAAGAGTACTTTGAGAATAGTCTACAAACGCTAGACTTCTGCACTGAACTGGAAAAATGTCTCAAGCGGGCTCGCGACAGTCAACTAATTCTCCATGATGCACTACAACAATTCGAAGAGGAGCATGATGGGAATAAGAAGTATCTGAGGACAATGGAGGAGTTAAAAAATTTCAAATCTGCTGGGGACCCTTTTACAGAAGAATTCTTTCAAGTTTTTCAGTCTGTTTTTAAGCAGCAAAATTCGATGTTAGAGAAGTTGCAGCAGAGAAAGAGCAAGATTGATAAAAAAATAAAATCAGTGAAAGCATGGAGGAAGGTTTCCAGCATCATATTTGCTTCAGCTTTTGCTGTTGTTCTTATCTGCTCAGTTGTGGCAGCTGCCATGGCAGCGCCACCTGTAGCAGCGGCTTTGGCTGCAGCTGCTTCTATACCACTGGGTTCTACGGGTAAGTGGTTTCACTCACTCTGGAAGAACTATGAGGTTGCATTGAAAGGGCAAAAGGAGATCATCGGTTCAATGCAGGTGGTGACTGATATTGCTATCATAGATATGGATAGCATACGAGTTCTTGTGGACAGGATGGAGATTGAGATAAAATCCTTAATGGGTATTGCTGACTTTGCTCTCAGAGAAAATGACACAGTAAGGTTTGGTATCGAGGAACTAAAGGAGAAGCTAGGGGTGTTTAAGAAGAGAATTGAAGATTTAGCTGATCATGCAGATAAGTGCAGCAGGGACATAACAATGGCGAGAACTGTAGTCCTGCGGAGGATAATCAAACTCCCATCCTGAGTTAAGATAGAGAAGCATTCCAGGATGGAGATTGAGATGAAAAAAACACTACAGGAGTAGGTGTTTATTACGACTTGTTGAATTGACCTACAAACTCGGTTAGGTCGACTGGAGTTTTGGATTGGATATGTGGGGTGCCTTAGTCCCAATTTGATAAGGTAATTCGACTCAAATTTTCATAGATTTGAGCCTAATCTGTAACACCATGGTATTAGGACACTTAACAAATCTTAATTACTGTCTATGTATTGGGTCGTATTAGTAGCTAAAACTTGTGTAACATTAATTAAGTTATTATCTTATCTTAAATCCAAGAGAGGCGTCTGGTCCCAGACAAATTTGTCTTTGTAAACCATTTCAGGGCATTTTTTGGTCATTCCGCGGGGGTTGAGAATTAAAGAAGAAGTTAGAACAAGCTTTGTGCTGACGTAGCTTGGACTCCCGCTTCCTAATTCTGACTGGGTGGCGTCGGTCGGCGTCCTGCTAGATCCCCAGCGAAATGATCGCGAAATTGCCGGCTGCCATTGAGTCTCACCCCCATTATTATCTGATAAAAGATCGCCCCATCTTTTTTCCATTCAATGCCGATTGTCTTCTTCTTACTAATCGCTCCTAATGCCCTTTCCTTTTCATGAGATATAATTACTTATTTGCCCTTGTTATTAAATCATTTGTTTATTATTTTATGAATTGGATTTTTTTCCTGCGGATAGCTCGGAATGAATCCACTTTTTAGTATTTAAATAATTTTTTTTTAAATAAATTAAAATAAGATACGTAGTTTCATTTAAAATATATTATATCGAACCATTTTTTTTTTTTTTTTCAGTTAAGTCTCGTTTATTCACTTAATTAAACACACATGATTACACAAAATGATGATTAATTATACTTGGAGTTGAGAGTACAAATCAAGTTCATATGTTGTTAACAATAAAAGTCAGGTTAGTGGCCACATTAGCCAAATCTCTTGAATATCTTAAATTATCTCTAATTAGATGGGGTAAATGACCTATGTTTGCAGTTTGAAATGTTTCTTCTTTTTCCTCTCATTGTAGCTTCAATTATTAATCTCAATGTGAATATTTCATATGACGGTCATGTCCAACTACATGGGATCATTTTACTTTTTTATTATTAGATGATGTTTCTTTTACGTGTATATAATGCATTATAAGGGCAATTATTAGTGTATTTTTGTGTGTGTTAATTTCTATTGAATGAAGAGGTAATTTATATATGAGTTTTATAATCTATAATCACGATTCTTGCGATTTTATACAATCCATTTACAACTGTTCACTAAGTCAATTGAATAGGCTCAAAGATTTTGTGAACCAAAAGGTCAAGTGATCACATCTGAAAACTCTCACCAGCATCCGTGGGTTGAAGAAGAAGACTTGTCAATGGCTTCTTGATGGAAATGTTGAGAAGGACATATTATTTTAGGCATATTCATACGAAAGGCTTGAAAGACTTTTGAATCTTGAATCTCTTTATTCATAGCCGTACAGCGCAGGGGCATATTAGTAAATACATTCATGAGTCGTTAATTATAATTTATACATGGTCGTAAGTCTTTCTCTCTTAAACACAATGGGCAGGCATTTTAGTCATTTTGCTGCCGCGGAAGAGAAGCGGCGGTCTTGGACACAACCAGTCTGTGGCTTCTTCCTCTCTTCTCTTCCATGTCAAGCTACGGTCCCGCCCTCCACTACCGTTACTTCCCGCGTTGAAACTGTGAGAGAGGTTGCTTCCCGCGTTTTCCACTTCTCCGCCTCATTGTCTCATGCGTACAAGCCATTTCTCTGCTCCTCTTTTGTTCTCTTTATCTTCCGTCCATGTGTTTCTCTTTTTTCTGCTGAATTCCCAGCAAGCTTCTGCATTTTCCCATTTTTAGCTTCTTCTGCCTTCCTGCATACCTAGTGTCCCTCTCTTCGTTTCCGTTGGAACCGCTTTTTCACATTCCGTCCAGGTGATTGCCTGCGAAAAATCGAAATTTTGTGTCTCTTTTGGCCTTGGCAGGGTTTTCATTTGGGTATCTAGGTTTGGTGTTCCTGTTCGGTAGTTGGGGAGATCGGCGGATTTGGGTGGGGCTTTTACATACTGAAATTGGGCCTGCTGGGTGATTCTTACAAGTCTTTGATTTTTGGTCTGTTTTTCCTGGTCCGATTGTCTGAAGAGTAGATCAGGTTTTAATTCTTAGCCATCTGTTTTGTGTACTTTGAGCTTGCATTTAATGTGTCTCGAATGGTTTCTGAGCTCTTGGTGCAACTGATTCGATCTACGCCTGCTCTCAGGAAAAAAGTCTCCTTAGGCTTCTGACCAGTTTACATCGGAGAATCCTCAAAAAATTGATCTTTCATTGGAGTCTTAGAAACAATTTCCATCTTTCTGCTCTGATAAATAGTGTTCGTCTTTTCTAATTTCTTCATTTGGTTCGGAGTTATTTTGTTCCTTTTTCCGGTCATGGGAGGTCAGTTCAGCAAGAAGACTGGCGAATCCCCGTCAGTGCTCCAGCTCCCGGGGAATCTGTCTTACACAGCTGAATTAAACTCCTACGAGGCTGCCTGTGCGCTCGATCCGGATGTTCAATCCTTTGACACCTCCCTCCAAGCCCGCACCAACCGTGTCATCAACACTCTTGCCGTTGGAGTGGAGGTACGGTCCCTTTCATTTGATTCCCTGAAAGAAGTCACTGGCTGCCTACTTGAGATGAATCAAGAAGTTGTCAAAGTCATTTTAGATTGCAAAAAAGACATTTGGAAAAATCAAGATTTGTTTGAACTGGTAGAAGAGTACTTTGAGAATAGTCTACAAACGCTAGACTTCTGCACTGCACTGGAAAAATGTCTCAAGCGGGCTCGTGACAGTCAACTAATTCTCCATGTTGCACTACAACAATTCGAAGAGGAACATGATGGGAATAAGAAGTATCTGAGGACAATGGAGGAGTTAAAAAATTTCAAATCTGCTGGGGACCCTTTTACAGAAGAATTCTTTCAAGTTTTTCAGTCTGTTTTTAAGCAGCAAATTTCGATGTTAGAGAAGTTGCAGCAGAGAAAGAGCAAGATTGATAAAAAAATAAAATCAGTGAAAGCATGGAGGAAGGTTTCCAGCATCATATTTGCTTCAGCTTTTGCTGCTGTTCTTATCTGCTCAGTTGTGGCAGCTGCCATGGCAGCGCCACCTGTAGCAGCGGCTTTGGCTGCAGCTGCTTCTATACCACTGGGTTCTATGGGTAAGTGGTTTCACTCACTCTGGAAGAACTATGAGGTTGCATTGAAAGGGCAAAAGGAGATCATCAGCTCAATGCAGGTGGGGACTTATATTGTTATCAAAGATATGGATAGCATACGAGTTCTTGTGGACAGGATGGAGATTGAGATAAAATCCTTAATGGATATTGCTGACTTTGCTCTCAGAGATAATGACACAGTAAGGTTTGGTATCGAGGAAATAAAGAAGAAGCTAGGAGTGTTTATGAAGAGCATTGAAGATTTAGGTGAACATGCAGATAAGTGCAGCAGGGACATAAGAAGGGCGAGAACTGTAGTCCTGCAGAGGATAATCAAACACCCATACTGAGTTAAGATGGAGAAGCATCTTCCTGTAACCTGCTCAAAATACCTATTTACATGATAAGCTGTGTGATTTTTGTAGTATATATTTGTGATACGCAAAAATCACTGACTTATATTCTGGACCAATACCTTGAGCTTCTACTTATGAAAAATAACATAGGCATATTTGAAATGTTTTTAGGTCTGATCTTTAAAGTTTCTAGTTTTTATTGCTTTCACCTGTGAATCCAAAACATGTTCCACATGGTAGTCTGTTTTTTTTTATTCTGTTAATTTAAGTTATAACTTCAACTATGATCTTTGTTCTTAGTAAATTATTTATTTGTTTCATTTACAATAGCTGGTAAAACCAAGTCACTTAATCTGGTCTACGTAAATCACCTCAAGTTAACTGCTTGTCAACCAGAATTATATCTATGCAATTCATGTTTGCTTTCCATAGTAGCTAACCACTGTATTGTTTAAAGACAAGACTGATTTAGAAGATGAAGATGATGTATATTTTTCATACTTCCACCGTCTCCTCATCATCTGAAAATTAATGGTTACCTATCAGATTATAAGTAATTTCTTGGCTGGACCTTCCCTATCTAGTTCCAGTGCTGCCCATATCATGTTTCTGTTTTCTTATCTTTTTATCTGTTTTTGAACTGGATGGTGGCTGGTTTGGATCTGTCTGCTGCTAGGAAGTAGACTGCTTTTGAGTTTGAAACAAATGTAGAGCTCGTAAGGCCCTGACTTCCTTTTAAGGTTTCTTAGCTACCAGCTTCCTTATTGTCCTCCTTGTCTCGCAATACGAAGGGCTGCATTTCCTGATATCTGAACCAGTACTTGTGGCTGATGAAGATGTGCATGTAAAAGTTTCCCAATTATGATGTTTTCAGATATAAATTGTTCAGAAAACATATTGTTTTACATTAGGTAGCTCCATACGGATGGATCTGTAGCAGATGGGATCAGAGAAGTATATGAGAGGGGAGACTGATTTAAATTTGCCAATCACATTTGTAGGCATTAGAAATGAGCTTAGTATAGAATTTAGGTATTTAGAATAATATTTGTTGTAATTATCATTGATCAGGTGTATACTGTTTATAGAATTACAACATAGACTGTAGGTGATTACAATTCTTCAGAGTTTGAGTTTGAGTTTGAGTCTGTCTCGAACTTATATGTCAATTCTTATCCTTATCTCCATCACTTAGTGAATAGGATCAGAGATGCATAGGAGCGGAAAGACTGATATGAATTTGCCAATCATGTATACAGGAGTTAGAAATGTAATCTCTAGTCAGACTACATCCAAGTCAGGTGCTATCCTTGCATTGATACTTAAAAACATGGATGTGGAGATTCATATCCATGCTGTCCACAGCAGGAAGCAGGTAAGGCTTAGTAAAGTGTAGTGCTCAATGATGACCGTGAGGAGGAGATCCAGGTAATTGGTTTATGATTTGCTACCCCATTAGGCAAAGGAGATCTGAACATTTGACTGTTATGCTTGGTGGCACTGCTTGTATACTCTTTATTAACATCTAGAAGAATAAGTTTGTTCTCATGATTACTCAAGAAAACAGGTTGCATGATGGCATCTGTGGCATGTAGGACTTGTTAAATCTTTCCAGGATATGTCACCAAAGGATTAAACTGCCCCTTTGCTTATGATGGTAAAACTCATTTGCCTTTGATAGTAAGCAAACGGCACTCTGGCATAATCAAGGTTTGATTGTGTGGCGATGACAATGATATGACTTGGGCTGTAAGTTTCACAAGCAGCTGGGTATCGAACATAATAGCAAAAAGAGAGTAATACCACCTTTTGTACTCGTTCTCGGTTTCCTTTTTGCTGCAATTCGGCTTGGAAGTTGTGGACAGAATTGGAGTTTTGGACCTAGGCTCGAACTCCGATTCGGGTCTAACCGATACGAAACAGGAACCTTCGGTTGAGGAACTGTCCGAGATCATGAAAGCGGCCCATGTAGATGGTGATGATGAGGTTGATGCTAAATGTGACATTTGTATCTCCACATTATTTAAGGTATAAAATTTTCTTCTTAATTACAAAATGCAAAAACTCTCAACCAATGTTTTCCACGACACCACATTGAATGCCACTGTGGCAAGTCAACCTAACAAATTGGATTAAAGGAAAATTATCTGAATCTGCTTCCGATTAGGATCTGAATGTTTAGTTAATATACGAAATAAGGGACCGTTTAATCTTGATTCTGGATGTTCGGATAATTTACTTAAGCTACTAAAAATATGCGTTTAGAATGTCTTGTACCTAAAAAATATCCAAAAAAATGACTACAAGAAAGGAGGTTTTCTTGAATGAAAAACAATGAAATTCTGCAAATAAAATATTTTCAATGTTATATTGCACGATAAATTATGCCAGAGATATCTCGCTAAAAAAAGCATTCTTGTACTAGGGTGCTAACCCTCATCTATAAATAAGAAGTATGGCAAGGAAGCTGTTAAGTTCTTCCCTTGCCATGGATCGAGTCACCCTTCTTTCCTCTCTTCCCTCCATGGATGATCTTGACATTGGAAGAAAATTCTTGTTTCTTGAACGAGTAATGGTGGAACTCAATTAGAACGAAGGAGCTTTGGAGGAAGCTCAACCTTGGACCTCAAAGGGAGAAATCCGACCTAGACCTCTGAGGGAGAATCTGACCTGTAAAATATAATTTTCTCAATACTTGCCTCTTTTTTCCTTCACGTCCCCTTAAATAGGGTTGAGGACGAAAATACAAAGATGACCCATAGGTCAAGTGGTTCACGCCACATTACACTGAACCAACCCAAAGTAAACCAAACCAAATAAAGTAAACCAAACTGAATTGAAATTACATGAAAAGTAAATTGACATAATTTAATTCTTATGCCTATGGATAACTCGTGATGCTATGGAGTCCACAACATCCCCCCCCCCCTGAGAAAGAGTTTATCCTCAAGCTCAATGTATGGGTAGAGGGTGCGAAACGCCGCTAATGGCTCCCATGTCGTGTCACTGGGGTTAGCATCTGCCCATTGCACTAAGATCTCCCAATCACCCTGAATACGACGAGTTTGTAATACCTGCGCCGGGGTAGAAAGTACACGTCCCTCATGGAGTGGGGGCAGCGGGGTGTGCAGCAAAGGCGAATCACCTTGGAAGGTCTTTAATTGTGAGACATGAAAGACGTTGTGAATTCTGGCCTCTGGCGGAAGCTGCAATCTGTAGGCCACTGTCCCAATGTGGTCCCTCACCTGAAAGGGACCATAATATTTTGGAGAGAGCTTGTGACGTTTGGAGGCTGTCAACGACAGCTACCTGTAGTGTTGGAGACGCAACCAAACATAATCACCAGGAGAAAAGAAGACCTCCCGGTGTTTTTTGTCATAATATTTTTTCATAGAATGTTGTGCCTCCTGTAGATGAGTGTGCACCTCAGTGATGAATGTGTCTCTTTCAACTAATGCTTGGTCCAAAGTGGCGACTTTAGAGGCCCCTGGTTCATAGGCTAAAAAACGGGGAGGTTCTCTACCATATACCACCTTGAATGGGGTTGTGCCGAGTACGCTGTGGTAGGAGGTGTTGTAACAGAACTCAGCCCAGACGAGCTACTTAAACCACCTCTTAGGTGAGTCCCCCACAAAATAGCGGAGATACATTTCAATGGTTCTGTTGACGACCTCTGTCTGACCATCAGTCTGTGGATGGTAGGCTGAAGAAAAGGCTAACGTTGTGCCCTGTAACTTGAAGAGTTCTTTCCAGAAGGTACTTGTAAAGATTGCATCCCTATCACTGGTAATTGAATTAGGCATCCCATGTAATCGGACAATGTTATCCATAAAAAGTTGAGCGATCTGAGTTGCAGTGTAAGGATGTGCCAGAGGAATGAAATGCCCATATTTAGAGAAACGATCCACCACTACACGGATAACAGATTTACCCAACGAAGAGGTTGGAGTCCATAGAAATATCAGACCAGACCTGTAACGGAAGCTGAAGTGGTTGGAGCAACCCCGCTGGACTTAATGTTTTAGCTTTATTCCGTTGACAAGTCTGACAAGCTGCCATATAATCAGCTATACTGCGCTTCATGCCCCTCCAATAAAATTTCCTACTGATCCGAAAATATGTTTTCTGTCGGCCCTCATGTGTACTGTCATGGAAGGAGGCTAAAATGCTGTTAATCAGAGGGGATGTGTGGTGTAGAAAAATTCTGTTTTTGTAGAGGACGAGATTGTCCTGAACCCTCCAATGTGGTGCCGCTATACCCTGCTGGATGTCCTGGCATAAGCAGATAATATCCGGGTACTGTTGTGCCTCTTCCCGTATAGAATCCAATAAGAGAGCTCTGGGTTGACTGATGGCGTTTAATTGTGGCTCTGGAACGTCCCGACGAGATAAGGCATCAACAACTTCCCGGTTTATATTCGACAGAAAAGTCAAACCCCATAAGCTTACTTAACCAATGTTGTTGTGGTGAGGTAGTGAGACGCTGCTCAAGAGATACTTGAGGCTGCAATGATCAGTGCGAATAAAAAAAGAACGTCCCCATAGATAAGGGCGCCAATGTTGTACAACTTTCGCCAATCCGATCAATTCCCTCTCATAAGCTGCCAACTTGTGGTGGTGTTGGCCCAGTTGATGGCTAAAATAAGCAATCGGGTGGCCCTGTTGGTGCAACACTGCGCCAATACCGCCCCCCAAAGCATCACATTCCACTACAAAGGACTCCTCAAAGTCGGGGTGCTGCAAAACTGGGGCTGATTATAAGGCGTCTTTCAATTGCTAAAAGGAATGAGCTGCTGTCTCTGACCAGGTAAAAGCATTTTTCTTGAGGAGATTATTGAGCGGAGCTGCAAGCTGGCCATAGCTATGAATAAATTTTCTATAATATCCAGCTAGGCCCAAAAATCCTCTTAAGGCTGTAATAGATGTAGGAATAGGCCAATCTGTGACCACCTGTATCTTACTCTGGTCTACCTTCACCCCCGATGCTGAAATAACGTGGCCCAAATATGCCACTTCTGATGTGCCCATAGAACATTTTGAACGATTTAAAACCAAATGATGTGAACGTGTAAGAGAAAATACCTGGTGAAGGTGTTGAAGATGTTCTTCCCAGCTGTTGTTATAGACCAAAATATAGTCAAAAAATACGAATACATATTTTCTCAAGAGAGAGGAAAATACCTCATTCATGAGGCCTGGAAGGTGGAAGGCGCATTTGACAGACCAAATGGCATTATGAGGAATTCAAAATGGCCGTGATGCGTGCGGAACGCTGTTTTCTCCACATCTGATGGATGAACTCGGATTTGATGATAGCCAGATTTCAAATTGAGTTTACTAAAAATAGTAGTTCTATGTAGCTTGTCTAACAGCTCGTCCACCACTGGAATAGGAAATTTATCTTTAATCGTATGGGAATTGAGTTGTCGGTAATCCACACAGAACCTCCATTACTTATCATGCTTGCGGACTAGTAATACCGGTGAAGAAAAAGGAGACCTGCTGGGCTGAATAATACCCTGTGATAACATCTGTTCGCACTGCCTTTCAATCTCATCCTTCTGTAAGTGAGGGTAACGATACGGACGCACCACTATCGGCTCGGTACCCGTTTTCAAACGGATACGGTGATCACAATGCCTAAGTGGCAGTAAGGCAGTAGGGTCTTGAAAGATATCTTCAAATTTTGTAAGTAAGTGAGATAACTTACTTGTGTTTGTGGACTGGACTGGGCAGCCTGTAGTGCGCAGGTGAGTGGTGCTTGTGTGCCATGCAATATAATCTGATGTTGGTCCTCTATAAAAGACATGGTCAGAGCTTGGAAATCCCATACAATTGTAGCCATTTAATTCCTAGCACCAAATCGAATCCTGATAGTGGAATCACCAGAAAATCTGCAACAAATTCATATCCCTCAATATCAAAGTGTGTGGCTGGTGATATGCCTACACTAGTAATTTTAGCCCCATTGGCTATTGATACAGAAAGACCAGTCTGTTGCTGTACTACTAACCCAAGTTATTCTGCCGCCTGTTGATTGATGAAATTATGTATACTACCCGAGTCAACTAAAGCCAGTAACTGTAAATGATGTAATTGGACTTTAACCTGCACTGTGCTTGCACTGCGTAGACCAGTCATAGCATGAAGGGAAATCTCTGGACCTTCTTGGTCAGTTTCCACAATTTCCTCCTCTGGTGGTATTTCTTCTCCATCCTCCCACAGACATATACTGAATAATCATTTGCAGTGGTGTCCAAGGACATACTGTTCATCATAGTTAAAACAGAGGCCCTTGGCCTTTCTCTGGTCCATTTTGCTGTCTAGTATGTTTTTTGAAGTAAGGAGCAGGTGGAGCCGAATTAGAGATGTCTGGGTGTGGGGCTGCACTATCTCTAAATCTTGGAGGTCCATAGGAAGGGTTTGGTGCAGAGGCATTGTGCCTCCCTAGCCAAACTGGTTTTCTGACCAATGACTCCTTTAGAACACGCTGTTTGTGCTCAATTGCCCTGGCTAAATTCATAGCGTGGTCTAAATCTGTAGGAACATGTAATTCAACTTCTAAACGCAGAGCTTCTGTCAAACCAACAGTAAAAATATGAACATACTATGTGTGGCTAACAAACTGGTTTGCTCGGGCTAACCTTTCCTGGAAGGTCTTTTGGTACACCTCTAGTGTTCCAATTTGTTTGTAATTGATTAATTCTCCCAATGGATTGCTACTAGCTAGAGGACCAAATCTCATCATGCAAGACTGTCTAAAAGTTGCCCAATCCTGAACCACTTGGTCATTTTGGAATTGGTGGTACCATAGAAGCGCTTCATCGAGCATGTGGTAGGCGGCCAAATACACTTTCTCATCTACAGGTGTTTTTTGATGATAAAAGAACTTATCACACTTGGCTAACCAAATCAACCCTTAGACCCATCATACGTAGGAAAGTCAAGTTTTAAATACCCGGGCACAGTGTTTGGTCCTTGAACGGCAGGCCCCAGATGGGGATGGTGTTGACGCATTGGTGGTTGTGGGGGAGGTGGTGGGAGGAATGGATGGTGGTCGGCCGGTGGAGAGTTGGCAGCTGGTGGTTGGGCGCGTGTATCATGGTCCTCTTGTCGCCGGAGGAGAGCTTGGATGACAGCATCCATAGATTTTATTGCCTCATGCAAATTAGAGGTTGTTTGACGCACCTCTTCCAGGGCATGAGCCTGGTTATCTTCCCTCTGCCTAGTATCTTCCACTAACTGTCTCAAATCGTCAGGGGAAGAGGAATCCCCAATGGTGGACCTGTCTGATACCAAGATGTTAGGTTCTTCCCTTGCCATGGATCGAGTCACCCTTCTTTCCTCTCTTCCCTCCATGGATGATCTTGACGTTGGAAGAGAATTCTTGTTTCTTGAACGAGTTATGGTGGAACTCAATTAGAACGAAGGAGCTTTGGAGGAAGTTCAACCTTGGACCTCAAAGGGAGAAATCCAACCTAGACCTCTGAGGGAGAATTTGACTTATAAAATATAATTTTCTCAATACTTGCCTCTCTTTTCCTTCACGTCCCCCTAAATAGGGTTGAGGACGAAAATACAAAGATGACCCATAGGTCAAGTGGTTCACGCCACATTACATTGAACCAACCCAAAGTAAACCAAACTGAATTGAAATTACATGAAAAGTAAATTGACATAATTTAATTCCTATGACTTAACCACTTATAACACAATTATAAAGGTTATTCTATTATAATTAACTTAGTTCTCATGTCAGAATATGGCATTTATCACACCCCCAAACCTAAATCTTTGCTAGTCCCTAGCAAAACAACAATCGAACCAAAATTAAGCCTAGGAAAACAAAATGCCACTTTCGTAGGGAGCACGATTGCATTTAGCGCATGCAATAAGCCGTTAAACCCCTACTAGTAGTGGATGAGTTATGTCTCGTGAGGGTTTGCATGGAATTTACCCACAAAATTCATCTAAATCAATAATATAAAAAGAAAAACTGAAGAAAATTTACTCCTCATTAGCATATGACTAACACTTAGTATCGTAAAATATCTGAAAATCATATGAGATCTTGTGAAATTTGAAAACCTGTGTAAAATATAGCCTATTATCAATCCAAATACACTCATTGTTACTCCACCTGAACCAATGTGACCCATAAGAAATTACTTAAACAGAACCAAGAGGCAACAAATAACAATAAAATCCTGGTCACATCACAATTAAGAGAAAATAGTAGAGTAAGCATGTTGTCTGATAATCTCACAAAAGAAATATACCAATTTCAATCTTGACCTGCAACTTCTTTCAAATTACAATTCATCATCAAAGTTAAGGAAACTCATTGCTTCTAGATTTAAAACCATTTTACGCTATTACCAGCGCACTTTTGCTATTACCAGCGTAATTTTTTTTTCTTCACTGAATACTTTTGGTATTACCACCATTTTGTATTCGTCTTCACTGCACATGCACTTATTTTTAAGTAACCGACTATTCCGGTGCATGTCCCTAGGTTTGCCCAGGCTGTTTATGAAGTTATCTGTCTTTTGCAAGCAAGAGCATTTCTATTTACATTCATACGTTACAACAAGGAATTTCACTGAGGTATAAAAAAAATTGAGTTCAAACAGGCATACAAGACTATTTAGACTAACATAGATCAACACTAGATTTACATGTTCTCTTTTGAAACTAAGTTCCAAGTCTAATACAATAGTAAGCTATCCCACTGAATTCTCATGAATCACAACAAATGATATCAGATTTCTAATAGGCATATTCTACACAAATTTACGAAAATTTTTGAAACACATTTGAGCAACTTATTTTAACTCTACTAATGTTAACTACATACTAAGAGGAGTAATTTTAAAACCACGCACAGAAAGCAAAAGAAAATTATTGCTAAGACATAAAAGAGTCGTCCCCCCCCCCCCCCCCCCCAAACCTAAACCTGACATTGTCCTCAATGGGGAAAAGGTAAAACACTATAACGACTACAAAAAGGAATAACATCTTAGCTAGTTATACTCCAGCAGGGTGAGGGTTAAGCTCCCTCTGGGCTCCTAAATCCATAGGTGGGACCATATGTGTTTGGTCATCAACAATAATACCGAAAAGTCAATAAAGACCCCCAGGAATGATACATAGTCTCCCTCGAAGAAGGTTTACTCGTATCAGCCGTACCCGTAGGTAATCATCCGTAGATGAAACCGCTATCCCACATCACACTTTGAAGAAATCTCCGTGTGACTGGCCACTGAAGGCAGCAGGAATCACGCACTGAACACAAGTCCTTAAGTTACTCACCATAAGGTTTTCATTCAATACTTCAAGATCGAGTTGGTCAATCCCAGAACGGTTGTTTGAGTACAAACCTCTCAAACTAGGGACCAAAAGTCTGGTCATCGACTACCAGAACCATTTATGCTCTCAGCCGGCAAATAAGAATGAATAAACCAAAAAAATAAAATAAAAATAAAATTGTAATGTACAAAGGGATAGAAACGTGGGGATTGCCCACAATGTGCTAAGTTTATAGTCGTAAGCAAGACTCTGACACAGTCAAGATGAATGGAAAGGTTCCTCTAGGAAAATCACCATTACCTCCTCCAGTGTGGGAACATTCTCAAGATACGGTTTGAGCCTCTGACCGTTAACTTTGAAGGCTGACCCGTCTCCATGATTGCGGATCTCAACAGCGCCATGAGGAAACACCTGTGTAACCTCAAATGGACCAGACCACCTAGATCTCAACTTCCCTGGAAACAAATACAATCGTGAGTTATAAAGTAAAACATTCTGCCCAACAGTAAAAGACTTGCGAAAAATAGATTTATCATGTAAAAGCTTTGTTCGCTCCTTGTACAATTTGGCATTCTCATAAGCATCATGACGTATCTCCCCCAACTCTTTCAATTGCAATTTCCTCTCCTCACCTGCTTGAGCCAAATGAATATTCAAAGCCTTAATGACCCAATAAGCTCTATGCTCAAGCTCAACAGGTAGATGACATGCTTTGCCGAACACTAGGCGAAATGGAGACATCCCAATAGGAGTCTTAAGCACGTTTATTTATTTTTTAGTTATTTATTTATTTATTTTTATCCTAACCTAAGACCATGGAGAACAAAGAAATACACTTAATACGTGCCTCCCCGGCAACGGCGCCAAAAACTTGATGTATAATTTAATTACATCGGCTTTAATACCTCGCAAGCGTATGAATTGTTCATGTAATCTACCAGTAAGCGAGGGTCATATCCACAGGGAGGATTGAATTTTGTGTATTCTTCAGTCAACTAGCCTAACCAAATATGATGAATTAATCTGAACTAAACACTAATTATATCCTAAATTATCAAGCAATAATCTAATTAACTACTTGCACAACAAGAAACGTCAACTCTGGATTTTATCGGGATTCGTGCCTCTCTCGAGCGCCACGTAACCACGAATCCGGATTCTCAATCCTTGCGTCTAGCCCCTCTCGGGCGCCTAGAGTTAATGACAAAGAGCGGATTACAATAGAATGCAGAGAATCAATTTCCTATTGTGATGATGCTAAAATTATCAACTCTGGATTTTACCATGATTCGTGCCTCTCTCGAGCGCCACGTAATCATGAATCCGATTTCTCAATCCTTGCGTCTAGTTCCTCTCGGGCGCATAGAGTGAAAGACAGAAATCGGATTAAAATACCAAAATCCAACCTAAATTATAATCCTACCCTAACTAGCCAATTTAATAAAATATCCGGAAAACAAATATTCAATAAACATTAATTATCAAATCACATTTAATAAACATTCAAAACCTAAGTTCAAACTATAGAAAAAATTAAATTCGAAAATGATGAATTACTCCCCTTCTCCTTCCTCTCGCTCGGGCAGCAACTCGTTCTCACAGGTGCTGCAATTTCCTGAAATCAATGGCTTCGGGTTGGCAAGAGTGAGTGGCCGGAGGTAGAAATGACGCCGACGACGAAGGTTGGAAGCCGACGGACGGAGGTAACGTCTGACGAAGAACGAAACAGAGCTGACGTTCTCTAACCGGCTCTCTTGAGTCTTGATCGGAGTCGGAATAGCTCCGGGAATGGTCGGAAATATGTGGTAGACGTCGGAGGATGGTCGAAAAGTGGAATTGGCACCGGAGAAGCCCTCTCGGCCTGGCGAGCGACGACTGTCGAACTCACCTCGACGGAGACTCTCTCGAGCTCTCCTCTGGTTTGTTCTCGGTTTCTGGACGGCGGTGGACGGTGGTGGACGACGGTGGCGCGGTGAAAGGCAGTGGCCCGGTGAACGACGGTGGGGAACTCCTCTCAGATCCTCCCCTGTTTCCGGTCCAAGGTCCTCTATTTTGGTCTCTGTTTTCTCTTGACGCTCCTCTCTCGGGTCTCCCCCCGTTTTCCGTTCGACCCTCTCTCCTCTCCTTTAATACCATCTTATTTATTGTAAAACGATTTGACCTAAAAATCACCTCCATTTCACTAAGGGAAGTGATTTTTAGGTCAAATCGTTTTAAAATAAATAAGATGGTATTAAAGGAGATTCTCTTGAAATTCCATAATTAAATCTATAAAAAACATTTCAGGAAGAAATAAACCTTAAAAACAATGAAATATAATTCAGGAGAGAAAAATATGCAATATCGACGGTGATTAATGCCAAATTCAATGAATGCTCATTTCATTTGAAAACCGATAAATAACCACCTATAACACAATTATAAAGGTTATTCTATTATAATTAACTTAGTTCTCATGTCAGAATATGGCATCTATCAATAACTCGTGATGCTATGGAGTCCATAACAGAAGCTCAATCTAATGAGCTCCCTTGTGTGGAAAAAACCTAACTCCTATAACTCGAGCTCTCTCTTTATCAACCTAGTCTTCTCTTCTTCTTTTCTTCCTTTTCTCTCTTACACTTGCCTCTTCTAAATATGAAACCCTAGAATCTAACATGGTATCAAGGTAGAGATTCTTGGGTTTTAATAAGCTGCTCAAAAGTGAAGTAAAGTTGAAGTATTGAAGGCATGGAAGGGGTTGTCCCCACCAAACCATGCAAGGTGTTCATGCTGAAAAAAATCCAACAAGTCTCTTTCTTAAATCGGGTTCCTACATCATTTTCCCTTGTGCTTTGAATTCTCAGTACTCCATGTTTAAGCTTCCTTTTGATGTCCTTCAAATTGAAGTTCCAAGTTTCTAAAAAAAATTCCATTTTTGAGGCCTACATGAGGGTTGAAAATTGGTGTTTTGAATTGTTGACCATATGACTTTAAAATTATTGCCAAGAGACACCTATGTGTGTAGGGGTGTCATAGCTAGTAAATAAAGAGAAGTTGTTGCATGTCCTCTTATGTCTTTTCCTTTTGAAGCATATAGCCCTAAGGGTATTATAGTTATTGTAAACACCTTTACACAACTATAAATACATCCTTAAGGCATGGGGTAGAGTATTCAAACCTCTCCCTCTTGGCTTAAATTCGTCCATACATCTCTGTTTTTTGCTCTTCCTTCTCTCCTTTGGTTTATTCTCTCCTCTCTCCTAAGAGCAAGAATTCCTCTTTCCTCTCATTCCCTTGAGATCTCTTGTGTTTAAGCCCCTAGAAATCAACATGGTATCATAGCAAGCAAAGATCTAAAATAGAAAAAGGAGTAGAATACGAAGAAGAAAGGGAAAAAGAAGAAGAAAAATAAAAAGAAAAAAAAAGAAGTTTCTCTTTTTTCCTTTCCTCAAGTATTCTTTCACAATTCCTATATTTCATTGGATGTTTCAGTCTTTTTTTGTATTTTTTATGCAACAAATTATGTACATTGGAAAGATCTTTGAGTCTAGTTTTCCACTCAAAATAAAATTTTCTAGAAAGAGAAATCAACATCTGAAGCAACAAAGGTCAAGTAGTAGCAGAAAACCTCAACTTCCTGAACAATTTATACCAATACTACTGAGGATTTATATTATGTATTATATATCAAAAATAAATATATTTCTATCCCAATAAATTTTTTCTCAATCTGATCTTTCTAGAGAGATATATCCTCATTGAAAGAATCGATGGTCATGTTGGTATCCTGTTGCATGCGAAGATCCAAATTTAAGCTGATTTTTTTGCTTCACTTTTTGAGTAACTAATGTTGGATAAGTTTCCTATTTGTTTTCAAAATCTAGTCAACATTTTACCAACTTAATTATCTTACCTTCCTTAAAAATTTCTTTTGTTTGATCTCACATTACATTAGTTTCCTTAACAGAAGTCTTTCCCCTTATGAGTTTAGTTTCCTTTTTGACAAAGTCTAAAATTTTTAAATTAGAAGGTTTTGTTTCCTAATTCTAAATTCCAATATTAGTGTCCTAAATCTCCCTTATTCCATAAATTATCTCTTGAATATTTTATTTCCAAATTGGTAAAGTTGTGTTAAAAAGTAATTGTCTTATATGAGAAGTCTATGTTTAGAAAGTTTCTATTAGTATGTACTATCTCAAAACTTTCTAACTGAATTTTTTTTTGAGTTTCCTTAATTATCCTTTTAATAGAGGAATTATTTTTTTAATATCCCTCTTGAGTCAAACTTGGTCATTTTTTATCCATCTATTGGTCTAAACGCGCATCTTTCTTACTTGGAAGTATGAAGAGTTGCATTGTGTGTCTCATTCCTTTTGAAGTATGAGAGTTGTTATCTTTTTATTCATACCCTTAATTCATCAAAATACTTTCTTCAATTTATTTTTATTTTCATCACTTCAGAGTAATGCCTAGACCCACTACTTAAAAAGTATAGGAGTATGCCCAACATTCAGCTTGAGTCAAGCCTTTTTATTCTTCACCCAAGAGGTATTTTTTGTTTGAGCTACCACTAAGGGTGGCATCAAGCCGAGCCGAGCCTGAACCTGCCTATGTTCGAGCCGAATTTGATTTAAAAATTTTGAACTTGAGCTCGAGCCGAGCCCAGGCTAGAGCCTAAAATTATTATCGAGCTCAAGCCCAATAATTTTAACCGAGTTCAAGTTGAGCTCGAGCTTCAACATTCATTTAAAACTTTTCAAAAAATACAGTCTCTAGTTCGAGCTCCAACATACATTTAAAACTTTTCAAAAAATACATGTCAAATAAATTTTATATAAAATTATGCATACATTTTACATAAAATTAGGCATGACCTCTACATATAATTGGGTATGACCTCTACTTAAAATTGGGCTTAAGGGTGGCATCAGATCCAGCTGAGTCTGAACCTTCCTATGCTCGATCCGAGCTTGATTTAAATATTTCAAACTCGATCTCTAGCCGACCGTAACCTCAAGCCTAAAATTGTAATCGAGCCTGAGCCTAATAATTTTAATCGAGTTCGAGCTCAAGCTCCAGCTGAGTTCGAGCTTAACCTATATTAATACACTAGATACGTCAAATAAATTATATATAAAATTAAGCATACGTTTTAAAAATAGGATTGAATCTCGATAATGGATTAAAACGCACCAATATTAATCTTTTTTATCCCAAATATTGTCAAGCTTATTTTGTAATTTTTGAATCTGGCCATAAATATACTATGACCTCCTTAGTGCCCCTGGTTGAAAATTTATATTCTAGGAAAAACTAAAAATAATTTTCCTATGATACATATTTCCAAAATATTCTTTAAATAAAATCCTATTACTATTAGTGACTTACTAGAAAATTACAATAAATATTTCAAAATTTTCTTAGGAAAGTTAAATGGACCACTTATTGCCTATTCTAGGAAAAAAATAAAAATTAATAATCAATCTAATATATTACTATACTTATTGATAAATTTTTAATCAAATAAAATGTCAAACACAAAATTGCTATGAAAATTGCCTCATGCTAAAAGTATTACAACATCAATTGTGAAATACTTATTCAAAAAAAATTTATACGATTTTCTAGCCCATCTTGGCAGGAAAATCTTTCATAGAAAATTATAAAAAAAAATTAATAAGAATTTTCAATTAGAAAAATATTTTCAAAAAACATGAGGCACTAATAGACGACGACGACAGCAGCGGATGGAGGGGCTCGGCGGTGACGAAGGGAAGAAGAATTCCTCGCCCCCTCCAACTCTCGAGCCCGAATCCCGCGCCGCTCATTAAATTAACGAGTCAGCTCTTAAGCCATCGAGCAGAACCTTGATTTGGTCGAGCTCGACTCGTTAACTTAAGCGAACTGATCCCGAATCTTGAACTCGGCTCGAGATCCAGGTACACCGAATCAAATTGAGCTGGAACAGAGCCAAGGTCGAGCCGCTAGTGAGCCGGCTCGGTTCGAAGCCACCCCTAGCTACCACAAGAAAGTGAGTAGTCTCTTTGTTGTGTTCCGAAGTTGGGCTCTTTTTCTACCATTGAAATTGAGCGGAGTGTGTTTCAGACTATAATCGTTTTAACTGGTGTATAAAACTTTGTCGTATGGCTATGGGTGATTTTTCTTATCTCACCATTATATTATGCAAACTTGGTCTCTTGGTAAAGAACAAAGAGATCTCCAACTTGAGGGGGAGAAGTACAAGAAGAAGTACAAGAAAGAGATATCCAACAATGAAGAATTCCACGTGTTGTGGTAATCAAATTTTATGTGGATAGAATATCCAAGGAAGGGGGAGAGTGGCTAGAATATCCAAGTAAGGGGGAGACTGTTATGAACACAATAACATTATTATTTTATTATTTTTATTTAATTTATTTTATTTTATTTTAGTTTAGGTCACTGGGGTATTTTTGGAATATTTTATTTATAGGGGTATTTTTGTAATATTTTATATTAAACCCTAATAGGGTGAACCCTATTTAAGGTGTAAGAGTAATGAGAAAGAGAAGGATTGATTTTAGGTTAAAAAAGCTTGGATCTCTCCTTGACGAGTTCTAGGGTTTTCAAGTTTCCCTTTGGCTTGATCTTCGTTTTCATCTCCATGTCTCCCTATGAATCCATGTGTCAGATCCGGGACCGTAACAATTGGTATCAGAGCGGGAACACATTTTTTGGAAGATAAGATCAAGCCCAAATGACCAAGGAAGGCCCACATATGTAAGATTATTATAAGATGGGCCACATGACCAAGAAAGGCCCACAAGATAGGCCCAAGCCCATAAGAAGTATAACCCACAATGATTACCAAGAGCTAGCATCCTTATCACATTAGTTAGAAGATCAAGGACTCACAAAAGTATCTTTATCTTAGGGTCATGACCAAGAAGAGTTTTAGTTTAGGTTATATTTGTCTTTTATCAATATTGAGTTACCTAATTATGTTAGGAATTACCTTAAGTGTTAGAGTTTGGGTGTAATTGGGACAAAGGTAGTTTTATTGTAATTGGACTCTACTACCTTCATCTATTATAAATGGAGGTTCATGTACTCTGATTACAACAAGTTATTGATGTCAATGAAGTATTTCACTTTTCCATAAATTCAACATGGTATCAGAGCAGGTTCTGTGAGTTGACTTGGTCAACTCACGGAGGTAATGTGATTTTTTTCTCTAAACCCAAAACCCTAGGTCTAGGTTAGTAGTTATTTTTTTATTCCCTACACCCATAATTTTCTTTGTGTTTTTTTACCTTTATAAATAGTTTTTTATATTATAAATTATATATTGACGGAAAGATATTTGAGTCTACTTTTCAAAGAAAAACTATTTGTGCCAATTGGAGTGATCTACAGAGAGATATAGATATTTGAATGAGCGAAGGTCAGATTAAAAAAAGGTTCAAACAATAGCAATCTTCCGATTCCGAGGTATTTTTTGCTATCAAGAACAAGACTTTATGTGGAAAAACATATATCAAATGAAAAATTTGTAAGTCTATTCTTTTAGCTATTCAACCAATTTTTTATCTGAGTTAACTACAAAGAGAAATCGATATTTGAAGTAAGAATGGTCAGATTGAAAAAGTGGTTCGAGCGGCAGCAGAAAACATCAATTTTTGAGGTATTTTATGCTATCAAGAAAGAGACCTTATATGTAGAATTATATTTCAAATGAAAGATAAGTAAGTCTATTTTCTTACCTATTCAACCAATTCTCAGTATAATTTTTTTATAAGGAGATATTGATATTGGAAGAGTCAATGGTCGTTCTAGAAAAATAGGAGAAACAAAACTTAGTTCAGTTAGATGATAGAGACCGAAAACTATCAAATTATTTATCTTATGATAGTTATATTTAATAAAGTTAATTCATACTTGGATGAAAATTATTTAAGTCTAGTTTTAGAAGGAAATTTTTTATGTCAATCTGATCTATATTGAAAGATATATTCGAATTGGAAGAATCAAAGGTCATGCTGGTATCCTGTTGTATTGAAAAATCCGAATTTATGCCCATTTTTTTTGCGTCACTATTTGAGTTGATATATCAGAAAAATATCTCACTTCTCCCTAGTTTGAGGGTTTATTTACAAATCTCTGTTATTTTGGATTATTGCTACTTCTATGATATTTGGTTCAAGCTGGGATCACTGCCATTACCTCCCAGCTTGAGGGGGAGAAGTAGAAGAAGAACAAGAAAGAGGTATTTTATTCCTTATGTTGTGGATAAGTTTATGTTACCAAAATATTCAAGAAAGGGGGAGCACAAAAGATGAAGCTTGTGCATCAAAGAAGAAATTTTTATATCAGATTATTTCATGGGTTCTTTGACAAAGTTTACTATTTGGTTCGTGTTATATGTTTTGGAAGATGGTCGTGTTATATTCAGCTATAGCTAATATGTCTCTTTGGGGACATTATTATTGAATAAGAGGTGGCCTCATGTCATCATTTATTTTACCCCATCAAAAAGATCAAAATTGTTTGTGGTTGGGAGTCCACGACGGAGGAACTTCATCCCCGTAAAAAAGATGAAAATTATTTGTGGTTGGGAGTCCACGACGAAGGAACTTCATCCCCATAAAAAAGATGAATATTATTTGTGGTTGGGAGTCCATGATAGAAGAACTTCTGTCAGAGTGGTTCCGCCCACTCTTGTTAGAGTTTGTGGTCTGAGTTAGGTACTTGGCTTTCTGCACCTTAAATGGCTAGTCTTTTCGGGTTGTATTGGCTAAGTATCTAACTCAGAACTTCGTAGTTAAGCGAGCCTGGGCGAGAGTAATTCTAGGATGGATGACCTCCTGGGAAGTACTCTTGCCTAGGACTTTGACATGGTATCAGAGCTAGGCACGCCATGGCCCGCATTCGTATCCTGTGAGAAGCGGCTCCAGAATGGGCGGGGTGGGTGTCAGAGTGGTTCCGTCCACTATTGTTAGAGTTTGTGGTCTGAGTTAGGTACTTGGCTTTCTGCACCTTAAATGGCTAGTCTTTTCGGGTTGTATTGGCTAAGCATCTGACTCAGAACTTCGTAGTTAAGCGAGCCTGGGCGAGAGTAATTCTAGGATGGGTGACCTCCTGGGAAGTACTCTTGCCTAGGACTTTGACAACTTCATCCCCGTCAAAAAGATGAAAATTATTTGTGGTTGGAAGTCCATGAGGGGGAACTTATGATTACATATATGTTATCCCCCCTGTAATGGCTCCTACAACTTGAGAGTCGTTGTCCTGTGGAGGGACATGGTGGTGGACACTTCAAAACAATGCTAATAGACACACTACCTATAGTAGTGGAGTGTGCCCTACATCCAGCATTAAGACTGGAGTATGAAGCAATGGCTTACCGGATAGGAGTGATTTTTACTCTCACTTATAATGCCATAGGGCCTCATGGAAGGACGCAACAGCGTGAGGGAGAATGTTGAAAGATGAAGGCATATTGGAAGATGTGCCATTTTATACAAAAATATTTTATACATCATTTTCAGCAAGCTGAGAGTTCATGTTGTTCTCTCACCCCCAGCTTGAGGGGGAGTGTTGGAAGATAAGATCAAGCCCAAATGACCAAGGAAGGCCCACATATGTAAGATTATTATAAGATGGGCCACATGACCAAGGAAGACCCACAAGATGGGCCCAAGCCCATAAGAAGTAGGACCCACAATGATTACCAAGAGCTGACATCCTTATCACATCAGTTGGAAGATCAAGAAGGACTCACAAAAGTATCTTTATCTTCGGGTCACGACCAAGAAGAGTTTTAGTTTAAGTTATCAATATTGACTTACCTAATTATGGTAGGACTTACCTTAAAGAGTTTGGATGTAATTGGGACAAGGGTAGTTTTATTGTAATTAGACTCTACTACCTTCCTCTATTATAAATAGAGGTTCATGTACTTTGATTACAACAAGTTATTGATGTCAATTAAGTATTTCACTTTTTCATAAATTCAACAATATTAATATCAGAGCAGGGTTCCACGACGGAAATCAGCACAAGGGAATTATGGGAGTTGATCCTCAGATGTCAGGCAGAGAATGACAAAAAATTTGATGAGATGTTCGAGAGGTTCTCTAAATTTAATCTCGATATAGAGAGGTTGAATGGGAGGATGGACATCATAACAAGTCTAACGAGTGGAAGGAACACAACGCCGACACAAAGCGGAGGGGGAGATGAGTTTGCTGTGAGAGAGAAACTCACTGCTGCAGTTGCTCGAGACGCTGTCTTAGAAGGGCAGGAGATGCAAGAAATCAGAGTGCCCTCTATATCTCCAGCGGCGGCGAAATCCGAAATTGGGAACACAAATCAGAAATCAGATTCCAAACTTCCGAAATCTAACGGCAGGGACTCGGGAAATCCAAAATCGGAGAGGTTTTCTGCTAACACCTCATCGGCGTTGGACAAATTGGGTGAGACCTCAAATCCGAAATCACACCTACAAGGCTCATGGCAAGCAAAACACCTTGCCAAATAGGAGAAGGTAATATTTCCGGCGTTTCTTCTGACTGGGATGTGTTTCCGAGAGCACTCTATCTTGGCAAATCTCCAAGCGGCGAAGGTGTTTTTCTGGGGATGCAGGGATTCATAGAAATTTTTCTTTTGTTGTTGATGAGCACTGTCACTATGCTTGTAAAATGCTTGGAATTTTCATGGATGGTAAAAATCCCCAGAAGGCTCTGCATTTAGCTCTTCAAGCAGCAAAATCTTTTGAAAAATGTGCTGATGGGAAATCAAGCTTAGAGCTCGTAATGTGTTTGCATGTGGTAGCAGCACTATATAGCAGCTTGGGGCAGTCTAGTCAGGTTATTCCCTATCTTGAGCACTCAATTGAAATTCCCAACTTGCATGAAGGTCAGGAGCATGCTCTTGCCAAATTTGCTGGCCATATGCAATTGGGTGATACTCATGCAATGTTGAAAATTCCATACAATGTTACAAGATGGGCTTGGAAATCCATAAGCAAGTATTGGGAAAAACGGATCTAAGGGTGGGGGAGACTTGTTGTTATGTAGCTGAGACCCTTGTCCAAACACTTCGGTTTGATGTAATAGGCAATGTGGCTTCCATAGAAAAGGATGTAACTACAAATATTGAAGAGATAACAAGTCCTGAAAATATGGGGAAGCGCAAAGCCATAAACTATAGCGTGTTGGCCACTAATGAAGCATCTATTACTTCAATAACTAACAAACAGAAAACAGTGGACGGCCCAGAGGTAGCTTCTAATCTTGTGGCGGGCAAAATGGCTGAAAGTACATCAGGAGTCCACCCAAACATTGGGATTGAAGTTCCTATTACAGTGTAGAGTTTCTATTCAGGCAAGCGAGAATTAGAAGTAGATGTTGCTGAAAAAAAATTGGTCTCCTATTGAGAAGGAGTTATACATGAAAGGAATTGAGATTTTTGGAAGAAATAGTTGCCTTATAGCTAGGAACTTACTACTTGGCTTGAGGAGCTGCATGGAGTTATTTAGTTACATGTTTAATGATGCAGAAGCTGCTTCAAACATAACTTCCACATTGCCCAGCTTAACGTTGGATGACAAAGAAAAAATGAACTGAAGTATATGGAACAGGAGATACCAGCAAGACCAAGTTTCTTCCGCCGAAGGGGTCGAGCAAGTAAAATCAAATACACTGGGAAGTCAGCTGGTCATATGTCCATACACAAAAGAATAGCTAAAGGAAAACAACAATCTTGTAGGCAGTTCACACCATGTGGCTTTCAGTTGATGTCTGGGAAGCAATGTCCATGTCTTCATAATGATACTTGTTGTGAGAAGTATTGTGGGTGTTCAAAGAGTTTCAAAAACAGATTCAGAGGATGCCATTGTGCTAAGAGCCAATGCAGCAGTCGGTTGTGTCCATGATTTGCAGCAGGACGGGAATGTGACCCTGATGTTTGTAGGAACTGCTGGGTTAGTTGTGGAGGTGGTTCGCTAGGTGAGCCACCGGCACGAGGGGATGGCTACCAATGTCGAAATATGAAGCTTCTCTTAAAGAAACAACAGAGAATTCTATTAGGAAAATCTGATGTTGCAGGATGGGGAGCCTTCATAAAGAACCTTGTGAACAAAACTGATTATCTTGGAGCATTTGGAGGCAATCCAGTAGAAGTGTCCTTCCATACTGTCACTGTTGGCACTGCTTGTGCCTCTGTCCCTACAGGGAAGACATTAGCGCTGTCGTGCACAGGAGGCCGCACCTTCTCTGAGATTCTATTCGCCAGCTACGGGGATGCTACTGGTTTATGTGGGACATTCAGTGAAGTCACTTGCGGGTCGGAGACTACTCTCTCATATTGCCGTTGCTATTGCAATGAAGTTAGGGGCACCCCAGCAGTAGCTCCAAACTGCGAAATATTATGCCGCTCTATATTGTGTACAACAACAGGTCCATGGATTGGACATGGCCTTGGATACGAAAATTGCTAGCTTCATGCACACCAGCTTTGAAAAGTGGCCTGCAAGTATACATAAATCTGCCTTTTCGCACTACCTTCGAGCTTGAGGACAAGCTCGTTCTTCCAGGAAGGGTGTAATTTTATGAACACAATAATATGATTATTTTATTATTTTTCTTATTTTATTTTATTTTATTTTATTTTATTTTAGGCCACAAGGGTTTTTTTGGAATATTTTATTTATAGGGGTATTTTTGTAATATTTTATATTAAACCCTAACAGGGTGAACCCTATTTAAGGGGTAAAAGTAATGAAAAAGAGAAGCATTGATTTTAGGTTAAACAGGCTTAGAGCTCTCCTTGACGAGTTCTAGGGTTTTCAAGCTTCCCTTTGGCTTGATCTTCGTTTTCATCTCCATGTCTCCCTACAAATCCATGTGTCAGATCCGGGACCGTAACATAGACATGATGAGAACAAAATGAAGACTACAAGCAAAATGTGAACAAGAAGAGGATGAATTAAATCAAGGCAATCAAAATTTCTTTCTCAAGCATACAAGTTTCTTGACCAAGATTATTTTCAAAATGAAGTTACGAACACCAGCTTTAGGGGAAGTGTTAGGAGACACCCACGTGTGTAAGGGTAGCATGGCTAGTAAATAAGGAGAACTTCCATAGAGATGGCATAGAGTTGTAATTATGCAAGCTGGTGCATGTCATCTTATGTCTTTTTCCTTTTGAAGCTTGTATCCCTAAGGGCATTGTAGTTGTTGAATTTAGGACCCCATGATTGAAACCTAGAGCAAGATTAGAGAGGGAGAAGAAAAAGAGCAAAGAGAGAGAGAGCTCAGGTAGAGAGGAGGGAAGAGAAAAGAGAAAAAAAAACTTTAAGCTAGAGAGAGATTATTCCACGAGTTGAGAAGTGGAGAGCTTAACCAAGACCCCTATTTATACTATTTCCATTACATATTTAGGGAAACTTCAGAGATAAGTTAGGATCCCTAATATCCCTAATTACATCAATCATGATTATCCAAATCTACATAAATCAAGGGAAGATAAATCAATTACATTAATCAAGGAAGATTGCAAAATCTTCCAACTCATGTGATAAGGATTCCAGCTTGTGTGATGACTCATCATGCCACCTCACGTGGTGACTCATCATACCAGCTCATGTGGTCATAGTGGTCCCACCTTGTAACACTCCCCCTCAAGCTGGCAGTGAGAAAATATCTTAAATGCCCAACTTGTTGCAGATGGTGGACAAGATCTTATGAGTGACTGGATACGTGAGAATGTATGCAACTTGCCCTTGTGAGGAGATATGTTTAAGAGATAATATGCTGGCTTGGAATTTCTCTCAAATGAAATGGCAGTCTACCTCAATATGCTTTATTTTCTCATAAAGACAGGATTTGAGGTGATATGTATTATCGCCTGATTATTGCAATATAGATCCATAGGGGCTTCTTTGTAGAATCTCAGTTCAGTGAGAAGAGATCTAATCCATAGAAGCTCACTAACTGTGTGTGCCATAGCCTTGAATTCTGCATCTGCACTAGACCTTGTAATTACATTTTGCTTCTTGCTTCTCCATGTTACCAAGTTTCCTCCAACCATTGTACAATGTTAAATTTATGGAAAAGAGAAATACTTCATTGACTTTTTTGTAATCAAAGTACATGAACCTCTATTTATAATAGAGGAAGGTAGTAGAGTCCAATTACAATTAAACTACCTTTGTCCAAATTACACCTAAACTCTAACACTTAAAGATAAGTCCTAGCATAATTAAATAACCCAATATAAATAGAAGACTAACATGACTAAAATACCTTTAAACTGAAACTCTTCTGTGAGACCTGCTTCCATAATAATTTTGGCTCTATAAGATATTGTGTAAGACTCATCATGCCACCTCCCATGATCATGGTAGGTCCCACCAACTCATGTGATCATGGTGGGTCCATATATTATGGGCTTGGGCCCATCTTCCAACACTCCCCTTCAAGCTGGATATGAGAGAACATCATGAACTCCCAGCTTGCTGCAAATGATGTATACGATCTTCTTGTATAAAATGGCAGTCCTCCATATCTTCCAACACTCCCCCTCACGCCGATGGTCTCTTTCATGAGGCCCAACTAGCATAAGATAAGTGAGAGTAAAATCACTCCAAGCCATATGACATCACTCCATACTCCAGTCATAACCCATGTTGGATGTAAGGCAGACTTCTATCATTCGCAGGTAGTGGGTCTATACGCAGTGCTCAGAAGTGTAGTAAAACTCCTCCATCATCGTGTACCTCCATAGGACAACGACTCTCAAATTGTAGGAGTAATAAATGCCAATTAGGGCGCAGGGGGGGGGGGGGGGGGGGGGGGGGGGGGGGTTGTGTAACGGGAACCCGGGCACCAACTCTCAAAGGTAGAAATGGTCATAAGTGGGTAATTCCTGTCATTCATAAGACGACGATAAAAATCCCACGGGTATATATATAAAAAAGTCTCAATGGACTTAAAACACCTATATATATGATGGACTTAAAACACCAACCGAAGCAACACACAAGAGGTTGGCCCAAAGATGTATTTGAGAGTCAAATAAAGGATGGTAGGAGAGAGGCTGCCAAATAACTAATGGGTAATGGGTAAAGAGGAAGACAAGATGCTGAGGCCACCACTTCTTCAATAATATTATCTCATCCAAAGAGACACAATAGCTACAACTGAAATGTGCCTAGGCCCATACAACACGAACCAAATAATAAAAATCCTTGTAATGACACATAAAATAATCTGATACGAGTATTTACACCAAATAATATGTTGGCCAAGGAATATGTTGCGAATACCTCAAAATAATAATCCAACCGGAGAAATAGAATTGAGTTGCGCTAAACCAAATAGTAAACCAATATAGCCAAGTCGTGATATAAATATATGTAAAACTTGGGACCCTGACACATATACCGAGGTAAAAACATAAGTGGCCCGAGTCAGGTTGACCCGAGTCGAGTTGACCTGGACCAAGTTGAGCCGAGTTAATGCGGCAGATCTGAAATATCAAGTGATCGCTGGTTCACTGGGACGAATTAGAACATATCTTCTTGGCGAAAATAGAGTTCTTGGCAAAATAATCTACCGAACAAAAACAAAAAACAGACTCACAAAGTCATCTTCTCCAAGCAGCTCTGAACAGAGAGGCAGTCAGTGGAACAACCAACTCTTTGTCTTTGTCGCAGTGCCAAACTGCTCGGGACATTGGTTGATGGAGATAACTTGGATCAATAATAATCAGGTTTAATTATCAACATTTGCTACAACCAGAGTGTAATCGGTGGCAGGAACAAAGAACAACAAAAATTCAGCAATAGTGTATTTTCTTCCTCGAAGACCGTTGGTTTCCAAACAACACAGACAACAACAAACCAGAGAGGCGACGCCCGAGAAGGGAAAAACACCAGCAAAGGATAACTATTCCAACCGAATGATCCAGCAGAATGATCTTTGTCGTAATATTTTCGAAGATCATAGAAAAATTTCGGAGAAGCAATAGTAGCAGTAAGTTTCTGAAATATTTTCTGAGTTGATTGCAAGCTTCATATAACTTGCTGGATATCACGTATATCTTCGAAAGATAACGTCTGATGATCAAACTTCCAATCAGCTCAACACTTCCGAAAATAAATGGTTTGACGAGAGCAGAGATTATTCGCTTGTTTGAGAACAGAGATAAATCCGACATAGGTAAAAATATGGCAGTAGGATAACAGACAACAAAAATAATCTCCTTCTCGGCTACATATAGACTGATGGTTGATGTGAGAAGAATCTTCCCCGACACGGAACGGAGTAGGAGAGCAGCTTTAGAGACAGATAAGGATCGTCGCGGTCGGTGGTCATGAACCAGAAACTCATAGAAATAGAATAGCGGTATAGAGATGTTGAATTGATGGAAAAAAGAAATACTTCATTGACTTCATTAACTTCATTAACTTATTATAATTAGAGTACATGAAGCTCTAATTATAATAGAGGAAGGTAGAAGAGTCCAAGTACAATAAAACTACTTTTGTCCCAATTACACCCAAACTCTAACACTTAAAGCTAAGTCCTAGCACAACTCAATATAGATAAAAGACAAACATAACTCAAACTAGAAGTTTTCTAGGACGTGACCATAAGATAAAGATGCCTATGTGAGTCCTTCTTGATCTTCCAACTTATGTGATAAGTATGTTAGCTCGTGGTAATCATGGTGGGTCCTTCTTCTTATGTGCCTGGGCCCATCTTGCGGGCCTTCCTTGGTCGTGTGGCTCATCTTATAATACTCTTAGATATGTGGGCCTTCCTTGGTCATGTGGGCTTGGGCCTATCTTCCAAAACTCCCCCCTCAAGTTGGGGGTGAGAGAACAACATGAACTACCAACTTGCTGCAAATATAATATTTTTGTATAAAATAGCACATATTCCAATATGCCTTCATCTTCCAACACTCCCCCTCACGCTGTTGTATCCTTATATGAGACCCTACTAGCATAATATAATTAAGAGTAAAAATCACTCCTAACCGGTAAGACATTGTTTCATACTCCAGTCCAAATGTTGGATGTAGGGCATACTCCGTCTTCTGTCGGTAGTGTGTTTATCGGCATTGCTCTGAAGTGTCCACCACCATGTCCCTCCACAGAATAACAACTCTCGAGTGGTAGGAGTAATAAAAGCCATTACAGGGGGGTAGTGGATTTATTTATAATGGTGTCCCAATCCGGACACCGACTCTCATGATATCCCAACCGTGATATTTTTTAGAGTTAAATTTACCATGGTGTCCCAACCGTGATTATTTTTGAAAGTCAAATAAATTATGGTATGAGAAAAGGACTGAGGTCACCTCTTCTTCAATAATAATTTCTCATCCAAAGAGACATAATACCAACAGCTGTAATGTAACACAACCATCTTCCAACACATATAACACGAACCAAAATAATAAACCTTCTAGAAGGACCCATGAAATAATCACAATCCGATATAAATATTTTTTCTTAGATGCATAAGCTTCATCTTTTGTGCTCCCCCTTTCTTGAATATTTTGGTCACATAAAACTTATCCACAACATATGGAATAAAATACTTCTTGTTTGTACTTCTTCTACTTCTCCCCCTCAAGCGGGAGGTAATGGCAGTGATCCCTGCCTGAACCAAATATCATAGATGCAACCATAAGCCCAAATAACAGAGATGTATAGATAAGCCCTCAAACCAAGGAGAAGTGAGATATTCTCCTGATATATCAACTCAAAAAGTGATGCAAAACAATGGGCTTAAATTCGGATTTTTCAATGCAACAGAATACCAGCATGACCTTTGATTCTTCCAATGCGAATATATCTTTAAATATAGATCAGATTGACATGAAATTTTCTTCGTCTGATACTACACTTAAATAAATTTCATCCATGTATAATTTCACTTCATAAAATATAATTATCATAAGATAAATAATCTGATAGATTTTGGTCTTTGTCATCTGGCCGAACTAACTACTATTTCTCATTTTTTTCAAGAATGACCATTGATTCTTTCGGGATCAATATCTCCTTATAAACAAATCATACCGAGAATTGGTTGAATAGGTAAGAAAATAAAATTACATATATTTCCTTTGATATATAATTATCCATGTAAAGTCTCTTTCTTCATAGCATAAAATACCTCGGAAGTTGAAGCTTTCTGCTGCTACTCGAACCTCTTTTGCAATTTGACATTTGCTACTTCAAATATCAATTTCTATTTGTATATAAATCAGATAAAAAAATGGTTGAATAGGTAAAAGAATAGAATTAAAAATGTTTCTTTATATATATATTTCTCCATATAAAGTCTGGTTCTTGATAGCATAAATTCCTCGGAAGCGGAAGCTTGCTGCTGCTGCTCGAACCTTTTTTCAATCTGACCTTTGCTCATTCAAATATCGATATCTCTCCGTAGATAACTCCGATTGGAAAATTTTATTTTTCCTTAGAAAGTAGACTCAAATATATTTCCTTAAAATATAATTTTTAATATTAAAACCTCTTTATAGATGTGAAAACACAAATAAAACTACTAGTGTGGGGACTAAAAAGAAATAAACTTCGAACCTAGACTTAGGGTTTAGCATTTAAAGAAAAGGATCTCATTATCTCTATGGGTTGATCAAGTAAATTCATAGAACCTGCTTTGATACCATGTTGAATTTATGGAAAAGTGAAATACTTCATTGACTTCATTAATTTATTATAATCAAAGTACATTAACCTCTATTTATAATAGAGGAAAATAGTAGAGTCCAATTACAATAAAACTACATTTGTCCCAATTACACCCAAACTCTAACACTTAAAAATAAGTCCTAGCATAACTCAATAGAGATAAAAGACAAATATAACTCAAACTAGAACTCTTATAGGACGTGACCATAAGATAAAGATGCCTTTGTGAGTCCTTCTTGATCTTCCAACATATGTGATAAGGATGCCAGCTCGTGGTAATTATGGTGGGTCCTACTTCTTATGTGCTTGGATTGATCTTGTGGGCCTTCCTTGGTCATGTGACTCATTTTATAATACTCTTAGATATGTGGGCATTCCTTGGTCATGTGGGCTTGAGCCTATCTTCCAACAAGAGGTGAAAACGTAAAGCAAATAACGAGTATAGGGACTGAAAAAAAGATAAATATGAACCTAAATTTCTAGAGATAATTGATTAGAAAAGATTACATTACCTCCGTGGGTTGGCGGAGGCAACTCATAGAACCTGCTCTGATACCATGTTGAATTTATGAAAAAGAGAAATACTTCATTGATTTTTTTGTAATCAGGGTACATGAACTTCTTTTTATAATAGAGGAAGGTAGTAGAGTCCAATTACAATTAAACTACCTCTGTCCCAATTACACCCAAACTCTAACACTTAAAGATAAGTCATAGCATAATTAAATAACCCAATATAAATAGAAGACTAACATGACTAAAACACCTTTAAATTGAAACTCTTCTGTGAGACCAGCTTCCATAATAATTCTGGCTCTGTAAGACTTCTTATTTTCTAAGACTCATCATGCCACCTCACATGATCATGGTGGGTCCCACCAGCTTGTGTGATCATGGTGGATCCATATCTTATGGGTTTGGGCCCATCTTACAATACTCTCTAATATGTGGACCTTCCTTGGTCGTGTGGGCTTGGGTCCATCTTCCAACATACAATATCTCAAAGTAGATTTTTTGTCATCCAGGGATCAAGTCCAGTCTGCATCTGAGAACCCTTCTATGTTGAAGTAACCATGGTTCTTATAGAGAAGCCCTCTTCTCGGAGCTTCTTTCAGATATCACAATATTCTTTCAAGGCTTGCTAGTGAGTAATTTGTGGTTTGTGCATGTATTGACTGACAACACTTACTGCATATGATATATCCGGCCTTGTTACATAGAGATAAATGAGTTTCTCACAAGTCTTTGATATTTTCTGATATCCACATCTTCTCCAATGCCTGCAGATAATTTTTTATTGGAATCCATAGGGGGTTTCTACTGGTCTACACCCCATCATTCCTATTTCCTTAAGTAGATCAAGGACATACTTCCTTTGAGATAGTATAATCCCATGTTTGGACTGTAGTACTTCAATACCTAGAAAGTATCTAAGTAATCCAAGATCTTTGTCTTGAATTCTTCACATATCTATTCCTTGGTTTCCTAAATACCCTCAGAATCGACAATATTGTCAAGATATATAGCCAAAATCACTTTCCCTTTAGGTGTGTCTTTAAGAAACATGGAGTGATCTACGAAACATCTATAAAATCCAACTCGTCTGAGTGTTTAGCTAGATTTATCAGACCATGCACGAGGAGACTGTTTCAGACCATAATGGGGTTTCTACAATCGACATACTGACTCCCCTCAACCACAAATCCAGGTAGTTGTTGCATATAAATTCTTCCTTTATATCCCCATTGAGAAAAACATTTTTTACATCAAGCTGATAGACTGACCAAGAAGAATTAACAGCAAGAGATAATAAAATATGTACCAAGTTCATTTTGGCCACCGGAGAGAATGTTTCCTCATAATTGATCCCATAACATTGCGTATAGCCTTTAGCAGAAAAGTGAGCTTTAAGGCAAGAAACTGGCCCATCTGGATTGTGTTTAACTATAAAGACCCACTTACACCCAACAATTTTTTTTCCTTATGGAAGAGGAACTAGAGCCCATGTTTGATTCTCATAGAAAGTTTGCATTTCGTCGTCCATTGCTACCTTCTACCTTGGATGTTTCAAAGCCTCCTATTAGGACTGTGGGATTGAGATGGAGGAGATAGATGCAAGAAATTGACAATATGAAGAGGATAAACAATGGTGAGACACAAAATTGGATATAGGGTGAGAAATAGAGAGGCTAGTGCAAGTTTTGGATTCTTTTCTTAAGGCAATGGGTCGAGTATCATATTGTGGTAAAAAAGGAATAGGAGAAGATGGACTTACCTCAATGGAATCCGCAAACTATGCAGGTGTGGAGTCAGCCAACGCTTCAGGGGGTTGAACAATTTCTATAGCATGGGACACAACCCGTCACGGAGAGGCTAGTACAAAAGAGAGACCTGGAGGAGCATTGTTAGCGTAGTATGAAGAGTCTTCTAAAAAAGTTACATCCCTAGATACAAGTAGCCTTTGGAGAGTGGGATTGTAGAAAATATAACCTTTTTGCGTGCGAGAGTATCCTAAGAAGATACACTTGACAGATTTTGGAACAAGTTTACTATGTTGTGGGGTGGTAATATGAACAAAGCATGTACAACTGAAGACTTTCAATGGAAGCGAAAATGGATCACCATGTGGAAACAATAAAGAATATGGGGATTTATGACTGAGAACGAAAGAGGGGAGCCTATTTATAAGAAAACATGTAGTAAGGATGACATGTAGCTAATAAAAGTATGAGACTTTTATGGTATACAGTAAGATACGAGCTACCTCAAGAAGGTGACAGTTCTTCCATTCTGTTGGGGAGGGGGGTGGGGATAGGCAAAAGATGTTTGATGGATAATGTCATGCTCTTGACAAAAATAGTCAAGATCTTTGGAAGTATATTCTTTTGCATGATCAAACCTAAGTATTTTGATTTTCTGACCAAATTGAGTGACAACCATAGCATGAAAAGATTTAAATATGGATGGTATTTTAGATCACTCTTTAAAAAGAAATAGCCATGTGATACGAGTAAAATCATGAATAAAGGTAATAACGTACTTGACTCGAGAAATATTTGAGACACTCAAGGGTCCACATACATTTGTGTGGATCAATGAAAAAGGAGCAATACTTTTAAGTTCTGGACAAGGTGAGTATGTGGTCCTCTGGTGTTTGCTCAATTGACAAACTTCACAATTTAAATTTGACCTATCCTTAAAGGTAAGAAAAAGAAGATGAAGAGATTGTGCGGATGGATATCCCAACCGATTTTTCCATAGACTTGTCTCAGTTTCCTTGCTTGAGACGATATTTATTTGAGGCACATCCAGGTAGTAGAGGTCCCCTTGTTCACGGCCTCCACCAAGCACCCTCTTCGTTATAAGATCCTAAAACACACATGAAGTGGTTGAGAAGGTAATTGAGCAATTGAAACGTTGTGTTAGCAAACTAACAGATAAAAGATTCTAGGGAAAGGTAGGAACAAAAAGAATATATGTGAGTGGAAGTTATGGTGTAACATCGGTGGATCATTTCCCGAGAAATTTAGTTTGGGAGTCGTCATCTATGGTTAAAAGTTCACAAAAGTCTCATTCCTAAGCTGATTTCAATAAACATGATCCCTTGAGAATCACCGCAGTTCCATTTAAGGGCTTGGGTAAATTTTCATCATGGTCCAAATAAATAAAAAGGTTCCTAATTACAAGAGATCCTATGGATGTTGAATTTCTGGAAAAGAGAAAAACTTCATTGACTTGATGTAATTTGAGTACATGGAGCCTCTATTTATAATAGAGAAACTAGTAGAATCCAATACAATTAAACTACCCTTATCTCAAAGTTAAACACTAAAAGATAAGCCCTAGAACATTTGAACAACTAAATATAAAAAGAAGACTAACTTTTGAAGAGTAGATACAGAAGAGTCTTACATTACTCTCACAATAAGAAGTCTTATAGAACTAAAATTATTATGGAAGGAGGTCTCACAGAAGTGTTTAAGTTAAAAAAGTATTTTAATTATGTTAGTCTTCAATTTAGGTTCAGTTGTTTAATTATGTTAGGACTTATGTTTAAGTGTTAGACTTTGGGTGTAATTGGAACAAGGGTAATTTAATTGTAATTAGACTCTACTACTTTTCTCTATTATAAATAAAAGCTCATTGTACTCAAATTACATCAAGTTAGTGATCAACATGGTGTCAGAGCAGGTTCTATGAGTTGACTTGTTCAACCTACATAGATAATGTGATCCTTTTCTGATCTATCATCTCTAGTAGTTTTGGTTCGTATTCTATCTTTTTTCACTCTTTCCAGTCCCAATACCCGTTGTTTTCTTGTCATTCACACCTCCATACTGATCTTTTCATATTAAAAATTATATATTAATGGAAAGATCATTGAGTCTATTTTTCACGCAAAAGGATTTTTGCAATTAGAGTTTTCTACAAAGAGAAATCAATATTTGAAGCAGCAAAGGTCAGATTGCAAGAGAGGTTCGAGTAGCTACATGAAACTTCAAATTTAAATCCTTTTTATGCCATCACGAACAAGACTTTATTTGGATAAATTTATATCAAAATAAATATCTGTAATTCTATTTTTTAATCTATTCAACCAATTCTTAATCTGAGTTTTCTAGAGGGAGATATCGATCTTGAAAGAGTCGATGGTCATGCAATTTAAAGAAGAAAGAGTACTTAGTTTGGCAAGATTACAGAGTCAAAAATATATTAGATTATTTATCTCAAAATATTTAATGAAGAGAAATTTTAATTTTATGAAAGGTATTGAATTCTAGTTTCAAAAGGATAAAATTTCATGTCAATCTGATCTATATTTAAGGAGATATTGGCATTGGAGTCGACAATCTACAAAATGAAGAAAATCAAGAGGTCATAAAAGATTCAATAACGAATCTTTTTGTATCAAATTAGGTATCAAATTAAATATGTTCAAGACTAGTTTCTTTAGAAACAAACCATTTTTTTATTTTGAGTTATATTCTCTCCTATTATCTCTCCAGGCATTAACGTAATTGAGTTTTCTTTTCTCCAAAAATCCGAGTTTTTTAGCAAAATTTATCTTCTAATAAACTATTTTTGGTCTGAATTCAACACTATCTTATGTTTATAAGCATCTTTGATCCTAGAAATCTCTTATATTTGGAAAGTCTAATATAGGAAAGTACTGCTAATTCAGGATAGTCTATCATTGGAAAGTTTCTATTTGTGAGTCCCACTTAATCTTCCAAATATGAGATAGGAAAGTCAGCTTGTGGTAGTCCCTCTTGATCTCCAACTCTTCCAGCTCATGCCAGCTTGTGTAATGACTCATCAAGTCATCCCTCGTCCTCATGGTGGGTCCCACCAGCTCGTGCAAGCTTGGTGGATCCTACCTTGTAACACAAAGAATTCATAACAAATGACCTTGTCCTTCTGAAATGTTGTTTTGGGTGTTGAGGTCTTCCAGTCAAAACATGGGATTATCTTATCTCAGAAGAAGTATGTTCTTGATCTAAAAAAGACATGGGGATGATGGGATGTCAATCGGTAGATAACACCAAGTTGTGTGCAAGTTCTGGTGAAGATGTGGATGTGGAAAAACATCAAAGGCTTGTGGAGAAAGTCATTTATCTTATAGTGACAAGACCAGATTTAACATATGCCATAAGTGCGGTTAGTCAGTACATGCATAAACCACAAGTTATTCACTAGCAAGCTCTGGAAAGGATCCTCCGATATTTAAAAGGAGCTTCATGCAAAGGACTTCTATATAAATGTCACAGTCACCTCAATATTGAAGGATTTGTGGAAGTAGATTGGGCTAGATCACTCGATGACAGGACATCCACTTCTGGATATTGCACTTTAGTTGGAGGGCACTTGGTTACATGCAAGAGTAAAAAGTAGAATGTGGTTGCTAGATCCAATGCTGAAGCAAAATACAGGGTTATGACCCATGTAGTCAGTGAGTTTCTATTGATCAAATCTCTCCTTAGTGAGTTATGATTCTATTGAATTTATGAAAAAGAAAAAATACTTCATTGACATCATTTATTTATTATAATCAGAGTACATGAACCTCTATTTATAATAGAAGAAGGTAGTAGAGTCCAATTACAATAAAACTACCTTTGTCCCAATTACACCCAAATTCTAACACTTAAAAGATAAGTCCTAGAATAATAAAATAACCAAATATAAATAGAACATTAACTTGACTAAAATACCTTTAAACTGAAACTCCTCTATGAGACCTGCTTCTATAATAATTGTGGCTCTGTAAGACTTCTTCTTGTGTAAGACTCATAATGCCATAACTGTATGGGCCTGGGGCTTCTCCTTGGTCTATGGGCCTTGAGCCTATCTTCCACATCTCTTGGATGTGTGTGCCTTCCTTGGTCTTATGGGCTTGGGGCCATCTTCCAACACACTTGGATATGTGGGCCTCCTTGGTCGTGTAGGCTTGGGCCCTATCTTCCAATAGATTCCACAAAAAGACTCATATGGCACTCTATTGTGACAACCAATAGCCATCCACATTACTTCAAATTTAGTCTTTCATGAGAGAACAAAACATATTGAGGTAGATTGCTATTTCATATGAAAAAAAACCAAGTTGGCATTATATCTCTCAAATATATTTCATCTCAAGGACAAGAGACAAATATACTCACAAAGCAGGTTATATCCAAGATACAAACCATTATATGTAGCAAGCTAGGCATTTATGATATTTTCTCTCCCCCAACTTGATGGGGAGTGTTGAAACCCTTATGATACATACCACTATATGCTAGCCACAAACCCTAGACCTTATGCTCCTAAACCCTTAAAAACGCTTAAAACCCTTATACCCTTAAAACTCTAAACACCCAAAACCTAAATCCATAAAACCCAAAAAAACCCTACACCCTAAACCCTAAATCCTAAAAACCATAAACCCTAAAACCTTAAATCCTTAAAACCCAAAAAACTCTAAACCCTAAACCCCCAATTCCCAAAACCTTAAATAACCCTAAAACCTAAAAAACCTTGATTGTCTTTATTGCCTTTAGCTAAAGAGATGGCTTAGTCTTGGGACCTTATTGTCCGAACCCTTCACTCTTAATTTTGAAGCAGGTTTACAACAACTTCCCTTTCATTAATCAAATCACTATTTGAAAAAGTTATAAATTTATTTTCAATCTTGTAGGTCATTAGTAAGCCCAATGGTTGATGTCCCATTGCTTTTCTCTATTTGGGTTGTCAATTATCTATATTATCAATGTTGTCTTATTAATTTGTCAATTTTATCTTATTAATCTATTTTTAATGCATAGATAAGAATGATCGGTCAATCCAATGTGATTAATGGATCATGCTTCATAGCTCATTATGTCCAAGTTAAATCTTATTGATCAGTCACCTTGATTGATTGATCATGCTTTATATTAACAACCAAGTTGCATTCTGGATGATCAATCATTGCTAAGTAATGACCAATCATGCCAAAGTTAGTTTTCTAATCTAGGCTTCAAAGCATCATAAAAATTTATCGTCAGTGATTCTAACATGTTTAAAACTTGGATATGCATAAATAAAACATATTGTGAAAGAAATATTCCCTATAGCTCCAAAACAATTCTTTATACCTCAATTCTGAAGATTGGTAATTACTCTCTCACATGGTTAAAGTTTTTGAGATTTTATAGAAAAACTTGGACTCTATATTTCCATTCTTTATTTCTTCACTCATGGTTGGTTCTTCAAGATGACTTGACAAGTTGATAGAGCTTAAGGTCTTGAGATGCATATGCCGGTTCTTTTACAAAGACCTTGATTTTTGTGTAACTAGAAGGAAAAATATATTAAATGCTAAATTTATAATTGTTAACACTATTAAGTTTTTTTATCATCAAAATATTGATGAGATCCATCTCTAGGTCAATAATATGTTCTTTACTAGTGGTGGAATGGGTGACGTTTGTATGTGACGAGGAGCTTTGAGGTCAATGATAATCCATCATATGTTGTTTTCTTTTTGTGATGTTTTAATATTTTTGATTTGCTAAGAATGTAGTTTTCATTTTTTTATCATTATTCTTCTTTATTTTATTTTATTCCTTTATTTTCTCTTTATTTATTGTTTCTTTCTTTCTTTTATATTTCTTTTTTCTTTCTCTTTCTTCTTCTTTAGTTATTTCTTTCTTGTTTCTATCTTTCTCTTTTTCATATTTTTTTATTTCTCTTTGTTTCTTCTTCATTCTTTATTTGACTTCTTCTTTCTTCTCTTCTCCTTCTTGTTATTTCTTATTTCTTTCTTTCTTACTTATTTTCTTTCTCTTCTTCTTTCTTCCCTTCTCCTTCTATTCCTTTTTTTTTTCTTTCTTTCTTCCTTATTTAACATTCTTTCATATTTCTTTATTTCTCTTTCTTTCTTTGTTTTACATTCATTCTTTCTTTCTTTTTTCTATCTTTTTTCTATCTTTTTTCTATCTTTTTTCTTTCTTATTTCTTTCTTTTCCCTTTTTCTTTCATCCTTTCTTTCTCTCCACCTTCAAACAACTATAAATATAGCCTCAAGGCATGGGTAAAACATTCAAACCTCTTCCTGTTAGCTCAAATTCGTCCTTACACCTTGTTGAATTGAGGATCCCTTTTCCATAATTCCGAGCCAGAGAAAGAAGAAAGAAAAAGAAGAAAAGGGAAGAAGAGCTCTCTGGTAGAGAGAAGAAAAAATAAAAGAGCAAAGAGAGGTTGTGCCAAGCAAAGAGAGAGAGAGAGAGAGAGAGAGAGAGAGAGAGAAAGTAACTCGAGATTGAGATGTGTAACTTGATTAATTCTGAATTACAACACCTCTATTTATAGTAGAGGAAGAGGTAGAGTCCTTATACAATTTGCCTTTCAATCCTAATTATATTCCAACTCTAACTCTCTAAGATAAGTCTATTCAAACTAATCTACTAAAAGACTAATATGAGTTGAACTAGAACTTTTTCTTCATTCACGTGAATTAATTGAGGAGGCCAGCTCATGGCCTTATCCTTGTGGGTCCCTCATGATCTTCTAGCTCATCTTGATAAGGTTGACAGCTCATGAGATATTTGTGGGTCCCACTTGATCTTTATGTCTTCTAACTCAATTCAGCTTGTGCTTCTTAATTCCTTAACTCATGCTTGCTTGGGTGAGGACTCTTCTAGGTTTCCCACGTCCTCATGGTGAGTCCCACCAGCTCGAGCACCATGGTGGGTCCCACATTGTAACACTCCCCCTCAAGCTGGGGGTGAGAAGACATCATAAATGCCCAGGTTGCTGCATATGGTAGACATAATCTTGTGAGTGATCAGCTTGGTGAGAATATCTGCAACTTGACTTTGTGAGGATATATGCTTTAGAGATAAGAAACCAGCTAGGAAATTTTCTTGTATAAAATGGCAATCCACTTCAATATGCCTTGTCCTTTCATGGAAGGCTGGATTCGATGTAATGTGTATTGCTGCTTGATTGTCACAATATAGATCTATTAGAGCTTCTTTTTAGAATCCCAATTTAGTGAGAAAAGATCTTATCCATATGACTTCACTAACAGTGTGTGTCATGGCTCTATATTCTACTTCTGCACTCGACCGTGCTACTATATTTTTGTTTTTGTTTTTCCATGTAACCAAATTTCCTCTAACCATCATACAAAATCCCGAAGTAGATTTTTTGTCATCCGGGGATCCAACCCAGTTTGTATCTGAGAATCCTTCGATGTTGAAGTGACCATGGTTTTTATAGAGAAGCCCCCTTCCTGGAGCTCCTTTCAGATATCGTAGTATTGTTTCAAGTGCTTGCCAATGACTAAGTTGTGGCTTATGCTTGTATTGACTTACCACACTTACTGTGTATTGAATATTCAGCCTTGTTACACACAGGTAAATAAGTCGTTCCACTAGTGTTTGATATTTCTCAATATCTACATCTTCTCCAGTGCCTCCACAAAATGTTGTATTTGCATTCATAGGAGTGTCTGCAGGATTGCATCTCATCATTCTTGTCTCTTCTAGTAGATCAAGGGCATACTTCCTTTGGGATAGCACAATCCCATGTATGGATTGTAATACTTCAATACCCAAAAAATATTTGAGTAGTCCAAGATCCTTCGTCTTGAATTCAGCACATATTTTCTCTTTTGTTTTCTGAATGCCCTCGGAATCACTCCCAATTAAAATAATATCATCCACATATACAACCATAATCACCTTACCTTTAGGTGTATTTTTAATAAATACTGAGTGATCTACAGAGCATTTGTGAAAGCCGGCCCGTATGATGGCTTGACTAAATTTCTCAAACCATGCCCAAGGGGACTGCTTTAGACCATATAGAGATTTTTTAAGGCAGCATATGGACTCCCCCTCAACCACATACCCAAGTCCCACATTGTAACACACCTCTCTTTTTTTTCCTCTTCTTTCTCTCCTTTGGTTTCTTCTCTCCTATCTCCCAAGAGCTAGAGTCCCTCTATTTTCTCTTTCCCTTGAGATCTTTTGTGTTTATGTGTTGACCCTAGAAATCAACAAAGACAAGCCAATATAGTTGAATACAATATACATTTTGGATAAGGGTGGTCATGGGTCAGATTTTGTGAGGAACATGACTCAACCCCATCCGAAAAAACTAGGGGATAGGGTCCTCATTGCACCTTGCAAGGATGGGGTGGAAAAAAAACCTAATGGATTTCAAGGAGAGGATAGGTTTTCCCAAACCTGATCCAAGAGGATTAAATACCTCAAATGCGAGGATGAGATGAGGATATAGGGATAGATCAAGGGATGGGGTAAGAGTAAAAGAATGGGGTGGGTTAGGGTAGGAGGGTACGACTGGGGTTGAAAGAAAGGGAAATAAGAAAGGAATGAGGTTTATTTTTCAAACTCGTTCAAGTATTTTAGGGGTTAGGCTTTGGGATTTGGATTTGGGATCAGGGTCGGTTTTTGGAGTTTTGAGTCAAGGTCAGGATCAATTTTTTTAAACACAAAACTTGAACCTGCTCATCCCTAATTTTGTGTAGTATTAAAGTGTTGGAAGATGGACTCAAGCCCACGAGCTCAAGACAAGAAGCCCACACGTCAAAGGAGTGGCATATATGTAAAATATGGTACTTTCCATAAAGATGGCACAGAAGTGTAAATATGTGTTCCTTTTATGTCTTTTGTTTTATCAAGTTGTAGCCCTAAGGGCATTTTAAAACTATAAATAAAGGCATTGGCTAAGAGGTAGGGCATTGAAGCAGTCTCCTCTCTTTCCACAAATTCGTCCAGCCCACATTTTTCTTTTTGACACAACCCTCTTCTTCCTTAATCCAAACTCTCTCCTTCCACGTTCTTCTTTTTTTTTTCTCCTTCTCTCTTCTTCTTCTTCTTCTTTCTTTTTGATCTAAAGTTCCTTTCATGGGATCCTAAATTCTACATGGTATCAGAGGAAAGAGTTTAGGATCTCTTCATGGAGTTATTATGAAATCTGTTCAAGAAGTGTAAAAGGAGTTCAATCATGAAGAGATAAGTTCATACTCTTCTTATTTACGGTTTTTTTCGTTTCCTTTTCTTATTTACATACTCCTTTTTATTGTTTTTCTTTACTTCTTGAATTTTGAGTCACATCAAGTCAAGATAAATCTTTATATGTTGTAAAGATTTATTTTTATGACTAAATTGATATTATAATCTTGACTCCTTGTAAATCAATTACAAGAGTAATCAAGATCATTTGTTGTTTGCATCTTATTAAGATTGTTGGGTTAAATTCAATTACCTTTATGTAATTTGGATCCATCTCATTTGAGGTAGAATTCCAACACATGTTGTTGTATCTTCTCCTACTTAAGCTTGCTCATGGGTTTGTGTTATGTTGTTGGATGCCCATTATATGTTTGATAAAATTCCAGCAGTCATTTACCCTTTGTAGTTCCATTTTTTTTTAACTTCAACAATTGAATTTTTTTTTACGTTGAAGTCTCCCATGAGTTGAAGATAAATCTCTTCCAAGTGTCTTGGTTTGTTGTTAAATCTTCTCTAATTTTTTGTCTATTGCTCGTTTGTGTGGGAGTTTGGATTAAGGCCTAATCGGTTGCATCTACTTTCTTCTTTTTGTTCTTATGAATACAAGAGAAGTTGAATGATGGTTGAATTTTATTATCACTTTCTAAAGGCACAAATTTGTTGATAATTAGGTGATTGCCTTGTGAAAGAAATTGGTTCTTGTTCTCTTTTGTTGGTGATTGATTTGGTCTATGGGTTCTTCAAATTACATTGAGTAATTGTTCTTTGAAGAAGACCTTTTTCCTTGACCTCCATATTTTACTTGCCTCATCATGGAGACTGGATACAATAGTAATAAGAGTGATATACTCTGTTTTACTACAATTCCACTTAGAGGTCTCTCCAATTACATGAGCTAGTCACAATCGGTTCGGAGGGTTCTTATTACTCGTGACCTCTTGAGCCACGTTGTTAACTTTCCTCCTCCGATTGATGAAGAAGATGTGTCCTACCACAAGTGGGTTAAGGATGATAACATGGTGATAAGTTGGCTCATTAATAGTATGGAAGAGCAGGTGGCCAACAATGTGGTCCACTTGGAAACCGCCAAGAACATATGGGACACTTATGCCAAGCTTTACTCAAGCACTGCTTCATTACAAAAAAATATATGATGTATTACAAAACATGCTACATACGAAACATGGAGATAATATTCACAAATTTTTGGCACGGTTTCGAGGTCTTCTTCAAGAATGGAAACTAGCTCAGCCATATTCCACCGACATTGCCGTTCAAGAACAATAAAGAGAAGCTTTGGCAACAGCCATTTGCTTATCGAATATTAAACCATACCTTGAGGTGGCCAAAACTCAACTTCTAAGTTCTTCTGCTCTTCTATCCTTCGATGATATTAGTGCTACATTACTTCGGATACCAGATCCATCCCCTCCTTCTCCTATTGATGCTCCATCAGCGATGTTCTCTGGCAATCGGGGAACATCTTTCTCATCCTGAGGACGGGGCAGAAATATGAGAGGGGGTTGAACTATGAGAGGGGCTGAAAATAGAGGAGGTAGAACGAGTCAGAATTCTTTCCGTACTGAGCCTCAACTTTGCACTTATTGTGGCCATTAGAACCACCTTGTGGCATCATGCTGGAAAAACTTCATGGCAAGCCTGATTGGGCCACAGCTAACCCAGTCTCGGTTAACGTTGAGGAAAATGAAAATAAGGTTGAATCATCATCCTAAAATTTGACTCTTACGGCTGAGGACTATGCTGCATTTTAGAAAATGAAGTCCTTCATGGAATCCTCTCCCTCATCATCTACTGTTGCCACTACTATTGCCTCAGGTATGCTTTCTTCCTCTTCCTCTTCGATCATCGACTCCGGGGCCTCCGAACATCTATCAGGTAACAAACACTTGTTGTAGTCTTTATCTCCTTATTATCCTCATAAATTCGTTACTATTTCTGATGGTACCCAAACTTAGGTCCTTGGCAAAGGTTCCTCCTCTCTTACTTCATCTATTCCCCTTCAAGATGCTTTGTTTTTTCCTCAATTTCCTTTAAATTTGCTCTCGATTAGCCAATTGACCAAACAAATAATTTGCTCTATCACCTTCTCACCGTCATCTTATGTCTTTCAGGATCTCACTACGAAGCGGGTGATTGGTGGCGGCCATGAAAATGGGGGTTTGTACTACTGCACTCTTCCACCATTAGTTGCATTATCGTCCACTACATCTGAGGCCCAAGTTTGGCACAACCGACTTGGTCATCCGTCTACCCCTTCACTTCGTTCTTTGGCTCCATCTTTAAAAGGACTTTCTAATTTTAGTTGAGAGGTTAGTCAATTAAGTAAACATATTAGGAGTACATATTCTCCTCGTCTTACAACTACAAGTACTGCTCCATTTGAGCTAATACATTCTGAGTATGGGGCCCTTTATGTGTCTCAAATATTTCCCAAGTTAAATATTTTGTCATTTTTGTTGATGATTTTACTCGAGTGACTTTGTTATATCTATTTAAAGAGTGTTCCGAAATTCTTCCTTTGTTTAAAAAATTTCATGCTATGGTCTTGATACAATTTGGGAAGAAAATTCAAACCCTTAGATCTGATAATGCTAAGTAATACATGTATCATGACTTCAAATAATTTTGTGAGAGTAATGGGGTTATTCATCAAACATCATGTGCCTATACTCCTCAACAAAATGGTGTTGCTGAAAGGAAGAATCGTCATCTTCTTGAAGTTGCTCGGGGCTTCCTCTACTCCATGAAGGTACCCTATTTCTATTGGCCTCATGCTATACTTACAACATGCTTTCTCATTAATAGGTTACCTTCATCAGTCCTTCATCATAAAAATTTTTACTCTATGTTATTTAATGGTGAAAATCCTTTTTCTCTTCCTTTAAAAGTGTTTGGATGTACGTGTTTTGTTCATGTTACATCTCCACATAAAAATAAACTTGATCCTCAGTCTATGAAGTGCATTTTTTTGGGATACTCTCGCACCCGAAAAGGTTATGTCTGTTACAATCCTACCTTTCGGAGGATGTTTATCTCTAGGGATGTGACTTTCTTTGAGGACACTCCCTTCTACTCCTCCCATGATGCTCGTCCAGGATGGACTTGTCCTTCTACTACTCCTTGTCCGCTTGTGTCATTCAATCTTGAAGTGGATCCATCCCCTGATACACCGGCCGTACCTTCACCTGTGGAGTTGTCGGATCCACCCGAGGTAAGTCCTTCTCCTCCTATGTATGGGCCTGAATTTGATACTCGGCCTATTGCTTTAAGAAAAGAACGTCGCTCCTGTACTACTTCACATCCTATCTCAAATTTTATGTCTCACCATCGTTTGTCTTCCGAGTGTTTTTAGTTTCTTGCGTTCCTTTCTTCTACTTCCGTTCCACAATCATATCAGGAGGCTCTGAAGCATCCAGGATGGAAGGCAGCTATGGATGAAGAAATGCACACCTTATACGAAAACCAAACCTGGTACTTAACATCACTCCCGAAAGGTAAAAGACCTGTTGGTTGTCGATGGGTTTTTTCGGTGAAACATAATCCGAATGGATCAGTTGCTCGTCTTAAAGCTCAACTGGTTGCTAAGGGCTATATGCAGTGCTATGGGATAGATTATGAGGAAACCTTCTCTCCTGTTGCAAAATTGAATTCGGTACGCATCATCTTATCTATTGCTGCTAACTCCTCATGGCCCGTCTATCAGTTGGATGTTAAAAATGTTTTTTTAAATGGTGATATCAGTGAGAAAATTTATATGGTTCAACCTCTTGGTTATGTGATTGAGGGGGAGTCAGTATGCCGGTTAAAAAAGTCTTTATATGGGCTTAAGCAGTCCCCTCTGGCTTGGTTTGATAAATTTAGTCAAACACTCCTACGGTTTGGTTTTCATCGGTGCTCAGTTGATCATTCCGTATATTATAAAGATACGGTCAAAGGGAAAATATTATTGGTCGTATACGTGGATGATATTATCTTAACCGGTGATGATGCTTTGAGCATACAAGAGGTGAAGTAGATGATATGATAGGAATTCAAGACTAAATACCTTGGTATGCTTAAATATTTTTTGGGTATAGAAGTTCTTCAATCCAAACATGGGATAATATTGTCTCAAAGGAAATATGTCTTGGATCTCCTTGAAGAAACAAGAAGGGTTGTAAACCAGTTGACACACCTATGGATACAAATGTAAAATTATGAGTCACAAATGAAGAAGATATTGATATTGGAAATTATCAAAGACTCGTGGGAAAACTTATTTATCTCACGGTAACTAGGCCAGACATATCACATGTTGTAAATGTGGTGAGTCAATTCATGCAAAAACCACAAATTACCCACTGGCAGGCTTTAGAGAGAATATTATGTTATCTAAAAGGAGCTCCAGGAAGAGGATTGTTATATAAAAAACATGGGCACTTCAACATAGAAGGCTTCTCAGATGCAAATTGGGTTGGATCTCCTGATGATAGAAAATCTACATCAGGATATTGTACTCTGGTTGGGGGAAACTTGGTTACATGGAAAAGTAAGAAGCAAAATGTGGTTGCAAGATCTGGCGCCGAAGCAGAATACAAAGCTATGGCCCATACCGTTAGTGAACTTTTATGGATCAGGACCCTTCTTACTGAACTAGATTTTTATAAAAAGGGGTCCATGAATCTGCATTGTGATAATCAAGCAGCCATTCATATCACTTCAAATCCAGTTTTTCATGAAAGAACTAACATATTGAGGTGGATTATCATTTTATAGGGGAGAAGTTTCAAGCAGGAATAATCTCTCTCAAACATGTGTCATCTCAAGAACAAGTAGCTGATATTCTCGCTAAACCTGTTACATCTAAAATCCTATCGTTTATATGTGGCAAGCTGGGTATTTATGATGTCTTTTCTCGTCCAGCTTGAGAGGGAGTTTTGAAAGATGGGCTCAAACCCACGAGCTCAAAGGAGTGGCATATGTGTAAAATATGGTATTTTCCATAAAGATGGCATAGAAGTGTAAATATGTGTTCCTTTTATGTCTTTTGTTTTATCAAGTTGTAGCCCTAAGGGTATTGTAGAACTATAAATAAAGGCATTGGCTAAGAGGTAGGGCATTGAAGCAATCTCCTCTCTTTCCACAAATTCATCCAGCCCTCATTTTTCTTTTTGACGTAACCCTCTTCTTCCTTAATCCAAACTCTCTCCTTCCACGTTCTTCTTCTTTTCTTCTCTTTCTCTCTTCTTCTTCTTCTTCTTTCTTGTTGATCTAAAGTTCCTTTCATGAGATCCAAAATTCTAAAGAAAGGTTTGATTTAAAATACTAAGATGCTCATCCCTATTGATTAATGGAACAACACTTTGTTCATATTGATCCTCTTCTCAAGAAAGTATCAATCTATCATGTAACAAAGGCGTTGTTGCTTATATACCCTTGAAATATAGAATAATTATGTGATCATCTTAACACTAATTAATCTAAATTTAACAATTAAAAAATATATAAATCCTATATTAGTGACATTATACGTTATCTATGTTTTGTACTTATGAATTGATGGTCATTATCATAAGTATAGAAGAATTTACTTGATATAAAACAATTAAAAATGATAAGTGACTCACTGAAAAACTTATTTATATATTCGTTTTATTATCTATATGAACTGCATAAGATCACTAATATAGGTATACATAAATAAGTAATAATTATTTTTGAAATTTTTGGAATTGTTTTTATGTAACAGATAGAGCCAATTAATTGTTATAAAAATATTAATTTGAAGGTAAGGGTGTTAAGCACCTAGTCAAACATACCAAAATACAGGCATGTTTGGTAGCGGAAAGCCAAGTAATTAACCCAAGACCATAACATCACACCCACCTTCACAAGTTGACGACCACGACGGCTTAACAGTAGTGACACGGTCCACTATTACATGGTCACTGAAATCTAGGTCGATGCGATCGCCCACGCCGGGAGTCGAACACGTGACGTAGCACCTGTTCAGATACCAAATGTTAAGCACTTAGCTAATATACTAGTTTGTAGATGTTGGGTATGCTAACTTGACTAATTTTTTTATATCTTATTGTTCAACTAGATTTCATTTAATTGAATATGATGAAAATCATCTCCCTCAAACTGCAACAGAGTTATTCTACCATCAACATTCATCATTAAGAAGCATAATTGAGAGGACTTCTGGAATATGGAGGCAACAATTTGTAATTTCTGATCGAGAACTTTTATACCTGTATAAGACTCAAGTGAAAATTATCATTGCATGTTGTATTATTCACAATTCTATATGGATATCATATCACAACGATGAAGGGATAGGAGAGGAACCGGTAGAAGTTATTAGGGATGATGTAGAATTTGGACAAGAGTAAGAAGAAGATGAAAATGAAGATGAGATATAAAAGAACTCATTAACCAACCTACAGTTTCAATACCAATGAGACGAAGGAGAAATGAATAAACTAAAGTAGTTACCCATTTTGGTAACAATATAGTAGCTCAAATGTGGGACATATGTAGAGTATAATAGTTGATTTAACATGACCAATTTGTTTTTAGATAAAAAAAGTTTTAAATTTTGTATTTGATATTTTATTTTATTAAAAAATTATTAGATAGGTATCATAATGTATGAGACTTATTATTAATGGTCATTTGTTTCCCTAGAAAAGACACTAATAGGTCCATTTAATTTTGCTTGAAAATTTTTAAAATTTTCCATGTAATTTCCTTGTAAGGCACGAATAAGATTTTATCTGAAGGTTTCTTGAAAATGTATATCCTAGGAAAAATATTTCTAGCTTTCCCTGGGATATGAATTTCCAACCAGGGGCACTAACGAGACCTAAAGGTAAAACAAGTTAAACATACTAGGAAAATCTCTTATTGATGAGTAATTTCAATTTTCAACACCCCTATGGTTTGAAACATAAGCATGCAAGATTGATTGTTTACAAATTAAAAAAATTAAAAATGAAGAAAAATGTCCTAATTTTTCATTATTCAAGTATTTTTGCAATAATTCCTAAGCTCAGTGTAATTTATTTAAAAGTAAAAACTAAATATATTGGAGATCAAAAAGGCCCCATTTGTACTCCTAGTTGGAAATTTATATCCTAGTAAAAGCTAAATTTTTTTTTCTAATATACTCATTTCCAAGAAACCTTCAAATAAAATTTTATTAGTGCCTTATTAGAAAATTACATGAAATTTTTTAAAAATCTCCAAGGAGAGGAGAGGGGCTGATGAAGATCATAGAAGAAGGGGGGAAATCTGTGGAGAGGAGACAGAGGAAGAGAGCTTCCGAAGAGTAAGGTCAAGCATAGAACCCAACGTTTTTCTAGGTAGTAATTTTAATCACACCTAAAAATTTATTTAATCTTCCATGTAAGGATTTCTAGGTAGATATGCATTTCCTTTAAAAGTAAGACACTAATAAATACAAAAAACTCATTTCTACCTTAAAAAAGTTTTTTTTCAAAAAATATATAGCATCCCAATTTGTTAAATTGCTTTGATCCTATTTTTGGCGTAATGGTAAGTTCCGTTTCTCATTACGGTAATGGCAAAAAAAAAAAAAAAAAATCTTGCAAGGATCTCGAGAGTGTAAATACCTAACCAACACAACCCGAAAAAATTAATCTATTAAGTGGGACCAAGGGTCCACACTTACACCCACCCCACCAAATGCAAAGACCAAATCAAATCCAAACAAACCAAAGTCCCATCGGGGAGTGTCAAATGCCAATTACCAAACCATCCATACCCAACATACTAGTTTATTAAGGTGTGAAAAAATAAATACTTAACACAAATCACCAACATATTCTAATACTCCCCTACAAATCAAACCCCGATGTTAAACTCAAGATAAATTTCAAATACAAATATAAATATAAAGTCTCCGTACCAAACATGCAAACACGTAGGGATTCACACGCATGGATTCGAAGGTAAGATGTGCATAACCCTGTATTGATAATGTATAAATATTTGACCAATATAATTTAAAAAAGCCTGATACCTTAACATTGGTACGGAGGCCGTCCGTACCCTATGGAAATATGCGGGTCCCATCCCTATCGTTGATGTATTGAAAAGACATTCGATACAAATGGGCCGTCACAGCAGTGACGGTGTCATGATAGCACGATATGGCGAATGTATGGAAGACGCCGAGGTCATCTGCATAGAAGCTTACTGATTTGCTCCTAGAATCTAACGGCGAATAATTAGCACACGTGGCGGACCTTTGGGGGGAAACCCGAAGCGACAAGAAGAGTGCTTTTTCAATAAGGGGGAGTGGGCCCGGTCGTGGGGCAGAGACCCTACCAAAGTGGAGAATACGACAGAAGTGAATTTCGGTTACTGATAAGAGGTGACAGACAGCTTTGTTGGATTTTCATTTCACCTGCTCACCTACTTTTACCCCTCCCCAGAAGCCGTCAAATCGTTTTATCCCTAATCCGAATATCAAAACTACCCTTACCATCTAACTCAATACCGGTTTAGTTTCGGTATTTCCTTGTTCTTTCCTGACCCACTTTATCCCTGATTGATGTGTTACTACTATTATCACTATAAAAGGGTGGTCCAGCTCGTTCATTGTACTTTGTTTAAGGTTATTTTCGTCATTCTAAAATCTGATCGCTCTTTGTAGTCGGCACATGCGCAGAAGGGTAGAAGGTATTTTTACTTCCCGCCCACTCTCGCAAGCGGTCTCAGTAACCGCCAGCGGTCTCGGCAACTCGACCGAAGCGCAGAAATAACGAACCAAACGTGCCTACGTGTTGTTGTCCCATTGGATTTCTCTCGATCGTCGGGATTCAGAGCACCAACACAGTCTCTCCCTCTCTCTCTCTTTCTTTCTTTACACTCTCTTCACTTTTCGTCTCTCTCCCCCTCGTTCCTGTGTTTTTTCCTCACTGAAATTCTCTCATTTCCACTCACTTTACCCATTTATCGCTTGAAACTTTTTGTGGAATTCGGCTTTCCTTTGCTTGATCTTCCTTTTCGATGCGATTTCGTGCTTGGATTGGTTCGACTTGGACATATTTTTCAGTTTGAGCAGCGGAGGGCTGGAGAAAAATGCTCGAGGCTGTGGAGAGCTCAGGCAATGGGGGATTTTCGTCGCAGTTGCAAAGCTGTGGAGATAGTAGCGAGGAAGAGCTTTCCGTGCTTCCTCGGCACACCAAGGTTGTTGTCACCGGGAACAATAGGACAAAATCGGTTCTCGTTGGTCTTCAGGGCGTAGTGAAGAAGGCCGTAGGACTCGGAGGCTGGCATTGGCTGGTAATTTTGATCGTATAATTTAGGGTCTTTTTGGGAACGGGGCAGTCGGTTTTGGAATAGATTTAGGCTCGTTTTCTGGATTTTCTGGCGTAATTTGTTGGGTTTTGGGGGGAGAATGTGGGTAGTTGGGTGTTTAATTGGGGTTAATATGTGGCTCATTTGGAAAAAAACTGGAGGTTTTGGGTGAGAATAGGCTTTGAATTTTATGAAGTGGGTTTGAGTAAGGGATATGGGTTACTTGGGAATAATGATTTGCAGTTTTCGGCAAAGTTGGAATTTTTAGCTCTGTCGTGTGTTTTAGTATTTGCTTCTATCTGTATTTTGTTCAGCTGCTTCTTCTTTGAATTGGTATTTTTGAGTTAATACTTCGGTTCCGTGATACATGTTGGATAGTATGTAAATTTTGCGATTGATGATAAAAAGTGATTTAGGACACTGCTCGATCTTGCACATTTGATCTTATTATTAGGTTTTCTTTCTATATGAGTTACTGGTGGATTGAGTAGGTGGCTTAATGGCCACAATGATGGTTTGTTTATCTGAGCTATTGGATTGAGGTCTCTCTAATGTATGACAAATTAGGGTGCATGTGTAATTAACAATCATGCGGGGAAAAAGAAGTTAATTGCCTGCGTTTATGATATCTTAAGCTCTAGAGGAGCTTGGTTAGTTGCTTTACCGACATTTGGGATAATTGAGCTGGTTCTAGTGTAGTGCCCTTATTTTATATTTTGATAAGCATGTTCTCAATTTTTTTCTCTTTATTAATCAATTTTCTTTCCATCAAATTGAGAAATTAGATTTTTTTTCTGCAATTATGTTTCTGATGCAATTGCCGAAGCCAATTACTGTGGCTTTGTTGTTCTCAGATTCTGTAACTAAAAGTTGCATTGTGTTGCCCTTGAATGATTTTCTGTAAATTTGGCCTCTTTGATTTTGATTTTTGAAGATTCTGGTCTGCTAGGATTAACTACTCATTTACATTCTTTTTTATTTAATTTTAGAATTTGAAGTTCCCCAGATTATTCATTATTGCCCTCTTCTATTTTATTTATTTCATTAGAGAAACACATTCATCTGCATGCTCTGCAGATCTGAGTTGGGTGCGAAATGGCTATCTCAGCTGTCCGATCACGGCTGAGATAGCCATTGATCAAACGACTGCGATAGTTGTCGATCAGATGGCTGAGATAATGGTTGATCGGACGGCTGAGTAGCCGTTGATCATGATCGGATGGCTGAGATAGCGTTTCACATGTTTCGTACCAAATGGTTTTTCGTATTGGATCAGCTTTCTGTATATATATACATATATATATATATATATATATATATATATATATATTTGTATGGTATCTTTACTTATATTGTTGTCATCTAAAGTATAACATGGCTCTTTTTTGCAACTTCACCCAATTCTCTCTCCTATTTTCTCTTAGTGTCTGCACCCAAGTCTACTCTTCTAACTGAACTTTCATACTTGCTGCAATTGTCTTCTTATTTTGGTTGCAACCAAATAGTTTTCTATTCAAATTGAGCCAAAAGGTTTTTTTTTCTTATTACCTGAAATAAGGAAACTTAGATAATCTATTTCTAGCTTATAAATTGGCCAAACTTAGCAAATGTGGACTAAATCCCAAGTGAGTTTGGGCTAAAATTCTGAGCTTCTCATTGTTTGTTTCTTGAATCTTGCTTCTTTGATGTGATATTTTATTTTTTGTCCTTAGCTTGGATTTTGTCCAGGCTTTAATTGCATTAACTAATGCTTATTCTTTTTGCTTTCAGTGGTTTCTTTGGAAAACTATTGTTTATCATGTAACATGCATTCTATGAAGTGTCTCTTTTATAATATTGTTTCTTAGGGTAGCACTCCAATAACTATTCCCGTTTAAATTTTTTGCTGGGCATGGTTGCACTGTGACTGTTTATTATGGTGATATGTTCTGTCCTTTTGGCCTTCCTAGATATGATTCCCAATTTTTGTGAAGTGGTTCAAATTATTTCTCAGTAATCATCCAGAACAGCAGTTAGTTGCTGTGTTCTTTTCCTGCATTGCGGTGATTTCGCATCCAACTTTTTTATGCATTAAAATTCTTTCTAATTGTTCTTCAATTTCAAGTAAGTTTGTATTGTATTTCTTTTGGAGATCAGTAGAAGATCTATTTCAAAATTTTGATTGCCATCATTGTTTTATTGCACTTGAGGTACGTTAGTCCATTCCTCTTTAAATTACATGTTATTTCTTTTCATATTAGTGTTCAGACAGGTCACTTATGTTTGCATGATAAGTTTCAATTCTTGGAGACATCTAGATATCCTTTTTCTCTTTTTATCTTAATATTTTTTTTTCAAAGACAGGTATTTTATGCATAAAATTTATTATTGTAATGTTATTATCGGTTCAGTCGGGGTAATTTTTTTTGTGCCTATGTTCTTGATGCTCCAGGTCCTTACAAATGGCATAGAAGTTAAGCTACAGAGAAATGCTCTTAGTGTGATTGAAGCGCCAACTGGTAATGAGGATGATGATGATCTTGAATGTGAGAACATTCAGTGGAATGGTTCTGATATTGGTTAGTTTCAAAAAATTTCTCATTGATTTGTTGGGTTATCATCAATACTTCTCAAGATGGGAACAGCAGCTGTTTTTATTACAATGGCAATTGGTTTGAAAATCCTATAATCGGTTTTTTATTTTTACAGTGTCTTAAAGTTTTCTTTGGTTGTATTCTCTTCCATTCTTAATGTTGGTCTAACTTAGCATTTTGTCTTCGTTGACTCATGCAGCATTTGACGACAGCCAAAAGGTCCAGAGGCCAAGGCATCGCCCCCATAAATCAACTGTGTCAGCTCAGAAAGCTGCCAGCCGGTCCCACTCAAGTGATTTGCACTCTAAGGCATCTGCTTCACCAGCTCGTGGTGTAACGGTATAAACTGATCTTGTCTATTCAGTTTTTTTTCTTTTTGTTTAATGGGCAGTTGTTCCCAAGCTCTTTTAAGAATTGTTCAAATTGTTTTTGTTTGTTGTAAGAAAATCAAATGAGTCAGAGAGTAGCCTCTGACCATTGCCTTAACTTTTTCTGACGTGTTGCACAGAGAGTTGATTTAAGCAAATTAGAGACAACTGCACTGTGGAGATATTGGCGTCACTTCAACTTAGTGAGTATCTCAACACTTTTCTCCATTGCCTCTGCCAAAGATTAGGCAACTCTGAACTAATCTTCTTTATATATACAGGTTGCCTCCAGTCCTAACCCATCAAAGGAGCAGCTGACAGATGCGGTTCAGAGGCATTTCATGGCACAGGTATATTTCGTTTAGTTGTGTTCTTTGTCAAGGATGGCTTAGACTATTGGTATTGTTACCATCATAAATCTCCATGAAAGGATTGTAACCGTCTTGTACCCAATTGCTCTATTGCACAGCAATTGGATGAGTTGCAGGTCATAGTAGGCTTTGTTCAGGCAGCGAAGAGGCTAAAAACTGTGTGCAATTGATCAGATCTTGCCCCCTAGCAAACGAAAACATGTGGCTGATGCTAACAGATTTGGATCCGTTTTGCCTTTAGTTTTGTAGTGTTTTAGTTTATCTTTGTAACATAGTGTGTCGTTGGACAGTAGGGATTTCCCTCAATGTTTATGGCTGTTCCCAAGTATAGTGTCCTGTTATCTAGTTATGTATGTAAATATGTCATAGTTAGATGTACTAAAAACTGGTCAATATGGCTTTAACATTGCCCTTATGAAACTAGCGCTGACTTGGTTTTTTTTTTTTTTGGGGGGGGGAGGGGGGGAGGGGACCAGTAGAAAGAGTGTGTTTGGTTTTTCAATGTATATTCTCATCTCTATCTCTCGTCACTGTCTTATTGTAAGAGAAACTATGCAAGCATTTCTCTGTTAGTGTTATTGTGAGAGACGTAGTGCTGGGAAGGTCACAGAGATCAGAGCAAGATCACCATTGTTATCAGTAGAAATGTATACAGGGTTATTTTACTCATTTCCAGTAACCAGTGTATATATCTGGAGTTATGGGTAGATAATATATCTGAAGGTCACGCCTGTCGCATAGCCAATTCTCTGAGGGATAAACTTCTTATAAAGATCACAGCAAGATCACCATTGTTATCAGTAGAAATGTATACAGGTACTTTGATAATTTCCAGTAACCAGTGTATGTATCTGGAGTTATGAGTAGATAATATATCTTATTAGGAACATATGGTTCAAATTTGGTCGAATTCTAATTTTTGTACATGAAGCTAAATGAATGATAGCTATTAGGGGCATTTTGTGAACTTCTTTTATATTCACTTGAGTGAAAGAATAAAAGGAGGTGGAATTCCAGAGCCTAGTGCCTGTGTCCAGCTCTCTTTCCTAACTTCTCTCTTTTTTCTCTCTTTCTCTCATCTTCTCAATTGTTTTCTTATTTTTTATGTTATTAGAGTAGTGAATTCTTGTATCAGGCCGTTTTAGGACTTTTTCTTCTCTTCTTGCTGAATGCATATTTCATAGGGGTTTTCCAAATCACCATTTGATTGGAGTTCTAAGGTCGGAATTTTTCTAGTTTTTTTTCAGCCATAACCCAAGGGTTAATGGTTTTTATTGCTAATGAAGTGAATTCTATTGGTTTTTATTGCTAATGAAGTGAATTCTATTGAAGCTGCCCTCAGAGGGTCCTATTGTTGGAAAGTTCCAAGTTTTTCCCTAATGGAGATCTAATTCCTTTCGTTTTGATCGATTGGTGGTGGAATTGGTTTGCTACACCAGTTTTTGATATTGTCCTTGCCTTAATTACTTTGCGTGGGGCCCACGTAGCCTATTGCCCACTTCAATTATTGTGGGACGGTTTAATTGGGTCTTTCTAAGTGGTTTGTCTCTTTATACTATTGTAATTACTACAGAAAGGTTGAAATGGCAAAATTATCTAAATTTGTTCTAATCTATCTAGAAGTTAAGAGGAAGACCAAATACTTGAGGGATGAACATCTTGTACCACTAATTAATGATCGGGAAGCTAAAAATAGCCTAGTAATGACTTGGTTAACTGCAAAGGAGATATGGATGTCCCTTGAGTCTATATATGTGTTGGAGAGCAATTTATTAAAAATTTATGAACTCTATTTTAGATTGTTTGGCTTGGAGAGAGGTGACATGAAAATTATTGATTATTATAGTAAGATGCATGGTATCCTAAAGGACATTAACATTTATTGCCCATTTATCATCGAAGAAAAACAATTGAGAAAACAATAAGAACAAATTTATGTTGCAAAATTTTTGGAAAACCTTGATCCTAAGTATAATGAGGTACAAACCCAGGTTCTTACTTTAGACGAGGTTGCTTCTCTCCCTAATCCTTTCAGTAGGGCGTGGCTTGCAAGTTTAGTTGTGATAATACATGGTGGTAAGAAAGCATCTATAGTAGTAGGGTGTGACATACAGGATTAGTTGTGTAAGGAAGCATCTATAGTTGACGTTCTTGCCCTTGGTATCTTGCATTAGTCTATTGGATTAAAAATCACTCGTGGCCATGGTAGTAGCAATAGGGGCCAAGGCTGGGATGGATTTGTTTGTCAAAGACAAAGGTCATTCTAGGTGTGCCTATTGTAAGTGTACCAACGATATTTTTTATAGATGCTGGAAAAAGTTTGTTAAACCAGGATGGGTGAACATTACTATTTTTAGAGCGGTGAGAACTCTACAACTTCTTTGTGTTTGGGGTTCTAGATGAGATGCAATAATTAATTCAAATGATGACCTAGTTGGTTTATGTTTCTACTATTGTGCCTCAATCCACTTTTGCTGCAACAACTACTCTTGCTAAATCAGGTGAGTTTGCTTTACATAAACATCTAATTTCTACTTTGGTTATTGATTCTCGTGCGTTAGTTCGTGTGTCAAGTATGTCTTACTTGTCTTCTCAACTTAGTCTTTCTTTGCCTATAAGTCACACTTGTAGATGTCTCTTCTTTAGTTAGTGGAGCAGGACCAATTAAACCTACTTCTTTATGTCTTGATTCTATTTTGTTAGTTTCTAAATTTCCTGGGGATTTCTTCTTTATTAGCCCAATTACAAAGTCTTTAAATTGTTCTATAGTTTCTACCCCTCTCATTGTGTATTTCAAAACCCCCAGACAAAGGAGATGATTGATTCAAGACATGACAAAGATGTATTGTATCACTTGGAGGGATCTTTATTGCTTGCATCCTTTGCACTTCATGTTCGTGGTATACCTTTCTACTGCCATCTTTGTTTTAATCATCCGTCTCTAGCAAAGTTATCACAGTTGTTTCCTCATTATTTTCTCCAATCCAATTCCAGTGCAAATTATGTCAACTTGCTAAGCACTGGTGAGCATTATTTCCTCCTAATCAGTCTTCTAGTTGTAATCTTTTTTAGATTGTCCATTTAGACGTGTTGCGACTATGTCATGTGGTCAGTATGTTTGGTTATAAGTATTTATTGTCATTTATTGATGATTTTAGTAGGACTACATAGGTATATCTCCTAAAGAGAAGTTTAAAGTATTTGATGTATTCCAAACATTTTATAATGAAATAAAGACTCAGTTTGGTGTTATACTTCATGTTTTGCATACCAATAATGGGCCCAAATTTATGAATTATAAGTTTCATTCTTTTTGTCGGTCTACATGTATTATTCATTAGTCTACGTGTGTGTGTATATTCTATAACAAAATAATGTAGCCGAGAGAAAAAATTACCACTTGTTTGAAGTCGTGTACACTTTGTTATTACATATGTATCTTTGTAAATCTTTTTGGAGAGATGTGATCTTTATTGTTTGTTTTTTTATTAACAAAAGGTCTTCTTTTGTACTTGGTTGTTAAATTCTATTTTATATTCTCAAGCCTAAGTTGAGTTATTTCCCTTATGTCTTCCAGTTTTTGGTTGTGTTTGTTTTGTCCATGTACTTGGACTCATAGGGGATAACTATCACCTAAAGTTATCAAATGTGTCTTCTTGAGATACTCCTGAACACAAAAGAGTTATAAATGTTTTTGTCCATCTGCTAGGAAATATTTTTTTATCATTAGATGTCATAGAAGACTATTTTAGCATATCTAGTTTTTCACCTAGTGACATTGTTTGTTTTATTTTTGTTGGTCCTAGCCATGTGGAGGATCCACCTAGTCCACTACTACCAATACCAATAACTAAATTGTTACAAGTGTATCAACTCATACAGTACGGGATCATACCACATAATACTCTCTCTTTGTGACCTGAATCAACACCATATTCGTATAAGGTACCTGAGGTAAGTGATCTCCATCTTCCTGTTGTTGTCCGCAAAGGTGTCCGCACTTGTACACTGTATCTATTTCACGATTTGTCTCTTTTCATTCTTTGTTGGAGTCTTTTAAATCTTTTGCTCTATCATTGTTTTTATGTGATATTCCTTCTTTAGTGTAGAAAACTTTATCCTCTCCTTTATGGACACAACCTATGGATGTAAAAATGGAAGGTCTAGTGGATTGTAGGAATTGGAATCTATTTGAGTTACCCCCTAAGGTGTCTATTGTGGGAAGTCATTTGGTCTATATCGTCAAATTTAATAGCGATGGGGTCCATTGAATGGTATAAGGTACATCTTGTGGCTAAATGATATACCCATACTTATGGTATCGATGTCTTTGAGACATTCTCTCCTATTGTCAGTTATCTTCCATTCGGATTCTGATTTCATTGCTAGTGACACAAGTTTGGCATTTACACCTGTTGGACATTAAAAATTATTTTTATATGGTGACCTGATTGAGGTAGTCTATGAAGCAACCTCTTAAGTATGTTGCTCAGGGGGAGGTTGGAAATGTATATAAGTTAAGTAATATTTACGGTCTTAAGCAAAGTCTCAGGGCATGATTTGAAAAATTCAGCTAGTTAGTTATGTTATTTGGTTTTTTCAAGAGTCATTGTAATTATTCCTTGTTTATTTCGAGAAGATCTACATGAATTGTGGTGGTACTTGTTTATGTGGATGATATTATATTGTCTAGAAGTGATAATCAAATAATTGAGGAGGTGAAAATACGTCTTACACAACGTTTTCAAACCAATGATTTAGAGTCTCTTAAATACTCTTTCTAGATATTTATGTTACTAGGAGTAAAACAAGAATTGTGTTAACTCAAAGGAAATAAGTGACAAACATGCTCTAGGAGTATGGGTTACTAGGGGCGAAACCTATAAATACTCCTATGAAAGTTGGTCATAACTTAAAGTTGACAGTCTAGAGCTTAGGAACAAAACTATGTATAGGTGACTTGTGAGGAATCTTATCTATGCTACTATCACTCGCCTAGATATGTCATTTGTAGTTAGTATGTTTAAAGGGAACACTAGGAAAATGGTTGTTTTATATGCACCATAGTAATTTGAGAATTGAAGCTTACTCAAATGTTGATTATGCAAGATCAAAACTAGATAGGAAGTCCACTTCTCACTATTGTGTTTTGTTGGTGGAAACTTGGTTAGTTCAAAAAGTAAGAGACAAAATATAGTAGTTCGTTCCAGTGTAAAAACTGAATAAAGAGTAATGACTCATACATTAAGTAAACTTATAAAGGTTAGATCAGTGTTACAAGAGATAAATTTTATTAGTACGAAGGTCATGACTATGCGTTGTGATAATTAAGCTGTAATGATTGCAAGCAATCCTATGTTTCATGAATGTATAAACAATATAGAGGTTGATTATTATTTCATCCTTAATATGGTTACTGAGTGTAGTAGTGATCACGCTATATGTTAGGTCAGTTGGTGATAATTACACTAAAGTTTTGGGCAAGGAGTTTAGATTTTTTTTTAACAAGTTAGGGATCTTGGATAAAAACGCTCTATCTCAAAGAGGAATGCTGAAATATATACAAATGTATTTTGGTAATTTCTAGTAACCATTGTATATATCTGGATTTATGGGTGGATTATATATCTTATTAGGAACATATGGTTCAAACTTTGGTTGAATTTTGATGCGTATATGAGTGGTAACTATTGGGGCATATTTATAAACTTCTCTTATACTCACTTAAGTGAAAGAATGAAGGAAGGAGATCGAATTCCAGAGCCCCCAAAAGTGTGCATACATCAACACTCTTTCCCAACGTTTCTCTTTTCTCTCTCTCTCTCTTTTCTCTCCTCTTCTCAATTTTGTTTTTTTTTTTTCGTCATCCATTATTTTCTGCACCTCTCTCTCTCTCTCTTTCTAGTCTCTCTCTCGTCTTAACATGTGACAAGTTGGGGAGGATGAGTCCAAACCCAAAACTAGAACGTGTTCCAACAAAAGTCGATAGACCCGCAGGATTACAATTGCAACACCATGTTTTTTAATTTTATTTAATCGTGGTTAAACCATTACAATTGACATCAATTGATATTGATCTAATCTATACTTTAGTATGACTTTAGTAAGTGCATAGTTTTTGCTTTCCCATTTTATGGTATACCCATTACTCATCTCAAGTTTTGATCAGCCTTAGAAACTGAACTTCATGCAACAAAGTGATAAAATTATTAATAATTTGTCACTCTTAACCTATTATTATGTGTGGATTGGTAGTAAAAAGTGAGAAAGAATCTAGGGTAAAGAATTCATCATCATTTTTTCTCGAATGATATTGACCAAACTATATCCTCTTAGATCAAAATAGTTGGCAATAGTTGATTTCTTTGGCATAAAAGTTGAATAATCTTTTGAATTGTGGTGATTAGTCTTTAACTAAGATTAACTTAATTCCATAATAGTCTTTAACTAAGATTAGCTTAATTCCATAATAATTATTGTCTATTCATTTTTACCATGGTTGGGCTTTAAGTTTCTCTAGATCTTTTTGGTTTCCTAAAATTTAAAATATCTAGAACTATGACTAATCAAATACGAAAAACTATTTGGTACGAAATATGCGAAACATCGAATGACTGAGATAGTCTTTGATCATGATCGGACGACAGAGATAATGACTTTTCGCATAAAATGACTTTTAATATTGGATCACCCTGTATGTCGGACTGGAATATCTAATTTTGAATTAAAATTATTCAAATAATAATTATGTAAAATTTAACGTAACCTTTAAAATCCGAGAGGCAACCGAGCTATACACGAAACGTATTACCAATATGCTCGTCCATCATTTTCTCTCCTCACTCGTCTCTTTAATTGGTCTGAATAAACTGAACACAACGCCACCGATTAGGCTTGGAGCGTCGCCAAGAGAAACTGCGTAGGGAGACCGGCGAGTGCAACTCCACCAGTCTCGCTGCCCAAAGAGTGATTCCTGTACACGGCTATGCATTTGTCTTTTTGTGTCTTCAACTGATTTTCCTGTCAAAGGTCTTTCTGTTGTGTTCGGCTGTGTTCAATCAAACTTCTAATGATCTGCGTTCTTCGATAGAGGTGTTCTGCCTTCTCCTTTCCTTTTTAGTTTTCTCCTTATTCTTGGAAGTTCAATGATTTTCATTTTGCTTAGATATCCTGAGAGACGAGCCTTGCGTAAATTTGGGTTTGTGTTTCTCTCTTTCAGCTGTTCTTCGGAATGTTAAAGAAAAGGAAATCTTTATCTGAGTGAGATATTGGGTCCTTGCCTTTTGCTAATTATTCACATGTTTAGAAGTTAAGAAGTGCAAAAACTCGTTTTCTTATGCCAAGTTGTGGTGGAATTTGTTCATTTATCAGAACAAGGAGTCTTTCTTTGTACTGTTCAAAGTATTTTGTCAATGGATTTCATTCCCTTCAACAATGTGAACGAAAAAAACGATTTTTACGAGCCTTTCCGAGAAGAGCTACTAAATCTGTCAAAGAGAACATTGAGACAAAGGATAAAGAGCTAAAAGTCTACATGAGAAATATCATTCAGAACATATCGAGGATTTTGAGATTATCAACTTGGGATTCTGCGCAGCAGCAATTAGAGAATCTCGCCATTAAATGGGATTCTTTCACCGTGAACCAGGCCCTTAAAACCCACCCGCCCATGGAAAAGGCGTGGTTATTTTTCAACTGGGCTTCGCGCCAAAAAAAGTTTAAGCATGACCAATATACTTATACAACCATGTTGGACATTTTTGGTGAAGCAGGGAGGATTTCTTCAATGCACCATGTGTTTGAGCAGATGAAGGACAAAGGCATAAAGATTGATGTGGTTACTTACACTTCTATGTTGCATTGGCTTTCTAAACATGGGGATTTCAATGGGTCATTGAGGATTTGGGAGGAAATGAAAGTCGGTGGTTTTCATCCAACGGTAGTTTCTTATACAGCCTTTATGAAGGTTCTGTTAGACAATGATAGACCAAAGGAAGCTGGTGAAATTTACAAGAACATGATTGAAGTTGGACGTTCTCCCAACTGCCACACTTATACAGTTTTGATTGAGTATCTTGCAGTAGCTGGTAAGTGGCCCATTTCAAAGTTGTTGTTTCTATAGAATTTGTGAGAATATGGTATGGAAGCGCAGCTTGCCTAATTTGTATCCCTCCATTCTTCTCTTTGTTACTGTTTTCTCTTATAGGGTGAAACTATTTCTCTGATTCTGTTAATCTAGGAAAAGTATGAATTGCACTTTCTTGGAAGTTGGCTTGTTGAAGCCAAACCTGCCCTGATGTCCATTGGTACTACTTGTTTTGAGTCGGCATTGAAGTTCAATAGGAGCTTTCTCAATTACACACAAATTGATGTGTGATATGGAGTTGAAGATAGACCAGAAAGTGGAAATCATGTATGACGATCCCTAAGAAATACTTGGGGCAGCGCTATGATGGTGTAGAGTGTGAGAGCACTTCTGATGTAAATTGGTTGCACCTGCTTTTGTTATTATAGGTGATACATGTTACTTGTCTGATGTGAATGCCTTTAAGTTGTCTCTATTGCTGATATCTGTTACAGCCTTCCACTAGTGTGAGCAAGCATAAGAGCAGATAACTACCGGTCATTAGTTTTTCACAGCAATTATAAGAGCAGATAGCTACCAGCCATTACTTTTTCATATCTAAGCAACTAGTAAAGCTGATGATGCAAGAAGTTGTTGACATCTCACTATTTTCGAGGAGGGGTGAAGTCGGGATACAATTCTGTACTCCCAAATTGTTTGCATGAAAACTGTTGTATAAGTTTTACAGAAACTATGAGAATCCTACTGGGAGATGATAGTTAATGTTGTTTAACTATATCAATATTTTCTGTGAAAAAACTCATCTATGACTATTTACTAATTTATACTGTACGCAATGGAAGTCTGTGTGGAAATTTCTGCCATAAATGTAGAAGTTCTGATTATCTAATAAATGTTCTTTCAAGCTGTTGCAGCTATGGCTTCCTCAACTAGTTCTTGTGATGGTTTGTACTTCCTCTTCTCCTTATTTCTTGATGGCTGTATTTTTCCTGTCCACTGTTGTTGATTTTCTCACTGTTACTGTAAATGGTCTTAACTGAGTATCAGACCTCAAGTAAGAATTGAATATACTATAGTTTTAGTTGTAACAGTGAGAAAAAGGGTCATGATAAAGATGGGGGAAATAATTAGGGTGACTCACAGAGTGGTGAATTGTCTAAAGGCCTAACAAGAACACTGCCATGAACTGTTCCTTCCCTATAAAAGGGAATTGGTTATATCATTCCATTTCCATGTCCATGTTGTTGAACCTCCTTGGAACATGTTAGGATCTTTGTCTCAGTTGACAAACTTAGATCTTCTTGAAAGTTTCTTTGGTGGCTCTAGCTATGACAATCTTCAACATGATATTCATATGTACTGATTAGTTGCCCTTATGGAGTAAAGACAAAAATCAAATTTCATAAAAATAGTGCGAATATCATATGATAGATTTAGGAGAACTTGAACTATAGATGATATTTCTACAAGAAGCAATGCTAATCCAGAATTCAGATTTGCTTGGATTAGGCATGTAATTAAGCTTATTTATTAATTTTGTCTATTTTTTTTTTGTATAGTAGCTTCTCAGCTGTTTGAAATTCATATTTCCTGTTTTTAAGTATCTTGTGGTGAAAAAAACATTTGTGGCCTCTGAATCCTTGACTATGACTTGTCTTTTTTCACGGCAACTATGTGGAACAACTGTTTAGGTGCAAATGTTAAGCATATAATCACTTCTTTGCAATGTTTAGGATTGAACTTCATGCTTTACTAATACTGATTTTAGTTTGACTGAACTACTCGATTGTTTGCAGGAAAATTTAAAGAAGCTCTTGATATCATGAGTAAGATGCAAGAAGCAGGGGTACAACCGGACAAGGCAACATGCAATATTATGGTACAGAAATGTGCAAGAGCTGGAGAGATAGTTGCTATGGTTCAAGTTCTTCAGTATATGAGAGAAACTTCCCTAGTTCTTCGTTATCCTGTATTTCTTGAAGCTCTTCAGTCAATAAAGAATGCCGGAGAAAGTGAACATCTCCTTCGAGAAGTCAATCCCCACCTAATGTATGAAGGCATTGATGAGCAAATATCTGAAACAGAAGCACTGGACAGGACCCTTGTTTTGACTCTTTTGGAAAGACACAATTTTGTGGCTATACGGTGCTTCTTTGATGGATTACTTTGTAAGAAATATTCCCATATGGACTCAGCACTGATTTCTACTGTCATTCATGCATGTTGTGCAAACAACAATGTAGTTGCTGCTTTGACAGCATTTGACTATGGTATTAACATGCATATCGAACTGGAAAGAACTGCATACACTACCCTAATAGGCCACTTCATTAGAACTGCATCGTTTGCAAAAGTAGAGGAGGTGATTCAACATATGGTTAAATCAAGGGTGACCATTGGGACCCATTTATTTTGCCAACTGATCCACAAGCTTGGAAGTGCTGGAATGTTGGATTCTGCTGTAAACATTTTCAACTCTGTGTCAAATGAACAGAATGTAGCCACTTATACTGCTCTCTTGGATGCCTATATGCGACATGGAGATGTTGATAAAGGTATTCAGCTGTACATGAGCATGACTGAGAAGGGGATTCGTGCTTCATCTGGTACACTTGAAGTGTTGATAGGTGGTCTTAGGAAAGCTGGAAGACTTACTGAAATGGAAGTTTATAGGAAGGAACAACGGGACCTACAAAGAAGTGAACATTCCCGGGATATCTATCTGAATGAATGCTTATGTAACCTTCTCTATGATAGGTTTCAGGCCTTGCTAACCAGAGGATAAAGATTAACAGGCAATTGCCATCCAAGAAGTGGGCTGAACTTACTTGCTAAGATCAGCCTATAAAAGAGAGACTTATTTGATTGGGTGACGATTTAGAAACCCATAAGATATTCATATATGAAAACAATTGCAGTGGACACTGCTGGTTGGGAAACACCGATTTGTGTATTGTAAGTTATTTATTATGAAAACAAAGGCTGTTACTTGTAGTTGTAAATTTCACTGGCTGTTTTTTCTTGGTTAGTTTGGCTGAATGAGATAAAGGCATAAAGCTCATCTCATGTAATAATAGAGTATTTGAAAATACTTTGATATAATTACTTAAATGTCAAAATGAACAAGATATGCTTACTTAAAAGACTGTTTCTGTGAAAATAACAAGAGTAAGGATCAGAGAAATTTTGTGCTGACTACTTGTTAGGTGTTTTTGCTAGATTGTCTAATGGTAATGTTTGCCTTCTTCCAGAGAGTATATGAGCTCAAGAGGTACCAATTTGAGAAGATTTTTCACAAGGTGGTGAATATTTCTTCTATGTTTTCTGTTGGTATTGTTCTTCAAATCAGGCGGTTTTTCTTTTGTCCAGATTGATTAAGATGTTCATACCTGAAGAAGCAATCAAGTGTTTCGAATTCAACCAAAATTTCACTTAATAAGGAATTTCCTCTCAAGGAAAAAAAGGATTTTATTACCTGGTAGTTGGATAATCTGTGGATTATGTTTCTTTTTTGTTTGTCAGTAAGAGATCTTCTGACAATTAGACCTTTCTTTTTCTTATTGAACTGTTTGCTTCTGCTTGTAGATATATCTTTGGGAGAATTTTTGAAATTTTGAAGTCGTTTCGTATCATAGATCTACTTTCCCATGGAAAATTATTAACTTGAGTCATTTGAAATTTGAATTGAATTCTCAATGAATTTTTTTGTGCAAAAACAAACATTTCAACCGTGGAGCGCTCGAACATTCTCTCTGCCCTGGGTTGGGAAATTCAACGCTTTTGCTAATTCCATAGAAGTTTTCCTACGGTTTTTTTTTTTTTTTTTTTTTTTTTTATGTTTCTTAATTGTACGTTTTCTACGAGTTTCTTAACAGTGCTACATACTCTTCTTCTGTTTTTTCTGATCTAATTTCTCGTTTCCATTTCCTATTCTGACAACCATGGCCCAAAATGTTGATGCTCAAGAGTTGGCTAGCACCCATCAGGAGAACTTGGAAAAAATGGTAAACGGCATTGGGAAAACAGACTAATTGGAACCTATTAGAAGTATGCTCAAATCTCTACTACTCATTTTCTAAAGTTTCCAGGGAAAATCCAGTGAGACAACCGAGACAAATTTTGGTCTAAAACCACAAAGCTTTCTATTATATTTTCTCCAACAAGCCAAATGGAATTGAGATCCTCGGCCAAAACACAAGAGACTCACACCACTTGGTAGTTCTCTGTGATCAGGACTGTTCTCTGACTGAACTTTGGTGAGGGCCCACCTTTCAGTGGCAAGACATTGAACACCTGCAATGCACATCAGCAAAGATAAATTGTGACAACAGTTGAGGAAGAAGTTGAATAGAGAAGGCTGGATGAAATAATGAAAATTATCAATCTGGAAATTGCTAGTTGCAAAATGTAAGCTACGACAGGTTTCAACACTAATAGCTCTCAAAATGACTTAAGAATTGTTCTTAGTGGATGGAAGCAGTCAAATAATTCAGCAGCCATCCCAGAGATTACAAACAGGGTCGAGCACCAACAACTACTTAAAAAGAGTTAATATTCTTATATACAGATGGTCGACTAATAACCTATAGTGGAAGCACCTAGTGAATCAACTAATCGTAAGGTCATTAGACTCATAAAATATCTACACAGAATCCTTAATAATCTACAATTTTAGAGATGAAACCCTTTGGTTCTCTACTAACACAATACCAATGTCATCTTTCCTTCAAATATGGTGGTCATTCAGTAGCAAAGATTTCTATATAACCAACGTGTAAAACCAGAGTAAAACTTCACAAACCTTCACATCACTGTATGTCTTTAGTGCAGTAAATCTGACATTTATAGGGAAGAAAACTGATGAATCTGCTGGTGGGATTACAAACTCCATTGATCCACTGTCAAGAATTCAACAGGTATATAAGATTAAATAATTCAATAAAAGAAAAAAACTCAACAGACCAATAAATGAAGAAAAAAGCTCAACAAACTACAACTGACCTGCGATTGGAGTTATCTATCAGAAGAATGGACCACTCTAAGACAGAATTCCTTGCATCATACCTACATGGGAGAGGCAGAGAAGAAGGATTATGCTCTGTTGGACAGGACAAGGTAGTGACTCTACGTGACAATATCTGCATATATACAACACATTTACCTCCATTCTCCATCAGCCTGTGGCACAGATGGAGGCCCTCGAAGTGCAGGAAGTGGGACAGAAATCACAACGTTTTGCAGATCAAACATTGTTGATGCTTCATATTCCATATTGACATAAGTTTCATTGCCAGAAATGGAGGGCCAGCAATTGACTACAAATCATAACTATAAGTTAATTAACAAAATCAAGAAATAAGAGCATTAAATCAACAGAGCAAAGAAAAAACGGGCAACCCAAAACCCACTTGTCAATGGCACAAGGGACTCATCCATGCTCTGCATTCTCCACTTCAGGAGAGAGGGACCAGGATCATCCCCAGTCACAGTGGGGAAAGGCCTATTAGGATCCTTCAGTCCAAGAATATTTTCAGTGGAAAATAAATCCTTGTTGATGTTAGGGTGGGTCTTGAATAAGACACTCTGATTTGATCCAGTTTCAATCTGCCGGTCAGAAGAAATAGTCATGATGTTCTTCCATTATGCATGTATATGAGAGAGAGAGTGAGAGAGAGAGAGAGAGCGAACCTGAACTCGAATAAGCCCATCCTCATTATTCAGTATTTGGAGAGAAAGGGTACCTTGAACATCAAAATTTTGAACTCCACCATCACGCTTCAGTGTCACGTTAAGCTTCTCCTCAATGGTCAGTGTAATAGGATCAGTTGGTGGGGCCACTGGCCTCGTTGGACCAACAGTTGATTTTACATCCTCAACAAATTCACCTTCAGCTTTCAGGGACTCTAAGACTTTGTTGGTCTTCTGTGATTTCCCAAGCTGCATACCGGATCCCTTTGGAGGAGCACTAGCAGGTGCAGAGGGACGCCCTGATGATACAAAAATGTACAAACAAATGAATAGTATAAATTCTTACAGCAGAGATGGTCATGAATCCAAAACATGATGCCAAAATATCCGGTAGATTCATTCTCCGTAAGTCAAATATTACATTTTTGCTTCGGAGTATTTGTCAACTATGTCTGCAGCTCAATGATAAGCAAAAAACATCTCTATGTTTTTACCGCATAAACATGTCCAACAGATGTTTATTGCAATAATTGACCACGTTGTTGAATTCTCGCCAGAGCCACAATACTCCTTTTGTGTTTGCATTCCAGCCTTTAACTTGTTAATTAGAAGCATCAGTATAATAAACATGATTTTTTTTCAAATAGTAAGGTTACAAAAGCAAAACAGAAAAGCCAGGATAAGAACAGCAAATCTGTTGCAGCAAAACCTATTAATACTAGCTCCTTGAGACTGTAGAACTATTTCTTTGTTTTTTATTTTTTGAGAACAGCAATTTCTTTAGAATGCATACCATTCAATCAATACACTTTTTTCCTCACAAAGACATCAAATCATTGCAGCTGCTCTCCAGTTTCAATAGATTGACATTAATTGCAAGAGAAGAGCAAAAAAAACCTTTAGGCTTGCTAGCAAACGAATCCAAATCGGTGCTCACACCAAAACTTGAACCACTTCCAAAGCCACCTCCACCACTAGATATACTCAAATCATTGAAGCTACTCTCTAATCTGCTTTGAAGGCCCATAAACCCTCCTTTATCACCACTCCTGCCCTTTTCAATCTGCAGAGGACCGTTGTAAACAATTCAAGCTCAAACACAACTAGCAAGTGATGAATAAGAAGACATTCATAGTTCATACCTTGCTTTTCTCAATCTCACTAGCTTTACGCTTCATGATATCCTTGGTTTCATTAATCTTGCTCTGTCTTAATTGCTTGTGCAGTTTTTCTTCATGACTCTCCATCTCACAGTATTGTTTAACTTGTGCCACAGTTGCACCTTCCTTATGGCCAAGGGAAATGGCTTCATCGAAGGCAAATATAAGCTCAAAAGCAGACTTACCAATTCCTTCCTCATCTAGGGAAGGGGAGTACTCGGGCACCTAAGTTAGTTATGGTATCAAAACTTCTTGGAAGAAACACTACATGCCTTTAAAATTATGAAAGATAACAAGGATCAGTAAATTCATTAGAAAAACATTTTGTCCAAGCTTCTGAAATATTGAAAAATGAAAACGCAAATTGCTGTCACACATTTTTCTTGAACAATGAGAAAGATATTTCATAGTGAAGCACAGAGGCTTATAATAAGATAAAATACAACATTGCAACCACAATACATACACTCCTACATAAAAACTAGCCCAGAGGCTAAGTGTCACTTTCACTTGTATAAATTAATAATTTTTGATAATTCATATGAATTGTTTGAGGATGCCATCTACAGAAGAGCTAGATGATCCAAGAAAAAGAGATATTTCACTGTTAAGCCCCTGAACATCCAATGCTAATCATGAAACCATTCTATAATTCATTCAAAAAACAAAAATATGAAGGATACAAGTTTTGAGAGCAATGTCAAGGTCTCCAAATCTTCAAGAATGTTGCTCTGCTTGTTTGTCACCAGTAGTAAATAAAGCGCTTCAATTGGTTGGTATACATATCGCACATTCTCAGTCTCAACATATGTGTGTTGTTTTCCTGTGCCAACCAACTTAGGAAATGCAGCAAGTAATCCTTCAATCCGTATGCGCGACATATCAACAAATTGCCTTGAAACCAAAGCTGAATATAATGAAGAGGACAAAATTAAGTATATAACACATTCTTATTCAAATGGAGCATGAACTTCTAAAAGCATCCAAAAATCAAGGCCTGAGAAGAGTAACGCACCTTTGCCAGATTTAGAAATAATGGACGCTGCAAGAACCACCTAATTATTGAATACATACCAAAACACAAATCAGTACCATACAAATAGCTCAGCACACAACCTCAGGAGATCTAAAATAGGAGAAAGAAAAAGCAATTGCAAAGCACAAGAAACCTAACTGCAAATAAAAAAGTAATGGCCTTTGCAATTCTAACTGCAATCTACTTATAAACAAAGCAATGGACTTTGCAATCAAAATGAGCCCCTGGCCGGACTTAAAAATGATTCTATAATATTTTCTTTCAGACAAGAAAAAAACTTCTCACTAGTCAAATAAAAAATCCATAACAAGGTGTTCATACAGGAACAATAGACAATCATGACCAATACTTAAAAGTTCATTACTTTTTTTATAAGTTGATTGCAAAATTAGAAATCTGATAATAAGTTGGATAACAAGTTAGCAATATAATATTGGCAGGACTATGTTATCCAATTATGTCAACGTTTGGGCCAACAACAATAGCATGATATTGGTTACACTTTCCCAGGAAAAGCTCCTACATTTAAATATTTTGTAGATGTTTTAGTGGCTACACAAGTATTCCAGAAGATTAACAATTCCCTGAAAAGTTCAGTGAACTATTTTCACAATGCACCCCTCTAAATTGGAGGTGAAATGAACAAGTGCAGAGATCGATTGCACAATTCACATGATAGAAAGAAGACATCAGTGTTGGAGCACACAAAAAAATGTTAGTACATAAGACAGCAGAAAAAAATGAAACAAATATTAGAACATAGAACAGTAGAAAAAATTACTAAGGATTTACCATTTTGAATGTAATTGAATCAAACCAGACACTGGCAATCACCTAGCTTCAGACCTGTTGAAGTCCCCATAAAACCACATACACAGAACATTACTGTGGCTTCAAGATATACAAATCATACTTGTCAAGAATCATAATTCAAGTACAAAGAAATAGATCATCTAATCCAATGTGCAGTAGGCATACACCAATCTGCGCAACTTACAAGTGCCTTTTTACAATTTAAGACCCTAAAAGTGTAGATGTGCAAAAGACACGAAATTTCCTCTTAATACTCTTTGTCCAACTTAAATGCCAGTTTTTCTACCATAAATTCTGATGAGAACAAATGTAAAGACGTAAAGAGGTTTGGTTTTCCTTATATTGTTCTCACACAACCCCACCAACTTCAGTGTCATATGTCAAATCCAATGTTCCAATCTTCAAAAATACCCTTCTCATACCCTTTTTCTTTTTCTTTTTTTGTTTTGAGAAAGATGTAATTGCTTCTTAAGCAATGACCAATTGTTAACGTGGACTGAGTAGCAGTCACACTTTTCCCTCTAACTTGTGTCTGTATATGGTATATATATAGATCCTAAAGTCAACATTTGTATAAATGTCAAGAATCGAATTGTGAATTTATAGCCCTACGTTCAATTATACATGGGCAGATGGGGCATAGGTGGCACAGCCATACACGGATGCGGCACAACCACCACAGCCCACATAGGTGAGACAACGTATGCTGCATAGCCAAAAGGGGAGCACTGGCAATGTCACCAAAACAGGGTTTTCAAAGAGGAATGGCAGCCCCAAGTAACTACAATGCCCACCCGGGGGCTACAACATCTTCAGGTGGCTCAGAAATGCGAAACAGTCACGGCGCAGGCACTATAACAGCAACTGGGACGTGTGCATGAGGAGGAGCCCAGGCGTGCCGTCAAGCGCATGGGCATAGGAGGGTGCGTGGACACAAGAGGGAACACGGGCTGGTGCAGGTACAGCCAAGGCAGCTGTGCGCACACACACTAGGGCAGCAGCCCAGCAACTAGCAGGTAGTTGGCTGGCTGTTTGGTTTGAAATTTGAAATTTGAGTTTGGGGTCTATCCAAATGAATTGGGATAGGGTTATTTAAGACAAATAAAGGCATGTGAGATAATGCTCATTTGAATTCGAATAAAAAAAAGATTTCCCTTGCTTAGGTGGCTAATTCTCATAAGGTCTTAAAGGTATACGGAAGGCTTATCCTTGTTTTGGCTATAAATAAGCTATGTAAACAGATGTAAACTATCTCATTTTCATGCAAAGGATTCCCTTTTACACATAAGAGTGAGTTTCTCTTCCATTTGCCTTATTTCTTGTTGAACAGGAGGCTGACTACTCTACTTCTCATCCAGAATAAGCTAGTCCATGTGCTAAGTTTCTAAGAGTGATTTGCTACGCAATCTAACGGTGTGACACCAAGGTTACTCATGGTGGGGCTGTTCTAATTGATTCTTCTTGTTTTACAGATAATTTTCAATTTGTTTTGAAGCTCACAGTACTAGACAGTTCAGGAAAATTAAAAATGGTGAATATGTTATTGAAGCCAAGATATATGATGGAAAAAAAGCTAGACTCAAATCTAGCTAGAGTTGGCTGCAATGTCAAGGCATTTACAAGATTACCACTCACCCTATTATACTACAGCAACACACCTGTGAATCATAGAAAAGGTTAATGGTTAGAAAAGGAATAAATTTAATTCAGGTAATTACATCTAAATCTAATAAAAGTGGATCTAATTTACATGGACTACAGCTTGTATTATTTATTTCCTATGATAGACACAAGGCTGGACTCAAGGCCATCTCACATTAGTTACATCCAACTATTTCCCTCTTAATAAAATCAAGAAAACAAGTTTGACTCTTCACTGGTTTTACAACCATATCATTATCTCTATCAATTCAAACAAAAGAAAAAAACTTAACTGGATATCCACCATGAGCACATAGAAGAAGGAAAGAATGTAGAACAAGAAGAAACCAAATTCAAAGAATCATATCTAAGCCTAATAGCTAAAACTATTATTCCTTGTTTCCTGTATATGTAACGTTTTTCTCCTTAAAGCTACCTATAGTTTATTTCCTATAGCATTTAGGTGTCTTTTTTTTCAATAATGAATATCATTTCATTGACAATAAATAAGCATAAAATAGTGGGAGGGAGAACCTCGCCCTCAGATTACAAGGACTTTTAAGTATTTTCAAATTTCAAGCAATCTACTAAACAGTAATCAGATCTAACTGATTTCAATATCATAGGTACATCCAGAAAATCCAAGTTGATTACAGGTATCTTGATTTTTCTCCATTTCTACATCAAATTTGTTTCCAAAATCACTATGTTTGAAATCCTTACTTCATTGACTAGTAGCCAATTCAATAGAAATTAAAATTTGAGATTTTCTAACCATCTGGTGGATGTTTGAAGAGCTTCCTACATTTGACAAGGTATGGTTAAGATGCAGTCAACTTCAAAAGGTTACTGCTTCTTATAAGATGACCCAAAGCCTGATAAGGATACTCTTTTCCCCATATAGTCATTGACAAAAGGTCAACACATATCGAGTTAATGAAGAAATCAACCCCCGTTTTTTTCTTCAATCACATCTAAATTGCTTTGCTTGTGAAATTACTCTAAAGATCCAAACTAAGACTTCTACAAAATCATATCCATCACATAAAGATCACACAGACAAGGTGCACTAAGATCTTCACACTCAAAATTTGACCAATGAATTGTGAATTTCAAGCCCTAGCAGCATCTTGTTAGAAACGTGCTCAAGGCTATGACAATCACAGGCAAGTTTCAAGTCAAACAACTAAATAGCTAAAGTCAATGACAGACCTAAGTTAAAAGAACAAGTAACCTTGAAAGATTTTGGGAAGTTTTCCTCTTCCTTGTGACAGAAGTATTTCAATTAAGAGATTTTTGGTATCTCAAGAGAGCAGGTTCAACAAAGGTACTGTAAGGACTTTAATTTGTCATCCTCTATTTTATCTGGCTTTTTTGTTTTTCTTCCTCTTCTTTAACCAAACACTAAGTACGTATGAGTAAAATATAAGGCCACCAAAGTAAATGAAGACAATGAGCAAAAACCAGAAAAGAAATCAGCACGATACATCCCAAGGAAGGGATAGAATCTCCTGCAAGCAGGCATTATAGAGAGTCTCCATTTTCAGCTAGAGCATCTGGTAAATGATGATATGGATCATGTGAAAAACACGTAAAACATAACCTTAACATCCTCATACAATTACAGGAACTGAAGGGGGAAGGTTTATTCCTAGAAGCCCAACTAATGAACACGTTGAATTGTCCTCTACCAGAAGTATGGCAACATCAACACTGTCACCATGCATAAGTCACTCAAGGAGAGCCTAGAATCAGTAGATTTCAAGTTACAAAGCCAAATGGCACATAGATATCACTTGAACATTTGCCCAACTAACTCAAATGACACCACCACCTCCCAGACCGAATTGCTATTTGAGCTATTGGCAAAATTATGCCTCAGTCAACCCTATGTGCTGATAAATAGGTTCATACTGAACTCAATAAATACCAATACTTTTTCATTGTTGACTACACACGCACACACCTCCTTCCCCCTCGTGACCAACGAGGCAAAGGCCCAAGATATAATAATAAATACCAATATCATCCTCCAGTTCTCTCAGTTCATGGAACTATGAGGATGCTCAAATTCTTGAATGGTCAAGAAGGGAATATTGTGAATAATTCTTTCATTACTCGCCCCTTGGTGACTCTTTCTTTTAAAAGTTCATCTGTTCTCTCTTCCAAATGCACCAAACAACACCCTCCAGCGTCAAATGCCATAAAATCCATCCAGATCTTGGCAATGGGAGGAGATGAATTTTTGAAGGTCAGGGAACAAGAGTAGTGCCTAAATTGTTTGAGTTTGTTCATTGATTTGAGGTAAAAAGTTGTAAGCAGTACAAAAGAATTTCGCAAAGGTGTGTAATTCCCTAATCTAGTATCATCAATGCAGTTCCCTTCGGAGAATATAAATTAGACAAGGTGGTTGGAGTTGTCCATCCAATCCCATATTACTCATCCCCATGCCCCATCTGTAGGTTTTGCAAGCACATGAAAATTCAAGGCATACCACCTGGTGGCCAAAAGGAAGTACTATAGCAATGCTTCTCTAACGAGGTATAGTGACATGTATGCAAAGAGATACCAATCAGCAATGGCTAGATGTTTTTTCTCTACCTTTAATACAGCATATACATGAGTCTTAAATGATATTGAAATAAATAAAAATTATATGTGCCTCATGTTTCAGCGTTATTGTCAGGAACGTAGAAGCATGCCTTGTGTGCTCATGTTACCGAGTTCAGGGAGAAAGGATGTTTTTCTCTCCTAATGAGAGAGAAAGGATCTCCACTCTCTGCTTACACGAATCGAGAGAATTATAAGTGAACGGGACAGAGTCCGCTCCCATGTTTTCTCCTCTAACAGAGGTCGGAGAGAAAGGATCTCAAATCTACGAAATCAAAGATTGGAGACCAGAGACCGGTCATTGATCTATGAGATCAGAGAGAAAGGGGACGGCCCCGCCCCCCTTTTTCCTCCCGATCCAGAGATCGGGGATAAGGGGAGGCACCGCACTGCCCCATCCTCTCCGATCCGGGACAGGGAAGGCACCGCCTCCCATTTCCCGCCACCAATGAAAAATAATAAAAATGCTAATAGTAAGTACCATACCTAGTGGAGTCAAGGAAGATTGCAAGAGGAGAAATGGACTCTGGAGTGTGAGACGGGGTAGTCAGGATGAGATGAGACGGTGCTGGTCCTGCTTGCCAAGCTAAATTGCAGTTACCAGTAATTCGAGGTAGCAAACCTGTCCCGCAAGCTTGCTTTTACCAAGACTGTTTTGGTTGCGTTTGCCCCCCTCTTCACAAGGGAGTTGATCATAGAATTCCTTCAAAATAAAGACGTCTTTAGAGAAGAAATGTTGTTTGGTTACAAGATTGCTTAGCAAAAATCAACATCTTGGAGACCATGCTGTCGTAACCAAAGATTCGATTACTCTTCTCCCCCAAATTGTCTTTAAGTACTAACCATGCGTGGGGTTTGTTCCTCACACTCTCACCTTTTGTGGTCTTTGACTCCATGATTTTAACCAACCAATTGCTTATCCTTCTTCTTCAGATATGAACCATATTAGTGGCTTGATAGACTCGTTCTATCTATTTTATTTTTAAACCTTAACCCTCCCTTATCCCAAGCCACCGGAGCCACTCCATAAAAATTGTCTTTAAGCCTATTTGATCTCATTTCTTGTCCCCCCTCAATCGTAGATCATAGTTCATAATGTACCTCGGAATGGAACATTTTTCAAATTTAATTAGCACCATCATTCTCGCAAGTGATAGATAGCCAAACTTCCAAGCCACTGGGCTAGTGTAGCCCCCCCCCCCCCCCTTAGTACTTACCTAAATCAATTTTTTCTCTAATCCTCAAAATTCTTGTGATTTATTCTAAATCATCTTTTCCCAGTAGACTATTGATTTTGGTTATTTATTCTTTGACATGTATTTCTTTCATACATATTTAACTCTCTTTTTCTAGTTTGTGCACTTTAATGCTGACAAAAACCTTGTGAGATGAAAAAATCGTAAACTCGATATCGTTAGCACCCTTAGAATAGTTAGTCGCATATGTGTATTGCACTATATACTTAGTCTTGGTAGTATAATGGTGTACATGGAGATTAAGGACACAAATTGTATATACACATGTTTAGGAACATCATACACATCTGTTATAACATGTTAAAGCACTTATATTCAATCATTCTCATGCTTTAAAAGTCAATTTAGTTTAACCGATACTGGAATGATTGATCAACCTCTGTCATTGACCAATCATCCAAAAGTGTGCATGCTAAGACTATAAAACATGATCGATCAATCATAATCAATTGATTGATCATCCAGAACAAGGTTAGATCATGCTATAACGCATGATCGATCATCCCATTTGGATTGATCGATTAATATAGTCCATGCAAACAAATTTTACATGGAATGTTTGTTTCATCCTACAAGATTGATCGATCAAACAGAATCTGTCCAAACAGGGACATAAAGTATGATCAATCATGAGAAAATTTTGATTGATCAATCATCCCCTGGTAATGATCGAACAACTTAACTCTTCTGGACCAACAAAAACTCATTGATCAATCAATAAGTCACATCCTAGTAGAAAAATAGTCGTTATAATAGATTGATTGATCAATTACTTTACAATGATCGATCAATCAACGTACTAATTTTTTAAAACGGGCAAAAAAGATTAATTTGGCTTGGGAAAATTATAAATACCCTACCAAACCACACATAGAAAAGTTAATAAGCATTTATTGGTAAAATCTTCAAACTTTTATTCTCAAATCTTGCAAATACTTCTCAAAGTGCTTTTGAGTGAAACAGTGCTACACAATTGTATTATTATTCCTCTTTCCTCCACCTATTCCTTGCATTTCATTATAGTCAAGCTTCTACACACTCTACATTGTACTGAAAAGAAGTGGACGCTTGGATCTCTCAAGGAGAAGGTACTCTCCAAGTGTTTGGGTGTAAGTTTTCCTTTATTTTGTTTCTACTTGTAAAAGGTTCATCCAAAACCAATTCAATCTAGATAGAAAGGCCTAGTTAGAGCTAGAATCTAGCCAATCTCTTAGGGTGATTGAGTTTTGTAAAAAACGTGTATTGAGCTACAAGTGGCTTAAAAAAAACCAAAATCTTTTAATGTAATTCCAACTATTAAAGCTTTTAAGAATAGTGAAATTTCTCAAGTAAGAGCTCTTGGGTTGTGAATACCAATAGGGGAACATCGATAACAAAAATTCTCTTATCTACTATGGTGTGTGTATATTTTACATTGAAATTGTTTTGCTACATAATTTTTAATTTATTACACACACGACTTAGTTTTAACTTGAGATTTTCAATTCACCCCCTTTTGAGAAGCCAAATGGGCCAACATATTCTTTGTAAGCAAATACACCATTTGGAACAAAAAGAAATAACAATGAACAACCATCAATAGGAAAATTTTAGAAAAAAGTAAATTGATCATTTTGAAAATATACAATATCATAGAGGATAAAAGGATCAAACTAGTGTGTGATGCATGAGGCAAATGAATAAAATTAAAAAGTTAAAAAATATAATTTTTAAAATAATATAATATACTCCATGAAAACCTTGTGCAATGCATTAAATCTTAAACATATGTCCTACTTGTGTATGCATGGGATGCAATAGTTTACATCTTGAAAATAAATAGGAAAATATTAAATAGTAAAATAAATAAAAATTAAATGGATTAAAATATTACATGTAAAACATTAAAAAGATATAAAACAAATGAGAAAAATATTTAATAATAAAACATTGAAAAGAGCTTTATAATTAATTCTAAATAGATGACACAAAGATAGATTAAAATAAAAATTGATTAAATAAAAACTAAAAATGAAATAGAAGATATAGATAAAAAGAGAAATAGAAAACAACAAATAAAAATTAATCCAATAAAAGAATATATTAATAAATATAGATAAAAAATAAAATAAAGTACAATATTTTAATTATTTTTATTAATTTTAATGATGAAATAGAAATATTGATATTATTTTAAATATAAATAAGTACAATGCTTTCTCCTCACATTATTTAAACACACGACCATGTCTCTGTTAAGTTGTCGAGCCTAATTAATGCCCTACGCTGAGTTAGTCACAGATCGACCTGCGTGGTAAGGTCGTCGTGGGGGTTGGAAAGGTTTCAATTTCTCTTGTAAACTATTTCATCTTCATAGTGGATTACTGCAACGGCAGAAGACAGGACGTAGTCTCACCTTGAGGTAAACCTGTATAAATCCTGTTGTTTGTTTTCGTGCTTGCTTTTCCTTTCTTTTACGATTATTATTATTGTTCTCGTTAGTTTGGAATTAGGGTGTTTAATTGCTAACAGCCTCTAACCATATATGATTATGTCCATTTTTTAATATAGGCTTTTAACTAATTTAGCATGGTTCACACAAATAATAAACAACTCGCTCAATACTAGTATAGTTTTTTGTTCCTACGCAATATGATAAAAGAATCATCAAAAGGATCCACAATATGATAAAAAAATATTGACTAAATAGAAAAAGTAAAAGTAAACATAAGAAAGAGGGAAACAAGGAAAAATAGAAAAAAATACATGAAAAAGCATTGAAAAACATATTTATATATAAGGAAAATATTGAAAACAACAAACAACTCATCTCAAAAGTAAATTATGGAAACCGGGAATTGCAACAAGACACCTACAATATCAAAACTACAAGTCAATAGAGCAATGGGTGCAAAACAATCTCTTCCCTAGAATTGCTATTTTCCTCTTAAGGGCTTTCCTTTCTTAGGGGAGGATCTATGCTTTCAATTGAAAGCCTTAGCCGAACCAACAAAGTGAAGTCCAACTCACAAATGTAAATTCCAACTTAGCTCCTATAATTTGATTTGCTAAATCCCTAGATCTGAGACTCATAAGTCATAATTCAAAATTATCAGTATCATGATCCACAATGATTTTCTACGTTAGAGCATGTAATTAATTAGAATTCTAAAAGAACTTAAATAATGGAAGAAAATGCAGTTTCAAATCACTCCCATAGAATAAAATACTTATGTTTGAAGAAAGTTAGAGAGTTTGTTTATGGATGATTCGAGTGTAATAGGCTAATTAGTAGTTTCAAAGAAGTCATTAACTAGAATCAAAGCCATGCAGTTGTCATTTGGAAAAAAAAGCATATACCAGTTTTTGTGAGTTTACATAAAGAAGGGAACTCCAATTTTCTATTTGCCCATGTGCATCATGTTTATGAAATTGTTGACGTACAATGGGCCCAGTCCATAAAGTAGTGTGACCGTGAGTACAATAACAAAAGAACATTACAAGGTTTCATGTAATGTAAGGTCCAATATCCGATTTAATCCACTGACTTGATCTCCAAGCACAAACTTGATTCAAGCTTTGTAGAATTTAGAACTTTTTCATAATGATCTTGAGCCAAAGAGGGAAAGGAGAAGAAGATGAAGGAGGAGAAGAAGAGAAGAAGAGAAGAAGAGAGAAAGGAGAGAGAGTTTAGAGATTGTTGAATTTATGGAAAATAGAAATACTTCATTGACTTATTATAATCAAAGTACATGAACCTCTATTTATAATAGAGAAAAATAGTGGTGTCCAATAACAATAAAACTTCCCTTGTCCCAATTACACCCAAACTCTAACACTTAAAGATAAGTCCTAGCATAATAAATAACTTAATATAAAAAAAAAGACAAATATAACTCAAACTAGAACTCTTCTAGGACATAACCATAAGATAAAGATGTCTTTGTGGGTCCTTCTTGATCTTCCAACCAACTTATGGTTATCTTTGTGAGTCCTTCTTGATCTTCCAATCAACTTGTGGTTATCTTTGTGAGTCCTTGATCTTTCAACTTATGTGATAAGGATGTCAGCTTGTGGTAATCATAGTGGGTCCTACTTCTTATGTGTATGGGCCCATCTTATAATACTCTTAGATAGGGGGCCTTCCTTGGTTGTGTGGGCTGAAGCCCTCTTCCAACACTCCCCCTCAAGCTGGGGTTGAGAGAACATCATGAACTCCCAGCTTGCTGCAAATGATGTATAAAATCTTTTTGTATAAAATGGTAGTCCTCCCATCTTCCCTCATGCTGGTGTTCTCTACCATAAGACCAACTGGCCAATTCATAGTGGGGGGGAGGGGGGTGCGATATATCGTAGATGTAATAATAAGTTCCTCCATTATGGTTTCCCAATCGTGATATTTTTTGACAAGGTATCCTCCATCATACCATGATATTTGTTTTACAAGACCTGTCATGGTTTCCTGACCTTGATATTTTTTGATAAGGTGTGCTCCGTCATGGTTTCCCAATCGGGATTTTTTTTGACAGGGCCCGTCATGGTTTCCCAACCGTGATATTTTTTTACGGGGTCAACTAAATGATGACATGAGAAAGGATATCGAGGCTACCTCTTCTTCAATAATAATATCCCCAAATAGACATAATAGTTGTAGGTGAATATAACATGACTATCTTCCAATACATATAACACAAACCAAAATAAGAAACCTTATAGAAGGACCCATGAAATAATCATAATACGATATAAATATTATTTCTTAGATGCAAAAGCTTCATCTTATGTGCTCCCCCTTTCTTGAATATTTTGGTCACATAAAACTAATCCACAACATATGAAATAAAATACCTCTTCCTTGTACTTCTTCTACTTCTCCCCCTCAAGCTGGGAGGTAATGACAGTGATCCTAGCTTGAACCAAATATCATAGATGTAGCAATAAGCCCAAATAACAAAGACGTATAAATAAGCCCTCAAGCTAAGGAGAAGTGAGATATTTTCCTGATATCAACTCAAAAAGTGACGCAAAACAATGGGATTAAATTCGGAGATTTCAATGCAACAGAATACCAATATGACCTTTAATTATTCCAATGAGAATATATATTTAAATATAGATCATAATGACATGAAATTTTATCATTATGAAACTAGACTGAAATAACTTTAATTCAAGTATAACTACTCTTCATAAAATATAATTATCAGAAGATAAATAATCTGATAGAATTCGGTCTCTGTCATCTAGCTGAACTAAACAATGTTTCTCATTTTTTTTCCAGCATAATCATTGACTCTTCCAAGATTTATATCGCCTTATAAAAAACTCAGATCATGAATTGGATGAATAGGTAAGAAAATATACTTATATATCTTTCTTTTTATATATATAAAGTCTCGTTCTTGATAGCATAAAATACCTCGAAAGTTGAAGCTTTCTACTGCTCAAACCTTTTTTTTCAATATGACCTTTATTACTTCAAATATCAATTTCTCTTTGTAGATAAATTCGATTGAAAATTGGTTGAATACGTAAGAGAATAGACTTATAGATATTTATTTTGATATATATATCTCCATAAAAAGTCTCGTTCTTGATAGCATAAAATACCTCGGAAGTTAAAGCTTTCTGCAGCTGCTCGAACCTCTTTTGTAATCAGACCTTTGCTCATTCAAATATCGATTTCTCTTTGTAGATAACTCCGATTGGAAAAAAATCATTTTTACTTAAAAAGTAGACTCAAATATATTTTCGTCAATATATAATTAACAATATTTAAATCTTAATATAGAGGTGAAAAATGTAAATCAAACTACGGGTGTAGGGACTGAAAAAAATAACTACAAACCTAGACTTAGGGTTTAGGGTTTAGAGAAAAGGATCTCATTATCTTTGTGGGTTGACCAAGTCAACTGATAGAACCTACTCTAATAATATATTGCATTTATGGAAAGTAGAAATACTTCATTGACTTATTATAATAATAGTACATGAACCTCTATTTATAATAGAAGAAAGTAGTGGTGTCTAGTTTGGCATTAGAAAGTTATAAATACCCCACCAAACCATGGATTGAGAAGTTAATGAATATTTATTGGTAAAATCTTTGAGCTTTTATCCTCAAATTAAAAAACTTATCAAAAGTGTTTTAGAGTGAAAGATTGAGCTTTACTCTTGAAAAATTCATCACTATTTCCATACTTTTCTTTGCATTGCAGACTAGATAAGCTCCCTCACTCCACATTGTGTTGCAAAAGAAAGGAACTCTCCAAGTTAAGGTTGTAAGTTTTTCTTTCTTTGATTTTCAATTTGTGAAAGGCTCATCTAGAACCTATTCAATCTAGATAGAAAGGGCCAACTAGAGCTAGAATCTAGCCAATCTCTTAGGGAGATTATTATTGTAAAAGAGTGTATTGAGCTATACGTGGCTTAAAAGAGAGCCAAAATCTAAGTGTAAATTCCAACTATTAGAGCTAAAAAATAGTGAAATTTCCCAAGTAAGGGTTTTCGTGCAGTGAATACCATTAGGGGAACATCAATAACAAAAATTCTCTTTGTGTTATGTTTTGTCAATGTTTATATTTCATCGAAATTGCGAATTTGCATGATCTTTTATTTACATGTTTTACATAGTTTTTAATTTGAAATATTCGATTCACCCCCCTCTTGATAAGCCACATGGGCCAACACCATGTATCAACTCTTTTTGCTCATGTGGCACTTAGGTAGCTCTTAGGTGGCATTTTATTTTGTTTTGATTTTAATCGTTGTCCATTCAATGAGCTTTAGTGTAACCATCGATGGGACCTTGATTTTAGCAATTAGTCCTGATTTTGACCAAAATTCTGATTTTGATCATTGACCGACCATTTGACTAAACCTTCATGGTTTGACCGTTGAGAGTTTAGACTTTGAATGCTGATAAACTAGTGAGTAAGTTCCTTGAATCTTGACTATTGATCAATGTCAACGATCTAGACCGTAGATTGAGGGTCCTAATTTTGATGCTTAAATTTGCATGTCAACATATGCCCCCTTCAAGACTTCATTCGTCGAGTAGATGATCAAGGCTTGAAGTTCCCTTTTATTTTTTATTTTATTTTACTGAATGATCCAACGTAAGTTGAGGATTTGTGAGTTTTCGGTTCATCGATATACTGTCTTGAAAAGATCCATGGGCCAACATTTTTAATTTTTTTGTAAAATGGGACTTGTACATCGATCTTCCATGCATGAGGCGAAGTTGCCAAAGCCTTTGATAATTTGACAACTAGATATTGAAGACTAAAACGAGGCCATAGTAAACAAAGACATGGGTCCACTTGATGAAGGACCTATGCTTTATCTTCTATAGGAAAATCCAAATCTCAAACAAACATTGTCTCCTAGTAGAATTCAAATGTCAAAACTATCTCATGGATAATACAAATTTCAAACAAGCTAACTCACAACAACTAAGGTTATCGAATGGCTATTTCTGTCCAATTCGAATAGTCTGCAACTGCTTCAACATTTCGTGTTGGTCTCCAAATTGGATTGCAACGATGCGAGTTGGCACTCTTTGCTAATTTGTTCAAGGTGCTGCACATCTTGAGTTAAACTTGTCCAAGGTCGTCAATCTCCAGGTAAGCTTTCAAGCTTTTTCCCCTTTTTTTCTTCCTAGTTTTCTTCTTCTCGGTTTTTTTTATCCTTTCTTCTGGTTTTTTCTTCTCCTTTGTTCTATTCTATTTTTTTTTTCTCTTTCTCTCAGTTTTCTTCTTCTGCTTTCTTCTCTTCTTTTTTTCTCCTTTCGTTTCTCTTGTTTTTTTCTTCCTCGTATACTTTCTTTTTCTCTCTCTTCTAATTTTTTTAGGCGCTCCGATGGCCAAAGGCAAATTCCCAACCACCACAATGCTACCTGGAGGAGCAAGCTGTTGTGGCTCGACTTTCCACCTATCACTCTGCCTTTGATGGGTGAGAGGAAGACAAGCCATGGGGGCTCATGCTCGTGAGGTGTGATGGGTTTGGATTCAAATTCCGGAACCCAAATCTGATTAATATCCAGACTCGCTGTTAGGTTCCATCGATACTCGGACATGCACGTGCCTCTAATCTTCGGCTGTGTAGGACCCGATTCACTCCCTAAATCCAATTTCTGAGTCTGCGTTGGGACCCATGCACGTGCAGCACCCGACTCTTGAAAACTAGATTCAATTTTTGAATCCACACCAATATCGCACATGCATTCGTCCATGCACATATACGATTCTAGTTTCATAAGTGGATCAAAGTTCTTTTTGGGCTTTTTGGAAAAGTGGCTTTTCAGAAAATCGGCTTCTTAGGAAGAGTTTCGAGTTAAAACCCTTTATTTTCTTGTTGTAACTTAGCCATTTTTTTTATTCTTTTCCAATTAAAATAGTACCGCAATAACTTTGTATAGAAGGTCAGGAGAGGAACTAAAATCTCTAATATAATTCATCAGAGTCATTAATCATTCGAGAAACTCCATGATTTTACGCAATTTAGCTACATCTAATTGCTTGTAGATTCAAAAAAATCCAATGTAAACATCCTCAAGAAGGAACTAAGGTAGAATTGATCATCCAGTATTGTTTGATTATGCATTGAAACATTGACAGACATTCCCGTGACTCTGATTTACACGAACAAAATTCCTTGCTTTCACTTTTCATTTAGTATGGCCATGTGGCATTCCATCATTAGGTGTCTCGACTTGCTAGTATTTAGGTAAATAAACACTTTTTTTTTTACCAAAGTCATAACCATTCGCCTTAGTTTGGTTTAGTAGTGTTGCTGAAGAGAACCTATTGCTCTAGTTCATAATACATTGTTGAGGTCGTGAATCGTTGCTTCTTAGTTTATGGTTGTTATTAAATTGCCTAGATGTTGTTGATTTGTTTGGTGGGATAGGAGGCTGCAAGGCCACTATGATGAGAGTTTTGAGTCTATTTGAGGTCATCTCGTCCAAGGGTATTTAATGTTATTGAAGGTTGCAGTGTTTATGCCTTATAGAGAAACACTTGCTACTATTCACAATTTGTCATTGAGCCTTATTCGTGACTATGGTTGCTTGAAGTTATAGCTTACTAAACGTACTTGTATGTCCTTGAGCCTCGTCAGTTCATAACTTGCAATGAGGGGCGATTGTTGATGGATTCGTTCAAGATTGAGAGTTGTTGGGCCGCCAATTTGTGTCAAAGTTTGACTATGTTGCTCTCCCAAATCTGTTGAGATTGTACACTAGTCATTATTCGATGTGCTTGCAATATTTCAAGATTACTGTTGTTACGACTAGTTTGTTCAAGATTATCACACTCAAGGTTGTTTGAAACTTAGCTCATGTAAGCTTTCTCATTGTCTTTTCCAAAAAGATTTAAATGTGCTATTTGAGAGTGTACTTATGGGAAACATTCAATCAAAACACATAATACTCGATAATGATTTTGAAGAGACTTTAAACAGTGGTTGTGGCCATCCTCGCCATGCTAAGAAAAATAGACTAGCCCAACCAATAGAAGGTTCAAAAATCTATGATCATGAAATAACCAAATAGATTGATGTTACTACCAAGGATGTCGTTACCCAAATTCTTGTCTCAAAACCAAAAGGGAGACCAGCTAGCATAATTTCCATAGTGCCACTTATTTTGGCAAGTGATGCACTCGTGTCTTCAACCAAAAAAAATCCAAATAAAGGCTAAAGCAAGAAGAAACTCTCCACAATAACTAATGCAACATAGTTTGATGGCACAAAGGATGATGCACCAATTAGTCTCAAAGGCATTCAAACACCTCTTAGTGATGCTCAAAGATATGATCTATATGCCAAGGTGACACAAACTCAACCCGTGAGTAGTACTCCTCAAAAATCTCTTGCAATAAACATCAATTTATTAAAGAAAATTATTGAAGAGGAAACTAGTATCTCTAAGGTAGACACCGATGCCTGCCAAAAGGAGGTTGAATCTAAACTTCATAGAATTTCATGCACAAAAAAGTTGAGATCCCTAGAAAACCTATACAAGATGTAAGAAACCATTTAGGCTCATATAGAAGTAATTGAAACTACCCAACAACTAATGGAAGAAAACATCAATCACTCCCCAACAATTAGTAGAGGAGATGATTGAAGTCGATCTACAACCTATAGATGATGTGGTCTCTCAACAACTTGTAGAGGAAGAGGTTAATACTTTCTTACAAACCGCTAAAGTGGAGGTTAGATATTATGTGAAGCTTAATGAAGCACAAACTGATGTTTCTAATCTTGCAAAGAGTTTGCACTATGAAGATATTATGTCTATCATGAAACCATTGTTTGACTTCTACCAAAAGATAGCATCTAAAGTGGTCAAACAATTCTGTCATAGTCTTGCATCCCCTTCTCCTGGAGATGTCCCTAGTGTTGTAATAAGAGTGAATTATATCCTTGACATGATGAAGAATGTTGAGGTCAACCCTCTTCCTTTGAAGACGACAATAGTCAAGTTTTCTTGGAAAGCAAGGTGTGTAGTTGAGGCCAATGCGTCTAAGGCTATTTGAAGTTCCAAAAGATCATTGCATTGGTGAGCAACATGAAGGATTTTTCCAAAACTCATTTTAGGCTTTTCTAATTGTGAAGAGAAGTTGAAATTTGCTTTAGACTTTTCCATCAAGTAGCATGGTGGATTGTGCCAAAACTTGTTGTACGCTTTTCTAGCTGCAAAGAGGTTTTGTATAATCTTATTCTTTGTGCTACCGAATAGTGTGACAGACCTTACCTCTACTTATCGTAGACTTTTCTAGTTGCAAGAATAACTGATCTTTTTGCTTCACTTTTTTAGTAGCTAATGTTGATTAAGTTTCCTATTTGTTTTCAAAATCTAGTCAAGATTTTACTAATTTGAGTTCTTTCCTTTCTTTAGTTTCCATAGCAAAAGTTATCCCATTATGAATTTAGTTTCCTTTTTTATAAAGTCTGAAAATTTTGAAATAGAAAGTCTTGTTTCCTCATTCTTAATTCCAAGTATTAGTGTTCCAACTCTTCCTTAATCCAGAATTATTTCTTGAATATTTTCTTTGTAAATTGGTCTTGTGTTAAAAAGTAATTGCCTCATTTGGGAAGTCTTTTTTTTTAGAAAGTTTCATTTATTATGTTCCTTCTCAAAACTTTATTATTGGATTTTTTAAAGTTTCCTCTAATAGAGGAATTATTTTTTTATCTCCCTCTTGAGTCAAACCTAGTCAGTTTTTATCCATCTATTGGTCTAAAAGTACCTCCTTCGTAATTGAAATTATAAAGAGATGCATTGTGTGCCACCTTGCTTTTAAAGTATGAGAGCTACTATCTTTTTATTCACACCCTTAATTCCTCAAAGTACTTTCTTCAATTTGTTTTTGTTAAAATCACTTCAAAGCAATGCCCACATACCCACTACCTAAAAAGTATAGGAGTATGCCTAATATCTAGCTTGAGTCAAGTCTTTTTATTCTTCACCCAAGAGGTGTTTTTTGTTTGAGCTACCCTTAAAAAGTGAGTAGTCTCTTTATTGTGCTCTAAAGTTGGGCTATTTTTCCATCTTTAAAATTGAGCAGAGTGTGTTTAAGACTATGACCGTTACTGCTAGGAATGATTTTTCTTCTCTCACCATTATATTGTGCAAGTTGGGCCTCTTGGTAAAGAACAAAGAGATTCCCAACTTGAGGCTGAGAAGTAGAAGAATAACTAGAAGAAAGAGGTAACCAACAATGAAGAATTCCACGTGTTATGGTAATTAAGGTTTATGTGGTTAGAATATCCAAGTGACAGGGAGACAAGATGAGAACAAGATGAAGATTAAAAGCAATTATGTGAAAAAGAAGAAGATGAATAAAATCAAGGCAATCAAAAAAAAATTTCAAGCAAACAAGTTTATTGACCAAGATTATTTGCAAAGTTAAGTTACAAACACCAGCTTGAGGGGGAGTGTTAAGAGACACCCACATCTATAGGGGTAGCATGGCTGGTAAATAAGACAACTTCCATGGAGATGACATAGAGTTGTAATCATTCAAGTTGGTGTATGTCCTCTTATGTCTTTTTCCTTTTTAAGCATGTAATCCTAAGGGCATTGTAGTCATTGTAAACACCTTCAGTAAACTATAAATATAACTTCAAGGTACGGGGTAGAACATTCAGTTAGAAATTAGACACCCCAATTCCAAATTAACTAGAGCAATAATAATAAACACGAAAGAAGGGAAACAACAAGCACGAAAAAACACAACAAGATTTATACAAGTTCCCCTCAAGGTGAGATTACGTCCTGTCTTCCGCCTCTGTATTAATCCACTATGAAGATGAAATACTTTGAAAGAGAAATCACACACTTACATGTGTTTCTTTCTAACCTCTCAGGCTGCAACTCGAGATGCTCCTCGATATAAGATGATAAAACCTTAATAGCGGCGCCCCTCAATTATACAGAGAAAATTAGGGCAACCTTATTACAAGAGTGAAATTCCCAAACTACTCTTAATAAAATAACAATTAATATATCCGCGACCAACTCATCGTAAGGCGTTAATTAGGCTTCACAACTTAACACATTCAAGCTTCTTCCTCTTGGCTCAAATTCGCCCTTACACCTCTCTTTTTTACTTTTCTCTTTCCCATGGTTTCTTCTCTCCTCTCTCCTGAGAGCTAGAGTTCCTCTCTTCTATCATTCCCTTGAGATCTCTTGTGTTTATATGTTATCCGTAGAAATCAACAATTTGCTAGAAGCTTGAAAATTTCTTGAGGAGACCTACCCCAAGTTTCCTTGAAAGTTGGATTCTTGATATTAAGGACAACTTCTTACACTTGTTTTGCTTGAAGTATGGTCAACCATGGTAACTACTTCAGATGTTCCTTCTTCTTCTTTTGGTGAATAGTTGATGATAGGAGTCCATGGTTTGACTACCATGGGCCACTTAAATCTATTTGGAGCTTAATCCTCCATGTCATCCTCAATTGGATCAAACATCGAGTTTTCTTCTTCCTCCTCCTCATGTTTGCTTCTTCCTTTAAGCAAAAGTCCTTTGGCCGCCCTAGCCTTTATACAACTTTTCTGCTTGCCAACTGATGTAGAATTTAATTACATCGGCTTTAATAGCTCGCAAGCGTACGAATCGTTCATGTAATCTAGCAGTAAGCGAGGGTCATATCCACAGGGAGGATTGAATTTTGTGTATTCTTCAGTCAACTAGCCTAACCAAATATGTGAATTAATCTGAACTAAACACTAATTATATCCTACATTATCCAGCAATAATCTAATTAACTACTTGCACAACAGGAAACGTCAACTCTGGATTTTATCGTGATTCGTGCCTCTCTCGAGTGCCACGAAACCACGAATCCGGATTCTCAAACCTTGCGTCTAGCCCCTCTCGGGCGCCTAGAGTTAATGACAAAGAGAGGATTACAATAAAATGCAGAGAATCAATTTCTTATTGTGATGATGCTAAAATTATCAACTCTGGATTTTACCGTGATTCATGCCTCTCTCGAGCGCCACGTAATCACGAATCCGATTTCTCAATCCTTGCGTCTATCCCCTCTCGGGCGCATAGAGTGAAAGACAGAAATCGGATTAAAATACCAAAATCCAACCTCAATTATAATCCTACCCTAATTAGCTAATTTAATCAAATATCTAGAAAGCAAATCTTAAATAAATATTAATTATCAAATCAGATTCAATTAACATTCAAAACCTAAGTTCAAACCATATAAAAACTAAATTCAATAATGACGAATTACTCCCCTTCTTCCTCCCCTCGCTCGGGCAGCAACTCGTTCTCACGGGTGCTGCAATTTCCCGAAATCAATGGCTTCGGGATGGCAAGAGTGAGTGGCCAGAGGTAGAGACGACTCCGGCGACGACAGTTAGAAGCCGACGGACGGAGGTAACGTCCGGCGAAGAGCGAAACAAAGCTGACGTTCTCTAACCGGCTCTCTCGAGTCTCGGTTGGAGTCAGAATGGCTCCGGGACTGGTCGGAATATGTGATAGACGCCGGAGGATGGTCGAAAAGCTGGATTGGCACCGGAGAAGCCCTCTCGGATCACTTCTCGGCCTGGCGAGCGACGACTGTCGAACTCACCTCGACGGAGACTCTCTCAAGCTCTCCTCGGGTTTGTTCTCGGTTGCTGGACGGCAGTGGATGGCGGTGGACGACGGTGGCGCGACGGAAGGTATTGGCCCAGCGAACGACGATGGGGAACTCCTCTCGGGTCCTCCCCTATTTCCGGTCAAAGTACTCTGTTTTCTCTTCACGCTTCCCCCTCTCGGGTCTCCCCTCTCGGGTTTTCCCTCCCGGGTCTCTCCTCTCGGGCCCCCTTTCGACCTCCTCTTTCGACGTCCCCCTTTTGCTTTAAATACCATCTTATTTATTTTTAAACGATTTGACCTAAAAATCATCTCCATTTCACTAAGGGCATTTTGGTAAATATCTCCTTCTCCACCATAATTCTCCTGAAATTCCATAATTAAATCTATAAAAAAGCATTTCAGGAAGAAATAAACCTTCAAAACAATGAAATATAATTCAGGAGAGAAAAATATGCAATATCGACAGTGATTAATGCCAAATTCAATAAATGCTCATTTCATTTGAAAACCGATAAATAACCACCTATAACACAATTATAAAGGTTATTCTATTATAATTAACTTAGTTCTCATGTCAGAATATAGCATCTATCACCAACTTACCTTGCTCTTGACTTGATTGTCCTTTTCTAAGCCACCAAAAAATAGTCTTCTGGGCTATTGAAGCATCTTGAGAGCTATTAGATGGTTGAGAAATTTTCAAGACTTCTAATCTTCGGAAAACAAATTTGATGGATGTGGAGTTGTTTGAATGAGTTTCATCACTACATCATGTAAAGATTGAATGACATGTTTTTGGAATGCTAATATGATCAAATATCAAACCTCAAGGCTTTGAAACAAAATCACTATTCTTTTCTTGTGTGTGCCTTTTAACTGACACTTGGTATACAGTTGTCACATTCCCTAGAAATCTGAACAGGTTCTTCACCCTAGAAGCCTATACCATGTTGATTCTCTAGAATGGCAAACCTTTTTTTTCTCAATTTCTCCTAAATTGGTGTTAATGTTGAACTGCGAATTGGCGTTGTTCCATGAAGCTTGCCTTCTAAAAAATTGTACCCAATTTTAGACATGAGTCAATATGTAGTGGGGTCATGCCCTTCTTTTGTACGAGTTGAAGGCAATGATTGCGACAGTTCGACGTCACCTTCTTGGAGCTCAATAATGCTTCAAATTTTGAGCTTTGGAAGTTGCATTGTGACCTTGTCTAAGTGAAGGGACTTTCATTAGCAAAGACTATTTTTTCTTCACGATCTTTATAGTAAGCATTTATGGAGAGTTGAAAGAACAACCTTGAGTGAAGAGACTTTCATTAGCAAAGACTATTTTTTCTTCACCATCTTTATAGTATTTAAGCATTGATGGAGAGTTGAAAGAACAACCTTAAGTGAAGAGACTTTCATTAGCAAAGACTATTTTTTCTTCACCATCTTTATAGTATTTAAGCACTGATGGAGAGTTGAAAGAACAACCTTAAGTGAAGGGACTTTCATTAGCAAAGACTATTTTTTCTTTACCATATTTATAGTATTTAAGCATTGATGGAGAGTTGACACCTTAGATCATCAAGGAGCTTGTGACAAGGTCATTTATCGTATCCCCAATTTTTTTTTTTTTTGGTTTGGATAAGGAGAATGTTGATCACAAAACCACTATAAAGGAGGATTTGGTTAATAAATTGCTCTTTTATGTGCCTAGACACAAAGATATGTCAATTATGTAATTTTGAGTCAATTTGTGGGTCTTCCTCTGTGAAGGAGATGCACAACAAGCCTGAAACTATAGTATTTGACAGATTGTTATGAAGCATATTGACTTGTTCAACTTCTGCAATCACCTTTTTTTTGGTGAAGAGATGACTTTGATCAACACTTCTCATGATCGAATTGGTAGCTCGAGATCATCATGAGCAACATAAGCTGGAGACAATTGTTTTAAGTGTGTGTCTATGTCTGTGTCTACTTACCTCTAGCAATGTTAAAAAAGAGATGGGGTACCAACTATTTTCCACTTTGTTGCTCAACTTTGTTCGAAGAAGATTGTGAACATGAGGTTACCAACATTGGTGTCCATGTCATGAACCACATAGGCATATAATTTGTGAGTGTGATTCTTCTTCTATGCTTGCATTTCTCCTTTTGTACAAAGAGGTGTTATGGTCTCATCTTCACAATGCCTTTATCCTTTGTATCTTTGTCTTGTGAAACTTTTTTGTAGTTGTTTTACTTTGTGAGACTGATGCAATCATTTCCTTTTGACCTCTTTTCTTTTGTAACACCAGTGTCTATCCCTCATCTTCAACTTTCTTTGAAATGGATGCTCTAGGAATTTGAGTTTAAGGGTAAGAGCTCCCTATACAACCCTAACAACCAATACATTACATAGTAAGAACTTAAATAAAAAGGGTCTCACTTACTTAGTGTGAAGTTTTTTTATCAACACTGTTGAATCTTATGATCCTGTTATATCAACTTTGAGAAGCCTTTGAGGGAGAAGAATGAACTAGGAAGGGAAGAGAGAGAGAGAGAGAGAGAAAGAGAGAGAGAACTCAAAGGTGTGGAGAAGGGGAGGCAAGGTTAGGGTGTTCTACTTGAACCTTAATTCCTCACCCTTAAGCCATATATACAACACTTGAAGTTGAGAAAATTACATAACTATCCTCTAAACTTGAGAGTTGGGAATAAGGATTAAATTAAGTAAATATTACAAGTATGCCACTCTTCTAACAATTTCCCTCAAGTGGTGAAAAAACATCATAAATCCCCAGCTTGGAGCACGTAGTGTTTATTGTTTTTAATGCAATCGGCTTTGTGAAGATATCAATGGCATGGCCTTGAGTTGGAACATATTCAAGGCTTATAACACTAGCTTGTAACTATTCTTTAACAAAATGGCAATCAACCTAGATGTGTGTTGTCCTTAAATGACAAACCAGATTGAAAGAAATATGGATGGTTGCTTCATTATCACAATTGAGTTTCATTGGGATGTCTCTACTAAAACCCAATTTTGAGAAAAGGGAATTAATCCACATTAGTTCATTCACTACATGTGTCGTTTTCTGTATTCTACTTCTATACTAAATGGAGTGACCACATTTTGTTTCTTGCTCTTCAAAGTTACAAAATTTTCTCCAACAAATGTAAAATATCCAAAGGTAGATTTCCTGTCATCCGAAGAGCCTACTTAATAAGCATTTGCAAAGCTTTCAACATTAATGTGACTATGGCATTTATATAGAAGTCCCTATCCAAGAGATTTTTTAGTATCATAAAACTTATTCTTGGCGGAATTGCCACATATGATATTGAGAACAATTTTGTTAAGAAATACCACCCTTCTTTCTCGAGAAGAGATGGGAAAGATGCTCAATATCATTTGATTGAATAGTTGCCTCAACTCCTTGTTGTTTGAAGAAACCCTCCACTTCAATTGGTCTTTTTTCACAAAAAACAGACATGAGATAACAAATCAAGTGATTCACTAAGATTCCGAAGAGTTGTCCCGAATTCAAGTTGATTATGCTTTGGTTCTTCCTCGGAGAAAGACAATAAAAGAATTCCCAATCATGGTCCTTGCCGATCGGATCATCCGTATAAGAAACAAAAAAGAAAATTCAAATATTTGATATATTTCTCTTTGAATGAGATCTCATGTCCAGCTATGGTTTCATTAGCTATCTTACAACTAGAATCCCTCTTTTTTTCGATCTGGTTCCTCCACCACCATGAACCCCAGTTAGATTCAGGAAAGATACACTTTTTAGTTATTAGGAGAACCCTAGTTAGATTCAGGAAAAGATACATTTTTTTTTAGTTTTTATAATTACGATCATTGTACCTGCTTCCTTCATTAAATGAATCATTTACGAACACCTAAACAAAGATCAATCAACCACTGCAATTCCACAGATATTTAACATGGCTTTCTTATAGAATAACTATTCTCATACACAATTATTAGAAATCTCTCTTATAAAAACTTAGAATTTAAATCTTTCTTGATAAGGATATAATTGCGAAGAACTCACAAAAGCTATTCAAAATTCATGCCACTGAAATCAGCATCACAATTCGATTTGTTTTATCAACTTAGTCAATTGGATAAAAGACAGTTTAAAACCAAACCTGAACTCTAAAATATCAAAAGAAAAAACCCTTCTTCACAAGGATCAAAAAAATATAATTCAAAGTAGGTGAGAAACGTTGTGGAGGCCGAATAGTCCTAACTGACCTGCGAACTGCAGCTGTAGGAGTGGACGGCTCTGGATCTGACTGTGGAATAATAGGAATAGGTGCATTGGACCCACTCTCCCCGTCACTCGCATCTTTGCACTGAACAGTAGCCTCTGGTAGGTCATCCAATCTCATGTACTCGGACTCCTGAGGAGCTGCTTCAACAACTGTACTGGACTTGTCCTTGTACACAATCTTCTCATTGAAGATCACATTCCTGCTTCTTCTAATCTTTCGACCCTAATCATCCCAGAAAAGATAGCCAAATGCCTCGTCTCCATAGCCAATGAAATAACATTTTTTTGACTTAGCCTCAAGCTTATTACGAGCATCAGAATCAACAAGAACATAAGAAAGACAACCAAAAAGTTTAAGGTGAGAAAATTTGACCTCTTTCCCGCTCCAGGCCTCCTCAGGCAATCCACAATCCAACGGAACTGATGACCCTCTGTTGATCAAGTAGATTGCAGTACTGACTGCATCTGCCCAGAAAGTAGTGGTCATCCAGCGTGCAACCTCATGCTTCTAGCACACTCATTTATGGTTCTGTTCATACGTTCAACAACTCCATTTTGCTATAGTAGCCCAGGAATGGTATTCTCCATTCTGATACCCCGAGTTGCACAATACTCCTTGAACCCGCCATCAATATACTCACCGCCATTATCAGACCTCAAACATTTCAGTTTCAAGCCTTTCTTTTTCTCAACCATGGCCTTCCAAATTTTGAACATATTAAATACATCAGATTTATGCTTCAAAAAATAAACCCATACCTTCCTATTGTAGTCATCAATGAATGTGACATAGTAACGAGAGCTTCCAAGGGATGCCACTAGGGAAGGTCCCCACACATTTGTGTGGACAAGGTCCAATTTTTCTTTCTTCAGTGTTCTGCCACTTTAAAAAAACTGACCTTATTTTGTTTCCCCATAATGCCACTCTCACACATACCGAGATCAACTGATTTCAATTATAGTAGCTTGCCTCTAGACAAAAGTTCTTTCATGCCCTTCTGACTCATATGGCCAAGCCTGCAATGCCACAAATCTGTTGTGCTTTCTGCAACGCAAGTAGCAATAGTATTATTCAAACCAGCAATCGAATAGAGTGTACAAGTTTTCTTACCCTGAGCCAATACCAATGCCCATTTGGTGACCTTCCAGGTGCTATCTGAGAACACCACTGAATGGCCACAATCATCGAGCTGTCCAACAAAAATGAGTTTCTTCTTCAACTCAGGAATGTGTCTAACCTTTTGCAAGGTCCATTTGTTCTTGTTAGGGAGTGCAATGTCAATGTCTCCCATCCCCACCACATTCAATGCCTCTCCATTAGCCAGATACACCTTCCCAAAATCACCTGCAAAATAGTTTTGCATTACCTCCCGATGGTAAGATGTATGGAAGGAAGCCGCTGAATCCAGTTTCCAGTCATCAACTGGACTATGAACTGCAAGCAATAGTGCATCCTGTACTTCTTCAATGACTACGTTAGCAATATCATTCTCGGTCTTCTTAAGGTTTTTATAATTCCTTTTTATGTTGCCAACTTTGCCACAATTCCAACAAGTTGCCTGTTGACCAGGCCTTGACTTGCTCTTGCCCCTGCTCTTTGATTTTAATCTGCCTATGTTTGAGTTCCTGTCATGTGATTTCCCTCGAGAATCAACATTCAATGCTGAACTCGAACTTGAAGTCTCGCCTGAATCCCTCCTACGCATCTCCTCAACCAAAATCAAATCATGAATATCATCATATTTCAACTTTGATTTACCGGTAGAATTACTGACAGCCATTCTCATGGCTTCCCAACTATTTGGTAATGAAGCCAATAGTATCAGTGCACGTGTCTCATCATCAAATTCAATTCCAAAAGACGACAATTGATTTATGATAGTATTAAAAGCATTAAGATATTGTGCAATAAATGTACCATCTGCCATCTTCAAATTGAATAATTTTTTCATCAAATAAACTTTGTTATTTGCTTAAGGCTTTTCGTACATACCTGACAAAGCCTCTATGAGACCGGCAGTCGTCTTCACGTTACTGATGTTGTGTGCAACGGATCTCGACAGGGTTAGCCGAATAATCCCTAAAACCTGTCGATCCAATATATTCCAATAGGTTTCCTCCAATTTTTTCCAGCTTCTTCCCCGACAGTGGAAGATGGAGTTTCTTCCCATAGAGTTAGTCCTCTATCTGCATCCTCCAGTATCCAAAGTCCGTGCTATCGAACTTTTCGATCCCCGATACCTTCACTTCATCTCTAGCCATCGTTTTTCCCTCAGACCCAAACCTCAGCTCTGATACCAGTTGTTTTAAAAAAAATGACGATAACAAAGTAATCACGGTAACCACGCACGACACAAAGAGACAAGATTTATGTGGTTCGACAAATTGCCTAAGTCCACGGAGCTTCAGAGGATTTTATTCAAATCGGAGGAACCACAATACAATGGGAACAAGTTCAAACTCTTCTCTCTTCTATTTGTTTTTCCCACAACGACGAGTCTCTGTTCTTCCGACAACAACGTCGAACAACAACTTTGTTCTCTGCTCCGGCGACGACGTCGCACAAACTGTAGCACCTTCTCTTCCGGCAAAGGCGTCGCACAACAACACCCAGAATATCCCTCTCTCTACTACCTCTACCAGCAGCACCGACGACGCGAAAAATCCCGAAGTCCCGAGAGGCTTTTCTCGTCCCGCGTTGCTCTATTTCTGTAAGTGCTGAGGGCTTCACTGTTCCGAAAAACCAGCCTCTCTGTAAGTCCCGAAGAGTATGATAAAAGCAGCAAGAGGGAGATTTAATTTTTCTTTGAGTGTAACACATGCCAAAGTAAATAAAGGACTTACAAAATCCCCTCCATGTCCTGCTAAAGGTGGTGTGGGCCAGGCTCCACAATACTCAACAAGGCTGAAAACCATTCCACTAAATTAGATGAATGACATAAAAAAACTAATCTAATCTCCCAAGTAATGAGGGCCCTGATATTCTCAACTACCAAGTAAGAATAAGATCCACATTCCACACTTCTATAGTAAGTGGGCCAAATAATGTCATTCATTTAAGTTCTATATCCAAAAAATTTATCGAGATCAAAAGGTTTACCACAACCACTACATGCATTAAAGCTAAGAGTTGGCACTGAAACACATATAGCTCCTAATCTAACAAACAAGTATACCAGTACAACTTGTTTATGTAATCATTAATAGGCTTCTTGATAGTTTACATCATTGAAGCGTCAACCAACCTGTGTTATCCACTATTCTTTTAGTTCTCACATGAACAACAATCTAATACATGCCTTCAATAATCTGATATTCATCATTTCAAGGGTCTAAAATGGCAAGGATAAGGATACCATAGCAAGAGGAAAAAATTATGGTATTTATTATAATCATACAGAAATTCATATACTTGATATTCTTCACATAAGCTGAGAATTATACTATTAGATTAATTAAAAGGCTTCCTTTAAAGCCATTCTAATGAGGTGGGTGTGAATGCATAAGCTAGTCAATAAATGCAATGCTCTACCGTCACTCACCTTCATGGATGTGAGTAAAGAAGGCCAATGCATGACAAACATTAGCCTAGATGTTGTTAATGTTGTGACATGGAGTGTTTTTCCTACTAAGGAAATTATTTAGCTGACTGATGTGGACCCTACAAGTTTTGTGTTAGGAAGGAGGAGGCATTTGAATTCTGGACAAGAGGTTGGGTAAACTTGTACCCAGAGGATGATCCCTCAAGGAATTATTGGAAGAGGTGCACTTCTTATTGTTTTATTATATTTATGTTCTCCAATTTCTCTGCTCCTTTTGTGGCCTTTGGGAAGATGAAGAGAAATCTTCAAGTGTTCAAAAGTCTGATATGAAGTTTCTAAAAGCTTTTGAAGCTAAAGAAAATAGTTTTAGCCATATGAGATCTTCATGATTGTTATTCTTTGTGGGAATAATAAGAAGGAAGTTGCATGAAAGGGGCCCAAATGTTGAATCTTCTTGGGTGTAGTTGTTACTATCGCCTAACACCTACTCGACATCCTCATAAAAAAGAGTTGTTGCCAGAATTTTTAGTATAAAATTAAGAAACCTGAAAACTATATGGTTGGCGTCTCTAAAGGTTAGAGAAAGGATTTCTGATAGATGTAACTCTCTGATCCTTGAAGTTCTTCCATTTGGATCTAAAACATTGTATAACCATGTAACATATTTTTAACTTTTCAATGAACCCTATCATGAAATTTAAGCTTGTTTCTAGGTCAATAATTGGTTATGTGAATTTTTACTTAACTTATTTATTTGTTTAGAACTTTAATCTATTGTTCCTTGTTCACTAGCTTTATTCTTTATTTGTATTGTCGCAAGTTCATTAATGAGCACTCTTTTCAATGGGTGCAAAGAAGTTATTTCATGGTTAGCTTGGTAGATAATAACTACATCCATAGAGATATCTTCACAGTATTTGTTTGAAGAAGTGTTGCTCTTTTGGGTACTTAATGTGCCATTGGCTCTCTTTCTATAGCCTGTATTAATGGTGTCACAGAGCTAGGTCTTAACATGTTGGAAGATAGACTCAAGCCCACACGACCAAAGAAGGCCCACACATCTAAGTGTGTTAGAAGATATTTCAAGCCCATAAGACCAAGGAAGACCTACATATCCAAGTGATGTGGAACATGGGCTCAAGGCCCATATATCAAGGAGCATACTCATAGGCCCACACAGTGGTGACAGAATGGTAAATAAAAAGTATCTCAAACAGATGATATTGATGTAATTAGTTTAAGTTTTAAGGGTATTATTGTAATATTATAATTTTATCAATCTATAAATTGAACTTCAGTGGGAGGGTATCATAGCATTGATTTTCAGGAGTCATATCTATAATTTTTAGAATTCCCATGTTTTTATAGTAGGAGCGTGCGTCTTCTGTGTCTCCTTGTGTTTTTGGATTCTCAGTTGTCGTTGGCGAGCTCTCCATTAGACAAGTTGGTGGTCGTTTAGAGCACAATCCCTTGAACCCTTATGTGAGTTGGTCGGAGTATATCAAAATCAAAAGCAAACACTTCAATTTTTTTTCCGATTCTCGGGACTTTACTGCTGAAATCAAATGAAGTGCACCGTTTGCACTCTCCTAAATGTATCACTTTGGCCATGCCAGGTTCAAATAAAAAGGACGGCAGAATGATGAAAACGAAAGCACGATTGCTGGTTTCTGCTCCGTTGCTAACGCTCTCATCCTACTTTGTTGCTGTTTATCTAACTGTCTGATCGTTACTGATTTCTCGTCCCTGCTGATCGTCCAGCAGCTTCATCGACTTCTAAGCTTGTAGTCCTTGCTTTCCTTTCTGTTGCTAAATCGACAACTCTGGTGAAAGTTGCTAAGCATAGCAGAAGCAGTATTCTCACATTGGCGTCATTCCAGCAATCTCTTAGCAGCAATCAAGGATCATTTTTTGTTATCTCTCTTTGGAAATTGTTGTGGGTATTGTTGAAGATAATGCCAAAACAGAACACTGCCCTGTTTAGGACATTCAATTACAAAGGATTACGCTCCACAATTACAGGAGCTAATCAAGCTCCATCATACCTATTCTGTACAAATCACAATTTCTGTAATCAATTGTAATCTCTGTAATTGATACACATACATCTATAAATTAATAGAATAACTCACCCGAGAGTGTAGTGAATTTTCTAATCTTCTCAATCTTCTCATAGTATCAGAGCTCCGTCCGGATTAACATCCCTCTATCTTCAATGGCGTCAAATTTCTCTTCTGATCTCCTCCCATTCAACACCTTGAGTCATATGATCACTATCAAGCTCTCCTCTTCAAATTATCTCCTCTGGAAGAGCCAATTTCTCTCTCTTCTTGACATTCAAGGTTTGCTGAACCATGTGGATGGCACTCTTGCGCCACCACCGCCGTTTGAGCCCCCTCTTCACAGACGCCAAATCCGAAATTTCTGGCATGGAAGGTTACAGACCAAAGCCTTCTCAGCCTTCTGCTATCGTCTCTGTCAGAAGGGGCCATGGCCGAAGCCGTTGGCCTGACCACCGCCCGGGAGGTGTGGACTGCCCTCGAAAACTCTTTCAGTCACCGATCAAAAGCTCGGGAGATTCGCCTCAAGGACGATCTCCAACTGATGAAACGCGAAAATCGATCAGTCTCCTCCTACGCTCGAGCTTTCAAAGCTCTGTGCGATCAGCTTCATGCCATTGGGCGCCCAGTTGACGAAACCGACAAAGTACACTGGTTTCTTCGCGGTCTTGGCCCCGATTTCTCCAGCTTCTCCACCGCCCAGATGGCGCAAACACCTCTCCCCTGTTTTTTCGATTTGGTTTCAAAGACCGAAAGCTTCAAAATATTTCAGAAGTCGCTGGACAGCCCGACGCCCTCTACTGCCGCATTCATGGCAAATCAGTCCTCCTCCTCTCGATTCGGCACCTCTTCTCGCCCTAATCGTGGCCGCGGCAACTATCACGGCCGGAACTTTGGAAATGGCTCGCGAAACTCCTCCAGCCATGACCACAACGGCAATTTCTCGTCTAGCTAGGGTTGTTCCAACCCGAATCATCGTCGCCGACCGCCGAGATGTCAGATTTGTCGTCAGGACGGCCACTATGCTGATTGGTGTCGCCAAAGGTATTCCCCGCAGGAGCCGTCGGCGTAGCTTGCCGAAAATTTTGGTTCGACGCTCTCCCTGTCTGAACCAAATGAGTCTTCTGACTGGTTCGTGGACACGGGTGCGTCAGCCCACATGACCCCTTCTCCCTCCACGCTGGACTAGTCTGTCTCCTACACGGGTAAGGATCGTGTAATTGTAGGAAATGGGGCGTCCCTACCAATTACCCGTACAGGTCATCTCTCCCATTCCCCAAACCTCAAACTCTTAAATGTCTTAATCGTTCCCCACCTTACCAAAAATCTCTTATCTATTAGTAAATTGACCAATGATTATCCTTTATCTGTTACATTTACTAATAATTTTTTTACTGTTCAGAATCGTCAAACGGGAAAGGTGGTGGCAACCGGTAGACGTGATAGAGGTTTATATGTGCTAGAGTGTGGAAACTCTGCCTTCATTTATGTTTTGCACAATAAAATTCTCCATGCCTCAATGAATTATGGCATGCTCGTCTAGGTCATGTGCATCATTATGTCCTTTCTTTATTAAATCAAAAAGGTCAACTTTTTCTTACGTCTTTATTACTCTCTCCTAAATTATGTGACACGTGCCAACTTTCCAAAAGTCATCGTTTACCGTTTTCTCGAAACGAAAAATGATCATCTCATGTGTTAGAGTTAATTCACTGCGATATATGGGGTCCATCTCTAATAACATCAAACTTGGGGTTTGTCTACTATGTCTTATTTGTTGATGATTTTTCTCTATTTACTTGGCTTTACCCATTGAAATTGAAATCTGACTTTTATGATATTTTTCTTCAATTTCAAAAATTTGTGGAAAATCAACATTCTGCTCGTATTAAAATTTTCCAAAGTGATGGTGGTGCCGAATTTACAAGAAATTATTAAAAATCACCTTCGTCAATCTGGTATTCATCATCAACTATCTTGTCCTTATACCTCTGCTCAAAATGGTCGTGCTGAACGCAAACATCGTCATGTCACTGAAACTGGTTTGACTTTGCTTTTTCATTCTCACATCTCTACTCGGTACTGGGTTGCTACCTTTAGCACTGCTGCCTACATCATCAACCGATTGCCAACACCACTTCTCGACAGTAAGTTCCCCTTTGAACTTCTCTTTGGTTTTTCTCCCAATTATGCAAATTTCCATCCCTTTGGTTGTTGTGTTTATCCCTGTTTACGTGATTATATGCCTAACAAATTTTCCCCGCGTAGTCTTCCATGTATTTTTCTGGGGTATTGCTCATCTTATAACGGTTTTCGTTGCCTTGATCCCCTTACTTCTCGCATATATATCACCAGACATGCCCAATTTGATGAGACATTTTTCCCTTTCTTAGCATCTTCTCAGGCTCAACCTCTCTCCTCTCTCCAATTATCCAACTTCTTGGAACCTGGTCAAACTTCTACTGTCTTGTCCCCATCTCCTCCGGCGCCTCATTCCCTGCACATTACTCCATCCGGCTCTCGTCCCTATGTTATTTGTCCTGATCCTGTGGATGAGATTTTGCAGGCTACTGATTCTCTTATAGGACTGCCTCTGTCGCCCGCTGATTTTGGTCCGACTGGACCCCTGCTCCTGTTGACTCACTCCCGATGCGGTCTCATCCTATGCTCACACGTGCTCAAGTTGGAATTTTTAAACCTCGTCACTCGGTTGATCTTGCCTACTCTGGCTCTTCTGGTCTCCTTTATGCTCTCTTAACAGCTACTGCGCCCAAAGGGTTCAAATCAGCTGCCAAGAATCCTGTCTGGCTAGCCGCTATGGATGAAGAAATTCAAGCTCTACAAAATAACCGTACCTGGCTCTTGGTTCCTCGTCCGGCTCATACCAATATTGTGGGTTCTAAATGGGTATTTTGGACCAAATACTTGCCTGATGGTTCTATTGAGCGCTTCAAAGCTCGTCTCGTTGCAAAGGGGTTCACACAAGTCTCATGTCTTGATTATACTGACACTTTCAGTCATGTCATCAAAACTACCACTATTCGGGTTGTGATCTCTATTGCTGTCACAAATCGCTGGTCTCTCCGTCAATTGGATATCAAAAATGCTTTCCTAAATGGTACTCTAAATGAACAAGTCTATATGGAACAGCCACCAGGGTATATTGATCCGCGCTTTCCTGATCATGTTTGCAAGCTTCAGAAAGCTCTCTATGGCCTCAAACAAGCTCCTCGAGCCTGGTTTCAGCGGTTCAGCTCTTTCCTTATTCATCTTGGCTTCTACTGCAGTCGTGTTGACCCTTCGCTCTTCGTCTTTCATTGGCACTCTGACATCCTTTATTTGCTCTTATATGTCGATAATATTATTATTACGGGCAACAATCCCTCTCTTCTTGATAGTTTTGCCACCAAGCTTCATTCTGAATTTGCTACTAAGGACTTGGGCTCACTCAGCTATTTTCTTGGTCTTGGAGCTACACCAACCGCTGATGGCCTATTTCTCAATCAGTTGAAATATGCACGCGACACCCTTGCCCGGGCTAAATTACTTGAGAGCAAGCTTGTGCACACTCCTATGGTGGTTTCTCAGCAGTTATCCTCTGTTGGTCCGTTGTTTTTGGACCCCACTTTTTATCGCTCCCTTGTTGGTGCTCCTCAGTATTTGACCATCACACATCCTGATATTGCTCATGTTGTCAACTCAGTCAGTCAGTTTTTACACTCTCCCACTGCTGACCACTTCCTTGTTGTTAAACACATTCTTCGGTATGTCAAAGGTACTCTCCATTATGGTTTGTCCTTCCGTCCATCCTCTTCACCGCGAACTTTAGTTGCTTATTCTGATGTTGACTGGGCCGGATGTCCTGACACTCGCCGCTCCACCTCAGGTTAACTCTATTTACCTTGGTGATACCTTAGTCTCATGGAGTGCCAAGAAGCAACCTACAGTTTCTCGTTCCAGCTGTGAGTCTGAATATCGTGCTCTTGCTCTCACGGCCGTTGAACTTATCTGGCTCACCCATCTTCTTCGTGATCTCAAAGTTTCCCTCCATGAGCAGCCACTTCTCTTATGCGATAACAAAATTGATCTCTTCCTGAGTTCCAACCCTATTGTCCCCAAGCGGGCCAAACATGTTGAGTTAGACATTCATTTTTTACGTGAACTTGTTGCTACTGGCAAGATTCGCACTCAATATGTGCCCTCTCACTTACTGGTTACAGATATCTTCACCAAAAGCGTCTCTCGGACTCTCTTTCAGTTCTTTCGATTCAAGCTACACGTCTGTCCTAATCCGACGCTCAGCTTGCGGGGGGCTGTTGAAGATAATGCCAAAATAGAACACTGCCTTGTTAAAGACATTCAATTATAGAGGATTACGCTCCACAATTACAGGAGCTAATCAAGCTCCATCATACCTATTCTGTACAAATCACAATTTCTGTAATCAATTGTAATCTTTGTAATTGATACACATACATCTATAAATTAATAGAATAACTCACCCGAGAGTGTGGTGAATTTTCTATTCTTCTCAATCTTCTCAGGTTTCAGATTAGAAGTCTAATCTCTCGGTGAATCAAATTGTTGCTGCTGCCGGGTATAAGAGACATGATCGTAATCCCCGCTGTGTAGAATCCAAGAGTGATTCTACGTGATTGTTGCTGATTCATCGTCGTCATTCCTTGCTGCCAAAGGAAATAATGAAAAACAGCTCAGACGTATCTATGTGAAAACAGGAAACTTGTCATTAACCTACTCGGATGTGTGCTCTGTATTTTCGAGAATTTCTTTCAGTTGCAACAGCCGCAGCTTCGTTGGCATTATTTTATTTCTGGAAGATTGCTGGAGTCTTATCCGCTATCTGCGCGATCTGTATCAAGATTACTTATTTGAATTGATATTACATCAGCTGGAAAGTTTCTTTAAATCGGATACAGCAGCAGTATCAAGACTACCTTCAATATACCAGGAAAGTTGCTGATTCTTGTAGTTGTTGATCTGAGCTCCTTGCTGTACATTGCCAACCAGATCGTATCCTTTTTTTAGCAGCGGGTTTTCTCTGTTGGAAAGATTGCTTCCAGGAACGAATTTGGTATTCTTGCAGCTGTAAATCGCCAGCCAGATTGTTTTTATAGCAACAGAATTTCGTTGTTGTTTCTGGCGTGAGATATTAGAACCTGTTTCTTTAAACTTCTTGGAAGGTTTCCTTAGCTGGCTCGTCATCATAATTCCTGCACGTCGCTGATTATTCAGCAAAGCTTCAATACGTTGACGTTGGTTTTTTGGAATTCTGGCATGAGGTGTTCTAGCTGTTCTTGATTGTCTTATCCAGCTGGTTAATCATCTAAGAGGTCACGTTACTGTGTCTTTCAAGGAAGTCTTGCCGTTGATATTGGGAAGTTTGCTGTTTGATGCTATTATTCAGCAGTTTATTGATAATTCCAGCACCGCATACTTATCTTCGTTGCTGGTCACGTGCCTTTTTAAACCAGGAACCTCCCATTACTGAAATAAGAAGACAATGCAGACTATAGCATGATTATTCCCTCTCCTTTCATGACTATAAACATGTAGTTGTTTTCTGGCTCTCACTCACAAATCCAGTTCAATGATTGACTTGAACTCATGCTTATAAGTAGGGGGTGGTTTCGAACCGAGCCGGCTCGAGCTCGGCTCAGTTCAATTCGGTATCTCACGAGCTCGAGCCGAGCTCGAGATTCGGAATCTGCTCGTTTAAATTAACGAGCCGAGCTCGAGATCCGGAATCTGCTCGTTTAAATTAATGAGCCGAGCTCGACTGAATCAAGGTTCGGCTCGAAGGCTCGCAAACCGGCTCGTTAATTTAACGAGTGGAATGGGATTCGGGCTCGGAGTCAGCGACTCGGGAGCGGGAGAGCGAGAGCGAGGGGGGGGAGGAATTTTTCCTCCCCTCGTCACCGCCGAACCCCTTCGTCTACTACTATCGCCATTGACAATTGCTCGTCGGCCACCTTCGCCTCCTGCTCACCGGCCGCCTTCTCCTCCTGGTTCCATTTTCTTCCTTCAATTTCTTCCTCCCCTCGTCTGCCTTCGCCTCTGTTTCCATCGCCGCCGCTTCCGTCTCCACCGTCATCCCCGATGACAGGTCCTGCGCTCCTAACCCCTTCCCTCGGCCTCGTCTCGGTGGAGAAAACCAAAAACGATACCTAAGTTAAAAAAAACCATACACCTAAGTAAAAAGGGGGAAATAAATTCCCCCCGGCATGAAGACGATTTCTCACATGTGAGATTATAAGCAATTGAAAAAAAAAAAGTCTTTCTTAAACTTCTGTTATCCCTTCTTGTGGCTCTTGATGAAATTGAAAAAATATTTTAATAGAAATATATTTCTAGGGACTATTAGTGTTTTTTTAAAAAAATGTTGAAATGACATTTTTAGTAGAAATAAGTTTCTAGGGACTATTAGTGCCTCTGTTTTTTGGAAATATTTTTTTAATTGAAAATTCTTAATAAATTTTTTTTATAATTTTTTAAGTAAGATTTTCCTGCCAAGATGAGCTAAAAAATCGTATAGACAATTTTTGAATAAGTATTTGACAGTTGATGTTTTAATACTTTTAGCATGAGGCAATTTTTATAGCAATTTTGTGTTTGACATTTTATTTGATTAAAAATTTATCAATAAGTATAGTAATATATTATATTAATTATTAATTTTTATTTATTTTCCTAGAAGAGGCAATAAGATATCCATTTAACTTTCCTAAGAAAATTTTAAAATATTTCTTGTAATTTTCTAGTAAGTCACTAATAGTAATAGGATTTTATTTAAAAAACTTTGGAAATATGTATCATAGGAAAAATATTTTTAGTTTTTCCTAGAATATAAATTATGCCCAATTTTATGTAGAGGTCATGCCAAAATTTATGTAAAATGTATGTATAATTTTATATATAATTTATTTGATATATATTTTTTAAAAAGTTCTAAATGTATGTTGAAGCTCGAGCTCAGCTCGAAGTCGGTTAAAAATTTTGGGCTCGAGCTCGATAACAATTTTAGGCTCGAGACTGGGCTCGGCTCGAGTTCGAATTCGAAATATTTAAATCAAGCTCGGCTTGAACATAGGCAAGTTCGGGCTCAGTTCGGCTCGATGTCACCCCTACTTATAAGCTAAGGTTAGAATGGTATTTTTGACCGTTGAATGCTGCTCTGCTATTCTTGCTACAGATCATTTGTATCTCAGTTTTAGATACATTTATTCCTATTGCTATCCACGGTTGTCCAAGTTACTACTATCAACTCGGACTCGACTCAGTCTTGACTCAGCTCAGCCCAAACTCAGCCTGTTCTGACCCAGACCCTATCGAGTTAACCCAACGAACCAGCACCTTACGTGGGTTAATTGCTTCTACTTCTCCCCCGTTTGGGTTAACTCAAGCCAACTCAGACCAAGTCAACTTGATCCGGGTCAACCTGACTTGGCCCACTTGTTTTCTACCTCAGTTATATGTGTCCGGGTCCCGAGTTCTATACCTATTTCTCTTGCTACTTGGCAATATTGGTCTAATACCTGTCTCGACTTAATTCGGTCCCCTATCTCCAACTGGATTATTATCTTGAAGTATTGGCAGCGTATTATTTGGTGCATAACCTTCCAATAGACTCGCAACGGATTATTTTATGGATTTTCATTATTTGGTACGAATTAGTTGTGCCCAGGTAGGGGTGGCATCGAATCGAGTTGAGCCAGAACCTGCCTATGTTTGAGCCGAGCATGATTTAAATATTTCGAACTCGAGCTCGACCCCAGCCCAGCCTCAAGCCTAAAATTGTTATCGAGCTCGAGCCCAATAATTTTAACTGAGTTCGAGTTGAGCTCGAGCTTCAACATTCATTTAAAATTTTTCAAAAAATACATGTATGAGTTCGAGCTCCAACATATATTTAAAATTTTTCAAAAAATATATGTCAAATAAATTGTATATAAAATTATGCATACATTTTACATAAAATTGGGCATGACTTCTACATAAAATTGGACATGGCTTCTACTTAAAATTGGGCATAAGAGTAAGTTTAAAGGGAATTGAGGAACATATAGGACATCTTGAAGTGGGATAAAGGGTGTAATAGAAGAGGATTCCTTGCCAAGGACTTTGGTTGGGTACCACTAGCAATAGTAACAAATTTATTGGGAATACATGAAGATAAAGAATTGAACATGTGTTTGTTACTTGAGAGATGTTCGGAGGCCCCAGAGTTTATTATCTAAGATGAAGAGGAGGAAGAGGAAGAAAGCATACCGGAAGCAATAATGGTAGTAGCTATAGATAAAGGTGGAAGGGAAGATTCCATAATTGACTTCATTTTCATAAATGAGTCATAGTCTTCAATAGTGAGAGTCATCTTCTTGGATTTGAAGTCATGGCCCAATCTAGTTTGCCATGTAGCTTCCAACAACTTTTCACAAGGTGGTTCTGACCACCATAATAGGTGCATATGCAGGGCTCTGTGCATGAGTGGGTATGACCAGTTCTACTACCTCTTGTTTGGCCTCCTCCAAAATTTCTGCCACATCCTCAGTTGGAGGATGATGCACCAACTGCAGTACATAGCCGATGGAGCATCATTATGTGAGGTAAGAGAAGGATCAAGGATTCGTAGCAATGTGACACTAATTTCATCAAAGGATGGAAGTGTGGAGGAGTTAAGAAGTTGAGTCTTAGTAACTTCAAGGTATGGCTTGATATTTGTCAAATAAATTTTTGTCGTTAAAGCTTCCCGTTGCCTCTATTGAACTGAAACATTGGTAGATTATGGTTGAAAAATCTTCCACTCTTGAAGGAGACCCCGAAATCGAGCCAAAAACTCATGAATATTATCCCCTTGCTTAGTATTTAGCATGTTTTGCAAGACATCAAACAATTTTTACACAGAGGTCGTTCTAGAGCACATGTATTCCAAATGTCTTTGGCTGATTCCAAGTGGACAACTTTGTTGGCTACATGTTCTTCCATACTATTAATAAGCCAACTATGACCAAATTATCATTCTTAACCCACTTGAGGTAGGATAGATCTTCTTCATCAATCAGTGGAGAAAGTTTGTTTAAGTGACCGAGAAGATCACGAGTAATAAGAACCCTTCGTACCAATTGCGACCAACTAAGATAATTTGAGAGACCCCTTAAGGGAATAGTAGTAATTCTGAGTATGTCACTCTTACTACTTGTATTTCCAGCATCCATCTTGAAGTAAAACAAATGTTTAAACCACACTCAAGATCAAGTATCGAAGCTCCAAGTATAAAATTGAGTAAAATCAAAGTGGGAAGGCACTTTAAATCATGTATAGGCTGCCAAATAAGTCAATATGAATGCCCCAAATAGACCAAATAAGATAAGATCTTCACAAAAAAAATCCACTAATTCGACTTGAAGGATCCATGTACCAAATCAGTCACTTACAAGTTGAGATATAGAATCTTATCCACAAGATCATGCACTAAATCATCAAAACATTTATGCCTATGTCAAGTGGAATCACCATCTAGAAATGAAACAAATCCTCCTTGAAAAAATCTCAAGAGCTTAGAGTTAAAACTTATGCCTAAAATTCCAAAATCGTGGCTAAACACTTTAAGAACCACAATTTTCTTTCTTTGAGATCCTTTGTAGTAAATAAGGTCTCTTATAAATCTCAACTCATAGGGACAATCCAACATTCAAATAACTTAAGTGTTCGAGTTCAAGAGAGTAGAGAGGGCATCAGAATAGTAGAGGCACGTAGATGAAATTTCATCATGCTAGGATTTAAACATAAGTTGATTTACCAGCTAAATGAATAGACCACATGAGCAGCACCAAGTGTGAGAGGCCTTACAACAACATGTGTTGGAATTCCAACTCATAGAAAATTGATCCAAGTCACATGTAAGTAACTGAATCTCAAATCATCAATCTTGATAAAACAACTTCTAATAACCAATCTTGATCAACTTTGTAATTTAGCTACAAGAAGACCAAGATAATAACATTTTCTTAATCACTAGGGATTAATCTTCACAACTTCTCATATGAAGATCATCTTGCCTTGATGTAATCCAGGTTCAAAGCCTCAACATATAGCAAGGAAAAAGTGTAAATAATAACCAGAAATGACTTATCTCTTCATGGTTGGACTCCTTCTTTCACAAGTAATTTCATGACCAGATCTTCATAAATATTTTTTTGTATTCTTCATCAAAGGGGATCCTAAACTCTATGCTCTAATACCATGTAGAATTTAGGATCTCATGATAAGAACTTCAACCAAACTAAGAAGAAGAAGAAGAAGAAGGAGAAGAGAGAGATAAGAGATCAATCACCGAGGGAAAGAGCTTGGATGGAGGAGAAGAGAGAAAGCGCCTACCAAGAGAGAGCTTGGATGAATTTGGGGAAAAAAAAGGAGGAGAGAGCTTGAATCCTTAGTAGTTAAGGCCTCTATTTATAGCTTTTACAATGCCCTTTTAGGGCCACAACATTATAAAAGAAGAGACATAAAAAAAGACAAGTATTGACAACTTCATGTCATCTTTATGAGAAGTCTTCTTATTTACCCATATGCCACCTCTTAGATATGTGGGTTTTTTTCTTGAACGTGTAGGCTTGAGCCCATTCTTCTAACACTTTTATTGGACATGTGGTCTTGAGCCTACTCTTCTAACAATGTCCATAACCTCTTCTTCTTCCTATTTTCTCCCAATTGGCGTCTCTCTTTTTCTCCAAGAGCTAAATTCATAGTGTCCTGAAAAATCAACATGACATAAACAGTACAAGAAAAGCAGGCCACTGTTAGGAGAATAGTCTGGTTTGTGTTCAAGCACAGTCATGTATCTTATTTTCTAGTTTAATTACTTATTGTTAAGGTGAAACAATAAAGGTTGTTGCAGCTTTCTTTCACTTTCTTTTGAACTGCTGCAACAAGAGGAATGCAAAAAAAAAAAAAAAAAAAATGGGAAGGTGAGTAAGGATTTTATTTATTTTTCTTTTGATATTGTCATCCCCAATATGAATTTAAGTTTTGCATTGGTTAGGTGGAGTCCAATATTTCTTATGTTATCTATCAGTGAGGCTTTCATAAGATAAGTGAAAGAGTTTGTTAATAGATTTTAATGGAAGTCTAAGCATCTATTTTGGTTCGAGGATCGGGATCGTGTTCAGGAAGTTGTTCACAAATCCCTTTAGAAATTTGCATGTTTGGCATGAAGGAACTGAGTAGTAACTTGATCTTATTAGATTTCATTGAAATTAAAGCATTTCGAGATTTCGAGAGGTAAATCAAAACCTTGTTTTGGTAAATGGGGTAAATTTTTGGATCTCTTCCTTTATGGCCATTTACATGCCTGAACATATTGATTACATTAGGCGTACAAAGCTGAGATGTATCTTGGAAAAATATGACTCAGCTCATGAAAAGTAAAGAGGAAGAAACTCAGCTCATGAAAAGTGAGGAAGAAACGCTATTCATCACCACTAATTAACATTAATGAACTACCATAAGGAGAAACACCCATAATGACTTAGTGAACCCTAACTGAAAAAATATTGACACACACAAAAAAGACAACTTACTCTAGTAACCCAACACTACATTCACAACAATGCTATTCTCCTATTGGGTTTTGATAAATGTTTTGATATGAGTATGATTTTATTACATGGACAGAAATGATACTTTGAGTTATTAGTTTGATATGAGTACGATAATTTTTATTTTATTATTTTAGAAGAGTATGGAACAATTTTTTTTCAGATTAATGCCGACTAAGTCATACCGGACTTTGAGAGACTCGTTTTTTTTTTTTTTTTGTTTGTGTTTTTGACTTTTTCTATTCTTAAATAGTTTTCTTTGACTCTATTTTTTTTCAATGATTCAGTTTGAGTTTAAGACCAATATTTTTAGATAAAAAAGTTTAAATTTTGTATTTGACATTTTATTTTAGGTATGGTAATGTATGAGATTAATTATTAATTTCTATGTATTTCCCTAGAAAATGCACTAATAGGTCTATTTAATTTTCCTTGGAAAATTTTAAAAATTTTCATGTAATTTTCTAGTAAGAAACTAATAGGATTATATTTGAAGATTTCTTGGAAATGTGTATCCTTCTAGTTTTTCCTGGAATATAAATTTCCAACCAAAGACATTAATGGGGCCTAAGGGTTTTCACATTTTGTTTGATCAAAGGCAATTTAGACTTGTTTCTTATGAGGAATTAAATTGTACAGGTTGTGAATTCACTAAACAATCTCCATTCTCATATTATAGACATGATATGAAATTAATACATTCTAATATTTGGAGACCTCCTCCTATTCCCACTATTGTCAAATATGATTTATATATATATGTTGTTTTTTCCCCTGAAGTTCACACTCAATTTTCAAACCCCAATAAATTTTGTTAGTGGTGATTGGTGAATATATATCTCATAAATTCCTTGCTTTGCACAAATCTCCTATTTGTGGTATCGATAAATCCTAGTTGCAGTTAGGGGTGGCTTCGAGCAGAGCCGGTTCGCGAGCCGGCTTGGTTTGGCTCGGTATCGGCTCGGTTCGATTCGTCATTTTTCGAGCTCGAGCCGAGCTCGAACACCGAAATCGGCTCGTTTACCTTAACGAGCCGAGCTCGACCAAAGCTAGGTTCGGTTCGTTGGCTTGCGAGCCGGCTCGAAATGAGTCGGATCGGCATGAATCGGTACGGGATCGCGAGCGAGCGGGGGAGCGAGAGCGAGGGGGGGAAAAATTTTTCCTCCCCCCTCGTCACCGCCGACCCCTCCCATCGGTTGTTGTCGCCGTCTCTACCGCCGTCGTAGCTGTTCTCCGGCGTCTATACCGCCATCGCAGCTGCTCGCCGGCCGCCTCTGTGTCCGTCCGTTCGATTTCTTCCTCTCCTCGCCGTCGCCTCTGTTTCCGTCGTCGCCGCTTCCGTCACCGCCGATTCCGTCGCCGTCGACTCCATCGTGGCCGTCATCTCCGACGATAAATCCTCCCCGGCGCCGTAAGCCCTTTCCCTCGGGGTCGTCTCGGCGGAAAACCAGAACAGGGGAGAAATAATCTCCCCCTTCCTCGCGAGAAGATGATCTCGCACGTGCGAGATCATAAAATAAAATAAAAAACTTTTTCCTCTGGAAAAAATTAAAAATAAATTTTATAGAAATAATTTTCTATAAACTATTAGTGTCTCATGTTTTTTAAGCACTTTTCTAATTGAAATTTTTTATTAAAAATCATATAATTTTCAAAGTAAGATTTTTTGTACCAAGATGGGGTAGAAAACTGTATAGAAATTTTTTGAATAAGTATTTGACAGTTGATTCTGTAATACTTGTAGCATGAAATAATTTTCATTGTAATTTTGTGTTTGATATTTTATTTAATTAAAAATTTATCGATAGGTATAATAATATATTAGATTGATTATTAATTTTTATTTATTTCCCTAGAAGAGACAATAAAAGGTCCATTTAACTTTCCTAAGAAAATTTTAAAATATTTCCTATAATTTTCTAATAAGTCACTAATAGTAATAAGATTTTATTTAAAGGTTTTTTTGGGAATATGTATCATAGGAAAAATATTTTTAGTTTTTCCTAGAATATAAATTTTTATCTAGGGGCACTAAGGAGGCCATAATAAATTATGGCCAAATTCAAAAATTACAAAACAAGCTAGACAACAATTGGAGTAAAAAATATTAATATTGGTGCATTTTAATCCATTATTGAAATTCAATCCTGAACCTCCCCTATCATTATATTTTTTAAAAATGTATGCATAATTTTATATATAATTTATTCAAAGCCACCCCTACGTGCGAGATCATAAACAAGGAAAAAAAAAACTCTTTGTCCCTTCCTCATGGCTCTTAAATAAATTGAAAAGATATTTTAATAGAAATACGTTTCCAGAGACTAGTTTTTTCAATAAATGTTGAAAAAAAAATTTTAATAGAAATATAGGGACCATTAGTGCCTCGTATTTTTTCAAAATATTTTTCTAATTATAAATTCTTTTTAAAAAATCCTATAATTTTTCAAGTAAGATTTTCTTGCCAAGATGGTTTAGAAAACCATATAGAAAAATTTTGAAAAAGTATTTGACAGTTGATGATATAATACTTTGAGCATGAGGCAATTTTCATAGTAATTTTGTGTTTGACATTTTATGTGATTAAAATTTTATCGATAAGTATAATAATTTATTAGATTAATTATTAATTTTTATTTATTTCCTTAGAAAAGGCAATAAGAGGTCCATTTAATTTTCCTAAGAAAAATTTAAAATATTTCTTGTAATTTTCTAGTAAGTATGTAATAGTAATATGATTTTATTTAAAGAATTTATAGTTTTTATTTGGGTGATTGTAAATTGATAGTGATATTTTATTTAATTTTGTTGTGTTTAATTATTGTATGGAGTTTATTTATAATGTTATGCAGTGTATGGAGTGTATAAACAATTTCATGAAGTGTTTATGGAATGTATAAACAATTTTATGGAGTGTTTATGCAGGTATTATATATATTGATTATGCCCAATTTTAAGTAAAGGTCATGCCGAATTTTATACAAGTATTATATATATAGATTATGCTCAATTTTAAGTAGAGGTTATGCCCAATCTTATACACATATTATATATATAAGTTATGCCCAATTTTATGTAGAGGTCATGCCCAATTTTATATAAAATGTATGCATAATTTTATATACATTTTATTCGATATATATTTTTTGAAAAGTTTGAAATGTATGTTGAGGCTCGAGCTCGGCTCGAAGCTCGGCTCGAACTCGTTGGGCTCGAGCTCGATAACAATTTTAGGCTCGAGACGAGGCTCGGCTCGAAGCTCGGCTCGAAATATTTAAATCAAGCTCGACTCGAACATAGGCAGGTTCGGGCTCGGCTCGGCTCGATGCCACCCCTAGTTGCATAACTTCCGATTCCTCCATTTCATCCCCACGATAGCCCAATGCCCATTCCAACCTTGTCTGAAAGAACTTCATAAGTTTTTTTTTTAAGTTCCTTTACATTTCTTTTAAAATATTATCTGTCTTTGCTTTAAACAATAAGAGCATTAGCACCGTTTAAATTTCTGGACGGACTTTTTTCTTTTCCTAAAAACCTTGTCCACTTCTAAATGTTCGATTCATCATTATCTAAAAATTAACGAATATCAAACTGCTGCTATCACATTGATATTCCGTTAATCCAGTGTCTTGATTCTATCTTCTGCCTAATGAATGAACTAAGCATCATCCAGTCACTAGTTCACATGCAAAAGAGCAATGAATCTCCTCCCACACTATCTGCTGAGGCTACTCTCCCTCTCAAACCCAACAATGTCAACCATATTCTCTAATATCAGCTATTAAGCGACTTTCACAGTGGAGGTAGAATTTCAGACCATGTGAGCCTCTTGGGGTCCCTTTCTGCCCTTCAACTCACCAACCATATCTTCCTGTAGACCTTTTTTGTGCTTTCATGAACCACAGGGGCTGCCAAGAAGGCGATATTCCGCAGCCTCTCCGACATCCCCAGGAGTTGCTGAATAGAACCATGAACTGAACATTGTCAAGTTCCATTAATCTAATTGGATTCTTAACTGGAATATGTTACGCATCAAACGTTCTATTTGCTGTCATATGTCATTACATATCTTTGATTCAGTTCAATCCGTTCAATACCCTGGTTGACATCACCCTCCCAAATACTTAACAAGAGGAAAGCAAGGAAACAGTTTAAAAGGAAACTCTCTCTCTCTCTCTCCTTTTGCTTTCACTTGCATGTAGATGATGGAACCCACGTTTCATCAACACAAAAATTGTAGTACATAAGAAGAAAGTATTATTTCAATCTTCTCCCCTTAAGGAAGAAAGCAAAGGAGAAGCTTAAAAGGAAATTCTCTCTCCTTTTGCTTTCACTTGCATGTAGATAGTGGAACCCATGTTTCATCCACGTCAAAGTTTCAGTATATAAAAAGTAAGTTTGGTTTCAAACTCCTACATTTGCCAATGTCATCATTTCTAAATCAAGGGACTTATCTTTGTTGAAAGCTATCTTGATTGGCTTACCTCATCAGACATTTTATGAAAGACCTTGATCCCACTAAGGAGGCCTCCAGATAACATAGGTTCTCCCGCATAGACCTATGCCCACTTACCTGACAATGTCGATGTGTATATTGAGTCAGCCAATAGAGTACCCAACATACAAAATTTGTTATATTGGGTGTGCTAAATCTAATACATATCAACTGATATGACCAATTTGGAAACAAATGGTGACCCAAATGCCTTATTCGTGATCTGGAGTTGTATTTCTGTAATAAAAAAGCTGAAGAAGCAACAGCAGCCATCACTCTGATATTCCTAAAACCAGTGTCTTCATTATATACTGTCTCATGCACTTAGCATCAACCTCTCACCAGTTGACACGCAAAAGAAGCATAAGGGTGCTCATTCCCCTCAGCTGTCAGCTGTGAAGCTGCTTTCAGCAGTGGAGAAAGAATTTCAGACCTTGGTGAGCCTGTTGGAGTCCCTTTCTGCCCCGTAAATGCCAAGCCTTATCCCCCTTTAGACATAGTTTCTGCTTCCATGAACCAAGGAGGTACTGACACGGCAATATTCCACGGACTCTTTCTAAACAGAATCATCAACTGAACCTTGTCAATTTCCATACAGATTATTAGAAAATCAGACGAATAGAGAGCTCTGTCGTCGGGGAGGCACAGCCGAGAAGACGAAACCAAGATAAAATTTTATTTTTTGATTTCTTACTGTTTACAAGTTACAACGGAAGCTTTATACAATAGCGGGGTAAAACAGTAAATTTACAAACATTACATTATAATGAAATAAAAAAATAAATTATATTCTAATACTCTCCCTCAAGGTGGCTTGTAAATGTCCTTGACAGCCATCTTGGACAACAAAGAAAAAAGTTAGGTAGAAGGAAGAAGTTTAGTGAACATGTCGGCTAACTGGTATTGAGAACGAATAGGAAGTAACTTGAGGACACCCAAAGTAACATGTTCATGAACAAATGACAATCTATCTCAATATGTTTTGTACGCTCATGAAATGTGGGGTTAAAAGCAATATGTATCATCGCAGCTTGATTGTCGCAGCATAGCAGCGCAGGAGAGTCAACCTTGACTTGAAAATCTTGAAGAAGTTGTTGTAACCAAATAAGTTCACTGGCAGTAGAAGAAAGAGCTCTATATTCGGCCTCGGCAGAGGAGCGAGAGACGGTGGTTTGCTTTTTGGCCTTCCAAGAGACTAAAGAATCACTAAAAAATATGCAAAAACCGGTAGTAGATAGGCGAGAATCAAGACATGATCCCCAATCAGCATCAGAAAAAACCTTTAAATGAACTGGAGCACAAGCATTAGAGTAAGCTTGCATCTTCAAGGAAGAAGTAGAGGAAAACAGCAACCCTTGACCAGGACTGTTCTTGAGATAACGAAGCAGGTGATGCATTGCCTTGAGATGAGGAAGGCGGGGTTAGGCCACGAATTGAGTGAGCTTGTGAACAGTATAAGTAATATCGGGGTGAGATAAAGTGAGGTAAAGAAGTTTCCCAACAAGCCGCCTATAATAAGTTATATTAGGAAGGAGGTCACCTTCAGTGGCATTTAAACGAAGTTTGGGATCCATTGGAACAGAAATTAGTTTACAAACTAAGTAACCTATGTCTTCAAGTAATTGTAAGGTGTAATGGTGTTGGAAAAGCACTATGCCTTGCTTGGAATGAGCAATCTCAAGACCAAGGAAGTGCTTGAGACAACCAAGATCCTTAAGCTTAAACTGAGTATGTAGAAAGTGTTTGAGCTCAGTAATAGCGTCAGAGGAAGGATTGTTAAGATTCACTCTGAGATTTCTTCCCTTAAGGAGAAATCATGTACATATTCTGTAAATTCGGTGATTGGGTAATCCCGTTAATCACTCATAATTCTTCCATGTATATTATGTAAAACGGCTATTTAAGCCGATGATGTGAATGAGAAATTAAGATTGTAATTGAAGTATTATTTTTTACTTGGTATCAAAGCAGGAGAATCATTCTCCTTCTCGTCGCCGAAGAATAGAGCAAAAGCTCTATCCCATAGTCTCTCCTGTAGCCGAAGAACAGAGTTGCAACTCTGTCGCCGAAAAAAAAATAGTGCAGGTCTGCTCCGTGAACGAAGAAGACGTTGTTTGTGGTTCTCTTCGGTCGTCGCTGTAACACAAAATAGTCACCACCTGAACTCCCGAAATCCGTCAACGAACCGTCGTCGAACCACCTTCCAGCGATCGTCACCGACACAGAAGACGAAGAGCCACACCAATGTCTCGAGCTCGATTTATCTCTGTCACCACTCCCACTCTGGTGGACCGTCCGGACAACACCGACGACTGAAGCCGAGCCATCGCTCGGCCTTCTAGCATATCGCCAGCCCAAATGTCGCCTACAAAGAAGAAGTCGCACCGTCGACAAAGAAGACAAAGGTACGAAAAAACAAAAACAAAAAAATCGCTTTCGTTAACTTAGGTCCCGCATTTTATTTTTTCTGGCGGGTCGCGACAACTTCTTGAATCGGACCAGAAACAGAGACCTGGACCGAAAACAGATACCCAACCCCTGGCAGACCAGACCTGACCAGTTTTCGGACCGGACCAAAAAAAATTTATTCAGAAAGAGGACCAGACCACAATCGGAGACCCAAATCGGGTCAACCCAGCGAACAGAAAACGGACCAGACCAGTATTTTTGGGTGATCATCACCAATCTACTGATCTTCTTTTTCATCATGTCTAAGGAATCAACATCGATTATTCAGGTGCAATCCGAAAACTCTGGTTTTAGAACCAGTGTCACTCTTATTGAAGTCAACTATGATGTATGGTCCCAGATCATGGAGATGCAAATTACGGGACGAGCAAAGCTCAAATATATTATGGGAAAAACACCATTTCCACAAGGAACGGATGCCTCCTATGCAAAATGGTATGCTGAAAATCAAAAAGTCTAGGGGTGGTTGTTAACCTCTATGTCACCAGATATTATGAAGCTCTATATTCGACTGCGTACCGCACGCGAAATATGGAATACTCTGGAAAAAGCTTTCTATGATGGGTCTGATGAATCACAATTATTTTCATTGAATCAAAGAGTTTTCTCCACCAAACAGATTGGTCGCCCTTTATCAATGTATTATGGTGATCTTGTGGAAAATTTTCAAGAACTTGATCATCGTGACAGGATTATAATGAAAGATCCTGATGATGTTATCGCTTATAGAAAATCAGTTGAAATATTGCGTGTTCATACTTTCTTAAACGGATTGGATGCAGAATTCGAACAAGTCCGTGGCGAAATTCTAAAAAAAGACCCGATATTGGATGTTGAAGAAGCCTGTGCTTATGTACATCGTGTCTCTGTTCGTAGAACCACCTTAAATAGTGAAGTTGATCATGTTGAGACATCTGCAACGGTAGCACGTCGAGCCAAGCCTAAAACAGCTCTACCAACTGGTCCTAACAGTGATCAAAATCGAACATCAGGATATCAGAATCGTAGCTATGAGGTTCGAACAACCAAACCAGAGCGCATTTGTACTCATTGTGGTGAGACTGGGCATACAAAGTTATGATGTTATGAACTTATCGGGTATCCAGAATGGTGAGATCCTAACAAAGCGCCTCGCAAACGGAACTCCAAATCAAATAATCATGCTTCCGTTGTAGTAGCAGAACCTTCCACCTCTCACACAACTGAGGATGCATCAGTCTTAATCGCTACATCTGGTAAGGTTCTTAATACTTCCGCTCCAAGTAAAAATAGTTAATGGATAATTGATTCTGGTGCTACTGATCATATGACCTTTGACAATCATTATGTTAAAAGTATGAAACCATCTACACAACATATCATATCTACAGCAAATGGTACTCCATCTCACGTTATTGGAGAAGGTTCTATCACTCTCATTGAAAATCTGGGTCTTGATTCTGTATTAGTTGTTCCAACCCTCAATCATAATCTATTATCAGTTGCTCAAATAACTCGTACTCTGCATTGTATTGTGGTTTTTTGGCCTAACCTTTGTATTTTTAAGGACATTCGAACTCAGAAGACAATTGGGTATGGTACTAGAAGGGGGAAACTCTATTACCTTGATCTGCAGCTAGAGAGTTTTCATTAGTTAGCCTAAGCGTTCTCAATGAAGAATAAATCTGCAGATTCTGACATTTGGTTATAGCATAAATGGTTGGGTCATTCATCCTTTGGTTATTTAAAGAAATTGTTTCCTACACTTTTTGAAAAATTATCTATTTCAGATTTTAAGTGTGATGTATGTGAATTGGCGAAAGCCATCGTGTTCCATTCCAAATAAGCATGAATAGGAGTCCAGCACCCTTTATGATTATTTACTCTGATATGTGGGGTCCAGTAAATATAGCCTCTCTTAGTGATAAACGGTGGTTTGTTTCTTTTATTGATGATCACACCCGTATGACTTGGATTTATTTAATGAAGTTAAAAAGTGAAGTTAGTTTGTTGTTCAAACAATTTTACAGAATGATAGTCACTCGGTATCATTCTATAATACGAACTCTTCGAAGTGACAATGGTGGAGAATTTGTGAATCAAAGTTTCAAAGAATATCTAGATGATCATGGTATTACTCATCAAACTACTTGTCCGTACACCCCTCAGCAAAATGGGGTTGCAGAGCGAAAGAACCGCCACCTTCTTGAGGTTGTTCGTGCTTCCTTGTTTGAGGCTCATATGTCGGCTAGTTACTAGGGTGAAACCATCACAACTGCAGTTTACCTTATCAATCGAATACCCTCGAGTGTGTTACAATTTAAGACTCTCTTGAGTGTTCTCCATAAAACCATAAGTTTACCTGTTGTGCCGAATCTGCCACCTAAAGTTTTTGGGTCTGTAGCCTTTGCTCACCTCGATAAGTCATTGAGACATAAATTGGAACCCCGACCTCTCAAGTGTGTTTTTGTTGGTTATGCTCAACATCAGAAAGGTTATCGTTGTTATCATCCTCCCTCACGCAAATTTTATGTCACTCTTGATGTGGTATTTCACGAAGAAAACATGTATTATTCTACTCCCGAATCTTCAATACAGGGGGAGAAAATGGTTGAATTGAAGACCCTTAATCATTATTTGGATATCTTGGATACTACAAGTGGTCAGTATCCAGATTACAGTTGTGGACATCAAAATGATACAAATGAGCATGATTCACAGGATGGAGAAAGACAAGACCAGATGGAAGTAACGCAACCAGAATCTCAACCACCATCTTCCACCCTTCATAATGTACCAATGGATCAATTGCCTTCTGAGTCCGAGTCCATGTCTGAGCCTCAAGTAAGTTTCGAAACTGAACTAAGAGTGTTACCTCATCGAACCACAAGAGGAAAACCTAGAGTCAATTATGAACCTCTTCTCACCTCTACATCTCAGTATCCCATGCATAATTTTGTGTCTTATCATAGATTGTCAAAGGCAAATGAAGTATTTGTGAATCAATTATCTGCTATATCTATTCCTAATAGTGTGCTGGAAGCCTTGAAAGATCCTAAATGGAAAGAATCCATGAATGAAGAAATGAGGTCCCTCCAAAATAATTCAACATGGGAAGTGGTTGACCTACCTGTAGGAAAGACACCAGTTGGATGCAAGTGGGTATTTACCATTAAATAAAAAGCCGATGGCACCATTGAAAGGTTCAAAGCAAGGCTTGTTGCCAAAGGATATACTCAAACCTACGAGATCAATTATATGGAGACATTCGCATCAGTGGCCAAAATCAACACTGTTTGGATTCTACTATCTCTGGCTGTGAATCATGACTAGCCCTTATATCAGTTTGATGTAAAAAATGCATTTTTGCACGGAGATCTCCAAGAAGCAGAAGTATATATGGAATTACCTCCTGGATGTATTATGCAAAACAAAGGATGCAAACAAGTATGTAAACTGAGGACATCCCTATATGGTTTGCAGCAGTCCCCGAGGGCGTGGTTTGGAAGGTTCACAAATTTTATGAAATCTATCGGATACAAGCAAAGCAACTCAAATCATACTCTCTTCCTGAAATATAAAGAGGCCATCACAGCTCTTATTGTATATGTTGATGATATGATAGTAACTGGGAATGATCCAGAAGAAAAGAAATCATTGCAAAGTTGTCTTGCTAGGGAATTTGAAATGAAAGATCTTGGCTACTTAAAATATTTTCTTGGTATTGAAATGTCCAAATCCAAGGAAGGAATTTTTCTATCTCAACGAAAATATGCTTTGGATTTATTGAAGGAAACTGGAATGATAGCATATAGTCGAGTTAGTACTCCTATGGAAGAAGATTTGAAACTGGGAACACATTCAGATCAAGTCCCTGCTAACAAGGAGCGTTATCAGATACTAGTTGGGAGGTTAATGTATCTTGTACATACCACTTATGTACTAAGTGTGGTTAGTTAATTTATGCACTCTCCAAGTGAAGAACATAAGAATGTCATTAACCATATCCTGTGCTACTTGAAATCATCTCCAAGGAAAGGAATTTTATTTAAAAAGGGAGGTGACTTAAAAATTGAAGGTTATACCGATGCTGATTGGGCTGGGTCAACAGAAGATCGACAGTCTACATCTGGATACTTTACATTTGTAGGTGGAAATTTGGTCACTTGGAGAAGTAAGAAACAAGAGGTGGTGGTTTGATCGTCAGCTGAAGCCAAATACAAGGGAATGGCCAAGGCAATATGTGAATTATTATGGATCAAAAATCTAATACAAGAACTACATATTGAGTAGACAAGTCCTATGAAATTATATTGTGACAATAAGGAGTATGCGATATTGCCCACAACCCAGTCCAGCATGATAGAACTAAACATGTTGAAGTTGATAGACACTTTATTAAAAAAAAAGTTAGAAGCAAGAATCATTGAAGTCCCTCATGTTCGATCTGAGGATCAGCTTGCCGATGTGCTAACCAAAGCAGTGTCTTACCGAGCTTTTAACAAATGTCTTGACAAGTTGGGCATGAGTGATATCTATGCACCAACTTGAGGGGGAGTGTTAAGATTCACTCTGAGATTTCTTCCCTTAAGGAGAAATGATGTAAATATTCTATAAATCCGGTGATTGGGTAATCCCCTTAAGGAGAAATGATGTAAATATTCTGTAAATCCGGTGATTGGGTAATCCCCTTAATCACTCATAATTCTTCCATATATATTCTGTAAAACGGCTATTTAAGCCGATGATGTGAATGAGAAATTAAGATCATAATTGAAGTATTATTTTTTACTAGGACCAGTAAGGATGATATCAACCACATAAACCAATAGTGCGACAAAGGAGGAGCCATGACCTTTTGTGAAAAGAGAGTAATCGGATTTCGATTGAAGAAAACTAAAAGTGATTAAAACCTGAGAAAATTTGGAATACCATTGTCGCGAAGCCTGTTTGAGACTATAAAGGGACTTGTGAAGCTTACAAACTAGTTTGTTGTGAGAAGAAGAGGACTCCCCCTGTCAAAGGTAGCCAAGAGGGATATCCATATAGATTTCTTCAAAAAGATCACCATTTAAAAAGGTGTTGTTGACATTAAGTTAAGCTAGATGCCAACTTTGGGAGGCAGCAAGAGCAAGAAGAACCTTCACAGTTACCAATTTGGCCACTGGAGAAAAAGTGTCAACAAAATCCAAACCTTCTTGGTGGGTATATCCTTTAGCTACCAAACGAGCCTTATATCGCTCCAGGGAACCTTCAGAGTTAAGCTTGATTTTATAAACTCATTTTCATCCAATGGTATGTTTATCAGGAGGCAAAGGAGTGACGGTCCAGGTGTTGTTTGCTTCCAGAGCGTCCGACTCGTCACATAGCCAACCTCCATTCAGGACACTTCACTGCTTGGTGATAGTATTGAGGTTCAACCTGAGGAGATAGACTGAGCGCAAAATGTTTGTGCGAATTAGAAAGGGCATGGTAAGAATGGAGTTAGAGATTGGATAAGATGGAGAGGGTGAAGCAGATATAGGATAACCAACAAGTAAATTTTAGTGATAATCCTGCAAGTAATGAGGTGGATGAGTCTTCTGAGTACATTTTCGAAGAATAGCACTAGCGGATGAAGAAGGAACAAGTGTGGGAAGATCATGAGGTGGAAGATCATCAACTGAAACATCGGAAATAACTGGTGAATCATGAATAGGTGAAGAATCAAGGTCGGGAAGAGGATGAGCTTGGATGGAGGAGTGGGGCATAACCAAATCAGGAAAGGGATTAGTAACTTGATCTGAACCTGTAATAGTATGAAAAGGGAAAACGTCCTCATGGAACACGACATCTCTTGAAAGAAAAACCTGTTTGGTCTCGACATCATAGAATTTATAACCTTTCACACCAGCTAGATAACCAAGAAACACACAAACCCGAGCACGACGGTGGAACTTAGTGCGATGAGCAGCTAAGGTGGAAACAAAAGCTAAACAACCAAAGACTCGAAAGAAAGAATAATCAGGAGATGTGTTGTAGAGCAAATAAAAGGGTGTGTTGTGTTGCAAAAGAGGAGAAGGAGTTCTATTAATCAAGAAAGCCGCAGTAAGAATACACTCTGTCCAAAAAGAGACTTAAATGCAGGATTGAAAGAACAATGCTGAGCCACATTCAAAAGGTGTTGATGTTTTCTTTCAACAACCGAGTTTTGCTGAGGTCGTTCAACACATGAAAACTGGTGCAAAACTCCTTGAGCTTGAAAGAATTCAACAAAAGATAACTCAGGTGCATTATCAGATCGAAAAACCTTGATTTTGGCATTAAACTGCATAAAAACCATGTTAAAAAACCGTGGTATCACAGAAACAGCATCAGATTTAGTCTTCAATAGATAAATCCAAGTAAATCTAGCACAATCATCAACAAGAGTTAAGAAAAATGATGACCAGTATAAGAAACAGTTTGATATGGCCCCAAATATCACAATGCACAAGATCAAAAGACAATTTTGACAAATGATTATGGGATTCAAAAGATAGCTTACGTTGTTTAGCAAGAGGACAAATATAAGAAGGATCTGATTTATGTAATCTAGTTACATCACAGTTCAACTGATCTTTCAAAAAATCAAGTCTCTTGAAAGAAATGTGTCCTAGCCTATTATGCCAAACATGAGCAAAAACATTGTTTACAAAAGTATGAGAAACAGAATTACAAGAACTTGTCCGAGGCTGTCCGAATGGTGAATATAATAGGGGTTTGATGGTTCTTAAAAAGCGGAACGAGTCGAACTGGTACGAAGACCAAAATCAAAAGCACCCATTAATGAATAAGTTTCCATGGAGCACTAACCAAAGCTGACTACCAGTTCAGCTCCAAAAAAAAATTTCTCCACCAGATCCTGGGCCAAATCTCTCCAAAAAAAAAAAAAAAAAAAAAAATCAAATCCTTTTACATAACCTCAGAATCCAACAATGAGCTTGAAAAAATTCGAGAAGGAATAATCCAGAGAAACACCAAAAATATTCACTGTCCTCGAGACTTCAAAGAGAACACCCAAAAATGCTAACCTCTCGGCCAACCAGAAATCCAACCAATGCACGAACAGGGCCAACCTCTTGGCCAACAATAAAATCCAGAGATCTGATATCACTTTAGAAAAAATGCCCAAAATCAGTGCCTAAAATCCAGAGAACGAACGCAGCAAGCATATCTAACCTCTCGGCAATAGAATCCAGACGAAAAATAAAAGAGGGGCGAAATCTAACCTCTTTGCCGAAAATAACCAACGGAGTGAGAAACCTCTGCAGAACGCTGAAAACATCAGAAATAGCCTCCCGACAACTTGAATCGCGGAGCCCCTTCTGAATAGAGGTGAAAAATAAGACGAAAACCCCTCTGTCGGAAACAATGGGGGACTAGCCGGTGATCATCACCAGAAATAATCGCCAAAAATAGGCGAGAGAGACGGAGGAATATCCGTCGTCCGAAAATAATCAGAGAAGGCGGATCATCCGCTCTGATACCATATTAGAAAATCAGACGAACAGAGATCCGTCAAGCTCTGTCGTCGGGGAGGCATAGCCGAGAAGACGAAACCTAGATAAAACTTTATTTTTTGATTTCTTACTGTTTACAAGTTACAATGGAAGTTTTATACAATAGAGGGGTAAAACAATAAATTTACAAACATTACATAATAATGAAATAAGGAAAAATTAAATTACATTCTAATACATATCAAACATTCCATTGTGCTGCACATGTCATTCCATTTACTTGATTCAGATCAATCCTTTTCATACCCAAGTTGACATCACCCTCCCAAATTCCTAAGAGGAGGAAGCAAAGAAGAAGTTTAAAAGGAAATTCTCACTTCATTTACGTAGAACCCATCCTTTATCTCACTCCATGTAATGTAAAATAAGGAATAGCAGCGGCAATTTTCTGCAGTTGTTAATGTCATCATCTTTAAAGATAGGGACTCTGTCTTTGTCAAATTGGTTTGCTTACCTCATCAGACATTTCATCGAACACCTTGATGAATGCCACTAAAGAGGCTTGAAGAATTTGTAGACAAGATAATATGGGTTCAGCACTTGGCATACATCTCTGTCCCCTGCCTAACAGTGCAGAGTCAGCCAATAGATTGTCCTAAAGCATGCCTTAGTGCGGTTTTAATAAGCATTCGTGCCGAGTAAAATAAGCTGCAATGGTGTGATTAAGCAGGCATTAGAGTAGTTATTCTTCCGCCCCGCTTTCAATTGTACACAGAAAACCCGGAAACTTCCTGCGGCTGCGTGCTGAAGAACAAGATGCTGAGACACGCCACAAAGTTTAATTATCAACGAAAAGATTGGATTCCTTGTGCAACAGAAACTGAGGATACTTGAATGCAGGTTATATGGAGCTTTATAAAAACCTAGGCTGGACAGGGATTGAATCAGGTTATTCATCCATTTAAAAACACTGCAAAACTCAGATTTGGTCAAAACCTGTTTGATCAAACTGGATTTACCAGTTCAATAGGAGAATTTAGATAGTGTAAGAGTAACCATTTGATCAAGAATTTAGATATTAAAAAAGTACGTATTTTATTAATCATTTTTATTTATATATATTTAATTAAATAAATCACTTTAATTTATTTTTTAATTATTTATCAAGATAAAGAAGTTGAAATCTATGTTAGTTTATTAATAGAAAAGTTAAATAGAACTTTCTTATAAAAGTTAAAATCTATCGAAGTATTTTATTAATAAATTCCTTCTACTCTTTCCACTGCACTTTTCATTGTGCATACTAACATAAAAAATATTTTTCATTATACTTTCCATTTAATGTACTAACACTATATATTCTCTAAGGAAAGTAAATCACCCTAAAATCCACTTTCACTTTCTTTTTTTCTTGCCTATTCGGAACCTACCGAAAAGAAAAGAAAATAAGAGGGAAAATTACTTTTTTCTTAGTTAATAAATTTTCTCTCGTAAAATGATGGAATTTGGAGAAAAAAGAAAAGAAATTGAAACTTTAGAGAAAATCTTAATCATCAAAATTTTAAAATATTGCTAATTTTCTTATTTTTTATTTTACACTTGTATCCAAACAAGAGGAACTAAATTTATCTTTCATTTTTTCTCTCTCATTTTCCATGGGCATCCAAATAAAAATAAATAAACCTCTTCTTTTCTTTCTTTTATCTTCCTCTTCCTTTCTCTCCAATTTTTGTGTTCCTTTCTCTCCATTTTTTGTGTTCCAAACACATTCAGTTCCCACCGTGGTGAGCAACCAATCCAAGTTGACACAGATGTGTGAAAAAGTGACTAATCGACTTCACAATAGATCCTCTAAAAAAACTATTTTTATTAAGTTTTCATTATTTTATTTAATAAATTTACTATGAATTTCAATTGATGTAACTTCACTTTTTAATAAATAATAATTTTATTTATTATTTCAATTTAATTACATTTAGATTTATTTGTATGTATGTTTTTTGGGTAATTAGGCATGCACTAAAACAAATAAATAACATTTAATAAAAATAAAATAAAATTAATGATAATAAATAGTAAATAAATAAATTTATATAAGTAAATTATTAATTAAAAATTATAATAAATTTAAATTTTTTTTAAAAAATAAACTATTCTCAAATTAATAAAAATATAAATAAATTATACTTAATTGTAAATGAGTTTTATTTAATATAAATAAAATTTAATTAAGTACAAATAATTCTTATATTACTATAATTAATTTTTAAAATATATTATTAATACTAAAAAATAATAGCCAACATAAAATTATTTATTATTAATATTAAAAAATTAATTGATAGTTCAAATATTATAATTAATAATAATTTATTTAAAAAATATTATGATTTATAATAATTAAACAATAGTTAATATATTTTGTTGTAGATGATACAACAGACACAATGGAGATAATACCTTGGGCTTTTAAAGTGATCCTTATTCAACTTTGTCCAAGCAAATAAGTAAAACTTCATGTAATGCTTGCCTTTATAATAGTGATCAATCATCCGATTATACTTTTAGTTATTTATTAAGATTGTATTACCATCATGTCACAATGACATGTTTTCAAATTTATCAATATTATGGTTGTTTAATTTTTAGATTATTATGATGAATAAAATTAATATTAAAATTAAATTAACTTCATGATGTATTCATTATAATTTGTATTCTAAAAAATAACTTATTTTAATTAAATATAACTATTACTAATAATAATGTATTTCAAATTAATTATAATTCATTAATTTTACATTATAATTTATTGTGTTAATTTTAAATTATTACTGATATACTTATATTTAACTATAATTCATTTTAAGTATATTTATTTATAACTAATTAAAATTAATCATTTTATTGTTTTTGATATTTTTCTCATTTTGGGCACTGACACTGGAAACTGTTTTCCAATGTACATGAACTCGTCCACACTAACACCAAGTGTGAAATTGAATTTCATATGGGGGATTAGTCAACAAACATGAAATTTGAAGTTCATTTTCATCTTCATTTTAATCATCTACATGAACTTCATCTTTAAAATGGGTATTAGTGTAGACGAGTTCATGTCCACTGGAAAACAGTTTCCAGTGTTAGTGCCCCCAAATGAGAAAAACGTGAAAAATAAGAGAATTAGTAACTTGTAATAGTATATTTAATTAAAATATAATACTTAAACATTAAATTAGGTAAAATAAACATTATTACTACACGAATAACTAATTTAATGTATAACTAAAATAAATTAATATTATACTAATAAATTGAATTATATATTGTATTAGTTAATGATTACTGTTTATTGTACATTAATATAGTAATTGTATGAGCCAATTAACTGTGCACATGATTAATCATAAAAAATAAATAAATAACGTTATAAAAACATAAACTTATTAAGATGTATTGTTTACATTGTATTAATTAATAATATATTTTGACAAAATTAAAAATAATTAATTAATCAAATGAGGGCTTTGACCCAATCTGCCTCTTTAGGATTGATGACATCCTTCAATGTCAGAGCGATTTGATTCATTGCATCAATGAATCTACTAGTGTCATCATTGGACATTTATCTTCTGTCTCTACGATGACTTGAAGATGACCGATTACTTCTTTGAGATTGATTAGTTGTCGACTCATTCCCGCTAAATAATGGCGATGAAGTATCCCTAATTATATCAACATCCTCGGGCTCATCCATCAGGACATGTTCCGACTCACGGATGAGTTCATCGCCCTGCTCTACATATGTTACACCTCCTGACCCCATGGCTATTGTGTTTCCCACCACCACAACTAATTTGTCGTACAGGGGGTAACCTTCACGTCTGTACTTCTCAGCATCTCTATGCTCCTTCAAGAATAAAACATCCTTTCAAGTTTTGGAATAGAGTTATACTAACGCAGAAAACATAAAAAAATATTTTATAGTACATCATGATTTACTGACCTTTATGTAGTCAAACCATACAAAATTACATGTAGTAACTCGTTGTGTAATTGCATCCCAACCGAACCCACTAGTGTTGATACAGTTCGTTACTATTTGGTATGTTTTCTTCCATGATCTTGTTCGATTCTTCAGCTGCTCAACAGTTTTTTTATTGACTGCATCTTCATTGAACTTATTAACATAGTCCATATATACCTCATGCTTTCAAACCCCATTAGGCAACTTGTTCCCTATATTGACCTGCTCGACCAAGAGATCGAGCATTTTGCTGTCATCTTCGAAGCTTCAAATATCATATGGTCAAGCAGTTGGTTGTCTTCTTATAGTCATTTATAATCTAAATCCGAGATGGTCCTCATGGAAAAAACTTTATCAGACAACCTTTACCCGTCACAAAAACACAAACCATAAAAAATAGAATACCATGTGGTGGATATGTATAACACCCGAATCTACTCACCACATGGCAAAAACATTCCATAGCAGTTCAAAAATTCTCAACAATATTTTAAAACATTTCAAAATTAATCAAATTATTTTCACTATGTGCATATGCACTAAACAATACAAAAACACAAATATCAAGTCCAAATTCACCAAACACCCCAGGTAGAGCCCCATATGACTTCGCAGTCACTACGAACTATACCTCGTCAGTGATAGGGGTCGGGTTTCGTTGGCTAATGGACGACCGTGTAGGCGACTCAGCCTTGTTTGAATTGGACTAAAAATTCCCTAATAAAACCTAAACCCTATCACCTACTATACTTTAAACCCTAAAGACTAATTCCAGAACTTAATACCATAAACCCTAGAGCCCCTAAACCTTAAAAGCCCTAAACCCTAATTCCATACCCTAAACCCAAAAAACCCTAGACCTTAAAAACACAAAATCCCCAAAACCTTAAAAATCCCAAACCCCCTAAACCTTAAAAACCATAATCCCTAAAAATACCATAAATCATTAACCATAAACACTGAACCCTAATTCCAAGTCCCTTAAATACCAAGCACCAAACCCTAAAAATAAACCCTAACCCGAATCAAGAATTTAGACCCTAAATCCCACAATTATGCACAAACAACCCCAAATTAGGCACTGAAACTAAAATTAAATTAAATAAAACACTAATTTAATGGAAAAAAAATTAGGGCTTAGTCAAAATGGGGAAATCGATGCCTAATCGAAGTAGAAATTAAGCAATCGATGCCCAAATGTCAAAATCAAAGAAAATCGAAATCGAATGGGAGAAATCGAACAAAATCGGAAAGTACTTTGGGGGAAAAGATAATAGTGAGAGAGAGAAGGGAGTGGGAGGCCGAAAGGGAAAAGAGAGGGAGAAGAGAGAGAGAAGAGAGAGAGAAGAAAGGGAGGCCGAGAGGAATAAGAGAGAGGGAGACCAGAGAGCGAGTCCGAGAGAAGAGAGGGAGGCACGGAGACGAGAGAGGGGGTGCGGGAGAGAGAGCAAACAAAATGAAGAGGAAAAGATCAAGAGACGAAGGGCGGAGAGCGAGTCCGAGAGAAGAGAGGGAGTAGAGACGTCGGGGGTGCAAGGAGACGAGAGAGAGGGTGCGGGAGAGAGGGAGAAAAAAATGAAAATGAGAAGAGAGCGAGAGAGGGAAAAAAAAACGTCTAGGGTTCGAACCCCGACGTTTACTTCATCTGGATGATTGGCAAAAAGGGTCAAAAACCAGATTCCTTAAATTATAACATGGAGATGATGTTCTGCTTCATCTTTGTCATCGAGATGACTTGAAGTCTGAAACTCCACTAAGGGGGGTTAGTGCACATGACTCAGGACATGATCTTCATGCGCATTACACAGTTCATGTCCTGAGGTCGTTAGGGAACGCCAAAATTCATGTCATGTACATGAACATCCATGACTCAGGAGTTCATGTCCGAAGAGTAAACGGCGGAAAGTGCTTTTCGCCCGATTTTGAGAATCATCTACATGATTCACACGCGGGGCTGTCTCTCGGCGAGCGGGGCTATCTCTCGGGGCTCTCTCTGCCGCACACCCTCTTCTACCATTTCATTCCCACAACCCTCTCTCAGTGTTGTCGCAGCCCTCTCTCGGTGTTGCCGCAACCCTCTCTCGGTGTTTTCGCAACCCTCTCTCGTTCCGCTGCCCTCTCTCGTTCCCGTAGCCCTTTGTCGGTGTTGCCTGTCGTTGTTGCCCGCCGCCGTCGCTGGCCGTCGCCGTTGCCGTCTGGCTCGCAGCTGAGGAAGACGACGATGGTTTAATTTTTCCTAAGTTACTTAGGAAAAATTAAACTATCTTCATAAAAATCATTAATTTATAATTTTTATTTATAAAATAATTATTTTTATTTATTTAATATATTTATTTTACAATTACTAGATTAAAATAGTGATTTAATAGTCATAATTAAAATATTGTTCAAATAAATATTTGATAAATTATTTTTGGCATAATTATCCGATTGCTATAGTTAATTAAACCAATAGTTTTAAATTTTGTGATAATATATTATTAATTAATAATACATAAAATATATTATGTACAAATATATAGTGTGTTAAAGTTATGATTAGATCAATTTTTTCTCTTAAATTATTCATTTTTTAGGTTAAAGTATATCATATGTTATTAATAAATTAATAACTCAACGTATTACTTTTGTATTTGTTATTTATAATATTATTTATTTATTATTTTTAATTAATCATGTAGGTATTTCATTGGCTCATGTAATTACCATATTAATGCACAATAAAATATCTAATTCAATTAATAAATATATTAGTATATTTAATTATATATTAAATAACTTATTTGTGTAGTAATAATGGTTGTTTTACCTAATTTGGGGTTTAAGGATTATATTGTAATTAAGTACATTCTAAAGGTTTAGAGATTCTCTTGTTTTTTATATTTTTCTCATATTGGGGCACTAACACTAAAAATTGTTTTCCAGTGCACATGAAGTCGTCAACACTAATACCAAGTGCGAAGATGATCTTCATGTACATGACTAACATGATCTTCATATTGGACATAAACTTGATCTTTAAGAATCCATTTGGGGCACTAACCCCCGCTAACAATGTAAAGAGATAAACTAAGTAGCTGCTATAATTGATCTTCATCTTCAAGTTGACTAACCCCTAACCCATAGGTGAATAAAATAAATTTAAAAAAGAAAATAAAAATAAATTTTATGTTTGTTGACTACCGATTCCCAACAAAAAGTGAGTAATCTTGACCAAAAGGTAATCAAACGTTAAAAGGACCCACATAATAAATCAATATTCTTGATTCAACTTCATGACAGACGTCTGGTACACCACTGCAACTACACGTGAAGTAACCGGTGAAAACGCTTCCCGCAACCTCGGAGTGCCATGCAGCTGTCCTCGTCCCAATTGTCATCCAACGGCTGTTGCCGCCGCACGTCCCCATCACGCCCATCGGCCAAACTCACTTTCGCTTTCGGAATTCCTAGAAAATATCTTAAACCACTTAAGAAGTAGAGAGTTACTAGGTATTAAATTTTATGGCCGCAAGAAATAGCATGATTTGAACGAAGGACAAAGCGTCTCGAGTGCCTCTCACGTTGAAAAATCTTTTGAGGACGACTCTGTCGTAATTAATGACGCCGAGGATGTGAGTGTCGTTAAGTCACATGTAACGGCTTCTATTGTTTTAAATTGGGGGAGGCGTCAACTGTGCCCGCCTAAAAGAGAGTACAGAAGTCGTTACTTTGACCTAACGCCGTCAACACCGACTCCTGATGACGAAAGTTGCGTCGTTGTTTGACGCGTTTAGCGGGTAATCTCTCCCCCAACTTTTAACTTCTGAGATTTCGTCGACCGTTTAGCTCTGGCTATCAAACAATTCCCTTGTAAATTACTTAAATACTCTTCACTTTTTCAAAATTTCCTTCCAAGCAACCCTTAATTTATTTTCTCTCCATTTTTTTGTATTTCAAACGCAACCTTAATTTATGAGAAACTCATCATCTATCTAGAAGATGCCTATGCAATTTTCCTAATCTCTAAATAGCTAATATATTTATATTTAAAATAAAATATTAGTACTATAAATAAGAAAATAATAAGCTTAAGTACGCTTAAGATACGTGGTTGGGGAATCAAGAAACAATAGTTTTTTTTAAAAAAAAGTAAAATTTCAAAAATTACTCATCTGCCACGTTATGTGTGAGACGTTACAGACGAGGAAGAATCGGCATGAGATGCTCAACGAAATCTTTCATGCATTTGGCAAGCCCCGCATGCCTCCTTTGCTGCAACTGGCCAGGAATCTCTAGCTATTTTGTGTGATCTTATATCCTGAAAAATATCTAAAATTTTGGACAATGTTAGACCCAAACGTAAGTGCCCTCGTCAATTATTTTTCTCAAAAAATAAAAATAAATAAATAATAAAAACAAAGAGGCGTGATGGCTTGTTCACTCTTCTCTCTGTCGTCTAATAAAAATTTAAAAATATAAAAATTTATTATTTGAGGAGCGGGAATTGATTAGGGGATAACGATAAGGTCGAGTGCGTGTATCATTATTATTTTAATGGAAAGACACTCCCGAAATATCGGAGCACCCAATGTAACGGGGTATTCTTGTCTTTTAGAGGAAGTCGTTTGTTTAGCGTCTTACGTTTATCGCGATTGGAAAGAGAGGAGAGCGAGAAATGGAAGAGAAGATCAGAAAGAGAAAATCGGCGAGGATTTACAAGTTAGTGGGAGCGGAAGGAGGAGTACGTGGCCTAGGAAAAGCTCGGATCCTTGGTGTGGGGGGTGCATTCCTTGCCATGAACGAGGTGAAAAACGGGTCAAAAAATCCCCAGCTTGAATCTCTCCTAATTTATGTCTATGTTCCGCAACTCTGATTTAGTCCAAAAACCCCATAACGATAGGACTGTCGTCCATCACATATCCTACGTGTCAATTAAATCGCCTTAAATTTATGAAACCTAATACGTCTCAGAATTATCCTAACCGGTGAGAGTTGCAAACATATAATTATTATTTATTCATGTGGGTCTTACATAATAAATAACCTTAATTAATATTTGTTTAATATAATTTTTTTATTTAGGACTCATCTTGTATATAGAAGACACGGGTGAGATCAAATTAGGACTCGGTCAGACAATTAGACCACGTTCCAAAGCCGTCTAAATAGGAAGATAGTATTTTGGTATCCTAGTGTCTTTGGGTCCCAGTCCGATTAGGGTAAAACACAGGGTGTCGAAGACATGGTTGCGAATGGCAACCGAAGCAGATAACTTAACTTACTCCACACGAAATATGGTTACACGTTGCAGTCGGGTTCCTCGTCGAAGCGCAAGCGAAGGAAGATCCGGAACTAATACTGCTTTGACTCTACAAAAGGAAATGACGATAATGCTCCCTGAGAGCGCGTCGGGTTGTTCCATGTTTGTTGCGGAACGGATAGCTAAACTCGTCCTTACGCAGGCAACGCAAGGGTACGATAATCTGTTTCCCGAGAGGTTGAGACATATCGCGAGGAGATACGAGAACTCGTTGGTTTTCCTTGCGTCCTCGCGTCGAGACCTATATAAACCCGCAGGATCCACATTAATGCTGAAATCAGCACAGAGTCGTCCTCGATTTTGAATTCGCTACCCTTTCTTCTTCTTCTCTGTTTTTTTTTTTAAAACTTTTCTCGTAGTTGCATTCATCAATGGCGTTTAGGAAAAGCCTGGCGTGGAGGTTTCTGAACCTCGCGCAGGCTCGCCGTTCGGCCGCGTTGCCGGCGAATTCTTTCCGGAAGATGCTCTCTCCCGAGGGTTCGGAGGAGAGAGGCTTCTTGAGGCGGCTGCTGCAGAGTCGGGAACTGTTCCAGTCGGCGACGCCAGCGGAGCGGCTGGGGCTGCCAGTTGGCGAGAAGCTGATGGAGAGGTTGCGAGTGATCAATGGCGAGCGCCTCCGGCTGGAAGGACTGGCTCCTCCGGAACCGGATGGGATGCCGGAGAAGGATGCGGTTCTTAAGATTTCGGTGATCGAAGCGAAGAAGCTCCTCTGGGCTTCTCAGATGCAGATGGTGAAGGAGAGGCTGAGAGGTATGTCCAGGAGTTGTGTTTCGAATTCGGAGTTTCTCGAGATCTGCGGAGATTGCTTTGACGGCATAAAAAGCAATGAGGAGATTGTAGGCATCGCAAGAATGCTGGACGAATCCGGTGCCGTGATCGCCTTAGGGAACGTCGTGTTCTTGCATCCGGAACAGGTAATGGTCCCCTTCCGATTCATTGTTTTTGTTATTTCGGTTTCTTCCTTCGGTAGCCGGCGTAAATTTCTCGAGTGGTGAAGGCCGTGTGTCAACTGTCCACGAATCTTTTCCAGATGTTCCTCGCGCAAGGACTACCTTGCCCCGTGATGAGCCAGAGATCTGGCCTTCGGGCGCCCCATTGAGATTAGCTAACGGCCTGCTTAGATCGATTTCTTTTAATTTTCCTCTTTCTCTATCCGGTTTGTCTTCTTCCAGTAATTTTCTCAAACGATTTTTTTATTTTCTTAAATCGTCTGAAACGTTAAACTTTTTCATTATTCTACTTCTACCGCCATCTAATTCGTCGTTCTATTTTTCTGCTGTCTTCTCTACAGGAAAAAGAGGATTATATTTTTCATTTGGTGATTGGTATTTTACAGATCCCGCCTCAAAATCACTTCAAACATAGAGATGGCGCCGGATTTCAGTCCCCTAACGCCTCCGAAGGCCAAAGTTCTTACTAACCAGACCAAAACCTTTTTCTCTCTCTCTCTCTCTCCTCTTTTATAAAGAGAGGCCAATTACTAACCAGACCAAACCTTTTTTTTTTTTCTATCTCTATCTCCTTTTTATAAAGAGAGGCTAATTACTAACCAGACCAAACCTTTCTCTCTCTCTCTCTCTCCTTTTATAAAGAGAGGCTAATTTCAAAACTCAGAAGAAAGAATTTGAAAAACTAGAAAATAAGATAAAAGAAAATTTGGTCTTCTCTCTAGGTTACTCTGCTCAACCAACTGTCATCTCGGCCATCAACGTGGAGCCCAGTTCCTTAATTCAGGTAAATCCATGGTTGTCACTTGCCACGGAGTGTCCACCGTTTCAGACCAATAGATCTTTACTTCCGTCCTGGACACGTATGAGCACTGTGATCTATTCGCGTGCTCTCCCGTATATAAGAAAATTTTCAGTTACTGTACACGCGTTAGTAGTGCAATATGAAAAGACAGGGTTGCGCTTAAAAAACCTTTTAACGTTTTGTTTTATTACAGGTATCGTCTCTACTGTCCGCTCCAACCGATATTATAAACCCAAAATTGATCTTCAGCTCATGTGATTCTGATCCCTGCATTTTTCTTGCAGGTGGCTAAAGCAGTGGAGAGCGTCATTCCAATATCACTCTCCTCACAGAACGATCCAAGACGGGAAGTGCTGGAGAAGATGGAGAAAGAGAAGAAGGAGATCGACCGTCGTGCCGAGGCCCTGGTCCGGAGGGAGCTCTGGGCCGGGCTGTGGCTGTTCGTAGCCCAGACAATGGGGTTCATGAGGCTCACGTTCTGGGAGCTGTCGTGGGACGTTATGGAGCCCATCTGTTTCTTCGTCACGTCGCTGTACTTCGTGGGCGGGTACAGCTTCTTCTTGCGGACCTCCAAGGAACCCTCATTCGAGGGGTTCTTCGAGAGCCGGTTCAACGCGAAACAGAGAAAGTTGATGCGGGCTCGCAAGTTTGACATGGGGAGGTTCGAGGAGCTTCGGAGGGCGTTCTAAGAGAGGGCAGTTGGATCCCTCTGAACTCTCGGCTTCTTCCCTGCGTCATTAGTTAGGGATGGGTTAAACCGAATTTTAGACGGAAAATACACATAAATAATGTGAATTTTAGAGGTATGGGGTTATTAGATTTAAATTTACTATTCGTCTCTCTCACACATACTGTAAATTACCTTCGTCCTCGAAGACATCCCCGTTTGTTGTCCTAATCGGAAACTGAATTTTTCTTAGAGACTTTTGGAAGGAGCTCACAGGGACCAGTTCCAAAAAAAAATAAAAAAAAAATAGGGTGGTAAAATTTACCTTTTATTTACCCCTTAGTCCGTTGAGTCACTTAGGGGGGGGGGGGGGGGGGGGGGGGGGGGGGGGGGTGGTTACTCCACAATGAACTACTCCACAATGAACTTGAATTAAAGTGAAGAATTGAATTGAACTGAAATAAATTGATTTAATTTTAACTCATCTTTGGGTGTTAGTGTAGACGAGTTTAAGTGTATTGAAAAATAGATTTTAGTGTTAGTGCCCCAAAATGAAGAAGAGAATGAGTAACCTTTTATAATATACTTAAATAGAATATATATCTAAATATATAATTAACCAAAATAAATATGGTTACTATACTTATAAGTAATTTAACGTGTAGTATTAGAATATATTAATAACCTAATTAATGAAAAATTATATTATATTACTTAATGATTATAGTTTATTATAAATTAAAATAATAATTACGTGTGACTACAATAAATTATTAAAAATTAATTAATTTTTTTTAAAAATAACATAAGAGAATATAATAAATAAACCAAATTGTTTAATTAATTATAGCAATTGGATAATTAAACCAATTAATGATTTAAAAAAAATAAAAAAATTAAAAATAGCATAAGCGAATATAATAAATAAATACATAATTTTTTAATAACATAAGATATATTTTGATATTAAAACTCACTATGTTAATACAGTAATAAAAAAATATTTAATAAATAAATAAATAAATTAATTTATCAATAATATAATATATATTTTTACGTATTAATAATTAATAAGATATTAACACAAAACATAAAACCATTTGTTTAATTAATTATAGCAATTGGATAATTAAAGTAATTAATGATTACAGTTGATTATAAATTAATATACTAATTACATGTGACTAGAATAAATTTTAAACACGTGAAAAAAGTATAAAATAACAAAAACAAATATAATTAACGTAAATTATTTTTAACAATGAGTTCATGCGTTTAAAATCATCAACTTATTAGTTTAGTACATACGCACGACAACATACATGTTCAAAAACAATAAAGTACAACCGCTAATAATCAATCCATACGCTAGTCGCTATGGCATCTCGAAATTGTGCGGCTCTAGTGGATTCTAATGCATGGCGCCTCCGCATGGTTGTTGATAGGTTGTCTTCATCCCCAAGATCATCGCTATCATCGCTATCTTTATCCTCATTTACACCTGCTAATCGGACCTCATCACCTCCTCCACCAACCTCATCATCCGAATCATCATCTTCCAATTCAAACATATCATTATAATCCTCCTTACGTATATAATTGTGTAATATGCAACAAGCTATTACAATTTTCATCTGGATTTTATAAGAAAATGGTAGAGCGCCTTTCAACATTTGGAATTGAGTATTTAATGCACCAAAAGTTCATTCAATAGTATTCCTGAAAGATGAGTACCTTCGGTCTAAACTCTTTATCATTTCTAGGAAGGTTGTCCCCAAATTCTTGTAGATGATAACAAGTTCCTCGATATGGGGTCAAAAATCCTGGCATATTTGCATAACCAGCTTCGACTAGATAATATTTACCTACAGTACAAAATATTTTCCATATAAGATAATTGAAGATAAAATAGAACAAAATTACTACATAAAAAAATATTATTTACCTTCAGGTACAAAGATTCTATTTCGGCAAGTTAATGTGTCCTTCAGTCCACGGGAATCAGCTGTTGATCCCTCCCATTCTACAAGTACATAAGTGAATGCTAATGCCTTTTGCAAATAAATCGGACCATCAATCCCACGAGGACGTAGTGCACGTCTATACCTATGGCTGAGATAGTATTTTCCCATCATGTACATAAGACATGTGAGTGCTATCATTCTTACAATCCTATTTTTGTCTTCCATGGAAACCGGCAAATACAATCACCACAATTACAATGCCGACTACAAAAATAATTCTTGTTTCTTCCTAAATGTCATAAACACAAAAACATACCCTTATCTTCAATCATAAATTATTTTCAATCACACCTACATAAAGCCATCTCCAATCACACACCCACAATATTCATCCACACAATAAGAACACAACAATCATGAAAACCCAAATCTTAACCATAATAACATTCATAATCTATCAATGATATGTCTTATAAAGTCATAATTAAAAAAACATAATTAAACTTCAAAATAATTTTTCCAAAATAGATAGTGTACTTAAAACTATTGACTACATTTCACCAGAATAATATTTAAGCCAACTGAGTCGCTCTTCCATTGGCAGCTTCGTAAACATGTCCTTCTTCATTTGTGTATCTAACAATAGAGGATCACGAAATTTCATCTCTATCGATAGGTCCGAGATTTATGTGAGGGCATCATACCAATTCTCTCCGACGGTTTTATCATCTTTAGGTTTTACAGTTTCACGCAATACCGCGACAATTTCTTTCATTTTATCGTGGAACATGAAATGGTCATCGATGGACATGTCCGGTCTCTTTCTACGACGACTTGAAGTTGACGGATTAGCACTTTGAGACTGATCAGGTGCCAACTCATTTTCTGTAAAGAATGGCGAAGGAGTATCTCTACCTAAATCGATATCCTCGAGCATGTCCAAGCGTGAATTTTCTTCCTCATGTTGGACATCATTGCACATGTCTTCGTCAGTTTGACTTACTGTCCTTATGGCTATTGAGTTTCCCACTACCAAAGCCAATTTTTCATAAAGGGGGCAGCCTTGTTGTCTATATTTTTCAGCTTCTTTACGCTCTTACAAGAATAAAACATCATTTAGATGGCTTGGAATAGAGTTCTAGTAATGTGGAAAACATAAAAAATGTTTTATAGTACATCATAATTTACTGACCTTGATATAGTCTTGCCATAAAGAATGACATGCAGTAACTCAATGTGTGGTTACATCCCAACCGAACCCACTAGTGTTGAGACAACTCGTTACTGCTTGGTAAGTTTTCTTCCATGATCTTGTTCAATACTTGACCTGCTCAACAGTATTTTTATTAGTTGCGTCTTCATTGAACCTATTGACACAATCTAAATACACTTCATGCTTCCAAACTCCATTGGACATCCTATTCCCCATATTGACTTGCTCAACCAAGAGATCGAGCATTTTGTTGTCATCATCGAAGTTCCAAATGTCATATGATCAAGGAGTTTGTTGTCTTCTTCCATCCATTTATAATCTAAATCCAAGATGGTCCTCATAGAAATTTTTTTTATCAGACAACCATTACTCGTCGTAGTAACTAGGGACACACAGAAACACAACTAACAAATAACAAAATACCATATGGTGGATATTTATAACACCAAAATCTCCTCACCACATGGCAAGAAAATTCCATAGCACTTCAAACATATTCAACAACATTCTAAAATATTTCAAAATTAATCGAACTAATTTCATAGCAGATGACTAGAACAATGAGAAAATAAATTCATCAAGTCCAAATTCACCGAATACCCCTAGTAGAACCCCATATGACTTCGTAGTCACAATGAACCGTACATCGTCATTGATGGGGGTCAGGTTTCGTTGGCCAATGGATGCCCGTGTAGGCGACTCAGCCTTGTTTGAACTGGACTAAACCCCTAAATCCTAAACCCTAATCGAGAACCCTAACAAATTAAAATAAACCCTAAACCCTAAACCTTACAACCCGTAAAAGCCCCAAACCCTAAACCTTACAACCCCTAAAAGCCCCAAGCCCTAAACCCTAAAGTCTAACCGAGAACCTTAATAAATTAAAATAAACCCTAAACCCTAAACCCTAGTCCTTAAAACCCCTAGCCCCAAACCCTAAACGCTAGTCCTTAAAACCCCTAAAAGTCTCAAACCCTAAACCCTAGACCTTAAAACCCCTAAGAGCCCCAAACCATAAACCCTAGACCTTAAAACCCATAAAAGCCCCAAACACTAAACCCTAAGCCCTTACAACACTATCACCCCAAAAACCGAGAACCCCATTTTTTTAAAAAAAACATAAACCCTAATTCCATACCTAAAGACTAAACCCTAGACCTTAAAACCTTAAAAGTCCCTAACCCCAACTAATCCCGAAATTAAACCCTCTCAAGATGAAATTGAACCCTAAATCCCATAATTAGACAACAATCAAGATAAATTACGCACATAAATTAAAATTAAATCAAATACAACACTAAATTAGTTGAAAAAAAAATTAGGGTACTTACCTTTTGAAATTTGGGGAAAACCACTGCCGAATGGGGAAATCTAAGACCAATCGAAGAAATTGATGCCTAAATGTCGAAAATTGAAGAAAATCGAAGGATATCGAAACCGGAATAGGTTAAATTGAAGGAAATCGGGGGGATGAAAGAGAAGAGCGAGACCGATAAGAGAGAGGGAGGCCGAGAGTGAGAAGAGAGGGAGGCCGAGAGGGAGACCAGAGAGGGAGAAGGAAGAGTGAGGCCGAGAGTGAGAAGAGAGGGAGGCCGAGAGGGAAAAGAGAGAGGGAGAAGGAAGAGTGAGGCCGAGAAAGACACGGAGAGGAGATGCGTAGAAGAAAAGAAGGAGATGGGGCGAAAAAACTCGAGCTATGATGAGAGAAAACTGAGAGCGAAAACGAGAGATGACGAGAGAAAGCAGAGAGAGCGAAGACGAGATGAATAAGATGGGGCGAAAAAAATCGTCGGGAGACGAAGGCCGAGAGAGAGGGATAGGAGAAAGGGAAATGACGATAATTTTCCTTTGGGGGGGGGGGGGGGGCGCGGGGGAAGAAACATGTGTTGCGCGATTCAAGTGGTGGATAATCTTACCCCCCCTAAAGTTCCCATCTTCTTTTAGTTTTAGTCAGCAAGCCGGCCCCCTATCACTTGAAGGCTTCCTTCGTCAAAGCACCAAAGATTGCCAACTTCACTTTGTTTAGGAGTCCAATTAACAATGCAGGGCATTCCACATTCCTCTGCCACGACAGGGCGCCCTGGCGCTGTACAAAGTAAAAAAGATCATGCCAACAATCTTTCACGAGTACCTTGAATCCTTTTCAAGCTTTTGCACTAAGCCACTAGAATCCTCTCGCCTCGCCTGACCACTAACAGCTTGGAACAGATCTGCCTTTCCTGCCTTGCTTTCAAGAAAGCCTGCTTTACTACTACTGGTACTAATGACTTTCCTTGCCCTGTCGAGCTTGGAACCTACTAGCCCGATTGTCGTTTGGGCAGTAGTACAGCCAGTTCCCCTACGCCTGTCTCTTTTTAGAAGCTGAATTGATAGTGCTTAAATAAGCCTCTAGGGATCGAATTGGAATGTTCTTGCTTGTCATTCTTTGTTTCTCCCATATCACTGAAGCCCAAGCGAAAATGCGAATCGGTTGACCCCACATAAATGTCATACCGAATGGCTAAAGTTGAGCTTAGAAGAAACAAAAGAGAGAATTCGCATATGTTTTCCACGTTCGAGGTCTGGTCTTGCTCAAGACATACTCAAAAAGAAAAAATAGGGAATTTTTCTATCTCGTTCCAGACAGTGGGGTCTTCTTCACCCAGCTTACTATTTAGTTTTTTCAACATAAGGTTATCTAGATCCTTTAGCGTCTCTGCCGGCCTTGGATTTGACAATACAATATAAGTATATTAAATGCTGAAAGTCAGGCCGATGTCCTCACTTGGGCAATCAGGGAGAGGGTCGTGACTTGTGATCCTTCAAACTAGGAGGAACTAGGGGGGGGGGGGGGGTCAAACTAGGAGGAACTAGGGGGGGGGGTTCAAACTAGGAGGAACTAGGGGGGGGGGGTTAGTCAACAAAATGAAAATTTGATCTTCATCTTCATCTTCATCTTATGTATCTACATGATCTTCATATTCGAAATGGGTGTTAGTCAAGACAACTTCATCTTTGAAATCTTTGAAATAGGGTATTAGTCAAGACAACTTCATCTTCATCTTCATCTTATAGAAATTTAAAATTATTGATTTTAATAATTATAAAAATGAACTAATTAAACCAAAGTGTCTGAGTTAACAATATTTTAATTACCACTATTAAATCACTAATACAATAGAGTGAATAAAGAAAATTCTGATTAAGGAATAAAAAATATTATATTAATAACATAAGATAGATTTGTATTGTATTAATTAATAATATATGTTGACATAATTAATGATGATATATTAATCAAATGCATACTTTAATTATATTTTATTTACCAGGGAGGATTGAATTTTGTGTATTCTTCAGTCAACTAGCCTAACCAAATATAATGAATTAATTTGAACTAAACACTAATTATATCCTAAATTATCAAGCAATAATTTAATTAACTACTTCCTAAATTGTCAAGCAATAATTTAATTAACTACTTGCACAACAGGAAACGTCAACTCTGGATTTTACCGTGATTCGTGCCTCTCTCGAGTGCCACGTAACCACGAATCCGGATTCTCAATCCTTGCGTCTAGCCCCTCTCGGGCGCCTAGAGTTAATGACAAAGATCGGATTACAATAGAATGCAGAGAATCAATTTCCTATTGTGATGATGCTAAAATTATCAACTTTGGATTTTACCGTGATTTGTGCCTCTCTCGAGCGCCACGTAACCACGAATCCGGATTCTCAATCCTTGCGTCTAGCCCCTCTCGGGCGCCTAGAGTTAAAGACAGAAATCGGATTAAAATACCAAAATCCAACCTCAATTATAATCTTACCCTAATTAGCTAATTTAATCAAATATCAAGAAAACAAATCTTAAATAAACCTTAATTATCAAATCAGATTCAATTAACATTCAAAACCTAAGTTCAAACTATATGAAAAATTAAATTCAATAGTGACGAATTACTCCCCTTCTTCCTCCTCTCGCTCGGGCAGCAACTCGTTCTCACGGGTGCTACAATTTCCAGAAATTGGTGGCGTCGGGTAGCAATAGTGAGTGGCCGGAGGTAGAGACGACGCCGACGACGACAGTTAGAAGCCGACGGACGGAGGTAACATCTGGCGAAGAGCGAAACAGAGCTGACGTTCTCCAACCGGCTCTCTCGAGTCTCGGTTGGAGTCGGAATAGCTCCGGGACTGGTCAGAAATACGTAACCGACGCCGGAGGATGGTCGAAAAGCGGAAGTTGCACCGGAGAAGCCCTCTCGGATCTCTTCTCGGCTTGGCGAGCGACTACTGTCGAACTCACCTCGACGGAGACTCTCTCGAGCTCTCCTCGGGTTTGTTCTCGGTTGCTGGACGGCGGTGGACGACGGTGGCGCGGCGAAAGCTATTGGCCCGGCGAACGGCGGTGGGGAAGGCAGTGCGGGAGAGAGGAAGAAAAAAGAAAAAACGACGCGCGATGGGGGGGGGGGGGGTGCGAGGAGAGAGAGCGAGGCCGAGGGCGTCGCCCGTCCTTCAATTCGAAGAAGATAAAAAAGGGCCTTCTTCCACATGATTGAAATTAAACCGTGGAGATGAAGGCTTCCTTCATCCCCTGCATCGAGATGAAGCTTCATCTGCGCTCCACTAACGACTTCAAGTGGAGAAGGGCGTTATGTGGTTGAAGATCATCTTGTCCTTCAAGTTGACTAACCCCCCCTAGGGTGGCATCGAGCCGAGCCTCAAACCGAGCCTCATCCCGAGCCTAAAATTGTTATCGCGCTCGAACCCACAAATTTTAACCGAGCTTGAGCCGAGCTTTGAGAACTCGAGCCTCAACATACATTTAAAAAATTTCAAAAAATATATATCAAATAAATTATATATAAAATTATACATACATTTTACATAAAATTGGGCATGACCTCTACATAAAATTAGGCATAACCTATATATATAATACATGTATAAGATTGAGGCATAACCGCTTCTTAAATTGAGTATAATCTATGTATATAATACCTATATAAAATTCAGCATGACCTCTACTTAAAATTGGGCATAATCAATATATATAATACCTGCATAAACACTCCATAAACACTCCATAAATACTCCATAAAATAATCTAAACACTTCATACACTGCATAATATTATAAATAAACTTCATACAATAATCAAACACAACAAAATTAAATGAAATATCACTATCAATTTACAATCACCCAAATAAAAACTATAAATCCATTATAAAATTACAAACTATAGTTGTTTCTCTTAATGCTAGAAAATAATATACGTCCCTGCATGAGCAAAATCTCCACCTATGACAAAAAAAAAGTTAGTTATTGTCAGATAAAAAAATACTCTTCCACTACTAGTTACTTAATGTAATTAAAAATATTAAAATTACCATGATGAGATAAATATGAAAAATCATGTATAGCTGGTAACATTATCTCTACACTCTTCTTCTCAGGTTGTAATCATAAAACAAAATTTTAATAAATAAAACTAAAAAATATACTAAAAAATATCATAATAAAGAATTGATCAAAGAAATTCACCTTTTGATTTTTCTTTACACCATGAAGAACCCGAACCCAATCATTGACACAAATCAAAGCTTGAACTGTACTTGGTGCCAAGGAAGAATGATATGAGTCTATTACTCTACCACCAGCACTAAATGTAGACTCTGAAGCTACTGTGGATATGAGAATTACAAGGATGTCTGCTGCCATCTTAGATAATACCCGAAATTTCATATGATTCACTTTCCACCATTCTAAAATATCAAAATCATATTCTGAAGTTTCCTCACAACTATATACACCTTCTTCAAGATAAATTTCCAATTCTGACCTTGGTGAATTAACTACATCCTTTTGCTTCATATAACTCATTAACTTTGACTAACCTGAACTTGATCCTTTTGCTTCATATAACTCATTAACTTTGACCAACCTGAACTTGATGAAGGCCTACGACTTGTGGAAACACCCATAGAGCTAGTACTTGAAAAAATCTCTCCATTTCTAATATCCACATTATATAAGGATACATATTCATCGTAGATCTCATATAAGGTGCGTCGAACTAAATTTATATTCATTGTAGCTTCCTCAGAATATATCGCTGGAAAACACATTTCGATCAACTTTAATTTGACCCTTGGATCCAAAACTGAAGCAACAACCATCAATAAATTGCATTCACCCCAATACTTCTCAAATTTCTCTTTCATTCTACTAACCATTGTCCTAATGAAAACATTTTCATTTGTAGAATGAAAATCCAGAACTTCTTTTATCCTATATACCTCACTAAGGTACAAATTAGAAGTAGGGTAGTCACTCCCAGAAATTATATTAGTAACTGCATTAAAAACATCTAAAATCTCACACACCATGTCAACCTTTTCCCATTCATCAGAACTTAGCAAACAATCATCTGTTGGTTCTCTAACTTTAAATCTAGAGAATACATCTTTGAATTTTAATGAAGAAGACAACATGTCATAAGTGAAGTTCCAACGAGTTGGACAATCAATAACCAACCTCTTTTCACCAAGTTCTAATTGTTGTACAATTTCAGAAAAAGTGCGAAGTCTAGCCTCAGACAGATTTATGAATTTGACACTTTCACGCACATTATCAATGATATCCTTAATCTGAACAAGACCATCTTGGACTAATAAGTTCAAAATATGAGTACAACAACACACATGAAACAACTTTCCACCACACACCAAATTTTTTTTCCTTGAAAAATCTTGTTTCAAAACTCTGATACAAACATCATTATATGCAGCATTATCAACTGAAATACTAAAAAATTTATTTTCGATCTCCCACTCTTTCAAAAACTTGTAAATAGCATCTGCTATATCAACGCCACGATGAGGAGGAGGAACATGCACAAAACTCAAGACTCATTTTTGTAGTTTCCAATTACTGTCAATAAAATTCCCAGTAATAACCATGTATTCAATTTTTTGATTTTGAGACTTCCAAAGATTCGTGGTAAGACTAATCTTGTTAATCTCTTTTAACAAAATTTTTAATTTCTTTTTCTCTGCCTCATACACCTCCATACACTCCTTCTTAATGGTCTTACAGGATATTTTCTCATAATTCATATTTGCCATCTTCATTACAAAATTAAATCCCTCTTCTTCTACTATCATGAATGGATGCTCATGCATAAGAATCCAATGAGCAATGAGTACTCCCATTTTAGCTTCATCATATTTTTCTCCAAAATCCATAAAAGGAAGTCCAGATGGACTCTGGTCAACATTAAACCCCGCTCCCACTAGTTGAAAGTTTAAGGTTTTTTGTTTTCTCATTGCCACTTTTCTACTATTGCAACGTTTCAAATGTCGACTCATATGTGTGGTCACTCCACTACTAATAACACTCAAATTGATTTTACAATGAACACACTGAGCCTTTTTTTTACCATTAAGTGATACTTCTTTGAATTCCAACCACACATGAGACTTTTTTTGTCTTTTTGAAGTATGAGTAGAATCACCTTCATCCTCATTTATGGTAATTTCATCTGGGCCCAATTCTATGACAGAGGGTAGTGACTCTGGTGGAGTTGAGTCACTATTTATAGCCACACTAGAACTAGTGTTAATTATTGATGTCAATTGAGGAGGTGTTGACATTCTTACTTCTACAAAAAAAAAAAATTACAAATTAAAAACATAAAGAAAAGAAAGTTATCCAAACAACAAAGATCCTACACATAATTTAAGATACTTGTCTATTCTTAGAGGAAGGTATATGACATTGTGACAATCGGGAACGACCCTTGTCTTTCAATGCAGCGGGGTCTCTTTGAGCCAGTAGCCCTGCACCCAATAGTTTCCAATCCAATATACCGATCCTTTTTTTACATATAAATTTAAAAACTTCTAAGAGAAGGAAATAAGCACACCAACATTCTCTTCTAACATTCTGATGAAATTCAACCTCAATACCAAGAAATTAATGATAAAAATGAAAAAAAAAATCAACACTTACAGAACCCGAAAGTGTGTTCGCCGTTCAGGGATATCTCCAAAAGCCTTTCCAAGAATGAAGAAGCACTGCTGCAACGAAGCGAGAGTTAGAAATTTTGTAGGGTTAGGTCGGCGACGAAAAAAAAATTGAACATTAAATAAAAATCTTACCTCCCGTCGGACCGTTGCTTTCGTCTCGTCAGCGAGGAAGAATTTCAAATGAAGAAATCGAAGAGGAAGGATAAAAATTGATTGTAAAAAAGAGAGATAATTTACATCCGTCTATATCTAACGTATCAATTCAACGAAATATGAACATTTGACAAGGTTTAGGCATCATATATCATCCGATGAATAAATTTAAGACATCAAAGGTTCGCACACAAGATCTCAATTTCCAAAAGATAGCAAAGGAACTATCAAATCACTTTTGCTAATACATCAAGCTATATAACATTTTAGAACAGCAACAGATATAAGTTCAATGAGAATTAAGAAAGAAGGACAAAAACTAACATTTTTTTTTTATAATAAAAAGAAGTTGGATGCAATTAAGAAAGCTCTTGATTCCATTAACTATAATAGAATATTATTGAACCGAATGTGTTATCAACACTCAAAATCATGAAATAAAATTCCATTGCTAAAATATATCAAGTAACAATTTGAATACCATTGCTGTTTATTGCTGAAATGTATGATAAATGTACAAAATTTTATAAGAGGTCAGGCACCTAAAAATAAGAAGGCAAAAAAGAAACAAGATCCCACAACATAAAAATATTTGAAAGTCTAGAATAATAACTTCATTTATGAAGAACAGTGGAATTTGAGCAAAAAAATCATTGATAACCAACTATTTTCCAAACATTATTGCACTTGAGCTTAGTAAGTCATTCTCAGATATACAAAAACATAACAAATGACAAGGTGGGGGATTTTTCTCCCCCACCCTTCCTGTTACGGTCCCGGATCTGACACAAGGATTCTTTGGGAGGATCTGCAATCTGTCACGGGTTACGGGTCTTCCATGCATTACCATAGCGGTAGTAGGAAGACATGGGGAAGACGAAAATGAAGATCAAGCCAAAGGGAAGCTTGATACCCTAGAGCTTGTTGAGGAGAACTCTAAGCCTCTCTACGCTAGATTTAACCTAATTCTTAATACTTCAATGCTTCATTTTCTCATTACTCTTACCCCTTAAATAGGGTTCACCCTGTTAGGGTTTAATAAAATATTACAGAAATATCCCTATGAATAAATAATTCCAAAAATATCCCTATTAATAAATAATTCCCAAAATACCCCTATGGCCTAAAACTAAAATAAGATAAAGTAAATTAAATAAAACAACTAAAATAATAATGTTATTGTGTGCATAACATTACACCCCCCTTGGAAGACGAGCTTGTCCTCAAGCTCGGAAGTAGTGTCTGTATGTCGACGTCTTCATAGGTGTTGAAGTAGCATCCGCGATAGCTATGACACCCCCTCTGTTCACCCACTTTTTTTATTTTTATTTTTTTTGGGCCAGTCAGAGTTAACCTGGGTTGACTCGGTTCCGAAACCCGGTCTGGCGTGAGAGTCAGCGGACCGGGCCGATTAAATTTTCGTAAGTTAGGAAAATTTAATCGAGAGTCGTCTTCTTCCTTCGGCACTCCCGAACTGCGGCCGGTGGATCCTTTCCTCACGGCACCAACGAAGTCTGGCGACGGACGTCTCCTTCCTCTCTCCCGGCATCGATGGAATCGCCTGATTTTTCGGTGATGAAGAGCAGCCCGTTGGGGCTTCGCTTCGCCGATGGGAGAGTTGCCGAGACAGAGGGCTCTCGGAATATCGCCGACGGTTCTACTGGAATGTCGCCGACGGGTCTTCTGCTGAATTGTCGCCGACGGTCTTCTGTGGAAATGTCGCCGACGATCTTCTGCTAGAATGTCGACGGTTCTGTTATTGGAATGTCGCCGAACAGGGCGAAATTGTCGCCGACGGAGTCTCGTGCTACTCCTGTGGTAACTAGCAGCCCTTGGAGGCTTTGCCGATTGGAATTTTTTCGAGACAGACTCTCAGAAATATTTCCCGGTGGGAATGGCCGGGAAATTTTTCCCCTCCCGTGCGGAACGGAAATTTTCCCCCTCCCATGCGGAACGGAATATGGCTGCGTGCATAACATTGGCTTGTTCCCGTGTGCAGGGGAGGACTAATTTCTGTTGTTTTTCTGCGTCCGCCTCTCGAGACGAAATTTTTGATTTTTCCGGCCATGGGCCGTTCTGCCCGTCCGAGATAGAATTTTGAGGTCATATGACCTGTTTTGCTGCAACAACGAGTTTCTCCCTTCCATAATGTTCAATGGAAGCATCTAACCGTGCTCGTATTTCCTCCAATTCCTTACCCATAGCAATCCATCTTTCTTGGGATATAGAATAACCCATTGTGTTCCCGCTCTGATACCAGTTGTTACGGTCCCGGATATGACACAAGGATTCTTTGGGAGGATCTGCAATCTGCCATGGGTTACGGGTCTTCGAAACATTACCATAGGGGTAGTAGGAAGTCATGGGGAAGACGAAAACGAAGATCAAACCAAAGGGAAGCTTGATACCCTAGAGCTTGTTGAGGAGAACTCTAAGCCCTTTCCTTCTTGAATGTCATAACTCAGTATGAAGTTTCCTGGCTCTCAGCCAGCTAAAATGCAATTGATGGTACACTCAAGCAAAAAATAAAACAAAATGAAAAAAATAATTAAGAGAATAAAATAGGTCAACCTCTAGTAAGAACACGTATCACTGAAGCACCATTGAACTATTTGAGATGCAAACAATTGCAAGAAAAAGAGAGTATACCAAAAACTCATCTAGTAGAGGAACCTATATTACAATACCAACTGCCAGAATTTGAATGCCTCTCACCCACCAAAATCACTTAAAACTAACTTTAACATTAACATTAAGATTGGAATTGTAAACGAGATTTCCTTGAAACAGTAGAGGTTGTGAGATGAGACTTGAAATAAGACATGAGAACAAAGAAAATAATTATGACCATCTCTGTTGGAAAATCCATCCCCCAAAGCTCTTTTTCTTTAAGTTATAGAGGAAAAGGAAACATCCTTATACAATCTGTATAGAATGATCTTCCCAGTACGTTGTGACAGTGCATTACCTTCTACCCTTAAATCAAGAACTCACCGTTTCAAAAAATCAAACAATATCAACACTCAAAATCATGAAATAAAATTCATACTGGCAGTTTTCTTCCAAGGATTTCTTCCCGAGTGCACTTTGAACTGTCAGCTGCAAATATCTGCAAAAAAAAAAAAAAAAAAAACAGAGCTGAGAAAAAGAAAATTTGCTTACATAAACAAAGTGTTTGCCGTTCGGATATCCAAAAAGACTTTCCAAGAGTGAAGGAGCACTGCTGAGAAACGAAGCGAGACTTAGAGATTATTGAGGTTAGCTCGGCGACAAAAAAAAATAGAAAGATTAAATAAAAATCTTACCTCCTTCCGTCGGACCGTCGATTTCGTCTCGTCAGCGAGGAAAAACTTTGGATGAAGAAATCGAAGAGGAAGAAGAGAAAGAAATCGCAGAGGAAGAAGAGACAGAAATCGCAAAGGAAGAAGAGACAGAAATCGCAGAGGAAAAAATCGAGGAATCGAAGAGGGAGAGGGAGAACGAGGGATTTGAAGACCAAATCCCCCATTTCCCCTGAATACCTGTCAATGGACAGCGATTTCCGCAAAAAATCATGTTGAAACGGCATGGAAATGGTAGAGTGAGGTATGGGTTTCGTAGGCGAAACGAAGAGAGGTCTCCCGATCTCCGAATCGCTCGTTCTATTAACGAGTTGTTTCGCGAGCTGACGAGCCGAACCGGGCTCTACTTGAGCTCGACTCATTAATGTAAACGAGTCCATTTCTGAGTTCGAGCTCGGCTCAAGCTCAAAATATAACGTTTCGAACCGAACCAAAACCGAGCCGAACTCGAGTCGCTAGCGAGCCGACTCGGTTTAAAGACACCCTTAGGAGTCGGAACACACTTGCTGAGATCGGCTTCGGCCAGACGAGGCTGTCTTTGAGAGACATGCCTCAGGTAAAAAAATCCGTTAGGATCAAATTGGAAGGTTCCCGTATTTTAAGAAAGTATATGGTCTCACTTAGGTTTCGGAAGCTGGTGGGTGGGGTTCGGGTCTCAGTATATGGTCTCACTTAGGTTTCTAGCTTCAAAATTCAAAACGAGAGGGAAAAAGGTTTCCTTTTACGAAGTTGTTTATTTCTTATTCTCAGAGGATGCTTGCGTTTAGCTGATTGACACTTAAACTCATTTGCTTTCGTTAATATTCCTTACTTTCACTCCTTGGAGATATGTGGGAGGTTTTTTGAAGGAAAATTTGTAGGAAAGCGATCATTTCTCTTTTCCACGGTTATAGTTTGGAGTAACTGAGTAAGGAATTTCATTTTATGCTTAACTTGTGTTTTCTGTTCTGTCCGCAAGTTCATAGAATATAAGGTGACTTTGTTTAGCAGCAATCTAAGTTCATGGACATTGGAGCATTTAGTTTCTTTACGAGTAACCAAAAAATTTGATTGGCTTTGTTCCCTTCAAGTCTTTTACCCTGATGCTTTTATATTTTCTGATGTTGCTTTGGTTTTTTCTTGTAAAGATTTCAACAGTTTCTGATCTAGATTGAGAGCACAAATGCTAAATTAAAAGAAAATCATCTGCATATACAAGCCAAATAACACAGACAAAAGGATGCTCTAACTCATTCCTGTATCCATGATGAGATACTCAATCAAAGGAATCGTCCAGGTAGTAAGGTTTATTCTGTCACACCTCAAGTTTATGAGCAATCTGATTTTTCCAGGACTCAACATCGGAAATGAAGGGCATGACTTGGACTTTCCGAAGAAGTTCAAGAGGGATTCAAAGCTACCCATTAGGATATATTTAAACTATGGTGCTGTCAGACATTCTGCTGATAGAGATTGTCAAAGTGTTACAGATATTGTGAAGGTCGGCCTTAGACATGTTATTGCAATATTATATATACAATCTTGTCTTTTTTTTAAATCAGTTCCATTCCAATTTGTTTCTTGTGATATTTCGTAGCTTGGAGAGCTTACTGTGACTTCAGTTCCTGGCTTGCCAGCATGTGATCCTCATGGTGATCCCTCTATCTTTGGGGATTGTTGGTATAATTGTACAATGGAAGATGTCTCTGGTGAGGACAAAAGGCAAAGACTACGGAAGGTTTGGACTAATTTTATTGCAATAATTGTTGAAGTTGCTTCATCTGAGCATGAGTAATTTCATCTCCTTCACAGATGGTGTTTCCAATGCTGACTACAAGACCCACGACCGGCAACACTCTTGCATGGGCAGTGGCATGTGAGCTGAAATTAACTTTACCCAAATAGTCAAACATTAGCTGGCACCTTTGTTTTCTCTCATCTTTGTAAATCATATACTGGTTTTGCAGGCTCTCATTGGGAAGAGAGACTCCTTATGAATGAAATCATGACTAGATCTGTTGATACAAGATCAGTAGTTTAAAAAATGACACTTGCTAATTATAGACCGCCTTGATTGGGGCCACAACCAAGGAACTGAGTTTGTTACCTCTCCATGCAATCAGTGGAAGGGGGCTTACCACTGCAATACTACGCAGTTGTCAGGCTGTACACATAATAGGGAGGCAGAAGGTTACTGCCCTATTGCTACTTACCTCAAGCTTATGCTTAGTTACTGTTCTTCATCTGGATCAATTTTAGATGTCTCTGCTGTGTCATAAGTGAAGTTTTTTTTATGTTATTTGACTCTTTTGGTTTATCTGTTTACTGTGGTTGTTTCAATGTAGATGCTGGCCCCGTCCAATTCTCCGGTTTCAATGGTACTAGTTCAAGTCTACTTAATTTTATCTATAAGTTAAAAAATTTTAATCATCTGAAGATTTTATGTGGTATTTGGCTTGCATTGTTTTGTAGGTGAACTGAACTGCCCTGCTTATCATGAACTATGTAGCAGTGTGCTTGTCCCCTGGTCTGGTAAATGTCCCAATACATGTACTTCTAATTATCACACCTGCTTATGTTCGAGCCGAGTCCGATTTAAATATTTTGAACTCGAGTTCGAGCTCGAGCCTCAAGCCTAGCCAACTCCTTTTGCTTACGTGGCTCTTAGGTGATGTTTAGGTGGTCTTCTCTTTTAATAAGATATTAACTATGGCCCGCCCATACAATTAGCTTTATTATGACAGTTGATTGAGCTTTGATCTCAATAATGGAGTTTGATTTTGATGGAAACTCTACTTTTGACAGTTGACTGACTATTTGATAAAACCTTTATGTTTTGATTGTCAAAAACTTAGACTTTGACCATTAATTAATTATTGACTAAGTTCCTTCAATATTGATCATTGATTGATATCAATGATTGGGGTCCTAATTTTAATGATTAAATTTAGATGCCTACACATGACAATGATTGTTGTCCTGATTTTCATCGGATTCATTTGTACTGGATCAGCCTGGTAAGAATAAAATTTACCAAACAAATCCTCTTTTGCCAAAATTCAATTCTTTGTCTAATTCTGAAATCCAAATATCATTCAAAAACCAGCTGCTGGATAAGTTAAAAAAGGAATACTTTGAACTCTTCTATGCCTTTGAATGACTCTTCCCTCTCTTCATCCATAAAAAATAGGATGGCATGGTTCAATCCAAATTTTCTTTTGTTGCTGCCTCTTCGTGACTTGCAGGTTGCTATCAAGCGTACGTAGCCTGCTGTTGCTACGGAGTTCATTACAGAGACTTCAGTACATGAATAGTAAGCTCTCACCCTTCTTTTTTACCTTCTTTTTCCTTTTCCCCCTGTACCAACGACCAACACAGGATTTCCAGAAAGCGGTTTCTGAAGGAGGAACCGTCGTCATTCCTTCTCTTCGTTTTTTCTTAGTTTATTTTTTGTCCTAACTTTTGGCTCTTTTTTTCTTCTGCATGCGTGAAGTTGGCATGCGTGCAAGAGGTTGCATGCATGTGTGACCCAATTTCGGTTTATGTGTCCGTGTCAACTGCGCACATGCGTCGTAGTGTTCTGGATCGAGTTTTTGAATTCAGATTCAGCTTCTGGTTCCTCACCGGTTCATCAGGTGGATCCGATGAAATCCTGGTTTAGACGTTTCTAAATAGCCTGTTAATGCACGTTTGGGTAAGTGAAAGTGAATTACATTAGACTCTCGCTTAACCCCGATGCGTTAGCACACGCACTGGGTACCAGTTCAAGTGGATGAATAGGTTCATTTACTTGAACTCACCCTGAGTAAAATGGGTGGATCATGATTATAACCAAAATCTTGGTTCATCCACTTGAACTCGCATCTCAGCTCGCGAAAGTGGATCTTGCTCTCTCTCCTCTGGGCGTTGTCGCTCTCCTATGTCTCTCTCTTTCTCCCTCATTATTACGCGGGGGGGGGGGGGGGGGGGGGGGGGGGGGGGGGGTTAGTGCACTTAGGACTTGATCTTCATGCGCATTATGCAGTTTATGTCCTGAGGTCGTTAGGGAGTATCGAAATTCATGTCATATACAGGAACATTCATGACTCAGGAGTTCATGTCCTAAGGAGTAAACGATAGAAAGTGCTTTTCGACTGATTTTGAGAATCATCTATATGACTCACGCGCGGGGCTCTCTCTGGCTCATACCGTCTCCGTCATTTCCCCTCATTTTGTTCCCGCACCTTTCTCTCGTTCCTACAGCCCCTCTATCGTCTCCCTGAACCCTGAGCTCTCTGCTCCCTCTCTTGTCTCTGTCGTACCTCTCCGATCTCCCTCTCTTCGGCCTCCTTCTCTACTGCCTCGATCTCTCACTACAAACGTCCTTCCGACATCCTTCTCCATCTCCCGCTCGCTTCTCCCTCTCTTATCCCTTTCGGCATCCCTCTTTTCTCCCTTGCGGCATCTCACTCCTTTCTCCCTCTCGCTCTTATCTTTTCCCCCAAAATTTCCTCCGATTTCCTACGATTTTCCCTATTTCAGCTTTGGTTTTCTTCGATTTTGACATTTGGGCTTCGATTTCTTAATTTGTACTTCGATTCAGCATCGATTTTCCCATTCGGCTTTGATTTCAGCCGCCGGCTTCGGTTTTCCCCAAATTTCAAAAGGTATGACTAAACCCTAATTTTTTTTTTTTGATTAAATGAGTGTTGTATTTTATTCAATTTTAGTTTCAGTGCCTAATTTGGGGTTATTTGTGCATAATTGTGGGATTTAGTGTTACTGATTAGGGTCTAAAATTTTTATTAGGGTTAGGGTTTAATGTTTTTAGGGTTTGGTGCTCTGTATTTAGGGTTAAGTTTTTAGGGTTAAGGAATTATGGTATTGTTAGGGTTTAGGTTTTTTTTTCAATTTTTTTCAGTTAAGGTTTATTGGGTGATAGGGTTTAGGGTTTAGGGTTTGGGGCTTTTAGGGTTTTTAAGATCTAAGGTTTTTTGTTTAACTTCTGGAATTAGGGTTTAGGGTATAGGGTTTAGGAGGTTTTGGAGGTATGGGGTCTAGGGTTAGGGTTTAGGGTCTAGGGTTTTTAAGGTTCTCAATTACGGTTTACGGTGTTTAGTCCAAGTCAAACAAGGTTGAGTCGCCTACACGGGCGTCCATTAGCCAACGAAACCCGACCCCCATCACTGACGAGGTACAGTTCGTAGTGACTGTGAAGTCATATGGGGCTCTACTAGGGGTGTTCGGTGAATTTGGACTTGATGTGTGTGTATGTGTGTTTCCATTGTTTAGTGCATCTCCAATGGAAATAGTTGATTAATTTTGGAATGTTTTAGAATGTTATTTAAAATTTTTAAAGTGCTATGGAATGTTTTTGCCATGTGGTGAGGAGATTCCGGTGTTATAAATATCTACCACGTGGAATTTTCTTATTTGTGGTTTTTGTTTTGTGACGGGTAATGTTGTCTGATAAAGTTTTTTCCATGAGGACAATCTCGGATTTAGATTAAAAATGGCTGCAAGAAAACAATCAAGTGGTTGACCATATGACTTTTGGAGCTTTGAAGAAGACAACAAAAAGTTCGATCTTTTAGTCGAGCAGGTATATATGGAGAACAAGTTGCCCAATGGGGTTTGGAAGCACGAGGTATATACGGAATGTGTCAATAAGTTCAATGAAGACGTAGTCAATAAAAAAACTGTTGAGCAGCTTAAGAATGGAACAAGATCACGGAAGAAAATATACCAAACGGTAACGAACTGTCTCAACACTAGTGGGTTCGGTTGGGATGCAGCCACACAACGAGTTACTGCATGTCATTCTGTATGGCAAGACTACATTAAGGTCAGTAAATCATGATATATTGTAAAACAGTTTGTTTTGTTTCGCATTACTAAGAACTCTATTCCATTATAAATGATGTTTTATTCTTGTAGGAACATAAAGAGGCTGAGAAGTATAGACAACAAGGTTGCCCCCTTTATGACAAATTGGCTATGGTAGTCGGAAACACAATGGCCGTAGGGAATGGTAGTACAACTCCTATAAATTTGGGTGATGAAATTATCCATGATGAGTCGGCTCCTATCCCGATGGATGAGCCTAACAATGTTGACGTAGTTATGGGAACTCCACCGCAATTCATTAGTGGAAATGATTCGACAACGGATCAATCTCGTGGAAGAAAAGGGTCATCTTCACGTCGTCGTAGAAAGAGAAGCGAATTGCCCACTGAAGACAATAGACAATTAATTGATGCAGTTGGCCAAATCCCTGAAGCTATGAAATGTGTTATGAAGTATAAAGAGCGCGATGTCGAAGAACCTTGGCTTAATGCCCTCATGGAAATTTCAGACCTGTCAAAAGCATTGAAATATGACGCTCCTAGATGGTTAGATACGCCAAGTATGAAGGCCTTGTTTGTAAAAATGATAGTGACGGAGTGGGTCGAGTGGCTTAATAATTGTGCAAACAACTAATTGTAATGTGTTTTAAGTATATCTTTTTTGAGAAGATTGTTATGTATTAAAGACGATGTTTGAATTATAACGTTGCTAGACTTATCAATATGGTTAAGGTTTCTATTTTATATGTTTGTTGTTTTAATATATTATGTGGATAATATGGTGGATGAGTATGGATGTGAATATGATTGTTGAGTTTGGATGAATAGGCTATGATTGAAGATTAACCATTATTTTTGTTTATGACTATTTAGAATTTTAAATTTGCAGATTCTCATGGATATTATGACAGAAGAAGATATGGATGTAATTATGGTTGGATTGGCATATATTATTGTCATCATAGTAAAATACTATCTATGCCATGGCAATAGAGGTGTACCACGTTCTTATGGGATGAATGGTCTGTTGTATTTGCAAAAGGTCTTAGACAAATCTCCTGTTAAATTTCAAAAAGTTTACAGAATAAATCAAATTGTATTTTACAAATTGGTAACAATACTTAATAGCAGAGGGTTTTTATTAACGACAAAGACCATCTGAGTGGAAGAACAACTTGCCTATTTCCTCCTAATTGTTGGTCAACAACAAGCCTATAGTGTCACAACAGAGATGTTTGATAGATCAAACTAGTCCATAAGTAAATATTTCAACAAGGTGTTGGATGCTATCCTCAAACTTCACTCTGATTACATCAAACAACCTTCAAAACGCACACACTCGAGGATTTTAAACAATTCAATGTTTTGTCCATACTTCAAGGTAACATCACTTGCCCTCTATTTAGATTACTATACAAATTTAGTCAATACTAATTGAAATTATATAATTAGGATTGTATTGGGGCTATTGATGGAATGCATATTAAAGCGAACATCCCGCTTGAAGAACAACCAAAGCTCTGGAACAGAAAGGGTTATCTCTCACAAAATGTGATGGCATCATGTACATTTGACATGCAATTCACTTATGTACTAGCAGGATGAGAGGGATCAGCAGCTGATTCTCGTGTGCTAAAGGACGCATTGACTTGCCAAAATAGACTATTTGTACCTGAAGGTAAATAATATATTTTTATGCAATAATCTTTTATCTATTTTATCTTTAATTATTTAATGTAGAAAATATTTGGTATTGTAGGTAAATATTATCTAGTCGATGCTGGTTATGCAAATCTACCAGGATTTTTGGCTCCATATCGAGGAACTCGGTATCATTTACAAGAATTTGGAGATAATATTCCTAATAATGAAAAAGAATTATTCAATCGAAGACACTCGTCTTTGCAGAATACTATTGAGAGAAGTTTTGGTGCTTTAAAAACTCGATTTCAAATGTTGAAAGGCACTCCATTTTCTTTTAAGATGCAAAAAAAAATTGTCATTGCTTATTGCATATTGCACAATTATATACATAAAGAGGATTACAATGATATATTTGATTTGGAAGATGATGATTCGGATGATGAGTTCGGTGGAGGAGGTGATGGGGTCCAATTACGTGCAACAGACGATACAGACAGCGATGATAGCGATGGTCTTATGGAAGAGGATACCCAAGTAACAAGCTTTCGGAGGCAACGTATATTAGAATCCACAAGAGCCGCACAATTTCGAGATGACATAGCGACTTGCATGTAGAATGATAACTGATGATTGTATCTTTTATTGTATTTGAACATGTGTTGTTCTTATGTACTAAAATTGTAATTTGATGATTTTAATACTAATCACGAACTGGTTATTACAATAAAACTCTATTACATTAGTAATAAAGTTGTATATTTATTTATATATTATATTTATTAAATTTTAGTACTATATTAAACTAGATATTTAAGTCTGATAAATAAAATATAGTTACAATATGCATTTGATCAATTGATTAATTTTAATTTTTTGGAAATATATTATTAATTAATACTATGCATATTAAATTTTTAATAAAATAATTCTTTATTTACTCATTATATTTATTTTTTATTTATTGTATTATATTAGTGATTTAATAGTGGTAATATTACGTACAAATATATAGTGTATTAAAGTTATTATTAGATCAATTTTTCCTCTTAAATCATTCATTTTTAGGTTATAGTATATTATATGTTATTAATAAATTAATAGCTAAACATATTACTTTCGTTTTTGTTATTTATAACGTTATTTATTTATTACTTGTAATTAATCATGTGCGTATTTCATTGGTTCACGTAATTACCATATTAATGCACAATAACATATCTAATTCAATTAATAAATATATTAATACATTTTAATTATACATTACATAAGTTATTCGTGTAGTAATAATGATTGTTTTACCTAATTTGGGGTTCGAGGATTATGTTGTAATTATAAGTGTACTGTACAGGTTTAGGGATTCTCTTGTTTTTTATGTTTTTCTAATGAGTGAGTACTATTCACTAGAAACTGTTTTCCTGTACATTAAGGCGTCAACACTAACACTAAATGCGAAGATGATATTCATGTAGATGACTGACATGATCTTCATGTTGGACATGAACTTGATCTTCAAGAATCCATTTGGGGTACTAACCCCCCCTGAATTGATTCAACCTCAACTCATGTTTGAGTGTTAGTGTAGACAAGTTCAAGTGGCTGAAAAACAGATTCCAGTGTTAATGCCCCTAAATGAAAAATATGATATAAAGATGAGAATGAGTAACATTTTATAATATACTTAAATAGAACATATACCTAAACATATAATTAACCAAAATAAACGTGGTTACTACACTTATAAGTGATTTAACGTGTAATATTAGAATATATTAATATCCTAATTAATGAAAAACTATATTATATTACTTAATGAGTATAATTTATTATAAATTATAACAATAATTACGTGTGACTAGAATAAATTATTTAAAATATATAAAAAAGTTAAAAATAACATAAGTGAATATAATAAATAAATAAATTATTTTATAATAATATAAGATATAGTTTAATATTAAAACTCACTATTTTAAAACAAAATAAAAAATACATAATAAATAAATAAATAAATCAATTTATCAATAACATAGTATATATTTTACATATTATTAATTAATAATATATTAAAAAATGAAAAATAATGGTTTAATTAATTAGATAATTAAACCAATTATGAAGATGATTTAATTTTTCCTAACTTAAGAAAAATTAAACATTGTCTGTGTCTTCCTCAACGGCGGGCCAGCGGGCAACGACGACGACGGGGGGCAACAACGACGGAGGCGGGCAACGACGACGGAGGTGACGCTTCCACGGTACGCCGAGAGGGAGAAAAGAGGGAGGTCAAGAGAGAAGAGAAGCCGGGAGGCCAAGAGGCTCTACGACAGAGGGTCGGCCTCCGGTGCTCTGCGACAGAGGTCGAGAGGGAGAGGAGACCGAGACCGAGAGGAGGGAGGAAGGCCGACAGGGGGGAAGAGAGGGAGGTCGAGAGAGAAGAGAAGTCGGTAGGCTGAGAAGCTCTGCGATGGAGGTCAAGAGGGAGCAGAGAGAGCAAAGACGAGAGGAAGATGGGGTGAAAAATCGTCGGGAGATGAAGGCTGAGGGAGAGGGGGAGGAGAACAGCGAACGAGGAGAAAATTTTCGTTTCGGGGGGGGGGGGAGGGGGGGGGGGGAAGAAGCTGCGCATGTCGCGCGAGGAAAGTTGATGATTCGTAAAATAGGTAGGAATCAACTTTCCCCCATTTTTGCTTTGAGCGAATGAAATGGTGTAATCTCACTTCAATTCAATTCTTTCTACACCAATGCAATTTTTTGATGAACTAGGTAATGCGGGGGGAATTCATTCCACTTCATTTTGGACTACCCACCCACCCCTCCTTAAGCAGGGTTAGTCAACAAAATGGATTTTTGAAGTTCAAGTTCATCTCCAACATGAAGATCATGTCAGTCATGTACATGAACTTCAACTTCGCACTTGGTGTTAGTGTTGACGACTTCATGTACATTGGAAAACAGTTTCCAGTGTTAGTGCCCCAACATGAGAAAAACGTCAAAAACAATAGAATCCCTAAACTCTTACAATTAATTACAACATAATCTTTAAACCCCAAATTAGGTAAAAGAACCATTATTACTACATGAATAACTTATTTAATGTATAATTAAATATATTAATATATTTATTAATTGAATTAGATATTTTCTTATGCATTCATATGGTAATTACATGAGCCAATGAAATACGCACATGATTAATTAAAAATAATAAATAAATAACATTATAAATAACAAAAACGAAAGTAATACGTTAAGTTATTAATTTATTAATAACATATGATATACTTTAACCTAAAAATGAATGATTTAAGATAAAAAAATGATCTAATCATATTGGTTCTTGACGCTGGAAGAGGATTCTTGTTTCTTGAACGTGGAATGATAGAAATAGGAATGGAATGATTGAGCTTTGAAGGAAGCTCGACCTGGACCTCAGAGGGAGAATCCGACCTAGACCTCTGAGGGAGAATCTAACCTATTTAATTCTAATTTCTCAATACTTGCTATCCCTTCACCTTGACGTCCCCATAAATAGGGTTGAGGACGGAAATAAAAAATAGACCCATGGGTCAATTGGTTCATGCCACATTATATCTAAACCAAACCAAACCAAATGAAATTACATTAAAAGTAAATTGACATAATTTAAGTCCTATGCCCATGGATAACTCGTGATGTTAAGGAGTCCATAACATCACCCCTCTCTTGGAGAAAGAGCTTGTCCTCAAGCTTGAAGTAGGGGTAGAGGGTGCGGAACGCTGCTAATGGCTCCCATGTCGTGTGATTGGGATCAGCATCAACCCATTGCACTAGGATCTCCCAATCACCCTGAATGTGGCGAGCCTGTAATACCTGTGCTGGAGCAGAAAGGACAAGTCCCTCATGTAGTGGGGGCAGAGGTGTGTGCAGTAAGGGAGAGTCACCTTGGAAGGCCTTCAGTTGGGAGACGTGAAACACATTGTGAATCCTGGCCTCTGACAGAAGCTGCAAGCAGTAGACAACTGTACCAATGCGGTCCATTACCTGAAAGGGACCATAATACTTCAGAGAGAGCTTGTGGCATTTGGAGGTTGTCAGTGACGACGCAGTCATACATAATCTCCTAGAGAAAAGAAGACTTCCCGATGCTTCTTGTCATAATACAACTTCATAGTATGCTGGGCCTCCTGGAGATGAGTGTGCACCTCAGTGAGCAAAGTGTCTATTTCTGCTATTGTCTGGTCCAAAGTGGCGACCTTGGAGGCACCCGGTTCATATGATAAAAGGTTGGGCGGGTCTCTACCATATACTACCTTGAATGGGGTTGTTCCGAGTGCGATGTGGTAGGAGGTGTTGTAACAGAATTCAGCCCAGGCGAGCCACTTAACTCACAGTTTAGGTGAGTCCCCCACGAAACAACGAAGATACATCTCAATTGTCCGGTTGACGACCTCTGTCTAACCATCAGTCTGCGAATGGTAGGCTGAAGAGAATGCTAACGTTGTGCCCTACAACTTGAATAGTTCTTTCCAGAGTGTACTGGTAAATATGGCATCCCGATCACTTGTAATGGAATTAGGCATCCCATGTAAGCGGACAATATTATCCATAAAGACCTGAGCTACGTGAGCTACTGTGTAAGGATGCGCCAGAGGTATGAAATAGCTATACTTTGAGAAACGATCAATCACTTCAAAGATAACGGATTTACTGGACGATGAGGGAAGGCCATCTATGAAGTCCATGGAAATATCTGACTAGACTTGTGATGACAGTTGAAGTGGTTGGAGCATCCTAGCTGGACTTAATGATTTAGCTTTATTCCATTGACAAATCTGACAAGCCGCCACATAATCGGTTATACTGCGCTTCATACCCCTCCAATAAAATTTCCTACTTATCCGAAAATATGTTTTTTGTCGGCCCTCATGTGTATAGTCATGGAAGGAGGCAAAAATATTGTGAATCAGTGGTGACGTGTGGTGGAGAAAGATCCAGTTTTTGAAGAGGACCAGAGTATCCTGAACCGTCCAATGGTTAGTCATTGTTCCCTGCTGGATCTCATGATATAAAGCAATAATTTTTGGGTACTATTGTGTCTCTTCCCGTATAGAATCCAACAAGAGAGCTCTAGGCTGACTTATGGCATGTAATTGCGGCTTTGGAATGTCTCGGCGAGATAAAGCATTAGCCCCCACATTCAAACTCCCAGGTTTATACTCCACAGTAAAGTCAAACCCCATAAGTTTACTTAACCAATGCTGCTGCGGTGAGGTAGTGAGGCGCTGCTCAAGCAGATACTTGAAGCTGCAATGATCGGTGCAAATCATAAATGGGCACCCCCAGAGATAAGGCCGCCAATGCTGTATGGCTTTCGCTAATCCGATCAGTTCCCTCTCATAAGCTGCTAACTCGTGGTGGTGCTGGCCAAGTTGGCGGCTAAAATAAGCAATCGGCTGTCCCTGTTGGTGTAACATTGCACCAATACCGCCCCCCGAAGCATCACACTCTACCACAAATGACTCATCAAATTTTGCTAGTTGCGAAACTGGGGCAGATGATAAGGTCTCTTTCACTTGCTAAAAGGAATGAGCCGCTATCTCGGACCAGGTAAAGGCATTTTTCTTGAGTAGGTTGTTGAGCAGTGCTGCAATCTGGCCATACCTGCGAATAAATTTCCTTTAATACCTAGCTAGGCCCAAAAATCCCCTTAATGCTGTAATGGATGAGGGAGGAGGCCAATCTATGATGGCCTGTATCTTACTCTGGTCAACCTTCACCCCAACTGCTGAAATAACGTGGCCCAAGTAGGCCACTTCTGAGGTTCCCATAGAACATTTGGACTGATTTAAAACCAAATAATGTGAGCGAATAAGAGTGAATACCTGGTGAAGGTGCTAAAGATGATCTTCCCAACTATTGCTATATACCAAAATATCATCGAAAAATACCAAAACGTATTTCGTCAAGAGAGAGGAAAATACCTCATTCATGAGGGCCTGGAATGTGGAAGGCGCATTTGAGAGACCAAATGACATTACGAGGAACTCGAAATGCCCGTGGTGCGTGTGGAACGCTGTTTTCTCCACATCTGATGGATGAACTCGAATTTGATGATAGCCAAATTTCAAATCGAGCTTGGTAAAAATAGTAGCACCATGTAACTCATCTAGCAACTCGTCCACCAATGGGATGGAAAATTTGTCTTTAATCGTATGCGCATTGAGTTGCCTATAATCCACACAAAACCTTCATGACTTGTCATGCTTGCGGACCAGTAATACCGGTGAGAAAAAAGGAGACCTGTTGGGCTGAATAATCTCTTGGGCTAGAATCTTTTGGCACTGCCTTTCAATCTCATCCTTTTGTAAGTGGGGGTAATGATAAGGACGCACCACTACAGGTTCAGTGCCTGTTTTCAATCGGATACGGTGATCACAGTGCCTAATTGGCGGGAGAGCAGTAGGTTCCAGAAAGATATCCTAAGTCTGTAAGTAATTGAGATAACTTACAATTGTCCATGCTTTGGACCTGAACAAGCTGAATGGCACAGGGCACTGGTGCCTGGGTGCCATGCAATGTAATCTGACGGTGATCCTCTGTAAAGGTCATGGTCAGAGCCTGAAAATCCCATAGTATTGGCGCCAACAGTTGTAGCCATTTAATTCATAGTACCAAATCAAATCCGGACAGTGGAATCACCAGGAAATCTGCAATGAATGTGTGTCCCTCAATATCAAAGTGTGTGGCTGGAGAGATGCCCACACTTGTAATTTTAGCCCCATTGGCTACTGATAAAGAAAGACCAGTCTGTTGCTGGACTACTAACCCAAGTTATTCTACCGCTGGTTGACTTATGAAATTATGTATACTGCCAGAGACAACTAAAACAAGTAACTGTAGATTATGTCACTGGGCTTTAACCTACATGGTACTAGAACTGTGCAGACCAATCATGGCATGAAGGGAAATCTCTGGACCCTCTTGGTCTGTTTCCACAATCTCCTCCTCGGGTAGTATGTCTTCACAATCCTCCCACAAACATATACTGAATAATTTTTTGCATAGGTGACCTTGTACATATTGTTCATCACAATTAAAACAAAGGCCCTTGGCCTTTCTCTGAGCCATTTCTTGTCTGTTGAATTTTTTTAAGTATGGAGCTGGTGGAGTCGAGTTAGAGCTGTCTGGGCGTGGTGCTGCACTGGCTCCAGAACGTGGAGGTCCATAATAAGGGGGTGGCACAGTGGCATTGTGCCTTCCTGGCCAAGCTGGTTTTCTGACCAGTGAATCCTTTAGAACATGCTGCTTATGCTCAATTGTCCTGGCTAAATTCATAGCATGGTCCAAAACTGTAGGACCATGTAATTCAACTTCCAGCCGCAGAGCTTTTGTCAAACCAATAGTAAACTATGAACATACTGGGTGTGACTGACAAACTCATTAGCGCGGGCCAACCGTTCGTGGAAGGTCTTTTGATACACCTCTAATGATCCAGTCTGCTTATAATTGATTGATTCGCCTAATGGATTGCTATTAGCTGGAGGACCAAACCTCATCATGCATGATTGTTGAAATGTTGCCCAATCCTGAACCAATTGGTCATTTCAGAATTGGTGGTACCATAGGAGCGCTTCATCGAGCATGTGGTAGGCGGCCAAATAAACTTTCTCATCCACAAGTATTTTTTTATGATAAAAGAATTGATCACACTTGGTTAACCAAATCAAGGGGTCCTTAGACCCATCATATGTAGGAAAGTCTAGTTTTAAATACCTGGGAACCGTATTTGGTCCCTGAGCGGCAGGCCCCAGATGGGGATTGTGATGACGCATTAGTGGTGGTGGAGGAGGTGGTGGGTGGTAGTGATGGTGGTGGGCCGGTGGAGAGTAGGCTGCCGGCGGTTGTGGTCGTATATCACTGTCATCTTGTCGCCAGAGGAGGGCTTGGATGGCGGTATCCATGGATTTTATGGCCTCACGTTGGTCAGATGTTGTCTGAGGCACCTATTCCAGGGATTGAGCCTGAAGGTCTGTCCTCTGGCGATTATCTTCAACTAATTGCTTCAAATCCTCAGGGGAAGAGGAATCCCCAAGGGTGGACCTGTCTGATACCAAGATGTTAGGTTCTTCCCGAGCCATGGATTGACTCACCCCTCTTTCCTCTCTTCCCTCCATATTGGTTCTTGACGCTGGAAGATGATTCTTGTTTCTTGAACGTGGAATGATGGAAATAGGAATGGAATGATTGAGCTTTGAAGGAAGCTCAACCTGGACCTCAGAGAGAGAATCCAACCTAGACCTCTTTGGGAAAATCTGTCCTGTTTAATTCTAATTTTTCAATACTTTCTTTCCCTTCACCTTGACGTCCACATAAATAGGGTTGAGGACGGAAATACAAAATAGACCTATGGGTCAATTGGTTCATGCCACATTATATCTAAACCAAACCAAACCAAATGAAATTACATTAAAAGTAAATTGACACAATTTAATTCCTATGCCTGTGGATAACTCATGGTGCTATGGAGTCCATAATAGACGCCGAGAGAGAAGAGAAGCCGTCGTCGAGAGAGGAAGGCCTCCCTCCCTCTCCTCTCCCTCTCGACCTCTGTCATAGAGCCTCTCGGTCTCCTGTACTCTACAATGGAGGTCGAGAGGGAGAGGCCTTAGAGAGGGAGATTGGAGAGGGACGGTGGAGATGAGAGAGAGAGCAGACAGCTCGGGGAGAGGAGTGCAGGAAACAGAAATGAGCAGACTCACGAAGAAGGTGTGCGACAAAGATAGGTGCGCTCGTTTCATGTACATTATTCTCAAAATAGGGCGAAAAGCGCTTTCCCTCGTTAATGCTTTGGACATGATGTCGTGAGTCATGTTAGTCATGTACATGACTTGAACTCCGGCGCTCCACTACCGACATGAGGACATGAACTGAGTAATGCGGTTGAAGTTTATGTACTGATTCATGTTGACTAACCCCCAATTTTAAATGAATTGATTCAACTTCAACTCATCCTTGGGTGTTAGTGTAGACGAGTTCAAGTGTACTGGAAAACAGATTCCAGTGTTAGTGCCCTCAAATGAAAAGTATGATATAAACAAGAGAATGAGTAACATTTTATAATATATTTAAATAGAACATATACTTAAACAAATAATTAACCAAAATAAACACGGTTACTACACTTATAAGTGATTTAACGTATAGTATTAGAATATATTAATATCCTAATTAATGAAAAACTATATTATATTAATTAATGATTATAGTTTATTATAAATTAATACAATAATTATGAGTGACTAAAATAAAAAAATAAAAAAATAACATTAGCGAATATAATAAATAAATAAATTATTTTTTAATAACATAAGATATGTTTTAAAATTAAAAACCACTAATTTAATACAATAATAAAAAATTAATATAATAAATAAATATATATATTTTGTATGTATTATTAATTAATAATATATTGTCACAAAATTTAAAACCATTGGTTTAATTAATTATAGCAATGGGATAATTAAACCAAAAAAATTTATTAAATATTTATTTTAAAAATAATTTCATTATGGCTATTAAATCACTAATTTAATATAGTAATTATAAAATGAATATATTAAATAAATAAAATAATTATTTTATAAATAAAAAATATAAATTATTATTCTTATTACGATGGATTAATTTTTGCTTAACTTAGGAAAAGTTAAACCATCGTCTTCCTCACGGCGCGCGTCGTCTTCCTCAGCGGCAGGAGACTACGACGATAGAGGCGGTGCTCTGACGGTACGCCGAGAGAGAATAGAAGCCGGGAGGCCAAGAGGATCGGTCTCCCATGCTTTGCGATGGAGGTCGAGAAGGAGGAAGGCCGACGCGGGGAGGGGGGGGTGTGGCCAAGAGAGAAGAGAAGCCGGGAGGCCGAGAGGCTCTGCGACGAGATCGAGAGAGAGAGAGGAGAGGGAGGCCGACGAAGTGGGGGGAGGATCAACGCGCGCATCCCAGGCGCCTCATTCGTTTGATTCGCAAAATAGGTCAAAATCCAAATTACCCGTTTTTAGCCGGATCGAATGAATTGACATGATTCACTTGAAATGTCATTCATTATACACTAACCCCTTAATCTAATGAACTAAGTAATACGGGAGTAATTCATTTCACTTCATGTTGGACTAACCCCCCCTAATTTGGTTCATTATTAAGCATTTTTGTTTAATTATTCTATTATTATATCTAATTAAACTAATGATTTTAAATTTTTTGGAAATATATTATTAATTTATACTACTTAAAATCTGTCTACTGTTATTAGTAAAATATTATATTATATTATTTTTATTATTTTTATTACTATATTAAATTAGTGATTTAAGAGTGATAATTAAGATATAGTTAAAGTAAACAATTGATCAAGTATTTTTGTTTAATTATTCTATTTTTATAATTAAATAAACTAATAATTTTAATTTTGTGGAAATATATTATTAATTTATACTAGGTAAATATATTTTATGTTATTAATAAAATATTATATTAATTATTTTTATGACTATATTAAATTAGTGATTTAAGAGTGGTAATTAAAATATTTTTAAAGTAAGCAATTAATCAAGTATTTTTGTTTAATTATTCTATTTTTTTATCATTAATTAAACTAATGATTTTTAAATTTGTGGAAATATATTATTAATTTATACTACTAAAAATCTAACTTATGTTATAATAATATATTATATTTATTACTATATTAAATTAGTGATTTAAGAGTGGTAATTACAATATTGTTAAAGTAATCAATTGATCAAGTATTTGTTTAATTGTTCTATTTTTATCATTAATTAAACTAATGATTTTTAATTTTGTGGAAATATATTATTAATTTATACTATGTAAAATATATTTTATGTTATTAATAAAATATTATATTTATTTATTTATTATAATCAATACTATTATTTTTTACTTTTTATTTATCTATTTTTTATAATTAATTAGTGCACCAGTTAACTGTCACACATAATTATTGTATTAATTTAGACTAAACTACAATCTATCTTAATTTATTAATAAATATCTTATTTAATTAATTAATATATTTTAATACTAGATTAAATTACTTATTAGGGTAGTAACCTTGTTTGATTTGGTTAATTATTTGTTTAGGTATGTTATAAAAAGTAACTCATTCTCTTGTTTACACTACATTTTTCATTTAGGGCACTAATACAGCAAAATATTTTCCAGTGCATTTTAAATCTACCACACTAACACCAACAAGTGATTCACTTTCACTTTCACTTATATTAAGTAATTCACTTTCACTTTCGCTTACACTAGGTAAGTGCACTAACCACCCCCCCCCCCCAAAAAAAGTTGCTTCTCGAGGCTTTTTGGATAAGTGGTTTTTTTATATGCAACTTTTTATGATTTTTTGCTTGCTTTTTCTTCTTGCTCTCCTGTAATCTTTTTTTTTTTTTCTTAGTGATGCTTAAACTCATATATTTATTTATTTTTCTATAGGTTATTCAAAGGACTTAACATTTTTTTTGTTTTTTAAAGGAAGTAGTTGAACCAGTCTCAAAGTGAGTTGAGACTTGGTTTTTCGAGACCAAGTCCTATAGGTTTTGACTCAACATAATGATGTTGTTGAGTTATTTTCCCAAGCTAGTGTGTTCTTCAGCCTCAAATCATTGGTTACACGATTGGAAGCAATCTTAAAGTGAACCAAAAGTTGGCATTGTGAGACCTAATTTTACTGGTGGTGGGTCAACTTGACATTGTTGCCGAGTTACTTTTTGAAGTGTTGAAACTTAGGATTTCATGATATATAATCACAGTAGAAGAGGATTGAGAGCTGAGAAGAAGAAAAAGAGTTGTGGAGAGAAAATTTTAGGAGGAGAAGTGGAAGAGTGACTAATTTGGAGAAACGAGGAAGAAGAATAGGGAAATGGACTAGATGCAAACCCTCCCTCTTAAGTTATATTTATAGATGATAAAAGTACAATATTATAATTATATTCTTCACACTAGTAAGAGTGAAGAAGAGACAATAAACATAAACTAATTACATCAATAATACTATAATTACATCATATCTTCCATCACTCACCCTCAAGCTAAGAAGTAATGGTAGTGATCCCAACTTGAAACAAATAACATAGATGTAGTAATAATTTACTCTATCATGATGTCCCAAAGATAAGCACGAAACCATGGACTTAAAAAACACCCATATATATAGAAAAAAAAACAACGAAAGTAATACACCAAAAGGGTTGGTCAGACGGGTAAGTGAGAGTTAAGAAAAAGGATGGAAGGAGAAAGGCGGCCCAAAAAGGTAATAGGTGATGAGGAAGAAGTACACTTGAGTGCTGCTCCAACATGTTGTTAATATGTTGCAAGAATTTTTCATAACTAGAGAAGAAACATACATTTTGAGTATGAGCCTAGATCAAAATCTCCTTACATAGATACTCCTATAATTTGCAGCATTAAAGCAACTACTTATCTGGGAAGTTGCATTAATTCATAATAAGAACACTTATTTTCTTTGAAAAATAAATCAAGGAAAGTTTTTGAAAATAAGATGATCTTCTAAAGAATCTTTCTAGCTATTTGTAGTTAACAAACAAAAACTTTCCAAGGGTAGAACATGAGATATTTTTTTGATATTGTTGATCAATAACAACAACTCAAAAAGTGAAACAAAAAATTTGGATCTTCACATGCAACATGATACCATCATGACCTTTGATTCTTCCAATGTGAAAATCACCTTAAAAATATATCAGATTGTCTTGAAATTTTTTCTTTCTGAAACTAGACTTAAATACCTTTAATCCAAGTATAATTTCTCTTCATAAAATATACTTATTTTAAGATAAATAATCTGATAGATTTTAGACTCTGTAATTTGGCTGAACTGAGTTTTCTTTCTTCTTTGGCCAACATGACCTTTGACTCTTCTGAGAGAGATATCTCCACATAAAAAACTCAAATTGAGAATTGGTTGAATAGGTAAGAAAATAAGTTTACATATATTGCTTTTGATATATAATTTTTCATATAAAGTCTCATTATTGATGGCATAAAATGGCTTTCTGCTACTGCATGGAACTTTTCTGTTGCTTGACCTTTGTTATTTCAGATGTCTATTTCTATTTCTAGAAAAATCTGATTTCAACGATTACTTTTGAGTTTGAAACTAAATTCAAATTTCTTTCCAACGATATATAGTTTTCTATATGAAACATTCGGTAAGAGAGTTCATAATCCAATGAAAAACATAAATAGGGAAAGAAGACTAAAGGAAAAAAATGAAAAACTCTTGTTTCTTTTTCTTTCTCTTCTGCTTCTTCTTCTTCCTCCCCTTCTTCTCCATCTTCTTCTCATTTTCCATCTCAGATCCTTGCCCGCTTTGATACCATGTTGAAACTTAGGATTCCATGATGTATAATCACAATAGAAGATGATTAAGGGGTAAGAAGGAGAGGAAAAGTTGTGGAGAGAAGGTTTTAGGAGGAGAAGAGGAAGACTAATGAATTTGGAGAAAATAGTAGGAAGAATAGGGTAATGGACTTGATCCAAAGTCTCCCCCTTAAGCTATATTTATAGATGATAAAAGCAGAATATTATAATTTGTAGCATTAAATCAACTACTTATCTGGGAAGTTGCATTTATTCATAATAAGAACACTTATTCTCTTCGAAAAATAAATCAAGGAAAGTTTATGAAAAAAGGATGATCTTCTAAAGATTCTTTCCAGATATTTGTAGTTAACAGACAGAAACTTTCCAAGGGTAGACATGAGATTTTTTTTTTATATTGTTGATCAATAACAACAACTCAAAAAGTGAAACAAAAATTTTGGATCTTCACATGCAACATGATACCATCATGACCTTTGATTCTTCTAATGCGAAAATCTCCTTAAAAATATATCAGATTGTCATGAAATTTTTTTCTTCCTAAAACTCGACTTAAATACCTTTAATCCAAGTATAATACCTCTTCATAAAATATAGTTCTTTTGAGATAAATATAATATGATAGATTTTAGACTCTGTAATCTGGCTGAACTGAGTTTTCTTTCTTCTTTGGCCAACATGACCTTTGTAGATATCTCCACATAAAAAAACTCTGTTGTGGACTCAATAGCACACCGAGTCACACAACGAAGAAGACAACAACAACTCACTCAATAGGATTTAATTCTTATATTTCTTTGAGTAGGGTTTATTTCTTATATTGTTTTAAGTATGAGTTATTTCTAATTACTTTATATGTAAAGGCATTATGGGAAATTATTATAACCCTTACCCTAAAACTCCTTGACGTGACCTATTTAAGGGAAAGGTATGAATGAAATAGGTAAGCTTTGAGATCTTAGAATAACCTAGTCTAAACAGGTTGAGATCACCTCTTGATCTCGAGTTTAGGGTTTACTCCAAAAATCCAACATATCCTTCACCCTCCATTGCCATCCCTCTTCACCCAAATTCATCCCTCATCATCCATACTAAGAAAAGGAGCTTCCTGCCCCTTTTTCGAGCGCAAAGAGAGGATCTTCTCTCATCACCAACGTCAACAAGAAGTTGGGTTCCATTCCCTCTTGACGAGCAGCAAAAGAGGAATAATTCTGGTTCTTTCATGTGAAGGGTTATAGCAACTCTTCACCCAAATTTTTTTTGTCTCGCGCTCTCTTCTCTCTCTCAGCCTTCCTCCCCCGATTTTTTCTCTCTCGCTCTCTTCTTCCTCTCATTTTTGCACTCCCTCTCTCTTCTCCCTCTCACGTCTCTCTCTTCTCCCTCTCGACCTCCATCGCAGAGCCGTCATTGTTGAGCCTTTGTCACAATTGCCTGCCGTTGTAGAGCATCCAGTTGGAGCGTCTTTGTTGGAGGGCCTCCGACGTACCATTGCCTATGGCGTACCATCGGATCGCTACCTATGTTGTCGTTGCCTACTGGCCCGCTGTTGTCTCCCTGCAATTATTGGCACCATGAGGAAGATGACGTTGTTGATTTAATTTTTCCTAAGTTAGGAAAAACTAAACTAGCGTTATTTATTTATTATATTTATTTTTTAATTATTGTATTATAAATGTGATTTAATAATGGTAATTAAAATATTATTAAATCAAAAATTTGATCAATTATTTTGGTTTAATTAATCTATTTTATTTTGGCTTAATAAAACCTATTTTTCGGCCACTTAGCCCCCTTAAGTTGATGATTTTAATATTAAAGGTACGAACTTGTTGTTATATTCCAAGGCATAACCATTTGCTTTTATGTTGTAAATTGTGGACTATTACAAGTAACTCGATTTATTTTCAAGCATGTTTTTTAATTACATATATGTTATTAATAATCTATCCTAGGTTATTAATAAAATAGTTTATTTATTTATTTATTATGTTAATTAATTTATTACTATATTAAATTATAAATTTAAGACTGGTAATTAAAATATTGTTAAAGAAAGCATTTGATCAATTATTTTGGTTTAATTATCCTATTTTTATAATTAATTAAACTAATCATTTTTAATTTTTAAAAATATATTATTAATTAATACTACGTAAAAAATCTATTTTCAGTTATTTTTTAGTTTTTTAATTTAATTTTTATAATTTATTCTTGTCACACATAATTATTATATTATTTTATAGTAAACTATAATCATTAATTAGTATAATATAGTATTTCATTAATTAGTATATTGTTATATTTTAATACTACATTAAATCACTTATTAGTATAATAACCATGTTTATTTTAGTTAATTATCTATTTAGGTATATGTTCTATTTAAGTACATTATGAAAAGTTACTCATTCTCTTGTTTACATCATATTTTTTTATTTTGGGGCACTAACACTTAAATCTGTTTTTCAGTGCACTTGAACTCTATTTTCATTTTGGGGCACTAACACCCAACTTGAAGTTGAAGTTGAATTAAATCATTACCTTGAATTTGAAGTCTAACTTCAACTTCAACTTCAATGTTAACTAACCCCAAATGCGCCCCCCCCCCAAACTAATTACATCATATCTTCCAACATGAAGCTAATGTGGTAGTAAATTTTTGAGCTTCAAATCATTGGTCGCACAACTAGCACCAGTCTCAAAGTGAGTAGAAAGTCGACTTGTCAAGACCAAGTCTTGTAAGCCTTGGCTCAACTTGACGGTGCTTTTAAGTTACTTTGCCAAACTATTGTGGTTGTAACATCTTGAGTCTCAAATCATTGCCAATCTATTACACAGTGAGTTGAAAGTCAGCCTTTTGAGATCTAGTTTTGCAGGATTTGAGATTGGCGACCTTAAAGCCTTGTATGATTGATTTGCCTATTTGTTTGACTCAGTCTAGAAGTTTGACATGGTCAATCATAATTCAGTCATTCATGTTCTTGAGTAGGGGTTTCTTGGTGCAAGTTGGTCTAGCCATAACTTGTTTTTAGTGCCACCAATCATTATGATAGATTTTGCCAAAACTTGTTTTATGCTTTTTCAATAGTGAGGAAGTTTAGCCAAAAGTTACTTTACTGCCATTGAGCAGCAAGACATACTTTATCGAAACTCATTGTAGGTTTTTCCAACTACTACGAGATCTAGCTGAAATTTGTTTTTGGCATCACCAAACAACACGGTGGATTTTACTAAAAAATGTTTTAAGCTTTTCCAACTATGAGGAGGTTTAGCATAAATTTGTTTTGGGCTTCTCTTAAAGGTATGATGGATTATGCCAAAACTTGTTGTAGAGTTTTCTAGCTTCAAGGAGGTTTAATCGAAACTTGTTTTAAGAGTCCTGAAGTAGTATGATGGATTTTTACCAAAACTTGTTGCAAAATTTTCTAGCTACTAAGTAGCTTGTCAAAACCTGTTTTAGGCATCCTTGAATAGCTTTGATGGCTTATGCAGAAACTTCTTGTAGGCCTTTTGAACTGTGAGGATGTTTCATCCCCATGAATTTATTCAGTGATCAAAATTTTGGGTGAACTTCGATACTAGGAAGAATTTTGCTTTTCTTCGATGGAAGTTTGGGTTTACTAAAAGTTTAAAAATTTATGGAGGAGACTTGCTCTTGTTAGTGTAGTGATTTATATGTAATTTCATTACTTTCTTTAGTCTTCATTTCCAGCCCTTAGGTTAAAGTGTATTTATATAATTTATAAATCTTCCAAGTCATTATATAAAGAATAAAGAGGGTTGGGTACACAACTAGTGCCCTATTCTCTTATGTACTCTCACTCACATCTCGAACTCTCTTCTCTCCTCTCTTTCTACTTGTCCTCTTTCTTTTTTTCTTAATATCAATGGCTGAAACTTTAGGTAGAATAACAAGCTAGCATCAAAGATTGGCCAAGATGAGTTCCGACCATTTTATGTATATGAAAGGTAGCTACTTTACCTTCGAGATATGAAGAAATCAGAAATAAAGTATTTAATATAGTACTAGTCAAGACGTGCAATGGACATAGGAAGACTGTTTTCCTTTTCCATACGTACTTGTGAAAAACAATACACAAGGGCCGAACCAGTTGTATACTTTAAGCCTTTGTGACAAACAAACAACACCCATAGCACGAGGAAGATACTTATCTGGTTCAAAACTGAGCAACTATCCATCAATTTCGGTCCAATTCATCATCTTGTAAATTGAGCAAATTAAACTTATGGAGTCCTAAGACGTCTGCTTTAATACCTTATAGAATCTAAGGACTCCATTATCTGTATCAAGGAACCTTTCGATAGAGGATGGTGAAGGAGGAGGAGAAAGAAGAAGGTGCTAAGAAAATCAAAATGCATGCAAACGAAAACTTTTGAGTGGAGTTTTCATATCGACAATAGAAAAATAGAGGGATCTAGACTTGGGGGAGTCAAGATAGAAAATTTTAATTATGAATATACACTCATATGAGCTTATATTTTTAATATGTTTGTAAGTGTTTGTCATCATAAAAATATAGGGAGAATGTAGGGCTAAAGATATCCATGAAGATAATTATGATTAAAAAAATGCTTAGGTCACTAATGAAGTGCATTAAGTTTGATTTGTAGCTCAAAGAATCTAAAGGAAATTTCTAAAACTACTTTTGTTTAATCAACACAGGATAAATTGAATGACTTACACAAAAGGGAAGCAAGCAACCATGCCAAAAAGTGCATTGTCAAGTGGCTTAGCAGCACCATATGCCAAAGCAAGAGAGCTCAAGCACGATAAACCTACAAGCCCCCAAAAAATGAAGAAGAAAGAAAAGAAAATGAAAAAGGAGGAAAAAAAAGAAAAGAAGGAGAGAAAAGTGAAAAGAAGAAAGTCATTTGAACAAGTCCAAAGATTGGATGTTCCATTCAAAATAGCCTAAGAAAGGCCAATTGTCTGAGTCAAGTCGACCAAGTAAAGAGAACAAAGTAAAGAAGTAGTAGTAATGAAAGTTGACCTAATAATTCAAAATTGACTGGATGATTTTAGATAGATACATCTTGGTTAAAATTGCTCCGTGCATACAATTGGACAGCTAGTTCAAATGGATCCAAATGAGAAGAAGTGTCCAAAGGAGTTAGACCAACTGAGTAAGAGTTGACCGAACGATGCATTCCAAAAAAGCTAAGCAACTAAGTTGAAGGCTTCAATTAGACCAAGATAAGTCTCTAAAATATTTTAGTGACTTATCCATGTGATTAATAGCTTAATATAAAGATTTTAAGTATTTATATGAGATTTTTAATCAACTTTTATTGAGATTTTAAAAAGGACAAAACATCCCTTGGTAACCTCAACGGTTTAATTTTTTAATGTTGAAAATTGAAGCATTTAAAGAGATTTAGTCACAAAATTTATCTCTCTTGACTCCTAGAAGGAATATAATAACTATAAAAATGCTCTTACTTTTAAATCAAAATTGGAGGATTGGTTTGTGATTTTAAAAAGCCATACAATAAAGAACTAAGTACTTCTTGTGATTTTATTTGAAAATGTTATTCGCTTAGCCTAATCCTCGCTAGAATTTTGGACTTGTGTTGATCGAGCGTTGACTCCTTTCTTGATTTTGATGATAACAAAACTTAATTCAGTAAATAATTGCGATTCTAGTATTTCAGATATATTTCCTTCAAGAGACACAAAATTCAAAGGTCTAAACATTGAATCGACACAAGTTTCTCAAAGACCTCAAGCTCCATGGAATGTCAAATATCTCTTGAAGAAGCACTCTTAGAAGAAGAAGAAAAATTAAAGACTAGAGTTTAGGAAGTATTGAGATAAGTAAAAAACTCAATCTATGTAAGAGACTAGTCCAATTCTTCCAAGACTTGAGGTGCAAGGAAAAATTTGGAGCTTTAGGACATACTTTGCACTCAAACATGTTTTTACGAATACATACACACATTTCATACATGTTAGAATTACTTAAGATCATAAATTCCCATGCTTTAAAAATTCACATAGTGAACTGGCACTAGAATGATCGATCAACATTTGCCAATAATTGATCAACCAGGAGTGCACTTGACAAAAATATAAAACATGATTGATCAACCAAGGATGATTAATCGACCATCTAGAACATGTCCTGATTGTGTTATAAAGCATGGCCAATCAACCTCAGTGACTGATCGATCATACATAACTTTACAACTGTGGACATTAACCATGATTGATCAAAGCAAAGTCATTAATCGATCGTACTTATTATGCACTGCCAGTGGGAATTTTGATTGATCGATCAACTTAAAATATTAGACCCAATGGGAAGATATTGATCGATTATACCATTGATCAATAAGTCACATTTTGACAAAAAAATAATTGTTACACACCATTGATTGATTAATTACTTTACATTCATCGATCATTGCAAAATCAACTTTTTGCAAACGGGCAAAAAATGACTAGTTTAGCTTGGGAAACTTATAAATACCCCCATCAAACTTTCCATTGAGAAGTTAATGAGTTTTCCTTGGCATATTTACTTGCTTTTATTCTCAATTATTTGAATATCCTTCTTAAGTGCAATTTTGAGAAAGAGAATCACATTTTTGCAAAATCTCTACTTTCCTTTCTCATCCCATCTCCTTGTATTCACTTTAGTCAAGCTCCTACATTGTCCATTGTGCGTCAAAGACTAAAACCTTAGAACTCTCAAAGGAGAAGGATATTTTTCCAATTACAAGGGTGTAAGTTTTTTCTTTTATTATAATTTTTAATTTTTTGCTAAATTCTTCTAGAACTTTGATAAATCTGGATAAAAAGGGTTTGCTAGAGCTAGAATCTAATCAAATTTATTGGGGAAATTAAGTTGTAAAATTTGAGCATACCCATGGTTTGAAGAAAAGCCAAAATCCCTTTCTTGGTCTACCAAATTTGAGCTCAAGATTCAAATCCCTTACTAGTGAGTTAGAATTGTGAAATCATATTTGAGTCGATGTGCTTTGATTGAAAGCTCCCATTTATAAAAACCAATCCTTTTATTGAGCTTCAATTTTAAAATATGGTTATTAACGCCCTTTGAATAGTTGTTTACATTGAATAGGAACTTGGGGTTTGTATGCCTATTATTTTGTTTGAATTGTAAAATTTACCTATTAAGAGGCATTTGTTTGGGCTGAAGTGAAAGCAAGTAACCCTTGCTCATTTGGTCATGCCTTGGCAAGGCTAAGACTGCTCCCCACCTCAAGAAAATTGAGGAAAAGGCTAGTAAATCTTATTTTCTATTGTTGGCCAAAACTCATTATTGAGGCAAGCCGTTGCTTAAAAAAACCTTGATTGGGTCAAGGTTGATAGCCTAATGTATTGTTGTTAAAAAAATATGGTGTGAGTATAGGTTAAATTGCCTAACGTGCTATTGAAAATCTCTTTATTGGGTGAGTGGAGTTAGTCCCTGTGTGGGCAACTTTTTAATTGGCCTTAGAACCAATTTGTGTCGATGTCGTAAGGCAACCTCGAACTTAGTGGAACTCTAAAATGCAAAAACACTTTGGGAGTAGATTAGTAATCATAAATTGGATTGTGAACCACTATAATTTTTTTTTATTACTTTGATTACATGTGCTTATACTTAGATTGTAAAATTAGGCATGCACATTGTCATTATTGAATTAAAGGACACACACATAAGACTAAGTCATAAAGGAGTCAAATTGGGGAGTAAAAGGTAACAAATCTATTCAACTGTCCCCTCCCTCCTCTCCAAGAGAATTTAGGAAAGTTGATATATCTGTGGGAAAAGGTTGGTAAGCCTTGTTTATTGTTGTGGCAAGACATAATTCCTTGTGAATGAAAGCACTACTAAAAATCCCTTGAATGGGACTAGGTTGGATTGTCCAATGTATAAAACTCTTACTTACCTACAAAAAGCAAGGAGGAGAGAAAATCATCGAATCTCCTCAACACCTATATAATGGGAGGTATTGGGAAGAAGGAAAACTTAACCCTTTTTTTATTTTTCTAAAAAAATTAATCAGGTCAATATGACCAGTTTGGTTTTTATTATATTAATTTTAGGTCACTTAGTTTAAATAAATATCAAAATAAAAATTATGTACACTTAATTAAGTGGGTTTAGGTTTAAGTTTTTTTCATTGTTTTAACAATTTAGAAGATCTAAATCTATAGAAATAAATAGATAATTTATAATTAAAATGATCAAACATACTTATAAGCATACATGCCTAACTTGTGGTGTAGTCTTGCAATATTCACGTTCCACGTGTAGCCAAGCAATTTGTTTTCAGTTTAGCCGTCTACGTAGGGGTGGCATCGAGCTGAGTCGAGCCCGAACTTGCCTATGTTCGAGCCGAACCTCGTCTCGAGCCTAAAATTGTTATCGAGCTCGAGCCCAAAAATTTTAACCAAGTTCGAGCCGAGCTCGAGCTTCAACATACATTTAAAACTTTTCAAAAAATATATATCAAATAAATTGTATATAAAATTATGCATACATTTTACATAAAATTGGGCATGACCTATATATAAAATTGGACATAACCTCTATATATATATATATATATATATATATATATATAATACATGTCTAAGATTGGACATGACCTCTACTTAAAATGGAGCATAATCTATGTATATAATACCTGTATAAAATTCGGCATGACCTCTACTTAAAATTGGGCATAATCTATATACATAATACCTGCATAAACACTCCATAAACAGTCTATAAAATTGTCTATACATTCCATAAACACTCCATGAAATTGTTTATACACTCCATAAAATTGTCTAAACACTTCATACAATGCATAACATTATGAATAAATTTCATACAATAATCAAACATAACAAAATTAAATGAAATATCACTATCAATTTACAATCACCCAAATAAAAACTATAAATCCTTTAAATAAAATCCTATTACTATTAGAGACTTACTAGAAAATTACAAGAAGTATTTTAATTCTTTTAGGAAAGTTAAATGGACCTCTTATTACCATTTCTAAGGAAATAAATAATAATTAATAATTAATCTAATATATTATTATACTTATCGATAAATTTTTAATCAAATAAAATGTCAAACACAAAATTGCTATGAAAATTGCCTCATGCTAAAAGGATTATATCATCAACTGTCAAATACTTGTTCAAAAATTTTCTATATGGTTTTCTAGCCCATCTTGGCAAGAAAATCTTACTTAGAAAATTATATGATTTTTTAACAATAATTTATAATTAGAAAAATATTTCAAGAAAACATGAAGCACTAATTGTTCCTATATTTCTATTAAAAATATTTTTTCAACATTTATTGAAAAAACCACTAATAGTCTCTATAAACCTATTTCTACTAAAATATCTTTTCAATTTCTTCAAGAGCCATGAGGAAGGGGCAAAGTTATTTTTTTTCTTGTTTATGATCTCGCACGTAGGGGTGGCTTCGAATAAATTATATATAAAATTATGTATACATTTAAAAAAAATAATGATAGGGGAGGTTCAGGATTGAATTTCAATAATAGATTAAAATACACCAATATTAATCTTTTTTACTCCAATTGTTGTCTAGCTTGTTTTGTAATTTTTGAATCTGGCTATAAATTTACTATGGCCTCCTTAGTGCGCCTAGATGAAAATTTATATTCTAGGCAAAACTAGAAATATTTTCCTATGATACATATTCCCAAAAAAACCTTTAAATAAAATCCTATTACTATTAGTGACTTATTAGAAAATTACAAGAAATATTTTAAAATTGTCTTAGGAAAGTTAAATGGACATTTTATTGCCTCTTCTAGGGATATAAATAAAAATTAATAATCTATCAAATATATTATTATACTTATCGATAAAGTTTTAATCAAATAAAATGTTAAACACAAAATTGCAATGAAAATTCCTTTATGCTAAAAGTATTACAACATCAACTGTTATATACTTATTCAAAAATTTTCTATACAGTTTTCTACCCTATTTTGGTAGGAAAATCTTACTTAGAAAATTATATGATTTTTAATAAGAATTTTTAATTAAAAAATATTTAAAAAAACATGAGACATCATAGAAACTTATTTCTATAAAATGTATTTTTAATTTTTTCAAGAGCTATGAGGAAGGAGAGTTTAAGGATTTTTTTTTTTTTTAGCTTTATGATATCGCACGTAATCTTCGCGTGGGGGAGGGGTGAGATTATTTCTCCCCTAATTTCTCCCCTGAACTTATTGGTTCAGGTTTTCCGCCGAGACAACGTGGAGGGAAGGGGGTTATACGCCAGGGAGGACCTGTCCTTGGGGATGACGGCTGTGACAACGGCGACAGAAGCCGCGGTGACGGAACCGGCGACGATGGAAATAGAGGCGTCGACGAGGAGGGAAAGAAATCGAACGGACGGCCACAGAGGCGGCTGACGAGTAGCTATCGACGGCGGTAGAGGCGGCGACAACAACCGACGGGAGGGGCTCGACGGTGACGAGGGGAGGAAAGTTTTTTCTCCCCTCACTCCTGCTCCCCCGATCCCGACTTGATACCGATCCCGATTCACCTCGAGTCGGCTTGCGAGCCAACGAACCGAACCTGGCTTCAGTTGAGCTTGGCTCATTAAGGTAAACAAACTAATTTCAGAGCTCAAGCTTGGCTCAAACTCGATAGATAATAAATCAAATCGAACCGGTAACTAGCCAAACTCGAGCCACCCGCAAACCTGAGTTTGGCTCGGTTCAAAGCCAACCCTGCGTCTACGCATTACAAAGCGGTGGCCCAATCAGCTTTTTCCTCGGAGTCTGGATTGCGCTTTAAGTATTTTGGCTAGCTTTTTCATCCAATGTGGCGGCGGGCCCTGACGCGATCCCCAGCTTGATGGGTAATGGACTGCTAGGATTGGAAAAATAAGTAAATGCATCAGCTGTATAAATATATGCAGTGGCTCTACCGTAAATTCGTATATCCCTGTCGAGATTCCAAATTCCAAATACGCTCCGGCGGTTTGAAATCAGAATAGAGAGTCCATTTTGTCCGTACCAGACGTACAGTCGATAGCTGGCAGCGTAAAAATCCAAATCTCTCTATTGGAGTCATTCCGCGACCTCTATTGCGTCTTCTCTACACTCTCCTCCTTCAAGGTACGGGATTCGTTCCTGTTAGATTGGTTCCGTAAATTTGTGTTTGATTTCTTCTTCTGCTTGCCGGCGGGAGTGAACCGCAAAGTATCGTCTTTACCGTCTCTGGTCTGTGTTTCTAACGAATTTGATTTAGGAATGTGTTGTAATTTTTTATGTGGATTTGTTGTTGTTTAGACGCTGTAAAAAGGTGAGATTTCGGCTTCTTTTTGCTTGACCATTTAGTAAGCTCCTGTTTCATTGGGATTATGTTGATTCTTTAGATTTACCTTATCTGATCCGCTAATTTGCTTCAAATGGATGATTTCCAAGTGAGATGCTGGATCTTTCTGTCTAAAAGGAAGTCAGTTGTTTGATTTACTGAAAACTGGTTAGCTGCAAACTGCATGTAAGTTGCAGTGGTTACGTAAAAGATTTATGGTTACAGAGTTCGGTATTTCTGTCTATAAGAAAGGCAATATTTATGATTAATAAAGACTGCGAGTAAGATATTGGACAGGTTTGTGCTCCGACTAGCCGATTTATGGATTTTCATCCTTTGAACAGATAAGGAACCGCATGGCTTTGTTTTATTTATTTATTTTGAGTTGTCTGGCTTAGATGTGAAAGAAAGTGGTCACTGAGGAAGTAAGTTTTCTTTAACAAGATAATTATTCTGTAGACTCAAACTGTTAGGTTTCAGACAGTTTGTTACTTACTGCATTCATTAGATTTGAACATTGAAGTCATCACGACTTTTTAACTGACAATTTAGATTCAAGGAAAATATTTGCCTTTGTGCTGGATTATCTTCTCATTCTTCTCTTTCTTTTTCCTCACCTAGTGTCTCATGACACAACAATATCAGCATGGTGCATATTGGTAGATATACTGTTAATTTTTAGCTGGAAGGTGCATAGACAACAGGGGAAGAGTGTCTGACATTGGCAATAGGTTTCAATTCTCCCTGATGGCGAGCTTCCACAACAGGTTTCAAATCCTCTCAAGATGTTGTGTTGGGAGATCATTTTCTGGAGGTAGTTAACTAGTATAATATGAGTGATAGCAGCTACAATCTGCTATACAGGACGGGTTAATATGTGGTCAGCTATATTGGAGATATAATTGGTATATGTGAGTTTTGAGGTACTTAACATTGTATTGATGATATTTATATAACCATAGAATTATCATTTAGAATACGACAGCTGCACTTATAGAGTTTGAAATTTATAGTTTTTTCAGCCACCTGATTTGGGTCTGAAAAGTTCTTTTTCTTCTTGCCAGTTGGTGAGAGACTTGTGCTTCTCTGTGATCCAAAGGTTGTCTCTGTGTTTCTGATTATAGTTCTTGTTACTTTTTGACTATCATATATTGAAATATTGCTGTTCTGGAACAAAGTATTGTCTGCTTTATCAACCTTAATATTGCACCATTGACTAATGAGGATCTAAGTGCCCGTTCTTACATGCACATCAGTCTCACTGGATGATCCATTACTAGCTGAACTTAAGAAGTTCTGCATTTTATCTTGCTTTCTTGCCAAGTATTCTCTCATACAGTTTGCCTTATTGGTTTTATGCTGGTCTTGTGACGCTTTGTGATATTAAGAGATGGTGTATTTCCTAACTCTACTTGCTTATGATTTTCAGGGTAGACTATCCACATGCTGTTAGTACAGCAAATATCTGAGCTTAGTCTTGCATTGTTCTGTCTTTTGATGCCATCAATACCCTAGTACTCAACCAACAAAGACAATGTCAAGTATTCTTTTTGGATCTTGGACTCTGGTAGTTCCTGTTAAGGGAGAAATGCTGGCAAATACATTAACAAAGGAAGATCTACATTTCTATTTCTAACATTTCAACATACTTCCAGCCAATAGGGTAGCATGAACAGTTCAGCTGTATCTGAGTCCGAGGTGTCAGACCAGCAATGTAACCATTTGCAAGCTAGATCACCTTACGCTTCTATTAATTTACCAAGACATAAGACATTGACTCCCTTGAGGATATTAAGGGGTCTGTTATGTTTGACTGTGCTTCTTTTAACAGCATTTATGACTTTAATATACTGGGCCCCCTTGATCACCATCCTGCTTCAACTTTTCAGCATACATTATAGCCGAAAAGCAACATCATTCCTATTTGGTTTATGGTTAGCTTTGTGGCCTTTTCTGTTTGAGAAAATAAACAGGACTAAGGTTGTTTTTTCTGGAGAGACTGTTCCTGCAAGGGAGCGAGTCTTGCTTATGGCCAACCATAGAACTGAGGTTGATTGGATGTACTTGTGGGACCTTGCACTGAGAAAAGGTCGTCTAGGACACATTAAATATGTGCTCAAGAGTAGTTTAATGAAGCTACCCATATTTGGCTGGGGATTTCACATTTTTGAGTTTATTCCTGTGGAGAGGAAATGGGAGATTGATGAGCCAATCATGCGGCAAATGCTTTCAACGTTCGCAGATTCTCAAAACCCTTTGTGGCTTGCTGTTTTTCCAGAAGGAACTGACTTCACGTAAGTGACCACTCATCCTTTTATCTATTGTGAGGTTCCCAAAAATTACTTTGTCTGTAGATGAAGACCTCTAGCTAATATGGTTCCTAGTCTTGGGTTTGAAAAATTGATTGAAGGACTCGGTGACTCATATTTTAAAGGTTTTTTGTTCCTTTCATCTGACAAGCTTGTACTCAATATCTCAAATGATGTTTAATTGTTCGCTCATCCATCTTTGTTTCTTTTTAATTTATAGTGAACAGAAATGCCTGCAAAATCAAAAGTTTGCAGCTGAGAATGGGCTGCCCATCCTGAAGAATGTGTTGCTGCCTAAGACAAAGGGCTTTCATGCTAGTGTTGAAATTCTTAGGAGCTCCTTAGATGCAGGTTATCTTCTGTATCCTCTTGCTCTCCTCTCTTCTTTGGCTAAATGAAGCCAATCTTTTACTATTGATAAGTTATGGGAAATGTTACACTATTGGCTGACATAGAAGTTCTTTTTTGGAGTTCTCTCTTACTGAATGTGCCTCTTGCCAATCCCTTGTTGTAGGCAGTTCCTTTCGCATTTCTCAGTAAGGCTTATCTTGCTTTTCTCATGTAATGAAAGCCACCTGTTCCCCAAAATAATAATAATAATAATAATAATAATAATAATAATAAATGGTTATAGAAAGGCCTGGCTACTGATTTAGGTAAAAAGGGGGAACCTGCCATGTCCTAAGGGATGCCTTCCTGGAGGCAGCAGAAAAGTATATCCACAGACAAAAAAAAAAAAAAAAGAAGAAGAGGAAGAAGAAGAAGATGAAGAAGAAGAAGAAGCAGAAGATGAAGAAGAAGAAGAAGAAGAAGATGAAGAAGATTAGGAAGTAACAAAAGAGAGACAAAATATATTAGAAGAATCTAAAGGAGAAAGTGGCTACTGTGTCATAGCATTGAGTAGATCTGTTGACACCAAAAAGGGGTGCCAATTCTACCAAATTTCCTAGCACTTGGCTCCCATGTCTTCACAAGATTGGTACAGAAGATGGCTCTGTAGTGAGTTTGCTTTTATGCTTTAATGCCGAAAAGGATATAATAGATCATGTAAGGAAGAGAAATTCAGCTCTCTAGCTTAATTGAAGAGGAAGTTAAATCCTTTCATTAATGAAGCATCAGTTCTGTATCAGAACTTGTTATCCACCCTTTGGTCTTAAATGAGCTAAAACTTAAATCCTATCATTATGAGTGATGCTGCTCTTTTACTTTGAACTTTTTGAGTTAATGACGTTATCACCCATCATGATATCTGATTTCACCTCTAAGATTATAGGCTATCAACCTTTCCTTGTTACCTCCAATCCCATGGAAGTGAAGTTCCGCTCTCTAGCTTAATTGAAGAGAGTTAAATCCTTTCATTAATGAAGCATCAGTTCTGTATCAGAACTTGTTATCCACCCTTACGTCTTGGATGAGCAAAAACTTATATCCTATCATCATAAGTGATGCTGCTCTTTTAATTAGAACTTTTTGAGTTAATGACATTATCATCGATCATGATCTCTGATTTGGCCTCAAAGATTATAGGCTGTCAACCTTTCCTGGTTACATCCAATCCCATGAAAGTACATCCCCACTCCCCTGAGGAGAGTGGATCAACCCTGAAATTTACTCTATATGCCACGTTCCACATTATCATCGATCATGATCTCTGATTTGACCTCAAAGATTATAGGCTGTCAACCTTTCCTGGTTACATCCAATCGCATGAAAGTACATCCCCACTCCCCTGAGGAGAGTGGATCAACCCTGAATTTTACTCTATATGCCACGTTCCAGGGTGGGATACTTTCTCTACTCTGTAAATGGAAGTGAGCCAAGCACTGGAATACATCATGATACTCAATTTTTTACTTGCCTCCAGGGCTTGGTGGCTTCAGCAGATTAGTAAGAGGGGACTCTACATAATATAGGGGAAAACTTCTACACGATCTTTTCAGATAATATATGAATATGAGAGGATCCAAGAAAAAAATGTACTGATTTGGTTTAATTGTTTGCACATTTGTCTGAGCATTGATATTACTCTGATTTTACTTGGGTTTTGTTTAGTTTCTTAATATTCCACAATGAGCTTCTCAATTTTCATGAGTTTCTGCAGTTTATGACATAACTATTGGATACAAGCATCGCTGCCCATTGTTCATGGACAATGTATTTGGCGTGGACCCTGCGGAGGTTCACATTCATGTCCAAAGGTTCTCTATCCATGAGCTTCCGGTATCAGAAACTCAGGCTTCTGCTTGGTTAATAGAGAGATTCCAACTCAAAGACAAGTTACTTTCAGATTTTGCTGCAAATGGCTATTTTCCTCATGAGGGAACAGAAGGGGAACTTTCCACTATAAAATGCTTGCTGAATTTTATATTGGTATTCACACTAACCAGCATTTGTACATTCCTTACTTTCTTCTCATCTGTCTGGTTCAAAATATATGTAGGTTTAAGTTGCGTCTACCTTGCATCTGCCACCCATTTCAAAATCCGTGTGCCACCCATTTTCAGCTTTTTGACAGCCCCCTTTACCAGCAAGAAGTCCAGATGGCAATGAGACTGTAACTTGTTCTCCAACTTCCCTGTTCCAGTAACTATTTACCTCAAGCACAACAATTTTGAGGTCATTTCAATTTCTTCTTTACTTCTCTAAAAAATTTGGCTTGGCGTACTATTCGCTGTGAATGTTTGTAATCCTCAAAAACAGATGCCGATGGATATCCTCTGCAATAACTGATATGGTTGGGATTATTTGAAACTTGCATAAAGAAATTTCAGCACCTTAATAACTTTTCTGTAATGCTGCCAGTTTGTTAATTACTTTGGGGTAGAAATAGTAACCAGGGTTGGTGCACAAGACATTTGATATCTTAGGGCATTTTTGGAAACCATAGAAAAGAAAAACAAAAAGGAGTCTTTTTCCAGATATTGGAAGAAAACAGAAGTACAAGAGAAACTTAAGCCTTGTTAGTGCTCTTGGTTGAAAATTTATATCTTAGGAAAAGTTAGAAATATTTTTCTGAGGATGCGATAAAATTCTATTAGTGCTTTACTAGAAAATAATATGAAAATTTTTAAAATTTCCCATGGAAAATTAATTAGACTTATTAGTGTGTTTTTGGGGAAATAAATAGAAATTAATAATTAATCTTATATATTATCATATTTATTTATTAAATTTTTATTAACATAAAATATCGAATACAAAATTTTTTTTTTTTTTATCTTAAAGCAAATTGGACTCAAATCGAATCACTGAAGAAAAAAAGAGTCAAAGAAAACTATCTAAGAATTGAAAAAGTCAATGCCATACAAAAAAAACTACGAAAAACGAGTCCCTCAAAGACCATTATGCCTTAGTTGGCATTAACCCAAAAAATTAGGTAAGGAGAGTGCTATCTAAGTCGTCGGCCTCTTCTCTTCTATGTTGTCAGCTGAAAGCATGCCGAGTCATGGCCTCTGTTCGGTACAAAGTAGACGTCATGATCTCTGTTGTTAACAGTTGCTCCGACGAGCCGGTTAACGTCGGGGAGTTGGTCTTTGGTTTAACTCGTAATATCACTTATAGGTAGGGGCGGCATCGAGTCAAGTCAAGCTCGAACTTACATATGTTTGAGTTGGGTTTGATTTAAATACTTTGAACTTGAGTTTGAGCCTAAAATTGGAATCGAGCTCGACTCGGGTTCGAACTCCAACCTACATTTAAAACTTTGCATAGAATTCATGTCAAATAAGCTATACATAAAATTGGGTATGACCTCTGTACATAAACCCCACATAAAATTGTTCATAAACATTGCATAATATTATGCATAAATTTTATTCAATAATTAAACACAAAAATTTAAATGAAATATCAATATCAAATTTACAATTAGCCAAATAAAAACTATAAATCCAACATAAATTTATAAATTCTAGCTCTTTCTCTTCGTGCTAGAAAATAATATACTAAGTCTCTATTCGCATGAGCAAAATCTCCACCTATGACAAAAACAAAAGAATAAAACTTATTATTCTCTAATAAAAAATACTCTTCCCCTTCTAATTACTTAATGTAGTGAAAAATTTAAAATTGCCAAGATGAGAAAAGATGAAAAATCAAGTAAAGGTAGCATTATCTCCATGGGTTTTTTTCTCATGTTACAATAATGAAACAAAAATTTAATAAATAAAAAAATATCATAATAAATAATTATTCAAAAGTAGTTCACCTTTTGATTTTCTTGACACCATGAAGAACCTGAACCCAATCACCGTATTTGGAGCTAAGGAAGAATTATATGAGACTATTACTTGACCACCAGCACTAAAGGTAGACTCTGAGGCTATTGTAGATATGGAAATTGCAAGGATGTCTACTGCCATCTTAAATAATATCCAAAATTTCAAATTATTCACTTTTCGCCATTCTAAAATATCAAAATCTTATTGTGAAGTTTCCTCACAAAAATACACACCTCCTTCATGATAATTTTCCAATTCCAACTTTGGTGTGAATTCACTACTTCCACTTGCTTCACATAAGTTAGTAACTTTGACTAACCTGAACTTGATGAAGAATGTGACATACGACTTATCGAAACACCTATAGAATTAATACTTAAAACAATTCCTTCATTACTAATCTCCATATTATATGGATACATATTCATCATAAAACTCACATAAGGTCAGTCGAATTAAGTTTATATTCATTCTAACTTCCACCTCAAAATATATCTTTAGAAAACTCATTTAGATTAATTTTAATTTGACCATTGGATCTAAAGTTGCAGGAACAACTATCAACAAATTGCATTCAACCAATTGCTTCTCAAATTTCTCTTTTATTCTACTGACCATTGTCCTAATGAAAACATTTTCATTTGTAGAATAAAAATTCAAAAGTTCTTTTACCCTATATACCTCACTAAGGTACAAATTAGAAATAGGCTAGTCATTCCCAGAAATAATATTAGTGACTGCATTACAAATTTCTAGTATCTCATACACCATTTAACCTTTTCCTATTCATCAAGACTTGACAAATAATCATAAGTTGGCTCTTTATCTTGAAATTTAAGAATGCATATTTGAATTTGGATGTCGAAGACAACATGTTATAAGTGGAGTTCCAACGAGTTGGATAACCTTTTTGCACCTACTTGTAGTTGTTGCATAGTTTTAGAAAAAGTGTGAAGTCTAGCTTGAGACAGATTAATGAATTTGACACTCTCACACACATTCTCAATGATATCCTTAATTTCAACAAGACCATCTTGGACTAATAATAAGTTTAGAATATGAGCATAACAACGCACATGAAATAGCTTCCCACCACAAACAAATTTTCTATTTCTTGAAAAATCATATTTCAAAACTCTCAGACAAACATTATTATATGCGACATTATTACCTGGGATACTAAATACTTTATTTTTGATTTCCCAAGCTTTAAAATACTTGTAAATAACATATATTATGTCAACACCACGAGGAGGAGGATGAACATGCACAAAACTCAACACTCATTTTTGTGGCTTCCAATTATTATCAATAAAATGCACAATAATAACCAAGTATTCGATCTTTTGATTTTGGGATTTCCAAAGATCCGTGGTAAGACTAATCTTGTTAATCTCTTTTAATAATGTTTTTGATTTCTTTGTCTCTGCCTTGTACACATCCAAACATTCCTTGATGGTCTTATGAATTTTTTTTATAATTAACTTTTGTCATCTTCATTACGAAATTAAATCCATCATCTTCTACTATCATGAATGGACGCTCATACATAAGAATTCAATCAACAATGAGTACTCATTTTAGCTTGATCATATTTGCCTCCAAAATCCATAAAGGAAGTCCAAATGGACTCTGATCAACATTAGACCCCACTGGTTGAAAGTTTATGGTTTTTTGTTTTCTTATTGTCACTTTTCTACTAGGACAACGTTTCAAATGTCGACTCATATGTGAGGTCGCTCCACCATTAATAATACTCAAACTGGTTTTACAATAAACATATTAAACCTTTTTTGTACTATTTACAAGTGAAATTTCTTTGAATTCCAACCAGACGTGAGACCTTTTTTGTTTTTTTGAACTCTGGATAGAGTCAGCTTCTTCCTCATATAGATTACTTTCATCTAGGCTCCTATTACATTAGTAATTTTAAGGGGACATGACTCAGGTGGAATTGAGTCATTATCTAAGGCCACACTAGAACTAGTGTCAACTACTGATGTTTATTGAGCAGGAGGTGTTGACATTTTTACTTCTACAAAAAATTTATAAATTAAAAACATAAAGAACAAAAGCAATCCAAACAACAAAGATAAACCAAAAAAAGAAAGAAAGAAAGATTAAAAAATAAATGTAGACACATAGATGAGAAAGGAAACAAAGGAAACAGATCATCGACCACAAGCTGAAATGAATGCACCCTAAATTCATTCAAATTCTAGTAGACACTATTTGGCATAGGGGATATACATCATATTCAATCTGCAACCAAGACCACAACCCTATCCTTCTCTCCCACCAAAATAACATATTTTCATTTACTCTTGTTTCAAGTTTGTCTCAACTGAGGCTCTAGTAGAACCCTAAAGATTAACGATACCTCATAATTGTACTCTCAGTACTAATGTCACATACTACCCATACATTAAAATGGCTTTAACTAGCCCACTTATTGTTTTAAGAAACAAAATCACTAAAATGAAGAACTTTATGCATGACATAGCATTAGAAAGGGAAATAAGAAAAGAAGACTGAGAAACGTGAAAGGAAGCATAATATTTGGCTTTCCATGCAAATTAATCAAATAGTTCGATAGTGACTTGTTGAACAGGTTTTGTTGGTGCTAGTTGAGAGGAATGGGAAGAATAGAGGCTCTAGCACAGGCTGAAGAGGTGAGGAAAGACCTAAAGAAGAACAAATCTAGCTAGGTAACTAGCAAACGATAGAGCACAAATAGACACATGATAACTAAAGGCAGAAAGTAATATCAAACACTAGAAAATCAAATTCGTTGGAGGTCATATACCTTTAACCAATACAGTAGCATTGATGATTGAGTCTCCCTTCCAAATATTAAGAAGAAAATATGTAAAAAAGGAATTTTTAATATAAAAAATAAAATAATAACAAAGATGATATTGAGCACTCACCGGAGATGTTGCAACATCAAACAACACCAATTTCTTCATAGCTCACAGAAAGGGAAAAATGACAAATGGAGAATGTGAATGGAGAAATTTTTGAACAGAGGCTGTTTCTCTCTTTCGCCATTTCTCCCCATCACTGATCATGGAGAAATTGATTTTTTTGAACAGCTCACAAAACTTCTATAAATTTTGCAATTCGCATTTAGGGCAGAAATAATGAACACGGGCAACAAAAAATTGAGAAGAAACGAGCAGAGAATAAGGATGAAAGGAATCAACCTGGAAAATATGACTTACTTGTGGCTGTGGTATTCTGAAGAAATTGAAGAAGTTGAAGATCAATATAGCGGTTGAGATAAGAAACGCACCAAGATTTCTGGTTGTTATTGAAAGAAATCGCATTCCATATCAGAATCACCAACTCTCTCGTCTTGACGAAACGACTCTCTAGAAGACTGGAGAGGTCGGTGAGGTTTCGTCCTCCTATCCCTCGAACCCATATTTATGAAGAAATACTTTGGACTAGTTCAAGTAAAAGAGCCGCAATGTGAGCTCGCGAACAGAACCACGACTCATTCGAGTGCGGCTTGTTTACTTAAACAAGTCGAAAGCCCGATCTCGAATTCGATTTAAGATCAGGTTTATTCGAACCGAACTAGCCTGAGTCAAGCTCAAGTTATTCATGAATCAGGTCAGTTCGATGCCATCCTTGTTTACAAGATGATTTTCGGGTGATCCAGCCATAGCTGAGATAGGGGTGATTAGGGGTGGTTTTGAACTGAACCGGCTCGCAAGTCGCTCGAGTTCGGCTCAGTTCCGGCTCGGTTCGATTCGTTATATATCGAGCTTGAGCCGAACTCGAGCTCAGAAATAGGTTCGTTTAGATTAACGAGCCGAGCTCGAGCAAAGCCAGGTTCGGCTCGTCGGCTCGCGAACTGGCTCGTTTTAACGAGCGGCGATTCGGGAATCGGGGGGAGTTCTAAATTTTTTTTCGAGAAAGAGAGTCCCGTCTCTTCCCTTCCGTCCTACCGTTTGGGAACCCATACTTCTCTGCCATTTCCTGCCATTTCTATGCCGTTTCAGCATGATTTTCTCGCAGAAATCACTGTCCGTCAGCGGGTATTCATGGGAAATGGTGGATTTTGGTCTTCAAATCCCTCGTTCTCCCTCTCCCTCTTCGATTCCTCAATCTCTGTCAAAGACTTCAATTTTTTTGTCTTCCTCTTCTATCTTCTTCCTCTTCGATTTCTTCATCCAAAGTTCTTCCTCGTCGACGAACGAAAGCCACGGTCCGACGGGATGTAAGATTTTTATTTAATGTTTTTTTTTTTGCGTCGCCGAACCCTACAAAATCTCTAACTCTCGCTTCGTTTCAGCAGTGATCCTTCATTCTTTGAAAGGTTTCTGAGATATCCCCGAACGACAAACACTCTCTATATCTGTAAGTGTTGATTTTTTTTTTTTTTCATTTTTATCTTTTGTATGTTTTCTTCCTCTACGATTTTGGAGTTGATTTTTGTTTTTCATTTTTATCTTCTGTATGTTTTCTTCCTCTGCGATTTCGGTGTTGATTTTTTTTTTCATTTTTATCTTCTGTAAGTCTAGTTAGCCTTTGGTTGACAGGACTCCGGGGTTCGTTGTATATGTTCCAGATAAAGTTAAATACATCATTTTAATCATTTTTTTACCTTTTTTCCTTAATCAATAAGTTTATCTCGTATCCGTTTTCTATCATGTGATTTTTTTAAGCATGAAGAGAATTTAGCAGACCATGTAGTTGATTATTATCTTATTACTCACAGGCCTAAAGTTTGACCTTCCAATTTCCACCTATATTGCTATCAACAGTATTGGTTTTAAATGCATAAAACTTCTGTTCTCTCTTAAGAATCTGTTTTAAGCTGAAAAGGATCATTCATCCTTTGCTCGGCATTGCATTCTGTACTGTCGTCATTCATATGTTGTCCTATATTTGGTATCCTATACGATTTTCGTGTGGACAAAGTCTCAAAGCCCTTCTTCTAGTCACAATATGTGGATTATCAACATTTTCAATGTACAGTGCACATCTAGTTTGCTAGTTCACTACTTATATTGATCTCTGTTCATATAGATTGTGTCCATATTAATTATATTTTATCTGGTAGTGGACTTTTTTTATCCAAAATGCAATGATTAGTCTTTATCTTTTTTTCTGCAGCTTCTATTGGGACTTGGTTCTTTTTTTTTTTTTTTTCAATAACTTGAGAGAATTAAAATTACGATAACATGGTCTTTGAAACAATTGTGTAGACAAAAATCATGTCCTAACTGCAAAACTATAAAAAAAAACCTATTTGGTGTGATCAGACCTTGTTCTTTCTTCATGTGTCTTTTTCTTATTCCTATGGAACTCGTCCTATTCCTAAATATAATATTGTGGTCCATAAAACAACCATAATAATTAAATTGTTGTTCACAAAAACAAAACTATTTTTTATGCATATGAAACTCAACCCAATTCTGTTATGTTAGACAAGTAACAAATCTAGTAAGCATGTATTCATCATACATATTAGATTAGAACATTTTCGAATACAGTACATCACTTTTATTTTTAGACCCAATATTTCGTTGAATTGATACGATAGATACAGATGGATGTAAATTATCTCTATTTTTTGCAATTGATTTTTATCCTTCCTCTTCGATTTCTTCATCCAAATTTCTTCCTCACTGACGAGACGAAAGCGACGGTCCGACGGGAGGTAAGATTTTTATTTACTGTTCTGTTTGTTTTTTCGTCGCCGACCTAACCCTACAAAATTTCTAACTCTTGTTTCGTTTCAGCAGTGCTCCTTCATTCTTGGAAAGGTTTTTGGAGATATCCCTGAACGGGTAACACACTTTCTGTTTCTGTAAGGTTTGATTTTTTTTTTCATTTTTATCATTAATTTCTTGGTATTGAGGTTGAATTTTATCAGAATATTAGAAGAGAATGTTGGTGTGCTTATTTCCTTCTCTTAGAAGTTTTTAAATTTATATATAAAAAAGATCAGTATATTGGACTGGAAACTATTGGGTGCAGGGCTACAGGCTCAAAGAGACCCCACTGCATTGAAAGACAAGGGTCGTTCCCGATTGTCACAACGTCACGTACCTTCCTCTAAGAATAGACAAGTATCTTAAATTATGTGTAGGATTTTTGTTGTTTGGATAACTTTCTTTTCTCTATGTTTCTAATTTGTAATTTAATATTTTTGTAAAAGTAAGAATGTCAACACCTCCTCAATTGACATCAATAATTAACACTAGTTCTAGTGTGGCCATAAATAGTGACTCAACTCCACCAAAGTCACTACCATCTGTCATAGAAGTAGGCCCAGATGAAATTACCATAAATGATGAAGAAGGTGACTCTACCCATACTTCAAAAAGACAAAAAAGTCTCATGTGTGGTTGGAATTCAAAGAAGTATCACTTAATGGTACAAAAAAGGCTCAATGTGTTCATTGTAAAATCAATTTGAGTGTTATTAGTAGTGAAGTGACCACACATATGCGTCGACATTTGAAACGTTGCACTAGTAGAAAAGTGGCAATGAGAAAACAAAAAACCTTAAACTTTCAACCAGTGGGAGCGGGGTCTAATGTTGATCAGAGTCCATCTGGACTTCATTTTATGGATTTTGGAGGAAAATATGATTAAGCTAAAATGAGAGTACTCATTGCTCATTGGATTCTTCTGCATGAACATCCATTCATGATAGTAGAAGAGGAGAGATTTAATTTTGTAATGAAGATGGAAAATATGAATTATGAGAAAATATCCCGTAAGACCATTAAGGAGTGTATGGAGGTGTATGAGGTAGAGAAAAAGAAATTGAAAATTTTGTTAAAAGAGATTAACAAGATTAGTTTTACCACGGATCTTTGGAAGTCCCAAAATCAAAAGATTGAATACATGGATATTACTGGGCATTTTATTGACAGTAATTGGAAGTTACAAAAACGAGTCTTGAGTTTTGTGCATGTTCCTCCTCCTCATCGTGGCGTTGATATAGCAGATGCTATTTACAAGTGTTTGAAAGAGTAGGAGATCAAAAATAAAGTTTTTAGTATTTCAGTTGATAATGCTGCATATAATGATGTTTGTATCAGAGTTTTGAAACAAGATTTTTTAAGGAAAAAAAATTTGGTGTGTGGTGGAAAGTTGTTTCATGTGCGTTGTTGTGCTCATATTTTGAACTTATTAGTCCAAGATGGTCTTATTCAGATTAAGGATAATATTGATAATATGCGTGAAAGTGTCAAATTCATAAATCTGTCTGAGGCTGGACTTCACACTATTTTCTGAAATTGTATAACAATTAGAACTTGGTGAAAAGAGGTTGGTTATCGATTGTCCAACTCGTTGGAACTCCACTTATGACATATTGTCTTCTGCATTAAAATTCAAAGATGCATTCTCTAGATTTAAAGTTAGAGAACTAACTTTTGATTGTTTGCCAAGTTTTGATGAATGGGAAAAGGTTGACATGGTGTGTGAGATTCTAGAAGTTTTTAATGCAGTTACTAATATAATTTCTGGGAGTGACTATCCTACTTCTAATTTGTACCTTAGTGAGGTATATAGGGTAAAAGAAGTTCTGGATTTTCATTCTACAAATGAAAATGTTTTCATTAGGATAATGGTTAGTAGAATGAAAGAGAAATTTGAGAAGTACTGGGGTGAATACAATTTATTGATGGCCGTTGCTTCAATTTTGGATCCAAGGGTCAAATTAAAGTTGATCGAAATGTGTTTTCCAATGACATATTCTAAGGAGGAAGCTACAATGAATATAAATTTAGTTCAACGCACCTTATATGAGATCTACGATGAATATGTATCCTTATATAATGTGGATATTAGAAACGAAGAGATTTTTCAAGTACTAGCTCTATGGGTGTTTCCACAAGTCGTAGGCCTTCATCAAGTTCAGGTTGGTCAAAGTTAATGAGTTATATGAAAGAAAAGGATGTAGTTAATTCACCAAGGTCAGGTTTGGAAATTTATCTTGAAGAAGGTGTATATAGTTATGAGGAAACTTCACAATATGATTTTGATGTTTTAGAATGTGGAAAGTGAATCATATGAAATTTCGAGTATTATCTAAGATGGTAGCAATCATCCTTGTAATTCCCATATCCACAGTAGCTTCAGTCTACATTTAGTATTGGTGGTAGAGTAATAGACTCATATCGTTCTTCCTTGGCACCAAATACAGTTCAAGCTTTGATTTGTGCCAGTGATTGGGTTCAGGTTCTTCACGGTGTAAAGAAAATCAAAAGCTGAATTTCTTTGATTAATTATTTATTATGATATTTTTTAGTTTTATTTATTAAAATTTTGTTTTATGATTACAACCTGAGAAGAAGAGTGTAGAGATAATGCTACCAGCTATATGATTTTTCATGTTTCTCTCATCATGGTAATTTTAATATTTTTAACGACATTAAGTAACTAGTAGTGAAAGAGTATTTTTTTATCTGACAATAACTAATTTTATTTTTTTATTTTTGTCATAGTTGGAGATTTTGGTCATGCAAGGACGTTTATTATTTTCTAGCATTAAGAGAACAAACTATAGTTTGTAAATTTATAATGGATTTATAGTTTTTATTTGGGTAATTGTAAATTGATAGTGATATTTCATTTAATTTTGTTGTGTTTGATTATTGTATGGAGTTTATTTATAATGTTATGCAGTGTATGCAGTATTTAGACTATTTTATGGAGTGTATAAACAATTTCATGGAGTATTTATGGAATGTATAGATAATTTTATGGAGTATTTATGGAGTGTTTATGCAACTATTATGTATATTGATTATGCCCAATTTTAAGTAGAGGTCATGCCGAATTTTATACAGATATTATATACATAGATTATGCTCAATTTTAAGAAGAGGTTATGCCCAATCTTATACATGTATTATATATATATATATAGGTTATGCCTAATTTTATGTAGAGGTCATGCCCAATTTTATGTAAAATGTATGTATAATTTTATATACAATTTATTTGATATATATTTTTTAAAATTTTTTAAATGTATGTTGAGGTTCGAAGCTCGGCTCGAGCTCGGTTAAAATTTTTGGGCTCGAGCTCATTAACAATTTTAGGCACGAGACGAGGCTCGGCTCGAAATATTTAAATCAAACTCGGCTCGGACATAGGCAGGTTCGGGCTTGGTTCGGCTCGATGCCACCCCTAGGGGTGATCTTTTTCCTAGGACTCATATGTGTGGTCACTCCACTACTAATAACACTCAAATTGATTTTACAATGAACACACTAAGCCTTTTTTGTACCATTAAGTGATACTTCTTTGAATTCTAACCACACATGAGACTTTTTTTGTCTTTTTGAAGTATGGGTAGAGTCACCTTCATCCTCATTTATCGTAATTTCATCTGGGCCCACTTCTATGACAGATGGTAGTGACTCTGGTAGAGTTGAGTCACTATCTATGGCCACAATAGAACTAGTGTTAATTATGACTCTGGTGGAGTTGAGTCACTATTTATGGCCATACTAGAACTAGTGTTAATTATTGATGTCAATTGAAGAGGTGTTGACATTCTTACTTTTACAAAAAAAAACAAAATAACAAATTAAAAACATAGAGAAAAGAAAGCTATCCAAACAACAATGATCCTACACATAATTTAAGATACTTGTCTATTCTTAGAGGAAGGTACGTGACGTTGTGAGAATCGGGAACGACCCTTGTGTTTCAATGTTGCGGGGTCTTTTTGAGCCTGTAGCCCTGCACCCAATAGTTTCCAGTCCAATATACCGATCATTTTTTATATATAAATTTAAAAACTTCTAAGAGAAGGAAATAAGATCACCAACATTCTCTTCTAATATTCTGATGAAATTCAACCTCAATACCAAGAAGTTAATGATAAAAATGAAAAAAAAAAAATTCAAACCTTATAGAAACAGAAAGTGTGTTTGCCGTTCAGGGATATCTCCAAAAGTCTTTCCAAGAATGAAGGAGCACTGTTGAAACGAAACAGGAGTTAGAAATTTTGTAGGGTTAGGTCGGTGACAAAATAAAACTAGAACATTAAATAAAAATCTTACCTCCTGTTGGACCGTCGCTTTCGTCTCGTGAGCGAGGAAGAACTTCGGATGAAGAAATCAAAGAGGAAGGATAAAAATTGATTGAAAAAAAAAGAGATAATTTACATCCGTCTGTATCTAACGTATCAATTCAACGAAATATTGGGTCTAAAAATAAAAATTATGTACTGTATTCGGAAATGTTCTGATATAATATTGATGATGAATACATGCTTACTAGACTTGTTACTAGTCTAACATAACAGAATTGGGTTGAGTTCCATATGCATAAAAAATAGTTTTGTTTTGGTGAACAACAATTTAATTATTATGGTTGTTTTATGGACCACAATATTATATTTAGGAATAGGAAGAGTTCCATAGGAATAAGAAAAAGACACACGATGAAAGAACAAGCTCTGATCACACTAGATAGTTTTTTTTTTTTTTATTGTTTTGCAGTTAGGACATGATTTTTGTCTACACAATTGCTTCAAAGAGCATGTTAAACAGAACCAAGTCACAATAGAAGCTGCAGAAAAAAGATAAAGACTAATCATTGCATTTTGGATAAAAAAGTCCACTACCAGATAAAATATAATTAATATAGACACAATCTATATGAACAGAGATCAACTAGCAAAAGTAGATGTGCACTGTACATTGAAAATGCTGATAATCCACATATTGTGACTAGAAGAAGGGCTTTGAGACTTTGTCCACAAGAAAATCGTATAGGATACCAAATGTAGGACAACATATGAATGACGATAGTACAGAATGCAATGCCGAGCAAAGGATGAATGATCCTTTTAAGCTTAAACAGATTCTTAAGAGAGAATAGAAGTTTTATGCATTTAAAACCAATACCGCTGATAGCAATGTAGGTGGAAATTGGAAGGTCAAAGTTTAGGTCTGTGAGTAATAAGATAATAATCAACTACATGGTCTACTAAATACTCTTCATGCTAAAAAAAATCACACGCTAGAAAACGGATACGAGATAAACTTATTGATTGAGGAAAAAAGGTAAAAAATTGATTAAAATGATATATTTAACTTTATCTAGAACATATACAACGAACCCCAGAGTCCTGACAACCAAAGGCTAACTAGACTTACAAAAGATAAAAATGAAAAAAAAAATCAACACTGAAATCACAGAGGAAGAAAACGTACAGAAGATAAAAATGAAAAAAAAATCAACACTGAAATCACAGGGGAAGAAAACGTACAGAAGATAAAAATGAAAAAAAAAATCAACTCCGAAATCACAGAGGAAGAAAACGTATAGAAGATAAAAATGAAAAACAAAAATCAACTCCGAAATCACAGAGGAAGAAAACATACAGAAGATAAAAATGAAAAAAAAAATCAACACTTACAGAAATAGAGAGTGTTCGCCGTTTGGGGATATCTCCAAAACCTTTCAAAGAATGAAGGATCACTGCTGAAACGAAGCGAGAGTTAGAGATTTTGTAGGGTTAGCTTGGCGACGGAAAAAAAAAAACTTTAAATAAAAATCTTACCTCCTGTCGGATCGTGGCTTTCGTTCGTCGACGAGGAAGAACTTCAGATGAAGAAATCGAAGAGGAAGAAGATGGAAGAGGAAGAAATCGTAGAGGAAGACGAAAAAATCGAAGTCTTTGACAGAGATTAAGTAATTGGAGAGGGAGAGGGGGGATTTGAAGACCAAAATCCCCCGTTTCCCATGAATACCCATCGACGGACAGTGATTTCTGTGAGAAAATCATGCTAAATTGGCATGGTAATGGCAGAGAAGTATGAGTTCCCAGATGACAGGAAGGAAGGGAAGAGATGGGACTCTCTTTCCCGAATTTTTTTTTAGAACTCCCCCTGATTCCCGAATCACCGCTTGTTAAAATGAGCCGTTCGAGAGTCGACGAGCCGAACCTGGCTCTGTTTGAGCTTGGCTCATTAATCTAAACGAACCTATTTCTGAGCTCGAGCTTGATATATAACAAATCAAACCGAGCCGAACTCGAGTGGTTCGCGAGCTAGCTCAATTCGAAGCCACCCCTAGTCACAATATAGGGAAGGATTTGATCCATAGATGCTTATTGATTGCATGGGCTATATCTTTGTATTCTGCTTTAGCACTAGATCATGCAAGTACATTATGCTTTTTACTCTTCCATGTAACCAAACTCCCTCCAAATAAAGTACAATACCCAGAAGTGGACTTTCTATCATCAGATGTCCACTAAAAAATTGTGTCCACTACAATGAGTGCATACCCAGTTATCAAACCTTGAAGGACCAGGGTTAGTTTTACTACCTCTTACTCAGCCTCCTTTATAATGTCTACCGCACCCTCGAGTGGTAGAAGGTGTACCCTTATTTCTTGAGTACATAGCAGATGACACCTCAGTCTGAGAGGTGGAAGAAGGGTCTTGTATCCGAAGTAATGTGACACTTATGTAATCAAATGATGGAAGTGCCGATGAGTTGAAAAGTTGAGTTTTGGCCACCTCAAGGTATGACTTGATATTTGCTAAACAAATAGCAACTGCTAAGGCTTCCCATTGCTTTTTTTGAACTGATATATCAATGGAGCAGTGCTAAGCAATTTTCACTCCTAAATCAGCCCTCAAAAACGTGCCAAGCACTCATGTAGTTTTTCTCCTTGCTTTGTATTAAACATGTTGTGAACAACATCATATAATTTATGTAAGTTCTCTGTACTTCAGTACAATTTGACCCAAGTGTCCCCATATCTGCTTGGCCGTTTCCAAATGAACCACATTGTTGGCCACATGCATGCTCCTCCATGCTATTTATGAACCAACTGATTCGAATGTATCATTCTTCCACCACTTAATATAGGAGCTATCCTCCTCATCAATAGGTGGACCTGACTTGGTTAGATGTCCTAAGAGGTCTCGTGTAATGAGAAACCTCCAAATCGACAATGACCAGCTCAGGTAATTGGACATCCCTCTCAAGGGTATAGTAGTAATTTTGAGAAGATCACTCTTCCTTCCCATGTGATTTTTAACCATCAAGAATCAAATTAGTGATACACTTCACTCATACAATAAGAAGAGTGTTGTATTCGAGGTTCATTAACTGAATTTGAAGAGGAGGGAAAAAGATAAGACTTAGCAAGTCTTAATTATGCGTTAATTCACCTCTTATATGAGTAAGTAAAACACCCTGACCCAAGCCAATAAACCAACTCAAGAGAAGGAGAACCAAGCCAAAGGGAATTTTTCTAAACCAAACGAGCTGAACTAATGAGAACCAACCAAATGAGAACCAACTCTGGAAAGAGGGAAGAGCCAACCCAAACGTTTGTTAATCCAAATATAATTTTGGTATTAATCAACTAATTATGCACTAAATAAGGAGAGTATATGCTAGCCGACATTAAAAAAAGGTAAGCCATATGTCTTTCAAGCTTATGAAAGCATAAGAAAGTATATTCGATCAATAAATCAAATCATGGAAGATTTTTCTCCAAATCAGTCACTTCCAAAAATAAAAAAGAAAATCTTCCTGTAGTGTCTTAGACGCTACTACATCAAAAAAATCTTAATCTTGACTTGCCTTAATTATTTTAGCCAAGGAGAGAATCAAACAAGGCAATTAGTAAACATTCCAAAGAAGAGGATCTCGAATAGGTTGGAGATTTCTTTAAGAAGGAAACTTTCCTTCTAAGATCTTGGCGCCAACGACTATCCCATAAACACCAGCCTTTGCTTCCCTTTTTTCTTGATTTTTTTTGGGTTTAAGTCAATTGAGCCTCTCCTAGTGAGAACAAAAAAAAAAAAAAAAAAAAAAAAACTTCTTCTTTATAAAAAGAAAACACCTTGGACACTTAAAAAAAATTATCACAAGTTCAAACCAAAGCAATCTTCTTCAACTTATCAACTTATCATCAAAGTAATGAACTTTGATAACTTTTAATCACGCATAACCTTATGAATAACATCATAATCTCATGAAATTATCAATATCTGAGCATGGCTTCAAGCAATAATATCCATCATTCCAAAGTTATAAACAATATTATGCCAACTTTGAAGAGAGTATGAATTGATCATATCAAGAACCAACTTCTAGGCTGAAGTTATCATATAGAGAAAAATAATTTCAAACTTTTTATAAGCAAAGAATACTAAAGAATTCAACTTTATGAGTCATGCACCAACGACCATTTTTAAAAACGGAATTTTAAAGAGAAGTACTTATCTTTCATCGAGCAAAAGAAAACTCAAGATTGATCCTTTGATCAACACCTCTATTCCACTAAGAAGATTAAAAGACCTTGATTATGAGCATCATAACTTTGGGATCCTAAACCGAATGCTTTGATACCATGTTAGATTTAGGATCCTGATAACCAAGCTAGTTTAGGGTGAAGAGAGTTACAAGAGGAAGAGAGAAGAGAGAGAGAGAGGAATGAGGAGGAGAGACGTCAGCTATGGGGGTGAGAGTGAGAGGAGGGAAGAGGGATTAGTGTTAGGTGACGTGCCTAATCCCCCCCCTCAATATATATTTATAATATTGAACATCTTACAAATTATATAAACACCTTTTACCCCATGAAGGAAGGAAATGAACAAGAAATAAATATATTTTACATCATTTCCACTATACTCGGGTTATATGTTTCAATAGTTCGTGATCTCCCTCTCCCTCTTATGTCCCCATCCCTATCATTCTTTTCCTCTTCTCCCTCCCTTCTCTCTCCCTCTCCCCATGTTTTTCAAACATATAATTCTTCCAAAAATTGTTGGTTTTGTGAATGAGAAGCATCATGTGATAATAAACTGGTCATATTTATGACACCAATCTATTGATGGTTTAAGAGGCATATGCATCCCATTTTAGTCAAATGTTTCAACAACAATATGAGATTGCAACAATGTAAACCCAAAAATTGTTTCCATACAATCTATGCTCATCAATCATGACTATTAAGTTTCTAATTTTGTTGCTGCAAATTCAATGATGACTAATTACTAAATGTTTAAAAATTGTATTTATCATAACCTTTCGCTCATTTCTTTATTTCTCAATGAGCTATGGGTTTCCAGAGAATCTCACCGTTTAGATTTTTACCCATCTTTATTTTTGGAATTAGACGTCTTAATTCTAAACTAACGAGAACAATAATAATAATTATGGAAGAAAGGAAAAACAAGCACTAGAACAAACAAGATTTACACAGGTTCCCATCAAGGTGAGACTACGTCCAGTTTTATGCCCTTGCAGTAATCCACTATGAAGATGAAATAATATACAAGAGAGATCATATACAGTTACAAGTGTTTTCTCTCTCTAACCTCTCTCTGCTGCAACTGATGCTCATCGGATGATGATTAAACCCTAATAGCCGTACCCCAAATATAAAAAGTAAAATTCTCAAACTATTTAGTAAAATAGCAGTTAATATATCATGGACCAGAAAGGAGGCTTCCTACCCCCTTCTAACCCCCACAACAATTTTACCACGAAGGTCCCGTGTACTGACTCAGCATAGGGCATTGATTACGCTACATAACTTAACACTTTATCCTGTCCTTTGGTAGCAATAACAGTACCCAAAATTAGTTGAGTCTAAGTAATCCTAATTAAACAAAATCGGAGTATATAAGCCACTGAATCTGATAAAAGTATTTCTCTAAACAAGGACAAGTGATTTATGATTCCCACCAAATCAAAACCGAGAATGCTGAATCAACCCCCAAATACGCGTAGTCAGTTTGCCGGGTACGTCACGCGCGGTTAAACCGCCCGTAACGTGGGTGACTACACCTCACGTTGGAATGTGGGCCCGCTCTTGGCCGCCACGACTTCTCCCACCACTATTAGAACATGTCCCATTTCAGCCATTCTTACGTCATCCACTAAATCACTCGGTGGGACTTCACTGTGGGACCGCAGCTTGATTAACGGTCAGGAACGGTTCACTGAGGTAACCGCACGCTTCGCATGAAAGACAGGAAAAATATCGCCACCGACTCACCGATTTCTCGTTGTCGGGTTGAAAATGTGTCAAAGATTTTTAAACGCGGGCCGCATGTCACGCTATAAAAATAATTTTAAATTTGGGTACGTAAAAGTTTCCTTTATATACTGAACCCAGTAACGCATCTTCTCGTCTGCTTCTTCTTCTTCACAAGTCTGGTTACTGGTAACTGTTTTCGCTGCTGCTCGTCTGATTCTTCAATGGCGAATCTGCAGCAGTTTCTTCTTCTAATATTAGTCCTCTTTTTGGGTACGTACGTTCTCTCTGTTTCTGTTTCTGGCTAGTGGATTGAGTTGATCGGAGAAAGGCTCAGATAGCTATTAACGCGCGGTTTGTTTTTGGTTGCAGGATTGAAGGGAGTTTGGGGAGCAGTTTTCACTCTGGTGAACCAGTGCAGTCATCCTGTCTGGCCGGGGACGCTGTCCGGAAACAGCGCTGCTCCTCTCGGAGAGGGCGGTTTTTTGCTTCCTCAGGGAGCATCAGCCTCCTTGACGGCCCCCGCCGGGTGGTCCGGACGCTTCTGGGCACGAACCGGGTGCTCTTTCGACGACACCGGGAGCGGCCACTGCACAACAGGCGACTGCTGCTCCCTGAAATGCGCCGTAGGAGTTGGGGGTGCTCCGCCAGTTAGTCTCGCCGAGTTCACGCTGCAGGGCAACGGGGGGAAGGACTTCTACGACGTCAGCCTGGTGGATGGCTACAACTTGGGGTTGGGGATCAAACCCAAAGGCGGCACGGGCGACTGTCAATACGCCGGGTGCCTGGCGGACCTCAATCAGAGCTGTCCGGCGGAGCTGCAGGTCCTGGAGGGTGGCGCGGTGGTGGCGTGTAAGAGCGCCTGCGCGGCGTTCAACACGCCGCAGTACTGCTGCACGGGGCCCAACTACTCTCCGTCGACCTGCTCGCCGACGATGTACTCCCAGATGTTCAAGACTGCCTGTCCGACAGCTTATAGCTATGCTTACGACGACGCCTCCAGTACCTGTACCTGTACCGGTACAGATTATGTAATCACCTTCTGTCCTTCCGGCCCCTGAATCATCATCCATGTCATTCTTCTCTCCACAATTCACAGTTCCACACAAACCAATTCTTTTTTCTACTAGTATATACATATCACTTCATCAGATTGTGCATCTCAACATTCCTGCTCACAGTTTATATTAAATTTTCATCTAACTTCGAACAGTCTTATGACATTTTAAGAGGAATTTCTTTCTGGGTTTTCAGTTTCTGGTTTCATCCGTGATATAACAGAGAGAAGCGCCATGGGTGTGGAGGATTTTGTGATCCCTGTAGGTCTCCGCTTCACCTAATCTAATAAATCTGAACGAGTGATGCAGGGTTTGCTTTGCGTGTTACAGAGACAACGGGTTCATGCAAAAGTAAATGAAAAACGTCGATGTTCTGTTGGTTTGGTTGGTGATAAAACGTTTAACATTATTAATGCGAGATCCATCATTTTGTTCGACTCCCTAAGATCTATGATCAGCTCTGCGGGCAACCAATAATTAATACCCCAATGGAACTGGGTCATACTTTCCTTACCGAATCAGTTACCCATACAGGAAAACGTACAAGTGGCACAACATTAGGAAAATCATTTGGCGCTCCGAGTACAGACTTTACTTTGAAAAAACTTCCTCAACAAAATGGATTTTTGAAGTGCAAATTCATGTCCAACAGGAAGATCATGTCAGTCATGTACATGAATTTCTTTTTTGCACTTGGTGCTAGTGTTGACGCCTACATGTACAGGAAAACAGTTTCCAGTGTTATAGTGCCCACCCATTAGAAAAATATAAAAAATAAGAGAATCCTTAAACCTTTACAATACACTTATAATTACAACATAATCCTTGAACCCCAAATTAGGTAAAACAATCATTATTACTACACGAATAAGTTATTTAATGTATAATTAAAATATATTAATATATTTATTAATTGAATTAGATATTTTATTGTGCATTAATATGGTACTTAAGTGAGCCAATGAAATTCGCACATGATTAATTATAAGTAATAAATAAATAACGTTATAAATAACAAAAACGAAAGTAATATGTTTAACTATTAATTTTTTAATAACATATGATATACTATAACCTAAAAATGAATGATTTAAGAGGAAAAATTGATCTAATCATAACTTTAATACACTATATATTTGTACGTAATATTACCACTATTAAATCACTAATATAATAAAAAAAAAATATAATGAGTAAATAAAGAATTATTTTATTAAAAACGTAATATGGCGTAGTATTAATTAATAATATATTTTCACAAAATTGAAATTAATCAATTGATCAAATGCATATTGTAACTATATTTTATTTACCAGACTTAAATATCTAGTTTAATATAGTAATAAAATTTAATAAAAATAATATATAAATAAATATACAACTTTATTACTAATGTAATAAAGTTTAATTGTAATAACCACTTTGTGATTACTATTAAAATCATCAAATTACAATTTTAGTACATAAGAACACACATGTTCAAAAACAATAAAAGATACAATCATCAGTTATCATTCCACATGCAAGTTGCTATGTCATCTCGAAATTGTGCGGATCTTGTGGATTCTAATGCACACTGCCTCTGAAAGCTTGTTACTTGGGTATCCTCTTCCACAAGACCATCGCTGTTTGTATCGTCCGTTGCACGTAATTGGACCTCATCACCTTCTCCACCGAACTTGTTATCCGAATCATCATCTTCCAAATCAAATATATCATTGTAATCCTCTCTACGTATATAATTGTGCAATATGTGACAAACAATGACAATTTTTGTCTGCATCTTAAAAGAAATTGTAATAGCCTAAACCCTAAACCCTAACCCTAGACCCCATACCCCCAAAACCTCCTAAACCCAATACCCTAAACTCTAATTCCAGAAGTTAAACAAAAAAACCTAGATCTTAAAAACCCTAAACCCTAAACCCTATCACCTAATAAACCTTAACTGAAAAAAATTGAAAAAAAAACCTAAACCCTAATTCCAGAACCTAAACCCTAACAATACCATAAATCCTTAACCCTAAACACTTAACCCCTAAATACAAAGCACCAAACCCTGAAACACTAAACCTTAACCCTAATAAAAAATTTAGACCCTAAACCGTAACACTAAATCCCACAATTATGCACAAATAACCCCAAATTAGGCATTGAAACTAAAATTAAATCAAATACAACACTCATTTAATCAGAAAAAAATTAGGGTGTAGTCATACCTTCTGAAATTTGGGGAAAACCGAAGCCGACGGCTGAAATCAAAGCCGAATGGGGAAATCGATGCCGAATCGAAGTAGAAATTAAAAAATCGAAGTCCAAATGTCAAAATTGAAGAAAACTGAAACCGAAATAGGGGAAATCGCTGGAAATCGAAAGGTATTTTGGGGGAAAAGATAATAGCGAGAGGGAGACGGGATACCGAAAGGGAGAAAAGTGGGAGAAGGGACACAGAGAAGTGAGGGAGGCCGAGAGGGATAAGAGAGAGGGAGAAGCGAGCGGGGGTTCAGAGGGAGAACGAGTCTGAGATGGAGAGAAGGACACCGAAAGGAAGTTCGTAGCGAGAGATGGAGACTGTAGAGAGGGAGACCGGAGAGGGACGGTGGAGACGAGAGAGGGAGCAGAGAGCTCGGGGTTTAGGGAGACGATAGAGGGGCTACGGGAACGAGAGAGAGGTGTGGGAACGAAATGGCAGAAATGAGCGAGAGGGTGTGTGGTAGAGAGAGCCCTGCGCTCGTTTCATGTACATGATTCTCAAAATCGGGCAGAAAGCACTTTAAGTTGTTTACTCTTGGGACATGAACTCTTGAGTCATGGATGATCATGTGCATGACATGAAGTTTGGTGCTCCCTAACGACCTAAAGACATGAATTGAGTAATGCGCCCGAAGTTCATGTCCTGAGTCATGTTGACTAACCCCCCCTTAAAAAGGGTAGCCCACTTGCCCAGTTAGGAGAGATTTTATTGTAGCAACTAATGAAGCAGGTAATGGCCCATCTCACGAGAGGATGTTGGGTTGCATCCTATAAATTAAAAGCTTAACTAGACGCTTATACTAAGATATGACTGTGGGCAAGTCAATTGAAGCACTAAAAATAGGACTCCATCAATGATTCAGATCATCAATATGGATCAAAGCATGAAGTTTTTTTTTCAAATAGTCGTAATTGTCAAAAATAGAGTTTCTATCAAAATTGGAACTGATTATGAGATTAGAGCCCAACTATTGGTCATGATAAAGCTAATTGTATGAGTTATGACCAAGATCAAATAAAAGGAGAAAGCCACCTAAATACCAACTAAACATTTCCAAATTACTAGATAAGCAAAGGAGTTAGTACATGGACGCTGCATGACAATACAAAAAAAATTCACTCAAACAAAAGAAGTGACACATGGCATCATAACAAAGCTCCACCTAAATAGAATATATGACATTATTTCAAAATGATAAGATGAGGTGTCATATTCTCATAGGAAAAATAAAAGTCTTGCCATATATATCTCCTTTTGTATATATATCTAGTTAAAGGGAGAGAGAGATGATAATGGAGAGAAAAAGGTGGTGTGGCTGAACCACCCCCACCATCCTATAAATAGAGGCACTCTTGCGATGGGTTGAGTGTAGAACTTTTGGGGGAAAGCGTTGAAAAAGAAAACTCCTTTGGGAGAGGCAAATCACTAGGAAATTTATCTAAGTTTAAGCTTATCGAAAGTGTGCTCGTGAGAAGACAAAACCTTTGATTGTGCTCTCAACATCTCAAATCTCAAATCAGCCTGAAGCCCTATAGTATTCCTATAAAAGGTAGCGACAAACAATTATCTGTGCCACTACTTTGCCCTAAATCCTAAACCCTATCGTATTCTCATAGTGAAGGTAGTGACAAATAATTATCTTTACTACTATTTTGTAACTATGATTGGAGTTGCTACACACAATATGAGATCAAACCTTCTCATCAAGCATAGAGTGGAGGTTGGCTAAAAAATTAAGGCTAGATAACCAAGTGAGTTCTAGTATATCGTCAGATTAAGCAAGATCCAAATCAAATTCAAGCGTGGAGATTGAATCAAATGACTCTTTAGAGATCAAATCTCACATCACCTGAAACATTTTAATTTTCTTTATTGTTGTACTTACGATCACACCACTTCATGAACCAAAACTGCTTTGTAAGTCTACATTTTTTTCACACCCGGTGAGACTCTGTCTAACTTTCATCTCCTTCTCAAATTTCTCATTTTAAAGTCAATGACATCTTTTAACAATATTAAAGGGTGTTAAATTGTGGAATCTAATTAATGACTTATGTAGAGTTGACACGTAGATCAATATATTGACTGTTGTTTAATTAAGTGTAGTTTTCAGATTTCACACTTGCATTTCAGTTGCCCTAGTTTTCTCTTTATATTTGTTGTTGCCGCTATTAGGGTTTTCATCGAGGGTCATCAATTGTTGTAGAGAGAGGTTAGAGAAAAACACTTGAGTGTATGCGATTTCTCTTGTAAACTACTTCATCATCACAGCGAATTATTGTAACAGTAAAAGATAGGACGTAGTCTCACCTTGAAGCGAACCTGTATAAATCTTGTATTTTCGTGCTTGATTATTTCTTCTTCTGCAATTATTATTGCTCTCATTTGTATTGAATTAGGGCATCTAATTCTTTTATGGACCCAATAGCACACTGAGTCACTCAAAGGAGGAGGCAATGATTCACTGAGTTCATTAGTTTTATATTTCATATTTTATATTGGTTTAAGTATAATTTTTCATTATTTATGTAAGGAGCAAGGACGTAGGGAGACGTCAAACCCTATTTAAAAGGTAACGAAATAGAGAAAAGGCAAACATTGATTTTTAGGTTAAACAGGCTTGGAGTTCTCCTTGATGAACTCTAGGATTTGGAGTTCTCCCTTGATGATCTCTAGGTCTAGATTCCCTTAGAATATGCATATCTCTCTATCATTCTTGATTGCTATTCCATTGATCCATACCGAAGAAGAGAAGGGAGGGGTTTTCCCTTTTCCTAGTGCAAACATAGGCTCCAACCTCCTTTTCATCACAAGCAACAAGAGAAGGATTCTTCCTCTCTTTCCAAGCAAGAATTGAGGTCTTTCCACCATCCTACCACGAGCAACCATAAAGCAGGTTTTCTTTTCCAGTGTTGAGAGCAACAAGAAACCAGGTAAGGAGTTCCTAACCGTAGGCCCAAGGGCTGTCCAAGTTAGGGGTTGCAACCCTAACACGAGCAGCAACAAGGAGGGATCAAACCCTCTTTTCCGTGATCAAGAAAAGGGAACCCTTTCCCTTTACAATCCGAATAACAACAGCATAGGGTTCCTTGGCCCTATCGATCAACATACTAACCTCACAAAAGAGGTTGTTTTCCTCCTGACTGAGACTAGACCAAGGAAGGGTTTTCATTACCTGACCTTACCGAGAGCAGCCACTCTCTTACGGTGCTGGAATCGCAAGTCTCATGTCGAGTTCCTCGATCCATGACTAGGGACTGTAACAACTTGGTATCAGAGCAGGGTAATATGGGGGATACGTCCAACAATGAAGAACTTCAAATCAGGATGAAAAAGATAGAAGATAGCATGGCTCCTGCACAACCACAATTGGGAAAAAATTCTGGTATGGAATTGGAACTCAATTGGTTAACTAGCCTGTTGTCTGGTGTATTGGCAGAGAGACAGACTATTCCAGAGACAAGGGAGGTGACTCACTCGCACAACCAAAGAGGGGAGCATTTGCCTAAGCACACTGCTGTCCAGGCACCACAGAGTGGAGGTACAATACCAAGGTACACAAAATTAGATTTTCCTACCTTTTAATGGGTCAGTTGATCCCTTAATTTGGTTGCATAGATGTGAGAATTATTCTTTTAAATCTAGGGACTGCTGAGTTTGATAAGGTGTCACTGGCCTCCTTCCATATGTTAGATGAGTCATGACTATGGTTTCACTAGGTGGAACTAGAGAGAGCGGTGTTGGATTGCAGTGAATTTAAAGAATTGTGCACACTTAGATTTGGCCCTCCCGCCCACAGCAACCCCTTGGGAGATTTAGTATTATTGAGACAAACTGGGTCGGTTGAACTGTATCAAAAATAGTTCCAAGAAAAATTGGCTCGCGCAGGCCGGTTGGTAAGAGTCGACCAGCAGATCCCCTTCGACCAGTAGGCCTTAATGAATCTCTAAGGATAGATGTGGAACTTCATTTCCTTCAGATTTGGCTCGGGCAATGAATTTCGCTCGCGCAATGGAACAACGACAATGGCTTCAACAACGTAAGCCTGTGTGGCAAGGGGAATGGCACACTTCCTCCTGGCAAGGGTGCCAAAATACTTCGTCTCAGGTGACACCGCCAGTATTACCTTCTCCCAGACACAATTCGATTACTACTGTGGCAGCCGACACACGCTATAGTAATCCTCCTCCTCAGTATATAAAAAAATTTACAAGTGCGGAGAAGGCGGAACGGAGATCCAAGAATTTGTGCTCAACTGTGATGTTGTAGATTTGTTTGTCATACCTCTGGTCGGCTTTGATATGGTGTTAGGTATTAAATGGTTGCAAACATTGGGACCCATTTTGTGAAACTTCTCTGCTTTAACGATGAGTTTTGTCTTGTGCGGTAGCCAAGTGCTCTTACAGGGCAGTCAGGTGGACAAACCCCATCACCTTCATACCATGCACACACAGGATCATCCAAATAGCTCTATTGAAAATCTTATCAACAAGTTCTCCGTCCTCTTCCATGAGCCTTTGATCATAGGATCTATTTAAAACCAGGTTCTGATGTGGTGGTTCTTTAACCGTACTGGTATCCACATCTATAGAAAGATGAAATCGAGTGACAATGCTAGGCTATGTTACAACAGAGCCTTATTCGCTGCAGCTGGTCCCCATTCTCTTCACCCATATTGATCGTGAAGAAACATGATGGCACATGGAGATTTTGTATAAATTATCGGGAGTTTAATGCTCAGACAGTGAAAGATAAGTTTCCTATACTGGTAGTAGAAGAGCTCTTGGATGAATTACATGGGTCGTGGGTCCGTACTAAACTAGACTTACGCTCTGGATATCATCAGGTTCGTATGCACCCCTCTGACATTGAGAAGACAACCTTCCGCACACATCACGGTCATTTTGAATTTGTGGTCATGGTGTTCGGCTTATCAAATGCACCGTCCACTTTTCAAGCACTGATGAATGAGGTATTTAGCCACTATCTTCAAAAGTTCGTACTTGTTTGTTTTTTTAATGATATATTCATATATAGCAAGTTCAGAGAAGAGCATTTAGAGCATTTATAGATTGTTTTTGAATTATTATGAGCACATCAGCTCTATTTGAAGAAATCCAAACGCTCTTTTGTAGCTTCACATGTCGCTTATCTCGGTCATATTATATCACATGAGGGAGTCAAAGTTGATCCCGAGAAGATTAGGGTAATTCATGATTGGCCACAACCTCAATCTTGCTTAGCTTTACGGGGATTTTTGGGTCTCGCGGGGTACTACCGCAAATTCATTTAGAATTATGGTCCGTTGGCAGCACCTTTGACCAGTCTCCTCAAGAAGAATTCCTTTCACTGGAATGAGGAGGCCACACAGTTCTTTAAGGCACTCAAAACAGCTCTAACCTCCACCCCTGTTTTATAGCTTCCCAATTTTGAAGACTTATTTGTGGTTGAGTGCGACGCTTCTGGTGGGGGCATTGGGGCCGTCTAACAGCAACAGTCACACTCGATTGCCTATTTCAATCGACAGTTGGCAGTTCGTCACCACAAATTGGCAGCATATGAACGGGATTTAATTGGGTTGGCCAAGGCGGTCCAACACTGGCGCCCTTAATTATGGGGCCGGGCATTTTTCATCCGTACAGATCACTATAGCCTTAAATTCTAACTAGAACAACGTCCCACGACGTTGCCACAACAACATTGGAGTAAGTTGATGGGATTTGACTTTTCGGTGGAGTACCATTTTGGAAGACTAAACCAGGCAGTGAATGCCTTGTCATGGCATTTTGATAACCAATAACTCATATATGCGATCAGCCAGCCTCGTTTCCTCATCCTAGACTTGGTGTGAGAAGCCCATGCCTCTCTTCCGGACCTACTAGAGCTACATAGTAAAATTTTAGAGGGGACAATGGAGTCTACGTGGTCCATCTAGGATTCAAAAAACGGATTTATCTTCCCCACACTTTCAAGTTGATTCCTGCCATTCTCTCCGCATACTATGACAACACACATGAAGGTATTAAGAAAACTTTGCAATGTATTCACACGGATTTTTATTGGCAAGCCATGAAGACTTCCATTGTGACATATGTCTCAGCATGTCAAGTATGTCAACGCAACAAAGCCGACCACTTAAGTCCAGTAGGTCTTCTACAACCTCTCGCCCTCCCTACACATGTATGGGCCGATATTTCGATGGACTTTGTTGAGGGTCTTCCACAGTTCGCCGAAAAATCAGTACTATTTGTGGTGGTCGATCGGTTCTCCAAGTATGCACATATTCATCTGGCTCATCCATATACAACATCATGGATAGCACAAACTTTCCTTGAGCGTATTGTACGATTACATGACATTCCAGAATCTATTGTCAATGATCAGGATGCAGTATTCACTTGCACTTTTTGAAGGGAAATTTTTCGTCTATGCGACACGAAATTGAAATTCTCATTCGCATATCATCCTCAGACAGATGGCCAAACCGAGGTGGTTAATTGCACCGTCAAAATTTATCTACGGTGCTTTGTTGGAGATCGTCTGAAGCAATGGGTTCAATGGCTACCGTGGGCTGAATACTGTTATAATACTTTGTTCCACTCCGCTTTGCAGTCCTCTCATTTCAGGATTCTTTATGGCAGGGATCCCCCTCGCCTTCTCTCTTATATTGCAGGGTCCACCCGCATGGATGCGATTGATCAGGCACTCATGGATCGCGACTAGGTGTTACAAACTATTGCAGAACGCCTACGGCAAGCTTGGGTTCGCATGAAAGATGTCTATGGCAAGGGACACCATGATGTCTCATACGAGGTAGGGGACTATGTTTGGTTACGCCTACAACCGTACTGACAACAGTCCATTGCGGGACCATCGTGCCATAAACTATCCCCCAAGTATTTTGGGCCTTTCCCCATTATTCGGCTTATGGGGCCTGTGGCCTATCAATCACAACTGCCAACTACAGTCAAGCTGCATGATGTGTTTCATGTCTCCCTCCTGAAATCGTATAAGGGGTCACCGCCTACATCCACTCCGTTCTTTCCTCTAGTGGACGAGGGACATGTCAATCTTACACCATCCACGGTGTTACGCACCCATTTGATCAATGACCAGTGGGAGATTCTAGTCCAGTGGACAACTACAAAAACCTGAAGCAGCTACCTGAGAGCGGTTAGACATCTTCAAACAGGTATACCCAGCTTACGAGCTTGAGGACAAACTCTTTCTCCAAGGGGAGGCAGATGTTGTGAACTCAATAGCACACTGAGTCACTCAAAGGAGGAGGCAATGACTCACTGAGTTCATTAGTTTTATATTTCATATTTTATATTGCTTTAAGTATAATTTTTCATTATTTATGTAAGGAGCAAAGGACGTAGGGGCAAAATTGTCATTTTTAGCCCTAAAACACTTATGACGTCAAACCCTATTTAAAGGGTAAAGAAATAGAGAAAAGGCAAACATTGATTTTTAGGTTAAACAGGCTTTGAGTTCTTCTTGATGAGCTCTAGGGTTTGGAGGTCTCCCTTGATGATCTCTAGGTCTAGGTTCCATTAGAATCTGCATATCTCTCTATCATTCTTGATTGCTATTCCATTGATCCTTACCAAAGAAGAGAAGGGAGTGGCTGTCCCTTTTCTGAGTGCAAACATAGGCTCCAACCTCCTTTTCATCACAAGCAACAAGAGAAGGATTCTTCCTCTCTTTCCGAGCAAGAATTGAGGTCTTTCCACCAACCTATCACTAAGCAACCATAAAGCAAGTTTTATTTTCCAGTGTTGAGAGCAACAAGAAGCCAGGTAAGGAGTTCCTAACCATAGGCCCAAGGGTTGTCCAAGCTAGGGGTTGCAACCCTAACTTGAGCAGCAACGAGGAGGGATCAAACCCTCTTTTCTGTGATCAAGAAAAGGGAACCCTTTTCCCTTTACAATCCGAGTAACAGTAGCATAGGGTTCCCTGGCCCTACTGAGCAACATACTTACCTCACAAAAGAGGTTGTTTTCATTACCTGACCTTACCAAGAGAAGCCACTCAATTACAGTGCTAGAGTCTCAAGTCCCACGTCGAGTTACTCGATCCATGAATAGGGACCGTAGCAAATTCCTAACAAGTGGTATCAGAGTTTGGTTCATGATTGAGAGCAATGGCTAGTGGAGAGAGATCGACACTTGGAATCAATAGGTCTGATGGTATGGATTTTGCGTTTTGGAGGATGTAGACAAAATATTTTTTGTACTGTAAAAATATGCACTCATCACTTCTAGATATGAAACCAGAAGGCATGAAAGATGATGAATAAAATTTCCTTGATAGACAGGTGCTGAGAGTGATCCGGTTGACACTGTCGACGAACATCACTCATAATGTGGCGTGGGAGAAAACCACAATGGGAATGATGAGCATTTTGTCTGATATGTATGAGAAGACTTCCGCAAATAATAAAGTACATCTCATAATTTTGTTTCTCAATTTAAAGATGACAGAAAATACATCAGTGGCAACAAATTTGAATGATTTTAGCACGATTGCCAATCAATTGACCTCCATACAAATTAAATTTGATGATGAGGTTCGTGCTTTCATTCTTTTGGCGTATTTGCCAAATAGTTGGGAGCCTATGAGGGTTGTAGTCAACAATTCTATAGGCAACGAGAAGTTGAACATTAATGATGTTTGGGATACTATTCTTGTTGAGGAAGTTCAAAGAAAAGACTAGAGAATCATCGACATCTAATTCTACCTTAATTGTCGATACTAGGAGTAGGAACTTTGAGAGGAATTCCAACAAGGTCAACGGTAGAAGGAGGTAAGGAATGGAAGAAGCAAGTCCAAATTTGGAAGGAATGTGGAGTGCTGGAATTGTGGCAAGTCTGGTCACATAAAGAAGAACTGCAAAACGTCGAAGAAGGATGAAAAGAAAAACGATGCCGCAAATATAGTGATTGAAGAAGTACGAGATGCTTTACCCTTGTCGGTTGATAGCCCTATTGACTCTTGGGTGTTAGATTTAGGAGCTTCTTTTCACTCCATTGTACACCACGAGATAATGGAGAACTATGTTGCTGGAGATCACACGAGAAAGTATATCTTTTTGATAGAGAAATTTTGGATATTATCGGTATTGGTAATGTCAATTTGAGGTTGTAAAATAGGACAGTGTGGAAAATTCACAAGGTGAGACATGTGACAAAATTGATGCGTAATTTGATCTCGGTAGGGCAGTTTGATGATGAAGGTCATAATGTGACTTTTAATGGTGCTGCCTGAAAAGTCACTAAGGGAGCCAAGGTTGTTGCACGAGGAGTTAAAATTGGAACTCTTTACATCACTTCCAATTGCTGAGACACGATTGCAGTTGCTGGTGTTGTTACTGATTCTGATTTGTAGCATTATAGGCTTGATCACATGATTGAGAAGGGAATAAAAGTGCTTCATTCCAAAGGAAAACTACTAGGGTTGAAAACTCTAAACAACATTATGTGTGAAAGAAAAAAAAATTGGAGTTGGTTCATACAGATGTGTGGGCACCTTCAACTGTTATCTCCGTTGGTGATTCTAATTACTATGTGCCATTTATTGATGATGCAAGCAGAAAAGTATGGGTTTACTTCCTGAAAAACAAATATGATGTTTTTGATACTTTTAAGAGATGGAGAGCAATGGTTGAGAATGAGACAAATTTGAAGGTTAAGTGTCAACATTTAGATAATGGGGGAGAATACGTAGACAATGATTTTAAGCGGTATTGTGCTGATAATGGAATCAAGATAAAAAAACTATTTCTCGAAAACCTCAACAGAATGGTGTGGCTAAGAGGATGAACATGACTTTGAATGAGAGTCTTGGAAGCATGAGATTACATGCGGGATTGCCAAAGATGTTATGGTCTAAGGCTATTAGCAGTGCTGCCTATTTGATCAAAAGGAGGTCATTCAACACCATTGGATTGCAAAATACTAGAAGTGGTTTGGAGTGGCAAGGAGGTAAATCTTTCTTTCTTGAAAGTGTTTGATTGTATTTATTTTATTCACATTGATTTTTCTGTTAGAAGTAAACATGATGCTAAGTCCAAGATATGTTTCTTTATTGGCTATGGTGGTACCGAGTTTCGTCATCGTTTCTAGGATGACCAAAGTCGTAAGGTTATCAAGAGCAAGGATGTGATCTTCAATGAAGGAGCCCTCTACAGAGACAAGATGAGAACATATTTTGAGAGTACAAGTAATGAAGCTAAGAAGTCTGAAGTAATTCAGTTGAGAGATCTTCCAGTTATTGAGATAGAGAATATTGTTTATGAAGACCAAGAAAACATACCCACAGAAGTAAATCAGAACATTCTTGTGATTGAACTCAGAAGATCTACCAGAACTAGTAGACCACCATAGAGATACTCCCCATCGTTGAATTATTTTCTATTGATGGATAAAGGTGAACTAGAGAGTTATGAGAAAGTCGTGCAATTTGATGAATTAACCAATTGGGAGTTGACCATGAGGGATGAGATGGATTCACTATTATCTAATCAGACATGGCAGTTGACTGAGTTACCAAAAGGGAAGAAGGCTTTGCAGAATAAATGGGTTACCGAATACAAGACGAACATGATGGTAGCAAGCGATACAAGGCAAAAATGGTTGTAAAGGGCTTTCAACAAAAAGAACACAGTGACTACACTAAGATTTTCTCTCTAGTTGTGAAATTGACTACTATTAGAACAATGTTTGAACTATTGAACTAGTAGCAAATGAAGGCTTGAACTAGTGGCAAATGAAGACTTAAACTTAGAGTAGTTGGATGTAAAGACAACTTTTCTTCATGGTGATTTGGAGGAAGAAATTTATATGATGTAGCCATAGGGTTTCAAAGCACAAGGAAAGGAGAAAATGGTATACAAACTTGAAAGGAGTATGTATGGTCTTAAACAGGCTTCAGATAGTGGTGTAAGAAGTTTGACATCTTCATGAGTAGTATTATTTTTTTGAGGTGCCAAGAGGATGATTGTTGTTAAGTTAAGAACCTTGATGACTCCTACATCATTCTACAACTATATGTTGATGACATGTTGATAGCAGATGTTTGCAAACATGAAATAGATAAGTTGAAAAAGAAGTTGTCCAAGAAGTTTCCAATGAAGGATTTGGGTGCTGCAAAACAAATCCTTGGGATGAGGATTACTAGGATATTGATGTCTTGAAACTGTCACAGGAAGAATATGTGAAGAAGGTGTTGATCAAATTCAACATGAATTATTCAAAACCAGTAAGTACTCATTTGGCTAGTCACTTTAGGCTATCTAAGGAGTAGTCACCATCTACAGAGTAGGAGCGAGCCTACATGACCAATGTGTCTTATGCTTATGCTATTGGCAGTCTCATGTATGCAATGGTGTGCACTAGACCAGACATAGCTCATGCCGTGGGAGTTGTGAGCAAATAAATGAGTAATCTGGGTAAACAACATTGAGAAGTAGTGAAGTGGATTCTCAGGTATTTGAGAGGCACTACTGACTTAGGCTAATGTTTTAGAAAGCCAAACCTGGGATTACAAGGTTATGTAGATGCTAACATGGCTGGAGACATTGATGGCAGGAAGAGTACCACTGGATATGTTCACATTCGGTGGTACAACAGTTAGCTAGGTCTCTAAGTTACAGAAGATAATTGTTCTTCCCACTGCTGAGGTAGAATATGTCTCTATGACCGAAGCCAGTAAAGAGATGGTATGGTTGCAGTCTTTCTAGGAAGAATTAGGTCTCAAACATGGGAAGAATGTGTTGTATTGTGATAATCAGGATGCTATTCATTTAACAAATAACCCTGTTTATCATGCTATAACAAAGCACATACAGGTGCATTATCACTTCATTAGATTGGCTCTTGAAGATGGAGTATTAGCACTTGAGACGATTCAAGGAAGTCAGAACCCGACTGATATGTTGACAAAAACTATTACGATTGAGAAACTAAAGTTGAATGCTACTTCAATTAGACTTATCTCTGAGGATTGAGAAGTTGTTGCTATTGCAGATGAGATATTGATGATAGATTAGTCTCCAAATGGGAGATTGTTAAGTTGTGGAACCTAATTAACGCCTTATGTTGAATCGGTACGTGGGGGGTTGGAAGGGGGGAGGGGAGCCCCCGCCAGATCCACAATGTATTGATTGTTGTTTCATTAAAGGTAGTTTGAGAATTTCACTCTTGTAAAGTAGTTGCCCTATTTTTCTATATATTTTGGGCTCCGCTATTAGGGTTTTATGATCCAAGAAGCATCTTGAGTTGCGGCCCGAGAGAGGTTAGAGAAAACACCTGTAAGTGTGTGCGATTTCTCCTATAAACTATTTCATCTTCATAATGGATTACTACAACGGCGGAAGATAGGACGAAGTCTCACCTTGAGGTGAACGTGTATAAATATTCTTTGTTTTTCAGTGTTTACTTTTCATTTCTTCCATGTTTATTATTATTTCTCTCATTAGTTTGGAATTAGGGCATCTAATTCCTAATAGATTTAACATCTATGAAGAAAAAGATTTTAGCAATGAAGATTAAAGACCAAGAATCCCTTTCATTGCAAGCTGAAGTTATAAACTCCAGCTCGAGGGGGAGTGTTGAAGAGCAGTTATGGAAGAGTCTAACATGATTCTGACAGAGCTAGAATTAATATGGTGGAGTCTTACAGGAGTTTCATACTAGGAGGACAGATCTTTTAGTGTTTAGCTTTGGGTGTGACTTGGATAAGAGTAGTTTAATTGTAATTGGATTTTACTTGTTTCCTCTATTATAAATAAAGGCTCATTGTACTCAAATTACAACAATTTAATGAAATATTTTTCTTTTATAGAAATTCATCAAATTCATTTGCATCATAGCGTGACTAGATTAGGCAATAATTCAAGAGTATTATATGCACAAAAAATTCAAAAACTTTTGGTGAATCAAACCCTTGAAACAAACAAACTTTTCATTCAACCATGCACTATAAACCTTAACATTAGGTTTGATGACTCAAAATTGATAAACAACCATTAAATTCTAGCAATTTGTTATGGACTCAATAAGACTGAGTCATCTACTTTACTTTTATTATTTATGTTGCTTTTAATTTCGAATTTTATTGATTTGTAATAAGACTTAAAGGTAGGGGTAGAATTGGGTTTAATAACCCTAACCTATGTTGATGTTAATTACCCTATTTAAGGGGTAAGGATGGAGAAATAAAGCAAGTTCGGAATTAGCATAAACTAGGGTAATTTAGGTTCCTTCTAGGCTCTCTATTCTAGGGTTCTTGGTGTGAACTCTCTTGGGGGTTTGCTGCATCCATTGGGGAGTCTTTGAGGAGATCTTGGAAGAAAAAGGAGGAGGAATCAGCCTTCTCTTCCATGCTGCAATAGTCATCCATCTCTTCCACGAACCAGCAGTGAGGGAAAAAGGATTTGGTTGAGTCTTAGCATCAAGAAAGGGATTTTCGAGTTGCTGAATTGAAGGAGGTCTTCAAGAGGTATTTTTGTCTATCTTTTCCGAATTTAGAAGAGCTAGAGACTGCCCTCTTTACATTCAGCATTGGTAGTTGCATGAATTCAGAAACCCTACTCATTGATGTGAGGTATAAAGTGGGGTTTCATAATTGGATCCTTAAAACAGTCTCTTTCTGGAATTGGTGCATTCATAATTAAGAAAAGGAAACTCCTTTTCAAGGGGAATGAATTCAGTAAAGGGAAAGGGGTTGTTCTTGAGTAATTACAGCAAGTAAACCCTCTTCACATGAATCATAAAAGAGGGGTTTCATATCTGAGTGCTTAAACAGTCCTTTAACTTGCTGGTTGCATCTATAATTGAGAAAAGGAAACTCCTTTTCATTTATAACGTGTGAGGGAAGAAAAAGAGAGTTTCTTTTCACAAAAACGTGTTAAGAAACCCTCTAACAGTGCTGGATTCATATTCAACTCGCCGAGTTACTAGATCCATGGCTAGGGACCATAACAACTTGGTATCTGAGCAAGGTAACCCGGTAGAGAGAAGCACCAATGAATACTTTGAATTGCTTGAAAGAAAATTTGATATTGTCCTAGAGAGGTTCTCAAAAATTGATATCGATATGGAGACCTTGAAGGGAAGGATGGATAGCATGGAGAATGGTCTAACTACTGGCAAGAAATTTGCTGCATTGGAGGAGAAGTTCACTCTCAGTTTGGAAACTTTGAAAGGAAGGATGGATAGCATGGAGACTGGTCTGAGCACTGGCAAGAACCCAATTCCGGGAGACCATTCGCAGATCAGAGGGGGAGATGAGTTTACTAGACACACGAGTTTCTCGGGTCAGCAAGGACCCTTCATTCCGGGGGGACACCTCAACCATGGGGGAGGGACTGTACCCCTCATTCCAGATCAGAGAGGAGGGGACCATTCGTATAACAGAGGGGGAGATGAATTTCCGAGGCGCACGAGTTTTTCAGGACAGCAAGGACCCCTCATTCCGGAGGGACACTTCTACCAGGGGGGAGGCACTGTTCCGAGGTATACTAAAATGGAATTCCCTACTTATAATGGGTCAGAAGACCCTTTGATATGGTTGTATCGATGTGAAAAATTTTTTAGCCATCAGCGAGTCCCAACCTATGACCGAGTCAACGTAGCTGTTTTCCACTTACTAGGGGAAGCACAACTTTGGTACCAGCTAGTTGAGGTTGATAGCGAGGTGGTAGATTGGGATGAATTTAAGCGACTGTGTTCTCTCCGTTTTGGTCCTCCGGCTTACAGTAACCCTTTGGGAGATTTGGTTTTACTACGCCAAACTGGGGCCGTGGAGCAATATAAAAAATTATTCCAGGAAAAATTAGCACGAGCCAGCAGTATGGTACAAGTGGATCAGCAAGTTGCGCTATTTACAGCAGGACTGACAGAGGCCTTAAAGCTTGAGGTGGAGCTCTATGCACCTGTTGACTTATCCAGCGCTATGAATATAGCTCGTGCTTTAGAATTGCGACAACAGGCACAACACAGGCGACCTCCAGGGTCAGGGGAGCGCATTCCTCCGAGAAACAACCCGGGTATTACTTTGACAGGGGATCTGAGATCTAGTCATCCTACAACTCCTTATATAAAAAAATTGACAAGTGCTGAGATGGCAGAACGGCGGGCTAAGAATCTATGTTACAACTGTGATGAACCATATCGGGTTGGGCATCAGTGCAAAAGATTGTTTTTGATCGATAAGGTTGAAGATGAGGATATTGAGGTGACAGAGGATATGATTGAGGAAGAACCACCGGACATCTCCCTGCATGCCATTACTGGGCAGCAATCGGCCACAACTACGCAAAATGGAAGCGGCTCGACAACTTTCACCAGGTCTACCCAGCTTCCGAGCTTGAGGTCAAGCTCGATCTCCAAGGGGGGGCAGATGTTATGGACTCAATAAGACTGAGTCATCTACTTTACTTTTATTATTTATGTTGCTTTTAATTTCGAATTTTATTGATTTGTAATAAGACTTAAAGGTAGGGGTAGAATTGGGTTTAATAACCCTAACCTATGTTGATGTTAATTACCCTATTTAAGGGGTAAGGATGGAGAAATAAAGCAAGTTCGGAATTAGCATAAACTAGGGTAATTTAGGTTCCTTCTAGGCTCTCTATTCTAGGGTTCTTGGTGTGAACTCTCTTGGGGGTTTGCTGCATCCATTGGGGAGTCTTTGAGGAGATCTTGGAAGGAAAAGGAGGAGGAATCAGCCTTCTCTTCCATGCTGCAATAGTCATCCATCTCTTCCACGAACCAGCAGTGAGGGAAGAAGGATTTGGTTGAGTCTTAGCATCAAGAAAGGGATTTTCGAGTTGCTGAATTGAAGGAGGTCTTCAAGAGGTATTTTTGTCTATCTTTTCCGAATTTAGAAGAGCTAGAGACTGCCCTCTTTACATTCAGCATTGGTAGTTGCATGAATTCAGAAACCCTACTCATTGACGTGAGGTATAAAGTGGGGTTTCATAATTGGATCCTTAAAATAGTCTCTTGCTGGAATTGGTGCATTCATAATTAAGAAAAGGAAACTCCTTTTCAAGGGGAATGAATTCAGTAAAGGGAAAGGGGTTGTTCTTGAGTAATTACAACAAGTAAACCCTCTTCACATGAATCATAAAAGAGGGGTTTCATATCTGAGTGCTTAAACAGTCCTTTAACTTGCTGGTTGCATCTATAATTGAGAAAAGGAAACTCCTTTTCAATTATAACGTGTGAGGGAAGAAAAAGAGAGTTTCTTTTCACAAAAACGTGTTAAGAAACCCTCTAACAGTGCTGGATTCATATTCAACTCGCCGAGTTACTAGATCCATGGCTAGGGACCATAACACAATTCTATTCAGAAATCACTAGAAGAATTTTTTAATTTGTGGCATCAATTTAATATTATCTTGAAGTCATATGATCAACATTTCAAGACACTATTTTTTGTGCTTCAAGTAGACCTCAAAAATAATTTTTTTGAGAAACGTGTAACTTCAATTTAAAGGACATCAAAGGAAGCTTAAACATGGATCATTGGGAATTCAAAAAAAAAGAAAAGATGATTTAGGAACCTGAATTATACACGAGACTTGCTAAAAAAAAATTCAACATGAACACCTTTCTCGTTTTGGTGAGGACTCCCCTTTCTATGCCTTCATCATTTCAACTTTACTTCACATTTGAGCAGCTTATTACAACCCTAGAATCCCTACTTTGATAACATCGTAGATTCTAAGATTACATGTTTAAAAGAGGCTGGAGTAAAAAAGAAGAAGAAGAAGAAGATACGAGGAGAAGACTAGGTTAAGAAGGAGAGAGCTCGTTGGATTGTGATTCACTTCCCCCATACTTCTTGTTTATAGATGAGAGTTAAAAACCCTAGTACAAGAGAAAGAAAAAAACAACTTAAAGTACTTCATAATTACAAGTTGTGCTACTCATCTACTTAATCACAAGATATGCCACTAATGCTTCTTCAACAACTCCAAAATATATTTTCACTTAAGAATAGGAGTTTGGTTTGTTATTCTTTAACATAGCTCAAGTTTTTGAAATTTTTTTATTTTTCTTCGAATCTATGTCTTCGAGTCTTCAAGCTTCCAATTCATGTATGTTCTTCTTCACAACAATAATCTTCAATGAGTTTTTGCTTCGGGTCTTAACTTGACAACTTGATTGATCATTCTTTTATGTTGAGATTTATTCGTAGACCTCATAATATTCATACTAAAAGAAGTGTCTAACATAAATTGATAAGACTATTAGTAGCACACTTTTAATATACCCATTTTGTTATCATCAGGTCTTTATTATATTGCCTTCCTATTTGACGTGAACTTCCCTTAATAAATGTTATATTTTTTGTCCCCCTTTTTGTTATCCATCAAAAGATATTTACTAAAGTAAGGCACAAGTAGAGACAAAATAAGAGATTTTTTTAATTAATTTGCAATAGCACAGTGGGTCTTGAGCCCGTCTTCTATATCTCTTGGATGTATCATCCTTCCTTGGTCTTATGGGTTTGAGCACAACTTTATTATGGTCCCTAGTCATGGATCGAGTAACTCGGGGTGGGATTTGTGAATCCAGCACTGTAACAAAGCAATTGTTCTCGATAAGGGTAGATAAAGAGTCTCCTTTCTCTAGTCTGGTCTTGGATAGGAGGGAACTAGACTCCTTTGTGGGGCTAGGCTGCTACTCAGTAAGGGCAGAGGGCTCTTGCTTCTGTTGCTCGGATAGGAGGGGAAGGGGTCCCTTTTTTTCTCATGGAAAAGAGGGTTTGGAACCCTCTTTGTTGCTGCTAGTGTTAGGGCTACAAGCCTCTAACTTGGACAGTCCTTGGACCTGAGATTAGGGGTTCCTAACTAGGCTTCTTTTTGGTCTTGAGGCTGAAAAACTCTGATTTATGACTGCTTGTGGTGTGGTAATAGAGAAGCCTTAATTAAATTACAAAATGTTGGATTACTCCCCTTCTTCTTCCTCTCGCTCAGGCAGCAATTCCATTCGCATGGTTGTTGCGATTTCCAGAAATTAAGGGCTTCGGGTTGTAGGAACGAGCGGCCAGAAGTGGAGGCGACGCTGGTGAAGAGGAATCAAAATCGGCGCCGGAGGACGTAGTGCGGCGGAAGACGGGATGGAAGCGAAATCCTCTGACCGGCTCTCTCAAGTCTCGGTCGGAGTCGGACTAGGCTCGAGAAGTGGTCGAAAATGTGTAATAGACGTCGGAGGATGGTCGGAATGCGGAATCGGCACCGGAGGAGCCCTCTCGGGTCACCTCTAGGTGTGGCAAGCAGAAAATGGCAGTGTCAAAATCGCCGCGACGGAGACTCTCTCGAGCTCTCCTCGGGTCTATTCTCGGTTGCCGGACGGCGGTGGACGACGGTAGCGCGGCAAACGACAGCTGGAGGGAGCCCTCTTAGGTCTCTCTTCTTTCAGTCGGCGGCTGGCTTGAGACTCTCTCAAGCTCTCTTCTCTCCCCCTTTTTTCTCAAAATGATTTTCCCTAAAAAATACCTCTCCCTTTCACTAATGGCATTTATGTAAATATCTCCTTCTCCACATAAAATTCTCCTGAAATTCCGTAATTGAATCCATAAAAATCATTTCAAGAAGAAATAAACCCTAAAAGCAATGAAATATAAATCAGGAGAGAAAAATATGCAATATAAGCAGTGATTAATGCCAAATTCAATAAATGCACGTTTCATTTGAAAATAAATAAATTACCACCTATAACACAAATTATAAGGGATATTCTATTCTAATTAACCTCGTTCTCATATCAGAATCTGGCATCTATCACACCCCAAACCTAAATCTTTGCTAGTCCCTAGCAAAACAACAACAGAACCAAAATTAAGCCTAGGAAAATAAAATGCCACTTTCGTAGAGAACAAGATTGCATTTAGCGTATGCAACAAGCCGTTAAACCCCTACTTTACGGTAGTGGACGAGTTGTGTCTCGTGAAAGTTTGCATGGAATTTACCCAAAAAATTCATCTAAATCAACAATATAAAAAGAAAACTGAAGAAAATCTACTCCTCATTAGCATATGACTAACACTTGGTATCGTAAAATGTCTGAAAATCATTTGAAACCCTGATCAATTTGAAAACCTGTGTAAAATATAACACATTATCAATCCAAATACACTCACGGGTACTCCACCTGAACCAATGTGACCCATAAGCAATTACTTCAACAGAACAAAGAGGCAACAGATAACAATAAAATCCTGGTCACATCACAATTAAGAGAAAATAGTAGAGTAAGCCTGTTGTCTAACAATCTCACAAAAGAAGTATACATATTTCAATCTTGACCTGTAACTTCTTTCAACTTACAATTCATCATCAAAGTTAAGGAAACTCATTGCTTCCAGATTTAAACCCATTTTTAAACTATTACCAGCATAATAATTTTTTTTTCACTGAATACTTTTGGTATTACCACCATTTTGTCTTCGTCCTCATTACACATGCACTTTTTTTAAGTAACCGACTATTCCGGTGCATATCCCTGGGTTTGCCCAGGTTGTTTTGGAGGTTATCTGTCTTTTGCAAGCAAGAGCATTTCCATTTGCATTCATACATTACAACAAAGAATGTCACTGAGATATAAAAAAGAATAAGATCAAATAGGCATACAAGACTATTCAGACTAACATAGATCAACACTAGATTTTCATGTTCTCTTTTGCAACTAAGTTCCAAGTCTAATGCAATAGTAAGTTATCTCACTGAATTCTCATGTCTCACAACAAAGGATATCGGATTTCTAATATGCATATTCTGCATAGTTTTCCACATACTAAAAAACACATTTGAGCAACTTATTTTAACTCTACTATAGTTAACCACATACTAAGAAGGAGTAATTTGAAAACTACGAACAAAAATCAAAAGAAAATCATTGCTAAGACATAAAAGAGTCGTCCCCCCCCCTCCCTAGAATGACTACAAAAAGGAATAACAGCTAAAGAATAATAAAACTCATGGAAACCACATGCTCCATGGGCACACAAGAAGTAAAGCAAAACCAAAACAGTGTAAGGAAAAAAGATATCAGCAAACACTCCCAAACCTAGAGCATGACACATCATCAAACAAACCAACTAACAATCACTAAAATGTCTGATTATACTCCAATTGACTCGCAACTTAGCTAGTTATACTCCAACAGAGTAAGGGTTAAGCTCCCTCAGGGCTCCTAAATCCATAGGTGGGACCATATGTGTTTGGTCATAAAAAATAATACTGAAGAGTCAATAAAGACTCCTAGGAATGATACATAGTCTCCCTTGAAGAAGGTTTACTCGCATCAGCCGTACCCGTAGGTAATCATCCGTAGATGAAACCGCTATCCTACATCACACTTTGAAGAAATCTCCGTGTAACTGGCCACTGAAGGCAGCAGGAATCACGCGCTGAACACAAGTCCTTGAGTTACTCACCATAAGGTTTTCATTCAATACTTCAAGTTCGAACTGGTCAATCCCAAAACGGTTGTTTGAGTACAGACCTCTCAAACTAGGGACCAAAATTTTGGTCATAGACTACCGGAACCATTTACGCTCTCAGCCAACAAGAGAGTACCCCGAGTCCATGATGGGGCCAACATCATCGGGGGACCTCCAATCAATCAATACCAGAGTACACCAAAGGTTATCCCAATAAGAATGAATAAACCAAAAATAAACACTGTAATATACAAAGGGATAAAAACGTGGGGATTGCCCACAATGTGCTAAGTTTATAGTCGTAAGCAAGACTCTGACGCAGTCAAGATGAATGGACATGTTCCTCCAAGAAAATCACCATCACCTCCTCCGGTGTGGGACATTCTCAAGATACAGTTTGAGCCTCTCACCGTTAACTTTGAAGACCGACCCATCTCCGTGATTGCGGATATCAACAGCGCCATGAGGAAACACCTGTGTCACCTTAAATGGACCTGACCACCTGGATCTCAACTTCCCTGGAAACAAATGTAATCGTGATTTATAAAGTAAAACATTCTGCCCAATAGTAAAAGACTTGAGAAAATTAGATTTATCATGTAAAAGCTTTGTTTGCTCCTTATACAGTTTAGCATTCTCATAAGCATCATGACGTATCTCCTCCAACTCATTCAATTGCAATTTCCTCTCCTCACCCACTTGAGCCAAATCAAAATTCAAAGCCTTAATGGCCCAATAAGCTCTATGCTCAAGCTCAACAAATAGATGACATGCTTTGCCGAACACTAGGCACAATGGAGACATCCCAATAGGAGCCTTATAAGCGGTTCGATAGGCCCATAAAGCATCATCCAATCGAGTGAACCAATCTTTCCTATCAAAGCGAACCAACTTCTCCAAAATCCGTTTGATCTCCCAATTAGATATTTCCACTTGACCACAAGTTTGCGGGTGGTACGGAGTGGACACCCGATGAGTGATGGAGTATTTCTTCAACAAGGTCTCAAATGCTCTGTTACAAAAATGAGATCCCTCATCACTGATGATCGCTCTCGGGGTACCAAACCGATTAAAGATGTTTTCTTTTTAAAACTTTACCACCACTTTGTGACCATTTGTCTTACATGCAATAGATTCAATCCATCTAGAGACATATTCAACAACAATAAGGATGTATTGATAGTCGAACGATACAGGAAAAAGGACCCATGAAGTCAATACCCCATACATCAAACAATTCAACAATAAGAATGGGGTTAAGAGGCATCATGTTCTTCCTAAACAAACAACCAGTCCGTTGGCATCTATCACACACATGACAAAACTCATGGGCATCTCTAAATAATGAAGGCCAATAGAAACCACATTACAAGATTTTAGCCGTGGTCTTTCTAGCACCAAAATGTCCACCACATGCGTGGGAATGGCAAAATTCAAGAATGTTGGCAAAGTCTTGCTCAGGTACACAATGCCTAATGACTTGGTCTGGATACACCTTGAACAAATAAGGGTCATCCCAAAAAAAATGTTTGACTTGGGAAAAGAATTTTAACCGATCTTGTTTACACCAATAATCAGGAGTCTTACGAATTACAAGATAGTTGACTATGTCAGCAAACCAAGGCAACTGGGATACTTGGAGAAGTTGTTCATCAGGGAAGGAATCATTTAAAGGAAGGGATCCTTTATGAGGTGCTACATAGATCCTAGATAGATGATCAACAACAACATTCTCACAACCCTTCTTATCTCGAATCTCAAGGTCAAATTCTTGCAATTGCAAGATCCATCTAATCAAGCGAGGTTTAGTGTCCTTGAAGGATAATAAGTACTTCAAAGTAGAATGATCAGTGAACACTATAACCTTTGACCCTAACACATATGATCTGAATTTTTTCAAGGCAAACACAACAGCTAGCAACTCCTCAGTGGTAGCGTAATTCAATTGAGCATCATGAAGAGTGCGGCTAGCATACTGAATGACACAGGCAATTTTATCCGCCTTTTGCCCCAAAACAGCCCCGAATGCATAATCAGAGGCATCACACATCAAATCAAAAGGCATCACACATCAACTCAAAAGGCAAAGACCAAGTAGGGGGTTGGACAATGGGTGCAGTGGACAAACATTTCTTCAGTGTCTCAAAAACATGAATATAGGTATCATCAAAGGCAAAAGCAACATCTTGAGCAAGCAAATTCATCAAAGGACAAGAAATTTTGCTAAAGTCGTTAATGAAGCGCCTATAGAACCCAGCATGGCCAAGGAAAGAACACACCCCCTTCACAGAAGTAGGTGGTGGCAGACTGGCAATTAGGTTAACCTTGGCTTTGTCCACTTCTATACCCCGCTCAGACAATACATGTCCTAAAACAATTCCTTCTTTTACCATGAAGTAGCATTTCTCCCAATTCAAGACTAAATTGGACTTAATGCAACGGGATAATACGAGTGAAAGATTGTGCAGACATGTCTCAAAGCTAGAGCCAAACACAGAAAAGTCATCCATAAAGACCTCTAAAAAGTCACCAATCATGTCAGAAAAGATACTCATCATGCACTGTTGGAAAGTGGCGGGCCCATTGCATAAACCAAAAGGCATGCGTCTGTAAACAAAGGTGCCAAATGGACACGTGAATGTGGTCTTTTCTTGGTCTTCTGAAGCAATGGGAATTTTATTGTAGCTGGAGTATCCATCTAAGAAGCAATAAAAAAAGTGGCCGACCAACCTCTCTTGCATCTGATCAATGAAAGGTAGTGGGAAGTGAACATTCCTAGTGGCGGAATTAAGTTTTCTATAATCAATGCAGACACGCCACTTGGTGGTAGTTCTTGTGGGAATCAATTCACCACTCTCATTTTTCATTATCGTTATCTCTCCTTTTTTAGGGACAACTTGAAAATGACTCACCCAGGTGCTATCAGAAATAGGGTAAATGATGCCTGACACAAGCAACCTGATGACTTCTTCTCTCACAACCTCCTGTATATGGGGATTTAACCTACGTTGCATCTCACGTGAGGCTTTAGTCCCCTCCAAATGAATACGATGCATGCATATGGAGGGGCTAATCCCTTTTAAGGCATCAAGAGTCCACCCCAATGCATCTCTGTGTGCTTGTAAAACTTCAGTCAATTGTTCCTCCTGCTCAGTACTCAAATCAAAGGCATTAATGACTGGCATTGAGTTCATGGGCCCCAAGAACGCATACTTCAACGTGGGAGGAAGTGGCTTAAGATCTAGCTTGGAAGTTTCAAGAGGTTTCTCCAAGTCAAGATGAAGATCCTATGGATGATCAGTTGTGACAACCTCATAAGCTTCCTCCAACAGAGGTACAGAACTGAGTAAAGAGTCAACCTCTCAAAAATATGTTTCCTCATTCAAATAGTCCATGTCTAAAGATGTTATGTAAGACTCAAAAGATTCAAGAGTGGATTCGTCATCAAGCAAAACAGTCTCTATCTTAAATGCAAGAGTCAGATCATTAGACTCAAGTGGATGGTGCCCGATATTAAACACATTCAACGAGACCTTAAAATTTCCAAAAGACAACTCCAACTCACCACTTTTACAATGAATGACAGCATTAAATGTAGCTAAGGAGGGATGTCCTAGGATAACAGGAATTTGGTTGGTCACATTGACTACTGGTTCTGTATCAAGAACAAAGAAATCAACCGGGAATAGAAATTTGTCCACTTTTATCAAAACATCTTCAACTATTCCTCGTGGTATCTTGACAGAATGGTAAGCTAGTCGAAGTGTGATGAGGGTAGGCTTCAATTCCCCCAAACCTAATTGCTGGTACACAAAGACAGAAGCAAATTCACTCTTGCCCCTAAGTCAAGAAGAGCTCTCTGGATGGTATATTCACCAATGACACATGAAATTGTGGGGCATCCAGGATCTTTAACTTTAGGAGGAGTGTTGTGCTTCAGAATTGAGCTTACATTCTCAGTAAGAAAGACCTTTTTGTTAACATGTTGTTTTCTCTTCTATGTACAAAGGTCTTTCAAAAATCGAGCATAAGCAGGGACTTGCCTAATAGCATCAAGAAGTGGAATGTTAATGTGAACCTTACTAAACAGTTCCAATGTTTCATGCATGCTATCTCCTTTCCTATGTGGGCCCAATAACCTCTGTGGATAAGGAGCTAGTGGGACTTGGTTAGGGATCTGCATGGCTGTTGGTGGAGAACTTGGAGGTTCTTCACTCAATGATGTGTCCCCATTGTCGTCATTTGACTCCTTAGACTTAGTGGTCCCTACCCCATTGTTCAACTCACGACCACTCCTAAGGGTGGTTATGGCTTTGACTTGTTCGTGGTGGGGATTGGAACTCGACCCACTCTCATGTGTGCTTTTGGGGGTTAGGAATGGTTTGACTCGGGAGTCTATTTTTTGCATTTTCACTCATGTGGTTGGCCAACTGACTCATTTGAATTTCAAGTTTTGCAATGGAGGATTGTGTATTCTGCATGAATAATTGAACTGTATCTTCAAGTGAAGGTTTTTGTGGAATCAATGGTTGTTAAGTGAAGTGTGGGCGAGGAGGTTGGGGTTGAGTAAACCCTGGAGGACCCCCAACCAGTGGGCCCTTGGACCATGAGAAATTTGGGTGCCTAGTCCAGCCTGAATTATATGTTTCCGAAAAAGGATCGTTCCGATTTGGTCTATGAAAATTCTGGACTGCATTCAAGTCCTCAATGAGCTCCGGGTAGGATGAACTAGATGGATACATTTGTGTGGGATGAGATGAACTAGAGCATATGGCACAGACAGTAGATTGGTTAGGAGTAGGTCAACTCTTGGACACCATAAGGGCATCAATTTTTCTAGTCAACCCCTCAATCTTGGCCATGAGCATGGGTGTTTCACTAACCTCGTAGAGACCCCCTCTTTTGGCTTCGTGGGATCTCCTATCAACATTAAATGACGAAGCCCATTGCTGAGATTGATCACTCAACGTTTCAAAGAAGCCCCACGCCTCACTAGCACTCTTACCCATCAAACTCCCACCACTCGTTGCATCTACCATGGATCTAATCTGGGGTGTAAGACCTTGATAAAAGTATTGTGCTAAATGCCATTTCTCAAACCCATGATGCAGACACCTACAGATCAAATCCTTCCATTTCTCCCAAGCCTCATAAAAGTGTTCACCTTTCTGCTGCATAAAGTTAGAGATTTCTCTCCTGAGGGCTATAGTTCTCTGAATGGGAAAGTACTTGGACAAAAATTTCATGACTAATGTGTCCCATGAAGTAATGCTGCCCACCTCTAAGGAATTAAGCCAAGACTTGGCCTTATCCTTAAGTGAAAATGGAAAAAGTCTTAACCGGATAGAGTCATCTGAGAAATTCTGGAATTTGAAAGTTGCACAGATATCTAAGAATTCCTTGATGTGGTTATAAGGGCCCTCCTTCTCCAACCCATGGAATATAGGGAGGAGTTGGATCACACCCGGTTTCAACTCATAACTGGCAGCAGTAGTGGGTGGCAATATAATGCAAGAATGTGATGTGAAGTTGGATGGGATAGAATAATCCCTCGAGGCTCTACGGTCACCTGCTCCAGGTAACTATAATGGTTCACCCTAATTGGGAGGGGCACATGTGCATAAAAATACAAAAAGAAACAAAACTAACTATCAAATTATGCTAACAAACTAACTACTAAAAATATGAACTAACTAGAAGAAATAAAAATATCTCTACACAAAATCATCAAGATAAAACAGAAACATAAAATTATGAAAGAAGAAAAATAAATCTAATCTAAGACCATGGAGAACAAAGAAATACACTTAATACGTGCCTCCCCGGCAACGACACCAAAAATTTGATGTGAAATTTAATTACATCGACTTTTATACATCGCAAGCATATGAATCGTTCATGTAATCTAGCGAGAAGCGAGGATAATATCCACAGGGAGGACTGAATTTTGTGTATTCTTCAGTCAACTAGCCTAACCAAATATGATGAATTAATCTGAACTAAACACCGATTATATCCTAAATTATCAAGCAATGATCTAATTAACTACTTGCACAACAGGAAACGTCAACTCTGGATTTTATCGTGATTCGTGCCTCTCTCGAGTGCTACGTAACCATGAATTCGGATTCTCAATCCTTACGTCTAGCCCCTCTTGGGCGCCTAGAGTTAAGGACAAAGATCAGATTATAATACTAGAATCCAACCTAAATTATAATCCTACCCTAACTTGCTAATTACTCAGAAAATTTGGAAAATTATTCGATAAACATCAATTCTCAAATCAAATTTAATAAACATTCAAACCTAAGTTCAAACTATAGGAAACTAATTAAATTAAAAAATGACGGATTACTCCCCTTCTTCTTCCTTTCGATCAGGCAACAATTCTGTTCTCATGGTTACTGAAATTTCCAGAAGTTAAGGGCTTCGGGTTGCAGGAGCGAGCGGCCAAAAGTGGAGACGACGCTGGCGAAGTGGAATCAAAATCGGCTTCGGAGAAGGTGGTTCGATGGAAGATGGGATGGAAGCAAAATCCTCTGATCGGCTCTCTCGAGTCTCGGTCGGAGTCGGACTAGACTCGGGAAGTGGTTGGAAATGAGTAATCAACACCGAAGGATGGTCGAAATGAGGAATCGGCACCTGATGAGCCCTCTCGGGTCACCTCTCGGCTTGGCAAGCAGAAAATGGCAGTGTCGAACTCGCCGCGACGGAGACTTTCTCGAGCTCTCCTCAGGTCTGTTCTCTGTTGTTGGATGACGGTGGACGACGGTGGCGAGCGGCGAACGACGGCTGGAGGGAGCCCTCTCGGGTCTCTCTTCTTTTGGTCGGCGGCTGGCTTGAGACTCTCTCGAGCTCTCTTCTCTCCCCCTTTTTTATCAAAACGATTTTCCCTTAAAAATACCTTTCCCTTTCACTAATGGCATTTCTGTAAGTATTTCTTTCTCCACACAAAATTCTCCTGAAATTCCATAATTGAATCCATAAAAATCATTTCAAGAAGAAATAAACCTTAAAAGAAATGAAATATAATTCAGGAGAGAAAAATATGCAATATAAGCAGTGATTAATGCCAAATTCAATAAATGCACATTTCATTTAAAAACCAATAAATAACCACCTATAACACAATTATAAGGGATATTATATTATAATTAACCTAATTCTCATGTCAGAATCTGGCATCTATTAGTAATGGAGAAGCCTCAAACAAGGCTTGTAAAGAGAGGGAGAAACCCTCTAAAGTTACTGTGAATGGATGGGAGGCTGAAGCCTCTGATTGAACTCAGAAAAGGGACAACAATTCCCCTGTCCTCTTCAGTATGGATCAATGTAAACAGAAATCAAAATGGGGAAGAAGGAAATTCAGATTCAAGAGGGAACTTGAACCTAGAGCTCATCAAGGAGACCTCCAAACCCTAGAGCTCGTCAAGGAGAACTCCAAACCCTGTTTAACCTAATTCTTGACTTACCCTCTAAGTAGGGTTGACGCCAACCTTAGTTTTTGGGTTAATTATTACAATTCTGCCCCTATGGCAATTTAACTTAAATAATACATAAAAAAATAATTTAAAACAATATGGAAAGAAAGTTATTAACTCTATAACTCAGTGCGCCTTCTTTGTATGACTCAGTTAGCTATTGAGTTCTCAACATCTGCATCCCCTTGGAAAAAGAGTTTGTCCTCAAGCTCGTAAGCAGGGTAGACCTATTTGAATGTGTCCAACTGTTCCCATGTCGCTACGTTTGGTTCAGTAGCTGTCCACTAGACTAGAACCTCCCACTGGTCATTAACCAAACGGGCTTGTAACACTGCGACTAGTGTAAGAATGATGTGTCCGTTGTCCATCGGAGGAAGACATGGAGTGGTTGTGGCGGGGATCCTGTATATGGTTTCAAGAGGGATACATGAAACACATCATGCAGCTTGGTCATGGCTGGGAATTGTAGTTGATAGGCCATTGGTCCCACGCACTGAATAATGGAGAAAGGCCCAAAGTAGTTGGGTCAGAGCTTATGGCGTGGTAGTCCGGCAATGGACTACTGTCGGTACGGTTGGAGTCGTAACCAAATGTAGTCCCCTACCTCGTATGAGATGTCTCAGTGTCCCTTGTCATAGAAATCTTTCATGCAAACCTGAACGCACCGAAGGCGATCGGTAATATGCTGCAATAACTGGTCACGATCCATGAGAGCCTGATCAATGGCGTCCACGTGGGTGGACCCTGGAGTATAAGAGAGGAGCTGAGGGGGATCCCTGCCATAGAGAACCCTGAAAGGAGTAGATTGCAAGGCTGAGTGGAATGAAATGTTGTAACAATATTCCGCCCACTGTAGCTATTGAACCCATTGCTTCGAATGATCGCCCACACGTCACTGTTGATACATTTGGTGGTGTGGTTAACCACCTTGGTTTGGCCATCTATTTGGGGATGATACATGGAGGAAAATTTCAACTTCGTGTCGCTTAGATGAAAAAGTTCCCACCAAAAAGTGTTGGTAAATACCGTGTTCTGATCACTGACAATAGATTCTGGAATGCTATGCAAGCAGACAATATGCTCAAGGAATGTCTGAGCCACTCGTGATGCTATATATGGATGAGCCATAGGAATAAAATGTGCATACTTGGAGAACCGATCGACCAACATAAATAATACTGATTTTCCGGCTGACTGTGGAAGATCCTTGACAAAGTCCATCAAAATATCGCCCCAGACTTGAGTAGGGAGTGCGAGAGGTTGAATAAAACCTATTGGACTTAAGTGGTTGGCTTTGTTACGTTGACATACCTGACATGCTGAGACATATGTGGCTATGGTGGTCTTCATGGCTTGCTAATAAAAATTTGCTTGAACGCGCTGCAAAGTTTTCTGGATGCCTTCACGTGTGTTGTCATTGTAGGTAGAGAGGATGGCTGGAATCAACTCAGAAGTGTGTGGCAGATAAATCCGGCATTTGTAGAAAATATGGGAATCCTGGATGGACCACTTAGAATCCATTGTCCCCTCTGTAACTTTTTGGTGTAGCTCTAGTAGCACAGAAAGAGTGGCATGGGCCTCTCTCACCAAGACTAAGATGAGGAAAAGAGGCTGGCTGATCGCATATATGATCTGTTGGTGTTCAAAACATCATGACAAGGCATCCACTGCCTTGTTTAATCTTCCCATATGGTACTCGACTGAAAAATCAAATCTCATCAACTTACTGATCCAGTGCTGCTGTAGTGAAGTCGTGAGGCGTTGTTCAAGTAAAAATTTAAGGTTGTAAGGATCAGTACAAATGAGAAATGCACGACCCCATAAGTAAGGATGCTAATGTTGGACCGCCTTGGCCAACCCAATTAATTCTCTTTCATACGCTGCCAATTTGCGATGTCGTGCTACCAACTGCCTGCTGAAATATGCAATGTGGTGTGACTACTGCTGTAAGACGGCCCCAATGATCCCATCGGATGCGTCACACTCAACCACAAATAAGTCCTCAAAATTGGGAAGTTGGAGGATTGGTGTGGAGGCGAGAGCTAGTTTGAAGGCCTCAAAGTACTGTGTGGCCTCATCATTCCAAATAAAGGAATTCTTCTTGAGGAGACTGGTCAATGGTGTTGCCAAGGGTTCGTAATTCTTAATGAATTTGTGGTAGTATCCGGCTAGGCCAAAAAATTCTCTCAAAGCTAAGCAAAACTGAGGTTGTGGCCAATCATGAATTACCTGAATCTTCTTGGGATCAACAGTGACCCCCACATGTGATATAATATGGCCGAGATAGGCGATATGTGACTCCGAAAAAGAGCATTTGGATTTCTTCAAATAGAGCTGGTGGGCTCGTAAAGTTGTTAAATACCTCATTCATCAGTGCTTTAAAAGTGGATGGGGCATTGGATAACCCAAACAACATGGCCACAAACTCAAAGTGGTCGTGATGTGTGCAAAAGGCCATCTTCTCAATGTCGGAGGGGTACATACGAAGCTAATGATAGCTTGAGCGTAAATCCAACTTAGTGAAGATCCACAAACCATGTAATTCATCTAGGAGCTCCTCCACTACCGGGATAGGGAACTTATCCTTAATGGTCTGGGCATTTAACTCCCTATAATCGATACAAAATCTCCATGTGCTATCATGTTTCTTCACGATCAATACTGGCGAAGAGAAGGGGGAGAGGCTACTGCGAATAAGGCCTTGTTGTAACATGGCCTGACACTATCATTGGATTTCATCCTTTTGGAGGTGGGGATATCGGTACAGCCAAACTACCACCACATCAGAACCTGGTTTTAAACAGATCCTATGGTCACAGTGTCTCAAGGGAGGCAAACCGGAAGGCTCATGGAAGAGGTTTGAGAACTCGTCGAGAAGGTTTTCGATAGTCCTGTCTGATTGGTCTTGTGTGTGAATGGTATGAAGGTGGTGGGGTTTGTCCACCTGACTGTCCTGTAATAGCACTTGGCGTCCGCTCAATACAAAGCTCATAGTTAAAGCAAAGAAGGCCCATAGTATGGGTCCCAATGATTGTAACCATTTAATGCCTAACACATATCAATTTCTGCCAAAGGTATGACAAAAAATTCTGATTGAAATAAAGTCATACCAATTGAAAATTTTACCGCTTTGCTGATCCCATAGCTAGGGACTTTCTCCCCATTTGCAACTGAAACTGTGGCTGTTGGGTGTGGATGGATCTGTAAGTGAAGATGTTGAGCTGCTTTCAAGCTAAGAAATTTGTGTGTACTTCCCGAATCCACTAGTCCCACAAGTTCCTGGTGGAGGACTCGAGCTCTGACTTGCATAGTTTTGGCAGATTTCTGCCCAGTAATGGCAAGTAGAGAGATGGCAGGTGGTTCCTCCTCAATAAGATCATCACTATTTTCTATATCCTCTGTTTCATCCACTTCGAGCCAGAACAACCGTTTACATTGGTGGTCTGCCCTGTATGGTTCATCACAATTGTAGCATAGATTCTTGGATCTCCGTTCCGCCATCTCAGAACTGGTTACTTTTTTTATATACTGAGGTGGGGGGTTACAAGAGTGTGTGTCGGCTGCTGGATTAGGAATTGGATTATTTTTGGGCGGTGGTAATACCGGATGTGGCACTTGAGGAGAAGTATTTCGCTGCCCTTGCCAATTGGAGGAAGTGTTCCATTCCCCTTGCCAAACTGGCCTACGATGCTGAAGTCGTTGACGTTGTTCCATTGTTGGAGGTAAATTTATTGCTCGAGCCAAATCTGAAGGTGAATGAATTGCCACCTCTAACCACAGAGATTTAGTGAGGCCTACTGTAAATAAGTTGACCCGCTGGTCGACTCGTACCAATCGGCCAGCACGAACCAATTTTTCTTGGAACTATTTCAATACAGTTCAACAGACTCGATTTGTCTCAATAGGACCAAATCTCCCAAGGGGTTGCTGTGGGCAGGAGGGCCAAATCGAATTGTGCATAACTCTTTAAATTCATCCCAATCCAGCACTAATCTTTCTAGTTCCACCTGGTGAAACCATAGTTGTGCCTCATCTAACATGTGGAAGGCGGAAAGTTCCACCTTGTCAAAATCAGCAGTCCCTTGATTTGAAAAAAAATTCTTACATCTATGCCACCAAATTAAGGGATCGACTGACCTAGTAAATATAGGAAAATCCAATTTTGTGTACCTAGGTATTGTACCTCCACTCTACGATGCCTGGACAGCGGTGCGACCAGCAAACTGCTCCTGCCTTCGGTTGTACGAATGATTTTCCCCCCTTCGGTCTGAGATAGAGTGTCTCTCTGCCATGAGATCTGATATCATGCTAGTGAGTCGCTGGATTTGCAAGCTCATGCCAGGAATTTGTTTCAACTTTTCTCTTGCTTCAGCCTATTCATCTTGTGTCCCTTTCATCATGGTTTAAAGTTCTTCATTGCTGGATGTATCCCCCTATTTTACCCTGCTCTAATACCAAATTGTTATGGTCCCTAGTCATGGATCGAGTAACTAGGCGTGAGATTTATAAATCCAGCACTATAATAGAGAAATTGCTCTCGGTAAGGGCAGATAAAGAGATAAAGAGTCTCCTTTCTCTGGTCTGGTCTCAGATAGGAGGGAAGCAACCTCCTTTGTGGGGCTAGGCTGCTGCTCAGTAAGGGCAGAGGGCCCTTGCTGCTGCTGCTCGGACAGGAGGGGAAGGGGCCTCGTCAGGTTCACGGAAAAGAGGGTTTGAAACCCTCTTTACTGCTGCTCATGTTAGGGATGCAAGCCTCTAACTTGGACAGTCCTTGGACCTCAGGTTAGTGTTCCTAACCTGGCTTCTTGTTGGTCTTGAGGCTGGAAAACTATGATTTATGGCTGCTCGTGATGGGGTGATGGAGAAGCCTCAAACCAGGCTCAGAAAGAGGGAGAAACCCTCTATAGCTGTTGTGAATGGATGGGAGGCTGAAGCCTCTGATTGAACTTGGAAAAGGGACAGCAATTCCCCTCTCTTTTTTGGTATGGATCAATGTAAACAGAAATTAAAATAAGGAAGAAGGAAATTCAGATTCTAAAGGCAACCTAGACCTAGAGCTCATCAAGGAGACCTCCAAATCCTAGAGCTCGTCAAGGAGAACTCCAAACCTTGTTTAACCTAATTCAAGACTTGCCCTCTAAGTAGGGTTGATGCCAACCATAGTTTTAGGGTTAATTATTACAATTCTGCCCCTATGGCAATTTAACTTAAATAATGCATAAAAAACGAATTTAAAACAATATGGAAAGAAAGCTATTAACTCTGTAACTCAGTGCACCTTCGTTGTAGGACTCGCTTAGCTATTGAGTCCTCAACAATCTTCCAACACACTTGGATATGTGGGCCTTCCTTGGTCATGTGTGCTTGGGCCCTATCTTCCAAGACTCCCCCTCAAGCTGGAGGTGAGAGAACATCATGAACTCTCAACTAGCTGCAAATGATGTATATAATATTTTGTATAAAATGGCAGTCCTTCCATCTTCCAACTCTCCCCCTCACACTGGTGCTCTCTTCCATGAGGCCCAACTAGCCAATTAGGGGGGGGGGGGGGGGGTATAACATAGATGTAATAATAAGTTCCTCCGTCATAGTGTCACAATGGTTGACATTTGATATTTTTGACGGGGTATTAAGTTCCTCCGACATGGAATCCAAACCGTTGACATTTGATATTTTTACAGGATATTAAGTTCCTCTGTCATGGAATCCTAACTGTTGACATTTGATATTTTGACGGGGGTATTAAGTTCGTCAGTCATGGAATCCCAACCGTTGCCATTTGATATTTTTGAAGGGGTATTAAGTTCCTTCGTCATGGAATCCCAACTGTTGACATTTTATAATTTTTAACGGGGTATTAAGTTCCTCCATCATGGAATCCCAACCGTTGACATTTGATATTTTTTACGGGGTATTAAGTTCCTCTATCATGGAATCACAACTGTTGACATTTGATATTTTTGACAGGGACACATAAATGATGGTATGAGACCACCTCTTCTTCAATAATAATGTCTTATCCAAAAAAATATAATAGCAGCAGCTAAAATGGGTTTGGGCCCATATAACATGAACCGAAAATCCTTGTAAATTTGACCCATAAAATAATCTAATGCAAGTATCTGTACAAAATAATATGTTGACCAAGGAATAATCTGTTAATACTTCAAAATAATAGTCCAGCCAGAGAAAAAACACTGAGTCGCACCGAGTCAAATATTAGATCAATATATTGGGTCCTGGACATGTATACCATGGTAAAAAATAAGTGGCCCGAGTTAGGTTGACTTGGACCGAGTTGACCTAGACGGAGTTGGCCCAAGTTAACATAGTAGACTGGTGCTGCTCGACAATAGCAAGAAGGGCAACCTGGTTCACTGGCTTGACCTGGCAAGGTTTGGTCTATGTTGGGCTAGCGTTCAATTAACACCAATTTCCTAAGTTAGGAAACATGAAAATTTTCAATAGTATCTTCTTCCCATTGTGTCGAACAAAGCGGAACCAAAGATCTTGCAGCCGTAGGCAATTTTCCAAGATATGCTATTGAGTGTTGTCAATGACCAGCAACGAAGTTGTTGCCAATGTAGATATGCTTTCAAGTTGTTGCCAATGTAGATATGCTTTCAAGTCTGGATTGACCGACAAAATATTTCTGAAGGCAACAATGCATTCTTCTTCGTCGAGCAAAGCAATACGACTTCCAGAATAACTCATCCATATAAAATAAATCCAGTGGAGGAACATAAATTTTTTTGAAAGCTCATGGATCTGTATCTCGATATGGAAATACCAGCGGTAACTGAAAAACAGAGACAACAACTAAATGAAGAGGATTTTTCAACAAATATTTCCAAAGATGGCATAAAATCTCAGAGAAGCAAAAAAGTCGTGAATTTGCAGAGACTTTCATGTGACGACTCGGGATGGATATTTCAGCAAATAGAAGTCACATAAGTCATGATGACTGGAGTGATCCGACTCAATCAAAAGATCTTCCAAAGATAGAATAATGCTCCCATGTTAATGTCTAAAGCTTGGTGATGACTTCGGTGATGGAAATGGTAGCATCAACAATGGCAACGGCAGTCGTGTTAGTGACCGGGAAGGCTGATTTTTCTGGAACAGAGGCTGGTGAAGCAGCACGAGCCATGGAACGGGTCGGCGATAGCAAGTACAATACCTCCTTGAGCTTCAGTACTAGCAGATACTCTAGAAATTTTTGTAGCGATGTTATCGGGTGGAGATGGTCGAGTCAGGCTCTATTAAGCCCTCAGAACAACAAACAAAATGGTCTATTTCAATGCTTGTAAAAAGCTATTAATGACGGTCAATAAGCTTCACATGAAGCGCCTTGTGTATCACTAAATTTGCGGGAGAGATTGGATTGGGGCTTGATGGTGGTACTGGGCACAAAAAAACCTCCAAGAAAACAATGATGATGGGCAGTTGGATTATGGTTCGAAGGATCAACTCAGTAGTAAATTGACTTCAGACATGGTTTCAATTAGAACCAAGAAAACTAAAAACAAGATGACAAAAACAAAACAAAGTGTTGGAAGATGGGCTCAAGCCCACAAGCTCAAGATAAGAAGCCCACATGTCAAAGGAGTGGCATATGTGTAAAATATGGTACTTTCCATAAAGATGGAATAGAAGTGTAAATATGTGTTCCTTTTATGTCTTTTGTTTTATCAAGTTGTAGCCCTAAGGGCATTGTAAAACTATAAATAAAGGCATTGGCTAAGAGGTAGGGCATTTAAGCACTCTCCTCTCTTTCCACAAACTCGTCCAGCCCTCATTTTTCTTTTTGACGCAACCCTCTTCTTCCTTAATCCAAACTCTCTCCTTCCACGTTCTTCTTCTTTTCTTCTCCTTCTCTCTTCTTCTTCTTCTTCTTCTTTCTTGTTGATCTAAAGTTCCTTTCATGAGATCCTAAATTCTACATGGTATCAGAGCAAGGAATTTAGGATCTTTTCATGGAGTTATTATGAAATTTGTTCAAGAAGTTGTAAAAGGAGTTCAGTCATGAAGAGATAAGTTCATACTCTTCTTATTTACGTTTTTTTGTTTCCTTTTCTTATTTACATACTCCTTTTTACTGTTTTTCTTTACTTCTTGAATTTTGAGTCACATCAAGTCAAGATAAATCTTTATAATATTGTAAAGATTTATTTTTATGACTAAATTGATGTTATAATCTTGACTCCTTGTAAATCAATTACAAGAGTGATCAAGATCATTTGTTGTTTGCATCTTATTAAGATTGATGGGTGAAATTCAATTACCTTTATGTAATTTGGATCCATCTCATTCGAGGTAGAATTCCATCACATGTTGTTGTATCTTCTCCTACTTAAGGTTGCTCATGTGTTATGTTGTTGGATGCCCACTATATGTTTGATGAAATTCCAGCAGTAATTAACCCTTCGTAGTTCCATTTTTTTTTACATTGAAGTCTCCCATGAGCTGAAGATAAATCTCTTCCAAGTGTCTTGGTTTGTCGTTAAATCTTCTCTAAATTTTTGTCTATTGCTAGTTTGTGTTGGAGTTTGGATTAAGGCCTAGTCGGTTGCATCTACTTTCTTCTCTTTGTTCTTATGAATACAAGAGAAGTTGAGTGATGGCTGAATGTTATTATCACTTTCTAAAGGCACAAATTTGTTGATAATTTGGTGCTTGCCCTTGTGAAAGAAATTGGTTCTTGTTCTCTTTTGTTGGTGATTGATTTGGTCTACGGGTTCTTCAAATTACATTGTTTAATTGTTCTTGAAGACCTTTTCTCTTGACCTCCATATTTTACTTGCCTCATCATGGAGATTGGATACAATAGTAATAAAAGTGATATACTCCGTATTACTACAATTCCACTTAGAGGTCTCTTCAATTACATGAGCTGGTCACAATCGGTTCGGAGGGTTCTTATTACTCGTGACCTCTTGAGCCACGTTGTTAACTTTCCTCCTCCGATTGATGAAGAAGATGCATCCTACCACAAGTGGGTTAAGGATGATAACATGGTGATAAGTTCGCTCATTAATAGCATGGAAGAGCAGGTGGCCAACAATGTTGTCCACTTGGAAACAGCCAAAAACATATGGGATACTTGTGCCAAGCTTTACTCAAGCACTGCTTCATTACAAAAAATATATGATGTATTACAAAATATGCTGTATACGAAACATGGAGATAATATTCACGAATTTTTGGCACGGTTTCGAGGTCTTCTTCAAGAATGGAAACTAGCTCAGCCATATTCCACTGATATTGCCATTCAAGAATGACAAAGAGAAGCTTTGGCAGTAGCCATTTGCTTATCGAATATTAAACCATATCTTGAGGTGGCCAAAACTCAGCTTCTAAGTTCTTATGCACTTCCATCCTTCGATGATATTAGTGCTACATTACTTCGGATACCGGATCCATCCCCTCCTTCTCCTATTGATGCTCCATTGGTGATGTTCTCTGGCAATCGGGGAACATCTTTCTCATCTCGAGGATGGGGCAGAAATATGAGAGGGGGTCGAACTATGAGAGGGGCTGAAAAATAGAGGTGGTAGCATGGATCAGAATTCTTTTCTTAGTGAGCCTCAACTTTGCACTTATTTTGGCCGTCAGAACCACCTTGTGGCATCATGCTGGAAACTTCATGGCAAGCCTTATTGGGCCATAACTAACCCAGTCTCAGTTTACGTTGAGAAAAATAAAGATAAGGCTGAATCATCATCCGAAAATGTGACTCTTACGGCTGAGGACTATGCTGCATTTCAGAAAATGAAGTCCTTCATGGAATCCTCTATTCCCTCATCATCTACTACTGCCACTACTATTGCCTCAGGTATACTTTCTTCCTCTTCTTCCTCTTCCTCTTGGATCATCGACTCCGGGGCCTCCGAACATCTATCAGGTAACAAACACTTGTTGCAGTCCTTATCTCCTTATTATCCTCATAAATTCATTACTATTGCTGATGGTACCCAAATCAAGGTCCTTGGCAAAGGTTCCTCCTCTCTTACTTCATCTATTCCCCTTCAAGATATTTTGTTTGTTCCTCAATTTCCTTTAAATTTGCTCTCGGTTAGCCAATTGACCAAACAATTAAATTGCTCTATCACCTTCTCACCGTCTTCTTGTGTCTTTCAGGATCTCACTACGAAGCGGGTGATTGGTGGCGGCCATGAAAAGGGGGGGTTGTACTACTTCACTCTTCCACCATTAGTTGCATTATCGTCCACTACATCTGAGGCCCAACTTTGGCACAACCGACTTGGTCATCCGTCTACCCCTTCACTTCTTTCTTTGGTTCCAACTTTAAAAGGACTTTCTAATTTCAGTTGTGAAGTTTGTCAATTAAGTAAACATGTCAGGAGTACATATTCTCCTCGTCTTACAACTACAAGTACTGCTCTATTTGAGCTAATACATTCTGATGTATGGGGCCCTTTATGTGTCTCAAATATTTCCCAAGTTAAATATTTTGTCATTTTTGTTGATGATTTTACTCGAGTGACTTGGTTATATCTATTTAAAGAACATTCCGAAATTCTTCCTTTGTTTAAAAATTTTCATGCTATGGTCTTGACACAATTTGGGAAGAAAATTCAAACCCTTAGATTTGATAATGCTAAGGAATACATGTCTCATGACTTCAAATCATTTTTTGAGAGTAATGGGCTTATTCATGAAACATCATGTGCCTATACTCCTCAACAAAATGGTGTTGCTGAAAGGAAGAATTGTCATCTTCTTGAAGTTGCTCGGGGCCTCCTCTACTCCATGAAGGTACCCTATTTCTATTGGCCTCATGCTATACTTACAACATGCTTTCTCATTAATAGGTTACCTTCATCAGTCCTTCATCATAAAACTCTTTACTCTGTGTTATTTAATGGTGAATATCCTTTTTATCTTCCTTTGAAAGTGTTTGGATGTACGTGTTTTGTTCATGTTACATCTCCACATAAAAATAAACTTGATCCTCGCTCTATGAAGTGCATTTTTTTGGGATACTCTCGCACCCAGAAAGGTTATGTCTGTTACAATCCTACCCTTCAGAGGATGTTTATCTCTAGGATTGTGACTTTCTTTGAGGACACTCCCTTCTACTCCTCCCATGATGCTCATCCAGGATGGACTTGTCCTTCTACTGCTCCTTGTCCGCTTGTGCCGTTCAATCTTGAAGTGGATCCATCCCCTGATGCACCGGCCGTACCTTCACCTGTGGAGTTGTCGGATCCACCCGAGGTAAGTCCTTCTCCTCCTATGTATGGGCCTGAATTTGATACTCAGCCTATTGATTTAAGAAAAGAACATCGCTCATGTACTACTTCGCATCCTATCTCAAATTTTATGTCTCACCATCGCTTGTCTTCCGAGTGTTTTCAGTTTCTTGTGTCCCTTTCTTCTACTTCCGTTCCGCAGTCATATCAGGAGGCTCTAAAACATCCAGGATGGAAGGCAGTTATGGATGAAGAAATGCACGCCTTATACAAAAACCAAACCTGGTACTTAACATCACTTACGAAAGGTAAAAGACCTGTTGGTTGTTGATGGGTTTTTTTCGGTGAAACATAATCCAGATGGATCGGTTGCTCGTCTTAAAGCTCGACTGGTTGCTAAGGGCTATACGCAGTTGTATGGGATAGATTATGAGGAGACCTTCTCTCCTATTGCAAAATTGAATTCGGTACGCATCATCTTATCTATTCCTGCTAACTCCTCATGGCCCGTCTATCAGTTGGATGTTAAAAATGCTTTTTTAAATGGTGATATCCGTGAGGAAATTTATATGGTTCAACCACCTGGTTATGTGGTTGAGGGGGAGTCAGTATGCTGGTTAAAAAAGTCTTTATATGGGCTTAAGCAGTTCCCTCGGGCTTAGTTTGATAAATTTAGTCAAACACTCCTATGGTTTGGTTTTCATCGGTGCTTAGTTGATCATTCCGTATATTATAAAGATACGATCAAAGGGAAAATATTATTGGCCATATACGTGGATGATATTATCTTAACCGGTGATGATGCTTTGAGCATACAAGAGGTGAAGCAGATGATATGTCAGGAATTCAAGACTAAAGACCTTGGTATGTTTAAATATTTTTTGGGTATAGAAGTTCTTCGATCCAAATATGGGATAATATTGTCTCAAAAGAAATATGTCTTGGATCTCCTTGAAGAAACAGGAATGAAGGGTTGTAGACCAGTTGACACACCTATAGATACAAATGTAAAATTATGTGCCACAAATGAAGAAGATATTGATATTGGCAAATATCAAAGGCTCGTGGGAAAATTGATTTATCTCATGGTAACTAGACCAGACATATCATATGTTGTAAGTGTGGTGAGTCAATTCATGCACAAACCACAAATTACCCACTGGCAGGCTTTAGAGAGAATTTTACGTTATGTAAAAGGAGCTCCAGGAAGAGGATAACTATATAAAAAACATGGGCACTTCAACATAGAAGGCTTCTCAGATGCAGATTGGGCTGGATCTCTTGATGATAGAAAATCTACATCGGGATATTGTACTCTGGTTGGGGAAAACTTGGTTACATGGAAAAGTAAGAAGCAAAATGTGGTTACACAATATAGTGCCGAAGCAGAATACAGAGCTATGGCCCATACCATTAGTGAACTTTTATGGATCAGGACCCTTCTTACCGAACTTGGTTTTTATAAAAAGGGGTCCATGAATTTGCATTGTGATAATCAAGCAGCCATTCGTATCACTTCAAATCCATTTTTTCATGAAAAAACTAAACATATTGAGGTGGATTGTCATTTTATACGAGAGAAGTTTCAAGCAGGAATAATCTCTCTCAAACATGTGTCATCTCAAGAACTTGAGCACCATGGTGGGTCCCACATTGTAACACTCCCCCTCAAGTAAGGGGTGAGAAGACATCATAAATGCCCAGCTTGCTGCATATGGTAGACATAATCTTGTGAGTGACTGGCTTGGTGAGAATGTCTGCAATTTGATTTTGTGATGATATATGCTTCAGAGATAAGAAACCAGCTTGGAACTTTTCTCGTATAAAATGGCAATCCACTTCAATATGCTTTGTCCTTTCATGGAAGACTGGATTCGATGTAATATGTATTGCTGGTTGATTGTCACAGTATAAATCTATTGGAACTTCTTTATAGAATCCCAAGTCAGTGAGAAGAGATGTTATCCATATGAGTTCACTAACAGTGTGTGCCATGGCTCTGTATTTTGCTTCTGCACTCGACCGTGCTACTACATTTTGGTTTTTGCTTTTCCATGTAACCAGATTTCCTCCAACCATCGTAAAAAATCCCGAAGTAGATTTTCTATCATCTGGGGATCCAGCCGAGTCTGCATCTGAGGACCCTTCAATGTTGAAGTAACCATGACTTTTATATAGAAGCCCCCTTCCAGGATCTCCTTTCAAATATCGTAGCATTCTTTCAAGTGTTTTCCAATGACTAAGTTGTGTCTTGTGAATGTATTGACTTACCACACTTACTGCGTATGAAATATCCGACCTTGTTACACACAGGTAAATAAGTCATCCCACTAGTCTTTGATCTTTTCCAATATCTACATCTTCTCCAGTGCCTCCTCATAATTTTGTATTTGCATCCATAGGAGTGTCTGCTGGTTTGCATCCCATCATTCCTATTTCTTCTAGTAGATCAAGAGCATACATCCTTTGGGATAGGACAGTCCCATGTCTGAATTATAACACTTCAATACCAAAGAAATATTTGAGTAATCTAAGATACTTCGTCTTGAATTCTGCACATATTTTCTTCTTTCTTTTCTGAATGCCCTCGGAATCGCTTCCAGTTAAAATAATATCATCAACATATACAACTAGAATCACCTTACCTCTCACTGTATTTTCAAGAAATACTGAGTGATCTGCAGAGCATCTGTGAAAACTGGCCCGTCTGATGGTTTGACTAAATTTCACAAACCATGCCCGAGGGGATTGCTTTAGACCATATAGAGATTTTTTAAGGTGGCATACGGACTCCCCGTCAACCACATATCCAGGTGGTTGTTGCATGTAAATTTCTTCTTTAATATCACCATTTAGAAATGCATTTTTTACATCCAGTTGATATATTGGCCATGATGAATTTGCTGCCAGAGATAATAAGATACGTACTGAGTTCATTTTTGCCACTAGAGATAAGGTTTCTTCATAATAAATTCCATAGCACTGACTATAACCTTTTGCAACTAGTCAAGCCTTCAGTCATGCAATGGACCCATCCGGATTGTGTTTGATAGTATAAACCCACTTGCAACCAACGGGTTTTTTTATCTATGGGAAGAGGAACCAATGACCATGTATGATTGTCAGTAAGTGCCTTCATTTCTTTATCCATTGCTGCCTTCCACCCTGGATGTTGTAGAACCTCCTGATATGATTGTGGAACAAATATGGAGGAAATAGAAGAAAGAAACTGACAACAAAAAGGTGAAAGGCAATGATGAGACACAAAATTGGAAATAGGATGAGAAGTAGAAGGTTAGTGCATGATCGAGGTTCTTTCCGTATAGCAATAGGGCGAGTATTATATTGAGGACCAAAAATAACTGGTGATGAAGGGCTTACCTCTGGTGGATCTGTTAACTTGGTAGGTGTGGCATCGGTCACGTGATCTAGGGGTTGAATGATCTCTATATCACGAGGCATAACCAGTCTAGGGGAACTTGGAACTGAGAATAGACCAGGAGGAGCGCTATCAGAATTATATGAGGGGTCTTAAAAAAATGTTACATCCCTAGACAGAAATGAAGTTGAAGAGTAGGACTATAACAAAGATAACCCTTTTGTGTGCGAGAATATCTCAAAAAAATACACTTGATAGATTTAGGATCAAGTTTTCTGTGTCTAGGTAATGAGTTATGAACAAAACATTGACATCCAAATACTTTCAACGATAATGAAAACAGATCATCATTTAGTATTAATCTAGAGTAGGGAGATTTATTACCAAGAACAGTAGATGGTAGACGATTAATAAGAAAGCAAGCCGTAAGGATGGCATGAGGCCAATAAAAGTATGGAACTTTCATGGCATATAACAAACCTCGAGCTACCTCAAGAATATGATGATTTTTTCGTTCGGCTACACCATTTTGTTGAGAAGTGTAGGCGCATGATGTTTGATGGATAATGCCATTTTCTTAACAAAAAGAGTCAAGGTCTTTGGAAATGTAATCTTTGGCATTATCGAACCGGAAAATTTTTATTTTCTGACCAAATTGTGTGAGTACCATAGCATGAAATGACTTAAAAATGTATGGTATCTCAGAACGCTCCTTAAAGACAAACAACCAAGTTGTGCGAGTGAAATCATCAATAAAATTAATAAAATATTTTGCTTGAGAAATATTAGAGATACTCAAGGGTCCCCAAACATCAGTATGAATTAACAAAAATGGAGTGTCATTTTTGACTTCAGGACGAGGAGAGTATGTACTCCTTTGATGTTTACTCAATTGACAGACCTCACAACGAAATTCTGACCTGACTTTAAGAGATGGAAACATATAATGAAGAGACTGTGTAGAAGGATGTCCCAACCTATTGTGCCATAAATGTGTCTCATTTTCAGTAGTAGAAACCATATCGATTTTTGGCACGTCCAAGTAGTAAAACTCTCCTTGTTCATGGTCTCCACCAATCATTTGCTTCGTTACAAGATCTTGAAAGACACATGAAGTGGGTGAGAAGGTAACCGAGCAATTGAAATATTTTTTAAGCTGACTAACAGATAATAGGTTCAAAGGAAAATTAGGAACAAAAAGAATATCAGTGAGCAGAAGTGATGGGTGGACAGAAGTGGAACCTTTCCCTTGGACTTTGGTTTGAGAACCGTCAGCTATGGTAACAAATTTGTGTGAAAGACTCGGAGATAGATAATGTAATAAATTTTTATTACCTGTAAGATGCCCAGAGGCTCCTGAATCAATTATCCAGGGTGAAGATGAGGCAGATAGCATACCTGAAGAGGTAGTGGCAGTCGTAGTTGCAGAGGAACAAGGAGAAGAACCTAACATTGTTTTCATTTTCTGAAATAGCTCATACTCTTCTTTAGTAATATTTTTCTATGCAACTGTTGTTGTGAGATGTTCTTCTTTTGTATCACTCATAAAGGCTTGATTACCCCTTGTCAATTCTGACTTTTCATTTGCTTTATAGCATATTTCTTTATAATGACCATATTTTCCATAGTAAGTGCATGCCCTGTAACGACACAGATCTATAGTGTGGCAAAAAAATTTACAATGAGTACATTTGGTATCATCTGTTCTGCCAGCACCAGTCCTTCCACCTCTTCCTCTACCCCCTCTATAACCTCTACCTCGGCCTTGACCGCGATCAGATGATGATCCTCTATGATCAGAATACAAAGCGGATGATACATCAATAGTGGAGGAAGAAGTGTATGGAATAAAAAGTAGTGTTACACACACATCATCAAACTTTGGGACAACAGAAGCACTCAACAGTTGACTCTTGGCAATCTCAAGTTGAGTTTTAACATTTGCAAGACAAATAGCAGTAATTAAAGCTTCCTTCTGTTTGTCTTGGATAGAAATATCAGTGGTTGAGGGCTGAGCTAATTTCCACTCTTAAAAAAAGCCTCTAAAGCGGGACAAGTACTCATGAATATTTTCTCCTTTTATAGTATTCAACATTCTTTGGAAAATATCATAGGGTTTATGTAGTGTATCCGGGCATGAGTATAGTTTAGCACATGTATCCAAAATTTGTTTAGCAGTATCAAGATAAATAACATTACTAGAGACATGTTCTTCCATGCTATTTATTATCCAACCAATTACTAAAGTATCATTCTTCAGTCATTTCATATAAAAAATATTATCTTCATCAACAGGTGGTCCTCGGGTAGTGAGGTGACCAAGTAGGTCTTTTGTTATAAGAAACCTCCAAACCGATGTAGACTAACTCATAAAATTTGATACCCCACATAAGGGTATGGTGGTGATTCTCAGTATATCACCTTTGATATTCAAATTTTTGTCAGCCATGATAGGCCTTTCTTCAAAAAACATTTTCTAATAATAACACCAAGTAGCACTTCTTCAATCAACTTGATGTATGGGAAAATTTGGCATCAATGATAAATTATTATTCTTATTTTTTCTTCAAAACCACTCATTCTATATCAAGGAACTCTTATCCCATGAAAAAAATTCCAATAATCTGATTATGGACTGGTCTCGGTAAATAGAATTTCCAAAGCAATAAGACTATTTTGATAGCTCCTTCTAGATAGAGAGGCATGCATATCCATAACATAATAAGATGAAAGAATTAACATATTTATCCTTGAATCATCTTCTAAATTCTAAAAATAGTTGCATAAAAAAAAATTTTGAACACTTATCTCTCGGCTTGTGTTCTTCCTTCATAAAATAGCCTTCTTTAAGTGGTGTTGATCATTACTTCTCTAAAGCATTCCTTTGACGAGGGATCATAAATATAATGTTTTGATACCATGTTGGATTTAGGATCCCTTTTCCATAATTTTGAGCAAGTGAAAGAAGAAAGAAAAAGAGAAAAGGGAAGAAGAGCTCTCGAGTAGAGAGAAGAAAAAATAAAAGAGCAAAGAGAGGTTGCGCCAAGCAAAGGGAGAGAGAGAGAGAATAACTCAAGAATGAGATGTGTAACTTGATTAATTCCGAATTAAAACACCTCTATTTATAGTAGAGGAGGAGGTATAGTCCTTATACAATTAACCTTTCAATCCTAATTACATTCCAACTCTAACTCTCTAAGATAAGTCTATTTAAACCAAACTACTAGAAGCATAATATGCGTTGAACTATAACTCTTGCTTTGTTCACATGACTATAGGGGAGAAGGCTGCTAAGCACCTACCCAATACTACCCAAACGACCGGCCTATTAGGAGCGGAAGACATAGGTACTTAACGCCCAGGACCCTAATATTACACCTCCCTTCGCAAGCCAACGTCCACGACGGCCAGCACCAGCGGAGGCCCACTCAAGCGGCTGCCCCACTCCTAGTGCCCCATCGCAATTCTCCAAGTCGGCCCCTTCCAATTGGTCACCCCTTCCACTTCGGTAGCACACACTGGGATTCAAACTCGCGGCCGAGTGCTAGCTCTAATACCAAATGTTAAGCACTTAGCCAATACTACCCATAAGACCGGCCTATTAGGAGCCGAAGACATAGGTACTTAACACCCAGGACCCTAACAAAGGCCAGCTTGTAGCCTTATCCTTGTGGGTCCCTTGCGATCCTCCTATTCAACTTGATTAGGTTGATAGCTCATGAGAGATTTGTGGGTTCCACTTGATCTTCAAGTCTTCTAACTCAATTCTACTTGTTCTTCTTGAATCCTTAACTCATGTTTTGCTTGGGTGAAGACTCTTCTTGGTGTCCCACATCCTCTAGTACTCTTCTTGGTGTCCCACGTCCTCATGGTGGGTCCCACCAACTCAAGCATCATGGTATGTCCCACCAGCTCGAGCACCATGGTGGGTCCCACATTCTAACACTCCCCTTGCTCGAGGTATTATTCATGGGATCCTAAATTCAACATGGTATCTGAGCTACCAATTTAGGATCCCATTATGTTCAATGAATATATGATTAAAAGCTGCTCATAGAAGGCTCCTTACGAAGCAAGATTGAAGCTCAAGAGATAAGTATTTATTTTTTATATTATTAATTTTATGCTACTGGTTTTCGGTATGAAGAGGTGGTTTAGACATGTCCTTATACATGTGTTCATGTTATGAAATTATGAGAATATATGCATCTTTGATTATCTTTGATTAGAAGAGATTATCAAGGAAGTTTTTGTCGGTTTGCACAATACTTTGATTGAGACCAGCGCATATTGGATTTTTTGTATAAATATGTGAGAACAAGATTCACGGATAAAGAAGGATGATGTTGAGCCTTTTATGAGTCATTATAAATAAAAATTAATTACTTAGCATTTATGTTAAGCATCTCCATTAGCCGAGTTGGTTAAAGCCTCCCACTTGGTCATATTTTGATTACTTGATTGGAGAACTATTTTACTTGATTTGTCTTCTATGGCAAAAGATAATATGAGTCACAAGAGTGATATACTCAAAATTACCACTATATCTTTACGGGGGGTATCAAATTTTATGAACGGGTCCACATCGGTTCGTCGATTTCTTATCACAAAGGACCTAGTTGGTCATCTCACAAACCGTGGACCACATATTGATGAAGATGATATATTCTATACAAAATAGTTAAAGGAGGATACATTGGTTATTATTTGGCTTATCAGCATTATGGAAGAACATGTCTCCATTAATGTCATTCATTTATATACAGCTAAACAAATTTTGGAGACATGTACCAAGTTGTATTCAAGCTCCAACAACTTACAAAGGCCATATGATATTTAACAACAGATGCTTACCACAAAACAAGGAGACAATATACATGAATATTTGGTCTGATTTTGAAACTTTCTTCAAGAATGGAAACTTTCACAACCAATCTCTACAGATATCTCTGTCCAAGATAAACAGAAAGAGGTTTTGATAACTGCCATATGCCTTGCTAAAATTAAACCGCATCTTGAAGTTTCTAAGACTCACCTTCTTCGCTCTTCCATGGTTCCCACTTTTGATGATGTATGTGCTACACTTTTCCGTATTCTAGACTCTTCTCTCTCTACTATTGAAATGTCATCCGCTATGTACTCTGGACATAGGGGAACACCATCTAACCAAGGTCGAAGCCGAGGAAGAATTTATAGAGAAGGAAGAGGAAGAGGTGGAAGGACTGGTTTTGACCAAACAGATGGGAAGGAATGCACCCATTGTAAGGGATATGGCCACACTAGAGAGACATGCTTTCATCTGAAAGAATACTCTATATGTGGTAGATTGGGCCACTCTCACGAAAGATGTTATAAAGATAATGAGAATAGGGCTAACCATGCCTTAGTGAGTGATACAAAGGTAGAGCAGTCTACCACAACAACTCCAAAGAATAATTTTATTGATGAAGATTATGACCTATTCCAGAAAATGAAGACCATGATGGGGTCCTCCCCAAGTACTTCTTCACCAACCGCTGTCACCACAGCTTCAGATATGTTTTCTGCCTCCTCTTTATCCTGGATAATTGACTCAGGAACCTCCGAGCATCTTACAAGTAACAAACATCTTCTATACTCAGTTTCTCCATGTCTTTCACATAAACTTGTTACCATTGTTGATGGTTCACAAACTAAAGTTCAAGGGAAATGACTCACTTCTATTACTCCATCACTTCCGCTCATTGATATCCTTTTCATTCCTACTTTCCTTTGAATCTTTTATCTGTTAGTCAGCTCACCAAGCATTTTAATTGCTCTATCACTTTCTCACGCACTTCATGTGTGTTTTAGAATCTTACAACGAAGCGGAGGATTGGTGGAGTCTGTGAACAAGGGGAGCTCTACTTCCTGGATGTGCCAAAAATAAATACTGCATCCACCTGTGACACTGAAACCAGGTTATGGCACAATCGGTTGGGACATCCGTCCACCTAATCTCTTCATCATTTTTTTCCTAAAGTGTGATTAGACCTTCATTATGAAGCATGTCAAATGAGTAAACATCAAAGGTCTACATACTCACCTTGTCTAGAAATTAAAAGTGCCTCTCCTTTTTCGTTAATTCATACTGATGTATTGGGACCCTTGAGTGTCTCCAACATTTCTCACGTGAAATATTTTATTACATTCATTGATGACTTCACTGGTACCACTTGGTTACTTTTGTTTAAAGAGCGTTCTGAAATACCATCGATACTTAAATCTTTTCATGCAATGGTACCCACTCAGTTTGGGCAAAAAATTAAAGTCCTTCAGTTGAATAATGCCAAAGAATACACATCCAAATATCTTGACTCGTTTTGTCAAGAAAATGGCATTATTCATCAAATATCATGTGCCTACACTCCTCAACAAAATGGTGTAGTTGAACAGAAGAACCATCATATTCTTGAGGTCGCTCACGGTTTACTATATGCCATGAAAGTTTCATATTTTTATTGGCCGCATGTAGTTCTTACAGCTTGTTTTCTTATAAACCGGTTACTCACTTCTGTTCTTGGTAAAAAATCTCCGTACTCTCTATTATTACCTGATGATGATCATTTTTCACAGCCTTTGAGAGTCTTCGACTGTCAATGTTTTGTCCATATTTCCTCCCAAAAACACAGTAAACATGATCCCAAATCTGTGAAGTGTATCTTCTTAGGATACTCTCACACACAAAAGGGTTATGTTTACGATAATCCCTCTCTTTAGAGTTTACTTGTGTCTCGGGATATCACAATTTTTTATGACTCTCCATATTATTCTGATAATGCTCCAACATTTTTATCTTCCGTCCTAGGTTCTCCTCGACCGGTTGTGCCCCGTGCTATAGAAACTACTCAGCCCCTAGAAACACTAGCTGACACCACACCTGCTGAGTTGTTGGATCCTATGGAGGTAAGTCCATCTTCTCTAATGATTTTTGGCACAAAATATGATACTCGTCCTATTGATGTTAGGAAAGAGCCTAGATCATGCACCATGCCTTCTACCTCTCATCCCATAACAAACGTTGTGTCTCATCATAGTTTATCCCCTATTTGTTATCAATTTCTATCAGCTAGTTTCTTCGTACATGTACCACAATCCTATTAGGAGGCTCTCAAACATCCAGGGTAGAAGGCGGCTAAGGATGAAGAAATACAGGCTCTATATGAAAATCAGACATGGGCTCTAGTCCCCCTTCCTTCAAATAAGAAAGTCGTCGGTTGCAAATGGTTATTTATGGTGAAACACAATCCAGATGGGTCCGTGGCTCAGTTGAAATCTCACCATGTTGCTAAAGGCTATACACAATGTTATGACATCTATTATGAAGAAACCTTCTCTCCAGTGTCTAAATTAAACTCGATACGTTATTATTATCTTTGGTAGCTAACTCTTCCTAGCAGGTCTATCAACATGATGTAAAAAATACTTTTATGAATGGGGAGCAGGACATTTATTTGCAGCAACCACCTGGGTATGTGGTTGAGGGGGAGTTCGTATGGCAACTAAAAAAACCTATTTATGGTCTCAAACAATCGCCTCATGCATGGTTTGAAAATTTTAGCCAAGCACTCATACGGGCCGGATTTCACAGATGCTTTGGAGATCACTCTGTCTTTATTAAAGACACAATGAAGGGCAAGGTAATTCTAGCCGTATATGTTGATGACATTATTATAACTAGCAGTGATCCTGAGGGCATCCAAAAGACAAAAGAAAGGATATGTACTGAATTCAAGACAAAGGATCTTGGACTGCTCAAATATTTTTTGGGTATTGAAATACTACAATCCAAACATGGAATTATATTATCTCAAAAGAAGTATATCCTTGACCTACTGGAGGAGACTGGAATGCTGGGATGTAGACCAGCAGAAACTCCTATGGACTCGAATACAAAATTATGTACAAACACTGGAGAAGAAGTAGATGTCAAAAAATATCAAAGATTGGTGGGAAGACTTATTTATCTCTATGTAACGAGGCTAGATATTTCATATGCAGTCAGTGTGGTAAGTCAATATATGCACAAACTACAACTCAGTCATTGGCAAACACTAGAACTGATATTACGATATCTGTTGTGGACTCAATAGCACACCGAGTCACACAACGAAGAAGAGAACAACAATTCACTCAATAGGATTTAATTCTTATATTTCTTTGAGTAGGATTTATTTCTTATATTTTTTTTAAGTAGGAGTTATTTCTTATATTGTTTTAAGTAGGAGTTATTTCTAATTACTTTATATGTAAGGGCATTATGGGGAATTATTGTAACCCTAACCCTAAAACTCCTTGACGTGACCTATTTAAGGGAAAGGTATGAATGAAATAGGTAAGCTTTGAGATTTTAGAATAACCTAGTCTAAACAGGTTGAGAACACCTCTTGATCTCGAGTTTAGGGTTTACTCCAAAAATCCAACCTATCCTTCACCCTCCATTGCCATCCATCTTCACCCAAATTCATCCCTCATCATCCATACTAAGAAAAGGAGCTTCCTGCCCCTTTTCGGAGCCCAAAGAGAGGATCTTCTCTCATCACCAGCGTCAGCAAGAAGTTGGGTTCAATCCCCTCTTGACGAGCAGCAAAAGAGGAGTAATTCTGGTTCTTTCACGTGAAGGGTTAGAGTAACTCTTCTTGCTGGGAATTCATCACGAAAATAGAGCAAGGAAAGCCATCAACGTGATTCAAAGCTGCCCCATCAAGCTAGGTCTTCAAGTCCTAGAATGAGCTGCATCAAATCAGGGTTAAAAACCTGATTAACGTGAGCAAAATAGGTATTTCTCCATTCTTTCTCCACCTGAATTACTTCTATTCTAGCTATAACTTTAGCACTAGAATGAGATCATAAAAAGGGAGACTGATCACTGGTGGAAGAGTACCCAAAGAAGGGACCTTTAACCCTCCTTACCGAATCCAGCAACTCAGTACCAGTGCTGGATTCACAACTCCCACGCCATGTTACTCGATCCATGACCCGGGACCGTAACAACTTGGTATCAGAGCAGGGTAACATGGGGGATAATATCAGCAATGAAGAAATCCAAATCAGGATACAAAAGATAGAAGATAGCCTTGAAAGAGCACAACCAGTGTTGGGAAAGGTTTGTGGTTTGGAAGAAGAGATGAGCCGAATCATTAGCATGTTACAGGAGTTGAGGACAGAGAGACATGAGAGTCCAGAGGTGAGAGAGGTTGCTCAACCATATCACAGAAGAGGGGAGCAGTGATCTGAGTGCACTAATGTCCAAGCACCTCAGCATGGAGGCCCAATCCCATGGTACACCAAGTTAGAGTTTCCCTCTTTCAATGGTTCTGTGGATCCCGTAATTTGGTTGCATAGATGTGAAATTTTTTTTTGAACCAAGGGACTGCTGAATGGGATAAGGTGCAACTAGCCTATTTCCATATGACAGATGAAGCCATGTTATGGGTGACTCAAGTAGAGAAAGAGAGACCGGGAATGACTTGGGGAGAATTTAAAAATCTATGCACAGTTAGATTTGGGCCTCCCGCCAACAGCAACCCCCTGGGAGAGTTAGTCCTATTGAGACAAACGGGTTCGGTGGAACAATATCAAAAACTATTCCAGGAAAAGTTGGCTCATGTTGGGGAGAGGGTATTGGTTGACCAGTAGGTCTCCTAATTCACAGCAGGTCTCAATGAGTGTTTACGGCTAGAGGTAGAACTCCTTATGCCCACTATTCTAGCTCATGCCATGAATATGGCCCGAGCAATGGAACAACGACAACAGCTGCAGCACCGTAAGCCTGGTTGGTCGAGTGAGAGAAACACTTCCTCCACGTGGCAAGGGCGTGGCTATAATTCATCTCAGGAAGCATCTACACAAGCACCATCCAGACACACTCCGACTACGACTCGGGTAGCTGATCCCCGCCATGGTAATTCCCTACCGAGCTTTATAAAAAAATTGACGAGTGCGGAGATGGCAGAAAGGCAGTCCAAAAATCTATGTTATAACTGCGATGAGCAGTATTGGGTCGAACACCAATGTAAACTATTGTTTTGGCTCAAGGTGGAGGATTCAAAGGATCCAGAGGAACCAGAAGATATTATCGAGGAGGAACCACCAGAGATATCCTTGCATGCTATTATTGGGCAGAAATCGCCTACTACAATGCAAGTCCGAGCTCATGTCATCGACCGCGAACTGGTGGGACTAGTCGACTCGGGGAGTACACACAATTTTCTGAGTTTGACAGCCGCACAACATCTCCAGCTCCAGATACACACTCATCCGACAACCACCGTTTCAGTGGCCAATGGCGAGAAGGTCCCTAGCTATGGGATTAGTAAGGCGGTAACTTTTTCAATTGGATTTACTTCATTTAATGTGGAATTTTTTTTTATTCCCCTGATTTGATATGGTTTTAGGCATTAAATGGTTACAAAAGTTGGGGCCCATTTCGTGGGACTTTTCGGCTTTAACCATGAGCTTTGATTTGGCCGAAAGTCGGGTGCTCTTACAGGGCTATCAGGTGGACAGGGCCCACCGCGTACACACTTTGCAGACACAGGATCAGCCTGACAGTGCTAGTGATGGTCTGGTTGAGGAGTTCTCTGACCTCTTCCAGGAGCCTTCGGGGTTGCCTCCCATGAGGCACTATGACCACAGGATCTGTCTGAAACCAGGTTCTAAGGTAGTGGTCGTGCGACCATACCGTTACCCACACCTTCAGAAGGACGAGATAGAGTGTCAGTGCCATGAGATGTTGAAACAGGGTCTTATTTGTCCCAGCCGCTCCCCATTCTCTTCACCCATCTTACTTGTGAAGAAACATGATGGGACATGGAGGTTCTGTGTGGATTATCGGGAGTTGAACGTGCAGATAGTAAAAGACAAGTTCCTGATTCCGGTAGTGGATGAGCTTTTGGATGAGTTACATGGGTCATGGTTATTCACTAAACTCGACCTCCGTTCGGGATACCATCAGGTCCGGATGCACCCCTCTGATATCGAGAAGACGGCGTTCCGCACGCACCATGGCCACTTTGAGTTCGTCATCATGTCGTTCGGGTTATCCAATGCACCCTCTACTTTTCAAGCTTTGATGAACGAGGTATTTAGCCCCTATCTTCGAAAATTTGTTCTTGTATTTTTCGATGATATTTTGATATATAGCAAGTCGGTTGAGGAGCACTTGGCACACTTGAGGATTGTTTTCGACTTGTTAAGAGCACATCAGCTCTATTTGAAACATTCCTAGTGTTCTTTTGCGGCTTCACATGTGGGGTATCTGGGACACATTATCTCACATGAGGGGGTTACGGTGGATCCCAAAAAGATCCGAGCTATTCACGAGTGGCCGCAACCACAGTTGTGTTCTGCATTACGGGGTTTTCTGGGTCTTGCGGGCTACTACTGCAAATTTATTCAGAACTATGGGCCAGTGGCAGCACCATTGACGAGTTTACTCAAGAAAAATTCCTTTTTTGGAATGAGGGGGCCACCACATCGTTTATGGCACTCAAAGCTGCCCTCGCATCCGCGCCAGTATTACAACTTCCCAACTTTGACGAATTGTTCGTGGTAGAGTGTGACGCTTCAGGCGTGGGCATGGGGGCCATTTTAAAGTAGCTGGGCCATCCTATTGCGTATTTTAGCAGACAGTTGGCAGTCCGCCATCACAAGCTGGCAGCCTATGAGCGCGAATTGATTGGGTTGGCCAAAGCGGTCCAACATTGGAGGCCTTATCTCTGGGGCCGGGCTTTTCTCATACGCACGGATCACTACAGCCTTAAATTCCTACTAGAACAGCGTTTGACGACATCGCCACAGCAGCACTGGATCAGTAAGTTGTTGGGGTTTGACTTCTCGGTGGAGTATCGTGCGAGGAGATTAAATAAGGCGGTAGATGCCTTATCATGGTGTTTTGAAAATCAGCAGTCGATCTATTCTATCAGCCAGCCGAGATTTCTCATTATGGACTTGGTGCGAGAAGCACATGCCACTAACCCTGCACTGCAGGAACTGCATCAGCAGATCTCAGAAGGGACAATGAATGTGAAGTGGTCCATCCAGGATTCACTTATTTATTACAAGTAGTGGATTTTCCTTCCACCTGAGTCCGAGTTGATTCCAGCTATTCTCTCGGCCTACCATGACAGTACATACGAGGGGATCCAGAAGACCTTGCACAGAATTCGAGCTGATTTTTACTGGCAAGCCATGAAACCCTCTATTGTGACTTATGTGGGTAACTGTCAGGTATGTCAGCGCAACAAAGCTGAGCACTTGAGTCCAGGCGGTCTTCTCCAGCCTCTGGCCCTTCCTACCCAGGTTTGGGCCGATATTTCAATGGATTTTGTGAAAGGCCTACCCCTGTCAACCGGCAAATCCGTACTTTTCGTAGTGGTTGATAGATTCTCTAAGTACGGGCATTTTATACCAAAGGCTCATCCGTATACAGCAACACGGGTTGCTCAGACTTTCCTGGAGCAGATAGTCAGCTTACATGGCATTCCAGAATCCATTGTGAGGGCCAGAGATGCAGTTTTCACGAGCACCTTTTGGCGGGAACTATTTCTTTTGAGTGGGACGAAATTGAAGTTATCCTCCGCCTATCATCCACAGACAGACGGGCAGACTGAGATGGTGAACCGCACCATCGAGATGTATCTACGGTGCTTGGTGGGGAATCGTCCACGGCAATGGGTTCAATGGCTTTCGTGGGCCGAATACTGTTACAACACTTCGTTCCACTCTGCATTGCAATCCACTCCTTTTCGGGTTATATATGGCCTGGATCCACCTCGCCTCCTCTCGTACAACCCAGGGTCCACCCGCGTGGACACGATTGATCAGGCACTCATAGACAGGGATATACTGCTACAGAATATCACAGAACGGCTACGACGTGCCCAAGCTCGGATGAAGGATGTATACGATAAAGGCCACCGTGAGGTCTCTTTTGAGGTTGGGAAGTATGTGTGGCTATGGCTCCAGCCCTACAGTCAACAATCTCTTGCGGAACAAGCTCTCACCCAGATTTTTTGGGCTGTTTCCCATTCTTCGACGCATGGGACCAGTCGCCTATCAACTCAAATTACCGGACATAGCCAGAGTTCACGATGTGTTTCATGTCTCTCTTTTGAAGCCGCATTCCAGAGCATAGCCTACATCCACTCCATTCCTACCACCGGTTGGTCATGGCGAGGTTATTCTTAACCCAGCTACGGTGTTACGCATACGACTGACCAATGACCATTGGGAGATTCTCGTCCAGTGGACGGACACTGACCCCAACGCTGCAACATGGGAACGTGTGGACATCTTCAAACAAGTCTACCCAGCTTTTGAGCTTGAGGACAAGCTCTTTCTCCATGGGGAGGCAGATGTTGTGGACTCAATAGCACATCGAGTCACACAACGAAGAAGACAAAAATAACTCACTCAATAGGATTTAATTCTTATATTTCTTTGAGTAGGATTTATTTCTTATATTGTTTTAAGTAGGATTTATTTCTAATTACTTTATATGTAAGGGCATTATGGGGAATTATTGTAACCATAACCCTAAAACTCCTTGACGTGACCTATTTAAGGGAAAGGTATGAATGAAATAGGTAAGCTTTGAGATTTTAGAATAACCTAGTCTAAACAGGTTGAGATTACCTCTTGATCTCGAGTTTAGGGTTTACTCCAAAAATCCAACCTATCCTTCACCCTCTATTGCCATCCATCTTCACCCAAATTCATCCCTCATCCTCCATACTAAGAAAAGGAGCTTCCTGCCCCTTTTCTGAGCCCAAAGAGAGGATCTTCTCTCATCACCAGCATCAACAAGAAGTTGGGTTCAATCCCCTCTTGACGAGCAGCAAAAGAGGAGTAATTCTGGTTCTTTCACGTGAAAGGTTAGAGTAACTCTTCTTGCTGGGAATTCATCACGAAAATAGAGCAAGGACAGCCATCAACGTGAGTTAAGGCTGCCCCATCAAGCTAGGTCTTCAAGTCCTAGAACGAGCTGCATCAAATCAGGGTTGAAACCCTAATTAACATGAGCACAATAGGTATTTCTCCATTCTTTCTCCACCTGAATTACTTCCATTCTAGCTATAACTTTAGCACTAGAATGAGATCATAAAAAGGGAGACTGATCACTGGTGGAAGAGTACCCAAAGAAAGGACCTTTAACCCTCCTTACCAAATCCAGCAACTCAGCACCAGTGCTGGATTCACAACTCCCATGTCGTGTTACTCGATCCATGACCCGAGACCGTAACAATATCTGAATGGAGCACTAGGAAGAGGGCTCCTCTATAAAAATCATGGACACTTCAACATTGAAGGATTCTCATATGCAGACTAGGCCAGATCCTCGGATGACAAAAAATCTACTTCGGGATATTGTACGATGGTTGGAGGAAACTTGGTTACATAGAGAAGCAAGAAACGGAATGTAGTTGCAAGGTCTAGTACAGAAGCAGAGTACAGAGCCATGGCACACACAATCAGTGAACTCCTATGGATCAGATCTCTCCTAACTGAACTGGGTTTTTACAAAGAAGCTCCTATTAATCTATATTGCGATAATCAAGCTGCAATTCACATTACCTCAAATCCAATCTTCTAGGAGAGAACAAATCATATAGAAATAGACTACCACTTCATATGAGAAACATTCACTGACGGTATGTTATCTCCCCAGCATGTATCTTCATAGAACCATGTTATAGACATTCTCACCAAACCAGTCACTCACAAAATTTTGTCCAACATTTGCAGCGAGCTAGACATCTACGATGTTTTCTCGCCCCCAGCTTGAGGGGGAGTGTTACAATGTGGGACCCACCATGGCCCCACAAGCTGGTGGGACCCACCATGAGCTTGAGAGGTATCAAAAAGAGTCCTCATACAAAGTGGCTCTATGTGAGAGATAAGGAACATGTGCTGGAATTAAATATAAGACTTGAAAATCAAGTGGGACCCACAAAGATACCATGAGCTGGTATCTCTATCTACATGAGCTGGAAGATCATGTGGGACCCACAAGATAAGACCAAGAGCTGGCTCTCTAGCTTGATTCACGTCCTTAAAGAAGGTGTTTGTAGTTGAGTTAAATTGGTCTCTTAAATAGATAATGTAATCTTATCATGATAGGCTTATCATGGAGAGTTCTAGTTGGAATGTAATTAGGAGTCCTAAAATTACTTGTACATGGACTCTATCACCTCCTCAACTATAAATAGAGGTGATTCTAGCTCATAATTCATCAAGCAAGTTTCTTTTTTTTTTCTTCTCTCTCGTGTGAAGTGTTCTCTCTCTAGTCTTTTTTATTTTCCTTCTCTTCTCTCTCTACCTAAGAACTCTTCTCTTTTTCCTTTTTTTCTTTCTCTCTCCCCTTGTTTGAGGTATTATTCATGGGATCCTAAATTCAACATTAACCGCAGTTGAGCTAATATTTGTAATTCAAGAATTTCAGATGCATTTCCTTCAAGAGACATAAAATTAAATTTTATACAAATGAATCGACAAATTTAGTACAACATTTAGAGAAATAGGATGTGTCAAGTCATCTTGAAGAAGAGCCTACAAGTAAAGCTTGAAGACATGAAGATTAGAATCCAGTCATTTTGAAATATCTCTAGAACTCTAGCCATGCATGAGGATAGTCAACAAACTTTAAGGTAAAAAATAGGATTGGAGCTTTAGGGCATAAAGTTTTTCAAAACCATGTATAAACAATGGCAGTATAATAGATTTACATTTTTCTAAAATCCTTACTCTTGTTTTCGTTCATGCTTGTTGTCGATTTTCACGATTCCATACCATTAGGGTCTTCAACTTTAAGGTAATGAAGGAGAGAAGGAGGAAGGAGAGGAGAAGAGAAGAAGAGAGTAGAGAAGGAGAAGACGACTGAGAATGAAGGAGAGAAAGAGTGGAGGATTAGGTTTGCGAACATGTCCTAATCCTCCCCTTTAAACTTTATTTGTAGATACCATTAATACAATAATTACAATTGTACCATTCACCCTAGTAGGTGTGAATAAGAGAAAAAACACCAAAGGATAATTACATCAAATACACCCAAGCTTGTCTATATCTTCTTACACTCCCCCTTAAGCTATTGGTAAGAAGACATCATATATCCCTAGTCTGGTGCATGCAATGGAGAGAACCTTTGAGTTAACTGATTTTTTTAATATATCAACAAGTTGTCTGTGAGACAAGACATGTTGCTTGCAACTTTTCTCTCACAAAGTGACTGTCCACTTCAATATGCTTAGTTCTCTCGTGGAAAATTGGGTTGGAGGCAATGTGGATTCCAGCTTGGTCATCTTCTTTGTTGAATCCAAACTCTTCTAGAAAGAATTTAATCCATAGGATCTCTCTTACTCCATGTGACATGACTCTATATTCCGCTTTTGTATTGGATCTTTAAAATACATTTTATTTTTTACTCTTTCATGTAACAAGATTGCCTCCAACTAGAGTACAATACCCTGAATTGGATTTTCTATCATCTGGTGATCTGACATAATTTGCATCAGCAAAACTTTCAATATTGACATGACCATGGCACTTATATAGAAGCCCTTTTCTTGGTGCCCTTTCAAGTACTTGAGAATTTTCTCCAATGCTTGCCAATGAGAAATATGAGGTTTATGTATATACTGATGACCACACTAATTGCAAAAAAAATGTATGGTCTGGTCACAGTGAGTTAAATCAACTTCCCAACTATCCTTTGGTACTTGCTCACATCAACATCTTCTCCAAAACCAATATATAATTTTGTATTTGTATCCATAGGGGTGTCAACAGGATGACATCCCATCATTCTTGTTTCTTTGAGTAAGTCTAGCACATATTTCCTTTGTGATAAAATAATGTCATACCTGGACTGAAGAACTTCAATACTAAGGAAGCAAGAGTCCCAAGTCAATTGCTTTGAATTCACTATATATCTTGTGTTTTAATTGTTTGATGTTATTTGTATCACTAGCTGTCAAGATAATATCATCCACGTACACAACAAGTAGTACCAAACCTTTATCAGTATGTTTGACAAATACGAAATGGTGGACAAACCAACTAGTGAACCCGAATCAAAGCATAGCTTGACTAAACTTGTCAAACCAGACCCGTAGAGATTGCTTCAGACCATATAAGGAATTTTGTAATCGGCCCAATTCCTCCTCAACCACATATCTAAGTGGTTGTTGCATATAATTTCCTCCTTAATATCACCAATGAGAAAGACATTCTTCACATCTATTTGGAAAACAGGTCATCAAACAAAAGATAATAAAATATGTATTGAGTTCAGGTGAAAAGGTTTCCTCATTGTGCGATTTCTCTTGTAAAGTATTTTATCTTCATAGTGGATTACTACAACGGTGGAAGACAGGACATAGTCTCACTTTGAGGCGAACTTGTATAAATCTTGTTGTCCTTATTTCGTGCTTGCTTTTCTCTTCTTCTGTGTTTATTATTATTGCTCTCGTTAGTTTAGAATTAGGGCATCTAATTCCTAACAAAGGGCTGCCATCTCTTTATCCATCATTGCTTTACATCTTGGATGATGTAGGGCCTTCTAATAAGATCGTGGAATAGAAACAAAAGAAACAAAGGCAATAAACTAACAATAAGATGATAATAACCGACGAGTCAATAAAAAGTGGGAGATAGGGTGAGAGGTAGATGGTCGGTTGAATGACCTAGGCACCTAAAGATTTGAATTTTCTTTCCAAATTGAGTCAATACCATAGCATGAAAGGTTTTAAAAATAGGAAGGATTTCATATCGTTCTTTAAATAGATATAAACAAGTGACTCGGGTAAAGTCATCAAAAAATGTAACAAAGTATTTAACTTGAGAAATATTAGAGACACACAAAGGTCCCCATACATCAAAGTGTATGAAGGCAAAAAGAGCATCACTTGTAGTCCTATAGTGTTTACTTAATTGACAAACCTCACAATTGAAAGTAGAAAGTGATTTTAATGAAGGAAGTAAGACGAAGTGAAGATGTAGACAGATGGCCAAGCCGGATGTGCCAAAGTTGTACCTCAGATGTAGTGGATGATAGGGCAACTAATGGCAAAAGAGTGAAGTAGTCCCACCAATCACCCATTTCGAGTTAGATCTTGAAATGTACAAGAAGAGGGTGAGAAGGTGACAAAGCTATTCAATTCTTTTTGTTATTTGACTAACTGAAAGCAAGTTTAAAGGAAATTGAGGGACAAATAAAACATCTTGAAGAGGGATAAAAGATGTAAGAGATGAGCAACCCTTGCCAAGTACCTTGGTTTGGGTACCATTAGTAATAATAACAAATTTTTGGAGAAGACATGGAGATAAGGAATGAAGCATGTATTTGTTACCTGATAGATGTTCGGAGTCCCCGGAATCGATGATCCAAGAGGAAGAGGATGAAGAGGAAGAAAGCATACTTCAGGCAATGGCGGTAGCATAAGTAGGTAACAGTGGAATGGAGGACTCCATTAGAGACTTTATCTTCTTAAATGTGGCATAGTCTTCAGCAGTGAGAATCACTTTTTTGGATTGGGAGTCAACCTTTTCTACCCAATTATCAACATTAATGGAAGCTGGGTTAATTGTGGCCCAATCAGGCTTACCTTGAAGTTTCCAATAGGTTTCCACAAGGTGGTTTTGACCACCATAGTAAGAGCAAAGGCGAGGCTCAGTGCGGGAATGGGTCGGACTCGTTCTACCACCTCTATTGTGACCCCCTCTAATATTTCTTCAGCATTCTTGGTATGAGGATGATATACTCCTATTGTCAGAGTACATAGTAGAGGTAGCATCAATGGGAGAAGTAGGAGATGGATCAAGGATCCATAGCAATGTGGCACTGATGTCATCAAAGGATGGAAGAGTGGACGAGCGAAGAAGCTGGGTCTTAGCAACCTCAAGGTAGGGCTTGATATTTGTCAAGCAAATTGTTGCTGCCAAGTCCTCCCATTGCCTTTCTTGAACTGTAATGTCTGTTGAATATGGCTGAGCGATTTTTCATTCTTGGAGAAGGCCCCGAAACCAGGCCAAAAACTCATGAATGTTATCTCCTTGTTTAGTATTCAGCATACTTTGTAAGACATTGAATAATTTCTGTAAGGAGGCCGTACTGGAGTATACCTTAGCATATGTGTCCCAAATGTCCTTGGTTGTTTCCAAGTGGACCACATTGTTATCTACATGCTCTTCCATGCTATTGATGAGCCAAGTAATAACCTAGTTATTATTTTTAACTCACTAAGCTACATCTTCTTCATCAATCGGATGAGGGAGTTTGATTACATGACTGAGAAGATCACGAGTAATGAGAACCCGTCGTACCGATTGTGGCCAACTAAGATAATTGGAGAGACCTCTTAATGGGATTGTAGTAATGCAGAGTATGTCACTCTTACTACATGTATGTCCAATCTCCATCATGAGGCAATTCAAATGTTGAGGTCAATTGTAAGGGGCGTCTTCAAATAACAATTACTCAATGCAATTTGAAGAAACCGTGCACCAAATTAGGCACCGACAATGGAAGGAATAGAAATTTTTCACGAGAGCAAGCACAAAACCATCAAGGAATTTGTGCTTTTTTAAAGTGGGGACAAGATCTAGCCATCACTCAATTCCTCTTATATTCTTATAAAATAACAAAGATGAGAGGATAGATGCAAAATCTTATGTCTTAATCCAAACTCCAACACAAACCGTGGGCAAACATGTAAGAACCACTATCTATTAGAAAATCGTAATCTTAAATCATAATCCAAAATTTTCTTCATGCTAGAATATTATGATTTGGGATACATACCTGGATTAATTTCAAAATTTCGTCTTTCTATTGTGGAATTACTATGACAAATAGATGAATGGTTTTATGATCTTCCTCAACCAAATCACCTTTATTCCTCTACGGGACCGTCCTCTCTTCCAGATGGGGAGAAGAGACGCAATATTTCATTCAGTCTCTGGGGACCACAACCCTAATGTTCTATTTATATTGTTTAGTTAGGGTTCCCATAATTCCCTAATTAAGACAATATGGGTATCTACTCAATTGGCCCATATTCCTTCTTTAATAGTCTATGGGCTTACCAAAATTAGACCACTTAATTTTAGCCCATATTAAATATAATTGAATTAAATATGTTGCCCAACTTAGGAAACGTGAGTTTCCTAACAATCTCCCACTTGGGTTACATATCATTCATGAAATAATTATATCACAAATTCTTTAGACACGCATCTGTATACTATGGAATCATCTTATATATTAATAGTGGAACCACCATGACTATCATCACAATACAGTCATGACTAAACCATGATGATTACCATACTAATACACTCAATGACATAGCTTAAATATGGATGAGTAGCATGGAAATTACATGCAATGTGAGCTTGGACATGCTTATTTCCAACTGATCGTTCTTTAGTCTTTACTAAGATCTTTCTAAAGTCCTTAATGCAATGCGAACATTGCTCATAAAAGAAACACAAGCAAGTTCATAAATAAAGCAATAAGCAATCAATTTTATTACATAAAAAATAAAATAACTCAATGTCTAAAGCAAACATATAGTACAGAAATGACTCCCATTGAACTAAGGTATCCTTAGAAATAACACCCATATGAGTAGTGTGCTCATGAAAGAGCTTAGGCACCCTTGGTTAATGGGTCTGCTAGTATAGAGTCTGTTCCTATATGTTCTATAGAAATCTTCTTATCCTGAACTCTCTCCTTAACAACTAGAAACTTGATGTCGATAAACTTCGACTTCATTGAGCTCCTGTTGTTGTTGGAAATAAATTGCCGTTGAGTTATTGTCTCAATAAATCTTTAATGGCCTGTCAATGCCATCTACCACTTGCAGCTCAGTGACAAATTTTTGTAACCATATTCCGTTGTTGGACGCTTCAAAACAAGAAATGAACTTCATAACCATGGTTGAAGAAGCTGTGAGAGTCTTCTTAGCAGACTTCCATGAGATAGCTCCTTCACCCAACATAAAAATGTAGCCTGATGTGGAGCGTCTGCTATCTTGGCATCCAACAAAGTCGGAGTGAGAACCCAATGATGTCTAAACTGTTTGATCTCTCATAAGTGAGCATGTAATATTTTGTTCTCCTCAAATAACGCATCATGCGTTTGGCTGCCTTCCAATGTTGTATACCCGGATTGCTCAAATATCTGCCCAAAACTCCTACTATAAATGCTATGTCAGGACGAGTACAAACTTGAGCGTACATTAGACTCCCTACTACTAATGCATAGGGAATTTTCTGCATCTATTTTCTTTCAAGATCATTATTAGGGCACTTTTTGAGACTAAACTTGTCTCCTTTAGCGATGGGTGTGTCTCCTGGTTTACTATATTTCATGTCGAATCTGCTCAAAACTTTATCGATATAGCTTTTTTGTGACAACCAAAGGATACCTTGAGAACAAACTCTAAGTATTTGAATACCTAATATAAAAGAGGCATCACCAAGATCTTTCATCTCGAATTTATTCATCAGATATTTCTTTGTTTTGTGCAGTAAGCCTATATCGCTACTAGCGATCATAATGTCATCAACATATAATGTCAGGAAGATGTATTTACTCCCACTAAACTTATGATATACACACTCATCAATAACATTCACCTCAAAATCGTACAAGGTGATGACTTGATGAAACTTGTGATACCATTGATGGGAAACCTGTTTGAGACCATAGATGGATTTGTTCAATTTACAAACCATGGACTCTGGATCTCCAAATACAAAGTTTTCTAGTTGTACCATATAAATTGTCTTGTCAATGTCTCCATTGAGAAATGCAGTTTTGACATCCATCTCTTGCAGGTCTAGATCTAAATGATTCGTTAGTATCATTATTGTTCTAAAAGAGTCTTTCGAAGATACCGAAGAGAAAGTCTCTTTATAGTTTATGTCTTCCTTTTGAGCAAATCCTTTAGTGACTAAACGAGCCTTATATATCTCGACATTGCCTTTTGAATCCTTCTTAGTTTTAAATATATATTTACAACCAATGGGTTCGCACCTTTAGGCAACTCGATGAGATCCCAAACATCATTGTCTTTCATAGACTTCATCTCATCCTTCATTGTATCAATCCTCTATTGAGAGTTAGAACTACGCAAGGCTTGACAGAAGTTGATCAGGTCATCTTTTGACAATCCGATGTCATCCTCATGTTCTTGGAGAAAGATGATATAAACATCAGAAATCACATTTCTCCTCTCCCTAGTGGATCTATTTAATGGCACTTCTTGAGGTTGTTCAGTTTGTTCCAAAGATTGTGCTTGAGGAAGAATCTCATTATTGTCTTGATCTAGAACAAAGTCAGGAATAGGAGTCTGAACATTATCCTCTAGTGCCTGAACTATGCCTTGAACAAAAATAGTTATGGAGACCTGATCTCTGTCAATAACAGATTCTTCTTCAAAGACAATATTCCTTATGTTTTCTTCCCCTCCAACTCAATATCCTCAAGGAATCTCGCATTTACCATTTCAAAAAATGATCTTGATGTGGGATCATAAAACTTATAGCCCCGAGAGCGTTCAACATAACCAACGAAATAATAGCTAACCCTCCTTGAGTCCAGTTTTCTTTCACGTGGCCTATAAGGCCGCGCCTCAGTTGGACAACCCCAAATGTGCAAGTGTCTAATGCTAGGCTTCTTGCCTGTCGAAAGCTCATAGGGTTTTTGGCAACTGCTTTATTCAATACCCTGTTAAGAATGTACATTGCGGTCTTTAAAGCTTCCCTCCAAAGTGACTCTGGCAAGGGGGAATGACTGATCATACTCCTTACCATATCCTTAAGAGTTTGATTTCAACGCTTTGCAACACCGTTCATACCGGGTTTGCCAACATGGTGTATTGCAGAACAATTTAACACTCTTAGAGGAAAATCGCGAAGGGTCCTAGACGTTGTTCTCCTTATCCATCATATCTTCCATGGTATTCACCAACACGGTCAGATTTGACAGCCTTTATTTTATTTCCAAGTTGAAGTTCAACTTAAGCTTGGAAAGACTTGAAGACGTCCAAGGATTGTGACTTCTCATGTATTAAATATAGGTAACCGAATCTAGAGTAATCATCTATGAACGTAATGAAGTAATGTTGTCCATTCCATGAATCTGTAGGGAATGGACCATAGATATCTGTATGTATAAGTTCTAAGACATTTGTAGCTCTTTCGGCACCTAATTTTCTAACGTTTGTTTGTTCTCCCTTGATGCACTCAATAAAAACTTGGAAGTTTGTAGTATCTAGGGGTTCGAGAATTCCATCCAACACAAACCTTTGAATTTTCTGTTTAGATATGTGTCCTAAATGTTTGTGCTATAATGCGGCGAAATTCTCACTTAATTTTTGCTTCGTACCACGTGAACTTGTTTACAGTATTTTTCTATAAGAATTAACAACATCAAGCATATACAGATTATAAACAAGGGACCGAAACCAACAAAATTTGAATTTTGGTAGAGGCTAACTTTATTATTTCCAAAAGAATAAGAAAACCTGATTTATCCAAAATGGAAATAGAAATTAAATTCCGCCTAAAAGATGGTGCAACAAATGTCTCAAATAAATCCAAATAAAATCTAGTGTTTAAATGTAATATGAAAATTCCTATAGCCGCTATCGCAACTTTATTGTCGTCGTCCACAAAGATGAATTTTTTAGCATCACTTGGAGATTGGCTCCACAAGCAACCTTGCAAAGACATACTTATGTGAGCGGTAGCACTAGAATCCACCCACCAAGTATCTTTAGGTACAAAAGCTAAATTAACTTCAGAACAAACTAGATTTAGTGGCATATCCTTCTTTACACGGCAGGCAGCGTACTTGGGATAGTCCTCCTTCATGTGTCCCTACTTATTGCAGAAGTAGCAGGTAAACTCCTCATCCTGCTTTTTCCTTTTCCTAATCTGAGAAGATCCTTCTGCAACATCCTTACCTCTCTTCTTCTTCTTGTTCTGAGAGGTTGAGGCCAAGTGAGAACTTTCAATCTTATCCCATTGTTGTCTCTCTTCCTCTTGCACACAGTAAGATATAAGCTCATTTAGAGACCATTTGTCCTTCTGAGTGTTATAACTCACATTAAATTTCCCAAAGTGTGCAGGAAGAGATATCAAAACCAAGTGCACGAGCAAACCCTCAGACAACTCCATCTTAAATAAGTTTTGATGTGAGATCAGACATCTCCATGATGTACTCCCTTATGTTCCCTTTGCCTTTATATTTCATCGAAACGAGTTTAGCCAAAAGGCTACTCGCCTCCGACTTTTCGTTCTTGGAAAAATATTGCTCAATTTCCTCAAGGAACTTCTTGGTGCTCTTGCTCTTAGTGTTGGAAGATAGGGCTCCAGCCCACACGACCAAGGAAGGCCCACATATCTAAGATTATTATACGATGGGCTAAATGACCAAAGAAGGCCCATAAGATGGGCCCAAGCCCATAAGAAGTAGGACCCACAATGATTACTAGGAGCTGGCATCCTTATCACATCAGTTGGAAGATCAAGGACTCAAGAAAGTACTTTTATCTAATGGTCACGTCATAGAAGAGCTTTAATTTCAATTAGGTTTGTCTTTTATCTATATTGAGTTATTTAATTATGCTAGGACTTATCTTTAAGTGTTAGAGTTTGGGTGTAATTTGGACAAAGGCAGTTTAATTATAATTGGACTCTACTTCCTTCCTCTATTATAAATAGAGGTTCATGTACACTGATTACAACAAGTCAATGAAGTTTTTCTCTTTCCCATTAATTCAACATGGTATCAGAGCGGGTTCTGTGAGTTGACTTGGTCAATCCACAGAGATAATGAGATCCTTTTCACAAAACCCTAAACCCTAAGTCTAGGCTTGTAGTTATTTTTTTTCAGTCCCTATGCCTGTAGTTTGCTTTGCATTTTTTACCTCTATAATGAGTTTTTAATATTTCAAATTATATATTTACGAAAAGATATTTGAGTCTACTTTGAAAATAAATTTTTTTTGTTATAATCAGATTATCTATAGAGAGATATCGATATTTGAATGAGATAAGGTCAGATTGAAGAAAGGTTCGAGCAGAAGTAGAAATCTTTAGATTCCGAGGTATTTTTTGCTATAAAAAACTAGACATTATATGGAGAAGTATATATCAAAATAAATATCTGTAAGTCTATTATTTTACCTACTCAACCATTTTTTTTATCAGAGTTATCTACAAGGAGAAATCGATATTTGAAGCAGCAAAGGTCAGATTGAAAAAGAGGTTCGAGCGGCAGCAGAAAGCCTAAACTTTTGAAGTATTTTATGTTATCATGAAAGAGACTTTTTATGGAGAATTATATATAAAAAAAAAGATATGTAATTATATTTTCTTATCTATTCAACCAACTCTGGGTATAATTTTTTTTAAAGAGATATTGATCTTGGAAGAGTCCATTGTCATGCTGGAAAAAAAAGGAGAAACAATACTTAATTCGAACAGATGACAGAGACCAAAATGTATCAGATTATTTATCTTATGATAATTATATTTTATGAATTGAAGTTATACTTGGATGAAAGGTATTTAAGTCTAGTTTTAGAATGAAAATTTTTTATGTCAATCTAGTCTATATTTAAAGAAATATTCACAAAGGTTATGCTGGTATTCTGTTGTATTGAAAAATCGAAACTTTTGCCCATTGTTTTGAGTCACTTTTTGAGCTGATATATCAAGAAAATATCTCACTTCTCCCTGGTTTGAGGGATTATTTATACATCTCTGTTATTTGGGCTTATTATTACATCTACGATATTTGGTTCAAGCTGGGATCACTACCTTTACCACCAAGCTTGAGGGGGAGAAGTAGAATAAGTAAAAGAAAGAAGTATTTTATTCCATATATTGTGGATAAGTTTATGTGACCAAAATATTCAAGAAAAGGCGAGCACAAAAGATGAAACTTTTGCATCTAAGAAAAAATATTTATATCGGATTATGATAATTTAATGGGTCCTTCTACAAGGTTTATTATTTTGGTTCATGTTATATGTGTTGGAAGATGGTCGTGTTATATTCAGTTGCAGTTATTATGTGTCTTTGGGGACATTATTATTGAAGAAGAGGTGGTCTCATATCATCATTTATTTTACCCCGTCAAAAATATCAAAATTATTTGTGGTTGGAAGTCCATGACGGAGGAACTTCATCCCCGTCAAAAAGATCAAAATTATTTGTGGTTGGGAGTACATGACGGAAGAACTTCATCCCTAAGAAAAATATCAAAATTATTTGTGGTTGAGAGTCCATGACAGAGGAACTTCATCCCCATCAAAAATATCAAAATTATTTGTGGTTGGGAGTCCATGACGGAGGAACTTCATCCCCATAAAAAATATCAAAATTATTTGTGGTTGGAAGTCCATGATGGAGGAACTTCATCCCGTCAAAAATATCAAAATTATTTGTGGTTGGAAGTCCATGACTGAGGAACTTATTATTGCATCTATGTTAAACCCCCTGAATTGGCCATCTGGGTCTCAAGGAAGAGAGCACCAATGTGAGGGGGAGTATTGGAAGATTGGGGACTACCATTTTATACAAAAAGATCATATACATCATTTGCAGCAAGCTGGGAGTTCTTGATGTTCTCTCACCCCCAGCTTGGGGGAGAGTGTTGGAAGATAGGGCTCAAACCCACACGACCAAGGAAGGCCCACTATCTAAGAGTATTATAAGATGGGCCAAACGATGGGCCCACAAGATGGGCACAAGCCCAAAAGAAGTAGGACCCACAATAATTACCATGAGTTAGCATCCTTATCACATCAGTTGGAAGATCAAGATGGACTCAAGAAAGTATCTTTATATAATGGTCACGTCCTAGAAGAGTTTTAGTTTCAGTTAGGTTTGTCGTTTATCTATATTGAGTTATTTAATTATGCTTGGACTTATCTTTAAGTGTTAGAGTTTGGGTGTAATTGGGACAAAGGTAGTTTAATTGTAATTGGACTCTACTACCTTCCTCTATTATAAATAGAGGTTCATGTACACTGATTACAACAAGTCAATGAAGTTTTTCTCTTTCCCATAAATACAACACTTAGTAATAGAGCCCCGAAAAGCCTCTGGAATTGAGCGTTTCATGATCATCAAGCACATTCGGTTAGAGCGCTCCCACTTCTCAATTTTAACCTCATTGAGGTTTTCCAGAGTAGAAGTGGGTTTCTCCGCCCAAAGTGCAAGATCCAAATCCATACAATCGAGGATAATTTTCACGGTATCTTTCCATGCCTTAAAATTCATCCCGCTCAACATTGGAATGTTGCTTATTTGAGCAGTAACATTCGTAGCAGTAGCAACAGAAACTGTATATAGAACAAAATAAACAAGCATACTCGCATTAACTAGCATGTCATATAAATAAAAATAAGACATGTACAAACAATCGAAATTGAGGACTCATCTCAAGATACCTAGTACAACAGTAATTCTTAGTCTTTATATAGGGAAATTAACTGTAAGTGGTACTTTCAGTGCAATGATCAAATATTGACAATTAATTCTATCAAAGGATAACCTTTCTTTGGATCGACTATTGTTCACATGAAAAGTCTTTATAATTGTCACACATTTATCATCACAAGCATGTTGTTGATTTGGCCAAACTATGTCTTCCTTTGGGTCGAGCACAATTTGCATAAATAACTCTACACAAACATCTATATATTTTTAGTCAAATAAATCTACACTGCAGAGGTTACTTTGGCAACATGTAGCTTCAATCAATTTGATTAAAATACTAGACCAATTGCATAAAAACAAAAGGAATTTTCACAATAAAAAAAATCAACTTAAATATGCACATTAAACAACTATATGTGCATGCATAAATATTCACATGAATGAAAATTGCATAAAAAACAGATTCTATAATTTCTGAAATTTAATATATATAATATTTTTAATCCAACAGTAACACACGAACTCGAGCTGGTATACTGGTCATATGCGCTAAATTGAAAAGCTCGCGTGCGGGTTTGAATGCCCACGGGCGCAAAAATTCCATATTTAGAACCTAGTTGGCTCGGTCCTCTCTCGAGTGAGCCAGCTCAGCCCGTCTGAGTCGACCCGAACCGCCCGATTCAACCCTTGATATCCGAGTGACGCCAACCCGTCCAACTTGTCTTTACCTCCGACGAATCATCTCAACCAGTCCGAGTTGACACAACCGATTCAACTCGCTATATAAATCGAACGTAACCTAAGCTTCAAAAAAAAAAAATCTTTCTTTCTTGTGCGCGCTAGAGGTTGTCTTCAACCTACAACCACGCACAGAGGGAGAGCTTCAGTTTCCACTGGTGGCCCTCTACCACACGTCACAGTACCGAGCTGAGTTCCGTGGAGAGCGATGCACACAACGTCGGGGCTGTATAGAACCATCGTTTTTCTCCACAGAACTCCTCCATTCCAATCCCAATAATCTAATAGTAATGTTGCTCTGATACCACTTGTTAGAAAACTGTAATCTTAAATCATAATCCAAAATTTTCATCACGCAAGAATATTAGGATTCGGGATACATAACTAGATCCATTCTAAAATTTCTTCTTTCTGTTGCGGAATTACTATGACGAATAGATGAATGGTTTTATTATCTTCCTCAACTAAATCACCTTTATTCCTCTACAGGACCATCGTCTCTCTTCAGGATGGGGAGAAAGGAAATCGTATTTCATTTAGTCTCTGGGGACCACAACCCTAATGTTGTATTTATATTGTTTAATTAGGGTTCCCTAATTAAGACAATATGGGTATCTACTCTATTGGCCTATATTCCTTCTTTAGCAGTCTATGGGCTTACCAAAATTAGACCACTTAATTTTAGCCCATATTAAATATAATTGAATTAAATATATTGCCCAACTTAGGAAACGTGAGTTTCCCAACACTATCTTCATTAGAGATACTTAGTGGCAAATCAGGACTCTAGGAAGCAAACTTTTCTTAACTCATGGGAACATTCCAACGTTAATAAAAAAGGCAATTGTTGGAGTTCAAGAGCAGCAAAATAATAGATATAAGTAGTTGCTAGAATTTTAACCATATGACGGTCATCCAACAACTTAACAAAATCCCATGAGCAACATCAAGTAAGAGAATTTACATAAAGAAAATTGATCCAAGTTGCATGAAGGTGACCAAATCGCAAATCATCAATTTATCAATCTTGATAAGACACTAGCAGCAACTAATCTTGATCAAGCTTGTAATTTAGCTACAAGAAGATCAAGATTATAACATCTTCTTAGTCATAAGAGATAAATCTTCACAACCTCTTATGTAGATTATCTTGACTTTATGTAATTCAGAAATCAAGAATTCAACAATTAAAAAAGAGTATGTAAATAATGGCAAGAATTGACTTATCTCTTCATGGCTGGACTCCTTCTTTCATGAAAAAATTATTGGACAAACTTCATAAATAAGTCCATGTATACTTCATCAAGGGGTATCCTAAACTCCTTGCTTTGATACCATGTAGAATTTAGGATCCCATGTGGAGGAATTTAGATCAACGAAGAAGAAGAAGAGGAAGAGAGGAAGGAGAGGTGAAGGAGAAGGAGAAGGAGAAGAACCAAGATGGAGACTTTGGATTAAGGGAGAAGAAGGTGTGTCAACCAAGTGAGGAGGGAGGTTGGACGAATTTTTAGAGAAAGGAGGGGAGAGTTTCAATGCTCTACCTCTTACCAATGCCTTTATTTATAGTTTTAAAATGCCCTTAGGGGTACAACTTGATAAAAGAAGACACATAAAAAGAACAAGTATTAACACTTTTATGTCAACTTTATGGAAAGTATCCTATTATACCCATATGCCACATCTTAGACGTGTGAGCTTGAGCCCATCTTCGAACAGGACTCTAGTACCTAGACCCCAAAATCAATAAGTCATAGGAACTAAAGGGTTTTTAGGAACAAAGTTAATAAAGAAAACAAAGTAGTCAAACAAAGATAGGTTATTTTTCAAAGGATATAACCAAGAAGAAGGAATTGATTTCAAAGAAACTTATGCAATCATGACAAGACTGGAGTGGGTAGTCAACAAACTTAAAATTTGAACTTCAAATTCAAATTCATTTGAATCATCAACATGAACTTCAACTTCAACTTTGGTGTTAGTGTGCACGATTTCGTGTGCACTGAAAAACAGTTTCCTATGTTAGTGCCCCCAAATGAGAAAAATATCAAAAACAAGAGAATGAGCCAATTAACTGTGCACATAATTAATTATAAAAAATAAGTAAACCCCAAATTAAGTAAAACAAACATGACTACTACACGAATAAGTAATTTAATGTATAAGTAAAATATATTAATATAATAATTAATTAAATTAGATGTTCTATTATTTAATGATTGTAGTTTATTGTACATTAATAAATAATTACGTGAGCCAATTAACTGTGCACATGATTAATTATAAAAAATAAGTAAATAACATTAAAAATAACATAAACGAATATAAAAAGTTATGTTATTAATTTATTAATAACATATGATATACTTTAACATAAAAATGAATGATTAAACAATTTTTTTTGATAAAATGCTAACTTTAACACACTATCACAGTGCTCTGTCTTTCGTCATATGCAACCACACTTGCCACCGCACCACACTCCTCGTAAACCTCCTTAGTTGCAACCTCGCTCGTCGACTCTGTGGCAACCACAAGCTCATCTTACAACTGCCAACTCTTCTCGTGGTTCTGCTTGGCTTCTGGATAGTGGAGCATCACACAATGATACTACAGACCTAAGCAATTTCTCCTTTCACACTCCTTATGACAGCACTGATGACATTGTGATTGGTGATGGCATGGGTCTACCTATTACTCATACTAGTTAAAAATCTCTCTCTACACCTTCATGTCATTTGTCCTTAAATAATGTTTTTTGTGTTCCTACTATGCAAAAGAATCTTATTTCCATTTATTAGTTTTTTCAAGCAAACAATTATTCCATTGAATTTTTTCCCACCTCTTTTCATGTGAAGGATCTTTGCATGGGGGCAACACTTTTGCAGGATCGAACTAAGGATAGTGTGTACGAATGGCCGTCCTCCTCTATCAATTCGCCTCCAATAATCGCCTTTTCCAGTGTCAAGACCACTTTGTTTGCATAGCATCATCACTTAGGTCATCCATCATCTACCATTCTCAAACACATTGTGTCCACTTTTAAGTTAGATTTATCGCATCCTTTGAATTTTAACTTCTATTGCAATTCTTGTCAATATAATAAGAGTCATAAGTTACCATTCTCAGTGTCTTCTCTTGTGTCATCTTCCCCTCTTGATATTATTTTTTCATATGTATGCACTTCTCCCATTATTTCTTTTGATGATTGCAAAAGAAAATCCCATGTGTATGACACATTTGCTCGTTTTAAATCTCTTATTGAAAATTTCAATGGTAAATGGATTTAAACACTCTAATCTAATAATGAGGGGGGGGGGGGGGGGGGGGGGGGGGGGGGGGGGGGGGGTGGGGTTCCAAATGACGACATCGTCATATTGTCAAAATGGGTATGTCTCTCCTTTCACATGCATCCATACTGTTATCTTACTGGTCATATGCATTCTCCACTATTGTCTATCTCATCAATCCTTACTTACTTCCTCACCTCCCCGTGTTATTGTCACCAGATCTAGGAACAATATTGCTGGAAGATTGGCTCAAACCCACGAGCTCAAGAGAAGAAGCCCACACGTCAAAGGAGTGGCATATGTGTAAAATATGGTACTTTCCATAAATTGTTTTATTAAGTTGTAGCCCTAAGGGCGTTGTAAAACTATAAATAAAGGCATTGGCTAAGAGGTAGGTCATTGAAGCACTCTCCTCTCTTTCCACAAATTCGCCCGGCCCTCATTTTTCTTTTTGACGCAACCCTCTTCTCCCTTAATCCAAACTCTCTCCTTCCTCGATCTTCTTCTTCTCTTCTCCTTCTCACTTCTTCTTCTTCTTCTTTCTTGTTGATCTAAAGTTCCTTTCACGAGATCCTAAATTCTACAAATATTTACAAGCCCATCCAAAAATCAAACCTCACAGCCCAACTTCCTACATGTGTGACCAGTGAACTATCAACCGTGACTCAAACTCTCATCAATCCAAAATGGCGTTAGGCTATGTTGGATGAGTATGATGCTCTTGTTCAGAATGGGATCGAATTCCTCGCAAAATATGGTTGGTTGTAAATGGCTTTTTCATACTAAATTTCTATTTGACGACTCAATTAACAAGTACCAGGCTTGCTTAGTCCCCAAAGGGTTTCACCAACGCCATGGGGCTGATTATCATGAAACGTTTAGTCACATTGTCAAGCCTACAACTATCTGTATTGTTCTCAGCCTTGTAGTAAGTCGTGGGTAGTCGCTTCGATAAGTTGATGTCAATAATGTATTTCTCCAAGGTACCGTATATGAGGATGTTTTTATGGCACAACCACCAGGCTTCATTGATTGTGATCATCTCCACCATGTTTTTAAACTTTACAAAACTATATATGGTCTCAAGCAAGCTCCATGTGCTTGGTATCATGAGTTGCGCCAGTTTCTTATTACCTCTAGCTTAACCAACTCTTATACAAACTCTTCTCTATTTATCTCTCTCACATATACTGTTGTGTTGTATATTTTGGTCTATATGGACGACATTATTATTACAGGAGACAATGATCAAGCTATGACAACATTTATCAATCTTCTTGCTCAGAAATTTTTGCTCAAGGATCTTGGCTCATTGACTTACTTTCTTGACATTGAAGTTGTTCCTCATTCTCAAGGATTACTTCAGTCTCAACGCCGGTATATTTTTTATCTCCTTGCTCGTCCACGCATGAAAAATGCAAAGCTTGTAGCAACACCTCTTGCCACGTCCTCTACACTCACACTTTAGTCTGGCATAACACTCTCTAATTCATCTGAATATCGGACTATTGTTGGTAGTCTCCAATACTTGTCTCATACGCACCTTGACATTACTTATGTGGTAAATAAGTTATTTCAGTTTATGCATTGTCCTACTATTGACCACTGGGATGTTGTTAAACGCTTATTGTGATATCTTTGTGGGACTCTAGATCATGGTATTGTCTTCCACCAACAATCTTCTTTGTCTCTCCATGCGTTTTTTGATGCTGACTGGCCAGGAAACAAGGATGATTTCACATCTACAGGTGCTCATCTTATTTACCTAGGTTGCAATCCTATCTCTTGGAGTTCTAAGAAGCAACGGATTGTGGGTCGCTCATCTATTGAGGCGGAATATCGATTTGTTGCAACCACTACCACTAAGATCCGGTGGATCTACTCTCTTCTTACTAAACTTAAGTGTTTTTCTCCCACAACAACTAGTGCTTTATTGTGACAATGTCAGTGCTATAAATTTGTTCTTCAATCTAGTATTTCACTCTGGCATTAAACATGTTGCTTTGCATTACCACTTCATTTGTGAACAAGTTCAGAGTAGTGTTCTTCAGGTTACTCTGTCTCCTCTGGTGATCAATTAGTTCATGCACTCACCAAACCGCTTTCGTAAACACGCTTCCTCTTCTTGAAGAATAAAATTGGACTCTCCTCTCAAAAGGCATGATAGAGATAGAGATTAAGTATAATGTAAACATTGTATCCAGCTACGATACATAGTTGAAGATTCAGTCTTTGTAATCAAATAGGAGTCTCTGTAAATCTGTATATACATACCTTCCTCCACATCAAAGAAGATATGGCAATTAATTCACTTTCCTCATAATCTACAGCAAGTGCATGGTAGTGAGGTGAAGTCTGCCAACTCTTTTTTTTATTTTTTGAAAAAATAAATCCTTTTAACCTTGTGCGTCAATCAACAACATTGCAAAGACCTTGCTTCAACTAGTAGGGATGGGGAAGGCATGCTGTGTTGTTCAACTATTCCATTCTACTTTGACTTATCTAGTTATGAAGTGAATGATATTTCCTAATGCACAGTAATCCAATTTACATAATGTAATGGGGGTAACATTCAATATTATTGGCATCTTTTATGGTTTTAAAGAAAAAAATCATGTATATTATTTCACAATTGCATGGCACAAACCATGTCTTCTACTCATCAGTATTTGCAAAGGCTATCGAGTGTGCACTTATTTTAAGAGTTGGACGATTGTTATGGCTGATATTATTTTTATTTTTCTTTTATTTTTCTCGTTTTCATCTCAGGTGTGCCCTTTTAGGTGTCTAATTTTCAATATTTTGCAAAGGCTATCGAGTGTGCCCTTTTAGGTATCTAATTTTCAAATATGGCTGTTTAGATTAGTATTTTTCAAGGACTGGTTGGCTCAATGGCCACATGGGAGGGTTTCTAGTTTGAAGTCTTGGGTTTAACTCTCAGCAAAAGGAAAGGGTTGTAGTGTGCATGTGTAATCAACATGCATGAAAAAGATTAGTATTTTCCAATACACGTTTTGACTAAGATGTAGTGGAGAAATGTAGCTTTGCTGTTAGAGAGGGTTAATGGAGCTATGACACACTACCCAGAATGACTACCTTAGCCTTATGTAAGACTTCTGGGACTTTTTTTTCAAAAAAAAGATTTCTAAGATAATTAAAATTAGATATGTCCAAGAGAGGTGGACCCTTCTCTTGCTCTTCTAAACAGTGGAGAGGTGGACCCTCCTCTTACCCTTTATTGAGGGGATAGAGAGAGGTAGAGGTGGAGAGGGAGCGAGTGCCTACACCCAGGTAAGAGAGGTGAACATAGGAGAGTGCTTGGGAGGGGGAGAGCATACTTTGTCCATCACTGAGATAGAGCATACTTGTCCTCATTTTGGTAGTTGGTTTGTTGAAACATAAATCCCTTTTTACTTGTCACTTCTACCGAGAGACAGAAGCGTTCCAATGGAAAGAGGGATTGGGGAGTGCTCTCTTGATCTTACCTTAATTGCTAGCTATCCATTAAGACCCGTCGCTGAGGAGCTTACAGAAATAAGGGTGAAAGCCTGGCGAGCTTTTGGCTTGATTCAGATGACCTGAAATGCCCAAAGGGAAGGATGCTAGAATGGTGAAGTCGGGAGACGGACATTTTATTTTGAACAAGTAAAATTCGATTTGTTCCTTTTGACGACAATGGATCGTTCTTGTCTTATCACATTATTGCATTAACAATCAACATCAGGGTCTAACAACAAAACAAGAGGGATCAGTTGAGAGGCAAAATTATGATGTAAAAACGGAAGTTCTATAATAAGGTCCTGTTAGCGTTTCTGATTGGAAATTTATATCCCATAAAAAGTTAAAAATATTTTTATTAGGATATATATTTTCAAGAAACATTTGGATAAAATCCTATTAGGCTCCGTTAGGCTCCTGGTTGAAAATTTATACCCTAGAAAAATTTAGAAATATTTTTCCTAGGATACACATTTCCAAGAAACCTTTAGATAAAATCCTGTGGAAATTACATGAAATTTTTTAATTTTTTCAAAGGAAAATTAAATAGACTTGTTAGTGTTTTTAGGAAAATAAATAAAAATTAATAATCAATCTCATATATTACCATACTTATTTGATAAATTTTCAATAAAATAAATTTTTTAAAAAAATTATCTAAAAATAAATTGTTCATATTAAATCAATTATTGTATTTTACATATTGTCCCACATTTGAATTGTTATATTATTACAAAAAATGGTTAGCTAATTTAGTTTTTTTATTTCTCCTTCTTCTCCCTAACATTGAGAATATGGCCCTGACAGTGCGCAGCGTAAGTGAAATGTATTTCACTTACACTGGGTAAATAGAGTCAAAAGTCGTTAGTGACCAGCGTAAGTGACGGGGGAAAATAAAATACAAATGTATTTCATTTTTCCCCGTTTTTGGCATAATGGGAGGGAAAGTGAATTCAGAGGGGTCGACCTCTGAATTCACTTTCCCTCCCTCAATTACATCGGGCTCAGGCTGTCGAGAAGGAAGGCTCTGTCGAACAAAGGTTTCGAAGAAAAATATTTTCTCTCTCGCTCGCGACTGACCTTCGACGATTTCAATTGCCCTCTATACGACTTGTCTCCAGTGCTCGCCTCCCTTCCTCTCGTCGTTCCCAACATCGACGATCTTCGGTGACATCTCTCCCCGCTCTGCAACCTTTTCAGCTCCTCCCTCGCTCGCTACAGTCGGCGATTTCAATCGCCCCCTCTACGACCTCTCCCCGGTCCTTGACTCTCTTCCTCTCGTCGTCCTCGGCACCGATGACCGTCGGCGACTTCCCCTCTCTGCAACCTCTCCGGCTCGATTCGGAAGAAAGTAGGATAAAAATTTCTTCCTATTCATCGATGGTTAATTGATCTTGTTGGTCTTTGTTTAGAGCATTAGCTATTAAAAATCATTAGTAGTATTTAATAAAAGCAATATATTTTACATAGTTAAGCATGTATGGGGGTATGTCTCTGATTTGCAATAACCTAGTCCTCGACCATGGTTGGCTTGACTGAACAAGGAATAAGAAGTTTCGCTGTGATAACTTCTGTTTACTATATAAGTACTGATGCTTCATTTGCAGTGAAAATGAGTGTGCTTGTGGTGGAGAACATTGTGAAGATAACAATGAAAGTGAAAATGAAGACAGTGATAGTAGTGATGATGTTGAAGATGATGTGACACTCAAAGAAGTACTCAGAGTGAGTCTGCAGTACAATATGTAAGAGCATCATATTATTGAGATGTTTTAGCAATTCAGATGTGGAGAAATTATTGACTATTATGTTTTAATGCCACTAAATATTTTTTGTGTTGTATTTTTGTATGTACAGATGTAATTTTTAATATTAAAAGGGTGATTGAGTTATATTTGTATTATTTTTATTTTTATTATTACGATGTTTGTGTAGTACGCTATGTAGTACGATATTTGTATAATTATTTCATATTTAGATATTACGAAATTAAAATTTGATTACAATTTTAATAATATAAAATAAGCATTTATTTTAATTATTATATTTAATATATTTTATTTATTAACTAATATTAATTTAATTTTCTGAAAGTCAGACATATCAAAAATATTTTATTTAATAAATAATCTATATACACTTTACAACACATTTTCCTTTGTGCACACTAACACAAATAAGTATTTTACACTGTACTTTATATTGTACACACTAACACAAATAAGTACTTTATACTGCACTTTTCATTTCGCACACTAACACAAACAATTACTTTACTTTGCCTCTCACTTTCCCTAGGGAAAGTACTTCACTTTTCCTTCCACTTTCCCTATGCACTGACATTGTGCACTAACCCCCCTATAGATTGGTTAATTAGTTCTTCCAAATCATCTTCATCTTCTTCTTGATTTAGTCCAAATTCTACATCATCCCCAATGACTTCTACCGATTTCTCTCCTTCAATCCTTTCATCATTGCAATTTGATATCCATGTAAAATTGTGAATAACACAACATGCAATGACAATTTTCACTTGAGTTTTGTATAGGTGTGGAAGTGTTTAATCCATATTTGTAAATAGTTGCTTCAACATACCAAAATTCCTCTCACTTTGTGTTTCCTAATGATTTTGATGGTTGAATAACTCTGTTACAGTCTGAGGGAGATGTTTTTCCTCATATTCATTTAAATGATATCTACTTAAATGATAAGGTACCAAAAAATCAGACAATTTAGCATACCAAGCATATATTAAATAGTACTTTCTTACAATATGAAACAATATTAATGATTAATATGACTAAAGCTAACATGTATAAAAATAAATGAATAAAACAAGCACATTACTCTTGAGATGATAAGCACGTTTGGTACATCTAATGCGTGCATCAAAATGTGCATCACCTATCGATCCTTCCTACCCAACTACAACAAAAGTGAACTCCATATTAAAATTATAAGCTACCATCACATTTTTTTATAAGCATTCTCTCCTATTTCAAAACCTAGCAGTGTCCTTACCAATAATATGGGCCTTTATGTGTTCCATCAATTGCTCCAATAAAATTCAAAAATTTGCATATTGAAGGTTAATATAATTATTCTTTTAAATAAATAAACATATAAATAATAGTTACATTAGTTATTTACCTTGAAATAAGGACAATATTTATCACTACCCGCTATTTTTGGATGAACATTTCTAGTTGAAGGAAGACGTATATAATCATTTTTTCAATTTGAGTATCGCCTTTAGTATTCCATTGAAATATGTATTAATAGTCCAAACTGAGCATTTGAAACGTTCCACTCACAGTGGATACCTTTGGCACTGACCTATGGTAACTATGAATATAAAAAACTTGTTCTTCAACTCTAATGTTCTCAGTATACACAAGATGTCTCCTACTTCTTAGAAAATTAAAGAGATTGATGAAAATATACGATCTTATCCTATAAACACATCTAAGTAGGTGTTCATTATGCTCCTACATTAAGTGTATATGTGCTCTTCCACCCAATCCAATTTTTTGAGGCACAAATACATTTTCAAAATAAATTGATATAATAACTAGGGAAATTTCTATTGCTTTAGGATACAGAGAACCAACTTGGACAAAATAAATATGGGAGAGAAAAATCATTCCTAGTCATACAACAAAACTTCATACACCAGTCAGAATAATCGTAGTTTGAAAAAATCAATTTCAAAGGTAGAAAAGGACCTAACTTTAGGCATAAAAAAAGAAATTACTGACAATTTAAGGGTAGTTCAAACAAAAGTCACCTCTTGGGTGAAGAATAAAGAACTTAACTCATGTTAGATGTTGGGCGCACCTCTATGCTTTGTAGGTTGTGGATTTATGTATTACTCTAAAGGGAAGAATAAATGATAAATGATAAATTGAAAAAATATTGGAGGAACGCAAGGATAATATCACATCATAATTCAAACAAAAGAAGGTGAAAATAATACACTCTACTTCCAAGGTTGACTCTAGAAACTTTGATAGAAGGAGGTGACAATACAATATTTACTTCAAACTAAGTTTCTAAAGAGAAAACAAGGACTTGCTTATAAAATCAATAATAAGTGTGACATTTAAAAAAAACTAGGGAAAACCGTAACGATAGAACTGGAAAAAAATAACAATCAAGTTAGACCAAGTATGACCTCAAAAAATTCTTGGGGTTGAACACATTTTTGGAGATGACGATGCGAAAGATACGCACCTGATGCAAACAAGCAAGTCAAAACTAGAGAGGAAACCCCAAGCCAAATAGCCTCGTGTGATCTCTCCTTGAACCAAAATTTTTTTTATTAATATAACATACCAGAAAAGGAGCCTATACCGAGGCCATACATACCAGAGCCCACCTGTTCAACCTCAACATATATTTATTGCATCGACAATGTGCAGGTCTAGTGAGTGAATGGCAAAGAACAACTTGCAAGATCCACATGTTATGTTGCTCAAAGATCAAAATTCAGATGGGGGATAAGCATCAAATGTCTTTGGTCAACATCCATTAAAAGAGCTAGTTGTTATGTGTAAAAGCATTGAGAGGCAAGTAGATGAGGATAAGGCAATTGCAATAGTTGCAAGAGATCAAACATATGCAGATCATGGACATCAACTCTAAAATCAGGTACAGAGGAGTTTTAACCTTGGTTAAGCTTGAAAGCCTTTTTAGGGATTATCTATTTATCAGTCTTATGAATTCATCTTGGAGAAACTTTTGGCTATGTTTGGAACACAAAAAGTGGAGAGAAAAGAAAATAAAGAGGAGAAAGAGAAAGAGAAAGAGAAAGAGAGAGAGATAGAGAGAGAGAGAGAGAAAGTTTCTTTTCTCTTGTTTGGATGCCCGTGGAAAATGAGAGAGAAAATGAAGAGAAATGTAGTTTCTCTTGTTTGGATACACAAGGAAAGAGAAAAATAAAAGAAAATTTGTAATATTTTAAAATATTTTATGATTAAATTTTTCTCTCAAGTTTCTATTTCTTTTCTTTTCTCTCCAAATTCTGTCATTTTCTCTCTTCTTCTTTTTTTCTCTTTGTGATTCTCTATTGACAAACAATAGAAAATACATTTCTCTCTTCTTTTCTTTTCTTTTCTTTTATGTGGTTTAAACAGACCCTTTATGTTATCCTAAAGTGTCAACTTGGAAGCATGAGATGGCAGCAATAATAAAGACTTGATGCAATAGAAACTTCTGAACCATGAGGCTCCTTTCATCGTGTGTGCAAAGCTCACCATCGTGTCCTTTCTTCCTCTTCTTTCATAATTTCAGGTAAGTTATCTTGAGAGCAAGAAACTCACCCAGGCTATGATAATTTTTATTGTTGGTCGAGCTTGAGCAAACGGCAGAGAAGACACCGAAGTAGTAGGAGCAGAACTCCTTGAAATTGTTGTAAAAGTTCATGTACTGCTCTCTAAAGACTCTAAAGGACCAGACATGGTGGCAGCAAACCAACCAATAAGCAGCAACACAACTTTGAAACCACCAGTAGCGACACTGGAACCCAGTCACGAGCTATAAATAGAAAGATATATCAACAATCACACGTAATTGTATGAGGGAAAGATAAAATTAACTGAAATGATAAAGCAGTGACGATCCAGAGATTGCATAGATATCTTCTTAAGGAAAGCAGTAAAAGCAAGACGACCCAGATTCATAATGAATTCAAGAGCTTCCAAATGTAGATTAATACAACACACCTCCAAGTTTGTGGTAGACAATAGTTGGATAAAATGAAGCAGAGAAATAGGACTTTAATTTCCAAAGACAACAGAGATTGTGATTAGGAACTTCCAAAAATAAATTATGTAGCAAAGAGGAAGTTGTTGTTGAATCTTCATATCATGAATTTCTCAATAAAAAACATAAATGAAACTCGTAAACATACCTCTTGACATGACGTCAATTTCTGGCAACATTGTGCGGTGAGTAAATGGTGTTGTCTCCTCTATCACAGAGGCTCATTGATGGCAACGTCCAGGCACACCTCTGCTAGACAAGATCCCCTCTTATAGCCTTTCCATCAAAGGAGACCACCAAATTGACAGGAAAATGTAATGTTTGTAACTGGGGACCACCATTAATGGAAAAGCGACAACGGACGAGTCACTTAAGTGACATTTTGTGAACCGTTTAGGTGACAGTTCGTGCACCGTCTTACATTCTCCGACTTAACCCATGCGCATACTTAATTTGTATCATTGATTATTGATACATATTCAAGAATGTTTTCCATAGATATAATATCCTTACACTCAAACAAAGAAGATTAAATTACATGAATCGTGGCGGTAAGTCCTTTAAAGCAAGTATTACCTTCCACGTATTAGAATGCATTTGTCTCCTTTGAATGAGAACCTCATGTGGCACATTTCTTTATGAATGAACTTTCATAATACTCATTCAGGATCACCTTATATTATCATTCTCTAAACTTTATATATACAACCAAATAAGAGAAGACACAAATGAACTTAATGGATTTTTTCATTGACAAATTGTGATACAAACATAAAGGAAATCTCAATTACATAAATTAGATAATAGAACTGAGTCCCATATGTTCAACATGTCCCTTATAAACAATGGGTGGTAGACCTTTTGTCAACGGATCAAGGATCATTAATCCGGTGCTGATGTATTCCACAACCACTTTGTTTGTTTTGACATGCTCTTGAATAGCCAAAAACTTTATGTCAATATGCTTACTACGACTTCCGCTCTTATTGTTCTTGGCCAAAAATATTGTTGCAGAATTCTCACAACTTCCTCATGCTTCTAGAGTCGATCGAATAAGGATGAGGAAGCATCGGTGCACTTCCTCTTGATGAATTCAAACTAGTGTGCTTGCAACCAATCGGGGCTAGCCTCGTCACTTGAGCGCACATCTTGAGTGGGTGGTTTCCCAATTGTGTCCTTGGGAGCCTACTGATCTCTCCACTTTACAAAACCAAAATTTTAAAATTTGGTTTCTCTAATTGTCATTTTCTTCGTCAAATCTACATAGTCTTCATCCATGAGATAGACCCTAAAATGGCTTATGATGGTAGTCATTTATTGTACAAAATGAAAATTGTTGACTTGTGTGCTCACGACTATGTCAAACATCCAAAGATCCATGAAGTATCCGAAATTGAGCTGAATGTGATGCGTAATGCCCCACACCCAAAATATGATAGTGGTTGTCAGCCGAGAGAAAGTGCCCTTCCATGGGTCGATGATGTGGGTCACTATTTTCATGAAAAATCTCAGATCCATATGAGATCCTTGATCTTGATCTCATATGAGTTTTTGACTGTTTGTCCGAAGACAAGGGAAATGTCATCTTGATATTTTGGGGTCACTCCTTTAGTAGATAATCTGAGTCTTCTTAACATAAGATGAAATATTAAGATTGGCCGGAGAAGTCTCTTCCACTTCTATATTGGCATAAAAGACCTTGACTAACAATGAGTAAATGTTCTTGTGGCAATCCAGTAATACCCATATATCGCTCACAAGGCTCTTCAAATCCTCTAATCCCCCTACTACAAATTTCTAGGTCTAATTTGCTTTGCTCAACAATGCTCTTGGAAATAAATGTCTTCAAATACTTACTTCATTGAGACCTTGTCTAAAAATAGTCTCTCCAATTTGGCATTTCTTCGCCATGATCAGTCTCCGTACTTGAGTGTCCTTCTTAGCCACACTTTTCATCCTTACAATGGTTGAAATCTGATTTTTGTGTCAAAACCGAAGTGGGATCTTCAAAGAGGTGAAGAACAACACCTTTGTCGATTTTGAGGGTTTGGGACAAAAGAAATCAAGGTAAATTGAAATGGGAAATGGCTTTTGGGAGCAAAGAAGCTTAGGTAAAAGAACCCTTGCTTGGAAAATTCCACTAGTTTAGCTCTATTAGTTGGAATTTACATAAAAAGATATTTCAGCTCTAAGCCATGTGTATGTTCAAATATACAATTAAAAAAAATCTCCTCAAAGATTTTCCTAGGTTTTAGTTAAAGCTCTTCTATCTAGAATTCAAGGTCTTAGATAAACCTATGAATTAAAATATAAAAATAAAAAAACTAAGGAAAGTTTACACCTTTGTTTGATGGACAAATAGTCTTCTCCTATGAATTCTCGAAGCCTCCAACTTTAATGCTCATATTGAAATGGATTTGGAACCCCCACGAACGAGTGCAAGGAGAGAATTTGAGAGGAGTTGAAAATTTTGCAAGAGGAATGTACTTTTCTCTCAAAATGGACTTTGAAAGGGATTTTCAAGTATGAACTCTTTGATCAATATGGGTTTGCCAATAAATGTTCATTAACATCTCAAAACAAATTTGGTGGGGTATTTATAAGTTTCTCACGCCAAACTAGTCATTATTTGGCCATTTTCAAAAAGTTGATGGCATAATGATTGATCAATCATGTGTAACAAGTATATTTTTGTTAGGCTTTTGTCAGATTGATTGATAGATTAATCGATCAATATTTGTCTATTGGGTTTAACAAGTTAAGTTGATCGATCAATGCACTAATCCTACTGGTTGTGCAATACATGTATGATCGATCAATGTCAAGGGTATAGTTGATCATGCATTATGTTTCTCATTGGCATACTTCTGTATGATCAATTAACCAAATGGTATGGTCAATCATGCTTCATAATTTTTCAATGGTTGGACAAGGTAGATCGATCAATTTATTGGGAATGATCAATCATGTTTTATAGCACATTCTAGCCAAGTTCTAATTGATTGATCAATCCCCCCTGATTAATTGATCATGTTTTATATTTTTTTGCCGGTGCACATTCTAGATGATAGATCATTGGCAAACAATGATCTATTCTAGGCTTTAAAACATTATAGATCTATTCTAGGCTCTAAGTTATTCCAACATGTTTGTAAGATAGGTATGCATTAAAAAAACATGTTATGAATGCAAAATATCCTATAGCTCCAAAAATTTTAATTGTACCTCAAGTTTGAAGTATTAGAGTTACTCTCTTACATAGATAAAGTTTTTGAGACTTGCTACACTACTTAGACTTTAATTTTCAATTCTTGGTTTATTCTCTTATTAGTGCTTCTTCATGATTTTTGTGTCTCTTGAAAGAAAGACATCTTAAATACTAAATTGTTAATTGTTAGATCAATTAAGTTTTGTTATCATAAAAGACTTGTCAAAAAATTTGTAATTTTCTTTGTTATTATACTTACAATTATACCGCTTTATAGACCAAATCTCTTTTTAAGGTAGATACACCCCTGATTAAACACTATAATTAGGTTTGGGGGTCTTAAGTGTTGTAGGCTGTAGCTATATATTTGGACTCTCATAGGCTATAGCCGTATTCTTATGAACTAAAATTGTAAATACTGGCAAAAACGAAGGGGAAAGGTATGGAATCGTCTTGTACTGGTCGACCAAGAGGAAGAAAACGAAGTAAACGGTGGAAAACCATCTGGAATCTTCCTTTTCCTTTTTCCATCTTTTGCAGCCAGCAAATGTGTTCTCGATCTCTGCGATTTCTTCCTCTAATTTTCAGCAATTGAGGTCAGTTTGTGATCTTCCCCTCCTCTCTTACCGGTTGAATTGTTGTTGTTATCATTTTTGCAAGCATTTTTTTTTATGCTTTTTGAGCTGCGTAGGAAAGGATTTTCCTGGTGCGACGTCTTTGTGATTGAATGCTGGTTAATGTGGTAGACAATTGGAACCCTTTATTCATGAAATGGTTACGCAGTCGTTTGCGAACTGAATCCATGGCCCATGCGTGCGTGGGATTGAGGGATCTGTCGTTCTTTCTGATAGCTTTGACTTTGCTGGTTGGAACTAGAGTTCTACTTTATTTTTCAAAAAATTGGGGGGTTGGGGGTGTTCATTTTGATGGCTTTACCTTGCCATGGTGAAAGATTTTTAAGCTTTTCATTCGATTGGAGTTCTTTTTGGTGAATCTCATATGTGTCTGTTCCTTTGAGGTTGGATTGGGGGTTGTTGTCTTTGACTCAGTTGGTTGAGACTAGTTTTGGTTGTTTCCGTCTCTCCTTGAGCGTTCTTTTTTATTTAATTTAACTAGGTTTTGCGTTATTGGCAGGCATTCAAAGATCACAATTCGAAATCTTTAAATGGCAAGTGGATTCGAAGAATCAACTAGTGGCTTTGGGAAATCATCAAGTGACCCATCCCAGAGCTCTTCTTGTTCAGGTAGCGGTGGCAATGATACCGCAAATTTTGAATGCAACATCTGCTTTGAACTAGCTCAAGACCCAATTGTGACCCTGTGTGGTCACTTATTCTGTTGGCCTTGTTTGTACAAATGGCTACATGTTCATGCCCGTGTTCAAGAATGTCCAGTTTGTAAGGCTATTGTACAGGAGGAAAAATTGGTGCCACTTTATGGCAGAGGGAAGAATTCCACGGATCCAAGATCAAAATCCATACCTGGTGTTAATATTCCCAATCGACCGGCTGGACAAAGGCCTGAAACAGCTCCACATCCAGACCCAAACCAGTTCCTGCAGGGTGGATTTGGGTTCATGGGTGGTCTGGGTGGATTTGCACCAATGGCAACTTGGAGGTTTGGCAATTTTATGATATCTGGGGGTCTTGGTGGTCTTTTCCCATCTCTGCTTCTGAATGTACATGGACTACCTGATGCTGCTTCATATGGAGCAGCTGCTGGGTTTTCTAATTCATTTCATGGTGGCCACACTCATGGGTTTTCACAGCCTACAGCACAAGTACAACAGGCAGATTCCTATTTGAAATTTCTATTGATCATGGTTGGTATGTTTGTAGTTCTTGCTCTAGTTTGGTCTTAGGTAAATGCAGACGGTACCTTAAGAAAGACTAATGAAGATTAATGTGGCCAATTGTGCTTGGAATTTGTAAGGGTAACAGAATTCTAGGATGACTATTCTGACAACCAGCATTTCCAGGCGTTTGTACATTCCGGGTCTTTGTCAAACATTTAGTTTGAAATCACAAAATTGTGTTAGGATACATATGGTAGATCATTTTCCAGTGAGTTGCTGAGTTTATTTGGAAGGATAATGGATTTGTGTTCCTGTTTTCTACTTAAAAGCAGCTGAGACCAGTGCTTTTTGTAATGTCTGTGTCACATTTGACTGGCATCTGATTATTTTGTTTACGTGTTTATTTTTTATTCAAGTATTTCAACACCCATTATGTCCAGCTGGATACACATAAGAAGAGTTGTGGAGATTATTTATTTTGTCTGCCTTTATGATAGTGTGAGAGAATGTTTCCTTCCTATAGGTTATTTAATATTTGCTTGATACTTGTGCAGAAAAAGGTTTCTTATTTATAGCAACATCTCTGTAACGATCTTATAATTGAACATGCAGACGTTGCCCGACTCCTTAACTTTGCTTTATCTTGTCTCCATGGAGTTGGATACATTGTTCTGATGGGCTGAGAATTGTTGAGTGTCTTAGGAATTGTTTGGAGTTGTACACGCTGTGAGCTGGATGAACACACACTGATTAGCTCGGTACAAAAATGTTCTCCTAGGTGATAATTTTTGGTCTTCTACTTTCTGGTTGATTATAGTGAGAAAGGCATATTTTCTGTGAAGTGAATACTTTTGCTCAAGTGGCATATTCTTGGAGTCTGCATTTTGCTCATCAGACATATTGAGGCTTCCACTTTATTTGATTTGCGTTTCCTTTAATCTGTTGTTAAGATAGATTGGATTAAAGGTGTGATCCTCTAAGCATTTTTTATAATGCATTAGATGAACATTTGAGTGTAGCCTCGGATAGGAAGAGAAATGTTTCCTTGAAATTGTCTGCTCTGGTCTCTGGAGAAATGTTTCCTTAAAATTGGTTTTCTGATATGCTTAGCTGTGTTTTTGTGGTCTCAAGGGGAATGTCTTTTTATCAGTTACGTTCACTACTTGAACACTCTCAGTGTGTGAAGAATTTATCGTCTCACTGAGCGTTCTGCTTGTTCATTCAACGTCTTCTTTCCTTTTTGTAATTCAACAAATTAATCTTTTACAAGCTGCAGTTGTTGATTAAACAAACTTTTTACTCAATAATTTTCGTTCCTTTCCATTATCATTTTCTTTTTTGTATCAATGGCCTAGACTAGGTTTAACTCGTTGTATTAAAAAAACAAGTAGCAAAATTGGGTTAAAACTTAATTGGACATTTTTGCCAGGGTAAATACAAGAAATTGAGAGAAGAAAGATGAGAAAGGAGATGGGATACATCATCTTTTGGACTATATCGGATTTTAAATCTCGACACGATAAGTACCTTTTATGAGAATATGAGACGTCCTATTCTAAATTTAAACAGGAAGTACTGGACATAAAAGAGGCTTACAGGTGAGCCAGATTGTTAAAGAATATTCTTGCATCCATCCAGATTAGTGATTATAAAGATATTGAGTCTCTTTCAAATTATCTTTAAAGGTGTCACTTCAACTGTTTCATAAACTATTCCGTGAGAATCTACACAGCCAAATCTACATCGGACAGTTTTGAAACAACTCGCACAAGTCCTTACTCAGAATTAAAATTCTTACTACGCGTAGTATGTATTCTAGGTATTTGATATAATCCAAGTCTGAATTTGACTCACCAACCCAACAGATTGGCAAAGCCTCTCACTCTCTTCGGAGACAAAATTCAATATCTTAGTATTCTGCTTCTATTGGATCAGAGATTGAGACAAGACCATTTCTGTCAGTCTATCTTATGAACGGCGGTTCAACGGAAGCCTATAGACTAGGTTTTCATCGGTCGGAACCGACATATCATCGAGATAGAAATAGTCATTTTCTATTTTCAATTTTATGTATAAATACTCAATATAATCTTAGTTATAATCGTGGTGAATAAAAAGTTTTTTCCTTAAACATTTACCTGGTATTAGAGCAGGTTGATTTTTCGGTGAGAAGCTTTCCATCGATCTCCTCTACGAGCATCGTAGTTCTGCTTTGCTACTACCCACCTCTACGCACCGGCATAGTTGATGTCACTTTGATTCTGTCCCAATGCGACGGCCTCGGCCCCCGACATTCCGCCCTTTTCCTGCGGCGCCACTTCCTACCACCAGTGTATCCTTTCTGCCTCAATACGAAGGCACACCAGACGCCCCCCGTGGTAATTTCTCTTGAGGGACCACCAAAATAAGTGTCCCATGATTACTTTTTTATTTTTGGGTCGAGCTGGGATTCAAACCCGTGCACTTGATTTTGTTCAAGCCCCATTGTCTAAGTCGGGCCGGGAGTTAGCCAACCCAGGTGAACCCAGGTCTGTCCGTGCTTACCTGAACCCAACTCGGTTCACAGATCCTTAAAAATAAAATAAAAATAAAAAAATAGTCGTTGAATCATTTTCTCATATTCTCCCTTTTTCATACGTTCATCCATATGATTACCATTAAACTCTCTTCCACAACATATCTCTTGTGGAAAAGCCAACTTCTTCCTCTTTTAGAAAGTCAAAATATTCTCAACTATGTGGACGTAACCCTCACACCACCACCTCAGTTTGCTACCACAGATTCTACCACCCCTACTACTAAATATTTGCAATGGATCAACGCCTTCTCAACCTCCTCCTTTCTTCCCTCACCGAGGAAGCAATGGCCGAAGCAATTGGCCTGTCTACTGCACTCGAGGTTTGGCTTGCATTGGAAAATACCTTCAGTCATATGTCAAAGGCTCAGGAAATCTAACTCAAAGATGATCTCCAACAGTTAAAGCACGGCAATCAATCCGTTGTCAATTATACCCCCATTTTCAAGGGTCTCTGCAACCAGCTTCACACAATCGGCAAACCTTACAATAACACCAACAAACTCCACTAGTTTCTCTATGGACTTGACGCTGAATTTTTACCTTTTTCTTCACATAAATAGCCTCACGCCTCTCCCCCGCTTCTCTTACCTCGTCCCTAAAGCCAAGAGCTTTGAGCTCTTTCAAAAATCTCTAGAAAGCTCTGTCTCTCCTGTTGCTGCTTTCACTGCCGCATTCCGTGGATCAGACCGATAGACCCACCGTGGCTCTGGTCGAACCCATGGCTAAACAAATAGTTTTGGCCGCCATTATGTCAACCGAGGCCGAACTCATTCAACATAAGGGTGTCGCCCTCCTCGTTGTTAGATATGTCATCTTTATGGTCGCTATGTTGATCGATGAAACCAACGTTATGCCTGTTGTGAGTCCAATGAATCTCATGCCCATCTTGTTGAGGTTTTCACTGGATCGTGCGCTCTCACTAGATCTGCGCCCTCCGATTGGTTCTTGGACACTAGGGCTTCCGCTCATATCTCCACATCCATCCTGGATCAGTCCACTCCGTACACAGGTAAGGACTCTGTAATTGTGGGGAATGGTGCCTCCTTACCTATCTCACAAACTGTTATTCTCTCTCCTACCCCAAATATTCAGTTGTTAGATGTTTTAGTTGTTCTACATCTCACTAAAAATCTTCTCTCCATCAGTAAATTAATGTTTGATTTTTTTTTCAACCGTTACATTTACTAACAATCTTTTCACAATTCAGAATTGTTTCACAGGAACGATGGTGGCAATCGGTAATAGAGATGGAGACTTATATGTGCTGGAGTGTGGCAACCCTGCCATTCTTTCTGTTCTTAAAAAAAAAAATTTACATGTTTCTTATGATTTATGGCATGCTCACCTGGGACATGTAAATCATTCTATTATTTCTTCTTTACATTAAACAAGGACATCTCTCTATCTTACCTCTTTATTGTTTTCCCCATCCTTTTGTAACTCATGTCAACTTGAAAAAAATCATTGTATATCTTATCCACATCATAAATATAGATCGTCTCATATATTAAATCTTATTCATTGTGACATATGGGGCCCTTCACTTGTCAAATCCCATTTAGGATATGCATATTATGTTATCTTCATTGATGATTTTTCCCGTTTCATTTGGTTTTATCTATTGAAATTCAAATCCAATTTTTATGATATTTTTACCCAATTTTAAAAACTTGTGGAAAATCAATATTCAACACATATTAAAAAAATTCAAAGTGATGGTACAGGCGAATTTACAAGTACTTGCTTCCATACTCATCTTCGTACCTCTGGAATCCATCGTCAACTTTCTTGCCCATATACACCTACCCAAAATGGACGTGTAGAACGCAAACACTGTCATGTGACAGACTGGTCTTTTGCCCCAAAACAGCCCGCAATGTATAATCAGAGGCATCACACATCAACTCAAAAGGCAAAGACCAAGAAGGGGATTAGACAATGGGTGCAGTGGACAAACATTTCTTCAATGTCTCAAAAGTATAGGCATCATCAAAGGCAAAAGCAACATCTTGAGCAAGCAAATTCATCAAAGGACGAGAAATTTTGCTAAAGTCCTTAATGAAGCGCCTATAGAACCCAGCATGGCCAAGGAAAGAACGCACCCCCTTCACAGAAGTAGGTGGTGGCAGATTGGCAATTAAGTCAACCTTGGCTTTGTCCACTTCTACACCCCGCTCAGACACTACATGTCCTAAAACAATTCCTTCTTTTACCATGAAGTGGCATTTCTCCCAATTCAAGACTAAATTGGACTAAATGCAACAGGACAATACGAGTGAAAGATTGTGCAAACATGTATCAAAACTAGAGCCAAACACAGAAAAGTCATCCATAAAGACCTCTAAAAAGTCACCAATCATGTCAGAAAAGATACTCATCATGCACCGTTGGAAAGTGGCGGGCGCATTACATAAACCAAAAGGCATGCGTCTATAAGCATAGGTGCCAAACGGACACGTGAATGTAGTCTTTTCCTGGTCTTCTGGAGCAATGGGAATTTGATTGTAGCCGGAGTATCCATCTAAGAAGCAATAAAAATTGTGGCCGGCCAATCGCTCTAGCACCTGATCAATGAAAGGTAGTGGGAAGTATAACTTCCTAGTGGCGGAATTAAGTTTTCTATAGTCAATGCAGACATGCCACTTGGTGGTAGTTCTTGTGGGAATCAATTCACCACTCTCATTTTTCATTATCGTTATCCCCCCTTTCTTAGGGACAACTTGAATTGGACTCACCCAGGTGCTATCGGAAATAAGGTAAATGATTCCTGTCACAAGCAACCTGATGACTTCTTCTCTCACAACCTCCAGTATATGGGGATTTAACCTATGTTGCGTCTCACGTAAGGCTTTAGTCCCCTCCTCCAAATGAATACGATGTATGCATATGGAGGGGCTAATCCCTTTTAAGGCATCAAGAGTCCACTCCAATGCCTCTCTGTGTGCTTGTAAAACTTCAGTCAATTGTTCCTCCTGCTCAATACTCAAATCAGAGGAAATAATGACTGGCAATGAGTTCATGGGCCCCAAGAACGCATACTTCAACGTGGGAGGAAGTGGCTTAAGATCTAGCTTGGAAGTTTCAAGAGGTTTGTCCAAGTCAAGATGAAGATCATGTGGATGATTAGTTGTGACAACCTCATAAGCTTCCTATTGGAATGACTTATCTTTAATATGCATGTTGCGCCTTCGCTAACAGACCGGTCTTTTGGCGCAATGGTTAGTAACATGGTATCAGAGCAGGTGGTCTCGAGTTCGAGTCCCGCTCCCCCTGTTTGTTTCGTCCTCGCATAGGTGGGACTTTGTCTTTGGCCGTCCCTGTATAGGTGGGATTATGCATTTGCATTTGTACATGGATGTTCTCCGTGCGGGGGAGTGTTGGAATGACTTGTCTTTAATATGCATGTTGCGCTTTCGCTAACAGACCGGTCAGCGGGACTCGAACTCGGGACCAACCTGCTCTGATACCATGTTGAAACTAGTTGCGCTAAAACCTCGAGGCAATAGTGAATGCGCAACATGAATATAAGAGGGATCGATCCGGTCGATATTAAATTCTCAACACTTCCTCCAACAGAGGTACAGAACTGAGTAAAGAGTCAACCTCTCGGAAATATGTTTCCTCATCAAAATAGTCCATGTCTAAAGATGTTATGCAAGACTCAAAAGATTCAAGAGTGGATTCGTCATCAAGCATAACAATCTCTATCTTAAATGCAGGATTCAGATCATCAGACTCAAGTGGGTGGTGCCCGGCATTAAATACATTCCATGAGACCTTAAAATTTCCAAAAGACAACTCCAACTCACTACTTTTACAATGAATGATAGCATTAGATGTGGCTAAGAAGGGACATCCTAGGATGATAGGAATTTGGTTGGTCACATTGATTACTGGTTCTGTATCAAGAACAATGAAATCAACCAGGAACAGAAATTTGTCCACTTTTATCAAAACATTTTCAACTATTCCTCGTGGTATCTTCACAGAACGGTCAGCTAGTTGAAGTGTGATGGGAGTAGGCTTCAATTCCCTCAAACCTAATTGCTGGTACACAAAGAAAGGAAGCAAATTCACACTTGCCCCTAAGTCAAGAAGAGCTCTCTAGATGGTATGTTCACCAATGACACATGAAATTGTGGGACATCCAGGATCTTTAACTTTAGGAGGAGTGTTGTGCTTCAGAATTGAGCTTACATTCTCAGTAAGAAAGACCTTTTTGTTAACATGTTGTTTTCTCTTCTATGTACAAAGGTCTTTCAAAAATCGGACATAGGCAGGGACTTGCCTAATACATCAAGAAGTGGAATGTTAATGTGAACCTTACTAAATAGTTCCAACGTTTCATGCATGCTATCTCCTTTCCTAGGTGGGCCCGATAACCTCTGCGGATAAGGAGCTAGTGGGACTTGGTTAGGGATCTGTTTGGCTGTTGGTGGAGAACTTGGAGGTTCTTCACTCAATGATGTGTCTCTATTGTCATCCTTTGACTCCTTAGACTTAGTGGTCCCTACCCCATTGTTCAACTCACGACCACTCCTAAGGGTGGTTATGGCTTTGGCTTGCTCATGGTGGGGATTGGAACTCGACCCACTCTCATGTGTGCTTTTAGGGTTAAGAATGGTTTGACTCGGGAGTCTATTTTGTGCCTGTTCACTCATGTGGCTTGCCAACTGATTCACTTGCATTTCAAGTTTAGCAATGGAGGACTGTGTATTTTGCATGAATAATTGAAGTGTATCCTCAAGTGAAGGTTTGTGTGGAATCAATGGTTGTTGAGTGAAGTGTGGGCGCGGAGCTTGGGGTTGAGTAAACCCTGGAGGACCCCCAACCTGTGGGCCCTTGGCCCATGAGAAATTTGGGTGCCTAGCCCAACCCGGATTATATGTTTCTGAAAAAGGATCGTTCCGGTTTGGTCTATGAAAATTTTGGACTACATTCAAGTCCTCAATGAGCTCCGGGTAGGATGAACTAGATGGACACATTTGTGTGGGATGAGATGAACCAAAGCATATGGCACAGACAGTAGATAGGTTAAGAGCAGGTGAACTCTTGGATACCATAAGGGCATCAATTTTTCTAGTCAACCCCTCAATCTTGGCCATAAGCATGGGTGTTTCACTAACCACGTAGAGACCCCCTCTTTTGGCTTCGTGGGATCTCCTATCAACATTAAATGACAAACCCCATTGCTGAGATTGATCACTCAACGTTTCAATGAAGTCCCACGCCTCACTAGCACTCTTACCCATCAAACTCCCACCACTCGTTGCATCGACCATGGATCTAACATGGGGTGTAAGACCTTGATAAAATTATTGCACTAAATGCCATTTATCAAACCCATGATGCGGATACCTATGGATCAAATCCTTCCATTTCTCCCAAGCCTCATAAAAGTGTTCACCCTTCTGCTGCATAAAGTTAGAGATTTCTCTCCTGAGGGTTGTAGTTCTCTGAATGGGAAAGTACTTGGATAAAAATTTTGTGAGTAATGTGTCCCATGAAGTAATGCTGCCCACCTCCAAGGAATTAAGCCAAGACTTGGCCTTATCCTTAAGTGAGAATGGAAAAAGTCTTAACCGGATAGAGTCATCTGAGAAATTCTGGAATTTGAAAGTTGCACAAATATCTAAGAATTCCTTGATGTGGTAATAAGGGTCCTCCTTCTCCAACCCATAGAATGTAGGGAGGAGTTGGATCACACTCGGTTTCAACTCATAACTGGCGGCAGTAGTGGGTGGCAATATAATGCAATAAGGTGATGTGAAGTGGGATGGGATAGAATAATCCCTCAGGGCCCTATGGTCACCTGCTGCAGGTAACTGTAATGGTTCACCCTGATTGGCTATGGTAGCTCCTAACTTGACTCCGGGTGTTTTCTTACAAATATGTTCTACCTCTTCAACAAAGGGAGCTAATGGTCCACCTAGAGAGCGGCGCTCGTGCATAAAAACACAAAAAGAAACAAAATGAACTATCAAATTAAGCTAACAAACTCACTACTGAAAATACGAACTAACTAGAAGAAATAAAAATAATTCCATACAAAATCACCAAGATAAAATTATGAAAGCAAAAAAAAAAAAAACATAAAAAAAAAATCTAACCTAAGACCATGGAGAACAAAGAAATACACTTAATACGTGCCTCCCCGGCAACGGCGCCAAAAACTTGATGTGAAATTTAATTACATCGGCTTTTATACCTCATAAGCGTACGGATCGTTCATGTAATCTAGCGGGAGGCGAGGGTCATATCCACAGGGAGGACTGAATTTTGTGTATTCTTCAGTCAACTAGCCTAACCAAATATGATAAATTAATCTGAACTAAACACTAATTATATCCTAAATTATCAAGCAATCATCTGGTTAACTACTTGCACAATAGGAAACGTCAACTTTGGATTTTACGGTGATTCGTGCCTCTCTCGAGCGTCACGTAACCACGGATCCGATTTCTCAATCCTTACGTCTAGCCCCTCTCGGGCGCATAGAGTGAAAGACAGAAATCGGATTAAAATACCAAAATCCAATCTAAATTATAATCCTACCCTAACTAGCTAATTTAATCAAATATCTGGAAAACAAATATTCGATGAACATTAATTATCAAATCACATTTAATAAACATGCAAAACCTAAGTTCAAACTATAGAAAAATTAAATTCCAAAATGACGGATTACTCCCCTTCTCCTTCCTCTCGCTCGGGCAGTAAACTCGTTCTCACGGGTGCTGTAATTTCCCGAAATTGATGGCTTTGGTAGCAAGAACGAGTGGCCGGAGGTAGAGACGACACCGGCGAAGAAGGATAGACGCTCATGGACGGAGGTGACGACCGGCGAAGAACGAAACGGAGCTGAAGTCTTCTAACCGGCTCTCTCGAGTCTCGGTCGGAGTTGGAATAGCTCCGGGAATGGTCGAAAATAGGTAATCGACGCCGGAGATGGTCGGAATGTGGAATCGACACCAGAGGAGCCCTCTCGGGTCACCTCTCGGCTTGGCGAGCAGAAACTGGCACTGTCGAACTCGCCACGACGGAGACTCTCTCGAGCTCTCCTCGCGTTTGTTCTCAGTTATCGAACGACGGTGGCAAAATCCTCTCTAGCTCTGTTTCGATCGACGGGGCTCTGTCGATCAACCCCCCCCCCCCCCCCCCCCCCCCCCCCCCCTTATTTTGGTAATTATCTCCTTCTCCACCAAAATTCTCCTAAAATTCCATAATTGAATCCATAAAAAAGCATTTCTAGAAGAAATAAACCCTAAAAGTAATGAAATATAATTCAGGAGAGAAAAATATGCAATATAGACAGTGATTAATGCCAAATTCAATAAATGCACGTTTCATTTGAAAATCGATAAATAACCACCTATAACACAATTATAAAGGTTATTCTATTATAATTAACCTAGTTCTAATGTCAGAATATGGCATCTATCACAGGTCCCTCCTCGTCACACCATATTTCCAGTCCAGAAGCTCCCGAGACACAAATCACTCCTCCAGCTCCAGCTCCACTCTCTACACTACCGTTGGGTTGTCACCCTATGCTAATACGAGGTAAAGCTGGTATTTTCAACGCCATTTGGCCAACCTCAATATCGTGGACTCCATTGGACTTCTCTCTGCTCTCCTTGTCTCTACTGTGCCTAAAGGACTCAAATTTGCCACTAAGAATCCCTGCTTAGCTTCCTACCATGGATGAAGAAGTTCGAGCTTTGCAAAATAATCGGATCTGGATTTTAGTCCCTCGACCTGCCAACACCAATATTGTGGGCTTCAAATGGGTGTTTCGGACCAAATACATAGTTAATGGATCCATTGAGTGTCTTAAAGCACACCTCATTGCCAAGGGCTATACTCAAATCTTTGGTCTTGATTACACTGAAACCTTTAGCCTTGTGGTAAAAGCTACTATTATCCTAGTTATGCTCTCTATTGTTGTGACCAACAAATGGCATCTTCACCAACTTGATGTCAAGAATGTATTCCTCAACAGTACTCTCATTAAAAATGTTTACATGGAACAACCTTTTGGGTACATTGACCCTCGTTTTCCGCATCACATATGTCAGTTGCAGAAAGTTCTCTATAGCCTCAAGCAAGCTCTTCGTACCTGGTTCCAGCGCTTTAGCTCCTTTGTCACTCAACTTGGATTCTCTTGTAATTTTGCTAACACTTCTCTATTTGTCTTTCATAAGCATTCAAACACTATTTATCTAATCCTCTATGTTGATGACATAATTATTACTGGCAACAACTCAGATCTTATCACAAGATTCACTCGTGAGTGTAATTCTGAGTTTGCAACTAAAGATTTGGGTTAGCTTAGTTACTTTCTTGGTATTGAAGTTTTGCCAACTACCGATGGATTATTTATCAGTCAGCTCAAATATGTACCGGATATTCTTGCTTGAACTCAACTACTTGATAGCAAACCGGTTCCAACGCCTATGGTCATTTCCCAGCATTTGTTTGTAGATGGTTCTCTATTTTCGGATCCTACTATCTACATGTCTCTTGTTGGCGCCCTTCAATACTTGACCATCACTCGCCCTAACATAGCCCATGCCGTCAACTCTGTTAACCAATACCTCCATGCTCCCACTGAAGATCGTTTTCTTGTTGTTAAATGTATTCTTCGCTATGTCAAAGGTACCATTTACTTTGGCATTACCTTTCGTCCATCCGCTACTTGTGGTGTTGTAGTGTTATGGACTCCATAGCATCAAGAGTGGCTAACCGGAGAAGAGAATAGATGGAGTAAACTTGTATTTCAATATCTTAGGGGTTTAATTGTAATTTGAAGTTCCATAAGGGTCTAATTGTAATTATAGAACCTTTGATGTTTTCCTTGACCTATTTAGGGCGTCAAGTGAAGTAATGAAGACAAGCATTGAGTATTAGTCTAAATGAGATCAGGTTCTCTCTCAAAAGAGGCCTAACGTGAGAGCTCCTTTCAAGGCTCACGTCCTTCACCATTGGGCGTTCCAAGAACCCCAAATCCTTCCCTTCCTCATCATTCAATCTGGAAGCTAGAGGAGATCGCCGGGTAACTCGATCCATGGCTAGAGAGCCTAACAACGTGGTATCAGACAGGACCACCCTTGGTGATTCCTCTTCACCTGCAGAAATTCGAAATTTTGTGGAAGAAAACCATGCTGGTCTACAATCTCAAATCAATGGCTTGGAGGGAAAATTCCAGATGTTGCTGTCACGCATGGAGGAAGGCTTCACCCAGCTCTCAGTCCAGATGGCATCCTCCTCACGTCCAGCAGATCCCCTCAACCCTCTTCCAACACCTCCACCTCCTCCCCTGCGCCAAACACCTCAACCTCGTGGGGGCCTCAATCCAGCCCCTCCTACCGTGCCAAGGTACACAAAGCTTGATTTTCCAACGTATGATGGGTCCTCCGACCCTTTAATGTGGTTGCACAGGTGTGATCATTTCTTTTCCAATCAAGGAACTCTGCCCGAAGGCAAGGTTCAATTGGCCGCCTTCCACATGCTCGATGAAGCGCTTATGTGGTTTCATCAATTCAAAAACGAATTCATGGTCTATGATTGGGAATTTTTCAAAGAAAATTGTATGCTACGGTTTGGTCCTCCGCTTCGCAGCAACCCAGTTGGGGATTTGGTCAATCTAAAACAGAGTGGAACTATAGAACAATATCAGAAATTGTTCCAAGAAAAACTTGCTCGTGCAAGTCATTTGGTCCGACCTGAACTTTATGTCAATTTGTTCACGGCTGGCCTGGTAGAACCCCTTCGCCTAGAAGTGGAATTGGAAGCCCCCACCTCCCTAGCCCACGCAATGAATTTGGCAAGAGCATTGGACACCAAACAGCGCCTCTTCCGTGAGTCCTTAAACAAACGTCCTCCTTGGCAACCTCGCCCACAGCCCCATGGCCCTTATCCCACTCACCCCAGGCCTCCTCCCACCCAACCATCACCACCACCACCAGCCTTTACACCCCCACCTGGTTTTATCAAACGTCTGACAAAAGCCGAAATTGATCAGAGGAGGGCTCAAGGCCTATGTTTCAATTGTGATGAGAAATTCGTCAAGGGCCATCTATGCAAAAGACTATTTTGGGTAGAAATAGAAGACCCCTCAGAGGATGACTTTCAGGAGGATATGGACCAAACCGAGGAGGAAACACCAGAAATCTCCCTCCATGCCATGACCGGCCTGCATAGCACAAATACCATGCAGGTCCATGCCACCTTGAAACATCATATTCTGCTAGCACTCGTGGACTCAGGCAGCACACATAATTTTATAAGCAGCCAGGCAGCACAACAGTTGGGTTTATCACTACAGCAGAAATCAGGCATATCAGTCTCAGTGGCTAATGGTGACAAGGTCACCACCGTGGGGTTCGGTTCAGCAGTGCCCTTTACTATTGAAGGTCACTCCTTTGTAGCAGATTTTTTGGTCATACCGTTGGCTGGGTTTGACCTTGTCTTGGGCATTAAATGGCTACAGCGCTTGGGTCCGATCTTATGGGATTTCCAATCCCTGACCATGAGTTTTAACCAGGACACCCATCCGATCACCCTCCATGGCAATAGCGCCCAGAGGCCATGCAGCCTCCACACACTTTCGGTGGATACTTCAAAAGGGGATAACTTAGCTTCATTGTTGGCCGAATATGCTGATTTATTTCAGGCACCTGCCGACCTTCCTCCTATCAGAGTGTGTGATCACAGAATTCGTTTGAAGATGGGCACAGAACCAGTGGTAGTGCGTCCCTACCGCTATCCCCATGTGCAAAAAGATGAGATAGAACGTCAATGTCAACAAATGCTACAACAAGGTATTATTCAGCCTAGTCGTTCTCCTTTTTCATCCCCGGTATTACTGGTAAAGAAATCAGATAAATCTTGGCGCTTTTGTGTGGATTACCGTGACCTCAATGCTCGCACCATCAAAGATAAATTTCCAATTCCAGTGGTCGATGAATTATTGGATGAGTTACACGGCTCTCAATTATTTACAAAGTTGGACTTAAAATCAGGCTACCATCAGATTCGGGTTTATTCAGAGGATATCGAAAAAACTGCCTTCCGCACCCACCATGGTCACTACGAGTTCTTGGTGATGCCATTTGGGCTATCCAATGCCCCGTCCACCTTTCAAGCGCTTATGAACCAGGTATTTCGCCCTTTCTTACGGAAGCATGTCTTAGTTTTTTTTGACGATATACTGGTCTATAGCAAAACTTGGGCAGCACACTTGCATCAATTGAGACAGGTTTTCACCATTCTCCGAGCACACCATTTATTTCTCAATCGTGCCAAATGTGACTTTGCCACATCCGAAGTAGCTTATTTGGGGCATGTGATATCAGCATCCGGGGTGAAACCAGACTTCAGCAAGATACAATCGGTGATGGATTGGCCCACACCTCACACCATTACTGCTTTGAAAGGGTTCCTTGGTCTCGCAGGGTATTATAGAAAATTTATCAAAGACTACGGTCACCTGGCAGCACCATTGCATAATTTACTGAAGAAACATGCCTTTCAGTGGTCTCAGTTGGCAGACTCCTCATTTAACAACTTAAAACAGGCATTAGCGTCAGCACCAGTTCTCCAATTGCCCAACTTTGCCGAACATTTCATTATAGAATGCGATGCATCCGGGGGAGGGATTGGTGCCGTCTTGCAGCAACAGGGTCACCCTATTGCCTATTTCAGCCGCCATCTCGCTCCTCACCATCACAAGTTAGCCACGTATGAAAGGGAACTTATCGGTTTGGCCAAAGCGGTGCAGCATTGGAGGCCGTATCTGTGGGGCAGACCTTTTGTGATCCGGACAGACCACTGTAGCCTCAAATATTTATTGGAGCAGCGCCTTACTACCTCCCCACAACAACATTGGCTCAGCAAATTAATGGGATTCGATTTTCAGGTGGAATACAAACCGGGTTATCTCAACAGGGCAGCAGACGCTTTGTCACGCCGGGAACTAGAGGAGTCACACTTGCACGCATTGAGCCACCCCAAGTCGCCCTTGCTGGACACAATCCGTCAGGATACTAGCCATCATCCAGATCTCCTTGAGTTACAAGCTCAAATCGCAAACCATTCCAAGGACAAGAACTGGACACTACAGGACGGTCTCATTCTGTATAAAGGACGCATATATCTTCATCCTTCGTCGGTACTCATTCCTGCCATTATTGCCTCCTTTCATGATAGTACACATGAGGGCCAGCAGAAAACATACTTCCGCCTCAGTCGGGAATTTTATTGGAGCGGTATGAAGCGGGTCATTGTGGAGTATGTTGCAGCGTGCCAGATCTGTCAGAGGAATAAGTCAGAATCCTTACAACCAGCCGGCTTGCTCCAGCCACTTCCACTTCCTTCACAGGTATGGGCAGATCTATCAATGGATTTTATCGATGGTCTTCCTCCTTCTGCAGGGAAATCTGTTATTTTTGTTGTGGTAGACCGGTTCTCCAAATATGCCCACTTTATGGCCCTCAGCCATCCGTATACAGCCACACAGGTCGCTCAGCTCTTCATGGATAATATTGTCCGTCTCCATGGCCTTCCGGAGACCATCACCAGCGACCGTGATGCTATCTTCACCAGTAAATTCTGGGGGGAACTCTTTAAGCTCCATGGTTCTAAGTTAGCTTTTTCTTCAGCATACCACCCTCAAACAGACGGCCAGACAGAGGTGGTTAACCGCACCTTGGGTATGTATTTGCGGTGCTTTGTGGGGGACACGCCCCGACTGTGGGTTCGTTGGTTAGCATGGGCGGAGTATTGTTATAATACCTCATACCACACCGCCTTGGGTACTACCCCTTTTCAAGTTGTTTATGGACGCGAACCTCCGCGACTACTTTCTTATGAAATGGGGTCTTCTCGGGTAGAAGCATTGGACCAGGCCTTGGCCGACAGAGATGCAATGCTTGCTCAAGTCCGCCTTCAGTTACAACGTGCACAAGCAACTATGAAGCATACTTATGACAAAGGACACCGTCCCCTTACCTTTGCACCTGGAGAATTTGTTTGGCTCAAACTTCAGCCATATCGCCAACTTTCTCTAGCAGCCATCAAACGCCATAAGCTCTCTCCAAAATTTTATGGGCCATTCCAGATCACGCAACGTCTTGGCACTGTGGCGTATCGTTTGAAACTACCACCAGACGCCAAGCTCCATGACGTCTTCCACGTCTCCCTTCTCAAGCCATTCAAGGGAGACTCACCACTGCTGCATACCCCTTTGCCTCCTCTCAAAGATGGCAGGTCCATGCCCACGCCTGCTCAGATCCTTCAAGCCAGGCGAGTTAACAACGCTTGGGAAGTGTTGGTTCGGTGGACTGACAAGGAATTGATAGAAGCCTCTTGGGAGACCCTCGAGTCCTTCCAGACTCTATTTCCCACTTTCGAGCTTGAGGACAAGCTCTTTCTTCAGGAGGGGGGTGATGTTATGGACTCCATAGCATCAAGAGTGGCTAACCGGAGAAGAGAATAGATGGAGTAAACTTGTATTTCAATATCTTAGGGGTTTAATTGTAATTTGAAGTTCCATAAGGGTCTAATTGTAATTATAGAACCTTTGATGTTTTCCTTGACCTATTTAGGGCGTCAAGTGAAGTAATGAAGACAAGCATTGAGTATTAGTCTAAATGAGATCAGGTTCTCTCTCAAAAGAGGCCTAACGTGAGAGCTCCTTTCAAGGCTCACGTCCTTCACCATTGGGCGTTCCAAGAACCCCAAATCCTTCCCTTCCTCATCATTCAATCTGGAAGCTAGAGGAGATCGCCGGGTAACTCGATCCATGGCTAGAGAGCCTAACATGTAGTTGCTTACTCTGATGTTGACTGGGCTGGTTGTCTTGATACTCGTCACTCCACCTCTAGTTACTCCATTTATCTTGGAGACGATTTAATTTCTTGAAGTATTAAAAAATAACCTACAATATCACTTTCTAGTTGTAAATCTAAGTATCGTGCTCTAGCGCACACTACAGCTAAAATTATCTGGCTCACTCATTTTCTTACGGATCTGCTTGTTCCTATTCCACAGCCACATATTCTCTTATGTAACAACAAAAGTGTAATCTTCCTTGGCTCCAATTTAGTTTCTCACATGCACGTCAAACATGTTAAAAGTATTCCACTCTCTCTCTCTTTGAATTTTTTTTATCCAAACTTCACGTTTGTTCCAATCCGATTCTCAGCTTGCCGGGGGTGTGAATGGAAGACCAGGCTTCCATCAGTTGGAACCGACGGATCACCGAGTCAGAAATAGTCACTCAATATAATCTTCGTTATAATCATGGTGAATAAAGAATTTTTCTTAAATATTTACATCTATGTCACTGACACTGGATCAAATTATCCAACTCATGCAAAATATTCGCCGAAGATGTTCTGCATTTGTTTCGATCGTGCTCACCAATCTTTTCTTCTTAAAAATATGACTTCTCTACTTCTTTCTTTCTCCAGAAATGGCATGGAGAATTTCAAAATCGGTTCACAGAGGCACGGAGCTGGGTTATGAGCTTCTGGGGCGAATGAGCGAGGAAACTTTTCTTCCAAACTGCTTTTCGGTTCCGAAGGGAATACTGAATTGCTGATTTGATGATTTCCGTGTTGGGATATGTCGGAGAGTAAAAGTTCAGTGCAGCAGTGAAGCGGGAATTGAAAAGTTGAAATAATAATTGAAAAGTTGACTCAGTGTAGACGCGTTGCAGTACACGGCTCTGTACCTTTCCATTGATATTCTCCAGAACCCGCGTTCGGCAACTTGTCGACGGTTTCCGACTTCTGGGTTCCTTCCATATGTTCAGAGACTAGGACTCACTGCCGGCTGTTTCCAGAAGCGTGGCCAGAGCTTAATTTCTTGTTTTCGGGACATAAACTATGAACAGCGTGGTGCCAAATTTAGTGAATGGTAATCAGCACGGCAAGTGTTTGTTGTTTGTCCTGGTTCAATTCTCCTGCATGAGCTTCTTGTTTCTAACCTTCATAACTTGAAAATGCTTCCAACTGATTGAGATTTCGAGGCAGTAATCGACAATCTAAACAGAAGAAAAGGAAATAAGAAGAAGCTTATTTTTTGGGTATACAGGTGAGTACTCGAGAAGAATTGAATTTTGATGTTGAGGTGAGATGTCGTACTGAAACTGGGTTTATAGCTTCAATCCGTAAACCCATCTTTTGAATGAGGTGGTCCAAGATGGTTGTTATTCTCCCTGGTAGAAACTAGAAAGAAGTAAAAGATGGTTTCCATCATTCATGGACATGGAATTTTTTTACCGAGATGACAGTCAGATAAGTCGGCGCAAAAGGGGTAGCGATAATCAGTGCAGAATATCTCCGCGCTTTATCCATGTTCAGCTCTGTATGGTAGATTTTTAACCGAATTCTGTCCACCGCGTTTCTCTTTCCCAAATGATTCCGCCTACTCCAGTTAACGGAAAGAAACCAGACGCAGCAGCATGTTTCGTTTGCAATTCATTCAAATCGTTTTTAAATATCTGCTGCGGAAAACTCTAATGATGTTGTCACATAAGGGGAAACATGTTTTTGTTTTTTTCAGCACAAGAGTACGGTAAGGAACAAAATGGTATGTGAGGTTAGCTTGGAAGTTAATCGTTTCCAATTCACATACTACCAAATAAGGTGGTTTGAATGGAGGGTTTTTCATTGCACAAACTTCTTAACTAGCATTTAGCATAACAAATTACACTCTTGTCTGTGCCTCTTGTTAGTGCACCCTCAAAGTGAAAGTACTTTCACTCCCACTCACTTTCTTTCACTCTTGTTTTGTTCATTCTGTGTTCTCACTCTTGTATTTGGAAGAGAGAGAGAGAGAGAGAGACGAGAACCGTAGCTGATATGATGAAATATCTAGTATCAGTTCAGTTCCGTTCACTATTCCCCTCCTCCCCTTTCGCTTCCTCACCAATTTAAAGCGCTGAACAGTCACATACTCACGACCACGACCACAACCGACGCCTCACCGCTCGCTCTCTCTCTTCTCGGCCCCACATGAACTACCTCTCTTCAACTAGATCGTATCTCTCTCATCCCTCCGATGGCTGACATTTGCGTGGGACCCGATAGGAGAAAGGTTGTATCATAGAGTGGGAAACCTTGACTTCTTACCACAGCCATCTCTCTCTCACTTTTCATTGTTTTTTTTAAATTTTTTATCATTTTTTAACTGACGAACGTGGTTTCGAAGCCAAGAGAAGACGATTTGGATACCCTTTCAGTTATAAAACATAACTCTTCTTCTCTCCGACAGAGGGACGAGCTCCAGCTCGATCTCGATCTCGCTCTCGCTCTCGCTCTCGATCACTTCGCCGTCCACGGCGCCATGCGTCTCTTCTTCCTCATCATGTTCTCCCTCACCGCCGCAAATGCGGCGTCGCTGTTCCGGGAGGCGCCGCAGTTCTATAACTCACCTTCGTGTCCTCCCGTACAGGAGGATGACGAATCCATCTGCGAAGCGGATTCGGACAAGGATTTAACCGTGCATGTCGCGATGACCCTTGATTTGACTTACCTCAGAGGTTCCATGGCCGCCATTCATTCCGTCCTGCAGCATTCATCTTGTCCTCAGAACGTCGCCTTCCACTTCCTCGCCGCGGCTTCCGACGACGACCTCCGCGCCTTGATTGCCACATCCTTTCCATCACTCCGGTTCCGGGTCTACCATTTTGAGGATTCGACGGTCCTTCGGCTTATTTCGACTTCTATACGAGCCGCACTCGACCGCCCCTTGAACTACGCCCGTTCCTACCTCGCTGATCTCCTCCCCGTCTGCGTCCGCCGCGTCGTGTACCTCGACTCCGACCTCGTCCTTGTCGACGACATTGCGAAGCTGTCTTCCACACACCTTCCGGAATCCGTGGTCCTCGCTGCCCCGGAATACTGCAACGCCAACTTCACCTCGTATTTCACTCCGACGTTTTGGGGCAACCCGACGCTCTCCCTCACCTTTGCAGGCCGGAAAGCTTGTTACTTCAACACGGGGGTCATGGTCATCGACCTCGAGCGGTGGCGGGAAGGGGACTACACGAGAAAGATCGAGGACTGGATGGAGCTGCAGAAACGAATGCGGATCTACGAACTGGGTTCTCTTCCCCCCTTCCTCCTTGTATTCGCTGGAAACATCGCGCCGGTTGACCATCGCTGGAACCAGCACGGTCTCGGGGGTGACAATCTCCGGGGTCTCTGCCGGGATCTTCACCCGGGTCCGGTTAGTCTCCTCCACTGGAGCGGCAAAGGTAAGCCCTGGGTCCGCCTCGACGTCGGCCGACCATGCCCCTTGGATGCACTATGGGCACCCTACGATCTCTTCCAAACGCCTTTCAACCTGGAATCATAAGCACCCACGGCGAAGATGCTTGGATCGAGTGTACAGATAGGAGAACCATCGGAGATGGTTGACGGTACAGCTCAGTTTTCACAGCACGGCGAGCGCCATGTTACTCAAGTGAGGAGAGTACAGTTTCCGCGAAAATTGTCCATAGATTATCAATCACACTCTACTCTATAATCGATCAGACTAGAGAAAGCAAAAGGAAAAGCAAATCAAATCCGTAAAATAATCCACTCTTCCTTTTTGTTCTTTCGGTTAATTTCTTTTGCTTTTCTTTTCCTTCCATTAATGCTGTATCCAGGATCGCATTTGCGTTCCTTGTAATAAACCCAATAAGAATAAAAACGATCATTATGATAGCGCATTTTGATTACTCGTTCACGGTACTTCATCCACCATGTTACTGAGCTCGAGATCATTTACAGTTTACATGGTGTATCCTTACCGACTATCTGAAAGCCAATTAATTCGTTTACGTGAGGAATCCGCAATCTGGGGCGCGGAAAAAGGGCGCGGAGATCCGGTGTTGCCGGTGGTGGCAGCATCTCCGTCGATGGGAATTAATTGCGGAGTCAAACTTGAGACGGCCCTGGTTATGGGTTTCGTTGGATTTTGTTTAAATCTAAGCGGACACTTGAAATTGAGCTCGAGAAAGAGAGAGAGAGAGAGGATTTTGTTGTCGGCGAGTAATGACAGAACGACACAGGGACTCTACCCTGTTTTCTCTGGCTTTCTCTCTCTTTCTCTCTCCAATAAAAAAAGGGACTAGAGAGAGCTTCAGAAACCACGGGGCACATGCAACCTGGGTGGGTGCTGCTGCACATGGTGATGGAGACGAGGCAGGCTTCATCGAGTGATATGTAATATGTGTAGTTTTCTGTTTGAACCCCACAAAAGAAACTAAAAAAAATGAAATTTTAATTATTATTATTTTAAAAAATAGTTAGTAAAAATAGATAATAATAAAAAAAATTATTAATTATTTTTTAGAATAATAATAATTAAATTTTTATTTTTTTTTCCATGGGGTTCCAAAGAATGAACCAGTCCCATGGACATCCTTTAGGGATCTGTTTGAAAACCCTAAAAAAGAAAAAAAAGAATTTGAGCATTATTAATATAAAAAATAATTAATAAAAATAATATAATAATAATAAAAAATTTCATTAACTATTTTTGGAAATAATAATATTCAAATTATCATTTTTTTTTTAAATGGGTTCAAGACAGACCCTTAAGGGTTAGATTTCTGATGCTCAATCTAATCGACTCTCTCAAACTTGTCCATGCCCCAATCTAATGCATCCCTCCCTCCTTCCTCTTTAAGATGGGCAACCCTATGTAATATCAACACAGGGCTACTCTCCTCCAATAATATGGGAACCCTGGGTATAACCTATTCAATTAGGGCAAGAGGGTCCCTTTGATGACTCTCCTTTGATTGGAGAGGGCACTTTGAATCAACAACACATATCCTATCCCATCCTTAGTTTTGTAACATACTTTCAAAATCATGTTCCTAAAGCTTATTTTAAGTATTTTTCTTCTAAGATTAGACAGTGGGAGATCCCTCTTTCAGTGTGGGGAAAGGGAAGAACTACTTTGACACAGGATTTAGTGTATTAGACGGCAATGTTTCTCTTCACCAGGCAAATTTATCAGTTAGATGACAAAACGTAAGAAGTAAGTAAGATTTGTTTTTATCAGGGAAGCTCCTTTAATTACCGTCTCGCTGAAGCTATTTTCTTTTGATTGAGACTTTGTGAGTAAGACTTGGACACTTCAACAAGATTGTCCTCGTTGTTTGGTCTCAAAGCAAGGAAGATGAGACTGGGACATTTGAACATCTTTAAACTGGGGCACTAACGAACAAAACCCTTACTTGTTCTATCGATTTAATTAGTATTTTATGGATCAATCTTCTTGCACTAGAGATAGAATGTAATATTGAGACTTTTTTCCATCTGAAGAAGTGTTTCTCACGTCCTCTTGCAAGGGTTTATGTACGAGAAAGATGCTTCTCAGTCTTCGTAGATTGTCTGACCACTTGTATATGAGAATCTGGCTTCTTTGAGCAAAGAAACCAAACGGTGGGAACATGCATGAATAAAGAGTAAATTCATGAGAGTGCAATTAATTCTCTTATTAAATACATGCATGAATAGTCTAGCCCGTGTAAATCATTCAAGTGAATGCATGGAAGCGTCATAGCTCAACTTGCTGGTACATTCTCAGGACAACTGAAAAAGAAAGCTCTGATGCCCTCTGCAGCATGTAAGTGTTAAATCCACCACAACTGCTGCAATTTATGACTGACTCCCTGTGCAGGTGGCCGCATGCCTTCCATTCTTCTTCTTCCCTTACTAAACTCATGTCAGATCTATTCCACTATTTTGGATCTCATGTCACTCACCCTAAAATTTTATAAGTATTACCCAACACCTTTGAACTTCGTGGTGGTAACATGGCTAGTAAGTAACTCTTAGGGTCCATTTCGAACCCTAAAAAATAAAATAAAATAAAAATAGTTACTGAAAATGAGATAATAATCAAATTCTCTTTTTCATTATATTATTTTTGAAATAATAATGGTCAAATTTTTATTTTCTTTTATCTTCCATAGGGTTCTAAATAAACCCTACAATGAGTGAACAAAAGGAGTTCTAAGCATAGTTTTATTCTTGGTGACTAGACTTATGATTTGAGCAAGTCATTGCCTAATGTTTAAATTGGTCGAGATATGAGTAAGTTGACTCATTTCAAGTTAGTCATCTCTGATTTCGAGCTACCTGAGATGAGAGCCAATATAAAGTAGGGTAAACCTAAGACATAAGACCTAGGGTGGGTGTCAGTGTCACGTATTATATTATGACTCTTACGATTCGATATATTTTTACCTAATACTCTAGTACATTCATCGACCAGTCTTGGTCTAAAAAGTTTTTTAAAAATAAAATTTGATATATATATATACGAAAAACCATTTGGTACAAAACATGCTAAACGACTGAGATAACCATTGATCATGATCAGATGACTGAGATAGTGTTTCACACCAAATGATTTTTCGTATTGGATCAACTTTCTATATATTAGAACAAAATAGAGGAAAAATGGTTTATACATTATATAACGGGTAACCGTACTAAAAATATGCATTTAGGGAATGAACCGTGGTTGAGTACATAAATATCGATATTGCAAGGAGTACTTTTTTTATTTTTTCATTATTTTCAAATGGGTTATCCAAAATTAATATCAAATCGTGTAAACTTTTGATACAAATGAATGGAATTAGAACTCTTTGTGTAGGCTCAAAATTGTTATGATTTGATTGTAGAGATAAAAAATTGAAATATATGAACGTGGGACAACCGTACGATTGCTTTTAATCTGTCATCATCTGGTGGGGCCAATTCAGTCTACATTGTAAAGCAGAGATTCCAGGTGCTGGAATCAAGGACACGGTAAGGATTGATGAGGAATCGCTTTTGTTTTATTTGGAGAGAGATATTTTTGTATGCACTAAGCACATAAACCCATCATGGATTCCTTCTATAGAGATTGATAACATTTGCCGTTTTTGAACCGCAAAATCTTTGTAAAGCTGATGGCTTGATGCTACCTTGTACTAAAAGCAAAGTAATAGAAAAAGTAAGATCATTTTTAAGGTTCTGATATCTTCCTCCTTGTCATTTATACCGTTTCTTCATTCTGCAACCCATCATGTTCGAGGCTCCTAGGATCTTACACAAAGCTTACGTCATGAAACTTTTGGAATGCAAGCATTCTCTTCTTTACAGGTAATACCAAGAAAGAAATGTTATCAGTTATTACTCGATACAATAGTTGGTTCGTGTTTCTGCTTGGAGTAGAGACACAGCAGTTCTTGCAATTTAACCGTGCGAACTGAGAAATTCCCAGTATGATCATTTTACAGTAGAGACGGGGGTAGGAGAAAGATCTCTGGGGCAGGAGTCCGGATGATGGGCTTTTTGGGCTGCAACTAGTGGACTAGGATGAGGATTTGAATATCGAGGACCACGAGAAGAAAACTGGAAAAATCCAAGATATTTTAGTGTTCAACGGCTAATGGGCAATTAAAAAGCTGCGACCTTATCCAAGCTAGATATCTCTGGTGCTTCGTTTCTGAGTTTCTAATTCTGTATGGTTGCTTGTTGCGGTACTTGGGACTTTTGGGAGTGAAGTGAGAAAAATGCTTCCAGCTGTTGGTTGTTAAGGACAGCCTCTGCTAATGGAGCCTCTATGCCACGATAGAGCCATAAACAGTTGTATGACAAGAACCCTATTCGCATCTCCTCTTCTTCAATCAGCTCTGAAATCTCCTCTTCTTTCCTTCAACAGCCGGTTGTATACAGTCACAGCGGAAAAAAGTTTTCTTTTCAAAATTGGCTGTAAGATTAGAACCTCCCAAGATAACAAACGTAGGCATATACCTAAGACGATTGTCATTCCAGATAAGGCTCCTTCAGTTTCTGAAGATGGAGATGGGGACAAAGGAATTGACACCAAGTTACAGAAATCTAACGGAGTTCCCTATCTGGGTTTCCTTAAAAAGGGGTCAAAAAGGGTCTTGGCGGGTCTCTCCAACCTCCCTTTGGCTCTTGGGGAGATGTTCACTATTGCCGGGCTTATGGCTTTAGGTACGTCGTTTCTTACGTTCTTCCTTTGTTGTTTGTTAAGTCTCAAAAGTTGAGGAGCCGAATTTTTTTTTATTCTTGTAAATTGTTCTGTAGCACATGTTGGCACCACCAAATTGTTACGAGAGATAGGTTTGGGCTCGAAGAATAAATCAAAGATAATAGGCTAAATCCCATCTTGAGAAGAATTCGTGTAGTTTGAGAAGTTCAAATTTGAGGACTTGGTTGCTGCAGATGTCTTAAATAGCTTTTCTGTACGAAAGGTCCAATCACTTTTCTAATAATTGCAATGAAAATGGTGATCCAATGAACAATGTCAAGTATTATTTATGTTAGCTCCAGCCTTTTGCAACTCAAAAATAGGCATTGATGTACACAATATTTAATAGAACAGTTTTGTGTCTTCGAGGTTGAAAACCCATTTTCTACTGTCGCTGTTGGGGCCTGTACCTGCCTCAAATTTCTAAAACTTCCTCTCTTTACCATTGTTCCAGAACTATGTAATGCATTGTTTGACATTGTAGAACTAGGAAGTACTTGGAGCATGATTCTGACAGACATCTTTCTGAGACATGGCTTGGAACTCTTAACTATTTAGGCATTCCTCAATACTCATCTTTAAAAATTCTCTCATTCATTGTTTTCCTCATTGGGGAAGACAATATGTGGTGCACACATAGATGTATGTAGCTGATTCTGTTTCTAATTTTTTTTTTTTTTTGAGAGAAATGTATGAAATTCTGTTTCTAATTTTGATCTGTCAAAAGTTTATTACTTTTCCTATGATCATTAATCTTCTCTGCTGTGAGAAACTTTGGCAAGCTGAGATGTATTTAGTTGAAAACTTCATTTCTGATAGTCTCTGTTGTGCAGGTACGGTTATAGATCAGGGTGAGGCCCCTGCTTACTATTTCAAAAAATACCCAGAAGATAACCCAGTCTTTGGCCTTTTCACTTGGAGATGGGTCCTCACCCTTGGGTTTGATCACATGTACTCTTCTCCAATTTTTCTAGGAATGTTGGCTCTTCTTGCTGCTTCACTTATGGCTTGTACTTACACCACACAGATACCTTTGGTCAGAGTTGCACGAAGGTCCAACTCCTTTGCAGTACCTCTTAACTTCAGACCAAAGTGAAATCGGAGAAGCTTATCCTAACAAGAATCAATCGATATATGCAGATGGTCGTTCTTACACTCGGCTGATGCCATCCGCAAACAGGAGTTTGCAGACTCTCTCCCAAAGGCTTCAGTTCAAGACTTGGGTGTGATTCTGATGGGTGCCGGGTATGAGGTATGTAAACTGGATAGTTCAATTACCCATTCCCTGGGAAAAAGAAGAAGAAGCTTGATTATAACATGTTAGTTGGGCAATAGTTATTATGTGCTTCCCAACCCATGTACTGGCATATAAGGATTGTTTGTGAACTTCATTAATCCTGTTTTCATCACTTTAGCATGCGCACATTGGCATTAGCATCACTGTGGAGTGGAGATTATTTTGGTGTTAAGTATTTCATTCCTATGAAATGAGATGCTATTATCAACCAAATAATTATCACATGTCTGCTGGCATGGGTATTATTCCCACATTGGAAAACTGTTTGAACATTTGTTGGTTTGTAAGTTTGAGTAATATGCCTTCTAAGAGGTTAGTTGTTTTGGGATGGAACTTGGTTTAATCTTAACATGGTATTAGAGTTAGGTTTTGGGCCAAATCTGTCTATCTGTGCCCCATTTGTATCCGTCTACATTACATACCCATTTATTTGTTCTATTAGGCCTAAATGTGAGAGGGCGTGTTAGCATGGATGAAAGTCTCACATTGGAAAATTGTTTGGGCATCTGTTGGTTTATAAGGTTGAGCAACAGGCCTCTTACATTTGTTCTTTGAGTTTGTAGGTTTTCTTGAAAGGGTCGTCTCTATATGCCTTTAAAGGGTTGGCTAGTCGATTTGCTCCCATTGGTGTGCACTTAGCAATGTTGCTGATCATGGGAGGAGCAACTTTAAGTGCTGCTGGAAGCTTTCGTGGCTCAGTCACTGTTCCACAAGGGCTCAATTTTGTAGTGGGTGATGTATTGGGCCCAACTGGCTTTCTTTCTACTCCTACTGAAGATTTCAATACTGAAGTGCATGTTAACCAATTCTACATGGATTATTATGATACCGGGGAGGTAATGAGCCAGCCAGATTATTGCTAAGCCTTAGTGATCACATATTTTTGTGACTAGTACTGTTTCTGTTTCTGTAACCTTTTGGCCCGCTTGATGGATGCCCAGGTGTCACAGTTCCACACTGATCTTTCACTGTTCAATCTTGATGGAAAGGAAGTGATGAGGAAAATAATTAGTGTAAATGACCCACTGAGATATGGGGGGATTACAATATACCAAACAGATTGGAGTATCTCTGCCCTCCAAGTTGTGAAGGATGGTGAAGGGCCTTTCAATTTGGCGGTTGCTCCTCTCCAACTGAGCGGAGACAAAAAGCTTTTTGGGACATTTTTACCATTTGGAGATCCAAATTCCTCTGATGTGAAGGGCATGTATGCTTTTCTGCACTCTTGTTTCATTTGGTTTTCTCTCTTGCCTTTCATCAAACCATCCATAAGGCATTTGCAAAAGTCGAATTGTTCAAGTTAAATTTATTTTGGCAAGTCCAGATCAATGCTTGCTCGTGATTTACAATCAGTAGTTCTTTATGATCAAGAGGGAAATTTTGCTGGGATTCGCCGACCCAGCTCCAAGCTTCCAATTGAAATTGATGGTGTGAAGATAGTAATTGAGGATGCAATTGGTAGTACTGGCCTTGACTTGAAGGTACATCTTCAATTGGTTTTGGGTTAATGCTAGATTTTCTTTCCGACTTGCTTTTAGATATTGATCTAACTGATTCCTTTTCAGACTGATCCCGGGGTGCCCATAGTATACGCAGGATTTGGTGCTCTGATGCTCACGACTTGCATTAGTTTCTTATCTCATTCACAGGTAATACTTTTACACTATGGAAGTTTTGTGTAGATATCTCCTTGCATATGTTTAATCTTCTAAATAGGGTATTATCCAGGCTGGAGACTTCTCCACTAGGAACTATCATTGATGCTTCAGGTTGGATTTTGGTCCTTTGACCTGTAAATGTGTTAAACTAGATTATATATTTTTGGAAGTGCATTTGTGCCAATAAAAAACTAAAAGCAAAAGTGTATGTGGAAGATATTCCATGTGACAAAAAGTTTTTTTGTGTTTGTGCTGGTTATATGGGATAGGAAAATTTTCATTCCAATTCATTTCATCCCACAAAAAAATTCAAGGGGGTAGGAATATGCGTTACATATAGCTCCTAGAGGAGACAATGAAAAATTAGACTGCTAAAGCACAAACACAAAAATATTGGTCAAAGAGAATTTGTTGTCCCAATAGGAGCATTAGTCTAAATTGAAATGATTTTGCCATCATTTTGTTTTCTTGTGCTAGCATAAACAATCCCTTAATGTTCTATTATATATTCAACTACTCAGAATCTGAATTTTCTTACCGGCGGCTTGTTAAAACTTAGGTCTGGGCTTTGCAAGATGGAACAGCAGTCATGGTTGGAGGAAAGTCTAATCGTGCTAAGGTTGAATTTTCTAATGAGATGGATCGTTTGCTCAATAATGTTCCAGAAATCATAAGCTTCAGTGATTCAGCACAAAGCTTGGTTAGTCAAAATGAGACCATTGATTCGACGTTTCCTGAATAACTTGGAAGGCGTATATGGAGATTTAAGCATTCAAATTACAACAGAATAAACAGGATTTGCTGGTTACAAATTTGGAGTTTCTTTCAGAGATTTTTTGGAACCTCAATTTTGCTGAATCAATCACATAATGGTTTCTTCATGCAACCTACAAGCAATTGTAAACAGTCGTAAATATATTATCAGCTGTGATAACTTGATAAAAAGTGAGCTTATTTTGATTATTTGGTTATGTATATATACTTCGAAATATATTGATGGAGATCTATTTTTTTCCTTCATACCTCAAGGGAGCTTCCACGGTAACCTCGTCCCCCCTTTGCTCTACACATTGTTCACCTGAAAAAAGTTCATTAAAAGCAGGTAATATTTAACGCTAAAGCTTCAGCCAATGTGTTGAAAACAGTTTGACATGGCCTAGATAAGCAGCAAAGGACAAACCCATTATTGCTTGTTTCCTCCCTCTAGGAAAGGAAATTATGAACTCTATTAAATTGGGTCTAATGCCTATCCCAAAATGACTTTACGAAACCTCTTTTGCCAACTAATAAACTCAAGATCTTTGATCTCACTAATCCATGTAGGATTATTTTTTAATACTCTCCCTCATGTGTAGGCACGGGGATAATTCGGGTGGAATATCCACATACGAGTACATGCTCTGATACCATATTAAATTGGGTCCTTATCTTCCTTAAAAGTGCAAGGAAGAGTTGAAAGACAGAGGTGTTGGAATAAGAGAGAAGGGAAGAAGAGAAAAATAAAGTAGAAAAATAGAGGGAGATAAAGAGGAAGTTACAAGCAAAAGAGAGAAGACAGAGGAGAAAAGACATGAGAAGTTACAGGCCACAAATTTAAGGTGGGAAAGAGAGGCAAGAAAGATTTTGAAAAAAGACTTCTCTGAGTTTTCCTTTAGGCAATACCCTTTTTTATATTTTTTTCAAAGTATTATTTGGGAAACTCCTCAATCAATTTAGATTCCCTAATTACATAATTTAAGGAGAGATAGTAGGAGATTGAGCAATTATATCAATCTAAGAGATATTTTAAAATTTTAAAATATTACATCAATCGAAGGAAAATTCATTCTATTCTAACAAGATTCAATCTTCTTCAAGAAAGGCAAATTTGACTCCAACTTTGACCAGCCCCTTGAGAGACAAATTTACCTTTTTACTCAGATCTTTTTTTCTAGGAGATGGCACTACTTTCTATTTTTTTTTCTTTTTTTTTCTTCTTCTTCTTCTTCTCTTTTTCTCTTTTTCTTCTGTTGATCGATGCTATAATCGATTAACAAACCTAAGGAGTCATAAAAATATAGCCATTACACACGATTGATCAATCATAGCTTTCTTGTGATCGATTAATATGTTTTACAAGTTTTTGAAAATGGCTAGATAACGGCTAGTTTGGTTGGAAAACTTATAAATACTCCCACCAAATATTTCTTATAACATTGATTGAACATTTACTTGCAAACCAAAAAGCATTCAATAGCTATTTACTTGAAATTCTTACTCAAAACCACTTTTGAGAGAAAAAAGTCTGATTTTGTAATTTCATTTGAAATCTCTCTAAATTTCCTTGCATCCTAGTTTACTCAAACTCCATCAAATTTCGCCTTGTGCTCAAAAGGATTGGAGACTTAAATCTCAATAAGAGAAGACAACTTTTCCCAACTCAAAGGTGCAAGTTTTTTTTTCTTTTGTACTTCTATTGAAATTTTTGTAGTGGTTTTTTAAAACTTCAAATTTAGAAAGGAAAGGGCTACTAGAGCTAGAATCTAGTTGAATAACTACTTGGGAGAGTTTTTAACAATGTAATCAAGTATTACACTTGGCTAAAGAGAGCCAAAATCTCTTTGAAATTGTAATTTCTAACTAATAGAACAATTAGTTGATTTTTTTCGAGCAAGGGTTCTTAGGTGGTGATTATCAATAGAAGAATATAGAGAAAAAAATTTCTTTGTCTTGTGTGATTGCTTGTTTTTTTATTTGCATTAATCAACATTAAGCACCAAAATTTTATTTTGTATATCTTAATTGATCCCCTATTGAGAACTCACCTGTGCCAATAATTATGTAATATTGCAATTGTTCCTCCCTACCCTATTTTGTGCCAATTATCTGCCAAATAACATGATGACTCCTATCATTAAGTTAGGATTATTTTTTAAGGAGTTGTGCTTGAAGATGCTAAGGGTTGACGACTTGAACAAGTTATAGACTGCCATTTATATGATATTATGTCAATTGTAACAAAATTGTCTACCTACATTATTTGATGTTATGACGCATCTAGTAGTTCACCTTGCACACAAGGTATTGTTGTGTGGTCTAGTGTAATATCAATAGATGTACCCAATAAAGAGGCAATTGATAGTTCTTTATCTTATAGTTTATGTATCATATTGTTGTCATATTTGTCCTAACTTGTTTAATTCAAATAGGTTTCTATGCATGTTAAAACAAATACAAACAAAGTTTGACCTAAAGGTTCCTTCATTGAAGTATATATTAATAGTGAAGCATTAACTTTATATTTAATATACTTGGATGTGGTGGAGAATAGATTCTATTGGCCCCATCAAAATTATAATATGGATCCTGGGTGTGAAAGAAAAAAAATGTCAGTTTTCTGATACAAAACACACGGGTAGGATGGTAATAGAGAGTTGAGACAATGCTAATCAAATATAAGAAGATGATTTGGGTTGTAGTATATTACTACAAAGAGATAAAAGAATATCCCTTGTAAGAAAATTACCTCAATCTTGGAACTTTTATATATGTGTTGGGTTTTATTCATAATGAGTAATTATTATTGTAACATATGTATTGAAAAATGAAAATAGACAACTTCTTGTTCGCGGGGGAATGCTAGACATGGATAGATGACACAAGGCAATGTTTGTTGAATGTTAAAAAATAATGCTAGTTGTATACTAACCCTAAATTATAAAATGTAAATGATAGTTTTGTTGTATGTGATTATTATGATAGATGTGGACAGACTGTGATTATTATAATAGATGTGGACAGAAGATACAAGGCACTATTTGTTGAATGGTTAAAATATAAGGTTAGTTGTATACTGATCCTAAGATATAAAATATAAAAGATAGTTTTGTTGTATGTGATTATTGTGATCCCTTCCTATTATTTTTGTTTTCCAACACAAGTTAAAACATTAAATTTCAAGGATATCTTAATAGACACAGTGATATTTATAGCCTGAGTTTTGGCCGCATTGGTCATCATACTTTCTCAAATTACATCATAAACAACATGTTTTGGAGCACACCGATGAACTCAAAACAACGATGTTGTGGTCAAGGGGTATTATAAAGGTAATGGTTTTAACTATTATGAGATGGTGACTATGATAATAGAGTTGATTTACTTGTACAATAATTTTGTTTATATGTTGAAATGTAAATATTTTGATATATGCAACAAAGGATGTCATCAAGGTAGATGTGTAGTTCACCAACATCAAGATGTCTCGCACATGGTGCATCGATGACCCTTGTGTATTGACATGTCAAGTGGAATAGCGTTTTAAAATTATGATCTTAAACATGGTGGTCTATGGCATGCCGTATAAATGGTGGTAAATCCAAATGAGTGTGATGTTTCGGAGCAAGAAAATACCACCATTGAGGAAAAATAAGCTCACTCGTAGAACTTGTCTTTTGGATGGCTTCATAGTGTCCAACTAGATGATTAAGAAGTAGTGTTTATCAAGACTATTATTTCCCTTATGCTTACATCAATGCTATTTTTGGGGGGGCAACCACTCGAGTGCTAGTAGAACAACTAAGTAATAATTTTGTTGTTGAGGAAGATGATCCGTGGCAGGAAAACTGCGATTTGGAAGAAGAGGAGGACCTGGAAGAAGAAGAAGGCAAAGAGGATGAAGAGGATGAAGAGGAAGATGAAGCCAAAGAAGAAGATGACAAAGAAGAAGAAGAAAGCAAACATGATGAGGATTAATTCGAGGATGACCTATATTAGATGTACATGTAAAATTACAATAATTAATCTTAATAATAGGAAATTTAGGCCATTTGTGTTTTGGTTTTATATAATGCTCAATCTAATTAAATTCATTAATTGTGTGATCTACCAGCATATTATCTAGACGGTCATACCTTCAATCTTAGCCATTAGATCAGTCTCTATAGCAACTCCACTAACAACAGCCTGAGTCATGGCTGTTGGAGCCAAATTTACCCCATCATTCATAGGCGGAGACATGTATCCCACCTTAGCCATGATAGTAGTGTTGAGAGCCCTTATGGTGCACGTCTCTCAAGTAGTGGTTGCTTTTGTAACATCCACTTTGTTAATTAGAGTAAGTTTTTTTTATCTTATTTGTATAAATTAATGGTTGTATATTGTTATAAATACTTCTTCATTGTAGCTTCACATCCTGGCTATCTACACTACAATGCTCGCAAAGTCAAGGGCCTGACCCCTATAGGGGTTTAGCCATTGTGAAGGCCATTAGGAACAAGGAGGGTGGTGGGGTGGTGGTAAGCAATGAAAAAAAATCAATCAATCACCACAATAACACCAAATATTTTTGTTAGCGATGTTTTCCTATTGTTATTCACCGCCCAAAAACCCGTGCTTGGGAAATTTCACTAATCTTAGCTCTATTACTTGGAATTTTACATAAAAGAGATTTTGGCTATCTTTTAAGACACATGATACTCAAATATGCGATTACAAATTAATCTCCCTTGAGATTAGCTACATTCTAATTCTAGCAAACCTTTCTATCAAAATTCAAAAGGTTCTAGATGAACCTATCAAGCAAAGAATGAAAATACAAAAGTAAAGAAAAGCTTACACCCTTTATAGACTTGGAGAGACATCCTTCTCCCTTCAAATGTCCAAGCCTCCAACTTTGATGCACAATGTGGATGATTTTGGAGCTTGACAAAATGAATTCAAGGAGTAGGTTTTGAGAAGAGTGTATAGGATTTGCAAAGAATACTTTTTCTTTTTCAAAAATGAACTTATGAGTGGATTTGCAAGATCGAAAAATTTGAATGTTGTAGATTTGTCAATAAATGTTCATTAACATCTCAAAAGAATATTTGGTGGGGGTATTGGTCAATACGCCAACTTAGCAGTTATTTTCCTATTTGTTAAAAGGTGACTTTACAATGATTGATTAGTGTAAGGTATTGATCAATCAATCGATTGCAATGACTATATTGTTTTAGAAAATGGCTTTTTGTTCGATAGTATGATCGATCAATATTCTTTCATTGAATCTGACAAGTTAAGTTGAACGATCATTGTCTAATGAATGATCAATCAATCAAAATTCCTATTGGTAGTGCATTGTAAGTATGATCAATCAATGGTTTTCCTATGATCTATTATGTTATATGTCCCTGGTTGGCAAACTTCTGTATGATCGATCAATGTCAAGTGGTTGATCTATCATTCTTCATAATTTTACATTGCCTGGATATCATTGATTGATCAGTCCATAGGGAATTGTCGATCATGCTTTATAACTCTGTTTGGCCATGTTTTGGTTGATCGATTAATCAGCCTTGATTGATTGATTATGGTTTATATTTTTGGCCTGTGTACATCCTGGTTGATCAATCAAAGGCAGATGTTGATTGATCAATCTAGTGTTAAATCTCTAAATGTGTTTTCAAAGCATGATTGAAATTGATTGTCACTGATTTTAATATGTTTAAAATATATGTATGTAGACTATGCAATTTTGACCTAAGGCTCCAAAAAACTTCCATTGTACCTCAAGTTTGAAGATTTAGTATTGCTCTATTACATAGACTGAGTTTTTGTGATTTTCCAAGACTTCCTAAAATCTAGTCTTCAATTCTTTGCTTCTTATTTCTGAGGGTGCTTCTTAAAGATGACTTCAACATGGTAGTGTAGTTTGAGGTCTTTGAAAAACTTTTGTCGGTTCTTTGTGTAGACCTTGATTTGTGTGTCTATTAAAGAATTGTATTTGAAATACTAGAATTGCTAATGTTAGATTACTTACGTTTTTTTGTCATCGAAATCAACATGGGTGTCAACACTCTGTCGATAGAGACCACTGCTCCATCAAGCACAGATGCCATTTACAATGTAGCGAGTTCACCAACTTCATCGGTGCACTTCTTAGGAAACATGCACGAAAGGGGGTGATGAAATTTAAGTCTTACAAGGATGAAGATTTTTCCAACATGTTTGACATGATCTAAGTAACATCACTTTATTTATGTTACCTCATCAATTACTTATACTTTGTTTAATATATAGTGTCATACGTAATTAATCCCGTGTTGTTCTGTTCATCTGATGTACTAATGATGAGTCTTTTAGACGCATCTATAAATTGACTTGGGGTCATGTGTCCAGAGATTAGCGATCTAAACTACACAAGTGGTTCTAACAATTTCAAGATTTGGAAGAGGCAATCCAACATCAATTTCTAGAGTGTTCCTTATATGATTGAGATTGGATATGCCAAAAAGTCTTCAATTATGATAGTTATCAAATATTTTATTTATTTTTTGTATTTATAGCACTAGTAATTTTTTGTAAATTTGTATGAGTTATGTTTTTTGTTTTCTCCTAAATGTAGCGGAGATCTAAGAATAACTCTAGATACTTAGAAACAAAAAATCCAGCATGGATGTGGTCAAAGTCATTTGTTCATGCACATCATGAGACGACATCTAAAATATTATTGACATTTTTTTCCTTACAAGGTTTAGGTATCTAACTTAATTTTACGTTATGTTTGTAGGGTGAGGCCAACAAAGTTGATTTATTTAAGATCACCCACTCTAGATAGGCTAGTGGATGGGCATATGAGGAGACTAGAGTTGCCTATGTTACTATTATGTATTTTTATTTTTTTATTTTTAAAATAAATTTAAATAAAATAATAATTACTATATAAAACTTTAACAAAAATAGATGGACGGTTTAGTCCATGAGGCCAAAGTTACAGATGTAGAGCCTGACTATAGTGCTATACTTGATTAAGTGATGAGTATTTGGGTTGCTTATCAGAAAGGAAAGGGTCTTTGGTGTGCCCCCTTCCTACAAATCGGAGTTCAAGAGCAGCCCCAACAGCTGACTCAGAGAAGATGAATGAGGGGCTTGCATGGACAAGGGAGGTAGTTCACAATAGCCATAATAGTTAGCATAGTAGTCACAACAATTAGCATCTCAGACACAATATGTAGTAGAGTAATAAACTATTCTGAGTAGGTTTGAGGCCCAAATGACTCAAATGATGGGTTTGTTGGCTTCTCGTGGCATCATCTTCACAACACCAAAACAACTCTAGCTCCTTGCACCTTCGCCCTTCATCATAACATGCTTTTTATATGTATTTATATTATTTTGATATATATATGTTTATATTTACAACATATTTTTAATTTAAAAGTTTAAATTTTTTATATTATTTTTTGAAAACATATATTTTTATATTCAACAATATAAATAAGTTCGAATTCATTTTTATAATTTTTATTTTTTATATTTTATTTTATTAATTTCTAAATTGGTAGATAAAAAATAGAAAGATAATAAAAATTTAAGAAATATCTATAAAATAATCTTTTTGGAGATTTTTTATAGATAATTAATTTTAAAGTACTTAAAAATAATCTTAAAGAAATAATTTCACCAAGTACTATTTTTAAATATAATTAAAACAGTTATTGACAAAATAATGGACAAAATAATTTAACTAAGAATTAATTTGATAAATAATGTAAAATAATTAAAATAATAATTGGAAAATTTATTTCATCAAGAATTAATTTCTAGCTGAAAACTGCTTTGTTACTTTTGATGAAATTTATTTTTTGCTGATAATATATTTTAATGGTTATTTCTAGCTAATTTTTTTTAGTGAAAAAAATCCGTCAACATTGTTTTGGTAGCAAAAATATGATTTTTTAAGTGAAATTTTGCTACAAGAAAAATTATTTTTCTTATAATGGGAATACTTAGAGAGAGAATTGTTTTAGGATGGAGAGAGGAGGCTTACATAGACTGAATTTAGAAAACAGAGCGTCATGAAAGATAGGCCAGGAGCGCAGCAACCAATCAAATTATAATAGATTGTTATTGATTGAACCGAGCCATGATTTTGTATTGATTTAGAGTAGTATTTATATACAATTTTACAACAAGAATCACCTAAACAGAAGGGTGATTTAGAGGAGTCAGTGGAGTTCTATTCTTATGGACGATTCAACTGATTAGTTGATTAATTTTTATAGAGTCAAAATATTATGTTTTTTGTGCCCCTTCAAGATAGGCTACGGTTAGATACGCCAATCTTATCTCTTAGCAACTAAAACTGTGAATGTGGCAATGGGTTGGTAAGGAGATCAACAAGTTGGTTAGCAGAAGCAACATGAAGTAGACCAGATTGAACATGATTACTGATGAAGTGATAATCAACTGCTACATGTTTCATTATGAAGTGAAATACATGATTGGAGTTTAACTGAGTGACACCAATATTATCACAATAGACATCAGGAGACTAAGTTCAGTAAGTAGAGAGCACTCCCACCGAAGTTCAACAGCAGTAGCAACAATTGATTGATACTCAGCCTCAGTAGATAAACGAGAAACAATGTGTTGTTTATTTGAACTCTAGGAAGTGAGATTACGCTTACGATTGATAATGTTGGCACTAATGGAAGAGTAATCATCTTTATTTCCAGCCTAATTGGAATCCGAGAACCTATGAAGAGATATAGGATACTTACGATGTAGAAGAAGCCATTTATCCAATGTGCCACATAAATACCGTAAAATTTGTTTAACAAGTACCCAATGCTCGCCAGACGATTGATGCATAATCTGGGACATCTTATTGATATCAAAGGAAATATCAGGCTGAGTGAGAGAGAGATGTTGAAGGTTGCCAACTACTTCATGAAACTGAGATGGATCAGAAAGAGGAGAGCATGAGGTCATGGTGAGTGATGAAGAGTTCATCATTTGGCTATAGGGTGAGAATAGGTTTAGCATCTTCCATATGAGTCATTTTGAGAAGGTCTTGGACGTATTTGCAATATGTCATTGCGATGCAGAGCAGCCTCAACTCCAAGGAAGTAAGAAAGACAGCCAAGATCTTTCAGAGCGAAATGTTGGGTGAAGCAATCAACAACTTGAGAAATAAATCATCAATATTACCAGTAATAATAATATCATTGACATATACCAATAGAAATAGAACATGCTTACCAGTATTGAGAATAAATAGGAAAGTATCAAAGTGGGATATCTTGAAACCTGAGCCCACAAGAAATTTATGCAGTTCATGAAACCTAGCCCGTGGAGACTGTTTGAGACCATAGATAGCTTTATGAAGTCTACAAACATAAGTTGGATGATTTGAATCAACAAAGCCCGAAGGTTGTGCCATATAAACATTTTCTGAGAACGCCTTGAAGAAAGGCATTGTTGATATCGACTTGACGAAGGGACCAACCATTGCTAACTGCAATACTAAGTACAAGTCTCATGGTGGACGGCGCCACAACCAGGCTAAAAGTCTCATGGTAATCCACACTTTGTTGTTAACGAAATACTTTGGCCACAAGATGAGCTTTAAATCTACCAATCGACCCTTTAGAGTGCTTTTTTATTCGAAAAATCCATTTACAACCAACAAGATTAGTGATACCATTAGGAGTAACTAGCTCCCACGTCCCATTACGAGCAAGAACATCATATTCTTTAGACATAGTTCAACGCTAATTATGATCTTTGAGAGTTTGAGTCATGGAAGAAGGTCCAAAGTCGGGTTGGGATGTTTGGTGTGTGGTTTAAGGATATTTTTTTTGGTTCAAGTGGTCATGTGATGTTGGGTGAGTTTTTGGGTGGGAGATTGTGTTTCGATGGATGGATGGATAACATATGGTGATGGTTGGATGGGTCATGGTTGTTGCTCAGTTTCTGTTCGATGTGCTGGTATCTTAGAAGTTTGTGAATTATCATCAAAAAGAGGCATTTCTTGGGGGTATCCTTGAGGTGAAGTGTTAGAAATTAGTTGTGGTGACAAAGTTGATGAAATAGTAAGCATAAGGGGAAATAAAGTATCTAAGGTGCTGGAGGTGGGATGAGGTAGGTGAAAATTAAGGGAGATGTACAGGAAGACTGACTATACAAACTTGACATGACGAGAAACAAATATTTTCAAAGTAGATGGTTCAAAACACAAGTAAGCACTTTTAGATAACGAGTATCCAATAAATACTCATGGCTTAGAATGTTGATCAAGTTTGTGAGATGTATATGGACGAAGCCAAGGATAACATAAATAGCCAAAAATCTTTATTTTAGAATAATTCGGCGTTTTGTGGAAAATTAATTCATAAGGAGATGATAGATTGAGTGTAGTGGTTGGCATCTTATTTATTGAGTAGACAACAATGGCAAAGACATGGGGCAAAAAGGTAATTGGAAGGGAGGCATGAAAAAGTAAGGTGAGAGTAGTTTCAACAATATGACAATGTCGCCTTTCTGAATAGCCATTGTGTTTAGGTGTATGGGGGTGGAGTGGTTTGGTGAGAGATGCCTTTTAAAGAAAGGTAATCTTTGAGGCCCGTATATTCTCCCCCATTGTCTGAATAGTGTGATAATTTATCTTTTGAAGTAATTTTTCACAATGGCTTGAAACAGTGCTAAACATCAAATTTTTGTTAAGGTGGGTAAAACCATATATTTGGTAAAGTAATCAACAAAAATGAAATAATATTTGAAACCATCTTGTGCCAAAATAGGAGAAGTCCATACATCATAAAAAATAATTTCAAGTAGTTATGTAGAGGTAAGAGATGAAGTACAGAAAGACATCCTATGACTTTTATTGCAAATACATGCATTACATGAAAACTCTATTGGCATAGAAGTAGCAAATTTTAAATGATAACTAGAAAGAATGTGTTTAAGAATGGGAAGAGCTGGATGACCTAATCGATGTTGCCAATTGGATGATGTGATTTTGACTTGAGAGAAAGGAAGAATTGGAGAAGACAAATTTACTACCAGTCATTCATACACTCCATCTCTGGTGTTGCCCCATCATACAAATTGCCCCAATGCAAAGATCTTTCACATGAAAGAAAGATGGTGATAATTCAACATAAGCATTATTAGTAATTCAAAATTGTGAGATAGAAATTAAGTTCTTTTGCATGGTTGGTACGCAAAGGACATCATTCAAAATAAAGGTAATAGTGGGAGTTGGAAGAGATATAGAATCGGCGTGGTTGATGGAGAGACCAATGTCATTGCTAACCACAACATCATCAGAACCAGTAAAGGGTACATGAGGAGATAAGTTGCTCAAATCTGTTGTGACATAGTGAGATGCTCCACTATCAAGTAACCAAGCTAGATATTTGAAGGTGACGTTAGTAACATAATGAGCTCGTGGTTGCCAGGGTGCTACCGAAGTATGAGGAGATTCTTTGTTGGTTGGCTGAGATAGGAGATTCACAGGATAGTAAGTCAAATTTTTCATTTCTTGGTTCTGAAAAAATGAAGATAGAATTCTTTTGGGTAATTAAATTGACAACGATGTGCTGAAATTTTTCTTGTGGAGGAATTATATCAATTTTTCTAGGATGAATTATAATGTTGTTGATGCACACAACAACAGTGTGTTTGTTTCATGCATGGAGAATTCTGTGACAATGTGGGACCCACCATGGTGCTTGAGCTGGTGTGACCCACCATAAGGACGTAGGTCATCAAAAAGAGTCCTAGAAGATGTGGGACACCAAGAAGAGTCCTCTCCCAATGAAAGCACGAGTTAAGGAAGCAAGAAGCACAAGCTGAATTGATTTAGAAGACTTGAAGATCAAGTGGGACCCACAAAGATCTCACGAGCTGGCAATCTTATCAAGGTGCGCTGGGAGATCATGAAGGGCCCACAAGGATAAGGCTACAAGCTGACTTATCCATTCCCCTCACATGAATAATAAAGGACTCCTAGTTCTACTCAAGTTGGTGTTCTACATGTTTAGTTTAAATAGACTTTCTTATAATGAAGAGTTAGAGTTGGAATGTAATTAGGATTGAATGATAAGTTGTATAAGGACTCTACTTCCTCCTCTACTATAAAGAGAGGTCTTGTAAGTAGAAATTAATCAAGTCACATATTCAATCTCGGGTTGGTTCTCTCTCTCCCTCTCCTTACTTGACGCGGCCCACTCTTCTCCTTTTTCTTTTCTCTTCTCTACCGAGAGCTTTCCTCCCCTTTTCTCGGTTTTCTTTCTTCTTTCTCTTGTTCGTGATTATGGAAAAGGGATCCTAAATTCAACAAATTCCAATCTCCTATTCTGGATAACAGTATTGTAGTGTTTGTGGAGAGCATTCAGAGATGATGAACAAGGTTATATGAAGTATAAAGATGCCATTCTACCATTAAATACCAGAGTTAAAGATCTTATCGGAAGAATGCCTCTATCTGAAAAGATCGGTCAGATGACACAAGCTGATCGATCTGTGCTCTTCCCAGAAGTCATGAGCATGTTCTTCATTGACAGTGTATTGAGGGGTGGAGGTAGTGTTCCTGCTCCATGTGCCTCTTCCTAGCAGTGGATTGATATGGTGAACGCTTTCCAATATGGATCACTCTCTAGCCGTCTTTGGATTCCAATGAATTATGGAATTGATGTTGTTCATGACCACAACAATGTCTATACAACCACCTTATTACCTCATAATGTTGAACTGGAAGCAAACAGGGATCCTCGACTTTTGAAAATGATTGGAGAATCAGCAGTTTTGGAAGTCAAGGGAATTGGGATTTTGTACGATTTGGTTCCATGTATTGCAGTTTGCAGAGACCCCAGATGGGGCCGTTGCTACGAGAGTTACAACGAGGATCCAAAGATTGTCGAGGAGATGACAGAGATCTTCTTTGGTTTACAAGGAGAAATCGTTCAAGGAGGACGACTGGGTGCTCCTTATGTTGTTGGAGAAAAGAAGGTTGCTGCCTGTGCGAAGCACTTTCTTCGTGATGGCGGTACCTAGAAAGGGATCAATGAGTACATTACCATAATCGACTTCCAAACATTTTCTGAAATGCCCGATCAAAATGTGGGTGTTTGGAATGCCATGATAGTCGGATTCTGCAAAAACATGAATGTCGGGGAAGTACTGAGTGTCTTTGAGGAAATGGCAAAATAGCAGGTGATTAATATGAATGCAAATTGGGTTGGGAAGGAAAGGAGACAGGAGGAAGCTGCTAGTTTTTCAACAATTGGATTCTTCCACAAATTATTTTGTGTTGCTGCTATTACAGTGCAGAAATGGGCTCCAGTAGATAGTCAGGTTGGAGCTAATTCAGAGCTGATAATAAAATTGGAAGAGTACGGGCAGTGGTATGATGAGATGCCTGGAAGACAGGGGGAATACTGAATTTACTCCTTAGCAGTTTGGGTTTTCTGAAATTGTACACAATATGATAGGGGGGATGCTTTTTATTACTGTTATGGTTGATGGGTTCTGTCAAGAAGGTTGTCTTAAAGAGGCTTTGGTTCTTTGTGAGAAGATGAGAGCCAAGGCTGTCCATCCCAATCTACTTACTTGTAATGCAGTGCATAATGGTTTGTGCCATACGGGATGTCTGGTGCAAGCATTTAGGATAGTTGATTCATTAGAGAAAATTAATGTTCGTCCCTCTATTGCTACTTATGCAATTTTGATAGATGTTGTATGTAAAGAACGGCTCCTACAAGATGCAGATGTTGCCAGTGTTCGACTTGATGCAGCTCAAGATTGTGTACAGAGACAGGATCATGGATTGGACATGGCATTGGATAAAAAATTGATAGCTTCATGCACACCTGCCTTGGAAAGTGGTCTGCCAGTCTACATAGATAGGCCTATTCGTAATGTGAATCGTGCTATTGGCACAATGCTAACTCATGAAGTGACGAAGAGATCCCACATGAATGAGCTACCTAAAGATACCATCCATGTGAAGTTGACATGAAGTGCTACAAAAAGCCTTGGTGCATTCCTCTGTCCAGGGATCGCTCTTGAACTAGATGGGGACAACAATGACTATGTAGGCAAGGGATTATCTAGGGGGAAGATTGTGGTGTATCCTCCCAAAAAAAGTTAGTTTGATCCAAAGGAAAATGTAGTCATTGGTAATGTTGCTCTCTATGGAGCAACTGGAAGGGATGCGTATTTTAATGGAACTATTACTGAGAGGTTTTGTGTGTGTAACTCAGGGGTGAAAGTTGTGGTTGAAGGGGTTGGAGATCATGGTTGTGAGTACATGCTAGGTGGAACTGTAGTAGTACTTGGGAAAATTGGAAGAAACTTTGCTGCAAGGATGAGTGGGGGTGTTGCATATGTTCTTGATATGGATGAGAAGTTTCACCAAAGGTGTAACCTTGAATTGGTGGATCTTGACAAAGTAGTAGACCATGATGATATCTTGATATCATGCTTAGTGCTTACAGCCATGATACTTTCGTCGAGTATGTTGGGCAATTTGCTGAACATGGACTAGGTCCAAAGACTAAGGTTATCGGGGACATGCTGCATTTTGCCAATGAGGCAACCGTTGGGGCAGATCCCACAAAGGCTGTTAATGTCGAAGCAGAAGTTACCAGTTTGTCGCAAGTGATCATTCAAGGTGATCATTCAACTTGTTGTTCGGTTGCTTATCCTTATTGGGGTATGCTACAACAAGTGATGGAGGCAGTGTAAAAAAAAAATTGCTTCTCTGCTTGGATGCTCAAGTTTTGTAGGCCAGAGGGCTAACACAGATACCGCGGTTGATACTTGAGAATGGATGGAGACGTCAACACGGGCAAGTAGACCCCACCTTTGAGCTTATCAACAAACTCTTTCTTCTAGGGGGTGTAATGTTATGCACACAATAAAATTATTATTTTAATTTTTTTCTTTAATTTACTTTATTTATTTCGCTTAAAGAATTAATAGGCATCAAGGGTATATTGGAATATTTTATTTGTAGGGGTATTTTTGTAATATTTTATCTTAAACCTTGTAAGGGTGAACCCTATTTAAGGGGTAAGAGTAATGAGAAAGATAAGCATTGATTTAGTGTAAATAAGGGTTTTGAGTTCTCCTCAACGATCTTAGGGGTGTGCGTTCTCCTCAAAGAACCTAGGGTTTTGAAGCTTCCCTTTGGCTTGCTTTTTGTCTTTCTCTTCTTCCTCCCTACGAATCCATGTGTCAGATCTGATACCATAATAGATATCTGAAAGGAGCTCCAGGAAGAGGGCTTCTCTATAAAAATCATGGTTACTTCAACATCGAAGGAATCTTAGATGCATACTGGGTTGGATCCTCAGATGACAGGAAATCTACGTCGGGATTTTGTACGATGGTTGGAGGGAATTTGGTTACATAGAGAAGTAAGAACCAAAATGTAGTAGCACGGTCTAGTGCTGAAGCAGAATACAGAGCCATGGTACACATTGTTAGTGAACTCCTATGAGTAGGATCTCTTCTCAATGAATTGAGATTCTACAAAGTAGCTCTGAGGGATCTATATTGTGATAATCAAGCAACAATACCCATTACATCAAATCCAGAATTCCATGAAAAAATAAAACATATTGAAGTGGAGTGCCATTTTATACAAAAAAACTTCCAAGCGGGCCTTTTATCTCTAAAGCATATATTGTCACAAAGTCAAGTTGTAGATATTCTCTCCAAGCTGGTCACTCACAAGATTATGTCTACTATCTGCAGCAAGTTGGGCATCTACGATGTTTTTTCACCCCAACTTGAAGGGGAGTGTTACAATGTGGGACTCACCATGGTGCACGAGCTGGTGGGACCCACCATGTCGATGTAGGATGCCAAGAAGAGTCCTCATCCAAGCTAGCATGTGTTAAGAGATAAGAAGCACAAGGTGAAATGATTTACAAGACTTAAAGATCAAGTGGGAGCTACAAAGATACCACGAGCTGGAAGATCATGTGGAACCCACAAAGATAAAACCACGAGCTAGCATTCTCTCTTATGTCCACGTTATTGAAGAAGAGTTATAGTTCAACTTATATTAGACTTCTAGTAGATTGTGTTATCTTTTCATGATAAACTTATCATAGAGAGTTAGAGTTGGAATGTAATTAGGAGATTTAAAGGATAATCATATAAGAACTCTATTACTTCCTCTACTATAAATAGAGGTGTTGTAATTCAGAATTAATCAAAGTTCTACAATTCCTTCTTGAGTAAATCTCTCTCACTTTGCTTGGCGCACACATTTTTTCTCTTCTTCTCTTCTCTCTACCGGAGAGCTTTCTTCCAATTTTCTTCTTCTTCTTCCTCTCTTCTCTTGCTCAGAATATTGGAAAAGGGATCCTAAATTCAACAATGGATTTTTTCATTCTCTTGACAAAAGGAGTCAAGGTCTCTAGAAGTATATTTTTTTGCATGATCAGACAGAAGTACTTTTATTTTCTGACCAAACTGTGTGAGAACCATAACATGAAATGATTTAAAAATCAATGGTATTTCAGAACGTTCTTTAAAAAGAATTAATCAAGTGGTACGAGTGATGTCATCAATAAATGTCATAAAGTACTTGACTTGGGAAATATTTGAGATGCTCAAGGGTCCCCATACATCTATATGGATTAAGGGAAAAGGAGTAACACTTTTAACTTCTGGACGAGGTGAAAATGTAGTCCTCTGGTGTTTACATAGTTGACAGACTTCACAATTTAATTCTGACCTTGCTTTGAGAGTAGGAAAAATATGATGAAGAGATTGTGCGGATGGATGACCCAACCGGTTGTGCCATAGCCTTTTCTCAGTTTCACTAGTTGAAACAATATTTATTTTAGACACATCCAGATAGTAGAGCCCCCTTTTTCACGGCCTCCACCAATCACCTACCTCATTATATGATCCTAAATCACACAAGAAGTGGGTGAGAAAGTGATAGAGCAATTAAAATGTTTGGTGAGTTGACTAACAGATACAAGATTCAAGGGAAAAGTAGGAACAAAAAAGGATATCTGTGAGTGGAAGTGATGGTGTAACAGAAGTGGATCCTTTACCTAGAACTTTATTTTGAGAATCGTCAGATATGGTAACAAATTTATTAGAAAGACACAGAGAAATTGAGTGTAATAGATTTTTGTTACCTATGAGATGTTCGGAGGCTCCTGAGTCAATTATCTAGGATGAAGAGGAGGCAGATAACATAGTTGAAGCAGTGGTGACAGTAGTAGTTGAGGAGGAACTTGGAGAAGAACTCATCATTGTTTTCATTTTCTAGATTAAGTCATACTCATCATCGATAAGTGTTTTTTTTTCTATTGATGTGGTTGACTGGTCCACCTTTGTATCACTTACCACGGCTTGATTAGCCTTCATCCAGTTTGATTTGCCATTAGCTTTATAACATGTTTCTACAGAGTGGCCATATCTTCCACAATTGGTGCACTCCACCCTGTAATAGCATGTATCTAAAGTGTGGCCATATCTCCCACACTGAGTGCATTCCTTGCCATTTGTTCTGACAGAACCATTCCTTCCACCTCTTCCTCGTCCTCCCCTATAATTTTTGCCACGACCTTGGCCGTTGTGGGATGATGTTTCCTTATGTCCGGAGTACATAGCGAATGATACTTCAGTAGTAGAGGAAGAAGCATATGGAATATGGAGTAATGTGGCACATACATCATCAAAGGCGGGAACAACAGAGGCTCTAAGAAGTTGACTTTTAATAACTTCGAGATATGGTTTAATATTTGCAAGGCAAATGGCAGTGACCAATGCTTCTTTTTGCTTATCATGGACAGAGACATCCGTGGTGGTAGGCAAAACTAATTTCCACTCTTGAAGAAGGCCCCTAAAGTGGACCAAATATTCATGGATATTTTCTCCTTGTTTAGTTATCAACATTCTTTGGAGAATATCATATGGCCTATGTAAGTTGTTGTAGCTAGAATACAGCTTAGCTTTGTCTCCCAAATTTGTTTAGCAATATCAAGATGAATAACGTTGTTGGAGACATGTTCTTCCATGTTGTTGATTAGCCAACTAATCATCAAAGTATCATTTTTTATCCACTTGTTATAAAAAAATATCCTCTTCATCAACAGGTGGTCCACGGTTGGTGAGGTGACCAAGTAGGTCCTTTGTTATAAGAAACCTTCTAACAGATGTGGACCAACTTATGAAATTTAATACCTCTTGCAAGGGTATAGTAGTAATTTTGAGTATATCACTTTTGTTACTCATATTTTCTTCAGCCATAATAGGAAAATCAATTTAAACAATTCTTCGACAAATAATAATAAAAAAACCATGTAGAATTCTTCAATCAACTCGGTTAATGGAGAGGCTTAGCATAGAAGCTAAGTAATCATATTTCTAAAATTCAATTAAATAACCACTCATAATAGGCTCAAAATCTATCTTCTTTACTAGGGAATCTTATTCCCACAAAATTATAGCTTTTTATGCATCGATCTCATCATAGTTTGGTCTCAGTTAAAAAATTTCCAAACCGATAAAATTTCTTTGGTAACTTCTACTAATCCGAGATGCATATATCTTCACAAAATCATCTCTAAATCATCTTCTAAACTTGGAAACTAGTAGCATGAAATAATAATAAGAATAATAAAGAAACTTTTCTCAAGAGCGTCGTTCTTCCCTCACAAAGAGCCTTCTTTGAGTGGCTTTGATCATGCCTTCTTAGAGCATTATTTTTTACGTGGGGATCCTACATTTGATGCTCTGATACCATGTTGAATTTAGGATCCCTTTACTAACATCTCGAGCAAGGTCAGAGAGGGAGAAAAATAAAAAATAAAAAAGAAAGCTCTCGAGTAGAGAGAAGAGAAGAAGAGGAAGGGAAGAAAGCCTTTACGTAAAAGGAGAACTTTACACGAGAGAGAAGTGGAGAACTACTTCACTTTGATGATTTAATTCTGAGTACAAGCTCTTCTATTTATAGTAGAGGAAAGTGGTAGAGTCCATGTACAATTAAACTTCATTCTCCTAATTATATTCTAACTTAAATTCTTAAAGATAAGCCTATCATGATTAGATAAGTCAACATAATTAGAAGTCTAACATAACTCAAACTCTAACTCTTCTATAAGGATGTTACCATAGGCTGAAGATGTCAGCTCGTGGTTTATCTTTGTCGGTCCCACTTGATCTTCCAGGTCATGTGATAAGGATACCAACTCGTGGTATCTTTGTCTGTCCCACTTGATCTTCAAATCTTCCAACTCATTCCAACTCATGATTCTTATCTTCCAACTCATGCCAACTTGTGTGATGACTCCTCTTGGCTTCTAACGTCCTCATGGTGGGTCCCACCAGCTCGTGTAACCATGGTGGGTCCCATCAGCTTGTGCAACCATGGTGGGTCCCACATTGTAACACATTGTTGCTATTGTGTCTCTTTGATTGAGATATTATTTCTGAAGAAGAACACCTCGATTACTTGCCTTGGGTTCATTATTTGTTGATTGTTGTTGGCATTGGTTTTTCTTATGAAGATTTAAATTTCATAAGAAAATAAAGGTCATGGTGGCTCCAACATCTTATCGTCCTTTGATTCCCATAACCTTTTTATTATTTGGCAGCCTTTCTCCTACCATCCTTTACTTGACTCTCTCTTACCCCTTTGGCCAACCCTGCTTTGGTTGGTCCCTTTTTTATATATGGGTGTTTTGAAGTCCTTTGAGACTTTTTATTGGTACCCTTGGGTTTCTTATTGCCATCTTGTGAATGATTGACACTACCTATTTGTTCTTCAACCCATTTTTACCCTTTGAGCGTCTATGCCCATTGTCAAGCTTATCCTTGGGACACCGTGATGGAGGAGCTTATTACTATGTCTATGTTATTTGTTTCAAGCTGGGATCACTGCCATTACCTCCCAACTTGAGGGCGAATGTTGGAAGATATGATATAATTAGCATATCATTTATGTAATTAGTTTATGGTTCTCATATCTTCTGCACCTTACTAGGGTGAAGGACATAATTATAATATTATACTTTTATTCATTTATAAGAGGGAGGGTTTAGATACAAGTCCATAAACCCATTCTTGTACCTATTTTCTACCCTATGCTTGGGCTAGAATTTGATACTCGGCCTATTGCTTTAAGAAATGAATGTCGTTCCTATATTACTTCTCACCCTATCTCCAACTTTATGTCTCACCATTGTTTGTCTGCCGATTGCTCTCAGTTTCTTGCATCTCTTTCTTTTACTTCAATTCCACAGTCCTATAATGAGGCCCTAAAGCATCCAGGAAGGAAGGGGCTATGGATGCGGAAATGAAGACCTTATCTAAAAATCAAATTTGGTACTTAGCATCGCTCCCAAAAGAAAAAAAATGATCGGTTGTAAATGGGTTTTTCGGTTAAACATAATCCAGATGGGTCCGTTGCTCGCCTTAAAGCCTGACTTGTTGCTAAAAGATACACTCAGTGCTATGGGATAGATTATGAGGAGACCTTATCTCCTGTTGCAAAATTAAATTTGGTACGTATCCTCTTATCTCTTGTTGCTAACTCATCATGGCCCATATATCAACTCGATATAAAGAATGCCTTCTTAAATGGTGATAAACACGAGGAAATTTATATGGTTCAACCACCAGGTTAAGTGGTTGAGGGGGAGTTGGTATGCCGGTTACAAAAATCCTTATATGGGCTTAAATAGTCCCCTCGGGTTTGGTTTGATAAATTTAGCCAAGCGCTACTACGATTTAGTTTTTATCGGTGCTCGGTAGATCAGTCGGTATATTTTAAAGATACCGTCAATAGAAAAATATTATTAGCTGTACATGTTGATGACATTATCTTAACTAGCGATGATGCACATAGCATATAGGAAGTATGATATGTCAGGAATTCAAAACTATAATATCTGGGACTGCTTAAGTATTTTTTGGGCATAAAAGTTCTTCAATCCAAACATGGGATAATATTGCCTCAACAGAAATATGTCTTGGAACTCCTCAAAGAAATAGGAATGAAGAGGTGTCGACCAGTTGACACACCTATCGATACAAATGTAAAATTATGTGCAACGACTGGAGAAAATATTGATATTGGCGATTATCAAAGACTTGTGGGAAAAATGATCTATCTTACGGTTACTAGACCAGACATATCATATGTTGTAAGTGTGGTGAGTCAATTCATGCACAAACCACAACTTACCCACTAGCAAGGCTTGGATAGAATATTACGATACCTACAAGGAGCTCCAAGAAGAGGATTACTTTATAAAAAAACATGGGCACTTCAACATAGAAAGTTTCTTAAATGCTGATTAGGCTGGATCACCTGATGATAGGAAGTCTACGTCTGGATATTACACTTTGTTTTTAGGGAACTTGGTTACATGGAAAAGTAAGAAGCAAAATGTGGTTGCAAGATCTAGCGCCGAAGCAAAATACCGAGCTATGGCCCACAAAGTTAGTGAAGTCTTATGGATCAGGACCCTCCTTACTGAATTAGGATTTTATAAAGGAGCTCCCACTTGTCTACATTGTGATAACTAAGCAACCATTCAAATTACTTCAAATCCAGTTTTCCATGAAAGGACTAAACACATTGAGGTGGATTGTCACTTTATACGGGAGAAGTTTCATGCAGGAATAATCTCCCTCAAACATGTTTCATCTCAATAGCAAGTAGCAGATATCCTCACTAAACTAGTTACATCTAAAATTTTATCCTTTATATGTTGCAAGCTGGGTATCTATAATGTTTTTTCTCCTCCAGTTTGAGGGAGAGTTTTGGAAGATGGGCTCAAACCCACAATTTCAAGGTTAGTAAGCCCACAAGTCTGTGGTAGCATATGGGTAAAATATGATGCTTCTTTTAAAGGTGTAAATACTTATTCTTTTCATGTCTCTTATTTTATAAAGTTGTAGCCCTAAGGGCATTGTAAAACTATAGATAAAGGCATTGGCTAAGAGGTAGAGCATTGAAGCTCTCTCCTCTCTTCTCAATAAATTCGTCCAACCTCCCTCCTCACTTGGTCGGTGCACCGTCTTCTCCCTTAATCCAAACTCTCTCCATCTTGGTTTATCTCTTCTCCTTCTCCTCTCCTCTCCTTCCTCTCTTCTTCTTCGTTGATCTCAAGTCCTCCACATGGGATCCTAAATTCTACACTTACCATAAAAATTTAGAATATCCTAAAATTCAACAAACTAACAATGCCTCCAAGTCAATCTACAGTTCAAGCTAATCTAATCTAGAAAAAACAAAATCTGATTTACAAATTCATCATCCAAAACAATTATCTCGCGTCTAGGCCATGTCAAGTTTATTGGATTAACACTTAGTCTCAGTTGGAACCTTAGCCATATCTGGTGCTACAAATTTGAGATGACTAGGCAAAAAAATTAGGATTTTCAGTAAGCCAAATAGATACCGATTGATATATAGTGATGGTAACAGGTTAAGGGGAAGCCTGCCCTAACCCAGAAGGCTTCATGCAAGCTGAGTTAGGGAACCAAAGGTTAAAACTAAAAAGCCTCACTTCTGTTTTTTGTAATATTATCACTTTCAAAATGATAACGACAATATTGTAAGCCCTTATTTTAACAAATTTCAAAGCGGAAAAAGGGGATTTAGGCAAGAAAGAAAGAGAGACTGGGGGAAAAGGAGGGTTAGCTTTCTCAAAAGCCTTCATAATGTTGAGTGAAGACAAAAGCTTAGGCGAAATGGGAAGGTTTGTCAAAACGAGAAAGCTACCAAGAGGTTTACATGATGGAACTTTGCAGTAGAGAGAGACCCATGGAAGCTCATAGGCAGTTTCCTTCTACAATTCTGGCAAATCCTATGCAACTTCCGTGTGTTCTAAATACGGAAGAATCCAATGCGAAAACCTTCAAATAAATAAAAATATATTAGAGCATTGAAAATGATAACTTCCTGTTCAACATGCTTCATGACTATAATAGTAGAAATTTCGTCAATTGTCTATGAGCTAAAGGCAAAAACACCTTTTCCCCTTTTCTGATTAGCTTCAACTGATAGCTTTTCTGTATGAAAAGTCCAATCACTTTTCTAATAATTGCAATGAAAATGGTGATCCAATGAACAATGCCAAGTATTATTTCTGTTAGCTCCAATCATTTTTCTTATCTAAACAGGAATCAATTGATATATTCTAATGGATGCCAGGTATGAGGTATGTAAACTGGATAGTTCAATTACCCATTCCCTGAGGAAAAAAAGAAGACGCTTGATTATAACATGTTTGTTGGGAATAGTTATTATGTGCTTCCCAACCCATGTACTAGTATATAAGGCTTGTTTATAAACTTCATTAATCCTGTTCTCATCACTTTAGCATTCGCACATTAGCTTTAGTATCACTGTGGAGTGGAGATTAATTTGGTGTTAAATATTTCATTCCTATGAATTGAGATCCAAATTCCTCTGATGTGACAGGCATGTATGCTTTTCTGCACTCTTGTTTCATTTGCTTTTCTCTCTTGCCTTTCATCAAACCATCCATAAGGCATTTGCAAAAGTCGAATTGTTAAAGTTAAATTTATTTTGGCAACTCCATAAAAATGCTTGCTTATGATTTACAATCAGTTGTTCTTTATGATCAAGAGGGAAATTTTGTTGGGATTCGCCGACCCAACTCCAAGCTTCCAATTGAAATTGATGGTGTGAAGAAAGTAATTGAGGATGCAATTGGTAGTACTGGCCTTGACTTGAAGGTATGTCTTCAATTGGTTTTGGGTTAATGCTAGATTTTCTTTCCGACTTACTTTTAGATATTGATCTAACTTATTCCTTTTCAGACTGATCCTGGGGTGCCCATAGTATACGCAGGATTGGTGCTCTGATGCTCACGACTTGCTTTAGTTTCTTATCTCATTCATAGGTAATACTTTTACACTGTGGAAGTTTTGTGTAGATATCTCCTCGCATATGTTTAATATGTTAACTGTTGCTTCCTTTCCATTCCGAAAGCAATGGTTGGTCCAACTTCTATCATGGAGAGCGTGGAGCAACTTCCGCTTCAGGAGTTGTGACCCATGTCTCTCCCATCGACATTTACAGGAAGCCGATAAACTTGATGGAAGCTTTGGCTTATAAATAACTTGTTTGGTCACCAATCTTGTTCACTGACTCAACCTTTCAGTTTACACCATCGCTGAGAGTGATCAGAGAGCGGAAGCACCAAACAAAAGCAGAGAACGACAATGATGTCTACAGAATCTAATCATATGGAGGGAGGTAACATTTCGGGCTTTAGTTTACATTTTATTCAATGAATTTCATGCAGATAATTAGAAATCCATGTTAGCTTACAGTTGATATCAGAGCAGTAACTCAGCTCCTGCATTTCGGTTCCATTTGAGCCATTAAGTTTTTTGCTCTTTGTTTCTATTGGGGTGCTCTCTATTTCTATGGGGGAGCATCATTGTTATGAATAATTATATTTTTTTGGTTGGAGAGTCGTCGGGAATGTCGAGAGGCGGCCATGACCGATCATATAGACCAGCAGTGCTCGGCCAGAACAACGCTACTGAGCACTCGTTGTGCACTCATTGTGCGCTCACCATGCATGACAGTCGGCGGCTCTCGCGTCGCCGTAAAGTGTCGGAGCCAGTGCCAGCGTCGATAACGTTTAGGAACGCCGACGAACCGATTTTTTGCATGCGACTGGAGGTTGAAGACGACCTCCATCGCGCAGAAACATAAAAATTAAAAATATAAGGTATTTTTGTATATATAGGGTGAGTTGTTTCGGGCTGAGTCATCTGTGACTCGCCGTTTCAAATCAGCAATCGAGTCTCACACCGGGCTGACTCGGTGTAAAAATTAAAAAAAAAAAAAAGATTCGGGTTGACTCAAACAGGTTGAGGTTGCTCACTATTCCAACTCGCATAAGTGAGTGGACCGAGAGAGGACTGAGCCGACTCAGTTCTCAAATTTTATTTTGGCGCTAGCAGGATTCAAACCCTTGCTCTGAAGCTGAATTCGGCGCCAGTGACCATTGGCAACTGACCATTGTGTGTCAAATACGTAGTATTTTATATATTTATTTCGTATAAGGGTTTTTGAAGCATTTCTAGCATATATTTGAATGCATGAAATTAAATGTTATGCATGATATTTTAGTTTTTAATTATGCGTATATTTTGTGCATAAATGATAACTTGTTAGTGTTAGTTAAAATTATGCAATTCATGTTATTCTCATGTTAATTTCGTATTATGCGATTTAATGTCTAGTGATCCATATATTTTTTATTAATTAGAGAGTAGTCACAATATCTTTAATTGAATAAAAATTATATATTATGACTAGGATCACATAAAGAATATTAGCCATTAATTGTAACTAATTTTACTTAGTATAATAATTTTTTTCCCTAAGGAATTTTTATTATATTTGAGTTTATTAGTTAGGATAAAATATCAATTTATTCATAATTTACCCACAATAAATTATGAATTCATAAATAATTTGATAGTTTTATTATAAAGTTTAATCATAAAGAATATTAGACATTTATTGTAACTAATTTTACTTAATATAATAAATTTTATCCCACCTTATTATATTTGAGTTTATTAGTTAGGATAAATATCTAGTTATTCATAATTTACCCACAGGAATTATGAATTCATAAATAATTTGATAGTTTTATAATAAAATTTAATGATAAAGAATAATTGAATCTACTTGAATTAAAACTTTTAGCCCACATGCATTTTTTTATGTCAATAGATTCAATGTTTTAAGCATGATATTTATTCAGGCCTCAGTTTTAACATAAGCATGTAATTTAATGCAGTTCTACAACCTGCGAATTTCTATGATATTCGTTGTGATATCCCTGATCTTAAGGAAGATAACTATAAGGTCTCGAGGGAGAGAATTCTTCTTCATTTAGGGAGGATGGACATAGACTATGCTATTAGGAAAGACGAACTACCAGCAATTACTAATACCAGCACTGCAGCTGAAATCACGCTTTATGAACGGTGGGAGCGATCTAATCGCCTTCTGTTGACCAGCATGAAAAGGTCAAAAACTTGGTTGTTGAATTTAGGATCCCTTTTCCATTATTCCGAGCAAGAGAAAGAAGAAAGAAAAAAGAAGAAAAGGGAAGAAGAGCTCTCGGGTAGAGAGAAGAAAAAATAAAAGAGAAAAGAGAGGTGGCGCCAACAAAGAGTGAGAGAGAGAGAGATTAACTCAAGAAGGAGATGTGTAACTTGATTAATTTCGAATTACAACACTTCTATTTATAGTAGAGGAAGAGGTAGAGTCCTTAGACAATTAGCCTTTCAATCCTAATTACATTCCAACTCTAATTCTCTAAGATAAGTCCATTCACACCAATCTACTAGAAGACTAATATGAGTTGAACTAGAACTCTTTCTTCATTCACGTGAATATAAGGGAGGAGGCCAGCTCGTAGCCTTATCCTTGTGGATCCCTCATGATCTTCCACCCTATCTTGATAAGGTTGCCAGCTCGTGAGATATTTGTGGGTCTCACTTGATCTTCAAGACTTCTAACTCATTTCAACTTGTGGTTCTTAATTCCTTAACTAGTGCTTGCTTGGTTGTGAGGACTCTTCTTGGTGTCCCACGTCCTCATGGTGGGTCCCACATTGTAACACTCCCCCTAGAGTTGGGGGTGAGAAGACATCATAAATGCCCAACTTGCTGCATATTGTAGACATAATCTTGTGAGTAACCGGCTTGGTGAGAATATTTGCAACTTGACTTTGTGATGATATATGCTTCAGAGATAAGAAACCTGCTTGGAACTTTTCTCGTATAAAATGGCAGTCCACTTTAATATGCTTTGTTCTTCCATGAAGAATGGATTCGATGTAATGTGTATTGCTGCTTGATTGTCACAGTATAGATCTAACAGAGCTTCTTTGTAGAATCCCAATTCAATGAGAAGAGATCTTATCCATATGATTTCACTAACAGTGTGTGCCATGGCTCTGTATTCTGCTTCTTCACTAGACCGTGCTACTATATTTTGCTTCTTGCTTTTTCATATAACCAAATTCCCTCCAACTATCGTACAAAATCCCGAAGTAGATTTTCTGTCATCCGGGGATCTGGTCCAGTCTGCATCTGAGAATCCTTCGATGTTGAATTAACCATGGTTTTTATGGAGAAGCCCTCTTCTTGGAGCTCCTTTCAGATATCGTAGTATTCTTTCTAGTTCTTGCCAACGACTAAGTTATGGCTTGTGCATGTATTGACTTATCACACTTACTGCATATGAAATATCCGGCCTTATTACACACAGGTAAATAAGTCATCCCACTAGTATTTGATATTTTCGGATATTTACATCTTCTCCAGTGCCTCCACATAATTTTGTATTTGAGTCCATAGGAGTGTCTGTTGGTTTGCATCCCATCATTCTTGTCTCCTCTAGTAGATCAAGGGCATACTTCCTTTGGGATAGCACAATCCCATGTCTAGATTGTAATACTTCAATACCCAAAAAATATTTGAGTAGTCCAAGATCCTTCGTCTTGAATTCAGCACATATTTTCTCCTTTATTTTCTGGATGCCCTTAGAATCACTCCCAGTTAAAATAATATCATCAACTTATACAGCCAGAATCACCTTACCTCTCGATGTATTTTCAATAAATACTGAGTGATCTCCAGAACAACTATAAAAACCAACTCATATGATGGCTTGACTAAATTTCTCAAACCATGCCTAAGGGGACTGCTTTAGACCATATAAAGATTTTTTCCAACCACATATCTAGGTGGTTGTTGCATGTAAATTTCTTTTTTAATATCACCATTAAGAAATGCATTTTTCACATCAAGTTGATATATCGGCCATGATGAGTTGGCCGCCAAAGATAACAATATATGTACCGAGTTCATTTTTTCCACTAGAGAAAAGGTTTCTTCATAATCAATTCCATAGCACTGAGTACAACCTTTGGCAATCAGTCGAGCCTTCAGTTGTGCAATTGACCCATCCGGATTATGTTTGACAGTACAAACCCAATTGCAACCAACGGATTTTTTATCTGTTGGAAGAGGAACCAGTGACCATGTATGATTTTCATTAAGGGCCTTCATTTCTTCATCCATTTCTGCCTTCCACCCTGGATGTTGTAGAGCCTCCTGATAGGAATATAGAACAGATATGGAGGAAATAGAAAAAAGAAACTGACAACATAAAGGTGAGAGGCGATGATGAGACAAAAAAATTGGAATGGGATGAGAAGTACAAGGTCTAGTGCATGATATAGGTTCTTTCCTTATAACAATAGGACGAGTATCATATTGAGGGCCAAAAATAAATGGTGATGAAGGAATTACCTTTGTTGGATCTGTAAATTCGGCAGGTGTGGTGTCGACCACTTGCTCTGAGGGTTGAATAATCTCTGTATCACATGGCATAACCGGTCAAGGGGAATCAGGTACTGAGGAAAGACCAGGAGGAGCACTATCAGAATAAAACGAGGAGTCTTCAAAAAATGTTACATCCCTGGACACAAATAAACGTTGAAGAATAGAACTATAACAAACATAACCCTTTTGTGTGCGAGAGTATCCCAAAAAGATACACTTGATAGATTTAGGATCAAGTTTGTTGTGTCTAGGAAATGAATTATGAACAAAACATTGACATTCGAAGACTTTCAAAGGTAGTGAAAATGGATCATCATTTGGTAATAATCTAGAGTAAGGAGATTTATTACCAAGAATTGTAGATGGTAGACGATTTATAGGAAAACAAGCCTTAAGGAATGCATGAGGCCAATAAAAATATGAAACTTCCATGGCATATAATAAACCTCGAGCTACCTCAAGAGTATGACGATTCTTCCATTCGGCTACACCATTTTGTTGAGGAGTGTAGGCACATGACGTTTGATGGATAATGCCATTTTCTTGACAAAAAGCTTCAAGGTCTTTGGAAACATACTCCTTGGCATTATCAGTTTGGAGAATTTTTATTTTCTAACCAAATTGTGTGAGTACCATAGCATGAAGTGACTTAAAAATAAATGGTATCTCGGAACGCTCCTTAAATATAAACAACCAAGTTGTGAGAGTGAAATCATCAATAAATGTAATAAAGTATTTTGCTTGAGAATTGTTGGAGACACTCAAGGGTCCCCAACACTTTTGACTTCTAAACGAGGAGAGTATGTACTCTTTTAATGTTTACTCAATTGACAAACCTCACAATGAAATTCTGACCTTACTTTAAGAGAACGAAAGATATAATGAAGAGACTGTGCAGATGGATGTCCCAACTGATTGTGTCATAACCATGTCTCATTTTCAGTAGTGGAAACCATATTCATTTTTGGCACGTCCAAGTAGTAAAGCCCCTTGTTCATGGCCTCCACCAATCACCTACTTCGTTATAAGATCCTGAAAGATACGTGAAGTGGGTGAGAAGGTAATAGAGCAATTAAAATATTTTTTCAGCTGACTAACAGATAAGAAATTCAAAGGGAAAGTAGGAACGAAAAGAATATCAGTGAGTGAAAGTGATGGTGTGACAGAAGTGGAACCTTTCCCTTAGACTTTGGTCTGAGAACCATCAGCTATGGCAACAAACTTGTGTGAAAGACTCAGAGATAGAGAAGGTTGCCAACTTGTGAGATATTTGTGGGTCCCACTTGATCTTCTAGACTTCTAACTCATTTCAGCTTGTACTTCTTAATTCCTTAACTCGTGCTTGCTTGGGTGAGAAATCTTCTTGGTGTCCCACTTCCTCATGGTGGGTCCCACATTGTAACATTGCTAAAAGCCATTGATGACCAATTTGTCACGTCAGACAAGGCATTAGCAAGCACCCTAATCATGAAGCTCTCATCCCTACGGCTCACCAGTATACGCGGTGCGCATGAGCACATCATACAAATGAGAGATATTACAGCTCAATTGAAGAAACTCGAGGTAGACATATCGGAATCTTTCCTAGTGCACTACATCCTTAATACCCTTCTGCACCAATATGGACTCTTCAAAATCTCATACAACACACAAAAGGATAAATGGTTAATGAATGAACTTTTGACCATGGGTGTTCAAGAGGAAGGGAGATTGGTGATGGAACAAGGAGAAAGTGCCATACAGGCAATGCATGGAAAGGGCATAGACGAAACCAAACTGAAAGGGAAGGGTAAAATACCCCCCCAGGCTGGTATTAAGAAAGATTCTGAGTGTTTCTTCTGTAAAATGAAGAGAAACATGAAGAAGGAATGCGTCAAGTTTCAGAAATGGCTTGTGGACAAAGGTAATCCAACCTCAGTTGTTTGTTATGAATCTAATATGGTTAATGTCAATATTAACACATGGTGGATTGATTCTGGATCAACAATCCACATCTCAAGTTCCTTACAGGGTTTGAAAAACCTAAGGAACCAGTGGGAAGTGAGCATAACATCTTATCAGGAGACAAGATGAGCTCACATGTGGAAGCTATAGGAACTTGCTATTTAAATTTAAGTAGTGGGATTATTTTAAAATTGGATAAGACCTTTTATGTTCCAAGTTTTTCTAGAAACTTGATTTCAGTTTATAAGCTTGTACCTTATGGATATTCCTTTAATTTTTCAGACTCATATTTCAGCTTGTTTTATAAGTTTGATTGTGTTGGGAATGTTATTTTGTCTGATGTTCTTGATCACATCAATTTACAAAACAATGCCACTTATGATTCAATACATGTTCACACTAGTAATAAAAGAGGTGTTATTAATGAGGATTCCTCTACATTGTGGCACCAGAGATTAGGTCATATCTCCATGGATAAATTTAATAGATTAGTAAATGAAGGGTACTTAATACTCTGGATTTTACTGATTTTGAAACTTGTGTAGACTGCATTAAGAGAAAGCAAACTAACAAGTCAAAGAAAGGTGCCAATAGAAGTTCAACCATATTAGAGATCGTACATACTGATATTTGTAGTCCAGACATGGACTCACATGGTCATAAATATTTCATCTCTTTTATAGATGATTACTCACGATACGTGTATCTCTACATGCTTTATAACAAGAATGAAGCATTAGATGCCTTTAAAATCTTTAAGGTTGAAGTAGAGACACAATGCAGTAAGGAAATTAAGATCATGAGATCAGATAGAGGTGGAGAATACTATGGTAGATACCCAAAGAATGGACAAGTACCTAGGCCATTCGCAAAGTTTCTTCAAGATCATGGGATTGTTGCCCAATATACCATGCCTAGTTCTCTGGATCAAAATGGTGTAGCAGAAAGAAGAAACCGAACATTATTAGGCATGGTTTGGAGTATGCTAAATAACTCCAATCTTCCTAGATCCTTGAGGGCTGAATCACTTAAGACGACAGTGTATATATTAAACCAAGTTCCAACCAAGGTTGTTCCTAAAATGCCATTTGAATTATGGAAAGGTTGGAAATCGAGTTTGCGACATCTGCGTTTGGGGAAGCCCGTCTGAAGTGAGAATTTATAATCCACAAGAGATGAAGCTGGACCCAATGACCATTAGTGGGTATTTCATTGGATATACTGAAAGGTCCAAAGGTTACAGATTTTATTGTCCATCTCACAGCACTAGGATTGTGGAATCAAGAAATTCAAAGGTTCTTGAAAATGACTTGATTAGTGGGAGCATCCAACTCGGAACATAGTTTCTGAGAAGGATCATTTAGAATTTCAACCTTCTACCTCAAGTGATAGATTGGTTATTGTTTACAACACCCCTCAAGTACAAACTAGTGTTGAACAACCAATCATTGAAGTTCCAGAAGATGCTGACGACATTCCAGTAGATCAGGTTGTTCAAGAGTTGCCAAACACTTTTGAACAACTAGTTGAACCACATACTTCTCAGGAATATGATGGTACAACATTAAGAAGATCTACTAAACTAAAGAGATCAGTAATTTTTTATGATTATGTTATGTATCTACGAGAATCTGACTACAATATTGGAGCCGAAAATGATCCCAAGATCTTTTCACAAGCCATGAGTGGCAAAGAATCAGAATTATGGTACAATGCCATGAAGGATGAGATGAATTCTATGAAGAGTAACGAAGTCTTGGATCTTGTTAAGCGGCCTAGTGGATTTAAAGTCATTGGATATAAATGGGTCTTTAAGAAAAAAAAGACTCATTAGGCAACATTGAGAGATACAAGGCAAGACTCGTTGTTAAGGGATTCACAGAGAAAGAAGGAATCGATTACACGAAAAAAATTTCTCCTGTATCTAAGAAAGATTCATGCGCATTATTTTGGCATTAGTAGCCTATTTTGACTTAGAGTTGCAACAAATGGATGTGAAAATGGCATTTCTTAGTGAAGATCTAGAGGAGGAAATTTACATGAAACAACTTGAAGGATTCCCCTTTAGTGATGATGAACAATTGGTTTGCAAGCTAAAAAAATCCATATATGGATTAAAATAAGCATTCTGCCAATGGTATTTGAAATTCCATAATGTAATTTCTTCATTCGATTTTGTAGAAAACATTATGGATCAATGTATATTCCAGAAGGTTAGTGGGAGTAAAATTTATTTTTTTCTTTTATATGTGGATGACATTTTGCTAGCGACCAATGACAAGGGTTTTCTGCATGAAGTGAAATAATTTCTCTTTAAAAATTTTGATATGAAGGATATGGGTGAGGCATCTTTTGTCATTGGCATTAGGATTCATAGAGACAAATTTAGAGGTATCTTAGTTTTGTCTTAGGAAACCTATATTAATAAAGCTTTAGAGAGATTTCAGATGAAGGATTGTTCACCAGGTGTAGCTCCCATTGTGAATGGAGATAGGTTCAATTTGAAACAATGCCCGTAGAACGACCTTGAAAGGGAACAAATAAAGGACATTGCATATGCTTCTACTGTCAGAAGCCTGATGTATGTTCAAGTCTACACAAGACCTGATATTGCATTTGCTGTTAGAATGTTGGGAAGATATCAGAGTAATCCAGGGTTAGACCACTGGAGAGCTGCAAAGAAAGTAATGAGGAACCTTCAAGGAACCAAAGACTACATGTTGATGTATAGACAGACGGACAATCTAGAAGTAATTGGTTATTCAGATTCTGACTTTTCTTGCTGTATTTATTCACGCAAATCAACATCAGGATACATTTTCTTGATGGCCAATGGAGCTATATCATGGAAGAATGTCAAACAGACTTTGACTGCTATGTCGACTATGGAAGTCAAGTTAGTTTCCTATTTTGAGGCTACTTCACATGGTGTGTGGCTTAAGAGTTTCATTTCTAGGCTTAGAATTATGTACTTTATCTCTAGGCCATTGAGAATGTATTACGAAAATTCAGCTGTTGTTTTTATGGCCAAGAACAATAATAGTGGAAGTCGAAGTAAACACATCGACATAAAGTATTTGGCCATAAGAGAACGTATTAAAGAAAAGAAAGTGGTCATCAACATGTAAGCACTGAATTAATGATAGTTGATCCTTTGACTAAGGAAATGCCACCGTTTAAATTCAAGGATCATGTCGTGAATATGGGACTTGGTTCCATTATGTAATTTTTCATTATATGAACAATGTTTTTTTAGTGAAATTCTTAATTATTGTGATGTTTTTCTCAAATTTATGTGCACCTTAATTTTGAGAAAAGTCATCTGTGTTGGACCAACAATAAACATAGGGTTTATTCATAATGTATAAGAAATAAATACTTTGTAATACATGGAAGGTAATACTCGTCATTAGAGGACCTATTGCCATGATTCATGTATTTATTACTTAAATTCAGATTATCAATGGGATTCAGATTACACTAGAAGTGTGGACCAAGTGGGAGAATGTTAACTGTTGCTTCCTTTCCATTTCGGAAACAATGGTTGGTCCAACTTCTATCATAGAGAACGTGGAGCAACTTCCCTTTTGTAAGTTATGACCCATGTCTCTCCCATCGACAATTACAGAAAGCCAATAAGCTTGATGGAAGCTTTGGCTTATAAATAACTTGTTTGATTCCCAATCTCGTTCACTGACTCAACCCTTCAGTTTACACCGTCACTGAATGTGATCAGAGAGCAAAAACACCAAACAAAAGCAGAGAACGGCAGTGCTTTTTACGGAATCTAATCGTTTGAAGGGAGGTAAGATTTTGGGCTTCAATTTACATTTTATTCAATGAATTTCATGCGGATAATTAGAAATTCATGTTAGATTACATAATCTTCTAATTAGAGTATTATCCTGGCTAGGGACTTCTCCACTAGGAACTATCATTGATGCTTGGCGATGGATTTTGGTCCTTTGACCTGTAAATGAATTTAAACTAGATTATAAACTTATGGAAGTATAATCTAGTTTAAAGCGGGTAGGAATATGCATTACATATAGCTCCTAGAGGAGACAATGAAAAACTAGACTGCTAAAGCACAAATGCAAAAATATTGGTCAAAGAGAATTTGGTGTCCCAATAGAAAAATGTTCCAATAGGAGCATTAGTCTAAATGGAAATGATTTCCCCATCATTTTGTCTTCTTGTATTAGCATAAACAATCCCTTAATGTTCTATTATATATTCAACTACTCAGGATCTGAAATTTCTTACCGGTGGCTTGTTAAAACTTAGGTCTGGGCTTTGCAAGATTGAAAAACAATCATGGTTGGAGGAAAGTCTAATCGTGCTAAGGTTGAATTTTCTAATGAGATGGATCGTTTGCTCAATAATGTTCCTGAAATTATAAGCTTCAGCGATTCGGCACAAAGCTTGGTTAGTCAAAGTGAGACCATTGATTCGACGTTCCCTGAATAACTTGGAAGGCGTATATGGAGATTTATGCATTCAAATTACAACATAATAAACAGGATTTGCTGGTTACAAATTTGGAGTTTCTTCCAGTGATTTTTTGGAACCTCAATTTTTTTTAATCAATCACATAATGGTTTCTTCATGCAACCTACAAGCAATTGTAAACAGGTGCAAATAGATTATCAGCTATGATAACTTGATAAACCAGTGAGCTTATTTCGATTATTTGGTTATGTATATATACTTCGAAATATATTGAAGGAGATTGTTTTTTCCTTCATACCTCAAGTGAGCTTCCACAATAACCTCGTCCCCCCTTTGTTCCACACATTGTTCACCTAAAAAGAGTTCATTAAAAGCAGGTAATATTTAACGCTAAAGCTTCAGTCAACATGTTGAAAACAACTTGACACTGCCTAGATAAGCAGCAAAGGACAAACCCATTATTGCTTGTTTCCTTCCTGTAGGAAAGGAAATTGTGAACTCTTATACTACGAAACCAAAAAGTAATAAAGATAGTTGTCCCAATATCCATTTTATTTTATTTTCTTTCGGATTAAAACGATAAACCAAATAAAACTTAGAATGTGACTATAAACGCAGCAGTCATTCTCCTCCATATTAGTCTTTCCCTTATCGCAAAAAAAAGTTTAGCAGTTCTCTCCATGGAGCGATTTATTTTCTAAAGTTGGCAGACCCATGACAAGGTTTCTAGCTAGCACCATTTTAATTGTGGGCATTGTTCAAAGGAAACAAATGTTTAGGAATGACCCATTTGCTATATAATTAAGAAAGTTTGAAGAATTGAAGGCTAGAGTCAAGTCAAGTAGAAACATCTCAAAAACTCTAAAAATTTGTGACAATAGTCAACCAACCTTCAATCCAAATGTACACAAGAGCTTTTGGAGTTTAAGGACAAAATCTTTCAAAATCATGTTTAACCGATGCGCATGAATAGCTAAAACTTTCTAAAACACCTTAAGATAAATTTTTATCACGCTTAGAAGTCATTTTAAAATACTGGCAATTGGCATGGTCCATCATACTACTAGTCATGATCGATTATCCAAGTGCAATTTCACAAACAATATAAAGCATGATAAACCAACCTAACTAGCTTAATCGATCATATAGTATCCTTCTAGAATGAGCTATAAAGCATGATCGATCATCTGTACAAGATTGATAAATCATACTAATTCCAGGCATAATAAACTATAAAACTAGATCGATCAAAGCAATAGCCTTGATCAATTGAATAGAAGTATGCTATAAAGGGACAAAGTTTGATCGATCATACCCCTTTACATGATCGATCATATTGCCTTCTGCACAACCAAGGATACAAAGCATGATCAATCAATCGGGTAGAATTGATCGATCAATTAGGATTTTTTGAAAGGCATGAAAATGAAAAGAATATTGGTAAGGGTCCTTATCTTCCTTAAAAGTGCAAGGAAGAGTTGAAAGACAAAGGTGAAATAGGTTGGAATAAGAGAGAAGGGAAGAAGAGAGAAATAAAGAAGGAAAAAGAGGGAGATAAAGAGGAAGGTACAAGCAAAAGAGAAAAGACAGGAGGACAAAAGACATCAGAGTTTCTAGGCAACAAATTTAAGACAGGAAAGAGAGGCAAGAAAGATTTTAAAAAAAGGTTTCTTTGAGTTTTCCTTCAAGCAACACCCTTGTTTATATTTTTTTTCAATGTATTATTTGGGAAACTCCTCAATCATTTAGGATTCCCTAATTACATAATTTAAGGAGAGATAGTAGGAGATTGAGCAACTATATCAATCTAAGAGATATTTTAGAAATTTAAAAGATTACATCAATCAAAGGAAAAATTTTTCTATTCTAACAAGATTCAATCTTCTTCAAGAGAGGCAAATTTGACTCCAACTTTGACCAGCCCCTTGAGGAACAAATTTACTTTTTTACTCTTGAGCTCCTTTTTTTCTAGAAGATGACACTACTTTTCTTATGTAGATCGATGCTATAATTGATCAACAAGCCTAAGGAGTCATAAAAATATAGTCGTTACACTTGATTGATCAATCATAGCTTTCTAGTGATCAATTAATATGGTTTAAAAGTTTTTGCAAATGGATAGATAACGGCTAGTTTGTGTTGTGTGATTGCTTGTTTTATTATTTGCATTAATCTGCATTAAACACTAAAATTTTATTTTGTATATCTCAATTGATCCCCTATTGAGAACCCACTTGGACCAATAATTATGTAATATTGCAATTGTTCCTCCCTGCCATATTTTGTGCCAATTATTTGCCAAAGAACATGATGACTTTGAGTTGTGCTTGGAGATGCTAAGGGTTGACGACTTGAACAAGTTATAGACTGCCTTTTATATGATATTATGTCAATTGTAACAAAATTGTCTGCCTACATTATTTGATGTTATGATGCTAGTGCCTACATTATTTGATGTTATGATGCCTCTAGTAGTTGACCTTGCACAAAAGATATTGTTGTGTGGTCTATTGTAATATCCATAGATGTACCTAATAAAAAGGCAATTGACAGTTCTTTATCTTATAGTTTATGTGTCATATTGTTGTCATATTTGTCCTAACTTGTTTAATTCAACTAGGTTTCTACGCATGTTAAAAACACATACAAACAAAGTTTGACCTAAAGGTTCCTTCACTGAAGTATATATTAATAGTGAAGCATTAACTTTATATTTAATATACTTGGATGTGGTGGAAAATAGATTCTATTGGCCCCATCAAAATTATAATAGGGATCTTAGGTGTGTGAAAGAAAAAAAATGTCAGTTTTCTGATACAAAACATGCTGGCAGGATGGTAATAGAGACTTAAGACAATGTCAATCAAATATAAGAAGATGATTGGGGTTGTAGTATCTAACTACAAAGAGATAAAAAAATATCTCTTGTAAGCAAATTACCTCAATCTTGGAACTTTTATATGTGTGTTGGGTTTTATTCATAATGAGTAATTATTATTGTAACATATGTATTGAAAAAAGAAAATAGACAACTTCTTGCTCGCGGGGGAATGCTAGACATGGATAGATGACACAAGGAAATGTTTGTTGAATGTTAAAAAATAATGCTAGTTGTATACTAACCCTAAATTATAAAATGTAAAAGATAGTTTTGTTGTCTGTGATTATTATGATAGATGTGGACAGACTGTGATTATTATAATAGATGTGGACAGAAGATACAAGGCACTATTTGTTGAATGGTTAAAAAATAAGGTTAGTTGTATATTGATCCTAAGATATAAAATATAAAGATAGTTTTGTTGTGTGTGATTATTGTGATCCCATCTTCTTATTATTTTTTCCAACACAAGTTAAAACATTAAAATTTTAAGGATATCTTAATAGGCACAGTGATACTTATAGCCTTAGTTTTGGCCCCATTGGTCATCATAGTTTCTCAAATTACATCATAAACAACAAGTTTTGGAGCACACCGATGAACTCAAAACAACGATGTTGTGGTCAGGGGGTACTATAAAGATAATGGTTTTTGCTATTATGAGATGGTGACTAAGATAATAGAGTTGATTTACTTGTAAAATAATTTTGTATATATGTTCAAAAGTAAATACTTTGATTTAAGTAACAAAGGATGCCATCAAGATAGATGAGTTGTTCACCAACATCAAGATGTCTCGCACATGGTGCATCGATGACCCTTGTGTATTGACATGTCAAGTGGAATAAGCGTTTTAAAATTTTGATCTTAAACATGGTGGTCTATAGCATGTTGTATAAATGGTGGTAAATCCAAATGAGTGTGATGTTTTGGAGCAACAAAATACCACCATTGAAGAAAATAAGCTCACTGGTAGAACTTGTCTTTTGGATGGCTTCATAGTGTCCAACAAGATGATTACAAAGTAGTGTTTATCAAGACTATTATTTCCCTTAAGCTTACATCAATGCTATTTTTGGGGAGCAACCACTCGAGTGCTAGCAGAACAACTAAGTCATAATTTTATTTTTGAGAAAGATGATCCGGGGTAGGAAAACTGGGATTTAGAAGAAGAAGAAGAAGATAAAGAGGATGAAGAGGGAGATGAAGCCAAAGAAGAAAATGACAAATAAGAAGAAGATGAGGATAAAGAAGAAGAAAGCAAACATGATGAGGATTAATTTGAGGATGACCTATACTAGATGTACATGTAAAATTACAATAATTAATCTTAATAATAGGCAATTTAGACCATATGTGTTTTGGTTTTATTTAATGCTCAATCTAATTAAATTAATCAATTGTGTGATCTACCAGCATATTATCTAGATGGACACACCTTCAATCTTAGCCATTAGATCAGTCTCTATAGCAACTCTACTAACAGCAGCCTGAGTCATGGTTGTTGGAGCCAAATTTACCCCATCACTCGTAGGCAGAGACATGTATCCACCTAAGCCATGATAGTAGTGTTGAGAGCCCTAATGGTGCACGTCTCTCAAGTAGTGGTTGCTTTTGTAACATCCACTTTGTTAATTAGAGTAAGTTTTTCATCTTATTTGTACAAATTAATGGTCGTATATTTGTTATAAATACTTGTTCATTGGAGCTTCCACATCCTGACCATCTACACTACAACCCTCATAGAGTCAAGGGCCTGACCCTTATAGGGGTTTGGCCAATGTGAAGGCCATTAGGAACAAGGAGGGGGGTGGGGTGGTGGTAAGCAATGAAAAAATAAATCAATCACCGCAATAACACGAAATATTTTTGTTAGCTATGTTTTCCTATTGTTATTCACAGTCCAAGAACCCGTGCTTGGGAAATTTTACTAATCTTAGCTCTATTAGCTGGAATTCTACCTAAAAGAGGTTTTGGTTCACTTTTAAGACAAATGTGATTCAAATATGCGATTACAAATTAATCTCCCTTGAGATTAGCTACATTCTAATTCTAGAAAACCTTTCTATCAAGATTCTTAAGGTTCTAAATAAACCTATCAAGAAAAGAATAAAAATACAAAAGTAAAGAAAAAATTAAACCCTTTATAGACTTGGAGAGACAACCTTCTCCCTTCGAATGTCCAAGCCTCCAACTTTGATGCACAATGTGGATGATTTTGGAGCTTGACTAGATGAATTCAAGGAGTAGGTTTTGAGAGGAGTGTACAGGATTTGCACAGAATGTTTTTTCCTTTTCAAAAATGAACTTAGGAGAGGATTTGCAAGATTGAGAAATTTGAATGTTGTAGGTATGTTAACAAATGCTCATTAACTTCTCAGAATAATATTTGGTGGGGTATTGATCAATAACCCAACTTAGCAATTATTTTCCTATTTTTAAAATGGTCACTTTACAATGATTGGTTAGTGTAAGGTATTGATCAATCAATCGTTTGTAATGGCTATATTTTTGATAGAAAATGGCTTATTGTTCGAAAGTATGATCGATCAATATTCTTTCATTGAATTTGACAAGTTAAGTTGAACGATCAATGTCCAATGAATGATCAATCAATCAAAATTTCTATTGGTAGTGCATTGTAAGTATGATCAATCAATGGTTTTCCTATGATCTATCATGTTATATGTCCCTGGTTGGCAAGCTTCTGTATGATCGATCAATGTCAAGTGGTTGATCTATCATTCTTCATAATTTTGCATTGCCTAGACATCATTGATTGATCCCTCCATAGGGAATTAGCAATCATGCTTTATAACTCAGTTTAGCCATGTTTTGGTTGATCGATTAACCACCCTTGATTTATCGATCATGCGTTATATTTTTGTCCTGTACACATTCTGGTTGATCAATCATTTACAGATGTTGATCGGTCAATCTAGTGTTAGATCTCTAAATGTGTTTTCAAAGTATGATTGAAATTGACCGTCACTGATTTTAATATGTTTAAAATACATGTATGTAAACTGCAATTTTGACCTAAGGCTCCAAAAAATTTTCATTGTACCTCAAGTTTGAAGATCTGGTATTGCTCTGTTACATAGACTGAGTTTTTGTGACTTTCCAAGACTTCTTGAACTCTAGTCTTCAATTCTTTGCTTCTTCTTTAAGAGGGTGTTGTGTCAAGATGACTTCAACATAGTAGTGTAGTTTGAGGTCTTTGAAAAAAATTTGTCGGTTCTTTGTGTAGACCTTGATTTGTGTGTCTATTAAAAGAATTGCATCTAAAATACTAGAATTGCTAATGTTAGATTACTTACGCTTTGTTATCATCGAAATCAACATGAGTGTCAATGCTCTATCAACAGAGATCAGCGCTCCATCATGCACAAATGCCATTTACAATGTAGTGAATTCACCAACTTCATCAGTGCACTTCTTAGGAAACATGCACCAAAGAGGGTGGTGAAATTTAAGTCTTACAAGGATGAAGATTTTTCCAACATGTTTGACATGATCCAAGTAACATCACTTTATTTATGTTACCTCATTAATTACTTATACTTTGTTTAATGTATAGTGTCATACATAATTAATCTCGTGTTGTTTTGTTCATCTTATGTAAGATGAACTCACAATCAATTGTTATAATGATGAGTCTTTTAGGATTTGAGAACAGGCAATCCAACATCCATTTATAGAATGTTCCTTAGATGATTGATATTGGATACGCCAAAAAGTCTTCAATTATGATAATTATCAGATATTTTATTTATTTTTTGTATTTATAATACTAGTAGTTTTTTTTGTACATTTGTAAGAGTTATGTCCTTTTGTTTTTTCCTAAATGTAGCGGAGATCTAAGAATAACTCTAGAAATACTTAGAAATAAAAAATCCAGCATGCATGTGGTCAAAGTCATTCGTTCATGCACACCATAAGATGACATCTAAAATATTATTGACATTTTTTTCGTACGCTATGTTTGTAGGGTGAGGCCAACAAAGTTGATTTATTTAAGATCACCCACTCCAGATAGGCTAGTGGATGGGCATATGAGGAGACTAGAGTTGCCTATGCTAATTTTTATATTTTATTTAATTTTAAAATAAATTTAAATAAATTAATAATTACTATATAAAACTTTAACAGAAATAGATGGACAGTTTATTCCAAGAGGTCAAAGTTACAGGTGTAGAGTCTAACTATAGTGCTATACATGATTAAGTGATGAGTATTCGGGTTGCTTATTAGAAAGGAATGGGTCTTTGTGTGCCCCCTTCCTACAACTCGGAGTTCAAGAGCTGCCATTGCAGCCCAAGCAACTCACTTAGAGAAGATTGCATAGACAAGGGAGGTAGTTATGCAATAGCCACAACAGTTAGCATAGTAGTCACAACAATTAGCATATCAGAAACAATATGTAGTAGAGTAATAAACTATTTTGAGTAGGTTTGACGCCCAAATGACTCAAATGATGGGTTTGTTGGCTTCTCGTGGCATCATCTTCACAACACCAAGACAACTCTAGCTCCTTGCACCTTCTCCCTTCATCATAACAGGCTTTTTATATGTATCTTTTTTATATATATGTTTATATTTACAACATATTTTTAATTTAAAAGTTTAAAATTTTGACATTATTTTTTGAAAACATATATTTTTATACTCAACAATATAAATATAAGTTCGATTTCGTTTTTCTAATTTTTATTTTTTATATATTATTTTATTATTTTCTAAATTGGTATATAAAAAATAAAAAGATAATAAAAATTAAACAAATCTCTATAAAATAATCTTGTTGAGAATGTCAAAGTGGTTCCGTCCACTCTTGTAGGCAATAGCTTTCTACACCTAATAGATCGATCTGTTGGGTAGTATTGGCTAGGCGCTGTCATGGTATCAGAGCTAGGCACGCCATGTCCCGTATTCGAATCCCATGAGAGGCGGTCAAGAATGGGCGGGGTGAATGTCAGAGTGGTTTCGTCCAATCTTGTAGGCAGTAGCTTTCCGCACCTAATAGATCAGTCTGTTGGGTTGTATTGGCTAGCCGCTGTCAGAGAATTCTTTTATAGAGAATTAATTTTAAAGTACTTAAAAATAATCCTTAAAGAAATAATTTCACCAAGAACCATTTTTAAATATTTTTAAAAAATTATTGACAAAATAATTTAACTAAGAATTAATTTGAGAAATAATGTAAAATAATTAAAATAATAATTGGAAAAATTATTTCATCGAGAATTAATTTCTAGCTGAAAAATGGTTTGTTACTTTTGATGAAATTTATTTTTTACTGATAATATATATTAATGGTTATTTCTAGCTAATTTGTTTAGTGAAAAAGTCCATCAACTTTAGGTAGCAAAAAATATGATTTTTAAGTATTTTTTTCTACAAGAAAAATTATTTTTCGTATAATGGGATTACTTAGAGAGAATTGTTTAAGGACAGAGAGAGGAGGCTTACACAGACTAAATTTAGAAAATAGAGTGTCACGAAAGATAGGCTGAGAGCTAAGCAACCAATCAAACTATAATAGATTGTTGTTGATTGAACTGAGCCATGATTTTGTATTGATTTAGAGTAGTATTTATATACAATTTAACAACAAGAATCACCTAAACAGAAGGGTGATTTAGAGGAGTCAGTGGAGTTCTATTCTTATGGACGACTCAACTGATTAGTTGATAATCAACTGCTACATGTTTCATTATGAAGTGAAATACGGGATTGGAGCTTAACTGAATGACACCAATATTATCACAATAGACATTAGGAGAAGACTTCAAAGCCACAACAAGTTCAATAAGTAGAGAGCACACCCACCGAAGTTCAACAACAGTAGCAGCAATTGATTGATACTCAACCTCAGTAGATGAATGAGCAACAATGTGTTGTTTCTTTGAACTCCAGGAAATGAGATAACGTTTAAGATTGGTAATGTAGGCACTAATGGAAGAGTAATCATCTTTATTGCCTGCCTAATTGGCATCCGAGATCCCATAAAGAGATATATAGGAGACTTACGTTGTAGAAGAAGCCCTTTATCTAATGTGGCACATAAATACCATAAAATTTGTTTAACAAGTACCCAATGCTCTCCAGTCAATTGATGCATAAACTGAGACATCTTATTGATATCAAAGGAAATATAAGGACAGTGAGAGAGATATATTGAAGGTGCCAACTACTTCATGAAATTGAGATGGGTCAGAAAGAGGAGAGCATGAGGTCATGGTGAGTTATGAAGAGTTCATCAGCTATGGTGTGAGAATAGGTTTAGCATCTTCCATATGAGTCCTTTTGAGAAGGTCTTAGATGTATGTGCAATATGCCATTACGATGCAAAGCAACCTCAACTCCAAGGAAGTAACAAAGAGAGCCAAGATCTTTAAGAGAGAAATGTTAGGCGAAGCAATCAACAACTTGAGAAATAAGGTCATCGCTATTACTAGTAATAATAATATCATTGACATATACCAGTAGAAATAGAACATGCTTGACAATATTGAGAATAAAAAGGGAAGTATCAGAGTGAGAATTCTTGAAACCTGAGCTCACAAGAAATTGATGCAGTTCATGAAACCAAGCCCGTGGAGCCTGTTTGAGACCATAAATAGCTTTATGAAGTTTGCAGACATAAGTTGGATGATTTGAATCAACAAAGCCCGAAGGTTGTGCCATACAAACATTTTATGAGAACTGGACTTGAAGAAAGGCATTTTTGATATTAACTTGACGAAGGGACCAATCATTGTAAACTGCAATACTAAGTGCAAGTCTCACGGTGGTGAGCTCAGTAATTGGGATAAAAGTCTCATGGTAATCCACACCTGGTCATTGATGAAATCCTTTGGCCACAAGATGAGCTTTAAATATACCAATAGACCCATTAGAGTGTTTTTTTTTCAAAAACTCCATTTACAACCAACAAGATTAGTGATACTATCAGGAGGAACTAGCTCCCACGTCCCATTACGAGCAAGAACATCAAATTCTTTAGACATAGTTTAACGCTAGTTATGATTTTTGAGGGTTTGAGTCATGGAAGAATGTCCAGAGACAGGTTGGGATGTTAGGTGTGTGTGAAGGTTGAGTTTTTGAATTGTTTTTCGGATATTGTTTTTGGTTCGAGTGGTCATGCGATGTTGGGTGAGTTTTTGGGTGGTAGATTGTGTTTCGATGGATGGATGGATAGCATATGGTGATGATTGGATGGGTCGTGGTTGTTGCTCAGTTTCTATTTGATGTGTTGGTATCTTAGAGGTTTGTGAATTATCATCAAAAGGAGTCATTTCTTGGGGGCATCCTTGACTTTTATTGCAAAGACATGCATTACATGAAAAATCTATTGGCATAGGAGTAGAAAATTTTAAATGATAACTAGAAAGAATGTGTTTCAGAATGGGAAGAGCTAAATGACCTAATAGATGATGTCAATTGGTTAATGTGGTTTTGACTTGAGAGAAGGAAAGAATTGGAGAAGACAAATTTACTAGCCAGTCATTCATACACTCCATCTTTGGTGTTGCCCATCATACAAATTGCCCCAATGCAAAGATCTTTCACATGAAAGAAAGATGGTGAAAATTCAACAAAAGCATTATTAGTAGTTCAAAATTGAGAGATATAAATTAAGTTTTTGCATGGTTGGTATGCAAAGGACATCATTCAAATTAAAGGTAATAGTGGGAGTTAGAAGAGATATAGAATCAGCGAGGTTGATGGAGAGACCAATGCCATTGCTAACCACATAGAATCAGCATCATAAGAACCAATAAAGTGTACATAAGGAGATAAGTTTCTCATGTCTATTGTGACATGGTGAGATGCTCCACTATCAAGTAACCAAGCCAGATTGTTGGAGGTGACATTTGCAGCATAATGAGCTCATGGTTGCTAGGGTGATACCGAAGTATGAGGTGGTGGAAATCCTTTGTTGGTTGACTGAATTGGTACAAGTTGAAATGATGGACATTACTTAGCCAAGTGCCATTGGATACCACAAATTTAACAAAGCCCCAAATATGAATGGGGTCGAGGTCTGTAACTTGGAGCACCTGAGTTGGTAGCCAAGGTTGGTCTGCTAGGGTTGTTAGGCGATGGGCGCCAGCTGATGTAGAATTTTAGTTACATCGACTTTTATACCTCGCAAGCGTACAAATCGTTCATGTAATCTAGCAGTAAGCGAGGATCATATCCACAGAGAGGATTGAATTTTGTGTATTCTTCAGTCAACTAGCCTAACCAAATATGATGAATTAATATGAACTAAACACTAATTATATCCTAAATTATCAAGCAATAATTTAATTAACTACTTGCACAACAGGAAACGTCAACTCTGGATTTTACCGTGATTCGTGCCTCTCTCGAGCACCACGTAACCACGAATCCGGATTCTCAATCCTTGCGTCTAGCCCCTCTCGGGCGCCTAGAGTTAATGACAAAGATCGGATTACAATAGAATGCAGAGAATTAATTTCCTATTGTGATGATGCTAAAATTATCAACTCTGGATTTTACCGTGATTCGTGCCTCTCTCGAGCGCCACGTAACCACGAATCCAAATTCTCAATCCTTGCGTCTAGCCCTTCTCGGGCGCCTAGAGTTAAAGACAGAAATCGGATTAAAATACCAAAATCCAACCTCAATTATAATCTTACCCTAATTAGCTAATTTAATCAAATATCAAGAAAACAAATCTTAAATAAACCTTAATTATCAAATCAGATTCAATTAACATTCAAAACCTAAGTTCAAACCATATAAAAACTAAATTCAATAATGACGAATTACTCCCCTTCTTCCTCCTCTCGCTCGGGCAGCAACTCGTTCTCACGGGTGCTGCAATTTCCCGAAATCAATGGCTTCAGGTTGGCAAGAGTGAGTGGCCGGAGGTAGAGACGACGCCGACGACGAAGGTTGGAAGCCGACGGACGGAGGGAACGTCCGGCGAAGAGTGAAACAAAGCTGACGTTCTCTAACCGGCTCTCTCGAGTCTCGGTTGGAATCGGAATAGCTCCGGGACTGGTCAAAAATACGTAACCGACGCCGGAGGATAGTCAAAAAGCAGAAGTGGCACCGGAGAAGCCCTCTCGGATCTCTTCTCGGCCTGCCGAGCGACTATTGTCGAACTCACCTCGACGGAGACTCTCTCAAGCTCTCCTCGGGTTTGTTCTCGGTTGCTGGACGGCAATGGACGGCGGTGGACGACGGTAGCGCGGCGAAAGGTATTGGCCCGGCGAACGGCGGTGGGGAACTCCTCTCGGGTCCTCCCCTTTTTCGGTCGACGGTGCTCCTCTGTTTTTCGATACTCTGTTTCTGTTTTCCTTTCACGCTCCCCTCTCGGGTTTTCCCTCTCGGGTCCCCTTTCAACCCCCTCTTTCGACGCCCCCCTTTTGCTTTAAATACCATCTTGTTTATTTTAAAACGATTTGACCTAAAAATCATCTCCATTTCACTAAGGGCATTTTGGTAAATATCTCCTTCTCCACCATAATTCTCCTGAAATTCCATAATTAAATCTATAAAAAGCATTTCAGGAAGAAATAAACCTTAAAAACAATGAAATATAATTCAGGAGAGAAAAATATGCAATATCGACAGTGATTAATGCCAAATTCAATAAATGCTCATTTCATTTGAAAACCGATAAATAACCACCTATAACACAATTATAAAGGTTATTCTATTATAATTAACTTAGTTTTCATGTCAGAATATAGCATCTATCACACCCCCAAACCTAAATCTTTGCTAGTCCCTAGCAAAACAACAATCGAACCAAAATTAAGCCTAGGAAAACAAAATGCCACTTTCGTAGGGAGCACGATTGCATTTAGCGCATGCAACAAGCCGTTAAACCCCTACTTTGTAGTAGTGGACGAGTTATGTCTCGTGAGGGTTTGCATGGAATTTACCCACAAAATTCATCTAAATCAATAATATAAAAAGAAAAAATGAAGAACATTTACTCCTCATTAGCATATGACTAACACTTAGTATCGTAAAATATCTGAAAATCATATGAGATCTTGCGAAATTTGAAAACCTGTGTAAAATATAGTCTATTATCAATCCAAATACACTCATTGTTACTCCACTTGAACCAATGTGACCCATAAACTATTACTTCAACAGAACAAAGAGGCAACAAGTAACAATAAAATCCTGGTCACATCACAATTAAGAGAAAATAGTAGAGTAAGCCTGTTGTCTAACAATCTCACAGAAGAAATATACCAATTTCAGTCTTGACGTGCAACTTCTTTCAAATAATTCATCATCAAAGTTAAGGAAACTCATTGCTTCCAGATTTAAAACCATTTTATGCTATTACCAGCGTACTTTTGCTATTACCAGCGTAATTTATTTTTTTGTTTCACTGAATACTTTTGGTATTACCACCATTTTGTATTCGTCTTCACTGCACATGCACTTATTTTTAAGTAACCGACTGTTCCAGTGCATGTCCCTGGGTTTACCCAGGCTGTTTCTGAAGTTATCTGTCTTTTGAAAGCAAGAGCATTTCCATTTGCATTCATACGTTACAACAAGAAATTTCACTGAGGTATGAAAAAGATTGAGTTCAAACAGGCATACAAGACTATTCAGACTAACATGATCAACACTAGATTTACATGTTCTCTTTTGCAACTAAGTGCCAAGTCTAATGCAATAGTAAGTAAGTTATCCCACTGAATTCTCATGAATCACAACAAATGATATCAGATTTCTAATAGGCATATTCTACACAAATTTATGAAAATTTTTGAAACACATTTGAACAACTTATTTTAACTCTACTAATGTTAACCACATACTAAGAGGAGTAATTTGAAAACCGGGAACAGAAATCAAAAGAAAATTATTGCTAAGACATAAAAGAGTCGTTCCCCCCCCCCCCCCCCCCCCAAACCTAAACCTGACATTGTCCTCAATGGGGAAAAGTTAAAACATTATAACGACTACAAAAATAAATAAATAAAAAATAAAAAATAAATAAAATAACAACTTAGCTAGTTATACTCCAACAGGGTGAGGGTTAAGCTCCCTCAGGGCTCCTAAATCCATAGGTGGGACCATATGTGTTTGGTCATCAACAATAATACCGAAAAGTCAATAAAGACCCCCAGGAATGATACATAGTCTCCCTCGAAGAAGGTTTACTCGTATCAGCCGTACCCGTAGGTAATCATCCGTAGATGAAACCGCTATCCCACATCACACTTTGAAGAAATCTCCGTGTGACTGGCCACTGAAGGCAGCAGGAATCACGCGCTGAACACAAGTCCTTAAGTTACTCACCATAAGGTTTTCATTCAATACTTCAAGATCGAACTGGTCAATCCCAGAACGGTTGTTTGAGTACAGATCTCTCAAACTAGGGACCAAAAGTCTGGACTACCAGAACCATTTATGCTCTCAACCGGCAAATAAGAATAAATAAACCAAAAAATAAAAATAAAAATAAAAATAAAAATAAAAATAAAAAAAATAAAATAAAATTGTAATATACAAAGGGATAGAAACGTGGGGATTGCCCACAATGTGCTAAGTTTATAGTCGTAAGCAAGACTCTGACGCATTCAAGATGAAATGACAGGTTCCTCCAAGAAAATCACCATCACCTCCTCCGGTGTGGGGATATTCTCAAGATACGGTTTGAGCCTCTGACCGTTAACTTTGAAGATCGACCCGTCTCCGTGATTGCGGATCTCAATAGCGCCATGAGAAACACCTGTGTGACCTCAAATGGACCGGACCACCTAGATCTTAGCTTCCCTATTGCAGGTAACTGTAATGGTTCACCCTGATTGGCCATGGTAGCTCCTACTTTGACTTCGGGTGTTTTCCTACAAATCTGTTCTACCTCTTCAACAAAGGGAGCTAATGGTCCCCCTAGGGAATGGCGCCCGTGCATAAAAACACAAAAAGAAACAAAACGAACTATCAAATTAAGCTAACAAACTCACTACTAAAAATATGAACTAACTAGAAGAAATAAAAATAATTCCATAAAAAATCACCAAGTTAAAAAAAATAAAATAAAATAAAATAAAATAAAATAAAAATAAATCTAACCTAAGACTATGGAGAACAAAGAAATACACTTAATACGTGCCTCCCTGGCAACAGCGCCAAAAACTTGATGTAAAATTTTAGTTACATCGACTTTTATACCTCGCAAGCGTATGAATCGTTCATGTAATCTAGCAGTAAGCGAGGGTCATATCCACAGGGAGGATTGAATTTTGTGTATTCTTCAGTCAACTAGCCTAACCAAATATGATGAATTAATATGAACTAAACACTAATTATATCCTAAATTATCAAGCAATAATTTAATTAACTACTTGCACAACAGGAAACGTCAACTCTGGATTTTACCGTGATTCGTGCCTCTCTCGAGCACCACGTAACCACGAATCCGGATTCTCAATCCTTGCGTCTAGCCCCTCTCGGGCGCCTAGAGTTAATGACAAAGATCGGATTACAATAGAATGCAGAGAATTAATTTCCTATTGTGATGATGCTAAAATTATCAACTCTGGATTTTACCGTGATTCGTGCCTCTCTCGAGCGCCACGTAACCACGAATCCAAATTCTCAATCCTTGCGTCTAGCCCTTCTCGGGCGCCTAGAGTTAAAGACAGAAATCGGATTAAAATACCAAAATCCAACCTCAATTATAATCTTACCCTAATTAGCTAATTTAATCAAATATCAAGAAAACAAATCTTAAATAAACCTTAATTATCAAATCAGATTCAATTAACATTCAAAACCTAAGTTCAAACCATATAAAAACTAAATTCGATAATGACGAATTACTCCCCTTCTTCCTCCTCTCGCTCGGGCAGCAACTCGTTCTCACGGGTGCTGCAATTTCCCGAAATCAATGGCTTCAGGTTGGCAAGAGTGAGTGGCCGGAGGTAGAGACGACGCCGGCGACGAAGGTTGGAAGCCGACGGACGGAGGGAACGTCTGGCGAAGAGTGAAACAGAGCTGACGTTCTCTAACTGGCTCTCTCGAGTCTCGATTGGAGTCGGAATAGCTCCGGGACTGGTCAGAAATACGTAACCGACGCCGGAGGATAGTCAGAAAGCGGAAGTGGCACCGGAGAAGCCCTCTCGGATCTCTTCTCGGCCTGGCGAGCGACTACTGTCGAACTCACCTCGACGGAGACTCTCTCGAGCTCTCCTCGGGTTTGTTCTCGGTTGCTGGACGGCGGTGGACGGCGGTGGACGACGGTGGCGCGGCGGAAGGTATTGGCCCGGCGAACGGCGGTGGGGAACTCTTCTCGGGTCCTCCCCTGTTTCGGTCGACGGTGCTCCTCTGTTTTTCGATACTCTGTTTCTGTTTTCCTTTCACGCTCCCCTCTCGGGTCCCCTTTCGACCCCCTCTTTCGACACCCCCCTTTTGCTTTAAATACCATCTTGTTTATTTTAAAACGATTTAACCTAAAAATCATCTCCATTTCACTAAGGGCATTTTGGTAAATATCTCCTTCTCCACCATAATTCTCCTGAAATTCCATAATTAAATCTATAAAAAGTATTTCAGGAAGAAATAAACCTTAAAAACAATGAAATATAATTCAGGAGAGAGAAATATGCAATATCGACAGTGATTAATGCCAAATTCAATAAATGCTCATTTCATTTGAAAACCGATAAATAACCACCTATAACACAATTATAAAGGTTATTCTATTATAATTAACTTAGTTCTCATGTCAGAATATAGCATCTATCACCAGCCCACATGATCAGTAGGATATTGAGAGGGTAGTTGTCAATTGTTGTTGGACTTTGGTGGGTGCCAAGTAGTATTTTTTCGATACATTGGATTTACAGTAATTGGAAGATGTGCATTAGGTGTTATGTTTTCATGAATGATTTCTTCAAAAGATAGAAGTTTCTCATGAAGCTCATCAAAGGTGATGGGAATGTCTCAAGCTTCAACAACACGAAAAAGCTCTTATAGTCATCCCCCAGTCCATCCAAGACTTTTTCTGTAAGATCTTCCTCATCCATTGGTGTTTCAAGTTTATCAATCTCATATGCATGGGATTTAATGTATTGAAGAAAATCAGTGATATTCATAGTACCTTTGGTGGGATATGTGAGAAGATTCTTGACTTGCTTAATGCAGCCACAAGTTGGTTTGGTGTTTGTATTGGCATGAATAGTCCATGGTTCTCTAGAGGTGGTGGCTCGCACAATGAATGGGATAATTTTAGGAGACGAAGAGTTGATGAGGGTATTAAGGATCAGTTGATCTTGTTGTATCCAAACATTGTAAGCTGGATTTGGAGAGAGGTTTGTAGTAGACATAGTGATTGATCTTGCTGAGTCAACGTATGTAAAATAGGTAATGAGATGGACCGTGGGATTTTTTTTCTCTCTCACACATGCAAAATTAACATGTGCACTTTGTCTTCAACCTCCCGCTTGCTTCGTCTTCAACCTTCTGCTGATACAATCGAGAGTGGTTGTGCTTATGAGCCAGGGCGGCTGCTGCGGTATGTTAGAACACCGTTCTGAAGGCTCAGCCAGGGTCATCGAAGGCGCACGATTTATCATGATTGTGTAGGAAGGAGTGTAGGCGAGAGAAGAGGAACAGTTGATGGCGATAGAGGTTCGAATGGGTTGTTGAAGAACAACGAGTTGTGGGCACTGATGGCAGTGCCAATAGCTATTGTAGAGAGGTTGTTACGAGCGGAAAAGGAAGAGCAAGATATCTCAGTAAAAAAAAAAAAAGAGAGATTCTAAAAGACAAAAAATATTAAGGATTTAACGAGTTGCTCTGATAACATACAATATATTAGTATTGATTGAATTGAACCATAATTTTGTATTAATTTAGAGTAGTATTTATATACAGTTTTACAACAAGAATCGCCTAAACAGAAGTGTGATTCAGAGGTATCAAAATAGTCATATTCTTATGGACCATTCAATTGATTAGTTCATGAATTTTTACAGAGTCAAAATATCATGTTATTTACAAACTACCACCACGATTATGAGATTTCTTTACAGCTCGATCAGAAAGTCCTTGAGGTACCCCTACAAGTCAAACACCAACCGCTCTCCTTAAACTCACTTGAGTAGGTATACTGACATAAGTACCGATCTGCCTATTTCGAAAAGGCTATAACAGGTGGTGTTGCACCAGAGACAAAAACCCACGCCAACAAGCCCTCTGCTATTGCATGGGAGCCATGTATAGCTTCTTGTCTCGCGAGTCTAAATACTGTTTTCAGAATTGGTTTCTTGTAGACTTTGGGTTGGTACGGCGGAAAGACAAAAGGACAAAAAGGGGAACACGAAGGTTGTTGGTGAGGAAAATCCATGATTTAAGAATGTCGATAGATGGGAAAGTAGAGGTTCAGGTCCGCAATGGCAGAAATGCAGGCGGGAGGAGTTCCTGTTCTGGGTAAGAGGAGGTTAGGCCAGAAGTCTTGGAGTGAATCAAAGAAGTTGTGGCACATAGCGGCCCCTGCGATACTCACTTCTGTGCTGCAGTTCACAATTGGGTTTGTGACTGTGTGTGGAACAATATTTGTATCGCTCCGACCAATCCTTGTATAAGGTCCTGTTGCGCCTCTCACTAATGCCTCGAGGTTTTAGCGCAACTGGTTTCAACATGGTATCAGTGTAGGTTGGTCCCGAGTTCAAATCCCGCTCACCCCCCCCCCCCCCCCCCCCCCCCCCCGAAGGCCGCGAATTTGGCCACCGAATTTCCACGGGTATGCCCCGTGCAGGGGAGTGTGGAACTGTATGTGTATCGCTCGGGCCAGTCCTGTTGCACCTCTCACTAAAGCCTCAAGTTTTTAGTGCAACTGGTTTCAACACTGTGGCCTTCGTTGGGCACCTTGGGACTGTGGAGCTTGCTGCTGTATCCGTTGTTCAAAATGTCATCAAAGGCTTTGTTTTTGGAATCATGGTAAGTTCATCTACCATGCTTCTCATTTTTCTTTCTCCTAGTCTGTAGGTACCGATTCGTCCATGGCTTCTACTAATCCATTTATCTCTTGCTGGTTTTGCATCTCCATTATGCACTTCCATGGGCACAAATCTGCTTCTTCTTTCTTTTTATGGTTCAGTTCTCTCTCTCTGTCTCTCATTCACTCTATCACATTACACATACTTACACTGTTAATATCTAAAAGTAGAATCTAATCCTTTCAATTGATTCATAGCTAGGAATGGGAAGCGCCTTGGAAACACTCTGTGGTCAAGCAATTGGGGCAGGAAAATTTCATATGCTTGGAGTTTACATGCAAAGATCATGGATAATTACTTGCGTAACTGCTATACTTCTGGCACCAGTTTACATATTCACAACACCCATCTTGAAACTCCTCCATCAAACAGATGAGATATCAGAAGTTGCAGGCAAATACTGCATATGGGTGCTTCCACAATTGTTTGGTTATGCAGTGAATTTCCCACTACAGAAGTTTTTTCAATCTCAGAGCAGAGTTTGGGCCATGGCTTCTATATCTTCCGTAGCATTAGCCCTTCATGGTCCGTTGAATTGGGTGCTTGTGACAAAGCTCGGACATGGTGTGATTGGAACAGCCATGGCGGGGAATATTTCTTGGTGGTTCATTGACTTGGCACAGTTTATCTACCTGGTATCTGGTTTCTTCCCTGATGCATGGACTGGGTTTTCTTTGTCGGCATTTCAGGCCTTGGGTAACTTCATAAAGCTCTCACTTTCATCAGCAATTATGTCATGGTTAGTGTTAAGATCAAAGCATTCTGGTACTTTCGTTGCGCTAACGCGCTTGAGTTTGATTGCTGGATCCGGACGGAATTTTAACTGATTATCTCATCCCAGTCCATGGGTTTCTCTGTGCTGATTGTCAAAATCTGGTTTTCAGCTTGGAGCTTTGGTACTTCACTGCAGTGATCCTTCTAGTCGGTTCCTTAAAAAATGCTGAAATTTCTGTGGATGCTATTTCAATTTGGTAAAAAATTATTTTCCTACCAGTGCAAATATCTTATTTGAAACTCATTATGATCATACATAAATTATGCTCATATTTCAATGGAATCCTTCACAGACATTCTCTACTTCTCTGAAACATTTCATGCATCAAGCTCCAAGTTTGTATTTTTTATTTCTTATCCTTCTATAACATAAGTAATCTGTTATGAACTTCCAGTTTTGGGCATTCATGATCACCCTGGGCTTCAATGCAGCTATAAGGTATTGAGTTACAGGGTAAAAGTCGACAATTTTTATTTTTGTTAAAAAATTCAAATTCTGTATAGAGTCAGATTTTTCAAATTTTCTTGCAGTGTGAGAGTATCAAACGAACTTGGGGCTGGCCATGGAAATGCAGCAAAATTTTCAGTTGTAGTAGCTGTATCCACATCAGTTGTCTTTGGATTACTCTTCATGAGTATAGTTCTCCTAGCAAGATCTGATTCCCCCAAGCTGTTCACAGATAAACCTGTCGTTGTAAGGGAAACATCTAAACTGGGATATCTTCTGGCAGCAACCATCCTCCTGAGTAGCATTCAGCCAGTCCTCTCTGGTACCCTCTTTTCCTCAGAATTTACAGCTTTAATGGTATCAGATTTGTCAGTCAGGAATTGGGTTACATCTGTTTTCGGAAAATTTCAGGTGTGGCAGTAGGTGCGGGATGGCAAGCCTTGGTAGCAGTTATCAACGTAGGATGCTACTACCTTATAGGATTACCTGTGGGAGCCTTGCTTAGCTTCAAATTCAAGCTAAATACTCTGGTCATTACAACCTAACATTCTCAATTTCAATACAAAAATCATCTAAACTAAGCAAGAATTGTTTTACTTAATTCGTCTCTTTATCCCCTTGCAGGGCATCTGGTCTGGGATGTTATAAGGCACTGTCGTCCAAACAGTTATATTGATATGGATCACAATGACAACAAACTGGCAAAAGGAGGTAAGTTATCCCATTCCATTAAGGATAAAATAGAATCAAGGTTTATTGTTCTTCAATCAGGTTAGAAAGAAACAGGAACTCTTACCGATTACCTTAATGGTGAAACAATATCTGCGCAGTCTTTACTTAGATATGATGAGGGATAAGCATAATCCCTTCAGTTATCGGAAAATATGTTATTGGATTTATCTCATATTGTATTTATCTTCTAATGTAAAACTTATTTTCTCAATTTTAAATTGTATAAATATCATCCTTAATTAATTATAAAGTGTGGTTTAATTCATCCTTTAATATGATTCAATTCAATATATAACAAGATAGTGGCTTAAATGCTACCCACTTTCATTGATGTGTCTTCCATGTTTATGGAAAGATCCGCTGCAGGTATTTTGCGCCGAGGACCGGATTAGGACGTGGGGTGGTCCATCGGAGCATCAACGAGCTTGATCATGAGATGATAAAGTGTTGCGGAGGAGAAAATTGAAGCCAGTTCAAGGTACAAGATAGGCAACATAAGGCACAGAAGGAGCTTGAGGCAATACTTTTCTATTATGGAAGATGATGTTGCAGAGTAACAAGAAATTTGTAATGTGATTCTCACCTTTGTCTGTTGAGCAAGATGTTTCATATTATGAAGAGTACAGGATTACCTAAGGGAAGGTTAGTCAACTTGAAGGGTAAGATGAAGATCACTCGCATTACGCCGTTCATCAGTTTACATCATTTGTGGAGCGCCAGACTTCATGTCATCTGGATGTTGGAGATGAACCGGAACATCATCTCCACGTTATAAAAAATGTAATCTGGTTTTCGACCCTTTTGGCCATTCATCCGGATGAAGGAAACGTGGGGGTTCGAACCCTCGACCATTATTTTTTTCCCCTCTCTCGCTCTCTTCTCATTTTCATTTTTTTCTCCCTCTCTCCCGCACCCCCTCTCTCGTCTCCCTATGCCCCCGATGTCTCTGCTCCCTCTCTTCTCCGGCCTCCGTCTCTCGGTCTTCTCTCGGACTTGCCCTCTCTCCCGCACCCCCTCTCTCGTCTCCGTGCCTCCCTCTCTTCTCTCAGACTCGCTCTCCATTTTTCTCTCTCGTTTCTCCATCTCTCTTATCCCTCTCGGCCTCCCTTTCAGCCTCCCACTCCCTTCTCTCTATCGTTATTCTCTTTTCCCCCAAAATACCTTCCATTTTCATTCGATTTCCCCCATTTCGATTTCGATTTTCTTCAATTTTGACATTGGGGCATCGATTGCTTAATTTCTACTTCGATTAGGCATCGATTTCCCCATTCGGCTTTGATTTCACCCTTCGGCTTCGGTTTTCCCAAAATTTCAGAAGGTATGACTAAAGCCTAATTTTTTTCCATTAAATTAGATTTTTGAGGTCTTAGGTGCGAGCCTCCATGGATAAGTGGCTATAAACCCATTTTAATAGAAAGGCCAGAAAAGAAACCTCCATGTGATACCTATTGTGTGAAGATTGGGAATCCTTTCTGTTGCAAGTCTCTGTCCAAAGAGTAAATACAAACTGGATTACTGTTACAAATCCTGAGATCTAGATTCTTTTAGCTTTCAAGTGTCTAAAATTTGGATGACTATTGATTTGTCTCAATTTGATCCAATTTTGTACAATTGTACATGTAAAGAAATTGGAGAGGGAGAAAAGATTGATTGCCATAGTAGACCGGAACCTGGATAGAAGTTTTGATGGTGCTGAAGTGGAAATGATGATCCAAGTTGCTTTAGTTTGCACCCAACCCTCACCAGATGACCGCCCAACTATGTCAGAAGTTGTTCGAATGCTTGAGGCAAGAGACTGGCAGAAAGGTGGGAAAAGTGGCAACAAGTGGAGGTGACCCGAAGACGAGTCTATGAGAGACTTCAGAGGAGATTTGATTGGGGAGAGAATTCCATTTATAACCAATAAGCAATTGAATTATCAGGTGGAAGATAGTTGATGGCAGGTTTACAAAGTCCAAAGCTAGGGGTTGTTTTTGTTGGTAATTTGATGATAGGCAAACCATCCTTGGGATACAGTTTTTGTTTTTTTTTTTTTTCTGGGATCAGAATTCTTATTAGTTTGTGATGTATGCTATGTTTTCTTCTTTGGATCCCCCATTACTCCTTGTTTCTTACAAAAAATGTACATAGAAGAGATCAATCATTAAATATAGCATTTCTTGTATCCGAAACTATTGCTAAAGAACTAGACTTCCAGTTTTTTTTTTTCTTTTGGGCGCTCAAACTGACAAATGGATTTATACTTTCTTTCTTTGTGTTCATGTTTATGTTTATGCCCTTAGGGGGAGGGTCAGCTTCTATTGAGTGTCCATTTTTACTAGTTCAAGTTTGAATTGTTTGATTTATCAAGCTGTATTAATGTACAATAAACAGTAATCTTTAACTAATATAATATATAATTAAATTAATTAGTACATTAATATATTTTAGTTATAAATTAAATTAGTTATTCGTGTAGTAATAATGTTTATTTTACCTAATTTAATGTTTAAGTATTATATTTTAATTAAGCATACTTTACAAGTTATTAATTCTCTTATTTTCTGTGTTTTCCTCATTGGGGGCACTGACACTGTAAATTGTTTTCCAGTGGACATGAACTCGTCCACACTAAGGGGGGGTTAGTCAACTTGAAGTCCGAGATGATCTTCAACTGCATGATGCCCTTCAAAAGTTGAAGTCATTAGTGGAGCGGAGATGACATTTCATCAGGATGCAAGGGATGAAGCGGTCCTTCATCTCCATGGTTTAAAATCCTTCATCTCAAAGAAGGTCAGATTTGGTCTTCTTTGAGATGAAGGACGCACGACGCTTCCTTTGCCCCTCTCTCTCCTTGCACCCCCCTCTCTCGCGCGTCCTCATTTTCCTTTTTTTCTTTGTTTCTCCCGCACTCTGTCTCGGAAACTCTCCAAGAGGCAAAGCCCCAACGGACTGCGATTCGCCACCAGAGAAGCAGGAGACTCTGTCGGCGAAATTTCCACAAGGGTTCTCTATTCCGGGGTGTTGAGAAACAAAGATTAACAGATTTCTGAGAGCCCTCTGTCTCAAAAACTCTCCACGCGGCGAAGCCCCAACGGGTTGCGATTCGCCACCGGAGAAGTAGAAACTCCGTCGGCGACATTTCCTCTCAACCTCCGTCTCGGCAACACAGCGGTAGATGACCCATCGACGAAATTTCCACAGAAGGAGGAAGAAGGCTTCCGATTACAATTTTCCTAAGTTAGGAAAATTTAATCAGCTTAGTACGCTGAGTCACGCGCCGGACCGGACTTACTGAACCGAGTCAACCCAGGCCAACTCGAATTGGACCAACTAAAAAAAATAAAAAATAAAACAAATAAAAAGCTCCAGTTTTGGGCGTCCAGAGGGTGGACATAGCTATCGCGGATGATACTTGGGCACAGGTGGAGACGTCGGCATACAGACCCTACTTTCGAGCTTGAGGACAAGCCGTATTGATCAGCTCCATAAATTCGATTGGAGCTTGATTACCTGCCTGGATTGATTTTCTCTGTTCATCGTGATCTCTGGTTTTTCGGCGTTGTGGGAAGAAGACACTGTTGGAAATTTTGATTTTCCTAAGTTAGGAAAAAATTAATGTGGCACCGGTTCAGTGCCTGACGCAACCCAGCAACCCAGCACTATATCAATTTTATTACTATATTAAACTTCATATTTAAGTTTCTGGTAAATAAAATATAATTAAAGTATGCATTTAATTAATTAATTACTTTTGATTTTGTGAAAATATATTATTAATTAATACCATGTAAAAAATCTATCTTATGTTACTAATATAATACTTTTTTATTCATTAATCATATTTAATTTTTATTTACTCTATTGTATTAGTGATTTAATAGTGGTAATTAAAATATTGTTAACTCAAACACTTGGTTTAATTAACTCATTTTTATAATTAATAAAATCAATGGTTTAAAATTTTGAAGATGAAGATGAACTTGTCCACACTAACACCCATTTTGAAGATGAAGATCATGTAGATGCATGAGATGAAGATGAAGATGAAGATAAAATTTCCAGTTTGTTGACTAATCCCCCCTAACGCCCATTTCGAAGATGAAGATCATGTAGATGTATGAAATGAAGATGAAGATGAAGATCAAATTTTATGTTTGTTGACTAACCCCCCCCCCCCCCCCCCAGACATCTTTAACAACCTAGACACCAACCTCTGCCCCAACTAATGATTCCACACCTCTCACTATTTGCCTCTCCAACTATGTCACATGGTACTTTTGAATGCACCTTGTCTCATTTGTGTCACACTTTTAGATTTAATTTTTAGGGAATTTTTAGAAATACCTATTTTTAAAAAATATTTAACAATGTACCCATCTTCTAAACTTATTCGTCAAAATACTCAGTTTTGATCAAGTCAGAAGAGACCACCAACAAGGTACAAGAAAAATTGCAGGAAGAGGGGGTCACTTTGAGTACTGCTAGGAGTAGAGGAGAGAATGTTACAGGAAGAAGAGAAAACGGAGAAAAATAAGGTGAAAAGAAAGAAAGAAAAAAAGAAAGGAGGAAGAATAGGGCTTATGTGGCTTTAGGGCTGACAAGAATCTAATATGTTGTCACATTGGCGGTCAATGATGATGTGGCAAGTTGATTGTCCAACATGGCAATTTGATCGGTCAAAGTTGAGTTTTTTTTAATTAAGTTTTTAAATTAGGTATTTTGCTAATGGATATTTTTAAAATGGTTATTTAAAAAAAATCCCTAATTTTTAACATGGTTTTCTCACTTGTTAAGTTGGCCACAAATCAACTGGGTCAAATTGAATTGAAAATAAGCAAGTCCAAAACCTGAAACCAATGAAACACCTGAAATCGGGGGAACACCTAAAACCAAGGGAACGAAAAGAAGGTTAAGAGGCACTTACCTTTGACTCGTGATGAGTGTGGGTTGGATTTTTTACCCAACTTGCCATGGGTTTCAGAATCCAACTCCAACCTCATTCATAATGGGTTTTTGCAGGGATTTTACATCAAATTCACGAAGTCATTTGCAAAATAATAATTTTATAATTATAAAAATATGCAATAATTTGCTATAAAAAATAATGTATATTTTTTATATTGACACGGAATAGGAAAAACGATCAAAATATTCCCTTTTCTATATCAATTTTAAAATACATAGTGAGTGAACCATGCAAGTTGGTTTTTGAGTAAAGATAAGAAAAACCTTCCCTTGCCCCACGTCTGCACTACAAGGGGTGTAATAGAAATCCTATTCTCACCCAAACTGGTTTAAATCAAGTTGGTTCATGTCACGATGCCCTTATAAAAGGGGTGTAAAAGAAATCCTATTATTGTTCCTCGACTGTATCTCTCTGCAAGTCCCGCTCCCCTCAACTCTGCCACCTCTGCCTCAAGCAATCGCCATGGAAGCTCTAAGCATAGCGGCATCTGGGTTCGTATCATGATTGTCATATCTCTGTGAGTTAAGATAGCAGAGCGTTGCCTTCTTTAACTTTGGATGTCCAAATTATGCAAATTCAAGCATTACAGAAGGATTTGCAGAATCAGGGCTCCATATTGCTGTAAAATATTTTCATGCAGACATTGCCATAACGAAGCTATGGTGATCTCATTCAACTCGTTGCTCATTAAAACCCGCTTTGCTTCAAGTCCATGAGAACCCACTTGATAAAAAATTTAGAATTTTACCAAAATACCATTTTTAAAAAACTTATTTCTGAAAACAACGACAACCTGAACTTATTTGCAAAAATACCAAACTTTGACCCATCCACTGTACATGTGGACAGTCAAATGCTACACGTAAGCTTTGACTGCTTACATGTCACCACATCATTAGTAAATTAAAATATAAGTTGCCACGTTATTATCCCGTCACATCAGTTGCCACATAAGCTGCCACGTCAATATATATTACCATCTTTTTGCCTTGTCACCTAGGGCCACATAAGCGCCCGCCACGTCAGCTCTCACTTTTGTTTTTCGTTCTAATCTCTTCCACAATCTTTCTACTCGCCTCTTGTCTCGGTCCTCTCCTCTCGCCGCTCCCCTGCTACCTCTACTCAGCCTCGGCCTCGACCTTGACGCCCCCCTCTCAACCACTCTCTCTTCGCCTCAACCTAGACTTCGTCTCAGCCTCATCTCTCACTCTTCTTCTCCGTTCCCCTCTGTTCATCCTCTCGCCGCCCCTTTCTCAAAACTGAAAACTATCATTTCATCTCTTTGTTGCCCCCTCTCTCAAAACCGAAAACTATCATTTCATCTCTTCGTCACCACCTCTCTCAAAACCGAACCCTATAATTTCCTCTCAGCACCCCTCTCTTAATACCCTATTATTTCACTCTCTCACTGTCCCTTCTCTCAAAACCGAAGCCTTACTCACCCTCCAAACCCCAATTTGAATTTCAGAAGCTAATTTAGCAAGGTGATTTTTTAGGGCGTTTGTTAATTGAATCTAATTACTATATTTAATTATAATGTTGATTTGAATTTAGGTGTTTAATTATTGTATTAATTTTTTTTTTGTGATTTATTGTTTAATTTCTGATTTTATGTTAATGAAATATCTATATAATTTGGTGTATTTTAGTTTATGGATTCCTATGCCATTGAATGTTGTATTTTCTGAAGTTGCTAGTTTAATTTTAGTTAATTTCGTTTAATTTTCTGATTTATGAAGTTGCATTTTACTCTATTGAGATAAGATTTGCAGGATTTTTAGTCACTGGTTGTTGTTAAATAAATTTGAAGTGTCATGGAATGATCATTCCATGTGATGAGGAGCTTTGGGTGTTATAAATATCCACCACGTGGTTTTTTTTGTTTTGTTTATGTTTTATTATGTTTGCCCTAGTTACTAGGATGGGTAAAAATTCTGATTAAGAGTAGGGTTGGGTAATGGAAAGTGGGTTGAGTCCAGTTCAAACTAGGCTGAGTCGCCTGCACAGGCTTCCATTAGCCAATGAAACCCGACCCCCATCACTAACGAGGTACGGTTCGTAGTGATTGCGAAGTCATATGGGGCTCTACCAGGGGTGTTCGGTGAATTTTGACTTAGGTGTGTTTTTGCATTGTTAGGACTAGTCATCTGTTATAGAATTAGTTCAATTAATTTTTAAATGTTGTAGAATGTTGTTGAATAATTTTGAAGTGTTATGGAATGATTTTGCCATGTGGTGAGGAGATTCGGGTGTTATAGATAACCACCACATGGTATTTGTTTTGTCTCTGTTTTATTGAGTTTCCATGTGTCCCTAGGGATGGGTAGAGAATCTGATTAAGAGTAGGTTGGGTTCAGTTCAAACTAGGCTGAGTCGCTTGCACTGGCGTCCTTTAGCCAACAAAACCCGACCCCCATCACTAACGAGGTACGGTTCGTAGTGACTGCGAAGTCATATGGGGCTCTACCAGGGGTGTTCGGTGAATTTGGACTTAGGTGTGTTTTTGCATTGTTAGGATTAGTCATCTGTTATAGAATTAGTTCGATTAATTTTTAAATGTTGTATAATGTTTTTGAATAATTTTGAAGTGTTATGGAATGATTTTGCCATGTGGTGAGGAGATTCGGGTGTTATACATACCCACCACATGGTATTTTTTTTGTCTATGTTTTATTGAGTTTCCATGTGTCCCTAGGGATGGCTAGAGAATCTGATTAAGAGTAAGTTGGGTCCAGTTTAAACTACATTGAGTTGCATGCACGGGCGTCCATTAGCCAATGAAACCCGACCCCCATCACTGATGAGGTACGGTTCGTAGTGACTGCAAAGTCATATGGGGCTCTACTAGGGTGTTCAGTGAATTTGGACTTAGGTGTGTTTTTGCATTGTTAGGACTAGTCATCTATTATAGAATTAGTTCAATTAATTTTTAAATGTTGTAGAATGTTGTTGAATAATTTTGAAGTGTTATGGAATGATTTTGCCATGTGGTGAGGAGATTCGGGTGTTATACATAACCACCACATGGTATTTTTCTTTTGTCTATGTTTTATGGAGTTTCCATGTGTCCCTAGGGATAGGTAGAGAATCTGATTAAGGGTAGGTTGGGTCCAATTCAAACTAGGCTGAATCCCCTGTACGGGCGTCCATTAGCCAACGAAACCTGACCCCCATCACTAACGAGGTACGGTTCATAGTGACTGCGAAGTCATATGGGGCTCTACCAGGGGTGTTCGGTGAATTTGGACTTATGTGTGTTTTTTGCATTGTTAGGACTAGTCATCTGTTATAGAATTAGTTCGATTAATTTTTAAATGTTGTAGAATGTTGTTGAATAATTTTGAAGTGTTATGGAATGATTTTGCCATGTGGCGAGGAGATTCGGGTGTTATACATAACCACCACATGGTATTTTTTTTGTCTATATTTTATTGAGTTTCCATGTGTCCCTAGGGATGGGTAGAGAATCTGATTAAGAGTAGGTTGGGTCCAATTCAAGCTAGGCTGAGTCGCCTGCATGGGCATCTATTAGCCAACGAAACCCGACCCCCATCACTGACAAGGTACGGTTCGTAGTGACTGCAAAATCATATAGGGCTCTACCAGGGGTGTTTGGTGAATTTGGACTTAGGTGTATTTTTGCATTGTTAGGACTAGTCATAAAAATTTCAAGATTTGATCTCCCCATCTGAAAATAATCAATCAAAAGCTCGGATGGATCCTCCAGATTTGTTTGTAGAACTTGTCCAGTAGGTAAGAGTTTGGCAGAAGACCTTTCTGATATGATTCGTGACTAATTTGTTTTAGATTCCCATTTAGTTTCCTAATATTCTTTGGAAGTTGAAATAGTGAATGTGGAATCTTGATCTTTTTCATTGGTTAACTGATTTTTTTATTCCATGTTAGCAGAATACATTTGACAAAAAAACTAAGATAGGGACATGATTATTGTTCAATTTCTTTGCTCTATTTTTAAAAAAAACTTAAATGGCTTTGTCAACTTTTGAGATAATTCACTTTTAAACAATTGCATCCAATGTCTTTTCAAATCAGGTCAAGCTGCTTCTTGAAATGCTTGTAAAGAAATGTGGTCTTAATGCTTGTAAGGTTTGTCTTGTTTCAGGAAATGTTGGCTAGTGTTTTTTGAGCGTTAAAAATGAGAACAAATCAAAGTGGATACTAGAAGGTAACTGTCTTTGTGTTTTCAGTTTAATGAATTTCAGAAACTCCACAACTTCGTTTGTTTGGTAGGAAATGTAAGTATGTTCCCTTGAATTTGATCCTTTTCAGTCATCATGGACGAAAACTGTCTTGAGAAAATGGCTAAACATCAAAACCAGAGCCGATGGGTTTCATTGCGATAACACTATAAAAGGTGAGTACTCTCTCTCCCTCTTTAACTTTTTTTGTAATGGAAGTCGCACTAGTTTCATGGTCCTTCACTTTCATGCCTCAATGTGCTTTTTCTTTTTCAGAACAGAAAAGGAAGAGTTGTTCCGACAAAGACCGATACGTTTATCTAAATGAAGAAATTTCAGGCAAGGCCCTTTGTTATAATCAGACAAAAGAGTGGAATGAGAATTTTAATATTCTTTGACATTTTGATGTAAAATTATTTATTAATATACGACTTTCCATTGATCATATTTAGAGCTTTCAAATTAAAAAAAAAAAAGATTGAAAACTGTGTGCAGATTGGTAATTGATGGATAGACTTGGAGACAAACCAGAATGACATTGTAGATTATGCACGAAGTCATGCAATGATATCAGATGAGAGTCATAGGAAGATTTTAATTTTTCTCTTATTGATGACACTACTTGGCAGAAGGATGACTCTGATGATGAGGAAAAGGAGCGTCGCCATGGCAAACATCACCACTATCGCAAACATCATGATGATGAATGAGCTAGGTGTACTTTTGGTTGTTGAGACTTGAGACAACTTTTAAACTTGTTGAATGCTTAATTTTATCTTGCATAATAAATGCAGTTTGTCCTCTATGTTGGGTTTGCTTTACAGCTTGAGTCTATTTGGTTCGTCCTCTATGAAGGTTGTTAGAAAAACTGGGTGTCCTATAACTTGGTTCAAGAAATGTAATTTCAGTCTTTCGAACTCATGTCAAATATGTTAGGATGCCATGGCTCCCATTAACGATCACTTTGACGTCATTGTACAACATTTACTTTCCTTTGTGCCTTTACCACAATTTAACATTTTTTTCTTCAATGCTTCTATCAAGGCTTTAAACCTACAGATTTATCGATATATTTATTTTTTAAACTCAAATAAAATTTTCATATTTTTTTAGTTAATAAATATTTTAAATTGATATTAAAAGGTGTTGTAAGATTTTTAATCAATTAATGTATTTTTTAATATTTTAATATTTTTTATATAAGGTCATAAAAAGTATACAAATAAATTGTATTTTTAAACTCTAAAATAATTTTTTTGTATATTTTATATTTTAAATATTTTAAATCCATAGTAAATGGGTAAGAGTTAGATTTTTTCTATTTATAAATATTTTAAATTTCTAAAAATTATTATTTCTTAAATAAGATGATAAAAAGTATACAAATAAATTGTATTTTCAAACTCTAAAATAACTTTTTTGTATATTTTTTATTTTATAAATATTTTAAATCGATAATATATGGGTAAGACTTAATAGTAAGATTTTTTAAATTTATAAATATTTTAAATCCATAATAAATCGGTAATAGTTAGATTTTTTCTATTTATAAATATTTTAAATTTTTAAATAATATTATTTTGTAAATAAGGTGATAAAAAGTATACAAATAAATTGTATTTTTAAACTCTAAAATAAATTTTTTATATTTTTTTAATTTATAAATATTTTAAATCCATAATATGTGGGTAAGACTAAGAATAAGATTTTTTCTATTTATAAATATTTTAAATCTAATTATTTTACTTATTTTATTTTATTTTTAAAATATAAAGTAATTAAAATATGTGCTAAATATTTTTTTAATTAATAAATATTTTAATTGATATTAAATGGTGTTAAATAAGTAAGAGTTATTTTTTAATTTTTGATTAATTTTTTTAATAATTTATTATTTTAGATATAAGGTAATAAAAAGTGTATTTGATTTTTTGATTTTTTAAAATTTATTCAAAATTTTATCATGTGGCGGATGACATGGTAGATGATGTGTCAACCATAATGACATGGCAGCTGATGTATTCATCTACCGTATCACACTGATGACGGGACGATGCGTAAGCAGTCAAAGCTTATGTGTCACCTTTGACTGTCCACATATACAGTGGACCGGTTAAAGTTCGGTAGTTTTGAAAATACGTTGAGGTCGTCGTTGTTTTCATAAATAAGTTTTTTCAAACTGGTATTTTGGTAAAGAGCTCTAAATTTTTTGTTTGATGCAATCTCAACTCCAAGGAAGTAAGAAAGAGAGCCAAGATCTTTCAGAGAGAAATGTTGGGCGAAGCAATCAACAACTTGAGAAATAAGGTCATCGCTATTACCAGTAATAATAATATCATTGACATATACCAATAGAAATAGAACATGCTTGCCAATATTGAGAATAAATAGGAAATTATCAGAGTGAGATATCTTGAAACCTAAGCCCACAAGAAATTTATGCAGTTCATGAAACCTAGCCCGTGGAGCCTGTTTGATACCATAGATAGTTTTATGAAGTTTGCAAACATAAGTTGGATGATTTGAATCAACAAATCCCAAAGGTTGTGACATATAAACATTTTCTGAGAACGCCTTGAAGAAAGGCATTGTTGATATCGACTTGACGAAGGGACCAACCATTGCTAACTGCAATACTAAGTACAAGTCTCATGGTGGTCGGCGCAACAACCAAGCTAAAAGTCTCATGGTAATCCGCACCTTGTCGTTGATGAAATATTTTGGCCACAAGATGAGCTTTAAATCTACCAATAGACCCATTAAAGTGCTTCTTTATTCGAAAAATCCATTTAATTGTAGAGCTATGTATTCCGCAAGAATATTAGGCTTCCCATAAGGTTTTGTAACTCTTGTGATAGCAATGTTAAGTCTCCGGTTTACAGAATGAAATCCTTTCTTTACATCGGTCTGTAATTCATGGATTCCTCGTGTTCGACCCTCGATTAACAAATTTGGAAATCCAATATGGATTATGACCTGGATCAGATCGATTTTTTTTTGAATCTCTATGTGTGCAATTCCTTCGAAACCTGAGGATATTCTCCTATTTTTTTGTACATAATTCTTGATACAATCCCTTATTTTTTCATCTTCCTGGAGATCCCTCGAATAACTTTTTGGTCGTGCGAACCAAAGGGAACGATGATTCTGATTTGTACCAAGTCGGAAACCAAGTGGATTTATTTTTTTTCCCATAACTCTCTTTTTCTCTCTGTTTCTCCTTTTAATATCTTTCTAGGGATAGGTTCTTATCGAGCTGCCTTATTCCATTTGATCACCCATGCCTATTCGAAAGCATTGTTGTTTTTGACTCTCGAAATCATGTGCGGTAGCAATACCAAACCAAATACGACGAGTAGTGGGGTCCTTGAGCTAAGCCTTGGCTAAACCTTGGAAATCTTAATATTGATTGTTCCCCAATAACCGAATACTTTTTTCTGTAAAGACTGCATATTTGATTCCATCCATAAATCCATTTTCTTCCCTATGAGTTCCAGTATCGATAAGAATTCGAGTTCTTACTCTTCATATGTTATGGTATGAATATACCATACCAATTCGTTATGTATGGATGATGAAATTCCAGAACGTTAGGCCATGCGGGTTCGCCATAATAATTATGGCCCATCCCTTTAGCCAATTTAGCTCTTAATACAGGATCATTTAAATCAGGTTTCTCCGATGAGAAGACAAAGAAGGCGTTAAGAGACCCTCCTGGCCCAACCCTAGACACTCTAAGATCCTTTTTCAAACCTGCTCCCATTTTGAGTCAAGAGATAGATAAATAGACACATCCCATTGCACTAATCGGAGGCGTTTTTACTCATTGAATAGATTTGTTTCTTTATTAATTTAATTTGGCCTGACCAGTGTTATAAAGAGGCATGGCTCGGCTATCCCACCTAGCCGAGCCAGAAAAAGGAAGTAAATATAAATAAATTAATTAAATATTTTATTTTAAATTTAGAATTTAAATTTAGAATAAGAATAAATATTTAAATAAAATAGAATATTAATATAATAATAATATATAAATATAAAGAAAATCTAAATAGATATAATCTAATCCTAATCTATGAATCAAAAAAAAAAAAAAAAAGGAAAAAGAAATACTTTTTTTTTATTTAAGTATGCCCCGATCCTAATATGTATAACGAAATCAAATGGATTCCTACTTCATGCATTTGATCTCCTGTCTCAATTAAGAGGGGTCATGGAAAGAACAGGTTCAAAATCGCGATCGAGAACTATCTCTCCAGAGATTGTGAAAGATGTCCCACTAGAAATATTGTTGTTTTTGCTTCGACTCATATTCCCCAAAAAGTGGATCCCGCTTTAATAGCTCCGAATAAATTAAATACATGCATTAAGATACGAGGGAATGTCTACAATACCTGGATTTAGTCAGATACAATTTGAAGGATTTTGTAGGTTCATTGATCAGGGCTTGACCGAAGAACTTCATAAGTTTCCAAAAATTGAAGATACAGATCAAGAAATAGAATTTCAATTATTTGTGGAAACATATCAATTGGTGGAACATCATATTCTTTAGACATAGTTCAACGCTAATTATGATCTTTGAGGGTTTGAGTCATGGAAGAAGGTCCAAAGTCGGGTTGGGATGTTTGGTGTGTGTGTAGGTTGAGTTTTTGAATTGGTTTACGGATATTTTTTTTTGTTTGAGTGGTCATGCGATGTTGGGTGGTAGATTGTGTTTCGATGGATGGATGTATAACATATGGTGATGGTTGGATGGGTCATGGTTGTTGCTCAGTTTCTATTTGATCTGCTGGTATCTTAGAGGTTTGTGAATTATCATCAAAAGGAGGCATTTCTTGGGGTATCCTTGAGGTGGAGTGTTAGAAGTTAGTTGTGGTGACGAAGTTGTTGAAATAGTAAGCATAGGGGGAATTAAAAGTATCTAAGGTGGTGGAGGTGAGATGAGGTAGGTGAAAATTAAGGGAGATATATAGGAAGATTGACTACACAAACTTGACATGACGAGAAACAAATATTTTCAAAGTAGATGGTTCAAAACACAAGTAAACCCTTTTAGATAATGAGTATCCAATAAATACACATGGCTTAGAATGTTGATCAAGTTTGTGAGATGTATATGGACGAAGCCAAGAATAACATAAATAGCCAAAAATCTTTAGTTTAGAATAATTTGGCGTTTTATGGAAATTTAATTCATAGGGAGATGATAGATTGAGTGTAGTGGTTGGCATCTTATTTATTGAATAGACAACAGTGGCAAAGACATGGGGCAAAAAGGTAATTTGGAAGGGAGGCATGAGAAAGTAAGGTGAGAGTAGTTTCAACAATATGACAATGTCGCCTTTCTGAGTAGCCATTGTGTTTAGGTGTATGGGAGTGGAGTGGTTTGGTGAGAGATGTCATTTAAAGAAAGTAATCTTTGAGGCCCGTATATTCTCACCCAGTGTCTGAATAGTGTGATAATTTATCTTTTGAAGTAATTTTTCACAATGGCTTGTAACGGTGCTAAACATTAGATTTTTGTTAGAGTGGGTAAAACCATATATATTTGGTAAACTAATCAACAAAAATGAAACAATATTTGAAACCATCTTGTGCCAAAATAGGAGAAGTCCATACATCAGAAAAAATAATTTCAAGTAGTTATGTAGAGGAAAAAGATGAAGTAGAGAAAGGCATCCTATGATTTTTATTGCAAAGACATGCATTACATGAAAACTCTATTGGCATAGAAGTAGCAAATTTTAAATAATAACTAGAAAGAATGTGTTTAAGAATGGGAAGAGCTAGATGACCTAATCGATGTTGCCAATTGGATGATGTGGTTTTGATTTGAGAGAAAGGAAGAATTGGAGAAGACAAATTTACTTCCAAATCATTCATACACTCCATCTCTGGTGTTGCCCCATCATACAAATTGCCCTAATGCAAAGATCTTTCACATGAAAGCAAGATGGTGATAATTCAACAGAAGCATTATTAGTAGTTCAAAATTGAGAGATATAAATTAAGTTCTTTTGCATGGTTGGTACGCAAAGGACATCATTCAAAATAAAGGTAATAGTGGGAGTTGGAAGAGATATAGAATCGGCATGGTTGATGGAGAGACCAATGCCATTGCTAACCACAACATCATCAGAACCAGTAAAGGGTACATGAGAAGATAAGTTGCTCAAGTCTGTTGTGACATGGTGAGATGCTCCACTATCAAGTAACCAAGCTAGATGTTTGGAGGTGACGTTAGTAACATAATGAGCTCGTGGTTGCCAGGGTGCTACCGAAGTATGAGGAGGTGGAAATCCTTTGTGGGTTGGCTGAATTGGTACGAGTGGAAATGATGGACATCACTTAGCCAAGTGCCATTGGATACCACAAATTTAAAAAAATCCCAAATATGAATGGGGTCGAGGTTTGTAAGTTGGAGCACCTGAATTGGTAGCCATGGGTGGTCGGCTAGGGTTGTTAGGCGACATGCGCCAACCTTCATGACCAGTCGGATATTGAGGGGGTGGTTGTTAACTTTTGTTGGACTTTGGTGGGCGCCAAGTGGTATTTGTTTGATTCGCTGGATTTAGAGTTATTGGAAGATGTGCATTAGGTATTATGTTTTCATGAATGGTTTCTTCAAAAGATAAAAGTTTCTCATGAAGCTCATCAAAGGTGATGGGTGTGCCACAAGCTTCAACAACACGAACAAACTCTTTGTAGTCACCCCCCAGTCTATCCAAGACTTTTTCTATAAGAGCTTCCTCATCCATTGGTGCTTCAAGTTTATTAAACTCATATGCATGAGATTTAATGTATTGAAGAAAATCAGTGATATTCATAGTACCTTTGGCGGGATATGTGAGAAGAATCTTGACTTGCTTAATGCGACTACAAGTTGGTTTGGTGTATGTATTGGCATGAATAGTCCATGCTTATCTAGAGGTGGTGGCTCGTACAATGAATGAGATAATTTTAGGAGACACAGAGCCGATGAGGGTATTAAGAATCAGTTGATCTTGTTGGATACAAACATTGTAAGCTGGATTTGGAGAGAGGTTTGTAGTGGACATAGTGATTGATCTTGTTGAGCCGATGTTATGCACGCAATAACACTATTAAATTATTTTTTTTAATTTACTTTATTTTATTTAAGTTAAAAAATTAATAGGCCACAAAGGCATTTTTGTAATATTTTATGTCAAACCTTGTAAGGCTGAACCCTATTTAAGGGGTATGAGTAATGAGAAGAAGCAATCATTGATTTAGAGTGAACAAAGGTTTTAAGTTCTCCTCAATGAGCTCAGGGGTGTGCGTTCTCCTCAAAGAACCTAGGGTTTTTAAGCTTCCTTTTTGCTTGATTTTCGTCTTTCTTTTCTTCCTCCCTACGAATCGCTGTGTCAGATCCGGGTCATAACAATTGGTATCAGAGTGGGAACACAATGAACGATTCTTTATCCCAAGAAAAATAGATTATCGTGCGCGATTTATTAGAAGCAATACGTGCAGGAGTTGTAGCATGGGAAGAAGCCTTGCGGGATGGAATGCGTAAAACTTCCATTAAAATTTTTGCAATTAAGATACATCTCGTTGCAGTAGAAAAGAAGGTCATAGACCTAAAATCTCTTAGCACGAAGAATTCACAGAACACAAGGCAACAAATGCTATCTCGGACGGGCAAAAGTCCAAGGGCCAGAAAAATTCAAAGTCTTTCCAACACCGGGGACATCCGAAATTGGGACACATATCCGAAGTCGGACTCCGAAATTCTGAAACTAGATGGCGGGAACCCAAAATTTTCAAAATCGGAGGGGTATTCAACAACCCCCTAGACCCGTACGTTTTCCACAGGCGATGCAAAAAAATCTCAGAGACCTCTGTCTCAAAAAATCTCCAACCGGAGAATCCCGAAAGGGGTGTTGTTCGCTGTCGGAAAAGCCCAGCGAGCAACCAACTGCAACGCATTTCCACCGGGGTCTATCATTCCGGCAGACGGCATGGCGAGGAGAAAATGGGAGAAAGGGTGACGAGAGAAAGGAGAACCACAGTGGAAGACGAAATTTTGGGGTAAGTTTCTGAAACGCCCTCAATTGGTATGTCTAAACGATTCTTCCATGGGGGTGAAGGGGCTCCAAGGGGCTGAACAGCGACACTGCTCGAATTTTTGGCCTGGTGGTTTTCTATTCCGTGAAGCAGAGAAACGGAGCAATTTTGACGGAATTCTTGTTTTTGTGTCTGAAATACGTGTTGGGATTTTTTGGGGATTCCGGGATTGATAGAAAAAAATCTAGGGGGGATTTGTTTTTTTGTTGATGCGAACAACACCTGTGCGTCTATTCTTTGTCAAATTGAAAACGTGGTGCTTAATTTTTTGGGTTCCATATTTGCTGCTTGGGCACTGTTGGTGGAATTTTTTCAATTCAGTGGGAGTTCTGAATATGAGAAGGTAACCAATGTGCGAAAAACTGAAGATAAAATTTTTTTGGGTGTGCCGAGAATGGTCTTGTGGATGCATTATTTTTCTGTGGCTGAGTTGAACAGGTTGACTAAATTCCAAATTTCTGCTACTTTGGCAATCTTGGGTTGGACATGAGAGACACTTCCAATTTTTAAATTTGTTGCTGCTGTGGCAATGCAGAAATGGGCTCAGCAGAAAAAAATAAAACTTGTTGCTACTTATATTGGTTGTGGTTGTTCATTTGACTTTTGGTCCATTTCAATATGCTGCGTGCTGGTTGGCTTTAGAGAAACTTCATTTATAAGTCTTGCGGCTCCGTTTATTGATGACCAGAAAACAGCTTGGTTTGGAATATTCTTCATGTGTATACCAACGGAGGGGGCATTGGGTTATGTTTATGGAGGTTATGATAGTATTAATGAAACTGATGGATCTCAGACAACGAATCTGGTCTCAATAGGTTATGCAGGCTACTGCCCCAAGATTAAAAGAACAACTAGGACAGCTTGCACCAGCACATAGATTATGCAGAAGTTTCACCTATTGTTCCAGCTCAATCCAATGCATTGCTGGTTTTTACAGAGCTATTTTGATAGTGTAGAACACAGTGCTGCTAGACAGCCAAGGACATAGTGTTGCTGTGGCAATGTAGAAAACTTTGCTACTAGACAGCCAGAAAACACTGCTGAAAACAGTGATTTTTATGCTTAGCAGTTTGGTTTTTCTGGAAATGGTGGAGAATATACTGTGGAGAATGATTTTTATGACTGTTGAAGGGAAAAAAATTAAATTATGGGCCCCTGGACAGCGTATAAGTGCTTCAGTTTTGGATACTATTTCAGGTGAAAACAAAAAGGAGTCAAGGGGTGGGGACACTATTTCCAGTGAGCTTCAATACAAGGTTGCTGAAAACAGCACACACTGGTAGATTGTGAGATTAGGGAGTCTTCCGTGGTCACCCCACAAGCTATATTTGCAGAAGCTAAGGGCAATGCTTGCAATGAATCGATTGTTGTAACTTCTCACACTACTAAAGTGCCCGGTGAGCCTTCCATCAAGTGCATTGATAGAATTGAGGTGTCACAGCAACATGAATCATCGATCCAACTAGACGGACCTTCAAATTTCAAGCCTGCTGCATTGGACGCACAACTGGAATTCTCTTCTGTACCATCTGCTGTCATAATACATAATCTGGGTGCTGGCCACTGTGAGGCACTTGGACTGGCTCCAACGAATGAAAACTGTGACTGCAAGGTAGTTGTTCTCAGTACAGCACGGTATGCACATAACAAGCCACCTGAAGCAGCACATGAGTCCTTCACCAAATTTTTTTGTGCTACTGTTGTGCACTGCAGAAACCAGAGCTGCCAAACAGCCAAGAAAACAGAGTTGTTGTTACCGTGCAGAAACCAGTGCACAAAACAGTACTGCACCACATTTTTCAACATGATATACCAGTTCTACTGTTCGGTGGTGCTGCTGCTATTGCAGTGAAGAAAGGTGTCAAACATCAGAACATGCAACCTGAGAGAAAGGTTTTTGAGGCAGCAGGTGTTCTTCTATTTGGACAGACTGACCTTATTTCATCAGTGGCAAAAATGGGTGCTGTCAGTGGACCATTAGATGCTGCCCACCAGGATAATGGGGCAATGTTATTGGATATATATGAAACGTGTGGGATGGATCCAATCAAAATTTTTTTGCTACTACTGTTGTAGTGCCGATACATGTTGGCATGCTCAACAGGATACATGATGACTGAGTTGATGACGACATTTCAAATTGTTGTTGCTGTAGCAGTGCAGAATGGGGCACCACAGTAAAAAATACAGACTGATAGAAAGGATACAGCTGAACTGAACTTCTCAACTTCATCGGCTTATTAATTGTCTTCAACAAAGGGAGCTACTGGTCATCGCCTTGGGGCAGCTGGGGCAGTTGAAGCAATCCTTGCTGTCCTTTTGATAGCAATAGCAATGCCATACATGGCAAAGAATGTCAACTTCCACGTTGCTGCTACAACAATTCACTAGAGCGCTCTACTTGCTCTTTGTGTGTCCTTTCAGCAGATTTATGGCAACGTTGCTGCTACCAACACAGGCCTACACCATATTGGTTTGCGGCTGCTACAAAGACTTCAACAACAGAAGTATGTTGCTGTTTGTGTGAACTTCATTGGGTATGGAAGATTTGGGCATGATTTTATTAAGTTAAGCCTCATGCATATGAATGAATCCATCGTAATGGATAGTAAGGGATCCATAGATGAAGCTCACTTACCTATGTCTGCTCAGTGCTTATGCTCATGGTACTTTAGTCAATAATGTTGGGCAATTTGCTAAACATGGACTAGGTCCAAAGACTGAGGTTACCAGGGAATTGCTGCATTTTGCCAATGAGGCAACCGTTGGGGTAGATAACACAAAGGTTGTTAATGTCGAAGCAGAAGTTGGTAGTTTGGCACAAGTGATAGTTTAACTTGTTGTTTGGTTACTTATATGTATTGGGGTGTGCTATAGCAAGTGATGCTGGCAGGGTAAAAAATAAATAATTTTTTTTTACTAAATAGCTACTCGGGTGGAATGTTCCAGTTTTGGTTGTCCAGAGGGCGGACATAGATGCTACTTGGGAACAGGTGGAGACGTCAGCAAATAAACCCTACCTTCAAGCTTGAGGACAAGTTCTTTCTCCCATGGGGTGTAATGTTATGCACGCAATAATATTATTAAATTAATTATTTTTTAATTTAATTTATTTTATTTCAGTTAAAAATTAATAGGCCACAAGGGGTATTTTTGTAATATTTTATCTATAAGGGTATTTTTATAGTATTTTATTTTAAACCTTGTACGAGTGAACCCGATTTAAGGGGTAAGAGTAATGAGAAGAAGCAAATATTGATTTAGAGTAAATAAGGGTTTGAGTTCTCCACAATGAGCTCAGGGGTGTGCGTTATCCTCAAAGAACCTAGGGTTTTCAAGCTTCCCTTTAGCTTGATTTTCATCTTTCTCTTCTTCCTCCCTACGGATCGATGTGTCAGTTCCGAGATCATAACAGTCGACGTATGTAAAATAGGCAATGAGGTGGATTGTGATATTTTTTTTCTCTCACACACATGTGAAATTAGCACGTGTACTTCATCTTCAACCTCCCACGCGCTTCGTCTTCAACCTTCTGTTGATACAATCGGGAGAGGTTGTGTTTTAGATCCTGGGCGGTTGTTGCGGTATGTTAGAACACCGTTCTGAAGGCTCAGCTAGGGTCGTTGGAGGTGCACAAATTAACGTGATTGTGTAGAAAGGAGTGTAAGTGAGAGAAGAGGAACAATTGATGGCAATAGAGGTTCGAATGGGTTGCTGAAGAACAACAAGTTGCGGGCACTGATGACAGTGTCAACGGCTATTGCAAAGAGGTTGTAATGAGCAAAAAAGGAAGAGCAAAGTACCTTTAAAAAAAGATTCCAAAAGACAACAAATATAGATGATTTAACGAGTTACTCTAATACCATATAATATATTGTTGTTGATTGAATTAAACCATAATTTTGTATTGATTTAGAGTAGTATTTATATATATTTTTACAACAAGAATTGCTTAAACATAAGTGTGATTCAGAGGTGTCAAAATAGTCTTATTCTTATGGACCATTCAACTGATTAATTGATGAATTTTTACATAGTCAAAATATCATGTTATTTACAAACTACCACCACGATTTTGAGATTTCTTTACAGCTCATTTGAGAAAGTCCTTGAGGTACCCAAGTCAAATACCAGAGATATCAGAAGTACCGGATCTGCCTATTCCGAAAAGGCTACAACAGGTGGCGTTGCACCAGAGAGAGAAACCCACGCGGACAAGCCCTCTGCTATTGCATGGGAGCCATGTATAGCTTCTTGTCTCGCTAGTCTACATACTCTTTACAGAATTGGGTTCACTTTGGACTGGTACGGCGGAAAGACAAAAGGACAAAAAGGGGAACACGAAGGTTGTTGGTGAGGAAGACCCATGATTAAAGAATGTCGATAGACGGGAAAGTAGAGGTTCAGGTCCGCAATGGCAGAAATGCAGGCGGGAGGAGTTCCTGTTCTGGGTAAGAGAAGGTTAGGCCAGAAGACCTGGAGTGAATCAAAGAAGCTGTGGCACATAGCAGCCCCTGCGATACTCACTTCTGTGCTGCAATTCACCATTGGGTTTGTGACTGTGGCCTTCGTTGGGCACCTTGGGACTGTGGAGCTTGCGGCTGTATCCGTTGTTCAGAATGTCATCGAAGGCTTTGTTTTTGGAATCATGGTAAGTTCTTCTACCATGCTTCTCATTTTTCTTTCTCCTAGTCTGTAGGCACCGATTCTTTCATGGCTTCTGCTAATCCATTAATCTCTTGCTGGTTTTGCATCTCCATTATGCACTTCCATGGGCACAAATCTGCTTCTTCTTTCTTTTTATGGTTCAGTTCTCTCTCTATGTCTCTCATTCACTCTATCACATTACACATACTTACACTGTTAATATCTAAAAGTAAAATCTGATCCTTTCAATTGATTCATAGCTAGGAATGGGAAGCGCCTTGGAAACACTCTGTGGTCAAGCAGTTGGGGCAGGAAAATTTCATATGCTTGGAGTTTACATGCAAAGATCATGGATAATTACTTGCGTAACTGCTATACTTCTGGCACCAGTTTACATATTCACAACACCCATCTTGAAACTCCTCCATCAAACAGATGAGATATCAGAAGTTGCAGGCAAATACTGCATATGGGTGCTTCCACAATTGTTTGGTTATGCAGTGAATTTCCCACTACAGAAGTTTTTTCAATCTCAGAGCAGAGTTTGGGCCATGGCTGCTATATCTTCCGTGGCATTAGCCCTTCATGGTCTGTTGAATTGGGTGCTTGTGACAAAGCTCGGACATGGTGTGATTGGAGCAGCCATGGCGGGGAATATTTCTTGGTGGTTCATTGACTTGGCACAGTTTATCTACCTGGTATCTGGTTTCTTCCCTGATGCATGGACTGGGTTTTCTTTGTCGGCATTTCAGGCCTTGGGTAACTTCATAAAGCTCTCACTTTCATCAGCAATTATGTTATGGTTAGTGTTGAGATCAAAGCATTCTGGTACTGTAACTGATTATCTCATCCCAGTCCATGGGTTTCTCTGTGCTGATTGTCAAAATCTGGTTTTCAGCTTGGAGCTTTGGTACTTCACTGCAGTGATCCTTCTAGTTGGTTCCTTAAAAAATGCTGAAATTTCTGTGGATGCTATTTCAATTTGGTAAAAAATTATTTTCCTACCAGTGCAAATATCTTATTTGGAACTCGTTATGATCATACATAAATTATGCTTATATTTCAATGGAATCCTTCACAGACATTCTCTACTTCTCTGAAACATTTCATGCATCAAGCTCCAAGTTTGAATTTTTTATTTCTTATCCTTCTATAACATAAGTAATCTGTTATGAACTCTGCAGCATGAACTTCCAGTTTTGGGCATTCATGATCACCCTGGGCTTCAATGCAGCTATCAGGTATTGAGTTACAGGGCAAAAGTCTGACAATTTTTATTTTTGTTAAAAAATTCAAATTCTGTATAGAGTCAGATTTTTCAAATTTTCTTGCAGTGTGAGAGTATCAAACGAACTTGGGGCTGGCCATGCAAATGCAGCAAAATTTTCAGTTGTGGTTGCTGTATCCACATCAGTTGTCTTTGGATTACTCTTCATGAGTATAGTTCTCTTAACAAGATCTGATTTCCCCAAGCTGTTCACAGATAAACCCGTCGTTGTAAGGGAAACATCTAAACTGGGATATCTTCTGGCAGCAACCATCCTCCTGAGCAGCATTCAGCCAGTCCTCTCTGGTACCCTCTTTTCCTCAGAATTTACAGCTTTAATGGTATCAGATTTGTCAGTCAGGAATTGGGTTACACCTGTTTTCGGAAAATTTCAGGTGTGGCAGTAGGTGCGGGATGGCAAGCCTTGGTAGCAGTTATCAACATAGGATGCTACTACGTTATAGGATTACCTGTGGGAGCCTTGCTTGGCTTCAAATTCAAGCTAAATACTCTGGTCATTACAACCTAACATTCTCAATTTCAGTACAAAAATCATCTAAATTAAGCAAGAATTGTTTTACTTAAATTCTGCTCTTTATCCCCTTGCAGGGCATCTGGTCTGGGATGTTATTAGGGACTGTCGTTCAAACAGTTATATTGATATGGATCACATTGAGAACCAACTGGCACAAGGAGGTAAGTTATCCAATTCCATTAAGGATAACATAGAATCAAGGTTTATTGTTCTTCAATCAGGTTAGAAAGAAACAGGAACTCTTACCAATTATCTTAATGGTGAAACAATATCTACTCAGTCTTTACTTAGATATGATAAGGGATAAGCATAATCCCTTCAGTTATCAGAAAATATGTTATTGGATTTATCTCTTGTTGTATTTATCTTCTTATGTAAAACTTATTTTCTCAATTCTAAATTGTATAAATATCATCCATAATTAATTGTAAAGTGTGGTTTAATTAATCCTCTAATATGGTTCAATTCAATATATAACAAGATAGTGGCTTAAATGCTACCCACTTTCATTGATGTGTCTTCCATGTTTATGGATTGATCCATTGCAGGTATTTTGCGCCGAGGAGCGAATTAGGACGTGGGGTGGTCCATCGGAGCATCAAGGAGAAAATTGAAGCTAGTTCAAGGTACAAGATAGGCAACATGAGGGCACAAAAGGAGTTTGAGGCAATACATTTCTATTATGGAAGATGAAGGAGCAGAGTAACAAGAAATTTATAATGTGATTCTCACCTTTGTGTGTTGACCAAGATGTTTCATATTTTGAAGAGTACGGGATTACCTAAGACATCTTTAACAACCTAGACACCAAACCCCTGCCCCTACTAATGGTTCCACACCTCTCACTATTTGCCTCTCCAACTATGTCACATGGTACTTTTGAATGCACCTTGTCTCATTTGTGTCACACTGTTAGATTTAATTTTTAGGGAATTTTTGGAAATACCAATTTTTAAAAAATATTTAACAATATACCCATCTTCTAAACTTATTCGTCAAATGGTACTTTTGAATGCACCTTGTCTCATTTGTGTCACACTGTTGTACCCCTCCCATCAGCTGTTGTAACCGCCTCTACTGTCGTCGCAGCTGCTCACCGGCCGCCTCTGAGGAGAGGGGAGAGTGTTGCAGGTAGAAGAGGAAACACGGGAGAAAGTTAAGGAGAAAAGAAAAAAAGAAAAAGAAAAAAAAGCCAAAGAATAGGGACTGACATGAAGTTGACGCATTGGGGAATTAATTTTCTTTTGACTAATTTTTTAATTGGAAAATCAGTTTTATTGAGTATAATATTTATTTACATTTGAAATGTCTGAATTTTTATAAATAATAAAAATAGTATTAAAAATAAGATGTAAACGATTAAGAACTTTTAGTTTAGTAATTCTCGGTTCAGTTTCCCTTAGAAACTGTGAACGTCATCGGCAATCATTCCAGAAACTGTGAACTACGACAGACCATTCTTCTTCCCCGACTGTATCTCTCTGCAAGTCTCGCTACCTCTGCCACCTCTGCCTCAATCAATCTCCACGGAAGCTCTAAGCATAGCGGCATCTGGGTTCGTACCATGTTAAGATAGCTGAGCGTTGCCTTCTTTAACTTTGGATGTCCGAATTATGCAGATGCAAGCATTACAGAAGGATTTGCAGAATCAGGGCTCCATGCTGCTGTAAAATATTTTCATGCAGACACTGCCATAACGAAGCTATGGTGATCTCATTCAACTCGTTACTCATTAAAACCCGCTTTGCTTCAAGTCCATGAAAACCCACTTGATAATTTTTTTTGTCTAATGCAGCTTCGGTCCGGTGATGGGCATCGGATGCCGAGACACGAAGTGGAAACTGTAATGGCTCTAGCTTCTGTTCTTGGTCTTCTTTTAAGTGTGATTTAGCAATGGGAAGCTCTTGAGCTATCTGGGTCTCTGTTTTCTCAGGTTATTTGTTCAAACTGCAAACTCGAACAACCGGTACTGTGAAACGCAGATCTCCATGATCCATCTGATTATTTCCTCCATAACATTGAAAATTTTTGCTTTTCTTCTTTTGTTTCTTTCTTCTGTCAATAGTGCTTGTGATTGTTTAATGAACAGGTAGTGAGATCATGCCTGAATTGTAGCATCGTCATGGGGCGCTACTTCTGTGCAATCTGTAAATTCTACGACGATGATGTTAGTCTTCACTTCCAATTCCCAGATTGTTACCATAACAGAGAATTGATATATGCCACACTATGTAGAGTATGTATAGTTATGGCGGATTTGACTAATGGGTGAAGCTAACCAGACCGATGGCTTTATTGCAGCTTTCAAAGAGGCAATTCCATTGCAGACAATTGCATTTGCAGGTAAACTTTCCGGGCTCTTATCTTTTTGAATCAGTCTTTGCAATCTTCTTGTGGTCAAATGACTTCAATCAGTTTGTATGCCGCAATTCTTTGGCCTTTTTCAATGTCTGTTCCTCTTTTGCAGGATGGGTGGAAGGGAGAACTTCTTCCACTGCAAAAAATGTGGTAATCTATTCATTCTTAAGCAGAATATTATTTGCTGGAAAAGTGTTTTTTCTGCTCTGTTCTGTGCGCTCACTTGCGCCTTTGATCCTCAACGAAAAAACATATACTCTGATTTCTTACAGGATGTTGTTATTCAAATGACTTGAAAGAGAATCATGTATGTGTGGAGAACTCACTAAGACATGATTGTGTAATTTGCTTGGAGGTAAGTGATAATTTTCTGAGTGTTGGAAATGGTTACATTTACTGGCATGAATTTGACTCCTTTTTCCTACTCGGGCAGTACCTATTTGATTCTCTGAAACCCATGAGAGTGATGAAATGTGGGCACACCCTGCATTCCAAGTGTTTTGAGAAGATGATGACAGAGGGGTAAGGAGTAAGTGATAATCTGGCTTTATTGAACGACTGGTTCCGTAATCTTGATTCTATTTTTCGACTTTTGATCTGCCAGGGTGACTGCTTGCCCCATTTGCGCTCTCCCTCTTGAGATTTCAAGTGTTTTGAGAAGATGATGACAGAGGGGTAAGGAGTAAGTGATAATCTGGCTTTACTGAACTACTGGTTCTGTAATCTTAATTCTATTCTTTCGACTTTTGATCTGCCAGGGTGACTGCTTGCCCCATTTCCGCTCTCCCTCTTGAGTGATCGAGCTTGATGGAACTCTCTTTTATGCTTGATTTACATTTTAGCACTTGTGTAACTCAAAAAAACTCCAATTTTCAGTAAGAATGTAACTCTGAAACTAAGCTTTCCTTTGTTTTTCATATTTAGATTCAGGCCACAATGGTGTAAATCCATTCTCTAGATCCTCACCTCCCATTTTAGAAGTTAAAAAGAAAAAGGTGGGTAGCACTTCAACCACTTTTAAAAAGAAAAAGAGAGATTGGAAATTGGGTTTGACTGCTTTGTTCATTCTTTCTTGCTCGTTAAGTTATGCTCCGCACTGATAAGAGAGAAGAGTATGATTTTGTCTTCCACATGCTAGGCAAGGTTTTTAGTCTAGGGTGGCAAGGCCTTCGATACACTAAAATATAATATTGTTAAAGGGGTTTGCCTGAACTTGACCTGTTTATTAAGTGGGTAAAATTATCACCGTCCACATAAATTTCATCCATGGAGATTCTTGTTTTAGGAAAGTCATACATGAAGTAAGAAACTCTCCCAGCTATGTAAATTCCTCAGGGCTAATGGCCGGCTTAGCTGCCAAGTAGACTCAATGATTGTCTTCGTTGTCGCTAGATCTTCTCTGCAGGTATTTGTAGTAAACAAACTACAAGATTATCTATGCGAAATTTGTTAAGGTTTGATCTTATGCTACCATGGCGATGAAACAAAAGAAGAAAGAGGATGAGAAAGGATATAAATAAATCGAGGGCTACGCAGACCACTATAGAAAGAGATGAATGAATAATTCACCGATGCTTTCTATTCGTTAATACAAGTATTTATAAGTTACAAACAAATACAATTTTATATGATAAGCATTATCACATAGCTTTAGAATTACAATTTGTGGTAATCTCAACTTCTCGCATCGTTATCTTTATGTCTATCATGCCCTTACAAGATGGAGCTCCAAGAGGAGAGTCTAATCTTGGTCTTCAAGAAGAGGAAGCGTATTCGGAGAAATGGTTTGGTGAGAGCATTTGTTAATTGATCAGCAGTGGTGACATGTGTAACCTGAAGAACACTACTTTGAATTTGTTCCAAAATGGAGTGGTAATCCAAAGCAACATGTTTCATGCGCAAGTGAAAGACGGGATTGGAACACAAATTTATAGCACCGGCACCGATATTGTCACAACAAAGTATCGATTGTCGCGGAAGAAAAACTCCAACTTTAGTGAGAAAAGAGCAGATCCAACTGATCTCAACTGTAGTGGATGCAACAGATCGATATTCCACCTCGGTAGAGGATCGAACCACAGTTCGTTGCTTCATAGAACTTCAAGAGATAAGATTGCGACCTAGGTAAACAATATAGGCACTGGTTGAAGTGAAATCATCCTTGTTACTAGCCCAATCATCATCAGATAATGCATGAAGAGACAAAATAAATTGTCGATGTAGTATAATACCATGATCCAGAGTCCCACATGTTAAGCAGTGAAGCCTAATTAATGCCTTACGCTGAGTTGGTCGCAGATCGTCCAATCCACGATATATTAACTGTTGTTTTATTAAAGGCAGTTTGGGAATTTTACTCTTGTATTGCGGATGCCCTAATTTTCTCTTTATAATTAAGAAGCACCACTATTAGGGTTTTGATCATCTTAATCCGAGAGCATCTCGAGAGGTTAGGAAGAAACACCTGTAAGTGTGCGATTTCTCTTGTAAATTATTTCATCTTCATAGTGGATTCCTGCAGTGGCGGAAGAGTAGTCTCACCTTGAGGCGTCCCTGTATAAATCATATTGTTTGTTTTCGTGCTTGCTTTTCTTTTCTTTCACGATTATTATTGTTGTTGTTGTTAGTTTGGAATTACAGCATTTAATTCCTAACAAGTAGTATCAAAACTTTTGTTTGTGATTGAGAGCAATGGCTACCAGAGAAGGATCGACACTAGGGATCAACAAATTTGATGGTATGGATTTTGCATTATGGAGGATGCAAATTGAAGATTATTTGTATAGTAAAAAGCTTCACGCACCACTTCTGGATATGAAACCAGAAGGTATGAAAGATGATGAGTGAAATCTCCTCGATGGACAAGTGTTGGGAATAGTCCGATTAACACTGTCAAAGAACGTTGCTCACAACGTGGTATCAGAGAAAATCACAACAGCGATGATGAAGATTTTGTCCAACATGTATGAGAAGCCTTTTCCAACTAATAAGGTACACCTCATGAAAAAACTTTCCAATTTAAAGATGAAAGAAAATACATCAGTTGTATCGCATTTGAATGAGTTTAGCACAATTGTTAATCAATTGACATCCGTTTAAATTAAATTTGATGATGAGGTTCGTGCTTTAATTATTTTTGGTGTCACTCCCAAATTGGTGGGAGCCTATCAGGGTTGCGGTCAGCAATTCTATAGACAACAGAAAGTTGATCTTTAATGATGTTCGGGATACCATTCTCGCTGAAGAAGTTCGTAGAAAGGACTCCGGAGAATCGTCGACATCTAATTTTGCCGTAAGTGTCGATACTAGGGGTAGAAACTTCGAGAGGAATTCCAACAAGGACAATGGTAGAGGGATGTCAAGGAATGGTAGAAACAAGTCCAAATTCAGAAGGAATGTAGAATGTTGGAATTGTGGCAAATCTGGTCACATAAAGAAGAACTATAGAGCACCGAAGAAGGACGAAAAGAAAAATGATGCTACAAATGCGGTGACTAAAGAGGTACACGATGCTACAAATGCGGTGACTAAAGAGGTACACGATGCTAAAAATGCGGCGACTAAAGAGGTACACGATGCTTTACTCTTGTCGGTTGATAGCTCTATTGACTCTTGGGTGTTAGATTCAGAAGCTTCTTTTCACACCACCACACATCATGAGATCATGGAGAATTATGTTGCTAGAGATCACGGGAAGGTGCATCTTGCTGATGGAGAAACTTTGGATATTGTTGGTGTTGGTAATGTCAATTTGAAGATGTCAAACGAGCCAGAGTAGAAAATTCAAAGGATGAGACATGTACCAAAACTAATGTGCAATCTGATCTCAGCAGGGCAACTTGATAATGAAGGTCATAATGTGACTTTTAATGGTACTACCATAAAAAGTCACAAAGGGATCCATGGTTGTTGCACGGGGGTGTTAAAACTAGAACTCTCTACAACACTTCAAGTTGCAAAGACGCTATTGCAGTTCCTGATGCTATTAATGATTATGACTTGTGGCATTATAGGCTCAGTCACATGAGTGAGAAGGGAATGAAAGTGCTTCAATACAAAGGGAAGCTACCAGGGTTGAAAACTGTAAACAACAGTTTGTGTGAAGGCTTTATTTTGGCAAGTAGAAAAGGGTAAGCTTTTCTAAGGCTAGAAAGTAATAGAGGTCAACAAAATTGGAGTTGGTTCACACTGATGTGTAGGGGCCTTCAATTATTACTTTCCTTGGTGCTTCTAACTACTATGTGACATTTATTGATGATGCATGCAGAAAGGTATGGGTTTATTTCCTGAAAAAAAATCTTATGTCTTTGATACCTTCAAGAGATGGAAAACAATAGTTGAGAACGAGACAAATTTGAAGGTAAAGTGCCTATAGTTAGATAATGAGGGAGAATACATAGATGATGATTTCAAGCGGTACTGTGCTGATAATGGAATCAAGATGAAGAAGACCATTCATGAAAAACCTCAACATAATGGTGCGGCTGAGAGAATGAACAGAACTTTGAACGAGCGTGCTATGAGTATGAGATTACGTGCGGGATTGCCTAAGATGTTCTGGTCTAAGGCAATTAGCATTGCTTCCGATTTGATCAACAGAGGTCCCTCAACACCATTGGATTGTAAAATACCGAAAGAGGTTTGCAACGGTAAAGAGGAAAACTTTTCTTTCTTGAAAGGTTTTGGTTGTGTTTCTTATATTCATATTGACTATTCTACTAGAAATAAACTTGATGTTAAATGTAAGATATGTTTCTTTATTGGCTATGGTGATACCGAGTTTGGTCCTCACTTTTGGGATGAACAAAGTCGTAAGGTTATCAGGAGCAAGGATGTGATCTTCAATGAAGGTGCCTTGTATAAAGACAGGTTGAGAACAGAGTCTAAGAGCACAAGTGATGAAACCAAGAAGTCTAAAGTGATTCAGTTGAGAGATCTTCTAGCCATTGAGATGGAGAATATTACTCAGGAAGACCAAGAGAACATACCCCTCAGAACTAAATCAAAACATTCCTGTGACTGAACTCAGGAGACCTGTCAGAACTAGCAGACCACCATAGAGGTACTCCCCTACACTAAATTATATTTTATTGACTGATAAAGGTGAACCAAAGAGTTATGAGGAAGTTGTGCAAGTTGATGAATCAACCAAGTGGGATTTGGCCATGAATGACGAGATGGATTCATTGTTATCCAATCAGACATGACAGTTGATTGAGTTACCAAAAGGGAAGAAGGCCTTGCAGAATCAATGGGTGTACCGAATAAAAGACGAACATGATGGCAACAAGTGGTACAAGGTGAGACTGGTAGTAAAAGGCTTGAAAAAAAAAGAAGGCATTAACTACACTGAGATTTTCTCTCCTATAATGAAATTGACTACTATTAGAATAGTGCTTGGACTAGTGGCAAATGAAGACTTGCACTTACAGCAGTTGGATGTAAAGACAACCTTTCTTCATGGTAATTTGGAGAAAGAAATTTACATGAAGCAACCATAGGGTTTCAAAGCACAAGGAAAAGACAAAATGGTGTGCATACTTCAAAAGAGCAGGTATAGTCTTAAACAAGCTCTAAGATAGTGGTATAAGAAGTTTGCACTTTTATGAGTAGTAATGTTTCTTGAGGCGCCATGCGGATCATGGCTGTTATGTGAAGAACCTTGATGATGCCTACATTATTCTACTACTATATGTTGATGACATGTTGATAGCAGGTGCTAGCAAACAGGAAATAAATAAGTTAAAAAGGGAGTTGTCTAAGAAGTTTGCAATGAAGAATTTGGGTGCTTCAAAACTAATCCTTGGGATGAGGATTACTAGGGACATTGATGTCTTGAAACTGTCACAAGAATAATATGTGAAGAAGGTGTTGAGCAGGTTCAATATGAATGATGCAAAACAAGTGAGTACTCCTTTAGCTAGTCACTTTAGGCTATCTAAGGAGAAGTCACCTTCGACAGAGCAGAAGCGAGGTAACAAGGCCAATGTGCCTTATGCTTTTGCTATTGACAATCTCATGTATGACATGGTGTGTACTAGACTAGACATAGCTCATGCAGTGGGAGTTGTGAGTGGATATATGAGTAATCCGAGTAAACAATATTGGGAAGCAGTGAAGTAGATTTTCAGGTATTTGAGAGGCACTGCAGACTCAACCTTATATTTCAGAAAGTCAGACTTGGGATGATAGGGTTATGTAGATGCTGACATGGCTAGAGACATTAATAGAAGGAAGAATACCACTGGATATGTTTACACATTGCGTGATACAATATTTAGTTGGGTCTCTAAGTTGAAGAAGATATTTTCTCTTTCCCCTACTGAGGCAGAATATGTTGTCGTAATCAAAGCCAGCAAAGAGATAGTAAGGTTGCAGTCTTTCTAGAAAGAATTAGATCTCAAGCTTGGGAAGAATGTGTTGTATTTTGATAGTTAAAGTGCTATTCATTTAGCAAATAATCTTGTTTATCATGCCAGAAAAAAGCATATACAGGTGTGTTATCACTTCATTAGATTGGCTCTGGAAGATGGAGTTTTAGCACTCGAGAAGATTGAATGGAGTCAGAATCCGGTTGATATGTTGACAAAGATTGTTACGATCGAAAAAAATGAAGTTGTGTGCAACTTGAGTTGGACTTCTCTCTGAGGATTGAGAAGCTATTGCCATTGCAGATGAGATATTGATAATGGATTAGTCTCCAAGTGGGAGATTGTTAAGTTGTGGAGCCTAATTAACACCTTATGCTGAGTTGGTCACGATTGTCCTAATTTTATGTTTATAATTGAGAGGCGCTTCTATTAGGGTTTTGATCATCTTAATCCAAGGAGCATCTCGAGTTAGAACTCAAGAGGTTAGAGAGAAACACGTGTATGTGTGCGATTTATCTTGTAAACTATTTCATCTTTATAGTGGATTATTACAATGGCGGAAGATAGGACGTAGTCTTACCATGAGGCAAACCTGTATAAATCTTGTTGTTTGTTTTCATGCTTGTTTCCTTTCTTCCACGATTTTTATTATTGTTCTCATTAGTTTGGAATTAGGGTGTTTAATTCATAAAACCACAGAGATAGCGTAACAATCGCTTGACAACATCCTAGTGATCAATAGTAGGGCAATGCATAAACTAGGATAACTTATTTACCACATAAGCAATGTCAGCGCGAGTAAGAGACAAATATTTCCGAATCCCAATAACAGTCCTATATTAAGATGCATCAGAGAGTGTTGAGCCAGACTAAAGTGTGAGTGGATGATGTGGCAAGTGGTGTTGCTATAGGCTTTGCATTTTTCATGTGTGTGTGAGCAAGGAGATCGGAGATATACCAGTATTGAGACAGAAGTAGGCCTTCAGGATGAGGAACCACTTCAATAAAGAGAAAATAAGCCAAGGAGCCAAGATCCTTGAGTGAGGATCTCTGAGCAAGTAGGTGGACGAACATTGCCATAGCTTGATCATTGGTTTTTGTTATAATGATGTCATCAAAATAGACCAAAATATACATTACAACTGAACTTGTGTGAGAGATAAATTGAGAAGAGTTTGTATGAGAGTTGGTGAAACCCGAGGTAATGAGAAATTGGCGTAACTCATGATATACCAAGCACGAGGTGCTTGCTTGAGACCGTAGATGGCATTGTGAAGCTTGCAGGCATAATTGGGATTATCATGATCAATGAAGCCCAGTGATTGTGCCATAAAGACATCCTTAGATAGAGCACCTAGGAGAAACACATTATTAACATCAAGTTGTCAACGTGACCAACCACTACTTACTGCCAGGCTGAGAACAATTCGAATAGTGTTAGGCTTAACAATAGGACGAAAGGTTTCATGATTATCAACGTCAGGGCGCTGGTGAAACCCTTTGGCAACTAAACGAGCCTTGTACCTATTAATGGAGCCATCGGAAAAAAAATTTAGTATGAAATATCCATTGGCAACCAACCAGATTCTGTGAGGGATCCGAGGGAACAAGTTCCCATGTCTCGTTCCAAACAAGAACGTCATATTCATCAGACATAGCCTGATGCCATTTGGGATCAGTAAGAGCTTGAGTTATAGTTGTGAGTTCACGATTGGCAGATGCAGGCACCTGGGCTATGGATTTTATTTTTTGGATGGGCCTATAAATATTTTTCTTAGATCTGGTGACAATAACACGGGGAGTAGAGGAAGCAGGTAAGCATGATGGGTGTGAGTTGTACAAAGTGGGAGTTGGGTTAGGTGTTGGGGTGGGAGGGGGGTGGGATGTGAGGTCGTTAACAGGGCTTGTAGAGGGCATAAGGATCAAAGTTGCAAATGATGTGCCGATAACCAGGAGGATGAATACAGATGATCACCAGTGTGAGAGTGTGTCGTACGAGGGACGATCAAGAGATAACTGAAGTGAAGTGAAGGGGAAGATAGACTCAATGAATTTAACATGACGTGACACAAATAGACGAGAAGTATTGGGGTGAAGACATATATCATTACTTTGCGTGGTAGAGTACCCTATAAAAACACAAGGAGAAGAACGTGGAATGAGTTTCAATTTAATCCAATTTTGTACAATCGCACAGGTAAAGAAATTGGAGAGGGAGAAATGATTGATTGCCATAGTAGACCGGAACTTGGATAGAAGTTTTGATGGTGCTGAAGTGGAAATGATGATCCAAGTTGTTTTACTTTGCACCCAACCCGCACCAGAAGACCTCCCAACTATGTCAGAAGTTGTCTGAATGCTTGAGGAGAGGCATTGGCAGAAAGGTGGGAAGAGTGGCAACAAGTGGAGGTGACCCGAAGACGAGACTATGAGAGACTTCAGAGGAGATTTGATCGGGGAGAGAATTCCATTTATAACCAAGAAGCAATTGAATTATCAGGTGGAAAATAGTTGATGGCAGGTTTACAAAATCAAAAGCTAGGGGTTGCTTTTGTTGGTAACTTGATAATAGGCAAAGGATCCTTGGGAAACTAGCTTTTTTTTTTTTTTTTTTTTTCTGTTTGCAGAATTCTTATTAGCTTGTATTGTATGCTATGTTTTCTTCTTTGGATCCCCCATTACTCGTTGTTTCTTACAAAAAATGTACACTGAAGAGATCAATCATTAAATATAGCATTTCTTGTATCCAAAACTGTTGCTAAAGTACTCGACTTTTAGTTGTTTTTTTTTTTTTTTTCTTTTGGGTGCTCAAACTAACAAATGGATTTATACCTTCTTTCTTTGTGTTTATGTTTATGCCCTTAGGTGGAGGGTCAGCTTCTATTGAGCGTCCATTTTTACTAGTTCTAGTTTGAATTGTTTGATTTATTAAGTTGTATTAATGTACAATAAACATTAATCTTTAACTAATATAATATATATTTAAATTAATTAGTACATTAATATATTTTAGTTATACATTAAATTAGTTATTCATTTAGTAATAATGTTTATTTTACTTAATTTAATGTTTAAGTATTATATTTTAATTAAGTATGCTCTACAAGTTACTAATTCTCTTATTTTCTGCGTTTTCCTCATATGGGGGCGCTAACACTGTAAATTGTTTTTCAGTGGACATGAACTCGTCCATACTAACACCCATTTCGAATATGAAGATCATGTAGATGCAAGAAATGAAGATGAAGATGAAAATCAAATTTTATGTTTGTTGACTAACCCCCCCAAGACATCTTTAACAACCTAGACACCGACCCCTGCCCCTATTAATGATTCCACACTTCTCACTATTTGCCTCTCCAACTATGTCACATGGTACTTTTGAATGCAGCTTGTCTCATTTGTGTCACACTTTTAGATTTAATTTAGGGAATTTTTGGAAATACCTATTTTAAAAAAATATTTAACAATATACCCATCTTCTAAACTTATTCATCAAAATACTCAATTTTGATCAGGTCAGAAGAGAGTGTATCTTTCTGCAAGTCTCGCTCCCCTCAACTCTGCCACCTCTGCCTCAAGCGATCTCCATGGAAGCTCTAAGCATATCGGCATCTGGGTTCGTATCATGATAGTCATATCTCCGTGAGTTAAGATAGCAGAGCGTTGCCTTCTTTAACTTTGGATGTCCGAATTATGCAGATGCAAGCATTACAGAAGGATTTGCAGAATCAGGGCTCCATGCTGCTGTAAAATATTTTCATGCAGACACTGCCATAACGAAGCTATGGTGATCTCATTTAACTTGTTGCTCATTAAAACCCGCTTTGCTTCAAGTCCATGAGAACCCACTTGATAAATTTTTTGTCTGATGCAGTTTAGGTTCGGAGATGGGCATCGGATGCCGAGACACGAAGTGGAAACTGTAATGGCTCTAGCTTCTGTTCTTGGTCTTCTTTTAAGTGTGATTTAGCAATGTGAAGCTCTTGAGCTATCTGGGTCTCTGTTTTCTCAGGTTATTTGTTCAAACTGCAAACTCGAACAGCCGGTACCGTGAAACGCAGATCTCGATGATCCATCTGATTATTTCCTCCGTACATTGGGCAATTTTTTCTTTTCTTTCTTTGTTTCTTTCTTCTGTCAATAGTGCTTGTGATTGTTTAATGAACAGGTAGTGAGATCATGCCTGAATTGTGGCATCGTCATGGGGCGCTACTTCTGTGCAATCTGTAAATTCTACGACGATGATGTTAGTCTTCACTTCCAATTCCCAGATTGTTACCATAACAGAGAATTGATATATGCCACACTATGTAGAGTATGTATAGTTATGGCGGATTTGACTAATGGGTGAAGCTAACCAGACCGATGACTTTATTGCAGGTTTCAAAGAGGCAATTCCATTGCAGACAATGTGGCATTTGCAGGTAAACTTTCCGGGTTCTGTCTTTTTGAATCAGTCTTTGCAATCTTCTTGTGGTCGAGTGATTTCAATCAGTTTGTATGCCGCAATTCTTTGGCCTTTTTCAAAGTCTGTTCCTCTTTTGCAGGATCGGTGGAAGGGAGAACTTCTTTCACTGCAAAATCTGTGGTAATCTATTTATTCTTAAGCAGAATATTATTTGCTGGAAAAGTGTTTTTTCTGCTCTATTCTGTGCGCTCAACTGCGCCTTTGATCCTCAACGAAAAAACATATACTCTGATTTCTTACAGGATGTTGTTATTCAAATGACTTGAAAGAGAATCATGTATGTGTGGAGAACTCACTAAGACATGATTGTGCAATTTGCTTGGAGGTAAGTGATAATTTTCTCAGTGTTGGAAATGGTTACATTTACTGGCATGAATTTGACTCTTTTTTCCTACTCGGGCAGTACCTATTTGATTCTCTGAAACCCATGAAAGTGATGAAATGTGGGCATACCCTGCATTCCAAGTGTTTTGAGAAGATGATGACAAAGGGGTAAGGAGTAAGTGATAATCTGGCTTTATTGAACTACTGGTTCTGTAATCTTGATTTTATTCTTTCGACTTTTGATCTACCAGGGTGACTGCTTGCCCCATTTGCGCTGTCCCTCTCTAGTGATCGAGCTTGATGGAACTCTCTTTTATGCTCGATGAACATTTTAGCACTTGTGTGACTCAAAAGAACTCCTATTTTCAGTAAGAATGTAACTCTGAAACTAAGCTTTCCTTTGTTTTTCATATTTAGATTCAGGCCACAATGGTGTAAATCCATTCTCTTGATCCTCACCTCCCATTTTAGAAGTTGAAAAGAAAAAGGTGGGTAGCACTTCAACCACTTTTAAAAAGAAAAAGAGAGATTGGAAATTGGGTTTGACTGCTTTGTTCATTCTTTCTTGCTCATTAAGTTATGCTCCGCACTGATAAGAGAGAATAGTATGATTTTGTCTTCCACATGCTAGGCAAGGGTTTTAGTCTAGGGTGGCAAGGCCTTCGATACACTAAAATATAATATGGTTAAAGGGGTTTGCCTGAACTTGACCTGTTTATTAAGTGGGTAAAATTATCACCGTCCACATAAATTTCATGCATGGAGATTCTTGTTTTAGGAAAGTCATACATGGAGTAAGAAACTCTCCCTGCTATGTAAATTCCTCAGGGCTAATGGCTGGCTTAGCTTGCAAGTAGACTCCATGATTGTCTTCGTTGTCGCTAGATCTTCTCTGCACGTATTTGTAGTAAACAAACTACAAGATTATCTATGCGAAATTTGTTAAGGTTTGATCTAATGCTGCCATGGCAATGAAATAGAAGGAGAAAGAGGATGAGAAAGGATATAAATAAATCGAGGGCTACGCAGACCACTATAGAAAAAGAAGAATGAATAATTCACCGAGGCTTTCCATACGTTAATACAAGTATTTATAGGTTACAAACAAATACAATTTTATATGATAAATATTATCACATAGTTTAGAATTACAATTTGAGGTAATCTCAACTTCTCTCATCCTTATCTTTATGTCTATCATGCCCTTACAAGATGGAGCTCCGAGAGGAGAGTCCACTCTTGGTCTTCAAGAAGAGGAAGTGTATTCGGGGAAATGGTTTGGTGAGAGCTTTTGTTAATTGATCAGCAGTGGAGACATGTGTCACCCGAAGAGCACTACTCTGAATTTGTTCCAAAATAAAGTGGTTATCCAAAGCAACATGTTTCATGCGTGAGTGAAAGACGGGATTGGAACACAAATTTATAGCACCGATATTGTCACAATAAAGTACCGATTGTCGCGGAAGAAAAACACCAACTTTAGTGAGAAGAGAGCAAATCCAACTGATCTCAGCTGTAGTGGATGCAATAGATCGATATTCCACCTCGGTAGAGGATCGAACCACAGTTCTTTGCTTAATAGAACATCAAGAGATAAGATTGCGACCTAGGTAAACAATATAGATACTAGTTGAAGTGAAATCATCCTTGTTACTAACCCAATCATCATCAGATAATGCATGAAGAGACAAAATAAATTGTCGATGTAGTACAATACCATGATCCAAAGTCCCACATGTTAAGCTATGAAGCCTAATTAATGCCTTACGCTGAGTTGGTCGCGGATCGTCCAATCCACGATATATTAACTGTTGTTTTATTAAAGGCAGTTTGGGAATTTTACTCTTATATTGCGGATGCCCTAATTTTCTCTTTATAATTAAGACGCACCACTATTAGGGTTTTGATCATCTTAATCTGAGAGCAACTCGAGAGGTTAGGAAGAAGCACCTGTAAGTGTGCGATTTCTCTTGTAAATTATTTCATCTTCATAGTGGATTCTTGTAGTGGCGGAAGACAGGACGTAGTCTCACCTTGAGGCGTCCATGTATAAATCATATTGTTTGTTTTCGTGCTTGCTTTTCTTTTATTTCACGATTATTATTGTTGTTGTTGTTAGTTTGGAATTACGGTGTTTAATTCCTAACAAGTGGTATCAAAAAATTTGTTCATGATTGAGAGCAATGGCTAGCAGAGAAGGATCGATACTAGGGATCAACAAATTTGATGGTATGAATTTTGCATTATGGAGGATGCAAATTGAAGATTATTTGTACAGTAAAAAGCTTCACGTACCAATTCTGGATATGAAACCAGAAGGTATGAAAGATGATGAGTGGACTCTCCTCGATGGGCAAGTGTTGGGAATAGTTCGATTAACACTGTCAAAGAACGTTGCTCACAATGTGGCGTCAGAGAAAATCACAACAACGATGATGAAGATTTTGTCCAACATGTATGAGAAGCCTTCTGCAAATAATAAGGTACACCTCATGAAAAAAATCTTTAATTTAAAGATGAAAGAAAATACATCAGTTGTATTGCATTTGAATGAGTTTAGCACAATTGTTAATCAATTGACATCCGTTCAAATTAAATTTGATGATGAGGGTCGTGCTTTAATTATTTTTGGCATCACTCCCAAATTGTTGGGAGTCTATGACGGCTGCGATCAGCAATTCTGTAGATAGAAGAAAGTTGATCTTTAATGATGTTCGAGACACCATTCTCGCGGAAGAAGTTCGTAGAAAGGACTTTGGAGAATCGTAGACATCTAATTTTGCCCTAAGTGTCGATACTAGGGGTAGGAACTTCGAGTGGAATTCCAACAAGGACAATGGTAGAGGGACGTCAAGGAATGGTAGAAGCAAGTCCAAATTCAGAAGGACTGTAGAATGCTGGAATTGTGGCAAGTTTGGTCACATAAAGAAGAATTGCAGAGCACAGAAGAAGGACGAAAAGAAAAATGATGCTACAAATGCGGTGACTAAAGAGGTACACGATGCTGTACTCTTGTCGGTTGATAGCTCTATTGACTCTTGGGTGTTAGATTCAGAAGCTTCTTTTCACACCACCACAAATCATGAGATCATGGAGAATTATGTTGCTAGAGATCATGGGAAGGTGTATCTTGCTGATGGAGAACCTTTGGATATTGTCGGTGTTGGTAATGTCAATTTGAGGATGTCAAATGGGTCGGTGTAGAAAATTCACAAGGTGAGACATATACCAAAACTAATGTATAATCTGATCTCAACAGGGCAACTTGATAATGAAGGTCATAATGTGACTTTTAATGGTACTACCAGGAAAGTCACAAAGGGATCCATGGTTATTGCACGGGGAGTTAAAACTGGAACTCTCTGCAACACTTCAAGTTGCAAAGACACTGTTGCAATTGCTGATGCTATTAATGATTCTGACTTGTGGCATTATAGGCTCAGTCACATAAGTGAGAAGGGAATGAAAGTGCTTCAATACAAAGGGAAGCTACTAGGGTTGAAAACTGTAAACAACAGTTTGTGTAAAGGCTTTATTTTTGGCAAGTAGAAAAGGGTAAGTTTTTCTAAGGCTAGAAAGTAACAGAGGACAACAAAATTGGAGTTGGTTCACACTGATGTGTAGGGGCCTTCAGTTGTTACTTTCCTTTGTGTTTCTAACTACTATGTGATATTTATTGATGATGCATGAAGAAAGGTTTGGGTTTATTTCTTGAAAAAAAATCTTATGTCTTTGATACCTTCAAGAGATGGAAAGCAATAGTTGAGAACGAGACATATTTGAAGGTAAAGTGCCTACAGTTAGATAATGAGGGAGAATACATAGATGATGATTTCAAGCGGTACAGTGTTGATAATGGAATCAAGATGAAGAAGACCATTCATGAAAAACCTCAACAGAATGGTGTGGCTGAGAGGATGAACAGAACTTTGAACGAGAGTGCTATGAGTATGAGATTACGTGCGGGATTGCTTAAGATGTTCTGGTCTGAGGCGATTAGCATTGCTTCTGATTTGATAAACAGAGGTCCCTCAACACCATTGGATTGCAAAATACCGAAAGAGGTCTGCAACGGTAAAATAGAAAACTTTTCTTTCTTGAAAGGTTTTGGTTGTGTTTCTTATATTCATATTGATTATTCTACTAGAAATAAACTTGATGTTAAATGTAAGATATGTTTCTTTATTGGCTATGGTGATACCGAGTTTGGTCTTCACTTTTGGGATGAACAAAGTCGTAAGGTTATCAGGAGTAAGGATGTGATCTTCAATGAAGGTACCTTGTATAAAGACAGGTTGACAACAGAGTCTAAGAGCACAAGTGATGAAACCAAGAAGTCTAAAGTGATTCAGTTGAGAGATCTTCTAGCCATTGAGATTAAGAATATTGCTCAGGAAGACCAAGAGAACATACCCCTCATAACTAAATCAGAACATTCCTGTGACTGAACTCAGGAGACCTGTCAGAACTAGCAGACCACCATAGAGGTACTCCCCTACACTGAATTATATTTTATTGACTGATAAAGGTGAACCAAAGAGTTATGAGGAAGTTGTGCAAGTTGATGAATCAACCAAGTGGGATTTGGCCATGAAGGACGAGATGGATTCAGTGTTATCCAATCAGACATGACAGTTGATTGAGTTACCAAAAGAGAAGAAGGCCTTGCAGAATAAATGGGTGTACCGAATAAAAGATGAATATGATGGCAACTAGTGGTACAAGGTGAGACTGGTAGTAAAAGGCTTGAAAAAAAAAGAAGGCATTGACTACACTGAGATTTTCTCTCTGATAATGAAATTGAATACTATTAGAATAGTGCTTGGACTAGTGGCAAATGAAGACTTGCACTTACAGCAGTTGGATATAAAGACAACCTTTATTCATGGTGATTTGGAGGAAGAAATTTACATGAAGCAACAATAGGGTTTCAAAGCACAAGGAAAGGACAAAATGGTGTGCATACTTCAAAAGATCAGGTATAGTCTTAAACAAGCTCTAAGATAGTGGTATAAGAAGTTTGACACTTTTATGAGTAGTAATGTTTCTTGAGGTGCCATGCGATCATGGCTGTTATGTGAAGAAGCTTGATGATGCCTACATTATTCTACTACTATATGTTGATGACATATTAATAGTAGGTGCTAGCAAACAGGAAATAAATAAGTTAAAAAGGGAGTTGTATAAGAAGTTTGCAATGAAGAATTTGGGTGCTTCAAAACTAATCCTTGGGATGAGGATTACTAGGAACATTGATGTCTTGAAACTGTCACAAGAATAATATGTGAAGAAGGTGTTGAGCAGGTTCAACATGAATGATGCAAAACAAGTGAGTACTCCTTTATCTAGTCACTTTAGGCTATCTAAGGAGCAGTCACCTTCTACAGAGCAGGAGCGAGGTAGCATGGCCAATATGCCTTATGCTTCCGCCATTGACAATCTCATGTATGACATGGTGTGTACTAGACTAGACATAGCTCATGCAATGGGAGTTGTGAGTAGATATTTGAGTAATCCGAGTAAACAATATTGGGAAGCAGTGAAGTAGATTTTCAGGTATTTGAGAGGCATTACAGACTCAACCTTATATTTCAAAAAGTCAGACTTGGGATTATAGGGTTATGTAGATACTGACATGGCCAGAGACATTGATGGAAGGAAGAATACCACTGGATATGTTTACACATTGCGTGATATAGTATTTAGTTGGGTCTCTAAGTTGCAGAAGATATTTTCTCTTTCCCCTACTGAGGCAGAATATGTTGCCGTGATCAAAGCCAGCAAATAGATGGTATGGTTGCAGTCTTTCTGGAAAGAATTAGGTCTCAAGCTTGGGAAGAATGCGTTGTATTGTGACAGTCAAAGTGCTATTCATTTAGCAAATAATCTTGTTTATCATGCCAGAACAAAGCATATACAGGTGCGTTATCATTTCATTCGATTGGCTCGGGAAGATGGAGTTTTAGCACTCGAGAAGATTGAAGGGAGTCAGAATCCGATTGATATGTTGACAAAGACTGTTACGATCGAAAAAATGAAGTTGTGTGCAACTTCAGTTGGACTTCTCTCTGAGGATTGAGAAGCTATTGGCACTGCAGATGAGATATTGTTGATGGATTAGTTTCCGAGTGGGAGATTGTTAAGTTGTGGAGCCTAATTAACGCCTTACACTGTGTTGATCGTGATTGTCCTAATTTTTTCTTTATAATTGAGGGGCGCTTCTATTAGGGTTTTGATCATCTTAATCCAAGGAGCATCTCGAGTTACAACTCAAGAGGTCAGAGAGAAACACGTGTATGTGTATGATTTATCTTGTAAACTATTTCATCTTTATAGTCGATTATTACAGTGGCGGAAGATAGGACGTAATCTTACCTTGAGGCAAACCTGTATAAATCTTGTTGTTTGTTTTCATGCTTGTTTCCTTTCTTCCACGATTCTTATTATTGTTCTCATTAGTTTGGAATTAGGGTGTTTAATTCCTAAAACCACAGAGATAGCCTAACAATCGCTTGACAACATCCTAGTGATCAATAGTAGGGTAATGCATAAACTAGGATAACTTATTTACCACATAAGCAATGTCATCGCGAATAAAAGACAAATATTTTTGAATCCCAACAACAGTCCTATAGTCAGATGCATCAGAGAGTGTTGAGCCAGACTAAAGTGTGAGTGGATGATGTGGCAAGTGGTGTTGCTATAGGCTTTGCATTTTTCATGTGTGTGTGAGCAAGGAGATCAGAGATATACCAATATTGAGACAGAAGTAGGCCTTCAGAATGAGGAACCACTTCAATACCGAGAAAATAAGCCAAGGAGCCAAGATCCTTGAGTGAGGATCTCTGAGCAAGTAGGTGGACGAACATTGCCATAACTTGATCGTTATTTTTGTAATAATGATGTCATCAAAATAGACCCAAATATACATCACAACTGAACTTGTGTGAGAGATAAATTGAGAAGAGTTTGTATGAGAGTTGGTGAAACCCGAGGTAATGAGAAACTGGCATAACTCATGATATACCAAGCACGAGGTGCTTGCTTGAGACCGTAGATGGCATTGTGAAGCTTGCAGGCATAATTGGGATTATCATGATCAATGAAGCCCAGTGGTTGTGCCATAAAGACATCCTTAGATAGAGTACCTTGGAGAAACACATTATTAACATCAAGTTGTCAACGTGACCAACCACTGCTTACTGTCAGGCTGAGAACAATTCGAATAGTGTTAGGCTTAACAATAGGATGAAGGGTTTCATGATAATCAACTTCAGGGTGCTGGTGAAACCCTTTGGCAACTAAACGAGCCTTGTACCTATTATTGGAGCCATCGAAAAAAAATATAGTACGAAATATCCTTTGGCAACCAACCAGATTCTGTGAGGGATCCGAGGGAACAAGTTCCCATGTCTCATTCCAAACAAGAATGTCATATTCATCAGACATAGCCTGATGCCATTTGGGATCAGTGAGAGCTTGAGTTATAGTTGTGAGTTCACGATTGGCAGATGCAGGCACCTGGGCTGTGGGTTTTAGTTTTTGGATGGGCCTATAAATATTTTTCTTAGATCTGGTGACAATAACACGGGGAGTAGAGGAAGCAGGTAGGCATGATGGGTGTGAGTTGTACAAAGTGGGAGTGTGGTTAGGTGTTGGGGTGGGAGGGGGGTGGGATGTGAGGTCGTTAACAGGGCTTGTAGAGGGCATAGGGATCGAAGTTGCAAATGATGTGCCGATAACCGGGAGGATGAATACAGATGATCACCAGTGTGAGAGTGTGTCATACGAGGGACGATCAAGAGATAACTGAAGTGAAGTGAAGGGGAAGATAGACTCAATGAATTTAACTTGACGCGACACAAATAGACGAGAAATATTGGGGTCAAGACATATTTCAGTACTTTGCGTGGTAGAGTACCCTATAAAAACACAAGGAGAAGAACGTAGAATGAGTTTTAATTTGATCCAATTTTGTACAATCGCACAGGTAAAGAAATTGGAGAGGGAGAAAAGATTGATTGCCATAGTAGACCGGAACTTGGATAGAAGTTTTGATGGTGCTGAAGTGGAAATGATGATCCAAGTTGTTTTACTTTGCACCCAACCCTCACCAGAAGACCTCCCAACTATGTCAGAAGTTGTCTGAATGCTTGAGGAGAGGCATTGGCAGAAAGGTGGGAAGAGTGGCAACAAGTGGAGCTGACCCGAAGACGAGACTATGAGAGACTTCAGAGGAGATTTGATCGAGGAGGGAATTCCATTTATAACCAAGAAGCAATTGAATTATCAAGTGGAAAATAGTTGATGGCAGGTTTACAGAATCCAAAGCTAGGGGTTGTTTTTGTTGGTAACTTGATGATAGGCAAAGGATCCTTGGGATACAACTTTTTTTTTTTTTTTTTTTGGATGTAGAATTTTTATTAGCTTGTATTGTATGCTATGTTTTCTTCTTTGGATCCCCCATTACTCGTTGTTTCTTACAAAAAATGTACACCGAAGAGATCAATCATTAAATATAGCATTTCTTGTATCCAAAACTGTTGCTAAAGTACTCGACTTTTAGTTTTTTTTTTTTCTTTTGGGTGCTCAAACTAACAAATGGATTTATACCTTCTTTCTTTGTGTTTATGTTTATGCCCTTAGGTGGAGGGTCAGCTTCGATTGAGCGTCCATTTTTACTTGTTCTAGTTTGAATTGTTTGATTTATTAAGTTGTATTAATGTACAATAAACATTAATCTTTAACTAATATAATATATAATTAAATTAATTAGTACATTAATATATTTTAGTTATACATTAAATTATTTATTCATGTAGTAATAATGTTTATTTTACTTAATTTAATGTTTAAGTATTATATTTTAATTAAGTATACTTTACAAGTTACTAATTCTCTTATTTTCTGCGTTTTCCTCATATGGGGGAGCTAACACTGTAAATTGTTTTTCAGTGGACATGAACTCGTCCACACTAGCACCCATTTCGAATAGGAAGATCATGTAGATGCAAGAAATGAAAATGAAGATGAAAATCAAATTTTATGTTTGTTGACCCCCCCTGCCCCTACTAATGATTCCACACCTCTCACTATTTGCCTCTCCAACTATGTCACATGGTACTTTTGAATGCAGCTGGTCTCATTTGTGTCACACTTTTAGATTTAATTTTTAGGGAATTTTTGGAAATACCTATTTTTAAAAAATATTTAACAATATACCCATCTTCTAAACTTATTCATCAAAATACTCAATTTTGATCAGGTCAGAAGCGAGCGTACACCTCTGCCTCAAGCAATCTCGTTGGAAGCTCTAAGCATATCGGCATCTGGGTTCGTATCATGATAGTCATATCTCCGTGAGTTAAGATAGCAGAGCGTTGCCTTCTTTAACTTTTGATGTCCGAATTATGCAGATGCAAGCATTACAGAAGGATTTGCAGAATCAGGGCTCCGTGCTGCTGTAAAATATTTTCATGCAGACACTGCCATAAGGAAGCTATGGTGATCTCATTCAACTTGTTGCTCATTAAAACCCGCTTTGCTTCAAGTCCATGAGAACCCACTTGATAAATTTTTTGTCTGATGCAGCTTAGGTTCGGAGATGGGCATCGGATGCCGAGACACGAAGTGCAAACTGTAATGGCTCTAGCTTCTGCTCTTGGTCTTCTTTTAAGTGTGATTTAGCAATGTGAAGCTCTTGAGCTATCTGGGTCTCTGTTTTCTCAGGTTATTTGTTCAAACTGCAAACTCGAACAGCCGGTACCGTGAAACGCAGATCTCGATGATCCATCTGATTATTTCCTCCGTAACATTGGGCAATTTTTTCTTTTCTTTCTTTGTTTCTTTCTTCTGTCAATAGTGCTTGTGATTGTTTAATGAACAGGTAGTGAGATCATGCCTGAATTGTGGCATCGTCATGGGGCGCTACTTCTGTGCAATCTGTCTTCACTTCCAATTCCCAGATTGTTAGCATAAAAGAGAATTGATATATGCCACACTATGTAGAGTATGTATAGTTATGGCGGATTTGACTAATGGGTGAAGCTAACCAGACCGATGACTTTATTGCAGGTTTCAAAGAGGCAATTCCATTGCAGAGAATGTGGCATTTGCTGGTAAACTAGCCAGGCTCTATCTTTTTGAATCGGTCTTTGCAATCTTCTTGAGGTCAAATGATTTCAAGCATTTTGTATGCGGCAATTCTTTGGCCTTTTTCAATGTCTCTTCCTCTTTTGCAGGATCGGTGGAAGGGAGAACTTCTTCCACTGCAAAAAATGTGGTAATTTTTTCATTCTTAAGCAGAATATTATTTGCTGGAAAAGTGTTTTTTCTGCTCTATTCTGTGCGCTCACCTGCGCCTTTGATCCTCAACGAAAAAACAAATACTCTGATTTCTTACAGGATGTTGTTATTCAAATGACTTGAAAGAGAGTCATGTATGTGTGGAGAATTCACTAAGACATGATTGTGCAATTTGCTTGGAGGTAAGTGATAATTTTCTCAGTGTTGGAAATGGTTGCATTTACTGGCATGAATTTGACTCTTTTTTCCTACTCGGGCAGTACCTATTTGATTCTCTGAAACCCATGAAAGTGATGAAATGTGGGCATACCCTGTATTCCAAGTGTTTTGAGAAGATGATGACAGAGGGGTAAGGAGTAAGTGATAATCTGGCTTTATTGAACTACTGGTTCTGTAATCTTGATTCTATTCTTTCGACTTTTGATCTGCCAGGGTGACTGCTTTGCCCCATTTGCGCTGTCCCTCTCTAGTGATCAAGCTTGATGGAACTCTCTTTTATGCTCGACGAACATTTTAGCACTTGTGTGGCTCAAAAGAACTCCTATTTTCAGTAAGAATGTAACTCTGAAACTAAGCTTTCCTTTGTTTTTCATATTTAGATTCAGGCCACAATGGTGTAAATCCATTCTCTTGATCCTCACCTCCCATTTTAGAAGTTAAAAAGAAAAAAGGTGGGTAGCACTTCAACCACTTTTAAAAAGAAAAAGAGAGATTGGAAATTGGGTTTGACTGCTTTGTTCATTCTTTCTTCCTCGTTAAGTTATGCTCCGCACTGATAAGAGAGAAGAGTATGATTTTGTCTTCCACATGCTAGGCAAGGGTTTTAGTCTAGGGTGGCAAGTAGAGGTGGCATCGAGCCGAGCCGAACCCGAACCTGCTTATGTTCGAGTCGAGCTTGATTTAAATATTTCGAGCCGAGCCTTGTCTTGAGCTTAAAATTGTTATCGAGCTCGAGCCCAACGAGTTCGAGCCGAGCTTCGAGCCGAGCTCGAGCCTCAACATACATTTAAAATTTTTCAAAAAATATATATCGAATAAAATGTATATAAAATTATACATACATTTTACATAAAATTGGGCATGTCCTTTACATAAAATTGGGCATAACCTCTACTTAAAATTGAGCATAATATATATAATACTTGTATAAAATTTGGCATGACCTCTACTTAAAATTGGGCATAATCAATATACATAATACCTGCATAAACACTCCATAAACACTCCATAAAATTGTCTATACATTCCATAAACACTTCATGAAATTATTTATACACTCCATAAAATAATCTAAACACTCCATACACTGCATAACATTATAAATAAACTCCATACAATAATCAAACACAACAAAATTAAATAAAATATCACTATCAATTTTACAATCACCCAAATAAAAACTATAAATCCTTTAAATAAAATCCTATTACTATTACAGACTTACTAGAAAATTGCAAGAAATATTTTAAATTTTTCTTAGGAAAGTTAAATGGACCTCTTATTGCCTTTTCTAAGGAAATAAATAAAAATTAATAATTAATCTAATATATTATTATACTTATCGATAAATTTTTAATTACATAAAATGTCAAACACAAAATTGCTATGAAAATTGCCTCATGCTCAAAGTATTATATCATCAACTGTCAAATACTTATTCAAAATTTTTCTATATGGTTTTGTAACCCATCTTGGTAAGAAAATCTTACTTGGAAAATTATATGATTTTTTAAAAATAATTTATAATTAGAAAAATACTTTGAAAAAATATGAGGCACTAATGGTCCCTATATTTCAATTAAAAATGTCTTTTCAACATTTATTAAAAAAACCACTAATAGTCTCTAGAAACGTATTTCTACTAAAATATCTTTTCAATTTATTTAAGAGCCATGAGGAAAGGACAAAGAGTTTTTTTTCCTTGTTTATGATCTCGCACGTAGGGGTGGCTTTGAATAAATTATTTATAAAATTATGCATACATTTTTAAAAAATATAATGATAGGAGCGGTTCAGGATTGAATTTCAATAATGGATTAAAATGCACCAATATTAATATTTTTTACTCCAATTGTTGTCTAGCTTGTTTTGTAATTTTTGAATCTGGCCATAATTTATTATAGCGTCCTTAGTGCCCTTAGATAAAAATTTATATTCTAGGAAAAACTAAAAATATTTTTCCTATGATACATATTCCCAAAAAAACCTTTAAATAAAATCTCATTACTATTAGTGACTTATTAGAAAATTAAAAAAAATATTTTAAAATTTTCTTAGGAAAGTTAAATGGACCTTTTATTGTCTCTTCTAGGGAAATAAATAAAAATTAATAATCAATCTAATATATTATTATACTTATCGATAAATTTTTAATTAAATAAAATATCAAACACAAAATTGCAATGAAAATTGCTTCATGCTAAAAGTATTACAGCATCAACTGTTAAATACTTATTCAAAAATTTTCTATACAGTTTTTTACCCCATCTTGGTACAAAAAATCTTACTTAGAAAATTATATGATTTGTAATAAAAAATTTCAATTAGAAAAACAAACATGAGACACTAATATTTTATAGAAAATTATTTCTATAAAATTTATTTTTAATTTTTTCCAGAGGAAAAAGTTTTTTTTTTTTTTTTTAATGATCTCGCGAGGGAAGGGGGAGATTATTTCTCCCCTGTTCTGGTTTTCCGCCGAGACGCGGAGGGAAGGGGGTTACGGCGTCGGGGAGGACCTATCGTCGAGGATGACGGCCACGACGGAGTCGGCGGCGACGGAAGCGACGGCGACGGAAGCGGCGGCGACGGAAACAGAGGCGACGGCGAGGAGAGGAAAAAATCGAACGGATGGCCATAGAGGCGGCCGGCGAGCAGCTGTGACGGCGGTATAGACGCCGGCGAACTGCTACGACGGCGGTAGATGCGGCGACAACAACCGATGGGAGGGATCGGTGGTGACGAGGGGGGAGGAAAATTTTTTCCCCCCCTCGCTTTCGCTCCCGCTCGCTCGCGACCCGTTACTGAGTCATACCGATCCGACTCATTTCAAGCCGGCTCGCGAGCCGACAAACCGAACCTAGCTTCGGTCGAGCTCGGCTCGAGCTCGTTAAATGACGAATCGAACCGAGCCGATACCGAGCCGGCTCGCGAACCGGCTCGGTTCGAAGCCACCCCTAGTGGCAAGGCCTTCGATACACTAAAATATGATATGGTTAAAGGGGTTGGCCTGAACTTAACCTGTTTATTAAGTAGGTAAAATTATCACCGTCCACATAAATTTCATCCATGAAGTTTCTTGTTTTAGGAAAGTCATACATGTAGTAAGAAACTCTCCCAACTATGTAAATTCCTCAGGTGTAATGGTTGGCTTAGCTTCGAAGTAGACTCCATGATTGTCTTCGTTGTCGCTGGATCTTCTCTGCAGGTATTTTGTAGTAAACAAACTGAAAGATTATCTATGCGAAATTTGTTAAGGTTTGATCTTATGCTTCCATGGTGATGAGACACAAGGGAAGGATGGAGAAAGAGGATGAGAAAGGATACAAATAAATCGAGGGCCACGCAGACCACAGCGTCGAGCAGCCATGGTATGTTAGCTTTTATCTTCTCCCACTCAGTGCTTCTCACCACGATGCTGCATGCATCAAGAAAAATACTGGTAAACAAGTTGTTATATATACGTAGTATTTAAAATAAAAATAAGTTAGAACCTTGTAGGGTCTGTTTGGAACCCCTAGAAAAGAATTTTTTATCATTATTATTCCAAAACATAGTTAGTAAAATGAGATAATGATCAAAATTTTCTTTTTACCAACTATTTTTAGAAAAAATAATGATCAAATTCTAATTTTCCTTTTTTTTTCTGTTCCATGTGATTCCAAACAGACTCTTAGGTTTAAGTATCAACTGGAAGCTGACCCGATTACTAATTAGGCCATGTAAAAAACAAAACCTAACCCATTTAGAAATTAAGTAGGTGCCGGTCCAACCGACGAGTTGGGCACATGTTTTAACCTATTTAACCCATTTTGAGTTAAAATTTCCAACCTTTGAGGTCTTATTCATGGGTGAGGAGAAAGCAATACCTTCCAACATAAGTTATATTTGCAATTAGAGCAAATATAAAGATGAGAGGATTCAAACCCTACACAGATTTTGGAGAAGATGAGAATATGTTATTAGGGAAGAAGCTCCATGAAAGAGAAAACTACTTTGAAAACCTGCAATTTTACCTCCACACTTCCTCTTTTAATCTGACATATAAAGATCAAATTCCAGTCAGAAAGAGTACAAGTCACTACAATTGGCATACATGTATGAAATTTCTAGATTTCTCAACTCACGTTTCAACACAAGATGGAATACGGGCATTTTTGTATATAATGATAGAGATAAAGATAAAAAATGATTGAAACAAAGATATGCAAATTGTGTGTGGGTGAAATAGAGAAAGACAGACTCAAATTATAGAGTTGTAGACTATTTTGTAATTCTATAAATACTGCATACCTGATTCTACGTTCAGTAACTTTTACAACTCTACCGTTTGAGTCTATATCTGTTTCAATCATTTACTATTTAAGTCGGTCTCTGTTTTAATAACTTTTTATCTTTATCTCTATCGGACTCATATAAATAGACGAGCCTGTTTCCTTCTCGTGCTGCTGAGACATGCCGCTGGTGAAGCTTTATGGTTAATTAAACGACTCACATTTAACCAAATTTGAGGAAGGCGGCCTCCCATGTATATAGCAGCCATCAGCCATCCCAACCAGAGGCCATACATGTTCCTTTTTGCATGGTTCTCCTGTAACAAAGCTCCTCTTAAATCACTAACTCGGTAATCAATATTTTTGCCAGAGAAGCATGAGCATTGATCAGAATAAACAGTGCTTAATTACTTGCAATAATCTCCTTGACAATCCCGAGTATCTCTCCATTAAAGCCTTACTCTGATAAGGCAAGCTGAGAGAAGTAGATAGGAAGGTTCCATATCCGACCTAGACATTTCCACAACCATGTTATCTGCAGTACGAGTAACCTTGACGAACCCAGAAGATATTAAAAAACCCGGTTACGATCACGTGCAAAACGTTAAAAAAGGCTTACTGAGCGTGGGATTGCGATGGGCTTGGTTGCAGATGATTGACAGATCGGGAAGGTTTCATCATCAGAGGAATCGTCTTGGACTGCCAAAGTTGAACGGTTACTCCGTGGGAGGTATGACCCGTACGTCGGAGTGCCACTACTCGCCAGAGATCTTGCAGACCTTCAAATACAAGAATCTTATTGTCATCGACTACGCAGCATTTTACGTGAGGCAATTTCAGTTAAAAATACAAGGCCATTTTTGGTTCATTGAAGGTGATGAAGTGCAGGATAGAAGTTTCCAGTTCTGCTCTCGGAAGAGAGAAAGAGAGACCAATAAATTAAGTTGTAGTGTAGAAAATTTACCTATAATACATGTCACTTCTGTTGGAAATCATCAATGCGGATGTGGTCGTTGGAACGTTTGACTCATGTGCGTTGGTTTTGAAAGGTTTCGTGTCTTTTTCTTCAGCAGCCTGCTGTTCCAAATATGATCAACATCGCGAGTGGAAATAACAGTGTGTTCATGGAGAATTTTACAGTATAGACACGGAATGGTACCGGCGGATGGAGCTTCATTCCTCTGGATTTCCACCACGCGCGGATGTAATCGTAGTAAATGGTTTGCAAAAGGAGGAAGACTGTAGTGATTGTGTATAGCTGCAGAATTTAATTCGTTAGGCAAATTTCAGTCGTCTCTGTGCAGAGAGTCGGAGATGATCGGTAGACACTGAGCAGCACGTTCTGTCGACATTTTTTTATTCCATGGATTCCTTCCTTTTTCATTTTTGTGGCTTGAGAATAGAAAAAGAAACGAAGACAGAAAAATATTGCTTTTGTTTCTGCGAAGAAATGATACCCCGTGGTCCGTAGAAGTGAAACGATTAGGTAAAAAAGATGAGAAAGAAGACATACCAGAGCAGTGTAGAACTGGGTTGGCAACTGCAGACATGAACGGTTTATGTTAGTTGAGAGTGCAAGGGACGACAAAGGGAAGGTTAACAGTAAATAGATGAAGAAAAAGCTCAGCATCGACGCTTAATCCATCATAAACCAGGAGACAAAAGGGACTGGTCGAACTTCCAACAACCAGCTGTTGCGTAAGCTCCAATCACCTCCGTCGAAAGCTCTCAGATGGACGACAATGGATCAGCTTCCCCCAACGTGGGTTTAATTTACTCACCGTCGCTGGTTCCAGAAGACAACCCACAAGATTAAACACATCTCTGCAACCGAAGTGAAATCTCGGCCTTTCAGAACAATTAAGAGAGATCAGGATTTAAAGGAAAAGGTTAACGGAGACAAACCCAGCAACCCAAGTGAGGAGAAAAGCCAAGGAGACGCCATGGCTGGACTGGGTGAAACAGTTGGTGACGATTTGAGGGATCTCAGCCACCGCCCAGGAGACAAGAGTGACGATGCCGAAGGCGAAGGAAATCTTGTCCTTGGCGTTGCAGAGACAGTCGCCGAAGAACCTCTCTGCCCAGAACAAGCACGGCTTTTTCTCCTCGACGCAGTAAGACGAGGGCATAGCTTCTTTCTCAGTTTTCTTTTCTTCCGATCAAGAGACGTCGTTGGGAGCTATTTATAGAGGGAGTAAAGTATAGGAGTAAATTATATGGATTGAATAAATTCAATCTCTATGTACTCATTAATTTATGTATCCGCACTTATCTTACTCTATCCAAGACTCAATAGACGAGGGTTCTCTACTTCAAATATGAATAGACAAACGTCATTGTAGTCATTTTCGGATAGTCAGTTTGAGAAAGAAATTTAAGAGATTTTAATCATTTTCATGTATTCATCTGAAGAAATTTTAGACGTACACGACTCGTTGGTTTTAAATTGCTTACATACATTTTGTTGGCAACATTAACTACTTATATTGATACTTTCTATGTGCTGCTACAATATTCTTTCCGTGATATTAAATTGTATCGTAATTCTTTAAAAAGGAAAAAAATTTTTAAATGGGAAAATTTTAAATATGTACGGTACCATGATATAGCCATTATAATTAGGGATTGAGATTCAGTGAACGTGGTCGTTTACTCCATGTTGCACATTAATCTGTATCGCTTTCTGTGCCCTGTATACCCATTTGACAATTCATCCTCGTTTGGGTTAAAAGGGTTATTTTTCTGTGCAAAATTTCCTTGACTGAATTAATGTTCATATTATTTCCTATGGTACAGAAATGTGGCCCCTCTCTCTGCTTCCATTCACTCCTCTTCTCTATCATATATTGAAGAATCTGGGTTATATCCTTCATACTTACTGTCTTAAATAAAACGGGATTTTTATTAATGTAGTTCATATATTGATATAGCTGGAAAAGTGTAAAACCACAGAAAGGGCAGTATAATTAAATAATATTAAATTAGTTTGTTGAGATCAAACTTATAAAAGTTTGTAACCCCTGATTTTAATGGCCAATCCAATAATTGAGACTCTTTGACGTGGAAATTGTCCATAAGGGGTATATAGGGCACTGACTCCCTCTCAACAACAAATCCAGGTGGTTGATACATACAAATCTTCTCCTTAATGTCACCATTTAGGAAAATATTTTTCACATCAAGTTGATATACTGACCAAGAAGAATTTGTTGCAAGTGATAACAAAATACGTATTGAATTTAACTTAGCCATAGGGGAGAATTTTTTCTCGTAGTTAACTCCATAACACCGAGTGTGCCCCTTCGCCACTAGGTGGGTTTTTGAGACGGGCCACAAAACCATCCGGATTATGCTTAACAACAAAGACCCATTTACAGGCCACATGTTTCTTAATGGAAGGAAGCAAAACCAAGGTCCAAGTCTGATTCTCATATAAGGCAGTCATTTCCTCTTCCATTGCCGCCTTCCATATGAGATGTCTCAGAGCTTCTTGATATGATGGAAGAATAGATACAGAAGAAATAGATGAAAGCAAATTGCAACAAACGATGGTGAAAAACAAAATTAGATATAGGGTGAGAGGTAGAGGGCCTAGTGCAAGTCTGAGGTTCCTTACGGAGAGCAATAGGCATAGTATCATAAGGTGGACCAAAAATAGGAGGAGAAGAAGAAGAACTTACTGTAGAAAGATCTGTAGACTCCACAAGTGTGGTATCGGTCGATGCTTCAAGGGGTTGTAGAGAGATATCCTCATCAATGGGCATAATAGACTTAGGGGCTACAAGAACTGAAGAAAGACTTTGAGGAACATCCTTGGAGGAGTTTATATTCAAAGAAGGTCACATCCCAAGAGACAAACAATTTACAAAGAGAGGGGTTATAACAAGGTATCTTTTTTGGGTACGAGAGCAGCCCTAAAAGATACACTTAATAACCCTCAGATCTAATGTACTTTTATGTGGGGATGTGACATGTATGAAACAAGTATAACCAAACACATTCAAGGTAAGTGAAAACAAGTCTTCACCTGGGAATATGACACCCCATTATTAAATGCGGAGGATGGCAACCTATAAATGAGAAAACAAACTATGAGAATGACATGTGGCCTATAAAAGTAGGGCACGCTCATTGAGTAGAGAAGGCCACGAGTCACTTCAAGAAGATGTTAGTTCTTTCTTTTAGCTACACCATCCTATTGACGGGGTGTAAGCACATGAGGTTTGATGAATAATGTCATTATCCTTACCGAAGGTTTGAAACTCTCCTAACATATATTATTTAGCATTATCGGAGCTAATTACTTGTAATTTGTGACTAAATTGATTTCAGACCATGGCATAAAATGATTTAAAAATAGAATGAATTTCAAATTTATCCTTGAGTACAAATAGCCATGTCGCTCTAGTGAAATCATCGAAAAATGTAATAAAGTACTTATCTTGAAAAATATTTGAAATATTCAAGGACATACATCAGAATGGACCAAAGAAAAAAGAGCACCACCTTTAGGTTCAACTCGAGGAGAGTAAGTAGTTCTTTGGTGTTTGGTCAATTGACATACCTCATAATTCAAAAGAGAAATAGACTTTAAAGAAGGAAACAAGTGTTGAAGTGATGACAATGACATATGCCCTAATCTATTGTGCCAATGTTATGCCTCTGTCTGAGAAATAGAAGCCGTAATCACTTGAGGGAAAATTTTGAGTAATAGAGACCCCCTTTTTCATGGCCTCCACCAATTACCTGTTTCGTCGCTAGATCCTAAAAAAAGAAACACAAAAAGAAGGGGAAAAGGTAATGGTACAATTAAACTTCGTAGTGAACTTGCTTATAGACAATAAATTCAATGGAAAATGAGGAACAAATTAAGCTGAAGTGTAGGAGTAGTGGAGGTGGATCCCATCCCATAGATCTTGGTTTGGGATCCATCTACTATGGTAAAATATTTATCTGGTAGACATGGAGAAAAAGAATGTAAAAGACTTACATTACCTGTGAGATGCTCGGAGGCCCAAGAGTCAATTATCCAAGGTGAGGAAGAAGAAATGGCAGAAATCATACCTGAGGCAGTAGTACCAAAAAAACTAGTGGAAGAAAATGTTGATGTGGATACCATAAAAGTTTTCAATCTCTGTAGTAGCTTAAAATCATCATTTGAGACTGTTTTCTTTCCTTTTTGCCACTCAATTTTCTCTTCATTTTTGCCAATCATTATTTACTAAGGCTTAATTGGCAATAGCCCAATCTGGTTTGCCATAAAGTTTCTAACAAGAATCAACTAGATGATTTAACCTCCAAAATAAGTACACACTCAGTTATTTGTCATCGAAGAACTTGAACCAACTCTACCACCTCTTCCTCTATCACCTCTAGAATTTCTACCGTGTTGAATTTATGAAAAAGATAAAAACTTCATTGACTTCATAAACTTATTATAATTAGAGTACATGAACCTCTATTTATAATAGAGGAAGGTAGTAGAGTCCAATTACAATAAAACTACCTTTGTCCCAATTACACCCAAACTCTAACACTTAAAGATAAGTCCTAGCATAATTAAATAACTCAATATAGATAAAAGACAAACATAACTCAAACTAAAACTCTTCTTGGATGTGACCATAAGATAAAGATGCTTTTGTGAGTCCTTCTTGATCTTCCAACTGATGTGATAAAGATGTCAGCTCAAGGTAACCATTGTGGGTCCTATTTCTTATGTGCTTGGGCCCATCTTATGGGCCTTCCTTGGTTGTGTGACCCATCTTATAATACTCTTAGATATGTCGGCCTTCCTTGGTTGTGCAGGTTTGGGCATATCTTCCAACACTCCCCCTCAAGCTGGGGGGTGAGAAAACAACATGAACTCCCAGCTTGCTGCAAATGATATATAAAATATTTTTTTGTATAATGTGGCAGATCTTCCAACACTTCCCCTCACGCTGGTGCTCTTGTTCATGAGGCCCAACTGGCATAAGAAAAGTGAGAGTAAAATCACTTCATGTCGTATGACATTGCTATCTTCTATAGGTAGTGGGTCTACGCTGTTTGGAAGTGTAATAATAAAAAAAAACTCCCCCATCACCGTATCCCTCCACAGGACAACAACTCTCAAGTGGTAGGAGTAATAAATGCCAATTCATGGGGGTATAACGTAGAGTTAGTAATAAACTCTTCCATCACGGTGAAATAACATAGATGTCCTTATGGGTAGTGGATGTAGTAATAAGCTCCTCCGTCATGGTGATGTAACATATGTTAAGACTACCTCTTCTTCAATAATAATGTCTCATCCAAAGAGACATAATAGCAACAACTGTATATGACACGACCATCGTCCAACTCATATAACACGATCCAAAATAATAAACCTTGTAGAAGGACCCATGAAATAATCATAATCCGATATAAATATTTTTTCTTAGATGCATAAGCTTCATCTTTTGTGCTCCCCCTTTCTTGAATATTTTGGTCACATAAAACTTATCCACAACATATGGAATAAAATTCCTTTTCCTTGTACTTCTTCTACTTCTCCCCCTCAAACTGGGAGGTAATGTTAGTGATCCCAGCTTCAACCAAATATCATAGATGTAGCCATAAGCCAAAATAATAGAGATGTATAGATAAGCCCTAAAATCAGGGAGAAGTGAGATATTTTCCTAATATATCAACTCAAAAAGTTACGCAAAACAATGGGCTTAAATTTGGATTTTTCAATGCAACAGAATACCTGCATGACCTTTGATTCTTCCAATGCGAATAAATCTTTAAATATAGATCATATTCACATGAAATTTTTTTCTTATGAAACTATACTTAAATACCTTTCATAAAAGTATAAATTCACTTCATAAAATATAATTATCAAAAGATAAATAATCTGATAGATTTTGGTCTCTGTCATCTAGCTTAACTAAGTGTTGTTTCTCCTTTTTGTCCTGAATGACCATTGACTATTCCAAGATCAATATCTCTTTATAAAAAAATTGTACCAAGAATTGGATGAATAGGTTAGAAAATAGACTTACATATATTTATTTTTATATATAATTATCCATATAAATTCTCTTTCTTGATAGCAAAACATACCTCGAAAGTTGAAGCATTCTTTTACTACTCAAACCTCTTTTTCAATCTGACCTTTTCTACTTCCAATATCGATTTCTCTTTGTAGATAACTCAGATAAAAAAATGCTTGAATAGGTAAAAGAATAGACTTACAGATACTTCTTTTGATACATATTTCTTGATATAAACTCTAGTTCTTGATAGCATAAAATACCTCGGAATCTGAAGCTTTTTACTGCTGATCAAACCTTTTTGCAATATGATATTTTCTCATTTGAATATCAATATCTCTCTATAGATAACTCCGATTGGAAAGAAATCATTTTTTGGTAGAAACTAGACTCAAATATCTTTCCTTCAATATATAATTTTCAATATGAAAATCTAGGTATAGAGGTAAAAAAAAATGCAAAATAATCTACAAGTGTAGGGACTGAAAAAAATAACTACAAACCTAGACTTAGGGTTTAGGGTTTAGAGAAAAAGATCACATTACCTCTATGGGTTGACCACGTCAACTCACAGAACCTGCTCTGATACCATATTGAATTTAAGAAAAAGATAAAAAATTCATTGACTTCATAAACTTATTATAATTAGAGTATATGAACCTCTATTTATAATAGAGGAAGGTGGTAGAGTCCAATTACAATAAAACTACCTTTGTCCCAATTAAACCCAAACTCTAACACTTAAAGGTAAGTCATAGCATAAATAAATAACTCAATATAGATAAAAGACAAGCATAACTCAAACTAAAACTCTTCTTGGACTTGACCATAAGATAAATATGCTTTTGTGAGTCCTTCTTGATCTTCCAATTGATGTGATAAGGATGCCAGCTCATGGTAATCATTGTGGGTCCTACTTCTTATGTGTTTGGGCCCATCTTGTGGGCCTTCCTTTGTTGTGTGGCCCATCTTATAATACTCTTAGATATGTGGGCCTTCCTTGTTTGTGTAGGCTTGGGCATACCTTTCAACATACCGCAACCTTTATTGGTTGAATTTTCACCCTTATTACCGGAGTACATGGTTAAAGATATCTCACCATGAGGTGTGGAATTCAAGAAAAGTAGCACTTATATCATCACAATATGGAAGTGTTTTAGAATTGAGGAGCTATGATTTAGCCGCCTCTAGATACAATTTAATATTAACCAAACAAATGGCAACTACTAATGTTTTCCGCTGCTTTTACTAAACTGAGATATCAATAGAGTAAGGTCGAGCAATTTTCCACTCCTGAATAAGTCCTCTAAATTGAGCCAAATACTCGTACAAATTCTCCCCCTCTTTTTTATTAAACATTTTTTTAAAGACATCATACAATTTTTCCAAATTCTCGGTACTAGAGTATAATTTTACACAAGTGTCCCATATTTGCTTCGCTATTTCAAGGTGGACAACAATATTTGCCATATGCTTTTCCATTCTATTTATTAACAAAATGATAACAAGAGTGTCATATTTGAGCCATTTAGCATAAGAACTATCTTCCTCATCTATGATTGGAGATAGTTTGGTCAAATGTCCTAAGAGATCTCTAGTGATAAAGAATATTGTAACTGATTGAGACCAGCTCAAATAGTTTGATAACCCTCTTAAGGGTATGATAGTAATCTTAAGCAAGTCACTCTTACCATCCATATTCACATAATCATTAGCCATAAATCAAATCAACTAATCAATGTCCAAAGGTAACAACCAACTTTTTATGCGAAGTGTCAAATCGAGAGAGACGGAAGTCAAACTTAAACTTAAGCTGTAATTTAATTCATGCATGCAATTAAAACATCGATAGGTCATGTGCTGGCCCATGTAATCTGGAATGAATCCTATATTATTCTCAATTAAGAAAGGATCTCCAAATCAAATCAAATCACAAAATATCTTGCTAAAAAATTAGGATCTATTTGAAGAAGGAAACTTTCCTTCTTAGTCACAAGCACCACATGTGTCAAAGACCCAACCTTTGACTTCCCTTTTTACCTTGGTTATTTTAACTAGGAAATCCAAGAATATAATCCAACATAGAAAGCCTTTAAATGTTGCTGAATCAACTTCTTTCTAAAAAAAACTTTCCTTGCGTCAATCAAGAAGCCATCGCCGGATTCAATAGAGAAAGAACCAGAAAACCAGCAATGACCAGCAGTCTTCTAGGAAGTTCAACAAGTGCAAGCAAGGTTTTGATCATAAAAATACCAGAAAGATAACAAGGCTTGGTCCATAAATGATTTTCCAAGAATTCACACCAACATCAAAACATTTATTTGCAACTTTATTGAAGCTTGCATGAGTATGAAGAAATGGAAATCTAGAAGTCTTATGCTAATACATAAGAAAGAACAACACTTAATCTTCATTCAACTAGGATGAATCATACTCATTCACCATCCTTCTTTCCGAGATCAAAGATAAATAATCATCTCAATGGGAAAAAGAAAGATAAACTTATCTTTTGTATGAGCACAAGTAACTCAATCTTGATCCTAGCTCAATAACAAAACTCCACCGAGAAGCTTGATGAAAACTTGATTTATCAACAACTTAACCTCGGGATTCTAAACCTATAGCTTTGATACCATGTTGGATTAGGATCCCATGATGATTAATGTAAATAACCAGGCTAGGTGGAGAAGAAATCGCAGAGGAAGAAGAAGGAAGAAGTGAGAAGAGAGAAGAGAGAAGAAAGAGAGAAAGTGAAGGAGAGAGAGGGATGATAATTTGGAGAGAGCTTGAGACAGTGGGAAGGGGGATTAGGGTTGTAAGTCATGTACCTAATCCTCCCCCTTAACATCTATTATAATAACAAAAGTGTTACAATTACATCAATGCCCTTTAACCTAAGAAAGGTGGACATGGGACCAGAAAATAAAGAGGTCATAACTAATTTAAGAACGAAGCTTTTAATGTAAAATTAGATATAAAATTAAATCTCTTTGATTATATTTGTAAGAAACAAAAGTTTTTTATTCTGATCTATATTGTAGGACATATTGATATCAAAGTACTAAAGGCTAGTTCTACCAAAATTTCTCATTTTTCTTATTTACTCTCTTATTATCTCTCCATGTATTGGAGTGAATTGAATTTCCTTTTATCATAAAATCCTATTTTTTAGTCAAATTTCTGTTCTAATTAGAGAGTTTTGGTGAGAATTAGTCACTCCATGATGGTCTCAGTCAAGGTATGCAAAAATTTCTTGCTTTGATGTTGTTTTTAAGTTTTGCATTTTTGTTACTTGGTTGTGTATCTTACGCATTGTCAACTCTAAAAATTGTGGACACCCAAAAATAGTTATACTTGGTAAAATTTATTAAGTTCTACTGTTATCAGTGTTGTATAGTCACCTCCTTCCAGTTAAAGTTGTTTTCCTCTAGTATTTCTTCTATTTATCTTCTTCTGTTTTCATCACTTCAAAGCAATGCCTAAACCCACTACCTAAAAAGTATAGGAGTGTCATCAACTTCCTACTTGAGTAAAGTCTTTTACTCTTGACCTAATAGGCAATTTTTGTTTGAGCTACCCTTAAAAAGTGAGTAGTCTATTTGTTAAACCCTAAAGTTGGGCTGTTTTTCCACTTTTAAAATTGAGCAGAGTGTGTTTCAGAGTATGACCATTTTGACTGGTGTATGGAACTTTGTTGTACAGCTAGGAGTGATTTTCTATTCTCAATTTGTGTTTTGTCCAAGCTAGGTCTCTATGTCCTTTTTATCCCTAGCTTGAGGGGGAGAAATAGAAGAAAAAGTACAAGAAAGAGGTATTTTGTTCCACATGTTGTGGTAATTTTTATGTGACAAAAAAATTCAAGAAAAAGGAGAACAAATGATGAAGATTTAACATCTATGAAATTTTTTTAGCCAATGAAGATTGAATACGAAGATTGAAGACCAAAAATCCTTTTCATTGCAAGTTGAAGTTATAAACACCAGTTTGAAGGGAAATATTTAAGAGAAGATATGGGAGAGTCTTACATGACTCTCATAGTAAGAAGTCTCATAGAGCCAGAATTAATATGGTGGAGTCTTATAGGAGTCTCACAAGAGGAGGTCTCATAGAAGAGTCTCAATTAAGGGTGTTTTAGTTATGTTAGTCTTCTATTTATGTTCAATTATTTTATTGTTCTAGAACTTATCTTATAGTATTTAAATTTTGTTGTAATTGGCATGTTGGATTTAGGATCTCGTGATAAATAAGGTGAATCATTCAATCTAAGCAGTGAAAGCACAAAAGAGAAGGGAGAAGAGTAAGAAGACGAGAGAAGAGAAGAAGAGAAAAGAGAATAAGAGAGAAAGAGAGAAAGAGAGATGGATGACTTGAGAGAGTTTGAGAAGGAGGGAAGGAGGATTAGGGATTCAGTAACGAGCCAAATCCCCCCCCCCCCCCCCCCCCCCCCCCCCCCCCCTCCGTTAACATCTATTTATAATATTAAATATGTCAACAATTATATCCCCCCCCCCCCTCGGTTAACATCTATTTATAATATTAAATATGTCAACAATTATATATCCCCCCCCCCCCCCCCCCCCCCTCCGTTAACATCTATTTATAATATTAAATATGTCAACAATTATATCCCCCCCCCCCCCTCGGTTAACATCTATTTATAATATTAAATATGTCAACAATTATATATCCCCCCCCCCCCCCCCCCCCCCCTCCGTTAATATCTATTTATAATATTAAATATGTCAACAATTATATCAATGCCCTTTATCCTAAGAAGGGAGGAACTGAAGACAATTTATATCATTGCCACTAGACTCAAGTTACATCTTTTAACATGGGACAAGGCTGGTTTAATTGTAATTGGATTCTACTTTTTTCCTATATTATCAATAAAAGCAAATGTTCTCAAATTACAATAACTTATTGAAATATTTATCTTTTCCAGAAATTCAACATAGTTCAACTAAGTTGACTTTAAAAGCATGAGAATAATTTTGTCTAAGTGTTCTAACACGTTCTAAGGGATGTTTATGATGTTCCTAAACATATTTATATGTAATGTATGTCCTACAGCTCTATATTCACTATTGTGCATAAAAAAGGGGGTTAGGAATTCTCTCTTACATTTGTGACTGAGTTTTGAGATATGACTTTTATACTTAAAAACTCTAGTCTTCTCATTGTCTTCTTCCTTGTGGGTGCTTCTTCAAGAGACATTCCTCAATGTTTCTTGAGGTCTCAAGTAGGCTTGATCATTTTGAAGTTTTAGACCTTGAGATGAATTGACTCGTGAAGGTAAAGTATCAAAAATACTTACTTTAGAAAATTGTCAAATCTATTAAATTTTTTTATCATAAAAAGAAATAAGGGAGTCAACCTTTAGTCAACACAAGCTCTTTACATACAATTTTTTCTAACCCAATATCAAGATTCTTATTATGTTCTTGAAAAACTCAAGCAAACTAGCTCCGTCAAATAGTACCAAACATAGTTTGAACGCATAGCCAATTGAGTCCATTGTCTAGAATATATTCAAGTTTGTAGCTTCATTGGAGGTCTTAAACCTGGAATAATAGCTTAGGTAAGGGTATTTCATCATAGAACCCTTCTTTAAGCAATTTACCAAGCTTATGTGCAAGAATTTTTTTTCTCATGCTTGGAATAACACTTATTATCGGGATGGTCAAACTCAAAGGCCATTCAAGAGGCTCCCGGTTGAAGAAATGATTAAAATGAGAAGCAAATGCCTATATTTCATTTGTGATGAAAAATTCATTCAAGGTCACAGATGCAAAAGATTTCAGTTGTACTTGAGGATGAAGAAGATGACCTAAGTGTTAAGTTGTGAAGCCTAATCAACTCCCTATGCCAAGTCGATATGCGGATCGACCTTTGTGGTAAGGTCGTCGTGGGGTTGGCAAGGGGTGGAGCCCTCGTCCGGTCCACGATATATTAACTATTATTTCATTGAGGGCAGTTTGGAAATTTTACTCTTGTATAGCGGTTGCCCTAATTTTCTCTTTATATTTGGGGCGCCTCTATTAGGGTTTGAATCAATGATCCGAGGAACATCAGTTGCGGCCAAGAGAGGTTAGAGAAAAACCACCTGTAAGTGTGTGTAATTTCTCTTGTAAACTATTTCATCTTCATAGTGGATTACTACAGTGATGGAATACAGGACGTAGTCTCACCTTGAGGCGAATCTGTATAAATCTTGTTTGTTCTCGTGCTTACTTTTCCTTTCTTTCGTGATTATTATTATTTCTCTCGTTAGATTGGAATTAGGGCATCTAATTCCTAACGCTGAGTTCTCAATTTGAGATCATGGAAGAAGTGATTTCAAACTCCAAAGTATTCTTCCATGCCTTCTCCGAGGTTCTACAATCTAAAACCATGCAACTTGACAAGTGAATCAAAGGCCATATGGTATGCATCTTGGTGGACAATGGAAGCCCTCATAATTTTATGTGTGGAAAAATTTCAAAACACCTTGGGCTTCCTCTATATCAAATTTTAGTGCTTCCAATTATGGTTGGAGAAGGACACAAATTCCAATATTCATTTAAAGTGATGAATGTATCAATTGAGGTCTAAGGATGTTACATTTATGAGGATTTCTTTGTCCTTCCGATAAAAGGAGTGGATTTGATGTTAAGAATGAAATGGTTGCACACCTTGGGGAAGTTATTTGGGATTTCAATCACATAACCATGAAATTCTCAATCGAAGATGCTCGAATTAAGTTGAAAGGCATAATAGAAGGTGAGCATGACTTGGTACCACTGGAATCCCTATAAAAAGTGGCATCTTTCCAAGATCAAGCCATCTTATTCCAAATGGTCGGGTCAATAATATTGCAAGGTGAACCTAAACTTCCTCCTCCATTAAAATATCTTGTCACTACCTTTCAAGATGTTTTCGGTCTACCACCAAGGCAGCTCCATGACCACCGGATTTTGATTCAACATGGTGCCCCTCCTAGATCACCCGGTCCTACTTCTATAACGTGTTTAGAAAAGTGAAATCCAAAGGCCGGTTAATGAAATAATTAAAAAATACATCATCAGACCAAGTACGAGCCCTTAATCCTCCCCTGTGTTATTGGTAATAAAGAAAGATGGATCATGGAGGTTTTTTGTAGTCTACCATGCTCTTAACAACATCATCGTAAAAGATAAGTACCCCATTCCTATCATTGATGAGTTGCTTGATGAATTAAGTAGTGCACACATTTTTTTTAAAACTAAATCTTCGCTTGGGTTATCATCAAATCCAAGTAGTTTATAGTGACATTGAGAAAATCACCTTTCATAACCATGATGGATACTAAGTTTTTGGTAATTACCCTTTGGCCTTACCAATGCACTGGCTTCCTTTCAAAACTTGATGAATGATGTGTTATGTCCTTTCTTGAGAAAATTTGTGTTAGTATTCTTTGATGGCATATTGGTATATAGAAAGACTTTTGAGGAGCATCTGCACCATCTATGTAAGGTCTTGAGTATCTAAGTATACTTTTGCTTCATCGAAAGTCTACTATCTTGTACATGTGGTCTTTCAAGAAGGTGTGTCTGCCAAACAAGATAAGTTCCAAGCTATGCTAGACTAGCCCTTATCAAGAACCATGAAACAACTCTTAAGGGTTCTTATGTGTAACAAGACAATATCAATTGCTTATGATTATGCCACAATTTCTAGTCCTTTAACTACCCTACAAAAAAAAAATGCTTTTATATGGGGTGATGATGCCACCAAAGCCTTTGAAAGCCTCAAACAAAAAATGTGTATTTTTCTAATGTTGGCTCTACCAAATTTTTTGAAACTGATCCTTATTGAACATGATGCAAACCGGTATAGGCAATTGCTTACTACGACCAACCCCTCAAAGGTAGGATGCTCTCTTGGTCCACTTATGAAAAAGAGACCTATGCCCTGGTCCAAGCTGTAAAAATTGGTGACCTTATCTATTTAGAAGAAGTTTCATTATTCCAATAGACCATTGCTCACTCAAATATATATTACCACAGTGGATCACTACTCCAATGCAATAACATTGGATGGTCAAATTGATGGGCTATGACTTTGAAATTGATTACAAAATGGAATCGAGAATGCAACGACTGATAGTCTCTCCCATTGGTATGATATATTCTCCACTACTTTAGTAATTCACCTATTATTTTATTGTTACATAATATGAAAGAATCTTATATGACTAATCCAACCATACAAAATGCTCCAGAAACTTTGTCAAAATCCCTCCACAGTGCCCCACCACAAGGAGGACAATTTATTACTCTTCTTTCATAATCGAGTCATGGTTTCAACACTTGAAAAACCCTTGGTCCAAGCAAAACTTATAGAAACTCACAATTCCTCCACCGTGGGCCTTGAAGAATTTATAAGAATTTACCGTAGGATACGAAGATCTTTCATTTGGCTAGACCTCAAAGCCGATGTCAAGGTAAATGTGTCCAATTTTGATGTGTGCCAACAAACCAAATACAATACTAGCAGGCTTCATTCAGCCCTTACCACTCCCAGCTAGAGTTTGGAAAGATGTATCAATGGTTTTCAACTAAGGGCTTCCTACTTCAAAAGGCAAGACGATGATTATTGTCGCCATGGACTAACTAAAAAAATATGCCCATTTTTGTGCCCTCAAGCACCTATAGACTACAAAGACCATTACTGAAGCTTATGTCAATCGTATAACCAAACTACATGCCATGCCATGAACTATTTCTTCAAGGAGATATTCAAGTTTTATAAGCTCCTTTTGGAGAGATTTTGTTTTTATTGTAGGGCACAACTCTAAAAATGAGTTCGACTTATCATCCTCAAATGTATTGGCTAAATGAAATGGTCAACCAATGCTTAGCGAGGGTTTGTAGATGATAAACCATCATCCTGGAGCCTCTATATTCTTTGAGTAGAATACTCCAACACTTTATACCAATCTTCTTTTAAGAGGTCCCCTTTGAAGTAGTATATAGCAGACTTCCTTGGGTCATTTCATCATATGTGGAAGGCACTACACATATTGGCACTCTAGAAGAAGCCTTTCTAGATCAAGATCAAACCTTGAAATTGGTCATGCACCATCTTGCCTTAACAACGCATGAAGAGTCAACACAATCACAAACACAAGGAAGTTGAGTTTTCCATAGGTGATTGGGTCTATATAAAGCTTCAAAGATATTGACAACAATCATTGGCCACTAGATGAATCAGAAACTTGCTCCAATTTTTTTTTTTTGGACCATTCAAAGTGATCCAACAAATCAGAAAAGTTTACCATTTGCACCTAGCAGATGCATGTATCATCCATCCAATATTCTACGACTCTGAACTAAAGAAACGACTCAAAGAGTTAAAAACCATTTCCACCATTTTGTAACTCATTGAATCCAAAACAACCACTCTCCCACTGGATATATAGAAGAAACATTGAGTATGACACGTAAATTGCTTCCATACAGAGGTCCCAAACCCTGCTAGAAGATGATGACAAAGGGGTAAGGAGTAAGTGATAATTGGCTTTATTGAACCACTTGGTTCTGTAATCTTGATTCTATTCTTTCAACTTTTGATCTGCCAGGGTGACTGCTTGCCCCATTTGCGCTCTCCCTCTTGAGATTCCAAGTGTTATGAGAAGATGATGACAGAGGGGTAAGGAGCAAGTGATAATCTGGCTTTATTGAACTACTAGTTCTGTAATCTTGATTCTGTTCTTTCAACTTTTGATTTGTCAGGGTGACTGCTTGCCCCATTTGCTCTCTCCTTCTTGAGTGATCGAGCTTGATGGAACTCTCTTTTATGCTTGATGAACATTTTAGCACTTGTGTAACTCAAAAAAACTCCTATTTTCTATAAGAATGTAACTCTGAAACTAAGCTTTCCTTTGTTTTTCATATTTAGATTCAGGCCACAATGGTGTAAATCCATTCTCTAGATCCTCACCTCCCATTTTAGAAGTTAAAAAGAAAAAGGTGGGTAGCACTTCAACCATTTTTAAAAAGAAAAACAGAGATTGGAAATTGGGTTTGACTGCTTTGTTCATTCTTTCTTGCTCGTTACTGATAAGAGAGAAGAGTATGATTTTGTCTTCCACATGCTTGGCAAGGGTCTTAGTCTAGGGTGGCAAGGCATTCAATAGACTAAAATATAATATGGTTAAAGGGGTTGGCCTGAACTTGACTTGTTTATTAAGTGGGTAAAATTATCACCGTCCACTTAAATTTCATCCATGGAGTTTCTTGTTTTAGGAAAGTCATACATGGAGTAAGAAACTCTCCCAACAATGTAAATTTCTCAGGGCTTAATGGCTGGCTTAGCTTCAAAGTAGACTCCACGATTATCTTTGTTGTCGCTGGATCTTCTCTGCATGTATTTGTAGTAAACAGACTGCAAGATTATCTATGCAAAATTTGTTAAGGTTTGATCCTATGCTACCATGGTGATAAGACAGAAGGGAAAGATGGAGAAAGAGGATGAGAAAGGATACGAATAAATTGAGGGCCTTGCAGGCCACTATAGAAAGAGAAGAATGGATAATTCACCGATGCTTTCTATTCGTCAATACAAGTATTTTTAGGTTACAAAGAGATACGATTTTACATGATAAGCATTGTCACATAGGTTTAGAATTACAATTTGAGGTAATGTCAACTTCTCTCATCTTTTTTTTTATCTCTATCATACCCCCGCAAGATGGAGCTTCGAGAAAAGAGTCCAATCTTGGTCTTAAAGAAGAGGAATCTTGTTCAGGGAAATGGTTTGGTGAGAGCATCTACTAATTGATTAGTAGAGGAAACATGAATCACCCGAAGAACACTACTCTGAACTTGTTCCCAAATGAAGTGATAATCCAAAGTACATGTTTCATGCGTGAGTGAAAGACGGGATTTAGCATAGATTTATAGAGTCGATATTTTCACAATAAAGTACCAGTTGTCATGGCATAAAAACTCCAAATTCAGTGAGAAGAGAAGATCCAACGGATCTCAACTACAGTGGATGGAATAGATCGATATTCCGCCTCGGTACAGGATCGAACCATAGTCGGTTGCTTCTTAGAACTCTAACAGATAGGATTGAGACCTAGGTAAACACTATAGGCATAGATTGAAGTGAAATAATCCTTGTTACCTGCCCAATCAACATTAGAGAACATATGAAGAAACAAAACATATTATCGATGTAGTACGATACCATGATCCAGAGTTCCACATGTTAAGTTGTGGAGCCTAATTAAAGCCTTACGCTGAGTTGGTCGCGTATCGACCTTCGTGGTAAGGTTGTTGTGGGGGTTGGAAGAGGGATTACTGCAGCGACGGAATACAGGACACAGTCTCACCTTGAGGCGAACTTGTATAAATCTTGTTGTGTTTTTTCATGCTTATTTTTCCCTTCTTCTGCATTTATTATTATTGCTGTCGTTAGTTTGGAATTAGGGAATTTAATTCCTAACAAGTGGTATCAGAGCTTTGGTTTGTGATTGAGAGCAATGGTCTGGGGAGAAGGATCAACACCAGGGACCAACAAGTTTGATGGTATGGATTTTGCGTTCTGGAGAATGCACATCGAAGATTATCTGTACAATAAAAAGCTGCACGCACCACTTCTGCATATGAAACCAGAAGGTATGAAAGATGATGAGTGAAATATTCTTGATAGACAAGTGTTGGGAGTAATCCAGTTTACACTATCGAAGAACGTTGCTCACAATGTGGCATCAGTGAAAACCACAACAGAGATGATGAAGATTCTATCCGACATGTATGTGCAAATAATAAAGTACATATCATGAAAAAACTCTTCAATTTAAAGATGACAAAAAATACATCAGTTGCATTGCATTTGAATGAGGTAAACATGATTGTAAATCAATTGGTATCTGTTCAAATTAAATTTGATGATGAGGTTCGTGCCTTAATTCTTTTTCCATCTCTGCCAAATTGTTGAAAGCCTATGAGGGTTGTGGTCAGCAACTCTGTAAGCAACGGGAAGTTGATCTTTAATAATGCTCGGGATACCAATCTCGCGGAGGAAGTTCATATAAAAGATTTCGGAGAATCGTCAACATCTAATTCTGCCCTAAGTGTCAATACTAGGGGCAAGAAGTTCAAGAGGAAGTCCAACAAGGGCAATGGTAGAGGGAAGTCAAGGAATGGTAGAAGGAAGTTCAAATTCGGAAGGAATGTAAAATGCTGGAATTGTGGCAAGTCTAGTCACATAAAGAAGAACTGTAGAGCACCGAAGAAGGACGAAAAGAAAAATAATGCTGCAAATACGGTGATTAAAGAGGTACAAGATGTTTTACTCTTGTTGGTTGATAGCCCTATTGACTCTTGGGTGTTGGATTCAAGAGCTTCTTTTTACACCACCACACATCGTGAGATCATGGAGAATTATGTTGTAGCAGATCATGGGAAGGTGTATCTTGCTGATGGAGAACCTTTGGATATTATCGGAATTGGTAATGTCAGTTTGACGATGTCAAATGGGGCAGTGTGGAAAATTTACAAGGTGAGACATGCACCAAAATTGGTGCCTAATCTGATTTGAGTAGGGAACTTGATGATGAAGGTCATAATGTGACTTTTAATGGTGCTACCTGAAAAGTCACAGAGGGATCCATGGTTTGTGCAAAAGGAGTTAAAATTGAAACTCTTTTCATCACTTCCAATTGCAGAGACACGGTTGCAGTTGCTGATGTGGTTACTAATTCTGACTTGTGGCATTATAGTCTCGGTCACATGAGTGAGAAGGGAATGAAAGTGCTTCAATCCAAAGGGAAGCTACCTGGATTGAAAACTATAAATAACAGTTTGTATGAAGGTTATATTTTTGGCAAGTAGAAAAAGGTTAGCTTTTCTAAGGCTAGAGAGGAGGCTATTAGCTGTTGTGGTTTGAGGCTATTAGTACTGCTGCATATTTGATCAACAGAGTTCCCTCTACACCATTGGATTGCAAAATACTAGAAGAGGTCTAGAGCGGCAAAGAGGTAAACTTTTCTTTCTTGAAGATTTTTGGTTATGTTTCTTATATTCATATTGATTTTGCTACTAGAAATAAACTTGATGTTGACTCTAAGATATGCTTCTTTATTGGCTATGGTGGTACCAAGTTTGGTTCTAGCTTTTGGGATGACCAAAGTCGTAAGGTTATTAGGAGCAAGGACGTGATCTTCAATGAAGGTGCCTTGTATAAATACATGTTGAGAACATAGTCTAAGAGCACAAGTGATGAAGCCAAGAAGTTTGAAGTAATTTTGTTGAGAGATCTTCCAACTATTGAGATGGAGAAGATTGCTCAGGAAGACCAAGAGAACATACCCCTAGATCTAAATCAGAACATTCCTATGTCTGAACTCAGGAGATATGCCAGAACTAGCAGACCACCACAGAGGTACTCCCCTACACTAAATTATATTTTATTGACTGAAAAAGGTGAACCGGAGAGTTATGAGGAAGCTGTGCAAGTTGATGAATCAACCAAGTGGGATTTGGCCATGAAGGACGAGATAGATTTATTGTTATACAATCAGACATGGTAGTTGACTGAGTTACCAAAGGGAAGAAGGCCTTGCAGAATAAAGGGGCGTACCGAATAAAAGACGAACATGATGGCAACAAGCTTACAAGGCAAGATTGGTGGTAAAAGGCTTTCAACAAAAAGAAAACATTAACTACATTGAGATTTTCTCTTCAGTAGTAAAATTGACTACTATTATAATAGTGCTTGGACTAGTGGCAAATGAAGACTTGTACTTTGAGCAATTGGATGTAAAGACCACCTTTCTTCATGGTGATTTGGAGGAAGAAATTTACATTATGCAGTCACGGGTTTCAAAGCACAAGGATAAGAGAAAATGGTGTGCAAACTTCAAAAGAGATTATATGGTCTTAAATAAGCTCCAAGATAGCGGTATAAGAAGTTTGACACTTTTATGAGTAGTAATGGTTTCTTGAGGTGCCAGGTGAATCATTGCTGTTATGTGAAGAAGCTTGATGATTCCTACATTATTCTACTACTATATGTTGATCACATGTTGATAGTAGGTTCTAGAAAATAGAAAATAGAAAATAGATAAGTTGAAAAGGGAGTTGGCCCAGAAGTTTGCAATGAAGGATTTGGTTGCTGCAAAAAAAATCCTTGGGATGAGGATTACTAGGGATATTGATCTCTTGAAACTGTCACAAGAAGAATATGTTAAGAAGGTGCTAAGCAGGTTCAACATGAATGATGCATGTTGGAAGATAAGATCAAGCCCAAACGACCAAGGAAGGCCCACAATATGGGCGCAAGCCCATAAGAAGTAGGACCCACAATGATTACCAAGAGCTGGTATCCTTATCACATCAGTTGGAAGATCAAGAAGGACTCACAAAAGTATCTTTATCTTAGGGTCATGACCAAGAAGAGTTTTAGTTTAAGTTATATTTTCCTTTTATCAATATTGAGTTACCTAATTATGTTAGGACTTACCTTAAGTGTTAGAGTTTGGGTGTAATTGGGATAAGGGTAGTTTTATTGTAATTGGACTCTACTACCTTCCTCTATTATCAATAGAGGTTCATGTACTCTGATTACAACAAGTTATTGATGTCAATGAAGTATTTTAATTTTTCATAAATTCAACATGGTATCAGAGCAGGTTGAGTGAGTTGACTTGTAATGTGATCCTTTTCTCTAAACCCTAAACCCAAAGTCTAGGTTCGTAGTTATTTTTTTAGTCCCTACACCAGTAGTTTCCTTTACATTTTTACCTCCATATGGAGTTTTTAATAATTGAAATTATATATTGAAGGAAAAATATTTGAGTCTAATTTCCAAATAAGAATGATTTGTTCCAATCGGAGTTATATACAGAGAGTTATCGATATTTGAATGAACAAAGGTCAGATTGCAAAAAGGTTCGAACATCAACAACAATCTTAAGATTCCGAGGTATTTTTTGCTATCAAGAACTAGACTTTATATGTATAAATATATATCAAATGAAATATGTGTAAGTCTATTCTTTTACCTATTCAACCAAGTTTTTATCTGAGTTATGTACAAAGAGAAATCGATATTTTAAGCATTAAAGGTCAGATTGAAAAAGTGGTTCGAGCTGTAGTAAAAAGCTTCAACTTCCGAGGTATTTTAATCTATCCAGAAGGAGACTTTATATGGATAATTATATATCAAGAGAAATGTATATAAGTCTATTTTCTGAAATATTCAACCAATTCTCGGTATGATTTTTTTATAAGGAGATATTGATCTTGGAAGAGTCAATGGTCGTTTTGGAAAAACAGGAGAAACAGAATTTAGTTCGGACAGATGACAGAGATCAAAACCTATCATATTATTTATCTTATGATAACTATATTTTATGAAGAGATTTTATACTTGTATGAAATTTATTTAAGTCTAATTTCAGTAGGAAAAAAATTTATATCAATCTGATCTATATTGAAAGATATATTCGAATTGGAAGAATCAATGGTCATGCTGGTATTCTGTTGTATTGAAAAATCCGAATTTATGCCAATTATTTTGCGTCACTTTTTGAGTTGATTAGGAAAATATCTCACTTCTCTTTGGTTTGAGGGCTTATTTATAAATCTTTGTTATTTGGGTTTATTGCTACATCTATGATATTTGGTTCAAGCTGGGATCATTGCCATTACCTCCCAGCGTGAGGGGGAGAAGTAGAAGAAGTACAAGAAAGAGGTATTTATTCCTTATGTTGTGGATAAGTTTATGTGACAAAAATATTCAAGAAAAGGGGAGCACAAAAGATGAAGCTTGTACATCAAAGAAAATTTTTTTATATCGGATTATTTCATGGGTTCTTTGACAAAGTTTACTATTTGGTTCGTGTTATATGTGTTGGAAGATGGTCGTGTTATATTTAGCTGCAGCTATTATGTCTCTTTGGGGACATTATTATTGAATAAGAGGTAGCCTCATGTCATAATTTATTTTACCCCGTAAAAAAATCAAATTTTTTTGTGGTTGGGAGTCCTCGACGAAGGAACTTCATCCCCGTCAAAAAGATGAAAATTATTTGTGGTTGGAAGTCCATGACGGAGGAACTTCATCCCCTTCAAAAAGATGAAAATTATTTGTGGTTGGAAGTCCATGATGGAGGAACTTAAGATCACATCTACGTTATCCCCCCCTATCCTGTAATGGCTTTTATGTCTCCTACCACTAGAGAGTCATTGTCTTGTGGAGGGACACGGTGGTGAACACTTCAGAGCAATGCCGAGAGACACACTATCGATAGCAGTGGAGTGTGCCCTACATCCAATATTAAAACTGGAGTATGAAGCAATGGCTTACCAGTTAGGAGTGTTTTACTCTCACTTATAATGCCGTAGTGCCTCATGGAAGGACACAACAACGTGAGGGGGAGTAATGGAAAATGAAGGCATATTGGAAGATGTGCCATTTTATACAAAAATATTTTATGCATCATTTGCAGCAAGCTGGGAGTTCATGTTGTTCTCTCACCCCCAGCTTGAGGGCGAGTATTGGAAGATAAGATCAAGCCCAAATAACCAAGGAAGGCCCACATATGTAAGATTATTATAAGATGGGCCACACGACCAAAGAACGCCCCAAGATGGGCCCAAACCCATAAGAAGTAGTACCCACAATGATTACCAAGAGCTGGCATCCTTATCACATCAGTTGAAAGATCAAGAATGACTCACAAAAGTATCTTTATCTTAGGGTCATGACCAAGAAGAGTTTTAGTTTAAGTTACATTTGTCTTTTATCAATATTGAGTTACCTAATTATGTTAGGACTTACCTTAAGTGTTAGAGTTTGGGTGTAATTGGGAGAAGGGTAGTTTTATTGTAATTGGACTCTACTACCTTCCTCTATTATAAATAGAGGTTCATGTACTCTGATTACAACAAGTTATTGATGTCAATGAAGTATTTTACTTTTCCATAAATTCAACAATGCAAAACCAGTGGGTCCTCCTTTAGCTAGTCACTTTAGGCTATCTAAGGAGCAGTCACCTTCTACAAAGCAAAAGCAAGCCAACATGGTCAATGTGCCTTAAACTTCTGTTATTGGTAGTTTCATGTATGCCATGGTGTGTACTAGACCAGACATAGTTCATGCAGTGTGAGTTGTGAGTTGATATATGAGTAATCCAGGTAAAATACATTGGGAAACGGTGAAGTGGATTCTCATGTATTTGAGATGCACTACAAACTCAGCCTTATGTTTCAGAAAGGCAGACTTGGGATTACAAGGTTATGTAGATGCTAACATAGCTGGAGACAATGATGGCAGGAAGAGTACCATTGGATATGTATACATATTGAATGATACAACAGTTAGTTGGGTCTCTAAGTTGTAGAAGATAGTTTCCCTTCTAAGTTGTAGAAGATAGTTTCCCTTTCCACTATTGAGGCAAAATATGTTGTTGTAACCGAAGCCAACAAAGAGTTGGTAAGGTTGCAGTCTTTCTAGGAAGAAATAGATCTCAAACACGGGAAGAATGAGTTATATTGTGGCAGTCAGAGTGCTATTCATTTAGCAAAGAATCCTGTTTATCATGCCATAACAAAGCACATACAGGTGTGTTATCATTTCATCAGATCGGCTCCGGTGGATGGAGTCTTAGCAGTTAAGAAGATTCAAGGTAGTCAGAATCCGACTGATATGTTGACAAAGACTATTACGATCCAGAAAATGAAGTTGCGTGCAACTTCAATTGGACTTCTTTCTGAGGATTGAAAAGTTTGTTGCTACTGCAGATGAGATATTGATGATGGATTAGTCTCAAAGTGGGAGATTGTTAAGTTGTGGAACCTAGTTAATGCCTTACACTGACTTGGTCGCAGTTGCCCTAATTTTTTATTTATAATTGAGGGGCGCGGCTATTAGGGTTTTGATTATCTTAATCCGAGGATCATCTCGAATTGCAACTTGAGAAGTTAGAGAGAAACACGTATAAGTGTGCGATTTCTCTTGTAAACTATTTCATATGCATAGTGGATTAATGCAGCAGCGGAAGATAGGATGTAGTCTCACTTGAGGCGAACCTGTATAAATCTTGTTGTTTGTTTTCATGATTGGTTTTCCTTTCTTTTGTAATTATTATTATTGTTCTCGTTAGTTTGGAATTAGGGCATTTAATTCCGAACACCACAGAGATAACGTAGCAATCGCTTTACAACATCCCAATGATCAATAGTAGGGCAATGCATAAACTAGGATAACTTATTTACTACATCTTGGAAGATAAGCTCAAGCCCACACGACCAAGAAAGGCTGACATATCTAAGATTATTAGAAGATGGGCCACATGACCTAGGAAGACCCAAAATATAGGCCCAAGCCCATAAGAAGTAGGATCCACAATGATTACCATGAGCTGACACCCTTATCACATAAGTTGGAAGATCAAGAAGGACTAACAAAAGTATCTTATCTTATGGTCACGTCAAAGAAGAGTTTTAGTTTGAGTTATGTTTGTCTTTTATTTGTTTTGAGTTATTTAATTATATTAGGACTTATCTTTAAGTGTTAGAGTTTGGGTATAATTGGGATAAGGGTAGTTTTATTGTAATTGGATTCTACTACTTTCCTCTAGTATTAGTAGAAGTTCATGTACTCTGAATACAAAAAGTTATTGATGTCAATGAAGTATTTAAATTTTCCATAAATTCAACAAGGTATCAGAGGAGGTTCTGTGAGTTGACTTGGTCAACTCACAGAGGTAAAGTGATCCTTTTCTCTAAACCCTAAACCCAAAGTCTAGGTTCGTAGTTATTTTTTTCAGTCCCTATACTCGTAGATTTCTTTGAATTTTTTACATCTGTACAGAGTTTTTCATATTGAAAAATATATATTGAAGGAAATATATTTGAGTCTACTTTCTAAAGAAAAATGATTTGTTCCAATCGGATTTATCTAAAGAGAGATATTGATATTTGAATGAGTGAAGGTCAGATTGCAAAAATGTTCGAGCAGCAGCAACAATCTTCAGATTTCGAGGTATTTTTTGCTATAAAGAATTAGACTTTATATGGAGAAATATGTATGAAAAGAAATATCTGTAAGTCTATTATTTTACATATTCAACCAATTTTTTATATGAGTTATCTACAAATATAAATCAATATTTGAAGCAGTAAAGGTCAGATTGAAAAAATGGTTCGAGCGACAGCAGAAAGCTTCAACTTCTGAGGTATTTTATGCTATAAAGAAAGATATTTTATATGGAGAAATATATATAAAAAATATACGTAAGTCTATTTTCTTACCTATTCAACCAATTCTTGGTGTAGTTTTTTTATACGGAGATATTTTTCTTAGAAGAGTCGATGGTCATTCTGGAAAAAAAGAAGAAACAGTACTTAGTTTGGCCAGATGATAGAGACCGAAATCTATCAAATTATTTATTTTATGATAATAATATTTTATGAAGTGAAGTTATACTTGGATGAGAAAATTTATTTAAAGTTTACTTTCATAATGAGAAAATTTCATGTTAATCTGATCTATATTTAAACAAATATTCATATTGGAAGAATCAAAGGTCATGATGGTATTCTGTTACATATAAAATCCGAATTTAATCCAATTGTTTTGTGTCACTTTTTGAGTTGATATATCAAGAAAATATCTCACTTCTCCCTGGTTTGAGGGCTTATTTATACATCTATGTTATTTTGGCCTATTGCTACATCTATAATATTTGGTTCAAGCTGGGATCACTGCCATTACCTCAGCTTGAGGGGGAGAAGTAGAAGAAGTACAAGAAAGAGGTATTTTATTTCATATGTTGTGAATAAGTTTATGTGACCAAAATATTCAAGAAAGGGGGAGCACAAAATTTGAAGCTTGTGCATCTAAGAAGAAGTTTTATATTGGATTATTTCATGGGTTTTTTTACAAAGTTTATTATTTGGTTCGTGTTATATATGTTGAAAGATGGTCATGTTATATAAAATTGCTGCTATTATGTCTCTTTGGGGACATTATTATTGAAGAAGAGGTGGCCTCATATCATCATTTATTTTACCCTATAAAAAATATCATGGTTGGGAAACCATGAAGGGCCCTGTCAAAAAAAAAAAAATCACGGTTGAATAACTATGATTGAGGATACCCTGTAAAAAAATATCGTGGTTGGGAAACCATGATAGGCTCTGTCAAAAAATATCATGGTTGGGAAACCAAGACGGAGGAACTTATTATTACACTTATGTTATCCCCCCTTGTAATGGCTTTTATGACACCTACCACTTGAGAGTCGTTGTCCTGTGGAGGGACACGGTGGTGGACACTTCAGATCAATGCCGATAGACACACTACCGATAGAAGACAGAGTGTGCCCTACATCCAGTATTAGGACTAGAGTATGAAGTAATTGCTTATCGGCTAAGAGTGATTTTTCTCTCACTTATATTACGCCAGCAGAGCCTCATAGAAGGACGCAACAACGTGAGGGGGAATGTTGGAAGATGAAACCATATTGGAAGATGTGCCATTTTATACAAAAAATATTATATACATCATTTGCAACAAGTTGGGAGTTCATGTTGTTCTCTCACCCCCAACTTGAGGGGGAGTGTTGGAAGATAAGCTCAAGCCCACAAGACCATGGAAGGCCCACATATCTAAGATTATTATAAGATGGGCAACACGACCAAGGAAGGCCCAAAAGATGGGCCCAAGCCTATAATAAGTAGGACCCACAATGATTACCATGAGCTGCCATCCTTATCACATCAGTTGGAAGATCAAGAAGGGCTCACAAAAGTATCTTATCTTATGATCACGTCAAAGAAGAGTTTTAGTTTGAGTTATGTTTGTCTTTTATCGATTTTGAGTTATTTAATTATTTTAGAGCTTATCTTTAAGTGTTAGAGTTTTGGTGTAATTGGGACAAGGGTAGTTTTATTGTAATTGGACTCTACTACCTTCCTCTATTATAAATAGAGGTTCATGTACTCTGATTACAAAAAGTTATTTCACTTTTCCATAAATTCAACACCACATAAGCAATGTCAGGGCGAGTAAGAGACAAATATTGCATACTCCCAATAATAGTCCGATATTCAGATGCATTAGAGAGTGTCGAGCTAGACTGAAGTGTGAGTGTATATGATGTGACAAGCAGTGTAGCTACAGGCTTTGCATTTGTCATGAGTGTGTGAGCAAGAAGATCAGAGATATACTGGCATTGAGACAAAAGTAGGACTTCAGAATGAGGAACCACTTCAATACCGAGAAAATAAGCCAATGAGCCGAGATCCTTGAATGAGGATCTCTGTGCAAGTAGGTGGACAAACATTGCCATAGCTTGATCATTGTTTCCTGTAATAATGATGTCATCAAAATAGACCAGAATATGCATCACAACTGAACTTGTATGAGAGATAAATAGAGAAGATTCTGCATGAGAGTTGGTGAAGCCCAAGGTAATGAGAAACTGGCGCGACTCATGATATACCAAGCACGAGGTTCTTGCTTGAGATCATAGATGGCTTTGTGAAGTTTGTAGACATAATTAGGATTCTCACGATCAATGAAACCCGATGGTTGTGCCATAAAGACATGCTCAGATAGAGTACCTTGGAGAAACGCATTAATAACATCAAGTTGTCAAAGTGACCAGCCACGACTTACTGCAAGGCTAAAGACAATGCGAATTATGGTAGACATGACAATAGGACTAAAGGTTTTATGATAATTAACCCCAGGGCACTGGCAAAACCCTTGGCAACTAAACGAGTCTTGTACCTATCAATGTTGCCATCAGAAAAAAAATTAGTACAAAATATCCATTTGCAAACAACCAGTTTCTACAAAGGATCTTAGGGAACAAGTTCCCATGCCCCATTCTGAACAAGAGCATCATATTCATCAGACATAGATTGATGCCATTTGGGATTGGTGAGAGCATGAGTTAAAGTTTTGGGTTCACGGTTGTCAAATGCAAACACATTATCAGAATAGAGTGTCTTATTCCGTTTACCAAAGAAGTTTTCAACGATAGATTTAAATCGGATAAAGGTATCAAATACATATGATTTTTTTAGAGGGTAAAACCATATATACTTTTTAAAATGATCATAAAAATGATATAATATTTAAAATTATCAATAGAAAGAATGAGAGAGATCCAGACATCCGAGAAGATAATATTAAGTGGGGAAGAAGAGACAAAAGTGGAGTCGAAAAACGGTAATTTGTGACTTTTATTGCTTTGACAAAAATTACAAGTAAAATTAACATTCAGAGGGTGGGATAAATCTAACTGAAAAGTGGACACGATGTGTCGGAGAATTGGAGACAATGGATGACCTAGACGATGATGTCATACAGACGAAGTTGTTTGGACATTAGAGAAAGTAATTATTGGTGGAGACTAGACTTGGGATGATGGCCATTCGTACACACCATCCTTAGTTCGACCCTGCAAAAGTATTGCCCTCGTATGAAGATCCTTCACACGAAAAGAAGTAGGTAAGAATTCAATGGAAGTATGATTAGTTTGACAAAATTAAGAAATAGAAATAAGATTCTTTTGCATAGTAGGAACACAAAGAACATTGTTTAATGAAAATTTTCAAGAGGGTGTAGAGAGAGATTTGTAACCAATGTGAGTAATAGAAAGACCCGTGCCATCACCAATCACAATGTCATTGGTGCCATCATAAGGAGTATGAATAGAGAGATTACTCATGTCGGTGGTAACATGGTGTGATGCTTCACTGTCTAGAAGCCAAGGAGAACCAGTAGGAGAGGTGCTGGTTGCAAGATGTGGTCATGGTTGCCATGATGTCGAAGGGCAAGGTTACCAATGAGAGAGATAGAGAGGAGCCTAAGAAGGTGGCATTGACTATTGCATTTGGTGAAATAAAAAACATTGTTAAATTTAGGACCCCTTTATTGATATCTTGAGCAAAGTGAGAGAGGGAGAAAGAAAAAGAAAGAGAGAGAGCTTTTGGGTAGAGAAGAGAGAAGAGAGAAAAAAAGGGAGAAGAGTTTAGACTAGAGAGGAAAGCTTCACGATGAGAAGTGGAGAACTACTTCTTTCTTATTCATAATTCGAGTACAAACACCTCTATTTATAGTAGAGGAAAGTAGTAGAGTCCAAGTACAATTGAAAACTATAACTCTTAAAGATAAGTCTATCATAATAAAATAACTCAACATAATTAGAAGACTAACATAACTCAAACTCAACCTCTTCTATGAGGACGTGACCATAAGATAGAGATGCCAACTCATGGTTATCATTGTGGGTCCCACGTGATGTTCTATCTCAAATGATAAGGATACCAGCTCGTGGTATCTTTGTGGCTCCCACATCATCTTCAAATCTTCCAACTCATGCCAACTCTTCTTATCTTCTAACTCATGTCTGCTCATCTGATGACTCATCATGTCCTCTTTCATTCTCATGGTGTGTCCCACCAGCTCGTGCAACCAGGTGGGTCCCACTTTGTAACACTCTCCCTCAAGCTGGGGGTGAGAAAACATCGTAAACACCCAGTTTGCTGTTAATGGTGGACAAGATCTTATGAGTAATTGGTTTGGTGAGAATTTTTGTAACTTGGCTTTGTGAAGATATATTTTTGAGAGATAATATGCCGGTTTGAAAATTTTCTCGTATGAAGTGGCAGTCTACTTCAATGTGCTTTGTTCTCTCATGGAAGGCTGGATTTGATGTGATATGTATTGCCACCTGATTATCACAATATAGATCCATATGAGCTTCTTTATAAAATCCCAGTTTAGTGAGAAGGGATTTGATCTATAGAAGCTCACTAACTGTGTGTGCCATGGCTCTATACTCTTTTTCTACACTGAACCGTTCAATTATATTCTGCTTCTTGCTTCTCCATGTAACCGAGTTCCCTCCAATCATTGCATAATATCCTTAAGTAGACTTTCTGTCATTCGGGGATCTGGCCCAGTCTGCATCTGAGAATGCTTCTATGTTGAAGTGACCATGGTTCTTATGGAGAAGCCCTCTTCCTGGAGCTCCTTTCAAATATTGCAATATTCTTTCTAGATCTTGCCAATGACTGAGTTGTGGTTTGTGCATTCCCACAAGTCTTTGATATTTTCCAGTATCCACATCTTCTCTAGTACCTGCACATAATTGTGTATTTGAGTCCATACGGGTTTCAGCTGGTCTACACCCCATCATTCCTGTCTCCTCAAGTAGATCAAGGACATAATTCCTTTGAGATAATTTCAATACCCAAAAAATATTTAAGTAGTCCAAGATCTTTTGTCTTGAATTCTGCACATATTTTTTCCTTGGTTTCCTGGATGCTCAAGGGATCACTACCATTTAAAAAAATATCATCAACATATACTGCCAAAATCACCTTGCCTTTAGGTGTGTCTCTAATAAATACAGAGTGATCTACTGAACATCTGTGAAATCCAGCCTATATAAGGGGTTGGCTAAAATTTCAAGCCATCCTTGAGGAGATTGTTTCAGACCATACATGGATTTCTTCAATTGACATACCGAGTCCCACTCAATCACATAACCAAGTGATTGATGCATATAAATTTCTTCCTTGACATCCCCATTAAGAAAAATATTTTTCACATCAAGCTGATATACCTGCCAGGAAGAATTAGCGGCCAGAGATAATAAACTACGTATTGGGTTCATTTTGGCCACCGGAGAGAATGTTTCCTCATAATCAATTCCATAACTCTGTGTATTGCCTTCAGAAATGAGGTGAGCCTTAAGGTGAGCAACGGACCCATCTGGATTGTGTTTCATTATAAAAACCTACTTGCAATCGACAGGTTTCTTATCTGATGGTAGAGGAACTAGAGCCCACGTCTGATTTTCATATAGTGCCTGCATTTCTTCGTCCATTGCCGCCTTCTACCCTGGATGTTTGAGAGCCTCCTGATAGGATTGTGAGACTGATATGGAGGAGATAGATGAAAGAAATTGACAACATAAAGGGGATAAATGATGGTGAGACACAAAATTGGATAAGGGGTGAGAAGTAGAGGGCCTATCGCAAGTTCTGGGTTCTTTTCGCAAGGCAATGGAAAAAGTATCATATTGTGGGCCAAAAACAATAGGAGAAGATGGACTTACCTCGGTGGGATCCATAAACTCAACAGGTGTGGTGTCAGCCAATGTGTCTAGGGGTTGAGCAGTTTTTGTAGCACGGGGCACAACCGGTTGAGGAGAATTTGGTACTGAAGATAGACATGGAGGAGTGTTGTCAGAATAGTATGAAGAGTCTTAATAAAAAATGACATCCCTGGACACAAGTAAACGTTGGAGGGTGGGATTGTAGCAAACATAGCCCTTTTGTGTGCGATAGTATCTTAAAAAAATACACTTGATAGATTTGGGATCAAGTTTACTATGTTGTGGAGAGGTAATATGAACAAAAGATTGACACCCAAAGACTTTCAAGGGAAGTGAAAAAGGATCATCATGTGGCAAAAATAACAAGTATGGGGATTTATTACCTAGAATAAAAGAGGGAAACCTATTTATAAGAAAAAAATGCAGTAAGGATGGCATGCAACCAATAAAAGTATGAAAGTTTCATGGTATATAATAAATTGCAAGCTACCTCAAGAAGATGACGGTTCTTTCGTTCTGGTATATAATAAATTGCAAGCTACCTCTTGACAAAAGGAGTCAAGGTCTCTAGAAGTATATTCTTTGGCATTATCAGACCAAAGTATTTTTATTTTCTGACCAAACTGAGTGAGTACTATAGCATGAAAGGATTTAAATATGGATGGTATTTTAGAACATTCTTTAAAGAGAAATAACCAAGTGGTATGAGTAAAATCATCAATAAATGTAATAAAATATATGACTCGGGAAATATTTGAGACACTCAAAGGTCCCCATACATCTGTCTGAATCAATGAAAAATGAGTAATAATTTTAAGTTCTGGACAAGGTGAGTATGTAGTCCTATGGTGTTTGCTTAGTTGACAGACTTCACAATTTAACTCCGACCTTTCTTTAAGAGTAGGAAAAAGACAATGAAGAGATTGTGTGGATTGATGTCCCAACTGGTTGTGCCATAGACTTGTCTCAGTTTCACTGATTGAAATAGTATTTATTTTAGGCACATCTAGGAAGTAGAGACCCCCTTGTTCACGGCCTCCACCAATCACTTGCTTCGTTATAAGATCCTGAAAAGCACAAGAAGTGGGTGAGAAGGTGATGGAACAATTAAAATATTTTGTGAACTGACTAAAATATAAAAGATTCAAAGGAAAAAGGCAACAAAAAGACTATCTGTGAGCGGAAGTGATAGTGTAATAGAAGTAGATCCTTTCCCTATAACTTTAGTTTGAGAGTCGTTAGCTATGGTAGCAAATTTATGTGAGAGAGAAGGAGAAATTGAGTGTAGTTGATTGTTTTTACCTATGAGATGCTCAGAGGCCCCTGAGTCAATTATCCAAGATGAAGAGGAGGCAGATAGCATACCTGAAGCGGTGGTGGCAGCAACAATTGAGGAGGAACTTGGAGTAGAACTCATCAATGATTTCATTTTTTTGAATAAATCACACCCATCATCGGTAAGGGTTTTCTTTTCTATTGATGCGGTAGACTAGTCCTCCTTTGTATCACTTACTAAGGCATGACTAGTCTTCGTCCAGTCCGGTTTGACATGGACTTTATAACATGTCTCTATAGTGTGGCCATATTTTCCAAAATAGGTGCATTCCATGTAATAGCACGTATCCATAGTGTAACCATATCTCCCACACTTAGTGCATGTTGAATTTATGAAAAAGAGAAATACTTCATTGACTTCATTAACTTATTATAATCAGAGTACATGAACCTCTATTTATAATAGAGGAAGGTAGTAGAGTCCAATTACAATAAAACTACATTTGTCCCAATTACACCCAAGCTTTAACACTTAAAGATAAGTCCTAGCATAATTACATAACTCAATATAGATAAAAGACAAACATAACTCAAACTAGAACTCTTCTAGGACGTGACCATAAGATAAAGATGCTTTTGTGAGTCCTTGATCTTCCAACTTATGTGATAGGGATGCCAGCTTGTAGTATTATGGTGGGTTCTACTTTTTATGTGCTTGGGCCCATCTTGTGGGCCTTCCTTGGTCATGCTGGCTTGGGCCTATCTTCCAACACTCCCCCTCAAGCTGGGGGTGAGAGAGCAACATGAACTCCCAGCTTGCTGCAAATGATGTATAAATTCTTTTGTATAAAATGACACATATTCCAATATGCCTTCATCTTCCAACACTCTCCCTCACGTTGTTGCGCCCTTCCATGAGGCCCTGCTGGCATAATATAAGTGAGAGTAAAAATTAATCCTAGTTGGTAAGACATTGCTCCATACTCCAGTCCTAATGCTGGATGTAGGGCACACTCCATCTTCTGTAGGTAATGTGTCTATCGGCATTGCTCTGAAGTGTCCACCACAGTGTCTCTTCACAGGACAACAACTCTCAAGTGGTAGGAGTAATAAAAGCCATTATAGGGGGGTAGTGAGATTATTTATAATTGTGTCCCAATCCAGACACCGACTCTCATGGTATCCCAACCATGATATTATTGAGAGTTAATTTTATCATGGTGTCCTAATTCGGGCTAAGACTCTCATGGTGTCTCAACCGTTATATTTTTGAGAGTCAAATAAATTATGGTACGAGAAAAGGTAGAGGTGACCAGCTACTTCTTCAATAATAATGTCTCATCCAAAGAGACATAATAGCAGCAACTGTAATGTAACACCACCATCTTCCAACACATATAACACGAACCAAAATAATAAACCTTGTAGAAGGACCCATGAAATAATCATAATCCGATATAAATATTTTTTTCTTAGATGCAGAAGCTTCTTCTTTTGTGCTCGCCATTTCTTGAATATTTTGGTCACATAAACTTATCCACAACATATGGAATAAAATACCTCTTTCATGTACTTCTTCTACTTCTCCCCCTTAAGCTGGGAAGTAATGGAAGTGATCCCATCTTGAACCAAATAACATAGATGTAGCAATAAGCCCAAATAACAGAGATGTATAAATAAGTTCTCAAACCAGGGAGAAGTGAGATATATTTTCCTGATATATCAACTCAAAAAGTGATGCAAAACAATGGGCAGAAATTCGGATTTTTCAATACAACAGATAACCAGCATGACCTTTGATTCTTCCAATGTGAATATATCTTTAAATATAGATCAGCTTGACATAAAATTTTATCCTTATGAAACTAGACTTAAATTTATTTCATCTAAGTATAACTTCTTTTCATAAAATATAATTATCAGAAGATAAATAATCTGATAGATTTCGGTTTCTATCATCTGGCCGAACTAAATACTACTTCTCCTTTTTTTCCAAAATGACCATTGAGTCTTCCAATATCAATATCCACTTATAAAAATATCATACCAAGAATTAGTTGAATAGGTAAGAAAATAGACTTACATATCTTTCGTTTGATATATAATTCTACATATAAAGTCTCTTTCTTGATAGCATAAAATACCTCGGAATTTAAGGCTTTCTGCTGCTTCTCGAATCTCTTTTGCAATCTGACATTTTCTTCTTCAAATATCAATTTCTCTTTGTAGATAACTCATACATAAAACTTGTTGAATAGGTAAAAGAATAGACTTATAAATATTTATTTTGATATATATTTCTCCTTATAAAGTCTTGTTCTTGGTAGAATAAAATACCTCGGAAGTTGTAGCTTGTAGCTGCTGCTCGAACCTTTTTACAATCTAACCTTTAATCATTCAAATATCAATATCTCTTTATAGATAAATCCGATCGGAAAAAATCAATTTTTTTATAGAAAGTAGACTCAAATATGTTTCCGTCAATATATATTTTTCAATATGAAAAGCTAAGTATAAAGTTGAAAACCATAAAGAAATCTATGGGTGTATGGACTGAAAAAAATAACTACGAACCTAGACTTAGGGTTTAAGGTTTAGAGAAAAGGATCATATTTTCTCTATGGGTTGCCCAAGTCAACTCACAGAACCCGCTCTAATACCATGTTGAATTTATGAAAAAGAAAAATATTTTATTTACTTCATTAACTTATTATAATAAGAGTACATGAACCTATTTATAATAGAGGAAGGTAGTAGAGTCCAATTACAATAAAACTACCTTTGTCCCAATTACACCCAAGCTCTAACACTTAAAGATAAGTCCTAGCATAATTAAATAACTCAATATAGATAAAAGACAAACATAACTTAAACTACAACTCTTCTAGCTCGTGACCATAAGACAAAGATGCCTTTGTGAGTCCTTCTTGATCTTCCAACTTATGTGATAGGGATATCAGTTTGTTGTAATCATGGTGGGTCCTACTTCACATGTGCTTGGGCCCATCTTGTGGGCCTTCCTTGGTCGTGTGGCCCATCTTATAATACTCTTAGATATGTGGTCCTTCCTTGGTCGTGTTGGCTTGGGCCTATCTTCTAATAGTGCATTCCTTGCCATCTGTTTTGACAAAACCATTCCTTCCACCTCTTCCTCATCCTCCACTATAATTTCTGCCTCGGCCTCGGTCGTGGTTGGATGATGTTCCCCTATGCTTGGTGTACATAGCGGATGACATTTCAGTAGTAGAATGAGAAGCATCTGGAATACGGAGTGATGTGGCACATACATCATCAAAAGTGGGAATAGAAGAAGAGCTAAGAAGTTGACTTTAACCAACTTCAAGATACAGTTTAATGTTTCCAAGACATATGGCAGTGACTAAGTCTTCTTTCTGTTTGTCTTAGATAGAGACATTCGTGGAGGTAGGCTGAGCAATTTTCCATTCTTGAAGAAGGCCTCTAAAGCGAGCCAAATATTCATGGATATTTTCTCCTTGTTTAGTGTTAAGAATTCTTTGGAGAATATCATATGGCCTGTGTAAGTTGTCGGAGCTAGAATACAGCTTAGCACATGTCTCCCAAATTTTTTTAGCAGTATCAAGATGAATAACATTGTTGGAGACAGGTTCTTCCATGTTGTTGATAAGCCAACTAATAACCAAAGTATCATTTTTAACCACTTGTTATAAAAAATATCCTCTTCATCAATAGGTGGTCCACGATTGGTGAGGTGACCATGAAGGTCTTTTGTTATAAGAAACCTACGAACCGATGTGGACTAGCTCATAAAATTTAATACCCCTCACAAGGGTATAGTAGTAATTTTGAGTATATCACTCTTGTGAGTCATGTTTTCTTCAGCCATAATAGGCAATTCAAAAAAATTCTCCAATCAATTACTAATAAAAAACCAAGTAGAGTTCTTCAACCAACTCGGTTAATGGAGAGGCTTAGCATAGAAGCTAAGTAATCATATTTCTGAAATTCAATGAATAACCACTCATAATAGGCTCAATACCAATCTTCTTTATTAGGGAATCTTGTTCCCCTAGAAGTATAGCTTTTTATGCATAAATCTCAACATAAACTGGTCTCAGTCAAAAATTTTCCAAATTGATAAATTTGCCTTGGTAACTTCTTCTAATATGAGATGCATACATCTCCATAATCTCATAAGATGAAGACAGACATAAAAACATCTCTAAACCATCTTCTAATATCCAAAACCAAGAGCATGAATCAATAATATATAAAAAAAAGAAACTTATCTCATGAGCTTCAATCCTGCTTCATAAAGAGCATTCTATGAGTAGCTTTGATCATAACTTCTTAGAGCATTTTTTTGATGTGGGGATCCTAAATTTGATTATCTGAAACCATGTTGAATTTAGGACCCCTTTACTGATATCTCAAGCAAGGTGAGAGAGGGAGAAAGAAAAAGAAATGAAGAGAGCTCTCGGGTAGAGAAGAGAGAAGAGAGAAAAAACAGGAAGAAAAGTTTAGACTAGAGAGGAAAGCTTCACGATGAGAAGTGGAGAACTACTTCTTTCTTATTCATAATTCGAGTACAAGCACCTCTATTTATTAGTAGAGTAAAGTAGTAGAGTGAAAGTAAAATTGAATTATCATTCTCCTAATTACATTCAAACTAAAACTCTTAAAAATAAGTCTATCATAATAAAATAACTCAACATAATTAGACGACTAACATAACTCAAACTCAACCTTTTCTATGAGGACGTGACCATAAGATAGAGATGCTAACTTGTGGTTATCATTGTGGGTCCCACGTGATCTTCTATCTCATATGATAAGGATACCGGCTCGTGGTATCTTTGTGGGTCCCACTTGATCTTCAAATCTTCCAACTCATGCTAGCTCGTGCTTCTTATCTTCCAACTAATGCCGGCTCATTTGATGACTCATCATGTCCTCTCTCGTTCTCATGGTGGGTCCCACCAGCTCATGCAACCATGGTGGGACCCACTTTGTAGCAGACATTGTGGAATGTTGTGTCCTTTTTCCCGGCACAACTGGTAAAGACTGAGAGAGGGTCGAGGCTGAGATCGACCATCTGAAGTGACGATGATGGGGAGGCCTGAGGTAGTACATAGTTGTGGGCGGTATGAGGGTGCCCCTTATTGTTGATGATTACGATTATTTGACTTGTAGAAATTGAAACGAGAACCGGCAGGATCTGTAGTGGCCGATAGTGGAGAGGAGTGTGCTTGTTGGACACGTAGCAAGACTTCTTTGTTGACAAGTTTTTGATGCAGCTCATCAAAGAAATTGGGGTGTCATGACCATTGATAATATCAATAAGTGGTTTGTACTCATCGTCGATCTCATCCAAAATTTTCTTAGTGAGATCTTCTGGATCCATAGGATTTTTGAGGGCCACAAGTTCATCAACATGTGTTTTAATAAATTGTATATATTCCAAAATTGTTTGATACCCCTTAGTGGCATGTTTGAGTTGCTCCTTGATTTGTTTGATGTGACCAAACTAAGGCTGAGCATAAGTACTAGCCAAAATATTTTAGGCTTCATGACAGGTTCTAGATTGAGTGATAAGTGGAATAAGAGGGGGCATGAAATAACCGACAAAAGCACCAAAAATCAGCTTATCCTGACGAGCCATGTAGTGTATTCGGGATTGGGAGAGGCAATATTATTGACTATCTTTGTGGCTCAAGGCCCACATGCCCTACAGTGATGGCAGGTTGGTAAATGTTGGAAGATAGGCACAAACCCACATGACCAAGGAAGGCCCACATATCCAAGTATGTTGGAAGATGGGCCCATGCTCATAAGACCAAGGAAGGTCCACATATCCAAGTATGTTGGAAGATGGGCCCATGCTCATAAGCCCAAGGAAGGTCCACATATCCAAGAGTGTTGGAATATGAGCCCAAGCCCATAAGATATGGACCCACCATGATCACATGAGCTGGTGGGACCCACCATAATCATGTGAGGTGGCTTAAGAAATCTTACACAATAAGAAGTCTAATAGAGCCACAATTATTATGGAAGTGGGTATAACAGAAGAGTTTCAATTTAAAGGTGTTTTTTATCTAAGTGTTAGAGTTTGGGTGTAATTGGGACAAAGGTAGTTTAATTATAATTGGACTCTACTACCTTCCTCTATTATAAATTGAGGTTCATGTACTCTAATTATAATTAAGTCATTGAAGTATTTCTCTTTTCCATAAATTCAACATGGTATCAGAGTAAGTTATGTGAGTTGACTCGGTCAACCCTCAGAGGTAATGTGATATTTTTTTATTTATTATCTGTAGCAGTTTAGGTTCGTATTTTTTTTCTCTTTTCTGTCCCTATACCCGTTATTTTCTTTGCGTTATTACCTCTATAATTAACTTTTCATATTGCATATTATATATTTATGAAAATATATTTGAGTCTACTTTCCAAGGAAAGAATAATTTTTGCAATTGAAGTTATCTACAAAGAGAAATCGATATTTGAAGCAGCAAAGGTCAAATTGCAAAAGATGTTCTAGCAGTAGCAAAAAGCTTCAACTTCTGAGCAATTTTATGCTATCAAGAACAAGACGTAATATGGAGAATTATATATCAAAAGAAAGATCTATAAGTCTATTTTATTACCTAATTAACCAATTCTTGAGCTGACTTTTCTATATAGATATATTTATCTTGGAAGAGTCAATAGTTATGCTACAAAGGGAGAAAGAGTACTTAGTTTGGCCAAATTACAGAGACCAAAATTTATCAGATTATATATCTCAAAATAAGTATATTTTATGAAGTGAATTTATAATTGTATGAAATGTATTTAAGTCTATTTTTATAAGGAGATAGTTTCATATCAATCTAATCTATATTTAAGTATATAGATGCATTGGAAGAATCAATGGTCATGCTGGTATCCTGTTGCATTGAAAAATCCGAATTTAAGCTGATTTTTTTGCGTCATTTTTTGAGTTGATGTTATTCATCAACTATATCATGAAAATATCTTACTTACCCCTTTTTTGGTTACCTTTCTCCCCCTTCTTATTATTACATCTATGTTATTTGGTTCAAGTTGGGATCACTGTCATTACCTCCCAGCTTGAGGGGGAGAAGTAGAAGAAGTACAAGAAAAAAATATTTTATATGTTGTGGTAAGTTTTATGTGACTAAAATATTCAAGAAAGGGGGACCACAAAAGATAAAACTTTAGCATCTAAGAAGAAATTTTTTGCAACGAAGAAAATTGAAGACCAAGAATCCCAACTAGCAATAATAATTATGGTAATTATTGGCGATATCTGACCCGACTGAACTTGATTTTCTTTATCTTCGGTTGGATTATTATTTTGAAGCATTTGCATCATATTCCATGGTCGACATATTTGGTGTAGATACCCGCATCAGATTATTTCATGGGTCCTTTTGCAAGGATTTTTATTCGTGTTATATGGGCCCAAGCCCATTTTAGGTGCAGCTATTGTGTCTCTTTACATGAGACATTATTATTGAAGAAGTGGTGGCCTCAGCATCCTATCTTCCTCTTTACCCATTACCTATTGGTTATTTGACAACCTTACTCCTACCATCCTTTATTTGACTCTCACATACTTCTTTGGGCCAACCTTTTGCGTGTTGCTTCTGTTGGGAGTTTAAGTCCATCATGTATATGGGTGTTTTAAGTCCATTGAGACTACCACTTGAGAGTCGTTGTCCTATGGAGGGACACTGTGATGGAGGAGTTTTTACTATACTTCTGAGCACTACGTATATACCCACTACCTGCGAAAGATAGGAGTGCCACTACCTGCGAATGATAGGAGTGTGCCCTACATCCAACATGGGTTATGACTGGAGTATGGAGCGATGTCATACGGCTTGGAGTGATTTTAATCTCACTTATCTTATGCCAGCTAGACCTCATGGAAGAGACCACCAGCGTGAAGGGAAGTGTTGGAAGATATGGAGAACTGCCATTTTTACAAGAAGATCCTATACATCATTTGCAGCAAGTTGGGAATTCATCATGTTATCTCGCCCCCAACTTGAGGGGGTGTTGGAAGATAGGCCCAAGCCCACACGACCAAGGAAGGCCCACATATCCAAGTGTGTTGGAAGATGGGCCTAAGCCCATAAGACCAAGGAAGGCCCACATATCCAAGAGTGTTGGAATATGGGCCCAAGCTCATAAGATATGGACCCACCATTATCACGTGAGGTGGCATAAGAAGTCTTACACAATAAGAAGTCTAACATGGCCACAATTATTATGGAAGCATGTCTCACAAAAGAGTTTCAGTTTAAAGGTGTTTTAGTTATGTTAATCTTCTATTTATAATGGGTTATTTAATTATGCCAGGACTTATCTTTTAGTGTTTGAGTTTGGGTGTAATTGGAACAAAGGTAGTTTAATTGTAATTGGACTCTACTACCTTCCTCTATTATAAATAGAGGTTCATGTACTCTGATTATAATTAAGTCAATAAAGTATTTCTCTTTTCCATAAATTCAATAATAAATAAAGAGTCATCTCATAGAGATGGCATTGATGTAATTAGTTTAAGTTCCTAGTATTATTTTAATATTATAGTTTTATCAATCTATAAATTGAGTTTCAGGAGAGAGTTTGGACACAAGTCCATAACCTCTTTCTTCCTCCTAGTTTTTTCCAATGAGTCCTTTGTCTTTTTTCTACATGAGCTAAATCCATGGAGTCGTGAAAATCAACTTGGTATCAGATCATTGATTTTTAGGACTCATAGCTAAGGTTTATAGAATTTTCAATTTTTTTTTTGGGCGTGTGATTCTGCGTCTTCTCCTATTTTTTATATTGAAAGCTCTCAATCTGATTTACTCCATGAGTTTTTTTCCCCTTATGTGATTATTCGAAGTCTATTATTGTTTGTCTTTGCTACTGATAATTCTCTACCTCTGTACATGGCAAATTCTGATTCTAAATCTAGTGATTCACCGCAAGTAGCGGCTATTCATGGAAGGATCATATTTTTCTTTGCGTGACTTAATATTGGATATCTTCTATCTCATTCTATTTGTTGGAAGATGGGCCCAAGCCCACACGACCAAGGAATGCCTACATATCCAAGTGTGTTGAAAGATGAGCCCAAACCCATAAGATATGGATCCATCATGATCACACGAGTTGGTGGGATCCACCATGATTACGTGGCAAGATGATTTTTACATAATAAGAAGTCTTACAGAGTCACAATTATTATGGAAGTAGAATTCACAAAAGAGTTTCAGTTTAAAGGTGTTTTAGTCATGTTAGTTTTCTATTTATATTGGGTTATTTAGTTATGCTAAGACTTATCTTTAAGTGTTAGAGTTTTTGTGTAATTAGTAAAAATATAGTTTAATTGTAATTGGACTCTACTACCTTCCTCTATTATAAATAGAGGTTCATGTACTCTGATTACAAAAAAGTCAATGAAGCATTTATCTTTTCCATAAATTTAACATGTTATCAGAGCAGGTTATGTGAGTTAACTTGGTCAACCCACAGAGGTAATGTCATCTTTTTTTATCTATTATCTTGAGCAGTTTAGGTTCGTATTTATCTTTTTTTTCAGTCCCTATACCCATTATTTGATTTACATTTTCACCTCTATATTGAGCATTTTATATTGCATATTATATATTGACGAAAATATATTCGAGTCTACTTTCCAAGGAAAATTGATTTTTTGTAATCGGAGTTATCTACAAAGAGAAATCGATATTTGAAGTAGAAAAGGTCATATTGCAAAAGAGGTTCTTGTAGTTGTAAAAAGGTTCAAAATGATACTTTATATGAAGAATTATATATCAAAAAATATTTGTAAGTCTATTTTCTTACCTATTCGACCAATTCTAGATCTGAGTTTTTTATATGGAGATATTGATCTTGGAAGAGTCAATGGTCATGCTCGAAAAAGGGGAAAGAGTACTTAGTTTGGCAGAGACTGAAATCTATCAAATTATATATCTTAATAGAAGAATATTTTATGAAGATCATTTATAATTAGATGAATGACATTTAAATCTAATTTCAAAAGGAAAAAAATTCATGTTAATCTGATTTATATTTAAGGATATATTCTCATTGGAAGAATCAAAGGTCATACTAGTATCCTGTTGCATTGAAAAATCCGAATTTAAACTGATTGTTTTGCATCACTTTTTGAGCTACTGTTATTGATCAACTATATCACGAAAATATCTCACTTACCCTTTTTTTGGTTACTATATTTATGTTATTTAGTTCAAGCTGGGAACACTGCCATTACCTCCCAACTTGAGGGGGAAAAGTAGAAGAAGTACAAGAAAGAGGTATTTTATTCCATATGTTGTGGTAAGTTTTATGCAACCAAAATATTCAAGAAAGGGGGAGCACAAAAGATGAAGCTTTTGCATCTTAGAAGAAATTTTTTGCCGCAAAGAAAATTGAAGATCAAGAATCCTGACTCGCAGTAATAATTGTGATACCTGAATCAGCTCAACTCGATTCTATTTCTCTGACTTGATTATTATTTTGAGGTATTCGTAACATATTTCTTGGTCAATATATTATTTGGTGCAGATACTCGGATCATATTATTTTATGGGCCCTTTTACAAAGATTTTTATTATTTTGCTTCCTGTTATATGGGCCAATGCCCACTTCAGCTGCAGTTATTGTGCCTCTTTGGATGAGACATTATTATTGAAGAAGTGGTGGCCTCAACATCCTATCTTCCTCTTTACCCATTACCTATTGGTTATTTGACAATCTTGCTCTTATCATCCTTTATTTGACTCTCACAAACTTCTTTGGGCCAACCTCTTGTGTGTTGCTTCAGTTGGGAGTTTAAGTCCATCATGGTTGGGTTTAAGTCCATTGAGACTTATATATATATATATATATATATATATATATACACCTATGGGTTTTTTATTGTGATTGACAGGCATTACCCACTTATCATGTCTTTTATTGTCGTCTTGTGAATGACGGGCATTTATCACACATCACATATTTTGTTATGCACACAATAATATTATTATTTTAATTATTTTCTTTAATTTACTTTATTTATTTCAGTTTTAGGCCACATGGGTATTTTTGGAATATTTTTTTAGGGGTATTTTTGTAATATTTTATCTTAAACCCTAACGGAGTGAACCCTATTTAAGGGGTAAGTGTAATGAGAAAGAGAAACATTGATTTTAGGTTAATTTTAGGTTAAACAGGCTTGGAGCTTTCCTTGACGCGTTCTAGGGTTTTCAAGCTTCCCTTTGGCTTGATCTTTGTTTTCTCTCCTTCCTCCCTACGAATCCCTACGAATCCATGTGTCAGATCTAGGACAGTAACAATTGGTATCAGAGCGGGAACACAATGAGCCATTTCTCAAAAGAATGGATTGCTGTGTGCAAAGAATTATCTCTAAAAGAATGGATTGCGATGTAGAGAGATGAAGCGAAAATAATACGTGAATGGCGTGTAGCATACATTAAAAAAATTTATGCAAGGAGGCAATTGGCTACCGCAGAAAACTTCACCGCCTCCAAGCATGAATTAAGGACCGAACAAGAGGTAGTAGACACTGTCTCGATGGGGAAAACATGTCACAAGCAAGAAAAATTTTAAATTTTGTCCTGTTTATCGGCCAAAGTCCTTGCGGAAGATATGGGTGTGACCTCAAATCCGGATGGACTGAAAGGCCATGCTTTGAAAAATTTCAATATTTCCGCGTAGGGAGATCCAAAGCCGAATAGCGAGGACCACGATTTGGGGAAATCGGCAGAGTTTTCTGCCAAAACGTCACCAGCAGAGGACGATATTGGTGCGACCCCAAATCTGACTCCGGAGACCTTGCAAATCTCTGAGAAGAACCCGAGAAATCCGAAATCGGAGAGGTATGATGCTAAAACCTCGTCAGCATTGGAGACCACAAATCTGAAATTGGGGACAATGGCAATCTCCGTATAGGGACGCCATGCGTAACAATCCTGATTAGGGCAAGGAGACCCAACAATTCTGAAATCACATCAATGAGGCTCACGGCAAGCAAAACTCCTTGCCGAACAGAAGAAGGTAATATTTCCGATGCTTTTTTCGACTGGGATGTGTTTTTGAGAGCCCTCTGTCTTGGAAAATCTCCAAGTGGTGAAGCCTCCTAGGGTTGTTGTTCGCCATTGGAAACTGAGGAGGAGGCTTTGTCGGCGCCGTCGGAAACAACTCCGGTGGGATTTGACTTCCGGCCACCACCTCTCACGCTCCTTCTCAACCTCACTCTCAGTCTCAGCAACACATTGGAAAACGAAATTCCAAAAAAATTGGGGTAAACTATTGCGACGAATTTTTCCAAATTTTGTCTTCTCTTTTCTCAAATCCCTCTATGTTTTACATAATTCCTCTACAATGGCGTTGAAATTGTTCCTTGAAAATCTTGGGGCTTAGATGCAAGAGGAATATTTTTTGGGGATTCCAGGAATGGAAAACACAATTTCTATGGGTGCTGATTTATTTTTCGGTTAATGAGAACAACACCGATGCGTCTGTTCATCGGCAAGTTGAATTCGTTGTATCTAATTTTTTGGATAATATGTGTGTTGCTGCTCGGGCCCTGTTTGTGCTGCATGGGATGTATTCTATTGTGTTGAATGAATACAGCAGCAGTGTGTGGTTTCAGGTACTTTTTATAGTAGTAACAGTCCATTTAAAATAGTTGTGTTAATTTTTTTGGATGAATTGTATGATGCTCGACCATTGTTTGTCATAATTCTTCAACCTGGTGTGCCTTTTGGTGATGAAGATTTGAAGAAACTATTTGGTGGGTATGGAAACATTACATGTGCGGTACTAATGAGAGAAGGGGATGGGAAATCCAAATGTTTTGGATTTGTTACCTTTGAGAATGCAGAAGTATACAGTAGTGTTGTATATAATGATAAGAATGCATGCGTGTTAAATGATTATGCTATTTGAGCTTAACCTATTGTTGGGTATGCAGAGAAAGAGGAATCAGTGCTGCATGTTTCTGCTATTAGAAGTGCCTTAGTTGAGACAGTAGAAATAAAGTCTAGTTCTATTGAAGATGTCAAACCTGCAGCAAAACCTGAAATTGAATTTGGCAATCTTTTTGTTGAGTTAGAATGCAAAGATGATGTTGCATTTGGTGAAGGTTTGCCGGTTTGTTCTATTATTGAGTGAAATCAAGGGTTGAAGTTTTGACAACAGATCAGGCTTGACAATTTTCTACAGCACCAGAAGGAGAACCTCTGGAAGCTACCATACGACATGTCGAAGAATATGCTGATATAATTGTCATGATGCACTTTGACAATGGTGTTGTCAGAAGAGCTGCATCAACAACAGGTTTTCCTTTTATTATTTCTGGGGATGGTCAAGACCAGCACCCTCCCCAGGTTCTATTGGTTGTGTATACGATGCCCAATGAGTTTGACAATGAATCTTCCTACAAGATCATGTTGGGACCCGATAAATGTGGGCCCAATAACAAGGTGAATTTCATCTTCAAGCATATGAATCCCATGATGGGGGAGTTTGTTGCACATCACCTTAAATTTCCTCCTTCTGTTCCATCTGACAAGCTAACCCATGTTTACACTGCAATACTGAAATTGACAATGAATTGTGGATTCTAGCGAAGGGGGAGGGACAAAAAACGATCAATTATCTATCTGCTGCTGATTTTGAGCCTCCACTTATCCCACCTAAGACAATACAAGATCTAGATGATAAGATACTGAGGATGGGGATAAGAGAGCTAAGATTCCAGATTTTGAAGCAATAAAGCCTGACTAGTGGGATAAATAGGCCCCAATTGAAATTGAAGATGAGGAGGCAGAGCAACCAGACGGATGTGTGGATGGTGAACCAGAAGAGATTGATGACCCTGAAGCTAAGAAGGCCAAAGATTCGGAGGCTGATGAGGATGGTGAATGGGAGGAACCGATGATTGATAATCCTAACTGTGAGTCTGCTCCTGGTTGTGGTAAGTGGACAAGACCTATGAAGAGAAACCCGGTTTACGAGGGTAAATGGCATGCACCAATGATTGCTAACCCTCACAATAAAGGTATTTGGCAGCCAAGGCAGATTCCTAACCATGAGTACTTCGAGCTTGATAGAACTGACTTTGGGCCCATTGCAGCTATTGCAATTGAGATATGGAAGATGCAAGATGGGGTACTTTTTGCCATTATTTTGATAGCTAAGGATGAGGTGACTGCAGAATCTGTCAGGGTGACTGCATGGAAACCTAAGTTTGAATTGGAGAAGGAAGAGGAAGTTGCAACATCTTGTGGACGTTTTGGTGTTCCTATGAAGGTCTTTGATGTGCTCTACTGAATTGCAGATATTCCTTTCTTCGCAGCATATAAGTTCAAGATGAAATTATGAAGGAAGATGCTTCGGCCCCACAACCACGGAGGTCTAGAAGGGAAACATAAAACTACAAGTGGGAGATCCAAAATTTTGACGAGAGTAGGTTACATCGTTTAAAAAAAAATTTGCTTCTTTGGGTGGATGCTCTAGTTTTGTAGCCCAGAGGGCTGATACAGATACTGCGGTTGACACTTGTGAAGGGATGGAGACATCGACACGGGCAAGCATACCTACCTTCGAGCTTGAGGACAAGCTCGTTCTTCCAGGAAGGTGTAATGTTATGCACACAATAACATTATTATTTTAATTTTTTTCTTTAATTTACTTCATTTATTTCAGTTTTGGGCCACATGGGTATTTTTGGAATATGTTATTTATAGGGGTATTTTTGTAATATTTATCTTAAACCTAACAGGGTGAACCCTATTTAAGGGGTAAGAGTAATGAAAAAGAGAAGCATTGATTTTAGGTTAATTTTAGGTTAAACAGGCTTGAAGCTCTCCTTGACGAGAGCTAGGGTTTTCAAGCTTCCCTTTGGCTTGATCTTCATTTTCTTTTCTTCCTCCCAACGAATCCCTACAAATCCATGTGTCAGATCTGGGACCGTAACATCTTTTATCACCGTCTTGTGAATGATAGATATTATCACCCATTTCTATCTGTGAGGTTGGGACACCGTCATGGAAGAGCTTATTACTACATATATGTTACCCCCCTTAATTGGCATTTATTACTTCTACCACTTGAGAATCATTGTCCTGTGGAGGGACACGGTGATGGAAGAGTTTTTACTACTCTTTTGAGCACTACATATAGACCCACTACCTGTGAATGATAGAAGTGGCACTACCTGAGAATGATAAGAGTGTGCCCTACATCTACCATGGGTTATGACTTGAGTATGAAGCGATGTCATATGGCTTGGAGTGATTTTAGTCTCACTTATTTTTTGCCAATTGGGCCTCATGGAAGAGACCACCAGCGTGAGGGGGAGTGTTGGAAGATATGGAGGACTGCCATTTTATACGAAAAGATCCTATACATAATTTGCAGTAAGCTAGGAGTTCATGATGTTCTCTCATTCCCAGCTTGAGGAAGAGTGTTAGAAGATGGACCCAAGCCTATAAGATATGGACACAGCGTGATCACACGAGCTGGTGGGACCCACCATGATAACGTGAGGTGGCATAATGAGTCTTACACAATAAGAAGTCTTACAAATCCAAAATTATTATGGAAGTAGGTCTCACTAAAGAGTTTCAGTTTAATTATGGAAGCAGGTCTCACTAAAGAGTTTCATATTAGTCTTCTATTTATATTGGTTTATTTAATTATGATAGGACTTATCTTTAACTGTTAGAGTTTGGGTGCAATTGGACAAGGGTAGTTTCATTGTAATTGGACTCTACTACCTTCCTCTATTATAAATAGAGGTTCATGTACTCTGATTACAAAAAAAGTCAATGAAGTATTTCTCTTTTCCATAAATTCAACACAATTGTTAGTCGTTGGTTACTCGTTGCTTGGTAACATATGTATTTTTTAGTCTTTGTTAATCGACGTAAGCAATTCAACAGAAAGTTGGAGCATCGTTGTGTTGCATTGTTGGGCGTTGACCAGATGCTGATAATTTTCTTTTTTTTGGTGCTTGCTGGTTTGTTTCTATGACGTTGATAAGGATTGCTAGCTTTTGAGAATCTTTGGCCATCGTTAATTCTGATTATTGGTTCCTAAGAATCCTTACTGATTCTGGTTGCTGGTTTTGTTACTTTGTGTTGAATTTAGGTCCCTATGATTGAAACCTCAAGCAAGATGAGAGAGGGAGAAGAAAAAGGGCAAAGTGAGTGAGAGAGAGAGAGAATTCAGGTTGAGAGGTGAGAAGAGAAAAGAGAGAAAAAAAGTTTAGGCTAGAGAGAGATTCTTCACGAGTTGAGAAATGGAGAACTTGATTGAACCCTTCAACCAAAGTTCCTATTTATACTAGTTTCATTACATATTGAGAGATAAGATAAGATCCCTAATATCCCTAATTACATCAATCATAATTATCCAAATCTACATAAATACAGGGAAAATAAATCGATTACATTAATCAAGGAAGAATGCCAAATCTTCCAACTCATATGATAAGGATGCCAGCTCGTGTGATGACTCATCATGCCACCCCACGTAATCATGGTGGGTCCCACCAACTCGTGTGATCATGCTGTGTCCATATCTTATAGGATTGGGCCCATCTTCCAACACTCTTCCTCAAGCTAGGAATGAGAGAACATCATGAACTCCTAGCTTACTGCAAATTATGTATAGGATCTTTTCGTATAAAATGGCAGTCCTCCATATCTTCCAACACTCCCCCTCACGCTGGTGGTCTCTTCCATGTGGCCCAATTGGCAACCTTTTTTATGAAATAGATACCAATTGATTTATAGTGATGGTAACCGGTTAAGGGGAAGCCTACCCTAACCCAGAAGGCTTCATGCAGGATGAGTTAGGGAACCCAAGGTTAAAACTAAAAATCTTCACTTATGTCTTTTTTGTAATATTATCACTTTCAAAATGATAACAACAATATTGTAAACCCTTATGTTAAAAAATTTCAATGGGGAAGAAGGGGATTTAAGCAAGAAAAAGAGAGAGAGTGGGGGAAAAGGAGGGTTATGTTTCTCAAAAGCCTTAATAATGTCGAGTGAAGACAAATGCTTAGGCGAAATGGGAAGGTTTGCCAAAACGAGAATGCTACCAAGATATTTACACGATGGAACTTTGTAGTAGAAAGAGACCAATGGAAGCTCACAGGGAGTTTCCTTCTACGATTCTGGCAAATCCTATGATACTTTTGTGCATTCTGAATATGGAAGAATTCAATGCAAAAACCTACAAATAAAGCAAAATAAATTAGAGCATTGAAAATGATAACTTCCTGTTCAACATGCTTCATGAATGTAATAGTAGAAATTTTTACAACTATCTATGAGCTAAAGGCAAAAGCTCCTTTCCCCTTTTCTGAATGTAAAGTATTATTTCTTTTAGCTCCAATCACTTTTATTATCCTAACAGAAATCAATCGATATATTTTGATGGATGCCGGTTATGAGGTATGTAAACTAGATAGTTCAATTACACACGATGCTATAATCTTCTTCTTCTTCTTCTGTTGATCGACACTATAATCGATCAACAAGCCTAAGGAGTCATAAAAATATAGCCGTTACACATGATTGATCAATCATTGCTTTCTAGTGATCGATTAATATGTTTTACAAGTTTTTACAAATGGCTAGATAACGACTAGTTTTGTTGGAAAATTTATAAATACCCCCACCAAACATCTCTTATAACATGGATTGAGCATTTACTTGTAAACCAAAAAGCATTCAATAGCTATTTACATGAAATTCCTACTCAAAACCACTTTTGAGAGAAAAAAAGTCTGATTTTGTAATTTCATTTTAAATCTATCTAAATTTCCTTGCATCCTAGTTACTCAAACTCCATCAAATTTCGTCTTGTGCTCAAAAGGATTGGAGACTTAGATCTCAATAAGAGAAGACATATTTTCCCAACTTAAAGGTGTAAAGTTTTTTTTTCTATTGTACTTCTCTTTAATTTTGTCTATAGGTTTTCTAAAACCTCAAATTTAGAAAGGGAAGGGTTACTAGAGCTAGAATCTAGTTGAATGACTATTTGGGAGAGTTTGTAACAATGTAATCAAGTATTACAATTGGCTAAAGAGAGCCAAACTCTCTTTGAAATTTTAATTTCCAACTAATTGAACAATTAGTGGAATTTTTCCGAGCCAAGGTTCTTATGTTGTGATTACCAATAGGAAAATATAGTGAAAAAAATTCTTTGTCTTGTGTGATTGCTTGTTTTATTATTTATATTAATCTGCATTAAGCACCAAAATTTTATTTTGTAAATCTCAATTGATCCCCTCATGGGCCAATAATTATGTAATATTGCAATTGTTCCTCCCTGCCCTATTTTGTGCCAATTATTTGCCAAAGAACATGATGAGTCCTATCATCAAGTTAGGATAAGTTTTTAAGGAGTTGTGCTTGACAATGCTAAGGGTTGATGACTTGAACAAGCTATAGACTGCCATTTATATGATATTATGTCAATTGTAACAAAATTGTCTACCTACATTATTTGATGTTATGATGCATCTAGCAGTTCACCTTGCACAAAAGGCATTGTTGTGTGGTCTACTGTAATATCGATAGATGCACCCAATAAAGAGGCAATTGACAGTTCTTTATCTTATAGTTTAGGTGTTGTATTTTTGTCATATTTGTCCTAACTTGTTTAATTCAAATAAGTTTCTAAGCATGTTAAACACAAATACAAACGAAGTTTGACCTAAAGGTTCCTTCACTGAAGTATATATTAATAGTGAAGCATTAACTTTATATTTAATATACTTGGACGTGATGGAAAATAGATTCTATTGGCCCCATCATAAGTATAATAGGGATCCTAATTGAAAGAAAAAAATTGCCAGTTTTCTCACACAAAACACGTGGTCAGGATGGTTTGGGTTGTAGTATCTAACTACAAAGAGATAAAAGAATATCTCTTGTAAGCAAATTACCTCAATCTAGGGACTTTTATGTATGTGTTGGGTTTTATTCATAATGAGTAATTATTTTTGTAACATATGTATTGAAAAAAGAAAATAGAAAACTTCTTGCTCGCGGGGGAATACTAGACGTGGATAGATGACACAAGGCAATGTTTGTTGAATGTTAAAAAATAATGTTAGTTGTATACTAACCCTAAGTTATAAAATGTAAATGATAGTTTTTTTTATCTATGATTATTATGATAGATGTGGACAGAAGATACAAGGCACTATTTGCTTAATGGTTAAAAAATAAGGTTACTTGTATACTAATCCTAAGATATAAAATATAAAAGATAGTTTTGTTGTCTGTGATTATTATGATCCCATCTGATTTTTTTTTCTAACACAAGTTAAACAATTAAAATTCCAAGGATATTTTAATAGACAATGATATTTATAGCCTTAGTCTGGGCCCCATTGGTCATCATAGTTTCTCAAATTACATCATAAACAACATGTTTTGGAGCACACCGAAGAACTCAAAACAACGATGTTGTGGTCAAGGGGTACTATAAAGATAATGGTTTTAACTATTATGAGATGGCGACTAAGATAATAGAGTTGATGTACTTGTACAATAATTTTGTATATATGTTAAAATGTTAATATTTTGATGTAAGTAACAAAGGATGTCATCAAGATAGATGAGTAGTTCACTAGCATCAAGACGTCTCGCACATGGTGCATCGATGACCCTTGTGTATTGACATGTCAAGTGGAACAAGCGTTTTAAAAATTTGATCTTAAACATGGTAGTCTATGGCATGTCGTATAAATGGTGGTAAATCCAAGTGAGTATGATGTTTTGGAGCAATAAAATACCACCATTGAGGAAAAATAAGCTCACTAGTAGAACTTGTCTTTTGGATGGCTTCATAGTGTCCAACAAGATGATCAAGAAGTGGTGTCTATCAAGACTGATATTTCCCTTAAACTTACATCAATGCTATTTTTGGGGGGTAACCACTCGAGTGGAAGCAGAATAACTAAGTCATAATTTTATTGTTGAGGAAGATGATCTGGGGCAGGAAAACTGCGATTTAGAAGAAGAGGAGGAATGGGAAGAAGAAGAAGAAGAAGAAGAATAAGAAGATGAAGAGGATGAAGAGGAAGATGAAGTCAAAGAAGAGGAAACCAAACATGATGAGGATTAATTTGAGGATGACCTATATTAGATGTACATGTAAAATTACAATAATTAATCTTAATAATAGGAAATTTAGACCATTTATGTTTTGGTTTTATTTAATGCTCAGTGTGATCTACCGGCATATTATCTAGACGGTCATACATTCATTCTTAGCCATTAGATTAGTCTATAGAGCAACTCCACTAACAACAGCCAGAGTTATGGTTGTTGGAGCCAAATTTACCCCATCATTCGTAGGTAGAGATATGTATCCACCTGAGCCATGATAGTAGTGTTGAGAGCCCTAATGTGCACGTCTGTCAAGTAGTGGTTGCCTTTGTAACATCCACTTTGTTAGTTAGAGTATTTCATCTTATCTGTATAAATTAATGGTTGTATATTTGTTATAAATACTTCTTTATTGAAGCTTTCCACATCCTGGCCATCTACACTACAACCCTCATAGAGTCAAGGGCTTGAACCTTATAGGGGTTTGGACAGGCCATTAGGAACAAGCAGGGGGGGGGGGGGGGGGGGGCGCTTTCCGCATCCTGGCCATCTACACTACAACCCTCATAGAGTCAAGGGCTTGAACCTTATAGGGGTTTGGACATTGTGAAGGCCATTAGGAACAACCAGAGAGGGGGGTGGGGTGGTCTTATGCAATGAAAAAAATCAATCAATTACCACAATAACACCAAATATTTTTGTTAGCGATGTTTTCCTATTGTTATTCACCACCCAAGAATCCGTGCTTGGGAAATTTCACTAATCTTAGCTCTATTAGATGAAATTTTACATAAAAGAGATTTTGGCTCTCTTTTAATCCACTTGTTACTCAAATATGCGATTACAAATTAATCTCCCTTGACATTAGCTACATTCTAATTCTAGCAAACCTTCTATCAAGATTCAAAAGGTTCTAGATGAACCTATCAAGAAAAGAATGAAAATACAAAAGTAAAAAAAAAAAGCCTACACCTTTTATAGACTTGGAGAGACAACCTTCTCCCTTCAAATGTCCAAGCCTCCAACTTTGATGCACAATGTGGATGATTTTGGAGCTTGACTAGATGAATTCAAGGAGAAGGTTTCTATAAGAGTGTAAGGATTTGCAAAAAATTCTTTTTCTTTTTCAAAAATGAACTTAGGAGTGGATTTACAAGATTGAGAAATTTGAATCTTGTAGGTATGTCAATAAATACTCGTTAACTTCTCAAAGGAATATTTGGTGGGGTATTGATCAATAAGCCAACTTAGCTATTATTTTACTGTTTGTAAAAAGGTGACTTACAATGATTGATTGGTGTAAGGTATTGTTCAATCAATTGATTGTAACAACTATATTTTTTGTTAGAAAATGGCATATTGTTCGATAGTATGATCGATCAATATTCTTTCATTGAATCTAATAGGTTAAGTTGATCGATTAATGTTTATGAATGATCAATCAATCAAAATTTCTATTGGTAGTGCATTGTAAGTATGATCAATCACTGGTTTTCCTATGATCTATCATGTAATATGCACCTAGTTGGCAAACTTTTGTATGATCAATCAATGTCAAGTGGTTGATCTATCATTCTTCATAATTTTGCATTGCCTGGACATCATTGATTGATTAGTCCATAGAGAATTGTCGATCATGCTTTGTAACTCAGTTTGGTCATGTTTTGGTTGATCGACCATGCTTTATAATTTTTGGCATGTGCACATTCTAGTTGATTAATCATTGGCGAATGTTGATCGATCAATCTAGTGTTAGATCTAAATGTGTTTTCAAAGCATGATTGAAATTTATTGGCACTGATTTTAATATGTTTAAAATATATGTATGCAGACTGTGCAATTTTGACCTAAGGCTCCAAAAAACTTCCATTGTACCTCAAGTATGAAGATTTGGTATTGCTTTGTTACATAGACTGAGTTTTTGTGACTTTCCAAGACTTCCTAGATTCTAGTCTTCAATTCTTTGCTTCTTGTTTCTGAGGGTGCTTCTTCAAGATAACTTCAACATGGTAGTGTAGTTTGAGACCTTTGAAAAAAAAATTCGGTTCTTTGTGTAGACCTTGATTTGTGTGTCTATTAAAAGAATTGTATCTGAAATACTAGAATTGCTAATGTTAGATTACTTACATTTTGTTATCATTGAAATCAACATGGGTGTCAATGCTCTGTCAACAGAGATCACCGCTCCATCAAGCACACACGCCATTTACATCTTAACGAGTTCACCAACTTCATCGTGCACTTCTTAGGAAACATGCACCAAAGAGGGTGATGAAATTTAAGTCTTACAAGGATGAAGATTTTTCCATCATGTTTGACATGATCCAAGAAACATCACTTTATTTATGTTACCTCTTTAATTACTTATACTTTGTTTAATGTATAATGTCATACGTAATTAATCCCGTGTTGTTTTGTTCATCTTATGTAAGATGAACTCATAATATTTTTTATAATGATGAGTCTACTAGACACATCTATAAATTGACTTGGGGTCATGTGTTCAGAGATTAACGCTCTAAACTACACAAGTGGTTCTAACAATTTCAAATTTTGGAAAAGGCAATCCAACATCCATTTCTCGAGTGTTCCTTAGTTGATTGAGATGAATTACGCCAATAAGTCTTCAATTATGATAATTATCAGATATTTTATTTATTTTTTGTATTTATAGTACTAATAATGTTTTTGTAAATTTGTAAGAGTTATGTTCTTTTGTTTTTTCCTAAATGTAGAGGAGATCCAAGAATAACTCTAGAAATACTCAGGAACAAAAAATCCAGCATGGATGTGGTCAAAGTCATTCGTTCATGCACACCATGAGACAACATATAAAATATTATTGACATTTTTTCCTTACAAGGTTTAGGTATCTAACTTAATTTTACGTTACTTTTGTAGAGTGTGGCCAACAAAGTTGATTTATTTAAGAATACCCACTCCAGATAGGCTAGTGGATGGGCATATGATGAGACTAGAGTTGCCTATGTTACTATTATGTATTTTTATATTTTATTTTTTTTTAAAATAAATTTAAATTAATTAATAATTACTATATAAGACTTTAACAAAAATAGTTGGACTGTTTAGTCCAAGAGACCAAAGTTACAGGTGTAGAGCCTGACTATAGTGTTGTGCATGATTAAGCAATGAGTATTCGAGTTGCTTATCAGAAAGGTATGGGTCTTGGTGTGCCCCCTTCCTACAACTCGTAGTTCAAGAGCTGCCAGTGCAGCCCAAGCAGCTGACTTAGAGAAGATGAATGGGGGGCTTGCATAGACAAGGGAGTTAGTTACGCAATAACCATAATAGTTAGCATAGTAGTCACAACAATTAGCATCTCAGACACAATATGTAGCAGAGTAATAAACTATTATGAGTAGGTTTGAGGCCTAAATGACTCAAATGATGGGTTTTGTGGCTTCTCGTGGCATCATCTTTACAACACCAAGACAATTGTAGCTCCTTGCACCTTCGCCCTTCATCATAACACGCTTTTTATATGTATTTATATTATTTTGATATATATGTTTATATTTACAACATATTTTTAATTTAAAAGTTTAAAATTTTGACATTATTTTATGAAAATATATAGTTGTATATATTTTTATATTCAGCAATATAAATATAAGTTCGACTTTTAGATATTATTTTATTAATTTCTAAATAGGTATATCTAAAATAAAAAGATAATAAAAATTAAAAAAATCTCTATAAAATAATCTTGTTGAGAATTCTTTTATGGAGAATTAATTTTAAAGTACTAAAAATAATCATTAAAGAAATAATTTCACCAAAAAATATTTTTAAATATAATTAATACTATAATTGACAAAATAGTTTAACTAAGAATTAATTTGAGAAATAATAAAAAATAATTAAAATAATAATTGGAAAAATTATTTCTTCAAAAACTAATTTCTAGCTGAAAAATGCTATTCTACTTTTGACAAAATTTAGTTTTTGCTAATAATATAATTTAATGGTTATTTCTAGCTAAATGTTTTAGTGAAAAACTCCATCAACATTGTTTTGGTGGCAAAAAATATGATTTTTTAAGTGAAAATTTTCTTCAAGAAAAATTAATTTTCTTATAATGGGAATACTTAGAGAGAATTGTTTGAGCACAGAGAGAGGAGGCTTACACATACTGAATTTAGAAAATAGAGCATCATGAAAGATAGGTCGGGAGCAACCAATCGAACTATAATATATTGTTGTTGATTGAACTGAGCCATGATTTTGTATTGATTTAGAGTAGTATTTGTTGAATTTATGAAAAAGAGAAATACTTCATTGACATCAATAACTTGTTGTAATCAGAATACATGAACCTCTATTTATAATATAGGAAGATAGTAGAGTCCAATTACAATAAAACTACCCTTGTCCCAGTTACACCCAAACTCTAACACTTAAGGTAAGTCCTAACATAATTAGGTAACTCAATATTGATAAAAGACAAATATAACTTAAACTAAAACTCTTCTTGGTCGTGACCCTAAGATAAAGATACTTTTGTGAGTCCTTCTTGATCTTCCAACTTATGTGATAAGGATGTCAGCTCTTGGTAGTCATTGTGGGTCCTACTTCTTATGGGCTTGGGCCCATCTTGTGGGCCTTCCTTGGTCGTTTGGGCTTGATCTTATCTTCCAACACTCCCCCTCAAACTGGGGGTGAGAGAACAACATGAACTCCCAGCTTGCTGCAAATGATGTATAAAATATTTTGGTATAAAATGGCACATCTTCCAATATGCCTTCATCTTCCAACATTCCCCCTCACGCTGTTGCGTCCTTCCATGAGGCCCTGCGGAATTATAAGTGAGAGTAAAAATACTCCTAGCTGGTAGGCCATTGCTTCATACTCCAGTCTTAATGCTAGATGTAGGGCACACTCCACTGCTATCGGTAGTGTGTCTATCGGCATTGCTTTGAAGTGTCCACCACCGTGTCCCTCCACAGGACAACGACTCTCAAGTGGTAGGAGACATATAAGCCATTACAGGGGGGGAGGGGATGGGGATAACATAGATGTAATAATAAGTTTTTCCGTCATGGTTTTCCAATGTGATATATAACACGAAAGAGAATCCTGTCCCCAAAGAGACATAATAGCAGCATTTGTATATAACACGACCATCTTCCAACACATATAACACGAACCAAATAATAAACTTTGTAAAAGAAGCCATGAAATAATCCGATATAAAAATTTATTCTTAGATGTACAAGCTTCATATTTTGTGATCCCCTTTTCTTGAATATTTTGGTCACATAAACTTATTACAACATATGAAATAAAATATCATAGATGTAGCAATAAGCTCAAATAACAGAGATGTATAAATAAGCCCTCAAACCAAGGAGAAGTGATATATTTTCTAATATATCAACTCAAATAGTGACGCAAAACAATAAGCTTAAATTCGGATTTTCAATGTAACAGAATACCAGTGTAAACTTTGATTCTTCCAATGCGAATATATCTTTAAATATAGATCAGATTGACATAAAATTTTCTCATTCTAAAAGTATACTTTAATACCTTTCATCCAAGTATAACTTAACTTCATAAAATATAATTATCAGAAGATAAATAATCTTATATATTTCTGGTCTCTGTCATCTGGCCAAACTAAGTTCTGTTTCTCCTGTTTTCTGGAATGATCATTGAATCTTCCAAGATCAATATCTCCTTATAAAAAAATCATACCGAGAATTGGTTGAATAGGTAAGAAAATAGACTTACATATCTTTATTTTTATATATAATTATCCATATAAAGTCTCTTTCTTGATAGCATAAAATACCTTGGAAGTTGATGCTTTCTGCTGCCTCTCGAACCTCTTTTTCAATCTGACCTTTGTTACTTCAAATATCGATTTCTCTTTGTAGATAACTCAGAAAAAAAATTGGTTGAATAGTTAAAAGAATAAACTTATAGATATATTTTGATATATATAAGAGAAATAGAACCATCTGATTTGATTCGTTCTCAATAGCCATGAGATGATCATCTTAGGGTGATCCTTTTGTCGACGGATGCCCCTATTACACTCGTAGTCTCTGAAGGATGAGAAGGGGATTTCACTTGGAAAAGAAAATGTTCCATACTAACGGATTCGGGTCCATAACCATGGGTTCCAATGCACGAGATCTTGTAGCACTTACCAATGAGGCCCTATCGGAAATACCGTAATGAAAGGAACATAGGAGTTTGTCGCTAGGTATTTGACCAAATATGATCGTCCAGTTCCTATAGAACCTATCACTAAAATACCCCTAGAAGGGGATAGAGCTAAGCGGAGCGAAAAGGGTTTTTCAACCCTGCGACATAGAAGGAATAGGAAAGGAGCATATAGAAATATTTTTAAGCGTATCAGCCGCCCTGGTTTACGAATATATTCCAACTATCAACGAATTCTCGGGTTCAATTCCCGTCGTTCGCCCTCCTATCTTCTTATTTACGGCGGCGAAGAAAAAAAATATCACTATATTTTTTATTTTTCCTAGTTCTTCTTCCAAGTGCTGCATCTCTTCCGAGACCAGGACCCTTTATCATGACTTCTGCTCGTTGCATACCCTGATCCACCACTGTACGAATAGCATTTCCTGCTGCGGTTTGAGCAGCAAATGGTGTCCCTCTTCTTGTGCCCTTGAATCCACAAGTGCCCGCGGAGGACCAAGAAACCACCCGACCTCGTACATCTGTAACAGTTATGATGGATCACTATTTTTAGATAGTGAATTGAGTTCGTCTCCATTCCATCCTATTCGTTGGTACTGGTCATTGATACTAGAAAAATTGTCTCATTTGTTCCAGCCCATGATCTGAACGCGTCGCACATACACCCTAGTACATATTCCTCGACGCTGAGGACATCCTCGAAGAGCAGGGGATTTCTTAACATTGTGGATTGGCTGTCTTGTATTTCTAATAAGTTGTTTAATAGTTGGCATGCTACATCGTATCCAAAAGCCGGTTTAGATCGATCCTAACCCGATCATGATGAATTACTTCTTAATTTTTGACCTGGGTAAGAACATAAAATATGAATTTACGGATCATTCTAATTATGGTTCGAGATAGAATCTAGGATTTTTATGCGAAACCCCCGTTATTTTCGATCTCGAAATCATGTGCGGTAGCAATACCAAACCAAATACGACGAGTAGTGGGGTCCTGAGCTAAGCCTTGGCTAAACCTTGGAAATCTTAATGCCATAATGCCTTTCAAATCCTCCTAAAGATTGTTGCTACTGCTCGAACCTTTTTGTAATCTGACCTTCGCATATTCAAATATTGATATCTCTCTGTAGATAACTCCGATTGGAAGAAATAGGGTTTCTTTGGAAAGTAGACTCAAATATATTTCCATCAATATATATTTTGAAATATTAAAAACTACTTATAGAGGTATAAAAAGCAAAGACAGAAAAAAATAACTACGAACCTAGACTTAAGGTTTAGGGTTTAGAGAAAAGGATCACATTACCTCCGTGAGTTGACCAAGTCAACTCACAGAACCTGCTCTGATACCATGTTGAATTTATAGAAAAGATAAATACTTCATTGACATCAATAACTTGTTGTAATCATAGTACATGAACCTCTATTTATAATAGAGGAAGGTAGTAGAGTCCAATTACAATAAAACTACCCTTGTCCAAATTACACCCAAACTCTAACACTTAAGGTAAGTCCTAACATAATTAGGTAACTCAATATTGATAAAAAAAATAAATATAAATTAAACTAAAAATCTTCTTAGTCATGACCCTAAGATAAAGATACTTTTGTGAGTCCTTCTTAATCTTCCAACTAATGTGATAAAGATGCCAGCTCTTGGTAATCATTGTGGGCCCTACTTCTTATGGGCTTGGGCCCATCTTGTGGGCCTTCCTTGGTCATGTGGCCCATCTCATAATAATCTTACATATGTGGGCCTTCCTTGGTCATTTGGTCTTGATCTTATCTTCCAGCAGTATTTATATACAATTTTACAACAAGAATCACCTAAACAGAAGGGTGATTTAGAGGAGTTAGTGGAGTTCTATTCTTATGGGCGACTCAACTAATTAGTAGATGAATTTTTATAGAGTCAAAATATTATGTTCTTTGTGCTCCCTCAAGATAGGTTACGGTTAGGGAGGCCAATCTTGTCTCTTAGCAACTAAAATTGTGAAAACGGCAATGGCTTGGTAAGGAGATCAACAAGTTGGTCAGTTGAAGCAACATGAGCAACATGAAGTACACCAGATTGAACATGATCTTTGATAAAGTGATAATCAAATGCTACATGTTTCATTATGCAGTGAACCAGGGGATTGGAGCTTAACTGAGTGGCACCAATATTATCACACCAAGTTCAATAAGTAGAGAGCATACCCACCAAAGTTCAGCAGCAGTAGCAGTACTTGATCGATACTCAGCCTCAGTAGATGAACGAGCAACAATGTTTTATTTCTTTGAACTCCTAGAAATGAGATTACGCCCAAGATTGATAATGTAGGCACTAATGGAAGAGTAATCATCTTTATTGCCAGCTCAATCGGCATCCAAGAACCCATGAAGAGATAAAGGAGACTTACAATGTAGAAGAAGTCCTTTATCCAATGTGCCACATAAATACCGTCAAATTCGTTTAAAAAGTACCCAATGTTCGTCAGTCAATTGATGCATAAACTGGGACATCTTATTGATATCAAAGGAAATATCAAGTTGAGTGAGAGAGAGATATTGAAGGCTGCCAACTACTTCATGAAACTGAGATAGATCAAAAAGAGGAGAGCCTGAGGTCATGGTGAGTGACGAAGAGTTCGTTGGCAATGGGGTGAGAATAGGTTTAGCATCTTCCATATGAGTCCTTTTGAGAAGGTCTTGGACGTATGTGCAATATGCCATTGCAATGCAGAGCAACCTCAACTCCAATGAAGTAAGAAAGAGAACCAAGATCTTTCGGAGAGAAATATTGGGCAAAGCAATCAACAACTTGAGAAATAAGGTCATTGTTATTACCAGTAATAATAATATCATTGACATAAACCAGTAGAAATAGAACATGCTTACCAATATTGAGAATAAATAGGGAAGTATCAGTGTGAGAATTCTTGAAACCTGAGCCCGCAAGAAATTGACGCAGTTCATGAAACCAAGCCCATGGAGCCTGTTTGAGACCATAGATAGCTTTATGAAGTTTTCAGACATAAGTTGGATGATTTGAATCAACAAAGCCCAAATGTTGTGCCATATAAATATTTTCTAAGAACCGACCTTGAAGAAAAGCATTGTTCACATCGACTTGATGAAGGGACCAACCATTGCTAACTGCAATATAAAGTACAAGTCTCACGGTGGTGGGCTCAACAACTGGGCTACAAGTCTCATGGTAATCCATAAATGGTCATTGATGAAATTTTTTTGGCCACAAGACGAGCTTTAAATTTATCAATAGACCCATTAGAGTGCTTTTTTATTCAAAAAATCCATTTACAACCAACAAGATTAGTGATACCATTAGGGGGAACTAGCTCCCACGTCCCATTACGACCAAAAACATCATATTCTTTAGACATAGTTCAATGCCCGTTATGATTTTTGAGGGTTTGAGTCATGGAAGAAGGTCTAGAGTCAGGTTGCAATGTTAGGTGTGTGTGAAGGTTGAGTTTTTTAATTGGTTTACGGATACTTTTTTGGACTGAGTGGTCATGCGATGTTGGGTGAGTTATTGGGTGGTAGATTGTGTTTCAATGGATGGATGGATAACATATGGTGATGGTTAGATGGGTCATGGTTGTTGCTCAGTTTTTGTTTGATGTGTGGGTATCTTAGAGGTTTGTGAATTATCATCAAAAGGAGGCATATCTTGAGGGTATCCTTGCAGTGGAGTGTTAGAAGTCAGTTGAGGTGACGAAGTTGATGAAATAGTAAGGACATGGGGAATCAAAGTATCTAAGGTGGTGAAGGTGGGAGGGGGTAGGTGAAAATTAAGGGAGATGTACGGGAAGACTGACTCTAAAAATTTGACATGGCGAGAAACAAATATTTTCAAAGTAGATAGTTCAAAACATAAGTAAGCACTTTTAGATAACGAGTATCCAAAAAATACGCATGGCTTAGACCGATGATCAAGTTTGTGAGATGTATATGGACGAAACCAAGAATAACATAAACAACCAAAAATCTTTAGTTTAGAATAATTTGGCGTATTGTGAAAAATTAATTCATAGGGAAATGATAGATTGAGTGTAGTGGTTGGACTATTATTGATTGAATAGACAACAGTGGAAAAGACATGGGCAAAAAGGTAATTGGAAGGGAGGCATGAGAAAGTAAGGTGAGACCAGTTTCAACAATATGATGATGTTGTCTTTTTGAGTAGCCGTTGTGTTTATGTGTATGGAGTGGTGTGGTTAGGTGAGAGATGCCAAATCTTTGAGGCCCATATATTCTCCCCCCATTGTTTGAATAGTGTGATAATTTTTCTTTTGATGTAATTTCTCACAATGGCTTTGTAATGGTGAAAAAATACTAAGCTTTAGATTTTCTTTCGAATGGGTAAAACCATATGTATTTGGTAAATTGATCAATGAAAATGACATAGTATTTTAAACTATCTTGTGAAAATAGGAGAAAACCATATATTAGAAAAAATAATTTCAAGTAGTTATGTAGAGGTAAGAGATGAAGTAGAGAAAGTCATCCTATGACTTTTATTGCAAAGACATGCATGACAAAAAAATCTATTGAAATACGAGTGGATGACCTAATCAATGATGTCAATTGGATGATGTGGTTTTGACTTGAGAGAAGCCAAGAATTGGAGAAGACAAATTTTACTAGCCAATCATTCATACACTCCATCTCTAGTGTTTCCCGTCAAACAGGTTGCCCCAATGCAAAGATCTTTCACATGAAAGAAAGATGGTAAAAATTCAACAAAAGCATTATTAGTAGTTCAAAATTGAGAGATAGAAATTAAGTTCTTTTGCATGGTTGGTACGCAAAGGACATCATTCAAAGTTAAGGTAGTAGTGGGAGTTGGAAGAGATATAGAATCGGTGTGGTTGATGGAGAGACCAATACCATTGCTAACCACAACATCATCATAACCAGTAAAGGGTACATGAGAAGATAAGTTGCTCAAATCTGTTGTGACATTGTGAGATGCTCCACTATCAAGTAACCAAGACAGATTGTTGGAGGTGACGTTAGAAACATAATGAGCTCGTGGTTGCCAAGGTGCTACCGAAGTATGAGGAGGTGGAAATCCTTTGTTGGTTGGCTGAATTGGTATGAGTTGAAATAATGGACATCGCTTAGCCAAGTGCCATTGTATACCACAAATTTGACAATACCCCAAATATGAATGGGGTCAAGGTCTGTAAGTTGGAGCACCTAAGTTGGTAGCCACGGGTGGTCGGCTAGGGTTGTTAGGCGACGAGTGCCATCCCACATGATCAGTAGGATATTGAGGGGGAGGTCGCCAGCTGTTATTGGACATTGGTGGGTGCCAAGTGGTATTTGTGTAGTTCGTTCGATTTGCAATGATTGGAAGATGTGCATTAGGTGTTATGTTTTCATGAATGGTATATTCAAAAATAGAAGTTTCTCATGAAGCTCATCAAAGGTTATGGGTATGTCTCAAGCTTGAACAACACGAACCAGCTCTTTTTAGTCATCTCCTGTCCATCCAAGACCTTTTTTGTAAGGTATTCCTCATCCATTGGTGCTTCAAGTTTATCAAACTCATATGCTTGTGATTTAATGTATTTAATAAAATCAGTGATATTCATAGTACATTTGGTGGGATATGTGACAAGATTATTGACTTGTTTAATGTGGCCACAAGATGGTTTGGTGTATGTATTGGCAAGAATAGTCCATGATTCTCTAGAGGTGGTGTCTCGCACAAAGAATGGGATAATTTTATGAGACAAAGAGCCGATGAGGGTATTAAGGATCACTTGATCTTATTGGATCCCAACATTATAAGTTGGATTTGGAGAGAGGTTTATAGTGGACATAGTGATTGATCTTGCTAAGTTGATGTACGTAAAATAGGTAGTGAGGTGGACCGTGAGATTTTTTTTCTCTCTCTAACACATGTGAAATTCACACGTGCGCTTCTTCTTCAACCTCCTGCTGATACAATCGGGAGCGGTTGTGCTTTAGAGCCTGGGCGGTTGCTGCGTACGATAGAACACCATTCTGAAGGCTTGGCCAGGGTTGTCGGAGGCACACAAATTATCGTGGTTGTGTAGGAATGAATGTAGGCGAGAGAAGAGGAATAGTTGATGGTGATAGAGGCTCGAATGGGTTGCTGAAGAACAACGAGTTGCGGGCACCGATGACAGTGCCAATGGCTGTTACAGAGAGGCTGTTACAGGCGTAAACAAAAAGCAAGATATCTAAAAAAGAAGAGATTCCAGAAGACTACAACTATAGAGGATTTAACGAGTTACTTTGATACCATATAATAGATTGTTGCTGATTGAATTGAATTATTATTTTATATTGATTTAGAGTAGTATTTATATACAATTTTATAACAAGAATCATCTAAACAGAAGTGTGATTGAGAGGAGTCAAAATAGTCCTATTCGTCCTATTCTTATGAAACACTAACCTATTAGTTGATGAATTTTTACAAAGTCAAAATATTATGTTATTTACAAACTATCACCACCAATTATGAGATTTCTTTACCGTTCATTCAAAAAGTCCGTGAACACAATTGCAAGTCAAACACCAACCGCTTTCCTTAAACACACTTGCGTAGGTATATTGACAAAAGGACTGGGCAATCTGCCTATTCCGAAAAGGGTGGCGTTGCACGATAGAAAACCCCACGCGGACAAGCCCTCTGCGATTGCATGGGAGTCATGTATAGCTTCTTGTTTCGCGAGTCTAAATACTGTTTACAAAGTTGGGTTCTTGTAGACTTTGGATTGGTACGGCGGAAAGACAAAAGGACAAAAAGGGCAACACGAAGGTTGTTGGGTGTTCCTGTTCTGGGTAAGAGAAGGTGAGGCCAGAAGACCTGGAGTGAATCAAAGAAGCTGTAGCACATAGCAGCCCCTGCGATACTCACTTCTGTGCTGCAGTTCACCATTGGGTTTGTGACTGTGGCCTTCGTTGGGCACCTTGGGACTGTGGAGCTTGCTGCTGTATCCGTTGTTCAGAATGTCATCGAAGGCTTTGTTTTTGCAATCACGGTATGTTCGTCTACCATGCTTCTCGTTTTTCTTTCTCCTTGTCTGTAGGCACCGATTCGTTCATGGCTTCTGCTAATCCATTTATCTCTTGCTGGTTTTGCATCTCCTTTATGCACTTCCGTGGGCACAAATCTGCTTCTTCATTCTTCTATGGTTCAGTTCTCTCTCTCTTTCTCTCACACATTACACACACTCACACTGTTAATATCTAAAAGTAGAATCAAAGCATTTCAACTGATTCATAGCTAGGAATGGGAAGCGCCTTGGAAACACTCTGTGGTCAAGCAGTTGGGGCAGGAAAATTTCATATGCTTTGAGTTTACATGCAAAGATCATGGATAATTACTTGGGTGACTGCTATACTTCTGGCACCAGTTTACATATTCACAACACCCATCTTGAAACTCCTCCATCAAACGGATGAGATATCTGAAGTTGTAGGCAAATACTGCATATGGGTGCTTCCACAATTGTTTGGTTATGCAGTGAATTTCCCACTACAGAAGTTTTTTCAATCTCAGAGCAGAGTTTGGGCCATGGCTGCTATATCTTCCGTGGCATTAGCCCTTCATGGTCTGTTGAATTGGGTGCCTGTTACAAAGCTCGGACATGGTCTGATTGGAGCAGCCATGGCGGGGAATATTTCTTGGTGGTTCATTAACTAGGCACAGTTTATCTACCTGGTGCGAAAGACCACGAAGGTAGTACGTGGCTAATGCAGTTGCTGTTTGTGGGTTGTTCAGGTAGTTATTATCAGTTGTTAATTAGTGGTTAGTTTTCCTGTAATTATATGGCTATATATAGCCGGGATGAAATGGAATGTAGATATATGGATTTGATTCTCATTTAGTCTCTTCTTATCTCTAATTCTCTTCTCCTCCTAATTCTTCTTCGTTTCTTCTTCCTCTATTCTCTTCTCTCATCCCAAATCCTTCGTATCAGTGGTATCAGAGCAGTTATGACTTTGGGATTCCATTCCGCGAGTTCCCTTCCTCTGTCTCTACGTCTCTCTCTGTCAACGGTCTTCAATTTCCCCAACTCTACCCAGAAAATCAATTTTTTTCCTTCCGTCCTTCCCGTCTTTCCAAAACTCGGAATAATCTTCTCCAAACTGCTGTTGCCGCTTCCTTTCAAACCTCTATGTTCCAACATTTTTTTTGTTCCCTCCGACGTAGCTTCTCTTCCAATTCGTACTGAACTCTGCCATGAATCTTCCCTCCTCTCTCGGCTGTCAATTTCCGTCGCCGAGAAGCAATTCCAAAAATCGGAGTTACCGCAGCCCTTCCCTCTGTCGCCGGGAAGAAATTCCGAAATCAGAGAAAATCTTTGTTCGGGAAAAAATTTCGAAATCAGAGAAAATCTGAAGCCACCGACTTCCTCAACGCTGTTGTTGCCGCTGTCGAGACTTGACCTCTACCACCAAAGCCGTCATCACCTCCTCGCCGCTACCGTTGCTGCTGTGAATCAGACCTGTAGATCTTCCTCAACGCTGTCAGAATCGACTTCCTTCCTCTGTCACCGGGAAGAAATTCCGAAAAAAACCGCGTCGAAAATCTCTGTTTGGGAAGAAAACAGAGCCACCGACTTCCTCAACCATGTCGTTGCCGGAACTCGACCTCTGCCACCGAAGCCGTCATCGCCTCTTCGCCTCTTCTTCTCTTCAGGAAAGAAACTCCGAAATCAAAGTCACCGCAGACCTTACTCGGTCGCTGGGAAGAAATTCTGAATTCAGACTCGCAAATCTCTGTTCGAAAAGAAATCAAAGCCACAAACCTTCCTCGCCATTGAAAATCTGAGCCGCAGACCTTCATTAGCGCTGTTGTTGCCGTTGTCGGGACTTGAGCTGCACCACTGAAGCCGTCATCGCCGCCGACGGAACCAAAAATTGATAATTTCGTTATTGCCGCCCATGGTACCGCAATCGAGAATTTAGGGAAGAAAAAAGTTCTCGTTTGCTACTACTATTGACGTCGCCGTATACTCATCCAGATTTGACGAAAGTCTTCTCTGGAGCTTTCCGAAACCTAGAGCCAAAAAAAAAACTGGTTCCGTCCATTGTTACTCGCGGCAAAACGAACACAGAGTTCCGCAACGAGGTCAACAAAATCTTGGCACGACACGAGTCAAGTTTTGATCAGGTGAACGCAGCCTTACAAGCCGTGTTAACCGAGCTCCAGGCTCTTCGAGCCTTCCGTAGCCAAAACATTAGCCCTTCTAAAACCAACCCATTTGCATGTGATGAATCCTCACATCCACAGATTTCTCGCTCAAACACTATAAATGACCACTCTCATCAACACCTCAAGTTGTCCTTTCCAAAGTTTAATGGAGATGACCCAATTGGATGGATTTACAAGGCTGAGCAATACTTTGAATTCAAACACATTGCACCAGAACTACAAGTTCAGCTAGCCTCCTTCCATTTAGAGGGCATCGTCTTGCAATGGCACAGGTGGTTGATGAAATTTCGCGGACCATTCGCATGGGATGAGTTTACCAAGGTTATACAACTTCGATTTGGTCCAACCGACTACGAGGACCCTTCAGAAGCTTCGAATCGCCTTAAACAAACCACAACCATAGTTGCTTATCAAGAAGCTTTTGAAATGCTTTCCCACCGAGTGGACGACCTACAGGAAAAATTTCTAATTAGTTATTTTATTGCAGGACTTTGAGACAACATTCGCATTGACGTTAAAATTAAACAACCTAGAACCTTGGCAGATACAATAGGAGTGGCTCGGCTCATCGAGGAACACAATCAGCTGCAGAGGTAACCAAATCACCAATTACTTTCCCAACCAACTTTTGCGACACCAAAGGTCTCAACCAACCCAATAGCTGGGGTGCTAGGTCCTCCACCAACCCAACACATAAACCAAAGCCTTAATACTCAACCAACAACCTTCCGCCGAATAACCAACCAAGAGGCACGAGAACATCGAGAGAAGGGGTTATGCTATTATTGTGATGAGGAGTTCGTTCCAGGCCATCGTTATGAACGACCACAATTATTTATAATCGAGGATTTTCCCCCTATGGGCATCAGGGATATTGAGGGCGATCAACCAAAACCAGACCCTCCATGAAGTTTGATAACATTTCTTGGTTCCATACAAAGTCATTACGAAAGTTGGTCTGGTGGCTTATATACTAGCTTCAGGACAAGGAGCCTATCCTCATGTCATCCTTGAGGACAAGGATCTTAAGGGGTGGGGAATGATATGGTCACACGCAGAAAGACCACGAAGGTAGTACGTAGCTAATGCAGTTGCTGTTTGTGGGTTGTTCAGGTAGTTATTATCAGTTGTTAATTAGTGGTTAGTTTTCCTTTAATTATATGGCTATATATAGCTGGGATGAAATGGAATGTAGATATATGGATTTGATTCTCAATTAGTCTCTTCTTATCTCTAATTCTCTTCTCCTCCTAATTCTTCTTCGTCTCTTCTTCCTCTATTCTCTTCTCTTATCCCAAATCCTTCGTCTCAGGGCACTTCATAAAGCTCTCACTTTCATCGGCAATTGTGTTATGGTAAGTGTTGAGATCAAAGCATTTTGGTACTTGAATTGATTATGGGTTTCTATGTGCTGATTGTCAAAATCTGGTTTTCAGCTTGGAGCTTTGGTACTTCACTGCAGTGATCCTTCTAGTTGGTTCCTTAAAAAATGCTGAAATTTCTTTGGATGCTATTTCAATTTGGTAAAAAATTATTTTCCTACCAGTGAAAATATCTTATTTGGAACTCATTATGATCATACATAAATTATGCTTAAACATTATCTACTTCTCTAGAACATTTCATGCATCAAGCACCAAGTGTATCAAACGAACTTGGGGTTGGCCATGCAAATGCAGCAAAATTTTCAGTTGTGGTAGCTGTATCCACATTAGTAGTATTTGGATTACTCTTCGTGAGTATAGTTCTCCTAACAAGATCTGATTTCCCCAAGCTGTTCACAGATAAACCTGTCGTTGTAAGGGAAACATCTAAACTGGGATATCTTTTGGCAGCAACCATCCTTCTGAGCAGCATTCAGCCAGTCCTCTCCGGTACCCTGTTTTCCTCAGAATTTACAGCTTTAATGGTCTCACATTTGTCAGTCAAGAATTGGGTTACACCTGTTTTCGCAAAATTTCAGGTGTGGCAGTAGGTGCGGGATGGCAAGCTTTGGTAGCAGTTATCAACGTAGGATGCTACTACCTTATAGGATTACCAGTGGGAGCCTTGCTTGGCTTCGAATTCAAGCTAAATACTCTGGTCATTACTGTAAGGACTATAGACACTACCTATCTACACATTGGTATGATATTGTCTACTTTGGGCTTAAACCCTCATGGATTTGCTCTTGGGTTTTACTCCCAAAAGGCATCAAGCTTACTACGAGCATCAGAATCAACAAAAACATAAGAAAGACAACCAAAAATTTTAAGGTGAGAAAATTTGACCTTTTTCCCGCTCCAGGCCTCCTCAGGCAATCCACAATCCAATGGAATTGATGGCTGCATCTGCCCAAAAAGTAGGTGGTAATCCAGCGTGCAGTCTCATGCTTCTAGCACACTCATTAATGGTTTTGTTCATACGTTCAGCAACTCCATTTTGTTGTGGTGTCCTAGAAATGATCTTCTCCATTCTGATACCCTGAGCTGCATAGTATTCCTTGAACCCGCCATCAATGTACTCACCACCATTATCAGACATCAAACATTTCAATTTCAAGCATGTCTTAGTCTCAACCATGGCCTTCCAAAATTTGAATACATTAAATACATCAAATTTATGCTTCAAAAAATAAACCCATACCTTCTTGTTGTGATCATCAATGTCGTGACATAATAATGAGAACCTCCAACGGATGCCACTGGAGAAGGTCCCCACACATCTGTGTGCACAAGGTCCAGTTTTTCTTTCTTCAATGTTCTGCCACCCTTCAAAAAATTGACTTTCTTCTCTTTCCCTATAATGCAACTTTTACACATACTGAGATCAACTGATTTCAGTTCTGGTAGCTTGCCTCTGGACAACAGTTCTTTCATGCCCTTCTCACTCATATGGCCAAGCCTGCAATGCCACAAATCAGTTGTGCTTTTTGCAACGGTAGTAGCAATAGTGTTCTTCAAACCGGTAGTCAAATAGAGAGTACCATTTTTCTTACCCCGAGCCATTACCAATGCCCCTTTGGTAACCTTCCAGGTGTTATCTGAGAACACCATTGAATGGCCACAATCATCAAATTGTCCAATCGAAATGAGGTTCTTCTTCAACTCAGGAATGTGTCTGGCCTTTTGCAAGGTCCATTTATTCTTGTTAGGGAGTACAATATCAATGTTTCCCATCCCCACCACATTCAAAGCCTCTCCATCAGCCAGATACACCTTCCCAAAATCACCTGCAACATAATTTTTTATTATCTCCCAAAGGTAAGATGTATGGAAGGAAGCCCCTGAATCCAGTATCCAATCATCAACTGGACTATGAACAGCAAGCAATAGTGCATCATGTACTTCTTCAGTTACTACATTAGCACTATCATTCTCAGTCTTCTCAGGGTTTCCACAGTTCCTTTTTATGTGGCCAACTTTGCCACAATTCCACCAAGTTGCCTGCTGACCAGGCCTTGACTTGCTCTTGCCCCTGTTGTTTGATTTTGATCTGCTTCTGTTTGAGTTCCTGTCATGTGGTCTCCCCCGAGAATCAACATTCAATGCTCAACTCAAACATGAAGTCTCGCTTGAATCCCTCTTGCGCACCTCCTCAGCCAAAATCAAATCACGAACATCATCATATTTCAATTTTGATTTACAGACATAATTATTCACAGCCATTCTCATGGCTTCCCAATTATTTGGCAATGAAGCCAATAGTATCAATGCACGTATCTCATCATCAAATTCAATTTCAACAGATGACAATTAATTTGTGATAGTATTAAAATCATTCAGATGTTGTGCAATAGGTGTACCGTCTGCCATCTTCAAATTTAATAATTTTTTCATTAAATAAACCTTATTATTCATTGAGGGCTTTTCGTACATACCTGACACAGCCTCCATGAGATTCGCAGTTGTCTTCACCTTCCTAACGTTGTGTGCAACGGATCTCAACAGGGTTAGGCAAATAATCCCCAGAATCTGTCGATCCAACAAATTCCAATCAGCCTCCAATTTTTTTGGTTTCTTCCCCAATAGTCGAAGATGGAGTTTCTTCCCATAGAGGTAGTCCTCTATCTACATCCTCCAGTATCCAAAGTCCGTACCATCGAACTCTTCGATCCCTGATACCTTCACTTCGTCTTTAACCATCATTTTCCTCAAACCCGAAATTTAGCTCCGATATCAATTGTAAGGACTATGGACACTACCTATCTCCACATTAGTATGATATTGTCCACTTTGGGCCTAAACCCTCATGGATTTGCTCTTGGGCTTTACTCCCAAAACGAACCTCAGCTCTGATACCAATTATAAGGACTATGAACACTACCTATCTTCATATTGGTATGATATTGTCCACTTTGGGCTTAAACCCTCATGGATTTGCTCTTGGGCTTTACTCCCCAAACGCTTCATACCAATAGAGATAGTGTCCACACTTATATATCCATGATCTTCCCCACTTTTAGTCAATGTGTGACTTTGGTCATATACCCAATAATCCTCCCCTCGAACAAAGGACCGCCAAGCCTCCCCTCAAACATTCATCCATCTGTCCACTCTCTACCAACCCGGATTTTCCACTCCAATGCGTTGTAAGCACACAACTTAAATGGAGTACCACTTGTCTTGAGAGCATGCTCTATCTAGATCAACTCCTCTTCACCGTGTTGGGACCTAGACACATCTATGAAGAATCCGGAGCACACCACCTGTCCAATAGAGCACATCCATGGATCCCTTTGCGATCTAATCGAGGACAACCACCTTTGTTCGACATTAGAGGATTCATCCACCATGGCTAACTCTGGGGCATAGCTCCGATATCCTTTTTAAGGACTATGGACACTACCTATCTCCACATTGGTATTATATTGTCCACTTTGGGCCTAAACCCTCATGGATTTGCTCTTGGGCTTTACTCCCAAAAGGCATCATACCAATAGAGATAGTGTCCACACTTATATTCCATGATCTTCCCCACTTCTAGTCAATGTGGGACTATGGTCATATACCCAACAAATACAACCTAACATTCTCAATTTCAATACAAAAAACTAAGCAAGAATTGTTTTACTTAATTCTGCTCTTTATCCCCTTGCAGGGCATCTAGTATGGGATGTTATTAGGGACTGTCGTTCAAACAGTTATATTGATATGGATCACATTGAAAACCAACTAGCAAAAGGAGGTAAGTTATCCCATTACATTAAGGATAAATAGAATCAAGGTTTATTGTTCTTCAATCAGGTTTGAAAGAAATAGGAACTCTTACCAATTACCTTAATGGTGAAACAATATTTGCTCAGTCTTTTCTTAGATATGATAAGGGATAAACATAATCCCTTCAGTTATTGGAAAAGATGTTATTGGATTTATCCCATGTTGTATTTATCTTCTTATGTAAAACTTATCTTCTCAATTCTAAATTGTATAAATATCATCCTTAATCAATTATAAAGTGTAGTTCGGTTAATCCTCTAATGTGGTTTAGTTCAATATATAACAAGATAGTGGCTTAAATGCTACCCACTTTCATTGATGTGTCTTCCATGTTTATGGATTGATCCACTCTAGGTATTTTGCACCGAGGAGTGGATTATGATGTGGGGTGGTCCATCGGAGCATCAACTAGCTTGATTGTGAGACGATAAAGTGTGGCAGAGGAGAAAATTGAAGCTAGTTCAAGATAGGAAAGATGAAGGCACAGAAGAAGCTTGATGCAACACATTTCTATCATGGAAGATGAAAAAGCAGGGTAACAAGGAATTTATATGTGATTCTGACCTTTGGGTGTTGGGCAAGATGTATTATATTTTCAGGTGTACGGGTTTACGTAAGACATCTTTAACAACTGAGACATTGATCCTTGCCCCTGCTAACGATTCCACACCTCCCACTATTTGCCTCCCCCACTATGTCACATGGCACTTTTGAATGCACCTTGCCTCATTTATGTCACACATTTAGATTTAATTTTTAGGGAATTTTTTGGAAATACCTATTTTTTAAAAAATATTTAGCAATATACCCATCTTCTAAACTTATTTGTCAAAATACTCAATTTTGATTAGGCCGGTAGAGACCGCCAACATGGTACAAGAAAACTGTAGGATGAAGAGGGTCACTAGAAGAGGGTCACTTTGAGTACCGCCAGGAGGGGAGGAGAGAATGTTGCAGGAAGAAGATGAAACGGGAGAAAAATAAGGAGAAAAAAAAGAAAAAGAAAAAGAAAAAGAAAGGGGGAAGAATAGGGCTGATGTGGCTTTAGGGCTGACAGGAATCTAATATGTCGCCACATTGGCTATCAATGATGATGTGGCAAGTTGATTGTCCAACATGGCAATTTGATCGGTCAAAGTTGAGTTTTTTTAATTAAGTAGCAAAATTAGGTATTTTGCTAATTAATATTTTTAAAATGGTTATTTTTAAAAAATCCCTAATTTTTAACATGGTTTTCTCACTTGTTGGTATTTTGATAATCAATATTTTTAAAATGGTTATTTAAAAAAAAATTCCTAATTTTTAACATGGTTTTCTCACTTGTTAAGTTGGCCACAACTCAACTGGATCAAATTGATTTGAAAACAGTCGGGTCCAAAACCTGACACCGAGGGAACACCTGAAACCAAGGGAACGAAAAGGTGGAAAGGCACTTACCTTTGACTCATGACGAGTGTGGGTTGGATTATTTGAAACCCATTCTCACCACTACGAAGCTGGTCTAAAACCTGCCATGGGTTTCAGAATCCAACTCCAACAACGATAATGGGTTTTTGCGGGGATTTTACATCAAATTCATGAAGTCATTTGCAAAATAAGATGTCCGCCAGGAGGAGGGACTGTTGTTGAAGATACTGCCTTAAGAGATTGATCCTCAATCAATTAAGGACTATAAAACTAATTCTCAATCAATTAAGGATCATTGCCCTGTTTAGGGCCTTCCATCACAGGAGCTAATTAAGCTCAATCACAGGAGCTAATTAGGCTCAATCATTCCTTGTATGTAGAAATCCAATATCTTGTAATCAATTGTAAATCCCTGTAATTAGGGATATCACTCCTATAAATTAATGAAAGCATGGCACCCCAATGTGTGGTGAATTTTAAATAATTCTTCTCATGGTATCAGAGCTCTTCTGGATTAAAATTCCGTGATCCACTATGGCCTCTGAATTTTCTTCTGATCTTCTCTCATTCAATACCATGCTTCACATGGTCACCATCAAACTTTTATCTTCCAATTATCTTCTATGGAAGAGTCAGTTCCTTCCGCTCCTTGACAGTCAAGGTCTGCTGGGTCATGTGGATGGTACTCTTGTGCCACCACCTCTTTTTGACCCTTCCACGTCTCAAACACCAAACCTCAAGCACTCATCATGGTTGAAGCGTCTTCTCAGTCTTCTTCTTTCTTCTCTGTCCAAAGAAGCTATGGTTGAAGCCGTCGGTCTCTCCACCTCTCGTGAGGTATGGCTTGCTCTAGAGAATTCCTTCAGTCATAAGTCAAAAGCCCGTGAAATTCGTCTCAAAGACGACCTTCAATTGATGAAAAGAGGAGCTCGCTCGGTGATGGTCTACGCCCGCGCGTTCAAGGTCTTGTGCGACCAACTTCACGCCATCGGTCGTCCCATTGATGACACCGACAAGGCTCACTGGTTCCTCCGGGGTCTTAGCCCGGAATTCTCTGGATTTTCCTCCGCCCAAATGGCCCAAACCCCCTTACCTTGTTTTTCCGACATCGCCTCCCGCACGGAAAGCTTCGAGATTTTTCAAAAATCTCTCGAGCCCACGACTCCCTCCCCTGCGGCTTTCACTGCAAACTGAGTCTCCTATCAACGCTCCGGTGGCTCTTCTCGCCATCGCCGGGGTCGCGGAAACGGTCACGGCAGCCATTACAGTTCTGGAAACAGAGGAACCTCCGTCTCCAGCCACGGTGATTCCGGTCACGGCTCAGGTTGTCCCACCACCAGCAATGGTCGCCCCCCCCCGGGTGCCAAATCTGCCGTCAGGATGGCCACTATGCCGATCGCTGTCAGCAACGGTATTCACGGGAGGAATACCCTTCGACGCATCTCGCCGATTCATTTAATCAGCAGTGCTCCGTGTCCGAAAATCAAAATTCGGACTGGTTCGTGGATACGAGGGCCACGACCCACATGACCCCGGTCCACTCTTCGTTGGATCAAACGGTAATCTACACGGGTAAGGATCGTGTAATTGTGGGGAATGGCGCATCTCTACCTATTACTCATACTGGTTCCCTTTCTCCTTCCCCAGATCTTCAATTATTAGATATTTTGGTTGTTCCTCATCTTACTAAAAATCTTTTGTCTATTAGTAAATTAACGAATGATTTTCCCTTCTCCGTTACGTTTACTAATAATTTTTTCACTGTTCAGAATCGCCAAACGGGAAAGGTGGTGGCAACCGGTCGGCGTGATGGAGGTCTATATGTGCTAGAGCGTGGAAATTCAGCACTTATTTCTGTTTTGAAAAATAAATCTCTTCATGCCTCCTATGATTTATGGCATGCTCGATTAGGCCATGTGCATCATTCTGTTATCTCTTTATTAAATAAAGATGGACATCTTCATCTTACTTCATTATTGCCCTCTCCTCATTTATGTGCTACATGTCAACTTTCCAAAAGTCACCGTTTGCCTTATCTTCGCAATGCAAAAAAGTCATCTCAATTGTTAGAATTAATTCATTGCGATATATGGGGTCCTTCACCAGTACCATCGAATTTGGGTTTTCTTTACTATATTTTATTTATTGATGATTATTCTCGTTTCACTTGGCTTTACCCATTGAAATTGAAGTCTGATTTCTATGATATTTTTCTTCAATTTCACAAATTTGTTGAAAATCAACATTCTGCTCGTATCAAAATTTTTCAAAGCGATGGTGGTGCAGAATTTACTAGCACTTGTTTTAAACACCATCTCAGCTCTTCGGGAATTTATCATCAATTATCTTGTCCCTACACTGCTGCCCAAAATGGCCGCGCAGAATGAAAACACCGTCATTTGACTGAAACTGGTTTGGCCCTACTCTTCCATTCCCACATTTCTCCTCGTTACTGGGTTGACGCCTTTAGCACTGCTGCCTACATCATCAATCGATTGCCCACACCGCTTCTCGGAGGTAAGTCCCCCTTTGAACTTATCTATGGTATTTCTCCAAATTATGACAATTTCCATCCTTTTGGTTGTCATGTCTACCCATGTTTACGTGATTATATGCCACATAAATTCTCGCCTCGTAGTATTCCTTGCATTTTTATGGGCTATAGTTCATCGTACAAAGGTTTTCGTTGTCTTAATCCTGTCACATCTAGACTTTATATTACTCGTCATGCTCAATTTGATGAGACTCATTTCCCATCCCACGCCTCTTCCCAGGCTCAACCTTTATCCTCTCTCAATTTCTCCAACTTTCTGGAACCCAGTCTCTCTTCTACTGTCATGCCCCCATCTCTTTCGGCCCCCCATTCTCGGCATATTACTCAATCTGACTCCTGTCCTTGTGTTATTTGCACTAATCCCGTGGATGAGTCTTTGCAGGCCCCTTCTACTTTTACAGGACCTACTCTGCCACATGCTGATTCCACCGCTCCTGTTGCTACTATTCCGGTGGGTTCTCATCCTATGGTCACACGCGCCAAAGCTGGTATTTTCAAACCTCGTCACTCGACAGATCTGGCGTATTCTGGCTCATCTGGGCTGCTTTCTGCTCTCCTCGCATCTACTGAGCCTAAAGGGTTCAAATCTGCTGCCAAGAATCCAGCCTGGCTTGCCGCTATGGATGAAGAAATTCAGGCTCTTCAAAATAATCGTACTTGGATTTTGGTACCTCGACCGACTCATACCAATATTGTGGGTTCTAAATGGGTCTTTCGGACCAAATATTTGCCTGATGGTTCTATTGAGCAGTTCAAAGCTCGTCTTGTCGTGAAGGGGTTTACACAAGTCCCAAGTCTTGACTACACCGACACCTTCAGTCCTGTCATCAAAGCTACCACTATTCGGGTTGTACTCTCTCTTGCTATTACTCATCGTTGGTCTCTCCATCAATTGGATGTCAAAAATGCATTCCTCAACGGTCATCTCAATGAGCGTGTCTATATGGACCAACCGTCTGGGTATATTGAACCTCGCTTCCCTGATCATGTTTGCAAGCTTCAGAAGGCTCTCTATGGTCTCAAACAAGCCCCTCGAGCTTGGTTCCAACGGTTCAGCTCTTTCCTTACACATCTTGGCTTCCACTGCAGTTGGGCTGATCCTTCGCTCTTCGTCTTTCATCGGCAATCTAACATCCTTTATCTGCTCCTATATGTTGATGATATTATTCTTACGGGCAACAACCCTTCTGTGCTTGATAAGTTTGCCAGCAAGCTTCATTCTGAGTTTGCTACAAAGGACTTGGGTTCTCTCAGCTACTTCCTTGGTCTTGAAGCCACACCCACCACTGATGGGCTCTTTCTTAGTCAACTAAAATATGCGCGCGACATTCTTGCTCGAGCTCACTTACTTGACAGCAAACCTGTACATACTCCTATGGTGGTTTCTCAGCATCTATCCTCTGTTGGTCAGTCATTTTCGGATCCCACTCTTTATCGATCTCTTGTTGGTGCTCTTCAATATTTGACCATCACGCGTCCCGACATTGCTCATGCTGTCAACTCGGTCAGTCAATTTCTACACTCTCCCACTGATAACCACTTTCTTGCTGTTAAGCGTATTCTTCGGTATGTCAAATGCACTCTTCATTATGGTCTATCCTTTCGCCCGTCTGCTTCTCTTGGCTCCTTAATTACTTATTCTGATGCTGACTGGGCCGGTTGTCCTGACACTCGCCGCTCCACCTCGGGTTACTCCATCTACCTTGGGGACAACTTAGTCTCTTGGAGTGCCAAGAAGCAACCTACAGTTTCTCGTTCCAGTTGTGAATTAGAATATCGTGCCCTTGCTCTCACGGCCACCGAACTTATCTGGCTCACTCATCTTCTTCGTGATCTCAAAGTATCCATTCCCAAGCAACCTCTTCTCTTATGCGATAACAAAAGCGCTCTTTTCTTGAGCTCCAACCCTGTTGTTCACAAGCGGGCCAAACATGTTGAGCTAGACATTCACTTTCTGCGAGAACTTGTTGTTGCTGGAAAGATTCACACTCAATATGTGCCATCTCACTTACAGATTACGGATATCTTCACCAAGAGCGTCTCTCGCCCTCTCTTTCAATTTTTTCGGTTCAAGCTTCACGTCCGTCCTAATCCGACGCTTAGCTTGCGGGGGGCTGTTGAAGATACTGCCTTAAGAGATTAATCCTCAATCAATTAAGGATTATAAAACTGATTCTCAATCAATTAAGGATCATTACCCTGTTTAGGGCCTTCCATCACAGGAGCTAATTAAGCTCAATCACAGGAGCTAATTAGGCTCAATCATTCCTTGTATGTAGAAATCCAATATTTTGTAATCAATTGTAAATCTCTGTAATTAGGGATATCACTCCTATAAATTAATGAAAGTATGGCACCCCAATGTGTGGTGAATTTTAAATCATTCTTTTCAACTGTGAACTACGCCAGACCATTCTTTCTTCCCCGACTGTATCTCTCTACAAGTCTCGCAGCCCTCAACTCTGCCACCTCTGCCACCTCTGCCGCAATCAATCTCCATGGAAGCTCTAAGCATAGCGGCATCTGGGTCCGTATCATGATAGTCATATCTCCGTGAGTTAAGATAGCAGAGCGCTGCCTTCTTTAACTTTGGATGTCCGAATTATGCAGATGCAAGCATTACAGAAGGATTTGCAGAATCAGGGCTCCATGCTGCTGTAAAATATTTTCTTGCAGACACTGCCATAACGAAGCTATGGTGATCTCATTCAACTCGTTGCTCATTAAAACCCGCTTTGCTTCAAGTCCATGAGAACCCACTTGATAATTTTTTTTTGTCTGATGCAGCTTCATTCCGGTGATGGGCATCGGATGCCGAGACACGAAGTGGAAACTGTAATGGCTCTAGCTTCTGTTCTTGGTCTTCTTTTAAGTTTGATTTAGCAATGGGAAGCTCTTGAGCTATCTGGGTCTCTGTTTTCTCAGGTTATTTGTTCAAACTGCAAACTCGAACAGCCGGTACCGTGAAACGCAGATCTCCATGATCCATCTGATTATTTCCTCCGTAACATTGGGCAATTTTTTCTTTTCTTTCTTTGTTTCTTTCTTCTGTCAATAGTGCTTGTGATTGTTTAATGAACAGGTAGTGAGATCATGCCTGAATTGTGGCATCGTCATGGGGCGCTACTTCTGTGCAATCTGTAAATTCTACGACGATGATGTTAGTCTTCACTTCCAATTCCCAGATTGTTACCATAACAGAGAATTGATATATGCAGGTTTGACTAATGGGTGAAGCTAACCAGACCGATGACTTTATTGCAGGTTTCAAAGAGGCAATTCCATTGCAGACAATGTGGCATTTGCAGGTAAACTTGCCAGGCTCTGTCTTTTTGAATCAGTTTTTGCAATCTTCTCGAGGTCAAATGATTTCAAGCATCTTGTATGCCGCAATTCTTTGGCCTTTTTCAATGTCTCTTCCTCTTTTGCAGGATCGGTGGAAGGGAGAACTTCTTCCACTGCAAAAAATGTGGTAATTTATTCATTCTTAAGCAGAATATTATTTGCTGGAAAAGTATTTTTGCTGCTCTATTCTGTGCGCTCACCTGCGCCTTTGATCCTCAACAAAAAAACAAATACTCTGATTTCTTACAGGATGTTGTTATTCAAATGACTTGAAAGAGAATCATGTATGTGTGGAGAATTCACTAAGACATGACTGTGCAATTTGCTTGGAGGTAAGTGATAATTTTCTAGAGTGTTGGAAATGGTTACATTTACTGGCATGAATTTGACTCTTTTTTCCTACTCGGGCAGTACTTATTTGATTCTCTGAAACCCATGAAAGTGATGAAATGTGGGCATACCCTGCATTCCAAGTGTTTTGAGAAGATGATGACGAAGGGGTAAGAAGTGATAATCTGGCTTTATTGAACTACTTGGTTCTGTAATCTTGATTCTATTCTTTCTGACTTTTGATCTGCCAGGGTGGCTGCTTGCCCCATTTGCGCTCTCCCTCTTGAGATTCCAAGTGTTTTGAGAAGATGATGACAGAGGGGTAAGGAGTAAGTGATAATCTGGCTTTATTGAACTACTGGTTCTGTAATCTTGATTCTATTCTTTCGACTTTTGATCTACCAGGGTGACTGCTTGCCCCATTTGCGCTGTCCCTCTCTAGTGATCGAGCTTGATGGAACTCTCTTTTATGCTCGATGAACATTTTAGCACTTGTGTGACTCAAAAGAACTCCTATTTTCAGTAAGAATGTAACTCTGAAACTAAGCTTTCCTTTGTTTTTCATATTTAGATTCAGGCCACAATGGTGTAAATCCATTCTCTAGATCCTCACCTCCTATTTTAGAAGTTAAAAAGAAAAAGGTGGGTAGCACTTCAACCACTTTTAAAAAGAAAAAGAGATTGGAAATTGGGTTTGACTGCTTTGTTCATTCTTTCTTGCTCGTTAAGTTATGTTCCGCACTGATAAGAGAGAATAGTATGATTTTGTCTTCCTCATGCTAGGCAAGGGTCTTAGTCTAGGGTGGCAAGGCCTTCGATAGACTACAATATAATATGGTTAAAGGGGTTGGCCTGAACTTGACCTGTTTATTAAGTGGGTAAAATTATCACCGTCAACATCAATTTCATCCATGGAGATTCTTGTTTTAGGAAAGTCATATACGGAGTAAGAAACTCTCCCAGCAATGTAAATTCCTCAGGGCTTAATGGCTGGCTTAGCTTCGAAGTAGACTCCATGATTATCTTCGTTGTTGCTGGATCTTCTCTGCAGGTATTTGTAGTAAACAAATTACAAGATTATCTATGCGAAATTTGTTAAGGTTTGATCTTATGCTACCATGGCGATGAGACAGAAGGGAAAGAAGGAGAAAGAGGATGACAGAGGATACAAATAAATCGAGGACCACGCAGACCACTATAGAAAGAGGAGAATGAATAATTCACCGATGCTTTCAATTCGTTAATACAAGTATTTATAGGTTACAAAGAGATACACTTTTATATGATAAGCATTATCACATAGCTTTAGAATTACAATTTGAGGTAATCTCAACTTCTCTCATCCTTATTTTTATGTCTATCATGACCCCACAAGATGGAGCTCCGAGAGGAGAGTCCAATCTTGGTCTTCAAGAAGAGGAAGCGTATTCGGGGAAATGGTTTGGTGAGAGAATCTGTTAATTGATTAGCAGTGGACACATGTGTCACCCAAAGATCAGTACTCTGAACTTGTTCCCAAAGGAAGTGGTAATCCAAAGCGACATGTTTCATGCGCGAGTGAAAGACAGGATTGGAGCACAAATTTATAGCACCGATACTGTCACAATAAAGTACTGGTTGTCGCGGAAGAAAAACACCAAGTTTAATGAGAAGAGAGCAGATCCAACATATCTCAGCTACAGTAGATGCAACAGATCGATATTCCACCTCAGTAGAGGATCGAGTCATAATTCATTGTTTCTTAGAACTCCAAGAGATAAGATTGCGACCTAGGTCAACAATATAGGCACTGGTTGAAGTGAAATTATCTTTGTTACGTACCCAATCAGCATCAAAGAATGCATGAGGAGACAAAATAAATTGTCGATATAGTACAATACCATGATCTAGAGTCCCACATGTTAAGCTGTGAAGCCTAATTAACACCTTATGCTGAGTTGGTCGTGGATCATCCAATCCACGATATATTGACTGTTTTTTCATTAAGGGCAGTTTGGAAATTTTACTTTAGTATTGCGGATGCCCTAATTTTCTCTTTATAATTGAGAAGCGCCGCTATTAGGGTTTTGATCATCTTAATCCGAGGAGCATCTCGAGAGGTTAGGGAGAAACACCTGTAAGTGTGCGATTTCTCTTGTAAACTATTTCATCTTCATAGTGGATTCCTATAGCGGCGGAAGACAGGACGTAGTCTCACCTTGAGGCGTCCCTGTATAAATTTTGTTGCTTGTTTTCGTGCTTGCTTTTCCTTTCTTTCGTGATTATTATTATTATCCTTGTTAGTTTGGAATTCTGGCGTTTAATTCCTAACAAGTGATATCAAAGCTTTGGTTCGTGATTGAGAGCAATGGCTAACAGAGAAGGATTGACCCTAGGAATCAACAAGTTTGATGGTATGGATTTTGCGTTCTAGAGGATGCAAATTGAAGATTATCTGTACAATATAAAGCTGCACACACCACTTTTGGATATGAAACCAGAAGGTATGAAAGATGATGAGTGGAATCTCCTTGATAGACAAGTGTTGGGAATAGTTCGATTAATACTGTCAAAGAACGTTGCTCACAACATGGCGTCAGAGAAAATCAACAAGGATGATGAAGATTCATGTATGAGAAGCCTTCTGCAAATAATAAGGTACATCTCATGAAAAAAATCTTCAATTTAAAGATGAAAGAAAATACATCAGTTGTATCGTATTTGAATGAGTTTAGCACAATTGTTAATCAATTGACATCCGTTCAAATTAAATTTGATGATGAGGTTCGCGCTTTAATTATTTTGGCGTCTCTGCCAAATTTTTGGGAGCCTATGTGGGTGGCGGTTAGCAACTCTATAGGTAATGGAAGTTGATCTTTAATGATGTTCGGGGTACCTTTCTTGAGAAAGAAGTAGAAAGGACTCCGGAGAATTGTTGACATCTAATTTTTCCCTTAGTGTCGATACTAGGGGAAGGAATTTTGAGAGGAATTCCAACAAGGGCATTGGTAGAGGAATGTCAAGGAATGGTTGAAGCAAGTCCAAATTCGGAAGGAATGTGGAATGCTGGAATTGTGGCAAGTCTGGTCACATAAAGAAGAACTGCATAGCACCGAAGAAAGATGAAAAGAAAAATGTTGCTACAAATGCGGTGACTGAAGAGGTACACGATGATTTATTCTTGTCGGTTGATAGCCCTGTTGACTCTTGGGTGTTAGATTCATGAGTTTCTTTTCACACCACCGTACATTGTGAGATCATGGAGAATTATGTTGTTGGAGATCACGGAAAGGTGTATCTTGCTGATGGAGAACCTTTGGATATTGTCGGTATTGGTAATGTTAGTTTGAGGATGTCAAACGGATTTGTGTGGAAAATTCACAAGGTGAGACATGTACCAAAACTGATGTGTTATTTGATCTCAATAGGGCAGCTTGATAATGAAGGTCATAATGTGACTTTTAATGGTACTACCAGGAAAGTCACAAAGGGATCTATGGTTGTTGCACGGGGAGTTAAAACTAGAACTCTTTACAACCCTTCCAATTGCAGAGATATTGTTGCAGTTGCTGATGCTGTTACTGATTATGACTTGTGGCATTATAGCCTCAGTCATATGAGTGAGAAGGGAATGAAAGTGCTTCAATCCAAAGGGAAGCTACCAGGGTTGAAAACTGTAAACAACGGTTTGTGTGAAGGTTGTATTTTTGGCTAGCAGAAAAGGGTCAGCTTTTCTAAGGCCAAAAAGGAACATAAGACAACAAAATTGTGGTTCACACTGATGTGTAGGGGCCTTAAGTTGTTACTTCCCTTAGTGCTTCTAACTACTATGTGGCATTTATTGATGATGCATGCGGAAAGGTATGGGTTTATTTCTTGAAAAAAATCTGATGTCTTTGATACCTTCAAGAGATGGAGAGCATTAGTTGAGAATGAGACAAATTTGAAGGTAAAGTGCCTACAGTCAGATAATGAGGGAGAATACATATATGATGATTTTAAGCGGTACTGTGATGATAATGGAATCAAGATGAAGAAGATCATTCCTGGAAAACCTTAACAGAATGGTGAGGCTGAGACGATGAACAAAACTTTGAACGAGTGTGCTATGAGTATGAGATTATGTTCGGGATTGCCAAAGATCTTTTGGTCTGAGACGATTAATACTGCCTATTTGACCAACAGAGGTCCCTCAACACCATTGGATTGCAAAATACCAAAAGAGGTATGCAACGACAAATAGATAAACTTTTCTTTCTCTAAAGTTTTTTGTTGTGTTTCTTATATTCATATTGATTCTTCTACTAGAAATAAACTTGATGCTAAATCTAAGATATGTTTCTTTATTGGCTATGGTGATACTGAGTTTGGTACTCACTTTTGGGATGAACAAAGTCGTAAGATTATTAGGAGCAAGGACGTGATCTTCAATGAAGGTGCCTTGTATAAAGACATGTTGAGAACAAAATCTAAGAGCACAAGTGATGATACCAAGAAGTCAAAAGTGATTCAGTTGAGAGATCTTCTAGCTATTGAGATCGAGAATATTGCTCAGGAAGACCAAGAGAACATACCCCCTAGAACTAAATCAGAACATTCCTATGACTGAACTTAGGAGACTTGTCAGAACTAGCAGACCACCACAGAGGTACTCCCCTACACTGAATTATATTTTATTGACTGATAAAGGTGAACTAGAGAGTTATGAGGAAGTTGTGCAAGTTGATGTATCAACCAAGTGGGATTTGGCCATGAAGGACGAGATGGATTCATTGTTATCCAATCAGACATGGCAGTTGATTGAGTTACCAAAAGGGAAGAAGGCCTTGTAGAATAAATGGGTGTACCGAATAAAAGATGAATATGATGGCAATAAGCGGTACAAGGTAAAACTGGTAGTAAAAAGCTTTCAACAAAAAAACAGGCATTGACTACACTAAGATTTTCTCTCAAGTAATGAAATTGACTACTATTAGAATAGTGCTTGGACTAGTGGCAAATGAAGACTTGAACTTAGAGCAGTTGGATGTAAAGACAACCTTTCTTCATGGTGATTTGGAGGAAGAAATTTACATGATGCAACCATAGGGTTTCAAAGTGCAAGGAAAGGAGAAAATGGTGTGCAAACTTCAAAAGAACTGGTATGGTCTTAAACAAGCTCCAAGACAATGGTTTAAGAAGTTTGATACTTTTATGAGTAATAATATTTCTTGAGGTGCCATGCGGATCATTGCTGTTATGTGAAGAAACTTGATGACTGCTACATTATTCTAATACTATATGTTGATGACATGTTGATAGCAGGTGCTAGCAAATAGGAAATAAATAAATTGAAAAGGGAGTTGTCTAAGAAGTTTACAATGAAGGATTTGGGTGCTGCATAACTAATCCTTGGGATGAGGATTACTAGGGACATTGATGTCTTGAAACTGTCATAAAAAGAATATGTGAAGAAGGTCTTGAGCAAGTTCAACATGAATGATGCAAAATAAGTGAGTATTCCTTTAGCTAGTCACTTTAGGCTATCTAAGGAGTAGTCACCTTCTACAGAGCAGGAGCGAGCCAACATGGCCAATGTGCCTTATGCTTATGCTATTGGCAATCTCATGTATGTCATGGTGTGTACTAGACTAGACATAGCTTATGCAGTGGGAGTTGTGAGTAGATATATGAGTAATTCAGGTAAACAATATTGGGAAGCAGTGAAGTAGATTCTCAAGTATTTGAGAGGCACTGCAGACTCAACTTTATATTTCAGAAAGTCGGACTTGGGATTACAAGGTTATGTAGATGCTGACATGGCTGGAGACATTGATGGTAGGAATAATACCACTGGATATGTATACACATTGGGTTATACAGCAGTTAGTTGGGTCTCTAAGTTGTAGAAGATAATTGCTTTTTCCCCTACTGAGGCAGAATATGTTGTGGTGACTGAAGCCAGCAAAGAGATTGTATGGTAGCAGTCTTTCTGGGAAGAATTAGGTCTCAAGCTTGGGAAGAATGTGTTGTATTGTGACAGTCAAAGTGCTATTCATTTAGCAAAGAATCTTGTTTATGTTATGGTCCCTAGCCATGGATCTAGTAACTCGGCGAAGTAGTTGAGGATCCAGCACATTAAGAGGGTTTTTGATCACTGTAATGAATAAAGAACTATCTTTTCCCTTTGCTGTAATTGTTCTCCTTGAAAAGAAGTTCCATTTTCTCAATTATAGATGAAAACCAGAGAATCAATGGACTCTTTGAGACCCAACGTGTGAAACCCGTCTTTTATGATTCATGTCAAGGGTATGGTTTCTCTACCATGAAACTACCGGTCATGTACGTAAAAGAAACAGAACTCTAGCCCTTCTACACTCGGAAAAGGGATTTAGAATTACCTCTTTGAAGTGCACACCAATCCAGCAATCCGAAATCCTCCTCCTTCCTGAAAGGATTCACGCAAACCCTTCTCCTCTTCCCGATGTTTTGTGAAAGAGGTAAGGTTCTTCTTCTGCTCGGAAAAGAGAGATTAACTCTCTTCTTCTTCCTCTCACGATCAATCTAGGTATCCACTGAATTCACTATGAGAACAATGCATGTCAAGGACCCAAAACTAGGAGATCGTCAAGGGGACGTCCTTACTCTAAATTAACCTAATTCCAGACTTGGCTTTTTCTATTTCCTTAACCCTTAAATAGGGTATTTGACGTCATGAGAGTTTAGGGCTATAAATACCAATTATACCCCTACGTCTAAGCTTATTACATAATCAATGAAAATTTAAACTAAAAGCAATATAATGAAAGTTAAATTAGATGACTCAGTGAGTCATTGTCTCCTCCTCTGAGTGACTCGGTGTGCTATTGAATCCATAACATCTGCCTTGCCTTGTAGAAAGAGCTTGTCCTCAAGCTTGTAAGCTGGATAGATCTGTTTGAAGGTCTCTAACCTCTCCCATGTAGCTGCGTCCGGGTTTGTAGCGGTGCACTACATGAGAATGTCCCACTGATCATCGTTCAAACGTGCGCGTAACACCGCGTAGGGTGTCAGAATGACTTGGCCATTGTCTACTGGAGGAAGGAACGGAGGGGAAGTAGGTGGCAACCCCTTATGTGGTTTCAGGAGTGAGACATTAAACACATCATGCAGTTTTGCCATGTCTGGTAGTTGTAGTTGATAGGCCACCTTCCCCACGCACCGAATAATGGCGGAAGGACCAAAGTACTTTGGGGAGAGCTTATGGCCTGATGACCCAGCAATGGACTGCTATCGGTACTGTCGTAGCCGTAACCAAACATAGTGCCCTACCGCGTAAGAGACATAACAGTGTCCCTTGTTGTAGGCACTCGTCATCCGGTTCTGAGCCCATTGTAGATAGTCTATAATAGTCTGTAACACCTGATCACGATCCATGAGCGCCTCATCAATGGGGTCCATGCCGGAGGAGCCTCTGGTAGTAGAGAGAAGCCGTGGGGGATCCCTCTCATAAAGAACCCGAAAAGGAGATGACTGCAAGGCCGAGTGGAACGAAGTATTGTAACAGTATTCTGCCCATGGTAGCCACTGAACCCATTTTTTTGGTTGATCACCAACAAAGCACCTTAGATACATTTCAATGGTTCGATTAACCACCTCGGTTTGGCCATCTGTCTGAGGATGATACGTGGATGAAAATTTCAATTTTGTGCCACTCAGACGAAAAATTTCCCTTCAGAAAGTACTCGTGAAAACCGCATCCCGATCACTCACAATAGATTCTGGGATGCCATTTAATCGGACAATATGCTCCTGGAAAGTATGTGACACTAGAGCTGCCGTGTATGGATGAGCCATCGAAATAAAATGACCATACTTGGAGAACCGATCAACCACCACGAATAAAACTGATTTCCCGGCTGAAAGTGGAAGACCCTCCACAGTCCATTGAAATATCAGCCCATACCTGAGTAGGGAGGGCGAGAGGGTGTAGAAGACCCGCTGGACTCAAATGCTCAGTTTTATTTCGTTGACATACTTGACAGGTGGAGACATATGTGGCAATGTAGGTCTTCATAGCTTGCCAATAAAAATCTGCCCGAATACGCAACAACGTTTTCTGTAACCCCTCATGGGTAGAATTATGATAAGCCGAGAGAATGGCTGGAATCAACTTGGACGTGGGAGGAAGGTAAATCTGTTGTTTATAACAAATGAGTGAATCCTGTATGGACCACTTAGAATCCATCTTCCCCTCTGTAATCTTTCTGTGCAGCTCTTGTAGTTCTGGAAGTGTGACATGTGCATCATGCACCATGTCTAGGATGAGGAAACGAGGTTGGCTGACTGCATATATGAGTTGCTGGTGTTCAAAACACCTGGACAAGGGCATCCACTGCCTTGTTTAATCTCCCCATATGATACTCAATCGAGAAATCAAAGCCCATCAGCTTACTGATCCAAGGTTGTTGCGGTGAAGTCGTGAGGCACTGCTCAAGTAAGAACTTGAGACTATAATGATCAGTACAGATGAGAAAAAAATGACCCCATAAGTAAGGCCGCTAGTGTTGGACCGCCTTGGCCAACCTGATTAACTCCCGTTCATAAGCAGCCAATTTTTTATAACGAGTTGTCAACTGGAGACTAAAATAAGCAATGGGGTGTGAGTGTTGCTGTAACATGGCCCCAATGCCCCCACCAGAAGCGTTACACTCAACCACAAATAAGTCTTCAAAATTCGGAAGCTGTAAAACTGGTGTCGATGCTGGGGCACCTTTAAGCACCTCAAAGGCATGTGTGGCCTCCTTGTTCCAATGAAAGGAATTCTTCTTGAGAAGGTTTGTCAAAGGTGCTGCCAAAGGACCGTAATTCCAAATAAATTTTCAGTAATAGTTTGCTAAACCCAAGAAACCACGTAATGCAGAGCAAGATTGAGGCCGTGGCCACTCACGAAGACCTCAATCTTCTCGGGATGTACAGTGACCCCCTCATGTGATATAATGTGGCCAAGGTAAGAAATGTGAGATGCCGAAAAGGAGCATATGGATTTCTTCAAATATAGCTGATGTGCTCGTAATAATTCAAACACAATCCTTAAATGTGCTAAATGGTCTTCTCTAGACTTGCTGTATATAAGTATATGATGAAAAAACAAGTACGAATTTTCGAAGGTAAGTGCTAAATACCTCATTCATCAACGCCTGAAAAGTGGAGGGAGCATTTGACAACCCGAATGGCATGACCACAAATTCAAAATTGTCGTGATGTGTGTGGACTGCTATCTTCTCAATGTCGGAGGGGTGCATGCGAAGCTGATGATATCCAGATTGTAAGTCCAATTTGGTAAAGACCCACGACCCATGTAACTCATCTAGGATCTCCACTACCGAAATCGAAAACTTATCTTTCACTGTCTGTGCGTTCAATTCCCGATAATCAATACAAAAGCTCCATGTCCCATCTTGTTTCTTTACGAACAAGATGGGTGAAGAGAACGGGGACCTGCTGTTGCGAATAAGGCCCTGTTGTAACATCGTCTGGCACTGTCTCTCAATCTCTTTTTTTTTTACGTGAAGATATCGATACGATCAAACAACTACCACATCAGACCCTAGTTTCAAACATATTCAGTGATCACAGTGTCTCAAGGGAGGGAGCCTTGTAGGCGCATAGAAAAGGTTGGAGAACTCATCAATAAGAGTATCAATAGTGTCGTCTGAAGTATCCTGGGTAGTCATAGAATGAATGTGATGTTGTTTGTCCACTTGACTTCCCTGTAGGAGGACTTGGCTACCGCGCAAGACAAAACTCATTGTCAAAGCAGAGAAGTCACACATAATGGGTCCCAATGTTTGTAACCATTTAATTCCCAACACCATATCAAAACCGGCCAGAGGAATGGCAAAAAATTCAGCATGAAAGAAAGTAGTGCCAATAGAAAAATTTACCTACTTGCTGATTCCGTAGCTAGGAGCCTTCTCCCCATTGGCCACTAAGACTGTGGCTGTCGGATGTGGAAGAATTTGTAATTGCAGGTGTTGAGCCATAGTTAAACTAAAAAAATTGTGGGTGCTCCCCGAATCCACTAGTCCCACGAGTTCCCGATCGAAGACCTGAGCTCTAACTTGCATGGTTTTGGGCGATTTCTATCCAGTAATGGCATGCAAGGATATTTTTTATGGTTCTTCCTCTATTATTTCTTCTGTATCCTCTGGATCATCGACTTCATCCACTTCAAGCCAAAACAACCTTTTACATTGATGACCTGCCCGATATTGTTCATCATAGTTATAACACAGATTTTTAGACCTCCTTTCTGCCATCTCAGCACTTGTCAATTTTTTTATGTACTGAGGTGGATGATTGCTAGATCTCATAGCCCCTGTCAAAGTATTACTCGGAGTGTGTCTTGGAGGAGGTGTTGCTGACTGAACCCCCTATGGATAATTGCGCCTTCCTTGCCAGGGGGAGGAAGTGCTCCGTTCCCCTAGCCATGGGGGTCGTATGTGCTGGACTTTTTGTCGAAGTTCTAAAGCATGGGCTATATTCATAGCGCTGGATAAGTTAATAGGTGCATAGAGCTCCACCTCAAGCCGTAACGACATAGTAAGGCCTGTTGTAAATAGCGCTAGTTGCTGATCCATATGTACCATACTGCTTGCTCTTGCTAATTTTTCCTAGAACTGGTTTTGATATTGCTCCACTGAGCCAGTTTAGCGTAACAAAACCAAATCCCCCAAAGGGTTGCTGTAAGCCGGAGGACCAAAATGGAGAGAGCATAAATTCTTAAACACATCCCATTCGACCACCTCTCTATCAACCTCAACCCGCTTATACCAGAGTTGTGCTTCCCCCAGTAAGTGGAAAGCAGCCAACTGCAATTTATCATAAGCTGTTATTCTTTGATGGGTAAATTTTTTTTTGCACCGATACAACCAGATCAAAGGATCTTCTGACCAATTATAAGTAGGGAAATCAAGTTTACTATACCTGGGTACAATGCCTCCCCCCTGGTTGAAGTGTCCTTGCTGGCCAGAGAAACTAATGCGCCCAAGAAACTCATCTCCCCCTCTGTTATGCGAATGGTCCCCTCCTCTTTGCTCTGGAATCGTATTCCTTCTAGTTGTTAGACCAGTCTCCATGTTATCCACCCTTCCATTCAATGTCTCTATATCAAGATCAATTTTAGAGATCCTCTCCATGAATAGAGCAAATTTTCTTTCACTCTCTGCTTGGTCTTTGAGGATCAATTCTCTTAATTCATTGTTACTGATCTCTGCCATGTTACCCTGGTTTGATAGCAAGTTGTTATGGTCCCTAGCCATGGATCTAGTAACTTGGCGAGGTAGTTAAGGATCCAACACGTTAAGAGGGTTTTTGATCACTGTAATGAATAAAGAACTATCTTTTCCCTTTGTTGTAATGGTTCTCCTTGAAAAGGAGTTCCCTTTTCTCAATTATAGATGAAACCAGAGAATCAATGGACTCTTTGAGACCCAACTTGTGAAACCCCTCTTTTATGATTCACGTCAAGGGTATGGTTTCTCTACCATGCAACTACTGGTCATGTATGTAAAAGAAACAAAACTCTAACCCTTCTAAACTCGGAAAGGGATTTAGAATTACCTCTTTGAAGTGCACACCAATCCAGCAATTCGAAATCGTCCTCCTTCCTGAAAGGATTCACGCAAACCCTTCTCCTCTTCCTGATGTTCCATGAAATAGGTAAGGTTCTTCTTCTGCTCGGAAAAGAGAGATTAACTCTCTTCTTCTTCCTCTCACGATCAATCTAGGTATCCACTGAATTCACCATGAGAACAATGCACATCGAGGACCCAAAACTAGGAGATCGTCAAGGGGACCTCCTTACTCTAACTTAACCTAATTCTAGACTTGGATGTTTTTGTTTCCTTAACCCTTAAATAGGGTATTTGACGTCATGAGAGTTTAGGACTTTAAATACCAATTATACACCTACGTCTAAGCTTATTACACAATCAATGAAAATTTAAACTAAAAGCAATATAATGAAAGTTAAATTAGATGACTCGATGAGTCATTGTCTCCTCCTCTGAGTGACTCGGTGTGCTATTGAGTCCATAACAGTTTATCATGCTAGAACAAAACATATACAGGTGCGTTATCACTTCATCAGATGGGCTCCGGAGGATGGAGTCTTAGCACTTGAGAAGATTGAAGGGAGTCAGAATCCGGTTGATATGTGGAAAGACTGTTACGATCGAGAAAATGAAGTTGTGTACAACTTTAGTTGGACTTCTCTCTGTGGATTGAGAAGCTATTGCCGCTGCAGAGGAGATATTGATGATGGATTTGTCTCCAAGTGGGAGATTGTTAAGCTGTGGAGCCTAATTAATGCCTTATGTTGAGTTGGTCGTGATTGCCCAATTTTTGTCTTTATAATTGAGGGGTGCCGCTATTAGGGTTTTGATCATCTTAATCCAAGGAACATCTTGAGTTTCAACTCGAGAGGTTAGAGAGAAACACCTGTATGTGTGCGATTTCTCTTGTAAACTATTTCATCTTCATAGTGGATTATTGCAGTGGCAGAAGATAGAAAATAGTCTTACCTTGAGACGAACCTGTATAAATCTTGTTGTTTGTTTTCATGCTTGTTTTTCCTTTCTTCCGCGATTATTGTTATTGTTCTCGTTAGTTTTGAATTAGGGTGTTTAATTCCTAAAACCATAGAGAAAGCGTAACAATCACTTGACAACATTCTAGTGATCAATAGTAAGACAATGCATAAACTAGGATAACTTAGTTACCACATAAGCAATGTCAGGGCGAGTTAGAGACAAATATTGTCGAATCCCAACAACAGTCCGATATTCGTATGCATTAGAGAGTGTCTAGCCAGATTGAAGTGTGAGTGGAAGATGTGGCAAGCGGTGTCGCCATAGGCTTTGCATTTTTCATGCATGTGTGAGCAAGGAGATTGGATATATACCGGCATTGAGGCAGAAGTAGGCCTTCAGAATGAGGAACCACTTCACTACCGAGAAAATAAGCCAAGGAGCCCAGATCCTTGAGTAAAGATCTCTAAGCAAGTAGGTGGACGAACATTGTCATAGCTTGATCTTTGTTTTCTGTAATATTGATGTCATCAAAATAGACCAAGATATACATCACAACTGAACTTGTGTGAGAGATAAATAGAGAAGAGTCTGCATGAGAGTTGGTGAAACCAAGGTAATGAGAAACTGGCGCAACTCATGATATACCAAGCACGAGGTGCTTGCTTGAGACCATAGATGGCCTTGTGAAGTTTGCAGGCAAAATAGGGATTATCATGATCAATGAAGCCCAGTGGTTGTGCCATAAAGACATCCTTAGATAGAGTACCTTGGAGAAACACATTATTAACATCAAGTTGTCAATGCGACCAACCACTACTTACTGCTAGGCTGAGAACAATGCGAATAGTGGTAGGCTTAACAACAGGACTAAAGGTTTCATGATAATCAACCCCAGGGCGTTGGTGCAACCCTTTGGCAACTAAATTCGCTTTCTACCTATCAATGGAGCCATTAGAAAAAAATTTAGTACGAAATATCCATTTGCAACCAACTAGATTCTGTGAAGGATCAGAAGGAACAAGTTCCCATGTTCCGTTCCAAACAAGAATATCATATTCATCAAACATAGCTTGACACCATTTTGGATCGATGAGAACTTGAGTTATAGTTGTGAGTTCACGATTGGTAGATGCAGGCACCTAGGCTCTAGGGTTTAGTTTTTTTTATAGGCTTGTAAATGTTGTTCTTGGATCTAGTGACAATAACATGAGGAGGAGAGGAAGCAGGTAGGCAAGATGGGTGTGAGTTGTCCAAAGTGGGAGTGTGGTTAGGTGTTGGGGTGGGAGGGGGTGGGATGTGAGGTCATTAACGGGGCTTGCAGAGGGCATGGGAATTGAAGCTACAAATGATGTGCTGATAACTGGGAGGATGGATACAGATGAACACCAGTGAGAGAGTGTGTCATACGACGGACGATCAAGATACAACTGAAGTGAAGTGAAGGGGAAGATAGACGAGAGGTATTGGGGTCAAGACATATATAGGCATTTTGAGTGGTAGAGTAACTTATAAAAACACAAGGAGAAGAACGTGGAATGAGTTTCTGGGAGGAGTATGGTTGGAGCTATGGATAACAAAGACAGCCAAAACTGTGGAGTATAGAGTAGTTTGGAGGGTTGCCAAAAATTTTGGCATATGGTGAAAGAAAACTAAGCGTGGGAGTAGGTAGACTGTGTATGAGATAAAAAACAATGGTGAAGACATATGCAAGTAAGAGAGAGGGATAGATGAATGAGAAAGAAGAGACAAACCTATTTCGACAATATGATGATGTCGTTGTTTAGAATACCCATTGTGTTTAGGTGTATGAGGAGGAGACGTAAGATGAGAGATGTCATTGGTCGCAAAAAAAGAGGACATTACTTTGTATTCCCCGCATTATGAGAATAGAGTGTCTTAATCAATTTACCAAATAAGTTTTCAATAATAGATTTAAATTGGATAAAGGTATCAAATACATGTGATTTTTGTTTGAGAGGGTAAAACCATATATACTTTGTAAAATTATCAACAAAAATGACATAATATTTAAAATTATCAATAGAAAGAATGGGAGAGGTCCAGACATCATAGAATATAATATCAAGATGGGAAGAAGAGACAAGAGTGGAGTTGGAAAATGGTAATTTGTGACTTTTATTGCATTGACAAGAATTGCAAGTAAAATTAACATTCAAAGGGTGGAATAAATCTAACCGAAAAATGGACACGATGTGTCAAAGAATTGGAGACGATGATGCCATGCAGACAAAGTGGTCTTGACACTGGAGAAAGCAATTATTGGTGCATATTGTTGAATTTATGGAAAATAAAAATACTTCATTGACTTGTTATTATAATAAGAGTACATGAACCTCTATTTATAATAGAGAAAGGTAGTAAAGTCCAATTACAATTAAACTACCTTTGTCTCAATTACACCCAAACTCTAACACTAAAAGATAAGTCCTCGCATAATTAAATAATCCAATATAAATAGAAGACTAACATAACTAAACCACCTTTAAACTGAAACTCTTCTGTGGGTCTATATTTTATGGGCTTGGGCCCATCTTCCAACATTCTTAGATATGTGGGCCTTCCTTGGTCGTGTGGACTTGGGCCCATCTTTTGTGGGTCCATATCTTATGGGCTTGGACCTATATTGCAACACTCTTAGATATGTGGGCCTTCCTTGGTCGTGTGGGCTTGGTTTCATCATCCAACACTCCCCATCAAGCTAGGGGTGAGAGAACAATATGAACTCCCCTACAAATGATGTATAAAATCTTCTTGTATAAAATGGCAGTCCTCCATATCTTCCAATACTCGCCCTCACGCTGGTGGCTGTTCCATGATGCCAAGCTGGCATAAGATAAGTGAGAGTTAAATCACTCCAAGCCATATGAAATTGCTCCATACTCCAATAGGGTACACTCCTATCTTTTGTAGGTAGTGGGTCTATACGCAATGCTCAAAAATGTAATAAAACTCCTCATCACCGTGTCCCTCCACAAGACAACAACTCTCAAGTGGTAGGAGTAACACATGCCAATTAAGGGGGGTATAACATAGATGTAGTAATAAGTTCTTCCATCATGCTGTCCCAATCTGGGCACTGACTCTCATAGGTAGAAATTAACGGGCAACATAAATGTAGTAATAAGCTCCGCCGACACGATGTCCTAACCCAGACACTGACTATCACACGTAGAAATTAACGGGAATTAACGGGTAACATAGATATAGTAATAAGCTCCTCCGTCACGGTGTCCCTGTTATGGACTCAATAAGACTGAGTCATCTACTTTACTTTTGTTATTTATGTTGCTTTTAATTTCGAATTTTATTGATTTGTAATAAGACTTAAAGGTAGGGGTAGAATTGGGTTTTATAACCCTAACCTATGTTGATGTTAATTACCCTATTTAAGGGGTAAGGATGGAGAAATAAAGCTAAGTTCGGAATTAGCATAAACTAGAGTAAATTAGGTTAATCTAGGTTCTCCTCGAGCTCCCTCTTCTGGGATTTTGGGCGTGAACCTTCCCTGCGGCGTTGGTGCTTTCGTGAGTGGGTTGGGAGGTTGAGAAGGGAAGAGAAGAGACCATCTCTACTTGACGGGGTGGAGAGAGACCTGATGTTTCATGGAACTAAGGAGGAAGAAGGGTTGGCGTGAACCCCTTCTTCAGCCAAGGCGAGGGCAGAGGAATTGCTGCTTCATCGTGACTGCAAGAGGCCCTTGATTCATTCATGGAATCGAGGAGGGAAGAAGAAGGAAGAGGATTGAACCCTGTCCAGGAAGAAGAACTCTTCTTCCCGCACAGAAAACAAAGTCTTCCTTCACGGCGAAACAGAGTTCCTCCACGGCAAAACAAAGGAGACCATTTTCCTAAGTTAAAAAAGGTAAATTGAGATTGATTTTCCTAAGTTCATAAGGTTGGAGTTCTATTATTAATTTACCTACGTGAATAGTAGTTTACCTATGCATGAGAGAAAAGGAATTCTGTTTCCAACTTAGAGTGGTTGGAGACGAAATTCTTGGTTCTTTACTGAGTTTAAAACCGTGTACATGCTGGATTCATCAGTATCTCGCCGAGTTACTCGATCCATGGCTAGGGACCATAACAACTTGGTATCAGAGCAGGGTAACCCGGTAGAGAGAAGCACCAATGAATACTTTGAATTGCTTGAAAGAAAATTTGATACTGTCCTGGAGAGGTTCTCAAAAATTGATATCGATATGGAGACCTTGAAGGGAAGGATGGATAGCATGGAGAATGGTCTAACTATTGGCAAGAAATTTGCTGCATTGGAGGAGAAGTTCACTCTCAGTTTGGAAACCTTGAAAGGAAGGATGGATAACATGGAAACTGGTCTGAGCACTCGCAAAAACCCAATTCCGGGAGGCCATTCGCAGATCAGAGGGGGAGATGAGTTTACTAGACACACGAGTTTCTCGGGTCAGCAAGGACCCTTCATTCCGGGGGGACACCTCAACCAGGGGGGAGGCACTGTACCTCTCATTCCAGATCAGAGAGGAGGGGACCATTTGTATAACAGAGGGGGAGATGAATTTCCGAGGCGCACGAGTTTCTCAGGACAGCAAGGAACCCTCATTCTGGAGGGACACTTCTACCAGGGGGGAGGCACTATTCCGAGGTATACTAAAATGGAATTCCCTACTTATAAGGGGTCAGACCCTTTGATATGGTTGTATCGATGCGAAAAATTTTTAGCCATCAGCGAGTCCCAACCTATGACCAAGTCATTGTAGCTATTTTCCACTTACTAGGGGAAGCACAACTTTAGTACCAGCTAATTGAGGTTGATAGCGAGGTGGTAGATTGGGATGAATTTAAGCGACTGTGTTCTCTCCGTTTTGGTCCTCCGGCTTACAGTAACCCTTTGGGAGATTTGGTTTTACTACGCCAAATGGGGGCCGTGGAGCAATATCAAAAATTGTTCCAGGAAAAAATTAGCATGAGCCAGCAGTATGGTACAAGTGGATCAGCAAGTTGCGTTGTTTACAGCAGGACTGATTGAGGCCTTAAAGCTTGAGGTGGAGCTCTATGCACCTGTTGACTTATCCAGTGCTATGAATATAGCTCGTGCTTTAGAACTTTGACAGCAGGCACAACACAGACGACCTCCATGGTCAGGGGAGCGCATTCCTCTAAGAAACAACTCGGGTATTACTTTGACAGGGGATCCGAGATCTAGTCATCCTACACCTCCTTATATAAAAAAATTGGCAAGTGCTGAGATGGCAGAACGGCGGGCTAAGAATCTATGTTACAACTGTGATGAACCATATCGGGTTGGGCATCGGTGCAAAAAATTGTTTTTTATCGATAAGGTTGAAGATGAGGGTATCGAGGTGACAGAGGATATGATTGAGGAAGAACCATCGGACATCTCCCTGCATGCCATTACTGGGCAGCAATCGGCCACAACTACGCAGAATGGGAGCGGCTCGACAACTTCCACCAGGTCTACCCAGCTTCCGAGCTTGAGGACAAGCTCGATCTCCAAGGGGGGGCAGATGTTATGGACTCAATAAGACTGAGTCATCTACTTTACTTTTATTATTTATGTTGCTTTTAATTTTGAATTTTATTGATTTGTAATAAGACTTAAAGGTAGGGGTAGAATTGGGTTTTATAACCCTAACCTATGTTGATGTTAATTACCCTATTTAAGGGGTAAGGATGGAGAAATAAAGCTAAGTTTGGAATTAGCATAAACTAGAGTAAATTAGGTTAATCTAGGTTCTCTTGGAGCTCCCTCTTCTGGGATTTTGGGCGTGAACCTTCCCTGCAGTGTTGGTGCTTTTGTGAGTGGGTTGGGAGGTTGAGAAGGGAAGAGAAGAGGCCATCTCTACCTGACGGGGTGGAGAGAGACCTGGTGTTTCACGGAACTAAGGAGGAAGAAGGGTTGGCGTGAACCCCCTTCTTCAGCCAAGACGAGGGCAGAGGAACTGCTGCTTCATCATGACTGCAAGAAGCCCTTGTTTCATTCATGGAACCGAAGATCGAACCCTGTCCAGGAAGAAGAACTCTTCTTCCCGCACAGAAAACAGAGTCTTCCTTTACTGCGAAACAGAGTTCCTCCATGGCAAAACAGAGGAGACAATTTTCCTAAGTTAAAAAAGGTAAATTGAGATTGATTTTCCTAAGTTCATAAGGTTGGAGTTCTATTATTAATTTACCTGTGTGAATAGTGGTTTACCTATGCGTGAGAGAAAAGGAATTATGTTTCCAACTTAGAGTGGTTGGAGACGAAATTCTTGGCTCTTTACTGAGTTTAAAATCGTGTATGTGTTGGATTCATCAGTATCTCGCCGAGTTACTAGATCCATGGCTAGGGACCATAACAGTCCCAACCCGGGCACCGACTCTCATAGGTAGAAATGGGTGATAAGTGGGTAATGCCTGTCATTCACAAGACGAAGATAAAATACGCACAGGTATATATAAAAAAAAGTCTCAATGGACTTAAAACACACATATGTATACGTGATGGACTTAAACTCCCAACCTAAGAAATACTCAAAAGGTTACAATAAAGGTTGGCCCAAAGATATGTGTGGGAGTTATATAAAGGATGGTACAAGAAAGGATACTGAGGCCACCACTTTTGCAATAACAATGTCTCATCCAAAGAGACACAATAGCAGTAGCTAAAATGGGCTTGGCCCATATACTGTTGGAAGATAGGCCCAAGACCACACAACCAAGGAAGGCCCACATATCTAAGAGTATTATAAGATGGGCTACACAACCAAGGAAGGCCCACAATATGGGCCCAAGCACATAAGAAGTAGGACCCACAATGATTACCATGAGCTGGCATCATTTTACTTAAGTTGGAAGATCAAGAAAGTCTCACGAAGGCATCTTTATCTTATGGACACGTCCTAGAAGATTTAGTATTTGATTTATGTTTTTATTTTATCTATATTGAGTTATTTAGTTATGCTAGGACTTATCTTTAAGTGTTAGAGTTTGGGTATAATTAGGACAAAGGTAGTTTTATTGTAATTGGACTCTACTACCTTCCTCTAATATAAATAGAGGTTCATGTACACTGATCACAACAAGTCAATGAAATATTTATCTTTTTCATAAATTCGACATGGTATCAGAGCAGTTTCTATGAGTTGAATTGGTCAACCCACAGAGATAATGAGATCATTTTCTTTAAACCCTAAACCCCAAGTCTAGGTTCGTAGTTATTTTTTATAGTCCCTATACCCGTAGTTTGTTTTGTGTTTTTTACTTCTATACTGAGATTTTCATATTTCAAATTATATATTGGCCGAAAGATATTTGAGTCTAATTTAAAATGAATAATTTTTTTTCCAATCGGAGTTATTTACCGAGAGATATTGATATTTGAATGAACAAAGGTCAGATTGAAGAAAGGTTCGGGTAGCAGTAGAAAGTATTTTATGCTATCAAGATCTAGAATTTATAAGAAGAAATATATATCAAAAGAAATATATGTAAGTATATTATTTTACCTATTCAACCATTTTTTTATTTGAGTTATCTACGAAGAGATATCGATATTTGAAACTGTAAAAGGTCAGATTGCAAAAGAGGTTCGAGGAGCAGCAAAAAGCTTCAACTTCAGAGGTATTTTATGCTATCAAGAGAGAGAGTTTATATGGATACTTATATATCAAAAGAAATATATGTAAGTCTATTTTCTTAAATATTCAACCATTTCTAGGTATGATTTTTTTATAAGGAGATATTGATCTTGGAAGTAGTGGAGGCTTCGAACCGAGCCACTCGTGAGCGAATCGAGCTCGGCTCAGTTCAAATCGGTATCCTTGGATCTAGAGCCAAGTTTGAGATCTGGGATTGACTCATTTAAATTAATGAGCTGAGCTCGATCGAATCCAGGTTCGGTTTGATGGATCGCGAGTCGGCTCGTTAATGAGCTGAGTCATGATCGGGAGCGGGAGTGGGAGCAGAAGTGAAAGCAAGAGCGAGGGGGGGAAGGGGGGGGGAGGGAATTCTTCCGTCCCTCATCACGAGCCCCTCCCGTCGGCTATTTTAGTCATCGACAGCTGCTTGTTGGCCGCCTCTGTGGTCGTTCGTTCGATTTCTTCCTCCCCACATGACCAAGGAAGACCTACATATCTAAAAATATTATAAGATGGGCCACACAACCAAGGAAGGCCCACAAGATGGGCCCAAGCACATAAGAAGTAGGACCCATAATGATTACCATGAGTTGGCTTCCTTATCACATAAGTTAGAAGATCATGAAGGTCTCACAAAGGCATCTTTTCTTATGGTCACATCCTAGAAGAGTTCTAGTTTGATTTATGTTTGTCTTTTATCTATATTGAGTTATTTAATTATGTTAGGACTTATCTTTAAGTGTTAGAGTTTGGGTGTAATTGGAACAAAGGTAGTTTTATTTTAATTGGACTTTACTACCTTCTTCTATTATAAATAGAGGTTCATGTACACTGATTACAACAAGTCAATGAAGTATTTATCTTTTTCATCAATTCAACATAACACGAACCAAAATAATAAAATCCTTGTAAAATGACCCATGAAATAATCCAATGCAAATATTTGTACCAAATAATATGCTGACTAAGGAATAAATTTTCAATACTTCAAAATTATTATCTAGCTAGAGAAAAAATACCGAGGCACGCCTAGTCAAATAGTAGACCAATATAGCCGAGTCGCGACATAAATATGTATAAAACTTGGGTCTTGGGCACATATAACGAGGCAGAAAATAAGTGGGCCATGTCTGAGTTGACTCACTGAGTTGACTTAGACCGGGTTGACTCGATTTGACCTGTTGGATTAACCTGATCGGACATAATGAGTCTGGCAGGTCGTTGGTTTGCTAGGGTGACTTGGCAAGGCCTGGTTCGGGATGGCAGAACCTACGCTGGATTAAATAAGTTTCCTAACTTAGGAAACATGTAATTTCACAAAAGTATGTCTTCTTCCCCAACGTTGAAGTTGTAATGGACTCATCAGAAACAATCTTCATCCAGAAATGAAAACTCAGTGGTGCTAGTGATTGCTCAACAGATTTAATAAAATGGAAACAAAGTCTTCTTTTTCCCCACGGCACCGAACAGAGGCAGATTAAACTTTCTTTCTCCCCTTGCAGTGGAAACTGTAATGGACAACAACTCAGTAACTCGGTGGAGACTGGGGTCATCGTACCCTGCAACACCAACAGAGCTGTGTATGAATAGAAAAACAACATCAACATCTTCCAGTGTGATGCTGACATAACCGAATAAGCAGCAACACGATCAAGATCAAAATTCTAGAAATCAAGCTGTAATAAATCAACAGCAACGACATGATGATAGCAAGACCAGAAGAGGAACAAAGCAAATCAAATTTCTAGAAATAATCTTCTGTTGTGTTTCCATGAAGGGGGAATCTTTGGCACAAATAATGTCTCTGGTTTTTTCGGTGAGCACGTCTCTGGCAAATAAGGCCAGCTACAGATTTCTGGGAAGACGAGAGGCACCAGTAACTTGGAAGTCTCTTTTCAACGTTTTGCTTATGCTTCAACACCAATCCATCCCAGGTGAAACTTTGCAATGAGCTTGTAGAATTTAGGATCTCATGAAAGGAACTTTAGATCAACAACAAAGAAGAAGAAGAAGAAGAGAGAAGGAGAAGAGAAGAAGAAGAACGTGGAAGAAGAGAGTTTGGATTAAGGGAGAAGAGGGTTGCGTCAAAAAGAAAAATGAGGGCTGGACGAATTTGTGGAAAGAGAGGAGAGTGCTTCAATGCCCTACCTCTTAGCCAATGCCTTTATTTATAGTTTTACAATACCCTTAGGGCTACAACTTGATAAAACAAAAGACATAAAAGGAACACATATTTACATTTCTATGCCATCTTTATGGAAAGTACTATATTTTACACATATGCCACTCCTTTGACGTGTGGACTTCTTGTCTTGAGCTCGTGGGCTTGAGCCCATCTTCCAACACTCCCCCTCAAGCTGGAGGAGAAAAGACATCATAAATACCCAACTTGCCACATATAAACGATAGGATTTTAGATGTTATGGGTTTAGTGAGAATATCAACTACTTGCTCTTGAGATGACACATGTTTGAGAGAGATTATTCCTGATTGAAACTTCTCCCGTATAAAATGACAATCCACCTCAATATGTTTAGTTGTTTCATGAAAAACTGGATTTGAAGTGATATGAATGGCTGCTTGATTATCACAATGCAAATTCATAGACCCCTTTTATTAAAACCTAGTTCGGTAAGAAGGGTCCTAATCCATAAAAGTTCACTAACGGTATGGGCCATAGCTCTGTATTCTGCTTCAACGCTAGATCTTGCAACCACATTTTGCTTCTTACTTTTCCATGTAACCAAGTTTCCTCCAACCAGAGTACAATATCCTAATGTAGATTTTCTATCATCAGGAGATCCAGCCCAATCTGCATCTGAGAAGCCTTCTATGTTGAAGTGCCCATGTTTTTTATACAGCAATCCTCTTCCTTGAGTTCCTTTTAGATAACGTAATATTCTCTCTAAAGCTTGCCAGTGGGTAATTTGTGGTTTGTGCATGAATTGATTCACCACACTTACAACATATGATATGTCTGGCCTAGTTACCGTGAGATAAATCAGTTTTCCCACGAGTCTTTGATATTTGCCAATATCAATATCTTCTTCATTTGTGGCACATAATTTTACATTTGTATCCGTAGGTGTGTCAACTGGTCTAAAACCTTCATTCATGTTTCTTCAAGGAGATCCAAGACATATTTCCTTTGAGACAATATTATCCCATGTTGTGATTGAAGAACTTCTATACCCAAAAAATATTTAAGCATACCAAGGTCTTTAGTCTTGAATTCTTGACGTATCATCTATTTCACCTCTTGTATGCTCAAAGCATCATCACCGGTTAAGATAATATCATCCACGTATACGGCCAATAATATTTTCCCTTTGACCGTATCTTTATAATACACAGAATGATCAACAAAGCACTGATGAAAACCAAACCGTAGGAGTGTTTGACTAAATTTATCAAACCAAGCCCGAGGGGATTGCTTAAGCCCATATAAAGACTTTTTTAACCGGCATACTGACTCCCCCTCAACCACATAACCAGGTGGTTGAACCATATAAATTTCCTCACTGATATCACCATTTAAAAAAGCATTTTTAATACCCAATTGATAGACAGGCCATGAGGAGTTAGCAGCAATAAATAAGATGATGCGTACCGAATTCAATTTTGCAACAGGAGAGAAGGTCTCCTCATAATCTATCCCATAGCACTGCGTATAGCCCTTAGCAACCAGTTGAGCTTTAAGACAAGCAACCGATCCATCCGGATTATGTTTCACCGAAGAAACCCATCGACAACCAACCGGTCTTTTACCTTTCAGGAGTGATGTTAAGTACTAGGTTTTTGTATAAGGCATGCATTTCTTCATCCATAGCTGCCTTCCATCCTGGATGTCTCAGGGCCTCCTCATACGACTGCGAAACGGAAGTAGAAGAAAGGGATGCAAGAAACTGAAAACACTCGAAAGACAAGTGATGGTGAGACATAAAATTTGAGATAGGATGTGTAGTACAGGAGCGACGTTCTTTTCTTAAAGCAATAGGCTGAGTATCAAATTCAGGCCCATACATAGGAGGAGAAGGATTTACCTCGGGTGGATCCGACAACTCCACAGGTGAAGGTAAGGCCGGTGCATCAGGGGATGGATCCACTTCAAGATTGAACGGCACAAGCGGACAAGGAGTAGTAGAAGGACAAGTCCATCCTGAAGGAGCATCATGGGAGGAGTAGAAGGGAGTGTCCTCAAAGAAAGTCACATCCCTAGAGATAAACATCCTTCGAAGGGTAGGATTGTAACAGACATAACCTTTTTGGGTGCAAGAGTATCCCAAAAAAATGCACTTCATAGACCGAGGATCAAGTTTATTTTTATGTGGAGATGTAACATGAACAAAACACATACATCCAAACACTTTCAAAGGAAGAGAAAAAGGATCTTCACCATTAAATAACACAGAGTAAGGAGTTTTATGATGAAGGATTGATGAAGGTAACCTATTAATGAGAAAGCATGTTGTAAGTATTGCATGAGGCCAATAGAAATAGCGTACCTTCATGGAGTAGAGGAGGCCCCGAGCAACTTCAAGAAGATGACGATTCTTCCTTTCAGCAACATCATTTTGTTGAGGAGTATAGGCACATGATGTTTGATGAATAAGCCCATTACTCTCACAAAATGATTTGAAGTCATGAGACATGTATTCCTTAGCATTATCAGATCTAAGGGTTTGAATTTTGTTCCCAAATTGTGTCAAGACCATAGCATGAAAATTTTTAAACAAAGGAAGAATTTCGGAACGCTCTTTAAATAGATATAACCAAGTCACTCGAGTAAAATTATCAACAAAAATGACAAAATATTTAACTTGGGAAATATTTGAGACATATAAAGGGCCCCATATATTAGAATGTATTAGCTCAAATGGAGCAGTACTTGTAGTTGTAAGACGAGGAGAATATGTACTCCTGACATGTTTACTTAATTGAAAAACCTCACAACTGATATTAGAAAGTCCTTTTAAAGATGGAACCAAAGAACGAAATGAAGGGGTAGACGGATGACCAAGTCGGTTGTGCCAAAGTTGGGCCTCAGATGTAGTGGATGATAATGAAGCTAATGGTGGAAGAGTGAAGTAGTACAAACCCCCCTTTTCATGGCCGCCACCAATCACCCGCTTTGTAGTGAGATCCTGAAAGACACAAGAAGACGGTGAGAAGGTGATAGAGAAATTTAATTGTTTGGTCAATTGGCTAACCGAGAGCAAATTTAAAGGAAATTGAGGAACAAACAAAACATCTTGAAGGGGAATAGATGAAGTAAGAGAGGAGGAACCTTTGCCAAGGACCTTGGTTTGGGTACCATCAGCAATAGTAACGAATTTATGAGGATAACAAGGAGATAAGGTCTGCAACAAGTGTTTGTTACCTGATAGATGTTCGGAGGCTCCAGAGTCGATGATCCAAGAGGAAGAGGAAGAAGAGGAAGAAAGCATACCTGAGGCAATAGTAGTAGCAGCAGTAGATGATGAGGGAATAGATGATTCCATGAAGGACTTCATTTTATGAAATGCAACATAGTCCTCAGCCGTAAGAGTCACATTTCCGGATGATGATTTAGCCTTATCTTTAATTTTCTCAACGTTAACTGAGACTGGGTTAGCTTTGGCCCAATCAGGCTTGCCATGAAGTTTCCAGCATGATGCCACAAGGTGGTTCTGACGGCCACAATAAGTGCAAAGTTGAGGCTCAGTACAAAAAGAATTCTGACCCGTTCTACCACCTCTATTTTCTGCCCCTCTCATAATTCGACCCCCTCTCATATTTCTGCCCCGTCCTCGGGATGAGGAAGATGTTCCCCGATTGCCAGAGATCATTGCCGATGGAGCATCAATAGGAGAAGGAGGGGATGGATCCGGTATCCTAAGTAATGTAGCACTAATATCATCGAAGGATGGAAGAGCAGAAGAACTTAGAAGTTCAGTTTTGGCCACCTCAAGGTATGGTTTAATATTCGACAAGCAAATGGCTACTGCCTAAGCTTCTCTTTGTTGTTCTTGAACGGTAATATCAGTGGAATATGGCTGAGCTAGTTTCCATTCTTGAAGAATACCGCGAAACCGTGCCAAAAATTCATGAATATTATCTCCATGTTTCGTATGCAGCATGTTTTGTAAGACATCATATATTTTTTGTAATGAAGCAGTGCTTGAGTAAAGCTTGGCACAAGTGTCCCATATGTTCTTGGCGGTTTCCAAGTGGACCACATTGTTGGCCACCTGCTCTTTCATGCTATTAATGAGCCAACTTATCACCATGTTATCATTCTTAACCCACTTGTGGTAGGACGCATCTTCTTAATCAATTGAAGGAGGAAAGTTAACAACGTGGCTCAAGAGGTCACGAGTAATAAGAACCCTCCGAACCGATTGTGACCAACTCATGTAATTGGAGAGAACTCTAAGTGGAATTGTAGTAATACGAAGTATATCACTCTCATTACTATTGTATCCAATCTCCATGATGAGGCAAGTAAAATATGGAGGTCAAGGGAAAAAGACCTTCTTCAAAGAACAATTACTCTATGTAATTTGAAGAACCCGTAGACCAAATCAATCACCAACAAAAGAAAACAAGAACCAATTTCTTTCACAAGGGCAAACACCAAATTATCAACAAATTTGTGCCTTTAGAAAGTGATAATAACATCCAGCCATCACTCAACTTCTCTTGTATTCATAAGAACAAAGAGAAGAAAGTAGATGCAACCGATTAGGCCTTAATCCAAACTCCAACACAAACAAGCAATAGATAAAAATTTAGAGAAGATTTAACGACAAACCAAGACACTTGGAAGAGATTTATCTTCAGCTCATGGGAGACTTCAACGTAAGAAAAAATTCAATTGTTGAAGTTAAAACAGTCGGAACTACAAAGGGTAAATGGTTGTTGGCATTTCATCAAACATATAATGGGCATCCAACAATATAACACAAACTCATGAGCAACCTAAAGTAGGAGAAGATACAAGAACATGTGCTGGAATTCTACCTCAAATGAGATGGATCCAAATTACATAAAGGTAATTGAATTTCACCCATCAATCTTAATAAGATGCAAACAACAAATGATCATGATCACTCTTGTAATTGATTTACAAGGAGTCAAGATTATAACATCAATTTAGTCATAGAAATAAATCTTTACAACATATAAAGATTTATCTTGACTTGATGTGACTCAAAATTCAAGAAGTAAAGAAAAACAGTAAAAAGGAGTATGTAAATAAGAAAAGGAGACAAAAAAAAAACGTAAATAAGAAGATGATGAACTTATCTCTTTATGACTGAACTCCTTTTACAACTTCTTGAACAGATTTCATAATAACTCCATGAAGAGATCCTAAACTCCTTGCTCTGTTACCATGTAGAATTTAGGATCTCATGAAAGGAACTTTAGATCAACAAGAAAGAAGAAGAAGAAGAAGAGAGAAGGAGAAGAGAAGAAGAAGAAGAAGAACGTGGAAGAAGAGAGTTTGGATTAAGGGAGAAGAGGGTTGCGTCAAAAAGAAAAATGAGGGCTGGACGAATTTGTGGAAAGAGAGGAGAGTGCTTCAATGCCCTACATCATAGCCAATGCCTTTATTTATAGTTTTACAATACCCTTAGGGCTACAACTTGATAAAACAAAAGACATAAAAGGAACACATATTTACACTTCTATGCCATCTTTATGGAAAATACCATATTTTACACATATGCCACTCCTTTGACATGTGGGCTTCTTGTCTTGAGATCGTGGGCTTGAGCCAATCTTCCAACAGAGCTAATTACAGTTGAATCACTGTCGGATTACAATAGACGAGGCAAACGATGATTGGAGCACCCTCCAAAGGACTTCCAACGATTAACAACCATCTTTTTTTTCTGTGCACGAGAAACAGAACTAGAGAAGTCTTCTTCTCCGACGCCGAACAGAGCAAGAGAGCAATATAAAGCTGAAAATGTAAAACAAATAATGGGTGTAGGGACTGAAAAAAGATAAGCGCAAACCTAAAATGCTAGAGATAATAAATTAAAAAAGGATCACATTACCTCTGTAGGTTGTCCGAGTCAACTCACAGAACCTGCTCTGAAACCATGTGAAGTTGGGTCTAAGGCACATCCCAAAATGACTAGCCAACTTAGGAAGACTCTCTTTTGTGACTCTACAAGTGGATAATTTGGGTGAAAGTTCAAATATCAGTACTTGCTCTGTGTGCCATCTCTATCAAATTACTCTTTATTTACCATCATAACATCATTGTATGGGCCTGTGGGCCTTCTCCTTGATATGGGCTTGGGCCCATCTTCACATCTTTTGGATGTGTGGGACTTCCTTGGTCTTATGGGCTTGGGCCCATCTTCCACATCTCTTGGATGTGTGGGTCTTCCTTGGTCTTATGGGCTTGGGCCCATCTTCCAACACTTGGATATGTGGGCCTTCCTTGGTCGTGTGGGTTTGGGTCCATCTTCCAACACCTCTATTTATAATAAAGGAAGGTAGTAGAGTCCAATTACAATTAAACTACCTTTGTCCCAATTACACACAAACTCTAACACTTAAAGATAAGTCCTAGCATAATTAAATAATCCAATATATATATAGAAGACTAACATAACTAAAACACCTTGAAACTGAAACTCTTCTATGGGCCCATATCTTATGGGCTTTGGCCCATCTTCCAACATTCTTAGATATGTGGGCCTTCCTTGGTCGTGTGGGTTTGGGCCCATCTTCTGTTGGTCCAAATATTATGGGCCCGGATCCATCTTCCAACAGTCTTAGATATGTGGGCCCTCCTTAGTTGTGTGGGCTTGGACCCATCTTCCAACAAAGACTGGACTTGGGACGATGGTCATTCATACACACCATCCTTAGTTCGACCATGCAAAAGTGTTTCCCTCGTACGAAGATCCTTCACACAAAAGAAGTAGGTAAAAATTCAATGGAAGTATGATTAGTTTGATAAATGGAGAAATACAAATAAGATTCTTTTGCATGGTAGGAGCACAAAGAACATTGTTTAAAGAAAATTTGTACCAGGGTGTAGAGAGTGATTTGTAACTAGTATGAGTAATAGGAAGACCCATCACTAGTCAAAATGTCATTAGAACCATCATAAGGAGTACGAATAGAGAGATTACTCAAGTCGGTGCTAACATGGTGCGATGATCCACTGTCCTGGAGCCAAGGAGAGCAACTAGGAGAGGTGGTGGTTGCAAGATGTCCTCGTGGTTGCCATGATGTCGAAGGGCAAGGTTGCCAATGAGAGGGGTAGAGAGCAACTTGAGAAGATGGCATAGATTGTTGCGTTGGGCGAAAGACAGGACATTGTGGAACGTTGTGTAGGGTCGAGGCTAAGATCGACCATCCGAAGTGACGATGATGGGAAGACCTGAGGTAGTACCTAGCTATGGGTGGTATGAGAGCGCTCCTTGTTGTCGATGATTAAAATTAATTGACTTGCCGGAATTGGAGAGAGAACCGATAGGATTTGCAGAGGCTAGTAGTGGAGATGAGTGAGATTGTTGGACACGTAGTGAGACTTATTTTTTGTTGAGTTTTTCATGCAACTCATAAAAAAATTTGGCATCTCACGACCATTGATAATATCAATAAGTAGTTTGTACTTATCGTCGATCCCATCCAAAATTTTCTCAGTGAGATCTTCTGGACTGATAGGTTTTTCGAGGGCCGCAAGTTCATCAACATGTGTATTAATAAACTGCATATATTCAAAAATTGTTTGAGACCTCTTAGTGGCATGTTTGAGTTGTTCCTTGATTTTTTTTATGTGACCATGTGAAGGCCGAGCATAAGTACTAGCCAAAATATTCTAGGTTATATGAGAGGTTCTTGATTGAGTGATAAACAGAATAAGAGGTGGCATGAGAACCGACAAGAGCACCAAAAAATAGCTTATCCTGGTGAAGCCATGTAGTGTATTCGGGATTGGGAGTGGCAATATTATTGACTATCTTTGTGGTTCAAGGCCCAAAGACAAAAGAGAAGGCCCACATGCCCATACAGTGATGGTAGGTTGGTAAATAAAGAGTCATCTCATAAAGATGGCATTGATGTAATTAGTTTAAGTTCCTGGTATTATTATAATATTGTAGTTTTATCAATCTATAAATTGAGCTTCAGGGGGAGGGTTAGGACACAAGTTCATAACCTCTTTCTTCCTTCTGGTTTCTCCCAATGAGTCCCTCTGTCTTTTTCTCCCCGAGCTAAATCCATGGAGTCCTGAAAATCAAAATGGCATCAAAGCATTGATTTTAAGGACTCGTACTAAGGTTTTTAGAATTCTTAGTTTTTTTTTTGGGCGTGTGATTCTGTGTCTTCTCCTTTTTTTTTTTATATATTGAAAGCTCACAATCTGATTTACTGCATGAGTTTTTTCCCCTTCCATGATTACTTGAAGTTTGTTGTTGTTTGTCTTTGCTGCTGATAATTCTCTGCCTCTCTCCATGGCAAATTTTGAATCTGGTGATGTACCGCAAGTAGTGGCTATTCAAGCAAGGATCATATTTTTCTTTGTGTGACTTAATATTGGATATCTCTTGGCTCCTTTCTATTGTTTGTCACCGGTTACTGGTTTCTTGGTAACATATGTATTTCTGAGTCTTTGTTAATCAACGTAACCACTTCAATTGGAAGTTGGAGCATCATTGTGTTGCAGTGTTGGGCGTTGACCAGACGTTGATAGGTTTCTGATTTTTGGTGCTTGTTGGTTTATGTTAAGTTGTGCAACCTAATTAATGCCCTACGCGGTTTGAGAATTTTACTCTGGTACCACAATTGCCCTAATTTTCTCTTTATAATTGTGGGGCTCCGTTATTAGGGTTTAATCATCTTAATCCGAGGAAAGAGAAAAACCTATAAGTGTGCTCTTTCTCATGTAAACTATTTCATTTTCATAGTGGATTACTGCAGCAGTGGAAGACAAAACGTGGTCTTACCTTGAGGTGGACCTGTATAAATCTTGTTATGTTTTTTCGTGTTTGTTTTTCCCTTCTTCCGGGTTTATTATTATTGCTCTTGTTAGTTGGGAATTAGGACGTTTAATTCCTAACAGTTTGTTTCCATGACGTTGATATGGATTGCTGGTTTCTGAGCATCCTTGGCAGTCATTGATTCTAATTATTAGTCCATAAGAATCCTTACTGATTCTAGTTACTTCTTGTGTTACTCTGTGTGGCAGTCGTTGGATAACAGTAGAGTAAGAGAATGTTACTGCAACAGTTGCTTCGAAAGCCAAGGCTGTGAGTTAGACACATCATATCCGTTCATCACCGTTCATTGTTGTGTTGATATGTCATTGTTTTTCGCCGAGTTAATCTTCTAAAGTCGCTACCATTGATGCTGTCTGTTTTCCATCCCGAGTGGAGGTTCCCTTCGTCTACATCTCGCCATGATAGTAAGATCCTATCACCAACTCTATTTATGCGGAAACAAATCTTGGTTTTTTTTTCGGAAACTAATCTACTGGATTGATTTATTTTGGGAGTCTCTTAACAGCTCGTCTCCATGTGCCAGCTCCATTGCCACTTATAGAAATGCATCAGTTCATCACTGTTCATGCTCGAGATTTTTTTCTATTTCGTAAAATTGGTTTTTTCGTTGTTGTCTCTGCTGCTGCTGCGTAATTATGCTATCTTTGGAAACTCCCATAATCTTCTATCAATCTAGAATTGATCTTAGTTGCTGCTTTCGGAGGATGAAGGCATTGGCAGATTGATCCTGCTGTGTTGCCGTTTCTTGACGATGAATCAGCCTACTCTACTCAGCAATCACTGGAGCCTCTAGGGGAATACACCACTGTTTTCGAATTTAAATCCCACCAAGATAGGTAGCGGTATTTTTATCTTCTACAGAGACACGGACCAGACGAGACCGAATCAAGCAAGAGTACCAGCGACCTGAGGATCACTTGGTTTTTCTCCAATCGAGTCAACTCGGACCAACTCGGATAGACTCAACTCAGGCCGAGCCGCACCAGCCTAATCGAGTCAACTCGGTCTGGGTCAATTTGACTTGGCCTTCTCATGCCGGTCTTCTGACTCGGTGTGACTCATTTATCGACTCGGATTATTATTCCTTGGTCACCATATTTAACCTTCTGATGGACTCGCAATGGATTATTTTATGGGTCCTTGAATTTTCATTATTTGGTACTTGTTATTGGGCCTATATCCATTTTTGTTGCTGCTATTGTGTCTCTTTAGCTGAGACATTATTATTGAAGAAGAACTTCTCAATTGCTGATTGATCATTGGTTATTTTGATGAAGTAGAAAGCATATGGTGCCCCCAAAATATTATCTTCCAAGTGATTACCCGTTACCCCCCTTAATTGGCATTTATTACTCCTACCATTTGAGAGTTGGTGTTATGTGGAGGGACACGATGATGGGGAAGTTTTATTACACTTTTGAGCAATGCCTATAGAACTACTACCTACAGAAGATAGGAGTGTGCCCAATATCCAACATGAGTTATTTGACTGGAGTATGGAGCGATGTCTTACGGCGAGGAGTGATTTTAATCTCACTTATATTATGCAAGCTAGGCCCTTTAGAAGAGACCACTAATTTGAGGGGGAGTGTCGGAAGATATAGAGAGTTGCCATTTTATACGAGAAGATCCTTAGATCCCAATTCCCGCAAGCTGAGCATTCATGATGTTCTCTCACCCCCAGCTTAAGGGGAAGTGTTGGAAGATGGGCCCAAGTCCACAAAACCAATGAAGGCCCACACATCCAAGAGATGTGGAAGATGGGCCCAAGTCCACAAAACCAATGAAGGCCCACACATCCAAGAGATGTAGAAGATAGACTCAAGGCCCACAGACCAAGGAGAAGGCCCACATGCCCATATAGTAATGGCATGATGGTAAATAAAGAGTCATATCATAAAGATGACTTTGATGTAATTAGTTTAAGTTCATGATATTTTTGTAATATTGTAGTTTTATCAATTTATAAATTGAGCTTCAGGGGGTGGGTTAGGATATAAGTCCATAACCTCTTTCTTCCTCCTAGTTTCTCTCAATGTGTCCCTCTGTCTTTTTCTCCATGAGCTAAATCTATGGAGTCCTGAATAATGTGAGTTCACCCATCAAACTTGTTGGAAGATATGACATAATTAGGGTATCATTTATGTAATTAGTTTATGGTTCTTGTCTCCTCTTCACTCTTACTAGGGTGAAGGGCATAATTGTAATTATACTTTTATTCATATATAAATTGAGTTGAAGGGGGAACGCTTGGATATAAGTCTATAACCCCATTATTCCTCCCGTTTTCTCCCCAGTGTTCCTTTACTTCTTTCTCCATAGTGTAATCCATAAAGTCCTCAAAACAGAGCATTGATTTTTGGGACTCGTACCGATGGTTTTTTAGAATTCCATCTTACTTTTTTGCTTAATTTAGTAGAAGACTGCATAGGTTGTTTTTGTTTTAGATATGAAGAAGTTTTTGTATTCGCATTCAGAGAGATAAGTCATTTCTCTTACTTTCTTCCCTTTGCCTTCTATACTTGAAGCTCTAAATACATTATGGTTATGTACAACTATAGATGTTAGAAGTTTTTATTGATAATTAGCCTATAGATGTGTTGTTCAAGGATGGTTTACCAATCTTTTACACTATTGAAATTCAAAACTTAGTGAGTTCTATTTACCTTTGATCATAGCTATCTGTTGCTATCAGTATTGGCATCTCTCTCTCCTATCTCTCTATTTACCAATGTCTCTCTACTATTGATAAGATTGCTGCATTTCTCTCTACCATTTGCTGCTCCCATTTTTTTCTGCTATATCATGTTCTAAAAAATGAGAGGTCTTGGAAGATAAGATCAAGCCCAAATGACCAAGGAAGGCCCACATATGTAAGATTATTATAAGATGGGCCACATGACCAAGGAAGGCCCACAAGATGGGCTCAAGCCCATAAGAAGTATGACCCACAATGATTACCAAGAGCTGGCATCCTTATCACATCATTTGGAAGATCAAGAAGGACTCACAAAAGTATCTTTATCTTAGGGTCACGACCAATAAGAGTTTTAGTGTAAGTTATATTTGTCTTTTATCAATATTGAGTTACCTAATTATGTTAGGACTTACCTTAAGTGTTAGAGTTTGGGTGTAATTGGGACAAGGGTAGTTTTATTATAATTGGACTCTACTACCTTCCTCTATTATAAATAGAGGTTCATGTACTCTGATTACAACAAGTTATTGATGTCAATGAAGTATTTCACTTTTCCATAAATTCAACAAGAGGGAAGCATCAGCTCCGCTTTCTCTCTGGAAAAATAGAATGGGGATTGTCTCCAAACCATAATTTCATTGGCTCCAATTGTCATGATTTTATTTGGAAAACATAAAACTAAAAGATTAAAAAAAACTAAATTTCTCAAGCAAAGAACAGGCGTGCAAGCTTGATGAATTCAAGTGGCATCTTGCTGTTATCGTTGTGCGATGCTTATCTTTTGGTTACCATCATGCTGACATTGTTATTCTTCTCCTCATTCCAAGATGTGAATAGATGCATATCTTTTTCAGAAAGGAAGCTCTTTGATTTCGTGTATAGCACAGTATATTACCTTCTGATCATCATTAGTTGTTATCTGCTTGATCTGGAACAGAATACAAAATCAGAAACAACTCTGTTATCTAATACAACAACTATCTATTCCGAGTTATCTGTTATCTATTATCTACTTTTCTCACGACAACAGTTGTGTTGCCAACTGTTCTGATAGCATCACTGATCATTTGAGACTGTCTCTGTCGCTATTATCTCCAAGAGTTATTGGTATCGTTATCTGTCAAGCTAGCTGGTGGATTACATCCTATCTAGCTTAACCACGATACTGGCTGGGAAATTTAGCTGATTGATTTTCGAACACTACTGCTTCTCTGGGATCTTCTACTATCTTTGAAAAATCTCTGCTGTTTAATCGCTGCAAATCTAATTTTTTGTCATCGAGAGGAAGTCTCTAAAAATCTGCATTATTATATGTTGTTTTATTGTCGATTGATTTCTGGAATATTGATCTTGATCTTGTTGCTATTTTTTCAGAAACTCCTTTGATAGTCATCTTGGTATCTGCCTGGCCATTATTCCTGTTATTCCTGAAGCTGTCGACGCTGTTGATTTCTCGGCTTATCTCACATATGACTTGCTATTTTTTAATCACCTCTTTGTTGAGTTTGAATTTAATCTGACAAGAAGGGATGTTTATGTTTGTGCTCACTAGAAGATAATAGAGGTGCTCTTATATTGGTTAAATTGTTGAACCCGATAGAGAACCATATTGTATTTAATCTGTTGTGTTAACCCAATGAAAGGGCAACCAGACTGTTTTAGTTCTGTCCAAGGTATCCTGAGTCAACTTGACTCGGTCCACTTGTTCTCTGCTTTTGTTATACTGATCTGGGTCCCAATTTCTATACCGATTCCTCTCGCAAATCTACTATATATGTTTGATACCTGACTTAGATTCTTGACTTCGACTTGATTATTATATTGGATAATTGGCAACTTATTACTCGATTCAGCTTATTATTTGGTACACATTCTCCTTATTCAAGGATGGATTGGCTGCGGATTATTTCATGTGTTTTTATTACTTTTAAGGACTTCCATTATTTAACAGTTATCTGCTGCTATACAACTACACATTTGGTACGTGTTATTTTGGCATTGGACCATTTCTGATGTGTTAAATTTAGGATCACTTTACTAATATCTCGAGCAAGGTGAGAGAGGGAGAAAAATAAAAAAGAAAAAAGAAAGGTCTCGGGTAGAGAGAAGAGAAGAAGAAAAAATGGAAGAAAGCCTTTAACTAAAAAGAGAACTTTACACGAGAGAGAAGTCGAAAACTACTTCACTTTGATGATTTAATTCCAAGTACAATCTCCTCTATTTATAGTAGAGGAAAGTGGTAGAGTCCATGTACAATTAAACTTCATTCTCCTAATTACATTCCAACTCTAACTCTTAAAGATTAGCCTACCATGATAAGATAACTCAACATAATTAAAAGTCTAACATAACTCAAACTCTAACTCTTCTATAAGGACGTGACCATAGGCTGAAGATGCCAACTCGTAATTTATCTTTTTGGGTCCCACTTGATCTTCTAGCTCTTGTGATAAGGATACCAACTCTTGGTATCTTTATGGGACCCACTTGATCTTCAAAATTTCCAACTCATTCCAGCCCATGCTTCTTATCTTCCCACTCATGCCAGCTTGTGTGATGACTCCTCTTGGCTTCTCACGTCCTCATAGTGGATCCCACCAATTTGTGCAACCATGGTGGATCCCATATTGTAACACTCCCCCTCAAGCTGGGGGCAAGAAAATATCGTAAATGCCCAACTTGCTGCAGATAGTGGACAAAATTTTATGAGTGATTGGTTTGGTGAGAATGCCTGCAACTTAGCTCTGTGAAGATATATGCTTGAGAGATAATATGCTAGTTTGGAATTTTTCTTGTATGAAGTGGTAATCTACTTCAACGTGCTTAGTTCTCTCATGGAAGACTGGATTTGGTGTGATATGTATGGCTGCCTAATTATCGCAATATAGATCTATAGGAGTTTCTTTATAGAATCCCAATTCAGTGAGAAGAGATCTAATCCATAGAAGCTCACTAACTGTGTGTGCCATAGCTCTGTATTTTGCTTATGCACTCGACTTTGCAACCACATTCCGCTTCTTGCTTCTCCTTGTGACCAAATTTCCTCCAACCATCATACAATATCCCGAAGTACATATTTTGTCATCAGGGGTTCCGGCCCAGTCTACATTTGAGAATCCTTCGATGTTGAAGTGACCATGATTCTTATAGAGAAGCCCTTGTTGAATTTATGAAAAAGGGAAATACTTCATTGACTTATTATAATCAGAGTACATGAACCTCTATTTATAATAGAGGAAGGTAGTAGAGTCCAATTACAATAAAACTACCTTTGTCCCAATTACAGCCAAACTCTTACACTGAAAAGATAAGTCCTAGCATAACTAAATAATTCAATGTAGATAAAAGATATTATAATGTGGGGCGGTGATCGAGCTGGTGGGACCTACCATGAGGACGTAGGTCATCAAGAAGAATCCTAGAGGACTTGGGACACCAAGAAGAGTCCTCTCCCAAAGCAAGCACGAGTTAAGGAATCAAGAAGCCCAAACTGAATTGATTTAAAAGACTTGAAGATCAAGTGGGACCCACAAAGATCTCACGAGCTGGCACTCTTATCAATGTGCGCTGGAGGATCATGAGGGGTCCAAAAGGATAAGGCCACGAGCTGGCTTATCCTTTATAATCTCGTGGGTAATAAAGGACTCCTAGTTCTACTCCAATTAGTCTTCTAGCAGTTGTAGTTTGAATAGACTTACTTATATTGAAGAGTTAGAGTTGGAATGTAATTAGAATTGAATGAAAAGTTGTATAAGGACTCTACCTCCTCCTCTATTATAAATAAAGGAGTTGTAATTCAGAATTAAAAAAAGTCACACATTCAATCCCGAGTTGGTTCACTCTCTCCCTCTCCTTACTAGACACAACTCACTCTTTTCTTTTTTATTTTTTCTCTTCTCTAAGGAGAGCTTTCCTCCCATTTTCTCATTTTTCTTTCTTCTTTCTCTTGTTTGTGATCATGGAAAAGGGATCCTAAATTCAATATGGTATCAGAGCAGCATATATAGGATCCCTCGACAAAGGAATGCTCTAGAGAAGTGATGATCAACACCACTCAAACAAGGCTCTTATATGAAGGAAGAACACTAGCTATGAGAAAAGTGTTCAAAATTTTTTTTATGCTACTGGTTCTTATTTTTAGATGATGATTCAAGGATGAATATGTGAATGCTTTCATCTTGTTATGTTATGAATATGCATGCCCCTCTATCTAGCAGGATTGATCAAAACAGTTTTAACGGTTTGGATATTTTGTTTGCCGAGACTAGTCTACTCTCAGATTATTGATTTTGTTTTGTGGGATAAGATTTCCCTGATAATAGAAGATTTCTATTGAGCCGCTTATGAGTGATTTTTTGGAAAAAAATTATTTAGCATTGATGCTATATTTACATATACCGAGTTGATTGAAGAAGTGCTACTTGGTGATATTATTTGAAGTTTTTTGAAGAAGAAGAGGCTATCATGGCAGATGAGAATAAGAATATCAAAGGTGATATACTGAAAATCACCACCATTCCCTTACAGGGTATCAAATTTTATGAGTTGGTCCACCTCAAATTTTAATCGAGCTCGAGCTTCAACATACATTTAAAACTTTTCAAAAAATATATAAAAAATAAATTGTATATAAAATAATGCATATATATTACATAAAATTGGGTATGACCTCTACATAAAATTGGGCATAACCTATATATATAATACATGTACAAGATTGGGTATGAACTCTACTTAAAATTGAGCGTAATATATGTATATAATACCTGCATAAACACTCCATAAACACTCCATAAAATTGTCTATACATTCCATAAACACTCCATGAAATTGTTTATACACTCCATACACTCCATAAAATAGTCTAAACACTCCATACAATGCATAACATTATGAATAAACTCCATACAATAATCAAACACAACAAAATTAAATGAAATATCACTATCAATTTACAATCACCCAAATAAAAACTATAAATCCTTTAAATAAAATCATATTACTATTAGAGACTTACTAGAAAATTACAAGAAATATTTTAAATTTTTCTTAAATGAACCTCATATTACCTTTTCTAAGGAAATAAATAAAAATTTATAATTAATCTAATATGTTATGATACTTATTGATAAATTTTTTATCAAATAAAATGTCAAACACAAAATTGCTATGAAAATTGCCTCATGCTAAAAGGATTATATCATCAACTGTCAAATACTTATTCAAAATTTTTCTATACAATTTTCTAGCCCATCTTGGCAAGAAAATATTTCTTAGAAAATTATATGATTTTTTAACAAGAATTTATAATTAGAAAAATATTTTCAAAATACATGAGGCACTAATGATCCCTATATTTCTACTAAAAATTTTTCAACATTTATTGAAAAAACCACTAATAGTCTCTAGAAACGTATTTCAACTAAAATATCTTTTCAATTTCTTCAAAAGCCATGGGGAAGGGACAAAGAGTTTTTTTTTCCTTGTTTATGATCTCGCAAGTAGGGGTGGATTTGAATAAATTATATGTAAAATTATGCATACATTTAAAAAAAATAATGATAGGGGAGGTTCAGGATTGAATTTCAATAATGGATTAAAATGCACCAATATTAATCTTTTTTACTCCAATTGTTGTCTAGCTTGTTTTGTAATTTTTTAATCTGGCCATAAATTTACTATGGCCTCCTTACTTTTGACTTCTGGATGAGGAGAATATGTACTCCTTTGATGTCTTAACTGACATACCTCACAACTGAATTCTGACCTTATCTTAAGAGATGGAAACATATGATGAAGAGATTGTATGGAAGGATGTCCCAACTGATTGTGCCATACACGTGTCTCATTCTCAGTAGTAGACATCATATTGACCTTTGGCACGTCCAAGTAGTAAAACCCCCCTTGTTCATATCCTCCACCAATCACCTGCTTCGTAAGATCTTGAAAAAATACAATTAAACTATTTTGTAAGCTAACGATTTTGTAAGCTAACTCACAAATTAACCGAGCAATTAAACTATTTTGTAAGCTAACTCACAAATAGCAAGTTTAAAGGAAGGGAAGGAACAAAATGAATATCATTGAGCGGAAGTGATGGGATGATAGAAGTGGAACCTTTTCCTTGGACTTTGGTTTGAGAACCGTCAGCTATGGTAACAAACTTGTGTGAAAGACTCAGAGATAAAGTATGTAATAAAGTTTTGTTACCTGTAAGATGCTTGAAGGCTCTTGAATTAATTATCCAGGATGAAGAGGAGGCAGATAGCATACCTAAAGTAGTAGTGGCAGCAGTAGTAGAAGAGGGGCTAGGAGCAGACCCTAGCATGGTCTTTATTTTCTGAAATAATTCATACTCTTCATCAGTAATAATTTTCTATGCAGCTAGTGTTGGGGGATGGTCTGCTTGCACATCACTAATGAGGGCTTGATTAGCCCTTGTTGATTCTGACTTGTTATTAGCCTTATATCATATTTCTTTATAGTGTCCATATCTACCATAGCAAGTGCATGCCCTATAACGGCACTAGTCTATAGTGTGGCCCCAAAATTTACAATGAGTGCATTTAATATCATCTGTTCTGTCAGCACCATAGGGTCTATGCAGTGTATCAGGGCTTGAATATAGTTTAGTACATGTCTTCCAAATATGTTTAGCAGTGTCAAGATGAATAACATTACTAGAGACATGTGCTTCCATGCTATTTATCAGCCAACCAATTACCAAAGTATCAATCTTCAGCCATTTCATATAAAAAATATCATCTTCATAAAAAACTAGAAATATTTTTCCTATGATACATATTCCCAAAAAAAAACCTTTAAATAAAATCTTATTACTATTAGTGACTTATTAGAAAATTACAAGAAATATTTTTAAATTTTCTTAGCAAAGTTAAATGGACCTTTTATTACCTCTTCTAGGGAAATAAATAAAAATTAATAATCAATCTAATATATTATTATACTTAACGATAAATTTTTAATCAAATAAAATGTCAAACATAAAATTGCAATAAAATTTGCTTCATGCTAAAAGTATTACAACATCAACTGTTAAATACTTATTCAAAAATTTTCTATACAGTTTTCTACCCAATCTTGGTAGGAAAATCTTACTTAGAAAATTATATGATTTTTAATAAGAATTTTTAATTAGAAAAATGTTTAAAAAAACATGAGACACTAATAGTTCATAGAAACTTATTTCTATAAAATGTATTTTTAATTTTTTCAAGAGCTATGAGGAACGAGAGTTTAAGGAATTTTTTTTTTACTTTATAATATCACACGTGCGAAATCATCTTCGGCGGGGGAGTGGGGAGATTATTTCTCCCCTAATTTCTCCCCTAATTTCTCCCCTGAAGTTGGTTCACGTTTTCCACCGAGACAACGCGGAGGGAAGGGGGTCACGATGCCGGGGAGGACATGTCTTCAGGGATGACGGCTGCAACAGCGGAAACGGAAGTGGCGGTGACTGAAGTGGCGACGACGGAAACAGAGGCGACGGCGAGGAGAGGAAGAAATCGAACGGACGGCCATAGAGGCGGCCGGTGAGCAGCTATCAACGGAGGCAGAGGCATCGACAACAGCCGATGGGAGGGGCTTGGCGGTGATGAGGGGAGGAGAACTCCCCTCGCTCTCGCTCCCGCTCCCCCGCTCCTGTCCCGATACCGATCCCGACTCACCTCGAGTCAGGTCGCGAGCAGACGAACCAAACCTGGCTTCGGTCGAGCTTGGCTCGTTAAGGTAAATGAGCCAAATTCAGAGCTTGAGCTCGATAGATAACGAATCAAACCGAGCCGAACTCAAGCCGCTCGCGAGCTGGCTCGGTTCGAAGCCACCCCTACCCTTGGGCATGGTTTGAGAAATTTGGTCAAGCCATCATACAGGCAGGTTTTTAGAGATGCTCTGCAAATCACTCAGTCTTTATTGAGAACACAATAAGAGGTAAGGTGATTCTAGTTGTTTATGTTGTTGATATTATTTTAACTGGGAGTGATTCTGAGGGCATTCCAAAAATAAAAGAAAGAATATGTGATGAATTCAAGACGAAGGATCTTGGATTACTCAAATACTTTTTGGGGATTGAGGTCTTACAATCCAGATATGGATTATTCTATCCCAAAGAAAATATGCCCTCGATCTACTAGAAGAAACAGGTATGTTGGGATGCAAACCGGTAGACACTCCTATGGATGCAAATACAAAGTATTGTGGAGGCACTAGAGAAGACATGGATATTGGCAAATATCAAAGGTTAGTAGGGTGTCTTATTTACCTATGTGTAACAAGGCCAGATATTTCATATGCACTAAGTGTGGTAAGTCAGTACATGCACAAGCCACAACTTAGTCATTGGCAACCACTTGAGAGGATACTACGTTATTTGAAAGGGGCTCTTGGAAGGGGGCTCCTCTATAAAACAATCATGGACACTTCAACATTGAGGGATTCGCGGAAGCAAACTGGGTTGGATACCCAGATGATAGAAAATCTACTTCTGGGTTTTGCACGATGGTTGGAGGAAATCTTGATACATGGAAAAGCAAAAAACAAAATATGGTAGCACGGTCCAGTGCAGAAGCAGAATACAGAGTCATGGCACACACTGTAAGCGAACTTTATGGATAATGTCCCTTCTCACTGAATTGGGATTTTATAAAGAAGCTCCAATGGATCTATATTGTGACAACCAAACAGCAATATATATTGCATCGATTCCAGTCTTCCATGAGAGGACAAAGCACATTGAAGTTGATTGCCACTTTATACGAGAAAAATTCCAAGTTGGTCTCTTATCCCTGAAGCACATCTCCTAAAAAAATCAAGTGGCAGACATCCTCACCAAACCAGTCACTCACAAGATCATGTCTACCATATGCAGCAAGCTAGGTGTTTGTAACGTCTTCTCACCCCCAGCTTGAGGGGGAGTGTTACAATGTGGGGCCCACCATGGTGCTCGAGCTGGTGGGACCCACCATGAGGACGTAGGTCATCAAGAAGAATCCTAGAGGACTTGGGACACCAAGAAGAGTCCTCTCCCCTACCAAGCTCGAGTAAAGGAATCAAGAAGCACAAGCTAAGTTGATTTAGAAGACTTGAAGATCAAGTGGGGCCCACAAGATCTCTTGAGCTAGCACAATTATCAAGGTTCACTGGAGAATCATGAAGGGCCCACTAGGAGAAGGCCACAAGCTGGCTTATCCCTTATATTCACGTGGATAATAAAGAACTCCTAGTTCTACTCCAATTAGTCTTCTAGGAGTTATAGTTTGAATAGACTTACTTATATTGGGACTTACTTATATTGAAGAGTTAGAGTTATAATGTAATTAGGATTGAATGACAACTTGTATGAGGACTCTACCTCCTCCTCTCCTATAAATAGAGAGGTTGTAATTTGGAATTAATTAAGTCACACATTCAATCCCTAGTTGGTTCTCTCTCTCCCTCTCCTTACTTGATGCAAACCCTTTTCTTTTTTATTTTTTCTCTTCTCTACCGACGGCTTTCCTCCCCTTTTCTCGTTTTTCTTTCTTCTTTCTCTTGTTAGTGATCATGGAAAAGGGATCCTAAATTCAAAAAATCCAAAGCGACATGTTTCATGTGCAAGTGAAAGACAGGATTGGAGTACAGATTTATAGCACTGATATTGTCACAATAAAGTATTGGATGTCGCAGAAGAAAAACACCAAGTTCAGTGAGAAAAGAGCGGATCCAATGGATCTTAGCTGCAATGGATGCAACAGATCGATATTGTGCCTCGGTAGAGGATCAAGCCACAATCCATTACTTCTTATAACTCCAAGAGATAGGATTACGACCTAGGTAAAAAATATAGGCACCAGTTGAAATGAAATCATCTTTGTTACCTGCCCAATCAGCATCAAAAAATGCATGAATAAACAAAACAGATTGTCGATGTAGTACTATATCATGATCCAAAGTCCCACAGAGATAGCTTAACAATCTCTTGAAAGGATCCCAATGATCAATAGTAGGGCAATGCATAAACTAGGATAACTTATTTACCACATAAGCAATGTCAGGGCGAGTAAGAGACAAATATTGCAGACTCCCAACAACGGTCCGATATTCAGATGCATCAGAGAGTGTCGAGCCAAACTGAAGTGTGAGTGTAGATGCTACATGATTTGTATTTGTCATGCATGTGCGAGCAAGGAGATCAGCGATATACCAACATTGAGATAAAAGTAGCCTTCAGAATGAGGAACCACTTCAATACCGAGAAAATAAGCCAAGGAGCCAAGATACTTGAGTGAGGATCTCTGAGCAAGTAGGTGGACGAACATTGTCATAGCTTGATCATTTTTTTCCTGTAATAATGATGTAATCTACATAGACCAGAATATACATCACAACTAAACCTGTGTGAGAGATAAATAGAGAAGAGTCTGCATGAGAGTTAGTGAAGCTCGAGGTAATGAGAAACTGGCGCAACTTATGAACCAAGCACGAGGTGCTTGCTTGAGACCGTAGATGGCCTTGCATAATTGGAATTATGACTATCAATGAAGCCCAGTGGTTGTGCCATAAAGACATCCTCAGATAGAGTACCTTGGAAAAATGCATTATTAACATCAAATTGTTGAAGCGACCAAGAAAAATGTGAATAGTGGTAGGCTTAACAACAAGACAAATGTTTTCATGATAATTAACCCCAAGGCGCTGGTAAAACCCTTTGGCAACTAAACGAGCTTTGTACCTATCAATGGAGACATAAAAAAAATTAGTACGAAATATCCATTTGCAACCAACCTGATTCCGCGAAGGATACGAGGGAAAAAGTTCCCATGTCCCATTCTGAACAAGAGCATTATATTCATCAGACAGCCTGACCTCATTTGGGATTGGTGAGAGCTTGAGTTACAATTGTGGGTTCACGGTTGGTAGATGCAGGCATCTGGGCTGTGATGTTTAGTTTTTGGATGGGTTTGTAAATGTTGTTCTTGGATCTGTTGATAATAACACGGGGAGGAGGGGAAGCAAGTAGGGATGATGGGTGTGAGTTGGCCGATGTGGGAGTGTTGTTAGGTGTTGGGGTGGGAGGGGTGGGATGTGAGGTCATTAAAGGGGCTTGCAGAGGGCGAATGGATTGAAGTTGCAGATGATGTGCCAGTAACTTGAAGGAAGGACACAGATGAACACTAGTGTGAGAGTGTGTCAGACGAGGGATGGTCAAGATGGGACTAAAGTGAAGTGAAGGGGAAGATAGACTCAACGAATTTAACATGACGTGACACATAAAGACGAGAGGTATTGGGATCAAGACATATATAGGCACTTTGAGTGGTAGAGTACCCTAGAAAACTCAAGGAGAAGAACATGGAATGAGTTTGTGGGAGGAGTATGGTCGAAGCCATGGATAACAAAGACAACCAAAAACTACGGAGTTTAGAGTAGTTAGGAGGGTTGCCAAAAATTTTAACATATGGTAAAAGAAGACTAAGCATGGGAGTAGGTAGACGGCTGAAAATATAGACAGCAATGGAGAAAGCATATGACTAGTAAGAGAGAGGGATGGATGAATAATAAAGAAGAGACAAACCTGTTTCGGCAATATGACAATGTCATCGTTCAGAATACCCATTGTGTTCAGGCGTATGGGGAGGAGACATAAGATGAGAGATGCCATTGGTCGCAAAAAAAGGACATTGATTTGTATTCACCCCATTATCAAAATAGAGTGTCTTAATCCATTTACAAAAGAAGTTTTCAACGATAGATTTAAATCGGATAAAGGTATCAAATACATGTAATTTTTGTTTAAGAGGGTAAAATCATATATACTTTGTAAAATGATAAAAAAAAAAATATAATATTTGATATTATCAATAGAAAGAATGGGAGAGGTCTAAATATCCAAGAATATAATATCAAGAGGGGAAGAAGAGACACGAGTGGAGTAGAAAAATGGTAATTTATGATTTTTATGGCATTGACAAGAATTGCAAGTAAAATTAACATTCAGAGGGTGGGATTAACTGAAAAGTGGACACGATGTGTCGGAGAATTGGAAATGATGGATGACCTAAACGATGATGCCATGCAGACAAAGTGGTCTTGACACTGGAGAAAGCAATTATTGGTGGAGACTAGACTTGGGATGATGGCCATTCGTACACACCATCCTTAGTTCGACCCTGCAAAAGAGTTGTCCCCGTATGAAGATCCTCCACATGAAAAGAAGTAGGTAAGAATTCAATGGAAGTATGATTAGTTTTAAAAAATTGAGAAATAGAAATAAGATTCTTTTGCATAGTAGGAACACAAAGAACATTGTTTAATAAAAATTTGCAAGAGGGTGTAGAGAGAGATTTGTAACCAATATGAGTAATAGGAAGACTCGTATCATCACCAATCACAATGTCGTCAGTGCCATCATGAGTATAGACTATTGCATCTAGCGAAAGACAGGACATTGTGGAACATTTTTTCCTTTCTCCCGACACAACTGGCAATGACCGAGTTAGGGTTGAGGTTGAGATCGACCATCCGAAGTGACTATGATGGGGAGACTTGAGGTAGTACCTAGTTGTGGGTGGTATGAGGTCGCCCCTTGTCGTTGATGATTATGATTATCTGACTTGTTAGAATTGGAGTGAGAACCGACAAGATTTGCAGAGGCTGGTAGTGGAGAGGAGTGAGCTTGTTGGACACATAGCGAGACTTCTTTGTTGACGAGTTTTTCATGCAGCTCATCAAAAGAAATTGGCATTTCAAGACAATTAATAATATCAATAAGTGGTTTGTACTCATCGTTGATCCCATCCAAAATTTTCTCAGTGAGGAGGGAACCCTCTTAGGCTAGTCAACTTGTTGGCCACAAATGTATATAATTAATTCTCTTGTCTTCCTTGTAGAGAAAAGCAAAAATCAATCAATAAGCATGAGATCAAGTAAGGTAAGGTAACAATTCCAAATTAGATCTTTCCAAGATCATTCCAAAAATATATTTGACTCCAGATAGGGATAAACCTGTATATATTTAGTTCTCATGAATTAGGCAAGATATAATGATAAAAAAATCAAACAAAATCAGGCCTAATCAAGAAGATATTGTAAGATCTTCAAAAACAACAATCTTTCTTCAAATGGATTGGCGTCAAATAGCCATTTCCTTTCTTATTTTGTGCATGATTCCTTTTATGAAAAACACAATATTCGATGCTAAATATTCCAAGAACAAACAGCCAACTAGTGGCTCTCAAAAATTTCTCCAAAAAATGACAAAACGTGTAGAGTTCTTCAAGCAACTCAATTAATGGTGAAGCTTAGCATAGAAGCTAAGTAATTAGATTCCTGAAATCCAGTGGATAAAAAACCACCCATAATAGGCTCAAGAATAATTTTTTTCATCAGGAAAATCTTGTTCCCAAAAAATTATAACCTTTTATGCAAAAAATCTCAGCATCAACCGATTTTCAGCCAAGAACTTGCAAACCGACGAAATTGCCTTGGTAAACTTCTTCTAATCCAAGATGCATAAATCTCAATAATTTTATAAGATGAAGACAGAAATAAAATCATCTTTGAACCATCTTCTAACGATCCAAAACCAAGAGCATGAAGTAATAATAACAAGAATGAAAACTTTATCTCACAAGCTTCAATCTTGTTTCAGAAAGAGCCTTCTATGAGTAGTTTTGATAATAAATTCTTAGAGCATTCATTTGACGTGGGGATCCTAAGTTTGATGCTCTGATACCATATTGAATTAAGGACCCCATGATTGAAACCTCGAGCAAGATGAGAGAGGGAGAAGAAAAAGAGCAAAGAGAGAGAGAGAGAGAGAGAGAGAGAAGAGAAAAGAGAGAAAAAGAGTTTAAGAGTGGAGAGCTTGATTGAACCCTTCAACCAAGACCCCTATTTATACTATTTTCATTACATATTTAGAGATCAGATAAGATCTTTAATTACATCAATCATGATTATCCAAATCTACATAAATCAAGGGAAGATAAATAGATTACGTTAATCAAGGAAGATTGCCAAATCTTCCAACTCATTGTGATGACTCATCATGCCACCTCACGTGACCATGGTGGGTCCCACTAGCTCGTGTGATCATGGTGTATCCCACCTTGTAACACTTTGTGTGGCGATCGTTGGATAACAGTAGAGTAAGAGAATGTTGCTACAACCGTTGCTTCGAAATCCAAGGTTGCAGTTAGACACATCAGATCCATTCATCGCCATTCGTTTTTGTGTTGTTCTGTTGTTGTTTTTTGCCAAGTTAATCTTCCGAAGTGTTTGCCATTGTTGCTGTTTTTTTTTCATCCTAAGTGGAGGTTCCCATCGTCTACATCTCGTCATGGTAGTAGGATCCTATCACCAGCTTTGTTTATGCGAAAACAAATCTTGGTTATTTTTTTTCGGAAACTAATCTGTTGGATTGATTTATTTTTGGAGTCTCTTGCTGACTCATCTCCATGTGCCAGTTCCATTGCCACTTACAGAAATGCTTCAATTCATCACTGTTCATACCGAGACTTTATGCTATTTCAAAAACTTGTTTTCGTTGTTGTCTCTCTGATGCTATTGCATAATTCTGCTATCTTTGGAAACTCCAGTAATCTTCTATCGATCCGGAATTGATCTTGGTTGCTGCTTTGGGAGGACGAAGGCACTGGCTGATTGATCCCATCATGTTGCCATTTTTGGATGATGAATCAGCCTACTAGCTTGCTCTACATGGCAATCACCAGTGCCTCTTGGGGAATACAATACTACTTCCAAATTTAAATCTTGCCAAGATAGGTAGCAGGATTTTTATCTTCTGCCAAGACTTGGACCAAACTCGGCCGAATCAAGCAAGAGAACCAGCGACCCAAGGATAACTTGGTTTTGTTCCGACCGAGTCAACTCAGGCCTAGCCGCACCAGCCTAATCGAGTCAACTCGATCTGAGTCAGTTTGACTCGGCCTTCACATGCTGGTCTCCAGACTCGGTTGACTCATTTATTAACTCAGATTATTATTCCTCAGTCACCATATTATTTTGTGCACAACCTTTTAATGGACGCACAAAGGATTATTTTATGGGTCCTTGGATTTTCATTATTTGGTACTTGTTATTGGGCCCAAGTCTATTTCTGTTGCTGCTATTGTGTCTCTTTGATTGAGACATTATTATTGAAGAAAGACTTCTCAGTTGCTAATTGTTGTTAGCATTGGTTATTCTGATTAAGTAGAAAGTATATGGTGGCCCCTAAATATTATCTTCCAAGTGATTACCTGTTACCTCCCTTAATTGGCCTTTACTACTCCTACCATTTGAGAGTATGTGTCCTATGGAGGGACAAGGTGATGAAGTAGTTCTATTACACTTCTGAGCAATGCCTATAAAACCACTACCTACTGAAGATAAGAGTGTGCCCAACATGAGTTATTTGACTGGAGTATGGAGCGGTGTCTTACGGCTAAGAGTGATTTTACTCGCACTTATATTATGCCAGTAGGGCCTCTTGGAAGATACCACTAGCTTGAGGGGGAGTATTGGAAGATATGGTGAACTGCCATTTTATACGGGAAGATCCTAGACACCATTTGTAGCAAGTTGGACATTCATGATGTTCTCTCACCCACAACTTCAAGGGGAGTGTTGGAAGATATGGTGGACTACCATTTTATACGGGAAAATCCTATATACCATTTGCAACAAGTTGGGCATTCATGATGTTCTCTCACCCCCAGCTTCAGGGGGAGTGTTGGAAGATGGGCTCAATCCCACAAGACCAAGGAAGGCCCACACATCCAAGATATGTGGAAGATGGGCTCAAGGCCTACAAACCAAGGAGAAGGCCCACATGCCCTTATAGTGCTGGTAGGATGGTAAATAAAGAGTCATCTCATAGAGATGACATTGATGTAATTAATTTAAGTTCTTGGTATTATTGTAATATTATAGTTTTATCAATCTATAAATTGAGCTTCAGGGGGAGGGTTAGTACATAAGTCGATAACCTCTTTCTTCCTCCTGGTTTCTCCCAATGAGTCCCTCTGTCTTTTTCTCCATGAGCTAAATCCATGGAGTCCTGAAGAATGTGAGTTCACCCATCAAACTTGTTCGAAGATATAATGTAATTAGGGTGTCATTTAAGTAATTAATTTATGTTGTTTGTCTCTTCTTAACTCTTACTAGTGTCAAGGGAATAATTTTAATAATATACTTGTATTCATATATAAATAGAGTTTAAGGGGGAGGGCTTGGATACAAGTAAATAACCCCATTCTTCCTCCTGTTTTCCCCCCAATGGTCCTTTGCTTCTTTCTCCATGGTGTAATACATGGAGTCTTGAAAACAGAGCATTGACTTTCAAGACTCGTAGCTATGGTTTTTTAGAATTCCATCATACTTTTCTGCTCAATTTAGTCGAAGACTGCATGGGTTGTTTTTGTTTTAGATATGAAGGAGTAACTGAATTCTGATTTAGAGAGATAAGTCATTTCTCTTACTTTCTTCCCTTTGACGTCTATATTTGAAGCTCTAAATACATTATGGTTATGTACAACTATAGTTGTTAGAAGTTTTTATTGATAATTAGCCTATACATGTACTGTTCAAGGATGGTTTACCGATGTCTTACACTATTGAAAATCAGATCTCAGTGAGTTCTGTTTACCGATGATCATAGCTCTCTACTGCTATCAGTATTGGCATCTCTCTCTCCTATCTCTTTATTTACCGATGTCTCTCTGGTATTGATAAGACTTCAGGATTTCTCTCTGCCATTTGGTGCTCCCATTTTTATTTTTTTTTGCTATATCATGTTCTAAAAAATAAGAGGGAAGCATCAGCTCCACTTTCTCTTTGGAAAACAGAATGGGGATTGTCTCCAGACCATAATTTCTTTGACTGAAGCCATCATGATTTTCTTTAGAAAGCATAAAACTAAAAGATGGAAAAAAAAACTTGATTTCTCAAACAGAGAATAGACGTGCAAATGAATTTGGGTGGCATCTTGTTGTTATCGTTGTGTGACACTTATCTTATGGTTATTATCGTTCTGACATTGTTATTCTTCTCCTCATGCAAGGATGTGAATAGCAACATATCTATTTAAAAAAGGAAGCTCTTTGATTTTTTGAATAGCTGAGTATATTACCTTCTGATCATCATTAGTTGTTATCAGCTTGATCCGTATCAGAATACAGAATTAGAAACAACTCTGTTATCTAATACAATTGCTATCTATTCCGAGTTATCCGTTATTTGTTATCTACTTTGTTCATTACAACGGCTATGTTGCCAATTGTTCTAATAGCATCACTAATCAAATGAGGCTGTCTATGTAGGTATTATCTCTGAGAGTTATTGGTATCGTTATCTTTCAGGCCAACTGGTGGATTACATCCTATCTAGCTTAATCACGATACTGGCTGAGAAATTTAGCTGATTGATTTTTTAACGCTACTGCTTCTCCAGGATCTTCGGCTATCTTCGAAAAATCTCTGCTGTTTAACCACTACAAATCCAATTTTATGTCATCTAGAAGAAGTGTCTAACTTGTTCTCTGTTTCTATTATACTAATCTAGGCCACGATTTCTACACCGATTCCTCTCGCAACTCTACTATAATTGTCTGATACCTGACTTAGCTCGACACGATCACTTGCCTCAGTCTAACTCAGATTCTTGACTTCAACTTGATTATTATATTGGATTATTGGCAGCTTATTACTCAGCTTAGCTTATTATTTGGTGCACATTCTCCTTATTCAAGGATGGACTGGCTACAGATTATTTCACGTGTTCTTATTACTTTTAAGGACTTCCATTATTTAACAGTTTTCCACTACTATACAATTGCACATTTGGTATGTGTTATTTGGGCATTGGCCCATTTTCGCTGCTGCTATTGTGTCTCTTTGATTGAGACATTATTTCTGAAGAAGAACTCCTCAGTTACTTGCCTTGGGTTCATTATTTATTGATTGTTGTTGGCATTGGTTATTCTAATGAAGATTTAAATTTCCTAGGAAAATAAAGCGCATGGTGGCTCCAACATCTTATCTTCCTTTGATTTCCATTGTTTTCGTGATTGCTTTTCCTTTTTTTTGCGATTATTATTATTGTTCTTGTTAGTTTGGAATTAGGGCGTTTAATTCCTAAAACCACTGAGATAGCGTAACAATTACTTGACCCCATCCCAATGATCAATAGTAGGGCAATGTATAAACTAGGATAGCTTATTTCCCACAAAAGCAATATATGGCGAGTAAGAGACAAATATTGCAGACTCCCAATAATAGTCCGGTATTCAGATGCATCAGAGAGTGTCAAGTAAGATTGAAGAGTGAGTGTAGATGATGTGGTTTCTACAATGTGGGATCCACTGTTTTGGGCTCACAGTGACCCACTTGGTCCTGGGGTTAAGTACCTATGCCTTCCACACCTAACAGGTCGGTCTTTCGCGTAGTATTGGCAAGGTACTTAATATTTATTATCAGAGCAGGCTACCATGTCATGCGTTCGAATCCTAGAAGGGGTGACCTCGCGGAAGGGGTGACTTCAGTGTGGAGTAGGCCGATGCTAGAGTAGGCCGTCGCTAGAGTGGGCCGCCGTGGACGTCAGCTCGTGAAGGTGGGGTGAATGTTATAGTCCTGGGATTAAGTACCCTATGTCTTTTGCTCCTAACAGACCGGTATTTTGGGTAGTATAAAATATTAAACACCTAGCCAATACTACCCAAAAGACCGACCTGTTAGGAGTGGAAGGCATAGGTACTTAACCCCAAGACCAAGGGGTCACTGTGTGCCCATAACATCACACCCCACATTCGTGAGCCAACGACCCTGGTGGCTTTACCTGCTAGCGACGAGGAGGGGTACCTGCATCTGGGATTTGCAATCTCCCACGACTGTCGAGAATCGAACTCATGACCAAGTGCTAGCTCTGATCCGAAATATTAAGCACCTAGCCAATAATACCCAAAAGACCGGCCTATTAGGAGCGAAAAACATAAGTACTTAATCCCAGGACCATAACATCCACCATGGTGCACGAGCTTGTAGGACCCACCATCAGGACGTGGGATGCCAAGAAGAGTCCTCACCCAAGCTAGCATGAGTTAAGAAGATAAAAAGCACAAGTAGAAATGAGTTAGAAGATTTGAAGATCAAGTGGGACCCACAAATATACCACGAGCTGGAATCTTATCAATATGAGTTGGAAGATCATGTGGAATCTACAAGGGTAAGGCCACAAGCAGGCCTCCTCCCTTATGTCCACGTTCATGAAGAAGACTTATATTAAATCTCTATTAGATTGTGTTATCCTTTCATGATAGACTTATCTTAGAGAGTTAGAGTTGGAATGTAATTATGAGATTTAAAGGTTAATTGTATAAGGACTCTATCACTTCCTCAAACATCTAGAGCGGAAGGTAGGAATGGATGAAGAAATGCAGGCATTTTATGAAAATCAGACATGGGCTCTAGTCCCACTTCCACCAGATAAGAAACTCGTTGGTTGCAAATGGGTGTTTACTGTGAAACACAATCCGGATGGGTCTGTGGCTTAGTTGAAGGCTCGCCTCATGGCTAAGGGAAATACACAATGTTATAGAATTGATTATGAGGAAACCTTCTCTCCAGTGGAAAAAATGAATTTGGTACATGTGTTATTATCTCTGGCAGCTAACTCTTCCAGGCAGGTATATGAACTTGATGTGAAAAATGCCTTTCTGAATGGGGAAATCAAAGAAGAGATTTATATGCAACAAACAACTGGGTATGTGGTTGAGGGGGAGTCAGTATGCCGGCTAAAAATCTCTGTATGGTCTAAAACAGTCCCCTCGTGCATGGTTTGAGAAATTTAGTCATGATTGTACAGATGCTCTGGAGATCACTCGGTTTTTATTAAAAATACACCTAGAGGCAAGGTAATTCTAGCAATATATGTTAATGATATCATTTTAACTGGTAGTGATTTTGAGGGTATCCGAAAAACAAAAAAAAAAATATGTGCTGAATTCAAGACTAAGGATCTTGGACTACTCAAATATTTTCTGGGTATTGAAGTATTAAAATCTAGACATGGAACTGTGCTATCCCTAAGGAAGTATGCCCTTGATCTACTGGAGGAGACATGAATGCTAGGATGCAAACCAACAGACACTCCTATGGACCCAAATACAAAATTATGTACAGGTACTGGAGAAGATGTAGACATCAGAAAATATCAGAGACTAGTGGGAAGACTTATTTACCTGTGTATAAAAAGGCTAGATATATCATATGCAGTAAGTGTGGTGAGTCAATACATGCACAAACCACAACTTAGTCATTGGCTAGCATTTGAAAGGAAATTTCAATATCTGAAAGGAGCTCTAGGAAGAGGGCTTCTCTAAAAAAATCATGGTCACTTCAACCTCGAAGGATTCTTAGATGCAGACTGGGCCGGATCCCCAGATGATAGGAAATCTACTTGGGGATTTTGTACTATGGTTGGAGGGAATTTGATTACATGGAAAAGCAAGAAGCAAAATATAGTAGCACGATCAAGTGTAGAAGCAGAATACAGAGTCATGGCACACACTGTTAGTGAACTCCTATGGATAAGATCTCTTCTCACTGAACTGGGATTCAACAAAGAATCTTCGATGGATCTATATTGTGATAATCAAGCTGCAATACACATTACATCGAATCTAGTTTTCCATGAAAGAATAAAACATATTGAAGTGGACTGCCATTTTATAAGAGAAAAGTTCCAAGCGGGTCTATTATAGCTAAAGACTATATCATCACAAAGTCAAGTTGCAGATATTCTCACCAAGTCTGTCACTCACAAGATTATGTCCACCATCTGCAGTAAGCTGGGCATCTACGATGTTTTCTAACCCCCAGCTTGAGCGGGAGTGTTACAATGTGGGACCCACTATGGTGCACGAGTTGGTGGGACCCACCATGAGGACACGGGATGCCAAGAAGAGTCCTCACCCAAGCTAGCACGAGTTAAGAAGATAACAAGCACAAGCTTAAATGAGTTAGAAGACTTGAAGATCAAGAGGGACCCACAAAGATACCACGAGCTGGAATCTTAACAATATGAGCTAGAAGGTCATGTGGGACCCACAAGGATAAGGCCACAAGCTGGCCTCCTCCCTTATGTCTATGTTCTTGAAGAAGAGTTATAGTTCAACTTGTATTAAACCTCTATTAGATTGTGTTATCCTTTCTTGATTGACTTATCTTAGAGAGTTAGAGTTGGAATGTAATTAGGAGATTTCAAGGTTAACTGTATAAGGACTCTATCACTTCCTCTACTAAAAATAGAGGTGTTGTAATTCGGAATTAATCAAGTTCTACAATTTTCTCTTGAGTAAATCTCTCTCTCTTTGGTTGGCGCATTCCTTGTTCCTCTTCTCTTCTTCTCTCTACCTAAGAGCCTTCTTCCCCTTTTCTCCTTTTTCTTTCTCTCTTCCCTTGCTTGAAATATTAGAAAAGGGATCCTAAATTCAACAGTGGCAAGCGGTGTAGCTTCAGGTTTTGCATTTGTCATGCGTGTGTGAGCAAGAAGATCAAAGATATACCGGAATTGAGATAGATGTAGGCCTTCAGAATGAGGAACCACTTCAATACCGAGAAAATAAGCCAAAGAGTCAAGATCCTTGAGTAAGGATCTCTGAGCAAGTAGGTGGACAAACATTGCCATAGCTTGATCATTGTTTCATGTAATAATGATGCCGTCAAAATAGACCAGAATATACATCACAACTAAACTTGTATGAGAGATAAATAGAGAAGAGTCTGCGTGAGAGTTGGTGAAGCCTGAGGTAATGAGAAACTGGCGCAACTCTTGATATAACAAGCATGAGGTGTTAGCTTGAGATTGTAGATGGCCTTGCGAAGTTTGCAGACATAATTGGGATTCTTACGATCAATGAAACCCGATGGTTGTACCATAAAGAAATCCTCAAAAAGAGTACCTTGGAGAAACACATTAATAACATCAAGTTACGAATAGTGGTAGGCTTAACAACAGGACAAAATGTTTCATGATAACTAACCCCAAGGCACTGGTGAAACCCTTTGGCAACTAAACGAGCCTTGTACCTATCAATGAAGCCATCAGAAAAAAATTTAGTATGAAATATCCATTTGCAACCAACCAAATTATACGAAGGATCCGAGAGAACAAGTTCCCATGTCCCATTCTAAACAAGAGCATCATATTCATCAAACATAGCCTAACGCCATTTGGGATTGGTGAGAGCGAGTTATAGTTTTGGGTACACGGTTGGCAGATGCAGTCACCTAGGCAGTGATGTTTAGTTTTTGGATGGGCTCGTAAATCCTGTTCTTGGATCTAGTGACAATAACACGGGGAGGAGAGAAGCAGGTAGGGATGATGGGTGTGAGTTGGCCAAAGTGGGAGTGTGGTTAGGTGTTGAGATGGGACGGGGCTTGCAAAGAGCGCAGGGATCAAAGCTACAGATGATGTGCCGGTAACCGAGATGAAGGACACAGATGAACACCAATGTGAGAGTGTGTCAGACGAGGGATGGTCAAGATGAGACTAAAGTGAAGTGAAGGGGAAGATAGACTCAACAAATTTAACATGACGCGACACATAAAGATGAGAGGTATTGGGGTCAAGACATATATAGGCAGTTTGAGTGGTAGAGTACCCTAGAAAAACACTAGGAGAAGAACATGGAATGTGTATGTTGGAGGAGAATGGTCGGAGCCACGGATAACAAAGACAACCAAAACTACGGAGTTTAGAATAGCCAGGAGGGTTGCCAAAAAGTTTGGCATATGGTGAAAGAAGACTAAGTGTGGGAGTAGGTAGACGGTTGATGAGATGGACACCAATGGAGAAGGTACATGACCAGTAAAAGAGAGGGATGGATGAATGAGAAAGAAGAGACAAACATGTTTCGATAATATGACGATGTTGTCGTTCAGACTACCCATTGTGTTTAGGTGACATAAGATGAGAGATGCCATTGGTTGCCAAAAAAAGGACATCGCTTTGTATTCCCCCATTATCAGAATAGAGTGTCTTAATCCGTTAACAAATAAATTTTCTACGATAGATTTAAATGAGATAAAGGTATCAAATACATGTAATTTTTTTAGAGGATAAAACCATATATACTTTGTAAAATGATCAACAAAAATGATATAATATTTGAAATTATCAATAGAAAGAATGGCAGAGGTCCAGACATTTGAGAATATAATATCAAGAGGGGAAGTAGAGACAAGAGTGGAGTGGGAAAATGGTAATTTGTGACTTTTATTGCTTTGACAAGAATTGCAAGTAAAATTAAAATTTTGAGGGTGGATTAAATCTAACTGAAAAGTGGACACAATGTGTCAGAGAATTGGAGACGATGGATGACCTAGACAATGATGTCATGCAAACGAAGTGGTCTTGAAACTGGAGAACGCAATTATTGGTGGAGACTGGACTTGGGACGATGGCCATTTGTACACACCATCCTTAGTTCAATCCTGCGAAAGTGTTGCCCTCGTATGAAGATCCTTCACACAAAAAGAAGTAGATAAGAATTCAATGGAAGTATTATTAGTTTGACAAAATTGAGAAATAAAAATAAGATTCTTTTGCATGGTAGGAACACAAAGAACATTGTTTAATGAAAATTTTGCAAGAGGGTGTAGAGAGAGATTTGTAACCAATATGAGTAATAGAAAGACCCGTGCCATCACCAATCACAATGTCATCAAATCCATCATAAGGATTATGAATAGAGAGATTACTCAAGTCGGTTGTAAGGTGGTGCGATGCTCCACTGTCCAGAAGCCATGGAGAACCAATAGGAGAAGTGGTGGTTGCAAGATGTGCTCATGGTTGCCATTATGTTGAAAGGCGAGGTTGCCAATGAGAGGGGTAGAGAGGAGCCTGAGAAGGTAGCATAGACAGTTGCATCCGGTGAAAGATGGGACATTGTCTTTACTGTTATCTCGACCAAGGTGAGAGAGAGAAAAAGAAAAAGAAAGAGAGAGAGAGCTCTCAGGCAGAGGAGATAAGAGAGAAAAAAATGGAGAAGAGTTTAGACTAGAGATGAAAGCTTCAGGATGAGAAGTGGAGAACTACTTCTTTCTTATTTATAATTCGAGTATAAGCACCTCTATTCATAGTAGAGGAAAGTAGTAGAGTCCAAGTACAGTTGAACTATCATTCTCCCTATTACATTCAAATTATAACTCTTATATAAGTCTATCATAATAAAATAACTCAACATAATTAGAAGACTAACATAACTCAAACTCAACCTCTTCTATGAGGATGTGACCATAAGATAGAGATGCCAGTTCGTGGTTAGCATTGTGGATCCCACGTGATCTTCTATCTCATGTGATAAGGATACCAGCTCGTGGTATCTTTGTGGGTCCCACGTGATCTTGAAATCTTCCAACTCATGCTAGCTCGTGCTTCTTATCTTCCAACTCATGTCGGCTCATGTGATGACTCATCATGTCCTCTCTCGTTCTCATGGTGGGTCCCACCAGCTCGTATAACCATGGTGGATCCTACTTTGTAACACTCCCACTCAAGCTGGGGGTGAGAAAACATAGTAAACACCCCACTTTTTGCAGATGGTGGACAAGATCTTATGAGTAACTGGTTTAGTGAGAATGTCTGCAACTTGGCTTTGTGAAGATATATGTTTGAGAGATAATATGTCGGTTTGAAATTTTTCTCGTATTAAGTGGCAGTCTACTTTGTTAAAGGATATTGTACTCTGGTTGGAGGAAACTTGGTTACATGAAAAAGTAAGAAGCAAAATGTGGTTGGAAGATTTAGCATCGAGGCAGAATACAGAGCTATGGCTCATACCGTTAGTGAACTCTTATGGGTTAGGATCCTTCTTACCGAATTAGATTTTTATAAAAAAAAGGGTCTATAGGTCTGCCTTGTGATAATCAAGCAACCATTCATATTACTTCAAATCTAGTTTTTCATGAAAGAACTAAACATATTGAGGTGGATTGTCATTTTATACTGGAGAAGTTTCAAGCATGGTATCAGAGCAAGGTTCTCATATGTGGGCATCCACCCAAATTATCCACGTGCCACTACGTGAGGGCCTCTACCCAAATTATCCACATGCCTACACATGAGGGGGAGTGTTAAAGGATAGTCCCACATACATTAGTGAGTATAAAGATCTTGCATTTATTAGCTGGGAGAAAAGGTTTCCTAAGTAACTAGTCATTTTAGGATAAGGCCTTGGACCCAATTTAACATACTTCAATGTACTTTGTTTTCTCATGGAAGACCGGATTTGATGTGATATGTAATTCCACTTGATTATCACAATATAGATCCATAGGAGCTTCTTTATAAAATCCCAGTTTAGTGAGAAGAGATCTGATCCATAGAAGCCACTAACTGTGTGTGCCATAGCTCTGTACTCTGCTTCTGCACTAGACCGTGCAACTACATTCTGCTTCTTGCTTCTCCATGTAACTAAGTTCCCTCCAATCATTGTACAATATCCAGAAGTAAATTTTCTATCATTCAGGGATCCGGCCCAGTCTACATATGAAAATCCTTCTATGTTGAAGTGACCATGGTTCTTATAGAGAAGCCCTCTTCCTGGAGCTTCTTTCAAATATCGTTATATTCTTTCTAGATCTTGCCAATGATTGAGTTGTGGTTTGTGCATGTATTGACTTACCACACTTACTGCATATGATATATTTTTCCTTGTTACACAAAGATAAATCAATTTTCCCACAAGTTTTTGATATTTTCCAATATCCACATCTTCTCCAGTACCTGCACATAAGTTTTTATTTGAGTCCATAGGGGTTTTTCTAGTCTACACCCCATCATTCGTGTGTCCTCTAGTAGATCAAGAAAATAATTCGTTTGAGATAGTACAATCCCATGTTCTGATAGTAGTACTTCAATACCTAGAAAATATTTAAGTAGTCCAAGATCTTTTGTCTTAAATTCTGCACATATTTTTTCCTTCGTTTCCTGGATGCCCTTGGGATCACTACCGGTTAAAACAATATCATCAACATATACTGCCAAAGTCACTTTGGCTTTAGGTGTGTCTTTAATAAATATGGAGTGATCTACCAAACATCTGTGAAATCCAACCTGTATGAGCGATTGGCTAAAATTTTCTAACCATGCTCGAGGAGACTGTTTCAGACCATACAAGGATTTCTTCAATCGACATACCGACTCCCCCTCAACTACATAACCAGGTGGTTGATGCATATAAATTTCTTCCTTGATATCCCCATTAAGAAAAATATTTTTCACATCAAGCTGATATACCTACCAGGAAGAATTAGCCGCCAGAGATAATAAAATACGTATCGAGTTCATTTTGGCCACTGGAGAGAATATTTCCTCATAATCAATTACATAACACTGTGTATAGCCTTTAGCAATGACGTGAGCCTTAAGGCGAGCAACGGACCCATCCGGATTGTGTTTCATTGTAAAAACCCACTTGCAATCGACATGTTTCTTATCTTATGGAAGAAGAACTAGAGCCCATGTTTGACTTACATATATTGCCTGCATTTCTTCGTCCATTGCCTCTTTCCACCCCGGATGTTTGAGAGCCGCCTGATAGGACCGTGGGACTGATATGGAGGAGATAGATGGAAGGAATTGACAACATAAAGGGGATAAATGATGGTGAGACACAAAATTGGATATGGGGTGAGAAATAGAGGGCGTAGTGCAAGTCTTGGGTTGTTTTCGTGTTGAATTTATGGAAAAGAGAAATACGTCATTGGCTTATTAACTTATTATAATCAGAGTACATGAACCTTTACTTATAATAATAAAGGAAGGTAGTAGAGTCCAATTACAATAAAACTACCTTTGTCCCAATTACACCAAAACTCTAACACTAAAAGATAAATTCTAACATAATTAAATAACTCAATATAGATAAAAGACAAACATAACACAAACTAAAACTCTTCTAGGACATGACCAAAAGATAATGATGCCTTTGTGAGTCCTTCTTGATCTTCCAACTTATGTGATAAGGATGCCAGATTGTGGTAATAATGGTGGGTCCTAATTCTTATGTTCTTGGGCCCATATTATGGGCCTTCCATTGTCGTCTGACCCATCTTATAATACTCTTAGATATGTGGACCTTCCTTGGTCGTGTGGGCTTGGGCCTATCTTCCAACATTTTGCAAGGTAATGGGACAAGTATCATATTGTGGGCCAAAAACAACAAGAGAAGATGAACTTACCTCGGTGGGATCCATAAACTCAAAAGGTGTGGTGTTAGCCAGTGTGTCTGGGGGTTGATCAGTTTCCGTAGCACGGGGCACAACCAGTCGAGGAGAATTTGGTACTAAAGATAGACTTGGAGGAACATTGTCAGATTAATATGAAGAGTCTTAAAAAAATGACATCTCTGGACACAAGTAAACGTTAGAGAGTGATATTGTAGCAAACATAGTCCTTTTGTGTGCGATAGTATCCTAAAAAGATACATTTGATAGATTTGGGATTAAGTTTACTATGTTGTGGGGAGGTAATATGAACAAAACATTGACACCCGAAGACTTTCAAGGGAAGTGCAAAAGGATCATCATGTGGCAACAATAAAGAGTATGGGGATTTATTACCTAGAATGGAAGAGGGTAGCCTATTTATAAGAAAACATGAAGTAAGGATGACATGCATCCAATAAAATTATGAAACATTCTTGGTATATAGTAAATTGCGAGCTACCTAAAGAAGATGAAGATTTTTTCGTTCTGCTACACCATTCTTTTGAGAGGTGTAGGCACAAGATGTTTGATGGATAATGTCATTCTCTTGACAAAAGGAGTCAAGGTCTCTAGAAGTATATTCTTTAGCATTATCAGACCGAAGTACTTTTATTTTTTTACCAAACTGAGGGAGTACTATAGCATGAAAGGATTTAAATATGGATAGTATTTCAGAACATTCTTTAAAGAGAAATAACTAAGTGGTACGAGTAATGTTGAATTTAGGATCCTTTTTCCAATATTCTGAGCAAGGGAAGAGAGAAAGAAAAAAAGGAGAAAAGGGGAAGAAGGCTCTCGGGTAGAGAGAAGAAGAGAAGAGGAACAAGGTGTGCGCCAAGCAAAGAGAGAGATTTACTCAAGAGAAAATTGTAGAACTTGATTAATCCCGAATTAAAACACCTCTATTTATAGTAGAGGAAGTGATAGAGTCCTCATACAATTAACCTTTAAATCTCCTAATTACATTCCAACTCTAACTCTCTAAGATAAGTCTAACTTGAAAGGATAACACAATCTAATAGAGTTCTAATATAAGTTGAACTATAACTCTTCTTCAATAATGTGGAAATAAGGAAGGAGATGAGCTTGTGGCCTTAGCCTTGTGGATCCCACATGATCTTCCAGCTCATATTGATAAGATTTCAGCTCGTGGTATCTTTATGGGTCCCACACTATCTTCAAGTCTTCTAACTCATTTCAGCTTGTGCTTCTTATCTTCTTAACTCATGCTAGCTGGGATGAGGACTCTTTTTAGCATCCCACGTCCTCATGGTGGGTCCCACTAGCTCGTGCACCATGGTGGGTCCCACATTGTAACACTCCCCCTCAAGTTGGGGGTGAGAAAATATCGTAGATGCCTTGCTGGCTACAGATGGTAGACATAGTCTAGTGATTGACCGGCTTGGTGAGAATATATGCAACTTGACTTTGTGATGATATATGCTTTAGAGATAAAAAACCCGCTTGGAGCTTTTCTCGTATAAAATGGCAGTCCAGTTCAATATGCTTTGTTCTTTCATAGAGGACTGGATTCGATGTAATGTGTATAGCTGCTTGATTATCACAATATAGATCCATCAAAGCTTCTTTGTAGAATCCCAATTCAGTGAGAATAGATCTTATCCATAGTAGTTCACTAACAGTTTGTGCCATGACTCTGTATTCTGCTTTTGTACTAGACCGTGCTACTACATTTTCCTTCTTGCTTGTCCATGTAACCAAATTCCCTCCAACCATCGTACAAAATCCTGAAGTAGATTTCCTGTCATCTAAGGATTTGGCCCAGTCTGCATCTGAGAATCCTTCAATGTTGAAGTGACCATGATTTTTATAGAGAAGCCCTCTTCCTGGAGCTCCTTTCATATATTGTAATATCCTTTCAAGTGCTTACCAATGACTAAGTTGTGGTTTGTGCATGTATTGACTCACCACACTTACTGCATATGATATATCTGGCCTTGTTACACATACGTAAATAAGTCTTCCCACTAGTCTATGATATTTCGCGATATCTACATCTTCTCTAGTACTTGCACATAATTTTGTATTTCAATCCATAGGAGTGTCTGCTGGTTTGCATCCCATAATTCATGTCTCCACCAGTAGATCAAGGGCATACTTCCTTTGGGATAGCACAATCCCATGTTTGGATTGTAATATTTCAATACCTAGAAAATATTTAAGTAGTCCAAGATCCTTTGTCTTGAATTCAACACATATTTTTTCTTTTGTTTCCTGGATGCCCTCGGAATCACTACCAGTTAAAATGATATCATCAACATATACTGCCATAATTACCTTGTATCTAGGTGTGTTTTTAATAAAAATTGAGTGATCTCCAGAGCATCTGTAAAATCCTACCCGTATGAGGGCTTGACTAAATTTCTCAAACCATGCACAAGGGGACTATTTTAGACCATACAGAGATTTTTTTAGTCGACATACTGACTCCCCCTCAACCACATACCCAGGTGGTTGTTGCATATAAATTTCCTCTTTCATGTCCCCATTTAGAAAGGCATTTTTCACATCAAGTTGATATACCTACCAAGAAGAGTTAGCTGCCAGAGATAATAACACACCTACCGAGTTCATTTTTGCCAGTGGAGAGAAGGTTTCCTCATAATCAATCCCATAACATTGTGTATAGGCCTTAGCCATGAGGCGAACCTTTAGCCGAGCCACAGACCCATCCGGATTGTGTTTCACAGTAAACACCCATTTCCAACCGACGGGTTTCTTATCTGATAGAAGTGGGACTAGAGCCCATGTCTGATTTTCATAAAGGGCCTGCATTTCTTCATCCATTGCTGCCTTCCAACCTGGTTGTTTGAGAGCCTCCTTATAGGACTGTGGTACAGATATGGAAGAAATAGAAGAGAGAAATTGACAACATGCAGGGGACAGACGATGATGAGACACAAAATTTGATTTGGGATGAGACGTAGAGGATATGGTGCATGATCTGGGTTCTTTTTATTTGTTTGATAGGACGAGTATCATATTGTGGGCCAAAAACAACTGGAGAAGATGAACTTACCTCGGTGGGATCCGTAAACTCAGCAAGTGTGGTGTTAGCCGGTGTTTTTGGGGGCTGAGTAGTTTCTGTAGCACGGGGCACAATAGGTTTAGGAGAACCTGATATTGAAGATAAACTTGGAGGTGCATTGTCAAAATAGTATGGAGAGTCTTAAAAAAATGTGACATCTCTGGACACATATAAACACTGAAGAGTGGGATTATAATAAACATAACCCTTTTGTGTACAAGAGTATCCTAGAAAGATACACTTGATAGATTTAGGATCAAGTTTAGTGTGTTTTGGGGAGGAAATATCGACAAAACATGGACACCCGAAGATTTTCAAGGCCAGTGAAAACGGATCATCATTTGGTAATAATATAGAGTAAGGAGATTTATTACCAAGAACGGAAGATGGTAGATAATTTATAAGAAAGCATGTGGTCAGGATTGCATGAGGCCAATAAAAGTATCGAACTTTCATTGCATATAATAAACCTCAAGAATATGATGATTTTTCTGTTTAGCTACACCATTTTGTTGAGGAGTGTAGGCACATGATGTTTGATGGATAATGCCATTTTCTTGACAAAAAGAGTCAAGTTCTTTGGAAATGTATTCTTTGGCATTATCATACCGAAGTATTTTTATGTTCTGACCAAACTGAGTGAGTACCATAGCATGAAAAGACTTAAAAATCAATGGTATCTCAGAACGCTCCTTAAATAGAAACAACCAAGTGGTACGAGTGAATTCATCAATAAATATAATAAAATACCTGACTTGAAAAATATTTGAGACGCTCAAGGGTCCCCATACATCGGTATGAATTAATGAAAATGGAGTAATACTTTTGACTTCTGGACGAGGTGAGTATGTACTCCTTTGATGTTTACTCAGTTGACAAACTTCACAATGAAACTCGGACCTGACTTTAAGAGTAGGAAACATATAATGAAGAGATTGTGAAGATGGATGTCCCAACTGGTTGTGCCATAGCCTTGTCTCATTTTCACTGGTGGAAACAATATTTACTTTTGGCATATGTAGGTAGTATAGCCCCCCTTGTTCACGGCCTCCACAGATCACCTGCTCATTATAAGATCTTGAAATACACACGAAGTCAGTGAGAAGGTGATAGAGCAATTAAAATACTTTATCAACTGACTAACAGGTAACAAATTCAAAGGGAAGGTAGGAACAAATAGAATATCAGTGAGCAGAAGTGATGGTGTAATGGAAGTGGATCCTTTCCCTTTAACCTTGGTTTCAGAACCGTCAGCTATAGTAACAAACTTATGTGAAAGACACGGAGATACATAATGTAATAAATGTCTGTTACTTGTAAGATGCTCGGAGGCTAATGAATCAATTATCCAGGATGAAGATGAGGCAGATAGCATACCTGAAGCAGTGATGGCAGCGGTATTTAATGAGGAACTTCAAGAAGAACCCATCATTTTTTGAAACAACTCATATTCTTCATCAGTAAAACTTTTATTTTCAGTTGTTTTTGTGGGTTGATCCTCCTTTGTATCACCTACCAAGGCTTTATTAGCCTTTGTCAAGTTTGAGTTATCATTGGCATTATAACATATTTCTCCATAGTGACAATTTTTTCCACAGTAACTCCTGTCCTTGTAATAACATGTATCGATAGTGTGGCCATATCTCCCGCAATGTGTGCATTGTTTCCAAAATTTTCCATGCTTTTGATTAGCCAACTAATCACAAAGTTATCATTTTTTTAACCATTTGTTATAAAAAATGAGTTGGTGGGTGAGATGACCAAGTAGGTCATTTGTTATAAGAAACCTCCGAAATGATGTGGACCAACTCATAAAATTTGATACCCTTCATAAGGGTATTGTGGTAATTCTAAGTATAACACATTTGCTACTCACATTTTCCTTAGCCATAATAGGCACTTCAAGGAAAATAATTCTCCAAAAAATTCTAATCAAAATATCCAAGTAGTATTCTTCAAACAACTTGGTGCATCGAGAAATCTAGCATTGATGCTAAACAATCATTATTCTGATTTTTTTCTGAGTAAATAATCACTCATAATAGACTCAATATCAATCTTCTATATCAGGGGAATCTTGTTCCCACACTTTGTTTTTCAATAATCTGATCATGGACTGGTCTCAGTTAACAAAAATTCCAATGTAATCATCAATAAATGTAATAAAGTACTTGAATCAGGAAATATTTGAGACACTCAAAGGTCCCCATACATCTGTCTGAATCAATGAAAAAGGAGTAATAATTTTAAGTTCCGGACAAGGTGAGTATGTAGTCCTATGGTGTTTTCTTAGTTCATAGACTTTACAATTTAACTCTGACCTTTCTTTAAAAGTTGGAAAAAGACGATGAAGAGATTGTGTGGATGGATGTCCCAACCGGTTGTGCCATAGACTTTTCTCAGTTTCACTGGTTGAAATAGTATTTATTTTAGGCACGTCCAGGTAGTAGAGCTTCCCTTGTTCACGGCCTCCACCAATCACTTACTTCGTTATAAGATCCTGAAACAGACAAGAAGTGGGTGAGAAGGTGATGGAGCAATTAAAATACTTTGTGAGCTGACTAATAGATAAAAGATTCAAGAGAAAAGTAGGAACAAAAAGAATATTTGAGAGCGGAAGTGATGGTGTAACAGAAGTGGATCCTTTCCCTATAACTTTAGTTTGAGAGCCGTCAGCTATGATAACGAATTTATGTGAGAGACAAGGAAAAACTAAGTGTAGTGGATTTTTGTTACCTATGAGATGCTCAGAGGCCCCTGAGTCAATTATCTAGGATGAAGAGGAGGCATATAGCATACCTACAGCGGTGATGGCAACATCAGTTGAGGAGGAACTTGGAGCATAACCCATCAGTGTTTTCATTTTCTGGAATAAATCATACCCATCGTCGGTAAGGGTTTTCTTTTCTGTTGATGTAGTAGACTGGTCCTCCTTTGTATCACTTACTAAGGCTTGACTAGTCTTCGTTGAGTCTGGTTTGCCATGGACTTTATAACATGTCTATATAGTGTGGCCATATTTTTCACAATAGGTGCATTCCCTGTAATAGCATGTATCTATAGTGTGACCATATCTCTCACACTTAGTGCCTTCCTTGCCATCTGTTCTGATAGAACCATTCCTTCCACCTCTTCTCGTCCTCCTCTATAATTTATGCCTTGGCCTTGGCCATGGTTGGATGATCTTCCCCTATTCACGGAGTACATTGTGGATGATACTTCAGTAGTAGAAGATGAAGCATCTGGAATACGGAGTATTGTGGCCATACATCATCAAAAGTGGGAATAGCAGAAGCGCTAAGAAGTTGACTTTTAGCAACTTTGAGATACGGTTTAATGTTTTCAAGGCATATGGTAGTGACTAAGGCTTCTTTCTGTTTGTCTTGGAAAAACACATTCGTGAGGTGACCAAGAAGGTCTTTTGTTATAAGAAACCTACAAACCGATGTAGACTAGCTCATAAAATTTGATACCCCTCGTAAGGGTATAGTAGTAATTCTGAGTATATCACTCTTGTGACTCATGTTTTCTTCAACCATAATAGGCAATTCAAAAAAAATTCTCCAATCAAATACTAAGAAAAAAAATAGGTCGAGTTCTTCAACCAACTTGGTTAATGGAGAGGCTTAACATTGAAGCTAAGTAATCATATTTTTGAAATTCAATGAATATGTTAAGCTCCCTTGCCATGGATCGAGTCACCCGACGATCTCCTCTTGGTTCCAGATTGGAATTCGTCTTTGAGGGAGGCTTGGAATTTTTTGAACGCCCTATGGCTGAGAAGAATCAAGCTTTTGAAGGAAGCTTGCACCTTGGACCTCTTTGAGAGAGAGAATCCGATCTCTAAATTAAACTATTGATCAATGCTTGATTTCCTTGAACCTGACGTCCCCCCTATAGGAGAAGGCTAGGGTTCGAGTAAAAAGCAAAGGCCAATAACAAGGGCCCTGAAAATAAAGGAAATTACATCTAAACCAACCAAGTGTTTAAACCGAAAAATTAAACGATTTACCCACGACGTCTACTAATTACCTCAATTGGCTATGGACTCCATAACATCACCCCCCCCCCCCCCCCCCCCCCCCCCCTCTTGGAGAAAGAGTTTTTCCTCAAGCTCAAAGGTGGGATAGACCACACGGAAGGCTTCCAATGGTTCCCATGAGGCTTCAGCAGGGTCGGTCTCAGCCCACTTGACTAAAATCTCCCATGAACCGTGTACACGTCGCGCTAGCAAAACCAAAACTGGAGTTGGCAGCACCCGTCCATCCTCTAATGGCAGCAAGGGGGTATAAAATATAGGCGAGCCTCCCTTGAAGGGCTTCAAAAGGGAGACATGGAAAACATCATGATTTTTTGCATCCAGGGGAAGTTATAGCCTATAAGCTACGTTGCCAACACGATCCAGAATCTGAAATGGACCATAGAATTTCGGGGAGAGTTTATGACGCTATGAAGCTGTAAGAGAAAGTTGGCAGTCGGGTTGAAGACAAAGCCAGACATAGTCCCCAGGTGCATAAGAGAGGTCCCGATGGCCCTTGTCATATTGTTGCTTCATCCGAGATTGTGCTTGCTGCAAATTAGCTTTGGCCAGGTCAAGCATATGATCACGTTCGCACAAAGCTTGATTGAGAGCTGTCATGCGAGAAGACCCAGCCACATAAGATAAGAGGCGGGGAGGGTCACGACCATATACCACTTTGAAAGGTGTATCCCGGAGGGCTGTGTGGAAAGAGGTATTGTAACAAAATTCTGCCCATGCTAGCCAATGGACCCAACTCTTCGAATGATCCCCCAAGAAGCAACACAAATACATCTCAATAGTACAATTGACCACTTCCGTTTGTCCATCAGTATGAGGGTGGTAGGCTAAAGAGAAGGCCAATTTGCTGCCATGTAAATGGAAAAGCTCCTTCTAAAATGTACTAGAGAAAACCACATTGCGGTCACTTGTAATTGATTCAGGTAATCCATGGAGGCGAACAATCTGGTCCATAAAAATCTGAGCCATGTGGGTCACCGTGTAAGGATGCGACAGAGGAAGTGACCATATTTTGAAAATCGATCCACCGACAGAGGAAGGAAGTGACCATATTTTGAAAATCGATCCACCACAACCAAGATAATAGATTTGCCGGATGACTTAGGTAGGCCATCAATAAAATCCATGGAAATATCTACCCATACCAAAGAAGGAAGCTGGAGAGGCTAAAACAACCCTGTTGGACTTAAGCTCTTGGTTTTGTTCCTTTGGCAAGCCGACCCATAATCAAACACTATGCGTTTCATACCTAACCAGTAGAAGTCATGGGTAATCCTGAAGTAGGTCTTTTGTTGGCCTTCATGAGTGCTGTCATGATAGTTGGATACGATGGTGTTAAGAAATGCTGAGGTCGGCCAAAAATAAATATGATTCTTGTAGAGAATAAGACAGTCCTGGATGGTCCAGGTGTTGTCCATAGGCTGTTGTTCAATTCTTTCATATAGATCAGTGAACTCCAGAGTTTGCTGAATTTCCTCTCAAAGGGAATCCAGAAAAAGGAACTTTGGTTGACTAATGGTATGGAGGTGTGGCTCGGACATCTCCCAGCGTGATAAGGCATCGGCTGCCTGGTTGAGGTGCCCCGGCTTGTATTCAATTGTAAAGTCAAAGCCCATCAATTTACTAAGCCAATGTTGTTGGGGTGAAGTTATGATGTGTTGCTCCAATAAATACATCAAACTGAAGTGGTCTGTGCGAATAATGAAGTGTCTACCGTAAAGATAGGGCCGCCACTGCTGAATGGCTTTAGCTAGGCCGATAAGCTCTCATTCATAAACGGCCAACTTGTGGTGGCGTGCGGGCAATTGCCTGCTAAAATACGCAATAGGATGACCCTGTTGTTGTAAGACTGCGCTAACGCCTCCTCTGGAAGCATCACATTCTACAACGAACTGCTCTTCAAAATTTGGAAGTTGGAGCATAGGGGTTGTGGCTAAGGTGTGCTTCAATTGGGCAAAGGAAGAGGTTGCGTCTTCAGACCAAGTGAAGGAGTTTTGCTTTAACAAACTTGTGAGAAGAGCAGCCAGCTGACCATAGTCTCAAATGGATTTCATGAAGTAACTAGAGAGGCCTAAGAAACCCTGTAAGGCGGTGAGTGAATGAGGAGGAGACCAGTTGATGACTGCTTGTATCTTGTTGTTGTCTGCCTTCACCCCAGAGGCAGATATGACATGCTTGAGACAAGCCACCACGGTGGTGCCAAATGAGCACTTCGATTGCTTGAGAGATAGGTGATGGGACCGCAGCAATTGAAAGACACAGAGCAAATGAAGAATGTGGTCGTCCCAATTCTGACTGTAGATCAAAATGTCATCAAAGAAAACCAGAACTTACTTGCATAAGAGAGGGCGAAATACCTCATACATAAGGACTTGAAATGTTGATGGGGCATTGGACAGTCCAAATGGCATCACCAGAAACTCGAATTGGCCATGATGTGTGCGGAAGGCAGGTTTTCTCCACATCTGAAGGGTGTACCCAAATCTGGTGGTAACCGGATCTCAAATCCAGTTTAGTAAAGAAGTGTGCTCCATGTAATTCATCCAATAGTTCATCCACCACTGAAATAGGAGATTTATCCGCGATGGTTTTGGCATTCAGCTCTCTGTAGTCCACACAAAAACGCCTGGTGTTGTCTTGTTTTTTTACCAATAAGACTGGAGAGGAGAAAGGAGACCGGCTAGGCTGAATAATTCCTTGTTCCAACATTTGTTGACACTGTCACTCAATTTCATCTTTTTGTAAATGGGGGTAGCCGTATGGACGCACCACTACTTGCTTAGTGCCCAATTTTAAATGAATCTGGTGGTCACAAGCTCGGATAGGTGGGAGATTTGTTGGCACCTGAAATAAATTTATAAATTCTGTTAGGAATGACTGCAACTGACTGTGAGTGGAGTCCAGAACTTGTAAATGTTGTAGAGTGCAAGTGGATGGTGCATGAGTCCCGTGAAGGGTAATAGGTTGCTGGTCAGACGTAAAGTTCATAGTGAGCGACTTGAAATCCCATAAAATTGGACCCAACTGCTGCAGCCATTTAATACCCAACACCAAGTCAAATCCAGCTAGTGGAATGGCCAAGAAATTTGCCACGAATGTGTCCTTCAATAACAAAGGGTACTATTGTACAAAATCCAGTACTAGAAATCTTTTCACCATTGGCTACCAAAATTGAAGTCCCAGAGTTCTGCTGAATATGCAAGCCATTGTTGTGCCACTGGATGGCTGATGAAGTTGATGGTGCTGCCTGAATCAACTAAGGCCAGCAACGTGAGGTGTTGTAGAACAGGGCGGACCTGCATTGTGTTGGTACTGTGCAACCCCATCATAGCATGTAGGAAAATGGTTGGTTCTTCCTCCTCGGGCTCTTTCGCTGCCTCAAGTGGTGGGGTATCCTTTGAATCATCCACCTCTAACCAAAATAGACGTTTGCATTGGTGCCCAGGAAGGTATTGCTCATCACAATTGTTATAGAGCCCCTTGGCCCTCCGCTGATCCATCTCTGTATGTGATAGGCAGCCAATGAATTGGGCGGGTGGTTTTAATTTGTGTGCCTCCGATGTTTGAGAGTTGTTTGGGCCTTGGCACAGAGGGAAGGTAGTGGTGTTTGGTGCACCAGTGGCCACAAGGCCTTGCCATGGGGGCCTACTCCCCAGAGACTCTTTCAAGATCCTCTCCTTGGCATCAAGGGTATGGGCCAGATTCATAGCATGTGCTAAGTCCGGTGGGTCATGTAATTCAACTTCCAAGTGAAGTGCTTCCACTAGTCCAGTAGTAAATAAATTAACATACCGAGTAGGACTCACATACCTGCTGGCTCGTGCCAGCCTTTCCTGAAATTGTTTCTGATAAGCTTCCACGGAACCGGTTTGTTTTAGGTTTACCAAATCCCCCAGAGGGTTACTTCGGGCTGGGGACCCGAACCTCAACATGCAATAGTCCTTATAAATGTCCCAATCGTGGATGTGGTGTTTCGAGTCTAAGTGATGGTAACATAGCTGCGCTTCGTCAAGCATGCGGAAGGCGGCTAAAGGGACCCGGTCATCCGCTTGGGTTCTTTTATTCCAAAAAAATTGTTCACATCGATGTATCCATTTAAGGGGTTGAAGGACCCATCATAAGTGGGGAAATCGAGCTTGGTGTACCTGGGAACGGTGGAGTGGCTTGGGCCGTGGACACCCTTGGGTTATGATGTGTTGGATGCATAGGAGGCATAGTAGATGGATGGGGTGGGGGTTGTTGGTTGGATGGCCTGTTGGAACTACCTGGAAAAGCAGAATCCCGAGCAAGCAACTCTCCAAGTCAAAGATTGATTTGAAGAACAGTCTCCCGAAGCTTCATAACTTCAGATTGCGGCGGTTTGGGTCTGTCCTTCAATCCAAACTTCCTCAAGTAGATTGCGCCAATCATTTTGAGAAGAAGAATCATCGATGGTGGTCCTGTCTTATACCACGCCGTTAAGCTCCCTTGCCATGGATCGAGTCACCCGACAATCTCCTCTTAGTTCCAGATTGGAATTTGTCTTCGAGGGAGGTTTGGAATTTTTTGAACGCCCTATGGCTGAGAAGAATCAAGCTTTCGAAGGAAGCTTACACCTTGGACCTCTTTGAGAGAGATAATCCGATCTCTAAATTAAACTAATGATCAATGCTTGATTTCGAAGGCTAGGGTTCGAGTACAAAGCAAAGGCCAATAAAAAGGGCCCTGAAAAGAAAATAAATTATATCTAAACCAACCAACTATTTAAACCAGAAAATTAAATGATTTACCCACGACGTCTACTAATTACTCGACTGGCTATGGAGTCCATAACAGAACAACCACTCATAATAGGCTCAATACCAATCTTCTTTATTTGGGAATCTTGTTCCCACATAATTATAACTTTTTATGCATAAATGTCAATATAAACTGGTCTCAGTCAAAAAGTTTCCAAACCGATAAAATTGCCTTGGTAACTTCTTCTAATCCGAGATGCATACATCACCATAATCTCATAAGATGAAGACAGCCATAAAAACATCTCTAAACCATCTTCTAATATCCGAAACCAAGAGCATGAATCAATAATATAAAAAAAAAAAAGCTTATCTCATGAGCTTCAATCTTGCTTCATAAAGAGCCTTCTATGAATAGCTTTGATCATAACTTCATAGAGCATTCTTTTGACGTGGGGATCCTAAATTTGATTCTCTGATACCATGTTGATTAAAGGACCCCTTTATTGATATCTCAAGCAAGGTGAGAGAAGGAGAAAGAAAAAGAAAGAAAGAGAGAGCTCTCTGGTAGAGAAGAGAGAAGAGAGAAAAAAAGGGAGAAGAGTTTAGACTAGAGAGGAAAGCTTCACAATGAGAAGTGGAGAACTACATCTTTCTTATTCATAATTCAAGTACAAGTACCTCTATTTATAGTAGAGGAAAGTAGTAGAGTCCAAGTACAATTGAACTATCATTCTCCAAATTACATTCAAACTATTAACTCCTAAAGATAAGTCTATCATAATGAAATAAATCAACATAATTAGAAGACTAACATACCTCAAACTCAACCTCTTATATGAGGAAGTGACCATAAGATAGAGATGTCAGCTCATGGTTATCAGTGTGGGTCTCACGTGATCTTCTATCTCATGTGATAAGGATACCAGCTCGTGGTATCTTTGTGGCCTACTTGATCTTCAAATCTTCCAACTCATGCCAGCTCGTGCTTCTTATCTTCCAACTCATGTCAGCTCATGTGATGACTCATCATGTCATCTCTTGTTCTCATGGTGGGTCCCACCAGCTCGTGCAACCATGGTGGGACCCACTTTGTAGCAGACATTGTGGAACGTTGTGTCCTTTTTCCCGGCACAACTAGCAAAGACTGAGATAGGGTCGAGGATGAGATTGACCATCCAAAGTGACGATGATGGAGAGACCTGAGGTATTACCTAGATATGGGCATTATGATGGTGCCCCTTATTGTCGATGATTACGATTATCTGACTTGCAGGAATTGGAGCGAGAACCGGCAGGATTTGTAGTGACCGGTAGTGGAGAGGAGTGTCCTTGTTGGACACGTAGCGAGACTTTTTTGTTGATGAGTTTTCTATGCAGCTCATCAAAAGAAAAAAGTGTGTCATGACCATTGATAATATCAATAAGTGGTTGGTACTCGTCGTCGGTCCCATTCAAAATTTTCTTAGTGAGATCTTTTGGATCCATAGGATTTTCGAAGGCCACAAGTTCATCAACATGCGTTTTAATAAACTGTATATATTTCAAAATTGTTTGAGACCCCTTAGTGGCATGTTTGATTTGTTCCTTGATCTGTTTGATGTGACCAATCGAAGTCCGAGCATAAGTACTAACCAAAATATTCCAAGCTTTATGAGAGGTTCTTGAATGAGTGATAAGCAAAATAAGAGAGCACCAAAAATCAGCTTATCCTAACGAAGCCATGTAGTGTATTCGGGATTGAGAGAGGCAATATTATTGACTATCTTTGTGGTTCAAGGCGCACGGACCAATGAAAAGGCCCACATGCCCTACAGTGATAGCAAGTTGGTAAATTTTGGAAGATAGGCCCAAGCCAACACGACCAAGGAAGGCCCACATATCCAAGTGTGTTGAAAGATGGGCCCAAGCCCATATGATATGGGCCCATATGATATGGACCCACCATGATCACACAAGCTGGTGGGACCCACCATGATCACGTGAGGTGGCATAAGAAGTCTTCCACAATAAGAAGTCTAACAGAGCTAAAATTATTATGGAAGCGACTATCACAGAAGATTTCAGTTTAATGGTGTTTCAATTATTTTAGTCTTCTATTTATATTGGGTAATTTAATTATGCTAGGACTTATCTACGTGTTAGAGTTTGGGTGTAATTGGAACAAAGGTAGTTCAATTATAATTGGACTCTACTACTGTTAGGTTCTCGGGACATAGATCGAGTCACACGACGGAAGGAAAGCTCGCCTTGATGTTCTGGAACAGAGTTTGGTCCCCGTGACCTCTCTGGTCGACCTATGATGTCGATTTGGGGATAATGAAGGTCGAAAATAGTTTATGGAAGGAAGACGATGGAAAAATGGTCGGAATGGAGATTTAGACTTGTCGACGGGAGTCTACACCGTGGGTTCCAGGGGAACACCGACCCTGGTTCCTTTGGGAGAACGCAGATCCCTAATTCTTTGTTACCCTTTCATTCATTCTCGATGCCAATAAATCAAGGCTCAAGCATTGTTTACGATTATTACAATTCTACCATCACGGCTACCTTTGACAAAATCAATTAAAGCAACATAACTCTCTAAGCTACTCAATTAAAATAACATAACTCGCTAAGCTACTGAGCTACTCCACAGAGTCATTTCCAGAGGCACTGAGTCGTCCGCATTGCCTTTGGACTACCCGTTGTGGTATGGAGTCCACAACATCACTCCTCGCTTGGAAAACGAGCTTGTCCTCGAGATCGCAGGTAAGGTACGTTTGGTTAAAATTTCTAGCCGATGCCAATATATAGAGCTGCTTCTTCATCGTCACCTTGAAGGGCCGGAATGAAAGAAATACACCAAATCCTTCATCAGACCACCCTATAGTGAAATTACATGTGCAAACGTGTGGTAGTTCATTCCTAAGAGTAGCATAGTGATAGCTACACCATAAGTAACACTAGTCCAGATTGCACGTGACTGCATACAGAACTTGTCACCCTGGCCAATGGGAGTCATTCTAGATATTGCCCCCTGTTAGAATCCATAATAGTAAATTCTAATCCAAAATTTACAACATGCTAGAATATTAGGATTAAAAACATACCTGAATCCATTCCGTGAATTTCGTCTTCTGATGCGGAATTTATGTGACGAACGATAAGAACAGATATTGATGTTGTGGTCTTCCTCAACTAAATCGCCTTATTCCTCAATGGGACCTTCGTCTCTCTTCCGGATGGGGAGAAGAAAAACTGTGTGATTTAGTATATTGGGGACCATAACCATGTTGTGTCTCTTTATATAGGGTTCCCATAATTCCCTATGGTATCTACTCAATTGGCCCATATTCATGGCCCATATCCATGGCCCATTTCTTAATAGGCTTAACAAAATTAGATCACTTAATTTCAGCCCATTCCATTAATAATAGAAAATATAATTGCATAATAAATATGTTACCCAAATTAGAATAGGAAATGTTAATTTCCTAACAATCTCCCACTTGGGTTACATATCATTCCTGAAACAATTATATCACAATTCTTTAGGCGTGCATATGTATACTATTAATAATGGAACCATCGTATATATTAATAATGGAACCACAATGACTTTCATCACATTACATTCGTGACTAAACCACGATGATCACCATACTAATACACACAATGACATAGATCAAATATGGATGAGTAGCATGTAAATTACATGCAATATGATCTCAAACATGCCTATTTCCAACTAGTCCTTCTTTAGTCTTTAGTGAGATCTTTCCATAGTCCTTAATGCAATGTGAACATTGCACATAGAAAAACACAAGCAAGTTCATAAATAAAATAATAAGCAATCAATTTTATTAAAAAATAAAATAACTCAATGTCTAAAGCAAACATATAGTACAAAAATGACTCCCACTATACCAAGGTGTCCTCAGAAATAACGCCCATATGAGCAGTGTGCTCATGAAAGACCTTAGGCGGTAAACCTTTGGTTAATGGGTCTGCTAGTATAGAGTTTGTCCCTATATGTTCTATAGAAATCTGCTTATTCTGAACTCTCTCCTTAACAACTAGAAACTTGATGTCAATAAACTTTGACTTCGTCGAGCTCCTGTTGTTGTTGGAATAAATTACCGCAGAGTTATTATCACAGTAAATCTTTAATGGCCTGTCAATACTATCTACCACTCGTAGCCCAGTGACAAAGTTTTGCAACCATATTCCGTGATTGGATGCCTCAAAACAAGCAATGAACTCTGCAGCCATGGTTGAAGAAGCTATGAGAGTCTGCTTAGCAGACTTCCATGAGATAGCTCCTTCACCCAACATAAAAATGTAGCCTGATGTGGAGCGTTTGCTATCTTGGCATCCGGCAAAGTTGGAGTCAGAGAACCCAATGATCTCTAAACTATCTGATCTCCAATAAGTAAGCATGTAGTCTTTTGTTCTCCTCAAATAGCGCATCATGCGTTTGGCTGCCTTCCAATATTGCATACCCGGATTACTTAAATACCTGCTCAGAATTCCTATAATAATTCCTATGTCGAGACGAGTACAAACTTGAGCGTACATTATACTCCCTACTACTGATGCATAGGGAACTTTCTGTATCTTTGTTCTTTCAAGATCATTTTTAGGGCACTGTTTGACACTAAACTTATCTCCTTTAGCGACGGGTGTGTCTCCTGGTTTACTATCTTTCATGCTGAATCTACTCGATACCTTATCAATGTAGCTCTTTTGTGACAATCTAAGGATACCTTGAGAGTGATCTCTAAGTATATGTATACCTAATACAAAAGAGGTATCACCAAGATCTTTCATCTCGAATTTCTTCGTCAGAAATTTCTTGGTTTCGTGCAGTAAGCCTATATCGCTACTAGCGAGTAGAATATCATCGACATATAATATCAGGAAGATGTATTTACTCCCACTAAACTTATGATATACACAGTCATCAACAACATTCACCTCAAAACCGTATGAGGTTATGACTTGATGGAACTTATGATACCATTGACGGGAAGATTGTTTGAGACCATAGATGGATTTCTTCAATTTACATACCATAGACTTTGGATCACCAGATACAAAGTTTTCTGGTTGTACCATATAAATCTGGAATCGCATTTCTCCTATCCCTAGTGGATCTCCTTAATGGCACTTCTTGAGGTTGTTGAGTTTGTACTAAAGGTGGTGCAAGAGGAAGAATCTCATTGTTGTCTTGATCTGAAACAATGTCAGGAATAGGAGCCTGAACATTGTCCTCTAGTGCCTGAACTGTGTATTGAACAGAAATAGGTATGAAGACCTGATCACTATCAATAACAGATTCTTCTTCAAAGACAACATTCCTTATGTTTTCTTCCCCTCCAAACTCAATATCTTCAAGGAATCTCACATTTCCCGTTTCAAAGAAGGATCGTAATGTGGGATCGTAAAACTTATAACCCCAAGAGTGTTCAACGTAACCAACGAAATAACAGCTAACTGTCCTTGAGTCCAGTTTTCTTTCATGTGGCCTATAAGGCCGCACCTCAGCTAGACAACCCCAAATGTGCAAGTGCCTAATGCTAGGCTTCTTGCCTATCCAAAGTTCATAGGGGGTGTTGGCAACTACTTTGCTCGGTACCCTGTTAAGGATGTACACTGCGATCTTGAGAGCTTTTCCCCAAAGTGACTCTGGCAAAGAGGAATAACTGATCATAGTCCTTACCATATCCTTAAGAGTTCGGTTTTGTCGTTCTGCAACACCGTTCATGCTGGGTTTGCTAAGCATGGTGTATTGCAGAACAATTCCACACACTTTGAGGAAAATCGCGAAGGGTCTTGGACGTTATTCTCCTGATCCATCATACCGTCCGTAGTATTCACCACCACGGTCGGATTTGACAGGCTTCATTTTCTTTCCAAGTTGAAGTTCAACTTTAGTTCTGAAAGACTTGAAGACGTCCAATAATTGTGATTTCTCATGTATTAAATATGGGTAACCGAATCTAGAGTAATCGTCTATGAAAGTAATGAAGTACTGTTGGCCATTCCATAAAGCTGTAGGGAATGGACCACAGATATCTGTATATATAAGTTCTAAGACATCTTTAGCTTTTTCGACACCTAATTTTCTAGCAATTGTTTGTTTCCCCTTGATGCACTCAGCACAAACTTGGAAGTTTGTAGTATCTAGGGGTTCAAGAATTCCATCTGACACAAGCCTTTGAATTCTCTGTTGAGAGATATGTCCTAAACGTTTGTGCCATAATGTGGCAGAAGTCTCACTTAATTTTTGCTTCGTACCACATGAACTAATTTGCAATATTTCTCTATAGGAACTAACAACATCAAGCATATATAGATTATCAATTAAGGGACCGGAACCAACAAAATTTGAATTTTGGTAGAGACTAACTTTATTATTTCCAAAAGAACAAGAAAAACATGATTTTTCCAAAATGGAAATAGAAATTAAATTCCGCCTAAAAGACGGTGCAACAAATGTCTCAAATAAATCCAAATAAAATCCAGTGCTTAATTATAATCTGAAAGTTCCTATAACCTCTACTGCAACTTTATTATCATCTCCCACAAAGATGAATTTTTTAGCATCACTGGGCAGTCGGCTCCACAGGCAACCCCGCAAAGATATACTAATGTGAGTGGTAGCACCAGAATCCACCCACCAAGTGTCTTTAGGTACATAAGCTAAATTAACTTCAGAACAAACTAAAGTTAGAGGCATACCCTTCTTTACATGCCAAACGGCGTACTTGGGACAATCCTTCTTCATATGTCCCGACTTCTTGCAGAAGAAGCAGGTAAATTCCTCAACCTACTTCTTTTGTTTCTTAGTCTGAGAAGAACCTACCGCAGTATCATTACCTCTCTTCTTCTTCTTGTATTGACAGGTTGAGGCCAAGTGAGCACTTTCAGTCTTATCCCGTTGCTGCCTCTCTTCCTCTTGCACACAGTGAGATATAAGCTCATTTAGGGACCATTTGTCCTTCTGAGTGTTATAACTCACTTTGAATTGGCCAAAGTGTACAGGAAGAGAGATCAGAACCAAGTGCAAGAGCAAGACAGCTCTAACTGAAGTGACTTGAGTTTTGATGCGAGATGAGACATTTCCATGATGTACTCTCTTATGTTCCCTTTGCCTTTATACTTCACCAAAACGAGTTTAGCCAAAAGGCTACTCACCTCTGATTTTTCATTCTTGGCAAAATATTGTTCAATTTCTTCTAGAAACTTCTTGGCGCTCTCGCTCTCTGTCATAGAGCCCCAAAACGCCTCTGGAATGGAGCATTTCATGATCATCAAACACATTCAGTTAGAGCACTCCCACTTCTCAATTTTAACTTCATTGAGGGTATCAGGAGTAGAAATGGGTGGCTCTGCCCGAAGTGCAAGATCTAAATCCTTATAACCGAGGACAATTTCCACGGTATCTTTCGAGGCCTTAAAATTCGTCCCCATTAACATTGGAATGCTGCTTATTTGAGCAGTAACATTTGAAGCAGTAGCAACAGAAACTGTATAAAGAACAAAATAAACAAGCATACTCACATTAATTAGCATGTCATATAAAGAAAAATAGAAAAGTACAAAATAAAATCCAAATTGGGGACCCATCTCAAGATACCTAGTACAACATTAATTCCTAGTCTTTGGACAGAGAAATTAATTGTAAGTGGTACTCTCAGTGCAATGATCAAATACTGACAATAAGTTCTGTCAAACAATAGCCTTTCTTTGGACCGACTATTATTCACATGAAAAATCTTTATAATTGTCACGAATTTATCATCACAGGTACGTTGTTAATTTGGTCAAATTGTGTCTTCATTTGGGCCGAGCACAATTTGCATAACTCTGTACAAACATCTATGTATTTCTATGCAAATTATTTTACACTATAGAGGTTACTTTGGCAACATGTAGCTTCAAACAATTTGATTGAAAATACTAGACCAACTAAACAAATATATATATTTTTCATTTATGCGCACGCTGGAGGTCGTCTTCAACCTCCAGCCATGCGCAGTGGTGGGTTCGGCTTCCACCGGTGGCCCTCTGGAGGACGTCGCCGTAACGTTTCCCAACGGATGCTGCAGCGTGAGCGGCCACCGTCGGACGTCGGCCTCCGTCTTCTGGCGGCGATGCTGGCCGACGCACAACCCCGATGACTTTCACGGAGGAAATTCAACTTTTCTTTCCTGCGCGTGCCGGAGGTGAACTTCAACCTCCTGCCAGGCACGATCCTCCGCTCTCGCCGAAGACAAATTCTGCGGAGAAATTAAATTTTCTGCACTCCACGGAATTAATCTAAAAATCCTAAGAATCTAACATGTACCGCTCTGATATCACTTGTTAGAATCCATAATAGTAACTTCTAATCCAGAATTTACAATATGCAAGAATATTAGGATTGAAAACATACCTGAATCCATTCCGTGAATTTCATCATCTGATGCAGAATTTATGTGACGAACGATAAGAACGGATATTGATGTTGTGGTCTTCCTCAACTAAATCACCTTATTCCTCAATGGGACCTTCGTCTCTCTTCCGGATGGGGAGAAGAAAAACTGTGTGATTTAGTATATTGGGGACCATAACCATGTTGTGTGTCTTTATATAGGGTTCCCATAATTCCCTATGGTATCTACTCAATTGGCCCATATCATGGCCCATTCCTTAATGGGTTTAACAAAATTAGATCACTTAATTTCAGCCCATTTTATTAATAATAGAAAATATAATTGCATAGTAAATATGTTACCCAAATTAGAATAGGAAATGTTAATTTCCTAACACCCCCATCCTACCCTCTGTCACTTTCAACACATTAATTTCAATTATCTTCTGAAGGGCTCTCCTTATTTGATTTTCATCTATAAGAGAAGGCAAGCCAGCAGTGTCCCATTGGCCAGTCAACAGGTCTGCTGGAAAGATGTACTGTTGCCAGTAGTCCCCCACTGTCATAGTTGAAAGTTGATCCGGTCCACAGTGTAGCTTCAAAAACTGCGGTGCCTGTCTGAAATTTGCTCCTGCACCACTCAGCAAAAGACTTGTCACCCAGACGGTGTGCCATAGCAGCTGGAGCTGGCAATGCTACAAGGCCTAAGCACCCACAAGAAGCACGTATACCATGAACAATCCAAGCATCACATGTTGGGTCAGGAACACCAGCAAGCATGGGGGCTGTTCGGCCTATTTCTGCCCAGGTCTCAGATCGTTGCCTTGCAGTACCATGAACAATCCAAGCATCACATGTTGGGTCAGGAACACCAGCAAGCATGGGGGCTGTTCGGCCTATTTCTGCCAAGGTCTCAGATCGTTGCCTTGCAGCAAGTGTTGCAAGCCTCTCGCTGGATGTACTCTGGTCCTTGTCATAAGGTTCAATAGGCGTATACCGGTGGTGTGCAATTTCCACTCGATTCAGAGGCATCGTTGTTGGAAGGAAGTCCATATAATCCATTGTTGGAAGTGTAACTGCAGAATCTGAACTGGCATCATACCTCCCTGTGCACACGGCATTGATGGCATCACCTAGATGTTTCTGAATCAAGTCAGTACCAACCGCACGCAGTCCAGTGGCAGCGGTTGAATGGGCCAGTGCCTTGGCATGTAAAGGTTGGCTAGTACCCGGCTGTCCATAGATGATCACATTCTGAGGTGGAGTAAGTGGAATGGCTGCTGTTTGTTGCCCAACAAGAGCCTTCTCAGTGGCAACTGTATGCTCATGCTCCGCATTCAACCTTCTAACTTCAGTCTGGCACTTTTGGAATGTTAAGTGTTGGCCGGTGAGCTCAAAACTCATTGTTAAAGCGGCGAAATCCCACAGAACCGGTTCCAACGTGTGGAGCCACTTAATTCCGAGAATCATATCTGCTAGAGGGTAATAAGAAATTCTGCATCAAACTGATGACTATCAATGGAAAACATCACAGCCTTCCTGATTCCATAACTTTGAAGTTTTTCGCCATTAGCCATTGACACGGAAGCGACTGGAAGAGGCTGCATTTGAAGTTGTAACTGTTGTGCCGCATTGAAGCTTAGAGAATTATGGGTACTGCCGGACTCAACCAGACTGAGAAGAGGTTGCTCATTGACGATGGCACACAACTGCATAGTTTTGGTAGATTGGAGGCCAGTAATGGCGTAGAGAGAAATTTTAGGTGCTTGTTCTTCCTCCAACTGCTCTGCGTGTATGGGTTCTTCCTCCACATTATCCTCCACTTCTAGCCAAAACAACTTCTGACATTGATGGCCAAAGGTGTACTTTTCATTACAATTATAACACAAACCTCTGGACCTTCTGTCTTCCATTTCGGCTCTGGTCAATTTTTTTATAAATGTCGGTTGAGACGGACTGGGCTTGGGCGCTGGGGAAGGATTTGCAGGGGCACTGGGATACCATGTGCTGCTAGGAGCTGATCTGTCATTTGACCAAGTGGGCCGACAGTTCTGAATTTTCTGTTTTGCCTCTAGTGTCCTGGCTAAGTTCATTGCTTGAGCCAAATTTGAGGGAGCGAGTAGCTCGACCTCAAGCCTGAGAGACTCTGATAATCCAGCAGTAAAGAATCCCATGTGTTGATCTACCCGAACTACTTTACCGGCCCTGGCTAATTTTTCCTTAAAAGCCTTCTGGTATTATTCAACTGTGCCAGTTTGGCACAGTAGGATTAAATCCCCTAACGGATTGTTTTGAGTAGGAGGTCCGAACCGAATTGTGCACAACTCTTTAAATTCTTCCTAGTCTAGGTTCGGATTTTCCATTTCTAACTGGTGGCCCCATAGTTGCGCTTCATCGAGCATGTGGAAGGCAGCCAACCCCACTTTGTCATTTTCAGTTGTTCTTTGATGGAAAAAAAAATTCTCGCACCTATATAGCAAGATCAAGGGGTCCTCGGATCCCTTAAACAGTGGAAAATCCAACTTGGTATACCTCAGGATGGTCCCACTACCAGAACCCAAGCTCGTGCCATTCGTTGTCTGGTATGTTCGACCAACAAAGTGGTCGCCCTGCATAGTCGCATGGCTCCTCCCTCCTTCACGAGGAGTGGGGTTTTTTGCCCCCATCAATTTGTCAAGTTTAGTAGAAATTTTTTGGATTTGATCATTTACCTGAGACGCTTTATTTTCCATCAAAATCGCCAGGCGTCCCTATGTCTCTTCCTGCCCGGATTGTATCATTTCTCTGACGGTAGACCTCCAATCTTCATTGTTCGATGGCTCTCCCATTTCGGCCTGCTTTAATACCAAGATGTTAGGTTCTCGGGACATAGATCGAGTCACACGATGGAGGGAAAGCTCGCCTTGCTGTTCTGGAACTGAGTTTGGTCGCTGAGACTTCTCTGGTCGACCTATGATGTCGATTTGGGGTTAATGAAGGTCAAAAATGGTTTATGGAAGGAAGATGATGAGAAAAATGGTCGGAATGGAGATTTAGACTCATCGACGGGAGTCTACACCGTGGGTTCCAGGGGAACGCCGACCCTGGTTCCTTTGGGAGAACGCAGATCCCTAATTCTTTCTTACCCTTTCATTCATTCCCGATGCCAATAAATCAAGGCTCAAGCATCGTTTCCGATTATCACAATTCTGCCATCACGGCTACCTTTGACAAAACCAATTAAAGTAACATAACTCGCTAAGCTATTGAGCTACTCCATAGAGTCACTTCCTAAGTCACTGAGTCGTACGCATTGCCTCTGGACTACCCGTTGTACGCATTGCCTCTGGACTACCCGTTGTGCTATGGAGTCCACAACAACTACCTTCCTCTATTATAAATAGAGGTTCATGTACTCTGATTATAATTAAGTCAATGAAGTATTTCTCTTTTCTATAAATTCAACATGGTATCATAGCAGGTTCTGTGAGTTGACTCGGTCAACCCACAAAGGTAATGAGATATTTTTTTATTTATTATCTCTAGCAATTTAGGTTCGTATTTATTTTTTTTCTCTTTTCTGTCCATGTACCCATTTTTTTATTTGCATTATCACCTCTATAATTACTTTTCATATTGCATATTATATATTTACATAAATATATTTGAGTCTACTTTCCAAGGAAAATATAATTTTTTCAATCGGACTTATTTACAAAGATAAATCGATATTTGAAGCAGCAAACGTCAGATTGCAAAAGAGGTTCGAGTAGCAACATAAAGCTTCAACTTCTGAGCTATTTTATGCAATCAAGAACGAGAGTTTATATGGAGAATTATATATCAAAAGAAATATTTGTAAGTCTATTTTCTTACTTAATCAACCAATTATTTATCTGAGTTTTTTCATTAGATATATTGATCTTAGAATAGTCAATGGATTTGGTGGAAAAGGGGAAAGAGTACTTAGTTCGGCCAGATTATAGAGAGCAAAATTTATCTGATTATATATCTTAAAAGTTTATTAAGAGAAGTTATACTTGAATGAAAGGTATTTAAGTCTATTTTTAGAAGGAGGAAGTTTCATATAAATCTGATCTATATTTAAATATATAGTCACATTGGAAGAATCAAAGGTCATGTTGGTATCCTGTTGCATTGAAAAATCCGAATTTTAGCAAAACTTTTTGCGTCATTTTTTGAGTTGCTATTATTGATCAGCTATATCAGGAAAATATCTTACTTATGCCTTTTTTGGTTACCTTTCTCCCCCTTCTTAGTATTACATCTATGTCATTTGGTTCAAGTTGGGATCTCTGCCATTACCTCCCAGTTGGAGGGGGAGAAGTACAAGAAGTACAAGAAGAGGTATGTTGTATGTTGATCAGCTATATCAGGAAAATATCTTATTTACGCCTTTTTTGGTTACCTTTCTCCCCTTTCTTATTATTACATCTATGTCATTTGGTTCAAGTTGGGATCTCTGCCATTACTTCCCAATTGGAGGGGGAGAAGTAGAAGAGGTATGTTGTGGGAAGTTTTGTGTGACAAAAATAATCAAGAAAGGGGGAACACAAAAGATGAAGCTTTTGCATCTAAGAAGAAATTGTTTGCAGAAAAGAAAATTGAAAACCAAGAATCCTGACTCGCAATAATAATTGTGGTAATTATTGGTGATACTTGACTCGGCTCGACTCGATTTTCTCTATCTCCGGTTGGGTTATTATTTTGAAGCATTGACATCATATTCCATGGTCAACATATTTGGTGTAGATACTGGCATCGGATTATTTCATGGGTCCTTTTACAAGGATTTTTATTCATGTTATGTGGGCCCAAGCCCATTTCAGCTGCAGCTATTGTGTCTTTTTGGATGAGACATTATTATTGAGTGGTGGCCTCGGCATCCTATCTTCCTCTATATCCATTACCTATTGGTTATTTGACAACCTTACTCCTACCATCCTTTATTTGGCTCTAACATACCTCATTGGGACAACCTTTTATGTGTTGCTTCTATTGGGAGTTTAAGTCCATCATGTGTATGGGTGTTTTAAGTCCATAGAGACTTTTTTATATATACACACCGTGGTCATTTAACGTTGTCTTGTGAATGATAGGCATTACCCACTTATCACGTTTGAGAGTCGGTGCCTGGGTTCAGACACCAAGATGGAGGAACTTACTAGTACATCTATGTTATACCCCTCTTAATTGGCATTTATTACTGGTACCGCTTGAGAGTCGTTGTCATATGGAGGGACATGGTGATGGAGGAGTTTTTTACTACACTTCTGAGCACTACGTATAGACCCATTACCTCTGAATGATTGGAGTGTGCCATACATCCAACATGGATTATGACTGGAGTATGAAACGATGTCATACATCTTGGAGTGATTTTACTCTAACTTATCTTATGCCAGTTGGGCCTCATGGAAGAGATCACCAGCGTGAGGGGGAGTGATGGAAGATATGGAGTACAACCATTTTTGCGAGAAGATCCTATACATCATTTGGAGCAAGCTGGGAGTTCATGATGTTCTCTCACCCCCAACTTGAGAGAGAGTGTTAGATGATAGGCCTAAGCCCACACGACCAAGGAAGGCCCACATATCCAAGTGTGTTGGAAGATGGGCCTAAGCCCATTAGACTAAGGAAGGCCCACATATCAAAGAGTGTTGGAAGATGGGCCCAAGCTCATAAGATATGGACCCACCATGATCACGTGAGGTGGCATAAGAAGTCTTACACACTAAAAAGGCTAACAGAGCCACAATTCTTATGGAAGCATGTCTCACAGAAGAGTTTCAGTTTAAAGGTATTTTAGTTATGTTAGTATTCTTTTTATATTGGGTTATTTAATTATGCTAGGACTTATCTAAGTGTTAGAGTTTGGTTGTAATCGGAATAAAGGTAGTTCAATTATAATTGGACTCTACTACCTTCCTCTATTATAAATAAAGGTTCATGTACTCTGATTATAATTAAGTCAATGAAGTATTTCTTTTTTTCATAAATTCGACATGGTATCAGATCAGTTTTTTTGAGTTGACTCGGTCAACCCATAGAGGTAAAGTGATTTTTTTTTATTTTGTTCTCTAGCAGTTTAGGTTCTTATTTATTTTTTTTCTCTTTTTTGTCCTTGTACCCGTTGTTTGATTTGCATTATCACCTCTATAATTAGCTTTTCATATTTTATATTATATGTTTAAAGAAATATATTCTAGTCTAATTTCCAAAGAAAAAATAATTTTTTCAATGAGACTTATGTATAATGATAAATCGATATTTGAAGCAACAAAGTTCAGATTGCAAAAGCGGTTCGAGCAGCAACAGAAAGGTTCCACTTCCGAGCTATTATATGCTATCAGGAACGAGAGTTTATATGGAGAATTATATATCAAAAGAAAGATCTGTCAGTCTATTTTCTTAATTAATCAACCAATTATTTATCTAAGTTTTTTCATTAGATATATTGATCTTGGAATAGTCAATGGTTATGTTGGCAAAGGGTGAAAGAGTACTTAGTTTGGCCAGATTACAGATACCAAAATTTATTAGATTATATATCTCAAAAGAAGTATATTTTATTAAGTGAAGTTATACTTGGATGAAAGGTATTTAAGTCAATTTTTAGAAGAGAAAGTTTCATATCAATCTGATCTATATTTAAATATATAGTCGCATTGGAAGGATCAAAGGTCATGCAGGTATCCTGTGGCATTGAAAAATCCGAATTTTTGCTAATCGTTTTGCGTCATTTTTTGAGTTGTTGTTATTGATCAGCTATATCAGGAAAATATCTTACTTACCCCTTTTTTGGTTACCTCTCTCCCCCTTCTTATTATTACATCTATGTCATTTGGTTCAAGTTGGGATCGCTGCCATTACCTCCTAGCTGGAGGGGGAGAAGTAGAAGAAGTACAAGAAATACAAGAAAAAGGTATTTTATATGTTGTGGTAAGTTTTATATGAAAAAAATATTCAAGAAATGGGGAACACAAAAGATGAACCTTTTACATCTAAGAAGAAATTTTTTGCAGCAAAGAAAATTGAAGACCAAGAATCCCGACTTGCAATAATAATTGTGGTAATTATTGGTGATACCTGACTCAAATCGACTTGATTTTCTCTATCTCTAGTTGGATTATTATTTTGAAGAATTGGCATCATATTCCATGGTCAACATATTTGGCGTAGATACTCGCATCAGATTATTTCATGGGTCCTTTTACAAGGATTTTTATTCGTGTTATATGGGCTCAAACCCATTTCAGTTGCAGCTATTGTGTCTCTTTGGATATGACATCATTATTGAGTGGTGGCCTCAACATCTTATCTTCCTCTTTATCCATTACCTATTGGTTATTTGAAAACATTACTCCTACCATCCTTTATTTGGCTCTCACATAACTCTTTGGGACAACCTTTTATGTGTTGCTTCTATTGGGAGTTTAAGTCCATCATGCATATGGGTGTTTTAAGTCTATTAAGACTTTTTTATTTATATACACCCGTGGGTCTTTTATCGTTGTCTTGTGAATGATAGGAATTACCCACTTATCACGTTTGAGAGTCGGTGCCCAGGTTCAAACACCGTGATGGAGGAGCTTATTAGTACATCTATGTTATACCCCTCTTAATTGGAATTTATTACTCCTACCACTTGAGAGTCGTTGTCCTGTAGAGGGACACGGTGATGGAGGAGTTTTTTACTATACTTCTGAGCACTACAAGTAGACCCATTACCTCCAAATGATAGGAGTGTGTCGTACATCCAACATGGGTTATGATTGGAGTATGAAACGATGTCATATGGTTTGGAGTGATTTTACTCTTACTTATCTTATACCAGATGGGCCTCATGGAAGACATCACCAATGTGAGGGGGAGTGTTGGAAGATATGGAAGACTGCCATTTTTGCAAGAAAATCCTATACATCATTTGGAGCAAGCTGGGAGTTCGTGATCCCCAACTTGAGAGGGAGTGTTGGCAGATAGGCCTAAGCCCACACAACCGTGGAAGGCTCACATATCCAAGTGTGTTGGAAGATGGGCCTAAACCCATAAGACCAAGGAAGGCCCACATATCAAAGAGTGTTGGAAGATGGGCCCAAGCTCATAAGATATGGACCCACCATGATCATGTGAGGTGGCATAAGAAGTCTTACACAATAAGAAGTCTAACAGAGCCACAATTATTATGGAAGCATGTCTCACAAAAGAGTTTCAGTTTAAAGGTGTTTTAGTTATGTTAGTCTTCTAATTATATTGGATTATTTAATTATGCTAGGACTTATCTAAGTGTTAGAGTTTGGGTGTAATTGGAACAAAGGTAGTTCAATTATAATTGGACTCTAGTACATTCCTCTATTATAAATAGAGGTTCATGTACTCTAATTATAATTAAGTCAATGAAGTATTTCTCTTTTCCATAAATTCAACATGGTATCAGAGCAGGTTCTGTGAGTTGACTCAGTCAATCCACAAAGGTAATGTGATATTTTTTTTATTTTTTATCTCTTGCCATTTAGGTTCTTGTTTATTTTTTTTCTCTTTTCTGTCCCTGTACCCATTGTTTGATTTGAATTATCACCTCTATAATTCCATTTTAATATTAAATATTATATATTTACAGGAATATATTCGAGTCTACTTTCCAAGGAAAAAATAATTTTTTCAATCAGACTTATCTACAAAGATAAATCGATATTTGAAGCAGCAAAGGTTAGATTGCAAAAGAGGTTCGAGCATCAATAGAAAGTTTCAACTTCCGAGCTATTTTATGCTATCAAGAAAGAGAGTTTATCTGGAGAATTATATATCAAAAGAAAGATTTGTAAGTCTATTTTCTTAATTAATCAACCAATTATTTATCTGATTTTTTCCATTAGATATATTGATCTCGGAATAGTCAATGGTTGTGCTAGCAAAGGGGGAAAGAGTACTTAGTTCGGCCAAATTACAGAGAAAAATATTTATCAGATTATATATCTCAAAAGAAGAATATTTTATTAAGTGAAGTTATACTTGGATGAAAGGTATTTAAGTCAAATTTTATAAGGAGAAAGTTTCATATCAACCTAATCTATATTGAAATATATAGTCGCATTGGAAGATTCAAAGGACATGCTAGTATCCTATTGCATTGAAAAATCCGAATTATAGCTAATTTTTTACGTCATTTTTTGAGTTGCTGTTATTGATTAGCTATATTAGGAAAATATCTTACTTACCCCTTTTTTTGTTACCTTTCTCCCCCTTCTTATTATTACATCTATGTCATTTGGTTCAAGTTAGGATCACTGCCATTACCTCCGAACTGGAGGGGGAGAAGTAGAAAAAAGTACAAGAAAGATGTATTTTATATGTTGTGGCAAGTTTTATGTGACAAAAATATTCAAGAATGGGGGAACACAAAAGATGAAGCTTTTGCATCTAAGAAGATTTTTTTTGCAGCAACGAAAATTGAAGACCAAGAATTCCGACTCGCAATATTAATTGTGGTAATTATTGGTGATACCTAACTCGGCTCGACTCAATTTTCTCTATCTTCGGTTGGATTATTATTTTGAAGCATTGTCATCATATTCCATGGTCAACATATTTGGTGTAGATATTTGCATCGGATTATTTCATGGGTCCTTTTACAAAGATTTTTATTCGTGTTCTATGGGCCAAAGCCCTTTTCAGCTGCATCTATTGTGTCTCTTTGGATGAGACATTATTATTGAGTGGTGTGTTACGGTCCCGAATCTGACACAAGGATTCTTTGGGAGGATCTTCAATCTGCCATGGGTTACGGGTCTTCCATGCATTACCGTAGGGGTAGTAGGAAGACATGGGGAAGACGAAAACGAAGATCAAGCCAAAGGGAAGTTTGATACCCTAGAGCTCGTTGAGGAGAACTCTAAGCCTCTTTACGCTAAATTTAACCTAATTCTTAATACTTCAATGCTTCCTTTTCCCATTACTCTTACCCCTTAAATAGGGTTCACCCTGTTAGGGTTTAATAAAATATTACAGAAATATCCCTATGAATAAAATATTCTAAAAATATCCCTATTAATAAATAATTCCAAAAATACCCCTGTGACCTAAAACTAAAATAAAATAAAGTAAATTAAATAAAACAACTAAAATAATAATGTTATTGCGTGCATAACATTACACCCCTCTTGGAAGACGAGCTTGTCCTCAAGCTCGGAAGTAGTGTCTGTATGCCGACGTCTTCACCGGTGCTGAAGTAGCATCCACGATAGCTATGACGCCCCCTCTGTTTGCCCACTGATTTTTATTTTTTTTATTTTTTTTTTGGGCTGGTCCAAGTTAACCTGGGTTGACTCGGTTCAGGAACCCAGTCCGGCGTGCGACTCAGCGGACCGGGCCGATTAAATTTTCCTAAGTTAGGAAAATTTAATCGGGAGTCGTCGTCTTCCTTCGGCAACTCCCGAACTCTGCGGCCGGCAGTTCCATTCCTCACGGCACCGACGAAGTCCGGCGATTGGCTTCTTCTTCCTCTCTCCCGGCATCAACGGAATCGCATGATTTTTCGGTGGCGAATTGCAGCCCGTCGGGGCTTCGCCGCCAAGATAGTTTCCGAGACAGAGGGGTCTCGAAAACTTGTGAATCGTCGTTCCTCAGCCTCCCGAAACCGAGATCCCTTGCGCAAAAGTTGCTTATGGCGCCGACGAACTATCCTGCTTCGCCGGTGGCGACGAGAAGCCCGCTGATGCGTCAACGCTTGGAATTTTTCTGAGACAGAGGGCTCTCGGGTAGTTTGCCGACGAACCATTGGGACGCAACTGGGCACCCTGCTACTCTGGCAGCGAATCGCACCACTTGTTGGCGAATCGTAGCCCTGGGAGGCATATCGGAAGTTCTGTGCTTGCTCGGAGATTTCGAGTGTCGTCGGAATTTCCAGTGCAGCCATTTTTGGAATTTTGGAATCCCCAAATTGCGATGTCGTTGCCGCTGGATTTCCTGGCCGTTGGCCGATCTGCTCACCCGAGGCAGCAACTGCCTCTTCTACGCATATGCCGTAAGCGGAAATTTTAGGTCGTATGACCTTTTCTGTGGGCGCACGTGGTTCCATTGCCGAACATTCAATTGAAGCATCTAATCGTGCTCATATTTCCTCCAATTCCTTACCCATAGCAACCCATCTTTCTTGGGATATAGAATAACCCATTGTGTTCCTGCTCTGATACCAGTTGTTACGGTCCCGAATCTGACACAAGGATTCTTTGGGAGGATCTTCAATCTGCCACGGGTTACAGGTCTTCCATGCATTACCATAGGGGTAGTAGGAAGACATGGGGAAGACGAAAACGAAGATCAAGCCAAAGGGAAGTTTGATACCCTAGAGCTCGTTGAGGAGAACTCTAAGTCTCTTTACGCTAAATTTAACCTAATTCTTAATACTTCAATGCTTCCTTTTCCCATTACTCTTACCCCTTAAATAGGGTTCACCCTGTTAGGGTTTAATAAAATATTATAGAAATATCCCTATGAATAAAATATTCAAAAAATATCCCTATTAATAAATAATTCCAAAAATACCCCTGTGACCTAAAACTAAAATAAAATAAAGTAAATTAAATAAAAAACTAAAATAATAATGTTATTACGTGCATAATAATTACACCCTCTTGGAAGACGAGCTTGTCCTCAAGCTCGGAAGTAGTGTCTGTATGCCGGCGTCTTCACTGGTGCTGAAGTAGCATCCGCGATAGCTATGACGCCCCCTCTGTTTGCCCACGTTTTTTTTTTTTTTTTTGGGCCTGTCCGAGTTAACCTGGGTTGACTCGGTTCAGGAATCCGGTCCGGCGTGTGCGACTCAGCGGACCGGGCCGATTAAATTTTCCTAAGTTAGGAAAATTTAATCGGGAGTCATCGTCTGCCTTCGGCAGCTCCCGAACTCTGCGGCCGGCAGTTCCATTCCTCACGGCACCGACGAAGTCCGGCGATTGGCTTCTTCTTCCTCTCTCCCGGCATCGACGGAATCGCATGATTTTTCGGTGGCGAATCACAGCCCATCGGGGCTTCGCCGCCTGGATAGTTTCCGAGACAGAGGGATCTCGGAAACTTGTGAATCGTCGTTCCTCAGCCTCCCGGAACTGAGATCCCTTGCGCAAAAGTTGCTTATGGTGCCGACGAACTATCCTGTTTCGCCGGTGGCAACGAGAAGCCCGCTGAGGCGTCGCCGCTTGGAATTTTTCCGAGACAGAGGGCTCTCGGGTAGTTTGCCGACGAACCATTGGGACGCAACTGGGCACCCTGCTACTCTGGCGGCGAATCGCACCACTTGTAGGCGAATCGTAGCCCTGGGAGGCATATCAGAAGTTCTGTGCTTGCTTGGAGATTTCGAGTGTCGTCGGAATTTCCAGTGAAGCCATTTTTGGAATTTCGGAATCCCCAAATTCCGATGTCGTCGCCATTGGAGTTCCTGGCCGTTGGCCGATCTGCTCGTCCGAGGCAGCAGCTGCCTCTTCTACGCATATGCCTACGCATATGCCGTAAGTGGAAATTTCAGGTCGTATGACCTTTTCTGTGGGAGCACGTGGCTCCATTGCCGAACATTCAATTGAAGCATCTAATCGTGCTCGTATTTCCTCCAATTCCTTACCCATAGCAACCCATCTTTCTTGGGATATAGAATAACCCATTGTGTTCCTGCTCTGATACCAGTTGTTACGGTCCCGGATCTGATACGTGGATTCTTTGGGAGGATCTGCGATCTGCCACGGTTACGGGTCTTCCAAGCATTACCATAGGGGTAGTAGGAAGACATGGGGAAGACGAAAATGAAGATCAAGCCAAAGGGAAGTTTGATACCCTAGAGCTCATTGAGGAGAACTCTAAGCCTCTTTACGCTAAATTTAACCTAATTCTTAATACTTCAATGCTTCCTTTTCCCATTACTCTTACCCCTTAAATAGGGTTCACCCTGTTAGGGTTTAATAAAATATTACAGAAATATCCCTATGAATAAAACATTCTAAAAATATCCCTATTAATAAATAATTCCAAAAATACCCCTGTGACCTAAAACTAAAATAAAATAAAGTAAATTAAATAAAACAACTAAAATAATAATGTTATTGCGTGCATAACATGGTGGCCTCAGCATCCTATCTTCCTCTTTATCCATTACCTATTGTTTATTCGACAACTTTGCTCCTACCATCCTTTATTTGGCTCTCACGTACTTCTTTTGGACAACCCTTTACGTGTTGCTTCTGTTAGGAGTTTAAGTCCATCATGTATATGGGTGTTTTAAGTCCATTGAGACTTTTTTATATATATACACCCACGGGTCTTTTGTCGTTGTCTTGTGAATGATAAGCATTACCCACTTATCACGTTTGAGAGTCGGTGTCCGGGTTCAGACACCGTGATGGAAGAGCTTATTACTACATCTATGTTATACCCCTCTTAATTGGCATTTATTGCTCCTACCACTTGAGAGTCGTTCTCCTGTGGAGGGACACGATGATGGAAGAGTTTTTACTACACTTCTGCACCTTACGTATAGACCCACTACCTCCGAATGATAGGAGTGTGCCCTACATCTAACATGGGTTATGACTGGAGTATGAAACGATATCAAACGGCTTGGAGTGATTTTACTGTCACTTATCTTATGCCAGCTGGGCCTCATGGAAGAGATCACCAACGTGAGGGGGAGTGTTGGAATATATGGAGGACTGCCATTTTTGCGAGAAGATCCTATACATCATTTGGAGCAAGTTGGGAGTTCGTGATGTTCTCTCACCCCCAACTTGAGAGGGAGTGTTGGCCGATAGGCCTAAACCCACACGATCAAGGAAGACCCACATATCCAAGTGTGTTGGAAGATCGGCCTAAGCCCATATGCCCATAAGACCAAGGATGGCCCACATATCAAAGAGTGTTGGAAGATGGGCCCAAACTCATAAGATATGGACCCAACATGATCGCGTGAGGTGGCATAAGAAGTCTTACACAATAAGAAGTCTAACAGAGCCACAAGTATTATGGAAGCATGTCTCACAAAAGAGTTTTAGTTTAAAGGTGTTTTAGTTATGTTAATCTTCTATTTATATTGGGTCATTTAATTATGCTAGGACTTATCTTTAACTGTTAGAGTTTTGGTGTAATTGGGACAAAGGTAATTTAATTGTAATTGGACTCTACTACCTTCCTCTATTATAAATAGAGGTTCATTTACTCTGATTATAATTATGTCAATAAAGGTTTTTTCTTTTCCATAAATTCAAAATAAATAAAGAGTCATCTCATAGAGTTGGCATTGATGTAATTAGTTTAATTTTTTGGTATTATTTTAGTATTATAATTTATCAATCTATAAATTGATCTTCATGGGGAGGGTTAGGATACAAGTCCATAACCTCTTTCTTCCTCCTAGTTTTTTTCCTATGAGTCCCTCTGTCTTTTTTCTACCTGAGCTAAATCCATGGAGTCTTGAAAATCAACATGGTATCAGAGTATTGATTTTCAGGACTTATAGGTAAGGGTTTTTAGAATTTTCAGATTTTTTTTGGGCTTGTGATTCTTCGTCTTCTCCTATTTTTTTTTTTATATTGAAAGCTCTCAATCTGATTTACTCCGTGAGTTTTTTTCCCTTTACATGATTTTTCCCCAGCTGATAATTCTCTTCCTTTGTCCATGGCGAATTCTGATTTTGAATCTAGTGATCCACTACAAGTAGCCGCTATTCATGGAAGGATCATATTTTTCTTCATGTGACTTAATATTGGATATCTTCTGGCTCCTTTCTATTTTTTGGAAGATGGGCCCAAACCCACACGACCCAGGAAGGTCCACATATCAAAGTGTGTTGGAAGATGGGCCCAAGCCCATAAGATATGGATCCATCGTGACCACACGAGTAGTGGGACCTACCATGATCACGTGAGGTGGCATGATGAGTCTTACACAATAAGAAGTCTTACAGAGCCAAAATTATTATGGAAGCAGGTCTCACATAAGAGTTTTAGTTTAAAGGTATTTTAGTCATGTTAGTCTTCAATTTATATTGGGTTATTTAATTATGATAGGACTTATCTTTAAGTGTTAGAGTTTGGGTGTAATTGGGCCAAAAGTAGTTTAATTGTAATTGGACTCTACTACCTTCCTCTATTATAAATAGAGATTCATGTACCTTGATTACAAAAAGGTCAATGAAGTATTTCTCTTTTCCATAAATTCAACATGGTATCAGAGCAAGTTCTATGAGTTGACTCGGTCAACCCACAGAGGTAATGTCATCTTTTCTAATATATTATCTCTAGCAGTTTAGGTTTGTATTTATCTTTTTTCAGTCCCATACCCATTATTTTATTTACGTTTTCACCTCTATACTAAGCTTTTCATATTACATAATATATATTGACGGAAATATATTCGAGTCTACTTTCCAAGAAAAAATGATTTTTTGTAATTGGAGTTATCTACAAAGAGAAATTGATATTTGAATCAGAAAAAGTCAAAAGAGGTTCGTGCAGCAGCAAAAAGTTTCAGCTTCTGAGCTTCATTGACTATCATTGACTTATTATAATCAGAGTACATGAACCTCTATTTATAATAGAGGAAGGTAGTCCAATTACAATAAAACTACCTTTGTCCCAAATACACCCAAACTCTAACACTTAAAGATAAGTTCTAGCATAATTAAATAACTCAATATAGATAAAAGACAAACATAACTCAAACTAAAACTCTTCTAGGACGTGACCATAGGATAAAGATGCCTTTGTGAGTCCTTCTTGATCTGCCAACTTATGTGATAAGGATGCCAGCTCGTGGTAATCATTGTGGGACCTACTTCTTATGTGCTTGGGCCCATCTTGTGGGTCTTCCTTGGTTGTGTGATCCATATTATAATACTCTTAGATATGTGGGTCTTCCTTGTTCGTGTGGGCTTGGGCCTATCTTCCAACACTCCCCCTCAAGTTGGGGGTAAGAGAACAACATGAACTCCCTGCTTGCTATAAATGATGTATGAAATCTTTTTGTATAAAATGGCACATCTACCCACAACTTTATATGGAGATTATATATCAAAAGAAATATCTATAAGTCTATTTTCTTACCTATTCAACCAATTCTCGACCTAAGTTTTTTATATGGAGATATTGATCTTGGAAGAGTCAATGGTCATGCTCAAAAAAGGGGAAAGAGTGCTTAGTTCGACAGAGACTGAAATCTATCAGATTATATATTTTAATAGGATTATATTTTATGAAGATAATTTATAATTGGATGAAAGGTATTTAAATCTAGTTTCAAAATGAGAAAATTTCATGTTAATTTGATCTATATTTAAGGATATATTCGCATTAGAAGAATCAAAGGTCATACTGGTATTCTATTGCATTGAAAAATCCGAATTTAAGTTGATTGTTTTGCATCACTTTTTGAGTTGTTGTTATTGATCAACTATATTAAGAAAATATATCATTGATCCCTTTTTTGGTTACTACATCTATGTTATTTGGATCAAGCTAGGAACACTGTCATTACCTCCCAGCTTGAGGGGGAGAAGTAGAAGAAGTACAAGAAAGATGTATTTTATTCCATAAGTTGTGGAGAGTTTTATGTTACTGAAATATTCAAGAAAGGGGGTGGACAAAAGATGAAGCTTTGGCATCTTAGAAGATTTTTTTGCAGCAACGAAAATTGAAGATCAAGAATCCTGACTCACAGTAATAATTGTGATACCTAACTCGGTTTGACTCTATTCTATTTCTTTGACTAGATTATTATTTTGAGGTATTCACAACATATTCCTTGGTCAACATATTTTCATGTATTTGACATTTACCTCCATTAGAGTATCAACAGAGGAAGTGTCCTCGAAACCAGGCAAGGTAATAATATATTGAATATACTTATGCTGGTTTAAGAAAATACCATTGGCCCAATGATGGACTTCCAGTCCTAAGAAGTATGTGAGCTGGCCAAGATCTTTCATATGGAAAGTGGCATCTAACAGCTGTTGAACCTTAATAATCAAACCACAGTCAGTGCCAATAATGATAATATCAACCACATAAACCAAGAGAAGGATTATACCCAATGCCGACTTGTTGAAGAAGATAGAAGAATCATACTAACTTTGTGTAAACCTGAAGGTAAGAAGCGTACTGCGAAACTTTTCAAACCAAGCCCGGGGAGCTTGCTTGAGTCCATATGGAGAACGCCTTTGCTTACAAACATCATGAGGAGAAGAAATAGTCATACCACAAGGAAGCATCATGTAGATCTCTTCTTGAAGATCACTGTGAGAAAGGCATTCTTCACATCCATCTGATGCAGTTGCCACGACTGGGAAGCAACAATAGCTAAGATAGTTTGAACTGTATTCATTTTGGTAACGGGAGCTAATGTATCTTCATAATCTATCCCATATTCTTGTTTGCTGCCCAAAGTTACTAGGTGAGCTTTGTACCGATCCAAAGAGCCAATAGAGCGAAGTTTTACAGAGAAAACCCATTTACTCCCAAGAGGCTTAATTGTAGGGGGGCAAAGAACAATATCCTAAGTGTAATTCTCCTCAAGAGCTTGAAGTTCTGTTTGCATTGCATTATGTTAACACTCATGTTCCATGGCCTATTTTTAGTAAGTGGGAATGGGAATAGAGGATAAAGTAGCCACAGGAGAGACAATGGAGGAGAAACCATACCAATGAGGAGGCCGAGAAGGGCGGGTAGACCGGCGAAGAGTGGTGGAAGCTGGAGCAGGAGTAGGAGCAAGCCCCAGGACAAGATCGTGAGGGGGCACAGAGGAAGTGGAACCAGACTCATGTCTACTATGTCTTCCATACTCAAAACCAGGTTTGAACCTTTCCACAATTGTCAAAGAATCATAAAAGCTAGGCAAGAGAGATAAAGATGCAGATGACAGGTCAACATGAGATGGAAAGAAATATTGATTTTCAAAGAAAACCACATTCCGAGAAACACGTATATGATAAGAATGTGGATCATAACAAACATAACCCTTTTGAAGTATAGCATAACCAAGAAAAGCACACTTAACTGATTGGGCTATAAGTTTATGTCGTTCATGAGCAGGGAGATGCACAAAAAAAACACAACCAAATGTCCGAAGATCAGAATATGAAGGGGAATGGCCAAGCAACTTAAAGAAGGGAGAAGCATGATGTAATGTAGGAGAAGGTAATCGATTGATCAAATGAACCGAAGTAGAAAGCGCTTCACACCAAAAACGAGAAGGAACAAATGATTCGAGTAAAAAGGTTCTGACAACATGAAGAAGGTGACAATTTTTCCGCTCAGCAACACCATTTTGTTGCGGTGTCGAAGAACAAGAGCACTGAGAGACGATCCATTTGCTTTGAAGAAATTCTTGAAACTCATTAAACATGTATTTGCCGCCAGAATCAGAGCGCAAGACCTTGATGCTAGCGGAGAATTGAGTCTCTAGAAGCGCAAGAAAACACATAAATACTAATAACCTTCGGCCTTAGTCCATAGAAAGTAGACCAAAGAAAAGCGACTACAATCATCAATAAAGGTGACAAAGTACTTGTAATGCGCATGAGAAACAACAAGTGTAATCCCCCAAACATCAGTATGAATAATATCGAAACATTGTAAGGCATGAGATGCATGATGAGGAAAAGGTGGAACTTTACTTTTGCCAAGTTTGCATGATGGTCATTTAAAACAAAGATCAAGAGAAGAACATGCTTTATGTCCCAATACACCAGAATTAAATAATTTTTTAATTATATCAGAGTTTGGGTGGCCTAGACGTTTATGTCACATCTTAGGTCCAGAACCAACAACATTACATGCAAAGGAAAGGAATGGAAAACTAGGACTAATGGTGGAAGGAAAAACATAAAGAGGAAAGAGTCGTCCCACTTTAGGCCCCTTCGCGATCATCGTCCCTGACACTTGATCCTGCACAACTCAACCAGATCGAGAGAAATTGACATTACAATTATTATCGGCCAATTGACCAACAGAAATAAGATTTGTTGAGAGGTCAGGAGACACAAAAACATCAATTAAGCAAGAGAAAAGATCACCAACTACATTGATAAACAGAGAACTGCCATAAGCGGTATTAATTTTTTGATATCCGTCATAATTTCTGACATTGGAAAGAGAAACAACAGTATTGAGTAAAAATAACATGGCTTAGAAAAAACTTTATGATTACCTGAGAGCCCAAAAGTAGAGAAAGCATAAATGATCATCTGTTGTATCATCTCAGGAGTGAGAATGTTCGGGTTTGCTGAGGTTGTAGGGTCAGGAATAGGAACAACTGGTGAGGCAACAGGCAATGCAGTAGAACTAGAGGCACCAACGGAGGCATGATAAGCAGTACCCTGCTTCTTTTTCAGGTCGAATGGGGCAGGCAGAGATGATATGACCCTATTTCTTGCAGTAGTTACAAAACTTCTTAGGACAATCCCGAGCAATATGACCAAAACCTTTACAACTAAAGCACTGAACAACACGCATGTCTCTTCCATTATTCCTCCCCTATGCTGCATAAGCCATAGTAATAGGGGCACTAACATTAGCCCGATATTCCATTCCAGCCTAAGTTACTATACGTTGCTCCTCACAAAGAAGTTAACTGAAACAAGCATCTAGAGATGGTACATGATGACAATTCATCAGGTTAGACTGTGCAATTTCAAAATCGAAACGGAGCTTCATCAAGAATTGATCTCTCTTGCTGGTTTCATGCACTGCTTGAATAGCAGAGAGAGCTGCAACGGGAACATTAGCAAAAACAATGTCCGCATAGTCAGCCCAAAGGTTTTGAAAATCAGAAAAATATACCTCAATGGAGAGACTTCCTTGTGTGAAATTAGCCATCTCATACTCCAATTGAAAACGTCAAGCCGTGTTGTCTTGATGGTAAACCGTGTCGAGGTAACTCCACATGTCAGCCGCATTTTTATAAGGCCTCAGATTGAGAACAAAGTGAGGTTAAACGGAGCCAAGGATCCAGGTCATGACCCTAGCATCCTTGACTTTCCACTTGGACAAAGCCTCGGCTTCTCGAGGTGCGGGATCACTCCCATATATATGACCCCATAACTCTTTTCCCATAACAAATAAACGAAACTGAAATTCCCAAGCAGTGTAATTTCTACCCATGAAATAAATAGGGAACAAGTCTAACCTATCAGATGACATGATAAAATCCAGATGACACCTCTCTGGACATAACCCCACAAATTGCAGAACAGAAAACCTTGACGGAGATCTGAATGCTATGAAAGAAATTCACATAAACAAATAAGAAACACCCTATTGTATTTCCTTTTTGTTGCCTTCTTTACGTACATGCACTTGACTGGTGTTCTGTATCTACAGACACATAGCCCAAAAATCACAAGCAAAAACAAATGAACAACCAAAAAAAATCCAACCTCTCTGCTATGTCTCAGTGATAACAAACACAAATCCGAAAATCACGTGCCCTAAACCCTCGTGGTGCAAACCCGACTTTGGATCCCACCCCGTCAAACACCACGCGGAATCCCCTGTTACTGCTAGATGTCTGCGTTGAACACAAAAAATGAAGCAAATGACTCCGTGAGAACAAGATGTACTCGTCGAACACCAAAGGCGATGCAAATGACTCTGTGAGAGTCCACACCAAATAAAAAACCAAGAACCTATATCAGACGAACTAAGAAATCGGGGGGAAGATAACACACCGCACTGGATGTCCTTGTCGAACACCAAAAACGAAGCAAATGACTCCGTGAGAACCAGATGTCCCCGTCGAACACCAAAGTCAAAGCAAATGACTCCGTGAGAGTCCATCGAAACCAAATCAAGAATAGAGAACCTATATCCGACAAACTGAGAAATCGGGGGGAAGATAACTCACCTCTGAGAGCACCAAAAATGTCGAATGATTACTTTGTCATCAATGATCTCCAAACTGCAGCTCTGATACCATGTCACATAATTTCTCCAAACGAAGGTAATGTCAAGAGATTGATTTTCGATTTCGATCCCCTCGATTTCCTCCCATTACACATTTATAGACTTTTAAGTTATAATGTACTAGAAATTACAATAATACCCTCTCCTTATCATAATTCATAAATACAAATCAACTTGAATACGATAACAGATCAAAGGCGCAGGTGAGCGCACAGAATAGAGCTAAAACACTTTTTCCAACAAATAATAGTCTGCTTAAGAATGAATAAATTACCACATTTTTTGCAGTGGAAGAAGTTCTCCGTTCCACTGATCCTACAAAAGAGGAGGAGACATTGAAAAAGGCCAAAGAATTGCGGCATACAAACGGATTGAAATCATTTGACCACAAGAAGATTGCAAAGACTGATTCAAAAAGACAGCCTGGCAAGTTTACCTGCAAATGCCACATTGTCTGCAATGGAATTGCCTCTTTGAAATCTGCAATAAAGTCATCGGTCTGGTTAGCTTCACCCATTAGTCAAATCCACCATAACTATACATACTCTACGTAGTGTGGCATATATCAATTCTCTGTTATGGTGACAATCTTGGAATTGGAAGTGAACACTAACATCATCGTCGTAGAATTTACAGACTACACAGAAGTAGCGCCCCATGACGATGCCACAATTCAGGCACTATCGACAAAAGAAAGAAACAAAGAAAGAAATGCAAAAATTGCCCAATGTTACGGAGGAAATAATCAGATGGATCATGGAGATCTGCATTTCACGGTACCGGCTGTTCGAGTTTTCAGTTTGAACAAATAACCTGAGAAAACAGAGACCTAGATAGCTCAAGAGCTTCCCATTGCTAAATCACACTTAAAAGAAGACCAAGAACAGAAGCTAGAGCCATTACAATTTCCACTTCGTGTCTCGGCATCCGATGCCCATCACCGGACCGAAGATGCATCAGACAAAAAAAATTATCAAGTGGGTTCTCTTGGACTTGAAGCAAAGCGGGTATTAATGAGCAACAGGTTGAATGAGATCACCATAGCTTCGTTATGGCAGTGTCTGCAAGAAAATATTTTACAGCAGCATGGAGCCCTGATTCTGCAAATCCTTCTGTAATGCTTGCATCTGCATAATTCGGACATCCAAAGTTAAAGAAGGCAACGCTCTGCTATCTTAACTCACGGAGATATGACTATCATGTTACGAACCCAGATGCCGCTATGCTTAGAGATTACATGGAGATTGATTGAGGCAGAGGTGGCAGAGGTGGCAGAGTTGATGGGAGCGAAACTTGCAGAGAGATACGGTCGGCGAAGAAGAATGGTCTTCGTAGTTCACACAGTCCCTCCTCCTGGCGGACATCTTATTTTGCTAATGACTTCATGAATTTGATGTAAAATCCCCGCAAAAACCCATTATCTATGATGTTGGAGTTGGATTCTGAAACCCATGGCATGTTTTAGACCAGCTTCGTAGTGGTGAGAATGGGTTTCACAAAATCCAACCCACACTCATCATGAGTCAAAGTAAGTGCCTCTCAACCTTCTTTTCGTTCCATTGGTTTCAGGTGTTCCCTCGGTTTCAGGTTTTGGACCCGCTATTTTCAAATCAATTTGACCCAATTGAGTTGTGGCCAACTTAACAAGTGAGAAAACCATGTTAAAAATTAGGGATTTTTAATAGAATAACCATTTTAAAAATATTCATTAGCAAAACACCTAATTTAAAACTTTAATTAAAAAAAACTCAACTTTGGCTGATCAAATTGCCATGCTGGACAATCAACTTGCCACATCATCATTGATCACCAATGTGGCGACATATTAGATTCTTGTCAGCCCTAAAGTCACATCAGCCCTATTCTTCCCCTTTCTTTTTTTTTTTCTTTTTCTCTCCTTATTTTTCTCCGGTTTCATCTTCTTCCTGCAACATTCTCTCCTCCCCTCCTGGCTGTACTCAAAGTGACCCTCTTCTTCTTGCAGTTTTTCTTGTACCATGTTGGCGGTCTCAACCGGCCTAATCAAAATTGAGTATTTTGACAAATAAGTTTAGAAGATGGGTATATTGATAAATATTTTTTTTTAAAATAGGTATTTCCAAAAAATTCCCTAAAAATTAAATCTAAAAGTGTCACACAAATCAGACAAGGTGCATTCAAAAGTGCCATGTGATATAGTGGGAGAGGCAAATAGTGGGAAGCGTGGAATCATTAGCAGGGCAAGGGTCGATGTCTCGGTTGTTAAAGATCTCTTACGTAAACCCGTACTCCTGAAAATATGATACATCTTGCCCAACACACAAAGGTGAGAGTCACATATAAATTTCTTGTTGTCCTGCTCCTTCATCTTCCATGATAGAAATGTGTTGCCTCAAACTCCTTCTTTGCCTTCATGTTGCCTATCCTGAACTAGCTTCAATTTTCTCCTCCACCACACTTTATCATCTCACAATCAAGCTCATTGATGCTCCAATGGACCACCCCACGTCCTAATCCGCTCCTAAGCGCAAAATACTTATAGTGGATCAATCCATAAACATGGAAGAGACATCAATGAAAGTGGGTAGCATTTAAGCCTCTATCTTGTTATATATTGAGCTGAACCACATTAGAGGATTAACTAAATCACACTTTATAATTAAGGATGATATTTATACAATTTAGAATTGAGAAGATAAGTTTTACATAAGAAGATAAATACAATAGGGGGTAAATCCAATAACATCTTTTTCGATAATTGAAGGGATTATGTTTATCCCTTATCATATCTAAGAAAAGACTAAGCATATATTGTTTCACCATTAAGGTAATTGGTAAGAGTTCCTGTTGTTAGACTTGATGTCTAATAATAAAATAAATATCATAGAAATAGATATTAAATCCTCCATAATTCTCCTTATCATGAGAGCCATACATATATCATAAAATTGAAATAAGAAGAATAAAAAGAGCGTACCTTTCATCTTCAAGAATATAAATAAAACTTGAAGTGCACAAGATAACCTTTTATAATTCGTTTACAAGTGATAAGCATGCTCCCGTTCAGCCAGACTGGGTGTGCAAATAGCATTAACCTCACTTGTAAGACCATGGAGGAATTTATAGATTTCCAAAGGGTGTGGCAGTAATGACTATTCATAAGGATACATCCTCTTAGGAGAGATACATCCCCTTAAGAGAGATACATCTCCTTATTCCCAAGGGACGTGTCCACTAAGTCAATGCACCCAATTAATCTACCTCTACAGGGGAATGTGCTGGTCATTATTCCCTGTACTGAACATCCAATGACAATGCATCTAGAAGTGGGCCTCATGCCTATAAAATCATGTTAATTTTATTTCAGAAAGAATATATTTGAAATCATAATTCCAACAAACTCCCACTTGGTTTCAAATCCATTTCAAATTCCAATTTTCGAGAAAACTTGAATAATCAATCTTGACACATAAAACCATACCATGACCATAGACATTACCTTAAATACTTTAATATACATGTGTAGTTAACCCGGGCCCACACAATATATATCTTAGATATCCAAGGTTGGGGAATAAACTAAATCCATACTTGTCAAATTTGCAAGTTTAGCAGTCTCCATTCATAGCATACTCAGACCTGAACTCAGGGTAAAGCTCTATATCAATTTGAGTATTAGCCACTAAGGTAATTGTGCCTAATTAGTACCATAGGTCTAAATAATTTAGACATCCAACACTACCTTTCTATTGAGACCCTTCCGTATATACATACATATATATACCTAATAGAAAAGCTGGACATCAAGGCATCTCACCGTCCATAGCATACTCAGTACCTGAGGAGCTCAGGGTAAAGCTCTATACCAGCATGAATATTGGTTGTAAAGGAAACTGTGCCTATGCAGTCCCATTGGCCTGGAAAATTTAGAGACTCAACTGTCATTCCGTATTGAGACCCTCACGTATACACGTACAAGTGCATACCTAATAGGGAAGCTGAGTACTCATATTATCACACAAAAGCATATGCATTCTTTTAAAATCATTCTTTCAAAATGGTCATTCCATGGAATATAAATTACAATGTCATGACGTAGTATTACAAATCATTGAGACCATAATGCATACAAAACAATGTTCTCCCACTTGGTCTCATCAATTATAAACAAATCAAACCCATGTTCCCCACATGAAAAGTGAAACTAGTCACAAGAAGACACTTGTTTAGTGGATCAGCTAAGTTGTCCGAAGAAGATATCTTATAAATAACAAGTTCCTCCTTCCTCAACATGTCTCGTATGTAGTGGTATTTCCCTTCGATATATTTAGCCTTGGAGTGATACTTTGGATCTTTCGTGATAGCAATAGCATATGCATTATCACAAAATAGAGGAAAAGCTCACTCCACACAGTCAACCACTAGAAGACTTCGCAAGAATTTGAGAAGATAGACAACCTCCCTTGTAGCTAAGTTTATAGCCACATATTCTGCCACCATGGTTGATTGCGCGACCCAGTCTTGCTTCTTGCTTTTCCAAGAAATGGCACCTCCACCAAACGTAAAGATAAAACTAGAAGTAGACTTGCAGGTATGAATACATCCTTGATAATCTGAGTCGGAATAACCAATCAATTCCAACTTGTCTGCCTGATAAGTCAAATCATACGATTTTATTCGTTTTAGATAGCACATTACCCATTTAACCCCTTCCCAGTGAGTGAAACCTGGATTAGCCTGAAACCGGCTAAGAACCCCAACAGCATAAGCAAGATCAGGTCTTGTACATATAAGAGCATACATAAAACTCCCCGCAACAGAAGCGTATGGATACTTAGATTCGTCCAACTTATCTTTGAGGCGAGAAGGACAATCCATCTGACTCATCTTTTTAGTGCCATCATAAGGTACTTTACCTTGTATACAGTTGGACATGTGAAACAGATCCAGAAGAGTGTTGGTATACTTCTCTTGGGACAAACTCAATTTTTGCAAAGCTTTATCCCGTAGAATTTTAATGCCAAGAATATAAGAAGCTTCCCCAAGGTCTTTCATATCAAATGTCTGAAACAACCATGTCTTTATACCTTGGAGTAACTGAATATCATTCCTAGCTAATAAAATATCATCTACGTATAAAGTAAGAAAGGCAATGAGATCTCCCACTATTTTGATATAAACACAGTGATCTTCTGGATTCTGAGTAAAACCATATGCTGTAATTACTTCATTGAACTTGATATTCCATAATCTTGAGGCTTGCTTCAAACCGTAAATAAACTTGTCCAACTTATACACCTTTGCTTCAATTTTAGGTCTAACTAATCCACGTGGTTGTTCCATATAAATCTCCTCATCCAAATTTCCATTTAAAAAAAAAATTTTAACATCCATTTGGAACAACTCATAGTCATAATATGCAACCAATTCCAGGAGAGCTCGAATAGAGTGTATTCGTGCAACAGGAGAGAAAGTTTTATCATAATCAATCCTGTATTGTTGAGTAAAACCCTTGGCAACAAGACGAGCTTTGAATCTTTCAACTTTACCTTCAACATTTCTCTTCCTTGTAAAAATCCACTTGCACTTAATGGGCTTAACCGATGTAGGAGGATCAACAAGTTTCCAAACTTTATTTTTATACATAGAGTCCATCTCTTCTTCCATTGCCGACTTCCACTTGTTGGAATCCGCATCAAGGAGTGCTTGCTTGTAAGTGTCAGGATCAGTAACGTCTTCATTCAATCTTGTTCTTTCATAAGTTTCTCCAGCATAGGTATAAAAATCTGAAGATGATAGGAGTTGACTTGGTTTTCTTTCTCTAGTCCCTCTTCGAAAATCCGTTTGGGTGGAATTCTCTATATTGGAAGGAGATTCAGAAGAAGACATTTCAACATATTCTTCCAAGTGAGACTTCGTACCTAAATCTTCATCACAATCAAATCTATCCTCAATGAATTGTACATGTATACTTCAATAATCACCTTTTCCTTGGGATCATATAACCTATATCCTTTCAAATGTTCAGAGTACCCAACGAATAAACATCTTCAAGTCTTAGTCTTTAATTTTTCCTTAGGATCAAGATTTAAAACATGAGCAACACATCCCCATACTTTAAAATGGATAAGACTAGGAATTTTGCCTGACCATACCTCATAAGGTGTTTTCTCAACCGACTTTGAAGGAACTCTATTTGAGATATAGGTAGCTGTCAATAGTGCTTCACCCAAAAAGGATATTGGCAAATTTGCAAGTGCCATTATAGATCTTACTATCTCTAGTAAGGTTCGATTTCTCCTTTCAGCAATACCGTTCTATTCATGTGTATAAGGCATGCTAAACATATGGATAATCCCATTTGACTTGAAAAATTCAGAGAATAACTCCGAACAATACTCTCCACCTCTGTTGGTGTGCAATGTTTTGATCTTCCTTCCTGTGGCATTTTTTACTTCCAATTTAAAGGTTTTGAAATAATCTAAGGCCTCATTTTTTCTATGCAGTAAATATACTTTTCCATATCTTGAACAATCATCTATAAATATGATAAAATACGAATGACCATTATGAGTATTCACATTCATAGGTCCACATATATCAGAATGAATAATATCCAAAACATGAGAACTTCTTGAGCCTTTGGATGGAAAGGGTATCTTTGTCATTTTCCCATATATACAACACTCACAAATAGGAAAATCATTATGTGAAAGATTTTTCAATAATCCTAGTGTCACAAGTCTTGTAATTCTATTCTTGTTTATATGCCCTAGTCGTAAATGCCATAAATATAATTCATTTTCCTTAATATCCGAAGAAGCAGAAACATTGAACACCATATTTCCTCTAAGTTGCAATTGATATAAATCAGAATTTTGAAAACCTCTCAAAATAACTTTATCATCTTGTAACATAAGAAACTTTCCACTTCCAAATAAAAATTTAAATCCAAGTTTCTCAAGACAAGATACAAATAATAGACTTCTTCTCATTGAAGGAGCATAAAGACAATCTTCTAAATCAAAATTTTTTTATCAACAAGCTTTAGCCGGTAAGTTCCTATGTTCCACGATGGCCTTTTCATCATTTTCCATGTAAATAAATTTTGTTCTATCCTCAATCTTTCTTAGTTCCTTGAAGCCCTGTAACTCATTCGATACATGAACAGTTGCACCAGAATCAGCCCACCAACTAAAAGGCTTGATATAAATAGTATAAGTTTCAAGAGATAAGGACTGACTAGTTTTCTCTTGTTGCCCCTCCTGCATGGTTTTCAAAGCCCTACAGTACTTCTTTATATGTCCTGGCTTATTACAGAAGAAGCAAACACGTTGATTTGCATGTACTTCAACCCTTTGTTGATTGACCTTTTTGTTCTTGAAGTTTTGAAATCGAAAGTTCTTTCCCTTCTTCTTAAAATTCTTCTTCTTCAGCTTCAAAACTACGTTAGCACTAGGTGAAGGTTTATCTAACTCAATACTTGGATTGAGTCTATCAGACTGGTGGTCGATCATATTAACCAAATCAAATATAGTCCACTTCGTCTTGGACAAAGAATAAAAAATTTGAATATATTTGAGAGAATTGGGCAAAGAGTGATAATGGTGACCGCTTTAGTTTCTTCATCTATTGGTCTACCATGATATTGTAACTCATCTGCCATGGCAAGCACGCCATTTACATGTTTTCTCACATTAGAATTTTCTTCGCATTTGGCACGAGTGAACTTTTGCCATAAGTTATTGATGTGAGTAGATGACTTTTTACCATATTTAGCCTCAAGCTGGTCAAGAATCTCTTTTGTAGTGGAGACATGAAAATAAGTCATCAAGAGATTCTCACTTAGAGCCCCAAGAATATGTGACCTAGAAATTTCATTAGCATCATCCTATTCCTTGAATTTTCTAAGGTCATTCTTATACTGTTTCAGATTATTAGGGTAGTTTACTCGGGAAGGTCTTTGAGGAGGAATATCCACTTTGATAATATTATCAAACCTATAGCCTCGAAGCATTAAGTCAACCCGTTGTGACCAGTTCGCATAATTAGTCCCATCAAGTACATTTTTCTTTAGGGACTTAGCAAAATTATGTCCACTACTAGATGTTCCTGTCATCCAGAAAATATTTCAATATTTGGGAGAACATACATAATTATATAATCATCTTAGCCATCTAGTACTCCCACTTACCTTTGGGGATTCATGAGAGTTACTAGGCAATTCATTCTGCACATAATAAACAAACAACAATATCACAAACAAACAAACAAACAAACAAATAAATTAATTCATACTTACCCTTTGGGGATTCATATGAATTAATTTATAATATACTAATCTAATTATACAACTCGCATTACCCTTTGGGGATTTTCAAATTATATAATTAAATTAATTTTCATGTACAAATACATAAATATATAACAAGGCATGCAATAAGACAAATTATAAATACTTCAAGAAATTATAGCAAAGAAATAATTAAAAACAAAAAAAAAAAACTAAACCAATTAGATATGAACTTTTTATAAAATATCAACATATAAATCTTCAAACCTATAGTCTTGGATCTCAAATAGCCAAATAAATTCCAAACAACATGAACATTCCATTAAAAATAAAATTTTGGGTAAAAAAACTCTTAAAACACATTATGGCTCATTATATAAGTAAAACCCGGTTTGGTTCATGGTCATGCGTCATTACAGACCCGAACCATACAAGGCCGCACGTAAACAAGCATGCCCTAACAGCAGCCCGCGCATTGACAGGCCCGCGCACACCAGCCCTCGTGTATGAAAGCCCGCACATAGCAGCCCTCTGTTAGGCTCTCTAGTCATGGATCGAGTCACCCGGCGTTCTCCTCTAGCTTCCAGATTGAATGACGAAGAAGGGAAGGATTTGGGGTTCTTGGAACGCCCAATGATGAAGGGACGTGAGCCTTTGAAGGAGTTCCAACCTTAGGCCTCTTTAGAGAGAGAACCTGATCTCATTTAGACTAATGATCAATGCTTGTTTTCATTCCATCACTTGACGCCCTAAATAGGTCAAGGAAAACATCAAAGGTTCTATAATTACAATTAGACCCTTATGGAACTTCAAATTACAATTAAACCCCTAAGGTACTGAAATACAAGTTATTCCATCTCTTCTCTTCTCTGGTTAGCCACTCTTGATGCTATGGAGTCCATAACATCACCCCCCTCCTAAAGAAAGAGCTTGTCCTCAAGCTCGAAAGTGGGGAATAGAGTCTGGAAGGACTCGAGTGTCTCCCAAGAGGCTTCTATCAATTCCTTGTCAGTCCACCGAACCAGCACTTCCCAAGCATTGTTCACTCGCCTGGCTTGAAGGATCTGAGCGGGCGTGGGCATGGACCTGCCATATTTGAGAGGAGGCAGAGGGTATGCAGCAGTGGTGAGTCTCCCTTGAATGGCTTGAGAAGGGAGACGTGGAAGACGTCATGGAGCTTGGCGTCTGGTGGTAGTTTCAAACGATACACCACAGTGCCAATATGCTGCATGACCTGGAATGGCCCATAAAATTTTGGAGAAAGCTTATTGCGTTTGATGGTGGCAAGAGATAGTTGGCTGTATGGTTGAAGTTTGAGCCAAACAAATTCTCCAGGTGCAAAGGAAAGGGGACGATGTCCTTTGTCATAAGTATGCTTCATAGTTGCTTGTGAACGTTGTAACTGAAGGCAGACTTGCGCAAGCATTGCATCTCTGTCGGCTAATGCTTGGTCCAATGCTGCTACCCGAGAAGACCCCGGTTCATAAGAAAGTAGGCGCGGAGGTTCGCATCCATAAACAACTCGAAAGGGGGTAGTACCCAGTGCTGTGTGGTATGAGGTATTATAACAATACTCCGCCCATGCTAACCAACGAACCCACTGTCGGGGTGTGTCCCCCACAAAGCATCGCAAATACATCGCCAATATGCGGTTAACCACCTCTGTCTGGCCGTTTGTTTGAGGGTGGTATGTTGAAGAAAAAGCTAACTTAGAGCCATGGAGCTTAAATAGTTCCCCCCAGAATTTACTGGTGAAGATAGCATCACGGTCGCTGGTGATGGTCTCTGGAAGGCCATGGAGACGGACAATATTATCCATGAAGAGTTGAGCGACTTGTGTTGCTGTATACGGATGGCTGAGGGCCATAAAGTGGGCATATTTCGAGAACTGGTCTACCACAACAAGAATAACAGATTTCCCTACAGAAGGAGGAAGACCATCGATAAAATCCATTGAGAGATCTGCCCATACCTGTGAAGGAAGTTGAAGTGGCTGTAGCAAGCCGGCGGGTTGTAAGGATTCAGACTTATTCCTCTGACAGACCTGGCACGATGCAACATATTCAGCAATGAGCCCATTCATACCTCTCCAATAAAACTCCCGACTGAGGTGGAAGTATGTCTTCTGCTGGCCCTCATGTGTACTATCATGAAAGGAGGCAATAATAGCAGGAAGGAGTACCGACGAAGGATGAAGATATATGCGTCCTTTATATAGAATGAGACCGTCCTATAGTGTCCAGTTCTTGTCCTTGGAATGGTTGTCGATTTGAGCTTGTAATTCAAGGAGATCTAGATGATGGCTAGTATCCTGACGGATTGTGTCCAACAAAGGGGACTTGGGGTGGCTCAGTGCGTGCAAGTGTGAATCCCCTAGTTCTCTGTGGGACAAGGCGTCTGTTGCCCGGTTGAGATAACCCGGTTTGTATTCCACCTGAAAATTGAATCCCATTAATTTACTGAGCCAATGTTGTTGTGGGATGTAGTAAGGCGCTACTCCAATAAGTATTTGAGGCTACAGTGGTCTGTCCGGATCACAAAAGGTCTGCCCCACAAATACGGCCGCCAATGCTGCATGGCTTTGGCCAAACCGATGAGTTCCCGTTCATAAGTGGCTAACTTGTGATGGTGAGGAGCGAGATGGCGGCTGAAATAGGCAATGGGGTGACCCTGTTGCTACAAGACGGCACCTATCCCTCCCCCGGATGCATCGCATTCGATGAAATTTTTGGCAAAGTTGGGCAATTGGAGAACTGGTGCTGACGCTAATGCCTGTTTTAAGTTGTTAAACGAGGAGTCTGCCAACTGAGACCACTGAAAGGCATGCTTCTTCAGTAAATTGTGCAATGGCGCTGCCAGGTGACCATATTCTTTGATAAATTTTCTATAATACCCTGCGAGACCAAGGAACCCTTTCAAAGCTGTAACGGAGTGAGGTGTGGGCCAATCCATAACCGATTGTATCTTGCTGAAATCTGGTTTCACCCCAGATGCCGAGATCACATGCCCCAAATAAGCTACTTCGGATGTGGCAAAGTCACATATGGCACGATTGAGAAATAAATGGTGTGCTCGGAGAATTGTGAAAACCTGTCTCAATTGGTGCAAATGTGCTTCCCAAGTTTTGCTATAGACCAGTATATCGTCAAAAAAACTAAGACATGCTTCCGTAAGAAAGGGCGAAATACCTGGTTCATAAGCGCTTGAAAGGTGGACGGGACATTGGATAGCCCAAATGGCATCATCAAGAACTCGTAGTGACCATGGTGGGTGTGGAAGGCAGTTTTTTCGATATCCTCCAATAAACCCGAATCTGATGGTAGCCAGATTTCAAGTCCAACTTTGTAAATAATTGAGAGTCGTGTACCTCATCCAATAATTCATCGACCATTGGAATTGGAAATTTATCTTTGATGGTGCGAGCATTGAGTTCACAGTAATCCACACAAAAGTGCCAAGATTTATCTAATTTCTTTACCAACAATACCGGGGAAGAAAAAGGAGAATGACAAGGCTAAATAATACCTTGTTGGAGCATTTGTTGACATTGTCTTTCTATCTCATCTTTTAGCACATGGGGATAGCGGTAGGGACGCACTACCACTAGTTCAGTGCCCATTTTCAAACGAATTCTGTGATCACACTCTCGTATAGGAGGAAGGTCGGCAGGGTCATGAAATCAATCAGCATATTCTGCCAACAATGAAGCTAAGTTATCCCCTTTTGAAGGATCCAACGAAAGTGTTTGGAGGCTGCATGGCCACTGGGCGCTATTGCCCTGGAGGGTGATCGGATGGGTGTCCTGTTTAAAACTCATGGTAAGGGATTGGAAATCCCATAAGATCGGACCCAATCGCTGTAGCCATTTAATGCCCCATACGAGGTCAAACCCAGCCAGCGGTATGACCAAAAATTCTGCTACAAAGGAGTGACCTTCAATAGTAAAGGGCACTGCTGAACCGAAACCCACAGTGGTGACCTTGTCACCATTAGCCACTGAGACTGATATTCCTAATTTCTGCTGTAGTGATAACCCCAACTGTTGTACTGCCTGGCTGCTTATAAAATTATGTGTGCTGCCTGAGTCCACGAGTGCAAGCAGGAGATGATGGTTCATGGTGGCATGGACCTGCATGGTATTGGTGCTCTGCATGCCTGTCATGGCATGGAGGGAGATTTCTAGTGTTTCCTCCTCGGTTTGGTCCATATCCTCCTGAAAGTCATCCTCTGAGGGGTCTTCTATTTCTACCCAAAATAGTCTTTTGCATTGATGGCCCTTGATGAATTTTTCATCACAATTGAAACATAGGCCCTGAGCCCTTCTCTGATCAATTTCTGCTTTTGTCAGACGTTTGATAAATCCCGGTGGGGGTGTAAAGGCTGGTGGTGGTGGTGGTGAGGGGTGGTTGGGAGGAGGCCTGGGGTGAGTGGAATAAGGACCATGGGGCTGTGGGCGAGGTTGCCAAGGGGGACGTTTGTTTAAGGACTCACGGAAGAGGCGTTGTTTGGTGTCCAATGCTCTTGCCAAATTCATGGCATGGGCTAGGGAGGTGGGGGCTTCCAATTCCACTTCTAGGCGAAGGGGTTCTACTAGGCCAGCCGTGAACAAATTGACATAAAGTTCAGGTCAGACCAAATGACTTGCATGAGCAAGTTTTTCTTGGAACAATTTCTGATATTGTTCTTTAGTGCCAAGCTGTTTTAGATTGACCAAATCCCCAACTGGGTTGCTGCGAAGCGGAGGACCAAACCGTAGCATACAATTTTCTTTGAAAAATTCCCAATCATAGACCACAAACTCGTTTTTGAATTGATGAAACCACATACGCGCTTCATCGAGCATGTGGAAGGCGGCTAATTGAACGTTGCCTTCGGGTAGAGTTCTTTGATTGGAAAAGAAATGATCACACCTGTGCAACCACATTAAAGGGTCGGAGGACCCATCATACGTTGGAAAATCAAGCTTTGTGTACCTTGGCACGGTAGGGGGTGCTGGATTGAGGCCCCCACGAGGTGGAGGTGTTTGGCGCAGGGGAGGAGGTGGAGGCGTTGGATGAGGGTTGAGATGATCTGCTGGGCGTGAGGAGGATGCCATCTGGACTGAAAGCTGGGTAAAGCCTTCCTCCATGCGTGACAACAACATCTGGAATTTTCCCTCCAGGCCATTGATTTGAGATTGTAGATCAGCATGGTTTTCTTCCACAAAATTTTGAATTTCTGCAGGGGAAGAGGAATCACCAAGGGTGGTCCTGTCTGATACCACGATGTTAGGCTCTCTAGCCATGGATCGAGTCACCCGATGATCTCCTCTAGCTTCCAGATTGAATGACGAAGAAGGGAAGGATTTGGGGTTCTTGGAACGCCCAATGATGAAGGGACGTGAGCCTTTGAAGGAGCTCCAACCTTAGGCCTCTTTAGAGAGAGAACCTGATCTCATTTAGACTAATGATCAATGCTTGTTTTCATTCCATCACTTGACGCCCTAAATAGGTCAAGGAAAACATCAAAGGTTCTATAATTACAATTAGACCCTTATGGAACTTCAAATTACAATTAAACCCCTAAGGTACTAAAATACAAGTTATTCCATCTCTTCTCTTCTCCGGTTAGCCACTCTTGGTGTTCTGTAGTCCATAACACCCTAGTGCAAGAAGGCCCGGGCACAGCAGCCCGTGCCTGCGGCGCCAACACACAATAAGCCTAAACTAGGCTTATATCCATTCACAAATAAATAGCCAAAAATTCTGAAAAACAATATGGAAAAAATATAGAAAATAGAATATATCTCTATTATACAAGCAGAGGCATAGATCACTTGTAATTGTTAGACTTGATGTCTAATAATAATAAAATAAATATCATAAAAATAGATATTAAATCCTCCATAATTCTCCTTATCATGAGAGCCATACATATATCATAGAATTGAAATAAGAAGAATAAAGAGAGCGTACCTTTCATCTTAAAGAATATAAATAAAACTTGAAGTACACAAGATAACCTTTTATAATTTGTTTAAAAGTGATAAGCTTGCTCCCGTTCAGCCAGACTAGGTGTACAAATAGCATTAGCCTCACTTGTAAGACCATGGAGGAATTTATAGATTTCCAAAGGGTGTGGCACTAATGACTATTCATAAGGATACATCCTCTTAGGAGAGATACATCCCCTCAAGAGAGATACATCTCGTTATTCCCAAGGGATGTGTCCACTAAATCAATGTACCCAATTAATCTACTTCTACAGGGGGATGTGTTGGCCATTATTCCCTGTACTGAACATCCAATGACAAAGCATCTAAAAGTGGGCCCCATGCCTATAAAATCATGGTAATTTTATTTCATAAATAATATATTTGAAACCATAATTCCAACACTTGTTTCTTTCTAACCTGATTGAAGAACAATAAACCTTGATTCTATTTTATCCTTAAAGTAATGGGATAACTTACCTCCTTCTGCCAGTTGGTTCTCAATTTGATCCATATCAATATAACTGTTTGAACGACAGTCCCTAATAACATCCCAGACCAGATGCCCTGCAAGAATATAACAAGCAGAATTAAGTAAAACAAATCTTGCTTAGTTTAGATGATTTTTGTATTGAAATCGAGAATATTAAGTTGTAATGACGAGAGTATTTAGCTTGAATTTGAAGCCAAGCAAGGCTCCCACAGGTAAACCTATAAGGTAGTAGCATCCTATGTTGATAAATGCTACCAAGGCTTTCCACCCTGCAACTACTGCCACACCTGAAATTTTCCCGAAACAAGGTGTAACCCAATTCCTGACTGACAAATCTGATACCATGAAAGCAGATAAACTGTGCCAAGTCAATGAACCACCAAGAAATATTCCCCGCCATGGCTGCTCCAATCACACCATGTCCGAGCTTTGTTACAAGCACCCAATTCAACAGACCATGAAGGGCTAATGCCACAGCAGATATAGTAGCCATGGTCCAAACTCTGCTCTGAGATTGAAAAAACTTCTGTAGTGGGAAATTCACTGCATATTCAAACAATTGTGTAAGCACCCATATGCAGTATTTGCCTGCAACTTCTGATATCTCATCTGTTGGATGGAGTTTCTAGATGGGTGTTGTGGATATGTAAACTGGTGCCAGAAGTATATGAAATTATCCACGCAAGTAATTATCCACGATCTTTGCATGTAAACTCCAAGCATATGAAATTTTCCTGCCCCAACTGCTTGACCACAGAGTGTTTCCAAGGCGTTACCCATTCCTAGCAATGAATCAGTTGAAAGAATCAGATTCTACTTTTAGATATTAACAGTGTGAGTGTGTGTAATGTGTGAGAGAAAGAGAGAGAACTGAACCATAAAAAGAATGAAGAAGCAGATTTGTGCCCACTGAAGTGCATATGGAGATGCAAAACCAGCAAGAGATAAATGGATTAGCAGAAGCCATGAACGAATCGGTGCCTACAGACAAGGAGAAAGAAAAACGAGAAGCATGGTAGACGAACTTACCATGATTCCAAAAACAAAGCCTTTGATGACATTCTGAACAACGGATACAGCAGCAAGCTCCACAGTCCCAAGGTGCCCAACGATGGCCACAGTTACAAACCCAATGGTGAACTGCAGCACTGAAGTGAGTATCGCAGGGGCTGCTATGTGCCACAGCTTCTTTGATTCACTCCAGGTCTTCTGACCTAACCTTCTCTTACCCAGAACAGGAACACCCAACAACATTCGTGTTCCCCTTTTTGTCCTTTTGCCTTTCCGCTGTACCAATCCAAAGGCTACAAGAACCCAATTCTGTAAACAGTATTTAGACTCGCGAGACAAAGAAGCTATACATGGCTCCCATGCAATTGCAGAGGGCTTGTCCGTCTCTCTGGTGCAACGCCACCTGTTGTAGCCTTTTCGAAATAGGCAGATTGCCCAGTACTTATGTCAATATACCTACTCAAGTGTGTTTAAGGAGAGCGGTGGGTGTTTGACTTGCAAGTGTGTTCACGGACTTGCTGAATGAACTGTAAAGAAATCTCATAATTCGTGGTGGTAGTTTGTAAATAACATAATATTTTGACTTTGTAAAATTTCATCAACTAATAAGTTAGTGTTCCATATGAATAGGACGAACAAGACTGTTTTGATTCCTCTTAATCACACTTCTGTTTAGGCGATTCTTGTTGTAAAATTGTATATAAATACTACTCGAAATCAATATAAAATTATGATTCAATTCAATTAACAACAATCTATTATATGGTATCAGAGTAACTAGTTAAATCCTCTATATTTTTTGTTTTTTGGAATCTTTTTTTATAGATATCTTGTTTTTCATTTATGCCCGTAACAGCCGTGCTGCAACAGCCATTGGCACTATCATCAGTGCCCGCATCTCGTTGTTCTTCAGCAACCCACTCAAGCCTCTATCACCATTAAATATTCCTCTTCTTTCGCCTACACTCCTTCCTACAAAACCACAATAATTCGTGCACCTCTGACAACCCTGGCCGAGCCTTCAGAACGGTGTTCTAATGTACCATAGCAACCGCCCAGGCTCTAAAGGACAACCGCTCCCGATTGTATCAGCAAGAGGTTGAAGACGAAACGCACGTGTGAATTTCACATGTGTGTGAGAGAGAGAGAGAGAAAAAAAAAAAATCTCACGGTCCACCTCACTGCCTATTTTACGTACATCAACTTAGCAAGATCAATCACTATGTCTACTGTCTCTCCAAATCCAACTTACAATGTTTGGATCCAATAAGATCAATTAATCCTTAATACCCTCATCGGCTCTTCGTCTCCTAAAATTATCCCATTCTTTGCACGAGGCACCACCTCTAGAGAATCATGGACTATTTTTGCCAATGCATACGCCAAACCATCTTGTGGCCATATTAAATAGGTCAAGAATCTTCTCACATATCCCACCAAAGGTAATATGAATAGCACTGATTTTTTTCAATACATTAAATCCCATGCATATGAGTTTGATAAACTTGAAGCACTAATGGATGAGGAATATCTTACAGAAAAGGTCTTGGATGGACTGGGAGATGACCACAAAGAGCTTGTTCGTGTTGTTCAAGTTTGAGACACACCCATAACCTTTGATGAGCTTCATGAGAAACTTCTATCTTTTGAATAAACCAATCAAGAAAACATAACACCTAATACACATCTTCCAATCACTGCAAATCCAATGAATTGAACAAATACCACTTGGCACCCACCAAAGTCCAACAACAACTGGTGACCTCCCCCTCAATATCCTACTGATCATGTGGGATGGCGCCCGTCGCCTAACAACCCTAGCCGACCACCCATGGCTACCAACTCAGGTGCTCCAACTTACAAACCTCGACCCCATTCATATTTTGGGTTTTGTCAAATTTGTGGTATCCAATGGCACTTGGCTAAGCGATGTCCATTATTTGAACTCATACCAATTCAGCCAACCAGCAAAGTATTTCTACCTCCTCATACTTTGGTAGCACCCTGGCAACCATGAGCTCATTATGTTGCTAACGTCACTTCCAACAATCTGGCTTGGTTACTTGATAGTGGAACATCTCACCATATCACAATATACTTGAACAACTTATCTCCTCATGTACCCTTTATACTAGTTCTGATGATGTTGTGGTTAGCAATGACATTGGTCTCTCCATCAACCACATCGATTCTATATCGCTTCCAACTCCCACTACTAACTTTACTTTGAATGATGTCCTTTGCGTACCAACCATGCAAAAGAACTTAATTTTTATCTCTCAATTTTGAACTACTAATAATGTTTTTTGTTGAATTTTTACCATCTTTCTTTCATGTGAAAGATCTTCGCATTGGTCCAATCTGTTTGACGGGCAACACCAAAGATGGAATGTATGAATGACCGGCTAGTAAATCTGTCTTCTCCAATTCTTGCCTTCTCTCAAGTCAAGACCACATCATCCAATTGGCATCATCGATTAGGTCGTCCCACTCTTCCCATTTTGAAACACATTCTATCTAGTTATCATTTTAAATTTTCTACTCCTATTTCAATAGAGTTTTTATGTAATGCATGTCTTTGCAATAAAAGTCATAGGGTGCCTTTCTCTACTTCTTCTCTTACCTCTACATAACTACTTGAAATTATTTTTTCTGATGTATGGGTTTCCCCTATTTTGTCACAAGATGGTTTCAAATACTACGTCATTTTCATTGATCATTTTACCAAATACATATGGTTTTACCCATTCGAAAGAAAATATGAAGCTTAGTATTTTTCACCGTTACAAAGCTATTGTGAGAAATTACATCAAAAGAAAAATTACCACACTATTCAAAAAATGGGGGGAGAATATATGGGCCTCAAAGATTTGGCATCTCTCACCTAACCACACCACTCCATACACCTAAACACAATGGCTACTTAGAAAGACAACATCGTCATATTGTTGAAACTGGTCTCACCTTACTTCCTCATATTTAATTACATTTTTGCTCCATGTCTTTGCCACTGTTGTCTGTTCAATAAATAATATGCCAACTACTACACTCAATCTATCATCTCCCTATGAATTAATTTTCCACAAAATACCAAATTATTCTAAACTAAAGATATTTGGCTATGTATGTTATTTTTGGCTTTGTCCAAATATATCTCACAAACTTGATCAATGATCAAAGCAGCGTATTTTTTGGATACTCGTTATCTAAAAGTGCTTACTTGTGTCTTGAACAATCTACTTTAAAAATGTTTTTTTCTCTCCATGTCAATTTTTTAGAGCCAATCTTCCCATACATCTCTGTTAATTTTCACCTACCTCATCCCACCATCACCACCTTGATACTTTGATTCCCCATGTGCTTACTATTTCATCAACTTCATCACCACAACCTAATTCTAACACTCCACCTCAAGGATGCCTTCAAGAAATGCCTCCTTTTGATGATGATTCACAAACCTCTATGATACCAACACATCAAACATAAACTAAGCAACAACCATGACCCATCCAGCCATCACCATATGCTATCCATCCATCCATAGAAACACAATCTACCATCCAACAACTCACCCAACATCGCATGACCACTCAATCCAAAAAAAATATTCGTAAACCAATTCAAAAACTCAACCTTCACACACACACCTAACATCCCAACCCGACTCTGGACCTTCTTCCATGACTCAAAACCTCAAAAATCATAATTGTCAATTAACTATGTCTAAAGAATATGATGTTCTTGCTCATAATAGGACATGGGAGCTAGTTCCTCCTGATGGTATCACTAATCTTGTTGGTTGTAAATGGATTTTTTGAATAAAAAAGCACTCTAATGGGTTTATCGATAAATTTAAAGCTCTTCTTGTGGCCAAAGGATTTCATCAATGACCATGTGTGGATTACCATGAGAATTTTAGCCTGGTTGTTGAGCCCACCACCATGACACTTGTACTTTATATTGCAGTTAGCAATGGTTGGTCCCTTCATCAAGTCAATATCAACAATGCCTTTCTTCAAGGCCGGTTCTCAGAAAATATTTATATGGCACAACATTTGGGCTTTGTTGATTCAAATCATCCAACTTATGTCTGAAAACTTCATAAAGGTATCTATGGTCTCAAACAGGCTCCATGGGCTTGGTTTCATGAATTGCGTCAATTTCTTGGGGCTCAGGTTTCAAGAATTCTCACTCTGATACTTACCTATTTATTCTCAATATTGGTAAGCATATTCTATTTATACTGGTATATGTCAATAATATTATTATTACTTTACTGGTAATAACAATGACCTTATTTCTCAAGTTGTTGATTGCTTTGCCCAACATTTCTCTCTAAAAGATCTTGGCTCTCTTTCTTACTTCCTTGGAGTTGAGGTTGCTCTGCATCGCAATGGCATATTGCACATACGTCCAAGACCTTCTCAAAATTACTCATATGGAAGATGCTAAACCTATTCTCGCCCCATTGTCGACGAACTCTTCATCACTCACCATGACCTCAGGCTCTCCTCTTTCTGGTCTATCTCAATTTCATGAAGTAGTTGGCAGCCTTCAATATCTCTCTCTCACTCGATCTGATATTTTCTTTGATATCAATAAGATGTACCAGTTTATGCATCAATTGACTAATGAGCATCGGGAACTTTTTAAATGAAATTTACGATATTTATGTGGCACATTGGATAATGGGCTTGTTCTACATCGTAAATCTCCTTGATCTCTTCATGACTTCTAGGATGTCGATTGGGCTGGCAATAAAGATGATTACTCTTCCATTAGTGCCTACATTATCAATCTTGGGCATAATCTCATTTCTAGGAGTTCAAAGAAACAACACATTGTTGCTCGTTCATCTACTGAGGCTGAGTATCGATCAATTGCTGCTACTGCTACTGAACTTTAGTGGGTGTGCTATCTACTTATTGAACTTGGTGTGATAATATTTGTGCCACTTAGTTAAGCTCCAAACCCCTATTTCACTGCATAATGAAACATGTAGCAGTTGATTATCACTTTATCAGTGATCATGTTCAATATGGTCTACTTCAAGTTGCTTCTACTGACCAACTTGTTGATTTCTTTACCAAGCCATTGCCACATTCATAATTTTAGTTGCTAAGAGACAAGATTGGCCTCCCTAACCGTAGCCTATCTTGAGGAGCACAAAGAACGTAATATTTCGACTCTGTAAAAATTCATCAACTAATTAGTTGAGTCATCCATAAGAATAGAACTCCACTAACTCCTCTAAATCACCCTTCTGTTTAGGTGATTCTTGTCGTAAAATTGTATATAAATACTATTCTAAATCAATAAAAAAATCATGGCTCAGTTCAATCAACAACAATCTATTATAGTTCGATTGGTTGCTTCACTCTCGATCTATCTTTCATGATGCTCTGTTTTCTAAATTCAGTATGTATAAGCCTCCTCTCTCCGTGCTTAAACAATTCTCTCTAAGTATTCCCATTATAAGAAAATTAATTTTTATTGAAGAAAATAAATCATATTTTTTGCCACCAAAACAATGTTGATGGATTTTATCGCTAAAAAAATTAGCTAGAAATAACCATTAAAATATATTATTAGCAAAAAATAAATTTATCAAAAGTAACAAAGAATTTTTCAGCTAGAAATTAATTCTTGAAGAAATAATTTTTCCAATTATTATTTTAATTATTTTGTATCATTTCTCGAATTAATTTTTAGTTAAATTATTTTGTCAATTTTTTTAATTATATTTTAAAATAGTTCTTGGTGAAATTATTTCTTTAAGGATTATTTTTAAGTACTTTAAATTAATTATCCATAAAAGAATTCTCAACAAGATTATTTTATAGAGATTTGTTTAATTTTTATTATTTTTTTATTTCTGATATACCTATTTGGAAATTAATAAAATAAATTATAAAATTCGAACTTATATTTATATTTCTGAATATAAAAATATATGTTTTCAAAAAATAATGTCAAAATTTTTAACATTTAAATTAAAAATATGTTGTAAATATAAACATATATATCAAAATAATATGAATACATATAAAAAGAGTGTTATGATGAAGGGTGAAGGTGCAAGGAGCTAGAGTTGTCTTGGTGTTGTAAAGATGATGCCATGAGAAGCCACCAAACCCATCATTTGAGTCATTTGGGCCTCAAACCTACTCATAATAGTTTATTACTCTACAACATATTGTGTCTGTGATGCTAATTATTGTGACTACTATGCTAACTATTATGGTTATTGTGTAACTACCTCCCTTGTCTATGCAAGCCTCTCATTCATCTTCGCTAAGTCAGCTGCTTGGGCTGCACTAGCAGCTCTTGAACTCCGAGTTGTAGGAAGGGGGCACACCAAGACTCATCCCTTTTTGAGAAGCAACTCGAATACTCATTGCTTAATCATGTATAGCACTATAGTCAGGCTCTACACCTGTAACTTTGGCCTTTTGGACTAAACTGTCCAACTATTTTTGTTAAAGTTTTATATAGTAATTATTAATTAATTTAAATTTATTTTATAAATAAATAAAATATAAAAATACATAATACTAACCCTACAAACGTAACGTAAAATTAAGTTAGATACCTAAACCTTGTAAGGAAAAAATGTCAATAATATTTTAGATGTCGTTTCATGGTGTGCATGAATGAATGACTTTGACCACATCCATGCTGGATTTTTTGTTTTTGAGTATTTCTAGAGTTATTCTTGGATCTCCTCTACATTTAGGAAAAAAACAAAAGAACATAACTCATTCAAATTTACAAAAAAAAATATTAGTACTATAAATACAGAAAATAATTAAAATATCTGATAATTATCATAATTGAAGACTATTTGGCGTATCCATTCTCAATCATCTAAGGAACACTCGAGAAATGATGTTGGATTGCCTCTTCCAAATCCTGAAATTGTTAGAACCACTTGTGTAGTTTAGAGAGTTAATCTCTGAACACATGACTCCAAGTCAATTTATAGATGTGTCTAATAGACTCGTCATTATAAAAATTGATTCATAGTTCATCTTACATAAGATGAACAAAACAACACAGGATTAATTACATATGACACTATACATTAAACAAAGTATAAGTAATTAATGAGGTAACATAAATAAAGTGATGTTACTTGGATCATGTCAAACATGTTGGAAAAATCTTCATTCTTGTAAGAATTAAATTTCATCACCCTCTTTGGTGCATGTTTCTTAAGAAGTGCATAGATGAAGTTGGTAAACTCGCTACAATGAAAATGGCATATGTGCTTGATGGAGCGGTGATCTTTGTTGACTGAGCGTTGACACCCATGTTGATTTCAATGATAACAAAACGTAAGTAAGTAATTTAACATTAGAATTTCTTGTATTTCAGATGCAATTCTTTTAATAGACACAAAAATCTAGGTCTACTCAAAGAATCAACAAAAGTATTTCAAAGATCTCTAACTACACTACCATGTTGAAGTCATCTTGAAGAAGCACCCTCAGAAAGAAGAAGCAAAGAATTGAATACTAGAGTTTAGGAAGTCTTGGAAAGTCACAAAAACTCAGTCTATGTAACAAAGCATTACCAAATCTTCAAACTTGAGGTACAATAGAAGTTTTTTGGAGCCTTAGGTCAAAATTGCATAGTCCACATACATATATTTTAAACATATTAAAATCAGTGACAATCAATTTCAATCATGCTTTGAAAACACATTTAGATCTAACACTAGATTGATCGATCAACATCTGCCAATGATTGATCAACCAGAATGTGTACAGGCCAAAAATATAAAGCATGATTGATCAATCAAGGGTGATTAATTGATCAACCAAAACAAGGCCAAATTGAGTTATATCGCATGATCGACAATTCCCTATGGACTGATCAATCAATGATGTCCAGGCAATGCAAAATTTTGAAGAATGATAGATCAACCACTTGACATTGATTGATCATAAAGAAGTTTGCCAACCAGGGACATAGAACATGATAGATCATAGGAAAACCATTGATTGATCATACTTACAATGTTGTACCAATAGGAATTTTGATTGATTGATCATTCATTGGACATTAATCAATCAACTTAACTTGTTAGATTCAATGAAAGAACATTGATCGATCATACTATCGAACAATAAGCCATTTTCTAACAAAAATATAGTAGTTACAATCAATTGATTGATCAATACCTTACACTAATCAATCATTGTAAAGTCACCTTTTTGCAAACCGGAAAATAATTGCTAAGTTGGCTTATTGATCAATACCCCCACTAAATATTCCTTTGAGAAGTGAATGAGCATTTATTGACATACCTACAACATTCAACTTCTCAGTCTTGCAAATCCACTCCTAAGTTCATTTTTGAAAAAGAAAAAGCATTCTTTGCAAATGTTTAGACTCTTCTAGAAACCTACTCCAAATCATCCACATTGTGCATAAAAGTTGGAGACTTGGACATTTGAAGGGAGAAGGTTGTCTCTCCAAGTCTATAAAGGGTGTAGGCTTTTTTTGTTTACTTTTGTATTTTCATTCTTTTCTTTATAGGTTCATCTAGAACCTTTTGAATCTTGATAGAAAGGTTTGATAGAATTGGAATGTAGCTAATCTCAAGGGAGATTAATTTGTAATCGCATATTTGAGTAACATATGGATTAAAAGAGGGTCAAAATCTCTTTTATATAAAATTCCAGCTAATAGAGCAAAGATTAGTAAAATTTCCCAAGCATGGGTTCTTGGGTGGTGAATAACAATAGGAAAACATCACTAACAAAAATATTTGGTGTTATTGTGGTGATTGATTGATTTTTTTCATTGCTTATGACCACCCCACCCCCCTCCTTGTTCCTAATGGCCTTCACAATGGCCAAACCCCTATAAGTTCCATGCCCTTGACTCTATGTGGGTTGTAGGGTAGATGGCCAGAATGTGGAAAGCTCCAATGAAGAAGTATTTATAACAAATATACAACCATTAATTTATAAAAATAAGATGAATTGCTCTAATTAACAAAGAGGGTGTTACAAAGGAAACCACTACTTGAGAGATGTGCACCATTAGGGCTCTCAACACTACTATCATGGCTCAGGTGGATACATGTCTCTGCCTACGAATGATGGGGTAAATTTTGTTCCAACAACCATGACTCAGGCTGTTGTTAGTGGAGTTGCTCTAGAGATTGGTTTAATGGCTAAGAATGAAGGTATGACCGTCTAGATAATATGACGGTAGATCACACAATTGATTAATTAAATTAGATTGAGAATTAAATAAAACCAAAACACAAATGGTCTAAATTGCCTATTATTAAGATTAATTATTGTAATTTTACATGTACATCTAATATAGGTCATCCTCAAATTAATCCTCATCATGTTTGCTTTCTTCTTCTTTATCCTCTTCTTCTTCTTCTTTGCCATCTTCTTCTTTGGCTTCGTCTTCCTCTTATCCTCTTCTTCTTCTTCTTCTTCTTCTTCTTCCCAGTCCTCCTCTTCTTCTAAATCGCAGTTTTCCTACCCCAGATCATCTTCCTCAGCAATAAAATTATGACTTAGTTGTTCTGCTTGCACACGAGTGGTTGCCCCCCAAAAATAGCATTGATGTAAGCTTAAGGGAAATATCAGTCTTGACAAACACCACTTCTTAATCATCTTGTTGGACACTTTGAAGAATCCAAAAGACAAGTTCTATTAGTGGTATTTTATTGCTCCAAAACACCATACTCATTTGGATTTACCACCATTTATATGACATGCCATAGACCATCATGTTTAAGATCAAATTTGTAACACCCTTGTTCCACTTCACATGTCAATACACAAGGGTCATCGATGCACCATGTGCAAGATGTCATGATGTTGGAAAACTACTCATCTATTTTGATGACATCCTTTGTTACTTACATCAAAATCTTTACATTTTTACATATATAAAAAATCATTGTACAAGTAAATCAACTCTATTATCTTAGTCACCATCTCATAATAGTTAAAAACCATTATCTTTATAGTACCCCTTGACCACAAAGTTGTTGTTTTGAGTTCTTTGGTTTGATCCAAAACATTTGTTTATGATGTAATTTGAGAAACTATAATGACCAATGGGGCCCAAACTAAGACTATAAATATCACTGTGTCTATTAAGATATCCTTGGAATTTTAATGTTTTAACTTGTGTTGGAAAACAAAAATAATCAGATGGGATCACAACAATCATAGGCAACAAAACTATCTTTTATATTTTATATCTTAGGATTAGTATACAAGTAACCTTATTTTTTAACCATTCAGCAAATAGTGCCTTGTATCTGCTGTCCACATCTATCATAATAGTCACAAACAACTAAACTATCATTTACATTTTATAACTTCGGGTTAGTATACAACTAACATTATTTTTTAACATTCAACAAACATTGCCTTGTGTCGTCTATCCACGTCTAGTATTCCCCCGCAAGCAAGAAGTTATCTATTTTTATTTTTCAATACATATGTACAACAATAATTACTCATTATGAATAAAACCCAACACATACATAAAAGTTCCTAGACTGAGGTAATTTCTTTACAAGAGATATTGTTTTATCTCTTTGTAGTTAGATACTACAACCCAAATCATCTTCTTATATTTGATTCGCATTGTCTCCAACTCTCTATTACCATCCTGCCTGCATTTTGTGTGAGAAAAGTAACATTTTTTTCTTTCACACCCATAGGATCCCTATTATAATTTTGACGGGGCCAATAGAATCTATTTTCCACCACATCCAAGTATATTAAATATAAAGTTAATGCTTCACTATTAATATATACTTCAATGAAGGAACCTTTAGGTCAAACTTTGATTGTATTTGTTTTTAACATGATTAGAAGCCTATTTGAATTAAACAAGTTAGGACAAATATGACAACAATATGACACATAAACTATAAGATAAAGAACAGTCAATTGCCTCTTTATTGGGTGCATCTATCGATATTAAACTAGACCACACATCAATGCCTTTTGTGCAAGGTGAACTGCTAGATGCATTTTAACATCTAATAACGTAGGTAGACCATTGACACAAAATAGGGCAAGGAGGACCAATTGCAATATTACATAATTATTGGCCCGGGTGGGAATCAATTGAGATATACAAAATAAAATTTTGGTGCTTAATGTAGATTAATACAAAAAATAAAACAAGCAATCACACAACACAAAGAATTCTCTCTCTATATTCTCCTATTGGTAATCACAACATAGGAACCCTTGCTCGGAAAAACTCCGCTAATTGTTTTATTAGTTGGAAATTACAATTTCAAAGAGAGTTTGGGTCTCTTTAGCCAAGTGTAATACTTGATTACATTATTAAAAACTCTCCCAAATAGTTATTCAACTAGATTCTTGCTCTAGTAACCCTTCCCTTTCTAAATTTGAGGTTTTAGAAAACCTGTACAAAAATTTAAAGAGAAGTACAAAAGAAAAAAAAACTTACACCTTTGAGTTGGGAAAAGCTGTCTTCTCTTATTGAGATCTAAGTCTCCAATATTTTTTAACACAAGGTGAAATTTGATGGAGTTTGAGTAAAATAGGATGCAAGGAAATTTAGAGAAATTTCAAATGAAATTACAAAATCAGACTTATGTTTTCTCTCAAAAGTGGTTCTGAGTAGGAATTTCAAGTAAATAGCTATCGAATGCTTTTTGGTTTGCAAGTAAATGCTCAATCAATGTTATAAGAGACGTTTGATTGAGGGTGGGGGGGGGGGGGGGGGGGGGGGTGTGGTTTACTGAAAATCCTAAATTTTGTGCCTACTCATCTCAAATTTGTAGCACCGGATATGGGTTGTAGGTTCCAACTGAGACTAAGTGTTAATCCAATAAATTTGACATGGCCAAGACACGAGATAATTATTTTGGATGATAAATTTGTAAATCAGATGTTGGTTTTTCTAGATTAGATTAGTATGAACATTAGATTGACATGGAGGCATTGGTAGTTTGTTGAATTTTAGGATATTCTAAAGTTTTTATGGCAAGAATGCCAAAATTATGTCAAAGATGTTGTCAAGGAAAATGTATTGTTTAAGGAAATAGTTAATTTTAATGAATAAAGATATTTTATCACCTTGAACAAAAATTATCAAAATATTATGATTGAGTGGTAAATAGTGTCCTTAACATATATATAATTTAATATTTTATAAAGGAAATCTTCAAATATTGTTGCCTTTTTAGATGTCATATTTCCAATTACCATCATCTTGTCTTACCAATGAAAGAGGAGGTAGTATTGGCATGAAGGCACACTTAACTTAATTTGATGATAAAAATACTTAAGCATTAATTATGGCATATAAAAAAGCAATGTGGGAAAAAATATTACTTGGAAAGAAAGTTGACAATATACTCATCCCACAGACTCAAATTGGTCTATCATCAAATGCGAAAAATTTTGAGAAGTTGTGTTGGAAATCAATTGCCTAATTACAATTCAACTAGATGACTTAAGAAGAAAATCCTTTGGTTGAAGTCGTACACTAGGATGACCAGGCGAGCAAGTCGATTGGATGATTTGAGAGAGATAACAATCTATTGTAACTCATTCCACTTTAAGAAGTTTGACTTCTACCAATGATTATTTTGCTACTAGAAGTTAAGAAATTTTTAATGTCTTTTCACTTTTATAGGTTCTGCCAACCAATTTTGGAAATTCATTATTACAAGTTAAAAAATTCATCGGTGAAGTCAAAATTTGCTAATAGAAATTCAAAAACTCTACCAACAAAACTATAATTTGCCAGCTCAGTTTTTTAATCTTTTCCAGAAAAATAACCAAGTTTTCTAGAAAAATTCTATACTCAACTATCAAATTTTATTTATTATGTTGGAAAGAGTTTGAAAAAAATATTTATAAAAAGAATTAAAAATAAAAAATTATAAAAACTATAAAAAATTGTACAAATAAGAAACTCATAAAAAGATATAAAAGTCATCAAAATAATATATACCTCACTTGGAGGGAGGAAGAAAAGAACGATGGCACTTGTGCTTTACATGCAATTATAGAAAAAACTTATGCATCTCATTATGTTAAGATTTGATAGAAGGTGGGACCAAGCCCATCACGCCCACATGACCAAGAGAGGTGGCATGAGGTGTCACGTGGTGGAAGATGTGTAATCTTCCTTGATTGATGAGGTGGAAGCTTTGTACTCTTCCTTGATTGATGTAACTTTATCTTCCCTTGATTGATATAATTTATCTTCTTTAGTTGATGTAATTAGGAATCCTAATTGATTGAAGAGTTTCCCTAAATATGTAATGAAAAAAGTATAAATAGGGATCTTGGATGGAGGGTTTCTATCAAGCTCTCCTCTTCTCAATTCGTGGAAGAATCTCTCTCCTAGCCTAAAGCCTCTCTTCTCCCTTTTCTCTTCTCTCCTCTCTACCCGAGCTCTTTCTCTTTGCTCTTTTCTTCTCTTCTCTCTTCTCTCTTTTCTCCCTCTCTCATCTTGCTCGAGGTTCCAAGCATGGGGTCCTAAATTCAACAAGATTGTAGAGTGTCTATCCTATGCACTTATTCCAATCATAAATACCTTACCCACTCCTCAGTCTAGGGTGAGCATCCCTCAACCATGCTTGAGTTAAGCGATAAAAAATCCCTTAATTGCTCTCGAGTCTATCTCAGAGCCTTCCAGCTCATCCTCAGGTTGTGATGTGTTAGAGTAAGGTCCTCAAGTCATCTTGGATTCAGCTACGAAACTTCTTTAACTAATCCACATGGATTTAGTTGGACCTGTCCTGAACTTAAGCTTAAAAGGAAAGTGTCCCACTTTTGTGGTTGTAGATGACAAAGCTGGATAGATTTCCTAGCAAATGAGGATGGTGCATTTCCATCATTTGCTAAACTATGTGAAATTTTTAAAAAGAATAACCCTATAGCATTATCAAAATTAGGAGTGACCAAGGAGGAAAATTCAAAAATTCTTATTTTAGGAATATTACACTCAAAATAGCAAAAAACACTAATTGAGATGGCAAGGGCTATGCATCATGCATATAATTGCCACATAGACTATTAGCCAAAGCTGTAAATACAACTTGCCATATTGTAAACCGTGTAAGTATTATGCCCCTTCTGAATAAAACTCCATATGAGTTGTAAACGGGTACCCTTCCCAACCTAACTTATTTTAAAACCTTTAGATGCAAATTATTTGTACACGAAGAGCCAAATGAGAAATTAGGAAAGTTTGAGTGTAAGGCTGATATAGAAATAGTTTTAGGTAATTCATCTCATCGAAAAAGCTTATAATTTTGCAACAAGATTTCTATGAGAGTCAAGGAGTCAGTATATGTAGAATTTGATGAATTTGATTCATCAAATACAACCCCAACTCCATTTTCTGATGATGAAACGAAAACTCCCTTTGAGTCATCCAAGGGCTCCCAACCTCAAGACCAAAATCTTGATGGGAACCAAAAAGACACAAATAACCAAGAAGAACCTCCTATGGAGCAAAGAAAGGTTCATGGATGATCATCCCTTGGGCCAAATAATTTGTGACCCACAAGGGAAAATTGAAACTAGAAGAACAACTCATGATGCTATGGCAAAGCCTTCATTTCCCAATCAAAACCCAAAGCTTGGTCGAAGCTAAAAAAGATAATTTTTAAATAATGGCAATACAAGAGGAATTAAACTAGTTTGAAATAAATTAAGTTTTGTCTCTAGTACCTAGACCCCCAAACCAACAAGTAATAGGAACTAAATGGGATTTTAGGAACAAAGCCAATGAAGAAAATCAGATTGTGAGAAACAAAGAAAGAGTAGTTGCCAAGGATATAATTGAGTAGAAGGAATAGATTTTGAAGAACCTATGCATCAGTGGAAAGATTAAAGGTAATTAGGATCTTATTAGCCTATGTTTGTCAAAAGAAATTCAAATTGTACCAAATGGATGTGAAAAGTGCATTTTTAAATGGGTTCATTGAAGAAGAAGTATATATGGAACAACCCAAAGGATTTGAAGACAAGAGCTAGCTAGACTATGTATAAAAATTTCATAAAGCCTTATATGGGTTAAAGCATGCTCCAACGTGGTATGAAAGATAGTGAATTCTTGAAGAAAAATGGATATAAAAGAGGTAGTGTGGATAAGACATTATTTGCCAATAACCATGATCAATATCTTATTATAGTCCAAATCTATGTGAATGATATCATTTTATGTTCTAATAATACCTCACTACACAAGGAATTCACTAGTGATGAAGAATAAATTTGAAATGAGTTTTGTTGATTTTTTAGGACACCATGGATTACACCATGGAGAAAGAAGAAAAGGCATGTTGGGTGGAAAATAGGTGGAAGAATGGGATTATGGACTTGTATCTAAACCCTCCCCCTTAAGCTCTATTAATAGAAGTATAATATTACAATTATGTCCTTCACCCTAGTAAGTTGAAGAAGAGATGAGAACCATAAACTAATTACACAAATGACACCCTAATTACATCATATCTTCTACCACTTGCCCTCAAGTTGGGAGGTAACGGCAGTGATCCCAACATGAAACAAATAACATAAACATAGTAATAAGCTCCTCCATCATGGTGTCCCAAGGATAAGCCTAACAACAGGCATAGACTCTCAAAGGGTAAAAATGGGTGAAAGAACATAAGTCAAAACCAACCTCAAATGATTTCGAACAAATATCATGATAATAATCATTAAAATAGGTAATGTCAATCATTCACAAGATGACAATAAGAAACAGAAGGGTACCAATACAAAGTCTCAAAAGACTTCAAAACACCCATATATAAAAAAGGGACAACCAAAGCACCGCTTCAGGAAGGGTTGGCCAAAGGGGTAAGAGAGATTCAAGTAAAGGACAGAAGGAGAAAGGTTGCAAAAATAATAAAAAGGTTAAGGGAATCAAAGGAAGATAAGATGTTGGAGCCACCGTGCGATTTATTTTCCAAGAAAATTTAAATCTTCAATAGAATAACTAATGCCGACAATAATCAACAAATAATGAACCCAAAGCAAGCAACCGAAGAGTTCTTCTTCAAAAATAATGTCTCAATCAAAGAGACACAATAGCACCAGACGAAATAGGCCAATGCCCAAATAACATGTACCAAATGTGCAGTTGTATAGCAGCAGATAACTATTAAATAATGGAAGTCCTTAGAAGTAGTAAAAACACATGAAATAATCTACAGCCAGTCCACCCTTGAATAAGGAGAATCTGCACCAAATAATAAGTTGAACCAAGTAATAAGTTGCCAATAAACCAATATAATATTCAAGTCAAAGTCAAGAATATGAGTCAGACTGAGGCAAGTGAGAGTGTCAAGCCAACTTAGGTATCAGACAGATATAGCAGAGTTTCTGGAGGAATCGGTATAGAAATCGGGATCCAAATCAGTATAACAAAAGTAGAGAACAAGTGGACCGAGTCAGGCTGACTTGAGTCTGAGTTGACTCAGGATAACTTGGGCAGAAATGAAACAGTCTGGTTGCCCATTCGCTAGGTTAACCCGACAGATTAAATTGATTATGGTTCTCTGTCGGGTTCCAAAATTTAACCTATATACGAGCACCTCTCTTATCTTCTAGTGTGCACAAACATAAACATCTCTTCTTGTCAGATTAAATTCAAACTCAGTGGAGAGAGGATTAAAAATAGCAAGCCATAGGTGAGATAAACTGAGAAATCAACAGTGTTGACAACTTTAGGAATAATGGGAATAATGGCTAGGCAAATACCAAGATGATGATCAGAGGAGTTTCCAAAAAAATAGCAGCAAGATCAATATCAAATTTTTGGAAATCTATCGAAAATAAAACAACAGATAATAACCTGGATTTGTAGAGACTTCCCCTACATGATTGAAAATTGGATTTATAGCGGTTAAACACAAAGATTTTTTGAAGATAGTAGAAGATCCCAGAGAAGCAGTAGCGTTTGAAAATCAATCAGCTAAATTTCTCAGTCAGTATCATGATTAAGCCAGATAGGATGTAATCCACCAGCTGGCTTGAGAGATAACGATACTAATAACTCTCAGAGATAATACCAACAGAGACAGTCTCAATTGATCAGTGATGCTATCAGAACAGTTAGCAACACAACCGTTGTAGTGAACAAAGTAGATAACAAAAAATTCGGAATATATGGTTGTTGTATTAGATAACATAGTTGTTTCTTATTCTATATTCTGATACGGATCAAGTAGATAACAAGTAATGATTATCTTAAGGAAATATACTCTATTGTTGATGAAATCAAAGAGATTCCTTTCTAAAATACATATGTTGCTATTCGCATCCTTGCATGAGGAGAAGGATACCAATGTCAGCACAATGATAACCACAAGATAAGCATCGCACAACGATAACAGCAAGATGCCACCCAAATTCATCAAGCTAGCATGTTTGTTCTTTTCTTGAGAAATCTATTTTTTTTTCATCTTTTATTTTTATGCTTTCCAAAGAAAATCATGATGGCTGAAGCCAAAGAAATTATGGTTTGGAGACAATCCCCATTCTGTTTTCCAGAGAGAAAGCAGAGTTGATGCTTCCCTTTCATTTTTTAGAACATGATATAATAGAAAAACATGGGAGCAACAAATGGCAGAGAGAAATCTAACAGTCTTATCAATACCAAAGAAACATGGGTAAACAGAGAGATAGGAGAGAGAGAGATGCCAATACCGATAGTAGTAGAGAGCTATGATCAATGGTAAACAGAACTCACTGAGTTTTGAATTTCAATAGTGTAAGACATCGGTAAACCATCCTTGAAAAACACATCTATAGGCTAATTATCAATACAAACTTCTAACATCTATAGTTGTACATAACCATAATGTATTTAGAGCTTCAAATATAGTAGTCAAAGGGAAGAAATTAAGAGAAATGACTTATCTCTTTGAATCCGAATTCAGCAACTCCTTCATATCTAAAACAAAAACAACCTATGCAGTCTTCTACTAAACTGAGCAGAAAAGTAAGATAGAATTCTAAAAAATCATAGCTACGAGTCTAGTAAATCAATGCTCTATTTTCAGGAATCCATGAATTACACCATAGAGAAAGAAGAAAATGAACGGTGGGGAGAAAACAGGAGGTGGGGTTATGGACATGTATCCAAGCCCTCCCCCCTTAAACTGTATTTATATATGAATAAAAGTAAAATATTACAACTATGCCCTTCACCCTAGTAAGAGTGAAGAAGAGACAAGAACCATAAACTAATTACATAAATGACACCCTAATTACATCATATCTTCCAACATGTTTGATGGAACTCACATTCTTCAAGACTACATGGATTTAGCTCATGGAGAAAAAGATAGAGGGACTCATTGGGAGAAACCAGGAGGAAGAAAGAGGTTATGGACTTATGTCCTAACCATCCCTCTGAAGATCAATTGAGAGATTGATAAAACTATAATATTATAATAATACCAGGAACTTCAAATGATTACATCAATGCCATCTCTATAAGATGACTCTTTATTTACCATCCCGCCATCACTATATGGGCATGTGAGCCTTCTCCTTGGTATGTGGCCCTTGAGCCTATCTTCCTCATCTCTTGGATGTGTGGGCCTTCCTTGGTCTTGTGGGCTTGGGACCATCTTCCAACACTCCCCCTGAAGTTGGGGGTAAGAGAACATCACGAATGCCCAGCTTGCTACAAATGGTGTCTAGGATCTTCTTGTATAAAATGGCAATCCACCATATCTTCCAACACTCCCCCTGAAGCTAGGGGTGAGAGAACATCATGAATGCCCAACTTGCTGCAAAAGGTGTCTAGGATCTTTTCGTATAAAATGGCAGTCCACTATATCTTCCAACACTCCCCCTCAAATTGGCGATCTCTTCCAAGAGGTCCAACTGGCTTAATATAAGTGAGAGTAAAATCACTCCTATATGTTTAGCTATTAATTTATTAATAACATATGATATACTATAGCCTAAAAATGAATGATTTAAGAGGAAAATTTGATCTAATCATAACTTTAATACACTATATATTTGTACGTAATATTACTACTATTAAATCACTAACATAATAAAATAAATATAATGAGTAAATAAATAATTATTTTATTAAAAACGTAATATGGTGTAATATTAATTAATATTTCACAAAATTGAAATTAATCAATTGATCAAATGCATATTGTAACTATATTTTATTTACTAGACTTAAATATCTAGTTTAATATAGTAATAAAATTTACTAATGTAATAAAGTTTTATTGTAATAACCAGTTCGTGATTAGTATTAAAATCATCAAATTACAAGTTTAGTACATAAGAATAACACATGTTCAAAAATAATAAAAGATACAATCATCAGTTATCCTTCCACATGCAAGTCGCTATGTCATCTCGAAATTGTGCGGCTCTTGTGGATTCTAATGCACGCTGCCTCCGAAAGCTTGTTACTTGGGTATCCTCTTCCACAAGACCATCGTTATCATCGTTGTCTGTATCGTCCGTTGAACGTAATTGGACCCCATCACCTCCTCCACCGAACTCGTCATCCGAATCATCATCTTCCACATCAAATATATCATTGTAATCCTCTCTACGTATATAATTGTGCAATATGCAACATGCAATGACAATTTTTGTCTACATCTTAAAAGAAAATGGAGGAGTGCCTTTCAACATTTGAAATCGAGCTTTTAAAGCACCAAAAGTTCTCTCAATAGTATTCCGCAAAGACGAGTGTCTTTGATTGAATACTTATTTTTCATTCCTAGGAATATAATCTCCAAATTCTTCCAAATGATACCAAGTTCCTCGATATGGAGCCAAAAATCCTGGTAGATTTTCACAATCAGCATCGACTAGATAATATTTACCTACAATACAAAATATTTTCTACATTAAATAAATAAAGATAAAATAAATAAAAGATTACTGCATAAAAATATATTATTTACCTTCAAGTACAAATAGTCTATTTCGGCAAGTCAATTCGTCCTTCAATACACGAGAATCAGTTGCTGATCCCTCCCATCCAGCTAGTACATAAGTGAATTGCATGTCGAATGTACATGCTGCCATCACATTTTGTGAGAGATAGCCCTTTCTGTTCCAGAACCTTGGTTTTTCTTCAAGTGGGATGTTCACTTTGATATTCTACAACGATGTGAAGATGACCCTTTATTTCCATGAGATTGATCTGCTATCGAATAATTTTCGCTAATGAATTGCGGTGGAGTTTCCATAACTACGTCAACATTGTCGGGCTCGTCTATCGGGATAGGAGCCGACTCATCATGGATGATTTCATCACCCAGATCTATAGGAGTTGTACTACCACTCCCTACGGCTATTGTGTTTCCGACTACCATAGCCAATTTTTCGTAAAGGGGGCAACCTTGTTGTCTATACTTCTCAGCATCTTTATGCTCCTACAAGAATAAAACATCATTTATAATGGAATAGAGTTCTTAGTAATGCGAAACAATACAATCTATTTTACAATATATCATGATTTACTGACCTTAATGTAGTCTTGCCATACAAAATGATATGCAGTAACTCGCTGTGTGGTTGCATCCCAACCAAACCCACTAGTGTTGAGACAGCTCATTACTGTTTGGTATGTTTTCTTCCATGATTTTGTTCGATTCTTAAGCTGCTCAATAGTTTTTTTATTGACTAAATCTTCATTGAACTTATTGACACATTTCGTATATACCTCGTGCATCCAAATCCCATTGGGCAACTTGTTCCCCATATATACCTGCTCGACCAAAATATCGAGCATTTTGTTGTCTTCTTCAAAGCTCCAAAAGTCATATGATCGACCACTTAGTTGTTTTCTTGCAACCATTTTCAATCTAAATCTGAGATTGTCCTCATGGAAAAAACCTTATCAGACAACCATTACCCTAAACCCTAACCCTAGACCCCATACCCTCAAAACCTCCTAAACCCTATAACCTAAACCCTAATTCCAAAAGTTAAATAAAAAACCCTAGATCTTAAAAACCCAAAAAGCTCCAAACCCTAAATCCTAAACCCTATCACCCAATAAACCTTAACTGAAAAAAAATTGAAAAAAACCTAAACCCTAATTCTAGAACCTAAATCCTAACAATACCATAAATCATTAACCCTTAAATACAGAGCACCAAACCCCAAAAACACTAAGCCCTAACCCTAATAAAAAATTTAGACCTTAAACCGTAACACTAAATCCCACAATTATGCACAAATAACCCCAAATTAGGCACTGAAACTAAAATTAAATCAAATACAACACTCATTTAATTAGAAAAAAAATTAGGGTTTAATCATACCTTCTGAAATTTGGGGAAAACCGAAGCCGATGACTGAAACAAAAGCCGAATGGGGAAATCAATGCTGAATCGAAGTAGAAATTAAGAAATCGAATCCCAAATATCAAAATCGAAGAAAATCGAAATCGAAATAGGGGAAATCTCAGAAAATCAGAAGGTATTTTGGGGAAAAGATAATAATGAGAGGGAGAAGGGAGTGAGATGCCGAAAGGGAGAAGAGAGGGAGAAGAGACAGAGAGAAGTGAGGGAGGCCGAGAGGGATAGGAGAGAGGGAGAAGCGAGCGGGAGGTTCAGAGGGAGAGCAAGTCCGAGATGGAGAGAAGGACACCGAAAGGACGTTCGCAGTGAGAGATGGACGCCGTAGAGAGGGAGACCAGAGAGAGGGACGGTGGAGACGAGAGAGGGAGCAGAGAACAAGAGAGGGTTGCGGGAACGAAATGGCAAAAAATGAGCGAGGGTGTGCGGTAGAGAGAGCCCCGAGAGAGAGCCCCACAATAGTGTCATGTACATGATTCTCAAAATTGGGCGGAAAGCACTTTCCGCCGTTTACTCTTGGGACATGAACTCCTGAGTCATGGATGATCATGTACATGACATGAAGTTTGGCGCTCCCTAACGACATCAGGACATGAAATGAGTAATGCGCCTGATGTTCATGTCCTGATTCACATTGACTAACCCCCCCCCCCCCCCCCCCCCCCATAAGTGGGTAAAATTATCACAGTCCACATAAATTTCATCCATGGAGTTTCTTGTTTTAGGAAAGTCATACATGGAGTAAGTAACTTTCCCAGCTATGTAAATTCCTTAGGGCTTAATGGTTGGCTTAGCTTCGAAGTAGACTCCATGATTGTCATTGTTGTCGTTGGATGTTCTTTGCAGGTATTTGTAGTAAACAAACTGCAAGATTATCTATGCGAAATTTGTTAAGGTTTGATCTTATGCTTCCATGGCGATGAGACAGAAGGGAAGGATGGAGAAAGAGGATGAGAAAGGATACAAATAAATCGAGGGCCACACAGACCATTATAGAAAGAGAAGAATGAATAATTCATCGATGCTTTCCATTCGTTAATACAAGTATTTATAGGTTAAAAAGAGATACAATTTTATATGATAAGCATTATCACATAGCTTTAGAAATACAATTTGAGGTAATCTCAACTTCTCTCATCCTTATTTTTATCATCCTTATCTTTATCTCTATCATGCCCCGACAAGATGGAGCTCCGAGAGGAGAGTCCAATCTTGGTCTTCAAGAAGAGGAAGCGTGTTTGGGTAAATGGTTTGGTGAGAGCATTTGTTAATTGATCAGCAGCAGAGACATGTGTCACCCGAAGAGCACTACTATGAACTTGTTCCCAAATGAAGTGGTAATCCAAAGTGACATGTTTCATGCGCGAGTGAAAAAAGGGATTGGAGAATAGATTTATAGTGCCGATATTGTCACAATAAAGTACCAGTTATCGCGAAAGGAAAACACCAAGTTCAGTGAGAAGAGAGCAGATCCAACTAATCTCAGCTGCAGTTGATGAAATAGGTCTATATTCTGCCTCGGTAGAGATTGAGCTACATTTCATTGCTTCGTAGAACTCCAGGAGATAAGATTGTGACCTAGGTAAACAATATAGGCACTGGTTGAAGTGAAATTATCCTTGCTACCTACCTAATCAGCATCAGATAACCAATTAAGAGACAAAACAAATTGTCGATGTAGTACGATACCATGATCCAGAGTCCCACATGTTAAGATGTGGAGCCTAATTAACGCCTTACGCTGAGTTGGTCGTGGATTGTCTGATCCACGATATATTGACTGCTATTTTATTAAGGGCATTTTGGAAATTTTACTCTTGTATCACGGATGCCCTAATTTTCTCTTTATAATTGAAGGGCACCGCTATTAGGGTTTTGATCATCTTAATCCGAGGAGCATCTCGAGAGGTTAGAGAGAAACAACTGTAAGTGTGCGATTTCTCTTATAAACTATTTCATCTTCATAGTGGATTCCTACAGTGGCGGAAGATAGGATGGAGTCTCACCTTGAGGCGACACTGTATAAATCTTGTTGTTTATTTTTGTGTTAGCTTTTCCTTTCTTTCACGATTATTATTATTGTTATCGTTCGTTTGGAATTAGGGCGTTTAATTCCTACAAGTGGTATCAAAGCTTTGGTTCGTGATTGAGAGCAATGGCTAGCGAAGAAGAATCGGTACTAGGGATCACCAAGTTTGATGGTATGGATTTTGGGTTCTGGAAGATGAAAATTGAAGATTATCTGTACAGTAAAAAGCTGCACACGCCACTTCTGGATATGAAACCAAAAGGTATGAAAGATGATGAGTGGAATCTCCTCAATAGACAAGTGTTGGGAATAGTTTGATTACCACTGTCAAAGAACATTGCTCACCACGTGGCGTCAGAGAAAACCACAACGGGGATGGTGAAGATTATGTCCAACATGTATGAGAAGCCTTTTGCAAATAATAAGGTACATCTCATGCAAAAACTCTTCAATTTAAAGATGAAAAAAATTATATCAATTGTATCGCATATGAATAAGTTTAGCATGATTGTCAATCAATTGACATCCGTTCAAATTAAAATTGATGATGAGGTTCATGCTTTAATTATTTTGGCGTCTCTGCCAAATTGTTGGGAGCCTATGAGGGTTTCGGTCAACAACTTTTTAGGCAATGGGAAGTTGATCTTTAATGATGTTCGGGATACCATTCTCGTAGAAGAAGTTCATAGAAAGGGCTCCGGAGAATCGTCAACATCTAATTTTTCCCTAAGTGTCAATACTAAAGGTAGGAACTTTGAGAGGAATTCCAACAAGGGCAATGGTAGAGGGACGTCAAGGAATGGTAGAAGCAAGTCCAAATTCGGAAGGGAGTGAAGGAATTGAGGCAAGTCTGGTCACATAAAGAAGAACTGCAAAGCACCAAAGAAGGATAAAAAGAAAAAAGATGCTACAAATGCGTTGACTGAAGAGGTACAAGATGTTTTACTCTTGTTGGTTGATAGCCTTATTGACTCTTGGGTGTTAGATTCAGGAGCTTCTTTTCACTCCATCGCGCATCATGAGATCATGGAGAATTATGTTGCTAGAGATCATGGTGTTAAGCACCTAGCCAATACTACCCAAAAGACCAGCCTGTCAGGAGCGAAAGACATAGGTATTTAACCCAGGACCATAACATCACACCCACGCTCACGATAGCCGATGTCCACAGCGGCCCACTTGTGACGGCCTACTCTAACGACGGCCCATGGTGTTGGAACACACTCAGGTCGCCCCTTCCGCATATAGTGGTGGCCCATTGGTGGGGGAAGCACACTCTAGTCGCCGCTTCTGCTAGGTCGCCCCCTTCACAGTCGTCCCCTCTAGGATTCGAACTAGCGACGTAGCGCTAGCTCTGATACCAAATGTTAAGCACCTAGCCAATACTACCCAAAAGACCGGCATGTTAGGAGCGGAAGGCATAGGTACTTATCCCCATGACCATAACACACGGGAAGGTGTATCTTGCTTATGGAGAACCTTTGGATATTGTCAGAATTAGTAATGTCAATTTGAGGATGTCAAACGGGTTAGTGTGAAAAATTCATAAGGTGAGACATGTACCAAAACTAATGTGTAATCTAATCTCAGTAGGGCAGCTTGATAATGAAGGTCATAATGTGACTTTTAATGGTGTTACCAGGAAAGTCACAAAGGGATCCATGGTTGTTGCAAGGGGAGTTAAAACTAGAACTCTTTACATCACTTCCAATTGTAGAGACACGGTTGCAGTTGTTGATGCTGTTACTGATTCTGACTTGTTTCATTATAGGCTCAGTCACATGAGTAAGAAAGGAATGAAAGTGCATGAATCCAAAGGGAAGCTACGAGGGTTGAAAACTGTAAACAACAGTTTGTGTGAAGGCTATATTTTTGGCAAGTAGAAAAGGGTCTGCTTGTCTAAGGCGAAAAGGCACAAAAGACAACAAAATTGGAGTTGGTTCACACTGATGTGTGGGGGCCTTCAGTTGTTAGTTCCCTTGGTGGTTCTAACTACTATGTGACATTTATTGATGATGCATACAGAAAGGTATGGGTTTATTTCCTGAAAAAAAAAATCTGATACTTTGATACCTTCAAGAGATGGAGAGCAATAGTTGAGAATGAGACAGATTTGAAGGTAAAGCGCCTACAGTCAGATAATAGAGGAGAATACATAGATGATGATTTCAAGCAGTACTGTGTTGATAATGGAATCAAGATGAAGAAGACCATACCTGGAAAATCTCAACAGAATGGTGTGGTTGAGACGATGAACAAAACTTTGAACGAGTGTGCTAGGAGTATGAAATTACATGCGGGATTGCCAAAGATGTTCTGGTCTGAGGCTATTAGAACTGCTACCTATTTGATCAACAGAGGTCCTTCAACACCATTGGATTGCAACATACCAAAAGAGGTTTGCAATGGTAAAAAGGTAAACTTTTCTTTCTTGAAATTTTTTGGTTGTGTTTCTTATATTCATATTGATTATGCTACTAGAAATAAACTTGATGCTAAATCTAAGATATTTTTCTTATTCGCTATGGTGTACCGAGTTTGGTTCTCACTTTTGGGATGAACAAAGTCATAAGGTTATCTGGAGCAAGGATGTGATCTTCAATAATGGTGCCTTGTATAAAGACATGTTGAGAACAAAGTCTAAAAGCATAAGTGATGAAACCAAGAAGTCTAAAGTGATTCAGTTGAGAGATCTTCCAACTATTGAGATGGAGAATATTGCTCAGGAAGACCAAGAGAACATACCCCTAGAACTAAATCAGAACATTCCTGTGACTGAACTCAAAAGATCTGCCAAAACTAGCAGACCACTCTAGAGGTACTCCCCTGCACTGAATTATATTTTATTGATAGACAAAGGTGAACAAGAGAGTTATGAGGAAGTCGTGCAAGTTGATGAATCAACCAAGTCTAATTTGGCCATAAAGGACGAGATGGATTCATTGTTATCCAATCAGACATGGCAGTTGATTGAGTTACCAAAAGGGAAGAAGGCCTTGAAAAATAAATGGGTGTATCGAATAAAAGATGAACATGATGGCAGCAAGCGGTAAAAGCCAAGACTGGTAGTAAAAGGTTTTCAACAAAAAAGAAGGCATTGACTACACTTTGATTTTCTCTCCAGTAGTGAAATTGACTACTATTAGAATAGTGTTTGGACTAGTGGAAATGAAGACTTTTAATTAGAGCAGTATGATGTAAAGACAACCTTTCTTCATGGTGATTTGGAGGAAGAAATTTACATGATGCAACCATAGGGTTTCAAAGCACAAGGAAAGGAGAAAATGGTGTCCAAACTTCAAAAGAGCTTGTATGGTCTTAAACAAGCTCCAGGACAGTGGTATAAGAAGTTTGACATGCCATGCAAATCATTGTTGTTATGTGAAGAAGCTTGATGACTCCTACATTATTGTACTACTATATGTTGATGACATGTTAATAGTAGGTGCTAGAAAATAGGAAATAAATAAGTTATAAAGGGAGTTGTCCAAGAAGTTTGCAATGAAGGATTTGGGTGCTGCAAAACAAATCCTTGGGATGAGGATTACTAGGGACATTGATGTTTTGAAACTGTTACAAGAAGAATATATGAAGAAGGTGTTGAGAGGATTCAACATGAATGATGCAAAACAAGTGAGTACTCCTTTAGCTAGTCACTTAAGGCTATCTAAGGAGAAGTCACCTTCTATAGAGCAGGAGTGAGCCAACATGGCCATTGTGCCTTATGCTTCTGCTATTGGCAATCTCATGTATGCCATGGTGCGTACTAAACTAGACATAGCTCATGCAGTGGAGTTGTGAGTAGATATATGAGTAATCCAAGTAAACAATATTCGGAAGTAGTGAAGTAGATTCTCAGGTATTTAAGAGGCACTGCAGACTCAACCTTATATTTCAAAAATTCAGACTTGGGATTACAGGGTCATGTAGATGCTGACATGATAGGAAGAATACAACTGGATATGTATACACATTGGGTGGTATAGCAGTTAGTTGGGTCTCTAAGTTGCAGAAGATAATTGCTCTTTCCCCTATTAAGGTAGAATATGTTGTCGTGACCAAAGCTAGCAAAGAGATGGTATGGTTGCAGTCTTTCTGGGAAGATTTAGGTCTCAAGCATGGCAAGAATGTGTTGTATTGTGACAGTTAGAGTGCTATTCATTGAACATGAATCTTGTTTATCAATCCAGAACAAAGCACATATAGGTGCGTTATCACTTCATCAGATCGGCTCTGGAGGATGAAGTCTTAGCACTTGAGAAGATTCAAGGGAGTCAAAATCTGGTTGATATGTTGACAAAGATTATTACAATTGAGAAATTGAAGTGTTACGGTCCCGGATCTGACACAAGGATTCTTTGGGAGGATCTGGGATCTGCCATGGGTTACGGGTCTTCCAGGCATTACTATAAGGATAGTAGGAAGACATGGGGAAGACGAAGATCAATGAAGGATGAAAGAATACGTGGGTTTTTTAGGAAAACCCTAACCTCGGATCTCACCTCTTTACACTAGATTTAACCTAATTCTTAATACTTCAATGCTTGTGTTTCTCATTACTCATACCCCTTAAATAGGGTTCACCTTGTTAGGGTTTAAGATAAAATATTACAAAAATACCCCTATAAATAAAATATTCCAAAAATACCCTTGTAGCCTAAAACTGAAATAAATAAAGTAAATTAAAGAAAACACTAAAATAATAATGTTATTGTGTGCATAACATGAAGTTGTGTGCAACTTTAGTTGGACTTCTCTCTAAGGATTGAGAAGCTATTGCCGTTGCAGAGGAGATATTGACTTATTGTAATTGGAGTACAATGAGCCTCTATTTATAATAGCGGCAATAAGTAGAATCCAATTACAATTAAAATGCCCTTATCCTAATTACACCCAAAGTTAAACACTAAAAGATAAATCCTTGAACAATTGAACAAACGAACATAAATAGAAGACTAACTTAACTAAAACGCCTTTAACTCATATTCTTCTATGAGACCTCCTCATGTGAGACTCCAATAAAACTCCACCATATTAAGTTAGGGTTTGTGAGACTTCTTATTGTAAGAGTCATGTAAGACTCTTCTATATCTGTTCTTCAACACTATACAATACCTTGTGCAATATTCCTCAAAATGTGAATTTTTAAATTTTCCTCCTTGGTCACTTCTAATATGGACAATGCCATAACCTTGCTCTTTTTGAACCTTTTCACATTGTTTGGCAAAGGCCGGAAAAACATCATCCTTGTGAGCTAGTAAATCTACCCATGTGAACCTTGAATAACCATCTACTACTACTGAGGTGTGACATTTTCCATTTAGGCTTAAGGTTTAAGTAGTTCCAACTAAGTCCGTATCGATTATCTGAAGAGGACGAGAGGTTGAAACTAAATTTTTTTTTATTTGAAAGAATTTTTTTTTTTCCAAGTTGGCAAGCATCACAGGTCTTTTTCTTACAAATTTTTTATCCAATTGTCCTCTCACTAGTGTTTTCTTTGCTAATTTTTTTCTAGAATGTTTTTCCTATATGTCCTAAATGCCATAACCAGGATTCGTCATTTTTTTCACCTAAACAGATGGCACTAATTGAGGGTAAATCAACTATGGTCACAATATAGAGGTTTATATTTGTCAATTCATCTAGAACTAGCTCATCATTTTCGTTCTTTACTAAGCATTTGTCCTTTTCAAATGATATTTTGTGTTGACCATAGGTTGACTCTCACATTGCTTTTGATGATAACAAAACTTAATTAAGCTAATAACTTATAGATCTAGTAACTTGCATTTTGATGATAATAAATTGCATTGAATTCCTAATAACAAGAATGAAAAATAAACTTATCTCAACAAGCTTCAATCTTGTTTCACAAAAAGACTTTTACGAGTAGCTTTGATCATATCTTCTTACAACATCCTTTTGATGTGGGGATCCTAAATCAATGGTCTGATACCATGTTGAATTTAGGATCCCATGCTTGAAACCTTGAGCAAGATGAGAGAAGGAGAAGAAAGGGGAGAGAGAAGAGAAGAAAAGAGCAAAGGGAGAGAAAGCTCGGGTAGAGAGGAAACAAGAGAAAAGGGAGAAGAGAGACTTTAGCCTAGGAGAGAGATTCCTCCAGGAATCTAAGAAGAGGAGAGCTTGATTGAAGCCTTCAACCAAGACCCCTATTTATACTATTTCCATTACATATTTAGGAAAACTCCTCAATCAATTAGGATCCATAATTACATCACTCATGATTAGCTAACTTACATCAATCAAAGGAAGATCAATCAATTACATTGATCAAGGAAGATTTCCAAATCCTTCAACTCATGTGATGAGGATTCCACCTCTTGTGATGACTCATCATACCACCTCGTGTGCACATGGAAGGTTTGGTCCCACCTTTTAACATTACTTTTAAGGACTTCCATTATTTAATGGTTATTCACTGCTATACAATTGCACATTTGGCATGTGTTATTTGGGCATTGGGCCATTTTTCGCTGTTGTTATTGTGTCTCTTTGATTGAGACATTATTTATGAAGAAGAACTTCTCGGTTACTTGCCTTGGGTTCATTGTTTGTTAATTATTTTCAGCGTTGGTTATTCTAATGAAGATTTAAATTTTCTAGGAAAATAAAGCACATGGTGGCTCCAATATCTTATCTTCCTTTGTTTCCCATAATCTTTTTATTATTTGATAGCTTTTCTCCTACCATTCTTTACTTGACTCTCTCTTACCCCTTTTGAAGTCATTTGAGACTTTTTATTGGTACCCTTGGGTTTCTTATCGTCATCTTGTGAATGATTGGCATTACCCATTTTAGTGGTTATTATCACTATATTTATTCGAAATCATTTGAGGTTGGTTTCAACTTATGTTCTTTTACCCATTTTTACCCTTTGAGAGTCTATGCCTGTTATCATACTTATCCATGGGACACCGTGGTGGAGGAGCTTATTACTATGTCTATGTTATTTGTTTCAAGTTGGGATCACTACCATTGCCTCCCAACTTGAGGACCAGTGTTGGAAGATATGATGTAATTAGGGTGTCATTTATGTAATTAGTTTATGGTTCTCATCTCTTCTTCACTCTTACTAGAGTGAATGGCATAATTGTAATATTCTACTTTTATTCGTTTATAAATAGAGCTTAAGGGGGAGGGTTTAGATAAGTCCATAACCCCATTCTTCCTCCTTTTTTCTCCCTAACATGCCTTTTATTTTTGTCCATGGTGTAATCCATGGAGTCCTGAAAATCAACAAAACTCATTTCAAATTTATTCTTCATCCCTTTAGTGAATTCCTTGTGTAGTGAGGTATTAGTAGAACCAAAAATGATATCATTCGCATAAATTTGGACTACAATCAGATATCGATCATGATTCTTGGTAAGGTCTTATCCACACTACCTCTTTTAAATCCATTTTTCTGCAATAATTCACTATCTTTCATACCATGCTCTAGGAGTGTGCTTTTACCCATATAAGGCTTTATGCAATATTTATACATGGTCTAGCTTGCTCTTGTCTTCAAATCTTTCGAATGTACCCATTTAAGAATGCAATTTTTACATCAATTTGGTACAATTTGAATATCTTGTGACAAGCATAGGCTAATAAGATCCTAATTACCTCTAATATTTTCAGGGTGCATAGGTTTCTTCAAAATCTATTCCTTCTTCTTAGTTATATCATTGGCAACTAATCTTTCTTTGTTTCTAATAATCTGAATTTTTTCATTGGCTTTGTTCCTAAAAACCCATTTAGTTCCTATTACTTATTGGATTTGAGGTCTAGGTAGTAGTGACCAAACTTAATTTATTTCAAACTGGTTTACTCCCTCTTGTATTGCCATTATCCAAAAATTATCTTTTTTAGCTTCGACCAAGCTTTGGGTTTTGATTGGGAAATGAAGGCACTATTTGCCATAATATCATGAGTCGTTCTTCTAGTTTCAATTTTCCCTTGTGAGTCACCAATTATTTGGTCTATGGGATGACCATCCATGAACCTATAATTCTTTGGCTCCATAGGAGATTCTTCTTGGTTATTTGTGTCTTTTTTATTCCCCTCAAGATTTTGGTCTTGAGGGGAGCCCATGGATGAGTCAAATGAAGTTTTTGTTTCATCATCAGAAATTGGAGTTGGGGTTGTATTTGATGAATCAAATTCAACATATACTGACTCCTTGACTCTCATAGAAGCCTTGTTTTAAATTCTATAAGCTTTTCTATGAGATGAATAACCTAAAAATATTTCTATATCAGTCTTACAGTCAAACTTTCCTAATTTCTCATTTGGTTCTTCGTGTAAAAATAATTTTCAGTTAAAGGTTTTAAAATAAGTTAGTTTGGGAAGGGTACCCGTTTACAACTCATATGGAGTTTTTTTTTTTTCAGAAGGGGGCTAATACTTACACGGTTTAAAATATGGCAAGTTGTATTTACAACTTCGGCTCATAGTCTACGGCAATTGTATGCTTGATGCATAGCCCTTGCCATCTCAATTAGTGTTCTATACTATTTTGAGTATAATATTCCCAAAATAAGAATTTTTGAATTCTCCTCCTTGGTCACTCCTAATTTTGATAATGCTATAGGGTTATTCTTTTTTTTAAAATTCACATAGTTTAGCAAATGATGGAAAAGCATCATCCTTGTTTGCTAGAAAATCTATCTAGAATTGTCATCTACAACCACTAAAGTGGGATGCTTTCTTTTAAGCTTAAGGTTAGGGCAGGTCCAACTAAATCCATGTGGATTAGTTGCAAAGGTTTCATAGTTGATCCCAAGATGACTTGAGGACTTTATTCTCACACATCACAACCCAAGGACAAGCTGGAAGGCTTTGAGATAGACTCAGGAACGATTAAGGGATTTTTTACAGCCTAACTCAAGTATGGTTGAGGGATACTGACCCTAGGCTGAGGAGCGGGCAAGGTATTTATGATAGGAATAATTGCATAGGATAGACACTCTAAAATTTTGTTGAATTTAGGACCCCATGTTTGGAACCTCGAGAAAGATGAGAGAGAGAAGAGAGAAGGGAAGAAAAGAGCAAAGAGAAAGAACTCGGGTAGAGAGGAGAGAAGAGAAAACAGAGAAGAGAGACCTTAGGCTTGGAGAGAGATTCTTCCACAAATTGAGAAGAGGAGAGTTTGATCGAAACCCTTCAACCAAGACCCCTATTTATACTTTTCCATTACATATTTAGGAAAACTCCTCAATCAATTAGGTTCCTTAATGACATCAACCAAGGAAGATAAATTACATCAATCAAGGGAAGATAAAGTTACATCAATCATGGAAGATTACGAATCTTCCACCTCATCATTCAAGGAAGATTACACATCTTCCACCACGTGACACCTCATACCACCTCTGTTGGTCGTGTGGGCATGATGGGCTTGGTCCCACCTTCCAACAAATCTCAGCATAATGAGATGCATAAGTTTTTTCCTATAACTACATGTAAAGCACAAGTGCCATCATTCTTTTATAGTTTTGCTAGTAGAGTTTTTGAATATCTATTTGCAAATTTTGATTTCACTGGTAGAATTTTTAACTTGTAACAATGAACTTCATAAATTGGTTGGCAGATCCTATAAAAGTGGAGACACTCTAACAAAATCTTGACTTCTAGTAGCAAAATAATCATTGGCATAAATCAAATTTCTTATAGTGAAATGAGTTACAATAGACTATTATCTCTCTCAAATCATCCAATCGACTTGGAATCAGCCAGTTAGGCATTGCAGTTTCTCTTTCCTTTTTTTTTTCTTCTTGCACCTTGATCGTCTGGTCATCCTAGTGTACGACTTCAACCAAAGGATTTTCTTCTCAAATCATTTGGTCGAATTGCAATTAAGCAATTGATTTCCAACACAACTTGTCAAACTTTTTCGCATATGATGATAGATGAATTTGAATATGTCAAATGAGTATATTGTCAACTTTCTTTCCAAGTAATTTTTTGCCCACATTGCTTATTTATATGTCATAATTATTACTTAAGTAATTTTTATCATCAAATTAACTTAAGAGTATGCCAATACTACCCTCCTCTTTCATTGGTAAGACGAGACGATCGTAATTGGAAATATGACATCTAAGAAGACAGCAATATTTGAAGATTTCCTTTATAAAATATTATAGTCTATATACATATATGTTAAAGACACTATTTACCACTCAATCATAATTTTTTTTAATTTTTGTCAAAGGTGATAAAAATATCTTTATACATTAAAATTAACTATTTCCTTAAACACTACATTTTCCTTGCCAACATATTTGACATAATTTTGGCTTTCTTGCCATAAAAACTTTAGTCTCAATTGGAACCTTCAACCCCTATCCGGTGCTACAAATTTGAGATGACCAAGGCACAAAATTTAGGTTTTTCAGTAAGCCAAATCACCACAACCAGATCAATTCAAAACATTGACAAAACAAAAAATAAAAAATAAAACTCAATATAATTAGTAAATATTACAAGCATTCTTTTTCAATAGTAACAAAAGGTGTAAAAACTTTCGGAAAAAAAAAATTCATGGGATTAATAAATGAGTGTTAGTAAATATTAACAACCTTTTAATGAAATAGATATCGATTGATATATAGTGACTCTAACAGGTTAAAGGGAGGCCTGCCCTAACCCTGAAGGCTTCATGCAGGATGGGTTAGGGAACCCAAGGTTAAAACTAAAAAGCCTCACTTCTGTCTTTTTTGTAATATTACCACTGTCAAAATGATAACAACAATATTGTAAACCCTTATGTTAACAAATTTCAATGGGGGGAAGAAGGGGATTTAAGCAAGAAAGAGATAGAGACAGGAGGAAAAGGAGGGTTAGGTTTCTCAAAACCCTTAATAATGTCCAGTGAAGACAAATGCTTCGGCGAAGTGGGAAGGTTTGACAAAACGACAAAACTACCAAGAGGTTGACACGATGGAACTTTGCAGTAGTTTGGATTGCCAAAGAAGAGAACATCGGGTACCTGCTGCTTTCAAAGAAATTAAATGGACCAGAACCTTAGAGAGAGACCCATGGAAGCTCACAGGCAGTTTCCTTTACGATTCTGGCAAATCCTATGCAATTTCTGTGCGTTCTGAATACGGAAGAATCCGATGCGAAAACTTTCAAATAAAGCAAAATAAATTAGAGCATTGAAAACGATAACTTCCTGTTCAACATGATTCATGACTGTAATAGTAGAAATTTCTACAACTGTCTATGAGCTAAAGGCTAAAGCTTCTTTCCCCTTTTCTGATCACCTTAAATTAGATGAGACAACAAAGACAATTAAGTGTTTAACAATATGGTTTCAGAGATAGCTGTAAATGTAATCTTTGGTGGTAACACATTTCTGTGTTGCCAAGTAATGCCATTATGTTCTTTACGTGCAACACATGCATCATTCATGAGTTCTTTAACATTTTAGTCATAAAAAGAAAAAACTGAAACTCATCCACGGGACTATTATGATATTGGGAATAACCAAAAGGGTCTTCTTAATCTTAGTTAATTAGTATGGAATCATGACTAGAGGTAGGAACCCAACTTGGCCCTAGTGGTATTCCAGGTCCGGTTGCTCAAGTCCAGACGGTCTTTTCTCTCTCTTTTGCTTTTCTTTTCTTTTTTTTTCTTTTTTGTGGGTTCCAAACATGCCCTTAATTCGACGGACGTTATCCTAAATCCGTATTGATCGAACTAGCTCATGAGTCAACCCAGTGAGTGACTAAACCATGGTCAGAATAGGTACGAGACTCATCACAATTCATTTCAAAATTCACTCACTGGGGGGTTAGTCAACATTAAAGTCGTAGTTGAAGTTAGAGTTCAAATTCAAGGCAATGATTTAATTCAACTTCAACTTCAAGTTAGGTGTTAGTAGACGAGTTCAAGTGCACGGGAAAACAGATTCTAATATTAGTGTCCCAAAATGAAAAATATGATGTAAACAGGATAATGAGTAACTTTTTATAATATACATAAATAGAATATATACCTAAACAGATAATTAACCAAAATAAACATGGTTACTACACTAATAACTGATTTAATCTAATATTGAAATATATTAATTAATGAAATACTATATTAATTAATTATTATAGTTTATTATAAAATAATATAATAATTACATGTGACAATAATAAATTATTAAAAAATAAATAAATAAGTAAAAATAACAGAAGCGATTATAATAAATAAATAAATTAATTTATTAATAATATAAGATATATTTTAACATTAAAAATCACTAATTTAATACAATAATAAATAAATATATTATTTTATCAATAGCACAATATATATTTCTACATATTATTAATTAATAATATATTACCACAAAATATAAATCCATTGGTTTAATTAATTATAACAATGGGATAATTAAACCAAAATAATTGATCAAATGTTTACTTTAACAATATTTAATTACGACTATTAAATCACTAATTTAATACAGTAATTACAAAAATGAATATATTTTTACAGAATAAATAAAAATAATTATTTTATTAATAACAAAAGATGGAATTTTTACATAGTATTAATTAATAATATATTTTTACAAAATAAAAAATGATTAATTAAATTAATTATAAAAATTGGATAATTAAACCAAAATAATTGATCTAATGCTTTCTTTAACAATATTTTAATTACCAGTCTTAAATTTTTAATTTAATATAGTAATAAATTAATGAATATAATAAATAAATAAATCTATTATTTTATTAATAACGTTGGATAAATTATTAATAACATATCTATATATATATAGATATATAATTAAAACTTTAAAAAAATACTTGAAAATGAACCGAGTTACTCGTAATAGTCCACAATTTATAGCATAAAAGCAAACGTTATGCCTTGGAATATAACAACGAGTTCGTGCATTTAATATTAAAATCATTAACTTACTTGTTTAGTACATATGAATGACAAAATACATGTTCAAAAGCTATAAAATACAACCATCAATCGCTATGGTATCTCAGAATTGTACGACTCTTCTGGATTCTAATGCACGCTGCCTCCGAATGTTTGTTGATTGGCTTTTTTCATCCACAAGACCATCAATATCATCTCTATCTTCATTATCATTTATACCTGTTAATCGAACCTCATCACCTCCTCCACCAAGCTCATCACCTGAATCATCATCTTCCGATTCAAACATATCATTGTAATCCTCTCTATGTATATAATTATGTAATATGCAACAAGTTATTACAATTTTTATTTGGATCTTATAAGAAAACGAAGGAGCACCTTTCAACATTTAAAATCGAGCTTTTAAACAACCAAAAGTTTGTTCAATAGTATTTCTCAAAGATGAGTGTCTTTGGTTGAATAACTCTTTATCATTTCTAGGAAGGTTGTCTCCAAATTCTTGTAGATGATAATGAGTTCCTCGATATGGAGCCAAAAATCCTGGCAGATTTGCATAATTAGTATCAATTAGATAATATTTACCTAAAGGAGAAAATATATTCCACCTAAAATAATTGAAGATAATAATAGACAAAAAGATATAGAATAAAAAAATATTATTTACCTTCAAGTACAAAGAGTCTATCTTCGCGAGTCAATGCATTCTTTAGTACACAGGAATCAGCTGCTAATCCCTCCTATCCAGCAAGTACATAAGTGAATTGCATGTCAAATGTACATGTTGCCATCACGTTTTGTGAGAGATAACCCTTTCTGTTCTAAAATCTTTGTTGTTCTTCAAGTGGGATGTTTGCTTTGATATGAGTTCCATCAATAGCCCCAATACAATCATAATTATACTATTTTAATTAATACAAAGTAACTTTATAAATTAATCTAAAATTGTTCATTAGAGGGCAAGTGATGTTACCATAAAATACGGATAAAACATTGGATTGTTTAAAACGTTCGAGTGAGTGCGTTCTGAAGTCCGTTTGATGGAATCAAATTGAAATTTGATAATAGAATTCAACACCTTATTGAAATAACTACTTCTGGTCCAGTTTGATCTATCAAACATCTCTGATGTGATATTATACGATTGTTGTTGACCAATAGTTAGGAGAAAATATGCAAGTTATTCTTCCACTGAGATGGTCTTTGTGGCTGATAAAAATCCTCTACTATTAAGTATCTCTGCCAATTTGTGAAACACACTTTGATTCATCCTGTAAACTTTTTGAAATTTAACATGTGCTTTCTCTAATACCTTTTTGCAAATAAAGCGGACCACCAATCCCACAAGAACGTGGTGCACGTCTATTGCAATGGCTGAGATAATATTTTCCCATGGCGAACAAAATACATGTGAATGCTAACATACTTGTAATCTTTTCTTTGTCTGTAGTAATATCCATGGAAACTTGCAAATACATTCACCACAAGCACAAGAGATGACTACAAAAATAATTTCTGTTTCTTCCTAAAAGTCACAAAAACAAACATACCACTATCTTCAATCATAACCCTTTTTCAATCACACCTCTAGACAACCATATCCAATCACAAATCCAGTTTCATCAACATTCCCACATTCCTACCTTCAATCACTCATCCTACCTTGAATCACAACCATGCATAAATATATTCATTCAATTGTCCACGTCTATACTCATCCACACAATAAAAATCCAACAATCATGAAAAACCAAATCTTAACCATAATGACATTCATAATCTATCAATGATAAGTCTTACAATGCCATAATTAAAAAAAATCATTAAAATACAAAACACTCGTCCCAAAGTACATTGTGTACTTAAAATTCATTACTACATTTCACTAGAACAATATTTAAGCCAATGGAGCCACTCTTCCACTGTTAGCTTCGTAAACATGTCCCTCTTAATTTGCATATCCAACCATTCAGGAGCGTGAAACTTTAATTATATCTGTAGGTCTGGGATTTCCATGACGGCTTCGAACCAATTATTTCCGACATTACCATCTTTAGGTTTGATAGCATCACTAAATACCGCGGTGATTTCCTTCATTACATAAAAGAATATGCAAGTTTCATTAGTGGACCTTTCAGTTCTCTTTCTATGATAAGTTGAAGTTGACGGATTACCACTTCGAGACTGATCAGGTGCCGACTCATTCCCGCTAATGAATGGTGATGGAGTACCCCTACCTAAATTGATATCCTCGAGCATGTCCAATGGTGAATGTTCTAACTCATGTTGAACATCATTGCACATGTCTACACTAGTTTGACTTATTGTCCCCATAGTTATTGAGTTTTCCACTACCAAAGCAAATTTGTGTAAAGTAGGCACCCTTCACATCTATACTTCTCAGCATCTTGGTGTTCCTACAAGAAAGGAACATGTTTAGACCTCTTGGAATAGATTTCTAGTAATGCATAAAACATACAAAATGTTTAACAGTTCAGCATGATTTACTGACCTTGATGTAGTCTTGCCATACAGAATAACAGTAACTCGTGTGGTTGCATTCGAGTAGAACCCACTAGTGCTGAGACAACTCATTACTGTTTGGTAAGTTTTCTTCCATGATCTTGTTCGATTCTTGAGTTGCTCATGATATTTTTTATTAAATGTGTATTCATTGAACCTATTAACACAGTCCATATAAACCTCATGCTTCAAAACCCCATTGGGCAACTTGTTCCCCATATTGACCTGGTCAACTAAGAGATAGAGCATTTTGTTGTCATCCTCAAAGTTCCAAATGTCATATGATCGAGGAGTTTGTTGTCTTCTTCCAGCCATTTATAATCTAAATCCGAGATGGTTCTCATGAAAAAAACTTTATCAGACAACCTTTACCCGTAATAGTAACTAGGGACACATGGAAACACAAATAAGTAGTTAAAAAAACACGTGGTGGATATTTATAAGTCATTCGAATCTCCTCACCACATGGCAAGATCATTCTATAATACATCAAAATTATTCATCAACATTCGATAACATTTACAAATTAATTAAACTAATTCCATTGCAAATGACTAGAACAATACAAAAACACACTCATCAAGTCCAAATTTACCGAACACCCCTGGTAGGGCCCCATATGACTTCACAGTCACTACGAACCGTACCTTGTCAGTGATGGGGGTCGGGTTTTGTTGGCTAATGGACGCCCGTGTAGGCGACTCAGCCTAGTTTGAATTAGACTCAACCCATCCATTAGCCCCATAAACCCTAAACCCTAAACCACCCTCCATTAGACCTTGAACCCTAAACCTAACTCCATTAGCCCCCAAACCCTAAACTCTAACTCCATTAACCCCTAAACCCTTAACCCTAGCCCTAATTCTAGAACCTAAACACTAAACTTTTTACACTCAACCGTATAACCCTATAACCCCAAACTCTAAACCCCTAAACACTAACTTCTATAAACCGTACCTTGGCCACGCTTTAAAAAAAAATCTAAACCCTAAATACCATAAACCCTAATACCCTTAACCATACTCTAAATACCCTAATACCCTTAACCATACTCTAAATACCCTAAACCCTAAACCCTAACCCAAAACTCGAAATTATACTCTATAAAGACGAAATTGAACCCTAATACCATAAACCTTAACCCTTTATCCCAAAATTATGAAGAAACTAAAAAATAAATACAAATATCGCAAACAAAAGTTAAGATTAAATTAAATACAACAGTAAATTAATTAAAAAATTAGGGTTTAGTATTACCTTCTGAAATTTGGGGAAAACAGAAACCCAATGGGAAAATCAAAGCCAAATGGGGAAATCAAGGGAACTCGAAGTAGAATCGAAGAAATTTTTGCTGGAATGAGGAAATCGAAGGAAATTGAAACCGAAATGGGTTAAATCGAAGAAAATCGGTAGGATCTTTAGGAGAAAAGAGAAGAACGAGAGGGAAAAGGGAGAGGGAGGTCGAGAGGGAGAAAAAAGGAAGAAGAGAGAGGGAGACGAGAGAGGGAGAAGGGAGAGGGAGGCCGAGAGAGATAGGGAGAGGAGATGTGAAGACAATGAAGGGAAAAGAGATGTGAAGACGATGAGAAGGGAGAAGAGATATGAAGACGACGAACGAAGAAGAAGCCGAAGGGAGTGCGAAGACGAGAGGAAGAAGAGAGCGGGAGAAAAAAAATTCAGGGGAGGAAGGCCGAGAGCAAAGAGAGTGCGAGAGAGAAAAAAAATCCATCGGGGAAGGAAAGACGCGCCCCGAACGATGGCTTCAAGGGGATTATTCACAATTTTGGGCTGAATACTGATTCCACGATTTTAGCCTGAGACGATTACATATGTTTTTCTGATGACACTGGCGTTGGTGCACCACTAACAGCTTCATTGAATGAACTATGTAATAAGTGTGAACTTCATTTTCACTGCAATGTTGACTAACCCCCCCCTAAAAGTGAAATATGTTAGGAAACTATATGCTTGCTGTCGTTCTCCATTTGAGTGTGTCAAGCACTAGAGTCTGGTTTTGCCTGAATCAACCTGGGCCCTCCCGGAAGTTCCCATGCAATTTCCTCCTCAACAAACCCAACCATGAATTCTCAATCTTCTTCAGACTGGTATAAATTACATCACTCAGCTCTCTTATTTGCAGACCAATTAAGAACTCCCACAAATGGCCAAGTGGCTTTCCCTATCCACCATGACCTCCAAACTCAACTTCCCTGGCCATAGGCGGAGGTCCTCCTTTCCGGCCAGTCCTGCCTCCCCGGCTACGTCCTTTAAGGAGCCACAGGACTTGCTGGAAGTGTTCCGTTGCTTCGACGGCGATGGAGATGGGAAGATATCCAGCCATGAACTGAGAACCTTCTTCACGTCGAGAGGTGAAGTGATTTCGTTAGACATGGTCGAGGCAGTGATTTCTGAGCTCGACAGTGATGCGGACGGTCTTTTGGATTACAACGATTTTCTGCGTTTGGTTGACACAGGAGAAGGTGATAACCAGATCGAGAAGAAGAACGAAGATCTGAAGATCGCTTTTGAGATGTACGAAGTGGAGAGGGGATCGGGCTGCATAACTCCCAAATCGTTGCAGAGGATTTTGAATCAGCTTGGCGATGATAAATCATTGGATGAGTGTAAGACCATGATAAGATCTTACGATCTGGATGGCAATGGAGTCATCGATTTCAATGAATTTTGCCAAATGATGACTTAATATTTTTCTGGCAATAGGTTTTGGATGAATGTTTGCATCTATAGTCTGTTTTCAAGTCTCTGCTGTATCTTTTGATCTGAAGATTTCTTCTTGAAATGTGAAAATATCAGGAGGGAAGTCCATATCGGCTATTCATTGGATTTCAAGAGTGAATATCGGAAAAATATAAATTTCAGTGCCTGCGGGAACGGAAACGTATTACCAACTTTAGAGTCGGTGTCTTTTCTATTAACTTTGAAAACCAATTTTTATATATATAAAGAAAAGCCTATTTCTTACGGTTTAATTCAGTGCAGAGAAATGAACCCTTGAATTCATCTGAGATGGTTTACATTGCAGTGATGAGAACGTACACAAAAGGAAGAAAAAAAGTGCACGGAGCTGGAACCTGTCGGCTCTTCCATTAAATTCCAAATAGATGTCCTGGAGCACCACGTCTTGGCATCGAAAGCCTTCACTACACAACAGGTTGACAGCAACCATCTATGCCAACAGTCCCCTAACGTTTCTTAAACGAACGACGCTGATCTTAACCAGTGATGGAGACTGCAAAACAACCAAAACTCAGATCTTACGTGTATGATTTCTTTCTTTCTTGGTGTCAGAAAGATTTCAGATCAGTTAACTGATCAATTACCGCTCTGTTGCAGGAAGTAAAGGGGCAGTACTGCTGATCAATGATGATGGGATTGTAGACATCTTTCTTGGTTCGAAAGCTTGAGAGCCGACTCGTTAACTTAACGAGGGCCCGGGATTCGATTTCAGGGAGTCGGGAGGTGGGAGCACTGAGTAGGAGCAAGTGGGAGGTCGACTTTCAACTTCATTTCTTCTGCTTTCATTCTCTCGGCGGAAATCAGGGGAAGAGAAAATAACATTCGTCAGGCAGCATTCAGTGAAAATGGGGGGATTTCTCATTCTCCCTTTTCGATTATTTACTCTCTTTCTTCCTCTTCGATTTCTTCCTCTCTGATCTTCTCCCTCTTCGATTTCTTCCTCCGAACTTCTTCCTCTCTGATGGAAGTGACGGAAAGAGGTAAGTTGTTTTATTCTTAATCTTTTCGGTTTTTTTTTCATCGCCGACCTAACACTGATTTTTTTTCATTTTTATCCTATGTATTTCATTATTTATCTTTGATCGAACAAATACCTCATGCTGATGTTGTTTTAGAAGATCCGTCCTACTTATTTCTCAAAGGTAATCTCATTCTCCCCTACTGTTGATTTTTATGTTTTTTAGCTTTTACCGTTTTGTCTATTTTGTGTTTTAATTGGTGTTTCCTAATGAAAGGAAAGAGGAAGATAAAAGTTGAAGACACTTCTAGCTCCCATAACAAAGATACCGAAGTAATTACACAAATTGAACTTAGGAGACGATTTAGACATTCTTCACATAGCATGATCCTTTGACTTATACCGAAGTGATGAAATCTACTGATTCATACTTACGGAAGCAAGCAGTTACATGAAACGGATTAAATTCTTTCATAACATACATGGGAATTGGCAAACTTACCTCTAGGATCTAGACTAATAAGATGCAAATGGATTTTTATAAGGAAACATAATCCTAATAGGTCCACATAATAATACAAAGCTGGATTAGTTACTAAAGGTTTTATTCAAAGAGAACGAATTAGCTTTTTTGACACTTATTCTCATCTCACTAGAATAATTATAGTTCAAGTGGCACTGGTTGCATCATATAACCATGAAATCCATCAAACAAATATTAAAATCACATTTCTTAATGGCTAATTTGAAGAAATTTTTATTTGGAATAGCTAGAGGGTTTTAAAGTTCCTAATCAAGAGGATAAAATGTGTGAGTTAGTTAAATCCTTATATGGTCTAAAACAAGCTGCTAGGAAGTGGTATAAAAATTTGATTGGGTGATTCTTTCTAATGGTTTCAGTATATGTGATTTTGACAAATGTTTATATTGGAAAACATACGATAGGTCTTTCATTGTTTTATGTCTTTATGTAGATGATATTTTATTTTTAGAAATCAAATTGTCAAAATTCTAAAAGTAAAAAAACACCTCAGTGATAACTTTGTCATGAAAGTCGTAGAGTTAGTGAGTGTAATTTTAGGAATTAGAATATTATAAAATAAAAATAAATTATTTTGAGTCAATCTCATTGTGCGGAAAAAGTTTTGAAACGGTTTGGGGATGGGGAGTGTAAACCAGCTAGTACAACAAATTAGTGAAAGTCTAATGTATAAAACAAGTTGTATCAAACCAAAGATTTCTTATGTAATAGGAAGATTTGGTAGGTATACGAGTAACTAGGGGTGGCTTCGAACCGAGCCGGCTCGCGAGCGGCTCGAGTTTGGCTCGGTTCGATTCAGTATCTATTGAGCTCGAGCCAAGCTCAAACACCGAAATCGGCTCGTTTACCTTAACAAGCCGAGCTCGACCGAAGCCAAGCTCGGTTCGTCGGATCGCGAACAGGCTCGAGGTGAGTCAGATCGGTATCGGGATCGGGAGCGGAAGAGCGGGAGCCTGAGCGGGATCGGGAGCGAGGGGGAAAATTTTTTCCTCCCCTCATCATCGCCAAACCCCTCCTGTCGGCTGTTGTTGCCGCCTCTACTGCCATCGCAGCTATTCGTTGCCCGTCTCTACCGCCATCGCAGTTGCTCACTGGTCGCCTCTGTGGCCGTCCGTTCGATTTCTTCCTCTCTTCGTCATCGCCTCTGTTTTCGTCGCCACCGCTTCCATCGCTGCCGCCTTCGTCGCAACCGTCATCCCCGATGACAGGTCCTCCTCGGCACAATAACCCCCTTCCCTCCGCGTCGTCTTGGCAAAAAAACAGAACCTAGTTCAGGGGAGAAATTAGGGGAGAAATAATCTCCCCCCTCCCCCGCGCAAAGATGATCTCGCACGTGCGAGATCATAAAGTAAAAAAAAAAAAACTTTTTCCTCTCGAAAAAATTAAAAATAAATTTTATAGAAATAAGTTTCTATAAACTATTAGTGTCTCATGTTTTTTTAAACATTTTTCTAATTGAATTTCTTTTATTAAAAATCATATAGTTTTCTTAGTAAGATTTTCTTACCAAGATGGGGTAGAAAACTGTATAGAAAATTTTTGAATAAGTATTTAACAGTTGATGCTGAAATACTTTTAGCATGAAGCAATTTTCATTGCAATTTTGTGTTTGATATTTTATTTAATTAAAAATTTATCGATAAGTATAATAATATATTAGATTGATTATTAATTTTTATTTATTTCCCTAGAAGAGACAATAAAAGGTCCATTTAACTTCCCTCAAAAAGTTTTAAAATATTTCTTGTAATTTTCTAATAAGTCACTAATAGTAATAAGATTTTATTTAAAGGTTTTTTTGGGAATATGTATCATAGGAAAAATATTTTTAGATTTTTCTAGAATATAAATTTTCATATAGGGGCACTAAGGATACCATAATAAATTATGGCCAGATTCAAAAATTACAAAACAAACTAGACAAAAATTGGAGTAAAAAAGATTAATATTGGTGCATTTTAATCTATTATTGAAATTCAATCTTGAACCTCCCCTATCATTATATTTTTTTAAAATTTTTGCATAATTTTATATATAATTTATTCAAAGCCAACCCTACGTGCAAGATAAAAAACAAGGAAAAAAAAATTCTTTATCCCTTCCTCATGGCTCTTAAAGAAATTGAAAATATATTTTAGTAGAAATACGTTTCTAGAGATTATTAGTGGTTTTTTCAATAAATGTAGAAAAGACATTTGTAGTAGAAATATAGGGACCATTAGTGCCTCATGTTTTTTTAAAGTATTTTTTTAATTATAAATTATTTTTAAAAAATCATATAATTTTCTAAGTAAGATTTTTTTTGCCAAGATGGGTTAGAAAACCATATAGAAAAATTTTGAATAAGTATTTGACAATTGATGATATAATACTTTGAGCATGAGGCAATTTTCATAGCAATTTTGTGTTTAAAATTTTATGTGATTAAAAATTTATCGATAAGTATAATAATATATTAGATTAATTATTAATTTTTATTTATTTCATTAGAAAGGTAATAAGAGGTCTATTTAACTTTCTTAAGAAAAATTTAAAATATTTCTTGTAATTTTCTAGTAAGTCTCTAATAGTAATAGGATTTTATTTAAAGGATTTATAGTTTTTATTTGGGTGATTGTAAATTGATAGTGATATTTCATTTAATTTTGTTGTGTTTGATTATTGTATGAAGTTTATTTATAATGTTATGCAGTGTATGGAGTGTTTAGACTATTTTATGGAGTGTATAAACAATTTCATGGAGTGTTTATGGAATGTATAGATAATTTTATGGAGTGTTTATAGACTGTTTATGCCTAATTTTAAGTAGAGGTCATGCCGAATTTTATAAAAGTATTATATATATAGATTATGCTCAATTTTAAGTAGAGGTTATGCCCAATCTTATACACGTATTATATATATAGGTTATGCCCAATTTTATGTAAAGTGTATGCATAATTTTATATACATTTTATTCGATATATATTTTTTGAAAAGTTTTAAATGTATGTTGAGGCTCGAAACTCGTTGGGCTCGAGCTTGATAACAATTTTAGGCTCGAGACGAGGCTCGGCTCGAAGCTCGGCTCGAAATATTTAAATCAAGCTCACCTCGAATATAAGTAGGTTCGGGGTCGGCTCGGATCGAATATAAGCAGGTTCGGGCTCGGCTCGGCTCGATGCCACCCCTAAGAGTAACCCCAATAAAACTACTTGGGATGTTATTGAAAGGTGTCATTAACTAAAAAATACACCTTTCTAAATTTCCTACTGTAATGGAAAGGTAAAGTGATGCTAACTAAATTTTTTATTTCAATAATGCAAAAGACACCAGTTGTTTTCTATTTACACTATGTGGAAGTGTTATCATTTAGAAATCTTCCTAATGGACCTTGATTACCATAGCCATTATGGAGGCCGAAATTATAGCCTTAGAGTTGGTTAGTGAAGAAGTTGAATGGCCTAGGGGTCTACTATCAGATTTCTCATGATGGATAAGCCAATTCCAATTATTTTTGATTAATTGTGATAATCAGGTGACTATAATGAAAGTAAAGAGTAGAAATCATAATTCAAAGTCATCTAGGCATATTGAGCTATGATATGAAATCTTGAGGAACATCACATCCACTGAAGTCATAACATTGAGTTATATTAAATCAATGGAAAACTTGGTGGATAACCAGACGAAGGGCTTGCTAAGAAGACATGTACAATATGCTTCAAGGAGGATGGGATTTAAGCCTATTTGTTAAGTCACCGTCATTGACAATCCAACCTATTTGACTAAAGATCTAAAAAAGAAGGTTTAAAGAGTTATACTAATTTCTAACTTGTTTTGGATGAAGAAAAAGAAAGACAAGAAGTAAGAGAAAAAGTTGGTGGAAAGAAAACTTCACTATGGGAAGAAGCTTGCATGCAAAGTTCTTTGGAAACTGATTGTGAGGTTTAGCACGGGCTCCTTGCCCATCAAATGTCCCATTCCTATGAGGATAATTCCATTGATGTACTAAAAGGAAATCCAAAGTATCTGAATCAAAGTTATCAAGCTCCTCACCAACCCCTTCACTTGCACCACTTTAAGGCTTCTCAACACCATTCGACCAATCAAGAATGTTCACTCTGGAATCAACACCCTCCCATTGATAGAGATAAAGATAAAGATAGTAATAGAGATAAAGATAAAGGTAGAGATAAAAATAACTAGTGTTAGAGATAGACTCAAATTGTAAAGTTCTAATCACCTACAGTCTTTGTATAATTCTATAAATAGTTTATACCTGATCAATAATGTTGAAAGATGGGCCCAAACCCACACGACCAAGGAAGGCCCATATATCCAAGACTGTTGGAAGATGGGCCCAAAACCATAAGATATGGGAGTCACCATGATCACGTGAGGTGTCATACGAAGTCTTATACAATATGAAGTCTAATAGAGCCATAATTATTATGGAAGTAGGTCTCATAGAGGAGTTTTAATTTAAATTTATTTTAGTCAAGTTAGTCTTCTATTTATATTGAGTTATTTAATTATGCTAGGACTTATCTTTATGTGTTAGAGTTTGGGTGTAATTGAGACAAGGGTAGTTTAATTGTAATTGGACTACTACTTTCCTCTATTATAAATAGAGGTTCATGTACTTTGATTATAATAAGTCAATGAAGTATTTCTCTTTTCTATAAACTCAGCATGGTATCAAAGCCAGATTCTATGAGTTGACTCTATCAACCCACAGAGGTAATGTGATCTTTTCTAATTTATTATCTCTAGCTGTTTAGGTTCATATTTATCTTTTTTTTAGTTCCTATACCCATTATTTGCTTTAAGTTTTACCTCTATACTAAGCTTTTCATGTTGTAAATTATATATAGACGGAAAGATATTCGAGTCTAATTTCCAAGGAAAATGATTTTTTTCCAATCAGAGTTATCTACAAAGAGAAATCAATATTTGAAGCAACGAAGGTTAGATTGCAAAAGTGGTACGAGCAGTAGTAGAAAACTTCAACTTCCGAGTTATTTTATGCTATCAAGAATGAGACTTTATATGGAGAATAATATGTCACAAGAAATATTTTTAAGCATATTTTTTTACCTATTCAACCAATTCTAGATCTGAGTTTTTTATATGGAGATATTGATCTTGGAAGAGTCAATGGTCATGCTGGCAAAACGAGAATGAGTACTTATTCGGTCAAATTACAGAGACCAAAATCTATCAAACTATACATCTCAATAGAAGTATATTTTATGAAGAGAAGTTATACTTGGATGAAAGCTATTTAAGTCTATTTTCAAAAAGAGAAAGTTTCATATCAATCTGATCTATATTTAAGGATAATTTGTATTGGAAGAATCAAAGGTCATGTTGGTATCCTATTGCATTGAAAAATCTGAATTTAAGCCGAATTATTTCGTGTGTCCTTATTACTCTTAAGGACTTTCATTATTTACTGGTTATCTAATGCTATACTACTACAAATATGGTACATATTATTTGGGCATTGGCCCATTTCCACTTCTACTATTGTATCTCTTTGACTGGGATATTATTATGAAAGGACTCCTCAGTTGCTATCTATTGTCAGCATTGGTTATCATAATAAAGATTTTAATGAAGAACATTGTAGCTCCATCATCTTATCTTCCTTTGATTTCCATTATCATGTTATTGTTATTATTATTACTACATCTATGTTATTTGGTTCAAGCTAGGATCACTGCCATTACCTCCCAGCTTGAGGGGGAGAAGTAGAAGAAGAAGTACAAGAAAGATGTATTTTATATGTTGCAAGAAAAGGGGGAGCACAAGGATGAAACTTTTGCATCTAAGAAGAAATTTTTTTAGCAAAGAAAATTGAAGACCAAGAATCCTGACTCGTAATAATAATTGTGGTAATTATTGGTGATACCTGACTCGGCTCGACTTGATTCTATTTCTCAGGCTGGATTATTATTTTGAGGTATTCACAACATATTCCTTGGTCAACATATTATTTGGTGCAGAAACTCACATCAGATTATTTCATGAGTCCTTTTACAAGGATTTTTATTATTTTGGTTCGTGTTATATGGGCCTAGGCCCATTTCAGCCATAGCTATTGTGTCTCTTTGGATGAGACATTAATATTGGAGAAGTGGTGGCCTCAACATCCTATCGTTTACCCATTACCTATTGGTTATTTGACAACCTTACTCCTACCATCCTTTATTTGACTCTCACATACATCTTTGGGCCAACTTTTTGTGTGTTGCTCGGTTGGGAGTTTAAGTCCATCATGGTTGGGTGTTTTAAGTCCATTGAGACTTTTTAATGTACTCGTGGGTCTTTTATCGTCGTCTTGTGAAACCCACTATTCACGTCTTTTATCAATGTCTTGTGAATGAAAGTCATTTATCATGTATCACATTGTCGTCTTGTGAATGATAGACATTTATGACCCATTTCTACCTGTGAGAGTTGGTGCCCGGGTTGGAACACCGTGATGGAAGAAATTATTACTACATATATGTTACCCCCTTTAATTGGCAATTATTACTCCTACCACTTGAGAGTCGCTATCCTGTGGAGGGACACGGGGATGGAGGAGTTTTATTACACTTCTGAGCATTGCGTATAGACCCACTACCTGCGAAAGAGAGTGCCACTACCTGAGAATGATAGGAGTGTGTCCTACATCCAACATGGGTTATGATTGGAGTAGAAAGCGATGTCATACGACTTGGAGTGATTTTACTCTCACTTATCTTATGCCAGTTGGGCCTCATGGAAGAGAGCACTAGCGTGAGAGGGAGTGTTGGAAGATATGGAGGATTGCCATTTTATACGAGAAAATCCTATACATCATTTGCAACAAGCTGGGAGTTCATGATGTTCTCTTACCCCTAGCTTGAGAGGGAGTGTTGGAAGATGGGCCCAAGCCCGCACGACCAAGGAAGACCCACATATCCAAGTGTATTGGAAGATGGGCCTAAGCCCATAAGATCAAGGAAGCCCCACATATCCACGCGTGTTGAAAGATGGGCTCAAACCCATAAGATCAAGGAAGACCCACATATCCAAGAGTGTTGAAAGATGGGCCCGAGCCCATAAGATATGGGACCCACTATGATCATGTGAGGTGGCATAAAAAGTCTAACAGAGCCACAATTATTATGGAAGCGGGTCTATTAGAGGAGTTTCAGTTTAAAGGTGTTTTAGTCATGTTAGTCTTCTATTTATATTGGGTTATTTATTTATGTTAGGACTTATCTTTAAGTATTAGAGTTTGGGTGTAATTGGGACAAAGATAGTTTAATTGTAGTTGGACTCTACTACTTTCCTCTATCATAAATAGAGGTTCATGTACTATGATTATAATAATTCAATGCGGTATTTCTCTTTTTCATAAATTCACAAATAATAATCCCAATAATATTATTTTTCATTCCTATATTTGACATGGTATCAGAGCTCTAATCGATTAATCAGAACCAGTATGCCATCATTGGAAATCCTTATTGAAAGCAACCTCTATCGCCGCCGCCCATACCTGGTACTTTCATCTTTCCATTTTACATCTCTCAAAATAGCATTTTGTCGTCACCATACAATCTTGTTGGCGATATTCTGAGAAAAAAAATTCCCAAAACCTTCTCAGCAAAGCCGATTTGTCACCCGGAGCTGCGCCAAACCTCCTCCCCTCTGGCACTTACTTCACTTTACGGAGCCGCACCTCCATCGTCACCGTCATTGTCACCTTGCTGCCTCCACCACTGTCGTCGTTGTCCTTGTCACCCCTTGCTAGCAAATTCCGTGTAACGAAGAGCTCATCTCTCCCGACGTGTCGCTGAAATCGTACTCCCAACGCGACGCCCAACACCCCACTACCACCACCTGCCGCCACCCTTGCACCTAATCCCTCCCCCAGCGCATCGCCTTCTCTGCCACCCATGGCCGTCGACATCCTCAGCCACGATCGTCGCTCTCCTTGCCATTGTTGCCACAACGCCGACCGCCGTTCTCCACCCCCCTCCCCTGCGTGTCTCGACAGAACGACCTAAGTTGAGGGCAAACATTATTTTTCCCCCTCGACGCTCCATCCCGCATGCAAACTCGCACGTGCAGTTCTTACATGCGAGTTTCTCACATGAGATTTTTTATATAAAAAAACATGCAAATCCTATTCTCAACTGCCTCTAATGTCGTTCCTTTTCCTTTTCCTCCGGACAATGTGATTCTATCTGCCCTAGTCGCTGATTTTCCACCAGACTAAGTGATTCAGTCCGCCTCAGTCGTTGCCCTTCTACTAGACGATGCGATTCTGTTTGCCTTAGCCACTACTCTTCCACCAGACGATGCAATTCTGTTCGCCATAGCCACTGCTCTTCCACTGGATGATGAAATTCTATCTGCCCCAGTCGCTGCCCTTTCACCGAACAATGCAATTTCGTCTGCCCTAGCCGCTGCCCTTCCACCAGACGATGCGATTCCGTCTGCCCCAACCACCTCTAGTGCCATTGCTCTTCCTCTGGACAATGCGATTTCGTCCTACCTCCAGTGTCGCTGCTCTTCCCAGCCTCTACCAATGCCGCTGCTCTCTCCAAACCACTTCCGAGAACACGCTTCCTCTTTTTGAAGATCAAGATTGAATTTTCCTCTTGGAGCTCCATCTTGAGGGGGCATGATAGAGAAAAAGATAAAGATAGTGATAGAGATAAAGATAATGATAGAGATAAAGATAACTAGTATTAGAGATAGACTCAAATTGTAGAGTTTTAATCACCTACTGTCTCTATGTAATTTTATAAATAATTTATACCTGATCAATAATAATCACTGCAATATTATTTTTCATTCCTATATTTTACACCCACCCCATCCTGCTCACATGCCCCTTTCCAAGCATCTAAGAAAGCCTAAAACACAAGGAGCTTATTTAATTGGAAAACTCTGAAAATCAGATATCTCGTCAGATGCATTAAAGGGAAATGATATATTGAAAACAAATCGTTATCAGTATCCCAAGTTGAAGACTGATTTGCCGTCCATGTTCATGGGTTTCATTCACAAAAATAATCTTGAATTCTAGTTTCAGTGGACGCCCTGCCCATGCATATTAGTAGTTACTTGGTTGGCGTCCGTGTTTCCATTTCCTCCTGCACCAAAATCCTTGAGATTGAATATTTTTGGTGGGTTCCATGCTCGTGCCACACAATCAAACAGTAACAATAGACAAGAGATTGGAAGAATAAATTTTGAACCCATGAATATTAGAGAGATAAATATGTTAGAAGTTTCTTGCTTTTAGATTTGACCCATTATTCCATTAATGTAGGGATAGTGGTCAGTTATAAACACTCCCTCTTTTGGTCTAGCATATGCAATCATATGTATCTTCTCCATAAAAAAACTTTTGGATATACTGGACAGTTCCTTGCAAGTTTTTGGAATTTGATTTCCATGGGTGGAGGTATGCATCCTACTTCCTTTTAATTTACTTTTATGAATTAAATAATGAAGACTGGTTGGTAGTATCATAAAATTAAAAAAAAAAATTCTATTTGGAAAGGACCCTACCTCTCCTCTTAACTTTTTGCTTGATCTTCTAGTGGTGGGTCACACCCTTGTGGTAAAAATAAAAGTGCTTCAAAAGATCACATAACAATATCAGACAAAAAAAATTTCACCATTGTTGAAAATGAATTCAATAGAACCAGAACCGAAATTTGGCAGAGCTAATTTGAATCTGGCGATGCCAAAATACCCAAGTTTTTAATAAAAATACCTAAGTTCTGAACGGATACATTCTCATGGAACTTCGGTTTTTGTTTTAACAATTAACGTGGTATTCGTTCATTTCATTTTAAGTCTTAACTGAATTCCTATATTTTTCAAAATAAGTAAGATCTAAATGGATACCCAAGTTCTTAAAAAAAGACATAAGTTAAGCATAACTTGGGTATTTTCTTCAAAACTTGCGCATTTTTTTCAAAACTTGGGTATCTACTTAAGGGCCTGTTAGTGCACCCTTAGGGAAAGTGAAAGTAAATTCAAATTCACTCTCACTTACCCAAAATCGTTAGTGCGCACACACGAGAGAAAATGAAAGTCAATTAACTATGTATTTCACATTCAGGGGGGGATGGGGGTTAGTGTGTTAAACATGATGTTTTGGATTTGACCATTTCTTTTAGGAAGTGGTTTCCCTTAGGTGTAGGGTGAAGTGGTGTGTTGTAACATCTCCTCTTTTGATGAAAAAAGTGGAATTTATGTTTACGGATTTCGTAGAGCGGAGAGCTTGTGTTTTCCATCAAGGAACCTCTGAATAGACGAGTCGATCTCTGTTCTTCTGGAAATTGATTGCCTTGATTGGAGGTATGTCTTTCCGTTTATAGATTATGAATTTTATATCGTGTTTAGAAATTCATTTGATTTATCATAGTGCACTTATATGGGGGAAGAGAAATGGAAAGTGAAAGTGAATAAACTAGTGAAAGTGAAATAGAAAGTGAATCACTTTTTTGTGTTAGTGTACTTAATGGAAATTGCACTGGAAAGTACTTTCTTGTGTTAACGCACAAAAAAGAAATGTAGTGGAAACAAGAGAATGAGTTACTTTTATAATATACCTAAACAAATAATAAACCTAAAAAAACATGGTTACTTTTATACTTAGTAATTTTATGTAATATTAAAATTTATTAACATAATAAATAATTAAAAAGGGTATTTTATTAATAAATTTAGATAGATTGCAGTTTAGTCTAAATTAATACAATAATCATGAGTTAAAATTAAATTATTAATTTAATTAATTATAAAATATAGAATACTTAAACAAAAATATTTATTTTTATAAGGTCTAGATACTTGATCAAATTCTTACTTTAACAATATCTTAATTATCACTCTTAAATTAGTAATTTAATATAATATTAAGTGTAGTGAATATAATAAATAAATAAATATGGTATTTTATTAATAACATAAGATAGATTTTAGTGTAGTATACATTAATAAAATAATAACGAATTAAAATAAAATTATTAGTTTAATTAATTATAAAAATAAAAAATAAAAAACTTAAACAAAGATGATTATTTTTATAATTTATAAATAAATAACTACGTTATCTACATTAGTTAAATTCTGACTTCTATAATATCTATGTTATCACTATTAAATTAGTAATTAAATCTAAAGTCATGATTTTATATAAATAAATAGGTATTTTATTATAAAAATATTTTGATAGAGTAATTTAGGGTAATACTTTTAAAGCCATGATAAATAATTTCTTTTAAAAATTAATTAATAATTAATTAATAGATTTGTAAAAGTGCACAATTCGGATTATAAAAGTAAACGTTTAACTAACAACATGTTTGTGTCTTTAATATAAAAAACATCAATTCATGATCGTGTAACACAAATACAAATTCATTAAGATAAAAAAAACATCAAGTTAGTACCTATGAAAGATAACCTAAATGTTTATATTTAGTAAAATACAATAATCAATAACTATGCCACATATAAGTTGCTAACACATCTCAATAACATGATGTTCTTGGGAATTCTACTACACGCTCCCTAAAAATATTTGTTTGCTGGTTATCATCATCCACAAGAACATCACTGTCATCGCTATCTTCATCATCATCTACACCATCGACCTCATCATTTTCTTCACCAAACTCATCACTTAAATCATCCACTTCATATTTAAAGATATCTTTGTAATCCTTCGTACATATATAATTATGTAACATACAACAAACAATTACAATTTTTATCTGGATCTCAAAAGTAAAATGGAGGAGTGTCTTTCAATATTTGAAATCGAGCTTTTAAAGGCCCAAAAGTACGCTCAATAGTAGTCATCAAGAATGAGTGTTTTCGATTGGACAATTCTTTCTCATTTTAGGAAGATTATCTCCAAATTCTCGCAAATAATAATGAGTGCCTTGATATGGAGCCAAAAATCCTAGAAGATTGGCATAATCGCATCGACCAAGTAATATTTACCTACAATAGAAGATATATTCCACATGAATTAATTGAAATTAATAATACATAAAAAATTAAGTAAATAAATATTATTTACCCTTAGTACATGTGAGTCAATTAGTGATCCTTCGCATCCAACAAGTACATAAGTGAAGTCAAATGTACATGCTACCAAGAACATTTTTGTGAGAGCAAACTAGAATCTTGCTTGTTGATCAAATGGGATGTGATCTTTGATATGAGTTCCATCAATAACCCAATACAATCCTAATGACACAATTTCAATTAATACAAACATAAATTTGATATGAACCCAAAATTATTCATCAGATGGCTTTGATGTTACCTTAAAGTAAGGATAAAACATGGGATTGTTTAAAATCTTCGAGTGAGTACATCCCTAAGGCCGTTTGATGTAATCAGAGTGTAATTTGACAATAACATCCAACACCTTATTGAAATATTTGCTTATTGTCCAATTTGATCTATCAAACATCTATTATGTGAACTAAATGATTGTTATTGACCAATAGTGAGGAGAAAATATGCAATTTGTTCTTCCACTGAAATGGTCCTTGTGTCTGATTAGAATCCTCTACTATTTAATTCTTTAATATCTCAGCCAATTTAAGAAAGACAGTTTGATTCATCCTATAAACTTTCCGAAATTTAATTGGTGATTTTTCTAATGCTTTTTTCAAATACAATAGACCACCAATCTCATAAGAATGTTGCACATGCATATTGCAATGAAACAAATAATATCTTTCCATAGAGAACATAATTGTGGTGAAGGCAAACGTAATGCCAATCTTTTGTGTGTCTGACAAATTATCCATGAATACTTGAAAACACAATTACAACCACACAACCACAACCTGTATCAATGCAAAAACATAAACAAAAATATAAATACAAACACTCCCTTATCTTCACCACAAATACTATCACAACAAAAAAAACATAATCTGTATTAACACAAAAACATAAACACAAACACACCCCTATCTTCACCACAAACACAATCACAACCACAAAACGAAAACTTGTATCAAAGTAAAAACATAAACACAAAAATATCCCTATTTTCACCGCAAACACAATCACAACGACAAAACCATAACCTATATCAACGCAAAAACATAAACAGAAACACACCCCTATCTTCACCACAAGCACATCCACATCCATAACTACAACCACTTCTATAACTCCAATCACATCCACATCCAGATCTACAACGTCATCCATAACTACAACCACTTCCATAACTCCAATCACACCCATAACTCCAATCACATCCACATTCATACACAACCATAATTACAACACACTTATTCATCCACAACATACAATTAATAGAAAGATAATAATTCAAAAATATAATGAGATTGATAACAAGTATAATCATCCAAGTCTTACAATGTCATAACTAAAAAAACATAATTAATGAAGATTAGATGTCCCAAAGTCAATACAACCATAAAAAAGTCAATACAATCACTCATCAATGATTATAATAATTAAAATAAGTCAATCAGTCCGCTCTTCGATTATCACTCTAACGAATATATCTTTATTACCTACAATGTTTAATCACACAGGAGCATGATATTTGAAGTCTCTCAACAGGTCAGAGATTCTCAAGAGGGTTTCATACCATGGAAATCTTGTATTGACATCTTTAGGTTGGAAGACGTCCATAAATGTTTCTACGATACTAGTCATCACATCAATGAATCTGCAAGTGTCATCAAGGGACATTTGGGACCTCTTCCTATGACGAGTAGAAGATGATAGTTGGCCTCTTAGCTGTTGCCAAGGTGCAGATTCATTACCGCTAGGGAATGGTGAAAGGATCTCTCTAATTGCATCAACATGGTTGATCTTGTTGTCAGTGTCCCTTTTGGCCCACAAGGGAGGTCATCACCCATTTCCACATAGGTTTGACTGGTTGTCCCCATGGCTATGGACTTTCCACAACCTATGTCAATCTGTCATATAGCGGGCACCCTTCTTGTCTATATTTACTAGCGTCTCTATGTTCCTATAAGAAAAAAATCTTTTAGAAGACTTGGAATGGTGCTCATTAATACCAAAAACAAGTTTTCTTATATTAGATTTATTGAGCTTGATGTATCTTGCCAGACTGAATTACTTGCAGTAACTGTTTGTGTTATTGGATCCCAACTAAAGGCACAGGTATTGAGACAACTCATTACTATTTGGTATGTTTTCTTCCATATCCTTATGCGGTTTTTCAACTTCTTGCACATTTTTTAATTCACTGCGTCTTTGTTGAACTTATTGAAAAAGTCAACAAAAACCTCTTGTTTCCAAACACCAATGGGCAACTTGTTGCCCATATTGACCTACTCGATTAAGAGAAAAAACATCTTGCTATCTTCATCAAAGGTCCATGTGTTATATGACCTCCTATAAGATTCATCCATGACACCCTTTCCTTTTCTTCCTCCAGCCATCTAAAATTAAATCCCTAACCTACTTCACAAGAATGAACATGGTAAGAAACTAAAATTAAACATGGTATGAAATTAAACCAATTAAAATTAAACACATAAATTATACCCAAAACCCTAACAATTGAAAAACCTAACCCCTAAACACAAAAAAAATGTAATTTCAACTAACCTAAAGCCTAAATCCAGAAATTATACCCTAAACCCTAACTATTGGAAAGCCTAAACTTAGACACACAGAAAATGTAATTTCAATTAACTCTAAGCCCTAAATCAAGAAATTAAACACTAAACCCTAACAATGGAAAAGCCTAAACCCTAAACACATAGAAACCCTAATTTTAATTAACCATAAACCCTAAATCCAGAAATCAAACCCTAAACACACATAACCCTTAATTTCAATTAGACCTAAACCCTAAATCCTGAAATTAAACCCTAAACCCTGAACACACAGAAACCCTTGTTTCAATTAACCCTAAACCCTGAACACACAGAAACCCTTGTTTCAATTAACCCTAAACCCTGAACACACAGAAACCCTTGTTTCAATTAACCCTAAACCCTAACAATTGAAAAGCCTAAACACACATAAACCTTAATTTCAATTAACCCTAGACCCTAAATCCAGAAATTAAACCCTAAACCCTAACAATTGAAAAACCTAAATCCTAAACTCTATGGCCTAAATATAGAAATTAAATCTTAAACCCTAATAATTGAAATGCCAACACCTAGGAATTGCTAAAATTCAATTAGATTTCAATTAAACACAGAAATTATATAATCAAATATATGCAATAATCAATTAAATTTCACTTATTGCATCAATCTAGAAATTCAATCATCACTTCAATTTCAATTAGACACAAAAATCAAACATTCAATACCAATAAATAGAAACCTCTAAAAAAAGTATAGAATGGGTTACACCGGAATACCTTGGTGAGAAGTGAGAGGCTTTTGAAATTAAGCTGAGTGGGGTTGAGAGAATTTTTTTAGGAAAATCGAAGCGAAAAGGGGGAAATCTAAGAAAGAGAGGGAAATCTAAGCTGAAAGGGGGAAATCAAAGAAAGAGAGGAGTTGAGAGAAGGCGTTTGGGGAAAAGAGATAATGCGAGAGGCAAATCGAAGTAGAAAGGGGGAAGTTAAAGAAAGAGAGGAGCTGAGAGAAGGTGGTTGGGGAATAGAGATAATGCAAGAGGCAAATCGAAGCCGAAAGGGGGAAATTGAAGAAAGAGAGGGGCTGAGAGAAAGTGGTTGGGGAAAAGTGATAATGTGAGAGGATAGTGTTCAGAGAGATGGCTGAGAGGAAGGCATTGAGGGTACGACAACACCGTGAGACGACATGGAGCATATTGATGTATCTCATCATGCTTGTGTCAGTGGAGCCAAAAAGATCATTCAAAGCGGCGGTCTGAATGGAGATGGGTGTTTTCTACATATAGGAAGAAATCTTGAGACTATGAGGCTCAAGGTCCTCAATTTCTAAGTTAGTGTGAAAGGGATACACTAGCTCCACTCTCTCCAGTAAGCCTTTATAAGGTTGGAAGACCTTCGTAAAGCCATCATTCTCCCTTACACAAAAGGAAATATCTACTTTTTGTTTGTTCAATGACACTTTTGGGGCAAAAGTGGAAAAATACCTCTCTTCGAGATCTAATTCGGAAGTTTTCTCTCTAATTTGGCATTTCCTCACAGATGTCGTTTACATTCCTCAAAGTCTTCATCTTTGGAATGACCTTTGTCCTAACCATTTTTCTCAGTTAATTTTTTAGAGAAAATGGAAGAAATGAGGGTTTTAGCCTCATATTTGATTGAAATTCTCTCAAAAGAAAACATAAAATAGAGATTTGGCATCACTGGAGCTTTGGAAAATCGTTGGAATGGGTTTTGAAATGATTTGGAATGAAGAGATGGGTTAAAAATTAAAATTTGACTTTTCATCTTCTTTGTTCGTGGTATGAATGATCAATCATTTTGATTCAATTGATTGATCAATCACTTTAGTTTGTCAATCAACCAATAGGCATTGATCGATCAATGACCTTAGCAGAGTGACTGAAATGTGATCTTTTGATTTCTACTTCACTCTTTTGTCACTTTAATTTTGGGATGTGCTCATTAAGCTCATTTTTTTTTTCTGCTGAAGTGAATCAAGGTGGGTTGCTCATGCCTAGTTCTCCATGAAGCTTAGAGAAATGGTTAAATCTCAATGACTTTGTAAAAATATTTGCTAATTGATTTTTAGAGGGGACAAACTCAATTTTAATAACCTTGATTTGGACCAGCTCTCTGATAAAATGATGTCTAATTTTTGTGTTTTGATCGTGAGAGGTGAACTAGGTTCTTACTTAGACTTATGCAGCTCATGTTGTCACAATGGACTAGAATTTATTTTTGTTCTAAGCCGTAATTGTCTAGTTGTTGTTTCATCCAATGAAGTTGAGCACAACAACTTCCACATGATATATATTCAGCTTCGGTAGTGGATAGTGCAATTGAATGTTTTTTCTTGGAAAAGTAAGAGACCAGCATATTTTCAAGTAATTGGCAACTACCACTTGTATTCTTCATGTCAATTTTGCAACCAGTAGAATCAGTAATCAACTAGATCAATGGCTAAAGAGTTTGAGTACCAAACACCTAAGTTGGGTATCCCAAGTAGATAACTTAAAAATACTTTTACTTCCAATAAGTGAGATTCTGTAGGATGGGATTGAACATTATATCTAGCACATAGGCATGCCGAGAACATTATTTTTGGTCTATTGGCTGAAAGATAAAGTAGGGATCTTACCATGCTTCTATAGAGTTTTTGATCTATGACTCTACCTAAGTTGTCCAAGAACTTTCAAGGACGAACTCATGGGTATGCTAATTTACTTAAGATTTTTTATGTTGAATCTATCTAGCAATCATTTAGTATATTTGGACATATTTATTAATGTGACAAGAAGTGCAAGTAAGAATGTGAGTTTACCCATTAAACTCATTTCAAACTCATTCTTCATTACACTAGCAAATTCTTTACATTGATAGGAGTTTGCATAACCAAATATGATATCATTTTCATAAATTTGAACGACAAAAAATCTTGATCATGGCTCTTATTAAATAGTGTCTTATCGATGCATCCTCTCTTATAACCATCCTTTTATAAGAATACGCGTAATCTTTCACACCACGCTCTTGGAGCTTGAACTTTATGTAATTTTTATACATGGTCAAGCATGCTCACGTCTTCAAATCCTTCTGGTTGTTCAACATATACCTCTTCTTGGATGTACCCATTTAAAAATGCACTCTTTACATCCATTTGGTATAATTTAAATTTCATGTGACAAACATAGGCTAGGAGGATTCGAATTGCCTCTATTCTTGCCACAAGTGCATAGGTTTCTTCGAAATCTATACTTCTTCTTGGTTATGTCATTTGGAAACTAAGCTATCTTTGTTTCTCACTGCTTGATTCTCTTCATTCGCTTTGTTCCTAAAGACCCATTTTGTTCCAATGACTTGTTGATTTTTCGGGTCTAGGTACTAGAGTCCAAACTTTGTTTCTTCAAATTGATTCAATTCTTCTTGCATTGCCATAATCCAAAACTCATCTTTTTCAGCCTAGACAAAGCATTTGGGCTCTATTTGAGAAACAAAGGCACTATTTACTGTAGTTTCTTGAGTTTCTACTCTAGTTGTAATCTTGCCATAAGGGTCACCAATGATTTGCTTTAGAGGATGTTCAGCCATGAACTTATAGTCGTTTGGCTCCATAGGTGGCTCTTCTTGGTTATTCAAGTCAATTGGGCTCTCTTCAAGGTTTTGGTCTTGAGGGTGAGATCCCAGAGATGAATTGTAAGGGTTTCCCCCTTCGCCATAAAAAATTGGAGTTGGAATTGGAGTTGGATTTGGCAAATTGGATGCATCAAACTCAACATGAACCAACTCCTCTACTCTCACATATGTCTTGTTAAAAATTGTATAAGCTTTGGTATGAGTAGAATAACTCAAGAAATTAATTATATAAGCTCTAGAGTCAAATTCCTGATATTGGTGAACAACCCCTGCTCCCCCTCCTATAGTTCAGAGTTTAAAAGCCGTAATGTAACACGAACAATTGACTAGGAGAAGATAAATGAAGAGCTTGCAAAGATGAGGGAGTAGTCACATAACAATAGACTGCAATAAGTGGGCTTTAGGCTCAATTGAGTCAGATGGTGAATTTATTATCTTCTTGTGGCATTGTGACTCATAGTGATTTTGGATCACCGTTACAACAACCAAACAGTTCTTGTTCCTCCCAACTTGGTCTTTCATCATAGCGTTTTTTAAATTTCTAAAAAGAGAAAAACTTCACTAACTTGTAGTAATTTGAGTACATGAGCCCTGACTTATAATAGTGGAAAGTAGTAGAGTCCAATTACAATTAAACTACCCTTGTCCCAATTACACCCAAAGTCTAACACTTAAAGATAATTCTTAGCATATTTAAGCAACTGAACATAAATCGAAGACTAGCATAACTAAAACACCTTTTAACTGAATCTTTTCCGTGACAAATCCTTCCATAATAATTTTGGTTGTAAGACTTCTTATTGTGAGAGTCATGTAAGACTCTTCCATATGTGCTCTTCATAACTTTAACTTGCAATGAAAAGGATTCTTTGCCTTCAATTTTCTATTGCTGAAAAAAATTCTTCACAGATGCAAAAACTTCCTCTTTTGTGCTCCCCCTTTCTTGAATATTTTGGTCACATAAAAATTACTACAACATGTGGAATAAAAAACCTCTTTCTTGTACTTCTCCCCCTCAAGCTGGAACGTATCAGTGTAATCCCAACTTGAAACAAAAACATAACTGTATTTATTATCTCCTCCGTGTCCCGAGGATAAGAATTCAATCGAACACAGACACTCAAAAAATTAGATGGGTGATGTATGTATAAAAAAGGTCAAAACCAACCTCATAGGATTTCAAACAAAGGTAGAGATAATAATCACTAATAAGGATAACTCATGTCACTCAACGTACGATGATAAAAAACTATTTAAGGGTACTCATAAAAAAGTCTCAATGAACTTAAAACACCCATATGTATATAAAAAGATAAAGCAACTGAAGCAATGCACAAAAGGGTTTCCAAAGGGGTATGCAAGGGTAAAAAAAGGATTGTCAGAGAAAGGTAACTGATAAAAAGGGGCATGTGGGGAATGTAAGGAAGGAAAAATAACCACCTTGATAATAAGAAGGACACTGTAACGATAGAAAAATAACTTAGCACATTTGACCAAGTATGACCTCAAGATAATTTTATGAGGGTGAGAAAATTTTTTCGGAGTTGACGATACAAAAGATATACAACCAAGTAACAAAAACACAAAACATGAAAAAAACATTGACTATGGAAATATTGTGCATAACTTAACTTACAAGTTCTTGTTTCCAAATTGATCAGTCCATATGATGAAAGTTTCTAATCAAATACTCAATGAATTCCTTCTGCATAATCAAAACAGAAACTTTCCAGTGATAAACTTTAGTGAATTAGCAACACTTTCCTAAATTAGACTTTCCAAAGATAAGAGATTTTTGGGATAAAAAAGGCTTCTAAAAAGAAGACAGTGTTGAAGTCAGACAAAAACTTTGATTAGAAGACAAATTTGGCTAAAAATTTTGGATTTTAGGAGAAAAGGAAACTGAAATCACATAAATGCCTAGAGAGATAATAGTAGAGAAAATAGGAAGAAAAAAAGATTTTTTGTCATAACTAACCTTTGGTACTTCTGATATAGATATCTCCAAAAATATAGTTCATAATCACAAATGGTTTATTTCTTAAGAAACTAAACTCGAAGATATTTAATTTGATACCTAGTTTGTCACAAAAATATTTTTTCTTGAATCTTATCCCTTGGTGTTGTTGATTTTCTAGTAGATTCACCTTAAAATTCATTGTAAACTTGTTTATATGTTTGATTGTAATATTTTCCTATCAAGAAGCTTAATTGAGCTTAAACTAGAACACCAAGTTACCCTCCAATGCATAAATTAATCAACTTGTATAATCGGTAGATTTGAGGCTATTGAAAAACCCTTAAATTGGATCTAGATGTTAGTACCTAATAGTTATTGGCCATAAGTTGTTAAGCACCTAGCCAATACTACCCAAAAGACCGGCCTGTTAGGAGCGGAAGACATAGGTACTCAACCCAGGACCATAGCTACCTAGCCCATACTAGGGTCATGTTATGGGCCAGCCCATACCAGTCCATAACATAAGTCCCAAAGTATTGGGCAAGTATTATAATTGAACCTTTTGAAATTATTTGTTGTAGATGTTGTGCAGCTTAATTATAGTGGAAATTTTAATTTTAGAGTGAGGACTCCTTAGGAGTTGAGTAACAATCTGAAATATTAATTGCAAACCACTATAAAAATTCGTGGTATAGTCATTGATTGACTATTTACTCTGTTTTAGTTGTCTTGAGTATAATTAAATTTAAATTAACTAAAAAAATTGATAAACATATTTACCCCTTCAAGGTTTATCCTTGTAGGATATTTCCGTATCTTCTGATAAGTGAATAAAAAGTTGTAAAAAGACAGGATACACACAAAATACATAAAGGCCAATATGTCACTATTACCATCTCATTTTTAGTTTCAATTTTTTTTCTAAACCATGGATGTAAGAAAAATCAAAGCCATTACCAGAGAGAGAGAGAAAGAGAGAGAGAGAGATTACGAGATCAATCATATATGATTTTAATTCATTATTATGAAACATTCTGAAGACTGTAGAATCAAGACTAACATTGACCTCCAGGTCCTCCAAAATAGAAGTACCTGCGCCAACTTGGGTCTCCATCAATTCCCTCATCCGTTACACTGTAGCATTTACTGTCAACAAATGTGATAGTGTCAAGAGGGGCATCACTGCGCTCATTCCGATCTTTAACGACTCCTATGTTCTTGATAAAGCATGCTTTCTCCCATCCTTGCTTAGAATGGTAGCCACTTCCCATGGGAGGGAAATCGATTCCGTGTTCACTGTAAACCTCACCACCCCACATAACCTTCTCAGCCTTTTCTTTCATGTGATTAAAAAGCCTTCCTGGCCAGAAACCAACAACTTTATAGTTTACATACAGCCACCAGTCTTGTTTTTGCTGTATCAAAAAATAACATTAGATGATAAACTCAAAATTCTGAAATGCCGCAGAAGTTTGAATTGGAATTTTACGTCGGAGAGAAAAGGTTTTGTTCATGGGATTACTCATGTTATAGAACAGCTCTGGGGTACCTGAGCAACTAAAAATCTTACGAAGAACTGATCTCCACCAGGGGTGGAGGTACGGGTAAATCTTGTTCCAAGAGCTGCCCTTGGGTTAACTGAAATAAAACCTGGGCAGAGTGTATTGAAGCAGCCTGTTTTCTGGTAGCGATCCGACTGTTAGCAAAGAGGAGCAACAAACGGAGGAAGAAACAGAATCATGATAATATGGTTTTCATTAAAATATCACAAGGGATAAAAAGATTAGAAAACAAGTCTGGCTTACAGTCCAATATATGAAAAATCGAGGTTCCTGATCTCCAAATAGTTCGCCACTTACCTGAGATCAGAAGAATACAAATAAAATGAAGTTTTCAAAAGCCCAAGCTTGGATCCCAAGGAGTCCTTACATAACCAAATATGAAATATGGTAAGGTTTTTATTGCAACTTACTGTCCATCCTGTCTGTATAACGTTGAGCTGATCATCAGGGCCATTAACAAGCCAAAGCTCCGCACTGCTATACTTATCATTGCCTATAACATTTGGTTTCCATAAATTTATATCCACATATGTCCCATGGAAGTCACCACTTCTGGTTTCAATCTTCGCCCACTATGACAATAGAAACAAATAAAAGGTGAAGTTGAAAGAAACCATTTGGAATCATTTCTCTGTTTTTGTTAGTTCAGATCTTGTCTATCTACTTACATGGTACATATCTACTGGCCAACTAGAAGCAGAAGAGCGAAAATATGAAGCGTTTCCTACATATTTCTTCCCAAACCCAGAGACAGAGCGAGCTCTGAGAAGATCCTGCATTTGCACCCTCCGAATAGGAACTGTCTCATCTGGGCAACCTCCACCAGGTAGCTCAATGTCAGCCGCTTCATTGGAAGAAATGAAAGCGTCGTATCCCTCTGGGAAGGATAATTTAGGCTCCTCCTGAACCACCAGTAACGGATAAACAACTCGACAAATGGAATCATGATACCACTCCTGATAGTTACAGATGAAAAACATACTGGAATTTTATAGTTCTTGAGCAATGGATGATCAAAGGCTGGCTGCATGTATATCTCGACACAATCAAAGACATCCCCATAAGCAGTCTGCTTCAAGATCAACGACGGTCCAGTGAGTTGCAGTTCTAATTTCAATTTTCTAAAAATGGCCATCTATTTTGATGCTGTAGAGTGCAAATCGTAGTTACCTGAATGCTTTTGACAGCAGGCTTGTTGAAAATCTTGAGGCGCCTCTTCATTTCCGAATACTCTTCTGTGGAGAGGTTTGTCACAAGACCCAGAAACATGCAGAGCGCCATATGAACCAGAAGTAAAGTTTTCAAGGATGGAGTACATCTAAGTATTGCCATGACATCGGACACAGAGATTTGAGTGAGGAATGGGAAGGAGGCAATGAGGTTTTATGGTTTGGATGTTTGTAATGTTCAGCTGTTTGGTGAAGATTCATTGGAAGTATCGATTGAGCTAATTAATATGGTTTATGGGAGAAGCTGCACGTATTTGTTGGGAGCCTCTTCATGTTTAACCGATTTCCAGATGCTTATTTCCAAGTAATCGGGATTCACTGACACCAAATTCAATGGAAACGCTGAAATAAGTGAACCAGGACTGCCCCTGAATGATACTTGACAGTTTTTGTAAAAGGTGTGTAAATTTTTTTACAACAGGCACTTCAAAGTTCTAGCTACCAAGGAAAAAAAATATATATATATATATATAATGAAAATTTTCTAGCAATGATATATATATATATATATATATATATATATATATATATATATATATCATTGCTAGAAAATTTTCATTAATAAAAAAGTGGAGGGTGAAAGTGCATTATTTGAAAAAATGAATCAATGAAAAACGAAAATTTCACAATGTATCAACTTTCCTTTATCGATATTTAATGATTCTTTGATTTTGATAATCAAAATTACAAAATTTTGGATCTTTGGACGATAATATGCTTAAAAACCAGTCCAGCCTCTCTAAACCCATTCAAGTTTTATAAAATTAAACCAACTGTAAAACCGAAGGATTTCAAAGAATTTTTTTTGGATATATTCTTCTCCATTTAGGAGGCTATTTATAAGACATTACATGCTTGTTTTAGGTCCAATTTAGATCCTAAAATCAAGGTTAATCTAATTCACATACATTCCATTACAGTATGCACACACTCCCCCTCAAGTTGGTGCATAGATATCGGTCATGCCCAACTTGTCAATTATACCATGAAATGCCATCCCTGATACTGTCTTCGTGAGCATATCAACCAATTGACTCTTAGATTGAATAAAAGGGAATTGTATAATCTTTGCATCAAGGTTCTCCTTGATGAAATGATGATCAACTTCAACATGTTTAGTGTGATCATGTTGAACCGGATTTTGTGCAATTGCGATGGCTGCCTTGTTATTACAATGGAGATTCATAGGTTTGGCATATTCAATCCCTAAGTCCCTCAGTATATTCCTTATCGATAACAACTCGCATATACCAAGAGCCATGCCTCAAAATTCAGCTTCAGCACTTGATCTTGATACTAACTTCTATTTTTTGCTTTTCCAAGTGACAAGATTCCCTTCCATAAAAGTAAAGTAACCTGATGTGGATCTTCTGGTTGTCTAATCACCTGCCTAATCAAAATTTTTATATCCTTCAATATTAGAGATACCATTTTTTGAGAATAACATACCTTTTTCCTAGAGCACTCTTTAAGTATCTCAAGATCTGATAGACTGCTTCCATATGTTCCTCACTTGGTGCATGCTTGAACTGACTCACAACGCTCTCTGCATATGTTGCATCGGGCCTTGTGTGCGATAGGTAGATAAATCTTCCAACTAATCGCTGATAACACCCTTTGTCTGTTGGGATTTGATCTGGAAGAATTCCGAGCTTATGATTCATTTCCATGGGCGTCTCTATTGGTTTACAGTCAAGCATTCCGGTTTCGGCTAGAAGATCCAACACATATTTTCGCCTTGAAAGGAAGATTCCATGTTTCGATCTTGCAACCTCAATTGCCAAAAAATATTTAAGTTGTCCAAGATCCTTTATTTCGAATTTAGTGGCTAAATACTCATGTAAAGCTTGCATTTCACATGGGTCATCTCCTGTCACTACCATATCATCAACATATACAATTAAAGCTATTACTTTTTCTTCTTTGTGTTTTATAAACAAAGTATGATCTGAGTTACTTTGCTTATAACCAAACTCTTTCATTGTAGCCGAGAATCTTCGAAGCCATGCTCTAGGTGACTGTTTCAGTTCGTACAATGACTTCTTCAATTTACAGACTTCACCTTGACACAAAGAACCACTTTTAACTCTGGGTGGTAGCTCCATGTAGACTTCTTCTTCTAAGTCTCTGATGTAGAATTTTAGTTACATCGACTTTTATACCTCGCAAGCGTACGAATCGTTCATGTAATCTAGCAGTAAGCGATGGTCATATCCACAGGGAGGATTGAATTTTGTGTATTCTTCAGTCAACTAGCCTAACCAAATATGATGAATTAATCTGAACTAAACACTAATTATATCTTAAATTATCAAGCAATAATTTAATTAACTACTTGCACAACAGGAAACGTCAACTCTAGATTTTATCGTGATTCGTGCCTCTCGAGCGCCACGTAACCACGAATCCGGATTCTCAATCCTTGCGTCTAGCCCCTCTCGGGCGCCTAGAGTTAATGACAAAGATCGGATTACAATAGAATGCAGAGAATCAATTTCCTATTGTGATGATGCTAAAATTATCAACTTTGGATTTTACCGTGATTCGTGCCTCTCTCGAGCGCCACGTAACCACGAATCCGGATTCTCAATCCTTGCGTCTAGCCCCTCTCGGGCGCCTAGAGTTAAAGACAGAAATCGGATTAAAATACCAAAATCCAACCACAATTATAATCTTACCCTAATTAGCTAATATTAATCAAATATCAAGAAAACAAATCTTAAATAAACCTTAATTATCAAATCAGATTCAATTAACATTCAAAACCTAAGTTCAAACTATATGAAAAATTAAATTCAATAATGACGAATTACTCCCCTTCTTCCTCCTCTCGCTTGGGCAGCAACTCGTTCTCACGGGTGTTGCAATTTCTGGAAATTGGTGGCGTCGGGTAGCAATAGTGAGTGGCCGGAGGTAGAGACGACGCCGGCGACGACGGTTAGAAGCCGACGGACGGAGGTAAAGTCCGGCGAAGAGCGAAACAGAGCTGACGTTCTCTAACCGGCTCTCTCGAGTCTCGGTTGGAGTCGAAATGGCTCCGGGACTGGTCGGAATATGTAAACGACGTCAGAGGATGGTCGAAAAGCGGAGTTGGCACCGGAGAAGCCCTCTTGGATCACTTCTCGGCCTGGCGAGCGACGACTGTCGAACTCACCTCGACGGAGACTCTCTCGAGCTCTCCTCGGGTTTGTTCTCGGTTGCTGGACGGCAGTGGACGGCGGTGGACGACGGTGGCGCGGCGGAAGGTATTGGCCCGGCGAACGACGGTGGGGAACTCCTCTCGGGTCCTCCCCTGTTTCCGGTCAAAAAACCTCTGTTTTGGTCTCCATTTCCCTTTCTCTCCACACTGCCTTCCTCGCTTCGTTCGACACTTCCTCTCCTTTAAATATGATTTTTCTTATTTTAAAACGATTTGCCCTAGAAATTACCTCCATTTCACTAAGGGCATTTTGGTAAATATCTTCTTCTCCACCCAAATTCTCCTGAAATTCCATAATTGAATCTATAAAAAGCATTTCAGGAAGAAATAAGACTAAAAAAATAATGAAATATAATTCAGGAGAGAGAAATATGCAATATCGACAGTGATTAATGCCAAATTCAATAAATGCCCATTTCATTTGAAAACCGATAAGTAACCACCTATAACACAATTATAAAGGTTATTCTATTATAATTAACCTAGTTCTCATGTCAGAATATGACATCTATCACACCCCCAAACCTAAATCTTTGCTAGTCCCTAGCAAAACAACAATCGAACCAAAATTAAGTCTAGGAAAACAAAATGCCACTTTCGTAGGGAGCACGATTGCATTTAGCACATGCAACAAGCCGTTAAACCCCTACTCTGCAGTAGTGGACGAGTTATGTCTCGTGAGGGTTTGCATGGAATTTACCCACAAAATTCATCTAAATCAATAATATAAAAAGGAAAACTGAAGAAAATTTTCTCCTCATTAGCATATGACTAACACTTAGTATCGTAAAATATCTAAAATTCATATGAGATCTTGCGAAATATTAAAACCTGTGTAAAATATAGCCTATTATCAATTCAAATACACTCATTGTTACTCCACTTGAACCAATGTGACCCATAAGCTATTACTTCAACAGAACAAAGAGGCAACAAATAACAATAAAATCCTGGTCACATCACAATTAAGAGAAAATAGTAGAGTAAGCTTGTTATCTGACAATCTCACAGAAGAAATATGCCAATTTCAATCCTGACTTGCAACTTCTTTCAAATTACAATTCATCTTCAAAGTTAAGAAACTCATTGCTTCCAGATTTAAAACCATTTTACGCTATTACCAGCGCACTTTTGCTATTACCAGCATAATTTTTGTTTCACTGAATACTTTTGGTATTAACACCATTTTGTATTCGTCTTCACTGCACATGCACTTATTTTTAAGTAACCGACTGTTCTGGTGCATGTCCCTGGGTTTGCCCAGGCTGTTTCTGAAGTTATCTGTCTTTTGCAAGCAAGAGCATTTCCCTTCGCATTCATACATTACAACAAGGAATTTCACTGAGGTATAAAAAAGATTGAGTTCAAACAGGCATACAGGACTATTCAGACTAACATAGATCAACACTAGATTTACATGTTCTCTTTTGCAACTAAGTTCCAAGTCTAATGCAATAGTAAGTTATCCCACTGAATTCTCATGAATCACAACAAATGATATCAGATTTCTAATAGGCATATTCTACACAAATTTACGAAAAATTTTTAAAAACATTTGAGCAACTTATTTTAACTCTACTAATGTTAACCACATACTAAGAGGAGTAATTTGAAAACGACGAACAAAAATCGAACGAAAATTATTGCTAAGACATAAAAGAGTCGTCCTCCTCCCCCCCCCCAAACCTAAACCTGACATTGTCCTCAATGGGGAAAAGTTAAAACACTATAACGACTACAAAAAAAAGAATAATAAAGACCCCCAGGAATGATACATAGTCTCCCTCGAAGAAGGTTTACTCGTATCAGCTGTACCTGTAGGTAATCATCCATAAATAAAACCGCTATCCCACATCACACTTTGAAGAAATCTCCGTGTGACTGGCCACTGAAGGCAGCAGGAATCACGCGCTGAACACAAGTCCTTAAGTTACTCACCATAAGGTTTTCATTCAATACTTCAAGATCAAACTGGTCAATCCCAGAACGGTTGTTTGAGTACAGACCTCTCAAACTAGGGACCAAAAGTCTGGTCATTGACTACTGGAACCATTAATGCTCTCAGCCGGCAAGAGAGTATGAATAAACCAAAAAAAAATAAAATAAAAATAAAATAAAAATAAAACTGTAATGTACAAAGGGATAGAAACGTGGGGATTGCCCACAATGTGCTAAGTTTATAGTCGTAAGCAAGACTCTGACGCATTCAAGATGAAATGATAGGTTCCTCCAAGAAAATCACCATCACTTCCTCCGGTGTGGGGACATTCTCAAGATATGGTTTGAGCCTCTGACCGTTAACTTTGAAGCTCGACCCATCTCCGTGATTGTTGATCTCAATAGCGCCATGAGGAAACACCTGTGTAACTTCAAATGGATCGGACCACCTGGATCTTAGCTTCCCTGGAAACAAATGCAATCGTGAGTTATAAAGTAAAACATTCTGCCCAACAATAAAAGACTTGCAAAAAATAGATTTATCATGTAAAAGCTTTGTTCGCTCCTTATACAGTTTGGCATTCTCATAAGCATCATGACGTATCTCCTCCAACTCATTCAATTGTAACTTTCTCTCCTCACCCGCTTGAGTTAAATCAAAATTTAAAGCCTTAATGGCCCAATAAGCTCTATGCTCAAGCTCAACAGGTAGATGACATGCTTTGCCAAACACTAGGCGAAAGGGAGACATCCCAATAGGAGTCTTATAAGCGGTTCGATAGGCCCATAAAGCATCGTCCAATCGAATGGACCAATCTTTCCTATCAAAGCGAACTGACTTCTCCAAAATCTGTTTGATCTCCCTATTAGAGATTTCCACTTGACCACAAGTTTGCGGGTGGTACGGAGTGGACACCCGATGAGTGATGGAATATTTCTTCAATAAGGTCTCAAATGCTCTGTTACAAAAATGAGATCCCCCATCACTGATGATCGCTCTCGGGGTACCAAATCGATTAAAGATATTTTCTTTTAAAAACTTTACCACCACTTTGTGATCGTTTGTCTTACATGATATAGCTTCAATCCATTTGGAGACATATTCAACAACAACAAGGATGTATTGATAGCCAAACGAGACAGGAAAAGGACCCATGAAGTCAATACCCCACACATCAAACAATTCAACAATAAGAATGGGGTTAAGAGGCATCATGTTCTTCCTAGACAAACAACCAGTTCGTTGGCATTTATCACACACCTGAAAAAACTCATGGGCATCTCTAAATAATGAAGGCCAATAGAAACCACATTGCAAGACTTTAGCCGCTGTCTTTCTAGCACCAAAATGTCCACCACATGAGTGGGAATGACAAAATTCAAGAATGTTGGCAAAGTCTTGTTCACGTACACAACGCCTAATGACTTGGTCAGAACACACCTTGAACAAATAAGGGTCATCCCAAAAAAAATGTTTGACTTGGGAAAAGAATTTCAACCTATCTTGTTTACTCCAATAATCAGGAATCTTATGAGTTACAAGATAGTTGACTATGTCAGCAAACCAAGGCAACTGGGATACTTGGAGAAGTTGTTCATCAGGGAAGGAATCATTTAAAGGAAGGAATCCTTCCTGAGGTACTACACAGATCCTAGATAGATGATCAACAACAACATTCTCACAACCCTTCTTATCTCGAATCTCAAGGTCAAATTCTTGCAATTGCAAGATCCATCTAATCAAGCGAGGTTTAGTGTCCTTGATGGATAATAAGTACTTCAAAGCAGAATGATCAGTGAACACTATAACCTTTGACCCTAACAGATATGATCTGAATTTGTTCAAGGCAAACACAACAGCTAGCAACTCCTTCTCAGTGGTAGTGTAATTCAATTGAGCATCATGAAGAGTTCGGCTAGCATATTGAATGACATAGGACATTTTATCCGTCTTTTGCCCCAAAACAACCCCCAATGCATAGTCAGAGGTATCACACATCAACTCAAAAGGCAAAGACCAAATAGGGGGTTGGACAATGGGTGCAGTGGACAAACATTTCTTCAGTGTTTCAAAAGCATGAATACAGGCATCATCAAAGGCGAAAGCAACATCTTGAGCAAGAAGGATGAGAAATTTTGCTAAAGTCTTTAATGAAACGCCTATAGAACCCAGCATGGCCAAGGAAAGAATGCACCCCCTTCACAGAAGTAGGTGATGGCAGATTGGCAATTAGGTCAACCTTGGCTTTGTCCACTTCTACACCCCGCTCAGACACTACATGTCCTAAAACAATTCCTTCTTTCACCATGAAGTGGCATTTTTCCGAATTCAAGACTAAATTGGACTTAATGCAACGGGACAATACGAGTGAAAGATTGTGCAGACATGTATCAAAACTAGAGCCAAACATAGAAAAGTCATCCATAAAGACCTCTAAAAATTCACCAATCATGTCAGAAAAGATACTCATCATGCACCTTTGGAAAGTGGTTGGCGCATTGCATAAACCAAAAGGCATGCGTCTGTAAGCATAGGTGCCAAACGGACACGTGAATGTGGTCTTTTCCTGGTCTTCTGGAGCAATGGGAATTTGATTGTAGCCGGAGTATCCATCTAAGAAGCAATAAAAATTGTGGCCGGCCAATCGCTCTAGTACCTGATCAATGAAAGGTAGTGGGAAGTGATCCTTCCTAGTGGCGGAATTAAGTTTTCTATAGTCAATGCAAACACGCCACTTGGTGGTAGTTCTTGTGGGAATCAATTCACCACTCTCATTTTTCATTATCGTTATCCCCCCTTTGTTAGGGACAACTTGAATTGGACTCACCCAGGTGCTATCGGAAATAGGGTAAATGATTCTTGTCACAAGCAACCTGATGACTTCTTCTCTCACAACCTCCAACATATGGGGATTTAACCTACGTTGCATCTCACGTGAGGCTTTAGTCCCCTCCTCCAAATGAATACGATGCATGCATATGGAGGGGCTAATCCCTTTTAAGGCATCAAGAGTTCACCCCAATGCCTCTCTGTGTGCTTGTAAAACTTCAGTCAATTTTTCCTCCTGCTCAGTACTCAAATAAGAGGAAATAATGACTGGTAATGAGTTCATGGGTCCCAAGAACGCATACTTCAATGTGGGAGGGAGTGGCTTAAGGTCTAGCTTGGAAGTTTCAAGAGGTTTGTCCAAGTCAAGAGGAAGATCCTGTGGATGTTCAGTTGTGATAACCTCATAAGCTTCCTCCAACAGAGGTACAAAATTGAGTAAAGAATTAACCTCTCGAAAATATGTTTCCTCATCAAAATAGTCCATGTCTAAAGATGTTATGCAAGACTCAAAAGATTCAAGAGTGGATTCATTATCAAGCATAACAGTTTCTATATTAAATGCAGGACTCAGATCATCAGACTCAAGTGGGTGGTGCCCGGCATTAAATACATTCAATGAGACCTTAAAATTTCCAAAAGACAACTCCAACTCACCACTTTTACAATGAATGATAGCATTAGATGTGGCTAAGAAGGGACGTCCTAGGATGACAGGAATTTGGTTGGTCACATCGACTACTGGTTCTATATCAAGAACAATGAAATCAACCGGGAACAGAAATTTGTCCACTTTTATCAAAACATCTTCAACTATTCCTCGTGGTATCTTGACAGAACGGTCAGCTAGTTGAAGTGTGATGGGAGTAGGCTTCAATTCCCCCAAACCTAATTGCTGGTACACAAAAAAAGGAAGTAAATTCACACTTGCCCCTAAGTCAAGAAGAGCTCTCTGGATGGTATGTTCACCAATGACACATGAAATTGTGGGACATCCAGGATCTTTAACTTTAGGAGGAGTGTTATGCTTCAGAATTGAGCTTACATTCTCAGTAAGAAAGACCTTTTTGTTAACATGTTGTTTTCTCTTCTGTGTACAAAGGTCTTTCAAAAATCATGCATAGGCAGGCACTTGCCTAATAGCATCAAGAAGTGGAATGTTAATGTGAACCTTACTAAACAGTTCCAATATTTCATGCATGCTATCTCCTTTCCTAGGTAGGCCCGATAACCTCTGCGGATAAGGAGCTAATGGGACTTGGTTAGGGATCTGCTTGGCTGTTGGTGGAGAACTTGGAGGTTCTTCACTCAATGATGTGTCCCCATTGTCATCCTTTGACTCCTTAGACTTAGTGGTCCCTACCCCATTGTTCAACTCACGACCACTCCTAAGGGTGGTTATGGCTTTGGCTTGCTCATGGTGGGGTTTGGAACTCAACTCACTCTCATGTGTGCTTTTGGGGTTAGGAATGGTTTGACTCGGGAGTCTATTTTGTGCTTGTTCACTCATGTGGCTAGCCAACTAACTCACTTGCATTTCAAGTTTAGCAATGGAGGACTGTGTATTCTGCATGAATAATTGAAGTGTATCCTCAAGTGAAGGTTTTTGTGGAATCAATGGTTGTTGAGTGAAGTGTGGGTGCGGAGCTTGGGGTTGAGTAAACCCTGGAGGACCCCCAACCTGTGGGCCCTTGGACCATGAGAAATTTGGGTGCCTAGCCCAACCCGGATTACATGTTTCTGAAAAAGGATCGTTCCGGTTCGGTCTATGAAAATTCTGGACTACATTCAAGTCCTCAATGAGCTCTGGGTAGGATGAACTAGATGGACACATTTGTGTGGGATGAGATGAACCAGAGTATATGGCGCAGACAGTAGATGGGTTAGGAGAAGGTGAACTCTTGGACACCATAAGGGCATCAATTTTTCTAGTCAACCATTCAATCTTGGCCATGAGCATGGGTGTTTCACTAACCTCGTAAAGACCCCCTCTTTTGGCTTCGTGGGATCTCCTATCAACATTAAATGATGAACCCCATTGCTGAGATTGATCACTCAACGTTTCAAAGAAGTCCCACGCCTCACTAGCACTCTTACCCATCAAACTCCCACCACTCGTTGCATCTACCATGGATCTAACCTGAGGTGTAAGACCTTGATAAAAGTATTGCACTAAATGCCATTTCTCAAACCCATGATGCGGACACCTCCGGATCAAATCCTTCCATTTCTCCCAAGCCTCATAAAAGTGTTCACCCTCCTGCTGCATAAAGTTGGAGATTTCTCTCCTGAGGGCTGTAGTTCTCTGAATGGGAAAGTACTTGGATAAAAATTTCGTGACTAATGTATCCCATGAAGTAATGCTGCCCACCTCTAAGGAATTAAGCCAAGACTTGGCCTTATCCTTAAGTGAAAATGGAAAAAGTCTTAACCGGATAGAGTCATCTGAGAAATTCTGGAATTTAAAAGTTGCACAAATATCTAAGAATTCCTTGATGTGGTAATATGGGTCCTCCTTCTCCAACCCATAGAATGTAGGGAAGAGTTGGATCACACCCAGTTTCAACTCATAACTGGCGGCAGTAGTGGGTGGGAGAAGGTGATGTGAAGTGGGATGGGATAGAATAATCCCTCAGGGCTCTACGGTCACCTGCTACAGGTAACTGTAATGGTTCGACCTGATTGGCCATGGTAGCTCCTAACTTGACTTCGGGTGTTTTCCTACAAATATGTTCTACCTCTTCAACAAAGGGAGCTAATGGTCCACCTAGGGAGCGGCGCCCGTGCATAAAAACACAAAAAGAAACAAAATGAACTATCAAATTAAGCTAACAAACTCGCTACTAAAAATATGAACTAACTAGAAGAAATAAAAATAATTCCAAAAAAAATGAAAAAAATACCAAACTAAAATTATGAAAAATAAATAAAAATAAAAATAAAATAAAATTAAAATAAAAAAATAAAAATAAAAAATAAAAAAAATCTAACCTAAGGCTATGGAAAACAAAGAAATACGCTTAATACGTGCCTCCCTGGCAACAGCGCCAAAAACTTGATGTAGAATTTTAGTTACATCGACTTTTATACCTCGCAAGCGTACGAATCGTTCATGTAATCTAGCAGTAAGCGAGGGTCATATCCACAGGGAGGATTGAATTTTGTGTATTCTTCAGTCAACTAGCCTAACCAAATATGATGAATTAATCTGAACTAAACACTAATTATATCCTAAATTATCAAGCAATAATTTAATTAACTACTTGCACAACAGGAAACGTCAACTCTGGATTTTACCGTGATTCGTGCCTCTCTCGAGCGCCACGTAACCACGAATCCGGATTCTCAATCCTTGCGTCTAGCCCCTCTCGGGTGCCTAGAGTTAATGACAAAGATCGGATTACAATAGAATGCAGAGAATCAATTTCCTATTGTGATGATGCTAAAATTATCAACTTTGGATTTTATCGTGATTCGTGCCTCTCTCGAGCGCCACGTAACCACGAATCCGGATTCTCAATCCTTGCGTCTAGCCCCTCTCGGGCGCTTAGAGTTAAAGACAGAAATCGGATTAAAATACCAAAATCCAACCTCAATTATAATCTTACCCTAATTAGCTAATTTAATCAAATATCAAGAAAACAAATCTTAAATAAACCTTAATTATCAAATCAGATTCAATTAACATTCAAAACCTAAGCTCAAACTATATGAAAAATTAAATTCAATAATGACGAATTACTCCCCTTCTTCCTCCTCTCGCTCGGGCAGCAACTCGTTCTCACGGGTGCTGCAATTTCCGAAAATTGGTGGCGTCGGGTAGCAATAGTGAGTGGCCGGAGGTAGAGACGACGCCGGCGACGACGGTTAGAAGCCGACGGACGGAGGTAACGTCTGGCGAAGAGCGAAACAGAGCTGACGTTCTCTAACCGGCTCTCTCGAGTCTCGGTTGGAGTCGGAATGGCTCCGGGACTGGTCGGAATATGTAAACGACGCCGGAGGATGGTCGGAAAGCGGAGTTGGCACCGGAGAAGCCCTTTCGGATCACTTCTCGGCCTGGCGAGCGACGACTGTTGAACTCACCTCAACGGAGACTCTCTCGAGCTCTCCTCGGGTTTGTTCTCGGTTGCTGGACGGCGGTGGAAGGTATTGGCCCGGCGAACGACGGTGGGGAACTCCTCTCGGGTCCTCCCCTGTTTTCGGTCAAAAAACCTCTGTTTTGGTCTCCGTTTCCCTTTCTCTTCACGTTGCCTTCCTCGCTTCGTTCGACGCTTCCTCTCCTTTAAATCTGATTTTTCTTATTTTAAAACGATTTGCCCTAGAAATTACCTCCATTTCACTAAGGGCATTTTGGTAAATATCTTCTTCTCCACCCAAATTCTCCTGAAATTCCATAATTGAATCTATAAAAAACATTTCAGGAAGAAATAAGACTAAAAAAATAATGAAATATAATTCAGGAGAGAGAAATATGCAATATCGACAGTGATTAATGCCAATTTCAATAAATGCTCATTTCATTTGAAAACCGATAAGTAACCACCTATAACACAATTATAAAGGTTATTCTATTATAATTAACCCAGTTCTCATGTCAGAATATGACATCTATCTGTCTCCATTGAGGAAGACATTTTTAATGTCAAATTACTCCAGAGGCCAGTCTCGAATTGCTATTATAGATATAAGAATGTGAATTGTATTGATCTTAGCTTCCCGTGCAAAAGTATCCTGATAGTCTATCCCATACCTTTGCGTATATCCCTTTGCAACTAGTTGAACTTTATATCTGTCAATACTTCCATCCGGTTTGAGTTTTAATGTGAACACCCATCGACATCCAATTGTCTTTAGTCCTTTAGGTTGGGGAACAAGTTCCCAAGTGGCATTCTTTTGTAGATCCTCCATCTCTTCGTTCTTCGCTTTTTTCCATTTTGGATCAGCTAATGCATCTTGCACATTACTAGGAATAGAAACCCTAGATAATTGATCAACAGTAAATGCATACGATTTAGTCAACCTATGGAGGACACATAGTTGTTGATTGAATATTTGGTCTTGGCTTCAAGATCAGGTTCATATTGTTTTTTTGGAACTCCCCTATTCAATTTTTGTGGATATCTAGGGGGTATATTTTTTGTAGGAAGACATGTTTCATTAGACTCATCAAACATAGGATTCGTATTTACCTAAAGAGGAACATTTTGGGTTGATTCTTCAGTTATTGGTGCAGATGGGAGTAACTCTGAGGGTTTTTCATGAGAAATTACTGAATCACGGTCTTGTTGCACATCATGACACTTGAAAAATTCATTCACCACTTCTAACTCAATAAACTCAGCACCTCCGCTATTTTGTTGTTGAACATTCTCTTCACTTGAACTCTCCCCCTGAGAGATTTCCAAGAGACTCCACCTGAATAATAAGGTACTGATTCATGGAAGGAGACATCTAGAGTCACATGGAGCTTTTGGGTGTGTGGATCATAACACCGATATCCTTTTTGAAATTCAGATTAGCCAACAAATACACATCGCTTGGCACATAGATCAAGTTTATTTTGAAAAATATTTGGGATATGAACATATACGGTACACCCAAAAATCCGGGGTTCAAGGTTTGGAAGATGGAGAATTGAAATCTGGGATTGCAACTTGCGTTGAGGAGTTTGAAAATCTAGTACTCTAGAAGGTGTTCGATTGATGAGGTAGGCAGTAGATTTGATAGCTTCGCCCCAATAAAATTGAGGCATAGTTATGCCAAAGAAAGAGACACGCACTACTTCCAAAGTTGTTTGTTCTTCTTTTCTACCAATCCATTTTGTTGGGGAGTATAGGTGCAACAGGTCTGATGACGAATTCCATGATTGGTCAGAAAATTCTCGAGAGAAGCATTAACAAACTCAATACCATTGTCAGATTGCCAAACATGAATCTGTTTTTGGTATTGAGTATGTATCATTGTGTGGAATTTCTAAAATGCTAGACACACATCACTCTTTTTTATAAGCAGAGATACCCAAGTCATTCTAGTGTATTCATCAATAAATGTCACAAAGTAACAAGCTCTAGAAATAGAGGAAACCTTGGCTGGACCCAAACATTGGAATGAATAACTTCAAAAGGTTTGAAACTTTTATTCAAACTCGGTAAATAAGCGATACAGTGGTTGTTAGCCAGTTCACAGGCGTCACAATGAAAATTCACATCATTCAAACCTGAAAAAAGTTGTGGTCACAATTTCTTAAGATAACCAAAGGAAAGATGTCCTAATCGTCAGTGCCATAACCATATAGTTGTTTGAGAATTATCTTCACTGCTAGCTTGATTTATCTGACCGATTTTTGATCCCCCATTCTCTATCAACTCCAAATAGTAGAGTTTGCCTTGTCTAACACCATAACCAAGAATCTTCCGGGTTAGAATGTCCTGAAAGACACAAAATGAGGTCCAAAAGGTTAAAGTACAAGCAAGAGTGGAAGTAATTTGGCTAACAGACAAAAAATTATATTCAAGAGATGGAACCACAAGGACAGTTTCTAATGAAAGATTATTAGATAATATAACAGATCCTTCCCAAGTAATAGGAGAGGTACTACCTTTGGTTGTTGAAATAACAGATTGTGGAGAAGGTTGGATAGATTGTAACTAATTGGAATCCCATGTCATTTGATCGGATGCACCTGTATCAATAATCCAATTTCTATTCTTAGAATTTATAGAGAATACTGATGCTTTATCGAGATTACCTAGATGGGCAACATATGCAGTAGGTAGCTGCTGATTATCTTTCGTGGATGTCACCATAGCTTTCCCAACAATCTTTTTACGAGGTTTTTTTGGAGAAATCCCACCACTCCGGATAGCCAATAATCTCATAACACCATTGTTGCGAATGTCCTTTTTCTCCACAGTGAGTGCATACCCAGTTGTTACCTTTTCCAGAGGATTGAGTGTTATGACTGCTTGATGATCCTTGTTGGTTTTGGTTGACCAACATAGTCGAGTTCTCTGAAATTGGACGATAGCTCCCCATTGTCTATCTCGGTTTATATTTTGGTTTGACATATGCGTATGTACTCTCCAAATCAAGTTTGGGTCTCCTCCAAGATTTCTCCACGAACTTGATCAAACTCAAAGTCAAGCCTACTGAGAAAAATATGAACTCGAAGCCTAGCCATTGCATAGTGCAATTGGATTAGCCCTTCGACTGTTCCTTCCTGAGATATAGTTCTATGATCAATCTCTTGAAAAATAGCAACCAATTCATTGTAGTACGTGGATAATGGTCTACCATTTTATTTGGTAGAAAAAGATCTTTGGTTTAGCTCAAATATACAGGTTTCATCTGATCCATCATAGAACGTTTTTTATATTGCTTCCTATATCTCCTTGGTAGTGGAGAGGCGAATAAATCGTTGCATTAGCAATGGAGTCATGGAGTCAATAAGCCAACTTTTGACTCTTTGATTTTCAGTAATCCATGCTCCTAGATTGGGATCTCTAGATGCTGGTTTTCTCGTTTTGCCGGTGAGATATCCAACTTTGTTGCGAGTGCCAATTCGCATCTCCATGAGTTGGGACCATAATAAATAATTGGTCTCATCAAGGATGATTCCAGTTGGAAATGCAAAATTGTCTTGGTGGACGATAATCTATGGTGATGGGATAAGTTCGGTTGAGGCGCCTGTAGTGGTGGCCATCAATCTGGAAATTTGGTCCGGTTTTGTCTGATCCAGTCCGGTTCGATTCGGTTTGGTCCGGTCCAGTTCTGGTTCGGATGTGGTTCGGTTAGGGTGCGGTTCAGATCCGCTGAGTTGACCTACCGATCTGGGTCGATTCAGTCGGCAGAGAAATAAAGGAACAGTAATTCCTAAGTTTAAAAAAAACACCTTTCTTCTTCGACAGCGGCAACGAAACTTTGGCTTCCTTCAACGACGGTGGTGATCGACAGTGATAACGGGGCGGTGGAGCAGTCATCGGCAGTTGTCGGCGATCGTTGGCGACGAGGTTTCGGCTACGGGACCGTCGGTAGTTGTAGAAGAAAAAAAAGAGTTTGTTGGCTTCTTTCGGCAACATCGGCGACTACGGGAGCACTTAGCTTTGATCTTCGGAGACGGGAAGGAGAAGAGAATTCTCCCACTCTGATACCATGAAAAACCAAAGGATTTCAAAGAATTTTTTTTTATGTGTTCTTCTCCGTTGAGGAGGCTATTTATAAGACATTACATGCTTGTTTTAGGTCCAATTTAGATCCTAAAATCAAGGTACAAAATCACGAATTAATGGAAACAATTATTTTTCTACAATTAAGCTAATCTAATTTACATACATTCCATTACAGTCTGCACACACCAACTCAAACATTTCTAAACCTAACCCAATGTTATTGATGAACCCTTCAACTCCTCTGGTTTTACTCCTTTATCACTCTACTTTTCACTCTGTCAAACCTAAATTTGAGCCACAATTCTCTCTACTCTCGTTCGCTTCAAGCCATTGTTCACTCTTTTTCTCTCGTCATTCTTCCAATTGTTACCTCTTAAAATCTTTCTCTTCAAGATTTCATTCGATCAAAGAAGGAATCAAAACCACCTGCATAACAAAAACTGAATTGTCTTCTACTCATTCGTGGAGAAAAAAACTCTTGAAGAAGGGGTACATATGAGTTCCATTTTAACTTTTATCTATCATTCTTTTCTTTTCTATTTTAAATACCGGGGTTGGCATTTCAATCTTGAGACCCCTTACACTAAGTTTAGGTTTTATGATTTAGTATTTTTTTTTCTATAAGTGAAATTAATTGTTGCACGTCTGAGAGGACATTTTCTTACAAGGCAATGGTGGGAAATTGATAACCTATCGGGTTGAAAATTAGGAGTCAACATGCTCTACAAGGTAATTGTGATAGCCATACTTTGTAGCCATTACTTAGCCAAAATTTTGTGCAGCCCTTTGCTATTTGCACCTGAAAACAAACTATACAATCGAGTGGTCTTGAGGATATTTCCCTTAGATCCAATATGTAAGAGATAACTTACTATTGACTGATTTTTTTGCCTTCTCACTACAATGACAATTCATGTTGTGATTTTATAGCTCCAATTTGCTTACTCCATCTTTGTTATTGGACGAACTATGATGTTACTCACTAGTAGGAAAGTTACTGTAGCCAATGTTCTCTAAGAACCATTGACAGTAATTCACCAATAATTACAGTTTTCTTAGAACCATTAGTAGTGATTAGTAGTGATACCTCAATTGCCAAGGTTTTCCTAAAACTGTCGGTGGTAATACATCAATAGTTATGTTTATCTTACAACTATTGGTGATAAATCTTAATAGCCAAATCTTTAGTAGAACCTTTGGTAGTAATGCCTAATAGCAAACAATATCATAATAAACCAGGGGAAGTAAGGCCTATTAGCCAATGGTTAATCATAGATCATTGGTGATAACTCATATAGAGTATGTTTCCCTATAATTATTTTTTATTTTTTAATAATATATTTATGTTTAATAAGTTTAAATAAAAAAATAAAAATATTTAAGTTAATAATTTAATTTATATATTATTAAATTTATAAAAAAATAAATACTTCACTAACTTGTTGTAATTTGAGTACAATGAGACTCTATTTGTAATAGAGGAAACCAGTAGAATTTAATTATAATTAAACTACCCTTATCCCAATTACACACAAAGTTAAACAATAAGAGATAAGCCCAAGAATACTAGAATAATTGAACTACTGAATATAATTGAATACTAACATAACTAAAACACATTTAATTGAGACTCTTATGTGAGACCTCCTCCTATGAGATTCCTATAAGACTCCACCATATTAATTATGACTCTCTGAGACTTCTTACTATGAGTGTCATGCAAGACTCTTCCATATCATATCTTCAATTTTCAATGAAAAGAATTTTTGGTTTTTAATTTTCTTTTGCTGAAAAAAATTCTTCATAAATGCAGAAACTTCATCTTATGTGCTCCCCTTTCTTGAATATTTTGGTTACATAAAAATTACCACAACATGTGGAACAAAATACCTCTTTTTTGTACTTCTTCTTCTACTTCTCCCCCTCAAACTGTGGATAAAAAGAACATAGAGACCCAACTTGGACAAAACACAATTTGGGAAAAGAAAATCACTCCTAATTGTACGATAAAGCTCCATACACAAGTCAAAATAATCATAGTCTGAAACACACTCCGCTCAATTTAAAAGGCGAAAAAATGGCCCAACTTTAGGGCACAAAAAAGAGACTAATCACTTTTTAAGGGTAGCTCAAACACAAATCACCTATTGGGTGAAGAATAAAAGACTTGACTCAAGTTGGATCTTGGGCTCACTTCTATACTATTTAGGTGGTGGATCCATGCATTGCTTTGAAGTGATGAAAACACAATATGGAAAATTGAAGAAATACTAGAGGAAAACAATTTTAATTGGAAGGAAGCGATTATGCAACACTCATACTTCTAAAGTGACTTTTTTTTTTGAAAACTAGGGGAGTCTATAATGGCATAACTTAATAAACTTGACAAAGTATAACTTTTTTTGGGTGGCCAAGATTTTTGGGAGTTAACTATGCAAAAGATACACAACCAAGTAACAAAAATACAAAACTTGAAAACAACATTGAAGCAAGATATTGCATACCTTGAAAGAGTACATCATGGAAGGATTAAGTTTTACCAAAACTCTCTGATTAGAAGAGAAATTTGACTAAAAATTTAGATTTTAGGAGAAAAAAAACTCAATTCACGTCAATGCATGAAGAGATAAAATGAGAGAAAACAAGAAAAGAAAGAGATTTTTGGCAGAACTGACAGTTAGCAATTCTGATATCATTATCTCCAAAAATATAGCTCTGAATCACAAACGGTTTGTTGTAAAAGAAAATAGACTCAAATATATTTAAATTGATATCTAATTTGACATAAATGAATTCATTCTTGAATCTTTTATGACCTCTTGATTTTCTTCATTTTGTATCTCGATCCTTGCCGACTCCAATGCAAATATCTCCTTAAATATAGATAAGATTGATATGAAATTTTCTCTATGAAACTAGAATTTAATTCCTTCTATCTAAGTATAAATTTTTTTCATAAAATATTATTCTTTTAAGGGAAAGAATTTGATAGATTTCAAAATTTTTAATTTGGACAAAGTAAGTAGTCTTTCTTTTTTGGCCAACATGAGCATTGATCCTTGTAAAATTGATGTCTCTCTCTAGAAAACTCAGATTAAAAATTACTTTGATAAGGCTGAAAATATATAGGCTATAAATATATTTTTTCTCTATTTATTGAACTGGCATTGGACTGGTCGGTCAGCCAATAGTAATGATCGATCATCCAAAAATGTACAAGCTAGAAATATAAAGCATGATCGACCATCCAAAAATGTACAAGCTAGAAATATAAAGCATGATCGATCATCCAGAAATGTACAAGATATAAATATAAAGCATGATCGATTAACCATAGCCCATTGATCGATCACCCACTTGGATTGATCGATCATTTCTGCCCATGCAAACAAATTTCACATAGAATGATCAATCATCCCACCTAATTGATTGATCAAACAAAACCTTGCTAGTAAGGGAGAAAAACCATGATTGATCATAAGAAATGCACTAATCAATCATAATAGTATTGCATGGTCAGAGGAAATTCTATTTGATTGATCCCCTTACCAATGATCGATCAACTTAACTTTTCAAAACCAATGGTAACATATTGATTGATCAATCCATCGATCAAATCGATCAATAAGTCACTGTCTAACAGAAAATTGGTCGTTATGATCAATTGATCGATCATTGCAAACGAGCCACTAAAGGCTAGTTTGAGTGGGAGAAGCTATAAATACCCTACTAAACCATGTATTGAGAAGTTAATGAGCATTTATTGGTAAATACTCAAGCCATTATTCTCAATCTGTAAAAGTTCTTTGAAAATTCTATAGAGTTAAAGAGAGAGCCTTACACTTCGAAAAATCTCATTTCTCTTTCATCAAATTCTTCCATTCACATAGTCAAAGTTCCTTCATCCTTTCGCATCATGCTACAAAGGAAGAGGAAACTAGAATATCTCAAAGAGAAGCATCTCTCCAAGCAAGGCTATACTTTTTTCTTTCTTTTCCTTGAATTTGTGAAAGGTTCATCTAGAACCTATAAAATCTAGATAAAAAGGTATAGCTGAAGCTAGAATCTAGCAGCAATCTCTTGGGGGGATTGGCATTGTAAAAATCATGTGTTGAGAGCCAAAATCTCTTTTGTAATTGTAGAATTTAGGATCTCATGCAAGGAACTTTAGATCAACGAGGAAGAAGAAGAAGAAGAGAAAAAGAGAGGAAAAGAAGAAGGACGTGGAAGGAGAGAGTTTGGATTAAGGGAGAAGAGGTTTGCGTCAAAGTGAAAGTGAAGGCTGGACGAATTTTTGGAAAGAGAGGAGAGTGCTTCAATGCTCTACCTCTTAGTCAATGCATTTATTTATAGTCTTTACAATGCCCTTAGGGCTACAACTTGATGAAATAAAAGACATAAAAAGAACAAATATTTACACCTCTATGCCATCTTTAAGTGAAGTATCATATTTCACACATGTGCAACTCCTTTGATGTGTGAGTTTCTTGCCTTAAGCTTGTGGGCTTGAGCCCATCTTCCAACACTCCCCCTCAAGCTGGAGGAGAAAAGACATCATAAATACCCAACTTCCCACATATAAACGATAGGATTTTAGATGTAACAGGTTTAGTGAGAATATTAGCTACTTGCTCTTGAGATGACACATGTTTGAGAGAGATTATTTCTGCTTGAAACTTCTCCCGTATAAAATGACAATCTACCTCAATATGTTTAGTCCTTTCATGAAAAACTAGATTTGATGTAATATGAATGGTCGCTTGATTATCACAATGCAGACCTATGGACCCCTTTTTATAAAAACCTAATTCGGTAAGAAGGGTCCTAACCCATAAAAGTTCACTAACGGTATGGGCCATAGCTCTGTATTCTACTTTAGCGCTAGATCTTGCAACCACATTTTGCTTCTTACTTTTCCATGTATCCAAGTTTCCTCCAACCAGAGTACAATATCCTGATGTAGATTTTCTATCATTAGGTGATCCGGCCCAATCTGCATCTGAGAAGCCTTCTATGTTGAAGTGCCCATGTTTTTTATACATCAATCCTCTTCCTGGAGCTCCTTTTAGGTAACATAATATTTTCTCTAAAGCCTGACAGCGGGTAATTTGTGGTTTGTGCATGAATTGACTCACCATACTTACAACATATGATATGTCTGGCCTAGTTACTGTGAGATAAATCAGTTTTCCCATGCCACTTTGATATTTGCCAATATCAATATCTTCTTTATTTGTGGCACATAATTTTACATTTGTATCCATAGGTGTGTCGACTAGTCTACAACCCTTCATTCCTATTTCTTCAAGGAGATCCAAGACATATTTTCTTTGAGACAATATTATCCCATGTTTGGATTGAAGAACTTCTATACCCAAAAAATATTTAAGCATACCAAGATTTTTAGTCTTGAATTTCTGACATATCATCTTTTTCACCTCTTGTATGCTAAGAGCATTATCACCGGTTAAGATAATATCATCCACATATATGGCCAATAATATTTTTCCTTTGACAATATCTTTATAATATACAGAATGATCAACCGGGCACCGATGAAAACCAAACCGTAGAAGTGTTTGACTAAATTATCAAACCAAGACCGAGGGGACTGCTTAAGCCCATATAAAGATTTTTTTAACAGGCATACTGACTCCCCCTCAACCACATAACCAGATGGTTGAGCCATATAAATTTCCTCACTTATATCACCATCTAAAAAAGCATTTTTAATATCCAATTGATAGACGGGCCATGACGAGTTAGCAGTAATAGATAAGATGATGTGTACCGAATTCAATTTTGCAACAGGAGAGAAGGTCTCCTCATAATATATCCCATAGCACTACATATAGCCCTTAGCAATGAGTTGAGCTTTAAAATGAGCAATCGATCCATCCGGATTATGTTTTACCAAAAAAACCCATCTACAACCAATCGGTTTTTTACCTTTTGGGAGTGATGTTAAGGACCAGGTTTGATTTTCATATAAGGCATGCATTTTTTCATCCATAGCCGCCTTCCATCCTGGATGCCTCAGAGCCTCTTCATACGACTATGGAATGGACATAGAAGAAAGAGACGCAAGGAACTGAAAACACTCGGAAGACAAGTGATGGTGAGACATAAAATTTGAGATAGGATGAGAAGTAGTACAAGAACGATGTTCCTTTCTTAAAGCAATAGGCCGAGTATCAAATTCAGGCCCATACATAGGAGGAGAAGGACTTACCTCTTGTGGATCCGATAACTCCATAGGTGAAGGTACGGCCGGTGCATCAGGGGTTGGGTTAACTTCAAGATTGAAAGGCACAAGCGAACAAGGAGTGATAGAAGGACAAGTCCATCCTGGAGGAGCATCATGGGAAGAGTAGAAGGAGGTGTCCTCAAAGAAAGTCACATCCCTAGAGATAAGCATCCTCCGAAGGGTAGGATTGTAACAGACATAACCTTTCTGGATGTGAGAGTACCCCAGAAAAATGCACCTCATAGACAGAGGATCAATTTTATTTTTATCTGGGGATGTAACATGAACAAAACACGTACATCCAAACACTTTCAAAGGAAGAGAAAGAAAATCTTCATCATTAAATAACACAGAGTAAGGAGTTTTATGATAAAGAACTGATGAAGGTAACCTATTAATAAGAAAACATGTTGTAGGTATAGCATGAAGCCAATAGAAATAGGGTATCATGGAGTAGAGGAGGCCCCGAGCAACTTCAAGAAGATAACGATTCTTCCTTTCAGCAACACCATTTTGTTGAGAAGTATAGGCACATGATGTTTGATGAATAAGCCCATTACTCTCACAAAATGATTTGAATTCATTAGACATGTATTCCTTAGCATTGTCAGATCTAAGGATTTGAAGTTTCTTCCCAAATTGTGTCAAGACCATAACATGAAAATTTTTAAACAAAGGAAGAATTTTTGAATGTTTTTTAAATAAATATAACCAAGTCGCACGGGTAAAATCATCAACAAAAATGGCAAAATATTTAACTTGGGAAATATTTGAGACACATAAAGGTCCCCATACATCAGAATGTATTAGCTCAAAAGGAGCAGTACTTGTAGTTGTAAGACGAGGAGAATATGTACTCCTAATATGTTTACTTAACTGACAAACCACACAACTGAAATTAGAAAGTTCTTTTAAGGACGAAAGCAAAGAACGAAGTGAAGGGGTAGACGGATGACCAAGTCGGTTGTGCCAAAGTTGGGCCTCAGATGTAGTGGATGATAATGCAGCTAATGGTGGAAGAGTGAAGTAGTACAAAACCCCTTTTTTCATGGCCGCCACCAATCACCTGCTTCATAATGATATCCTGAAATGCACAATAAGACAGTGAGAAGGTGATAGAGTAATTTAATTGTTTGGTTAATTGACTAACAGAGAGAAAATTTAAAGGAAATTGAGGGACAAACAAAACAACTTGAAGAGAATAGATGAGGTAAGAGAGGAGGAACCTTTGCCAAGGACCTTGGTTTGGGTACCATTAGCAATAGTAACGAATGTCTGAGGATAACATGGAGATAAGGACTGCAACAAGTGTTTATTACCTGATAGATGTTCGGAGGCCCCAGAGTCGATGATCCATGAGGAAGAGGAAGAAGAGGAAGAAAGCATACCTAAGGCAATAGTAGTAGCAGCAGTAGATGATGAGAGAATAGAGGATTCCATGAAGGACTTCATTTTATGAAATGCAACATAGTCTTCAGCAGAAAGAGTCACATTTTTTAAGGATGATTCAGCCTTATCTTCATGTTTCTCAACTCTAACAGAGACTGGGTTAGCTGTGGCCCAGTCAGGCTTGCCATGAAGTTTCCAGCATGCTGCCACAAGGTGGTTCTGACCACCATGGTAAGTACAAAGTTGAGGCTCAGTATGGGGATTATTTGGACCGGTTCGACCACCTCTATTTTCAGCCCCTCTCATAGTTCGACCCCCTCTCATATTTATTCCCCGTCCTCGGTATGTTGAAGATATACCCCGATTGCCGGAGAACATCTCCAATGGGGCATCAATAGGAGAAGGAGGGGATAGATCAGGTAGCCGAAGTAATGTAGCACTAATGTCATCGAAGGATGGAAGAGCGGAAGAACTTAGAAGCTGAGTTTTTGCAACCTCAAGGTAAGGTTTAATATTCGATAAGCAAATGGCTACTGCCAAAGCTTCTCGTTGTCGTTCTTGAACGACAATATCAGTAGAGTATGGCTGAGCTATTTTCCATTCTTGGAGAAGGCCTCGAAATCGGGCCAAAAACTCGTGAATATTATCTCCATGTTTCGTTTATAGCATATTTTGTAAGGCATCATATACTTTTTCTAATGAGGCAGTACTTGAGTAAAGCTTAGCATAAGTGTCCCATATGTCCTTGGCAGTTTTCAACTGGACCACATTGTTGGCCACATGCTCTTCCATGCTATTGATGAGCCAACTAATCACCATGTTATCATTTTTAACCCACTTGTGGTAGGTCTTATCTTCTTCATCAATCGGAGGATGAAATTTAATAACGTGGCTTAAGAGGTCACGATTAATAAGAACCCTCCGAACCGATTGTGACCAGCTCATGTAATTGGAGAGACCTCTTAGTGGAATCGTAGTAATACGGAGTATATCACTCTTATTACTGTTGTGTCCACTCTCCATGATGAGGCAAGTCAAATGTGGAGGTCAAGGGAAGGGGCATTCTTCAAATAACAATTACTCAATGTAATTTGAAGAATCCGTGGATCAAATCAGTCACCAAAAAAGAGAACAAGAACCAATTTCTTTCACAAGGGCAAGCACCAAATTATCAACAAATTTGTGCCTTTAGCAAGTGAGAATAAAATCCAGCCATCACTCAACTCCTCTTGTATCCTTAAAAACAAAGAGAAGAAGGTAGATGCAACCGATTAGGCCTTAATCCAAACTCCAACACAAACCAAGAGATAGAAAAAAAATATTTTGAGAAGATTTAAAGGAAAATCAAGATACTTGGAAGAAATTTATCTTCAGCTCATGGGATACTTCAATGTAAAAAAAAATTCAATTGTTGAAGTTCAAAAGAAACTACAAAGGGTAAATGATTGCTAGAATTTCACCAAACATATAATGGGCATCCAATAACATAACATAAACCCATGAGAAATATTAAGTTGGAGAAGTTACAGCAACATGTGCTGAAATTCTACCTCAAATGAGATGATCCAAGTTACATAAAGGTAATTGAGTCTCACTCATTAATCTTAATAAGACGCAAACAACAAATGATCTTGATCACGCTTGTAATTGATTTACAAGAAGATCGAGATTATAACATCAATTTAGTCATAAAAATAAATCTTCACAACATATAAAGATTTATCTCGACTTGTTGTGATTCAAATTTCAAGAAGTAAAAAAATAGTAAAGAGGAGTATGTAAATAAGGAAAGGAAACAAAATGTAAATAAGAAGAGAATGAACTTATCTCTTCATGACTGAACGCCTTATTTTACAACTTCTTGAGCAAATTCCATAATAACTTCATCAAGAGGGATCCTAAACTCCTTGGTCTGATACCATATAGAATTTAGGATCTCATGAAAGGAGCTTTAGATCAACGAGGAAGAAGAAGAAGAAGAGAGAAGGAGAGGAGAAGAAGAAGGACGTGGAAGGAGAGAGTTTGGATCAAGGGAGAAGAGGTTTGCGTCAAAGTGAAAGTGAGGGCTGAAAAAATTTGTGGAAAGAGAAGAGAGTGTTTCAATGCTCTACCTCTTAGCCAATGCCTTTATTTATAGTCTTTACAAAATCATTAGGGCTACAACTTGATGAAATAAAAAATATAAAAAAAACACATATTTATACCTCTATGCCATCTTTAAGTGAAGTATCATATTTCACACATGTGCAACTCCTTTGACATGTGAGTTTCTTGCCTTGAGCTTGTGGGCTTGAGTCCATCTTCCAACAGTAATTTTAGTTATTAGAGCTTTTAAAAATAGTAAAATTTTTCCAAGCAAGGGTTCTTGGGTGGTGACTACCACTAGGGAAACGTCGATAACAAAAAATCTTCTTGTCCCAGTAGTGTGTGTGTGCATGTTTTATTTTATCTTGAATTATCTTTATGCATAATATTTTAGTTACAAGCACAACTTGTTTTTAGTTTCATATTCTTAATTCACCCCTCTTGAAAAGCCACCTAGGACAACAAAAATAACAGGAAAACCTAGAGGAGAAAGATATAAAAAGAAGAAAGGAAGAAAAGGAAAAAAGTGAAAAATCGAGAGGAGAAAGAAATAGAGAGCGAGAAAGAGAAAAAAAATTAGAAGATAAAAACCAGAGTAAGAAAAGGGGAAGAAGAAAGGAAGAAAAAAAAAGAGAAAGTGAAAGGAAACAAAATGGAAGATAAAACTGAAGTAGAAAGAAAAACAAAAAAGAAGGAAACTTAGAGCAGAAAATACAAAACGAAAAACACTGGAAGATAAAAACCAAACTAAGAAGGGGAGAAGAAGAAAGGAAGAAAAAAATAAAAGGAAAGGAAACAAATTGAAGCAAAGAAGGGTTGAATTAGTAAGATTGGACGAAAGAAGAAAGGAGAAAGGAGGGAAACCAAGAGGATAATAGGGTTTAGGAACGAGAATGAAGAAGAATGAAAAAAAAAATAGAAGATAAGAGACAAAAGGATGAAGAAGACTATGGTTTAGGACGGGATTCATAAAATGGGAGAGAGACAACTTCCCTCCCTCTAGCTGTCGCCCAAACAATGAATTGAAGGATGAAAAATAAAAAGAGGGACTTATAATTTCGTTGGGAGGAGCTCTGGCAGGGAGTTTCACGAACAAAGAATGCTGGAGGAAGTGCATTGAAGGACGATGAAAAGTGAAAAAAGACAGAAGAAGAAGGTGAAAAGAAGGAAGAAGAAAAGGGTGAGCCCCAAGGTAAAAAACCATGCTAACAGGACACCACGCTATCGATCATGGCTGAGTTGGCCCATTGACTGTTCCAGCATGGGAGAAGTCCTCTTACTTTAGTCATAGTTGGTATCTTGACCATTAAGTTTAAAAGTTGGGTATTTTGATAATTAAAATGTTTAAATTGGTTATTTTGGTAAATTTTCCTCTAAACTATTAATGCTAATGCCGTTATATACAATTTTTTTGCTGTAATGTTCCAGCAACACAATTGAATAAAATCCCCTTCGAGGTTTACTTCTTTCGTCTTCATCTTTGCTTCATTCGAGTTCCATGGCTAGAATAATAAGTCTACCCTTGAATCATGCAAAGCTGCTCTGCGTGGCCATATTCATGTTTCTGGGCCATGCATGGAGTGTGTCTGCAGACGAATATCTGCAAATGAAGAGACTCCTCAAATCGCTCAACAAGCCTGCAGTCAAGATTATAGAGGTAAAAACCCTATCAAAGGCTCCTAATCTCGAGCACTGAAACTGATAGCTTTTTTGGTGTTGAAAAATCAGACCGAGTATGGAGAAATCTTTGATTGCGTTGATATTTACAAGCAACCCGCCTTCGATCATCCTCTCCTGAAGAATTATACAATCCCGGTATGTTAATGTGACAAGGTTCTTATAATTTTTGTTTCAGCTTTCCACCTTCTGCCTTAGTAATGCTGGATTTGGTACATGTTGCTCAGCCGAAGCCTACTTCCCCTCCAAATAGGAGGAATTCTTTGGTTTCTTCCAATGCATCGGTGCTGGATATAAAGCTCCCACATGGAGGCTGCCCTGAAGGAACAGTTCCTATCCGAAGGGTTCAAATGCAGGATCTGCTAAGAGCTCGCTCTATCTCTCACTTTGGAAAGAAACATTACCTCAATGGTTCTTCTTTTAACTCTGCCAATGATCTTCCAAGTTATCATCATGTATGTCGATTTTTCTTTCTTCTTGTTTTTCTTCAAATTTTTTAGACAATTCTTCTAGGATCTAATGGTTTTGTTTTTGTGTTCTATATACGATTTTCTCAGTGGGCTAAGATAGACACCAAAAGCGGTGACTTCTATGGAACATCCGCACACATTAATGTGTGGAAACCAGCAGTAGCGAGCAAAGACCAATCGAGCGGCGCCCAGTTCTGGCTAGTTAGTGGCTCTTATCGTCAACTCAACAGCATAGAGGCAGAATGGATGGTAAGCTGAGATTAAACCAAGTTCAACTCCTTCGAACTTTTTCTTTCTGTTTGATTTTCGATTCTTTCATAACTACTTGACGATACTGTAGTTTAGTTCCAGTTAAAGGGATTAAAATATTCTCCACTTATGACTATTCAAAGTTTCGCTTTACTGATTTGATATGTGAGTCAAATTTCAGGTAAATGGCGAGATATTTGGAGATCTGGAACCTCGGATTTTTATATATTGGACTGTAAGACACCAAGGATTCTCGAGGATCAAATCTCTTTTGAGTACACCATTTTCAGACATTTTTCATATAAAAAATTATGACCAATGCAGCCATCTTTTTCTATCCCATTTTTTCTTGTGCTGCTTCTTCTTGTTAACAGTCAGATGGCTATAAGGCCAAACGGGTTGTTTCAATACATTTTGCCCAGGTTTTGTGTCAGTTCACAAAGAAGTACCCCTAGGCAACAGATTCGACAGAATCTCTATAAGAAATGGTCCACAGTTCCATTTTACAGTGTCAGTTTGGAAGGTAAGATGAAAAAAGAGCTTAACAGACCCATCGTTTTAACTGATTTTAAGAAATTTTTGTATCGATAGTTCCAAAATCTAACACAAATCAAATGATATATAATGCATATACCGACAAGTCCAAGTATGACCCAAATTTACATTTTTGTATGCAGGATATAACTCAGTGGTGGCTTTACATAAATGATGAAGTTGTGGGCTTTTGGCCACAACAGATCTTCAGCCGCTTAAACTGAAATGCTGAAAGGTGATGTGGGGAGAACAGGTTTACAACAATGAGGAAGACAGGCAAAAACCGGCATATTTTCCACCGATGGGAAGTGGAAGTTATGCGAGGGAAGGTTGGCGGAGGGCTTGCTTTATGAATAGTATTTTTATTGTAAATAAGAAGAACGAGTATGAAGATGGCCCCACGGATACTTCTACTTTCATCGATAAGCCAATGTGCTACGACTTAACCGACAATGGAATACACAAAGATCCAAATTGGAGAAGATACATTTTCTTGGGGGGTCCTGGTGGTCAATGCTAGAACTGGTCTATCTTCTTTTAGGTTATAACAAGAATAATGCAGCATTTGACTTCTTTCCTCTAGTCTCAGTGGATGCTATTTTTTATGCAAACACACTCATATATACAAACATACAGACACACAGACATACAATGTAATAACCTTTTATTTTGTCTCTCTTATTCACACCTTTTAGGGAGAAACATATACTTTTAATTATTGTATTCTTGACCACTATAAATAGAGCTTAAGGGGGAGAATTAGCTCATTCCAACGATCCATAATCTCTCCCCTCCTCTACAACCTCCTCCTTCTCCACTCTAATCGCCCCCTTTCTTCTTCTTCTTCTCTTCTTCTCTTCTTTTTCTTTCTTCTCTCCTCCTTCTACCTCTCCTCTATCACATGTGACCTTCAAGATCAGAGATGATGGAGTCATGAAAGAACATAGTATCAAAGCAGCTTATTTCAGGACTCCAAGGTGCAAGATTCAGTTTGAAGATCTGAAATCATCTTATTCGATTTGTGGTGGATTTACTTAGGAAAGTTAAGCTTTTTCCAGGTTTGATCCATGATGTTTTATATATATAATAATGCTGGATATATTACAGATCTTCTTCTTCCAGAATCTATGACTTTTTTCATGAGATTTGTGAGGAAAAGTTGAAGTTTTTCCTACTCCATGAAAGCTAGTTTTTCCTGTTTTGTTTCTATATAAACTGTTATAACGAAGACACTAATCCGAGCATATAATCAAGGATATCAAACTATGAAGCATATAATAAAAGAGATAAAACATAAATAGGTGCGGAAACAGTAAATAAATCACAAAGGAGAAGAGATAAGGGTTACGTGGTTCGGCAACAGCCTACTCCACGGGAGATGACGATGATTCCACTAAGTCGAGTGAAGAAGAGAGCTTTGCGGCTCCAAGCATACAAATCGAACACCGATTTCTCCCAATGAAACCCTCTTCCCTGACTAAAAAACCCTCTTCCCAAACTCTCCCGACAGAGAGATCCCAATTAAATGATTTAATCGGGCAACATACGCAGGTCCGTAATCGGGTGCAGGTACTTGGATATTCGGGTATCCATTTAAGACACCCAAATAACAAATCTCCACCTTGGCTTAAATGGAAATAATCCTCTCTGAAAAATAGAACATGTCTATCGCCATCTCTACCTTGCCCCTTAGGACATCCTCCTCAGGTACTACGAACACCAATCAAGTCCAAGCAGTGCTTGAACTTGAGTGTAGGAACTGGTTTGGTAATCATATCTGCTGCATTCTCTGTGGTACCAATCTTCTTTACCCCAATCTGGCCCTAAGAGACAATATCTCTCACAAAATGATATCTGACATCAATATGCTTAGTTCTCTCATGATACATCTGATTTTTAGTCAGATGTATAGCACTCTGACTATCACAGTGAACAATTATAGCACCTTGTGGCAAACCAAGCTCACCAAGTAAACCTCTCAACCAGATAGCTTCTTTAACTGCCTCAGTCACAGCCATGTACTTGGCCTCTGTAGTGGATAAGGCAACTGTAGTCTGTAATGTTGCATTCCGGCTCACTGCACAACTCGATAGAGTGAAAACATAACCCGTCAAAGATCTCCTCTTACCGTGATCGCCAGCATAATCAAAATCAACATAGCCAACTGCACCAGTATCTCCCCCAAATACCAAACCAGTACTAGTAGTACCCTTCAGATATCGAAATATCCATTTCACAGCCTGCCAGTGTCCCTTGCCAGGACGTGCCATATATCTACTCACAACACTAACTGCATGTGAAATATCTGGACGAGTGCAAACCATGACATACATAAGGCTCCCAACTGCACTCGCATAGGGAACATGGGACATGTGCTCCTCCTCATCCTTGGTCTACGGTGATAACTCTACTGAAAGTCTGAAATAGGCAGCAAGAGGTGTGCTCACAAGTTTAGCGTCCTGCATCCCAAAGCGCTCAAGTACCTTCTCAAGACAACTCTTTTGTGATAGGTACAACTTGTTTGCCTTTCTATCCGGACAAATCTCCATGCCCAATATTTTCTTTGTTGCGCCAAAATCTTTCATCTCAAAATCACCACGGAGTTGAGCCTTCAACTTGTTGACCACAAACATATTTTTGGCTGCAATAAGCATATCATCAACATATAACAACAGATACGCAAAAGAACCATTTGAGAGCTTCCTGAAGTAAACACAACTATCATGCTCACTTCTAGAACAACCATGGTCCATCATAAACATGTTGAACCGCTTATACCACTGTCTAGGTGATTGTTTCAGCTCATACAAAGATTTCTGAAGCAAACAAACATAGTCCTCCCAATCTGCTCTTTAAGATCACTATGTAGAAAAGTTGTCTTGACATCAAGCTGCTCTAGCTCTAAGTCAAACATAGCAACCATAGAAAGCAACACGCGAATAGAGCTATGTTTCACAACAGGTGAGATGACCTCAGAGAAGTCTACACCCTCTCTCTGACAATAGCCCTTTGCCACTAAACGTGCCTTGTATCTAGCATCGTCATCAACTCGAGTTCCTTCCTTTCTCTTGAAGACCCATTTGCATCCAATAATCTTCTTCCCATTCGGTGGTTTCACAAGCTCCCAAGTTTGGGTCTTTTGGAGAGATTCCATCTCCTCATTCATAGCAATAGTTCATTTTTCAGAATCACTACCCGTGACAGCTTCACGGTAGTTAGAAGGCTCTTGAAACTGAACGATATCTACCACAGTCAATGCATAAGCCACCATGTCTGTATAGCCGTACTTCTAAGGTGGCCTTATCTGCCTCCTCACTCGATCTCGAGCCAAACTGAACCGTAGCTCTTGAGATGCATCTTCTACCTCACTAGAATCTTGCACCTTGTCATCAATGGACTGAACTGGAGTGTTTTCTATGTCTCTCCCAGAAGCATCACCCTCAACCGCCACCTACTCACTGATACCCTGATTTCTGCCTTCATCAACAGACTCCTTCCTGGGATGAAGCATATAAGTTTCATGAAAAGTAACATCTCTACTGATAAGAAATTTAGGTGCCTTGGGATCAAGACACCATAACCTATACCCTTTCACCCCATATGCATAACCCAGAAATATGCATTTCTTCGCACGAGGTTCTAATTTACCCTCATTCACATGAACATACGCTGGACAACCAAAAATTTTCAAACTAGAATAATCTGTCGGAGATCCAGACCATACCTCAACAGGAGTCTTACACTCAATAGCAGTGTGTGGAGACTGATTCATCAAGTAGCATGTTGTGGAAACTGCCGTAGACCAAAAATCTTTCTCCAAACTCGCATTAGAGGCATACACCTAGCCCTCTGCAAAAGTGTCTTGTTCATGCATTATGTGACACCATTTTGTTGAGGAGTGTGCCTAATTGTACGATGCCGAGCAATTCCCACATTCTCGCATAAATCATTGAACTCCCCTGAACAAAACTCCAAACCATTATCAGTCCTGAGCCTCTTGATTTTCTTTCCAGTCTGATTCGTAAGCATAGCCTTAAACTGCTTGAAAGAAACAAACGCTTCATCCTTAGTCTTCAACGGATAAAGCCAAACCTTCCTAGAGTAGTCATCAATAAAGGTAATAAAATACCGAGCACCACCCTTTGAAGGAATACGAGAGGGACCCCACAAGTCAGAATGGATATAATCCACTATACCCTTAGTTATGTGGATTGCCCTACTGAATTTCAGACGCTTTTGTTTCCCAAAAACACAGTGTTCACAGAAGTCTAAATTCCTTGTCTTCTAACCACCAAGCAAACCCTGTTTGCTCAAAACTGTCATTCCCCTCTCACTCATATGCCCTAATCGCATATACCACAGACGAGTCATGTCTGTATCTGAATCTGTAGATGAGGAAACCGTTGTAGCACCTATGATTGTACTGCCCTGAAGCACATAAAGGGTTCCAACCTTTTTTCCTTTCATCACAACTAATGCACATTTACAGACCTTCAAAACTCCACCTTCAATTGTATATCTACAACCATGGGAATCTAGAGAACCTAGAGAAATCAGATTTTTCTTCAAGTTTGGCACATGCCGAACTTCTGACAAAGTCCTCACCATACCATCATGCATCTTGATTTGGATCTTTCCAATCCCAACAGTTTTACAGGGCATGTTGTTCCCCATCAAAACTGTACCACCATTCACCAACTGAAATGTCGCAAAATAGTCCTTTATAGGACACATGTGGTAGGAGCAGCCCGAATCAAATATCCACTCATCTTGTGAGTGTGCAGCACAAGTATCAAGTGTGAGGACATATTCTGAATGATCAGAATGATCTTCAGCAACCCCAGCAACATCTCTCTGTCCATCAAACTTCTCTACTGTATAATTCGTAGCCATAATTACCAAAATACCCTCAATCACAAAAAAATGCTCAGATGCTTAAATCTTCTCTCTGACCTCACTGATAAATAGAATCTCTCTCTTTTCACTTCCATAATCCAACACCGAACAGTGGCCCAAAAAATTTTTCTTCCCCTCAGCACTGACATAAAACCACCAACCTATGCCAAAAAAGAAAAAAATTTCTTCCACTCAGCACTTCCAGAAAAACAACAAACGGAAGCTCGGGACAGAGAGCTCTCTTCCCGTCAACGGAAACAGAGAGGGACAAACGGAAATCTGGTGCCGTCGCCAAAAAACCTCGCTCTGATACCACTTGTTATAATGAAGACACTAATCCGAGCATATAATCAAGGATATCAAACTACGAAGCATATAATCAAAGAGAGAAAACATAAATAGGTGCAGAAACAGTAAATAAATCACAAAGGAGAAGAGACAAGGGTTACATGGTTCGGCAACAGCCTACTCCACGGGAGATGACGATGATTCCACTAAGTCGAGCGAAGAAGAGAACTTTGCGGCTCCAAGCATACAAATCGAACACCGATTTCTCCCAATGAAGCCTCTTCCCGGAAAGACCTTCCTCTCGACTAAACCCTCTTCCCCGACTAAAAAACCCTCTTCCTGTAAGTCTCAACCCCCAAACTCTCCCGATAGAGAGATCCCAATTGAATGATTTAATCGGGTAACATACACAGGTCCGTAATTGGGTGCAAGTACTCGGGTATTCGGGTATCCATTTAAGACACCCAAATAACATAAATTAGAAAGGATTTCAGCCAGAATTTCGATGGGATTTGGATTACAAACTTTTCTCATATGGACTGATCAATTTAGGAAACAAATCTAGTGGTTAAAGTTACAATTACCAGTCTTTCCCTTTTTATTTTACTCTTGCTATTACTATTTGTTGGAGGACAAAATTCCTGGTTTACTATGTTATTATTCATGTCCAGCACTGGTTTTTGGTGCTGGAAATTAATCCTTCAAACATCTATCCTAGCAGCAGCTGCATGAAATATTGTGGCTTTATTACACTGCAGTCACCAGCATATATTGCTCTTATTAGACATCTAATACAACAGCTCTTATATCTTATTTACAGCAGTATATTATAGTAACAGAAGACCATTGTTCAGCATCTGTTTTATTTTTCTAAGACGTGCTTCTGGTGTCTATTACAACAACAATATATTAATCTTCTTTTGATATTTGATATTGCACATGGAGTTCAGAGTAAAATGTCTTTTAAAGCTCAAACATGGATGATGAGCTAAATAATACAATGGCTGGAAAAAAGTGATTTGCTTAAAATCACTACGGTTCCTATAAAAGGACTATCTAATTATTTAAGCTGGTATCAATCAATGAGAAGGTTCCTCATTACTTGTGATTTTTTGAGTCACTTAGGTAAGATTCCTCCTCCGGTGGATGAAAAAGATAGTGTGTACATGAAGTGGTTTAAAGAAGATATACAGGTTCTCAATTAGATGATTAAAAATTATGGAAGAAAATGTCACCAACAATGTTGTCCATCTCAAGACCGCTAAACTAGTATGGGATACTTGTGCCAAGTTATAACTCCAGCGCTAATAGTTTGCAAAAATTATATGATATTTTTCAAAGAATGTATAATAATAAACAGGGGAGAATTTACATGATTATCTTGCTTAGTTTCAAGGACTTATTCAAGAATGGAAGGTTGCTCACCCTTATGCTACAGATATTGCGGTCCAGGAGAAACTAAGAGAAGCATTAGTAGTTGCAATTTTCCTTGCTAATACCAAGCCTTATCTTGAGGTAGCTAAGTCTCAAATTCTTAGCTCCGCTGTTTTTCCTTCTTTTGATGATATTTTGCCTACATTGTTACGTATCCCATATCCAGCCCCCACCACACGTCTTGATGTTTCTTCAGCTATGTTCCCTAGCAACAAAGGTGGAGGTTTCGGGAATAGGGGTCGAGGAAGAAATAATAAAGGTGACTGTGGCAGAGGAGGGAGGTCTAGTCAAAATTCTTCCCAACCTGACAATGGTCAAAGTTGTACTCATTGTGGAAAAAACAACTCACACTGTGGAAACATGTTGGAAAATTCATGGTGTACCTGATTGGGTTACAACAAATCAAGTCATCACCACTAGTGGCGATAAAGACAAGGCCAAAGTTGAGCAAACCAAAGGCAAGAAGACTGTGAGGATTTTGACTTCCTTATGAAAATAAAGACCGTGATGGTATTATCTAACAAAATAGAGGAAAAAACTTATCTCTTATGAGCCAAAAAAAAACTCAATATCGAATCCTTGTTCAGCAACACGCTTTTACTAAAAGAAATTATGAGAAGCTTGGTAATTTCGGAATTGTAAACCTAATGCACTGATACCATGTTGGATTTAGGATCCCATGATAAAAAAAGACCTCGATCAAGGTGGTGAAGGGAGAGAGGAGGAAGAAGAGGAGAAGAAAAGAGAAGAAGAAAGAAGAAGAGAGCAGAAGGAGATAGATGGCTGGAGAGAGATGGAGAGAGAACTTGGGAAAAGAGAGAAAATGCTAGGGACAAATTTATGAAAAGAGGAGAGACTTAATGCTCTACCCATGCCTTGAGTCTCTTATTTATAGTTGTTGAAGGAGGTTTACAATTATTACAATGCCTTTAGGGCTACAAGCTTTTTAAAGAAAAGAACATACGTAGACATACATCATCTTACTTAATTACAACCTTGTGTCATCCTTATGAAAAACCGTTTATTTACCTCCTTTGCCAGTTCTCCCTTAATTTATATTTGTGCCACTTTAGTTGTGTCTTCCAACAATAAAAAATATTTGATGTTTATTTGTGGTGTGTTGTTTTATAGAAGAGTTTCACTTTAAAGGTGTTTAGTCATGTTAGTATTCAATTTATATTGGGTTATTTAATTATGCTAGAACTCACCTTTAAAGTGAAACTCATCTATGAGACCTGCTTCCATATTGTAAAAATAAGTATTTATTTAATTATTTAATTATATATTTAATTAAATAAAAATTAAATTTATCTTAGTTTATTAACAGAATAGTTAAATTAAATTATCTTACTCTCATTTTTTGAATATTTTTTTCTGTTTGAGATTCTTAACCAGAATTCTAATCACTCAACAACTAATGGCGATTAAAATGAAAAAAAAAATGAACTACGTGTTGGTAAGAGAGCAATCAAAAATGAACTAGAACTAGTGATTACTTTCTATTGAATTTATGAAAAATAAAAATACTTCATTGACTTATTATAATCAGAGTACATGGACCTCTATTTATAATAGATGAAGGTAGTAGAGACCAATTACAATAAAACTATATTTGCCCCAATTAAATATAAGTCCTAGCATAATTAAATAACTCAATATAAATAGAAGATGACATAACTCAAACTAGAACTCTTCTATGAGGACGTGACCATAAGATGAAGATGCCAGCTTGTGGCTATCTTTTGGGGTCCCACTTGATCTTCTAACCAGCTCGTGGTTATCTTTGTGAGTCCTTGATATTCCAACTTATGTGATAAGGATGCCAGCTCATGGTAATCATGGTGGGTCCTACTTCTTATGAGCTTGGGCCCATCTTACAATACTTTTATATATGTGGGTCTTCCTTGGTTGTGTGGCCCATCTTACAATACTCTTAGATATGTGGGTCTTCCTAGGTTGTGTGGCCCATCTTACAATACTCTTAGATATGTGGGCCTTCCTTGGTCGTGTGGGCTTGAGCCCATCTTCCAACAGTCACCCTCAAACAGGGGGTGAGAGAACATCATAAACTCCCAGGTTGCTACAAATGATGTATAGGATCTTTTCGTATAAAATGGTTATCCTCCATATCTTCCAACACTAACCCTCATGTTGGTGGCTCATCCATGAGGTAAGATAAGTGAGAGTAAAATCACTTCAAGCCGTATGACATTGCTCCATACTCCAATAGGTTGGAGCACACTTCTATTTTCTGTAGGTAGTGGGTCTATATGCAATGCTCAGAAGTGTCATAAAACTCCTCCATCACCGTGTCCCTCCACAGGACAACGATTCTCAAGTGGTACGAGTAATAAATGCCAATTAAGAGGGGTATAACATAGATGCAGTAATAAGCTCTTCCATCACGGTGATGTAACATAGATGTATTAATAGGCTCATTCATCATGGTGTCCCAACCCGGGCACCGACTCTCACAAGTAAAAATTAACGGGTAACATAGATGTAGTAATAAGCTCCTCTGTCACGGTGTCCCAATCGTAGATGTAGCTGAAATGGGCTTGAGCCCATATAACATGAACCAAAATAATAAACCTTGTAAAAGGACTCATGAAATAATCCGATGCAAAAAAATTTTCTTAGATGCAAAAGCTTCATCTTTTGTGCTCCCCCTTTCTTGAATATTTTGGTCACATAAAACTGTTGAATTTATGGGAAAGAGAAAAAATTCATTGACTTGTTGTAATCAGAGTACATGAATCTCTATTTATAATAGAGGGAGTTAGTAAAGTCCAATTACAATAAAACTACCTTTGTCCCAATTACAACCAAACTCTAACACTTAAAGATAAGTCCTAGCATAATTAAATAACTCAATATTGATAAAAGATGAACATAACTCAAATAAAAACTCTTCTAGGACGTGACCATTAGATAAAGATACTTTCTTGAGTCCTTCTTGATATTCCAACTGATGTGATAAGGATGCCAGCTCATGGTAATCATTGTGGGTCCCACGTCTTATGGGCTTGGGCCCATCTTGTGGGCCTTATTGGGTCGTTTGGCCCATCTTATAATACTTTTAGATATGTAGCCTTCCTTGGTTGTGTGGGTTTGAGCTCTATCTTCCAACACTCCCCCTCAAGCTGGGGGTGAGAGAATATCAAGAACTCCTAGCTTGCTACAAATGATGTATAAAATCTTTTTGTATAAAATGACAGTCCTCCAATCTTCCAACACTCCCCCTCACGCTGGTGCTCTCTTCCTTGAGACCCAATTAGCCAATTCAGGCGGGTATAACATAAATGCAATAATAAGTTCCTCCGTCATGGACTTCCAACCACAAATAATTTTGATGTTTTTTATGGGGATGAAGTTCCTCCGTCAAGGACTTCCAACCACAAATAATTTTGATCTTTTTGACAGGGATGAAGTTCCTCTGTCATGGACTCCCAACCACAAATAATTTTGATCTTTTTTACGGGGTAAAATAAATGATGAATATAATACGACCATCTTCCAACTCATATAACACGAATCAAAATAATAAACCTTGTAGAAGGACCCATGAAATAATCATAATATGATATAAATATTTTTTCTTAGATGCAAATGCTTCATCTTTTGTGCCCCCCTTTTCTTGAATATTTTGGTCACATAAACTTATCCACAACATATAGAATAAAATACCTCTTTCTTGTACTTCTTGTACTTCTCCCCCTCAAGCTTGGAGGTAATGGCACTGATACCAGCTTGAACCAAATACCATAGATGTAGCCATAAGCCCAAATAACAGAGATGTGTAAATAAGCCCTCAAATTAAGGAGAAGTGAGATATTTTCTGATATATCAACTCAAAAAGTGACGCAAAACAATGGGCATAAATTGGGATTTTTCAATACAACAGAATACCAACATGACCTTTGATTCTTCCAATGCGAATATATCTTTAAATACAGATCAGATTGACATAAAATTTTCTCATTATGAAAGTATACTTAAATACCTTTCATCCAAGTATAACTTAACTTTATAAAATATAATTATTGGAAGATAAATAATCTGATACATTTCTGTCTCTGTCATCTGGTCGAACTAAGTTCCGTTTCTCCTATTTTTCTAGAATGACCATTGACTCTTCCAAGATCAATATCTCCTTATAAGAAAATCATACCAAGAATTGGTTGACTAAGTAATAAAATATACTTATTACTTACGTATATTTCTTTTGATATATATTTCTCCATATAAAGTCTCTTTCTTGATAGCATAAAATACCTCGAAAGTTGAGGCTTTCTGCTGCAGCTCGAACCTCTTTTTTAATCTGACCTTTGCTGCTTTAAATAATGTCTCTTTGTAGATAACTCAGATAAAAAATGGTTGAATATTAAAAAGAATAGACTTACATATATTTATTTTTATATAAATTTTTCCATATAAAATCTAATTCTTGATAGCAAAAAAATACCTCAGAATCTGAAGATTGCTGCAGTTGCTTAAACCTTTTTGCAATCTGACCTTTGCTCATTCAAATATTGATATCTCTCTCTATATAACTCAGATTGGAACAAATACTTTTTCTTTGGAAATTAGACTCAAATAAATTTCCGTAAATATATAATTTTCAATATAAAAAACTTTTTATAGAGGTAAAACACTCAAATCAAACTATGGGTGTAGGGACTAAAAAAAATAACTACGAACCTAGACCTAGGGTTTAGGGTTTAGAGAAAAGGATCACATTACCTCTGTGGGTTGACCACGTCAACTCACAGAACCTGCTCTGATACCATGTTTAATTTATGGGAAAGAGAAAAACTTCATTGACTTTTTTTAATCAGAGTACATGAACCTCTATTTATAATAGAGGAGGTAGTAGAGTCTAATTACAATAAAACTACCCTTGTCCCAATTACACCTAAACTCTAACACTTAAAGATAAATCCTAGCATAATTGAATAACTCAATGTTGATAAAAGATGAACATAACTCAAACTAAAACTCTTATACGAGGTGACCATTAGATAAAGATACTTTCTTGAGTCCTTCTTGATCTTCCAACTGATATGATAAGGATGCCAGTTCATGGTAATCATTGTCGGTCCTACTTCTTATGAGCTTGGGCCCATCTTGTGGGCCTTCTTTGGTCATTTGGACCATCTTATAATACTCTTAGATATGTGGGTCTTCCTTGGTCATGTGCGCTTGAGCCCTATCTTCCAACAAAAACTTATCCACAACATATATAATAAAATACTTCTTTCTTGTACTTCTTGTACTTTTCTCCCTCAAGCTGAGAGATAATGGCAGTGATCCCAGCTTGAACCAAATATTATAGATGTAGTAATAAGCCCTCAAACCAAGTAGAATTTTGATATTTTCCTTATATTGCAACTCAAAAAGTGATGCAAAACAATCGGCTTAAATTCAAATTTTTTAATGCAATAGGATACCAACATGACCTTTTATTCTTCCAATGCAAATATATATTTAAATATAGATCATATTGACTTAAAATTTTCACTTTTTGAAACTATACTTAAATACCTTTCATTCAAGTATAACTTCACATTATAAATTATACTTCATTTGAGATAAATAATCTGATAGATTCCGGTCATTGTAATCTTGCCGAACTATATACTTTTTTCTCGTTTTGCCAACATGAATATTGACTTTTCCAAGAGAAATATCTCCTTATAAAAACTTAGATCGAGAATTGGTTGAATAGGTAAGAAAATAAACTTACATATCTTTCTTTTGATATATAATTCTCCATATAAATTTTCGTTCTTGACAACATAAAGTACCTCAAAAATTGAAGTTTTCTACTATTGCTCAAACCTCTTTTGCAATCTAACCTTCGTTGCTTCAAATATCTTTTTCTCTTGGTAGATAACTCAGATTGAGAATTGGTTGAATAGGTAAGAAAATATACTTACAGATATTTCTTTTGATATATAATTATCCATATAAATTCTCATTCTTGATAGCATAAAATACCTCGGAAGTTGAAGCTTTCTATTGCTAATCGAACCTTTTTTTAATCTGAGCTTCGCTTCTTTAAATATCAATTTCCCTTTTTAGATAACTCTGAATGGAAATAATCGGTTTTCCATGGAAAGTAGATTCGAATATGTTTCTATTAATATATAATTTACAATATTACAAACTAAGTATAGAGTTAAAAATATAAAACAACTAACGGATTTAGGGAACGAAAAAAAGATAAATATGAAACCTAAAGTGCTTGAAATAATAGATCAGAAAAAGGATCACATAACCTCTGTGGGTTGACCAAGTCAAGTCACAGAACCTGATCTGATACCATGTTGAATTTATTGAAAAGAAAACTACTTCATTGACTTATTATAATCAGAGTACATGAACCTCTATTTATAATAGAAGAAGGTAGTAGAGTCTAATTACAATAAAACTACCTTTGTCCCAACTACACCCAAACTCTAACACTTAAAGATAAGTCCTAACATAATTAAATAACTTAATATAGATAAAATACAAACATAACTCCAACTAAAACTCCTCTAGGCCGTGACCATAAGATAAAAATGGCTTTGTGAGTCCTTCTTGATCTTCCAACTTATGTGATAAGGATGCTAGCTCATGCTAATCATGGTGGGTCCTACTTCTTATGGGCTTGGGCCCATCTTGTGGTCCTTTTGTCGTGTGGCCTATCTTATAATAGTCTTAGATATATGGGCCTTCCTTGGTCGTGTGGGCTTGGGCCCTATCTTCCAACAAGCACATCTTCAAACACTTTCCAAAATTATTCTACAAACCATAGCGTAGGGCTTTAACAACCTAATTGAGCAGTTACTGATTCAACAAACCAGAGCTTAAAGAGAGCTTTAAGAGGACTTTAAATTTTTGAGGAGAGAGAACTTGCTGAATTGACTTCAGCCTTTTGTTCCTCTTCAAAACTAGCCAAACCCTTTGATGCTTAAAGGCTGAATTGAGTTTTCTTTTCACTAAACTTTCATAATTTGATCAACTTTACTTTAAACCTAGAATTCCAGCTCTAATACCATGTTGAATTATAGGATATAATTTTTGGATAACTTGGATTGAGAGAATAAAAAGGAAAAAAAGAAGGAAGAAGAGGAGAAGATGAAAAGGGACGGGCAAGAGCAAAAGTTGAGGAGAAAAACTTTAGGGGTTAAGAGAAAACACAAGTTTTAGCTCCTCCCCTTCTCTTTCTTATTTATATAGGTGGGACATGGATGCCCTAATACATAAGAATAAAAAAGAACACTTAAACTAACCACTAATTACAAATTAGGCCACTCACTCTCATAATTGCATAGAATAATACTCAAACTACTTCAACAATAGGCATTACACCTTTTAATGACTATTATCACTCTTTTGTTTGGAAGATATGAGGTTGATTTCATCTCTTTCTTATCACCCATGTCTTTTTTATGTTTTGAGAGCTCGTGTCCAATTGAGTACTTATCCTTGGTATACCCTAAAGGAGGAGATAATTATTACAATTTTTTTTTTTTTTTTGGAACTGGGATCATTGTCAGTACCTCTCAGCTTGAGGGAGAGATTAGAAGGAGAAGTATAAAGAATTCTACTAGCTGAACCAAGTCTGGTCACTTTTATTATATTGATTTTATGTACACCTTCTTCAAAAATTTTACATTTAAAAAATCTATTTGAAAGTTGAGTGTTGTAGTGGTTGTGCCTCCTTACGGAATTGAAGTATGGGTGTTGCAATCACTTGAGAAGAAGAAGTACAGGTTTACAATAAAAAAATACACGTGTTTTGGTAATTAAATTCTATTTGACAATAATATCCAAGTCAAGGGTACTACAATATGAAGATTTTATTCTTGAAGACCAAGAATATTTTTCATTACAAGATGAAGTTATAAACTCCATCTCGAGTGGGAATGTTGAAGAACATGTATGAGAGAATCTTACATGACTCTCACATCAAGAAGTATCACTGAGCCATAATTAATATGGTGAGGTCTAAGAAGAATCTCATGGGAAGGAGGTCTCACAAAAGAAATTTGGCATAAAGGTGTTTCAATTATGTCAGCCTTCTATTTACATTTAGTAGTTTAATTTTTTTAGGACTTATCTTTAAGTTTTTGACTTTGGGTGTAATTAGTACGATTCTACTTGTTTCATCTATTATAAATAAAGGTTCATTGTATCCAATTATAATCAAGTCGGTGAATTATTCTCTCTTCTCCGAAAATTCAACAATATCATTTAATTCGAGAAAAATTACAAGTTGAAATTATATGCCTCAAATATGTCTCTTTGGAAAACTCTTTCATATCTTCACTAAGACAATTGCAGTAGGACTTCGTTAATCTACTTGTGTCAAGTTGGGTGTTTATGATGTATATATGCACAAGCTTGAATGAGAGTATTAAAAAAGTGAAAAAATGAATTGCTATGTTGTAATTATTTTTATATTTTTTAGCTTTATGATTATCTTTCTTTTTACCTATGTTAAAAGGTGTTCTTGATTGTCTTTCTTGTTAAGTTGATTAATAAAGCATCTAAGGGAGAAGAGGAGCATGTACTTTTCAAGACTTATCCTTGTTTTCATATCAACCCTCATTTGCTTGTTCAACCTTCTTCTTCTCTCGCTGTTCTCTTTTTTATTCTCTTCCCAACTTTCTTTTCTTCTTCTTCTACTCTCAACTTGAGTAAAAACCTAAAGTAAATTAATGTTATCCTAGAATCTAAAACCTACCAATGAACTAAAAATTTGCAAGTGAATTTTTTTCAAACAATAGATTTTAGAATTCGCTAGTAGAAGCATTATTACTAGCAAAAATAAATTCATTGGTATAGTATTTATTGTAAAATCAACTTTCTTGTAGTTTCAACTTTGAACTTACATGTAAATTAGAGAGATTTCAACCTGCTACAAAAGATTAAGACATTCGACATTCAAAAGGCTACAGATTCCATAAGCTAACCCTTGGAACCCAACATAGTTTAGTAAAATACACCCAAGCAGATAGATTGTTTCAGAATGGGTAGTTTGCTATCAGTGATTTTCTAAATACTCTTCAATCATGCAACGCAAATGGAAACCATGAGACGGTTTGAACAAGATTGATGGGAAAGGTTGCATTCAAGTAGTTTATCCTATAACCAATTTCTTCATTTAGATGTTCTCCACATATAAGTTGTTGTTTATTGATAGGAAAAACTTTGCTATACATTGGCAGTGAAACTATTTTATGTAGTGGAGAGAATGTTATATGCATAATTGTGTAACTTTAAATATTTGGAAATTGATATGTAACCAAGGGCTAGCTCTTATTGTTTAGCTTTGTTGGAACTTAGGATTTCATGATGTATAATCAAAGTAGAATAGGATTAAGGGGTGAGAAGAAGAAGAAGAGTTGTAGAGAGAAGGTTTTAGGAGGAGAAGAAGAAGAGTGACGAATTTGGAGGAGAAAAGAGGAGGAAGAATAGAGTTATGGACTTATCCAAACCCTCTCCCTTAAACTATATTTATAGATGATAAAAGTATAGTATTATAATTATACCTTTCACCCTAGTAAGAGTGAAGAAGAGACTAAAAATATAAACTAATTGCATCAATGACACTATAATTACATCATATATTCTAACACTCTCCCTCAAACTGGGAGGTAATGGCAGTGATCCCAACTTGAAACAAATAACATAGATGTAGTAATAATCTCCTCCATCACGGTGTCCCAGGATAAGTACAACACCAGGCACAAAGTCTCAAAGGGTAGAAATGGGTGATTAAACATAAGTCGAAACTAACCTCAAATGATTTTGAAAAAATATAGTGATAATAATCATTGTTGGAAGATGGGACCAAACCCACATGGCCAAGGAAGGCCCAATTATTCAAGTGTGATAGAAGATGGGCCTAAGCCCATAAGATATGGACCCACCATGATCACACAAGCTGGTGGGATCCACCATGATCATGAGGTGGCATGATGAGGCTTACACAGTAAGAAGTCTTACAGAGCCAAAATTATTATGGAAGCAGGTATCATAGAAGAGTATTATTTTAAATGTGTTTTAGTCATATTAGTCTTCTATATATATTGGGTTATTTAATTATACTAGGACTTATCTTCAAGTGTTAGAGTTTGGGTGTAATTGGGACACAAGTAGTTTAATTGTAATTGGACTCTACTACCTTCCTCTATTATAAATAGAAGTTCATGTACTCTGATTACATAAAATCAGTGAAGTATTTTTCTTTTCCATAAATTCAACATGGTATTAGAGCATGTTCTATGAGTTGACTCGGTCAACCCACAGAGGTAATGTGATCTTTTCTGATTTATTATCTCTAGCAGTCGAGGTTCATATCCTTATATCCGTTATTTGATTCACGTTTTCACCTCTATAATGAGATTTTCATATTTCATATTATATATTGAAGGAAATATATTCGAGTCTACTTTCTAAAGAACAATTATTTTTTGCCATCGAAATTATCTAAAAAGAGAAATCGATATTTGAAGCAGCAAAGGTCAAATTGAAAAAGAGGTTCGTGCAGCAGCACAAAGCTTCAAATTCCAAGATATTTTATGCTACCAAGAACGAGACTTTATATGGATAATTATATATCAAATGAAATATATGTATGTCTATTTTCTTTCCTATTCAACCAATTCTGAATCTGAGTTTTTTATTTGGAGATATTGATCTTGGAAGAGTCAATGGTCATGCTAGAAAAAGGGGAAAGAGTACATAGTTCGACAGAGACCAAAATTTGTCAAATTATATATCTCAATAGAAGTATATTTTATAAGAGAATTTATACTTGGATGAAATTTATTTAAGTCTAGTTTCAAAAGGATAATATTTCATGTCAATATGATCTATATGTAAGGATATATTCGTATTGGAAGAATCAAAGGTCATACTAGTATTCTATTGCATTGAAAATTCCAAATTTAAGCCGGTTGTTTTGCATCACTTTTTGAGTTGCTATTATTCATCAACTATATCAAGAAAATATCTCACTGACCCCTTTTTCAGTTACTACATCTATGTTATTTGTTTCAAGTTAGGAACATTGCCATTACCTCCCAGCTTGAGGGGAAGAAGTAAAAGACGTACAAGAAAGAGGTATTTTATTCCATATGTTGTACTAAGTTTTATGTGACCAAAATATTCAAGAAAGGGAGAGCACAAAAGATGAAGGTTTTGCATCTAAGAAGTGATTTTTTGCATCAAATAAAATTGAAGATCAAGAACCCTGACTCACAGTAATAATTGTGGTAATTATTGGTGGTACCTGACTCGGCTCGACTTGATTCTATTTCTCCGATTGGATTATTATTTTGAGGTATTCACAACATATTCTTTGGTCAACATATTATTTGGTGCAAATACTTGTATCGGATTATTTCATGGGTCCTTTTATAAGGATTTTATTATTTTAGTTTGTGTTATATGGGCCCAAGCCCATTTCAGCAGCAGTTATTGTGTCTCTATGTATGAGACATTATTATTGAAGAAGTGGTGGCCTCAACATCCTATCTTCCTCATTACCCATTTCCTATTGGTTATTTGACAACCTTACTTCTACTATCCTTTATTTGACTCTCACATACTTCTTTGGTCCAACCTCTTGCGTGTTGCTTCAGTTGGGAGTTTAAGTCCATCATGGTTGGGTGTTTTAGGTTCATTATATATATCTATATATATATATATATATATATATATATATATATATATATATATATATATACCTGTGGGTCTTTCATCGTCGTCTTGTGAATGATAGGCATTTATCATGTATCACGTCATTTATCGCCGTCTTGTGAATGACATGCATTTATCACCCATTTCTACCTATGAGACTCGGTACCTGGGTTGGGACATCGTGATGGAGGAGCTTATTACTACAGACATGTTACCCCCCTTAATTGGCATTTATTATTCCTACCACTTGAGATTCGTTGTCATGTGGAGGGGGAGGGACAAGGTGATGGAGGTGTTTTTACTACACTTCTTTGCACTACATATAAACTCACTACCTATGAAAGATAGGAGTGCCACTACCTAAGAATGATAGGAGTGTGCCCTACATCCAGCATGGGTTATGACTGGAGTATGGAGCAATATCATACGGCTTGGAGTGATTTTTTTCAACAATGTATGTTACATCTACTGTGCTTTTGGATGATGACCTTCACGGACCATTGAAGTAATAGTACCAGGCTAGAGACCTAATGCCTCTTAGTCCACAAGACTGGCTCAAAATCATGGAAGATCGGTCATATCTACACATGCATGGATCGAGACACAAGTTTCAATATGTTGGGGATAAAAAGGATATAAAGACCTACCTTGGACAAAACACCATGTGGGAGAAGAAAATCATTCTTAGATGTACGATAAAGTTCCATACATCAGTCAAAAGATTAACTAAAGAAATATAAGAGGAAAACAACTTTAATCGGAAGGAGGCAACTATGCAACACTCATACTTCCAAACAAATCTAGAATATGACCCTTTTTTGTTGAAAAATTAGGGGAGACTATAATGGTATAACTTAAATAAATTTGACCAAGTATCATTTTTTTGGGGGGATGACAAAATTTTCAAAGTTGACTATGCTTAGGATACACAAGCAAATAACAAAAATGCAAACCTTGAAAAAAACATTGAAATAACAAATTTTTGCATACCTTGAATGAGCACCTCATGGAGTGATTAATTTTGACCAAAATTATCTAATTAGAAGATAAATTTGGCTAACAAACAAGATTATAAGAGAAAAGGAAACTCAATTCATGTTAATGCATGGAGAGATAATAGGAGAGAAAATAGGAAAAAAAAAAGAGATTTTCATGAGAACTAACCTTTAGTACTTTTCAAATTAATATCTCCCACAATATATATCAGAATCACAAACCGGTTGTTGCTTAAGAAACTTGACTCAATGAGTTTTAGTTTGATACCTAATTTGACATAAAAAACTTCATTCTTGAATATGTTATGACCTCTTTATTTTTTTCATTCTATAGCTTGATGGTTGTTGACTCTTATGCAAATATCTCCTTATCTGTAGATTAGATTGACATTACATTTTCTCCTTATGAAACTAGACTTTGATAACTTTCATTCTAGTATATTTTTTCTTCATAAAAAATATTTATTTTGAGAGAAAGATTCTAATAGATTTTGGATTCTATAATCTGACTGAACTGAGTACTCTTTTTTCTTTGGCCAGTGTGACATTGACTCTTCCGATATTGATATATCCCTGTAAAAAACTCAGATTGAGAATTTTTTAATATTTAAGAACATAGACTTACGAATCTATCTTTAGACATATAAGTCTCCATATAAATTCTCATTCTTGGTGGTATAACATGCTTCAAAAGTTGAAGTTTTTTGATGTTGCTCGAACCTCTCTTGTAGTCTGACCTTTGTTTTTTCACATATTCATTGCTCTTTGTAGAAAACTCTGGTTGCCAAAATTATTTTTGTGTTGTAAAGTAGATTTGAAGATATTTATGTTAATATATAATTTAAAATAAGAAAAAATTTAGTATGGAGGTGTGAATGTTAAGAAACCAACATGTACTAGGATAGGAAAGAAAAGAAATAAAATATGAACCTAAACTACTAAAGATGATAGATTATAAAAGGATGAAATTATTTCTATGGGTTGACCGAGTCAACTCACAGAACCTGCTTTGATTCCACGATGAATTTATAGAAAAAAGAAATACTTCACTATCTTGTTATAATTTGAGTACAATGAGCCTCTATTTATAAAAGAGGAAACAAGTAGAATCTAATTAAATTGAAACTACCTTTATCCAGGTTACACCTAAAGTTAAACACTAAAAGATAAGTCTTAGAAAAATTGAACAATTGAACAAAAATAGAAGAATAATATAAAAATAATAATTTTAACCGAGACTCATCTATGAGACCTCCTTCTGTGAGACTCCTGCAAGTCTCCACCATATTAACTTTGGCTCTGTGGGACTTCAGGTATCAAAGCAGCGATATCAGGATTCCAGTTGTTTTTCTTTTCTACTCAGATTATGAGATATGAAGGTGTTGTTCGATCTTGAAGATGTGAAGATTAAATGGGTTGTTCCGGTTTCAAGGAGCTGCCTAAGTTGATTAAAAAAATATAAATTCTTTCTCTTGGTTTCTCTATCTTCCATATCTAATGTAGTAGATATATCATGTTGTTCTTCATTATATGTTTCATGATTGGTATTTGCTTCTTTAAATCTGAAATTGGCAGCAAGATGTGTGTACGATGAGATAAACACGGCTAGAAGATATATATATATATATACTATCTATAAACACGTGGCATTAAAACCAAGGTTGAGACCTATTTGGATTTTATTATTCACTTGCAATATTTAGGTAGTAATATAGAAGTAAAAACACTGAAATTTCTTGCACAAGAATAGCTGCAACCAACAGAGCTATTATTCTCATCTGCAAATGATTTCAGAATTCTCTTTCAACTAACAGCGGCCTCCAGGGCCCCCAAAGAAGAAATGTCTGGCCAAGTCTCCACCTGGGTTTCCACCATCCACCACATTGTAGCAATTGGGGACGTCCAAGAAAGGAGAAGCAGTGGCGGGTGCGTCGACACGGTTTAAGTTTCTGTCGACGATCTTCACTCTTCGCACATACCCGGCTTTCCCGTAGCCTTCATTAGCCAAATGACCACTTCCCATTTGAGGGGCAGGATCCGCAGAGTTGGCGTTGAGGACCTCACCTCCCCACTGAATAGAATGTGCGACATCTGCTAAGTGGGTGAAGATGGACTTTGGCCAGTAACCCACCAATTCGTTCGACTCTCCAAATGTCACCCACCAGTTTCCTGTCGCTGGAGCCTGCCATGGAGGGAGAAGCATCAACATCTCTTCATTAGCTTCGGCTGTTAGAAGCCTACTTCAATTGACAAAATAAATTACCTTGAACACAGTCAGCTTCACGTCCTGTTGTGCTCCGTTATAAGCAGATACGGGTTCAATGACTTGGCCTAGAGCAATTTTGCTGCTCACTTGTACAAACCCCGGGCAAAGAAGGTTATAACAGCCGGTTCTTACATTTCCATCTGCCTGGATTCCATGCAAACCGGTGTTAAAAAATGGTGGCTTAAATAACTTATTTTGGATTGATTGATTCAAGTTTCTTGTTGAAACTTACTGTCCAGGAAACGAAAAGACGAGGACGATCGTCCTTGTTTAGAGCCACTGAGACCTGAAAATTCAACTCGAAGATATTGAAACAAACATTAACAATTCTTCACTTAAGTCACATATCATCCACATAAAAATCGTTCTAGTAACAATGACTAAAGAAAACATACAATCCAACCAACTTCTATGGCATTGATGGCGTCATAAGGTCCACTGGAGAGCCTGAACTGGGCACGGCTGTACTGCCCGTTGTTTGCAAGCTTTGGCGCCCAGGAATTAAAATTTGCTTCAGTTCCAAGAAAGTCGCCTCCGGTAAGTCGCAGAGCTGCCCACTGAAGCAAGAGTTAATGAAGCTTTTTGAAGAAAGAGAATATTAAAAGGGTTAAAATAAACATATCGTAAAACGACTAACATGATGTCCTGTAGCATCTTTTCGTTGATGCAACCTTTTCCCCAGAGATTTTGCTCTTACAAATTCTTCTATGCCAGTTCTTTTGATTGGGACTGTTCCATGAGGACAGCCACCGTCAGGAAGTCTGATCATGGGACTGACGCTTGACTCTGTGTTCTCAATGTTCATTCCTTGTGGGAAGGATGTTGGCCTCAACTGTACAGTTAAAATTTCCACATTAATGATTCATGAAGAGATGGTAGAGACAGTAAAAAAAAAAAAAAATCAAACGGGTATTCAGATACCTGAATTGAGTGATTCCTGAGTAAAGGATGATCTAGAGCCGGTTGCTTGTTTATGTCTACACAATCAAATATATCTCCGTATTTGGTCTGCAACGAAAAGCATGTCATCTCGGGACATAGAGTTTTAGATAGTTCATCTTATGGTTATTAACTATTTTTCGAAATCAATCACTTGGACACTAGAAGTTTTACCTTAAGTCTCTTCACCGCAGGCTTGTTAAGAGACCTGAACTGATCCTCAATAGCCAAAAAATCATCAATTGACAATCTTCCTGCATCAGATATAACAAGAGAGGCCATTAGCCATATCAAAATCATACACGCAAAACCCAAGCCAGCCATGGAGGACCGAGGAACTGAAGTCTGGAGGAAAGAAGAAAAACAAAGGTAGAAGGAGAAGATTTCCACTGAAACTCAGTATGAGATTGTGATTTCGAAGCAAATTTATGGACGAACCACGCTCTGTTGGTCAACCTTCCATATTATTCGATATGAGCTGTTTGTTATTATTGATAAGAGCAACATTTGCTGGAAACGTTATCAACGCAGTTTGCTTTGCTTTCATACTAAATCGTCTCATAGACAGACGTCAAGCGATTTATTAAGTTTTTTGGGTTTCCATATATTAGGCACCTTGTCACCATACGCTCATTTTGAGTATTGCTCTTAAATGTTTTTTTTTTCCTGTATTTCTATGAAAGACAGTGAGCGTTCTTTAAAGCTCCTACAATGTTATTTTGATACCCATTTTGCCTAAACTCATTCAACATCCCTAGTTACCACTTCGATGATTTTGACGATGGGATTTGCTTAACCTCATGGAACAGAAAGAATAATGGCATGGCCACAGCGGTTAAAAGGTCCAATTTACCTTCTTCTACTTGGAAGAGACTAGCAAATCCCAATTTATGATTTTGTGGCTTGATATATTAAAAAGTGAATCTTATTCTTGATCCCTGGATAGACCCATTATATCTCAGTCAAAGAGACACAATAGCAGCAATGGAAATTGGCTAATGACCAAATAACATGTACCAAATTTACAGTAGTATAGCAATAGATAACCAGTAAATAAGAAAAGTCCTTAAGAGTAATAAGGACACATAAAATAATTCTGCTTAAATTCGGATTTTTCAATATAACTGGATAACAATATGACCTTTGATTCTTCCAATGCAAATATATCCTTAAATATAGATCAGATTGATATGATGCTTTCGCCTTGTGAAAAATAGACTTAAATACCTTTCATCCAAGTATAACTTCTCTTCATAAAATATACTTCTATTGAGAAATATAATCTGATAGATTTCGGTCTCTGTAATCTGGCCAAACTAAGTACTCATTCTCCTTTTGCCAGCATGGCCATTGACTCTTCCAAGATCAATATCTCCATATAAAAAACTCAGATAGAGAATTGGTTGAATAGGTAAGAAAATAGGCTTATAGATCTTTCTTTTGATATATAATTATCCATGTAAAATATTGTTCTTGATAGCGTAAAATAGCTCGGAAGTTGAAGTTTTCTGCTATTGTTAGAACCTCTTTTGCAATCTGACCTTCGCTGCTTCAAATATCGATTTCTCTTTGTAGATAACTCCAATTGGAAAACATCATTTTTCCTTGGAAAATAGACTTGAATATATTTTCTTTAATATATAATTTTCAATATGAAAAGCTCAGTATAGAGGTGAAAATATCAACCAAATAACAGGTATAGGGACTGAAAAAAAAGATAAATTCGAACCTAAACAGCTAGAGATAATAAATCAAAAAAGATCACATTACCTCTGTGGGTTGACCGAGTCAACTCACAGAACCTGCTCTAATACCATGTTGAATTTATGTGAAAGAGAAAAACTTTATTGACTTATTATAGTCAAAGTACATGAACCTCTATTTATAATAGAGGAAAGTAGTAGAGTCCAATTACAATTAAACTACATTTGTCCCAATTACACCCAAACTCTAACACTTAAAGATAAGTCCTAGCATAATTAAATAACCCAATATAAATAGAAGACTAACATGACTAAAACACCTTTAAACTGAAACTCTTATGTGAGACCTGCTTTTATAATAATTTTAGCTTTGTAAGACTTCTTATTGTGTAAAAACTCTTCATGCCATAATTATATGGGCCTAGGGCTTCTCCTTAGTCTATGAGCCTTGAGCCCATCTTTCACTTCTCTTGGATGTATGGGCCTTTCTTGGTCATGTGGGCTTGGGCCTATCTTCCAACTAAAGCCAAAAAACTAGCCCAATTTTAGGGCTTAAAAGATACTACTTACTTTTTAAAGGTAGCTCAAATACAAATCACCTCTTAGGTGAAGAATAAAAGACTTGACTCAAGCTGGATATTGGGCGCACTCCTATACTTTTTAGGTAGTAGGTCTAGGCATTGCTTTGAAGTGATAAAAACACAAGATGATAAACTGAAGAAATACTTGAGGGAAACAACTTTAACCCGAAGGAGGCGACTATGCAACACTCATACTTCCAAAGTGATTTTTTATTTTTTTGGAAAACTAGGGGAGACTATAACGGTAGAACTTAATAAACTTGACCAAGTATGACTTTTTTTTGGGTGATCACAATTTTTTCTGAGTTAACTATACAGAAGATATACAACCAAGTAACAAAAACACAAAACTTGCAAACAACTTTGTTACAAGATATTGCATATCTTGAATGACCACATGAGTGATTAAGTTGGACCAAAACTCTCTGATTAGAAGAAAAAATTGGATAAAAACTCAGATTTTAGGAGAAAAGTAAACTCAAATCACGTCAATGACTGGAGAGATAATAGAACCGAAAATAGGAAAAACTGAGAGATTTTTGGTTGAACTAACCTTTGATACTTCTGATATAAATATCTCCAAAAATATAACTCAAAATCACAAACAGTTTATTTATATAGAAACTAGACTAAAATATATTTAATTTTATATATAATTTGACATAAAAATATTCGTTCTTAAATATTTTATGACCTCTTGATTCTCTTCATTCTATATCTTAACCCTTCTCGATTGTAATGCAAATATGTCCTTAAATATAGATCAGATTGACATGAAATTTTCTTCTTAAATAAATTTCATCTAAGTATAACTTTTTTCCATAAAATATACTTATTTTGATATAAAGAAGCTAATATATTTCATGAATTTGTAATCTAGCTGAACTGAATACTCTTTCTTCTATGGCTAGCATGACCATTGACTCTTCCAAGATCGATATCTCTCTCTAGAAAACTCAAATTGACAATTGGTTGAATAGGTACGAAAATATACTTAAAGATATTTCTTAGGATATATAATTCTCCTTATAAATTCTCATTCTTGATGGCATAAGATGGCTCGAAAGTTGAAGCTTTCTGCTAATGCTCAAACTTCTCTTGTAGTCTGACATTTTCTGCTTCAAATATGGCTAACTTCATGGAGTAGAGGAGACCCCGAGCAACCTCAATGAAAAGGTAAATCTTTATTTTAGTAACACCATTCTGTTGAGGTGTATAGGCACATGATGTTTGGTGGATAAGGTCATTATCTTGACAGAATGACTAAAAGTCACTAGACAAGTACTATTTAGCATTATCAGACCTAAGTACTTGAATTTTCTTGCCAAATAGGGTTAATACCATAGCATTAAAGGCCTTAAAGATAGTAAATATTTCAGATATTTCTTTAAATAGATATAACCAAGTAACCTAGGTAAAATCATCAACAAAAGTAACCATATATTTAACTTGAGAAATATTGGAGACACTCAAAGGTTTCCATACATCATAGTGTACTAGAGAAAAGAGAACAACCTTTTATTTGTAGGGCGAGGAGAACAACCTTTTATTTGTGTCAAAGAGAAGATGTAGAAGGATGGCCAAACCGGTTGTGCCAAAGTTGCACCTCAGATGGAGAGGATGACAGTGTAGCTAACGAAGGCTGGTCCAAGTAATAAAAACTTCCTTTTTCATTGCCTCCACCAATCACCCGCTTTGTTGTTAGATCCTAAAATACACAAGAAGAGGGTGAGAAGGTGATAGAGCAATTTAAATATTTTGTGATCTGACTTACCAAGAGTAAGTTTAAAGGGAATTGAGAACAAATAAAAAATCTTGAAGTGGGATAGAGGGTGTAATAGAAGATGATCCCTTGCCAAGAAATTTGGTTTGGGTACCATTAGCTATTGTTGTTAGGAATTAGGCGCTCTAATTCCAATCTGAGCAATAATAATAAAAGCGAAAAAAGGGAAAAACAAGCACAAAAAGCACAACAAAATTTATACAGGTTCGCCTCAAGGTGAGACTATGTACTGTCTTCCACTGCTGTAGTAATCCACTATGATGATGAAATAGCTTACAAGAGAAATCGCACACTTACAGGTGTTTCTCTCTAACCTCTCGGGCTGCTCGAGGTGCTCCTCGGATTACGGTGCCCCTCAATTATAAAGAGAAAATTAGGGCAACTGCATTACAAGAGTGAAATTTCTAAACTACCCTTAATGAAATACCATTTAATATATTGTGGATCGAGCAGGGGCTCCGCCCCCTACACCCTGGGAGGAGAGCTTCCCGCCCCCCTTCCAACCCCCATGGCTAGGGGTGGCTATAAAAAGAGCCGGCTCACGAGCCACTAGAGACCGGCTCAGTGCCTGCTCTGTTCGATTCGTTATATATCGAGCTCGAGCTCAGAAATAGGTTTATTTAGATTAACGAGTCGAGCTCGAGCAGAGTCAGGTTCAGCTCGTCGGCTCGCAAATCGGCTCGTTAATTTAACAGTGATTCGGGAATCGAGGGAAGTTATGAAAATTTTCAGGAAAGAGAGTCCCGTTACTTCCCTTCCGTCCTGCCGCTTGGGAAACCCATACTTCTCTGCCATTTCCATGCCATTTCTGCATGATTTTCTTGGGGAAATCACTGTCCGTCGGCAGGTATTCATGATAACCGGGGGATTTTTGTCTTCAAATCCCTCGTTCTCCCTCTCCCTCTTTGATTCCTCAATCTCTGTCAAAGACTTCGATTTTTTCGTCTTCCTCTGCGATTTATTCCTCTTCTATCTTCTTCCTCTTCGATTTCTTCATCCGAAGTTCTTCCTTGCCGATGAACGAAAGTCACGGTCCAACGGGAGGTAAGATTTTTATTTAATGTTGTATTTTTTTTGCGTCGCCGACCTAACCCTACAAAATCTCTAACTCTTGCTTTGTTTCAGCAGTGATCCTTCATTCTTGGAAATGTTTTGGAGATATCCCCGAACGGCGAACACTCTCTATTTCTGTAAGTGTTGATTTGTTTTTTCATTTTTATCTTTTGTAAGTTTTCTTCCTTTGCGATTTTGGTGTTGATTTTTTTTTCAGTTTTTATCTTTTGTACGTTTTCTTCCTTTGCGATTTCGGTGTTGATTTTTTTTCATTTTTATCTTCTGTACGTTTTCTTCCTTTGCAATTTCAGTGTTGATTTTTTTTTTCATTTTAATCTTTTGTAAGTCTAGTTAGCCTTTGGTTGACGGGACTTTGGGGTTCGTTGTATATGTTCCAGATAAAGTTAAATACGTCATTTTAATCATTTTTTTACCTTTTTTCCTCAATCAATAAGTTTATCTCGTATCCATTTTCCATCATGTGGTTTTTTTTTAAGCATGAAGAGAATTTAGTAGACCATGTAGTTGATTATTATCATATTACTCACAGGCCTAAACTTTGACCTTCCAATTTTCACCTATAATGCTATCAACGGTATTGGTTTGAAATGCATAAAACTTCTGCTCTCTCTTAAGAATCTGTTTAAGCTTAAAAGGATCATTCATCCTTTGCTCGGCATTGCATTTTTTACTGTCGTTATTCATATGTTGTCCTACATTTTCCTGTGGACAAAGTCTACAAGCCCTTCTTCTAGTCACAATATGTGGATTATCAACATTTTCAATGTACAGTGCACATCTACTTTTGCTAGTTCACTACTTATATTGATCTTTGTTCATGTAGATTGTGTCCATATTAATTATATTTTATCTGGTAGTGAACTTTTTTATCCAAAATGCAATGATTAGTCTTTATTTTTTTTCTGTAGCTTCTATTGTGACTTGGTTCTGTTTTTTTTTTTTTCAATAACTTGAGAGAATTAAAATTACGATAACATGCTCTTTGAAGCAATTGTGTAGACAAAAATCATGTCCTAACTGTAAAACTATAAAAAAAAACTATCTGGTGTGATCAAAGCCTGTTCTTTCTTCATGTGTCTTTTTCTTATTCCTATGGAACTCTTCCTATTCCTAAATATAATATTGTGGTCCATAAAACAACCATAATAATTAAATTGTTGTTCACCAAAACAAAACTTTATTTTATGCATATGGAGCTCAACCCAATTCTGTTATGTTAGACTAGTAACAAGTCTAGTAAGCATGTATTCATCATACATAATAGATCAGAACATTTCGGAATACAGTTAGAAATTTTTATTTTTAGACCCAATATTTCATTGAATTGATACATTAGATATAGACGGATGTAAATTATCTCTCTTTTCTACAATCGATTTTTATCCCTCCTCTTCGATTTCTTCATTCGAAGTTCTTCCTCGCTGACGAGACGAAAGCGACGGTCCGAAGGGAGGTAAGATTTTTATTTAATGTTCTATTTTTTTTGTCGCCGACCTAACACTACAAAATTTCTAACTCTCGCTTCGTTTCAGCAGTACTCCTTCATTCTTGGAAAGGCTTTTGGAGATATCCCTGAACGGCGAACACACTTTCTATTTCTGTAAGTGTTGATTTTTTTTCATTTTTATCATTAATTTCTTGGTATTGAGGTTGAATTTCATCAGAATATTAGAAGAGAATGTTGGTGTGCTTATTTCCTTCTCTTAAAAGTTTTTAAATTTATATATAAAAAAAGGATCAGTATATTGGACTGAAAACTATTGGGTGCAGGGCTACAAGCTCAAAGAAACCCCGCTGCATTGAAAGACAAGGGTCATTCCCGATTGTCACAATGTCACGTACCTTCCTCTAAGAGTAGACAAGAATCTTAAATTATGTGTAGGATCTTTGTTGTTTGGATAGCTTACTTTTCTTTATGTTTTTAATTTGTAATTTTGTTTTTTTGCAGAAGTAAGAATGTCAACACCTCCTCAATTGATATCAATAATTAACACTAGTTCTAGTGTGGCCATAAATAGAGACGCAACTCCACCAGAGTCACTACCCTCTGTCATAGAAGTGGCCCAGATGAAATTACCATAAATGAGGATGAAGGTGACTCTACCCATACTTCAAAAAGACAAAAAAAAAGTCTCATGTGTAGATGGAATTCAAAGAAGTATCACTTAATGGTACAAAAAAGGTTCAGTGTGTTCATTGTAAAATCAATTTGAGTGTTATTAGTAGTGGAGTGACCACACATATGAGTCGACATTTGAAACGTTACACTAGTAGAAAAGTGGCAATGAGAAAACAAAAAACCTTAAACTTTCAACCAGTGGGAGCGGGGTCTAATGTTGATCAGAGTCCATCTAGACTTCCTTTTATGGATTTTGGAGGAAAATATGATCAAGCTAAAATGAGAGTACTCATTGCTCATTGGATTCTTATGCATGAGCATCCATTCATGATAGTAGAAGAGGAGGGATTTAATTTTGTAATGAAGATGGCAAATATGAATTATGAGAAAATATCCTGTAAGACCATTAAGGAGTGTATGGAGGTGTATGAGGCAGAGAAAAAGAAATTAAAAATTTTGTTAAAAGAGATTAACAAGATTAGTCTTACCACGGATCTTTGGAAATCCCAAAATCAAAAGATTGAATACATGATTATTACTGGGCATTTTATTGACAGTAATTGGAAGCTACAAAAACGAGTCTTGAGTTTTGTGCATGTTCCTCCTCCTCCTCGTGGCGTTGATATAGTAGGTGTTATTTACAAGTGTTTGAAAGAGTGGGAGATCGAAAAATAAAGTTTTTAGTATTTCAGTTGATAATGCTGCATATAATGATGTTTGTATCAGAGTTTTGAAACAAGATTTTTCAAGGAAAAAAAATTTGGTGTGTGGTGGAAAGTTGTTTCATGTGTGTTGTTGTGCTCATATTTTGAACTTATTAGTCCAAGATGGTTTTGTTCAGATTAAGGATATCATTGATAATGTGCATGAAAGTGTCAAATTCATAAATCTGTCTGAGGCTAGACTTCGTACTTTTTTTCTGAAATTGTACAACAATTAGAACTTGGTGAAAAGAAGTTGGTTATTGATTGTCCAACTCGTTGGAACTCCACTTATGACATGTTGTCTTCTGAATTAAAATTCAAAGATGCATTCTCTAGATTTAAAGTTAGAGAACCAACTTATGATTATTTGCCGAGTTTTGATGATTGGAAAAAGGTTGATATGGTGTGTGAGATTCTAAAAGTTTTTAATGTAGTTACTAATATAATTTCTGGGAGTGACTACCCTACTTCTAATTTGTACCTTAGTGAGGTATATAGGGTAAAAGAAGTTTTGGATTTTCATTCTACAAATGAAAATGTTTTCATTAGGACAATGGTTAGTAGAATGAAAGAGAATTTGGAGAAGTACTGGGGTGAATGCAATTTATTGATGGTTGTTGCTTTAGTTTTGGATCCAAGGGTCAAATTAAAGTTGATCGAAATGTGTTTTCCAGTGATATATTCTAAGGTGGAAGCTACAATGAATATAAATTTAGTTCGACGCACCTTATATGAGATCTACGATGAATATGTATCCTTATATAATGTGGATATTAGAAATGAAGAGATTGTTTCAAGTACTAGCTCTATGGGTGTTTCCACAAGTCGTAGGTCTTCAGGTTGGTCAAAGTTAATGAATTATGTGAAACAAAAGGATGTAGTTAATTCACCAAGGTCAGAATTGGTAATTTATCTTGAAGAAGGTGTATATAGTTGTGAGGGAACTTCACAATATGATTTTGATGTTTTAGAATGGTGGAATGTGAACCATATGAAATTTCGGGTTTTATCTAAGATGGCAGTAGACATCCTTGTAATTCCCATATCCATAGTAGCTTCAGAGTCTACATTTAGTGCTGGTGGTAAAGTAATAGACTCATATCGTTCTTCCTTGGCACCAAATACAGTTCAAGCTTTCATTTGTGGCAGTGATTGGGTTCGGGTTCTTCACGGTGTAAAGAAAAATCAACAGGTGAATTTCTTTGATTAATTATTTATTATGATAATTTTTAGTATAGTTTTTAGTTTTATTTAGTAAAATTTTGTTTTATGATTACAGCCTGAGAAGAAGAGTGTAGAGATAATGCTACCAGCTACATGATTTTTCATGCTTTTCTCATCATGGTAATTTTAATATTTTTAACAACATTAAGTAACTAGTAGTGGAAGAGTATTTTTTTGTCTGACAATAACTAATTTATTTTTTTTGTCATAGGTGGAGATTTTGCTCATGCAGGGGCGTAAATTATTTTATAGTATTAAGAGAAACAACTATAGTTTGTAAATTTATAATAGATTTATAGTTTTTATTTGGGTGATTGTAAATTTATAGTGATATTTCATTTAATTTTGTTGTGTTTGATTATTGTATAGAGTTTATTTATAATGTTATGCAGTGTATGGAGTGTTTATACTATTTTATGGAGTATATAAACAATTTCATGGAGTGTTTATGGAATGTATAGACAAATTTTATGGAGTGTTTATGGAGTGTTTATGCAGGTATTATGTATATTGATTATGCCCAATTTTAAGTAGAGGTCATGCCGAATTTTACACAGGTATTATAAACATAGATTATGCTCAATTTTAAGAAGATGTTATCCCCAATCTTATACATGTATTATATATATATAGGTTATGCCTAATTTTATGTAGAAGTCATGCTCAATTTTATGTCAAATGTATGCATAATTTTATATACAATTTATTTTATATATATTTTTTGAAAATTTTTAAATGTATGTTGAAATTCGAGCTCGGGTCGAACCTCGACTCGAAATATTTAAATCAAGCTTGGCTCGGCTCGGGTCAATGCCACCCCTACCCATGGTGACCTGACTGTGTAAGTCGATCCGCTACCAACTCAGCGTAGGGCGTTAATTAAGCTCCACAGCTTAATAATAGTAGCAAACTTATCGGGAATAAATGCAGATAAAAAAATTAGCATATGTTTGTTACCTAAGAAATGTTCAGAGGCTCCAGAGTATATTATCCAAGATGAAGAGGAGGAAGTAGAAGAAAGTATACTTGAAGCAATAGTGGTAGCAACCGTTAGTAATGATGTAAGGGAAGACACCATGAATGACTTCATTTTCTCAAACGTTTCATAGTCTTCATGAGTGAGAGTCATCTTCTCGGTTTGTGATTCAGCAATTCCTTCCCATTTATCATTGATAACGGATGCTGGAGTAGGGGTGGCCCATTCTGGTTTGCTTTGAAACTTCCAACTAGTTTCCACAAGGTGGTTTTGACCACCACAATAAGTGCATATTCGAGGCTCTATGTGAGAGTAGCTAGGACCAGTTCAACCACCTCTTGTTCGGCCTCCTCTAGAATTTCTACCACGGCTATCTCTAATACTTAATATATAGTAGATGAAATATTATTATTTGAGTTAGGAGACAGATCAGGGATTCACAACAATGTGGCACTTATATCATCAAAGGACAAAAGTGTGGAGTAGTTAAGAACTTGGGTTTTAGCAACTTCAAGGTATGGTTTCATATTTGCTAAACAAATTGTTGCCTCTAAAGCTTCCCTTTGCCTTTATTGAACTGAAATATTGATGGAATATGGTTGAGTGATCTTCCACTCTTGAATTAAACCTCGAAACTGAGCTAAATATTCATGAATATTGTCTCCTTGCTTAGTATTGAGCATGTTTTGCAGTACATCAAATAACTTTTGTAAAGTCGACATAGTAGAGTATAACTTAGTGCAAGTGTCCCATATCTGTTTGGCTGACTCTAAGTGGACAATATTGTTAGCTTCATGTTCTTCCATATTATTAATAAGCCAACTAATTACCAAATTGTCATCTTTAACCCACTTTAGATAGGATTGACTTTCTTTATCAATCGGTGGTAAAGGCTTAGTTAAGTGAAACCTTCTAACCGATTGAGACCAACTAAGATAATTAGATATTCCTCTTAAGGGAATTGTAATAATTTTTAGTATGTCACTCTTACTACTTGTATTTCCTTATGCCATTTTAATTTAACAAATGCTTACAAAACACAAACAAGAAGAGTTGTAATTCTAATTGAGATCCAATCAAACTAAAAACCTAATTTAGATGGCACAATTGCTATAATCCACTATTTAAGAGCTGATTGGAACTGACGTCACTTTGTAAAGCATGGGAACCACTTAAAGCAATGATATGGTGTCCAAAAAAATAGGTAAGGGTAAGGGAATTTTCTTCCCAATTCGAATTTCAACCCAAGAGGGACTTTTAAGGGTTCAAAACAATTCGAACTTGTATTCAAACTGAGACTTCAATCTTGGGAGGCTCATGTTTGCTGAAAAAATCCATAGTTCAAAATTGAAAATAGTCCTCTTAATCTAATTTGAACAATCTTCTTTCAAATACCTGCCATTTTCAAATAAAGACAAGTTCTTATCCACTATATTTGCAACTAAATCAGGCTCCAAACACACTAAAAATTGTGCCTTGAGTGGAGTAAATCAATTACTCATTCACTATCAATCCAAATCCTTTTTTTTTCTGTAGAATTTAAGATCCCATGAGAAGAACTTTATATCAACGGGGAAGAAGAAGAAGAAGAGAGAAAGGAGATGAGAAGAAGAAGAATGTAGAAGGAGAGAATTTGAATTAAGGGAAGAAGGGTTTGTGTCAAATAAGAAAGAGGAGGGCTGGACAAATTTGTGGAAGGAGAGGAGAAGGTTTCAATGCTCTACCTTTTAGCCAATGCCTTTATATATAGTTTTACAATGACCTTAGTGCTACAACTTGATAAAACAAAAGACATAAAAGGAATACATATTTACACCTTTATGCCATCTTTATGGAAAGTGTCATATTTTATACATATGCCACTCCTTTGACGTGTGGGTTTCTTGTCTTGAGCTTGTGGGCTTGAGCCCATCTTCCAACACTCTCCCCTCAAGCTGGAGGAGAAAAGATATCATAAATACCCAATTTGCCACATATAAAAGATAGGATTTTAGATGTAACGGGTTTAGTGAGAATATCAGCTACTTGCTCATGAGATGAAACATGTTTGAAGGAGATTATTCCTACTTGAAACTTCTCCCATATAAAGTAACAAACCACCTCAATATGTTTAGTTCTTTCATGGAAGACTGGATTTGAAGTAATATGAATTGCTGTTTGGTTGTCACAATGCAGACCCATGGAACCTCTTTTATAAAATCCTAATTCGGTAAGAAGGGTCCTAATCCATAAGAGTTCACTAACTGTATGGGCCATAGCTCTGTATTCTGCTTCGGCGCTAGATCTTGCAACCACATTTTGCCTCTTACTTTTCCATATAACCTAGTTCCCTTCAACAAGAGTACAATATCCCGATATAGATTTCCTATCATCAGGTGATCCAGCCCAATTTGCATCTAAGAAACCTTCTATGTTGAAGTGCCCATGTTTTTTATACAACAATCCTCTTCCAGGAGCTCCTTTTAGGTATCATAATATTCTCTCTAATGCCTCCCATTGGGTAATTTGTGGTTTGTGCATGAATTGACTCACCACACTTACAACATATGATATGTCTGGCCTAGTTACCATGAGATGATCAATTTTCCCACTAGTCTTTGATATTTGCCAATATTGATATATTCTCCATTCGTGGCACACAATTTTATATTTGTATCTATAGGTGTGTCAACTGGTTGACAACCCTTCATTCATGTTTCTTCAAGGAGATCCAAGACATATTTCCATTGAGACAATATTATCCCATGTATGGATTGAAGAACTTCTATGCCCAAAAAATATTTAAACATACCTAGATCTTTAGTCTTGAATTTCTGACATATCATATTCTTCACTTCTTGTATGCTCTGAGCATCATCACCGGTTAAGATAATATCATCAACATATACAACCAATAATATGTTCCCTTTGATAGTATCTTTAAAATATATTAAATGATCAACCGAGCAGTGATAAAAACCAAACCATAGAAGTGTTTGAATAAATTTATCAAACCAAGCCCGAGGGGATTGTTTATGCCCATATAAATATTTTTTAACCGGCATACCGACTCCCCCTCAACCACATAACCAGGTGGTTGAACCATATAAATTTCCTTACGTATATCACCATTTAAAAAGGCGTTTTTGATATCCAATTGATATACAGGCCATGATGAGTTAGCAGCAATAGATAAAATGATACGTACCAAATTCAATTTGGCATAAAGAGAGAAGGTCTCCTCATAATCTATCCCATAGCACTGAGTATAACCTTTAGAAATGATTCAAGATTTAAGACGAGCAACCGATCCATCCGGGTTATGTTTCACTTAAAACATCCATCTACAAACAACCGGTCTTTTACCTTTCGGGAGTGATGCTAAGGACAAAGTTTGATTTTCATATAAGGTGTGCATTTCTTCATCCATAGCCGCCTTCCATCCTGGATGCTTTAGAAACTCCTGATACTTTGGAATGGAAGTAGAAGAAAGAGAAGCAAGGAATTGAAAACACTCAGAAGACAAGTGATGGTGAGACAAAAAAATTGAGATAGGATACAAAGTAGTACGGGAACGACGTTCCTTTCTTAAAGCAATAGGCCTAGTATCAAATTATGACCCAAACATAGGAGGAGAAGGACTTACCTCTGGTGGATCCGACAACTCCACAGGTGAAGGTACGGCCAGTGCGTCAGGGGGTGGATTAATATCAACATTGAAAGGCACAAGCGGACACGAAGTCGTAGAAAATATCCATCCTTAAGGAGCATCATGGGAGGAGTAGAAGGAGATGTCCTCAAAGCATGTCACATCCCAAGAAACAAGCATCTTCGAAGGGTAGGATTGTAACAGACATAACCTTTCTTGGTGTGAGAGTACCCCAAAAAAATACACCTCATAGACCGAGGATCATGTACATCCAAACACTTTAAGAGGAAGAAAAAATAGATCTTCACCATGAAATAAAACAGAGTAAGGAGTTTTATTATGAAGAACCAATGAAAGTAACCAATTAATAAGAAAGCATTTCATAAGTATAGCATGAGGCCAATAAAAATAGGGTACCTTCATGGAGTAGAGGAGGCCCCGAGCAACTTCAAGAAGGTGACAATTCTTCCATTCAGCAATACCATTTTGTTGAGGGGTGTAGGCACATGATGTTTAATGGATAAGCCCATTACCCTCACAAAATTATTTGAATTCATTAGACAAATATTCCTTAGCATTATCAGACCTAAGGATTTGAATTTTCTTTCCAAATTGAATCAATACCATAACATGAAAATTTTTAAATAAAGGAACAATTTCTGAATGTTCTTTAAATAAACATAACCAAGTCACTCGGGTAAAATCATCAACAACATCAGAATGTATTAACTCAAAAGGAGCAACACTTGTAGTTGTAAGACGAGGAGAATATGTACTCCTAATGTGTTTACTTAATTGACAAACCTCACAACTGAAAGTAGAAAGTACTTTTAAAGACGGAAGCAAAGAACGAAGTGAAGAGGTAGACGGACGACCAAGCCGATTGTGCCAAAGTTGGGCCTCGGATGTAGTGGATGATAAGGCAGCTAATAGTGGAAGAGTAAAGTACTACAAGCCCCCCTTTTCATTGTCACCACCAATCACCCGCTTCGTAGTTAGATCCTAAAATATACAAGAACACGGTGAGAAAGTGAAAGAGCAATTCAACTGTTTTGTTAATTGATTAACAGAAAGCTAATTTAAAGGAAATTGAGGGACAAAAAAAATATCTTGAAGAGGAATAGACAAAGTAAGAGAGGAGGAACCTTTGCCAAGGACCTTGGTTTGGGTACCATTAAAAATAGTAACAAATTTTTGAGGAAGACAAGGAGATAAAGACTGAAACAAGTTTTTGTTACCTGACAAATGTTCAGAGGCCCCGGAGTTGATGATCCAAGAGGAAGAAAGCATACCTGAGGCAATAGTGGTAGCAGCAGTAGATAGTAGAGGAATGGAGGATTCTATTAAGAACTTCATATTCTGAAATGCAACAAAGTCTTCAACAATGAGAGTCAAATTTCTAGAGTGGGAGTCAGCCTTTTCTTCATGTTTCTCAATATTAACAGAGACTGGGTTAGTCCTGGCCCAATCAGGCTTGCCATGAAGTTTCTAACATGTTTCCACAAGGTGGTTCTGACCACCACAGTAAGTGCAAAGTCGAGGCTCAGTACGGGAATTATTCTGACCCATTCGACCACCTTTATTTTCTGCCCCCTTCCATATTTCTGCCCCGTCCTCGGTATGAGCATGATGTACCCCGATTGCCCAAGAACATAGCCGATGGAGCATCAATTGGAGAAGGAGGGAATGGATCAGGTATCCGTAGTAACGTAGCACTAATGTCATCGAAGGATGAAAGAGCGGAGGAACGTAGAACCTGGGTCTTCGCAACCTCAAGGTAAAGCTTAATATTTGACAAGCAAATAGTTGTTGCCAAGGCCTCTCGTTGTCATTCTTGAATAGCAATGTCTGTGGAGTATGGCTGAACTTTTTTCCATTCTTGGAGAAGGCCCTGAAACTGCGCCAAAAATTCATGAATGTTATCTCCATGTTTAGTATGTAGCATACTTTGTAAGACATCATATACTCTTTGTAATGAGGCAGTACTCAAGTAAAGTTTAGCACAATTGTCCCAAATGTCCTTGACTGTTTCCAAGTTGACCACATTATTAGCTACATGTTCTTCCATGCTATTGATGAGCCAACTGATAACCATGTTATCATTTTTAACCCACTTGTGGTAGGTTTCATCTTCTTCATCAATCGGAGGAGGGATTTTGACAACATGACTTAGAAGGTCACGAGTAATGAGAACCCTCCATACCAATTGTCACCAACTAAAGTAATTGGGGGGGGGGGGGGGGGGGGGGGGGGGGGGGGGGGGGGGGGTTAGTCCACTTGAAGTCCGAGATGAAGATCAACCGCATGACAACCTTCATCAGTTGAAGTCGTTAGTGGAGCGCAGATGACATTTCATCTGGATGCTAGGGATGAAGCGGTCCTTGATCTCCACGTTTTAAAATCCTTCATCTCGTTGAAGACCATTTTTAATCTTTTTCAGATTGAAGGACTTGCACGACTTGGTTTTTTTTTCCCCTCTCTCTCCTCGCACCCCCCTCTCTTGCGCGTCCTCATTTCCATTTTTTCCTTCCTCTCTCCCGCACCCCCTCTCTCTTCTCCCTATGCCCCCGACGTCTTTGCTCCCTCTCTTCTCTCAGACTTTCATCTCCAGCCTCCGTCTCTGCTCCCTCTCATCTCCGGCCTCAGTCTCTCGGTCTTCTCTCGGACTCACCCTCTCTCTCACACCCCTTCTCTAGTCTCCGTGCCTCCCTCTCTTCTCTTGGACTCGCTCTCCGTTTTTTTCTCTCTCTCTCTTATCCCTCTCGACCTCCCTTTCTTCTCTCTCTTCTCCCTCTCTTCTCCCTCTCTTCTCCCTTTCAACCTCCCACTCCCTTCTCTCTCTGGCTATTCTCCTTTCCCCCAAAATACCTTTTGATTTTGTTTGATTTTGAAGATGAAGATGCAGATGAACTTGTCCACACTAACACCCTATTTCGAAGATTTCGAACATGAACTTGTCCACAATAACACATATTTCGAAGATGAAGATCATGCAAATGCATGAGATGAAGATGAAGAAATTTCTAGATCGAACTTGTATTCAAACTGAGACTTCAATCTTGGGAGGCTCATGTTTGCTGAAAAAATCCATAGTTCAAAATTGAAAATAGTCCTCTTAATCTAATTTGAACAATCTTCTTTCAAATACCTGCCATTTTCAAATAAAGACAAGTTCTTATCCACTATATTTGCAACTAAATCAGGCTCCAAACACACTAAAAATTGTGCCTTGAGTGGAGTAAATCAATTACTCATTCACTATCAATCCAAATCCTTTATTTTTCTGTAGAATTTAAGATCCCATGAGAAGAACTTTAGATCAACGGGGAAGAAGAAGAAGAAGAGAGAAAGGAGATGAGAAGAAGAAGAATGTAGAAGGAGAGAATTTGAATTAAGGGAAGAAGGGTTTGTGTCAAATAAGAAAGAGGAGGGCTGGACAAATTTGTGGAAGGAGAGGAGAAGGTTTCAATGCTCTACCTTTTAGCCAATGCCTTCATTTATAGTTTTACAATGACCTTAGGGCTACAACTTGATAAAACAAAAGACATAAAAGGAATACATATTTACACCTTTATGCCATCTTTATGGAAAGTGTCATATTTTATACATATGCCACTCCTTTGACGTGTGGGCTTCTTGTCTTGAGCTTGTGGGCTTGAGCCCATCTTCCAACACTCTCCCCTCAAGCTGGAGGAGAAAAGATATCATAAATACCCAATTTGCCACATATAAAAGATAGGATTTTAGATGTAACAGGTTTAGTGAGAATATCAGCTACTTGCTCATGAGATGAAACATGTTTGAAGGAGATTATTCCTACTTGAAACTTCTCCCATATAAAGTAACAAACCACCTCAATATGTTTAGTTCTTTCATGGAAGACTGGATTTGAAGTAATATGAATTGCTGTTTGGTTGTCACAATGCAGACCCATGGAACCTCTTTTATAAAATCCTAATTCGGTAAGAAGGGTCCTAATCCATAAGAGTTCACTAACTGTATGGGCCATAGCTCTGTATTCTGCTTCGGCGCTAGATCTTGCAACCACATTTTGCCTCCTACTTTTCCATATAACCTAGTTCCCTTCAACAAGAGTACAATATCCTGATGTAGATTTCCTATCATCAGGTGATCCAGCCCAATTTGCATCTAAGAAACCTTCTATGTTGAAGTGCCCATGTTTTTTATACAACAATCCTCTTCCAGGAGCTCCTTTTAGGTATCATAATATTCTCTCTAATGCCTCCCATTGGGTAATTTGTGGTTTGTGCATGAATTGACTCACCATACTTACAACATATGATATGTCTGGCCTAGTTACAATGAGATAGATCAATTTTCCCACGAGTCTTTGATATTTGCCAATATTGATATATTCTCCATTCGTGGCACACAATTTTATATTTGTATCCATAGGTGTGTCAACTGGTTGACAACCCTTCATTCATGTTTCTTCAAGGAGATCCAAGACATATTTCCATTGAGACAATATTATCGCATGTATGGATTGAAGAACTTCTATGCCCAAAAAATATTTAAACATACCTAGATCTTTAGTCTTGAATTCTTGACATATCATATTCTTCACTTCTTGTATGCTCTGAGCATCATCACCGGTTAAGATAATATCATCAACATATACAACCAATAATATTTTCCTTTTGATAGTATCTTTAAAATATATTAAATGATCAACCGAGCAGTGATGAAAACCAAACCATAGAAGTGTTTGAATAAATTTATCAAACCATGCCCGAGGGGACTGTTTATGCCCATATAAATATTTTTTAACCGGCATACCGACTCCCCCTCAACCACATAACCAGGAGGTTGAACCATATAAATTTCCTTACGTATATCACCATTTAAAAAGGCGTTTTTGATATCCAATTGATATACAGGCCATGATGAGTTAGCAGCAATAGATAAAATGATACGTACCAAATTCAATTTGGCATAAAGAGAGAAGGTCTCCTCATAATCTATCCCATAGCACTGAGTATAACCTTTAGAAATGAGTCAAGATTTAAGACGAGCAACCAATCCATCCGGGTTATGTTTCACTGAAAACATCCATCTACAAACAACCGGTCTTTTACCTTTCGGGAGTGATGCTAAGGACCAAGTTTGATTTTCATATAAGGTGTGCATTTCTTCATCCATAGCCGCCTTCCATCCTGGATGCATTAGAAACTCCTGAAACTTTGGAATGGAAGTAGAAGAAAGAAAAGCAAGGAACTGAAAACACTCAGAAGACAAGTGATGGTGAGACAAAAAAATTGAGATAGGATGCAAAGTAGTACGGGAACGACGTTCCTTTCTTAAAGCAATAGGCCTAGTATCAAATTATGACCCAAACATAGGAGGAGAAGGACTTACCTCTGGCGGATCCGACAACTCCACAGGTGAAGGTACAGCCAGTGCGTCAGGGGGTGGATTAATATCAACATTGAAAGGCACAAGCGGACACGAAGTGGTAGAAAATATCCATCCTTAAGGAGCATCATGGGAGGAGTAGAAGGAGATGTCCTCAAAGCAGGTCACATCCCAGAAACAAGCATCTTCGAAGGGTAGGATTGTAACAGACATAACCTTTCTTGGTGTGAGAGTACCCCAAAAAAATACACCTCATAGACCGAGGATCATGTACATCCAAACACTTTAAGAGGAAGAAAAAATAGATCTTCACCATGAAATAAAACAGAGTAAGGAGTTTTATTATGAAGAACCAATGAAAGTAACCAATTAATAAGAAAGCATGTCATAAGTATAGCATGAGGCCAACAAAAATAGGGTACCTTCATGGAGTAGAGGAGGCCCCGAGCAACTTCAAGAAGGTGACAATTCTTCCATTCAGCAATACCATTTTGTTGAGGGGTGTAGGCACATGATGTTTAATGGATAAGCCCATTACCCTCACAAAATTATTTGAATTCATTAGACAAATATTCCTTAGCATTATCAGACCTAAGGATTTGAATTTTCTTTCCAAATTGAATCAATACCATAACATGAAAATTTTTAAATAAAGGAACAATTTCTGAATGTTCTTTAAATAAACATAACCAAGTCACTCGGGTAAAATCATCAACAACATCAGAATGTATTAACTCAAAAGGAGCAACACTTGTAGTTTTAAGACGAGGAGAATATGTACTCCTAATGTGTTTACTTAATTGACAAACCTCACAGCTGAAAGTAGAAAGTACTTTTAAAGACGGAAGCAAAGAACGAAGTGAAGAGGTAGACGGATGACCAAGCCGATTGTGTCAAAGTTGGGCCTCGGATGTAGTGGATGATAAGGCAGCTAATAGTGGAAGAGTAAAGTACTACAAGCCCCCCTTTTCATTGTCACCACCAATCACCCGCTTCGTAGTTTGATCCTAAAATATACAAGAACACGGTGAGAAAGTGAAAGAGCAATTCAACTGTTTTGTTAATTGATTAACAGAAAGCTAATTTAAAGGAAATTGAGGGACAAAAAAAAATATCTTGAAGAGGAATAGACAAAGTAAGAGAGGAGGAACCTTTGCCAAGGACCTTGGTTTGGGTACCATTAAAAATAGTAACAAATTTCTGAGGAAGACAAGGAGATAAAGACTGAAACAAGTTTTTGTTACCTGACAAATGTTCAGAGGCCCCGGAGTTGATGATCCAAGAGGAAGAAAGCATACCTGAGGCAATAGTGGTAGCAGCAGTAGATAGTAGAGGAATGGAGGATTCTATTAAGAACTTCATATTCTGAAATGCAACAAAGTCTTCAACAATGAGAGTCAAATTTCTAGAGTGGGAGTCAGCCTTTTCTTCATGTTTCTCAACATTAACAGAGACTGGGTTAGTCCTGGCCCAATCAGGCTTGCCATGAAGTTTCTAACATGTTTCCACAAGGTGGTTCTAACCACCACAGTAAGTGGAAAGTCGAGGCTCAGTACGGGAATTATTCTGACCCATTCGACCACCTTTATTTTCTGCCCCCTTCATAGTTCTACCCCCTCTCATATTTCTGCCCCGTCCTCGGTATGAGCATGATGTACCCCGATTGCCCAAGAACATAGCCGATGGAGCATCAATTGGAGAAGGAGGGAATGGATCAGGTATCCGTAGTAACGTAGCACTAATGTCATCGAAGGCTGAAAGAGCGGAGGAATGTAGAACCTGGGTCTTCGCAACCTCAAGGTAAAGCTTAATATTTGACAAGCAAATAATTGTTGCCAAGGCCTCTCGTTGCCATTCTTGAATTGCAATGTCTGTGGAGTATGGCTGAACTATTTTCCATTCTTGGAGAAGGCCCTGAAACTACGCCAAAAATTCATGAATGTTATCTCCATGTTTAGTATGTAGCATACTTTGTAAGATATCATATACTCTTTGTAATGAGGCAGTACTTGAGTAAAGTTTAGCACAATTGTCCCAAATGTCCTTGACTGTTTCCAAGTCGACCACATTATTAGCTACGTGCTCTTCCATGCTATTGATGAGCCAACTGATAACCATGTTATCATTTTTAACCCACTTGTGGTAGGTTTCATCTTCTTCATCAATCGGAGGAGGGATTTTGACAACATGACTTAGAAGGTCACGAGTAATGAGAACCCTCCATACCAATTGTCACCAACTAAAGTAATTGGTGGGGGGGGGGGGGGGGGGGGGGGGGGGGGGGGGGGGGGTTAGGCCACTTGAAGTCCGAGATGAAGATCAACCGCATGACAACCTTCATCAGTTGAAGTCGTTAGTGAAGCGTAGATGACATTTCATCTGGATGCTAGGGATGAAGCGGTCCTTGATCTCCACGTTTTAAAATCCTTCATCTCGTTGAAGACCATTTTAATCTTTTTCGGATTGAAGGACGTGCACGACTTGGTTTTTTTTCCCCCTCTCTCTCCTCGCACCCCCCTCTCTTGCGCATCCTCATTTCCATTTTTTCCTCCCTCTCTCCCGCACCCCCTCTCTCTTCTCCCTGTGCCCCCGACGTCGTTGCTCCCTCTCTTCTCTCGAACTTTCATCTCCAGCCTCCGTCTCTGCTCCCTCTCATCTCCGGCCTCAGTCTCTCGGTCTTCTCTCGGACTCACCCTCTCTCTCACACCCCTTCTCTAGTCTCCGTGCCTCCCTCTCTTCTCTTGGACTCGCTCTCCGTTTTTTTCTCTCTCTCTCTTATCCTTCTCGACCTCCCTTTCTTCTCTCTCTTCTCCCTCTCTTCTCCCTTTCAGCCTCCCACTCCCTTCTCTCTCTAGCTATTCTCCTTTCCCCCAAAATACCTTTTGATTTTGTTTGATTTTCAAGATGAAGATGCAAATAAACTTGTCCACACTAACACCCTATTTCGAAGATTTTGAACATGAACTTGTCCACAATAACACATATTTCGAAGATGAAGATCATGCAAATGCATGAGATGAAGATGAAGATGAAGATGAAGAAATTTACAGTTCGTTGACTAACCCCTCCCGCCTCCCCCCCTCCCGCCTACCCCCCGCCCCTTTGTATAATCGTTGTAATGTGGAGTATGTCACTCTTATTACTGGTGTGTCCACTCTCCATGATGAAGCAAGGCTAATGTGGAGGTCAAGGGCAGGGGCCTTCTTCAAATAACAATTACTCAATGTAATTTGAAGAACCAGTGGACCAAATCAGTCATCAACAATAGAGGGAAAAGGATAACATAATTTCTTCACGAGAGTAAACTCCAAATTATCAAAAAAATTGTGCTTGTGGCAAGTGAGAATAAGGTCCAGCCATCACTCAATTCCTCTTATATTCTTAAAGGAAAAAACAAAGAGGAGAAGGTAGATACAACCGATTAGGCCTTAATCCAAACTCCAACACAAACTGAGAGCAAAAAAAAAAATGTTTAGAGAAAACTTAGAGGAAAATCAAGACACTCGGAACGAAAATTATCTTCAGCTCATGGGAATACTTCAACGTAAAAAAAAGGCAATTATTGAAGTTCAAAAGCAACAAAAATAATAGGGATAAGTGAGTGCTGGAATTTCATCAAACATAAAATGGGCATCCAACATCATAAGACTATCCCATGAGCAACATCAAGTGGGAGACTTTATAGTAACATGTGTTAGAATTCCACCTCAAATGAAATTGATTCAAGTTACATAAAGGTAACTGAATCTCAAACATCAATCTTGATAAGACACAAGTAGCAACTGATCTTGATCAAGCTTGTAATTGATCTACAAGGAAATCAAGATTATAACATCATTTTAGTCACAAAAATAAATCTTCACAACATATGAAGATTATCTTGACTTGATGTGATTTAAATTTCAAGAAGAAAAAAAACGTAAAGGAGTATGTAAATAAGAAGAAGAGAATTAACTTCTCTTCATGGCCGAACCCCTTCTTTTACCAACTTCTTGGATAGATTTCATAACTACTTCATCAAGTGGGATCCTAAACTCCTTGCTCTGATACCATGTAGAATTTAGGATCCCATGAGAAGAACTTTAGATCAACAAGGAAGAAGAAGAAGAAGAAGAGAGAAAGGAGAGGAGAAGAAGAAGAATGTAGAAGGAGAGAGATTGGATTAAGGTAAGAAGGGTTTGTGTCAAATAACAAAGAGGAAAGTTGGACGAATTTGTGGAATGAGAAGAGAGGGCTTCAATGATCTACCTCTTAGCCAATGCCTTTATTTATAGTTTTAAAAATCCCTTAGGGCTACAACTTGATTAAAAAAAGACATAAAAGGAACACATTTACACCTCTATGTCATCTTCATGGAAAGTAACATATATTACACATAAGCCACTCCTTTGACGTGTGGGCTTCTTGTCTTGAGCTTGTGGGCTTGAGCCCATCTTCCAACATTTTCTTCAAAAACTCAATAACTCATGGCTAGTTCTTCAACCAAGCTTGGCTTTAACTTTTCCTTATGATAGGTGTCATATTTATCACTTTAAAAAACACATTTCCCTTACTCATTTCAAAAAATCCTTTACGCAATGAAATTGCTCATAAGTCCTAAAAGGTTGGAGAAGGAATTAGAAATTTTCAAAGTTCATAAATCACCAAACCAACTGCTCTTTGAGCTCGGAAAAGTCCCACAAACAATTTCTTTATGTTAAGAGAATCTGAGTACCATAAATCATACAAAACCTTGATTTAATCCAAAAAATCAAGTAAACTACTAGTCTTAAATAATGAGAGATCAAGTTAAATCCCATATCATTCTTCCATCATATAACCATCAACTTCATAATCAATAGGTCTTCAAAACCTTGTAGGCAACCGATCTTGATCAAACTTGCAATATTTGAATGCAATAAGATCAAGGTCATAATATCCTTTAAACACCAAGTATTATCTTTTACAACTTCTTATATGAAAGCCATTTTTTTCTTGATGTGATATAGAGATTAAGGGCTTTGTACATAGTATGAATGTATTGAAAAAATAACCAGAAATCACTTATCTTTCCATGGTTGAATCTCTTCCTTCAAGAGCACCTTGCATGAAACCTTCAAAGGTACTTAAACATCACTTCAATGTAGGAGTCTTAAATCCTTAGTTCTGTTACCATGTAGAATATAGAACTTCTTCATATTGATCTCAAGCCAAAGAGGGGGAGAAGAAGGAGAAGAAGGAGAAGAAGAAGAGAAGAAGAGAAGTAGAGAGAAAGGAGAGAGAGTTTAGAGATCGGATTCCAAGAGAAGGGAGAGGAGAGTTTGGATGAGATTGAGAAGTGAAGAGAGAACTTAATTGCTTTACCTATTTTCCAAGGGCCTCTATTTATAGTTTTTATAATGCCCTTAGGGCTACAACATTACAAGAGTAGAGACATAAATACACAAATAATTACATCTTCATGTCATATTTATGAGAAGACTTCTTGTTTACCAATATGCCACCTCTTGGACATGTGGGCTTTCTTCCTTTGACGTGTGAGCTTGATCCCATCTTCTAATAGATATTAACCATGTTGTTAAGTCTTTTTTCTTCTTACCTACTCAGATTTTTTTTTCTCGATTCTCATTGCATCCATGCTTCTAATGCACTTGTTGTAGACTTCATTTCTCCACACTAAATTTGTTACTTGGTGGAAACTTTCTTCATTTCTCCAATCCAAATTTGTTTGAACCAATTTTTTTTTTTTTTTTTTTTTTTGCATCAACATTATTTTTTTTATTTTTTTTATATACTTAGGTGGGCCATGTGTGGGAAAGAGATGAACTATAATTATAAATCTGAGAATAAAATAATCTTGATCAATTTTCATTATATGTTTTAAATGGTTTCTGAAATTATCTTTATGATTTTTTTGTTATTGTTGAGGTGATTGTGGCTTCACTATATCAGCCATTTGTAAATAAAGGAAATACTAACACTGAAAGAAAAGGTAATCGAACCATTGACAGAGCTATTGAAGCAATTGGTAACTCTAATCAACCCACTGATAGTACTAGTCAAGCTCCAAAACCTTCACAAACACAAGGGAAAGGGACAAAAAAAACTATTTCAGCAATGTAGAACAATTTTCAAAATTTTGAAAAAAGATGGGGTTGAAATGGCCAAATGTAATCATGATAAAGTTGAACTGAAAGGACCAAGAAAAAATGGAACATCCAATTGTTTTCAGCATTTGAGGAGGTGCCCAAGAAATAAAAATCTAGACATTAGGCAATAGTTATTACCCTCTACACAACAAACTAGTGGAACTGTAAGTCTAACAAGTCATATGTTTGATCAAGAGAGACTTAGAATTAGTATCACTAAGTGGGTTGTATTAGAGAAACAACCATTATCTTTTGTTGAGAGCCCACACTTTAGGAATATGATGAAGGAAGCAAACCTTTATGTATCAACCCATTTCTCATACCACTTTGAAAAGGGACCTCTTGAAAATGTATAGCAGTGAAAAGACAAAGCTTCTGGATGAGTTAGTTAAGTTATCTAGTAGAGTTGTCATCACGAATGACATGTGGACTTCAGTGTAATAGAAAGGGTACTTGGCCATTAATACTCACTACATTGATGACTTTTGGATGTTACAAAAGGGCATCTTAAAGTAGGTCTTAGACATATTCATATTTTTTGTTTATGTTATTTACAAAAACTTGCATATCTTATATTATGTTTTTACTAACATTGATAAGATGCTTTGTACTTTTTTATTAGGTTTGTTTATGTTCCTTGTCCTCATACAAAAGATGTCTTGTGTGAAGCTCTATTGAATTCTTTTTTGGAATGGAATATAAAAAGAAAGTTGTCTTGTATTACTATAGACTACTGTTCCACTAATGATGCTTGTATAACATTTCTTGGGGAACAACTTTCTCACCCTATTTTGCTAGATCAAGAGTTTTTGCATGTTCAATGTGTTGCCTATACTTTAAACATAGTTATTCAAGAAGGTCTTGGACAAATAAAAAAACAATAGAGGCTTTAAGAGATTGGATTGTGTATTGGATTGCAAGCCCTCAAAGAGTTGGGAAATTTGAAGAAATGATTCACCAATTGAGAGTTTCTTGCAAAAACAAGTTGATTTTGGATTGTGAAACCCAATGGAACTCCACCTATTAGATCCTTCAAGTGGCTTTGGCATACAAAGATGTATCACTACGTTTGAGACAATGTGAAAAATTAAACATGGAATTGCTGACTAAAGAAGAGTGGATGTTATGAACTCAATAACACTGAGTCATCTACTTTACTTTTATTATTTATGTTGTTTTTAATTTCGAATTTTATTGATTTGTAATAAGACTTAAAGGTAGGGGTAGAATTGTGTTTTAATAACCCTAACATATGTTGATGTTAATTACACTATTTAAGGGGTAAGGATGGAGAAATAAAGCAAGTTCGGAATTAGCATAAACTAGGGTAATTTAGGTTCCTTCTAGGCTCTCTATTCTAGGGTTCTTGGTGTGAACTCTCTTGAGGGTTTGCTGCATCCATTGGGGAGTCTTTGAGGAGATCTTGGAAGGAAAAGGAAGAGGAATTACCTTTCTCTTTCGAGCTGCAAGAGAAGGCCATCTCTTTCACGAAAATTCCAGAAAGGGAGAAGGGTTGGCGTGAGCTAACTATGAAGGAGGACGAATTCTGGTTGCTGGATTGGTGTTGAAGTCAAGAGGTATTTGTTAATCTTATTCCAAGCATTAAGATTAGATTTATGTTTTTCTTTTATGTAAGGAACCAGTGCTGCATGAAATTGGAAACCCTACCTTGACGTGAGCCATAAGAAAGGGGGTTCCACATTGGGGCCTCAAGGAGCTTCCTTGACTAGCTGGGTTCATTCATAATTAAGAAAAGGAAACTTCTTTTCAACGGGAATGAATTCAGTAAAGGGAAAGGGGTTGTTCTTGAGTCATTACAGCAAGTAAAACCCTCTTGACGTGAATCATAAAAGAGGGATTTCATATCTATGTGCTTAAACAGTCCTTTAACTTGCTTGTTGCATCTATAATTGAAAAAAGGAAAATATTTTTCAATCCTAACGTGAAAAGGAGAAGTATAAGAGAGTTCTTTTCATAAAAACTTGATAAGAAACCCTCAAATAGTACTGGATTCATATTCAACTCGCCGAGTTACTAGATCTGTGGCTAGGGACCGTAACAGTGGAGGATGGCAAATGAATTATGTTCTAAATTGGAGATGTTTTGTGAGGTCACCAGGTTATTCTCATACACTAAATACCCCATATTGAACATGTTCTTTGCAAAAATGTGTGATATTAAGTTAGCATTAAGTAGGTGGAATGAGTCCAAGGATCATGCCATATATTGGATGGCACAAACAATGCTCACTAAATTTAACAAGTATTGATAGAATTGTTCTTTAATTTTGGCTATTGGTGTTTTGCTAGATCTGAGGTATAAGCTGGACAAAATTGTGTTTTACTAACCGAAAATTGTACATGGATGAAAGGGAAGAAGTTCGTAAAGTTCGTGAATGTCTACACATATTTTTTAGGGAATATCAGAAGAAAGAAGGAACACCCAATGTAAAGATGAATGCATCTTCCACAAACATGAATCTTGTTAAAGAGATCAATCTATTAGAATTTAAATCAAATATTAAGGAGAATAGGAGTGATTAAGTATCAAGATCAGAATTAGATTTCTGCTTGGATGACCCCTTAAACCCTAGGAGTTCAGATCTTGATATTTTGATTTGGTGGAAGACTAATGGTTAAAAATATCCAATATCGTCATTGTTTGCAAGAAATGTATTGGTTGTTCCTATTTCTATAGTTTCATCTGAGTCAACTTTTAGCACATGTGGTAGAGTGATTAGTGTTTATCGTAGTACTCTACATCCAGATACTATAGAGGCTTTAAAGTGTGTGCAAGATTGGGTTGGAGTTGAATTATATAGTAAGTTTAATTCTGTATTTATTTCTTCATTTAATAGTTATTTGTTTTTTTAAATACCAATTAAATTTTTTATTTTTAGTTTTTGCAGTAACTTGTATTCCTACTTTTATCTCGGATGAGTTACAGGGTGATGATGATAAGAATTGATTTGGTTTTTATCGTAATTTTATATTTGTATGTATATTTTTATTTAATTATATATTTTTAAATATTGGTAATTGGTTGACCTTTTTTTAAAAAAAAAAAACTTTTGTTTTCTGACTTGAGCTATTTGGAGATTGACCGAGTTATGACATTTTATTATGAATTTCACTATCATTATGAGTTGTTTATGAGTTTTGAGGATATGGTTGTAAGATCGTGGAGATATTATATGGTGTAATATCTAAACAGTTTGATATTGTTGATTTGTTATGGTATTTCTAGGAGTATTGAGATTTTAATTTGATGTTGACTTGGTGTGACTATGTTGTACTTGATATTTTAATCCAGGTAGAATGGCACAATGTGAGGATGTTTAATTATACTTCATTTGGAAATGTTAGATTTTAATGTACGATTATTTTCATTTATTTGTATTTTTAGGTATATAAATTTAATTTGAATAGCTTATAGGTGTATATTGTCTATTAATTTGGTATAATTCTAGTTTCTACTTTTTTATTTGAATTGTTTTTTAATTTTTACAAGTTTACAAAAAACAATTATGGATCATGTAAGGGAAGTATTTGAATAATATGTTTGTATTTTGTATCATATTGGTTATTTGTCATATTATATCGTGTATGATGAATATGTTGTATTAATTTTTCATTCTATTGTGGTAATTTATTTTTAAAAAAATAGAAAATTTTATCATTTGTATAGGTTAATTAGTGTAGTGAGTCAATACTTATGGGTGAGGGATGGGCTGGGGACATGGGGCGGGGACAGGGTTGGTTTTCCTACCCCATTCAGCTTTTTTCTCGGGTTTGGTTTATTGTTCGGGTTCGGGTTTTGGGAAACCAAACTCCGACCCGACCCGTGCCCACCCCTAGAGCAAGGGAAGATATTGAAAGTTTTTGCTATTTCTTATCAATATGCCACCTTAACATATGTCACCTTTGAAAAATGGTTTTCAAAGAGAATTATAAATAAATAAAATACAATTTTTCACACTATCACGGCTCAGGTTTGTCTCTTTGTGTCTGTTTTTTTTCTTTTTTTTTCTATTATATTTATGAATCATTTATTTATCTGAATTTTTCTAGTGATAGTTCAATATCTCTACTCTTACTATTCATGCATACTCACCCCCTCACGGTTTAATTTATCTATTCAATATTTAGGTATGTTTGTTTCCTTCTTTTAGTATCTGATTTTTTTATGATCCATTATTGCCCCATTTTTTTAGTTTTTTTTTATTTTTTATTCTTATTATATAAATATCTTATTTTTTAGTGTCTTTAATTAGTCTTTTTTGTTACAGTTAATTAATTAATGGTATTTAGTAGACAAGTTATTTTATATCAATGTTAATGACATAATTGTTATAATATAATTAGATAATTTATTTAATTTATCTATTTTCTTAATTTTACTAGACCATAATTAAAAAATTAAAAATTATTTAACAATAAATTAAAAAGGTTTTTAAAATTAATTTAAAATATCCAATAAAATGAATAAAATATAAATTAAAATAAAATAAAATGAATAAAAATAAATATGAAATATGTTTTTCTATAAATATGAATTAAGTTTATCTATATTGGTTAATTTAGGATAGATATTTTATCAATTTTAACTATATAGATTTATTTTTATGGCATTCGCTAGTCATTACACTTTCACTTGACCTTAACGCATAAGTGCATGCACTGGAAGCGAATTCAAGTGGATGAACTTGTTCATTTACTTGAACTTGTTCTTAAATAAAGTGGGTGAATTAGGATTCCCACCAAAATCTTGGTTCATCCACTTTCCCTCGTGTCGACTCTTCCTCTTGCCCTCTCGCTCTCGGCCTCCCTCGCATTGTTATTAATTATACTACGTAAAAATCTATCTTACATTATTTATAAAATAATATAAATATTTATTTATTTATTATTTTATTTTATTACTATTTTATATTAGTGATTTAAGATTGATAACGAAAATATTGTTAAAGTAAGCATTTCATAAAGTATTTTTTTAATTATTCAATTTTTTATAATTAATTAAATTAATTATTTTTAATTTGGTGAAAATATATTATTAACTCATACTACGTAAAAACCTATCTTATATTATTAATAAAATACTATATTGGTTATTTGTTATATTCATTAATGTTTTATTTATTTATTTTTATAATTAATTAGTGGACCTATTAATTTTTACACTTAAATATTGTATTAATTTAGACCTAACTGCAATCTATCTTAATTTATTAATGAAAAATATTATTTAATTAATTAGTATATTAATATATTTTAATGTTATATTAAATTACTTATTAGGGTAGTAACCATGTTTATTTATGTTAATTATCTGTTTAGGTATATTTTAAAAAGTAACTCATTCTCTTGTTTACACTATATTTTTCATTTTGGACACTAACATAAGAAAGTATTTTCTATTGTACTTTACATCTACCACACTAACACCAACAAGTGATTCACTTTCAATTTCACTTACACTAGGTATTTCACTTTCACTTTCGTAATCTAAAATATCCAATAAAATATAATAAAAATAAAATAAAATAAAATAAAATAAATATTAATTATATTTTTATATAAATATAAAATAAGTTTATCTTTAGTGGTTAATTTAGGATAAATATTTTATCAATTTTAACAGTATTGATTTATTTTTAATTTATTTTATTATGGATTGTGAGATATTGGACTATGTTTTGAAGCAGCTCCCTGATCAATAAACCTACCAAGGGAGTCCACCATGGAGATGAATTGATATGAATGAAGAGGATCTCCTTGTACAGTCCTTTTTCCTTGGTTAGGTTTTTGCAATGGTTAAAGGAAATTGACCAATTTAGTAGATTGTATTTATTTTAATATGTTTAATTTCAGTACTTAGTCTTTTAAAACAAATAGGGCGATCACTTTGAATAATAATAAAACAAATAAAGTTGTTAACACATAAAAATAAATATGTTATATATAAGTAAATAATTTAAAATAAATAAGAAGAAAGGATTTATAAAATAAAATAAAATACCCCAAGTATAGTAATACAATACTATTTTTTTATTTTTTTATTTCAAACAATAAGTATTTTATCAATAATTTTTTAACTTAAGGTAAGTATTTTACCAGTGTTTAACAATATTTAATTTATTTTTGTTTAATTTATTATTTTATATGCAACTAGATAGATTTTATCAATTTTAAGTAAATTTAAATTCTATATTAGTTCTTTATTTACTCTTGTGGAACTAATAGAATGATCAATATACGTTTATAATTTTTATTCAATTTTATTTTAGATTTTTATGATTTATAATATAGTTATTTATTTTTTTCAAATAGATTAAAAAAATTAAATATTTTTATTTTTATATTAATTTAGTACATCATTATCAATTTTATTCAATTATGTTATAAAAAAAAAATATTTTTAATTTATTGGTTTACCTATTAATGTTTTTGCTTAAAATAATTTAAAACAGCCCAAATATTTTAAAAAATAAAATTAATTACACATTGATTTTGAAAAAGAAGAATTGACGAAAATATCCAAAAAATAATATGAGTGACTTATTTCAATTCATATATTCATGTACATAAACATATTTTATTGAATTTATTATATTTAATTAATTTTAATTTCTAAATATGTGCATCACATGAGTATTTTGGTCCCTCTATTCTCTTTGGTGTTGTATATTTTGTGGAATGATCCCTTTATTTTTTCTATATTTTTATTTTCCTTCCGCTCTCAAGGAAAAGTATACATTGCAATAAATATTTTATAAGTGCTAAAATGTTATTGAGTTTGTGTTTTTTTATAACGTGCATCATACAATTTTTTACTTGTTAGATGCTTAGTAGAACTCAATCACAAAGCCCTTACCTATAGTAAGTAATAAAATTTGTTGGAAGATATGATGTAATTAGTTTATGTTTCTTGTCTCTTCTTCACTCTTCTTAGGGTGAAGGGTATAATTATAATATTATATTTTTATCATCTATAAATATAACTAAAGAGGGAGGGTTTGGATAAGTCCATAACCTTATTCTTCCTCTCTTTTCTCATCCAAATTCGTCACTCTTCATCTTCTCCTCCTAAAACCTTCTCTTCATAACTCTTCTTCGTATTCTCATTCTACTTTTATTATACATCATGGAATCCTAATTTCCAACACGGCATCAAAGTAGGTTATGTGAATTGACTAGGCCAACCCACAGAGATAGTGTCATTTTTTTTTTTATCTATCATCTCAAGTAGTCGTTCTCTTAGTGTTTACACTTCCATCCTGAGTTTTTCATATTAAAAATTATATATTGATAGAAATATATTTAGGTTTACTTTCCAACGCAAAATGAATTTATGAAATCATATTTTTCTAGAAAGAGAAACCGACATCTAAGGGGGGAGGTTAGTCTGCAATGAACTTGAAATGAAGTTAGGGGGGGGGAGGGGAGGGTGTTAGTCAACAAAATGAAATTCAAATTTATTTCATTCATCTACATAAACTTCATCTTCGTGTTAGTGAAGACGACTTCATCATGTGCACTGAAAAATAGTTTCTAGTGCTAGTGCCCCAACATGAGAAAAATATAAAAAAACAAGAGAGTCCCTAATTAAAACACAGTTTCCAGTGTTAGTGCCCCAACATGAGAAAAATATAAAAAACAAGAAAGTCCCTAAACCCTAACTGTACACTTAATTAAAACACAATCCTTAAACCCCAAATTAGGTAAAATATGCATTATTACTAGACGAATAAGTAATTTAATGTATAATTAAAATATATTAATATACTCACTAATTGAATTAGATATTATATTATTTAATTATTATATTTTATTATGCATTAATACAATAATTACGTGAACCAATGAAGTACGCACATGATTAATTATAAGTAATAAATAAATAACAGAAAAAATGTAATAAGTTTATTTATTAATTTATTAATAACATATAATATACTTTAACCTAAAAATAAATGATTTAATAGAAAAATTAATTTAATCATAACTTTAACACACTATATATTTGTACGTAATATTAATTAATAATATATTTCCATTAAATTTAAAACCATTGATTTTATTAAATAAAAAATAGGTTAATTAAACCAAAATAATTGATTAAATGCTTGATTTAACAATATCTTAATTACAACTATTCTTCTCGTGGTTATTTAAAATAAAATAAAATATTCTCAATCGTTAAAAGCGAAATTCGAAATAGTAGATCGCCCCATTCGTCCACTCTCTTCTGCCTAACAACCCTTCAAATAATGTTCTCTCACAACTTTCGCAAGAATAAGGAAAACAAAAATTAATCGAAGAAAAAACAGAGGCCTAACTAATGCACCGTAGGGTTTCCATAGAAGAAAATAGCTGTCCAACCTTCATAACCTTGCCCTGTTTTGTTTTGCGAACGAACAATTTGTTCTGCAACATCTTGACTGGTTTGAGTGAGCCGGAAACTACTGGAAATCCAAACCAGGAAGGAAGAGGAGCTGGAATTGCTCAAATTACAAGTTCAAAACCTGGAATTACTCAATTTCTCTTCTTATACAGGCAAAAGCAAGAAGGGGGATAGGGGCGATAGGCCGCAGCGGCCGACTAAATGGACTTCATTCGGATTGGAAATGGAATCCAAATATCCGATTCCACTGCCGGATAATTCCAGGATCCGAATACAAAACCTGCATAGAAAACGAAATTAGGAGAAAGAAATTTTTTTATCAGCTCGTCGAAGAAGAAGGGAGGAAAAAACCACAGAAAAATAAAAAAAAGGATAGAGATGAACAAAGGAAATAGAAACCTTACCTTTGTTTCGGCAAGAATGGAGATGAAAGGATCTATGGTCGCACTAATAGACCCTAATTCCTATACGTAATTGTCGTCTCCCTCAACCTCAACCCCCTCGCCAGTGAATCAGCCAGCTATGGCCTTCGATGACCCAGTTTCTCACACAAAGCACCAGAAATCGCTTACCGATGAACCAGAGGAGGGTTCGAAGCGTCGAAAACACCATCACCATCGTCATCACGGTCAACGTCATCGGAGCCAAAGAGGACCACGAGAAGAGTGAAGAAATTAACATCATCTCAGCAGTTAATTCCCAACTCGATGACGAAAAAGAAGAAGGGGAGATTCTCAAAGAAGAGGAGCACAATAATAACGATGATTTAATAAGGAACGTGGGTCTGATGCAGAATCTGGAGAAATAGAGAGAAGGGAGAAGCGAAAGGGAGAAGGGAGAAGCGAGAGGGAGCAGGGAGACCGAAGAGGGCTGCAGAGAGAGCGAAGAAAATATTTGAGGAGGAAGAAATGACGAGCGACGGAGGAGACCGGGAGAGCAAGAGAAACCAAAAAAAATTAATGTCTAGTATTAAAATATATTAATAAATTAATTAATAAAAGATTATATTATATTAGTTAATGATTATAGTTTATTATAAATTAATATAATAATTACGTGTGACTAGAATAAATTATAAAAAAATAAAAAATAACATAAACGAATATAATAAATTAATTAATTAATTAATTGAACCGAATAAATAAAAAAATTATTTTATTAATAACAGAAAATGGATTTTTACGAACTATTAATTAATAATATTTTTTTACAAAATAAAAAATAATTAGTTTAATTAATTATAAAATGAGATAATTAAACCAAAATAATTGATCAAATGCTTTCTCTAACAATATTTTAATTACCAGTCTTAAATTTATAATTTAATATAGTAATAAAATTAATGAATATAATAAATAAATAAATATATTATTTTTATTAATAAAATAGAATAAAATTAATTAAAACTTAAAAAACATGTTTGAAAATGAACCGAGTTACTCGTAATAGTCCACAATTTACAGCATAAAAGCAAACGTTGATGCTTTGGAATATAACAACGAGTTCGTGCATTTAATATTAAAATCATCAACTTACTAGTTTAGTACATACAAACGACAAAATACATGTTAAAAAACAATAAGACACAACCATCAATGATCATTCCACATGCTAGTCACTATGGCATCTCGAAATTGCGCAACTCTTGTGGATTCTAATACACGCCGCTTCTGCATGTTTGTTAATAGGTTGTCTTCACCCACAAGGTCATCGCAATCATCGCTATCTTCATCCTCATTTACACCTACTAATTTGACCTCTTCACCTCATCCACCATGTTCATCACCCAAATTATCATCTTCTAATTCAAACATATCATTATAATCCTCTCTACGTATATAATTATGTAATATGCAACAAGCTATTACAATTTTTATCTAGATCTTATAAGAAAACGGAGGTGCGCCTTTCAACATTTGAAATCGAGCTTTCAAAGCACCAAAACTTTGTTCAATAGTATTCCTCAAAGATGAGTGCCTTCGGTTGAATGACTATTTATCATTTCTAGGAAGGTTATCTCCAAATTCTTGTAGATGATAAAGAGTTCCTCGATATGGAGCCAAAAATCCTGGCATATTTTCATAACCAACATCGACTAGATAATATTTACCTATAGTACAAAATATATTCCATCTAAAATAATTGAAGATAAGAATAGATAAAAAGATATTGAATAATAAAATATTATTTACCTTCAGGTACAAAGAATCTTTCTTCGCGAGTCAATGCGTTGTTCACTATACGGGAATAAGCTGCGGGAATCAACTATTGATCCCTCCCAGATGTGAATTACAAGTACACAAGTGAATTACATGTCAAATGTACATGTCGCCATCACATTTTGGGAGAGATAACCCTTTTTGTTCTAGAACCTTTGTTGTTCTTCAAGTGGGATGTTTGCTTTGATATGAGTTCATTGAATAATGGACGCTCCAACTTTGTTTGAACTGGACTAAACACCCCAAAGCCTAAACCCTAAACCCTATCACCCCAAACTCTAAACCCCAACCGAGAACCCAAAAAAATTAAAAAGAACCAAAAACCGAAACTGCTAAACCCTAATTCCAAAACCTAAACCATAGACCTTAAAATCCCCAAACCCTAAACCCTATCACCCCAAAAACTGAGACTCCTAAAAATTTTGAAAAAACCCTAAACCCTAATTTTAGACCTAAACCCTAAACCCTACACCTTAAAAACCCTAAAAGCCCCAAACCCTAAATCCTATCACCCCAAAAAATCGAGAACCTTAAAATATTTTAAGAAACCCTAAACCGTAAAAATACCATAAACCCCCCTAAACCCTAAACCCTTAAATACCATGAATAATACCCTAAATACACTAAACCTTGAGTCTAATCTCAAAATTAAACCTTATAAAGACGAAATTGAACCCTAAATACCATAAACCCTAACCCTAAATCCTACAATTATGCAACAATCAATACAAATTACGCACAGAAATTAAAATTAAATCAAATACAACACTAAATCAATTAAAAAAATTAGGGTTTAGGCTTACCTTCTGAAATTTAGGGAAAACCAAAGCCGAATTGAAGTAGAATCGAAGAAATTGATGCCTAAATGTCAAAAATTGAAGAAAATTGAAGGAAATTGAAACCGAAATGGGTTAAATTGAAGGAAATTGGGAGAATTTTTAGGGGAAAAGAGAAGAGGGAGAGGGAGGCCTAGAGGGAGAAGGGAGAGGGAGGCCAAGAGAGACAGGGAGAGGAGATACGAAGATGATGAAGGGAGAAGAGATGCAAAGACGATGAAAAGGGAGAAAAAGCCAAAGGGAGTGCGAAGACAAGAGGAAGAAGAAAGCAAAGATGAGAGGAATAGGAGAACAGGCCAAAAATATCATTGGGAGAGGAAGACCAACAGAGAGGGAGAACCAAGCGAAATGAGGAAAAATTCATCTAGGGAGGGAACAATGCGTCCCCACGCGACGCTTCATGTGAATGATTTGCAAATCGGGCAGAAACACAAATCCCCCCCCCCCCCCCCCCCCCCCACTTAAAGCAGGAAAGGACAAGCAACAAAAAAGTTTCATGCGGCAACTGCAAGCTTCAAGTGTTGAGGCATTTTATGCCATCAAGAACGAGACTTTATATAGAGAATTATATATCAAATGAAATATCTACAAGTCTATTTTCTTATCTATTCAATTAATTATATATCTAAGTTTTTTATATGAAGATATCAATCTCGGAAGAGTCAATGATGATATTGGCCAAAGAAGAAAAAGTATTCAGTTCGGCTAGATTACAAAGTTTGAAATCTATCAGATTATTGATCTAAAAAACATTACATGTTATGAATAGAAGTTATACTTAGATGAACGATATTTAAGTCTAGTTTGAGAAGGAGAAATTTTTATGTCAATCTGATTTATATTTAAGAAGATATTCACATTGCAAGAATCAAAGGTCATGCTAGTATCCTGTTGCATGAGAAGATCCAAATTTAATCCGAATTTTTTGTTAAAATTTTTGAGTTGTTGTTATTGATCGACAATATCAAGAAAAAATCTTTATAAGATTATCTTATTTTTAGAAACTTTCCTTGATTATTTGTCAAAGAGAATAAGTGTTCCTATTCTGAATAATGGTGACTTCCCAAAAAAAGTAGCTACTTGTTTTAATGCTGCAAATTATAGAAGTATCTATGTAATGAGATTATGATCTAGGATCAAATTTAGAACGTGTGTTTCTTCTCTGGTTATGAGAAATCCTTGCAGCATTTAACAGTATTTTGGAATAGCACTCGATGTACTCATCCCCTTATGAAGTGATCAGTCTCGCTCAACCTCTTACTCAGTGAAATCCTTTCAAGACATAAATGGACACTTATGTCATTTTGTGCTAATTAGTTGGTTTAATATGGCTAGCTCTCGCTTTGGTGTCTAAATTAATCATTGATGTAGTAAGCATGGAAGCAACATCTATTACTGTTTTATTTATTTTTCTCTGTTTTTAAGAAGACCTTGCAGCTACTCTTGAAACCAGTAGCACTCAGTTCAATTATTCTTTTTGAGAAGATTAACAACATTTGGTTCAACTTATCGGCAACTTATTACACAGTTCCAACTTATTATTTGGTGTTCATCTTCCTTATTCAAGGATGAACTTGCTGCATATTATCTCATGTGTCCTGATTACTCTTAAGGACTTTTACTATTTACCAGTTATCAGCTGCTATATAACAACATATTTGGTATGTGTTATTTGGGCATTGGCTCATTACCACACCTGCTATTGTGTCTCTTTGATTTATATATTATTATTGAAGAAGAAATCCTCAGTTGCTTGCCTTGGGTTCATTATTTAGTGAACGTTATCGGCATTAATTCATTTGTTCATATGATGAAGAATAAAGCACATGATGACCCCTACTTCTTCATCTTATCTTTCACATTACCCATTATCCTTTTATTATTTGGCAGGCTTTCTTCAACCATACTTTATTTGACTCTCATTTACCCCCTTTGACCAACCCTTTTTGGTGTGCTGCTATGGTTGGTCATTTATATATATATGGGTGTTTTTAAGTCCAATGAGACTTTTTATTGGTACCCTTGGGTTTTTTATTGCCGTCTTATAAATGACAGGCATTACTCACTTTAGTGATTGTTGAATTTATGGAAAAGATAAATACTTCATTGATTTTATGTAATCAGAGTACATGAATCTCTATTTATAATAGAGGGAGATAGTAGAGTCCAATTACAATTAAACTACCTTTGTCCCAATTACTCCCAAAATCTAACACTTAAAGATAAGTCCTAACATAATTAAATAACCCAATATAAATAGAAGACTGACATCACTAAAACACCTTTAAACTGAAACTCTTCTATGAGACCTGCTTCCATAATAATTCTAGCTCTCTAAGACTTCTTGTTGTGTAAGCCTCATCATGCCACCTCACATGATCATGGTGGATCCCATCAGCTTGTGTGATCATGGTGGGTCCATATCTTGTGGGCTTGGGCCCATCATCCAACACACTTGGATATGTGGGCCTTCCTTGGTCGTGTTGGTTTGGGTCCATCTTCCAACACTCCCCCTCAAGCTGGGGTGAGAGAACATCATGAACTCCCACCTTGCTACAAATGATGTATAGGATTTTCTCATATAAAATGGCAGTCCTTCATATCTTCCAATACTCCTCACGCTGGTGCTCTCTTCCTTGAGGCCCAACTGTCATAAGATAAGTAAGAGTAAAATCACTCCAAGCCATATGACATCACTCCATACTCCAGTCATAACCTATGCTGGATGTAGGGCACACTCCTATCATTATCAGCTAGTGGTACTCCTATCATTCTTAGCTAGTGGCACTCCTATCTTTCACAGGTAGTGGGTCTATAAGTAGTGCTTAGAAGTGTAGTAAAAACTCCTCCATCACCGTGTCCCTCCACAGGACAACGACTCTCAAGAGGTAGGAGTAATAAATGCCAATTAAGGGGGGTAACATATATGTAGTAATAAGCTCCTCCATCACGATGTCCCAACCCAAGCACCGACTCTCACATTTAGAAATGGGTGATAAATTCTTGCCATTCACAAGACGATGATAAAAGACCTGATACTGATAAATGCATGTCATTCACAAGACGACAATAAAAGATGTGATAAGTGGGTAATGCCTGTCATTCATAACACGGTGATAAAAGACGACAATATATGTCTCAATGGACTTAAAACACCCAACCATGATGGACTGAAACTCCCAACCGAAGCAACACGCAAGAGGTTGGTCCAAAAACTATGTGAGAGTCAAATAAAAGATGGTAGGAGTAAGGTTGTCAAATAACCAATTGGTAATGGGTAAAGAGGAAGATAGGATGTTGAGGCCACCACTTCTTCAATAATAATGTCTCATCCAAGGAGACACATTAACTGCAACTAAAATGGGCCTGTGCCCATATAACACAAACCAAAATAATAAAATCCTTATAAAAGGATCCATGAAATAATCTGGTGCGAGTATCTGTACCAAATAATATGTTGACCAAGGAATATGTTGCGAATACCTCAAAATAATAATCTAGCCGGAGAAATAGAATCAAGTCGAGCCGAGTCAGACATCACCAATGATTACCACAATTATTACTGGGAGTCAAGATTCTTAATCTTCAATTCTCTTTGCTGCAAAAAAATTATTCTTAGATAAAAAAAACTTCATCTATTGTGGTTCCTCTTTCTTGAATATTTTGGTCACATAAAAATTACCACAACATATGATATAAAATACCTCTTTCTTGTACTTCTACTTCTTCTCCTCAAGCTGGGAGGTAATGGCAATGTTTCCAACTTGAACTAAATAACATAGATGTAGTAACCAAAAAAGGCATAAGTGAGATATTTTCCTAATATAGTTGATCAATCACAGCAACTCAAAAAGTGATGCAAAAAAATTGACTTAAATTCGGATTTTTTAATGCAATAGGATACCAGTATGACCTTTGATTTTTCTAATACAAATATATCCTTAAATATAAATCAGATGACATGAAATATTCTCCTTCAGAAACTAGACTTAAATACCTTTCATCCAATTATAAAATCTCTTCATAAAATATTCTTCTATGGAGATATATAATATGCTAGATTTTGGTCTTTGCCGAACTAAGTACTCTTTCCCCTTTTTCTAGCATGACCATTGACACTTCCAAGATCAATATCTCCATATAAAAAACTCATATCAAGAATTGGTTGAATAGGTAAGAAAATAGACTTACATATATTTCTTTTGATATATAATTATCCATATAAAGTCTCGTTCTTGATAGCATAAAATAGCTCTGAAGTTGAACCTTTATGCTGTTGCACGAACCTCTTTTGTAATCTTACATTTGTTGCTTCTAATATCGATTTCTATTTGTAGATAACTCAGATTTCAAAAAATCATTGTTCTTTAGAAATTAAACTTGAATATCTTTTCGTCAATATGTAATAAGCAATATGAAAAGCTCATTATAGAGGTGAAAACATAAATCAAATGACGGATATAAGGACTGAAAAAAGAGGAATACGAACCTAAACAACTAGAGATAATAAATCAGAAAAGATCACATTACCTTTGTGAGTTGACCGAGTCAACTCACAAAACCTGCCCTGATACATGTTGAATTTATGGAAAAGAGAAATACTTCACTATTTATAATAGAGGAATGTAGTATAGCCAAGTAAAATTAAACTACCTTTGTCCCAATTACACCCAAACTCTAACACTTAAAGATAAGTCCTAGCATAATTAAATAACCCAATATAAATAGAAGACTAACATGACTAAATCACCTTTAAACTGAAACTTTTCTATGAGACCTGCTTCCATAATAATTCTGGCTCTGTAAGACTTCTTATATTGTAAGCCTCATCATGCCACCTCACGTGATCATGGTGGGTCCCACCAGCTCGTGTGATCATGATGGGTCCATATCTTATGGACTTGGGCCTATTTTCCAACACACTTGGATATGTGGGTCTTCCTTTGGTCATGTAGGCTTGGGCCCATCTTCCAACACACTTGGATATGTGGGCATTCCTTGGTCGTGTGGGCTTGGGCCCATCTTCGAATAGTGATTATTAGCACTATATTTGTTCAAAATCATTTGGGTTGGTTTCAACTTATGTTTTATCACCCATTTCTACCCTTTGAGAGTGTGTGCCTGGTGTTGTACTTATCCTTGGGACACCGTGATGGAGGAGATTATTACTATATCTATGTTATTTGTTTCAAGATAGGATCATTGTCATTACCTCCCTGCTTGAGGGGGAGTGTTGGAAGATATGATGTAATTAGAGTGTCATTGATGTAATTAGTTTATATTTCTTGTCTCTTCTTCACTCTTACTAGGGTGAAAGGTATAATTATAATATTATACTTTTATCATCTATAAATATTGTTTAAGGGGGAGGGTTTGGATAAGTCCATAACCCTATTCTTCCTCCTCTTTTCTCCTCCAAATTCGCCACTCTTCTTCTTCTCCTCCTAAAACCTTCTCTCCGCAACTCTTCTTCTTCTTCTTACCCCTTAATCCTCTTCTACTTTGATTATACATCATGAAATTCTAAATTCCAACAAATCTAAACAATAAGAGCTAGCCCTTGGTTACATATCAGCTTCATTTCCAAATATTTAAAGCAACACAATTATGCACATAGCACTCTCTCCACTACATAAAATAGTTTCAATGCCAATATATAGCAAAGTTTTTCCTATAAAAAAACAACTTATATGTGGAGAACTCCTAAACGAAGAAATTAATTATAGGATAAACTACTTGAATGAAACCTTTCCCATTAATCTTGTTGAAACCGTCCCATTGGTTTCCATTTGCGTTGCATGATTGAAGAGTATTCAGAAAATCACTGATAGCAAACTATCCATTCTGAAACAATCTATCCGCTTGGGTGTATTTTACTAAACTGTGTTGGGCTCCAAGGGTTAGCTTATGGAGTCTGTAGCCTTTTGAATGTAGGACCTATCAAGGTAATTGAGCACTGTATCTTAATCTTTGGTAGCAGGTTGAAATCTCTCTAACTTTTACATGTAAGTTCAAAGTTGACACTACAAGAAAGTTGATTTTACAATAAATACTCTACTAGTGAATTTACTTTTTCTAGTAATAATGCTTTTACTAGTGAATTCAAAAATCTATTGTTTGAAAAAAATCCAAGTGCAAATTTTTAGTTCATTGGTAGGTGTTAGATTCTAGGATAACATTAATTTACTTTAGGTTTATACTCAAGTTGAGAGTAGAAGAAGAAGAAAGGAAAGTTGGGATGAGAATAAAAAGAGAACAACGAGAGGAGAAGAAGGTTGAACAAGAAAAAGAGGGTTGATATGAAAACAAGGATAATTTTTGAAAAGCACATGCTCCCCTTCTCCCTTATATGCTTTATTAATCAACTTCACAAGAAAGACAATTACAAGAATAACTTTTAACATAGGTAAAAATAAAGATAATCATAAAGCTAAAAAATATAAAAATAATTACAACATAGCAATTCATATTTTAACTTTTTTAATACTCTCATTCAAGCTAGTGCATATACATCATAAACACCCAATTTGACACAAGTAGATTAACGAAGTCCTACTGCAATTGTGTTAGTGAAGATATCATCAAGGTTTTCCAAAGAGACATGTTTGAGGCATAGGCAAATGATTTTAACTTGTAATTTTTCTCGAATTAAATGTTATTGTTGAATTTTCGGAGAAGAGAGAATAATTCACCAACTTGATTATAATTGAGTACAATGAATCTCGATTTATAATAGATGAAACAAGAAGAATCGTACTAATTACACCCAAAGTAAAATACTTGAAGATAAGTCCTAAAAAAATTAAACAACTGAATCTAATAGAAGACTGACATAACTGAAACACCTTATGCCAAATTTCTTTTGTGAAACATCCTTCCCATGAGACTCTTCTTAGACTTCACCATATTAATTATGCATCAGTGAGACTTCTTGATGTGAGAGTCATGTAAGACGCTCCCATACATGTTCTTCAACACTCCCACTCGAGATGGAGTTTATAACTTCAGGTTGTAATGAAAAATATTATTGGTCTTCAAGAATAAAATCTTCATATTGTAGTACCGTTGACTTAGATATTATGGTCATACAGAATTTAATTACCAAAACAAGTGGATTTCTTCATTGTAAATTGTTCTTCCTCTTCTCAAGTGATAGCAACACCCATACTTCAATTTAGTAAGGAGGCGCAACCACTACAACACTCAACTTTCAAATAGAATTTTTACATGTAATTTTTTTGAAGAGGGTATACATAAAATCAATATAATAAAAGTGACCAGACTTGGTTCAGCTAGTAAAATTTTTTATAATTCTCCTTCTATTCTCTCCCTCAAGTTGGGAAGTACTAACAATGATCCTTAGTTCCAAAAAAAAAATTGTAATAATTATCTCCCCCGTCAGGGTATCCCAAGGATAAGTACTCAATTGGACACGAGCTCTCAAAAAATAAAAAGACATGGGTGATATGAAAGAGATGAAATCAACTTCAAAACTTCCAAACAAAAGAGTGATAATAGTCATTAAAAGGAGTAATGCCTATTGTTGAAGTAGTTTGAGTAGTATTCTATGCAATTATGAGAGTGAGAGACCTGAGCTGTAATTTGTGCTTAGTTTAAGTGTTTTTTTTTATTCTTGTGTATTAGGGTGTCCATGTCCCACCTATATAAATAAGAAAGAGAGGGGGATGAGCTAAAACTTGTGCTTTATCTTAACCCCTAAAATTTCTCTCCTCAACTTGTGCTCTTTCCTTCTCCTCATCTTCGCTTCTCTTCTTCCTTTTTTCTTCTTCTTCTCTCAAACCAAGTTATCCACAGATTAACCCTATAATTCAATATGGTATTAGAGCTGGAATTCTAGGGTTTAAAGTAAAGTTGATAAAACTATGAAAATTTAGTGAAAATAAAACTCTATTCAGCCTTTAAGCAACAAAGGGTTTGGCTAGTTTTGAAGAGGAACAAAAGGTTGAAGTCAATTCAGCAAGTTCTTTCCTTATTCAGATAAGTTTCATTTTATGTTTCACATTATAATGGATTCAATTTAAGTTTTTGATAGTCACCAAGGTGTTTTACTCAAACCTAATTATTCCACTCAAAATTTGTTTTTTTCATAATGAATGACAAAAATCGCTTTTTTTTTGTCATGTGCATGACTTTGCTTAATTCCTTGTTTGTTTAATCTAATTTTTATGCAAAAACAATCCTCCTTAGAAATTTAAAGTCCTTTTAAAGCTCTCTTTAAGCTCTGGTTTGTTGAATCAGAGATTGCTCAATTAATTTGTTAAAAATCTATGCTAGGGTTTGAAGAATAGTTTTGGAAAGTGTTGGAAGATGGGCTCAAGCCCACACAACCAAGGAAGACTTACATATCTAAGAGTATTGTAAGATGGGCCACATGACCAAGGAAGGCCCACATATCTAAGAGTATTGTAAGATGACCCACACGACCAAGGAAGACTCACATATCTACGAGTATTGTAAGATGGGCCCAAGCTCATAAGAAGCATGACCCACCATGATTACCACGAGCTGATATCATTATCACTTAAGTTGGAAGATCAAGAAGGACTCACAAAGATAACCACGAGTTGGTTAGAAGATCAAGTGGGGCCCACAAAGATAGCCACGAGCTAACATCTTTATCTTATCGTCACGTCCTTATAGAAGAGTTCTAGTTTGAGTTATGTTGTCTTCTATTTATATTGAGTTATTTAATTATGCTAGGACTTATCTTTAAGTGTTAGAGTTTAGGTGTAATTGGGACAAAAGTAGTTTTATTGTAATTGGATTCTACTACCTTCTTCTATTATAAATAGAGGTTCATGTACTCTGATTATAATAAGTCAATTATCGCTTTTCCATAGATTCAACATGGTATCAGAGCAGGTTCTATGAGTTGACTTGGTCAACCCACTTAGGTAATGTGATCCTTTTTCTGATCTATTATTTCAAGCAGTTTAGGTTTCATATTTATCTTTTTTCAGTCCCTGCACCAGTTAGTTGTATTATATTTTTTTACCTCTATACTGAGCTTTTTATATTTTAAATTATATATTGACAAAAGTATATTCAAGTCTAATTTCCAAGGACAAATAATTTTTTCCCAATCGGAGTTATCTACAAAAACAAATTAATATTTGAAGCAGCGAAGGTTAGATTGAAAAAAAGTTCGAGGAGTAGAGGAAAGCTTCAACTTCCGAGGTATTTTATGATATCAAGAATGAGACTTTATATGGAAAATTATGTATAAAAATAAATATCTATAAGTCTATTTTCTTACCTATTCAACCAATTCTCTATCTGAGTTATCTACAATGAGAAATTGATATTTCAAGCAATGAAGGTCAGATTGCAAAAGAGGTTCGAGAAGCAGTAGAAAGCTTCAAATTCTGAGGTATTTTATGCTATCAAGAAAGAGACTTTATATGGAGAATTATATATAAAACTAAATATATGTTTTCTTACCTATTCAACCAATTCTTGATCTGAGTTATCTACAAAGAGAAATCGATATTTGAAGCAACGAAGGTCAGATTGCAGAAAAGGTTCGAGCAGCAGCAGAAAGCTTCAACTTCTGAGGTACATTATGCTATCAAGAACGAGACTTTATAAAGAGAATTATATATAAAAAATAATATTTTTAAGTCTATTTTCTTAAATATTCAACCAATTCTCAATCTGAGTTTTTTATAAGGAGATATTGATTTTGGAAGAATCAATGGTCATGCTGGCAAAATGAGAAAAATTACGTAGTTCGGCCAGATTACAATGACCGAAATCTATCAGATTATTTATCTCAAAATAAATATAATTTATGAAGAGAAATTATACATGGATGAAAGGTATTTAAGTTTAATTTCAGAATGATAAATTTTCATGTCAATATGATCTATATTTAAATATATATTCGCATTGGAAGAATCAAAGGTCATGCTGGTATCCTATTCTATTGAAAAATCTGAATTTAAGCCAATTGTTTTGCATCACTTTTTGAGTTGCTATATCAAGAAAATATGTCACTTCTCCTAGTTTGAGGGCTTATTACTACATCTATGTTATTTTGGCTTATCACTATATCTATGATATTTGGTTCAAGCTGGGATCATTGCCATTACCCCCCTTAATTGGCATTTATCACTCCTATCACTTTAGAGTCGTTGTCCTGTGGAGGGACACGGTGATGGAGGAGTTTTATTAAACTTCTAAGCATTGCATATAGAACCACTAGCAACAAAAGATAGGAGTGTGCTCCAACCTACTAGAGTATGGAGCAATGTCATATGGCTTGGAGTGATTTTACTCTCACTTATCTTATGCCAGTTGAGCCTCATGGAAGAGCCACCAGCGTGAAGGGGAGTGTTGGAAGATATGGAGAACTGCCATTTTATACAAAAAGATCTTATACATCATTTGCAACAAACTGGGAGTTCATGATGTTCTCTCACCCCCAGCTTGAGGGGTAGTGTTGGAAGATGGGCTCAAGCCCATACGACCAAGGAAGACCCACATATCTAAGTGTATTGTAAGATGGGCCCAAGACCATAAGAAGTAGGACCCACTATGATTACCATGAACTGGCATCCTTATCACATAAGTTGGAAGATCAAGAAGGACTCACAAAGTTAACCACGAGCTGGTTAGAAGATCAATTGGGACCCACAAAGATAGCCATGAGCTGACATCTTTATTTTATGGTCACGTCCTCATAGAAGAGTTCTAGTTTGAGTTATGTTGTCTTCTATTTATATTGAGTTATTTAATTATGATAGGACTTATCTTATCTTTACGTGTTAGAGTTTGGGTGTAATTGAGACAAAAGTAGTTTTATTGTAATTGGACTCTACTACTTTCCTCTATTATAAGTAGAGGTTCTTGTACTCTAATTATAATAATTCAATGAAGTATTTCTCTTTTCCATAAATTCAATAGAAAATAATCACTAGTACCTAGTTCATTTTTATTGTTTTCTTACCAGCACCTAGTTCATTTTTTTCATTTTAATCGCCATTAGTTGTTGAGTGATTAGAATTCTGGTTTAGAATCTCTAACAGAAAAAAAAATATTCAAAAAAGGGGCCATGCTTGTGTGATCTATTGGCTGGCTTCCTTGATTTTTACTTGTTGAATTTGATCACTTGATATTACATAGTTTTGCATTCCATTCCTTCAAATATCTGTTATTTTTGATAAATTCTTGTCCTCTTTCCTCCTAAGTTAACCTAAAGGTGTTGGTTTTCTTGAAAAAAAAAAGTTCTTTTTTAAGTCATAATATCTGAATTGTCAAATACTTCCTCTTCCTTTACATATGCTAATTTCAACAAAGATGATCCCTTGAGGATTACTACAATTCCTCTTAAAAGCTTGAGTAATTAATTGTCTGGGTCCCAATGTGTGAAACATTTTCTTATTACTAGAGACATTGTTTAGCATATAACTCATCCACCTATGCATGTGGATCAGCCCTCTTACCATAAATCGTTGAGGGAAGAGACACTAGTTATTAACTGGTTGATTAATAGTATGGAGGAACATGTGGCAAACAAAGTGGTGCACCTAGAGACAACCAAAGAAATTTAGGATACACATTTTGAATTATATTCTACCTCTGATAGTCTACAAAATACTTATGACATTTTTCAGGAGATGTCTAACACAAAGTGTAAAGACAATCTTGATGAGTACTTTGCCTGATTTAGAGGGCTGCTACAAGAGTAGAAGGTTACACAACCATATGTACTTGATGTTGCCACATAGGAAAAGTAGAGGGAAGACCTGGTCTCAGCTATATATCTTGCTAATCTACCACCCTACTCTGATGTTTCCTAGTCACAAGTACTTAATTATGTTGCAAAACCTTTTTTTAATGACGTATGTGCAACCATACAATGGATTCAGGTTGAGTCCAATAGTCAACCAGAACAAGTGGAAAACTCAACTATGTTTTCCCATAGGAGAGAGAACCATGGTTCTAGTAGAGGTAAATGAAAGAGGTAGAAAGATACTTGGTAGAGTAAGAGGTAGTGGTGGGAATGCTCCTACCTCTAACATTGGTGATCAACAAAGGAAGTGTACCTTTTGGGGGCTCAACAACCATCTACTTGAAAATTGTTAGAACCTACATGGCAAACCACCTGACTTCAAGGTTAATCAAACACCAACAATGAAGTGCCCTTAGAGTCCTTCATATTAAGATTGACTCAATTAGAAGAGGATCATGAATTGTTTCATAAGTTTTAAAATATGATGGTTGCTTCCCAAAGCAACACAACCACCACAATTGCTACTACTAGTACGTGTTCCTTTCTCTCATGCTCTTACAATTCACCTTGGATAATTGATTTCGGAGCTTTTGGGCATGAAACCATGCACTTTAGATCGCTTTGTCTCCATTGCAGATGGATCACAAACTAGGATTCAGGGTATCGGTAAATCAACCATTTCACCATTATTTTTACTTTCTAGTGTCTTGTTTGTCTCTCAATTTCCATTAAGTCTTATGTGAGTCAATTGACCAAAAGACTAAATTATTTTGGTACTTTTTTCCATCTCATATTGTATTTCAAGGCATGAAGACGAAACAGGTGATTGGTAACGGTCATGAGAAATGAGACCTTTACTATTTGGACCTTACTACAACGACAACAGTTGGAGTAATTACAATAGAAGAGGCTTCCAAACAGCATCAAAGGCTTAACCATCCCAGATTAGCGAATTTAAAAACTTTAGTTCCATCCCTTCATTCGGTTTCACAATAGAAGAGGCTTCCAAATGGCATAAAATTTTAGCCACAAAATCATAAATTGGGATTTGCTAGTCTCTTCCATGTAGAAGAAGGTAAATTGGACCTTTAATTATTGTGTAGCCCATGCCATTATTCTTTCTATTCCATGAGGCTAAGCAAATCCTATCGTCAAAATGATCGAAGTGGTAACTAGGGATGTTGAATGGGTATCAAAATAACAATGTAGGAGCTTTAAACAATGCTCACTGTCTTTCACAGAAAAAAAAAAAAAAATTTAAGAGGTCTAATGTCAATACTCAAAATGAGCGTATGGTAGCAATGTTCTGCCTAATATATGGAAACCCAAAAAACTTAATAAACTGACTAACCACACTCCCCCTCAAGTGTGGTTGGTCAGTTTATGCATTCTCCAAGTGAAGAACATATGAATGTCATCAACCGTATCTTGCGTTACTTGAAATCATCTCCAGGGAAAGGGGTTTTGTTTTAAAAAGGAGGTGACGTGAAAATTGAAGGTTATACCAATGCCGATTGGGCTGGGTCAATAGAGGATCAATGATCTACATTTGGATACTCTACATTTTTAGGTGAAAATTTGGTCACTTGGAGAAGTAAGAAACAAGAGGTGGTGGCTGAAGCCGAATACAGGGGAATGGCCAAAGCAATATGTGAATTATTATGGATTAAGGAATTTGATACAAGAACTACACATTAAGCAGACAAGTCCCATGAAATTATACTGTGATATTAAGGCAACATGTAATATTGCCCACAACCCAATCCAACATGATAGAACTAAACACGTTGAGGTTGATAGGCACTTTATCAAGGAAAAACAGGAAGCAAGAATTATTGAAGTCCCTCGTGTTCGGTCTCAAGATCAGCTTGCCAATGTGCTAACCAAAGCAGTGTCGTATTGAACTTTTAACAACTGTCTCGACAAGTTGAGCATGAGTGATATATGCACCAACTTGAAGGGGAGTGTTGAGATTTCTTCCCTTGTATAACAATATACTATTTCCATTCCCATAATATATTGTAATCCCTTAATCTCTGTAATTACGATCGATCTTACTATGTGTAGACTATTACGATATGTAAAATGGCTATTTATACCAGACGATATGAATAGCAAATAAATAGAATTAAAACCTTATTTTTTACTAATCATCAAACTTTCAGAGCATCTTCTTTTGACATTGTGATGTTAAATTCATTGCTTCAATACCATGTTGAATTTATAATCCCTTGATTAGAACCTCAAGAAAACAAGAGTGTGAGAGGAGAAGAGAAGAAGAAGACTACGAAGAAAGGGAAAGAAAGAACTCAGCTAGAGAAGAAAAGAGGGAAAGAGAAAGAAGAGAATAGCCTTTAAGCTTGCAAAGGGAACTTTGACAAATTGAGAGAAGGGAGAGAACTTGATACTCTACCCAAGCCAAGGGCCTCTATTTATAGTTTTTTAGAGGATATAACAATGTCTATAATGCCCTTACGGCTACAAGCTTTACATAAGATAAGACATAAGAAGACATGTTTCTTCTTGACTAATTACATCCTTGTGTCATCTTTATTAGAAGTCTTCTTATTTACTATGATATCACCTCTCTTGGACGTGTGGGCTTGAACCCATCTTCTAACAAAAAGTTATTTATCTAATCAAAATGAAAATAAAAGTGAAAGTAAATTACCTAGTGAAAGTGCAAGTGTTACTTTTTTTTTGTTACAGTGCGCAATATAAAATATAGTGGAAAGTAATTGTTTGTGTTAGTATATAGTGAAAAGTATAGTAGAAACTACATAACAAATTTATTAATAAAATATTCTAATTGATTTAACTTTTATAAGATAGTTTTTCTTTAATTTTTTATTAAAAATTTAAGATAGATTTTAACTTATCTCAATTCATAAATAATTAAAAATTTTAATTTTTATTTATTTAGTTAAATATAAAAAATAAAATACTTAAACTAATTTTACTTTTATAATATCCAAATTCTTAATCAAATTGTTACTTTTTAATATCTTAATACTCATTCTTAAAACATTAATTAAATATAATATTAAAAATCATAAATTTATGTAAATAAAAAAGTGGTTATTTTATTATAAAAAAATACTTTTATAAATTTTATTTTATAATATATATTTTTTAACTAAACTAAAATATATTTTAACATATTTTTATAAATAAATAATTAAATTAAGATTAAGATTATTTAATTAATTAAATATATAAAAATAAAATGATTAGAAAAATCCTTACTTTAATAATATCCAAATTTTAATTAAATTATTACTTTTAGAATATCTAAATTCTCACTCTTAAAATAGTCATTAAAATAATATTAAAAATGATGAATTTACTTAAATAAAATGGTATTTAAAAATTCAAAATGATAGTAATAGATTTAAATTTTATTTTAGATATTTTTTACTAAACTAAAATAAATTTTGACTTGTTTTAAATTAATAAATATTTTTTAATTATTTATTTATTTAAATATATACATAAATTGATTAAAAATACTTAATTTTATAATATCCAAATGCTTAATCAAATTCCTACGTTTTTAATATCTGAAGTATCACTCTTAAATTAGAAATTAAATATAATATTAAAATCTTGAATTTATGTAAACAAAAAAGTGGGTATTTTATTGTATAAAATTAATCTGATTGATTTAATTTTTATAAGATAATATAATTTAACTATTCTGTTAATAAACTAAGATAAATTTCAACTTTTTTAAAATAATAAATAATGAACGATTAAATTAATATTTTTTAATTTAATTAAATATATAATTAAATAATCAAAATGAGCGTATGGTGAGAAGGTCCTGCCTAATATATGGAAACCCAAAAAACTTAATAAATCGCTTGACGTCTGTCTATGAGACGATTTAGTATGAAAGCAAAGCAAACTGCGTTAATTACGTTTCCAGCAAATGTTGCTCTTATCAATAATAACAGACAGCTCATATCGAATAATATGGAAGGTTACCAACTGAGCGTGGTTCGTCCATAAATTTGCTTCGAAATCACAATCTCATACTGAGTTTCAGTGGAAATCTTCTCCTTCTACCTTTGTTTTTCTTCTTTCCTCCAAACTTCAGTTCCTCAGTCCTCCATGGCAGGCTTGGGTTTTGCGTGTATGATTTTGATATGGCTAATGGCCTCTCTTGTTATATCTGATGCAGGAAGATTGTCAATTGATGATTTTTTGGCTATTGAGGATCAGTTCAGGTCTCTTAACAAGCCTGCGGTGAAGAGACTTAAGGTAAAACTTCTAGTGTCCAAGTGATTGATTTCGAAAAATAGTTAATAACCATAAGATGAACTATCTAAAACTCTATGTCCCGAGATGACATGCTTTTCGTTGCAGACCAAATACGGAGATATATTTGATTGTGTAGACATAAACAAGCAACCGGCTCTAGATCATCCTTTACTCAGGAATCACTCAATTCAGGTATCTGAATACCCGTTTGATTTTTTGTTTTTATTTTACTGTCTCTACCTTCTCTTCACGAATCATTAATGTGGAAATTTTAACTGTACAGTTGAGGCCAACATCCTTCCCACAAGGAATGAACATTGAGAACACAGAGTCAAGCGTCAGTCCCATGATCAGACTTCCTGACGGTGGCTGTCCTCATGGAACAGTCCCAATCAAAAGAACTGGCATAGAAGAATTTGTAAGAGCAAAATCTCTGGGGAAAAGGTTGCATCAACGAAAAGATGCCACAGGACATCATGTTAGTCGTTTTACGATATGCTTATTTTAACCCTTTTAATATTCTCTTTCTTCAAAAAGCTTCATTAACTCTTGCTTCAGTGGGCAGCTCTGCGACTTACCGGAGGCGACTTCCTTGGAACTGAAGCAAATTTTAATTCCTGGGCGCCAAAGCTTGCAAACAACGGGCAGTACAGCCGTGCCCAGTTCAGGCTCTCCAGTGGACCTTATGACGCCATCAATGCCATAGAAGTTGGTTGGATTGTATGTTTTCTTTAGTCATTGTTACTAGAACGATTTTTATGTGGATGATATGTGACTTCAGTGAAGAATTGCTAATGTTTGTTTCAATATCTTCGAGTTGAATTTTCAGGTCTCAGTGGCTCTAAACAAGGACGATCGTCCTCGTCTTTTCGTTTCCTGGACAGTAAGTTTCAACAAGAAACTTGAATCAGTCAATCCAAAATAAGTTATTTTTGCCACCATTTTTTAACACCGGTTTGCATGGAATCCAGGCAGATGGAAATGTAAGAACCGGCTGTTATAACCTTCTTTGCCCGGGGTTTGTACAAGTGAGCAGCAAAATTGCTCTAGGCCAAGTGATTGAACCAGTTTCTGCTTATAACGGAGCCCAACAGGACGTGAAGCTGACTGTGTTCAAGGTAACTTATTTTGTCAATTGAAGTAGGTTTATAACAGCCGAAGCTAATGAAGAGATGTTGATGCTTCTCCCTCTATGGCAGGCTCCAGCGACAGGAAACTGGTGGGTGACATTTGGAGAGTCGAACGAATTGGTGGGTTACTGGCCGAAGTCCATCTTCACCCACTTAGCAGATGTCGCACATTCTATTCAGTGGGGAGGTGAGGTCTTCAACGCCAACTCTGCGGATCCTGCCCCTCAAATGGGAAGTGGTCATTTGGCTAATGAAGGCTACGGGAAAGCCGGGTATGTGCGAAGAGTGAAGATCGTCGACAGAAACTTAAACCGTGTCGACGCACCCACCACTGCTTCTCCTTTCTTGGACGTCCCCAATTGCTACAATGTGGTGGATGGTGGAAACCCAGGTGGAGACTTGGCCAGACATTTCTTCTTTGGGGGCCCTGGAGGCCGCTGTTAGTTGAAAGAGAATTCTGAAATCATTTGCAGATGAGAATAAAAGCTCTGTTGGTTGCAGCTATTCTTGTGCAAGAAATTTCAGTGTTTTTACTTCTATATTACTACCTAAATATTGCAAGTGAATAATAAAATCCAAATAGGTCTCAACCTTGGTTTTAATGCCACGTGTTTATCTCTTAGTACACACATTTATAGATAGTGTATATATATATATATATATATATATATATATCTTCTAGCCGTGTTTATCTCATAATACACGACATCTTGCTGCCAATTTCAGATTTAAAGAAGCAAATACCAATCATGAAACATATAATAAGAACAACATGATATATCTACTACATTAGATATGGAAGATAGAGAAACCAAGAGAAAGAATTTATATTTTTTTAATCAACTTAGGCAGCTCCTTGAAACCGGAACAACCCATTTAATCTTCACATCTTCAAGATCGAACAACACCTTCATATCTCATAATCTGAGTAGAAAAGAAAAACAACTGGAATCCTGATATCGCTGCTTTGATACTAGAAGTCCCACATAGCCAAAGTTAATATGGTGGAGACTTGCAGGAGTCTCACAGAAGGAGGTCTCATAGATGAGTCTCGGTTAAAATTATTTTTTTTATATTATTCTTCTATTTATGTTCAATTGTTCAATTTTTCTAAGACTTATCTTTTAGTGTTTAACTTTAGGTGTAACCTAGATAAAGGTAGTTTCAATTTAATTAGATTCTACTTGTTTCCTCTTTTATAAATAGAGGCTCATTGTACTCAAATTATAACAAGATAGTGAAGTATTTCTTTTTTCTATAAATTCATCGTGGAATCAAAGCAGGTTCTGTGAGTTGACTCGGTCAACCCATAGAAATAATTTCATCCTTTTATAATCTATCATCTTTAGTAGTTTAGGTTCATATTTTATTTCTTTTCTTTCCTATCCTAGTACATGTTGGTTTCTTAACATTCACACCTCCATACTAAATTTTTCTTATTTTAAATTATATATTAACATAAATATCTTCAAATCTACTTTACAACACAAAAATAATTTTGGCAACCAGAGATTTCTACAAAAAGCAATGAATATGCGAAAAAACAAAGGTCAGACTACAAGAGAGGTTCGAGCAACAACAAAAAACTTCAACTTTTGAAGCATGTTATACCACCAAGAATGAGAATTTATATGGAGACTTATATGTCTAAAGATAGATTCGTAAGTCTATGTTCTTAAATATTAAAAAATTCTCAATCTGAGTTTTTTACAGGGATATATCAATATCGGAAGAGTCAATGTCACACTGGCCAAAGAAAAAAGAGTACTCAGTTCAGTCAGATTATAGAATCCAAAATCTATTAGAATCTTTCTCTCAAAATAAATATTTTTTATGAAGAAAAAATATACTAGAATGAAAGTTATCAAAGTCTAGTTTCATAAGGAGAAAATGTAATGTCAATCTAATCTACGAATAAGGAGATATTTGCATAAGAGTCAACAACCATCAAGCTATAGAATGAAAAAAATAAAGAGGTCATAACATATTCAAGAATGAAGCTTTTTATGTCAAATTAGGTATCAAACTAAAACTCATTGAGTCAAGTTTCTTAAGCAACAATCGGTTTGTGATTCTGATATATATTGTGGGAGATATTAATTTCAGAAGTACTAAAGGTTAGTTCTCACGAAAATCTCTTTTTTTCCTATTTTCTCTCCTATTATCTCTCCTTGCATTGGCGTGAATTGAGTTTCTTTTTCTCTTATAATCTTGTTTGTTAGCCCAATTTCTCTTCTAATTAGATAATTTTGGTCAGAATTAATCACTCTATGATGTGTTCATTCAAGGTATGCAAAAATTTGTTATTTCAACGTTGTTTCCAAGGTTTGCGTTTTTGTTATTTGCTTGTGTATTCTACGCATAGTCAACTCCAAAAATTTTGGTCACCCCCCCCCCCCCCCCCCCCCAAAAAAAATGAGACTTAGTCAAATTTATTTAAGTTTTACCGTTATAGTCTCCCCTAGTTTTTCAACAAAAAAAATGATCATATTCTTGATTTGTTCGGAAGTATGAGTGTTGCATAGTTGCCTTCTTCCGATTAAAGTTGTTTTCCTCTTGTATTTCTTCAGTTAATCTTTTGACTTATGTATGGAACTTTATCGTACATCTAGGAGTGATTTTCTTCTCCCACATAGTGTTTTGTCCAAGGTGGGTCTCTATATCCTTTTTATCCCCAACATATTGAACCTTGTGTCTCGATCCATGCATGTGTAGATATGACCGATCTTCCATGATTTTGAGCCAGTCTTGCAGACTAAGAGGCATTAGGTCTCTAGCCTGGTACTATTACTTCAATGGTCTGTAAAGGTCATCATCCAAAAGCATAGTAGATTAACCATAGTTTGCCTTTTACGGTAGGCCGCCAAGGTGACAACCTAGGATCGGCATGCCTACACAAGCGACATATAGCCCAAGAGCATTGATGTAACATATATTGTTGAAAAAAAAACTTTTTTTTATAAGATATTACATAAGATTGACAAGTTCGCGAATCTACCCATTCTCAGTCTCACTGTGTACCAATATGTGGTACATTAACTCCAATGTCAAAACATGATAACGCTCCATGTGTCCTTTGGAATACTTTAGGCAAATAGGTAATGAAGAATGAGAATGGAAACACTTGAAAAGAGACCTGCAAGAATGATCTGGTCTGCAGCTAAAGTTGCGTAAGGAACAGCTCACTTTCCCAATTTTTGTTTAATTGATACCGCTGGCTATAAGTGTAAAGATATATGGATTCCGTGAACTTCCCATCAACTAAAGGAAACCTACTCCCTCCAGTTAAGATTACTGCAAGATTTCGCTGTGTTATGTCACTTTTATGGATTAGTACCTTTTATACTTAATTGACCAGATGCTGGCTGGGTATCATTCACGAGAGGACATTTAATCAGAGTTTTCATGACGACAGATATTAATCCCAGATCGTTCGTTTTTTCTTTAAACCATCTCCGGTAAACCAGTCATACCTGGTCTCCAGGCCTGTACTGTGTTCATCATCTCCTCCATGGACAAGAACACAGATACCTACCTAGGAAAAATTATTTGTACTCTGTTTGTTTTCTTGTTTGTCGTCTCCAGTGGAAAGACTCTACCCGTTAAGGAGAATGGAGAGTCTCTGTCAACTCAGGAGTATTTTGAATTGAAGCGAGAGGTGAAAAGGCTCAATAAACCAGGTGTTACGGTTATCAAGGTGAGATTCACCCATTTCTAATTAGTTAGACTAAATTCTTTGAAATTGTTTAATTGCTTAACTAAGATGCATTTCAGACCAAATACGGGGAGATTTATGACTGTGTCGAGATCTATAAGCAACCCGCCTTTGATAACCCTCGTCTTAAGAATCACACCATTCAGGTTACTACCGTTCGTCCTTCAGTTTAATTTATTTCTAGACTCGTTTCCTCTGCGCCTTTCAATCCAGACTTTCACGTAGACGTTTATTTTGTATTGCTTAGCTGCAACCATCCTTTATCTCAGAAGTAGCCAAGAAAGAAGGGTCTGGATCACTGTCAACAGTTGATATCAGGCTTCCGGATGGAGCTAAATGCCCGCAAGGAACGGTGCCTCTTCAAAGGATGACCATGGAACACCTGATAAGAGCTAAATCCCTCGCAGGAAAAGGTAAACGCATTGTAGAGATAGGACATCGTAACTTCAGTCGAAAAGTTCCCAGTGGCGGAGGTGTGGTAAGCAGCTTTATTTTATGTTTCATCTTCCTAAACGACGTATGTATTTCAAATTTTCATTAACTAATTCATGTCTATCTTATTCACAGTTTTCTGTTGCACAAAAGATTGGTGGAGAGTATTATGGACTGAGTGCACGTTTTAACGTTTGGGCTCCAAACTTAACCCAATATGAGCAAATCAGTGCCTCTCAAATGTGGCTCATAGCTGGAAAAGAAGGGTATGGGTTCGATACAGTGGAGGCAGGATGGATGGTAAGTACCCTCCATTATTTCCTCCCTTTTCTGCTCGGTTCTCACTGGTTCATATTATTAATTAGGTATCTGTGAATCACAGGTCGACCCAATAAATTATCCAGATGTATCTGCCTATCTCTTTACCTATAGCACAGTAAGTTGTAAACAACTCTTTAGTTTTTCATGTAGAAGATAGAGTGTTTCCAGTGCATTAATGGGTTTTCTGGATTTTAGAACGATGGTTATCAGACAGGCTGCTTAGACAGACAATGCCGCTTCATACACGTCAACAATGAGATTCCACTTCCGATGCTACTGCGTGACGTTTCTGTTCACAATGGGAAACAAGAGAGCATTGTGCTTTCCCTATACAAGGTATTGTGCCAATAAGATCATTTGAGGTTGAGAATGGTTAAAAGAGATTAGAAAATGAAGAATGGTTACGTTGATGGCAGGATCCGTGGGTGGAGCATTGGTGGCTGACATACGGAGAGGAACGAACTGCAGTGGGTTATTGACCAGCAGAAGACTTCCCTTGGCTGGATGAATACGCAACGAGTTTCAAATTGGGTGGGGTGGTTACTACAAAAGCTGGGAGTCGTGAGTGGCCACAGATGGGCAGTGGACGCTGGGCTGAGTATGGCTACACGGAAGCTGCTTTTATCAGTGACGTTCATTTGCTTGACAAGATAGCCAATGGAATAGGTTTACCCGACGGAGTGCAGACCTATAATGACAATATCTACTGCTACAGTACTGTCGACAATCTAAAAACTTATGATCCAGTCCTAGGAAGACACATCTACTTTGGTGGACCTGGAGAAGAAGACTGCATGTAACCTTTTCCAACTCTCTTTCGTAATTGCGACTATTCGTTTTGTGATTAGAATAAAAAGAGTCTAGAAACGCTACTGAGTTTTTGAAGAATCACCTTTTACTAGTGGTAGGAGTGTAAGCTTAATCATGAATTTCTAACAACAACATGAAATTCATCATATAAATTAAACGGAAGCTAAATCATACCTCCTTCCATACGCTTCAAACTCTGTTATCTGTTCGGTGCTTTCGATCTCTGAGCATTCACGGCGATGGCTCAACTGAAGGGGCTTGAGTCACGAGACAGGGGACCAAAAACTACCATCTGAAGCGAACCTCCCATCAAGGTTATTCATGGCTTCGTGTTACCGAGGGAGTTGCAACTACCAGAAGTTTGAGACCACGATGAATGAGAAAACCGTTTCTCATAAAAACGGTTAACATTCTCCCACTTGGTCCAAACTTCAAATATAATCTTAAACTCATCGATAATCTGAATTTAAGTAATAAATACATGAATCATGGCGATAGGTCCTCTAATGACGAGTATTATCTTCCATGTATTACTTATACTTTATGAATAAACCCTATGTTTACTCTTGGTCCAACACAGATGAATTTTCTCAAAATTAAAGTACACATAAATATGAGAAAAAACATCACATTAATTAAGAATTTCATTGAAATAACATTGTTCATAAAAAGAAAAATTTACATAATGAAACCAAGTCCCATATTCACAACATGATCCTTGAATTTAAACGATGGCATGCCCTTAGTCAAAGGATCTGCGATCATTAAGTCAGTGCTGACGTGCTCAATGACCACTTTCTTTTCTTTAACACGTTCTCTTATGGCCAAATACTTTATGTCGATGTGTTTACTTTGACTTCCACTTTTGTTGTTTTTGGCCACAAAAACAACAGCTGAATTATCGCAATATATTGTTAATGGCCTAGCGATAGAATCCATAATTCTAAGCCCAGAAATGAAACTCTTAAACCATACACCATGTGAAGTAGCCTCAAAACAGGAAACTAACTCGGCTTCCATAGTCGATGTGGTGGTCAAATTCTGTTTGGCACTCCTCCGTGATATTGCTCCACTGGCCAATAAGAAAATGTATCCTGATGTTGATTTGCGGGAATCAATACAGCCAGCAAAGTCAGAATCTGAGTAACCAATGACTTCTAGATTGTCCGTCCGCCTATACATCAGCATGTAATCTTTGGTTCCTTGAAGGTACCTCATTACTTTATTTGCAGCTCTCTAGTGGTCTAACCCGGGATTACTCTGATATCGCCCCAACATTCCAACAGCAAATGCAATATCAGGTCTTGTGCAGACTTGAACATACATTAGGCTTCCAACAGCAGAAACATATGGAATGTCCTTCATTTGTTCCCTTTCAAGGTCGTTCTTTGGGCATTGGTTCAAATTGAACCTATCACCCTTCACAATGGGAGCTACACTTGGTGAACAACTCTTCATCTGAAATCTCTCTAACACTGTATTAATACAGGTTTCCTGAGACAGACCTAAGATACCTCGAAATCTGTCTCTATGAATCTTAATGCCAATGACATAAGATGCCTCACCCATATCCTTCATATCGAAATTGTTAGAGATAAATTGTTTTACCTCATGTAGAAAACCCTTATCATTGGTTGCTAGCAAAATGTCATCCACATATAAAACAAGCAAACAAATTTTACTCCCACTGACCTTCTGGTATATACATTGATCCATAATATTTTCTACAAACCCGAATGAAGAAATTACATTATGGAATTTCAAATACCATTAGCAGAATGCTTGTTTTAATCCATATATTGAATTTTTTAGCTTGCAAACCAATTGGTCACCATCACTAGAGGGGAATCCTTTAGGTTGTTTCATGTAAACCTCCTCCTCTAGATCTCCATTGAGAAATACCGTTTTCACATCCATTTGTTGCAACTCTAAGTCAAAATGGGGTACTAATGCCAAAATAATGCGCAAGGAATCTTTCTTAGATACAGGAGAAAAAGTTTCCTTGTAATCGATTCCTTCTTTCTGAGTGAATCCCTTAGCAACGAGTCTTGTCTTGTATCGCTTAATGTTGCCTAACGAGTCTTTCTTTGTTTTAAATACCCATTTACATCCAATGGCTTTAAATCCACTAGGTAACTCAACAAGATCTCAGACTTCATTACTCTTCATAGAATTCATCTCTTCCTTCATGGCATTATACCATAATTTTGATTCTTTGCAACTCATGGCTTCTGAAAAATACATGGGATCATTTGCGGTTTCAATGTCAGATTCTTGCAGATACACAATATAATCATCGGAATTGTTGATCTCCTGAGTCTAGTAGATCTTCTTAATGTTGAATCATCATTTTCTTGAGAAGTATGTGGTTCAACTAGTTGTTCAAAAGTGCTTGGCAACTCTTGAAGTACCTGATCTACTGGAATGTTGTCAGCATTTTGTGGAACTTCAATGATTGGTTGTTCAACACCAGTTTGTACTTGAGGGGTGCTGTGAAAAAAATAACCAATCTATCACTTGAGGTGGAAGGTTGAGATTCTGAATGATCCTTCTCAAAAACTATGTTCCGAGTTGGATTCCTCCCACTGATCAAGTCATTTTCAAGAAATTTTGCATTTCTTGATTCCGCAATCCTAGTGTTGTGAGATAGACAGTAAAATCTGTAACCTTTAGACCTTTCAACATATCCAATGAAATACCCACTTATGGTCCTCGGGTCCAATTTCTTCTCTTGTGGATTATAAATTCTCACTTCAGACGGGCATCCCCAAACGCGCATATGTCGCAAACTCGGTTTCCAACCTTTCCATAATTCAAATGGCGTTTTTGGAACAGCCATGGTTGGAACTCGGTTTAATATATACACTGCCGTCTTAAGTGCTTCAGGCCACAAGGATCTAGGAAGATTGGAGTTGCTAAGCATACTCCGCACCATGCCTAATAATGTTCGGTTTCTTCTTTCTGCTACACCATTTTGGTTCGGAGAACCAGGCATTGTATATTGGGCAACAATCCCATGTTCTTGAAGAAACTTTGCAAATGGCCCACGTGCTTGTCCATTATCTGTGTATCTACCATAGTATTCTCCACCTCTATCTGATCTCACGATCTTAATTTGCTTACCGCATTGTGTCTCTACTTCAGCCTTAAAGATCTTAAAGGCATCTAATGCTTCATTCTTGTTATAAAGCATGTAGAGATACATGTATCATGAGGAATCATCTATAAAAGAGATGAAGTATTTCTGACCATGTGAGTCCATGTCTGGACTACATATCAGTATGTATGATCTCTAATATGGTTGAACTCCTATTGGCACATTTCTTTGACTTGTTAGTCTGCTTTCCCTTAATGCAGTCTACACAAGTCTCAAAATCAGTAAAATCGAGAGTATTAAGTACTACTTCATTCACTAATCTTTTAATTCTATCTATGGAGATATGACCTAATCTCCGGTGCCATAATGTAGAGGAATCCTCATTAATAACACCTCTTTTATGACCTATGTGAACATGCATTGAACCGTAAGTGGCATTGTTTTGTAAATTAATGTTATAAAGATCATCAGACAACGTACCATTCCCAACACGATCAGACTTATAATATAAACTGAAAGATGAGTCTGAAAATTTCAAAGAATATCCATAAGGTACAAGCCTTGAAACTGAAATCAAGTTTCTAGAGAAACTTGGAACATAAAAGGTCTTTTCTAATTTTAAAAAAAAGCCACTACTTAAAATTTAAATAGCAAGTTCCTATAGCTTCCACATGTGAGCTCATCTTATCTCCTGAGAAAATGTAATGCTCACTTCCCACTGGTTTCCTTAGGTTTTGCAAACCCTGCAAGGAATTCGAGATGTGGATTGTTGATCCAGAATTAATCCACCAAGTGTAATTATTGACATTAACCATATTAGATTCATAACAAACAAATGAGGTTGGTGTACCTTTGTCAGCAAGCCATTTCTGAAACTTGGTGCATTCTTTCTTCATGTGTCCCTTCTTTTTACAAAAGAAACACTTGAAATTTTTCTTAATACCAGCTTGGGAGGGTATTTTACCCTTCCCTTTTTGTTTGGCTTGATACTTGCCCTTTCCATGTGTTGCCAACATGACATTTTCTCCTTGTTCCATCACCTTCCTCTTGAACAAACATGGTCAAAAGTTCATTAACTGACCATTTATCTTTATGTGTATTATACGTAATTTTGAAGGGTCCATATTGGTGCGGAATGGAATTCAAAATGTAATGCACCATGAAAGATTCTGACATATCAACCTCGAGATTTTTTAATTGAGCCGCAATATCCCTCATTTGCATGATGTGCTCGCGCACACCTCTCATACTGGTGTGCTTTAGGGATGAGAACTTCATGATTAGGGTTCTTATTAATGCCTTATCTGAAGTGACATATTGAGCATCAATGGATTTCAGCAAATCTTTGACATTTTCATACTGCTCAACAAAACCACGAATACCAGCAGCAATTTTAGTCTTAATGAACATTACACTGAGGCGATTAGATTGCTACCATCGTTCATAAAGTGTAATTTCAGCTGCAGTGCTGGTATCAGTAATTACTAGTGGTTCGTCTTTACTAATAGCATAATCTATGTCCATCCACCTAAATGAAGAAGTATTCTCTCTTTCCAGACCTTATAGTTATCTCCCTTAAGATCAGGGATATCACAACGAATATCAGAGAAATGTGCAGGTTGTACAACTGCATAAAATTACAAATTACATATCATGCTTTACCAATGTAAATCATGCTTAAAAATAAAATCAATTGACATAAAAAACATTGCCTGTGGGCTAAATATTTTTTAATTCAAGCAGATTCAATATTCTTTATGAGTAATCTTGATGATAAAACTATCAAATTATTTATGAATTCATAATTCCTATGGGTAAATTATGAATAATTTGATATTTTATCCTAATTAATATACTCAAATATAATAAAAATTCTTGTGGGATAAAATTTATTATATTAAGTATAATTAATTATAATTAATTTCTACTTTTTATTTATAATAAAACTATCAAATTATTTATGAATGCATAATTCCTGTGGGTAAATTATGAATAACTTGATATTTTATCCTAACTAATAAACTCAAATATAATAAAAATTCCTATGGGATAAAATTTATTATATCAAGTAAAATTAGTTATAATTAATGTCTAATATTCTTTATGTGATCCTAATCATAATATATAATTTTTATTAAGTTAAAGATACTGTGGCTACTCTTTAATTAATAAAAATTATATGGATCACTAGACATTAAATCTCATAAATGTATGAGAATAGCATGAATGGCATACTTTTAACTTACACTAAAATGTTATCATTATGCACAAAATATTCTCATAAGATATACATAATTAAAAATTATAATATTGTGCATAACTTTAATTTCATGCATTTAAATATATGCCAAAAATGCATAAAAACTGTAACAGGAAATAAATGTAAAACTTCCAATATACATAACAGCCGATGGCCAGTGGCCTAATGATCACTGGCACAATTGTTTTTGCCAAGACGCGGGTTCGAATCCCGTTGGCGCAAAAGCGATTTTAAGTACCGAGTCGGCTCGGTCCAGGAAAGGCGAGCCAACTCAACTGGTCCGAGTCGACTCAACAGTTTTTTTTTTCTTTTAATCTCTGAGTCAACCCGACCTGAGTCGCAGTTGCCGAGTTGGAACGGTGAGTCGCAGAAGACTCATCCTGAGCCAACTCGATGATATTTACAAAAATACCTTATGATTTTAATTAACATGATTCTGCATGCTGGAGGTCGTCTTCAACCTCCAGCCACGCGCAGAAGGAAAGTTCACCGGCATTCCGCCGAAATTCTTTCAAGTCATCGACTCCGAAAAAATGTCGGAATGGTCGCCAGCGTTGGCGCTGCGGCTCCGACGCTCTAAGGCGTCGCGAGAGAGTCGCCGACAGTCCCGTACTGAGAGCGGACAGAGAGTGTCGGCACCAATTGTTTTTTTTTTATACAATGTTGATGACGGCAAACCGTGCGGAATGGTCGCCGGCGTCGGTGCTGCATCTTTCTCTGACGCTTTTCACCATGCAAGAGCCCCGGTTGTCGCAAAAGGGGAGCATACAGGGACCGCACAAAATTTGTTTTAAAAAACAAAAATAAAGACCGAAAACAAAGCTTTTAAATTTAAGCTCAAATGGAACTGAAACACTGGATCAGAGGTCTACTTTGAAACCAACTGTAAGCCTAAACATGAATATCTAATAACAACATGAAATTCATCATATAAATTAAACGGAAGCTAAATCATACCTCCTTCCATATGCTTCAAATTTCATTCTCTGTTCGGTGCTTTCGATTTCTGAGCACTCACGGCGATGGCTCAACTGAAGGGGCTTGAGTCACGAGACAGGGGACCAAAAATTACAATATGAAGCCAACCTCCCATCAAGGTTATTCATGGCTTCGTGTTACCGAGGGAGTTGCAACTGCCGAAAGTTGCAACTGCCAGAAGTTTGAGACCACGATGAATGAGTTAACCATTTTTCATAAAAACGGTTAACAAGAAGAACAAAAAGGCTTGGGTTACAATAGTCTGTCTAAATGACCAGATGAGCAAGGCACACCAAGGAATAAAGAAGAAAAAGAAGGGAAAGACAATTTATCTATCGAATAAACCCCAATTGGATGAGATGAAAGAGAAATGTCTTTGCAGTGCTCATTTGACCAACCAATCGGGTGCCTCGAAGAAAATAAAGTAACATACGAAGGTTAATTGTTCAAGTCACAACGATCCAAACATGCGTTCCACAAAAGTTTTGGACTGAGACTAAGGGTTTTGGTTCAACAAAGATAGGTCTCCAAAATCTCTATGTGACCTATCTATGTAATTAGTTGCTCATAATGAGAATTTAGTCGAATTTCATCTAATTTAAAAAAAAATTACTAAAGGCCAACTTCCAAGCTTAAATGTTTAATATTTGAACATTGAGAACTTATGTACTTAACTCAATTACACTCCAAAAGTTCTTTTGCTTTGGACTCCTCAAGCAAAAATGACCACTCCTACTTTCAAATCAAATTTGGGGATTATATGAGCTTTCAAAAAGCCAATTGCATAAGAGCAAAGTATTTATGAACTCATTCTTAGAAATTTTCCATTTACTCAACATCTTATGTGCTAAAATTTCTGCACTCATCCTTCAAAATTCTAACATTTTTTATTTAAAGAGACTTTTTTTTTATCAAGTATTGAGTATTCATGGTTTTTTTACAAGATGTTGAATTTCCAAAAAAAAAAAAAAATCACTGACTTGTTGTAATTTAAGTACAATGAACCTCTATTTATATGGGGGATGGTTAGTCAATTTGAAGTCTGAGATGATCTTCAACCGCATGACGTCGTTCAACAGTTGAAGTCGTTAGTGGAGCGCATATGACATTTTATCAGGATGTAGGGGATGAAGCGGTCCTTCATCTCCACGGTTTAAAATCTTTCATCTCAAAGAAGGTCATATTTGATCTTCTTTGATATGAAGGACGCGCGACGCTTCCTTTTCCCCTCTCTCGCGCGTCCTCATTTTCCTTTTTTTCTTCCTCTCTCCCGCACTCTGTCTCGGAAACTCTCCAAGCGGTGAAGCCCCAACGGACTGCGATTCGCCACCGAAGAAGCAGGAGACTCCGTCGGCGAAATTTTCACAAGGGTTCTCTATTCTGGAGGGCTGAGAAACAGAGCTTAACAGGTTTTCGAGAGCCCTCTGTCTCAGAAACTCTCCACGCGGCGAAGCCCCAACGGTTGTGATTCGCCACCGGAGTAGCAGCCAACTCCATCGGCTACATTTCCGCTCAACCTCCATCTCGACAGCACAGCGGCAAACGACCCATCAATAAAATTTCCGCAGAAGGAGGAAGAAGGCTTCTGATTACAATTTTCCTAAGTTAGGAAAATTTAACCAACGCAGTAAGCTGAGTCACGCGCCAGACTGGGCTTACTAAACCGAGTCAACCCAGGCCAACTCAGATTGGGCCAACTAAAAAAAAAATCATAAATAAAAATAAGCTCCAATTTTGGGCGTCCAGAGGGTGGACATAGCTATCGCGGATGCTACTTGGGCACAGGTGGGGACATCAGCATACAGACCCTACTTTCGAGCTTGAGGACAAGCCGTATTGATTTGCTTCGTAAATTCGGTTGGAGCTTGATTAGCTACCTAGATTGTTTTTCTCTGTTCGTCGTGATCTCTGGTTTTTCGGCGCCGTGGGAAGAAGACACTGTTGGAAAATTTGATTTTCCTAAGTTAGGAAAAAATTAATGTGGCGCCGGTTCAGCGCCTGACACAACCCAGTAACCCAGCACTATATCAATTTTATTACTATATTAAACTTCATATTTAAGTCTCTGGTAAATAAAATATAATTAAAGTATGCAATTGATTAATTAATTACTTTTAATTTTGTGAAAAATATATTATTAATTAATACCATGTAAAAAATCTATCTTATGTGATTAATATAATAATTTTTTATTTATTAATTATATATTTTTTTTTACTCTATTGTATTAGTGATTTAATAGTGGCAATTAAAATATTTTTAACTCAAACACTTGGTTTAATTAACTCATTTTTATAATTAATAAAATCAATAGTTTTAAATTTCGAAGATGAAGATGAAGATGAACTTTTTCACACTAACACCCTATTTCGAAGATTTTGAACATGAACTTGTCCACACTAACACCCATTTCGAAGATGAAGATCATGTAGATGCATGAGATGAAGATGAAGATCAAATTTCCAGTTTGTTGACTAACCCCCCCCCCCCCCCCCCCCCCCCTAGAAGAAATAAGTAGAATCCAATTACAATTAAACTAAAGTTATCCCGATTACACCCAAAGTTAAACACTAAATGATAAGTACTTTTCTCATCATGCACTGAAGTGTATTTTCCTCTAGTATACTTGAACATAAGGAACACAAATGCTTTTGTCCTTCTACAAAGAAAACATTTATATTTGTAGATGTTGAATTTTTCTAGGATACTCTCTTCTTTGCGTCATCCACTATAGATGTGTTTCTTTCTACTACTACAGATCTAGAGATAGTTATTCCTACACCTTTAGAGGATATCCCTGATCTGTCACGTGGTGCTACTATTGAGAAACTACTACTACAAGTAGGGTGGCTTCAAATCGAGCTCGTTTAAATTAACGAGCCGAGCTCGACCGAATCAAGGTTTGGCTCAAAATCCTAAACCCTATATACAATTTATTTGACATATATTTTTTGAAAAGTTTTAAATGTATGTTGGAGCACAAACCCGAGACTTGTATTTTTTGAAAAGTTTTAAATGAATGTTGAAGCTCGAACTCGGTTAAAATTATTAGGCTCAAGCTCGATAACAATTTTAGGCTCGAGCTCGAGTTCAAAATATTTAAATCAAGCTTGGCTCGAACATAGGCAGGTTTGGGCTCGGCTCGATGCCACCCCTAACTTACAGGTATATCATAGAAGACGAGTAACTTTACATCAGGCTACATTTCCCTCTCTCATACCGGATCAAGAACCCACTTCATTTGTTGATCCTGAGGTAAGTGATCTACACGTTCCTATTGTTCTTCGGAAGGGTGTAAGTAAAGGTACTCGTTATTCATTGTCAAATTTTGTTTCTTTTGATTCCTTATCTAACCGATACAACTAGTTTGTTTTGTCATTGTCTTCTTGCACTATTCCTACCTCCATACAGGATCTCAATAGAAGCAAGCCATGGATGCTAAGATGGAAGCACTATTAGATAGAGGAACTTGGCAATTATGTGGTCTACCCCCAGGTGCCACAATTGTTGAATACAAATTGGTATTTTCGATGAAATATAAGGTCATATTAGTAGTCAAAGGTCTGCACACTGACCTATGGAGTTGATATTTATGAGACGTTCATTCCAATTACCAAATTATCTTCTATCTGTATTTTATCTCTATAGTTGTGAACTGGGGATAGCAACTATGTGAGTTTGACATTAAAAATTCTTTCTTGATTTTAAGTGCATAGGGGTAATTCTATAATATTTTTTTCCACTTAATAAAAGAGATGAGAGGTCAAGCACAGACCCTTACAAGAGTTAATTGAGACTCTCTTCTCAAATTCTCCCCTCTTTCCTCCTTCAATTTCCTCTCTCCATACTCTCTTCCTTGCCTTTTTCACATTATGGTCAAAGTGGATTTGACTTTTAGGGGGGGTTAGTCAACAAAATGGATTTTTGAAGTTCAAGTTCATGTCCAACATGAAGATCATGTCAGTCATATACATGAATGTCATCTTCGTACTTGGTGTTAGTGTTGACACCTTCATATACAGGAAAATAGTTTCCAGTGTTATAGTGCCCACCCATTAGAAAAACATAAAAAACAAGAGAATCCCTAAACCTTTACAGTACACATATAATTACAACATAATCCTTGAACCCCAAATTAGGTAAAAAAATCATTATTATTACGCAAATAAGTTATTTAATATATAATTAAAATATATTAATATATTTATTAATTGAATTAGATATTTTATTGTACATTAATATTGTAATTACGTGAGCCAATGAAATACGCACATGATTAATTACAAGTAATAAATAAATAACGTTATAAATAAAAAAAATGAAAGTAATATGTTTAGCTATTAATTTATTAATAACATATGATATACTATAACCTAAAAATGAATGATTTAAGAGGAAAACTTGATCTAATCATAACTTTAATACACTATATTTGTACGTAATATTACCACTCTTAAATCACTAATATAATACAATAAATAAAAAATAAATATAATGAGTAAATAAAGAATTATTTTATTAAAAACGTACTATGGCGTAGTATTAATTAATAATATATTTCCAAAAAATTGAAATTAATCAATTGATCAAATGCATATTGTAACTATATTTTATTTACTAAACTTAAATATCTAGTTTAATATAGTAATAAAATTTAATAAAAATAATATATAAATAAATATACAACTTTATTACTAATTTAATAAAGTTTTATTGTAATAACCAATTCATGATTAGTATTAAAATCATCAAATTACAAGTTTAGTATATCAGAACAACACATGTTCAAAAACAATAAAAGATACAATCATCAGTTATCATTCCACATGCAAGTCACTATGTCATCTCGAAATTGTGCGGCTCTTGTGGATTCTACTGCACACTGCCTCCGAAAGCTTGTTACTTGGGTATTCTCTTCCACAAGACCATTGCTATCATCGTTGTCTGTATCGTCCATTGCACATAATTGGACCTCATCACCTCCTCCACCAAACTCGTCATCCGAATCATCATCTTCCAAATCAAATATATCATTGTAATCCTCTCTATGTATATAATTGTGCAATATGCAATAAGCAATGACAATTTTTGTCTGCATCTTAAAAGAAAATGGAGTGTCTTTCAACATTTGAAATCGAGCTTTTAAAGCACCAAAAGTTATCTCAATAATATTCCTCAAAGATGAGTGTCTTCGATTGAATAATTCTTTTTCATTCTTAGGAATATTATCTCCAAATTCTTGCAAATGATACCGAGTTCCTCGATATGGAGCCAAAAATCTTGGTAGATTTGCATAACCAGCATCGACTAGATAATATTTACCTACAATACAAAATATTTTTTACATAAAATAAATAAAGATAAAATAGATAAAAGATTACTACATAAAAATATATTATTTACCTTCAGGTACAAATAGTGTATTTCGGCGAGTCAATGCGTCCTTCAGCACACGAGAATCGGCTATTGATCCCTCCCATCCAGCTAGTACATAAGTGAATTGCATGTCGAATGTATATGCTGCCATCACATTTTGTGAGAGATAGCCATTTCTGTTCCAGAACCTTGGTTGTTCTTCAAGCGGGATGTTCGCTTTGATATGCGTTTCATCAATAGCCCCAATACAATCCTAATTATATAATTTCAATTAGTATTACTAAATTTAGTTAGAGGGCAAGTGATGTTACCTTGAAGTATGGATAACACATTGAATTGTTTAAAATCCTCGGGTGTGTGCATTCTGAAGGTTGTTTGATGTAATCAGAGTGAAGTTTGAGGATAGCATCCAACACCTTGTTGAAATATTTACTTATGGTCTAGTTCGATTTATCAAACATCTCTATTGTGACACTATAGGCTTATTGTTGACCAACAGTTAGGAAGAAATAGGCAAGTTGTTCCTCCACAAAGATGGTCTTTGTCGCTGATAAAAACCCTCTGCTATTAAGTATTTTTGCCAATTCCTGTAAACTTTTCAAAATTTAACAGGAGATTTGTCTAAGGCCTTTTGCAAATACAACGGACCATTCATCCCACAAGAACGGGTATACCTCTATTGCCATGGCATAGATAGTATCTTACTATGATGATAATAATACATGTCAATCCAACCATAGTTACATCCATTTCTTCTTTTGTCATAATATCCATGAGAATATGCAAATCTAATCTTCTAAAAAGTCATAAAAAAAATAAACATCAATCTTCAATCATAACCTATTCATCCAAACACAACAATCATATTCACATCCATACTCATCCACCATATTATCCACATAATATATTAAGACAACAAGCATATAAAATAAAAACCTTAACCATACTGATAAGTCTAGCAACGTTATAATTCAAACACCGTCTTTAATACATAACAATCTTCCCAAAAAAGATATTATACATAAAACGCATTACAATTAGTTGTTTGCATAATAATTAAGTAACCCGACCCGCTCTGCCACTGTCATTTTTGTAAACATGGCCTTCTTACTTGGTGTATCCAACCATCCAGGAGCGTCATACTTCAGTGCATCTGACAGGTCTAGGATTTCCATGAGGGCATTGATCCAAGGTTCTTCGACATCGCGCTCCTTATACTTCATAACACAATTCATTGCTTCAGCGATTCGGCTCACTGCATCAATTAATTGTCTATTGTCATCAGTGGGCAATTAGCTTCTCTTTCTATGACGACCTAAAGATGACCCTTTACTTCTATGAGATTGATCCGTTGTCGAATCATTTCCGCTAATGAATTCTGGTGGAGTTCCCATAACTACATCAACATTGTCGGGCTTGTCCATCGGGATAGGAGCCGACTCATCATGGATGATTTCATCGCCCATATCTATAGGAGTTGTACTACCACTCCCTACAGCTGTTGAGTTTCCGACTACCATAGCCAATTTGTCATAAAGGGGGCAACCTTGTTGTCTATACTTCTTAGCAGCTTTATGCTCCTACAAGAATAAAACATCATTTATAATGGAATAGAGTTCTTAGTAATGCGAAACAATACAAACTATTTTACAATATATCATGATTTACTGACATTTTTGTAGTCTTGCCATACAAAATGACATGCAGTAACTCATTGTGTGGTTGCATCCCAACCGAACCCACTAGTGTTGAGACAACTCGTTACCGTTTGTATGTTTTCTTCCATGACTTGTTTGATTCTTAAGCTGCTCAACAGTTTTTTTATTGACTGCATCTTCATTGAACTTATTGACACATTTCGTATATACCTCATGCTTCCAAACCCCATTGGGCAACTTGTTCCCCATATATACCTGCTCGACTAAAAGATCAAGCATTTTGTTGTCTTCTTCAAAGCTCCAAAAGTCATATGATCGACCACTTGGTTGTTTTCTTGTAGCCATTTTCAATCTAAATCCGAGATTGTCCTCATGGAAAAAACTTTATCAGACAACCATTACCCGTCACGAAAACAAAAACCACAAATAAGAAAATACCATGTGGTGGATATTTATAACAGCCGAATCTCCTCACCACATGACAAAAATATTACATAGCACTTCAAAAATTTTAGACAACATTCTAAAACATTCCAAATTGAATCAACTATTTCCATTGGAGATGTACTAAATAATGCAAACACACACACACATCAAGTCCAAATTCGCCGAAAACCCCTGGTAGAGCCCCATATGACTTTACAATAACTACGAACTGTACCTCATCAGTGATGGGGGTCGGGTTTCGTTGGCTAATGGACGCCATGTAGGCGACTCAACCTTGTTTGAACTGGACTAAACACCGTAAACCGTAATTGAGAACCTTAAAAAAACCCTAGACCCTAAACCCTAAACCCCATACCCCCAAAACCTCCTAAACCCTATACCCTAAACCCTAATTCCAGAAGTTAAACAAAAAACCCTAGATCTTAAAAACCCTAAAAGCCCCAAACCCTAAACCCTAAACCCTATCACCCAATAAACCTTAACTGAAAAAAAAATGAAAAAAAAACTAAACCCTAACAATACCCTAAACACTTAACCCCTAAATACAGAGCACCAAACCCTAAAAACACTAAAACCTAACCCTAATAAAAAATTTAGACCCTAAACTGTAACACTAAATCCCACAATTATGCACAAATAACACCAAATTAGGCCCTGAAACTAAAATTAAATCAAATACAACACTCATTTAATCACAAAAAAATTAGGGTCTAGTCATACCTTCTGAAATTTGGGGAAAACTGAACCCGACGGCTGAAATCAAAGCCGAATGGGGAAATCGATGCCGAATCAAAGTAGAAATTAAGAAATTGAAGCCCAAATGTCAAAATCGAAGAAAATCGAAACCGAAATAGGGGAAATCGCAGGAAATCGAAAGGTATTTTGGGGGAAAAGTTAATAACAAGAGGGAGAAGGGAGTGAGATGCCGAAAGGGAGAAAAGAGGGAGAAGGGAGTGAGATGCCGAAAGGGAGAAAAGAGGGAGAAGAGACAGAGAGAAGAGAGGGAGGCCGAGAGGGATAAGAGAGATGGAGAAGCAAGTGGGAGGTTCAGAGGGAGAGCGAGTCCGAGATGGAGTGAAGGATGCTGAAAGGACGTTCGCAACGAGAGATGGAGGCCGTAGAGAGGGAGACCGGAGAGGGACGGTGGAGACGAGAGAGGGAGCAGAGAGCTTGGGTTTAAGGGAGACGACAGAGGGGCTGCGGGAACGAGAGAGGGGTGCGGGAACAAAATGGCAGAAATGAGCAAGAGGGTGTGTGGCAGAGAGAGCCTTGCGCTCGTTTCATGTACATGATTCTCAAAATCGGGCAGAAAACACTTTCCGCCGTTTTCTCTTGGGACATGATCTCTTGAGTCATGGATGATCATATATATAACATGAAGTTTGGCGCTCCCTAACGACCTCAAGACAGAAACTAAGTAATGCGCCTGAAGTTCTTGTCCTGAGTCATGTTGACTAACCCCCATTACTAGATTCTTTGTCAAGTGATGAATTTATTTCTTATTTTCCAACAACATGCCTTGCCAATTTAATGATATGTTTCATGGAACAGCTTTACTTGACGATTGAAGACTGCTGAAAAGCAATTGCGGGGGTTACTCGCATCTAAAACATCTCAAACAAAAAAAGATGAATAATTTATCAAATGTTGATTCTTTTTATCTTCTTTCAGACGTGTAGATAAAACCCAGGGTTCAACAAATATGAGCTCACTGTTCAATTCCATGGATGCAGATAAGCGTTACTTTTCTTTATTGAAGAGTCCTGAACCACTTTCTCAATAGCACAATGTCTAAGAGCTAACGTAAAAAGGTCCATAAGTTCTAGTATTATCAATTTATTTTGAAAATTTTTATTTACATTAGCAATTGAAAAATAAAATAAAAATAATTTAAAACAAGAAATTCAGCAATGTCCCAGTAGTATCAATTCTTTGTCTCCTTTGCCTCTCTGTAGAGTTCGTCAATAATCTCCTGCAATGCAATATAAATTATGAACACAGTTATTAGGTAATTAATAGAAGAGGGCATCCAGGCAAGGATCCGTCTAGTGTGGAGAAAATGGGAGATTTAAAAAGGTAACCTACACTAGATTAGTGAGGGAAAAGACAGTAACTTCCTAGGCAATGAAACAAAAAAACACAGTTGAGTTCGAGAATTACTTTGTAATATTTGAGTAACTGTGGCCTCTTGAGTTTGAAAGTTGGGGTTATCAATTCCCTCTCAACATCAAAAGGTACTGGCTCCAGATGAACTGCCCGTAACATCTCAAAACCTCTCAACTGTGCAGAAAACAGTAGTAGGGTCACTCAAGAGGGTGTTTGAATCTAAATAAAGTTGAACAGAATTGAGATTCATACATGATGTGCCTGTCCAACTTTGTTGAGCTCATCCAGAATGTACTTTCTTGCCTTCAGGTTTTGGCAGAGTATTTCAAAATCTCCTTTCTCGTTCTCTGCAGCAGCCCATTCTACTATGGCCTTCCTCTCTGGAACTACCACTGTTACGAGAAAGGACTCAAAACTGTTCCCATATACCCAAACCTATGCAAACAACCAGTAGTAAGTAGTCTCAGGAGCTATAGGAAAAACACTTAACAGATTATCCCATTCTCAAACATCTAGAGTAAGGTAACAACCACTGGAGATCCAAAAATTTCTGGAAGTATTAACAACCACAACCACAACCATGTCGCCACCAAAAGGCTTGGCATGTACAACTATGAACTTCAGAACACCATTGAAATTTTGAGCTAGGCAAATAAATTGATGTCAAATCTAAGTAGGAAAGCTTTTCAGTATTAGAGGAAGAAAACAAATAAGAGTTATGAAACCATGTCTCTCTTCTTGATGAATTTACAAAGAATAGAGGAAGGCCAGAAAGATGTTGATGGCACTTGAGGAAGAATGTAAAGTCATGCAACCAAACAACAGAATTAGAAAAAGCTCATAGCAGATGTAACAAAGCTTGAAATATCTACTTGGAAGAAAGCTCATGTTAGAAGAAACATGAACAAGGCCTCAAAGCCCAGCAGACATTCAACTCTCCTTATCCTGTTATAGTATAGCAGGAATTTGAATGTGGACAGATACACCAAAACTAGAAGAACTGTAAATGCACCTAACCAATGTCTTCGATCTATTACTAAAGCTCATATTAATGAATAAGCCACTATGGTTATGTGACATACCGAAGCCACAAGCGGGCAGCGGCTATATTTGCTCTCAACACTCTCTATGGCAATATATTCCCCCTGAGACAGCTTAAAAATATTCTTTTTCCTGTCTATTATTTTCATTGCACCATTTGGCTGCCATTCTCCAATGTCGCCTGCAGTATATATACACAGTACCAAGAAGGCTTCATTACAGTGCTTTCATTCTTTTGACAATATTACTCAAATTTTAGAACGGAAAAGGAACCTAGAGTCTGACCTGTATGAAACCATCCATCTACGAGGACATCCTCTGTAAGGTCCTGGCACTTATAGTAGCCTGAGAATAGGGTTTTACCCCTCAAACAAATTTCACCACGTGGCACATCAGCAAGTGCATCATATCCCATCTCTGGAACAGATTCAAGCCTGGCTTCAATTGTTGTGACTGGAACTCCAACAGTTCCTATCATAGAGAATTCATTTGCTATGGATGTAAAACAACCAGCAGAACTTTCAGTCAAACCTGCGAAACATGAACGACAGTGCAGTTTAGCTACTTTATATGTGAATATTGGACCCCATTGGCCTAGTTAAGTGTCCTTTATCTTTCTACCTTCAATAAATAGCACGCTTTTACAATTTACTTGTTTCATTGGGAAGAATATTTTCCTAAATTCGACTTTTTAAGATCATACATCATTCTACAGTAATAATCAACAAGAACAGGGTTGCATGTTGAGACTGCATGCATATAATCAGAAAGGATCTTTGTTAATACTGCAGGTCATGTTTAACTACTCAAGGTGCTCCATAAATTTATAAACAACTACTCTCTTACCATATCCTTGTAACAAAATGCTGCAGCTTGTTACTCTCAAAAATTCCTCAACATGCTGAGGCAATGGTGCTGCTCCAGATAACATGATACGTACTTGTCCCCCTAATCCTTCTTTAATCTATAAAAAAAAATTATAATAGAATTAACCAATTTCCTTTTTCTTTGGACCTTCACTTCTATGTATTCCAGCTCTCTTTTTCTAAAGAAATTCCCACCATTTCAAAAAAAAAAAAGATTGATTAACTTCAATATAAAATAAGTAGATAAAGGAAAAAAAAGAATTTTCATTATAGCTGACTGACTTTATTGAAGACTAGCTTGTCAAAGAATGGGGATGCCTCATTCTGTTTAAATCCCTTCTTCAAGTTCTTCAATTTTCTGAAACCACAAAGACGCAGATGTATTAATAAACAACAAGGGTCAACAAAATCACATACAGAGCAATATATCGGGCCGAACATACTGATCATAGGCATATTGAAACAGTATCTTTTTGAGAGCTCCTCCAGATAAAATCTTGGCATTTATACCTACACAAAGAGAGAAATTGAAGCACAAAAAAATAAAGATTCAAATATTTAACACTCAACCTAAGAAGAAACACCCCATACCTGTATATATACGATCAAAAACTCGAGGAACTCCACAAAAAATTGTGGGCTTTAATGCCTGGATGTCCTCAACCAAAAAGCGAACATCCTAAAATCTCACAACCAAACAATAACATAAATATGGTATAACTTTACAGTGACAAAAACAGCAAGGAGAAGACAAGATCTAAGATGATCAACAATTTAGAAGTTTTACCCCACGAAAGAAGCCAACTGAAGCACCTTTATAGATGCAATATGTCTCAATTATCTGATCAAATATATGCGCCAAAGGAAGGAATGAAAAGTATCTGTCTTTTTCAGTCACCTATGATCAAACAAGAAAAAAGAATAAACACCCTGCTCATAGTATTACCCTTAAGAATCAAAACCTCAACCAGCTAAGATGGCATTGGCAATCATATTTGCATCACTTGGGCACCCAGAGATATGTAATTCAAGATAGGGGGGAGGGTGTGAAAGACAAACAACTACAGAAAGAAGATTATGAACTTTTTTGTAGGTCACTTTACCGCTTTATCTGTTTCCTGAAGTAAATGTTCTATACTCAGGACCTCCAACATAACGGCCTCATTACTAAGAAGAACTCCTTTTGGGTCACCAGTAGTTCCACTAGTGTACATTATCGTGCAAATATTTCCCTTTTCTTTTGGAGGAAGTTTGTAACTTGGATTTCCCTAAGGAAACAATCAAAAACCACAAATGAACATTAAAATTTCTTTTGAAGAAAAATAATAAAATACAAGTTTGGAATAGGATCCTCCATGAGTAGATAAGTTGGGCCTCACCAGTGAGAGAAACTCTTCCCAAGAATAGCAAGATACTCCAACTACTTCAGCCTCTTTCTTCTGTGTAGCAGTAACTGCTCCAAAGCTAACAATTGCTGAATAAATTGAGGCAAGTTGCAAGAAGTTAGAAGCCTTTAAAGAACTGATCTTAAACACTTGAACTTCACAAGCTCTAATACATACTCTGTAGGTACTGTGCACAATTTGAGAGGCAAGCTAGCATCTGAACAAAACAACATAAATCAAAACCACTTCAAAACGTGCTTAGTAAAGCTAAACAAACAAAGATAAATTGCAATGAAGATTGTGAGAAACAGCTTCAAATTTCAAACAAAACTGATACAGGTAGCTACAGAAAGCTCCCAATTAGATTGGTCACTATCCAAGAAGTTTACCCGTCAAATGACAGATCTATCTGATCAATTGACTTTTCTTAAATAGACAAAAGCAGACAACCCACAATCCATAAGTAGCATACCATCAATGAAATGGATTTCATACTCTTTCATTTAGAGATTTTTAAGCTGTAGTTTTTCCTCAACGGCACCCTGCATAATTTGTCCATGTCAAAGTGGCATAAACGCACCAGTTACATGGCTCCTCGAAGAGAACATGATGTTTTGTGCAGCCTAGAGTGGACAGATATTCAATAGTATGCACTTTTGAAAAATTAGCCCAAATTTGTTATTTCAAGCAAATTTCTTCTATTATAAAGAACTTATATAGAAATCCAAGCTTAGCTTTTTTACTTCTTTAGGTTTTACATGCATAAGATGACAACTCAAAGAGTATGTGCATTGGTGTTTGCCACACAAAATATACGGGAAAAAATGCAACATCAACTAGTTGGAGAAAGCACTTTTATGTTCATCTGTTTATTTTCTTGTGTTGGGTGCACGTAACTTTCACACACACCTGCCCAATTTAAAAAAGAAAGACAATTTCACAGTAAAAGGTGCAAGAACATCAAATTGGGTGGTTTTTAGTTTCTGGTCACTTTTTAAGACCTTGACTTGATTGGGAGGAAGAAAGGGGCTTTTCAAAAAATAAAAAATAAATAAATAATTCAAAAACAAAGTAATCAACAAAAGATAAGATAATCATACTGAGTCAATCTTGTTCTCTTGAACAAAAGCAATTGAAACTTCAGCATGGTTGATGATAAACTCTACTGCATTGGCGCCTGCAAGATACATACAAAAACATCATTTCGCCAGCACTGTGTTGACTACTTTGATACAAACCATTCAGTCCTTTGATCTTTCTTATCACAGGTTTGGATATGGAACAAAAAAAAAAATAAGGACCCACCAAGTGTATCATATAAAGGCACATAATAGATTCCATGGCTGTTGCAAGCCTGTACAAGAACCAAAAAAAAATAATTATCACATTTGTAACCCCTGAAACAGGCGATTCCACACAACTTTCTCACTGTAATATATTTCTTAAAAAAGCATTCTCGAACAGTTCACAAACACTACAATTTACACATCCACAAATACCAAGCCGCACCTCCATGGCTATTATCCATTTGGGGCAGTTTGATCCATATATGCCACACCGACCTCCCTAGTGACACGAAAAAAGGTTCATTCCAACCAAAGACAATTAAGTCCGATAAGCTTGAAAGAAATTTATCCCAGGGACAAGAATGATACTCAAATCTAAAAGTGTTACCGGATTAACTCCACATGCTCTGATGGCAGCTCCAACTCTAATAACCTCTTCATAGACTTCCTGGTATGTTTGCCAAACATAAGGCCCGACCTAAATGTTCCACTCACATTAGTCTACATTCCATTTTCCTTTCAATACAAACCAAAGCCAGAAAGGAAACATAGTAGCATCTGCAGATTTAAATATACTACAAGAAAGAAAAAAAAAAAAAAGCAACAGACAACTGAATTGTGTTCTACCTTCCCATCCACGACATCACGACGACCAAGCATCGGATTATTGGGATTCCTCTTAACGGATTGACTGTTACAAAGGAAGAAGCAGTATCGATCATGAGATGCAGCGAGCTTTTCCTCCACATAGACAGCCAAGCAAATGCAATTAAAACTAGACAGAGATTAATCGACAGGAAAAGATGCATAAGTGCAAAAAATTCATCCATGGAGGAAAGCAGGGTCTTTTCTTCTATCATTTTGAAGGAAGCTTGAATACATGGCCTCAAGCTGTTTGAAACACGAAAAACTGCAGGGAAACTATACTACGAGAAACCCTTAATATGAGACGACGATAAGAAATTTTCCTGCCTTCTTATTTCTTTTGATCCTTGCAAGAGACATGAATCCTACATACTTAAAAAAGACTCAAATCTCAACCCTGGCTCAAGGTTGTGTTGGATTATATTTTAGGGCCTTGGTTAACAAATGAGACATATATGGGTGATCCAATATGAAAAATCATTAGTACAAAACATGCGAATAGCTATCTCAGATTAGACGGTTGCACCATTGATTAGATGGCTGAGATAGTCATTGATCATGATAGGATGATTGAGATAGTGTTTCACATGTTTCGCACCAAATGATTTTTTGTATTGGATCAACCCTTTTGAGACAAGTAACGTTTTATATATTTTAGGGCCTTCGTTAACAAATGAGACATATATGGGTGATCAATATATGAAAAACCATTGGGTACAAAACATGCGAATGGTTATCTCAGATCGGACAGTTACACTATTGATCAAAGATAGACATTGATCGTGATCAAATGATTGAGATATCGTTTAACATGTTTTGCACCAAATGGTTTTTCGTATTGGATCAGCCCTTTTGAGATAAGTAACTTTTTTATATATTTTAGTTAACAAATGAGACATACATGGGTGATCCAATATGAAAAACCATTAGGTGCAAAACATGCAAATGACTATCTCAGATCGGACGGTTGCACCATTGATCATACAACTGAGATAGTTATTGATCGGACGATTGAGATAGTCATTGATTGTGATCGGATAATTGAGATATCGTTTCGCATCAAATAGGTTTTATATTTTTATATTAAAAACATTGCTGAAAGGGATTAGTGGCTGCCTTTATAACAAAAGTAGAGAGAGAGAGAGAACAAACAAAGAGAACATATGAGAAAGAGAAAAGACAACATTTCCTGTGCATTGACAGACCTCTGGTACCCATTGGGGTAATTCCATATGTTGTCTCACTAGCGGATTGGAAGCAACTCTGTCAGACTGCTTGGCTGTTGTTTTATGATTTAATATTCATCTCAAAGTGACCAGCAAAATTAATGGTTATTTTACAACAAATAACCCTACCATGTTTTTAACTCATTAAACTCTTACAGAATTTTAGCAAAAAAACCAGAAGGTGAAAAACCGTCGTGAGAGAGGAGCTAAAAACTCGATGAGCAGAACAAGAATATAAAGAGGAAGAAAGAGAACCTGAAGAACTCCCATGGGGACTGTAAGCTCTCGGGCAGTTCCAGCAACCCATCTTTGGCGTAAACACAGCGATACACAGGACCGGCCGTAGGCTTATCTCCCTGGGCAGGCCGCTCCTCCTCCACCTTCACCGTGTAGACATCCATGGCTTCCACAACTCGCTGCTCCTCTCTGTGCTGCGATGAGAATAAAGGATAGAAACAACCCATCGTTGATCAAATGGGATAAGATCCGTATAAGTGGCGGAGACAGACAGAGGTGGTTAGCTTGCAGCAATAAATTCAGACTGCTTAAAGACGAGAAAGCTCCACCAAATTCCGAGCGGCGTTTAATGAAGCTAAACTGGTTAACCCTTTTATAGGTGGAGACGGCATTATGCTGAGTGGTTGTCCGCCCTTCATAGATGACAGAAGATGTTTCTTAACCGTTTTGGAATGTAAATTGGTAATGGCTTTCTCCACTACGTGAAAGGAAAGCTTCAAAGTAGTTGAAAATGTTAATGCGGAAGAAGAATTTCCTCGAAGCCGTTTATTTATAATTTTTAAACTTCTATGAAAAAACTTTAAAAAAAGAAACTGAAACGGACTTGAATGATTCGGTTTCCAGACCATTTGATCATTATTTGATTTAAGATCAAATCGTTGCTTTGAATTTCTATAAAACTGAAAACTCCTCCTGCTTTGTCGTAGTCGAATTGACTGGTAAAGTATATGTTTTGAGAAGATCGGAAGAAAGTCTGCAACAAGGTCTGAAATGAAATTTTTAATCTCAACCATGGGAGGCCAGACTCGGAGAAAGGCAAACAATTGGAGTAAATGAAGTTCTGCCGTCCTCTGAGAAAAAAACAAGTCCAAGGGACAGCAAGAGCATTAAAGAAACAGAGCGATAAGCTTATTTTTTCAACTCAACCGGGCGGCTTGTCTTCCTTGTGTTTATCGAAACAGACAAGAAGAAGACCCATTCTGTAAGACGAATTAAATAAGCTCATTCTTCTCTTCTTCTTCCTCTTCTTAGACATTTTAGTCTGCCATTTTCTGCAGAATCTGGTTTATGAAAATGGCAATCAGTGATGTTAAACTAAACAAAAATCTGTCTGATTAGGCCTGTGTAAAGCATAAACAAATGTAGTTGGCGTCGATTTTGATTTCTTTAACAAAACATCCCAAAATGCCAATCCTTAAATTGTCTGTTTCCTCTAACTATCCCCACGGAAAACTTTTCAAGGAAGACAGCTTTGTTCTACTGCTATTTCGGATTAGCTTTTTCTGCAGTGATTCAACTGGTGAAGTTGTGATTGAATCAATGGTCATGAAGAAGCCCTGCAGAGAGTTCAATGGAAAATCTAAAGCTGAAAGTGAGAATGAGATCATACCTTTTTTTACCAGATGGATGCTAATATTCAAGCTAAAAAAGGAAGAACTATGTCTAATCAAAAGAACTCAAAACAAGATGTATAAGTTGATCTGTGGAAGGCATTTGAGAAGTGGAGTTACCGTGAATTACTCAGTAATTACATGCTTCGTTAATGAGTTTTGAACTGTCAGCTTTTGATCGGAATATATTTGAGCGTTTCAATCGTACAAGGAGGTTGAGGAACCAATTAATAGGAGTTTTCATTTTGTTGGCTGAAGCAGATTCTGGGAAGAATGAAACCTGTGAGCTATTTTTGGATGAAAGTGGATACCTTAATAAATCATGTATTAAGGCATTTGTTATGTTCTGCATGGTTCCTATTTAAGTTTGTGTTATTCATGTATCAAACTCATTTTTGAAAATTAGAGACACTAACGGTCCGTTTCAAACCTCACAGAAAATAAAAGAAAACAAGAATTTGGTAAGTTCAGGGAAAAGTGGGAGGGAAAGTAAAGTACTTGTTTGTGTTAGTGTGCGCAATGAAAAGTGCAATGTAAAGTACTTGTTTGTGATAGTGTGCACAATGTAAAGTACAGTGTAAATTATTTATTTGTGTTAGTGTGCACAAAGGAAAGTGTGGTGTAAAGTACAAATAAATTATTTATTAAATAAAATATTTTGATATATCTAACTTTCAAAAAATTAAATTAATATTAGTTAATAAATAAAATATATTAAATATAACAATTAAATAAATTCTTACTTTTATATTATTAAAATTTTAATTTTGTAATATCTAGATATGAAATAATTATACAAACATCGTACTACACAACGTACTACACAAACATCGTAATAATAAAAATAAAAATAATACAAATATAACTCAATCACTTATTTAATATAAAAAATTACAATTGTATATACAAAAATACAACACACAAAATATTTGTCAAATTAGGGAGGGGAAATAGGGTGGATCTAGTTCCTTTTTTTAGCTTTTTTTTGTCAAATTAGAAGTTGGGGTTTAAGGTTACGGGTTCGGGGTAAAGTTGAGTTATTAAAAATATGGCTCGAGGTTAGGTTAAGTGTTTAGAAACTCCACTTGACCCAAACATTCAACAAAGGTAAAATTATTTTAAAAGGAACGAAAGAAAATAAAAATAAATTATTAGCTTTAATATACTTTATAATTAAAAAATAAAATTGGGAAGTAATTAAATACTAAGTATTGCATAATGAAAAAGTCCAAAATATGAATATAAAATCAAAAATAGAAAAAGGAGATTATAAAAAAAAAAAATAGAACATAAATAATAACAATGGTTATTTAAAAGAAAAAATTAATAATAGTTATTATGGCGTGCGTTGCATTGAGTTACAGTTCGTCTTCCTCGCTCAGCAAGTGGAACAAATAACGGAGGTTGCAGCGAGTGGAGTGAATAATGGAGGTTGCAGCGAGGAGAGAAGTCATTGGTGCAAGGGACAACAAGAGGAAAAGAGTCAAGCGCCGGGGAAAGGTCGCAGAGGGGGCAATTGAAATGGCCGAAGGTCACGAGCGAGAGAAGAGTCGGAGAGGTTGCAGAAAGGGGAGAGAAGTCGCCAAAGGTCGTTGATGCTGGGGATGGCAAGAGGAAAAGAGTCGAACGCCAGAGACAAGTCGCACAAAGGGCGATTGAAATTGCCGAAGGTCGGTCGCGAACGAGAAAGATTTTTTTTTCTCCGAAGCTCTCATTCGACAGAGTCTTCCTTCCCGACAACCCGATGTAATTGAGGGAAAATGAATTCAAAGTTCGACCCCTCTGAATTCACTTTCCCTCCCATTGTGCCTAAAACAAGGAAAAGTAAAATACATTTGTATTTTACTTTCCCCCTGCACTTACGCTGCACACTATCAACTTTTGGCATATTTTACCCAGCGTAAGTGAAATACATCTCACTTACGCTGGGCACTAACAGGGCCTAAACTGTGTTAATACATTTTAGTTAAATTCTTGAGAGAATTTACATTCTTCCTTTTAACTTTCCTCATTTACTAACATGGCCAAATGTGTGCCAGTTGTGCGTGCAACCATACTTTTGAAAATTGCATTCAGCATTTCAAATAATGTCCACATTAGGTCTCCTTAATAGGGTCACCCGGCTTTTAGCCAAAAATCTGCCTTAAAGTCGACAAGGTCTTCTTGGCCAACTGCCTCTGCGTGAAGAGAATTTGCAGTTGAAGGGCACATGCACATGGCCATTCTCTAAGCATTTAATCATAGATAAGCAACCCCATCAAAATTGACGCAAACCAGCCTGTATAAATTAAATTTCAAAGCTGTTGATTGCTAAGAAATGGTTTCAACTACTGTACCATTCCCTCAGTGACCACAGTATCAATACTCAGTGCAGACAGCATTTATGAGAAGCAAGCTGGTCCTAGAGTTCAGAATGGTTTTATTAATACAGAAGGTCGGAGACAATGCTCCCAGATTGGGTAAAAGTGGTCTACTGAATATCCTCTATTCTCCATAAGAATGAATTGAATGGCCCAAACAGCACAAAAGAAGTGAAACAACGAAAGTTACATTTTTTTTTTTTTCTGAGAAAAGGACCAGGACTCTCTGTACACAATGTGCAAAATAATTGACCCACTTTCCTACATGGAAGCAAGGAGCTCTCTCATCTCAGCTACTGATGGGATGGTCTCAGTAGGATAAATTTTGGCAACCAGTTGTGCAAAGCTATCATACTTATCCAAAAACTCTTTCTGCAGACAGAAGGATATTGTTAGGTGACGAATACCCATTTCATAGTCAAGTTGTCACAAGCTTCATCTCCAAAAATTCACAACCCATGGGAGCTGACATTTCCCAAAAAGACATAAAACAGATGAACATTGGAAACAGGCCACCTATACCTTGCATTTATCCCATAATGATGGGAGCAACTCTTCAGACGTCAAGTTCTTCTGTAATTTTCTGTACATTGCACTGATGGACTTGTCCACCTGTATGCACAACATAGAAATTGTTCTTTTAATAGGAAATAGATCTAGTGGCTTAGCTTAATATTAATAATACCCTTTCCACATACCCCTGATAGGCTTGATTTCAGTGTCTTCCGGAGATCCATTTTTGATAGTCCAAGTTGGAAAGGAATCTTGAGAAAATTGAACCATATGTCAGTAATATTTTGAATCTAAAAATATTGGATGTCCCCGAAGAGAGATCAAAGATACTAATTGAACTGCATCAGCATCCTCTCTTACCTCCTCTGGCGAAATAGTGAACATTAAATCCTCAACTCTACGAGCAAATTGGAACAGTTTTTCAAATTGCTGGAAATAACGGCATTGGAATAAGAGTTTGTCACATATACAGGATAGAATCTCTAACTTGCAGGATAAAAGACAATTATGACCAAGTTGTTGATCAAAAAGAAACATAAACCTCTCACAACTTGCAAATGCTAAATCCAAAACAGACAAGGAAGTTGCAGCAAACTACTTACATAATATATGATCACGTTGATGTGGCGTGTACATGCTTGTTCATAAGATTCACTTGCTTGGTGGTAGAACTTTGCCAGTGTTGGCACATCATTGGCTAGTTCATAAAGACTGCATAAAGCATATTGTCATTTGAAAGTGGAGCATTAAATATTAACATGATACTTCAAAAAAAAAAAAAAAAAAAAGTTTCATTTCTAATCAATCTAAAACTAACCTCTTCGTTTAGAAAGACAAAAAAGCTTGGACTTTATTTAGAGCAGTACCTGTTCTGGAAGGCAGCATAATTCTCCAGCAGAACAATTTCAGCGTACTTAGGATCAACTTGTGCAATTTTCTCCAATGTCACAAACATTATGCTTACCTGGATCAAGATAAAATATCATCCTGCATGTCAAGTTTCAACTTTTAAGCTGTAAAGTTAATATATCAAGGTTCTTCTTTTATGTGTACATTTTAGAATTAACTCCTCAGGTTGAAGATTTCATGGCATTAAAACATCTCCTGCAGTTAGACAACCTATAATACACACCAGATATCAGCAGACAAGAAATACCCACTAGTTTAGTGTATGCTTGGTCAACTAAATCTCTGGACTGCCCCTGAATGTACTGCTCCATACGAGCAGCAAGAATTGCAAATCTGCAGACATACACAAGGAATAAGATATTTCATCAAATATTGACGTACAAATCTATTCAAAGTAGGTATTCAACAAAAATAAGAAAATATTGAAGAATGGACACACTGCTTTGCAGTTACATATTCACCATCAACCACCTTAGTTGAGGCTCACCTTGGGATATAAGAAAGCACACCCGTTTGCCGCACATTGCGCTCATTCCTTTCAATCTGGTGACAAGCTTCATCCACAAACTGGAAAGACGGACATGAGACTTTTATATGTAACTAATTAATTCTAATGAGCGAAAGATATCAAGGGAAGAAAAAAGACAAACAAAAAGATGAAAAGAGACACAGTTGACAAACTTTATTAAACTGTAAAGATATTCTCGACTCCAGGTCGTCAAGCAAGAGGCGCACAAATCCTGCTGCATCAGCTTTCTGACCAGAAAGATAGCGTTCAGTGATCCCATGCATTGATATGCAGCGCAACGGATCAATCTTGTACGCCCAGTCCACCACACTAAAAAAGTCCTCCTGCAAATCTCAGGCACCCACAATGTTTACTGAGAAATCATCTTTAATGAATATTTTTAAAAAGAATTGTACTTTAGAAGGAAAAACAATCATGGTAGCAGTGGAAGCAAGGTGTGTTCCATTTAGGTGCTGGCCATTTCATGTACCGTCTTTTGACCATCATCAGATTAAGTTAATAACAGATCTACTTAGCTAAGTGCTTCCATAGAAAGGATATCAGTCAACCATCTCAAAATATAGGTACCTGTTGCCTCCTTGAAGAGTTTGTCTTCCTTTAGACAAATCTAGATGGATCTATGGTCATTTATACCTTCATTTAGAGATATTAAAGCACCATCATTGACAATTAATTCTTTCTTCAAGAGGAAGAGAGGAGCATTTTTGGTAGCTTCTAAAATCATCTCTTAAAGCTAAGCAGCAATTTTTGAAAATTCATATAGAAGAAGCAAGAAGTAACATCATTGGTGACAATTGCTAGAAACAATTTTTTTTGGAAATGGTGTGAAGTGATTTACTTCATAGGTGACAAACAATACAGCCAAAGGAGGATTAATCCCCAGCCTTTGCAAAGGGAAGGAGGGAGGGGCAACAAGTCGAAGCCGAGACACCCATCTTTGTCAGAAATAACATGTATTATTGCAGGAAAGGATAAAGAAATTATATCCGTAAGATTAAAGGATTAGAATATTACTTGAATCCCATCAAGCAACTCATGTAGTGATTCATTCAGTGATCCCAGCTCTATAGAAGTTCTACCTAAAACAAGAAACAAGAAAAGTCTAGTCCCTTGATACTAAAATTTTGTGAAAAAACATTTGAAATTGAAAAAAACATTTACTAGGTTTGATGTCATTCCCGTCCATGTCCATAGGGCTTAAATCATCATCGTTAGCATCATCATCAGATCCATTTTTGTTTGGAGCAAGTGTAGGAACCTCAAAGCACATGAAGTGTGCAAAGAAAGAACTCTGCATGGTAAGAGTGAACAAGCAGTTAAAACTTCATAGCATGACAGAAAGAAGAGAGTTAGGGGGTAGGGGTGGGGGAGGAAAGAGAGTGACTTCAACAACAAGGAGAGGAATAAAAATTGTTAGCATGACAGAGAGAAGAGAGGAAGGGAGTTGGAGTGGGAGAGGGAAGAGAGTGACCTCATCAACAAGGAGAGGAATAAAAATTGTTAGCATTTTTCCATATGCATCTGAAACATTAGAAGTATCCGCATTGTTCATTGCTTGGTTGGGACCAACAGAACCTTCAAGCCAGACAGCTGGATTTCTAGAGGCTTTAGTACTTGCACGGAGCTCATTTGCAAACTCGCGAGCCTGTACATCATAAGGATCTAGGTTTTTCAATTTTTGTAGTAAATTCATCACCAGTGCTAAAGATCATTTAATGAAAAAAAAAAAAAAAAACTCTACTCACCTCCCGACGAAGCAACAAATTCAGGGAATGACAGTATGCTTTCCTCAAGGGGCCCAAACAATTTTTATCAAGACTCTGAAAAGTTCAATTATCAGAACAATGAATTGCAACATCCCAAGTAACTGAAAAGGAATACATAATAATGCTTTCCACTAAAATTAGAAAACCTTCAAGTGCTGCAGAAGTCGTGCATATGTTCTGCACTTATAACGAAGGTCAGCATGATCAGGCCTCTTCAATTGACCTCTCTGAATCCCATCAATCGCCAACAGTGAGATTTCATTAAGCAAAAGATCTTTAACCAGTGGCAGGATAATCAACATGCACCAAAAGGATATTTACCTGAGAGAAGTAGCTCTTGTCATGTATCATAAAATCCACTAAACTAGCAAAGTAGTTTCTTAAAAAATCTGATGCACGACGAACAAATGCAGCTTTTAACTTTTCCAATTCTGCACGCTTTTCCTTAACCTGTGGAGATTTCATCACAAACTTTTAAGAGTATGCATTACAGTATGAAATGACAGCATAAATTTTGCATTCGCAATATATCTTAAACATTGACAACCAGGTGAAATGAAACTTTCTTTTCATTTGAATGAAGAAAGAATTTTATTTAGACACAAAAATAAAATAAACAGACCCATCACCCAGAGATGTAACGAAGAAACAAACAGGAAAATAAAGCTGACCAAGCACAAGCTAAATAGGAGAACAGCTGCTTAATTGACAGGAAGCTCCTTTCTAAGCGAGTGAGTCAGCAATGGAGTTTAACTTCAAGGTCAAACCACATGGGTAGAAAATTTGAGGTTATTTTTCAAGTTAAAGTTTTATATAATATTCGTTAAAATACTCCTGTTAGCTAAACATGTACAAACATGAGTTGGCCACAAAAATTACATTTGTGCTAAAAATCATAGTTACTAGTGAAGAAGTTAACATACAGCACACATATTTTCATAGCAAGGATCCACATTTGGAACTTCTAAAGCTCGTAAAGCACCAGTTAACCATTCACATGCTTCAACATTTTGGACCATGCGAGCCTCATCAAACGAACCTCCAGTCAAAGATGCTGCATACTGTAGTTGAAAGAAATTGTTAGAAGTTATCATGGTATTGAAAACAATAGGCAAACCAACTGAAAACAAGTATATCCAAAGTATGCAGATGCAAAATCATTTGAAAGAGCATACCTCAGATGGGACACGCAAACGTTCAAGAAGCTTATCAATCTCCTCAATGAGTGTTTTATTATTCACAGACTGCAACTCCAATTTATTGTTTCGGGATTCAATCTGAACAACAAACAGTAGAGGGAATGGGAATGAGAAAGACATTGGAATTCAAACAATAACAAGACTTCTCACTCATACCACCAGAACAATAATGAGAAAGGAAACAACAAGTAATCAATTACAACAAAATATTACCAGAGGCTGACATCCAACTAGCTTTCTAAAATGAAGTCCACTAGAACAAGAAAAATGGCCATACCGATTCTATATCCTCTCTCATGTGCCTAAGCTTCACATTGAAAATACCTAGCCACTCATCCATATCTTCAAGACAAATAGTTGCAGTTTCCAGTCCCTGTGTCACCTGTTGTAGCTCACAGCATTTAAAAAAATGAGAGGTCAACCAAAACATATCAGCAGATTCAACTTCTTTAAAAGATAAAGAATCTGCCAACAACTTCGAAGTCCAATTAAGGAAAATATTAGCACAAATACTAACACAGTTCTGTCCAAACTCTATGCAATGTACACTGATTAGAGCCATCACATCATAACCAAACCTCTTGTACTTCCAAGGCCATGAAGATAACATGATATAGAAGAATGCTAGACATACCTCTTCAAGCTGTGGTTCACTTTCCAAAATAGCATGTATATTTGCAGCTTCCAGTGCTTGAAGCTCTCTCTTTAATCTTTCAGAAAATGCTTCTGCTTCACCAATCCCCATAACATACCTGTATAAATCAGTATAAAATGGTCAAATTTGTTTGAACAGCACAATGTAACAACACAAACCTAAAAGAGAATAAATAGTCAATTCCTCCAACACCTATTGGCTCTTCACAAATACTGATTTTATGTTCTTATAATGAGAAGCAAGATCAAGTGCTTCTTTTTTATTTATAAAGAAAGCAAGTTCAAGTATTTGACATTAAGACAAAGGGACTGCGTAGAAAAAGCTTACAACTTTCTTTTTCAGAACATGTGAGAGATAGATAGTACATACGTTCCAAGAAGAGCCTCCATGTCCTCTTCTTCAGCTTGGGAAACGAGGTCTCTTTCAACAGTGACTTTCATGTCATCTTCCATTATTAGAGATACAGCTGGCCCAGCATCACTAATCACTTGATTGGGAACTGTAGTTGTATTTTCCTAGTAGAAATTGATAATGTTGTTGTTAAAGTGGAGTTTATCAGATTCTATGTAAATAAGTTTCTTACAGCAGCAGTGCAGTATTATGCAAGATAATCTCATAAAGACTTTGGTAATAGATTGTGAAAATCAAAAGACTAAAATTCAGAAATAGGAGAAAATGAGAATTGGCTTATTGTTGACTTTCACAAGCTTAAATTAAACCAAAACACAGACATGTTTAGCAAAGCAGAGAATCATGAATCAAAATTTGAGGGGAACGCAACAAATTCTTTTAAACTGCATTTTAGCCAAAGAGTGATCCAGAATAGTGGATGTAAACTCAGCATGAAAAAAATATTTAAAAAAAAAAGAAATGCAACTCTCATTAAATAGCAGAAAATTAAATATTCACATACCTTTGCCCAAAGAGCCATCTCAACCACATCTATACCAACGACTTTAGGAGGACGTCCTAATACTTCCCTGCACATGTTTAAGATACACAGAAGAAGGCGGTTCCTGAAAAAGAGAAAACAAGTTGTGAAGTTATTATTTCTTTAATGCACTGTAAATATAGCAACCATAATTATCTCAGAAATTCTAGAACGTCATCCTATGTGCAATTAGAAAAAGATTCACAGATAATGTATGAAATAAATAAACAACATTGACATACAAAACTTTCCTCAAGAGTCATTACCTGTCATCAAGGTTGCGCATGGTCCACTGAGGTGGAGCCACACTCTGATTTCTAAGGTTGTCAAATCCCTATATAGATACAATAAAAACAGAGAACAAATATAATAGATAAGTATTTTTTGAAATTTGAAATTCATAAATATGAAAAATTCACAAGGGAACCATAATTTGGCTTCTTCTCTTTGGCTGAATATATACTATTTTTTTTTTGTAATAACAGTACAAAATAAGATTCCATTAGCAGCCTGCACAGGAAAAGAAAAACTTCTCTACAGGCTAAACCATTTAAGTGAATTGATGCATAGATTATTACCAGCATAAACGTACAGCCAGAGGGATCATTTGCAATAACCTCCACTTTTGAAAGATGTTTGAGTTTGTATAATTTTGCTGGCTAGACAACCAAAAGCATTTCAAATGAAAAGAAACAAAATCAGTACCATAAGAAGGAACATCAAGAGAATACAACATGAACCAAATATTTACCTCAAGAACTCCTCCAGTTGAATATTTCAGAACACGGAGAAGAGCTTTAGTCCTCTGACCTTTGGAGGAAGTCTTGGCTGCAAAAGAAAAGTTTCAGTCACATCTTGTATCAACATTAAGTCAGGTAAACAAAAAGCACTTCACATTTTTATGTCAGAGATAAGAGTGATATACACTACAAGCAGTAATTGCTCTTCCAATATGACCATGATACCAATTTGAACATAATCAAAAATATCAAATGACTTAGCAAATAAACATATAAATGTGAAGTGAAGGCTGGAGAATAAGGATAGATACTCTACACTGATTTCTTTTTTTCAGAAAATGGAAACAGAGAAAGTACTGGGGGGCCCTGAGGGGGGATACAAGAAGAAAGCAGCAACGCAAAACTAAATAAGAAAATAAAAAAAAGGAAAATTAAATTCAAACAACACTAAGCCAAGCCAAGGAGTAGAGTCCCCAACAACAAGGCATAGTTGGAGAACTCCATTCCTATCAAGAGAGTCGACAACATGATTGGCTTCGCGAAGGACATACTCTCAAGAGATGGTGAGCTGCATGTTGATCTCCATGACAGCACAGAAAGTCTGATAAAGATGCCAAAATCAAATTTACATATTTATTCACAGGATATGGCACCTGTAAATAGCCATCACCGTCAGTACCAAAACTTCTAGATTGTATTTATTCAGTTTCTTGCAACTGGTAGCATGAGAAATAATCTTGCAAATTTCTATAGCTATTTCATCAGCTTTCACTTGCAAGTTTTAGTTTTCAGTGATGACATTTTCTTAAACTTCCCACTCCAAGCTCACCTCAGAACTATCTCTGTAGAATTGATAGAAACAATCTCACAACCTGCTTCATGGAACAAGGACCTACAATTTCAAAAATATATTCTGCCCAACCCAGTAATAAGTAATATGTGATAACCTTCTTCCAAGGAAACATGACTCTACCAGTTATGAGTGTGCAAGCATTCTGGATAAAATAACTTGTGGTAAGCTCAGTGAAAGAGGCCTCTAGGTTTTCATTAAAGCTTATAGATACAACAAGCCCTATCCTCCATTCCTCCTTCATTGTCCTCTAACTTTTGCTACTTGGGGGTCCATCAGCAAGTTGGGGCTTATTTATGCCTCCCATACTCCTTTTTCTGAGCTTCTTGTTCAGTTTCACTCTTGCAGGTCTCACAAGGCCAACAGAATTTTCTAGAATTAGCCATTGAAACTGCCCCAGGGGGTTGTGCAATGACGGCAATATAAGAAGACATTAAGTGGCTCTTCCAGCTCTTTGGTAACACCATTGGAGGCATCATGCGTACTTCAGAGAACATGTGTCTTCTGAACCTTACTACCTAGGTTCCCACTAGACTGGAGTAGCTGAAGCTAAACTTAAATGGTAATTCCTATAAAACTTCAGGTGAGCTGGATAGGAAGTGTCATCAGGAAACACAATCGTAAGATTCTCCTCCTCTTTCAGGTTCAGCTCTCAGATGCAACTTTGAGGAGGCCAAGGCCTCCCTAGATAAATGCTTTTTTCCACAGTGTTAAGCTCTCTACTACCAGCATTTCTTCTTACCCTTAACCATTGAAGGACACTCCACTATTGTTTTAGGCAGATCTCCTCCTCCTTGGAGGCTGGAGCGTATCTATGGATAAATTTCACTATCATATACTAACTCCTTTCCACTTACAGGCTGAAAGCAGATAGTTAAGCCAATGAAACTGTTCCCTCAACAGCATGTTTCTGCGGGTAACACCATCCCCCTAGTATCTAAAGGCTTGAGTTTATTCCTCTCACTCTCATTAATATTTCCTATTATGTCTTGCTACTTTCAAAAAAAATATTCCATAGTATTTAATGCAAAGCTCATCAAATTTGCAAAGAGAACAAAATAAAATAGAAAAGAAGATGAGCATGCCCTGAAATTAATAAGTGTAGTGCTCGGAGAAACTTGCAAAAGAAAGAGATGTAGCAACCACCAGGGCAAGTTTCTCAAAGTTGCTTTTTGAATATTGGCAACATTGCTCTACTCTTTTCTTCAAGTCAGATACCCACTTGATTTGTATGTAGTGGGGCATCATCAAAGTTTTTTTCAAATTTTGTTGCTTTTAATTTGAATACTCTGCTATTCTGTTATATCCCTTGTGAACTCCATTTTTTGTCTCCAGTTTTTGGTTGAGAAAATGAGTAGATTACGTTGAAAGATAAAAATGCAAATGGGAGACAGAGGCTAAGCCTTCAGCTTCAGGGAACCAGCCAGGAGGGTTAACAACGGCAGCATGCTGACGCATCACACACTCTCCCAAAGCATTTTTAATATAACTGGTGGCCCCCAAGTTACAGCAAGCCGCCAAGAGATTATACGAGAACCAAGCCGAAGTTCTATCAACAATGTTTTTTCAAACCTCGATACTGACAACTGAAACTCCCATATGTCACCAACTGCACACTTTCTTAAGTACAGGCTCCCACATTTTTATTTTCATGGTTTGTATCATACAACTTGCATATCTAAACAGTGAACGATGAAATTACATTGACAAAAGAGATGGTTATGCATAACCTTGTTCGAAGTTTAATCCTATAATTAAGCAGATAGAGTTACAATGACATTTGTTTTATTTTATGCAAAACACACAATACACACAATCGATGCAAAGCCCCGGAGAGACTTGGAACACAAGATATAACACTAGAAGCCCCCCACGAAGCCAGTAAGCAAAACGTCAATCTACAGAATTATTCTGCCGTCACACGTCAACTGAAACAGATCTCAGACGACACAGAAGAACAGGATTATTGACAACCAAAACAAGCAGAAACAGAGAGGAAAAACGAAAACTGAGAAATCCGAGAGAAATTCGGAGAGGAGAAAAAAGCACTTACTTGATATCGCGAGAACCCTCGGCTTCGCCATGTGCTGCCGACCCAATCGGCCAGATTTCCCCCAGATCCCCCGGCTCTTGGCAACTCGGATAGACATGACAACCTTTTGCTTGGTCCCCGTGGAGTCGATGGCGGCCTCGCAGGCTCGCCTGAGCTCCTGGTCGTCAGCACTCGATCTAGCCATCACTGTACGGCCCTGCGATTCGAGCTTGCGGCGTCTGCGAAATTAATCTCCACTTCTTTTAACAAGGGAAAAAAAATGACAAAATGAAGGCGAAGCAGCCAGCGTCCTCGCAGGTATTTTTTTTTCTTTCGACTGTTCGTTCAATTCAAAGCTTCAAGCTTCCAATGGAATCTGTCGCCGCTGCAAACCAGAGACTGGTCTGATTTCTCGAGTACCTACGGTTGGTTAATTTCCGGTTGTTCCGAGTTAAAAGCGCAAAGGCTGGTTCTTTGCAAAATTAATAATATGAGTTATAACATGCTCAATTTTGTAATGCGATAATGCAGTTTCATCTTTCATGAACAAAATCCAAAATGCTCAATTTCTGCTTTATTTTTGTTTATCTAAGAAAACTCAACTACTAGTAAACCTTCTTATACGATGAATAAACTGATGTTTTAATAAATAATTATAGTGGCAATGTATCCTGTATATATATATATACATATTAAGGCTATGTTTGGAACCTAAAAAGTGGAAAGAAAATATAGAGAAAGAGAAAAGAAAAAAAAACTCCAAAAAAGGTTATGTCTCGGTTGAAGACTTTAATCAAATTCTCCTTTTCTCAAATTCGTGGAAGAATCTCTCAGCTAGCCTAAAGTCTTTCTTATCTTTTTCCTATTTTCTCTTCTCTACCCGAGCTCTCTCTCCCTTTGCTATTTTCTTCTCTTCTCCCTCTCTCATCTTGCTCGAGGTTTCAAGCACGGGGTCCTAAATTCAACATAGTATCAAAACATTGAATTTAGGATCCCCATGTCAGAAGGATGCTCATAATAAGTTATGATCAAAATTACTTGTAGAAGGCTCTTTGTGAAGCAAGATTGAGCTTGTTGAGATAAGTTTGTTTTTCATTCTTGTTATTATAACTTCATGCTCTTGGTTTTCTTACCTCTAGAAGATGGTTCAGAAATGATTTTATTATTGTCTCCATCATATGAAAGTATTGAGATTTATGCATCCAGGATTAGAAGAAGTTTACCAGGTTGTTTTTGTCAATTTGCAAGTTCTTGGCTGAAAATCAGTTTATGTTAAGATTTTTTGAACGAAGAATTATTATTTCATGGGAACAAGATGTTTCTAATGAAGAACAATGTTCTTGAGCCTATTATAAGTGGTTTTTTATCCATTGGATTTCAGAAATCTAATTACTTAGCATGTATGCTAAACTTCTCTATTAACTGAGTTGTTTGAAGAGTTGGATACTCGGTTTTGTGACTTTTTTTGGAGAATTTTTTTTGAGGTCTCAGTGTTCATATTAGTATTACAGAGATATGATCATCTCTCGTGCCAAAGTTCATCAGTTTTTGAATTAAAAAAAAAGAAAGAGAAAGCTAAAAGAAGAAGGTTATTTTTTTTGTGCAAAGTGTTGTGCAGAGTTTTTAAAAACGGGGAGGTCAGACCTTGTTTGATTCAAAGCCATGAGTTGGCTGCTTGCTCTTGAAAAATCAAGAATGGAATATTTTGTTTTACATAAAAGGAAGCAAGTGCAAAATAATTAAGGAAGTGGTTCTTTGGAAAGTCTAGTTGGCGCCAATCTATTTGAAGAATGATTGCTATTTTTTTTTAAATCTCACATTCAATAAATATCTTCTTGAGTTGTTTAATTTTCAATCAATCATATCTTGCCTAACTCATGAGGGATTGAATCTAGAATTTTTTATTCCAAGATGGAGTCAAATATATTTTTGGAATGATCTAACTCAGAATGCCACCTCACCTTACTTGATTTCATGCTTATTGATTGATTTTTGTTATTCTCTAAAAGGAAGACTAGAGAATTAATTATAGAATTTTTTGAACAACAAGTTTACTTGCCTAAAAGGCTTGATAAGCTCGGGTTCTCCTCCCATATACATGATCTAGTCATGGCTTCACTTAATTCTACAAGCCGCTTACTTAGGCTACTTCACATTTGAGCTAATCTATTACCCTTGAATTGCTTTTTATGGTTGAAGAATACATGGGTAGCAAGAATGATATTCTCGAGATTACTACCATACCCTTGCGAGGGATATCAAATTACTTGAGCTAGTCCACATCGGTTCGACAGTATCTTATTACAAGGACCTACTTGGTAACCTAACCTAATTTGGGCCACCCATTGATGAAGAAGATGTTTCTTATGCTAAGTGGTTAAAAAATGACAGTTTGGTCATTAATTGGCTAATTAAAAGCATGAAAGAACTTGTCTCCAATAATGTTGTTCATCTCGACACCGCCAAGCAAATTTGGGAGACATGTGCTAAGTTGTACTCTAGCTCTGACAACTTACAAAGGCCATATGATATTCTCCAAAGTATGTTTAATACTAAACAATGAGAAAATATCCATGAATATTTAGCTCGATTTAGAGGTTTTCTTTAAGAATGGAAGCTAGCTCAGCCTAACTCCACCAATATCTATCCAAGATAAGTAGAAGGAAGCCTTAGCCATTGCCATTTGCCTAGCAAATATTAAGTCATATCTCAAGGTTGCTAAAACTCAACTGCTTAGCGCCTCTATTATTCCCACCTTTGATGATGTATGTGTCATATTACTCTGCATTCCAGACTCTTCTTCCCCTTCTCCCATTGAAGTATCATCCGCTATGTACTCTAGGAATAGGGGAACATCAACCGACCGTGGCTGAGACTATGGAAAAAATTATAGAGGAGGATGAGGAAGAGGTGGAAGGAATGGTTCATCCAGAACAAAATGCAAGGAATGCACCCATTGTGGGGAATATGGCCACACTATCGAACAATGTTGGAAAATCCATGGAACACCAGAATGGGCTAAGACTAATCAAGCATCAGTAAGTGGTACAAAGGAGGACAAGTCTACCCCACCAACAGAAGGGAAAACCTTACTGATGATGAGTATGACTTATTCCAAAAAATGAAAACTTTGATGGTTTGTCCTCCAAGTTCCTCCTCAACTACTGCTACCACCACCTCTTCAGGTATACTCTACCACTTCCTCCTCTTCATCCTAGATAATTGACTCGAGGGCCTCTGAGCATCTCTTAGGTAACAAAATCCTACTCCACTCTATCTCTCCTTGTTTCTCGAATAAATTTGTTACCATAGTTGATAGCTCCCAAACTAAAGTTCTTGGGAAATGATCCACTTCTGTTACACCATCACTTCTACTCACAAATATTCTTTTTGTTCCTACCTTTCCCTTGAATCTTTTATCTGTTAGTCAACTAATAGAACGTTTCAATTGCTCCATTACCTTCTCACCCACTTCTTGTACGTTTTTAGATCTTAAAATAAAGCAGGTGATTGGTGGAGGTCATGAACAAGGGGAGCTCTACTACCAGGACATGCCTCAAATAAGTGTCATCTCAACCAAGCACAATGAGACAAGTTTATGGCACAATCGGTTGGGACATTCATTTGGACAATCTCTTCATCTTCTTTTTCCTACCTTTAAGGACATGTCAAGTTTAAATTGTGAAGTGTGTCAACTGAGAAAACTCTAGAGGACCACACACTCTCCTCGTCCTTAACTTAAAAGTGTTGCTCATTTTTCATTGATTCACTTAGATGTATGGGGACCCTTGAGCATCTCAAACATTTCCCAAGTTAAGTACTTTATTACCTTTATTGATGATTTTACTCGTACCACATGGCTATTTCTCTTTAAAGAGTGATCTAAAATACCATCAATTTTTAAATCCTTTCATGTTATGGTGGTCACTCAATTCGGTCAAAAAATAAAAATACTTAGGTATAATAATGCAAAAAAATATACTTCCAATGATCTTGATTATTTTTTTCAAGAGAATGGCATTATCCATCAAACATCCACCCCTCAATAGAAAGGTGTAACATAACGGAAGAACTGCCACCTTCTTGAGGTAGCTCGTGGCTTATTGTATACCATAAAAGTACCATACTTTTATTGGCCACATGCCATCTTTACTTCATGTTTTCTTATAAATAGGCTACCCTCTTCCATTCTCTATCATAGATCCCCATATTCCTTATTGTTTTCACATGGTAATCCTTCCCCTGAAAGTCTTCGGGTGTACATGCTTTGTTCATATTACCTCTCCACAACACAGTAAACTTGATCCAAAATCTGTCAAGTGTATCTTCTTAGAATACTCTTGCACGCAGAAGGGTTATGTTTGCTAAATTTCTACTCTCCAAAGGTTACTTGTGTCTATGGATGTAACATTTTTTGAAGACTCTTCATACTACTCTAAAAATACCCCTCCAGGTCTCTCCACTATACCAGCCTCTCCTCAACCGATTGTGCCCCATGTTACGGAAATTGTTCAACCCCCTAAAGCACTGGCTAACACCACACCTGTGGAGTTTGCGGATCCCATTGAGGTAAGTTCATCTTCTCCTTTTCCTTTTGGACCACAATATGATACTCGACCCATAGCCTTAAGGAAAAAACCCAGAGCTTGCACTAGGCCCTCTACTTTTCACCCCATATCCAATTTTGTGTCTCACCATCATCTATCTTCTTCATGTTGTCAATTTCTTGCGTCTATTTTCTCCATCTCTATCCCATAGTCCTATTAGGAGGTTCTAAGACATCTAAGGTGGAAGGCGGCAATGGAAGAAGAAATTCAAGCACTCTATGAGAATCATACATGGGCTCTAATTCCTTTTCCATCAGGAAAAAAAATTGTCGGCTGTAAGTGGGTTTATACAATTAAACACAATCCGGATGGGTCAGTTGCTTACCTTAAGGCCCGCCTCATTGCCAAAGGCTATATGCAATGTTATGGGATTGATTATGAGGAAATGTTTTCTCCAGTGGCCAAATTAAATTTGGTACGTATCTTATTATCTCTTGCGACTAATTCTTCCTAGCCGATCTATCAGCTTGATGTGAAAAATGTTTTCCTCAATGGGGATATAAAGGAAGAAATTTATAAAAGAAGCACCTGGATTTGTGGTTGAGATGGAGTCAATATGTCAATTGAAGAAATCCCTTTATGGTATGAAACAATCTCCTCATGCATGGTTTGATAAATTTAGCTAAGCACTGATACGGGCCGGATTTCACATATGTTTTGTAGATCACTCCGTGTTTCTTAAAGACACACCTAAAGGGTGTTGGAAGATGGGCCTAAGCCCACACGAATAAGGAAGGCCCACATATCTAAGAGTGTTGGAAGATGGGACCAAGCCCATAAGATATGGACCCACCATGATCACACGAGCTAGTGGGACCAACCATTCACGTGAGGTGGCATTATGAGTCTCACACAATAAGAAGTATTACACAAGAAGTCTTACAGAGCCACAATTATTATGGAAGGTGGTCTCACAGAAGAGTTTTAGTTTAAAGGTATTTTAGTCATGTTAGTCTTCTATTTATATTTGGTTATTTAATTATGCTAGGACCTATCTGTAAGTGTTAGAGTTTGGGTGTAATTGGGATAAAAATAGTTTAATTGTAGTAGGACTCTACTACTTTCCTCTATTATAAATAGAGTTTCATGTACTCGGCAGTTGGCTGGTTTGTTGGCTTACTGGCTTGACTCGGGCGAGTCCGGGTCTTGGCAGAACAAAGCGGCCCGGGTGATTATTTCATGTTTCCTAACTTAGGAAATATGAAATATATGAATAGTGTCTTCATCCCGACTTCCGAACAAAGCGGACGAAAACAAAGAGTTCTTCGGGAGGATATTTTTTGAATAATAGCAATCCAGCAGATTAATCGGCGCGAGAGGACTTTCTAGAAAATCTTTCCAAAGATAGTTAGCAGCAGAAGGTAGACTTTCCGATAGCAACAATGCGTCCTTCTCGATGCCGAAGAGATCAGGAGATCTCAGGTGACAATCACGGCAGGATCTCGGAGAAGCAGTGGACAAAAGATCAATCAGCAGAGGAGTTTCCAAAAATAGCAATGGAGATATCTCCCAGAGAAGCAGTAGCGAATAGATTACGTGAGCTATGAGGGAAGAATATGAACCATGGCTATCTGGTTCACTATTTTCTTGGCGAACATAAATTTGAGTGCTAGTTGTTGATTCTGTTGAGTTTCCTCCGTGAGTGTGCAAGATAACAGCAATACCAACTAAAGAATTCCAGAAATGATGTAGATAGAAGATAGAGATGATCCCTCAGGAGATGCCAAAAACCAGAGGATAACAAAATCAATATACCAGAGAATAAATATAACTTAAACGACGCCATGGCAGCAGTATACCAGAGGATGAAGATTAACGACTAGTCAATATGACCAGAGACTCTCATTGTCCAGCCAGAGCCTCAATAGTTTTCAACAAAACCAACATATTTCAGCAACAAACACGTCTCGTACTACTTTTATAGCATCAACAAACTTTTTTCATTATGAATTTCAGAATTGAAGAACCACTATGGTTGTACACATATAAAATTTTCATAAAAATAGAACCTTCGCAAGTTCATAAAGGTTTTCCTTCTTCATTCTTTCTCAACATTGTTTCCAAATTGGAAACTATGCCATTTAAGCTTTCTTTTGAAGCTTGCATGAATGAAACATGATGTTACAGAGTCTAAGTCCCAGAACTTATAGAAACATGCAAAAGTTTTGGAACGGAAAAAAGAAACTTACCAACAGAGAGTTGAGTTTTTTAATTGCCTTCTTCCCTCCATGGAGAATTCGTTTGATCTTCTATAACATACCCAAATAGAGTAATGAGGCACAATCGCAGAGAGAAGCAAACACTAGAGCAACAACGTCTTCTTCTCTTCTGGTAACAAGGGATTTGATTTACAAACTCGAGCAACACTAAACACACCAGAGAAGAGTCTAATTATGCTTTACAAACTCATTCGCTAAGAAGCAGAAATATAAAAAAGCTCAACAATAGAAAGGGACTTTAGTAATGACGAAAAACAAAATAGAATGTGAGCAAATAAAAAAATAATGGGGTTTTTTTCAATCTTGAAAAACCATAGATGTGAGTCCTGAAAATCAATGCTCTGATATCATGTTAATTTTCAGGACTCCATGATTTAGGTCATGGAGAAAAATAAGAGAGACACCATTTGGGAGAAAACTTAAAGTAATGGACCTGATCCAAACACTCCCCCATAAAGTATATTTATAGATATCAAAACTACCACTATTACAAGTATATTCTTTACCCTAATAAGAGTGAAGAAGAGACAAGAAACGTAAACTAATTATATCAGTGCCACCCTAATTACATCATATATTCCAACAGTAGAGTTAGAGGAAAGAGTGGTAGTGATTCAAACTCTAATCCCTCCAACTTTGGTCAAAACAGAAATTATACTTTTCGTGGCCTCAATAATCATTTGGTTGGTAAGTGTTGGAATCTACATGGCAAACCCGTTTATTTCAAAGCCCATAAAACCTCCACCTATGCAACACAAGTAAGCCATGAAGTGCCAAGTGACCCACAAAAGGTAAGAAATTATTAGAAGAAGATTATACTTTATTTCAGAAGTTCAAATTTTTTACGATAGCCCCTCAAGATACTACTACAACAATTGTTGCTACTATAGGTGCATTTTCCTTTGTCTCAAATTCTAGCCCTTCATCATGGAATAATGATTCAAGTTACTTTGAACATCTCATTGGTCATATAAATACCTTGATAAATTTGTCACCATGTACTTCATAAAGGTATGTATCCATTGTAGATGGATCCCAAACAAAAATTAAGTGCACTGGTACATCAAACTTATCTCCTTCTCTCACACTCAATAATATTTTATTTATGCGTCAATTTCCACTTAATCTTATGTACGTCAATCAGTTAACCAAATTATTTAACTACTTTGTTACCTTTTTTCTATCTGATTATAATTTTTAGGACATCAAGTTGAAACAAGTGATTGGTAGAGGTTGTCAGAGAGGGGGTCTTTACTTTATGCATCTCACCATTTTAACTGTTGTAGAAACTATAGACAAAGAAGCATAACACTGACACAACCGACTTGGACACCCTTCTTTGCAAAATTTGAAGTCAATGGTTCCATCTCTTAGTTCCTTTCTCAATTATTGTGTGAATTTTTTGAGCTTGGAAAACATCATAGATCTACAGATCAATCCAAGCAAAACAATATTACTTCTTAACCATTTGTTTTAGTTTATTCAGATGTGTGGGGACTAGTTAATATCCCAAATACCTCTTAAGCCAAGTACTTTGTGATTTTTGTGGATGATTATATGGCAATTATATTTTTATATTTAATGTAAGATAGATCTGAACTTCTATGCTTAAATCGAGCATTTAACATTTTGTTTATCATCTTGCATGATTCAATGCAAACTGAGATGTAATACTTATCTTATATCCAGATGAGAAGAATCAACCAGTAATCATCTTGTTGAGATCAAGACATCATAAAAAATCTCATGAAGGGTAAAGAAATAAAAGAAACTTATCTTTTCTTGTCGTGCTTATGCTTCACCAACAAAACCACATGAAGCTTGATAAACTCACTTAATCACCACCGTAACGTTAGGATCCTAAATCTATAGCTCTGATACCATGTGGGATTTAGGATCTCATGATAAGGATCTCGACCAAGATGGTGAGAGAGGAGGGAAAGGGGAAGGGGTGAAGAAAAGAGAGGATGAAGGAAGAGCAGAGTAAGTAGAGAGAGGGATGGCTAAAGAGATGGAGAGAGAGAGAGAGAGAGAGAGAGAGAGAGAGAGAGAGAGAGAGAGAGAGAGAGAAAAGTCTAAGGACGAATTTGAGATAGAAGAGGGGAGACTTAATGATCTACCCCATACCTTGAACCTTTATTTATAGTTAAGGAAGGAAGTTTACAATTACTATAATGCCCTTGGAGCTGTAAGCTCCCAAAAAGAAAAGACATAAGTAGACATACTTCATCTTCTTTAATTACACCCTTGTGCCATCCTTATGAGAAGACCTTTGTCACCACCTTGACATGGGGAAGGTATTTCTCTTAATGCCACTTCAAGGTGTCTTGCAACAGATATGATTGATCATGCTTATAAAGGATGATCGATCATGCTTTATAAAATATGTCTGACTGTATTTTGAATGATCAACCAAGCCTTTACAAGATGATAGGTCATGCCTATTAGCAGTATAAAATGATGATTTCTAAGCATGATTTAGGCTATTTTTTAGGGAGTTTATAAAAATTTATTCATTGATAAAACATGATTGACTCAAAGGTAGAGTTCTTGAGATTTTTTTTTTTTTACTCTAAGCCTAGGTCTTCAAATCTTCAAGCTCACTTTGTAGGTGTTTCTTCAAGATGACTAGAAGCTATTGAACTAATATGAAATTCTAGCATGACAAATGCATTTCCTTCAAGAGACACAAATTCAAGGTCTATTAGGAAGAACTAGAAAAACTAACACCAAGACGAGAGTCAACCAAGGTCAACACTTTCATACTCAATTAACCTTAATTTTAATCTCTCAATTAAAAAACTAAAATAAAAGATTCATTAATGTGGTTGTGTTTTCTACAAATGGCCTATTAAGGAAGTGTTGGACAACATTTACTTGTTGTTTAAGATACATCAAAACCTCACCTATTCTAACTCAAATTTTCAAATATTACAAATTGGCCAGTTACCACTTCAATAAATTAAATTTTCAATTAAAATAATCACTTCATGTGTTTCCATTTTCCAATAACAAAACCGTAATATTAATTATATAAATACATTTTACTTTATTTTTTAAACTATTTTCCTATATTACTCCATGTGATTGTTGGCCCAATGTGGCTTCTCAAGAGGAGCAATGGATTGAATTTTTACAATTTAAACTAAGTGTACTGAATTAAAATTTAAAGCAAATATAAAATGCACACACCAAAAACAACATAAAGATGTTTTATTATGGATGTTCCCCTAGTGGTATTCACTGCCCAAGAATCTTTGCTTGGAAAATTTTCACTAATTAGCTCTATTAGCTCGAATTTATATAGGAGATTCTAGCTCTTTTAAGTCATGTGTATGCTCAAATACAAGATCACAATAATCTCCCTTGAGATTTAGTTAGATTCTAGCTCTAACACTAGGGAAGATTATTGGGCCCAATGTGGCTTCTCAAGAGGAGCAATGGATTGAGATTTTACAATTTTAAACTAAGTGTATTAAATTAAAGTTTAAAGCAAATATAAAATGCACACACCAAAAAAAACATAAAGATGGTTTATTATCGATGTTCACCTAGTGGTATTCACTGCCCAAGAATCTTTGCTTAGGAAAATTCCACTAATTAGCTCTATTAGCTAGAATTTATATAGGAGATTTCAGTTCTCTTTTAAGTCATGTGTATGCTCAAATACACGATCACAATATTCTCCCCTGAGATTTAGCTATAATCTAGCTCTAGCAAGCTCTTCCATCCAGAATTAAAGGTTTTTGATCAACTTATGAATTGAACAATAAAGAATACAAAAGAAGAAAAGCTTACACCCTTGTAGTTGATGGAGAGACAACCTTCTCCTTTGAAATTTCCATGCCTCAAACTTTGAAGCACGAATGAAGATGTATTTGGAGCTTGATTGTAAAGTGAAGGAGAGACTTGGGATAAGGGGAATTTTACAAAGTTTCTAGCTCTTTTTCTCTCAAAAATTATTTTGAAGTGAAGTAAAAATGATTTGAATGTGGTATCTTTATAAATAAATGTTCAGTAAGTATAGTATGGCCGTTTGAAAAAAGTTGACAACTCAGTTATCAATCAATGAGAAGTAATTATGAATCAATCGTGTGTAATGACTATATTTTTATTATACTTTAGGCTAAATGGATTGATCAATTGATCAATCAATGCATGTCTGGCATATTAGAAGTTTTAAGTTGGTTGATGAATCCACCCTAACTGATTGGTTATACTTTGATCATTTGTTTATGCAAAACTATGTATTATCGTTCAATGACTTGTGTCTAATCGATCATGCATTGTGTCCCTTATTCGCATATTTTGTATGATCAATCTATTGACCATAGGTTGACTCCCTTCTTGCTTTTGATGGTAAAAAAAACTTAACAGAGTTTACAATTTGAAAATTAAGTATTTTAGATATTTTACCTTCAAGAGATATGTGTTTCAAGGTCTAAGTTTCTAAATGAATCAAACCTACTCAATGCCTCAAACTTCATGGAAAGACAACTCTTGAAGAAGCACCTTTGGAAGAAGAAAACAAAGTGAAGGTAGAGCTTAAGATTTACTGGTACATGAGAAAACTCTATCAATGTAAAAGAGTTGTCCAAACTCCTTCAATTTGAGGTACAACGCAAATTTGGAGCTTTAGGGCATACATACATTCATACCCATTTTAAAATATGATATACATCTTTTAAAACATGTTAGAGCACTTAGGATCATTCATTCTCATTCTTTTAAAAGTTAAATTAGATGAATTGGCACTAGAATGATCAATCAAACTCTGCCAACAATTGATCATCTAGAAGTGCATGGGCAAAGATTATAAAGCGTGATTGATCAACCTAAGTTGATCGATCGATTATTCAGAATATTGCAATTTCATGCTATCAAGCATGATCAATTATCCCACTTGTACTGATCGATCAATGTTGTCCAGACAAGTAAATTTTGCATTGAACGATTGATCATCCTACATGACTGATTGATTAGACAGAATCTTGTCAGTCAGGGACATAAAACATGATTGATCATAGGAAATTCATTGATCGGTCATACTTGCACTACACTACCAAAGGGAACTCTGATTGATCAATAAAATGATAGATCCAACAGAAATATATTGATCGATCATACCATCGATCAATAAGACACATTTTGATAGAAAGTAGTCGTTAGAGTGTAAACACTGATTTTTGAAATCGGGGAAAAAAGGGCTAGTTTGGCTTGGAGAACTTATAAATACCCCATCAAACCTCCTACAGAGAAGTTAGCGAGCATTTATTGGCATATCCTTGAGCCTTTATTCTCAAAGTCGTGAAATTACTTCTCAAAGGACTTTTTGAGTGAAAGAAAGAGTTATTCCCTTGCAAATTTACAAACTTTTTCCTCTACCTCTCTTTGCATTAGCATTAGACAAGCTCTTATTCGTCATATTGTGTTGCAACATTGGATGGTTGAATCTCTCAAGGAGAAGGTACTCTCCAAGTGAAAGGGCGTAAGTGTTTTACCTTCTTTTTTTTCTTTTGTAAAATGTTTATCTAGAACTTATTGTAATCTAAGATAGAATTGGCCTAGCTAGAGCTAGAATGTAGCCAATCTCTTAGGGATATTGTTTTGTAAAAATGTATACTTGAGCTACACGTGGCTTAAAGATAGTTGGAATCTCTTTGACGTAAATTCCAACTGTTAGAGCTAAAATAGTGGAATTTTCCCAAGCACAAGATTTTGGGCGGTGAAAACGAATATAGGAACATCAATAATAAAAATTCTTGTATTTTCCCTATGGTTTGTGAATGTATTTACATTGAAATTGCATGTTTTATGTTTTCATGCCTTAGTTAAATTTTAACTTGTAAATCTCAATTTAACACCCTCTTGAGAAGTCACCAAGGCTGACATGATCAATATTGTAGGTATGTTTGATCATGCTTTATAATTTTTCAATGCGTGGACAAGAAGGATGGACAAGTCTGATGAGATTGATTGATCATGCTTTATAGCTCATTCTGGCCAAGTTCTTATGTTTTATATTTACGGTCAAGTTGCACAATGGATGAGTAATCATTGACATGTAATGATCAATCATGCCAAAGTCACTTTTTCTGATTTGTGCTTCAAAGCATGATAAAAATTTATTCTAAGTGATTTTAATGTGTTTAAAACTTGGATATACATGTTGTGAATGCAATATGCCCTAAAGCTTCAAAAAGGTCATTTGTACCTTGATTTTGAAGATTTGGGAACTGCTCCCTTACAAGATTAGCGTTCATGAAATTTGCTAGACAATGTGGACTCTAAACTTTCATTGATCATTTCTTCACTCGTGGGTGTTTCTTCAAGATGACTTGACACATTAATAGGGTTTGAGGTCTTGATATGCATCTACCAATTCTTTTGCAAAGACTTTGATTTTTATGTTTCTTGAAGGAAAAAACATCTGAAATGCTAAATTTGCAAGTATTAGCACAAAATAAACACCTTCTTAAATTTAGCTACATGTCTATAGATATTCAATATTCTTTTTGAATATGGGATGGAGACTACATGCTAATAACCTCGATTATAGATCTGTCGAAAGATAAGGGTGGGCATCACAAGAACTCGAAATGTATGCCACACCACATATAATGTAATAAGTAAAGGAAAGTGGATTCAAGTCCAGTTACCTATGGCTGCACCCAATTTTTCTTTTTTTTTTTTAAAGATTTATGTTATCTACAAGAATACCATTATATTTATAACAACAACATTATCTCTATTTAATCATTTAAATTAATAAAAATAAAAAATTCAAATTAACATCTGCTTGCGATAATAAATAAATATATAAATAATTCAAAATTATAACAAAGTTAAATAACAGGTGATTATATTTCAATATTTGTGATGTCCTTAACATTGATTATGTACAGTAGTGTACATGTTACATAAAAATCTTATCTGAAATCCAAAACATATTGGACGTTTTAAGTCACCCAAATGAAGACCAAAATATCAACCGGTGGGTTACCTCTAAACGGATCTTGTGGTGTATAATCTCCTGCCTCGTGGGTCCCTTACCAATTGACCACTAAAATGGAGTCTAATTTTCTGATCTTTCCTCGACAGAGACGATAAGAGACTGATCACCATGATCACACACAACCATCAAACAAACTGCCACGTGGCGAGAGGAGATGCTTGAGAAGCGACTGCGACCAACCAATAGTCGAGTCGCCTTATCCAATCTCTTATCCTCCTCGCACGAATTCCACCCAATATTACCTTCCCCTCCATTTCTCTCCACGCTTTACAGAGGAAGGGAGAGGGATCTGCAATTCTGTACACAGTCATGGCAGCATCACTTCAGCCAGCGGCAACCCTCATGCAGCCGAGCAAGGTCGGCGTCTCGTCTCGAGGCGGGTTGCAGTTCAGATCTTCCCCCAACGTCACGAAGGTGTTCGGTTACGAGCCGGCCAGTGCCAGGCTGACCTGCTCGCTGCAGACTGAGTTGAAGGAGTTTGCTCAGAAATGCGCCGATGCCACCAAGATCGCTGGGTTCGCGCTCGCCACTTCCGCACTAGTCGTTTCGGTAATTACTTCCGCTTTTTCTTACGTACTGATAAAAATTTCAGAGTTTACGAGAATAAGATAGCAGAAAGATCTTTTTTTCGAATTGCACGGTTCTGAATTTTTTATTGTGAAAATATACAAGTTTTGGAGAAACCATGAAGGACCCACGTCCACTTGAGATATTGAATTGATTTATTAACAGGATTTGATGAATACTGAAGAGGAATTCGTTGTTACTTGATTTGGTGAAGCTGGGTTCCGATCTCTTTACCCTGAACTGACAGGGTCTGATTGTCTGAGAAGAACTGGCATGATTGTGTCTATAGTGATTTTTGTTTTCTGATGCTAGAAATGCAATGTACTGTTGGGCTTCAACAGTGTATTAATGATAGGAGAAATTGCTGCGTATGGATTGCAGGGAGCTGCTGCGGAGGGAGTACCCAAGCGTCTGACCTACGACGAGATACAGAGCTTGACTTACATGGAGGTGAAAGGCACAGGGACGGCGAACCAGTGCCCGACCATCGACGGCGGCGTCGACTCCTTCGCCTTCAAGCCCGGCAAGTACAACGTGAAGAAGCTTTGCCTGGAGCCCACCTCCTTCACCGTCAAGGCCGAGGGCGTCAGCAAGAACGCCCCAGCCGAGTTCCAGAAAACCAAGCTCATGACCCGTCTCACCTACACTCTCGACGAGATCGAGGGCCCTTTCGAGGTTTCCCCCGACAAAACCGTCAAATTCGAGGAGAAGGACGGAATCGACTACGCCGCCGTCACCGTCCAGCTCCCTGGAGGCGAGCGCGTGCCCTTCCTCTTCACCATCAAGCAACTCGTCGCCTCCGGCAAGCCGGAGAGCTTCAGCGGCCAGTTCCTAGTCCCCTCCTACAGGGGTTCCTCTTTCTTGGACCCAAAAGGCAGAGGAGGCTCCACCGGTTACGATAACGCCGTCGCACTGCCGGCCGGAGGAAGAGGAGACGAGGAGGAGCTGCTCAAGGAAAACGTCAAGAACACTTCATCATCCTCGGGTACGATAACTCTCAGCGTCACCAAGAGCAAACCAGAGACAGGAGAGGTGATCGGAGTGTTTGAGAGCGTGCAGCCATCGGACACGGACTTGGGCGCCAAGGTTCCCAAGGATGTGAAGATCCAAGGGATCTGGTACGCGCAGCTGGAGTCTTAGAGTGTTTTTCCTTGTATATTTTTCCGGGGGTTTTTGTTAAGAAAAGACTGATTCTCTCTTCTTTCTTCTTTTCCAACTAAGACTGCATAAAGAGTAAGATGATGTTCCAGCGTCTACTGCATTGTAAATTCTCTTCGTGTTTAGTTCTTATTCTTCCTCACTTTACTAAGCATTCTGAGACACTCCAAATCAAACTTTCATTCAACGATAATCAGTTTGATTGGCCGAGCTTACCAATCTTCTTATTAGTTGGTAAAATGCAGATATAATTGCTGGGAACAACCTCTATCCCAAAATAATTACCTTTTGTTTTTTTTTTACTAATAAATTTAAAATCTTTATACTTACTAATCTCTTTTTTATTGTATAGGCTTTCTTTTGTAGTTCTAGATAGTGAATAATTTACAGGGTCACATACGAGTACCTGCAGCTAGCGGTGACATTGTGCCGAGCTTGAGCCGACATTCATTTAAAATTTTTCAAAAAATACATGTCTTGAGTTCGAGCTCTAATATCATTTAAAAATTTTCAAAAAATATATATCAAATAAATTGTATATAAAATTATGCATACGTTTTATATAAATTTGGGCATAAATTTTACATAAAATTGGGCATAACCTCTACATAAAATTGAGCATGACCTCTACTTAAAATTAGGCATAAAGGTGACATTGAATCCAATTGAGCCTGAACCTTCCTATATTCGAGCCAAGCTTGATTTAAATATTTCAAACTCGAGCTCGAGCATACCCTAGTCTCGAGCCTAAAATTTTAATCGTGTTTGAGCCTAATAATTTTAACCGAGTTCGAGTTTAACCTGCATTTAATACTCTACATAAAGTATGTGTCAAATAAATTATATATAAAATTATGTATAGATTTTTTTAAAAAAAATGATAAGGTAAGTTCGGGATTGAATCTCGATAATGGATTAGAACGCACCAATATTAATCTTTTTTATCCCAAATGTTGTCTTGCATTTTTTAATTTTTTTAATCTGACCATAAATTCACTACGACCTCCTTAATGCTCCTGATTGAAATTTTTTATTCTAGGAAAATATAGAAATGTTTTTCCTAGGATACATATTTAAAAAAAAAACTTTAAATAAAATCTTATTACTATTAGTGACTTATTAGAAAATTACAAAAAATATTTTAAAATTTTCTTAGGAAAATTAATGGACCTCTTATTGCCTCTTCTAGGGAAATAAATAAAAATTAATAATCAATCTAATATATTATTATACTTATCGATAATTTTTTAATCAAATAAAATGTCAAACACAAAATTGATATAAAAATTGTCTCATGCTAAAAGTATTATAGTATCAACTGTCAAATACTTATTCAAAAATTTTCTATACGATTTTCTAGGGCAAGAAAATCTTACTTAGAATATTATATAATTTTTTTAATAAGAATTTCTAATTAAAAAAATATTTCCAAAAAACATGAAGCACTAATAGTCCATAGAAACATATTTCTACTTAAAATGTTTTTTCAATATTTTTTGAAAAAATCACTAATAGTTCCTAGAAACGGATTTCTACTAAAATATCTTTTCAATTTCTTCAAGAGTCATGAAGAAGGGACAACCCGAGTTTAAGAAAAAGTTTTTTTTCACTTGTTTATGATCTAACGCGTGCAAAATCGTCTTCGAGGGGGGGGGGGGGGGGGGGGGGGGTTCCACTAAAGAGGGAAGGGGGTCTAGCGTCGCTAGTGAGGACCTGTTGTCGGGGATGACGACTGCGACAAAAATAGAGGTAAAGACAGACTATGGGTGAAAGAAATCGAACCAAGCAATGACAAAGACGACCAGACCACTGGTGAACATTTGTCGAGGGCGACAGAGGCAACTACAACAATGGATAACTCAAATAAGTTCGAGATCTAGATAAATTGAATCGAACTGAACCCAACTAGAGTCGCTCGCGAACCGGCTCAATTCGATGCCACCCCTACCTACATCTATGAGGAGTAAGTGATAAGATTGTGTATTAGTAAACGTATCAGATTTTGGCTTAAAAAAATACAATTGCATAACTGTATGAGTCCGTGGGAGGAGTGTATGGGTGGAAACAGACAGTGACCATAAATAATTAAAATTTTGGGTATTTGATACCCTATCAGAGAACCCAGTAGCCCACCCTGATACACAGTAACGGTCAAGAGACGGGCAAGCCGTTGGTTCTAGTAGAGGAGTCACCCCAGGCGCGGGGCTGGCTGGTAACGGACCGACGCGGTGCGCAGCTCGCACCCCTGGTGCAAGTTAAAGATTTCTCTTACCGTCGAAGGAAGCAGTTGAGGCGTCCTCTCAGTTTCCGGCTTCGGCGAGTGTGCATTTATGATCCTCACCAGCCACGGGGCGGTAAATTATAAAGAAAAACTAAACGCAATATCGGTTGCCTCGTCCATGCACATTAAATGACTCAGCTCCCCGTCAACTCATTTAATTCCTGCACGCCACGCCCATTAAAAACGACCCAGCGCCCACTGTCACCGCCGTTCCCCGGTCATCAACGCTTATCTCCTGCGGCTATCCCCTACCGGCTACCGTCCGTTCAGCCTCTCCGGCGACAGCAGCGCCTCCGGATCGCCGCACCTCAGCCGGCTCGAAGAGGACGCCGCCGTCGACGACCGCATGAAGATCGGGCTCGTCAGTGACTTGCTCCGCCGAGACGATCCGCCGCCTGCGTACCGGACGCTCGACTCTGACAGCTGGAAGTAGCTTCTCCGTCGCAGGAACGGCGATTTCATGCCTCTGTAGTGTCGGAACGAGAAGACTCGAGACTTTGCGGAGCCGAACGGCGAGGTCCGTCGCCAGAAGGCTCCGCCGCGTCGGTATCTCCACGGCGATGCCGTCGCTGGCTCGAGGATCATTCGATCGGACGCCAGGTTCCGTTCGAAGGAAAACGAGTAGGAGCGTTTCAGGAGGAAGTCGCGAGCATTGGTAGTGGTATTCCGATCCTCGGTGGCGTCGATTCTCGGTGAGGCCTCTGCAGCCGTGATCTCCTGTACTTGTGATCCCTGGCCGTCTGATCTCTGCTCGAGGAAGAGCGAATCCAGCACGCCTTCATCGAGGCTCGGCCGGATTCTCGCCGCCATCAGAGGCACGAACGGCGATTCGGGCTGCAACACACCGGCGCGGCAGAGCGGACAGTTGGCGTGCGAGCGAAGCCATATATCGATGCAATCCACATGAAATGCATGCGAGCACACCGGGAGGGTTCGGACGTAGTCGTTCTCCTCGAACTCGAGCAAACACACGGCGCAGTCCCGCCCGCCGCTCTCGCTGGACGGCGATCGCCGCTTCGTGTTGGTATACACCGACAGCGGAATCGTCTTGATGATGGACTCGTGGAGGCCGTACGGCGATAAAAAGTGAAAGGCGCCGGCGGTCGTCTCGTACAGAGCCCCCGGCGGGGGAGACTCGACGTCGGAGGCAGAGAAAGACGGACGATTACGCCGACGCCGACGATTACGCCACCGCTGAAACCATAGGAGGACAGGTGGGAGGATATATCGGGAGATGATGCGGAAATAGGTGACGATGAGAAACGCGGTGCCGACGACGACGACGATAGCGATGAGGGGGGGACTGAAATCAACGGGAAGGGCGGTGGAGTCGGACTGGTGGGACGAAGCTGGGGAGTCACTCCACTCGAACTCGTACTCGGGCGGCGGGCCCATCCTGGCGGTAAGTTCGTCTGTTTCTTTCTTCTCAGTCGTTTATGGTGCTTGTCTGCAACTTTGGGTTTGTTGGGCGGTCGCGGGAGATGCTCTTCTTTGACGAGGATAGAGAGTCGGCAGCGGTGGACACGCGTCAATAGAAGCTACGTATTTTGTGGACAAGGGCACAATGTCGGGTTTGTGTTTAAGGCGCTTCCTATCTTTCCCCTTCGGGGGAGTGCGTACAGCGCAAACCTTTCTCAGGACGCCCCATGGAAGCTTCAAACCCCAAACCCCAAACCCAAGAGCCTTGGGAATTTCATAGAAACAAAGAAAATAGTAATCTTGCTTTAAATGTACAAGCAAGTGTACTTGTGGATGTTGACAAAAAACGACTCTACGAAGAAACAGTTATCTCAGCCGTCCAGTCCAGTCAAATGTTATAATTAATATAAATAGTTTTTTTTTTTTTACTTGTAAATTATTACCTGGGTTTTTCAATTAAGACTTGATCTCAGCCGTCCAGTTCCACCGGGGAACGATTGATTCCATCCATCCATCCATCCATCCATCCATCCACCTTATTGTGTACCTGCTAACATGCAATAAATTTAGATGATAACGCCGTACATGTTTATTTAGTTTCCCACGCGCTGATTGGTGAAGTGTATTAATCTGCGCAAAAGGTCGGTGTGACGTGGGCCCGACTTTAGGCCTTTTTTTAATGTAATTTTTTTATAATAATAACGTATTTGTATTTTTTAAGTTAAAACCCAATTGTTCCCTTTGGTGAGATAAGTTGATTAGTTCGATTGTGGGTTGAAAAACATTGATTGAGTTATAATAGACAAGTTAACACTGTTGCTATTTTATGTGATAATTTATTAAAATTATTATAGAAAAACATTAAACTACTCTTATTTTAATTATACCCAAAGTTAAATATTAAAAGATAAGTCTAGAATAATTGAACAACTAAACATAAATAAAAGACCAATATAACTAAAACACCTTTAAAGTAAAACTCTCTAGTGAGCTCTCTTTCTATAATAATCCTAACTCTGTAAAACTTCTTGTTGTGAGAAACATGTGAGACTCTTCCATACCAGTTCTTCTACACTCCTCCTCAAACTGGAGTTTATAACTTCAACTTGTAATGAAAAAGATTTTTAGTTCTTAATTTTATTTTGTTGAAAAAAAATCACAAATGTAATTATTCATAGATACAAAAACTTCACATTTTGTACTCCCTCTTCATTGTAAATTATACTACTACTTCTTCTGAAACGTAGATTTTGGAAGGAGGCGCAACCATTGCAGTACTCAATTTCCAATCTCATCCCCATCTAATTCTATTGCCATTACCTCCTCCTAGCTTAAAACAAATAAAATAGCTGTAGTAATGATCTCCTCCATCAAAGTGTCTAAGGATAAGTACAAAACCAAACACAACCTCTCAAAAAGTAAACAATGGGTGATAAAAATATACGTCGACCTCATAGGATTTCGAAAAAAATAGTGATAATAATCACTAAAATGGGTAATGCCAGTAATTTCCCCCCCCCGGTAGGAGAAATATTGCCAAGTAAGAGGTCAATAGGGAATTAAAGGAAGAGAAAATAAGCATCATCTTAATAAGAAGGAGATTGTAACGGTAGTGATAAAATAACTAAACAAATTTGACCAAGTATAACTTTTTTTTGGGGTGACCACAATTTTTTGGAGTTATCTATGTGAAAGATACACAAGTAACAAAAACACAAAACTTGAAAACAACATTGATGTAAGATATTACATATCTTGAATGAGCACATCATGGAGTGATTAAGTCGGGCCAAAATTCTCTTATAAGAAGGCAAATTTGGCTAAAGAACTCAAATTTTAGGTGAAAATGAAACTCAATTCTCGGGGAGAGATAATTTGAGAGAAAATAGGAAAAAGTGAGAGATTTTTGGTAGGACAGACCTTTAGTACTTCTGATATCAACATCTCTCCAAATATAGCTCAGAATCACAAACGGTTTGTTGTTCAAGAAACTAGACTCAAAGAGATTTAATTTTTTTTATCTAATTTGACATAAAATAATTTTTTCTTGAATCTTTTATGACCTCTATATTCTCTTCATTCTGTAGTTTGACCTTGACTGACTCCAATGTGGATATATCCTTAAACATAGATAAGATTGACATAAAATTTTCTCATTATAAAACTAGACTTCAATAAATTTGATTTAAGTTAATATTTATTCATAAAATGTATTTATTTTGAGAGAAATAATCTGATAGATTTTGGACACTCTAATCTCGCATAATTGAATACTCTTTCTTTTTTAGCTAGCATGACTATTGACTTGAGGCTTGCTGCTTTTGTTGAGTTCTGAATGTTGTTGTTAGGACAACCACTAAACTGCAGTAAGCTCCACCAACTCATCGTATTTTTCTATCTCTTATCAGCTATAAAGTTATTGAGACTGCTAAGCAAATCTTCATCTTGCGATCAGACGAATTTAGAGGCAAATGCCCATTTCCTTTAGGTGCTTCGACACTAAGAAATGATGGTGAGATTTATTCACAATAAAAGAAGATAGCAGGAGAAGTATGGGGATGTGAATACAAAAAAAAAGGGGGGGTACTGGTATTGGAAAGAAAAAAAAAGATAGAATATAAACTTAAACTACTAGAGATGATAGATCAGAAAAAGATCATATTATCTTTATGGGTTGACCGAGTTAACTCATAAAACCTGCTTTGATACCATGTTGAATTTATGAAAAAGAGAAAAACTTCATTAACATGATATAATTTGAGTACGTGAACATCTATTTATAATAGAGAAAACAAGTAAAATCCAATTATAATTAAACTACCTTTATCCCAGTTACACCCAAAGTTAAGATAAGTCCTAAAATAATTGAACAACTGAATATAAATAAAAGACTAACATAATTAAAATAACTTTAAATTGAGACTCTTCTGTGAGACCTCCTTCCATAACAATTCTGGCTAAATAAATTTTTTTATTATGAGAGTCATGTGAGATTCATCCATACCTGATCTTCAATAGCTCTTTTAACTTCAACAAAGCTCAATTGAAGCAAAATTTTGTGCTGAAACTATAGAAGAAGAAAAATTGAAACAATGGAGGAGTCTTTTCTACCCATGAAAACTTTTTTTGCTTGAGCACAATGACACGACTATGTGTTTCTAAAATTGTGGTTCTTTCCCTACTCGTTGAATTCTCAACTTCCCTGCTCAACTACAATGTTTCGAGAAAGAAATATGTTTAATGTTAATATTTTTCCCTTTGAAAAATTGGGCCAAATGACGAAAATGTATGAGAAACTCTCTCTAGCTTATATCTAACAATGGAACTTTTGCAAGTCAAAAAGCACATTTAACAAATAGATAAGCATCCTAAAGGCAAAAAAAAAAAAAAAAAAAAAACAAGAAAAGAGCTTTGTAACGTCAAATAGTAGTAGAGTTAAAAAGGAACACATACAAAAACATTGTGACGAGTAGGAGTGGCATTGAACCGAACCGGTTCGTAATTAGCTCGAGCTCGGCTCAGATTCAGGTCAATTCGTAAGCTCGTGAGCCGGGATACTAAATAAAACCCATTCACCTATAGGGACTCGACAACGGCGGGAGGGAGCTTTGTTTCGACTGTTTGTTGCGATTTTGAACCGCTGCTTTGTAGTCTGAGCGGTCTGTTGCTCATGTGCGTCTAGATGATACTTTCTGGAAGGTGTTTACAGCTTGTTGGCTTTTGCATCAGTTTGAGAGGAGGTATGTTGGGCACCGTTTGATTTGTCCTAGTTGTAGGAAAATTTTTTTTAGCTGTTGAGGTAGACGATAAGGATTCAGATGGTGAAATGCATAATGGTGATGGTGTGGGGAGGAGGATAGTAGAATGAGGGTTAGGTCCAACTCCAGGCTTAGGGTTTCTACGAAGAGGAAAATAAACTTATTTCAAGAAGTACCGACAAAGAGGAGAACGATGTTTGTTGTTCCTTCTTCTAGTTTTCCAGTGTGATGTTGACTATCCTAGAAGCAAAACGAACAAAGCACGAGATGACTTTGGCTGAAATGAAAAACGAAACTATCACAAAAGCTGATCTTGCCAAGGGCAAGTTGAAGAAAAAGCTGGCGGAAGAGAAGGGGGAAAAAGTTGAAGGAATCTGTGTGCAAATTGTAATAGAATGTAATGTAAATTAGATTAGCTTAATTGTATGAAACTAATTATTTTCATCAATCCGTGATTCTGTTCCTTTATTTTAGGATCTAAATTAGACTTAAAATCTGCATACAATAGCCTCCTTGATAGAGGGACCCATGTCTGATTTGGGTTAAAGGAAGAAGTTGCGCCCTACTGACAACTTAAGCTTTTGGTAGAATGGTAAGCGCTTCTTTCCTAAGGTTTGGTATCAAAGCTTGGTCGGGTTCAAATCCCACCTTCACAATTTCATGGAGGACGAACCTCCCTTAAGAGTGAGGGAATGGTGTGTCCGAGGTCTGGGACATGGGTATTGGGTTTCGTTACAAAAAGTATGACAAATACGATATTCTATTTCGGGTAGACGAGATTTGCAAAAAGTATGACAAATACGATGCCGAGAAGCAGAGGAACATTAATTTGTCTGAGGATGATGCATTCGCCTCTTTCGAGGCTAGGGTTGAAGAAGATGTTGAATTGCCTCTAATGGTTTATCTCTAATTTCTGTTATCCGTTTTGTTGTTTCAGTTTCATGTTGTCGGTTGGTCATTTGATTTTGTCGTCGCTGTGGCTTGATTCTGTTTCTTTTTCTTTGTTCTATCGCGTCCAGAAATCCGACGAACCTGCCGTGGAGAAGAATAGAGCTGTCGCTTTTCTGGAGAAGGAATCAGAGATTAGACGCGCTAAGGGTCGCTTGCTTGAAGAAGTCAAGGAACTGGGGAAGTTAGCCAAGAAGAAGGTATAAGGATGATTGCATATATTGATTTACTAGTTGACCAATGGAGTCATGCAGCAATTGGAAGGTGGGCTTAAGATCGAAATATTTTCACGTTTGGTCGGCATTTCAGTATTTTGCAATTGAAACGATAATTTGAAGGTGCATTGGCATGAATGTGTTCCACTTGTGAAAATAAAAAAAGTTCTTTTCTTATTCTGGTTTACTTTGTAAAACTCGAAAGGACACTACAAATTTTGAGGAATGGTGTTGTACAAATGCTTGGCCCAGGGAAGAAATGAAAACGTTTTTTTCTTTGTTCTTATTCTGGTTTGCTTGGTAAAATTCGAAAGGACACTACAAATTTTGAGGAATAGTATAGTGCAAATGCTTGGCCCTGAGAAGAGGATACTTCTTGTTGAAGGTTCTCCAGGTTATCCTTGTCAATGAGATGATCCTTAGACATTCCATTTCGCAGACCACCTGTATGAAATATGTTCCAAGTTTTGTGTAACGATTTCAGTATTCAGATTTTCTGGTGGTTTTATCCTCCAGAATCTTAAGTATCCTTGTATTAAATGGTTTCCTGTGAGTTGATTTGAATAAGCGGCTTTGAAGTAGGGAAGAAAAGTTCCCATTATGCTTCATAAATCGAGCTGTGAGCTGCTGCAGCTCATTGTTTCCAACATCACATATTTATATGAATGCTATGAAAAGCTCTTGATTGGTTTGTAATTTATATGTATAAAAATACCTGCTGTTTGGTGAGGACTGTAACCTTCACCATGGAGGGGATTCCAGTCTTTGTAACTGATAAAATTGTTAGTTTCAATTTCTTGCTGGTAAAGGAGTTTTGAAAGGAAGAACTTGCAGACTCTGCCAATTTAGTTATCTACTCAAAGAGAAGATTGAAGCAATTCCAGATGGCAATGGGAAGTGAAGAAAAATGGAGGTTTAGGAACATCTCAGCAAGGAGCCAAGTTTGATCAAAGTTCAGGTTTTGAAGCCAAACTGAAACTGAAGTCTTCTATATGTTTCTTGTCTTCTCTATTGATCAGAATTTTGACATTTTTATGAAATCAGCTTCTAGTTTGTGCTCTGCCACTGATGTATTTATTTACGTAGATGGAATGGTTGACAAATTCTTCCAGCAAAGAGTCAAGCCAGTTCAGGCAAGATTCTGAAACGAGGTGAATAAAACAGGTGATTTTCACTTTGATTTTTTTTAATAAAAACGAAATATTTTTAAAAACACTCAAACTTTTACCTTTCACTTGAATACTTGAGCATGATGTTGATCTTGAATTTTCTCTCTAGTGAACTAACTAGTGGATTTGTTTCAATGGAAGTATGACTCTGTCTCTTTGTTGCCTCCCACTTCTCTTTTTATTTAAGGCAAAATAATGAAGCTACTTTTCAAATCGTCAAGAAGAAAATCTCCTATAAAAAGATGGCCCTTACACAACTCCTTGGTGATAAAGAAGCTGTCTTCTTATAACCATTTAGATTATATCTGCAATGAGTATGGAGAATGTTTTGGTCTGAAACTACCTCCATTTTTTATTACATTTTGATGCGATAGGAGAAGCTCCAAGCTGAAAATAAAAAAGAGAAGAAAGAATAGATGAAAGTTAAAAAGGAGAGAGGCTAGTTGAAGGAGAACTAGTCAACTCACTATCATCTTAATCGAATGTCATATAGTGGTTAATAACAAATCCTATTGATTTTTAGGTCTCCATAGATTTAGCTAATGGAGTAAAGGAGAGATGATATGTTGGGAGGAAACAAGAGGAAGAAAGAGGTTATGGACTTATGTCTTAATCTTTCTCTTGAGGCTCAATTTATAGATGAATAAGATTATAATATTATAATAATACCCCTAAAATTTAACTAATTGCATCAATGTCATCTTAATAATATGGTTCTTTATTTATTATCATGCTATCACTTGTAAGCCTGTGGGCATTTTTCTTGGTCCATGAGTTTGAGCCCATTTTCCACCTTTCGTGGAAATGTGGGCCTTCTTTGGTTGTATGGGCTTGAACCCATCTTCCAACATTTCCCCTCAAGGTAGAGGTGAGAGAACATCATGAACGCCCAACTTGCTGCAAATAGTGTATAAGATCTTCCCTGTATAAAATGACAGTCCACCATATATTCCAACTCCTCCTCAAACTAGTGGTCTCTTTGTTTTGTTCAAGAGACTCAGATAACATAATATAAGAGAGTCAAATCACTCCTACCCGTAGGACTAAGGTCCATACTCCAGTCAAATGGTCATAGTAAAAAATATTTTTCACTCAATTTCATAAGCAGAAAAGTAGCCCTACTGTGGAGTAAGAGTGTACCCACTTTCTCAGGATAACTAAAAAAAACACCTTTTGGGTGAATAATAGACTTGACTCACGTTGGATGTTGGGTACACTCCTATCCTTTGTAGGTCGTAGGTTTACCGATTCTCAAATGGTAGGAGTAAAACTACCAAATAAGGGGGTAAATCACCAGAAGATAATATTTTGGGCCACCATATGTTTTCTTCTTCATCAAAATAACCAATGCTGACAACAGTCAATCGAGAAGTTCTCCTTCAATAATAATGTTTCAATCAGAGAGACACAATAGCAATAGTCGAAATGAGCCTGGATCCAACTAACATGTACCAAATAATGAAAATCCTTAAAAATGATCCATAAAATACTCTCGCGGATTTACAGAGATATACTTCAGAAGGAGATATCATGCCAACCAGAGAATAATGAGATTGACATTGTCAATCAGAGAAAAATAGCAACAAACGGCAGAACTAAGCTGCATAGATTTCAACTTCTGTAACAGAATGAAGAAAATGCTTTGTTATGGAGATACAATTTGCTGGAATGATGATGAGCTACCACATGATTCTCCGTCAGATAATCAAAACCTTATACTTCGGCACCAATGCATCTCAAGGAAGGCCATCGAAGAACAACAGTTCTAGCCAAAGAAGAAAGATACGATGGCGGAATGATTAATCCGCTCCAATGAATTAAGATCAGTGCGACTTCCTCGTAGTGATTTTTGGATACCCAGTTTGGGAAATTGATCGAAGACATCAATTTTTGGTGTTTCTGAGTGATTTGGTGATGGCTACCACAACCGCTTCGTCTTCTAAAAGTGGTTGTGTACAATTGAGTTACTCTACGTGTTCAACGCCGAATTGCGGGGTGGAATCTCTGAGCATCTCTTCTACTACGGCAGAGTCGCCTGTTCCCACCTTGAAGAGTTATTTTTTTTTTAATTCTGCTACTAGTCACGTTGGTAAAGATTGGTAGGGGTGGCATCGAGCCGAGCCGAGCCCGAACCTGCCTATGTTTGAGCCGAATTTGATTTAAATATTTCGAGCCGAGCTTCAAGCCAAACTTAATCTCGAGCCTAAAATTGTTATCGAGCTCGAGCCCACCGAGTTCACGCCGAACTCAAGCCTCAACATACATTTAAAACTTTTTAAAAAATATATATCAAATAAAATATATATAAAATTATGCATACATTTTAGATAAAATTGGGCATAACCTATATATATAATACATGTATAAGATTGGGCATAACCTCTACTTAAAATTAAACATAATCTATATATATAATACCTGTATAAAATTTGACATGACCTCTATTTAAAATTGGGCATAATCAACATACATAATACCTGTATAAATACTCCATAAAATTGTTTATACATTCCATAAACACTCCAAGAAATTGTTTATACATTCCATAAAATAGTCTCACTCCATACACTGCATAATATTATAAATAAATTTCATACAATAATCAAACACAATAAAATTAAATGAAATATCATTATCAATTTACAATCACCCAAATAAAAACTATAAATCCATTATAAATTTACAAACTATAGTTATTTATCTTCATGCTAGAAAATAATATACGTCCTTGCTTGAGCAAAATTTCCACATATGACAAAAACAAAAAAATAAAATTAGTTATTGTCAAATAAAAAAATACTCTTCCACTAGTAGTTACTTAATGTCGTTAAAAATATTAAAATTACCATGATGAGAAAAACATGAAAAATCATGTAGTTGGTAGCATTATCTCCGCACTCTTCTTCTCAGGTTGTAATCATTAAACAAAATTTTAATAAATAAAACTAAAAAATATACTAAAAAATATCGTAATAAATAATTAATCAAAGAAATTCACCTTTTGATTTTTCTTTATACCGTGAAGAGTCCGAACCCAACCACTGCCACAAATCAAAGTTTGAAATGTATTTGGTACCAAGGAAGAACGATACGAGTCTATTACTCTACCACCAGCACTAAATAATGACTCTGAAGCTACTGTGGATATGAGAATTATAAGGGGGGTTAGTCGACAAACTTAAAATTTGAAGTTCATCTTTATCTTCTGCTTTAAATTCATTTAATTCCTCTACATGAAATTCAATTTCAAACTTGGTGTTAGTGTGGACGAGTTCATATACATTGGAAAACAGTTTCGAGTGTTAGTGCCCCAAAATAAGAAAAATATAAAAAACAAGAAAATGAGTAACTTATAATAGTAATTAAAACATAACATTTAAACCCCAAATTAGGTAAACAAACATGATTACAACAAAAATAAGTAATTTAATGTATAATTAAAATAAATTAATATATTAATTAATTGAATTAGATATTATAGTATTTAATGATTGCAATTTATTATACATTAATACAATAATTACGTGAGCCAATTAACTGTGTACATGATTAATTATAAAAAATAAACAAGAAAATTTGATCAAATGCTAATTTTAACACACTATATTTGTATGTATTATTGCATCGTCTAGGAAAAACAGGCTGAGAATAGGATATGCAAGTTTTTTTTTTTTTTTTTTATAAAAACCGCACGTGTGAAACTTGCATGTGTGAACTGCACGTGCGAGTTTGTACGCTGTGTGGTATGGCGCGTCGAGGGGGGAAAATAATCTCCCCCCTCAACTTAGGTCTCCGAACTTTAGGCATCCGGGGGTTCCCATTCCGGCGAGATCGGTGGCCGGCTGATTTGACGGCGATAGCAGGCGGTGGTAGTGGGGTGACGACGATGGGAGAGGGTCCAGAGCAGCCGCTCTAGTTGGGGTACGACAAGGCGAGGGTGACGCTACGGGAGTCGACGGGGACGACGATGAGAGACAGAGAAGGCGATGAGCGGGGGGAAGGGGCACCGACGGCGAGAGGGAGAAGGGAGATGGAGGCCGAGAGAGGGAATTTCGGAGGAAGAAGAGAGAAGGGAAGGAGGAGACGAAGAGACCAAGGGCAGGAGAGAGACCGAAAAAGAATTTCGGGAGAGAGAGTGCAAGACTCCTGAAAATTTGCCCCATCCCGCCGCTAGTTAAATTAACGAGTCGGCTTGCGAGCTGACGAGCGGAACCTGGCTCTGCTCGAGCTTGGCTCGTTAACCTAAATGAGCCCATTTCTGAGTTTGAGTTCGGCTCGAGCTCGATATATAACGAGTCGAACCGAGCTAAACACGAGCCGCTCGCGAGCCGGCTTGGTTCGAAGCCACCCCTAAAGATTGGTGTGTCCGTTTCAGATCATGGTGCCGTGGTTCTTGACCATCGGTTTCGTTAAAAGGGGCTCGTGAATAGCCTGACTGATCGAGATCCAAATCCACCCTCCAATAGTTCCCACTCGTTCGAATCGGGTGGAAATGCTTTAACAAAAACTGCAAATGGACGATTGCATAAGCACGCCTTGGAACATGATTCTGTGTCTTCCGAGCTCAATTCGCCTTTTGACGGTCCTGTGAAAACTTGCGCCAAGCAGCCTGCTCCTATTGCTAGGACCCATGATTTTAGTTGTAAAGAGGATTGATCGACTCCCCCTTCGTATAAAAAACCATATCGAGAGCTCTCAATAAAAAAAAAAAAAAAAGGAGACAGATGCTGAGGCATGCACCCAATATATAAAAAATATGAATTTAAAAAATCATAGTTATGGGTTCTAAAAATCATTATTCTGATATCATGTTGATTTAGTTCATGGAAGAAAAGGAGACATATTAAGAAAGAAAAGAAGGAAGAAAGAGCTAATAGACTTATGTTCTAACTCTCCCCCTGCGAAAAGTCCTCCAATTTTGAACCTTAGTCTTGGGAGGAGGGAATGGAGGTTTCTTTCGACTCAAATAAGCTTGATGAAGGAAATAGAGGAGCCAATCCGACAGATGAAGAAGACGACTGCGACTAGACGAAGGTTAAAAACTGGAGGACTTTTCGCAGAGCGAGGACGGGATCTTCTAAGACAACCTTCAGTTTCCATGGCTCGATTTTGACTATTGGGTGCACGGGACCATCCATTCGCATCACCATTGGCACTGACGGGAAGCAAGCATTCGTTTCTTTTCCGGCGACAGCTTGCGCTATCTTCCTCCAACAGTTCGATGCTATCACCTTTGAGGACTCACACAACACTTGATCCAGTGATCTACATGTCGGAAATCTCATCTTCCACTTTACCGTATTCTGTTACAAAGATCGGTAGGAGTGTAAAATCATCTAGAGTCGTGGTGATCTGGTTATGGCACACATTTACATCCCCGAGCTTGTCGGGTCCTTCGGTTTGTCCGCTTTCCAAGTGGCTCTCAGAGATTATCTCCCAACGGAAATTATTTCTCCAATAACACAATCTCCGGACGTTCAACACCCATTCCCTCTACGACATGCATGCTTTCCACCATTATCAATCTCTAACCTTGTTTCAAACCCAGCTTCTTCACTGACCATCTCGAACCAAAACCCATCCCCTTACCCTTTGCCTTCACCACTGAATGTTCATCTTCTCCCCGATTCATTGTTACGGGGAAGACAACTTCGCACAACTGCTGATCTTGCCATCATGGTCGGTACCACCTGGAACTGCGCAAGCCTCGTTGCGTGGTTTAGCACACGCCTTCGACTGGATCATCACCCACAGGTATCATACATGGACCCCTTGGTCTAGTTGATCCCCTTTCAATCCGCTGATGACAAGATCATTGCCTTGAACACCCTCTCTTGTTGCCAAGCTCTTGTCGCCGGATTCACGAACCGGGAACCTTCGATGCCTATCTCTCATTTCGGATAGTGGGTCTCGATTTGGGGAATTCCGATTGAACTATGGTTTGGAGACATTCTTCGTTGAATTGCTGTCATCTTCAGTCAACTTCTCTCGCTGGCCCCAAACTCTGCCTCTCAGTCTCTTCTAGATGTTATTCTGAATCAACATTGGACTATGTGTTGCTTCTTCAAGATAATGGCCGGGGAGGATTGCTTCCGGGCCAACGCTGTTTTTGATGATTTTTCTACTGTCACGTACTCCAACCACTAACATGGTGAACGGCAATCCTCGCTGCAACATCTATCTTTGGTGACTCGCTCTAGCCGAGTCATTGTCAAACCGAGTCGCTTGACTCAACCCGACAATCAGCCAGCCACCCCCTCTCTGGCCTCTGCACCCACCTCCGTTGATTTTTTGAATTCACTATCTTGCTCAAGCACCCCTGCGCCTCCCTCCTTTCCCCTGCTCTTCTGCTAGACGCTTCAATTCCCCTACCGTACCTTATCACCACAGATTCACCACCCCCCACCCCCCCCCCCAAACCTAATCTTTTAAACTCCTAGCCTGGACAACAACCTCCGTACTTGACGCCTTTACCCGACTCTCAACTGCCACCTCCCAACCACCTAAAAACTCCTCCCTTACACAGTACACACGTGGCCATCTCAACCCCTCTGCATTCCCCCTCCAGACCCCTCCAAAAGCACTATAAACACCTCCCACTTGAGTCCATTTCTCACCATCCCATCCCCACCCCAACTCCTAACTTCTTGCAGAAATGGCCACCCTGCCCCCCCTCTCTTGATCATCCTCATCTTGATTTGGATAATTCTGATTTGGAGTCTACCACTGCTATATTGCCAGTCTCCCCAGCATGAGTCGCCCTAAGAGATTACTTTATGGATTAGCTAATGGAGAAAAGGAGAGACGGTATGTTGGGGAGAAAACAGGAGGAAGAAAGAGGTTATGGACTTGTGTCCAAACCCTCCTCCTAAAATTTAATTATAGATGAATAAATTATAATATTATAATTATGCCACTAAAATTTAAACTAATTACATCAATGCCATTTTTTTAGATAACTCTTTATTTACCATTGTGGTACCACTCTGTGGGCCATCCTTGGTTTGTGGGCTTGAACCTATTGTCCATCTTCCAATAGACTTGAATAAGTGGGTCTTCTTTAGTCGTGTGGGTTTGGGCCCATCTTCCAATACTCCCCCTCAAATTAGGGGTGAAGGAACATCATAAATGCCTAACTTATTACAAATGGTGTATAAGATCTTCCAATATAAATAGCAACCCATCATGTCTTCCAACACTCCCCCTCAAGTTGGTGATCTCTTTATTCTTGTCAAGTGACCCAACCAACATAATAATGGTGAGAGAAAAATCACTCTTAGCCTTATGACAAAGCTCCATACTTCAATCAATTGGTCGTGGTCAAAAATACTTTCCACTCAATTTCAAAGGCGAAAAAGTAGCCCAATTGGGGGCACAGTCTACCTACTTTCTCAGGGTAGCTGAAAAAAATATTTCTTGGGTGAATAATGGTGTATAGGATCTTCCAATATAAATAGCAGCCCATCATGTCTTCCAACACTCCCCCTCAAGTTGGTGATCTCTTTATTCTTGTCAAGTGACCCAACCGGCATAATAATGGCGAGAGAAAAATCACTCTTAGCCTTATGACAAAGCTCCATACTTCAATCAATTGGTCATGGTAAAAGATACTTTTCACTCAATTTCAAAGGCGAAAAAGTAGCCCAATTGTGGGGCACAGTCTACCCACTTTCTCAGGGTAGCTAAAAAAAATATTTCTTGGGTGAATAATAGACTTGACTCACGCTGGATGTTGGCATACTCCTATCCTCTGTAAGTAGTGGGTTTATAAATATTTGTTAGAAGTGATAATAAGAGGGTAATGGGGAATCACCAGAAGATAAAATGTTTGGGCAACCATATGGTTTTTCTTCATCAGAATAACCAATGTTGACAACGGTCAGCAACCGAGAAGTCCTTTAATAATAGTCAGCGACTGATAAGTCCTTCAATAATAGTGTCTCAGCCAAAAAGACATAATAATAACAACAAAAATAGACCAGGGCCCAAATAACAAGTACCATATATTAAAAGTCCCTAAAAAGGACACATAAAAAAAAATCCGTTGTGAGCCCATCAGAAAGTTGTGCACCAAATAATACGTTGATCGAGTATTAAGTTGTCAATTATCCAAGATAATACTCCAGTCGAAGGCAAGGCACCGAGTTAGACTGAGGGAAGCCATTAAGTCGAGTCGAGTTGTGGGAGAAATCGGTATAGAACTCGGGACCCGGACCATGTTGTAATTAGCCGTTTTCTTTCTTCTTGCAAGCCACTATTGCTATTCTTCAAGAAACTATATGTCAGCATATGACTGATCTTATTGCTCGAGATTTTTTGTCTTCCTCCTGGTTAGATTGGTGTGCCATTGATGCAGTGCGTCACTCGAGAGGTTTGATCATCCTTTGGAACTCCAATGGTGTGGCTGGACCTTCTTGATTTTCGCATTGGCCAGTTCTCCATTAGCTTGCAGATTCGTGATTGCTGTTTGGGCTGTACTTGGAGCCTGTCGGGAGTTTTTGGACCCACCCGCTATCACCAGTGCATCATCTTTTGGGATGAGCTATATGATCTTCTTCAATTTTGGTCAGTTCCTTGGCTAATTACGAGGGATTTTAATGTCATTAGATTCTGATATAAAAAGTCTCTGCTAGCCACCCGGATCTCCCCTTCCATGTGAGGTTTTGCTGATTTCATCGGTAGCTATGAGCTTGTGGAGATCCTGTAGTCGGGAAAGACCTTCACTTGGTCAAATGGTCAAAGGCAACCCATTCTTTCTAAGCTTGACAAAATCCTTGTGAGTTCAGATTAGATTCAACTTTATGACATAGTGTTGGGTAGGGTGCTAAATCAGATGAGCTATGACCATTGGCCGATCTTTCTGACCACCTCCTTCGGGCGATGGAATACCTCCTCATTTCATTTTGAGAACTCCTGGTTGATGGATACCGATTTTGAAAGCTTCCTAGCTAACTGGTGGGTGAGTCTTATTATTGATGGTAGATCTGATTGGTCCCTCCCCTAAAAATTGAAACTACTCAAGGTAAAATTGAAGACTTGGGCTTCTAATATGAGCTCCTCTCTCTGAGCTGAGAAAGACTCCCTCCTTTTCCAAATTGAGATCTTGGACCTGATCGTGGAGCAAAGGTATCTTTGCTCTACTAAAATTTCCTCTCGGATCGATCTTCAATCCTGTTTTTATTCTATTCTCCACTTGGAGAAAGAGCGTTGGAAACAACGTGCCCAATTTCGTTGGTTGATAGATGGTGACACCAACACTAAATTCTTTCATGTTGTCACTTCGTCGAGGCGAAGGACTAATTGAGTTACCTCGTTATGCAATGACAATGAGGTAACTACATATATATCCTCTATTCCTGATGCTTTGATCAAGTTCTATGCAAATCTCTTCATAGAGGTGTGCCCTTGTAGACCGAGACTTCAACACCTCCACTTTGCCAAAATCTCTACTACATCTGCCTCCTTGGAGCTTCCTTTTTTCTAACATGGAGATCAAGGCTGCAGTTCTTGGCATGGCATGTGATCGTTCGCCTGACCCTGATGGATTTAATGGTGATTTCTATCGGAGAGCTTGGCCTACTATAAAACAAGATGATAACGCTATGGTTTGGGGCTTCCACAAAAAAGTTAACATTTCAGAGTATTGGAGATTCTTTATTTGCCTTGGTCCCTAAAAAGGCTAGTTTGGAGCAATCGGGGGATTTCTGGCCTATTAGCCTCATCTCTAGCTCATACAAGATCCTTACTAAACTTCCGGCTTGTCGTATGAAGACCTTCCTGCCTTTAGTGATTCATAATGGCCAAGGGGCTTTCCTCAGGGGCAACAATATTCTAGACTCTACTATGGTGGCCCATGAATTATTTGATCACTTCTCTCGGTCCAGTGCCCCTCACTTTTCTTTGAAGCTAGATCTTAAAATGACCTTTGACTAGGTGAATTAGGATCTTCTGGATGACTTATTGGGTCAGATAGGGTTTAGTGATCGGTAGAGATTTTGGATTAGGAGTTTCAAATCTATGGCCTCCTACTCCCTCTTGCTTAATGGGATTGTTTGCGGCTTCTTCATGGGGTCCTATAGAATAAAACAAGGTGATATGTTCTCTCCTCTCTTATTCAACATTGTTGTTGAGCTCTTATCTTCTATGATCTACAAGGCCAATGATGTTGGGTGGTTGGATTCGATTAGTTACACAACAGAGTTTGATGTGCCTCTTCTTCAGTACATGGATGACACACTTATTTTTTGTGTTGGTACCCTTGATTATGCCGTGAATATCAAGGCACTACTAGAGTTATTGAGATTGTTTCAGGCCAAAAGATCAATTGGCTGAAAACCACTCTTTTGGGGCTTAGCACCAGACCAAATTCTCTTCAGGTAATGGCGAATTTGTTGAAATGCTCATTATTTGTTGGAAGATAGGGTCCAAGCCCACACAATCAAGGAAGACCCACATATCCAAGTGTGTTAGAAGATGGGCTCAAGCCCATAAGACCAAGGAAGGCCCATACATCCAAGAAATATAGAAGACGGGTTCAAGGCCTATATATCAAGGAGAAGTCCCATAGGCCCACATACAATGATGGCAAGATGGTAAATAAAAAAGTCATCTCATATAGATGACATTGCTGTAATTAGGTTAAAGTTCCAGAGTTAAAACCCTAAACCCTATACCCTAAGTTTAAAGGTATTATTGTAATACAGTAGTTTCATTAATCTATAAATAGAGCTCTAGGGGGAGAGTTAGGACATCAAGTCCATAACCTCTTCTTCCTCTGGTTTTCTCCCAAAAGGTCTCTCTCCGTTTTTCTCTATGAGCTAAATCTATGAAGTCCTGAAAATCAACATTATCCTCGACCCTGACCACATACCTCAGCCTTCCCCTATTTACCCCTCACACTAGTAAGGAATTATGGACCCTGGTTATTGAGCGACTGGAATCCTATTTGGCCACCTGGAGAGGTCAATTCCTCTCAAAAGCTAGAAGACTTGTCTTTCTTAAAGCTTGTTTGGCCGGTATTCCCAACTATTTCCTCCTTTCTTCACAACCCTACTTCGTTTTGTAAGCAAATTGATAGATTGATGAAAAGATTCCTTATCATCTTGTGGGAGGAAGTATGTGTGCATCTCCAAATCTAGGGGAGGGCTGGGTATACGACTCAACATTGATATGAATACGACTCTTCTGCTTAAGTAGTTTTGGAAATTCAACACTTTTGGTAGTAATCTTTGGAAGGTGATGGTGTCCTATAAGCTGAACTGGCAGAATCATTGGTGGACTTCGGGAGGAAAGAGAGCTCTGCTTTCTGCAATCTGGAGAGTTATATTCCTTCACCTTCCCCTTTTTAGCTTGGGTATTCGCTTCCATGTTGGCAAAGGTCACACGGTTCGTTTCTACGAGTATTGGTGAGTTCCAGGCCTTTGAGGGCCTCTTCTCAGTGTTGCCTCTTTGTTGTTGATGCCTGGAGATCTTGGTCATGGGATATTCACCTCTGATGTGATTGGATGACTTGATCGCTTCGCTGGCCTCAGGCCTTTTGGAGATGATCCCTTCCTCTAGAAATGATTGATTCAATGATTTGGTGGTCGAAAGCTAGTGGTGTTTTTTTTTCTCTTCTACTTACTCCCTCATTATGGGATGGTCTTTGTCATCATCTGATCATGAGGTGGCTCTTATTTGGCATTTGTGTGCTCCTCTTAAAGGTCAAAATTTTCTTATGGATTGCCGAACTTGATAAAAGCCTTAATGCTGACAATGCTGTGAATGTGAATGAACTAGTGAAAGTTGTTGGAAGATGGGCTCAAGCCCATGAGCTCAAGTCAAGAAGCCCACACGTCAAAGAAGTGGCATATGTGTAACATATGGTACTTTCTATAAAGATGGCATAGAAGTGTAAATAGGTGTTCCTTTTATGTCTTTTGTTTTATCAAGTTGTAGCCCTAAGGGCATTGTAAAACTATAAATAAAGGCATTGGCTAAGAGGTAGGGTATTGAAGCACTCTCCTCTCTTTCCAAAAATTCGTCTAGCCCTCATTTTTCTTTTTGACGCAACCCTCTTCTCCCTTAATCCAAACTCTCTCCTTCCTCGTTCTTCTTCTTCTCTTCTCCTTCTCTCTTCTTCTTCTTCTTCTTTCTTGTTGATCTAAAGTTTCTTTCATGAGATCCTAAATTCTACATGGTATCAGAGCAAGGAGTTTAGGATCTCTCTTCATGGAGTTATTATGAAATATGTTCAAGAAGTTGTAAAAGGAGTTCAATCATGAAGAGATAAGTTCATGCTCTTCTTATTTACGTTTTTTTTTGTTTCCTTTTCTTATTTACATACTCCTTTTTACTATTTTTCTTTACTTCTTGAATTTTGAGTCACATCAAGTCAAGATAAATCTTTATATGTTGTAAAGATTTATTTCTATGACTAAATTGATGTTATAATCTTGACTCCTTATAAATCAATTACAAGAGTGATCAAGATCATTTGTTGTTTGCATCTTATTAAGATTGATGAGTAAAATTCAATTACCTTTATGTAATTTGGATCCATCTCATTTGAGGTAGAATTCCAGCACATGTTGCTGTATCTTCTCCTACTTAAGGTTGTTCATGGCTTTGTGTTATGTTGTTGGATGCCCATTATATGTTTGATGAAATTCCAGCAGTCATTTACTTTTTGTAGTTCCTTTTTTTTTTTTTTACTTCAACAATTGAATTTTTTTTAGTTGAAGTCTCCCATGAGCTGAAGATAAATCTCTTCTAAGTGTCTTGGTTTGCTGTTAAATCTTCTCTAAATTTTTGTCTATTGCTCGTTTGTGTTGGAGTTTGGAGTAAGGCCTAATCGGTTGTATCTACTTTCTTCTCTTTGTTCTTATGAATACAAGAGAAGTTGAGTGATGGCTGGATGTTATTATCACTTTCTAAAGGCACAAATTTGTTGATAATTTGGTACTTGCTCTCGTGATAGAAATTGGTTCTTGTTCTCTTTTGTTGGTGACTGATTTGGTCTACGGGTTCTTCAAATTACATTGAGTAATTGTTTTTTGAAGAAGACCTTTTCCCTTGACCTCCATATTTTACTTGCCTTATCATGGAGATTGGATACAATAGTAATAAGAGTGATATACTCCGTATTACTACAATTCCACTTAGAGGTCTCTCCAATTACATGAGCTGGTCATAGTCAGTTCAGATGTTCTTATTACTCGTGACCTCTTGAACCATGTTGTTAACTTTCCTCTTCCGATTGATGAAGAAGATGCGTTCTACCACAAGTGGGTTAAGGATGATAACATGGTGATAAGTTGACTCATTAATAGCATGAAAGAGTAGGTGGCCAACAATGTAGTCCACTTGGAAACCTTCAAGAACATATGGGACACTTGTGCCAAGCTTTACTCAAGCACTGCTTCATTACAAAAAATATATGATGTCTTACAAAACATGCCGCATACGAAACAAGGAAATAATATTCACGAATTTTTGGCACGGTTTCGAGGTCTTCTTCAAGAATGGAAACTAGCTCAGCCATATTCCACTGATATTGCTGTTCAAGAACGACAAAGAGAAGCTTTGGCAACAACCATTTGCTTATCGAATATTAAACCATACCTTGAGGTGGCCAAAACTCAACTTCTAAGTTCTTCTGCTCTTCCATCCTTTGATGATATTAGATGTTACATTACTTCGGATACCGGATCCATCCCCTCCTTCTCCTATTGATGCTCCATCAGCATTGTTCTCTAGCAATCAGGGAACATCTTCCTCATCCCGAGGATGGGGTAGAAATATGAGAGGAGCTGAAAAATAGAGGTGGTAGAATAGGTCAGAATTATTTTCGTACTGAGCCTCAACTTTGCACTTATTGTGGCCATCAGAACCACCTTGTGGCATCATGTTGGAAACTTCATGGCAAGCCTGATTGGGCCACAACTAACCCAATCTCGATTAACGTTGAGAAAAATGAAGATAAGGCTGAATCATCATCCAAAAATGTATCTCTTACGGCTGAGGACTATGCTGCATTTAAAAAATGAAGTCCTTCATGGAATCATCTATTCCCTCATCATCTACTGTTGCCACTACTATTGCCTCAGGTATGCTTTCTTCCTCTTCTTCCTCTTCCTCTTGGATCATCGACTCTGGGGCCTCCGAACATCTATCAGGTAACAAACACTTGTTGTAGTCCTTATCTCTTTGTTATCCTCATAAATTCGTTACTATTGCTGATGGTACCCAAACCAAGGTCCTTGGCAAAGGTTCATTCTCTCTTACTTCATCTATTCTCCTTCAAGATGTTTTGTTTGTTCCTCCATTTCCTTTAAATTTGCTCTCGGTTAGTCAATTGACCAAACAATTAAATAGCTCTATCACCTTCTCACCGTCTTCTTATGTCTTTCAGGATCTCACTACGAAGCGGGTGATTGGTGGCAGCCATGAAAAGGGGGGCTTGTACTACTTCACTCTTCCACCATTAGCTGCATTATCGTCCACTAAATCTGAGGCCCAACTTTGGCACAACCGACTTGGTCATCTGTATATCCCTTCACTTAGTTCTTTGGTTCCATCTTTAAAAGGACTTTCTAATTTCAGTTGTGAGGTTTGTCAATTAAGTAAACATATCAGGAGTACATATTCTCCTCGTCTTACAACTACAAGTATTGTTCCGTTTGAGCTAATACATTATGATGTATGGTGCCCTTTATGTGTCTCAAATATTTCCCAAGTTAAATATTTTGTCATTTTTGTTGATGATTTTACTTGAGTGACTTGGTTATATCTATTTAAAGAGTGTTTTGAAATTCTTTCTTTCGTTTCAAAATTTTCATGTTATGGTCTTGACACAATTTGGGAAGAAAATTCAAACCCTTAGATCTGATAATACTAAGGAATACACGTCTCATGACTTCAAATAATTTTGTCAGAGTGATGGGCTTATTCATCAAACATCATGTGCCTATACTCCTCAACAAAATGGTGCTGCTGAAAGGAAGAATCGTCAACTTCTTGAAGTTGCTCGGGGCCTCCTCTACTCCATGAAGGTACCCTATTTCTATTGGCCTCATGCTATACTTACAACATGCTTTCTCATTAATAGGTTACCTTCACCAGTCCTTCATCATAAAACTCCTTACTCTGTGTTATTTAATGGGGAAGATTTTTTTTTTCCTTTGAAAGTGTTTGGATGTACGTGTTACATCCCTAGATAAAAATAAACTTGATCCTCGGTCTATGAGGTGCATTTTTTTGGGGTACTCTCGCACCTAGAAAGGTTATGTCTGTTACAATTCTACCCTTCGGAGGATGTTTATCTCTAGGAATGTGACTTTCTTTGCTACTCCTCCCATGATGCTCCTCCAGGATGGACTTGTCCTTCTACTACTCGTCCGCTTGTGCCGTTCAATCTGGAAGTGGGTCCATCCCCTAATGCACCGGTCGTACCTTCACCTGTGGATTTGCCGGATCCACCCGAGGTAAGTCCTTCTCCTCCTATGAATGGACCTGAATTTGATACTCGGCCTATTGCTTTAAGAAAAGAATGTCGCTCTTGTACTACTTCACATCCTATCTCAAATTTTATGTCTCACCATCGCTTGTCTTCCGAGTGTTTTTCAGTTTCTTGTGTCCCTTTCTTCTACTTCCGTTCCGCAGTCGTATCAGGAGGCCCTGAGACATCCAGGATGGAAGGTGGCTATGGATGAAGAAATGCACGCCTTATACGAAAACCAAACCTGGTATTTAACATCACATCCGAAAGGTAAAAGACCAGTTGGTTGTCGATGGGTTTTTTTGGTGAAACATAATCCGGATGGATCGGTTGCTCGTCTTAAAGCTTGACTAGTTGCTAAGAGTTGTACGCAGTGCAATGGGATGGATTCTGAGGAGAGTTTTTCTCCTGTTGCAAAATTGAATTCAGTACGCATCATCTTATCTATTGCTGCTAACTCCTCATGACCCGTCTATCAGTTGGATGTTAAAAATACTTTTTTAAATGGTGATATCAGTGAGGAAATTTATATGGTTCAACCACCTGGTTAAGTGGTTGAGGGGCAGTCAGTATGCCGGTTAAAAAAGTCTTTATATGGGCTTAAGCAGTCCCCTCGGGCTTGGTTTGATAAATTTAGTCAAACACTCCTACGGTTTGGTTTTCATCGGTGCTCAGTTGATCATTCCGTATATTATAAAGATACGGTCAAAGGGAAAATATTATTGACCGTATACATGGATGTTATTATCTTAACCGGTGATGATGCTTTGAGCATACAAAATGTGAAGCAGATAATATGTCAGGAATTCAAGACTAAAGACCTTGGTATGCTTAAATATTTTTTGGGTATAAAAGTTCTTCGATCCAAACATGGGATAACATTGTCTCAAAGGAATTATGTCTATGATCTCCTTTAAGAAACATGAATGAAGGGTTGTAGACCAGTTGACATACCTATGTATACAAATGTAAAATTATGTGCCACAAATGAAGAAGATATTGATATTGGCAAATATCAAAGACTCGTGGGCAAATTGATTTATCTCATGGTAACTAGGCCAGACATATCATATGCTGAAAGTGTGGTGAGTCAATTCATGCACAAACCACAAATTACCCATTGGCAGGCTTTAGAGAGAATATTACGTTATCTAAAAAGAGCTCCAGGAAGAGGATTGCTGTATAAAAAACATGGGCACTTCAACATAGAAGGCTTCTCAGATGCAAATTGGGCTAGATCTCCTGATGATAGAAAATATACATCAGGATATTGTACTCTGGTTGGGGGAAACTTGGTTACATGGAAAAGTAAGAAGTAAAATGTGGTTGCAAGATTTAGCGCCGAAGCAGAATACAGAGCTATGGCCCATACCGTTAGTGAACTTTTATGGGTCAGGACCCTTCTTACCGAACTAGGTTTTTATAAAAAGGGGTCCATGAATATGCATTGTGATAATCAAGCAGCCATTCATATCACTTCAAATCCAGTTTTTTTATGAAAGAATTAAACATATTGAGGTGAATTGTCATTTTATACGGGAGAAGTTTCAAGCAGGAATAATCTCTTTCAAACATGTGTCATCTCAAAAGCAAGTAGCTGATATACTCACTAAATCGTTACATCTAAAATCCTATCGTTTATATGTGGCAAACTTGGTATTTATGATGTCTTTTCTCCTCCGGCTTGAGGGGGAGTGTTGAAAGATGGGCTCAAGCCCACGAGTTCAAGACAAGAACCCACACGTCAAAGGAGTGACATATGTGTAAAATATGATACTTTCCATAAAGATGACATAGAAGTGTAAATATGTGTCCCTTTTATGTCTTTTGTTTTATCAAGTTGTAGTCCCTAAGGGCATTGTAAAACTATAAATAAAGGCATTGGCTAAGAGGTAGGGCATTGAAACACTCTCCTCTCTTTCCACAAATTCGTCCAACCCTCATTTTTCTTTTTGATGCAACCCTCTTCTCCTTTAATCCAAACTCTCTCCTTCCTCGTTCTTCTTCTTCTCTTCTCCTTCTATTTTCTTCTTCTTCTTCTTTCTTGTTGATCTAAAGTTCATTTCATGAGATCCTAAATTCTACAAAAGTGAATGAAAATTACTTTTTTGTGTTAGCGTGGTCAAAGTAAAATACAGTGTAAAATACTTTATTGTGTTAGTGTTCATAATAAAAATGTAGTGGAAAGAGGAGAGCAAGTTTATTAATAAAATACTATGATAGATTTAACTTTATTAAGTTAATTTTATTTATTTTTAATTAACAAAATAAGATAAATAATTTTAAAATTTAATTTAATTAAATATAAAAATAATATACCTAAACAAACATGGTTACTTTTATAATGTCTAGATACTTAAAAAAAATCTTACTTTTCCAATATCTAAATTATCAATCTTAAATTAGTAATTTAATATAATATCAATAATATAATAAATAAATAAATAGTGTATTTTATTTATAAAAGAAGATAGATTTTTAGTTTAGTCTATTAAGATGATAATTACAAAATAAAATAAAATAAATTAATTTAATTAATTATAAAAAATAGAATAAATAAACATAAATATTTACTTTTATAATGTCTAGATACTTGATCAAATTCTTTCTTTTATAATATCTTAATTATCACACTTAAATTTGTAATTTAATATGATATTAAAAGTCATGAATATAATAAATAAATAAATAGGCTATTTTATTAATAAAATAAGATGAGTATTTCCATTAAAATTCAATTAAATTAGTTTATACTTGTCAGAAAAAAAAAGTATAATTACATACTAATCTGAAAGCTTTTGGAATTGCGGCAAATGGTTGTAGCTTATGGCTTATATATTGATAGGAAAATAACAAAAAAGAAGAAAAGAAAATGCTTAGTGGCTTGATAGTAATAGTAAAGAAGACAAAATCCATGGTGAATTTCTTTTCACCTAATCGCTCTTTGCAACAACTTTTCCCCCTTTTTCAGGCATGCAAAGAAAAGAAACCAAATCCAAAATTTTCATTCAACTTTGATCTCTACTCGAATCAAATAGTTCAATAAAAAAAATCAATCTGGACATTTTACTTCTACGAATAAAAATAAGTCCTCAATAATCTGGAATTAGCTACAAAATTACATGACCGACAACACTCAATAATCCAATCCCCACGATTGCCTTGACTGACAAGCCCTTGGTGTTTTTTACCAGTCACGGGGGAAACCCAATCTGGGTTTGAGAGGTGGTTTTTGGAGATCTCAAAAGAGTAGAGGCGGAAGAGCATACCCAATTCCTGTGGAATGGGACGAATTAGTTGATTAGTGTGGAGGTTGATGTCGTTGAGGTAGGCGTAGTAGGCGAGTTGAGGCAGGATAGGTCATTGAGACGGCTAGAGGAAAGGTTGAGAACGGCGAGATTTAACAACGATTTGAGATAAAAGAGGGATAGGGCCAAGAGGAAGGCTTCGAAACTCGGAACCAAGCGTCAATGAGTGTCGAGAGAAAGGGACCATCGATAGGGAAACTCACAGTCTCCGTGCCCACAAGAGGAAGATTGATAAACAAAGACGAACAGGAAGAGGAAAGAGGAAAGGAGTCTCAGCATCAAGCGAACGTCGAGATTTAGCAACGATTTGAGATAAAGAGGGATAGGGCCAAGAGGAAGGCGTCGAAACTTGGAACCAAGCGTCAATGAGTGTCGAAAGAGAGGGACTATCGATAGGGAAACTCAGAGTCTTCCGTGCCCACCAGAGGAACAAAGAGAGATTGATAAACAAGGACGAACAGGAAGAGGAAACAGGAAAGGCTCAGCATCAAGCGAACGTCGAGATTTAACAATGATTTGAGATAAAGAGGGATAGGGCCAAGAGGAAGGCGTCGAAACTCGGAAGTCGAGAGACAGGGACCACGAGCAGAACAAAGAGAGATTGATAAACAAAGGACGAGTGACAGTGAATTTCCTAGTATCATCGAGCATCATGGAGCGGGCGGGGAATTCGCCGGTACAATGCTGAGTAATGGGGTTAGTTTACGAAAAACTTAATTGAAGTGAAGAATTAAATTGAACTTAAATAAAATAAATTGATTCAACTTTAACTCAAGTGCATTAAAAAACAGATTCCAGTGTTAGTGACCCTGAATGTGATTTAAAGTATAGTATTAGAATATATTAATATCTTAATTAATAAAAAACTATATTATATTATTTAATTATTATAATTTATTATAAATTAAAACAATAATTATATGTGATTTAAATAAATTATTTAAAATAAATAAAAAAATTTAAAATAATATAAGTGAATATAATAAATAAATAAATTATTTTGTAATACGTAGTTTAACATTAAAGCTCACTATTTTAATATAAAATAAATAAATATATAATAAATAAATAAATATATTAATTTATCAATAACATAATATATATTTTATATATTATTAATTAATAATATATTAACAAAAATAAAAAGCTAATGATTTAATTAATTAAATAATGAAACTATGATGATGGTTTAATTTTTCCTAAGTTAGAAAAAATTAAACATCGCCTTTATTAGCACGAGTTGTCTTCCTCAACGGTGGGCTACCAGGCAACGGCGATGTTTAGACGGTACACCGAGAGGGAGAACAGAGGGAAGCCGAAAGAGAAGAGAAGTCGGGAGGCCGAGAGGCTCTGCGATAGAGGTCGAGAAAGAGAAGAGAGGGAGGAAGGCTGAGGGGGGTGAGGTGGGGAAGAGAGGGAGGCCGAGAAAGTAGGGAGGAAAAAAAAAACCTTTGCTAAAGGATCGCGGGGGGAGAGGGGAATGAGCAACGCACGTCGGGCTACTTCGATCGATTGATTCCCAAAATAGGTACGAATAACTTTCTTCGTGGTGTGTCCCCCCGAGTTTCGCCCCCTAAATCTGCCTTCATTCTTTATTTTTTGTGAAATTCTGGGCTTATTTTCCGCTGTTTAACCTCATGTTTATCTCTTTCTGCTTCTGACATTAAAAGACATTAAATGACGCCCCCCCCCAAAAGGTTCGTCTCGCGCTTCGCTGCTTCCTCTGGTCCGAGGAGAACATCTCTCTGCACTCACGACCTCCTCTCCTACTCCATCTTCATTCACATTCTCGCCAGCTCCCGCCTCATGTCTGATGTCCAAGCCCTAATCCAGGGGGCCATCTGTGTCTCTGAATCTCTGCCGTCCGGAGCCGCCGGAGTTCTTCCGGGTTCTCGCCGAAACCTACCGGCTTTGCGACTCGGCGTCCTTTGTCTTTGATTTGCTCATTAATGCTTGTTTGCAGGCAAAGAAGATCGATCGGGCGATTAAGATTGCCCGGATGTTGCGGTCTAGATGGATTTCTCCGATGGTTCCTACTTGCAATTTGTTAAGTCGATCTGTTTCTCAGCTCAGAGGACCGGAGGACGGATAGAAAGCTTTTTAAGCAGCTTTTCGGCGGCAACGGTGGGAAAATTTCTCCAAATCTGCAGACTTTCAACACAATGCTGCCTTCATTTTATTGTCGCCAGAAACGGGCAAGTTGAAAGTCATCTGGCTGGAAATGGAGAAATTCGGCTGCCGGCCAAACGTTTTTAGTTTACTGTATATTCCTCACAGCGTCCTGTGACAAGGGTAAGATCGTTGAAGCTGAAAACTTTTGGAAAGAAATGCATACCAAGAGAATTGAGCCTGATATTATGGCTTATAATACCTTACTCGAAGGTTTATGTGAAAATGACAAAGTGGGTAGAAATTCAACGGGAAATGGCGTTACGAGAGATTCAGCCGACCTGTGTAACTTAAGAGCATCTCATAAAAGGACATTGTAAGATTGGACTGATGCTTCCTTACAAGGATATGCGCAGAATTTCAGGTCATGTGCTGCAACAATTGATGAACTGATTGAAGAATTATGTAGGAAGAGAGGGATTTGTGAAGGTTTGAAGGTTTAACGATACACAAAGGAAAGGTTTTAATCCCAGTCGGAAGAGTTATGTTTCCTTGATATTGGGATTATGTGAAGTGATGGAAGGGGCACTGAAGCTTCAGGCTGACATGGTTGGGAAAGGTTATGTCCCAAACATGGAGATTTACAGGCCCTTTATTGGAGGGTATATGGAAAATAGGGATATTGACAATGCAAAGAAACTGGAGAAAGAAATGGTTCAAATGGGCTTCTCCGGAACTGGCAGTAGTGACAATCATCGCGAGGTGACACTTACATACTTAACGGAGAGACTTTTATGGAGATCTCCATTCTATGTGGGTAGACAACTATTCGATGTTGAAATCTGAGGAGCAATTATTCACGGTAGCTCATTTCTTATGTGAGCACATTTCAGCAATCAATCAAAATGAATTCAACACATGTTGATAACTAACTGTTGCTTGTAGCTCCAGTTCTGAAGAGCTACTACTATACACAAAAATTCAATCTTGAAGAATCCAGGTCTCTCTTGATTGTGCCTGCTGGATATAACTGGGCAGTCACCATGAAGCAAGGATCCATAGATTGGATAGAGAAGAAACACCAGTTAGAATCCAAGACATGAAAGCCATTGCAGCAGAGAGTTCATATCTGCTACAGAACTTTGGGGCGCAGAACGGCACATCTGTTTTCAGCAAGAGCTCTATACTACTGGCTGTGGCACTAGCCGCGGCCAATGAGAGCATGGATAAGACCTGCAGAGAGATAATCTGGTCATCTAGAGGCAGAGCAGAGGATTTGTCAGTGACTTCATAAAAAGTTTTACCATCAGCACTGGAGACTTACCCAATCTCCAAAAACTATGATGACCATGATGCTTGGTTGCCTAAGAGGACACTGAATGAAGAGTGAGTATCCATCCACCATTGCCAGTGTAAAACTCCATGGTATTACCAAACCCATAATTGTAACTAAATAGCTGCAAAAGAAAGTGTAAGAGTAGAGATCAGAGACTTGTTTAATGTTCTAATAGAGGTAAACAACTGTATTCATGGTAAGAAATAAGATTCAGCTGTTGCAGAAGGTCTGTCTAAAGGATTCCAAGCAACAGTAACTGATGTTTGGGAAGGGACACAGTTCCAGTTTGAAACTTTTTTTCTGTTCGTAAATCAACTTTCAATTAGCACATGATCAGCATTATCAAGTTGAAATAGGTGAGGGATCTACAGAGGGCTCTCCCCCTACCAGCAATGTTCCAACCGAAGGCTCAACATCCTTCCGAATACCGTTGCAGATAAGGAGATGCAACTCTTCAATGTAAGTGCTGATTATCATTTAAAAAAGACTCTCCATAGCTTGTTATCCTTTCACCGGGTTCAATTCTGGCATAAAAATACTCTCATGAAGGTGTCTCCTGCTGAGCCACAGTAAATTTCATTCCTAAGTAGGAAACTGCAAACCCCAGAGGTGAGAATGGTGCTTTAAACTATGGAATACTCAACTGCTTTTCTGCCAAAGAAGAAAAACATACCAAAATTTCTCATTTTAAGATGAGTTGTCATGGTCAAAACATTAAAAATCAGAAAATATTGAGTATTAATCATGTCATTATGGCTGTTTTGTCAATTATTTTGGACTCAGTAGATATGTAGGTAAACAGTTTTTCCTGTCTATTCTGTTGGTTCTGACATAATGATTTGAAGACTTATACTAGCTAGGATCACTCTTTAAGCTACTACGCAGTGAAGATGGTGTTACACAAAACAAGAGTTTGTTCTCTGTATTCCCTGACCTCCGAAATGCCAGGAATGCTCGATGCTCTGGAGACTTTTTGAAAAAAAGTTATTTCAAGAGATTGAAAGAAACATCATTTATCTGCAACTTGGCTTGCTTCATATGAAATCGAAAGGAAGGACGGGTTTAATTTTTACCGTAACAATTTCTCTTCACATGTATCTATTCTGAAAAGCTTGACATATTTCAAGGATTGACACAGGTGAATCATGGTGTTATTCGTACTGAAGAAACTGGAGGTTTCTCCATGTCCGGCGATCAAAATAGGCAGGGCATGAATGTCTCAGACAAATGAATACAGAAATCATATAGGTAATGGTCATTCACATGTATCGGATCAAGATAGAGAAACAAATACAAATCAAACGGAAAATATGAGAAGAAAGTAGGGAGCCGCATGAATGATTACCAGAAAGCTGTATAGCTGTAAAACTCGACCCCAACAGACATGAAGAGCAGAGAAGCGGAGGAGAAGATTGCCTGCCCCAACCGCAAGGACAAGCTCGTCTTCGTCCCCAAAGAGCCAGGCGTTTCCTCCATGGTGCATGGGATCCAGGGACACTAATCCTTCTTCCTCCCCGATATCTCATCTTTCCCATTCAATTCTCCACCTTTGCCATGCAAAGCCTCTCATGGGTCAAAACTTCCTAGACTCGAATCCTCTTCCCAGAAAACCAAACTCTTGGAGTAGAACCTGTTGACAGAGAAAGGAATAAAAAGCGAAGGATGTCCAGATGATGACGACGATGACGCAGGAAAGCTTCGGGCTGAGCGATATCTGGGCGTGCTGTTTCCGGAGATTATTGGGGATGTACACAGGGAGACGGCGGTGGAGGACGGCGGCTATTTCGTCAGATTGGGTGGAGAGCAGTTGGGATCTGACACATATTCCGATCAGAAAATGAGAAATCTATATTCGTTATTGTTGGTGAGTGTACAATGAGAATATCGTCTCTGACGGATCTTCTGTCGGTGACCTGATTATAGTATTTCCTACTTTTGATGAACATTAACGTGCATTCAAAGGATGGATGCATAGAGTCCAGGCCTACGAGTATTTTTTATTTTTAAATCATCCAAATTCCGATTGATGCTCCAGTAGCAGCATTGTTAGCGTAAGATGAGCTTGATTGGAGTTCTAGCGTTGAGCCTTTTCAACTCTCCTTTAGAGCACTAGTTATGTTTATGATGTTTAATCTTCATAGTGAAGAATAATAAAAAGTTTTTAATATACTTGATCAGTCATTTTCTTATGGGTAAACAGGGCCATGAAAGGTTGATAGTAATGGAAAGGACTCTACAAGTCAAAACTTACAAAGCCCTACCAATCCTTAATGCTTAATATTATTGCTCCAATTGGCTGAATCGAGTTCATCTGCTTCTGCTAAAATTTGCTCCTGCTCTTTCCACGTCCACGTCTTTGCCAACAGAAACAAACTAGGGGAAACCCTTTCTTTTCTGCCCAAACTCCAGATACGATCCAAGTCACCTCTCTCTTCGCCTTTCTGCCTTCATGCATCAAAGAAAGAGACGACACGACTTTTCTAACAGAAACAAAGAAAAGAAAGCCCTATCTTTCTTTGCCCATACAAACAAATTAATAACTTACCAGTGATAACATGTAATCAAAATGGGTATTCCTCTGTCATGACAACATGCCTGAATTAAGAAGAAAAAAAAAAGTAAGTGGGCAGCAAAGCGAGATTGAGTGGACTGCAGAGGCAAAAGGGTGGCTAAGAAGATAGTCAAAGGAGAATAAGAGCACGGAAAGGCGGCCATGGCCATTTGCTAAAAGAAAGGCCAGAAGCTCTCCACATGTCATGCTCATCTCAAGCAACTCCACCGATGACCTGCACTTCTCCGTGGTAAAATTGGAAACCTGAATTAATTGTCCCACTTCTCTCTACCAGAAACTCTATTGTTAGTTTTTCATTATCGAAAAACTTCTACCAGTTTATTTTGTTAACATGGATCTTACTAGGGTGAGACTTTTACGTGACTCATTCTATTGCTGTTAACCAAAATTTTTACATATCTAAATATTTGCCTACCATTTGATAATTAAATGGAACATCTATTAATTGAATAAAGAGAGAGTTTTGTATTTTAACCTCTCCCTGATACTGTTTCTAAAGAAAAGTTTCCCCCATTTTTATAGAGTATGATTTAATTTAAGATAATTTAGTTAAGGATTAGTCACTTACATGTTTCATTAAACAACAAATTGGGAAAGGGATCCTGACAGGTCCCAGTAAAAGCTCGAGGATAAATTGGTCTCTTTGGGTGAGAACATACCACAACTTTGGGATAATTTTCTCCCTTTTTCATTCATTAAAAGAATTTAAATACACCTATTTCTAACAATTCTTCCTAAACTTATGACCACACTCAACATGTATTAACAAAAACTAAATATAGAAAGCAAAAATAACAACTCCCTAAGCCCAGGACTTATTTGTAGTTTATCAATACCCCCCACTTTCACTAGAACCTTGTCCTCAAGGTTCAAAGCAAGGAGCTTTTCTTGCAATTCCACTGCAATGAAATATCGGGAGTAGAAGGCAGGTCGGTGTTGGCCTCGTTATTGTCTCCTTGAGATTCTTTATCGATGTTAGCTTCCAATAGAAGAAGGTGAGGGTCCTTGCATCTATGACCATAAGAGAATTTGTCATCACAGTTGAAACAAAGTCCTTGTGCACATCTTCTTTGCATCTCATCGCAAGATAGTCTCTTGATAGGTGAAGAGTTTGTTGTTGTTGGTAGAGCCAGCGGGGTGCTTGTAGGTAGTGGCGGGCGTGAGACCCTCCTTTGTCATTGTAGTTGTTCTTCCTTCATGTTTGCCAAGCCTATCGCTTCCTTTAAGGTTTTAGGCTTGAACATACAAATCGCTTCAGTAATTTTTGATCGCAGACCACCCATGAACAACCCTACGAGCACCTTTTGTGACCAACCGTGAAACCGATTACCTAGTCTCTCGAACTATTTTTGGTAATCATGAAGGGATCCGACCTATCAAACTTTGCATAAGGCTTCATCAAAATCTTCACATTCTATTGGTCCAAAACGAGCCCACAGTTCCTCCTCAAATAATTCCCACGACACAAAGAGGCTTTCCTCCTGGTAAGCGCGATGCAACCATTGCCACCATTGATTATCTTCTCCTTCAAGATGCTAGAGAGACATTTTGGTTGTCTGTCATGCCTTAAAATTCAAAGAATTGAGCTACTTGGTTGAACCATTCTGTTGGATCATCTCCGAAGTATCTTGGAAATTCTAATTTTGCTATTTTGGAAGAGAAAATTTGTCTGCCATCGGGGTTCTCCTCTCGATGCAAACGGGGTTCTCCTCTCGATGCGAATGGAAAAATCCTTCTTGCCAATTGTTGTTGTTGTTAAAGGTTTCTTTGGTAGACTGGAATTTCGAGAGCTTGTTGATGAATTCCTCTAATCGTTGCATTCCTTCTTGAACTCCATCGAGCCCAGCCTCCAAAGCTTCGATCCACTCTTTGTTAGATGCCATTGTAGCGAAGGTCACTCGGCTAATTTTTTTTTTGCGAGACACCGATTTCGATGGTCCTTCAATACTTTAAAATGTCAAAATTTTGTGGGACACCGATTTCGGTGGTCCCTAAAAAAAATTAAAACGTTGATGGAGGAGTGATCATATCTCCCGTTGCCGACTGATTTCGGTTGGAGACGCGGTGAGTGTCCAATGGCTCACCTGGCGCCGCTTTTCTCATCGGAGACGGTCGGTGATCCCAACGTTGATGATTCTTTGGAGTGTCGTGACAGAAGCGAACGTCTCTCTCGTCACTGACAACTTTTAGCTGGAGTCACAATGAGTGTCCGAGACGATTCAATTCGTCTCTGACCACTTTCACCTGGAGTCGATTTTCTCATCGGAGATGGTCGGTGGTCCTTCAAAAAAATAAAAAAACGTTGATGAGGCTTCTCTAGAGCGTCACGATAGAGACGATTCAGTTCGTCTCGCTGGTTACCGACGGCTTTCAGTTGGAGTCGCGGCGAGGGGGGGTGCTGAACGACGTGTCAGTGACAAAATTAGAAGGGCAACGATTATGCCGGTGTGCAGAGATGGGCAACATCGGAAGCATGGCAATGGCGCAGAGGAGAAGCTTCTCACCGGAAAAAATGGCGATCCGAGCTCTAATACCATTGATAGGTCCCAACTCAAGGATAAATTGCTCTCTTTGGGTGAGAACATACCACAAATTTGGGATAATTTTTCTCTCTTCTTCATTCATTGAAAGAATTTAAATACACCTATTTCTAACAATTCTTCCTAAACTCATGACCACACCCAACGTGTATTAACAGAAACTAAATACAAAAAGCAGAAATAAAAACTCCCAAAAGAATCGGACTTTGAATGTTGTAGCCCAAGACTTATTCGTGGTTTATCAGATCCACTCTTCGTTCCCAAGTTTTGTGTGCACCTTGGAATTGGAAAAGAGTTTCTTCCCTTTCGGAATCACGGACGAATAGCAAAGTCTAAAAAATATTAATTTTTTTTATTATGATTATGTTATTAGGTTACAAATTTATAAAAAAGGATATATCCCGAATCAATTCAAAAATACAAATCCTACTTATCTACTAGATTCGTCTTTATCTTCAATCTTCAACACTCCCCTTCAAGTTGGAGTGTATGTTAATGATACCCAACTTGTCGAGTAATACCACAAATTGGGACAAACTCAACACCTTAGTGAATAAGTCTACAGTTTGGTTGATGGTTCATATGTGTATTGTCTTAATCATGCCTGTTTGAATCTTTTCACGAACTAAGTGACAATCAATTTTGATGTGCTTAGTTTGCTCATGAAAGACCAGGTTTGAGGCAATATGTAGAGTATCTTGGTTGTCACAGTATAACATGACTGGATGAGTGTGCTTGATTTCCAAGTCCTTCAAAATATTCTTCAACCAAATAATTTCGCAACATGTAGTAGCTATAGGATGATACTTTACCTCAACAATTGATCGAGCCACCATTGTTTGCTTCTTTGTTTTCCAAGAAATGGGTGATTGCCCAAGAAATATACAATACCCTGTTACTGACCTTCTTGTTTCCTTACAGTGATTCCAATTTGCATATAAAATATATTTAATTAAAGTATACTTATGGAGGATAACAAAATACTTTGTCCTAGAGTTTGTTTCTAATATCTAAGGACTATATGTGCTGCCTCAAGGTGTGGTGTATATGGTTTTTCCATAAATTATCTGAAAACATGGACGATTGTATGATGAAGGATCATTTAGGTCTCCATCAAATTGTGTAAAACCTAAGTTTTACTCCATTGAGAACCTTGGAGGTATACCTCCTAGAAATCTAGCATCTTCTAATATCTCCAAAGTATATTTTATTTGGGAGAGGAAAATCCACTTTGAAGGCCTTGCTACTTCTATGCTCAAGAAGTATTTAAGTTGACCAAGATCTTTAAATTTTGAATTGCTTGGATAATAACTATTTCACATCTTCAATTTGTTGCAGATTGTTACCTGACAAAACCACGTCATCAACATACACAAGTATTGTTGTAAAAATTCCCTTGTGGGATTTGATGAATAATGAATAGTCTGCATTTGATTGATGAAATCCAATAGTCTTTAGGGTTGTGGAAAACTTCAAAAACCACTGTCTAGAAGCTTATTTCAAGCCGTATAATGATTTGTTGAGTTTGCATACTCGAGTCGCCCCCTTTCGTCCAAAACCTGGAGGTAAGGACATGTATACATCTTCATCAAGATCACCATGTAAGAACACATTGTTGATGTCAAGTTAGTGAAGATATCATCCTTGAATAGAAAAAACATTGAGTAGAACACGTACACTAACCAATTTGGCAATTGGGGCAAACTTCTTTTGATAATCGAGCCCTTCAACTTGGTTGTATCATTTGGCGACCAAGTGGGCTTTGTAACGCTTGATGGTTCCATCAAAGTTGAGCTTCACTTTGTGTATCCATTTACATCTAATGGGTTTCTTGCCAAATGGAAGAGACATGAGTATCTATGTATGGTTAGTTTGTAGTGTTTGAATTTCATCATGCATGGATTGATGCCATTTAAGATCCTTCATGGCCTGTAAGAAACTAGTTGGTTCTTTGGTAATGGTTAATGAGTTGGCAAAAACTTTTATGAGAGGTGGATAACTGAGTTAGAAAGAAATTGAGTGAGTTCATAAGGTATACCCGATTTTGTGACCATGTTGGAGCCAAATGATTGTTCAGATCGTGACACTAGGGTCGGTTCCACATGAAAATTTTGAAGAAAGGTGGATCAATTAATTGGTCTGGTAGATACGCGATGAGCATGGGGTGGCATAAGAGTGGGAGAAGGAATGTGAGGAGAAGGAATATTATCAATATTTAAAATTTCATGACTTTCTAACTAAGTAGGTGTGCCTGGTATAGGATCGTCATAAAAAAATGGAGGTTATGGGAGGAAGAATCATGGGACTCTCATTAGCAGCGGAAATGTATTTAGGGAGTTCTTTTTCAAAGATAATAACATCCTGATGTTGAGTGGAGTCTGGTCCACCGTCAGAGAGGTGGGCCCAAGGGGCATGGAGGTAATTTCCATCCTCTGGTTTCCCGTGTTTCCCTGAAACAAGGGAACTTATCACAACACTAATGAAAACAGGGTTTTGGGTTTTTAATTGAAGACGATGCGACAAAAATAAAAGGGAGAGGGAGGAGCAGAGCATCCTAGCGTCGGTCGAAAGGGAGCTTCGGTGAGTTTTGTCGTCGTCGCTATCGTCGTCACGGTCTTCGAACCTTGGCTATCCCCAGAATCCAGCCAGAAGAGAGGGTAACGAAAAACAGAGAACGTGAAGGGGTTTTCCGAGAGACTTTCAGGCGACGATGTTGTCGTCGTTGTTACCGGTTCTACCGCCGACGCTGTTGCCAGAGAAGAAGAGAGCCGTGAAAGCTCTGGTTTCGGCACTGTGAGAGAAACCGAGAAGTTCTTGGGACTCAACTGAGCAGAGAAGACGATGCTTCTGCTCACTGTCGCGTGAAGTTCCGACGCCGCCGTTTCTGCTGTGAGAAATGAACTCCATTGTATTTTGATTCCTCAATTGATTTAATAAAATCCTCTGCAGCTCCCGTGGATGTAGGCAATTTTCCGAACCAAGTAAATTTTTTGTGTCGTGTGATTACCATTTATCCTTGTTTGTCATCGATTTTCATAACAATTGTTATCAGAGCTGAGGTTCGGGTTTGAGGAAAACGATGGTTAGAGATAAAGTGAAGGTATCAGGGATCGAAAAGTTCGATGGCACAAACTTTGGATACTGGAGGATGCAGATAGAGGACTACCTCTATGGAAAGAAACTCTATCTTCCACTGTTGGGGAAGAAACAAAAAAAATTGGAGGAGGCTGATTGAAATCTGTTAGATCGATAGGTTCCGGGGATTATTCGGCTAACCCTGTCGAGATCTGTTGTACACAATGTCAGCAGGGTGAAGACGACTGCGGATCTCATGGAGGCTTTGTCATTTATGTACGAAAAGCCTTCAATGAATAATAAGGTTTATTTGATGAAAATATTATTCAATTTGAAGATGGTAGACGGTACGCTTGTTGCACAACATCTGAATGATTTTAATACTATAACAAATCAATTGTTGTCTATTGAAATTGAATTTGATGATGAGATATATGCACTGATACTATTGGCTTCATTGCCAAATAATTGGGAAGCCATGAGAATGGCTGTCAGTAATTCTATCGGTAAATCAAAATTGATATATGATGATGTTTGTGATTTGATTTTGGTTGAGGCGGTTTGCAAGAGGGATTCAGGCGAGACCTCATGTTCGAGTTCAGCATTGAATGTTGATTCTCGGGGGAGATCACATGACAGGAACTCAAACAGAGGCAGATCAAAATCAAACAGCAGTGGCAAGAGCAAGTCAAGGCCTGGTCAGCAGGCAACTTGCTGGAATTGTGGCAAAGTTGGCCACATAAAAAGGAACTGTAGAAACCCTAAGAAGACTGAGAATAATAGTGCTAATGTAGTTACTAAAGAAGTACAGGATGCACTATTGCTTGCAGTTCATAGTCCAGTTGATGACTGGATACTGGATTCAGGGGCTTCCTTCCGTACATCTTACCTTAATGGCTCGGGGTAACAAAACTGGTACTCTCTATTCGACTACCTGTTTGAAGAACACTATTGCTACTACCGTTGCAGAAAGCACAACAGATTTGTGACATTGCAGGCTTGGTCATATGAGTGAGAAGGGCATGAAAGAATTGTTGTCCAGAGGCAAGCTACCAGAACTGAAATCAGTTGATCTCAGTATGTGTGAGAGTTGCATTATGGGGAAACAGAAGAAGGTCAGTTTTTTGAAGGGTGGCAGAACACTGAAGAAAGAAAAACTGGACTCTGTGCATACAAATGTGTGGGGACCTTCCCAATGGCATCCCTTGGAGGTTCTCGTTATTATGTCACGTACATTGATGATCACAGCAGGAAGGTATGGGTTTATTTTTTGAAGCATAAATCTGATGTATTTAATGTGTTCAAAATTTGGAAGGTCATGGTTGAAACAGAGACAGGCTTGAAACTGAAATGTTTGAGGTCTGATAATGGTGGTGAGTACATTGATGGCGGGTTCAAGGAATACTGTGCAGCTCAGGGTATCAGAATGGAGAAGACCATTCCTGGGACACCACAACAAAATGGAGTTGCTGAACGTATAAATAGAACCATTAACGTGCTAGAAGCATGAGGCTGCACTTTGGATTACCACCTACTTTCTGTGCAGATGCAGTCAGTACTGCAGTCTATGTGATAAATAGAGGGCCATCAGTTCCATTGGATTGTGGTTTGCCTGAGGAGGCCTGGAGCGGGAAAGAGGTCAAATTTTCTCACCTTAAACTTTTTTGTTGTCTTTCTTATGTTCTTGTTGATTCTGATGCTCGCAGTAAGCTTGAGGCTAAGTCAAAGAAATGTTATTTCATTGGCTATAGAGACGAGGCGTTTGGCTATCGTTTTTGGGATGATCAGGGTCAAAAGATTATAAGAAGCAGGAATGTGATCTTCAATGAGAAGATTGTGTACAAGGATAAGTCCAGTATAGTTGCTGAAGCAGCTCCTCAGGAGTCCGAGTTTGTCAGATTGGATGACCTACCAGAGGCCACAGTGCAGTGCAGAGATGCAAGTGACGGGGAGAGTGGGTCCAATGCACCCACTCCTATTATTCCGCAGTCAGATCTAGAGTCGTCCACTCCTGCAGCTGCAGTTCACAGGTTAGTTAGGACTATTCGTCCTCCACAACGTTTCTCACCTACTTTGAATTATATTCTGTTGGCAGATGGTGGAGAACCGCATAGTTATTAAGAAACCTTGCAAGATGAAAATTCTAGCAAGTGGGAGCTAGCCATGAAGGATGAGATGGATTCCCTGTTAGGGAATCAAACATGAGAGTTGACAGAACTTCCACCAGGGAAGAAGGCATTGCACAACAAGTGGGTGTACCAGGTGAAAACTTAGCATGAAGGTAGTAAGAGGTACAAGGCTAGACTTGTTGTAAAGGGCTTTCAATAGAAACAGGGTATTGATTACTCTAAGATTTTCTCTCCAGTGGTGAAGATCACAACCGTCAGGTTAGTATTGTCCATGGTTGCTACTAAAGATTAATTTCTTGAGCAATTAGATGTGAAAACAGTTTTTCTTCATGGAGACCTTGAAGAAGACATCTATATGCACCAACCTGAGGGGTTTGCAGTGCAGGGAAAGGAAGGTTCAGTTTGCAGACTGAAGAAGAGCTTGTATGGCCTGAAGCAAGCTCCTAGACAGTGGTACAAGAAATTTGACAGCTTTATGTGCAGTGTTGGGTACATCAGATGTCAGGCAGATCATTGTTGCTATGTTAGGTATTTTGACAATTCTTACATTATTTTGTTACTGTATGTGGATGACATGCTTATTGCAGGGGCTAGTATTGATGAAATCAATAATCTGAAGAAGCAGATGTCAGAGCACTTTGCAATGAAGGATTTGGGAGCTACGAAGCAAATCCTTGGTATGAGAATTTTCAGAGACAGAGTCAGAGGTACGTTGAGACTCTCGCAAGCTGAGTATGTGAAAAAGGTACTCAGTAGGTTCAATATGGATAAGGACAAACCTGTTGGCACACCCTTGGGCAGTCAATTCAGACTCAACAACGATCAGTCACACAAGTCAAAGGAGGAACAAGATTACATGAGTAAGGTTCCTTATGCCTTAGCCATTGGTTCACTTATGTATGCTATGGTTTGCGCTAGACCGGATATTGCCCATGCAGTGGAAGTTGTGAGTAGATACATGAGTAACCCAGGAAAACAATATTGGGAAGTTGTGAAGTAGATTCTGAGGTACTTAAAAGGCTCCTCAGAGACGTGCTTGTGTTTCTCAGGAGAGAGCTTAGAGGTGAGGGGCTATGTTGATGCTGATCTAGCTGGAGATATTGATAGCATAAAAAGTACTATTGGCTTTGTTTACACTCTGGGTGGTACTGTAGTTTCATGGGGTTCAAATCTACAAAAAAAAATTTCTTTGTCTAATTCAGAAGCTGAGTACATTGTTGTATCAGAAGCTACAAAGGAGATGATCTAACTACAGGACTTCTTGAAGGAATTGGGCAAAAAGAATCAGAAGGGCACTCCCGACAACGATAGTCAGAGTGCCATATTCCTTGCCAAGAACCCAACATTTCATTCCAGGACAAAGCACATTCAGATAAGGTATCATTTTATACGATCATTGTTAGATGATGGACAATTAGTACTTGAGAAAATTTGTGGAAGTAAGAACCTTGCTGATATGTTGACAAAGGGTGTTACACTTGAGAAACTAAAGTTGTGCGCAACTTCAGTTGGTCTTCTAGCACGAAGACAGGGGCAATGAGTTGTAGAGGTGGAGGATATCATGTTTGACGAAGAGGGCAATGCAGTTGGTGTACCAGTCTCCAAGTGGGAGAATTGTTGAATGGAGTTTGGTCCACCGTCAGAGAGGTGGGCCCAAGGGGCATGGAGGTAATTTCCATCCTCTGGTTTCCCGTGTTTCCCTGAAACAGGGTAACTTATCACGACACTAATGAAAATAGGGTTTTGGGTTTTTAATTGAAGACGATGCGACAAAAAATAAAGGGAGAGGGAGGAGCAGAGCATCTTGGCGTCAATCGAAAGGGAGCTTCAGTGAGTTTTGCAGTCGTCGCTATCGTCGTCAAGGTCTCCGAATGGTGTCTATCCCCGGAATCCAGCAAGAAGAGAGGGTAGCGAAAAACAGAGAGCGTGAAGGGGTTTTCTGAGAGACTTTCAGGCGACGTCGTTGCCAGTAGAGAGCGTGCTTGAGAAGGACGACGTCATTGCCATCATCGTTACTGGTGCTACCGCCGACGCTGTTGTCGGAGAAGAAGAGAGTCGTGAAAGCTCTGGTTTCGGCGCCATGAGAGAAACTGAGAAGGTCTCGAGACTCGACCGAGCAGAGAAGACAATGCTTCTGCTCACCGTCACGTGAAACTGCGACGCCGCCGTTAGCCGTCGTTTCTGCTGTGAGAAATGGATTCCATTGTATTTTGATTCCTCAATTGATTTAATAAAATCCTCTGCAGCTCCCGTGGACGTAGGCAATTTGCCGAACCACGTAAATTTTTTGTGTCGTGTGATTACCATTTATCCTTGTTTGTGATCAATTTTCATAACACCTGAGATTCAAATACTCTATGGAGTTCAAGATCATATATTCTATTTCTTTTTTTCCATAAGGGCACCCAAGAAAAATGCAACGGACTGCATGCACATCAAATTTGGATGGCTTGTGGGCATGAGTGGAGACAAAACATAAACATCCAAAAAATCCTAAATGTGAGTAATGTACAATATTAAACAACTGTTCATAAGGTGTTTTACCTTATAAAATCGGTGTAGCTATCCGATTTATATGATAAGCAATAGTTAAAATGGCATCTTTCCAAAAAATTTTAGGCAGAAGGACTTGAAAAAGTAAGGCTCATGCCATGTTTAGTAGGTATCTATGTTTGCGTTCCTCTACACAAGTAATAGGCCGCAAGAGTAACTTCATAGTCATTATCACTACGTACAATTTTGTACTTGGAAGATAATTGGGTTTCTACCATACTAATAAAATTAGCTAGGTGAGTCTAACTTTCAGATTTGTGGCGCATAAAATAAATCTATGTACACCTAGTAAAGTCATCAACTATGGTGAGGAATATTGGGCCCCAGAAATATATGCAATTTGGTAATCCCCCAGATATCAACATGCAACATTTCAAAAGATAATTTGCTAGAGATTGTGCTCAAAGAAAATGACAATTTAGTCTGTTTAGCTAAGGGGCAAACCATACAATTGTTTGTATTACAAGAGTTTTTATTAAAAAAAAGAAGAAATGAAACAGATACTTTATTTGAAGGATGCTCGAGATGTTGATGCCAAAGACTAGAGGGAGAATGAACATAACATCAAGATGATTTTTGTTGTTAATTAAGGTAGTAGAGACCCTTCTGTTCAGTTCCCATTCCAATCATCTTCCTTTGTGTAGGTCTCGTATTGCACAAAAATGAGTAAGGAACACGGTGATATAGAGAGAATTATAAATAAGCTTGTTAATAGAAATGAGGTTTAATTGGAAAATTGGAACACATAAAATATTATTAAGAACTAAACTAGAAGAGAACACTATTTGACCAACATGTGTAACATTGACATGAGAACCATCTGGTAATTCCACTATTTTGTTCTTACCAGTTTTCCAAGTTTTAAGTAATTCAGGACAACAAACAATATGATCAGTTGCTCCACTATCGAGAATTCATGTGTCTTTCTTACTTTGAGAGGAGAAGTAGAGGGCTTTACCTGAGAGTTCGTCATGGGTTGAGGAGTTACCCACATGATTTTCCATGGAGGACTTGTTATTACTGAGCATTTGCTTGATTTGCTGGCATTGCTCCTAAGTGAAAGGAAAGGAGTTGGATATTATGCATTCTTGAGTTTTCGACAAAAATCAACTGTGTGACCCTTCCATCTGCAATAAGTGCACTTCAAATGTGCCCAACAATTTGCAACATTGTGATCATATTTGTTACATTTGTCACACATGTAAGTACCACCTTTCTTACTTGAATTTTTTACAAAAAAAACTGATGCCTTAGGTTGAACTATGCTTCTTTTAGTGGATACATCTTTCTGTTGTTCATGTTTGAGCACGAGGGAATAAACCTTGCCAATCTTTGGCAAACGATTCATTGTCAATATCCCATGAGAAACTTGATTGATTTTGAGTTTCTCGATAGGATAATTCCTTCATGATTCCACAACTACACTTTGAGATAAGACAAATAGCATTTCTCTTATCCCACAATCCTTTGAGTTTGGTGAAATAGGATCCAACAAATATATTGTGTTGTACGCAATCATATATCTCATTTTCAATATGAAATAATTGAACGCTATTTACCTAAGAAAAATATTCGCACAGTTCATTCCAAACTACTTGTGCTCTATCTCAATAGAACACACTCATCACAATATTCTTGGAGATTGAACTCAATAACTAGGTTTTGACAAGGTTGTCACAACTAATCCATTGTTGCAATTCATTGTCGACATCCTTGTTTGGTTGCTTTATTGATCCATCAACAAAACCATATTTATTCTTGACTGTTAGAGCCATAGTCATGGAATGACTCCATGTGCTATAATTCTCCTTAGTGGGGAGTTGTGGGACGAGTACCACCCAGGCTAATCTGAATGGTGAAGATACAATGGGTGATTGAGATTAGCAAGTTTAGATGTCATGCTTGCAATATCCTTGTTGAAAGGTCACACGATTAAGCGGTAAATGTAATGGATTGGTGTTGTAATAGCACCGTCCTTGGAGCCAAAGATTAGTGGAAAGTCTTGCCTATGACTTCTAACACGTCTATCCTGGCAACGGTGCCAGAGAAAAAAAGGAATAATAAACTTCTCGAGCTTCGCACACACAGGTTGGTACTATCGATGCCAGAGAAGGAAAATCTTCTCGGGGATTTAACTTGATGTTTGGGAGAGGTGAGCAGGGTCTATGTCGGTGAACGATGACCGGTGCTGATCTATTAATGGAACCAAATATGAGCCGATTTCCAGCAAGATGCCTCGGTGTCTATGTGCTTTTCACTTTCGAAACACCAGAAAACATTAATTTCTAGTGAGACGCATTGGCGTCTATGTCTGTGGATTTTTAGCCTTTGAACGTTGCCTGGTCGCAAAGTCGGAAATGATCGTGGTGAACCCAAAACCGATAAGGCCTGCTGTGGAGCCGAAAGTGGCAACGTTACCTGCCACTATTGTCACCGTCTTGATGGTCTGCCACGATGCATGATTTTTGTTAACCAAGAGGTTTTAGCAATAGAGCCTGTCACAACGACGGATTTTATGGATAGATTGGGTTTTAGAGAAGCAGACGCTGAAGAACTATTTCACCCTTGTTCTCTATAAGACTGGCTGAGTGCATACTAAACAATGGCGATGGCGATTCTTCTAATTGGAGTCCCTCTTGTCGGAAGAAGCCAGGTACGCTCTGATACCATAACAAATCTTTGTTTTCCAATTATGTGTATGTTATTAGGTGACAGATTTATAAAAAGGGATATATCCGAATCAATTCAAAAATACAAATTCTATTTATCTACAAGATCTGTCTTTATCTTCAATCTTCAATTTTATCTTCAACAAAGTCAGCCATGTTGAGAGCAGCATGCAGCATCCTGCATATCTTCTACGCCAGATTGACTACACTTAATTAATCCTGGGAGAACATTCCATTTCTTCTTTTTTGCATGATGGTTAAGACTGCTCTCGGTACATGCTTATTAGAAAACCAACTAATCTTTTTCGAAAAGAGAATGATATCGATCTCTACTCTCCTGGGTTAGGTGCTTCTTCTTCTCCAATGGTTTAGGTATCCTCCTAGTAGATTAAGTACCGAAACAGATTAGAAATAAAAAAATAAAGCAGCTATTCAATTAAGAAGTATCTAGCAGGCAAAACTTATAAAAACCCAGCAATAGCAACAGATAACGTAGTTCAGAGAGAATCCAAATCGTAACCCAGACTCCACAATGCTGCCCAAGATCGTATTCTGCACAGCAGTCTCTGTAGCCACGGTCGCAGTTATCCTCTTGGCCTTGGTCTCACCAGTAGCACACTGGAGGTCACAAAAGAACCAGACAAAGCCATGGCTACTGCTCTCTCTCTACATACAACGCCCCCACCAGCCAACTCCCAGCATCCATGTCTCCAGCGTTGCTGCTGAAGGAGCACTCATCTTCCATCACATACTCACAGAGGGCCCCCGGAACAGTTCACAGGTTGTCGGAAGAGCTCAAGGATTCGTTATTCCGATCGAAAACTTTGCTCATTCTTCATTGAACATCATTTACCTCACCCTCGAAACGCCAGCGTTTTGTGGAAGCCTGAGCATTCAGGCCAAGAACATTAGAAATAAGCTCCGAGAAGAGCTCACGATCGTGGGTGGTACTGGCTCTTTTGCCTTCGCTCGGGGGCTTGCCATTTTGACTCAGGCAGATGCACAGGCACCGGATGTTGATGCTATGTATCATGTTAAACTTCGACTGAGGTTTCGTGAGCACCCTCGACCAATTCCGGGATGAAGAACCCTGTTCAATTTCTCTTTTCCCTTTTATTTTTTTCCCTTCGGAAGTGTTTCATATTAAATTCTTTTGGGCAAACGCAACAAGACTGTAAGGTTCTCTGCAAGAGAAAGTTTTGGTACTTGTGATTGCTGACGAGGGGACTCTCCAATTGTTATTAGTTGGATATAGAAAGGCCAGCTCCCAACCTCCATGGCAACATTGTTTAAGAGCTTATTGATATTTGTTACTCTTACATCTCCTGTTTCATGCACCTAATGCACTTAAATGAACTGAAAAGCCCACCACAGTTTCACGGGCGAATCCCAAAAATATTTGTCTGTCTCAAACTCCAAGTATTGTGAAACAATTTTTGCAAATATCCCCTAGAGCCACGACTTTACAAATATTCTCACAAATTAGTTTTGAAAGATTTAAGGTCAATGAATCAAGAGAAAATCACATGAAGTGTGGGAGGACAATTGCATTGTCATGCCTTCTCACATGTCAGTGGATACAGAGGGCTTAATAGCTTTTGGATGAACAGAGATCACTAATCGTCTCTTCGTTGCAGTAAATAAAAAAAAAATGTCCCTAATGTGAGGAACACTACATGGCAATTGAGGAATGATTATGTAGTTATTTCTTTCTGACTTTGGGTAAAAAACCTGGCTCCCATATATGAGAAATGCAAACCAGTTGCATAATTGAAATTTAAAGTAATTTAGCATGAGTACCAGTTTCCACAGCCTAGAGAAGGGCACTGAAATAATTCTGTCTCATGTAGGATAAGCTTAAAAAATTTCAAAGATAAGACCTTTAAACTAACTCATAAACTTGCCTCGTCTCTGATCCAAGACCTTGACAAGGCTGGAAGAAACTCTCTGAGCAAAAATCCCTCTAGGCATTCCTCACAAGAATTTGAAAGAGCTCAAAATCAACGGAAGGCTTTTTCCAAACAAAGGGTGGCTCTAAATGGACAATTAGACAGAAAGCCCAAGTTTGCCATGCTAAAGCCTCCAAAGAACAAAAGAAACCATCTTTATTTGATTTGTACATTGGTGAGTGTAAAATAAGCACAACAACTGATAAGCTTCCTGACAAGTTTCTTTTTTTTTCTTTCTCGAAATATGATCAATTGTTGGCCTACTCCACATTCAAGAAAATACAGAGCTAAAGAGAGAAGGTTGCGAGGATGATGGGAGTGTGGGAAGTGAGATGGTGTAGGGCAAGAGCACCTTTCTTTCAAATTCCACGACAAAATGGGTGGGAGCATCCAACAGCAAGGAGCTGCTGGGAGAGGAAACTAGAAACGAGCAAGGTCTCCCATTACGACAATTGTTTTCTGAGATTTCCCAGCATAAAGATTAATTCGTATGGAGGCTCTAATGTCAGCTTCTGTAGAATCACATTCACCGCTTGGGCCTGAGAGAACAAGAAATGTGGTACTAATATAGTCCCCAATAGCTCCACCTAATCATCCAAGTAGAAGCCTAAGAAATTCAGCTTTCACTGTCCTAGTAGAAGCCCTTGCCATGGTATGTCAAATTGGGTGGCTGTTCTTTGAAAGTCGGAATGGTCCTCCAGTGTCTTCTGATTATGAAGCTTGGGAATGGTAGTCTCTGAAGTGAAATGATCCATAAGAGAGCGGAGTGGATTATGGTTTTCAATGATTTGGCCAATTTTGAATCAGAGGTGCGGCTGAATGTTCTCTTGTTCCTTTCAGGCCACATATACAATGGGACTGGTTCAACCCCTAAGGAGAGTCTTTCCTGAACTCTCTTTCTGTCATCTCTCTCTCTATTATTCCTATATCCCTTAATTCTACACTTTTTCAAAACCAGAACAACATTATGCTAAGAATTTGGGGATGGATTCCAGAAAGCAAATTTGGACACCAACACTGAACACATGGAGAATTGCTCCCTGAACCCAGGAGCTTAGTGAGCAGTCAAGAAGAATGTGATCTAGTGGCTCCTCTACTTTCTCATAAAGCTTGCAATCTTTTTGACGATGATTTCACCTCTTCTATGCAACATCACACGTAAGAGCTTTCCTGCCTCTTGCTGCCCCCTTAAGAAGTGTAAAATTTTTAGTGGAGCCAGAACTTCAATGGTAGACTGGCATCCTGAGCTGTATCTGACAGGAAGTTGGCCGTGATTGGGTTGTGGTATGTGCCACTGAGTAGGTGCCAAGGGATGTGAGGCTCCACATTGGATAGTCAGTCTACTCCCTGGCAAGTAGTGAAAATGTCATCCAACAGCTGCAGAAAGCTAGAAAGTTCTGTAATCTCTTCAGATCCGATTTCACACATCAGAAATCTACCAACTCTTGATTACAGGCACATTGGTTACAGTCAAAACATTAATTGAGATACTAGGATAGCAAGCACTCACCCTTCTTCCCATCTCACATGACTGCTGACTGATGCTTCACGCATTGATCCCCAAAGCCCCGCATACAATTAATTATAAATATCTGCATTTACACCAAAGCTTTCTCACTCATTCAAAAATGCTCTGGAAGGGCTCAGAAAGTATCCAACAGACCTCATATGATGAGTTAGTCCATCTAGCATGGAGTAAATACTGCTTGAGAGCTCATGTCTTATATCTTCAACCAGAAACGCATGAATGTTGCCATCAATTTCAATCAAGCTAAGTGCATTTGCTTTTCTAATTCCCTTCTCCTTCATCAAAATCCTGACTCTCTTCACATCTTCCCACCTCTTCATGTCACAAAATATATTCGACACAAGTACAAAAAGCCCTCCATTATATGGTACTAACTCTAGCAACTGTTTCAAAATTTGCACTGTGATCTCTATATTGCCATGGATCCTACAAGCACCAAGTAAGGCACCCCATACAACTGCATCTGGCTTCATTGGCATAGTCCCGATCACAAGAACAGCTTCCTGCAAATGTCCTGCTCGACCTAGGAGATCAACCATACAAGCATAGTGTTCAATTTCATGTGGAACACCATAATCTGGGTTCATTGCCTCAAAGTAATACCGACCCTTGTGCAAAAAGCCCCCATGACTGCAGGCAGTAAGAATACCAACAAAGGTAATCCCATCAGGACAAAGACCTGTGTCTTTCATCATTTCAAAGAGATCAATAGCATCTTGGGCCAGACCATGCATTGCAAAGGCCCCAATCATCACATTCCACAATACCACATTTTTTATTGGAATCTGGTTGAAGAGATCCAAAGCTATGGTGAGGGATCCACATTTCGTGTACATATCTAAAAGAGAATTATATAGTGTTATACTAGGAGATATCATGTTGGAAGATATGTAAGTGTGAACTTTCTTACCCATTACCAAGTCACCAATTTGGCTACAAGCTGCAAGGACATTTACTAGTGTTACTTCATCTGGCTTCTCTGTTGAAAGTTGCATCTGGGCATATAGATCTAGAGCTTCTCGACAAAGACCATGTTGGGCATAACAAGAAATCATGGAATTCCAGGAAACAACATTTCTCTCTGCCATTTCATCAAAATGTTGGCGAGAAAGATCAAAGAGGCCATGATTGGCATATGCACTAAACATTGACGTCCAAGTGACGACATTTTTATCAGGCATCTTATCAAATAGCATTTTTGCTGTGGCCAAATAGCCACACTTGGCATACATGTCCAATAAGGCATTCTTGACAAATAAATCAGTTCTTACCCCAGTAGTTTCAATGTAAAGATGCAGAATTCGACCAAGCTCAATATTACCTGTTTGAGAACAGACTGTAAGAAGGTTAACAAAGGTAAACTCATCAGGATACAAACCAGAATCTCTCATTCTCCCAAACAGTTGAAGTGCTTGCGGACAAAGCCCCATCTGGGAATAGCCACCAATCATTGAATTCCAGGACACTGTATTCTTATCAATAATATCATCAAACACTTTGCGAGAGAAATCTATTGTTCCACAAACCGCATAAACATGGAGCAGTGCATTTTGCACATAAACTTGAGACACGAACCCGAGCTTGATAACTTGAACGTGAATTGCTAGTGTTTCCGCTAAAGCCAATTCAAACGCGCAGGCTTTCAAGACAAAGGGAAAGGTGAAATCATTGGGTAACCTGCCCGTGCCCAACATTTGATGGTATTGCAGAAGGGCTTCTTTCGGGCTATCACTATTTGAGTACCCACGTATCAAACTATTCCACATGAACAGGTTGGGTTCTGTAACTTGATTAAAAATCAAGCGAGCGTAGCTGAGACCGCCAACAAGAGATATGGCACAAAAAGCGATGAGTTTTCCAACGGTTAGCGTCTCTTCGAACAACCCCTTGACAATTATCTGGGCATGGATTTGAGTGATATGTTTCATGGTTGAGCACTTTTCCAAGTGGGAGTGCAGGATGTAGTGGACAGGAGACATGACTTTGGTATTGAAGCTGGTAGCCGCGAAAGAAAATGCAACGGAAATTAGCCGAGACAAGGGAACGGAAATTGAGCGGGAACCAAAGGTCAAACGCGTGAGAGGAGCTAGCATGATTGTTAATTGCAGAATTGGAGCATTAGGAAGCATCTTGAAGGCGAACACTTATGCCAAGTCCGGGATGAAATCCAAGTCTTTATTTGTAGTGCACATGGTGATAGAAAATATATCTAGGGTTATTTTGGTTATTTTACCACTTTTGTGGTTAATTTCTTTATGTAATCTTATTCTGCATGTTAAATTATATTAATGGTTAAATTTTCATGTACATAGGATATGTGGTTAGGGAGATATAAGGAGATTAATGTTTATTAAGTATATAGGAGCATATCTTATTTTTGTGCCCTAATCCTAATTTTTTGAGTGGGGCACACCTTTGCGATAAATCTAAAAATTGTCTAAAAGTTTAAATTGGTTATTTTGTCATCATATATTTAGTATTATGGCTAGGACAGGAGAATTTCATACCCCAGCTAGAGAAAAATTTGGGTTTAATGAAAAAGAAGTTGATAGGGCAAATTGATAGGGCCTAATTATCTTAATTGGGTTAAGTCTGTCAAAATGTATCTTAAGGGTAAAAGAAGTTGAAGTTTATCCGAGACGATCCTCTGGTGCCTCCAGATGATGATTGGGAGGTAGACGATAGTCAAGTTATGACTTGGATTATCAATGGTTTGATTCTACTCTTAGAAATCAGATGATGAACTTTGAGACAACAAAGGCTATGTAGTTGTCTTTTGAATCTTTATATGCACAGGAATGTAATTTCTCTCGAGTTTATGAGCTATATAAAGACTTTTTTGGGTTGAAAAGAGGAAATCGAACTGTTACATAATATTACAGTGCATTCTTTGGCATATGGCAGGAGAGCAATGTATATCTTTCGTTTACTACAGATGAAAATGAGTTGAGGAAACTTCAAATTCAGCTGCTTGTTGCAAAATAATTGAATGGTTTAGGTGCTGAATTTGATGCTATTAAAGCCCATGTGTTAGCTTCAAACGAAATCCCTACTCTCTCTACCATTTTTAATCGGATTATGCGGGTTGAAAAGACTATTGTACCTGGAACAGGTAAATGAGGTAAGATAATGGAAGCCACTACTCTTAATGCTTCCAACACTACATCAACACCTATATATTCTTCTAGAGGAAGAGGTAGAGGTCACGTAGAGAGGGCCCAAGCAGAGGTAGAGGATGTGGTGATGGTAAGTAAAAAATGAAGTGTGTTCATTGTGGCATAAATAATTATTATTCTAATAGATGTTGGGTTAAGTTTGACAAGCCTGCATGAGCTAATTCTACAACTCCTGATAGTGGAAGTGGGAGTTTAGATTCTTCTATGTCGGTTACATTGGGTGCTCCAAATGAGATGCAACAATTGATACAGTAGTAGTATCAGATTGCTCAATGCATGGCCAAGATATTTTTTCTTTGACCTCAACATTTGTAGCTCATGCTTCTATCTGAGTTCCTAGTTCCCCCAGTGTTAACTCAGGTATGACAACTTATCATGTTCACTCGTCACCGTCTTGGGTTCATGATTCAGAAGCCTCCAAACACAAGCCTGGTATGTTGTCTTTGTTTTTCGATTTAAAAGAGTCTTTGTGTGTCAAAAATGTTAATCTTGCAAATAATTCTACCTCTCTTGTTCAAGGAGTAGGCAATTTTACTCTTGCTTCATTTTTGTCTCCTCACACAACGCTTTTTGTTCTGAAGTTTCCTCTAATTTTTTTTTCGGTTAATTAGCTAGCCAAGTCAATGACTTGTTCTCTAACATTTTATCCTACTCATTGTGTTTTTCAGGATCTTGTGACAAGGGAGATGATTGGTTCCGCATGTGAGAGAGATGAGCTATACTACTTGGAGAATCGGCATAATAGTATTCATACGTTACATACAACAGATTCTCCTCTATAATGGCACTTGCGGTTTGTTGAATTTCTGGAAAAGAGAAAAATTGCATTGAATTGATATAATCAGAGTACACGAACCCCTATTTATATTAGAGGAAAGTAGTAGAGTTCAATTACAATTGAATTACCCTTGTCCCTATTATACCCAAACTCTAACACTTAAAGATAAGTCCTACCATAATTAAATAACTCAACATAAATAGAAAACTATCATAACTAAAACACCTTTAAACTGAAACTCTTCTATGAGGCCTGCTTCCATAATAATTTTGGCTCTGTAAGACTTCTTATTGTGAGAGTCATGTAAGACTCTTCCATATTTTCTCTTCAACACGGCTAGGTCATCCGTCTACAGCAAAATTGTCTCAAGTCTTGCCAATGTTTTCTTCGAAATCTTTTTTTCAGTGCAAGTCATTTCAACTGGGCAAACATCACAAAAGTTTGTTTCCAGTCTTATCTCATAAAACCAACCATCTATTTGAGATTGTACACTAAAACATCTGGGGTACTAGTCATGTGACTAGTCAGTTTGGTCATAGGTATTTTATTTTTTTTATCGATGATTTTAGTAGGTCTACTTGGATTTACTTCCTTAAGAAAAAATTTGAGGTCTTTGATGTATTCAAAATTTTCTTCAATGAAATAAAAAATTAGTTTGTTGCTTCGCTTCATATCTTACATACTAATAATGACCTCGAGTTCATGAGTCATAAATTCTGAGTTTTTTTTTGTCATGAGTAAGGAATTATTCATGAGACATCATGTGTCTTTAATCCTCAACAAAATGGCATAGCTGAACGAAAAAATCACCATTTACTGGAGTTAGCTAGGATAATGATAATACATATGCATGTGCCCAAGCCTTATTGGGGTGATGTTGTTCTTATAGCCTGTTTCTTGGTTAATAGAATGCATTCATCTGTGTTAGAAGGAAAAATTCTTATGCAGGTTATTTTGCCATCCATGCCATTATAGAAATTTTTCCCACGTGTTTGGATGTGCCTACTTTGCTCATATATTAGGGTCTTCTAGGGATAAGTTGTCTCCCCGAGTAGTTAAGTGTATATTTTTGGGTTACTCTCGCACATAGAAGGGGTACAAATATTTTTCCTATCTACTAGAAAAACAATTATACATTTGTATCTGTTGATGTTACCTTCTGATCTTATTGTCTCACCTGAACTGGCACCAGTTATCCCTATACCAGTTGATGAGCCCGTTAGATCGTTGCAAGCTGTCACTATCGAGAAACAATTATAAATATATAAATTGAAAAAATAAGTATCATCATCGACTCTCTCACCAAACCAAGACTCTTGTTGGAAGATAGGCCCAAACCCACACGACCAAGGAAGACCCACATATCCAAGTGTGTTGGAAGATGGACCCAAGCCCATAAGACCAAGAAAGGCCCACACATCCAACAGATGTGGAAGATGGGCTCAAGACCCATAGACCAAGGAGAAGCCCCAGGCCCATACAATTATGGGATGATGAGTTCTTATACAATAAGAAGTCTTGCACAAGAAGAAGTCTCATAAGGCCACAATTATTATGGAAGGAGGTCTCATAGAAGAGATCCAATTTAAATGTGTTTTAGTCATGTTAGTCTTCTATATATATTGGGTTATTTAATTATGCTAGGACTTATCTTTAAGTGTTAGAGTTTGGGTGTGATTGGAACAAAGATAGTTTAATTGTAATTGGACTTTACTACCTTCCTCTATTATAAATAGAGGTTCATGTACTCTGATTGTAAATAAGTCAATGAAGTATTTCTCTTTTCCATAAATTCAACAACTCTACTTCGTCTCAATATCCGAGAGGTAATGATCTACATCTTCCTATTGCACTCAATAAGGGTGTCTGGAAAGGTAAAGGTACCTAGTATTCGTTATCTCAGTTTGTATCTTTTGGTTCCTCATCTGAGTTCTATAAAATTTTTGCTTTGTCCATTTCTACATGCACTATCTCTTCTTTAGTGCAGGAGGCTTTCTCGTCTCCTCATTGGAAGCAAACTATGGATGTTGAAATGGATGTTTTAATAGATCGGGATACTTAGCTACTATGTGATCTACCATATGGGTTTATACTATCAAGTATAATGCGGATGATTTTATTGAGTGGTATAAAGCTTGGTTGCGAAGGGGTATACTCAAACCTTTGGTATTGATGTGTTTGAAACCTTTTTGACTTTTGCTTGTTTGTCATCTGTTTGTATTTTGCTCTCAATTGCAATGAATCAGGGGTAGTCCCTTCGTTACTTGGACATTAAAAACACCTTATATGGTGATCTTAAAGAAAAATGTATATATGGAGAAACCACTAGGATATGTTGCTCAAGGGGAGACACATAAAGTATGCAGATTTAAGAAGGTGATTTATGGGCTTAAGCAGAGTCCATGTGCTCGGTTTGAAAATTTAAACTAGGTTGTGGTAACTATGGGGTTCTCGAGGAGTAATTGTGATCACTCCTTATTTGTGATGAAGAGGTCATCTAGAATCATGGTACTTTTGGTTTATGTAGATGAAATTATATTATCTGAGAGTAATATTTCTAGTATAGAAGATACCAAGTGTTATTTGTCTGAACATTTTCAAACTAAAGACGGGACCATTGAACTACTTCATGGGCATTGAAGTGGTGAAAAGTAAAGAAGGTGTTGTGTGACACAACGTAAGTATGTTACATATATGCTTAAAGAGTATGGTTTGTTGGGAGCCAAACCAGCTGATACCCCAATAGAAGTGGGACATGATCTCCATGATAAACAGAGTGTTGAATTAAATGACATAACTCAATATTGGAGGTTATTGGGAAATTTAATTTATGCAATAGTTACTAGACCTGACATTTCTTTTGCATCAAGTGAAGTGAGCCAATTTATAGAACATTCTCGAAAGTATACTTAGAAGTTGCACAAAGAATTTTGAGGTATTTGAAAAGAGCACCAGGAAAAAGTTTTTTCTGTAGACTTAACAATCACATGAAGATAGAAGCTTTCTCTGATGCAGACTATGTAGGGTCCAAACTGGATAGAAATTCAACCTTTGGATATTGTGTCTTCCAAAGAGAAACTTTTGTGTGTTGGCAAAGTAAAAAGCAGAATGTTGTAGCCCGGTCTAGTGCAGATGTTGAATACAGGGTGATGGCTCACAAAGTGAGTGAGTTGATGTGGGTTACATCAGTCTCACAAAAGTTGGGTTTCAACGAGGATGAGCCGATGAACATGTTTTTTGATAATCAGACTACGATCTTTATTACAAGTAACCAAGTTTTCCATGAGAGGAATAAACATATAGAAGTGGATTGCCACTTCATTCGAGATGCGGTGATGAAAAAGGAGGTAGTAACTTTGTTTCTTCGATCTAGAGATCAATTCGGAGATGTTTTCACCAAGGCCCTTGGCAAGTGAGAATCTATATAATTCTGCAACAAGCTGAGACTCCTGGATATCTATGCTCCAGCTTGAGGGAGAGTGTTAAAATATACATCCGAGAATATTTTGGTCATTTTACCAATGTAGTGGTTAATTTTCTTTATATAATCTTGTTTTGTATGTTAAATTATATAAGTGGTTAAATTTTTATGTACTTAGGATGTGTAGTTAGGGAGATATAAGGAGATTAAGGTTTATTAAGTGTATAAGGGTATTTTTATAATTTGTAACTCAAAATACTTATTTAAGAAGTATGTGAATTCATGCATAGTTCCCAATGAAGCTTTTCAGGTTCTTCAGAAATTTCTTCTTCTCCTTTTTTTCTCAATTTTCTCATCTTCCTTCACTGAAGTCTAGATTTTTACATAAAGTTTATAGAAGAGCTCGTAAGAAACAACAAAAAGAGGGGAAAATGTCTGAGGGTCTCAAGATTGAGAAGAAGGTTGAAGATGGGATGGCTAATCAAGAAACGGGAGATTTCTCCATGCCTATAATGATGTTGGTCTCATAAAACTGATTTCAGGAAACTGATTCTCCAAAATTTAATTATAATAAAAAATCAGCAAAAATAAACAAAAAATTCAAGTAAGAAATTTCCTTGAAAGTTTCAAGTATTAATTGAGGGGTGGCATAGGTTAGGTAAGGTTTATATTTGGAAATTCAACCATGATTACCACAAACATCCTTATCACATAAGTTGGAAGATCAAGAAGGACTCACAAAGGCATCTTTATCTTATGGTCACATCCTAGAAGAGTTCTAGTTTGAGTTATGTTTGTCTTTTATCTATATTGAGTTATTTAATTACGCTAGGACTTATTTTTAAGTGTTAGAGTTTGGGTGTAATTGGGATAAAGGTAGTTTTATTGTAATTGGACTCTACTACCTTCCTCTATTATAAATAGAGGTTCATGTACTCTGATTATAATAAGTTATTGATGTCAATGAAGTATTTTTATTTTCCATAAATTCAACAACTTCCTTGAGGCAACTGCTGATTTGTTGGCTCAGCCAATGAAAGGGATGATGCATGGGTTTATCCTAAAGTGACATATCATTGTAATATAAAGATAAGTTGCTTTATAGGTAAAAGTATGGAAACCACATATTTATTAATATTCTATGAGATAACATATGACATATTTTCATTTCGCTGGAAATAGAAACACATGAAAAAATAATAGTTGAGGAGAAAAAAGGTTGTTCAACCACCCACCATTGGCCTATAAAAAGGAGAAACTTTTTCTAGAGTAGGATCAAAATTTAGAAGCAAGAAACTAGTGGAAGTCTTAGAATGGTACATCTTTAAAACAACACTGGATCTAAAATCTTGATAAAAAGCTTACAACAAACAAAAAATTTATAACAATTTTGTTATGTTTCCTTACAATCACTAAACGAACTATGGTACCAAAGTTTCCTTGTAAAAAATCATATAATAGCCAACAATAAAATCAATCACTATCTAAACAAGGATATCAAATCCAACCATTGGTTCAACTAAGAACTGGTCTCTTTAAAACCTCTACAAAATTTTTACTATAAAGCTTGTAAAAAGCCCACACTATGCTACAACTTTATTGCACCTCCTTAAGAAATCAAACGTAACACAAGACCAAAAAGCTTTCTCATCAAAATCATATAACAGCCAACAACTAGTTCAAGGTGCTAGCTGGTCAAGGAGACCTGGTCCAACCATTAGCCAACTGGATAAACCATCTATTGAAACCAAGTCAGAAGACAGATGTCAGAGAATTGGACCCTATTGCCCTATTTTTCTATGGAATTTACACTTCATTGGTACTCTTGGTCATGTCTCTTCATATGCCAACCGTCTTCTATACCAAAAGTGTTGGCATAACATAAGAATTGCTCTACAAAGAGATATGGCCAAGAGTAAAAAACATTGGGGTGTAAGGCCCAATCTCCAGATTTTATTGTTAAAATCTGGATCTAGAAACAGTTTGATTGATCCAATGATCAAATAGATGATTTGACCTAATCTCCTTGTTTCCCTAATGATTTGACCCAATCTCCTTGTTTCCCTAATGATTTGACTTATTTTTGGCTCCATGTAACCCCCAACCAAGAAGTTTTAACCCCATGTTAGGTTTGACAGTCAATGAGGTGTAATAGAGTTATTCTAGGGTTTTTCGCTTGTTGCGAGCTTTATACAAAGTCAGTCTAAGATAATAAAATGGTAACACCAATGGTTTGATTTTATCTCACATCTTTGGCTAGTGATTTGACTTATTGTAAGTCATTGTATAATGAGAGGTAAAAAACTTTTTGTCTTACAGCATTTGATATCTCAATGGGGCATGGCAAAGTTGTGACAAAATTTCTACTCGTTGCAAGTTGTGTCAAAACTTTGCATGTTTTCAATGGATATTACATTAAAGGAGTCATAATTTTTTTTTTCTATTGAAGATGCCAAAAAAGGTAACCTTCAAGATTAGCTACTTCTAAATGCAGGTTAAAAGTAGTTGGTTGAACCACCCCTTTTTTTGTCCATTAAATTTTTCAATGTTTTACTACTTTCAATTCTATGAAAATATGTTATAAGCATATGATTCTCATTATTCTACATAATAATCCAATAGTTTTTCCCTATATCATGCTCTGGGTCACTTTTGAATGAGCCTAGATGTTATTGTGTTATCTTTTTAGGTGTGACATTTGAATGATATGAACCATTCCAATGCTTCTTCATAATCATGTTCATTGAACAAAGTATCTAACCTTAAGAGTCCATTTTTTTTTACTTACTCATGAGATGAAACACAAATGGCAAGTGAGGACTGTTTCAACAATTGTTTCCTTCCAACTTTTGGTAACAAATCTGAATCCCATAAATGGATATTCAATAATCATCTTAGGCAATGAGGATTCAGATTTTGAAAAATGTATTGTTTGTTGTCTCTATATCTTTGTCACTCACATCTTGAATTCTATGGAACTATACAAGTGCACACCCATTCGTGTAATTGAGATTTTTAAGCAATTTGGCAGGAGTACTAGTTTCCAAAGCCTATGGAAGGGTAGTGAAAATTTTCAATTTCATATACATTAAGCTGAAAGTTTTCAAAGTTAAGTCCATAGATTGGGTTAAAGAGTCTTGGTAAGTCATAAACTTTGCTCGTCTTTTTCTTAAGATAAAAAAAAACTTCTATTCATCCTCATAGAAGAAGGTTGAAGAGCTAATAACATCAATAAAAAGAATGACATCAAATGCTAAGAGCATCAAAATTTCCCTAACAAAACCTCCAAAGATAAAAAAAAAAATTGATTTGCATCTCTTCAAGTTAAGGACAATCTCACTTCCCATGTCCTATCTGCCTCACTTTTTGCCTTTTTGTGTTGGTACATTGACGAGTGTACAATAGGTGTATTGTTCCACTCCAAGTAAAAAATAACACATTTTTATGGTTCACTGTCCAAGGTCACTCTCTTCCCTTCAGGATCTTGACCTCTGAAACTTTCCACACTATTCTCAATCACTACATTTAAGAAAAACCCAAAACTGCGCGATTTATGTCAAAATGCTCCATGGATCGAAGAAAGTCAAATCAAAGCTAAAATTAGAAGAAAATGAAATTACAAAGATGAGATAGTCGGAATGGAAAAAAAAATGGAATCATAATTCGAGCTTGAGCTTGTTCTCTTTGTTAACCTAGTGGAGAACATAAGGTATGATGTGATTGATGGCAATAGCCACAACCATCGTTGCTGGATGAATCTTCAATTGCCAATAAGCAGCCTCCTTTTCTGGAAAACGACGAAGCGATCCTAGATTCATTATGTGGTCCTCACCAAAACCCTAATGAACTGTTCTTCTCAAGGGAGCTATCTAAGTCGGGGTTTTGGTAGTTTTATTAATAGTCGAACAAGAGGATTTAGCAAGTGAAAATCACTACAATGTGTTATGGTCCTAGGGTTAAGTACCTATGTCTTCCGCTCCTAACAGGCCGGTCTTTTGGGTAGTATTGACTAGGTGTTTAACATTTGGTATCAGAGCGGGCTCCCACGTCACGAGTTCGAGTTCCGGGGCGCACAAAGGCTGGATTAAAATTACTGGTAGGTTTGGAAGGGGCGACCTAGCGGAGGGGGCGACCTGGAGAACTGTGAAGGGGCACTAGGAGTAGGCCGCCGCTAAAGTAGGCCACCGGTTGGGCCAGTGTTGTTGCGCCGCCATGGTCATCGGCTCGCGAAGGTGGGGTGTGATGTTACGGTCCTGGGGTTAAGTACCTATGTCTTCCGCTCCTAACAAGCCAGTCTTTTGGGTAGTATTGGCTAGGTGCTTAACACATTATCGTACGCAATCGATCCCAGCTATTCAAAGGTGTGATCAGCTCATATGTTATCAATTAAAAAGGAGGCCTTCAATGCGGAATCCGAGCTGGGAGTTTGATGCTCCAAATAGCAAGGTGCATTGTTAGAAGGCTTGAACTTTTTGTCTTTGTTCTACTGTACCTATGGTTCTGAGTGACACTTCAGTTGCTTGTAAATGGCCTCCTAGAGTTAGTCTTTCCTTTTTATTGGCTTCACCAAAATGTTAGATTTGTTCTGTAAGTTGACCCATTCTTTCTGCTTACATTTGGTATTAGACCCACAGGTCCCAGGAACAAAACCCGGGACCTATGGGCCCATAACCCACAGGTCCTAGGATCAAAACCTGGGACCTATGGGCCCATAACCCACATGTCCTAAGATCGAAACCTGGATCTAATACCAAATGTAACCAGAAAAAGATGGGTCAACTTACAAAACGTGTCTGACATTCTCCCACTTGACCCATTCAATACTTAATATGTACATCCAACATTGATAAATCCTCAAAATTTTCCCATAGATATAATATCTGTTGTGGACTCGATAGCAGGACGAGTCATCCAGAGGCGACGCAGTGAGTTGGCTCAGGAATAGGACTTAAAAGGAGTTATCCGTATAGGTATTTTTTTTATTTGATGAATGTAATGAAGGAACCCTTAATGGCAATTTTGTAAAAAACTCTGTTTTCATTTTGAGCTTAAGAGCTCACGATTGGAATGAAAAATCAAGGAAGAATTTGGGATCTGCGTTCTCCCTAAGGAACCAAGGTCAGCGTTCCCCTGGAACCTACGGTGTAGACTCACGTTGACGAGTCTAAATTCCCATTCCGATAACCTCTTACATCTTCTCACTTCCAAAATCCATTTCCGAACCATTTCCGACCATCGTTCATCCCTAATCGATAACATAGGTCGACCAGAGGGGTCTCGGCGACCAGAATCCAATCCATAACAGCAAGGCGATTTCTCCCTTCGTTGTGTGACTCGTTCTATGGTCCGTGAACACAACAATATCCTTATACCAAAAAAATAATTTAAATTGGATGACTTTATTGATCGAAAAATAATGGGTCCTTGAGGCCCTTGACTTTAATGATTTTGGTGCCATTAAATTTCATAGAACATATTTTTGTCATCAGGGTGCTTACTAATGCCTTTTTAGAAGTCTAAAACTGATCCTGAATGCTTGAAAATATTCTTTTGGTTTGGCATAATCAAGGATGGATCTATAGATACTCTTCCAAATGTGAGACTTGATAAACATCAAACTTAAGCGATTGGATCGCTCCCAAAGATCATATGATTTTTTCTCAAAAATGGTAGATTTCTTGGGCCTTGGAGGTTCATCCACTCGAAGTGCCAAATCAAAGTCCATGCACCCCAATGCAAGGAGAATTTTCTCCTTCGAATAATATTGGAGAAATCAAAATTTGGAACAAACAAAGTTTGAAAATATACAAAATAAACAACAATACTTACTAAAATGTACAATGAAGCCAAATATTGAATATTTACCCATGAAAATAAATTCAAAAAATAAATCAGCATGTCATTATAATCTTTCCTATAAAATAAACAACAACGCTTATTAAGATTGCAAGGTTCTTTGATAATTATGAGATTAGTTGGAGTATCCAACCTCGAAACTTAGTTTTTGAGAAGCATAGCAGTTATCAACGTGATCCTACATCTTCACATAGATTGGTTGTATTTTATGACAATCATTAGGATTCAATTACTCAAGAAAAACCAATAATTGAAGAACCACATCATCATGAGGATATTCCTATATATCCAATTATTCAACATTCTCAACCTAAAAATATTGAAGTAATATTAAGAAGATCTTTAAGAGTTAGGAAACCTATAATTTCTTTTGATTACGTTGTGTACTTTCAAGAATCTGACATGGACATTGATACTGATGATATCCAATTACGTTTTCATAGGTTGTGAATGAAAATAAATCCACATAATGTAATGATGCCATGAAGGAAGAGTTGGAATCAATGGTTAATAACCAAGTCTGGGATCTTATTGAATTGCCTAAAGGGGGGAGGCCATTGGCTGTAAGTGGGTTTTTTTATAACCAAAAGAGACTCACTCTTTAGGCAATATTGAGAGATTTAAAGTGAGATTTGTAGCCAAATGATTCACTCAACAAGAAGGAATTGATTATCACGATACCTTCTCTCCTATTTAAAAGAAGGATTCATTTTGGATAATCATGGTATTGGTAGCTCATTTGGATATGGAGTGACATCAAATGAATGTGAAAACGACTTTCCTCAATGGAGACTTAGAGGAAGAGGTTTACATGAAAAAACTTGAAGGTTTAATTTTAGAGGGGAATGATCACTTGTTTTTTAGGCTTACGAAATCTATATATGGCCTAAAATAAGCCTCTCGTCAATGGTATTTAAAATTCTATGATGATGTTTCTTTATTTAGTTTTACGGAGAATACCATGGATAAATGTATATACTATAAGATAAGTGGGAATAAAATAATTTTCTTAGTCATATATGTAGATGATATTCTACTTGATTTTAAGTGATTTAGTTTTACTTCATGAGGTTAAACGATTTCTCTCGATCCAATTTGATATGAAAGATATGGGTGGAGCTTCTTATGTCATAGGCATAAAGATTGAAAGAGACAGATCTCGAGGGACATTGGGATTGTCTAAATAAACCTATATCAATAAATTTTTAGAGATATTCTGTATGGAGAATTGTTCATTTGGAGTTGCACTATTGTCAAAAGTGATAATATCAGTTTAGAACAAGATCTAGAAATGATTTGGAGAGGGAACACATGAAAAACATTCTTTATGCTTCCACGATTGGGTGTTTAATACATACTCCGGTTTGCAATATACTTGACATTGTATATGTTTTTGGACTGTTGAGCAGATATCAAAGTAACCCTCGTTTGGACTATTAAAGAACTACAAAGAAAGTCATGTGATACCTTCAAAGGACTAAATACTAGAAACTTACATATAGGCAATCTGATCATCTAGAGGTGATTGGATATTTAGACTCTGATTTTGCTACCTACCTTGACTCGAGAAAGTCAACATCACAGTATCTTATTATCTAGAAGGACCATTTCTTGGAGAACTACAAATTAATATTTGATTGCTACTTCTACCACAAAATCAGAGTTTGTAGTATGACTTGAAGCGACATCACAAGCTATATGGTTGAGGATTTTTATTTATGGGATTGAAATTGTTGACACAATGTCCAAGACATTGAGGATTTATTACGATAATTCCATTATAGTATTTTTTGCCAATAACAATAAGAGCGAAAGTTATAGTAAACACATTGACATTAAAATATTTAGCTATTTGAGAACACATCAGAGCAAACAAAGTCCTTTTGGAGCACATCAACATTGGATTGATGATTGTTGATCCGTTGACAAAAAGTCGACCACCTATTGCTTATAAGGCACATATTGAACATATGAGACTCAATTCTACTATGTAATTTATATGTGATTGAGATATCATTTATGATTGTATTGTATTTTGTCAATTTTAAAAAGAACTCCATTAATTTTATATTTGTTTTATCTTATTTAGTTGTACATTAAATTTAAAGAATGACAATATTTAAATTTAGGTGATCCTGAATGAGCATTGGAAGTTTATTTTTACGGATATAGGCCACATATAGTTCTCATTCAAAGGAGAAAGTTGCATTGCAAAAAAATGGAAGATAATAAATACTTAAAAGGACTTACTGTCACGATTTATACAATTTAATTTTTTTTATTTGGGTATCAAAATTTTATATCTATGGTTAGATTTTGAGGATATATCAATATTGAATGGTACATATTAAGTATTGAATGAGTCAAGAGGGAGAATGTTAGATACGTTCTGTAAGTTAACCCATTATTTTTTAGTTACATTTGTTATCAAAGTCAGGTTTTGATCCTGGGACTTGTAGGTTATGGTTCAATAAGTCTTAAGATCAAAACCTGGTTTAGATACCAAATGTAAGCAAAAAAAAAGGTCAACTTATAAAATGTGTTTAACACAAAACCCTTCTCAACTGAATCTTTTAAGGCAGGAAATGTTTTAGTCAAATTGCAAGAGAGAGATTAACTTTCCTAATTCAAAAGAGCCTCCAAAACAGACCAACTACTACAGTCTTGGAATGAAAATAGGAGTTTCTCCTTTGTAAGAAGTATAATCGGAATTCATTTAGTTTGTAAAAACAAACAATCAATTGTTGTTGGAATGGGACTGGGACTCATGGAGTCTTATACAAATAGACAAGTGTAGATGATCTGAATATTCCGAAGTGGGTCAAAATTAGAGAATGGCTAATCTCGTTGGAAGAAGTAAAATATGTATTAATTCTCTTTCTTTCTATTCATGATTTCTTGTCATTATTTCTTTTATTTCACAGGCTTTATTCTATATATTTTAGGTACTCTTGGAGTGGTTCCTATTGAACATGCCCCTGCATGGCTATGGCCACTATTATCCACGAACCTCTACCCCTCTTGCACATCTCACGGCCACCTGTGTAGAAGATTTTACATGAAGTGCATGGGTGATGCTCTCTATGACACATGTACCCTTTCCCATTCCTCACATCCCGTTCTCGAGGTTCACAAGGTTTTTGGGTTCGCTTCACTCCGGATAAGCGTCATTAGTAAGTTAATGGATATTTTGAATTTCCATCCCTTTTGTAAAAAACCATTATCAAGTTGTTCGGATTCACAGAGAATGGGGCAAAAAGTCAATCAAGGGTCACTATTGTTTCAATTGTTCGAAGAAGCTAAATGACTCCAACTACAAACTGTTCTATTTTCTATAATATAAGGATACCATATAGCTACTATACACCTTGGTGTTTTTTTTATTTACTCCTAGTTGTCTAACTCAAATTGTTGCAGATCGAAGGAATGAGTTGCAACTTGCTCTCAACTGAAGTAACATAAGAACATGAGGTTCAAAGAGGGGGTTCAAATTTAAAGTACCCGTTGAGCTCCCAAAAGAGAATGACGAGCAGATGAAAGGTGACAAATCTAAGAAGAAACTTGAGCTGATTAATGGATGATAAAAAAGGACAAAACTGCAAATTGCAGTTTCGATGATTGAGAAACCTCCGAGAGAGAAAGAGACGCAAATAAAGAATGGGGAATCAAACCAGAAGTTCAACTTAACTAAAGAGTTGCAGATTCAATTTCCATCGACTCAAAGAGTTGAGGGACAGAATGTCACACATCTAAAACATCATTTGGTGTCCAACAAGAAACTCAAGTTGATAATTGAACAAGCGAGGAAAGAAGTTGATCGATCTCAAAAACAAATATCAAGGCAATTGTGCTCGATTACTATCTGTAATAAACGTCGTCATAGACGGAAAAGAATTCTTGTGAGAGCACCATTATTTTAGAAGCCTCTTGCTACAACGAAATCTCAATAATTTGATATACTACAAATATATTACACAGGTAGTTCACTATTTTCTTTTGCTTTATTTAGTTTTACTTGTTTTGTTTCAGGATTTACATTAAATTTCTTTGTGGATGTTAAACAACTAGACACATAATAAATATATTATAATGCCTCTTCTATTCATGTCAAATTAGAACAAAAACTTCATATTTTGCTAACATTTTGTGAATTATGTTTGAGCTTTGATCACTTTTGATGTGAAAATAAATACCTGAGTGTTGAAGGTGATTATGCAATAGGTTTAACTTCTACCAGCCCAATAGAAATTTTAAGAGAGCACCATTATTTTAGAAGCCTCTTGCTACAACGAAATGTCAATAATTTGACATACTATAAATATATTACACAGCTATTTCACTATTTTCTTTTACTTTATTTAGTTTTACTTGTTTTGTTTCAGGATTTACATTAAATTTCTTTGTGGATGTTAAACAACCAGACACATAAATAAATATATTATAATGTTTCTTCTATTCATGTCAAATTAGAACAAAAACTTCATATTTTGCTAACATTTTGTGAATTATGATTGAGCTTTGATAACTTTTGATGTAAAATAAATACCTAAGTGTTGAAGGTGATTGTGCAATAGGTTTAACTTCTATCAGCCCAGTAGAAATTTCAAGATTATTTTCAGTACTGCTAGTAAACTCTAAATTACTTTTATCTTTTTTAATTAAAAAATAGTTTATAGTTATGCCAATCAGGAGAAGAGATTTGCTTCATAATTTTTTTTAATTATTAAAAAATTAAACTACCACTCCTCACAGCTCAAGGGGCACAAAATAGGTGGAAGGGCTTTGTCAAGTAAAAGGTGTCCCAACACCACCCTTGGACACGTAATAGTGACGGGGACATTCATCACTATGGATGAGCATTAGAGGGCTGTTTTTAGAACCCAATAATGCTATGTGAACTTAATCATTAAACTTGTCCAGCTAAAAAAAAAACCATTAACAAAGTTAACTCCAATACTCCCTTATCCCATCACTTCTCTCTGGCCCATTGCCATGTTAGACACATTCTATAAGTTGACCCATTCTTCTATGTCATCGGCCACAAGTCACATGATCGAAACCTGGGTCGAATACCAAATTTAAGTAGAAAAAATGGGTCAACTTATTGAACGTGTCTAACATTAAGAATGAGTCAACTTACAGAAAGTGTCTAACATTTACTACTTAAATTTGGTATCGGAGCTAGGTTTCAATCCTGGGACTTGTTGATTATGGGCCTACAAGTTCCAGGATTGAAACCTGGCTCTGATACCAAATGTAAGCATACATAATTGGTCAACTTTCAAAATGAGTCTAATACAAAACCCTTCTCAATCGAGATTTTTAAGGCACGAGAAGTTTTAGTCAAATCCCAAGAGAGAGATTAACTTTCCTAATTCAAAAGAGACTCCAAAATAGACCAACTACTTAAGTCTTGGAATGAAAATAGGAGTTTCGCCTTTGTAAGAAATATAATTGATTTTTTTATTTAGTTTCTAAAAATAAACAATAAGTTACTTTTGGAATGGAAGTAAGAGTCATGGAGTCTTATACAAGTAGATGAGTGCATGCTTTCTAAATATTCAGAAGTGAGTCGAAGTTAGAGAATGATCTATCTCATTGGAAGAAGTAAAAAATAGATATTAATTCTCTTTCTTTCTATTCATGATTTCTCGTTGTTATTTCTCTTATTTTACATATTTTATTCTATATATTATAGGAACTCTTGAAGCGGTTCCTGTTGAATTTTCCCCTACATGGTAATGACCATTAACTTGCAGATGTTGCTTATCTGAAGTTTAGTGAACTTTGAGAACAGGATGCAAAGAATGTGAATGGATACACGCATCGCAGAGAGCATCTCTCCCTCTCGGCCTTCGTCATAGAGCCGCCATCACAGAGCTCGAGAGGCCGAGTCTCTAGGCATCCCTCTCTTCTCCCTCTCGACGTATTGTCGGAGTGCTCCCTCCGTCACCGTTGCCTACTGGCCCGCAGTTGTCTCCCACTGGTGAGGAAGACGAAGCTCGTCATAAAAATAATAATCCATATTTGTATTTATAAAATAATTTTATTTATTTATTCAGTATATTCATTTTGTAATTACTGTATTAAATTATTGATTTAATAGTCATAATTAAAATATTTTAAAAATAAACATTTGATAAATTGTTTTGGTTTAATTATCCCATTGCTATATTTAATTAAACCAATGGTTTTAAATTTTGTGGCAATATATTATTAATTAATAATACGTAAAAATATATATTATGTTGTTGATAAAATAATTTATTTATTATATTTATTTTTTATTATTGTATTAAATTAGTATTTTAATGTTAAAATTTAACTTATAAAATAATTTAGTTATTTATTACATTCGCTTAAGTTATTTTTTAATTTTTTTATATAATTTATGCTTGTCACACATAATTATTATATTAATTTATAATAAATTGTAATCATTAAGTAATATAATATAGTCTTTCATTAATTAGTTTATTAATATATTTTAATACTACACATTAAATCATTTATAAGTGTAGTAACCATGCTTATTTTGGTTAATTATCTGTTTATGTATATGTTCTATTTAAGTATTTTACCAAAAGTTACTCATTCTCTTGTTTATATCATATTTTTCATTTTAGGGCACTAACACTGGAATCTGTTTTCCAGTGCACTTGAACTCGTCTATACTAACACCCAAGGATGAGTTGAAGTTGAATCAATTCATTTTTCACTTTTTATGTAAAAATAAATACCTGAGTATTGAAGGTGATTGTACAATAAGTTTAACTTCTATCAACCAAATGGAAAACTCAGCTAATCTCATCACCACTCTGTGGCCCATTGTCATGTTGGTTCATATGTTATTCCATCTTTAACATATGTATATAATGTTTTTTAAAAAAACAAAGAATATTGAATTTCATCATCAAAGTAAAAAAAAAAAATCTATATGAAATATAACAAATGTATTTTTAAAATAATAAAATATAATTAATTCAATTTATAATAAATTATTGTTGTTCGAATTTTTGTTGGGGCGAAGGTAAACTCTTGTGGGGTTACCCTTTCATGTGGCGATTAGCTCGAAAGTTTCACGCCGTTCAATTATCAAGCAATCATTCAGAAAAGAAGTTCTCGTCCCACCGAACCCTGCGCTTGTTCGGCCCGGCAAATTCGAGGCTCGCTTCTGTCTGCCGCTTCCCCTTCCCGAGATCTCTCTCTTGCCCACCAACCGCATCAGCGCCACGTGGTTTTGTTGCACGAGGTCGTCGTTTACCAAAATACCCCTGGTATCTAACTGAATTGCGCCGCATCTGTGAGACACGTAGACCGTTACGTGGAGTAGCATTTTGGCCACGTTGTCATTTAAACGTTTCTTGAGACTATAGGTCCACCAGGTGCGCCTCGGTGGTGTCTTTCCTTCGATACGACTCGTGGCCTATTTTTTTTGTTTTTGTTTTTTAAATGTTTGTTTACGGTTTTACCCATGTCCGTATTTTCTCTATTAAGGAACAAAAAGTGGATTAACAACATAATAGAATAGTAATTTCACGTAGGAGAGGTGTTGAAGAGTACCCACAGTTAGGGTGGCATGGCATCGAACTCAGCCGGTTCGCGAGAGGCTCAAACTCGGCTCGATTCTTGCTCTGTTTGATTCGGTTTATCTTGATCTAGATCCGGTTCGTTTAGGTTAACGAGTCGAACTCGACCGAACCATGGTTCGGTTCGAAAACTCGCGAACCGGCTCGCTAACTCAACGAGGGCCTAGGAGCCAGGAACGAGAGGTGCTTCGTCTTCGTCTCGACCTTCTCACAACTTTCTCTCCATGTTCTCTGTCACGGTCTTTTTCTTCATCTCTCATTACCCCCTCCCCAACGTTTCTACCGTCATCGTCACTGCCGCCTGACATCCCCATCCCCATCGCCCGCTGCCTCCACTCTGCTCAACCACCATTGCCGATGCCCCGCACCCCCCCCCCCCCCCCCAACGTTTCTACCGTCACCATCACTATCATCGTCACTGTCGCTTGACGTCCCCATCACCAGAGAGAGAGGAGTCACGTTAAGGAATGGGTTTTCTTCTTGTGTACGGTACCGTGGCCGTGCAGTGGTGGCGTGTTAGTCTTCCAAAATTGTGGCGCACCCATAGCGAGGGATGTTACCATATTTTGGAATTTATATTAATGTTAGTTGTTTAGATAATTACATGTATATAGGTTAATAAGTTATATGAGTTATATTATAATTAAGCCATGGGCTTTCTTGTTTAACCTAAACCTAATTCTATGTTTAAATAGAGAAAGGAAAAGGGGAAGAGGATCTCCGATTTCATAAACTTCTCTTGCATATTGGTGGTCTTCATTCTCAGAGCTTGGAGCTCTCGGGTGTGGGTATTCCATGACCCTATTAGGTATATTATCTTGATCATTGTTGCTTCCTCCAGCAATTAGAATTCTTTTCGTAGATTCAGAGCAGAAAGCTCTTTATTTTGGTTGTTCACGACAGAACCTCTAGGTGGAAAAAAAAAAATTAGTGACTCTAGGATTGCTTTTCAGCACAATTTTGCACTCGGATTGCTGTGTATCTGAGTGGTTTGCTATATTCATCATGTTAACTGACAAGTTAGATGTTTTACCTATTCGTTTCACTGGTAAGAATTACTCTACATGAGCATTTCAATTCCGTTTATTTGTTATGGGAAAAGAGCTATAGGGTCATATAAATGGAAGCAATCTGGTAGATCAAGAGGCCGCAACTTTGTCAAAGTGGACAACCATGGATGCTCGAGTAATTATCTAGATACTTGGCTCTGTTGAGCCACATTTTTTTCTTAATTTACGGCCTTATAGAAATGCAGCTAATATGTGGAATTACCTCCACAAGATTTACAACCAAAATAGCACCGCTCAACAGTTTCAATTGGAATATGAGATGGCTAATTTCACACAGGGTAGCCTCTCTATTGAAGAATTCTATTATGGGTTTCTAAATTTTTGGGCTGACTATGCTGAGATTTTTTATGAGATTGTTCCAATTGCTGCTCTCTTTGCCGTTTAGGTCGTGCATGAGACAAGCAAGAGAGACCAATTTTTGATGAAGCTCCGTTCAGAGTTTGACATTGCCTGTTTCAATCTAATGAATTGTTATCCTGTACCATCTCTAAATACTTGTTTGGGTGAGCTTCTAAGGGAGGAACAACGTATTGCCACTCAGGCCGCCATGGAACATCGGGCTAATATTGATACCCCTATTCCTGTGGCATATGCCGCACAAGGGATAAATCAGGGTAGAGACATGAAGCCCGTCCAGTGCTTCAACTATAAAGAATTTGGTCATTTTGCTCGGGATTACACTAAGAAGTTCTGTAGATACTGCAAGCAAACGGGTCATCTCCTTGCCGCTTGTCCTATTCGCCAAGCAAGGAAGAAGGGCAGTACTTATCATGCCTCCACAGGTGCTTCTAGTTCTATTGCCTTGCCTCCTGCCATGCCGATTACTCTGAATACTGTTTCTACAGTCTCAACAAGTCCAAGTACACTCACTCCTGAAATGGTACAACAAATGATCATTTATGCCTTTTATACTTTTGGGCTCTCAGGTAAGAATAAAGTTTCTACTCGCCCATGGTATTTGACTCCAGAGCTTCTAACCATATGACCAACACTGCTATTTCTCTTTGTAATGTCAGAAAGTATGATGAAAATCTAAAAATTAACATTGTTGATGGCAGATCTGTCTATCAGTGCTGTTGGAGATCTTTCTCCTCCCTTAGCTAATATTTTTGTATCCCTTGGTCTCTCCACAAATCTTATTTCTGTTGGTCAGTTGGTTGATAATAATTGTAATGTTCAGTTCTGTCGATCTGGTTGTATTGTGTAGGATCAAGCGCCAGGGAAGATGATCGCGAAGAGGCCTAAAGTGGGACGACTCTTTCCCAGCCAAGTTTTTCTCTCTACCAGTATACCTCATGATTCTTTACTTTCCTTTGCATGTAATATTGTTAGTTTTGGAACTAAAATGTGGCATAAACGTCTCGGTCACCTAAACTTTGATGTACTTTGTATAGTGTTTAATTCTGGTTTATTAAAAAGAACAACATGTTCTTCTCTTGATCTTTCATTTGATTGTTCATCATACAAACTTAGCAAAAGTAAAGTTCTCCCTTTTCCTCATCATGGATCTCATGTCACACATTATTTTGATATTATTCTATGTAATGTTTGGGGAATTGCTCCTATTGTTTCTCATGCGCATTATATGTACTTTGTTACTTTTATCGATGACTTTAGCCATTTTACTTGGGTCTACTTTCTACGGGCTAAGTCTGAAGTTTTTGTTATATTTAAATGCTTTATTGCGCTTCTTGAGACTCAATTCTCTGCCAGCATCAAGGTATTGTACTCTAATTCTGACTGTGAATACATGTCTAATGAGTTTCAAGATTTTCTTCAAAGCCAAAGTATCATCTCTCAGCGTTCGTGTTGTTTGACACCTCAGCAAAATGGAGTTGCAGAGAGGAAAAATCGTCATCTTCTTAATGTAGTATGAACTTTTTTACTTGATTCATTTGTTCCTCCTCGTTTTTGGTGTGAAGCGTTGTCCACTTCGGTACATTTAATCAACCGATTGCCTTCTCCTATATTGCATCATGTTTTTCCATTCTTTAAGTTATTTGGTTATTCTCCTTCATATGTGGATCTTCGAACATTCGGTTGTGTTAGTTTTGTGCATCTACCTACTCATGAACGACATAAACTTACAACCAAATTCATTAAGTGTGCTTTTCTTGGTTATGCTATATCACAAAAAGGCTATGTTTTCTATGATCCCCATGCTCGTCGTATACGTGTTTCTCGGAATGTGGTTTTCTTTGAAAATCAATATTTCTTTCTCTCTCATGTTGAGCTACCATCTGCATCTTTATCTATTTTGCCTAGCTGTTATGAGCCCAGTCCCACTTCATCCGTGGCCCCTCCTAATCCTGACCTGGCGCCTGCTCCTGATCCTCCTCCTCCTCCTGGTTCCATCACTCTTCGCCGGTCTACTCGCACTTCTTGCTCACCTGATAGGTATGCTTTCTCCTCCACTGTCTCTCTTGTGGCTACTTTATCATCTATTTCGATTCTCTCTTGCTACAAAGAGGCAATGGCACATGAGTGTTGGGAAAAGGCAATGCGCCCCCCCCCCCCCCCCCCCCCCCCCCCCCCCTATTAAGCCTCTTGGGAGTAAATGAGGTTTTTGTGTAAAGCTTTGATCGGATGGTTCTTTGGATCGATACAAACTCGTAGCTCCGGGAAACATGCAGAAATATGGGATTGATTATGAGGATACATTTGCTCCAGTTACTAAGATGACCACGGTTCGTACTATTTTAGCTATTACTGCTTCACAGTCCTGACATCTGCTTCAGATGGATGTGAAGAATGCATTTCTGCATGGTGATTTACAAGAAGATAATTACATGAAAATTCTCTCTGGTATGACTACTTCTTCTCCTCAGGATGTCTGCAAGCTACACCGTCCTTTGTATGGGCTTTAGCAAGCTCCCCGGGCTTGGTTTGAGAAGTTTTGTGGTGCAATTTTTTTCCACATCTTTACGCAAAGCCAATATGACTCTTCTCTATTCTTTCACAAGTCGGCATCGGGCATTGTCCTCCTCTTGGTCTATGTGGATGATATTATCCTTAATGGCACTGACTCTAGTCTGATTATTATGCTTCAACGGCTTCTACATTCGACCTTCCATATAAAAGATTTGGGATAGCTAACATACTTCTTAGGACTGAAAGTACATCATCGGGCCAAAGGTATTTTCCTAAATCAGCACAAGTATACCTAAGATATTATTACCTTAACTAGTTTGGCGGATACTTCTTCTGTTGCTACTCCTATGGAGTTGAATGTAAAATACCGAAAAGATGAAAGGGACCTTCTTGATGATCCTACTCTCTATCGACGTTTAGTTGGAAGTCTCATCTACTTGACCACGACTCGCCCGGATATCTCCTATGTCATTCATCAGGTCAGTCAATTTATGTCTTCTCCTCGACATCTTCATCTTGTTGCAGTCCGACGCATTGTTTGTTATCTTCGAGGTTCTCCTACTCATAGGGGTGACATCAAGCTGAGCCGAGCCCGAACCTGCCTATGTTTGAGCCGAGCTTCGAGCCGAGCCTCGTCTCGAGCCTAAAATTGTTTTCAAGATCGAGCCTAAAAATTTTAACCAAGTTTCGAGCTTCAACATGCATTTAAAACTTTTCAAAAAATATATATCAAATAAATTGTGTATAAAATTATGCATACATTTTACATAAAATTGGGCATGACCTCTACATAAAATTGGGCATAACCTATATATATAATACATGTTTAAGATTGGGCATGACCTCTACTTAAAATTGAGCATAATCTATGTATATAATACCTTTATGAAATTCGGCATGACCTCTACTTAAAATTGGGCATAATTTATATACATAATACCTCCATAAACACTACATAAAATTCTCTATACATTCCATAAACACTCCATACACTCCATAAAATAGTCTAAACACTTCATACACTGCATAACATTATGAATAAACTCCATACAATAATCAAACACAATAAAATTAAATGAAATATCATTATCAATTTACAATCACCCAAATAAAAACTATAAATCCATTATAAATTTACAAACTATAATTGTTTCACTTCATGTTAGAAAATAATATACGTCCCTGCATGAGCAAAATCTCCACCTATGACAAAAACAAAAAAATAAAATTAGTTATTGTTAGATAAAAAAATACTCTTCCACTACTAGTTACTTAATGTCGTTAAAAATATTAAAATTACCATGATGATAAAAACATGAAAAATCATGCAGCTGGTAGCATTATCTCTATACTCTTCTTATCAGGCTGTAATCATAAAACAAAATTTTAATAAATAAAACTAAAAAAATACAAAAAAAATATCATAATAAATAATTAATCAAAGAAATTCACCTTTTGATTTTTCTTTACACCGTGAAGAGCCCAAACCCAATCACTGCCACAAATCAAAGTTTGAACTGTATTTGGTGCCAAGGAAGAACGATATGAGTATATTAGTAAATGTAAAATTTGAAGCTACTTCAGATATGAGAATTATAAGGGGAGGGGGGTGGGGTTAGTCAACAAACTTAAAATTTGAAGTTCATCTTCATCTCCTGCTTCAAATTCATTTCATTCATCTACATGAAATTCAATTTCAAACTTGGTATTAGTGTGGACGAGTTCATGTACACGAAAAACAGTTTCTAGTGTTAGTGTTCCAAAATGAGAAAAATATAAAAAACAAGAAAATGAGGAACTTATAATAGTATACTTAATTAAAACATAATACTTAAACCCCAAATTAGGTAAAACAAACATGATTACAACATTAATAAGTAATTTAATGTATAATTAAAATAAATTAAAATATTAATTAATTAAATTAGATATTATATTATTTAATGATTGCAGTTTATTGTACATTAATAGAATAATTATGTGAGCCAATTAACTGTGCACATGATTAATTATAGAAAATAAATAAATAAATAAATAAACAGGAAAATTTGATCATATGCTAACTTTAACACACTATATTTTTACATATTATTGCATCGTCCGAAGGAAAAAAAGTACTAAAGGCGGTTAGAGCTAACAAAATTGCATCGTCCATAGGAAAAACAGGCTGAGAAAAGGATTTGCAAGCTTCTTTTTTTTTTTTTATAAAAAAGTCGCACACGCGAAACTCGTATGTGTGAAGAACTACACGTGCGAGTTTGCACGTTGTGCAGGACAGAGCGTCGAGGGGGGAAGTCGGCTGATCTGGGGGGTTTTGTGCCGTTCCGACGAGAGCGGTGGTCGGCTGATCTGACGACGGTAGCAGGCGATGGTAGGGGGTGACGACGATGGGAGAGGGTTCAGAGCAGCTGCTCTAGCTGAGGTATGATGAGGCGAGGCCGACTCTACGAGAGTTGACGACGACGACGATGGGAGGCAGAGAAGGCGATGCGCAGGGGGAAGGATTAGGTACGACGGCGGTGAAAGGGAAAAGGGAGAAAAAAAATTCGGAGGAAGAAGAGAGAAGGAAAGTAAGAGACCAAGAGAGCGAGAGATTGGGAGAGGGACCGAAAAAAAAAATTAGCATGGGAAACGGCAGACTACCGAAAATTTCCCAAATCCCCCCAAATCCGCCGCTCGTTAAATTAACTAGCCGGCTCGCGAGCCCCTGAGCCGAACCTAGCTTCGATCGAGCTCAGCTCGTTAATTTAAACAAGCCGATTTCTGATCTCGAGCTTGGCTCGAGCTCGAGAGATATCGAATCGAACCAAGCCAAACTCGAGCCGCTCGCAAACCGGCTCGGTTTGAAGCCACCCCTACCTACTCGTGGGTTATTCTTTTCTACCGGCTCGTCTCTTCAACTTGTTGCCTACAGTGATGCTGATTGGGCTGGGTGCCCTGATACCCGTCGCTCTACTACAGGTTGGTGTATGTTTTTAGGAAATGCCTTGATTTCTTGGAAATGTAAAAAACAAGATTGTGTTTCCAAGTCATCTACTGAGGCAGAGTATCGGGCCATGTCTACTGCATGTTTTGAAATTATATGGCTCCATGGTCTCCTTGCAGAACTTGAGTTTCCTCAGACCACCTCTATGCCTCTTCATGCGGATAACTCTAGTTCTATTTAGATTGCTACCAATCATGTTTTCCATGAACGCACCAAGCACATTGAGGTTGATTATCATTCTATCTGTGACACCTTGGAGTGTTGAGAGATATTTCTTCTTCACATCTCTTCAGATCTCCAAGTGGCTGATATCTGCACCAAAGCCATGACTCAACACCGCCATAATTTTCTGGTTGGCAAATTGTTGCTGGTTGACTTACCCGCATCAATTTGAGGGGGATGTTACCATATTTTGGAAATTATATTAATGTTAGTTGTTTAGATAATTACATGTATATAGGTTAATAAGTTATATGGGTTATATTTTAATTAAATCCATGGGCTATCTTGTTTAACCTAAACCTAATTCTATGTTTAAATAGAGAAAGGAAAAGGGGAAGAGGATCTCCGATTTCACAAACTTCTCTTGCATATTGGTGGTCGTCATTCTCAGAGCTTGGAACTCTCGGGTGTGGATGTTCCATGATCCTGTCAGGTATATTATCTTTATCATTGTTGCTTCCTCCAACAATTAGAATTCTTTTCGTAGATTCAGAGCAAAGAGCTTTTTATTTTGGCTGTTCACGACAGAACCTCTTGGGGTGGGGGTGGGTGGAAATCATTGGTTGCTGCTGTTGTCTTCAGCAACTCGATTTGGTTGTTCCAGGAGCCTCTTTTGGGATAGAAATTATTTACAAGGGAGACGAATATCCTTGAAATTAATGACATACAATTTCAATTGTCGGCTAAATTAAAAATTAGATCTACCTCATTTAAATAGATTTAGGTTTTCATTTTTTACTTTATTGTAAAAGGTATATATTTGAAACAAAAGAAAAATAACAAGAATTAAAGTTTCTTGGTCTAGTAGCTAAATTTCTCACCTAATTCAATCTCTATTTACTAGCTTGATTAATGTTTTAGATAAGTTGATAAATGGTTTAAAAAATTTCTTGGTTGGCTACAGGGGTTGTATCGAACTGAGTCGGTTCACGAGCGGCTCGAGCTCTGCTTAGTTCGATTCAGTTAATCTGGATCTCAGATCAAGCTCATTTAAGTTAATGAGTTGAGCTCGACTAAACCATGGTTCAGTTCGAAAGCTCGCGAGCCGGCTCGTTATCTCAACGAGGGCCCGGTAGCACAGAGCGGGAGGTGTTTCGTCTTTCTCTCGACTTCTAGGGAATCAGGGGGAATAGGGAAACAGTGTTCGACAATTTTCTTCCTCTTCGATTTCTTCCTCCCCCCGTCTGTCATCGCCGATCCTTATCATTGGCGAGCCTTTCCCGCAACTTTCTCTCCTTCTTCTCTATCATCTAAAACCATTTTTCTTAAATTTTTTATCTATCTTGATGATCTGGTTTTCCAGTCCTTGAATCAGAACGATGTGATTGAGTACAAATGGACAAAATTAACATTGTTTTTCAAATGAATGTTTTTGTGTTTGATAATTGAATAAAGTTTATTAAAAATTATGAAACTTTTATGAATAATTTTATACATAGTATATAGATAATTTTATGTAGGGTTAATAGATATACGTTATGCGTAATTTTATGTAAAATGTAAGCATAATTTTATATATAATTTATTTGACATGTATTTTATGCAAAATTTTAAATGTAGGTTGAAGTTTGAACTCAACTCGAGCTCGAGCTTGAACTCGATTACAATTATTGGGCTCGAACTCGATTACAATTTTAGGTTCGAGGCTACTGACTTGAGTTCAAAATATTTAAATCAAGTTCTAACTAGATCCCCTACCAAGAGTCCCATCTCCCGTAAAGTTGAGCAAAATGTTAGGGTAAAAAAGACAATGCAGAACCAATATACAACTGTCTTGAGTATATGACAGGTTGGTTTCGCACTGCTCCTTTTGTCTATGAGCGCCTCGAAAGACGACAATTTCTGAAGTGGCGACAAAATACTAACTACGTCATAAAGCTCCCCTCTTCGTCTCCTCCTCCTATAAATTCTCCTCAGAATCTCCCCCCAGGCTCCAGCTACGACGACACGGCGGAGAAGAGAAGAAAAGCGAAAAACGGGAAAAACAGAAAGAAGAAAAAAAGAGAAAAATCTCGCTGCTTCTTCTCTCGGGCGACACACCGGTGATAGATCCGCAATGGGTATCTGCCACTCGTGCGATTCGACCGCTATCGCGACGGCCAAGCTCATCCTCCAGGACGGGAAACTCCAGGAGTTCTCGTACCCGGTGAAAGTCTCGTACGTCTTGCAGAGGAACCCATCCTGCTTCATCTGCAATTCCGACGAGATGGACTTCGACGAATTTGTGTCGGCGATCGGCGGCGACGAGGAGCTGCAGCCGGGGCAGCTCTACTTCGCCCTGCCGCTCAGCTGGCTGAGGCATCCGCTGCAGGCGGAGGAAATGGCGGCATTGGCAGTGAAAGCCAGCTCCGCGTTGAGGAAGAGCGGCGGCGGAGGAGGATCGCCCTGCGCCTGTCGTAGGAAGACTGCCGTTGTTCCGGCTATTGCTTGCCGAAGAGAAATTGGCTCGCAGCGGGCTGGCGCTGTTAATTTGGTGAAGACGAGGAATGACGCTCGATGCAGAAATGGCAGAGGACGTAATTTCGATGCCAAGTTGAGTGCAATTGCGGAATAGGAAGACATTCGTACAGACCAGATGGCTTTTTCTCCATTTTTTCTTTTTTTATGCGAGAAGAAATTGGCTGTAAATATAGAAATTTTGGGAGATCCCAAGGAACTTGCAGAAACAAAATACCTGAAAATACAATTTTTTTTTCTCCTTTTCTTTACTCTCCGGAAAGACCCTTCTTTTTCATTATAGTTACGAACTATCAGCCACCCTTCCGTATACGTGAATGTGGACCGAAGTTACGAAACCGCATCTGTTCCATTTTCTTGTATTCAACTAAGAAAACTACGGATTCTCGTTTCATCTACTCTTCTCTTTCACCGTTTGGCCGAGCATGAGACCAGAAGATACGCTAGAGAAATCCAGTAGAGCCCGAATCGATCAAGACGACAAAATCGGAGAAGAAGAAAAAAAACAGAAAAACAGACTACGGCAATGCTCGCCGGAGGATATCACGAGAGGTGGAAGGGGCGTTAAAGTAAATTCCTTGCGTTTCCATTGTGGTTACGCGGCAGCAGAAATCGAATGCGTAGTCTGCGAGCGAGACAGCTGTAAGCGCAGAATCCGTAAGGGGAATCCAATGGCGTCTATCTCTCTCTATTCACTGTAACTGTGTAAAACCCAGGATCATTCAAGTAAAAGCTTAATGGACAGTTGAGCAATGATGGACGCTGAGAAGGTTTGATGGTTGACGTTCAATTAATGTGGACGGGAATGGAATGATAGAGCAAAGTACCACGAATGAACCAGGAGGTAAATGGACGAAATGAACAGTCTTTGAACAGCTAATGTTGTACGACTGAGGAAGAACGAAAATGGGTTAGAAATAAACGAGAAGGAAACTAAAAACAAAAACAACATGTTTCTGTATTCTTCCATGCAAAGGTTGCTTACCAGGAAACCAGTCAGCTTTTCTGGCAGTGTTTACTTGATCAAATATTTTGAAATGTATGCTCTGAGTTAATAAAAACAAACTGGGTTTTACAGATCGTAAACGATCGATACTGTGGTAAATGATAAATCCATTCTTCGATAAGGTATTACTGAGCGGCTGGTGAGCTGAATTTAGTGCTGCATTGTCACCCTTTTGTCTGAAAAATCTCTGGGCTCTACCACTAGGATCGTCTTGGCATTTGTGGTATGAAAGTAGCATGATAAGAAGTCCGTTAAGCAGATTCTGAGAGATGGGTTCCAGGATTCTTTCTTTATTAAGTTTGAGAAACACACTTTTACGATTCAATCGTTACGAATTGTTTTCTCTTGAACATCTCTGAAGACTTCATAAGGTTTACAGAGACGATTTCTTTAAAATGCAGCTGGCAACAATGTTTCTTAAATATAGTTTACACTCAAACCCAGTTCAAAACAGCAACTAGTTTAGGTCAAGTGGTCTTAAAATGAACTGAAATGAATCAAGTCAGTTGACCATAAAACTCAATCCTCTATATTGAAAAGCTCTCTCTGTTTCTCTCTCTCTCTTTCTTCTCAGCAAGGGAAGCAAGCTGGAATGCACTGGCAAGCTGAAAGTAGTAGAAGACCAAGACTCAACCATCCTGCTTCACTGTACCTTGTCTGATATAAATCAAAACAAAGAAACCTAAATACATTTGAGTTGTTTCTTTTGTTCTTGTTCAGAGGTCTCTTGTTGTCATGCAATCGGTATCCATATCTCAAGAAATCTGGGGCAGTTGACAACAAAACAAACTACAAAAGGGTACTTAAATGTCAGACCTGGGGTCAGGGATTGGGTCCCAGCACATCTAACGCAATTGTATGTATATTTTCCATTACTTCTACAAAGGTATCCACCTTATCTTTTGTATTACGAGACCCATAACTCATCATGGGAGGTCAAGAACTGTTCTATTAGAGGGACTGTGGTCCCTTCACAAGTTGTCTGAAGTGTGTACTATGAATATAGTGGTGGTGGTGGTGGTGGTAGTGGTGGTGGATATGGGGTTCTCCTGGACCACTTAGTTAAGGAAGCCTCTTGACCTGACTACTCACTTTGGGCAATCGTGAATAAAGGATTTCCTGAACCAAATGAATAAAGGAGATCCCTACTCAGAAAGTAATTAAAAACTATCTATAAGAATCTCATAATAATGAAAACTAGAAGAAGCGGCATGTTTCTCCCACTAATATTAAACAATTGGATAGAATTAGGAAAATCATCCCCTGCTGCTGTTTCTGATATGCAGTACAGAGCAACCATTCCATGCAACGAATCTTTTTTTCAATTGATTTATTTTTTGTTTCTTATCCACTACCCTCTTACACGATAAACAAGTTCTTCATATCATTCCAATCATTTCTGTTTTCCAAAGGCCCCACGAACCTAGGAGAGTCCTTTTCTTTTCACTATAGGTTTGCTTTTGAAATGTATTGGACAAGCAGGGAGAGAGAGAGAGAGGCCAGAAGACTCCTCTGGTTCTTCTTTTCAACTGGAGTTCTTGAGGGAGTTTGTGATGGTGAGGCCTGCATTTTAAAAATTCAAATGAATAAGGCTCTAAAATGAAGCAATCTTATCCATGTTCTCATTCCCTCGTTTTCCCAGGCCAGGCCAGGCTATAACTTGGGTAGTGCAAATCTTGGTTTCAAACCAAAGAGAAATAAAATATTTTGGGGAGCTCTCACTTGTCTCCTTCTCCCAACCGTTTTATATATTTTAGGGAGCTTTAAAGACCCTTGCAGCTGTCTATGATATATATTTACAAATGATGGGTATATTTAGTCTTCCCAAACTCTTGGTCATCAATCTCCATGGCTCTCCCTTTCAACTTATATTTTGGCATCACGTGCCATGCAAGTGGGAGAGAGACAGAGACAATTACAGTGTGAACCGTCAGATATGAGCTTCAACAAGAGATGGTAATGAAGAGGGAGAGGAGAGAGAGAGAGAATGTAAAACGAAACACTATCACTGTGAAGTAACCATGTCAACAACAAGTGCTAATGGATAGAGAGAGAATGCAAAAAGCAGATCCAGCAACTGGTAAGCCCACCATGTGAGAACTTGTGCAAAGAGATGGTAATGAAGAGAGAGAGAGAGAGAGAGAGAGAGAGAGAGAATGTTAAAAGCAGAACCAACAACTGGTAAGCCCACCATGTAAAGAGCTTATGCAAAGAGATGGTAAAGGGAAGATACTTTTCTGAGTTTCAACACCTGCCATTGAATTAGGTAGGAGAAAGGTTGATAATCCAAAGGTGACTTTATGCTCTTACAGTTGTCTGTTTTGATTGAGGTATTATATATGAGATGACAATGTTGGTTGGGAAATAGTAAACTTCCTACGTTGATCACTTTGATTGAAAGCAACTTTAAGGCCTTTAATCATGTCATCCCTTTTGTGGGGGACCATTCACTTAACTGGCATTCAGCCTCATGGTATTTGCAGCAAGTCTGAGAAGCTTCCTTGAACCAGTGCTGCAGCTTGCTTTATAGTTGGATTCATGAACCCTCTCAAGTAGATTTGCGACAACAGTTGGATTTGCATGGATTTGTTGTAATCTCCATAGTTGGACATTGAAACCCTATAGTGAGAAGTAAGATTGAAGGAGCATTCATAGCTCTTAAAGTTGGGTTTCTTCCATTAAATTATTTTTAAGTAAAGCTTGGTTTTGGGACCACTCATTTATTATTAGGTAGGAGTAATGCGTTTGTCTTAATCATAAATTGAGGCCAGCTACAGATTCATCCAATTGAATGCATTCCTTTCCATGTCAAGCCACAGAATAATCGTTTCTCCTCATCTGTAACAGTCCTTTGAAGAAGGAAGAAGCAGTGTAGCAAGGTTCAAGTTGGCAAACTATTGTGGCAGCCTGCAGCAAGGTTCTGAACATCTGAGGCAGCCCCATAAAATCTGGATTCCCCTCGTTAAGGGTTTGTTTGGAGCTATATGGAAAAGAAAAGAAAAATAAAATTTTGACAGCAGAGAAAAGACAATGGTTTTCCTTTTATATTTCCGTGGGATCTTACGTTCGTAACGACACTCAAATCAGGAAAGCGAGTTCTGGTCCTGATGAAAACGTCTAGTCTCAGAAAAAGAGATCAGTTCAGGAAAAATATTTCATAGTCGTCGTTTTCTTCTTGACCCCGTTTTGTAAAGTTCGTGGTTTCCGAAATTACCCTCGACACTACGCGCCGGGTACAAGTGGCAACGCACCAGAAAATTTTATATTGACTGAAATACCCTCTTTTCATTTCTGGTCGAAGCAATGGTTTTAAGTAAATATATTTTTATCCAAAGAAGTTCTTATTTAAAGTTAACCAAAGTGTAACTGTACTGGGACTTAGAACCGGACCCAACTCCGGTCTTTAAAATTCTGAGTTAGGCTACGAGTTAAACTTGGGAACCTAATCTTAAAATCGAATCGATGTGCCCCAATTAGGATTGGTTCAACGAATCATAACACCATAGTTTAAACTTTTTAGGTGTAAATACAAAATTAAAAGGATAATTAAGTTATATTTAAGAGTATTACCAAAAGTGCCGACGAATAAATAAATTAAAATTATGTGATTAATTAAGCATTTAAGCTATGCTAAAATTTAATAGCCTTTGTCGGCTTCACTACTCCGCCACAGAAGCTACCTTTTCTTTTAGCATGGAGTTGAGGAAGGAAGGGATCCATTACATATCTTATTTCGTTTATAGTTAACTCCTCGTTTTGCCATTGTTCAAACTCACAGTTCGGATTATAGGGAACATGAAATTGTAAATGGAACATTTTTCATAAGTGGCACACAGAGCAAATGACCACCCTGTAGTCCCAATGCATAAAATTAATCCTTAATGCTTGTAAAACATTTCCTGAATAGAATCGACATAAATATACTTCTTTTATTCATCAAAGAAGTATGTTTTATTTAGATTCTTTTGGGCAAAGGCCACAAGGCTGTAAGGTTCTCTATAGGAGAAGAAAGTTTTGGAACTTGTGATTGCTGACCAAGGGGAAACTTGTGATAGCTGATTGGGGGGGGGGGGGGGGGGCTCTCCAATTTCCATTAATTGGATATAGAAAGTCCAGCTCTAAACTGCTCCTCTCTTACATCTCCTCTTTCATGCACCTAATGCACTTAAATGAACCAAAAAACCCACCACATTTTCACCGGAGAATCCCAAAATATTTTTCTATCTCAAACTCCAAGTACTGGAAACAATTTTTGCAAATATCATTCCCTAGAGTCACGACTTTACAAATATTCTCACAAATTATTTTTGAAAGATTTAAGGTTGGTGAATCAAGTGAAAAACACATGAAGTGTGGGAGGACAGGTTAAGCGGCAATTGCATTGTCTAGCTTGTTAGAAAATACATCCCAGGGTATTTTAGTTATTTTATCCTCTGGGGTTATTTTCATCATTTTACCTTTTTAGTAGTTAATTTTATTTATGTAATCTTGTTCTACATATTAAATTATATCAGTGATTAAATTTGCATGTACATAGGAGGTGTAGTTAGGGAGATTAAAGTTTATTAAGTGTATAGGGGCATTTTTATAATTTGCATCTCAAAACACCTATTTAAGAACTTTAGGAATTCATGCACAGTTCCAAACGAAACCTCTCTTCAATTTTTTTTCTTCTCTTTTCTCCTCTTTCTCTCAAATTTGTTCTCTTCCTTCACCCAAATATGCATTTTTACATGGTATCAGAGCTGTAGATCGTTGTTGGGAGTCATTTTTTAAGAGGATGACGACCTAGAAGGAGAAAAACTATAGGGTTTTGATGTTGGTTCTATTAGGAATTAGACGCCCTAATTCCAAACTAACTAGAGCAATAATAATAAACGTGTAAGAAGAGAAAAACAAGCATGAAAAAACACAACAAGATTTATACAGGTTTGCCTCAAGGTGAGACTACATCCTGTCTTCCGCCACTGTAGTAATCCACTATGAAGATGAAAATAGTTTACAAGAGAAATCACACACTTACAGGTGTTTCTCTCTAACCTCTCGGGCTGCAATTCGAGATGCTCCTCGGATTAAGATCATAAAACCCTAATAGTGGCACCCCCCAATTTAAAGAGAAAACTAGGACAACCGCTTTACAAGAGTGAAATTCTAAAATTGCCCTTAATGAAACAACAGTCAATATATCATGTATCGACAACTCAACATAAGGCATAAGGCGTTAATTGCATAATCCAACTCAACATAAGGCGTTAATTGGGCTCCACAACTTAACAATCTCCCACTTGGAGACTAATCCATCATCAATATCTCCTCTACAGTGACAACAACTTCTCAATCCTCAGAGAGAAGTCTAATTGAAGTTGTACACAACTTCAGTTTCTCAATCGTAATAGTCTTCGTCAACATATCAGCTGGATTCTGACTCCTGTGAATCTTCTCAAGTGCTAAGACTCCATCCTCCAGAGTTGATTTGATGAAGAGATAATGCAACTGTATGTGCTTTGTTCTGGCATGATAAATAAGATTATTTCCTGAATGAATAGTATTTTGATTGTCACAATACAACACATTCTTCCCATGCTTGAGACCTAATTCTTCTTAGAAAGACTGTAACCATACAATCTCCTTGTTGGCTTAAGTCACAACGACATATTTTGCCTCAGTGGTGGTAAGATCAACTATCTTCTACAACTTAGAGACTCAACTAACTTCTGTACCACCCAATGTGTATACATATCTAGTGGTAGTCATCTTACCATCAATGTCTCCAACCATGTCAGCATCTACATAACCTTGTAATTCCAAGTCTGACTTTCTGAAACATAAGGTTGAGTCTCCAGTGCCTCTCAAATACTTGAGAATCCACTTTACTACTTCCCAATGTTGTTTACTCAGATTACTCATATATCTGCTCACAACTCCCATTGCAGAAGCTATGTCTGGTCTAGTGCACACCGTGACATACATGAGACTGCCAATAGCAAAAGCATAAGGTAGTTGGCTCACTGCTGCTCTGTAGAAGGTGACTGCTCCTTAGATAATCTAAAGTGATTAGCCAAAGGAGTACTTACTGGTTATGCATCCTTCATGTTGAATCTGCTCAACAACTTCTTCACATAATCTTTTTGTGATAGTTTCAAGATATCAATGTCCCTAGTAATCCTCATCCCAAGGATTTTTTTTGTAGCACCCAAATCCTTCATTGCAAACTTCTTGGACAACTCCCTTTTTAACTTTTCTATTTCTTGTTTGCAAGCACCTACTATTAATATGTCATCAACATATAACAGTAGAATAATGTAGGAGTCATCAAACTTCTTCACATAACAACAATGATCCGCCTGACACATCAAGAAACCATTAATACTCATAAAGGTGTCAAACTTCTTATACCATTGTCTTGAGTTTTTTTAAGACCATACAAGCTCTTTTGAATTTTTTACACTATTTTCTCCTTTCCTTGTGCTTTGAAACCTTGTGGTTGCATCATGTAAATTTCTTCCTCCAAATCACCATGAAGAAAGGTTGCCTTTACATTCAACTGCTTTAAGTACAAGTCTTCATTTGCCACTAGTCTAAACACTGTTATAATAGTAGTCAATTTCATTACTTGAGAGAAAATCTTAGTGTAGTCAATACCTTCTTTTTGTTGAAAGTCCTTTACCACCCGTCTTGCCTTGTACCGCTTGCTGCCATCATGTTCATCTTTTATTCAGTACACCCATTTATTCTGCAAGGCATTTTTCTCTTTTGGTAACTCTGTCAACTACCATGTCTGAGTGGATAACAATGAATCCATCTCAACCTTCATGGCCAACTCCCACTTGGTTGATTCATCAACTTGCACGACTTTCTCATAACTCTTTGGTTCACCTTTATCAGTCAAAAGAATATAATTCAGTGCAGGGGAGTACATCTGTGGTGGTTTGCTAGTTCTGGCAGATCTCCTGATTTCAGTCACAGGAATGTTCTAATTTACTTCTGGGGGTATGTTTTCTTGATCTTCCTATGCAATATTCTCCATCTCAATAACTGGAAGATCTCTCAACTGAATCACTACACACTTCTTAACTTCATTGCTTGTGCTCTCAGAATATGTTCTCAACCTATCTTTATACAAGACACCTTCATTGATGATTACCTTCTTGCTCCTGATAACCTTTCGACTTTGGTCATCCAAGAAGCAATAACCAAATTCGGTACCACCATAGCCAATAAAGAATCATATTTTAGATTTAGCATCAAGTTCACTTCTAGCAACATAATCAATATGAACAAAAGAAACACAATCAAACACTTTCAAGAAAGAAATGTTTACCTCTTTCCTGCTCTAGACCTCTTCTAGTAATTTACAATCCAATGGTGTTGAGGGACCTCTAATGATCAAATAGGCAGTGGTGCTAATAGCCTCAGATTATAATATCTTTGGCAATTCCACATGTAATATCATGCTCCTAGCATGTTCATTCAAAGTTCTATTCATCCTGTCAGCAACACCATTCTATTGAGGTTTTCCAGGTATGGTCTTCTTCATCTTGATTCCATTATCAACACAGTATCGCTTGAAATCATTATCTAAGTATTCTCTCCCATTATCTAACTGCAGACACTTCACCTTCAAATCAATCTCATTCTCAACCATTGCTCACCATCTCTTGAAGGTATCAAAGACATCGGATTTTTTTCTTCATGAAATAAACCCTTACCTTTCTGCTTGCATCATCAATAAATGTCACATAGTAATTAGAATGACCAAGGGAAGTAACAGTTGAAGGCCACCACACATCTGTGTGAACCAACTCCAACTTTGCTTGTCTTTTGCTCCTTTCCAGCCTTAGAAAAGCTAACCCTTTTCTATTTGCCAAAGATACAACCTTCACACAAACTATTATTTACAGTTTTCAACCCTAGTAGCTTCCTTTTGGACTGAAGCACTTTCATTCTCTTCTCACTCTTGTGACCGAGCCTATAATGCCACAAATCAGAATCAGTAACAGCATTAGCAACTGCAACCGTGTCTTTGCAACTGGAAGTGATGTATAGAGATCAAGTTTTAACTCCTTGAGTAACAACCATGACTCCCTTAGTGACTTTCTAGACAATACCGTTAAAAGTTACATTATGACCTTCGTCATCAAGTTGCCCTAATGAGATCAAATTACGCAAAAGTTTTGGTACATGTCTCACCATGTGATTTTTTCACATTGACCCATTTGACATCCTCAAACTGACATTACCAATACCGACAATATCCAATGGTTCTCCATCAGCAATATACACTTTCCCATAATCTCTAGTAAGTAATTCTCTATGATCTCACGGTGCATAGTGGTTTAAAAAGAAGCCCCTGAATCTAACACCCAAGAACCAATAAGGCTATCAACCGAAATGAGTAAAACATCTTGTACTTCTTCAGTCACTGCATTTACGACATCTCCTTTCTTTTCATCCTTCTTCGGTGCTCTATAGTTATTCTTTATGTGACCATACTTACCACAATTCCAGCACTCCACATTCCTTCTGAATTTGGACTTGCTTCTTTCATACCTTAACTTCCCTCTACCATTGCCCTTGTTGGAATTCCTCTCGAAGTTCCTGCCCCTAGTATCAACACTTAAGGCAGAATTAGATGTCGACGATTCTTCGAAGTCGTTTCTATGAACTTCCTCGGCAATAATGGTATCCCGAACATCATTAAAAATTAACTTCCCGTTGCCTACTGAGTTGTTAACTGCAACCCTCATAGGCTCCCAACAATTTGGCAAAGATGCCAAAATAATTAAAGCATGAACCTCATCATCAAATTTAATTTGAACCGAGGTCAATTGATTGACAATCGTGCTAAACTCATTCAAATGCGATGCCAATGATGTATTTTTTGTCATCTTTAAAGTGAAGAGTTTTTTTATGAAATGTACCTTATTATTTGTGAAAGGTTTCTCCGACGCCACGTTGTGAGCAACGTTTTTTGACAGTGTTAACCGGATTACTCCCAACACTTGTCTATCGAGGAGATTTCACTCATCATCTTTCATATCTTATGGTTTCATATCTAGAAGTGGTGCGTGCAACTTTTTACTATATAGATAATCTTTGATCTGCATCCTCCATAACTCAAAATCTATACCATCGAACATGTTGATTCCAAGTGCAGATCCTTCTCCGCTAGCCATTGCTCTCAATCACGAACCAAAGCTTTGATACCAGTTGTTAGGAATTAGATGCCCTAATTCCAAACTAACGAGAGTAATAATAATAAACGCAAAAGAAGGGAAAAACAAGTACAAAAAAACACAACAAGATTTATACAGGTTTGCCTCAAGGTGAGATTGCATTACAAGAGTGAAATTCTCAAACTGCCCTTAATGAAACAACAATCAATATATCATGGGTCGGATGGGAGCTTCACCTCCCTTCCAACCTCCATGGCGACCTTACCGTGAAGGTTGATCTGGGACCAACTCAACGTAAGGCGTTAATTAGGCTACACAACTTAACATGTTCATCAAAGTTAAGGTTTTTGCTTCTTTTATCTACCATAACCTTAGGATTATTGATCTTTATGAATCATTGAATGATTCTCTACACTTTGATTGCCCTAATTAGGTTCCTAATTGGTGTTTTTGAGATCTAAGTCACCCAACCCAGTGTTGGATGCATGTGTCACCCAATTAATGACACTAACCCTAATTACTACCACTTTTGTATAATATTCATTGAAATATCTGTGAATTGTTGGTTATTCGATTGTTGAAGTGCGCATATTCTACTTCTTTGTCCTAATCCTAATTTTGTGAGTGAGACCCACCTTGGTGATAGATTTGGACATTGTCTGGAAGCTTAAATTGGGTATTTTGTGACCAAATATCAGAATTATGGCTGACATAGGAGAATTGTCTCCCCCAACTAGAGTAAATCTTGGGTTTGATGGAAAGGATAATGTCATGATTACTTCCAAAAAATTATTGGGCCTAATTATCTTAATTGGGCTAAGTCTGTCAAAATATATCGTAAGGGTAGAAAGAAGTTGAATTTTATCCGAGATGATCCTCCAGTGCCTCCAGATGATGATTGGGAGGCAGAGGACAATCAGATTAAAACCTAGAGAGTCAATAACATTGATTTTACTCTTAGAAATCAGGTGATCAACTGTGAGATTACAAAGACTATGTGGTTGTCTCTAGAATATTTATATGCACAAGAGAGTAATCTCTTTTGAGTTTATGAGTTGCATACAAATTATTTTGGGTTAAAAAGAGGAAATTGAAATGTTATAGAATATTATATTGCATTACTTGACCTATGGCAGAAGATCAAAGTATATCATCCGTTTACTAGTTGAAAATAAGTTGAGAAAAATAACAAAATCAATTGTTTATTGCAAAATAAATTGATGGTCTAGGTGCTGAATTTGATGTTATTAAAGTCCAAGTGTTAGCTTCAGATGGAATCCCTAATCTCTCTACCACTTTTAATCTGATAATGAGGATTGAGAAGACTTTTGTTCCAGGAACATGTAAATGAGGTAAGATAATGGAAGTCACTGCTCTTAATGCTTCCAACACAACATCAACCCTTACAGATTCATGTAGAGGTAGATGTAGAGGCCGAGGTAGAGAGGGGTCAGGCAAAGGTAGAGGACATAATGATGGTAAGCCAAAAAGGAATTGTATTTATTGTGGTAGAAATAATCATTATTCTGATAGACACTTGGTTAAGTTTGGAAGCTTGCACAACCTAATTCTACAACTCCAGATAGTGGAAGTGGGAATTTAGATTCTTCTATGTCGGTTACACCAGGTGATCCAGATGAGATGAAACAATTGATACTGCATCAACAGCAAATTGCTTAGTGCATGGCCCAGATCTTTGTTGTCTCAACCTCAAAATTTCTAGCTCATGCTTCCACCGTAGTTCCTAGTTCCACCAGTGTTTACACAGGTGTGATAGCTTGTCATGTTCCCTTATCACCATCCTGGGTTCTTGAATCAGGAGCCTTCAGACACATGTCTGGTATGTTTTCATTGTTTTTTTTATTTAAAAAAGTCTTTGTGTGTCAAACATGTTAATCTTGCAAATGGTTATACCTCTATTGTTCAAGGAGTAGGCAATGTTACTCCTATTTCCTTTTTGTCTTCTTAGTTGATGGTTTTTGTTCCCAAGTTTCTACTAAATTTGTTGTAAGTTAGTCAACTAGCCAAGTCAATGAGTTGTTCCCTTACATTTTATCCTACTCATTGTGTTTTTTAGGATCTCACGACGATGAAGACGATTGGTTCTGCTCGTGAGAGAGATAGGCTATACTATCTGGAGAACCATCGCCAAGATAGTATCCTGGCATACATTTCAAAAATTCTTCTCTACAATGGCACTTGCGGCTAGGTCATCCGTCTGTAGTAAAACTGACTCAAGTCTTTCCAGACTTTCCATCTAGTTCTTCTTTTCAGTATGAGTCGTTTCACTTGGGCAAGCATCACATAAGTTTGTTTTTAGTCTCATCTCATAAAACTAGTCATTTATTTGAGATTGTACACTTAGACATCTTGGCTCTTTGTCCTATGACTAATCAGTTTGGTCATAGATATTTTATTTCCTTTATCGATGATTTTAGTAGGTGTACTTGGATTTACCTTTTTAAGGAGAAATCTGAGCCTTTTGATGTATTCAAACTTTTCTTCAATGAAATAAAAAATTAGTTGGTTACTTCGTATCATATCTTGCATACTTCTGATAATGGCCTCAAGTTCATGAGTCATAAATTCTAAAGTCATTTGTCAAGAACAGAGAATTACTCATCAGACATCGTGTATCTTTACCCTTCATAAAAAATGTGTAGTTGAGTGTAAAAATCGCCAGTTACTGGAGGTAGCTAGGACAATGATGGTACATATGCATGTGCCCAAGCCTTATTTGGGTGATGTGTTAGGAATTAGTCACCCTAATTCCAAACTAACGAGAGCAATAATAATAAATACAGAAGAAAAAACAAACAAACACGAGAACACAAGATTTATATAGGTTCACCTCAAGGTAAGACTATGTCCTATCTTCTGCTGTTGTAGTAATCCACTATGAAGATGAAATAGTTTACAAGAGAGATCGCACACACTTACAAGTGTTATTTTTCTCTAACCTCTCTTGGCCGCAACTGATGCTCCTCAGATAATAAAGCCCTAATAGCGACACCCCAAATATAAAGAGGAAACTAGGGCAACCGCGAGACAAAAGTAAAATTCCTAAATTGCCCTTAATGAAATAGCAGTTAATATATCGTGGACAGGGCAGGGACTCCACCCCCGGGATGGGAGCTTCCAGCCCCCCTTCTACCCCCCACCATGACCTGAACGCAAAGGTCAATTTGCTTACCATACCAACTCAACGTAGGGCATTGATTAGGCTCCACAACTTAACATGATGTTATGTTGACAACCTATTTCTTGGTTAATTGAATGTCTTCGTCTGTGTTATAAGAAAAAATTCCTATGTAGGTTCTTTTGCCTGCACACCATTATTTTCTATTTCTCCCCACGTGTTTGGATGTGTCTACTTTGCTCATGTATTTGGGTATTCCAGGGATAAGTTGTCTCTCGAGTAGTTAAGTGTGTATTTTTATGGTACTCTCGCACACAGAAGGGGTACAAATGTTTTTGCCCATCCACTAAAAAAATATTTATATTTGTTGAAGTTACTTTCATTGAGGATGTACTGGTCTTTTCATTTGTGTATTTACCTTATAATCTTGTTGTCTCACCTGAACTAGCACCAGTTATCCTTGTACCAGTTGATGATCCTGTTGGACTGTCACAAGCTATCACTGTCGAGAAACCATTACAGGTATATAAACACCAAAAAGAAGTATCACTGTTGACTCTCTCACCAGACCATGACCATACTTCGTCTCAAGATCCTAGAGGTAATGATCTATATCTTCCTATTGTACTCAAGAAGGGTGTCAGGAAAGGTAAAGGTACATTATATCCATTATCTCAGTATGTTTCTTTTTGTTCCTTATCTGACTCCTACAAAATTTTTGCTTTGTCCATTTCTACCTGCACTATACCTTCTGTAGTGCAGGAGGCCTTCTCGTCTCCTCAATGGATGCAAGCTATGGATGCCTTGATAGATTGGGACACTTGGCAACTGTGTGATCTACCATCTAGGGCCAAAGTTGTTGTTGTCACTCGGCTTATACTATCAAGTATAATGCATAGAATTCTATTGAGTGATATAAAGATTTGTTGGTTGCAAAGGGGTATACTCAAATTTTGGTATTGATCTGTTTGAAACCTTTTCGCCTGTTACTCATTTGTCTGTATGTTGCTCTTAGTTTCATTGAATCAGGGGTAGTCCCTACGTCAACTGGACATTAAAAACACCTTCTTATATTGTAATCTGGAAGAAAAAGACATATATGAAACAACCTCAAATATTTGTTTCTTAAGGGTGGCACATAAAGTATGTAGACTTAAGAGGGTGATTTATCGACTAAAGTAGAGTCCACGTGCATGGTTTGAAAATTTCAGCTAGGTTGTGGTATTTATGGGGTTTATGAGGAATCATTGTGATCACGCCTTGTTTGTTATAAAGTGGTCTTCTGGAATTGTAGTACTTTTGGTTTATGTAAATGACATTATATTATTTGAGAATGATATTCATGGTATAGAGGATATCATCTCATTTGTCTGTACATTTTCTATTTAAAGATTTGGCACCATTGAAATACTTTATGGACATTGAAGTGGCGAAAAATAAAGAAAACAACATGATAACACAACGTAAGTATGTCACAGATATGCATCAAGAGTACGGTTTGTTGGGAGTCAAGCTAGTTGATACCCAAATGGAAGTGGGACATGATCTCCATAATGAGTAGAGTGATGAATTAAATGGCATAACACAGTGTTGGAGGTTAGTGGGAAAGTTAATTTATGCAACAATTACTAGACCTGACATTTTTTTTGCAGTAAATGTAGTGAGCCAGTTTATGGAAAATCCTTGGAAAGTACACTTAGAAGCTGCACAAATAATTTTGAGGTATTTGAAAGGAGCACCAGGAAAAGGTCTTTTCTTTAGACCTAACAATCATATGAAGATAGAGGCTTTCTCTGATACAGACTATGCAAGTTCCAAACTAGATAGAATATCAACCTCTGGATATTGTGTCTTCCTAGGAGGAAATTTGTTGTGTTGACAAAGTAAAAAGTAGAATATTGTAATCCGGTCTAGTGTAGAAGCTGAATATAGGGCAAGCGCTCACATAGTGAGCGAGTTGATGTGGGTTACGTCAGTCTCACGAGTTGGGTTTCAACTACGATGAGCTGATGAGCATGTTTTGTGATAATTAGATTGCGATCTTTATTGCAAGTAACCCAATTTTCTATGAGAGGACTAAACATATAGAACATTCGAGATGCAGTGATGAAAAAAAAGGAGGTAGTGACTCCATTTTTAGGTCTGAAGATCAGTTGGAAGATATCTTCACCAGGTCCTTGACAAGCGAGAATTTGTATCATTCTACAATAAGCTGGGACTCTTGGATATATACACTCTATCTTGAGGGGGAGAGAGAAAATATATGTAGGTGTATTTTGGTTATTTTAGCCTTTAGGGGTATTTTGGTTATTTTAGCCCTTCAGTGGTTTATTTTCTTTATGTAATCTTGTTCTTCTTATTAAATTATATTAGTGGTTATATTTTTATGTACATAGGATGTGTAGTTAGGGAGATATAAGGATATTAAGGTTTATTCAGTGTATAGGGGCATTTTTATAATTTGTAACTCAAAACACCTATTTAAGAAGTCTAAGAATTTTTGCACAATTCCCAATGAAACCTTTTAGCCTCTTCAAAATTTTCTTCTTCTCCTTTCTCCTTTTTTTCTCAATTTTCTCCTCTTCCTTCACCCAAATCTGGATTTTTAGCCTTCTCACATGTCAGTGTATATAGAGAGGTTAAAGCTTTTGGACGAGCAAAGATCACTGTGAAAACACATCATAATCAATCATCACTTGTCATTCATCATCCCTTTTATCGTTTACTAGAAGACGTTTGACAACATGTTTCTTTAAGTGTCACTTCGTTCCAGTAAATAAAAAAATCTCTCTAATGTGAGGAACACTACATGCCAATTGAAGAATGGTCATGTACTTTTTTCCTCATGACTTTGGGTAAAAACCTGGCTCCCATAAATGGATATTCAACAATCATATCAGGTCAAGGGGATCCAAAATTTCTCATTATCTCTGTCATTCACATCTTGAATTCGGCATAACCCAATATGAGAAATGCAAACAAGTTGCATAATTGAGATTTTAAGTAATTTAACAGGACTACCAGTTTCCAAAGCCAAGAGAAGGGTACTAAAATATTTCTTTGTCTTGTGTATGATAAGACCTTTAACCTAAGTTATAAACTTGTCACGTCTCTGATCCAAGACTTTGACAAGGCTAGGAGAAACTCTTTGAGAAAAAATCCCAAGGAAACTCTAGGCATTCCTCACAAATTTTTGAAAGAGCTCAAAATCAACAAAGGGTGGTTCTAAATGGCCAAATAGTAAGAAAGCCCAAGTTTGCCATGCTAAAACCTCCAAAGAGCAAAATAACCTATCATTATTTGATTTACATTGGTGAGTGTTGGAAGATATGACGTAATTAGGGTAACATTGATGTAATTAGTTTACGTCTTCTGTCTCTTATTCACTCTTAGTAGGGTGAAGGGTATTCTTGTGAATAACACTTTTGATATCTATAAATACAACTTAAGGGGGAGAGTTTAGGCTAAGTCCACAGCCATAATTTTCTAACCTCTTTCTCCTTATACAAATTCGTCACTCTTCTTCTTCTCCTCCTAAACCTTCTCTCCACAACTCTCCTTCTTCTTCTTACCCCTTAATCCTCTTCTACCATGATTATATATCATAGATGCTAAGTTGTGGAGCCTAATTAGAACACTGAGTCGGTATGTGGAATTTCACCTTTGTAAAGTTGTTGTTGTGTGTGTGTGTGTGTGTGTGTGTGTGTGGGGGGGGGGGGGGGGGGGGGGGGGGGGGTGTTTCTCTTTGGGTTTTATGATTATCATCACCGAGAGGGAGCTGGAGTTGCAACCCGAGATAGGTTAGAGAAAACACTTGCTAGTGTGTGCGATTTCACTTGTAAATTATTTCATCTGTATAGTGGATTACTGCAGCGGTGGAAGACAAGACGTAGTCTCACCTTAAGGTGAACCTGTATAAATCTTGTTGTTTTTTTTTCTCAGTGTTTTTTTTTCCTTCTTATGCGATTATTATTATTGTTCTCATTAGTTTGGAATTAGGGCGTCTAATTCCTAACAATGGAATCTTAAGTTTTAACATGGTATCAAAGTGTGAAAAGATTTAGATGGAAAAGGAAAAGAAGATGGAGAAGAAGGGGAGGAAGAAGAAGAAAAATAAAAAGAACAAGCAAGAAGAGGAATTATAATTTCAACATCTAAAGTAGCAAAGGTCAAGCACAAAAAGTTTCGTGGGGCAGTAGAAAGCTTCAAATTTTGAGCCATTTTATACCATCAAGAACTAGACTTTATATGGAGAATTATATAACAAAAGAGATATCTATAAGTCTATTTTATTACCTATTCAACCAATTCTCATTCTGAATTTTTTTGGATGGAGATATCGATCTCGGATGAGTTAATGGTCATGCTGGCCAAAGAAGAAAGAGTACTCAGTTCGGCCAAATTATGGAGTCCAAAACATATTAGATTATTTATCTCAAAGAAATTATATCTTATGAAGAGAAGTTATACTTGGATGAAAGGTATCTAAGTCTAGTTTCATAAGGATAAAATTTCATGTCAACTAGATCTATATTTAAGGAGATATTCGCATTGAAAGAATCAAAGTTCATGTTGATATCCTGTTGCATGCGAAGATTCGAATTTAAGCCAATTTTTTTGCTTTTGAGTTGTTGTTGTTATTGATCAACAATATCTGGAAAGTATCTCAAGATTTACTCTTGAAAGTTTGTTCCATTAACTAACAATATCTGGAAAGAATCTTTAGAAGACCATCTTATTTTCAGAAACTTTCCTTGATTTATTTGTCAAAGTGAAGAAACGTTCCTTTTCTGAATTATGACAACTTCCCAAAAAAATAGTTACTTGATTTCATGCTGCAAATTACAGAAGTATCTATGTAAGGAGATTCTGATCTAGGATGAGATTGAAAACGTATGTTTCTCTGGTTATGAGAAACCCTTGCATCATATTAATAACATGTTGGAGCAATACTCGGTGTACTTATCCCCATATGAAGTGAGCAGCCTCACTCAACCTATCACTCAGTGAAATCCATTGAAGCTATAATTGGGCACTTATGTTATTGGCTGTTAATTAGTTGGTTTAATATGGCTAGCTCTCGATTTGGTGTTTGAATTAATCATTAATGCAGTAAACGTGGAAGCAATATCCATTACTATTTTATTTACTCTTCTCTATTTTTTAGAAGACCTTGCAGCTACTCTCAGAACAAGCAACACTCAATTCACTAATTCTTTTTAAGAAAATTAACAACGTTTGATTCAATTTATTGGCAACTTATTACTCGATTACAACTTATTATTTGGTGCACATCTTCCTTATTCAAGGATGGACTTCATATAGATCATCTCATGTGTCCTTATTACTCTTAAGGACTTTACAATTTACCAGTTATCCGCTGCTATATAACAACATGTTTGGTATGTGTTATTTGGGCATTGGCCCATTCCCGCAGCTGCTATTGTTTTTCTTTGATTGAGACATTATTATTAAAGAAGAACTCCTCGGTTGCTTGCCTTGAGTTCATTATTCGTTGACTATTATTGGCAATAATTTATATGATGAAGAATTTGAATTTATTAGAAAAATAAAATACATAACGACCCCAACTTCTTGACATTATCTTTTTATTGATTCCTCATTACCCTTTTATTATTTGGTAGCATTTCTCTTACAATCCTTTATTTGACTCTCATTTACCCCTTTGGCCAACCCTTTTGGAGCGTTGCTTTGGTTGGTCCTTTTATTTATATGGGTGTTTTAAATCCTTTGAAACTTTTTTATTGGTACCCTTGGGTCTTTTATCGCCATCTTATGAATGACAGACATCACCCACTTTAGTGATCATTATCACTGTATTTGGTCAAAATCCTTTAAGGTTGGTTTTGACTTATATTTTAACACCCATTTCTACCATTTGAGAGTCAGTGCCCGGTGTTGGGACATCGTGATGGAAAAACTTATTACTACATCTATGATATTTGGTTCAAGTTGGTATCACTGCCATTACCTCCCAGCTTAAGGGGGAGTGTTGGAAGATTGATGTAATTAGGGTGACATTGATGTAATTACATTGTATTTTTGTCTCTTATTCACTTTTACTAGGGGGAAGGGTATTTTGTAATATTAATACTTTTGATATCTATAAATACAAATTAAGGGGGAGGGTTTGGACTAAGTCCACAACCCTAATTCTTTAGCCTCTTTCTCCTTCTCCAAATTCGTCACTCTTCTTTTTCTCTTCAAAAACTTTCTCTCCACAACTCTCCTTCTTTTTCTCTTCCCTTGATCCTCTTTTACTTTGATTATATATCAGTGGGTGTAAAATAAACACAACAATTGATCCAACAACAAGGAGCTGCTAGGAGAGGAAACTAGAAATTAAAAGGGTGCCAAGTCTTTGGCCATCTAGGAAATAACATTAGCAAGGTCTCCCATTACGACTATTTGTTTCTGAGATTCCCAGCATCGAGCTTAATTCGTATGGAGGCTCTAATGTCAGCTTCTGTAGAATCACATTCACCGATTGAACCTGAGAGAACAAGAAATGTGGTACTAAGTCCCCGATGGCTCCACCGAATCATCCCAAGTCCTTGGTTGCATAAGGAGGAGCCTAAGCAATTCAGCTTTCACTGACCAAGTAGAAGCCTTTCTTGCCATGGTATGTTAAATTGGATGGCTGTTCTTTGAAAGTCAGAATGGTCTTCCAGTGTCTTCTGATCATGAAGCTTGGGAACGATAGTCTCTGAAGTGAAATGATCCATAAGAGAGTTGCCATGGTATGTTAAATTGGGTGGCTGTCCTTTGAAAGTCAGAATGGCCTTCCAGTGTCTTCTGATCATGAAGCTTGGGAACGATAGTCTCTGAAGTGAAATGATCCATAAGAGAGCAGAGTGGATGATGATTTTCAATGATTTGGCCAATTTTGAATCAGAGGTGCGGCTGAATGTTCTCTTGTTCCTTTCAGCCACTTATACAATGGGACTGCTTTTAACTGCTGCTGCTACTTCAACCCCGAAGGAGTCTTTTCTGAACTCTCTTTCTATCATCTCTCTCTCTCCCTTCTTCTCCCTCTCTATTATTCCTATATCCCTCAATTTTACACTTTTTCAAACCAGTACAACATTATGATAAGAATTTGGAGAAGGATTCCAGAAAGCACATTTGGACACTAAACACATGGAGAATTGCTCCCTGAACCCAGGAGCTTAGTGAGCAGTCAAGAAGAATGTGGTCTAGTGGCTCCTCTACTTTTTCATAAAGCTTGCAAAGGTTTTTGACGATGATTTGACCTCTTCTATGCAACATTACAGGTAAGAGCTTTCCAGCCTCCTGCTGCCCTTAGGAAGTGTAAAACTTTTAGTGGAGCCAGAACTTCCATGGTAGACTGGCATCCTAAGCTGTATCTAACAGGGAGTTGGCCGTTATTGGGTCGTGGTATGTGACACTGGGTAGGTGCCAAGGGGTGTGAGGCTCCACATTGGATAGTCTACCCCCTGGCAAGTAGTGAAACTGTCGTACAACAGCTGCAGAAAGCTTGAAAGTTCTGTAATCTCTTCAGATCCGATTTCACACATCAGAAATCTACCAACTCTTGATTACAGGCACATTGGTTGCAATAAAAAAATTAATCGAGATACTTCACGCATTGATCCCCAAAGCCCGGCATACATTTAATTATAAATATCTGCATTTACACCAAAGCTTTCTCACTCTTCAGCATTCAAAAATGCTCTGGTAGGGCTCAGGAAGTATCCAACAGACCACATATGATGAGTTAGTCCATCCAGCATGGAGTAAATACTGCTTGAGAGCTCAGTTCTTATATCTTCAACCAGACACTCATGAATGTTGCCATCAATTTCAATCAAAATAAGTGCATTTGCTTTTCTAATTCCCTTCTCCTTCATCAAAATGATGACTCTCTTCACATCTTTCCACCTCTTCATGTCACAAAATATATTCGACACAAGTACAAAAAGCCCTCCATTATATGGTTCTAACTCTAGCAATTGTTTCAAAATTTGAACAGTGATCTCCATATTGCCATGAATCCTACAAGCACCAAGTAAGGCACCCGATACAACTGCATCTGGCTTCATTGGCATAGTCCCGATCACAAGAACAGCTTCTTGTAAATGCCCCACTCAACCTAGGAAATCAATCATACAAGCATAGTGTTCAATTTCATGTGGAACACCATAAACAGGGCTCATTGCCTCGAAGTAATACCGGCCCTTGTGCAACAAGCTCCCATGACTGCAGGCAGTAAGAATACCAATAAAGGTAACCCCATCAAGACAAAGACCTGTGTCTTTCATCATTTTAAAGAGATCAATAGCATTTTGGGCCAGACCATGCATCGCAAAGGCCCCAGTCATCACATTCCACAGTACCACATTGTTTATTGGAATCTGGTTGAAGAGATCCAAAGCAATGGTGAAGAATCCACATTTCGTGTACAGAACTATATAGTGTTATACTAGGAGATATCATGTTGGAAAATATGTAAGGGTGAACTTTCTTACCCATTACCAAGTCACCAATTTGGCTACAAGCTGCAAGGACATTTACTAGTGTTACTTCATCAGGCTACTCTGTTGAAAGTTGCATCTGGGCATATAGATCTAGAGCTTTTCGACAAAGACCATGTTGGGCATAAAAAGAAATCATGGAATTCCAGGAAACAGAATTTCTCTCTGCCATTTAATCAAAAAGTTGACGAGCAAGATCAAAGAGGCCATGATTGGCACATGCACTAAACATTGACGACCAAGTGACAACATTTTTATCAGGCGTCTTATCAGATAGCATTTTTGCTCTGGCCAAATACCCACACTGGGCAAACATGTTCAAGAAGGCATTCTTGACAAATAAATCAGTTCTCACCCCAGTAGTTTCAATGTAAAGATGCAGAATTCGACCAAGCTCAATATTACCTGTGTGAGAAGAGACTATAGCCACCAGAATATCTCATTCTCCCAAACATTTGAAGTGCTTCCGGACAAAGCCCCATCTGGGATTAGCCACCAAATATTGAATTCTTATCAATAATATCATCAAACACTTTGTGAGAGAAATCAATTGTTCCACAAACCGCATAAACATGGAGCAATGCATTTTGGACATAAACTTGAGACACGAACCCGAGCTTGATCACTTGAACGTGAATTGCTAGTGCTAGTGTTGCCACTAAGGGGGGGTTAGTCCACAATGAAGTGGAATGAATTTTCCCCGCATTACCTAGGTCATCACAAATAAGGCATTATTGCAAAATGATTTGAATTGAAGCGAGATAACACGTTTCATCTCTTCAAGCAAAAACGACGGAAAATTGATTCCACCCTTTTTTTTTAAATCATTCACTTACCACGAGCGACGGCGTCACTTCCCCCCCCCCCCCCCCCCCCCCCCCCCCCTCCCTGAAACGAAAAATCCCTCTCATTTCCTCTTGTCCTCTCCTCTGGCTCGGCCTTCGTCTCCTGACGAATTTTTTCGCCCGACCTTCTTCTCTTGTTTTCGCTCTCTCTACTCCCTCTGCTCCCTCTGCTGGCTCACGTCTTCGTTCTCTGCTCCCTCTGGTTTCTCTGTTCCCTCTACTTTCTCTTGTTATCTCTCGTTTTCGCCCCATCTCCCTCTCTCGGCTCTCTCTCTCGGCCTTTCTCTTCCTTCTCCCTCTCTCGTCTCTCTCTCTCTTTTCCCTCTAGGCCTCCATCTCTTCTCACTCTCGGCCTCCCTCTCCCTTCTCATTCTCGCTCTTCTCTTTCCTCCTCCCCCAATTTCCTTTGATTTAACCTATTCCAGTTTCGATATCCTTCGATTTCCTTCAATCTTCTTCGATTTTCGACAGTTAGGCGTCAATTTCTTCCATTGGGCTTACATTTCCCCATTCAGCGGTGATTTTCCCCAAATTTCAGAAGGTAAGCCGAAACCCTAATTTTTTTTTCAACTAATTTAGTGTTGTATTTGAGTGAATTTTAATTTTTGTGCGTAATTTATCTTGATTGTGGCCTAATTGTGGGATTTAGGGTTAGGCTTTATGGGATTTAGGGTTCAAATTCGTGTTGATAGGGTTTAATTTCGGGATTAGAGTTGGGGTTTGACACTTTTAGGGATTTAAGGTCCAGGGTTTAGTCTTTAGGTCTGGAATTAGGGTTTATGTTTTTTTATAAAAAAAAACATAGGGTTCTCAGTTTTTGGGGTGATAGTGTTTTAAGTTCTTAGGGTTTAGTGTTTGGGGCTTTTAGGGGTTTTAAGGTCTAGGGTTTATGGTTTGGGGCTTTTAGGGGTTTTAGGGTCTAGGGTTTAGGGTTTAGGGTTTAGGACTTTTAGGAGTTTTAAGGACTAGCGTTTAGGGTTTGGGGCTAGGGGTTTTAAGGACTAGGGTTTAGTGTTTAGGGTTTATTTTAGTTTGTAGGTTTCTCGATTAGAGTGTAGGATTTAGGGGGTTTAGTCGAGTTCAAATAAGGTTGATGATGTACGGTTCGTAGTGCCTGCGAAGTCATATGGGGCACTACCAAGGGTGTTCAGTGAATTTGGACTTGATGAGTAGTTTTTGCATTGTTCTAGTAATCTACAATGAAATTAGTTCGATTAATTTTGAAATATTTTAGAATGTTGTTGAATATGTTTGGAGTGCTATGGAATATTTTTGCCATGTGGTGAGGAGATTTTGGAGTTATAAATCTCCACCACATGGTCCAATTCAAACAAGGCTGAGTCGCCTACACGGGCGTCCATTAGCCAACGAAACCCGACCCCCATCAATGACGATATACGGTTTGTAGTGACTGCGAAGTCATATGGGGCTCTACCATGGGTGTTCGGTGAATTTGGACTTTATGAGTTTGTTTTTGCATTGTTCTAGTCATCTACAATGAAATTAGGTAAAATTTTTTTGAAATGTTTTAGAATGTTGTTGCATATGTTTGCAGTGCTATGGAATATTTTTGCCATGTGGTGAGGAGATTTTGGAGTTATAAATATCCACCACATGCTCCAATTCAAACAAGGCTGAGTCGCCTACACGGGCGTCTATTAGCCAACGAAACCCGACCCCCATCAATGACTATGTACGGTTCGTAGTGACTGCGAAGTCATATGGGGCTCTACCAGGGGTGTTCGGTGAATTTGGACTTCATGAGTTTGTTTTTGCATTGTTATAGTCATCTGCAATTAAATTATTTAGATAATTTTGAAATGTTTTAGAATGTTGTTGAATATGTTTGAAGTGCTATGGAATGCTTTTGGCATGTGGTGAGGAGATTTTGGTGTTATAAATATCCACCACATGGTATTTTGTTATTTGTTGGTTGTGTTTCTATGTCCCTAGTTACTACGATGGGTAATGGTTGTCTGATAAAAAAAATTTCCATGAGGACCATCTTGGATTTAGATTATAAATGGCTGGAAGAAGACAACAAACTCCTCGATCATATGACATTTGTACCTTCGATGATGACAACAAAATGCTCGATCTCTTGGTTGAGCAAGTCAATATGGGAAACAGGATGCCCAATGGGGTTTGGAAGCATGAAGTATATTTGGACTGTGTCAATAGGTTCAATGAAGACGCAACTAATAAAAAAACTGTTGAGCAGCTCAAGAATCGAACAAGATCATGGAAGAAAACTTACCAAGCAGTAACAAGTTGTCTCAACACTAGTGGGTTCGGTTGGGATGCAACCACACATCGAGTCACTGCATGTCATTCTGTATGGCAAGACTATATCCAAGTCAATAAATTATGATTGACTGTAAAATATTTTGTATCTTTTTCGCATTACTAGAACTCTATTCCAAGTCATCTAAATGATGTTTTATCCTTGTAGGAGCATAAAGAAGCTGAAAAGTATAGACAACAAGGCTGCCCTCTTTATGACAAATTGGCTTTGGTAGTGGGAAACTCAATAGCCATGGGGAGAGCAAGTCTTAATGACAAAGACATGTTCAATGATGTCCAACATGAGGAAGAAAATGAGCGCTTGGACATGCTCGAGGATGTCGATTTAGGTAGAGATATTCCTTCACTATTCTTTACAAAACTGAGTCGGCACCTGATCAGTCTCCAAGTACTAACCCGTCAACTTCAAGTCATCGTAGAAAGAGACCGCAAATGGCCACCGATGATAGTATTATGTTCATTGATACAATGACAAGAATTACCACCCTATTGCAATCTTTACAACCTAAAGATGATAAAACAGCCGAAGAGAATTGGTATGAAGCCCTCACAGAAATCCCTGACCTATCGGTAGAGATGAAGTTTCGCGCTCCTCTATTGTTAGATACACCAATGAAGAAGGACATGTTTACGAAGCTGCCAGTGGAAGAGGGACTTAATTAGCTTAAATACTGTGCTGGTGAAATGTAGCCAATAGTTTTAAGTACACTACGTATTTTGGGATAATTTTTTTGAAGTTTAATTATGTTTTTTTAATTATGACTTTTTAAGACATATCATTGATAGATTATGAATCTTATTATGGTTAAGATTTGGGTTTTCATGATTGTTGTGTTCTTATTGTGTAGATGAATATTGTGGGTGTGTGATTGGAGATGGTTTTATATAGGTGTGATTGAAAATAGGTTATGATTGAAGATAAGGGTATGTTTTTGTGTTTATGACATTTATGAAGAAATAGGAATTATTGTTGTAGTCGTCATTGTGGTTGTGGTGATTGTATTTGCAGGTTTCCATGGAAGACAAAAATAGGAATACAAGAATGATTTTATTGACATGTCTTATATACATGATGGGAAGATACTATCTCAACAATAGGTATAGACGTGCATTACATCCTCGTGGGATTGGTGGTTCGATTTATTCGCAAAAAGCATTAGCGAAATCACCTGTTAAATTTTGAAAAGTTTACTGGATGAATCAAATTGTGTTTAAAAAAATGGCAGAGATACTTTATAGTAAAGGATTTTTATCACCTACAAAGACCATCTCAATGGAAGAACAACTTGCATATTTCCTCTTAACTGTTGGTTAAGTACAAGCGTATAGTGTCACAGCAGAGATGTTTGATAGATCAAACTGAACTATAAGTAGGTATTTCAATAAGGTGTTGAATGTTATTATCAAACTTTGGCTTGATTACATCAAACGACCTTCAAAACAGACTCACTAGAAGATTTTAAACAATCCAATGTTTAATCCGTATTTTAAGGTAACATCACTTGGCATCTAATGAATAATTTTAGATTAATATTTAGAGTTACTTGTATTAATTGAAATGATATAATTAGGATTGTATTGGGGCTATTGATGGAACTCATATCAAAGCAAACATCCCACTTGAAGAACAACAAAGGTTCTGGAACAGAAAGGGCTATCTCTCACAAAATGTGATGGCAGCATGTACATTTGATATGCAATTCACTTATGTACTTGTTGGATGGGAGGGATCAGCAGTTGATTCTAGTGTATTGAAGGACGCATTGACTCGCCGAAATAAAATCTTTGTACCTGAAGGTAAATAATATATTGTTATGTAGTATTTTTTTTATTTTATCTTCAATTATCTTATGTGGAAAATATTTTGTATTGTAGGTAAATATTATCTAGTCAATGCTGGTTATGCAAATATGACAGGATTTTTGGCTCCATATTGAGGAACTCGTTATCATCTACAAGAATTTGGAGACAACCTTCCTAGAAATGATAAAGAGCTATTCAACCGAAGGCACTCATCTTTGAGGAATACTATTGAACGAACTTTTGGTGCTTTAAAAGCTCGATTCCAAATGTTGAAAGTTGCTCCTTCGTTTTCTTATAAGATCCAGATGAAAATTGTAATAACTTGTTGTATATTACACAATTATATACGTAAAGAAGATTACAATGATATGTTTGAATTGGAAGATGATGATTCCGATGATGAGGTAGGTGGAGGATGTGATGAGGTCCGATTAGCAGGTGAAAATTTGGATGAAGATAGCGATGATAGCGATGATAGTGATGATCTTGGGGACGAAGGCAACCTATCAACAACAATGTGGAGGCGTCGTGCATTAGAATCCACTAGAGCTACACAATTTCGAGATGCCATAGTAACTAGCATGTGGAGTGATTATTATTGGTTGTACTTTATTGCATTTGAATATGTATGTTGTCGTTCGTATCTATTATACTAGTAAGTTGATGATGTTAAACGCACAAACTCGTTGTTAAAATAATTTACTCTAATTATATTCGTTGTTGTCATTTTATACCTTTTTGTCACATGTTTTAATTATATTTATTAAGTATTTTTATACTATATATTATGTTATTACAAAATAATTTATTTATTAATTATATTCATTTATGTTATTTTTAACTGTTTTATGTACTTTAAATAATTTATTCTAGTCACACATAATTAGTTTATTAATTTATAATAAACTGTAATCATTAATTGGTTTAATTATGCAATTTTTATAATTAATTAAAAAATTAGGTTTATTTATTATATTCCCTTATGTTATTTTTTAATTTTTATTAATTTTATATAATTTTATTCTAGTCACACGTAATTAGTATATTAATTATAATGAATTGTAATCATTAATTGGTTAATTATCCAATTGCTATAATTAATTAAACCATTAGGTTTATTTATTATATTCCCTTATGTTATTTTTTAATTTTTTATTAATTTTATATAATTTATTCATGTCACACGAATTATTTTTTTAATTTATAATAAATTATAATCATTAATTGGTTTAATTATCCAATTGTTATAATTAATTAAACCATTAGGTTTATTTATTATATTCCCTTACGTTATTTTTTAATTTTTTTATTAAATTTATATAATTTATTCTAATCACACATAATTAGTATATTAATTTATATAATGAATTAGAATCATTAAAGGTTATTCATTTTTTTCTTCATTTAAAAAAACGGACATTGGAATCTGTTTTCCAGCCACTGGCCGGACTAACAACCAAACATGAGTTGAAGTTTCAATTTAATTTTTTATTTTATTTTTACTTCATTATGAACTAACCCGTACCCAACATTTGATAGTATCGCAGAAGGGCTTCCTCCGGGCAACAAGAGCGTGGCAAAAAAATTGGTCATTGGCAATTCCTTTTTTAAAAAAAGAAATGTTTTTATCACTAATATTTGAACATAATTTGGCCTCCTCTAACCACCTCAGACTCTCCTCTCTTCAGTAACGGAAAATTCCCTTCCATTGATCTTTCCCTTAGTTTCTTCGTGCTCTCTCATGGGTCGTAGCCGAGGCAGAGTTGCTTGGTCCTTAATCTCCGACGAGAGGTCGTGGATGAGGACCTTCCTCAACAGGCGGAAGGGGTTGATGAAGAAGAGTAAGGAGTTATCAAAACTCTGTGGGATCGATGTATGCGTGATATGTTCCGGCCCCCAAAGCAGCAAGAAAATCGATGCTGAGACGTGGCACCGGAGGCGTCGAGGGTTCAGGAGATCATATCCGAATATCGACGACGGAGCAACGTGGATAGAGAACAACGGAAGGTAGATCTTCTTGATTTCTTGAACAGCAAGAAAAAGGAACTGGAGGGTGAGCTTGGTCGGCTGAAGAGAGACAATGCAAACTCGGAATCCCCTTCTACGGATTCCAGTCTTGATGAGTTCTCTAAAGAATCTTTGATGAGTTTCTGTTACCTTCTGGACAACAATCAAAATCTATTCGACGTCGACGCGAGCATGAAGTTTCCTGTGCCATCCCACAATTTCCGCAAATCTATTGACGTCGTCTCCGATGAAGTCCTGCCGTCCCTTCCTCCAAATTACAGTAATGGGTTTAGTGGGATTTCGGCGAACATGGAGCAGACGAATTTCTATTCGATGGATGGTTTCTCTTCACTCCTGCCATCTGTGCAGTGTATTGGGATTTCCTCGCCGCCTCAACCGTTGCTGCTGCTGGAATTCTTCTCAGCACAAACGAGTCAGATGAGTGCCTTCGCATTACAGATGGATCAAGCTAATTTTGGGTTCTGAATTATCGCCATCCCAACACATCTAAGTTGATCAATTCTGTCGATTATGTTGTTTATTATTTCCATTGTTAATTCAGTAGGACTCAGTGGGAAGCTCTATTTTTTTTTAAGTAAAGATGCAGCCATGCGCTTTCTGGGCTCAAAATCATGTCGGGCGCACCTACAAACAAAAGTCTCGTCATCCTTCTCGTGACCACTTTTAGAACAAGATGGCACTCTCCATGACACATAGGTGGTGTTGAGCCTTGTTTTTTCTTCTTAATTTGTGAAGGAGTGGGCATGCCTTTTTCCTTAAAGAACTTTAGTCCCACATTGTTAAACGCAAAGTGGCTAAATAGGGTTATGTGCCTCAATGGTTCTACATATTTTGAGTGCGTGTGAGAAACAATAAATTTTTCTAAAAAGTTCTTTTGAAAGAGAAGAAAAACGTTTTTCACTACAAATCTGTTGTACTGTAGGATGTGAATCTCTTTTGAAGACAGTGAATACATGCCTCAAATCTTATTGAGGTATTATTCAATTTGTTTAATGATTTATGTGATTAGCGAAGCTATTCAACAAAAGGTATGCATCTACAACAGTAGAATGAATATCGATTTAATAAAGTGTTATTTAAGGTCTTTGAGTTTATTATTTCCTACATTTTTTAAAGATATTAAGACTTCTAAAATATTAGAATAAGAAATACGAGAACTCATCGATTAAAACACTGAAACTCAAACCATTTGATAGAAAATATTTTTTATGTCACATAAAAGAATGGAATATTGGTTAAAAACCTTAGAGTTGTTTTATGTGATAGTAAATGAACCTCCCATATGTAACTACGTCGACCATAAACCTGGGAGATTAGAAGCTAAACAAAAATATGAAAAAGGATGATTATTTGTGTCATGGTTGATCCTTTGTGCTTTAAGTAATAGTTTGTATGATCTATATTCTGATACTAAAATTGTGAGAGGTTTATGGAAAACGTTAGAGACAAACTACACACAAGAAATTGAGTCTAAACTAATTTTTTTCTGGAGGAGAATATTTTACCTACAAGTTGCATTTGGTAATTTGATGATCAATCAAACACAAGAAATTCAAAACATTGTTGCTAAGATTATTGCCAAGGTATTCCAATAGATGATGGAATACAATCTGCCTTCATTAAAAAGCTTTCTCTATCGTGGTTAAACTTTAAGATTCATATGAAGCATATGAAGCATACGAAGCATAAAACAAAACTTCCCTCGTTAAACGAAGTGTTGTTTTCAATTTAGATTGAAGCAAAACATATAAACAACAAAGAAAAACTTGCATGGTTCAGAATTTAGTAAAAAGAGAATTTGAGAGAATTCAGGAAGGCTAACTTCATAAAGAAGAAACCTGAGAAATCCTTTGGTAAGCCTAAATAGAAAACTAAAAAGGAACAAAATAAGATGATATGTTATGTCTGTGGAAAACTAGGTTACTTTGCCAAATAGTATAGACATGGCAAAGGGAAAGACACAGGGTAAGGTGATAATATGACTCCTCAAGTAAACATGATAATTGAGACTAACTCAGTTGGAATCGGGGACGGGTAACGTATGATTAACTTAGAGATAAATCTAACCTTTAATTCAACCAATTGGTGGATTGACACAGGAGTAACAGTCCATGTTTATTATGATATTTACTTTTTTTCTTCCTACCAGAAGGTCAAAAGGAAAAGTGTGATAATGAGCTAATCTCTTGTTGCTTAAGTGATCAAGGAAGAAGAAATAGAGTTGACGTTTACATTTGGAAATTCTCTTGTTCTCCATAATGTAAAGTACGTGCCAGACATACAAAAGAATCTTGCTACATGCTTCCTTCTAAGTCAACTAGGCTACAAATTATTATTTGAATCAAATAAAGTTGTAATTACCAAGTGTTGGTTTTTTATAGGGAAATTTTATTGTTTTGATAAATAATTCAAATTAAATGTATTTTGCTAAGTGTTTTAATGAGAATAACATTTTATCTTATGTCATGTTAGATATTTTTTTTACTCATGCCACAATAGGCTTTGACAAATAAATATGAACCCTCTAAAAAGAATGATGGACTTAGATTTAATGCCCAAAAATAAATGTGAGATATTTCCAAATCAAAACAACCTAGAAACCATTTAAGTCAAAGAGTAGAGTCTCTAACTTACTAGAGCTCATACACGATGACATCTGTGAGATGAGTGGTATTTTGATCAGAAGAGGAAAAAAATATTCTATTACCTTTATAGATGATATGTTAAAATATTTCTATGTGTATTTGATCAAGACTAAATTTGAAGTAGAAAAAAATTTTAAAATAAAAAATTATAAGACTGAGGTCAGATAGAGGAGAAGAATACAGATCCATAGAATTTGAAAATTATGTGAGGAACATGGTATCATTCATGAAACTAGGGCTCCTTATTCTCCGCAGTCCAATGGAGTTGATAAAAGTAAAAAACAAAAAAAAAAATAGATATGATTTTTAATTCCAAGTAGTCTAGTTCTAGTCTTTCCAACATTATGTGGGGAGAAGCATTACTTTAGCATAGAAAATACTTAACCGTATTCCATAAAAGGAAGTCAAAAATTACAATATGAGTTGTAGTGGGGAAGAAGACCTAATCATTAATATTTTAAAGGATGGAGTTAAAAATTAACTTAAAAAGATGACGAAGTTGAGTCCTAAAACTTACGAAACAAATTTCATTAGATTTACAGATAACAACAATGCATATTGGTTTTTAGTAGACCATTCAGATTAACATGAAAATTTTCAAAATATTATTCACGAATCCAACGATGTTGGTTTTTTTTAAATGTGTTTTTTTATGAAAGAAAAGAAAAGTTAGAAGTTGGAGAAACTTCTAGGTACCGCGACGAGCATACCAAAATAGTACGACAAACTGAACTTAAGTGGAGCAAAAGACTTAGGATAGAAAAGAATCTAAGAGATAACTTTAATACATTCCTCATAGACGAGGTGATCTATAGACTTATATGGAAGTAATGAAATCGTTGGTGCAAAATGTTTTTTTTTTAAGGAAACATCATCTAGGGGTTACTGACATATACATGTGATAGTGTATTGCTCGTTAAGCTTCTATTTCATTCTTCTGGTGATGGAGTAGTTAAGCATTTAAGCTAAGCTAAAATTTAATAGTCTTCCAGGCCTGCTTCACTACTTAGCCACAAAAGCTAGCTTTTCTTTTAGCATGGAGCTAATGAAGGAATCCAATACACATCTTATTTTGTTTACATTTAACTCCTCATTTTCCATTCTTCGAACTCATAGTTTGGATTACAGGGAACAAGAAGGAAACATCTTTCAAAAGTGGCACGGAGAGAAAATGACCACCCAGTAGTCCTATTGCATAAAATTAATCCTTAATGCTCGCAAAACATTTCTTGAAGAGATTCCACACAAACAATCATCAATGAAGTATATTTCATTTAGATTCTTTTGGACAAAGGCAACAAGACTGTAAGGTTCTCTATAGGAGAAGAAAGTTTTGCAACTTGTGATTGTTGACAGGGGGACTCTCCAGTTGTTATTAGTTGGATATAGAAAGGCCATCTCCTAATCTCCATGGCGTATAGTCAACATTTGTTGGAATATGGGCTCCAGCCCACACGACCAAGGAAGGTCCACATATCTAAGAGTATTGGAAGATGGGCCCAAGCTCATAAGATGTAGGATCCATGAGCTGGCATCCTTATCACATAAGTTGGAAGATTAGAAGGACTCACAAAGATAACCACAAGTTGGTTGGAAGATCAATAAGGACTCACAAAGATAACCACAAGCTGGTTGGAAGATCTAGAAGGACTCACAAAGGCATCTTTATCTTATGACCACATCCTAGAAGATTTTTAGTTTGAGTTATGTTCGTGTTTTATCTATATTGAGTTATTTAATTATGCTAGGACTTATCTTTAAGTGGTAGAGTTTGGGTATAATTGGGACAAAGGTAGTTTTATTGTAATTGGACTCTACTACTTTCCTCTATTATAAATAGAGGTTCATGTACTCTTAATATAATAAGTCAATGAAGTATTTCTCTTTTTCATAAATTCAACGTGGTATCAGAGGAGGTTATGTCAGTTGACGTGGTCAACCCACAGAGATAATGAGATCCTTTTCTCTAAACCTTACACCCTAAGTCTAGGTTCGTAATTGTTTTCTTTTCAGTCCCTATGCCCATTAGTTTTATTTGTATTTAAACCTCTATAATGAGATTTTCATATTGTAAATTATATATTTACAAAAATATATTCGAGTCTAATTTCTACGAAAAAAATATTTTTTTCAATCGGAGTTATCTACAAAGAGAAATTGATATTTGAAGCAGCGAAGGTCAAATTACAAAAGAGGTTCGAGCAAGAGTAGAAAGTTTCAACTTTTGAGGTATTTTATGTTATCAAGAACAAGACTTTATATGGATAATTATATATAAAAAGAAATATTTGTAAGTCTATTTTCTTACCTATTCAACCAATTCTTGATCCGAGTTTTTTATAAGGAGATATCGATCTTGGAAGAGTCAATGGTCACGTTGGCAAAAGGAGAAATAGTACTTAGTTTGGCTAGATGACAAAAACCGAAATCTATAAGATTATTTATATTTTTTTAATTACATTTTATGAAGAAGTTATAATTGGATTAAAGCTATTTAAGTCTAGTTTCTGAAGGAGAAAATTTCATGTCAATCTAATCTATATTTAAAGATATATTCGCATGGGAATTTTTTAAGTTGCTGTATCAAGAAAATATCTCACTTCTCCTTGGTTTGAGGACTTATTTATACATCTCTGTTATTTGGGCTTATTGCTACATCGATGATATTTGGTTCAGGCTGGGATCACTCCCATTACCTCCTAACTTGAGGGGGGAGAAGTAGAAGAAGTACAAGGAAGAAGTATTTTATTCCATATGTTGTGGATAAGTTTTATGTGACCAAAATATTAAAGAAAGGGGGAGCACAAATGAAGCTTGTGCATCCAAGGAGAAATTTTTATATCGGATTATTTCATGGGTTATTTTAAAAAATTTATTATATGTGTTGGAAGATGGTCGTGTTGTATTCAACTACAACTATTATGTCTCTTTGGATGAGACATTATTATTGAAGAAGAGGTGGCGTCGGTATCCTTTCTCATACCATCATTTACTTAATACCCTGTCAAAAATATCAACGGTTGGGATTTTATGACGGAGGAACTTAATACCCCGTTAAAAATATCAATGGTTGGGATTCCATGACGAAGAAACTTAATACCCTGTAAAAAATATCAATGGTTGGGATTCCATGACAGAGGAACTTAATACCTCGTAAAAAATATCAACGGTTGGAATTCCATGATGGAGGAACTTAATACCCCATCAAAAATATCAAAAATATCAACGGTTGGGATTCTAAGACGGAGGAGCTTAATAGCTCGACAAAAATATAAAAAATATCAATGGTCGGGATTCCATGACGGAGCAACTTAAAATTTTGGGACACCGTGTTGGAGGAACTTGATACCCCATAAAAAATATCTACCAATGTCGGTGCCCGGATTGGGACACCATGATGAATGAGCTTACTATTACAGCTATGGTATACCCCCCCACCCCCCCAACGACATCAGGATATGAATTGAGTAATGCGCATGAAGATCATGTCCTAAGTCATGTTGACTAACCCCACTTGAAGTCGTTAGTGGAGCACAGATGAAACTTCATCTCGATGTAGGGGATGAAGGAGTCCTTCATCTCCACGGTTTAATTTCGATCATCTGGAAGAAGGCCTTGTTTGATCTTCTTTGAATTGAAGGACGGGCGACGCTAGCTTTTTCCCCTCTCTCTCCTCACATCCCCCCCCCCCCCCCCCCCCCCCCCCCCCCCCCCTCGCACATCATCATTTCTCATTTTTTCTTCCTCTCTCCCGCACTCCCTCTCTCGTCTCCCGACGCCCCCGACAACGTTGCTGCCATAAAATCGATCGGATTTTCGTCTCCAATCACCGTCTCAGTTCCCTCTCATCTCCGACCTCATCTCTCGGTCTTCTATCGGCCTTGCCTTCTCTCTCGCACTCCCTCTCTTCTCTCGAACTCACTTTTTCTCGCGTCTCTCTCTCTTATCCCTCCCAACCTCCCTTTCTTCTCTGTCTTCTCCCTCTCTTCTCCCTTTCGGCCTCCCACTCCCTTCTCTCTCTGGCTATTCTCCTTTCCCTCAAAAATACCTTCCATTTTCGTTCGATTTCACCATTTCCATTTCGATTTTCTTTGATTTTGGATATTTGGGCATCGATTGTTTAATTTCTACTTCGATTAGGCATCGGTTTCCCCATTCGGCATCGATTTCACCCTTCGGCTTCGATTTTCCCCAAATTTCAGAAGGTATGCCTAAACCCTAATTTTTTTCATTAAATTAGTGTTTTATTTTATTTAAATTTATTTTCAGTGCCTAATTGGGGGTTATTTGTGCATAATTGTGGGATTTAGGGTTACGGTTTAGGGTCTAAATTCTTGATTCGTGTTAGGGATTATTTTTAGGGTTTGGTGCTCGGTATTTAAGGGTCCTGTAATTAGGGTTTAGGGTTTATGGTTAAGGATTTAGGGTATTTTAGGGATTAGGGTTTTTAAGGTTTAGGGGGTTTAAGGTTTTTAAGCTCTAGGGTTTTTTGGGTTTAGGGTATGGAATTAGGGTGTAAGGTTTAGGGTTTAGGGCTTTTAAGGTATTAAGTTCTGGAATTAGTGTTTAGGGTTTAGAGTTTAGTAGGTGATAGGCTTTAGGGTTTGATGGTTTGGGGTTTTTAAGGTTTTGGGGGTTTTGTGTTTTTAAGCTCTAGGGTTTTTTGGGTTTAGGGTCTGGAATTATGGTGTAGGGTTTAGGGTTTAGAGCTTCTAAGGTTTAGGGTACTATGTTATGGAATTAGGGTTTAGGGTTTAGAGTTTAGTAGGCGATAGGGTTTGACTTTAGGGTTTGATGGTTTATGGTTTAAGTTTTATTAGTTTTTTTTTAGTCCAATTCAAACTAGGCTGAGTCGCCTACACGGGCATCCATTAGCCAACGAAACCCGACCCCCATCACTGACGAGGTACAGTTCGTAGTGACTGCGAAGTTATATGGGGCTCTACCAAGGGTGTTCAGTGAATTTGGACTTGATGTGTGTGTTTTCTCATTGTTTAGTGCATATGCAATAGTGAAAATAGATTAATTAATTTTAAAATATTTTAGAATGTTGTTGAGGATTTTTGAAGTGTTATGGAATGTTTTTGCCATGTGGTGAGGAGATTCGGGTGTTATACATATCTACCACATGGTATTTTCTTTTTTTGTGGTTTCAATTTAACCCTTCGGCTTTGATTTTCCTCAAATTTCATAAGGTAAGTCTAAACCCTATTTTTTTTATCATTAATTTAGTGTTGTATTTGATTTGCCTTATTGACTGCTACTTGTGATTGATATATCCTACTTTTGATATTGTTGAGAACTTGTTGACCAATGCCGTTTCAACCACTATTCTAAGATTTTGTTTTCCAATCTTATTTTTTTGGAATAGGAGACTTTTGAGTCCGGAGGCCTACTTGAGAATGTCTCATCAGGGCAATATTTATATCCCAATTCAGAATTTTTAGATTGTTAAAAGTAAACTAATAAAGAATTGGCCCTTTTTTTACCATAATCACGGATTTATTCTGGATGTTCTTACTTGCAGGTCAGGGCAATGCGGATGATGTAGCAATTGCAATATTGAAGGAGTTGCCTCCTCTACAAGAGAAAGATCAATCAAGGGGAAGATTTGGAGATCAGTTCATAGGGGGAAATGGGCGAGGAATAACTAGCATAAAGAGAGACAACTATAGTTTGTAAATTTACAATGGATTTATAGTTTTTATTTGGATGATTGTATTGATAGTAATATTTCATTTAATTTTGTTGTGTTTGATTATTGTATGGAGTTTATTTATAATGTTATGCAGTGTATGGAGTGTTTAGGCTATTTTATGGAGTGTATAAACAATTTCATGGAGTGTTTATGGAATGTATAAACAATTTTATGGAGTGTTTATGGAGTATTTATGCAGGTATTATGTATATTGATTATGCCCAATTTTTAAGTAGAGGTCATGCCGAATTTTATACAGGTATTATATACATAGATTATGCTCAATTTTAAGAAGAGGTTATGCCCAATCTTATACATGTATTATATATGTATAGGTTATGTCTAATTTTATGTAGAAGTCATGTCCAGTTTTATGTAAAATGTATACAGACAGCGACGATTGCGAAGGTCTTGAGGATGTGGGTAGCCAAGTAACATGATTTCGGAGGCAAAGTGCATTAGAATCCGCAAGAGCCGCACAATTTCGAGATGCCATATCGACTTCCATGTGGAACGATAAATGATGGTTGTATCTTATTACTTTTGAACATGCGTCGTTTATATGTACTAAACTTGTAACTAGATGATTTTAATATTAAAGGCACGAACTCGTTATTAGAATAATCATTTTTTAGGTTATTAATAAAGTTGTATATGTATTTATTTATTATTTTTGTTCAATTTTATTACTATATTAAACTTCATATTTAAGTCTCTGGTAAATAAAATATAATCAAAGTATGCATTTGATTAATTAATTACATTTAATTTTGTCAAAATATATTATTAATTAATACCATGTAAAAAATCTATCTTATGTTATTAATATAATACTTTTTTATCCATTAATCATATTTATTTTTTATTTACTCTATTGTATTAGTGATTTAATAGTGGTAATTAAAATATTGTTAACTCAAACACTTGGTTTAATTAACTTATTTTTATAATTAATAAAATCAATGGTTTTAAATTTCGAAGATGAAGATGAAGATGAACTTGTTTACACTAACACCCTATTTCGAAGATTTCGAAGATGAACTTGTCCACACTAACACCCATTTCGAATATGAAGATCATGTAGGAGCATAAGATGAAGATGAAGATCAAATTTTCACTTTGTTGACTAACCCCCCCTTAGGAAACTCAATTAATCAATAGGGCCCGCTCTTGTTATGCGCAGAACCAGACTCGCCCGAGTCAACTCGGACCAGTGCGCCAGACTTCCAGTCGACCGAGTGAACCACCCAGATCGAGTCAACCCAGACCAACTCAGGCCGAGTCAACTCGGGTCTGGGTCACCCTAACTTGGTTCACTTATTTTTTGCCTCGATAATTGTGCCCAAGATTTCAGCCCGACCCGGTAAAAAAATTTCTAGCTGGATTATTATTTTTGAAGAATTGATAGATTATTCTTTGGTCAACATAGTATTTGGTCTACATATGTGCATTGGATTATTTCATGGGTAAGATATTACAAGGATTATTTTGGGTCGTGTTAAGTGGGCCCAAACCAAGCCCATTTCAGCTACTGCTATTGTGTCTCTATTGATGAGACATTATTATTGAAGAAGAGGTAGCCTCATACCATTATTTATAGTCATCCTCGTAAAAAAAATCAAATTTATTTGTGGTTGGGAGTCTATGACGGAGGAAATTCATCCCTGTCAAAAAAAGAATCAAATTTGTTTTTGGTTGGGAGTCCAAGACGAAGGAACTTCATCCTTGTAAAAAAAGGAATCAAATTTTTATGGTTGGAAGTCCATGATGAAGGAACTTATTGTTATATTTATGTTACTACCCCCATTAATACCATATATTACTCTACCACTTGAGAGTCGTTGTCCTGTGGAGGGACACGGTGGTGGAGGTGGACACTTCATAGCAATGTCTTAGTGGCTAGAAGTGATTTACTCTCACTGATATTATACTAGCTGAGCCTCATGAACGAGAGCACCACTATGAGGGGGACTGTTGGAATATGGAGGCATATTATACGAGACATATTTTATACATCATTTGCAGCAAGCTGAGAATTCATGTTGTTCCCTCACCCCCAGCTTGAGGGGGAGTGTTGGAAGACAGGGTCCAAACCCACACGACCAATGAAGACTTACATATTGAAGTGTATTAGAAGATGGGCCCAGGCCCATAAGACCAAGGAAGACCCATGCATCCAAGAGAGATTGAAGACGGGCTCAAGGCCCACATATCAAGGAGAAGACCCATAGGCCCACATACATTGATGGCAAGATAGTAAATAAAGGGTCATCTCATAGAGATGGAATTGATGTAACTAAGTTAAAGTTCTAAGGTTAAAACCCTAAACCCTAAACCCTAAGTTCAGGGGTATTATTATAATACAGTAGTTTCATAAATCTATAAATAGAGTTTCATAAACTATATAAATATCGTTGTTCTTCATGCTTGTTTTTTCTTCTTTCGCGATTATTATTATTGTTCTCTATAGTTTGGAATTAGGGTGTCTAATTCCTAACAAGAAGAAGAAGAAAGAGAAGAAGAAGAGAAGAAGAGAAGAAGAGAGAAAAATGAGAGATTTTAGAGCTCAACTTCCAAGAGAAGAGAGAGGAGAGTTTGGACTAATAATAGCAAAGATAACTTAATGCTCCACCTCTTAGCCAAGGGCCTTTTTTATAGTTGTTTGAGTGTATGTTAATGTTGGAAGATGGGCCCAAGCCTATATAATCAAGGAAGGCCCACATATTCAAGAGTGTTGGAAGATGGGCCCAAGCCCATATGACTAATGAAGGTCCACTTATCCAAGAGTGTTGGAAGATGGGCCCAAGTCCATAAGATATGAGACCCACCATGATCACATGATGTGGCATAAGAAGTCTTACACAATAAAAAGTCGAACAGAGCCAGAATTATTATGGAAGTTAGTCTCACAGAGGAGTTTTAGTTTAAAGGAGTTTTAGTCATGTTATATATTGGGTTATTTAATTATGCTAGGACTTATCTTTTAAGTGTTAGAGTTTAGGTGTAATTGGGACAAAGGTAGTTTAATTATAATTGGTCTTTACGACTTTCCTCTATTATAAATAGAGGTTCATGGACTCTGATTATAATAAGTCAATGAAGTATTTATCTTTTTCATAAAATCAACATGGTATCAAAGCAGGTTCATGTGATCCTTTTTTTATTTTTTTATCTTTAGCAGTTTAGGTTCGTATTTCTCTTTTTTTAGTCCCTATACCTGTTATTTGATTTACGTTTTCACATCTATAATTAGATTTTTATATTGCATATTATATATTGATGGAAATATATTCAAGAGCACTATCCAAATAAAATGAAATTTTTTCAATCGGAGTTATCTACAAAGAGAAATAGATATTTGAAGTAGCAAAGGTCAGATTGCAAAAGAGTTCGTGCAGCAGCAGAAAGCTTCAACTTCCGAGCTATTTTATGCTATAAATAACAAGGCTTTATATGGAGAATTATATATCGAAATAATGATCTATAAATCTATTTTCTTACCTATTGAACCAATTCACTATCTGTTTTTTTATAAGGAGGTATTGATCTTGGAAGAGTCAATGGTCATACCAGAAAAATGGGGAAAGAGAACTTAGTTCGGCAGAGACCGAAATCTATCAGATTATATATCTTAATAGAAGTATATTTTATGAAGTTAATTTATACTTGGATGAAATTTATTGAATTCTAGTTTCAGAAGGAGAAAATTTCATGTCAATTGGATCTATATTTAAGGATATATTCATATTAGAATAATCAAAGGTCATTCTAGAATCATGATGCATTGAAAAATCCTAATTTAAGCCAATTGTTTTGCGTCACTCGTTGAGTTGCTGTTATTGATCAAATATATTAGGAAAATATCTCACTTATTCTTTTTCGATTACTACATCTATGTTATTTGGTTCAAACTAGGAATACTACCATAACCTCCCAACTTGAGGGGGAGAAGTATAATAAGTACAAGAAAGAGGTATTTTATTTCATATGTTGTAGTAAGTTTTATGTGACCAAAATAATCAAGAAAGGGGGAGCACGAAAGATGAAGTTTTGGCATCTAAGAAGATTTTTTTACAGTAAAGAAAATTGAAGATCAATAATCCTGACTGGCAGTAATAATTGGGGTAATTATAGGTAATACCTGTTTCGGCTTGACTTGATTCTATTGCTTTGGCTAGATTATTAATTGAAGGGATTCACAACATATTCCTTGGTCAACATATGGCATCGGATTATTTCATGGGTCCTTTTTACAATGATTTTTATTATTTTGGTTCGTGTTATATGGGCACAGACCCCTTTCAGCTGTAACTATTGTGTCTTTTTGGATGAGACATTATTATTGAAGAAGTGGTGGCATCAGTATCTTATCTTCCTATTTACCCATTACCTATTGGTTATTTGAAAACCTTACTCCTACCATCCTTTATTTGACTCTCATATACATCTTTGGGCCAACCTTGTGCGTGTTGCTTATGTTGGGAGTTTAAGTCTATCATGTTTGGGTGTTTTTTAAGTCCATTGAGACATTTTTATGTACCTGTGGGTCTTTGATCGATGTCTTGTGAATGACAGACATTATCCACTGATCACGTCTTGTATTGTCATCTGGTAAATAACAGACATGTATTTATCACGTATCACGTCTTTTATCACCGTTTTGTGAATGACAGACATTTGTCACCCATTTCTACCAGTGAGAGTCGGTGCCCGGGTTGGGACACCGCGATGGAAGAGATTATTACTACATATACATTACCCCACTTGAGAGTCATTGTTCTGTAGAGGGACACGATGGAGGAGTATTTAGTACATTTTTTAATACTACGTATAGACCCACTACTTGTGAAAGATAAGAGTGCCACTCCTTGAGAATGATAGGAGTGTGCCCTACATCTACCATGGCTTATAACTAGAGTATGGAGCGATGTCATACAACTTGGAGTGATTTTACTCTCACTTATCTTATGCCAGTTAAACCTCATGGAAGAAAACACCAACGTGAGGGAGAGTGTTGGAAGATATGGAGGACTGCCATTTTATACGAGAAGATCCTATACATCATTTGCAACAAGTTGGGAGTTCATGATGTTCTCTCACCCCCAGCTTGAGGGGAAGTGTTGAAAGATGGGCCTATGCCCACACGACCAAGGAAGACCCACATATACAAGAGTGTTGGAAGATGGGCCCAAGCCCATAAGATATGTGACCCACCATGATCACGTGAGGAAACATTAGGAGTCTTACACACTAAGAAGTCTAACAAAGCCAGACTTATTATGGAAGCATGTCTCACAAAGGAGTTTCAGTTTAAAAGAGTTTTAGTCATGTTACTCTTCTATTTATATTGAGTTATTTAATTATACTAGGACTTATCTTTTAAGTGTTAGAGTTTGGGTATAATTCGGACAAATATTGTTTAATAGTAATTGGACTATACTATTTTCCTAATTATATTATAAATAGAGGTTCATATACTCTGATGATAATAACTCAATAAAGTATTTCTCTTTTCCATAAATTCAACAGTTACAATGACTACAATACCCTTATGACTAAAACCTTTACAAAAGAAGAGACATAAATAGATATATAGTTACATCTTCATTTCATCTTTATGAGAAGTCGTCTTTTTTACCAAGATGTCACCTCTTGGATGTGTGGGCTTGAGCCCATGTTCTAAGAAGAGCAAAACAGAGAAGGTTGTGAGGATAATAGAATTGTGGGAAGTGAGATTGTGAGGGTAAATAGTATTATCTCAAAGTACATAGCAATGCAAGGAGGAATCTATTTCCCACGATAAAATGGGTGGAAGCATCCAACAGCAAGGACCTGCAACTAGATGTTATTTAGATTCTCTTGGACAAAGGCAACAAGACTGTAAGGTTCTCTATAGGAGAAGAAAGTTTTGCAACTTGTGGTTGTTGACCGGGGGACTCTCCAATTGTTATTAGTTGGATATAGTTGGAGTTTGAGGGCTTATTTATACATCTCTGTTATTTGGGCTTATTGCTACATCGATGATTTTTGGTTCAAGCTGGGATCACTCTCATTACCTCCCAACTTGAGGGGGGAGAAGTAGAAGAAGTATAAGGAAGAGGTATTTTATTCCATATGTTGTGGATAAGTTTTATGTGTCCAAAATATTAAAGAAAGAGGGAGCACAGATGAAGCTTGTGCATCCAAGGAGAAAATTTTATATCTGATTATTTCATGGGTTCTTTTACAAAATTTATTATATGTGTTAGAATATGGTCGTGTTGTATTCAGCTACAACTATTATGTCTCTTTGGATGACACATTATTATTGAAGAAGAGGAGGCTTCGGTATCCTTTCTCATACCATCATTTACTTAATACCCCGTAAAAAATATCAACGGTTGGGATTTTATGATGGAGGAACTTAATACCCCTTAAAAAATATCAATGGTTGGGATTCCATGACGAAGGAACTTAATACCCCATAAAAAATATCAACGGTTGGGATTTTATAACAGAGGAACTTAATACCTCGTAAAAAATATCAACGGTTGGGATTCCATGACGGAGGAACATAATACCCCATCAAAAATATCAACGGTTGGGATTCCATGACGGAGGAACTTAATACCCCGTCAAAAATATCAACGGTTGGGATTCCATGACTGAGGAACTTAATACCCCATAAAAAATATCAAAAATATCAACGGTTGGGATTCCAAGATGGAGGAACTTAATACCCCGTCAAAAATAGCAACAGTTGGGATTCCATGACGGAGGAACTTAATACCCCATCAAAAATATCAACGGTTGGGATTCCAAAACGGAGGAACTTAATAGCCCGAAAAAATATAAAAAATATCAATGGTTGGGATTCCATGGCAGAGCAACTTAAAAATTTGGGACACTGTGATGGAGGAACTTGATACCCTGTAAAAAATATCTACCAATGTTGGTGCTCGGATTGGGATACCATGATGGATGAGCTTATTATTACATGATTGATGAGCTTATTATTATATCTAGGACATACCCACACACCCCCCCCCCCCCCCCCCCCCCCCCCCCCCCCCCCCCCCACCCCTTAATTGTCCAATTGGGCCTCATGGAAGAGAGCACCAGCGTGAAGGGGAGTGTTCGAAGATATGGAGGACTGCCATTTTATAGAAAAAGATATTATACATCATTTGCAGCAAGCTGAGAGTTCATGATGTTCTCTCACCCCCAACTTCAGGGGGAGTGTTGGAAGATGGGCTCCAGCCCACACGACCAAGGAAAACCCACATATCTAAAAGTATTGGAAGATGGGTCTAAGCCCATAAGAAGTATGACCCACCATGATTTCCACGAGCTGACATCCTTATCACATAAGTTGGAAGATGAAGGACTCACAAAGATAACCAATAGCTGGTTGGAAGATCGAGAAAGACTTACAAAGAAAACCACAAGTTGGTTGGAAGATCAAGAAGACTCACAAAGGCATCTTTATCTTATGGTCACGTCCTAGAAGAGTTCTAGTTTTAGTCATGTTAGTCTTCTATTTATATTGGGTTATTTAATTATACTAGGACTTATCTTTAAGTATTAGAGTTTAGGTATAATTGGGACAAATATTGTTTAATTGTAATTGGACTATACTATTTTCCTAATTATATTATAAATAGAGGTTCATATACTCTGATGATAATAACTCAATAAAGTATTTATCTTTTCCATAAATTCAACAGTTATAATGACTACAATACCCTTATGACTAAAAACCTTTACAAAAGAAGAGACATAAATAGATATATAGTTACATCTTCATTTCATCTTAATGAGAAGTCGTCTTTTGTACTAAGATGCCACCTCTTGGATGTGTGGGCTTGAGCCCATGTTCTAAGAAGAGCTAAAGAGAGAAGGTTGCGAGCAGGGGTGGCATCGAGTCGAGCCAAGCCCGAACCTGCTTATGTTCGAGTCGAGCTTGATTTAAATATTTTGAGCCGAGCTTCAAGCTGAGTCTCGTCTCGAGCCTAAAATTGTTATCGAGCTCGAGCCCAACGAGTTCGAGCCGAGCTTCGAGCCGAGCTCGAGCCTCAACATACATTTAAAATTTTTCAAAACAATATATATCGAATAAAATGTATATAAAATTATGCATACATTTTACATAAAATTGGGCATGACCTCTACATAAAATTGGGCATACCTTATATATATAATATGTGTATAAGATTGGGCATAACCTCTACTTAAAATTGAGCATAATCTATATATATAATACTTGTATAAAATTCAGCATGACCTCTACTTAAAATTGGGCATAATCAATATACATAATACCTGCATAAACACTCCATAAACACTCCATAAAATTGTCTATACATTCCATAAACACTTCATGAAATTGTTTATACACTCCATAAAATAATCTAAACACTCCATACATTGCATAACATTATAAATAAACTCCATACAATAATCAAACACAACAAAATTAAATAAAATATCGCTATCAATTTAGAATCACCCAAATAAAAACTATAAATCCTTTAAATAAAATCCTATTACTATTACAGACTTACTAGAAAATTAAAAGAAATATTTTAAATTTTTCTTAGGAAAGTTAAATGGACCTCTTATTGCCTTTTCTAAGGAAATAAATAAAAATTAATAATTAATCAAATATATTATAATATTTATCGATAAATTTTAATCACATAAAATGTCAAACACAAAATTGCTATGAAAATTGCCTCATGCTCAAAGTATTATATCATCAACTGTCAAATAATTTTCAAAATTTTTCTATATGGTTTTCTAACCCATCTTGGCAAGAAAATTTTACTTAGAAAATTATATGATTTTTTAAAAAGAATTTATAATTAGAAAAATATTTTGAAAAAACATGAGGCACTAATGGTCCCTATATTTCTATTAAAAATGTCTTTTCAACATTTATTGAAAAAACCACTAATAGTCTCTAGAAACGTATTTCTACTAAAATATCTTTTCAATTTTTTTAAGAGCCATGAGTAAGGGACAGAGTTTTCTTTTTCCTTGTTTATGATCTCGCACGTAGGGGTGGCTTTGAATAAATTATATATAAAATTATGCATACATTTTAAAAAAATATAATGATAGGGGAGGTTCAGGATTGAATTTCAATAATAGATTAAAATGCACTAATATTAATATTTTTTACTCCAATTGTTGTCTAGCTTGTTTTGTAAATTTTGAATCTGGCCATAATTTATTATGGCCTCCTTAGTGCCCCTAGATAATAATTTATATTCTAGGAAAAACTAAAAAAAAATTTCCTATGATACATATTCCCAAAAAACCTTTAAATAAAATCTTATTACTATTAGTGACTTATTAGAAAATTACAGGAAATATTTTAAAATTTTCTTAGGAAAGTTAAATGGACCTTTTATTGTCTTTTCTAGGGAAATAAATAAAAATTAATAATCAATCTAATATATTATTATACTTATCGATAAAATTTTAATTAAATAAAATATCAAACAATAAATTGCAATGAAAATTGCTTCATGCTAAAAGTATTACAGCATCAACTGTTAAATACTTATTCAAAAATTTTCTATACAGTTTTCTACCCCATCTTGGTACGAAAAATCTTACTTTGAAAATTAAATGATTTTTAATAAAAAATTTCAATTAGAAAAATGTTTAAAAAAAATGAGACAATAATAGTTTATAGAAAATTATTTCTATAAAATTTATTTTTAATTTTTTCCAGAAGAAAAAGTTTTTTTTTTATTACACGTGTGAAATCATCTTCTCGAGAGGGAGGGGGGAGATTATTTCTCCCCAGTTCTGGTTTTCCGCCGAGACGACGCGGAGGGAAGGGGGTTACGGTGCTGGGGAGGACCTATCGTCAGGGATGACGGCCACGACGAAGTCGGTGGCGACGGAAGCGGCGGTGACGGAAGCGGCGGCGACGAAAACAGAGGCGACGGCGAGGAGAGAAAGAAATCGAACGGACGGCCACAAAGGCGGCCGACGAGCAGCTGCGATGGCAGTATAGACGCCAACGAACAGCTACGACGGCGGTAAAGGCGGCGACAACAACCGATGGGAGGGGTCGACGGTGACGAGGGGGGAGGAAAAAATTCCCCCCCCCCCCCTCACTCTCGCTCGCGATCCCGTTACCGATTCATACCGATCCGACTCACTTCGAGCCGGCTCGCGAGCCAACAAACCAAACCTAGCTTCGGTCGAGCTCGGCTCGTTAAGGTAAACGAGCAGATTTCGGTGCTCGAGCTCGACAAATGACGAATCGAACCGAGCTGGTACAGAGCCAAACCGAGCCGGCTCACGAACCGGCTCGGTTCGAAGCCACCCCTAGTTGCGAGGGTAAATAGTATTATCTCAAAGTACATAGCAATGCAAGGAGGAATCTATTTCCCACAATAAAATGGGTGGAAGCATCCAACAGCAAGGACCTGTAACTAAATGTTATTTAGATTCTCTTGGACAAAGGCAACAAGACTGTAAGGTTCTCTACAGGAGAAGAAAGTTTTGCAACTTGTGATTGTTGACCGGGGGACTCTCCAATTGTTATCAGTTGGATATAGTTGGAGTTTGAGGGCTTATTTATACATCTCTGTTATTTAGGCTTATTGCTACATCGATGATTTTTGGTTCAAGCTGGGATCACTCTCATTACCTCCCAACTTGAGGGGGGAGAAGTAGAAGAAGTACAAGGAAGAGGTATTTTATTCCATATGTTGTGGATAAGTTTTATGTGACCAAAATATTAAAGAAAGGGGGAGCATAGATGAAGCTTGTGCATCCAAGGAGAAAAATTTTTATCGGATTATTTCATGGGTTCTTTTACGTAATTTATTATATGTGTTAGAAGATGGTCGTGTTGTATTCAGCTACAACTATTATGTCTCTTTGGATGAGACATTATTATTGAAGAAGAGGTGGCCTCGGTATCCTTTCTTATACCATCATTTACTTAATACCCCGTAAAAAATATCAACGGTTGGGATTTTATGACGGAGGAACTTAATACCCCGTAAAAAATATCATCGGTTGGGATTCCATGACGGAGGAACTTAATACCCGGTAAAAAAAATCAACGGTTGGGATTTTATGACAGAGGAACTTAATACCCCGTAAAAAATATCAACGGTTGGGATTCCATGACGGAGGAACTTAATACCCTGTCAAAAATATCAACGGTTGGGATTCCATGACGGAGGAACTTAATACCCCATAAAAAATATCAACAGTTAGGAATCCATGACGGAGGAACTTAATACCCCATAAAAAATATCAAACATATCAACGGTTGGGATTCCAAGATGGAGGAACTTAATACCCCGTCAAAAATATCAACGGTTGGGATTCCATGACGGAGGAACTTAATACCCCATCAAAAATATAAAAAATATCAACGGTTAGGATTCCAAGACGGAGGAACTTAATAGCCCAAAAAAATATATATAAAAAATATCAATGGTTGGGATTCCATGATGGAGCAATTGAAAATTTTGGGACACCGTGATGGAGGAACTTGATACCCCGTAAAAAATATCTACCAATGTCGGTGCTCGGATTGGGATACCATGATGGATGAGCTTATTATTACATCTATGTTATAACCCCCCCCCCCCCCCCCCCCCCCCCCCCCCCCCCCGCCATTCCTCTGAATTGTCCAATTGGGCCTCATGGAAGAGAGCACCAGCGTGAGGGAGAGTGTTTGAAGATATGGAGGACAACCATTTTATACAAAGATATTATATATCATTTGTAGCAAGTTGAGAGTTCATGATGTTCTCTCTCCCCCAAGTGGAGGGGGAGTGTTGGAAGATGGGCTCCAGCCCACACGACCAAGGAAGACCCACATATCTAAGAGTATTGGAAGATGGGTCTAAGCCCATAAGAAGTATGACCTACCATGATTTCCACGAGCTGGCATCCTTATCACATAAGTTGGAAGATGAAGGACTCACAAAGATAACCACAAGCTGGTTGGAAGATCAAGAAGGACTCACAAAGATAACGACAAGTTGGTTGGAAGATCAAGAAGGACTCACAAAGGCATCTTTATCTTATGGTCACGTCCTAGAAGAGTTCTAGTTTTAGTCATGTTAGTCTTCTATTTATATTGGGTTATTTAATTATACTAGGACTTATCTTTAAGTATTAGAGTTTAGGTATAATTGGGACAAATATTGTTTGATTGTAATTGGACTATACTATTTTCATAATTATATTATAAATAGAGGTTCATATACTCTTATGATAATAACTCAATAAAGTATTTATCTTTTCCATAAATTCAACAGTTACAATGACTACAATACCCTTATGACTAAAAACCTTTACAAAAGAAGAGACATAAATAGATATATAGTTACATCTTCATTTCATCTTAATGAGAAGTCGTCTTTTTTACTAAGATGCCACCTCTTGGATGTGTGGGCTTGAGCCCATGCTCTAAGAAGAGCTAAAGAGAGAAGGTTGCGAGCAGGGGTGGCATCGAGTCGAGCCGAGCCCGAACCTGCTTATGTTCGAGTCGAGCTTGATTTAAATATTTTGAGCCGAGCTTCGAGCTGAGCCTCGTCTCGAGCCTAAAATTTTTATCGATCTCGAGCCCAACGAGCTCGAGCCGAGCTTCGAGCCGAGCTCGAGCCTCAACATACATTTAAAATTTTTCAAAAAATATATATCGAATAAAATATATATAAAATTATGCATACATTTTACATAAAATTGGGCATGACCTCTACATAAAATTGGGCATACCTTATATATATAATATGTGTATAAGATTGGGCATAACCTCTATTTAAAATTGAGCATAATCTATATATATAATACTTGTATAAAATTCAGCATGACCTCTACTTAAAATTGGGCATAATCAATATACATAATACCTGCATAAACACTCCATAAACACTCCATAAAATTGTCTATACATTCCATAAACACTTCATGAAATTGTTTATACACTCCATAAAATAATCTAAACACTCCATACACTGCATAACATTATAAATAAACTCCATACAATAATCAAACACAACAAAATTAAATAAAATATCACTATCAATTTACAATCACCCAAATAAAAACTATAAATCCTTTAAATAAAATCCTATTACTATTACAGACTTACTAGAAAATTACAAGAAATATTTTAAATTTTTCTTAGGAAAGTTAAATGGACCTCTTATTGCCTTTTCTAAGGAAATAAATAAAAATTAATAATTAATCAAATATATTATTATACTTATCAATAAATTTTTAATCACATAAAATGTCAAATACAAAATTACTATGAAAATTGCCTCATGCTCAAAGTATTATATCATCAACTGTCAAATACTTATTCAAAATTTTTCTATCTGGTTTTCTAACCCATCTTGGCAAGAAAATCTTACTTAGAAAATTATATGATTTTTTAAAAAGAATTTATAATTAGAAAAATATTTTGAAAAAACATGAGGCACTAATGGTCCCTATATTTCTATTAAAAATGTCTTTTCAACATTTATTGAAAAAACCACTAATAGTCTCTAGAAACGTATTTCTACTAAAATATATTTTCAATTTATTTAAGAGCCATGAGAAAGGGAAAAAGAGTTTTTTTTCCTTGTTTATGATCTCGCACGTAGGGGTGGCTTTGAATAATTATATATGAAATTATGCATACATTTTTAAAAAATATAATGATAGGGGAGGTTCAGGATTGAATTTCAATAATGGATTAAAATGCACCAATATTAATATTTTTTACTCCAATTGTTGTCTAGCCTGTTTTGTAAATTTTGAATCTGGCCATAATTTATTATGGCCTCCTTAGTGCCCCTAGATAAAAATTTATATTCTATGAAAAACTAAATTTTTTTTTCCTATGATACATATTCCCAAAAAAACCTTTAAATAAAATCTTATTACTATTAGTGACTTATTAGAAAATTACAGGAAATATTTTAAAATTTTCTTAGGAAAATTGAATGGACTATTGTCTCTTCTAGGGAAATAAATAAAAATTAATAATCAATCTAATATATTATTATACTTATTGATAAATTTTTAATTAAATAAAATATCAAACACAAAATTGCAAAGAAAATTGTTTCATGCTAAAAGTATTACAGCATCAACTGTTAAATACTTATTCAAAAATTTTCTATACAGTTTTCTATCCCATCTTGGTACGAAAAATCTTACTTAGAAAATTATATGATTTTTAATAAAAAATTTCAATTAGAAAAATGTTTAAAAAAACATGAGACACTAATAGTTTATAGAAAATTATTTTTAATTTTTTTTAGAGGAAAAAGTTTTTTTTTTTATTTTATCGCTCGTGCGAAATCATCTTCTCGCGAGGGATGGGGGAGATTATTTCTCCCCTGTTCTGGTTTTTCGCTGAGACAACGCGGAGGAAAGGGGGTTACGACGCTAGAGAGGACCTATCGATAGGGATGACGGCCACGATGGAGTCGGCGGCGACGGAAGCGGAGGTGACGGAAGCGGCGGCGACGGAAACAGAGGCGACGACGAGGAGAGGAAGAAATCGAACGGACGGCCACAGAGGCGGTCGACGAGCAACTGCGACGGCAGTATAGACGCCGACGAACAGCTATGACGGCTGTAGAGGCGGCGACAACAACCGATGGGAGGGGTCAACGGTGACGAGGGGGGAGGAAAAAATTTTCCCCCCCTCGCTCTCGCTCCCGCTCCCACTCCCCCGCTCGCTCGCGATCCCGTTACCGATTAATACCGATCCGACTCACTTCGAGCCGGCTCGCGAGCCGACGAACCGAACCTAGCTTCGGTCGAGCTCGGCTCGTTAAGGTAAACGAGCCGATTTCGGTGCTCGAGCTCGATAAATGACGAATCGAACCGAGCCGGTACCGGCTCGGTTCGAAGCCACCCCTAGTTGAGAGGGTAATAGAATTGAGGGAAGTGAGATTGTGAGGGTAAATAGCAATGCAAGGAGGAATCTATTTCCCACGATAAAATGGGTGGAAGCATCCAACACTGCAACTAGATGTTATTTATGATGTTCTCTCACCCCCAACTTGAGGGGAGTGTTGGAAGATGGGCCCAATCCCATAAGATATGTGACCCACGATGATCACGTGAGGAGACATTAAAAGTCTTACACAATAAGAAGTCTAACAGAGCCAGAATTATTATGGAAGCATGTCTCACAAAGGAGTTACACTTTAAAGGAGTTTTAGTCATGTTAGTCTTCTATTTATATTGGGTTGTTTAATTATACTAGGACTTATGTTTAAGTGTTAGAGTTTGGGTATAATTGGGACAAATATTGTTTAATTGTAATTGGACTATACTATTTTCCTAATTATATTATAAATAGAGGTTCATATACTCTGATGATAATAACTCAATAAAGTATTTATCTTTTCCATAAATTTAACAGTTACAATGACTAAAATACCCTTATGACTACAACATTTACTAAAGAAGAGACATAAATAGATATATAGTTACATCTTCATTTCATCTTTATGAGAAGTCGTCTTTTTTACCAAGATGCCACCTCTTGGATATGTGGGCTTGAGCCCATGTTCTAAGAAGAGATAAAGAGAGAAGGTTGCGAGGGTAATAGAATTGAGGGAAGTGAGATTGTGAGGGTAAATAGCAATGCAAGGAGGAATCTATTTCCCACGATAAATGGGTGGAAGCATCCAACACTGCAACTAGGTGTTATTTGAGTACCCCCACGTTTGCCACATGAGCAGGTTCGATGAAAAATCAAGCGAGCGTAGATGAGACGTGGCACTAATATTTTAACATAAATTGTCCTCCCTCATTCTTGTCCTCCCTCCCCTAATGTCCCTTTCATTTCTCTTAACAAACTCAAGACTCTCCTCTCTTCAGTAACGGAAACTTCCCTTTCATTGTTTCTTCGTGCTCTCTCATGGGTCGTAGCCGAGGCAGAGTTGCTTGGTCTTTAATCTCCGACGAGAGGTCGCGGATGACGACCTTCCTCAACAGGCGGAAGGGGTTGATGAAGAAGAGTAAGGAGTTATCAAAACTCTGTGGGATCGATGTATGCGTGATATGTTCCAGCCCCCAAAGCAGCCAGAAAATCGATGCTGAGACGTGGCCGCCGGAGCCGTCGAGGGTTCAGGAGATCATCTCCGAATATCGAAGTCGGAGCAACATGGATAGAGAACAACGGAAGGTAGATCTTCTTGATTTCTTGAACAGCAAGAAGAAGGAACTGGAGGGGGAGCTTCGTCAGCTGAAGAGAGACAATGCAAACTCGGAATCCCCTTCTACGTATTCCCGTCTTGATGTGTTCTCTGAAGAATCTTTGAGAGATACCGCGGCGAAGATCAATTCCATCTTGGCGACCCTGAAAGATAAGATCGAGCTTCGGAAGCGTGAACAGAGTGGTTCTTTCTGTTACCTTCTGGACAACAATCAGACTGGGTTTGGGATGGTTGAAAATCAAAACCCACCTTTTTCTGGGTTTTGCTCGCAGCCTTCTAATCAACCGATGGAGATGACGACTGAATTTCACCACATTCAGCCACTGGCTTCGCGTTTTCCTGCAGAAGAATCTCTTCAGATGCAGTCCGGTCAAAATCTATTCGACGTGGAGGCGAGCGTGAAGTTTCCTGTGCCATCCCACAATTTCTGCGATTCTATTGACGTCGTCTCCGATGAAGTCCCGCCGTTCCTTCCTCTCTGGTTGCAGGAACCAAATTACAGTAGTGGGATTTCGGCGAACATGGATCAGACGGATAACTGTTCAATGGATGGATTTTTCTCTTCACTCGTGCCATCTGTGCAGTATATTGGAACTTCCTTGCCGCCTCAACCGATGCTGCAGCCGCAATTCTTCTCGGCACAAACGAGTCAGATGGGTACCTTCGCATTACAGATGGATCAAGCTAATGTTGGGTTCTGTTGATTAATACTGTCAATTATTTTGTTTGTTATTTCTCTTTGTTAATTCAATAAGACGAAGAAGGAAGGGTAGAGCTTCCCAAATTTTGTTAAAGAAGGCCGGATGGACTGTCATTTTCCTTGTTAATTCAATAGGACTTGGAAGGAAGCTTTGAGTTTCCCCAATTTTGTTGAAGTGAAGATGGGATGTACATGTAAGTGCTATTATTGTTGTTATTGTCAATTTTTTTGTTCAAATACCAATGGAGGATTCACCTTATAGAGGAGATTGAGCTGCGAATGTCAGATTCAATTTTGAAACAAATTTATCAATTGATTCGTCTTGAAGTTTCATCTAATCCTTCGCTTTGGAGAGAGGAGTTAAAGATTGATGGATGGAGTTTAGGCCTTAAGAATGATCTGAATTGTTGAATTGTGAGAGCTTTGGTTTTAACTATATAGACAAAGTACATGCAAGACATTGAGTCTAAACTAAAAAAATTTCATAGGAGAATAGTTTACCTTAAGAAGGTGGCATATGGTATTTTCGTGATTCATCAAACACAAGAAATTCAGAACATTGTTGCTAAAATTATCGCCAAAGATATTCCATTAGATGATAGAATACAATCTCCGCTCATTTAAAAGCTTCCTCTGTCATGCTTAAACTTTAAGATCCAGATGAAGCATATGAAGCATAAAAGAGTACAGGAAAACTTGCATGGCTACAAAAGTTAGTAAAAAACGAATTTGAGAGAATCCAATAAGACTAACTTCATAAAGAAGAAAATCGAGAAATCCTTAAGTAAACATGATAATCGAGAAAATTAGGTCACTTTATCAAATAGTATAGACATGGCAAAGGGCAAGATGATAATATAACTCCTTAAGTAAACATGATAATTGAGACTAACTCAGTTGAAACCGGTGACAAGTTAGTTACGATTAACTTAAAGATAAAACTGGCATTTAATTCAATCAATTGTTGGATTGACACAGGAATAATAGTCAATGTTTGTTATGATGTCTTTTATGTTTTTTCTTCCTACTGGTATCTTCACTTACCTCTCACGAGCTACAACTCCAACTCCCTCTCGGTGATGATAAAACCCTAATAGCGGCACCCCTCAATTATAAAGAGAAAATTAGGGCAACCACGATACAAGAGTAAAATTCTCAAACTGCCCTTCATGAAACAACAATTAATATATCGTGGACCGGGGCGGGGGCTCTGCCCCCCCTTCCAACCCCACAATGACCTTACCACAGAGGTCGATCTGCGTACTGACTCAGCGTAGGGCATTGATTAGGCTCCGCAACTTAACACAAACCTATATAAATATCGTTGTTCTTCATGCTTGTTTTTTCTTCTTCCACGATTATTATTATTGCTCTCGTTAGTTTGGAATTAGAGTGTCTAATTCAAGAAGAAGAAGAAAGAGAAGAAGAAGAGAAGAAGAGAGAAAAGAGAGAGAGTTTAGAACTCGGCTTCCAAGAGAAGAGAGAGGAGAGTTTGGACTGATGATAAGGGAGATAACTTAATGCTCTACCTTTAGCCAAGGGCCTCTATTTATAGTTTTTTTGAGTGTATGTTAATGTTGGAAGATGGGCCCAAGCCCACATAATCAAGAAAATCCCACATATTCAAGAGTGTTGGAAGATGGGCCCAAACCCATAAGATCAATGACGCCCACATATCCAAGAGTGTTAGAAGATGGGCCTAAGCCCATAAGATATAGGACCCACCATAATCATGTGACATTGCATAAGAAGTTTTACACAATAAGAAGTCTAATAGAGCCAGATTTATTATGGAAGTTGGACTCATAGAGGAGTTTAAGTCATGTTAGTCTTATATTTATATTGGGTTATTTAATTATGCTAGGACTTATCTTTAAGTGTTAGATTTTGGGTGTAATTGGGACAAAGGTAGTTTAATTGTAATTGGTCTCTACTACTTTCCTCTATTATAAATAGAGGTTCATGTACTCTGATTATCATAAGTCAATGAAGTATTTATCTTTTCCGTAAAATCAACATGGTATCAAAGCAGGTTCTATGGTAATGTGATCCTTTTCTGATTTTTTTTATCTCTAGTAGTTTAGGTTTGTATTTCTCTTTTTTTAGTCCCTATACCTGCTATTTTATTTACATTTTCACCTCTATACTTAGATTTTCTATTATATTATATATATTGACGAAAATATATTCAAGACTAATTTCCAAAGAAAAATGATTTTTTTGCAATCGGAGTTATCTATAAAGAGGAATCGATATTTGAAGCAGCAAAGGTCAGATTGCAAAAGAGGATCGTGCTATAGCTGAAAGCTTCAACTTTCGAGCTATTTTATGCTATAAATAACGAGACTTTATATGGAGAATTATATATCGAAAGAACGACCTATAAATCTATTTTCTTACCTATTCAACCAATTCTCTATCTTTTTTTTTTATAAGGAGGTATTGATCTTGGAAGAGTCAATGGTCATACCAGAAAAATGGGGAAAGATAACTTAGTTCGGCAGAGACCGAAATTTATCAGATTATATATCTTAATAGAAGTATATTTTATAAAGTTAATTTATACTTGGATGAAATTTATTTAATTCTAATTTCAAAAGGAGAAAATTTTATGTCAATCGGATCTATATTTAAGGATATATTTGTATTAGAATAATCAAAGGTCATTCTAGAATTATGATGTGTTGAAAAATCCTAATTTAAGCCGATTGTTTTGCATCACTGTTTGAGTTGATGTTATTGATCAACTATATTAGGAAAATATTTGACGTCGGACACAGGATAGTGATTATCCTGCCGGCAATTCCACCGGTAATCTGTGGGAAAAATTGGCAATAGGTCGCCCTAAACAGAGAGAAAACCTCTTGTTTCTATTCAATTTCATACACAATCAAATATCCATCCCCTGTACACAAAACGAGTTTTAACATCCAAAATGCAAAGCCCCCGACAAGCCCGGGCTACAACTCAAAGCAAACAAACCCAAACCGGGTTCAGAAAGACGGATCCGATTACTTACCCTCCTCACGCTTCTCCTGCATCAGTCGTCTCGGGTTCGAAAGAACTCGTCCTCGAGTTCACAGTAGCAGCATCGGAATCCAGAAAACAAGGACTCAAGTGTTTAACATTAAAGACATCAGAAGTCCGCAAATGACTGGGGAGGCGTAGTCTGTAGGGATTATCATTGATCTTCTACAGGACCTCACATGGGCCAATCTTCCGTGCCTTAAGCTTAGTATACTCTCCAACAGGAAAACGATCACGAGTTAAAACTGCCCAAACCAAATCACCAACGTCGAAAAGTACCTGACGACGGTGATTGTCTGTCTAAACCTTGTACTTGGCATTACTCTCGTGAATGGCTTTCTTCACCTGCTCATGGACATCTCAAAGAGATGTTGCCATCTCATCTGCCTAGTGACTCAGACGACCCACACGTAGAATAGGGGCCAAGTCAAACACCCCGGAGGGATTCTGACCATAGACAACCTCAAATGGGCTCATACCGGTGGTTTTGTGTTTCGACCTGTTATAGGCAAATTCTACTTGAGGTAATGCCAAATCCCACTGTTTCGGTTTAGTTCCTGCCAAGCTTCTCAAAAGGTTGCCCAAACTCCGGTTCACCACCTCAGTTTGACCATCCGTCTGGGGGTGGTAGGCGCTGCTAAAGTTCAACTTCGTCCCCAGTTTCTCCCATAAACTCCGCCAGAAATGACTCAAAAACTTGGTGTCACGATCAGAAGTAATGGAGCGAGGAACGCCATGTAAACGCACAATCTCTCGAAAGTAAAGATGGACGATCCTGGCGGCATCCATTGTTTTCCGGCAAGCAACAAAATGGGCCATTTTGGAAAACCTGTCAACCACAACCAAAATAGAATCCAAAGTCCTCTGGGTAGGGGGTAAGCCCAACACGAAGTCCATACTGACATCAATCCACGGGGCTTCAGGTACTGGTAACGGGGTGTACAGGCCCGCATTAGTGAGAACTCCCTTGGACCGCTGGCACACATAACAACGCTCCACATAATGAGCCACGTCACTGGGCAGTTTGGGCCAGTAATAACAAGAAGATATCAAATCCAACGTCTTATCTCGCCCAAAGTGACCCTCGTTATGAAGTTCCCTAATAATCAACTGTCGTAGTGAACACTTCGGAATGCACAACTGTAATCCGCGAAACAAATAACCATGAGGCAAAAGAAAATCATGGTGTTGACCCTCAGTTACCTCGCGAAGTATCCGCCCGAATGAAGGATCTATAGCATACATAGCAGAGAAAGTCTTAAAGCCTGCAACGTTGGCGCTCATGGTAGTGAGGAGTAATGTACGACGGCTCAAGGCATCTGCGACACGATTCAGATTCCCTACTTGGTGTCTCAGTGCAAATGTGAACTCTTGTAAGTACGCCACCCACTTGGCATGCCGACGACACAGTTTGTGTTGGCCATTGATGTACTTTAAGGCCTCATGATCAGTGAATAGAATGAACTCCTTCTGGACGAGGTAGTGACGCCAATGCTTCAAGGACTGAACTATGGCATAAAACTCCAGATCATATGTGGAATAATTCTTCTTGGAACTGGATAGCTTCTCACTGAAAAAAGCTATGGGCCGCCCCTCCTGACTAAAAACACCACCAATACCAACCCCAGATGCATCACAGTTCACCTCAAACACCTTCTCAAAATCAGGAAGTGCCAAAATGGGGGCCTCTGTCATCTGTTGCTTGACCAGTTGAAAACTGGCCTCCGCCTCCTCGGACCACCGGAACTCACGTTCTTTGAGGCACTCTGTGAGAGGAGCAATCAGAGTGCTGAAGTGTCGAATGAACCGACGGTAGAAGGACGCCAAGCCATGAAAACTGCGGACATCGTGCAAGGTCTTTGGTGTGGGCCACTCCAAGACCGCATTGATCTTCGTCTGATCTGCATGAACACCATCAGTAGACACAACAAACCCAAGAAAATTTACAGAGGTAGTGAAGAAAGAACACTTCAGTCGAACCACGAACAGGTGCTCCGTCCGCAACATCGCAAAAACAACACAGAGGTGATCAAAATGGGATGCCCACGTCGGACTATAAATGAGGATATCGTCAAAGTACACGACAACGAATTTCCACATAAATGGTCGTAGAATCTGATGCATAAACCTCATAAAGGTGTTGGGTGCATTGGACAGCCCAAACGACATGACCATCCACTCATACAACCCATGTTGCATCTTAAACGCTGTCTTCCACTCATCTCCAGGCCTTATTCTGATCTGGCGGTATCCGCTCTTAAGGTCAATTTTGGAGAAGACCTTAGAATCGGACAACTGGTCTAACATATCATCCAGGCGAGGAATGGGAAATCTGTACTTCACTGTAATCCTGTTGATTGTTCGGCTATCAACACACATACGCCACGAGCCATCTTTCTTTGGCACTAGTAGGGCAGGAACTGCACATGGGCTCATACTCTCACGGATGTAACCCCTATCCAACAACTCTATCACCTGTCGCTGCAACTCTTCAGACTCCTTGGGGTTGAGGCGATATGCTGGCCGACTTGGCAAACTGGACCCCGGCACAAGGTCAATCTTATGCTGAATATCCCTCATAGGCGGCAATCCGGGAGGAAGGTCCTCTGGCATCAAGTCAGAAAACTCTGCTGGTAAATCAGGAGTTACATCTATGATACTATTCCAACAAGGAAGTAGAGCATAGACTAAATCTTCCTTCTCTATCTCTACGAGAAACCTGGACATGGAAAGCAGGTTAGAAGGGTCGTCTATCGGGGTAGGAGTGGGGCCTTCCCGGCTAGGGGCTAACACAATTTTCTTCCCTTTGATGCTAAGGGAATAGGTATTCTTCCGTCCGTCATGAATAACGCTGCGATCATACTGCCAAGGGCGGCCCAACAATACATGACAAGCATCCATAGATACCACATCGCACCAAGCATTATCAAAATATTTCATGCCGATGGAAAAAGAAACGAGGCATCATTTATTTACTGCTACCTCATTGCCTTTAGTCAGTCACGTTAATTTGTACGGTTTGGGATGAAGATTTGTCTGCAACTGCAATTTTTGGACAACCTCTTCAGAAACTACATTCTCACAACTGCCACTGTCAATGATCATCTTGCAGACTTTATCTGCAACTATGCAGGTCATGTGGAACACATTGGTTCGCAACCAATTATCCCCTGAATCCCCCTTGGGAGTCAATAGACTCTTACAAACAACTAGAGTCTCATGGCCATCACCGTAGCATCATCATACATAGGTTCACCAAGTTCCTCAGGCTCATCCACCACGTCTTCCTCAATCAGAAGATTTTTGCCCTTCTGACTAGCATGTTTCCTACACTCATTATCTTTATGTCCCGACTCACCACAACGAAAACATCGAATATTTGAGTTAGAAGGACCTTGGGGAGGCTGCTGGGCAGGACGAGATTCCTGAGGGCGAACTGGTCTGCTAATGTGATCGCTTCTGACCATTGGCCTTCTGTTCTTTTGTTTTTCCACAGTCAATGCACGCTGGTATGCTTCTGAAATGGTCCACAGCGAGTGAAGACTGAGGACATCCTGCAGGGGTTGTCGTAACCCCCCCCCAAATACCGTGCCACCATCTGCTCTTCTGTCTCAGATAAGTCATTCCTGTTGATCAACTGATAGAACTCCTCCGTGTAATCATCCACTGATCTCGAGCCTTGCCGCAACAAATGAAGTCGCTAAAACAAGGTTTGTGTTGTGGACTCAATAGCACACCGAGTCACACAACGAAGAAGACAACAACAACTCACTCAATAGGATTTAATTCTTATATTTCTTTGAGTAGGATTTATTTCTTATATTTCTTTGAGTAGGATTTATTTCTTATATTGTTTTAAGTAGGAGTTATTTCTAATTACTTTATATGTAAGGGCATTATGGGGAAGTATTGTAACCCTAACCCTAAAACTCCCTATTTAAGGGATAGGTATGAATGAAATAGGCAAGCTTTGAGATTTTAGAATAACCTAGTCTAAATAGGTTGAGATCACCTCTTGATCTCGAGTTTAGGGTTTACTCCAAAAATCCAACCTATCCTTCACCCTCCATTGCCATCCATCTTCACCCAAATTCATCCACCATCATCCCTAGTAAGAAAAGGAGCTTCCTGCCCCTTTTCCAAGCCCAAAGAGGAGGTCTATCTTCCCTCTTGGCAGCAGCAGCAAGAGAGGCCGAATTCCTCCCTTACCAAGCAGCAAAGTGAGGATTTTTATCCTCAAATCTTGAGAAAATCCTGGTGCAACGTGGGAGCTGATCATAGCATCAAAGAAGAGGTATTAATCTATCCCAAACTCGTGTTTCAAGTTATTTAAGAAAGAAGGATTGCATTCTTAGCTAGAGCAGCAACAAAGAGGGCCAAACCCTCTTTGTCGTGACCAAAAAAAGAGAGCACCTTGCTCTAGCAAGGACAACATTGTTGTGGGGTCTTCTACCTAGCACAACAACTCGGTAGGACCCTCAAAAGAGGATCTTTCCTCTTGGCCAAGCACTGGTTAAGGAGAAATACTCATACATAGACCCTTGACGTGAAGTGAGTAAATTCTGAGTGCTGGATTCACAAATCCCACGCCGTGTTACTCGATCCATGACCCGGGACCGTAACAGCTTGGTATCAGAGCAGGGTAACATGGGGGATCATATCAGCAATGAAGAAATCCAAATCAGGATACAAAAGATAAAAGATAGCCATGAAACAGCACAACCAGTGTTGGGAAAGGTTTGTGGTTTGGAAGAAGAGATGAGCCGAATCATTAGCATGCTACAGGAGTTGAGGACAGAGAGACATCAGAGTCCAGAGGTGCGAGAGGTTGCTCAACCATATCACAGAAGCTTGGAGCAGTGGCCTGGGCGCACTGCTGTCCAAGCACCTCAGCATGGAGGCACAATCCCAAGGTACACCAAGTTAGAGTTTCCCTCTTTCAATGGTTCTGTGGATCCCGTAATTTGGTTGCATAGATGTGAAAAAAAATTTGAACCAAGGGACTACTGAATGGGATAAGGTGCAACTAGCCTCTTTCCATATGACAGATGAAGCCATGTTATGGGTGACTCAAGTAGAGAAAGAGAGACCGGGAATGACTTGGGGCGAATTTAAAAATCTATGCACAGTTAGATTTGGGCCTCCCGCCAACAGCAACCCCTTGGGCGAGTTAGTCCTATTGAGACAAACGGGTTCGGTGGAACACTATCAAAAACTCTTCCAGGAAAAGTTGGCTCGTGCTGGAGAGAGGGTATTGGTTGACCTGCAGGTCTCCTTATTCACAGCAGATCTCAATGAGTATTTACGGCTAGAGGTAGAACTCCTTATGCCCACGGATCTAGCTCATTCCATGAATATGGCCCAAGCAATGGAACAACGACAACAGTTGCAGCAACGTAAGCCGAGTTGGTCGAGTGAGAGGAACACTTCCTCCACGTGGCAAGGGCGCCGCTATAATTCATCTCAGGGAGCATCTACAGCAGCACCATCCAGACACACTCCGACTACGACTCGGGTAGCCGATCCCCGCCCTGGTAATTCCCTACTGAGCTTTATAAAAAAATTGACGAGTGCGGAGATGGTAGAAAGGCGGTCCAAAAATCTCTGTTATAACTGCGATGAGCAGTATCGGGTCGGACACCAATGTAAACGATTATTTTGGCTCGAGATGGAGGATTCAGAGGATCTAGAGGAACCAGAGGATATTATCGAGGAGGAACCACCAGAGATATCCTTGCATGCTATTACTGGGCAGAAATCCCCTACTACAATGCAAGTCCGAGCTCATGTCATCGACCGAGAACTGGTGGGACTAGTTGACTAAGGGAGTACACACAATTTTCTGAGTTTGACAGCCGCACAGCATCTCCAGCTCCAGATACACACTCATCCGACAGCCACCGTCTCAGTGGCCAATGGCGAGAAGGTCCCTAGCTATGGGATTAGTAAGGCGGTAACTTTTTCCATTGGATTTACTTCATTTAATGCGGAATTTTTTGTTATTCCCCTAGCGGGATTTGATATGGTTTTAGGCATTAAATGGTTACAAACATTGGGGCCCATTTTGTGGGACTTTTCGGCTTTAACCATGAGCTTTGATTTGGCCGAAAGTCGGGTGCTCTTACAGGGCTGTCAGGTGGACAGGACCCACCGCATACACACTTTGCAGACACAGGATCAGCCTGCCAGTACTAGTGATGGTCTGGTTGAGGAGTTCTATGACCTCTTCCAGGAGCCTTCGGGGTTGCCTCCCATGAGGCACTGTGACCACAGGATCTGTCTGAAACCAGGTTCTGAGGTAGTGGTCGTGCGACCATACCGTTACCCACACCTTCAGAAGGACGCGATAGAGCGTCAGTGCCATGAGATGTTGAAACAGGGTCTTATTTGTCCCAGCCGCTTCCCGTTCTCTTCACCCATCTTACTTGTGAAGAAACATGATGGGACATGGAGGTTCTGCGTAGATTATCGGGAGTTGAACGTGCAGACAGTAAAAAACAAGTTCCCGATTCCGGTAGTGGATGAGCTTCTGGATGAGTTACATGGGTCGTGGTTATTCACTAAACTCGACCTCCGTTCGGGATACCATCAGGTCCGGATGCACCCCTCTGATATTGAGAAGACGGCGTTCCGCACACACAATGGCCACTTTGAGTTCGTCGTCATGTCGTTCGGGTTATCCAATGCACCCTCCACTTTTCAAGCTTTGATGAACGAGGTATTTAGCCCCTATCTTCGAAAATTTGTTCTTTTATTTTTCGATGATATTTTGATATATAGCAAGTCGGTTGAGGAGCACTTGGCACACTTGAGGATTGTTTTCGACTTGTTAAGAGCACATCAGCTCTATTTGAAACACTCCAAGTGTTCCTTTGCGGCTTCACATGTGGGATATCTGGGACACATTATCTCACATGAGGGGGTTACGGTGGATCCTGAGAAGATCCGAGTTATTCACGAGTGGCCGCAACCACAGTCGTGTTTTGCATTACGGGGTTTTCTGGGTCTGTCGGGCTACTACCGCAAATTTATTCAGAACTATGGGCCAGTGGCAACACCATTGACGAGTTTACTCAAGAAAAATTCCTTTATTTGGAATGAGGGGGCCACCACGTCATTTGTGGCACTCAAAGTTGCCCTCGCATCCGCGCCAGTATTACAACTTCCCAACTTCGACGAATTATTCGTGGTAGAGTGCGACGCTTCGGGCGTGGGCATGGGGGCCGTTTTACAGTAACTGGGCCATCCTATTGCTTATTTTAGCAGACAGTTGGCAGTCCGCCATCACAAACTGGCAGCCTATGAGCGCGAATTGATTGGGTTGGCCAAAGCGGTCCAACATTGGAGGCCTTATCTCTGGGGCCGGGCTTTTCTCATACGCACGGATCACTACAGCCTTAAATTCTTACTAGAACAGCGTTTGACGACATCGCCACAACAGCACTGGATCAGTAAGTTGTTGGGGTTTGACTTCTCGGTGGAGTATCGTGCGGGGAGATTAAATAAGGTGGCAGATGCCTTGTCACGGTGTTTTGAAGATCAGCATTCGATCTATTCTATCAGCCAGCCGAGATTTCTCATTATGGACTTGGTGCGAGAAGCACATGCTACTAACCCTGCACTGCAGGAACTGCATTAGCAGATCTCAGAAGGGTCAATGAATGTGAAGTGGTCCATCCAGGATTCACTTATTTATTACAAGCATCGGATTTTCCTTCCACCTGAGTCCGAGTTGATTCTAGCTATTCTCTCGGCCTACCACGACAGTACACACGAGGGGATCCAGAAGACCTTGCACATAATTCGAGCTGATTTTTACTGGCAAGCCATGAAACCCTCTATTGCGACTTATGTGGGGGACTGTCAGGTATGCCAGGGCAACAAAGCTGAGCACTTGAGTCCAGCCAGTCTTCTCCAGCCTCTGGCCCTTCCTACGCAGGTTTGGGCCGACATTTCAATGGATTTTGTGGAAGGCCTACCCCTGTCAAACGACAAATCCGTACTTTTCGTAGTGGTTGATCGATTCTCCAAGTACGGGCATTTTATACCGATGGCTCATCCGTATACAGCAACACGGGTTGCTCAGACTTTCCTAGAGCAGATAGTCCGCTTACATGGCATTCCAGAATCCATTGTGAGTGACAGAGATGCAGTTTTCACGAGCACATTTTGGCGGGAATTGTTTCGCTTGAGTGGGACGAAATTGAAGTTCTCCTCCGCCTATCATCCACAGACAGACGGGCAGACTGAGGTGGTGAATCGCACCATCGAGATGTATCTACGGTGCTTGGTGGGGGATCGTCCGCGGCAATGGGTTCAATGGCTTCCATGGGCCGAATACTGTTACAACACTTCGTTCCACTCTGTATTGCATTCCACTCCTTTTCGGGTTATATATGGCCAGGATCCACCTCGCCTCCTCTCGTACAACCCAGGGTCCACCCGCGTGGACACGATTGATCAGGCACTCATAGACAGGGATCTACTGCTATAGAATATCACAGAACGGCTAAGACGTGCCCAAGCTTGGATGAAGGATGTATACGATAGAGGCCACCGTGAGGTCTCTTTTGAGGTTGGAAAGTATGTGTGGCTACGGCTCCAGCCCTACCGTCAGCAGTCTCTAGCGGGACCTCCACGTCATAAGCTCTCACCCAGATTTTTTGGGTCGTTTCCCATTCTTCGACACGTGGGAACAGTCGCCTATCAACTCAAATTACCGGACACAGCCAGAATTCACGATGTGTTTCATGTCTCTCTTTTGAAGCCGCATTCAGGAGCACAGCCTACATCCACTCCATTCCTACCACCGGTTGATCATGGCGAGGTTATTCTTAACCCAGCTGCAGTGTTACGTGCACGGCTGACCAATGATCATTGGGAGATTCTCGTTCAGTGGACGGACACTGACCCCGACGCTGCAACATGGGAACGTGTGGACATCTTCAAACAAGTCTACCCAACTTTTGAGCTTGAGGACAAGCTCTTTCTCCATAGGGAGGCAGATGTTGTGGACTCAATAGCACACCGAGTCACACAACGAAGAAGACAACAACACCTCACTCAATAGGATTTAATTCTTATATTTCTTTGAGTAGGATTTATTTCTTATATTGTTTTAAGTAGGAGTTATTTCTAATTACTTTATATGTAAGGGCATTATGGGGAAGTATTGTAACCCTAACCCTAAAACTCCCTATTTAAGGGATAGGTATGAATGAAATAGGCAAGCTTTGAGATTTTAGAATAACCTAGTCTAAATAGGTTGAGATCACCTCTTGATCTCGAGTTTAGGGTTTACTCCAAAAATCCAACCTATCCTTCACCCTCCATTGCCATCCATCTTCACCCAAATTCATCCACCATCATCCCTAGTAAGAAAAGGAGCTTCCTGCCCCTTTTCCAAGCCCAAAGAGGAGGTCTATCCTCCCTCTTGGCAGCAGCAGCAAGAGAGGCCGAATTCCTCCCTTACCAAGCAACAAAGTGAGGATTTTTATCCTCAAATATTGAGAAAATCCTGGTGCAACGTGGGAGCTGATCATAGCATCAAAGAAGAGGTATTAATCTATCCCAAACTCGTGTTTCAAGTTATTTAAGAAAGAAGGATTGCATTCTTAGCTAGAGCAGCAACAAAGAGGGCCAAACCCTCTTTGTCGTGACCAAAAAAAGAGAGCACCTTGCTCTAGCAAGGACAGCATTGTTGTGGGGTCTACTACCTAGCACAACAACTCGGTAGGACCCACAAAAGAGGATCTTTCCTCTTGGCCAAGCACTGGTTAAGGAGAAATACTCATACACAGACCCTTGACGTGAAGTGAGTAAATTCTGAGTGTTGGATTCACAAATCCCACGCCGTGTTACTCGATCCATGACCCGGGATCGTAACAGTTTGAGTGTAGCCGAAAGGAAGGAATTGACCCTTCATCTTCTTCTTCATCTTCTCCCAATCAGTGATTTTGGCCTTGCCCTGCCGGTCTCGTGATGGCCTCTACTGTTCCCACCACGCAAATGCTTTGCCCTTGAGTTTGATGGCAACCAATTTCACCTTGACATTATCTGGGACTTCCTTATACTCAAAGATATGCTCTATCTCCTGCAACCAATCGATGAATCCCTCGGCCTGTAATGTACCAGAAAACTCGGGTAACGTCACTTTGAAACCGATGTCTATAGGTCAATCTCCCAGACCACGGTGCTCCCCAAATCGAGCATGATTGCGATATGGATTTTCGAAGCTGGTATCGGAATCGTGACTTCCCATCTCACGATCACCGAAATCCTGCACTGCCAGATGTTGAGTCAACTCCGTAACTTGCCATTGTAAATCTTCAATCATCACATTCTGAAGATTACGGCCACGGTGTGGACCTTCCACATTCGGATGCTGCCCGCGATGACCACGACCACGACCACAAACACCAACCATACTTCTTCTTTTTTAATAAAAAAAATAATAACTTCCCCTAAATGTAAAATACCTCGACGTTGATGAAACTCCCGAAATCGGGATTCCGATAGGCTGATTTTCCTCCGGCGGCCCTCTTCGACCGTCGTCTCTTGCAGCTCGTCGCCTCCTGCGACGCTAGCTCGCTCCGGCAACGAGGTTTGCCTGTCTCAAAACCCTCCCTTTCATGGCACCACGAAACCCTGTCTTGGTGCTCTGTTTTTCGTCAATCCTGAACTCTTGCTGTTCGGACAGATCCGTCGATGGCAGTTCCGACCACGGCTACAGCGACGACAACGATTCCGCCCCTTTTTCTTGCCGAAGCCTTATTTTCTATAACTGCTCGGTCGAGTCCCGAGCTTTTCCGGCAGCAACGTTGAGCAGTAGCTCAATGGCTACAACATCAGTGTTGAGCAATAGCTCAACGGTGACGGCGTCGTCTTCGTCGACCCCTTCAACTGCTCGCTGCAGTATTTATGGCGAGACAAGCCTCTTCCCGAGCCTGAAGCTCTGATACCAACTGACGCCAGACACAAGATAGTGATTATCCTGCCAAAAATTCCACCTGTAATCTGTGGGAAAAATTGGCAATAGGTCGCCCTAAACAGAGAGAAAACCTCCTGTTTCTATTCAATTCCATACACAATCAATTATCCATCCCCTGTACATAGAACGAGTTTTAACATCCAAAATACAAAGCCCCCGACAAGCCCGGGCTACAGCTCAAAGCAAAAAAACCCAAACCGGGTTCAGAAAGACGGATCCGAATATGGATCCGATTACTTACCCGCCTCACGCTTCTCCTGCATCAATATCTCACTTACCACTTTTTCGGTTACTACATCTATGTTATTTGGTTCAAACTGGGAACAATGCCATTACCTCCCAGCTTGAGGGGGAGAAGTACAAGAAGTACAAGAAAGAGGTATTTTATTCCATATATTATAGTAAGTTTTATGTGACCAAAATATTCAAGAAAGGGGGAGCACAAAAGATGAAACTTTTGCATCTAAGAAGATTTTTTTGCAGTAAAGAAAATTGAAGATCAATAATCCTGATTCGCGGTAATAATTGTGGTAATTATTAGTAATACCTGCCTCGGCTTGACTCGATTCCATTGTTCTGGCTAGATTATTATTTTAAGGGATTCGCAATATATTCCTTGGTCAACATATTGCATCGGATTATTTTATGGGTCCTTTTTACAAGGATTTTTATTATTTTGGTTCATGTTATATGAGTTTATGCCCATTTCAGTTGTAACAGTCTTTTTGGATGAGACATTATTAATGAAGAAGTGGTGGCATCAACATCTTATCTTTCTGTTAACCATAACCTATTGGTTATTTGAAAACCTTACTCCTACTATCCTTTATTTGACTCTCATATACATCTTTGGGCCAACCTTGTGCGTGTTGCTTCTGTTGGGAGTTTAAGTCTATCATGTTTGGGTGTTTTTAAGTCCATTGAGATTTTTTTATGTACCTGTGGGTCTTTTTTCGCCGTCTTGTGAATGACAGACATTATCCACTTATCACGTCTTGTATTGTCATCTGGTAAATAACAGACAGGTATTTATCACGTATCACATCTTTTATCGCCGTTTTGTGAATGACAGACATTTATCACCCATTTCTAGAAGTGAGGGTCAGTGCCCGGGTTGGGACACCGTGATGGAAGAGCTTATTACTACATATACGTTACCCCACTTGAGAGTCATTGTTCTGTAGAGGGACACAGTGGAGGATTTTTTATTACACTTCTGAGCACTACGTATAGACCAACTACCTGTGAAAGATAGGAGTACCACTCCCAGAAAATGATAGGAGTGTGCCCTACATCCACCATGGCTTATGACTGGAGTATGGAGCGATGTCATATGACTTGGAGTGATTTTACTCTCACTTATCTTATGCCAGTTGAACCTCATGGAAGAAAGCACCAGCGTGAGGGGGAGTGTTGGAAGATATGGAGGACTGTCATTTTATATGAGAAGATCCTATACATCATTTGCAGCAAGCTGGGAGTTCATGATGTTCTCTCACCCCCAACTTGAGGGAGAGTGTTGGAAGATGGGCCCATGCCCACCCGACCAATGAAGACCCACATATACAAGAGTGTTGGAAGATGGACCCAAGCCCATAAGATATGTGACCCACCATGATCACGTGAGGAGACATTAGAAGTCTTACACAATAAGAAGTCTAACAGAGCCAGAATTATTATGGAAGCATGTCTCACAAAGGAGTTTTAGTCATGTTAGTCTTCTATTTATATTGGGTTATTTAATTATACTTAGGACTTATCTTTAAGTGTTAGAGTTTGGGTATAATTGGGACAAATGTAATTTAATTGTAATTAGACTATACTACTTTCCTATTATATTATAAATAGAGGTTCATATACTCTGATGATAATAACTCAATAAAGTATTTCTCTTTTCCATAAATTCAACAGTTACAATGATTACAATACTCTTATGACTAAAAACTTTACCAAAGAAGAGACATAAATAGATATATAGTTACATCTTCATTTCATCTTTATGAGAAGTCGTCCTTTTTACCAAGATGCCACCTCTTGGATGTGTGGGCTTGAGCCCATGTTCTAAGAAGAGCTAAAGAGAGAAGGTTGTGAGGGTAATAGAATTGTGGGAAGTGAGATTGTGAGGGTAAATAGTATTATCTCAAAGTACATAGCAATGCAAGGAGGAATCTATTTCCCATGATAAAATGGGTGGAAGCATCCAACAGCAAGGACTTGCAACTAGATGTTATTTTCTCTTGGACAAAGGCAACAAGACTTGTAAGGTTCTCTATAGGAGAAGAAAGTTTTGCAACTTGTGATTGTTGACCGGGGGACTCTCCAATTGCTATTAGTTGGATATAGTTGGAGTTTGAGGGCTTATTTATACATGTCTGTTATTTGGGTTTATTGCTACATCGATGATTTTTGGTTCAAGCTGGGATCACTCTCATTACCTCCTAACTTGAGGGGGGAGAAGTAGAAGAAGTACAAGGAAGAGGTATTTTTTTCCATATGTTGTGGATAAGTTTTATGTGACCAAAATATTAAAGAAAGGGGGAGCACAGATGAAGCTTGTGCATCCAAGGAGAAAATTTTATATTAAATTATTTCATGGGTTCTTTTACAAAATTTATTATATGTGTTAGAAGATGGTCGTGTTGTATTCAGCTACAACTATTATGTCTCTTTGGATGAGACATTATTATTGAAGAAGAGGTGGCCTCGGTATCCTTTCTCATACCATCATTTACTTAATACATCGTAAAAAATATCAACAATTGGGATTTTATGACGGAGAAACTTAATACCCCGTAAAAAATATCAACGGTTGGGATTCCATGACGGAGGAACTTAATACCCCGTAAAAAATATCAACGGTTGGGATTTTATGACGGAGGAACTTAATACCCCATAAAAATATCAATGGTTGGGATTCCATGACGGAGGAACTTAATACCCCGTAAAAAATATCAACGGTTGGGATTTTATGACGGAGGAACTTAATACCCCGTAAAAAATATCAACGGTTGGGATTCCATGACGAAGGAACTTAATACCCCGTGAAAAATATCAACGGTTGGGATTCCATGACGGAGGTAATACCCTATAAAAAATATCAAAAATATCAACGGTTGGGATTCCAAGATGGAGGAACTTAATACCCCGTAAAAAATATCAACAATTGGGATTCCATGACGGAGGAACTTAATACCCCATCAAAAATATCAATGGTTGGGATTCCAAGACGGAGGAACTTAATAGCCCCAAAAAAATATAAAAAATATCAGTGGTTGGGATTCCATGACGGAGCAACTTAAAAATTTGGGACACCGTATTGGAAGAACTTGATACCCCGTAAAAAATATCTACCAATGTCGGTGCCCGGATTGGGATACCATGATGGATGAGTTTATTATTACATCTATGTTATACACACCCCCACCCCCCCCCCCCCGCCCCCCCCTCCCCCACCCCATCGTTAATTGTCCAGTTGGGCCTTATGGAAGAGAGCACCAGCGTGAGGGGGAGTGTTCATGATGTTCTCTCACCCCCAACTTGAGGACTGTCATTTTATACATCATTTGCAGCAAGCTGAGAGTTCATGATGTTCTCTCACTCCCAACTTGAGGGGGAGTGTTGGAAGATGGACTCCAACCCACACGACCAAGGAAGACCCACATATCTAAGAGTATTGGAAGATGGGTCTAAGCCCATAAGAAGTATGACCCACCATGATTTCCACAAGCTGACATCCTTATCACATAAGTTGGAAGATGAAGGACTCACAAAGATGACCACAAGCTGGTTGGAAGATCAAGAAGGACTCACAAACATAACCACAAGTTGGTTGGAAGATCAAGAAGGACTCACAAAGGCATCTTTATCTTATAGTCACGTCCTAGAAGAGTTCTAGTTTTAGTTATGTTAGTCTTCTATTTATATTGGGTTATTTAATTATACTAGGACTTAACTTTAAGTCAGAGTTTGGATATAATTGGAACAAATATAGTTTAATTGTAATTGGACTATACTATTTTTCTAATTATATTATAAATAGAGGTTCATATACTCTGATGATAATAACTCAATAAAGTATTTATCTTTTTCATAAATTCAACAGTTATAATGACTACAATACCCTTATAACTAAAACCTTTACAAAAGAAGAGACATAAATAGATATATAGTTACATCTTCATTTCATCTTTATGAGAAGTCAAGATGACACAAAAAATTCAGAACACTGTTGCTAAAATTATCGCCAAGGATATTCCATTAGATGATAGAATACAATTTGCCCTCATTTAAAAACCTTCTCCCTCATGGTTAAACTTTAAGATCCAGATGAAGCATATGAAGCATAAAATAGTACTGGAAAACTTGCATGGCTATAAAAGTTAGTAAAAAACGAATTTGAGATAATCCAATAAGACTAACTTCATAAAGAAGAAAACCGAGAAATCCTTTGGTAAACCTAAATAGAAAAGTAAGAAGGAACAAAATAAGATGACATGTGAAAAATTAGGTCACTTTACGAAATAGTATAGACATGGCAAAGGGAAAGACAAAGGGCAAGATGATAATATAACTCCTCAAGTAAACATGATAATTGAGACTAACTCAGTTGGAACCGATGACAGGTTAGTTACGATTAATTTAAAGATAAAAGTGGCATTTAATTCAATCGATTGTTGGATTGACACAGGAATAATAGTCAATGTTTATTATGATGTCTTTTGTGTTTTTTCTTTCTACTAGAAAGTCAAAGGAAAACTATGACAATGGGCGATTCTCGTGTTGCTCAAGTAATCAGGGAAGAAGAAATAGAGTTGAAATTCACATTCGAGAATTCTCTTATTCTCCGAGACATTGAAAAGAATCTTGCTAGGTGCTTCCTTTGAGTCAACTAGGGTACAAATTAGTATTTGAATCAAATAAAGTTGTAATTACCATGAGTTTGTCTTTTATAGGGAAATTTTATGTTTTTTTTTTATGAATGATTCAAATTAAATGTAATTTCTATTAAGAGTTTTAATGGAATAAAAGAATTTTACCCGTATAAGTTACTAAATAATTTTACTTATTTACTATTATACCATTTATTAATTGAAAGGGAAACGAATAATACTTATTAAATGTAACAAAAATAAAAATATCGGGATGGTAATTAAAGCCTGTATGCCATTTACACCCGAAATAGGGCAATTACGGATCTTAACTGCCCCTTTTAATTCTGATTATGCTTTTCCAGCAGATTATGAGAATAAAGAAAGAAATGAAGAGTTTTCATATACTCCAGAAGATAAAAAGACCATCCAACCAGCCCCATTCCCTGAACGCTGAACGATTGATGACTTTGGACACTCTTCATCCGAAACCGTAACTTACATCCGGTGCCTTAATCCCTGGCTCAAATGGAACTTCTACTCTCTCTTTCACTATGCACCGGGGTTCTCCATCTATCACCAAAACTTTCCCAGGCGGGCACTGTATTCTTAATTGCTTCTCCTCAGCTTGGGCCTTCTTGAACAGCTCCAGAATCTTAAAGGGATTGCTGTGTTTCCGCATTTTTGGTTCACACCCGGCGATTTTCAAAACAGTAACCACACCAAAAATGGTGAAAACAGTTTTGGCAGCGCAAGCAAAGGTAAATTTTAACCCCCTTGGGGTGTTCTCCTGTACAGGATGATCTGGCTTCACTGATTCATCCACACCCTTCTGTTTAATTTCTGCCGGGACCCCATTTCGAGCAGACTTGTTGCGATGTAACTGAGATGAGTAAGCCTCGTTCATTATGAATAAATCAGGAAGCCTACTAGGATACGGGGGCAGATGGAGATCTTCATCCCGCTCAATGGTCGCATCGGCAAAGGCTGAGGCTTCACGAATCACTTCTAAGTCCTCTCCCTTGTACTCCTTGAGTTTCTGCAACAACAACTTGCGGCTATGCTCAATTTCAGTAATAGTGGCTTCTTTCTCATATCTTTGCAGTTGTTCCAGTGCCTGAAACAATAAAGAAAAAGTCAAAAACCATATCTACACTGCTTACTGGTTTAGTAGAAATATGGTACTAACCTTGCCACTGAAGAAGAAGAAGAAGAAATCTCGAGTAACAAAGAGAAGACTCGAACCATTTTTTTTTAGAATAATGAAGAATCGCGAATCAACAAAGAAAAGAAGAAGAAAAATTCATTAAACAAGAATTTGCAGGATTTAAGTGGAAGTTTAACATGCTGACCACCTACATCATGTCCCCATATTGATCATAACTGAAAGAAATAAAAGAAAGAAAAAGACCTAAAAAACTGGATCAAATCAACCTGATTCTGAAGTAAAAATTAAGACTCAAAGACATTGAATCTTGAAATGCCAAAACTACTACTGAGAATCTTGGTAAAGAAAATTTCAAGATCTTCCCAGAGTAAACATCAATCTAATCAGGTTTCTGTTATTCCAATCCAATGAACAGATCCTTTGTTGTGAACAACCTGCTTCCATAGCTAGGAGTCTATTGGGCTTCAAAAAATTGACCCGTCTCACCCACACCGTTTTATTTTATTCCCTCCATGCCAATTTTCTCACCTCTCAGTGGGTAAGTTCTAGATGCTGAATATACAAATGCTGCTATATGATTAAAACCCAGATATAAATATAACCTCATCATTAATATACCTTACAGAAAAATAAAAACGAACATATTGTTCTCATTTCAATAATTTGTTTAAAATTTTATGTGGTGCCCACCTCTCCCACTGTTTTCTGCACAAGATAAGGGCAAGTCCCTTCCCAAACCATGTTGTGGGGGTGGGGTGAGGACAGGAGCTGGACTGCACATCTCCCTTTTAATATGGAAACAGAAGAAGGGGGAAGGACCCTCTTTTCTTCCTTACTCTTCTGGTTATACTCAAAGAGTAGTGAATCGGGGAGGTCTGATTCCCTCGATGCAGAAAGAGGAGAAGCCTGCCTCGCTCCTCTTCTGTGAGGGGACCAATATGACCATAAGGATAAAGCAGGGGGTAGCACTCACCTCCTCTTGCCAATTCTCCCTTCTCTCCCAACAGCAGGAGAAGAATCCCCTTTTCATTTTTAGTAAATTTGCAAAAGATAAATATACAATTCAATTCAACACATTCCCATGGCCACATTTGCAACCAGGAGAATTTCGGAATACAACAAATAACTAGCTATATTAGGAAATACGATACTGAAGAGGGATGCTTTTGGATATTTAGTACCATGTTACTCAATTGGACTAGCTATTCCCAACTCGGTGGGAAACGGCTCTAAACAGGCAATATACACTCGCCTTCATGAGTTCAAATTTTGCCTTATATAGTGCATGCAGACTGATAAGTCTTAGCCAATATAAATTTACATGTTGCTCAATTGGACTAGCTATTCCCAACTCGGTGGGAAACGGCTCTAAACAGGCAATATAAACTCGGCTTTATGAGTTCAAATTTTGCCTTATATAGTGCATGCAGACTATAAGTCTTAGCCAATATAAATTTACATGTTGCTCAATTGGACTAGATATTCCCAACTCAGTGAGAAACGGCTCTAAACAGGCAATATAAACTCGGTTTTATGAGTTCAAATTTTGCCCTATATAATGCATGCAAACAGGTAAGTCTTATCCAATATAAATTTAGCTAAGGACATACACAAGAACGTTTAGACATTCATCATACGCATCCATTTCCCTATTGTAGCGTATCAGTTTCCATACAGTAAACCAGCAACTAGCGTTTTGAACATCAAGGGACGATAAGTCAGTAAAGTATATAGTTCTCCTACACCCCAGCAATAAAACATCAATAGAACTCCCTACAACAACCAAAGGACTACAATAAACCCCAAACACATAGAAGCTAACCAGAAGGACCAATAAACCAACCTGCAGAGAAGCAATCTGCTCCTCCAGCGACTCCAGGGCGTCCCGAATATTCAAGAGGCTCTCCGCCTCTTCCTCGGCCTCGCCTCTATCGACAAAACTAGAAGACCCCTCATCTGTCTCCCGCGACGATGCCTTGTCCATGCAGTTATTAATCGTCGATCGAAGCACAGCCACTCGAGACAAAACGGCGCCGATTCCATCCACGTCCATCTCCGCCTCTGCCACCTCTCCCTCCCTCCACCTTCGATTCCACTCCACAAGACAATTTCTCAAAACCCTTAATCCTAATTTTTCAAAGAAACATAAAAAAACAAAATCCATTTTTCTGGACGCATTTATAGTGTTCAGGATTCCAGAAGAATTCATGGCCTTTTTTTAAAAGCCACCAGAACCGGCATAACAGACAAAATCTATGTGAAAGTTCAGAATCGCACTAACGTGCGCTTCGAAGAACAGAGTAAAGGTGTCTCAGATGCTTCTCCTGGAGATATTCTCATTTGATTCTTGGGTGCTGGATTTTCGTTGGTCTAATCATTTGAACTCGTAAGTCTATAACGACCTTTTTTTGGTAGGATCAAGGAGCCGATCCCGAATCTATTCAAGCTTCCTTGACTAGCTCAAAATATTAATTTTTTTTTATATAAAAAATGACAGAAATGCCTCTCACCAATAGCAATTTTATATTTTTTACCGATTAATTTAAAACTTTATAAATCCGAATAATTGTAACCCATTTTAGGATTTTTAATCGTATTTTTTTACTATATGAATTAATATTGGTGGAAAATAAGGTGGTTTTTTTAATTTTTTTATTTTTTAAAAATATTAAAAAATTTAAAAGCCTCTGTGGCACCGTGGGTTTTACTTCTTTTCATGCGATCAGCAATAGCACCGCTAGGGAGCGCAATAGTGGTCGCTTCGTAATAAATTTCATAACAATGGGCCGTTTTTTAATTTCGTAAAAGCCCCGCGCAATCTTCTCGCTTTTCCCGTTTCATCCGTAACGTTTACAAGGCAACTCCTCCACTCTCCTCTCCCTACACTCCACTCGCCGGTGTAACTGTGGAACTCTATCTTGATCAAAACACTCGTCCAGTCGACTCTTTTTCTCCTTCTCTTCCTCTTCACCTCTTCTTTTCTCCAGAAAAATGGCCGGAGCAGGCCCGAGCACAACCCATCTCATCAGCATTTCCGACAACGTAGGCGGCCACCTCACTTGGTCGCACTTCCTCCGCTGGATCCTCGACCGCCTCTTCCCCTGCTTGGCCTGCCGCATGGAGCTCCAGCCCGTTCCCGCCGTCCCAGAATCCTCCACCGTCACCGGCACCATCATCTGCCCACAGAACGACAAAGTCCGTCTCTGTTTACAGCAGAGCCCTGCGGCCAACTCCCTACTGCTCCTCCTCGACTTCCCCCTTTACACCCCGGATCTCGCAGCCGAGATCGACGGCGGCGTCAGCCGATTCTCGCTCGTGTGCGATCGCACCTCGCCGGGTGCAGGCGCCGCCCTGCTCGACGTCCCCGCTTGGACCACCTACTGCAACGGACGTAGAACCGGGTTCGCGACGAGGCGGCAGGTGACGGAGAGAGAGGCCTGGGTGCTGTATCAGGTGAGAACGGTGTCAGTCGGTGCCGGGTTTCTAGCCGGGAAGACGGCGGAGTCCGGCTGGTGTAAGTTTCTTAGAGGGAATTTCCGGCGGGTTGTGGGATCCACCGACTGTGAGGCTTACCACTTGATGGACCCCTCGGGGAGTTTGGGCCAAGAGCTCAGCATTTTCTTCCTAAGATTGTAATTAACTTCTATAGACTTTGAATAGGAGAACTAATTATTCTGTTTTACTCCTTTTTTTTTTCCAAAAAAAATTGTCCATATTCCATCATTGTTTGATAAAAGCATCTACCCACAATATATCCCAAAAGTTATTTGGTGTAAAATATTTCAATCATCCGATCATGATCGGTTATTACATCCATCCGATCAACGGCTATCTCTGTCGTCTGATCAACGGTTATCATGATCAAACGGCTAAGATAAAAAAATTATTTTCAAAAAAAACTCCTGATAATTCAAAAATTCTTCTTCACCTAAAAGACACACTAACATTAAAAAATTACTACTTTATTGGTTTACATTCTTAATGATTTTATGCTAATACAAACACGCCAATGTATGAACATTTGTTTGACCAAAGACTTCCTTTTCACTTAAAAAAACACAAACACTTTGACCACATGATCAAGCCCATTTGATTTTAATGATGGATGAAATTGAAAAGTTATTTGAATCATTAGGAGAAAATTTAACATAATTATGTGGGTCATCCACTCACCCTTGGTTAACCCAATCATCATCCAAGTCATTACATAAAACAAGGCAACTCTTAAGAGAGTTCACAGTTATGGGATGTAAAATTTTCAAGACTTTAGGGGGGTTAGTTGAAATAAAGTTCACGCGCATTACGTAGTTCATTCGATTATGCTGTTAGTGGTGAATGAGCGCCAACATCATTTGAAAAACTCAGGTAATCGTCTCAGACTAAAATCATGGAATCGTGATTCAGCCCGATTTTACGAATCATTCACTTGAAGCGTCTCTTGGGATGCATCGTTCCCTCCCCCTACGATTTTTTTTCATATGCGCTCTGTTCTCCCTCTCAAACTTCCTCTCTTGGATTTTTTTTCCTCACACTCTCTTCTTCCTCTCGTCTTCGCACTGCGTTCGGCTCCTTCTCCCTTCTCATCGTCCTTGCACCTCTTCTCCCTTCATCGTCTTCGCATCTCTTCTCCCTGTCTCTCTCGGCCTGCCTCTCCCTTCTCCCTCTCTCATCTCCCTCTCTTTTCTCTCTCTGTTCTCACTCTCGGCCTCCCTCTCCCGTCTCCCTCTCACTCTTCTCTTTTCCCCTAAAAATTCTCTCGATTTTCTTCGATTTAACTCATTTCAGTTTCGATTTCCCTATTTCAGTGTCAATTTCTTCTATTCTACATCGATTTCCCTTTATTTCCCCATTTGGCTTCAATTTCTACATTGGGTTTTGGTTTTCCACAAATTTCAGAAGGTAACCCTAAACCCTAATTTCTTTATTATTAATTTACTGTTGTATTTGATTTAATATTAATTTATATGTGCGGTATTTGTATTTATTGTTTAGTTTCTACATAATTTCAGGATATAGGGTTTGGGTTTATAGTATTTAGGGTTCAACTTTGTCTTTATGGTTTAGCATTTAGGGTATTTAGAGTTTGGGTTAAGGTAGGGTATACTTTTGGGTTTAGGGTTAGGATTTAAGATTTAGGGTATTTAAAGTATGGTTAATGGTTTAGTAAAATGACTAGACTGCCCGTGCATAAGTATCTTAACATGTTTCCTTAAGAAGGTGCTTGAGAAGCATTTGAAGCATAATTTTCTAGGTCATAGAGGGTGGCAAAACAAGTTCTAAGAGGAATCTCTATTACTTGCTCTCTTGACTCGATCTCGTTTCTTCCATCATTGAGAATTGTCTAGAGGGGCATAGTACTCGGAGATAATTAGTATTGTTTGTAGTTTGAAGATCCTGAATTGCTCACTTTTCATTTAGTTCTTACTCATTCTTCCTTTCTCCCCCCCATCGAATTATTCCCACCATTACCTCTTTTGAAGCAGGGTTGTGACCAGTTTTTATTGAATTCTCTACAAATTGGAAAATGTAGTTTGGTTACAACTATGTGAAGGAGCAGGTGATGAGATATTTACATTATAATCAATTATTAAAAATATCTTTATTAGTAGTTTGAGTTATATAATAAAATTAATATAATTGAATTCACTAATATTAAAAATATCTTTATTAGTAGTTTGAGTTATATAATAAAATTAATATAATTGAATTCACTAATATAAAAATTAGGATATGATACACTGATGCACCATGATTTTGCTGTTCAATTTATTAAGTGAGTCCATGTTAAATGTATAAATGCCATATTAGATTGTCAAAAATGGGTTTTCTACTCTTCTAACAGTCCAATTATATCATTTTATAATTTACATGATGAATTATAACATATTCATCAGTTCCTCTAATCTATCCTAGTTTATTAATAAAATTATTTATATATTTATTATATTTATTACTATATTAAATTATAAATTTAAGACTGGTAATTAAAATATTATTAAAGAGAGGATTTGATCAATTATTTTGGTTTAATTATCTCATTTTTATAATTAATTAAACTAATTTTTTTTATTTTGAAAAATAATATTTTATTAATTAATAGTAGGTAAAAAATCCATCTTATGTTATTAATAAAATAATTATTTTTATTTATTCAGTTTTATTTATTTATTTATTTATTATATTCACTTATGTTATTTTTTACTTTTTTATTTATTTTTTATAATTTATTCTAGTCACACATCATTATTATATTAATTTATAATAAATTATAATCATTCATTAATATAATATAATATTTTATTAATTAATATATTAATATATTTTAATACTACATTAAATCAATTATAAGTGTAATAACCATGTTTATTTTAGTTAATTATCTGTTTAAGTATATGTTCTATTTAAGTATATTACAAAAAATTACTTATTCTATTGTTTATATCATATTTTTCATTTTGGGACACTAACACTGGAATCTGTTTTCCTGTATGCTTGAACTCGTCTACTCTAACACCCAAGGATGAGTTGAAGTTGAATCAAATCATTGCCTTGAATTTGAAGTCTAACTTCAACTTCAACTTCAATGTTGACTCAACCCGCTTTACCTACCAACAAGAGTAGACTTTAAGAGCAGCCTTGTTCAGAGTTTGAACATAAGAATGGCAAATGCACAAGAACCCAAGATGTAAATGAAGGAATCCCTTTTATATTACAAAACATAGATTACAAAACATAATTATCTGAGCATTGAGCAGTTGCTGTATCAACCCTGTTTGTATACAAAGAAAAACCAAAAAGATGAACAAAACAAACAGGCCAAACCCATAACAAAACCCATGCAAATGCTCATTTTGCCAACTCTTTTGACAGCAAATACCGGAAAGCAAAGTTATGTGGCACCCACTCCACGCTCTTTCGAGGTTTCTCCTTTTGACTCCTTTGCATGGCTTTCTGCAGAGTCCCGGGCAAATAATGTTGCACCATCTCCATCACCTCTGCTGCACTTAAATTTGAATCCTTGGCAAAAGACTCGACAATCTTTGGTAAAAGAATCTTCTGTTCCTTGCGAATGTTCACTGTTGCCTTGATGTATTCTTCTTTTGCAGCATCCAGTTCTTGGAACACTCTCTTGGCTGTGTAGACACGAACCTGGACAAGTGATGGGTGTAAATAATACATACTAAAACACCTACGCGACTTATGCCTCTAGGAGTACGAGGATAAGTTTATTGAAAAAGCCAGAGTGCCCCTCTGCTTTGTTTGTATATTAACAAACAAAAGAAGTAAGGAAATTACCGGTGGATCAGAATGGCTTCCGGTACATAGCCCAAAATGTAGAAGGGGTTCAGGGTGGTCAATGGCATAGGATTTCCTATCATCTCCTCTCAACTTCATTTTAGGGAAGAACAATGTCCTGAGCCACTGGAAGCAAACAAAGACAATTGTAAGCATCTCACCACATACTATTTATCAACATTCACAAAAAATGGATCTTGCATGTGTGCCGACTACTTGCTCAACCCCGCTTCACAAAGGAAATCATCACAAATTGAAATGATTGATCAACATCTCTAACGCGAATAAGACATGCATATCAATAGGGTTTATACCTGTCCAGGACGGGTTGTTCGGCATCCCAGAATGGAACTCTGTATCCTATCCGCATTTATGGTTTGACCTCCTATATTGTAGGCAGCCTGGAGTTAACACAACAGAGAAAGCACCTCAAGGTTTAATTGATATGGTCCAGAAAAGTCAGCAAAAGGAAAAAGAACTTCAAAGATAGTTACCTTCAGAAGTAATGAATTTCTTTTTACGCTATTGTTTGGTATCCCATGGGCCAGATACGCCTGTGAAAAATTAAAGATCAAACAGATGAATGACAAGATGAAACAAGGGAGCTGTTATTCTTTGGATACATACAAAAATTTTAGGTGTTTGACAATGAAAGACCCTTCCTTACATGCATCACCAATGCGTTATGTATGTTAATCCAGAAAGCAATTTTCTCCTCATGTTTCAGCATTCTTGGGTCAACGCTTCCCAATCTCTGAACAAGCGACCTGACATTGGCCATGGCTATTATCATGTGCGAAACTAAGAAATTTAATATGAGACAACAAAAAAGAGGACTTAAATCTTTTCTTTCACAGGTGGGCCACGTCTGATTCATTCTTCTTTAGGAAGAACATAAATAACATTTTCCAAGTCAGAGAATCATGTAACTCAATAACTCACTTGAAATTTTGAAGCATGTCTTCAACATTATTCAGCCTCTGACTATCCCTACAAATCCCAGGGACTTCCACCATTGAGCTGTAGGGTCCACTGAAATCTCTGAAGCTTTCAGGTTGTGAAGTATTCTCTAACCGTACATCAATAGACGACTCTTTCTTGAAGGTTGGACTCCACATATCACCTTGATCTTGTGGAGAGAACTCACTTGTGGATGACAAAGACGAGGAAGGTGAAGATGAGTGGCCATGATGGGCCAAAGGGGGATCTGCAAGCTTGCAGTATATGGTGGCCATAGATCTAATTATGTCTTCTGAAAGTCTGTTTGGTGTCTCAGGAACATGATCAGAGATTCTGGTACCAAGATGCTCCGCAAGGCTTATGATGTTTTCCATTCCATTCTGTACATACTGTAGATGCAAGTTGATATGCAGTGGGTCAGTAAGTGAGTATAAATGTACCTGTGGCCTACAGAATAAATAGCACAATTCCAAGCAAGCAGGATGTGCCTTTTAAAAGGTCAACCATGTAAAACTCAGTCAGCCAGTCCCAGAAAAAACAAAGAAGGAATTCATTCCATCTGGCCATTTTCATCGTATAGCAGAATTCACAAGACTGTAGGGTGTAAAGGATTTACCCCCTCCTCACAGGGACCTTTTTTATTGTGACTTAACTCGAATACATACTCTGTATGTGGAATTGGCAACTAGAGGAATGAATGCACCCATTGCTAGCAAAAATTCATATGAAGAAGATTCAATTACCTGCAAATAAGACAAGGGCTGTGAATGACATGACCGCAGAGTTTTATCAAGATTTTCATCAGGAGGGAAAGATCTGGCTGGGCCAACCCCACGATGAGATAGTGAAGAATGACTCCGCTGCACACTACGATCTATTAAGTTCTCGGTGCTCCTGATGTCACTGGTTTCCTTCTTTAAGTTGGCAGCTGGTGTTTGAGGGAAGAGTACCCGACTAGAATGGACACCTTTACATTCCCTTTTTGATGTGGTGTCAAGCCTGGCCAAGTCCTTTGAAGGTGTTTTTAATCTGACATCAGTGGTTGATGGAGATGAAGCCAAAACTTGCTGGTCAAATGCTTTCCGATAGAGTGATAGAAGATACTGCTCCAAGTACATGACTTCTAACTCCAACACGGCAATCTCCTTGATGAGCTCCTTTGTGGGCTGTATCCACAGAAAAAGTACTCAAAACACATGCAACTACAAAGACAGTAAACCACTTAGACTAGTTCATTTGGAATGCAGGAATTAGGGCTCAGCATAATGTTTTTTGGCTTTTTGAAATGTAGTGTAGATTTCATTCCAAAGAATGAATGATTAGGTCAGTATTAATTTGAGTTCCGTTATTGTACAACATGAAATTCATAAGGCCATGCAGAAGGACAATAATGAATTGGACAATCCATGCTAGAAAACAGTATCTTCCTATGATAAGACAATGTTCAATGCTCATATGAGATCCTTCTCATCCCAAAGAAAAAAAAGAAAAAACAACAGGACTCTTGGCAAGGAAGAACCCTCAGAAAGACTTTCCATTACTGTTAGACAAACAATATCAAACAAAATCATAAGCAAGCAAGAAATGAGTGGAGATACCCTTGGCATGGAATTTTCACTTGAAATAAAATGGGATGAAGACCTATATCCTAATGCCTTTTCTAGGGCCCTCCGAACAGCAAACTGGTCCTGCAAACGTCTTTCCAGGTGTAGAATCTGCAAACAACAAATTAAAGATAGGTCATCAAGAGTCTCTCTTTCGTGTTGTTAGAGGTACATAACAAACATTTACAGTCAATTATGCTTTAAACATATGCATAATAAAGTAAACTGTAAAAGATATCATGACTACCAGGTGATAACAATATTGAAGAATTGTCTATGTTTGGAGTATTCATATGGCACAAGTATAAAGACTGGCCCAAAACCAAAGGTTCTTCATGATTGAAATATTAGGTAACACTAATCCACTTCAGCCAACTCAAGTTTTACTCAGCTGAGTACCAAATTGTTACCTTAAAGCTAAGCCAATCAGCTGGTTGGTTAAGAGCATCCAACTGGTAAAAAGTTTAAAACCAGAACATTGGCAGCTCCCTCAGACTGGACAGTGAGGGATTTAAAGTGCACAGTGAGCCACATGCAGAATAATTATTCATGCTCCAGCTACCTTAAAACTTAATCTGGACCACGGAATAAGAAAGTAGTACAAAGTTTCAATTATGATTTCTACAGAATGCATTCAGTACCTCTTTCTCCAATGAACTTTGAAGCTCTGTGGCCGGGGATTCTTCATTCTTAACATTAATTTTGTCCTTAACTCTCTCCACATCCTAGTAACCAAAATCAAATGCTTAATTACTGATCCAGTAAGAGTCCGAAGGACTTGAATCCTGAGGAATGGCTCAAACTGTTGCAACTGGAAACCAGAATGTCCCCAAAAAAAAAAAGGTAACTGGATTCTTACCAACTTCAGCTGGGGAAAAGTAACCGCTTGATCATCTTTATAAACTCTTTTACAAGGAAAGCTGCCATCGACCAGTAATCGTCAGGAAAATGGAAAGAACAAGAGATAACGTTAGGGGCGCTGCAATATTTCTAATCTTATGAGAGACAGCAAAATGTAAATGATCCGTAAAGGACTTCAGTCTGAAGGAAAACCTTAATATCATTAAATATGAATTTTTTTGGTTATTTAAGATGGAATAGATCCCTTCTTCCTTTCTTCCACCCCATTCAGGTTCTCCCTGCTACTGATATTTGAAAGACGGAAGGACCAAAAATAAGAGAACGGAAAAGGGAAGTACATGTATCACGGGAACATGCTCTTGGGACTTATTTCGACAAATTTCTAACAGAGAATCTAAAACTGAACTTCAGCAGTTTATGTTCTTCATTCGTTATTTCTGAAACCAATCTCAGTTGTTTTCTACCAATAAAAGCAACAGAAAAGTAAAGAATGCGAAAGCCGTAGTAAGAAGTTCCAGAAAAGGGTGAGAGATTATTCACCTCTCGGAGCGTTTGTGCCTTGAACATACATCCTTAAAACTTAACGGTCTCAGAGACGAATTATTCAACGGAGTGGCCGGCATTTCATCTCCACCAAGTTCGATCCCCATCTCTGCAAACTCTGGAACTGCTCAAATATCAGCCAGGAGTTTCCGGATAAGACCCAAACTTCAAAGGCATTAACAGATTAAGAATGCATATACCATCACAATTTTCAGAACCAACGGGCACTCTACAAAAATCAATGAGATTAAAATCACAAAAAAAAAAAAAATACTCACCCAGAGGGGTTGTTGAAAGATCCAACTAATAAACCTACACTTCTGACTCCAATGGATAGCAGGTATCTCACATTCGTATCACCATCTCTCCTCAGTGCTCCAAATGACGGAACGAAAAGTCTTTTCAAGAGACAGATCAGGCAGCAAAACAGGGTCGTTGAAAAAGCCAACCAAACCCGCGAACTGAAAGTCCAAATAAGTCTGAGACGTCTCAATTTCCCATCACCTCTCTGTAGTAGCGAAAACTACTCCACGTTATGAGACTGATTTGGCTTGAGACCAATCTGGTCTGAATAAGCGGAACGAAATGCAGGATGTTCTATATTTATATTCCACTCAACAGTGTTTCGCTGGGATATCTTTCCCCTCAGTCCCCCACTCCCTTGACACAAGCTTCCAGCTTTGTATTTATACACAAGCTATCAACCTCCTCGCTTTAAATGGAAGAAACAAATGGGTACCAGTCAAACATGCCGCAATGTCAATGCCTGAAAACGACCAAATTTCACACTCATTAAATAGAAAAAATCCGGAGAAGGAGACGTAATAGAGTAATTTATTTAAGAACAAAGCCTAGTAGCAATTACAGTGGAAGAAAAACACTCTCGGAACTCAGAAGGGGCTGAAAATGCAGGGATAAAAGAGACATTGGATGCTTTTAGAAGATGGGTTTCGTGTCCAATCTCCAAAGGAATAGTGAGATACCCCGTATTGTCTACTATGTCAAAGATGACTCTTGTTTGTCACAGAATCCCTCGATAAAATAAGAGCCAAGGCTTGACCTTGTGCAAGATCGAGACAAGAAAATATGGGTGCGGTTGAGGTAAGGTGGGTTGTTTCTTTTTTGTCTGATAGGGACATGCTGAGGAAAAAGTTTGCCTTTTTACAGTGGGAGTTTTTTAAGGCTTTAATGGTGGTTGCAGAAAGATTAATGCCGCACTGTGGTGACACGAGTGAATAGTCAGTTCTTAAGAGTAGAAAACCAGGTGAGGTCAAAGCTGGAAAATGGGCATTTTCTGCTTCTTTATATGATGGTATCAGAAGCGCCAGTGTTTCGCTGGGTATGTTTTGTTTGTTTCAGCTGAACTTTTCTGAAACGCACGCCAGTGATATATGTTGAATTTTGAAAGAGGAAAAATGGCTCAATTCGCTTTCTGGACAAATGGATGGTTCTGTTTCTGCACTAATCCTTTCTTTTGATGGCAAAATTATTTGCCCAGATAGAAATGGATATCAAGATACAAGTATGTTGTCTCTTCTACTGCTAATCTTCTGGATGAACCAATTTTCTGGATGAAAAAACGGTTTCAGTAAGCGTCATGCCCAGATGAGAAATCAGGCCAAGGAAGCCCAAAAAATGACAAAGCTTTTCTTTAAAATTTTCCAGTGAATACTGCAACCCACTTTTGGGTGGTGAACGAAGCATTGTTTGTTCCAAGAAATGGATAAACAATTTGAAAATCACGTTAGCGAGCTCTATCTGTAGACGTTTGCAGTATGAATCAAGAGTCACGGATGTCTTACAAATCTCAATTTCAGAGAAGCCTCCACCTGTTTCTCCGTAGACCCTGTTTTTAAAAATGACCTGACAGACATACCTGTTGATGCCTGAGTTAATCAATGCTGTTAACGAAATTCATTTTTTTTATTGAGGCTAGAGCCTTGAAGATCAAACTCCCATTACTACTAAAAAATTTGACTTCGAATACAACTAATACGGTGGGTGTAAGAAGTTAACATAGAAAATAACCCAGCCATGTGTTTTGTGAATAAAAATCAGAGATCTTCTTGAGCTGATATAAACAATAGATTTTGTTTTCTCTTTGTTTAAAATTGTGGAGAGGTCGACAGATTACGAGTCACAAATCAGTTAAATTGCCCTCCCCAAATCAGTTAATCTTTCTCAACTTTCAGTGGTCTCTGCTTATTATGACAGTCAGACATGAAAGAAGGAAATCCATATTTTCTCTTTGACAAAATGAGGAGTACAAAATGATTTTCACGGAAGTCCCCATTCCCCAAGGCCAAGGAACCATAATAAATTTGTCTGATTAAGAGATGTTTATTGTAACTGTTAATGGAAAAGACACCATTATTCACATCCTAAAAACTAATGATGTCATTAATGCTGACTGATTGACGGATTCAACTCCAAAAAGCCACCTTGATTACTGAACCAGAAAACCCAGAAACCCAAATTAGTTCTTAAGTTAACCTTCAGAAAAGAAGATTGAAGATCGAAGAATCGGCCTTAAGAGCAAGAAGGAAAAGAAAAGAGAATCAAAGGAAACGGCAGAGCAGGTTCCGTTTCTGGGTTCTGTAAAAATCTTTCCTAGCAAGAATAAGAAATGGGAGATAAATGAAAAAGAGGCTAGTAACGAATCTAATCCGCGGGAATCCAGACGATGTTTTCGATCAAGGAAGTGTCGATATTCTGAGAAATCGTCGTTAGCAGCGTCGTCACGGGGAACGGAAACAAAACGAAGGTGGAACGCCGCGCCCAAAAAGCGACAAGCGAACTTTCCAAAGGCATTTAGACAACGGAGTCAATGCCAATGATATACAATCAATCCCCTTTTTCCCCGCTTTTCTCCATTGGCCCATCTCTTTTCTCTTTTTCTCTCTTGGTTTTCGCTTGTTGACGCCTCTCTACTCGGAACAGTTTAGGGTCTGGCCTTTGATTTGATTACTGACTCCCCGCTTTGCTTTCTGCTTTTCACCTTCCTCCACTTCGGGTTTGTCGATATTAAGGCAAATGGCTGTTTCTTCGTTGGTGATTCGTACGGAATTTTATTCATAGGTGAGCCATCATCCTTGAAATGACATTGGAGGAATCCTTCTCTCTCCCTGTCATCCACAGACGCCCTCTAAATCGTTAAAACTTGATGGGGGAGGCGGTGGAGACTTGCCTCTCCAACCCTTCCTTCCCTTATTAACAAGAGAAGGGTGTCTCCTCTTCCTTTTACAATGTGGAGATTCCATTACGATGAAAAGGAGGGTCCTCTACGCGTTGAAGGAGGGACAAGGTTCTGCCCCTCTTCTTGTAATATGATCTTTGTTCTTAAATAATATTATATGTAGTAACTCCAAGTCAAGCAACAATTATACCTGATTGGTTTAGGTAGGTTCTATTTGATCCAATCACCTCGGTTAGATCCTAGCATTTTTTAGATTTGGTGTCACATTTTATGGCTATATTAACACATAAACCTTGTGGGGGCTGTCGTCGATCGGTCGGGTCGGTCGGGTTTTGTAAAATGAAACCCAAACTCAGACCCGACTCAATCCCCACCTCTCCTCCACCCTATTCCCTTAAACCCGACCCATCCCTCTTATCCTCGTCGGTCGGGTTTTGGAAAATTCGCCATGTCCCCATTGGACCTGCAAGGTGAAAAATAAAAAAATATACAATTTTTTTTATAAAAGGAACTTAAAAAAATCAATTTTGCATGGCAATCATTATTTCCAAAATAAAGGATAAATAAAATGCTTTTGTGGAAGCAAGAGCATTTGAAGAACCCAAAGCAACAATAATATGTCAACGTGGTGTGGACCCAAGCTTTTCCTAAAGAGAAGAGAAAGCAAAAGCTTTAGGGTCGTGTGCGTGACATGCTTCAATTCTTCTCTTTTCCCGCATAGACTACAGAATCAATCAAGTCTTTTTACTACAAAAAAACTGCTTTTTTGACTATTTTTTTTTTTAAGTTGATTAGCTTTTTTGGCTTTTGGATATCGGATTTCTCTCCTTTACAATACACAAATCTTCCGTGGCCCCTTTTTTTCCATACACGATTGAACTCAAAATCATGAGTGTGTCTCTTGCTTTTTGCCGGCCTGTCTGCAACTCTTTCAAGCTGCTATGAGAACCTTTGTTGTCTGTTTTATGGTGTGTAAGCCTCTAAGGTATCTTAGACCCTTCAAATCTAATGCTGCCCCTCTAATGTTTAATATAATAATGTTTAATCTAATGCTGCCCCTCTAATGTTTAATATAATGCTGCCCCTCTAATGTTTTCTTAAAATTGAGCATAATCTATGTATATAATACCTGTATAAAATTCGGCATGACCTCTACTTAAAATTGGGCATAATCAATATACATAATACCTGCATAAACACTCCATAAAATTGTCTATACATTCCATAAACACTCCATGGAATTGTTTATATATACTCCATAAAATAGTCTAAACACTCCATACATTATATAACATTATAAATAAACTCCATACAATAATCAAACACAACAAAATTAAATGAAATATCACTATCAATTTACAATCGCCCAAATAAAAACTATAAATCCATTATAAATTTACAAACTATAATTGTTTCTCTTCATGCTAGTTGTTCCTCGCCCATTTCCCCCTATTAACTAATCTCCAAATCTTCCCCTTGATTGATCTTTCTCTTATAGAGGAGGCAACTCCTTCAATATTGCAATTGTTACATCATCCGCATTGCCCTGACATGCAAGTAAGAACATCCAGAATAAATCTATGATTATGGTAAAAAAAAAGGCCAATTCTTTACTAGTTTACTTTTAACAATCTAAAAATTTTGAATAGGGATATAAATATTGCCCTGATGAGACATTCTCAAGCAGGCCTCCGGACTCAAAAGTCTCCTACTCCAAAAAAATAAGATTGGAAAACAAAATCTTAGAACAATGGTTGAAATGGCATTGGTCAACAAGTTCTCAACAATATCAAAAGTAGGATATATCAATCATAAGTAGTTGTCTATAAGGAAAATCTAATACAACACTAAATTAATAAAAAAATAGAGTTTAGACTTACCTTATGAAATTTGAGAAAAATCAAAGCCGAAGGGTTAAATCGAAACCACAAAAATAAGAAAATACCATGTGGTGGATATGTATAACACCCGAATCTCCTCACCACATGGCAAAAACATTTCATAGCACTTCAAAAATCCTCAACAACATTCTAAAATATTTCAAAATTAATTAAATTATTTTCACTACTACATATGCAATAAACAATGAGAAAACACACACATCATGTCCAAATTCATCGAATACCCCTGGTAGAGCCCCATATAACTTCGCAGTCACTACGAACTGTACCTCGTCAATGATGGGGGTCGGGTTTCATTGGCTAATGGACGCTCGTGTAGGCAACTCAACCTTGTTTGAATTGGACTAAAAACCCTTAAACACTAATTCCAGAACTTAATACCTTAAAAGCCCAAAACCCTAAACCTAAAAAACCTTATAGCTTAAAAACACAAAATTCCCAAAACCTTAAAAACCCTAAACCCCCTAAACCTTAAAAGCCCTAATCCTAAAATACCCTAAATCCTTAACCATAAACCCTAAACCCTAAACCCTAAACCCTAAACCTTATAGCTTAAAAACACAAAATTCCCAAAACCTTAAAAACCCTAAACCCCCTAAACCTTAAAAGCCCTAATCCCTAAAATACCCTAAATCCTTAACCATAAACCCTAAACCCTAATTACTGGACCCTTAAATACCGAGCAATAAACCCTAAAAATAATCCATACACGAATCAAGAATTTAGACTATAAACCGTAACCCTAAATCCCAAAATAATGCACAAATAACCCCCAGTTACGCACTGAAAATAAATTTAAATCAAATAAAACACTAATTTAATGAAAAAAATTAGGGTTTAGGCATACCTTCTGAAATTTGGGGAAATTCGAAGTCGGAGGGTGAAATCGATGCCTAATCGAAGTAGATATTAAGCAATCGATGCCCAAATGTCCAAAATCGAAGAAAATCGAAACGGAAATGGGGAAATCGAACGAAATCGGAAGGTATTTTCGGGGGAAAGGAGACTAGCCAAAGAGAGAAGGGAGTGGGAGGCCGAAAGGGAGAAGAGAGGGAGAAGACAGAGAAGACAGAGAAGAAAGGGAGGTAGAGAGGGAATAGAGAGAGAGAGAAACAAGAGAGAGTGAGTCCGAGAGAAGAGAGGGAGTCACGGAGATGAGAGAGGGGGTGCGAGAGAGAGGGCGAGGCCGGGAGATGAGAGGGAACTGAGACGGTGGCCAAAGACGAGAGGGAACTGATCGATTTTGGCAGCAGCGACGAGGGCGCCGGGAGACTAGAGAGGGAGTGCGGGAGAGAGGAAGAAAAAATGAGAAATGACGACGTGCGATGTGGGGGGGGGGGGGGGAGGGTGTGCGAGGAGAGAACGGGGAAAAATCGAACGTCGCCCGTCCTTCAATTAAAAGAAGATCATACAAGGCCTTCTTCCGCATGATCGAAATTAAACCGTGGAGATGAAGGACCCCTTCATCCCCTGCATCGAGATGAAGCTTCATCTGCGCTCCACTAACGACTTCAAGTGTTGAAGGGCGTTATGCGGTTGAAGATCATCTCGTCCTTCAAGTTGACTAACACCCCCCCCCCCCCCCCCCCCCCCCCCCCCCCCCCCCCCCCCCCCTTTTATTTGTTGAATCTTCAGTTTTTGGGGCTTGTGACTCTGCTTTTGGACCATGAGGTAGACAAAGAGGGGCGAAGAAGATGTGGATAGGAGGTATGAGCAAGAGAAGAGGAGGCTTCTAGAGATCAAGAAGTAGTTTTTTTTGTTCTAATCTGCATGTTAATTATTATCCTTATAAATTGCTTCTCATTGGCATTTTGTCCATCTCCCTAAAAATGATCTTGAAAGAACAGAGATGCAGAAAATTCCCTATGCATCAGTAGTAGGGAGTTTAATGTACGCTCAAGTTTGTACTCGTCCCGACATAACATTTATAGTAGGAATTCTGGGAAGGTATTTGAGTAATCCGGGTATGCAACATTAGAAGACAGCCAAACGCGTGATGCGTTATTTGAGGAGAACAAAAGATTACATGCTTACTTATCAGAGAGATCATTGGGTTCTCTGACTCCGACTTTGCTGGATGCCAAGATAGCAGACGCTCCACATCAGGCTACATCTTTATGTTGGGTGAAGGAGCTATCTCATGGAAGTTTGCTAAGCAGACTCTCTTAGCTTCTTCAACCATGGCTACGGAGTTCATTGCTTGTTTTGAGGCATCCAACCACTGAATATAGTTACGAAACTTTGTCACTGGGCTGCGAGTGGTAGATAGCATTGACAGACCATTAAAGATTTACTGTGACAATAACTCCGCGGTACTTTATTCCAACAACAACAGGAGCTCGATGAAGTCAAAGTTTATTGACATCAAGTTTCTAGTTGTTAAGGAGAGAGGTTAGAATAAACATGTTTCTATAGAACATATAGGGACAAAATCTATGTTAGCAGACCCATTAACTAAGGGTTTACCACCTAAGGTCTTTCATGAGCACATTGCTCAAATGGGCGTTACTTATGAGGATACCTTGGTTTAGTGGGAGTCATTTTTTGTACTATATGTTTGCTTTAGACATTGAGTTATTCGATTTTTTAATAAAATTGATTGCTTATTATTTTATTTATGAACTTGCTTGTGTTTTTCTATGTGCAATGTTCACATTGCATTAAGGACTATGGAAAGATCTCACTAAAGACTAAAGAAGGATCAGTTGGAAATAGGCATGTTTGAAACATTGCATGTAATTTCCATGCTACTCATCCATATTTGATCTATGTCATTGAGTGTATTAGTATGGTGATCATCGTGGTTTAGTCATGAATGTAATATGATGAAAGTCGCGGTGGTTCCATTATTAATAGTATACAGATGCGCGCCTCAAGAATTTGTGATATAATTGTTTCAGGAATGATATGTAACCCAAGTGAGAGATTGTTAGGAAATTCACATTTCCTATTCTAATTTGGGTAACATATTTATTATGCAATTATATTTTCTATTTTTAATGGAATGGGTTGAAATTAAGTGATCTAATTTTGTTAAGCCCATTAAGGAATGCGCCAATTGAATAGATACCAGAGGGAATTATGAGAACCCTATATAAGGAGACACAACATGGTTATGGTCCCCAAGATACTAAATCACACACAGTTTTTCTTCTCCCCATTCGGAAGAGAGATGAAAGTCCCATTGAGGAATAAAACGATTTAGTTGAGGAAGACCACATATGTTCTTATCGTTTATCACAGTAAATTCCGCATCAGAAGACGAAATTCACGGAATGGATCCAGGTATGTTTTCAATCATAATATTCTAGCATGTTGTAAATTCTGGATTAAAATTTACTGTTACGAATTCCAACATGTGACTCTGTTTTTTGGACCATGAGGTAGACAAAGAGGGCGAAGAAGATGTGGATAGGAGGTATGAGCAACAGAAGAGGAGGCTTCTAGAGATGGAGTAGTTTTTTTTGTTCTAATTTGCATGTTAATTATTCTCCTTATTAATTGCTTCTCATTCGCATTTTGTCCATCTCCCCATGTGTAGATAGAGGAATCTCTTATAGAAATGTCAAATGGGCAAAGATGAAAATTCCTTCAAACTTATGAACCAAAAAATTGAAATTCTCTTAAGAAATGTCAAATGGGTAGTCCTAATGGACTGCTTTTGGTTTGAGGGCTCAAAGCTTCAGGGCCCATTAAGGAAGAGAAGAGAACAAAAGCTTATGGATGGGCCTAAGAGTACCGATTAGGCAAAATAGGTTCCTTATCCACATTCGCAGCAAGGAATGGAAGGCTCACTTCATCAACGATCTCGGTCTCCACACGCTGGCGCACACATGAACGTGGCACAAGTCGTTTTCTCTAAAAAAACACGGAAGATGAGAGACAAAGGACAATACGTACAAAAGCCATAGATAGAAGTGTCATTTCACTCGGTAGATTTTCCCAAGGTGCAATTTTTCCAAAAACCTAGGAAAAGGGTGGAAAGGATGGATCGAGTGAAGAGAGAGAAAGGCCCGAAACGGATGCCCTTCGATCCCTTCGACTAGTCTACACCCACGGATCTCATCTCTCTGTGGCCCAATCAATTTTCCACTTTTTTCTGTGTTTCTCTGTGTCTGTACACATCTGAAAAACTGGTCAGGAAATAGCGAGCCTTTACTTAGATCACCACCCGCGTAAGCATTAGAGGAAGGGTTGGGGTTGGGGTTGGGGTAAAAGAATAGAGAGACCCACAAGGGGCACGCACAGACCACAACGAGGAACAAAATCGACCATGGGAGAAGATCTTCTGTCCAAAGCTCCCTGTGTTCATACCCATTAAGACAGAGGTACATTACCTGAATACGTTCTTTTCTCTTCCTCTTTTCAGTTTCAACGCAACCCCTTCGGTAAATCCGATTACTACTGGTGTGACTGGACCTGGACATGTCATGTTTGTTACTTTGTACAGTCATGGTGGCACTCGTACCCTAGCAACCACCGGGGGTTCCAGGAAAAAATGAAGAGGAAACGGGGGAAAATAGGGGTGACGGGACTTTCTTGTTTGGTTAATTAACATGTTTTTTGGCTCTTGATTTGAGTTTCTTTTCCCCTGAGGGTTGATTAAGGTGATTTGGATTGGAACCCTCCTTTTTCATGGTGGATATCCTTTGAATTAGGGTTTGGGAGGTTGATCTGGGCACGGGTGTTCGGTTTTTGGATTCGTGCGAATCCTGTTTACTGTTATCGTACGTCTGGGTTTTTTGATTGGCGAATGGTGGAACCTTGTATGAGGTGTTTCGAGGTTTTTAGGGGCGAACGGTCACTAGCTTTTATCTGTACATTGTCTTTATTCTTTTTTTTACTCGTCATTCTTCTACAAATTTTACAGTAGACGTTACTGCATGCATTAGATGTGTTCGCTAATTTGAAGTGTCCTCCTTGATTTTCTCCATTGCCTTTCATTTTATGAATTTTAACTTTGCATGAAGATGTCGTTTTTTATTCTGGTTGGAATTATTCTGCATGGGTTCAGGCAAGTGTACTAGTAACCATTTTGGACCTGTCAATGCAGTAGGAGTGCTTGGTAGGAGCTCGGAAATTTAACCTATGCCTTTCTCAGTAGATTGATTATCCCTCGGTTGGACGACTAGATCAACTACCATATTTGTTTCGTTAAACAGTAACCTTTATGAAAAAAGAAGGAAACCTTATTCCGTGTGAACCAGCTCCAACAAGCTCTGAAGCACCGGAAGGTACATGGTTCCTACTTGGTTGCAATGTAATAAATTTGCCACATGATCACGAGGGATAAACTCGCATCATGTGAAATTTTTTATATATGCAATTATTGTAGAAAAGTTAATGCATTTGGTCAATTTGACCATATAGTCCATGTAACTACAAAGTTCTATTCAATGTCGGAAGTTAATCTAACTCTTCTGTAATCTGTCACGAATTTCTGCTGTTTTCATGAACTCTGGGTAGTATTTTTCTTTGTTTCTTTCATTTCTGCTACTGTTTATAGTGGCTTTGTGGTGGGGATAAACTGATTTTTTCACTGAAACTCAGCATAAAAAATCAGCTAATGTTTGTAGTTGGAATATGTTATCCTTCATTGTTGAGGTTAATGCTTGTATTGTCTTTATGCACAGGGACCTTGGACAGAAGTTGGATACTGTTAGAGGCTTATGTATTTTCATGTGTATAGGGAGGAGCAATGGAGGTATTGTCTTGCTCTGAAGTCCAATATGTGGGTGAGACTAACTGTCCCCAAAGAAGCCCCGATGTGAAGCAACCTACTGAAAAACATGAGGAAGGAGCCAAACTGATGCGAGTTAATAGTCCTCAAATTAAAAGATCAAACGATGAACTGCCCCTTGATATGAATAAGAGAGAACAATCCCCACCAGGGTTAGATTGTACTCCTCCTATACCTTCTGTTGTTCAGTTCAATAATGGCAATGGGTTGCTAGATGTTAACATTTCTCAGCAAAGTTCCAAAGGAAAACTACTTAATGGAATCTCTCTGCATCTAGATTGCCTGAAAAATTATGTTGGAGATGAACCATTGAACGATTTCCATGAAAGACAAGTGAATTTTGTGATATCTGAGTCTTCTGGGCAGATTGCATGTGCTTTGCCAAATGGAACACACCTCGAAGCAACCATATTAGGAACAGTTGGATGTAGTGAAGAAGCTGTAAGCCCAACACTTCATCTATGTTCAAATCCCCCAGAAAATCAACTTCCTGCCATACTTAGTCAAACAGTTCAATGTGGCAGATCAGATATTTCCACTGAGCTTGAGAAAATATTTACAGGCTTAGAAGAAGTTCAGAAAGACAAGCAAAGTGATGATAAAGAAATCCTGCAAGTTGGACCATCTTGTGACACTTCTCAAAATGTTGTGTCAGATGTTCAGCATAAGAGAGCAGAGGAGTTGGCAAATTGTTTTCTTGAGCCATCAAATGTTCTTGGCAAGGAAGATGGGAAACTTTGTGTGCTGAAGGAAGAGTACCCTGGTGGAAGTAATAAGGATTTCAATGAGTTTGAACAAGGAAAGTTGGATCCACCGAACAGATATCAGGAATCTGCCTCCCTGAATAAGGAAGAAATTAATGTTCCAAACAGGAACAGAGTTACTTATGGTAGTTCTTTGGATGTTGAATTCCAAGAACAAGATGAGTCTGTGGCTCTCTGGGTCAAGGTAAGTTCTGTAGTTTGTGTTTTGTATTAAAAACTTCCCCTGCATTATGTGTCATTCTGAGAGACTCTTTAGTGGAAATTTGTGAAATTCTGTTTTGATCTTAATTACTTTTTTCTCAAGTGTAGTGGAGAGGGAAGTGGCAGGCTGGAATACGCTGTGCAAGGGCTGATTGGCCTTTGGCAACTGTGAAAGCAAGGCCAACTCATGGCAGAAAGAAGTATTTTGTTGTTTTCTTCCCCAACACAAGAACATATTCTTGGGCAGATATGCTACTTGTCCGTCCTATCGGTGACTTACCAGAGCCACTTGCTTATGGGACCCACTTTACTGGGCTGGAAATGGTGAAAGATTTGACTACTCCTCGCCGTTACATCACGCAAAAACTTGCCGTGTCAATGTTAAACGTCAGTGACCAACTGCATACTGAGGTATGCATTGCTACTTTTCATTTCAATTATTACTTTTAGTCATCTTACAATTGCTTTTTCTGTGATTGATTTCTTCTGTCTTACATAGGCTGTAATTGAGAGAGCTCGCCAGGTTGCAGCCTGGAAGGAATTTGCTTTGGAGGCCTACCATTGTGAAGCCTATTCTGATCTTGGAAAGATGCTGCTGAAGCTGCATAGTGTAAATTCATGTGCTCTAGTGTAGCTTGGATGCTTTCTAGTAATCTTTGTTGCTTTAGCTTAAAAATTAATGGCATTTAGGTGAATTAATTTTTTCACCAGAAGTTCTTTGTGAAAATTAACATATATATATTATTACTTTTATTGAACTCAATCTTGAGCACAAACATATTTTTTTGTAGACTATTAGTCCTTCTGTTATGTGTAAAACTTGTAGATTATGTCAATTGAAATTTTCTTGGTAGAAAAAAAGGCTTATCAGTTTTTATCACTTAAAACATTGATTTTTTTGAATTTTAACACCTGCTCCCTGCATATTGAAGATCTAGGTTTGATGTAAGCAGCTATAGATTTAACTTGACTTTGACTTTTTTCGAACATTTGTGACAATCATTTAGATTGTGTTATTGTGGGGGCAAGTCAATTAGTATCTGAATGAGTAATGTGGCTTACTCCCTGAGCAGATGATATTGCCAGCCTACATCGATCCTGATTGGCTCGAGCAGTCATTTGACACTTGGGCCAACTGCTGTGAGCATGCCCAAACTGCCGAATCCGTTGAAACTCTTATGAAGGTAATTATTTTTTTCTCACTAAATGATTTCTAAGGTTGTCTTCTTCAAATGTTAGACAGAGGATTTTCATTGCTGCTGGCAGTTTCTTTCACTTTATTCTTTGTTTAAACAAAATTCTTTTTGTTTTCGCTTTCTGCTAAAGAAATCTGTTTTTCTTTTCATTATTGAATTATCATGAGGACCACTGTTAGAAATACAAGACTGGAGCTGCCGGATGAATCAGGTCCAACGAGATCATGCCTGTTTGTGAACTTATAAGCCTATATTACATTTGTTTCTAAAGTGTATAAAGTTTTTCTCTTTCCGGTGACTTTGCAGATGGATAATTTTTTTTTTTATGTGTGATACAAGTGGATGGGCGTGCTCTTAAAAAGTGAAGAAAATGTATGCTTGTATAAGGTTAGGAAGAGCAGACCTCCTTTTCTTTCTAACAGCCGGGTGAAAATTTAACTGCAAAAAAGTATTAACACCTGAAATTAGTTAAGGAAAAGAAATAACTCTATTTGTAGCTTCCTTTATAGATAAGCACTGCCTTTCACTTGTATGGAATTAGTATCTCTCATTTATGTCAAGAATGCCATATAAAGATTGAATTTTGACACAATACAACTGAATTATTATTGATGTGCTTCATTGGGTATGAGCTTTTCTCATTCTCAACATTCAGTGAGAATCAAATCTAACAAGTGTGGAGGAGGTCTAGAGCTCTGATCAAATGAATTCTTGGCAGCTAACAATGATCAAAGAGAAAAGAGAGAGAAGAACTTGGCAACTAACTTGTTCCAATGTTAAAAGGTTTAATATATGGGCAAATAATCATCACTTGAGCTCAAAATGATTCCTCCACCTAAAATTTAGTGGGAAAGAATCTTTTATGAGAAGAAAACATGTTAAAAGGAAAACCCTTACATAAAAAATATCCTTCTCATGAATTAGTTTATCCATATCTTTTAATTTAGGCAGAAAAATATTATATTAAGAAGGTTTCTTGAAGGAGTGAGATTTATGTGTCGAAGTTCTCTACATTCTTGCAAACCAATCGTGAGAATGCCATGGTGTACATGTGTAAACTCGATTGTTTCATGAGGCTTTTTTGTGGTATGCATGTGCTAAACTTTATACTGTATGATATATACAAATGAGCTCATGTTGACATACTTCATTATGGTACAATTTTTTTGGAAATGCAATTTGGAAGGCTAGTTAATTTTTGTGTCTTTGATGGTCACTTGAATGAGAAGATCTCAAAAGAAGACATAAGTGTGAAGTTGGGTTCAAGTCCTATCCCAAAATGACTAGTCATCTTAAGAAACCTTTTTCCCAACTAATAAACTCAAGATCTTTGTTCTCACTAATCTATGTGGGACTATTTTTTTAAGTAGTAGAGTCCAATTACAATTAAACAAACCTTGTCCCAATTACACCCAAACTCTAACACTTAAAGATAAGTCATATCATAATTAAATAACTCAACATAAATAGAAAATTAACATAACTAAAACACCTTTAAACTAAGATTCTTCTGTGAGACCTCTTTCTGTGAGACTCTTGTAAAACTCCACCACATTAGTTCTGGCTCTGTGAGACTTCTTATTGTGAGAGTCCTGTAAGAGTCTTCCATATTTTCTCTTCGACACTCCCCCTCAAGCTGGGAGGTAATGACAGTGATCCCAGCTAGAACCAAATAACATAGATGTAGTAATAAGCTCCTCCATCACGATGTCCCAACACCGGACACCGACTCTCAAAGGTAGAAATGGGTGATAAAACATAAGTCGAAACCAAACTCAAAGGATTTCAAACAAATATAGTGATAATAATCACTAAAGTGGGTAATGCTTGTCATTCACAAGACAACGATTAAAGACCCACGAGTACCAATAAAAATTCTTAATGAACTTAAAACACCCATATACATAAAATGGACCAACCAAAGCAATGCTTCAAAAGGGTTTGGCCAAAGGGGTAAGTGAAAGTCAAATAAAGGACGGTAGGAGTAAGTCTACCAAAAAAAATATTACAGAATTATATATTCAAAGAAAGATCTGGATGGACTCGCACGGGATTATTTCATGTGTCCTTATTAAGGACACATGAATAGGGATAAGGGTTGTTTAATTATAATTGGACTCTATTACTTTCCTCTATTATAAATAGGGGTTTATGTACTCAGATTACATCAAGTCAACGAAGTTTTTCTCTTTTTCATAAATTTAACAATAGGCATACTAACAATACTTCTATATCTTTTGTATTTATTTATTTATTTATTTATGACATTTTTGAAAATGTATAAGTGATGAATAGTGTTGTAAACTATGAAAGGCTACAATCAGCATTAATTACTTTGGTTGTTGATGCATTTGTGATACTTAATCAGGAATTGGTAGAGTCGGTGCTGTGGGACCAAGTTGAATCACTTTGGGATGCACCTGTCCAGCCCGAGTTGGGTTCAGAGTGGAAGACATGGAAGCAAGAGGTCTTGAAATGGTTTTCTACCTCACATCCTCCTTTAGCTTCTCCTGGAGAGTCATTAGAGTTACCCAACTGTGATGAGTCCTCCACCAGCAGTGGGCCCAATGTCAGCCGGAAAAGGCCAAAGTTAGAAGTTCGCCGTACTGAAGCCTATTATCCTCAAGTTGATATGGAAACTGATCAAGTCAATATTGATTCTGGATTCTTCAATAGTGGGCACTCTGAAAATGTTGTGATTAAAGAGGAGTCTTTTACAGATTACCCAAATGGTGGAGGTGATGGATGGGTTGAGATAGTAGTGGAAGCAGGGAATCCAGATTTTACCCATAATACAGAAGAGGCCGGACCGTCGGTGGACACAGGGAGTGGCACAAAAGTTTTGGTTGAGGCTCATCATGGGTCCCATGCTACAAACAAATATCGTCAATGTATGGCTTTTATTGCTGCGAAGGGAAGGCAGTGTGGAAGGTGGGCTAATGATGGTGAGATCTACTGCTGTGTGCATTTGAACTGTAGATATGCTGAGAAAGCTGCAAAGGTAGAGGAAACTCCGCCATCCTTTTCCAATGCCATGTGTGAAGGTACAACCAACCATGGTGAGAGATGTAAGCATCGGGCCCGTTTTGGTTCTTTATTCTGTAAAAAACACCGACCACAGGGAAGTCAAATGGATAGTGGAAACCCTTCAGTTTCACCAGGGAATGATCTAAAGAGGAAATTCAGTGAGTGTAACAGTTCATGGGAGAATGTGACAACTCCAGGCGTAATCACTGGTAAAGAAATAGTTTTAGTGGGTGATCAACATCCATTCACAGGGAACTTGAATGCAGCTTTTGAATTTGAAGACCCACAAGAAAGAAATGGGTTTATTGAAAAGCCCATTGAGAATTGTGGTGCATCATCATCTGCGACTGTGGAAGGATATATTGAAGAGTGGCCACGCTGTATTGTGTGGGGTCATGAGAATAATTGTCAATGTCCGGAGAGAGCAAAGCTGCACACTTTATATTGTGAGAAACATCGACCTAACTTTCTGAAGCGTGCACGAAATGGGAAGAGTCGTATAATTTCGAAAGAATACTTTCTCGATCTTCTCAGAAACTGCACTTCTAGAAATCAAAAGGTGCAACTACATCAAGCCTGTGAGCTTCTTTATGGATTTATGAAGAGTGCCTTAAACCGCCGGAATCGAGTTTCTAAAGAGCACCTTATGGAGTGGATATTATCTGAAGCGTCGAAAGATTTGAGTGTTGGAGATTACTTAATGAGGTTGGTTTTACTTGAGAAAGAAAAGATTGGAAGGTTATGGCGATTTGATGTAGAAAAGGGCAGGCAGGGTTCATCTGCTGTCACTCAACCAGTGGCGCATCTTGTCCAGCCACAAGATACGGCCCAGAACGTCGCTATAGTTAAATGCAAAATCTGTACAGAAGATTTCCCAGATGATCAAACCCTTGGAGCCCATTGGATGGATGTGCACAAAAAGGAAGCTCAGTGGCTGTTCAGAGGGTATGGCTGTGCAATCTGCATGAACTCATTTACCAATAGAAAAGTTTTGGAGGTACATGTCAAAGAGAAACACAAGATACAATCACTTGACCAATGCATACTCTTTCAATGCATGCCATGTGGAGACCACTTTGTGAATCCCGAACAGTTGTGGGTTCATGTACTTTCATTTCATTCGATGGAATTCAGGCTCCGAGCCAGTTCTGAGCAGCAAACCAGGGTCCCAGTTCAACAAGCCGTGCCTATGACCTTGTCTCAGCCTGGCAAAAATCTTCCTTTTCCAACAAATGCGGCTGCTGAGAATAATGTTGAAATCCAAGACGGAGGCCGGAGATTCATTTGCCGGTTTTGTGGATTGAAGTTTGATCTATTGCCTGATCTTGGGCGTCATCACCAGGCTGCACACATGGGCCCCAATGCTACTAGCCACTTTCCTCCAAAGAGGCGATCACTTTTTAGTGCTTCTTCTCGCTTGCGACCTGGCCGATCTGGCCATTCTAGGTTCAAGAAAGGTCTTGGAGGAGCATTCCCGGTTGGAAACAATTCTAGTTTTTCTTTGAAGAAACAATTACAAGGTACCAACTCATTGAGCTCATCAGGTCTGAAGTTGCTGACTCAGGTATCTGAAGTAGCGGCTTTTGAGAGGTCTATTGAATCTCAGTGCTCTTCTGTAGCAGAAGTCCTGTTCAAGGATATTAAGCAAACTAAACCTAGGCCTACTAATCTTGAGATACTCTCTGTTGCTCGATCTGCTTGCTGTAAGGTGGCCCTCCTTAGTGTGTTAGAGCAGACATTTGGTGTCTTGCCTGACCGTCTATATCTGAAGGCTGCTAAACTTTGTAGTGAGCTCAATATTCAGGTGGAGTGGCATCGTGAGGGTTTCATCTGTCCCCAAGGATGCATACAAGTTGCACAACCTGATGGTTTTTTTCCTTTAAATAACCTTCCAGATAGCATTCCAGAAACCCCATATAAGGAATGTAGTGCAGAACATGCAGATTCTGTTGGTGAATGGGAAATGGAAGAGTATCACCATGTTATCACTTCAAAGCATTTGGAGAAGCCACTGAGAAAATTTACTATTTTATGTGAAGATATAAGCTTTGGACGAGAACGCACACCAGTGGCTTGTGTAGTTGATGAGGATTTAGACCTTCAGCCTGACTTAAACGGACAAAAACCTAACTGGTCCTTGCCTTGGGAAGGCTTCACTTATGTCACGGACAGGTTGCTTGATCCATCCCTTGGTCTTGATACAAAGGTAATACATGTTTAAACAATCTATTTGAATATAAATCTTTGGCTTGAATTAATTTCTATTAATATGTTATTATTTACAGAGTTCACAATTGGGATGTGCATGCCCACACCCAAATTGTTCTCCAGAAACTTGTGACCATGTCTATCTCTTCGATAATGATTATGAGAGTGCAAAAGATATACTTGGGAAGCCTATGCATGGGAGGTTTCCATATGATGAAGTGGGCCGTATTATATTAGAGGTAATGGTTTTTGTTATTCACCCACAAGCAGTGTTGGTGCCATTTTTTGTTTCCAAGTGCTTTCTTGTGTTCAATGTTGGCCTGCTTTGGCCAGTCTTTCTAAGTTGGTTATTCTTTATGTTTTAAAATAAGAAAAAAATATTAATTTTTTCTTTAAGCTCATATCAGTTAAATCTTGCAGGAGGGTTACCTGGTATATGAGTGCAATTCCATGTGCTGCTGTGATAGAACTTGTCGGAATAGAGTTTTGCAGAATGGGGTGCGATTAAAATTGGAAATCTTCAAGACAAAGAAGAAGGTGAGCTCACCTGTTTGGTTTTCTGAGGGTTTTATGCTCGTCTTCTTCATGTGTTCCCTATGTGGATAAATTACTATCGTTCAACCTTAGAGACTTATGCTTTCTGATTTAACAGGGTTGGGCAGTCAGAGCAGGTGAAGCAATCCCACGTGGCACATTTGTATGCGAGTACATCGGGGAGGTATTAAATGACCAAGAGGCAGATAGGCGGGGCCAAAGGTTTGTCTTTGCCTCAATGAGTTCTCTTTTTCTTTTGAACATTTCTTGCTTGGCATTAGGTTTATGCTGAAGAGGACTTGATACAACATGGCAGGTATGATCATGAGGGGTGCAGCTATTTGTATGACATTGATGCTCATATAGATGACATGGGAGGCATGAACGAGGGGTCTGTGCCATATGTGATTGATGCCACAAAATATGGTAATGTTGCCCGGTTCATTAATCACAGGTACATTGGCTATATACTTGCTGAGAACATCTTTCTTTGTGATGTACATAGTGTTGGATGACAGTTTTGTGAATTCCTTTATTGTAATTTTGTTAACACTTCTACCTGAGGTGTAGGATTTCTGTTTCTTACCGTTATAAAGAAAAGGTTCTGTTATTGATTGATTATGTTTCGTGCTTGTGGTAGTTGCTTCCCTAATCTTGTCAACTACCAAGTTTTAGTCGAGAGCATGGATTGCCAGCTTGCACATATTGGGCTCTATGCAAACCAAGATGTAACCCTAACCCTCTCTCTCTCTCTCTCTCTCTCTCTCTCTCTGTACCTCTCTCTCCTTTTCTGATAGCTCTTGCTTATATGATAATATTGGGTTCAATGGGCAGATTGCAAAGGGGGAGGAACTGGCATATGATTACCACTATAAGTTGCTTCCAGGCGAAGGATGCCTTTGTCATTGTGGTGCTTCAAACTGTCGGGGGCGTCTTTACTAAGTTAAGATCTTTCTAATTTATGAAGGAAGAAATGCATCCGGACTTGGATGCAGCATACAGTGGCTTGCAAAGTCACTTTGCAGGAAACTGAAAAAAATGGCGAGGGATGGGGAAAAAGCAGCATCTCGTGTTTGGGGTGGCTTGCAATGGCTGTATCACATTGTTAAACCTGGGAATCTTGTCTGACATTTGATTTTTTTTTGTTCCCCTGTTGATGAGGCAGCGGGCTGATCAGCTGAGTAAGCCATCTTATGTGTGAAGGAACCAGCTGACTTGCCATGTTAGTGTACAATACATATCCTCTCAACCATCATATATATAGAAGAATTTACTTTTCCCTGTTTCACAAAACAGCTTTAGATTGAATGTTAACAATGTCTTTGCTCACTTAGTTGTTCAGGTAGACTCTGCAGATCACTGCCCTTCAAAATATTCCATTTTCATGTATGTAATTGAATTCTGAAAGTCAAGAAAAGAAAAGGTTTCACCTTATTCTTGAATTCTAGACAATTTAAACATTTGGGCGTGCTAGAGACATGGTTCTTTCTCACATTTAACTTTGGAAAAGATGATTCTGAGCTTACATAGGCCCACAATTCGAACCACAGATGTATTATATTATTGTTTCTTATCAAAAGTCTGGTTTGCTGGAGAGTATTTGGTCACTGAAATCATTATTTGGGTGAATATAGCATTAACAGTGTTAGGACTGAATTGAATGAAGTATTCTATCAAGGGACCAAGAGTGAAAATACTTCATATTTTATGTCTTCTAGAGTGTATAAAGGAGGAACCTTGCTGGGTCTCATTTTTTTATATCAGCCAATGCATCTAATATAAAACCTGCCCAAGAAGTTTGACATCAAATAGAAATCCTATGACCAATTAAAACAAGAGAGAGAGAGAGAGAGAATATCTGTCATATAGCAGTAGTTTTTGTATAACTATTTAGCCTACTGAAAGTCGCTATTTTATTGTATCCAAAACAAATAGTTTGCCATTTGGCGCTAATTTGCATGCCTGAAAAATCCAAAAAAAAAAAAAAAAAAAAAAAACTTCTTTAAATTTGAAGTGGCTAATTTGAGAAACTCCCTTACTAGTGTCATGGTTTTCCCTCTCAACATGCGTTGTCTCTATCTTTATCTGACTTGGGAAGAACCTCTTTCGACAATAAAGTTAGTATTTCCTTAGCTTGAATTCCATCAATTGACTCGATTTGATTTAGTTTGACTTGGGCCTTTCTTGGAGATTTGTGTCTAGCTTGGTTGACTTAGTCATATATCCTCAATTTTGACGTGTGAGTTTAGTGTTGTTGAATTTAGGATCCCATGATTAGAACCTCGAGCAAAGTAAGAGAGGGAGAGGAGAAGAAAAGAAGAAGAGAAAAAGAGAGAAAGTCTTTAAGCTAAGAGAGAGTTTGGACGAATTAAGAGAAGAGGAGAGAGCTTGAATGCTTTACCCCAAGCCCAAGACTTCTATTTATAGTTTTTGAGAGGATGTTACAATATCCATAATGCCCTTAGGGTTTCAAGTTTTACATAAGAAAAGACAAGTAAACATGTCCTTCCTTGACCATGATGCCACCTATTTTGGACGTGTGTATATTCTCCTAGAATGTGTGGGTCTTCCTTGGTCATGTTGGCTTGAACCTATCTTCTAACAAGTTTGTTGACTAGGCTGAGATGAAAGATTAATAATAAATATTTATTAAATAAACGAACTAAAGAAATAAACATTAAACATACACATAACAAACAAATAAACAAAAATCATTAAATTAAAAAAATACACATAATAAACATGAAAGTATTAAACAAAGTAAAACATTCAATATACCATTAAACCTTTAATAGATGAATTTAATAGATAAACAATAAAAACTATTAATCTAATAACAATGAATTATTAACCTAATAAAATAATAAAGTTAAAAAATAAACATAATTAACCCCATCATGCCTCACATTTGAGGCATGTTGGGTTGTCTTGTCAGTTGTTCTGTTTGGGGCAAAGGAATAGAATGACTTATCATCATCTTCTCAGCCAAAGTGAGCTAATCTCATTGGTAAAATTTTGACTACAGTTTGCAAAAAAAAAGGAAGCTTAACCACAACTCAAAAAGTGAAACAAAAAATTCGGCTTACATTTAGATTTTTGTATCCAACAAAATATCAACATGAAATTTGATTCTTCCAATATCGATTGATAAATGGTTTATTGGGATAGAAAGTAGACTCATATAGATTTTTTTTGAGATATAATTTTCAGTATAAATTCTCAGCCACGTTGGTAAAAACCGTTCAGAAAGTTGAAGTTTTCTATTACAACATGAAACTTTTTCTACTGCTTGATATTTGTTGCTTCAGATGTCGATTTTTTATTTTAGAAAAATCTTATTCCAAAAATTATTTTTGAGTTGAAAACTAGATTCAAAGATCTTTCCATCGATATATAATTTTCTATATAAAACGTAGGGTAAAAGAGGTGTAAAAAAAAATACAAGAATTGGGAAAGAAACTAAAAGGAATGAGAAACTCCTATTTTTTTCTTTTTCTTCTTCTCCATCCCTTTCTTCTCCATTTTTTTCTCCTTTTCCATGTCAAATCTTTGCCCGCTCTGATAACATGTTGATTTCTACAGCTAACACATAAACACAAAAGATCTGAAGGGAAGGAGAGATGAGAAGAACTCTAACTCTTGGGAGTGAGAAGAAAAAAACCAATAGAGAGAAAGAAGATGAAAAAAGAGAGGTGCAAGGACAAAATTGAGCCAAGAGCAAGATGATTAAATGCTTTATTCCATGCTTAAAGACTATATTTATAGTTATAGGAAGGTGTTTACAATGACTACAATGCTTTTAGGACTACATGATTCAAAAGGAAAAAAATATAAGAGGACATACACCATATTGCACAATTACAATTCTATAACATCTCTATGAAAATTCTCCTTATTTACTAGTCATGCTACCCCTACACACGTGGGTATCTTTCAACAATTTATATGGATCAACCACTTGGGTTTGTAGTTGAGGGGGAGATGGTATGCAAGTTATAAAAATGCCTATATGGCCTTAAACAATCTCCAACAACCTAGTTTGATTAATTTAGTAAAGAAATACTTTAGCTTGGTTTTATTCGATGTATAATGGATCACTCAGTGTTTGTTAAACATACTAATAAGGGCATTGTTTGCTAGCAGTATATGTTGTAGATATTTTTGTTATTGGAAGTGATTCTGAGAGCATCACTCAGGTGAAAACAGATCTATGTAAGAAGTTTCGAATAAAGGATTTGGGATTTCTCAAATATTTTTTGGGTATTGAAATGTTTCAGTCCAAGTTTGGCTCTATTTTGTCACACTAAGGGGGGGTTAGTGCACAATGTAAGTGCAGAGGGAAATGAAATACAATGAAAAATACTTTCCCTGGGGAAAGTGAGAAGGAATGTAAAGTAGTTGTTTGTGTTAGTGTGTGCAATGGAAAGTGCAATGTAAAGTATTTGTTTGTGTTAGTGTGCGCAATAGAAAGTGCAGTATAAAGTAGTTGTTTGTGTTAGTCTGCACAATGAAAAGTGTGGTGTAAAGTGCATATAGATTATTTATTAAATAAAATATTTTGATATATCTGACTATCAAAAAATTAAATTAATATTAGTTAATAAATAAAATATATTAAATATAATAATTAAACAAAGGCTTACTTTTATATTATTAAAATTGTAATCAAATTTTAATTTTGTAATATCTAAATATAAAAATAATTATACAAATATCATACTACATAGCGTACTACACAAATATCATAATAGTAAAAATAAAAATAATACAAATATAACGCAATCACCTTTTTAATAAAAAAAATTATATTTGTTCATACAAAAGTACAATATAAAAAATATTTAGTGGCATTAAAATATAATAGTTAATAATTTTACTACATCTAAATTGCTAAAACATCTCGATAATATGATGCTCTTGCAGATTATACTGCAGACTCCCTCTGAGTACGTGTGACTAAAATAAAATATTAAAAATAAATAAATAAATAAATAAATAAATAATATAAGTGAAATTAATAAATAAATAAATTATTTTTTAATAACATAAGATATGTTTTAACATTTAAAACCACTAATTTAATATAATATATAAAAATATATATTTATCAATAACATAATGTATTTTTATGTATTATTAATTAATAATATATTGTCACAAAATTTAAAACCATTGGTTTAATTAATTATAGCAATGGGATAATTAAAATATATTAATATAGTAATTATAAAATAAATATATTCAATAAATAAAAATAATTATTTTATAAATAAAAAATATAAATTATTATTTTTACGACGGTTTAATTTTTCCTAACTAAGGAAAAATTAAACAATTGTCTTCCTGCGTGCGTCGTCTTCCTTAGCGGTAGGAGACTACGGCGACGGAGGCAGCGGGCCAGCTGGCAACGACGACGGAGGCGGCGCTCCAACTATACGCTGAGAGGGAGAAGAGAGGGAGGTTGAGAGGCTCTACGGCAGAGGCTCGGCCTCCCGTGCTCTGCGACGGAGGTCGAGAGGGAGAGGAGAGGGAGGCCGAGAGAGAAAGAAGTCGAAGGTTGCGAGAGAGAATTTTTTTTTCTCCGAAACCTCGTTCCACAGAGGTTCCTCCCCGATCCTCCCCGACAACGATGGTAAGTGAAATCTGAGCTCGATCCCTAGGATTTCACTTACCATCGTTTTATGCCTGAAACGGGGGAAAGCGAAATACAACTGTATTTCACTTTCCCCTATCACTTATTGGGCGCACTAACGAGTTTTGGCCCACTTTTCCCAGCGTAAGTGAAATACACTTCACTTACGCTGCGCACTAACTGGCCCTAAAAGTATGTATTTGATCTCCTAAATGAGACAAGAATGATAGGGTGTTGACTTGCTGATACTCCTATGAACGCTAATGTAAAGTTATGCACCGATTCTAGAGATGATGCTAACATGGGCAAATATCAAAGGTTGTTAGGAAAATTAATATCTTATTATCACTAGACCAGATATTTCATTTGAAGCAAGTGTTGTTAATCAATATATTCATAAGTCCCATGGATCTCATTGGTATACGTTAAAAATAATTTTCCGATACTTAAAAGAAATCTCTTGGACACAGAGATGTTCATCATTTTGTGTTTGAGGTCTTCATTTTGGATTTCATGCTTTAGACCTTGAGACACTATTGAAGGTTAAATATCTGAAATATTACATTTGCAAGTTATTAGCTCAATTAAGTTTTGCTATCATCAAAAGTAATGTGAGAGTCAACCTATGGTCAACAAAGATGAACCCCACTACGGTGTAGGGTGGTTTCCCAAAAATAATTCATAATTTTTATGAATTAATAAAAACTTCTAAAATTTCAAAAATAAAATAGTTACAACACTTGTTTTTTTTTTTTAAAAATCCTTTTATGTTTAAAGTCCGCCCATCCTCTTGAGCACATGCTCCTTGATGGTAGCTTCCTCTTTCACGAGATGGGGGTAGAATCTAATCGAGGATTGGTGTAGCCTCCTCAGCATGTGCTTACATATAGTCTAATGGCCCATCAACCAATTTGACTTTAAAGAGGATCTCTCCTTTATCTCAAAGTTTTCACTCAAACTGAAATTATAACTAGATGAGGCATCTCTCAATAACTTAGTTTGATCCCAAACATGACACTCAACAAGCGGAGTTCATTTGGCCCAATTTTTGAACAATTTTTTTTTATATAAAACAATTTAAAATATTTATTTTTAAAACCATCTATAGGAATTAGAATCTCTAGAATTTTGAGTATAACCAATAACTTTTTATATTTATTGATTTCTCTAAAAATATGCTTTGGCCCCTAAGATGAGTTTCTCTTGTAATAATCTCCCAACTTTGTAAGTAATAAGGATTCTCCAAAATGGCTAGTGTTGAAATTCTAGTAAAGAGAAATAATTATGGTGGCTTCCTCTTTCACGAGATAGGATAGAATCTAATCGAGGATTGGTGTAGCCTCCTTAGCACGTTCTTATATATAGTGCAATGGCCCATCAACCTATCTGACTTTAAAGAGGATCTCTCCTTTATCTCAAAGTTTTCACTCAAACTCAAGTTCTAACTAGATGAGGCATCTCCCTATAACTTAGTTTGATCCCAAACATGACACTCAACAAGCGGGATCCAACGGGCCCAATTTTTGTACAATTTTTAAATTTTTTTATAAAAATAATTTTTATATAATAAAATTTCAAAATTTTATTTTTAAAAGCATCTATAGGAATTAGAATCTCCGTAATTTTGGGTAGAACCAATAATTTTTTATTTTTATTGATTTCTTTGAAAACTATGTTTTGGCCCCTAAGATGAGTTTCTCTTGTAATAACTTCCCAACTTTGTATGAAATAGGAATTCTCCAAAATGGTTAGTGTTGAATTTCTAGAAAAGATAAATAATTTATGACTTAATAATAATTGAGTACAATGAACCTCTATTTATTGTTGAATTTTTGGAAAAAAGAAAAACTTTACTAACTTGTTGTAATCTGAGTATATGATCTTAGTATATAGGAAAGTAGTAGAGTCCAATTACAATTAAACTACCATTGCCTCAATTACACCCAAAGTTTAACACTTAAAAATAAGTTCTAGTATAATTAAACAACTTAATAGAACTAAAACACCTTTTAACTGAAACTCTTTTGTGAGACCTCCTTCCATAATAATTCTGGTTTTATAAGACTTCTTATTATGAGAGTCATGTAAGGCTCTTCCATATCTGCTTTTCAACACTCCCCTTCAAGCTGGATTTTATAACTTCATCTTACAATGAAAATGATTTTTGGTCTTCAATTTTCTTTTGCTAAAAAAAATTCTTCGTAGATGAAAAAACTTCATCTTTTGTGCTCTCCCTTTCTGTTATGGTCCTGGGTTAAGTACCTATATCTTCCGCTCCTAACAGGCTGGTCTTTTGGGTAGTATTGGCTAGGTGCTTAACATTTGGTATCAGAGGGGGCTCTCACGTCGCGAGTTCGAGTCCCGAGGAGCGCAAAGGCTGGATTAAAATTACTGGTAGGTTTGGAACGGGCGACCTAGCGGAGGGGGCGACCTGGAGAACTGCGAAGGGGCACTAGGAGTAGGCCGCAACTAGAGTAGGCCACCGGGTTGGGCCAGTGTCGTTACGCCGCCGTGGTCGTCGGCTCGCGAAGTTGGGGTGTGATGTTATGGTCATGGGTTAAGTACCTATGTCTTCCGCTCCTAACTGGCCAGTCTTTTAGGTAGTATTGGCTAGGTGCTTAACACTTTCTTGAATATTTTGGTCACATAAAATACCTCTTTCTTGTACTTCTTCTTCTTCTTCCTCTCCCCCTCAAGCTGGAAGGTATCGGCGTAATCCCAAATTGAAACAAAAACATAATTCTATTTATGATCTCCTCCATTAAGGTATCCCGAGGATAAGAACTCAATCAGACACAGACTCTCAAAAAATAAGATGGGTGATGTATATATATAAAAAAAAAAATTGAAACCAACCTCATAGGATTTCAACCAAAAATAGTGATAATAATCACTAAAAAGGATAATGCTAGTCACTCAAAAGACGATGATAAAATCCCACTAAGGGTACTCATAAAAAAAGTCTCAATGGACTTAAAACACCTATATGTATATAAAAAGAGAAACCAACCAAAGCAATGCACAAGAGGTTGGCCCAAAGGGGTACGCAAGAGTAAAAAAAGGATGGTAGGAGAAATATAATTGAAAAAAAAAAGGTATGTGGGGGACTGTAATGAAGGAAAAATAACCACCTTGATAATAAGAAGGAGACTATAACGATACAAAAATAACTTAACAATTTTGACCAAGTATGACCTCAAAATAATTTCATGAGGGTAAGCAAAAATTTTTGGAGTTGACAATGCAAAAGATATACAATTAAGTAACAAAAACACAAAACTTGAAAACCACATTGACTATGGAAACTTTGATAATTGCATAACTTAACTTACAAGTTTCTATTTGCAAATTGATAAGTCTATATGAGGGAAGCTTCAAATCAAATACTCAACGAATTCATATCTGGAATACTTTCTAGCATAATCAAAACAGAAATTTTCCAATGATAGACTTTCCTGAATTAGTAGTAGTTTCCTAAATTAGACTTTTAAAATATAAGAGATTTTTGGGATCAAAGAGGCTATAGGAAAAGAAGATAATGTTGAAGTAAGACCAAAACTCTCTGATTAGAAAATAAATATGGTTAAAAACTCAGATTTTAGGAGAAAAAAAACTTGATTCACGTCAATGCATGGAGAGATAATAAGGGAAAAAAAAAGAAAAAAAAAGTGATTTTCGGCAAAATTGACCTTTGTATTTTTTATATCAATTTCTCACAAAATATAGCTCAGAATCACAAAACGTTTGTTGCTTAAGAAACGAGACTTAAAGATACCTAATTTCACACAAAAATATTCTTTCTTGATTCGTTTATGACCTCTTGATTCTCTTTGTTCTATAACTTAACCTTTGTTGACTCCAATGCGAGTATCTCCTTAAATAAAAATCAATCTGGCATGCAATTTTCCCTTTTTGAAACTAGACCTCAATAAATTTCATCTAAGTATAACTTTACTTGATAAAATATACTGATCTTGAGATAAATAATTTGATAGATTTTGGACTCAGTAATTTGGCCTAATTGAGTACTCTTTCTTCTTTGGCATGCATCATCATTGACTCTTCCATGATAAATATCTCCCTCTAAAAAACTCATATTGAGAATTGGTTGAATAGGTAAAAAAATAGACTTAAATATATTTATTTTTATATATAATTCTCCATATAAAGTCTCGTTGTTTATGTCATAAAATGGCTCAAACATTGAAGCTTTTAGCTGGTGCTCGAACCTCTCTTGCAGACTGACCTTTGCTGCTTCAAATATCGATTTGTCTTTGTAGAAAACTCAGATTTCTAAAATTCCTTTTGATTTGGAAAGTAGACTCTAAGATATTTTCATAAATATATATTTTTAAATATGAAAACTAATATGGAGGTGCAAACGCCAAGAAAACCAGGAGTACTAGGATTGGAAAGACATGAAAAATATATAAGAGGAACCTAAACTACTAGAGATATACATAAGAAAAGGATCACTTTATCTCTATCGGTTGACCAAGTCAACTCATAGAACCTATTCTAATACCATGTTGAATTTTTTAAAAAGAGAAAAACTTCACTAACTTGTTGTAATTTGAGTGCATGAACCCCTATTTATAATAGAGGAAAGTAGTAGAGTCCAATTACAATTAAAATTCCCTTGTCCCAATTATACCCAAAGTCTAACACTTAAAGATAAGTCCTAGTATAATTAAATAACTAAACATAAATAAAAGACTAACATAACTAAAATACCTTTTAATTGAAACTCTTTTGTGATACTTCCTTCTATAATAATTCTGGTTCTATACAACTTCTTATTGTGATAGTCATGTAAGACTCTTCCATATATGCTCTTCAACATTTATAATAGAGAAAACAAGCAGACTTAAGATTAAAATTAAACTACTAATATCCAAATTACTCTCAAAGTCAAACACTTAAAAGATAAATTCTAGAGTAATTAAATAACTGAAAAAGAATAGAAGACTAACAAAACAAAAATACCTTTTAATTGAGACTCTTTTGGGAAACTTTCTTCCATGAGACTCTTGTAAGACTTTGTCATATGAATTGTTACTCTACGAGACTTTTTGTTGTGAGAATCATATAAGACTCTTATATAACTATTCTTCAACACTCCCTTTCAAACCGGAGTTTATAACTTCAACATGCGATGAAAAGATTCTTTATCTTCAATAAAAGTTCTTCATTTTCACTCCTCCTAACATAGATATTCTGGTCACATAAAATTTGATTACCACAACACGTGGAATTCTTCACGGTAGATTCTGTCACCTACCTCATTCTTCTTACTTCTCCTTCTATACACCCCATCCCTCCCCCCTCCTAAGTTGGTGATAAAAAAAGACATAAAAACCCACCTTGGACAAAACAAATATAGGAGAACACTCCTAACCCCATCCCTCCCCCCTCCTAAGTTGGGGATAAAAAAAGACATAAAAACCCACCTTGGACAAAACAAATATAGAAGAACACTTCTAAACGTATGAGAAAACTCCATAAACCAATCAAAATTATTATAGTTTAAAAAAATTTGGCTCAATTTCAAAGGCAGAAAAAACTTAATTTTAGGCATAAACGAGATTACTCACTTTTGAAGGGTAGCTCAAACAAATACTAGCTCTTAGGTGAAGAATAAAAAACTTGACTCAAGTTAGATATTGAGCACACCCCTATAATTTGTAGGTAGTGGGTCAAGGCATTGCTCTAAAGTTGTAAAAATAAAAGATGATAAATTGATGAAATACTAAAGGAAAAACAATGATAACAACAATCATATTTTAATCAGAAGGAGACGATTATGCAAAACTCATACTTTCAAACGAATTAAAAAACTTTAAATAGGAGGGGACAATGCAACACTCTACTTTCTTAACGAATGTGACTTCAAGGGGGGGGGGGGGGGGGGGGGGGGGGGGGGGGGGGGGGGGGGGAAGGGGGGCACTTGAACTAGAACTCTAAAAGTAACTGTTTGTTGGACCAAGTATGATCTCAAAGAAGTTTATGGGTGGTGAGCATAATTTTTGGATATGACGATGCAGACAAGCAAGCCAATATTAGAGAGGAGGCCCCATGCCAAATTGTGTCATACGGTCTTCCCTCAAAACCAAATTACTAGATGCCAACATGGAGTGCTTAAGTTTGACAACAAATCTTTAATAACAAGGGAAATATGTCTAAAAAACTAGGCGTTAAGTTGTAGAGTCTAATCACCGCCCTATGTTGAGTCGATATACGGATCGACCTTCACAGTAAGGTTGTCGTGGGAGTTGGAAGGGGGTTGATCCACGATATATTAAATGTTGTTTCATTAAGGGTAATTTGGAAATTTTACTCTAGTATCATGGCTGCCATAATTTTCTCTTTATAATTGAGGGGCACCGCAATTAGGGTTTTATCATCACTAAGAAGAAGCTGGAGTTGTAGCCCGAGAGAGGTTAGAGAAAACACCTGTAAGTGTGTGTGATTTCTCTTGTAAACTATTTAATCTTTATAGTGGATTATTGCAGCGACGTAAGACAGGACACGGTCTCACTTTGAGGCGAACCTGTATAAATCTTGTGTTTGATTTCGTTCTTGCGTTTCTTTCTTTTTGCGATTATTATTATTTCTCTAGTTAGTTTGGAATTAGGGCGTCTAATTACTAACAGTAGGAACTTATGAGAAAAGGAAATTCAAGTCATGTCAATGCATGGAGAAGTAATAAGAGAAAAAATAGGAAAAATGAGAGATTTTTGGGAGAACTAAACCTTTGCTACTTCAAATATATTATATCTTCTGAAATATAGCTCAGAATCACAAACAACTTGTTTCTAAAGAAACTAGACTCAATAATCTTTCTTTAAAAATATAATTATTTATATAAAGTCTCATTATTACTAGCATAAAATGCCTTGAAGTACCAAACATTATGTTGTCGCTCAAACCTTTCTTGTTGCTTAATCTTTGTTGATCAAATGTTTATTTTCTTTTTTCTTTTTAGAAAACTCTGATTGATCAAATTCTTTTTGATTTGGAAAATAGATTCAAAATACTTTCCATCAATTATAATTTGTAGTATGAAAGTAGTATTATAGTGGTAAAAAAGTCATGGGAAAAACAAGTAGAGGGATTGAAAAAACATCATAAGAAACAAAAAGAAGAACATAAATGGAGATGAAAAATAAGAAAAAGTATCGCATAGAACTTGCTCTAATACAATGTTGAATTTCTAAAAAATAAAAATAATTGATTAACTTGATGTTGTATACAATAAACCTCTATTTATAGTGGAGGAAACAAGTAGAATCATATTACAACTAAACTACCCATATCCTAGTTACACTCAAAGTCACACACACTTAAAGAAGTCTTAGAGTAATTAAATAATTGAAAAATAAGAGAAGACTAATATAACTAAACCACATTTTCTCAAAGACTATGTTATGAGACTTCTTTCCATGAGAAAGAAAGGAAAAAAAGGATAAGAAAAAGGACACATTATTTCAATGATTCACCAAGTCAACTCATAGAACTTGCTCTTGTACCATGTTGAATTTCTTAAAAAGAGAAATAATTCATTGACTTGATTATAACTGAATATAATGAACATCTACTTATAATATATGAAACAAGCAGAGTTAGATTACAATTAAACTACCCAAATCCCAGTTAGACCCAAAGTCAAACACTTAAAGATAAGTCCTAAAGTAATTAAATAATTGAACTGGAAGAAAAGACTAGCATAACTGAAATACCTTTGGCCTATGGTAAAAACTAAAGACAAAAGAATGATCAATCAAGTAACTAAATTAATACCTGAAATGAAAAGTAATTGGAGATTATTATTGTGAAGAAGAACTTACATGGAGTGAAAATTGAAGAGTTTGAAGACTTAGAGTCAAAGTTAAATAGAAAATCTCGAGAACTCTAGCTATATAAGTAGATAATCAACCAAATTTTGATTCTCAAGCATAGGTATTTATTGAAGCATTAGGACATGCAAAATATTTCTAAAGCTGTGTTTTTCAAGTTTATACAAAAGTTTTGGAAGTTTTTATTCACTTAGTTTTTGCCTTAATCTTGCTTAAAACTTAATAGAATTCACTTGAAAGTAGCTTGATCTATCAAGCTACATAAAGTATGACGGATCAACCCATATGGCATTGGTGGATCAACTTACAATGGTTGATCGATCTATCTATGTTGTTGATGGATCCACCTACAGTGGTTGATGGATCAACCAAAAGCCTACCAAATGAGTGTATAAAGTATTATCGATCAACCTATGGCATGATGGATCAAATCCTTTAGCATGAAGGCTAAAAAATCTAGTCATTAGGGTTCGATTGATCAATCACACCCTTTTTGGAATTTTGTAAAATTTGCCAAATAATGACTATTATGGCTATAAAACTTATATATGAGCTCCCCCAAAGTCATAGATGAGCATTGATTTAGCTTTCATTGGCATATTTAAGCTTTCAAGTGCAAAACTCCAACTCTATCCCTTTGCAAGAGAACAACGTCATTCTTCAAATCCTCTTGTATTTCTCATCATGCAATAGTTCCATCCAGCTCCTCCACACATCTCATGCTACATGCTTGAAAATTTGGAAGCTTGGATATCACTAGGAGAAGAGTTATCTCTCCAAAAGAGAGTCTTAAGTTAGATTTTAGTCTTTTATAAAGGTTGTCGAGTACCTTAAAGGTAGAAGAATTGGCATTCTAGAGTCTGGAATCTAGAAAGGGAGTGCCCACTAGAGCTGGAATTTACTTTGTATTGAATCTTTTGGAGAGAGATTAAATTGTATAATTGGGGAATACACTTAGCTTAAACAGAGCCAAAATATCTTTTATTTTTAGCTAATAGAGATACTAGTAAACTTTTGCTAAGCAATAGTTCTTGAGTGGTCGTTACCACTAGGGGAACATCGATGACAAAAATTCTGTCTCATTGTTGTTGTGTACATGTGTCTTCCATTTACATATCTATTTACTTTAATTACACCACAAACATTTAAATTTGTATCTCACCCCCTTTTGAAATGTCACTTGAGCCAATAGAAATTTGTGTGGGAAGGAAAGAATGGATGGTCAACCTGCTTATCATGGGATCAATTGCCTACTATTCTCACCCATTGAGAAGTTTTTATATGCTTTCTCAAGAGTGAATACAACTTTTATCAAAATTTTAGACTGAAAAAGATATCCTTTACCCTAGTGCATGACCTCCTACTCCCTCCTACTTACCTAATGCTTCTTTTGTTTTTTCATATTATAATTAAGTAGTTAAGTCCATAGTTGCGCCAAAGATTATAATAGGCCAACCTATCATATGATACTTAATTTAACAATTAACGTTCATAAATTACATTTGTTCTTCAAGTATTAATTAGTTGCTAAACATATAGTATTAGAGTTGACGCTACGTCTGTGTTTGAACTATGAATGAAGTGATTAAGGAAAATAATTTTACCCAATACTAAAGTGTGTCATCACAAAAGTGAAAATACCTACTTGGTCCAAATGAAAAATATATGTTGAATTTATGGAAAAAAATAAAAACTTCACTGAATTGTTGTAATTTGAGTACAATGAGGCTCTATTTATAATAGATGAAATAAGTAGAATCCAATTACAATTAAACTACCCTTGTCCCAGTTACACCCAAAGTTAAACACTAAAAGATAAGTCCTACAACAATTGAACAATTGAACATAAATAGAAGACTAACATAACTAAAACACCGTTAACTGAGACACTTCTGTGAGATCTCCTCCTATGAGACTCCTATAAGACTCCACCATATTAATTCTGGCTCTGCAAGACTTCTTAATGTGAGAGTCATGTAAGACTCTTCCATACCTACATTTCAACACTCTCCCTCAAGCTGGAGTTTATAACTTCATCTTGCAATGAAATAGATTCTTGGTCTTCAATTTTCTTTTGCTGAAAAAAATTCTTCATAGATGCAAAAACTTCATCTTTTGTGCTCTCCCTTTCTTGAATATTTTTTGTTACATAAAAATTACCACAACATGTGGAACAAAATACCTCTTTTGAATACTTCATCTTCTACTTCTCCCCCTTAAGCTGGGGATAAAAAGGACATAGAGACCCAACTTAGATAAATCACAATATGAGAGAAGAAATTACTCATAGTCGTACGATAAAACTCCATACATCTAGTAAAAAATGGTCATAGTCTGAAACAAACTCTGCTCAATTTTAAAGGAGAAAACCGACTAAACTTTAGGGCACAACAAAGAGACTACTCACTTTGTACGGGTAGCTCAAACACAAATCACCTTTTGGGTAAAAAACAAAAAACTTGACTCAAGTTGGATGTTGGGCACACTCCTATACTTTTTAGGTAGTGGGTCTAGGCATTGCTCTGAAGTGATAAAAATACAAGATGATAAATTTAAAAAATACTAGAGGAAAACAATTTTAACCTGAAGGGGACGACTATGCAACTCTCATACTTCCAAAGGGGCATATTTAAAAAAAAAAACAAGGGGAGACTATAATAATAGAACTTAATAAATTTAACTAAGTATATTTTTTTTAGGTGACCACAATTTTTCGGAATTAACTATACGTAAAATACATAACCAAGTAACAAAAACGCAAAATTTGAAAGCAACATCGAAGCAAGATATTACATACATTGAAGGAGCACATCATGGAGTGATGAAGTCTGACCAAAAATCTCTGATTAGAAGAGAAATTTGGCTAAAAAACTTAGATTTTAGGAGAAAAGGAAGCTCAATTTACTCCAATGCATGGAGACATATTAGGAGAGAAAATAGGAAAAAAATGAAAGATTTTTTTTGGCAAAATTGACCTTTGGTACTTCTGATATCGATATCTCAAGAACTATAGCTCAGAATCACAAAAAAGTTTATTGATCAAGAAACTAGACTCAAAGAGCTTTAAATTGATAACTAATTTGACATAAAAATATTTGTTCTTGAATATTTTATAACCTTTTTATTTTTCTCATTTTGTAACTTAATGATTGACGACTCCAATACAAATATCTCCTTACATATCATATTGACATAAAATTTTCTCCTTATGAAACTAAACTTCGATACCTTTCATTAAAGTATAATATTTCTTCATAAAATATACTTATTTTGAGAGAAAGAATCTGATAGTTTTTGGACTCTGTAATCTAGCCGAACTAAGTACTCTTTCTTCTTTGGCTAGCATGACCATTGACTCTTCGGATATAGGTATCTCCCTCTAGAAAAATCAAATTGAGAATTGGTTTAATAGGTAAATAAATAGACTTATAATTAAATCTTTTGATATATAACTCTCCTCATAAAGTCTCCTTCTTTATGACATAAAATGCCTCAAAACTTGAAGCTTATGTTGTTGCTCGAACCTCTCTTGAAGTCTGACCTTTGCTACTTCAAATAATGATTTCTCTTTGTATAAAAACTCTGATTGCCATTTTTTTTTGCTTTGGAAAGTAGACTTGAAGATATATTTGTCAATATATAATTTTTAATATGAAAAGTTCAGTATGGAGGTGCGAACGCCATGAAAACAGTGGGTATTAGGACAAGAAAAAAAGAAATGATAGAATACGAACCTAAACTACTAGAGATGATAAATCAGAAAATGATCACATTGTCTTTGTGGGTTGACCGAGTCAACTCACATAACCTGCTTTGGTACCATGTTGAATTTTTAAAAAAGAGAAAAACTTCACTGACTTGTTGTAATTTGAGTACAATGAACCTCAATTTATAACAGAAGAAACAAGTAGATTTCAATTACAATTAGTCCTAGTTACAGCCAAAGTTAAATACTAAAATACAAGTCCTAGAACAGTTAAACAATTGAGCATAAATAGAAGACTAACATAACTAAAACACCTTGTTGGAATGAGCTATAAATTGTGTAAATTGTTAACGTAGTTATAAGAAACGATTTGTTTCCTTTTTTTTTCCCTAATTCTAAGATATAAATTGGATCTAAATTAGGTTGTAAATGTATTATAAAAGGCTTCCATGAGGAGAAGAATTTCATCGAAAAAAGTTCTTTGAAACCCTTCTTTGAAATCCTTCTTTGTTCTTTGTGTTAGTTGGTTTTACATGGTATAAGAGCGGGAGAATTCTCTTCTCCTTTTTGTCGCCGAATGACAGAGTTAAGTGCTCCCGTAGTCGCCGAAGGAGGTAGTCGAAAAAAAAAATCATTGGGAAGTTGCAAAACTCTGTTTTCTGCAACTCAGTAGCCCGACAGTCCAGTAGCCAAAAGAGCGTCGCCGACGACCCACGACGATCGCCAACGACCACCGGCGACTGCACCACCCACCCCGTTGTTGCTACCGACCACCGCACCGAAGGAAATCGACGCTGCTGTCACTGAAGAAGAAAGGTGATATTTTTTTTTAAACTTAGGAACTACAGTTCCTTTATTTATCTATGGGTCAACCCAATGAATAAAGGGTCAACCCAACGGATCCGAATCGGACCCGAACTGGAACAAAATCGAACCGGACCAAAACTGGATCGTGCTAGAGCCGGACTAGACCGAACCGGGTCCAATATAGGACCAGCCCCGACCAAACCTAACCTGACTATCGAACCGAACTAAACCAGACTACTGAACCAAACAGAACTACTTCCCGGACCGGACCCAAAATCCAAATCAACCTAGAGACAAACAATTGGGAGCTATCGTCCAATCTCTAGAAAAGCTAACAACCAAGTATGCACTCACTACGGGGAAAAAGGCCATTTGCAGTAGCGTTGTTATGAGATTATTGGTTTTCCAGAGTGGTGGGACTTTTATAAAAAAACCTCAAAAAAAGATTGTTGGGGAAAATCTACTGCCTAAGGTGAATGTTGCCCATCTAGGTATTATCTATAAAGCATCAGTATTATCTGCATATTCTAAGAATATAACTTGGATTATTGATACAGGTGCATCCGATCACATGACGAGGGATTCTAGTCAGTTAAAATCTGTCCTACCTTCTCCTCAATCTGTTATTTCCACCGCCAATGGTAGTACCTCTCCTATTACTAGGGAAGGATCAGTTATCTTGTCGAATAATTTTACATTAGATGTTGTCCTTGTTATTCCATCTCTTGAATACAATCTATTGTCTATTAGCCAAATTACTTCAACTCTTGCTTCCCATCTTTTGTGTCTTTCAGGACATTTTAACCCGAAAGATTCTTGGTTATGGTGTTAGATGGGGCAAACTCTACTATTTGGAGTTGACAGAGAATGGGGGATCGAAAATCAGTCAGGCAAATCAAGCTAGAAGTGAAGACAGTCCTCATGCAACTATATGGTTATGGCACCGAAGACTCGGTCATCTTTCCTTTGGTTATTTTAAGAAATTGCGACCACAACTTTTTTCAGGTTTGAATAATTTGGAGTTTCATTATGACACTTGTGAAATAGAAAAGAGCCATCGTATCTCTTATTTACCAAGTTTGAATAAGAGTTCTGAACCTTTTGAGGTTATTCATTCTGATGTTTGGGGTCCTGCAAAGGTTCCCTCTATGTCTCGAGCTCGGTATTTTTGTGAAATTTATTGATGAATGCACTAGAATGACTTGGGTATCTCTGCTTATAAAAAAGAGTGATGTGTGTCTAGTTGTTCAGAAATTTCACCAAATGGTACACACTCAGTACTAGAAGCAGATTCGTGTTTTGCAATCTGACAATGGTATTAAGTTTGTCAATGCTTCTCTTGGTAATTTTTTAAACAATCATGGAATTCGTCATCAGACCTCATGCACCTATACTCCCCAACAAAATGGATTGGCAGAGAGGAAGAATAGACAACTTTTGGAAGTAGTGTGTGCCTCTCTCTTTGGCATGAACATGCCTCGGTTTTATTGGGGCAAAGCTGTCAAATATGCTGCCTACCTTATCAATCAAACACCTTCTTGAGTTATAGACTTTCATACTCCTCAACAAAAATTGCACTCCCTAACTTCCATTCCCCATCTTCTGAATCTTGAACCCCGGGTTTTTGGGTGTACTATATATGTTCATATCCCAAAAGTCTTGCGAAATAAACTTGATCCATGTGCCAAACAGTGTGTTTTTGTTGGCTCTTCTGATTTTCAAAAAGGATATCGGTGCTATGATCCACACACCCAAAAATTCCATGTAACTCTAGATGCCTCTTTCCATGAATTAAAACCTTATTACTCAGGGGGAGTCACTCAGAATTCTCTTCAGGGGGAGAGCTCAAGTGAGGAGAATAATAGAGGGGCAGAGTTTACTGAGTTAGAAGTGGTGAATGAATTGTTTAATCAACAAGAGAATAATGGAGGTGCTGAGTTAGAAACAGTGAATGAATTTTTTAATCAACCAGGTCGTCATGATGTGCGACAAGATTGTGCTCCCAACCATGAAGCTAAAAGTGAATCATTAATTGTTCCTGAAGAATCCTCAGAGTTGCCTCCGTTTGCACCATCAACTGAAGAATCAACCCAGAATGTTCCTCCTCAGGTAAATACGAATCATGTGTTTGATGAATCTATTGAAACATGTGTTCCTACAGAAAATATAACTCCTAGATATCCACAAAGATTGAATAACGGAGTTCCAAAGAAACAGTATGAACCTGATCCTGAAGCCAAGACCAAATACTCAACCAACAACTATGTGTCATCCCATAGGTTGACTCAATCGTATGTGTTTACTGTTGATCAATTATCCAAGGTTTTTATTCCTAGTAATGTGTTGAATACATTAGCTGATTCAAAATGGAAAAAGGCGATGAACGAAGAGATAGAGGCTCTACAAAAGAATGCCATGTGGGAACTTGTTTCACAACCTAAAGGAGTGAAGACAATTGGATGTCAATGGTTGTTCACGGTGAAACTCAAATCGGATGGAAGTATTGAAAGATATAAAGTTCGACTAGTTGCAAAGGGATATACGCAAAAGTATGGGATAAACTATCAGGATACTTTTGCACTAGTAGCTAATATCAATACAATTCGCATTCTTATATCTATAGCAGCGAATCGATACTGTCCTCTGCAACAATTTGATGTTAAAAATGCCTTTCTCAATGGAGACTTAGAAAAAGAAGTTTACATGGAGCTACTACCCGAAGTTAAAAGTGGTTCTTTATATCAAGGTAAAGCCTATAAATTGAAGAGGTCATTGTACGGGCTTAAACAGTCACCCAGAGCATGGTTTGGGAGATTCTCGGCTACAATGAAGGAGTTTGGCTATAAGCAAAGTAGCTCAAATCATACTTTGTTTATAAAACACAAAGAAGGAAAAGTAACAACTTTAATTTTGTATGTTTATGATATGGTCTTGACAGGAGATGACCCATGTGAAATGCAAGCTTTACAGGAGTATTTAGCCACTAAATTCGAAATGAAGGATCTCAAACAACTTAAATATTTTTTGGGAATTGAGGTGGCAAGATCGAAACATGGAGTCTTCCTTTCACAGCGAAAATATGTGTTGGATCTTCTAGCCGAAACCGGAATGCTTGATTGTAAACCAGTAGAGACCCCCATAGAAATGAATCATAAGCTCATAATTGTCCTAGATCAAATCCCAACAGACAAAGGGCGTTATCAGTGATTAGTTGGAAGATTAATCTACCGATCACACATAAGACCAGATGTAGCATATGCAGTGAGCGTTGTGAGTCAGTTCATGCATGCACGAACTGAAGAACATATGGAAGTAGTCCATCGGATCTTGAGATACTTAAAGAGTGCTCCAGGAAAAGGTATGTTATTCGCAAAAAAATGTGTCTCTAACATTGAAGGATATACAGATTCTGATTGGGCAGGAGATCAAACAACCAGAAGATCCACGTCTGGTTACTTTACTTTTGTGGAAGGTAATCTTGTCACGTGGAAAAGCAAAAAACAGAAGGTAGTATCAAGATCAAGTGTTGAAGCTGAATTTCGAAGCATGACTCATGGTGTATGCGAATTGTTATAGATATGAAATATACAGAGGGATTTAAAGATTATACAATTTCCTTTTATTCCATCCGGTAGTCAGATGGCTGCTGATATGCTCACGAAAGGAGTTTCAGGGAAAGTATTTTATGGTATAATTGACAAGTTGGGCATGATCGACATCTATGCACCAACTTGAGGGGGAGTGTTGGAATGAGCTGTAAATTATGTAAATTGTTAACGAAATTATAGGAAACGATTTATTTCTTTGTTTTGTTCCTGATTCTAAGATCTAAATTGGATTTAAATTAGGTTGTAAATGTATTATAAAAAGCCTCCATGAGGAGAAGAATATCATCGAAAAAAAAATTCTTTAAAATCCTTCTTTGTTTTTTGTGTTAGTCGGTTTTACACACCTTTAACTGAAACTCTTCTATGAGACGTCCTCCTATGATACTCCTGTAAGACTCCACTATATTAATTTTAGCTATGTGAGACTTCTTACTATGAGAGTCGTATAAGACTCTTCTATACTTGCTCTTTAACACTATCATAGAGTAGGATGTCAAGTTCCAAAGTGTAACTTATGGGAAGGACACTACCTAGTAGAAGAAGTCATTACAAAAAGTTGAAAAAAGCTACTTAATCTAGAGTGGAAGTTGTTATAAATATATCATCATGGACAAGGCCTCTTATGATCCTATAGAGTCCAATTTGGGGTATTTTATTGGCTAAGTAGCAAATACAGAATTTTTTTTTAGAAGATTAATTATTTTAGCAAAAGATAATTCACAAGTTTATGTGCCACAAGATCTTACAACCTAAAGTCAATCAAGCACCTTACTTGTCAAGGGAATTCTTCGATCGCTCAAGATTTGGACATGATCGGATCGGAACTTAATCTACTTTTGAGTGTCTGGGTAGATTATTCAATTTCATATAAATTTACCATAACAATCCTTGGTATAATGATTATCATTTTCAGCACTTTTAGTGTTGCCATATTTACTGATAGATTTATCGAAATTTAATCTACTTTTGAGAGTCTAAGCAGATTATTTGATTTCATATAAATTTACTATAAAAATCCTTGATATATTGATTACCATTTTTAACACTTTTAGTGTTGCCATATTTACTGATAGATTTATTTCGTTATCTACTCTTGTTCGTGCCTTTTTTTTTTTTAAGAATATAAATAAATAATATGTAAAAAAAAACCTAAATAAAGAGAGGGATAACGTTGTATTTTATTTATCCATAGACATACAAGGACAAGGAAATTTTTCCTTGATGGCTTAATTTAAATATTTTTAATTAAATAACCTAATTTTATACTTAACTAATTTTAATATTTTATAATAGAGAAATTTTTATTTATTTATAATTTATTTATAAATTATTTACATATTTTCACCCTTTTACTTTATATTTCCCTTTGTTTACTCTTTTACCTGTACCTATTTTGTCCGGTAGCCTTAGCCTTCCATGCATGCCGTCCATCACCAAACCAAATACGTGTTGTTTGTTATACAACAAGTATCTCTACACAAGCTACACCTGCCAAAAATAAAAACGAATTCAAAAGTAGGAGAAAAGATAACAGAAGGACCATCACTGTTAACCCAACGCCGTTACTCTTTCCACCTTCTCCGTTTTCTCAACCCTTTTCGCCGTCTCTTTTAATTATTAAAGATTCCTATAAAAATTGAAATTCTAATAATATCTATTTACAGTTTTCTTTTTAATCAAGCTTCCTCCTACTTTGGATTCTCAACCATGCTTGTTCCATTTGGGGGCATACCAGATTAAAAAATAGTTAATTTTTAATAATAAAAATTAAAATAAAAGTTACTTAATTAATACATTATGTCAATTAGATGATATAAAATTATAAATATAGGGACTTGATTTTTTTTATTATAAATTAAAAGAAGGTCGATTTTATGCTGGCTTAGATTTAGAATGCACGAGAGGAGGTGCCTTTGGTTCGAACTATTTAAACTTATTTGGTCTTGATGTAGGACAGGAGAGCTCAAGTCTCCGAATTGGATTATGATATGTATTTCTCTACAAAAAACCTTGAAAATATCTAAATTGTGAATATTTAAGAATTTTTTAATTATTTATCTTTTTTTTATTAATTGGCTTGGGCCTGTAAAGAGTATATTTAGTGGCTAAAATGTATTTTTATTATATTTATACAATTTTTTTTAATATATATATTTTTATTTCTTAATTCTTATAAATATAAAAGTTTTTGAGTATTTGGTCTGTAACGGCGTTAGATGGAAAGCATCCAACCAAACCGAACTAAAAAAGGAAGCGAAAATCCCTATTCCCTATTTAATCGACTACTGTTGTTCCCTCTCCTCTTTCTCCCTTCTCTGTTTGTCTCTCACACAGAAAACAGCTCTTCGCCTCTTTTCCTTCACTCTAAAGCTTCGTCTTTTCTCCTGCTTCCCCGTCGGCGATCGCCGGAAATTTTTCTCCACTTCGTTTCTTCTCCGCCGATTCTACTTCCATGGAGGATTTCTTCAGTTCCGAGGAAGAAGATGTTTACTACAGCGATCGGGATTCGCTCGACGGAATCGAGAACGACGATGATTTGGATGCGCGGACGAAATTCATCGCTTCCTCCAGTCAGGTCATCCGCTTTTCTCCTTTTTTTTTTTTTTCGATAACTTCCGTCGGATTGTCGGCGGAGGATATCGGCGCTTGAGGCATCCGTGTGTTGAATTCTTGTGGTTCTAGATGATTTCGACTCGGTCTTATCGTAGTTTTTTCGTTCATATTTTTTGTGTAAATTTTGATTTTTCGTCGGCTGGATGCTTTGACGGAGTTTTCGATTTTGGATTTGATTCCAGGGGGAATTCTTTGCATATTAAGTCATCATTTCGGCATTGGAATTGGGTGGCGGGTGTGGGAATTGATTAGTTCAGCTGCATTATTCAGTGCGTGAATTGAGTGAACTATAGTTTCCTGATTCGATTAGTGGTTGTAATGTTTCTGAATACTTTGCATGTCTTTGTTTCTTAAACGAACATAGTGTTTAGGGCCTAGTGAACTGTGTGGGTGCTGTGTCGATCACAAGTGGCTAATGTTTCTTGTTTCTGAGGTCCTACGACCACCACGCTTTATCACTCCACTCGAGTTCTCTTTCCTTTAGCATTTGATGGTAGTATGGTCTTTATCATCACTTGGGTAATGATATCTTCAGCATTTGATTGTTTTCCATTTGGTCTTGTTCTTTTAACTTTTGCTTAACACCTTGCATCGCTTGAAACTCTTTCTGAATCCGGCCCCTGGGAAGAATCTTTGTTATGCCTATATTTCATTTGATATAATTTCGTTGCTGCATGGTTGCACAGTAAAATGCATTTTGATCCACATAGCAGATGGACTCATTGAGGAAATCACCATTTTTGAGTTTTGAAGCTGATCGGACCTGCAAAAGTTGGCTAATACAGCTAAACCTTGTTTTTTTTTTTTCTTGAAGAAAATTGACAATAATTCCACTATTTCTCTTTTACAGGTAATTACAAGAGAATCTCTTCTGGAAGCACAGGTGAGAAAATCTCTGAGCTCTGATTCGAGTATATTCCTTGCTTTATTTAATCAACATAGAGTATGATAGATATGCATTTATGCATTAGCATTATCTTAAAGCATTGATATAAATTCATTTGCCATGCAGCGACAAGATCTGCAAACTATTATGGATATGCTTACAATAAAAGAGCACCATGCACGAACTCTACTTATTCATCACCGGTGGAATGTTGAGAATTTGTTGGCAGTACTTGTGGAGAAGGGAAGGGACCGTTTATTTGAGGAAGGTGGTGTTACAATTTTGGAGAAGAAAGATCTTCCCTCTTCACAGTCTGCATCCCTAGTCACGTGCTTTATCTGTATTGAAGATGTTCCGCGACATGATGCCACCTCTATGGACTGTGGTCATTGCTTTTGCAATAGCTGTATGTGCCCCTTATATCCTATTGTACAGTCATGTGTACACTGTTTCGAATTCCAGCATTTAGAGAGTATCTTTGTCCCTTTTGGTCCTTAATAAACTGGTCGGAAGTGAACTTGCTTGTGATTTATGAGTTCACGACCACTTTATAATTGTTTAAAGTATGTTGTGGAAAGGAATGCTGCATCTCATAGTCGATAACCTTGTCCATTTTGGACATTTAATGTGCCTTTATTCGCTAACTGTATCTTAACGAGAAGTTTGATAAATGCTTCTGATTTTATGAAAAATTACAAACATGAGTCTACTTTAACTCCGGGTACTTGAATGTTTCCGTATTAACCATTCTTCCCATGTTAAGATGTCCAGGTATACCATATATGTGTTATAAGAAAGGTGCATTTTTCTGGTAATCCTGCAACAGAAATGGAATTCTCTTTTCCTTTTGTGAATTGTTGAATTATTATTTGTGAATTGGGACTTGGGACTTGGGCCTTTGGCTCAACGGTCACATGCGAGGGTTTGTTGTGTGAGTTCTTGGGTTCAAGTCTCACTAGGTGTAATGGGGTGCGTACATGTGTAACCAACACTCAAAAATATTATTTGTGAATTGTATAATTATCATTTTCAAAAAAGAATTGTGTAGTTGTTTATTTTTTTGCGCTTAAACTTCCACTTTTCTAGTACTTCTGCATCAGAAATGGCATTCTCTTTTTATTTGAGTCTTTATGATTTTTCAATTATCATTTGCTAATTGAATATTATCCTTTTCAAAAAACCTGTATAACTATATGCATATTTTTTCGCTTACACGTTTCTTCTTTGTACAGGTTGGACTGAGCATTTCATAGTTAAGATAAATGAAGGGCAGAGTAGGCGGATCCGATGCATGGCCCACAAGTGCAATGCGATCTGTGATGAAGCCATTATCAGAAATCTAGTTAGTGCTAAGCACCCTGATCTTGCGGAGCGATTTGATCGTTATCTTTTGGAGTCATATATAGAAGACAATAACAAGGTTAAATGGTGTCCTAGTGTTCCACATTGTGGTAATGCCATACGTGTTGAAGGTCGGGATGCATGCGAGGTAACTGAGGTGGAATGTGCATGTGGGTTCCAGTTCTGTTTCGGTTGTTCCTCTCATGCCCACTCACCTTGTTCATGCCTTATGTGGGAGCTCTGGGCCAAAAAGTGCCGAGACGAATCAGAGACTGTCAATTGGATTACAGTAAATACAAAGCCCTGCCCCAAGTGCCACAAGCCTGTTGAAAAGAATGGGGGTTGTAATCTTGTCAGCTGTATCTGCGGACAGGCTTTTTGGTGTGTTTCCTTCTAAAGCCTTGTTTAATAACCTGTTTAAACAATATTAGAAGTTCCCTAGTTTTATTATCTTTACTTTTTTGCTAATTTTCTTGTTTATTATAGTTGGTTGTGTGGTGGGGCTACCGGCCGTGAGCACACGTGGTCAAGTATTGCAGGCCACAGTTGTGGGCGCTACAAAGAAGACCGAGATAAGTTAGCTGAACGTGCAAAGCGTGATCTGTACAGATACATGCACTACCACAACCGTTACAAAGCACACACGGATTCCTCTAAGCTTGAAACAAAGCTCAAGGAAACCATCCAGGCGAAAATAGCGATTGCTGAAGCCAAGGACTCTGGGATGAAAGATTTTTCTTGGCTTACAAATGGGGTAAACAGACTGTTCAGGTGTAGAAGGGTTCTTTCTTATTCGTACCCATTTGCATTTTACATGTTTGGAGATGAACTCTTCGGTGATGAAATGGATATAGAAACAAAAGAATTGAAGCAACATTTATTCGAAGATCAGCAGCAGCTGTTGGAGAGCAACGTTGAGACGCTGTCAAAGTTTGTAGAGGAGCCATTTGATGAGTTCACTACCAGTAGAATCATGGAGATAAGGATGCATGTCATTAATCTATCTTTAGTGACTGATAATCTCTGCAAAAAAATGTGAGAATCTTGGTGCTGTAAGACTTAGAATAGATGCTTTTCTTTATATATTGACGTATCTTGACCTTCCCCCCCCTTTTTTCAGGTATGATTGTATTGAGAATGATCTGTTGGGTGGCCTTCAGGGAGCTACGCATTGTATTGCTCCATACAATTCTAAGGGGGTTATTCGGGCAGCACAACTCTCCGATTGTAGCGATTTTACAAAGCCCATGATTACTGGTAGCTATTTAGTTGGTATGTAGTTCTCTCACCAGCTTGTCAAATTAGTTGATTGTTTTGGGATATCCGTCCAGATTCTTCTGCATTTTTATTGATCATTGTTCTGTTTTATTTGGTTATTCTCTTGAGGTAAATATGTTGCTTATTAGATGTACTAATGGTGAAGATTTCTCAAATTTGTCTTAATTGGAAGCTTAAATTGAAGAAATTAAGACTAATGTCTTCTGACCCAAAAAATTGTGGATATGGCCCTAATAGGAGAATCTGAGAAGGACCGGTCATCATCCAGTAGCCATTCTTCTGGTTCATCTCCTGGTATAGATGAGATTGGATGCTCAACTCGAAAACGTGCTAGGAAAGAAGCCTTGGGGGATTCACTCTTCGATCTTAATATGCCTGCTGAGGTGGTTGACAAGAGTTGATTGGTGGGCATCTGTCCTTGTAATGGCTAGTTCAAGTGTACAGGCCTAACATAGAGTCGCCAAAGTTCAAAGCTGCAGGGGGTCTTTACCCATTTTTCTGCCTTTTGTTCTGGTTGGCTTTCTTAGCCATTGATGAGGTAATATCTCGGGAAGCAGCATATTTAGTGGAATTTTTGTTTTTTTAATTATTTTTGTACATTCTGTCTCGAGCCAATGTTCATAGTATAAATAAATGTATAGTACACCCCCATGCATTAAATCTCTCCTTATCTGGGTGTGATTTCAAGAACCGTGTTCTTACCCTTCCCTCATTAAGGGTATTTCTCTAACATTCTGGAATAGACAATTGAAGTAAAGTCTGATTTAATTGGGAAAGATATTGACCTATGAAAGTGGAAGTCAACTGGTGGCAAAGTAGTGAACATTTCGAGTTTCAGGTATGAGAAGCAGATCTCTTTTACTTGCAAGTATCCAAGTTTTCTAATCAACATTTAGCTTATTCTGCATCTGTGGTTGCCAGTGCCTTGCTCGTTTTTTAGTGTTGACCTTGTTAGGAAAGAATCTTAATCAGTCAATTCCTGTTTTGTTCTTTTTTGCCTTCCTTTGACTCTCCAAAAGCTACATTGGTCCTAAATTGGTCCTTCCAGTACCTGCTTTACTGGGATATTTGGTAATTGATCTAAAGAGATGCCGGACAAGATTTGGCTTTCCTCCATCGAGAGCTTTAGTTTGTGGAAGCATTCGAGCCCCGGTTGTATATGAGAAAACTTAAAAGTTGCTGAGGAAGAATTAGAAACTTTCTTTTTTTTATCAATGGTTGGCTTTTCATTTAAAAGTGGTTGGCTTTTCTTCTGAGTGGAAGCCATACCAACACATCAAGCGGAAGTGTATATACAGCTTTAGAGCTTATTCGGCCAATTCTATGGTCTCTTCGTTTATGATTTTCGGTTGAAGTGATTCATGCTCTTCTTAGTTCTTTCGCAGAACAGTACGTTTTACCAACCTGTTCATGATCAAGCCCTGAAAGCTTTCTCAAGTCGCAAACTGAAATACATCCCGCCAGTTTTTTGCACTACAAACAGGCCTGAAGCTTGGTCTGATTATCATGAAGCAGAAGGTTTCTACTAAATGATATTTAGGAAACAAATTGCAAATGAGTTGGAGCATTTAACACCAATTTTAACTAATTACTGGGAAATCAAACATCTGGAAAAGAAAAGGTTATATGAAGAGCCATGCTCAGTGTAGCATCCAGTCGAAACAAGTCCTGAATCTGGATCCTTGCGAGCTACTTTTAACTCAATAAGAGCAGAAAAAGAAGAGGAAAAATACTAACAAATACATTCTGCTAACATCAGCAAAAAGAGAGTTGGTAGGTGTTTGGTGTACAACCTCAACGTTTGGAATATTGTGGGGCTTTGCGTGCCTTCTTCAGACCCACCTTTTTCCTCTCAACAACTCTCGAGTCTCTTGTTAGAAGGCCTTCCTTTCTAAGGGCTGCCCTGTGGTTCTCACTTACCTTCAGCAAAGCTCGTGCAATGCCAAGAGTGATAGCCTGAGCTTGACCTGAGAGACCACCTCCATGAGCTTTGACAAACACATCGTAGCTTGTCTCATAGCCCAAAGTTAAAAGTGGAACCTTGATATATTGAAGCCATAATGGGTTCCCTTGAAGGTATTCCTGCACAACAGCTATTAAGTAAACAAGAATATATATACAGCTACATGTTGTCATGATCTCATTGTTCAAATAAAAGATACATCGATAGGAAGCACTGGACACATGAAGCAACAAGCTTAAGATTCGCATTTTGAGCTGGATTTGACAAGACCGAGTGAAGCTCTCCATTAGGTATTTTAGTTATTTTAGTTTGAGGTAGAGTCAAGCAGCATGTTACCAGATGTTAGCTAAACTTTTATAGCAAATGAATCTCTGAAGTGCTACACTCCAAGTAGCTTACATGTCAATAACTTAAAAGGCAATAAAAGTATAAAATGAATAAGATGGACGATTCAACTTGGGTCCTCATGAGGAAGGCAAGCCAAAGTTTGTAAAGATGGAAATTCTGAAAAACTAGTGTGGACATTAAACTAACCAACTTACAAGTAAAAATGATGAAGAGCAAATCCTGTAATTCTAACTAAATTAACATTACCTCCACTCACATTTTGATACCTCTTAGTTTACAAAATGGAGCACTGTGGAAGTTAAAGCTCTGAGAATAATTGATTTGGATGCCGATTCCCAATTTTAAAGATAAACGTGCCAAAAGTCTTTGCACTGTTTGAAACCAATTATGTTCCTACAATGCTCAGTGCTTGAAGTAGGAGCATGCTTCATCCTTCTTCCACTGTCATTCAGCCATTGGAATGCTACCAACAACTCGCTCATGAAATGCTAAAATCATACATATCTTCCCCAAACACAGTAGTTTATATGTAGGCTACCTAGGTCAGTAAAGAACTGTTTGAATCCATTTATGTTCTAAAATGCTCAGTGCTTGAAGTAGGGACTTGTTTCCTTCTTCCTCCACTGCTATTCAGCCATTAGAATGCTTGCATTAAAAACAACAGCTAGATCATGAAACGCTAAACTCATACTTTTTCCAAAGACAAGTCGAGCAGATTTTTCATCTGTGATGAACTGATTCTTCTTTCAAGTTCAATACGGGTGACTCCTAAAAAAAGAGAAAAGGGAGGCCCCAATATATGTTCCATAGGGGTTGGAACAAGATTAGAAACATTTCTACTCAAACCCACAATCTACTTCAGCTTTCCCCTCTTCGGTATAAGCGCGTAGCTATTATTCCAGAGATAAACAAAGCAATATCTGAAACAGAAATCGAGACATGAAATTTGAAACCAACGAAGCTCGACGCTTTAAATCACAGCTAAAATGTGAATAAATCGACATTCCCACCAAATTAGAGAGTTCTTACCTTGGCATCGCGGTAATTGATGATGAATTTCCCGGTACCTTCCTGAAGGACAACGCGAGCTATCGCGCATTTTCTTCGACCGGTTCCTATAATCCTCTGAGCAGCGAATCCTCCGAGGAGCCTCGACTTGACATACTTCTCAAGGTTCGTCTTCTCCAAGTCGGCAGGCGTGGCGACTTCGGCGGCGGAAGTGGCGACGATGCGTGGGGCTTTAAGGGTGAGGGAGAGTGGGTTCACAGACTTGCTTTCTGACAAGGTTAGAGCTTTGGGTTTTGAAGAGATTTGAGAAGAGAAGGAAAGGGATGAGAAGGAAGAACAAAGGGACGAGAGAGATATGGCCATGTCTCCTCTCTGGTGAGTGTTGAAACAGAAGGAACTCGATAAGTTTTATCGGAACCCGACTTGCTGGAGGGTATTGTGGACCAGCGGATCAATGAACCTAATAAATTGTTGCCTATTCGCGGTACGTATCGGCCTGTATGTATCCGAAACGTAAGCTGTGTTACAGTGTAGATATGCCCTATATACCCACAATCCATAAATCACTGGCCGACACGTACCACGAATAGGCAACAATTTATTAGGTTCCGATAAGCAGATGAGAGATTTAGGTTGAAAGTTATAGTTAAAGTAAGGTTCGAGTAAAACGGTGATTACAATTTTCAGGGTTTAAGAAAAGAGTCATATTGTCACATGGTTAGATTTAGGTTAAGTCCGTTTAGCCAAGCGGAATATCTACCCCGTACGGCCTAGTCCTTCCCAAGAACTAGTCAGCCTCCTTAAGCCTCGGATCCTCCAACCAATACTTCACACTAGAAGTTGCAAGCCAAAAAGGACAACGGAAAAACTAAAGATATAGAAGAGAAAAACCAACTTTGTATTGAGAAGACAATGTTACAAATGGTGGCTAAACACTCTTGAAGGCCAAAGGCTAAAAACTCTCTCTATACACTTGAAGAGCAAAGAATGCTAAAGATTTTTCGACCCCTTTACAATGGGAGAGGCCTGGGCTCAACCCTGCTTCGCGCGCTTGCGAATGCGCCTGGAGTCCTTGCCGCACGCAAGCCCATTTCGATCCGCCGGGAGTCCTAGTCGTGCGCAACCCCATTTTGACCCGCCTGGAGTCCTGGTCGCGTGCAACCCCATTTCGATCCGCCTGCACGCCTGCTGGCTACAACCCCATTTTGACCTGCCTCCTCGTCTGTTGGCGTGTTACCTTGTGTTTGGGCTGGCTGCTGGGGTTGTTGCGCGCCTTGTTGCTTGGCCATCCGTTTGGCAAGCTCAAGTGTGTCTTCTTCCACTGCAGTTGATGCCGGGCCAACCATATGTGTGCGCCCCTCTGGGCCGTGCCATTGCACTTGGCCTTGGTCGTTGCTGCTATTGTTGTGCCCTGGACTTGCACAGTCTTCGACCTTGGTTGTGTGGCCACACCATGACTTCATCCTCCGTCTCATACTCCCACCGCCACAAGGCAGATGCCCTCATCTGTAACCCTTGGCGATAATCGGCTACCTCCTTTTTGAACTGCCATAACTCGGTAGCGTCTTGCCATGTTGCCTCGCTTTCCGGTTGACCCTGCCACTTGACCAAGTATTGTGTCCTCCGGGTCTTGCCCCTTTGGCGTTCCTCTCGGTCTGCAATAATATACTCTACCCTATTGTCAAAGGTAGTAGATATATCCATGAGAGCTCTTGGGTCAACTATTCTATCCAGGTCCAGGTCTTCAAAATAAGGTTTAAGGTTTTATACATGAAAAACATTGTGGAACTTAAACTTTTTCGAAAACTGCAATTTGTAGGAGAGGTTGCCCACACGTTCAATGATAGGAAAGAGTCCTTCATATTTCTTCAAAAGACCTTTGTTCTTGCTTCTTAGGTGACGAAATTGTTCAGGTCTGAGTTTGAGAAGGACCTGGTCACCGATATTGAAAGAAGACTCCCTCCTCTTCAAATCAGCATGTTTCTTCATCTTTTTAGCTGCCTTATGCAATAAGACCCGTGCCAGCTCCGTTTTCTCTTTCCACCTCTTTGCCAGCTGATGAGCTGCTGGACTTTTCCGTGAAGTGTTTGGAAAGAAACCCATGGGAGCCAAAGGCTGTCGTCCTGTCGCCAACTCGAAAGAACAGTGCCCGTTTGATTCCGATTTCTGCAAATTGTATGAAAAATGGGTCACGTCTAACAAGTCTGGCCAGTTTTTCTGATTTGCTGCAACAAAGTGGTGTAAGTACTGTTCTAACAAAGCATTTACCTGCTCAGTTTGGCCATCACTTTGAGGATGAAAACTAGTAGAAAAACTTAGAGATGTTCCCATTAGTTTGAATAACTCGGTCTAGAATTTCCCTATGAATCTGGGGTCACGATCACTAATGATCGTTGTGGGCAAACCCCAATGCCTCACCACATATGCCATGAATGCTCGAGCTGCTTCGTCTGCTATACAATCACTTGGCACTGCTACGAATGTACCATACTTCGTAAATCTGTCTACCACCACCATGATAGACGCCAACCCATCTTTCTTACGTAATCCAGAGATGAAGTCCATTGAAATAGACTCCCACGACCGCTTTGGAATAGGTAAGGGTTGTAGCAAACCCCTACGCTTGCGTTGTTCGATCTTATCTTGTTGACATATAAGACACGTGCGCACAAACTCCTCCACATCATTCTCCATGTCAGGCTAATAATACTGGCCAGACAGCAAGGCCAACATCCTTGACCTGGATGTCCTGCCCACAAGGTATCATGGCATTCCCTCAAGAGGCCACGCAGTAGGTTATCATACTTAGGCACATAAAGTTGATTACCTTTGGTTTTGAGCAATTCGTCGTCAAGCCAGAATCTTCTTGTCTTGCCCAAGGCAGCAGCTTGTACAATGTTGTAAGCCTGGGCGTCTTGGTGAAGTCCAATGCGAGTCTTGTCTAGCAACACCGTACCAAGTTGTGTAATTGCTGCTAAGGCTTGTAATCGCAAAGTTCCATTTTCTGTTTCTGCGCCAAGAAGGCCTTCCATGCGCAAGCGCTTGCCTTGCGCATATCTCCTACGCATACGCTCGCACCGCGCTCCTCTTCATGTTCAGCTACTACCGCACTGCGCGTGGTGCGCGTGAAGCAAGTGTCGATTGCTGCAGTATGCAGGGATTCAGCTGCACACGTCTTCTCCTCTACCGCATGCATGCATGATGCCGGTGCTTGCTGCACCATGTGCGCCAAACTCTGGCTGGTCTCTTCCTCGTAAGAGTTAGGTGCGTCCACCTTCCTGCTCAGTGCGTCGGCAGCACCATTGGCCTTCCTCGCCTTGTACATCATCTCAAAGTCAAACTCGACCAAGAAATCTTGCCATTGGGCCTGCTTTGGACTGAGCTTTTTCTGCGTAAGAAAGTAGCTAGGAGCAACGTTGTCAGTTCTTACAATAAATTTGGAGCCTAAAAGATAGTGCCTCAAAATACGTAAACAATGCACTACCAACATCATTTCTCTTTCTTGTACAATATACCGTTGCTCAGTTTCATTGAGCTTCCTACTCTCATAAGCGACTGGGTGTCCGTCCTATTCTAGCACACCCTCAATGACATAGTTTGAGGCATCTGTATGTACCTCAAATGGCTTGCTGAATCAGCAAGGTGCAGCACTGGTTCAGCCATCATGGTATCCTTCAGCCATTGGAATGCTCTTTGACATGAATCCGTCCATTGCCACTTTTGGTCCTTCTTGAGGAGGTCGGTCAAGGGGGCTGCTATAGCTGAGAAGCCCTTGATAAACCTCCTATAATAATTTGCAAGACCGAGAAAACTCCTAAGCTCACGCACCTTGGTGGGGATTGACCAGTCACGCACAACCTCCACCTTCTTGTTGTCCATCCATATCCGTCCTCCCCCTATCCAATGTCCAAGAAAGGAGACCTCTTGCAACCCAAAAGAGCACTTCTCCTCCTTGACATACAGTTGATTGTGTCTCAATTTCTTGAACACCTTTCGAAGATGTTCTTTGTGCTCATCCATACTCTTGCTGTACACCACAATATCATCCAAAAAAACAACAACAAACTTGTCCAAGTACTCAAAAAATACCTCGTTCATGAGAGTGCAGAATATTGCTGGTGCGTTGGTTAGGCCAAAGGGCATAACCATGAACTTGTAAGCCCCATATCTCATTACACAAGTAGTCTTCTCCTCGTCTCCTTCAGCAATCCGAACTTGGTAATAACCACTTTGCAAATCCAGTTTGGAGAAAACTCGCGCATCTTTCATTTGATCAAAGAGATCAGCAATAAGGGGAATAGGGTATTTGTTCTTTATGGTTACCTTGTTGAGCGCCCTATAGTCGATGCACAGTCTCATACTTCTATCCTTCTTAGTTTGAAACAATATAGGGGCCCCATAAGGTGCTTTGCTTGGTTTTATGAACCCAGAATCCAGCAGCTCGTTGAGTTGTCTTCGCAATTCGGTATGGTGCTTGTGCTAGCTTTCTTGCTCCAGGCTCAAGCTCTATGCGATGATACACCCCTCTCCTAGGTGGTAACCTTGCTGGGAGTTGTTCAGGCATGACGTCTCTATACTCATGCAAAACGGTTTGTATCTCCTTAGGGGTAGGCATAGCCTCACCCTACTCTATAGTACAAATAGAAGCAATGTAAGTAGAACAACCCTATTTAAGACCTTTCTTAAGCTAGAGGGCTGATAGCATTAAGTCCTTTTTTGTTACATCTTAGTTCTCAACTTCAGAAATAGTACAAGGACTTTGCTCATCCATAATCCCCACTACCCCAACATCCAGCATTACAAAAGCCTTACAAACCATGAAAAACTCCATTCCCAAAATCATCTTGAAATCATCCATGCCAACAATGGTAAAATTCAGAAATTCTACCTACTTGCCTATCACCACTGGGACATTCCTGGCAATGCCTTGGACTTCACGAGCAGTAGAATTTATAGCTTTCATTTTGCTCCCATCTTTCCCTCTTCGTATCCTTAGGCACCTAGCCTCCTCCTCCGAAAGGAAGATGTGGGTGGCGCCAGTGTCCACCATTGCTTTTACAGTATGTCTAGTAAGTGTTAGAGATATAAAAAGTTCTCTTGAGGGTCTTACCGGAAGTGGAATAACCTTCTCCTCCTTGGAACGGACAGCAGCATTGAGAAGGGTTAGAGAGCCTATCCTAGGCTCAATTCCTCCATTGTCCGTCTCAGTTTGAGCAGCATTGAGGAGTCTCTTTTTAGGACAATCCCTCGCATAGTGCTCTCCCTCACATATGAAATAGTGGACCTTCTTCCTCTGTTTGTCCCCTCTCTTCTTCTCTTCTGGCCTAGCCTTAGTGTCCTTTACCCATGGCTTCTTCTCCCCTTTCTCCTTCTTCTTAAAATTTTTTTTACCATTGTTATTTTCCTTAGACAATTTGTTAGCCGAATCATTCCTTCTCTCGTATTTGGTTAACTTTTCAGCTGTAGATAAAGGTGAAACTAGTGTCTTTACCTCCCGTCTTCTCAATTCTTGCTCAGCCCATGGACGTAAGCCATCAAGAAAGGAAAAGAGACGATCCTCATCTGTCATGTTGGAGATACAAAGCATAAGGTAAGTGAAGGATTGTGCATGCTCTCTAATAGTGCCTTTTTACGTCAATGCACGAAGTTCCTTCCTTGCTTGGTACTTGATATCTTCCAGAAAGAACTGCCTCCGCAGCTCCCTCTTGAAATCTTCCCAAGCGTGGACGGGGTCCTCTCCCTCTTGCTCATCTCCCATGCATCTTCTCCTCCAAAGAATAGGATCATCAGATAAGAACATGGCAACGGTACTAACCTTAGCTTGCTCGTTGGTGAGCTTGCTAGCATGGAAGTATTGCTCCACTTGCCATAGAAAATTATCTATGACATTCACGTCTCTCTTTCCGTTGAAAGACTTTGGTTCAGGCACCTTTATCTTTGCTTGTGTGTGAACAACCCCTCCGTTTGCCAAGGCTTGTTTGCACAAAGAGAGTCTTGCACGTAGCTCTCCAGAGAAGTCTTTGACGTCCTTCCCCAATCGTTCTATCTCCACCCTCATGACGGCCATGGCTGAATGGACGTCAGCCTCAAATCATATCAGCCAATTCGGAGTTGGCTGATGCTCCTCAATCGTCTTTTGAATGAACTCCTCCCGTTTCGTACAAAGGTTTTCAACACTGTCCAAACGATGCTCAAGAGTTGAAAAATGAAAGTTAACATCACTTACTTGTTCTTTGCCTCTTGAAGCATCTTCTCCACTTGTGGAAGCCATTGATTGCAACGTACGCTCTGATATTAGTTGTCACGCGGTTAGATTTAGGCTAAGTCCATCTAGCCAAGCAAAATATCTACCCCGTGCGGCCTAGTCCTTCCCAAGAACTAGTCAGCCTCCTTGAGCCTCGGATCCTCCAACCAATACTTCACACTAGAAGTTGCAAGCCAAAAAGGACAACAGAAATACTAAAAATATAGAAGAGAAAAACCAACTTTGTATTGAGAAGACAATGTTACAAAGGGTGGCCAAATACTTTTGAAGGCCAAAGGCTAAAAACTCTCTCTATACACTTGAAAAGCAAAGAATGCTAAGGATTTTTTTATCCCTTTACAATGGGAGAGGCCCCTCTATTTATAGCCTCACCCCTGGCCTTTAGAAATCTCTAAAAACGCCCAGAAATCCGCCAGATCCTAAAAATTTGAATTCTGGCATTAGAGGCACCCTGGTCGCGTGGGCGCCTGGAGTCTTGGTCGTGCGGGAGCCTTTGAAACCCCATTTCGCGCGCATCAGGATAAGCCTGGGCGCAACCCCGCTTCGCGCGCTTGCGGATGCGCCTGGAGTCCGTCACGCACGTGCTTGCGGATGTGCCTGGAGTCTGGGTAGTGCGCGCTTGGAGTCCTTGCGGCGCACAACCCCATTTCGATCCGCCAGGAGTTCTAGTCGCGCACAACCCCATTTCGACCCGCTTGGAGTCCTGGTCGTGCGCAACCCCATTTCGATTCACCTGCGCGCCTGCTGGCTGCAACCCCATTTTGACTTGCCTCCTCGTGTCTGTTGGCGTGCTGCCTTGTGTTTGGGCTGGCTGCTGGGGTTGTTGCGCGCCTTGTTGCTTGGCCATCCGTTTGACAAGTTCAAGTGTGTCTTCTTCCGTTGTAGCTGATGTCGGGCTAACCATATGTGTGCGCCCCTCTGGGCCGTGTCATTGCACTTGGCCTTGGCTGTTGCTGCTATTGTTGTACCCTGGATTTGCACAGTCTTCGGCCTTGGTGTCTAGCCACACCATGACTTCATCCTCTGTCTCACATATATTGTGAGATATCTTTGTAGATCAAGGGAGATGTCCAACCCCTTGAAAATATATTAGTCACACAAAGGACTGTGATCAGCTGATAGTGTCTGATTCTCTTGATACAATGCAAGAAATTTGTGTATTAACCTAAGAGAACTTTCGTAATCACAGTGAACTTGATATAATTACATACATCTTATATAAGGGTGGGCATGGTAGGTCAGCGTTGGATTTTTTGAAACCTGAACCTGACGTCAAATCCCGACTCTAAAACCCAAAGCCAAGAAACCTGAAATGTCAAATTCGACACCGACCTAATCATTGTCCCCGCAACCCATCCCTACTCGGTCCCTATAAAACCGACTTGAACCCAATCCATCTCTGCTCCATCCCTGTAAACTTGACCCCATTTTATATCCTCTTTCTCGTCTAAGTAGGTTGGAGTTTGGAAAACCTGTCCTTGACCCAAAACCCAAGATTTTTTTTTCACACTATCCCTTACCTGCAGGGTGAAACCTAAAATCTTAACATGGGGTTTTCGGGTCAGGTTGGATTAAGTTCCCGATAAAAAATCATAACCCATATGAGAGAAACATTGTTGCCTAATAATTAGGGTTGGGGCCAATGGGGGAAGTGGAAACCCATTTTCTGCCATCTTCTCCTACTCACCCACCCCATTTCTTAACTCGATTTTTTAAAACATGGGAGAAAGGTATTTTTCAAAATCTTTATTCAATTGAATCAGACGAAGTATTTTTTTACAACTGTTTTTAAAAATCTCGAGACTATAATCACTCGTCTACAATCACGTGTAGATTTCTACAATTTCACTGATTTCTTCAATCACACGATTTCATTCTGTTACATACTCTAATCATGTAATTCCATTCTATTTACAGAATAACACTCCCCTTCAAGTTGAAGAATGAATGTAAAAAATTCTCAACTTGCATATCATAGTTGAGAAAACTTCTTTCTCCAATGGCTGGTGAACACATCCGCAAGTCGAGTTGTTGAAGCAACATATTTGGTTACAACCAAACCATTTTGTATTTTGTCACAAATAAAATAGCAATCCATCTTCATATATCTAGTTCTTTCATGAAAAATGGGATTGGCTACTATATGTAAGGTAGTTGAGTTATCACAATATAACAATGCTGGCTTTGAATGTAATATTCTCAACTCTGTCAATAATGAGCGTATTCAGGATCATTCACAGCATGTACCTGTTGTGGCTCTAATTTTGGCTTCTACTAAGAAGAGCATTATGGTTTTCTGCCTCTTTGTCCCTTAGGAAATAAGAGAAGATCCCAGAAAAACACAATAACCCGTAGTGGAGCTACGAGATATTGGACAATCAGCCCAATCTGAATCAGAAAAAGCCCACAAGGATAAATCGTTCTAAGATGGGAAAAGCAAACCTTGTCCTGGGCTGCTTTTCAAATAGCGCAACACACGCACGACATCTTCCATGTGTGGTTTGCATTGTGCATGCATGAATCTACTTAACACATGGACCGAATATGTGATATCCGACCAGGTAATAGTCAAATAAATTAGACATCCAACAAGTTGCCTATACTGAGATTGGTCTTTAAGCAATTCGCCTAAATCTTAAAGCTTTACATTTTGGTGCATGGGAAAGTTTACAGGTTTAGCACCCAAGAATCCACCATCTTTTAAAATTTCCAAAGTATATTTTCATAACAAGAAGAAAATCCTTTTTTTAACCAAGAAACTTCGATGCCCAGAAAGTGCTTCAAATTACCCAAATCTTTGATCTGAAAATGACTATGCAAAAATTTCTTGAGAACTAATATGGCATTGACATCATTGCCAGTAATAAGGATGTCATCAACATATATCAATAAAGTTGTAAAAGAATTGCTTTTTTGACATGTGAATAATGAGTAATCTGATTTGGATTGAACAAAACTAGCAACATAGATAGTTGTAGAGAACTTGGCAAACCATTATTGGAAAACTTGCTTTAGGCCATATAACGACATGTGAAGGTGATATACGAGATTCTCCCCTGTCACTGAAGACCAGGAGGTGGAGACCAATTCCGGACAACTGCTAAAGCCAATAAACAACAAACAGTAAATATTTTAGCAGTGGGAGAAAAAGTATCACTGTAATCTATACCTTCCAGTTGTGTGTAATCTTTCGCAACCAAACGAGCTTTAAAACACTCAATGGTACCGTTCGAGTGCTGTTTTATTTTATAAACCCAACGACAACCAATAGGGTTCTTACCAGGGGGAAGAGAAGTGAGGGACCAAGTGTGGTTGACTTCTAAAGCAGCCAATTTAGATTGCATTGTTTCTTGCCAATGGGAATGAGGAGTTGCTTTGGTATAATATGTAGGCTCAATATCTTGACTGACAGTACTAGTAAAGGAGAAATGTTGTGGTAAGTAGTGATGATAAGAGACAAAATTGCTAAGGGGATATCATGTACTTTTTGTGGACCTGATGACAAAGGCGACAAATGGTTGGGTGACATCATTTGGTTGAAAACATAGTCACATAAAGCTATGGGAGGGTTATGAGGTCATTGAGAACGACGTAAAATTGGCTCGGGAGGAGGACTAGTAAGGGTTGTTGGACTAGTGGATAAAACTCAAGTACAAAAAGAGGAATCACCGAGGCTGAATTTGAGGAAGTGGATGGAATTGACTCATAAGGAAAAATAGTTTAATGAAAAACAACATCACTACTAGTAAACATTTGATGAGTGGGGAGATCATATAGCTTATAGGCTTTCTGACAAACTGGATAGCCAAGAAAAACACAACGTTTGGCTCCAGATGCAAATTTATGGGGGACGTTCACATCAGTAGCATATGCAAGACACCCAAAAACTCGAACATGGGAATAAGAAGGAAACTTGCCATAAACTCGTTCAAAGTTGGCTAGAAAGGAGTGGTGTGGGTAGACGATTAATTATATGAACAATAGTTGAAACGCATGCTGCCAAAAAATGTAAAGGAAGGTGGGCTTGAAAACAAAAAGCTCGAGCTGACTCAAGAACATGGTGGTGCTTGCGCTCTACAACCCCATTTTGTTGGGGAGTATAAACACTATAATGTTGATAAATGGTCCCTTTTTGTTAAAAAAAATCTCGCATAGAGAAGAATTCTCCACCATTATCAACCTAAATGTTTGCTATTGAAACATGGAATTGTGTTTTAACAAATGAGAAAAAAATAACAAGTAGATGTTGTATCTCACTTTTGTGATGCATAAAAAATACCCATGTGAATCTAGAATAATCATCCACAATAGTCAAAAAATATTTCACACCAAAAAGGGAGACAGTTTTATAAGGGCCCCAAGTGTCACAATGAATTAATTCAAAAGGTCTAATTGACGAAATTTAACTAATAGAAAATGGAAGTCGACTTTGTTTTACAAATGCACAAACATCACAAACATTATTAGACTAAAAAGGGAAATTTAACAAATGTCTTGCCATAAAATCTAATCTAGAGGAAGACAAATGCCCCAATCGGCGATACCACAAAACAGTGGAGGATGTGACCTGAAGGCTGGATGAACTACAAGAAGTGGTTATTGCAGATGGAGTTTGAGATTTTGGCTTCTTTGATGCTAATGCAACCAAGTAATAAAGTCTATCTCGTTGTTCACCCAAATCAATTGTCGTCTTTGTCATCAAATCCTGCAAAATACACCAGTGAGGATAAAAGATTACTGAACAATTGGGATCTTTGATAATTTGACTCACAGACATTAAATTCACCTTAAAAGATGGCACACCATGCACATTTTTTAAAGTAATAGCGAATTCAAAGGTAAATCCCCAATGGAAGTAATCGGAGCATATTCTCTACTTGGCATAGCAACTAGAGGCAAAAGGGTGTTGTTACTGCTGTTGACAAATAAAGTTGGAGATGAAGAAATATAGTCTGTTGCACCATTGTCGATAATTAATTGATGGAGTCGCAACAATATTTGTAAGAAACCTGAGGAAACGGTAGCCACATTAGCTTTAGGATTGTCGGATTGTGTTGTCCCTTTTCCTTGCATGATAGATAAAAAAATTTGGATTTGAAAATCAGAGAGCCAATTTATTATTGACGACACTTCCTGCATTTTTTACCCTCCTTGACATTGTGACAGAAGACTAATGACTTTTGTTGTGTATGGAATGAGTACCTCCACGAAGAATATTCATTTGGTTTGGTTGTGGCAGACAGCATTGTGGTGGTCTTGTCTATGAATCCTAAATTGGATTTGGCCTTCAAAGAAATCATCATAGCTCTATACCTGTTGAATAATTATCCCCTTTGAGAGGCTTGGAAACAAGCACGAGTCCTGGGTGATTGGAATGGTAAATAAAATATAGATGGGCAGCATCAAACTTACCTCCCTCGTTCGTCATAACAATGAAAAGACGATAGGTAGAAGGCCAAAAATAATCTTCCCCGAGCGACACAGGCTTCTGAATAGCGTGGGAAGGGAGAAAAAAGGGATCCAAGTTAACCCAATCTGAGTTAACTCGGTGAAAAAAAGAATGTGGCTAGGCAACAACAAAACGGGTGAGTGGACTCGGCTGGTTTGGCATGGTTCGGCTTAGCTAGTCATCTTGTCGTGTTTCAGCTAGTTGGCTTGTCGTGTTGCGGCTCGGCTCAGCTAGTAGTCTCGGCTCGGCTTGGTTGAGTCTAGGAACGCGTTGATTTAAATCAATGTTGCACAACACCTAGTTGGTGCTTTAAATCGTGTTTCCCTTCGCCTCTCTTTTTTGAGTAGAGCATGAGAAACCAATGGTGATGGTGGCGAAAAATGCGAGCAACAATGAACAATAGCGAATGGCAGTGAACGACGAGGAAGGGCTCGACGAAATTTTTGAGAGAGGGAAACGATGGGCAGAGAAAAAAGAAACTAAAATCGCTCAACATTCTGGGGTATGAGGGAGTGAGATCGACAGAGACAAGGCAGAGGGCCTGCTATGATACCATATAAATATGGGAGAAAGGTATTTTCCAAAATCTTTATTCAATTGAATCAGACGATGTATATTTATACAACTATTTTTACAAATCTCGAGATTGTAATCACACGTCTACAATTACACATAGATTTCTACAAACTCGTTGATTTCATCAATCATGCAATTTCATTATGTTACATACTCTAATCATGCGATTTCATTCTATTTACATATTAACAATTTTTTGCTTCAACAACCTGCATATCAACAACAGAAAATGGTTACCAAACCTTCTAATAGACCTTTCCGTAGGAGAGCTCGTGAACCTTTCCATTTAAAATATTTTAGAAATTAATATTTCAATTGGGAATTATGGTGAGACAGGCTACCGTTGATCGTATGCAGCTTTGTCCTAATATGATTTGCTACTCTTAATATTTCTATACAGGTTTTACCATTTACTGCTAATTATCAATGTGGAGACCTTTTTTTTGTAATTATAACTCTTTATTCCTTTTCTAGGTGGAACAAAGCTAACTAATTTCATTGTTTTTATTTGACAAGAAACCAATTTCCCAATTGAAGATTTGAGTGCTTGAATCAGTTCTTCCCATTAGTTATGAAACTAACAAGAAAAGTACACCTCAATATTAATAAATATTTAGCTCCATGTGAATGCAGTCCACATTCCCTTTTTGGGGTGATCTATTGAACTGCATCTTATAGAAATCTTAAACTGGTTTTGGACCGTACCTACATCTTTTCAATCCCATAGAAACACGTGAATTCCTGTCCACTTGACAGTTTGGGCCAGCCATGGATGCAAAGTTTAGCCCTGCCTTTTAATTGATAGTTGTGATGGAAATACTCACAAATGGTTTAAACATTCTATTTGGTGGTTTCAATGAAAATTTAAGGCTAAACAGAGCAAGAAATTGCTTTCCTCCAATTCTCAGTTGCGAGTTTAGAGAATGTCAAATCTTAGGATCCCATTAGGTTACCTTGAGAGTTCTTTAGGAGAGAGAGAGAGAGAGAGAGAGAGAGAGAGAGAGAGAGATTGAAGAAGAGAGTTGTAAGGAGAAGAGTTTGAGAACACCAGTGAAAAGAAGTGGTGAAGTCTTTTTTCTAATCCTCCCCCTTAGTTCATATATAATGGTTTCAAGAGTAAATATTACATAAGTGCTCTTCACCTTAATGGTTGGAATAAAGAACAAAGAAAAAAGATAAAATTACAAGTGTGCCACTACCCCCTCTTATCTTCTAATACTCCCCCTCAAGTTGGTGGTGGAAAGATGTCGTACACTTTCAGCTTGGAGCATGTAGTGGTTAGGCTTTTTGACACAATTGGCCTTGTAAAAATGTCAACAACTTGAGCTTATGATAAGACCTGTTTGAGGATAATAATACTAGCTTGTAATTTTTCGCAATGACATTCCACTTTAATATACTTTGTCCTCTAATAAAAGACTGGGTTAGAGGCAATAGTAACTTGATTAACACAATAAAGTTTCAATGGAATTTGTTTGTTGAAGCCCAATTCTATGAGGAGAGACATGATCCAAATTAGTTCTTTTACTGCGTGTGCCATAGTTCTGTATTTTTCTTCTGCACTAGATCTCACAATAACATTTTATTTCTTGTTTTTCCAAGTTACCAAAATTTCCTCAACTAGTATGCTATAGCCAAAGGTAGATTTTCCTTCACCCAAAGACCCTACCCAATCAACATCTGTGAAGCTTTCAACATTGATGTGCCCATGGTATTTGTATAGAAGTCCTAGTCCAAGAGACTTCTTTAAATATCGCATGATCCATTCTAGAGCTTGCTAGTGAGAGCTCTGAGGTTGGTGCATATATTGCCTGTTCACACTTATTGCAAAGGAGATATCGGGTCTAGTCACAATGAGATATATCAATTTCCCTACTAGCTTTTGATATTTACCCACATAAATATCATCTCCAGAACCAACACATGATTTTATATTAGAGTTCATGGGAGTATCTATAAGGTGACATCTCATTATTCTTGTTTCATTAATGAGACCAAGCACATATTTTCTCTATAACAGAATGCTGCCATATCTTGATTGTAATACTTCAATTCAGAAGAAATATTTAAAGAGTCCTAAATCTTGTGTTTTGAATTCCCTACATCGATGTTATTTCATCTGAGTGATGCTTGTAGAGTCACTTCTTGTAATAATAATGTCATCAACATACACAACTAGAAGACCAATCCCCTTGTCAGTACGTCTTAACAAAAATAAAGTGATTCACTACACATCGAGTAAAGCCAAATTGAGGCAGTGATCGACTACATTTATCAAACTAGGATCGAGGTAATTATTTCAGCCCATATAGGAATTTTTTTTGTAATTTTCATATAAACTCCCCCTCAACCACAAAACTAGGTGGTTGATCCATATAAATCTCTTCTTTGATATCCACATGCAAAAAAAAAAATTTTACATCAAGTTTATAAAAAGACTACTAAAAATTGGCAACCAGAGATAATAAAACATGTAACAAATTTAACTTAGCCACAGGGGAGAATGTCTTCTCATAATCAATGTCATAGCACTGAGTATAACCTTTCGCTGTTGAGCGAGCTTTGAGTCTTGAAACCAAACTATCGAGATTATGTTTAATTATAAGTACCCATTTACATCCCACTGTCTTTTTGTATGGAGGAAGAGGAACCAATTGCCAAGTCTTAATCTCATATAAAGTTGTCATCTCTTTTTCCATTGTTACTCTCCACCCTGGATGTTTGAGAGCCTCCTTAAAGGTCCTAGGAAAAATGTGTATAAGCAAGATAAGCAAAATATGTGCAAAAAGTGGAAGATAATTGGTTAGTAATTAAAAAATTAGATATTGGATGAGATGTGGATGTGTGAGCACAAGACCGCGGTTCTTTTCTAAGTGTAATAGGCCTGGTGTCATAAGAAGAACCAAAAACAACTGGTGAGCTAGAAGGGGAACTTACCTAAAAAGGTTTGATAGAGTCCACAGGAGAATAATCAGCCAATAAGCAATGGGGATGAACAAGATTGCCTTTGTTGATGCTGAGGGGATCCTTCCAAGGCACCATAAGCTTGGGAAGACTTGCAAAAGAGGAAAAACCGGGTGGAGCAATGTTGGAGGAGAAGAATGTTTTTTTCTCAAGAAAAGTCACTTATATATAGACACAAATAGCCATTTTAATTTGGGGTTGTGGCATACATACCTTTTTTGAGTCAGAGAGTACCCACAAAGATATATTTAATAGATCAAGGACTCAATTTAGCCAAGTGAGGAGATTTATCATCGACAAAATAAGTACACCCAAAGACTCTCAATGGGAGAGGAAAATATTATCATTGGAAATAACATAGAATAAGGGGACCTATTTTGAAGAATCGAAGAAGGCAACCAATTAATAAGAAGACAACTCAATGAGAACTGCATATGGCCAATAAAAATTAGCCACATTCATGCATTGTAGTAGAGCTTTAACAACTTCAAGTAAGTGCTTATTTTTCTTTTCGGCCACAACATTCTGTTGTGGAGTGTATGCACATGATGTTTGATGAATGATGCATACTCACTACAAAATCTTTGGAACACCAAACTTGTATTCTTTGGCACTATTAGATCGAAGAACTTTCAATTGTGAACTAAATTAGGTAGAGATCGTGGCATGAAAAAGACTTAAAATAGGCAAAGCATTAGACCTATCCTTCAAAAAAAAAAAATAACCATGTCACTTGAGTACAATCATCAACAAATTTTTTTAAAGTATTTTGACTGAGAAATATTGGAGACATTTAGGGGTCCCACACATCAGTATGAATTAAATAAAAAGGAGTAGCACCCTTGGGTTCAAATTGAGGAGAGTAAGAGCTCCTACAATCTTGTAAATCATATACATATTTTAAGGAAAGAAACTATGATGTTTACTTAAACGACACACTTCACAATATAAATTAGACGCAAATTTTAGGGAAGGAAAAAATGTCAAGATAGACTGAAGTGAGGGGTGTACCAATCTATAATGCCATTGAAGAGCATTTTCTTTTGAGCTTGTTGTGGCAGTAATTGTTTGTGTACAGGAAGTAAAGCCCCCCTTTCTCATGACCTCCACCTATCATTTGTTTCGTATGTAGATCCTAAAATGGTATAGTGAGAAGGAAAAAAAGTTATGGAGCAATGAAATATTTTTGTGAGTTGTCTGATAGATTATACACTCAAGGGAAACTAAGGAACAAACGAAACATCATGTGAAGGAAGAGATGAGGTAGCATTGGTAGATCCCACCCCTTTGTAGTTTGGTCTAAGATCCATCAACTATGGATACAAATTTCTCTTTTATATAAGGAACTAAAGAGCTCAAGAGGTTAACATTACCAGTCAAATGTTCAGAGGCTCCAAAGTCAATGATCTAAGGAGATAAAGAGTGAGAGGTAGAAGAGAATATACCTGTAATGGTGTTGTCAACAGTAGTAGCAGAGGTTGATGTTGAGTTGGAGGGAGTTTGAAACATAGCTTTAAGTTTATGGAGTAACTCAAAATCTTCATGAGTCAAAGTTTGTTTTTCCTTCTTTGGCTCAACACTCTTTGCATTCTTAGCAATAGTGTAAGCTTGCTTAGCAGTAACCCAATTTTGTTTTCCATATAGTTTCTAGCATGTATCCAAAAAGATGGTTAAATCCTCCACAGTGAGTGCATATCTGATTTGGATTTATGCTTTTTGAGACCTGTCACTAGACCTTCTACCCCTTCCTTTGCCACCTATACCATAATCTTACTCAGCCTTTATTATTTGCATTGCCTCCTCTATTATGGTATTACATAGCTGATGATACATTTGAAGAAGTGGCTGAAGAAGTATTAGGTATATGAAGTATTGCGGCACATATGTCATCAAATGATGGCAAGGCTTTAGCGCTAAGAATTGTAGTCTTAGCTACTTCAAGATGGTTTCATATTTACAAGACAGGTGGTACCTACTAGTGCTTCTTGTTGGTTTTCTTGAACTGCAATTTCAGTAGAGTAAGGTTGAGCAAGTTTCCCCTCTAGCATTATTCCATTAAATTTAGTAAAATAATCATGTGAATTCTTCCCATGTCTAGTTTTGTACAGTTTGTAAAACATCATATAGCTTTTGTAGACTATTAGTACTATAATAGAGTTTTGTAAAAGTGTTCCAAACAAGTTTCATCGTTGCAAGATGGACTATATTAGTTGCAACGTTTTCTTCCATACTATTAATCAACTAGCTAATGATAAGAGTGTCCTCTTTAAGCCATTTTTTTTATAAATAACATCTTCTTCATCAACAATTGGAGGAGGCTTAGTCAAGTGATCAGATAAGTCTCGGATAAATAAGGAACCTCTGAACAGATTGCAACCAACTTAAATAATTTAATAATCCTTTAAGTGGAATGATAACGATCTTAAGTAAATCACTTTTACCAAACACTCTAGAGGAAATAAAAATCTCTACTTAGCAGAATATCACCATATGTTGTTTCTCAATAACATGTTGAAAGAATATTTATTGGAAAAAAATAGTCCTTTGGAAGGAGAAAAAGAAAAATAGCTATAATATTGGCTCTTATGTTATCATACAAGAATGATATTCACCTGCACTTGATGGCATTCCGGATGGACTGTCCGACTTCAAATTGCTTTACAGTTGGAATGGAATGTTAACTCCTTGCTATAACAATCAAAAAATGAATAACTTTCAAATAGCTAAGCTGCTTCACATGCGACAACAACCAAGAGAGAATTGCTAATCTGAGAGATCAAAGTACGAAACTTTCCGCAATTAGAACCACAGAGATAACCCCATTAAAAATTTCTGAATTCAAATTTGAAAACTCTTTCCAAGACAAAACGTCCTTGGATAATGAATCCTTCCGAATTCTGTTCCAACGAGAACTCAATACCGGTTGATGAGTGCTAATAATAGCAACTTCGAATATGTTAAGGAAACCTTCCAAGGTTCTTCATACCACACAAGAATTCATTAGAGTCATCAACACTAGCTGCTAATCTATTTCATTCTATTTTCCAGAAAAGAAGAAGAACAACTTGCTGCTTGCTCATTCGTTGATACTAATCTATTTCGTTCTTTTTTCCAGAATGAAAGAACAACGACTTGATGCCGGTTTCAGATTCAACAAAAAGACTCCAGACACGAAGCAGATACAGAAGAACAATCTTACCAATATGGAACCAACAAATTTAATAATAAAAACAAATCGGTAAGAGATCAGTTTACCAATGGCGAACATATCTCTCAGTTTTTTTAGTTTCGGTAGAGTGAGAGATGTAAGATAACTAGCCAATGCGATCCAAAAAGGTTAACCAATTAAGTGGGACTAAGGACCCACACTTACACCCACCCCGCCAAATGCAAAGTCCCCACGCCAAACCAAATGCAAACGAACTCACGGGGATTCAAATGCGGGATGGCGTGCCAAATGCAGAGTACCAAACCACCCGCACCCAACAGGTTAATCGATTAAGTGGGACCAAGGACCCACATTTACACCCACCCCGCCAAATACAAAGTCCCTGCGTCAAACCAAATGCAAACAAACTCAAAGGAATTCGAACACAGGATGGCGTGCCAAATGCAGAGTACCAAACCATCCACACCCAACAGGTTAACCGATTAAGTGGGTCCAATGACCCACACTTACACCCACCCCGCCAAATACAAAGTCCCAACGCCAAACCAAATGCAAATGAACTCACGGGGATTCGAACGCGGGATGGCGTGCCAAATGCAGAGTACCAAACCATCCGCACCCAACAGGTTAACCGTTTAAGGTGCAGAAGACCAGGTCATAACACAAATCACGAACATATTCCAACACTCCCCCGCAAACTAAACCCCTGGGTTAAACCCAGGTCAAATTCCAAATACAAATGCAAATGCAAAGTCCATGTGCCAAACATGAGATCACGCGGGGATTTGAAGGCGGGACGGGTGAAACCTGCTCTGATACCATGTAAGCACCTAAGCAATATAATATGAAAAGACTAGTCGATTAAAGTGCGGAAAGCCAAGTCTTAACACAAACTACAAACACTAATACCCACCCCACCAAATGCAAATGCAAAGTCTCCGCGCCAAACATGCGAACGTGCGGGGATTCGAACGCTGGACATGGGACAAACCTGCTCTGATATATGTAAGCACCTAACCAATACAACCCAAAAATAATAGTCAATTAAGGTGTGGAAAGCCAAGTCTTAACACATACCACAAACACTAACACCCACCCCGCCAAATGCAAATGCAAAGTCCCCGTGCCAAACATGCGAACACGCGGGGATTCGACAAACCTGCTCTGATACCATATAAGACAGCTAGCCAATACAACCCAAAAAGGTTAACCGATTAAGTGGGACCAAGGACCCACACTTACAACGAGAACCAGTGAAAAGACAACCAAAGGTGTTTAGGAAAAAAAAACCAGCAGCAAGATCAAATTTTAGGATTGACGATAAAGTCAATTTTGGAGAGGTAACAATGAAAAAATTGTCGGATGCTGGTTGGAAAGATAGCAGCAAAAGGATCCCGGAGAGCAGTGATATCCCGGGAAGATGAAGAACTTGTAGAATCATCTAGACATGGTCTGTTTGGAACTTGATCCATGTTGCCTTAAAGTGGGAAAAATCAAATCAAGATTTTCCCGAAAAGGATCCGAAACTTGCTGGAGCCGAAAGCGTCATTGAGAACCAGAAAGTAGAGTGATGTTAATCCGGTAGAGCATAGGCTGTGAATTTTAGATGGTAGGAATTCTATAAAACAAAATAGTAGTGATATGATTTTCAGTTGCTTTTTCGTCTCTCCACGCTGTAATGAGTATGAGTACTCAGGTCGGTATCTTCGTCACCGAAAAACTCAACCAGGCCACATTCCTCTTCGACGACATTATTAAAGACCCGCTTTCATGGTCAACAAATAATCAGCTTTCACGCCTAAGAGAAACAGAAAGGTAGAGGACTTTCGAGACAAAAATAGAGAAGAAAAGAAAGGGGAAAGGGGGAGCTTAGATCTGAGATCGAAGATAGAGAGAAGAGGGAAAAGAAAGAGGGCACTGAGAAGAAGAAGGTCTCACAGAGATGTTCATGCAGAGACGTGCAAGACACCATTGGAAGGAGCTTGGTCGTTCAGTGAGAGTTCGCCAGATGAGTGGATCTGGAAGGAACTGGAAGAGGACGACGCAAGCAAACCAAATGCGGTCTTTTTTTCTTTCTTGAAGCTTTGTTTTTTAATACTCTATTTGTGTATTCTGTTTCGTTGGATGTGTATTTGCCCGTTGTGAGGGTTTGTATCCAGTATGTGTGTATTTTCCTGCTGTGAGGGTTTGTATTCAGTATGTGGACTGAATAGAACAACAACTTTGTGGTTGTGTATGCAAAATTTTATTCAACAATTGGTATCAGAGCAGGACGGTCAGGGACCATTGTTTTTGGTGAAGCTATCTTGAGTTGTGAGCAGTAAGGTACTTTGTTTGGTATAGTCAAAGTTCTGCTAGCATGATGAGTGACCTTCAAGTGGTTGGAGGAATCAAGAAGCTCAACCACAAAAACTACAACATGTGGTCAACATGTATCGAGTCTTACCTACAAGGTCAAGACCTGTGGGAGGTTGTCGGTGGCAGTGAAGCTACACAACCAGTGGCGGAAGATGCCAATGGCATTTTGCAAAAATAGAAAATTAAAGCAGGCAAAACAATGTTTGCTTTAAAGACCACAGTGGAAGAAGAAATGTTGGAGCACATAAGGGATGCAAAAACACCGAAGGAAGCATGGGATACTCTCGCTACACTGTTCTCAAAGAAGAATGATGTAAGATTACAATTGCTCGAGAATGGGCTTCTATCGTTGGCGCAACGCGATATGACTATTGCTCAGTATTTTCACAAGACGAAGTCGATATGCTGGGAAATTTCAGAATTAGACCCAACTGCTCCTATTGGGGAAACCAGGATAAAGAGAATAGTTATCCATGGTTTGAGACCCGAATATCGAGGGTTCATTGCCGTTGTACAGGGATGGCCGACTCAACCATCACTTGTTGAGTTTGAAAATTTGCTTGCTGGTCAAGAAGCTTTGGCTAAGCAAATGGGAGAAGCCTCGTTGAAGGGTGAGGAGGAAGCGCTCTACAGTAGCAAGAGCAGAGGTACTTTCAAGCAGTACACTGGCAGTGGATCTAGAAAGGATGGTGACAAGGTGAAAAGTCACCAAGAAGAGGGAAACTTTCGTCCAGGGGGAGCTTCGAAAAATCGTGAAAATAGTAGAAGGTTCAATGGCAAGTGTTACAACTGCGGGAAGATGGGCCACATGGCAAAAGATTTTTGGTCCAAGAAATTTTTTGTTGAAGGTAATATTGCCACTCACACTTCTCAGGAGAGCAGTGAAGAGAGTTGAGGGTTGGGATGCTGAAGCGCTATTTGTTATGGGGGATGAAGAAGTAGCTCTTACTATAACAACACTTGAAACGCTATTTTTTATGGGGGAAGAAGAATTAACTCTCACTGTAACAACACCTGAAGATAAGCAGAAGCAGACATACAATGTGACTACACATGGTTGAAGTGTGGATGCTTGGGAGAGGAAATCAAATCAAAGTGATGAATCTGGTAAAGCAACAGTTGGCTGGGAGAAAGTTGCAGGGGGCTCAAGTGTTATTCCGGTAGATCTAGTAACTCAATTGGTGGATGGGAAAAGGCTGATGTGGGCTCCAGTGCTAACCCATGGGAGGGCAAAGCAAATCATGTTGGGGAACCTAATGAAGCAATAGATGACTGGCAAAAGGCTGCAACACTCTCAAAGTGTGATCCTTGGGAGAAAACAAGGAAGCAAGCTAGTCAATCTATCAAAGCCTCTGTGTGGGATAAGACGACATTTGGATCAAGTGATGACACTTAGGGGAACACGATGGATCAAGTTTTTTATTCTTCCAAGTCAGTGAATGGATTGTATAAGGCATTGGCAAGCCACAAGCCAGATTCTCGTAGTAAAGCAGTGGACGACAATAATAAAAAGAAGTGGCATGATTCTAGCCAAGTAAATGTGGGGACCTAAAATGCTATGGGATCTCGTGCTGATAGTTGGAAGAATGCAGGCCAATATGGGGGTTGGGGTGATGCAGCTAAGGATGAAATGAGGCCAGCTCATAGTGTTGGTAGCAAGGGAAGATCTGGGAGTAGTAGGGATTATCAGAGAAGAGGAGAAGGTGGAGAAGATGAAGTTGCTCAAGATGGACAATCAAGATGGGTTGGAGAAGCAAGAAGGATTCAAGATGGAGATGAGTCAGTTTATCGAAGGAGAGATGATTATGGTCGAGATGGGAGACATGAGGTGGAAAGAAGCCATTTGGTCTCGAGAGGGAGAGATGATACTGGTCACTCTTATCTGCATAGAGATTGTGATTCAAATTTAGGGCATTATTCACGAGTCAAAAGAGAGGGACTTGAGCTACAAAAGGAAAGGGACAACTCAATGGGAACTTGGCAAAGGAGGGAAGAGGATGTGCAACGGAGAAGGCCAAAAGATGAAGAGATCAAGAGGCGTGACCGTGTTGATGAAACATGATCTAGGCATAGGAGCTGGTGATGAGGGGGAGTGTTGAAAATCAACATCAGCATACTAAAGGGGCCCAACCCGGTTGAGCCCATTACCTTTGTTTTAAGTCATAGAAGTAGCATGTCATGAAAGATAGAAACAATAAGTTGATAAATTAGGAAACGGAAAGGGGGGCGATTTTACGGGACAAAAACAGAGAAGAGAAACAAAAAGGTAGAGGACTTTCGGGACAGAAATAGAGAAGAAAAGAAAGGGGAAAGTGGGAGCTTAGGTCTGAGATCGAAGATAGAGACAAGAGGTAAAAGAAAGAGGGCATTGAGAAGAAGAAGGTCTCGCAGAGACGTTCCTACAAAGACGTGCAAGACACCATTGGAAGGAGCTTGGTCGTGCAGTGAGAGTTTGCCGAACGAGTGGTTCTGGAAGGAACAGGAAGAGGACGGCGCAAGCAAAGCAAATGAGGTCTTTTTTTCCTTCTTCAAGCTTTGTTTTGTAATACTCTGTTTGTGTATTCTGTTTCGTTGGATGTGTATTTGCCCGTTGTGAGGGTTTGTATCCAGTACGTGTGTATTTGCCTGCTGTGAGGGTTTGTAATCAGTACGTGGACTGAATAGAACAACAACTTTGTGGTTGTGTATGCAAAATTTTATTCAACATTCACTGCCGACGCCGAGTTTCTAGTCATGCCGCCGCCATCTGACTCGTTCAATTTTATAACTGAGTTTAGTTTCTGCATATGATACCATGCACTTTCGTCAACAGTGATGAGCCGTTGGTACGATGTTGTTTTGCCGAGTTAACTCAGCTCAACTCGGATACGGCTCAGAAGAAAACTGAGATTCAGATCTTCTTCTTTTTTCTTTTATTGAAACCATTTGCTCTAAAAGATCGACCTTTTAGAGAAGGCGCAATGTGAATATTAAAGACATGCTGCCAATTCCAACACTCCCCCGCACATGCGACACCCACAACACAGGACAACCCCCACAAACCGGGGGACCCACAACACGGGGCAAGCCCCAGTAACCGGGGGACCAAATTCGTCAACACAGATATTGGGGGCAGCGGGATTCGAACACATGACCGACCTGCTCTGATACCATATTGAAACCATTTTCTCTAAAAGATCGACCTTTTAGAGAAGGCGCAATGTGAATATTAAAGACAGGCAGCCAATTCCAACATCTTTTGAGGAAGAATCGGAAAGGCCAGTTTCGAGCTCTGGTTTAGAGGAGACGACAAGCAGAGAGTGAACAAGCCAATATGAGATTAACAACAATCAGAATCAATAGATTAAAATGAGAATAAAAAACAACAACAGATAGTAGAAGATTGCGGAAGCAAATAAGCAAGCAGTAACAATTTTGGAATTCTAAAAACACCATAGCTATGAGTCCTGAATCAATAATCTAATACTATGTTGATTTCCAAGACTCCATGGATTATGCCATGGACAAAAGGACAGAAGGCATGTCGGGGAGAAAACAGGAGGAAAAATGAGGTTATGGACTTGTGTTCTAACCCTCCCCCTGAAGCTCTATTTATAGATAAATAAAACTATAATATTATAATTATGTCATTCACCCTAGAAGATTGAAGAAGAGACAAAAAACTTAAACTAATTACATCAATACCATTTTTATGTGATGACTTCTTATTTACCATCATGCCACCTCTCTTAGACATGTGGGCCTTCCTTGATCATATGGGTTTGAGCCCATCTTCCACCTTTCTTGGACATGTGGGCTTGAGCCCATCTTCCAATAGTACGAAGGGAAAGTGAAACTTTTTAATCCTTCATGTGATTGATTCCTAAAGAAACCAATTGTTTGGTTTCTCAGTTGTGGTCTCAGTGTGCCCTCTACAACTTTAATTTGAATAAACCCCCAAAAAATTGAAACAAAACCATAGATGAATGCTGCTCAGATAAGCACCAAACAGTTTGGTTCAAGAAAAAAACAACCCACTAGGCCAGTAGAGCTTTCTTTTGAATTGAAGAAAAGAAAGCTTCAGTTAACCCAAAATGCAGCTCACGCTTGAGCCTGACTTCGAAGCTTCTAAGTGGGAAATCAGTTAGTGACTAGTGGAGGTGTCTGCTACCTCATGTGGTGCAGTAGAATGGAATGAGAGAGAGAGAAAGAGAGAGAGAGAGAGAGATGAACACTCAATGATTTTTAGGTGGTTAATTCTCCACCACATTGTAGGCTTTTCTCTTGCTTTTGTTTTTATCCGGTAGTGGGGACTTTGAAAATGTTCTTGTTGTGGATGATGCTTATCTGATTTGGGGTTTGTCCTGATGTACTTAGGGGGGGTTAGTCCAAAATGAACCAGAATGAATTACTCCCACATTATTTAGTTCATTAGATTAAGCAGTTAGTGTAAAATGAATTCCACTTCTTTTGAATCACATCAGGTAATTGAATTAGGCAAAAATCGGGAAAAGCTTATTCAAACCTTTTTTCTGGATCATTAACATGAAGCGTGGGACTGCGCATTTCTCCCTCCCCCCCCTGTGAACACATTTCCCCCCACTTGGCCTTCCTCCCCCCAATTTTTTTTTCTTCTCCCTATCAGCCTCCCTCTCCTCTCCCTCTAGACCTCCGTCGCAGAGCCTCTAGGCCTCCCGACCTCTCTTCTCTCTCGGCCTCCCTCTCTTCTCCCTCTTGGCGTACTGTTGGAGCGTCGCCTCTGTTGTCGTCTCCTACCAATATTAGCATTGAGGAAGATGACGCGCGTCATGAGGAAGTCGGAGTTTAATTTTCCTAAGTTAGGAAAAATTAAACCAATGTAATAAAAATAATAATCTATATTTTTTATTTATAAAATATTTTTTTTATTTATTCAATATATTTATTTTATAATTACTGTATTATATTAGTGATTTAATAGTCATAATTAAAATATTATTAAAATAAATATTTGAAAAATTATTTATGTTTAATTATCCCATTGCTATAATTAATTAAACCAATGGTTTTAAATTTTGTGACAATATATTATTAATTAATAATATATAAAAACATATATTATGTTATTGATAAAATAATATATACATATTTATTTATTATGTTAATTTTTTATTACTATATTAAATTAGTGTTTTTTAATGTTAAAATATATCTTATGTTATTAAAAAATAATTTATTTATTTATTATATTAGCTTATGTTATTTTTATTTTTATTTATTTATTTTTAATAATTTATTCTAGTCACACGTAATTATTTTATTAATTTATAATAAACTATCATTATTAAGTAATATAATATAGTTTTTCATTAATGAGGATATTAATATATTTTAATATTACATGTTAAATCACTTATAAGTGTAGTAACCATGTTTATTTTTGTTAATTATCTGTTTAGGTATATGTTCTATTTATGTATATTATAGAAGGTTACTCATTCTCTTATTTATATCATACTTTTCATTTGGGGCACTAACACTGGAATCTGTTTTCCAATGCACACACACCCAAGGATGAGTTGAAGTTCAGTTAATTCATTTAAGATTAATTGAATTCTTCACTTTATTTCAAGTTCATTGTGGACTACCCCCCTTAATGTAGAATATAGGAATATAAGAATGAAGGATAATATTGTCGTTATTATTATTGATATGGTATACACTATTTATAGATTTACAACAGAGACAATAGATGATTACAACTCTATAATTTGAGTTTGTCTCTAATTCAATCATTAATTATCTTTATCTAATTCAATCATTAATTATCTTTATCTTTATCATTATCTTTATTTTTATGTTTATCATGCCCCCGCAAGATGGAGCTTTGAGAGGAGAGTCCAATTTTGATCTTCAAAAAGAGGAAGCGTGGTCTCGTAAGACATCGCTCCATACTCCAATCAAATAACTCATGTTGGATGTTGGGCCCACTCCTATCTTTTGTAGGTAATGGATCTATACATAGTGTTCATAAGTGTAATAAAACTCATCCATCACCATGTCCCTTCACATGACACCGACTTTCAAATAGTAGGAATAATAAATGCCAATTAAGGGGGTGAGGATAATTACCCAGAAAATAATATTTTGGGGTCACCATGTGATTTCTTCTTCATCAGAGTAACTAATGCTGATAATAATCAGCAATTGAGAAGTCCTTCAATAATAATATTTCAGTCAAAGAGACACAATAACAATAGCTAAAATGGTCTGGGCCCAATGACACGTACCAAATATTGAAAATCTAAGGACTTATAAAATAATCCATAAAAGTTGTGCACCAAATAATATGTTAACCAAGAAATAAGCTACCAATACTTTAAAATAATAATTCAGTTGGAGACAAGGAACTGAGTCGAGCTGAGTCAAATTGTAAACCAATATAGACGAGTCGTGGAAGAAATAGGTATAAAACTCAGGACCCGGACACATAACCGAGGCAGAAAAAAAGTGGCCGACTCAGGTTAGTCGGGACCCGAGTTGACTCGGTAAGGAACATAACGAGTAAACGATCCTCGGGTCTCTGTTCGCTGGGTTAACTCAGCCTAGTCCGGGTTGGGTCAGAACAGGCGTGGCCCTACGCTTCCTAACTTAAAAAAATTAATTGAATTGCATTCTTCTTCCCCGATGACGAAGGACTCAACAGAAACAGTCTTCCGTCAGAAACGGCACCACAGTTGAATACAACCACGAGACTTTAACAAAAAGAATCGGGAAGATGCCAACAGACAAAGGAGAATTCTGGAAATAAATCAATCCAGCAATTACAGCCAACGAGCAATTCCGGATTTCATGAATGAGATTACAATTGACTCAGTGGAAGGAAGGCAGATCTAGTGGATTGGATGAAGCAGACACTAATCGAATGACAACAGAGAAGGAAACGGAAACAAAAATTACCAGCAATTTAGAAGTCTCTTTTTAACGTTCTTCTTATACTTTGGCCCCAATCCATCTCAGTGGCGGCTCTACAACGAGCTAATTACTGTTGACACGCAGTCAAATGATAGCAGAAGAGGCAGACAGATCTTCCAGAAAGAAATCTACATCAGGAGATATGAGATTAATGGACCAACCTAGGAAAGTTTTCGAATGAAGATGCCAACCTAGAAAATTTCCTGCAACAGTGATCTTCCAGAAATAAGATAGATGGCAAATGTTGATTTATGAAAATCTCGAGATGGAAAGCTGTGAGATACCAACTCTAGATTATGGGATGTCACAACTATTGATGTCTTGAAAGCTAGGGATGGAAAGCTACGAGATGTAAGACGTTTCACGAATCATCACCTAGAGGGTTTATGATCCGTCACTTAAATGACCCATCTGTCTGAAAGTTTTCCACTGAAAGTTTTGAATCTAATATGACTCATGCTTCTTATAACACTTGGTGGATTGATTCTGGTACTACAATCCATGTTGCCAACACTATGCAGGGTTTTTTGAACCAACGAAAACCAAGGCCAAGTGAATGCTCCATCTATTCAGGAAACAAGATGGGTTCACATGTAGAGGCGGTTTGAACTTTCAGACTTGTCCTAAATATTGGCTTTGTCTTAGACCTTGAAAGGACATTTTATGTTCCATCTTTTTTTAGAAACCTTATCTCAGTTTCTAAACTTTTACCCTTTTAATTCAGTTTTAATTTCCTTGGAAATTGCCTTCATTTGTATAAAAACCATTTTCTTGTTGGAAATGGCATTTTGGAAGAAGGATTGTTCAAACTTCTTTTAAATCCTACATTTGATTGCAGTCTTACTACTGTGCATGGTATTAATGTTGCCATTAAGAGAAGTGTTCTAAATGAGAAATCCTCCATGTTGTGCCATAGGAGATTAGGTCATATCTCCATTGAAAGAATTAAAAGATTAGTTAATGATGGAGTCCTTGAGGCTCTTAATTTTACTGATTTAGTACATGTGGTTGCATTAAAGGAAAGCAAACCAACAAGTACAAGAAAGGTGTCAGGAGGACTTCTGATGTCTAAGAAATCATACACACTGATATTTCAGATCCTTATGATCCATGTTTTAATGGTCAGAAGTATTTCATTACCTTTATTGATGACCATACATGATATATGTATCTCTATCTACTTTATGATAGAAGTGAAGCACTAGATGTTTTTAAGGTCTATAAACCAGAAGTAGAGAAACAATTAAGTAAACAAATAAAAATCATGAGGTCAGATAGAGGGGGTGAATATTATGGAAGGTACACTGAAAGAGGACAATTGTCTGCTCCTTTTGCAAGGTTTCTTGAGGAACAAAATATTGTGCCACAATACACAATGTCTAGCTCACCGTCTCAAAATGGTGTGGCTGAAAGAAGAAACCGAACTTTAATGGACATGGTGAGGAGTATGATTAGTAACTCTGATCTCCCATTGTCTTTGTGGAGTGAAGCTCTCAAAACTACAATCTATGTACTCAATAGGGTTCCAACCAAGGCGGTTCATAAAACGTCATTCGAGTTATGGAAAGGTTGAAAACCTAGTTTAAGGCATGTACTTGTTTGGGGTTGTCCAGTTGAAGTTCTACTTTATAATCCACATGAGACAAAGTTAGACTTTAGAATAGTCACTGGACATTTCATTGGCTATGCGAAAAAGTCTAAGGGATATAGATTTTATTGTCCATCTCGTTCGACAAGAATTGTCGAATTTAAGAATGCAAGGTTCCTTGAGAATGATGAGATTAGTGGGAGTAGCCAACCTCAAAACTTAGTTTTTGAGAAGCATACAAGTACTCCACTTGCTTCTAAAACTTCGGATAGATTGGTTGTTGTTCATAAAAATCATCAGGATTCGATTATTCCAGTACAACCAATAGTTGAAGAACCATCTCATCATGAATATCCTCTTATAGATCAGGTAACTCAACCTTCTCAACCTGAAAATGTTGAAGTACCATTAAGAAGATCTTCAAGAGTTAGGAAACCTGCAATCTCTTCAGATTATCAAGTGTACTTTCAAGAATCTAACATTGACATTTATGTTGACGATGATCCTATTATGTTTTCACAGGCCATGAGTGGACAAAAATCCACATTATGTAATAATGTCATGAAGGAAGAGTTGGATTCAATTGCTAAAAACCAAGTCTAGGATCTTGTTGGATTGCCTAAAGGGGGGAAGGCCATTGGCTGTGAATGGGTTTTCAAAACCAAAAGAAACTCTTCAGGCAATATTGAAAGATATAAGGCAAGACTTGTAGCTAAATGATTTACTCAACAATAAGGAATTGATCATCATGAAACCTTCTTTCTTGTTTCAAAGAATGATTCATTTCAGATAATTATGTCATTAGTAGCTCATTTTGATATGGAGTTACATCAAATGAATGTGAAAACGGTTTTCCTCAATGGAGACCTAGAAGAAGAGGTTTACATGAAACAACCTGAAGGTTTTATTTCAGAGGGGAATGATCAATTGGTTTGTAGACTTAAAAAATCAATATATGGACTAAACCAAGCCTCCCGTCAGTGGTATTTAAAATTTTATGATGTTATTTCTTGATTTGGGTTTACGGAGAATATCATGGATCAATGTATATACCATAAGGTCAGTGGGAGCATAATAATTTTCTTAGTCCTATATGTAGATGATATTCTACTTACTTCAAGTGATTTATGATTACTTCATGAGGTCAAACGATTTCTCTCGTTGAAATTTGATATGAAGGATATGGGCGAAGCTGCTTATGTCATAGGCATAAAGATTGATAGAGACAGATCCCATGGGACATTAGGATTGTCTCAAGAAGCCTATATCAACAAAATTCTAGAGAGATATCGTATGAATAATTGCTCATTTGGTGTTGCACCTATTGTGAAAGGTGACAAATTAAGTTTGGAACAAGGTCCACAAAATAATTTAGAAATGGAACAAATGAAAAATATTCCATATGCTTATGTAGTTGGAAGTTTAATGTATGTTCAAGTTTGCACAAGACCTGACATAGCATATGCAGTGGGAATATTAGGAAGATATCAAAGTAATCCCGATTTGGACCATAGGTAAGTTGCAAAGAAAGTCATGCAATACCTTTAGGGGACTAAAGACTACAAGCTTACGTACAGACGATTTGATCATCTGGAAGTGATTGGATATTCAAACTCTAATTTTGTTGGTTGCCTTGATTCGAGAAAGTCGACATCAGGATACGTCTTCTTATTAGCTAGAGAGGCTATTTCTTGGAGAAGTGCAAAAAAATATTTGATTGCTACTTCTACCACAGAAGCAGAGTTTGTAGCATGTTTTGGAGCGTCATCACAGGCTATATGGTTGAGGAGTTTTATTTCAGTGCTTAAAATTGTTGACACCATTTCTAAGCCATTAAGGATTTATTGTGACAATTCCGTAACAATGTTTTTTGCCATGAATAATAAGAGCGGAAGTCCTAGTAAACATATTGACATAAAGTTTTAGCTATTCGAGAGCATGTCAAAGCAAACAAGGTGGTTGTGGAACACATCAATACCGGATTAATGATCGTTGATCCATTCACAAAAGGTCTACCACCTGTAGTTTATAAGGGACATGTTGAACATATGGGACTCAATTCTATTAAGTAATTTTTGTAATTGAGATTCCCTTTATGTTTGTATCGTAATTTTGTCAATGAAAAATTCTATTAAGTTCTTTTGTGTCTTCTCTTATTTAGTTGTATACATAAAGTTTAGAGAATGACAATATAAGATGATCCTGAATGAGCATTATGCAAGTTCATTCATAAAGAAATGTGTCACATAAGGTTCTCATTCAAAGGAGACAGTTGTATTGTAATACGTGAAAAGGTAATACTTGCTCTAAAGAACTTACCACCATGATTCATGTAATTTAATCTTATTTGTTTGAGTATAAGGATATTATATCTATGAAAAACATTCATGAAGATGTATCAATGATACATATTAAGTAGACGTATGGGTCAAGTGTGAGAATGTAAGACGGTTCACGATCCGTCACTTAAGTGACCTATTCGTCAGACGGTTTTCCACTGATGGTGGTCGCCGGTTACGACCTTTCGGTTTCCCGTCGTTTGGTGGTTTCCTTTGATGGAGAGGAGCTTATAAAAGGGTGTCTGGTCTAGCAAAGGTATTCCTGAACGTTGCCATTGACGAACCTCTGTGATAAACGAGACGTTCTGTTCACCATAGACAATAGACGAGATGCTCTATTCGCTGGAAATTGATGCCATGTCAGGAGGTACGATTTTGGTTTATGAATTTCATATATGCTTCCAAAATTCTATTTAAAGTAATCCTACACGAGATACCAGCTATAGCTGGAAATAAAGCAGTGTCAGTGTTTTGTTGTTTTTGAAGGGCTGAATTTGTTACTTTGAGGCCGTCGTAGAGATTTTGGTTGTTGTCACCCTTATGCTCCTCTCCTCTCTCCCCATTCTTGCTCAGAACTAGAAAGAATTTGAGGACACAAATTCTTTTTCTAGTTCATCGGAGCCTTCTCTTCAAGCTTGTCCTTCTTGAAGCGTAGAGTACTTCCTCGTTCCGAATTGGATTGCTACATCAGAAATTGGTTATACCCCCCCATGCTGCGGCATATGCGTTGCCTTTTTCTTCCTCCTATTTTCTCTCTAGCATGCTATCTCTATTTTTCTCAATGAGTTAATCCAAGCGCCTCCCTTGGCTTTCACTACCGAGGGTGGCTGGCTCTGCAAACCAGTCTCACGTAGAGAGATCGCTCAATTTCTCCTCGCGATCAAATTCCAGTTCCTAGATATAGAGGTCATAGGCTACATTTACTATCCGTATTTCATAAACCCTCATTTTCTCATATTTCATAAACCCTCCTCCCATCAAAAGACGAAGCGGTTACAAATCCCTATATCCAAGGGAATAATGGATGACAGTAAAAAACTGACCAACCCTGATGACAATCCATGCATTTCTACGCATTGGAGAACTTCAACATAAAAATTTAGTTTTTTAGGACATCACCAATAACTTCATGCTCTTGGTAGCCACCCTAAACATCACGTAGTAATCACTGATTAATGCTTAACTTATGATGTGACAAATTATCCCTCGTATCCAGATGACTTGCAACGCCCATTAAATCATCTTTCAATCGAATAATGAAGGACATGACGAGCATTGTTCAGTTTAGTTACCGTCGAATCAAGATGTGTTCCATTGCCGCACATAATCTACATGGAATCCTCTGAGCAGGGATTTCCCCAATCAAATCTTTAACATGGAGAGCTTTTATTAAAGACATTCTGAAGTCTCGCTGGAGTCCACTCCAGAGATGCAGCAAATCAGTCCTTGTATGTTCTCTACGCTAACTTCATTAATGGCTGATCGGTCCTAATCGGATCGTGACACCAGTGCCACTTTATAAAAATATCATTCCAGCAACTTTTAGCTGTTACGATCAATTTCCACACTAATCCAACCGGTTACAATTTCTTTTTATATCAGTGAAATGCTGCAAATAGTTGTGAGATGGAATCATCGCTTAAAATGTCAAAGAACATGTTCTAGGAAAAGAGAATAGCATCTCATGAAGGATGAAGGATGATGGATTCCCAAGAGAGAATAATTGCAGTAGATAATAGTTCAGTAGGCTCTTTCTCAAAAAAAAAAACAAAAAACAAAACAAAACAAATTTATTGGTATTCAAGTTGATATCATTTGTTAAAACAACAGAAAGAGAAGAATCTCTATCATGTTCTCATGCCTTCAGAATCCAGACCTCCGTTAGCAAAAAAGAAGACAAAGGAGAGCTCAAAGCTCACGGCCACCAGCGGAGCCATCCCTAATCAATCACAATTATGATAAGAATGAGATTGGTGATTGCCAGAAAATCCTGATCATGCTGTCAGAAGCAATTCATCAAAAGTGTTTCGAGGTAGAATCTTAGATTACTTACCAGTCTGAATACCTTCTTTCCCTTCTCTTTCTTGGGTAATTTGAGATTGCAAAAGCTTTCAGTTGCAGAAACATGGAAATCAGCACAAAGCCACTTCCTGTCTTCTCCCTCACCACTTTTTCACACAGATCCAGAGACCAAAAACCACCTATTACTTCCAGAATGTCTTCCATCACAACCTTGAAGAACAGAAAAATTCCTAAGTCGTTTTGGCAATTCGACTGCCCCTTTGGAGGGAAAGATGATTTGGATAACATTGACTGAGATGCGCCAGAATAGAGGCAACCAGAAATACCAATCTAAATAACAGACTGAAAGGAAGAGGGAAACTTCATCACACGCGTAATTCGAAGGTGAACATAAATCTATAAGTTTCTGAAGAACTGAAACACTTTAAAGGGGTTACCCGGGTCATTCAGCTGCACAGAAACTGAAACAGCAAAGAGAGAAGCAAGCCATTAATAGAGAACATGAAGAGAAGAGCCATGACTGGCTTGTGGGGAATCCATTTTCTTGCAATCTTCCAAATCTGTGTGTGAGAAAACTGTGGTAGTTCATCTTCAAACAGAACAGATGACAACAGTCGACGTTTGGTAAATGTTTTCTGTCTTAATTTTTTTCTTTATTGTTTAATGACCGAGTGGTATTTTCAGTTTGAATCCATTTTTGCGTCGGAAACAAGTGTTGCCGAAATCCCCACAGTTCGTTCGAGGAAGGAAACAAAACTGTGGTAGTTCATCTTCAAACAGAACAGATGACAACAGTCGACGTTTGGTAAATGTTTTCTGTCTTAATTTTTTTCTTTATTGTTTAATGAGCGAGTGGTATTTTCAATTTGAATCCATTTTTGCGTCGGAAACAAGTGTTGCCGAAATCCCCACAGTTCGTTCGAGGAAGGAAACAAAAGATAACTCGATCGTTCAGTAACTTTTCCGAAGAAGATAAAATGCTTGTTTGTGGTCCTAATTGAGTTAGCTTTAGAACAAATTTTTTGCTGGAGAGAATTGATGCTACGGGGTTTCATTTGAAAGTAATCCCAGCCTGCTTATGCTGAGATATCTGAAAAGCAGCTCCATCAATTAGCCATCTTTCTCGTGAGATTTGTCTCCTCCCTCATCATGCCGAGGTCCCTCAAGTAAAAGATTTCACAAACATAATTAAGAATATTACTTGTCAACTTGCTGTGTGGGAAGTGGGAAGTCCCCAAGACACATTATTTTACTGAATTTTTTTAACTAATCACAACAGCTAATAACCTTCTAAAGAACTCAACCGAAAGAGATTGTTCAAAAGATTGCCTGAGCAGTGGTTTGAATTATTGATTCTCAGAAACCCATTTCTCTGTACCTGAACTGTGAATAGCTATTACAAAGAAAAAAACAAAAGAAGATGAAGAGCTGATCGAAGGGGAATCTGCCATTGGGATAATTCGTCGGTAACATACACATGGGATGTGCCTGAGACAAAGACAACACGGATTTTCGCGGTTGGGCCTTTTTTATTTCAGATGCCTATTTTTGTGGATTCTTTGTACCAGATGTTCGAGAATGCCTACCATGAATGTCGTAATTGTCACAGTCTAATCTGGTTTGGTCGCCAGGGTTTTGGAGAATTCGCAAGAGATTCAAACAAATGCAGAAAGAGTGAAGCAAGGGAGAAGTGTTTCATTAGGCATGGATGCAACTCACCAGAATTTGCCATCGATGAAAACCAGTCTTCCACGCGAATTACTGTAGAATCTGTTGACACAGATGTGAGCTGATATCACGCTTTCCCTTTTTCTCTTTTCCTTTTCAATGTAGAATTGATGCCTCGGTTTACCACTTTTCCATGGGAGAATCATTTGTAAACTCCATTATTGCAGGCATGGTCTCTCTAGTCTCTACCAAGCGCTTGGAATAATGCGAAAGAGGTCAAAAGAAGTTTAAAGCTATTCCATGTTAGTGATGTATTGAGCTTTTCCTATTTACTCTCTGTAGCCTTCAAATGGGTAGTTGAATCTTTTCATGGTAAAAGAAGGGCTGGAGATCAAAACAGGAAACTGAAATCACCATTATACAAGCAAACCGTCCTTTTAAATTAATGAAGAACAAAGACCTGAAAAGGATTCACCAAATAAAGAAAAAATGGAGGAAGAACTTCAAATCTTCAATCATATCGGTAGCTCATTATTCGTGCAAATGAAAAATGGGTTTGTGTGATAATGTTAGGATCTTTACATCTTGTCGGCTAGAACTACAAAACACCATTACAGATGGAAATTAGTAACCACAAGGAGGACCCATTAGGAATGCGATTTTGTTAAAAAGAAAACAGTAGCAGACAGAAGATTGTTTTGCGAATCAATTTAAGTGAATGAGCGGGAAAAACTCGTCCAGTTTGTTTCGGGTTACAAGGTCAACTCCATTAACTTGATTGAAGTACTGGATGGACGGTTGTGATGGGCGATTTGCTGGAGAATCCCATCAACATGGGGAGTGAAGACAGATTACCTCGAGGCTCCAGCCTCCGTCGTCTCACCAAGTATCTTCCAAAATCAGATACAAAACCTCATTAATGCCTCATCGTACTACTGTCTCTTCTCCAGAATTTTCAGATTTCCTTAACAGTTAATTCTTTTCAAATCTTGCCCAGTATCCAGACTCAGAAAAGAGGAAACTTTCACGATGGCACTGTGGACTTTTCCTTTAGCAGCAGTGATGTCTTGTTCTATTTTGCAGCCTGCTGAAAACGGTAGAGAGGGAAAAGCGATGGTAAGGGTATAAAGGACAGAAGACAAGGAAAGAGCAGCAAGTGTGAGTGATGATGAGTGGGAATATTGCAAAGAGACAAGTCCTCAGAGCCTCACCCCTTAAAGTGAGTACATTCCCAGCTCGAAAAAATTAAAAAAGAGCAGCAACCGTCCTATCCTTCTCCTCTGCCCAAAAAACCGGCCAAAACACCCATCATTTTCCTCTGCTTTCCACATTTTCGGTTTCCTTGATACTTAGCATGAAAGCTTGATTCAATCATTAGAAGCAGCCGAGGAGCGAAAAATAAGAGGGAGTTCCGATGCCGTTGCAGATGAGGAGCTGAATTCATGCTTCAAGTTGCTCTCGATGTTAACATTTGTTTCTTGAAGAAATTGTTCCATGACTGTAGGGAACGCGTAGGTTAGTTTTTCCATTATGAAACCTTGTTTGTTTAGGAACAGATACTGATTTGTCATTATGAATGTCGTAAAGAGGATGAGCTGATACTATTCAACTTCTGTAGCTGTCGATCTTTCTTATTATAAAGAAAACAGACATTTTGCGGGTTCGAAAGACTTGCAAGAGGAAGCTCAGTGTTCGGAATGACCGTTTGGGTGCTTTTCCTTCATTTTTCCAAAGAATCAGCTCATGGTTGTTGAGAAAGAGTAAGCTTTTGCATTTTAATGATTGTTGAAGATCTAATCACATGGTAACTTCGTTAATCTATGCTCACTGTTGCATTTTCAGAAGAGAGCATCCTCCTGAAGAAGAGGAACTTGAGAAGAAGATTCTCATTAGCTGAATGCCCTTTTCTGTTGCCAAAACATTTCCACAGACCTCCTAATCATGGCCGATTTCAGAGTGAGAAGAGTGGAGCAAGCCCACACCAAAATCCGAAACATCCCAATTGCCGTAACCCCAGAAGGGTTCTGGTGCTGCCCCTCCCCTGTTGTGTTTCAGAAGACTCTCAAACCGCAGCAAAATCCCCCAAACAAACCAAAACCTCCTCCCCCATCTCAAAAGACCGCCATTCAGAAGGCACTGAACCAACCAAACGACAAAAAACCGAACCCTGCGCCTTCTAGGTCGCGAGTTGTCTCCGATGATCAGCGAAGTTTAAAGTCTGATAATACCGGTTTGAACCCTTCCTTGGCTGCGGAAAGGTCGCCAAAGCGTAACGCTGATAATTTTCAGAGGAAGGTAGCAGTCGAGTTCGGCGAGTCTGAAACGAGTGATCTGAAGGTGATTCTGTTCGGAAAGCAGGGATTCGCAGTGAAGATGAGCGTTCATAAAGATGTGCTTGTGGGACAGAGCAAATTTTTTGCTGATAAACTGACAGATGAATCTCAAAAATCTAGTGTTGAAATTTCGGACTGCGAGGATGTGGAGATTTATGTCGAGACAGTCGGCTTTATGTATTGCAAAGAAATGAAGCAGCGTTTGATCAAACAAAGTGTGTCAAGAGTTCTTCGAATTCTCAAGGTAACTTTGAATGGTGATACTATGATTACTGCTCTCGTTCTTCTGATTTTCGTTCTGGGGTTTATCAAATTTAGAGCTTTAACTGTTCAAGGAAGGGAAAAGCATAACTACCCTCTCTTGAACAAATTACTGGTCATTGTGCTTTGTGTGTCCACATCTCCTTTGGCCTTCCCTGACAGAGATACCATGGCTTCACTATATATGCTTAAAAACATCCATTTGTGGTATTTAATATTTAGAAAATAGATATAACTTTCTTTCAAGGGTATTGCTTTTTTCATTCGATTGTACTCTTCATCTGGCTAAAGAGTTGGGTATTCCACAACTAGGCCACTCTTTTTTGAATTGATTGTTGAATCTTGGGAGAAGTCTGTCAAAGATTTGTCATCATTGATTTTAATATCTCCACCTGCTGTTGCCGCCTTTATGCTGACTGCAGCTTAACTGAAGTTTTTATCTAGGATGTCAAGCTCTTCTTTGAATGTGGTATAAGACAGAAAAAGAGCTTCTTTGAAAAGAGCAGCCATTACACTTGCAGATCGGTTAATCAAAATCATGTATATATAGGATGGCTTGAAGGAACAATCACCCGGACAGGAGAAGCTGGTGGCTTGCAAAATGGAGATACCATCAATCAATTGAAGTACTCGTAGTCCATGATTAAATAATTTTGGTCCAACTCTTGAAATGTCCCCGTTTGTCTCACGTGGTTAGGAAGCATCTAAGAACTGTGAACCTCATATTGTTTGTTTTTATTAATTGGAACCCCTCCAATGCATTATAACATTTTCAGTATCAACATTTCTTTATGGTAGTTTTCTATACGATCTTCTACTGAAATCTCAGGAAATTTTGACATCCTGTTACAGGTTGCAGAAATTCTTGGCTTTCCTACATGCATCCAGTCATGCTTAGAGTACTTGGAAGCAGTTCCTTGGGTTGGGGAGGAAGAAGAAAAGGTTGTTTCATCAATCCTTCGCCTTCAGACTGACAGTAAGGGGATCAACCCAGTACTTAAACGAGTTTCTTCTGAAATACCCAACCCTCCAAATGACACTCTCACACAGATACTGGATCTCGTTCTCAAAAGCAGTGAGGAAAGAGGTCGACGAGACATGAAATCTTTGGTACTAAAGCTGCTTAGAGAAAATAATGTTCTAAATAATGGTGTTACGGACATATATAACGATAACATATACCAGTCCTGTGAAAATTGTATAGAATCGCTCTTGCTTCTCTTTAGGCAAGCAGCTGAACCAGGCTTTACTGATAAGTCCATGGACAGTAAAGGTCCTGTGGTAAGACAGATAGCACTTGAAGCAGACAACCTGCTATGGCTACTAGAGATCTTGGTCGATAGGCAAGCTGCAGATAAATTTACAGAAATGTGGGGGCACCAGGAGGAACTGGCGACACTGCATTCACAATTGCCAATTGTTTCCCGCCATCTTATTAGTTGCATTACAGCAAGGCTTTTTGTTGGAATTGGAAAGGGTGGGATGCTTCCGTCCAAAGAGACCCGTCACAGATTGTTGCAAACATGGCTACAGCCACTGATTGATGACTACAGCTGGTTACAACATGGGTGTAGATCATTTGATAAGAAGTTGGTGGAAGAAGGAATTGGGAGGACTATTTTAACTTTACCATTGGAAGAACAACAAAGCATTTTGCTTTCTTGGATGGGAAGTTTCTTGAAGGTTGGGGATAACTGCCCAAATCTCCAGAGAGCCTTTGAGGTCTGGTGGAGGAGAACATTCATAAGGCCTTATGTTGAACAACAAGGAAATCCTGTCCGGTCATTTGACAGTGGAACGACACAAACATAGAGAAGGAGAAGGAAAGAAAGACAAAAGAGGTGAAAGACGTTGTGCTGTAATTATAGAAAGTTTGGTGAGTTTGAAAGAACTAATGAATTTAATGACTTCAAGAGATTAAACTCGAGATGATGCAAAATATATAATCCACATATAAGAGAAAAAAATTTGGGTGGTTGGTTTTGCTTGTGGAAAATGCTACACATCAGGGATATTATCTATTATACTTAGCATAAGCAAATCGTCATTGAACCGCTTCTGTGTTGGTGTTTGTGGGAACCCCATATGTATGGAAACCCTAGTTGTGCTGTTAAATTAGAAAATGCAAGGTTTTGTTGACATTCGAGTTAATATATTATTTTCTCATCCTTTTGTGAAAGTATCAGGTTCTTGCACTTCTTCTGAATAAGCTTTTGGCCATTGCAGTTATAGTTTATACATAGAGAGCATACCTTGTGAATTCTCATCTTCAATGAAGTTTGCCTCTGCAGGTTGTTGCCAAAACCGACTTCCATCTCTGCATTCATGAACATCACATGACAAATTTTGTAATTTCTTGTGTTTAATTTACTTCATGATTGGTTAAGTCAGCTCTACCATTAAAGCCAGTCTTTGACAATCAAAATTTTGGTCAGTGCAATAACAAGATCACAGAACTTCACGTAAGTCCTACAAGGCAGTGCTTATCATCTTGTTTACACCTCAATTCTGATACTCTTCCAAACTTGAGTATGTTTGAATTATTTTTTGCAAAATTTTCAACCTTGATTGGAACTCGTTTTAGTTAAATTGAAAGCTAGCTAGAGAAGAACAATCTAGATATAATGCTGGTAGGTTCAAGAACACATCCACAAGTCCAAAATTTTTATTTTTATCTCCTTGAAGTCTTTTGAATTTCTTTCTTAGTCATTTCTTCATCTGTATAATTTAATAAATTAATCAGATGAAGAAATGTAACAGAGTAATCCTTTTACTTCTTGATTGGTTAAGTAGCCACTAGCCAGTGCAGCAAATCTAATTGTTTAAAACCCAAAATATTTTAAAATATTTTATACTGCAACAAATATTATATTTAATCTGTAATTTAGTTCTAGTATATCTACAATTTTTATTTTATTTTTCTCTCTGAGAAATTCACATCAATCTGGGAAGAGGACTCTTTCCTCTTCACTTGTCTCTTTTGATTTTTTTTTTCTTGAATTAGTAGATCACTTTTGAATTTGAGCAGTCTATTCCTAAATCCGTTTCTACTCGTGCTTCTGGCCTTCCCAGTTTTAACACATAAAAAATAAAATATAAAAACTATCTGACGATTGGCTTTTGTAGAATAAACAAACATTATCCCATTTCGCTGATGAATGAGATGCATCTGGGTCTCGAGTTCCGAACAAAAACAGATTATATAAAAGCTAGTTGTTGCTCATGAAATACAGCCAACCCGTTACAGAAGCGCAGTGAAGGAGATCAGATTACCGGCTGCGTTGAATTTCAGCTCGGATTGAGCTTCGTTCCAAGTCAATGGCTGAACCTAAGTGGGGAAGAAATCAGTCGCCTTTAAACCATACAATCGCGGAGAGAGACACAGCGTGTTATGGTATTTTTAATTTGTTTGATTTCTGCATCAACGGCTTCACCGTCCAAGAGGAAAGAGAGAAGAAGAAGATACTGTCATTTTTCTTTGTTTGATCCATCTTAACCTATTAACCAAGACGGTCCGTTTCTTTTTCCATTTAAAAGGCGCCTTTTGCTTCTCTGAGCCTTTCCTCGTTAGTCCGGTTCTGCTTTTACCTACCAGCGGCGTTTAAAAGGAAACGTGATAAGGATAACCTAGATTATTTTCTTTTTCCTTTTGTTTGTTTTATATGGTTTCAGAGCGGGCTCAGCCGTTTCCTCCCTCCTTAGGAGGTGAACCACAAAATTAACCAAAATCCGAGCTTCAATCGAGCCTCAGGCACCACTGACAACCGCAACTCAGCCATCAGAAAGAGCCTTCGTTGTCCGACATCTACAACTCGGCTCTTCACCGTCCCCCCAACTCCGGCGGAGCCTCTGAAAGCCGTCGTCGCCAGAGCTGCGCCACCAAGGGTCATCCCGCCATCGCCATTGTCCTTGCCGCTGTCGATACCTGGTATTTCTCTTTTCTCTTCCTCTTCCCGTTTTCATCCTGTCGATCTTCAGTTTAATCCAAATTTTTGAGTAAAGAGGAGGTCACGAAGAAGGTTGATGCATGTATGACACTCACACGTGCAACAACATAAAAAAGTCTGATTTTTACACGTGAAAAAAATGAGGTATCCTACCCTCAACTCTACTTCTACGGCCTTCTAACTCATCAACAAGAACTTATTATTTCTTTGTCATCCAAATATGTGTTCATGGCTAATGGTCATCCTTGGCCCCGAACCTACTTCGGACACCACCAGTGGTGTCGTGCATAAGGATACATTGTTCCAAAGTGTCATATATTCTCGTCAGATGTATCCACAATTGTCACCACCACCAGCTCCATGCCCAATTCAATTGCAACCACGCACTTCAGCACAATGGCAACTGTGATCATATCTTGCAACCACCACACCTTCTACCGATTATTATTGGCTCCTGGATAGTGGTGTCTTGCACCATGTTACATCCAACTTGAGTAATCTCTCTGATCGCACTCCTTATGACGACACTAACTATATAGTGATTGGTGATGGCACAGGTCTCCCTATTACACATATTGGTTCCAAATCTCTCTCTACACGTTCCCACACATTTTTTTGTTAAATAATATTCTTTGTGTTTCTACCATGCAAAAGAATTTTATTTCTCTCTCTCAATCTTGTCAATCCAATCATGCTTCCATAGAATTTTTACCTACTTCTTCTTTTTGTGAAGGTTCTTTATACGGGGGCAACACTCTTGCGGGGTCGAACTAAAAACGATGTGTACGAGTGGCCGTCTTCCGCAACCCAGTCTTCACCGTTAGTAGCATTTCTGGTGTCAATACCACTTCTTCTGTGTATCATCATCTCTTTGGTTATCCATCCTCTCCAATTCTAAGACACGTTGTTTCTACTTTCAGTTAGATTTATTGCCTCCTCTGAATTTTACTTTCCATTGCAATTATTGTCAATGCATTAAGAGTCACAATTACCATTCTCCCACTCTTTTCTTGTTTCTTCTTCCTCTCTTGATATTATTTTCTTGGACGTATAAACTTCTCCTATTTATTCTATTGATGATTTCAAATATATATTATTTTTTTCGACCACTTTACAAACTATATCTGGTTTTATCCTCTCAAACAAAAATCACATGTGTTTGATACATTTGTCTAGTTCAAATCTCTTATTGAAAACTTCTTTAGTAAATGGATTAAAATATTTTATTCTGATAATGGAGGAGAATATAAATTAATGTCATCTTTTCTGGTTACCAATGACATTTCTCATCTTGTGTCACCTCCACATACACCTAAACACAAGGGGTATTCTGAACGACGACATCGTCATATTGTTGAAACAGGTCTGTCTCGTCTTTTTCATGCCTCCATACCTCTATCTTACTAGTCATATGCTTTCTCCTGATGTTCTCTCATCAACCATCTACCTACACCCATGTTTAATCTTCTTTCACCATATGTCAAATTTTTTAGGCACTCCTGTTGATTTTCATGACTCCATGGATTTAACTCATGGAGAGAAATAGAAAGGAACTCATTGGGAGAAAACTAGAAGAAGAATGGGTTATGGACTTGATTTCCTAACCCTCCCCCTGAAGCTCTATTTATAGATTAATAAAACTATTGTATTAAAATAATACCTCTGAACTTAGGGTTTAGGGTTTAGGGTTTTAACCCTGGAACTTTAACTTAATTATATCAATGTCATCTCTATGAGATAACCCTTTATTTACCATCCTGCCATTATTGTATGTGGGCCTATGGACTTTCTCCTTGATCTGTGGGCCTTGAGCCGGTTTTCTACATCTCTTGGATGTATGGGTCTTCCTTGGTCTTATGGGCTTGGGCCCATCTTCTAACACACTTATATATGTGGGCCTTATCTTCCAACACTGTCCCTCAAGCTGTGGGTGAGAGAACAACATTAACTCCTAGCTTGCTGCAAATAATATATAAAATCTTTTTTTGTATAAAATGGCACATCTTCCAATATGTCTTCATCTTCCAACACTCCCCCTCATGCTAGTGCTCTCGTTCATGAGGCCTAGCTGGCATAACATAAGTGAGAGTAGCATCACTTCAAGTTGTATGACATTGCTCCATAATCCAGTCAAATAACTCATGTTGGATGTTCGGCACACTCCTATCTTCTGTAGGTAGTGCCACTCCTATTAATGTAGGTAGTGGGTCTATACGTTGAAGGTTAAAAAAAACTCCTCCATCACCGTGTCCCTTCAAAGGGCAACGTCTCTCAAGTGGTAGGAGTAATAAATGACATTGATGGGGGAAAGTTAGCTTATTTATCATGGTGTCCCAACCATGATATTTTTTAGAATTAAATAAATGATGGTGTCCCAACCATGATATTTTTTAGAGTTAAATCAATGATGGTGTCCCAATCCGAGCATAATTTTTAGAATCAAATAAATTATGGTATGAGAAAAGGTATTGAGGCCACCTCTTCTTTAATAATAATGTGTCATCCGAAGAAACACAATAGCAGCAGCTGAAATGGACTTGGGCCCATAAAACACGAACCAAAATAATCCTTGTAAAATTGACCCATGAAATAATCTAATGCACATATATGTACCAAATAATATGTTAACCAATGAATAATCTTTCAATTCTTCGAAATAATAATGCAGCCAAAGAAAAATTTACCGAGTCATGCCGAGTCAAATAATAAATCAATATATCTGGTCCTGGACACGTATACTGAGATAGAAATAAGCGGCCCAAGTCAGATTGACCCAAACCGATTTGACTCGGTCCAAGTTAGTTTGGGTTGACTCGGGCTGGTCCGAGTTGGCAGAACCGGCACTGGATTAAATAAGCCCTTTGTAACTAAGGAACTCCTTTAATCAGAAAATATAGGGAATTTTACCAAAATACCGGTTTGAAACAACTTATTTATGAAAATAACGAAAATCTCAAATTATTTACAAAACTACCAAACTTTGACCGGTCCACTATATAAGTGGACAATCAAAGGTGACACGTAAGCTTTGACTGCTTACGTGTCGCCCCGTCACCAAAGCGAAAACATAGAATTTGCCATGTCATCATTATTGACAAATCATTTGCCACATAACTTACCATGTCATTTTATATTACTTTCTTTTTGCCATGTCATCAAGGGCCACGTAAGCACCCGCCACGTCAGCCCTCACATGTTTTTCATTCTAATCTCTTCCACGATTTGTCTCCTCGCCTCGTCTCGGCTGCTCTCCTCTCGTCGCTCCCCTGCTGCTGCCTCCCCTATTGCCGCTCGCTTCCCTGCTGCCACCGCTTGACCTTGGCCGCTCCCCTGCTGCCGCTGCTCTGCCTCGGCCTCGATGCCCCCCTCTCAACCGCTCTCTCTTCGCCTCAACCCAGACTCTCATTCTTCTTCTCTGTTCCCCTCTGTTCATCCTCTCGCTGCCCCTTTCTCAAAACCGAAAACTTATCATTTCATCTCTTCATTGCCCCCTCTCTCAAAATCGAAAACTATCATTTCATCTCTTCGTCGCCCCCTCTCTCAAAACCAAACTTTATAATTTCCTCTCTGCGCCCCCTCTCTTAATACCCTATTATTTCACTCTCTCGCCACCCCTTCTCTCAAAACCGAACCCCTACTCACACTCCAAACCCCAATTTGAATTTCAGAAGCCGATTTAGCAGGGTGATTTTTAAGGGCGTTTGTTAATTGAATCTAATTACTGTGTTTAATTATAATGTTGATTTGAATTTAGGTGTTTAATTATTGCATTTTTTTTATTTACTGTTTAATTTCTGATTTTATATTGATGAAATTTCTGTCAATTGCAGATAAATTAAAATTATTGTAAAGTTTAATTTTAGTTTATGGATTTTCTATATAATTTGTTGTATTTTATGAAGTTGCTAGTTTAATTTTAGTTAATTTTGTTTAATTTTCTGATTTATGAAGTTGCATTTTACTCTATTGAGATAAGATTTGCAGGATTTTTAGTTGCTAGTTGTTGTTAAATAAATTTGAAGTGTCATGGAATGATCACTCCATGTGGTGAGGAGCTTTGGGTGTTATAAATATCCACCACATGGGTTTTTTTATTTTGTTTTTGTTTTATTATGTTTGCCCTAGTTACTAGGATGGGTACAAATTCTGATTAATAGTAGGTTGGGTAATGGAAAGTGGGTTGTCTATGTTTTATTGAGTTTCCATGTGTCCCTAGGGATGGGTAGAGAATCTGATTAAGAGTAGGTTGGGTCTAGTTCAAACTAGGCTGAGTTGCCTGCACGGGCATCCATTAGCCAACAAAGCCCGACCCCCATCACTAACGAGGTACGGTTCGTAGTGACTGCGAAGTCACATGGGGCTCTACCAGGGGTGTTCGGTGAATTTGGACTTAATTGTGTTTTTGCATTGTTAGGACTAGTCATCTGTTATAGAATTAGTTCGATTAATTTTTAAATGTTGCAGAATGTTGTTGAATAATTTTGAAGTGTTATGGAATGATTTTGCCATGTGGTGAGGAGATTCGGGTGTTATACATAACCACCACATAGGTATTTTTTTTTTGTCTATGTTTTATTGAGTTTCCATGTATCCCTAGGGATGGGTAGAGAATCTGATTAAGAGTAGGTTGGGTCCACTTCAAACTAGGTTGAGTTGCCTGCATGGGCATCCATTAGCCAACGAAGCCCGACCCCCATCACTGACGAGGTACGGTTCGTAGTGACTGCGAAGTCATATGAGGCTCTACCAAGGGTGTTTGGTGAATTTGGACTTAGGTGTGTTTTTGCATTTTTGGTATTCTATATATATTAATCAGTCATTTTAAAATTTTCTATTTTGTAGCCATTCTTAGTAGAAGTTGTGGTTAGTGCCCATTTGGTAAACCTTGTTTGAAGATGAGGGCACGTCAATGGTTGAGTTTCCTAATGATTCACCATTCATGTAAAGACTGGTAATAATTCTATCGTTTCCTTTGTATTTTTTGTTTCATTTCAATATATAAAGTACTTAGTTGAATGCATTAAGGTTTATTTTTCCTTGTTTCATGTAGGTTCAAGATTTGATCTCCCCATCTAGAAATAATCAATCAAAAGCTTGGATGGGTCCTCCGGATTTGTTTGTAGAACTTATCCAGCAGGTAAGAACTTGTCAACTTTTGAGATAATTCACTTTTAAACAGCTACATCCAATGTCTTTTCAAATCAGGTCAAGCTGCTTCTTGAAATGCTTGTCAAGAAATGTGGTCTTAATGCTTGTAAGGTTTGTCTTGTTTCAGGAAATGTTGGCTAGTGTTTTTTGAGCGTTAAAAATGAGAACAAATCAAAGTGGATACCAGAAGGTAATTGTCTTTGTGTTTTCAGTTTAATGAATTTCAGAAACTCCACAACTTTGTGTGTTTGGTAGGAAATATAAGTGTGTTCCCTTGAATTTGATCCTTTTCAGTCATCATGGACGAAAACTGTCTTGAGAAAATGGCTAAACATCAGAACTAAAGCCGATGAGTTTCATTGCGATAACATTGTAAAAGGTGAGTACTCTCTCTCTCTCTTTAACTTTTTTTGTAATGGAAGTTACGTTAGTTTCATGGTCCCTCACTTTCATGCCTCAATGTGTTTTTCCTTTTTCAGAACAGAGAAGGAAGAGTTGTTCCAACAAAGACCAATACGTTTATCTAAATGAAGAAATTTCAGGCAAGGCCCTTTGTTATAATCAAACAAAAGAGTGGAATGAGAATTTTAATATTCTTTGATATTTTGATGTAAAATTATTTATTAATATACGAATTTCCATTGATCATATTTAGAGCTTTCAAATTAAGAAAAAAAGATTGAAAATTGTGTGCAGATTGGTAATGTGTGGATAGGCTCGGAGACAGACCAGAATGGCTTTGTAGATTATGCACGGAGTCATGCAATGATATCGAATAAGATTTAAAGGGAGATTTTAATTTTTCTCTTATTGATGAAACTACTTGGCAGAAGGATGACTCTGATGATAAGGAAAAGGAGCATTATGATGATGAATGAGCTAGGTGTACCTTTGGCTGTTGAGACTTGAGATAACTTTTAAACTTGTTGAATGCATAATTTTATCTTGCTAAATAAATTTTGTTGGGTTTGCTTTATAGTTTTAGTCTATTTGGTTCGTCCTCTATGAAGGTTGTTAGAAAAATTGGGTGTGCTATAACTTGGTTCAAGCAATGTAATTTCAGTCTTTTGAAGCTATGTCAAATATGTTGGGATGCCATGGCTCCCATTAAGATCTCTTTGACGTCATTGTATAACATTTACTCTCTTGTACCTTGACCAATTTTTTAACATTTTTTCCTTCAATGTTCCTATCATATTTTTAAATATTCGTATTTTTTTAGTTAATAAATATTTTAAATTAATAATAAAAGGTGTTGTAAGATTTTTAATTAAATATTTTTTTAATAATTTATTATTTAGTCAATAAGGTCATAAAAAGTATACAAATTAATTGTATTTTTAAATTCTAAAATATATTTTTTGTATATTTTTTATTTTAAAATATTTTAAATCCATAGTAAATGGGTAAGAGTTAGATTTTTTCTATTTATAAATATTTTAAATCTCTAAATATTATTATTTTTTAAATAAGGTGATAAAATTATACAAATAAATTGTATTTTTAAACTCTAAAATAATTTTTTGTATATTTTTTTAGTTTATAAATATTTTAAATTAATAATATATCGGTAAAACTTAAGAGTAAGGTTTTTTTAAATTTATAAATATTTTAAATCCATAATAAATGGGTAAGAGCTAGATTTTTTCTATTTATAAATATTTAAATTTGTAAATATTATTATTTTTAAATAAAGTGATAAAAAGTATACAAATAAATTGTATTTTTAAACTCTAAAATAAATTTTTGTATATTTTTTTAATTTATAAATATTTTAAATCGATAATATGTGGGTAAGACTTAAGAGTAAGATTTTTTTTCTTTATAAATATTTTAAATCTAATATTTTACTTATTTTATTTTATTTTTTAAAATATAAAGTAATAAAAAGTGTAACGATAATTTTTTAATTAATAAATATTTTAATTGATATTAAATGGTGTTAAATAAGTAAGAGTTATTTTTTAAATTTTTTATTAAAATTTTAATAATTTTTTATTTTAGATATAAGGTAATAAAAACTGTATTTGATTTTTTAATTTTTTAAAATTTATTCAAAATTTTATCATGTAATGACGTGGTAGATGACATGTCAATAATAATGATGTGGCAGCCTTTGTGTTCATCTACAATATCGCTTTGATGACAGGGTGACGCGTAAGCTTTGACTATCCACATATACAGTGGACCAGTAAAGTTCGGTAGTTTTGTAAATAATTTAAGATCTTCGTTATTCTCATAAATAAGTTGTTTCAAACCGGTATTTTGGTAAAATTCCCGAAAATATATCATCTTTTTCCCCAGACAGCTCAAGACAGTAGAGATGTCTTCCCCGCTTCCAAAATTTTAGAAGAATAGAGGCAAAAACAGAAATCGCATTGAAAAATCTTCCCACGAGATCAGATTATTTCTTCGGCTGGAAGATTTCCTGGCTGGTGGAAGATAACAAGCAACAACGAAATTTTTTTGCAAACTCAGCAGAGTGTGGAGGATGGGAATAGTAGCAAAGAGCTAACGACAGAAGCGGAACAGAGATCGTGATCTTCCAAAAAACTCTCTTCTCTCGCAAAATCGTCTTGTCAAGTCACCTTGGAAATCTCTCTCTCGTAATAATGGAGTTGTCCCCGTTTTCTTTTCTTCTTCTTCATATTCTCTCTTGTTTTGCTTCAGTGTCTACGAACTCGGCCAACTTCAGTCCCCAGAAGCCAAAGTATCTACTAGAGAAGCAAAAAAACAAAAGGGTTTTTTACCAAAAAAAACAATTTAAAAAACATATTTTGAAAAACAACGACGCCATGAACTTATTTTGAAAAGTACCCCAACTTTGACCGATCTACTATACATGTGTACAATTAAAGGTGACGCATAGGCTTTAATTGCTTACATGTCGCCATGTCATCAGTACAATATGAGTAGATGGACACATTGTCTTCCACATCACTATTCTGACATGTCATCTGCCAGGTAAGATGCCACATCATCTGCCCTATCATCTCGCGCCACGTAAGCCCTCACTTATATTTTTTCATTCTCTCTCCGCCCATTTTTCTCACCCCTTCTCCTCTCGCCCTCTCGCTGCCACTTGGACTCGGCCTCCTCTCCTCTCCTCTCGCCCTCTCGCCGTCGCTCGGCCTTGGCCTCATCTCCTCTCCTCTTGCCCCCTCTCCTCTCACCCTCTCGTAGTGCCTGCTGCCGTCATTCCCCTGCTACCGCCGCTCGGCCTCCTCTCACCCTCTCTCCTCTAGCTCTCTCGTAGTGCCTGCTGTCGTCGCTCCCCTGCTGCCGCCGCTCGGGCTCGGCATCCTCTCCTCTCATCTCGCCCTCTCACGGTGCCTGTTGTCGCCGCTCGGTCTTGACCTCCTCTCCTCTCCTCTCGCCCTCTCGCAGTGCCTACTGCCATTGCTCCCCTACTGCCGCCGCTCGGGCTTGGCCTCTTCTCCTCTCATCTCGCCCTCTCGCAGTGCCTGCCGCCGCTCGGCCTCGACCTCCTCTCATCTCCTCTCGCCCCCTCTCCTCTCACCCTCTCGCCCTCGACGCCCCCTCTCAATAAAAAAATTAAAAAAATATTTTAAATCAATAATAAAATGTGTTAAATAAGTAAGAGTAAGAATTTTTAATTAATTAATATTTATTTTATTTTTAATTATATTAAATATAAGGAAATAAAAATTCTATTGATAAATTTGATTTTTAAACTCAGAACTAAATTTTTCAAAATTTTTAATTAAGATATTTTTAAATCGATAATAAAAAGGTGTTAAATAGGTAAGAGTAAGAATTTTTTATAACTTATAATTTTAAATATAAGGTAATAACAAGTGTACCTATACATTTATTATTTAAACTCAAATAATTTTTTTATATTTTTCATTTAATAAAGTTAAATCGATAATAAAAAGTGTTGTAAGATTTTAAATTAACTAATATATTTTTAATAATTTTTTATTTTGTAAATAAGGTGATTAAAAGTATAAAAATAAATTTTATTTTTAGATTTTAAAATAACTTTTTGTATAATTATTTCAATTTATAAATATTTTAAATCGATAATAAATGGGTAAGACTTAAGAGTAAGATTTTTTTAATTTATAAATATTTAAAATCCATAATAAATGGGTAAGAGTAAGATTTTTTTTATTTCTAAATATTTTAAATCAATAATATGTTAGTAAATTTTTTAATTAATTAGTATATTTATTTTATTTTTTATTTTTTAAATAAAAAGTGTAACGATAAATTTTATTTTTAATTAATAAATATTTTAATTGATAATAAATGGTGTTAAATAAGTAAGAGTTAATTTTTAATTATTTATTATATTTTTTATTAATTTATTATTTTAGATATAAGGTAATAAAAAGTATATTCATAAATTTGATTTTTAAAATAAAAAAATATTCAAATTTTTATCATTTGATGACATGACAACTTACATGGCCGATGACGTGTTGAAATAGTGACATGGCAGTCGATGTGTTCATCTACTCTCGCTGAACAAATAACGTGTGACACGTAAGCAATCAAAGTTTACGTGTCACATTTAACTGTACACATGTACAGTGGACGGGTCAAAGTTAGGTATATTTGAAAATAAGTTCATGGCGTCGTTGTTTTTCAAAATATGTTTTTTAAATTGGTTATTTTGGTAAAATTCTCAAAACAAAATGACGATACCATTCTGATGAGATTGATGAAGACTGAGCTTTTAAACTTAAGTAGAGGAAACCAAGATGAAGATGAATCATTTCCAGGAAGAACTGAATTTGTTAGTCTTCTGGTGCAGTGTCGTCGAAATATGAGGTGGCCACTGAAGCGAAGTCGGGAAATCTGGTGGTCAGTGACGGATGGAGCCACCATATCTTTCATTTTGGTTGATGTATGCGGATGTCTTTTGTGGGACAAACTCGTTCCAACGATGGCCACAATATGTTTTTTTCTCCTTGTACCTTCAAGCTCGGATCCAGCATCCTAGCCAATGCTGACAACAGAAGATTGACAACCTAATTACCAACGAGCTTAGTTGCCTATTCAATAAAAACAAGGGCTTCACAAGCAAAAATAAGACACAAGACAGAAAATAAAAGGAAAAAAATTTAGAATTCTAAAAAACCATAACTAGAGTCTTGAAAATCAATACTCTGATACCATTGGGACTCATTGGGAGAAAACCAGAGGAAGAATGGTTTATGGACTTGATTTCCTAACCCTCCCTTTGAAGTTCTGTTCATAGATTAATGAAACTACTATATTACAATAATACCCCTGAACTTAGGGTTTAGGGTTTTAACCCTAGAACTTTAACTTAATTATATCAATGTCATCTCTATGATATGACCTTTTATTTACCATCCTACCATCATTGTATGTGGGCCTATGGGCTTTCTCCTTGATCTATGGGCCTTGAGCCCGTCTTCTACATCTCTTGGATGTATGGGCCTTCCTTGATCTTATGGGTTTGGGCCCTTCTTCTAACATACTTGGATATGTGGGTCTTCCTTGGTCGTGTGGGCTTGGGCCCTATCTTCCAAAACCTCCCAACTACTCTAAACTTCGAGTTTTGGTTGTCTCTGTTATCCGTAGCTCAGGTCATAGTTCGCCCACAAAGTCACTCCTTGTTACTCTCCTTGTGTCATTCTTAGCTACTCTACCACACAAGTGCCTATCTATGTCATGAACCCACTACCTCTCGTCTTTATGTGTCATGTCATGTTAAATTCATTGACTCTATCTTCCCACTCACTATACTTTAGTCTCACCTTGATTGTCTTTCATCTAACACACTCTCCCACTAGTGTTCCTCTATGTCCTTCCTTTCGAATACTAGCACATGAACCACTGCTTTAATCCATGTGCCCTTTGCAAGCTCCATCAAGACCTCGTACCTAACCCACTCAAACAACTCCCTCATCGGTCGACCAACACCCATCATCTCTACCTGCTTCCTCCCCTCTTTGTGTTATTGTCACCAAATCCAAGAACAACATTTACAAGCTCATCCAAAAATTAAATTTCACGGCCCAACTTCATACATTTGTTTAGTGTGAACCAACTACAATGACTCATGCTCTCACCGATCTCAAATGACATCAAGCTATGTCTCATGAGTATGATGCTCTTGTTCGGAATGGGACATGAAAACTTGTTCCCTTTGAGTCCTTGTAGAATCTGGTTGGGTGCAAAAGGATTTTTTGCACGAAATATCACTCGAATGGCTATATTGATAGGTATAAAGCTCGCTTAGTTGCCAAAGGGTTTCACTAGGGTCCTAGGGTTGATTATCATGAAACCTTTAGTCTAATTGTCAAGCCTACCACTATTCATGTTGTTCTTAATCTTGTAGTAAGTTGTGATTGGTCTCTTCAATAACTTGATGGCAATAATGCGTTTATCTAAGGTACACCTTGTTTGAGAATATTTTTATGAAACAACAACCGGGCTTCATTGATTGTGATCATCCTCATCATGTTTGCAAACTTCACAAGGCTATCTACAGTCTCAAGCAACTTCCACGTGTTTGGTATCATGAGTTGTGTCAGTTTCTCATCACCTCTGGCTTCACCAACTCTCATGCAGACTCCTATCTATTTATCTCTCACACAGGTACTATTGTGTTGTATATTCTGCTTTATGTGGATGACATTATTATTATAGGGACAATGATCAAGCTACAACAATGTTTATCTAACTTGCCCAAAGATTTTAACTCAAGGATCTTGGCTCCTTGACTTACCTTCTCGAAAATGAAGTTGTTCCTCATTATCAAGGATTACTTATGTATCAACTACGGTATATTTCAGATCTCCTTGCTCGTACACGCATGACAAATACAAAGCTTGTAACTGCGCCTCTTGCCATGACATCTACACGCACTTCAGTCTGGCATGACACTCTTTGATTCATCTGAATATTAGCTTGTTGTTGATAGTCTCCAATATTTATCTCTTACCCGTCCTAACATTGATTATATAGTGAATAAGTTATCTCAGTTTATACTGACCACTGGGATGCTGTCAAGTGATTGTTGCGCTAACTTTGTGGGACTTTGAATCATGGTATTATACTTCATCGACAATCTTCTTTATCTCACCATGCGTTCTCTTATGCTAATTGTGCAGGAAACAAGGATTATTTTTCTTCCATAGGTGCCTATCTTGTTTACCTAGGTTACAATCCTACCTCTTGGAGTTCTAAGAAGCAACGAATTGTAACTCAATCCTCTACTAGGGCAAAATATTGCTCTGTTACAACCACTGCAATTGAGATCCATTGGGTCTGCTCTCTTCTCACTGAACATGGTGTTTTTCTTCCACAACAACTGGTGTTTTATTGTGACAATATCGGTGTCATAAATCTGTGCTCCAATCCCCTATTTCACTCTCACTTGAAACATGTAGCTTCGGATTACCACTTCATTCGAGAATAAGTTCAGAGTGGCAGTCTTTGGGATTCTCTTGTCTCCTTTGTTGATCAGTTAGCAGATGCTCTCACCAAAGATTGGACTCTCCTGTCAGGGCTCCATCTTGTGGTGGTATGATAGAGTAACTAATGAACTCAAATCAAAGTGTATCCAATTACGGTACACTAAAGAGTTGTGTCGTAACTGAAGAGTTTTAAATGCTACCACACTTGTTGTAATCTTATAAAAGACCTTTTTCCTTCTCAAAGCCATTGTCACTTTCCTCCTAAACATGTTCTGCTGCTGCATAACAGAGCGGCATTTGGTTTTACGTACCTGCTTCTATTTCTTCTTTATCTTTCGCAGATTGCCAGAGCGTCGTGGGAATCTGCAGCGGTGTTCAGGGTGGAAGGTATTTATAAAATTGCTTACCATTTTCGTCTTACATCTTTTAGTTCTGGGTTTTTTTATAGAAAAGATTCCCACTGGAGATCAAAGTCAAAAAGCAACAGGCTTGAAGCACTGAACATGGAAGAAGCAACTCACGAAGGGATCAAGACGGTTGGGGCGACGAACTGCAGCGAACTTCCGAGCAATTCTGCCTTGTGCATCTGTATATTTACGTGGAACATGAATGGGAAGGTAAGCTTTTGATCATAATTGATGTTCTGAAAATCTGAAATCTTGGTTATCGTCTGATTTTGTTTTTCTGTGCGATGAAGGTGTCGTCGGAGGATTTAATCCAGCTAGTGGAAGGAAACCGGAATTTCGATTTTTTTGTGGTGGGGTTGCAGGAAGTGCCCAGAGGCGACATGGCTCAGTTGTTGCAAGAAGCTTTGGTAGACACACACAGGTTAGATTCAACTTTATTTTTCCACTATCTCTTACTTTCATCTGAATCAGGCTCCAGCCTTTCTGCAGCACCACATGTGAAGCTATTTTACAATTAGTATTCAAGCACACATTGTCAGAGATCTCATTTAAGAACTTTTGGGAGCAAATTAAAGAGTTCTTTCAGTTTGTGGAGTTTCAAACTCGAGAACAATCTTTTCCAATGAATTTGAACAATCTGGTAAATCTGTACATACGGATATGACTGATGCTCTTTGCACCCACAGGCTCGTAGGCGAAGCTATGATGCAATCTCTGCAACTTTTTGTTTTTGGACCTAAGAGCTGGAAATCTTACACAAAAGGTAGGCCTTCACAAAGGATTTTTTCAGACTGATATCCAGAGCACGATGAAGCTTCCAAATCATATATCACAGTTACGCACTTTCATGTCCAGATGTAAGAGTAGATAAGCTTGCTGTTGGGGGTTTAGAAGGCCTCATAGGGAGAGAAAAGGGAGCTGTCGTCATGAGCATTAACTTCAAACAAGTGCAGATGCTGTTCATCAATTGCCATCTTTCAGGTTTTTGCTCAAACACCTTTCCTGTTGAACATCTGATCACCCGTTTACCAATGCTTTGCTGCTTCTGAAATGCTTCTTAACTTTCTGGTTAAGATATATCTCAGCTCATGCTCGAAATGTAGAAGAGGAATTCTCAGTTCCAGCAGCACTCTCTGGACAAGAAGAGAAACGCCTATGCCAGATCATACCACATCAGTCTGGTTGGAGAATCTCAACTACAGAATACAGGGCACTAAAACACAGCCAGCAAGGATCCTGATTCAGAAGAACCAACACGGAGTAAGACCTTTTTCTCTTTTTTGCAACTTCTTCAAATAGTTTCACATAATGCATTCCAGGCCATGGATACTCAAATGTTTTCTGCGTATCAAAATGTCGTAGCTGCTCACCATCAGAGATCAGCTACTCCAAAAAGCTCAATGAGGGCAGGCGTTTAATGGTTGCTGTGAAGGGATCTTGGCATTCAAACCCACATACAATCGGAAGCAGCGATTACGACACCAGTTACAAGGTTTTTTCTTCTTGCTCTTGCTGGTTTCTAATCTGTCCATCTCCTTGGAGAATTTCCAACCCTGACTATCTACAGCTATCAGGTCCGAGTACCAGCATGGGCGGACATAATTCTATACAAGATAGAGAAACTAGATAGTATTGATGCAACTCTGAATTCATATGAGTCACTTGATTGTATCTACACTTCTGACCATAAACCAGAACTCATATTTGCTTAATGTTGATTTTCAGGATTCCATGAATTTAGCTCACGGAGAAAAAGGGAAAGAAACTCATTGGGAGAAAAACTGGAGGAAGAATGGTTATGGAATTGATTCTTCCTTACCCTCCCCCTGAATCTCTATTTATAAATTTATAAAACTATAATATTACAATAATACTTAGGGTCTAGGGTTTTAACCCTGGAACTTTAACTTCATTACATGAATGTCATCTCTATGAGATAACTCTTTATTTACCATCCTGCCATCAATGTATGTGGGCCTATGGTCCTTCTCCTTGATATATGGGCCTTGAGCCCATCTTCTACATCTCTTGGATCCATGGGTCTTCCTTGGTAATATGGGGTTGGGCCCATCTTCTACATCTCTTGGATCCATAGGTCTTCCTTGGTAATATGGGGTTGGACCCATCTTCTTATACACTTGGATATGTGAGTCTTCCTTGGTTGTGTGGGCTTGGGCCTTGTCTTCTAATACTCCCCCTCAAGATAGGGGTGAGAGAATAGCATGAACTCCCAGTTTGCTGCAAATGAAATATAAAATCGTTTTTTTGTATAATATGTCTTCATCTTCCAACAGTCCCCCTTACGCTGGTGCTCTCATTCATGAGGCCCAACTGGTATAATATCAGTGAGAGAAAAATTACTCCTAGCCGCTAAGACATTACTTTGAAGTGTCCACCTCCACCACCGTGTCCCTCCACAAGACAATGACTCTCAAGTGGTAGAGTAATATATGATATTAATGGGGGTAGTAACATAAATAAACAATAAGTTCCTCCGTCATGGATTCTTAGCCACAAATAAATTTGATTCTTTTTTTGACGGGGATGAAGTTCCTCCGTCACAGACTCACAACCAAAAGAAATTTTGATTATTTTTTTTACGGGGATGAAGTTCCTCCATCATGGACTCCTAACCAAAAAAAAATTTGATTCTTTTTTTTATGGGGATGAAGTTCTTCCGTCATGAACTCCTAACCAAAATTAAATTTGATTCTTTTTTTGACGGGGATGACAACAAATAATGATATGAGGCTACCTCTCTTTCAATAATATTGTCTCATCAAAAGAGACACAATAGCAACGACTTAAATGGGCTTGGTTTGGGACCACTTAACACAACCTAAAATAATCCTTGTAATATCACCATGAAATAATCCTTGTAATATCACCCATGAAATAATCCATTGCACATATCTAGACCAAATAATATGCTGACCAAGGAATCATCTATCAATTCTTCAAAAATAATAATCCATTCGGAGAAAAAAAATTTATCGAGTCGCGCCGAAATTTTGGGCATGCTTATCGAGGCAGAAATTAAGGGGCCAGCGTCAAGTTGACCTGGACCCGAGTTGATCGGTACGGGTTGGTCCGACTTGACTTGGTCTGGAACAGAAGAGTGGTTGGTTGGGTTAACTCGGCACAGGGTTGACTCGGACGCGCTGAGTTGACTCGGGCGAGTCTAGGTCTCGGCAGAAACGAAGCGGGCCCGGATTTAATAAGCTCTTCCAGGAAGAATTAAATTTGGCAACAGTGCTTTCTTTTAACAGCGAAAAACCAAAGAATCATATCTTCGAGAGGAAATTTTCCGAATAAAACCCAGAGAGATCTTGAAGACAAGACGAAAACGGAAACTCTCCGAAGTAAGAGACATCATTGGGAATCAAGCAGAACGTCGAAGGTAAGATTTTGATGACGACAACTTCTGAAAAACAGCAATGCAGAATAACTTTTCGAAGATAGGTAGCAATGATCTTTCTGACACCAGTAACGAGAAAATTTCCGGCAGCAGTACATCTTCGTCTCGGATGCTAACGCTGTAATGGATTATCGGCGGAAACAGAGCTCGGAAATGGCAACTCAGTGCTAGCATGCGAGAAGCTCGGCAGTCGTCTTCCACCTCCAAAACGGAGAACGAAAAGATATCTTGGATTGTAAACCTCAACAGAGCAACGCTCGACGACTTCCTCGCCATGAGAAGGTTTCGTCTTCAGCACCATTGTTTAGCCCGCACGCCGGTCTGCCGGTAGGGGTGGCTTCGAACCGAGCCGCCTCGCGAGCGGCTCGAGTTCGGCTCAGTTCGATTCGGTATGTCTTGTTTAAATTAACAAGTCGAGCTCGGCCGAATCCAGGTTCGGCTTGACAGCTTGTTAATTTAATGAGCGGCGGGATTCGTGGGGATTTGGGAAATTTTTCAGAGTCTCGGGACCGGAAGAGAGTCGCGTCGCGGGACTCTCTTCCCCTGGTAAGGGTTTCGACGGGACTCTCTTCTCCTGGTAAGGGTTTTCCATTTCTGATTTCTTTCCTCTGGAATATATGAAGCTAGAGGGACTTATCACGGGAAGACGTCTTCGACATAGAATTGAAATCGTTCTATTTCCTCTCAAATGGATTAAATCGGCTTCATGAATCGACCCAAATTTAGACTCCCACCGGCCATTGAATTTTTTTCATAATATTAGACTTGACATGTCGGTTTCCTTCTGTTTAACGGATGCTCGTAATATTTTTACGAAATCACATTCATTTTCTCTTATTCTGCATGAAACTTCTGCAATTGAAGTCAATTGGAGTTTTGTCTCTTAAATGAAAGATGCCCTGTTATGTTTTAACATTCTGTGAAAGATTTTAATGTGAAATTTGTATAGTCCTGTTGAATGATTTTGCTGCAGACTTGGCCAAATCAGTCCCAGAGGATCACAAAAAGTTTCTCTCGAATCTGGCCTGGGTCCATGAAGAGGTATAAAGTGGGAATGCAGCTAAACTACTGCAATTTATTGGTTTTCTAGCGGTCAAGCTCTATTTGTTGTTATATCCCACTCGAAAAAAATGGAGATTGAGTTAATTTTTGTGATGATATCTACAGGACAACATTTGGATTGAAGATTCAAAAGGAAAACATTGTTGCAAATTAATGGTTGTGCATGCAGGTTTGGAGAATGCAAAAGGAGTTGAGGATTAGTTAAAACAACTAAAAGCTAAGGACACCAGCATCCAAAAGGTGGAAGCTCTTAGCGGAAGAAAAAATGTTTGGGAAATCCCAAAGGTAATGCCTTTCTCACTTGTTCAGATAAAGCAAATTTAGTGGTTCTTTTCTTTTTCCTCTATTTGAGAAGTTAAATAGACAACAAATCGTAGAGTAATATTCTTGTTCATCATTGATTACAAGTTTTGCTAAACTCAAGGCCTTGAAAATATGAAAAAAATTGATGGTTTAAAATTGCGTATTCAAATGAATTTTGTTGTAGACATGCTTGCTAGTAGAAGCAATGGTTGAGAGACTGTTTTGTTGTCTTCTAATTAGAAAATGAAAACTGGTGCCCAATTTTATGTTAAAAGGTTATTGTGAATACTGATGCAGAGTAAATCCGCATTATGTTTTTGTTGGCAGGTATATTGTTTGAGAAGAATATTAAAAAAGAAAATCTTTAAAATCAAAATTGATGGAGGAAGAACATACAGTGAAGCTAAGAGAAAAAAAAAAGTGCTAAGCCTATTCCTGGAGGGTAGTTGGTTGTCAATTTCATGTTGTCTAAATGTTGAAAGGTTAATGTTTAATGTCGACTTTAAGTTGAGAAATGTTTAATCTTATACAGGTATTATATACATAAGTCATGCCCAATTTTATATAAAATGTATGCATAATTTTATATACAATTTATTTGATTTATATATTTTTTAATAGTTTTAAATATATGTTGAAGCTCGAGCTCAGCTTGAACTTGGTTAAAATTTTTGGGCTCGAGCTCGATAAAAATTTTAGGCTCAAGGTTGGGCTCGGCTTGAGCTCGAGTTCAAAATATTTAAATCAAGTTTGGCTTGAACATAGGCAAGTTCGGGCTCGGCTCGGCTCGATGCCACCCCATCTGTCGGTGTTCGATCCGCTGCCAATATGGACTCACTGACAGGAAGCAATGTTGGGGAAGGCTATTTTTTTCTTTTGGCGACGACTTTGGGAGCAAACTCCAGCCTTCGATCGACTGTCGTGCTGGGCTCACGTTGTTAAGCCGAGTCAACTCACCTCAACTCAGATACGGAAAAAAATGTGCAGAGAGAGAGCATACAGGCATGGCGGATGATATGATTTAATAAAAAAGATGAAAGCAAAAAAACTAGTGAACGAGACTAACAAATAAAGGAGAGAAAAAAAAATTCTAATCCTAAACGGAAGAGAATGAAACCTAAAAAACCATAGTCGGAGTCCTGAAAATCAAAAGCTCTGATACCATGTTGATTTTCAGGACTCCATGAATTTAGCTCATAGAGAAAAAGGGAAAGAAACCCATTGGGAGAAAAACTGGAGAAAGAAGGGTTATAGAATTGATTCTTCCTTACTTTATAGATTTATGAAACTATAATATTACAATAATACCCCTAAACTTAGGGTTTAAGGTTTAGGATTTTAACCGTGAAACTTTAACTTAATTACATGAATGCCATCTCTATGAGATGACTCTTTATTTACCATCCTGTCATCAATGTATGTGGGCCTATGGACCTTTTCCTTGATCTATGGGCCTTGAGCCCATCTTCTACATCTCTTGGATCCATGGGTCTTCCTTGGTCATATGGGGTTGGTCCCATCTTCTTATACACTTTGATATGTGAGTCTTCCTTGGTCGTGTGGGCTTGGGCCCTGTCTTCCAACACTCCCCCTCAAACTGGAGGTGAGAGAATAGCATGAACTCCCAGCTTGCTGCAAATGAAGTATAAAATCTTTTTTTTTTTGTATAATATGCCTTCATCTTCCAACACTCCCCCTCATGTTGGTGCTCTCGTTCATGAAGCCCAGTTAGTATAATATCAGTGAGAGAAAAATCACTCCTAGACGCTAAAACATTGCTTTGAATTGTCTACCTCCACCACCGTGTCCCTCCATAGGACAACGACTCTCAAGTGGTAGAGTAATATATGATATTAATGGGGGTAGTAACATAAATATAACAATAAGTTCCTCCGTCATGGATTTCCAACCATAAAAATTTTGATATTTTTTACGGGGTTGAAGTTCCTCCGTCATGGACTCCCAACCAAAAAAAAATTCCGCTTCCTCTGCCTCTCCACCGGTAACTCACTCAGTGAACCACCACGGATGATGCGCTCTTTGATTCCGTCCTCCTCACCCTCTCCCATCACCTGACACCACACACGTGCCGCAGAGCGCAGATCTTTCCCCCAACCAAGTCATTGCATTTGTCATCACCATCACTGTTGAGATTGTCGTCAGCATTTGCCGGCTATCCGCATCGAGTGTCATCGTTCTGTCTCGCTAGAGCCAACCCAAAACCCCTTCATCTTCCTCTATTTCGATCTTCCCCCAGCCATCACCGTTAACATTATTGTTGTCACCCTCAACACCACCATCAGCTAGTGCCTTCGTTGCTTCGTCTACCATCATCTCACTGTATTCCAACTCTTCGCTCGTAGCTAGACATAGTCACCGCCTCCTTCCCAAGTATGCCACCTTCATTCCCTCTGACTCTATTTCGACCATCACCTCCGTGGTCGTTGTCTTAGTCGACCTTCAACCCTACCGTTGTCGTCACAACCTCTGCCACCCGTTGTCATTGTTGGCACCATCGACTGGTAGATCCCTCGCCCTATTTGCATCTCTCGTCGAGCTTCAATTAATCAACCTGATGAATCGAAGCCCTAAAGGGGAATTTTGCAAGTTCGACAAGAAAAAAAGAAGAAGAATGGTGGTGTCAATTTCTTGGGAACATAACACAAAGAAGACTACCCAACCTATGTTTTATCAACAGAAAAAAAAAAAAAAAAACTCATAGTCAACGGCTGCTCTTCTGCATCTCTTTACCGGACGATGCACTCTCTTCGATTTCATTTGTGCCAATCGCTAACAATGCCATTGCTCTTCCACATCTCTTCATTGGATGATGCGTTCTCTTCCATTCAGTCTGCCCCAGCCACTACCAGTACCGTTACTCTTTCACATCTCTTCACCAGACAATGTGTTCTCTTCGATTCCATCTGCCCCAATTACTATTAGTGTCGTTGTTCTTCCACATATGTTACCAGATGATGTATTCTCTATGATTTTGTCCTCCCCAGCCCCTACCAATGTCACTGCTCTTCCACATTTCTTTACCAAACAATGCGTCTCTTCAATTCCGTCTGCCCCAGTTGCAACCAGTGTCACTGCTCTTCCACATCTCTTCCCTGAACAATGTGTTTTCTCTGATTCTCTCCACCCCCAACCGTTGTTAGTGCCCCTGCTCTTCCAGTCCTTTTGCTTCCAAGAACCCTTGAAACAAATCTCCTTATATAGCCAAGGCCATGTTCACAATTTCAGTTGCTACGAGACAAGATTGGTTTCTCTAACAGTGACTTATTGGAGGGGACATGATAAGGGATAAACATAATTCATTCAGTTATTGGATAAGATCCAATTAGATTTATCCCATGTTGTATTTATCTTTTGATGTAATATCTTTTCTATTCAAAATTTTATAAATACCACCCTTAATCAATTGTAATGGTATGGTTCAATTCTCTCACCCATTCTTGTGATAGAAAAAGAGTAGGGATGGGAACGGATCATATTTGGGTTGTGTCTAGTTCGGGCCAATTTGAACCCAACCTACCTTTAGTCATATTTACTTGAGGTACGATAACTCAGCCAAAAAAAAAAAAAGAAATTGGGGAGAAAATCCTAAATTGTTATTTTACATATTTTTAAAGTTAGAGAAGTTTAACAACAATGCTATTTAAATAGTTTTACTCATAGGAATATTATGAAATATTGCAAACTTAAGGCGAGATACAAAATTAGGGGCAAAAATCTAGGGCATTATATGTAAAATAATTATATTCAAATGTCAATATAATTTATAAATATAAGTATTAATTACGTATAAGGTAAGTCGTACATGCTCGAGTTATGAAAGGAAAAAAATTATGGTTTTTTTTTTTTTTTTTTTGTTGCAAAGTAGGAGAGAAGTTGGTGATAATGATAATGAACATAATTCAAGGACGTCTTAACCATATGTAAAATATTTAAACCTAAAAAATAGGTATAAAATTATGCAAAATGCAAAGCAAAGAAAAAGAGACACTATCAAAAGGTGGCAGTCATGAAGGGTAAGAGGTCCACTTAAAATAAATATAAATAAATATAAAGTAGATGTTCCAAATCTCATCTTTTAATATTTGATATAGCATTCGCATCAAAGCTCGATAGAAAAATGGTACAAATTCGGGTTCTATGGTGTAAATCATCTACAATAAGAGTTCTTTCAACAACAAGTTTTTTTTTTTCTAGACGAAGGGGACCGAAATTTTGTTTGAATTAAGATAAAAAAGTGATAATATATACTAGTCATTCCTTGTGTTAAACAACTTATGTCACACTTGGTACTCTCTCTCTCTCTCTAACCAATATGGTGCTTTAATACAATCTTAATTCATAATTGGTTTGAGATAATTGGATATGATTTCCTTATTTAAGGTGAAATCTTCTATTATAGTGCAGATTAGTGTCTAACTCATGGCATTTTTTTAAACCTTATATCAAATGATGGGTAAGTGGGGTTTAGACCATCACAGTCACTAACTAACACCAGATTATCTCACCTTACACTAATCCAGCAAGAGACAATCAGAAACTGTGATTCACCACCTCCATGTATTGGGTTTGCTTCATTGCAAAGAAATTTGGTATCATCTTATAAAAGTCTTGAAAATAAAAGAGTGGTGGGTGTGATGGTCCTCAATTCATTCCACTCATAATGCAGTAAAAGGGATGGAAGCCAAACCAGTACAAAGAAGCAGACGACAAGCAATATCAATTGATAGGGATGAAGTTTTGGTCCACTTACAAGAAAAGCTAGTTAACAACAATAATTAAGTAGAGGAAGCTTCATTGGGTTTCATTAACCAATTCTTGAGCTCACTTCATGCTTGAAATTTGAATGAGACGTATCACCCAGACACCAACCGCTGCTTATTCTAATCACATTATTATTTCTATACTTCACTTGCTGCAATGACTTTACAATAACTAGTTATTTTGTTACTACAGATGAAGAGTCCAAATAATGTGACACCCAGTAGTTGTAAGCTCATTTGATCTTTAAAAAACACCCAGAGAGGTGAGGACAATCAGTGATCAGAACACAACTCTTTATGTATCCCTCCCTGGGAAGTGAACTTTCAATTCTTTCTCCCTGAACATGTCCTTTTTTCCAGTGTGAATAGACATCCAAGCATGACCCACCCACCACTTCAATGAAATCTGTCTTACTTTACCATAAAATCCAATTCAGACGAAGCTTTGGCTGCTTCATGAAGTGTCCCTGCAGTTTGGGTCTGCAGTTGAACAGTGATAGACTTGTGACAGACTCGTCAGAATAGGCCAATGTAAGTTAAATTTGTTAGAAAGAAGCATTTAGTTCTGTCTCTACTCTTCTCTCATCTCCTCCCATGTGAGTTCTCAGTTTTCTTCCTATACATCAACTGCACTCTCCGTTGGCTTTCAATGCCTCAATCATAGTCACCGGCTTTAACATAATTATCCCTTTTTTTTTTTTTTTTCGTTTTCTTTTGTTTTGATTTTCAACTATCAGTTTCATATTAATCAGGTATAATATAATAATGAAAGAAAGATGAAAGAAGAGGAAGCAATCTATTATACACCTTCTTAATAGATTTCAGGCGTTTGCATTCCTATGTTTCCTCGGCATAAGATTTAAAATCAGAGAGAAAGGAAGAGATGTAATGAGAAAGAAAAGGTAGAAAAAATTTCCCACCGGTAGTCAACCCTTGTTTCGTCTCCCACATCGCTCTCAATCACTCTCCGCTCCATTTTTTCATCTGGGTTTTTCTTCTTATCTGTTTGAATACCTAGCAGCCACCGAAATCTCTAACAGAGAACCGCGTCTTGTCGGGGACGTTGCCCTGGTGCCGGAGGCCCAGCGTGAGGGACACGTCCCCGGCGCCGCCGAACCGGGCGCGGGTGGAGCCCAGCTGGGCGACGCTGCTGGTGGTCCCGAACTCGTTCATGCGGCACGTGGCGGAGTCAGCTTGATCGTGGTCCAAGGCGGGGGTGATGTCGTCGACGGCGGCGAAGTCGGCTTGGTTTTCCGAGAAGAGATGCTGCTGGTGTCTATTGATTGCCGCCTGTGAAGGGTCGTTGTCGTGGGCATTGATTTCGGATCTTTTGGCTGTGGGATGTGTAGCTGTTGCCACTGCAGCAACAGTGCTCGCAGTGGCTGCTACTGCTGGCCCTCCTGCTGCCGCTGTTGTTGTTGTGGCTGCTGTTGTTGGCGTTGGTGTTTGTGCTCTCTCTGGTTGTTCTGTTTCTCTCTCTTCTTCCACCTCTTTCGTCTCTTGCTGGTACATCTCTTCGACCATAGGTTTCCACAACCGGACCCTGGCATTAATGAACCAGTTCGACACCTATATATGAAAACAATGGATGAATGGAAACATCAGGAGAGAGAAAGAGAGACAGTGAGGGGGGCTCAGCATTAATGATGCAGAATGATTTGAATGAATAATGGGTGAGGGTCTTTCTTTTTGTAAGCATTGTGTTTATGAAGGCTGCCTCTGTGTGTGGTGCCTGTGTAAGAATGACATCTTGTTCTTTTCTTCAGATCAGAGACTTAATTCTTTTCTTCAAATTGGATAGAGACAGAGATGCAGGATTGAAATTTCAAAGAAAAACAAAAAATCTCCCAAGCTAAACCCTAATAAATAAAAAAGATTTATTTATTTTGACTTGAGTAGGTGATTACTCTTGATAGTTGTTCTACTTCTACTTTTATCTCAGACGGATTAAATTGTGAGAAGACCCACCCATGACAGTGAGTTGATAGAACATACTACTAAGTTTCAGGTGTTTTTCTTGTACTCAATTTGCAGAAAAAAAAAATAGAAAAGTCAGTTAACCAGAGCTGCTAAAATACCATTAACAGTGAAAAATTTCCACTTGTTTCTCCTTTTCATCCAAAGAAGCATTAGAAAACCAGAACGAATATTGTTACTAAGAGAAGAAGCAACTAAAAGGGCAAAAAAAAAAACTATGAAAGCCATGAAAACTGAACTGTAAAAGAGTCATGGGAGTGAGAAAAATGGAGAGCTGCAATCATCAGGTTCCGTGGGAGTCCTCTCTGTGGTGCCTTCTTTCATAAAAAGATAAAGAAGGGTTCCAACTTTTTCAAAAAGCACAGGACAAATAAGATTTGAAAAGAGAAGAAAAAACTGGGAAGAAAATTATACAGAATATAAGGTTACTTTCTTTTGAATTCTCTCGTTTCTGGGTGTGGTTGGGTCGGGTTAGTAACTATAGTACTGAAACATGCAATCTTTTTCCTTTACTGCGGAGGAAGGCGAACCTGATTTCTGGATAAGCCTGTCTGTCGAGCTAACAAATGCTTATCTGCATCACTAGGGTACCTGGAAGATAAAGAAAAGCAAAAAATGACATCAGATCTCGCGAAGACCGTATAAAGATTCGAACTTTATGTAGCTGTAGATGGAATTGAACGGTTTTGCTGCGAAGGGCGTGGAGATCTAGAGAAGGAGAAAAGAAACTAAGAACGAACTAACTAGGAGGAACCACGCAGTGAGAGACCATTCGGCTGTTTTGCTTCTGAAAAAGCAAAGAAGAAAGAAGCTTTTGTTCAGCTTTTCGTGGTAGGGGACAATTCCTAAGGACATTGTATTACTGTTCATTTAATGCAAAGCAACTTCGAAGCAGTCACTGATGACACTTTCTTTGGACGGACTTTCTACTGCATTATGTGCCCGTACAATAATCATCTCATCATCTAATGACCCTGGTATAAGAAAAAAACCAACTCCAGAATGGTTGCAGAAATTTGTTTTTCAAAAAAGAAAATGATTTAACCCATAATTGAGGCTGCAGTGGCAGCAGAGAAGAAGAAGACGACGAAGGGATTAAGAAAGAAGAAAATGATGAAGAATACGTACGGATGAAGGAAATGCTCAAAGAGCCACGCTCTCAAGATATTGACAGAGCGCTCCGGTAAGCCTCTCTGGGGTCTCCAAGCTTCCTGCTCCATCACTCCAATCTGATGGAACGCTCTCTGCTGCCTCAAGCTCTGCTCGAGGACACGAAGCCTTGGGGTCTCTCCTTTGGTGACCCCCGAGGTCCCAGTGGCGTCTTTCTCTCCCAGCAGGTCGCAGGTGTTCTTCAGTTGCGCCGCAACGGCGTCTTTCAGACACCGAAAGTGTCTCGACATGGCCTTCTGAGCGAGAGACGTGTAGGGAGTCGCAGCTCCGAAACCCATTACCGAGTCGAACGAGTTCACCACCATCTGCATCTGCTCACAGTAATGGTTGTACCTTTTATCCACCTGTGAAGAAGAAATAAGAAACAAACAAAATTAGATTTATTCAAAACACACGCAGGTCTCTTGTTTCTTTATAACGTCTACTCAGTAGCAGACAGAAGGAAGACGAGATGAAACCCATTGTCATTGTCTCCTCAGTGAAGAAACTTAAAAACATAAAAAAATCAACAGTGCAGAAGATTATCATAACTTATCATGACCAGTGAACTGCATGATTGCGGTGGAAACTCTCATAAAAGCATGAAAAATAATCAGACTGAGGAGCTCGAGGAAGAAGACGCCAAACAGTTGCGTTATTTATTTATATTTGGTGTATCATTAAGAGGATAATAAAAAACAAAATCAGCAGCATAAACAAGACCATACACATATGCCTCGAGACCCATTTAATACTGATACCATCACGATGATTGAATTCCGCCGACAAGTAAAGAAGAAATAGAAGCAGAAGAACTAGAGGAGAGAGAAGAAGAAGAAGGATCACGGCGAGAAATGGGAAGTAGATAAGAGAAGGCCTTTCGATGGTTGATAATAACACCAAATATGGAATCATGTATTCATGAATCGAGCCGCCTTCTCCAGTGTCGAATGATTGTTTGCGAGAATATCCCCGATTTTTTTTCCTGTTCGACTGTATAAAAAAACCACAATCTGCAGGTCAACTTCCATAAAAATCAATGGTTCCTTCTGCAGTGTCACTATGATGGGTAAGGGATCTCTTCTGGGCTGCAGCTTTCCTAACAACTTCCTTACGTATCATAGAGCTTATGGGGCGATCTTCCCGATCCTAGACCGTCGTTTCCCATTGGACAAGCCCTTCAACAGTAAGCACTCAGTTTTTTTTTTCTCACTTTCGAAAGGAAAAACTTAAAAAGTACAGAAACAATAGCAGAAATAAAGGAGAGAACGATTTACTCATCCAGCATCTTACCAGCCCCCAGAGACCAGAAGCCTCTTATGAATTCTCTTTTAACTACTGTGTTTCAAATTGTAGAGAGAGCAAGAAAAGAAGGATTGATTATACATGCCTCATCAAGCATGGAGATGAGCTTGGCCTTCCTTCGCTGGTGCTCAAACCTATCAGCAGGCGATAAAGAAGGGTGATCCTTGGAGGAAGACGAAGACGCACAACCACTCACTGGATTAGGGTTACGGTTGGAGCTGTGGTGCTTGCCAAGTCTGGAATGCTTGAACTGCCCTCTCCCCACACTGCAAAACTCCTCCAACAGCTCCTGTGTTGCTTTCGCATACTTTGAATTCCGCAAGACGTTAACCATACCTACTGATCCGAAACCCACATGAACCTGTTGGTGAGCAGGACCACCACCACCTGTAGTTCCTTGCAGGTGCAGATTTCCCAAGTTCTTAAACTGGTATGAGGAGGAGGAGGCAGCAGAAGCCCCTCCGCCGCCGGGGTGATTGTAATACAACATTCCGTTGCCCATCCTCAATTCTTCAGCTGCCTTTCCTGCCTGCAATGACGAAGCTAATGACAGCGAAAGCCCTTGGCTCTCTAACAATCCTCCTATCTTGTGGCCGCCGTTGATGGTGGCCGGGTTGTCACCACTACCGCCGGGGACCCACGTAAACTGCGAGTGCGAAATTGGGCTGTCGCCGAAGGAATTGGCCGTCCCATGGAAGGCTTGAATGGGAGGGGAAGGATTGGGAAGCAGCATGTGGAGAGGCGTAGAGGAAGCGGGAGGAGGAGACGGAGAAGGTGATCTTTGCTGTGGGTTCATCAGAAAAAGCTGCATGGCTGCTGCTGAATCCGCATTTATGCCCGAAATCTGATGCTGATGCTGCTGCTGTGATGCTAAGCAGTTGTTGTTTTCGCGCTTCCCATCTCCCAAAGAACCCAAATTCCCCACAATCCCTTGCCGGTTCCCATACCACTCTGCTACAGTCGACGACCTCGGAATCCGATAATTCGAGGGGATCTGACACTCGAGGAGGTCGGCGTGGCCAACGGAGCCCCCGGAAGGGAAATTGAACATTTCCGACAGCATCCCGTAGACTGGAAGCTCCGCGGGCTCTTCTTCCTCGACCGCCACTAGGGGCGATGGCGCCGACTCGAACCCTCCTTGCACCCTCAATTTGTCTCTGCGGCTTTGCTGCGGGACGTGTAATTGCTGTTGCTGGTGAGACGAAGATCTGTCAAAGCCATCCGAGAAGCTGAAGATCCCCTGATGGAAGCCCTGGGACATAGAAGTGACGGAATCAGGCCGGACCGGAACCGAGATTTTAGCTATATGGTTGGAATGCTCCTGATGAGGGAATAGAAGCTGGGGTGGCGCTGGAGTTGCTAAGCCCATCTCTGTATCTTCTTCCTCATCATCATTCCGGTGTCCTGTCCATAGCCATCCGCCGGTTACAAGCAAAGTAGAGAAACTAATACAGCTCACTCATCATCAATCCTCAGTAATTACAGACAATACAAGACATCAAACGATGACAAAATAGAAACAAAAGGTCGGATAAATTAACAAAACAAATTCCGTTTCCGTTCAGCAAGCAGCTATCTGCATCCGACCGGAACCGAAAATCATCATCAAATTGAAGCTCTCAGACGAGCCGGCTCAATAATACACAGAGGGAGAGAACCAAAAGGACACAAAATTCTTCTTTTTTTTTCTTATATGTTTGTCCCTATTAATTCCCATATATACTTACAGTTGGAAGCTAGCTGGGAAGAGTATAAAGCTTTCAGACATCGTTGTCTCACAGAAGGACCGAATGATGCTCGATGAGTTCCTCCTATCTTTCTCTTTCCATTTCCTTTTCCCTTCCGTTGCTCTTCGCAGTCGTCTACAATCACCTTCTGAAAAGGAAGACGAAGAGATAAAAATAAAGCAAAAGTCGGAGCAAATGACAAATATAATAAAATAGGGGGGGGGGGGGGGGGGAGATGAAGGACTGATCTCAGACGCACTCTGAAGCGAAAAGAACGGTCGCTGTTCTTCTTCTTCTTCTTCTTCTTCTTCTTCTTCCCTTCCCTTCCCTTCCTCTTCATACACTCCAAAAGCAACGACGAGAATGAAATGACCAAAAACTCCTCTATCTCGAATGGATTTTCCTCTTCCTTTGAGGGTCGTTCCGTCTAATCGGTTGACCCCCTTGGTGGTTCTCTTTTTCCTCAACCTGTATGTGGCCTCGGCCCAATTGTGGAAACGACAACATTTTAAACAATATTACGAATCCACCACACTCAATGAAAGCGACGTACTCTTGTGGAATTTACTTATTTACCCCTGTTTGTTCTTTTCAAGGCTTTTTCATCTATTCTCACTTCTATCATAATTAAAAAAGAAAATTAATTAGCAACAAATCTAATTTGAAAAAGTTAGAGCAATTTCTATTGAGTTATCCCCAATTCAAAATTTAAGTTGATTCCCCGAGTAAAAAAACGATTAACCATGGGGGGTGAGTCGGGGTCAGTTTGGTCATTTAACGATGGCGTGAAGCAATACAATGCAAACCGTTGAAAGTGAAGGGGAGAAAAAGATTGAAAGAGTGTCACGTAAAAGGAGATGTATGGTAAGAACAAAAATTGCCATTTAGGTACAGATCACACGTGCGATATGGCACGCTCGTTTCATAGGTGCGGGAAAGTCGTAACCGTCTTTTTTTTTTTTTTTTTTTTTTAACCTTTTTTATTTTTTAATATTTGATTTTTATTTTTATTTTTTGCTTTTTGTGTGTCACTCACGGGGGAGGTTGCTTAGGGGGCTTTTATTTTTATTTTATTTTATTTATTTACTAAAAGAGAGGTTAATAATTAATTATAAAAAGGAAAATGGAGCCAACTGCAAACCGGATTGATAGTTGACAGGCCAACCTTCCCTCATCTGTCGCCTTTTGGATGATGTCACGTGAACCTCACTCCCTCCCACACGCTCGCTCCCGACTCCCTCAGGCCAACCTCCACGCGCTCGTCTAGCCAACCACCCCCTTTCACGTGCCAAAGTCGGCCGCGCAAGCCTCAATTTAATTGTATATAAATTTATTTATTTATAAAATATTTTTTTGCCAGCTAATTTGATTACGGGTCAGCATAACGGCTCGCAGTGCGTGTTGCGGCGGCGTTAGATCGAGGGGAAGCGGCTTCATACGAGGACTTCGACAGGGAGTCCAGGAGCAGGAGTAGGGCAGAGAAGCTTGCCATCCGTGAAAGCAACGGCCAACCGGCTCCAATATGGCTTGCAGGGGAAGGGAGTAGGGTTAGTTGGTCGGGAGCCTTAACGGCTGACATGACGGCGTCGCAGATGGTCGAACGCCTAAGAGGAAAATGACAACGGGCCCGAGGATTTTGACCCAGACGACGCCGTTCGCCGCCTGGTTAAGGAAACAGACTAGGGTGAGTCTGGACTCAAAACTCTGGAACGAGTCATGACAGTAACACTTGAACGATTGACATGTAAATGAAGAAGCCACGATTCCACTCTTATGGTGACACATCTTAAAAAATTAAATGACGTTTTATGCTATTTAAAGATTATCTAAGGGAAAAAAAAATGATTACATAATCCTCAACTTGTCCTTTTGACTGTGGGTCTTCTTCCTTGACTCCCCTGGCAGAGGAAATTTTTGGAAAATTAAGGTCAGAAAGAGAGCAAGATGTTAAGTCGTGATCATGGAGATCCTGGACCCGGCAGCCTTTCCCGGAATCCTTTCGACAATCACGAAAGCTCTAGCAACAGACGAAAACATGGTCTGTTTCCTCCTCTTTCACGTCTCAGCCTTTACCACTAACCAGTCCCTGAGCCATGAGGGCATGCGACGCCCTCCTCTCAACTGCGACAGCACCCGCCTGCTGCAGAGACAAAACTCGTACTGTCTCGGTCGAGTGAACACCCATCCTTTTCTTTGTCCTCTCTTCCTCTCCTCCATTGTACCAGCGATGCCGGAATCTGGTTTTCTATTTCGCGATAATAATAATCGCCATTATTGCGGTGATAATTTTACTTCGTCTTGGGTTGGTTATTTTTTTATCGCGTGGGAGAAACGGTCGTGCGAGGATGCGTCAACGGCCTCGCTGGCCGTTGGATTCGTGAAGGCTGGCAACGTAAAGGGTCTTGTAATTACTGGTGAGAGCTGCCGTCTTTAATGGCGGAGTGAATCAGGTGGTGTTATGGGTGTTGTCACTTTTAATGCAGGCAGGTCGCGGTGCGCACACCCGATGCCATCAACGTAGAGATCGCAGCTCGATTCCACGAGTCTTTTCAGTTTCTGAAAAGTCAAAGCAAGTGAAACGATGAGTCAAACCTTGATATCGTGACAGCGACGATAATTAACCGCCATGGGAGCATTAATATTTGCAGAGTCCTCCGCTCCAGTAACGTTAAGGTTTGAAAACCCTAAAACCGGAAGATGGAATAAGAAAGAAATTAACTCAGCTTCGTCAGTCGATGCTTGCGTTCTGAAACTACATCCATAACCCAATTTGCATCGCTGAAGGAATAAACAACCATGCTTGAACCAAGCTTAGCGCTGTTTAAGGAACCTTCCCTGCAGCTTTGAAGAAGAAAGGTTTCATGGGAAGCAGCACGTCCCAAGCAACAGAAGAAAAGCTGTTCCAGATTGATGATGAACTCATTAGATTAATCTTATGAAGAACCAGCTAGTCGTTGCCTCAATCATAAAACTTTTGATCTTATAAGTTTGTCATTCTTCTCTGTTGTACTGTGGACTTCTTCCAGGCTTTTGTACATTTCTATTTTAAGCTTTTGAAAGTGTGTTATCGTAATTCTTTTGGGTTTTGCCACCTAATTGAATAAATTTAAAACAATTGCTTAGTATAAAATAATTAGACCCAGCGCGAAGCAAGTATTATATATTGAGATTTCTCGTCTTATCTCAGAATGAGACACAACTAGGGTAGTCAATTCAAATACAAGTGGACAACCCTAATTCCTGTCTCATGGTTAGAGGCGGCTCAGCAAAAACCCAAGTTGATGGTAGAGACAATGAGATCAGAGGGGCATTTAAGGGTCTGTTTGGAACCCCATAGAAAAGAAAAGAAATTGAGAATTTGACCATTATTATTCCAAAAAATTGTTAGTAAAAATAAGATAACGATCGAATTCTCCTTTTCACTAACTATTTTTTAGAATAATAATGGTCAAATTCTCATTTTCTTTTCTTTTCCATGGGGTTCCAAACAAACTCTAAAACACTGAAATACGTCTATTCAAATAAGATCACATTTATAAGTGGACGGCCCTAATACCATCTGATACTAAGAGGCTGAGAAAACCCCGACTCAAGCCAGTAAATCCTTTTCTTAATGGAAGAGAGAGAGAGAGAAAGGAGGTAGATGGGCATCTACAACACGTCCACTCAAATAAGGCCACATCAGATAACCCTGAGTCAAATGAGTATATCCTCTAGTTGATGGAAGAAAGAGAAAGAGAGAGAGAGTGGGGTCTCCCAAGCACTATGGATGATAATTTTTTTTCTCATCATCAAAATATTTGATACTCTCGTGAGTTTCATCACCAAATCGTAGATACTATCTCTCCTTCAATGGGCATCCTCTTTCATTGGTTAACGAGTTTGAACAAGAAACAATATTAATCTGCCACAATATTATATCATTTTGTAGAGGATATAATACTAAAACAAATCATATTATATGTGTTAAGATTATAATAAAGGAGTACAAAGATGTGAAGCTTTTGATTGTCAAAGGTGCCAATCCTGTCAAGCAACCAAATTAAGATCTTCAAGGCAAAGTTTGATTAGTTTAATAGAAGGTTGCAATTTTCTTATGTAGAACAAAAGAAAAAACATGGAATTCTTCTCAAAGATAACCTATTCACTTGAGATTGGACGTGTGACAGGTTTGATGACTCTACAATAATGTGTCTAATCAGTTAGGAATTCAATAAATAGAGACATTAGAAGGGACCCATTTTGGAAGGTGCAGTTCCAATTCCATGGTCCAAAAACACTAAATAGACAGCCACCTTTCTATCAATTTATGGTCCCCCACATCATTTAGAGACCATTTTTGGGTTCATCTCAGATTGGTTTCTTCTTCTTCTTCTTTCTCCTTCTTTTGGTTTTCTTTCTCTTTTACAAATGTAAATTCTTGTTTAATTACTCAATGAGTAACTTGGAGTTGGGATTGGGACCATGACCATGACATTACTTATGTCATGTCCTGATCATTGATGCTGCACAATGTATGTGACCCACTTGAAATTCTTAATCTTGAAAGAAACCCCAATATGGGTGTGGAGTATGTCCAAAATTTGAAACCTATTAGATACGATGAGTTATGTACCATTCAATATAACTCTAAGAATGTAACGTTATGTAACACCTACATACCTATGATACATAAAGAGAAGAAAAGGTTCACCTTTCTTTGACATGACTACTATCAAGGTCTTTCAATTTCAAACTTGAATGATTCCTTGAGAACTGTTCAATCGGATGTTTCCAAAATGACCATCACCGAGAGCCTTTCACTCAGATGTTTACTTTTTTTTTTTTTTTTTCCATACGGCCATGATTGTTTAGTTTGCTAGTATACCATATGGTTTGATGTGATTGAGATGGATAGTGCAGTTTGTTTGTCTTGACACAATTGGTTGTTAAAATTTCATTGTCATGTCTTGGAAATCTCCAAACCACTTTAACTCCAGCTTCCAATGTCTGGATTACAAGCATTGTGCCCTAACTGCTATGCTACAATATACTTTGAGTGGAAGAGATGGAAAATGCACATTGACAAAGGATACAAATGGGTGCCCTTAATAGGAATCTTCTTCAAACCGATTTATGCAATATAAAAGTTGGCTTAAGAAAAGAAGTAATTAGGACGCTTCATGCCCTCATTAGTTCTCCCCATTCCTTTATAGTAACCTCAGTGATGTTAACACACATTTAACAAGAAACAATAAATGAACTTCTCTAATGAATTAAACCCTGAGTATATTAAATGACATCAAATATGTAATTCACTTCTTCTCAGTACCTTCTCCCACACTACAAGCTTCTTGTTTTACCAGTTATGTCACTTGATCTCTGAACCAATACTCGACCTGTCTCGAGCAAAACCAAACCCACCATTGGTATCCTCAAAGAGATGGGTTAGTTGAGTCTCCATGCTCTGAACTCGTACGTTCTCAGCTTTCATGGCGTCGTGAGAAAACTAGGAGTCAGGTGATTCCCATTTAATGTGTTGGAAGGAAGGGGGTGATGATTTTTACCTGCTGAAAAAGGATCCAGGTTGGGGGTAAGAACATTCGGTGATGTTTGAATGCGTTTTTTCACTCCCATGGAAAAACCCGAAAAGGAGCTTTCTGGCATTTGCCTGCTCCAAAATGTACTCTCTGGAGGCATCTCCACCTGACCCAGACAGTCACTGTTCAACCAGGGAAGCGAGGAGAAATGTTTCGCTTTTCAGCAGCCGCTGAATCGTGCAACTTAATTTCCAACTCAATTTCAACCAATTACCAGTTTGAGTGATTTTTTTTTTTTAATAAAAAATTTTATACTCTTATTTATAAATATTAAGGAATAATCCTACGTGGAATAAATTTTAGACCCAATTTCAGATGGGTATTAGAGCAATCCCCTTGTGTTTTCTAAAATTAGAACTTAGTCCTTGGACATAAAAGGTAGGACCAGAAACCAAGAAACGAAATTGCCCCATCCGGCATGGGATCCGATGGCGACCTGTTATTATTAAAGCCGCTCGCTTTGTAAAAGTCCGCATCGTTGTTGACGTGGATCCGTGGTCCTGCCGGACACCTGGCGACGCCTTGCGAGCGTGTGGTCCTGATGCTGTCCTTTGCCACGTGCATTATTTGCCTTGGACCACGTGTCCCGCGTGAGACTCGCCAGCCTGGTTGTAGATATCTTAACCATCGTGGACCCACTAGTGTGTTCCGAAATGGTGCCCAATAAAGCCCATTTTTATGCTGGGCTATTTTTTGAACAAACCGTAGTATTAGCCCATTTTGTGTCGGTGATTGTTACACTTGAGAGGATTACGTCAGGTCAACATCATCCTCGGCTCACTAGCCTTATCTTGTGTCTCTCGCTCTTATATTTCTTGGGTCCACCACGGTCACGTCCCAGACTTCCTTCTTATGTATGTATGTATGTATGTATGTATGCAAGAAATCAATTGACCATAAGTAGGTTTCATGAATGAAAATACTGTTTTTTTTTTTTTATGTATTTTTAGATTTTAGGGTTTAGGGTTTAAGATGTGACTAAGGTTTTAGATTTTTAGGGTTTGAGGTTTAAGATGTGACCAAGGTTTTCTTATCTGAATATCTCATCGTGGGTAAAGCATGTTGGATGATCCCTGTGAAAACATTGTGATCAAGAGAATAGATTCTCAGACAAGGTGCGTAAGCTCAAGTGGGAGGAGGTGGCGGGCGTGAGATTCGTCGGTGGGGGCGATCGGTAGTACTGCCTGTCTGGATGTCCTCCGACTTGGATGCTTCGAACTTCCTGATCGGGACCACTGCTCGAATGTGACCATGTCTCCATCGACAGTGAGAGTTACTGAACAAATTCATTACTTGTTTCTTTCTATTCCGAAGAGATTTCAGAGGAAAAAGAACTTCCGCGTTCGTCATCTCCGAGGGGATGCAATGTACGACAGAAGGTGCATGAGCGATAGCAATCGTTTGTTTGCATTTCCTGTAAAATGGTCCACTTTCGGAGCTTTTCTCTAATCCACACGGCCTTTCCCTCCCTCCATGGTTACTCGATAATTATTTCATTTGGTGCTTTATGACGTTGCTGAACCCACCATCGTTCTTCCTCTTTAAATCCTTTTTTTAACTTTCTTTCATCTCTTCTCTGGAGCGGTGTAAATTGTTTTTACTTCACGCCAGAATCTGGTTTGAACTACGTAGGTTCAAAAGGTCTAAATGCTGATACAGAGTAGAGAGTAGAGAGTAGAATGCAGAACAATGAAAATTAAAAGCCTTGTGTCCGTTGGAAAGAGAACGCATTGATGGGAGGATAATGTACAGAGTTTCTTTATGTTTGAAGTTTAACATTCAAATAACTCAAATCACTAAAAATAAAATCGATGCATACCTTTTTGTCTAAAGCCTCTTCACATACCATAGAAAATAAACAATTAAATAATACCTCTAAGGTATATCCAAGGCATGCATTTATTGTCTTTGAAAGAGATTTGCCTACTTATATGCACCGGATTTTGGTAATATTTTCCCAATATACAATAAACCTTTGGACACATAAACATGCATTAAATTAAGAATCTATGCAAACTCGATGAAACTTTTTCTAAATGTTAGTTTTCAAAAAAAAAAAAAAAATTGAAATTTGAAAGAGATGGAGAGAGTTTGAGAGCACGGTATGACCTCCTATTCTCCCCTCTAATCAAGCTTTTTATAGGCTTCACTAAGCTTTAGAATTCGGGTATGAATTTGAGTTAGTCATAGCAAGTGGAGACCAACTTTCTTGTATAGGTACATACAACTCCTATTGTGTTTTTTGGTTTCATAAGTGTACTTGGATTTAGTAACCACCTACAAGTCTTAAGTTCACAAAACAACCACCATTTTTTGAAAATTTGGAAACGATCGACTTATTTGAAAAGACAAAAATTTTAAAAATCTGAAGCATGAGTTATCAATACACCATAACTTTCGATGACAAGTATTTGTCGCACCTGAACCTTCATTTAGTTGAAATTTCACCGTTGTTGATGTACAAAAGGATCTAGTCCTCAAAGTAGCACGAATGTAAGTGTAACAATAAAAAATTACAAGATTTCAATTGATGTGACATTCGATCTTTAAAGAACAATTCAATCTCCATGCAATAACTTGATTTGAACCTTGTTTAATCTGATGGATGCACTCAAACTCCCTTGGTTAACTAGCATTAATTTTGTAGCTAACTTCCACTTGATGCTTAACGAGATAGATCAATCCCAAATTGCATGTAGTGGCTCCAAGGATAGTAACTTAATAGCGACAAAGATGATTGTTTGTTGTTATTTTAATTGTAGGAATCCAACAAACTTCAGGCTGATTTGAGTTTTGAGGTGTTGGGAGCATAATTAGAGCTTTTCTTTTCTGAAGAAAAAAAGTTTCAACAATTGAAAAGTGGAGACGTTCTCCAACAATTTTCTTCTCCTAGACATTTTTTTTCCTCCAAAGTCCTCCGCCTATAGGTGGTCCCTATTTATATGGTGGAGATGGTTCAAGTACCTCACTGTTTTCTCTCTCTCTTATCTTCTCCCTCTCACTTCGACTAAGTACACATGGCACTATTTTTTTTCTTTAGGTGGAGCTTTCCTATGGTGTCATGTCCCCCAACCCCCACATTTTTAAAGGTGTTGAATAGCAATTATAAAGAGTCTTATATGTCTCCTACTTGAAGAAATCTCAAATAAGGTGACTTAATATTGTGGAGTTTAGCAAGAATATCACAAAAATATCTCAATTTAAAGGTGTTTTAGATATTCTACTTCTCTTTAATTATTATTTAGATTGATTATAATTAGGAATACTATTTTGGTTGTAACCGAGACATGGGTAATTTAATTATACTATGATTGTAGTTGTTTCCTCTATTATAAATAAAGACATAATATACTCAATTTACACCAATTAATGAATTATTTATCTTTTCCAAAAATTTAACATGATACCAGAGTAGGATCTGTGAATTGACTTGGTCAACCACACTGACTAAGATTCTCTATTTCTATATTCAAAATTTTCTTTCTAACTTTAGTTTAGTTTTCGCCTTTACTTATCCATCAAATTAGCTCCCTTTCGTTGTCCCTTTTTTTCTTACCCCTAGTTACAAAATTTTATTAGTTCCTTTAGTTTTTGTTACCCACGACATTTTCCTCTTCTTGGTTATCGATTCTAGCTTACAACAATGTAGGAAGTCCTTCAGAAATTGCAGTTTGTCTCCTCATTGCATCCATTTTTTGAAGCCACATGTGCCTTGATTCCAGATTTTTCACTCATTCCGATTTTGTCTCCACGGAGAAGCAACAAGCATAGCAACTTGCATCAATCGCAGAGCGCAACTATGCGCTTCTGTGACCCGCATGAACAATGTAGAGAAAAGGGTCGCCGAGACCGTCGACACCTAATTGGTTGAGATCGCCATGGATAGCAACCTTAGCATTGTCAAGTTCACTAGGATCGCCAATCTAGTCCCTGAAGTTGCCAAGAAAGTGAAAGATGATATCTACCAGGTCATTGAGGTCAACACATCAAGGAGGACTCCTAGGACCTCTGCGAGACGAGCAATGAGTTGAGGAAGGTGGAACATCCATGGAAGAAGATCATCGAGAAGAAGAACCGATAGCGCCTCATCATGGCCATCGCCATCTCAGCCCTGTAGCAGCAGCTTACTAGAACCGTGCGTTTGTCTTCGATATGTGCATATGAGAAACCATGTGATTTGAGGAAAGCAATTCAAGATAGAGCTTCTCAGAGATGACGACAACTGCTCTCACAGTGAGCCGACTCGTGTTTATGAGATAGTTGCAGATGACAACAACGTCGAAGGGCATGGAATTTTGGTGGCCGGAAGACATGCAAAGCGAGAGGAGAAAAAGTATAAGAACAACGATCAACCAACATAGATTTCGACTACCACCCATAACCAATATAAAAAATAGAACTTGACTTTGATAATCATCTCAGTCTCTGTCTCTTGACATATATTTGTACTCGGAGTTGCATGCAGTGTAGAAAAACAAGATATGGAGTTGCTGGAAGTCATCGAAACAACACGAAACTTGGCCATCTTGGTCAGCATTTCAGGTCTTACTCCGACGGGACATAAGATGTAGAGACCAGACTTGCTTCTATGATTTTCCTTCGGAAGTTCTCTAATCCTGTCCTACTTTACCTTTTCTATTTCTGCTACAAGTGAGTTTCCTAAGTGTTAGGGTTTTTCTGGGTTGAGAAGAAAACGGGAGAGGGAACATAGAGACGAGAGCGACGAGATTTCTTTAATTTTCAGATTATTCACTCTCTAATCTAGAGTCTACGGTTACCCATAATATATAAATGAATACATGGCCCACTGGGCCCATACAACAATTTGGATCAAACATAACAATCTCCACCTTGAGCCAAATTGCATCTAAAGCAAACTAAAGCATAAAGCAAAAATATAAAGCAAACATAACCTAAACAAAGGTAAACATAAAGATACACTACCAACATGCTAGAAACAAACCGACACCAAACTTGAGCAAAACTTGAATTTTGCAAGTGGAAGAGGCTTTGTGAGCATATCGGCTGGATTCGACTCGGTACCAATCTTCTTCACGACAACCTTGCCATCCGAGATCACATCTCAAACAAAATGATACCCAATGTCAATATGCTTCTTCTTCTCATGATACATGTGATCCTTTGTCAAATGAATGACGTTTTGGTTGTCACAATGCATCGTAATAGGACCCTCGATAGAAGACATCTCGCCAACAAACGCCTTGAGCCAAATAGCCTCCTTGATAGCCTCTGTAATTGCCATGTATTCGGCTTCGGTACTTGAGAGTGCAACGGTGGCTTGAAGTGTAGACTTCCAACTAATTGCACAACATCCAAGGGTGAAAACATACCCTGTCAAGGAACGCCTCTTGTCTTAATCACCCGCAAAATATGCATCCATAAAACCCATTAGTGCCTTGTTACCATTTCCAAACTCCAAACGAGCATTAATTGTACCTCTTAAATAACGGAAAATCCACTTCACTGCTGCCCAATGCTCTTTCCCGGGATAAGAGAGGTATCTACTTACCAAACTAACGGCTTGAGCAATGTTGGGTCGAGTACACACCATCAAGTACATGAGACTCCCGACTATGGAACCTTCTCCATATATTTCATATCATCATTGGATTTTGGGCTTAAAGTGGCCGAAAGCTTGAAATGTGCCGCAAGAGGAGTTGAAACAACCTTAGCTTTCTCCGTGCCAAATCGGCATAACACTTTTTCGGAAAAACTCTTTTGTGAAAGGAATAATTTTCTATTGGACCGATCCCTTTTGATCTCCATCCCGAGAATCCTTTTACAACCCCCAGCTCTTTCATCCCAAATGCCGAACTCAATTGCTCTTTCAACCTCCTAACTTCTTTCAAGTTTGAGAATGCAATCAACATGTCATCCACATAGAGCAACAAGTTGTTAAACTCATCACCATTCAACTTCTTGAAATACACACAACTATCATAATTGGAACGGTGAAAATCAATACTCACCATAAAAGGACTTCTTCAAAAGATACACATGGTCCTCCATTCCCGCCACCTCAAAACCCTTCGATTGACTCATGTAAATTTGCTCCTCCAAATCACCATGCAAGAAAGCAGTTTTCACATCCATTTCCTCCAACTCCAAATCCTTCATTGCCACCAAGGAAAGCAAAACTCGAATGGTGGTATGCCTTACCACGGGAGAGAACACATCATTGAAGTCCACACCTTGGACTTGGCTATAGCGCTTAGCCACAAGCCTTGCCTTGTATCGAAAATCCGTAGGATTTGAGCCATCAGTCTTCCTCTTGTATACCCACTTGCAACCCACAACCCTTTTACCACTAGGAGGCTTCGGAAGAGACCAAGTCTCATTTTGTTGCAAGGATTTTAACTCTTCATTCATCGCAGCAACCCAATCAGCCGCATCCTTAGAAGAAATGGATTCTTTGTAAGAAGATGGCTCGCTATACTCCACATCTTCGATAATTGCCAAACAATAAGCAAAGTTGGAGTATCCATACCTGGTTGGTGGTCGAATTTCTCTTCTAGCTCGGTCCCTTGCCAATGCATATGGTTGTGCATCTTCTTGGCCTTCCTCCAAATTGGCATCATTATGTGACATCGCCTTGTCACCTTCTTGGACAGGCACTTCAAACTCCACCTTCTTTGTAATTGTCTCATTTTCCTTAATAGTCGGCTTGGGTGCAACATCTTTTGCTTTCAACATTGCCAACTCGTTGAAAATAATATCTCTCGAGATGAGAAACTTGGATGATTCGGAGTACCACAATCTATACCCCTTCACATTTTTTGGATACCCAAGAAAAACACATTTCCTCGATCTAGGCTCCAACTTTCCTTCATTCAAATGAGCATATGCGGGACAACCAAACACCCTCAAAGTGGAATAATCGGCCGGCTTACCCGACCACACCTCCTCGAGCGTTTTGCACTCAATTGAAGTGGTAGGAGATCGATTCACCAAATGGCATGCCGTGTTGACAGCTTCCGCCCAAAACTCCTTACCCAAACCCGCATTGGAAAGCATACTCCGAGCTCTTTCAAGTAGTGTCCTATTCATCCTCTCTGCAACACCATTTTGTTGTGGAGTGTTGACCACCGTTTTGTGCCGAACAATCCCTTCGGTCTTACAAAATTGATCAAACTCCCGATTGCAAAACTCTAAACCATTATCAGTTCTCAACCTCTTTACTTTCTTTCCCATTTGGTTTTCCAAAACTGATTTCCATTCTTTGAATGTGCGGAAAACTTCACTTTTCTCTTTAAAAAAATAGACCCAAACTTTCCTTGAAAAATCATCAATGAAAGTAAGCATGTAACAAGAACCATTACCTTTAGATGGCTCACAAGAAGGTCCCCAAAATCCGAATGAATGTAGTCCAATATTCCCTTGGTCGAATGAATAGCCGTGGAGAAGTTCAACCTCTTATGCTCACAAAACTCCAAATTGCCCGTGCATTGGCCACACAACAAGCCTCTCTTGCTCAAAATGGTCATTCCTCTCTCGCTCATATGCCCCAATCTCATATGCGACAACCTTGTAGCATCCACATCCGAGATAGTATCCGAATGCGCAACGGCGACCGAGCCCGTGACCGTGGAACCTTGTAGGAAATAAAGAGTTTCAATCCTCTTTGCCTTCATGATTGTGAGAGCACCTTTAGAAACTCGAAGAACTCCACCTTCACTTTGGAATTTACACCCCTTTTCCTCAAGAGACCCCCAAGAAATCAAATTTTTCGACAAATCGGGTATATGCCTCACACCCGTCAATCTGCAGACCTTTCCATCATGGAGCTTAATTGTCACCGACCTAATTCCGACAACCATACACACGTTTTTGTTCCCCATGAGCACCTTATCATCCATAGACTCATAAGTCTCAAACCAATCTCTATTAGGAGTCATGTGTTGTGAAACACCCGTATCCATAACCCAACAATGTTTGTCATCAACATTAGTATCTACCACACACAAAGTATCAATCGTGTCACACTCGGCCACATTGGTCTCCTCCGAAGAAGTACCTTTGGTATCCGCCTTTTGTTTGTTGTTAAGCTTGAAACAATCGGCTTTAATGTGTCCCTTCTTCTTACAATAATAACACGCCATATCCTTGTGTTTAGACTTTGAACGGGTCCTTGTATCTTTCAAGTTTCGGTCCCTTGGCCTACCCCGATCCACAACCAAACCAACACCTTGGCTCCCTTTATCAACAATGGTCATTTCACTGTCAATGTGCAACTTGGCTTGTAAATTGCTCTTGACATCCTCAAGAGAAATCTTGTCTCTACTATAAATCAACATGTCTCTAAAGGCTTTATAAGATGTGGGTAATGAGCACAATAGCAAAAAAATTTGATCCTCATCCTCTACCTTAGCATCAATTTTATCTAAATCATTCAAAATAGATGCAAACTCCGAAATATGATCGGAAATTGATGTACCTTCAACCATGCGAAAGGTGTAGAGGTGCAACTTCAACTGCAACCGATTAGTGAGTGACTTCTTCATGTAGATGTCCTCCAATTTTTCCCACAAACCCTTAGCGGTTTTCTCCGATAGGACCTCTTGTAATGTCGAATTGCTTAAACACAATTGGATAATGGAGAACGCCTTATCATCCATTTCTCTCACCTCTTATCCGTCACCGCATCAAATAGCTTATCTCGACCAAAAATGGCTTCCTTGACACCTTGACTTGACAAAATAGCAGCCATTCGCACTTACCACGATGCAAAACTCGTCTTCCTATCATACTTCTCAATATTATATTTACCCGACATATCCATTCAGACTCTCTAACACCCAATCAATAACTTTTAAACCAAATCACCAAAATACCACAGAACCAAACTATAAGAAATTCTAATTGAGAATGAAATTAGAATTACCTAAAATATAATTTGTCTGTCTATTGTTTGCGTTGTGTACAATAGAAAAATCCCAAGTAGAAAAGTACCTTGACGCTGATGAAATGCCTCTCGATTTTGGCACACCTGCGTTCGGTAAGTTCCAAACCCTATCTGCGGTGACGACAATGGCAACGTCGACGTCGTGCGGCTGTTCCAGTAGCGACGACGGCGTTGATTCCACCCTAGGTGCTTCTCAGAGCAGCGTATTTGGCAAGACCAAGCTTCTTCCCCAACATCAAGCTCTAATACCAGTTTGTTAGGGTTTTTCTGGGTTGAGAAGAAAACAGGAGAGGGAACAGACAGACGAGATGGACAAGATTTCATTAATTTTCAAATTATTTACTCTCTAATCTAGAGTCTAGGGTTACACATAATATATAAATGAATACATGGCCCACTAGGCTCACACAACAATTTGGATCAAACATAACACTAAGAGAGTTTCATGCCTTCACGATTTGCAATTGGGTTGGTCTTTTGCGAACTGAAGTCCTAATTCTGTTGGGACTATGTTGAGCAGTGTTTGTCTTACTGCTAAAGCTCTTTTGTTAGTTTTGCTTTATGACTCAACTTACTCACTACCAACTATTCTTGTTATTGCAATCACTCTTCAAGTTGATCTTGTGATTTGTTTTGGTTGCTTGCTTGTGGGCTAGTCAATGTCTCTTAGATTCTTATTCTTCTAAGACTTTTGCTGGAAAAAGTTCCCCTTTACTCCTTGTTTTGTTTTTGTCTTTACCTTCTTATTGCTTTGTCTTTCTTTGCTATGTCTTTATTATGCTTTTGATGGAAAGCCCATAAAATAATAGTAACTTGGCCATTGCTAGCCATCAATTAATGTTGTCTTGTCCCTTGCTAGCAAATTAACAATAGCTTATTAATGTAACATCCTTCTCAAGTGGAGCTGTTAATGGTTACTATGTTTCTCTTGGCTTAATTATTTTTAACATTTTCTATTTTTCTAAGTTTGATTGTTGTTATTATTGCTATCATGAATTAAGCATTTCTTCAAGTTTTGTGAGTTAATCTGGTCAATTTCTCTAGTGTTGGGTTTGTCGATTGACTATCTTCCATGTAATTCATCTATGATAAATTTAGCCCATCCCCATAAATTTCTTTAAGGTCATATTTGGTCCAACTTGCTTGTTAGTTTTATGCTTCTATTGTTACGATCTCCCCTAGAATTTTAGAAAAAAAGAAAGGCCACTCTCTTGATTTGGTGAAAGCACCTTTTTAATTTTCTTTATGTTTAGAAACTAGGTTTGGAGGTAGAGTATTTCATTGTTATCTCCTTCCATCTAAAGTTTCTAAATTTAGAATCAATTTTGGAAGTATGAATATTCCATAGTCGTCTCCTTTCGTCTAAAGAATAAGTTTTGTTATCTTTGTTTTCCTCTAGTATTTCTTTCATTTATTATATTTTATTTTCATCACTTCATAGCAATGCATAGACCCACCACTTGCAAATAATAGGTGTATGCCCAACACCTAGGTTAAATTAAAAAAATTATTCTTTTTACCAAACTGGTATTTATGAGCTACCTTTACAAAGTAAGTAGACTATTTTCTGGTTACCCTAAAATAGGGCTAGTTTACCCTTAACTTCAAATGGCCTTTATTGGCAGGTGTTGGAGTTTTGTCTTATGGCTAGAAATGATTCATATTCTCACATATTTATTTTGTGTAAGCTGGGCCTCTTGAAAAAGAAAGACCGACCCCCCAACTTGAGGGGCATAAGTAGGATAAGAAATACATAAAAGAGATATTTTATTCCACTCTTTGGTAAATTCTATCTCATCAAAATATCTAAGGAGAAGAACATTGTTGGCCTTGGTGGCTTCTCAAGAGGAATTTAAAAGAGAAATTATGGAGTCTTACATGACTCTGACAGGAAGAAGTATCAAAGATGGAGAATTAATATGGTAGAGTCTAATAGGAATCCCATGGGAGGAAGTCTCACAAGAGTGTATCTCAAAGGTGTTTCATATATTTTTAGTGCTCTTTATTCGTTGTTTAGTTTGGTTATAATTAGGAGTTCTATTCTGGGAGTAATTGGAACATGGGAAGTTTAACTGTACTTTGATTCTAGTGTTTCCTTTATTATAAATAGATGTATTTACACCAATTAATGAATTATTTTCTTCTCTAGAAATTCAAAAGAAGGCAACAAATTCACAATCTCTTCAAGAGGAAATTTTGGCTCACTCTCTAGGAGAACTGAAAGTGAGGTTCCAGGTGCTATTTTAGTGGTACTCTCATGAAAATTGGGATACTGATAAGTTCAGGGACTCTCTCCTTAAAACACGAGGGGTCCAACTATACTTCTAGAATTCATGCCTCTTCCTTCATTTGCCCTAATTAACTCTTTTATAAGTTTAGCTAAGAATGGGTACATCTTCATACCACCAATCTTCTTCAAGTGCTTTTGACGTAGCTCTCACCACTATTCCATTCCTTAAGACTCTTGCATTATGACTTTGGCTGACATAACCAGACATAGGTCAACTAAATAAGGTGGAGTCTACACAAACTTCAATAGTTAGAGAGTTGATTCTTTTTGAGATAATGTGGAGCTCTTCTGCATGTTGTAGAACTTTGTTGTCATCTGAACAATATGAAAGAAACCTAGTAGATAGAAATTTGATCAATCACACAAAAGTCAGATGTAGAGAAGGGAGAACCATGTAGGTGGAGATTGATTGATCCTCTCTTTTGGTGATAGAAGTTTGAATCAAACTCTCAACCTTCAATACAACATATCCACAACAATTTCTCAAACATAATTCTTATCCTATGCGCCGTTCAAGGTTTCACCACAACGAGAAACTCTATAATTTGTCCTTATCAAACTCAAATTTAGATTCTAAGATGTCTAGAATGTGAGAACCATATTTTCTTCAAACTCTATCCTTTATCTAGTTTTAGATTTTAAACTCTTCCACATAACCAAACTCGAAGTCTTCACAATTATATCTTTTGTTTTCAGCTATGGATATATCTATTGGTTACTTAAATATCTAACGAACTTTTTTTTCTTCAAAAATTATCTTTTTATCCATAGATTAGAGTTGTGTAGAGTCAAATAAATCCATGACTACATCTTCGATTGAAAATTGATCAATTGACTCCCCTTTCCAAGCAATGATTGTTCCCCATCTCAAATAACGACTTCACTCTTTGCGTAGATAACACTTCATTGAATAGATCATCACTAATTGAGTATTTTGTGGTGTTGAGAGTAGCTGTGCTTAGCTGTGGTTGAAGTTGCTAGTCGTCTATTCAAAAGGATTGTTGTTGCCGAGAGTTCAAGTTTGTTGAGTTCATGAATTGCTACTATCGAGAGTTCAAGTTTGTTGAGTTCATGAATTGCTACTATTGAGAGTTCAAGTTTGTTCATGCCCAGTTGTTGATCTACGATATTGAGAGCATGTTTGAGGTTCGCCGTGGGGGGCGGGGGCCCCTCCCAAGGGTGTGGGGGCGGAGCCCTTGCTCGGTCCACGATATATTAACTACTGTTTCATTAAGGGCAGTTTGGAAATTTTACTCTTGTATCGCAGTTGCCCTAGTTTCCTCTTTATATTTGGGGCACCGCTATTAGGGTTTTATCATTCAAGGAGCATCAGTTGAGGCTGAGAGAGGTTAGAGAAAAATAACACCTGTTAGTCTGTGCGATCTCTCTTATAAACTATTTCATCTTCACAGTGGAATGCTGCAGTGGCGAAAGACGGGACATAGTCTCACCTTATGGCAAACCTGTATAAATCTTGTTTGATCTCATGCTTGCTTTTCTTTTCTTACATGATTATTATTATTGCCCTCGTTAGTTTGGAATTAGGGCATCTAATTCCTAATAATGTTCATTAGCCATGCTGTTGTTTTTCATGAAACTATTTTTCCTTATGAGTCTATTGCATCCACTTCCTCAAATTCAACCCCAGTGACTCCTCTTTCTGCACTCGATCATTCCCTAACCCAACAACCCTCCCCACTATAACCCTTACTACCGACTCCAATTTCTCCTCAACCATCATTTGCTAGGCCTTTTCCTGAAACATCTTTAAGTCATTCTCAACGACCTCGTAACTATCCTACGGCTTTACGTGAGTATGTATGTAACCAAGTGACTTCTCCCAACCATTTGTTGCACTTGTCATCAGGTCCACGAAAAGGTACACACTACCCCCTTAGCAATTTTGTCTCTTACCATCGTTACTCACCCCAACATTACTCTTTTAATGTTGTTATCAATCAAGATATTGAACCTTCCTCTTATACTGAAGGAGTTTCTCATTCCCATTGGCAAACAGCAATGCAATATGAATTGGCCGCTTTAGAAGCAAACCACACTAGTCCCACACTTCTCTTCTTCCTTGTATGAAGCCTATTGGTTGTCATTGGGTTTATAAAATCAAACGACACTTGGATGGTACTATTGAGCATTTGAAAGCTCATTTAGTTGCAAAAGTTACAAACACTTGGAAGGTACATAGTATCATGACACATTTTCTCCCATTGCTAAAATGATTATTGTTCGTTGTTTATTGGTTTTAGCAGACGCCCAAAATTAGTCTCTTCACCAACTTGATGTCAACAATGTTTTTCTTCATGGTGATCTCCATGAAGAAATTTATATGTCTCCACCACCTGGTCTTCTGTGATAGGGGGAGAATCTTGTGTGTCACCTTCACAAAATGTTATATGGCTTAAAGCAAGCTTCCCGACAATGGTTCTCTACTGCTATCCGATCTGCTAGATTTGTTCAATCCAAAACAGACTACTCGCTATTCACATATCGGAAAGACAAATCTTTTACAGCTCTATCGATATATGTTGATGACGTTCTTATTACGAGTAATGATTTCAATGTCATATTAGCTCTTAAGAAAAATTTTCATAGTCATTTAGGATCAAAGATTTGGGTGACTTGAAGTATTTTCTGGGCATCAAAATTTCTTGGTCAAAGAAAGGTATTTCCATCTCTCAACGAAAATACCCTTTGGAAATTTTAAAGATGGTGGATTTTTGGGTGCTAAACCTGTGAACTTTCCCATAGAGCAAAAGATAAAGTTTTGTTGATTTTCAGGACTCCATGGATTTTAGGTCATGGAGAAAAAGGGAGAGAGACCCATTGGGAGAAAACTGGAGGAAGAAGGGTTATGGACTTGATTTTCCTAACCCTTCCCTTGAAGCTCTATTTATAGATTTATGAAACTACTATATTACAATAATACCCTGAACTTAGGGTTTAAGGTTTTAACCCTGGAACTTTAACTTAATTACATCAATGTCATCTCTATGAGATGACTTTTTATTTACCATCTTGCCATCATTGTATGTAGGCCTATGAGCCTTCTCTTTGATCTATGGGCCTTGAGCCCGTCTTCTATATCGATTGGATGCATGGGTCTTCCTTGGTCTTATGGGCTTAGGCCTATCTTTTAATACACTTGGATATGTGGGCCTTCCTTGGTCGTGTGGGTTTGGACCCTATCTTCCAACACAATTTAAGGTGAATTGCTTGAAGATCCATCTCAGTATAGGCGGCCTGTTGGACGCCTAATTTGTTTGACTATTACTCGGCCTGATATGACCTATTCGGTCCATGTGTTAAGCAGATTCAGGCATGCACCATGCAAACCACACGTGGAAGTTGTCTTGTGTGTATTGCATTATTTGAAAAGTAGTCCAAGACAAGGTTTGTTTTTCCCTTCTCAAAACGATTTACCCTTGCGAGCTTTTTCTGATTCGGATTGGGTTAGTTATCCAATATTTCATAGATCTACTACGAGTTATTGTATTTTTTTGGGATCTTCTCTTATTTCCTAGTAGACAAAAAGGCAAAAAATCGTACCTCTCTCCTCAACTGAAGCCAAATATAGAGCCATGGTAGGTACATGTTGTGAATGATCCTGACTACTTTCATTATTGATAGAGTTGAGAATATTACATCCGAAGTCAGTATTATTATATTGTAATAACACATTTGCCTTACCTATAGTAGTTAATCCCATTTTCAATGAAAAAACCAGACATATAGAGATAAATTATTATTTTATTCGTAACAAAATACAAGAAGGCCCAATTTTGATAAATCAGCTTACAGATGTGTTCACCAAGCCATTGGAAAATGAAGTTTTCTCAATTATGATATGCAAGTAGGAGTTCTTGACATTTATTCTTCAATTAAGGGGGAGTGTTGAGAAGATTAAGGAATCGATAAGATTGATAAATGAAGAAGATATATCCTGTAAATAGATTAATTAAAAACGAGAGATTCGTGTGATTGTAGAAAATTGCTAGAGCTGTGTAAATACTGTATCGAGTTTGACATCAATTCAATAGAAATAGTTTTTTGGAAAGAAAAAAACTATCCTCTTTTACATTTTTCCTTTTGGGTACTCACCAACTTCAAGAACTCAGCGTCCGATTTTGGCCATTGGTGAAGCTTCACAAAGCTTATTTCACAGGAGCCTATACGTCTAGACAGCCTTCTGCACAGCTAGATCTCATCGTCTTCTTCCCTCTCCTCTTCTCCCTCTTTTTTCGCATTCTTCTGGCTGCTTGTTAAAGCTTCAGTTAACAAGTACTACTGATCAGAGTTCCCATTGAAATGAGTGTCAATGGCACCTTGATTTTATCCAGAATAACTAATCAACCACTAAATTTATAAATTTTTTGAAAGCATCGTGAATAAACAGTGAAGCCCATTTCAGCAACTACATGCTCTTGTCGTCTCAGCTGGGTAGAGAAAGAGAGATAAAGCACGCTGGTGTTGCGAACTCCAACGCAGTGGCGCATTAGAGCAGGAAGCGTGAAAAAGATAATAGGGAAGGATTGAAATAAAGAATCGAAACCAGTATTGGATGCCAGTTCAGAGTAAGCGTTTCACAGGAAATCTGGAAGAGAACTTGATGAAATGGTCTTGTTTTAGCGAATAACGACAAACGTGTCTGGACATCGTTGAGATGCTTTGACGATCCACGAATGAATTTGTTTTTTGGTGCGTCGCAGGGAGGATGATTTTGTGCTTTTTCTTCTATTATCACAAAATAATATGGTGTTAATGGCTGAAAAATCCCAGCCAGGTTGGGCAGTAGTTTAGGGGTGGCATCCGGTTTTGAACTTGAGTTCGCGCCGAACCCAACCTCGAGCTTAAAATTGTAATTGAACTCAAACCCAATAATTTTAATTGAGTTCGAGTTCGAGTTTGAGCTTGAACTAACCTACATTTAAAATTGCATAAAATATATATCACCTAAATTGTATATAAAATTATGTATAAATTTTACATAAAATTGGACATGACCTCTACATAAAATTAACTAAAAAATACTACTTCAATTACTTTCATATTTTCTCATTCACATCGTCGGCTTAAATAGCCATTTTATAAACTATACATGGAGAGTTGAGTGATTAACGAAAATCACGTAATTACAGAGATTACAGAATATGTACTGAGAAGGTGCGATTATATTTCTTCGTAAGGGAAGAAATCTCAACACTCCCCTCAAGTTGGTGCATAGATATCACTCATGCCCAACTTGTCGAGACAATTGTAAAAAGCTTGGTAAGACACTGCTATGGTCAGCACATCGACAAGCTGATCTTGAGACCGAACATGAGGGACTTCAATGATTCTTGCTTCTAATTTTTCCTTAATAAAGTGCCTATCAACTTCAACGTGTTTAGTTCTATCATGTTGGACTGGGTTATGGGCAATATCACATGCTGCTTTACTATCATAGTATAATTTCATAAGACTTGTCTGCTCAATGTGAAGTTCTTGTAGGAGATTTTTGATCCATAATAATTCACATATTACCTTAGCCATTCCCCGGTATTCGGCTTCAACTGACGATCTAGCCACCACCTCTTGTTTCTTACTTCTCCAAGTAACCAAATTTTCACCTACAAATGTGAAGTATCCAAATGTAGATCATCGATCCTCTATTGACCCAGCCCAATCAGCATCGGTATAACCTTCAATTTTCAAGTCGCTTCCTTTTTTAAACAAAATTCCTTTTCTTGGAGATGATTTCAAATAGCGCAAGATACGGTTGACATCATTCATATATTTTTCACTTGGAGAGTGCATAAACTGACTAACCATGCTTAGTACATAAGCTAAATCTGGTCTGGTATGCGCAAGATACATTAACCTCCCAACTAGTCTCTAATAACGTTCCTTGTTAGCAGGGACTTAATCTGAATGTGTTATGAGTTTCATTTTTTCTTCCATAGGAGTACTGAGTGGACTACATGTTGTCATACCAGTTTCCTTCAATAAATCCAAAGCATATTTTCATTGAGATAGAAAAATTCTCTCCTTGGATGTTGACACTTCAATACCAAGAAAATATTTTTAGTAGCCAAGATCTTTCATTTCAAACTCTCTAGCAAGATGACTTTGCAATCCTTTCTTTTCTTTTGGATCATTCTCAATTACTATCATATCATCAACATACACGATAAGAGCTGTGATGGCCTCCTTGTTATATTTCAGGAAGAGAGTATGATCTGAGTTGCTTTGTTTGTATCCGATAGATTTCATAGAATTTGTGAACCTTCCAAACCACACCCTCGGGGACTACTTCAAACCATATAGGAATTTTCTCAATTTACATACTTGTTTGCATCCTTTGTTTAGCATAATATATCTGGGAGGTAATTTCATATATACTTCTTCTTGGAGATCTCCGTGCAAAAATGCATTTTTAAAATCAAAATGATATAAGGGCCAATCAAGATTCACAGCCAGAGATAGTAGAATCCGAACAGTATTGATTTTGGCCACTGCTGCAAATATCTCCATATAATCGATCCTATAGGTTTGAGTATATCCTATCGCGACAAGTCTTGATTTGAACCTTTTAATGGTGCCATCAGCTTTATATTTAGGGGGGGTTAGTCCCCCAAATGGATTTTTTAAGTTCAAGTTCATGTCCAACATAAAGATCATGTCAATCATGTACATGATGATCATCTTCGCACTTGGTGTTAGTATTGACGACTTCATGTGCATTGGAAAACAATTTCCAGTGTTAGTGCCCCAACATGAGAAAAACATAAAAAACAAGAGAATCCCTAAACCTTTATAGTACACTTAATTACAACATAATCCTTAAACCCCAAATTAGGTAAAACAACCATTATTACTACACGAATACATTATTTAATGTATAATTAAATATATTAATATATTTATTAATTAAAATAGATATTTTATTGTGCATTAATATGGGAATTACATGAGCCAATGAAATACGTATATGATTAATTACAAATAATAAACAAATAACGTTATAAATAACAAAAACGAAAGTAATACGTTGAGTTATTAATTTATTAATAACATATGATATACTTTAACCTAAAAATGAATAATTTAAGAGAAAAAATTGATCTAATCATAACTTTAGCACACTATAAATTTGTACATAATATATTTTATGTATTATTAATTAATAATATATTATCACAAAATTTAAAACCATTAGTTTAATTAACTATAGCAATTGGATAATTATGCCAAAATAATTTATCAAATATTTATTTTAAAAATATTTTAATCATGACTATTAAACCATTATTTTAATATAGTAATTATAAAATAAATATATTAAATAAATAAAAATAATTATTTTATAAATAAAGTTTATAAATTAATGATTTTTATGATGATAGTTTAAGTTTTCCTAACTTAGGAAAAATTAAACCATTGTCGTCTTCCTCAGCGACGAGCCAACAAGCAACGACGACGGGCCAGTGGGCAACGGCGACGACAGCGGGCAACGCCGATAGAGGCGACGCTCCAACGGTACGCCGAGAAGCTCTGCAACATATGTTCGACCTCCCATGCTCTGTGACGGAGGTCGAGAGGGAGAGAAGAGGGAGGATGGCTGTTAAACCAAAGCCGATGGCTGAAATCAAAGCCGAATGGGGAAATCGATGCCGAATCAAAGTAGAAATTAAAAAATCGAAGCCCAAATGTCAAAATCAAGCGGGAGGTTCAGAGGGAGAGTGAGTCCGAGATGAAGAGAAGATGCCGAAAGGACGTTCGCAGCGAGATGGATGCCGTAGAGAGGGACGGTGGAGACGAGAGAGGGAATAGAGAAAGAGAGGGCTGCGGAGACGAGTGAGGGAACAGAGAACGAGAGAGGGTTGTGGGAATGAAATGGCAGAGAGGGTGTGCAGCAGATAGAGCCCCGAGAGAGAGCCCCGCGATTGTGTCATGTACATAATTCTCAAAATCCAGGCGAAAAACATTTTTCGCCGTTTACTCTTGGGACATGAACTCTTGAGTCATGGATGATCATGTACATGACATGAAGTTTGGCGCTCCCTAACGACTTCAGTTGGGCTCGGTTACAACTGATTGAGCAATGAAGATCAAAGAGGAACATCAAAGAAAAAAAAAGATGAAATCAAATAAAATACCAAAACTTACCTAAAGAGGGAGATTGTAGTCTAATTCTTTTTGGGAAAGATCGGAGAATCATGGATGAATGAACTTCATAGTCAAGTTCCTTCCAATCTTCCCAAGCCCCAAATCCCCATTTCCTTTCCTGATTCCCCAAACTCATTGCCACCCACTTCCGATCTTCCCAAGCCCAAATCCCCATCGTTAACTTAAACGAGCCGATCTCGATCTCGAATTCGATTAGAGATCGAGATAAACCGAACTGAGTTGGAACCGAGCCGAGCTCGAGTTACTCGTGAACCGGCTCGGTTTGATGCCACCCCTTTGCAGTACTACTATTTTGCCTTTAGACACTACAAGTAACTTTATAAATTTAATTCTCTCTTTCTTGCCAAAGAAAGGTTATATTAAGGGTAATTTTCAAACTTAGCAGGCTAGCCCCTCCTTAGATCTACTATTTTTAAATGTGGTTTTGGATTAAAATTTATGTAAATTGTTAACCTCGTTATTAATGTCAATTAATAGGACGATTGGCTGTAATTTAGACTAATAATTTGCCCTCTAGGTAAGTGTTTTTTAAGATAAATGTTTTTATAATATACTTATATATTTTACTATTTTAAAAATAAAATATAATAAATTAGATACATACTAAAAAAAAAAAAAACTGACGAACATTCTTCTCCACTTATGGTTGATGCAAGAACAAGAGAGCCAAAGGCCGGCTTCTCCTCCTCCCAAGGGGAGTCTCTTCCTCACAATGACCTCCTTCTAGTCTCATACCTAATTTTTGTGCCAAAAGGGGTTGTGAAGGGAGAGGATCTCCCCCTCCCTTCAACATTCTTTCTCTTTGTAAAGATAATTAACCTAAATTATGATGAAAATCTCGTTGGACCTTATTAACTACTTAAGAGAACTTTTGTCATGTATTGAATGATAAGTTTTGACCTAAATAGGACGTAATATAGATAATGAATAAAGAGGAGTCAATATATTTTCTAAAAGGCATTGCAAAGGCTTAATATTTTATTTCATAAAAAGTGATAACTCAGCAAAATAATCTTTTTTGGTACTGTAGGAGAAGTCATTCTAGTAGTGGTAACGGTACTTGTAATCAACCGAAGGTCTCAAATACAAATAATTCAGTATAGCAAGGAAGAGTAGGTATTTGATGGGCCAAGGTCACCTAATAGCTTCAAAAGGTGATTAGACTTCCAGTTGCAAGAGTTGGTGAGCAAGAAGACGATATTAGTGAAGTCTGTGTCTCCTCACATGGCGTACAAAAAATCTTGGGATCCCTCATTCGAACAAAGAGCACCTTTAATCTCTATAACCTGTACTTCTTAAACCCTGATGACACTAGGGCTGTTCTCGAAAGGAACCTTTATCCAGGCTTTAGGTGAGAAACCTTTGTTCTTTGTTCTTTTTCTATTTTTTTCTGTTCTGAATAGAACACTAACCAGTGACGAACAATTAGTTAATTGGACTTATTCATTTACTGTGGATGGCAAGGAACTCGGGCAAACAAGAAAAGTTCATGAGGATGAGCTTTGTAATGGAAACCGTTCAAATGACTGAGTTGTGAAGAGATTGAATTTACTGGTATAAAGCAATTGTTTAATAGATTAGAGAGCAGATTTCTTATTATCACTACAGACGTCTTGCAGAACACTCCGGTCGTCTTTGATTGAACAATCACAAATCGACACATCCCAGCAGAAAAGTCAAAGATGCAGCATGATGATTTTAGTTGTGAAAAGGGAAGAACGGTGTAGGCTGGGGACAGGAAAAAAAGCTATGGCCGCCTATGACCTGTTTATTCTATATTTTATGTTCTATTTCAATGAAAGAGACGGCGGAGAATTTGATGAATGCCACCGACCCAAGAATTACCTCTTCTAACAGATGTTAGAGCTTACTTTTATTTCTGGGAAATTTGTGTTTTTTTTTTATAAACAAGACGAAGAAGAAAGTTTTTTAGCCTTTTGTCGGAGATAGGTAGAGGATTAATCGGGTGTCTTTCCAGTGATTTATACCAGACAATCGAGTAGATGCCAGTGGAGCATCATAATCAAGACAGAGTTGATATTATCCAGGTCGAGACAGGTGGAGTCACCAGTGGTGCGCCACCGGCCGGAGATGTTGGGTCACGACGGGACCCATCTGGTTCGGTGGTTGATAATCCACCATTAAGTTGATTAGGAACTATTTTTATTCTTTATTTATATTTTATATGTTACATTTTTGTTATTAGTTTTACTTTTGGGTTTTAATCTTATTAGAGTTGTTATTTAGAATGATATTGGTGAATAAATTAAACTTCTTTTTAGAACGGAAGACCTTGAAAGGTCAGTCGACGACCCTCCACCAATTCTTCAAGCATTCCATTACCATTTTCAACAAGAAACCAGAACAAACCAATGCTGAAGTCGTTATCGTCGTCGTATTTCCAAAGAGTTCCGCCCGTTACGCCACCGCCGGAGACACACCAGCAACTAATGCCCATACACGAACCATCGCATACAGAACCAGAAGAGGACGACGACATTCGCACGTGTGACTCAGTGTGCCAATTCGCACGTGCTTTGACTGTTCTCACGTGTTAAGACTTTTGTTTTTTGGTCGTATACACGATATATTGTGTTGACAATATTGTCCTTTTCTTTATCTTAGTACCATCAACCGGTACCATCAACGACAGAGTAATCGCCCTAAGGGTTTTCTGTTTTCCCTCTAATTTTATATGTTTCTGCTTCTTTTAATCGAATGACCTCTGACATCACTCGTCACGACCTTTTGTTGATTCTCCTTTTTTTTTTTTTTTATCATTTTTTCAGAAAGTACCATCTATCTTAATATCGGTAAACTCCCCAATAAGTGGAGTTTATGCCCTGAAGTTCTGAAACTCTTCTGGGGTAGACGAGATATCCTCTTTCCTTGGCTTTTATCTTCAGAGGCTATTTGGCTAATGCCCTCAGGATCACAGTAACAATAGCTTCTAACCCGAAAAAGAAAAACAAAGATAATACTGAAAATGGCTTTTGCTTCGTCCTCTTCCTGAAGCCGACAAATGGATTTTTTTCTTCGCAAAAGGAACAAAAAGTGGATGAAATCTTTGAAACGAGTCCAGGAAAAGATAAAATTCCTTATCGTGGCAGAAAGAAAAATTAAGAAAGTAAAAAGTCCACTGCTCTTACATGGCGCAGCAACATATTATACTGCATTGCGTACGGAGAGGAGAACGTAGAGTTGTTGCCATCTCTCTCTCTTTCGTCGTATAAGTTAATGTAACTTAAATGAGGTTTCTGCGAACCATCTTTGTCCGTAATTTTTGTCCTGAAGGGCTGCGGCTTCACAAGGTGGAAATCTGCTTTTATTAAAATTAACTCGTCTTTTGATTCACTTTTTATCCTTCCTCGTTTTCATGTTATTCTCCAATTGCTTAGTACCAAACATTATGACAAAACCGGAGCTTTTCTCCCTCTGGCTAGGAATTTTTCAGGTGCTCATGCAAAATAGCGTGAAAGATGGAAAGGAGAAAACAATTTCGATGCCCATCTGCTTTTTGATGCCTTTTCTTCAATCCTTTCTGGGTTTCTGGTGAGTTGAAACTAGCAATAATTTATGGTTTGCTGTTGCATCTTTTGGCCTGTAATGGCGTAAAATCTTCCGCGTAATTCTTTTTAGGATCGTTTTGCCCCTTTCTTTCTTGGAATGTTCCTTCGCCGCAGATAACAGAAAAAAAGGGATCTCGGATTTTCTGAACTTTGTTGTTTTTTTAGATTCGTCCTCGGATTAAAGGACATAAGGGGGCCTTCTCTGGGGTTGTTCTACCTGCCTCTGAACGTTTTTGGGGACTACGATCTCATAATCCAGACCTTTCATCCATCCAAAGGCCTTTGCTCGACGAATCTGTATATTTCTTATCTGTTCAAGGTAAGCTTCATGATCGAATCCCCTTTATATTTATATTTAATCTATGTGGTGACTCAATTCATTAATGAACATGCATGGTTGGAAGTCTTCTTCTTTCACGGATTTCTATATATGTCAGTTTTATGGTTATAGCTACAACCTGGTGTTGGATTAAGGAATTTAGATCGTCTTGCTAAACGTTTGGTAGGTAGTTAGGTACGTCTTGTTCATTTCTTCTTCTTTTAATTTTCTTTGATCACTCCAGTTCTTTCGATTGAATCCAGGACTCTGTCAAGTCAGTCTATATTCTTTCCGATTGAGGCTATGGACACAGAAAAAATTTGAAATCATTTCATTCTTCAACCCATCTTCAGTTAGGCCTGGGATTCATGTTATTTCAGCAGCATTATTAAACTTATTTTTGCTTCATTTTGTTTAATATATATGCTCACGATGTGCTTTCCTTGTGGCCAATGAACAGTTTTCTTTGGCATAGGCCAGTTGAGAGGAAAGCAATCTGATCCTTGTGGTTAAAGCGGTATCTTGTGAAGCATAGACTTGTTTTTCCAATCAGTTTCGTTGTTCTAGTGTGTGTTCTCTCCAGATTTGCTACTGTTCCTTCTGGAACTATGTTTTGATAGCTCTATCTTACTTCAGTGTTATAGAAAAGGGAATTCCTTCTTGTGTGTAATGTTAATAGATATAGGTGTTTTATCTCCAACTTTCCTAGTCTGAGATAAATTTGCATGCAGTAGTGTTCTTTTTTGGTGATAGACTTGTTACAGATGCAGAAATATTTAGTTCGATTTTGGATTTTTATTAAGTTATTGACTATTTTTTTAATGCTGTACTAAGTAGTTGTCTAATGTATGGAGGTTCCAAATCTCCTTTTTTTTTTTTTTTTTGTTCTTCTTAATACTTTGAAGGCCCAAATGCTAGTCTAGTGAGCTTAACTACATTTCTTGTGAGATGTTTTGTGATTTGAGTGGGTTTATATGGGTGGGTTGAGCTTCAAGTGGCAGCACATATTTATTTTTATTGCTAATGCTTGTTTACGTTTTTATCTTTTTATCGTTTTTCTGGTGTTGAAAAATTGCTTCTTTGTAGTTACAAACTTAATACGTATGTCAGTCCTTTTTTCTACTTTGATGAATAAAGAACTGACATGATACTATGTGAAGAACAAGATGACCTTTCTTTTGTGTCAGTAATAGGGGTACTCAATTTTATTGCCTGTTGTTTGGGATTTCTGTGGCCTTATTTTGTTCCATTAAGCAATAATTGCACTTTTGGGAAATGTGCAGGCAAAAATTTTCTGCACTATGTGATAAAATCTCATATTATGGGTTGGCTAAACAAAATTTTTAAGGGTTCTAGCCACAAAATTTCTGAGGGGCAATATCATGAAAAGTATGGAGAAGACATAGTTTGGAACGAGCCTGCTAGTCCGGTAATTACTCCTACCAACCCCCTGTACTTGAGCTAGCTCTTTTTGTTTATGTTCTCTCTCTTTTGATCTTATTGTTAATTGATACAGGATGGCTTGTCTGAGGTTGAAAAAGAAGATATAGATCATGCCATTGCACTTTCTTTGTCAGAAGAGGAACGAAGAAAGGAAAAGGAAATTGTGACAGGTGAGAATATCCATTGTTTACAACCAGATTTTGTCTTTACCAGTTTTGATACTTAAAAAGGAACCTGATCTGCCAAAGCTTATTGGCTATTCTTAAGTTATTCATGAAAGGCCCTGGTGTGGGTTTTGTTTCTCACCCTAATAACTGTCCCTTTTCGTCTTGCATTTTAACTTTCACTGATGCAGTTTGTTTTGCTTGTCTCAGATACTGCATCTCATTTGGAGGAAGATGAACGAATAGCCATAGCTCTTCAAGAAAGTCTGAATGCTGAATCTCCTCCTCGCCAACTACCCCATGACAATGGCCTTTATTTTCCACCAATTGCTTTTCCTTTTTCATCAGGATTCAGGTGTGGGTTCCTTGGAATAATATGCATCATATAGAACTAGAGCCCTAGACTTTCCTCGGTTGATGAGTGATGTTCTATTTGTTTGAAGTTTGAATTTGTAATTTATTTGTTTTTAGAATTCATCGCTAACTTATGGACATTTATTTGCTAGTGTTTTTAACAAATTTTTTCCATCAAAATTCTGGTATTTTGTGTTTCTAAGAAACATCTAACATTCTTAATGTACTGTTAACTTATATACTTGTTTTTTCTTTAACAGAATTTGTGCTGGCTGCAAAACTGAGATTGGTCAAGGACACTTTCTTAGTTGTATGGGGGCAGTTTGGCACCCTGAGTGCTTTCGCTGCCATGAATGTAATTTACCTATTTCTGATTACGAGGTATAAACATCACTTGAAATGTTTGGATATCTTCAAGAAAATGTCGTTCCATTAATAAAACAAAAGTCATTTTTTAAGTTTTAATTTGATTTCTTGATGTGATTTCTTTTGTCCAGTTTTCCTTCACATTGATCTGTTCTTTGCATAGTTCTCCATGTTAGGAAATTATCCTTATCACAAATCTTGCTATAAGGAGCGCTATCACCCTAAATGTGATGTGTGCAATCAATTTGTAAGTTTCTAATCCACATAAGATCATTAGTGTTTCCATGGTCTACTTTATAACTCTCTGTGTTTGTTATGGACCTTCACTCACAGATACCAACAAATGCTTCAGGCCTCATAGAGTACAGGGCCCACCCATTTTGGCATCAGAAGTACTGTCCTTCCCATGAACTTGATGGAACCCCTCGGTGTTGTAGTTGTGAGAGAATGGAGGTACAACGCAAAACATGTATTGGAACTGTGAATCGGATTTTCATGTATTTTTTAATGCTTGAACATTTGAAGCTTTGGCAAACAAATGTTGCAGGTGAGAGACACTAAATATGTCAGCCTGGATGATGGTCGGAAACTCTGCCTTGAATGTTTGGATTCGGCAATTATGGATACCAGTGAATGTCAACCTCTTTACCTTGATATACAAGAATTTTATGAAGGCTTGAATATGAAAGTGGAACAACAAGTTCCATTACTTTTGGTTGAGAGACAAGCACTCAATGAGGCTATGGAGGGGGAGAAAAATGTAAGTCATGCAGAGAATGTTATAAAAAGGTGAAGCTTTGTCACTCTCTTTTCATTTTTCTTGTTTGTTTCCCCTTTGTGAGCAGGGGCATCACCACCTACCAGAGACGCGAGGGCTCTGTTTGTCCGAGGAACAAACTGTCAGCACTGTAAGAATCATCATACATAATCTCAAATTATGCATTTACAGATGCTTTTCTTCTCTTGAGTTTTCCTGATCTTATTTTTCAATCTTTTAAATCCAGATCTGGAAGAGGCCAAGAATGGCTGGTAACCGTGTCATTGACATGATCACAGAGCCATATAGGCTTACACGTCGATGTGAAGTGACTGCCATTCTCATTTTATATGGGCTCCCTAGGTGGTCCTCTCTCTCATCATTTTCTTGCTTACAAGGTCTTTTTTTGTTTCGTTTTTGAATGTTGAACTCTAGTAAAACTTGAACTCAAGTCCTTGCACTAGAAACCCCCCATTGCATATGAAACCTTTTTGACACATTGATTGATTAGTTTGTTTTTAGTGTCAATTTAGGTGCCATACTCTCAAGTTTCTACTGTTATGCTGTGGAGGGTGGCAGACTGTTAAAATTGCATATCTTATTTGGAATTGTTCTTTCCATCAAAAACCTCATTTGTATGCTCCTCCAAGTACAGGTTACTTACTGGATCCATCCTTGCACATGAAATGATGCATGCATGGCTACGTCTTAAAGGTACATTCCCCATGCTGATTACTGTCCAAAGCTGTGATAATTGAACGAGTCATTGCAGTATTGAATGGATGTGAAACTCTAAAACTGAGAGATATCTGCTCACCTTCACTATCTATCTGATGTTTAAATGCATATTAGACTTATTCCTGAAATATTTTTATGTTACTATTTGCTCTTCTTTCAATCAGAGCTAAGGGTGCCTTATTTATGTGAACGAAATCATTCTGGTATCTGTTATAAAAGATGAAGGCCACTTTGGTAAAAAAATCATCTCTGTGGGATGGAGTTTTATCCAAAAATCATTGGTTGATTAGCTTGGTTTTAGTGTTGTCCATTAAAGTCAATTGGGTGTACCTCAAAAAAAGTCAGTTGGTTGCCATACTTTCAATGCTCTACTGTTATGCGGTGGAGGGTAGCAGTCCTGTGAAAGTAGCAAGCATTATTTGGCTTTGTTCTTTCCTTTATATCTGCAAAGCTTTAATTTGGCAACATCAAATTTGATTCTGCCAGGTTTCCGAACTCTTAGCCAAGAGGTGGAGGAAGGTATCTGCCAAGTTTTAGCTCATATGTGGCTTGATTCGGAGATTATGTCGGGCACAGGGAACAATGTTGCATCGTCTTCTGCATCCTCAGCAGCTCCCCCTTCTTTAAAGAAGGGCACCAGGTCCCAGTTTGAGAAAAAGCTTGGGGACTTTTTCAAGCATCAGATCGAATCAGATACTTCTTCAGCTTATGGAGATGGTTTCAGGGCAGGGAACCAGGCAGTGCTCAAGTATGGACTCCGTAGCACACTTGACCATATCCGGTTGACTAGCAGCTTTCCCTATTGACGTGATAATCTATTATCAATTCGGGGTTTTACAGATCAATTGCCTTGGTCCTCTTATTAGAGTTTAGGGCCGATTTGTAGATTGAAAAAATTATATGTATATCAAGACCCACAAGTAAAAGTTCTTCAAGTCTCTCACACGTTTGAGATGGGGCTTCTTTGTTGGGAATGACTTTGCACTGTCGGGTGAAAGTGGGTGCAGCAAGTGAATAAGTTCAAGATTTTTCATATGGGAGGCTGTCATGTGGTCTTCTTAGATGATATACACAAGTTTCCTCAGGTAAATCCTCAGTTTTCAGTCAATTTTAAGAGGTATCGATCCTGATGTGGTGGAGAGGGAAGTGAGAGATGGGGAAGGAAGAAAAAAGAAGAGAGGAACCAAAATGGCATCTTGTCTCACAGCATCAGCTAAGTTATGACTTTGGCGTGTCAGTTCTAGAATCAGTCGATGTAACTGATTATAAAAATAAATTTACATTGCTTGGAGTAGAATGGGAAATGTTTCTCTGCTACTACAAGACTGATAGTTCCCCCACCTTACCACCTTAAAATACTAGTCTCAGCCAGATAAGAGTTTTATATGGTTGGTCACATCCTACTGTCTGAACAACCATGCTCATGTTTATAATGATAGCAAGTAGTTGTACCAAATGGAGAGGGGCTGCCCCCTTTTTCTGATGAGGTCAGGAAGGGTTCTTGCCACTTGTAAAACAGGATTTTGATAGAGAAGAAAGGATTGTGCATACCTGTAAATTGATGAGGTATGCAATCAAAAAAATAAACTATAAGCCTAGAATTTATATACTCCAAGTAAAAACAACTAGAATTAAAATGTAGACATACCTTTTGATGACGGAGTTTAAAATTCTGATATCCGAAAAAAACACACAAGTCTTTTGGCATTGATATTTCTCTATGGAAATATTGAATTGAAAAATGGTTTCTTGGGTTAAAAAATAGAGTTATGGAGATTTCTTTAGAGATATAATTATCCATATAAAGTATCGTTCTTGATGACATAAAACGACTAAAAAAAAGAGTATTTTGTTGTCGCTCAAATCTTTCTTATTGTCTGACCTTAGATAGAAGTTGATTTTTTTTTTTAGTTTCGTAAATATGTGTAGTATGGAGGTACGAACATCAGGTAAAAAACAAAGGAATTGAGACTAGAAAACATAAATGAGGAAAAAAGAATAGAAACATAAACTAAACAGAGATGATAGATAATACACGTATCACATTATCTTCATGGGTTGATTGATTCAACTCATAGAAATTGTTCTGATGTCATGTTGAATTTTTGCAAAATGAAAAATAATTCATTGACTTATTTTATTTGAGTAGATTGGACCTTTATTTATAACAAACAAACTTAAACTACCCAAGTCCCAATTACACCAAAAATAAACTTTCTAATCATAATCAAAGTAAATAAGTACTTAAGATATCCTAAAATAATTAAGAGACTCTTAACAAAGTAAAAATTTGAAACTACTAAACTTCCTCCTGGGCTATAACCCTTTCATATGAAACATATTTTCATGAGAGTCATGAAAGATTTTTCATATTTATTTTTCAACAAATACAATCTCCTTTTTTTTCTTTGTCTACTTATTGGCTTCAGCCTAGGTGTCTTCATTGAAAATATAAAGAACAAATAAGTGGTTAGCCCCCAATCAAAGGTTATCTATCTCCCCAAAGAGGTTCTACCCATGGCAGAGTTAAAACCAATTTGGGTTCTATCCCTTTGTCTCATTCTTACTTTGGTCTTGTTAGTATATATATGACAAGTATTCTCTTTTAAATTAAAACAATCCCTTTGTCTCATTCTTACTTTGGTCTTGTTAGTATATATGTGACAAGTATTCTCTTTTAAATTAAAACATGAAGTGAGCGATTAATTACTTAGGTAAACTTTATTGAATAACTAGGTAAACATAGTTACTTAAATGAGTTTAGATTGTTTACTAATTAGGTTAGTGTAATATGACTTTATGTGTAAAATATGGATAAATTTATTAATGTTTACTTAATAATTCTATAAAGTTAATTAATTAACTCCCTTAAGACAATCGAGTATATAAGTAATTAAGTGCAATCTATTTGGAGTATTAGGTTAGTGTAAATAACTTTTTATACTTTGGTGGGTAACCTAGGGTTACCTTTGGGTGTAACTATTAAAATCAAGGAACCAAATATAACTAATAGTGTAATTATTATTTAATATATTTTATTATTCATTTACTTATTGGTTAATAAAATGTATGAAAGAATTTTCTAATTTAATTTTGTAAAATATTTTTATATTAATTATGGAAATATAAATATATCTTAGTAAATTATTGAAAATTATCAATTGTGAAATAAAATTTGAGTAAATATATAACTAAAATTAAAATTATAAATTATGAAAAAAATAATTTTGTAGCAATTTTCAAATGAAGAAATTGAAAAAAATTAAATATATTTTAATAGTAATACAATAAAATAAAATATTTTAATAAAAAAAATTTATATTTATATTTGAAATTATCAAGTGCTATCAGTTAGTTTATGTATAAACTTCAACTTTCATTGGCAAGCTCTTGAAAAGATAATGAGGTATTTGAAGAAGAATCTAGGGCAAAGATCATTATGTAAGAACCACGGAAATTTTAAAGTTTGGGATTTCTAGATGTAGAATGGACAAATTCTCGTGATGATATCTACCTCTAGTTTGTTTATAATGGTTGGTGACAATCTAGTGACTTTGGCATAGTAAAAAACAACGTATTGTAACTCAGTCCAATGTAGAGACCTATAACGCTATAACACAAGTATTAAGTCAAATGTTATAGCTTTAATTTTTACTTAAGTTGGCTTTCTAGTGGAGATCCCTACACAACTTTAGTGTGAAAATGAACAACTATTCTTATTGCTACATATCCAGTGTTTCATGAAGGGACAAAACATATTGAGATCGGTACCATTTTAATCGTGAGAAACTTATGACTGGAGTCATTAGTATGTACTACATTTCTTCCAAAACAAACATCTTCATCAAAGCATATGCAACAAGTATACTTTAGCATTCATGTTTCAAGCTTAGGGTATTTGATGTGTTTGCACTACCTACTTGAGAGGGAATATTAACATAATATGACGTAATTTGGCCATCGAGTCTTTTATTTTATTGTCTCCTTAAGTGGTCAAGGGGAACTCGTGTAACTTTTTCAAGACTCATTAATATAAATTAAGGAGAGAGGAGCTAAACCTAATTAGAAAACCTAAAGGGGGAAAGCTTTCTCTCAAGCCTTAGAGTTCTCTCTCTTCCACTATCTACTCACCTACACTCCTTCCTTCTTTCTCTCTTTCTCTTCCTCCCGTCTTCTTCTTCTTCTCTTTCGATCTTCTCCTTTTACCACTAGCCTCTATAATGGCTTAACCCCTAGAATCTAGCTATCAAATTCTCCTAATATTGCTTGTTATTTTGATAGTTCACTTTCTCTTTCGGTCTTCTCCTTTTACCACTAGCCTCTATAATGGCTTAACCCCTAGAATCTAGCTATCAAATTCTCCTAATATTGCTTGTTATTTTGATAGTTCGCTTACGTGAATTAGAGATCTATAGCCATTATGGTTTCTAGAATATCTTGAATTTTTATTTGTGTACATTTGGTCAAATCCTTTGCTTTGGGTTCGACTTCTTTATTCTCAAACAACTCTTTTGTGGGTCAAATCCTCTCTCTGACACAAATATCATATCTTTTGTTCTTTGCAAAAGTCAACTCCTTTTTGTAGGGACCAAATCCTTCATGTTTAGTACCTTCAGTCTACGTTGAGTCCATCTGTGTTGAAGAGTGTGTATGAAAGAGTCTTACATGACTCTCTCAGAAAGAAGTCTCATAAGGCCATAATTAATATGGTGAAGTATTAATTAAAAGTATTTTAGTTATGGTAATCTTCTATTTATGTTCACTTATTCAATTTTTTTAGGTATGATCCTTTAATGTTCAACTTTGGGGTGTAATTGTGATAAAAGTAATTTAAGTGTCATTAGATTCTACTTGTTTCCTCTACTATAAATAAAGGCTCATTGTACTCAAATTACAACTAGTTAGTGAAGTATTTCTCTTTTCCAGAAGGGTTTTGTGAGTTGACTCGATTAACCTACCAAGATATATGATCATTTTTTGGTTTATTATCGCTAGTAGTTTAGGTTTATATTTACCTTTTTTTTCTTTCTTTCCTATCCCTGTACCTATTGTTTCCTTAGCGTCCAAACCTCCATACTAAACTTTTCATATTACAAATTATATGTGGATGAAACGATATTTGAGTCTAATTTCTAATTCAAAATGAATTTTGGCAATTAAAGTTTTATACAAAGAGACATCAATATTTGAAGCATCAAAGGTTAGAAAACAAGGGAGGTTCGAGTAGCAGCAGAAAGCTTCAACTTTTGAGGCATTTTATGCCATCAAGAACGAGACCCTATATATAGAATTATATGTTAAAATAAACATATGAAATTATATTTTCTTACCTATCTAACCAATTCTCAATTTAATTTTTCTAGAGGTAGATATTAATATCGGAAGAGTAAATGGTCATGCTAGTTAAAGAAGAAAGAGTACCAGTCTGGCCAGATTACAGAGTCCAAAATCTATCAGATTATTTATCATAAAATAAGTAGATGTTATAAATAAATATTATACTTGAATGAAATTTATTGAATTCTAGTTTCATAAGGAGTAAATTTCATATCAATTTGATCTATATGTAAGAAGATATTCACATAGGAGTCGGCAAGGGTCAAGTTACAAAATGAAGCAAATCAAGAGGTCTTAACAGATTCAAGAACAAATCTTTTTTTATCCAATTGAGTATCAAATTAAAGCTCTTTGAGTCTAGTTTCTTTAAAAATAATTTTTTTTTGTGATTCTAAGTTATATTTTGAGAAATATCGATATCAAAAGTACCAAAGGTCAGTGTTGCCAAAAATCTCTCCGTTTCCTTTTTCTCTCCTATTATCTCTCCATGATTCATTTTCTTCCAGAATCCTAGGTTTTTAGCCAAAATTTCCTTTTAGTCAGAGAGTTTTGGTCAGAATTAATCACTTCATGTTGTGCTCATTCAATGAATGTAATATCCTACTTTGATGTTGTTTTCAAGTTTTGCGTTTTTGTTACTTGGTTGTATATGTTCCACATTGTCAACTTCGAAAAATTGTGATCACCATCTAGATTCATTTGGAAGCATGAGTGGTACATAGTCGTTCCAGTTAAAGTTGTTTTCATCAGTTCAGAACAATCCCTAGACCCACTCCCTAAAAAGTATAGGAGTGTGCCCAATATCCAGCTCTAGTCAAGTATTTTGTTCTTCACCCAAGAGGTGGTTTATGTTTGAGCAACCCTTAAAAAAATGAATAGTCTCTTTGTTGTGCCCTAAAGTTGAGCCGCTTTTTCGCCTTTAAAATTGATGAGAGTGTGTTTTAGATTATGACCATTTTGATTGATGTATGAAACTTTGTCGCATGACTAGGAGTGATTTTCTTCTCCCACATTGTACTTTTTTCAAGTTGGATCTCTATATCCTTTTTTATCCCCAGTTTGAGGGAAGCAAAAGAAGAATTATAAGAAAGAGGTATTTTGTTCCACATGTTGTGGTAATTTTATTGTAACAAAAATATTCAAGAAATGGGAAAAACAAAAGATAAAGAATTTGCATCTATGAAGATTTGTTTTTCAACAAAAGAAGATTGGAGACCAAAAAATATTTTTATTGCAAATTGAAGTTATAAACTCTAGCTTAAGGGGGGAGTGTTGAAGAGCGTGTATGAAAGAGTACATGATTCTCACAACAAGAAGTTTCACAGAGCCAAAATTAATATGGTGGAGTCTTGTAAGAGTCTCACAGATGGAGGTCTCTTAGAAGAGTTCCAGTTAACGGTGTTTTAGTTATATTAATTTTCTATTTATGTTCAACTATTTAATTGTGTTGGAACTTATCTGTAAGTGTTACTTCGGGTGTAACTAGGACAATGATAGTTTAATTGTAATTGGATTATACATGTTTTCTCTATTATAAATAAATGCTCATTGTACTCAAATTATAACAAGTTAGTCAAGTGTTTCTCTTTTCTAGAAATTCAAAAATTTGATGTAATCAACTTCTATATACACATTCTTCCTACAGAAGTCAACTCCTTAAGTAATTAAAACTTATTGTAGATCGGGTTTGACTCCTTGTTCTTTGTAGCTAACTGTATTGGGTCGATTCCTTCCCTATAGGATCAACTCCTTCTGGTGATATTTCTGAAGCTGGATTACATGTGTAAGTACTCAACTCCATATTGATGTACTTGACTACATGTGAATATGGATTTTACTCTACTTGTTCCAAACTGCTTATAGTTAGACAAATGGGATAGTCATATTGATTTCCATTATTTTGTTAGACCAATGGTACAATCATATTGATCTCCATTATTTTTTAGACCAATGGTACAATCATATTGATCTCCATTATTTTTATGATAATAAAATAGGTAACTTGAGAGTGTGCTACTAATGGTGTTATCAGTGTATTTTAGACAGATGACTTCCAACACAAATATTATGAGGTCAAAGGCAAAAACTCAAGACAAAAGGATGATCAATAAAGTTACCAACTCATTACCCCAAACAAAAACACATTGAATATTACTGTTGTGAAGAAGAACTTACATAAAGAAAAAGACCGCAGACATGGAGTCAAAGTCAAATAGAAAATCTCAAGAACTCTAGTTCATAAATAGATAGACTACTAAACTTTGATTTTTTAAGAACATTTATGTTATGGGGCTTTAGGACTTGAAATATTTCAAAACCATGTTTTCATCGAATGCATATAAATATTTTACAATGGTGAATCCCTTAGAATAGCCTATATAATGCTTAAATGTCAAAATAGTACACTGACATATGGCATGATCTATCAACCTACATGAGCTTGATCGCTCATCCTGAATGCAGTCTGGCATAACTTATGAAGAATGATCAATCGTCTAGAATGCTACTAGAAATATGCTACAAAGCATGATTGATCATTTCCTATGTATAATTGATTAATTGAATTGGGTTGATTGATTAATGAGTTTTGAAAAAGGTTAAAAAACTCATTGATTGATGCCATCATTGATCAATAGGCTTAGGAAACTTAAAAAATATAGCCATCATACATGATTGATCGATCAACGCTTTTTTAATCCTTTTGGTAATAGGTAAAATATGACTAATTTGGTTGGAAAACTTATAAGTAGGCCCCCAAATTTGTAGAGGACTAATATTGTCATACAAAACCTCTAAAAATTTTACCCTTTAGAAGAGAGAAACCTCAAAATTTCCCAAATCTTTCAATCTCTCGTCACTCTCTTTGCATTCAAAGTTCCATCAAGCTCCTACACATTTTAACTATTGTACTTAAAGTTTTGGAGGCTTGGATCTCACTTGGAGAATGACTATCTTTCTATTAAGAAAGTTGTACGTTTGTTTTATTCCTTGTATTTTTAACTTTCTTTTGTAGAGGTTCTCTAGTACCTTAAAGCTAGAACAATTGACATTCTAGAGATTGAAATCTAGAAAGGCAGTGCTAACTAGAGCTAAAATCTGGTTTGTATTGAATCTCTTGGGGAGAGATCAATTTTTATAATTGGGGATTACACGTGGCTTAAAGAGAGTATGAAATCTCTTTTTATTTTCAACTAATAGAGCGAATTAGTAGAATTTCCCCAAGAAAAGGGTTTTGTGAGATGATTAACATTAGGGGAATATTGAGCACAAAAACTCATTGTTTCCAATACTGTGTGCTTGTTTTATTATTTTCCAAACTTTACTTTTTTTGCATTCTATGCGTTTTAATTTTTTAACTTAGAATCTCAATTCACCCCCCTCTTGATAAGCCACTTGGGCCAAATATTGGTAGCATCTTTTAAGCTACCCATTTATATGAATTAAGATGCTACTAGGTGGTGTATACTTTTCCTAGACTAAAATCATTTTTTCTGGTGGGGTGAGACTTAACCTATCATACTTTTCCCCCTCTTGATAAGCCACTTGGGCCAAAAGTTTGTTTATATCTTCCAATAGTTGGAAAATCAGTTCAGGCGTATTTTAGTCACTTTACCTCATCATTAGATTTATTTCTTTATGTTATCTTGTTACTTATGTTTAATTATGTCTATGGTTCAAGTTTCATGTGCATAGGATATATAGAATGGGAGAAATAAGGAGATAAGTCAATAAGTGTAAGTGAAGAGCATTTTTATAATTGATCAAAATCTCATAATTAAATAGACATAGGGGTCGTGCATGACCCCCAAGGGGCAGCTTAAGTAAGGTTTTTTTTTTTCATTCTTTCTTCTCTCTCTCTCTCTCTCTTATTCTCTGCTCATCTCCTTTTCAATCTTTGATTTTTAATGGTATAAGAGCAATAGATCACATCTGGCACATCTTGGGTTGTGCGTCATCTACCCATATTCCTTTGCCTGCATCATCCCATTCACATCAGCCCTAATTAAGGGTAGATTGGGATTATTGTTTTAGAAATTGAGATTTATGTATCGATTTGAGTTGATTGAAGTGCGCACATCATATTTTTTGTCCTAACCCTAATTTCTTGAGGTGGGGCCCACATCAGAGATCTACAAGAAGTTATTGGGGAAGTGAAATTATGTTGATTTGTGATCCTATACAAAAAAAACATGGTTGTTTCAGGTGAAATATATGCCCTATATAGAGAGGTTTTGGGGTTAGAAGGAAAAGATACAATTGTTATCACTTCTGAGAGGTTGATGGGATCAAACTATCTCAATTGGGCCAAATTAGTCAGAATGTATTTAAAGGCCAAGAAGAAGATGAAGTTTATTCATGATGATCCCTTAATTCCAACTAATGATGATTGGGAAGTAGAGGACAACCAAATTATGATTTGGATTGTCAATAACATTCTCTACACTGAGAAATAAAATGATGAATTGATATACTACAAAGGCTATATGTCTTTAGAGTCTTTATATGCTCAGGTGAGAATCTATCGCAACTGTATGAGTTGTATATAAATTTATTTGGATTGAGGAAGGGAAATAAGATAGTTATAGAGTTCTATAGTGCCTTTTTGGGCATTTGGCAAGAGATCAACGTGTATCATCCTTTCACTGTAGATGAACGTGAATTGAAAAAATAGCATAATCAACTACTTGTAACAATGTTTCTTGATGGTTTGGGTGTTGACTTTGATGAAGTTAAGGCTCAAGTACTAGCCTCATATGAAGTACCTAACTTTATCCACCACCTTTAATAGAATTATGATAGATCAAAAAACAACTGTACCCAAGGGAGTGAGGGGTTGGAAAGTTGTTAAGATGATGGAAGCGACTACATTTAATACCTTGAATTTTGTATCTACTTTAACAAAATCTTCTAGAGTTTGTGCAGGTAGTGGCAGAGGTAGAGGTAAAGATGGCTTAGGTCAAGGTGATGGTAAACCTGAGAGGAAGTGTACCCATTGTGGATGAACCAACCATTACTTAGATAGGTGTTGGATTAAATCTGGCAAACCCATATGGGCCAACTCTACTATCAATGATGGCAGTGGAAGTAAACCTGAGAGGAAGTGTACCCATTGTGGATGAACCAACCATTACTTAGATAGGTGTTGGATTAAATATGGCAAACCCATATGGGCCAATTCTACTATCCATGATGGCAGTGGAAGTGAACCTGAGAGGAAGTGTACCCATTGTGGATGAACCAACCATTACTTAGATAGGTGTAACTCCTATTACACCGGGAGCCCTAGTGAGATGCAATAGTTGCTTTAGCATCAACTACAAATTGTGCAACGTATGGCTCAGATTTCAATTGCATCCACTTTTGCATTTGTGGCTAATGCTTCTATTCCTACTGCCACTGTGATGAGTTCAAGTACATCTGCTTTCCATGTGTGTCCTTCACTATCCTAGGTTCTTAATTCAAGGGCCATGACACATATGTTAGGTATGTCATCTTTGTTTTCTAACCTGAAAGGAATTCTTGAATATAAAGCACACTAATCAAGCTAATGGCTCTATTTCCTTAGTTTAGGGAGTTGGTACTATCACTCCTGCATTCTTTTTGTCACCTCAATCAGCTCTAATTGTTCTTAAGTTTCCCTTGAATCTATTATCTGTAAGTCAGCTAGCAAAGTGTATGAATTGTTCCTTAATGTTCAACCTTATTCATTGTGTTTTTTCAGGATCTCATGAAGAGGATTAGTTGCACTAATGAGTTAAACTTTGTAGTATCTAAGATTAGGTCATCCATAGCCAACAAAACTAACTCAAATATTTCTAAAGTTTCCTTCAAGCCTTTCTTTTAAGTGTGAGTCGTGTCAATTGGGGAAGCATCACAGGAGTTTGTTTCTAGTCGCAAACCATACAACCAGTTAGTTATTTGAGATTGTACACTCAAACGTTTGGGGTCCTTGTCTTGTAACTAGTCATTTTGGTTAAAGGTATTTAATTTTGTTCATTGACGATTTTAGTAGGTGCACTTGGATTTCTCCTTAAGGAAAAGTCTTGAGGCTTTTGATGTATTCCATTTTTCATTGATGATTTTAGTAGGTGCACTTGGATTTCTCCTTAGGGAGAAATCTTGAGGCTTTAGATGTATTCCGTTTTTCTATAATGAAATAGAGAATCAATTAATTGCCCCAATTCACAAATTTAATACTTTTTATCAAGACCAAGGGATCATTCATCGAATGTCTTCCATATTCACTCCTCAACAAAATAGAGTTGCAAAGTGTAAAAATCATCATTTGCTTGAAGTTTCCTGTGATGATTCATATGAATGTCCCAAAAATATATTGGGGTGATGATGTTCTCACTGCTTATTTTTTTATCGTAGGATGCTTATTTTGTCCTTGATATTGAAGAACATAAATGGAAGAGTCTAACATGACTCTCGTAGTAAGAAGTCTTACATGACTCTCGCAGTAAGAAGTCTTACAAAGCTAAAATTAATATGGTAGAGTCTTACAGGAGTCTCACAAAAGAAATTAATACCTGTAAAACTCATAGAAGAGTCTCATTTAAAGGTATTTTATTTATATTAGTCTTCTATTTATTTTCAGTTGTTTAATTGTTCTAGGACTTATCTTTTAGTGTTTAATTTTGGGTGTAACTGGGACAAGAGTAGTTTAATTGTATAGATTCTACTTGTTTCTTCTATTATAAATAGATGTTCATTGTACTCAGATAACAACAACTTAGTGAAGTATTTCTCTTTTCCAAAAATTTAACATGATATCAAAGCGGGTTCTACAAGTTGACTTAGTCAACACACAGATAATAAGATCTTTTTTTAATCTATAATCTCTAGTAGTTTAGGTTCATATTCTAATTTTTATTTCTTTCTGGTTCCATTAACTTTAATTATTACAAATTTTATATTGATGAAAAGATTTTTGGGTCTACTTTCTGAATCAAATTTTTTTTGGCAATTAGAGTTGTCTACAAAGAGAAATCAATATTTGAAGTAGCAAATATCATACCACAAGAGAAGTTCGAGCAACAATAAAAGCTTCAATTTTCAAGCCTTTTCATACCATCAAGAATGAGATTTTAATTATATATAAAAAGAAATATCTATCAGTCTATTTTCTTACCTATCAAACTAATTCTAAATATGAGTTTTCTAGAGGGAGATATCGATCTCAGAAGAGTCAATGATCATACTACCCAAAGAAGAAAGAGTACTCAGCTCGACCAGATTAAATAGTCCAAAATATATCAGATTCTTTCCCTCAAAATAAATTCATTTTTTGAAAAAATAAATTTATTTTTTGAAAAAAAAAAATTTATACTTGGATGAAACGTATGGAAGTCCGATTTCAAAATGAGAAATCTTCATGTCAATGTTATCGATATTTAATGTGATATTCGCATTGGAGTCCGCAAGGGTCAAACTACAGAACAAAGAAAATTAAGTGGTCATAAAAGATTCAAGAATGAAGTTTTTTATGTCAAATTAGGTATCAATTTAAAAAAATTTCAGTCTAATTTCGTGAGAAATAAACAATTGTGATTATGAGCGAATATTTTTGGAGATATTTGTTGAAGACATTCAAGTGGTATAGCATATAATTAAGAGAGTGAGTGGCATAGGTTATAATAAGTTACAAGTTGAGAAATATGTTTTGACTTTCTTATGCACTAGGGCATTGAAGACCACCTATATAAGTAATATAGTGAGGGGGAGGAGGGTCATTGAGTTCTTCTCTGAACCCTAATCTTCACCCCAACACGTCCCTCCCACAAGCTCTCTTCTCTTCATTTGCTCTTCTCCCTTCTTTTTCTTCTTCTCAATCTAGTTCCTATGGATTAAACCCTAGAATTTAACAATATCAGACGATAAACCATTGGATGGATTTGGCGTCTTGATTGACTGATTGGAGAAAGAGACTCGACAATTTACCATCAAAGTTAGTTATCTGTACTAGAGTTCCATGAGAAAGAAGATGTTTTTTTTTTCTTCCTCTTGATCCCGATCAAACTGGATCATGAACAAATGTTGGAGAACCTCCAACTGGATGCTAGTTGGAAACCGGTGAGGATGAGCGGGCGGAGGCAAGCCACATCCTTGAATACGTAAAAAAGAGATCCCGAAGCATTGAGAACAGGAAGTGCTATTCTTTTATCAAAAGTACCAAAGATCATTTTTTTCAAAAATCTCTCCTTTTTTCCTATTTTCTCTCCTATTTCCTCTCTATGCATTGATTTGAATTTAGTTTCCATTTCTCCTAAAATCCAAGTTTTTTAGCCAAATATCGTGTTTTGATGTTGTTTTCAAGTTTTGCGTATTTGTTACTTGGTTGTGTATCTTTCGCATAGTTAAGTCCAAAAATTGTGGTCACCCCAAAAAAGTTATACTTGGCCAAATCTATTTAGTTTTATCGTTATAGTTTCCCCTAGTTTTTTTTAAAAAAGAGTCACTTTGGAAGTATGAGTATTGCACAGTCTACTTCTTCCGGTTAAAGTTGTTTTCCTCTAGTATTTCTTCAATTTATCATCTTGAGTTTTTTATTTGACCCACTACCTAAAAAGTATAGTAGTGTGTCCAACATTTATCTTGAGTCAAGTCTTTTATTCTTCACCCAAGATGTGGTTTGTATTTGAGCTACCTATCAAAAGTGAATAGTCTATTTGTTAAGCCTAAAATTGGGCGATTTCCCCGCTTTTTAAATTGAGTGGGGTGTGTTTTAGACTATGACCGTTTTGACTGGTGTATGGAGTTTTATTGTACGGCTAGGAATGATTTTCTTCTCCCACATAGTGTTGTGTCCAAGTCGGGTCTTTATGTCCTTTTCATCCCCCAGCTTGAGGGGGAGAAAAAGAAAAAAAAATACAATAAAGAGGTATTTTGTTCCATATATGGTAATTTTTATGCTACCAAAATATTCAAGAAAGGGGGAGAACGAATGATGAAGATTTAACATCTATGAAAAAAATTTAGCCAATAAAGTTTAAAAACCAAAATTGAAGACCAATAATCATTTTCATTGCAAGTTGAAGTTATAAACTCCAACATGAGGGGGAGTGTTGAAGAGCAATTATATAAACGTCTTACATGACTCTCACAGTAAGAAGTCTCATATGGCCAAAATTAAAATGGTGGAGTTTTATAAGAGTCTGGCAGGAGGAGGTTTCATAAAAGAGTATCAGTTAAAGGTGTTTTAGTTATATTAGTTTTCTATTTATGTTTAGTTATTCAATTATTATAAGACTTATCTTTCAGTGTTTAACTTTTGGTATAAACAAGGGTAGTTTAATTATAATTGGATTGTACTTGTTTCCTCTATTATAACTAAATGCTCATTATTCAATCAATAAACAAGTAAGATAGCATTTTGATCATGTCAAGAGTTCAAAGCTATGAGTACCCTTCCAGAGGAAGAGTTATAAGAGTCATCTTGAGTAACAAGTCATGCATGATGACTTTTTAGTGCTTGTGCAATCTTTTTATTTCCAAATCAACATTTTATTCATTTAGATTCATCAAAACCTTTAGGCTATATTTGGAACACAAAAAGTGGAGAGAAAAGAAAGAGAAAAAGAAAATAAAAGAAAAAAGATTTATTTTCTCTCGTTTGGATGCCCATGGAAAATGAGAGAGAAAATGGACAAGAAATATAATTTCTCTTGTTTGAATACACATGGAAAATGAAAAAATAAAACAAAATTAGTAATATTTTAAATTTTTGATGATTAAGATTTTCTCTCAAGTTTCTATTTTTTTTCCTCCCCAAATTTCATCATTTTGTGAGAGAAAATTTATTAACTAAGAGAGTGATTTTCTCTATTTTTTTTTCTCTCAATGAATCTCTGTTGGCAAACAACAGAAAATAACTCTCAGGTGTTCAAGAGAGGGAATGAGACAAGAGTTGATTAGAAATTTAACTCAACTCTATATACCTTGAGATGTACAATGGTTTAAAAGATCTCTCGGAGAGAAAAATGAAGAGCATGTGAAGATTAACATAGTCATACAACAAACACAAATACAAACTCCATATACATGCAAAGCATCTTCGTGATTGTAAATTATTCTTCTCCACTTATTTTACAAATAGTTTGATTTGTTTTTCTCCTTCAAACTAGTTGCTCCCTGTTTTCTTTCTGTTTTTCTTCTCATTTTCTATATGCACCCAAAGCACAAAAAAAGCTGGGAAAACAGTGGCAAGTCACCTGAAGCTCTCTGCATTTCTTTGAGTAATTTGCAATGTCCACATCATGGGTGGGCATAAGCAATTCTTGTGGTTATACAGAAATTGTCACAGGTATAGCCTGATGCGATCCCTTATTGGCTGGCGACATATGGGGCAAGTTGATAGAGAGTTCCCACATTCTCGACAAGTCTGCAGTTCAGAAAGTGATTTAAAATTTTAGTAATGGAGGAGATCATGACACAACTAAACCTAAGACAGAATTCAATTTTCTTACCATGTGCCCACAACCAAAAGCCAAATCCTTTGCATTGCTCAGGCAAATTGGACACACCTGAGAAAAATCAAACACTGTAATGCTACAGAAGAAACCGCATATAACATATTTAAGCGATTTGCACTCATGGAGATCAAGCCAATGGGTTCCATTAGAACCATCATGCTTAGAAAGCACAGCCTGAACCTCCAAATGGGCTTATTAACTGTCAAAGGTGACATTCTTTAAGAAGTGAAACAATCAAACCCATTTTCTTGAGTTTTTAAGAGACGGTAAGATGAAACATAATTTTTGCAGGTAATTCTTGTAAACTGGTGTACTGGTGGTTGTTTGAAAATGGCACCATACTTGGGTTGAACCATCAGCAGGTGAATCCGTGGGCCTGCCTGTTGCTCTTGATGGTTGACGCAGGTGAGCAGAAGGAATTGGAGGAAGTCGAGGCATTATTCTCTTGGTTTTCCCAGTCCTTCGTCTTCATTGAATTCACAAGAAAAAGATTTTAGAACATGAGAACCCAGATAAACAGAAGAAACAACTGGTTGTACAATGCTCCTGCTTACCCAAGAATATGAAATTCTTTCACTGCTTTATATTGGAAGGGGATCTCCATGAGTGCTGCAACAGCAAATGCAGCTTCCTTTTCTGAGGTGCTCACATTTTTAGTCATGATAGAAGTGAAGTTAACGAACTACACAAGAATGAGAAGAGTTGATCTAAACTTGTATGTAAAAGAGTTTAGCTACTGTAAATGCAGCATCTTGGTTTTCTAAGGTATCATGATACCTGAAAGTTATCAAAGTCTCGTTGAGGAATTTTATCATCAAACTTCCGCATGTCTTCCCATGGGCCATCTCCAACACCCACCAAGACAATTGATAACGCATAAGAACTAGTCATGCAAGCAGCAGTAAGCGTTCCAGTTTTAAGGTTTTCAGTCATGAAGCATCTATATGCATCAAAGCCCTGAAGACCTGAACAGTTTATCTCATCAGAAGCTAGAACATTTCAGGGAAAGTTTTATTACCTAGCAGAGACAATTGCATTTATAGTGTCTCTTTCCTGCTTGCTTAGATCTCCTTCTTCTGTATCACTGCTTCTTGTGACCTTTTCACAGGAGAAAAGAACTAAAAATTTGCACGAATGATTGGAAACAAAACGAACAAGTTTGTTGGGAATGACCTGCCCATCAGCGATAATCACCAAAACATGATATTGTCCACCGCTTTCCTCAACAATGTCTATTGCAGCCTCAATAATGGGTCCAAAGGAAGTCGGGCCTTCCAAAACACAAGGTCGAAAGTGTTAACAACAACTGAATCCTTAAAAAGAACGATTTTAGGGACACGTCTATTACCTTATTTAATCAGAATAGATGTTTGAAAATTACTTTCTATTTTCCAACAAAAGTAGTCTTCTATGATAGTATAAATCTAACAATCAATAAGAGTGAAGAGGCAAGAAAAGCAACACTAATTCGTGGAAGATTAAAGAATGATTTTAACTTATCAAACCAAATAAGCCCTTATTCAATCCAAGGTTGGTATTTGGCAAATGGCAACAAGAATTTGGGAAAGAACAAGACAAACAACTGACCTGAGAGCTTCACATGAGGTACTATCCCTCTATAGCAAGCCAAAACTTCTTCAAATCCATCGCAAGGTCGGTGATCATCGTGGAAGCTGAAGACCCCGTTATCATGCGTTGTTACTAACATACAGAGAAATATTAAGATGAAGATTCTCATGGTTATTTACATTAAAAACCAAGAAAAAACGAAGCTTAAAGCAAATGCTTACCATCACCAAATCCAAAACAGGGAATGAGATGATCTTCATCAAACGGGGCGAGGGCTTTGCCAATAATTTGAATGGCTTTCTCATACGGATTAGGTGTAGAACCGATTGCGTGCAAGCTTTTTTTATTGAATGATTGCATTCCTTTTCACATTAAAAGCCAACATTAGCCCCTTAAATTAAAACAGGAAATACTAGTAACGAAGAGTAAGGGACGCGAACAACAAACCAGTCCACTCATTGCTTTTAGTGAAATCAATTCCGAGTATAAGATTTGATGATTCCAGACCCGCTTCCTTCAAGGCATCTGTGACCTGCATAACCAAAATGCCATGTAAGTAAACGAAAAGTGTAGAGAAACAGAGCGGCTACACAGGCGCCTGTAGAATATCAATTACACTGGAGTTTCTATGACTGCAATGAACGCCGTTTACCAACGTTGTAACTTGTATTGAATGATGATACGGAACAAGGTTAGGTTGGCCTTAGTTGTTTGAATGGGAGAGAAATCAGAGACTTCAACGGTTAACAAGTTTTTGCATTGTTTCGCTTTTCCGTTAGAATATTTACATGAAGTTTGACATAAAAAAGAGGCTTAGAAGTAGCAAATTCCCGAAATTACATAGGAGTCGTTAGTTTAGACAAACATAATAAAATATATATATAATTTCCAATCCAATTCGTGAGTGGGTGTAGGTGACCATTGTGAAGTTGGGTCAAAGGCATATCCTAAAATGATTAGCCGACTTAGAAAAAAAAAAATCAATTAATAAATTCAAGATTATTTTGCTCACTAATCCATATAGGACTATTTCTTAACAATCATGCCCTAGGGTGACATGAAAATAAGGAGAATAGTAGATCTTCTTCTTTTACTTGATTCTAAATGACAACCAAAGGCCGAGTGAACTTTTCCCTTTCTAGAAAATGAAGAGAGGAAAAAACTTCCTCCAATTAGAGATTTTTTTTTAAAATTTTTTAGTGTAAAAAAATAACATCAAAATGACACATCCTAGCTAGATCGATAAGTAGTCAAACCTAGTTGATCTATGTTCAACTTGTCGACCCATCACTTCACTCACCCAGTTTTTACAAACGTATAAAACATCTAAAAAATTATTAAATACATACTTAATTTCTTTAACTGATTAAGAGTAATTTCACAAGAAAAGATTGGAAACTTTAAAGGTAATATCTTCATAAATAACATTTACCTTTGTTCTATGTAATATATGTTACATAGATAAATCCTTTCAGTAGGGATTAGAGAGCTGATCCAATATAAAAAATCATTTGGTATGAAATATGTGAAACGCTATCTCAACGGTCCGATAATGATCAACGACTATCTCAGTCGTTTCACATGTTTCACACCAAATGACTTTTCATATTAGATCAACCATATAGGTCCATATATTCATGTCTACTCTAGTAAGCGTATACAAATTTTGATTGCGTTTTAAACTAAAATTACCTGCCATGCCAAACAACAACATTCAAGCAGTACTACGCGTCTCCGCGAAACAAAAGGGAAAAAAGAGGGTGAGCAACTCACTCACCTCTTCGATCGAGGTGAACGTATCTGGTATATAAGCATATTTGGATCTTCTGCTCTCCTTCGCCGGCTCTCTCCTCTTGACGGACGGCGGAGATGCTCTCCTCATCGTGGTCTTCTTCTCGTAAGAGTCATACCTCGATATGCTTCTGGTAATTGGTGACTGTGCCTTCGTTCGCCGACGCCGCAGAGAAAGCAAAATGCCCATTCCTCGTCCTTTGGGAATGAAGTGGGGAGGACGCTCTTTTTCATTATTGGAATCTTATTCTTCTTCTTCTTCTTTTAAAACTACGGAAAAAAGCAAGCAACGCCATGAGGTATGGAACCCACCCTGCTCTCTTTTGGTGTAGAATGGAATCGAGAGATTCTTAAAGAACCCCAGAGTGACGTATGCAGATGGAAAGAGGAGAATAAGATTCTGCATTCAGAGAATGACACAAGGGTTTACTGCACTCCATGAAAGCTCCTTTGCCTGAGCCATAAGCATCCATGTAGTCCTAGTCTTCAAAAAAGGAATCGTTGGATTGGACTTTGGATAATCACTTGATCGAGGATAACGAACTGCTCTCACATGACGTGAGTCTGTTTGGTGATTGATCCTGTTCATGTTTAGTCTTTAGTTCTTGCCACCTTTGTACGTGGACACTTTATGACTAATACTAAGAAATCTTTTTCAACCATTTCACAATTGGCGGACAAAAAGATAAAAAAAATTTCCTGTAAAAATCTCTCGTAGTGGTGCTATAATAAAAGAGTCATTGTGCTATGAGTGGTTCACATGGTTCGTTATTGCCTTGAGATTTAGAGCTTATAAGTTTGAGGATTATTTCACCAATTATTCTTCCTTCCTTGATTGGTAACTTCACAATAATGATAAAATATAATACTCAATTTAGACATGAATAAATTTGATCAACAAATTTATAACAATGGTCCATATCATAGACTGATTGATAGTCTCGATTATGGGGTCCAACCAATAGTTGAAGTCAAAGCATTCTAACCAAAAAATAGCTATTTGGAGGTCAAGTAAAATATTTAAATTAATAGTCGAGCATTCATGGAAGTCAGATAGTTTTGCTAATGGTGCAACTCCGAATCAAATATCAAAGGAGTAAGTCATAGTTAGCCATCTTAATCGATTACATAAATACTACATGAATCAACCCAAAGTGAAAAGTGTCAATTGATGATACAAGGACCCTAGTGAAACGACTATGCAACTAGTGGTCCAAGTAAAAAACCTTAAATCAATAATCAAGCAACGATGAAATTAAATACCTTGGCTAATAGAGTAAGCTCAAATTCATAACAAAAAAGTCAGAATGTGGTCAACCATGGCCAATGTTAAGCATTTGGATCACCCTTGAGTGACTTTTGATCAAGATCATCAATAGTCCCAAATCATGTTGGGTCTTATTAGTGCACCCTGAGGGAAAGTGAAAGTGAATTCAAATTTACTTTTGGTTACCCAAAATCGTTAGTGTGCGTCCACTAGGGAAAGTGAAAGTGAATGAATTATTAATTCACTTTCACTCGCCCTCGACCTCGCCGCTGCTCCCCTCCCCCACGATCGACCTCTTGCTGTTGCTCGGCCTTGCCCTCCCCTACCGCTACGTTGCTTCCCTCTCCTCTCGCCGCCCACTCTCTCAAAACTGAACCCAGTCATGAATAATTCAATTTTTAAATTATTTTATTAATTTATAGTACACTAAAATATATCTTATTTTATTAATAAATATCCTATTTATTTATTTATTATATTCATGACTTTTTATATTATATTAAATTAATAATTTAAGAGTGATAATTAAGATATTGTAAAAGTAAGAATTTGATCAAACAACTAGCCAATATAAAATTAAAAAAATTTGTTTGTATTGTATATTTTATAATTAATTAAATTAATAATTTTATTTTAACTTTTAATTATTGTATAAATTTAAAATAAACTGAAATTTATCTTATTTTATTAATAAAATACCTTATTTAATTATTCATTATATTAATGATTTTTAATATTATATTAAAGTACTACTTTAAGAGTGATAATTAAGATATCGTAAAAGTAAGAATTTGATTAAATGTCTAGATATTATAAAAGTAACCATGTTTTTTTAGGCATAGTATTTATTATATTTAATTAAATTAATACTTTTTAAAATTTTGAAAATATTTTCATTATTTTTTAATTAAAAATCTAAATACTACCTTCTAAAGTTACATCTATCAGAGTATTTTATGAATAAATTTATTCTCTTGTTTCCACTACATTTTCTATTGGACAAACTAACACAAGAAAGTACTTTCCATTGAGCACATCAACACAACACCACCCCCCACCCCCCCACTTATTCCACAAGGCACACTTAAGGTTTATATTTTCTAATTAGCCCCTTCTTCTTGCTTATTTATCTACGACTCCCATTTTCTACATTTTCCAGTGGTCCTTCACTTGTTTGTCTATACAATGCTGCTATGCCTCCAAAAAAATTCCAACACAAGGCAAAGATCAGTTTTTTCTTCTTGACCCTTTGAGAACAGATTGAGCAAGCACTAGTAAGGTTTCTCAATTGGTAGTAACCAGTAAAGAGATCATTCAATGCGGCTAGAACTTGTTGATCTCTGATGATGTTCTCACAAACATCAACATACTTCTGCGGTTGAAGTCTTTTCTCCAAACCAAAATGGTTTAGGTCTGTATTGGTAGCAGCAACATTACTGTAATTCTGATGAGAGGACTCACGAAGGGCAAGTAGTGCTCTCTAGTGAATTGCTATAGCAGCAGCACGGAAGTTGGCATTCATTGCCTTGGCAAGTTGAAGCCTTCCCATTGAAATAGAGGGACAAATTGTCATTTCACATACCATCTCATTTTGCACCATTGCAAACATGCACCCAACACTAGGTTGAATCCCTCTAAGCATGCCAATACAAATCTTACAAGTTACATTACCCCCAAGAATAAGTGGATATCTGCATAACCCTTGTGCTGCAAAAACAATAGCTTTTTCTAAGTATCCCTAACTATCCAAACCCAAAACTAAGGCTGTAAAAGACCAAACAAATTTCTGGAGCATCTGCTCAATTACAGCCAAAGAATTATCTAGATTTCCATAATTAACAACACTTGTTTCATTCTCCACTGCCACTATTTTCAACACTGGTTTCGGGCTATCTAGCAGTAATGTTTTCTGCACTGCCATAGCAGCATTGTGTCCTTGGCTATCATTTTCCGACAATGAGGTTAAAGATGCATGTGCACAAGCAGCAGCAACTAGGGGTCCCAAAGCAGATGCCAAAAATGCTACCAAAGCCATGATTGGATTCCCTGAGCTTTCAAACTGGATTTTGTTTCCTTGATCAAGGACTTTTGAACAAGTCCCTCGAATATCGTAGTTACCATTTGACAATGGATTTTTGGAATCACTTGAGGCATTAGATGAAACAGGAAGTTCAATGTTTTCCAATTAACCATCTTCCATGGGCAGATGAATCAAGTGCACAATGCATTGTGCTTTTGTTTTGGTGCCAACAAGATCTGCAATTTCATTCCAGTTGTCATTATAATTCTCCAATGGTTCAAGAAGCAATAGCGTTGTTGTCCCCCTCAAGCTCACTGTAAGCCTTCATGCTATCCACCCTAATGAAATCTATGCTTGCATACCAAGCTGCAAACTTCCCATCATGAAATCATTCAGAGCAAAGTGTTATATCCACCTCCTTTTGTGAGTGATAAAATGAATGTAGCAATGATTTTGAACAAAAATAGCAATGGTTCTCAAACAATCTCTCCTGAATCCTTCCATCTAAGTCATAAGCTTCAACATCCACACACACCGAGGGCATAAAATACACATCTTCCAACTAATATCTATTTTTTGGCTTGCCAAAATGGATCAAACTATCAATGGATTTCAATGCAACAGAAGAAAGTTGAAGGTCCCCATTTGCCTCTTCTTGGATAACTGGACCCACAACCTTGGATTGAGATTGTAAAGGTGCAGCCATATGGTTGATAATTCCCTAGCGGTCCAAAAAGAGAGCAATTTTTTTGATATCATGGACTTCATAAGTCACTGCTGGTTCTACTCTCAAAACTGTCAGCATTGTTTTCAGCAATGCCAGTGTTGTTAGCACTGGTTTCTGTAGTGCCACAGCAACAGCACAAAAAAAATTGTTGAAGAACCCATGAGCATAAGCACAATCTGTCCATCTTCATAAGTCCAAACGTTCCTCAAAATCTTCCTTCAAATGGTTGTGAACATGTTCGGTCAGTGTGTGCTCTACCCTTGAGCAATGGACCCATGTATGAATTAGAACTGCAATTGCAGCAAGTCGCTCTCTAGGCGCTGCTCTCATCATATTTTTGTTTTCTAAGTCTTTGTTATACACACAATAAATTATTATTTTAATTTTTTTTCTTTGATTTACTTAATTCTATTTCAGTTTTAGGCCATAAGGGTATTTTTGTAATATTTATCTTAAACCCTGTAAGGGTGAACCCTATTTAAGGGGTAAGAGTAATGAGAAAGACAAGCATTGATTTTTAGGTTAAAAAGGGTTTTGAGTTCTCCTCAATGAGCTCAGGGGTGTGCGTTCTCCTTAACAAACCTAGGGTTTTCAAGCTTCATTTGGCTTGATCTTTGCCTGTCTCTACCCAATGAGTCATTCTATGTGCCTAGAAGAATGGATTGCCATTTGAAGACAATTATCCTTAGAAGAATGTATTGCTATGTGTAGAGAATTGGCAGAAGAACGTGCACGATGCATTCCCAATGCAGTGGAAAGCATACGTGAATGGCGTGCAGCTTCCATTAAAAAAAATTATACAAGGAAGCAACTGGCTGCCGTAGAAAAGGTCATACGACCTCAAATCTCCGAGCACGGAATAAGCACTAAATGAGAGGCAGTCGATCGAGATGTTGTCTTGGACGGACAGGAGAAGCAAGAAATTAGAGAGCCCTCAGTCTCTAGCGGCGGTGACATCCGAATTTGGGGACTAAGAAATTCCAAAATCGGAAGGGTATTCAGCACACCCTTCGTCAAAAAATTTGGAAAGGGGTTCGACATCAATCCCTTTCCCACTGGACTCCATACATCTTTCCAAACAGAAGATGCAAGGAAATCCAAAGTCGAACAGCGGGGACCAAGCTTTGGGGAAATCGGAAGGGTTTTCTGCCAAAATATCGTTGGTAATGAACGATTTGGGTGTGACCCCTAATCCGACTCCGAGAACCATGAAAATCTCCGAGAAGGACCATGGAAAGCCAAAATTGGAGTCTGATGTAGAGGAACCAAGAGGCTTGTTCATCGTCCCACCTCAAGGTTCTTCGGACCAGCCCCATTCTAAATTTCAGAAATGATATCTGGCAGTTCACCATCAGAAAAAGGTGAAAGCACGATTTGCTGCTATTTGCCACCGAAAACTGAGGAGGCGGCTCTGTCGGTGCCATCAGAAACAACTCCGGTGGGATTTGATTTCCGGACATCAACTATCACTCTCAATCCGACTCTCGGTAGAATAAAGGGAACCCAATTCCAAAATTTATCGGGGTAAGTATCGGCAACCTCAATTTTGCATTCAATCATTCGGTCAAATGAGAAAATTAGTGCAGCTGTGTGATGAAGTGTCTGCAATACAAGATAAAAAATTTCTGGGATGCCGAGAAGGATTGCAAAAAAAATTTGGATGTTGTTTAATTTTTCGATTGACGAGACCACCTGTAGTGTGCATGTCCCATATCTGTTTGTGCTTAATGGGATGCTCGTGCATGATAAGCAAGTTTTTGTTGGTCCAATCGTTCATAAACAGGAGCGAGAGACTTTTGTAATCAAGACAAAAAAAATATTGAGACTTAGGGGGGTAGTGCACAATGTAAGATCAGGGGGAAAGTGAGAGGGAGTGTAAAGTACTTTCCCTAGGGAAAGAGAGAGGGAATATAAAGTATTTTCCCTAGGGAAAGTGAGAGGGAATGTAAAGTACATGTTTGTGTTAGTGTGCGCAATGGAAAGTGCAGTGTAAAGTACTTGTTTGTGTTAGTGTGTACAATGGAAAGTGTGGTGTAAAGTGCAAATAAATTATTTATAAAATACAATATTTTGAAATATCTGACTTTAAGAAAATTAAATTAATATTATTTAATAAATAAAATATATTAAATATAAAAATTAAATAAATGCATACTTTTATATTATTAAAATTGTAATTTTATAATGTCTAAATATGAAATAATTATACAAACATCGTATTATTGTATATATAAAAAAATTACAATTGTATAAATAAAAATACAACACACAAAATATTTGTCAAATTAAGGTGGGGAAACAAGGTGGATCGAGTTCTTTTTTTTAGCTTTTTTTTTGTCAAATTAGAAGTAGAGGTTTAAGGTTAAGGGTTTGGGGTAAAGTTGAGTTCTTAAAAATACGGCTCGAGGTTAGGTTGAGTGTTTAGAAACTCCACTTGACCCAAACATTAAACAAAGTTAAAATTATTTTAAAAGGAATGAAAAAAATAAAAATAAATTATTAGTTTTAATTATACTTTATAATTAAAAAATAAAATTGGAAAGTAATTAAATACTAAATATTGAATAATGAAAAATTCCAAAATATTAATATAAAATCAAAAACAGAAAAAGGAGATTATAAAAAAATAAAACATAACATAAATAATAACAATAGTTATTTAAAAGAAAAAAATTAATAATAATAATTATTTACTATAGCTAGTCTTCCTCGCTCAGCAAGTGGAACGAATAACAGTAACGGAGGTTGCAGAGAGGGGAGAGAAGTCATTGGTGCAGGGGATGGAGAGAGGAAAAGAGTCGAGAGCTGGCGAGAGGAAGGCAGAGGGGGCAACTGAAATTGCTGAAGGTCACGAGCGAGAGAGGAGTCGGACAGGTTGCAGAGAGGGAGAGAAGTTGTTGAAGGTCGTCGGTGCTGGGGACGGCGAGAGGAAGGGAGTAGAGCGTGGAGACAGGTTGCACAAAGGGCGATTGAAATTGCTGAAGGTCGGTCGCGAGTGAGAGATAATTTTTTTTCTCTAAAACCCAAGTTCGACAGAGCCCTCCTGGCAGCCCCAGCTCAAGCCTGATGTAATTGAGAGAGGGAAAGTGAATTCAGAGCTCGACCCCTCTGAATCCACTTTCTCTCCCATTATGCCTAAAACGGGGGAAAGTGAAATACAATTGTATTTTACTTTCCCCCTGCACTTACGCTGCGCTCTAACAGCTTTTGGCATGTTTTACCCAGCATAAGTGAAATACATTTCTCTTACGTTGCGCACTAACAGGACCTTATGTTGTGGAAGTAGGGAAGTGCACAACAGGCAGTAACTAGTCAACATTAGATGTCCTACTCATATTGTATGGGCATTTTGGGAAACAAAGGAAATTAGAGGAGACTTGGCATACCATTCAAAACTTTCCATTTGTAAGATATAAAAGCTTTGTTCTGGCAATCAAAGCCTTTGGAAGGATTGGACAGCTAGACCAAGCTGAGGAATTATGGTAGGAGATGAAGTCCAAAAAAATGTTGAAGCAGACTGAGCACTTCAACTCTATTATATCTGTATATTGTAGACATGGGTTTGTAGATAAAGCATCAGAGCTTTTTCAGGAAATGGAGACTAATGGCGGCAAGGCAAATGCCTTTACGCATAGGAACCTAGATCTTGGCTATTTAACAACAAGCTTGGTAAGAAGCACTAAAGACACTTCCGATCGGATCAGACCAGACCTCAAGCAGTTGGGTTAGGAGATCAACACCATGGGTGGAATCCACACTTTTACTTGTTGAAATATTTGCTGATATGGGTGCTGCAAATTTGAAGAAAATATTTGGCAGGTATGGTAACATTACAAGCGCTATAGTAATGAGAGAAGGGGATGGGAAATCCAAATTTTTTGGATTTATTAACTTTGAGAATGAGAAGCTGAGCGAATTGTTTTCTGCGTTGGGTATAATTACTTCATGCCTTCATTTTTGTGATACCAAAAGCAAATTGTCTGTCAATCCTGGTGATGGCTTGGAATCAAATATTTGAAATATTTGCTGATATGGGTGCTGCAGATTTGAAGAAAATATTTGGCGGGTATGGCAACATTACAAGCACTGTAGTAATGAGAGAAGGGGATGAGAAATCCAAATGTTTTGGATTTATTAACTTCGAGAATGAGAATCTGAGCGAATTTTTTTCTACATTGGGTATAATTACTTCATGCCTTCATTTTTGTGATACCAAAAGAAAATTGTCTGTCAATCTTGGTGATGGCTTGGAATCAAATATTTCACACGCCAAGATAGTCAGATTCTGCCAAAACTGGAACGTCGGAGATGCACTCAATGTCTTTGAAGAGATAGCAATACAGCAGGGGTCCAGTTATGAAGAATTTTCGAATGCAGACAAGTACAAGAGATATGAGATAGTATATGGAGTAATTGAAATCGAAGAATCTACAGAACCCATTGAGGAGGTTTTAGAAGAAGAAAATGTAGTTGAAGAGAAAGGTGTTCCCAATTGTTGGCTTACGGCAGTGAAAACTAATGAAATGCTTGCAGAGGAGATACAAGAGTTTGATGAAGGGGCTCTTCGATATTGGAAAGATATCCAGTGTTCTAAGATTGATAATCCCAAGGGCTGCAAGTTGGAGTTCTTTTTTTATCCCAAACCATATTTTACAAATATTGTCTTCGTCAAAACTTATCACATGATCAATGAGGATAAAACCATTTTAGAGAAAGCAACAGGAACAGAGATTCAGTGACTTCCAGGGAAGAGCTTGACACAGAAGGTTTTGAAACAGCCTAAAAAGGGATCAAAGAACACCAAACCCATCACAAAAACTGAAAAGTGTGATAGTTTCTTTAATTTCTTCAGTCCTCCACAATTCCCGGATGATGATGATATTGATGAAGAAACTGCTGAACAGCTTCAGACTCAAATGGAACAAGATTATGATGTTGGATCAACCGTCAGAGCCAAAATTATCCCACATGTTGTCTCATGGTTTATGGGAGAGGTTGTTCAGGGTGACGAGTTTGATGATATAGAAGGCGATGAGGATGAAGATGACGCAGATGTTGATGACGATGAAGAGGACACTACTGCCAAAAACCAGCCAAAGAAGGTATATGTTGGACAAAAGGTGAAGAGCAGAGTACCGCATGGGGAAAGCCAAGAGAGGCCCCCAGAGTGCAAACAGCAGCAGAGACAATTCGTCCAAATGAGACCAGTTGCAATGCCACCTATAGTTGCTGATTGTGTTTCCTTTTATTTCCCAGGTGCTCTAGGTTTGGGACAACAACTATTTTATGGCCAAGGTCCTCTCACTAATGCAATGCTTAATGGGTTAGGGTCTAGTGAGAGAATGATGCAATTTATTGTTGCTACTATTGCAGTCAGCTTCATGGTCTCTTTTCAGCACTTCCCTCGGCATTTGGAACTTCTTGACCAATTTCATCTGAAATGGATTCAAACAGCAGCGGGTGAGATCTCAACGTATGGGGAGGTGTTTGCGGTACTCCAGGATAGTTAGTAGCAGCTTGTGCTGTCTGGATTTTTGAGAAGGAACAACTGGTTGGATTCATACAAACCTGGGTTTTCTGCTGATGATGGTGATGAGGAAAAAGCTTGCAATGGGCTTCCTAGGGTTGTTTAGTTACGTGCCTGTTCAGTTTCACCAACCATACAACGTCACCATGCTGAACCCGTTGTCAATGATGGTTTCAGGCCTCTGAGTGTTTCAAGGTGCAGCAAATGGGAGGGGTCAGTGCAACTGAGTCTTCTCAATCCCAGGGGGCTGGTCATAATGTTGTTGCTGTTAGGCTGGCAAAGTGTAGGCTGTGCAACCTTGCCAATGGGGGGGCCGCCGTGAGGGGCAGTTTCACACCAGTCCAGGACTGAGGGAGGGCAGAGATGCTGTTTGGAGAGATGTAGCGATGTTCGACACGTATCCCTAAATTCAGCCATAGAAAAAAATTGTTACCAGGGGGAATGCTCCCGTTTTGGGCATCTAGAAGGCGGACATACCTACTGCAGATGCTACTTGGGAATAGGAGGAGACGTCAGCTTACGGACCCTACTTTTGAGCTTGAGGACAGGCTCTTTCTTCCAGAGGGTGTAATGTTATGTACGCAATAACATTATTATTTTAATTGTTTTTTATTTAATTTACTTTATTTTATTTCAGTTTTAAGCCACAGGGGTATCTTTGAAATATTTAATTTATAGGGGTATTTTTTTAATATTTATCTTAAACCCTATAACGGTGAACCCTATTTAAGGGGTAAGAGTAATGAGAAAGACAAGTATTGATTTTTAGGTTAAACAGGGTTTTGAATTCTCCTCAACGAGCTCAGGGGTGTACGTTCTGCTTAACGAACCTAGGGTTTTCAAGCTTCCTTTTGGCTTGGTCTTCGTCTCTCTCTTCTTCCCTACGAATCCCTGTGTTAGATCCGGGACCATAACAATCTTTTACACCACTGTAAATTGATGGCCATGGATCAGACGCAAAATTAATATGCCCACGCAAAACTGCAGCACTTATATTCTATCCAGTCTTCGCCCCGAATTTAAGTTTTGTCCCATCAACAATAATAAAAATCATCCCCCACAACCCTTTCTCTACCATTCTTAGAAACATCAAACTCAGCATAGTATTCCAGTACTCTACCTTCTTTTAGACATTTTATCAAGCAGTTGCACGACCTCTTTCATTTTCCTTATCTCCTATGGATTATGTCCAACCAATCTATCTACTTAAGCCCCTGCCCTCAGCCATTTCTGCACTGCAAATTTCTCTTGTTGGCTACCCTCACATTTCTAGAATTCACACCAGGTTGAAGAATTGCCATGAACAATGGCCGAGCAGCATACTTATCATCCAAAAAATTAAGCACAATGTTTTCAATTTGACAAAGAACAGATGTACTATTGTTGTTCTCATCCACAGAAAAAGAAATCACCCAATGAAATTTTTCTACCATTATTGGAATCCCCAAAAAAATCCCATATCTCAATTCAAACACTAAAACCAGAATTCTGTCAAAATTGCTATGTTTCTCTGCTTCATGGAACAAAAAACCTCCATCCCAAAATTCGAGTAGAGTTGTTGCTGCTCAGCCCCTTTTATCCCCATCACCCCCATGAAAGAATCATTTTGACATCCAAATCGAGGGCATTTCAGAAACTTACCCCAAAATGCATTGAAGTTTGTTTTCCAATGGGCTGCCGAGGGCAAAATTGAAAGGAAGTGTCATTCTTAAGCTGAAACCCACAAGATTTTTTTTCGACGAAGTCTCACCCTTTTACGATGGCGAACAGCAGGACGTCGTGGCCGAAATTTAGAATAGGTCTGGTCCAAAGAACCTTGAGGTTGAACGACGAACATGCCTGGTTTCTCCACAACCGACTCCGACTTTGGTTTTGCGGCCCCACCCAAATCATCCAGTTCCGATGAGGTTTTGGATGATTTCGGATTTCCAGGGTCCCCGATTTCGGATTTACCTTCTATGGCCTTCGGCTCAGGATTTCCCTATGCAGAAATATTTATTTTTTCTTGGTCGTGTCCTTTCCTCCCATCTGAGACAGCGTCTGCTCAAGACTTTTTCTCCACAACTTTTCTCTCTAAGGTCTGGGCAAAATACTTCTCAACTGTAGCCCCTTCATGCATTGCTAACATTTCCTTTTCGAGTCTATGGAGTTTCTGGTTAAGAATTGGGATTAGATCCAACTGTTGCATTATCTGAATGAACCATCTCTCATTTTATGCTTGTGCCTCTGCGTGCGCATTCAACCCTCTGATCAAAAGCTCTCTTAACTCCCCATGTTACGCAACTCTGATACTAGTTGTTATGGTACCTGATCTGACACAGCGATTCGTAGGGAGGAAGAAGAGAAAGAAGAAATCAAGCCAAAGGGAAGCTTGATAACCCTAGGTTCTTTGAGGAGAACGCACACCCTTGAGCTCGTTGAGGAGAACTCAAAACCCTTTTACGCTAAATCAATACTTGTTTTTTCTCATTACTCTTACCCCTTAAATGAGGTTCACCCTTACAAGGTTCAACATAAAATGTTACAAAAATGCCCCTTGTGGCCTATTAATTCTTTAATTAAAATAATATAAATTAAATTAAATAAAAAAATTAATTAGACTCTAAATAACTTAATAAAGTTATTGCGTGCATAACACATCTACTAAAACAATTGACTCATCTCATCTTGGAGTAAAACCTGCATGTCAACGTAAATATAAACATAAAAGAAGTAATTGCAAATTGCAAATATCAACATAAAACAAGTAATATATACCATATATATAAACATAGCTATATGATTAATTAGGTTTAGGGTTTTAGGTTTAAGATTAGAATTAGGAATGGGGTGTAGAATTTAGGATTTAGGGTCGTGGTTAAGATAGTGTTTAGAGTCAGGGTTAATGATATGGTTTTTTTATAGCTTGATAAGACCATGAAATAAATATAAAAATAAAATAAAAACCCATCTCTGCCTCTAACCCAACCCTTTCCCTCTTCCTAATCCATCTCTCACTAAAAGAATATTGACTTCTTTGGTAAATTATTCACTAAGAAGAGTACATTTTCAACCCCAAAATTATTCTTAGTGATTTGTTTTACTTGGAATAACCCATCGATAAAAGATATTGTTGGAAAAAAAATATGTTGGCAATAACAAAGAATTTTTTAGAGTAATTAATTCCACAAGAATCAAATTTCATTAATTCTTTAAAATTAATTCTTTATGAAATTATTTTACCTAGAAATATTTTTTATAAATTTTATAATTAGTTTTCAAAGAAATTATTTCCTTTAGTATTATCTTTATTTAATTCTAAAAAAGAGCAGCCCCAAACATTCAAACTTGAGGTGCAATGGGAGTTTTTGGAGCCTTAGGACAAAATCACATAGTCTACATGTTTTATCGATGCAACATATATTTTAAACATGTTAGAATTACATAGGATCAATTTCAATCATGCTTTGAAAACACATTTATACATCCGACACTAGATTGATTGATCAACATCTACCAATGATCAATCAACGAGAATGTGCACAGGCTAAAAATATAAAGAATGATCTATCAATCAAGGGTGATTGATTGATCAACCAAAATATGGCCAAACTGAGTTATAAAGCATGACCTATCATTCCATGTGCATTGATTGATCAATGTTGTCTTGGCAATGTAAAATTATGAAGAATGATTGATCAACCACTTGACGTTGATTGATCCTACAGAAGTTCACCAATGAGGCACATAAAGCATGATCGATCATACTTATAATGCATAACCAGTAGGAATTCTGATTGATCGATCAATCCTTGGACATTGATCTATCTACTTAACTTGTCATACCCAACAAAAGGATATTGATCAATCTTACCATCAATCAATAAACTATTTTTTGATAAAAATATGGTCGTTACACTCGATTGATCAATCAATGCCTTATATTGATTGATCAATGCAAAGTAACTTTTTCCTAAACAAACAAATAATAACTAGTTTGGCTTGGAGAACTTATAAATACCCCATCAAATATTCTTTTGACAAGTTAATTAGCACAACATTCAATGTTCCCAATCTTTAAAATCCACTCATAACTTCATTTTTTTAGAGAGAAAAAGTTTGAAAAGTTCTTTCACTCTTCTCAAAACCTACTCCTTGCATTCACTTACTCAAGCTCCAAACTCTTCTACATTGTGCATCAAAGCTGGAGGCTAGGACATTTCAAATGAGAAGGTTGTTTGTCCAAGTTCACAAAGGGTGTAAGTGTTTTTTTTACTCTTATATTTTCATTCTTTTCTTGATAGGTTCAACAAGAACCTCTTAAATCTAGATTGAAGAGCTTGTTAGAGTTGGAATCTAGCTCAACCTCAAGGGAGATTGCTTGCAATTGTGTATTTGAGCATACATAAGTCTTAAAAGAGTGTCAAAATATCTTTTGTGTAATTCTTATTGAATTTTTAGAAAAGAGAAATACTTTATTCACTTATTATAATTTGAGTACAATGAACATGTATTTATAATAGAGGAACAATTAGAATCTAATTAAAATTAAACTACCTTTGTCCAAGTTACACCCAATGTTAAACACTAAAAGATAAGTCCTACAACAATTGAACAACTGAATATAAATAGAAGACTAACAAAAATTAAAATACCTTTAAGTGAGATTTTTCTATGAAACTTCCTCCTGTGAAACTACTGTAAGACTCCACTATATTTATTCTAGTTTTGTGATACTTCTTGTTGTGAGAGTCATGTAAGACTCTTTCATACCTACTCTTCAACACTCCCCCTCAAGCTAGAGTCTATGACTTCAACTTGCAATGAAAATGACTCTTGGTCGTCAATCATGGTCTTCAATCTTCTATTGGCTAAAAAAAAATCATGATGTAAAATCTTCATCTCTCGTTCTACCCCTTTCTTGATTATTTTGGTCTCATAAAAAATTACCACAACATTTGGAACAAATAATCTCTTTCTTGTACTTCTACTTCTAGTTCTCCCCTTTAAGTTGGGGATGAAAAGGACATAAAGACCCAACTTGGACATAACACAATATGAGAGAATCAAATCACTCCTAGTTGTACGACAAAGCTCCATATGCCAGTCAAAATGGTCATATTCTGAGACACATTCCACTCAATTTTAAATGCGAAAAAATGGCCCAACTTTTGGGCACAACAAAGAGATTACTTCTCTTTTTTAGGTTAGTTTAAATAAAATACACCTCTAGGGTGAAGAACAAAAGGACTTGACTCGAGTTGGATATTGGGCACACTCCTATACTTTAGGTAGCGGGTTTAGGCACTACTCTGAGGTGATGAAGCATGTTAGATGATGGGCTCAAGCCCACACATCCAAGAGGTGGCATCCTGGTAAATAAGGAGATTTCTCATTAAGATGGCATGAAGATGTAATTAGTTAACAAGATGCATGTCTGATTATGTCTTTTCTTTTGTAAAGATTGTAGCCCTAAGGGCATTATAGTCTTTGTAACATACTCTCTAAAATTATAAATAGAGGCCCATGTCTAAGAGGTTGAGCATTAAGTTCTCTCCTCTCTTCTCAAATTATCCAAGCTCTCCTCTCCCTTTTCTTGGTAGTCGAGCTCTAAACTCTCTCTCCCTTCTCTCTTCTTTTCTTCTTCTTCTTCTTCTTATTCTTCTTCTTCTTCTTCTTCTTCTCTCCCTCCTTTCACTGAGATCAATCAATATGATAAATGAAAGAAATACTAAAGGAAAATAACCTTAATGGAAAAAAAAGGTGACTATGCAATACTCATACTTCCAAACGAATACAAATTGAAATCTTCGTTTTTTGGGAAAAATAGGGGCATATGTAATAGTAGAACTATTAAAATAACTTAAAAATTTTGACCACATGAATTTTTTTTTTGGGGGGGGGGCACATTTATTTTTGGAGTTGACGATGAGAAAGATACGCAACCAAGTAACAAAAATACAAAACTTAAAAACAAAATCGAAGCAGGATATTACGTACCTTGAGCGAGCACATCATGGAGTGATTAATTCTTACTAAAACTCTCTAATTTTTAGAGAAATTTGGTTAAAAAAAGGAGGATTCTAGGAGAAAAGTAAACTCAATTTACGTCAATGCACGGAGAGATAATAAGGGAGAGAAAAGGAAAAGGAGAGATTTTCTACTGAACTAATCTTTGATACTTCTTATATCCATATTTCTAAAAATATAGCTCTTAATTACAAATGGTATATTTGTTAAAAAAAAACTAGACTTTGATACCTTTCGTTCAAGTATAATATTCCTTCATGAAATATACTTCTTTTGAGAGAAAGAACATGATATACTTTGGAATCTGCAATCTAGCCAAATTGAGTACTCTTTCATCTTTTGCCAGCATGACTATTGACTCTTTTGAAACTGATATTTCCTTCTAGAAAACTCAAATTGAGAATTGGTTTAATAGGTTAAAGAATATACTTATAGATCTTTATTTTGAGATATAAATAACCATATTAAGTCTCGTTCTTGATGGCATAAAACACCTGAAAAATTGAAGTTTTCTATAGTTGCTCGAACCTCTCTTATTGTTTGACCTTTCCTACTTCAAATATTGATTTCTCTTTACAAAAAAACTCTGATTTCTAAAATTCATTTTGAGTTGAAAAGTAGAATAAGGGATCTTTCCAACAATATAAAATTTTTAATTTGAAAACTTTCGTATGAAGGTGACAACACATAGGAAGAAATGGGTACTTGGAGAGGAGTGGAAGAAAAAGGCAGAACTTAAACTACTAGAGAAAATAAATCAGAAAAAGTTCACATTATTGTAGTTGATTGAGTCAACTCATAGAACCTTGCTCTGGTACTAGGTTGAATTTCTGGAAAAGAGAAATATTTCAGTGAATTGTTGTAATTGGAGTACAATGAGCCTATATTTATAAGAGAGGAAATAAGTAGAATCCAATTACAATCAAACTACCCTAGTCCCAATTACACCCAAAGTTAAATACTAAAAGATAAGTCCTTGAAAAATTGAACAACTGAACATAACTAAAACACATTTAACTGTAGTTCTTCTGTGAGACTCCTATAAGACTCCACCATATTAATTCTAGCTCTGTGAGACTTGTTATGAAAGTCATGTAAGACTCTTCCATATTTGCTCTTTAATAATTCTAATATAAGCTAATAGAGTTTATATTAGTGGAATTTTCCAAGAATGGGTTCTTCGATAGTGAATACTAAAAGAGGAACATCCATAACAAAAAATCTAGTCTTATTGTGGTGTGTGATTGGTTTCTTATAGCTTGCATTATTTTTTTTAATTTTAAACAACTTAAAAACTCAATCCACCCCGTCCCTCTGGAGAAGCGCTTTTGGAATTAAAATCACCTTAGTTTTGATTATCAATTCAAATCTAATCTCAAGATAATTTGCTTCTGCCTGTAGGACAATCTAGCATATGTCCCCTTCTATTCAATGGTGTAATTTATGGATATTTGAAGGTAAAAATTAAATTCTTCCTCCAATCCATGGATTGAGACATTTGGCATGTGACAAAGATTGTCCCCTTTGAAGCACAAAAATGAAAGAATGGCCACCTTGTCATAAAGGAATTCAATGAGTTGACTAGGGAAGATAAGGAGTGAGGAATTTAGGATTCCATAGTTGAAAACCTTGATCAAGGTAGTGCAGAAAGAGAAGAGGAAGAAGAAGAGGATGAAGGAAGAGGAAAGAAGAAGAAAGGAACAAGAGAGGGACCGCTAGTTGAGAAGAGAGAGAGAGAGAGAGCTTGTGGGAAAGGAAAGAATAGGTTAGGGACGTGAGAGAGAAGAGGAGAGGCTTGATGCTCTACACCTGCCTTGAGGTTCTTATTTATAGTTGTGGGAAGATGTTTACAATGACTACAATGCCCTTAGGACTACATGTTTTAAAAAAAAAAAAGAACTAAGTGGACATACATCATCTTCAATAATTGCACACTTATGTCATCCTTATTTATGTCTTTGCCACCCCTACATGTGGGTGTTCATAGTGGAGATAACTTTTGAGTACATTGATTTTGTGAGTATATCCACATGTTGGTTGTGAGAAGAAACATGTTTGAGACTTATAATGCTTGTTTGCAGCTTCTCTCTGACAATGTGATATTCAATTTTGATGTGCGTAGTTCTTTCATGAAAGACTGGGTTGGAAGCAATGTGGATTACAACTTGATTATCATAGTGGAGTTCCATCGAGCCATTTTTGTTAAATCCCATTTCTGCTAGGAGGGATTTTATCCATAGAAGTTCAATTACCGCATGTGCCATAGATTAATATTTTTCCTCAGCATTGGATCTTGCCACTTCATTTTGTTGTTTACTTTTCCATCTCACAAGGTTGCCTCCAACTAGGGTACAACCCAATCTGTATTAGCAAAGATTTCAATTGTGAGATGATTGTGGCACTTATATAAAACCCTTGTCCTAGAGCCTTCTTCAAGTATATGAGGATTCTCTCTAGTGCCTGCTAGTGAGAGATCTAAGGTTTATGCATGTATTAGCTGACAACACTAACTACCAATGAGATATCTGGTCTAGTCATTCTAAGATAAATCAGTTTTTTTATCAACCTTTAGTACTTTCCCACATCAACATCCTCACCTGAGCCGACACGTAATTTCACATTTGTATCCATCGGGGTGTTAGTAGGGAGACATCCCGTCATTCTAGTGTCTTTGAGCAAGTAAAGTACATACTTTAGGATAGTGTCATGCCTGGACTAAAGGACGTCAATACCCAAGAAGTACTTAAAGAGACCCAAGTCTTTTTTCTCGAATTCACTGCATATCTTGCGTTTAATTTTACTTATGTTCTCGATATCACTTCTTGTTAGAATAATGTCATACACGTATATAGTAAGTACCACCACACCTTTCTTAGTGTGCTTGACAAATACCGAATGGTTCACGGAACACCTGGTGAATCCAAATTGAAACATGACTTGACTGAACTTGTCAAACCAAGCTTACAAAGATTGCTTCAACCCATATAAAGATTTTTTTTTAAATGACATACCAACTCCCTCTCAACCCCATAATCAGGTGGTTGCTTCATATAAATCTTCTCCTTATTATCCCCATTGAGAATGGCATTTTTCACATCGAGCTGAAATACATACTAGTAAGAGTTAGAAGGAAGAGATAATAACAGGCGTACCGAATTGAGCTAGGTGACAGGGGAGAAGGTTTCCTTATAGTCAACACCATAGCACTGAGTGTAGCCTTTTTCTATGAGGCATGCTTTAAGGCGGTCTAAAAAACCATACCATCTAGATTATGCTTAATAGTGAAGACCCACTTACAGCCCCGACTGTTTCTCATATTGGAGGGGGAAAAGTGTAGAAGTACGATTCTCATAAAGGGCTACCATTTCCTCATCCAATTCATCTTTCCATTTTGGATGTTGAAAGGCCTCCTGATAAAAGTGAGGAACAAAAGTAGATGATATGGAGGCAAGGAAGTGAGGACAAGATGGTGATAACCGATGAGTTGATAAAAAATTGAAGATGGGTGAGATATATATGGTCGTGTGCAAGACCTCAACTCTTTTCGAAGAGAAATTGGTCAAGTATCAAAGAGAGGACCAAAAATACAAGGAGAAGGAGGAGAACTTACCTCTGAAGTAGTTGGAGACTCCACAACCGAGGTATCAACCAATACTTCAAGGGGCTGAAAAAATAAGTTATCACGGCCATGAATTTTTGAGTCTTCGATAGGCACAACATGCATAGGAAACTCATTAGCTGGACAGAAACCAAGTGGAGCACCAATAGATGAATATAAAGGTTACTCTTCAAAAAATGTCACATCTCCAGATATAAACATCTTCATGAGTGAAGGATTATAACACACGTATCCTTTTTTAGTATGAGAGTAGCCCAAAAATATACATTTAATGGCTCTTGGGTCTAATTCAGTCGTATGCACAGATGTGACATGAACAAAGCACACCCAATACTCTCATAGGAAGGGAAAACATGTATTCAATAGGAAAGAGACGGGAGAAGGGTGATTGATCGATTAGAACCGAAGATGGGAACTTTTTGATGAGAAAACATGTCGTACGGATAGCATGGGGCTAATAGAAGTGGGGCACATGCATATGCTGAAGAAGGGCTAGAACAACCTCAAGAAGGTATCTTTTTTTTTGTCACACCATTTTGTTGTAGTGTGTAGATACATGAAGTTTGATGTATATTCCATTATATGTTAGAAGGTGGGACCAAGCCCACCATGCCCACACATCCAAGAAGTAGCATGAGGTGGAAGATTTTGTAATCTCCCTTGATTGATGTAATTTATCTTCCTTGATTGATGTAATTAGGGATCTTAATTGATTGAGGAGTTCCCCTAAATATATGTGGAAAAAATATACATAAGGGTTTTGGTCGAAGAGCTTTTCAATCATGTCTCTCACCCCTTCTCAAAATTTGTCCAAGCTCTCTTAGCCTAAAGGCTCTCTCCCTTTTCTCTCTTTCTCCCTTCGTTACTCGAGTTCTCTCTCTCTTCTTCTCTTCTCCTCTTCTTCTCTTATTATCTCCCGCTCTTACTTTTCTCGAAGTTCTAATCAAGAGGTCCTAAATTCAATATTATCTTTGCACAAGGATTGGAATTCTCTCGACATATATTCTTTTGTATTATTTGACTGGAGAACCTTTAAGGTGGTATTGAACTGAGTAGAGATCTTAAGTATTTCAGTTATTTCACCTTCAAGAGCATCTCAGTCTAAAGTGTTAGAAGATCGGACCAAGCCCACATGTGTGTGTAGAAGGCCACGTCCAAGAGGGCTGGCATGAGGTGTCATCTTATAAAGATGCTAGATTCTATCCATTGATTTTTAATCTTCCCTTGATTGAAGTAATTAGGGAGCCTAATTGATTAAGGAGTTTCCCTAAACATATAATGGAAAAAGTATAAATAGGGTTCTTTTTGAAGGGATTTCAATCAAGTTCTCTTCTTCTCAAAGTTCATGGAAGAATCTCCAAGCCTAAAGTCTTTCTTCTCCTTTTTCGCTTGTATCCTATGTACCTGAGCTCTCTCCCCATTTGCTCTTTCCTTTTCTTCTCTTCTCTTTCCCTTCTCTTCTTCCTCTCTCATCTTGCTCGAGGTTCCAAGAATGGGGTCCTAAATTCAACATGGTTCATAGCAATCAATTTAGGATCCCCACGTCAAGAGTATGATCTAAGAAGTTTATGATCAAAGCTACTCATAGAAGGCTCTTTGGGAAGAGAGATAGAAGTTTGTTGAGATAAGTTTTTCATTCTTGTTATTATTACCCATTCATGGCTTCATGTTCTCATTTTTTTTACCTTTGGAAGATAATTCAAAGATGACTCTCTTTATTATATGAAATCAATGAGTTTTATATCTAGAATTGGAAGAACCTAGACACAACTGGTTTTTTCAATTGGTTTGCAAGTTTTGGCTGAAAATCAATTTATGCTAAGATTTATTGCATGGGAAGTTACTGTTTCATGGATGCAAATTTTTATGATGAAGAACGGTGTTCTTGAGCCTATTATGAGTGTTTTGATCCATTTAATTTGTAAAAACTTATGTAGTAGCCAAGCGAGAAAGTTTTTCAATTAACCAAGTTAAGATTTGAAGAGTTAGAACTCTACTCGGCTTAAGCCTTTTTAGAAAGGTTTTCTCTTCAAGGTCTCAAATTTCTATGAGTCTTCTGAGCTATACTCATGCATGAATAATTTATTATGTTAAGTTTCATCAGTTTCTTGATTAAAAAAAAATAATTTGAAAGAACAAGGGTGGTTTTAAAACCACCTTAAAGGAATTTTTTTAGAGAAGTTGAACCTCCCATTTTATTCAAAGCCACGAGTTGGCCCCTTGTTTTTGCTTCAATATTCACGTGATATCAAGGTTGGAAGATTTTTTTACATAAAAGGAAGCAAGAAACAAAGATTTAAGGAAGTATTCTCTTTGGAAAAGTCAAGGTGGCACCATCCTAATTGAATAAAGTTTCTGGTTTTTCAAGATCTTACAATATTTCAATATATTCTATGATTAGGCCTGATTTGTTTGATTTTAAATCAATAATATCTTCCCTAATTCATGAAGGATTGAATCTTGACTGATATGTATTTCAAGCTAGCATCAAAAAAATTTGGAAAGACATGATCTTCTTGATTGAGTTGATGATTCTTGATTGATTTGTTTCTTCTCTTCTCTAGAAGGAAGACAAGAGACTTGATTAAAGCATTTTTTTTTCAGCCAGGCTTCTTTCCTAAGAGGGTCCTTTACTTGCCTAAAAGACAAAGTAAGCTCAGTTCTCCTTCCCCTTACCCGAGCTAGTGTCTGTTGTCATTTTCTTCTCTTGTTCTTCAAGACTCTTACCTAGGCTACCTCATTTTTTGCGTAAACTATTACCCTCGAATTGGCTCTCATGGTTGAAGAATACATGGGTAGTGAGAATGATATTCTCAAGATTATCACCATACCCTTACGAGGGATATCTGATTATTTGAGCTGATTCAAATTGGTTCAGCGGTTTCTTATTACAAATGACCTACTCGGTCACCTAACCAAACTTGGACTACCCATTGATGAGGATGATATTGCTTACAATAAGTGATTAAAGAATGATACATTGGTGATTAGTAGGCTCATCAATGACATGGAAGAACTTGTCTCCATTAATGTTGTCCATCTAGACACAACTAAGCAAATTTGGGAAACATGTGCTAAGTTGTACTCTAGCTCCGACAACTTGCAAAAGCCATATGATATTCTCAAAAGTATGCTTAATACTAAAGGAGAAAATATCCATGAGAACTTGGGTAAATTCAGAGACCTACTTCAAGAATGGAAGCTAGCTCAGCCTAACTCCACTGATGTCTTTGTCAAAGGTAAGTAGAAAGAAGCCTTAGCAACGACTATTTGTCTCGCGAATATTAAGCCGTATCTCGAGGTTACTAAAACTCAAGTCCTTATCTCCTCTCCGATTCCCACCTTTGATGATATATGTGCCACATTACTCCACATTCCAAACTCTTCTTCCCCTTCTCCTACTGAAGTATCATAAGATATGTATTCCAGGAATAGGGGCACATCAACCGACTATGATTGAGGACATGGAAAACAAATTATAGAGGAGGCTGAGGAAGAGGTGGAAGGACTGGTTCCTCTAGAATAGAAGGCAAGGAATGTTCCCGTTGTGGGAGATATGGCCATACCATCAATCATTGCTTAAAAATCCATGGCAAATCAAGCCTCAACTAGTGGTATAAAGAGGACAAGTTTTCCCAACCAACAGAAAAGAAGACCCTTACCGATATGAGTATGACTTATTTTAGAAAATAAAAACTCTGATGGTCTCTCCTCCAAGTTCCTCCTCCATTGTTTTTGCCACCACTACTTCAAGTATGCTCTCTTCCACTTCCTCCTCTTCATCCTGGATAAATGACTCAGGGGCCTCCAAGCATCTCACAGGTAACAAAGGTCTAATCCATTGTCTCTCCTTGTTTATTAGATAAATTTGTTACTATAGCTAATGGATACTAGACTAAAGTTCTCAGGAAAGGATCCACCTCAATTACGCCATCACTTCCACTTATATATATCCTTGTTGTTCCTACTCTTCCCTTGAACTTTTTATCTATTAGTCAGCTTACTTAACATTTTAATTGCTCCATCACCTTCTCACCTACTTCCTGTGTGTTTCAGATCTTACAACAAAGTAGGTAATTGGTGGAGGTCGTGAACAAGAGGGTCTCTACTATTTGGACATGTCTCAAATAAATTTAGTCTCAACCTAGCACACCAAGGCAAGTCTATGGTACAATCGGTTGGGACATCCGTTGGTAAAATTTCTTTATCTTATTTTTCCTACTTTCAAAAATATGTTAAATTTAAATTATGAAGTGTGTCAACTTAGAAAACACCAAAGGACCACATACTCTCCTCAGCATGAACTTAATGGTAATCTTCTGAGTTCTATTTCCCCTTGTTTGACTGATAAATTTGTTTCCATAGAAAATGAATCCCAAACCAAGGTATAGGGGATGGGGTTCACATATGCTACACCCACATTGCATTTACAAGAGGTGTTTTTTTTCTTTTAAATCTTTTATAAGTTAGTCAATTAACAAAATTATCTAACTATTCCATTACTTTTTTCATACCTTTTGTGTCTTTTAGGACATGTAGGTGAAACAGGTGATTGGTGGAGGTTATGAACAAGGGGGTCTATACTATCTCAACCGCAACCAATTTGCAGCACAAGGCCCTCCAAAGGCACTACAGACAAGAACACTCATCTCTGTAGTCCCTTCAACATATGATTCCATCATTACAATCTATTTCACATCTGAACTTTGAAAGTTGTCAACTGAGTAAACACCAGCGGAGTACTTACTTCCCTTAAGGTGAAAATCTTTTTTCTTTAGTTCATAATGATATGTGGGGACCCTTGAACATCTCTAATGTTTCTCATTCAAAGTATTTTATTACATTTGTTGATGACTTCTCTCGGGTTACATGGGTATTTTTACTTGTTGGAAGATGGGCCCAATCCCATAAGACCAAGGAAGGCCCACATATCCAAGAGTGTTGGAAGATGGGCCCAAGCTCATAAGATATAGGACCCACCATGATCACGTGAGGTGGCATAAGAAGTCTTATACAATAAGAAGTCAAACAGAGCCACAATTATTATGGAAGCTGGACTCATAGAGGAGTTTCAGTATAAAGGTGTTTTCATCATGTTAGTCTTCTATTTATCTTGGGTTATTTAATTATGCTATGACTTATCTTTAAGTGTTAGAGTTTGGGTGTAATTGGGACAAAATTAGTTTAATTGTTATTGGACTCTACTACCTTCCTCTATTATAATAGAGGTTCATGTACTCTGATTACAATAAGTCAATGCAGTATTTCTCTTTTTCATAAATTCAACATGGTATCAGAGTAGGTTCTGTAAGTTGACACGGTCAACCAACAAAGATAATGTGAACCTTTTTTGATCTATTATCTCTAGCAGTTTAGGTTCGTATTTATCTTTTTTCAGTCTCTATACCCGTTATTTGCTTTACATTTTTTCACCCTTATACTACTATTCTATTTTTGGGAGTTTTTGGTTCATGACCGCCAACCGCAACGATCTCTCTCTCTCTCTATGAAGCTACACCATGCCGATTGCTCTGTCAGTTGGCATCGCTGTCTCCAACATTATTTCTGGAAGGAAGATCGTATTTCCAGCAGCCTTCAATCTCGTCCACTAAATTGCCTTCAAGTTGGAAGATCGCATTTCTGGATTTTATTCTCGCTCTATTATTTTGGTATTGGTTCTTATATCAGAAAGCTCTCCGCTGGAATTTTTATTTTTCGGGAAGGTCACTTCTAGATTGAATTATTTTCGGAAAGACCTCTCTATTTGAAAGTGCATTGTTGTTTCGCTCTATTCGGCTAACGGGGAAAGACGACCCACTATTGCCGATTTAAATTTTTTTGGAGACAACAGACCTGACACGGTTCTCCGTTCTACTCGGCAATCACCAGCACTTAGTTGTCGCTATTTTTATGCTACCACTGGCATTTCCATACAGAGATACAGATCCCATGAGCTTTTGAAAAAAAATTATCTTCCTCTGCAGGATTGATTTTTATTCGGATGAGTTTATTTTGGAAGGTGTATTGCTCTGCTTTGTAAATTACTCTATCTGCTTGGTTGGAGCTTGATTAGCAGATCGTGATTGATTTTCCTAGATTTTTGTTGTTCGTCGCTATCTTTGCTATTGCTCATCGCTATCTCTGGTTTTGTATGGCGTCGTGGGAAAGAAACACTATTACCGAATTAATATTTCTTCCTAAGTTTGGAAGCACTAATTAAATCTGGGCTAAGCCAGCTCTACCTAGCCCGGACTAGGCCGAGTTAACCCAGCAACCCGAGGCTACTTACTAGTTCTATTCATGTCCAGGTCAACTTGAACCAACCCAACTTGGCCCAGTTATTTTTTTGCCTTGGTATATGGATCCGGGTCCCAAGCTTTACATATATTTCTGTCTCAACTCGGCTATATTGATCTACTATTTTACTCAGTGAGACTCATTAATTTTTTTGGCTGGATTATTATTTTGAGGTATTCGCCACATATTCCTTGGTCAACATATTGCATCAAATTATTTCATGGGTCCTTTTTACAAGGATTTTTATTATTTTGGTTCGTGTAATATGGGCCCAGGCCCATTTTAGCAGCAGCTATTGTGTCTCTTTGGATGAGACATTATTATTGAAGAAGTGGTGGCCTCAGCATCCTATCTTCCTGTTTACCCATTACCGATTGGTTATTTAACAACCTTCCTCCTACCATCCTTTATTTTACTCTGACATATGTTGAATTTATGAAAAAGAGAAATACTGCATTGATTTTTTATAATAAGAGTACATGAACCTCTATTGATAATAGGGGAAGGTACCAGAGTTCAAGTACAATAATACTACCTTTGTCCCAATTACACCCAAACTTTAACGCTTAAAGATTAGTCCTAGCATAATTAAATAATTCAATATAAATAGAAGACAAACATAACTCAAACTAGAACTCTTCTTTGAGGATGTGACCATAAGATAAAGATGTCAACTAGTGGCTATCTTTGTGGGTCCCACTTGATCTTCTAACCAACACATGGTTATCTTTGTGAGTCCTTTATCTTCCAACCAACTTGTGATTATCTTTGCGAGTCCTTCTTGATCTTCCAACTTATGTGATAAGGATATTAGCTAGTGGTAATCATGGTGGGTCCTACTTCTTATTTGCTTGGACCCATCTTACAATACTCTTAGATATGTGGGCCTTCCTTGGCCGTGTGGCTCTTCTTACAATACTCTTATAAATGTAGGCCTTCCTTGGCCGTATGGCCCAAATTACAATACTCTGAGATATGTGAGTTCTTCCAACAACATACATCTTTGGCACAAACTTTTGAGTGTTGCTTCGGTTGGGAGTTTAAGTCCTTCGTGTATATGGGTGTTTTCAGTTCATTGAGACTTATATATATATATATGTGTGTGTGTGTGTGTGTGTGTGTGTGTGTGTGTGTGTGTGTGTGTGTGTGTGTGTGTGTGTGTGTTATAATGTGGGACCCACCATGAGGACGTGGGACACCAAGAAGAGTCCTCACCTAAGCTAGCACAAGGTAAGGAGTTAAGAAGCACTAGCTGAGATGAGTTTGAAGATCAAGTGGGACACACAAAGATACCACGAGCTGGCAACCTTATTAATATGAGCTGGAAGATCAGGTGGGACCCATAAGGATAAGAACACGAGCTGGCCTCCTCCCTTATATTCACATGAATGAACAAAGAGTTCTAGTTCATCTCATATTAGTCTTCTAGTAGATTGTGTTGATAGACTTATCGTAGAGAGTTAAAGTTGAAATGTAATTAGGAGATTGAAAGGCTAATTGTATAAAGACTCTATATCTTCCTCTACTATAAATAGAGGTATTGTAATTCAGAATTAATCAAGTTACACATCTCTTTCTTGAGTTAATCTCTCTCTCTCTCTTTGCTTGGTGACACCACTCTTTTCTCTTTTCTCTTTTCTCTTTTCTTCTCTCTACCCTAGAGCTCTTCTTCCCTTTTCTTTTCTTTTTCTTTCTTCTTTCTCTTGTTCGGAATATTGGAAAATGGAACCTAAATTCAACAAGTTATCAGAGCATTAAATTTAGGATCCCTCATCAAAAGGAATGCTCTAAAGAAGTGATGATCAACACCACTCAAAGAAGGCTCTTTTGTCAAGAAAGATCACAAACCGTGAGATAAGTGCTTAAATGTTTTTTCCTTCATGTTACTGGTTTCCAAATTTAAAAGATGATTTAAAGATGAGTATGCAAATGTTTTCATCTTATTATATTATGGATATGCAATCTCTCTATCTAGAAGAAGCTATCAAAATAGTTTTGTCGGTTTGGAAATTCTGTTAACCGAAACTAGTCCATGATCAGATTGTTGAATTTTTTTTCCTGGGGAACATGAGTCCCCTGATATAGAAGATTGTTATTGAGTCTCTTATGAGTGGTATTAGGGGGGGAAATCAGAATAATGATTTAGCATCAATGCTAAAGTTCCCCATACATCGAGTTATTTGAAGAAAACTACTTTGGTGTTATTGTTAGATTTTTTTTGAAGAAGGGCCTATCATACTTGAAGAGAATACGAATATCAAAAGTGATATACTGAGAATTACCACAATACCCTTACATGGGGTATCAAAATTTATGAGTTGGTCCACATCAGTTGGATCCTAAATTCAAACATATATATATATATATATATATATATATATATATATGTGTGTGTGTGTGTGTGTGTGTGTATGTGTGTGTGTGTGTGTATACTCGTGGGTCTTTTATCATCGTCTTGTAAATGACAGGCATTACCCACTTATTACGTCCTTTACTGTTGTCTTTTGAATGACAAGCATTTATTACGTATCATATCTTTTATCGCCGTCTTATGAATGACAGGCATTTATCACTCATTTCTAGTGTTGAGAGTTAGTGTCTAGGTTGGGACACCATGATGGAGGAGCTTATTACTACATATATGTTATCCTCCTTAATTGGCATTTATTACTCCTACCAATTGAGAGTCGTTGTCCTGTGGATGGACACGGTGATGGAGTTTTTACTACACTTTTGAGCACTACGTATAAACCCACTACCTGCGAAAGATAGGAATGCCACTACCTGAGAAAGATAGGAGTGCCACTACCTGAGAATGATAGGAGTGTGCCCTACATCTAGCATGGGTTATGACTAGAGTATGGAGCGAAGTCATATGGCTTGGATTGATTTTACTCTCACTTATCTTATGCAAGTTGGTCCTCGTGGAAGAAATCACCAGCATGAGGGGGAGTGTTGGAAGATATGGAGGAATGCCATTTTAAACGAGAAGATCCTATACATCATTTGCAGCAAGCTGGGAGTTCATGATGTTCTCTCACCCCCAGCCTGAGGGGGAGTGTTGGAAGATGGGCCCAAGCCCACACGACCAAGGAAGGCCCACATATCGAAGTGTGTTGGAAGATGGGCCCAAGCCTATAGAGTAAGGAAGGCCCATATATCCAAGAGTGTTGGAAGATGGGCCCAAGCACATAAGATATGGGACCCACCATGATCACGTGAGGTGGCATAAGAAGCCTTACACAATAAGAAGTCTAACAAAGCCACAATTAATATGGCAGCAGGTCTCATAGAGGAGTTTCAGTTTACATGTGTTTTAGTCATGTTAATCTTCTAGTTATATTGGGTTATTTAATTATGCTATGACTTATCTTTAAGTGTTAGAGTTTGGGAGTAATTGGGACAAAGGTAGTTTAATTATAATTGGACTCTACTACCTTCCTCTATTATAAATAGAGGTTCATGTACTCTGATTAAAATAAGTCAATGAAGTATTTCTCTTTTCCATAAATTCAACATAAAGATGATCAGAGGTATTCCCTACTTTCAAATCCTTTTGTGCTATGATCTCTACTCATTTTAATGCTACCTTAAAGATTCTCCAATTAGATAATACAAAAGAATATATGTCAAGAGAATTCCAATACATTTGACAAGATAATGGAATCATACATCAAACCTCTTGTGTCTACACGCCACAACAAAACAATGTGGTTGAAAGAAAAATAGATACCTTCTTGAGGTTGCTCGGACCCTCCTTCAACATACGCATGTGCCCACTTTTACTAGTCCCATGTTATCCTTACGACATGCTTTCTCATCAATAGGTTACCATCATCGATTCTAAATGATCAATCACTCTTCTCCAGTCTCTTTCCTGCTGAAGACATGTTTTCCCTTCCTATGAAAGTATTTGAGTTTACTAACATTGTCCATGTCACATCTCCACATATGATCAAATTAGACCCAAGAGCTATTAAATGTTTTTTTGCTTTTTGCTACTCTTGTACTAAAAAGGATATGTATGTTACAATCCTTCACTTAATAAAATATTTGTTTCCAGAGATGAGACCATTTTTTAAGAGCAACCTTTTTATTTGTCCACTAGTGTCCCACGTGGTTTCTCTCCTGCGAATGAATTTCCTAAGCCAGTTGTACCTATTGAAGACTCAACAATTCATGGCCATGATGACTTATCTTTTTAGCCCCCTGAAGCATTGGTTGACATCTCACCTATGGAGTCCACAACTCCTTCAAAAGTAATGTCTCCTTCTTCTCCTAGTAATTTTGGTCCTTCCTTTGATACTCGACCAATTGTTCTTCTGAAAGAATCGAGGTCTTGTGCACGACCATTTACCTGTTACCCCATCTCCAATTTTTTTTATCAAGATCACCATCTTGACCTCACTTCCATACCTCCATTCCTCAGTCTTATCAGGAGGCCCTTCAGCATCCAAGATGGAAAGTGGTGATGGATGAAGAAATGACAACCCTACATGAAAATCAGACTTCAACACTTGTTCCCCTCCCATCCGGGAAACAACTAGTGGACTGTAAATGGGTGTTCACTATTAAGCACAATCCTAAATCTTTTTTGGCCCACCTTAAGGCTCGCCTCATAGCAAAAGGTTACACTCTTGTGCTATGGTGTCGACTATGAGGAAACCTTCTCTCCCATCGCCAAACTCAACTCGGTATACCTCTTATTATCTCTTGCTGCTAACTCTTAAAGGTCGGTGTTTCAAGGCGATGTAAAAAATGTCTTTCTCAATGGAGATCTTAAGGAGGAGATTTATATGCAACAACCACCTGGCTATGTGGTTGAGGGGGAGTTTGTATGTTGTTTACAAAAATCCTAATATGTGCTGAAGTTGTCTCTGTGAACTTGGTTTGACAAGTTCAGTCAAGCCATGCTTCAATTCGGATTCACCAAGTGCTTTGTGGATCATTCGATATTTGTCAAGCACACTAAGAAGGGTTTGGTGTGACTTGTTCTATACATGGATAACATTATTGTGACATGAAGTGATACCTAGAGCATAGGTCATATTAAACAAAAGATATGTAGTGAATTCAAGACAAAAGACTTGGGACTCCTCAAATACTTCTTTGGTAATGAAGTTCTTCAGTCCAGGCATGACATTATTCTATCACAAAGAAAGTATGTACTTGACTTACTCAAATACACATGAATGATGGGATGTCACCCTATTGACACTCCAATGGATAAAAATGTGAAATCTTACAATGACTAGACCAGATATCAAATTTTCGGTTGGTGTTGTCAACCAATACATGTACAAACCTCATATCTCTCACTAGCATGCACTAGAAAGAAACCTCAGATACTTGAAGAAGGCTCCAAGACAAGGGCTTTTATATAAGTGCTATGGTCATCTCAACATTGAAGGCTTTGTTGATGCATATTGGGTTGGATCTCCTAATGACGTAAAATCTACCTTAGGTTATTGCACCTAGTTGGAGGCAACCTTGTGACATGGTAAAGTAAAAAAAAATAAAAAATGTAGTGGCAAGATCACTTGTTGAGGCAGAATATCGAGCTATGGCACATGCGATAAGTGAACTTCTAGGGATCAAATCCCTCCTAGTATAAATGAGATTTAACAAAAATGGCCCGATGGAACTCCACTGTGATATTCAAATTGCAATCCACATTGCTTCCAATCTAGTGTTTCATGAAAGAACTAAGCATATCGAAGTTGACTGTCACTTTGTTAGCGAGAAGTTTCTTGCAGGCATTATAAGTTTCAAACATGTTGCATCTCACAACCAACTTGCGGATATAGTCACAAATTCAGGTAGCTCGAAAGTTCTTTCAACTATGAGCACCAAGCTGGGAATATATGAAGTCTTCTCACCACCAAATCGAAGAGGAGTGTTAGAAGGCATCCATGTGAAGGGTAGCACAATTGGTAAAGAGGAAGAATTCCTCACCCACGTCTCGAGGTGGCAAAGGAGGTAAATAAAGTGATCTTCATAAGGATAGCATAAGAGTGTAATTATGTAAGATGATGTAAGTCCACTTATGTCTTTTCTTTCATAAATCTTGTAGCCCTAAGTGATTGTAGTCATTGTAAACATCCTCTCACAACTATAAATAAGAGCATGAGGTCATGAGGTAGAGCATTAAGCCTCTCCTCTTCTCAAATTCATCCTTAACCTATTCTCTCTTCTCCCTAGAGCTCTCTCTCTCTTTTTCAACCAACCTTCCCTCTCTTCCTCTTCTCTTTGTCTCTCTTCTTCCTTTCTTGTCTTCTTCTTCCTCCTCACTTTCTCCACTACCTTGATCGAGGCCTTCCACCATGGAATCCTAAATTCTACATGTTGAATTGAAAAAGAGAAATAATTCATTCACTTTTTTAATAGCTAAGTATAATAATCCTCTATTGATAATAAAAGAAACAAGTAGAATCAATTACGAATAAACTACCCATGTCCCAGTTACACCTAAAGTCAAACACTAAAAAATAAATCTTAACACAATTAAACAGCTAAACATAAATAGAATACTAACATCACTAAAGCACCTTCAAATAAGGACTTTTTTGAGAGACCCCCTTCCTATGAGACTCCTATTGGACACCATATGACTCCGACTCTATGAGACTTCTTGTAGTGAGAGTAATGTAAGACTCTTTTAGCATGTTCTTCAACAATTTAATATCAGTGTAGAATGCTAAATTTGCATTAAAAATGAAAAGAGAGTAATTAATACAAGTTTAGTATCTTTTTCATTATTTAGGTGCATTAGGGGTATGAGAAGGTAATTAAGTTGAAGTTAGGACCTAATTTCACATGTGGGGGCGACTAGTCTTCCCTTGGAAGTCAATTAATTATAATCTCTATTTAATGAGTTAAAAATATATTTGAAAAGTAACTTATTTTATTTTTTTTTCCTTTCAAAATCTGTGACTCCCTCTCCCCTTCTTTGTCTCTTCCCTTTTCCATAAAATATGGAAAATTAGCTCTTTTCTTGCTAGAATCGTAACATTGTTCATGGATCTTTGAAGAAAAACAAATTATTTTGAATTTTTCATCATCATCATAATTATAATTGGATGGAGATTGTGACCGACAAGTCATTCTCATGTCTAAAGACATATCTATGAACAAGTCGATCGTTGCTTCAATGGATAAGCTCAGGTTGTTGAGGACTGTTTGCTCATACTAACCCCTTTCAGTTTACACACTTATAGTTTTAATAACATTCCTCATTGGATTAATGCAGGCTTTACTGAGCTTGTTTATCACTCTTGAGTAGGGGTGGCATCGAACCAAGCCGGTTCACGAGCGGCTCGAGCTCGGCTTGGTTCCGACTGGATTCAATTCAATTTATCTAGATCTAGAATCAAGTTCAATATCCAGATAAGGCTCATTTAAGTTAACCAACCAAGCTCGATCGAACCATGGTTGAATTTTGGGGAGTCAGGAGATTGGAAGTTAGGAGCATTGAGTAGGAATGGGAGGTCGAGTTTCAACTTCATTCCTTCCACTTTCGTTCTCTTGGAGGGAATCAAGGGAATAGAGAACGACATTCGTCAAGCAGCGATTCATAAAAAATGGAAGGATTTCATCTTCTTATTCCTCATTCTCCCTCTTAGATTACTTACTCTCAATCTCATTCTTTGATTGCTTACTTTTAGTCTCAGTCTTTGAATTTTTCCTCTCTAATCTTCTTCCTCTTCGATTTCTTCCTCTGAACTTCTTCCTCACCGACGGAAGTGACAGAAAGAGGTAAGTTGTTTTATTCTTAATCTTCTAGGTTTTTTGTTTCGTCGCCAACCTAATACAATTTTTTTTTCATTTTTATCTTTAGTATTCCATTATTTATCTTCTATCGGGCTAACGCCTCATGCCGATGTTGTTTGAGGAGATCCTTCCTACTCAATTCTCAAAGGTAATCTCATTCTCCCCTACTGTTGATTTTTATGTTTTTAGCTCTTACCGTTTTGTTGTGTTTTGCGTTTTAAGTGTTTTGCATTAATGTTTTAACTCACCACCTCTCGCTCCTTAGATTCGGCACTCTGCATGTTTTCTTCACCTTTTCCCGTAAATTAAAAGGTTTGGAGAGCTCCATTTTATGGAATTGTATTGTTTGAAGTGAAGATCCCATCAAGGCTTCAGTAAGAAACTCTCCCTTCTGCCTAAATTTTCCTTTTATTCCTGGTGTCAGTTTTATTCCTTACTTCACAAAAAGAAACTCTCCCTTCTGTCAGTTTTATTGGTAATGAGAAAAATATATTTCTATTATGAAACAGCCAATCAACCTCTTCTTCCCTCTTCCATTCCACATTTTCCGTCATTGTTAATTTCCCACACATTCTGGATGTTGAGTCTTCTCATGGTATGATTAGATATATCTTTTATTTTCTAGATGTTGAGTCTTTTCATGGTAAGATTAGATATATCTTTTATTTTCTTCTCATTGTTTTGTCGTTCATGTTTATATATTTCCTCTCCGCCAATTTTGGTCTACACTTTTATAAAAGTAGCATATATTTTAGCATTGCCTTAATGGCTTGCAATGCAGTATTACCTGAGAGTGGATTATGTATGCTAGTACTCCTTTTCATTTGTTTGGAAGAAATAATTTGCTCTAGAAATGCCTAGCATGTGTTTCTTCCACCTTTTTCATGTTAAGTCTTGAAATTGATTTTCATAGTTTTCCACTTTCTGCCATATTGGAGTTCTTTCCTTCATATTTATTTTTTGAAATTAACAGTTGATGAGATAGAAGAAGGTTCAACAAGTTTATTTATGTACTCAAACTTGCTCAAGAGGGGGATTTGTTGTAGGTCTTTAATTTGTGAGAAATGAGATTATGGAGATAACTAGCTTTGTTAGTTTCCCACACATTATTCTCTTTCTTTCTCCTTATCTCTCTATCATTATCTTACTTTTTTCATCTTTATGAAAAAACAAAGAAAAACAAGAAACAAGACAGAAAAAATCTCATGAAGAAGAGAGTTTTATTTTGTGAAAGTCTTCAATTATGTAGTTCATTTTTTTTAAAGTCTCTGTTAGAAAGTCTCAAATCTTTTCTGTGTCACCATTCTACTTCATGTTTACCCCCTTATACAGAATCCTTTTGCAACATAGAGGGACCTAAAGTTAAAAAATCAGCAAGCTCTTTATAAGTTACATATTAGCACAATATTTATGGTACATATAAGTAGATGTCATATCTGTTCACCATGATAGATATATGTCAATCAGCCCTCCAATATCACACCCCAACCTCAAAACAATTGGATTCAACCTTCATCATAAAAGTTTCAATTGTTATAGATTATGACTCACTTTCTTCCTCTGTACCACCAACATGTTTAAAAAGGTTTCGTTGCCAATTTCTTTCTGAGAAATCTCCTCTGGTGGGACACTACTCTGTTGCCTGTTGGTATTTGTATGGGTTTTCTACAAATGGCCACAAACTTAGCATAAGGTTTATACATGGGTTTTCTCAAGAATCAAGATTTAGGCTAGTGTACACTTAGGAATATAAACTAGGAAGAATAAATAGCAGTTTTCAGTATTGATTGATTTTTTTGTATCTATCCGATTTAATTGGGGTTTAAAACCAGTTTGCATGGAACTACTAATGTTGTTGGGATTTATCTTTGTTGTTTGGATTTTTTTTCTTCATGTTTTTAATTTGTCCTATATTTTTTGAAAAAGTAAGAATGTTAACACCTCCTCCTCAATTGACATCAATAATTAACACTAATTCTAGTGTGGCCATAGATAGTGACTCAACTCCACCTAAGTCATATCCCTCTACAACTATTAACATAACAGAAGTGAGCCTAGATGAAGGTACCCTAAATGAGGATGAAGGTGACTCTACCCATAGTTCAAAAAGACAAAAAAAAGTCTTATGTGTGGTTGAAATTCAAAGAAGTCTCACTTAATGATACAGAAAAGGTTCAATGTGTTCATTGTAAAACCAATTTGAGTGTTATTTGTAGTGGAGTGACCACACAGATGAGTCAACATTTGAAACGTTGTCCTGGTAGAAAAGTGGCAATGAGAAAACAAAAAACCATAAATCAACCAGTGGGGTCTAATGTCTATCAAAGTCCATCTGGACTTCCTTTTATGGATTTTGGAGGGAAATATGATCAAGCTAAAATGAGAGTACTCATTGCTCATTGGATTCTTATGCATGAGCATCCATTCATGATAGTAGAAGAGGAGATATTTAATTTTGTAATGAAGATGGCAAATGTGAATTATGAAAAATATCCCATAAGACAATTAAGGAGTGTATGGAGGTGTATGAGGAAGAGAAAAAGAAATCAAAAATTTTATTAAAAGAGATTAATAAGATTAGTTTTACCAGGGATCTTTGGAAGTCCCGGAATCAAAAGATTGAATACATGGTTATTATTGGGCATTTTATTGACAGTAATTGGAAGCTAAAAAATTGAGTCTTGAGCTTTGTGCATGTTCCTCCTTCTCGTCGTGGTGTTGACATATCAAATGTTATTTATAGGTGTTTTAAACATTCTGAAATAAAAAATAAAGTATTTAGTATCTCAGTTGATAATGTTGCATATAATGATGTTTATCTGAGAGTTTTGAAAGAAGATTTTTCAAGAAAAAGGAAATTGGTTTATGGTGGGAAGTTATTTTGTGTGCGTTGTTGTGCTCATATTCTGAACTTATTAGTCCAAGATTGTCAAGTTTAGATTAAGGATATCATTGAGAATGTGCATGAGAGTGTCAAATTCATAAATATGTCTGAGGTTAGTGTTAAAATTTGGGACCCATCATGGTTTCATGAGCTAGTGGGACCTACCATGAGGACATGAGAAGCCAAGATGAGTCAATACACAAGCTGGCATGAGTTGGATGACGAGCTGGAATAAGTTGGTAGAATTGAAGATTTAGTGGGACCCACAAAGATACCACAAGCTGGCATCTTTGTCCCATAGCTAGAAGATCTAATGAGACCCACAAGAGCACAAGCTGGCATCCTCAGCCTAGCCAGCTCGTGAAGAAGGATTTGGGAAAGTCAGGTTTTGGGTAATTTAGAATTTGAGTAAGTTCTAAAGAGAGTTGAATTATAGTTGGAAAGTTTACATAAATTATATCACTCCTCCACTATAAATAGGGGAGTTTTTATTCACAATAAATCAATAAAATCAAGGAGTTCTCTCCTCTCCCACTCTCGTGTAGGGCTTCTTCTTCTTCTTCCTCCTCTTCTTCTTCATCTTCTCTTCTTGTTTCACTTCTACCCGAGAGGTCTCTCTGTCCTTCTTGGTTTTCCTTTTCTTCTCTCCCACCTTGCTCGAGATATTATTAATGGGGTCCTAAATTCAACATGGTATCAAAGCTACCAATTTAGGATCCCACGTCAAACAAAAGCTCTTTGAAGAAATGATAAAAGGCTCTTCATGAAGCAAGATTGAAGCTCATGAGATAAGTTTTTTTTTAATTCATGATATTATTGATTTATGCTATTGGTTTTCAAATATTAGAAGATGGATTTAAGATTTGTTTATGATATCTTATCCTATAAGATTATGGAAATATATGCATCTTGGATTAGAAGAATTTACCGAGGCAGTTTTGTCGGTTTGAAAAAAAAATTATTGAGACCAGTTCTTGTTGAGTTTTTTTTAAAAAAAATTCTGTGGGAACAAGATTCCTGGATTAAGAGGAATGATATTGAGTTTTTTATGAGTGATTATTCACTACATATGCTTACTTAGCTTTTATGCTAAGCCTCTCTCCGAGTTGGTTAAAGACCTCTACTTGGTTTGTCTTGATTAATTGATTGGAGAATTGTTTTTCAATTGAATTGCCTATTATGGTTGAAGAAAGTATGAGTCACAAGCATGACATACTCAAAATTACCATTGTACCCTTGTGGGGGGTTTCAATTTTTATGAGCTGGTCCACATTGATTCGACGATTTTCTCGTTGGTCATCTCACCAACTGTGGACCACATATTGATGAAGATGATATTTTTAATACTAAGTGGCTGAAGAATGATACGTTGGTTATTAGTTGGCTTATTAACAGTATGGAGGAACATGTCACCAACAATGTTATTCATCTTGAGACAGCTAAACAAATTTGGGAGACATGGGCGAAGTTGTATTCTAGCTCCGACAACTTACACAAGCCATATAATATTCTCCAACGGATGCTTACCACCAAACATGGCGACAATATCCATGAATATTTGGCTTGCTTTAGAGAACTTCTTCAAGAATGGAAGCTAGTTCAGCCTACCTCCATGGACATCTCAGTCCAAGACAAACATAAAGAAGCCCACTACCATATGCCTTGCTAACATTAAACCGTATCTTGAAGTTTCTAAGAGTCAACTTCTTAGCTCTTCCGCAGTTCCCATGTTTGATGATGTATGTGCCACATTACTTCATCTTCCATACACTTCTTCATCTACTCCTACAATCCCATTGGTTATATACTATGAGCATAGGGGACCATCATCTGACCGTGACAGCTATTCTGGAGGAGGACAAGAAAGAGGTGGAAGGAATGGGTATGGAAAAACAGATGGGAAAGAATACACTAAGTGTGGGAAATCTGGCCACACTATAGATACATGTTATTCAGACAAAGAATGCACTAAGTGTGGGAAACCTTGCCACACCATAGATAGGTGCTTTTCAAATAAGAAATGTAACTTCTGTGGAAGATATGGCCACATTGCAGAGATATGTTATAGGAAGGCTCATCAAGTCTTACTAAGTGCTACAAAGGAGGAACAACCTACAACATCAACAACACGAAAAACCTTTAATAACGATGAGTATGAGTTATTCCAGAAAATGAAAACACTATTGGGTCCTGTTCCAAGCTCATCCTCCACGGCTGCCACTACCACCGCTTTAGGTATGCTATCTGTCGTCTCTTCATCTAGATAATTTACTCAGGGGCCTCCGAGCATCTCACAGGTAACAAAAATTTACTCCACTCATTGTCTCTGTGTCTTTCAAAAAAAAATGTTACGATAGTTAACGGTTCGCAAACTAAAGTTCTAGGAAAATGTTCCACTTCTATTACACCATCACTTCCGATCACTGATATCCTTTTTGTTCCTACCTTCCCTTTAAATATTTTATCAGTTAGTCAACTCAGTAAACATTTTAATTACTCTATCACCTTCTCACCCACTTCATGTGTTTTTCAAGATCTCATAGCGAAGCAGGTGATTGGTGGAGGCCGTGAACAAGGGGGGCTCTACTACCTAGATGTGCTAAAAATAAATGTTGTTTCCACCAGTGAAACTGAGACGAGGTTATGGCACAACCGATTGGAACATCCGTCTGTACAATCTCTTCATCATATTTTTCTTACCCTTAAAATGAGGTCAAAGTTTCATTGTGAAGTATGTCAAATGAGCAAATATCAGAGGTCCACATACTCACCACATCCAAAAATAAAAAATATCACTCCTTTTTCATTAATTAATACTGATGTATGGGGACCCTTGAGTGTCTCAAACATTTCTCAAGTAAAATATTTTATCACCTTTATTGATGACTTCACTCATACCACTTGGTTATTTCTATTTAAAGGGTGTTCTGAAATACTATCAATTTTTAAATCTTTTCATGCCATGGTACTCACTCAGTTTGGTCAAAAATTAAAATACTTCGGCCTGATAATGCTAAAGAATACACCTCCAATGACTTTGACTCCTTTTGTCAAGAGAATGACATTATTCATCAAACATCATGTGCCTACACCCCTTAACAAAATGGTGAAGCCGAACGGAAGAATCGCCATATTTTTTAGGTAGCTCACAGTTTACTATATGCAATAAAAGTTTCATACTTTTATTGGCCACATGCAATCCTTACCGCATGTTTTCTTATAAACCGGTTACCATCTTCCATTCTTGATAATAAATCCCCTTACTCTATCTTATTACCCACTAATGATCCTTTTTCACTGCCCTTGAGAATCTTTGGGTATCAATGTTTTGTCCATATTTTTTCCCCAACCACAGTAAATTTCATCCCAAATCTATGAAGTGTATCTTTTTAGGATACTCTCACACAAAAAAGGGTTATGTTTGTTATAATCCCACTCTTCAACGCTTACTTGTGTCTAGGGATGTCACATTTTTTGAAGACTCTCCATTTTATTCTAACAATGCTCCTCTAGGTTTATCTTCCGTACCAGGTTCTCCTTGACCGGTTGTGCCCCGTACAACAGAATCTACTCGGCCCCCTGAAACACTGGCTGACACCACACCTGCTGAGTTTACGGATCCAACCGAGGTAAGCGCTTCTTCTCCAGTTGTTTTTGGCCCACAATATGATACAAGTCCTATTGCCATAAGGAAAGAACCCCAATCATGCACCATGCCCTCTACTTCTCATCCCATATCAAATTTTTTGTCTCATCATTATTTGTCCTCTGTATGTTGTCAATTTCTCTTTGTTATTTCCTCCATATCTGCACCACAGTCCTGTCAGGAGGCTTTCAAACATCCAGGGTGGAAGGCGGCAATGGATGAAGAAATACAAACACTTTATGAAAATTAGATATGGGCTCTAGTCCCACTTCCATCAGAGAAAAAACCCGTTGGTTGCAAATGGGTGTTTACTCTAAAACACAATCCGGATGGGTATGTGGCTCGGCGGAAGGCTCACCTCTTTGCTAAAGGCTATACACAATGTTATGGCATTGATTATGAGGAAACCTTCTCTCCAGTGGCATAAATGAACTCAGTAGGTGTGTTATTATCTCTGGCAGCTAACTCTTCCTAGCAGGTATATCAACTTGATGTCAAAAATGTCTTTCTGAATGGGGATATCAAAGAGGAAATTTATATGCAGCAACCACCTGAGTATGCGGTTGAAGGGGAGTTCGTATGTCTACTAAAAAATCTCTTTATGGTCTGAAACAGTTTCGTTGTGCATGGTTTAAAAATTTTAGCCAAGCACTCATACACGCCGGATTTCATAGATGCTCTGGAGATCACTCCGTATTTATTAAAGATACACCGAAGGGTAAGGTGACTTTGGCAGTATATGTTGATGATATCATTATAACCAATAGTGATCCCGAGGGCATCCAGAAAACAAAAGAAATAATATGTGTTGAATTCAAGACAAAGGATATTGGATTGCTCAAATATTTTCTAGTTATTGAAGTACTACAATCCAGACATGGAATTATATTATCTCAAAGGAAGTATGTCCTTGACCTGTTGGAGGAAACCGAAATGATGGGATGCAGACCAGTAGAAATTCCTATGGATTCAAATACAAAAATATGTCCTAGTACTGGAGAAGAGGTAGATGTCAAAAAATATCAAAGATTGGTGGGAAAGCTTATTTACCTCTGCGTATCGAAGCCAAATATTTCACATGCAATCAATGTGGTAAGTAAATATATGCACACCCCACAACTCAGTCATTGGCAACCACTAGAAAGGATATTGTGATATCTGAAAAGAGCACCAAGAAGAGGGTTCCTCTATAAAAATCATAGTCACTTCAACATCGAAGGATTCTCAGATGCGGACTATGTCGGATCTCTAGATGACAGAAAATCTACTTCAGGATATTGTATGATGGTTTGAGGGAACTTGGTTACATGGAGAAGCAAGAAACGTAATGTAGTTGTACGGTCCAATGCCAAAGCAGAATACAGAGCCATGGCACACACGGTCAGTAAACTTCTATGGATCAAATATCTTCTTACTGAACTGGGATTCTACAAAGAAGCTCCTACGGACCTATATTGTGATAATCAGACAGTCATACATATGACATCCAATTCAGTCTTTCATGAGAGGACAAAGCATATTGAACTGGACTGCCGCTTCATACAAGAAAAGTTCCAATCTGGTATATTATCTCTCAAGTATATATCTACACAGAGCCAAGTTGTAGACATTCTCACCAAATCGGTCACTTAGAAAATTTTGTCCACCATCTATAGTAAGCTGGGCATTTACGATATTTTCTCACCCCTAGCTTGAGGGGGAGTGTTACAATGTGGGCCCCACCATGGTTGCATGATCTGGTGGGACTCACCATGAGGGCGTGAGAAGCCAAGATGAGTCAACACACAAGCTAGCATGAGTTGCATGACAAGTTGGAATAAGTTGGCAGAATTGAAGATTTAGTGGGACCCATAAAGATACCACGAGTTGGCATCTTTGTCCCATGAGCTGGAAGATCTAATGGGATCCACAAGAATATAGCATGAGCTGGCATCATTAGCCTAGCCAGCTCGTGAAGAAGGATTTGGGAAAGTCAGGTTTTGGGTAAGTTAGAATTTGAGTAAGTTCTAAATTGAGTTGAATTATAGTTGGAAAGTGTACATAAATTATATTACTCCTCCACTATAAATAGAGGAGCTTGTATTTGTTGGAATTATGGTTTCAAATATATTATTTATAAAATAAAATACCATGATTCATATGGTGTAGGGTCCACTTATAGATGCTTTGTCATTGGATGTTTAGTACAGGGAATAATGGCTAGCACATCCTCCTGTAGAGGTAGATTAATTGGGTGCATTGACTTAGTGGACACATCCCTTGAGAATAAGGAGATGTATCTCTCCTTAGAGGATGTATCTCTTCTAAGAGGATGTGTCCTTATGAATAGTCATTAGTGTCACCCTTTGGAAATACATAAATTCTTCCATGGTCTTACAAGTGAGGTTAAGGCTATTTGCACACCCAATCTGGTTGAACGGGAGCAAACTTATCACTTGTAAACGAATTATCAAAGGTTATCTTGTGCACTTCAAGTTCTTTTTATATTCTTCAAGATGAAAGGTAAGCTCTCTTTATTCTTCTTACTTCAATTATATGATATATGTATGACTCCCATGATAAGAAGAATTATGGAGGATTTAATATCTATTTCTATGATACTTATTTTATTATTATTAGACATCAAGTCTAACAGTATTCACAATAAATCAATAAAAGCAAGGAGTTCTCTCCTCTCTCAATCTCGTGTAGAGCTTTTTCTTCTTCTTCCTCTTCTTCTTCTTCATCTTGTCTTCTTCTTTCACTTCTCCCGAGAGCTCTCTCTCTCTCCTTCTTGGTTTTCCTTTTCTTCTCTCCCACCTTGTGTGAGATATTATTAATGGGGTCATATATTCAACAGTTAGACGTCACACTGTTCTGAAATTGTACAACAACTAAAACTAGGTGAAAAGAGGTTGATTATTGATTATCCAAACCGTTGGAACTCCTCTTATGACATGTTGTCTTCTGCATTAAAATTCAAAAGTGCATTCCCTAGATTTCAAGTTAGAGAACCAACTTATGATTGTTTGTCAAGTCTTGATGAATAGGAAAAGGTTAAAATGGTGTGTGAGATTCTAGAAGTTTTTAATGTAGTTACTAATATAATTTTTGGGAGTGACTACCCTACTTCTAATTTGTACCTTAGTGAGGTATATAAGGTAAAAGAAGTTCTAAATTTTCATTCTACAAATAAAAATGTTTTCATTAGGACAATGGTTAGTAGAATGAAAGAGAAATTTGAGAAGTACTGGGGTGGATGCAATTTGTTGATGGTTGTTGCTTTAGTTTTGGATCTAAGGGTCAAATTAAGGTTGATCAAAATGTGTTTTCCAGAGATATATTTTGAGGAGGAAGCTACGATGAATATAAACTTAGTTCGATGCACCTTATATGAGATTTATGATGAATATGTATCCTTATATAATGTGGATATTATAAATGAATGGATTGCTTCAAGTACTAGCTCTATGAGTGTATCCACAAGTCATAGGTCGTATTCTTCATCAAGTTCAGGTTGGTCAAAGTTAATGACTTATGTGAAACAAGTGGAAGTAGTTAATTCACCAAGGTCAGAATTGGAAAATTATCTTGAAGAAGGTGTGTATATTTGTGAGTAAACTTCTCAATATGATTTTGATGTTTTAGAATGGTGAAAAGTGAATCATATGAAATTTTAAGTATTATTTAAGATGGCAACATACATCCTAATAATTCCTATATCCATAGTAGCTTCAGAGTACTCATATTGTTCTTCCTTGGCACCAATTACAGTTCAAGCTTTGATTTGTGGCAGTGATTGGGTTCGGGCTCTTCACGGTGTAAAAAAAAAATCAAAAGGTAAATTTCTTTTAAATAATTATTTATTATGATATTTTTAAGTATATTTTTTAGTTTTATTTATTAAAAATTTGTTTTATGATTACAGCCCGAGAAGAAGATTGTGGAGATAATGCTACCAGTTACATGATTTTTCATGTTTTTCTCATCATGGTAATTTTAATATTTTTAACTACATTAAGTAACTAGTAGTGGAAGAATTTTTTTTATCTGACAATAATAAGTTTTATTTTTTTGTTTTCGTCATTGGTGGAAATTTTGCTCATGCGGAGACTTAGTATATTTTTTTCTAATATGAAGAGAAAGAACTATAATTTATAAGTTTATACTAGATTTATAGTTTTTATTTGGTGATTGTAAATTGATATTGATATTTTATTTAATTTTTTTTGTAGTTAATTATTATATAAAGTTTATCCATAATACTATACAGTATTTATGAAGTATATAGACAATTTTATGTAGGTATTATATACATAGGTAATGTCCAATTTTAAGTAGAGGTTATGTTCAATTTTATGTAAAATGTATACATAATTTTATATACAATTTATTTGACATATATTTTTTGAAAAGTTTTAAATATATGTTGGAGTTTGAACTTGGTTAAAATTATTGGGTTGGAGCTTAGATAACAATTTTAGGCTCAAGGATTACCTCAGCTCGAAATCGAATTCAAAATATTTAAATAAAAATAAGCTCAAACACAGTGAGGTTGAGCGTGCTATATGCCACCCGTACGACAAAAAAATTCTTTTTTTCCGGATAATTTGAATTTATGAGGTATGCGAGATTGTGTGAACCATTGTAGCAAGGAGAATGAAGCTGGGTAGCGTCACGGTGAGCGGGAGCCCGTGTGGGATTGTTCTGCCCGCATTTCTCCGGGGCGGCGCTAACCTTCGACGTCGATGTTCTGCTGCCGTTTCTTCTTCTTTGTCTTCGGCTTCTTCAGGTAGTGCTAATGTCATGTATCTGTCTGGTTTTCTCTTCTTGTTTAGTCATCTCATCTCTTGCAGTTATAGCAACAGAACACGAATCTACGCCCAGTATCTAAGTAGCAACTCTATCCATACTTTTCCGTTATCGAGCATTTATCGCTGTTTCTATTTATTTGTATAGTGGATATGTCTGTGCCTCATGTGCAGCTTCTACGTATCATTGTGAACCTGTTGTTTGTTGCAACTTAATTCGTAAGACGTACAGAAAATATGTTGGTCAAAACATCTTTCAGTTGTTAACATATTGCAATCTTTGATAGAAGAAAATGGGAAGAACAAAGGATCTAAAGGTTTAGGAATATGACGAGTAAGCCTAGTTGCTAACGACTTAGGATGTAAAAGTTTCCCTGGGTTCTTAGCCTTTTGACAAGAAGGTTTTAAGGCTCATCCAATGCCAGCTCTTCACATGGATGATTAATCCTTCTCTTATTGTTATCTATCTATATCTATGTCTTACATTCCACTTTACTGTAAAAGCCTTAATCCAAAGGGTTTGAAGATTTGCTTTCAGATAAATTTCGTACAAATTTAATTCCTATACGTACTAATTTCTTTTATAATGGGATCTCCTTTAACTTAAATTTGAGGTTTAAGAATTTGTTGTCTGTATGTTTACTCAAATATCTAAAAAGCTTTGCTTTGGAAAGGTTTTACCTGATGCTGCACCAACTCCCATTTGTGCCATTTGGTTACTATGGAGGCTTTAAGATACAAATTTCATGAATTATTGACGAGACTTTCCATTGATATTAGTTATTGTAAGAATAGCTGGTTCTTGCAAACACCTATTTGAGGAAGAAACTGTATAAATATTTGCCAAATCAAACATAAAAAAAAGGTATCCAAATAAGAAAGAAAGATATGGAGATGTAAAGATTTTTTTATTTGTGGAACAATTTAGATTAACAACTCAAAAACAAAACAAGGTAGCCAAATCATTGTTGGTTCCATTCTTAATCATTAATTTATTCCTTAAATGCAAACTTAGAGATCAGAGAACATGGTTAAGAGACTCTTCGAGAGTGCTTTATCAATACAGCCTTGATAGACATTAAAACCAACTCACCCTCTAAAAAGACAACATCAAAACCAACAATATGTCCTTGGGGTATAGTGTGTGATGTCACTTGGAGTGACCAGTTCACTCGCTTGCCCTGAAGTTTACTTACTTGTCGTGGAAAGGAACAGAGGTGAGTAAGATTGCTATGAGGTGTATAATGACGAATAAACTGGTGGCTGTTTTGGAAACCTGGGTATTTGGCTTGAGATATTTGGGACCCCAATGTCTGTCCTTTTTTTGTTTTTTTGTAGCCATATTGCTGCCCCTGTAAACTCTGTGAGGTTGAGAATCTCTTTGAACAGTTGGAGCAGGATATTGACATCAGTTCCTTGTCTCTGTCTGGAACATCTATGGTTTTTTGATGGGCAAGATCTGAAGGATCAATTGGACAAGGGAAAGAAGTGAAAGAAGGTAAAGCAAGAATAACAGAGCTTTGCATTGGGGATGAAGGGTATGGTCATTGAATCTGTTGCTTAAAATCTGGTAATGGTGGAAATTGGAGAGAATATCTCATTGGTTTTTCCATCTTCCTGATCCAACTGAAAAAGGTTGATATAAAGCCTCACAAAAAGAGAAAGAAAATTTCTCTTTATTATTAATGAATCAAGAGAAAAACTGTAATATAATGACATATATCTCTCTAAGAGAGAGAGATTAGATCTGTTAGCCAGCTTGTTTTTGTTTTTGTCTTTTCATTTTTGCCACTTTCAATTGCTTTATGTTAAACTACTTTAGTTCTTTCATTAAGATTTTTCAGGAAGGTAAGCTGAAAGTATCTTTATGAGTTTGAATGGTGATAACTAAAATCCTTATTTTTTCTAAGCAATCAAGTTAATAACTGGATGGAGGATTGTTTATAACTTCACTTGGAATGAATTGCAGGTCATGCATCATTCATTAATAGTGTTGCTGCAATTCAACCTCCAGAGCATCTAAATTATTTGTTAAACATGCTTCGTGCAAAAGGTGGGAGTTATTTTGCCTCTTATTGTAACTTTTTAGACTGCAGTCGTTGCTAAGTTGTTCTTTCTTTGACTGATGATGCTGATGTTCGAGCTGCTGCTCTACTTCCTCTGGATTCAATTGCTTGTCTCAAGCATTTGTTTGGCTTTTTCATTTTAAGCATGCCGTATGTTTTCAAAAGTTATGTTGTAGCATAACTGTTGGTATTATCTGTAGAATTTGATGAACCAGATATTAAAGCAGAGAAAAATACGGAAGAACCAGAAGAGGCTTGGAGGACTGCCGCAAGGGAAGTCCTCTATTGGATAGGGTTCAACTTTGCCTATTACTCTTTTATGTATCAGTTAAGTGGAAAATTACATAAAATGACTAAAATATTCCTAATTATACAATAAACATAGCTGAAACTCATAAACTAGACCAATATACTATGCAAATTTTAAAAACTAACATACTAAGGGTGGGAGAAGCAGTCTAACTACCACAACTATAAAATAAAAAGACAAAATAACCCTTAGGGGCTACAATCTAACATTCTCCCTCAAGTTAGAGCATATATATCAAACAAACCCAACTTTTTACAGAAGGGTAAGAATTCTTGTTTCCTTAGGGCTTTAGCGAAGATATCTCCAAGCAGATAAATGGACTTGATATAAAGAGTTGTAATTGTTACTCATCATTCCATCTTGAATGAAATGACAATACTTCTATGTATTTGGTTCACTCAAGTAAGATTGAATTGCTGGTATTGTAGATAGCTACTTGGTCATCACACCACATCTCCATTGGATCCTTTGCTTCAAAACCATATTCATTTGTGAAAAATTGCAGGAGAACAATGTTAGGCAAGATTACGGTTTAGAGATCCTTTCTGCTATTTATAACTTCTAAAATATTCAAAATTACGTTAATCTCCATGCAACTTGTAAACCTTAGGAGTTTACTTTCTATCGGTCCCCCTCAACTTGGGGTGTATAACTTCAGCTTGTAACAAAATGTATTACAATCTCCATTTTAAACCCCAAAAAAAGAAAACACAAAATTGGTCTTTAAAATCTGCAACTTGAGTTTGACACGATGGAGCAGTGGAGAGTGATGCGATGGAAAACTAGCTGTGCTGATGCCGAACATGGCGATCAATGAGGAAACTTCCGTGCATGGCAGTGATAGTCATAATGGTGATGATTGATCATATATTGATATTATTCATTGGAATGATACGTATGTTGTAAAAATCACTTTAAAAACTGTTAATAGGAAAGTTTTTGTGCATCCAGATTGTGGGTTTAAATGATATCATCCAACAATTTTTGGTTCGGTCATTCAATTTTCTGATCAGAATATTGCAGTCACAAGAAATTCTTGTATGTGAAATCACGGAGACATAGGAAAGAGGAGCAAGCCATGGGTGGAGGCTTCCATTGGGGTTGTTGGATGGCTTCTTTAGTGAAGGCAAGGGCATGGCTTTTGTTCTCAGATCTGTTGCCTTCTTTGGCGAGAGTATTGACGTGGTTTGTCTAAGTTGGTTCTATGTTAGCTCCATTCACTAAATTAATCTCTAGCATCTAGAAGAGCTAGTTTACGGTCTAGATGATAAAATTTTCTCTATCTTGAATAGTGGCCTTAAGGTTGTTGAGCTGAACTTCAATATGGTCAAAACAGGTAGTTGACCCACTTATATGTTGCCTGACGTTGTCCAATTTGGTAGATAAATCTTCTACTTGTTCTTGTGAATGTGTTTCAGGTGCCATCTCAATCAATAATTTGCAATAGTAATGGTGGACTTGACTTTCGTCTTCTGCTGCTTATATCTTCTTTCAGCACAACTTTTCTTTTCTGCAATGTGATTCTTCCTGTAGGAAAATTGGACGAAGAAGATTTTTTGCAATAGAAAGTAGCTCACCATTTTTCAGTATAATTTGTAATTTATAGATCTTTTTTTATGGTGAAAATTGCTTGGTCCCGTCATTCATGACCTTGTTTTTGCTGGACCTTCACTGCTTTCGAAGCTGATTTATTTTTGTAGAAAAATCAAATCAATGAGATGTTTGTTTCCTTGGAAAGTAAACTTTTAAAGGGATTTTTAGAAAGGTATAAAATGTAATTTCAAGATGTGTTCTTGATGGCTCAAATTGTTAGTTGACTAAAGCTTTATTTCTGCATGACTATCACTGCTTTTTGTGCCAATTTTTCTTTTTAGATAAATAAAATTTATGAAATATTTGTTGACTTGGACAGTAAACTCGTTAGGACTCAATTTGTGCAGGCAAACTTGTGTTCTAGACTAGGTGACACAAACAGTAAGTCTCCAGATAGTTCAGAACTTCATACGATCCTCATAGGATCACAATAGCACACGATAACTGCTTTAGATAGAAACAAAAGCCATTAACCTTTAGCCCTTTGAGTTCAATCATCAGATGGTAGTTGAGAAAAACTGTCCTAGATGAAGTTGCAGATTTGAGGAAGAGAGAATCGACCTTAAGCTTGGATTTGTGGATCGAATTGCTCTGATACCACTGTTAGGTTGAGCCTGGTTCCATCCAAAATGACTAGCCACTTAGGAGGCTTATTGCTCAACCTAATAACCCAATTATTTTTTTTAACATTTCTTAATGTGAGACTTTTTTTCACTCAACAACATTAATATTTTTTTATTCAGGATGTGATAATTCCAAGTTGGTAGGTCCACTTATGTGTATTGCATTGTTGTTGGAGGAAATTTAGTAATAAAGAGTTTCTCAAACAAAACAAAAAATAGTAATAAAGAGGTAAATAATTATTGCAAGATCCTGTGTTGAAGCTGAGAACTAGACAATGGCATGTGGTTAAATTTGTCATGTGGAATATGGTTTTGATGTAAAGGATGTTGTGGTGATGGAGTGTGATAACTAAACAATCATCTTCATTGCTAACAATCTAGTTTTCTTTAAAAGAACCAAACATGTAGAGGTTGATTGTCATTTTATTTGAGAAGTAGTGATGAGTGACAATATTACAACACCCTATATCATTTTTGTAGATCAGCTTAGAGATGTCTTCACTAATGGGATAAATTGTGTCATTTTTTTTAAATGATGCTGATTTTTATTAAGGCAAAAGCTCAAAAGAGCAATTTATAGAGGGGGGAAGCCTTCCTCAACAATAAAAGATTGTTGGGAAGTTCCGAATTTATTAGCCAAAGAGTTGGTTGATCTAGGAATGCGATTCCAATTACAATGGATATAAGATACAATGTCAGCAATACTATCTGTGATGGACCAATGGCGCCTGGGAGGAGCTCTTTGGAACACCAACTAATAACAGTCTTCGAGTCGCCTTCAATGATTAACTTGCCATGGAGACGATCCTTGAAGATTTGGAGGCCGAATAAAAAAGCACTAACTTCAGCAATATTAGTATTGGCAATGCCCACCAGACCAGCATAAGAAAGTATTGGCAATGACCACCATTGTGACTTCTGAAAACACCGCCTGCTCCACTCGACCCAGGACAACCAATAGCACTACCATCAAAATTGAGCTTAATGCAGTCACAAGGGGGAGGATCCTAGATGGCCATACTCGGAGTTCTGTAGGGGGCATATGGGCGATCGAGCTCCAATTTTCCCGAAGGGAAATACCCGATAGAGCAGCAAATTTCTTCCTTGTATGAAGCCAGCTCGAGATGAGGCCAACGACATGAGAAGTCGTGTTGTTCGGGGTGCAAGCTTTTGAGTTGAATCTCTGGTTATTTCGCTTGAGCCAAATGCACCACGGAACATGCGCAAGATAGGCCAAAAGTATTAACTTGCCCAACCGAGGAAGGTGAGTCCCTCTAACCATCTCAAAGGTGCCAAAGAGGTCCTGATGTAGCCCCACTTGGAGCCCAATCTTCTGAAAAATCTTCATCCAAACTTGCCATGAAAATCCACAATATAAGAGGACATGCTGGACTGTCTCATCATACTCACTACAAAAGGGACAAGAAAAATCAGGGACAGTGAAGCCTCTTCTATGAAGGTTGTCAGAAGTAAGAATTTGTTCTCTGATGGCCGACCACACGAAAAATTTGACTTTGCTTGGCGTTGAGAGTTTCCAAGTCAGATTTGCCTTATACTCATGTACATTGTAGTCTTGCTTTCTGATATGAGAGTAAGCAGAAGTAACAATGAATCGGTCATTAATGTTGGGCTTCCAAATCAGCTTGTCAACTGATTGCTCCCGGATAGTAGAATTGTTGAGTCTGGTAAGGAGATAGCAAAAAGCCGACAATTCCTCATCATTTAGTCCCCGGCGGAACGGGAGACTCCACGACTGATCTCTCCATGAATCATCCACAGAGCAAGAGAGGTCTCTACCCACCCTAGTCAACCCCGTGAAGTCCTGCAAGAGGGATCGGGACCACACCATTCATCCGACCAGAAGAGTAGGGTCCTTTCATTACCCGTGTGAAACAAAGTAGCATCTCTGAATATTGGAAGGAGCTTAAAAATTGATTTTCATATCAGGGATAGCAGGCGAGCGGCGCCACCCTCTCTCCACCAAGCACCCGAAAACTGAAGGTAGAATTTAACCATTTTCCTCCATAAACTGTTATGCTTGTTGTTGAAGCTCCAAATCCATTTGAGCATAAGAGCTTTGTTCATTTCCCTCGTAGGCCGGATGCCTAATCCTCCCCTATTATGAGGCATGCAAATATCCTTCCAACTAACCAAATGGTATCTGAAGGTGTCTTCTGATCCTCTCCAGAGAAATCGCCGACAGATGGCATCAATTTTGGAGCATACGGAGGCCGGACAGTGCATGAATGATAACAGATAATTTGGTAGCCCTGCCAGACAATACTTGAGGAGAGTGAGACGCTCTGTTGTAGATAAAACCTTACCCCTCCAAGTGGCTAGCCTCTTTTCAAAATTCTCAATGCAGGGGGACCATAGTGACACCGAAGGCCGAGAATCAAAAAGTGGGAGCCCAAGATATGTAGGTGGCATATTTTCCACAGAGTATCCCAAGTAGTCCGCCATATCCCAAAGCCTAGCTGGATCAATGTGGTAGCCAAGAAGAGTGGTTTTTCCCCAGTTTATGTTTTGAATGAAAGCCAATTCAAATAATCCCAAAACAGTACACAGTTTTCTTATCTGTTCCATAGTACCAACCCCAAAACAAATAGTATCATCTACAAACTGGAGGATTGGTATATCAAAGGTTGTGCATTTTGTCGTGCGGAGGAGCCATCCCATGTTCTTGGCTGAGTAGATCAAGGAGGATATATATTCTGTTACCATGTTGAAGAGCAAGGGGGAGAGGGGGTCTCCCTGTCTGATTCCCCTGGTTCCCTTAAAATACCACAAACTGTTCTGTTGAGAAGAACGGAGTAGTTTGCAGAGGAGATGCAAATTTGGATCTAGAAGCGCTATTTTTCCCCGAATCCCATCTTCCCCAGGAGGGTATCCAGAAACTTCCAGTTAACTCTGTCAAATGCTTTTTCGAAGTCTAGCTTGAGGATGAATCTGGGGAGCTTGAGAACCTTGAAATGATGTCTAAGTTTATGATATGCCATGGCCGAATCAAGAATGTATCTTCCCTTAATAAAAGCACTCTGGCCATGGTGAATGGCAATATGGAGGACCGCCCTGAGTCGACTAGCAAGGAGGCGCGCAATCACCTTATATGCACTGGTGGTGAGACTGATAGGCTAGAAGTTGGATGGGAGATCTGCCCCATCTTTTTTAGGGATGAAGGCAATGAAAGAGGCTCCAATGCCACTATATCTGATGCTATGCTGATAAAAGGAGTGGGCCATGCCGGAAATGTCGTCTTTGATGAAGGGCCAGTAATGGCGATAAAATTCCCCGTTGAATCCATTCGGGCCCGGAGCACGATCCAGAGGAAGACCAAGGGCTGCAATTTCAATTTCCCGGCTGGAGAAGGAGAGCTCGATGAGGCTAGCTGCAGTTAATGGAATAACCTGGAGTTTAACCCTTTAGAAGAAAGGGCGGACTGGCTAGTGATCAAAGTATAAATCTACAAAAAAATTCACCAGTGAGTCAGAAATAAGGGTTCGGTCCGAGGTGGTCTCACCGTTGACGCTGAGCATGGTGATGTGGTTGGCCCTTCTTCTTGCAGAGGCGACTGCATAGAAGAATTTAGTATTAGCATCCCCATCGGAGAGCCATTTGAATCTTGCACGTTGCTTCTAGCACTAGCTCACTGTGGGTGAAGGACTGCAATTGCCCTTGAAGGGCATACCTCTGAGAAACTTCTGGAGAAGAGAGGCCTCTCGACTGGCTATCTGAGCAAGGACATTGGCTCTCACAGCCGAGGAAGAGGCCTTCTTATCAGAGGCCCAAGACCGCAGCAACGGCTTCAACATCTTGAGCTTGATTGGGAAGGTCCACCTGCTCGGGTCAGCAATGGTCATATTCTCCTAGAAGGATTGGAGAGAGAGATCAAAAGAGGGGTTCGCCATCCAATTATTATTGAATCTAAAATGTGGGGGGGGGGGGGGGGGCAACTGCCAAAATGGGTATCAACCATAATCGGTCAATGATCAGAGACGACTCGATTGAGCACTTTGCTAGAGACATTACTGTAGAGCTGAAGCCAATCGTTGTTGGCTAAGAATCGGTCCAGCTTGGAGAGGGTAGGGAGTTGTCTGCCATTCGACCAAGTGAAGATCTTCCTAGATAGGGTAATCTCATCCATGTCCCAGCTGCCAATAAAGTTAGCAAAAAGCCTCATGGAGGTTATGATTCTCTGGGACGGCGGGGATTTCTCATGGCAGAAGCGAGTAACATTGAAGGCGCCTACAAGCATCAAAGGAATAGGCCACATCTGACAAGTCATCAATAGATCATCCTAAAAGAGGTGGCGCTCGTGGTGTCTAGTAAGGCCGTAGACACCAACTAGGCACCAAATGTTCCCTGAACCTTTGTCTCACAACTTGATGCCAAGGGAGTAAGAGCTACAACAACGATCAAGCACCTCGATAGTATTGCTGTCCCACATCAGTAGGATGCCGCCAACTGATCCCATTGTATCCACTGAAGCCCGGCCGGGCTCCTTCAGGTATCACAACTCTCGGATATATCCAAGGGGAAGAGAAGTCGCTTTGGTTTCTTGGAGAACAACAACGTTTGCCTTAGTAGAGGCAAGGAGGGCCCGCATGGAGGCGCGACGACGCAAGGACCCAATTCCACGAACATTCTAGGAGAAAATAATCAATGGTCATTTTTCTTTTTCTAGGAGATGGGTGGTTATCTCCTGGGAGAGGCTCCGTGAAGACCGTGCCCATCACCTTAGCAAGTTCCACTATCTGGGCCCAGGTTTCTGGGTCGTATTTGTGTTGTTCTGATTGGAGAACAGCCACAAACTTTTGAGCTCTTTCACCCGACTCTGGAAGGATGAAATCTCCCGTCTCTGGGTTGCGGGGGTATCGAGTGGTGGCACTGGGTCCTCCCTGTAGAAGCTGTCTCAGTTGGCCTCTAGCTCGGCGTTGGTAGGTGACAACGGGAGGAGGAGAAATGTTTTGCTTGTGACCACGAGGAGTACGCTCTCCAGTTTTGGACACTCTGTCGGAGAGGTAATTTTCGGGGTGGGGATTTCTTGGAGGTGAAAGAGGGGGGGGAGTCCATTATCTAGGGGGAAGCTTGTGGAGTGTGGGGGCTATGGGGACGATTTATAGGGGGACACGTTGGGGTTTCAATGGGGAGGGAAAGTGAGGGTGAGGTTATTTCTGGAGTTAAGACAGGGGAGGGGGGGACTGCAGTTGGAAGTTTTGAGTAGGTTTTGTCTGGGCCAGGGGTATTTTTTGTGGGGGACTGGGGTGGGTGGGTGATGTGTCGGATAAATGGGAGGGAAAGTCGAGGAGGAGGGGGGGGGGGGGGGGGGGTCAGTGAGAATAGGTCCCATGCCTGCTATAAAGCAGCTTGGGGGGGAGGGGATCGATTCCACTGGGGGGAGGGCGCGCAGAGTCCAAAGGTGCTATTCCCAAAGCATTGACTAGCAGTGTTGTTTCCTGAGGCTTGATGATTTCAGGGACCACATCTCTAAAATCATCCATCTCAGCAATGTTGATATGGATCCAGTACTGCGCTTTATCCACTATAACACATCTGAAATATTGCCCTTCACACGGGTGAAGAGGATTGATGAGGATCCGGGCCTCATCCAGACGGTGTCAGTGCTCCATGAGTGGGTCCAAAGCAATGATGGAGCCAAACTCAGACACCACTCTCGAGAAAACCGCGTTCTGCCATAGCTCGGCAGGAAGCCCTGTAACAGATATCCATTGGCCGCACTGGCTGGAGGGTGCCGAGGGGAGCCACTCTGAGAGCCTGATGATGCCTGAGGTGGTGTGGGGTATGAGGGCAAGAGCCGCAAAAGACTCCTGCTGGGTTCTGAAATAAACAAACAAAGTTTGGGGATTGAGATAGGAGATTTTGGGAGTGTAAGGGAGGTGAAGTTCGTTAATCAGCCAGTGAAGAATGCTGGATTTGATGATGCCGGGGGATGTTTGGACAAGAATGGAGCGACTCAAAATTCTCTACCTGTCACGGAGAAGGTTTGGTGGGATTTGGATGATTTCGGATGTTGCTGTGGGGGACTGAGTGGTTTAGGGGAAAAAACTGTGTCATTTTGTAATCAAGCCAGAGTTTTTTAATGTATATACCTCTAACCAATGGAGTTTTTAGTTTTCTTCCTGCAGCAACTTCCTAAGCCCTCTACTCTCTTCCCCCTCTTTATCTCTCCCTTGTCAAGCTACTTAATTCTTGAATTCTACAGTTGTCAATCTTATCTCTCCTTTCTCAAGCTACTTAATTCATGAATTCTACAGTTTGTCAATCTATGTGGTAGGTGAGTCATTTCTTTGTAGGGCTAATACTTGGAGGCTTTTATTGTCATTCTTGCAGGAGAGATTGTTGTATTGCCTGGAGACAGGCAAGGGTTGATTCCTCTTGCAATCCCTCTATCAGAAAACCAGTCAGGTCCAGATTAAATGCATTGTCATTCATTACAAAAAATTTAAACTATACGGTGATTCTTTTCTCAGTATTGCAGCTAATTTTTCTTATCAGCAAAGTCTATCTTGTGTGGCAGGTGTTCTGACTGCATTGCTGCGATGGCCCACGGCTCCACCTGGGTATGAGTAAAATTTCTGATACCTGTTGTAATTTTTTGAAAAATTTGAATGTTTATTACTAGAATGGTGCTTCTAGAATTCCATATATCAGTTTTGATGAAGCTGTTCCTCAACCACTTTACACAGGATGGAGATGCCTGTTGTAGAGGTTCGTAAGCATGGAGTGTGGCTGTTAGCTAAAAGTGTAAGATACACTAAAATGAGGATGACTTCCATTGTTTTTAAGGAATTTGACTTCCATTGTTATATATTATATTCACTTATGATACTTCAATTTTGGTCATGTGTAAACAAGTAGGTTGACCAGTATATCCATAGGCTTCTTGTTGAAGAAGATGCAAAGCACTGTGATGATAGGAATGGTAAGCTGTTTGAGGCTTCATCTGTTGCTGGTGAAAAACTTTATAAAATGGGTGATTTTGCAAGGTCTCAGATTTCTAATGTGGAGGTCTATCTTCTGAAGAACGTGAGTAATTAGTATAATAGTTTAATTACCAAGAGCTCTATGCGGGCAAACTAAATTCTTTGTTACACGCACTCAGGTTGGTTTGTTTCCTGATGTATTGGAGCGTAAAGTAACTCAACATCTGGAGAAAGGAGACCATGTGAGGTTTATCCACTTCATGATTTTGGGTTATCAAATCCTCTACATTATATGTTGTCAGCTTCACTGTCTTGTTGCTTGTTGCTAGGTTTCTGCAATGGTGACAGGAGAGTTCTATGCAAAGGGTCACTTTCCTGGATTTGCACGGCCTTTTGTGTTTAATGCAGAGGTTTTTCTGAAGTTCGTAGAAATTTTTCTTAAAGCATAAGCTGCCTTTTACCTCTTTCTAAATAGCATTTGGGTGAAATACAAGTGGCAAATGGAACTTTTTGTCATTATGTTGAAGTTTCTCTGATATATCCTTGACTTTGTTCTTTCCGAGTTTTTTTTTCTAGGGTTGGACGTAAGATGGAAGCAAAAGATGCTGCAAGGGCGGCACTGAAATCACCATGGTGGACATTGGGTTGCAGATACCATGTATTGGTTTCTCTTGTCGCTTACTTTGCCTAGTAGTTAATGTTTACCCAACTTAAGGTGCAGTGAAGTAACATAAGTTTGCCTTTTCACATCATGTATGTGACTGTGGCTCTCCCTTTGGGATATCCAATGCATTGGCACAATGTGAAAAAGGGAATTCCTTCTATAACCTGAAATTGACTGAATTTGAATCACTTAACATGAGCAGCTGAAAAAACCATATAGCAGTTCTTGTCCAACCGGTAAAATTCATTGCTTGTACAGCATAAACACACAAAAGATGAGATTTTTGCCACTTGACTGTGGTTTCTGCAGCTGTAGAAGCAGCCTACACTTGGAATTCTACTCATGTGCAACCTCAAGTTGGGTAAACTTGAAATAACTCTTCCACAAATTTCAACCATTCTATTTTGTTCAGGATGTGGCTACAATTGCTGAATGGGAGGATGAGCAAATTGAGTATATAAAAGAGAGGGTGACTGAAGAGGGTAGACAAGAGGACTTGAAGAAGGGAAAACCACTTGCACAGGTATTCACAACTAGCCATGTCATTTTTCTTATCAGTTTTTCGAGATTTCAGCGAAGGATTGAGGAGATAATTTTGAGTGTATTGACTAGGAAAGCCATGAAAGCTCTATCTGGACTTTTATCTTCCTCTTCACAGTTCATATCTGCTTTATCTTGAGCCACTTGCACCTGTGATTATATTAATGATTTTCAGGAGATTCTTTGAGTTGCATATTTTAATTTTCTTTTGTTTTTTTTTTCAGCACTTTGACTATTGTTTATTTTCTCAGATTGCGTTGGATCAAGCTGCATTTTTGCTGGACTTGGCATCCATAGAAGGGACATGGACTGATTATGTGGAGCAAATTGCAGAATATTATAAGGAGGCTGGACTTGATGAAATGGCAAGATTCGTTCTCTACAGAGATTCATGAGTTCATTCTTTGTTTTACAACAATTTAGTTCTATGAGTTGGGGAAGACTTTTGACTTGCAGGCCGTTCAGCCATTGTTTTTGTATTCTACAAGCTCTAGGAGCTTGGCTTGCAATCGACCAAGTCGAGTCAGCTCAAGTTTGGTGCAATTGCATCGTATTATTTCAAGTTTTTTGAAAGTATGTTGTTAAGCTAAGTATGAAGCCCTACAGTTTATTTCCATGTACATTTTTCAGTTGCCATCTTAATACTTTTTGTATAATGCTCATTAACTTGACCACGCATGTGTACTTGAAAAGAAAACAAAAAAAGCTTTGACCGCTAAAGACAATCAATAAAACAATTAAATGATGATTTTTTTCCAAAGCCAAATTTTCTTTACATAAAGTTGTAATGAGAGAAGTTAAACTTCTGATTATGAACTTTTAAACAGAAATGAAATTCATAAAACTAAAACGGAAAATGCACTTCTCGTGATGGTGATCAATTTTCAGTGATTGGACATGTTTCGTCTATCGTAAAGGCTCGTTGATGGTAACATCCAGGCGGCTTTCTGCTAGACCAGATCCAAACTTAAACTCCTTCTTTCCATCAAGGAGGAGAGGTTGTAACTGTTACCAGTTACAACTAACGACTACCATCCACACAGGGTAACTACCCAATGAATGGGTCAGTTAGGCGATTGGTTGTGGAATTGACTAACATTCTCCCACTTGACCCATTCGCATACTTATTATGTATCATTGAGTATGGATACATCTTCAAGAATGCTTCTCACGGATATAATATCCTTATACTCAACCAAAGAAGATTAAATTACATGAATCGTGGTGGTAAGTCCTTTAGTGCAAGTATTACCTTCCATGTATTATAATGTAACTGTTTCCATTGAATAAGAACCTTATGTTGCACATTTATTTATGAATGAACTTCCAAATGCTCATTCAAGATCATCTTTTATTGTCATTCTCTAAACTTTATGTATACAACCAAATAAGAGAAAACAAAAATGAACTTAATGGAGTTTTTCAATTGACAAATTGTGATACAAACATAAAGAGAATCTCAATTACATAAATTACATAATAGAACTAAGTCTCATACGTTCAATATGTCCCTTATAAGCAATGGGTGGTAGACCTTTTGTCAACGGATCAACAATCATTAGTCCGGTGTTGATTTGTTCCACAACCACTTTGTTTGTTTTGACATGTTCTCGAACAACTAAAAACTTATGTCAATATGTTTACTACGACTTCCACTCTTATTGTTCTTGGCCAAAAACACTGTTGCAGAATTATCGCAATAAATTCTTAATGGCTTAGAAATTGTGTTAACAATTTCAAGCCTTGAAATAAAACTCCTCAACCATATAGTCTGTGATGACGCTTTAAAACATACTACAAACTTTGCTTCTGTGGTTGAAGTAGTAATCAACGATTGCTTTGCACTTCTCCAAGAAATGACCCGTCCAGCTAATGAGAAGACGTATCCTAATGTCGACTTTCTCGAATCAAGGCAAGCAACAAAATTAGATTCTGAATATCCAATTACTTCTAGATGATCAAATCATATGTATGTAAGCTTGTAGTTTTTAGTCCTTAAAGGTATCACATGACTTTCTTTGCAGCTTTCCAAATGTCAAAACCAGGAGTACTTTGATATCTGCCCAACATTCTCACTGCATATGCTATGTCAGGTCTTGTGCAAACCTGAGCATACATTAAACTCCCAACTGCGGAAGCATACGGAATTTTTTTCATTTGCTCATTCTCTAAATTATTTCGTGGATCATGTTCCAAACTTAATTTATCACTTTTGACAATAGGTGCAACACAAGATGAACAATTATTTATACGATATATCTCTAGAATTTTTTTGATATAGGTTTCTTGAGATAATCCTAATGTCCCTTGGGATATGTCTCTATCAATTTTTATGCCTATGATATAAGAAGTTTCGCCCATATCTTTCATATCAAGTTTCATTGAGAGAATTGATTAACTCATGAAGTAATCCTAAATCACTTGAAGCAAGTAGAATATCATCTACATATAGGACTAATAAAATTATTTTGCTCCCACTGACCTTATGGTATATACATTAATCCATGATATTCTCCGTAAAACTAAATGAAGAAATAACATCATGAAATTTTAACTACCACTGACGGGAGGCTTGTTTTAGTCCATATATAGATTTCTTAAGTCTACAAACCAAACGATCATTCCCCTCTTAAATGAAACCTTCAGGTTGTTTCATGTAAACCTCTTCTTCTAGGTCTCCATTGAGGAAAATCGTTTTCACATCCATTTGATGTAACTCTATATCATAATGAGTTACTAATGTCATGATTATCCGAAATGATTCCTTCTTTGAAATATGAGAGATGGTATCATGATAATTAATTTTCTTCCTGTTGAGTAAATTCTTTGGCTACAAGTCTTGCCTTATATCTTTCAAAATTGCCTAAAGATTTTCTTTTGGCTTTAAAAACCCACTTACAGCCAATGGCCTTCCCTCCTTTAGGCAATTCAACAAGATCCCAGACTTGGTTTTTATTCATTGAATCCAATTCTTCCTTCATGGCATTATTTCATAATGTGGATTTATGTCCACTCATGGCCTGTGAAAACGTAATAGGGTCATCTTCAGACCAATGTCCATGTCAGACTCTTGAAGGTACACTTCATACTCTAAAAAAATTATAGGTTTCTTAACTCTTGAAGATCTTAATGGTACTTCAACATTTTCAGGTTGAGAATGTTGAGTAACTGGATCAATAGGAGTATCCTCATGATGAGATGGTTCTTCAACTATTAGTTGTACTTGAGTAATCGGATCTTGATGATTATCATGAATAACAACCAATCCATGTGAAGTTGTAGGAGTAGGTTGAAAACTTGTTTGCTCCTTAAAAACTAAGTTTCGAGGTTGGGTACTCCCACTAATCTCATCATTCTCAAGGACCTTTGCATTTTTAGATTCGACAATTCTTGTTGAACGAGATGGATTGTAAAATTTGTATCCCTTAGACTTTTCTACATAGCCAATGAAATGTCCACCGATTGTTCTAGAGTATAACTTTGTCTCATGTAGATTGTAAATCCGAACTTCAACTAGATAACCCCAAACATGTACATGCCTTAAACTAGGTTTCCAGCCTTTTTCATAATTCAAACGACATTTTATGAACTGCCTAGGTTGAAACCCACATAGACTATAGTTTTGAGAGCTTCACTCCTCGGAGTTACTAACCATATTCATCACCATGTCCATTAATGTTCGATTTCTTCTTTCAGCCACACCATTTTGAGACGGTGCGCCAGACATTGTGTATTGTGGCACAACACCCTGTTCCTCGAGAAACATTTCAAAAGGACCAAGCAATTGTTCCCTTTCAGTGTACCTTCCATAATATTCACCATTTCTATCTGACCTCACGATTTTGATTTGTTTGCCTAATTGATTCTCTACTTCTATTTTATAGACCTTAAAAGCATTTATTGCTTCACTTCTATCATAAAGCAGATAGAGATACATATATCGTGTATGGTCATCAACAAAGATAATGAAATATTTCTGACCATTGAAACATACATCATAAGGACCTAGAATATCAATGTGTATTATTTCTATGACATCAGAAGTCCTCCTGGCACCTTTCTTGTACTTGTTCGTTTGTTTTCCTTTAATGCAATCCACACATGTACTAAAATCAGTAAAATCAAGAGCTTTAAGGACTCCATCATTAACTAATCTTTTAATTCTATCAATGGTGATATAACCTAATCTCCTATGCCACAACATGGAGGAGTTCTCATTGATAACACTACGCTTAATGCCAACATTAATACCATGCACAATAGTAAGACCGCAATCAAATGTAGGGTTTAAAAGAAGTTTGAACAATCCTTCATCTAAAATTCAATTTCCAACAAGAACGTGGTCTTTATACATTTGAAGGGAATTTCCAAGGAAATTAAAATTAAATCCAAAAGGTGAAAGTTTTAAAACTGAGATAAGGTTTCTAGCAAAAGATGGAACATGGAATGTCTTTTCAAGGTCTAATACAAAGCCAGTATTAAGGACAAGTCTGGAAGTTTCAACCACCTCTACATATGAACCCATCTTGTTTCCTGAATAGATGGAGCATTCACTTGGCGTCGATTTTCGTTGGTTCAAGAAACCCTACGTGGTGTTGGCAACATGGATTATTGTACCAGAATCAATCCATGAAGTGTTATAAAAAACATGAGTCATATTAGATTCAAAACACACTACAGATATGTGATTACCTTTCTTTTCAAGTCAATGTTTAAATTTGGGGCAGGTTTTCTTTATATGTCTTTTTTTCTTGCAGAAGAAACATTTGACACCACCCTTATATTCTTTATTAAGAGACATTTTTCATTCCCTTTCTTAAAAGGTTTATTGTATCGAGTCGTCAAATTCGCACTTTTGATCCTCTCTTGATTCAGCCTGGCTTCCTCTTGTACACACATGGTCAAAAGTTCATTAATTGACCATTTATCTTTATGTGTGTTATAAGAGATTTTGAAGGGTGCATATTCAGACGGAAGCGAGTTAAGTGTGAAGTGGACCAAAAATTACTCGGACATCTCAATCTTCTTCGATTTCAATCTTGCGGCCATAATCCCACATATGCATGATGTGCTCACGCATACCCTTGGTACAAGTAAAATTTTTGGAACACATTTGGGTTATCAGGGTACTTGCTAATGCCTTGTCGAAAGTCTCAAACTGTTCCTGAATAGCTTGAAGATATTCCTTTGCTTTGGCACATTCAGGAATGGATCCACGAATATTCTTCCCAATATGAAACTTAATAAACATCAAACTTAATCGATTAGGTCACTCCCAAAGATCAAATGATGCTTTCTCAATTTGGGTACTGGATTCCATGGGATTCGGAGGTGCATCTACTCAAAGTGCAAAGTCAAGATCCATGCACCCTAATAACAAAAGAATTTTCTCATTCCACTAAATATAATTTTCTCAAGGGGAATAATAGAGGAATCAAAGTTTGGGACAGACAAAGTTTGAAGAACTAAAAAATAGACAACAAACTTACTAAACATGTAATGAAACCAATTTTTTTTTAATATTTACCCATGTAAATAATTCATACAAATACATTAGCATATCATTATAATCTTTCCTGTGGGTTTAGATTATAACACATATGCGATTTATGTCACTTTACAATGGGACCCAAAAATTTGTTTGTAAAGGAATATTCTAGGCATGTGGGCAACTAGAATTTTTTTAAGTATTTCTTTCCCATCATGATTAATTACTTAAATATAATATTTACCCGGTGGGGTTAAATTATTATATCTCCATGATTAATCATATTTTTTTATGTCATTAACTTTATGTGACTAAACTTAATGTCACTAGACATTTTCATAATTAAGAATGTTGTGGCAATTACTCAATTATTCAAATGTATACCAAAAATATGACATAAATAGACTAAAATTGATGTCAATTATTAATTCTTTATATTTAGGTCAACTTAAAATATGCATAAAACCTAAATAAAAAATTTCACAATTGAAAAATTAACAAAATATGCACAATATACAACTATATGTGCCTGCACAATTATTTAATTCATATGAATTAAAAGAGAAATTGAATAAAAACAGATATACTAATTTTACTGCAATTTAAATATGTATAAAATGAGTATCCAACGATAATACATGAAGGTCAGTGGGGCTAATGGTCACTGGGATCAGTATTGTATCCAGTGCGCATGTTCAAATCCCCGTTGGCGCAAATATTCGATTTTGTGAATTGAGTCGACTCAACCTTGACTCGTTATTTAAATGAATCTAAACTTATGTTTCATTTTTTTATTTTTCTACGCATTGGAAGTCGTTTTCAACCTCCAGCCACGCGCAAAGGGGCGATCAATGTCCGTCGACGCATGCACAGAGCTTGGCTCTGTTTTCTCAACGAAAATGAAACCATAATCAGAGAGGAAAACTCTGATACCAAATACTAGACTTCTGATCATGAACTTGTAAACAAAAATAAAATTCATAAAACTGAAATGGACAATGCACCTCCCATCATGGCTATCAATTTCCAGCGATCGGAGATGTCTCGTCTATCGCAGAGGCTAGTTGATGGCAAGCAACCCTCTGCTAGACCAGATCCAAACTTAAACTCCTCCTTTCCATCAAGGAGGAGAGGTTGTAACTGCTACCAGTTACAACCGACGACCACCATTCACTCAGGCAAACCACTCAGTGAATGGGTCAGTTAGACGATCGGTTATGAAATTGTCTAACAAGAGAAACAAAATACTATTTCCAACATCTCTAGTTTTTGTAGACTCTAAAGTGGTTTTGGTTGCCATCTTAATCGTTTATAATTAACATCACATAACTTCAAAGTTGTTAGGGAATAGTCTCACATGGATTAGTGAGTTCAAAGATTTTGAGTTTATTAGTTGAGAAATAGACTTTTTAAGTTGGCTAATCATTTTGGAATGGGTCTTGGATGCAACTTCACGTGGTATCAAAGTACTCATATGTGGGCCTCCACTCAAATTATCCACTTGTAGAGCCACAAAAAGAGGGTTTACACGTGAGGGGGAATGTTAAAGAATAGTCCTACATAGATTAATGAGTACAAAGATCTTGAGTTTATTAGTTGGTAAAGAGGTTTCCTAAGTTGGATAGTAATTTTGGGATGAGTCTTGAACCCAACTTCACAAAAACAAAAAACCGACAAAAAAATGTTTTTGATGGTAAAATTATTCAATTGCAAATTTGTCTCCACGAACTATTTAGAGGCCCTTCCTAATTTGGCATCAATTTTTTTTTCTTCTAGTTGATCACCTTTAATGCACTTCTTAATGCAAATTTGCCACCTGAATTGTATGTCCATAGATATCCATCTTTTTGTTCAATTGTAGGCAATTTTATTTCCAATCATCACATAGAAAAAATAAAACGTTTCGTTATTGATGTTCTCCTAGTGATATTCATTGTCCAAGAGTTATTGCTTGGGAAAATTCACCATCTAATTAGAATTAACAAATACAAATGATTTGAAAGGCTCCTTTAATCACAAACTAGTATTATAATCTCAAATTGCACAAGTTTTTCCGAATCTCTCTCTAAGAGATTTTTCAATCTCCATTTTAGATTTAGATCGATAGATCCCCCATTATATTTTGATATGAGTTCCAGATGAACCATTACACTCAATAAAAATAAATAAAAAATAAATCAACTAACGACTTACAATTTATCTTTTACCCTATCAACTCTATCTCTCTTCTTCTAATACAATTTGTTTTCATGCTTGACTTAAACTTTAAACTTTAAACTTTTAATTTGAAATTCTCAACTCACAACAGTGTTGACAGCGACGTAGAGGCCCCGTGCCTAATGCTATTTGCCTCTATTCAACTTGTGTTGTTGTGACTCGAGAGCTGGACTTAGATTTCTTAATGCTACAATGGAATAGTTTAAGAAGCAAGCAGTCTGAAGCAGACGCTGTACGTTTAGCAAAGTATCTTTCATACTGATTAAAAAACAGAAGAAAAAAAAAAGCGATTTTTGCTTTCACCCGAAGCAGCTTAGCATGGTCCCTTGGTGGAGTACCGCAATAAGTAGACTGCGGTTAAAGGTGCTTTTGGAGTACATTCGAATCGGCGTCACTAGACCTACCAACTCTCTCAAATGAAGTCCGTCCCCTCCTAGTCCAACGGATACAAATTGTCGTTCAATTTATACCGTTGATTTCATAGACGACTTATGAAACGTGGACGGTTCAGATAACAGTTACTTGAATTAAAGAGGACTACCGAAATTTAAGACCCGGAGGGCGCCGATTCGATTCCTTCCTTTTTCTGCATCAGTGCGTGCCTTCACTAAATAGTGACTTTCAGCTTTCTGTTCTGAAAGAGAAAAAATTCTCGATAGGAAAGAGAAAGAAAACAGCTCAGAATTCAGATCATTAGCTAATTTCTTTTCACAAGCTTCAGGAGCAATCAAGAGATACGAACATTTGGTCTTTAGGGTTCTGTTTCGTATCTTTTTCTTTCTTCCCCTCAAGCTCGCTGAGTGATGGCAAGTTCACTGCGGACGGGATTCCTTGATTTTCCTTCCCCTTCTACGAAGCCCGTCGAATCGCCTTCAACTCCGGTTTTGAGAAGAAGCGCAACGGATGAAGAGATATGGGAGCGGCTGAAAGATGCTGGGTTTGATGAGGAGTCCATCAAGCGCCGGGATAAGGCAGCGCTCATAGCTTATATCACAAAGGTTGAAACTGAGGTGAGCTTCTCTTAAATTTGTAATAGATTTGGTACCCTTTTTGAAAGAAACTTGGCGAACGTGATTTGTAGGGACTTAATCAGAGTGTGTGCTTCACTCTTGTTATCCTGTTACATTCACGAGTGAAGCCATACTTACTAGTACGATAAGGAGATTGTATAGGGGAGCAACCCGAAAGTTGATTTTCTGGCTGTGTCGGTGAGTTTGTCAGACAATCAACCGTTGCGACAACGACAATAATAGACTGTCAGATATATGAGATTATGAATCCAAGTTCCCAAAAAGCTTATGAATCAAATTTTAGGTCCAAGTTTTCCTTAAAGAACTGTTTAGTGCCAAATGATGACTTTCCCACTGGAGGGAAAAGCCAAGGAAAAAAATGTGCACTATCAGAGATACAAAACTCATCTATAGATCTTAGGAAGGGCTTCTTGAAAGAAGTAAGCTGGCATGATTAGGAAAAAGAAAAAAGAAAATAGAAATGCAAGTTTGACTTAGTGGTTGTTTTAATATGGTATTCCTTGCTGCGAGGGGTCAGGTGGGAACGCTCTTTGTCAGAATGCACTTTGTGCATGTTATAGTTGTGTTCCTAGAAAATGCTAGTCATGCTGTCGAAATGTTTCACCAAGTTCATTTAAATATAATCTTGCTTAAAAGAGTGTGTGACAATGTCTTGGAATAATCTAGGGAAAGAAAAAAACAATTAGCTAGAAATTTTCTATGATGATTTCTTCTGGTTTAGGTATTATTTCCTGGCCTTGGAACCTGCTTATAGTTTATCCAGTCATTCAAATTGGATAGTTCAGCCTCTGAATCTCTCTCCTGGTGCATTTATTGTATTCTTTTTGTAATGGGAAAAAAGGTTCCTATTTTGTATGCATTGTATCTAACTAGTACATTTTCTTTTTGTTGTAGCTCCATGAACACCAGCATCACATGGGTCTTCTTTTATTGGAAAGAAAAGAGTCGGCAGCCAAGTTTGAACAGGTAAAAAATGCCGCTGATTCAGCTGAATCAACGCATAAACGTGCTGAAGCTTCGCATGCTACTGCACTTGCTGAAGCAAGAAAACGGGAAGAAAATTTGAAAAGGGCTTTGGGGATTGAGAAAGAGTGTGTTGCAAATGTAAGATTCTTTTTCTACATGATCATTAATTTTTTATTAAATACTTTATTAGAAGTTGATCATTGCTTGGGCAACAATAGCCAATTTATTGCCTGTTTCCTTTTAGTTTACTTGATTTGCCATGGATACTTTTTTCCCCTGAGTGGCACTTCATGTAGATATCATTTCAAAAAATAACTTGTAGAATTTGAACTGCACTTTTTGGCGTATTCATAATGTTAGAAAATACATCCAGGGGTATTTTACTCATTTTACCGCTTCATTGCTTAATTTTCTTTATGTAATCTTGTTCTGCATGTTAAATTATATCAGTGGTTAAATTTTAATGTACATAAGATGTGTAGTTAGGGAGATATAAGGAGATTAAGGTTTATTAATCGTTTAGGGGTATTTTTGTAATTTGAAACTCAAAACACCTATTTAAGAAGTCTGGGAATTCATGCACAGTTCCCAACAAAGCCTTTCAAGCTCTTCAGAAATTTCTTCTTCTCCTTTCTCCTTTTTCTCTCAATTTTCTCCTCTTCCTTCACCCAAATCTGGATTTTTACACATAATGTATCATATGCCCATAGATAGATTGTGCTTTTTCTTTACAAGTTTATAAGTTTCAAATTTTATATTCTTTCAGGGTCATTTTCATACTGCTATAGCGATGGGTTACCTTTCAGTTTCTTTATTTTATTTTGTTTTCTGTCTTTTTAAATGGCTATCTGAACAAACATGCAAGCAGAGATAGAGAAAGCATCTATCTGAGAAAATGGGCACTTATATTTGAACTGCACAACTTTATGAAAGTTACTGGAAATCCCATTCTGACATATGTTGAAGTTTTTGTTTATGATTCTTGGGTTCCTTCTTTTTAGTTGGAGAAAGCCTTGCACGAGGTACGGAAAGAATCTGCTGGAGTCAAGCTTGCTTCTGAGGCTGAACTTACTGAAGCAAAAAAAATCTTGGAGGATGTTGAGAAAAAGTATATCGAGTCTGACATGAAGCAGCACACAGCAGAAATATTAAAGGAAGAGGCTAGCCGATTTCATTCTGCTGCTGAAAGAAAGTTTAAGGAAATAGAAGCCCGTGAAGATGATATTAGAAGACGTTTTAATGCACTCCAGTTTGAGTAAGCTTGTTGCTTTAGTTTCTTCTTACTTCTGGATTCTGAATGTAGCATTTCTTAGTGACTCTTTCTGAGTATTTGTGTGTTCATTCCTTGTCGTCTTACCATTCCAAGAAAAACAAAAACAAAAACAAATATAAACATTTTTCATGTCTTTTTACTTGATCTTTTTAAATATTTACCCAAATAAAATTAACATTAAAAAAAATCAGTTTCTAGGTCTCTAGTTTCTGGCTAGGAATGGCCCTGGAAGAAAACAAATAAGCTCATCCTATTCTTCATTTCAAGTTTACAAAGTTGTAGTGATACAAAATATCTTGTTGTCTTTTCAGTCTGTCACGTGTCCATGAAGACATTAAGTGATAATGTTACAATGTGGTGCATCTTTTTTTTTTTTTTTTTTTAATAAGTGTGGTGCATCTACTAAATTCTCCAGTTGTCTCAGCTTGGAGAATTTGATGTCGTACTATGCCAGGAATTGTTTAATCAATTCACTTTTTGCTTCATGTCCTGTCATATGTGCTGTACACACATTTATATATTAATCTATGTTCTATTATACTTCTTAGGTTTGATGCTAAAGAAAAGGAAATCAGCTCTGAGAGGCAATGTTTAAGTGCACGCAAGTCTGCGCTACAGCAAGAAGAAGAAAGTCTTGTCCAGAGGCAGAAAATATTAAATGAGAGAGAAGAATATGTCTTTCAAAGATCTCAGCACCTAGAGAAGCTTGAGAAAGAACTGAACAAAGGAAAAACAAACATAAATACTAAGTTTGCTGCTTTAGAAGAGGAAAAGTCCAACCTAGAAATGAAATTGCATTCCCTTGAAGCCAGAGAAGAGGTGTTTATGCTTGCTTGTTTCAATATATGCCTTTTCTCCCTATTCCATTATTTTGTTGACATTAGTTAGTGCTGTGCAGGCTGTCATTAGAAGGGAAGCACATGTTTGCAAGAAAGAGCAGGAGTTGCTTATTTTAAAAGAAAAACTTTTAAGCAAGGAATGTGTAAGTGTTTTTCACTGTTTTGTGGTCTATGGAAGCTTTTCAGTTTTCTTACCGTTGTGGGCACATGCAAATAATAGGCCTTTGGCTGTTAAATCCTTGCTTGGGAGCGATCCTCTTGAATATCATGGTTTTTTTTTTTTTTTTTCAATTGACTGTTAAAGCATCTTGACAATGAGGTTGTCACAGCAGCCGACATGCATAATTGTGCTTGATGTTTCTCTGTAATTAAGTTATATCTTCTATGTGTTCTCATATATATTGTATGTATTTATGTATGTAATTTTATATGTAATATGTCGTGTGTCATATGTGAATATTTTCTCTTCTTGAGTAAATGAACCATTATATAGAAGAAAGGACTCATTCTATGATGCATTTGTCAATTTAAACTTAGGGGTTAATGTGTTTGGAACTGAAAATCATGAATACTAAAGTTATGCAACTCGGAATTTTGTTGCTTGAAAAAATTAATATACAGTGTATCAGATTGAAATGGTGGAAGTAAATGGAATTCCAGTTTTTACTTTCAAACTGTACTTCCAAAAAGCCCACTAATTTGGAATCCTGAGTTCTGGTAGTGCATGAACGGCAGTCTGACTCTAAATCTAGTAGAGCACAACCCCAATACCCTCCCCCACCACATCCTCTTGTGCACCACTCAATTTCTTCTCTGAAAACGGAAAACAAAGTGACTCTGATTAAAGTCTTAGAAAGTATAAAAGCAGAAGAAAAAAGAAGAAGAAGAAGAAAAGAACACCTTTCTCAATTAGAAAAATTATCTTACATAAAATTTAGAAGCCAAAATGACACATGATTATGTTGCGAAACATGCTCTTAAGTTATTTATATTTTCCAATCTGATATTATTTACTTTAACCAGTTATCCTCACCCATCTGAGGAAGCTGACAAGAGAATAACATGCAACATGGTTTCACCTGGTTGGATTACTCTTTGGATGCTCCAATTGTTTGTGATGTTCTTGAAGGACAATAGACCTTATTTGAATCACATTCATAACCACTTGTAGGCATGTTATGCCACACCTGGACATCTCCTAGCTTAGCTAAAATGCTCACTTGACTTTGAGCTCCCAGTCTGTGTAAGTACGTTCATTTATCATGGAAAGTGGACAGGCTTGACATCATGGCATCTTTGATCTCTCAGTCCCAGTATGCCGGTTCATGTAACTAGTTTGGGTGTAATCATTTGATGGTTTTGCTTTTTCTTTTTCTTTTTCTTTTTTAATTTTGATCATTTCCTCTCAGTTTGATGTATGGTGGTTGTTTCTTTAATATCTGATTGATGATCACTCAGAATATAATTTTCATAATTTTTTTATAGGATGAGATTCAGAAACTTGCTGCCGAGCATCAAGCTGGCTTGGAAGTTAAGAGAAGTGATTTTGAAGCTGAACTCATCGTGAAGCAGAAGCAAATGGATGATGAGATCGAGGCCAAGAGACAAGCTTTGGGACTTTGGGAGGAAAATCTCAAGGAAAAGGAAGAGCAGGTTGAAACAAGGATTCATGAAATTGAGAAAAGATTGTTTGAACTGATGGAACAACAGAAGAGTAATGATGAAAGGGCATTAGTTCTTGAAGAGAGAGAGCAAAGAGCACATGCTGCACAAGAGGCAGCAGACATTGATAAGATGTGTACACAGCGAGAGAGAGAAGAGCTTATACAAATGAACCATGACCTCATGAAACGTAAAGAATCACTGGAAAGTGAAATGAAACTAGTTCTTGAAGCACAACAGAAACTTGAGCTCACCAAAAATGAGCGTGAAGAGTTGCGAGCCCTACAAATAAAACTCAAAGATGAAATAGATAGTTTCAGGGTTCAAAAGCTGGAACTTGCTGCTAAGGAAGAAGAGCTGAAAGCAGAAAAGGAGAAGTTTGAAGCCAAGTGGCAGCTTATTGATGAGAAAAAAGAAGAACTTCGGCAAGAAGCTGAGAGAATTTCGGAAGAGAGAGAAGCTTTATCCAGGTTTCTTGAGGATGAACGTGAGAGTCGGGTGATGGAGAAGGATCATCTTCGTAAACAATTCAAGGAGGATGAAGAAGCCTTACTTCGTGAGCGAGAAGACTTTATAAGTAAGATGAAGTCTGAGCACTCTGAGTGGTTAATCAATATTCAGCGGGAGAGAAAAAGTCTATATCAAGATGTTCAGCTGCAAAAATTGGCTCTCGAAAACCTTGCTTACAAGAGACAAGAAGAGATTGAAGCTTATTTACGAGAGCAGGAGGAAGCATTTGAGGTAAAAAAGATGAAGGAACTTGAAATTATAGGTTCTCAGAAGGAACTAGCTGCTAAAGAACTGGAACATGTCTCACAAGAATTGAAAAGGATTGAAGATGAGAGAACACTGATTGCTTTAGATCGGGAAGAAAGAGAGAAAGAATGGGCTGCAATTAGGAGTTCTATCCAAGAACTTCAAGTCCAGAGGGAAAAGTTGCAAGAACAGAGAGTACTGCTGCATAAAGAGAGAGAAGAAATTCAGTCACAGGTTCAACGACTCAGTGTATTTGAGGAGATGAATGTAACCTCTAAAAATATAGTTTCATCTGAGATGCAACGACCAGCTAAAGGCCTTTCTGAAGCACAAGAGCTTCCTTTGAAAAGGCACTCTATTGCAGCACTTTTTGAGGTTGATGATGTTAAGCAGGTTGGAGAAAGTTTCATTTCTACAGAATCACCAACTGGTTCTTCACTCCTTGTTTCAACACCTTTATCATGGGTTAAAAAGTGTGCCCAGATGGTCTTCAGACACTCTCCTGAAAAGACTGATGGAGAGGACAAGAGCTATAACAATGGAGACTCCAATGGCAAGCAGGGGGAAGAAAAAGGGATACTTGAGTTTCCTTCTGCCAAGGAGCTGAATAATGTAGAGCTTGGTTGTACTAGGACCAAGGATAAATCGAATGCATCTATTCATAATAATAGCAAAAGAAAGTTAAACTCATTTAAGGATAGTTCAAAAGTTTCATTGGGTATCAAGAAGAGGAATACATATTCATCCTCACATGATCTTGTTGATTCTTCAAGTCAAAACTACAAGAAAAGGAGGGAAGATGAAGATGCTTCTGAATTCCAGGTCGAGGGAAAGACGTCCAACTGGTACAGTTCATCTTCTTTAAGCTTTATGGTCTTCAATTGAAACTATAGTGAATGCTAAAATGACAAGCATGCGGGTGTTTTCTCAATTGTTCAAGAACCATCAATTAAAGGCTCCTGCCATGGGTGTTTCTTGAAGCCCTGCTACTTGAAGAACCCTAGTCATGTTTTGGCTGATAGCTGTGCCATGACCATAGATTCTTTAGTTTGGTGGGTTTGCATTGTATACATGCCCAACTTGCATGGTTCACATTCCAAGTGCATTTCGAGTATTGGGCATATGATGTATCTAGGCTGCTAGCTTCATGATAAGCTAATCTTATTTTTACATTCACAATTTATGCTTTTATTCTTGTGTATTTTGCAACTCTACCTTTTCAGTCTAGTTTCAACACAACCACAAAATGCTGAGGATCATTACGGTTTAAATTTGTCCAATCGGTCTCTTGGAAAGGGCAATAAGGAAGATTGCTTCGCAGATGTCCAGAATAAGAAACCTGAAGCTAGTTTTGTATCTGATAGACAAAGAGACCCTCCTCTAGTGGAAAATGGTGAACATTTGGAAGATGCAAGGACCAGAAAACAAGACAGTTTAGATGAGAAGGTACTCCCAAAATCTGTAGTTACTAAACTGGATATAGCCTTATTTTATTTTTATTCTTCTTGCACTTAGAAACACGTCTTGTGAGGAAACATGCTTAAGTACCAACAGCACATGATGCATTCATGTTATAGACCTGGTTCTCCCTCTGAAAGAGCCTGCTGAGAATGGTGGTCAGTTGGAAACTTCACCTAGTTGCATGATCTGTAGCTTGGCAGTGCTTATTGTTTGCGAAGAATATCTGTAAGGGGTGCTCTACTCTACAATTGTACAAAGAATAAGATTTTCTAAAATGGTCTTCCATGGTGTGTTTGTGTGGCTTGAGTTCTCAAATAACATACTATTGGACTTTTTCTACGTCAGGAAAACGTTTCCAAAAGCCTTCGTTTGAAGGAAAGTTTGTGTTAAGGTGTGTAATATTTTTATCCAAAAGAATAAATGACAAGGAGCTGTGTAATAAATTCATATCTTAACACTCACAATTTTTAAATGCTTCTCAAGTAGTGGATTGTTAGGAGCCAGGAACTAAAACTTGAGCATTCTCATGAGAGAAGAAAGAACAAACTGATCAAAAAGAAGAGGGAGCAAAATGTTTTTTTTTTTTTTTTGGTGAAACTCCAGACTGTTTGAAGCACTACTCTCATTTATTGAGTCACCTTAGTAATCTTACTGTGACAAAAAGTACCCCCAATATAACAACATTTGAGTGATTGACACTTTGGCCCTTAAAAACTTGAACACACTAATACTTGACAAAGGTTTATTAGGAAAGACGAGAGATCTTGTGAAAGAGTACTTTCTCTTTGTTTGCCATTAAATGTTGGTTAATTGGTTTCCAAAGAAATCTCTTTCCTTACTACCATTTTTCTTGTTCATGCCTTTCAGACAACATCTGCATTCGTAGGTGAGATCTACAATGAACTTAATCCAGCGACAGATGCCAAGAGTGAAAAAGTGTATGGAGAAGAGGAAGAGGAAGAGATGTCAGTTAAAGAGAAGTTGTGGGAGTTTCTTGTGACATGATTAATATGCTGTACTGGCTATCTTAACATTGGGTACATCTCTTCTTACCATTCTACACCGTTGATCTTATTTCCTACAGCAACAAGAATAGATAATATTGTAAGAATTAGTTGAGAAACTAGCCTCTCATCTTTGGGCCATGGAGTGGATCAATTTATCCTTGGTACATATTCCCACCATAGTCAGCACAGTTTTAGGGCAAAATGCTTTAAATAGATCAGATTGTCATCTCTCTTGACTGTAGAGTTTTTCAAATTGAACAATTTAAAATTTATCTTGTTATTTTACTGATGAGAATACTTGCAAGAGAAGGTTTGCATGCAGGATCCTGTACCTTCATGCTGTGAGATGTGTGAAGGTTTTCTCTCAGCTATCAAACTTATCTATATAATCTTCCTTTATTTGGGCTTAGGACTTGCTGTGAAATACGAACTGGTGGAAGGATAGTAGTGCAGATGTTTATCATGGAAAATCGAACTGAGATACTAGATTATACTTGAATACTAAAATTTTATTGGCTTCTAATTGTGTGTTCTTCTGCTTGCATATTTTCTTTTCTGGTGCAGGACAGCTTGCAAGAGGTTCCTTTGTCAGGTTGTTGTGAAGATTCCTATTTTGTATTGCCCTTATAATGTAAATGGTACCATTTCCCCATTTGTAGAGTTTGTAAATCCTTTTTTTTTTTTTTTGGCATGCATATATGACATTTCTCTTACTTGTAGAAAATCGGTGGAAATGTTTATTGGTCAAGTTTTATGGTGATTGTATAGTTGCATTTCCACTTTGACACTGTAGCTTGGAAATTCTGACTGGAAACCACAGAAACAGATCTGGAAGGATAATCCAGCAGTTCTGGGACTTCTTTGCGGGGTATATACTATATAGCTTTAGCAGTTTGTGTTTTTTCCTTTTGGGGTTTTCTCCATTTGTTAGCTTCAGCAGGATGGCATGGCAATGTTTGCATGACAATGTTTTTTAGTGTATTGAGACCAAATCTTTTTGGTTTTGTGCGACTCCAATTTTTAGAGAGAGAAAAAAGCTATTGTGGTCCACAAAATGCTTTCGCGCTTCATTGTTGACAGATTGGACCCGGAGGCTATCATGAATAAATCCAATTCAGTTCATTTGGCTGGAAGGAGGGGAAAGTCAGCTAAAATGGTGTCTCAGTAAAATGGGCTTCAAGCCTACACTTTTTGGCCTATTCTTATGTTGTGTTTGTTTGAAAATATGTTTCCTATGAAAGAAAATAGGAATTAGGAATTTGGAAGTAGAAGAAACTTCTAGATGCCATAATTAGGATACCAAAATGGTACCACGAACTGAACTATGACGAAACATGATATTTAGGATAGAAGAGAACATAAGATATGATTTTTATACATTCCTCATGATAAGTTGACTTATACAGAAGTGATAAAATCTAGTGATACAGCCTTATCAGAGGAAGTAGTTAAAAGAGATTGGATTCAATTCGTTTTCACCATTTATGGGTATTGGCAATTTTACCTCTAATGTTTAGACCAATGTAAATGGATTTTCAAAAGGAAATATAGTCCTGATGGGTCCGTTGAAAAATACTAAGTTAGATTACTTGTTTTAATTGAAGAGAATTAATTATTTTTTATATTTACCAATTGCATTGGCTACATATCATATAACCTTGAAATCCATTAGATAGATGTTAAAATTGTTTTTGTTAATGGCAAATTAGAGGAAGAAATTTATATGGAGCAGTTAGTGGATTTTGTAGTCCTTGGTAAAGAGAATAAAGTGTATAAGTTAGTCAAATCTTTATATGGTCTAAAATAAGTTCCAAAACAATGGCATGAAATTTTTGATTGGGTAATCCTTTCTTATGGTTCCAATATATTTGATTTTAACAAATACATGTGGTAGATTTTTTTATTATTTTATGTATTTATGTAGAAGACATTTTAACATTTTGAAATGAACATATTAAAATTTTAAAGGTGAAGATATGCCTTAATGATAATTTTGATATGAAAGACCTCAGTTTAGTGAATATAATTTTAGGAATCAAAATAATTAAAAATGGAAATAAGATTGTCTTGGGTCAATCTCATTATGTGGAAAAAAGTTTTGAAACGATTTTGATAGATGAACTTTAAACTGGTTAGCATACCATATGATTTTATTAAAGAAGAATGTTGAGAATATTGTTTCTCATATGAAGTATTCTCAAATTATAAGAAATCTAATATATTTATCAAATTATACCAGACCAAATATTTCTTACATAGTAGTATATTCTGGATTTCCTATTGTACTAGAAGGGTACATTGATGTTAATTGGATTTCTAATCCTGATAACACTAAAGTCACTAGTGGTTTTGTATTTATATTACGTGGTAGGTAGTTTGCTTAGAAATCTTCCAAGTAGACCTTGATTACTAGATCTACTTTGGAAACTGAAATGGTAGCATTAGAGTATGTTTGTGGAAAGGCTCAAACATTCCCATGATGGATAAGCCAACTCCAACTATCTTGATTAATTGTGATTAGGGGTAACATTTAGTCAAACTGGATCGCAAACCATCAAACTTGGCTTAAAAAACTCAGCTCAATTCAATTTTTACTTGAGTTTGACTTGAGTTCAAACTTGGAAGAAAGTTCGTTAATTATCACAATTCGAGATCAAGAATTTTCAATCTCGGTTTGTGAGGTCGTGAGCTGACTCATTAGCATATATTTTTTTTTATTAAAATATCCTTTTACCCTGATTGCAGTTATCGATTCTCTTTTTAGTTGGTTGATGATTGTTCTTATTTACCTCAAACCTCAAAGACGATCGATCGTGTAACCCTTTTAGGTCCCTCAACTTTCGGTGTTGTTGGTTACCAATGGAATAGATGCTATTAATAGAATAGTTCATTTTTTGTATTAGGTCTATTAAGTTGGTTATTGTGCATTAATATGCTCCATTGCAAAGTCTTGGCTCCTCTATAATACATGTAGTTTAATGGTACTAAATTCATTAAACTACATGCTCTCTATTTACTTTTGTAATTTTTATATTTTGTAGTTTTAAATGTATGTTGAGGTCGAACCCGACTCCAGTCCGAGCTTGAACTTATTTAAAAATTTGAAGTTTGAGTTCAAGTTGAATTTAAGGTTTGACGCTGAGCTTGAGCTCGAGCTCGAGTTTGAACTTGAAATCTTGATATCAAGCCAAGCTCAAATCTGCATAGGTTCAAGTTTGTCTTGAATTGATGATAATCAGGAGACTGTAATGAGATTAAAGTAAAAATCATAATTCAAAGTCGTTTAAACATATTGAGCTTCAATATGGAATTTTAAGGAAGCCCACTTCTATTAAAGTTATATCTTTATCTTAAATTAGTGGAAAACTTGGCAAATCACCTAACCAAGGGTTTGTCAAGAGGACAAGTATAATATGCTTTGAGGGGGATAAAATTAAAGCTTATTACTTGAGTCACCATTAATGACAACTCAACCTATGTGAGGGGGATATCCCAAAATGAAGGTTCAATGAGAAAAACAAGTTGAATGAGTGACTAGTTGGAGCACCAACTTAAGTGAACTCAATTCACACCCTAGGGTTTGGGTGGTTTATTGCTGGATATGAGATTGGTGTATGACCTTAATGATATTGAAGCTATTATAGTAAGATATAGAGTTACAATATATCCTAGGAGATATCACCGATGTGAGTGTGATTATGGGGCCACAATTTAACAAAGATTAGGACTTTGTTCTCTAAAAAGCACTCACAAAAAACAAGATACTTGTGGTATGACTAGAATTTGGCAGCTCGTCACTTCCGACTTGAGAGATCTCGAATTCTGAGTCAAGCCAAACTGGCTTGACCGATACGAGCTCGAGGTGGATCCGATACCGGAAAACCCTTTGTCAGTCGCACGTGTCCACGTAAGCTGAACCTCCTCCCGTTACACTCTTCGTAGAAAAGAACTTTGAGGCTTGGAAAAATAGAAAACGTCAAAAAACCTAATAAGAGGCTTGGAAAAATAGAAAACGTCAAAAAACCTAATAAGAGGCTAAGGACTGCTTGCTCTTACCTCCTTTCGCTTCCAGCAGTTCTCCGCCCTGGACCTCGGCAGCTCAAACGGACGAGAGTGACAGAAGAGAGAAAGAGAGTTGGAGAAGTGATGGAGAGTAGCCTCATCTTCGGGAGGCTTCGAAACGGCAGTCCCCTCACCTCACCTTCTCCATTCCCTTCAGCCTCTGAAAAGAGGCACGTCTCCTCGTCTTTCGTGAAGGTACTTCTGCTTATCTTGTTTTCACCTTCGCAGTCTGGAAGTCTTTATGGAAATTGTTGAAGTCGATGCCGGAACGTTTCTGGAATACTGTGGGGAGTTTTCTTGCATCTGTTTTCTGTATCAGGAATCTTTAACTTCACCTCTCTTCTGAGTAGGGATTCACGTTTTAGAGATTCGGGGGGGAGGGGGCGCGTTACTGCAGTTTTGAGAGTGAATTAAAATGAAAGCGAACTTAACTGGTGAAATTGAAAGTGAAAGTGAATGTTTTGTGTTTGAGTGGGTAATAGAAAATATAGTGGAAAGTGTTTTTTTTGTTAGTGTATAGTGAAAATTACAGTAGAAAGTATATATAAAATTTATTAATTTATTAATAAAATACTTTAATCTAATCGATTTAACTTTTATAAGATAGTTTTTATTTAACTTTTTTATTAATAAGTTAAAGATAGATTTTAACTTGTCTGAATTATTAAATAATGAACAAAACTAAACTAACTTTATTTATTTAATTAAATATAAAAAATATTTAAACAAATTTTACTTTTATAATATCCAAATCTTTAATCAAATTGTTACTTTTTAATATCTAAATTCTCACTCTTAAAATATTAATTAAACAGAATATTAAAATCATTAATTTATGTAAATACAAAAGAGGGTATATTATTATACAAAATTAATTTTATAGATTTAATTTTAGAAGATACTTTTATTCAACTAGACTAAAATATATTTTAACTTGTTTAAAATTAATAAATAATTAAAAATAAATTAAGATTATTTATTTAATTAAATATATAAAAAATATAATTATTAAACAAATTCTTACTTTTATAGTATCCAAATGTTAATCAAATTATTACCTTTACAATATCTAAATTCTCACTCTTAAAATAGTCATTAAATATAATATTAAAAATAAGGAATTTAAATAAATAAGTGTATTTAATTATGTAAAATTAATTAATAGAATTTTATTTTATATAAGATAATTTTTGACTAAACTAAAATAAATTTAGCTTGTTTTAAATTAATAAATATTTTTATTAATTTAATTAAATATATAAAAATTAAATGTTTAAACAAATATTTAATTTTATAATATCCAAATAATTAATCAAATTGTTACTTTTGTAATATCTAAATTCTCTCTTAAATTAGAAATCAAATATAATATTAAAATCATGAATTTATATAAATAAAAAAGAGGGTATTTTATTTTATAAAATTACTCTGATTGATTTAATTTTTATAAGATAATTTTATTTAACTATTCTGTTAATAAACTAAGATAAATTTTAACTAGTTTAAATTAATAAATAATTAAAAAAATTAATTAATATTTTCTAATTTAATTAAATGTATAAAATAAAATACTTAAACAAATACTTAATTTTATAATATCCAAAATGTAAGAGTGAGAGGGCATGCTAGTGAAAGTGAATTCTCTAGTCTTAAGGAGTGATTTCATTTTCCCTCGTTTTTCTTAAGAATTAGGTAATTTACTTTCACTCGCAGCTTACAGTGCACATTAACAGGTTTTGGGTTATTTTCACTACTGAAAGTACTTTCACTTTCACTTTTAGAGTGCACTAATAGGGCCTAGATTATTGAGGAAAAACATGACATGATGCAGTTTCAGGAATTGATCCTTTTCTTAAAAAAAAAAAGGGAATTGAAGTAGGGAGTAAAGACAAGTGACCACTCGTGACTTTTGTCAGAGTAAACTATTCGATTCACCACGGCTATGGCACTCATGCTAATGGATGATCCAAGCTTTTCAGTTTGATTTGTGGATGTACTTTCATCTCATCTCTCTTTTGATGGTGTATTTCTACACTATGGAGGAAATAGTCGTATGTTTGTTTTGGTTAAAAAAATGGTGCTTTAACCGCACTTTATTCTTTTGATAAATTATTGCTTATTTTTACGTTACAGCATCGAAATATTACGTCTTGTATATTCCATGTATATGGAACTAAGTCTTCCTTTTGTTGTTACATTAGTTTTGCCGAGGCATGAGAATCAAACTCTCTGTCTCTAGCTGAATTTTGCTTATTGCAGAGCATAACGGGCATTTAGTTTCATATGGAATGATAGTCCACAGGAATTAACTCTTATCATGTGTCCATTGTGCAGCTACCACGTCTCTTTCCTCTTACTTCTGCCAGTCAAGTTGTCGTGAGTAAAATACGCGATGCAACAGTCAATAGCACTTGTCGGTCAGTATCCTAAGCGCTTTTTTTTTTTTTCACCAAATCGATTAGACCAAGCTTAATTTGTACTCATTATTTAATTTTTAAATTGAAGTTCAGTTTATAGGGGGACAACTGGTGGAAATGGTTGGTGGCTTCATTCTTGTCACTAATTAATCATCAATAATGAATCAATGCTTCAGTGTCTATAACATAAATCTCACAAAATGTTTTGATCAAGACATGCTATATGGTGGATATTATGAATTTAAGCAGTAAAGAAGGTTAATAGGTTATATAAAGGCTGAAGGTTGCTCAAAGAATGATCTGTTGTCTTTCTATAGTAGCTAGACCTGAATGATCTGTTGTCTTTCTATAGTAGCTAGACCTTGAACTTTATCAGCCTAATGATTTTTTATATGAATGATTAATGAAAAAAATACTGAAAAATCCTGAATATTTGAGTGGTTCTTTGTGGAGTTCCTGAAATTGTATACATACTAAGCAGAGAAATTAATTAATACTAAGAATTGCTTCATAAGGAGTACTTTTTATTTTTATTTTGGGCTGCTGTTAAGGCACAGCTCCATTTCATCCCTCATCTCTTCTGTAGATTACCTTTTGGAAGAAGCTATCATCAGTAGAAAGCTCATGTCTAGCAGCTGTAACTCAAGCATTCTTCACTGCTTTCTTCAAATATGTTGGCTATCAAGGGCAAGGCATAGGGATTGTGATCGACCTCCTTGTGCATCCTTTCTCTGCTACCGAGTTATTGAAGAGAACGGATTTGATGTACATTACGCTGCTTCCGTTTCTAAACACAAATCCTGGAAGTTGGTGAAGGGGCTTTAATGTCCTTCCAAAATACTATCCTTCGTGGTTTCTTCTCTTCTTGACTGAATAACATTTATTTCTCTGCTCATGCCTACTGTTGCTGTCTCTTTGACTGTATAAATCTTCTAACCTTTTTTTTTTCAAAAGCAATGAGAGATGAGATTTCAGTAAAAGAATCTCCTCAAAGAGGAGTCATTTTTGTCAAGAGGAATTTACAAACTGAAGATGAAAAATCAAATAGGAAGAGAATTGTCTACAAAAAAATGTTGCCTATTAACACCTTCCTTAGCTAGAGATTCTGCCAACCCATTAGCACTTCTAAGAGTGTGGCACCAACAGATATTTAAGTTACAAGAGATATTCATCAAAGTACGAAATCTGCCTGGTGGATTTTTCTTCCCTGAAACCTAACTTATAACTACAAAAGAATCTCCTTCAACAATTGAAGGAGAGGTGACATGTGATGAATAAAGTCTCTATCCTTGAAGAAGAGCCCTCAAATTTGCCACTGCTGAATCATTTAAGCCAAAAGGAGCAGAATTAAATAAGGAGGATATAGCTGTACAGTTCTGAATAGACCAATTCCACCAGCAAGTGCCAGGTTTCTACAATTACTACCATCAAAATTTAATTTAAGGGAACCTTGAGCAGTGGGGGTATTGGCTAAAACTGAGTGAGTGTTTACTCTTTTCCAATTTTTGCTAATGTGAGAACTAGGTTGGTGGGAAGTTTTTGGAAATTTACTAAGCCCAAAAGAGTATACAGTGTGTGACAGCCTTGACAAAACTATCATTGGACCTTTTCTTGTTTTCAAAGTTTTTTTTTTTTTTTTTTTTGGGAGATTCAAAGGTTCTTCTTTTATGCTTTTTCCGTAGACTTTATGCAACAAGAGTTAACTTCCAAATGTTTTTCCAAATCTTACCCATGGGACCATGGATGTCTATTCAATTGTTGAAACAAATCGTTGAGTGAAACACAAATAACGACCAAGTTTTAAAGAGAAGGCAGACCAAACCTGTTTTACAGAAGGATGTAGAAGCAATGAATGATCAATGTTTTCAAGTGCATCACCACACATTTTGAAAATTTGATATTCAATTATTTTCATTTCTCCCAAAGTTGATCCACAATTTAGTTCTTATCTCTTGCTGCTTACTGAAGGAAATGAGTGACTTAAAGGGGTGCAAGGAATCGCCAAAGCATTGCAAATGGATGTTTTTACTGGTTTTCATAACCTGATATGAAATTGTATTGGGAACTAACAATTTAACAATTAGAAGGATGGGCCATCATCTGCTTGTCTAACATAAATGTGTTGTAATTTGGCTATAAAATTACGAGCCTCAGATGTCTCATCATAAGAAATAGCTCTTCTAAAGTTCAAATTTCAATTGCAATGACCATTAATGATTCTATTGGAGTTCATTATTGCTTCCTGACTGGATAAAAGAGGAAAGGCCGAAGCCTGATTGTTCTCTCCTCCCAAATATCTAGCTAAAAATGAGTGAATTCACCATGTCTAACATATATAGTGAATTTATTTGTTGACCCGCTTCTATCCCAAAATGACTAGCCACTTAGGAGGCCTATTGCTCATCAACTTTTTTTCCCCAATTTCAATGTGGGACTTTTTCTCAGTAAACACTTCCCCTCACATCTAGGCTTTATACATAACAAGCTTGAGATATGGGTACAAACTTTCAATGGGGCACACAAATTCCTACTTCATGGTGCCCACAACACACAAATTTCTACTTCATGGTGCCCACAACATACAAATTCATACTTCATAGAGTCTACAACACAAATAACCTTGGGAGCACAAACTGGGCCTTGGCCTGCACACACAACTTGCTCTAATACATGTTCGGTTAGGCCCTGGTTCCATTCTAAAATAACTGGTCACTTAGGAGGCCTTTTACTCAACTTTATAACCCATTAACGTTTCTTCCCATTTTCAATGTGGGACTTTTTCCCACTCAACAAAATTCATTGTTAAAGTACGTCCTAAGTTTAAAAATCTCTTCAAAAAATACAAACAGATTTGTATAAACTTGAAGCATAAGTAGGAGTGCGAGGAGGAGGCCAATCTTTTTTGAAACTTTTATATTTGCTCAAAATGACTCTCCTTCACATCATATTCCTTTCACTACAATACTTCCAAATCATTTTGTCAATAGAGTCAAATTCATGCTTTTAAAATGTGTTTGGCAAGCCATTCAATTGATTTTGGTTTGCAAACTTCATTCTATTTCATTTAAAAAAAAAAAAAAAACTTCATTCCATTTGACTTGGTGGTATTGAAAATTCGATGAAGTACCCCTCCATAGGAATCTCCTTTCAATAGCTTCAAGGTGTTTTGCCGTGCCCATTGGCCATGGCAAAGAGAGTAATAGTTTGATAAGCTTGAAAGAGTTGATCTGATTGATCTTACCCAACCAACCATTGATAGAAGATTACCATGACAACTAGCTAGGTGCTTGTCAAATATTTCCATGATAGGGTTCCAAAGTGCTTTAGTTGGCCTCCTAATGAACACTACAAATCCTAAGAAAGGGAAGGGACGAACCCTGCTTGCAATTGAATACAGCTATCATATTATTCATGAGGCTTGAGTCTATGTTGGTTCCAAAGAATGAAGATTTTGACTAGTTATGCTTTGTCCAAAAGTTAATTCATAAACAAATGGAAGAGCCTTGACATACGTAACTTGGTTAATATCTCCAGTAAAAGGATAAATTGTGTCATTTGCAAATTGAATGAGTGAGTTTCCTGATGAAAAGTCTATGGATGAAGGAGAGTGATCCAACTTTTCCTCCTAGCCATATTGAACAAAGAAGATATTACCTCTCCAACAAGATGAAAGAGTAGAGGTGAGAGAGGGTCACCTTGTCTCAAACCTCTTGAGCTGTGCAAATTCCCATGAGTTGAACCATTTATGATTGGGGAAAATTTTGCTCAAGATATATATATCTTTCAATCCACATTTTCCATCAATCCCAAAAGCCTGCCCATCTTATGAAGGACAAGTCAAGGAAAGACCAACAAGCTCGGTCAAATGTTTATTCCTTGTCCAACATAAGGATGATTCTTGGTCACCCACTATTTGAATAAGAGCAAGAAAGCTCATCAATACTGGTGTTACCTTAGAGCGCTTTGTCTGAGAGCGAGATGAGGTGAGGTGAGGTGAGGTGGAAGAGATTGAGTTGTGGGTTGAGATGTTGTGCCTTAAGGGGGAGGGTTAGGACACAAGTCCATAACCTATTTCTTCCTCCTATTTTCTCCCAATGAGTCCCTCTCTCCTTTTCTCCATGAGCTAAATCCATAGAGTCCTGAAAATTAACACTAAGGAAATATTTGAGGAGTCCCAAGTCTTTTGTCTTGAATTCCTTAAGTTTTCTTTCACCTAGGTGATGATTTTGGAGTCACTTCTTGTTGTAATAATAACATCGAAATACATGGCTAGGAGAACAACCCCTTTGTTAGTATGTTAAACAAAAAATGAGTGATCCTTCATACATAGGGTCAAGCCAAATTATCAAACCATGCTCTAGGTGATTGTTTTAGCCCACATAGAGATTTCTCTTAATTTGCATAACTATTCCTCCTCAACCAAAAAATCAGGTGGTTGATCCATATAAATCTCTTCTTTAATATCACCATTAGAAAAACATTTTTCACATCAAGTTCATATAAGGACCATTGAAAATTTGTAGCAAGAGATAATAAAATCTGTATCTAATTTAATTTGGCCACAAGGAGAATGTCTCCTCATTATCAATACCATAACACTAAGTATATCCTTTAGCTACCCGTCGAGCCTTAAGCCTTGCCATTATGCCATTTGGGTTATGTTTAACTGTAAACACCCATTTACATCCCCTGGTCTTTGTGTGGAGGTGGAGGCCCCAATTGCCAAGTTTATAAAGCTGACATTTCTTCTTCTATTGCTGCTCTCTATCTTGGATGTTGAAGGGCCTCTTGATATGACCTAGGAATAGGAGTTGAAGAAAGTGAAGCAAGATATGTACAACAAGTGGAAGACAACCGATGAGTGGATAAAAAATTAGATGGTTGACTGCAACCGTGGTTCTTTTCTAATGGCAATAGGCCTGGTGTCATAAGAAGGACTAAAACCAATAGGTGAACAGGAGGAGAACTTACCTCAGGAGGATCTGTAGATTCCACAAGAAGGTGTTAACTAATGAGGCAGGGGGATGGAGATTTTGAGTGGATCTTCCAATGGCACCATATGCTTGGGAGAACTTGTTGTAGGTGAAAACCTAGGTGTTGTAGTACCCAAAGGATACAAGGATTTTCCCTGAAGAAAAGTCACATCTGTTGACTCAAACAACTTTTTTTAAGAGGGATCATATCCTTTTTGGGTATGATCTAACAGCCCGAGGGTTTAGCTTGTTTGTGTAAGGAGATGTCTCATGAACAAAATGGTACATCCAAAAACTTTCAAGGGAAAACACATTATCATTGGGGAACAACATAGAGGATGTATTTTTTTGTGGAGAACTGTGGAAGATAACCGATTAACGAGGAAACATGCATTTGGCCAATAAAAATGGGGCACATTCATACACTGTAGTAGATCCCTAATAACTTCAAGTAAGTGTCTATTTTTCCTTTGAGCCACTACTTTCTGTTTTGGAGTGGAAGCACACGATGTGTGATGAATAATGCCATACTCACTATAAAATTTTTGATGTTCACTAGACATATATTATTTGGTATTGTCAGACCAAAGAATTTTTAAATTTTGAATCAAATTGAGTGGAAACTATAGCATTAAAGGATTTAAAAATAGGCAAAACTTCAGACCTATCTTTCATTAAGAATAACCAAGTTACTCTAGTATAGTCATCAAGAAATATGATGAAGTATATTGATTGAGAAATAATTGAAATATTCAGTGGTCTTGCACAACATTATGCATTAAAGAAAATGGCATACCATTCTTAATTTCCGACTGAGGAGAATATGTACTCTTATGGTGTTTACTCGAATAACACACTTCACATTGTAAATCAGAAACAAACTTAAAAGAAGGAAACAGTGTTTGGATGGGTTGAAGTGAAAGATGTCCCGAACCTTTTCTTGTGAACTTGTTGTGGCAGTAATTGCTGGTGTGTCCAAGAAGTAAAGATCCCCTTGCTCATGGCCTCCACCAATCATCTATTTGGTCTGCAGATCCTGAAAGATACAATAAATAGGATAAAAAGTTATAGAATAATTAAATTTTTTGGTTAATTGATTGACATGCATTAGACTCAATAGAAATTGAGGAACAAAATGATCATTGTGAAGAGAGGTTGTAGCGGTAGTAGATCCCAACCCTTGTACCTTGGTTTGAAATTTGCTATGGATACAAACTTTTCTTTTGGACAAGGAGATAAAAAGTTCAAGAGACTAACATTACCAGGGAGGCCCCAGAGTCAATGATCCAAGAAGATGAACAGAGTAGTAGAAAACATACTTGTCATAGTGGTTGCTCCTGTAGCAGAGTTGGATTTTGTGTTGGAGGTAGATTGAAACATAATCTTAAGTTTATGAGGTAATCAAATCCCTGACATTTTGGGATGATTTGTGGACAGGGCTAGAGCCATTGTGGAATTCCTTCAGGAATCTATTCCTCCTTTCTACACAAAGGGAGATGTTAGTTGCCGATGGGGGGGGGGGGGGGGGGGCTGAACCTGCACCCTCGAAGGGGCCTTTCAGACTCAGAGGCCTTGGAAGCGAGTAGTTTATTGGACTCTTTGAATTCTGTCAGAATGAGACTTTTCGATGCGAACAAGCTTATTTGGTGCCCTGACAAAAGTGACGCAATTTCAATTTCATCTGCATACATTAATGGCTGGGATTCGATGTAAAGGGAGCATGATATTCAGTTTGTATGGTGTCTTTGCATACCTCCAAAGATAAAATTCTTCATGTGGAGCTCTTGCCAAAGTAAGATTCTCACGAGTGATGTGCTTAGTAGAAGGGGCCACCCATCTATCGACCGCCTCTGTACTCTCTGCAGCACTAAAGTAGAAACCGCTAGTCATATTCTTCTAAATTGCTCATTTTCATGGAATGTGTGGACCTCTATTCTAGGCAAGATGGGGCTACAATTTTGTATATCAGCTGATCTGATCTCCTTCAGCAAGTCGATCGTTGGCCTCCCCCTTCCTGGTCTCGGAAAAGTGATGATATCTGCCTGTGCCAGTTTCGTACTGTGGGGCCTCTGGAATGAACGCAACCGAAGGCGGTTCGATGCTAAAAGTGAATCTAAAGTAAGAGTAGTGGACAGGGTGTCGGGGCAAATATCCTCTTGGCTTCTAACTAAGAAGGGTTTTTCCTCCTTCAAAGGAACCTCTATCCGTGATAACTGGAGTATTTTGGCAAGGATATACTTTGGGATCAAGACTCTAGCAATGCAAGAGTGGACCCCCCGGAAGCTGGATACCTCAAGTTGAATTTTGATGGCTTTTCTCTCGGCAATCCGGGGATTGCTGGTTTTGGGGGAGTTATTTCGGATCCATCTGGCAATCAATGTTTCTCTTATGCCGGCCCGTTAGGCATTTATGATTCCACGTCGGCTGAGCTCTATGGTCTACTCAATGGGCTTCGCATTTTCAGAGACAACTGCAGTGGTCCCATTCACATTGAAGGTCATTGGATGGTGTGAGTGTGCTTCCCCTCCACCGTGGTGCCATTGTAACATCTTTCGGGAGATTTTAGATATTACCTCACTCCACTCTTGTATTTGGTTTCACATTCCTAGATCTACAAATTCGGTTGCAGATGTGCTAGCCAAACAAGGAGCGTCCCTGCAATCTCTTGTTGTGAGGGATCTGCCCCCTCTTCCTTTGTAATTTTTTCTTATTAATATGAATATATCTTTATCAAAAAAAAAAAAAAATCAAACCCCTGACCTGTTAAGGCTTGTTTGCATTTTTAAGACTCAACATTCCCTTCATTTTTAGCTGCAGTAATGGCGAAAGCTTGATTAACAGTAACCTATTCTGGTTTTTCATGTATAAACTATGTTGGAAGATAGGGCCCAAGCCCACACGACCAAGGAAGGCCCACATATCCAAGTGTATTAGAAGATGGGCCCAAGCCTAAAAGACCAAGGAAGACTCATGCAACCAAGAGATATAGAAGACGGGCTCAAGGCCCACAAATCAAGGAGAAGGCCCATAGGCCCACATACAAGATGGTAGGATGGTAAATAAAGGGTCATTTCATAGAGATGACATTGATGTAATTAAGTTAAAGTTCCAGGGTTAAAACCCTAAACTCTAAACCCTAAGTTCAAGGGTATTATTGTAATACAGTAGTTTCATAAATCTATAAATAAAGCTTCATGGGGAGGATTAGAATAATCAATTCCAGAACCCTTCTTCCTCCAGTTTTCTCCCAATGGGTTTCTTTCCCCTCTTCTCCATGAGCTAAATTCATGGAGTCCTGAAAATCAACATGGTATCAGAGCATTGATTTTCAGAACTCGTAGTATGGTTTTCAGGATTCCAGCTTTGCTTATATTCCTTTTAGTATGGTTGATTATTCTCTGTTATATGTTTCCACGTTGGGTTACTGCTCATCATATCGTCTAAACTGATCTGTTACAGAAAAAACAAGGCCAGTCACGACGGGGAGGGGGGGGGGGTGTCTTTGGTTCTGTTTACTGCTGCATAATCAGATTTTGCTCGGTGGATGATCGATCTGTGGTTGATCATGGTTTTTTGAGTTCTTCATGCTGCTCAGAGAATAAGTCTTCATTTTTCTCTTTTCTCTCATTCAGTTGTTTCACTGCTGCAAGAATGGGATCCGTTTATTGTTTTTGAGATTTGAGGATCGGTATTAGTGGTCTCTCTGTTGAGTCTGGAACTAGCAACAGATCATTGCTTCTTTCTTTGAATTCAGAATCATCATTTTAGATGTTGATGTAAGAAAAACAGTAAGATAAGTGTTTTTCAAAAATTTGATCATGTTCTGGTGCCTTGATGAATCGTGAAAAATCAGCCGACGAAGGAAAGTTTCCAAGTTTCCTGTTCAGAAACATGGAAACTTTCCAGTCTCAGATATTGGACAAAAGGCAAGATGTAGAAGCATATCTTTATTGTTAATTTTTTTTTTCCTAAGTTAAGGAAACCTGGTGAATTAAGACATGATCGTATATGTGATATCCAGTCTCAGATTGTATTCACCATATCTCTGTTTTGAGAATATTTACTGCAGTCATCGGTTAGCAGCAAAGGAAACTTTCTGGTTCTTCGGCTCTGGCATCTGAATCGCTGCTGGGATACGATTGGCTCAGCTTCAGAGGTTGCTCTCTCTGGTTTTCACGTATCTGGCATCTACTTTAATGTTCTGGGTTCAACACGGCCAACTTCCTGCCATTTTAGAAACTTACTGCTGTTGGAAAGTTTCCTCCCGAAGAGAAGGTTTTCCGCTCTGTTCGGCCGTGGGGGGAAGACGACCCACCATTGCCGAAGAAGAAGAAGAAGTCGGCCACCGATGGTTCTCCCTTCCGCAAAGAGCTCCTGACGCCATTGGTGCTGTTGCCGAAGAAGATGACTACCGCTCTGTTTAGAGCCGTGCGGGGAAGACGACCCTGTTGCCTAATTAATTTTTTATGCTCGTCTCCGGAGATAGCATTTTCGTTCTTCCGAGCTGCTGCTGTCCCTCTGTTCGGCCGGCTGCGGGGAGGAAAACGGAAGCTTTGTTTAGTCGCGGGAGGAAGACGAAGACACTGTAGCTGGATTAAATTTTCCTAAATTAAAATTTCCTAACTTAGGAAAATTTAATCAGCGCCGGTTCAGCGCAACCCGCGCCCGTTCCAGCCCAACTTGGACTGGACTGAGTTACCAGCCGACCCGAGGGCACTTACTGTTTCTGTATCAGCTAGACCGAGTCAACTCGGACCAACTCGGTCCGGGTCAACCTGAATCGAGCCACTTATTTTCTGACTCGGTATACGTGCCTAGATTATTGGTCTTCAGCGACTCGGATATATTGGTCTACTATTTGACTCGGTGCGACTTGGTAAATTTTTTCTCTAGCTGGATTATTATTTTGAAGAATTGATAGATTATTCCTTGGTTAGCATATTATTTGGTACAAATATGTGCATTGGATTATTTCATGGGTCATTTTACAAGGATTATTTTGGTTCGTGTTATATGGTCCAAGCCCATTTCAGTTGCTACATTGTGTCTCTTTTGATGAGACATTATTATTGAAGAAGAGGTAGCCTCGTACCATTATTTATTTGTTCCCGTAATAAATATAAAAAATAGTTGTGGTTGGGAGTCCATGATAGAGGAACTTCATCCCCGTCAAAAATATCAAAATTATTTGTGGTTGGGAGTCCATGACGGAGGAATTTCATCGACGTAAAAAATATCAAAATTATTTGTGGTTGGGAGTCCATGTCGGAGGAATTTCATCCCTGTAAAAATATCAAAATTATTTGTGGTTGGGAGTCCATGACGGAGGAACTTCATCCCCATAAAAAATATAAAAAATATAAAAAATATTTGTGGTTGGAAGTCCATGATGGAGGAACTTCATCCCCGTAAAAAATATCAAAAATATTTGTGGTTGGAAGTCCATGACGGAGGAACTTATTATTACATTTATGTTACTTCCCCCCATTAATGTCATATATTACTCTACCACTTCAGAGTCATTGTCCTGTGGAGGAACACGGTACTTGGACTAGTGGCAAATGAAGACTTGCACTAAGAGTTGTTGGATGTAAAGACAACCTTTCTTTATGGTGACTTGGAGGAAGAAATTTACATGATGCAGCCACAGGGTTTCAAAGCACAAGGAAAGGAGAAAATGGTGTGCAAACTTCAAAAGAGCTTGTATGGTCTTAAACAACCTCCAAGACAATGGTATGAGAAGTGTGACACCTTTATGAGTAGTAATGGTTTCGAGCATGAGAAGGGAGGGCTCTACCTGTTTGATGATGTTTCTGTTCCCAAAGCTGTGACACTTACTATTGCACAATCCTCATACTTATATCACCTACATTTGGGGCATCCATCACCAGTTAAGTTGCTTCAGTCTTTTTCTTCCTTGCCAGCAGATATTTCTTTTGATTGTGAATCCTGTCAACTGGGAAAACATCGTTGAGCAAGTTTCTGAGTTAGTTGTAGTCGTAACACCAAATTGTTTGAATTTGTCCATTCTAATGTCAGGGGTCCATGTCGGGTTCCTAGTCCATTTGGATTCAAGTATTTTGTTTTGTTCATAGATGATTTTAGTTGGGTAACTTGACATATCTCTTACAAAAGAAATCTGAAGTATTGGATGTATTCCTAATTTTATTTAATGAAATAAAGACTCAATTTGGTGCTTGTGTTCATGTTTTTCGTACTGATAATGGATGGGAGTATCTCAATCAAAGTTTTCATCATTTTGTGTTCATCATGGTATTACTCATGGGACATCTTGCATATTTTCCTTAACAAAATGGGGTACCAGAATGTAAAAACAGACATCTCCTTGAGGTTTGACTTTTTTACTACATATGAATATTCCTAAATTCTTTTGGGGAGATGTTGTTTTGACTTTGTTTCTTAATTAATCACATGCCCTCATCTGTTTTGCATGGTCAAGTTCCTCTTCAAGTTTTTAAACCTCATTGTAAGTTGTTTGACGTTGTTCCTTGTATATCTGGATACACATATTTTGTACAGGTGTTGGGTAATTCCTCAGATAAGTTGTCACCTTGACCTGTCAAGTGTCTCTTTCTAAGATCTTCTCATCAATAAATGGGATACAAGTGTTATGACCCTATTCATAAAAAACATGTGTTAGTTGATGTAATCTTCTTTAGTATACTCTATATTTTGCATCTTTTGTTGAGTTCTCTTATCATCTAGTCCCTCTATGGGTAGTCCTGTTACTGTAGCAATTTTGGATGCACCAGTCACCTCAGGTTCTTCTTGATCTCTTCAAGTTTATAGTAGGTGCCCTCACAGTGAGTTACCACATACTATACCTCCAGCAGCTCCAACTCCTAAGCCCTCTCCTTCAGATTGACTATCTTCCTTTTCCTGCTGGTCTAGTTCCGTCAAATTTGGATTTACCCATCAGTCTTCTGAAAGGTAAAAGATATTGTACTTCTCATCCTTTCTCAAAGTATGTGTCCTTTGACTTTTTATCCCCATTCTTTCAATCTTTTTGCCATGTCCTTGTCTTCTTCCACTATTCCTCGTTTAGTGTTGGATGCTTTATATTCTCTCGAGTGGAAATAGGCTATGGATGATGAGATGGGTGCTTTAATGTTTAGGGGAACATGACATCTTTGTGATCCACAAATTGGGGCAGCTATTGTAGGGTGTTGGTGAGTATACACCATTAAATATAATGCTGATAGTTCTATTAAATGACACAAAGCAATGCTGGTGGCAAAGGGTATACATTTGATTTTTTTAGGCGTTTTCATCTGTGGCCAGACTTACAACAGTAAGTATATTTGTCTCTGCAGTAGTTAATAAAGGATGATCTCTCTTTCAACTTGATGTGAAAAATGCCTTTTTGTATGATTATCTTCATGAGGAAGTCTATATGGAACAATCTCCTGGGTATGTTGCTCAGGAGTAGACAAGGAAGGTATGTAAGTTAAACAAGGCTATCTATGGACTTAAACAAAGTTTGTGAGTATGTTTGAAAAGTTTAGTACAATAGTGATGCAATTTGGTTTTTACAGAAGCCATTGCAACCATTCTATGTTCTTGCTCAAAAGGAAGATTGGTGTGGTTATCTTGATGGTCTATGTGGATGATATTGTCTTTTCTAGGGAAGATCTTGAAGCCATTGCAGCAGTTAAGAAGCACTTGGCCATTGACTTTCAGACAAAAGATTTGGGTCCTCTGAAGTATTTCTTTGGCATTGAAGTTACTCGCTATAAAAGAGGTATGGTTCTTGCTCAAAGCAAATATGTGTTAGATATGCTGCAGGAATATGGTTTATTTAGGTCCGAAACTAGTAGACACACCTATAGAAATCAATCATAATCTTCATGACACAGAGTCCTCTCAAGGACAAAACACAACAGAAATGCTTGGAATTGCTCTATGCTGTAGTTACTAGGCCCGATATATCCTTTGTTGCGGAAGTTGTGAGTTGAATTCATGGAAAATCTTTAGGAAGTACATTTAGAAGCTTCCTAGAGGATTTGAAAGTATTTGAAGGGTGTCGCGGAAAAGGTTTGTTGTATAATTCGAAAGACAAAATAGATGTGCTTGGATATTTTGATGTAGATAATGTTGGGTGTAAAATGGATAGATAAAGTAAGAAACATATAGTTGTGGTAATGTCGAGTATAGAGGCCGAATATAGAGCAAGAGCTCACATTGTTAGTAAGCTTACGTGGATCAAGTCTATTCTTCTTGAGTTTGATTTCCATATGCCAGAACCTGTGTTATGAAGTGTGACAATCAGGTTGCTATTTTCATTGCAAACAATTTTGTATTCCATGAGAGAAACAAACATAGAGGTTGTTTGTCATTTTATTAGAGATGCAGTTATGCAAGGGAAGGTGGTAACTCCATATGTGAAATCATCAAACCAACTTGGAGATTTGTTTACAAAGCCTTTGGGAAGACGTGAACACTTGTTTTTCTGTGGCAAGTTGGGTTTGTTTGATATCTACTCTTCAAGTTGAAGGAGTATTAAAATACTAATTCAAGGGTATTTTGGTTATTTCCTATACTCTGATTTATCTTAGCTTATGTCTGTTAGTTAGATAATTACATTACACTTTTATGTTTCAAGTTTCAGTCAAAATAGGGTTGTATCATAGGAGTTATATGATCTTTTGTAACTAAGGCGTTTTTGTCCTTCTTGTAATTGTCACTTGAACCCCTAATAAAAGAGAGAGAGCTCATGCTTTTCAGGCACGAACTCCGACGCAGCCAAGTCTGCTTGTTCCCTTATTCTTTTCTCAACTTTCTCCACTTCTTTCTCTCTCTCATACTTCTTTCTTTACAATCTCTTATTTTGGTCCTATGGGAGCATTTGATTCTTCCTCGGCTGATCTCATGGCATTCCTTAAAGGCCTCTTCATCTTTTGGGATCATCTCTCTAGTCCCCTCATTATTGAATATGACTCTACTGTGGTGATAAGTTGGTGCTCCTCCTTCCTTGAGCTCCTTGGCATCAATGGGTCACCTTCCATGACAATAGAGATATTCCTCCCTGTTTTCTTGTATTTGGACTCATGTTCCAAGATCAGCCGATTCTATGGCTGACTCTCTTGCTAAAATTGGAGATTCCCAACAATGTCCTATTATAACAGAAATGCTCCTCTAATTGTATGGTTTTTTTTCTCAATAAAGCTCATTAGTTTAAAAAAAATAAAAAAATTGGGCTCCTTTGTGAGCCTAGTAGGACCAAGTCATTTAGGGAGTTAATTATGGCCAATAACAGAGCCCAAGGTGGAGAAGAAAGCTAGCAATGAGGAGGAGACAAGTGGTTCCAAGAAGAAAGAGCAAAAATGTTAGATCAGGCCCCAAAAAAGTGGTGCCAGTTCGGAGCAAAAGAATCAAAGAAGATTCTTGAGGAGCCAAAACCAGCTTGTTCACGGGCAAAAAACAGTCCAAGAGCATGCTCTAGATAGAGGTGCCACCCAAGCAGGGGCAAAACTATCCAGGAAAGGCCTAGAAGTTGGCGCAACCTAGCTAGAAGGCAGAATTGTTGAATGGACTTCTCCGTAAGGGGCACAACTCAGCAGAAGAGTCTAAAAGCATCTAGGTTCGATGCATGGCTTGGAGCACAAGCAAGGGGCCATCCAAACTCTATTAGTTCCACGTAGGAGAAATTTTAGAAATAGGCCTTAATCCCAATATAGAGTTCTAGAATAGGAGATTGGCAACCTCCTCTCTTAACCACTTCCCTATCTAGACTATTATGCTATCGGTGTCCCTAAGCCCTCAACACCATAACCAACATCGTTATACCACTCTAAACCACTTCCCAATGATAGCCCCAAATACCCACTTCCCAATGGTAGCCCTAAATAACCATTTCCAGCTCATTGGACCAGCTACAACCTTCAATTTAATCTATTCTGTCTAACGAGCTGTTTGTCTGACCTTTGATCCCAAAATTCTCTAAATTGCCACTCGCACACTCTAAACCCTTAAACCCCTAAACTACCAACCCTACCCTCGCTCTCCAACATTCTAAATTACTCAACCACAGCCTCAAAATTTCATTTCCTACCTCTCTATCTTGTCCCATAAGCCCTAAACCCTAATTTCCTTCCTATTATTGCCAACCTGACTCCTAGTCCCAAAACGTCTAAACTTTCAGCTTTCCGCTCTTCAAACCACTACAGACCTTCACTAGTAGATTTTCAACTGCCCATGTTATCAAACTATAGTCTCACTTTCACTTCCCTAACTCCCTTACCCCTTCTTTTAGCATTAAACTCCCAAAACCCTGATACTATCTCTACAACACTTAGAATTCTATCACGCAAACCTACCTAAAATCACTCCTCTTCCATTTAATCTTTCCATTAGATCACCTAGGTTCCAAACTAAGCCCTCTTGCATGGGATCGTAATAGAGAAAGTGGCAACCTTTTTACAGAAAGTGACAATGCAACCCATTGGTTCCAGGGCTTTTCTCACTGAATGACAATGGTGGCAATAATTTCATTGGTTGGTATTGAAGAAGCTGTATCAAGGTGTCTAAGATGAGTCTCATGCAAAGCATATCTCACAAAATTCAAAACCGAGCATATCCCTCAATGTGCTTGTTAGAGATTAGAACAGTATCAGAAGTGAGAGTTCCATCAACTTTTAAAAAAGAGATCTAATTGTTTCTAAACCGAGCTGATGCCAAAGAGTGAAAAAACTTCTTATTTGTGCCCCCTCTGCAAGCCATTTGTTTCAAGCATATTGTTTCCAATATATCCTTTCATGTGAAATAACTTCTTCAATGCTAGCTTGTGGTTTGATCTTGGAAAGCTCTCACTATCTGAAAGTGGCCTTGTTTCTTCTATCATATCAAGCAGCTGAATTGAGGACAGTAGCTCTCTTTTCTTTGCTTGATGTTGCCAAATGAGGATCTTGACCTCCTGTTATTCTTTGCCTTGAGCATCTTCAATTTGAGTGAGAATATTACAAGTTCTGACCCAATAATTAAATTTCTCTATTCCTGTAATAGAAAACAAAAACCTGAATGTTCAAACGATGTTTTTTCAGAACAGAATGGATGCGTGCCTGAAGGAAGAAATCACAATCAGAGTAACTTAGACAATTATCCTTGGGACAGTTTGGGCATGGGCACTAGGAAACAAATTCAACCACTCTGTAGCTGCTAAAAAAAGTCAGTCTAGATAATACTGCTGGTTATTGTCTATTTGACCAGGTAAAGAGGGAATGAGCCATAAACAAATCCACCTACACATTGTTATTGATGAAGTCCGTGGGTGTTGAATCTCATTCCTGGTGTTCCTGGAATGTTCCTCTTCTACTTGTCTTAAATCTTTGCAAGGAGATAGGTTAATATCTATGCCTGTTATCTGATCCGTCCCAGAATGGTAAATACTTCTTTTGGTTGTCTCTGTTTTCGGCTTTTTTTTTTTTTTTTTTGAGAAACTGTTTTCAGCTTTCATTACTTGCCTATGTTACTTATCTGCTGCTGTGTTCACTACACTACCATCATTTCTTACTTTCTTTCCTCGTCTCTTCTCTTTGGAAGTCTAAGCACGGTCCTCTGTTGCTTAAATACACATCTGTTCTTATGTTGACAAATAATATCATGATTAAAATGCTGCTCAACTGCATAAGTTTAAGCACGATCCTCTGTTGCTTAAATACACATCTGTTCTTATGTTGCCTTTTTCTCTTGTTCTTTTTCTTGTCCCTGGCTCTGCTTCTTTCTCAACAAAACGAGAAAAGAGGAAAAATACCATCTTCCCAAGTAAGCGAAAGAGTTGGTGGATGAAGACCTCTAATTGTTAGTCTTTTATTCTTCATTTCTGGGTCCTCTATCTGTAATCTAGTTTTAATTAAGTTGGGGACCTTTACATTATATAATTTTGCTTTTTAGTTAATGCAGTGTAATACCTATTGAGTTGGCGGATATAAATTGGGACAACCTTGAATTTGGACTTGTGCCAACCGATTATATGTATATCATGAAGTGCTCTCGAGATGAAAACTTCACCGAAGGTGAACTCCAGCGTTTTGGCAACATTGAGTTGAGTCCGTCATCTGGAGTGTTGAACTATGGACAGGTTGGTCACCTTAAACTGTTTTTCTTTTTTGATATAGTTGGTCACCTTAAACTGTTAATGTGCTTTGAGTGAAAGTTATTCAATTCAATGCAATTGATATTCGACAAAGCTCCTCGTTCAGCTGGTTTGCTTCCATAATTTTCTGTTGAATTAATTATTTTCCCTCAAACTTCTGTTTTAATTTTTCTTCTTTTCAAATTTTTTTATCATAATTTTTTGTGTATAGGGATTATTTGAAGGTTTGAAAGCTTACAGGAAAGATGATGGTTCGGTCCTGCTCTTCCGTCCAGATGAAAATGCCTTGAGGATGAGAATGGGTGCAGAGAGGATGTGCATGCCTGCGCCTAGTGTGGAGCAATTTGTGGAGGCTGTTAAGCAAACTGTATTGGCAAATAAACGTTGGGTAAGTTTTGTGAATTTTTGTTGGACAAACAGTGATGAAGAGATTTGTTTTTTGTACAATTGCAAGATTGAGAGGATTAAAGAGGAAGAGAGGACGAAAATAGGTAAGTTTTGTGAATTTTTGTTGGACAAACAGTGATGAAGAGATTTGTTTTCTGTACAATTGCAAGATTGAGAGGATTAAAGAGGAAGAGAGAACGAAAATAGAGTCCCAAGAGAGGGAGAAGCAGCTTTGAAGAGCTGCATTGAATGAGGGCAGAAACGATCGAGCCTTCCCTCTTATCTTATTCAATTAAGTGAGTTAAACATGAAATAACCATTCTGCCCCTTCACAAAAATACTTATAACTTCAGAAATATATATCAGAATTAATTGAAATTTGAAATATAAAGTCCTGATAATTAGTCTAAGCTTGCTGTAACCAGATGAGATCCATATGATAGGGTGAAATAACCAAAATATCCCTATAGTATTCTAACACTACCTTTCAAGTTGGAGAGTTAATGTCAAACAGTCCTGGTTTGTTAAAATGTTCACGCTTTCCAAGGGGTTTTGTAAACATATCTCCAAGTCATTCTGAGGACTTCAAATACAGAGTAAAAACTTTCCTTTACATGATAACATCTCTAATGAAATGGCGATCGACGTCCATGTGCTTAGTCCTTTGTGGAATATTTGGTTACTTTGTTATGAATATGGCAGCCTGATTGTCACACTTTATAACCATGAGTTCTAGAATAGGAAAACTAAACCCAAAAGGAATTGACTTCACCCATGTAAGCTCACTAAACTGTGTGAGCCATTGCCTTATACTTTACCTTGACACTTGATCCAGCCTCTACAACTTTTTTCTTACTCTTCCAACTCACTAAGTTACCCCCCAACAAAACAACAGTAACTAGTGATGGACTTCCTATCCATCTTGTACTCAACATAGTCTGCATTAGAATATTCCAACACATCAATTTTCTCATTTCGAGTGTACAACAAACCTTTCCCTGGAGCACCTTCAAATAAATTAGAATCCTTGAGCAGCTTCTAAATGTATTTTTCTTGTTTTTTTTTTTATGAATTACTCACTACTCCCACTGCAAATGATATATCGGCTTAGTCCCCTTTGTAATTTTCTTTGTCAATATATACATCTTTTTCAAAAAAAAAATGATATATCAACCTAGTGATTGTAGCATAAAATCAATTTACCCATTTGGCATCTATATCAAGTCTTGTCCTTAAGTACAAGATTTTTAGAGTCATGGTGGTTAGCATCGACTTCCATGGGAGTATCCATTGGTCTTGCACCCAAGAGACACTCCTACAACATATCTAAAAACATTTTCTGAGAGAAGTTGCTTACTTTGAGCCATTTCAATGCCAAGGAACTATTTTAGTTGTCCTACATCCTTTGTTTCAAAATGTGTGGCCAACTACACTTTTACTTACTCAATTACTTCAAGGTCACTCCTAGATAAAACAATGTCACCAACATACACAACCAAAACAACAATACCGGTGTTCCTTTTAAGAAAAAAATATAGGATGATCACAACGATTTCTATAGAATCCCAGCTTCATCACCTGATTGCTGAATTTTTCAAACCACGCTCTAGATCTTGTTTAAGTCCATAGCTGGCCTTCTTTAACTGACGTATTTTCCCTGTCTCCCCCTAAGCAACATATCTAGGAGGTTGCTTTATATATACTTAATTTTTTCAAAAAAATTTCAACACCGAAGGTTTGTGTATAACTCTTGGTCATTAATCTGGCCTTGTATTGATCAATAATCCCATCAGCTTTGTACATAATTTTGTATACCCAATGACATCCCACATAGCTATCCCTAAAGGTGGATCACAGGAATTCCACGTTCCCCTAGACATCAAACCATCCATCTCATCACCCATAGCTCGTTGCCACTTAGGTAAAGTCGTAGCATCCTGCACTAAACGAGGTATAGTGGACATAGATAATTACATAACAAATGATTTATAGAACGGGGAGAAAAAATCAAGGGAAACATATTATGATATGTGATGAGAAGTACATGACCTTTTACCTTTTTGAAGGCTAATAGGTAAACCCAAATCAAAAGGAATTGGACTTGTAGGCAAAGAGGACTGTGGCTGGTGCATCTATAACAAGAATAGGCATTGGATTATTCATAGAAGGGCTAGATGATGACTAAGACTCTGTAGAAAAGGCAAAGTAGGAAGTATTCTCAAAAAATGTAACATCAGCGGACACATACGTCTTTCGTTTAATAGAATTATAACACTTATATCCTTTTTTATGATATGAATATCCCAAACAAATACATTTAATGGAGCGAATAGACAATATTTGCTGAGTAACTAAATAAATGAACAAAACATGTGGTCCTGAAGATACAAAGAGAAACATCAAACAATTTATACTGAGGTTTTAAAACTTGCATAGGAACTTGTCCTTGCAAAATAGATGAGGGTATATGATTGATTAAGAAACAAGTTGTTAACATTGCATCCTCCCAAAAGGATTTAGGGACATTCATGTGGAGCTGTAAAGTACAAGGAGAAACATCAAACAATTTATATTGAGGTTTTAAAACTTGCGTAAGAACTTGTCCTTGCAAAATAGATGAGGGTATATGATTGATTAAGAAACAAGTTGTTAACATTGCATCCTCCCAATAGGATTTAGGGACATTCATGTGGAGCTGTAAAGTATGAGTAGCTTTAAGATGTTGTTTTTACATTCAACAACCCCATTTTGTTGGGGAGAATATATGCAAGAAGTTTGATGGGTAATACCATGTAGAACACAAACTGAAGTAAATTTGAGATCGAGAAATTCAAGTCCATTATCAGTATGAAAAATATGAATACAAGCGCCAAGCTGATTCTTTATTACATTGAAAAATATATCAAAGACTTTAGATTTCTCTTATAGGAGATACACCCAAGTGACTCTATTGAAATAATTTATAAAAGAAACAAAGTATTTAAAATCAAACGAACTAGGGACTCAACATGTACCCCATACATTTGAATGTATTAGTTCAGAAACTCGAGAGGTATGACTATAACTAGCAGGGAAATTAGTTTGACTATGTTTCCCTAGTTGACATGACACGACTCACAATCAAAAGAAATATCAGCTGGCAAAGATGGAAAGGATTGATGAAGCTTAGCTAGTGATGAATGCCCCTAATGCAAGTGGCATAGGTATGGAGAATCTTTAGTTGTAAGTGCCACAACCTTAGGAATAAACATATCATCCAACAAATAGAGCCTTCCCTTTTTATGTTTGGAGCCAATCTTCCTCTTCGTGTGCAACTTCTGAAAGACACAAAGTCGGGGAAAATGTTAATTGAATAATTTAGAGATTTAGTTATATGACTCACAAACAAAAGATTGCTAGGAAAGTTTGGAACAAAAAATAGAATACAAGGATATCTGACATGTGGTGTGCATAGTACCCTCCCCCTGAATTGGGGAGGTAAACCGATCATCTAAAGTAACATGACAATAGGACTAAGAAGGGTTAACAAACTGAAACAAAGAAGCCATACCTGACATGTGTGTAGATCCTCCTGAATTGATGATCCAGGAAGGAGAATGAAACACATTCAGTGCTACTTGCTGAGAAAGAGGAGTCCGGCTCAATGGTAGGTGTGGTGGTCAATTGACCAAGCCTTTGGAGTAACTGTTGAATTTCCTACTGAGGACCAGAATAAAAAGTAGTGTCTCTACCTGTCATAGTAGATTTTGCCTTTGTTGGTTTGCCAAAAAATTTCCAGCATTTGTCAAATAAGTGGTTTGTTCGGCCACAATGAATACACTTCATGCCCTCTATTACTACGACCACGACCTCGATTAGAGGAATCTCTACCACAACTTTGGGCCTTAGACTTACTAAAAGATGAATAGGTTGAGAGCAATTGTATCATAGAGTTTTTGTTTCCTTCTCACTTTTACTTGTCATTGCTCCTGCCCGAATAACTCATTTAAAAGCTTGTTCAAGTGTAGTCACATGATCATTAGCTAACAATTGTGCCTGAATAGTGTCATTTTTAGATTCTAGACTGTCTAAAAACCTTGCCACCTGAACTTTGGTTTTTCTCCTTTGGAATGCCATTTGTATTCGTAGTAAAAGGATGATAGGTGTTGATCTCCTTTTAAACACCTTACATCCTTGTAAAACACCTTCCGTCTTTAGAACAAATGGGAGCCGATGTAGTCCACACCGGAAGTCTCACAACTCAAGATCTGATCACTAAATCGTGGCTCCATGTTACCTACTAACCAAGTCATAACTTGATTTGTTTTTGGTCGTCCAATCTTCAGTTATGAGACTAGGAGGACCATCCCTGATGTATTTTACCTTCTTTTTTGCCTTAAAAAAATGAGTAAAAATTTGCACCAATTCACATAATTGGACCCATTCAGCTTTATTGAAGTAATCTGGATGAATGAGAGTCTTTACTGTTTGAACTCTCAAGGGGCTTAAGTACAACAGCATGCTTGTTGGAATCTGCTATTTAGTCCTTTGTATACACAACAATTGGACCAAAGAAGATGCTCTTAATCCAAAGAATCAATCAACACATAATCCACCTAGTGCAAGTCAAGTGGGCCGTACACTTCGAAATTAGGCACAACCACAACACCACAAAGAGCAATAACATGCACAACCATGATGCAGTCATAGAAGAGATGACACAGGCACAAAATGGTTGTGCATGTAGGGATGAAACAAAAGCTTTAATTGGGAACCCTTTACGGGCATAATGGCTGCTCAATTAGCTGTAGAAGCCATCAACCAAATGGTTATGATAGAAAAAAAGGAAAAAATCTGACCTTTTACCAGTAGAGAAATTGTTTGAAGAACCTTCTATAGGGATGATTAAATGGGGAAGAGAACTCAAGAACTGTAGAAGAACTGCACAAGACCATCTTCTATCACTCTGATATCATGTAGAAATGCAAGATTGAGAAGATTGAAGAGGAAGAAAAGTGGAAAATACAGAGTCGAAGGAGAGAGGGAAGCAGCTTTGAAGAGCTGCAATGAATGAGGCTGAAAGGATCAAGTCTTCCCTCTTTTCTCATTCACTTAAGCGAGTTTTACATGAAAGGACTATTCTGCCCCTTATTACAAAAATACTTAAAACTCTAGAAATATATATCAGAATTAAATGAAACTTGAAATATAAAGTCTTGATAACTAGTCTAGCTCGTTGTAACCAGATGAGACCTATATGAAATTGTGAAATGACCAGATGCGTCTATGGTTTTAATTTCATGTAATTAGGTGTGTGTGTGTTAGGTTATAGACATGCAAGTGTATAGAGGGCATTTATTTCTTTTTACCCTTTTTCACTTAAGTTATAATAAGGCAGGGAGATTGTGCACGAATTCCAATGAGAACTCTCCCTATTTGCTCTCTTTTCTGAACTACCTTCTCCTCTCCTTTTTCATTCAATCCTCTTTAATCTTTAATTTTTTAGAGAAGGTTTTGGTTGCCTTGGTGATTGCTCTGAATTGTTCTCTTCTCAGTCGCTCCATCTTTCACCTATTTCACTTGTCTCCTATAGTGTTAAGATCAGATGATAGAAAGGTCGTTTCCATATGAAATTTCAAAGTGAGCGTGAGCATGAGCCCACAACCTTTGAATTTCTTGGGCTCACAACGGCGAGGATCAGCAACAAGGAACGTGGAAACATGCGTATAAACTTCTATCGGAAATGATTTTTATCGGTTATGGGCTCTATTGTGACAAGAGAAAGAGGATGGATGAAACTCAGCAGAGATGCTAGATACAAATTAAAGGCATGGAAGTGAGGATGCTGAAAGTGAAGGTCCAAAAGTGATACCAAAAGTGAACGTCCGTTGAGGTGTATCAGATATGGATTTTGAGGACCTTTTCAGAAGAGTAATAATAAGAGGATTCAAAGGCTGAAATGTAGAATTAATTTTACCACATAGACTAAATTTATGAACTAAAACAAAGAAACAAATTGAGAAGAAGAGTTTCATTCTCTTAGAATGACCTAGTCAATAGATGGGTCATAGAGGATGAGCTGCTTTGACACCATTTAAATTTGGCAGGAGAAAAAATGATTCAAAGATTATGAATTATAGACTCCTTTCTTCTATTTATAGCTTACACAATATCCAAAATTACATTCATGTCTCTACTAGAATAATAAGATGATTCAAAGGGACAAAGACGGATTATTTTTACAGTTAAATTGGGTCCAAGGTCCATCCAAAAATGACTAGCCACTTAGGAAACTTCTTTTGCCAACTAATAAACTCAAGATCTTTGATCTCACTAATCCATGTGGGACTATTCCGCTCCAACCGCTGCCCTTCCACCGGACAATGCGATTTCATCCGCCCTAGCCGCTGCTCTTCCATCGGACGATGCGATTCTGTCCGCCCCAGTCGCCTCCAGTGCTGCTGCTCTTCATTTGGACGATGCTATTCTATCCGCCCTAGCCGCTTCCAGTGTCGCTGCTCTCTCCAGACCACTTCCGAGAACACGCTTCCTCCTCTTGGAGCTCTTGATAGAGATAAAGATAAAGATAGTGATAGAGATAAAGATAACTGGTGATTGAATTAGAGATAAACTCAAATTGTAGAGTTGTAATCTTCTACTGTTATTGTTGTAACTCTTGTAGAGTTGTAATCGTCTATTGTCACTGTTGTAACTCTATCAATAGTGTACACCTGATCAATAATAATCACGGCAATATTATTCTTCATTCCTATATTTAATATGGTATCAAAGCAAGTTCTGTGAGTTGACTTGGTCAACCCACAGAGATAATGTGTTCCTTTTCTGATCTATTATCTCCAGTAGTTTAAATTCGTATTTATCTTTTTTTTTCTCTTTTCAGTCCCTATACTTGTTGTTTGCTTTGCGTTTTCACCTCTATATTGACCTTTTCATATTGCATATTATATATTGGTGGAAAGATATTCGAATTTACTTTCCAAAGAAAAATGAATTTTGGCAATCGGAGTTTTCTACAAAAAGAAATTAATATTTGAAGCAGCTAGGTCAGATTGCAAAAGAGGTTCGAGTAGTAGCAGAAAACTTCAACTTTCGAGCCATTTTATGCTATCAAGAACGAGACTTTATATGGAGAATTATATGTCAAAAGAAATATTTGTAAGTCTATTTTCTTACCTATTCAACCAATTCTCTATCTGAGTTTTTTATATGGAGATATTGATTTTGGAAGAGTCAATGATCATGCTGGAAAAAGGAGAAAGAGTACTTAGTTCGGCCATATTATAGAGAGCGAAATCTATCAGATTATTTATCTCAAAAGAAGCATATTTTATGGAGAGAAGTTATACTTGGATGAAAGGTATTTAAGTCTAGTTTTAGAAGGAGAAAATTTCGTGTCAATATGATCTATATTAAGGATATATTCGCATTGGAAGAATCAAAGGTCATGTTGGTATCCTGTTGCATTCAAAAATCCAAATGTAAGCCGATTTTTTTGCGTCGGTTGTTGTTATTGATCAATAATATTAGGCAAATATCTCACTTACCTCTTTTGTTGGTTACCTTTCTCCTACCATCCTTTATTTGACTGTTACATACCCCTTTGGGCCAACCTCTTGTGTGTTGTTTCGATTTGTTTACCTTGCTATATATATATATATATATATATAAAGAGGTGTTTTAAGTCCATTGAGACTTTTTATATGTATCCGTGGTTTTTTTATTGCCGTCTTGTGAATGTCAGGCATTACCCACTTATCACCTAGTTCTACCTTTGAGAGTCGGTGCCCGGGTTGGGACACCGTGATGGAGGAGTTTATTACTACATCTATGTTATTTGGTTCAAGTTGGGATTACTACATTTACCTCCCAGCTTGAGGGGGAGAATTAAAATAAGTATAAGAAAGGTATTTTATTCCATATGTTGTGGTCAAGAAAGGGGGAACACAAAAGACGAAGTTTTTGCATCTATGAAGAATTGTATTTGTCAAGAATTTTTTTCAGCAAAAGAAAATTGAAGACCAATAATCCTTTTCATTGCAAGCTGAAGTTATAAACTTCACCTTGAGGGGGTGTGTTGAGGAGTAAATATGGAAGAGTCTTACATGACTCTCACAATAAGAAGTCTTACATAGCCAAAATTATTATGGAAGCATGTATGACAGAAGAGTTTCAGTTTAAAGGTGTTTTAGTTATGCTAGTCTTCTATTTATGTTGAGTTATTTAATTATGCTAGGACTTATCTTTAAGTGTTAGAGTTTGGGTGTAATTGGGACAATGGTAGTTTAATTGTAATTGGATTCTACTAATTTCCTTTATTATAACTAGGGGTTCATGTACTCTGATTACAATAAGTCAATGGAGTTTTTCTCTTTTCCATAAATTCAACATATACCACATAGACTAAATTTAAAAACTAAAACAAAGAGTCAAATTGACAAGAAGAGCTTCACTGTCTTGAGAATTGACCTAGTTGACTGATGGATCATATAGGATAAGCTGCTCTTACACCATATAGATTTTGCAGGAGAAAAAATGATTAAGAGATTATGGTTTATAGAGTCCTCTCCCCTATTTATTGCTTAAAAAAATCCAAAATTACACATATGTCCCTACAACTTGTAAACGGTTGAATATATTTTCTAAAGTAAAATACTTGACTAGATAAGAAGGAAAACTTAACTCAAAATAACAACTTTAACAAATCATAATAAAGAACCTCAATAGGGTGTCTGCCTTGGCAGCATGTTCAAATGTTCCACCAAATGACTTTATATAGCAGGTGCTGGTGGAGGTTTATGATAGGTCATCAAAAAGACTTGTTGCTGGAATCACGTATTATGTGTCTTTGATGTGGCTTTATGATTTTCTGCAGGTACCACCTCCAGGCAAGGGCTCTCTATACATTAGACCATTGCTGATGGGAAGTGGAGCAGTTCTTGGTCTTGCTCCTGCTCCTGAATACACATTTTTGATTTACGTATCTCCTGTTGGAAACTATTTCAAGGTTGGTTGGACAAACTCGTTTGTTTTCTGTTTTTCCAAAAAATAAAATAATTGAATCCATTTCGTTTTAGGAGGGTTTGTCACCTATCAACTTGGTTGTTGAGAATGAATTTCATAGGGCCACTCCTGGTGGAACTGGAGGTGTTAAGACCATAGGAAACTATGCTGCGGTAAACTCTGACTGTCTTTGATTATGTTTAACTTTTTTTTGTTTTTAAGTTATTGCTAATTAAACAACCTCCCTCAGTTTTTTGACTGTCATATATAGGTTTTGAAGGCTCAAGCTGCAGCGAAAGTGAAAGGCTATTCTGATGTTTTATATCTTGATTCTGTTTGCAAGAGATATCTTGAAGAGGTTTCGTCATGTAATGTTTTTATTGTCAAGGTATATATTGGATGTCTTTTGAGTTTCTTCTGTTTCTCTGGTAGTTAGGAAGAAGGCTGACTTCTTACTAGGATGATCAAAACATATAAACATCATGTAATTGGGAGATTTTATCAAGAGAGAGGACCAGAAAAGGCTAAAAGTACAAAATGAAAGAAGAGAAATAAAGAATACAAGTAACAGAAATATAACAGCCAAATTACAATGATAAGCCAAAGTACACCAAGAAATAGAAAAGAAAGATCTGTCCACGAGTTAGTGCAATCTCTACCTTATTTATTTATGTATTTCCATGTTTTCTTTGGAGTATCTTCTATAACTATTGCATTGTATGAAATGTTAAGGGAGTTGCTGTTATTATGTATGTTAAATGTGTTGCCTTCATGGAAGGGAAGAGGACCTAAAATCTCTATGAAAGATTGATTTGTAACATTAGAATGGTTGTCTATGCTCTCTTCACTGGAAATCCATGGAGACATACCTGTTAATGGTTCAAACCTTAATTCACAAATGCATTCTAGGTCATCAAATCTGATAGTTAGGTGGTGTATTTTTTGCTTTTGGTCTGTCATGAAGTTTGTATTGCTATTATCTTTTTTCCTTGGTACTCAGTGTGTGTGTGTGTGTATATTGTAAAAATCCAGATTTGGGTGAAGGAAGAGGAGAAAATTGAGAGAAAAAGGAGAAAGGAGAAGAAAAAATTTCGGAAGTGCCTGAAAGGTTTCGTTGGGAACTGTACACGAATTCCCAGACTTCTTAAATAGGTGTTTTGAGTTATAAATTACAAAAATGCTCTTATGCACTTAATAAAACTTAATCACCTTATATCTCCCTAACTGCACATCCTATGTACATGAAAATTTAACCATTGATATAATTTAACATGCATAACAAGATTACATAAAGAAAATTAACCACTGAAGTGGTAAAATGACTAAAATACCCCTGGGGGGTAAAATGACCAAACTAACCCTGGATGTATTTTCTAACACTCTCCCTTAAAGCTGGAGCGTATATATCCAGGAGTCCCACTTGTTGTAGAATGATATAAATTCTTGCTCGGCAAGGGCCTTGGTGAAGACATCTTCGAATTGATTTCTAGACCAAACAAATGGAGTCACTACCTCCTTTTTCATCATCGCATCTCGAATGAAGTGGCAATTCACTTCTATATGTTTAGTCATCTCATGGAAAACTGGGCTGCTTGCAATAAAGATCGCAACTTGATTATCACAAAACATGCTCATCTACTCATCCTGGTTGAAATCCAACTCTCATGAGACTGACCTAACTCACTTCAACTCACTCACTGTGTGAGGCATTGCCTTATATTTAGCTTCTGCACCAGACCAGGCTACAACATTTTGCTTTTTACTTCGCCAACACACCAAATTTCCTCTTAAGGAGACACAATATCCAGAGGTTGATTTTTTGTCCAGTTTGGACCTTGCATATTTTGCATCACAGAAAGCCTCTATCTTCATTTGATTGTTAGGTCTAAAGAAAAGACCTTTTCTTGGTGCTCCTTTAAAATACCTCAAATTTCTTTGTGTAGCTTCTATGTGCTTTTTGAGGACGTTCCATAAACTGGCTCACTACACTTACTATAAAAGAAATGTCAGATCTAGTAACTGTTGCATAAATTAACTTTCCCACTAATCTCCGATACTGTGTTCTATCATTTAATTCATCACTTTGCTCATCATGGAGATCATGTCCCACTTCCATTGGGGTATTAGGTGGCTTGGATCCCAACAAACCATACTTTTGAAGCATATATGTGACATACTTACGTTCTGTCATCACAACGCTTCTTTACTTTTCGTTACTTCAATGCCCAAAAAGTGTTTTAATGGTCTCAAGTCTTTAATTTGAAAAAGTGCAAACAAATGAGAATTGGTATCCTCTATATCATAAATATCATTCTCAGATAATATAATGTCATCTACATAAACCAAAAGCATCACAATTTCGGAGGACCTCTTCATTACAAACAAGGATTGATCACAATGACTCCTTGAGAATCCCATAGATACCACAACTTGGCTGAATTTTTCAAGCCAAGCACGTGGACTCTGCTTTAGGCCATAAATTGCCTTCTTAAGTCTGCATATTTCATGTGTCTCTCCCTGAGCAAAATATCTTGGAGGTTATTCCATATATATCTCTTCTTCTAGAACACCATATAAGAAGGCACTTTTAATGTTCAGTTGATGTAGGGACCACTCCTGATTCACTGGAACTAATAGAAAAATATGGACAAACGACAAACGAGCAACAAGTGAAAAGGTTTCAAATACATCAATACCAAAGGTTTGAGTATACCCCTTTGCAACCAACCGAGCTTTATACCGCTCAATAGAACTGTTTGCATTACACTTGATAGTATGAACCCAGTGGCAGCCAACAACTTTGGCCCTAGATGGTAGATCACGCAGTTGCCAAGCATACCGATCTATCAAAGTATCCATAGTTTGCTTCCAATTAGACGAGAAGGCCTCGTGCACTGAAGAAGGAATAGTGCAGGTAGAAAAGGACAATTTTTTTATAGGAGTCAGATAAGGAACAAAAAGACACATATTGAGATAACGGATACCGCGTACCTTTACCTTTCCTGACACCCTTCTTGAGTGCAATAGGAAGATGTCAGTGGTGATACTTCTTTTTGGCGTTTATATACCTGTAATGGTTTCTCGATAGTGGCAGCTTGTGATGGTCCAACGGGCTCATCAACTGGTACATGGATAACTGGTAAAGACAACATGATCAGAAGGTAAAGACACAAATAAAAAGAACTGTACATCCTCAAAGAATTTAACATCAGTAGATACAAATGTTTTTCTAGTGGATGAATAAAAACATTTGTACCCTTTTTGTGTGCGAGAGTATCCCAAAAATACACACTTAACTGCTCGAGAAGACAACTTATCCTTTGAAGACCCAAATACATGAGCAAAGTAGACACATCCAAACACGCGGGGAGAAATGCAAATAAAGGAGTGAATGACAAAAGAACCTGCAAATGAATTTTTCCTTCTAACACAGACGAAGACATTCTATTAACCAAGAAACAAGATGTAAGAACATCATCACCCCAATAAGACTTGGACACATGCATATGTATCATCATTGTCCTAGCTACCTCTAGTAAATGGCGATTCTTACGTTAAACTATGCCAATTTGCTGAGGGGTAAAGACAACCTCTAATGAATAATTCCCTATGCTTGACAAAAAACTTGGAATTTATGACTCATGAACTCAAGGCCATTATCACTATGCAAGATATGAAATGAAGTAGCAAACTATTTTTTATTTCATTGAAGAAAAACTTGAATACATCAAAAGCCTTAGATTTCTCCTTATGAAGGCGAATTCAAGTACATCTACTAAAATCATCAATAAAGGAAAGAAATTAGCTATGACCAAACTGATTCGTCACAGGACAAAGACCGTTGATGTCTGAGTGTACAATCTCAAATAGATGGCTGGTTTTATGAGACGTGATTGGAAACAAACTTTTGTGATGCTTGCCTAGTTGACATAGACTCGCACTGAAAAAAAGAATTAGACGGGAAGTTTGGAAATACTTGAGTCAGTTTTGCTGTAGACGGATGACCTAACCGCAAGTGCCATTGTAGAGGAGAATCTGTGGTATGTAATGCCTGGATACTATTCTGTCGATGGTTATCCAAGTAGTATAGCTCATCTCTATCACGAGCGGAACCAATCATCTTTCTCGACGCAAGATCCTTAAAAACACGATGAGTAGGATAAAATGTGAGGGAACAACTCATTGACTTGGCTAGTTGACTAACCGACAACAAATTTAGAGGATACTTGGCAACAAAAAGCGCTGATTGAGGAGACAAAGGAAGGAGTAACATTACCTACTCCTACCCATATCAAAGGCTAGCTTGCATTTAGAATCGTGAAAACCCCCTGACCCCCCTGAGGCCCCGTCATTCCCCTCCCTTCACGGCCCTCATCTCTGCCCCACCTCTCTGAGTGGGACAAGCCTTAGAAAGAGAAACGGGAACCGCACAGATCGAACCAATGCAGTAGCGGCAACGAAACGGATCACCACCAGAGGAATCTAGAACGAAGCTACCAGAAGATGACCCAGGATGGCAAACTGTCATTAGTCGCACATTGAGACGAAGGATTAGGGTAGATGATCCTACAACGCTTCACTTCCAGAATGGAAGCACCTCCGTCTCCTTTTGGCGAGCAAAGGACAAAAATGGAGAAACAATCCGAATCCTCTCCCGATTTGGTGCAAAAAAATCTTTCATCTCAATCCCTATTAGAGCAGTAGAAGCATTCGTTGTCATCCTGGACAAGGTCTTGGTCGGCAGGATGGGAAGGAGCATGGGAAGATCTCTCTTCACCGGAGATCTGGAATTCCAAATAAACACGCAGTACCACGGAGGGAAACTCGAGTGTTCCATCATGCAGCGGCGAGGAAAATAAATCATGGGTATGCTATTTCTCCCTCAAAGCCCCACCTTTGGTCTAGGAGGGAAGAAATTCCACCTCTCTCTCACAAATTATTTAGAAAGCAACCCCCTCCAAGAAGCCAACATCATTGCCTCGTACCAAAAAAAGGCCAACCCTCCACCTCCCACCATGTCCCTCCCAGGAAACAAAACTGCGCCTCAACTCCAGCTTCCTACCCCCCACAAAACCCAAAGCCAAACCTCAAACTTCCGCCTTTGCCCACACCACAAATTAACCAAGCGCCTATCCATGATTGCAGTCATCTTAGTCCATCCCGATTATAACTCAGGTAAGCAGATTGGAGACTAGATCTAGAAAAACGCCAAAGCCCTCTGGACAATGGACATCACTTACATTCAGGAAAGACAATAGTTCATTATCTTCGGATCACAAGATGATCAAAATACACTGCAATGTACCAGGAGTGAAGCCGATTCCCCAATTCTGTGCATGGAAAGTTGGGCCCCTGGCCTCACAATCACTGGCCACTAGGTAACAACCAAGATACTTTGATCTAGACACCTTGTACAAAAGTTTTCTTCTCTACTGCTTCAGCATACAACTTTCTCTGTAACTTTTGCTCAGCTGAATCAAATCACTCTGCGACCACTGCTTGGAATGTCCTTGCCCCGCCTTGAGCAAAATTTTTTATCTGGATTGTCTGTAGGAATAAAATCCTCACCTCTGACTCCTTAATCCGGCAGGGAACCCCCATCCCGGACCTCTTGTGCCCTTTCTGTCAAAATGATCCAGAAACAACCAATCACATTCTCCTATCCTGCCATTATGCCCATTCTATCTAGACCACTCTTTTAAACAAAATCAGGCTCCAGTAGTGCATTACATAGAATCTGTCATCCACTATTCTCTCACTCACTGACACTGGCCTCCCAATGCTAGGAAAGATGATTCTCTTGTGCTGCATTGGGCATATCCTATGGGGACTATGGAAAGAAAGAAATAGGAGGAAATTCAAATTCAAATCTTTTCCCACTGAAATTCTGATTGATAACATTACGGGCCAAGAAACCATCTGGCTTCTAAACTGAAAAGAATTCAGAAACTTCAGCAGCTAAAACTTTAGAGGAAATTGGCAGCTGGTTGCTGGGCTGTCTCAGCCCTCTCGCCCCCCAATCATGGCTATTTGGCTACTTCGATGGAAGCGCTCTTGGTTGCTCTGGTCTTGCGGGATATGATGCAAATGGTCATCTCATCTTCTTCTGCGTAGGCCCTCTTGGTATTTCTGACTCCACAATAGTAGAACTCTTGGGCTTGCTGAATGGAATTCAAGTTTTCTCTAATCGGCTCACGGGCCCACTCTGCATCAAAGGAGACTCAAAGATTGTCATTAATTGGTGTGCAAACTCCATCAATCCTCCGTGGCGTCACTGGGACATGTACTCAGAAATTTGTAATTTAATTTCCCTTTTGAATTGTACTTGGAAGCACATTCCTTGTCTTGCCAATCATGTGACATACATTTAGGCTAAGGCGGGCATTTCACTCCAACACTTTGTTGTGGAGGAAAGACCTCTTTCCTAGGTTTTGATTTGTACTTTCACTCTTCTTTTAATAGTTTTTACACATCATTTCAAAAAAAAAAAAAATTACCTACTCCTTGAATAGGAGATGTAGAACCATTTGCAAGATTAACATGTTTGACACATAGAGACTCTTTGAAGTCAAAAAACAATGACAACATACCTGACATATGTCTGGAGGCTCCCGAGTCAAGAACCCATGATAGTGACGAGTGAGCATGATAAATCGCCACACCTGAGTCAACACTGGTAGAACTAGGAACTGGGATGAAACCATGAGCTACAGATGCTGAGGTTGAAGCAACAGAGATCCGGGCCATGTGTTGAGCAATTTGCTGCTACTACTGTATAAATTGTTGCATCTCATTTGGAGCACCAAGTGTAGCCAACATAGAAGAATCTAAACTCCCACTTCTACTATCAGGAGTTGTAGAATTTGCCCATGCAGGCTTCCCAAACTTAACTCAACATCTATTAGAATAATGATTATTTCTGCCACAATGAATACACTTCCTTTTTGACTTACAATCACCACGTCTAATACCTCTGCTTGGGCCCTCTCTACCTCGGCCTCTACCTCTACATCTAGAGGAATTTGTAGGGGCTGATGTAGTGTTGGAAGCATTGAGAGCAGTGACTTCCATTATCTTACTTCTTTTACTTGTTCCAAGTACAATAGTCTTTCTCAACCCTCATAATCCGATTAAAAGTGGTAGAGAGAGTAGGGATTTCATCTGAAGCTAACACTTGGCTTTTAATAACATCAAATTTAGCACCTAAACCATCCAAAATTTTTGCAACAAGCAATTGATTTTGCTGTTTTTCAACTACTTTGATCCATAGTAAATGGATTTATGCATTGATCTCTTGCCATATGCTAAGGAGTGCACTATAATATTCTGTAACAGTTCGATTTCCTCTTTTCAACCTAAAAAAGTCTATATTCAGCTCATGAACTCAAGAGAGATTACTCTCCTGTGCATTAATGATTCTAGAGACGGCCACATAACCTTTGCTATCTCACAATTCATCACCTGATTTCTAAGAGTAGAATCAATACTATTGACAATCTAGGTCATAACCTGACTGTCCACTTACTCCCAATCATCATCTGGAGGCACTGGAGGATCATCTCGGATAAACTTCAACTTCTTTCTACCCTAAAGATATATTTTGATAGACTTAGCCCATTTAAGATAATTAGACCTCGTCAATTTTTCCGAAGTAACCATGATGGTATCTTTTCCATCAAACCCAGAATTTACTCTAGTTGGGGTATAAACTTCTCCTGTCTCAGCTGTAATACTGATATTTGATCACAAAATAACCAATTTAAGCTTCAAGATTTATCACCATGGTGGGCCACTCACAAAATTAGGGTTAGGACACAAAAACAGGATATGCACACTTCAACAATCTAATAACCAACAATTCATAGCTATTTTAACCAATATCATGCAAAAGTGGTAGCAATTAGGGCTGACATCATCAATTGGGTGATGACGCAGGAATCCAACACTGGGTTGGGTGACGCAAATTTAAAAAAACTCAATTAGGGCAATTAAAGTGTAGAAAATTCTTCAATGATTCATAAAGACTTAGTAACCCTATGGTTATGACAGAGAAACAAAGAAAAAAACTAACTTTGATGAACCAACATCAAAATCCTGTAGTTTTTCTCCTTTCAGCAGGTCATCCTCTTAAAAAATGCAAGAATCTGCACTAGAATGCTCCCAGCAACAAGCTATTGCTCTGATACCATTTAAAAATCCAGATTTGGGTGAAGGAAGAGGAGAAAATTGAGAGAAAAAGGAAAAAGGAGAAGAAAATATTTCTGAAGACCCTGAAAGGCTTCGTTGGGAACTGTGCACGAATTCCCAGACTTCTTAAATAGGTGTTTTGAGTTGTAACTTACAAAAATGCCCCTATACACTTAATAAAACTTAATCTCCTTATATCTCTCTTAACTACATATCCTATGTACATGAAAATTTAACCATTGATATAATTTAACATGCATAACAAGATTTCATAAGTAAAATTAACTACTGAAGCGATAAAATGACCAAAATACCCCTGTACCCCTAGAGGGTAAAATAACCAAACTACCCCTGAATGTATTTTCTAACATATATATATATTTTGATTATTTACTAAAAAATGTGATATCTAGATACAAGAACGAATCTTGCTTTTCGCTTTCATGTTTATGCTAGACTGGCTGCCAAGTTTCCTAGTGTGCTCTGAAACTCAAAATTCTTTATGGACGAACTGACATCTCAAGGGTCCACCTCCATTGGAGTTGGCATTCAAGCTACTCAAATGGAGCAGAATGTGCATACAGTAAGAGGAGCCTTACTCTTCATGTATGAATTGATTAGGAGACACCATGGCTATCTCTGAAGTTGGGCTAAGGTTGTCATCATCTAACAGTTTAAATCATGATTAGGTTAACCAAGTGGGATGATCACTGACCATTTTTTATGGACCCCATTTAAATCAGATCAATCTTGTCAATTGTTTCTATTACAAGCTGTACTAACTGCTTTTATTCTATTTGACAATTTAATCCTCACTTAAATCTAAACTGCAAATGAAAAAACAAATGATCATGTAGTACTTTCGAGTAGTGAATTTAGCTAACTAAATAATATCAATAATGTCTTTGGCTATTCTCTGACTCTTGCAAGGCATTTCACGCTTAAGATTCACAGCAGTTGAATATGGATGGAAACATAAAGTTTGTTAGAATATTCCTTTTTTTTTTTTTTTTTTGTATTTGGTGATTCTTATAATTCTCCATTAATTTATTTTTCTTGATACGCTTACCAATAGGGTGAAGTTATTGCAACTCCAGCCATACAAGGGACAATTCTGCCTGGAATTACACGGAAAAGCTTAATTGATGTTGCTCGCAGTCAAGGGTACCAGGTTTGGCCTTTTTGTCATTTAATTCTTTTCAACCTCTTGCATAAAACTTTGATTGATTTTACAGTTTTAGTTGCAGTTTTAATTCTATACAGTTCACAACTTGATGAAGGGCATATATTCAGAGATTATATCTTTGTATGTACACCCTTATGTACCAGGCATTAGGAACATTGTTCTTATATTATGACTGGTGAATTATGCTGTATCACTTTTATCCTTTTCATTTGCTGGTGTTTCTTCCTTTTTTCTTCATACAGATATTTACGACATGTTGTGACAGTCATACTAGGCTATCTCACTTTATATGGCTCTGCAAATAATGAGACTGTTTTTTGCAGCAGTGTTGTAGTATATCATGGAAGACACCATAACTTGGAGTTTTAAGAAATTTATAGAAAGTCGGAATTGCTCCGCAAATAATGAGACTGTTTTTTGCAGCAGTGTTGTAGTATATCATGGAAGACACCATAACGTGGAGTTTTAAGAAATTTATAGAAAGTCGGAATATACCTTCATATCACTTTCTTTACTATGAACTTTAATTTTGAGTAACTATAAGGAACTTTAACAATTTGTGCATTGAAGTGTATTATTTCAGTTTCTGAAAAAAAATGCAGATGTGAATGTGTCTGAGGTGTCAATATACTTTCTTCTGTCTGATTGAATTCTTGGCTTGGATAGACCAGATTTTATCTTTTCCTTAGTATCAAATATTAGATTCACTGTTACTATTCTCTGGTTTGAGAGGGTCTAAGCTCTGTGTAGGCTCTTATTATTCAGTGTTTGACTAGAAACTTGAGATGAAGTGTCAAATTACCTTGTCTGTCTCGTTGAATTATTGGCTTGAATAAAATATCCAAACTTATTTTTTTCAGTGTCCATGGTAGAGAGTCATGATTACTATTCTCTGGTTTTAGCGTGAATGCTATCATAATCATGCTCTAAAGGGCTTTCACTGCTGTCAATTACTGCTTGGATTTTTTTTTAATTTTTTTTTATTTTTGGGGGTGGGGGCATGGGTGTTCAATTGACAACTTAAGAGTTTTATATGGTTTATAAGCACTTTGCTTTTGGCAATTGCAAATAGAATTCAGCATAATAGCTAGGTCTAGTTCTGGAATAGGTTCGGCCCTGTCAACTGATAACTAGAGAACAAAACCGGGATAAAGACCAATGCTTTTAGCAATTGCAAATAGAGCTCGGCATAATAGCTAGGTTTAATTCAATAAACTAGTCAAATTTAATCTACTTTAATTTTCAATAATTTATGGCAGTGGATATAATAGACTTAAAAAAGTTCAGATAATCCATTTTCTTTATTTAAATTTTTTTTATTACACACGCATACTCCCTTTCCTGCATTGAAGTTTTATCCCATTATCTCAAATTAACCACCATCCTCCTCCCTCGATGTGGCAATTGAACCAAAGGTCCAATCTACAGTTCTACTATTCTCTCTTTCTTTTTTGTGAAAATCAATTCTCATATTCTTTTAAACTGTTATATAATTATACTTTGTTAGATTTGTCCTGCTTTTGTCTTGTTCTCCGTTTCTGATGTTCTTATAGTAACGGTTGGTCCACCTTCCATCCCCTTGGCTTACCTTTTCACAACAAGCTACTTCCACAAATGTTGTAATTTTGGGTTAAAATATCACCGTGTGGCAAGACTAGCTTTACCTTACTAGTATGTCATCTAAATATGATGAGACCTGAGAGTGGTAGTTTCTCTCCAAAACAGGTAAAAAACAGTTGTTAGATGTTTATTGGTCACTTTATTATCTTGGCTCTAATTCTGCAGGTTGAGGAGCGGCTAATATCAATAGAGGAGTTGCTTGAGGCAGATGAAGTGTTTTGTACAGGAACAGCTGTGGTCGTGTCACCTGTGGGCAGCATAACGTATCTTGGTGAAAGGTTGATATCTCATGCTTAAGAATTACAAACTATTTGACATGGACCTGTATGACTGGCTCTTTCCTGACTAAACCAGTTTCCTCCAGTACTAGTTATGTGATGGTCTAGATGATTATGAAAATTAATGTTGTAAATCCTCATCTAATAAGGTGACCAGGTTTGGTTGAACTTGTTATGACATTATTTGATGTCAATGTTGATAAATTATGGTGAGGAAGGAAGTCTCTCCAGACCATGGACTGGGGGAAGGGAGGGTTCTGACTCCATTTTTTCTCTGCTGAGGACTCCCCGCGGTTGTGATTGCCACATAATTGTGGGATGGAACAGAGGGTGCCACGTAATGGCGGTAGGGTGGGGGATCCCTTATCAACAAATAAAAGAAGGGAGGAGCAGGGGAATAAAAGAGGGGAGTCCTGTACAGAGGCTTCTCATCTGTACAGGGGAAGCCGCCACCCCTCTTCCCCCCCCCCCCCCCCCCCCATTTTTTTTCATTGATATGAGACGACTTGCTCCCTTGCTGTTTGAGGGAGGGATTGGCTCTCCTCGTCCCTGCTTCTGTCTTGTGGTAATTCGGGTTCTACAGTTTTCAGACCCAGTAAGGGACAGAAGCACTGGTCAATAATATTATAGTTTCACATGAATAATTTTTTTGAAGTTTGCTCAAGCTGTTTTACGTGTTTGGCAGGGTGTCATATGGAAACAAAGGAGTCGGCATAGTGTCTCAGAAACTCTATTCAGCCCTAACAAGTCTCCAGATGGGTCAGGTAGAAGACAAAATGGGTTGGACTACGGAGTTAAAATGACGTGCGGTAATTCCTGCCTCATTTAAGCGATAGATTTAGAATTCATCTTGAAAGTGAAAATTCACGATGAAGATTAGATGTATACATTTTAGGTCTTCTTCCTGTATTGCGTAAATTGATATATTCAACTGCACAATTAAGCAAAAGGGTTGGTTGCTTATTTGGAGTGGTAGTTTAGTGGCAAAGTTTCCCACTTGGAAGTCAGAGTAGGTAATGATGAAAGTACTCATTTGGCCATGACTTGCAAATGTGGTTAAATTTAAATAAACCATTTCAGCAGCAAAAGACCAATATAATGATGGAAGTAAATATTTCAAACATTGATGGAGGAGAGAAAAAGTTGGAGGCAATATTGAACACATGGTTCTAAGAAACTTCCAATTACAAGTTTCTTTCCTTAATTCACTCCATTCATATCTTATCTTTGTGACGATATTGTCAAACCTTTACAGATCAGGTCCAAACAGACTGGTTCTCATCCTCCCAGTCTAACACGCACAGAACACCGGAGTCAGAGAAAAGGAGGTCTAAACACTTAAGTTAGATAAAAGGTGCTCTTGATAGTTTACTCGGTTCAATTGATAAATGAACAAGTACACCTCACTGAGCGAGCCAAAAATCAAGTCATGAGAGGTCCCTTCTTGTGCAATGTGCAATGCAAAAATAGAGGGCACTGTTTTTTGCATCGACTAAAAGGCCCGCCTCCCCTCCCTATGGTTGGCTCTTGGTAAGGGTTTTGACACTGCTTTATTTATTTATTTTTAATTGATCTGACTTAGAAATTTGAGTTCATGCATAAGTGATTAACGTACACAACAAAGGAATCAATTGTAAAATAAACCAAAGAGTTCTAGGTGGTTCTTGTTGAAGAGCATGAATAAAAGAATCTTAAATGATTCTCATAGTAAGAAGTTTCATAGAACCAGAATTAATATAGTGAGTCTTAGGAGTGTCATAGGAGGTCTTGTAGAAGAGTCTCATTTAAATGTGTTTTAGTTATGTGAGTCTTCTATTTGTGTTTGGTTATTCAATTATTTTAGTATTTATATTTTATTATTTAACTTTGGGTGTAACTGGGATAAAAGTAGTTTAATTATAATTAGATTCTATTTGTTTTCTCTATTATAAATAAAAGCTTATTGTATTTAAATTAGAACAATTTAATGAAGTATTTCTCTTTTCCAAAAATTCAACATAGTCTGTGAGTGGGTTCTATAAGTTGAGTTGGTCAACCCACAATGATAATGTGTTTCTTTTCTGAAGTGTCATCTCTATTAGTTTAGGTTTGGATTCTATCTTTTTTTTTATTTCATGTCCCATTCCCTATTGTTTTCTTAGCGTTCACACCTCCTTATAAAATATTTCATATTGTAAATTATATATTAGCAGAAAGATTTTTGAGTCTACTTTACATTGCAAAAATAATTTTGGCAATCAGAGTTTTATACAAAAATAAATTCATATTTGAAATAACAAATGTCAGATTGCAAGAGAGGTTCTAGCAGTACTAAAAAACTTCAACTTTTGAGCTATTTTATACTTTCAAGAATGAGATTTTATATGGAGAATTATTTATCAAAAGAATTATTTTTAAGTCTATTTTCTTACTTGTTCGACCAATTCTCATTCAAAGTTTTTTAGAGGGAGATGTTGATCTCAAAAGAGTTAATGGTCATATTGGTCAAAGAAGAAAGTGTACTCGGTTTGGCCCTATTAAAGAATCCAAAATCTATCAATTTTTCCTCTCAAAAGAAGAATAATTTATGAAGAAAAATTATATTTGGATGAAATGTATCAAAGTCTAGTTTTAGAAGAAGAAAGTTTCATGTCAATCTGATTTATATTTAAGGAGTTATTCGTATAGGAGTAGGCAAAGATCCTATAGAACAAAAAAAAAAATCAATAGGTCTTAAAAGATTCAAGAATGAAGTTTTTTATGTCAAATTAAGTATCAATTTAAATATGGTTAAGTCTAGTTTCTTTAAAAACAACCTTTTGTGATTTTGAGCTATATTTTTTGAGATATCGATATTGGAAATAGCAAAGGTCAGTTTTGCCAAAAATCTCTCTTTTTTTCCTTACTTTCTCTTCTTTTTTCTCTCCATCTGTTGACGTGAATTGAGTTTCCTTTTCTCTTAAAATTTAAGTATTTTAGCCAAGTTTCTCTTCTAATTAGAGAGTTTTTATTAGACTTAATCACTCCATGATGTGCTCATTCAAGGTAATTAATATCCTGCTTCGATGTTGTTTTCAAGTTTTACATTTTTTTTAGTTGGTTATGTACTCCAAAAAACATGGTCACCCCAAATGAATTTATACTGCATCAAATTTATTAAGTTCTATCATCATAGTTTCCCCTAATTTTTTTTAAAGGTCACTTTAGAACTATGAGTATTGCATAATTACATCCGGTTAAAGTTGTTTTCCTCTAGTATCTCTTTAGTTTATCATTTTATGTTTTAATAACTTCGAGCAATGCCTAGACTCACCACCTAAAGAAGTATACGAGTGTGTCGAACATCCAGCTTGAGTCAAGTCTTTTGTTTTTCACCCAAGAGGTGATTTGTGTTTGAACTACCCTTAAAAAGTGAGTGGTTTCTTTGTCGTACCCTAAAGTTAAACTAGTGTTCCACCTTAAAAATTGAGCGGAGACTGTTTTAATTGTTGTTTGGAGTTTTTTTTCGTATAGCTTCAATTGATTTTCTTCTCCCATATTGTGTTTTATCCAAGCTGGGTTTCTATGTCCTTTCTATCCCCAACTCGAGGGGGAGAAGTAGAATAAATACAAGAAAGAGGTGTTTTGTTCCACATGTTTTAGTAATTTTTATGTGACCAAAATATTCAAGAAAGGGAGAGAACAAATGATGAAGTTTTGCATCTATGAAGAAGTTTTAGTCAATGAATAATGAAGACCAAGATTGAAAACCAAAAATATTTTTCATAGCAAGTTGAAGTAGTAAACTCCAACTTGAGTGGAAGTGTTGAAGTACAGGTATGGAAGAGTCTCACATGACTCTCACAACATGAAGACTCACAGAGCCAAAATTAATATGGTAAAGTCTTACAGGAGTCTTACAAGAGGTCTCATAGAAAAGTCTTAGTTAAAGGTGTTTTAGTTATGTTAGTCTTCTATTTGTGTTCAGTTGTTCAATTGTTATAGTACTTATCTTTTAGTGTTTAACTTTAGGTGTAACTAGGATAAAAGTAGTTTAATTATAATTGGATTGTTCTTGTTTCCTCTCTTATAAATAGAGGTTCATTCTACTCAAATTACAACAAGTTAGTGAAGTATTTATCTCTTCCAGAAATTCAATAGCGCAATTTTTCTATAGATTGTTGGTCCACTCCCGAGATGTTTTTATATCTTTAGGTTCCACTAAGTTAGGGTGACCGTATGACATTTATAACAAAATGTCTCTAATGCCAATTGTAACGCTACACATATAGGGACTTGTTGCTCTCAAATGAATAAATAATTGTTGGAATATGGGCCCAAGCCCACACGCCCAAGGAATGCCTACATATCCAAGTGTGTTAGAAGATGGGTCCAAGTCCATAAGATATGGACCCACCATGATCACACGAGCTGGTGGGACCCATCATGATCAGGTGAGGAGTCTTACACAATAAGAAGTCTTATAGAGCCACAATTATTATGGAAGCAGGTCTCATAGAAGAGTTTCAGTTTAAAGGTGTTTTAGTCATGTTAGTCTTCTATTTATATTGGGGTATTTAATTATGCTAGGACTTATATTTAAGTGTTAGAGTTTGGTGTAATTGGGACAAAGATAGTTTAATTGTAGTTGGACTATACTACTCTCCTCTATTATAAATAGATGTTCATGTACTCTGATTATAATTAGTTAATGAACTATTTCTCTTTTCCATAAATTCAACATGGTATCAGAGTCAGGTTCTATGAGTTGACTCGATCAACCCACAAAGATAATGTGATCCTTTTTTTTATCTGTTATCTTTAGCAGTTTAGGTTTGTATTTATCTTTTTTTTTAATCCCTATCCTGTTATTTGCTTTACGTTTTCACCTTTATACTGCTATTCTATTTCCGGGAGTTTCTGGTTCATGAACACCGACCGCGATGATCCCTCTTTGCCTTTGAAGCTTCTCCCCCTTGGCATCACCTGTGGGAAGATATATATTACAATTTGGACGTCTCCCTATTTGGATTAATCTCTATTATTCAAGTGTCGTCACGTTACTGTTTTTCTCCGATCCAAGATATATATTACAATTTGGACGTCTCCCATTAATCTCGTATTGCTCTATTTGCTAGAAGTCTTCCACATTGCTTCATAACCCGTTCGTCTTTTTGCTTCGTAATTTCCATTGTTGAATATTGAATTTAGGATCCCTTTTCCAATATTCCGAGCAAGAGAAGGGAGAAAGAAAACGAAGAAAAAGGAAGAAGAGTTATCGGGTAGAGAAAAGAGAAGAGGAAAAGAGAGATGTGCGCTAACCAAAGAGAGAGAGATGTACTCAAGAATGAATTATGTAACTTGATTAATTCTGAATTAAAACACCTCTATTTATAATAGAGGAAGTGATAGAGTCCTTATACAATTAACCTTTTAATCTTCTAATTACATTCCAACTCTAACTCTCTAAGATAAGTCTATCATGAAAAGATAACACAATCCACTAGAGGTCTAATATAAGTTGAACTAGAACTCTTCTTCAATAATGTGGACATAAGGGAGGAGGCTAGCTCGTGGCCTTATCCTTGTGGGTTCCACATGATCTTCCAGCTCATATTGATAAGATTACCAGCTCGTGGTATCTTTGTGGGTCCCACTTGATCTACAAGTCTTCTAACTCATTTCAACTTGTGCTTCTTATCTACTTAACTCATACTAGCTTGGGTGAGGAATCTTCTTGGCATCCCACGTCCTCATGGTGGGTCCCACCAGCTCGTACATTGTGGTAGGTCCCACATTGTAACACTCCCCCTCAAGTTGGGGGTGAGAAAACATCGTAGATGCCCAACTTGTTGTAGATGGTAGACATAATTTTTTGAGTGACTGGCTTGGTGAGAATATCTGCAATTTCACTTTGTGATGATATAGCCTTAGAGATAAAAAGCCTGCTTGGAACTTTTCTCATATAAAATGGCAATCCACTTCAATATGTTTTGTTCTTTCATGGGAGACTGGATTTGATGTAATGTGTATTGCTGTTCGATTATCACAATATAGATCCATCAGAGTTTCTTTGTAGAATCCCAATTCAGTGAGAAGAGATTTTATCCATAGGAGTTTACTAACAGTGTGTGTCATGGCTTTGTATTCTGCTTCTACACTAGACCGTGCTACAACATTTTGCTTATTGCTTTTTCATGTAACCAAATTCCCTCCAACCATCGTACAAAATCCTGAAGTAGATTTTTTTGTCATTCGGGGATCTGGCCCAGTCTGCATCTAAGAATCCTTTAATGTTAAAGTGACCATGGTTTTTATAGAGAAACCCTCTTCCCGGAGCTCCTTTAAGATATCGTAGTATATTTTCAAGTATTTTCTAATGACTAAGTTGTGGCTTGTGTATGTATTGACTCACCACACTTACTTCATATGATATATCTGGCCTTGCTATACACAAGTAAATAAGTCTTCCCACTAGTCTTTGATATTTTCCAGTATCTACATCTTCCCCAGTGCCTCCACATAATTTTGTATTTGAGTCCATATGAGTTTCTACTAGTTTGCATCCCATCATTCATGTCTCCTCTAATAGATCAAGGGCATACTTCCTTTAGGATAGCACAATCCTATGTCTGGATTGTAATACATCAATACCCAAAAAATGTTTGAGTAGTCCAAGATCCTTTGTCTTGAATTATGCACATATTTTTTCCTTTGTTTTCTGGATGCCCTCGGAATCACTACCGATTAAAATGATATCATCAACATATACTACCAGAATTACCTTACCTCTCGGTGTGTTTTCAATATATACTGAGTGATCTCCAGAGCATTTGTAAAATCCGGCCCGTATGAGGGTTTGACTAAATTTCTCAAACCAAGCCCGAGGGGACTGCTTGAGATCATACAAAGATTTTTTTAGTCAACATACTGACTCCTCCTCAACCACATACCCAGGTGGTTGTTGCATATAAATTTCTTCTTTAATATCCCCATTCAGAAATGCATTTTTAACATCAAGTTGATATATCAGCCATGATGAATTGGCCACCAGAGATAATAATATACGTATCGGGTTCATTTTTGCCACTAGAAGGTTTCTTCATAATCAATACCATAACACTGAGTATAACCTTTAGCAACCAGTCGAGCCTTCAACCGTGCTATTGACCTATCCAGATTATGTTTGAAAGTATAAACCCACTTGCAACCGACGGGGTTTTATCTGTTGGAAGAGGAACCAATAACCTTGTCTGATTGTCATTAAATGCCTTCATTTCTTCATCCATAGTTGTTTTCCACACTGGATGTTGTAGAGCCTCCTGACAGGACTATGGAACAAATATGGATGAAATAGAAGAAAGAAACTGGCAACATAAAGGTGAAAGGCAATGATGAGACACAAAATTTGAAATGGGATGAGAAGTAGAAGGTCTAGTGCATCTAGGTTCTTTCCGTACAACAATAGGATGAGTATCATATTGAGGGGAAATGAAGGACTTACCTGTGTGGGATTTGTTAACTCGACAGATGTGGTGTCGGCCACTTGCTCTGGGGTTGAATAATCTCTTTATCACGGGTCACAACCAGTCAAGGGGAACCTGGTACTGGGGACAAACCAGGAGGAGCACTGACATAATAAAATGAGGAGTCTTAAAAAAAGTTTCATCCATAGACACAAATAAAAGTTGAAGAGTGAGACTATAACAAACACAATCCTTTTGTGTGGGAGAGTATACCAAGAAGATACACTTGATAGATTTATGATCAAGTTTGTTGTGTCTAGGAAATGAATTATGAACAAAGCATTGACAGCTGAAGTCTCTCAAAGGTAGTGAAAAACAGATCATCATTTGGTAATAATCTAGAGTAAGGAGATTTATTACCAAAAACGGAAGATGGTAGACGATTTATAAGAAAGCAGACTGTAAAGACTGCATGAGGCCAATAAAAGTAGGAAACTTTCATGGCATATAATAAACCTTGACCTACCTCAAGAATATGATGATTTTTCTGTTCTGCTACACCATTTTGTTGAGGAGTGTTCGCTCATGATGTTTGATGGATAATGCTATTTTCTTGACACAAAGAGTCAAGGTATTTGGAAATGTATTCTTTGGCATTATCAGACCGGAGTATTTTTATTTTTTTATCAAATTGTGTGAGTACCATAGCATGAAATGACTTAAAAATCAATGATATTTCATAACGCTCCTTAAATACAAACAACCAAGTTGAGCTACCTCCTCCCCCCCCCCCCACACACACACACACACACACTTTAGTATGAATTAAATAAAAGGGAATAACACTTTTGACTTATGGACGAGGAGAGTATGTACTCCTTCGATGTTTACTCATTAGACAAACCTTGACCTTACTTTAAGAGTAGGAAACATATAATGAAGAGATTGTGCAGATGGATGTCTCGACCAATTGTGTCATAGCCTTATCTCATTTTTTAGTGGTGGAAACCATATTTATTTTTGGCACGTCCAAGTAGTAAAACCCCTCTTGTTCATGGCCTCCACCAATCACTTGCTTCGTTATAAGATCCTGAAAGACACATGAAGTGGGTGAGAAGGTAATAGAGAAATTAAAATATATTCTCAGCTAACTAACAGATAATAGATTCAAAGGGAAAGTAGGAACGAATAGAATATCAGTGAGCAGAAGTGAGGGTGTGACAGAAGTTGATCCTTTCCCTTGGTCTTTGGTTTGAGAATCGTCAACTATGGTAATAAACTTGTGTGAAAGACATGAAAATAGAGAATGTAATAAATTTTTATTACCTGTAAGTTGCTAAGAAGCTCCTGAGTCAATTATCCAGGATGAACTTGAAACAAATAGCATACCTGAAGCCGTAGTGGCTGAGGAACTAGAAGAAGAACCCAACATTGTCTTTATTTTCTGAAATAGCTCATACTCTTCATCAGTAAAAAAATTTTATGTGCTGCTGATTTGGTGGGTTGTTCTTCTTTTGTATCACTTGCAAAGGTTTGATTAGCCTTTGTCAATTCTGATTGACCATTGGCTTTATGGCATATTTATTTAGAATGACCATATTGTCCACAGTGACTGCTTGGCTTGTAATGGCATTGATCTACAGTGTGGCCAAATTTCTTACAATTAGTACATTCTTTGCCATCTGCTCTACTGAAGCCATTCCTTCGACCTCTTCCTCGGCCTCCTCTATAACCTCTGCCTCGGCCTCGACCTCGACCTTGGCCGTAGTCAGATGATGTTTCCCTATGATCTGAATACATAGCAAATGATACGTCAGTAGTGGAGGAAGAAGTGTCTGGAATACGGAGTAGTGTTGCACATACATCATCAAACATGGGGACAACATAAGCACTCAAAAGTTGACTCTTGGCAATCTCAAGATGTGGTTTAAAATTTGCAAGACAAATAACAGTAATTAAGGCTTCCTTCTATTTGTCTTGGACAAAAATATTTGTGGTTGAAGGCTGAGCTAACTTCCACTCTTGAAGAAAACCTCTAAAGTGGGCCAAGTACTCATGGATATTTTCTCCTTGTTTAGTATTCAACATCCTTTGGAAAATATCATATGGTCTATGTAGAGTATTCGGGCTAGAGTACATCTTTGCACATGTCGTCCAAATTTGTTTAGCAGTGTCAAGATGAATGACATTGTTAGAGACATATTCTTCCATGTTGTTCAACCATTTGTTATAAAAAATATCTTCTTCATCAATAGGTGGTCCTCGGTTGGTGAGGTGACCAAGTAGGTCCTTTGTTATAAGAAACCTCCGAACCGATATGGACCAACTTATAAAATTTGATATCCCATGTAAGGGTATAATGGTAATTCTTAGTATATCAACTTTGATATTTATATTCTCATCGGCCATGATAGGCCCTTCTCCAAAAAAAAAAAAAAATCTAACAATAACACCAAGTAGTATTCTTCAAACAACTCGATGTATGGAGAACTTTAGCATTGATGCTAAATCATTATTCTGATTTTTTTTCATTAATACCACTATAAGAGACTCAATATCCATCTTCTATATCAGGTGACTCTTATTCCCATGATTGTTTTTTCAACAATTTGATCATGGACTGGTCTCGGTTAACAAGATTTGCAAACCAACAAAACTGTTTTGATAGCTTCTTCTAGATGGAGAGACATGCATATCCACAATATCATAAGATGAAAAGCATTCACAAACTCATCTTGAAATCATCTTCTAAATTTGGAAACCAGTAACATGAAGTAATAAAAAAAATGAAGAACTTATATCACGGTTTGTGATCTTTCTTCACAAAAGAGCCTTCTTTGAGTGGTGTTGATCATATCTTCTTAGAGCATTCCTTTTGACGTAGGATCCTAAATTTAATGCTCTGATACCATGTTGAATTTAGGATCCCTTTTCCAATATTCCGAGCAACAGAAGGGAGAAAGAAAAAGAAGAAAAGGGAGGAAGAGCTCTTGGATAGAGAGAAGAGAAGAGGAAAAAAGAGATGTGCACCAAGCAAAGAGAGAGAAAGATTTACTCAAGAATGAATTGTGTAACTTGATTAATCCCGAATCAAGACACCTTTATTTATAGTAGAGGAAGTGATAGAGTCCTTATACAATTAACCTTTCAATCTCCTTACATTCCAACTCTAACTCTTTAAGATAAGTCTATCATGAAAAGATAACACAGTCTACTAGAGGTCGAATATAAGTTGAACTAGAATTCTTCTTCAATAATGTGGACATAAGGGAGGAGGCTAGCTTGTGGCCTTATCCTTGTGGGTCCCACATGATCTTCCAGTGCATTTTGATAAGATTACCAGCTTATGGTATCTTTGTGGGCCCCACTTGATCTTCAAGTCTTCTAACTCATTTCAACTTGGTTTTCTTATCTTCTTAACTTGTGCTTGCTTGGGTGAGGACTCTTCTTTGCATCCCACGTCCTCATGGTGGGTCCCACATTGTAACAGTGAATTGATGGAATTATGTACTGGTGCTATTTGGAAAGTTGCCGATTACATATGATTTCTTCTGCTAGGTTAGTCTGCTTTGATTCTGCTCAACTTCTTGCTATCATCTGGCTATAATATCGTATCTTTCATCTATGGTATAATTTCTTCATCCAACAAGTCATATGCTGGAAGATTGCTAGACAAACGTCGCCCTGGCCTTATCTGTTGTCATCCGACTGCAAGTCAACCATAATTAGCTCACTGTAGAGCCACGACTGAGACGGATTGGTGCCGAAGCATCAGCTGCTGATTTGCCTATTTGTTTCCGAAAACTTATCTTGATATTACTATTGATTTTTAGAAAAATCCACTGATCGGCATTTAATCTACCAGAAAGAGGTCTCTGTTTCTGCTCGTTGATCTTATCTCTGTTTCAGAATTTTTCGGAGGTTTCTGTTTGCCGCCCGAGATCTCTCGCCAACTATTCTGGAGCCAGTGTCGCGGGATGACTTTGATATCCCCCGTTGTTCGGGGAGATGATGATTGCAATTTAAAGGTAAATCTACATCTTTCCTAAGTTTCAGATACACTACGCCAATTCAGCGCTTGCCTTGACTCAGACCGAACTCTCCCAAGTAAGCCATGGAACCAGCGACCCAAGGTTGCTTCTTTTTTGCCAAGTCAACTCGGTCGGGTCAACTCAAGTCCAGGTCAACCTGACTCGGCCCACTTATTTTTTGCCTCGACTATAGTGGTCTACTATTTGACTTAGCGCAACTCGATTCTTTTTCTCCGGTTGGATTATTATTTTGAGGTATTTGCAACATATTCCTTGGTCAACATATTACTTGGTGCATATACTCACATCGGATTATTTCATGGGTCCTTTTACAAGGATTTTTATTATTTTAGTTCGTGTTATATGGGCCCAGACCCATTTCAGCTACAGCTATTGTGTCTCTTTGGATGAGACATTATTATTGAATAAGCGGTGACCTCAACATCCTATCTTCTTGTTTACCCATTACTTATTGGTTATTTGACAACCTTACTCGTACCATCCTTTATTTGACTCTCACATACATCTTTGGGCCAACCTTTTGAGTGTTGCTTCGGTTGGAAGTTTAAGTCCATCACGTATATGGGTGTTTTAAGTCCATGGAGACTTTATATATATATATACCCGTGGGTCTTTTATCGTCGCCTTGTGAATGACAGGCATTACCCACTTATCACGTCCTTTATTGTCGTCTTGTGAATGACAGACATTTATCATGTATCACGTCTTTTATCGCCATCTTATGAATGACAGGCCTTTATCACCCATTTGTACCTGTGAGAGTTGGTGCCCGGGTTGGCACACCGTGATGGAGGAGCTTATTACTACATATATGTTACCCCCCTTAATTAACATTGATTACTCCTACCTTTTGAGAGTCATTGTCCTGTGGAGGGACACGGTGTTGGAGAAGTTTTTATTACACTTCTGAGCATTACGTATAGACCCACTAACTTTGAAAGATAGGAGTGCCACTACTTGAGAATGATAGTTGAGAATGATAGGAGTTTGGCCTGCATCTAGCATGGGTTATGATTAGAGTATGGAGCGATGTCATATGGCTTGGAATGATTTTACTCTTACTTATTTTATGCCAACTGGGCCTCATGGAAGAGAGCACAAATATGAGGGGAAGTTTTGGAAGATATGGAGGATTTTCATTTTATACAAGAATATTTTATTCATCATTTGCAGCAAGCTGGAAGTTCATGATGTTCTCTAACCCCCAGCTAGAGGGGAGTGTTGGAAGATGGGCCCAAGCCCACATATTCAAGTGTATTGGAAGATGGGCCCAAACCCATAAGATATGGACCCACCATGATCACATGAGCTGGTGGGACCCATCATGATCACGTGAGGAGTCTTACACAATAAGAAGTCTTACATAGCAGGTCTCATAGAAGAGTTTCAATTTAAAGGTATTTTAGTCATGTTAGTCTTCTATTTATATAGGGTTATTTAATTATGCTAGGACTTATCTTTAAGTGTTATAGTTTAGGTGTAATTGGGACAAATATAGTTTAATTGTAGTTGGACTCTACTACTTTCCTCTATTCTAAATAGAAGTTCATGTACTCTGATTACAATAAGTAAATTAAGTGTTTCTCTTTTCCATAAATTCAACAACAACAAACTTATATATTACAACCTTAGATTTATAGTAGCTAACTAGGCTCTCAACATATAACCATAAAGGGATTTTCAACAACTTATTAGGTAATGTTGCTTAGACCCAAAATGAGATTTTTAGCATCGTTGGCTTGCACAATGTCTTACAATTCAAAAAAATAGCAACAACAATGGTTCTCAACCCTTTTCCTCTTTTGCCACACCGACTTCAATCAATCAACTTGAGTTGATGATAGTCTTTCTTATGCAAGGCTTGACCTAAATTACAAGGGTTATTTACTTTCACAATTTGAGCACAATAAGATAGACACACAAATCTTTAAATACCTATGCAATGTTATAGTAGCTCAAAAGTTCTTAAATGATGAGATTTCAAAATATAAGATTAATGAGATTGGATTGTTTTTTAAATGGGTTTGGGGGGCAACATATAAAGCAACTCAAGTCAAATATGATTTCACAGTATAAGTGCACAAGTTAGGGATCTAAATCTTTGAGTTTAAATTTTCTAGAGAAAGATCCATAAAAAAATTAAAAGTGTAAGAAGCTCTACGATACTTGGATCTTGAAAATATGCTCTAAACGATTAAAACTTTGTAAAATCCATTTTTAAATGTTCTAAATGATTTCAAACCAATGTAACAACCACTTTAAATTCACTTGTTAGAATAATCAAATCTATTTCAATGTAATGGTGCACAAACTCTAGCAAGGCTAAGGAAATGACATTTCCAAGTAAAAGTAAAAGCACAAGAAAGTACTTAACTCTTAACTACATGGTCTTTTCAGTTGCAATTCCAATCTCCAAGTTTAATTTCAAAGTACAAGAGTGCTTAGGAGTGGTTGTTTTTGCTACAGGAATCAAGAATGAAAAATCTTGGAGCAAGATCAACTAAAATAAACAAGTTATCAAAGTTCAAATTTGGACTTGTTGAGGTTGAATAGGGACAATTTATCCTTCTTGAAATCTCAACAAATCTAGTTTAAAATTCATGAGAAATACTTAAAATGTTTGTAATGAGCTACTCGTCACATAGATACGTCACGTTAAAATTTTGGGAGATCTTGGCCGAATTGATACCATCAATCTTGTCTTGTAACTTTTCTAGAACTTGTTGTTTGGTTGACTTGGAGTTGATCAAACAGTCTTTGATCTTCTCTTCTGAATGTTCAACCTCTTTGGCTTGATTGTCTAGTCGTCCCAACAAAGTCGCTTTTATCTCTTCTCGTCTAGTTAACTTGGCATTATTCAATTGACAATTATATGTGTTCCTTTTTTCTTGCTTTTGTGTGCCTTGGTTGTCAGATTGTCCTGGCTTACAACTTCCAACAAAGATTTTCTCTCTATTGGCCAATCAACCTTCATTATCTCCCCTTGGGATTTTTTATTCAATATTTGGTTGATCAAACTTAGACAGATAAGGTGATTTTGTTGACCGTATGTAGGCTCCTTCTTGATTTTGATGATAATAAAATTAATAGAGCTAGCAATTGTAAATCTAGTATTTCAGATCATTTTCCTTCAAGAGACTTCCATTTCAAGGTCTAAAACATTAAAATGAAACAAGCTTCTCAAGACCTCAAACTTCATGGAAAGTTAAGAAATCTTGAAGAAGTGAAGACTAGAGTTTTAGGATTCATTGAAAATTGTCAAAACTCAGTCAATCTAAAGAGAATTATTGACTCTTTCCAATTTGAGTTACAATACAAACTTGGAGCGTTAGGATATATTTTGCATTCAAATATGTTTTCACAAAATCACATACATATTTCATACAAGTTAGAAACACTTAGGATTATTTATTCCCATGCTCTAAAATTTTGTTAGATGAATTGACACAGGAATTATTGATCAATATCTGTCAATGATTGATCAACCAGAAGTGCGCAAGCCAAAATTATAAAAAATATCGATCAACCTAACTCGATAGATCGTGTATCCAGAACATTGCCAAACCATGCTATAAATGGGATGATCAATCAATAATGTCCATCAAAAGCAAATTCATATTGATTGATCAATCAACTTCTAAGACTAATCGATCATATAAAACTTTGCCAGTTAGGGACATAAAACATGATTGATGATTGGAAGATCATTGATCGATCATATTTTCAATACACTATCAGAGAGAATTCTAATTGATCAATTATACCATGTCATTCATCAATCAACTTAAAATGTCAGACCCAATCAAAAGATATTTTTTTATTATACCATCGATCAATAAGACACATTCTGTAAGAAAAATAGTCGTTGTACTCGATTGATCGATCAATCACTTTACACTGATTGATAAATATAAAACTCAACTTTTTGCAAATGGGCAAAAATAGGGCTAGTTTGGCTTGAGGAACCTATAAATACCCCATTGAACCTTCCATCGAGAAGTTAATGAGCATTTATTGGCATATCTACAACCCTTGATTTTTAATCCTTTGAAAAATCCTCCTAAAGTGCTTTTTTGAGAAAGAATGAGCCCAAACTCTGGAATTTTTTTTCCGCGTTTCTCAAATCCTCTCCTTTGCATACACATTAGACAAGCTCCATCATTTACATTGTGCTACAAAATTTCCTTCCTTCAATTTTTTTTTGTTTGATCTCACATTGCATTAGTTTCCTTTAGAAGTCTTTCCCATTATGGTCTCCTTTTCGAAAAAGTCTAAATTTTTTTATTTAGAAAGGTTTATGTCCAAATTCTAGATTCAAAATAAGTGTTCTAAATCTCCCTTATTCCAAAATTACCTCTTGAATATTTTATTTGTAACATTGTCAAGTTTTGTTAAAAAGTAATTGCCTTATATGAAAAGTATATTTTTACAAAGTTTTCATTATTATGTTCCATCTCAAAACTTTCTTATCGAGTTTTTTTTTTAAATTTTCTTAATCATCATGTTCATGGAAGAAGGATTCAACCCTGACTGAAGTTGTTGAATAAGAAGGATCATACCCCTACAAAAAAGTAGCGACTCCTAAGGAAAATAGAAGATATGGGATTCAAGACAAAGGATTCGACTGTGAAAAGAGTCATTGGAGCATAATGGATTTGACCCCAGAGCAAAGGATCTGATCCCAAGCTATAGAAATGGAAATTCAAGATAATCAAGAAGCCATAACTTTGGTTATCCATCTCCAATTCATATAAGCAACCTATCAAAATGAAGCAACACTAGGAGAATTTATTATTATTTTTTATTTTTGGATTATTTTTCTATGATTTTTAATGAAAGCTAGGAATAAGCCTTATTGAAATTTAGGATTACATGATGTATAATCACAATAGAAGAAAATTAAGGGGTGAGAAGATGAAGAAGATTTGTGGAGAGAAGGTTTTAGGAGGAGAAGAGGAAGAGTGACGAATTTGGGGAAAAGAGGAGAAAGATTAGGGTAATGGACTTGTCCAAACCTTCCTTCTTAAGTTGTATTTATAGATATCAAAAGTTCTAATATTACATGTTGAATTTAGGACCCCATGACAGAAATCTAGAGCAAGGTGAGAGAGGGAGAAAAAGAGAAGGAGAGAGAGAGCTCTCGGGTAGAGAGAAGAGAAGAGAAAAAAAGGAAAAAAAAAGAGTTTAGGCTAGAGAGGAATACTTCACGAGTTGAGAAGTGGAGAACTAATTTGTTTGATTATAATTCGAGTACATGAACTTCTATTTATAGTAGAGGAAAGTGGTAGAGTCCAAATACAATTAAACTACCTTGTCCCAATTACACCCAAACTCTAACACTTAAAAATAAGTCCTAGCTTAATTAAATAACTCATCATAACTAGAAGACTAACATAACTACAACTAAAACTCTTCTATGATACACATGATCATATGATAAGGATGCCAACCCATGGTTATCATGGTGGGTCCCACTTGATTGCCAAATTTTCCAACTCATGCCAGTAACTCGTGTAACCATGGTGGGTCCCACATTGTAACACTCCCCCTCAAGCTGGGGGTGAGAAAACATTATAAACGCCCAACTTGCTACAGATGGTGGACAAGATCTTATGAGTAACTGGTTTGGTGAGAATGTCTGCAACTTGGCCTTGTCAAGATATATATTTGAGAGATAATATGCCGGTTTGGAATTTCTCTCGTATGAAATGGCAATCTACTTTGATGTGTTTTGTTCTCTCATGGAAAACTGGATTTGAGGTGATATGTAGTGTTGTCCGATTATCACAATGTAGATCCATAAGGGCTTCTTTATAGAATCCCAGTTTAGTGAGAAGGGATCTGATCCATAGAAGTTCACTAACTGTGTGTACCATAACTCTGTATTCTGCTTCTGCACTAGACAATGCAACTACATTCTGCCTCTTGCTTCTCCATATAAGCAAGTTCCCTCCAACCATTGTACAATATCCTGAAGTAAATTTTCTATCATCTAAGGATCCGGCCTAGTTTGCAGCTGAGAATTATTCTATGTTGAAGTGACCATGGTTCTTATAGAGAAGCCCTCTTCTTGGAGCTCCTTTCAAATATCGCAATATTCTTTCTAGTGTTTGCCAATGACTGAGTTGTGGTTTGTGCATATATTGACTCACTACACTTACTGCATATGATATATCCGACCTTGTTACACAAAGATAAATGAGTTTCCCCACAAGTCTTTGATATTTTCCAACATCCACATCATCTCCAGTACTTGCAAACAATTTTGTATTTGAATCCATAGGGATTTTTGCTAGTCTACACCCTATCATTCTTGTCTCCTCCAGTAGATCAAGGACATACGTCCTTTGAGATAGTACAATCCAATGTTTGGACCATAGTACTTTAATACCCAGTAAATATTTAAGTTAGTCCAAAATATTTTGTCTTGAATTCTGCACATATCTTTTCCTTGGTTTCTTGAATGCCCTCGGGATCACTACTAGTTAAGACAATATCAACAACATATATTGATTGCCTTTAGGTGTGTCTTTAATAAATACGGAGTGATCTACAAAACATCTTTGAAATCTAGCCTGTATGAGTGCTTGGCTAAATTTATCCAACCATGCACGAGGAGACTGTTTCAGACCATAAATGGATTTCTTCAATCGACATACCGACTCCCCCTCAACCACAAATCTAAGTGGTTGTTGCATATAAATTTCTTCATTGATATCCCCATTGAGAAAAACATTTTTCACATCAAGCTAATAGACCTGCCAGGAAGAATTAGCAGCAAGAGATAATAAAATATATACCGAGTTCATTTTGGCCACCAGAGAGAATGTTTCTCATAATCGATCCCATAACATTGTGTATAGCCTTTAGCAATGAGGAGGGCCTTAAGGTGAGCAACGTACCCATCCGGATTGTGTTTCATAGTAAAAACCCACTTACAACCGATAGGTTTCTTATCTGATGGAAGAGGAAATAGACCCCATGTCTGATTTTCATAGAGTGCCTGCATTTCTTCGTCCATTGCCGCCTTCCACCCTGGATGTTTTCGAGCCTCTTGATGGGACTATGGGACTGAAATGGAGGAGATCGATGAAATAAATTGACAACATGAAGGGGATAAATGATGGAGAGACACAAAATTGGATATGGGGTGAGAAGTAGAGGGTCTAGTGCAAGTTTTGGATTATTTTCTTAAGGCAATGGGACGAGTATCATATTGTCGGTCAAAAACAACAGGAGAAGATGGGCTTACCTCGAAGGGATCCGTAAACTCTGCAGGTGTGGTGTCAACCAGTGTGTCTCGGGTTGAACAGTTTCCATAGCACGGGGCACAACCGATTGAGGAGAGGTTGCTACTGAAGAGAGACCTGGAGGAGCATTGTCAGAGTAGTAAAAAATCTTCTAAAAAAGTTATATCCCTAGACATAAGTAACCTTTGGAGAGTGGGATTATAGAAAATATAACCCTTTTGTGTCTGAGAGTACCCTAAGAAGATACACTTGATAGATTTTGGGTCAAGTTTACTTTGTTGTGGGGAGGTAATATGAACAAAGCATGTACACCCAAAGACTTTCAAGGGAAGTGAAAAAGGATCATCATGTGGTAGTAATAATGAATATGGGGATTTATTACCAAGAACGGAAGAGGGTAGCCTATTTATAAGAAAGCATAATGTAAGAATGATATGCGGCCAATAAAAGTATGGGACTTTCATGGTATACAGTAAACTGCAAGCTACCTCAAGAAGATGACGATTCTTTCGTTTTGCTACACCATTTTGTTGAGGAGTGTAGGCACACGATGATTGATGGATAATGTCATTCTCTTGACAAAAAAAATCCAAGGTCTCTCGAAGTATATTCTTTGGCATTATCAGACCGAAGTACTTTGATTTTCTAACCAAATTGAGTGAACACCATAGTATGAAAGATTTAAATATGGATGGTATTTCATAACGTTCTTTAAAAATAAATAGCTATGTGGTACGAGTAAAATCATTAATAAATGTAATAAAGTACTTGACTTGGGAAATATTTGAGACGCTCAAGGGTCCCCATACATCTGTGTGGATCAATGAAAAAGGAGCAACACTCTTAAGTTCTGGACAAGGTGAGTATGTAGTTCTCTGGTGTTTGCTTAGTTGACAAACTTCACAATTTAAATATGACCTATCTTTAAACATATGGAAAAGACCATGAAGAAATTGTGTGGATGGATGTTCCAACCGATTGTGTCATAGACTTGTCTATGTTTCACTTTTTAAAACGGTATTTATTTTAGGCACGTCCAGGTAGTAGAGCCCCCCTTGTTCACGGCCTCCACCAATTACCTACTCCGTTATATGATCCTGAAACACACAAGAAATGGGTGAGAAGGTAATGGAGCAATTAAAATAATTTGTTAGCTGACTAACAGATAAAGGATTCAAGGGAAAAGTAGGAACAAAAAGAATATATGTGAGCGGAAGTGGTGTAACAAAGGTGAATGCTTTCCCGAAAACTTTAGTTTGAGAGTCGTCAGCTATGGTAACAAATTTATTTGCGAGATAAGGAGAAACTAAGTGGAGTAGATTTTTGTTACCTGTGAGATGTTCGGAGGCCCTTGAGTCAATTAGCCAAGATGAAGAGGAGGCAGGGAGCATACTTGAGGAGGAACTCGAAGAAGAGACCATCAATGTTTTAATTTTTTGGAATAAGTCATACTCATCATCGGTAAGGGTTTTCTTTTCTGTTGATGTAGTAGATTGGTACTCCTTTGTATCACTTACTAAGGCTTGATTAGCCTTCATCCAATTCGGTTTGCCATGGATTCTATAACATGTCTCTATAGTGTGGTCATATTTCCCACAATGTGTGCATTCCCTGTAATAGCACGTATCTATGGTGTGGTCATATCCCCCACACTGAGTGCATTCCTTGCCATTTGTTCTGACAAAACCATTCCTTCCACTTCTTCCTCGTCCTCCTCTATAATTTCTTCCATGGCCTCAGCTACGGTCAGTTGATGTTCCCCTATGCCTAGAGTACATAGCAGATGATACTTCAGTAATAGAAGAAGAAAAAAAGTCTAAAATATGAAGTAATGTCGCACATACATCATCAAAAGTGGGAATAGCAGAGGTGCTAAGGAGTTGACTTTTAGCAACTTCAAGATATGGCTTAATGTTTGCAATGCATGGTAGGACCCGCCATGGAGTCACAAGCTAGTGGGACCCACCCCCAAGGGTTGGTTTTGCTCGGTTCTATTGTGGGACCCACCATGGAGGTACAAGCTAGTGGGACCCACCATGAGGGCATGGGCCAGATTTACTTTACTACAATGTGGGACCGACGATGGTGACACAAGTTGGTGGGACCCACCATGAGATCTGGTGGGACCCACAAGGATATCCACGAGTTGGCAACTTATCTTAGAAGATCTCGTGGAATCCACCACAATATCTACGAGTTGGCAACTAATCTTAGAAGATCATGTTGGAATTAAGTTAGGTTTCTATTTTTAGCCAAGTTACTTAAGTTTTCCTTTAATTGAATGTAATTAGGGGTAGAGATTTATTTACCTAGATTCTACAACATCCTCCATTATAAATAGAGGACTTGAACAAAGATTAAAAAAACCTTTGATCATTATTGATATTGTGTGAGTTATTCACTTTTTCCGAACTTATCAATGTTTTCCTTGTGGCGTTCAATATCGACTTATCAAACGGATTTCTATCCCCATTTGTGGCGTCTTCACCGTACCAAGGTTTTTGCTTTGCTAAGCAACTGGTCATGGTTTCCATCCAAACTTGAAAGGTCTTGGGGACGATTATCAGATTTGGTATCGGGTTTCGTCACAAGTTGATGTGGTTCGTATCAGTTGGTATCAGAGCTTTGGTTAATCAGGTTTGCCTATCTTCTTTTGTTTATTTTTCTTGTTTGTCAAAAAATAAAATCCAAAAAAAGAAGAGAAAAAAAAATAGTTCGTCGTTGCCGAGAAGGATAAAAAAAAACAGTAGAAGAGAATGATTGATTTAGCCTTGGCCAAGAAGGAAGAGGAGAGAAAAAATGAGAAAAAAAAAGAAAATGAACGACTATTTCTTTGTTCGTGCCGTTGCCGAAGAAGAGTTTCTTCTGCGCTGTTGCCGAAGAGAAAAAAAACAGAAAAGAAAGAAAGACGACGCTGGTGTTGAGGCTCGCGAAAGAGAAGGAGTGGAGTTTAGCTGCTCTCTGTTCGTGCTTTGCCAAAGGAGGAGAAGTCTTCTCGACGTCGTCGCCGGAGAAGAAGAAGCTCTGTTCTGTGCCGTTGCCGAAGAAAAAAAAATTACTACGCCGACGAAGACGACGGCCTCTGAGCCCGTCGGATAATCACCGAGCTTTCGGGAAGCAAATCGGACGTTCCTTTATCCTCGAAGAACCACTGGAATGTGTCGTGAGGAAGACGAAGACCGTCTTCCGCTCTGTTCGGTGCCGTGAGGGAGAATACCTCTATTCGGTGCCGTGAGGAAAAAAGATGACCATCGCCCGCCATTTTCGTTGCCGTGAGGGAAGGATTTAGCTGTCGAAAGATTTTCCGAATTTACCGACGCCGGACTGTTCGGGATTGGCAGAAGGAAGAGGTTGGAGACGATGCCCGATTAAAATTTTTCCTAAGTCAGGAAAAATTTAATCAGCTCCGGGTCGCGCCTCTTCAACTCAGTGAGCTGAGTCTCGCGTCGGACCGGGTCGACTGAACCGAGTCAACCCAGGCCAACTCGGACTGAGTCAACTAGGGTAAAAGAAGAGTATTCCCTGGCAAACTCAGACCAGGTCAACTCAGTGAGTCAACTCAGGTCAAAGCAAAAAAAAAAAAAAAAGTACGCAGACCCATTCTTTTTTGCATGTTATTCTAACCTTGTTTGCAGATTTTCAATCATGCCACATCATCAAGAGATTTCATCATTCGGTGGTTCAAATCTGCCATTATAAGCATTAGTGGGGGAGATGAAAAGGATGATGAGGGACGAGTTTGGGAGGTTGGAAAGGGCAGAAAAGGGAGCACAACGGGTATAACAATCATTTATTCCGAATATCCCAAGAAGGAACAAGTTGTACCGAAGGGAAGTTGAGGATATGGGCGAATTTGACAATTTCGAGAAGTATGATAGGATGTCAATGGCCAGCCATAGGAGACGACCGGAATCGAGAAGCTAGGAACCGGGTAGATCACAACTTGGGAAGTATCAAGATGAAAATTCCCGTGTTTCAAGGCAAAAGTGATCCTGAAGCATACCTCGAGTGGGAAAAGAAGATGGAGTTGGTTTTCGATTGTCACGACTACTCCGAATTCAAGAAGGTCAAACTCGCTACAATTCAATTTACTGATTATGCTATTGTGTGGTGGGATCAGTTGTGCATCAACAGGAGGCGGAATGGAGAACGTCCTATTGAAAATTGGGATGAGATGAAGAAAGTGATGAGACGATGATATGTGTCAAGTCACTACTACCGGGATCTACACCTCAAGCTGCAAGGTCTCTATCCAGGTAACCCAAGTGTTTATGATTATTATAAAAGAGATGGAGATGGCTATGATTAGAGCCAATGTGAAGGAGGATCGAGAGGCGACAATGGCCAGATTTTTGAATGGTTTAAACCGAGAGATGGAGGAGTTTTATTATACTTCTGAGCATTGCGTATGGCTTGGAGTAATTTTACTCTCACTAGGCCTCATGGAAGAGACCACCAACGTGAGGGGGAGTGTTGGAAGATATGGACTACCATTTTATATGTCATTTAATACGAGAAGATTTTATACATCATTTGTAGCAAGCTAGAAGTTCATGATGTTCTCTCACCCCCAACTTGAGGGGAGTGTTGGAAGATGGGCCCAAGCCCACACGACCAAGGAAGACCCACATATCCAAGAGTGTTGGAAGATGGGCCCAATCCCATAAGATATGGACTCACCACGATCACATGAGTTAGTGGGACCCATCACGATAAGAAGTCTTACACAATAAGAAGTCTAACAGAGCCACAATTATTATAGAAATAGGTCTCACAGAAGCGTTTCAGTTTAAAGGTGTTTTAGACATGTTAGTCTTCTATTTATATTGAGTTATTTAATTATGCTAGACTTATCTTTAATTGTTATAGTTTGGGTGTAATTGGGACAAGGGTAGTTTAATTGTAGTTGGACTCTACTACCTTCCTCTATTATAAATAGAGGTTCATGTACTCTAATTACATTAAGTCAATGAAGTATTTCTCTTTTCCGCATATTCAACACTAAGAAAATATGGGATACTTGTGCAAAACTATACTCTAGTTTAGACAATTTTCAAAAATTGTATGATGTCTTTTAGACAATGTTTAATACAAAACATGGGGAGAATTTGCATGAGTATCTAGCTCAGTTTAGAGGGCTTATTCAAGAATGGAAGATTGCTCAATCTTACTCTACAGATATTTTGGTTTAGGAGAACCAACAGAGGCAACTTCTATTAGTTTTGCTAGTATCAAACCGTATCTAGAGGTGGGAAAATCACAGCTTCTCAGTTCTACGGCTCTTCCATCCTTTGATAATGTTGATTTTCAAGGCCCCATGATTTAGCTCATGGAGAAAAAGAGAGAGGACTCATTGAGAGAAAACAAGAGGAAGAAGAGTTTATGGACTTATATCCAAACCCTCCTCCTAAGCTCAATTTATAGATTAATCAACCTAAAATATTACAATTATTACCCTGGAACTTTAACCTAATCACATCAATGCCATCTCTATGAGGTGACTCTTTATTTACTATCCTGCCATCATTGTATGGGCCTGTGGGACTTCTCCTTGATCTATGGGCCTTGAGCCGATCTTCTATATCTCTTGGATGTGTGGGCCTTCCTTGGTCTTATGGGTTTAGGCCTATCTTCCAACACACTTAGATATGTGGGTCTTCCTTGGTCGTGTGGGCTTGGGTCCATCTTCTAACACTCCTCAAGTTGGGGGTGAAAGAACGTCATGAATTCATAGCTTGTTGCAAATGGTGATTAAGATCTTCTCGTAAAAAATAACAATCCCCCATATCTTCCAACACTCTCCCTCATGCTAGTGAGCTCTTCCATGAAACCCAGTTGGTATAAGATAAGTGAGAGTAAAATCACTCAAAGTCGTATGACATCGCTCCATACTCCAGTCATAACCCATACTGGATGTATGGCACACTCCTATCTTCTGTAGGTAGTGGGTCTATATGCAGTGCTCAAAAGTGTAATAAAACTCCTCCATCATCATGTCCCAACCCGGGACACCAACTCTCAAGTGGTAGGAATAATAAATGCCAATTATGGGGGTAATAGATAATTACCCATAAGATAATATTTTGGGGCCACATTGGCTTTCGTCATCCATCTAAATAGCCAAAAAATCAGCAACTGAGAAGTCCTTCAATAATAATATCTCATCCAAAGAGACACAATAACATGAACCAAAATAATAAAAATCCTTTTAAAAGGACCCACAAAAAAATCCGATGCGAGTATCTATACCAAATAATATGTTGACCAAGGAATATGTTGTGAATACCTCAAAATAATAATCTAGTCAAAGAAAAGGAACCGAGTCGCGCCAAGTCAAATAGTAGACCAATATAGCCGAGTCGTAGGAAAAATAGGTATAAACCTTGTGACTCGGACCCGTATAACTGAGGCAGGAAATAAGTGGGCCAAGTCAGGTTGACCCAGATTCGAGTTGACTCACTGAGTTGACCCATACCGAGTTGGCCCGAGTTAACTTGGTAGACTGGTGCTGCTCGACAACAACTATAAGGGCAGCCCGATTCGCTGGGTTGACCTAGAAAGGTTTGGTCCAAGTTAGGCTAGCACTCAATTAAAACCAGTTTTTTAGGTTGGGAAACATTTAATTTTGCTATAGTGTTCTTCTTCTCCACGGCATCAAACAGAGGCAGATTAAACTTTCTTTCTCCCCCTTAGTGGAGGCTGTAATAGACAACAACTCAGTAACTCAGTGGAGGCTGGGGTTGTCGTCCCCTCCGACACCAACAGAGCTATTGATGAACATAAAATAGCGTCAACATCTTCCAGTGCAACACTAGCATAACCGAATAAGCAACAGCACATGGTACTAGCTTAGAAGAAATTTCCATAAATAAACTTGATGCTAGTAAAATGCCAGGACAGCAGAAAACCGCACCAAGTAGCAACAATTCCAGCCACAACATGCTGTCGTCGTCCCCGCTTCCAAACAGAGCGAAAAACTAGAGATAGCAACGCTAGCATTGAACAAAAACTTGATCTTTCCAAAAATAATTCTATCTTGTAGAGAGTCAATCACTGGGGCAAAATAATCTCATGGAGTTGCAGGGACGAAGGCGGAGTTTCAAAAATGGCGAAGAAGATATCTCCCAGAGAATCAACATTAAATTTTCCCAAACACAACAAATATATTTTTGGCAATCTTCCCAAAATAAACCAGCCGACAGAGATGATCACTGATTCAAAACAATGCAACAGAGCAAAGATCGCGGCTCCAGCAAAGATCACTCTACTCAATCATCGGTGTTGAGGATTCAATCTATGCTGATAGATATAGCAGTCATCCAAACAACACCGGGAAATCAGCAACATCAGCAAGATACCAAGAAGATGATAGAGGAGTTTCCAAAAAAAAATGGTTCACCTGTATGACAGAAAATGGTATTTGCAACGGTTAAATAATAGAGATTTTCTAAAGATAGCAAAAAATCTCAGAGAAGCAGTAGTGTTGAGAAATCAATCACCCAAATTTCCCAACCACAAAACAGAGAAGAAAGTGTTTGAACTTCTATTGTTCAAGTCTAACATGCAGCAGTAAATCTTTCTGAAACACCACGGCTAGGGGTGGCTTCGAACCGAGCCAGTCCGCGAGCCGGCTCGGTTCGGCTTGGTTCGATTAGTCATTTATTGAGCTCGAGTACCGAAATTGGCTCGTTTACCTTAACGAGCCGAGCTCGACCGAAGCTAGGTTCGGTACGTTGGCTCGCGAGCCGGCTCGAAATGAGTCGGATCGGTATGAATCGGTAAGGGGATCGTGAGCGAGCGGGGGAGCGGGAGGGGGGGGGGGGGGGGGGGGGGGGGGGGGGGGGGGGGGGATTTTTCCTCCCCCCTCGTTACCGCCGACCCCTCCCACTGGTTGTTGTCGCCGCCTCTACCGCCGTCGTAGCTGTTCGCCGGTGTCCATACCGCCATCGCAGCTGCTCGTCGGCCGCCTCTGTGGCCGTTCGTTCAATTTCTTCCTCTCCTCGCCGTTGCCTCTGTTTCCGTCACCGCCGACTCCGTCATAGCCGTCATCCCCGACGATAGGTCCTCCCCGACGCCGTAACCCCCAACGATAGGTCCTCCCCGGCGCTGTAACCCCCTTCCCTCCGCGTCGTCGGCGGAAAACCAGAACAGGGGAGAAATAATCTCCCCCTTCCTCGCGAGATCATAAAATAAAAAAATAAAAAAATTCATCTGGAAAAAATTAAAAATAAATTTTATAGAAATAATTTTCTATAAACTATTAGTGTCTCATGTTTTTTTAAATATTTTTCTAATTGAAATTTTTTATTAAAAATCATATAAGTTTCTAAGTAAGATTTTTCGTACCAAGATGGGGTAGAAAACTATATAGAAAATTTTTGAATAAGTATTTAACAGTTGATGCTGTAATACTTTTAGCATGAAGCAATTTTCATTGCAATTTTGTGTTTGATATTTTATTTAATTAAATTTTTATCGATAAGTATAATAATATATTAGATTGATTATTAATTTTTATTTATTTCCCTAGAAGAGACAATAAAAAGTCCATTTAACTTTACTAAGAAAATTTTAAAATATTTCCTGTAATTTTCTAATAAGTCACTAATAGTAATAAGATTTTATTTAAAGGTTTTTTTGGGAATATGTATCATAGGAAAAATATTTTTAGTTTTTCCTAGAATATAAATTTTTATCTAGGGGCACTAAGGAGGCCATAATAAATTATGGCCAGATTCAAAAATTACAAAAAAAGCTAGACAACAATTGGAGTAAAAAATATTAATATTGGTGTATTTTAATCCATTATTGAAATTCAATCCTGAACCTCCCCTATCATTATATTTTTTAAAAATGTATGCATAATTTTATATATAATTTATTCAAAGCCACCCCTACGTGCGAGATCATAAACAAGGAAAAAAAAACTCTTTGTCCCTTTCTCATGACTCTTAAATAAATTGAAAAGATATTTTAGTAGAAATACGTTTCTAGAGACTATTAGTAGTTTTTTCAATAAATGTTGAAAAGACATTTTTAATAGAAATATAGGGACCATTAGTGTCTCATATTTTTTCAAAATATTTTTCTAATTATAAATTCTTTTTAAAAAATCATATAATTTTCCAAGTAAGATTTTCTTGCCAAGATGGGTTAGAAAACCATATAGAAAATTTTTGAATAATTATTTGACAGTTGATGATATAATACTGAGGCAATTTTCATAACAATTTTGTGTTTGACATTTTATGTGATTAAAAATTTATCGATAAGTATAATAATATATTAGATTAATTATTAATTTTTATTTATTCCTTAGAAAAGGCAATAAGAGGTCCATTTAACTTTCCTAAGAAAAAATTAAAATATTTCTTGTAATTTTCTAGTAAGTCTGTAATAGTAATAGGATTTTATTTAAAGGATTTATAGTTTTTATTTGGGTGATTGTAAATTGATAGTGATATTTTATTTAATTTTGTTGTGTTTGATTATTGTATGGAATTTATTTATAATGTTATGCAGTGTATGGAGTGTTTAGATTATTTTATGAAGTATATAAACAATTTCATGAAGTGTTTATGGAATGTATAGACAATTTTATGGAGTGTTTATGGAGTGTTTATGCAGGTATTATGTATATTGATTATGCCCAATTTTAAGTAGAGGTCATGCCGAATTTTATATAAGTATTATATATATAGATTATGCTCAATTTTAAGTAGAGGTTATGCCCAATCTTATACACATATTATATATATAAGTTATGCCCAATTTTATGTAGAGGTCATGCCCAATTTTATGTAAAATGTATGCATAATTTTATATATATTTTATTCGATATATATTTTTTGAAAAGTTTTAAATGTATATTGAGGCTCGAGCTCGGCTCGAACTCATTAGGCTCGAGCTCGATAACAATTTCAGGATCGAGACGAGGCTCGCTCAAAGCTCGGCTCAAAATATTTAAATCAAGCTCGACTCGAACATAAGCAAGTTCAGGCTCGGCTCGGCTCGATGCCACCCCTCACCACGGCAACAAGGTTTCTTGTCATACTTACAAATATCCAAGACCAAAAAAAATAGACACCATGCTCAACCTTATATTGACAAAGAACATAGCTCCTTATTCGTTGATTCATGAAAGGACACAAGGACGACATCTTGCCTTCAAAACATATGCATGCATGAACAGAAACGTGATCACCTGATATGGGTTCTCATCTTAAAACAAAAACACGAGCATCAGCCAATCGATCAACCCACAGAAGGGAATAGAGCAAGCACTGGACTGGACTCACGTCGCTAGGCAGCGGAATAAAATGAGTAGTAATAAAAAAGGAAGTTCTAATAACTATGAAAAAATGAACCAAAATGGGTTTTTGGAATCCAGAAAACCATAGCTATGAGTTCTGAAAATCAATGCTCTAATACCATGTTGATTTTCAGGACTCCATGATTTAGCTCATGGAGAAAAAAAAAAAGACTCATTGAGAGAAAACAAGAGGAAGAAGAGGCTATAAACTTATATCCAAACCCTCCCCCTAAGCTCAATTTATATATTAATCAACCTACAATATTATAATTATAACCCTAGAACTTTAATCTAATTAAATCAATGTCATCTCTATGGGATGACTCTTTATATACCATCCTGCCATCATTGTATGGGCATGTGGGCGTTCTCCTTGATCTATGGGCCTTGAGCCCATCTTCCACATCTCTTGGATGTGTGGGTCTTCCTTGGTCTTATGGGTTTGGGCCTATCTTTCAACACACTTGGATATGTGGGTCTTCCCTGGTCGTGTGAGCTTGGGTCCATCTTCCAACATATGATAAAAATGTCACATTGATTCGAATTCCAGATCCCCCTTCCACACCTCATGTTGAGATATCTTCAGCCATTTACTCCAATAATAGGGGTACAAACTCAAATAAAAGAGCCCATAGTAGAAATTCTAGAGGTTGTACAGGAAGAGGTGGTAGAGCTGGTTTGAGCTCTTCAAGAATTGATAACCGAGTGTGGACTTAGTGTGGGGGCATAAATCATCAAGTTGATACATGTTGGAAACTCCATGGCAAACTAGATTGAGTGTTACCAATTAAGCCCCAATCAATAATAGTGAAAAAATGAAGAAAAAAATGAGTCACAAAAAGGGAAGAAAATAGTACCAGAAGATGACTTCGACTTGCTACAAAGGTTGAAAACTATGATGGTACCCACACCGATATCTTTCTCCAATATTGTTGCTACTACTACAGTCTCAGGTATGGTTTCTACCATTTCCTCTTCCTCATCTTGGATAGTTTTCTTCTAAGCAAACGAAAACAGAGCCCCTGATCAACTTCCAGGCCGAACGAGGGAACGAAATTGGCAGATGCAGAGCCCCTACTCTGATAAGGGGGTTCTGTTCTATAGCGTCGGCTGGCTTGGGATGGTCGGTGTTGTGGGTGTCGAGGTGAACGGCGGTGATGGCGAAGAGAGCATCGACTGTGGCTGCAATTTTTGACAACAACTGGCGGCAACGTCGGGAGAGTCGATGATACAGTCCAGGTTGTCCTGGGTTAACTCGGCAGAATGGTCCGATCCGAGACTTGGGCAGAATTAGCGAGCTGATGAAATGTTTCCTAACTTAGGGAAACATTTAATTTTTCTACAGTTTTTCTTCTTCTTCCTTGCGGCGCCGAACAAATCAGTGATGACGTGAGATAAGCCGAGAAATGAGCAGTTCGAGATAGCAGAGAAACTTCCAACGAAAATTAGATAAGAAGAGACGACCAAGAATTATGGGAGTTTTTTAATTTTTCTACAGTTTTTCTTCTTCTTCCTTGCTGCGCCGAACAAATCGGTGATGACGTGAGACAAGCCGAGAAATGAGCAGTTGGAGATAGCAGAGAAACTTCCAACGACAATTAGATAAGAAGAGACGACCAAGAATTATGGGAGTTTCATACCAGGCTGGATCAGAGGAAAGACTTCCTGAAAATAAATTAAACTGGAGCAGAAATCTTCTTGAATAAGCTGATAGACAGAGACGGCTGTGTTGGAAATTTGTTGGAGCATGGTACCAATCCCAGAAATTTTCTGGGAGTTCTCTTGATTAACAACAATGTGACTAAGATAGACATCTTCCAGCATAGACAAGAAGAAACAGAGAAACAGAGAATGAAGGCAGATAGTGAAGCAAAAAATAAGACATGAGACAAAAATTAAAAGGAAAACAATTTAGAATTCTAAAAACTATAGCTCTGATATCATGTTAATAACCATTGCGCCAAAAGATCGACCTACTAGCAAAGGCGCAACTTGCATATTAAAGACAGGTCCATTCCAACAATTATGTCCTTTTTTTCTCCTCACTTTCCATTGAATCTATTATTTGTAAGCCAATTAAGTAAGAAGTTTAATTGTTCCATTACTTTTTTCCCTTCTTCTTGTGTTTTTTCAGGATCTGGCGATGAAATAGGTGATTGAAGGCCATGAACAAGGGGGTCTCTACTATTTAAATTTGCTTCAAATCACTACTACTTCCATTTCCCAAACAGAGCACAACAATGGCACAATAGACTAGGGCATCCGTCATTATCTTCGCTCAAGCACTTGCTTCTTTCCTTACAGTCTCTTTCAAATTTGAATTGTGAGTTGTGTCAATTGAGCAAATACCAAAGAACCACTTACTCTCCTCGGGTTTAACTTTAAAGTGTTGCTCCATTTTCCTTTGTCCATTCTGATACATGGGAACCCTTAAATATTTCCAATGTTTCTCCAACTAAGTAATTTATTACATTCATTGATGATTTCACTATAATGATATGGTTGTTTTTACTCAAAGATAGATTTTAAGTTCTTTCCACATTTAAATCATTTTATGCCATAGTCTTAAATCAATTCAGTCATAAAATGCAAGTACTTCACTCCGATAATGCCAAAGAATATATGCCAAGGAAGTTTCAATCCTTTTGTAAGGATAATGGTATTATTCAGCAAACCTCATGTGCTTACACCCCTCAACAAAATTGTATATTTGAACGAAAGAATCGACTCCTTAAGGTAGATCGCACCCTACTTTACTCTATGAATGTGTCCTACTTTTATTGGCCACATATCATCATCACAGCTTAATTTCTCACTAATAGGTTTTCATCCTCCATACTCAATCATAAATCTCCATATTCCTTATTATTCCCTAGTGAAGACCTATTTCCACTTTCCTTGAAGGTCTTTAGTTGTACATGTTGGAAGATGGGCTCCAACCCACATGACCAATGAAGTCTCACATATCTAAGAGTATTATAAGATGGGTCACACTACGAATGAAAGCCCACAAGATGGACTCAAGCCCATAAGAAGTTGGACCCACCATGATTACCACGAGTCGGCATCCTTATCACATAAGTTGGAAGATCAAGAAGGACTCGAAAAGGCATCGTTATCTTATGGTCACATCCAAGAAGAATTCAAGTTTCAGATATGTTTCTTTTATCTAGATTGAGTTATTTAATTATGCTAGGACTTATCTTTAAGTGTTGGAGTTTGGGTGTAATTGGAACAAAGGTAGTTTTATTGTAATTGGACTCTACTACCTTCCTCTATTATAAATAGAGGTTCATGTACTCTGATTATAATAAGTCAATGAAGTATTTTTCTTTTTCATAAATTCACATTGGTAGTAGAGCAGGTTCTGTGAGTTGACTTGGTCAACCCACAGAGATAATGAGATCTTTTTTTTCTAAACCCTAAGTGTAGGTTCATAGTTAATTTTTTAGTCCCTACACTTATAGTTTGCTTTACATTTTTCACCCATATAATGAGATTTTCATAATACAAATTATATATTTACGAAAATATATTTGAGTCTACTTTCCAAATTAAAATGATTTTTTCCAATCAGAGTTATCTACAGAGAGATATCGATATTTGAATGAGCGAAGGTCAGATTACAAAAAGGTTCGAGGAGCAACAGCAAGTTTCAGCTTCTGAGGTATTTTATCCTATCAAGAACTAGACTTTATATGGAAAAATATATGTAAAAAGAAATATCTGTAATTCTATTCTTTTACCTATTCAACCAATTTTTTATCTAAGTTATCTACAAAGATAAATCGATATTTGAAGAAGCAAAGGTCATATTGCAAAAGAGGTTCTAGTAGCAGCAGAAAGCTTCAACTTCCGAGGTATTTTATGCTACCAAGAAGAGACTTTATTTGGAGAATTATATATCAAAATAAATATGTGTAAGTCTATTTTCTTACCTATTTAACCAATTCTCGGTATGATTTTTTTATAATGAGATATTAATCTTGTAAGAGTCAATGTTCATTATGGAAAAAAATGGAGAAACAGTACTTACTTCGGTCAGATGATAGAGACTGAAATCTATCATATTATTTATCTTCTGATAATATTATTTTATGAAGAAAAGTTATACTTAGATGAAAGATATTTAAGTCTAGTTTTATAAGGAGAAAATTTCATGTCAATTCGATCTATATTTAAAGATATATTTGCATTGGAAGAATCAAAGGTTATGCTGATATTCTGTTGTATTGAAAAATCTTAATTTATGGCCATTGTTTTGCGTCACTTTTTGAGTTGATATATCAGGAAAATATCTCACTTCTTCCTGGTTTGAGGGTTTATTTATACATCTCTGTTATTTGGACTTATTGTTACATCTATGATATTTGGTTCAGAGCAATGCCGATTGACACACTACATATAGAAGACGGAGTGTGCCCTACATCTAGCATTAGGACTGGAGTACAGAGCAATGTCTTACCGGCTAGGAGTGATTTTTACTCTCACTTATATTATGCCAGCAAGGCCTCATGGAAAGACACAATAGAGTGAGGGGGAGTGTTGGAAGATGTGCCATTTTATACAAAAAGATTCAATACATCATTTGTAGCAAGCTGGGAGTTCATGATATTCTCTCACCCCTAGCTTGAGGGGGAGTGTTAGAAGATGGGCTCCAGCCCACATGACCAATGAAGGCCCACATATCTAAGAGTATTATAAGATGGGTCACACGACCAATGAAGGCCCATAAGATGGGCCCAAGCCCATAAGAAGTAGAACTCATCATGATTACCATGAGTTGGCATCCTTATCACTTAAGTTGGAAGATCAAGAAGGACTCAAAAAAGCATTTTTATCTTATGGTGACATTCTAGAAGAGTTCTAGTTTGAGTTATGTTTGTCTTTTATCTATATTGAGTTATTTAATTATGTTTCATGTACTCTGATTATAATAAGTCAATGAAGTATTTTTCTTTTCTATAAATTTAACAGTTTTGTACATGACACATCCCCAAATAATACTAAGTGTAGGGAGAGGACAGCAAAACACTTCTAAGTGATTGCAAAGGGAGCCAAGAAAGGTTCCTATTGATTTTTAGGACTCCATGGATTACAACAAGGAGAAAGAAGAAAAGGTATGTTGGGGAGAAAATAGAAAGAAGAATGGGGTTGGGGTTATGGACTTCTGTCCAAACCCTCCTTGGCGCTCTATTTATAAAAGAATAAAAATATAATATTATATTTATGCATTTCACCCTAGAAGGGTGATGAAGAGACAAGAAACATAAACTAATTACATCAATGACTCTAGCTTTAACCAAATAACATAGATGTAGTAATAAACTCCTCCATTACGGTGTCCTAACACTAGGGACAGACACTCAAAGGATAGAAATGGGTGATATAATATAAGTTGAAACCAACATTAAAGGATCTCGACTAAATATAGTAATAATAATCACTATAGTGGTAATGCCTGTCATTCACAAGACGACGACAAAAGACCCATGAGTACCAATAAAAGGTCTCAAATGACTTCAAACATCTATATAAATAAAAGGATCAACCAAAGCAATGCTCCAAAAGGGTTGGCCAAAGGGGTAAGTGAGAGTCAAATAAATGACTGTAGGAGAAAGACTGCCAAATAACTAACGGGTAATGGGTAAAGAGGAAGATAAGATGTTAAGGCCACCATGTGCTTTATTTTCCTAAGAAGTTCAAATTCAGCATCAAATCAAATTCTGCATAGATGAACCAATGTCGACAACAGTCAGCAAATAATGAACCCAGGGCAAGCAATCGAAGAGTTCATTTTTCAGTAATAATGTCTCAATCAAAGAGACACAATAACAACAGTGAAAATGGGCCAATGCCCAAATAACTTATACCAAATATTGAAAGTTCTTAAAAGTAATAAGGACACATTAGATAATCTGTACCGAGTCCATTCTTGAATAAGGAAGATGTGTACCAATTAATTAGCTAAAGCCAAGTAATAAGGTGCCAATAATCTAAGATAATAATCAAGTCAGAGCCAAAGGACCAAGTCAGACTGAGGCAAGTGACCGAGTCGAGTCGACTCAAGTATCAGACCAATATAGCCGAGTCAAAAGAGGAATCGATATAGAACTCAGGACCTGGACTAGTATAACAGAAGCAGAGAGCAAGTGGACCGAGTCAAGCTAACTCAGTACGAGTTGACCCGGGTTCACCTGTACAGATTAAATACAAACAGACAACAAAGAAAGTAAACAAAGTAATAAACTCGATAGTAATTAACTCGAGTGGGTTAACTTTGAACCATTGTAGCAGAGAAATCAACCAGGAAAATAACTCGGTAGTAATCAACTCTGAACCAAACAACTAGAGTAATCAACTCGCACCTAGTAGAGTATACGACTCGGAAATAAGGAAAACCAGAGTTTCCCAATGGACAACAGTAGCGAAGATACGATCCAGAGTCAACTCGGACAACAACAATATAGGAAAGATAGGATCAGATATACCAAAAAAAACACCAATAAGCCAGCAACTTAGTATCTTCTGCCGAAGCTCGAACCAACATTTCGATCTAACAGATTAAATTCAAACTCAGTTAGTAAAGTCAAAAAAAGAGAGACAAAAATCAATAGCAAGTAACTTGGCAATAATCAAGCAAGCAAATAACTCGGCAGTTAATCAAGTGGTATCTTCATCCTCTAGAAATGGCAACGCTTATTCTCTAGAGCCAGCAATAGTAAACTCGAGATTAATCAGCAACCGAAGATAAATTTCCAAAGAAAGGCCAGAGAAGGAATTTTCAAAAAAATAGTTGCAAGATCAAGATCAAATTTTAGGAAATCAATCGGCAGCGGTAGACAAGAACCCAGACGTGAGATTAACTAGAAGGAATAGCAAAGACAGTTATGCAAAGATTTTCCAGTGTGAGTCCAAGAACATGATTCTGATATCTTTGGAAGAAAAAATGCGATTTGACAATGTAGACCGTTCCATCGTTGTTGGATCCTTGAGTCAGATGAATCAGTATTTTAACAATGGCAACCAACAGAGCAATCAGCGTGGTTCAGTAGAGTGATCAGCAGACAGCAGAATCACCGGGCTGAGTTAGGCAATATGGATCAATATGGGTATCAAATATAGAAAACTTCCCGGAAGACTTCCAAGAGAATAGGAGTCAAATCTTGCTGCCAAGTCCAATGACTTTCGAATACTTTGTTGCAAAAAAAAAAAAAAAATGCATTTGTAAGTTCTCTTCAAAGAGATTAGATGAGATCAATGTCTCTTTGATTGCTTTCCCCTATCCCATACAAGACATGCTGGAATTTTATGAAAAAACAACAGTGACATGCTTCTTGGGTGAAGAGCCAGTGGCACCTAGTGATCAAAGCAATGATCGTTGTAGAGAAGTGCAAACGCAACGAACTGTAGCTGACAAGCAGAGATGGTAGAGGATTTCGGTACACAGTCTGTTACCAATGGAACTAGTAACAGAAAAGATTGTCTTGACAACAATGTTAAGTTGTGAAGCCTAATCACGCCCTACACTAAGTCAAAACGTAGATCGACCTTCGTGGTAAGGTCGTCGTGGGGGTTGGAAGGGCGGCAGGAAGTCCCCCCTCCTGGGGGTGTGGAGGACGAAGCCCCCACCTGGTCCACGGTATATTAATTGTTGTTTCATTAATGGAAGTTTGAGAATTTTACTCTTGTATCGTGGTTGCCTTAGTTTCCTCTTTATATTTGGGGCACTGCTATTAGGGTTTTATCATCCAAGAAGCATCAGTTGCGGCCGAGAGAGGTTAGAGAAAAACACCTGTAAGTGTGTAAGATCTCTCTTGTAAAGTGTTTCATCTTCATAGTGGATTACTGCATTAGCAAAAGACAGGATATAATCTCACCTTAAAGTGAACCTATATAAATCTTGTTATTTGTTCTCGTGCTTGTTTTTTTCTTTCTTTCGCGATTATTATTATTGCTCTCGTTAGTTTAGAATTAGGGCGTCTAATTCCTAACAAAAGGAACCATTAAGATTAAGATTAACTCACCACCAACAATATGGGCTACCAACAACAGTAACTCACCAGATTAAGATTCTAGCCCGAGTGAGGAAATGTAGTAACTTGGACAACAGAACCGGCAACAACATGTTCTATACTTTTTGTAGAAAAACTTCCAATCAATAGCGATTATATGACTCTGATTAATAGTAGAGTTTGTTATGAGATTTAATTTGACAATAGTAAACCAGTTCGGGATGTAATTTTTCCCGTCAAACGATCCCCTTCACCTCTCTCTGCTTCCCTCCTATCTTGGCGTTCACTCAGCAGATTAACAAACATAGGCGCTTGATTGAAAACCAGTATGCAGTGAGATTAAAGATACCGGTATGCAAATCAACACACTCATGAAGAGAAAATAAATCCATGGATTCACTCCAGGATAAACATTCCCTAAGCTTCAATGAGTAAACTTAAAAAGAGAGAACATACCAATGAGGGAACTATTAGGAATTAGACGTCCTAATTCAATACTAACGAGGAATAAAAATCGCAGAAAAAAAAATAATCAAGCACGAAAAACACAAGCTTTATAACAAATATGTTTCAAGAAGACAACTTCTTTCATACCAGTACACTACATTCTTTGATCAACCGAGCAAGGAAAAATAATGGGTTTCTGGAATCTTAAAAACTATAGTTGTTAATGGATTTTCTGATTTTCAAGACTCCTTATATCCAAGTTCTCCACCTGGAGCTCTATTTATAAATGAATAAAAATATAATATTATAATTATGCCCTTTACCCTAAAAAAGTAAAAAAAAAGAGAAGAAACATAAATTAATTATATCAGTGTCACCCTAATTACATCATATCTTCCAATTGTTCCACTTTTTCTATTCCAAAACAATAGGTAGGGTGTCAATATTCCATATTTAATTAATTATTTATTTATTTATTTACCAAATAGAATAACAATGTAATAAAGAATCATACTCCACCTAAGTAATATTTTACCTATTTGTCATGTATTTAGTGGAGTGGAACCTAGTAAAACCCCCCTCCCCTTCCCTCCTCTCTCGAGGGAAAGAAGAGGGGAAAGTTTATTCCTGCACATTGTGGTCTCATTACATATTCCATTTATTTTTATTTATAAAAAAATATTTTTTTTTTAAAAGTATAACGAGTTTACCGTTAACTTCACTGATTTCATCTACCGGCCCATATTTGAAATATAGCCTTGTAAAAAATTTCAACATCTAACCTTCCAAACTTGAAAATAAAGCTTACAAAGAAGACCTTTTTACAAATTACCTTCTAAAAAAATAAAAAAGTACAGAGTTGCCTTCATGTAACACCCCCGCGAGTTTCACATCCCATGGGACCCAGCATGTGGACCCAGCATGTAACTTTGCAAAAGATGAACTGGTTGTCCATCGCTAAGTGACCCAACAAATGATCGTACGGTGGGCCCCCTTTAAAGAACATTTTTCAACCTTCGAAAACTGAGTCTCGATTTTCAAGGTTCAGATACCGAGGCCGCGTTGCTTCCAGGAGGGCACTGTGGGCCCTCATCCGTCCACGATGTAGGGGTCTTCACCCGGCCTCCTTCATCGGAGACACTGACTGCCTTTCTCCTAATACTCCTTTGCTTTTCTTCCCGTCAAACGACAAACAATTTCCCTAACTGAACTCTCCTCCTTCTCTCTCTCTTTTATCACAGACTCTCGACCTAACCAAAAAGAAAAGAGCAAAAGAGAGAGCTTATTTTTTCCCACCTTTACCTTTTTCAATACTCTCTCCCTTCCTCTCTTTCTCTGTCTGTGTAGGTCCCTGACTCTCTGTCCATCCATTTACTTATACAGCCTTCTTCTCCATTAACACGACTCTCCGCCCTTCTCATAGATGGCACAACTCTCACGGCTTTCATCCTCTTCATCTCGGTCTCCAGTCCAATACACCTTTAACCGGCCACTTCATGGGTTCTGATCGCTTGAGGGGCGCGTCTTCCATGGTCTAGCTTCTAGCTCATGTGCATGGCTGGTGATGAAACTACATGTAAGACCTCGGTCTCTCTCTTTATCTCCTTTTCCACCCTCTTCTTCTTCCTTCTCCTTATATTCGCCAACGCCCATGAACAAGCCGACGTCGTCATCATCGTCCACGATGATGGAGAGCAACGAGCTAGCCAGATCAACAGAGTGGAAAACAGCAAAGAGATCTATTCTGGCTTAGACCAACAGAAGAAGAGGGCATGGCAGGAGAGGCTTTTTAATGCTAGTGAACATGAAGTCCCTAGTGGCCCGAACCCCATTTCCAATAGGTAAGCGAAGGGAGCCATCAACATCTTTGATGGGTACTTACCATCCTCTTCTTTCCGATGATCATTATACTGCAATATTGTGGTCTCATTACATATCCCTATAATTATTATTATCATCTTTTGCTTTCATCATACATCCAATCCGATAAACCAGCGATGATGTAAATGAGACTGATGTCTATATCATATAACACAAGATATATTAGTTCTTGAGAGTCTCCTTTAGTTTTTCAAGATAGCAGTGGCTTCGCGTCTTTGTTTTACTTTTCTGTGCAATGGATTGAGAGATTTGTCTTTCTTGTTTGAAAAATGAAGAGAGATGATCAGGCTGAGAGTTGAAATAAATGAGGCATCAGAGATTGTAATAATTTTGATCGATTTTGTTGTTTTATATGGATTGAAACTTGGGATTCAATGATAAGGGAAGGTGCACCATGATTTTGCGAGAAAATGGCATCCAAGGCTTAGGTGGGGAGTTTCTTTCGAGTTTCATGTGCTGTAGGAGTCATACTATGCCTCTTGTCTTCTTCTAGATTATAACTGTAGTGAAAGTTGAACGAGATAAAGAGGTTATATGTACACACTGTAGCTCCATTTCATTCCTGGAATGGTATTTGATTTGTCTTTAGTTAAAGAGAGAAAGGAAAAGAGCCGCAATGGATTGCTTAAAAACTCGAAACAAACGATCAAACATTTTTACGTTTAACATTTCATCCAGAATAAGGAGTTCAATTCAAATGATAAGAATGGCAACTGAACTCTAATTCAAGTAAGAATTCAAATCTTTATTGCATTGCTACTTTGTTGTCCAAGAATTTACGTCGACTGATACTAATTTCTCCTTCAATAATCAACTTCACTTGCACTGCAACTTAGTACTTTCATTTAGAGCTCTTGAGTAGCTTTATGAGCCAATGGATGAAAATTATTAGAGATATAAGTGAAATCATGATTTGCACAGTTACCCTTCACCTCAACTTTATTGACATAAAAAGGGACGAGGGCAGTACTTTTTGGAATCATCATCTGACTCTTACATTAGGGAATCTTCTTTTAGTGAGAAATCAATACCTTCCAGCCCCTCTGCCATTCTTGAACTCAAGCGTTCGTAATATCCACCAAAACTGGGAATAGTTTTGCATATTTGAAGAAGGTTATTTGACTATTTGTGAAAGGTATGGATATTAATTTTTAAAGCGGCAGGTCTTTTGTCACGTTAGATATTCCTTCATCCTACTCTGTCGTTGGCAGGATATTGATTGATGGGATCGCATAGGAGTCTTCATGATCAAGAAAGCTCTCAAAGGGATATCCAGACAAAAAGGGCACAAGGTGATGTTGCATTTTAGAAAGCAAAATGCCAATAAACATAGCAAACATCATGATTAAAGATTTGTAAAACACATAAAAGTAAGTCCAATTAAAGAAGTAAAGATGAGGGAATAAGATCAAAGAAAATCCACAGCTCAGACTTAACTTTCTCGAAAGAAAGGTTTTTGGGTTGTTGGGAAATGGGATGAGAGACCAGATATTGTCCAGAAGCAACCCTAGCTAGCGGAAACCAGAACTTTTCAAAAGTAACACCTGTCTGGAGTCTGAACTTGCAGAAAAATAAATAAATAAATCTTCTCTTTCGATTTTCATTAGCTAAAAAAAAGCTCAAATGAAAAAAGCAGTAGATGGGTCAGGAGCCATCCATACAAGAATACAAATGGACAATGATAATCTCAGAATTCTCAACACATCCTCTGTAGTTGTGGAGCCGGTCTTGTATCGACCCACAGGTGCTTCTTCCGACCCTGAAACCCATTTGGCAATTTTGATTAAGTAAAACAAAAACAGATCAAATTATCATAACTGGTGTAAGAATGTGGATGAGTGTAGTAGTTGTTAACCGTTTTCATGAGAAACAGTTTCTCATAGAGACACGATTGGTCTCAAACTTTTATGAGTTGCAACTGTCTGCAGTTGTAACTCCCTCGATAACACGATACCATGAATAACCTTGATGGGAAGTTGGCAATCTTGAATCAACGTTTTGGTCCCTTATCTCGTCACTTACTTACCCTTTAGTTTACACCATCGCTGAGATGATTAGAGACTGGAAACGTCAAACAGAAGCAGAGAACATATATTTTCTTAAGGAATCTGGTCGTATAGAGGGAGGTATAATTTTTGCTTCCGTTTATATTTATACTATGAATTTATGATGTTAGAAATTCATATTTAAGTCTTAAAGTTGGTATCAAAGCAGTACCTCTGTTTGGGGAGTGTCGTTTTTACAACAGAAGCATATAGAGTCGTGAATGTCGATGTAAAACTCCTGACGACCCGCGGCTGTCAAGCGGCCATGGCTGATCATGCAGACCAGCAGCGCTCAGCCTGAAGGCTGATCAGCGCTACTGAGCGCTCACTGCTCGCAATGGCCGACGACGAGAAGCATCAGCCTAATGCATCGGAGCCAGCGCCAGTGACCATTCTGAAGGGTTCGTCGGCAAACCTTAGTCTCTACATGCGGCTGGAGGTTGAAGATGACCTCCAGCGCGCAGAAACATACGAAGTATGTTGTTGCAACTTCTTTTGTCGGTCATGTAATTTGGTTAAGAAGACTATTAAAGGAGATCTATTTGGAACAAAGTGAAGCAACCAAGATTATGCTAGACAACAAATCAGCACTTGCTTTAGCAAAGTATCCAGTGTTTCATGATCGATCCAAGCATATTGATACAAGATATCATTTCATCCAAGAGTGTGTTAAAAAATGGAAGTTGAGAAGGAATATGTAAAGTCACTTGATCAAGTTGTTGACATTTTCACAAAGCTTCTCAATTATGAAAGTTTTCAGAAGCTGAGAATGTTGATCGGTGTTGCAAACATATCAAGTTTAACAGGGGGCGTTAGATATTAAACTTGATTAGAATCAAAGAATCAGTTGAAGGAGATATTTAAATGGTGGAAATAATATGTCATTAGAAATTTATGCCTGTTTAGGTTCCAATGAATCAAACCATTCATGAATTGAAGTTTTCTAGAAGAAATTATTACCAATTTCCTACAAGTTGTTCAACAAAACCAAGAATAAGTTGCATCTATTTTGTAGGATAGGCAGCTTATCTTTCAGAATTGATTTCAAATTTCGGATGGAAACCAGGATAAGATAATTCTCAGAGGATATGACTTGCTGAATATCTGGTGAGCTGGTCAATTAACGAGGCTATTAGTGGAATGAAATACCAAATACTAGCCAAGGATGCTCCCAAATGAAGATGCCAAATAGCTGGTTATTTTTTTTATGAAGGTAAGGAATAATAACCTTCCAGGAATACTACTGGAGATACCGATGATACCAAGTTGGATCAAACCAACCATGTTTTTCCAACCAAGCTCCAACCGAGCAAACAAAGCCAACCTCCAGTGATCAAGGGACGTTGACAAAGGTTGACGAGTGGTGACAATAACTTCTAGTTCGACAACAAGCAGAGATATCAGAAGTCAATGATAGGCTGTATACCGAGTAACAAAACTACTTTCGGAAGCCATCAATTGCAGAGCAAGTGATCTATCCAGCAATGGTGGAGCAGAGATACCGATGATTAATCCAGAATGGGCGGAGTAGAGATACCAAGGATCACCAGATGATCAAGAAGTCATAGCTCTAAAAAAATTTGATCGACGATGCTGCGGTGAGAACTGCTTCTTCACCCAAAATCTTATCAACTACTGCAAGTAAACAACATTGTTTATACCCAACTTCAATTTATAGAGAAGTGAGGAAATGTCATAGCTCTTCCACCACGTCCATCCAGAATAGACTTGAGACTCAGTCTATCAGACAACAAGCAAGTGGCTCTCCATTTTCGTTATTGGTAAGAAAGGTCATGGGATTCCTCACCGAAGACCTACTGAGTACAAGAGGTCTAGATTGACTAGGAATAGAAGGACATGCATATGGTGGGGTCTAGATTGTTAATGTACAGTTTTATCAGAAGAAAGCATCACAAAATGCGATTAAACAACTCATCTTAATAGTAAACTAGTAAGGATCATGTTCTCATCGCGATCATAGTATCAAATGCTTCAAAAAAATTGGCCCTCTTGAACAAGGCACCAACATGGAAAAAAAACTTACTGCTTCATAGAGAAGTAAAAAGAAAAGAACTTATCTTTTCTAAATCAGCATATGGTGGTCTTCTTCAATCCGAATGCCTGTAATTCATCATCTTCATGTCTCATAATCCTAGAAGTAATGAAACAAACTTGAATCCTAAAATCATTGCTCTAATACCATGTAGATTTTAGGATTCCATAATATTAAAGTCTTCAAAGTAGAGTGTAAAAGAGAAGATGGAAATAAAAGATGAGAAGGAACGAGGTGAGAGTGTAGAAGTGAAGATGGAAAGAAAAGATGAGAAGGAAAGAGGTGAGATGAATGAAGAGAGGTGAGAACAAATGTGACAGAAAGAGAGAGAGATGGATACATAGAGGAAGAAAGAAAGGGGGAAGAATAAGGGTTGTGGAAGATCTCCAAATCCACCCCCTTAGCCTTTATTTATAGATGTTGAGAGTCAGGGTGGCATTAAATCGAGTCGAGCCCGAACCTGCCTATGTTTGAGCTCGGTTGGATTTAAATATTTCGAACTCGAGCTTGAGCCGAGCCCAGTCTCGAGCCTAAAATTGTAATCGAGCTCGAGCCCAATAATTTTAACCAAGTTCGAGCTCCAACCTACATTTAAAACTTTACATAAAATATATGTCAAATAAATTGTATATAAAATTATGTATACATTTTACATAAAATTGGGCATGACCACTAACTAAAATGGGCATAACCTCTGTACATTAACCCTGCATAAAATTATTTATACACTCTATATAAAATTTTTCATAAAAGCTACATATTTATGCATGAACTTTATTCAATAATCAAACACAAAAACATCATTGAAATATCAATATCAATTCGCAATTACCCAAATAAAAACTATACATCCAGTATAAATTTATACACTCTAGCTCTTTCTCTTCGTGCTAGAAAATAATATACGAAGTCCCCATTCACATGAGCAAAATCTCCACCTATGACAAAAACAAAAGAATAAAATTTATTATTGTTTGATAAAAAATACTTTTCCACTACTAATTACGTAATGTAGTGAAAAATATTAAAATTACCAAGATGATAAAAAGATAAAAAAAAAATAGTAAATGATAGCATTATCTCCACAATCTTCTTCTTAGGCAGTAATCATCAAACAAAATTTTAATAAATAAACTAAAAAATATACTCAAAAATACATCCAAAGAAAGATCATATAATAAAACAATTTAAGAAAGCTAACCGTTCACTAAATTTTCCCCATATCAAAGCCTATAGTTTAATACTTTCTAAACAATTTCTACTTCAACTAATTAGAATGGTTTTGGCAATGAAATAACAAAATAAATGAGTTTTAGCCCAAGCAAGAAGTTAAGGAGGACTAATAACAAGATTAGTCTTAAACCAGGAAAATAGACTGGCAAAAAGAATACACATGAAATTAATCCAGAGAAGTATTGGTAGTATATAAGAAGAGCATCCAATTATCAACTTCACGTTATTTAAATCACATATGTAACCATATCTATATGCAACCAATAGTACAAATCAGCTATATATTGCAAAAAGTGTTGCTTGCTTCAATCTTGTGGAACACAACCATGATTAGCCTATATATAAAGCACGTTGTTCTTTTGTTTACTCACATGAGTAGGAATCTAATACATGCATTCAATAATTTTGACAAGGTATGAATGCATAGAAAGCGAAGAACTTCAAGATTTGGTTATAATTTAACTGAAGTCTATATAGTTGGAGTCCATATATATTGGGAATTACTCTATTTAATAAGTTGAAAGGCCTCAATAAAGGCCATTTTGACCTTCACAACAATAGAAATACAACTCCCTTCTCATAGGGAAATCACTTCGACCAGATCTATAAGTGATTAACATTATCATTCACATCTCTATCATATGTAAAAAAAAATTTCATAATTTCCCTTTTCTACAAAGATTCTTTTAAGTCAATTCCACCACAAAACAAACAATTCACTCTTCTTTAAGACAATTTAAGAAGAGATAAAGGTTTTGTCCAAAGTCAATTCCACCACAAAAACAGTTCACACTGTTTTTGCGTGAACACTAACTTCTAAAAGTCAATTTTATTGATAGAGAACTGCTTACTGGAGATATCAATTTTATGGGGTTAAGAATTACAACAAATTTGTCGGTCAATTTCAGCCACTAACTGACCAATAGAAAATAAACTTATACCTGCTAAAATAAAATCTCTAACTTCTATTTAATAATCAAACACAAAAAAAAAAAATTATTGAAATAACATACCTGCTAAAATATAATTCTAAATAACTTTCAATTATGCAAAAATCTCTGACGAGTTTACAATCTGCTAACCAGATGAGGTTTCTGAACAATAACTTCGAAAATAACTTGGTTGGGTTTACAGACACCTGATGCGAAAAATCTCCTGGTCCTGGAAGAAGCTCTTACATCAATTTTAAATGAAAAAATTGCAGAGCCAAGGAGATAAAAATGCAAAGAATACAGTATTTAAAAACAAAAAAATTGATTAAATTACCTATGTTCGACTATTCTATCACTTCCGTTGGCGATGAAAACAAAACATAACCATGAATACCAGCAGGCAACAGATAAAGATCTTACCTTTGTCCCGTCACTTCCGTCGACAACACTCAGAGAGGAAAAAATTGGGAGGAATAAGATCATAGAGGAAGAAATCGGAAAGAACATTGAAGAAAAAGAAATGTAATAGATTTAAAAACCAAAACTTACTTAGACAAGCATATTTCAGTCCGATTTTTCTCCCCAAAAGCAATTGATTTTCCTCTGATCTTCCTAAGCTCGATATCCCCATTTCTCTGATTCCCAAGCTCAGAGTTTTCGCTCCACATAATCCCTCCTGGCTCTCGCATCGTTGATTTTTCTCGAGCCTTAAGCTCACGAACCAAATCGCAAGCTTTTGAACCGAACCACAGTTTGATCGAGCTCGACTCATTAAATTAAACGAATCTGAACTCGATCTTGAATTTGATTCTAGATCAAGATAAATTGAACCGAACTGAGCTAGAACCAAGCCGAGCTCGAGCTACTCGGGAACCGGCTCGGTTCGATGCCACCCCTAGTTGAGAGTACATAAATTACAAGTATACCCTTCACCAGAAAGAGAGTGAAGAAAAGACAAAGAACATAAGATATTTATAATAATGCCACCTATGTTTGTCTATGACTTTCAACAAAGGTCATAGATTGTTATGGTTCCAGATTTGACACATGGATTCTTAGGGAGGAAGAAGAGAAAAATGAAGATCAAGCCAAATGGAAGCTTGAAAACCCTAGGTTCTTTAAGGAGAACGCAGACCCCTGAGGTCGTTGAGGAGAACTCAAAACCCTTGTTTACTCTAAATCAATGCTTCCTTTCTCATTACTCTTACCCCTTAAATAGGGTTCACCCTTACAAGGTTTAAGATAAATTATTATTAAAATACCCCTATAAATGAAATATTCCAAAAATGCCCATGTGGCCTATTAATTCTTTAACTGAAATAAAATAAATTAAATTAAAGAAAAACAATTAAAATAATAATGTTATTACGTGCATAACATGAGCATATCAAATGCAGTAGCAGCTGATCGCCCACTGCACTCTCTGCCAATACCCCAAGTGGAAAGAGGTTTGAGCAATGAGGTCCTACAAGGCCCCATTGCAGCAAGAATTCATGATTCCATCAGTCGTTTATGCTTTTCTATATCACCTACAACATTTTTTCAAGTTAACACTCTAGCTAAAGAGAAGTTGTACTCTCTAGCTGGTGACTGGGCTGATCTTGGTCTGGATACATTGTTTTTTTATGTGTGTTGTTGTACTGGAACCATTAGCCTTAGTTTGGCACATCGTGTTGGCATGGTAGTAGGCATTGAAATGAATGCATCTACAGTGTTAGATGCTCAAAGGAATGCAGAGATCAATGGCATAAAATACTGCAAGTTCCTCCGTGCCAAGGCAGAAGATGTAATGAGTTTTCTACTCAAAGCATATCTAGTTGTGCCATTGCAGGAAGAGAGTGCAAAAATAGCGGAGATATATATAATATGTGTTGTTGAGTCTTCTCAATCCCAAGGGGCTGGTCAGGATGTGTTGCTTCCATGCTGAAAAATTGTGGGCAGTGCAACCTTACCAATGGGGGGCAGCCGTGAGGCCAGTTTCACACCAGTCCAAGACTAATGGAGGGCAGAGATGCTACTTGGGGAGAAGTGGCGATGTTTGGCACACATCCCTACATTCAACCTAGAGGACAAAAAAATTGTTCTAGGGTGGAATGCTCTAGTTTTGGGCATCCAGAGGGCGGACACATCTACTGTGGATGCTACTTGGGAACAGGTGGAGACATCAGCATACAGACCCTACCTTCGAGCTTGAGGCCAAACTCTTTCTCCCAGGAGGTGTAATGTTATGCACGCAATTACATTATTATTTTTCTTTAATTTAATTTATTTTATTTCAGTTAAAGAATTAATAGGTCATAGGGACATTTTTAGAATATTTTACTTATAGGGGTATTTTTGTAATATTTTATCTTAAAATTTGTAAGGGTGAACCCTATTTAAAGGGTAAGAGTAATGAGAAAGAAAGCATTAATTTAGAGTAAACAAGGGTTTTGAGTTCTCCTCAACAAGCTCAGGGGTGGGCGTTCTCCTCAAAGAACCTAGGGTTTTCAAGCTTCCCTTTGGCTTGATCTTTGTTTTTCTCTTCTTCCTCCCTACAAATCCGTGTGTCAGATCCGGGACCATAACAGCTTAGCGCTGGTAAGGGCAGTGGGGGAGAACATGCAGATGCTCCTTGAGTAAGGGATTGAGCCAATTTTCTAAAGTCACTTTCAACCACTTCATTGTCAAAAACAGCAATTACAACATTATTGGAGTCAGTTAGTGGTAGAAGCAATCGAGCACCATTACTAACCATGTGAGAGGTCAATGAGACCAATAAAGGTTCCTTTCTATCATGTTGCAATATATCTTCCATCTCATTAATAGGACTAAGCAGGGGACTCACCTTTGACGTTTCAAATTCAGACCATAGCAGAAAAAACTCACTATGCCAATCACAGATTGATCAACTTTAGCACATGCTAATGTAAGAATTCCTGCAAGTGGTTCAAGTGCCACATATAGTGGTTTGTTGGCAACAATTTCCCATTCATTTTTGCCAGTGCTCGAGATACTTCCTCGGGAGTCGAGAAAGCAACAAGCCCGAACTCCTACTAATGCCACTTGCATCCAGCATAACCTTGCATGAAGTAATTATTGTCAGAGTGGTTTCGTCCACTCTTGTTAGAGTTTGTGGTCTGAGTTAGGTACTTGGCTTTCCGTACCTTAAACGGCTAGTCTTTTCAGGTTGTATTGGCTAGGTATCTGACTCAGAACTCCGAAGTTAAGCGAACTTAGGCAAGAGTAACTCTAGGATGGGTGACCCCCTGGGAAGTACTCTTGCCTAGGACTTTGACATGGTATCAGAGCTAGGCACGCCATGGCCCGGGTTCGTATCCCGTGAGAAGTGGCTCCAGAATGGGCGGGGTGGGTGTCAGAGTGGTTTTGTCCACTCTTGTTAGAGTTTGTGGTCTGAGTTAGGTACTTGGCTTTCCGCACCTTAAATGGCTTTTACGGGTTGTATTGGCTAGGTATCTGACTCAGAACTCCAAAGTTAAGCGAGTTTGGGCAAGAGTAATTCTAGGATGGGTGACCTCCTGGGAAGTACTCTTGCCTAAGACTTTGACAATTATACCAAACTCAGAAAACAATTCTTTCATCTTCTCATCATCTCTGTTGTCATCCAGGTTCTTCAAGTACAGGTTCACCCCTTGGTACTTGTCTGCAGTCTCCTTATTATTTTGCTCAAACCATCCCTTCAATTCCATCTCCCTTTCTAATTTCTTCTGGGCCTTCCCAACTTACCACTCCTTGTCATCAATGTTTTTCCCATTAAGCTCCTCAACAGCAAGAGCAACATCTTCTGCATTCTCAAAGTTAACAAATCCAAAACATTTGGATTTTTCATCTCCTTCTCTCACTACTACATCACTTGTAATGTTTCCATACTCGCCAAATATTTTCTTCAAATCTTCATCAGTTGTTGATTCTGGCAGATTCTTGACATAAACATTATTAAATTTTGTCTTGTTGACAGAAGTCTCTCGCTCCTATTTATGAACGAATGGACCAACAAAAACTTGTGTATCATTCAGGAGCATCCCATTAAGCACAAACAGGGCCCGATCAGGATGATTAAATCATCCAAAAGATTAAACACAAGGTTGCCAAATTGATAAGGGTGATGCACACTGCTGTTGTTCTCAACAATAGAAAAAAAAAAACAGCCCCCATAAAAAAATTTCTATCAATCCCTGCATCCCCAAAAAAATTTCTTCTCATAATTCATACACACAAGCCGAAATTCCAACAATTGTACATTGTTTCTCTGCTTCACGGAGCAGAGAACCTCCATCCCCAATTTTCGAACAACGTTGCTGCTGCTCAGGCCCTTGGAGCCCCATCAACCCCATAGAACACCCGATTTGACCTAAAATTCAATGGCGTTTCAGAAGCTTACCCTCAAATGCATTGAAGTTGGTTCCCCACTGGACTACCAAGAGCAAGATTGAGACTGAGAGTGAGAATCCGGAAGCCAAAGCGCACTGGATTTGTTTTCATCGATGCCTCCTCTTTTTTCAGTGGCGAATAGCAGCCCTTTAGGGCTTCGCTGCTTGTAGATTTTCCAAGACAGAGGAGGGACGACCGAATTGATTCGCTGAGACAGAGTCACATTGGAAATTTTTCGTCTTCTGTTCTGGGAAACATTCTACTGGTCGTGAGAAGATATTTTTTGAGGTCGATCCCAAATCAGCCATTACCGACGAGGTTTTGGCAGAATGCCCCTTCAATTTCCAAAAATCCGAGTCCCCGCCGTCTGATTTCGGTAGTTTTGAGTCTGATTTCAGATTTGATTTCTTAGACTCCAATTTCTGATGTGCAAGGTCCCCACTGTTTGGCTTTGGATTTCCCTGCGCAGAAATTGATAATTTTTCTAGCCCTTTGCCTTGCTTCCAGTCCAAGACAGCGCCTGCTGCCTTTCGTTCTGTGAAATTTTCGTGCTCGGAGATTTTAGGTCTTATGACCTTCTTTTCTGGGCGACAACGAGATGCCTCTCAGTTGTAGACAATTCATGTAACATTCCAATGGAAGATTGACGCATCTCCTATTGCAGCTCATCTAGGGTGTGCACATCTTGATACATCTTACCTGTTGTTGTATGCAAATCCTGGAGTATGGCAAGTATTTCCTCTCCAGTTGAAGAATCTATCATTGTGTTCCCTCTCTGATACCAGTTGCTATGGTTTCAGATCTGCCACATGGATTCGTAGGGAGGAAGAAGAAAACAACGAAGATCAAGTCAAAGGGAAGCTTGAAAACCCTAGGTTCTTTGAGGAGAACGCACACCCCTGAGCTCGTTGAGAAGAACTCAAAACCCTTATTTACTCTAAATCAATGCTTCCTTTTTCATTACTCTTACCCCTTAAATAGGTTCACCCATACAAGGTTTAAGATAAAATATTACAAAAACACCCCTGTGAATAAAATATTCCAAAAATACCCCTGTGGCCTATTAATTCTTTATCTGAAATAAATTAAATTAAATTAAATTAAATTAAAACAATTAAAATAATAATTTTATTGCGTGCATAACATAGATGGTCCAACTTATGTGTTATTTTTACTATTCTACCTTTATTTTGTCCCCTTTTTTCAAAAAAAAAGAAGGTCACACTCATTATTGATTTGATTAAAAAAAATTATTATTTCCTTTAAAAGATCGGTTTGAAGTAGAGTGTTAAATTTTTGCCTCCTTCTATCTAAAGTTTTAGATTCATTTATCATTATGAGTGTTACATAGTTGTCTCCTTTCAGATAAAGTATGATTGCTGCTATCTTTGTTTTTCTTGTAGTATTTCTTTAATTTATCATTTTTTATTTTTCAACACTTCAAAGCAATGCCTAGACTTAGTACCTACAAAGTATAGGAGTGAGCCCAATATATAGCCTGAGTCAAGTCTTTTATTCTTCACCCAAGAGGAGAATTTTGTGTCAGCTATCCTTGAGAAGTGACTAGTCTCTTTTCATGCTTAAAATTAGGCTTTTTCGTCATTTAAAATTGAGTAAAGTTTTTTAATACTATAACTATTTTAACTAGTGTATGGAGTTCTCTCATATGGCTAGGAGTTATTTTCTTCTCCAATATTTGTTTTGTCCAAGTTGTGTCTCTATATTTTTTTACTCGCAACTCAATGGGGAGAATAGGAGAAGAAGTATAAAAGGTGAGGTAGGTGATAGAATCTGCCATGCATATCCATGTATTGTATGTGACTAGAATGTACATCAGGGGCAGTACAATATAAAGAATTTTTTTTATTGAAGACCTACAATCTGTTTCATTGCAAGATGAAGTTGTAAACTTGGACAAGTTTGAAGTATTTTCTATTTTCACCTCCTTTTGTGCTATGGTAGAAACTCAGTTCCACACCAACGTAAAAATCTTTCAATCTGATAACATGAAAGAATATTTTTACTCTACCTTTCAAAAAAATTTCTAGGAAAAAGGGATCGTTCACCTATCCTCGTGTGTTTATACACCTAAAAAAATTGGTCTCAGAAAAGAAAACATCGACATCTTATATAGGTTGACCACACTATTATGATGTCTATGAATGTTCCTTAGTTTTATTGGCCCTATGCAGTCCTCATTGTGTGTTTTTAATTAATCATAGTCATTGAGTGTACTACAAGGTGTTACTCCCTTCTCGACATTGTTTCTTGATTCGATTGCTTTCTCATTGTTGCCTAAGGTATTTGGGTGAACCTCTTTTATTCATCACGTAGGGCCTCACCAAATTAAATTTCTTCCCAAGGCTGTCAAGTGCATTTTCCTGAGGTATTCAAGAACCCAAAAGGGTTATGTGTGTTACTCTCCATCCTTGAAGAAAACATTTACCTCAACTGATGTGAGAATTAGCCCTATTTCTCAGCTAGCTCTCCTCTTTGTTTTACACTATCTACTGGGATGCCAAAGTTTTTTACTCAAGTGGATTATGATTTTCAGACTGACTGGCCGTCCGAGGATCCTCTCTCTTCACCCACTACTAAGTCACATATGGAGTCTTCTAATGATTGAGGTATGTTCTCCTCCTTGCTCTCCACTGGTTTATGGCCTACCTTATGACACTCGGTCAACTGCTCTTTGCTCCACTATTGTTAAACCTCCATCCACTCCAAACCCTATCTCTCATTATGTTTCCACTCATCATTTATCTCTGAGTTGTGTTTCTTTTTTGTATGAAGTATCCTCTTCCACTATTCCTACCTCTTATGAGGAGGCTCTACATGATCCAAGGAGGAAATATGCCATGGATGAAGAAATACAGGCTATGTACAATAATTCCACTTGGAATTTGGTTCCTCTTCCACCTAGAAAGAAGGTAGTCGGGTGCAAATGGGTATTCTCACTCAAGTATAATCCAGATGGTTGTGTTGATAGATACAAGGTTGGGCTGGTTTCTAAATATTATACATAGTCTTACGGTATTGATTATGATGAAACCATTTCCCCTGTCGCCAAAATGAACTTCATTTGGGTTTCATTTCCCTTGTGGCCAATTTTAAATGGAAGCTCCATTAGTTAGATGTCAAGATTGTTTTCTTGAGTGGGACTCGATTTGAAGAATTCTACATGACTCAACCACAAGGTTATGTGGTTGCGGGAGAGCAAGTATGTCGACTGAATAAGGTAATTTATGGGTTGAAATAATCTCCTCGAGCTTGTTTTGATAAATTTACCAATATCGTTACAAAGCTTGGGTTCAAGAGGTGTGAAAGTGAGCACTTAGTTTTCACTAAAAACACTACTAAGGGAAACATCCTTTATGGTTATGTATATGAATGAGATTGTTATTATGGGTAGTGATCTTAGTGGCATCGAGTAGGTTAATCATGACCTAAGCAAGGAGTTCCAAACTAAGGACCTCTGACTTCTCAAGTACTTCCTAGGGATTGAAGTTCTTCAATCCAGATAAGGTATAATTCTATCACAGAGGAAGTATGTACTTAATCTATTGAAGGAAACCAAGATGCTTGGATGTAGGCTAGTTGATACATCTATGGAACCTAATGTTAAGTTATGTGGTGGAATTGGGAGTCATGTTGGTGTTGGTCGGTTTTAGCAGTTAGTTGGAAAACTGATCTGGCAGTCATGAGACCAGATATATCCTATTCAGTCAGTATATGCATCAACGTCAACAATCGCATTGGAAAGAATCATTCGGTAATTAAAGAAGCGTCCAAGACAAGGATTGCTATACAAATGTAATGGTGATGAGAATGCAAAATGTCATATTTTTCTCCTTTAATTCTTAGGATTTTATAATTATTTGGTGCTTAAATATACTCATTATTCTTATATTTTTATTTAGGATGCAAATGGAGGCGTTAAGTTCAAAACGAAGTTAATTGGGCGATTCTGGACAATATTAATATTGCTTCGTAATCTGGAAATAAATATTTCATCCAATATCTGATTGAGATGATTCAAGATGATATGGAACGCCAAGAAAATTTTCTACAACGTTTATGTTTAAAATTTTGAAAGATACTGGATGAATATAGGTCGAAATCTGGCTTGAAGTGGCAGCATGTGCACTGGGATGTCTTGGACCAAACCGGATGCACAAAAAAAACCTAAACCAAGGAACGAGAAAAATGGGGGAAATAAAAAGATGCACAAAGGGAGTTCGGAAGGACGCCCCCTCTTGGTCTCCTCTCCATCTATTCATTCTCTTTTCTCTAGTTTTTCCCTCAATTTTCTTCATGGCCCTGCGTGGCTAAACTTTCAGACTTGGTCAAAAGAAATTGAAGTCATCGGAATCAATACAACTAAACTTTCAGACTTGGTCAAAGGAAATTGAAGCCATCGGAATCAATACAACTGTGAGATCTGATTTGTTTTCATTGTTCAATTTATATTTTGAGTATTCGATGTTCTTCTGTAATTTTCTTTCATGATTATCTCATTTAATCACTAGGAGGCTTACTAGTTTATTACTCAGTGCAATCTACTGCTAGGTTAGATGTCAAATCCGTAATTGTTTGATCTCTCTAACTTGTGGCAATTGAGATTTGATAATTTGTTGCGTCAGGAATTATTAGATCTTAAGAAGAACATTGGACTAAATTAAATGCATCCACTTGTGCTTGTGTTATTTAGTTTCATCGATCTCTCTAACTCTTAAGGTTGCTGTTGGATTAAAACTTTAGCGCTTGTCTTGGGTTGTTTAGTAGTTAGGGTTAATTGGATCACTTGTTTTCTAATTAACTACGAAGGGAGAGATAGGAAGATAGTTCTAAAGGTGAATATTCAAGTGCGAATTGATATATGCTAGCATCGATGATCAGTTGTGAAATTTCGATGATGGATGTTGACTTAGACCAAGGTTTGTTCTTATGATTGATTTCGATTCTTTAATTTGAATTGTTTCTTATTTATTTTTCTTAAAAATATTTTCGTTACCCCCCACCCTTGTTCACGGAGCATAAAAGTAGACTAATCACTCTCCGTGGGATCGATCCTTACTCGCACTGCTACATATATTTTTAGGAGTATAGGTTTTATTTTTGGTTGCCTGCGACAGCACACCGAAATAGAATGTTTTACCCTAATGATAGAAAATCTATGTAATGGGCACACCAAAATTGAATGTTTTACCCTAATGATAGGAAATCTACCTCTGGTTTTTGTACAACAGTTGGAGGCAATCTAGTCACTTGGAGGAGTAAAAAACAAAATGTGGTGGCAAGATCGAGTACTGAGGGTGAATACCAAACTATGGCACTAGCAGTAAGTAACTTGTTATGGCTGAGATCATTCATGACTGCGTTGGGTTTCTGGATAACAGGTCCATGAAAATTAATTTGACAATCAAGCAGTTTTCAATATTACAACCAATCCAATCTTTCATTAAAGGACCAAGCATATTGAGATAGACTATCACTTCGTATGGGAAAAACTCCAAGCTGGATTAATATCTATACAATATATACCTTTGAGGAATCAATTGGAAGACATCTTTACAAAAGTTATAGCCACAAAGTCACTCATATATACATACACCAAGCTAGGAATATTTGATGTTTTTTCACCAACTTGAGGGGGTGTTGAAAATATTCAAGTGGTTTATCATGTAATTTAGAGAGTGAGAAGCATAGGTTGTAATTAGTTATAAGTTGAGAGTTATTTTTTTCCTTGCTTATGTACTAGGGCATTCAAGCTCATTTATATAAGTAACATAGTAAGGGGGAGGAGGCTCATTGAGTGCTTCTCTAAACCCTAATGTTCACTCCAACTCCTGCCTCTCACATACTCTCTTCTCTTCATCTTCTTCCTTCCTTTTTCTTCTTCTCAAACATAGTTCCCATGGATTAAACCCAAGAATTTAACAAACTCAAATTTAGCTATCAAATCGAATGATTTAAAACTTAATTTTTAACGATGCAATATGTTCAATTAAAAAGTAACTACGCGATTTACACTATGAATGTATCTCAATCCATCTCAAGTTCTTGAAATAAAAATTGTCAAAATAAGCAATGTATCAAGTTCAATTATTAATAATTGATCAAATATTTTAGTTACCAAAATTCAAAAATCAGTTGTTGATCCAAATGACATCATGTACAATAAAACTAAAAAATTTTAAAAATTGAAGTGGTGGTTGCCTTCTGTACTTCAGCCCACCCACAAGGACTGCCTATGTGAGAGAGAAAAAATGTAGCCCCTCCCTTTATTTCTATTGGCAGCATAGTCTAAGGCTTAACTAGTTGTTGGCAAATACGGGTATATATTAGCATTTTCTTGTAGTTGTTAGTTCTTTAAGTTTATCAATTTGATAATAACATAGTCTGAATAATTCTTTATTACCCCATGAAATGTTTGTGTGTGGGTTATATTATAATTATATCTTCATATAATATTATTAAACTATGTAATTTTTTTTTGTTTATATAAATTGTATAATTTCTTCATATCTTAATATATTAAAATAAAAATAAGTCAATTATGTGTTTAACTCTGCCAGGTTTATATGGATTTTAAGGTTATCTTATATGTTTCTCAATGATCTTCTAAAGATTTTAACAATTTGTTTCCTAAAATTATGGGATAAATCATGTTCAATAAATAAGTAAAGAAATAAACATGGGATAATCAAATTAGGTATGCAATAGGCCTTATATATTAATATACCCACCCCAAAAAAAATCTCCCATGTGTAACTAAAATGGGGAGAAGAGATCAAAGAGGGACCCAATCTAGGACAAGTTCACCTAATTCTACAATTGAACCACAAGAATTAGGTAGTTGGTTTGATTTCTACCCTCCCTTGCCTTTTTAGATATAAACATTAGTTAGAGAGAGTTTGATTGATCTACCATATTTAATTGGTTGGTTTTATCGAAGTCATTGGAGCAAGGAGATTAAGAAGAGGGCTATACAATAGAGATGGGAGCATGGGAAGGCCATACTCTCTCTTAGAAGGGGTTAGTCCAAAATGAACCACAATGAATTAATCCCGCATTACTTAGTTCATTAGATTAAGCTGTTAGTGTAGAATGAATTCCACTTCTTTTGAATCATGTCAGGTAATTGAATCAGGCAAAAATCGAGGAAAGCTGATTCAGACCCTTTTTTTCGAATCATTAACATGAAGCGCAGGACGCGTGTTTCTCCCTCCCCCCCTCCCCCCGCGAAAAAATTTCCTCCTGCTCGGCCTTCTTCCCACAAATTTTTTTTCTCTTCTCCCTCTCGGCCTCCCTCTCGACCTCCATCGCAGAGCACGGGGCTCGCCCTCCCACTCTTCTCCCTCTCGGCGTACCGTCGGAGCGCCGCCTCCGTCACCGTAGTCTCCTGCCATTATCGGCGTTGAGGAAGACGACACACGCCATGAGGAAGACGAAGTTTAATTTTTCCTAAGTTAGGAAAAATTAAACCAGTGTCATAAAAATAATTATCAATATTTTTATTTATTCAATATATTTATTTTATAATTACTATATTAAATTAGTGATTTAATAGTCATAATTAAAATATTGTTAAAATAAATATTTGATAAATTATTTTGGTTTAATTATCCCATTGCTATAATTGATCAAACTAATGGTTTTAAATTTTGTGACAATATATTATTAACTAATAATACATAAAAATATATATTATGTCATTGATAAAATAATATATATATATATATATATAAATATATATATATATATATATATATATATATATATATATATATATATTATATTATTTTTATTACTGTATTAAATTAGTGGGTTTTAATGTTAAAATATATCTTATGTTATTAAAAAATAATTTATTTATTTATTATATTCGCTTATGTTATTTTTTACTTTTATTTATTTATTTTTAATAATTTAGCCATACGTAATTATTATATTAATTTATAATAAACTATAATCATTCAGTAATATAATATAGTTTTTCATTAATTAGGATATTAATATATTTTAATACTACACGTTAAATCACTTATAAGTGTAGTAACCATGTTTATTTTGGTTAATCATTTGTTTAGGTATATGTTCTATTTAAGTATATTATAAAATGTTACTCATTCTCTTGTTGATATCATACTTTTCATTTGGGGGCACTAACATTGGAATCTTTTTTTCAGTGCACTTGAACTCGTCTACACTAACACCCAAGGATGAGTTGAAATTCAATCAATTCATTGAGGGGTTAGTTCACCAAATGGATTTTTGAAGTTCAAGTTCATGTCCAACATGAAGATCATATCAGTCATGTACATGAAGATCATCTTCGCACTTGGAGTTAGTGTTGACGCCTTCATGTATAGGAAAACAGTTTCCAGTGAATATTGCCCACTAATTAAAAAAAATATAAAAAACAAGAGAATCCCTAAACCTGTACAGTACACTTATAATTACAACATAATCCTTGAACCCCAAATTAGGTAAAACAATCATTATTACTACACGAATAACTTATTTAATGTATAATTAAAATATATTAGTATATTTATTAATTGAATTAGATATGTTATTGTACATTAATATGGTAATTACGTGAGCCAATGAATTACGCACATGATTAATTACAAGTAATAAATAAATAACGTTATAAAGAACAAAAACGAAAGTAATATGTTTAGTTATTAATTTATTGATAACATATGATATACTATAGCCTAAAAATGAATGATTTAAGAGGAAAAATTGATTTAATCATAACTTTAATACACTATATATTTGTACGTACCACTATTAAATCACTAATATAAGACAATAAATAAAAAATAAATATAATGAGTAAATAAAGAATTATTTTATTAAAAATATGGCGTAGTATTAATTAATAATATATTTCCACAAAATTGAAATTAATCAATAAAAATATATTATCGTATTTCTATTACTCAAAGATAAAAGAGGAGGGATGGGTGTCCCTTGTGTCAATCATAGGAAAGTAGTCCCCTTATTACACCCTCCTAGATCTTAAGAGAGCAAGGGAATAGGAGACATAGCCCTATTTTTTACTTTTTATTTTTATTTTTAAAAATTAAATAATTAAATTTACATTTAAAGTTAATGACATTTAAGTTTAATAATTCGTGGGTATCAGAAATCAATGGAATCGAAATACTGAGGAAGCTAAATTCCTTCCGTTATTACAAGGGCAATATCATAATTTCGTAATTTCTTATCTTCTTCCTCGCAAACGGATAACAGATTTGTCACTTCCAAGTCTCTTCTGCAGAGCGAAGGAAGACTGAAATTTACTCAACAATGGCGATCGTTTCATTCAATTTTCTCCCATTGCCTTTATCCAAAAACCACGCTCTCTCACCGGCGGCTTCTCCTCCACTCCGCCCTCTCATCCGGCCAAACTTATCCTCCGCCACAGCGGATAGTCTATTTTCTCCGATCAACAGCAGGCCGGTCAATCTCTCGGTAGTGAATCCCGCGGTTAGGCAGGCGAATGTTCTTCATTCCTGTTTCTCGTACAATGCGCAGATAACCGTGGGCGAGAGCGAGAACGAAGAGGCGGTTCTGAGGAGGTCCTGGAGGGAGGTGTCCAAAGCAGGAGTGATCCAGGAATGTAAGAGGAGGAGGTACTTCGAGAACAAGCAGGAGGAGAAGAAGAGGAAAGCCAGAGAGGCCGGAAGAAGAAATCGACGGAGGTAAACTGGAAAAAAAAAAAACACAGAGGCGTGCCTGTTGGTCCGGAGGGATGGGAGCAGAGAACGTGAGAGGGCTGCGGGAACGAAATTGCAGAAAATGAACGAGGGTGTGCGGCAGAGAGAGCCCCGAGAGAGAGCCCCGGCACTCCCCAACGACATCACGACATGAACTGAGTAATACGATTATGTCCTGAGTCATGTTGAATAATTCATTCACTTCATTTCAAGGGGACTACCCCCCTCTTGACATAGATGGAGTGAGAGCAATTTTTAAAATAGTTGACCAAAAATACTTTATTACTTATCACTAATTCAGATGCCTATTTGCGCTTAAAAATTGATTAAAAGGTCAATACTTAAAACAAATTAACTCGTGACTGAAACACCATTTGACACTTACGATTTCAGCTCTTGTCATCATCATAAACATTCTTCTGTTAATGTTTAGCATTACAATGTCTCTGGTACAATGTAAGGTTAAATTGATGTGTAAGATAGTAAACACCCCCCCCCCCCCCCACCCCCCCACCAAAAAAAAAACACAAAAATCAGTAGCATTCTTTTCTCTGTTGTCTATCTCAATCCAGACTTCTCTCAGTGGCGACCTTCTTTGCTGAAGGGCCTCTGTCAGCTAAAGATATGTGAAGAAGAAGATCAGAAACTTGTCGGGCCGTCGGCCGCTTCTTCGGTGATGTCCGCGTGCATTGCAAAGCAACATCAAGGACTTCGAGCATGGCGGATTCTTCACTTGGTGTGACTGGTCTCAAAGCTAGATCAAGCAAGTCTTCCCGGGCACGGCCTGTATCGCTCAAACGAGACTCCACCCACGTCACCATATCCATGTCTTCCCCGAAAGTCCGATCAGTTGGCATTAACCCACTCACGAGCTCCATTAGAACAATGCCCATACTGTAAACATCACTCTTCTCGGTTGCCCTCAAGGAGTAAGCATACTCTGCAGAAACACCAAATCAATTTTCCGATTTGAACTCCATTTAGAGACTATAATGTGTTTCCCAAGAGTTCATGGATCAGAACTCTTATCAAAGTAGAATTGTTTTAGTAAGGAAAGAAAAAAAAGTAATTAATTACCATACCTGGAGCTATATAACCATAGGAGCCGGCAAACCAGGCTGTGGATTCAGTGGTGACAGAGTCATGGTTCTCCAAGATCATCTTAGCCAGCCCAAAATCTCCTAGATGTGACTCCATGTCCACATCAAGCAACACATTGCTTGACTTGATATCCCTGTGAATGATTCTGGGCACACAATCATGATGCAAATACTCAACCCCTCGTGCCAATCCAAGAGCTATCTTCAACCGTCCATCCCACTCTAGCTTCCTCTTCTTGGTTGGCGAAGACCGGTGCAACCAATCCCAAACACTACCATTCTCCATGTAATCATAAATCAGCAAATTGAGACCCCCTCCCCTGCCACTGCAACACCCCAAAAGCTTCACCAAGTGCCTGTGCCTAATCGTCCCAAGTGTCCGAATTTCCCGAGTAAAACTCCTATATGATACGGCATCATCCTTGTGCCATAACTTCTTAACAGCTACGATTTGTCCTGTAGATAATTCTGCTCTGTAAACTGTCCCAGAGCCACCTGAACCGATGACAAACTCATCACTTAGATCATTTGTGGCCTCCATGATTTCTTCCCACTTTACCTCTAGCTTGGATGCAGCTCGGTTGAACAATCTTCTTTGTGCTTGAGAAGAACTTGATGAAGAAGCACAGTTAACTTCATGGCCTTGCTTCAATGATCTTTTCTTCCGGTTGCACATAACTGCAAACAAAACAACCAACACAACAAGAGATATGGCTGATGCAGCAGAAACAACCACTATAGACCATGAATTCCAGCCCACATGGCGATGATGGTCTGAATTGGTTCTATTGCAAGGGTCTAGAGGGGCTCCACAAAGACCGAGATTTGCTGCGAAGGACTTCTCTGGCCAGCGAGAGAACTTCTTGTCCAGGCGCCCATTTAGATTGTTGTAGGATAGATCAAGCTTAACCAAGCTGCTCATTTCACTAATTTGAGATGGAACTTCTCCAGTAAGCGAATTGTGGGAGAGATCAAGAACTTCAAGCTTTGACAAAGCAGCAAGAGAAAGTGGGATTTCACTAGTCAGATTGTTGTAGCTGAGATCTAATACACTTTGTAAATTTTGCAGCTCTCCAATCTCAACAGGAATTTCCCCATCAAAGGCATTTCTTGCCAGTCGCAGCTCATAAAGCTTACTTAATTTGCCAATGCTTGGAGGAAGCGATCCATAAAACTGATTTCTATCTAGGTTCAAAAGGTTGAGTCGTGATAGATTGCCAATTTCAGAAAGGAGAGTGCCATTGAGCAGGTTACCATCAAGTGAAAGCAAGAGTAGACTAGAGCAGTTGAAGAGTTCTTGAGGCAATGGACCAGTGAATCTGTTAGAGGAAAGCTTGACTTCCCCTAACCGAGGTAAACCTCCAAGCCAAGCTGGAACAGGTCCAGTGAGTAGATTATCATTCAAGATAATATGAGCCAATTTCTTGCACATGGAGAGCTCTACTGGGATTGTACCATTAAGCAAATTGCTTGAGAGGTCTATCAGTGTGAGCTCATTAATCTCACCCAGCAAGGATGGAATTTCCCCACTAAACCGATTGTTTCCCAGTCGAAGCCTCTCAAGAAAAGGCGAATTTCCCAATTGGGGAGGGATATCTCCGTCAAACAGATTACTGGTAATATCAAACGAAAGAAGATTATGTGAACTACACAATGGGAGAATACTACCGTTGAATCTGTTGTTTGAGAGATTCACTCTAGTAAGATTTCCACACTTGATCATGTCATCAGGAATGACGCCTTCAATTGAATTATTGTAAAGCATAAGCTGTTGCAGAGACTGAAGAAAGCCGAAAGTTGCTGGAATCTGACCAGAGAGGCCATTATCAGCCAGATCAAGGATATTTAACTGCTGACAGGTTCCCAACGTCGCTGGAATTTCCCCAGATAAATCATTTTGTCTTAGATGAAGAAAGTTCAAATTCTTTAGCCTTCCAATGGTAACGGGAATATTACCAGAGAACTGGTTTCCAAATAAATCTATCATTTGCAAGCTAGAGCAGTTGCCCAACTGTAATGGAATCTCACCTGAAAACTGATTCTCGTAAAGAAAGAGAATTTCGAGCTTACCCAACAACCCTATTTCCTGCGGCAGGGGACCATGGAAGTTGTTATGATGAAAAGCCAAAGTCTGCAGATTAGTGAGATTGCAGACCCATCTGGGGAATTCACCCACCAAGTTGTTGTTGTTGAGAGTCAGATCAGTCAAATTCCCGAGTAAACTGAGCTCAGAAGGGATGGACCCGGTGAACGTATTGTTGGCCAAATCAAGTTGTTTCAAAGACCTGCATTTACCCAAGCTTGCAGGAATTTTTCCGGTAAGATTATTTTCCGATAGACTTTAGTACTCCAAATTCGGGGAACAGATTGTTTGAGGTAGGGAACCAGAGAGCTGATTTTGCAACAATACCATGTAAATCAGCTCCGTGAAATTTCCAAACTCCTCAGGAATTTCTCCCGCCAGCCGGTTCGCAGACAAATCAAGGTTCTGAAGAGTAGCTATGTTGGAAAGCGACACTGGAATACGACCGGTGAGACGGTTTCCCATGAAATTGAGATAAACGAGTTGGTTCAAGTCGCCGAGTTCGCTAGGTATCTCTCCGGTGAGAGAATTGTTTGCCAGATTGAGAATTTGAAGATTTTGAAGCATACTTAGTTCGAGGGGAATCTGTCCGGTGAGATTGTTGAGTGCGAGTGTGAAAACGACGAGACTGGAGCAATTGCCGAGTTCCGCCGGAATCGGCCCATCGAGATTGTTCTGCTGCAGAATCAAATTCTTGAGCTGGCTCAGTCGACCGAATTCCGGCGCAATGCGACCGGTGAGATTACAAGAAGCTAAACCCAGAATCGTGAGGTTGACAAGATTACCGAACGAGCTCGGAATCGGACCAGAGAGAGCGTTGTCCCCGATTCGTAAGACTCGGAGGCTAATGAGCTCACCGAGCTGGCTCGGAACTGGCCCGGAGAGCTGGTTTGTGAACAGATGCAAAGCATTGAGGGAAGAAAGACCGGAGAGCTGCGGCGGAATATGACCCATGAGATTGTTCGATGAAAGGTCCAGAAGACGAAGGTGGGTGAGACGGGCGATCGCCGGCGAGATCGTTCCGCCGAGCGACGAATGGGAAAGGTTCAGACCCACCACCACCGCATTGTTGTCGCAGGAAACGCCACGCCATTTGCAGAACCCGAACCTTTTCTCCGACCAGTCGTTCAGAACTCCCAAAGGATCCTTGGAGAACGACTTCTTCACCTCCAGAAGAACCTTCAGGGTGGAATAGTCATATCTACAGGAGACAATCTGAAAGAAAAAAGGCACGAACAAATAGAGAACCAACGGCCAGACAACGACCTTCCCCATCATTTCTGGAACTTATTTTTCGCAGGGAAACACAACTCGGAAAAGAAGGCCGACGGGCAATAAGTCGACTTGTGAAACAGATTGAACAAGTTTGAACTCCAATGCTTCGGCTTCTCTTGCCGCCCATGTAACCAAAACAGCTTCATCACGATAAATTCAATTTAACGAGACAAACCGAACAACGGAGATCACAACAAGTCTTGCAACGGTGGCCGTGGCGATTGCGCAAAACCACCTCTGCAAATCAGGCTAAAACATTCGCGAGGGAACAAAATATCGCGGGAAGAAATTAAAATGAGTAGACTCACATGCACCCAGCTGGGCTTCTGCAGCAGCGATAGCAGGACGTGGTTGGATGTTGGAAGCTCGGGAAGTGAAGAGACCTTAAAGGCGTACAAGAGAGAGAACAGTCTTCGTCAGAAGATCAAAACAAAAGGCTTGAATGCCGCTCTAACTCCCCTTCTCGATCCACTCATCGGCACCATTCCCACCAACAACAGAGATATATAACCTAGAAAGCCGAAGAACAACTTCAAAGTGAGAAAAGATCAAAGAGATCCTGGAGCTGATGCAGGGAGCAGATACAGTTGTTGGGACCTGAGAGCAGAGGAACAAAGCAAAAGAATCGTGGGTTTCCATTAAGGATCAGAGCATGAAAAGCCAGCGGTTGCATTTCCAGTTTTAAATTGCTTTCAGATGCAGCATAGTCAAATGAATCAATCCAACATGCAAAACAAAATTCTTACGTCCAATAGTCGTTTTTTCTTCTCTTTCCCTCAAACTAGAGCGCTTCTAGATTATTAGTTGGGATGAGCCACCAAATCCAAATGTCTTCTAGCACAGTTTTATTAAGTGGTTGCATTCAACTTTTTTTAATATGCCCAAAGATGAAAAGGGTCTTCCATAGAAATAATGTTTAATTCATCAATGTCATAACATTCAATCGATTAGGCTAACCACCACCCTCATCTTAGTATACTCTCAAGGGTTTTAGCCATCTTTGGGTTTTAGCCAAATATCTTTTATTTATTTATTTTTTCTATAGTTTCTTTCTTTTATTCAATAGAGAAGTTATTTTCCTAATTCTTAATTTTTTTTTGTGGAACAAAATATATTAAATAAAAATTTCCCCAACAAAAACTTTAATTTTTTAATCAAACAATATATTTTACAATTATTTGGTTATGATGTAAACAGAATTATTCCTTGTGAATACTTTATTGGCTGAAGAGATTACATGACCAGTCGTCAGATGTTTTAGTCTTAAATTAGACGTTCTATTATTTGACGATTTGGCTTCATTAGCTGCATTGGTGGGTGAGATTAATCGAATTAAGAAGAATGTGCGCAAATCGGTATAGATCCATATCATAAGTTTGAACCTACATATGTTCGAGTTTGGCTTGATCTGAACATTTCGAACTCGAGCTCGAGCCTAAAATTTTTAATCATTTGAGTTCGAACTCGAGTCAGGTTTGAACTCTAACCAACATTTAAAACTACGAAAAATTAAAATTTTAAAAATAAATAAATAAAGAGAATATTGTGATGAACTTAATACTATTGAACTTCAAGCTATCATAGAGGAGTCCAAGATGTTTTAGTCTTAAATTAGACGTTCCATTATTTGAGGATTTGGCTTTATTAGCTGCATTGGTGGGTGAGATTATTTGGAGAGCAGCAACCTCTCAAGTCTTAACTTTAGAATCCTTGAAATTAAGAAGAATGTGTGCAAATCGATATAGATCGATATCGCAAGCTCGAACCTACATATGTTCAAGTTTGGCTTGATATGAAGCTTCGAACTCGAGCTTGAACCCAAAAATTTTAATCGTTTAAGTCCAAACTCGAGCCAGGTTCGAACTCCAAACTACATTTAAAAATACAAAAATTAAAATAAATAATTAAAAAGAGTATTATGGTGAACTTAGTACCATTGAACATTAAGTTATCATAGAGGAGTCTAAGACTTTGCAATGGAGCATACTAATGTATAATAACCAACTTAATGGAGCTAAAAGAAAGAGCAAACACCAACATTAGATGTTGAGGGACCCAAAAAGGTTGAATGATCGATTGTCATTGAGGTTTGAGGTAAATAAGAACAACTATTAACCAATTAAAGAGGGAATTAACAAGTGCAATCAGAGTAAAGGGTTTTTTTTGTAAAAAATTATATGTTAACGAGTCGGCTTATAATCTAACAAGTCAATCTTGGAAAATCTCAAGTTTGCTAAGTTATACTTAACGAGCTTTATTTTAAGTTTAAGCTCGAGCCAAGTTCAAAGAAAAACTGAATTAGCAAAGTGTTTTTCGAGCAAAACTCAAATGGTTTACAAACCGATCTGGCTTGGTGCTACTCCTACCTGTCATCACTAACACGAAAATAGTTTAATAAATATCAAATTTTGGATGAATATTCAATTTAAACGTTGTTTATTTGATTTGACTTAATCCAATCTCCAAGCAAGATAGACAAAATAAACTCACTTGATCAATTCTTCAATTTGATTTGACTTAATCCAATCTGCAAGCAAGATGACAAAATAAACTCACTTGATCAATTCTTCAACCGCACTAAAGCACACATTTTTTTATGACACGAACCCATCCACAGAGACCAGGAATGGATATGGTCTCGTCAATTATTGAATGGGTTTAAATATTGTGTTAAATTAAGAGAGTGTCATTGCCACGGGTTCAACTACACTTGATTCTTTGTTTGGTTTATAAAAAATACTCGTCACGGGAGGAGAGAAGGGGTGGACTTCCACCCTGATTTTTAAATTTTTTAATATCATACGGATGTCCTTCCCATACCAAACCCTCTATTGACTCAAGGTTCAACAAGACACCTATTTGGATGGTTTTTGTTTTTATAATATTGGTTTGTACTAGTTTTAGTAGATAAACATATTCTTACCTCATATTTTATAGCCTACAAAATATTAAATGGTTAGAATGGATATATGAGTTTCTTATTATTCTAACAAATACCAACGAAACTAAAAAAAAAAAAAAAAAAAAACACAACCACAAGAAGGATTTCTTTTTAACAAGAAAACTTTACAATGAGAAAATTGGTTAAAATATAGTTAAATTTTTAGTCATTTTGATCTCCTCAGACAACACAAACAGTATTACCCTTTGTTCAAAATTTTATAATCTAAAAATCTATATTACTAAACTTGGATCAACTGATTGGTAGAATAGATTTAGTAAGACCCAACTATATATATATATGAGGGGTGATCCAATATGAAAAGTCATTTGGTGAGAAATATACGAAACGGCTATCTCAGCCATCCAATCATTGATTAGATGGTTGAGATAGTCGTTGATCGGACGGCTGAGGTAGCCATTGATCATGATCGGATGGTTGAGATAGTATTTCGCATGTTTCACACCAAATGGTTTTCGTATTGGATCAACCCCTTATTCATAATATATATAGATAGATAGATAGATAGATAGATAGATAGATAACTGAGGGGATGTAAGACCAATTGATGTTTTGAGATCAAATAGTAAATTGCAAAAGAAAAAATTATCCAAATTGGTCTCCTCTTGCCCATTGACAAAAATGCACCCCATACCTCCCTCCCCTCCCTTAACCTACATGGCACCCCCCAGCACACACCCACCCAATGCTAAAAGGGGAAGGAAGGGAGACTTCAACCCCTTCTTCTCTTTGCTAATACAAATAATGGAAGGAAAATACCTATTGAACTCAATATCCTCCATTGAAATCATTCCGATGATAATAAAAACTTAAGTTAATAATAATATACATTAGAATTGACTTGATGTATAAACAAAATCCCTAGGAAATTGCTAACAACATATTTATTTGATTAAAAGATGACTAATTGAACCATACAAAAAGGAAAGTAAGTAATTTATTCCATAAAGCACATCATTCAAACAACCTAGTAGCACCATGTGCAAGCAAGAGAATATAACACAATAAGCTAGCAAACCCCACTAAAATTAGAGAAATAAAAAGAAAAGTAAATAAAACAAGGTCAAGTAAAAAAGGTCATCCAATTAGACTAGTCCCATTTGATTGGATGAAAATAAAGAAAATCACCCCATTGAAGAAGAAAAAAAGAAAAATAAATTCAAATAAGTTATCTGATCGAAGTGGATCAACCAAACAACTCATGCAAGCAAGTCAAAAAGAAAAACTAATGAGGAAGGTGTTCGTCCATCCAAGTCAAATCAATTGGATGTTGCCTACAAAAATCTCGAGAGGGAATAATGAAGGTCGACCAACCGACTATTGCTCGACTAATCAATGATGGAGATATAAAAGTTTCTATTGGAAGGCGTACGTCAAAACAAACAACAGAAGAAGATGCCCAAAGGCTTGAAGAAGAAGGGGCATCGAAGAAGTAAACCGATCAATACCAAGTTGATCTAACATGTGCATATAGAAATGTGTTTGTCCAAAGTTGTTGCCCAAGCTAATTGGACCACCAATTCAAGTGAAGTAGAATGAGAAAAAGGCGTTTAAAAAAGATCAATCAACAAAATCAAATTTGACCGAATGACACATTTTAAATAAATTTAAGAAAGAGATTAAAGGCTTTGATTCATCCAAAATAGGTATTCAAATTTTACAAGTGACTTATATGTGATTAGCATTCTATTATAAAAAATTTGCATTTTTCTTGTGAATTTTAATTGAGATTTTCAAAATTTTAAAATGGGCAAAATGTGTTTTTCCAATCTCAACAATTCAAAATTTTGAAAGTTTAGAACTTGTTTATTTAAGTTGATTTCACCCCAAGATTTACCTCTTCCTAAAGTAAAGCAAAATCTACTTTGAAAATGTAATTGGAAATTGAATTTGTGATTTGAAAAACCACTAAGCGAAAGTTAAGTACTTATGCTTTTACTTTAAAAACCCTTTTTGCGTAGCCTGATTCTTCCTTTTTGAGTTCCATTATATTGATTGCTCTAGAAACCAAATTAGAAGTGCCTAGTACATTGATTTGAAATCATTTGGGATATTTGAAAGTGCTTTTCAGAATCCAAGCATCATTGAATCATACTTTGAAATATTTTAATTGATCTTGGTCTAGCAAATCTAAACTAAAATATTTAGATCCCTGACTAGTGTGGTTGCATTGTGGAATCAACTTTAAGCTGAATTACTTTATGATTTCTCCCATTTGAAAAACCAATCCAATTTATATTGAGGTTTTATTATGAAATATTGTCAACCAAGGACCCAATGAGTTGATAATGCATTGCCTAGGAACTTAGGGTTTGTGTGTCTATCTTATCATGCTTGAATTATGTAATTTGCCTATTGAGAGGCATTATGCTTATGCATAAGTGTATTCAAGTAACCCTTGATCATTTAGTCACGTCAACTACAAGAAAATAGAGTTCCAAATTTGTTGGCAGAAGCTCTTCTGGAGAAAAATTCGTTGTGAGAGTGTGATGACACGTTTTGTTGTTATAATTCGTTAGTAGAGAAGTCAAAACCTCTACCAACGAATTTATAGAATTTGCTACTACAAATCTGAAATTATAGCAATGAAGTAAAAATTCGTAAGTGGATACTTTAACAACACCGCCAAGGAATTTTGTAATTTGTTAGTAGAAGTTTAATTTGTGGATATTTTAACAGGTGGATATTTTAACAACACCGCCAAGGAATTTTGTAATTCGTTAGTAGAAGTTTAATTTCTAAAAAAAATGTAGTAATTTACTATAAAAGCTCAAAAAAAAAATACAAGCAAATTCCTACAATTCTCTAGCAAAATCCTAGCAAATTTTGTAAATAATACAAAATAAATAATTTTAAAAACCTTTTAGTAGTGATGTTTTGTGTTTTCACTAGTAGAAACATATATCAAACAAATATTTTTATTTTTAATATTAATTTATTTAATAAAACGTAATTATATGTAAAAAAAATTTTAAATTAAATTGAAGTGATAAAAATTAAGTAAAAAATTAAAATTACAATAAATAAATTACACAAAAAATGTATATAAAATGTATAAAAATAAATTGATAAAAATAAAATAAAAAATACATAAAAAGAATTGTACACATTAATTTAGGAGAGGATCTAAAGAACCACCACCACTCTGATTACAAAAGTCAATGAAGTATTTCTTTTTTTCATAAATTCAACATGGTATCAGAGCAGGTTATGTGAGTTGACTCAATCAACCCATAGAGAGAATGTGATCTTTTTTCGATTATTATCTCTAGCATTTTAGATTCGTATCTATCTTTTTTTTTTCTCTTTTTAGTCCCCATACCCGTTGTTTACTGTTGCTCGGTGAATCCGTTTGTTTACTTCTTCTCTTGGTGATTGATTCTAAGAGCTCAATTTGTTGTCGCATCTCTGCTAGCTCACGAACGATTACTTCTTCTGCCTTCCAAATAAGGGCTTATCTTGTCTCCCTTTTCAATCCATCCAATTTCATTATGTTTGGATTGAAGAGATCCTCAAATCGGCATCGATTAGGCTCCGTGTGTTGCTGTGTTAATTTATTTATTTTTCAAATCTTATCTCACGCAGAGGAGAGAATGGCATCGCCACTGCAAGATCTCTTTGTCAGGACCCACTACCACCTATTGAACTGCTCTGTTGAGTTAATCTGATTAATCTACCAAGTGCTTGTTAATTACTCTAGTCATCTGGTTCAAAGTTGATTATTGTCAAGTAATATGCCAAGTTGATTACTCTGCCTATTATTGCAGCTTCTTTGGGATCTCTGGTTCAGCACCATCGATCGCAACGATCCCTCTCTGCTCTCACTACTATCCCGCTCTGTTCAGCGCAGTTGGGGAAGCAGAAGACGACACTGTTTCTCTTCACCGGCAACTTTGTTTTCGCTTATAGAAGCCGAAGACGACGACCACTCATCCCACGAGCTATATACCATCTACTATTCTGTTTTTGCTGAGATTACATTTTGTCTTAGTTCATCGTTGTCTCATTCTGTTCGGAAGTGGGGACGACAATAGTGGGAACAACTATTCCTTCGCTGCCTTATTTTTGCCGTTGTTAGAGAAGACGACTCTATTGAGTCCATTTTCTATTTTGCCTCATTGGATTATTTCCTCCGTCGAGAACTTTATTTTTTTCGAGTTATTTGCTCTCACCGGCTGTCGACATCTTTTGGAAATACCTACCTTCCAAATAACGGCTTATCCTATCTCTCTATCTTTGAGCTATTCGGTATCGTAGGGAAGAAGAAGGCACCGTTAGGAAACAAGCTTTATTTGAGCATTGAGCCCAACTCGGACCAGACATTATTGGGTCAACCCAGTGAACCAATAACCCGAGAGTCATATGTTTCGCTTGGGTTAACCCAGCGAGCAGAGTTGATTCAGCCCAACCCAGTCCGGGGTCAACTAGGATACGGGTCAACCTGACTCAGCCCACTTATTTCCTACCCCGATTATATGTGTTCGGGTTTCGAGTTCTATACATATTTTTTTTGTGACTCGGTTATATTAGTCTACTATATGACTCGGTTCTATATCTTTGGCTAAATTATTATCTTGGATTATTAATCGGTTCCAACATACTATTTGGTGCAACTTCCTTATTTATTGACGGACTCTCTATGAACTATTTCATTTGTCCTTATTACCCTTAAGGACTTCTATTATTTACTAGTTATCCGCTAATGCTATATTGTTAGGAATTAAACGCTGTAATTCCAAACTAACCAGAGCAATAATAATAAACGTAGAAGAAGGGAAAAACAAACAACAAGATTTATACAAGTTTACCTCAACGTGAAACTACGTCCTGTCTTCTGCCTCTGCAGTAATCCACTATGAAGATGAAATAGTATACAAGAGAAATTACATACTTAAAGGTATTTCTCTCTAACCTCACGGGCTGCAACTCGAGATGTTCCTTGGATTAAGATAATTAAACCCTAATAGCCCTACCCCTCAATTCTAAAGAGAAAATAAAGGCAACCGTGATGCAAGTGTAAAATTCCCAAAATTAGGGCGTTAATTAGCCCCCACAGCTTAACAATATCCCACTTGGAGACTAATCCATCATCAATATCTCCTCAGCCACTCCAACAACTTATCAATCCTTAGAGAAAAGTCCAACTAAAGTTGCACACAATTTCAATTTTTCGATTGTAACAGTCTTCATTAAAATTTTAGTTGAATTCTAACTTCCTTGAATCTTCTCATGCGCTAAGACTCCATCCTCCAGAGCCGATTTGATGAAGTGATAACGCACCTATATGTGATTTCTTCTAGCATGATAACCAGGATTCTTTCCTAAATGAATAGCACTCTGACTGTCACAATGCAACACATTCTTCCCAAGCTAGAGACCTAATTCTTCCCAGAAAGACTATAGCCATACCATCTCTTTGCTGGCTTCGGTCACTATGACATATTCTGCCTCAGTGGTGGAAAGATCAACTATCTTTTATAACTTGGAGAACCAACTAACTATTGTACCACCCAATGTAATCCCAAGTCTGATTTTCTGAAATCCCAAGTCTGAGTCTGTAGTGCCTCTCAAATTCCTGAGAATCCACTTCACTGCTTCCCAATGTTATTTATCCAAATTACTCATATATCTGCTCATAACTCCCACTGCATGAGCTATGTCTATTCTAGTACACAACATGGCATACATGAGACTGCCAGTAACAGAAGCATAAGGAACATTGGCCATGTTGGCTCACTCCTGCTTTGTAGAAAGTGGACTGCTCCTTATATAGCCTAAAGAGACTAGCCAAAGGAGTATTCACTGGTTTTGCATCATTCATGTTGAATCTACTCAGCTCTTTCTTCACATATTCTTCTTGTGATAATTTCAAGACATCAATGTCTCTAGTAATCCTCATCCCGAGGATTTGTTTTGTAGCACCCAAATCCTTCTTTGCAAACTTCTTCGACAAATCCCTTTTCAAATTATTTGTTATCTATTGCTCCTTTCTAGCCTTAGAAAAGCTAACCCTTTTCAGCTTGCCAAAAATACAGCCTTCACACAAACTATTGTTTACATTTTTTAACCTTGGTAGCTTCCCTTTGGATTGAAGCACTTTCATTCCCTTCTCACTCAATTGACCGTGCATATAATACCACAAGTCAGAATCAATAACAGCATCAGCAACTGCAATCATGTCTCTGTAGCTGGAAGTGATATAAAAAGTTCCAGTTTTTACTCCTCGTGCAACAACCATGTCTCCCTTAGTGACTTTCTAGGAAACACCATTAAAAGTCACACTATGACCTTCATCGTCAAGCTACCATACTAAGATCAGATTACACATCAATTTTGGCACATGTCTCACCTTGTGAATTTTCCACACTGACCCATTTGACATCCTCAAACTGACATTACCAATTCTGACAATATCCAAAGATTCTCCATCAGCAAGATACTCCTTCTGTAGTGGAGTGAAAAGAAGCCCTAAATCCAACACCCAAGAAGCAATAGGGTTATCAACCGACAAGAGTAAACAATCTTGTACTTCTTTAGTCACCGCATTTTCAGCATCACCTTTCTTTTCGTCCTTCTTCAGTGCTTTGCAGTTCTTCTTTATGTGACCAAACATGCTATAATTCTAGCACTCCACATTCCTTCCGGATTTGGACTTGCTTCTTCCATTCCTTGACTTCCCTTTACCATTGCCCTCATTAGAATTCCTCTTTAAGTTCCTGCTCCTAGTATCAGCACTTAGGGCAGAATTAGATGTCGACGAAGTTCTTTCTACAAAATTCCTCTATAAGAATGGTATCCCGAACATCATTAAAAATCAACATCCTATTGCCTACAAAGTTGTTAACCACAAGCCTCATAGGACCCCAACAATTTGGCAGAGACGCCAAAAAAATTAAAGCATGAACCTCATCATCAAATTTAATTTGAATTGAGGTCAATTGATTGAAAATCATGCTACACTCATTCAAATGCGAGGCCATTGATGTATTTTCTATTGTCTTTAAATTGAACAGTATTTTCATGAGATGTACCTTATTATTTGTGGAATGCTTCTCATACATCTTAGACAGAATCTTTATCAGCCCACTGTGGTTTTCTTCGATGTCACGTTGTGAGCAACTTTCTTCGATAGTGTTAACCAGACTACTCCCAACACTTGTCTATCGAGGAGATTCCGCTCATCATCTTTCATACCTTCTGGTTTCATATCTAGAAGTGGTGTATGCAACTTTTTACTGTACAAACAATCTTCGATTTGCATCCTATCAAACTTGCTGATCCCCTAGTGCCGATCCTTCACCGCTAACCATTGCTCTCAATCATGAACCAAAACTCTTATACCACTTGTAAGGAATTAAACACCCTAATTCCAAACTAATTGTTGAATTTAGGACCCCATAAATAATATCTCGAGCAAGGTGATAGAGAGAAGAGGTGATAGAATTTATGTCCTTGCTTTGATTGATTTATTATAAATACAAGGTCCTCTATTTATAGTGGAGGAGTGATAGGATTTATATACACTTTCCTAATATAATTCAACTTAATTTAGAACTTACCCAAATTTTAACTTCCTTAACTTGTGACTTACTTATATTCTAAGTCCCCCACAAGGACATGATCTGTTAGCTGGATTTGCCAGCTCGTGTAATATATTTTTTGGGTTCCACGTAATCTTCTAGCTCATGTGTCAAAGATACCAGCTCGTGGTATCTTTTGTGGGTTCCACTAGATCTTCAATTCTGCCAACTAGTGCCAGCTTGTGTGATTACTTCTCTTGGTTTCTCACATCCTCATAGTGGTCCCACCAGCTTGTGCAACCATGGTGGGTCACACATTGTAACACTCCCCCTCAAGCTGGGGCTGAAAAAACATCATAGATGCCCAGATTGCTACAGATGGTTTACAAAATTTTTTGAGTGACTGGTTTGGTGAGAATATCTGTAACCTGGTTTTGAGAAGATATATGCTTGAGAGATAAGATACTTGTAGAGAATTTTTTCTCGAATGAAGTGGCAATCTATTTCAATATGCTTTGCTCTCTCATGAAAGACTGGATTCGATGTGATGTGTATTGCGGTCTGATTATCGCAATATAGGACCATAGGAGCTTCTTTATAGAATCCCAGTTCAGTAAGAAGAGACTTGATCCATAGGATTTCACTGATCGTGTGTGTCATAGCTTTGTACTATGCTTCTACACTATATCTTGCAACTATATTTTTTTTTCTTGCTTCTCCATGTAACCAAGTTCCCTCAAACCATTGTACAATATCCCGAAGTAGATTTTCTGTCATCCGGGGATCCGGCCCAATCTACATCTGAAATTCCATCAATGTTGAAGTAACCATGATTTTTATCAAGAAGCCCTCTTCCTGGTGCTCCTTTCAGATATCGCAATATCCTTTCTAGTGTTTTCCAATGACTTAGTTGTGGGTTGTGCATATACTGACTTACCACACTGATTGCATATAAAATATCCGGCCTTGTTACACAGAGGTAAATCAGTTTTCCTACCAATCTTTGATATTTTCCAGTATCTACCTCTTCTCTAGTACCTGCACATAATTTTATTTTTGAGTCCATAGGAGTTTCTACTGGTCTGCATCCCATCATTCCAGTCTCCTCCAGTAGGTCAAGGACATACTTCCTCTAAGATAATATAATTTCATGTCTGGATTGTAGTACTTCAATACCCATAAAATATTTGAGCAGCCTCAGATTCTTTGTCTTGAATTCAGCAGATATCCTCTCTTTTATTTTTGGGATGCCCTCAAGATCACTACAAGTTATAATAATATTATCAACATATACTGCCAGAATAACTTTGCCCTTCGGTGTGTCTTTAATAAATACAAAGTGATCTTCAGAGCAACTATGAAATCCAGCCCGTATAAGTGCTTGGCTAAAATTTTTAAACCATCCATGAGGATACTTAACCCAGGACCATAACAGACTGTTTCAAACCATTAAGGGATTTTTGTAGTTGGCATACGCACTCCCCCACAACCACATATCTAGCTAGTTTCTGCATATAAATTTTCTCTTTTATATCCCCTTTCAAAAAAATATTTTTTACATCGAGAAGGTTTCCTCATAATCAATGCCATAACATTGTGTATAGCCTTTAACAATAAGGTGGGCCTTCAGCTGAGCAACGGACCCATCCAGATTGTGTTTTATAGTAAACACCCATTTGCAACCGACATGTTTCTTGTCTTATGGTAGTGGACTAGTGCCCATGTCTGATTTTCATTAAGAGCCTACATTTCTTTATCCATGGCCGCCTTCCACTCTGGATGTGTGGGCACCTTCTGATAGGACTGTGGTACAGAGATGGAAGAAATAGCAGAGAGAAATTGACAACATACAGGGGACAGAAGATGATGAGACACAAAATTTGTTAAGGGGTGAGAAGTAGAGGGTATGGTGCATGATAGGGGTGCTTTTCTAAGGGCAATAGGACGAGTTTCATATTGTGGACCAAAAAAATTTGGAGAAGATAGACTTACCTCGGTGGGATCTATAAACTCAGCAAGTGTGGTGTCAGCCAGAGTGTCAGGGGGTTGAGAAGTCTCTGTAGGACGGGGCACAACCGGTCGAGGAGACCCTAGTACGGAAGATAAACCCGGAGGAAAATTGTCATAATAAAATGGAGAGTCTTCAAAGAATGTGACATCCCTTGACACGAGTAAACGCTGAAAAATGTGATTATAGCAAACATAACCCTTTTGTGTGCGAGAGTATCCTAAAAAGATACACTTGATAGATTTGGGATCAAGTTTACTATGATTGGGGGAAGAGATATGGAAAAAACATTGACACCCTAAGACTCTCAAGGATAGTGCAAAGAGATCATCATTGGGTAATAATAGAGACGAATGGGATTTACTACCAAGAACGGAAGATGGTAACCGGTTTATAAGAAAATATCCGGTAAGGATTGCATGTGGCCAATAATAGTAAGGAACTTTCATGGCATATAGTAAACCTCGAGCTACCTTAAAAATATGATTGTTCTTTTGCTCGGCTTTTGCTCGGCTATACCATTTTATTGAGGGGTGTAGGCACATAATATTTGATGAATAATGCCATTTTCTTGACAAAAACCATCAAGGTCTTTGGAGGTGTACTCTTTGGCATTATCAGATCAGAGGATTTCAATTTTCTGAATAAACTAAGGGAGTACCATAGCATGAAACGCTTTAAATATCAATGGTATTTTATAACGCTCTTTAAATAGAAATAGCCAAGTGGTACGAGTGAAGTCATCGATAAATGTGATAAAATATTAACTTGTGAAAAGTTTGAGACACTCAAGGGTCCCCATACATTAGTATGAATTAAGGAAAAGGGAGTGACACTTTTAACTTCTGGACGAGGTGAGTATGTGGACCTCTGATGTTTGCTCATTTGACAGACTTCACATTGAAATTCTGACCTTGATTTGCGTAGGAAACATATGATGAAGTGATTGCGCAGAAGAATGTCCCAACCAATTGTGCTATAATCTGGTTGCAGCTTCACTGGTGGAAATAGTATTTATTTTTGGCACACCTAGGTAGTAGAGCCCCCCTTGTTCACAGCCTCCACCAATCACCTACTTCGCTATAAGATCCTAAAAATACATGATGTGGGTGAGAAGGTGAGAGAGCAATTAAAATATTTGGTGAGTTGACTAACTGATATAAGATTTAGGGGAAGGTGGGAACAAAAGTATTTCAGTTAGCGAAAGTGATGGTGTAACAGAAGTGGAACCTTTCCCTAAAACTTTAGTTTGAGACCTGTCAGCTATGGTAACAAAGTTTTGTGGAAGACAAGGAGACACTAAGTGTAGTAAATTTCTGTTACCTCTAAGATGTTTGAAGGCCCTTGAATCAATTATCCATAAAGAAGAAGAGACAGATAACATACCTGAAGTAGCAGTAATAAAGGATGAACTTGGAGCAAGACCTATAAGTGATTTCATTTTTTGGAATATCTCATACTCATCATCATGAAGGGTTTTCTTGTCTGTTGATGTAGTAGGTTGTTCCTCCTTTGTAGTACTTAATAAGACTTGAGTAGCCTTCCTATAACACATCTCTTCAAGGTGGCCATATTTTTTATGCAAAAAGTTCTATTGCTTTTCTGACTAGCTTGTATCTATTGTGTGGCCAACTGTCCCACGCTTGGTGCATTCTCTTCTATAACGATTCCTTCCACCACTTCCTTGGCCACCTCTAAAGTTTATGCCACGGCCTCAGCCTTGGTCAGATTTTGTTCCCATATGTCCAGAGTACATAACGGATGATACTTCAGTATTAGGGGAAGAAGCGTCTAGAATATGGAGAAGTGTGGCACATACATCATTAAAGTTGGGAACCGCGGAAGAGCTAAGAAGTTGACTCTTAGTAATTTCAAGATACGATTTAATATTAGCAAGGCATATGGCAGTGACTAAGGCCTCTTTCTATTTGTCTTGGAAAGAGATGTTCATGGAAGTAGGCTGGGCTAGCTTCCATTCTTGAAGAAGTCCTCTAAAACGAGCCAAATATTAATGGATATTGTCGCCTTGTTTGGAGGTAAGCACCCGTTGGAGAATATCTTATGGCTTGTGTAAATTGTCAAAGCTAGAATACAGCTTCGCACATGTCTCCCAAATTTTATTAGTTGTCTCAAGATGAATAACATTATTGGAGACCTGTTCTTCGATACTATTAATGAGCCAACTAATAACCAACGTATCATTCTTCAACCACTTAGTATAAAAATATCACTTTCGTCAATATGTGGTCCACGATTGATGAGATGACCAACGAGGTCTTTTGTGATAAGGAACCGTTGAACCAATGTGGACCAGCTCATAAAATTTGAAACCTCCTGCAATGGTAGTGTTACTTCTGAGTATGTCATGCTTGTGACTCATGCTTTCTTCAGCCATAATAGGCAAGTCAAAAAAATCTCCAATAAAAAATAAACCAAGTAGAGGTCTTTAACCAACTCGGTTAGTGGAGATGCTCAGCATAAGTTAAGTAATCATGTGAAGTGAATAATCACTCATAAAACATTAAATATCATTCTTCTTAATCCGTGAATCTTGTTACCACAAAGTTTTTTTAAAAAAACTCAACATGCACTGGTCTCGGTTAAAAATTTCCAAACCAATAAAACTGTCTTGGTAACTTCTTCTAATCCAAGATGCATCTATTTTCACAATATTATAAGATGAGGATATCATAAACACATCTTAAAAACCATCTTATAATATCCAAAAATCAGTAGCATAAATCAATAAATTTAACAAGACAACTTATCTCATGTGCTTTTATCTTGCTTCATGAAGAGCCTTCTATTAGCATTCGTCATCATATCTTCAAAGAGCATTTCTTTGACGTGGAATCCTAAATTGGTTGCTCTGATACCATGTTGAATTTAGGACCCCATAAATAATATCTCGAGCAAAGTGAGAGAGAGAAGGGAAAAACCAAGAAGGAGAAAGAGTGCTCTCGGGTAGAGGTGAAACAAGAAGAAAAAGAAGAAGAAGAGGGAGAAGAAGAAGCTCTACACGAGAGAGGGAGAGGAGAGAACTCCTTGCCTTGATTGCCTTATTATGAATACAAGATCCTCTATTGATAGTGGAGGAGTGATAGAATTTATGTATATTTTCCTAATATAATTCAACTTAATTTAGAACTTACCCAAATTCTAACTTCCTTAACTTGTGACTTACTTAAATTCTAAGTCCTCCATAAGGAAGTGATCTCATAGCTGGATTTTCCAGCTCGTGTAATATATTTTGTGGGTCCCACATAATCTTCTAGCTCATGTGTCAAAGATACCAGCTCGTGGTATATTTTATGGGTCCCACTAGATCTGCAATTCTGTGAACTTGTGCAAGCATGAGTGCTGACTCCTCTTGGCCTCTCACATCCTCATAGTGGGTCCCACCAGCTCATGCAACCATGATGGGTCTCACATTGTAACACTAACGAGAGCAATAATAATAAATGCAGTTTACTTTTTCGTGCATGCTTTTATACAGGTTCGCCTCAAGGTGAGACTACGCCCTGTCTTCCACCACTGCAGTAATCCACTATGAAGATGAAATAGTTTACAAGAGAAATCGCACACTTATAGGGCTTTCTCTCTAACCTCTCAAACTGCAACTTGAGATGCTCCTCAGATTAAGATAATCAAACCCTAATAGCGGCTCCCCTCAATTATAAAGAGAAAATTAGGGCAACCACAATACAAGAGTAAAATTTCCAAATTGCCCTTAATTAAACAACAACGTAAGGCATTAATTAGGCTCCACAACTTAACATTATCTTCTATTTATGTTGAGTTAGTTAATTATGTTAGGACTTATCTTTAAGTGTTAGAGTTTGGGTGTAATTGGGATAAGGGTAGTTTAATTGTAATTTGACTCTACTACTTTCCTCTATTATAAATAGGGGTTCATGTACTCTGATTACAAAAGTCAATGAAGTATTTTTCTTTTCCATAAATTCAATAATACTAATGTCTTGAAACTATTACAAGAAGAATATATGAAGAAGATGCTGAGCAGATGCAACAAGCATGATGCAAAACTAGTGAGTACTCATTTGGCTAGTCACTTTAAGCTATCTAAAGAGCAATCACCTTATACAGAACGAGAGTGAGCCCATATGGCTAATGTGCCTTATGCTTCTGCTACTAGCAGCCTCATGTATGCCATGGTGTGTACTAGACCAAACATAGCTCATGCAGTGAGAGTTTTGAGCAAATATATGAGTAATCCAGATAAACAACATTGGGAAACAGTGAAGTGGATTCTCAGATGTTACAATGTGGGACCCACCATGGTGTGCACGAGCTGGGGGGACCCACAATGAGGACATGGGATACCAAAAAGAGTCCTCACCCAAGCTAGCACGAGTTAAGAAGATAAAAATCACAAGCTTAAATGAGTTAGAAGACTTGAAGATCAAGTGGGACCCACAAAGATACCACGAGTTGGTAACCTTATCAATATGAACTGGAAGATCATGTGGGACCCACAAGGATAAGGCCACGAGTTGGCCTCCTCCCTTATATTCACATTATTGAAGAAGAGTTCTAGTTCAACTCATATTAGACTTCTAGTAGATTGTGTAGATAGACTTATCTTAGAGAGTTAGAGTTGGAATGTAATTAGAAGATTGAAAGGTCAATTGTATAAGGACTATATCACTTCCTCTACTATAAATAAAGGTGTTATAATTTAGAATTGATCAATTTATACATCTCCTTCTTGAGTAAATCTCTCTCTGTGTGCTTGGCGCACATCTCTCTTTTCTTTTTTTTCTCTCCACCCAAGAGCTCTTCTTCCCTTTTCTTATCTTTCTTTCTCCTTTCTCTTACTCAGAATATTGGAAAATGGATCCTAAATTCAACATGGCATCAGAGCATTAAATTTAGGATCCTACATCAAAAGGAATGCTCTAAAGAAGTGATTATCAACCCCACTCAAAGAAGGCTCTTTTGTTAAGAATGATCACAAACCATGAGATAAGTGCTTAATTTTTTTTCTTCATGTTACTTGTTTCAAAATTTAGAAGATGATTTCAAGATGATTATGTGAATGCTTTTCATCTTATGATATTTTGGATATGCATGCTTCTCCATCTAGAAGAAGCTATCAAAACAGTTTTGTCGGTGTGGAAATTCTGTTAATCGAGACCAATCCATGATCAGATTGTTGGAATTTTTTTTTATGGGAACAAGAGTCCCCTAATATAGCAGATTGTTATTGAGTCTCTTAAGAGTAGTATTAGAGGGGAAAAATCAAAATAATAATTTATCATCAATGCTAAAGTTCTCCATTCATCGAGTTGTTTGAAGAATACTACTAGGTGATATTGTTATAATTTTTTTTTAAGAAGGGCCTATCATGGCCGAAGAGAATATGAATATCAAAAGTGATATAATGAGAATTACCAATATACTCTTACATGGGGTATCAAATTTTATGCGTTGGTCCACATCGGTTCAGAGGTTTCTTATAACAAAAGACCTACTTGGTCACCTTACCACCTAAGGACCACCTATTGATGAAGATGATATTGTTTATAATAAATGGTTAAAAAACGATACCTTGGTGATTAGTTGGCTAATCAACAGCATGGAAGAACATGTCTCCAACAATGTCATTCATCTTGACAGTGCTAAACAAATTTGGGAGACTTGTGCTAACTGTACTCTTGCCCGAATACTCTACATAAACTATATGATATTCTCCAAAGGATGTTGAATACTAAACAAGGAGAAAATATCCATGAGTACTTGGCCCACTTTGGAGGTTTTCTTCATGAATGGAAGTTAGCTCAACCTTTAACCACATATATTTCTATCCAAGACAAGTAGAAGGAAGACTTGATTACTGCTATTTGCCTTGCAAATATTAAACCCCATCTTGAGATTGCCAAGAGTCAACTTCTAAGTGCTTCTATTGTCCCCGAGTTTGATGATGTATGTGCAACACTACTCCGTATTTCAGACACTTCTTCCTCCACTACTAAAGTACCATCCGCTATCTATTCAGATCATAGAGGACCATCATCCGACCGTGGTCGAGGCCGAGGCAGAGGTTATAGAGGAGGCCAAGGAAGAGGTGAAAGGACTGGTGCTGGCAGAACAGATGGGAAAGAATGTGCTAATTGTAAGAAATTTGGCCACACTATAGATCAATGTTATTCAAAGGATTACACAACATGCGGTTACTATGCGCAATATGATCATTATAAAAAAATATGTTATAAAGCCAATGGACAGTTAGAATTGACAAAGGCTGAGCAAGCTTTTGTAAGTGATACAAAAGAAGAACAACCCAAAAAATCAGCAGCACAAAATTTTTTTACTGATGAAGAGTATGAGCTATTTCAGAAAATGAAGACAATGCTGGTTTCTTCTCCTAGTTCCTCCCCAACTACAGCTACCACTACTGCTTCAAGTATGATATCTGTCTAATCTTCATCCTGGATAATTGACTCAGGAGCCTCCGAGCATTTTACAGTTAACAAAAATTTATTACATTCTCTATCTCCTTGTCTTTCACACAAGTTTGTTACCATAGCTAACGGTTCTCAAACCAAAGTCCAAGGGAAATGATCCACTTCTATCACACCATCACTTCCACTCACTGATATTCTTTTCGTTCCTACTTTCCCTTTGAATCTATTATCTGTTAGTCAGCTAACAAAATATTTTAATTGCTTTGTTACCTTCTCACCCACTTCATGTATATTTTATGATCTTATAACGAAGCAGGTGATTGGTGGAGGCCATGAACAAGGGGGGCTTTACTACCTAAATGTACCAAAAATGAATATGGTTTCCACTACTAAAAATGAAAGTTACGACACAATCAGTTGGGACATCCATCTGCACAGTCTCTTCATTATATGTTTCCTTCTCTTAAAGTAAAGTCATAATTTCATTATGAGGTTTGTCAATTGAGTAAATATCAAATGAGTACATACTCTCCTAGTCCAAAAGTCAAAAGTGTTACTCCATTTTCTTTAATTCATACTGATGTCTGGGGGCCCTTAAGTGTCTCCAACATTTCTCAAGCAAAATATGTATTACATTTATTGATGATTTCACTCGCACAACTTGGTTTTTTGTATTTAAGGAGCGTTCTAAGATACCATTTATTTTTTAAGTCATTTCATGCTACAGTACTCACGTAGTTAAGTCAGAAAATAAAAATACTTCGGTCTGATAAAGCCAAAGAATATGTTTCCAAATACCTTGACTCTTTTTGTCAAGAAAATGGTATTATCCATCAAACATCATGTGTCTACACTCCTCAACAAAATGGTGTAGTCGATAGGAAAAATCATCATATTCTTGAGGTAGCTCGAGGTTTATTATATGCCATGAAAGTTCCCTAATTTTATTGGCCTCATGCAGTCCTTATGGCTTGCTTTCTTATAAATCGTCTACCACCTTCCATTTTTTGTAATAAATCTCCTTACTATAGATTATTACCAAATGATGATCCATTTTCACTACATTTGATACTCGTCCTATTGCTGTAAGGAACGACCTAGATCATGCACTAGACCTTCCACTTCTCATCTCATTTCAAATTTCGTGTTTCATCATCACCTCTCACCTTCATGTTGTTAGTTTCTTTCTTCTATTTCCTCTATATCTATTCCATAGTCCTATCAGAAGGCTCTACAGCATCCAGGATGGAAGGTAGCAATGGATGAAGAAATGAAAGCATTTAATAGCAATCAGACATGCTCACTGGTTCCTCTTCCAACAAATAAAAAACTCGTTGGTTGCAAGGGTGTTTATACTATCAAACATAATCCGAATGGGTCAATAACTCGATTGAAGACTCGACTAGTTACCAAAGGTTATCCTCAATGTTATGGAATTGATTATGAATAAACCTTCTCTCCAGTGGCAAAAATGAACTCGGTACATATATTATTATCTCTGGCGACCAATTCATCATGGCCGATATATCAACTTGATGTGAAAAATGCATTTCTAAATGGGGATATTAAAGAAGAAATTTATATGCAATAACCACATGGGTATGAGGTTGAGGGGGAGTCAGTATGCCGCCTAAAAAAATCTTTGTATGGTCTAAAGCAATCCTCTCGGGCATGGTTTGAGAAATTGAGTCAAGCCCTCATATAGGCCGGCTTTTACAGATGCTCTGGAGATCTCTCAGTATTTATTGAAAACACACCGAGAGGTAAGATAATTTTGGCTATATATGTCGGTATATCATTTTAACTGGTAGTAATTCCGAGGGCATCCAGAAAACAAAGGAAAAAATATGTGCTGAATTCAAGACGAAGGATCTTGGACTACTCAAATATTTTTTGGGTATTGAAGTATTACAATCCAGACATGGGATTGTGTTATCCCAAAGGAAGTATGCCCGTGATCAACTAGAGGAGGCAAGAATGATGGGATGCAAACCATGGACTCAAATATAAAATTATGTGGAGATGTAGATATTGGAAAATATCAAAGACTAGTGGGAAGACTTATTTACCTGTGTGTAATAAGGCCGGATATATCATATGTAGTAAGTGTGGTAAGTCAATACATGCACAAGCCACAACTTAGTCATATGCAAGCACTTGAAAGGATACTACGATATCTGAAAGGAGCTCCAGGAAGAGGGCTTCTCTATAAAAACCATGGTTAATTCAACATCAAAGGATTCTCAAATGGAGACAAGGCAGGATCACCAGATGACAGAAAATCTACTTCGGGATTTTGTACGATGGTTGGAGGGAATTTGGTTACATGGAAAGCAAGAAGCAAAATGTAGTAGTACGATCTAGTGTAGAAGCAGAATACAGAGCCATGGCACACACTGTTAGTGAACTCCTATAGATAAGATCTCCTCACTGAATTGGGATTCTACAAAGAAGCTCTGATGGATCTATATTGTGATAATCAAGCAGCAATACACATTACATCAAATCCAGTCTTTCATGAAAGAACAAAGCATATTGAAGTGGACTGCCATTTTATACGAGAAAAGTTCCAAGCAGGTTTTTTATCTTTAAGGCATATATCATCACAAATTTAGGTTGCTGATATTCTCACCAAGCCAGTCACTCACAAGATTATGTCTACCATCTACAGCAAGATAGGCATTTATGATGTTTTCTCACCCCCAGGTTGCGGGGGAGTGTTACAATGAGGGACCCAGCATGGTGTACGAGCTGGTGGGACCCACAATGAGGATGTGGGATACCAAGAAAAGTCCTCACCCAAGCTAGCATAAGTTAAGAAGATAAGAAGCACAAGCTGAAATAGTTAGAAGACTTGAAGATCAAGTGGGACCCACAAAGATACCACTAGCTAGTAACCTTATCAATATGAGTTGGAAGATCATGTGGGACCCACAAGGATAAGCCATGAGCTGGCCACCACCCTTAAATTCACATTATTGAAGAAGAGTTCTAGTTCATCTCATATTTGACTTCTAGTAGATTGTGTTGATAGACTTATTATAGAGAGTTAGATTTGGAATGTAATTAGGATATTGAAAGGTTAATTGTATAAGGACTCTATCACTTCATCTACTATAAATAGAGGTGTTGTAATTCAGATTTGATTTAGTTATACATCTCCTTCTTGAGTAAGTTTCTCTCTCTTTGCTTGGCGCACATCTCTCTTTTCTTTTTTTTCTTCTCTCTACCCCGAGAGCTCTTCTTCCCTTTTCTTATTTTTCTTTCTCCTTTCTCTTGCTCAAAATATTGGAAAAGGGATCCTAAATTCAACATCAGGTATTTGAGAGGCACTGCAAACTCAGCCTTATGTTTCAAAAAGTTAAACTTGGCATTATAAGGTTATATAGATGTTGACTTGGCTAGAGACATTAATGGCAGGAAGAGTACCACTGGATATGCATACATATTGGGTGGTACAACAGTTAGCTAGGTCTCTAAGATAATTGTTCTTTCCACTACTGAGGCAAAATATGTCGCCGTGACTGAAACTAGCAAAGAGATGGTATGGCTACAGTCTTTCTGGGAAGAATTAGGTCTCAAGCATGGGAAGAATGTGTTATATTATGAGAGTCAAGAGTTCTATCCATTTAGCAAAGAATTATGTTCATCATGCCAGAATAAAGCACATACAGGTGCGCTATCACTTCATCAGATTGGCTCTGGGGGATGGAGTCTTAGCACGTGAGAAGATTCAAGGAATTCAGAATCCGGCTGATATGTTGACAAAGACTAATATGATCGAGAAACTGAACTTGTGTGCAACTTTAGTTGCACTTCTCTCTAAGGATTGAGAAATTGTTACTGTTGTAGATGAGATATTGATGATGGATTAGTCTCCAAGTGGGAGATTGTTAAGTAGTGGATCCTAATCAATGCCCTACATTGAGTTGGTACATTGATTGACCTTCGCGGTAAGGTCGCCATGGGGGTTGAAAGGGGGGAGGGAAGCCCCCCTCCCAAGAGTGTGAGGGTAGAGCCCCTGCCTGGTTCATGATATATTAACTGCTATTTCATTAAGGGTAGTTTGGAGATTTTACTCTTGTATCACGGTTGCCTAATTTCCTCTTTATATTTGTGGTGCCACTATTAAGGTTTTATCATCCGAGGAGCATCAATTGAAACCTAGAGAGGTTAGAGAAAAAAAACACTTGTAAGTGTATGCGATCTCTCTTGTAAATAATTTCATCTTCGTAGTAGATTACTACAGTTGTAAAAGACTAAACGTAGTCTCGCCTCTAGGTGAACCTGTATAAATCTTGTGTTTTTTTTCGTGCTTGCTTTTTTCTTCTTCCTCGATTATTATTATTGCTCTCATTCGTTTGAAATTAGGGCATCTATTTCCTAACACTCTCCTCTCTCCTAGTCATCCTTCATCTTATTCTTTCTTCTTCTTCTTCTTCTTCTTTCCCTTCCCTTTTCTTTCATTGCCTTAGTTTGAAGACTTTATAGTAAGGAATCCAAAAATCAACAAGTAAGATCTCTAGATGATAGAAAGTCAACTTCTAGATATTTTACTCTACTTGGAGGCAACCTAGTGACCTGGAAAATAAAAAATGAAATGTAGTTCCTAGATCTAGTGTTGAAGCTGAGTATAGAGTTATGGCACATGCAGTAAGTGAGTTGTTATGGGTTAAATCTCTCTTAGTAGAGTTGGGGATCAACCACGAAGGACCTATGAAACTCCACAATGATAGTCAAGTTGGAATCCACATTTCCTCCAACTCGGTCTTTTACGAGAGAACTAAGCAGATTGAATTGAACTGTCACTTTGTTAGAAAAAATTTACAAGCAAGAATTATTAGCCTTACACATGTTTCTTCTCACAGTCAATTATTGGTATACTCACAAAATCGAATAGCTCAAAAGTTCTCTCCACCTCATACACCAAGTTGCTATAAATGATATCTTCACACCACCAACTAGAGGGGGAAGAGGGGGGTTGGAAGATATATCAAGCTTAAATGTTATTATTTTTTTAATCTTATTCACACTTATTAGGGTGGGACCCACCATGAGGACGTGAGAAGCCAAGAGGAGTCAGCATACAAGCTGGCATGAGCTAGCACGATTTGGCAGAATTTAAGATCTAGTGGAACCCAGAAAATATATCACACGAGCTGAAAAATCCAGCTAAGAGGTCACGTCCTTATAGAGGACTTAGAATTTAAGTAAGTCACAAGTTAAGGAAGTTAGAATTAGGGTAAGTTCTAAATTGAGTTGAATTATATTTGGAATGTGTACATAAATTCTATCACTTCTCCACTATAAATAGGGGAGCTTGTATTCATAATAAAATCATTAAGGCAAGGAGTTCTCTCCTCTCCTTCTCTCGTGTAGAGCTTCTTCACCCACTTCTTCTTCATTTTCTTCTTGTTTGACCTCTACTCGAGAGCACTCTCTCTCCTTCTTGGTTTTTTTCCTTCTCTCTCTCACCTTTCTCGAGATATTGTTAATGGGGTCCTAAATTCAACATGGTATCGGAGCTACTAATTTAAGATCCCACGTCAAAGAAATTCTCTTTGAAGATATGATTAAAGCTGCTCATAGAAGGCTCTTCATGAAGCAAGATTGAACCACATGAGATAAGTTATCTTTTCAAATTATTGATTTATGCTAACTGTTTTTAGATATTAGAAGATGGCTTTTAAGATATGTTTATGATATCTTCATCTTATAAGATTATGGAAATATATGCATCTTGGATTAGAAGAAGTTACCAAGGCAGTTTTTGTTTGTTTGGAAATTTTAAATCGAGACCAATGCATGTTGAGTTTTTTTTTTAAACTCTGTGGGAACAAGATTATTGGATTAAGAAGAATGATATTAAAAATTTTATGAGTGATTATTCACTCCATATGATTACTTAGCTTTTATGCTAAGCCTCTCCATTAATCGAGTTGGTTAAATACCTCTACTTGGTATGTTTTTTATTAATTGATTGGAGAATTATTTTTAAATTGAATTGCCTATTATGGCTGAAGAAAGCATGAGTCACAAGCATGACATACTCAAAATTACCACTATACCCTTGCGGGGGGTTTCAAATTTTATGAGCTACTCCACATCAGTTTGACAGTTTCTTATCACAAAAGACCTCGTTGGTCATCTCACCAACCATTGACCACATATTGATGAAAGTGATATTTTTTATTCTAAGTGGTTGAAGAATGATACGTTGGTTATTAGTTGGCTTATGAACAATATGGAAGAACATGTCTCCAATAATGTTATTCATCTTGAGACGGTTAAAAAATTTTGGGAGACATGTGCGAAGCTGTATTCTAGCTCCGAAAATTTACACGAGCCATATGATATTCTCCAATGGATGCTTACCATCAAACAAGGCAACAATATCCATGAATATTTAGCTCGCTTTAGAGGACTTCTTCAAGAATGGAAGCTAGCCCAGCCTACCTCCACAGACATCTCTGCCCAAGACAAATAGAAAGAGGCCTAGTCCCAACCATATGCCTTGCTAATTTTAAACCATATCTTAAAATTTCTAAGAGTCAACTTTTTAGCTCTTCCGCAGTTCCCACTTTTGATGATGTATGTGTTACACTTCTCCGTATTCTAGACACTTCTTCTCCTAATACTGAAGTATCATCTGCTATGTACTCTGGACAGAGTGGAACACCATCTGACCAAGGCCGAGGCAATGGCAAAAATTCTAGAGGTCAAGGAAGAGGTGGAAGGAATGGTTATGGCAGAACCGATTGGATAGAATGCACCAAGTGTGGGAAAACTGACCACACTATAGATGCATGTTATTCAGACAAGTAATGCCCCTTTAGCAAAAGATATGGCCACCTTGAAGAGATGTGTTATAAGAAGGCTAATCAAGTCTTATTAAGTGCTACAAAGAAGTAACAACCTACCACATCAATAGAAAGGAAAACCTTTAATGATGACGAGGATGAATTATTCCAAAAAATGAAAACACTACTGGGTTTTGCTCCAAGTTCATCCTCCACTACTGCTACTACCACCACTTCAGGTATGTTATCTACCTCCTCTTCATCCTGGATAATTGATTCAGGGGCCTCCGAGCATCTCACAAGTAACAAAATTTACTACACCTAGTGTCTCTGTGTCTTTCACAAAAATTTGTTACCATAGCTAACAGATCTCAAACTAAAGTTCTACGGAAAGGTTTCACTTCTGTTACACCATCACTTCCTCTAACTGAGATACTTTTTGTTCCTATCTTCCCTTTAAATTTTTTATCAATTAATCAGCTCGCCAGATATTTTAACTGCTCTATCACCTTCTCACCCACTTCATATGTTTTTTAGGATCTTATAATGAAGTAGGTGATTGGTGGGGGCCATGAAAAAGGGGGGACTCTACTACCTAGATGTACTACAAATAAATAATGTTTCCACCAGTGAAACTGAGACCAGGATATGGCACAACCGTTTGGGACATCCGTATGCACAATCTCTTCATTGGTATGTTTCTTACTCTTAAAGCAAGGTCAAAGTTTCATTGTGAAGTCTGTCAAATGAGCAAACATCAGATGTCAACATACTCACCTCTTCAAGAAGTTAAAAGTGTCACTCCCTTTTCCTTAATTCATATTGATGTATAGGGACCCTTGAGTGTCTCAAACATTTCACAAGTTAAATATTTTATCACATTTATTGATGACTTCACTCATACCACTTAGCTATTTCTATTTAAAGAGCGTTCTGAAATACCATTGATATTTAAATCTTTTCATGCTATAGTACTCACTCAGTTTGGTCAGAAAATTAAAATCCTCCAGTCTGAAAATGCCTTAGAATACACCTCCAAAGACCTTGATGCTTTTTGTCAAGAAAATGGCATTATTCATATATGTGCCTAGACCCGTCAACAAAATGGTGTAGCAAAATGGAAGAACCGTCATATTCTTGAAGTAGCTCACAGTTTACTATTTGCCATGAAAGTCCCTTACTTTTATTGGGCACATGCAATCCTTATCGCATGCTTTCTAATAAACCAGTTACCATCTTCCGTTCTTGGTAATAAATCCCCTTACTCTCTATTATTACCCAATGATGATCTCTTTTCATTGCCCTTGAGAGTATTCGGGGGTTAATGTTTTATCCATATTTTTCCCCCAAACACAGTAAACTTGATTCAAAATCTATCAAGTGTATTTTATTAGGATACTCCTGCACACCAAAGGGTTATGTTTATTATAATCCCACTCTTCAGCATTTACTCGTGTCCAAGGATGTCACATTCTTTAAAGTCTCTCATTTTTTTTACCATGCTCCTCCCAGTTTATCTTTTGTTCCAAGGTCTCCTCAACTGGTTGTGCCCCGTGCCACAGACACTACTCAGCCCCCTAACATTCTGGATGATAGCACACCTACTGAGTTTACGGATCCTACCGAGGTAATTCCATCTTCTCCAGTTGTTTTTGGCCCATAATATGATACTCGTCCTATTGCCCTCAGAAAAGAACCCCAATCATGCACCATGCCCTCTACTTCTAATCCCATAACAAATTTTGTGCCTCATCATTGTCTGCCCCATGTATGTTGTCAATTTCTCTCTACTATTTCTTCCATCTCTGTACCACAGTCCTATCACATCCAGGGTGGAAGATAGCAAAGGATGAAGAAATGCAGGCACTTTTTGAAAATCGGACATGGGCACTAGTCCCACTACTATCAGATAAGAAACATGTTGGTTGTAAAGGGGTGTTTACTGTGAAACACAATTCGGATGGGTCTGTGGCTCGGCTATAGGCTCGCCTTGTTTCTAAAGGCAATACACAATGCTATGACATTGATTATGAGGAAACCTTCTCTCTAGTGGCAAAAATGAACTCGATACGTATATTATTATCTCTAGCAACTAAATCTTCCTGGTAAGTCTATCAACTCGACGTCAAAATGCTTTTTTGAATGGGGATATCAAAGAGGAAATTTATATGCAGCAACCACCTGGGTATGTGGTTGAGGGGGAGTCCGTATGCTGACTAAAAAAATCCCTTTATGGTTTGAAACAATCTCCTCGTGCATGGTTTGAAAATTTTAGCCAAGCACTTATACGGGCCGGATTTCACAGATGCTCTGGAGATCACTCCATATTTATTAAAGACACACCAAAGGGCAAAGTTATTCTAGTAGTATATGTAGATGATATTATTATAATCGGTAGTGATCTCGAGGGCATCCAGAAAATAAAAGAAAAGATATGTGCTGAATTCAAGACAAATGATCTCGGACTACTCAAATATTTTCTGGATATTGAAGTACTATAATACAGACATGGAATTATATTATCTCAAAGGAAGTATGTCATTGACCTACTCGAGGAGACAGGAATGATAGGATGTAGACCAATAGAAACTCCTATGGACCCAAATACAAAATTATGTACACGTCTAGGAGAAGAGGTAGATACCGAAAAATATCAAAGATTGGTTAGAAAACTTATTTACCTCTGGGTAACAAGGTCGGATATTTCATATGTTGTTAATGTGGTAAGTCAATATATGCACAACCACAACTAAGTCATTGGCAAGCACTAGAAAGGATATTGTAATATCTGAAAGGAGCACCAGTAAGAGGACTTCCCTATAAAAATCATAGTCACTTCAACATCGAAGGATTCTTATATGCGGATTGGGCCGGATCCCCGGATGACAGAAAATCTACTTTGGGATATTGTACACTGGTTGGAGGGAACATGGTTACATGGAGAAACAAAAAACAGAATGTGGTTGCACGGTCCAGTGTAGAAGCAGAATACAAAGCCATGACACCACGGTCAGTGAACTCCTATGGATCAAGTCTCTTCTTACTGAACTGAGATTCTACAAAGAAGCTCCTATGGTCCTATATTGCAATAATTAGGCCAAAATACACATCACATTGAATCCAATCTTCCATTAGAGAACAAAGCATATTGAAGTAGATTGCCACGTCATACAAGAAAAATTAACTACAAGCATCTATCTCTCAAGCATATATCTTCTGAGAACCAGGTTGCAGATATTCTCACCAAATCAGTCTCTCAAAAAATTTTGTCCACCATCTACAGTAAGTTGGGCATCTAAGATAGTTTCTCACTCCCAGCTTGAGAGGGAGTATTATAATGTGGGACCCATCATGGTTGCATGAGCTAGCGGGATCCACTATGAGGACGTGAGAAGCCAAGAGGAGTCAGCACACAAGCTGGCATGAGGTGGCACTAGTTGGCAGAATTGAAGATCTAGTGGGACCCATAAAATATACCACGAGCTGGTATCTTTAACACATGAGCTGGAAGATTAAGTGGGACCTACAAAATATATCACAAGAGCTAGCAAATCCAGTTAAGAGGTCACATCCTTATGGAGGACTTAAAATTTAAGTCACAAGTTAAGGAAGTTAGAATTTGGGTAAGTTCTAAATTGAGTTGAATTATATTTTGAAATTGTAAATAAATTTTATCACTCCTCCACTATAAATAGAGGAGCTTGTATTCATAATAAAATCATCAAGTCAAGGAGTTTTCTCATCTCCCTCTCTCGAGTAGAGTTTCTTCTTCCTTTTCTTCTTGTTTCACCTCTACCTGAGAGCACTCTCTCTCCTTCTTGGTTTTTTCTCTTCTCTCTCTCACCTTGCTCGAGATATTATTAATGGGGTCCTAAATTCAACATCATCCTTAAGCCATTTAGTGTAAGGGCTATCTTTCTCATTGACGGATGGAGCTGGTTAGGTTAGGTGTCCTAAGAGGTCTCGAGTGATAAGGAACCTCTTAACTGATTGAGACAAACTCAAATAGTTTGATAACCCTCTTATGGGTATAGTAGCGATCTTAAACAAGCTACGTTTGCCTACCATATAATTCTAAGTCATCAATTCAATGGAGAGAAAAATAAAAAACTAGCAACATGCTAGTCTTCCAAAAAAACAATGATCTCAAACATGACTTTTATCATAATAATATACAGTTGCAGCAGAAAACCAATAAGGCTTGGTCCAAAATGTAATTTTCCAAAGGATTTAAACCAGCAACAAGGTACAAATTGCTCCTTCATCAAACTTGCATGAGTTTGAACAAGCCAAATTCTGAAATCTTATGCTAAAACATAAGACATAGCAACACTTAATCTTCTAACTAACTAGGACGAGCATGTTCACTCATCAACCTTCTTCTCGAGGTCAAAGATCAATAAACTTCTCAACAAAGGAGGGAGGAAAAAAACTTATCTTTGAATGACTCAGGTGCTTCAACTTTGCTCCCTGCTTCACCAAAAAATATCAACATGAAGCTTAATGAAAAAAATCAATAGAACACCACCTTAACCTTGTGATCCTAAACCCATAACTCTGATACCCAATTGGATTTAGGAACCCGTAATAATTAATGTAAACCGATCAATCAAAGCAAAATAGAAACCGAAGAGAAAGAAGGAGAGAGAAGATAGAAGAGAGAAGAAAGAGAGAAAGAGAAGGAGAGGGACAAATGTCTTGGAGACAGTTTGATAAAGGGGAAAATAGGATTAGGGTTGAGTAACATGCCTAATCCTTCGCCTTAACATCTATTTATAATAGTGAAAAATATAATAATTACATCAATACCCTTTAGACTGAAAAGGGTGGAAAAGGGGCAAGAAAATAACCAATTTTACATCAATACCATTATATATAGATTACATCTTCCAACAGATTTCCTAGTCCATAAGGATGATGCTTTTCTAGCGTTTTGCCAAACTATGTGAAAAAATTCAAAAAGAGTTAGGCTAGTATTGTCAAAATTAGGAGTGACCATGGAGGAGAATTTGAAAATTCACACTTTGAGGAATATTACACAAAGCATGATATAGACCATACATTCTTAGCTGCTCAAACTCCTCAACAAAATGATGTTCTTTAGAGAAGAAATAGAACCTTAATTGAAATAGCTTAGCTATATTTCATGCATACAACATGTTACATAGGTTTTGGGCCGAAGTTGTAAACACCACATGCTTTATCATAAATCGAGTTAGCATAAACCTACTTCTCAACAAAACTCTATATGAGATGTAAACAGACACCTTCCCAATATTACTTACTTTAGAAGCTTTGGATGCAAAGTGTTCATAGTGAAAGAACCAAAGGAAAAACTGAGAATGCTTGAATCTAGGGTTGATATAGGAATTTTCTTGGGTTATTCTACTTATAGCAAAGCATATGGAGTTTATAACAAGACATCTATGAGAGTTGAGTTAGTACATGTTGACTTTGATGAATTCGATTTACCAAATCCAACCTAACTCCAATTTCTGATGACGAAGAGAGAGACCCCTTCGATTCACCCTTAGGATTTTAACCTCACGACCAAAATCTTGAAGGGAACCCAAATGACCCAAATAACCACGAAAAACCACCTATGGAGCCAATGAACTATAGGTTCATGGCTGATCATCCCTTAGAACAAATCATTGGTAAACCCTCAAAGCAAAATTGTAACTAGAAGAGCAGCTCATAAAACTATGGCAAATAATACCTTTGTTTCTCAAATTGAGCCTAAAAACTTTATCGAAGCCCAAAAAGATGACTTTTGGATCATGGCAATGCAAGAAGAATTGAATCAATTTGAAAGAAAAAAAGATTGGATTTTTGTATCTAGATCCCAAAATCAACCAACAAATCAGGAACAAAAGGGGTTTATAGGAAAAAAAGCCAATGAAGAAAAACAAATAGTGAGAAACAAAGCTAAGTTAGTTGTCAAAGGATATAACCAAGAAGAATGAATTGTTTTGAGGAAACCTATGCACCCGTGGCAAGACTAGAGGCAATTCAAATCCTTTTAGCCTATGCTTGTCACGTGAAGTTCAAATTGTACCAAATGAAGGTAATGACTGCATTCTTAAATGGGTACATTCAAGAAGAAGTCTATGTTGAACAACCCCAAATTTTTTTGAGCACTTGAGCAAGTTTGACCACATATACAAATTAATAAAGTTTTATTTGGGTTAAAGCAAGCTCCTAGAGTGTGGTATGAAAGATTAAGAGTACTCTTAGAAAAGAATGGCTACAAGAGAGGTAATGTAGCTAAGACTCTATTTATAAAGAACCATGATCAAAACTTGATTATTGTTCAAATTTATGTGGATGGTATCATATTTGGTTCTACAAACCCCTCTCAATGTAAAAAATTTGCTAGTGTAATGAAGAATGAGTTTGAAATGAGTTTAAGGGTCAATTCATATTCTTCCTTGGACTTCAAGTAATGCAAATCAATAATGGAACATTCTAAAATAGTCCAAATACACTAAGGGATTACTTAAGATATTCAACATTGAAAATCCTAAGTCAATTAGCACATCCATGAGTTTGTCCTTGAAACTTGACTCGGACAACTCCAATAGGGCCATAGATAAAAAAAAAAGCGTACATAAGTATGATAGATAAAAAAAAAGCGTACATAAGTATGATAGGATCCCTATTCTACCTTTTGACTAGTAGACCAGATATAATGTTCTCAGTATATCTATGTGCTAGATTTCAGTCCAAACCTAGATAATCTCACTTAGTGGAGTGAAAAGAATTTTTCGTTATCTACTTGGAACACCAAACTTAGGTCTTTGGTACTCAAACTCCTCAGCCATTGATCTAGTAGGTTACTCAAATGTTGATTTTACCAATTGCAAAATTCATAGAACGAGTACTAGTGGTAGTTGCCAATAACTTGGAAATATGCTCATCTCTTGGTTTTCCAAGAAACAACTCTCAGTTGCACTATCCACCACCAAAGCTGAATACATTGCATGTCGAAGTTGTTGTGCTCAACTTATTTGGATGAAATAACAACTAGATGATTATGGCCTAGAGCAAAAAGAATTTCAGTCCATTGTGACAATATGAGCACCATAAGTCTAAGTAAGAACTCGATTCACCACTCTTGATCAAAACACATAGAGATAAGATATCACTTCATCAAAGAGTTGGTTCGCACCAGGGATATTAGAATTGAATTTGTTCCCACAAAAAATCAATTAGCGGACATCTTCACAAAGCCATTAGGATTTGATTGGTTCTCAAAGCTTCGAAGAGAACTTGACATGAGAAACACACCTTGATCCACTTAGCCTAAAAAATATGAGCTTAAAGAACACATCCTACCTTAGTTGCCATAAGAGAGAAGTAGAAATCAAAAATTATATTTATGTCACTCTGTAGAGGTCATTGATCGATCAATGCATATTGATTGATTGATCAACTTAAGCATTTGATCAATCGATCAACACATAATGATCGATCATTCACGGTGAAAAATGACAAGTTGAAGAGTTTCAGACAATTTTAACCGAATCTCTTCTCTCCAAATCATTTCCAAACTCTATTGCAACGGTTTGTCAAAGCTCCAATGCCCCATTTCCTCTTCCAATTCGAATTTTGAAGTGTTCTTCATTGAAATCCAAGGCTAAAACCCGCTAGTTCATCCATTTTCAATTAAAACCAAACTGTTCACCATGGTTAGAATGAAAATTATGGCAAAGAGGAAAACCACATGATTGAAAGTGACATAAATGAAGAAATGCCTAACTGGTGTGAGCATGTCCACAATAGGCAACAAAGGGGTAAGTATTTCCATAGATTTGCCTCTAGGAGCATAGTGAAGTCAACTAAGGTCGATGTGACCTTTTGCAAGAGAGGAATTGAGGGGTTTGAAGACATGTTCTCACCCTATGAGGGACTTCTTGGAAGAGATGAGCTGGTATACCCACTATTTGTCACAGTCTTCTACTCCAACCTTGAGGTAGAGGAGCTTGGGTCAAATAACTTGAAGATCACTTCCTACATGAAGAAGACTAGTATTTCCATTCAATCAATGGAACTGAATGACCTCCTTAGCACGACCTTCATGGGCATGACCCAATATGTCAAGAAGAACTGGTTGGTTTATCTTAACTTTGACTGCCCTCAAAATATTCCAGACATCATTCTAAGGGTCTTCGGGCAGCAAGTGGAAAGCTCATATGAGATTAAGATCAAAGACTTCATGATGGCTCAATGAGTAATCACTGAGATAGTCACCCATGTTCTCAATCTAAGGGCGGGCACTTACTCATGCCTCACCACCACCAACATTTTCTAGATGTGGGTGATCACTCAGAAGGTGAGACTCAAATTTGGGTATTTGATGGCATGTCAGATGATGGACATAGCCACAATCTCGAGAGTGAATGGTCTTCCCTTCACTAAAGAGATCATAGCTATCCTCTGATGATGTAGAATCAATCTTGCCTGTTGGAAGATAGGCCCAATCCCACACGACCAAAGAAGGCCTACACATCTAAGAGTATTATAAGATGGGTCACACGACCAAGGAAGACCCATAAGATGGGCCCCAAGTACATAAGAAGTAGGACCCACCATGATTACCATAAGCTGGCAGCCTTATCACATAAGTTGGAAGATCAATAAGAACTCACAAAGGCATCTTTATCTTATGGTCACATCCTAGAAGAGTTCTAGTTTGAGTTATGTTTGTCTTTTATCTATATTGAGTTATTTAATAATGCTAAGACTTATCTTTAAGTGTTAGAGTTTGGGTGTAATTGGGACAAAGGTAGTTTTATTGTAATTGGACTCTACAACCTTACTCTATTATAAATAGAGGTTCATGTACTTTGATTATAATAAGTTAATGAAGTCAATGAAGTATTGCTCTTTTCCATAAATTCAACATGATATCAGAGCAAGTTCTGTAAGTTGACATGGTCAACCCACAGAGGTAATGTGATCCTTTTCTCTAAACCCTAAACCCTAAGGTGAGGTTCGTAGTTATTTTTTTTCAATCGCTACACCCGTAGTTTGATTTACGTTTTTACCTCTATAATGCATTTTTCATACTATAAAATATATATTGACGGAAAGATATTTGAGTCTAATTTCCAAGTAAAAATTATTTTTTTCAATCGGAGTTATCTACAAAGAGATATAAATATTTGATTGAGCAAAGGCCAGATTGCAAAAGAGGTTCGAGCAATAGTAGAAAGCTTCAGCTTTCGAGGTATTTTATGCTCTCAAGAACTAAACTTTATATGGATAAATATATATCAAAAGAAAGATTTTTAAGTCTATTATTTTACCTATTCAACCAAGTTTTTATCTAAGTTATATACAATGAGAAATCGATATTTGAAGCAGCAAAGTCAGTTTACAAAAGAGGTTCGAGCAACAGCAGAAAACTTCAACTTTCGAGGTATTTTATGTTATCAAGATAGAGACTTTATATGGAGAATTATATATCAAAAGAAAGATATATAAGAATATTTTATTACCTATTCAACCAATTCTCAATATGAATTTTTTAAAAGGAGATATTTATCTTGTAAGAGTCAATGGTCATTCTGGAAAAAAAAGGAGAAACAATACTTAGTTCGGCCAAATGATAGAGACCAAAATATATCAGATTATTTATCTATTGATAATTATATTTTATGAAGATATGTTCTACTAGGAGGAAAGGTATTTAAGTATACTTTCATAAGGAGAATTTTTCATTTCAATCTGATCTATATTGAAAGATAAATTTGAATTGGAAGAATCAAAGGTCATGTTGGTATCCTGTTGCATTGAAAAATCCGAATTTAAGCTCATTGTTTTGCATCACTTTTTGAGTTGCTATATCAGGAAAATATTTCATTTCTCCCTGGTTTGAGGGCTTATTTATACATCTCTATTATTTGGGTTTATTGTTGCATCTATGATATTTGGTTCAAGCTGGGATAACTGCCATTACCTCCCAGCTTGAGGGGGAGAAGTACAAGAAGTATAAGAAAGAAGTATTTTATTCCATATGTTGTGGATAATTTTATGTGACCAAAATATTCAAGAAAGGGGGAGCACAAAAGATGAAGCTTATGGATCTAAGAAAAAATATTTATATCGTATTATGATTATTTCATGGATCCTTCTACAAGGTTTATTATTTTGGTTCGTGTTATATGTGTTGGAGATGGTGGTGTTACATTACAGTTGTTGTTATTATGTATATTTGGATGAGACATTATTATTGAAGAAGAGGTGGCCTCAATACCTTTTCTCATACCATAATTTATTTGACTCAAAAATGTCATGGTTGGGACACAATGAGAGTCGGTGCCTGGATTGGGACACCATGATAAATTTAACTCTCAAAAATATCATGGTTGGGATACCATGAGAGTCAGTGTCCAGATTGGGATTCCATTATAAATAAACCAAATATCCCCTGTAATAGCTTTTATTACTCCTACCACTTGAGAGTCATAGTCCTATGGAGGGTCACGATGGTGGACACTTCAGAGCAATGCCAATAGATACACTACCTATAAAAGATGGAGTGTGTCCTACATCCAGCTTTAGGACTAGAGAATAGAGCAATGTCTTACAGGCTAGGAGTGATTTTTACTCTCACTTATATTATGCCATCAAGGCCTCAAGGAAGGACACAACAACGTGAAGGGAAGTGTTGGAAGATGAAGGCATATTAGAAGATGGACCATTTTATACAAAAAGATTTTATACATCATTTGCAACAAGCTGTGAGTTCATGCTGTTGTCTCAGCCCCACTTTGAGGGGTGCATTGGAAGATAGGCCCAAACCCACACAACTAAGGAAGGCCCACATATCTAAGAGTATTATAAGATGGGTCACACGACTAAGGAATGCCCATAAGATGGGCCCAAGCACATAAGAAGTAGGACCCACCATGATTACCATAAGTTGGCATCCTTATCACATAAGTTGGAAGATCAAGGACTCAAGGCATCTTTATCTTATGGTCACATCCTAGAAGAGTTCTAGTTTGAGTTATGTTTGTCTTTTATCTATATTGAGTTATTTAATTATGCTAGGACTTATCTTTAAGTGTTAGAGTTTGGGTGTAATTAGGACAAAGGTAGTTTTATTGTAATTGGACTCTACTACCTTCATCTATTATAAATAGAGGTTCTTGTACTTTGATTATAATAAGTTAATGAAGTCAATAAAGTATTTTTCTTTTCCATAAATTTAACATTCCCGACAAGGAGTCAATGGATATCACAAATAAGATGTCCATCGGTGAGACAAAAGTTGGAGAGTTTGGCTTAGCCAAATGGTGAGGTCAATGGGTGCAGAAGGACACCATTTAGAGAGAGGCACCACGAACTGTTGGCTTCAAAGAGGGGATAAGTCTAAAACCTCAAACCGAATAGTACAAGTTCACAAAGAGGAGAGAACAACTGAAGAAGTTGCATCATCCTCCACCAACCAACTCACAGCCCTTGAGGATGTAGTGGATGACGTATGGGCCAACCAAGTAGTGATTCTTTCCATGTAAGAGCAGTTGGAGTCTAGCCAGATAGAGCTTAGAGCGATTCAGCAGAGGATCAAGAGCATGCTTGAGACTCTACTCAGCCGTCTGCCACCGCCATCCTAGACCTCTCTAGTCCTTAGGACCATTTTGACTCCTTTGTACTTACATTGTCTCACGTATGCTTGTATTTTCTATAAAGAATTTGTAATTAGTACATATTTGCAAAAGTTGAACATATATGAAATCGCACTTTTTGCATACTCTAATTTGAAAATCTTTTTGAGTATAACAAAAGGAGGATAAAAACATGGAAAATAGACCTAGACCCATTAGGCACTCTAGAAATTAAAAAAATTGAGCACTAAATGACTAAAAAGAAAATATTTAAGAGGGAGCCTAATCCAAAGTTGCATAATTAACCTAGCTCCAACCTGAAGGAAGGCATATGTTTTAATTCTTCAAAGTTAGGTTTTGTTATCATAAAAAAAGGGGAGATAGTTGACCATAGGTTGACTCTCTTAATGTTTTTTATGATAACATAACTTAATAGAGCTAACAATTTGCAAACTAAGTATTTCAAATAGTTTAACTTCAAGAGACATGCATTTCAATATCTAAAGCTTCAAACGAATCAAGTCTACTCAAGACTCAAGCATCATGAAAAATCTAATCTTGAAGAAGCACCCTTGAAGAAGAAGATAAAGTGAAGACTAGAGTTTAGGATTTATTCATATACGTCAAAACCCAGTCCATGTAAAAAAGAGTTATCCAAACTTCTTCAATTTTAGGTACAATGCTAAACATGGAGCTTTATGACATACATTGCATTCATACATGTTTCAAAATATCTTATACATCATTTCAAACATGTGTGGAGCACTTAGGATCATTCATTCTCATGTTTTTAATTTAAATGAATTGGCACTATAATGATCTATCAATCGCTGCCAATGATTAATCATTTAGAAATGCACAAGCCAAGTTTATAAAGCATGATTGATCAACCTAAGTCGATTGATCGATCATCCAAAACATGATCATTTCATGATATAAAGCAAGATCGATCGTCCCCTTGGATTGATCAATCAATACTATATGAACAAGCAAAATTTACATTGAATGGTCTATCACACAAAATCTTGCCTGTTAGGGACATAAAGTATGATCGATCATAAAAAGTTCATTCATCGATCATACTTACATTGAATTGCCAAATTGAACTCTGTTTGATTGATCATACCTTGGCAACAATCGATCAACTTAAAATATCTTTCCCAATGGGAACATATTGATCGATCATACCATCAATTAATAAGACACATTCTAATAGAAAAAATAATCATTGTACACGATTGATCAATTACAGTAAAATTGATCAATCCAAACACAAACTTTTACAAACAGGCAAAAAAAGACTAGTTTGGCTTGGGAAAGTTATAAATACCCTACCAAACCTCACATAGAGAAGTTAATTATCATTTATTGACAAGTCTTTAAGCCTTCATTCTCAAAATCTTGCAAATACTTTTCAAAGTGCTATTGAGTGAAAGAGAGTTATTCCCTTGCAAAACAAATCATACTATTTCCTTCACCTTTCCTTGCATTTGCATTAGACAAAACTCCCATACTCACATTGCCCTACAATGATTGGATGAATGGATCTCTCAAGGACAATGTACTCTCCAAGTGAAAGGGTGTAAGTGGTTTTTTACCTTTCTTTGATTTTCCTTTTGTGAAAGGTTCATCTAGAACCTATTGTAATTCAAATCTAGCTAGAGCTAGAATCTAGCCAATCTCTTGGGAAAATTATTTTTGTAGAAGTGTGTACCTGATCTACACTTGGATTAAAGAGAGCCGAAATCTCTTTGGTGTAAAATTTTGCTATTAGAGCTTCTATAGTGGAATGTCCAAAGCATGGGTTCTTGGGTGGTGAATACCAATAGCGGAACATCCATACAAAACAACTTGTGTCTCCCTATGTTTTACCTTGGAATTACTTAATTGCATGTTTTACATTTCATGCCTTAGTTAAATTTTTTACTTGTAAATCTTAATTCAGCCCCTCTTGAGAAGCCACTTGAGCCAACAACTAGTTTCATTAAGAGATGTCGACATAATGCCTTTTGCTAATAAAAGTTCTAGAACTACCATTTTAGCCTCTACGAGCACCATTTCAACCTCATGAAGAGGTATTCTTTGAGGAAAAACAAAAACTGTCTAGTCTCAAGCTCTTCTTTCTCATTGTATTTCTCATGCACTTTCACCAATAAAATAAAGTAATGCTTCAATAGTGACTCTTTTCCACTTATTTATTTCTCACCCAAAATTTCTAGGAGATTCTACCTTGTTTCAATAAGTTCTAAAATTCTATAATTACATTGATTTGACTTAATTTTATTTTCAATTCTTATGTATAGAAAATGGGATAGGTAGCAAGTGTTGTAATTGTTTAATGTTATTTTGGAGAAAGAAAATTGAGAGTTTGTGGTTGTTCCAAAAACACAATTATAGTGGTGTATCAAAGCATGTTTTAGAGCCACACAATTTTTTTAGTGGAATCTCTAGTTGGCTAATCAAGAAAAAATGTACCTTGTTTAGGAGGAACCTTATTAACAAACCCTTTGGGTTATGTAATTTGTGTTGTTTACTTTTGGACACATGTATATGCTTGAGCTTAAGACGAATCTTAATGACCAATCCTTTGAGTTATGTGATTTGTATTGTTTATTTTACACATTTGCATATGCTTAAGCTCAGGTAATATTTAAGAAACCGTGACACTTGCCTATAAAAGAATAAGAAAAACTCTGAAAAGTTTTCACCAATATAGCACAAATAAGAAAAGTGAGTAATATTTCTTATCTTACCTCATGGTGTTAACACATTTCTCTGGTTGTAAGTTTTTTTATTTATTTATATTTAAAATCTTTGTTAATATTTGTACTTAAGTCAATTAGATCCATGAGTCTGCTAGTGGTATTTTAGAGTAAAAAAATCTAGTAGAGTTGTGAGAGTTTAGAGAAATCTAACAGAGTAGGGGTGGTTTAGTGCAAAAGACTTCTTGAACTAGCTATTTAGATGACACCAAGCAGGTTGCATGCTAGATAATCTTGTGAGACAACTTAAGAAGAATTGATAAAGATCCAACTACTACCTAGCAGGTGTCCATTGCATCTACCATGCAAACTCCTCTCTTATCGTCAACTCTTCAGATAACTCACACCAATTCTTCTCAATTATAGAGTTTGAGTTTTGTTTAAAATCTTCCTTTAAGTTCTTGGATTTGTAATCTTGTTTGTATATCTTTCTCCTACAACTATATTCTTTTCCAATCCTCTTATTCTAAAGATTGCAATAAAAAAAGGCAATTCAACAATCAATCAATGAAATTAACACTCGATTCCTTAAAAATTCTTGATTGTCTATCATGATTTTTTCATAGAATTCCCGCTATAATACATGTCAATACTCAAATAGTAGTTTTTACCAAGAAAAAATCTTATAATATGCTCAAAGTATTACAAAATTGTGAGTAAATTTCATTCACTTGCTAGAATGGGTAAAATTTGACCCAAATAAGAAAAGCTTTCTTGAATAAGAAATGATATGCAGTTATATAAAAAAATCCTTTTAGTAAGAACAAATCAAATTTAGGTAATTCAATTCAAATTTGATGGTAAAATAAAAAATTAGATGGACCTAAACATGTGGACTTAGGTCCACATAACTCTTCAAAACCATATATCTTTAAACATGGGAATGTATGAAATTGGAATATGAAGAATAGACAGATGCCATCACATATTTTTTTCCATGTTTACATAAAGATGATATTTATAAAAAAATTAAATCACTTAGCAATGTCCTCCTAGGCTAACATTATTTGAACTAATAAATTTAATTATTAAAGAAGTGAACTATTATGTGCATGAAAAAATAAGATCTATAAATGTGACATGCGATGGTGTCAGTTATAGTGTGAGAAAGATTAAGATCAAAAGTTTTTTTTTTTCCTGAGAAAATAAATAAAATGGGAGAAGATGTTACAGTGGAATTCAAATAATTTCTTCACATTCTTTTTCCATCTTATTCAGTAATTCTTGCAAGGCTGACTGTGCTCTCAAATTTCTAATTTTCCATATGAATCTCTGTCAAGATTCGGGGAAGAAGAAGAAGAAAATGGTGTTGATACCGGCCTACCGCCAACACTGACCCAAATAAGCACGCCGCTTGCGCCCTCACCCCTCTCCCTCCTCTTCAATCTCCCTCCAAATTCTTCATTCGAAAGGAGGAAAGAAAGGGGAAGAGGAATAAGAGGCCTAAGATGGGGCAGCCCTCGGTCCCTCCGCCCCTGCCGTCTCCCTCGCTGCCCTCGCTTCCTGGAAGCTGTCAGGTCCGCTGTGCCGGCTGTCACTGGATCCTGACGGTCGCCCCTGGGATGACTGAATTCAGCTGCCCCAAGTGTCAATTGCCCCAAATGCTCCCGCCGGAGCTTGTTCGAGCACCCGCACAGGGGATCGACCCCACCAAGTTACAGCTCCCTTGCGCTCGATGTAAGGCCATCCTCAATGTTCCACACGGGCTCTCTAGGTTCGCCTGCCCGCAATGCGGCGTTGATCTCGCTGTTGATGTGTCCAAGCTTCAGCAGTTCTACCCAGGCTCGTTGGAACTGTCGGAGGAAGTAAATGAGGTCGGGGCACTTTTTTATCTTTCTAAAGTCATAACTCAGTTTAATTGTAAATAAGTGTGTTACTGAAAGTGATTACATGGGTGCTACCGAGATTTTTGACAGGTCATTTATTTATTTTATTTGCAATTAGGGAAGCAGAAACTGCCATAAACTTACTTTTGTGTTGGTTGCCATGTGTATGTTATCATTTGAACTGGTCTTCTGGTGTCTCTTTTATCTAGTACACTTCACTTGACTTTAAATGAGTTCTCTTTGTTAATTTTCTCACTTCAGAAATCCAGTGTTTAATTTTTTTGTTTTTTTAACTGTGGATCGTTTTGTGATTCCGTGTGAACTAGAGAATGTGCTGTTTGAACCTTCTGAAATGCCATTGCTTTGAAAGGCTCGAAGTAAAAAGATTCTCCTTAATTGTTATGCCCTTTGTTTTAGGTGCTAGATATTTTTGTCGTTCTTCCTGGGTTCACTTCACGGCCCTTCAAGTTCCAGGGAGAGTGGTTCCTCTCCATGAAAAGGAGTTTTTCCGTTTTTATCTGTAATCAAGTGGGTGGACCGCCGCCAAAGATCTCAACTTAATTCTGTTTGAATTAGATCAAGATTTGTCCTTCTAAAAAAAAGTCAAGTTTCTTCTTTGAAATTGTGACCCATTTGGTGTGAAGCATACACTGAAGACATTTCCAAAAGTAAATCTCCTTTCCTCTCTGTTTCTCTCTCCTTTCTTTCTTCTTGTCCCTCTTCAAATTTCAAGGTTTTGGTCAAGTCTTTGATATTATGTGCATGGTGCTAGCAACTTGTAGCCATGATTGTGCTCAAATGTTGTTTTTGGTCCAAGTCTTTAATATTGAAGGGGTCTGCACTGTGCAAAGGGCTCAAGAGTACCATTTGCTGAGTTTTCTGTGTGAGGATGATACTTTGTCAAAGGAAAGAATTGATGGAAAAGAAGCCAATGGAAGAAATGGCTTTAGTGCAGTATTGGCAAACCTCAAGGCGTAAGAGCTTCTATAGAGTAAAGTTAAGCCACATCATGACTTACTGCTAGTATCCATTGCAAGATTGCGGTTGACAATCTGCAGCGACTAGTATGTATAGGCTGCCATATTCTGTATGTGTCCGTGATGAGGGAGACTATCCTCAGCATTGGGTGTTGAATGATGAGTTGCATCTGGAAATGAAAATATATCCTTCTTAATTGAATCCTAGTGATTATTCACTTCTTGAGTCATTGGTTTAAGTCCGATATGATCCCTGGACTTGTTTGGAGAAGAAAGGAACCTGATTCTTTCGTGCACATAAACTCGACTCTGGAGTTATAGTTCACTTGGCAAACCTCTCTTGCAATTGCATCTTTCCTATTGCAGGTTCGGTTAATTGTCTGAATGGTAATGATGGTATATTTTAGTCGGTGAACAATTGAATTTGTAAAGAAACTTGCCTCGTACTAAGATGAAGGTGAGAGAATATTAAGGCTATAAGATCTTTTTTTTTTGTATGATATTAAGGGTTGTAGGATTGGTAGTTGGCTAGATAAAACATAGATCATACACAATAACAGTTGGTGGTAAAGCTATCCTGCATCTCCTCATCTTAATTCCCTGAGAAGAGACTCAAGTTAGCTGATGCTCTTTCAAACAAATTGATGCACTGCTCAGATTCATCCTATAAACGAAATGTGTTAAAAGGAAGGAAAATTTCATGCATCCAGTTGATCAAATCCAACTGCAAAGGAAACCCAAGGATGTTATTATCATTCATGGTCTCACACCAGCCATAGTTCTGTTCAATAAATGCCAGCGATCTACTCCTCGATTGGGTTGTAAGTGGTTGGAGAAGGTCAATAATTCTTAAAATGAGCGCCTTAACACGATGTAGTTGAATCAGGGTCCAACAGCAAGAATATCATCCGTAGTTTCACTGGATAATGTTCTTCCCTGTTTCCTTAACAGACAGCGGTATAAACCTCAAGATGCTTTCACCTTATTTTCATTCCATAAATCATTTTACTCTTTCTTGCCTTCTTTTAGTGTCAATTTTCAACCGAGGCCTTCAAGTAGGTTGCTCCACTCAGTTGATCTGATGAGCATACACTGTTTTGCATTTCTCATGAAGCACTGTGTACCACTGATTTATTTATTTTTAAATTATTACTATTTTATTTTTTGGAATAAAGAACAGTTATTACTTGATTTGTATCTTAAGGATCAACTTTATTTCTCTTCTTAATGCAAACTTTTTTCTCAGTGCTTTTAAAGAAAAGAAGAAAAACATATTATGTGAAAAACCAAATATAGGTCCACTTTTACAAGGAATGTAAATTGACCACATTCTAGGAATGACTGATACCTTTTATTCATTTTTGTTCTTTTTCCATTTAAATTTGAATACTGTTTTTTTTTATGGTCTAGGATGTGGTCAATTCACGTTCCTTGTAGAAGTGGACCTATATTTAAATTTAGATACTGTTGAAACCTTTCTTTTTCTCTACATTGAAATTTTCAGGTAGCGATTGATGTGGAGAGAGAGGAAGATGGAGGGGCGGTGGGTGAAACATTTCAAGACTATGTAAGTTTCTTTTTTTTTGAATTTCTTCCTTTAGTTATCATGTTCTATATTTCTGCAACTTGTTGTTGTATTGGTTATGCCTGTAGAAACATGTTTTTCCTGGCCAAGTAATATTTGATTATTTAATACACATTTAAATTATCCATTTGCAATGTGGATTTGTTATTCAGCATCCTCCCAAAGTATCCATTGGGCCTCCTCATCCAGACCCAATTGTGGAAACTTCTTCCTTGGCGGCAGTGCAACCTCCTGAACCCACCTATGATCTCAAAATCAAGGATCACTTGGAGAAGTCCAAAGCATTGTCATGCTTGCAAATTGAAACAATAGTCTATGCTTGTCAGGTTTGTTAAATTCTTCTATATTTCTTGATGAGTGATCTTCTAGACCAACTTAGGCTATGTTCAACTTGGCTTACTTCCATGTGTTGTAAGTTGTCATAACAGTTTCTTATGTGTTACATGTCGAATTTAGGTGATTGTTGTAAATCTGATCTATGGTTTGATCCAACTAGCAAAATTGTATTCTTCATGTTCTTATTTATTGCCAGTTTTGAGAAAATGATTCTATTTACCCTCTGAGCAGAGGCATCTTCAACACCTTCCTAGTGGATCAAGGGCAGGTTTCTTTGTGGGGGATGGTGCTGGTGTAGGTAAAGGACGGACTATTGCTGGGTTGATCTGGGAGAACTGGCAGTATGGAAGGCACAAAGCCTTGTATGTCTTTGTTGGGTGGACCTTTTTACTATTCCTTTTGTCTTTAATATATAGTCATTTTTAGACTTTCGATTTTAGAATTCATAACACATGGCTCAAGTTTGTTAGTTTTATTTTCACATAACTTGTTAATTTTCTTTCCACTTTTTTAATGGCTTTGTTTAGATGGATTTCTGTTGGTTCTGATCTAAAGTTTGATGCACGAAGAGATTTAGACGATGTGGGGGCCTCTCGTATTGAAGGTAGATGCTTCTTCATCTACTTATTCTACTGATTCCTGGCAATTGATAGTTTTAGTCTTTCTCTTTTTTTTTTTTTTTTTTCATTGAGTGATGTTTTTTTTTTGAAAAGATGCTGATTTTTATTAAGAGAAAACTCAACCGAGCAGATTACAAGGGGGGAAACCTTCCCAAACAATGAGAGATTGCTGGGAGGTTTCAAATTTTGCCAATTTATCAGCCAAAGAATTGGCTGATCGAGGAACGAGGTTCCAATTACAATGAATAGATGATACAATGTCAACAATACAATCAGTGATAGGTTAGTGGCACCAAGGGGGGAGCTATCTTTTGAGCACCAGCTGGTGACAGTCTTAGAATCTCCTTCAATAAATAGTTTGCCATGGAGACGCTCTTTGAAGATTTGAGGCCGAATAGAAGAACTCTCACTTCAGCAATATTTGAATCAGCAATGCCCACCGGCCTTGCATAAGAAAGAATAGGGTCTCGACTGCTGTCTCTGAAAACACCACCAGCTCCAGCCGGCCCAGGACAACCTAAAGCACTGCCATCAAAATTGAGTTTGATGCAGTCGCAAGGGGGAGGATCCCAGGTGGCCATAATCGGGGTTTTGCATGGGTCCGCCATGTGTACTGTCAAGTCCCAATTTTCCCGAAGGGAAACACCCGATAGAGAGGCAAACTCCTTTCTGGTATGTAACTAACTCGAGATAAGGCCTGCTGCATGAGAAGCCGTGAGTTTTGGAGTTGAATCTCTGGTTATTGCGCTCGAGCCATAGACACTATGGGACATGTGCAAGGCATGCCAAGATAATTAGCTTGCCCAACCTAGGAAGGTGGATCCCCATAACCATCTCATAGGTTCCAAAGAGGTCTTGATGTTGCCCCATTTGGAGTCCAATCTTCTAGAAGATCTTCATCCAGACTTGCCAAGAGAGATCACAATGTAATAGAACATGCTGGACTGTCTCATTGCTCGTACCACAAAGGGGACAAGTACGATCGGGGGTTGTGTAGCCTTTGCTATGGAGGTTGTCAGAGGTGAGGATCTGTTCCCTTATGGCCATCCACATGAAAAATTTGATTTTACTAGGCGCTGAAAGCTTCCATGCCAAGTTTGCCTTGTGTTCTTGCATGCTGTAATCTTGCTTTCTGATATGAGAGTAGGGGGATGCAACTGTGAATTGGCCATTAATAATGGGCTTCCATGTCAGTTTATCAATTGCATGCTCACAGATAGTAATGCTGTTGAGTCTAGAGAGGAGAGAGCAAAAAGCCGAAGTTTCCTCATCAATTTAATCCCCCAAGAAACGTTAAAGACTCCATGAGCGGTCTCTCCAAGAATCTGCCACTGAGTAGGAGAGGTCCCTCGCCATCCTAGAGAGCCCCGGGAAATCCTCGGAGAGGGGGCGGGGGCCGCGCCATCCGACCAAAAGAGGAGGATCCTTCCATTGCCTGTGTGAAATGAAGTTGCATCTTTGAATATTGGGAGGAACTTTTGAATTGATTTCCATATCAGCACCCAAAGGTTGAAGATAGAACCTAACCATATCTCTCCATAGCCTGCTATGCTTGATGTTGAAGTTCCATATCCATTTGAGCATAAGGGCATTGTTCATCTCCTTCGTAGGCCGAATGCCTAAACCACCCCGATTGCGGGGCATGCAAATATCCTTCCAACTCACCAAATGATATCTGAAGGTGTCCTCTGATCCTCTCCAGAGAAAACACCGACGGATGGCGTCAATCCTCTAACAAAAGGAGGTCAGACAGTGCATGAAGGATAATAAATAATTTGGCAGTCCTGCCAAACAATACTTGAGGAGGGTGAGTCACCTTGTAGTAGATAAAAACTTGCCCCTCCAAGTAGCTAGTCTCTTTTTAAATTTCTCAATAAGGGGGGACCAAAGCGTCGCCGAAGGCCGAGAGTCAAAGAGTGAGAGTCCTAGATATGTAATTGGCAAATTTCCCACTAAGCACCCCAAATAGTCAGCCATACCCTGAAGCACAGATGAGTCGATATGATAGCCTAGGAAAGTGGTTTTCTTCTAGTTAATGTTCTAACCAGAAGCCAATTCAAATAGTCCCAATATAGCACGCAGTTTTTGAATCTGATCCATAGTACCAACCCCAAAACAAATGGTATCGCCTGCAAACTGAAGGATCAACACATCAATGGCTGCATAGTCCGTTGTGGAGAGGAGCCATCCCAAGTTCTTGGCTGAATAGATCAATGAGGATAGATATTCCGGTACCACATTGAAGAGCAAAGGGGAAAGGGGGTCTCCCTGCCTGATTCCCCTGGATCCCTTAAAATACTCGTAGGCTGTTCCGTTGAGAAGAACGGAGTAGCTCGCAGAGGAGATGCAACTTTGAATCCAGAAGCGTCATTTTTCCCCGAATCCCGTCTTCCTCAGGAGAGTGTCCAAAAGCTTTTAATTAACTATGTCAAAGGCTTTCTCGAAATCAAGCTTTAGGATGAATCTGGGGAGCTTTAAAAAGCCATAAAATGGTGGATGAGCTGGTGACATGCCATGGTCGAATCTAATATATTCCTTCCCTTGATAAAAACACTTTGGCCATGATGAATGGCAATAGGGAGAACTACCCTGAGGCGATTGGCAAGGAGGCGTACAAGCACCTTGTAGGCACTGGTGGTGAGACTGATCGGCCGGAAGTCAGATGGAAGTTCTGCCCCTTATCTTTTAGGGATGAGGGTAATAAACGAAGCTTCGATGCTCCTAAATATGATGCCATGCTGATAGAATGAGCAAACCATGTAGGCAATGTCGTCTCTGATGAAGGGCCAACATCGGTCTATGTTAAAACCAATCGGGCCCAGAGCGCGATCCAGAGGAAGACCCAGTGTTGCTTTTTCAATTTCCCTTCTGGAGAAAGGGAGCTCGATGAGACTAGCTGCAACCGAAGAAATAGCCTGGAAATGAACCTTTTCGAAGAAAGGGCGGACTGGCTGGAAATCAGAATATAAATCTGCAAAAAAGTTCACCAGTGAGTCTAAAATAAGGGATCGATCCGAGGTAATCTCACCATTGACGCTGAGCGTGGTGATGCGGTTGGCTCTTCTTCGTGCAGAGGCGACTACTTGGAAGAATTTAGTATTGCCATCCCCATTGGCGAGCCACTTAAGTCTTGCACGTTGCTTCCAGTACATGAGCTCACTATGAGCGAAGGACTGCATTTGCCCTTGGAGGGCATATCTTTGGGTTATTTTCAAGGAAAAGAGGTTTCTAGATTCCTCCTCAAAGTCAAAAGTGGCAATCTGAGAAAGGACGGTGGCTCTCTCAGCTGAGGCAGAGGCCTTTCTCCCAAAGGCCCAGGATCGCAGCTACGACTTCAGTATCTTGAACTTGGCTGGGAAAGTCCAACCGCTCGGGCCAGCAATGACCATCCTCTCCTAGAAGGAATGGGTAGAGGGTTCCGCCATCCAAGCATTGTTGAATCTGAAAGGGGGAGGGGTCAATTGTCGAAGTGGTATCTACCATAATCGGCCAATGATCGTCATTGAGCGATGTTAGACATGTATCTTCTATATTACGTTTGTTTGAAAATCTACTGAAGGACAATATCATCAATTTGCACTTACTATAAAATCCAACAATTGCATTATCTTGTTCTATGTGTGTAGTTTTATTTTTAATACAAATTTCATGTAATTTGAATAAGTATGTAAGAAGATATAAAGATTTAAGTTCTTTTAAGTGAGAAAGGGTATTTATGTAATTTTATTTCAGAACTCTATAAAAGACCTGGGGGTTGAGCTCGACCACCAACCAGAGCCATTCCAGTGCTCTGAATTCTTGTCCTTCTTCTCTCTCTCTAAAACCCTAAAGTTCACTCTTTTACATGGTATCAAAGCAGTAGATCTTGGTTGGAGCCTTTCATTTTTCTCCAGTTCCTTCCATCAAAGCTTGCGACTTATAAGAAAGGGGATTTTCAGAAATCTACCTTGATTGGTTGGTAAAATATTAACTTTTGCCTTCTTCTCCTGCCATAACCCTAGGTTTGATGGCTCCTACTGCTTGCTGAGCAGTTCTGAACCTATTTACTGCCCTTTCGAGGGTACTAAGTGAAAAATCACTCTTTTTTGGATTGTGTGACCCTAGTATTGGGTCCTCTGCCTGCGTTATCTTGGGCTCTGCCTAAGTCAGCCCTAATTTCTTGGTTTTTTCATGGTTTATGCAAAATTAAGTGCATAGAACTGGAATTATGCCCTAAAGGAAAGTTCTTTACTGAAATTTCTCCCCTCTTCTTACTGCGCAGACTTCCTACGTCATCACTGGGTTGGTGATGTCAGCCCTAAAAAGTTGAGAAATCTGTGGAATTTTCGGAGCAATACCTACAACAACAAGTGAGTTACTTAGTAGGGCAGGTGATTCTTCCAATTGGTAAAAACCTTAATTTTGTCTGAGAAGTGGGGCCCACGACACCTTTGCATATTGTTTTGTCTGCTGTTTTTGGGTTGTTTAGATTCCATATTTGTAATATACATGGCAAACTTAGGTGAGGTTATTGCCCATTTGAGGGACTCTAGAAACTCAGAAGGGAAAGATACTATTATGATATTTCCAAGAGATTGAATGGCCAAAACTATCTGAGCTGATTATGATAAGTCAAATTATACTTAAAGGCTAAGAAGAAGTGGTAATTCATTAGGGATGACACTCCTATCCCATTGAATGACAACTAGGAAGCCGATGATAGTCAGGTTATGACCTGGCTACTTAACGACATGAATTCTGATTTTAGGAATAAAGTTATGAATTGTGACACAACTAAGGACACGTAGAACTCCTTAGAGTCTGTTTATGCTTAAGAAAGTAACTTGTCACAAGTTTTTGAATTATATGCCAGAATGTTTAGCCTCAAGATAGGTCAGAGGTCTATCATTGCATATTATAGTGACCTGGTTGGTATATTGCAAGAGATAAGTGTTTTCCAGCCTGTTACGTTGGATGAAAGGGAAACAAGAAAACAAGAATGGACAGGTACATATTGCAAAATTTCTGGATGGTTTTAGACCAAAAATTGACTCTATTAAGGCACAATTATTGGCCTCCAAAGACGTTCAATCATTATCCGCAACTTATAGCAGAGTATTACATGCAGAGAATGCTATTGTAGCCCAGGGCAATCAAGTTGTGACTAGCATTTCTATATCAGCACTAAACACTTAGGGGTCCTCAGAGCTATCTAGGGGTAGAGTTGGAAGCACTAGAGGTAGAGTAAGAGATAACCAAGGAAGAGGAAAGGGCAGAGGTGATACTAGGCCAAACAGAAAATGTGCTCATTGTGGCCGTATGAATCATTTTTCTTACAAGTATTAGAAAAAAATTGGTAAACCCACTTGGGATAATTCTCTTGTTCATGAGAGTATTGATATGTCTTCTCAGCCTCCTGTACAAGTTATAACCGATGCATCTGATGAAATGCAACAGTTGATTTAGCGCATGAAACAACTGAATGCTACTACCTCTTTAACATCTATGACTCAGTCTTCCACTCCTATAGCCACATTGGCTAATTCAGGTATTTCTGTCCTCCATTTGTGTCCATCCTCCACCTTGGTTCTTGACTTAGTAGCTATTACTCACATGTCAGGTATGTCCACTTTGTTTTCTGATTTAGAAGTGTCAACTACTATTAAACAAATGAAGTTGGTCGATGGATCCATTTCTCCAGTACAAGGAATGAGTACGTTGGTTACATCTACCTTTATGTCACCTCACTCCGTCTTGTTTGTTCCTAAATCCTCTCTTAATTTGTTGTCAATAAGTCAACTTACCAAGTCAACGAATTGTTTTGTAACTTTTTGTCCTTTGCACTGTGCTTTTCAGTATCTTATGACGAGGAGGATGATTGATTCCATAGGTGAGAGAGGCGGATTATACTATGTGGACAACCATTTACCAAATACTTCGCAAGCATTGCATTCTATTGTCTCTCCTCTATAGTGGCATCTACAGTTATGTCATCTTTTTCCTACAAAGTTGATTCAACTCTTTCCTGCATTTCCTTCAAGTCTATCCTTTTAGTGTGACTCATGTCAGTTGGGCAAACATCTCCAAACATCCTTTCCTCCAAGTCAATCCTGAAGTAGTCGCCTGTTTAACATTATTCATTATAATGTTTGGGGGCCTTATCCAGTGCCTAGTATTTTTCGTTATAAGAATTTTCTTTCGTTTATTGATGATTTCAGTCGATGTAATTGGGTGTATTTCTTATGGGATACATTTAAAGTATTTGACTTGTTCAAACTTTTTTAAATTAAATAGAATCAGTTTGATACTTCTATTTGTAGACTTCACACTGATAATGGTCTTGAGTTTATGAACCAAAACTTTGACTTATTCTTTTAGGATCATGGTGTTCTACACTAGTCTTCGTGTGTTTTTACTCCACAACAAAATGATATTGCTGAACATAAAACTCGCCATCTATTAGAAGTGATTCATACCATGCTTCTCCATATGCATGTACCGAAATCGTATTGGGGCGATGTTGTTCTCTTTGCTTGTTTTCTCATTAACCGAATGCCTTCCATAGTTATTGATGGTAGAATTCCTATACAAGTGCTATTACCATCGGTCAACTTAGTTCTATTGTCTACTCGTGTTTTTGGGTGTGTATGTTTTACACATGTATTTGGTACCTCTAGGGACAAATTGTCCTCTCGAACTGTTAAATGTATTTTTTTGGGATACTCATGCACTCAGAATGGATATAAGTGCTACTATCAATCTACTAAGAAAACATTTATCTTTGCAAACGTGACATTTTTTGAGGATTCTCTTTTCTTTCTTTCATCGTCCATAAATGTGTCTCCACCCATTCCTATTCCTAAGGTTGTTGCCCCCACTCCTGTGGAAGAGATTCCTAGTCCGAATCCTGATGCTACTACAGAGAAGTTGCTACAGGTATATCACTGAGGGAAAGTGACTCAAGATAAAGTTGTTCCCTCTCTTACATCGGACTAAGATCCCTCTTTGTCTATTGATCATGAGGTAAGTGATCTAGGTAAGTGATCTACCTTTCCCATTGCCCTTTGGAAAGGTGTTAGAAAAGGTACTCATTATCCTTTGTCTCGCTTCGTGTCATTTGATTTTCTTTCTGACCGCTACAAAAAGTTTGCTATGTCCTTGTCCTCCATGTTGATCTAGGTTGACTCCCTTATTAATTTTGATGATAACAAAACTTAATAGAACTAACATTGGCAAACTAAAGTATTTTAGATACTTAACCTTCAAGAGATAATGCATTTCAAGGTTTACAACTTCAACATAATCAAGCCTATACAAGACCTCAAACACCATAGAAAGACATCTCTTGAAGAAGCACTCATGCAGAAGAAGACAACGAGGAGACTAGAGTTTAAGTGTTAATGATGTATGTCAAAACTCAGAAAAATATGTAAGAGAGCTATCCTAACTCCTTTCTTTAAAGTACAATGGTGTGCATGGAGCTTTAAGACATACATTGCATATACATATATTTAAGAACATCATACACATCTTCTAAAACATGTTAGAGCACTTAGATTAAATCATTCCCATGCTTTAAAAGTCAATTTAGTTAAACTAGCACTGGAATGATTGATCAACCTCTACTAATGATCGATTATCCAGAAATATGCAGGCCAAGACTATAAAGCATCATCAATCAACCATAGTCGATTAATCAATAATCCAGAACATGGCCATATCATGCTATAACGCATGATCGATCATCCCACTTGGATTGATAGATCAAAGTTGTCTAGGCAAGTGAAAATTACATGGAATGATCGATCATCCTGCACAATTGATCGATCAAACATAATCTTGCAAGTCAGGGACATAAAGCATGGTCGATCATACTTGCATTGCATAGCCAGAGGGAATTATTATTGATTGATCATCCCCTAGTAATGATCGATCAACTTAACTTTTTCGGACCAACGGTAACTTGTTGATTGATTAGTCACATCCTTAAAAAAAACCATTATGATCGATTGATTGATCAATCACTTTACAATGATCGATCAATCAACGTATAGATTTTTGCAAGGTAAAAAAATAGTTAGTTTGACTTGGGAAAGTTATAATTGCCGCACAAAACCACACATAGAGACGTTAATGAGCATTTATTGGCAAAATCTTCAAGCCTTTATTATAAAATCTTGCAATACTTCTCAAAGTGTTTTTTTGAGTGAAAGTGCTACGATTTGCATTTCCAATCCTCTTTCCTCCACCTATTCCTTGCATCTCATTATAGAGAAGCTCATACACACTCTACATTGTGCTGAAAAGAAGTGGAAGCTTGGGCGGGCTTCAAATATCACCTAGTCAATTGGGTGGAAGTTTGTCAACCCAAAGCTTTGGTCGGGCTTGGTCTTCGTCTAACAAGAGACATGAATTCGGCTTGCCTTCTGAAATGGTTTTGGCGTTTCAATATCTATTTGAATGCTATTTGGAGACCTCTGGTGGGTATGAACCTTCGCCCAAATGGGAGATGGTGGATCACTGGTGGTGACCAACATCGCCTTTCACCTCTTTGGCGTTCCCTCTATCCTCTGCTCATCTCCTTTAGATCCGGGGCAATCATGAAAAAAATCCGATTCTGGTATGATCGTTGGTGTAATGTCATGGATTTAGGCAAATCTTTTACCCCACTGCTCCTCATTTGCTCCTCTTAGAATGCTATGGTTGCTGATTTATAGTCCTCCCCTGGATGCTGGAATTTCCATTTTCGGCGTGGGCTCACTGATGTGGAGGCTATTTTAGCCTCCCAACTCTTATCTAACCTTCAATGCATGGACATTCACTCCACCACCTTGGATAAAATCATATGGACGCCCAACCCCAATGGAGTTTTTTCGGTCTCCTTTGCTTATCTACTCATCACCGCCACACTTGAATCTCAACCTCCTTACAGCAGTTCTACTGTTTGGAAGATATTGGCTCCTCCAAAGATTCAATTCTTTCTATGGTGCATTCTCCATGGCCGGATTCTCACGGCAGATAATCTTAGAAGAAGAGGAAAAGCCACACTCTATAGACTCTATCCCCTGTGCTCCTAGGAAGATGAAACTATCCAGCACCTGCTACGTCATTGCCATTTCTCTTGGAGAGTTTGGACCCAGATCTTATAACGCATTGGCATTACTTTTTGTATGCCTCAACTTTTAACTGATGTTTGTCAATTCTTCCATCATATCTCCCTGCTCTAGTTGGGTCGTATATATGTTGGCCTTTGCTTGCCTTGGGTACATTCCTTAGCTCCTTTGGTAGGAGAGGAACAACAGGCGGTTTACTTCAAAATCCCTATCAGGCAAGGTGATCACTGATTTGATTGTTGGACACATCTTTGCGTGGCTTCACACAAAGGATGCCTTCAACACTTCCAGTGGTACCTCTTTGAGAACAAATTGGCAGTGCATTGCTCAAATGGCTGGAAGTTGGCGCCCTCCAACCTATATTCCCACTGCTCCTCATTTGCTCCTCTTAGAATGCTATGGTTGCTGATTTATAGTCCTCCCCTGGATGCTGGAATTTCCATTTTCGGCGTGGGCTCACTGATGTGGAGGCTATTTTAGCCTCCCAACTCTTATCTAACCTTCAATGCATGGACATTCACTCCACCACCTTGGATAAAATCATATGGACGCCCAACCCCAATGGAGTTTTTTCGGTCTCCTTTGCTTATCTACTCATCACCGCCATACTTGAACCTCAACCTCCTTACAGCAGTTCTACTGCTTGGAAGATATTGGCTCCTCCAAAGATTCAATTCTTTCTATGGTGCATTCTCCATGGCCGGATTCTCACGGCAGATAATCTTAGAAGAAGAGGAAAAGCCACACTCTATAGACTCTATCCCCTGTGCTCCTAGGAAGATGAAACTATCCAGCACCTGCTACGTCATTGCCATTTCTCTTGGAGAGTTTGGACCCAGATCTTATAACGCATTGGCATTACTTTTTGTATGCCTCAACTTTTAACTGATGTTTGTCAATTCTTCCATCATATCTCCCTGCTCTAGTTGGGTCGTATATATGTTGGCCTTTGCTTGCCTTGGGTACATTCCTTAGCTCCTTTGGTAGGAGAGGAACAACAGGCGGTTTACTTCAAAATCCCTATCAGGCAAGGTGATCACTGATTTGATTGTTGGACACATCTTTGCGTGGCTTCACACAAAGGATGCCTTCAACACTTCCAGTGGTACCTCTTTGAGAACAAATTGGCAGTGCATTGCTCAAATGGCTGGAAGCTGGCGCCCTCCAACCTATATTCCCACTGCTCCTCATTTGCTCCTCTTAGAATGCTATGGTTGCTGATTTATAGTCCTCCCCTGGATGCTGGAATTTCCATTTTCGGCGTGGGCTCACTGATGTGGAGGCTATTTTAGCCTCCCAACTCTTATCTAACCTTCAATGCATGGACATTCACTCCACCACCTTGGATAAAATCATATGGACGCCCAACCCCAATGGAGTTTTTTCGGTCTCCTTTGCTTATCTACTCATCACCGCCACACTTGAACCTCAACCTCCTTACAGCAGTTCTACTGCTTGGAAGATATTGGCTCCTCCAAAGATTCAATTCTTTCTATGGTGCATTCTCCATGGCCGGATTCTCACGGCAGATAATCTTAGAAGAAGAGGAAAAGCCACACTCTATAGACTCTATCCCCTGTGCTCCTAGGAAGATGAAACTATCCAGCACCTGCTACGTCATTGCCATTTCTCTTGGAGAGTTTGGACCCAGATCTTATAACGCATTGGCATTACTTTTTGTATGCCTCAACTTTTAACTGATGTTTGTCAATTCTTCCATCATATCTCCCTGCTCTAGTTGGGTCGTATATATGTTGGCCTTTGCTTGCCTTGGGTACATTCCTTAGCTCCTTTGGTAGGAGAGGAACAACAGGCGGTTTACTTCAAAATCCCTATCAGGCAAGGTGATCACTGATTTGATTGTTGGACACATCTTTGCGTGGCTTCACACAAAGGATGCCTTCAACACTTCCAGTGGTACCTCTTTGAGAACAAATTGGCAGTGCATTGCTCAAATGGCTGGAAGCTGGCGCCCTCCAACCTATATTCCCACTGCTCCTCATTTGCTCCTCTTAGAATGCTATGGTTGCTGATTTATAGTCCTCCCCTGGATGCTGGAATTTCCATTTTCGGCGTGGGCTCACTGATGTGGAGGCTATTTTAGCCTCCCAACTCTTATCTAACCTTCAATGCATGGACATTCACTCCACCACCTTGGATAAAATCATATGGACGCCCAACCCCAATGGAGTTTTTTCGGTCTCCTTTGCTTATCTACTCATCACCGCCACACTTGAACCTCAACCTCCTTACAGCAGTTCTACTGCTTGGAAGATATTGGCTCCTCCAAAGATTCAATTCTTTCTATGGTGCATTCTCCATGGCCGGATTCTCACGGCAGATAATCTTAGAAGAAGAGGAAAAGCCACACTCTATAGACTCTATCCCCTGTGCTCCTAGGAAGATGAAACTATCCAGCACCTGCTACGTCATTGCCATTTCTCTTGGAGAGTTTGGACCCAGATCTTATAACGCATTGGCATTACTTTTTGTATGCCTCAACTTTTAACTGATGTTTGTCAATTCTTCCATCATATCTCCCTGCTCTAGTTGGGTCGTATATATGTTGGCCTTTGCTTGCCTTGGGTACATTCCTTAGCTCCTTTGGTAGGAGAGGAACAACAGGCGGTTTACTTCAAAATCCCTATCAGGCAAGGTGATCACTGATTTGATTGTTGGACACATCTTTGCGTGGCTTCACACAAAGGATGCCTTCAACACTTCCAGTGGTACCTCTTTGAGAACAAATTGGCAGTGCATTGCTCAAATGGCTGGAAGCTGGCGCCCTCCAACCTATATTCCCTGGTCACCCCCCCCCCCCCCCCCCCCCCCCCCAAAGGAGTTTATAAACTAAATTTTGATGGAAGTGCTAAGGGAAACCTGGGCCCAACTGGGTTTGGTGGGGTTATCAGGGATGCCTCTGGTAATATTTTGTTCTCCTATGTTGGCCTGATGGGCGATTTGGATTCTACTGCTGCTGAGCGCCTGGCCTTATACCATGGGTTAGCCACCTTTAGTGAACTTCACTGCCCCCTCATTGCCGAAAGGGATTCCAGCATAGTCATCCACTGGTGCTTCGCTGTTGCTACCCCTCCTTGGAGACATTGGCCTATTTAGTACCATGTTTTTGACCTTCCAGCCAACCTTACTTACACATGGTCACATGTTCCCCGTTCTGCCAATTCTTTGGCTGACGTGCTTGCGAAACACGGGACCTTCCTCTCTACTCTGGTTGTAATGGGAGGCCCTCTTATTTGTAATCTTTCTTTTTGTTAATATATTATCACCTTTATAAAAAAAAAGTGGAAGCTTGGATCTCTCAACGAGAAAGTACTTTCCAAGTATTTGGGTGTAAGTTTTTCTTTCATTCATTTTTATTTGTGAAAGGTTCATCTGGGACCTATTTAATTTAGATAGAAAGACCTTGCTAGAGATAGAATCTAGACAATCTCTTGGGGAGATTGAGTTTTGTAAAAAGCGTGTATTGAACTACTCGTGGCTTAAAGAGAGCTGGAATCTCTTTGTGTAATTCCAGCTATTAGAGCTTTAAGAATAGTGGAATTTCCAAAACAAGGGTTCTTGGGCTGTGAATACAATAAGGGAACATTGATATAACAAAAATTCTCTTATCACCTATGGCGTGTGCATGTTTACTTTACATTGCAATTGTTTTTATGCATGATTTTTGATTACATGCACTACTTAGTTTTAACTTGAAATTGTCAATTCACCTCCCTCTTGTGAAGCCACCTAGGCTAACACTCCAATACTATTCCTTCGTCTGTGCAGGCTACTCTTTCCTCTCTTCAATGAAAGACAACTATGGATGTTAAGATGGAGGCACCATTGGCTATGGGCAAATAATAGTTGTTTTACTTGCCCGTTGGTGCTATAGTTGTGGGTTGTAGATGGGTATACATTGAAGTATAAGCTAGACAGATCCGTTGAATGGTACAAGGTTTGATTGGTAGCCACGGGTTACACACAGACATATGGGATTGATGTACTTGAGACCTTTTCTCTTGTTGTCTGCTATCTTCTGTTTGGATATTGATGTTTATCGTAGACAACCAGGGGTAGTCATTGTATCAGCTTGATATAATGCTTTTTTATATGGCGACATGGCTGAGGAAGTCTACATGGAGCAACTTCTGGATATGTTGCGTAGGGAAAGACTAACAAGGTATGCCAACTAAAGAAAGTAATATACGGTCTCAAACAAAGTACCCAGGCATAGTTTGGGAAGTTATAGTCAAATAGTCATGTCTATTGGATTTGTCATGAGTCACTATGACCATTCACTCTATCATGAGGAGATCGTTTGATATTGTGGCAATATTGGTAGATGTAGACAATATCATATTATCTAGTAGTGATATACAAGGTATTGAGGAGGTAAAAGCACATTTAGCTATTTAAAAAAACACATGTAGCAAAACAATTTTAGACTAAAGACCTGGAGTCACTAAAATACTTTTTCGGTATTGAAGTGGTTAGAAGCAAGGCATGTCTGGTATTGACTCTGAAAAAATATGTCACAGACATGTTACATGAGTATGGACTGTTGGGGCTAAGCTTGTTGAGAGTCCTGTGGAGGTTGGACATTACCTTCATGATGAACAAAGTGATGAACTCCATGATAAGACAATGTATCATTAGTTAGTTGGAGAACTCCTATATGTTATTGTCACTCATCCTGATATATCCTTTACTGTAAGTGTTGTTAGTTAGTTCATGGAGTGTCCTTGTAAGGTTCCTTAGAAGCTACCCAATATATCTTGAAATATCTAAAAGGGGCACCCCAAAAAGTACTATTTTTTAAGCCTCACAATCACATGAAGATAGAAGCGTTCTCAGTTTTAAAAGGGAATTTCGAAATGAATAACACAGATTTAAAAGACATGGATGGAGTAGGTGTGATATTAACCGCTCCCTGTATAGAAGACACTGACTTATTGACAAGTGCAACATGCTTAATGAGAGAGGACTCCCTTAGATTTGTAAAAGAAGACATATATGGCATATGAGTATAAGCTCTTGAGTCAATTACCTTGGAAGACATAGGATGCACATGTGGGGTGGACATACTTGAACTGGCAAGGGTAGTTGTAGGTAGTGAAGGCTGTGCAATAGATGTTGAAGAGGAAATCGCTGAGCAATGTGTTGACCAAGTTGTTGCAACTCGTCTAGGCTCCGGGTAAAGTACCAACCATGTGTCCTATCGTGGGCTCAGTGTTGTCCCAGGTGGCTTCTCAAGAGGGGGTGAATTGAGATTCTAAATTAAAATATAAAAGCTGAGTGTGCAAAAATAAAATATGGCATATAATTAACAAACACACACAATAGGGAGAATTATTTTTTGTTCTCGATGTTCCCCTAAATGTAGTCACTGCCCAAGAACCCTTGCTAGCTGAAATATGCTAAGAGATTTGGGGCTCTCTTTTAGCCAAGTTTAATCCCTAATTACAAAATTTGATTTTTCCCCAAAAGATTCAATATAAACTAGATTCCACCTTAGTTGGCACTCCCTTTCTAGATTCTAGGCTCTAGAATGCCAATTCTTCTAGCTTTAATGTATCAGAGAACCTCTATTAAAGGAAGTTAAAATACAACTGAAAGGAGAAGGAAGGCTGGAATGCCAACAGACGTCTATTATCTAATTCACCCGCCCCAATAGTACCCATTTGGGCAACGTCCAGTGCCAATGTCACTGAATGGGGAAGCCACCAAAACCCATGGTTATGGACTCAATTACGGTAGTATGGAACATTTTCTTTTCCTAGTGAAATCCCCTAGTATATGAAAGAATGAAAAAGTGTTTTCGTTGTTGTGGAATAAGAAGCCTTTGTATCTTAAAGAGAAATCAAACTTACAATTTTCTTTTGGAGAGATAACCCCTCTCCTAGTGAGATCCAAGCCTCCAAATCTTTAAGTTGGTAAACTGAAATGTATAGGAGCTTGATGGAACTTTGAATAAGAAATGAACTAGAATTTAAGAATCAGAAGGTTAATTCCTCCAGTCAGACTCATGGGATAATTATCAATCTTCATGTGTGTTTACTCCACAACAAAATGGAATAGCATAGAGAAAAAATCGTTATCTTCCAGAAGTTGCTTGTATTATGTTACTTCATATGCATCTCCCAAAATCTTGTTGGGGCGATGCGGTTCTTACTGCATGCTTTCTCATCAATTGGATGCTTCATCTGTATTTGGAGGAAAGAATCCTCTCCAAGTATTGAATCCTAAAGTTGCGTTATTTTCTCTCTGTCCTCTTACCTTTGGTGTATATGTTTGTACATGTAGTTGGTTCCTCTCTTGATAAGTTGTCTCCTTGAGTTGTTAAATGTGTGTTTCTTGGTTATTCTCGTACGCAGAAAGGATATAAATTGTTGAATTTATGGAAAAGAGAAAATTCATTGATTCGATGTAATCTGAGTACATGAACCCCTATTTATAATAGAGGAAAGTAGTAGTCCAATTGCAATTATACTATTTGTCCCAATTACTCCCAAACTCTAACACTTAAAGATAAGTCCTAGCATAATTAAATAACTCAACATAAATAGAAGACTAACATAACTAAAACACCTTTAAACTGAGACTCTTGTAAGACTCCACCATATTAATTCAGTCTCTGTGAGATTGCTTATTGTGAGATTCATGTAAGAGGCTTCCTTATCTTCTCTTCAACACTCCCCCTCAAGTTGGAGTTTATAACTTCAGCTTGCAATGAAAGGGATCATTGGTGCTCCCCCTGCCAGCTCCGGCAATACCATCCAAATCCCTCCCAACTTGCTCCAAAAAGGGTGACAATCTCTGGCCCACTCTATCCTAGTCCACACCTCCCCCTGTATCATCAAATCCAGCATCCTTCAATGGCTGGCCGACGAGCCTCACCTCCCCTATACACCCAGAATTTCCTACCCCCCCTATCCTAGCTTGTTCACTTTGGAACCCAGCAAGAGTCTTTTGCGGGCCTTGCTCTCACACCCCACTCCCCCTTGGGCATCACTGGGATATCAGAATGGCTCCCCTCGATTCCTTCTAGCCAATTTGGGCAATGGGCTACAGTTAGGGGTGGCATCGAACTGAGCAGGTTCGCGAGCGGCTCGAGCTAAGTTCGGATCCGGCTCGGTTCGATTCGATTTATTTGGATCTCGAACTTAAGGCTCGTTTGAGTTAACGAGCTGAGCTCAACCGGTTCGAGATCCAGATAAGGCTTGTTTGAGTTAACGAGCTGAGCTCAACCGAACCATGGTTTGGTTCAAAAGCTCGAGAGCCGGCTCGTTAACGAACTCGGGTGTGGGGAGCGGGAGTGGGAGCGAGTGTGAAGGGGGGGGGGGGGGCATTCTTCCTCCCCTCGTCACCGCTGAGCCCCTCCCATCCTCTATTGCGGGTGAACTCTGTTACCGTCGACAGCTGCTCACCGGCCGCCTTCACCGTTGCTTTTGTCGTAGCCGTCAGCCCCGACGACAGGTCCTTGCCGGCGCCACTAGACCCCCTTCCCTCCACGTCGTCTCGGCGGAAAACTAGAGACCTAAGTTAAGGGAGAAATAATTTTTCCCCCCTATGCGTGAAGACATCGTTCAATTTCGCACATGCGAGATCATAAACAAGTGATAAAAAATCTTTCTTGAACTCCAGCTGTCCCTTCCTCATTGCTCTTGAAGAAATTGAAAAGACATTTTAGTAGAAATACATTTCTAGTGACTATTAGTGTTTTTTCCAAGAAATGTTGAAAAAACATTTTTTGTAGAAATACGTTTCTAGGGACTATTAGTGCCTCGTGTTTTTTGGAAACATTTTTCTAATTAGAAATTCTTATTAAAAAAATATATAATTTTCTAAATAAGATTTTCCTACCAAGATGGGCTAGAAAACCGTATAAAATTTTTTTGAATAAGTATTTGACAGTTGATGCTGTAATACTTTTAGCATGAGGCAATTTTCATAGCAATTTTGTGTTTGACATTTAATTTTTATTAAAAATTTATCGATAAGTATAGTAATATATTAGATTGATTATTAATTTTTATTTATTTCCTTGGAAGAGGCAATAAGAGGTCCATTTAACTTTCCTAAGAAAATTTTAAAATATTTCTTGTAATTTCTAGTAAGTCACTAATAGTAATAAGATTTTATTTAATTTTTTTTTTGGAAATATGTATCCTAGGAAAAACAATTTCTAGTTTCTCCTAGAATATAAAATTTCAACCAGGGGCACTAAGGAGGCCATAGTAAATTTATGGCCAGATTCAAAAATTACAAAATAAGCTAGACAACTTTTGGGGTAAAAAAGATTAATATTGGTGCGTTCTAATCCATTATTGAGATTCAATCCCAAACCTCCCCTATCATTCTTTTTTTAAAATATATGCATAATTTTATATATAATTTATTTGACATATATTTTATGCAGAGTATTAAATGTAGGTTGAAGCTCGAACTTGGCTCGAGCTTGAGCTTGAACTCGGTTAAAATTATTAGGTTCGAGCTCGATTACAATTTTAGGCTCGAGGCTAAGGTTGGCTCGAGGTTGAGTTCGAAATATTTAAATCAAACTCGGCTCGAACATAGGAAGGTTCGGGCGCAGCTCAATTTTAATTAGAGGGCATGCCCAATTTTATGTAGAGGTCATGCCCAATTTTATGTAAAATGTATGCCCAATTTTATGTAAATGTATGGAGAATTTTATATACAATTTATTTGACATGTATTTTTTGAAAAGTTTTAAATGTATGTTGGAGCTCGAACTCGAGACATGTATTTTTTGAAAATTTTTAAATGAATGTTGAAGCTCGAGCTCGGTTAAAATTATCGGGTGCGAGCACGATAACAATTTTAGGCTCGAGGCTGGGCTCGGCTCAATCTCGAGTTCGAAATATTTAAATCAAGCTCGGCTTGAACATAGGTAGGTTCAGGCTCGACTCGACTTGATGCCACCCCTAGCTATAGTCACCAGCCTCCTTACGGAACTATGGCACAATGAGGTTTTCATGAGCATCGTCTCGTAGTTTGGCTCCATAATTGCTCTGGACCCCCTTAGTGAACACTGACACTGCCTTGATGAGGCCCGGATTCTCAGCAATCCTATGCGTCCTTGTGAAGGACACTACTTCCGATGCATTATGGTGGATAATGCATGTTTCTGGATTTGCATTGATTTGGCGGATATAAAAGACTTCAAAAGTGTGATCTCGAGCCCTGCAACTGAACCTAGAGATTCTTCACAACCTGCCCGTCCATTGGGAGCAGCAACTCCAGCAGATGCGTCCTCACCCAGACAGTCTTGCAGCTGGCACTGATGATTACAGCTGCCATCCACCCTCCCGCCTTATCCCTCGAAATAACTACACCCCCATCCTCCCCTCCCATTAAAACCCCCGCAGGCCCTCCTATAAACCACCCCCACAGTCCTCACACCACTCAGATAATGAACTCTCCCCGTCCCTCTCCTTCGAGAAATCCTCACCCCCCGAAACTCCTGCTCCCCTTGCCACATACCAACGCTGGAATAGAGGCCAGCCGAGACAACTTTTCCAGGGAGGACCCAATGTTACTACTAGGGACCCCTGCAACCCAGAGATAGGGAACTTCATCTTTTCAGAGCTGGGTGAAAGTGCTCAGAATTTTGTGGCTGCTTTCCAAACAGAACAACAAAAATTCGACCCAGAAACCTGAGCCCAAATAGTGGAACTTGCCAAGGTGATGGGCACCGTCTACACGGAGCCGATAACCATCTGTTTGAAAAGTCCAAGAAGAAGACAAGTGATCAATGATCATTCTCTCTTAGGATGTTCGTGGAATTGGATCCTTGCATCGCCGCGCCTCAGTTCGGGACCTCCTTGCCTCTACCAAGGCAAATATAGCTATTCTTCAAGAAACCAAGGCGGCTTCTCTGCCCCTTGGATAAATTCGTGAGTTGTGTCCCCTTAAGGAGTCTGGGTGGATTTCTGTGGATGCGACTGGATCGGTTGGCGGCATTATGATGTTGTGGGACACCAATACCATTCAGGTGCTAGATCATTGTTGCGGCACTTACTCCCTTGGAATTAAGCTGAGAGACAAAGGATCGGGGAACATTTGGTGCCTAGTGGGGGTGTATAGTCCTACCAGACACCATAAGCGACATCTTTTCTGGGATGACCTCTTGAGGACTTGTCAGAGGTGGCCCATTCCTCTAATGATTGCGGGAGATTTTGATGTTTCCCGCTTTTTCCATGAGAAATTCCGGCCCTCCCAGAGAATCACTATCTCCATGAGGCTATTTACAGACTTAATTGGCGGCAGGGACCTAGACGATATTACCCTATCTGGGAAGACCTTCACTTGATCTAATGGCAGACAACCCCCCGCCCTCTCCAAGCTTGACCGCTTCTTAGCCAACAATAACTGGCTCCAGTTATACAACAATGTCACAGGCAAAGTTCTCAATAGGGTCGTCACTGATCATTGGCCGATTATGGTGGATACCCACTTCGACAGTTGCCCCCTCTCTTTCAGATTCAACAATGCTTGGATGGCGGATCCCTCTTTTGACCCCTCTATCCAGTCCTTCCTGGAGATGATGGTCGTTGCTGGCCTGAGTGGTTGGACCTTCCTAGCCAAGCTCAAGCTGCTAAAGCCGTTGCTGCAGTCTTGGGCCTCTGCGAGAAAGGCCTCTTCCTCTGCCAAGAGAGCCTCCACCCTTACTCAGATTGCCACTCTAGATTCAGAGGAGGAATCTAGAAGCCTCTCTTCCTCGGAAGTTAACTCAGAGATATGCCCTCCAAGGGCAAATTCAGTCCTTCGCTCACAGTGAGCTAGTGCACTGGAAGCAGCGTGCAAGATGTAAGTGGCTTGTCGATGGGGATGCCAATACTAAATTTTTCCACGTAGTCGCCTCTGCACAGAGAAGAGCCAACCGCATCACCATGCTCAGCGTCAATAGTGAGATTACCTCGGATCGATCCCTTATTTCACACTCATCGGTGAACTTTTTTGCAGATTTATATTCTGATTGCCAGCCAGTCTGCCCTTTCTTTGAAAGGGTTCATATCTAGGGTATCCCTTCGGTTGCAGCTAGCCTCATCGAGCTCCCTTTCTCCAGTAGGGAAATTGAAAAAGCAGCCCTGGGTCTTCCTTTGGACCGCGCTCCATGCCTGGATGGTTTCAACGGGGAATTCTATCGCCGATGCTGGCCCCTCATTAGAGACGACATTGCCTGCATGGTTCACTCATTCTATCAACATGGCATAAGATTTAGGAGCATCGGAGCTTCGTTTATTGCCCTCATCCCTAAAAAAGGAGCAGAACTTCCATATGATTTCCGGCTGATCATTCTCATCACTAGTGCCTACAAGGTGATAGCATGCCTCCTTGCCAATCACCTCCGAGCGGTTCTCCCTATTGCCATTCATCATGGCCAAAGTGCTTTTACAAGGGAAGGAACATATTAGATTCGGCCATGGCATGTCACGAGCTCATCCACCGTTTTAAGGCTTTAAAGCTCCCCAAATTCATCCTCAAGTTTGATTTCGAGAAAGCCTTTGACAGAGTTAATTGGAAGCTCTTGGACACTCTTGGGAAAGATGGGATTTGGGGAAAAATGGCGTTTTTGGATTCAAAGCTACATCTCCTCTGCGAGCTACTCCGTTTTTCTCAATGGAACAGTCTGTGGGTATTTTAAGGGATCCAGAGAGACCCCCTTTCCCCTTTGTTCTTCAATGTTATAGTAGAATATTTATCCTCCTTGATCTATTCGACCAAGAACTTAGGATGGCTCCTCCCCACGACGGACTGTGCAACCTTTGATGTGCCGATCCTTCAGTTTGCAGATGATACCATTTGTTTTGGGGTTGGTACTATGGATCATATCAGGAAGCTGTGTGCTATTTTGGGACTATTTGAATTGGTTTCTGGTCAAAACATTAACTGGAAGAAAACCATTCTCCTAGGCTACCACATCGACTCATCTGAGCTTCAAGGTATGGTTGACTATTTGGGGTGCTCATTGGGGAATTTTCCAGTTACATATCTGGAGCTCCAACTTTTTGACTCTCGGCCTTCGGCGATGCTTTGGTCCCCCCTTATTGAGAAATTTGAAAAGAGATTAGCTACTTGGAGAGGCAAGCTTTTATCTACTGCGGGACGACTCACTCTCCTCAAGTCTTATTTGGCAGGATTGCCAAACTATTTACTATCCTTCATGCATTGTCCGGCCTACGTTTGCTACAGGATTGACGCCATCCGTTAGTGTTTTCTCTGGAGAGGATTTGAGGACACCTTCAAATATCATTTGGTGAGTTGGAAGGATATTTGCATGCCCCGAAATTGGGGTGGTTTAGGCATCCAACCTATGAAGGAGATGAACAATGCCCTTATGCTTAAATGGATTTGGAACATCAATGTCAAACATAACAGCCTATGGAGAGATATGGTCAGATTCTACCTTCAATTTTCGGGTGCCTGGTGGAGGGAGGGTGGCATCACTCGCCTCCTATCCCCGATATGAAAATCAATTCAAAAGCTCATTCCAGTATTTAGAGATGCAACTTCATTTCATACAGGCAATGGACAGACCCTCCTCTTTTGGTTGGATGAATGGTGGATTTCTCGGGGCTCTGTAGGTGGCGAGGGATCTTTCTTGCTCAGTGGCAGATTCTTGGAGAGACCGCACATGGAGTCTCACGTTTCGTTGGGGATTAAATGATGAGGAAATTTTGGATTTTTGCTCTCCTCTCTAGACTCAGCAGCATTACTATTCGTGAGCATGCAGTCGATAAACTAGTATGGAAGCCCATTATTAATGGTCGATTCACAATTGCATCCGCCGACTCTCATATCAGAAAGCAAAATTATAGTTTGTATGAGCACAAGGCAAACTTGGCATGGAAGCTCTCAGCGCCTAGCAAAATCAAAATTTTCGTGTGGACGACCATCAGGGAACAAATCCTCACCTCTGACAACCTAGAGAGCAGAGGCTACATTGCCCCAAATCGTACTTGTCCCCTCTGAGGTGTGTGCGACGAGACAGTCTAGCATGTTCTGTTACATTGTGATTTTTCTTGGCAAGTCTAGATGAAGATTTTTTCTGAAGATTGGACTCCAAATGAGGCTGCATCAGGACCTCTTTGGCACCTATGAGATGGTTATGGGTATCTACCTTCCTAGGTTGCGTATGTCCCATGGTGCCTATGGCTCGAGCGTGATAACCGGAGATTCGACTCCAAGGCTAGTACCCTGAAAAGCACGACTTCTCATGCAGTGGGCCTCATCTCGAGTTGGTTACATACCAGGAAAGAGTTTGCCTCTCTATCGGGTGCTTCCCTTCAGAAAAATTGGGGTTTGATCGCACATATGGCTGACGCTTGCAAGACTCCGATTATGGCCATCTGGGATCCTCCCCCTTGTGACTGCAACAAAATCAATTTTGATTGTAGTGCTTTAAGTTGTCCTGGGCCGGATGGAGCAGGTGGTGTTTTTAGAGACAATAGTGGAGACCCTATTCTATCTTATGTAGGACCAGTGGGCATTGCTGATTCAAATACTACTGAAGTGAGTGCTCTTCTATTCGGTCTCCAAATCTTCAAAGAGCATCTCCATGGCGAGCTGTGTATTGAAGGAGACTCAAAGACTGTCATCAGCTGGTGTTCAAAAGATAGCTCCCCCCCTTAGCGCCACTGGCTTATCACTGATTGTATTGCTGACATTGTGTCATCCATTCATTGTAGTTGGAACCTCGTTCCTAGATCAGACAAAGAATTGGCTGATAAATTGGCAAAATTCGGAACCTTCGAGCAATCTCTCATTGTTTGGGAAGCTTTCCCCCCTTGTAATCTGCTCATTTGAGCTTCGCTTCTCTTAGTAAAATTCAGCATCATTTCAAAAAAAAAAAAGAAAAAAGAAAAAAAAGAAAAGGATTATTGGTCTTCAATTATCTTTGCTAAAAAAATTTCTTTATAGATGCAAAAAATTCATCTTTTGTGCTCCCCTTTTCTTGAATATTTTTGTTACATTAAAATTACCACAACATATGGAATAAAATACCTTTTTCTTGTACTTCTTGTACTTCTCCTCCTCAAGCTGGGAGGTAATGGCAGTGATCTCAGCTTGAAACAAATAACATAGATGTAGTAATAATCTCCTCGATCACGGTGTCCCAAGGATAAGTACGAAACTGGACATAGACTCTCAAAAGGTAAAAATGGGTGATAAAAAATAAGTTGAAACCAACCTCAAAGGATTTTTTTTTTTGAGAAGAGTTGTAAATGCATTCAAAAGAGATAAAATACAAACTAAAAAACTAAAAAGACATTTCCTCCACAACAAGATGTTGGAGGGTAACGCCTTTTTTAGCTTGAACATCGGCTAAATGATTAGCAGATCTTGGTACATGTTTCCAAGTACATAATAAATCAGAAGTTAAATTACAGATTTCATCATAAATCTTCCAATGACGCCAAGGAGGTTTTGAAGGCTTGGAGCACCAATTTATAATAACTTGAGAATCCCCTTCAATCAAGAGAGCACCGTCCTTTTTTTGTTTGAAGAGTTTCAGCCCGTTGAGCAAGCCATGTAATTCCGCACAAGTAGAGTCTGATACTCCAATTGGACCCGCATAAGTGTAGAGAAGATTTGCTTGATCATCATGAATTACTCCACCAAATCCGGCTGGGCCCGGATAACCGAAAGCACTTCCATCAAAATTTAATTTAAAGTGTCCAGGAGGAGGTCTAGTCCATTCTATCATAATAGGAGCCTTCGAAATAAGAGACATTTTCGCAACATTTCTCCAATTTTCCCTCATATTTGTTGCTCTTAGATCACAGAATTCTTTGCGAAGGAGAACCCAAGAGCTAACTTGACCAACTATCTGATCACAGAGAATATTCCGAGGAATAGATTTCTGATTGAATTTGCGATTATTTCTTTCTTTCCATAAATTCCACACAATGTGTCCAACACAACAAGATATTAAGATTTTCCCTAACTTCAGAAGATGGGAGCTAACCAAAGTATAAATAGTGTTTAGCAAATCTTGCGAAGGGCAATATAATAAACCGATCTTGTCCATTAATTCGGTCCAAATCTTATGAGCATATTCGCAATGCAAAAGCGTATGATCTGCTGTTTCAGGAGATGTGTTGCAAAATGGGCATTCTGGATTGGGAATATTAATGCCTCGTCTTTGCAAAGCGTCAGAAGTTAAAATTTTTTTAAGACATACCGTCCAGATGAAAAAATTGATGCGAGGAGGAATCGGGAGCGACCAAGCAAAAGAAACAGGATGTTCTGCGTGAAGAGGATGGTAGGAAATCAAATGATGGTACGTTGAGGCTGAAGAGAACATACCTTGTTTGTTGGGTGTCCAGATGAGGATATCGGAAGAATTTTTTAAGGCCACACCAGAAAGTAAATTGATCAGGCCAGTTGCTTCAACAGTTTCAGAGTCATTTAATGCCCGTCTGAGATGAAGATTCCACCCACCCGAGGACTGCCAATGGTCAGAAATCATTGAACTTCGAGATCTTGACAGCTGGAATAAAAGAGGATAACTTTCCTCTAAGGAACTAGTCCCGATCCACCAATCGGACCAGAAAAGAGTACTTTCACCACTTCCAATATAGCATTTGACGGCGGCTTTGAAGCAAGGTAAGAGTTTGGCAATTTTCTTCCAGACAGGGGATAACTTGTAAAATCTTCCCCCCTCCGTCCACCAACCTCTCTCTTTTCCTGATTTACTTGCAACCATTCGGCGCCACAGTAGATTGGGTTGCATGTTGTACTTCCAAACCCACTTTAGTAGCAGAGACTTGTTGGTGGTAGCAACGTCACGAATCCCGAGGCCCCCCATTACAATTGGTTTACAAACATCAACCCATTTTACAAGATTAACCTTTTTTTCCCCATTTGGCCCATCCCATAAAAATCTTCTTTTCAAAAATTCAATTCTATCCCGAATAGAAGCTGGACAATTGTACAAAGATAAGAAATAGGAAGGTATTCCATGAAGGCATGATTTAATTAGAACCAGTTTACCAGCTTTGGATAAAAATTTTCCTTTCCAAGAAGCCAGACGCTTCTCAAGCCTCTCAACAACCGGAAACCAGGAATTTTTCGAAGCCAGGAAAGGAGTCAAAGGTAAGCCCAGATATGTACTCGGAATTGATGCTACCTTACAACCCAGATAGTTCGCCATTGAGTTGAGAATAGATGCATCAATATTAAAACCAAAGATTGTGGTTTTCTCCCAGCTTATCTTTTGACCAGACGTCAATTCAAAGATATTCAAGATAGCTTTCATGCGTTTTATTTGTCTCATGGACCCTTCTCCAAAAAGAATAGAATCATCTGCAAACTGAAGAATGGGGACGTCTTGGATTGGATCAGAAAAAATAGGACCGAGCCAACCCGAACGTTTAGCAAACCGGATCATAGAGGTAAGGTATTCTCCAATGAGAGTAAAAATAAATGGAGAAAGGGGGTCTCCTTGTCTGATCCCTCTAGAGGATTTGAAGTATCCTCGGGGTTTCCCATTTACCAAAACAGAATAAGAAGGGGAGGAAATACAACTCCTCATCCAGAATTTCCATCTGGTACCAAAACCCATACGGTCAAAAAGATAATCCACCAGTTTCCAGTCAACCCGGTCAAAGGCTTTCTCAAAATCAATTTTCAGAACAAACCTAGGAAGGGAAGATTTTTTGAACGAATGAAGAAGTTCATGAGCAGTAAGAGAAGAGTCCAGGATGTTTCTGTCTCGGATAAAAGCACTTTGACAAGGATTAATTACCTTGTAAAGGACAGCTTTTAGCCGATTAGCCAACAGACGACCAATAATTTTATATGAACTGGAAATGAGACTGATGGGCCGGAAATCTTTAGGCTCCTCTGAATTTGTTTTTTTAGGAATAAGCGCAATAAAAGATGCACCAATTCCAGAGTGAGTAATTCCCACTTGGTGAAAATTGTGAACGAAGGCACATACATCATTTTTTAACAGATCCCAAAAACAGTGATAAAACTCACCATTAAAGCCATCTGGTCCGGGGGCTTTATCTTTAGGAAGGCCCAGCACAGCCCGTTCAATTTCTTCTGAGGAGAATGGTTTTTCAAGATCAATTGCGTCTTCAGTTGAGATGCGCTCGAAATTGAGCTGATGGATTTTTGGTCTTCTGAAACAGACTTCTGAATATAGCTCTGAGAAATACTTCACCAAAAGGTTAGAAATGGAGGCACTATCCGTTACCACTTGGTCTCCGTTACAGAGAGCAGTGATACGGTTAGTCCTCCTCCTGGCCGAGGCGATGGAATGAAAAAACTTTGTGTTTCCATCACCCTTAGCCATCCAACGAAATCTTGAACGTTGTTTCCAACGGACAGAATCAGAATGAAGAAATGTACGGTATTCAGCATTTAATTTATTTCTAAGCAAAAATTCAGTAGGAGAGATTAACCTTTGTTCCTCCAGTAGATCCAGCTCAGAAATGCGGCGGCGAATCGAATCTTTCTGGGAAGCAGCAGAAACACGGTGATTTTTATCCCACATTCTGATCTTTGCTTTGAGGGCTTTCAGTTTCCGAGGGAGGGCCCAGCCCGGGTTCGGATGATTTTCCAATTCGGCCCACCAAGATTTCAAAGAAGGGATGAAAGCCGTGGTTAATAACCAGGCATTCTCAAACCGAAAGGGAGATTTTTCCCACGCAAGAGGCCGGGAATTGAGTTGGATAGGCCAATGGTCAGATCCAATTTTGTTTAGGACTTGGCCAGAGGTGTTGGGAAAAAGAAGGTTCCATTCTATATTTGAAAAAAATCTGGGGGTACTGCTTCGGGAAATGAAAAGCGGCAGAGGTGAAAAGGTTGATGTAGAAAGGGAAGGACGGGGCGTGATGTGGACTGAAGGGTGTTGGAGGTTGATGTATGGCAGGCGGGTTCGGGACTCGAGGTGCGGCGTTGGGGAAAGGGTTGATGTAGAACGGACATGACGGGGCGACGGCGTGATGTGGGCTGAGGCGCTTTGGAAGTTGTAGAGGTCGACGGCTGTGGATTTGATGGTTGAAAAGGTGGTTTTTTTTTTTTTTTTTTTTTGTGTAAGAGTATGGTGCGGGGCTCGAGGTTGAGAAGGTGATGATGGATTTTGGTAAATGGAGAGGTAGGTATGTGGGGGAAAGTGTTTTTTGTTTCGAGGCGGGTTAGAGTTTGACAGTGATGGATGTGAACAAAGGGAAGTAATAATCCCCTTGTCCGGATGTGTCTGCACATCGGTTTCAAAGATCCTATCAGCTTTTGGATTTGGGGAATGGTGTATTGCAGGTGTTTTGGAATTGGGGATTGGCACTGTTGCCAAGGGCGATTTCAGAGATGAGATTTTGTCTGCGGATGCACTTATGTGGATAGGATCTTTTTCGGCGGGGGCAGTGAAAGGGTTACTGTGAACTGGTGTTGATTGGATTGTTTCGGGATATGGGGATTGATGTTGTGTGGTTGGATTTTTTTTTTTGTTTTTGTTTTTTCGGAACCCATGTCCGATTGAACTCCGAGTGCGGCTTCCAAGTCAGTAACTGACGGATCTGCTGAGTCTGGGTTGTGTTTCGTGAGGTTTCTTCCGAGTTGGCTGCCGGAAGGGTTTCCAGATCTCCGAATTCCATGGAGACCCAGATCATGGTTTTTCCGCAGGAGATATGAAAAAATTGTAAACCACTTACCGGTGATTTTGGCCGGATGAAAATTTTTTCTCTGTGAAGCTGCGTTGGCTGGCTTTCGGCCCAAATAACCTCTCCGAATTCTTTTGTGAGGCATTCCAGAGTATGCCAGCATCGGATTTCCACCGGAAGACCTTTGACGATCACCCATTGCCCCGAGATGGGGGTTGTGAGTTCTGGGCTCCAATTGGTCATGTGGAGGATCGTTGAAATAGTCTCTGCCTTTAGTGAATGAAGTCTCTTGCGGTCCTCCTCCGAATGGCAATTGATGATCCAGCTCCTCTTATGAGCTTTGATGATGGCTGTGAACGTGATATTTCGTTTTTGCAGCCATTCTTGGAGTTGTCTTCTGGTGAAAAAATTTTCCGGGTCTTCCAAGAGGACTGCCAGGGACATTTTGCGCTTGCCCTCAGTTTCAATGTGGGCTGGCAGGGATATAAAGAATTGTTTTTTCTGGGGTGAAAATTGGGGGAGTGGTGTTGATGGTGGTATTGGATAATTGGTTTTGCAGGTCGGAGTCTTCTCTAGTGGAGGATCCGGTGGGAGCGACAGAGTTGTCTGGTGTGAAGCGCTAGGTTGTGAGTGGATTTTTGGTGGGGTGGCTAGCTGCTGAAGAATTTGATCAAATCGTTTCCAACCCATTCCAGAAGTGGAGGGCTGTGGGAGGAAAATCATACCCATTATCATTTGTCCACGTCTTTGGTGGATGACGCAATGAAGAAGGCCTCCATGATACTGGCTGTGAACTTGGAATTCCAGATCGCCAGTGAGGAGTGATTTGTTGTATTTTCTTCCCATGTTTCCTACTTGGACTTTCCTAAAAATGTCTAGGAAAAATCTGACTGCGGAGATCGGGAGGGAGATGTATGATTTGTTTTTCCCCTCTTGCGCATGAATCTGGATGGCCTCCCCACTCTTCTCCTTTCTCTTTTGAAAAGTCAGCTTTGCTTTTCCATTCCGGAATTCGTATATGGTCGGATCCTCCACAAGGATCCTTCGGCGTGAGGATTTCGAGATTATAGTTTGCCATCTCTCGCCTGAACTATCTTCAGATTCAATAACTTCCTTTTCCCTCTTTTCTTCTTCTTCCGGTTGTTTACCTCTTCGTTGCTGCTGCTGCCGGTGCTGCTTCCCCAGACTGGTTCGATCTTCGCCTCTTCCTGGATGCTGTCCTACTAGAGGTGCTGGATCAGAGAGAGTGGTCGTTGAATGGGAGTTACTTTGTTCCCCAGATGGTTGGTGGGAGGAAATTACTCCTTGACCGACCTCTCGTCCAGCCATCACAATGCCATTGCCGTAACGTCCAACCCAGGGGATCGTAACTCCTGGCAACAAAAATTTTTTTTTCAAAAAAAAAAAAAAAATTTTTATAAACCTCAAAGGATTTCAAACAAAAATAGTAACAATAATCACTAAAGTGGGTAATGCCTGTCTCCATTGTCTCCCCTTGCGACTGCATAAAACTAAATTTTGATGGTAGTGCTATTGGATGTCCTGGACCAGCAGGAGCAGGTGGTATGTTCAGAAGTCACAATGGAGACCCTATTCTTTCTTATGCTGGACCGGTGGGCATGGCCGATTCTAATACTGCAGAAGTTAGTGCTCTGTTGTTAGGCATCCAAATCTTCAGGGATCGTCTCCATGGCAAGTTAATCATTGAAGGCGACTCGAAGACGGTTATTAGTTGGTGTTTCAAAAACAGCCTCCTCCCTTGGCGCCACTGGCCAATCATTGATAGTATTGCTGACATTGTATCTTCTATACATTGTAATTGGAATCTCATTCTTAGATCAGCCAACTTTTTGGCTGATAAATTGGCAAAATTTGGAACTTCTTTGTAATCTCTTATTGTTTGGGAAGGATTTTCTCCTTTTTAATCTGCTCTTTTGAGTTTTTGTCTTAATAAAAATCAGCATCATTTAAAAAAAAAAGTGACGCAAAAAATTCGGCTTAAATTCGGATTTTTTAATGCAACAGGATACCAGCGTGACCTTTGATTCTTCCAACACGAATATATCCTTAAATGTAGATCAGATTGACATGAAATTTTCTCCTTTTGAAACTAGACTTAAATATCTTTCATCCAAGTATAACTTCTCTTCATAAAATATACTTATTTTGAGATAAATAATATAATAAATTTTGGTCTCTGTAATCTGGCCGAACTAAGTACGCTCTCAGCATGACCATTGATTCTTCCAAGATCAATATCTCCATATAAAAAACTAAGATCGAGAATTGGTTGAATAGGTAAGAACATAGACTTAAAGATCTTTTATTTGTCATATAATTCTCCATATAAAGTCTCGTTCTTGATAGCATAAAATTGCTCGAAAGTTGAAGCTTTCTGCTGCTACTGCTAGAATCTCTCTTGCAATCTGACCTTTGCTGCTTCAAATATTGATTTCTCTTTGTAGATAACTCCGATTGCAAAAATTCATTTTTCCTTGTAAAGTTGAGTCAAATATTTTTCCGTCAATATATAATATGCAATATGAAAAGCTCAGTATAGAGGTGAAAACATAAAGAAAACAACGGGTATAAGGACTGAAAAGAGAGAAAAAAGATAGATATGAACCTAAACGGCTAGAGATAATAGATCAGAAAGTGTCACATTATCTCTGTGGGTTGATCGAGTCAACTCTTAGAAACTGCTTTGATACCATGTTGAATTTACGGAAAAGAGAAAAATTTCATTGACTCGATGTAATCTGAGTACATGAACCCCTATTTATAATAGAGGAAAGTAGAGTCCAATTACAATTATAACCTTGTCCCAATTACACTCAAACTTTAACACTTAAAAATAAGTCTTAGCATAATTAAATAACTCAACTTAAATAGAAGACTAACAAAACTAAAACACCTTTAAACTGAGATTCTTCTGTGAGACTTGTTAAATTGGGTCCAAGGCCCTATCCCAAAATGACTAGTCAACTTAGGAAACCTCTTTCCCAACTAATAAACTCACGATCTTTGTACTCACTAATCCATGTGGGACTATTCCTTAACACTTCCCCTCACGTGCGGACCATCTTTTATGGCTCTACAAGTGGATAATTTAGGAGTAGGTAGTTTAGGTGTATGCCATCTTTTGTGGCTCTACAAGTGGATAGTTTTAGTTGTAGGCCCTCTTTATGGCTCTACAAGTAGATAGTTTTTAGGTGTAGGCCCACATATGAGTACCTGCTCAGATATTATCAAGATCATCACCAGATAACACAATGTCATCTACATAGGCAACCAGATAACACAATATCATCTACGTATGAGCCAAGTTCCGATCCTGGGACTTGTGGGTTACGGGCTCACCACGCTTCTGCTGCGCCACTCTGATACCGTGTTAAATTGGGTCCAAGGCCCTATCCCAAAATGACTAGTCAACTTAGGAAACCTCTTTCCCAATAAACTCAAGATCTTTGTACTCACTAATCCATGTGGGACTATTCCTTAACAAGACTCTTGTAAGACTCCACCATATTAATTCTGGCTCTGTGAACTTGCTTACTGTGAGAGTCATGTAAGAGGCTTCCGTATCTTCTCTTCAACATAAATGTTATTGTCCTTCCACAAGAAACAACATTTATATTTGTTGATATAACATTCTTTGAAGATGTTCCATTATTCTCTGGGTCAAAAAAGGAGTCTACACCATTTGCTGTTGATGGATATTGTTACTCCTAGTCATGTGGAGGATGTTTATAGCCCCATGCCTAGCATTGTAGCATAAAAGCCACTACAGGTTTATCAGAGATGAAAGTTGGTCAAGAAACGAACAAAATTCTCTCTCTCACTTGTGTCCGAACCTTCTTTGTTTGAAGATCCTGAGATAAGTGATTTACATCTTCGCAAGTCAATAAGTAAGTGATTTACATGTTCGCAAGTGAATAAGTAAGTGATTTACAACTCTCTCTCTCACTTGTTGTTGTTAGAAAAGGTGTTTGTAAGTCAACTAGACATCCTATTTCTAATTTTGTCTCTTTTCATTCTCTTTCTAGTCACTATAAAAATTTTGCACTGTCCCTATCTTCTTGTACTATTCCTTCTTTAGTACAAGATGCGTTGATACCTCTTTAGTGGAAGTAAGCTATGAATGTTGAGATGGAGGATCTACATGACTTAGGCACATTGATATTATGTGTTCCACCAATTGATGCTACAATTGTGGGGCGTTGCTAGGAATATACTCTCAAATATAAAGCCGTTGCCTCAATTGACAGGTGTAAAGCAAGATTGGTAGTCAAGGGGTATACTCAAACTATGTGTAGATGTGGTTGAGAATTTTTCTCCTACAGTTAGAATGACCTTAGTTAGAATCATTGTAACCCATGGTAGGGAATCGAGGATGGTCCTTGTTTCAACAGGATGGGATCCCTTCTTGTCTAGTGATCTAGAAGAGGAAGTGTATATGGAGCAACTTCCTGGGTATGTTGCTTAAGGAGAGATTGGGAAAGCGTGCAGCTAAAAAAAGACAATTTATGGACTCAAGTAGAGTCCTTGTGTGTGATTTGATAAGTTTAGCCAGATAGTAGTATCTTTTGACTTTTCTAGAAGTCATTGTGATTACTTATTATTTGTTATGAAAAGATCATCTAAAGTTGTAGTGTTACCTGCTATGTGCTAAACCTCTTGAGATATCAAGGGGGGTTGGTAATGATCTTCATAATGAAAACAATCATGAACTTATAGATAAAATAATGCGTTAGAGGTTGGTTGATAAATTGATTTATGCTATAGTTTAACATTTTGATATATCATTTGCTGTAAGTGTAATGAGTTAGTTCATGGGGTGTCCATGTAAATACATTTGGAAGTTGCTTAAAGGAATTTGAAATATTTAAAAGATCGCTTGGGAAAGGGTTTTTCTTTGAGCTCCATCATCATTTGCATATACAGGCTTTTTCATATGCATATTATAAAAGGTCTAAGCTATATCGAAAGTCTACCACTGGGTACCATGTATTTGTAGGCAAAAAATTAGTTAGCTAGAAGAGTAAGAAATAAAATGTAGTGGTTTATTCAAGTGCCGAAGTAGAGCACAGAGCAATGAGCCACACAGTAAGTGTGTCGATGTTGGTCAGATTTGTTCTCTAGGACTTGAACCTATATGTTATAAACCCATGACCATGTACTGCGATAATTAGGCGGCAATTTTCATTACAAACAATTCAGTGCTCTACAAGAGAGCTAAACATATAAAGACGTTCGAGGTTCAGTGATAAGGAAGGAAGTTGTTACTCCAAGTCGGTCATGAGACTAACTAGGTGATATCTTTACCAAAACTTTGGGTAAGTCTGAGTTTGAGATATTTTGTAACAAGCTGGGGCTTCTAGACATGTATGCTCCAACTTGAGGGGAGTGTTAAATATCAATTAAAGGTATTTTGGTCATTTTTACATATTCTGAATTAGTCTGTAGGAGTGTCAGCATGATTAGGTGTTTTTTATAAGTCAATGGTCCAAATTAGACGTTATTCTAATATGTAGTTAGAGAGTTATATGTTTTTGAGTTACAAGGGGTAGTTGTGTAAATAGACATCAAGTCACTTAAGTCATTAGTAAAAGGGAAAGGGGGTTGATTTTCATCACATCATGTTCTTCTCTCAATAACTCTTCTCTTCCTCTGAACTCACCTTTTCCCTTCTTTCTTCTTTCTTCTCCTATATTTCATCTTTTTTCAGATATTCCTATCATTTTGAAAATAAGGTCTTTTTTTTTTGGGTCAAAATATTGGTTATTGTTAAACTGTGCCAAAATGAGATTCCTAAAGAGTAAGGGATTATCAGATATAAGTTAAAATTAGGAACGATCTTATTGTTGTTACTTCAAAAAATCTTAACTTCAGATAGTCATTTTGTGTTGGACTTGGACTCAACTTTAACACGGTCATAGTGTAGGGTGTTTGTTATATTCGACCTAGTTTGTGCCCCATTTAATTTTGTATCCCATTTATGTTGTCCAAGCTCATCATTTGTTTATTTTGGCCAGGATGTTAGGGGGAGAACAATGATTTTTTCTCTTCTCTCCAGAATCTATTTCATGTTGGAGAACTAAAACGAATACCAAAAGAAGTGGAAAATTGGGTTTTTAAGATTCTTTGTAAAAAATAATTGCACTACAATTTTAAGTGCTAACTCTTGTGTTCCTGTTCATCTGCAATTGAATTCCAATTCCAAATGAATTCCCAACACTGCCTGCTTCCCTCCCCTTCCCCCTTTCCCATGGTATGGATTGATTATCTGAGGGCCCATACTAGAAACAGCTCTTTGAGTAATCATACCTCACAGATGTGAGTGCTTCGATTTGCCTGGCTGTCCTTATGCTTCTTGTGCAGGCCCAATGTTTCTTCTTTTCAAAAGGTAGGGGTTAGTGAGGGTCTGAAGTAAAGGTTGGGAATATTTTTCCCAGTTGTTCAGATTTTATTTAGATTAGTGCCACTCTAATTGGAAAATAGAATGAGATAGATTCCTAGCCTCATGATAAATAGTAGAGAGGCATTTGGCTCAATAGTCACATGAGGCGTTTCATGTGTGAGCTCTTGAGTTCAAGTCTCAGTTGGGAGTAAGGTGGGTGAGTGCATGTATAATCAATAACTATAAAAAAAAAGAAATAGGTGTGAAAATCATCTCCTAAGTCTTGGACTGGCGGCTGATAGCTGGCATGTCTTATCTTTCTCGTCCCCTGATTGTGGAAATTTGGTCTCCCCCTCTGATGGGCTACTAGAAATTGAATTTTGACGAAAGCGCTTTTGGATGCCCAGGCCCTGCGGGTTTTGTGGAGTTATCCATGACGGTAACGGTATTCTTCTTTTCTCTTTCGCTGGGCCACTTGGAATCTCATATTCAACCACTGCTGAACTCTCCGGATTACTTAATGGACTGTAGATCTTCAATCACCATCTAGTGGGACCTCTCTACATCGAAGGCGATTCTAAAATTATTATCAACTGGTGTGCAAAGTCAGCTCCTCCATGGTGACACCGGGATATGTTCTTTGATATATGTAATTTAATTTCTCTTCTAGACTGTAATTGGAAGCACACTCCTAGGTCAACTAATCATTTAGCTGACACTCAGGCTAAATTAGGTGTTTCACTCCAACACTTTGTTGTGGAGGAAGACCCTTTTAGCTAGGTATTGTACTCGTTACTCTTTTAATAGCTTAAACATCTTTATTTAAAAAAAAAGTCTTGAACAAGACTCAGTGAGAACACAAACTGAACAGTCCCAATTGCACAGCCTTGTGGATTATTTGTTTGCCAATACCTTTTCAGATATAAATGGTTTAAATTTTAAACGAGGAACTCGCTGATTCTTACATCATTTGTTTAGATTGACTAAGTCTTATATTCTGAAGTGCGGTCAATGTGTTTTTATGCAGTGCATGCTTTGAACAAGTTACCTTACTCCAAGCTTGACTCAAAGTCTGTTGGTTTGAAGGATGGAGTTGTTTTTTTAACTTATAGTAGCCTTATAGCATCATCAGAAAAGGGCCGTTCACGCTTACAGCAGTTGTTGCAATGGTGTGGCTCTGACTATGACGGTCTCGTGGTATTTGATGAGGTAGAATGGATCTGAAATATTGGCATTTTTTAGTTCCACTTGATGAAGTTGAAGTTGTTATTATGTCTTCAGGGTGGGAAAAAGTTATAGAGGCTAGCCCTCTGAGTTTATCCTTTAGAGCTATGACACAGTTGTTAATATTATCAAGTGCTTAGTGTATTTCGAGTTCTATATGATATGTAGCTTCAAATCTGTGGTGAGTGCAAAGTTATGTATTCTCCTCATGTTTGGAGGCATCTAGTTTTTCATGTTAACAGTATGGTTTAAGTGGTGAATAGCTAAGTTTGTATTCTATCCAGGTTCTATCACTGTCACAAATACTAACTATTAGATGACTTGGTTTCGTTTCAGTGCCATAAAGCTAAAAATCTTGTTCCTGAAGCTGGAAGCCAATCGACTAGGACAGGGGAGGCTGTTCTTGAGATCCAGGTGGACATCTCCCTGGGGAGCCCTCTTGATGGAATCCAATTTCTCACTGTCCCTGTTTGTTTTTGGTTGCAAGTTTGTTCTCTATGCATGTTTTTAACTTTTTATTATACTGCCATTTCAAAAATTGTTCCTGTTGTACTGTTTATTTTAAATGTTTTTCTAATATAAAAATTATAGACACTTATTTATTACTGACACTAGTATATTATTCATTTGTTGCACATCAAACTTTTTGCAGTATGTTGGCCATCTCTGAAATTTTATTGTGGTAGGACCAGCTGACTCATATAATGATTGTGCAGCCCTTTTTTGTCCATATTGGATTGGGTATTTTCTTGCCTCAGACAAGTTGATGTTGATTTTGATCTTAGCAAATATTAATGAATAACACCGGAAAACATTTCTTCTATAGTTATTGATGCCTTAGTTTTATGCGTAAAGATTTATATCAGATGCTCTAATCTCATTAGAATGTGATTTGCTAAGTCTAAGGTCATTAATTGCTGGGTTGCTTCTATGAGCCTTATTTTGGTGTTCCTTTTGGATCTAGCTATAATTATGAACTGTGCTAGTTGCTCTCTTGTAACAATTGCAATGATGTGTGGCATCAGAGTGAATTTGCACTTGTCTGGATGTGAAGCTTCGTTTTTTTTTTATTAACTAAAATTTGGCAGACTGACTAGAGATTCAATTACTACAGGCTCGGCTCCCTCAGGCTCGTGTTATCTACTGCTCAGCAACTGGTGCATCAGAGCCTCGTAATATGGGTTACATGGTCCGACTTGGACTTTGGGGCTCGGGAACATGCTTCTCTAAATTCCAAGACTTTTTAGGTCTGTCTTTTCTTTTCCCCTTTCTTTGTTTTTTGGTTAATGGATTTCCAGCTTTTTTTTTTTATTTTTTTGGTAAATTGGTATCCAGCTATTTTATTTGATCTTTTTCCTGTTTTCTTTTTTCTTCTTCTATTATTTCTCTTGTTTCTGCTGCTAGATAATGATATTGTGGTCACATTTATTTACTGGGATTTTATTTCCTAAAAATCAGCTGAATTTGAAGTCTATATAACATCTTCTCAATTGTTTCAGGGGCTCTCGAGAAAGGTGGTGTTGGGGCATTGGAGCTTGTTGCCATGGACATGAAAGCAAGGTAAGACAACTTCTTAATTAAGTACTCATTTTAATCTTTTCATGTTTTAAGAGAATGAGCTTATTGTCAACTTATTAAGTAGTCCAACAGCAATTTGATGTCAAGGGATGTGATGTTGTTGTGTTGATATATTATTCAGGGGAATGTATGTATGCCGTTCACTAAGCTACAAAGGGGTTGAATTCGAAGTTATTGAAGCCCCGTTAGAAGCAGAAATGGTGGTATGGTAGTCCTTATTTGAGTTACTGTTAGAAACTCTATTAAGGGGTATTTTGGTCATTTGACCTCAGCATATGTGACATATTTTTATGTCATCTTACTCTACATGTTTTATTATGTCTATAGACTGAATTTCATGTAATTTGACTATGTAGAATGGGAGATATAAGGAGTTAAGTGGCTTAAGTGTATTAGGGGCAATTTTGTAAATGTTCTAAACCGCCTTATTAAATAGAGAAGGGGGGTCGAGCATGACCCTCAATGAAACTCAGTTTTTGAGTACTCTCATCTCTTTTCAATTTCTCTCCCTTCTCTTCAATCTTCATTTTTTTCATGGTATCAGAGCAATAGATCGCATTTGAGAGGCCTTATTATTTGTCATCAGATTACTCCATTGAAGGGTGCGAACTAAAACAATCTGATTTTTCCTATTCTTTTGTTAAACACCTAGCCAATACTACCCAAAAGACCGGCCTGTTAGGTAGCGGAAAGCCAAATACTTAACCCCAAGATCATAACATCTTTCTTTGCCATAACCTTAGGTTTAATGGTTCTATTGTCTATTGAGCTGTTCCAAGTTATACAATTGCTCTTGATTGGTTGGTAAAAAAATCTGATTTTTCCTATTCTTTCTGTGCCATAACTTTAGGGTTGATGGTTCTATTGCCTATTGAGCAGTTCTAAGTTATATAATTGCTTCTTGAGGGTTTGCTAGGCTGAAATTGTCTATTTCTTGGAATGTGCCGGCTACCTTGTTCCCTTGCTTGCATCATTCTACCATAGGCTCGTGTCAGCCCTAATTGGGTTGTGTTTGGAACTAATTTCTTCAAATTGCAGCATTTGTTATTGTTTGAAATAATTTGAGGTGCACACGTCATATTGTTTCCCTAACCCTAATTTTTTTGAAGTGGAGCCCGCATACTTGGTTCATGCATAGTGATTTGGGAAGTGAAATTAGAGTTGATTTGGGCATTATTCTACTTGTATGGCTGACTTAGTTGAGATTTATACTCCATCAAGATTAGTTAGTACTCTGATGGCAAAGATACAATTATGATTACTTCGGAAAAGTTATATGGACCGAATTATCTAAAATTGGGCTAAGTCTATCATGCTGGAAAGCCAAGAGGAAATCCAAATATATTCGAGATGATCCTCCAGTCCCTGTGAATGATGACTGGGAAGCTGAGGACAGTCAGGGTAGGATATGGATTGTCAATAGTATTGATTCCAAATTGAGGAATCAAGTCATGAACTGTGAGATTTCAAAGGCAATGTGGGTGTCCTTAGAATTACTGTATGCACAAGAAAGCAACCAATCTCGGGTATATGACTTGTACACAGACTTCTTTGGTCTTAAGAGGGGTCATAGATTTGTTATTGAGTACTACAATGAGTTTTTGGGAGTTCGACAAGAGGTTAATGTTTATCATCCATATACTACGGATGAACGTCTATTGGTTGCTAAATTTCTTGATGGACTGGATTCTGAATTTGATGGAATAAAAGCACAAAAGCACAAGTACACAAGATGATGTGCCTACACTATCTACCACTTTTAACAAAAACTAAAAGTGTACCCAAGGGTGGTAAAGGAATTAAAGTGGTGGATGCCTTTGCACTTAATACTTCAGGTTTCATAGAATCATCCAAAGGTCGTAACAATGCTAGTAGAGGCAAAGGTAGAGATGGATCTGGTTGAGGTTGAGGCTGAGGTGGTGGTAAGTCGGAGAGAAAATGTAACCATTGTCGAAGACATACTTGGATTAAGTTTTGTAAACCAGCATGGGGAAATTTGACCATTCATGATAGCAATGCTGAGGTGGTAAACACTGTTACACCAGGGGTTTCAGATGATATGCACCAGTCAACAACAATAACAACAACAACAACAACAACAACCCTACTACTACTGCTACTATGTCATCTTTATTCTCTGATTTGACTAAGTTTTCTGATATTAAACATGTTACTAGTTGATGGGTCTAAAAGAAGTTGGTATGTCCTTCTGGTCTCCTCAATCTGTTTTACGAGTTCCTAAATTTTCTTTAAGTCTGTTGTCATTTAGTCAACTAACTATATCTAGGGCTCTGGTCCCCCCTCATTGAGAAATTTGAGAAGAGACTAGCCACTTTTTTGGCAGGGCTGCCAAACTATCTGCTATCATTTATGCATTGTCCGACCTCCGTTTGCTCCAAGATTGACGCCATCCGTCGGCACTTTCTCTGGAGAGGATCAGAAGACACCCTCAGATATCATTTGGTTAGTTGGAAGGATATTTGTATGCCCCGGAATAGGGGAGGATTAGGCATCCGGCCTACGAAGGCATTGAAAAAAACTCATATGCTCAAATGGATTTGGAACTTCAACATCAAGCTCAAGCATAACAACCTATGGAGAGAGATGGTCAGATTTTACCTACAATTTTCCGGTGCCTGGTGGAGAGAGGGTGGCATCACTCGCCCCCTATCCCCGATATGGAAATCAATTTATAAGCACCTCCCAGTATTCAGAGATGCTACTTCCTTTCACACGGGCAACGGAAGGGCCCTCCTCTTCTGGTCGGATGAATGGTGCAGCTCCCGCCCCCTCTCGGAGGACTTCCCTGGGCTCTCTAGGGTGGCTAGAGACCTCTCTTGCTCAGTGGCTGATTCTTGGAGGGATCAGTCGTGGAGTCTCCCGTTCGGACTAAATGATGAGGAAACTTCGACTTTTTGCTCTCCTCTCTGGACTCAACAATACTACTATCAGGGAGCATGCGGTTGATAAAACGATTTGGAAGCCCAACATTAATGGCCGATTCACTGTTGCTTCCGCCTACTCTCATATCAGAAAGCAAGACTACAATATGCATGAGCACAAGGCAAACCTAGCTTGGAAGCTCTCAACGCCAAGTAAAATCAAATTTTTCGTGTAGTCAGCCATCAGAGAATAGGTCCTCACAACTGACAACCTTCATAGAAGAGGCTTCACCGCCCCTGATCGTTCTTGTCCCCTTTGTGGTGTGTGCGATGAGACAGTTCAACATGTTCTCTTACATTGTGAATTTTCTTTGCAAGTTTGGATAAAGATTTTTCGGAAGATTGAGCTTCGAATGGGGCTACATCAGGACCTCTTCGACACCTATGAGATGGTTAGAAGGACCCGCCTTCCTCGGTTGGGCAAGTTAATTCTTTCGGCATGTCTTGTGCATGTCCCATGGTGCATAGAGCGAAATAACCAAAGAGTCAACTCCAAAGCTAGAATACGGCTTCACATGCTGTGGGCTTTATCTCGAGCTGGTTACATACCGAGAAGGAGTTTGCCGATCTATTGGCGTTTCCTTTCGGAAAAACTGGAGTTTGATCGCACATATGACAGACCCTTGCAGGACTCCGGTTATGACCATCTGGAATCCTCCCCCTTGCGACTGCATCAAACTCAATTTTGATGGTAGTGCTATTGGCTGTTCTGGGCCGGCTGGAGCAGGTGGTGTTTTCAGAGGTAACAATGGAGATCCTATTCTTTCTTATGTGGGGGCGGTGGGCATTGCTGATTCAAATATTGTTGAAGTAAGTGCTCTTCTATTCGGCCTCCGAATTTTCAAGGAACGTCTCGATGGCAAGATAATTATTGAAGGAGACTCAAAGACCGTCATCAGTTGGTGTTCAAAAGATAGCTCCCCCCTTGGCACCACTGGCCTACCACTGATTCTATTGCTGACATTGTGTCATCTATTCATTGTAATCGGAATCTCATTCCTAGATCAACCAACTCTTTGGTTGATAAATTGGCAAAATTCGGAACTTCGCAGCAATCTCTCATTGTTTGGGAAGGTTTCCCCCCTTTGTAATTTGCTCTTTTGAGTTTTTGTCTTAATAAAATTCAACATCATTTGTGGAGGAAATGTCTGTTTAGCTTCTAGGTATGTAATTTTTCTTTTGTAATACATTCACACATCCTCTCAAAATAAAATAAAATTCAACATCATTTAAAAATAAAAATCGATGAATTGTTCGTTAACCTTATTTATAGCTCATTGTGTGATTTAGGATCTTGAGATGAAGAAGATGATTAGTTTCGTGCTTCAGAGGGATGGCTTGTATTATTTGGAGAGTCACTTGCTAAAAAATACTTTACATGTGTTGCACTCTACAATGACACTTGTGGTTGGGTCATCGATCTCCAAAAAAACTTATTCAGTTTTTTCCTGTATTACCTTCCCATCTTTCATTTCAATGCGAATTGTATTAGCTGGCATGCATCATCGAAATTTGTTTCCACTCTCTCATCATAAGTTTAGTCAGTTGTTTGATATTGTTCACTCCGATGTTTGAGGTCATTGTCCTATAACTAGTCTAGTTTATTTGGTTATAAGTATTTCAATTTCTTCTATTGATGGTTAGTTGGAAGGATATTTGCATGCCTCATAATAGGGGAGGATTGGGCATCCGGCCTACAAGAGAAATGAACAAAACTCTTATGCTTAAATGGATTTGGAATTTCATCAACAAGCATAACAGTTTATGGAGGAATATGGTGAAGTTCTACCTTCAGTTTTCTGGTGCATGGTGGAGAGGGTGGCGTTGCTCGCCTCTTATCCCCGATATGGAAATCAGTTTTCAAGCTCCTTCCAGTATTCAAAGATGCTACCTCATTTCACACGGGCAATGGAAGGACCATTCTCTTTTGGTCGAATGAATGGTGTGGCCCCCAATCTCTCTCGGAGGACTTCTCAGGGGCTGCATAGGGTGGCAAGAGACCTCTCTTGCTCTGTGGCTGATTCATGGAGTGATCACTCATGGAGTCTCCCGTTCTGTCGGGGATTAAATGATGAGGAATCGTTGTCTTTTTGCTCTCTCCTTACCAAACTCAGCAGTTCTATTATCTGGGAGCATTCACTTGATAAGCTGATTTGGAAGCCCAATAATAATGGCCGATTCACTGTCACTTCCGCTTACTCTCATATCAGAAAGCAAGACTACAATACTCATGAGCACAAGGTGAATCTGGCTTGGAAACTCTCAACGCCAAGCAAAATCAAAATTTTCGTGTGGTCAGCCATCAAAGAACAAATTCTTACTTCAGACAACCTTCATAGAAGAGGCTTCACTGTCTCCAATCTTTCTTGTCCCCTTTGCAGTGAGTGCAAAGAGATAGTCCAGCATGTCCTCTTACACTCTGGATTTTCATGGCAAGTTTGGATGAAGATCTTTCAGAAAATCGTGCTCCAACTCGGGCTACATCAGGACCTCTTTGGCACCTTTGAGATGGTTCGAGGGATTCTCCTTCCTCGGCTGGGCAAGTTAATTCTTTCAGCCTGTGTTGCGCATGTTCCATGGTGCATTTGGCTCGAGCGGAATAACCGGAGATTCAACTCCAAAGCTAGCACCCCAGACAACACGACTTCTCATGCCATCAGCCTCATCCCGAGTTGGCTTCATACAAAGAAGGATTTTGCCACTATCGGGGGTTTCCCTTCAGGAAAATTGGAATTTGATCACTCATTTGTCTTACCCCAGCAGAGCTCCAAGTATGGCTATCTGGGATCCTCCCCCTTGCGACTACATAAAACTGAATTTTGATGGTAGTGCTATTGGATGTCCTGGACTAGCAGGAGCAGGTGGTATGTTCAAAGGTCACAATGGAGACCCTGTTTTTTCTTATGATGGTCCGGTGGGCATTGCCGATTCTAATACTGCTGAAGTTAGTGCCCTGCTGTTCGGCCTCCAAATCTTAAGGGATCATCTCCATGGCAAGTTAATCATTGAAGGCGACTCGAAGATGGTCATTAGTTGGTGTTCCAAAGACAACCTCCCCCCTTGGTGCCACTGGTCCATCACTGATAGTATTGCTGACATTGTATCTTCTACACATTGTAATTGGAATCTCATTCCTAGATCAGCCAACTCTTTGATTGATAAATTGACAAAATTTGGAACTTCCCAGCAATCTCTCATTGTTTGGGAAGGCTTCCCTCCTTTGTAATATGCTCTCTTGAGCTTTTGCCTTAATAAAAATCAACATCATTTAAAAAAAAATTCTTTTATTGATGATTTCAGTAGATGTACTTGGGTATATCTCTTTTTGGAGAAATCTGAAGCTTTTGATGTATTTCAAATATTTACAATGAAACAAAAAATCAGTTTGCCACTTCTATTCATGTCTTGAGTTCATGAACCAGAAATTTGATGTGTTCATGAGTCGTCTTTTGTGTTTAATCTACAACAAATGGAGTTCATGGAAGTAAAAATTGTCATTCGTTGAAAGTGGAACGTAGAATGGTGTTGCATGCGAATGTACCCAAGTCTTATTAGGGTGATTTTGTTCTTATTGCTTGCTTTTTGATCAACAGGATGCCATCTTCCGTCCTTGAGGGTAAAATTGCAATTTAGGTTTTACTTCCTCTTTTTCTTGCTCCGTTGTTTCCTGTATCCTCATGTGTTTGGTTCGTCCAAAAATAAATTGTTACCTCAAGCAGTCGATTGCATAGTTGAAAAATAAGTACAAGGGTATTTTGGTCATTTAACTTTATTATATATATGTATCTTGATGTAATGTGGTTCTTCATGTTGAATTATGTCTGTAGTCAAAATTTCATGTATATAAGACATGTAGAATGGGAGATATAAGAGATTAGGGTTTCACTTAAGTGAGGGGCATACTTGTATTTTTTGTTCATCCCTCTTAATAAATAGATTTTTGGAGCTCCTTTCCACTCTCTCTCTCATTCTCTCTCTATCTCTCTCTCTTACTTTTTTCATGGTATTAGAGCAATAGATCACACTTGGGAAGGCTTTTTGTCATTCCTTTTCATCATTTGAAGCTGACGTCAACATAAAAGAGGGATCTTCTCAAGTTTTCCGGTTACTGTTTGGTAAAAGTCCAATTTTTTCTCATCTTTTCTCTACCATCACTCTAGGGTTACTGGTTATGTTGTTCCTTGAACAGATCTTTATGTTTTAAACTGCCATAAAGAGGTTTTTTATGCTGTTCTTGGGATGTGTGCCAACTCCAGTCTGCCTGTGCTGATGTCATCCTCAGTTCATGCTAACGTCAGCTCTAGTCTGTGCTATATTTGGGTTGTTTGATTTGGGATTTGAAATTTGTGTTAAGGATGAACGGGAATCATTTGTTTGCTTTGTCCATCTCCACTTGCACTATTCCTTCTTTAGTGTATAATGCTTTGTTGTCTCCTCAATGAAAGAAAGCCATAGATGTTGAGATGGAAGCACTGGTTGATAGAGGGACTTAGGAGTTATGTGACTTACCTCCAGGGGCTGTAGTGGTTGTCGATGAGTGTATACAATAAAATATAGTGCAGATGGGTCGGTTGAAAGAAATAAGGATCGTCTTGGTTCTAATGGCTATACTTAGACTTTTGGAGTTGATGTATTTGAGACTTTCTCATTGATTGCCCACTTGTCCTCTGTTAGAATACTGATCTCTATTGTAGTCAAGGTTGGTCTCTGTTTCAGCTAGATATTAAAATGCTTTCTTCTATGGTGATCTTGAGAAGAGGTGTACATGGAGCAACCTCAGGGGTACGTTGCTTAGGGGGAGATGAGTAAGGTATGTAGACTTAAGAAAACTTTTTATGGCTTAAAACAAAGTCCATGAGCATGGTTTGAAAAATTTACTCAAGTGGTTATGTTAATGGGATTTCTTAGAAGCCAATGTGATCATTCATTGTTTATTATGAAGAGATTATCTGGGATTATTGTCTTATTGGTGCATGTAAATGATATTATCTTATCAGGGAGTGACAAATCAGGCATTGAAGAAGTTAAAACACACTTGTCGAATCACTTCTAGACTAAAGATTTGGGTCAACTAAAATATTTTCTGGGTATCGAAGTTGCAAGAAGCAAGGAGGGAACTTCTTTGACTCAAAGGAAGTATGTCATTGATATGCTTCAAGAGTATGGACTTTTGGAAGCTAAACCAGCTGATACACCTATGAAAGTAGGACATGATCTTCATGATGATCATCGTCCAGAATTGAAAGATAAAACAATGAATCGGAGATTAGTGGGTAAACTCATATATGTTACAATTACTAGACCAAATATCTCATTTGCAGTTAGTATAGTGAGTCAAGTCATGGAGCATCCTCGCAAGATTCATCTAGAGGCTGTATTGAGAATCTTAAGGTATCTAAAAGGAGCACCAGGAAAATATATTCTCTTTAGACCCAATAATCACTTGAGGATTGAGGCATTCTTTGACGCTGATTATGCAAGCTCCAAGCTTGACCAAAAATCAACTACTGGGTATTGCGTTTTTCTAGGAGTCGGCTAGAAGAGTAAGAAACAAAATTTGGTTGCTCGGTCTAGTGTAGAAGCTAAATACAGAGCGATGGCCCACACTATAGGTGAGTTAATGTGGGTGAAATCTGTTGCACAGGAGATAGGCTTCTATCAAAAAGATGCTATGACTATGTATTGTGATAACCAAACAACAATCTTCATTGCTAGCAATCCAATGTTTCATGAGAGAACGAAACACATAGAGGTGGACTGTCATTTCATTCTAGATGTAGTGATGAAGAAGGAGGTGACAACCCCATATGTTCGGTTTGGTGATCAACTCGGTGATGTCTTCACTAAAGTGCTAGGGAAGCTTGAATTTCTAAACTTTTGTGGCAAGCTGGGACTCTTTGACATATAAGTTCCAGCTTAGGGGAGCGTTGAAAAATAATTACAGGGGCATTTTGGTCATTTCACTTTATTGTTATTCATATATCTTGATGTAGTCTTGTTCCTCATGTTGAGTTATGTCTATGGTCAAATTTTCATGTTTATCAGAGATGTAGAATGGGAGCGATATAAGGAGATTAGGGTTTTACTTAAGTGAGGGGTATACTTGTAATTTTTGTTCATCCCTCTTAACATATTGGTGGGGGGTCGTGCGTGACCCCCAACACAACTCTGTTTTTTGGAGCTCCTTCTCTCTGCTCTCTCTCATTCTCTCTCCTCATACTTTTTTCACTCATATTTTTGCGCATAGAAATGGTACAAATATTTGTCCATATATGAGGAAAATAGTTGTATATATTGATGTTACTTTTTCTATGGATACTCCCTTCTTTGCGCTTTCTTTCTTCAAATGTTGTCCTTCCTTCTACGGGTGCTGCATCCGTTATCCCTATCCCTGTAGATAATAATCTCAGACCTTCATCGAGTGTTTACTGTTAAGAAACCATTACTGGTATATTATCGATGATGAGTGTCCTCTCCTTAGTCAATACTTCCTTCTCTCATACTGGTCCATGACTCTGATTCGTCTATAGATCCTAAAGTAAGAGATTTACATCTTCCCATTGCCCATCAGAAAGGTATAAGAAAAACTACTCGTTATCTGTTGTCACAATTTGTTTCTTTCGATTCATTATCCGACCAGTATAAAAAATTGGCATTATTTTATCTACTTGCACTATTCCTTCTTTAGTGCAGGCCGCTCTTTCTTCTACACAGTGGAATCAGACCATGGATGTTGCAATGGAGGTATTGTTAGATCGGGGGACTTGGCTGTTATGTGACTTACCCCCTAGAGTAGCTGTTGTTGGGTGTATACTATGTAGTATAAGGCTGATGGTTCCGTTGACAAATTCAAGGCTAGGTTGGTAGCCAAGGGCCACATACAGATGTATGGTATTGATGTGTTTGAAACATTCTCCCCTATTGACAAGATATCTTTTGTCCGGATTTTAGTTTCTAATGTTGTGAATCAAGGGGTCATTATACCAATTTGACATAAAAATGTTTTCTTGTACGGTGATATGGAGTAGCCTCTAGGATATGTTGCTTAGGGGGAGATGCATAAAATGTGTAGACTCAAGAAAGCAATATATGGCTTAAAGTAGAGTCCACGGGCGTATTTTGAAACATTAAGCTAAGTGGTGATATCAATGAGGTTTTTTTAGAAGTCACTGAGATCATTCACTTTTTGTTCTAAAGCGGGCCTTCAGTATTGTGGTGTTGCTGGTATATGTGATTGATATTATATAGTCTACCAGTGATGTGATTGGTATTGACAAGATCAAAACTCATCTAGCAAATCATTTTCGGACTAAGGACTTTGGTTTGCTAAAATATTTTCTGGGCATTGAAGTGGCAAGAAGTAAAGAAGGCCTTGTACTGGCACATAGGAAATATGTAATTTTTTTTTATGAAGAGCACATAGGAAATATGTAACGGATAATGGATATGTTACAAGAGTATGGGTTGTTGGGAACTAAACCTATTGACACTCTAACGGAAGTTGGACATGACCTTCATGATGATCAAAGGGGGGGTTAGTCAACAAAACGAAAATTTGAAGTTCATCTTCATTTCATGCATCTATATGAACTTCATCTTCATTTCATGCATCTATATGAACTTCATCTTCGAACTGGGTGTTAGTGTGGACAAGTTCATGTGCATTGGAAAACAGTTTCCAGTGTTAGTGCCCCCAAATGAGAAAAAATGTGAAAAATATGAGAATTTGTAACTTGTAATAGTATACTTAATTAAAATATAATACTTAAACATTAAATTAGGTAAAACAAACATTATTACTACACGAATAACTAATTTAATGTATAACTAAAATATATTAATTTACTAATTAATTGAATTATATATTATATTAGTTAATGATTACTGTTTATAGTCCCCTGTAAAAGGTGATTCCAGTAATTGAAACCCCAAATCCCCTATATATCCTCTTAACTCCAAAGCTTAGAGACTCTTATCTAAAAAAGAATTTGGCTAACATGAACCGAGTGCATAAGAAAAGTTGAAATTTGGGAATCAGTGTCCACTTCTTAAACCGGCTGAGATCCAATGAAGAACTGAGCATGGAGAATGATTATAAGAATGACAAACTGTTAGTTAAAAGTTTCCTTTGATAGTCAGCCCATAACACACAAAAAGGAAATAGCACAGAAGACGAATTCCAGACCAATGAGACCATCAAATAAATGCATCGGATTTTACTTCATGTAACAATTAAAGTACAAAGCCAGTGAAGGCTTATGTATACAGAGGCTCAATGTCTCATAGCCCACCCTCAGTTTGTAGGAAGCAATTTAGAAACAGATGTGCAGACAAGAAACTTCACTCTTGTCATTTCAAACCTCTGAGGGATTGATCAAAACCATAGCCATTTTCGGAAGCAATGCGATGCAGCTGATCATATCCTGCCAGGACTCCAGCACGAGCCATCCCTGATAGTATGTTTGTAGTAATTCCTCTAAACAATGCAGCCGGATCTTCACGGGAAACAATTTCCTACACGTTCTGATATTTGCATGGCTGGCCAGAAGTAATTCCTCTAAATCCCACAATTATGCACAAATAACCCCAAATTAGGCACTGAAACTAAAATTAAATCAAATACAACACTAATTTAATCAAAAAAACAATTAGGGTTTAGTCATACCTTCTTAAATATTGGGAAAACCGAAGCCTAAGGGTGAAATCAAAGCCGAATGGGGAAATTGATGCCTAATCGAAGTATAAATTAAGCAATCGATGCCCAAATGTCAAAATCGAAGAAAATTGAAATCGAAATGGGGAAAATCAAACGAAATCGGAAGGTATTTTGGGGGAAAGAGAATAGCAAGAGGGAGAAGGGAGTGGGAGGCCGAAAGGGAGAAGAGAGGGAGAAGAGAGAGAAGAGAGGGTGGCCAAGAGGGATAAGAGAGAGGGAGAAGCGAGATAGGGAGACTGGAGAGCGAGTCCGAGAGAAGAGAGGGAGCAGAGACAAGAGAGGGGGTGCGGGAGAGAGGGTGAACAAAATGAAAAGGAGAAGACCGAGAGACGGAGGCCGGAGAGCGAGTCCGAGAGAAGAGAGGGAGCAGAGACGAGAGAGGGGGTGCGGGAGAGAGGGAGAAAAAAATAAAAATGAGAAGAGAGCGAGAGAGGGGGGTGCAGGAAGAGGGGAAAAAAAAACGTCGAGGGTTCGAACCCTGGCCTTTATTTCATTTGGATGATTGGCAAAAAGGGTCGGAAACCAGATTCCATAAATTATAACGTGGAGATGATGTTCAACTTCATCTTAGTCATCAAGATGACTTGAAGTCTGGCGCTCCACTAACGACATCAGGAGATGAACTAAGTAATGCGGCCGAAGTTCATCTCTTCCGTCAAGTTGACTAACCCCCCCAAAGTGTTGAACTCAATAATAAGAGTGTATCAGAGGCTGGTTGGCAAGCTTATATATGCTACGGTAACTCGCCCAGGTATCTCTTTTGCAGTCAGTGTGGTGAATCAATTTATGGAGTGCCCATGAAAATTCATTTGGAATTTGCATAGAAAATTTTAAAATATTTGAAAGGATTACCTGAAAATGCTCTCTTTTTTAGGCTTAGTGGTCACAGGAAAATTGAAGCTTTTTCTAATGCTGACTATGCGGGTTCTAAACTAGATAGGAAGTCCACTATTGGATATTGTATGTTTGTAGGCGCAAATTTGATAAGATGGAAAAGTAAGAAACAAAATGTTGTAGCTCGGTCCAGTGCTAAAGTAGAGTATAGATCTCACACTGTTAGTGAAATGATATAGGTGAGGTCATTGTTACAAGAGTTGAGATTTTATCAGGATGAGCCCATGACTATATTTTGTGACTATCGAGCAGCAATATTATTGCCAGAAATCTAGTGTTTCATGAGAGGAAGAAACGCATAGAGGTGGATTGTTATTTTATTCAAGATGCTATAATAAAGAAAAAAGTAGTCACCATATATGTTCGTTCTGGAGATCAACTTGGAGATATGTCACTAAGACTTTGGGAAAATGAGAAATTATGATATTCTACAACAAGTTGGGCTTTTGGACATATATGTTCCAAGTTGAGGGGGAGTGTTAGAAACTCTATTGAGGGGTATTTTGGTCATTTTACATCATCATATGTTACAGATTTCATGTCATCTTACTCTACATGTTTTATTATGTTGTAGACTGGATTTCATCTTTTTTGACTTTGTAGAATGGGAGATATGAGTTAAGTGGTTAAAATGTATAAGGGGCAATATTGTAAATGTACGAAACCCACTTATCAAACAGGGAAGGCCAGGCGAGCACGACTCTCAACGAGACTCAGTTTTTCACTTCTCTCATCTCCTCTCCCTCTCTTCTCAATTTTTCTCTTTTCTCTTTTCTCTTCACTTTTTTCAGTTACATTTTTAGAAATAGTGGTATGATAATCCTTGAATGAAATTTTTGAGGAACCCTCAAATAGAATTTTTTGCACGGTGCTTCAATGTCATGCTGTCTTTTCTTGATTTATTTTAGCTCATTTTCAGCTCTTATGCGTGTTATTTTGGCATTTTAATGCTGTTTTCTTTGGATTTTCTGTTTTTGTTCATTTTTTTTCATAGGATATGTACAAAAAGGCTGCAGAGTTCTGGGCAGAATTACGTGTTGAACTACTGTCTGCAAGTGCATTTCTCTTTGAAGAAAAAACAAGTTCTAGTAACCTATGGCGATTGTACTGGGCAAGCCACCAGGTACAACATCTTTCAGTTTGCTCCATTTATTGAACTTTAGAATTGACTGTCCCTCTCTTGTATATTTATTATTCCACAGCGATTCTTTAGACACATATGCATGTCAGCAAAGGTTCCTGCAGCTGTGAGGCTGGCTAAGCAAGCACTAATGGAAAATAAATGCGTTGTTATTGGTCTTCAAAGCACAGGAGAGGCTCGAACTGAGGAAGCTGTGAACAAATATGTATGTTTTTTCTATGGTTTCAATTTTTCTCTGATCAGACGCTTGTGTGCATCTTTTAGATAGATGATTACTGACCACGTTGACATGAGAGGGAACATCCTTTTCATTTGTGAGAATGATGAGATTTCATCCAGAGGAAGGAGAAAGATTACAAGAAGTTACAAATACAAAAGCCAGCAGCATAAGAAAAGACAAACCGTACAGAAGAAAAAATAATCAGTCAACTAGGATCAATTGGATAAGTATCGCTCTCAATAAGATGGAGAAGCCAAAAAGTCACCCATCCTATTCACACCTTTGACAGTGTGGGACCGTTCCAATCTAAGACTTTTGCAAACTGTCATGACTTCATGCACTGACCAAAACCTCCAAGAGCCAATAACCACTAAAGATTAATAGAGGGTCATAATTCTACTTGAAACTTCTCATACCATAAAGAAAAGCTTGAAACTTTTCATATCATAAAGAAAAGCTTGAAACTCTACCTCTATAGAATAACATACTCCAAAATGAACTAAGTATACTCGTAAAACCTAGCCCCACTTATTTAGGCTTGAATCACAATATTGTATGCTAAATTCATAAAAAAAGATTAATTTAAGGAAGTAAATGAAACAAATACAAGAACATCTAGATACTATAGAGGAAAGAAATGACTTCAAAGTAAGAATTGTCCTCTGTATATTATTTCTTGGCAGAAAAAATTAATTCTATAGTAGGTAGTTAATCTTCTGGATTCAGCAGAAAACAGGTAACTAGAGTCTGTGCAGACATATGGTTACATCTTTCGAAAAAAAAACACCTTAAAACAGAACTAGAAGATGAGCTTCACTCAGGTTAATCAGCAAACACCTTCACAGCATCCAGAAACAGCAGAACATAAATACATGAGTATTGTGCAGACAGTACCAGGTAGAGAGGGCAGTCAGTAGAAGATACTTCATAGAGAGGGCAGTCAGTAGAAGATTTCATAGAGAGGGCAGTCAGTAGAAGATTCTCACTCAGAGATGGGTGATAAGCATTCAATCCATCACCTGAGGATGATAGGATAGGAAAAAGAGGGATTTTTGAGAGCTGCGACAATGATTTACAGTCTTTTTTTGTTAGAGATGAATCTGGAAAAGAAAATACTGAAGAAGAAGAGGAAAAGAAGAAAGACAAGTCAGATAACACCTGTTTCAGTCTCTCAGAGCTCTGATACCATAAAGAATTGAAAGCATGGAGTGGAAAAGTCACAAAGAGCAAATGAAAGAGTCTCTTACTATTTTATTAACTGTTGAGATTAGGATCAAATAGTTGACCCCTCTCTCTTATAAAACCACTTACTGGACTAATTAGTTTGTTGTATTGGAGCTCTACTACTTGGGGGTAATTAGTCACTTCAGACTAATTAGTCTGAAGAGACTGAAGTCTATTGCCTTTACCTCCTCAATGTCCTTGATGTCACTTCCTGATAAAATAATATCATCCATATACACCAGTAGTATATGAGATGACCGTTTCATAACAAAGAGATAGTGGTCATACTGACTCCAAGAGAATCCGAATGACATTACCACCTCCCTCAACATACAAGATTCCCCTTGAGCAACATACCCAGGAGGTTGCTCCATATAGACATCTTCCTCTTAGTCACCATACAAGGATGCATTTTAATATACACCTGATTAACAACTATAGATACCAGAATACATACTGACAATCTGGCTATTGGCAAGAAAGATTCAAACATATTGATGCTATAGGTGTGTATTCGTTGGCAACCTACCGAGCCTTATATCTCTCAATGGAACCATCTGCTTTGTATGTTACAGTTTATATCCAACGACATCCAACAAAAGTAGCACAAGGAGACACATCATATAAAGTCCACGTACTTCGGTCACATGTAAAGCCTCCATCTCAATATCCATAGTCTACTTCCAGTGAGGAAACAGGAGAACATCCTGTATAGAACTAGGAATGGCTTAGGAAGACAAGGACAAATCAAACTGTTTGTACTGGTACAGACAAAGAATCAAAAGATACCTTTTTGAAGAGCAATGGAAGATGCAAATTAGTTACCTTAGGATCTGTAAGTGAAGAGGATTCTGGAACAGGCAAGAGGGAGGGAACTGGAGTTTGGTCATGTGTTGCATATCTTCGTTGATATACCTGCAAGGCTTTTCTGCAGAAATAGTCTGTGAGGGACTAGGAGCATCTTCCATAAGAGTGGGAGCAAATATTTCTGGACCTGTAAAAAGTTGAGCAACATGTGCAGTAACCAAAGAAAAAAGGTAACATCTTCAAAAATGTCACATTAGCAGATACAAATGTCTTCCTAGTGGAAGAATAAAAATATCTGTATCCCTTCTATGCCCGAGAATACCTAGAAAGACACATTTGATTGCTTGAAGAGAGAGTTTATCTGTGGAAGAACCAAACACATGGGCAAAACATGCGCACCCAAAAATACGAGGAGATAAAGAGATCAAACTAGCAGAAGGCATTAACACTTGGATCAAGAACATAGAAGACATCCTATTGATAAGGAAACATGCAGTAAGTACTGCCTCACCCCAATATGACTTAGGAACATTTATATGAATAAGCATCATCCCTTCAACTTCTAAAAGATGGTGGCTCTTATGTTCAATTGCCCCATTTTATTGAGGAGTAAATACACATGATGACTAGGGGATGATGCCATGACTCTGACAGAAATGAAATTTTTTTTGATTCATATAAGTTTCAAACCATTGTCAGTGTGAATAACTCACAAAAAAAAAAGCATCAAACTGGGTCTTGATTACATTATAAAATTTTTGGAACACATAAAAAACTTTAGACTTCTCTTTTAGGAGATACAACCAGGTAACACAACTAAAGTCAATTAATAAAAGAAACAAAGTACTTATAACCAAAGACTCTGGACAAGGGATAGGGTCCCCATACATCTGAGTTAATAATTTCAAACAAACTATCACTCTTCATTTGGCTTAAGGAAAGCGTGGTCCTATGGTGCTTGCCCCCAGTTGATAGGGTTCATACTGAAATGATAAATTTAGAGGGAAAATCAAGAAATAGTTGAAATAACTTTGTTGGAGAAGGATGTACTAACCGTAGGCGCCACTGGAAGGGCGAGACTGCAGCATGAAGGGCATGTGTGGGAAGTTGTGGCTTGCTTTCCTGAGTTGACTTGCCAAGTCGTAAAACCATGGTTGATGGGCAAATATAAAGGTTCACAAGGTTTTTTTAGCCAGTAACCCTTAAGATTGGTGGCCAGGTTAAATATTCTGATATGTAGGTTAGTATTCTAATATAAAAAAGGATTAAACTTGAAACATCAATGGGCAAGGTAATGGGATGTAAAATGAACCCAAGTAAGGCATAAATACACATCAACCAAAAGCAGCCCCAGCCCATTGAAATAAAAACAATGATAGAAATAAAACCACGTAAATCCAAAAACTAAATTTTCTAATTTGCTCAATAGGACAAGTGCAAAGTCAAAATTTGGGTCAAATGTTTCTTTTTCTTCATTGAGTAGACTTTAAATGCATGATTCTATCCTCAACAGTCCATACTTTCATTCCAGATGATTATGTCCCTCAACTGTTTTCCGTTCAAATGTGTGGGCTGAGTTGTAATGGTCAATTTGTCATGTTCTACAATGAACTACACAGAGTGGTGGCTGGATTTGTAGCAAGTATTTTCAGTGGTTTATCACATGGTTATCTGAGGCTGTAGTTATTGCTTTTTTGGCAAAATGTATTAGAAGTGGAGGTTCCTCATTTGGCTTAGTAGAAGATGAATCAGCTAGCGGAGGACTTAGAAATGGCAAGTCAGGCAATGCTTCTATAAGTTTTTTTGAGTAACCAATATCACTGCAGTGAATCTTGTTGTCATCCAATGTCGGGCAGTTTGATGGATTGGTTTTGGTTGCATAAGCTTGAATACCACTATCTAATTTATATTGCTTTTACCTGTTTTACTTACTGCAACTATATTGTACTGTCAAGTTCTTTCATCTCAGGCTTACTCATTCTCCTTAGCCTAATAAACAATTACATTGTTTTGTGCCTTGCAACAGGGTCTTGAAATGGATGATTTTGTTTCGGGTCCTCGAGAGCTTCTGCTAAAACTGGTGGAAGAAAATTATCCTCTGCCTCCAAAGCCAGAATCTGTCTCAGGTATATATAGGGTATGCACCTGTAAGTTTGCATGGTTTGAGTCCAGCTTTCTACCTTAAACTTTAAACTGGCTTTCTTATAACATGGTTGTAGGAGAGGAAGGTGTTAAGGAGCTGCAAAGAAAGAGGCACTCTGCAAGTTCTGGTGTTTCTTATAGAGGAAGAGTGAGGAAAGTTGCAAAATGGAACAATGCAAGTGATGAAGAAAGTCATGAGGACTCTCTTAGTGAGTTTCTAAATCCTTTGTTACCAAAATAATGAATAGATAGGTACTAATATCAGTTTGGAGAAAACAAAATGCATTTTTTTTATGAACTTGTTATCCTAACCTCATTGTTTTAGGCAGCAAAAAGCAGAAATACTGTACAAAGCCTTTTGCAGGGATGGATCTTGGTGTCACAAAGGAAAGCAATTTAAAAATCAATCCACAACATCAGTTAGTGTATATGTTTAATAAACAATTGCTTGCTAATAACATGCAGTTTTTCAGTATGAGTTTCAAGACGAGAGGAATGCCTGAAAGACTGAGTCTTTCTGGGATTTAATCTGTTGCTGGTGTTTTACAGGTGCTAAGTAGAAGTTAAGCTTGAAAACTCTTATCACATGGCAATTTTGTTACCGCTAGTGATGACCTTCCATTTTAGAGAGCACATCAGTAAATTTCCTCAGCAAGTTTTTATAAACAACAAAATTATTAAAATATTGAATCTATATTAGGGGTGTAAACAGATTTGAATATCATCTGGATTTGAATCTGAAATTTTGGATATGTCTGAAATCATGGATCCATTGGATTTTAACCAGATATCCAATTAAATATCCGTTGTAGTTCCAAAGCGGAACTGGAATTAAGATATTTGGATCTGGTTAGTGTCTGGATCCCAGAATCTTCCTTTGTTACCATCTGTAAAATTTTTCATTCCCCAAAGTTTTAAATTTTGAATTTTTTATCTCGCTCTCTTTCAGTAGTTTTTAGATTCAGGGAATCTTTACCCAGCTGGTAGCAGTCTTTTCCTCTTTTACTTTCCTCTTTTTTAGCTTGACGATTGGGCTTCCAACAAAAGTTTTTTTTCCAGTCCATCAGAAAGATTGTCTTCTCTATGTTCTCCCTATCTTCCTAGCAGGAGTCTTCTCTCATCTCATATCTGTTCTATCATCCAAATCGACTACCAGTGAAGCCAAAAAAGCGAGTAAGGGGGTTGAAGCGTTTGATGTCTTATTCTTGTTTTTCTCTCTCTGAGTGACTGAGTCTTCCTTTTTCCCAGATCAGTTGTGATCCTGAAGGACATCTGCTGTTGATTTCATATTATAGTTTCAAATAACAGAGATGGATTCAAACAGAATCTATCATCTTTATCCTTCTAAACTCACGATTTCACCATCTTTGATTATTTTTAATAAAATTAAACAAGTCTCTGAACTTTGAGATTTTTAAAAATTTTAAAATTTAAAATTAAATTTTTTTTTGCTTGTTTTTGGGTTCAAATAATATCCGAATTCAGATATACTTACATCATTCTCAAAAAAAAAAAAAAAAAATATGTATTCAGAAATTATCCGACGGACCCGCTTTTGAATTTACATTGGTCAGATAGTCTAGATATCTTTTGGATTCCGGATATTCAAATATCTAAAAGGGATCTGATCAGAAAGTGGTGTATCTGGTCCATATCTGATCTGTTTCGAGCTTCAATGTAAATACTTGGGGCTTGATTCTGTACTTCAACAGTAAGAAATTTTATTCCATACCTTTGTACTTTCTCTATACAAGGTTCACCATAATGGCTCAACTGCTTCATCAGATATCTGGAAATCCAAAATGGTTAAGGCTAATTGAATATGCCTGTACTAGAACTATAGTAGGACCTCGTAGTTTTATTTTATATTACCTGATGAGCTGATAGATATTCAAAGTTGGTGAACAATGGTTGTATCCCTTTGTAATTGAAGTATTAAGGAATCCGAGTGCCGATAAGTTGGAGTGCTGATTATAAATTATGTTGGATTTTTGCCTTGTGAATTCCTCTCATTAAACATCATGTTACTTGAGCGTTCATGAGGTATAGGATTATCAAGATAGTTTTTTGTCACTTAACCACATGAGTTTATTAGCTAAGTTCGCTAAAGCACCCACTTAGTAAATGGAGTTAATCAATTGAAATCTCAGTAAAGCAATTTTTACATATATGTATGCAGTTGTAAAAGAATTATTGCTCGAAGAGCTAATTTTCAAATTCGAAGTCTTGAGTCTGGACTGGATTCGTCCATATTGTGTATTAAATGATAGTCCTCTTACAATTAGATCTGAGTTAGATTTAACCAAATCTGTTCTTTTATCTCCTTAATGTGTATATTTTGTCCCTTTTATCTGCAATTCTCTGCTCAGTAGAGATTTTTAAGTTAAGAAGGGTGCATTGGATTTTGGAAGTTGTATTAGTACTCAAAATAGTAGTTGCTTGAATGATGATGAAATTTTTTAAAATTTGGAAGTCACAGGAGGCTGCTCCCTGTCTCAAACTGAACTTTGATTCTTTAGATTTCCTGGACCAGTTGGTTTTTGTGATCCTGTTGAGGCTGAGATTAATGCACTGAGGAGCTAAGCTCTTCTGTCAGAATTTTTCCAGTTCTCTTATCATTGAAGAAGATTCGATGTAATTAGTTGGTTTGCAAAGAACTCAGCATCCCCCTCCTCCTGTCCTCCTCCCGCTCCCTCCCTCCTCTCCCTGGAAGCTCAGGGATTTCTTTGTTGAGATAATAGAAATCTGCTTTCCTATACAAGTCAGTAGGTGGCAGACTCTTCTTGAGGTCAATGCATTTCCGATATATTGGGAAAAGGAGTTTCCATACAGTCCCTTGTAATAAATTCAAGCTGCTTAGTGCCAAGAAGTGAATTATGTGTTCATTTACCCGTCACCTAAAATTAGACTCTCAGTTTCCTTTAGAAAATTTTGAGACCGCCAATGAATGAGCACCTGTATACTTCAGTGACTGGACTTCATTCTTCACCTTCCAGCTTGATTTTTTTCAGTTGTAGTTTTCCAAGTCTTCTCTTCCGAATATTTATTGGGCAAGTTTGACTGAAAAATGTAGGTGAGTCTGATCAGGAATCAACGGAGTCTGATGATGAATTTCAAATCTGTGATATTTGCCATAATGAAGGGGTAACTATATTACATTATACTGTTTTAAAAAAAAAATCCTCTAAAAAATTGTTTGCGTGCTGCTATGTTGCCCATATTGTCTCATTTACATTAATTGTACAGGAGAGGAAGAAGTTGCTTCACTGCTCCTGTTGTGGTCAACTATTCCACCCTGCATGTTTGGATCCCCCTTTAGTAGATTTGCCAGGTGATGACTGGTCATGCCCTTCATGCAAGGTGCAGACAGAGGAATATCTGCAAGCACAACATGTCTATATGACTGAACTCTTGAAAAGGTCTCACTGAAATATAAGATGCTGCCCTTATATTAGTTTACTCTTGTATCTACTTCTGAATGCTGACTGGTTAAAATTAATGTGATTCATAGGTATGAAGCTGCCAGGGAGCGTAAATCTAAAATTGTGGAGATAATACGTTCTTTGGATCTCCCTAACAATCCCTTGGATGATCTTATCGATCAGGTGTTGAAGCTTGTCTTTGCTAATTGTATACCTTTTTGTTTTCTTTGCTGATTGTAAACCTATTTGTTCTTGAAAATGGCTGATGTGAATGGGTAGATTCAAGAATATTAAAGCCTTTTTATACTTGAATATTTAGTAATTGTCACTGGACAAAGAAGAATGCATTTACAGCGAGTAAAGGTCTCATATTCACAGGGAATGCATTTATATTTTTGGAAAAGGGTGCTTTTCATATTCAAAGGGAGTATCTTTGATTTTGTGCATTTTAACTGAGTGAACGCAGGGGATTTAATCTATTGGTTTGCAGCTTGGGGGACCTGATAATGTTGCAGAAATGACTGGGAGGCGGGGTATGCTTGTAAGGGCTTCTAATGGGAAGGGTGTAGTTTATCAGGCAAGGAACACGTGAGTGTGCTCCTTAATGAGTTTTTGTTTCTTGCCTTAATTGTTTTTTTTATCCAAGAAGAAATGGTCAATATATTACTCATTCCATACCAGAAAAGAAGTTGCCATGGAAATGGTGAACATGAATGAGAAACAACTGTTCATGGAAGGTAAAAAATTGGTTGCAATTATTTCTGAAGCTGGTTCAGCTGGTGTTTCCTTGCAAGCGGATAGAAGGGCTTTAAATCAGGTAACAGTTGATTCTATCTTTACATTATCGATGCATGCCTCTTTTAGCCAGTAAGTCACTTGTCAATGTTTATGGTTATCAGGGTAGCTAGTTTAGTAAATATGACTAATCTAAGTCTCTCTAGTCTTTCAGCAACTGGATGATTCCAATTGCTTTACTTTATAGATGCTTCATGCGAATGTTTGCTAATTCAGATCATAATTGTTGAACTTTGACCTCCTGCAGTGGAGACCTTAGTCTAGCCCGATCAATTCAGATTAGAACCATATAAAAACATTGATATCATGCAGGGATTTGATGTGAACAAGGGTGGTGTATTTGGTTGCCCATAACAAATTTTGTGCTTCTGTTGTTCTTTTGTGACTTTTGGATGTCAGAGAAGAAGGGTTCATTTGACTCTTGAGCTTCCTTGGAGTGCTGACCGGGCAATTCAGCAGTTTGGAAGAACACATCGATCAAATCAAGCCAGTGCACCAGAGTACAGGTTAGCTTCTTACATACAGTCTACTGCAGTGTATAGCTCCTTGCAATTTGTTGTTGACACTAGATACTGAGCTGTAAGATTCAAACTATAGACCATATATAACAGAATGGAACTTGGAACCTCATGCTCTATTAATAGCATCCTCTATTAGGTGTTACTCTCAATCCCACTAACTTGTTATGCCTAGAGAGAGAGGGACTCAAGTACAAGTTAAAGTACCAAACTATCGTTCTTAGGGAATAGATTTTAACCTTGTTCATTGAAAAAAGAAACGAAAAGCATCCTGTCTAACTTGCTACTTTTACAGTTTGAATGCTATAATTTTTTAATTGAGATCAGGTTGAGTAGATTGTGGGGAGACATACTGTCATGCTGTGTGAGGAGATTTTTTCCTTAGGCTTGGTTATTAATTATCCAATTGTGGCATTTTTTTGTGGTTTGGTTGGTAATTGTCCTATTATGTCATATTTTTCCACAAAAAATGAAAAAAGAAATATCATCTTCCAGAGATCAGTTTTTGTGCTGTCTTAAAAATGTTTTGTTGCTTTCACATTTTTCTTTGATTAACCGATCTGGTTCAACATTCTTTCCTTTCTAATATTTTTTCTTTTCTAATATAACTGGGTATGTTTATCTCAGGCTTCTTTTTACTAATCTTGGAGGTGAACGCCGGTTTGCCTCTATTGTTGCTAAGAGGCTGGAAATGCTTGGGGCCTTGACACAGGGTGATCGGAGGTAGACTTTATTTTTGTTGAAATCATCAGGCTATCGTTCATTGTTAATTATTGTATCTGTCGTACAGGGCTGGTCTATCCTTGAGTGCCTATAATTATGACAGCATTTATGGGAAAAGAGCCTTGATGATGATGTATAGGGGAATAATGGATCAGGTTGATAAGATCTTGTTTGGTGTTGACATCTTGTAATCCTCTGTAGTTCATGTATTTTATAAATCTACCTCCTTTTGTCCTCTTGTTTTTAGGCTCCTTTCCCTGTTACACCTCCTGGATGTTCATCTGAGAAAACTGAAACAATTCAAGATTTCACTGTGAAGGCAAAGGCTGCACTTGTTTCTGTTGGAATCATCAGGGATACAGTCATTGGTAACTTAATCTTCCTTTTTACATTATGAACTGGGTAAAACTTGACTTGTGGGTTTTTGTTTACTGTTGGCATTCTATAATTGCTTTGGATCAAAGGGTTCTTATCAGTGCTGCTCTCATTGCTTTAAGTCATGTCCATAAACTTATGATACTCATTCTATGATCTGGGGTGAATCTAATGATGATGATGATCTTTACTAGGCAATGGAAAAGTTACAGGTCGCATTGTTGAATCCGACATGCATGATGTTGGTCGATTCCTTAATAGGCTTTTAGGCTTACCTCCTGACATCCAAAATAGGTTTGTAATTGGTCGATTAGATTACTGATGCATGCTTGATAAACTGAATGTAGTTTTTTTTTTTTTTTATTGTCTTTCTTAAATCTTGTATTCTGGCATTAATCAATATCTGTAAATATTCTAGGCTCTTCGAGCTATTCATCAGCATTCTTGATCTCCTGGTACGCAATGCACGTGATGAAGGGAATTTTGACTCAGGAATTGTTGACATAAAGGGAAGTATCATAGAACAGAGAGGACCCCCCAAGGTGAATTTTTGAAACACCTGCTGAAATTATCAACTTCATCAGCATCAGTAGTGAATGGTTTATCTGAGAAAGACTTCCATATCACCAGTTTCTTGACGCTTTCTTTTGGTTCTGAAATGGTACCATATCTCTAGTTATGAAATATATTGATTCATTCTGTTGCAGACTGTTCATGTTGATCATATGTCTGGGGCATCGACCATGCTTTTTACTTTTACAGTTGATCGTGGAATCACATGGGAGGTATGCTTTTCTCATTGTGTTATTAATAGTTTATAACAGGAGAAAACATATTACTCTATTTTCTTGTCGAAAGTGTACTTTAAAATTTTAAATATATAAGAAATCAAGATATGACTGGTCTGTGAAACTTTCTGTCATCAATGTTCTGTTCAGCACTTTCAAACTTTCTTGTGGTTTGCAGTCTGCAAGTAATCTGCTTGATGAAAAGCAGAAAGATGGACTCAATCATACAAATGAGGGGTTTTATGAATCAAGGCGTGAATGGATGGGAAGAAGACACTTCATATTGGCATCTGAAAGGTGTGAAAGAATATGGACCCTGTTCTATGGGTTCCTGGCTTTTGTCATTACAGTGCATAAGGTGGTTTGGTGGTTATGCCATATTTGGGTGTGATAAATCAAGTAAACCTGCAACACAAGATAGTTCCAGGTGTATTTTTTAACCTAATGCTGTAAGGATTTGTGTTTTAACTTGTCAAAACCTTGTTTCCTCCTACATCAGAATTGGCTGCACAAAAACCTTTTCCTCCTTGCTGGTCTTCATTTGCTTTGTCCTTGTGTGGCCTTCTTTTAGTTCTTTCCTTGCAACATCTAACATTGTCACTTTTGAGCCATCTTACTGGTGAACCATCGATGGGCATCAGTAGAACCCTTCAGACCTCATCTTGTAGGGTCCTCTCCTGTTTTCTCACATGTGTATTCTTTCTAATAGTTCTTTAAAATACTATGTATTATCTACTAAGGTTTTGCTACACATTCATCTCATATTCTCTTCTCTGCACACTTATCCTACATAATGCTGCTTTTTTAATTATCCTATTTTGCATCATAAGCAGAGGAACTCTAACAGTTACCATCTTCAGCATGTGCCCCTTGTAACATGAATGGTTTTCCTTGTGCTGAGTTGGCCTGCAACTCAGCTGGCTTGACTCGTATTTAGAACTGGGCGGGGGTTCAGATTCGACCCTTCTACAATGACTGATTGCCCCCTGACTCCGGCCGAGTCTGGCCACTGGACTCTTGAGCCCCGGTCCACTCACCAAATTGGACTCAGATAATTTTGGACTCCGAGTTCCTCCTGATTCCGAGTTGGAATATCATGGCAACATGTCAACATGTCAGATGCAGGATTGACATTCTCATGAATTCATTTTAATTTCAGTAACATTTTTAGATTGACTTACTTTGAAGGGCTTCATTAGTTCTCATGCTCTCTCGATTTGTCAATTAATACTATATTTTAATAACATCAAGTTACTGCATATAAAAAGTCATTTGTATTTGAAATTTGAAACCCTTGACCTAGCAGGTGGAAATATGAAATTTTAATGACAAGTTTGTATTTATCACTTCAGATTTTTTTTTGAGGCCAAAAGATGCTGAATGAGGGTGATCATTAGTGTCATTAGTCCAAATTGTATTTATGTTATACTTCTGAAATTGTATTTTGTATTGTTTTGTGTTACATTATATCTGAGATTGTGTTCATCCATTTTGTGTCTTAAGGGTCTTAGTATTTGTGGGAAGGCTTTGGAAGCTAGAGTGAGACCATGATTGAATTCAGCAAACAAAAACTAAGAAAACAAGGAAGGAAAAACAAAAACTGAGCCAATAGTGCTTTTGAATTTATTCATTTCTGTCTCAGAAATCAAGTTATAGCAGTTCTCTTGAATTCCATATTTGTACTTACATCCTAGAACAGAGTTTCCTATCACAGATGTTAGAGTTTTCTTTTATTCTGGTCTCCTGCTAATATTTTGATAAATGAATTATTTCAGTTAAAATTAGATAATTTATTTTTATTTATTCTCAGTCTCTTAGGGAAATTTTATCCTTGGGTTCAAATGTTAATTTCTGTGCTCGAAAGTTTAATTCCTGGGCACTTTTTTAATACTGTAACCTTATTCTGTTATTATTACCTCGAAAGTTTGTTGTTATCTTGTCCCTTTGATCCTTTGTGCTTTGCTCTCAATCTCTGAAGACTTGATTGCCCTTTGATCCTTTGTGCTTTGCTCTCAATCTCTGAAGACTTGATTGCTATTGTTACAGTTGCTAAGCTGTTTCTGATTTTGGTGCTGCAGTTCAGACTCAGAAATGTTCTCAGTGTTTCGTCCAGCTGTTGGGGAAGTGTTAAGGTATTTCTAGTTGCACTGAATATTGTGTTTCTATCTAATTTGGCACCTTTAATATTATTCTTTGAATTTATCTGCTTTAAGCAGAGAGATGCCCTTGTCAGAGCTAAAAAGCAAATATAGGAAGCTCTCTTCAGTTGAGAAAGCTCGTAAAGGCTGGCAAAGTGAATATGATGTGTCATCCAAACAGGTAGTACTTTTTGCGAGACATTATTTTTTTCTATCTAATAACAAAGTCACTTGGTAGAAGGTCATCTGGAAAAGGGATTACTATTGCCAGTTACAAATTTTTAACATTCATTTTCCAATGGGCAAGTGAAACTGTATGACCTTTCTCCTAATTTATGTTTTATTATATTTTTTGGGGACATTAAAAGACTCCTTTCATGCCAATGTTGATCATGCCTTTTTAAAAGTTTGTCTAACCTATGTTTCTATTACCTCTTAGAAGGTGGAACCAAGCCCACTATGCCACTCTTCTTCTCTTCTTCTCCTTTCCCTCTCTTACTTTGTTCGAGGTTCTAATCATGGGATCCTAAATTCAACAATACCATGTTATGACTTTCCAGTGCATGCATGGACCGAATTGCAAAGTAGGCAGCTATTGTACGGTTGGCAGAAGATTACAAGAAGTAAATATTTTGGGTGGTCTCATCTTTCCCATCTGGGGTACCATTGAGAAGGCCCTCTCCAAGCAGGTTCATATTCATGGTTATTGCGTTATTGCATAACATCTTCATGTATTTATTTCTTTTTGTTCCTTTTTCTCTTTCCTCATCTAATAATGTACTGAATATTGGCCATGTCGACAGGCTCGTCAAAGCCATAAACGGCTTCGTGTTGTTCGTTTAGTGACCACAACCGAAAATCAGCGGATAGTGGGGCTTCTTGTTCCAAACTCAGCTATTGAATCAGTGCTTCAAGGTACATACAGCATTTCATCAGTATCTTCAATAGGAGTTAGTTTATGTGCTTATTTTTCTTTTTTTTTCTTTTTTTTCTTTTCAGATTTAGCATGGGTTCAAGACATTGAAGATTGATACGAGCAAGGGACCTAATTTTGAACTGGTTCAGTTCTTGCAGTAGGTCAAAAGCTTCCATGCAGAACTGGTTTTTTGTTAGTTTTTTGTCATATATCCTGTTTATTATATCATTGTCAAAACATCCCTTGAACAGGAAGAGAAACAAAGGTGAGATTTCAATGCAAAATTGTACAATGCATACTCTTTGGCCAAAATGGAAAAGCTCTTTTTTGCAAACTCCATTGATCTTCTTTATCAGCAACACAAGTACTTCAAAACAGACAACACTAGCAAACTCACTCAGCACACATGAAATACAGGCAACAAGTTGGGTCAATAAATTGATCCTAATAAGAAACATTCATGATGATTGACTTCACTAACTAACAAACAAAGGGCGCATCTCTGTGATCGTCAGAGCAGTAGAGCCCGGGACGCTGTTTGAACCCCTGTCGATTCAGAACCTCTCGAGCTTTCATCACTAGTTCTCTATTAGTAATGGGCTCATCAGTTTCAGCCAGAATGATTTGAATTGCATTGCTCAAAGCTCCGTAGGCTTCTCCATTACCTGGGTTTGCATCAGCTGAAGTTTGATCCGTCTGGCAACCACTTACCAGAATCCCAGTATCAGACATTGCTCGCTTGCGTGTCCCTGCATAAGCTTCTTGTGTACTATGAACCTCAGTTTCCAAAGCCGGCTTCACATAACCTTCATCATGCTCCAGCTTCTGCTTCAGAAACTCTTGGGCCAGACTTCCAACCATGCCCAAGAGACCTCCACCATTGCCGCCTTCAGTATTCCCTCCTTGAAGCTTATCGATGAGGACTTTCATGAATTTCTTCACCTTGGGGCTCGCGTCTTCACCAAACATATCAAACAGGGTCGGCCTAATCCCTCCCACATCAATGTCCTCTTTCCCGGTCTTCTGTTTCAAAATTTCGATCAGAGTTGAAAGAGGTAAAGATCGGCTCTTGGTGTGACCATCTTCAAATGGACTCTCTTCTGCTTCATCTTCATCATTCCTGGAGTGATGATGCCTACGGTGGCCTCCGGAAGGAAGATGAATCCCTCTGGACTCGAAGGCGTCTTGCACAGTCTGATGCAATAAGTTTTTGAAGCCAAATCCCGATCCCGATCCCGATCCCGATCCCGATCCGGATACTTGCCCTCCTCCATTCTTCGTGCTTTCCCCGATCTGCTCCTTCGCCTCATCGATGAGCCCTCCGCTGTGACATGAATCCGATACAATGGTTAGCAGGCAGTCCTGCGGCACCTGATCCACGAAATCCCTGATATCATCATCTGCAATTATACACAACTGTCAGAGACAGCAGCTCTTCCTTTGGAACATCAGCTTGTGAACCACTGGGACAATCGGTCAAAGCGATAGCAAAATTGGGTGAAAAGAAACGGAATTTCAGAGGCGTATCACGTACCAGTGATGATATTCATGTCGCAGGGGACGATGCACTCATCATAACCCGTATCGTCATTCTCCCCAGTCTCGGCTGGCAGACGGGTTCCATGGCCACTGTAGTGGAAGAAAAGAACATCGCCGGGCCCCGCCGAGCGGAGGAGATCGGCAAGTGCCCGGCGGATGTTGGCGCCGGTGGGCTGTGTGTAGGAGTCATCAGTATCGATCAAGACAGTGATGTCCTGATCATCGAAGCCGTAGCGTCGGATGAGGCACCTGTGCATCCTCTTCACATCGTTGATGCATCCCTTTAGCTCCGCCTTTGTTCCAGGGTAGTTGCAGCCCACGAGAACAGCCTTCTTCGCCATCTCTCTCCCTCACAACCACGCTTTTCGTTTTCTTTCCGCTTCAAATGTCAGATCTCTGGCTCTCCAATAATGTTTGAAGATGTCTCTTACATTATTTGTTTCAGTTTAATGGTATATACAGATCTTTCCTTTTATTGCTGTATCTCGATGATATCTTGGTAGGGCTCTTCGTTGACAATACTGCCCGCCACTTATTTAGCCGTGAAAGTAAGGGTGGCTTCAAACCGAGCCGGCTCGTATTCGGCTCGGTTCCGGCTCGGTTCGACTTGTTATATTTCGAGCCCGAGCCGAACTCGAACTCAGAAATGGGTTCGTTTAGGTTAACGAGCCGAGCTCGAGCAGAGTCAGATTCGGTTCGGCGGCTCGCAAGCCGACTCGTTAATTTAACGAGCGGCGGGATGGGGCAAATTTTCGAGAGTCTTGCACGTTCTTTCCCGAATTTTTTTTTTCGGTCTCTCTCTCCTTCGCTCTCTTCGTGTCATCCTTCCCTTCTCTCTTCTTCCTCCGAAATTCCCTCTCTCGGCCTCCATCTCCCTTCTCCCTCTCGCCGCCGGTACCCCTTCTGCCACCGTCGCACCTAATACTTCCCCCCGCTCATCGCCTTCTCTGCCTCTCATTGTCGTCGCCGTCGACTCCCGTAGTGTCGCCATCGCCTCGTCGTACCCCAACTAGAGCGGCTGCTCTAGACCCTCTCCCGTCGTCGTCACCCCCCTACCACTACCTGCTACCGCCGTCAAATCAGCTGGCCACCACTCTCGCCGGAACGGGAACCCCAAGATACCTAAAGTTCGGAGACCTAAGTTGAGGGGGGGAGATTATTTTCCCCCCTCGACGCTCCGTCCCACACAGCGTGCGAACTCGCACGTGCAGTTCACACATGCGAGTTTCACACGTGTGGTTTTTATAAAAAAAAAAAAAAAACTTGCAAATCCTATTCTTAATCTGTTTTTCCTTGGACGATACAATAATACGTAAAAATATAGTGTGTTAAAGTTAGCATTTGATCAAATTCTTTTGTTTATTTTTTTATTTTTTATAATTAATCATGTACACAGTTAATGGGCTCACGTAATTATTGTATTAATGTATAATAAACTGCAATCATTAAATAATATAATATCTAATTTAATTAATTAATATATTAATTTATTTTAATTATACATTAAATTACTTATTTGTGTTGTAATCTTGTTTGTTTTACCTAATTTGGGGTTTAAATATTATATTTTAATTAAGTATACTATTATAAGTTACTTATTTTTTTGTTTTTTATATTTTTTTTTATTTTCGGGCACTAACACTGGAAACTATTTTCCAATGTATATGAACTCTTCCACACTAACACCAAGTTTGAAATTGAATTTCATGTAGAGGAATTAAATGAATTTGAAGCAGGAGATGAAGATGAACTTCAAATTTTAAGTTTGTTGACTAACCCCCCTTATAAATCTCATATCCACATTAGCTTCGGAGTCATTATTTAGTGCCGGTGGTAGAGTAATAGATTCGTATCGTTCTTCCTTGGTACCAAATACATTTCAAACTTTGATTTGTGGCACTGGTTGGGTTCGGACTCTTCACGGTATAAAGAAAAATCAAAAGGTGAATTTCTTTGATTAATTATTTATTACGATATTTTTTAGTTTTATTTATTAAAATTTTGTTTTATGATTACAGCCTGAGAAGAAGAGTGCAGAGATAATGCTACCAGCTAAATGATTTTTCATGTTTTTCTCATCATGGTAATTTTAATATTTTTAACGACATTAAGTAACTACTAATGGAAGAGTATTTTTTTATCTTACAATAACTAATTTTATTTTTTTGTTTTTGTCATAGGTGGAGATTTTGCTCAAGCAAGGACGTATATTATTTTCTAGCATAAAGAGAAATAACTATACTTTGTAAATTTATAATGGATTTATAATTTTTATTTGGGTGATTGTAAATTGATAGTGATATTTCATTTAATTTTGTTGTGTTTGATTATTGTATGAAATTTATTTATAATATTATGCAGTGTATGGAGTGTTTAGATTATTTTATGGAATGTATAAATAATTTATTGGAGTGTTTGTGGAATGTATAAATAATTTTATGGAGTATTTATACAAGTATTATGTATGTTGATTATGCCCAATTTTAAATAGAGGTCATGTCGAATTTTATACAGGTATTATATATATAGATTATGTTTAATTTTAAGTAGAGGTTATGCACAATCTTATACATGTATTATATATATAAGTTATGCCTAATTTTATGTAAAATGTATGCATAATTTTATATATATATTATTTGGTATATTTTTTTGAAAAATTTTAAATGTATATTGAGGCTTGAGTTCGGCTAAAAGCTCGACTCGAACTCGGTGGGCTCGAGCTCGATAACAATTTTAGGCTCAAGATGAGGCTCGGCTCGAACATAGGCAAGTTCGGGCTTGGTTCGGCTCGATGCCACCCCTACGTGTAAGCATCGGAAAGTCTTGTCTTACCATGTTACCCTTTCCTGGTCCCACTAGTTGAGGATTCACAATGGCTATAATTACCACGTGGAAATTCCAAATAATTGTCTCAGGTTTGCTTTTATAAAAGTTCCTTTTGGGTGCGTAGAAAAAATAAATAAAAATTTGATCATTATTATTCAAAAAATAGTTAATAAAAAAAATTTATAACTATTTTTTAGAATAATAATACTCAATATTTTTTTTATGAGATTCCAAAACCTTTTAACTTGATTTATGGAAAGTATATTGTCTTGTACAGGGGGGGTTAGTCCACAATGAAGTGGAATGAATTCCCCCCGCATTACCTAGTTCATAAAAAAATGGCGTTAGTGTAGAAAGACTTGAATTGAAGTGAAATTACACCATTTCATTCGCTTAGGCAAAAACGAGGGAAAGTTGTTTCCTACATATTTTGCGAATCATCAGCTTTCTCCGCACGATGCCCTCCCCCCTCTCCTCGGCCTTCGTCTCCCGACGATCTCTGCTCCCTCCGCGATCCTTCAACAAAGTGTTTTTTTTCTCCTGTCAGCCTTCCTCCCTGTCAGCTTCTCTTCTCTCTCAGCCTCCCTCTTTTCTCCCTCTCGGCGTACTGTCGGAGCGTCACCTTAGTCGTTGTTGCCTGCCGCCGTCGCCGTTGCTAGCTAGCCCACCGCTGAAAAAGACAAAGACGATGTTTAATTTTTCCTAAGTTAAAAATTAAACCATCGTCATAATTGGTTTAATTATCCAATTAATTAAACCATTAGTTTTTCATTTTTTGTTAATATATTATTAAATAATAATATGTAAAATATATATTATGTTATTGATAAATTAATATATTTATTTATTTATTATGTATTTTTTATTTTGTATTAAATAGTGAGTTTTAATGTTAAACTATATCTTATGTTATTAAAAAATAATTTATTTATTTATTATATTCACTTATGTTATTTTTAACTTTTTTATTTATTTTAAATAATTGATTCCAGTCACACGTAATTAGTATATTAATGTATAATAAACTGTAATTATTAATTGGTTTAATTATCCAATTTCTATAATTAATTAAACCATTAGGTTTATTTATTATATTCTCTTGTGTTATATTTTAATTTTTTGTTAATTTTTTATAATTTATTCTAGTCACACGTAATTATTGTTTTTAATTTATAATAAACTATAATCATTAAGTAATATAATATAGTTTTTCCTTAATTAGGATATTAATATATTCTAATACTACACGTTAAATCATTTATAAGTGTAGTACCCACGTTTATTTTTGTTAATTATATGTTTAAGTATATATTCTATTTAAGTATATTATAAAAAGTTACTCATTCTCTTCTTTATATCATATTTTTCATTTGGGGGCACTAACACTGGAATCTGTTTTCCAGCCACTTGAACTTGTCTATACTAACACCCAAACATGAGTTGAAGTTGAATCAATTCATTTTACTTCAATTCAAGTTCATTGTGGACTAACACCCCTTCACTGTGTTCTGATTACAATATGGCTTTTTGATTCACCTGAGCCCAGTTGAATTGGGAGGACTGACTTGAGTCTGGCCATTGAATCGATGAATTCTAAACCGATGAGTTTTGAATCGACTTGAATTGAATTTTTATGTGACTTAGTCAGGTCTCAAGTCTAAATAAAAAAACTCTATTTACACCTGAGTAAATTAATGGTTAAAACCACGGTCAAATGCTTGATACTAGAACAAGTCTTATATTGTGAAGGTGGGATTGGACATTTTGTCTAGCCTCAAGGAACTTTTATTATTAATCCAAACATTCCAAATGGATCGTACACGGTTAAAAGTTAAACTCAGGTTTTTTGCCAAGATTTGGATTGGTTGTTGAGATCAAAAGCCTAATCAATGGTCAAGATGAAGTTAATTGTACGAGGCCGCTACAAATCAAATTAGAGGATTATTTCATTTAAGTACCACATAAACACCCACACATGCAAAATAGGTGGTACAAGAGTCTTGCAACAAAGTGTCACCCAAACAGAAGAGGGTGATACACTAATGACACGTGGCGTTATAGGAAATCTCCACCTAAAGGAAAGAAGTGACAATATTTTCAAATGAATGAGGTAAGGTGTCATGCTCTCGTGGGATGGGAAAAATCACATGCCAAAGTGTTCTTTTATCCTTGCATATGTAGCTAGTCAAGGAAAAAAAAGAGAAAACATGGGAAAGAAAAAGGTGGGGATGGTTGAACCACCCCCACCACCTATAAATAGAAGCATCCTTGAGGTGTTTGTGGATGACCTATGGGGGGAGAGGGGAGGTTTTTGGAGGGGAAAAAGCGCTGGAGATCTTTTGGAACTCCAGATTCTAAACACGGCTAAAATCTTCATAGAGGCTGCAAAAAATAGAAATTTTGTCATAACTTTGTCAAATTCCCCTGAAGTTGTCATAGAGCTTACAACAAGTAGATATTCTACTGCAACTTTGTCATCTTCCCAAAACCTGAAATCTCAAATTAGTTTTGATCTTTATCAGATTTTTATAGTAAAGGTAGCAAAAGCAATTATTTTTGTCACTACCTTCCCACTATCTTTGGTGGTACTGGCACAAAATTTTCTCATCAAGCACCAAGTGAAGATTAATTATAAAACTGAAGCTAGTTAACCAAGGGAGGCTACAAGTATCGATCAAGTCATTCAAGCTCAAACTATGGGGATCGAATCAAATGACTAAATCAAATATATGACCCCACATAACTTGAAATCTTGTATCTTTCTTTATTGTTGTACTTACGCTTGAACCGCTTCGAGGACCGAATCCCTTTGTACATTAACAATTTTTGCATCCCTGATGAGACAATATCTAACCTTGCATCTCCTTCTCCATTTTCTCATTTTCAACCCATTGGTATTTTTCCGCAATGGTAAAAGAAAGGGAGTTAGCACCACCAGCTCAAGCCCTACTACCCAAGAATCCGACCCTTTGATCCAATTGTCGCTTACCCACAAATGTTGAAGTTAATCGACACATATTCAAAAGCTATTTCCTCTCAAAGGGCATCACCCACTCATGTCTTTTCCAAGGTTAGAGCTGGTCTGATCACCCATTTGATGTCAAAGAATCTCTCAACCGATCAACCTTCTCTTAGGAGAGAGGACAACAACCAAAGTATTGTCTCCTCCCTGGAAAATTTCAAGGGCAAAGGAGTTATTCAAGAGTAGTTGCAACATCACCAATGCATATTCCTCTCCCCAACCTATCAAAGGTATAACTTCACTCCTCGAGCTCAACTCTGGTAGCCATAATGATCATACATGTTGAGAAGTATTGCAATGTTGCTTCTCCAATTAGTGAATTGAATTTTTTATCTTCCTCAAAGGATGCTTCACATATTGTGTCATCTTTCATCAAAGTTACCACCATGATGACTCAAGAAAAACACTTGAGGAGCACATAACTGAACTCCACCAAGCGATGAAGGAATGGGTAAACAAATATGCCCAAATTGCTCAGTTCATGGAGAAGTTAGAAGTTCAAGTAGATAATTAAGGAAAACCCTCTCAACTATAAAGACAAACCATCTACAAACCCTTCAGCCAATCTGCTGATAGAGATCAAGATGATCGGGATAAGAAAAGTCATGTACACTTGTAACTCTACATTCGTGTACATCCTTTTATCATTTTTAACTATAAATACATGTATTAATGAAAGTAATACTATCAGAAAATTATTCTTTTTATCTTTATTCTATATGGTATCAGAGCTTATGATTTGATTTTTCTCTCTACCCCACCGCCGATGACTGGTTGAGTCTCGACCTCCCGACGCCGAGCTCAATCTCTAGCGAACATTCATGTACATCCTTTTATCATTTTGTAACTATAAATACATGTATCAATGAAAGTAATACCATAAGGAAAATATTCTTTTTATCTTTATTCTATATCTTCTTCCTAACCAATATAGGACTTTTGGAGAATTCAAATTGGCTGAGGGCAGATGCATTACAATGGACACTCTTAATATGATCACCAACAGTGTTGTTCGAAGCGGTCCTCTTGTTGACAAGGGACAAGTGTCTCAAGACTATGTAAGGCCCTACAGTCGGCGTATCCAAGAACTTAAGATGCCTCTTGGGTATCATCCACCAAAGTTCTAGTAGTTCCAAGGTGATGGAAATTGGAAACAACACATTGTCCATTTCATTTAGACTTGTGTTGACCGTAGGTTGACTCCCACATTGCTTTTGATGGTAATAAAACTTAATTGAACTAATAACTTGAAAATCCAAGTATTTCATATAATTCACCTTCAAAAGCATCCCAAGGTCTAAAGCGTCAAAGCCAAATTCAAGACCTCAAGCACAATTGAAGAACATCTCTTAAAGAAGCACCCACAAGGAAGAAAACAACGAGAAGACTCGAGTTTAACAGTTATAGACAAAATATCTAAACTCAGGCAATTTTTGTAAGAGAGCATTCCAAACTTCCTATTCCTTAAATACATTTGTGAAATCAAAGTTTTAGGTTATAAATTGTATATGGACATGTTTAGGATCATCATAAAAATATTTAGAAACATGCTAGACCACTTAGAGAAAATTTTCCATGCTTTAGAAGGTCTGCATTTTTAAACTGGCATTGGAATGATTTATCAACCATTGGTAATGATCGATCATCAAGAACAATGCAAGTAGGGGTGGCATCGAACCAAGTCGGTTCGCAAGCGGCTCGAGCTCGGCTTGGTTTCGGCTCGGTTCGATTCGATTTATCTGGATCTCGAACTAAATTCGAGATCTTCTTCCTCCTCTCGTCACCATCGAGCCCCTCCCATCCGCCTCTATCGCCGTCGGTTCGATTTCTTCCTCCCCTCGTCTGTCTTCGCCTCTGTTTTCATTGCTGTCGCTGCCTCCGTAGCAGCCGTCATCCCCGACGATAGGTCCTCGCCGGCGCTGCTAACCCCCTTCCCTCCGCGGGTCTTGGCAGAAAACCAGAACCAGAGATACCTAAGTTAAGGGGAGAAATAATTTCTTCCCCCCTCCCCCTAGTTGTCCCTTCCTCATGTTTCTTGAAGAAATTGAAAATACATTTTAGTAGGAATACATTTCTAGGGACTATTAGTACCTCATTTTTTTGTAAATATTTTTCTAATTGAAAATTCTTATTAAAAATCATATAATTTTGTAAGTATGATTTTCCTGCCAAGATGGGCTAGAAAATCGTATAGAAATTTTTTGAATAAGTATTTGACAATTGATGATGTAATATTTTTAGTATGAGGCAATTTTCATAGCAATTTTTTGTTTGACATTTTATTTGATTAAAAATTTATTGATAAGTATAGTAATATATTAGATTGATTATTAATTTTTATTTATTTCCCTAGAAGAGGCAATAAGAGGTCCATTTAACTTTCCTAAGAAAATTTTAAAATATTTCATGTAATTCTCTAATAAGTCACTAAAAGTAATAGGATTTTATTTAAAGATTTTTTTTGGAAATATGTATCATAGGAAAAATATTTCTAGTTTTTCCTAGAATTTAAAATTTCAATTAGGGGTACTAAGGAGGCCATAGTAAATTTATGGCTAGAGTCAAAAATTAAAAAATAAGCTAGACAATATTTGGGGTAAAAAAGATTAATATTAGTGTGTTCTAATCCATTATCGAAATTCAATCCCAAACCTCCCCTATCAGTCTTTTTTTAAAATATATGCATAATTATTTATATAATTTATTTGACATATATTTTATGTAGAATATTAAATGTAGGTTAAGCTCGAACTCGGCTAGAGCTCGAGCTCGACCTTGGTTAAAATTATTAGGCTCGAGCTCGATTAAAATTGTAGGCTCGAGGCTAGGGTCTGCTCAAGCTCGAGTTCGAAATATTTAAATCAAATTCGGCTTAAACAAGGTTCGGATTCAGCTGGATTCAATGCTACCCTTATGCCCAATATTAAGTAGAGGTCATTCCCATTTTTATGTAAAATGTATGCATAATTTTATATACAATTTATTTGACATGTATTTTTTGAAAAAGTTTTAAATGTATGTTGGAGCTCGAACTCGTGACATGTATTTTTTGAAAAGTTTTAAATGAATGTTGAAGCTCGAGCTCGGCTCAAACTCGGTTAAAATTATTAGGCTCAAGCTCGATAACAATTTTAGGCTCGAGCCTGGGCTCGGCTCGAGCTTGAGTTCAAAATATTTAAATCAAGTTCGGCTCGAACATAGGTAGGTTCGGGCTCGACTTGGCTCGATGCCACACCTACGTACAAGTCAGACATATAAAGTATGATCGATCAACCATAGTCAATTGATCAATCATCCAGGACATACCGTTTCATGATATAACGCATGATCGATTATTGCACTTGGATTGATCAATCACTACTATCTAGGCAAGCGCAATTTTCATGGAATGATCAACTGGCAAATGCATCTTGTTGAAAGACATTTCAAAGGGGCATTAAGATAAATACCATTCCCACATCTAGGAGATGGCAAAAAGGTGCAAACTAGTGTCCTTCTCATAAGGATAACACAAGGGTGTAATTAGAGAAGATGATGTGTGTCTACTTATGTCTTTTTCTTTTGAAAGCTTGTAGCCCTACGGGCAATGTAGTCATTGCAACCTTCCTTCATAAACTATTTTTTTAAATGTTTCATAAACTATAAATAGAGGCTAAAGGCTAGGGATAGATCATTAAGTTTCCCCTCTTCTCTCTTGAACTCGTCCTTACTCTTTTCTCTCAAACCGTCTCTCTCTCTCTTCATCTCCATAGTTGTCCTTCTTTTCTTCTCCTTCTTCCTTTTCTTTTTTTTTCTTCTTTCTCCCCCCCCTCTCTCTCTCTTGGCCAATTACCTATCAAGGGATCCTAAATCTAACACATCTCAAGACCTCAAGAATGAATCATGTGTCAATTCATCTTCAAGAAACACCCACATGTGAAAGAATGAAGACTTGAAGATTAGAGTCTAAGTTATATGGATAAGTCTCAAGAACTTTAATCATGTAAGAGGACACTAAAACTTCAAATTGGAGGTACATATGAGTTTTTAGGAGTTTTAGGACATATATCATTAAATCATGTTTTTTAATGCATATCTATGTTTTAAACTTGTTAAAAATTCTTAGGATAATTTTAATCATGCTTAGAAGCCTAATTTGGAAAATTGGCTATGGCATAATTGATCATTATTTGGTAATGGTTGATCACAACTTGTGCAAACAGTTAGGCAACATAAAGCATGATCGATCAATCAAGTGGATTGATTGATCAAACAAAACTATGCTAGAATGAGCTATAAAGCACAATTAGTGATTCCCATTGCATAGATTGATCATACATGTCTATGCATTTAAAAAATTATATGACATGATCGATCGTACCTGTGTATTATCAATTAAACAGAACTATACCAAAATAGAACGTAAAGCATGATCCATCATGCCCACACTATTCATTGATCATGCTTAGGTTTCTAAAACAAGAGCTTCAATGCATGATAGATCAATCGTGATCGACATGATCGATCATACCTGTGTATTATCAATTAAACAAAACTATACCGAAATAGAACATAAAGCATGATCCATCATACCCACACTATTCATTGATCATGCTTAGTTTTCTAAAACAAGAGCTTCAATGCATGATAGATCAATCGGGGACGATTGATCGATTAACTTAAGATTTCTAGAGGCTTGCAATGCAATGATCAATCAATTAGCCTAGGGACTCTTACAAATATAGTTGTTACACCCGATTGATTGATTACTACTTTGTCACCATCTTTGGAGCCACTACCGTAATATGAGTCCAAATTTCCTCATAATCACCAAGTTGAGACTACCTATAACACTAAAGCTAGTCAACCAATGGAGGTTGCAATTCACCCATCATGTTATTCAAAGCTCAAATCACATTCCTACGTGGAGATCAAAATCAGAGGATTCAATTATTTATAGGACCCTAAATCACTTGAGATCTTGTAACTTTTTTTGTTGTACCTACGGTCAAACCACTTTGTAGATCAAATCGCTTAGTGTGAAGTTGGGTCCAAAGCCCATCCCAAAATGACAAAGTTATGAAGCCTTTTTCTCAACTAATAAACTCACGATGTTTGGACATACTAATCCATGTGGGACTATTCTTTAAAATTTTGCCTCATGTGTAGGTCCTCTTTTGTGGCTCTGTGTGTGGATAATTTAGGCGGATACCCACGTATGAGTACCTACTCTGATACCATGTGAAGTTGGGTCCAAGACCCATCCCAGAATGATTAGCTAAGTTAGAAAGCCTCTTTCCCAACCAATAAATCTAAGATGTTTGTAGTTTCCCAGAGATAGCTATCTCACTATTTCCCACATCTCTGAAACAGGCGAAGGGGAAAGTTTGGAGATTGAATTCCTCTGAATTGTTCCCTATCTAAAAAAAAAACACCATGATTATATAAATTTAAGAGGCTAACAATTGAGAATGCATAAACCCATCAAGTGACTGTGAAGACGCAACTCACATGGCTCCGAACAATAATCAACACTCAAAAGTCAAAAGGGTGTCCTTCCGATGCTTTAAATTTTTCAACAATGGGGGCATAGTTTCCCTTTGGAAATGGATCAAAGCAAGGAGGGTCGGGTCGGTCGTCACCTCAAAATAGCCTGAGACTTTGATTCATCAAATAGTTGGGAGTCTTTTGCTATGGAGGAAGCCACTTCAATCTTCCAAAATACCGCCGCTTGCAATTTCATATAAGCTGCATTTTTTTAAATGGTGCCACTTTAAATGGTCCTTAATACCAAAACCTTTAACCCTAATGGTCCTATTCCAAAATTGCTACAGAAATTCAAAATTCTTTCTCATGCACTCACTAATCCATTTAGGACTATTTTAAAAAAAAATATACATACAAGACTATTCTTTAATAAGATAATTAGTTAAACAATTAAATTTTTAAAATAAAAAATTTACATAATAAACCCATCTTTCATACTTTCACCCCTAAATAAATTTAGGTTATCTATAAAGAATTCCATTATAATGTTTATTAGCACCACTCAATATGTAAACAATGGCAGTTGAGGTTAAAAATTATTGTATCTTACAAAGAGATTTTATGCCCAAAGATGTATAATGCAATTGTACCCATGAAATTGAGACATGTTGGATGTTATACATCACAAAAAACTATTTTTTTTTATATCCAAATTATGGAACATTGATATGCTCATCCTAAAGTACTCTTATGGATAATTTACTAGCTTTGTTGTTTACGTTTAGAATAAACCTTCCCTTTAAAACTACATAAAAAAAACATATTACCTCATTTATATTGTTCATTTTACTTATGGAAATAGAAAACAAAAAATTGGTTTCAGTTAATTTGTTACACAACCTCAAGCTACACAAAGAAGTTTTAGCTTAGAAGTCATGCCCAAGGAAAATCAACAAGAAGAGATGTCCACACCCATGCAAATCAATGCAAAGGAGACATCCATCTCGCTCATGCAAGCCATCCAAAAGGGGACGTCCCCATGCATGGATGAGTTTCAACCATTGAAGGATTTTCTAGAACAATTTCTCCTACAATCACTCAAATGAGGGATCCACTACATACTTCATTAGCTATTCAAGATTCTGCTACAAATCCTACTCAAACAATCCAAATAATTCAAGGACAATTTTTCTCATCGATCACTCAATCAAAGGAAGAGAATCGAAGACAGATCAATCACTCAAGAGTAGAGGATCAAGTTCCAAGAATCATGGAAGATGAATGGAAGGAACTACCCATTGATTTGTACAAATTTTTAAACACAACAAGGAGCCTATTAGTAAGGAAAATGATGAAAGATTCAATTTTTCTAGAGAAAGTGGTTTTACAGTGTTAGTCATGGTGAAATTTCACTTCACCTAGAGAATGAATCACCTCATTTCTTAATAAAATGATGGAAATGTAAACTCCACCTCTCATCTTAGAATTTCATGTTTCATCGTTGGTTGCCTTTGAAGGTTTTCACATTACTCCCTCATCCGCCATTGTTCTTCGTACTTCCTTCTTCTTTTTATTGTTTATTTTTTTATTTTTTAATAAATTTCATAATTACTAATCAGATTGATTAAAAAATGATGACTATTAAAATATTTTTTTAATTGAATACTTTAACTATATAAAATAAATGTGAATTGAATTCTAAATTACCTTTATGATTTAAATGTATGTTATCAAATTAAAAAAATATTTTATAACCATAGTAGTCAATACCAGATTTATGTCAAATAATAAAAAAATATTTATAATATATAATGACTTATAATAGCATGAATGCCCTCTTTCTTTGGTTATTTTATCATTGATCTATTTTATTAATAAATTCCTTCTACACTTGCCATAATGTTAACTAACTAAAAAATCTACATTCTAGTGTATCTATTGGCCACACTAACATAAAATTGTTCATTCCCCATGGAAAGTCGTTCACCTTAGAATTCACTTTCACCTTCTCTTTTCCTAGGTGATCTACTTTCTAACTGCACTAACCCCTTCTGCCCCATGACACTAAGATACATCAACGAGAGGAATTTTATAGCTTTTTATTTCCTTTTCTAGGGTTTTGAAAAACTATATAAACCCTTGTACTGTTTCTTCTACACCTTGAATTCATTCAAGCAATTATTTTTGTTCCTCTCTTTGTGGTTGAAGGCTTATTCTTATGCATTGTAGCTCCATCTCAATTCCTCCATGGTTGCTACAATTTTCTAGTGGTATTAGAGCAGAAGGTTTGATCCTAGGAACATTACTCCTCTTTTTAGTAGAAAGGTATTTAACTTCGTACATATTTCATTCGAGTTCATTTCTCCTTCCACTTTACCACTCTTGGAATTTCTCTTCTTCATTCGAGTCTCCTCTTTCTTGTTAATCCATCATTTTTCAAAATTTTTCAAACACGACTTTAAATGCAATCTCAGTGCATTCTAATGAGCCACACACTTGATCATTCAATCTTAGCAATGATTGCAAGTAACACTTTAGTCAACAAGTAACCAAGGAATAAGAGTAATTAACAATTCCATCCAACATAAGATAAGTCATCTAAACATATTAATTTCACTCAACAAGGCAACAACAACAACCAGCCATTTCAACAACAAGAAGCAACGATCATCCACCTCTCATTCTAATGGTACACAATGTCAAATTTGTCACAAAGCCAACCACACCGCTGAAACATGATGTCATCGATTCAATCAACATTATCAACTAAAAAATATTTCAAATGTTGTAGCAACACTCACCATATCCAAATTTAAAGAAGATTCACAATGGTTTAGCGACACTGGTGCAACTACACACATGACAAATAATCCAGGTGTGTTCTCAAACCCTTCAACTTATATTGGTACAAAAAACCAACAAGTAGGAGATGATAATGTTCTCCCTATAAAAGGTAAATGAAAAGTGCAATTGTCATCTTGTATTGGTTCCTTTTTTTTTTTTTTCCAACAATGCCTTCTAGTTTCACAAGTAAAAAAGAATCGTATTTTATTTTCCAAATTTATAGAAGATAATAACTATTATATGGAGTTTTGCCCAAATTGTTATCATGTGAAGGACACTTGGAGTGGAATAACTCATACCAATAGGCCAATGACTATTGGTTTATACCTATTCCCTGAAGAAGAAAAAACCTTTGGGGTTAGAAAGGCATCACTGTCTATGGTGTGGCATCATAGGCTTGGACATCTATCTTTTACTTTAATTTCATCTTTAACCAGACAACAAATTCTTCCTGATTTAAATTCATTTTTAAAAACTTGTGTTAGTTGCCAAATGGAAAAACAAACTAAATTGTCTTTTGATCGTGTTGAACATAGGGCTTCTAAGCCACTTGAATTAGTACATTTTGATTAATGAGGACCGTCACCTTTGATTTCTAAATATGGTAATAAATATTATATTATCTTTGTAGATGATTGTAACATATTTGTTCTGATGTATCATTTCAAAAATAAGAATGAAACATTTAGTATGTTTGTTAAATTTTGAAATATGGTGAAAAATCAATTCTCTTCGTGGGTAAAAGTTCTTCATTTGGATGGTAGAGGTGAGCACATGAACTCTCTTTTCAAAGAATATGTAGTTCGATATGGTATTTTTCATCATATTCCTTGTCCATACGCTGTTGAGCAAAATGGAATGACCGAAAGAATTCTTAGACATATAGTTGAAATGGGACTAGCATTGTTATATGGAAGCAATGTTCCTACTAGTTTTTGGATTGAATCTTTTCAAACTACACTTAACTTGATTAATCGACTTCCTATTGTTTGCTTACAAGGTGAAACTCCTTACTCTTTATTATTTGATAACTCTCCTAACTAACCTATTTGTACTTTGGAATGTTTATACTTTCCTTTTTAACGACCTTTTAATAAAAACAAATTTGAACCCCACTCTCTACTTCATGTTTTTCATGGGTTTCATGATTCTTATAAAGGGTACCAATGCTTTTGTCCATCCCTCAATATTTTTTTTATCACTCAACATGTTGTTTTTGAAGAATCATGTTTTCCATATACATTATTTGAAAAATTAAGAATTACTAACCCTTTAACTCTTAGTGCTAACGATTTTATCAAATCATTAGACAAAACATCCACAACTTCATCTACTCCTTTACTGTCAAATTCTTATGAAATCTATGTTCCTAATCCTTCACCCTTATCACAAAATACTCTCTTAAGAAATACAAGTCCAACACTGTCCATCTTTCTCTCCACCTTCTGGTAATATTTAAAATGTTCTTCCTATTTACCCCTTCATCTCATCCTCTACCTAAACAACCTAATCATCATCCTATGATGACTAGAGCAAGAGTAAGGCAGCTACCTCATCTCTTCAAGTTCATGTAGTCACACATTCATCTGAGCCTATATCATATAACTGGCCCTTATACTTTCCCAATGGAATGATGTCATGAAAGTAGAATGCAATGCTCTTCAACGAAATAACACATAGGAACTCATTTCTACATGTGCAAAAATAACATGGATTCAATTTCAGGGATGACCCATTATATTTTATTTGGATTTTGATTGTTCAAATATCAATCGAATTCCATCCCTCCCAAGGCATTCGGCAGAGTAGGGGAGGAATAAAAGATGTCTATAACCAGGTGGGCAAATATCCCATTTTGAAAAGGTCTTTCCATAGTTGAAAGAGAAACAGCTAAGAGCCTGTTAAGCACCTAGCCAGTACTACCCAAAAGACCGGCCTGTTAGGAGCGGAAGACATAGATACTTAACCCAGGACCATAAGAACACACCCCACCTTCGCAAGCCGACGTCCACGGCGGCCCACTCTAGTGACGGCCTACTCTAGCGACACTGGCCCGACTCGGGTTGCGATCCTACGGCCTACAAGTATTTTAATCCAGCCTCTAGGTCGCGCCCTTCGCTAGGTCACCCCTTCCGCTAGGTCGCCCTTTCTGGGATTCGAACGCATGACGTGGGAGCCCGATCTGATACCAAATGTTAAGCACCTAGCCAATACTACCCAAAAGATCGGCCTGTTAGGAGCGGAAGACATATGTACTTAACCCAGGACCATAACAGAGCCCTTATTTTATGCTTTTATAGCAAGTATTAATTAGAAATAAGTGGTACAACCAAGAAATACTCTTCTTTGGGAGGATAGGAAGTCAAATGTGGAAAACCGCCCAACTAACAAGCTGGCACAATATTTCTATGGTAGGAAATGACTCCAATTTGTACCCACGAAGCGGAAATGGATTCCCCCCTCTTCACCTTAAATATGAGGAGGTTTGGCATCTCTTCATCATCTCTCGAGGTCAAGGCCGAAGCTGAAGCTTTCTCCATGTCTCCACCATGAGATGTCTCCAAATTTCAGTTCAGAAGATGCGTTGAGGCTTATTGTTGTTGTTGGAAGTGGCTCCAATGCCACTCATCTTCCTCTCTTTAGACCTGAAAGTTCATATCTAAGGTAAGAGTTTTAGATCCTCCTTCAGCGAACGTGTCTAATGAAGTATGTGTAGATTGTATCGGTATTTTTAGGTGAAGGTTGGATTTTAGGGGAGTTGATAAAATATATCATATTTAATGTCTTGGTTTTCTGCTACAATACATTTTTAGCCAGAAACTGATGGATATATTCTGTTACATGCTACATATTTGTCATAAATATTGTATTTTAAAATTCATATGCAGTATCTCGTTTTATGCATAAACAACTTAATCTAAGTAAAAAGATTAGTTGTTATGATTTTGAGAAATAATGCATAATTTTATTGAATCTTTATTCCGATTTTAATGTTAATCTCCTTTCTATGCCTATGCAGACCTCAAGAGGCACATCCAAATGTATAAGCAACAAATGAATGTAAATTTTTTTCTTGTTTTATTTGCAGTCCTAGAAAAAAAATTCAACTTTCTTGTCATGCTCATTGAAAATTCACTTTGCATTCAGAGAATAATTTACAAACTTATTCATTTGTAGAACCAAACACAATATTACCAACATAAATTTTGATAACTAGGATTTCAGATACCCTATTCTTAATAAACAATGTGGTGTTAACCTTTTCTCTAGAAAGTTCATCATCAATTAGAAATTGACTAAGCCTTCATGATTTTGGTGTTTGCTTCAAGCCATACAAAGCCTACTAAAGTTTAAACACATGGTTTGGTTTTGTGGATCTTCTAAGTCTGGGTGTTGTGCAACATATATTTCTTTTTCTATTAGACTATTTAGAAATGTTGATTTCACAACCAATTGATATAGTGTGAAATCCTTGAAGCATGCAAAAACAAAGTTCTACTGGCTTCCAATTTATCCACATGGTCAAATGTTTTATCATAATTAATATTTTCTCTTCAGAAGATCCTTGGGCTACTAATTTAGCCTTATAATTTCTAAATAACTTACCAGTTTTATCTAGTTTATTTTTAATAGCCAGTTTTATCTACTAATCTAGGAGCAATAAGGGAATAAGTCCAAAACCTTGATCCTAGTGAGCCAGTTTAGTTTCTCTTACATTGCTTCAATCCAATAAACATCCTTAAGGGCCTCCTTAACGTCTTTTGATTCTAATTCAAAAATGAATTTCTAATTCATTTCTTTTTTCAATTGAACCCTAGTGAGTTCTACTAGTGTCTCGTATTACTTTTTCCTGGGGATATGTAGATTTGTATTTATAAGCTCTAGGGAGGTCATGGGTAACTTCTACATTTGGGCTCAATATGATTTGATCATTGTGATCCCATCAGCTTCTTATTCCTTTTCTAAGTCTATAAAATGAGGATTCTTTTGAACTTCATGCACCTCTTTTTCATCATCATTGTTGTCAAGGCTTTCTAGGGTCACTTTATCAAGTTTCACATTTATGGATTCATCTATAGTCTGAGTTCTTCTATTAAATAATCTATATCCCTTATTCTTTGTTGAGTTAGAATCAAGTTCATCCAAGGAGTTTTTGATAATACCTAGATCTAAACACTACTTAATGTTGGGTGCTCTTCCTTTCTCATGACAGATTTCTCAAATACTTCTATCAAGTCACCGTCTCAATCACTTCTAATGATCTCTTTTATTTATTTATCTCATTCATGGTGTATTAATAACTATTTAAAGTACAACAATGCCAATATCAAAACCAATATACATAAATCAATTGATATGTATCTTTTATGGGATCATAAAGTCTTGTCTTGTGTTGAAACTTTTTTGACAATATAAAAAATGCGAGAATTTACATGAGAATTGTTAATATATAAAAAATAGGAACAATGCATTTAAACATGACAAATAGATTTATTTGCTGGTCTTTAATAAATATTTTGCTGAAAATATGTTTGAGAACAAGTGAAAAACTACATTGATCAGATATAATAGTTCAAGGTTGAGGTTAGTCAAGTAGTGGATTTAGCCTACCACTCTTGTTCAGCAAATGCTTGGTTTATCTAATTTTATGAGGACGGTATACATGTAGTTCAATATTATTGGGAAGTATGCTCGTATTGTATGTGACCCAACGGGAAGTGGTGAAGGAGATGAACCTTTGCAAGTCCCTTGATTTGGGAAGGCCCTCGTATCATCAAAAGGACACAAGGGCCATGTTCGAGCGGGGGATCATTTCATCCAATGGTTTGGCATGGGTCCACCAGAGGAAATTAATTTCTTCCGAGCTGTTTATAGACAAGGTTAAGGTACGTTTTCTTCATTCTTTTAGTGTTTTTTCTTACATTTTTGCTTTTCTCTTTCTTGATGGTTAAACTACGTATTTCAACCATGAGAGAACAAATGCTGAGCATTTTGTAATCTTCTTCTCACATATGATCCTACTAAATGATCAAATTGGTGTGTTTAGCTTCACTTTTAGTGCAATGCATTAGTGTTATTAAATCCAAACTGACACAACCAGTAGACTCATGCTCAAATGGATTTGTACCTCCATGGACTTAGAAACCATGAAAACTGAAAAATCAGTCCAAACCAAGTTAGTCAATTGGGTTTTGATTGCTACTTGGCTAACCCCTCTAACCCCAATGATATTCACTACTTTTAATGTTTAATAAGTAATTTTGGGAGAGTAGGGGAGGAATAAAAGTAAGACGGTGGGCAAAGATCCCGTTTTGAAAAGGTCTTTCCACATTTGAAAGATAAACAGCTAAGTTCCCTAATTTTATGCATTTCTGGCAAGTATTAATTGGCAATGAGTGGTACAACCAAGGAAGGACTCATCTTTTGGAAGATAGGAAGTCAAATGTGGAAAGCCACCCAGCTAACAAGCTGGCACAACGTTTTTATAGCTGGTAATAATCCAATTGGTACCCATGAATCATAAATGGATGGACCCCCTCCCCTCTTTGCCTTAAACATGAAGAGGTTTGACATCTCTTCAACATCTCTAGAGGTCCAGGCCAAATCTAAAGTTTTCTCTATGTCTCCAGCCTGAGATGTCTCCAAATATCAGTTCAGCAGTTGAGAAGATGCGTTGAGGCTTATTGTTGTTGTTGGAAGTGGCTCCAAAGCCACTCATCTTCCTCTCTTTAGACATGGAAGTTCCTATCTAAGGTAAGAGCTTTAGACCCTCCACCAAATGTGTCTAATGAACTATGTGTAGATAGTATCGGTATTTTTAGGTAATGGTTGGATTTTAGGGGAGTTGATGCAATATATCGTATTTAATGTCTTGCTTTTGTGATTTAATAATTTTTTAGCCTGAAACTGATGGATATACTGTCATGCTACATATTTGTTCATAAATATCGTATTTTAAAAGTCACACACAGTTTCTCAGTTTATGCGTAAACTGCTTAATCTAAGTAAAAAGATTATCTGTTATGATTTGGAGAAATAATCCTTAGTTTATTAAAATTTTATTTCAATTTTATTGTTGATCTCCTTTCTATGCCTATGCAGACCTCAACCGGCACATGTTGAAGATGAGGGGGGAGTTGGTCATTGAATGGGAGATGAGGCATTTGGATGTTGCTGAATGCAACAAGTTGCTGGAAAATCAATGGCAGCACGAGAGAAGAGCTTAAATTTGTTCATCATCTCTACAATGCTTTTTCAGACTTTAGGGTGTACAATTTATCAGATTATTAGGTATAAAAGCAATCATTTTTCTTGATGTGTTCCTTTTTAGTAATGACCAAATATTTTTGCTTCTCTAAGCCAGTACTAGATTGGAAGCACAGGACTTTCTTATAGTTTTGCCTATTTAACCTAATGTTATGTTAATAAGCACAATTTTTTTTTCTAATATTTGATCTCCTGAAGCATTTCTAGTTTTAAACATAAAGTGAGGTAGCGAAACTCTATTTCACAAGAAGTGATGTCCCAAATTGATGAGGTTTCCCAGGGCTTTTGGTAACTCCGATTTCTGCTGCGGACTCGGTTCTTTGTGTGTTCATCTTTTCCGTCAGTGTTGATCCCAATATTTCTTCATGTTTAACCAATTTCCAGAGAGAGCAAAAGAGCATTTCCTCCAGAAACCAAACTAGCTGAAAAGGGTGCCATCCTTTTGGTTAGATGGTGCCACTGTGCGACGAGTCAATCGCAAAAAACACGATAATTGGTGGGTGCACGGGGGGCGTCGCCAGAGAGGAGGACAGCAATGCGAGGAAGACGAGAGAATAATTTTTCTACTGCTGAAAAGACTTTATCTTGTCTGATAGAAAATAATAAGGAGTGTAGCTGGTCTTGGTGGGTTTTGTTCTTCTTCTCCAGCTGCAATCGAAGAAGCTAAGTATTCATCTCATCGACAGCGTCCTCCATATCGTAAGCCAAACCTCTGAGGTCGCTCACCCAGGAACGCACAGACTCGTCTGTAAACTGCCTCATTTCAGCATCTCTCACACTAGAGATCTTTATAACAAAATCTAGAACTTCATGAGTTGAGGTCAGTCATCAATTATGCAACCGTAGCAGAGGTTTATAACAAGCGATGAACAGCCAACATAATAATAAAATAATAAAAAACAAAATTAAGTGACACCAGAAATGTCAATGTAGCATTGGACGAAAGAATGCTGCAACCGAGCAGAAGCAAAGTCACATGAAAACTACAAGAATCCAATAATTTTATCTCATTCAAACTCCTAAACCGAGCCAGCAAGTTGCTCGCCAAAGTCTTTCATTGTCCATAAATCCATTCCATTCTTCACCTAATTGGATATGGCAACAACTACTCTTCGACAACAGCTGCTTCTCCTTCTCTTTTCTTATTCTTCCTTCTTTGATATTTCTTCTGCATACACCAACTGCACCATATCTCTTTGTTTTTAGTCGCTGCATGGCAGAAGCAGAATGGAAAGAAAGAAATCTTCCACTTCCGGTTGGCCTGCTATTTCTGAGTTTGCATATGTCAAGACCAGCTTCTTGAGACAAATCACTGGTTTTTTTCGAGTATTAGCAGCAACACTCCAGACATCTTTTGAGTACATTCTATGTCTCCACCGTCATCGATGAGTCCCAGGGGCTTTTGGTAGCTCAACCAAATGGGAACAATAATCTAAATGTAGCGTTTGCAAACTGAGTCCGGTAGCCTTTCTATTACGTTTGTGGTGGAGAATTAAGATGCCGCAAATGCTTCAAATTTCAGATAGATTTTGGTAGCTCCTTGATCTTAAACTTCTGCTGTCCATAATTGTACCAATACAACCTTATTAAATGAAAAATTCTCGGAAATACGGCACGGTACGTGAAGCAACGCTTCAGATTAGGGACCAAGCACAAGTAGCTCGAGTCCAGAGCAGGGAGAATGACACCCTTGGTTCTTGGTAAATCCCCGAGTTCACTTTTTTATAATCTACCCCAATTATCAAGATTTACAGTACGTAATAAGCATCCGTGCATTTTTTCCAACATCCCTCCGTTATTTTTCTAAGTCTTCATACTCATTTGTATTACCGTCGCCAAATGCTCTTTTCGTTTGTTAACTGTTTCTTCCCAATCTCCAAGATTTCATTTGTCTTAGAAGCTATCTGATAATTGAGAGAATAATTTTTCTACTGCTGAAAAACTTTTAGTCTGAGAGAAGAGAATAAGGTGTGTAGCTGGTTTTCGTGGGTTTTGTTCTTCTCCTCCAGCTGCAATCGAAGAAACTCAGTGTTCATCTCATCGACTACGTCCTCCACATCATAAGCCAAGCCTCTGAGGTCGCTCACCCAGGAACGCACACTCGTCTGTAAACTGCATCGTTTTAGCATTGTTCAACAGCGGTTGAATTCCCACTAGATATCTTTTCAACCTCTTGAGCTATTTGTCTATCCGCCACAAATGGCCCAGCTTTTTCTGGATGATAGGGGTGAGGACCTGACCCAAGCCTCGGAAAACACCATTTAGAGCAGCGTCAGTTATCGTAACTGCTGCATTAGATGCTAATTTTGCCAGCCATTCAGCCTCCGAAACAGGCGAAGGGGAAATTTGGGGAGATTGATTCCTCTGAATTTGTTCTCTATCGGAAAAAAAAAAAAAAAAAACACCACGATGATATCCGTAAGAGGATGACAACTGAGAACGCATAAACGCGCCGAGACACTGTGAAAAGGCAACTCATGCGGCTCCGGACGGTAGTCAGCACTCAAAGGTCAAGATGGTTTCCACTACGGAAATGAAACAAAACAAGGAGGGTTGGATCGGTCAAGATGGTCCAAAATACCACCGCCTACAATTTAAGATGAACTGCATTTCCTGAAAAGGTTCAACCTAAAATGGTCTTTAAAACCAAACCCCTAAACCTTAATGGTCCTATTCCAAAATTGCTACAGAAATTCGAAATTTTTTCCATGTACTCACCAATCCATATTGGATTATTGTTTAAAAATACAGGACTATTCTTTAATAAGATAATCACTTAAATAATTAAAATTTTAAAATAAACATTATAAATTTATCTATGGGAGAATTCTCTTATGGTGATTATTAGCTCTGCTCAATATGTAAACAATGGTAGTTGAACTTAAAAATGATCATATCTTGCATAGAGATTTTAAACATATGGTATGGGACATCATATTAAATTACCCAAAATTCAAAGTGTAAAGGACTTCACAGATTATATCTATTTGTGATGCAGGACCGGATAGCGATTATCCTGTACGCAAATCAAGCTGAGAATCACAGGAGGAACGCAAGAAATCCGCCCTAAAATCGTAGAAAAAAAACCTCTTTAAATCGATTTACAATTTCAATATTCAACAACCTCCATTCCTAAACCCTAAACAACCTTTTACACAAACTCAACTCCCCCGACAAGCCCGGGCTGCAGCTCAAAATAAAACAAACCCTAACCCTAAAAATTATGGTCCAACCCGGGTTCAATACAAAAATCCGATTAAGGATCCGACTATGTAACATGGATCCGGTTAAGGATTCGACTATTTAACATGGATCCGATTAGGGATCCGACTACTTACCCCGGATCCTATTAAGGATCCGAATATGTAACCGCATCAGATATTCCCACCTGCATCAGTTTGTTTGTATGACTGTTATGCCAAAGATGTACAATGTAATAGTACCCTTGAAATTTGAGACACATTGGATGTTATACAACAAGGAATACTATTCTTTTTTTATATCCAACTTATGGAACATTGAGAAGCTCATCCTTAAGTACTCTTATGGATAATTTAGTAACTTGGTTGTTCATGTTGAGAATATACCTTCCCATTAAAACTACATAAAACAAAACAATATTACCTCGTTTACATTGTTCATTATACTTATTGAAATAGAAAGTAAAAGCTTGGTTTAGGTTAATTTGTTACACAACCTCAAGCTACACGAAGAAGCTTTAGCATAGAAGTCACGCCCATGGAAAATCAATAAGAAGAGACGTCCACCCCCATGCAAAGTAATGCAAAGGAGACATCCACCTCGCTCATGCAAGGTACGCAAAGGGTGACATAAGGGTGACATCCCTCTACATGGATGAATCTCAGCCACCTCAAGGATCTTCTAGAACAATTTCCCCTACAATCACTCATATGAGGGACCCACCACAAACTTTATTTGCTATTCAAGATACTACTACAAATCCTACTCAATCAATCCAAATCATTCAAGGACAACTATTCTCAAATGTCATTCTATTAAAGGGAGAGAATCAAAGAAAAATCAATCACTTAGGAGGAGGATCAAGATCCAAGAATCATGGAAGAATAATAGAAGGAACAACCCATTGGTTTGTACAAATTTGTAAAGACGCCTAGTTACCTATTAGTATGTAAGGAAAATAATGGAAGATTCGGCTTCTTTAGAGAAAATGGTTTTCTAGTGTTTGTCAACCTAGAAAGTCGTGGTGGAATTCACTTCGCCTAGAGAAAGTGAATCATCCTCTTTCTTAAGAAAATGATGGAACTTATAATCCACCTCTCTAGGTAGAATTTCACTTTCCATCCTTGGTGGCCTTTGTAGTTTTTCACATTGTTCCTTAATCCTCCTTCTTATTTCCATTTTCCTTCTTTTTATTTTAATTTTTCAATTTTTATAAATTTTTTAATTTGTAACCAGATTGATTAAAATTTTATGAACTATTATTGCTTAATCATAATAATTAATTATGAATTTAAATTTTTTAAAAAATTTAATCAAAATATATTAATTTAAATATTAAACAAATTCGTATTTCTAGTTTTAAAATTATGATTATTTGATGAAATATTTTTTTTAATGTTCTATAATTTTCATATGAATTTCTTGAATCTTCCTTGATTAATCATTGTTGGCGAATAAATTAATTACGAATTTAATTCATAATAAAATATAATTTTTATTTAATTAAAAATAATTTTATATCTTTAAATTAATTAAAATAATTTATAATTTAATTATTTAATAGAATAATTTAATAATAATAATAAATGTGAATTTAATTCTAAATTACCATTATGATTTAAATTTATGTCATCTAATAAAAAAATTATTTTATAACTAGAGTAGTCAATACAAGATTTTTGTCAACTGATATAAAATATTTATAATATATAATTACTTATAATAGCATGAATGCCCTCTTTTCTAGTTATTTTATCATTAATCTATTTTATTAGTAAATTCTCTTCGTAATTGTCATAATGTTAACTAACAAAAAAATCTACACTCTATTGTACTTTCTATAGGCCATACTAACATAAAATAGTGCATTCTCTAGGGAAAGTCGATCACCTTAGAATTTATTTTCAGTCTCTTTCTTGGGTTATCTACTTTCTAAGTGCACTAACCCCCAAATGACTGTAAGATACCTCAATGTGTGGAATTCTAGAGTTTTTTATTTCCTTACTCCTCGGCTTTCGAAAAATTATATAAACCCTTGGACTCTTACTTCTACACATTGAATTCATTCAAGCAATTCTTTTTGTTCCTCTCTTGGTGGTTGAAGGCTTGTTCCTATGCATTGAAGCTCCATCTGAATTCCTCTGTGGTTGCTTCAATTTTCTAGGGGTATCATATAAGAAGCTTTGATCCAAAGAATATCACTCATCTTTCAAGAAGAAAGTTATTTCACTTCGTACATATCTCATTCGAGTTCATTTCTCATTCCACTTTATCATTCTTGGAATTTCTCTTCTTCATTCGATTTTCTCTTCTTTCTTGTCAATCCATCATTTTTCAATTTTTAGCAAACATGAATTTCAATGCCTTCTTAGTGCATTCTAGTCAGCCACACACTTGGTCATTCATTCTCAGCAATGCTTGCAAGCAAGACTTTAGTCATCTAAACATATAGATTTCACCCAACAAGGCAACAACAACAACCAGTCATTTCGAAAAAAAAAACAACAATCATCCACTTCTCACTCAAATAGTACACAATGTCAAATTTGTCACAAACTACCCACTTTGTTGAAACATGCTAGCATCGATTCTATCAAAAATATCAACCAAAAAATATTCCAAATGCTCTAGCAGCATTTTTCATCTCCAAACTGAAAGAAGATTCACTATGGTTTCCAGATACTGGTGCTACTACACGTGACGAACAATCCAAGCGTGTACTCAAACCATTCGCCTTATATTGGTACAAAAAAACTATAAGTAGGAGATGGTAATGTTCTCCCTATAAAAGGTAAATGACAAGTGCAATTGTCATCTTGTATTGGTTCCTTTTTTTCTCAACAATACCCTTCTAATTCCACAAGTAAAAAATAATCTTACTTCATTTTCCAAATTTACAAAAGATAATTACTATTATAAGGAGTTTCGCCCAAATTGTTATCATGTGAAAGACACTCAGAGTGGAATAACTTCGACCAGCAAGACAATGTCTTATGGTCTATACCTTTTCCCTCAAGAAGAAAAAAGCCTTTGGGGTTAGAAAGGCATCACAACGTATAGTGTGGCATCGTAGCCTTGGACATCCACCTTCCACTTTAATTTCATCTTTAGCCATAACACAAATTCTTCATGATTTAAATTCATCTTTAGAAACTTGTGTTAGTCGCCAAATGGCAAAACAAACTAAATTGTTTTTTGATCGTGTTGAATATAGAGCTTCTAAGCCACTTGAATTAGTACATTTTGACTAATGGGGACCATCACATTTGATTTCTATATCAGGTTATAAATATTAAATTATCTTTGTAGATGATTATAGCAGATTTATTTAGCTGCATCCTCTCAAGGCTGAGAATGAAGTATTTAGTATGTTTGCTAAATTTTGAAATATGGTGAAAAATCAGTTTTCTTAGAGGGTAAAAGTTCTTCATTCGGATAACGGAGGTGAGCACATCAACTCTCTTTTTAAATATTATTTAGTTCAATATGGTATTCTTCATCGTATTTCTTGTCCATGCACTCTTGAGAAAAATGGAATAGCAGGAAGAAAGCATAGACATATAGTTCAAATGGGACTAGCATTGTTATATGGAAGCAATGTTCCTACTAGTTTTTAGGTTGAAGATTTTCAAACTTGACTTTACTTGATTAATCAACTTCCTACTACTCCCTTACAAGGACAAAATCCTTGCTCTTTATTATTTGATACCTCTCCTATCTACTCACCTAATCGTACTTTTGAATGTTTATGCTTTCCATGTCTACGACCCTATAATGAAGAAAAACTTGAACACCACTCTTTGTTGCATGATTCTTATAAACGGTACCAATGCTTTTTTCCATCCCTCGACATTTTTTGTCACTCAACATGTTGCTTTTTATGAATCATATTTTCCATATATATTATCTAATAAATTGAGAATTACTAACCCTTTAACTCTTAGTGTTAATGATTTTGTCAAATCATTAGACAAAACATCCACAACTTCAAGTACTCCTTTACTGTTAAATTCTCACGAAAACTATGTTCCTAACCCTTCACCCTTATAAAAAAATCCTCTCTTAAAAATACAAGTTAAATTCTCACGAAAACCATGTCCAACTTTCTCACCACCTTCTGGTAATATTGAAATTGTTCTTCCTATTTTCCTACCTTTTTCATCTCATCCTCCACCTAAAAAACCTAATCATCATCCTATGATGACTAGAGCAAAGAGTAAGGCAGCTACCTCATATCTTCAAGCTCATATAGTCACATTCATCTGAGCCTACATCATATAACTTGCTCTTACACTTTCGAAATGGCATGATACCATGGAAGAAGAATACGATGCTCTTCAAGGAAATAACACATGGGAACTCATTTCTACATGTGTAGAAATAACATGGATTCAATTTCTTCTGAAAGATTTGCATTTTTATTCAACCAAACCTCTTTTTTCTTCTATGGGCTAACTTAAGTGCTCCATATTTATCTCACAGACCTGTTTTCCACACTTGCAACAGAAAAATAGGCAAAGACTATCATTTTAATCGTAAAAAAGTAATCATGGGATGTCTTCAAGTGCACCACATTTCCACTGTCAACTAGCCTGGAGACATTTTTACCATACCCCTCTTCCAACCAGTTTCATGTACTCATAGCCAAGTTGAATGTTCTATCAGCCTCATAGTTCTGCTTCAGGGGGAAGGTTACATAACCTACAGGTACATAAAGAAGTATAAAAGTCATGCCCAAGGAAAATCAACAAGAGGAGACGTACACACTCATGCATGGATGAATTTCAGCCACCTCAAGGATCTTCTTTACCAAGTTCTCCTACAATCACTCGTATGAGGGACCCATCACAAACTTCCTTAGCTATTCAAGATTCTCCTACAAATCATACTCAATCAATCCAAATAAATCAAGGACAATTATCCTCACAAATCACTTGAGCAAAGGAAGAGAATCAAACACGAATCAATCACTCATGAGAAGAGGATCAAAATCAAAGAATCATGGAAGAAGGATGGGAGGAACAACCATTGATTTGTACAAAATTTTAACATATGTGGAATTTTAGAGATCTTTATTTCCTTTTTTTGAAGTTGCCAATGTTATAAATTTAAAATAATTTAAAATTAAATTATACATTAAACCGAAGCCACAATCCACTCCCTACCCCAACTCTATGTACAAGTGGCACAATGTGCACAATTAGGGATCAAACTCCTCTCCTGATGTTTTCTTATTTATGGTTCCTCATAAATATAGATCAATGCTCTCATAATCCAATCCCTAAAAGTCATGAAGGAGGAGGTATTTAATCTTGATCTTCTGAATCTCTCAAATGTTGTTTGGACTAAATCCACAAGCCTTGTATTTATTAATTGAATATTTAATAATGACAATAAGTATACTCTGTGAAGACAACTTTTTACATTTTTTTTGATAAGATACTTAGGTTTATGTACTATCGATCCAATTCGATAGATATTTTCCAATAGAAAAATCACAAAGCAACCAAATATATAATTTTTAAATATAATAATTGTACATAAACACCCCCTTCGATGCAAGAAGTGAGGTGTATAGGATTAGAGACTGAATTCATTGCCCGATGTTTTCCTATTTATGGTTTCCCTTAGCTTTTAATAATGACGGATACTGTTATAATCAAATCCCAACCTAATAAAACCTAGATGTTGTATCCCTAAGTGTACTCTAAAAACCAACGAAAGATTCTTCAATCTTTATGTGTTTTATTCAAGTTGATCTGTGAAAACTTTTGGTTAAACCATGATCTTTAAGATCTATTAGCAAGTGAGATATGCAATTAAAGAAAATTGAAACTATGACTAAGACTAGTGTCTACTAATCGTAGTAAGGTTAGAAAATTTATAATGTCTAAAACCTGTAAGAGTCAGTAAGGTGGAAGTCTTTCATCCCTCTCTTCCTAAAGTGCCCTTTGGACAGACACTCAGTGTATTATTTATTAATTAGATATTTCATAATGACATTAGGTATTCTATTTGATTGTTGATACATTGATGCATATTTTATATGAAGATATATTTTTTAAAAGTTGTTTTGATAAGATGATCAGGTTTATGTATGACGAATTCAATTCGATAGATTTTCCAATAGAAACCTCGTGGAGTAGCCTAATATACAATTTTTAAAAATAATTAAAATTAACTTTTATATTTAAAAGAAATAACAACTCCCCCTTCTCTACGAGAAATGCAACGTACATGACCAGAGACTGATCTATTGATCGACTTCCTCTCCTAATATTTTTTCTATTTATGATTTTGCTTAACTTTTAGTAATGATCAATGCTCTCGTAATCCAATCCTGACCTAATAAGACTTAGATGTCCAGTAAGAGAGTTCAGGGATGACCGATTATCTTTTATTTGGATTTTGATTGTTCGAATAATTGTTGATGGGTTAGAAATCAATCCATTTCCAACCCTCTGAAGGCATTTGGGCAAATATCCTGTTTTGAAAAAGGTTTTTCCATAGTTGAAAGAGATACAGCTAAGAGTCTTTATTTACTCTTTTCTGGCAAGTATTAATTGGCAATAAATGGTAAAACCAAAGAATGACTCTTCTTTGGGAAGGTAGGTAGTCAAATGTGGAAAGCCTCATAGCTAACAAGCTGGCACAACGTTTCCATGGCAGGTAATGACTCCAATTGGTACCCTCGAAGCATAAATGGATTTCCCCCTCTTTGCCTTAAATATGAAGAGATTTGGCATCTCTTCAACATCTCTCAAGGTCCAGGCCAAAGATGAAGCTTTCTCCATGTCTCCACCATGAGATGTCTTCAAATATCAGTTCAACAGTTGAGAAGATGCGTTGAGGCTTATTGTTGTTGTTGGAAGTTCCTATCTAAGGTAAGAGTTTTGGATCCTCCTTCAGCAAATGTGTCTAATGAAGTATGTGTAGATAGTATCAGTATTTTTTAGGTAATGGTTGGATTTTAGGGGAGTTGATACAATATATTATCTCTAATGTCTTGCTTTTCTGTTTTAATAAAATTTTAGGCTAAAACTGATGGATATATTCTGGTCTTCGACAACACTACCGTCAAACTATTGGTAGAGAAGATTGGTCATTGAGTTCACTTCATCAAGCATCTTCTCCACGTTTGTATGCACGGTCGAGGTTCATCGCACAGCAGGCAGCATTCAGCGACTTGAAAGGACATCTTGTTGGTTACAACCTCCACATCTTCATTTTGGATTAACGAAGGCGAAGGGGCTTCTCCAAGAAGACACTTCCATCCAATGTCTGACAAGACTTCGTACCCACATTAACAACAGCTGATTCATTCACCTGTCACCACTCACCACTATCTTTGCAAAATCAAAGTGACCCTCTTCAGTGTGAATGCTGAATTCATTTCTCCTGGACCTGCTTTCATTTATTTTTTACAATTTACACTCTCTGGGATCAAAATCTGGAATTGGATTTTTCAAATGAATACGAATTCAGAAGATAAACACTGTTGAGACTTGAAAGTTCTGAGAAAGAGAGAGAGCATATGGAGCATAAACTTAACATACACAAAAGACATGGACTGTCATCTCCTCTGTTTCTGTTAAATTTCCTTGCGAATTTCCAAGAGAAAGGAGACCAGAAGCTGCGAAATACTCAGTTTCCAAATAGAAAAAGGGCTCCTGGAAACACCGAGGCCGGGTGTGGAGATAGAAAAATTACCATTTAATTAAGACTTTGATCAGAAAACTAGTTTCGTGGAGAATAAGGGCCCTAATACTAGTTTTGTCGACAAGTACTGAGTCTCAGTAAAGTTTCTTGAATAAAGAAACCATTTTGAATCATATGACTCTCATCTATTTGTTCCGTAGTACTGAAAGGAGTAGATAACCATGGAGATGAGGGAAACAGTTTGCCTCTGTGTTTATTATGATAATGAAAAATAGGGTTAGATGATTAGTATATTGCACTAAGATTATCACACAAAAAAATTGTACTCTCTCTCTCTCTCTCTCTCTCTCTCTCTCTCTCTCTCTCTCTCTCTCTCTCTCTCTCTCTCTCTCTCTCTCTCTCTCTCTCTCTCTCTCTCTCTCTCTCTCTCTCTCTCTCCAATGGAAAAATAAGTTGGGACTTGCTAGTTCCATGGAGCATGGCGATGGAATTTTTCCCCCTTTTGTCCTGCTGCTTTCGTGTGGAGGCGACTACCTGTTGCTGCTCCATGGGACTCTTCCATTATATATAACAAACCGCATTTCCATTTCAATTGTCTAAAATGTCTAATGCTAATCAACATGGTACGTTACGGTTTGACGACTCTTTTTACGTTTTTTACATTCTTTCTTTTCATTCAACCAACTTATGCATTGGTAGGTAACGCGTGATCACAAAAGGTCATAGATTTTATTCACACTACTTAATGCAGCGTTTCACGTTCAAGATTCAACCTGTAACGACCACTTTCAAGCTAGTCCATAAAAGTCTATATAAACCCATCCATGCAGTCCCCTCGAGCAGAATAACTTCTCCAGCATCCTAGTGCATGAAGCAGGAGAAGAAAATCTTGTGTCCAAACCATGAGAAGTAGAGCAGCAGCCACAGCCTCGATCCTCATGATCCTAGCCTTCATTCTGAATTCAGAGTCAGCGGGAGCCACAGAGACGCGTTTGCCTCGAGTGAATGATAGCCAGTTCATTCTAATTGATCCGCAGGTGAAAGAGTGTTGGGACTAGGGGTGGCATCGAGTCGAGCCGAGTCTCAAGCCTAAAATTGTTATCGAGCTTGAGCCGAACTTGAGCCTCAACATACATTTTAAAATTTTCAAAAAATATATATCAAATAAATTATATATAAAATTATATATACATTTTACATAAAATTAGGCATGACCTCTACATAAAATTAGGCATAACCTATATATATATATATATAATACATGTATAAGATTGAGGCATAACCTCTTCTTAAAATTGAGTATAATCTATGTATATAATACCTTATAAAATTCGGCATGACCTCTACTTAAAATTGGGCATAATCAATATACATAATACCTGCATAAACACTCCATAAATACTTCATAAACACTCCATAAAATTATCTATACATTCCATAAACATTCCATAAAATAGTCTAAACACTTCATACATTGCATAATATTATAAATAAACTTCATACAATAATCAAACACAACAAAATTAAATGAAATATCACTATCAATTTACAATCAGCCAAATAAAAACTATAAATCCATTATAAAATTACAAACTATAGTTGTTTCTCTTAATGCTAGAAAATAATATACGTTACTGCATGAGCAAAATCTCCACCTATGACAAAAACAAAAAAATAAAATTAGTTATTGTCCAATAAAAAAATACTCTTCCACTACTAGTTACTTAATGTCATTAAAAATATTAAAATTACCATGATGAGAGAAACATGAAAAATCATGTAACTGGTAGCATTATCTCTACACTCTTCTTCTCAGGCTGTAATCATAAAATAAAATTTTAATAAATAAAAATAAAAAATATACTAAAAAATATCATAATAAAGAATTGATCAAAGAAATTCACCTTTTGATTTTTCTTTACACCGTGAAGAACCCGAACCCAATCACTGCCACAAATCAAAGATTGAACAGTACTTGGTGCCAAGGAAGAACGATATGAGTCTATTACTCTACCACCAGCACTAAATATAAACTCTGAAGCTACTATGGATATGGGAATTACAAGGATGTCTGCTGCTATCTTAGATAATTCCCGAAATTTCATATGATTTACTTTCCACCATTCTAAAACATCAAAATCATATTGTGAAGTTTTCTCACAACTATATACACCTTCTTCAAGATAAATTTCCAATTCTGACCATGGTGAATTAACTACATCCTTTTGTTTCATATAACTCATTAACTTTGACCAACCCGAACTTGATGAAGGCCTACGACTTGTGGAAACACCCATAGAGCTAGTACTTGAAACAATCTCTTCATTTCTAATTCCACATTATATAAAGATGCATATTCATCGTAGATCTCATATAAGGTGCGTCGAACTAAATTTATATTCATTGTAGCTTCCTCCTTAGAATATATCACTGGAAAACACATTTCGATCAACTTTAATTTGACCCTTGGATCCAAAACTGAAGCAACAACCATCAATAAATTGCATTCACCTCTCAAATTTCTCTTTTATTCTACTAACCATTGTCCTAATGAAAATATTTTCATTTGTAGAATGAAAATCCAGAACTTCTTTTACCCTACATACCTCACTAAGGTACAAATTAGAAGTAGGGTATTAGTAACTGCATTAAAAACTTCTAAAATCTCACACACCATGTCAACCTTTTCCCATTCATCAAAACTTGGCAAACAATCATATGTTGGTTCTCTAACTTTAAATCTAGAGAATGCATCTTTGAATTTTAATGCAAAAGACAACATGTCATAAGTGGAGTTCCAACGAGTTGGACAATCAATAACCAACCTCTTTTCACCAAGTTCTAGTTGTTGTACAATTTTAGAAAAAGTGTGAAGTCTAGACTCAGACAGATTTATGAATTGGACACTTTCACGCACATTATCAATGATATCCTTAATATGAACAAGACCATCTTGGACTAATAAGTTCAAAATATGAGCACAACAACGCACATGAAACAACTTTCCACCACACACCAAATTTTTTTTCCTTGAAAAATCTTGTTTCAAAACTCTGATATAAACATCATTATATGCTGCATTATCAACTGAAATACTAAAAACTTTATTTTCGATCTCCCACTCTTTCAAACACTTGTAAATAGCATCTGCTATATCAACGCCATGACGAGGAGGAACATGCACAAAACTCAAGACTCGTTTTTGTAGCTTCCAATTACTGTCAATAAAAAGCCCTGTAATAACCATGTATTCAATTTTTTGTTTTTGAGACTTCCAAAGATCCGTGGTAAGACTAATCTTGTTAATCTCTTTTAACAAAATTTTCAATTTCTTTTTCTCTGCCTCATATACCTCCATACACTCCTTAATGGTCTTAGGGGATATTTTCTCATAATTCATATTTGTCATCTTCATTACAAAATTAAATCCCTCCTCTTCTACTATCATGAATGGATGCTCATGCATAAGAATCCATGAGCAATAAGTACTCTCATTTTAGCTTGATCATATTTTCCTCCAAAATCCATAAAAGGAAGTCCAGATGGACTCTGATCAACATTAGACCCCGCTCCCACTGGTTGAAAGTTTAAGGTTTTTTTTTCTCATTGCCACTTTTCTACTAGGGCGATGTTTCAAATGTCGACTCATATGTGTGGTCACTCCACTACTAATAACACTCAAATTGATTTTACAATGAACACACTGAGCCTTTTTTGTACCATTAAGTGATACTTCTTTGAATTCCAACCACACATGCGACTTTTTTTGTCTTTTTGAAGTATGAGTAGAATCACCTTCATCCTCATTTATGGTAATTTCTATAAATCTCTCTGATTTCAGAGAGTTTTTCTTATGCAACTCAGAAATCTCAAAATACAACAACACCGACGGGTTCATCAGAAACCCTATTTGAAAGGAAGAGGAAAAGGGAAAATTACAATTATACCCTTGGACAAACCAAAAAAGACAAATAAAGACAAATATACATATTTACATTAACACCCCCCCTCAAACTTATGAAGGTGCAAGGACCATAAGTTTGCTGATGAGATGATGAAAACGAGGAGCTGTATGCGATTTGGTGAAGACATCAGCAAGTTGAGATGTGGAGGAAACATGGGGCAAGGTGAGAGAGCCTTGTAAGTAGTGATGCCACACAAAATGACAATCAATCTCAATATGCTTCGTACGCTCATGAAAGACAGTATTCTTGGCAATCTAAATGGCACTTTGATTATCACAAAACATAGGAGTAGCAGACATTTGAGGAAAGCCAAGTTCTTCAAGTAAGCGGCGAAACCAAATTAACTCAGCAGCAGTGGACGGCATAGCCCGATATTCTGCCTCGGCAGAAGAGCGAGAGACAACAGATTGTTTCTTACTCTTCCAAGCCACCAAAGAATTGCTAAGGAAGATACAATACCCAGTAGTTGATTTGCGATCTGTCAGATCACCAGCCCAGTCAACATCAAAATAACCAGTGAGAACCAAATCAGAGGTGGAGGACAAAAGTAAGTCATCATGCACAGTGCCACGTAAGTAACGTAAGATGCGGAGAACGACAGTCCAATGAGTGGTACGAGGGGCGGAAGCAAACTGACTAACCACATGAACAACATAGGTAATATCAGGACGGGTGACCGTCAAGTAAACCAGGGACCCAACAACCTCTCTGTACCGGGTAACATCAGACAACAAGTCACCATCTGTAGGGTCAAGGCGATGATTGAGTTCAATGGGAGAGTCGATAATCCTATCATCTGTCAATCCTGCGCGACTGATCACTTCAGAGATGTACTTTGACTGAGATAAAATATAACCTTCAGGAGAATAGACAACTTCAATACCCAAAAAATACCGTAAGTAGCCAAGATCTTTCATTTCAAAAAGAGAATGAAGTTGTTGTTTAAAGTCTGCAATGCCATCTTCATCAGTACCAGTCACAATCATATCATCAACATATAGAAGGACCACAATATGCCCTACAGCAGTTTTACGAATGAACATGGCAGAATCATAGTTGGAAGCAACAAAGCCAAGACGAAGCAAGGAGGAACTAAACTTCACAAACCAAGCGCGAGGAGCCTGTTTGAGACCATATAAAGCCCGTCGAAGACGACAAATGTAACCAGCAGGATGAGAAAGGCCTGGTGGTGGCCGCATATATACCTCCTCGGTCAAATCACCATTTAAAAAAGCATTTTTAACATCCAATTGATGAAGATGCCATATGTGAACTGCTGCAATAGAGATCAAGGTACGAATGGTCTTCATTTGAGCAACAGGAGCAAAAGTCTCATCATAATCAAGGCCTTCAGTTTGTGAGAACCCTTTAGCAACTAACCGAGCTTTGTAGCTCTCAAGTGTACCATCAGATTGAGTTTTGACTTTGAAAATCCATTTACAACCAATAGCATGCTTACCTGGAGGAAGTGGCACCAACTCCCAAGTACCTGTCTGGTGCAAGGCAGTGAGCTCATCATTAATGGCATGGCGCCAATTTGCATCAGATGCAGCTTCCTTGTATAACTTAGGCTCAACAAAAGAATGAATTCTAGACAAAAAAGTCAAATAGGGAGAAGAGAACAAATATGAAGATGGACTATACCTCTGAGGTGGACGGCAGACACGAGTGGAGACGCGAGGGGTGGCAAGATGCGGATCACTAGAGTCCAGAGAGTCGAGAGGGAGAGGCGCCATGGGAGAAGGTGAGTCAGTACCTGCATGTGACTGTTGTGAAGGCAAACTAGAGGAAGCCTCCGAACTGAGAGGTGAATCAAGGGACGGATGGTGAGTGATTAACTGGTCATCATGGGGCTCATCAGAAACAAAAGGATCAATGTGTAACAATTTTGTATCATGCAAGCCAGGAGTAGACAAGGGAATCCAAAAATAACAAAATTGCTCCAAGAACTTAACATTGCGAGAAACAAATAGTTTACCTGACTCAGGGTGGTAATATCTGTATCCTTTTTTACCAAAACCATAACCAAGAAACACACATAAAGCAGATTTGGCAGATAATTTAGTGCGATAGGAAGGGGGTAATAAGACAAAGCATGCATAGCCAAAGACACGCAATTGTTCATAGGTAGGACGAACACCATACAACCGTTCAAAAGGGGAGATACTGCCAGAAACAAATGAAGGAATACGATTAATCAAATAAGTGGCAGTATGAAGAGCTTCCCCCCAAAATTCAGGAGGGGCAGAGGCATGGAGCAGCAAGGAACGAGCGGTTTCAACAAGATGACGATGTTTACGTTCTGCAACACCATTCTGCTAAGGGGTGTAAGGACAAGACAACTGATGAATAGTGCCCTCAAACTTCAGAAAATCATTCAATAAAGATGACATATACTCACCACCTGAATCAAAGCGAAAAAAATTAATGTGAGTAGAAAAATGGGTTCGCACCATAGCACAAAATTGAACATAAATAGAATAAAAATCTGATTTTCGATGCATAAGAAATATCCAAGAGAAACGAGTGAAATCATCAACAAGCAATGCATAAATGCGAGCCCCACCCTTAGTGGGTACAGGTGCAGGGCCCCAAACATCAGAGTGAACAAGATCAAAAGGAGAAGAAGTAACTGAGTGACTTAATGTAAAAGGTAAATGGCATTGTTTGCCAAGATGACAACCAACACAATCACTAAGAGGGGAAGATTTAATAGTAGAATCTAACATGCTGTGTGTGATCATAAACTGTAAACGAGAAGCAGAAACATGTCCTAAACGAGTATGCAATAAGTAAAAAGGATTATTTACAGAAAGTAAATCTTGCAACATGGATTGCACTGATAAACTAGACACTTGCAGAGATACTGGCAATTTTAAGTCATCAAGCAAATAAAGACCACCTTCTCTATGGCCTATCCCAATCTGCCTCCCGGACTTGCGATCCTGTATAAGACAATGATCAGAAGCAAATGAAATGGTAAGACCTAAATCAGTAAGTTTGCCAATGGAAAGAAGGTTAACAACGAGATGGGGAACATAGAGAACATCAGATAATGACCAAGTAGGGTGAGTGACAGTTCCAACCGAGGCTAGTGGCATGGAAGAGCCATTAGCAGCTTGGATGTTAACTGGGTGAGAAGGCTTAACACAATCATGTAAAAGAGACAAGTGGGGGGTCATATGGTGTGTGGCTCCAGAATCTAAGATCCATTTGTGAGTGTCACTGGAGCTAGCCAAACAAGACATACTTGCATGGGATGCAAATTGAGTACTAGGAGCAGACGACTTGCCAAGAATGCGAGTGAGCTCGGCAGCTAATGATGAGAGATCAGGCGTAGAATCACTGCTGGGGAGAGCTGGTGCAAGAGGTGCTTCTGAATAATCCAACAATCCAATGGCAGCAGATAGACAAAAACCTCTATGTGGTGGACGACTAAAGGTATGATGTGGTGCAGATTTAAAGTGGCCTTGATGTTGACGACTAGAGGCATGATGTTGTGGAGGTTTGAAATTGCCTTGATTTTTAGTGTTGCTTTGTAATGAGGGGCACTGGTGTTTCCAATGACCTTTACCATGACAGTAGGAAAATTCATCTTGTGGAACTGGTATTTTTGGCTTCCCGGATGACTGATGAGTATGAGAGTGTGTTCCAGAACCAAGTATGCCTCCTGATGGTTGAGAAGTATGAGGGTGGGTGCCGGAAACAAGTACCTGGGACATATCAGGTGATGATGTCTTACTGGAAGAAAGTCCACCCAAAGACCTCAATCGTGTTTCTTCAGCCAACAATTCAGATACAGCTACAGACAAAGTGGGTAGTGGAACTCTATGGATCATAGATCCTCTTATCAGTTCAAAATCAATACGAAGAGCCATAAGGAAATCGGTAAGCTTGCAATCATCACATGCTCTGGTATATTCAGGGAGCTTCCGATAGGAGGGTGGATCTATCATATATATTTGATCCCACAGAGGTGTCATAAACGAGTAGAATTCTTGAATTTTACGATCACCTGGCTTAGCAGACCGCAGTTCTGTCTCAATTTGATACCTTTTAGCAAAGTTTGTCTGTTCATACAGAGTTTCCAAGTAGTCCCATATTTCTGTTGCAGTCTCATACTTCAAAAGTTGCAAACTGATAGACGGATCCACAGAGTTGTTAATCCAAGTGATGATCTTTGCATTATCAGTCAACCACTTCTTATTTTCTTTAATGAAGTCAGTGGATGTAGGTTCTGGAGCAGTGATTTGTCCATCAATGTAATCCCACAAGTCCTTTCCAATTAGAAAATTTTGCATCACAAACTTCCAAAGGGAGTAATTACTCCCATTTAACCGGACAGAGATAACCTTCAGATCATGGCTAATTGAATCCACAGAACTGTAAGTCTGATAGCAAAAGCTCCACAAGCAACAACCGAAGCCAATTCTTAATCCAGCCACTCTAATCAACCTCGCTCACAACACAAATTTAAATCACACTTTCTCAAACAAAAAACAGAAGCATGAGAACGTTAAACAGCCACACAGTTACTGCCAAATCCCACTCCGAACCTTCAAACGCAACAACCTTCAACGGTAAGGCTACTGCCGAAATCGTGGAATTTCATGAGCCCGGAATGCAGAAATCCACGCTCACCGCACCACAAGCACCAGAAATCGACGAAACAGAGTAACACAACCACAAAGAACCTAGAAAAAGAGGAGAACCGACCTTTGATGGCGCCGAAATGACAATGCAACCAACGACAGGGGTTTTGTGGGGCGGCGAGGCGTCTTCAGGTACCCTAGATCACCGGACGTGGAGCAGACGAGCGGCGTGAAGCGGAAGATGAGCAGAACGAGCGCAATCCGAGCAAAACAAGAAAAAATTTGAGTGCGGGAGCAACCAAATCACCTTAGACAACCAAATTGAAGCAAAATCGCTCGATTTCCCGCTCTGATACCATGTAAATCTCTCTGATTTCAGAGAGTTTTTCTTATGCAACTCAAAAATCTCAAAATACAACAACACCGACGGGTTCATCAGAAACCCTATTCGAAAGGAAGAGGGAAAGGGAAAATTACAATTAGACCCTTGGACAAACCAAAAAAGACAAATAAAGACAAATATACATATTTACACTAACAATTTCATCTGGGCCCACTTCTATGACAGAGGGTAGTGACTCTGGTGGAGTTGAGTCACTATTTATAGCCACACTAGAACTAGTGTTAATTATTGATGTCAATTGAGAAGGTGTTAACATTCTTACTTCTAAAAAAAACAAAATTACAAATTAAAAACATAAAGAAAAGAAAGTTATCCGAACAACAAAGATCCTACACATAATTTAAGATACTTGTTTATTCTTAGAGGAAGTACGTGAAATTGTGACAATCGGGAACGACCCTTGTCTTTCAATGCAGCGGGGTCTCTTTGAGCCAGTAGCCCTGCACCCAATAGTTTCCAGTCCAATATACCGATCCTTTTTTTATATATAAATTTAAAAACTTCTAAGAGAAAGAAATAAGCACACCAACATTCTCTTCTAATATTCTGATGAAATTCAACCTCAATACCAATAAATTAATGATAAAAATGAAAAAAAAAATCAACACTTACAGAACCCGAAAGTGTGTTCGTCGTTCAGGGATATCTCCAAAAGCCTTTCCAAGAATGAAGGAGCACTGCTGAAACGAAGCGAGAGTTAGAAATTTTGTAGGGTTAGGTCGGCGATGAAAAAAAAATAGAACATTAAATAAAAATCTTACCTCCCGTCAGACCGTCGCTTTTGTCTCGTCAACGAGGAAGAACTTCGGATGAAGAAATCGAAGAGGAAGGATAAAAATCGATTGTAAAAAAGAGAGATAATTTACATCCGTCTATATCTAACGTATCAATTCAACAAAATATGAATATTTGATAAGGTTTAGGCATCATATATCATCCAATGAGTAAATTTAAGACATCAAAGGTTCACACACAAGATCTCAATTTCCAAAAGATAGCAAAGGAACTATCAAATCACTTTTGCTAATACATCAAGCCACATAACATTTGAGAACAACAGTAGATATAAGTTCAATGAGAATTAAGAAAGAAGGACAAAAACTAACATTTTTTATTCTTTTTTATAATAAAGAGAAGTTGGATGCAATTAAGAAAGCTCCTAATTCCATTAACTATAATAGAGTATTATTGAACAGAATATGTTATCAACACTCAAAATCATGAAATAAAATTCCATTGCTAAAATATATCAAGTAACAATTTGAATACCATTGTTGTTTATTGCTGAAATGTATGATAAACGTACAAAATTTTATAAGAGGCCAGACACCTAAAAATAAGAAGGCAAAAAAGAAACAAGATCCCACAACATAAAAATATTTGAAAGTCTAGAATAATAACTTCATTTATGAAGAACATTGGAATTTGAGCAAAAAAATCATTGATAACCAACTATTTTCCAAACATTATAGCACTTGAGCTTAGTAAGTCATTCTGAGATATACAAAAACATAACAAATGACAAGGTGGGGGATTTTTTTCCCCCACCCTTCCTTTCCTTCTTGAATGTCATAACTCAGTATGAAGTTTCCTGGCTCTTAGCTAGCTAGAATGCAATTGATGGCACACTCAAGCAAAAAATAAAACAAAATGAAAAAAAATTAAGAGAATAAAATAGGTCAACCTCTAGTAAGAACAGGTGTCACTGAAGCACCATTGAACTATTTGAGATGCAAACAATTCCAAGAAAAAGAGAGTATACCAAAAACTCATCTAGTGGAGGAACCTATATTACAATACCAACTACTGGAATTTGAATGCCCCTCACCCACCAAAATCACTTAAAACTAACTTTAACATTAACATTAGGATTGGAATTTTAAAGGAGATTTCCTTGAAACAGTGGAGGTTGTGCAGATGAGACTTGAAATAAGACACGAGAACAAAGAAAATAATTATGACCATCTCTATTGGAAAATCCATCCCCCAAAGCTCTTTTTCTTTAAGTTATAGAGGAAAAGGAAACATCCTTCTACCTTTAAATCAAGAACTCATCGTTTCAAAAAATCAAACAATATCAACACTCAAAATCATGAAATAAAATTCATACTGGCAGTTTTCTTCCAAGGATTTCTTCCCGAGTGTACTTTGAACTGTTAGTTGCAAATATTTGCAAAAAAAAAAAAAAAAAAAAAAAAAAAAAAAAAAAAACAGAGCTGAGGAAAAGAACATTTGCTTACAGAAACAGTGTTTACCGTTCGGATATCCAAAAAGACTTTCCAAGAATGAAGGAGCACTGCTGAGAAACGAAGCGAGAGTTAGAGATTTTTTAGGTTAGCTCGGCGATGAAAAAAAATAGAAAGATTAAATAAAAATCTTACCTCCTTCCGTCGGACCGTTGATTTCGTCTCGTCGGTGAGGAAAAACTCTGGATGAAGAAATCGAAGAGGAAGAAGAGAAAGAAATCATAGAGGAAGAAGAGACAGAAATCATAGAGGAAGAAGAGACAGAAATCGCAGAGGAAGAAATCGAGGAATCGAAGAGGGAGAGGGAGAATGAGGGATTTGAAGACCAAATGCCCCATTTCCCCTGAATACCTGCAGACGAACAGCGATTTCTGCAAGAAATCATGCTAAAACAGCTTGGAAATGGCAGAGTGAGGTATGGGTTTCACAGGCGAAACGAAGAGAGGTTTCCCAAAATGAGAAGAGGTCTCCCGATCCTTGAATCGCTCGTTATATTAACAAGTCGGCTCGCGAGCCGACGAACCGAACCGGGCCCTACTCAAGCTCGACTCGTTAATGTAAACGAGCCTATTTCTGAGTTCGAGCTCGACTCGAGCTCGAAATATAATGTTTTGAACCGAGCCGAAACCGAGCTGAACTCAAGCGGCTCGCGAGCCGGCTCGATCAGAAGCCACCCTTAGTTGGGACTCTCTCCCTCATTCCTGGATGCGTCGATGAAATCTTTAGAAATTTTGCGATAGGTACGATTGGAATTTGTCCTGCATGCTGTGCTTCCCCAAGTTTGCAGGGTTCTATCCTTTCAACCCATTCTTGGCCCCCTTAATCAAGGCGCACTGTCAGAAACCACCCGTGCTTTCACCTCTATCTCCATGTCTTTAAAGAACTATTTCTTGTTCATGAAATGACTTCTTTCTGCACTCAATGAAATGTCAAACACGTTTCGGCATCCCTCTTCCAAATAAATGTAAACCCTTTTAATGGATTTAAGAGTTTTGGATGTCCTTAACTAAATTTTTTATGTTACAGTGTTTCTGTTCTATTGTCTTCATTAGAGAGAAGTTCATGCTTTTATTTCAATTGATATAGTCTTATCAAACTTGAAGATATGAACTATTAGTCTTATTTAATGATCGCTTGTATTGTAACCATCTTGATATAAGGGATAAGACTCTTTTATTGTACCAAATGAGAGTCAAACATTTTGCTAGTATGTTGTTTAGATGATGAAAGTGTAGAATATAGGAATATAAAATAATATTATCGTGATTATCATTGATCATGTGTACACTATTTATAGAATTACAATAGAGATAGTAGGTGATTACAACTCTACAATTTGAGTCTGTTTATTTTTCAATCACTTTTATCTTTATCTATATCTCTATTATACCCCCGCAATATGAAGCTCCGAGAGGAGAGTCCAAGCTTGATCTTCAAAAAGAGGAAGTGTGTTCTCGGAAATGGTTTGGAGAGTAGTGACACTGGTAGCGGTTGAGAAGAGTAGCGGCTGAAGCGGATAAACTTGCATCGTCTGGTGGTAAAACAACGGCCTTGGTAGTGGCTGGGGGCGGATGGGATTACATCGTCCGGTGGAAGAGTAGCGGCACTGGGGGCAGACGGAATCGCATTGTTCAATTATGAAGTTTAGCTTTGTTCAAAGTTATTCAGACAATTCAATTTTTATTTTATGCATGTAGTTTGGAACAATTATACTAATAGTGTATGTATGCGACGTGAATGTTTTGGGGGATGTTGTTCAATGCATTGAAGAGGTCAAAGACCATGTCATACAACACTTCCAAAAACAGGACTTGGGGAATGTGAATCACATTTTTGAGATTGAAGTGGCAAGGGGCAAGTCAAGTATTTTCTTGTCTTAATGTAAATATATAGTTGAGCTACTCATTGAAACAAGGCTGTTAGGAGCTAAAGCAACCGAGATTCGTATCTTGGTGATATGAGGGTCTACATAATGAGTTAAGTTTAGTGCTCAAAGACAAGATTCTATGTCGGTGGTTAGTAGACAAACTTATTTAGGCTACAATGACAAGGCAGAATATAAGGTTTATTGTTAGTACTGTAAGTCAAATTCATAGAGAATCTTTGCTAGGTATTCAAGGAAAATGGGGTCCAGGAAAATGTTTATTATACAAAATAATGGTCACAAATTACCTTAGCAAGATTTTTTTGCTAATTATAAGTAATCATGAATTGATAGAAATTTATATTAGTGGGAAGTAATTCAGTATCACAATAAAACAAAAAAAATTATTATAAAGTCAAGTGTAAAGGGAGAGTACCATATCATAGCTCATACTATATGTGAAACAATGTGAGTTAAATCTATTCTTGCTGAATTTTGTTTTCCTACAAGTAAACCCATTGAAATGGCATGTGATAATTTGGTGGTCATCTACATAGCAAGCTATCATATATTTCATGAGCAAACTAAGCATATCATGGAGCATAGATTTTTTTTGAGATGTTGTAATGGTCTATTGCTACTCCTCATGTAAATTTGGGAGTGTATGACATCTTTGCTCCAGTTTGAGGGGAAGTGACAATCATTTTTTTAAGTGATTTTTGTTTTTTTTCATCTAGAAAACTAGTTTGTAAGAAAACTGTTGAAGAACAAGTATGGAAGAGTCTTACATGACTCTCACAGAGTCAGAATTAATATGGTGGAGTCTAAGAAGACCCATAGAAGAGTCTCAGTTAAAAGTGTTTTAGTCATGTTAGTCTTCTATATATGTTTTATTTTTTAATTGTTTTATGACTTATCTTTTAGTGTTTAACTTTGGGCGTAATCGGGATAACGGTAGTTTAATTGTAATTGGATTCTATTTGTTTCCTTTATTATAAATAAAAGCTCATTGTACTCAAATTACAACAAGTCAATGAAATTTTTTCTTTTCCAAAACTTCAACATGGTATCATAGTGGGTTCTATGAGTTGACTCGATCAACCTACAGAGATAATGTGATCCTTTTCTGATCGATAACCTTTAGTAGTTTAGGTTCGTATTTTTTATCTTTTTTTCTTTCTTTCCATTCCATGTACCCAATTTTTCTTTGCTTTGGTACCTTCATACTGAACTTTTCATATTGAAGATTCTATATTGATGGAAAGATATTTGAGTCTACTTTCTCATGCAAAAATAGTTTTGAAAATTAGAGCTTTCTAAAAAAATAAATCAATATTTGAAGCAACAAATGGAAGAGAGGTTCAAGCAATAGCAGAAAGCTTCAATTTTTGAGGCATTTTATGACATCAAGAACGAGACTTTATTTGGTGAATTATATGTCAAAAGACAGATCTATAAGTATATTTTTTTACATATTAAACCAATTCTCAAACTGATATTTTTAGAGGAAGATATAAGTATTGGAAGAGTCAATGGTCATCTGGCAAAAGAAGAAACAACACTCGATTCGGTCAGATTACAAAGTTAATATTCTATTAGATTCTTTTTCTCAAAAGAAGCATATTTAATAAAATAAAGTTATATTGGAATGAAAGGCATCAAAGTTTAGTTTCAGAATGAGAAAAAAATCATGTCAATTTGATCTATATTTAAGGATATTTGCATTGGAGTCGATAAGGATAAACTACAGAACAAAGAAAATCAAGAGGTCATAAAAGATGCAAGAACAAAGTTTTTTTTATCTCAAATTAGGTATCAGTTTAAATATCTTTGAGTATAATCTCTTGAGAGATAACCATTTGTGATTCTAAGCTATATTTTTAGATATATCAATATTAGGAGTACAAAGTCAATTCTGTTAAAAATCTCTCATTTTTTCTATTTTATCTTCTATTATATCTCCATGCATTGACGTGAATTGATTTTCCTTTTCTCCAAAAATTAGAGTTTTTTAGCTAAATTTCTTTTCTAATCAGAGAGTTTTGGTTAGACTTAACCACTTCATGATATGCTCATTCAAGGTATGCAATGTCTTGCTTCAATATTGCTTTTAAGTTTTGAATTTTTCTTACTTGGGTTGTGTATCTTATGCATCGCCAGCTCCGAATATTGTGGCCACCCCAAAAAAATTTATACTTGTTCAAATTTATTAAGTTATACCGTTATAGTCTCCCCTACTCTCTTTTTTTTTCAAAAAAAAAAAGGTCATATTCTAGATATGTTTGGAAGTATGAGTGTTGCATAGTTGCCTCATTTCAGTTAAAGTTATTTTCCTCTAGTGTTTTTTCAATTTATCTTCTTGTGTTTTCATCGCTTCAGAGCAATACTTAGACCCACTTAAAAAATAAATATAGAAGTGTGCCTAATATCCAGCTTGATTCAAGTCTTGTATTCTTCACCGAAGAGGTGATTTGTGTTTGAGCTACCACTCAAAAAAAAAGTCCACACGTGAGGTGGAGTGTCAAAGAATAGCTCTACATGGATCAAAAGGTAGAGATCTAGGGTTTATTAACTGGAAAGAGGTTTGAAAGTTGGATAATCATTTTGGAATGAGCATTGGTCCAAATTTTGTATAGAATCAAACTAGGTGCTTGTACATGGGTCTCCATAAAAAATATTGTCTACGTGTAGGAACCACAAAGAAGGCCCATACATAAGGGAGAGATAGAGAATAGTCACACTAGGATCAATGAATAGAAAAAACTCGGTATATTAGTTAGAAATGAGGCTAGTCATTTTGGGATGGGTCTTGGGTCTCTCATGTTGACATATATTTTGTTGATTTTAATCTTTTAGAATGTCTTATCATTTCCTATGGATTCATTATACTTTCTTTATATTCGTATAATTTTGGATTCATTTTTCATAACAAGATAACTAAGAATTAGGTTTTGACAAGGGAATTTATTATTTAAAATTTTACAAGAAAGGATTACCCAGCCTATTGTGCCATTTTATGGTTTCTTTATCAATTGTTGCTACGGCTGTGAGAATTGTTGGATCCATAAAGTGAGAAATCCTCTCACATCGATTCAAACAAATTATGACATACATATCACTAATATTCCCACCTCAGTCTTAAGGTCAATTGCATTACTAGCAGTCAGTGTCTTCAACATAACAGTCTTCACCAGCCAATATCAATTAATTAATCCCTTAAAATCAAGTTCAGAATACAAGGCTACTATTTTAACAACCTGATTGCAACTTGTAGTGTAAACCTGATAGTTCACTTGTGTTTTTTTAATCAAATCCTAACGTGAAATGAAATTAGACATCCATTCATATAGGATCCACATGAATGAATGACCTTGATTCAATAGAACACTTTGGAATGTAACATTGGAATGGCAATCCATCCACGCATATTATGTCCACTCTAGAAAAGTTCAAAAAGTCCATACTAGGTTCCAACAAGAACAAGGAATCCATATTTATTTTATGTCTGCTTGTCTTTAAACCATGATCTTAGGAAGCATTCTAACTAATAGCCACTCTTTTTTACCTGAGAAAAGTTTGAGAATATTGTTACAACTTAAAAATCTCTACCCCAACAATTTTTTTTTCCTTTTAAATCTTCCAGTAAATGCTTAAAACTCCATGAATTCTCGCTAAATATGGTTTTATTCAACACTACCCACTACCCAAAAAAGTATCAGTTTCATGAGGCCACCATGTTAGCTTCTTCGAGTCCTCACTGTAAAGAGCTTTCATTCAATAAGCTTGAGTAGGTTGAGTGGGAAGAACCTTTGGCTTTTCCAGATTCCTTTTAGTGAGCGAAAACCAATATGGAGGATAAGAAGCTTCTCTACTTTTGGGGGGGTTAGTCCACAATGAAGTGGAAATGAAGTGAAAAATTGAATTGAAATGAGATGAATTGCTTCCACTTCAATTCATGTTTGGGTGTTAGTATAGACGAGTTCAAGTGGCTGGAAAACATATTCTAGTGTTAATGCCCCTAAATAAAAAATATGATATAAAAAAAAGAATAAGTAACATTTTATAATATACTTAAATAGAACATATACCTAAACATATAATTAAGAAAAATAAACGTGGTTACTACACTTATAAGTGATTTAACGTGTAGTATTAGAATATATTAATATCTTAATTAATGAAAAATTATATTATATTACTTAATGATTATAATTTATTATAAATTAAAACAATAATTATGGTTTAATTAATTATAAAAATTGGATAATTAAACCAATTAATGATTACAGTTTATTATAAATTAATATACTAATTACGTGTGACTAGAATAAATTATTTAAAATAAATAAAAAAAGTTATAAATAACAGAAGTGAATATAATAAATAAATAAATTATTTTGTAATAACATAAGATATAGTTTAACATTAAAACTCAATATTTTAATATAAATAAATAAATACATAATAAATAAATAAATATATTAATTTATCAATAACATAATATACATTTTAAATATTATTATTTAATAATATATTAAAAAAATAAGAACTAATGGTTTAATTAATTGGATAATTAAACCGACGATGTTTAATTTTTCCTAACTTTGGAAAAATTAAATATCGTCTTCGTCTTCCTCTGCGGCGATCTGGGCAACGACGACGGCAGCGGGCAACGGCGATGGCGGCGGGCAACGGCGAATGAGGCGACGCTCCGACGGTGCGCCGAGAGGGAGAAAATAGGGAGGCCGAGAGAGAAGAGATGCCAGGAGGCCGAGGGGCGTTGGCCTCCCGTGTTCTGCTACGGAGGTCGAGAGAGGGAGGAAGGAAGGCCGACGAGGGGGGGGGGGGGGGGGGGGGGGTGTGGAGAGGCGGAAAGAGAGGGAGGCCGAGGGGCTCTGGCCTCCCGTGCTCTGCGACGGAGGTCGAGAGAGGGAGGAAGGAAGGCCGACAGGGGGGGGGGGGGGGGGGGGGGCGGTGGGGCGGAAAGAGAGGGGGGCCGAGGGGCTCTGTGACAGAGCCTTCCATGCTCTGCGACGGAGGTGGGGGCAGAGGGAGGAAAAAAAATCGCGGAGGGGGGAAGAGAGGGAGGCCGAGGCTCTGCGTCTGGAGAGGCTGACGAGAGGGGGGAGGGGAAGAAGCAACACGCGTCACACGTGGAAAGCTGATGATTTGCAAAATAGGTAGGAAACAGCTTTCCCCCGTTTTTGCCTGAGCGAATGAAATGGTGTTATCTCACTTCAATTCATGTCATTCTAGACTAATGTCATAAATGGGATGAACTAAGTAATGCGGGGGTAATTCATTCCACTTCATTGTGGACTAACCCCCCCTTTGTCTGCTCGCAAACTAACAAAATCTGAGGCCACGCTGAAAGGTCATGTGGGTCCATCTGTCGTCGTCCAGCCCTATTCACGCTACGTCAGCCCTACACTTCCTCTCGCCCATCTATGCATGCTTCTATTTTCTCCTCTAATGGCTTCCGCCATTAAATTAGCTGCCTCTACATTTAGAGGAGTTATCCACCCGCCAATCATCAACTCTACTGTTCTTCATAATATTGGTGGGAAGATAGAAAATAAAAAGAGGCATATAAACGCAAGGAGCTGGTAGCTTTTCCTTTTTCTGTCCCCTCCTCTTTTTCTTTTTCTTGTTTTCGATCACACACTCCCTTTAGAACCTTTTCCTTAAATAAATATCATTTTCATAAGAGTAAAGCCACACACAGTTCTTTAATCATGAGTTTCATAGCCGTGCAATCTTTGACTGGTCCTCTCCCTCTCTCTTTCTCTTCTTTTCCATTCAAACACAATTAAGCAACATGAGAGCTCTTGGCTCCAACAATTGATCTCTGTTTCAGAATTGAAACGGATTTGTCAAAACAGTTGTTGGATGGAGTGAGATCTTTTGCCGAAAGCTCCTTTACTATCCACCTTCTCCATAGTATTCAGTCTCTGAACAAAGAGTAGGAAGAAAGAAGAAAAAAATAGCAAAGGAGATAGGCAAGATGTCTGTCAAAACCCTAAAAATGAGTCAGACGTTTCTACTAAGATTTGGTCATTTAAGTTTGTTATATATATATGCTAGGCAGATCCAATCAGAAATCTTCACTATAGGATGAACAAGGCTTTGGGGGCATAAAAATATATATCAAGCTTTGAAACAGAATACTGAATCCCACAAGATATCCAACTTCTCTGTCCATGTGATACGTACAGATGAAACCCTGCCCAGAAGGTCTTATCACAGAGAAGATGGAGCACTCGATTCGAAATTCTTGGCTGGAAGTGTAAAGATGAGTGAGCAGATTCTCCCAATCAGCTACCAGATGAAACAAAACTGTCACAAAAGGGGCAAGGGTTGGATCTTTCTGTTGGAATCCGTAGTAGTAAATTCTAATCCATAATTTACAACATGCTAGAATATTATGATTGAAAACATACCTGGATCCATTCCATGAATTTCTTCTTCTGATGCGGAATTTACTGTGACGAACGATAAGATCAAATATTGATGTTGTGGTCTTCCTTAACGAAATCGCCTTATTCCTCAATGGGACTTTCGTCTCTCTTTCGGATGGGGAGAAGAAAAGTTGTGTGTGATTTAGTATATTGGGGACCATAACCATGTTGTGTCTCTTTATATAGAGTTCCCATAATTCCCTATGGTATCTACTAAATTGGCCCATATTCATGGCCCATTCCTTAATGGGCTTAACAAAATTAGATCACTTAATTTCAGCCCATTCCTTTAATAATAGAAAATATAATTGCATAATAAATATATTACCTAAATTAGAATAGGAAATGTGAATTTCCTAACAATCTCCCACTTGGGTTACATATCATTCCTGAAACAATTATATCACAATTCTTTAGGTGCGCGCATCTGTATACTATTATTAATGGAACCATTGTATATATTAATAATAGAACCACCGCGACTTTCATCACATTACATTCGTGACTAAACCACGATGATCACCATACTAATACACTCAATGACATAAATCAAATATGGATGAGTAGCATGGAAATTACATGCAATGCGATTTCAAACATGCCTATTTCCAACTGGTCCTTTTTTAGTCTTTAGTGAGATCTTTCCATAGTCCTTAATGCAATGTGAACATTGCACATAGAAAAACACATGCAAGTTCATAAATAAAATAATAAGCAATCACTTTTATTAAAAAATTGAATAACTCAATGTCTAAAGCAAACATATAGTACAAAAAATGACTTCCACTAAACCAAGGTATCCTCAGAAATAACGCCCATATGAGCAGTGTGCTCATGAAAGACCTTAGGCGGTAAACAATTGGTTAATGGGTCTGCTAGCATAGAGTCTATCCCTATATGTTCTATAGAAATCTGCTTATTCTGAACTCTTTCCTCAACAACTAGAAACTTGATGTCAATAAACTTTGACTTCGTTGAGCTCCTGTTGTTGTTGGAATAAAGTACCGCCGAGTTATTGTCACAGTAAATCTTTAATGGCCTATCAATGCTATCTACCACTGGCAGCCCAATGACAAAGTTTCGTAACCATATTCCGTGGTTGGATGCCTCAAAACAAGCAATGAAATCCTCAACCATGGTTGAAGAAGCTATGAGAGTCTGCTTAGCAGACTTCCATGAGATAGCTCCTTCACCCAACATAAAGATGTAGCCTGATGTGGAGCGTCTGCTATCTTGGCATCCGGCAAAGTCGGAGTCAGAGAACCCAATGATCTCTAAATTGTCTGATCTCCGATAAGTAAGCACGTAGTCTTTTTCTCTCCTCAAATAACGCATCACGCGTTTGACTGCATTCCAATGTTGCATACCTGGATTACTCAAATACCTGCCCAGAATTCCTACTATAAATGTTATGACAGGACGAGTACAAACTTGAGCGTACATTAAACTCCCTACTACTGATCCATAGGGAATTTTCTGCATCTCTATTTTGTCAAGATCATTTTTAGGGCACTATTTGAGACTAAACTTGTCTCCTTTAACAACGGGTGTGTCTCCTGGTTTACTATCTTTCATGCTAAATCTGCTAAACATCTTATCGATATAGCTCTTTTGTGACAATCTAAGGATACCTTGAGAACGATCTATAAGTATCTGTATAGCTAATACAAAAGAGGCATCACCAAGATCTTTCATCTCGAATTTCTTTGTCAAAAATTTCTTGGTTTCGTGCAGTAAGCCTATATCGCTACTAGCGAGCAGAATATCAATGACATATAATATCAAGAAGATGTATTTACTCCCACTGAACTTATGATATACACAGTCATCAGCAACATTCGTCTCAAAACCGTACGAGGTTATGACTTGATGGAACTTGTGATACCATTTACGGGAAGCCTGTTTGAGACCATAGATGAATTTTTTCAATTTACAGACCATAGACTTTGGATCACCAGATACAAAGTTTTCTGGTTGTACCATATAAATCGTCTCATCAATATCTCCATTGAGAAACGCAGTTTTGACATTCATCTGATGTAGCTCTAGATCTAAATGAGCCACTAGTGCCATTATTGTTCTAAAAGAGTCTTTCGAAGATATCGGAGAGAAAGTCTCTTTATAGTCTATGCCTTCCCTTTGAGTAAAGCCTTTAGCGACTAGACGGGCCTTATATCTCTCGACATTGCCCTTTGAATCCCTCTTGGTTTTAAATATCCATTTACAACCAATGGGTTTCGTACCTTTAGGCAACTCGATGAGATCCAAAACGTCATTGTCATTCATAGACTTTATCTCATCCTTCATGGCATCAATCCATTTTTGAAAGTTAGAACTGTGCAAGGCTTGTCATAAGTTAATCGGGTCATCTTCTGTCAATCCTACGCCATCCTCATGCTCTTGGAGAAATATGATATAATCATCTGGAATCTCACTTCTCCTCTCCCTAGTGGATCTCCTTAATGGCACTTCTTGAGGTTGTTGAGTTTGTACTAAAGGTGGTGCAAGAGGAAGAATCTTATTGTTATCTTGATCTGGAACAATGTCAGGAATAGGAGCCTAAACATTGTCCTCTAGTGCTGAACTGTGTCTTGAATAGCAATAGGTATGAAGACCTGATCACTATCAATAACAAATTCTTCTTCAAAGACAACATTCCTTATGTTTTCTTCCCCTCCAAACTCAATATCATCAAGGAATCTCACATTTCCCTTTTCAAAGAAGGATCGTGATGTGGGATCGTAAAATTTATAACCCCGAGAGCGTTCAGCATAACCAACGAAATAACAGCTAACCTTCCTTGAGTCCAGTTTTCTTTCATGTGGCCTATAAGGCCTGGACAACCCCAAATGTGCAAGTGCCTAATGCTAGGCTTCTTGCCTATCCAAAGTTCATAGGGGGTTTTGGCAACTACTTTGCTCGATACCCTGTTAAGGATGTATACTACGGTCTTGAGAGTTTCTCCCCAAAGTGACTCTAGCAAAGAGGAATGACTGATCATACTCCTTACCATATCCTTAAGAGTTCAGTTTCGTCGCTCTGCAACACTGATCATGCTGGGTTTGCCCAACATGGTGTATTGCAGAACAATTCCACACTCTTTGAGGAAAATCGCGAAGGGTCTTGGACGTTGTTCTCCTGATCCATCATACTGTCTGTAGTATTCACCACCACGGTCGGATTTGACAGCCTTGATTTTCTTTCCAAGTTGAAGTTCAACTTCAGCTTTGAAAGACTTGAAGACGTCCAGGGATTGTGACTTCTCATCTATTAAATATAGGTAACCGAATCTAGAGTAATCATCTATGAACGTAATGAAGTACTGTTGGCCATTCTATGAAGCTGTAGGGAATGTACCACAAATATCTGTTACCACAAATATCTGTATGTATAAGTTCTAAGACATCTTTAGCTCTTTCGGCACATAATTTTCTAACGTTTGTTTGTTTCCCCTTGATGCACTCAACACAAACTTGGAATTTTGTAGTATCTAGGGGTTCAAGAATTCCATCCGACACAAGCCTTTGACTTCTCTATTTAGAGATGTATTCTAAACGTTTGTGCCATAATGTGGCGGAATTCTCACTGAATTTTTGCTTCGTACCACGTGACCTAATTTGCAACATCAAGCATATATAGATTATCAAGCATATATAGATTATCAATTAAGCATATATAGATTATCAATTAAGGGACCGGAACCAACAAAATTTGAATTTCGGTAGAGACTAACTTTATTATTTCCAAAAGAACAAGAAAAACCTGATTTGTCCAAAATGGAAATAGAAATTAAATTCCGCCTAAAAGACGGTGCAACAAATGTCACAAATAAATCCAAGTAAAATCCAGTGTTTAATTGTAATCTAAAAGTTCCTATAGCATCTACTGCAACTTTATTGTCGTCGCCCACAAAGATAAAATTTTTAGCATCACTTGGCAATCGGCTCCACAGGCAACCCTGGACAGACATACTTATGTGAGTGGTAGCACCAGAATCCACCCACCTAGTGTCTTTAGGTATAAAAACTAAATTAACTTCCGAACAAACTAAAGTTAGAGGCATACCCTTCTTTACACGCCAGTCGGCGTACTTGGGACAATCCTTCTTCATATGTCGCAACTTCTTGCAGAAGAAGCAAGTAAACACCTCAGCCTGCTTCTTCCGTTTCTTAGTTTGAGAAGAATCTACAGCATTATCCTTACCTCTCTTCTTCTTCTTGTACTGAGAGGTTGAAGCCAAGTGAGCATTTTCAATCTTATCCCACTGCTGCCTCTCTTCGTCTTGCAGACAGTAAGATATAAGCTCATTTAGGGACTATTTGTTCTTCTGAGTGTTATAACTCACTTTGAATTGGCCAAAGTGTGCAGGAAGAGATATCAAAACCAAGTGCACGAGTAAGTCCTCAGACAGCTCTAACTTAAGTGACTTGAGTTTTGACGTGAGATGAGACATTTCCATGATGTGCTCTCTTATGTTCCCTTTGCCTTTATACTTCATCGAAACGAGTTTAGCCAAAAGGCCACTCGCCTCCGATTTTTCATTCTTGGCAAAATATCGTTCAATTTCTTCTAGGAACTTCTTGGCGCTCGTGCTCTCTGTCATAGAACCCTGAAACGCCTCTGGAATAGAGAGTTTCATGATCATCAAACACATTCGGTTAGAACACTCCCACTTCTCAATTTTAACCTCATTGAGGTTATCAGGAGTAGAAATGGGTGGCTCTGCCCGAAGTGCAAGATCCAAATCCATACAACCGAGGACAATTTCCACGGTATCTTTCCATGACTTAAAATTCGTCCCGCTTAACATTGGAATGCTGCTTATTTGAGCAGTAACATTTGAAGCAGTAGCAACAGAAAATGTATAAAAAACAAAATAAACAAGCATACTCACATTAACTAGCATGTCATATAAATAAAAATAGACAAGTACAAAATAAAATCCAAATTGGGGACCCATCTCAAGATACGTAGTACAACATTAATCCCTAGTCTTTGGACAGAGAAATTAATTGTAAGTAGTATTCTCAGTGCAATGATCAAATACTGACAATCAGTTTTGTCAAACAATAGCCTTTCTTTGGACCGACTATTGTTCACATGAAAAGTCTTTATAATTTTCACACATTTATCATCATAGGTACATTGTTTATTTGGCCAAATTGTGTCTTCCTTTGGGACGAGCACAATTTGCATAAATAACTCCATACAAATATCTATGTATTTATAGTCAAATTATTCTACACTACAAAGGTTACTTTGGCAATATGTAACTTCAAATAATTTGATTGAAAATACTAGACCAACTGAAAAAAATAATTTTTTTTATTCAGGTTCCCAACACTGTGGCACAGCGGCATTGGCCTTTATTTCCTTGGAGCTGCAATGAATGTTTTGTAATGTAATATATATAAATAAAATATTTTGTCAAATGTTACAAAAAATATGAGCAGTCTTATTGGGCATATACGCTAAACGCAAAGCTTGCACATGGGTTCGAATCCCCACGGGTGCAAAAATCTGATTTTTTTTGTTTAGAATTGAGTCAGCTCGGTCGAGTCGGCTCAGCCCGAGTCGACCCCGATCTTCAGCAACCGGTCTGAGTTGACTCACCTGAGTCCATCATTTATATATATATATATTTATTTATTTATTTATTTATTTATTTATGGCGACGTTGCAGTTTGTCCAACAGACATATCAGTGCGCCCGTTGCTTTGAACGGGTGCAACAGTTGCCCAACGGACGCACACCCACTGCAGTGAACCGGCACTGCAGTTACCCAACGGGCATGGCAACGCGCCCGCTGGCGTGAACGTTGGGCGACAGCAGCACTCTCAATGGGCACTGTTGTCACCCAACGGTTCCTCTGATGCCCCTCCACTGGTCTCTCGCCGGACGTCGCTGCTACAGTGCGGGTTTTGTGTTGTCGTCCCTCCTTTCCCCTTCCGACGAAGGAAAAGCAATGGCGACAACGGAAAAAAATGATACCCTCGCCAGACGGGCGTTGCAGCGTGCCCAGGTGTCCTCTGTCGCCTCCCCCTTTCCCCCCGAACGTCGTTGTAGTGTCGGCTTCTTCAACGCGTAGAGAGAAGGGGGGGGGGGGGGATTCGGCCTCCTCCCGTGACCCGAGTCACTGCAGTGTTTCCCAGCGGACGCTGCAGCGCGATCCTCCACCTGATGTCGGCCTCCGTCTTCCGATGACGATGGCGACGAACTCACAACCCGAGACGAATTCCGTGGAGAAAATAAAATTTTCTGCACTCGATGGAATTAATCTAGAAATCTTAATAATCTAACAGAACTACTTTGATACCACTTTTTGGAATCCGTAATAGTAAATTCTAATCCAGAATTTACAACATGCTAGAATATTAGGATTGAAAACATACCTGGATCCATTCCGTGAATTTCGTCTTCTAATGCGGAATTTACTGTGACAAACAATAAGAACAGATATTTATGTTGTTGTCTTCCTCAACTAAATCGCCTTATTCCTCAATGGGACCTTCATCTCTCTTCCGGATGGGGAGAAGAAAAATTGTGTGATTTAGTATATTGGGGACCATAACCATGTTGTGTTTTTTTATATAGGGTTCCCATAATTCCCTATAGTATCTACTCAATTGGCCCATATTCATGGCCCATTCCTTAATGGGCTTAACAAAATTAGATCACTTAATTTCAGCCCATTCCATTAATAATAGAAAATATAATTGCATAATAAATATTTTACCCAAATTAGAATAGGAAATGTGAATTTCCTAACACTTTCCTTTTCTCTCTTCGACTCCTCGTTCTTCATTTCATCATATACTATTCCGGGATTTAATCGTATCAAGGAACTCTGTTGGATGAGTGACGAGCATCCCCAGAAGTCTTGAGAATTCTCAACGTGAAATGCCGCCAAGTTTTCTAGAACGGAAAGGTTCCACGTGACCTTGCAGACCTCTTTAAACTCATATAGCGGAGTCTAAATCAAACTCAAGCAAAAGATACGGATTTTGTAAATGGAGAATATTGGCTCCCTTTAGTTATCTTTGCTTCCAAGAATGCAAAGGATTAAATGGCTATTGAACCAGAGAGAATATTGGGTCCTCATTCTGCATGATGATAAAGGTGTTAACAGTTTTATTATGAGAAACGGTTTTCTCATAATCGTGGTCTCAACTTCTGGCAGTTGCAACTCCCTCGGTAACACGAAGCCATGAACAACTTTGATGGGAAGTGGGCTTCACATTGTTGGTTCGGTCCCCTGTCTCATCACTCAAGCCCCTTCAATTGAGCCATCGCTGAGAATGTTCAGAGATCGGAAGCGCCAAACAGAAAACAGAGAGAAGGAATATGAAACGTATGGAAGGAGGTATGATTTTGCTTCCGTTTAAATTATATGATGAATTTCATGTTGTTAGAAATTCATGTTTAGGCTTACAGTTGGTATCAGAGCAGACTTCTGATCCAGCGTTTTGATTCCAAGAGGTCTCTGTTTTTTATTTCGGTCTTTGTTTTTAAAAAAAATTATGTGGTCTCTGCATGAGAGAGCGTGGGCTCCGGCATCGGCGACAACCAGCGTCGAGCATGAGCTGGCGACCATTTTGCACGGTTTTCTGGCACCAACAACTTACAGAACGCCGACGGAGCTTGTCGTTGTATGCTCTTTGTGAGCTCACCGTGGCGACAGTTCGCGACGCCTTAGAGGGTCGAAGCCGCAGTGCCGACGCCGGCGACCATTCCAACAGGTTTGTCAGTGTCGACGACTTGAAAGAACGCCGGCGAACCTTATTTATGTGCGCGGCTAGAGGTTGAAGACGACTTCCAGCGCGCAAAAACTGGTTAATTAAATTCATAAGGTATTTTATAAATAACGTCGAGTTAGCCCGGGATGAATCTTTTGCGACTCATCGTTCCAACTTGGCAACCGCAACTCAGGTCGGCGTGACTCAGTGAAGAAAAACAAACACGGGTCGACTCGAACGAGTTGAGTTGTCTTGTCATTCCTGGACCGAGCCGACTCGGTACTTATAATTGATTTTGCGCCAGCGGGATTCGAACCCGCTCGCTGGCAAAATCAATTGCCCCAGTGACCATTAGGCCATTGGCCGTCAGCTGTTATGCATATAAGAATGTTTAGATTTATCTCTTGTTACAGTTTTTATGCATTTTTTGACATATATTTAAATGCATGAAATTAAAGTTATGCATAATATTATAGTTATTCATAATTTACCCACAGGGATTATGAATTCATAAATAATTTGATAGTTTTATCATAAAGAAAAAGAAGAAATTAATTATAATTAATTATACTTAATATAATAAATTTTATCCCACATGAATTTTTATTATATTTGAGTATATTAATTAGGATAAAATATCAAATTATTCATAATTTACCCACAGGAATTATGAATTCATAAATAATTTGATAGTTTTGTCATCAAGTTTACTCATAAAGAATATAGAATCTGCTTGAATTAAAAAATATTTAGCCCACATGCAATGTTTTTTATGTCAATTGATTGATTTTTAAGCATGATTTACATTGGTAAAGCATGATATTTTATTCAGGCCTCAGTTTTTACATCAACATGTAATTTGTAATTTTATGCAGTTGTACAACCTGCACATTTCTCTGATTTTCGTTGTGATATCCCTAATCTTAAGGGAGATAACTATAAGGTCTGGAAAGAGAGAATACTTCTTCATTTAGGGTGGATGGACATAGATTATGCTATTAGGAAAGATGAACCACCAGTAATTACTGATATCGGCACTGCAGCTGAAATTACACTTTATGAACGATGGGAGCGATCTAATCGCCTCAATGTAATGTTCATTAAGACTAAAATTGCTACTGATCTTCGTGGTTCTGTTGAGCAGTATGAAAATGTCAAAGACTTGTTGAAAACCATTGATGCTCAATTTGTCACTTTAGATAAGGCATTAGCAAACACCCTAATAATGAAGTTCTCATCCTTGAAGCACACCAGTATGAGAGGTGTGCGTGAGCACATCATGCAAAAGAGGGATATTGCAGCTCAATTAAAAAATTTCGAGGTTGATATGTCAGAATCGTTCGTGGTGCATTACATTCTGAATTCCCTTCCGCACTAGTATGGACCCTTCAAAATCTCGTACAATATACATAAAGATAAATGGTCAATTAATGAACTTTTGACCATGTGTGTTCAAGAGGAAGGGAGACTGGTGATGGAACAAGGAGAAAGTGTCATGCGGGTAACAAATAGAAAGGGCAAATATCAAGCCAAACAAAAAGGGAAGCCCCCAAGCTGGTAGTAAGAAAGATTCCAAGTGTTTATTCTGTAAAAAGAAGGGACACATGAAGAAGGAATGCGCCAAGTTTCAGAAATGGTTTGCTGACAAAAGTACACCAACCTCATTTATTTGTTATGAATCTAATATGGTTAATGTCAATAATTACACTTGGTGGATTGATTCTGGATCAATAATCCACATCTCGAATTCCTTGCAGGGTTTGCAAAACCTAAGGAAACCAGTGGGAAGTGAGCATCACATTTTCTCAAGAGACCAGATGAGCTCACATGTGGAAGCTATAGGAACTTGCTATTTAAATTTACGTAGTGGTTTTGTTTTAAAATTAGAAAAGACCTTTTATGTTCCAAGTTTCTCCAGAAACTTGATTTCAGTTTCAAGGCTTGTACCTTAAGGATATTCTTTTAACTTTTCAGATTCATCTTTTAGGTTATATTATAAGTCTGATTGTGTTGGGAATAGTACATTGTCTGATGGTCTTTATAGCATTAATTTACAAAACAATGCCACTTATGGTTCAATGCATGTTCACACTGGTAATAAAAGAGGTGTTATTAATGACGATTCCTCTACATTATGGTACCGGAGATTAGGTCATATCTCCATAGATAGAATTAAAAGATTAGTGAATGAAAGGGTACTTAATACTCTGGATTTTACTGATTTTGAGACTTTTGTAGACTGCATTAAGGGAAAACAGACTAACAAGTCAAAGAAAGGTGCCAATAGGAGTTCAACCATATTAGAGATCATACATACTGATATATGTAGTCTAGACATGGACTGACATGGTCAGAATCATGTATCTCTACATGCTTTATAACAAGAATGAAGCATTAGATGCCTTTAACATCTTTAAGGCTGAAGTAGAGACACAACGCTGTAAGCAAATTAAGATCGTGAGATCAGATAGAGGTGGAGAAAACTATGGTAGATACACAGAGAATGGATAAGCACCTGGGCCATTTGCAAAGTTTCTTCAAGAACATGGGATTGTTGCCCAATATACCATGCCTGGTTCTCTGGACCAAAATGGTGTAACAGAAAGAAGAAACCGAACATTATTAGGCATGGTGCAGAGTATGCTTTGCAACTCCAATCTTCCTAGATCCTTGTGGCCTGAAGCACTTAAGACGACAGTGTATATATTAAACCGAGTTCCAACCAAGGTTGTTCCAAAAATGCCATTTGAATTATGGAAAGTTTGAAAATCGAGTTTGCGACATATGCGCGTTTGGGGATGCCTGTCTGAAGTGAGAATTTATAATCCACAAGAGAAGAAGTTGGACCCAAGGACCATTACTGGGTATTTCTTTAGATATGCTGAAAGGTCTAAAGGTTACAGATTTTACTGTCCATCTCACAACACTAGCATTGTGGAATCAAGAAATGCAAAATTTCTTGAAAATGACTTGATCAGTGGGAGGAATCCAACTCAAAACATAGTTTTGGAGAAGGATCATTCAAAATCTCAACCTTCCACCTCAAGTGATATATTGGTTATTGTTCACAACACCCCTCAAGTACAAACTGGTGTTGAACAACCAATCATTGAAGTTCTACAAAATCCTGACGACATTCCAGTAGATCAGGAACTTCAAGAGTTGCCAAGCACTTTTGAACAACTAGTTGAACCACATACTTCTCAGGAAAATGATGGTTCAACATTAAGAAGATCTACTAGACTCAAGAGATCAGCAATTATTGATGATTATATTGTGTATCTGCAAGAATCTGACATTGGAACTGCAAATGATCCCATGTATTTTTCAGAAGCCATGAGTTGTAAAGAATCAGAATTATGGTACAATGCCATGAAGGAAGAGATGAATTCTATGAAGAGTAATGGAGGCTGGGATCTTGTTGAGTTGCCTAGTGGATTTAAAGCCATTGGATGTAAATAGGTCTTTAAAACAAAGAAAGACTCATTAGGCAACATTGAGCGATACAAGGCAAGACTCATTAGGCAACATTGAGCGATACAAGGCAAGACTCGTTGCTAAGGGATTCACTCAGAAAGAAGGAATCGATTACAAGGAAACTTTTTCTCCTGTATCTAGGAAATATTCCTTGCACATTATTTTGGCATTAGTAGCCCATTTTGACTTAGAGTTGTAACAAATGGATGTGAAAGCGGCATTTCTCAATAGAGATCTAGATAAGGAGGTTTACATGAAACAACCTGAAGGATTCCCCTCTAGTGATGGTGATCAATTGGTTTGCAAGCTAAAAAAGTCAATATATGGATTAAAACAAGCATCCCGCCAATGGTATTTGAAATTCCATAATGTCATTTATTCATTCGGGTTTGTAGAAAACATTATGGATCAATGTATATACCAGAAGGTCAGTTGGAGTAAAATTTGTTTTCTTGTTTTATATGTGGATGACATTTTGCTAGCAACCAATGATAAGGGTTTTCTACATGAGGTGAAACAATTTCTCTCTAACAATTTCAATATGAAGGATATGGGTGAGGCATCTTATGTCATTGGCATTAAGATTCATAGAGACAAATTTTGAGGTATCTTAGGTCTGTCTCAGGAAACCTATATTAATACAGTGTTAGAGAGATTTCAGATGAAGAGTTGTTCACAAAGTGTAGCTCCCATTGTGAAGGGTGATAGGTTCAATTTGAACCAATGCCCGAAGAATGACCTTGAAAAGGAACAAATGAAGGACATTCCATATGTTTTTGCTGTCGGAAGCCTAATATATGTTCAAGTTTGCACAAGACCTGATATTGCATTTGCTGTTGGAATGTTGGGGTGATATCAGAGTAATCCCGAGTTCAACCACTGGAGAGCTGCAAAGAAAGTAATGAGGTACCTTCAAGGAACCAAAGACTACATGCTGATGTATAGACGGACGAACAATCTAGAAGTCATTGGTTACTCAGATTCTGACTTTGCTGGCTGTATCGATTCTCGTAAATCAACATCAAGATCCATTTTCTTGATGGCCAGTGGAGCAATATCATGGAGGAGTGCCAAACAGATTTTGACAGCCATGTCGACTATGGAAGCTGAGTTAGTTTCCTATTTTGAGGCTACTTCACATGGTGTATGGCTTAAGAGTTTCATTTTTGCGCTTAGAATTATGGATTCTATCTCTAGGCCATTAAGAATATATTGCGATAATTCAGCTGCTTTTTTTATGGCCAAGAACATCAAAAGTGGAAGTCGAAGTAAACACATCGACATAAAGTATTTGGCCATAAGAGAACATGTTAAAGAAAAGAAAGTGGTCATTGAGCACGTCAGCACTGACTTAATGATCGCAGATCCTTTGACTAAGGGCATGCCACCGTTTAAATTCAAGGATCACAAACAACACTGACTTAATGATCGTAGATCCTTTGACTAAGGGCATGCCACCGTTTAAATTCAAGGATCATGTTGTGAATATGGGACTTGGTTCCATTGTGAAAAAATTTCTTTGTATGAACAATGTTATTTCAGTGAAATTCTTAATTAATGTGATATTTTTTCTCATATTTATGTGCACTTTAATTTTGAGAAAATTCATTTGTGTTGGACCAAGAGTAAACATAGGGTTTATTCATAAAGTATAAGAAATAAATACACAGTAATACATGGAAGGTAATACTCGTCATTAGAAGACCTATCGCCATGATTCATGTATTTATTACTTAAATTCAGATTATCGATGGGTTTAAGATTATATTAGAAGTTTGGACCAAGTGGGAGAATGTTAACCGTTTTATTATGAGAAACGGTTTTCTCATAATCGAGGTCTCAACTTCTAGCAGTTGCAACTCCCTCAGTAACACGAAGCCATGAACATCCTTGATGGGAGGTGGGCTTTACATTGTTGGTTCAGTCCCCTGTCTCGTCACTTAAGCCCCTTCAGTTGAGCCATTTCCGAGAGTGTTCAGAGATAGGAAGCGCCGAACAGAGAACAGAGAGAAGGAATCTGAAATGTACGGAAGGAGGTATGATTTTTCTTCTATTTAAATTATATGATGAATTTCATTTTGTTAGAAATTCATGTTTAGGCTTACAAAAGGAACTTCTATTTAACTAGAGAGATTGGTTGTTCACACAGGTGTTATCGGGTCCAGTAAAAAAAGTGTCAGACCGATGAAGGAAACATTCTAAGACCCAAAAAGGGCTAAAACCCAAATGACTATGACAATCTCTACGATTAAATTGTCTTATCGACTTAATCAATCAAATCATAGTCATAAAAGGAAAACAAAAACTATCAACACCTAATGAAGGAGAAGCCTCTGCCCTCCCGCCATTGACAACATGGAGGCAAGGACTTCATCCCTCAATGATATCAATAAAGGAGGGTAAGAGAAGGTCGCATCCCCCTTCCCCATCTCAATCTTCTCTATAATACAAAGAAGGGGAGGGGGAGGAGGCCCTACCCCTCTTGCAGCAAAAAGCTATAAGGATGTGGGGCTTCATAGCTGAAATAGGATTCGTTTTGGCTAGAGCATCCAAATCCGCTATATATTTGACACAGGTTTGTCGATACTTTAATAAAATTTTATGCAGAAAGACTTGCTAAATCTAATATAATACATTCACCAAATCTCAAACCCTAAGTACTAATGTAGTGACCATCTGTGACTTGTAGACCCTTTGAACAAGATCACTACGGGTCACTGCTTTTCTAAATACAACTCATGAGGTTCAATATTCGTAGATAAGAATAACTTGTAAGTGGAGAGAGTTAAATGCCACCTTGCAGCAATCAAATTAGCCACTTACCATTTTGTCTCTCAAATTTTCATCTTAGGTGTGTTTGCATCAATAGAAAATCATAGAAGAGTATTGACTAGCAGAATTTTTTTTATTTGACTAAAATTTTTTGATGTTTGTATAGATTGTTGGTGATAAATTTTTTTTTTTCGTTAATTCCCTTTGCCCTTCAAAATTTTAAGTTATGAGGAAAATGAGTTTTATTATCTGATAAGAAACTTCAGGAAAACTAAACTTAAAAAGAATTAAAGTGACCATTTAGTTCATACCTCCACTTATATTTTACTATCTATAAACCCTTTCATTTTGTTTCAAGTGTAGACATAAGTGATCAAATTAATTTAGATACTACTTCCTATGATGGTACAGGAAAAAAACTGGTTAAATTTTTTTTTCCAATAAGAAATTTTTAAAAAAAACTAAAGAAAATAAAATTTATTTTTCTATGATTTTATAGTCTATAGTGTCCTTCATAAAATAATAACGCAAAGAGTGTATTAAGCTTTCTAATACCTTCCTATTCAAACCTGATCTAACTATGATAACAAGAACCATCTGAACTCTTTGTTTGTTGATCAATCGAATTATATACCAATTTGTAAATAAATTAAAAAAATTTATATGCTGATTATGTTGTAGATACTCTCACAAATTATAATTAAATTGTATACGATCTACTGGTTTAAAACTTACAAAATTTTCCATTAAAGAAAAAAACAGTTAAAATAATGATAATTCAATTAAGAAAAATGGACCCACCTACGAAAGAAATTTCAAATATAGCATATTAATAGAAGTACCTTCTTCTTCATACTGTCAATTTATTGCATTTATTTATTCCATCTTTGTTCCATAGTCATATCAGGAGGCTCTGACATCCAAGATGGAAGTTTGCCATGGATCAAGAAATGCATGCCTTATATGAGAATCAAACTTGGGCCCAAGGTTCCTCTTCCTCCCAGCAAGAAACCCATAGGCTGTAAATGAGTTTTCACCATCAATCACAATCAGAATGGTTTTGTTGCTCGCTTCAAAGCCCAACTCGTTGCCAAGGGGTGCACTCAGTGTAATGAAGTAAATTACTAGGAAACATTTTCTCCATTGGCTAAATTAAACTCAGTACGCATCTTATTATCTCTAGCCACTAATATTTCTTGGCCGGTATATCATTTGGATGTAAAAAATGCCTTCTTGAATGTGAATATTAAAGAATATATATATATATATATATATATGCATCAACCACCTGGCTTTGTGGTTGAGGGGGAGTTGATATGCAAATTGACAAAGTCTTTATATGGGCTTAACTAGTCTCCTCGGGTTTGGTTTGACAAATTTAGCCAATCAATGTTGCGGTTTGGATTAGGGTTTAGTAGCTCAATACTCAATAGCAGGTACTCAATAGATCGTTATATCTTTGTCAAGAATACATTAAAGGAAAATGTATTACTAACAATTTATGTGGATGACATCATCTTAACTAGTAGTGATGCAGACTAAATAAAAGAATTCAAAGAGAAGATATGTAACGAATTTAAAATGAAGGATTTTGGACTTCTAAAATATTTTCAGGGTATTGAGGTATTCCAATCAAAGCATGAGATTATATTATCTCAAAGAAAATATGTTTTAGATCTACTAGAAAACACAAGGATGATGGGGTGTCAACCAGCGGACACCCTATGGATGCCAACACATAGTGACCATCTGTGACTTGTGGACCCTTTGAACCAGATCACTACGGGTCACTACTTTTCTAAATACAACTCATGAGGTTCAATATTCGTAGATAAGAATAACTTGTAAGTGGAGATAGTTAAATGCCACCTTGCAGCAATCAAATTAGCCACTTACCATTATGCCTCTCAAGTTTTCATCTTAGGTGTTTGCATCAATAGAAAGTCATAGAAGAGTATTGACTAGCAGAAAATTTTTATTTGACAAAAATTTTCTGATGTTTGCATAGATTGTTGGTGATAGAATTTTTTTTTTTTTTGGTTAATTTCCTTTGCCCTTCAAAATGTTAATTTTTTAGGGAAATGAGTTTTATTATCTGATAAGAAACTTCAAGAAAACTAAACTTAAAAAGTATTAAAGTGACCATTTACCTCTTACCTCCACTTATATTTTACTATTTATAAACCCTTTCATTTTGTTTCAAGTGTAGACGTAAGTGATCAAATTAATTTAGATACAACTTCCTATGGTGGTGTAGAATTTAGGATCCCATGAAAGGAAGTTTAGATCAACAAGAAAGAAGAAGAAGAAGAAGAGAAGAAGAAGAACGTGGAAGGAGAGAGTTTGGATTAAGGGAGAAGAGGGTTGCGTCAAAAAGAAAAATGAGGGCTGGACGAATTTGTGGAAAGAGAGGAGAGTGTTTCAATGCCCTACCTCTTAGCCAATGCCTTTATTTATAGTTTTAAAATGCCCTTAGGGCTACAACTTGATAAAACAAAAGACATAAAAGGAACACATATTTACCCTTCTATGCCATCTTTATGGAAAGTACCATATTTTACACATATGTCACTCCTTTGACGTGTGGGCTTTTGTCTTGAGCTCATAGGCTTGAGCCCATCTTCCAACACTCCCCCTCAAGCTGGAGGAGAAAAGACATCATAAATACCCAGCTTGCCACATATAAATGATAGGATTTTAGATGTAACGGGTTTAGTGAGAATATCAGCTACTTGCTCTTGAGATGACACATGTTTGAGAGAGATTATTCTTGCTTGAAACTTCTCCCATATAAAATGACAATCCACCTCAATATGTTTAGTTCTTTCATGAAAAACTGGATTTGAAGTGATATGAATGGCTGCTTGATTATCACAATGCAGATTCATGGACCCTTTTTTATAAAAACCTAGTTCGGTAAGAAGGGTCTTGACCATAGAAGTTCACTAACAGTATGTATTCTGCTTCAGCACTAGATCTTGCAACCACATTTTGCTTCTTACTTTTCCATGTAACCGAGTTTCCCCCAACCAGAGTACAATATCCTGATCCAGTCCAATTTGCATCTGAGAAGCCTTCTATGTTGAAGTGCCCATGTTTTTTATACAGCAATCCTCTTCTTGGAGTTCCTTTTAGATAACGTAATATTCTCTCTAAAGCCTGCCAGTGGGTAATTTGTGGTTTGTGCATGAATTGACTCACCACACTTATAGCATATGATATGTTTGGCCTAGTTACCGTGAGATAAATCAGGTTTCCCACGAGTCTTTGATATTTGCCAATATCAATATCTTCTTCATTTGTGGAACATAATTTTAAATTTGTATCCATAGGTGTGTCAACTGGTCTACAACCCTTCATTCCTATTTCTTCAAGGAGATCCAAGACATATTTCCTTTAAGACAATATTATCCCATGTTTGGATTGAAGAACTTCTATACCCAAAAAATATTTAAGCATACCAAGGTCTTTAGTCTTGAATTCTTGACATATCATCTGCTTCACCTCTTGTATGCTCAAAGCATCATCACCAGTTAAGATAATATGATCCACGTATATGGCCAATAATATTTTCCCTTTGACCGTATCTTTATAATATATGGAATGATCAACTGAGCACCGATGAAAACCAAACCGTAAGAGTGTTTGACTAAACCAAGCCCGAGGGGACTGCTTAAGTCCATATAAAAAAATTTTTAACCAACATACTAACTCCCCCTCAACCACATAACCAGGTGGTTGAACCACATAAATTTCCTCACTGATATCACCATTTAAAAAAACATTTTTAACATCCAACTGATAGACAGACCATGAGGAGTTAGCAGCAATAGATAAGATGATGTGTACCGAATTAAATTTTGCAATAGGAGAGAAGGTCTCCTCATAATCTATCCCATAGCACTGTGTATAACCCTTAGCAACAAGTCAAGCTTTAAGACGAGCAACCGATCCATCCGGATTATGTTTCACAGAAAAAATCCATTGACAACCAACCGGTCTTTTACCTTTCCGAAGTGATGTTAAGTACCAGGTTTGGTTTTCGTATAAGGCGTGCATTTCTTCATCCATAGCCACCTTCCATCCTGGATGTCTCAGGACCTCCTGATACGACTGTAGAATGAAAGTAGAAGAAAGGGACGCAAGAAACTGAAAACACTCGGAAGACAAGCGATGGTGAGACATAAAATTTGAGATAGGATGCAAAGTAGTACCGGAGCGACGTTCTTTTCTTAAAGAAATAGGCCGAGTATCAAATTCAGGCCCATACATAGGAGGAGAAGGACTTACCTCGGGTGGATCTGACAACTCCACAGGTGAAGGTACGGCCGGTGCATCAGGTGATGGTTCCACTTCAAGATTGAATGGTACAAGCGGACAAGGAGTAGTCGAAGGACAAGTCCACCCTGGAGGAGCATCATGGGAAGAGTAGAAGGAGGTGTCCTCAAAGAACGTCACATTCCTAGAGATAAACATCCTCCGAAGGGTAGGATTGTAACAGACATAACCTTTCGGGGTGCGAGAGTACCCAAAAAAAATGCACCTCATAGACCGAGGATCAAGTTTATTTTTATGTGGGAATGTAACATGAACAAAACACGTACATCCAAACACTTTCAAAGAAAGAGAAAAAGGATCTTCACCATTAAATAACACAGAGTACAGAGTTTTATGATGAAGGACTGATGAAGGTAACCTATTAATTAGAAATCATGTTGTAAGTATAGTATGAGGCCAATAGAAATAGGGTACCTTGATGGAGTAGAGGAGGCCCCGAGCAACTTCAAGAAGATGACGATTCTTTCTTTCAGCAACACCATTTTGTTGAGAAGTATAGGCACATGATGTTTGATGAATAAGCTCATTACTCGCACAAAATGATTTGAAGTCATGAGACATGTATTCCTTAGCATTATCAGATTTAAGGGTTTGAATTTTCTTCCCAAATTGTGTCAAGACCATAGCGTGAAAATTTTTAAACAAAAAAAGAATTTCGGAACGCTCTTTAAATAGATATAACCAACTCACTCGAGTAAAATCATAAAAAAAATGACAAAATATTTAACTTGGGAAATATTTGAGACACATAAAGGGCCTCATACATCAGAATGTATTAGCTCAAACGGAGCAGTACTTGTAGTTGTAAGACGAGGAGAATATGTACTCCTGACATGTTTACTTAATTGACAAACCTCATAACTAAAATTAGAAAGTCCTTTTAAAGATGGAACCAAAGAACGAAGTGAAGGGGTAGACGGATGACCAAGTCGGTTGTGCCAAAGTTGGGCCTCAGATGTGGTGGACGGTAATGCAGCCAATGGTGGAAGAGTGAAGTAATACTAACCCCCCTTTTCATGGCCGCCACCAATCACCCGCTTCGTAGTGAGATCCTGAAAGACACAAGAAGACGGTGAGAAGGTGATAGAGCAATTTAATTGTTTGGTCAATTGACTAACCGAGAGAAAATTTAAAGGAAATTGAGGAACAAACAAAACATCTTGAAGGGAATATATGAAGTAAGAGAGGAGAAACCTTTGCCAAGGACCTTGGTTTGGGTACCATCAGCAATAGTAACGAATTTATGAGGATAATAAGGAGATAAGGACTGCAACAAGTGTTTGTTACCTGATAGATGTTCGGAGGCCCCGGAGTCGATGATCCAAGAGGAAGAGGAGGAAGAGGAAGAAAGCATACCTGAGGCAATAGTAGTGGTAGCAGTAGATGATTCCATGAAGGACTTCATTTTCTGAAATGCAACATAGTCCTCAAGTGTAAGAGTCACATTTCCGGATGATGATTCAGCCTTTTCTTCATTTTTCTCAATGTTAACCGAGACTGGGTTAGCTGTGGCCCAATCAGGCTTGCCATGAAGTTTCCAACATGATGCCACAAGGTGGTTCTGATGGCCACAATAAGTGCAAAGTTGAGGCTCAGTACGAAAAGAATTCTGACACATTCTACCACCTCTATTTTCAGTCCCTTTCATAGTTTGACCCGCTCTCATAATTCTGCCCCGTCCTCGGGATGAGGAAGATGTTCCTCGATTGTCAGAGAACATCGTCGATGGAGCATCAATAGGAGAAGGAGGGGATGGATCCGGTATCCGAAGTAATATAGCACTAATATCATCGAAGGATGGAAGAGTAGAAGAACTTAGAAGCTAAGTTTTGGCCACCTAAAGGTATGGTTTAATATTCGATAAGCAAATGGCTGCTGCCAAAGCTTCTCTTTGTCGTTCTTGAACGACAATATCAGTGGAATATGGCTGAGTTAGTTTCCATTCTTGAAGAAGACCTCGAAACCGTGCCAAAAATTCATGAATATTATCTCCATGTTTCGTATGCAGCATGTTTTGTAAGACATCATATATTTTTTGTAATGAAGCAGTGCTTGAGTAAAGCTTAGCACAAGTGTCCTATATGTTCTTGGCGGTTTCCAAGTGGACCACATTGTTGGCCACCTGCTCTTCCATGCTATTAATGAGCCAACTTATCACCATGTTATCATCCTTAACCCACTTACGGTAGGACACATCTTCTTCATCAATCGGAGGAGGAAAGTTAATTACGTGGCTCAAAAGGTCACGAGTAATAAGAACCCTCCGAACCGATTGTGACCAGCTCATGTAATTGGAGAGACCTCTAAGTGGAATTGTAGTAATACGGAGTATATCACTCTTATTACTATTGTATCCAATCTCCATGATGAGGCAAGTAAAATATGGAGGCCAAGGGAAAATGCCTTCTTCAAAGAACAATTACTCAATGTAATTTGAAGAACCCGTAGACAAATCAATCACCAACAATAGAGAACAAGAACCAATTTCTTTCACAAGGGCAAGCACCAAATTATCAACAAATTTTTCCCTTTAGAAAGTGATAATAACATCCAGCCATCACTCAACTTCTCTTGTATTCATAAGAACAAAGAGAAGAAAGTATATGCAACCGATTAGGCCTTAATCCAAACTCCAACACATACGAGCAATAAAAAAAAATTTAGAGAAGATTTAACGGCAAACCAAGACACTTGGAAGAGATTTATCTTCAGCTCATGGGAGACTTCAATGTAAAAAAAAATTCAATTGTTGAAGTTAAAAAAAAACGGAACTACAAAGGGTAAATGACTACTGGAATTTCATCAAACATATAATGGGCATCCAACAACATAACACAAACCCATGAGCAACCTTAAGTAGGAGAAGATACAACAACATGTGCTGGAATTCTACCTCGAATGAGATGGATCCAAATTACAAAAAGGTAATTGAATTTCACCCATCAATCTTAATAAGATGCAAACAACAAATGATCTTGATCACTCTTGTAATTGATTTACAAGGAGTCAAGATTATAACATCAATTTAGTCATAGAAATAAATCTTTACAACATATAAAGATTTATCTTGACTTGATGTGACTCAAAATTCAAGAAGTAAAGAAAAACAGTAAAAAGGAGTATGTAAATAAGAAAAGGAAACAAAAAAAAAACGTAAATAAGAAGAGCATTAAGTTATCTCTTCATGACTAAACTCCTTTTACAACTTCTTGAACAAATTTCATAATAACTCCATGAAGAGAGATCCTAAACCCCTTGCTCTGATACCATGTAGAATTTAGGATCTCATGAAAGGAAGTTTAGATCAACAAGAAAGAAGAAAAAGAAATAGAGAGAATGAGAAGAGAAGAAGAAGAATGTGGAAGGAGGGAGTTTGGATTAATGGAGAAGAGGGTTGCGTCAAAAAGAAAAATGAGGACTGGACGAATTTGTGGAAAGAGAGGAGAGTGCTTCAATGCCCTACCTCTTAGCCAATGCCTTTATTTATAGTTTTACAATGCCCTTAGGGCTACAACTGGATAAAACAAAAGACATAAAAGGAACAATCTTATACATGTATTATATATATAGGTTATGCCCAATTTTATATAAAATGTATGCATAATTTTATATATATTTTATTTGGTATATATTTTTTGAAAAGTTTTAAATGTATATTGAGGCTCGAGTTCGGCTCGAAGCTTGACTCGAACTCGGTGGGCTCAAGCTCGATAACAATTTTAGGCTCGAGATGAGGCTCGGCTCGAAGCTCGGCTCAAAATATTTAAATCAAGCTCGGCTCGAACATAGGCAAGTTCGGGCTCGGTTCGGCTCGATGCCACCCCTACGTGAAAGCACCAGAAAGTCTTGTCTTACCGTGTTACCCTTTCCTGGTCCCACTAGTTGAGGATTCACAGTAGCTATAATTACCACGAGGAAATTCCAAATAATTGTCTCAGGTTTGCTTTTATAAAAGTTCCTTTTGGGTGCGTAGAAAAAATAAATAAAAATTTGATCATTATTATTCAAAAAATAGTTAATAAAAAAATTTATAACTATTTTTTAGAATAATAATACTCAATATTTTTTTATGAGATTCCAAAACCTTTTAACTTGATTTATGGAAAGTATATTGTCTTGTACAGGGGGGGTTAGTCCACAATGAAGTGGAATGAATTCCCCCGCATTACCTAGTTCATAAAAAAAATGGCGTTAGTGTAGAAAGACTTGAATTGAAGTGAGATTATACCATTTTATTCGCTTAGGCAAAAATGGGGAAAAGTTATTTCTTACATATTTTGCGAATCATCAGTTTTTCCCGCGCGACGCCCCCCCCCCCCCCCCCCCCCCCCCCCCCCCCCCCCGCCTCTCCTCGGCCTTCGTCTCCCGACGATCTCTGCTCCCTCCGCGATCCTTCAACAAAGTGTTTTTTTTCTCCTGTCGGCCTTCCTCCCTCTCGGCTTCTCTTCTCTCTCAGCCTCCCTCTTTTCTCCCTCTCGTCGTACTGTCGGAGCGTCGCTTTAGTCAACGTTGCATGCCGTCGTCGCCGTTGCTAGCTGGCCCACGGCTGAAAAAGACAAAGACGATGTTTAATTTTTCCTAAGTTAGGAAAAATTAAACCATCGTCATAATTGGTTTAATTATCCAATTAATTACACCATTAGTTTTTCATTTTTTGTTAATATATTATTAAATAATAATATGTAAAATATATATTATATTATTGATAAATTAATATATTTATTTATTTATTATGTATTTTTTATTTTGTATTAAATAGTGAGTTTTAATGTTAAACTATATCTTATGTTATTACAAAATAATTTATTTATTTATTATATTCACTTATGTTATTTTTAACTTTTTTATTTATTTTAAATAATTGATTCTAGTCACACGTAATTAGTATATTAATGTATAATAAACTGTAATCATTAATTGGTTTAATTATACAATTTCTATAATTAATTAAACCATTAGGTTTATTTATTATATTCTCTTGTGTTATTTTTTAATTTTTTTATTAATTTTGTATAATTTATTCTAGTCACACGTAATTATTGTTTTAATTTATAATAAACTATAATCATTAAGTAATATAATATAGCTTTTTCTTAATTAGGATATTAATATATTCTAATACTACACGTTAAATCACTTATAAGTGTAGTAACCACGTTTATTTTTGTTAATTATATGTTTAGGTATATGTTCTATTTAAGTATATTATAAAAGGTTACTCATTCTCTTCTTTATATCATATTTTTTATTTGGGGGCACTAATACTGGAATTTGTTTTTCAGCCACTTGAACTCGTCTATACTAACACCTAAACATGAGTTGAAGTTGAATCAATTCATTTTACTTCAATTCAACTTCATTGTGGACTAACCCCCCCCCCCCCCCCCCCCCCCCCCCCAACTGTGTTCTAATTACAATATGGTTTTTTGATTCACTTGAGCCCAGTTGAATTGGGAGGACTGACTTGAGTCCGGCCATTGAATCGATGAATTCTAAACCGATGAGTTTTGAATCGACTTGAATTGAATTTTTATGTGACTTAGTCAGGTCTCAAGTCTAAATAAAAAAACTCTATTTACACCTGAGTAAATTAATGGTTAAAACCACGGTCAAATGCTTGATACTAGAACAAGTCTTATAGTGTGAAGGTGGGATTGGACATTTTGTCTAGCCTCAAGGAACTTTTATTATTAATCCAAACATTCCAAATGGATCGTACACGGTCAAAAGTTAAAGTCAGGTTTTTTGCCAAGATTTGGATTGATTGTTGAGATCAAAAGCCTAATCAACGGTCAAGATGAAGTTAATTGTACGAGGCCGCTACAAATCAAATTAGAGTATTATTTCATTTAAGTACCACATAAACACCGACACATGCAAAACAGGTGGTACAAGAGTCTTGCAACAAAGTGCCACCCAAACAGAAGAGGGTGATACACTAATGACATGTGGCGTTATAGGAAATCTCCACCTAAAGGAAAGAAGTGACAATATTTTCAAATGAATGAGTAAGGTGTCATGCTCTCATGGGATGGGAAAAATCACATGCCAAAGTGTTCTTTTATCCTTGCATATGTAGCTAGTCAAGGAAAAAAAAGAGAAAACATGGGAAAGAAAAAGGTGGGGATGGTTGAACCACCCCCACCACCTATAAATAGAAGCATCCTTGAGGTGTTTGTGGATGACCTATTGGGGGAGAGGGGAGGTTTTTGGAGGGGAAAAAGCGCTGGAGATCATTTGGAACTCCAGATTCTAAACACGGCTAAAATCTTCATAGAGGCTGTAAAAAATAGAATTTTTGTCGTAACTTTGTCAAATTCCCCTAAAGTTGTCATAGAGCTTGCAACAAGTAGATATTCTATTGCAACTTCGTCATCTTTCCAAAACATGAAATCTCAAGTTAGTTTTGATCTTTATCAGATTTTTATAGTAAAGGTAGCAAAAGCAATTATTTTTGTCACTACCTTCCCACTATCTTTGGAGGTACTGTGTCACATGGTTAGATTTTGGCTAAGTCCGTCTAGCCAAGCGGAATATCTACCCCGTGCGGCCTAACTCTTCCCAAGAACTAGTCAGCCTCCTTGTGCCTCAAATCTTCTTCCCAACCTCCCACACTCGATGTTGCAAGACAAAGGGACAATGGAAAGACCAAAGAGATGGAAGAGAAAAGCTCAACTCTATTGAAGGCTAAAACTCTCTATACACTTGGAGAGCAATGAATGCAAAGAATGCTCAAGAATGTTTTACAAAGGGAGAGGCCCCTTCTATTTATAAGCCTCCTCCCTTGCCTTTAGAAGGCTCTAGAAATTCCTAGAAACCTGGCTGTTGTCCCTGACCTCTAGAAATTTCTAGAGGTGCCCAGAAAACCCCTTAGTTCTAGAGATTTCCACTTCTAGCGCGTTCTGGCGCCTTCCGGTGCCTTCAGAAGTCTTCTGGAGTCTCCTGGCGCCTGGCCGCGCGCGCCCCACCTGGAGTCCTGCACGCAGTCTGCCTGGAGTCCCGTGAGCGCTCCGCCTGGAGTCCGGCGTGCGCCCCCCCCTTCCCCCCGCCTGGAGTCCTATAGGCGCCCCGCCTGGAGTCTTGTTGTGTGCCCCGCCTAGAGTCTTGCCGCATGCCCTGCCTGGAGTCCTTGCTGCGCGCGTGCGCTTGGAGTCCTTGCCGCACATAACCCCATTTCGACCCACCTCTGTGCGTCTGTGGGTGCGCTACCTTGCATGCGACTGGCTCAGCCTTGTGTGCTAGGCTTGCTGACGTTGCTTCCCAAACTTGAATGGCTGCCATACACACTTCCTCTGTTGTATGTGCATTGCCTTCTCTTGTGCTGGAGTTGTGTGGTGGGCGTGTGGGCGTGCTGTCTGGACTCCGCTGGTTGCCCCTCGTCTCATACTGGCGCAAAATTTTCTCATCAAGCACCAAGTGAAGATTAATTATAAAACTGAAGCTAGATAACCAAGGGAGGCTACAAGTATCGATCAAGTCATTCAAGCTCAAACTATGGGGATCAAATCAGATGACTAAATCAAATATATGACCCCACATAACTTGAAATCTTGTATCTTTCTTTATTGTTGTACTTACGCTTGAACCGCTTCGAGGACCGAATCCCTTTGTACATTAACAATTTTTGCATCCCTGATGAGACAATATCTAACCTTGCATTCCTTCTCCATTTTCTCATTTTCAACCCGTTGGTATTTTTCCGCAATGCTAAAAAAAGGGAGTCAGCACCAAACCCTACTACCCAAGAATCCGACCCTTTGATCCAATTGTCACTTACCCAAAAATGTTGAAGTTAATCGACACATATTCAAAAGCTATTTCCTCTCAAAGTGCATCACCCACCCATGTCTTTTCCAAGGTTAGAGCTGGTCTGATCACCCATTTGATGTCAAAGAATCTCTCAACCGATCAGCCTTCTCTTAGGAGAGAGGACAACAACCAAAGTATTGTCACCTCCCTGGAAAATTTCAAGGGCAAAGGAGTTATTCAAGAGTAGTTGCAACTTCACCAATGCATATTCCTCTCCCCAACCTATCAAAGGTATAACTTCACTCCTCGAGCTCAACTCTGGTAGCCATAATGATCATACATGTTGAGAAGTATTGCAATGTTGCTTCTCCAATTAGTGAATTGAATTTTCTATCTTCCTCAAAGGATGCTTCACATATTGTGTCATCTTTCATCAAAGTTACCATCATGATGACTCAAGAAAAACACTTGAGGAGCACATAACTGAACTCCACCAAGCGATGAAGGAATGGGTAAACAAATATGCCCAAATTGCTCAGTTCATGGAGAAGTTAAAAGTTCAAGTAGATAATATAGGAAAACCCTCTCAACTATAAACACAAACCATCTACAAACCCTTCAGCCAATCTACTGATAGAGATCAAGATGATCGGGAAAAGAAAAGTCATGTACACTTGTAACTCTACATTCATGTACATCCTTTTATCATTTTTAACTATAAATACATGTATCAATGAAAGTAATACTATCGAAAAATTATTCTTTTTATCTTTATTCTATATGGTATCAGAGCTTATGATCTGATTTTTCTCTCTGCCCCACCTCTGACGACTGGCTGAGTCTCGACCTCCTGACGCCAAGCTCAGTCACTAGCGAATATTCATGTACATCCTTTTATCATTTTGTAACTATAAATACATGTATCAATGAAAGTAATACCATAAGGAAATTATTCTTTTTATCTTTATTCTATATCTGCTTCCTAACCAGTATAGGACTTTTGGAGAATTCAAATTGACTGAGGGCAGATGCATTACAATGGACACTCTTAATATGATCACCAACAGTGTTGTTCGAAGCGGTCCTCTTGTTGACAAGGACAAGTGTCTCAAGACTATGTAAGGCCCTACAATCGGCGTATCCAAGAACTTAAGATGCCTCTTGGGTATCATCCACCAAAGTTCTAGTAGTTCCAAGGTGATGGAAATTGGAAACAACACATTGTCCATTTCATTTAGACTTGTGTTGACCGTAGGTTGACTCCCACATTGTTTTTTATGGTAATAAAACTTAATTGAACTAATAACTTGAAAATCCAAGTATTTCATATAATTCACCTTCAAAAGCATCTCAAGGTCTAAAGCGTCAAAGCCAAATTCAAGACCTCAAGCACAATTGAAGAACATCTCTTAAAGAAGCACCCACAAGGAAGAAGACAACGAGAAGACTCGAGTTTAACCGTTATAGACAAAATATCTAAACTCAGGCAATTTTTGTAAGAGAGCATTCCAAAGTTCCTATTCCTTAAATACATTTGTCAAATCAAAGTTTTAGGTTATAAATTGTATATGGACATGTTTAGGATCATCATAAAAATATTTAGAAACATGCTAGACCACTTAGAGAAAATTTTCCTTGCTTTAGAAGGTCTGCATTTTTAAACTGGCATTGGAATGATTTATGAACCACTAGTAATGATTGATCATCAAGAACCATGCAAGTAGGGGTGGCATCGAACCGAGTCGGTTCGCAAGCGGCTCGAGCTCGGCTTGGTTCCGGCTCGGTTTGATTCAATTTATCTGGATCTTGAACTGAATTCGAGATCTTCTTCCTCCTCTCATCACCATCGAGCCCCTCCCGTCCGCCTCTGTCGTCGTCGGTTCGATTTCTTCCTCCCCTCGTCTGTCTTCGCCTTTGTTTTCATTGTCGTCGCTGCCTCCATAGCAGTCGTCATCCCCGACGATATGTCCTCACCGGCACTGCTAACCCCTTCCCTCCGCGGGTCTCGGCAGAAAACTAGAACCAGAGATACCTAAGTTAAGGGGAGAAATAATTTCTTCCCCCCCTCCCCCTTGTTGTCCCTTCCTCATGTTTCTTGAAGAAATTGAAAATACATTTTAGTAAAAATACGTTTCTAGGGACTATTAGTGCCTCATTTTTTGTAAATATTTTTCTAATTGAAAATCTTATTAAAAATCATATAATTTTGTAAGTAAGATTTTCCTGCCAAGATGGGGCTAGAAAACCGTATAGAAATTTTTTGAATAAGTATTTGACAATTGATGATGTAATATTTTTAGTATGAGGCAATTTTCATAGAAATTTTTTGTTTGACATTTTATTTGATTAAAAATTTATCGATAAGTATAGTAATATATTAGATTGATTATTAATTTTTATTTATTTCCCTAGAAGAGGCAATAAGAGGTCCATTTAACTTTCCTAAGAAAATTTTAAAATATTTCTTGTAATTCTCTAATAAGTCACTAAAAGTAATAGGATTTTATTTAAAGATTTTTTTTGGAAATATGTATCATAGGAAAAATATTTCTAGTTTTTCCTAGAATTTAAATTTTTAATAAGGGGTACTAAGGAGGCCATAGTAAATTTATGGCTAGAGTCAAAAATTACAAAATAAGCTAGACAATATTTGGGGTAAAAAAGATTAATATTAGTGTGTTCTAATCCATTATCGAAATTCAATCCCAAACCTCCCCTATCATTCTTTTTTTAAAATATATGCATAATTATTTATATAATTTATTTGACATATATTTTATGTTGAATATTAAATGTAGGTTAAGCTCGAACTCGGCTAGAGCTCGAGCTCGACCTTGGTTAAAATTATTAGGCTCGACCTCGATTACAATTGTAGGCTCAAGGCTAGGGTCTGCTCAAGCTCGAGTTCAAAATATTTAAATCAAATTTGGCTTAAACAAGGTTCAGATTTAGCTAGATTCAATGCTACCCTTATGCCCAATATTAAGTAGAGGTCATTCCCAATTTTATGTAAAATGTATGCATAATTTTATGTACAATTTATTTGACATGTATTTTTTGAAAAGTTTTAAATGTATGTTGGAGCTCGAACTCGTGACATGTATTTTTTGAAAAGTTTTAAATGAATGTTGAAGCTCGAGCTCGGCTCAAACTCGGTTAAAATGATTAGGCTGAAGCTCGATAACAATTTTAGACTCGAGCCTGGGCTCGGCTCGAGCTTGAGTTCAAAATATTTAAATCAAGTTCGGCTCTAACATAGGTAGGTTCGGGCTCGACTCGGCTCGATGCCACCCCTACGTACAAGTCAGACATATAAAGTATGATCGATCAACCATAGTCAATTGATCGATCATCCAGGACATACCGTTTCATGATATAATGCATGATCGATCATTGCACTTGGATTGATCAATCACTACTATCTAGGCAAGCAAAATTTTCATGGAATGATCAACTGGCAAATGCATCTTGTTGAAAGACATCTCAAAGGGGCATTAAGATAAATACCACTCCCACATCTAGGAGATGGCAAAAAGGTGCAAACTAGTGTCCTTCTCATAAGGATAACACAAGGGTGTAATTAGAGAAGATGATGTATGTCTACTTATGTCTTTTTCTTTTGAGAGCTTGTAGCCCTACGGGCAATGTAGTCATTGCAACCTTCCTTCATAAACTATTTTTATAAATGTTTCATAAACTATAAATGGAGGCTAAAGGCTAGGGATAGATCATTAAGTTTCCCCTCTTCTCTCTTGAACTCGTCCTTACTCTTTTCTCTCAAACCATCTCTTTCTCTCTTCATCTCCATAGTTGTCCTTCTTTTCTTCTCCTTCTTCCTTTTCTTTTCTTTTTTCATCTTTCTCACACCCCCCCCCCCCCCCCCCCCCCCTCTCTCTCTCTCTCTCTCTCTTGGCCGATTACCTAACAAGGGATCCTAAATCTAACACATCTCAAGAATGAATCATGTGTCAATTCATCTTCAAGAAACACCCACATGTGAAAGAATGAAGACTTGAAGATTAGAGTCTATATGGATAAGTCTCAAGAACTTTAATCATGTAAGAGGGCACTAAAACTTCAAATTGGAGGTGCATATGAGTTTTTAGGAGTTTTAGGACATATATCATTAAATCATGTTTTTTAATGCATATCTATGTTTTAAACTTGTTAAAAATTCTTAGGATAATTTTAATCATGCTTAGAAGCCAAATTTAGAAAATTGGCTATGGCATAATTGATCATTATTTGGTAATGGTTGATCACAACTTGTGCAAACAGTTGGGCAACATAAAGCATGATCGATCAATCAAGTGGATTGATTGATCAAACAAAACTATGCTAGAATGAACTATAAAGCACAATTAGTGATTCCCATTGCATAGATTGATCATACATGTCTATGCATTTAAAAAATTATACGACATGATCGACCATACCTGTGTATTATCAATTAAACAGAACTATACCGAAATAGAACGTAAAGCATGATTCATCATACCCACACTATTCATTGATCATGCTTAGTTGTCTAAAACAAGAGCTTCAATGCATGATAGATCAATTGTGATCGACATGATCGATCATACCTGTGTATTATCAATTAAACAAAATTATACCGAAATAGAACATAAAGCATGATCCGTCATACCCACACTATTCATTGATCATGCTTAGTTTTCTAAAACAAGAGCTTCAATGCATGATAGATCAATCGGGGACGATTGATCGATTAACTTAAGATTTCTAGAGGCTTACAATGCAATGATCAATCAATTAGTTTAGGGACTCTTACAAATATAGTTGTTACACCCGATTGATTGATTACTACTTTGTCACCATCTTTGGAGCCGCTACCGTAATATGAGTCCAAATTTCCTCATAATCACCAAGTTGAGACTACTTATAACACTAAAGCTAGTCAACCAATGGAGGTTGCAATTCACCCATCATGTTATTCAAAGCTCAAATCACATTCCTATGTGGAGATCAAAATTAGAGGATTCAATTATTTATAGGACCCTAAATCACTTGAGATCTTGTAACTTTTTTTGTTGTACCTACGGTCAAACCACTTTGTAGACCAAATCGCTTAGTGCGAAGTTGGGTCCAAAGCCCATCCCAAAATGACAAAGTTATGAAGCCTTTTTCTCAACTAATAAACTCAAGATGTTTGGACATACTAATCCATGTGGGACTATTCTTTAAAATTTTGCCTCATGTGTAGGTCCTCTTTTGTGGCTCTGTGTGTGGATAATTTAGGCGGATACCCACGTATGAGTACCTACTCTGATACCATGTGAAGTTGGGTCCAAGACCCATCCCAGAATGATTAGTTAAGTTGGAAAGCCTCTTTCCCAACCAATAAATCTTAGATGTTTGTAGTTTCCCAGAGATAGCTATCTCACTATTTCCCACATCTCTGAAACAGGCGAAGGGGAAAGTTTGGAGATTGAATTCCTCTGAATTGTCCCCTATCCAAAAAAAACACCACGATTATATAACTTTAAGAGGCTAACTATTGAGAATGCATAAACCCATCAAGTGACTGTGAAGACGCAACTCACATGGCTCCGAACAATAATCAACACTCAAAAGTCAAAAGGGTGTCCTCCTTCCGATGCTTTAAAATTTTCAACAATGGGGGCATAGTTTCCCTTTGGAAATGGATCAAAGCAAGGAGGGTTGGGTCGGTCGTCACCTCAAAATAGCCTGAGAACTTTGATTCATCAAATAACTGGGAGTCTTTTGCTATGGAGGAAGCCACTTCAATCTTCCAAAATACCGCCGCTTGCAATTTCATAAAAGCTGCATTTTTTTAAATGGTGCCACTTCAAATGGTCCTTAAAACCAAAACCTTTAACCCTAATGGTCCTATTTCAAAATTGCTACAGAAATTCAAAATTCTTTCTCATGTACTCACTAATCCATTTAGGGCTAGTTTTTAAAAAAATATACATACAAGACTATTCTTTAATAAGATAATTAGTTAAACAATTAAAATTTTAAAATAAAAAATTTACATAATAAACCCATCTTTCATATTTTCACCCCTAAATAAATTTAGGTTATCTATAAAGAATTCCATTATAGTGTTTATTAGCACCACTCAATATGTAAACAATGGCAGCTGAGGTTAAAAATTATTGTATCTTACAAAGAGATTTTATGCCCAAAGATGTATAATGCAATTGTACCCATGAAATTGAGACATGTTGGATGTTATACATCACAAAAAAGTATTTTTTTTTATATCCAAATTATGGAACATTGATATGCTCATCCTAAAGTCTCTTATGGATAATTTACTAGCTTTGTTGTTTATGTTTAGAATAAACCTTTCCCTTAAAACTACATAAAAAAAAAACATATTACCTCATTTATATTGTGCATTTTACTTATGGCAATAGAAAGCAAAAGATTGGTTTCAGTTAATTTGTTACACAACCTCAAGCTACACAAAGAAGTTTTAGCTTAGAAGTCATGCCCAAGGAAAATCAACAAGAAGAGATGTCCACACCCATGCAAATCAATGCAAAGGAGACATCCATCTCGCTCATGAAAGCCATCCAAAAGGGGACGTCCCCATGCATGGATGAGTTTCAACCATTGAAGGATATTCTAGAACAATTTCTCCTACAATCACTCAAATGAGGGATCCACCACATACTTCATTAGCTATTCAAGATTCTGCTACAAATCCTACTCAAACAATCCAAATAATTCAAGGACAATTTTTCTCATCGATCACTCAATCAAAGGGAGAGAATTGAAGAAAAATCAATCACTCAAGAGTAGAGGATCAAGTTCCAAGAATCATGGAAGATGAATGGAAGGAACAACCCATTGATTTGTACAAATTTTTAAACACACCAAGGAGCCTATTAGTAAGGAAAATGATGATTCGGTTTTTCTAGAGAAAGTGGTTTTATAGTGTTACTCATAGTGAAATTTCACTTCACCTAGAGAGTGAATCACCACATTTCTTAATAAAATGATGAAAATGTAAACTCCACCTCTCATCTTAGAATTTCATGTTTCATCGTTGGTTGCCTTTGAAGGTTTTCTCATTGCTCCCTCATCCGCCTTTATTCTTCGTACTTCCTTCTTCTTTTTATTGTTTATTTTTTATTTTTTAATAAATTTCATAATTACTAATCAGATTGATTAAAAAATGATGACTATTAAAATATTTGTTTTTTAATTGAATACTTTAACTATATAACATAAATGTGAATTGAATTCTAAATTACCTTTATGATTTAAATGTATGTTATCAAATTAAAAAAATATTTTATAACAATAGTAGTCAATACCAGATTTATGTCAAATAATAAAAAATTATTTATAATATATAATGACTTATAATAGCATGAATGCCCTCTTTCTTTGGTTATTTAATCATTGATCTATTTTATTAATAAATTCCTTCTACACTTGCCATAATGTTAACTAACTAAAATATCTACATTCTAGTGTACTTTCTATTCGCCACACTAACATAAAATTGTTCATTCCCCATGGAAAGTCGTTCACCTTAGAATTCACTTTCACCTTATCTTTTCCTAGGTGATCTACTTTCTAACTGCACTAACCCCTTCCCCCCATCACACTAAGATAAATCAACGAGAGGAATTCTATAGCTTTTTATTTCCTTTTCTAGGGTTTTGAAAAACTATATAAACCCTTGTACTATTTCTTCTACACCTTGAATTCATTCAAGCAATTATTTTTGTTCCTCTCTTTGTGGTTGAAGGCTTATTCTTATGCATTGTAGCTCCATCTCAATTCCTCCACGGTTGCTTCAATTTTCTAGTGGTATTAGAGCAGAAGGTTTGATCCTAGGAACATTACTCCTCTTTTTAGAAGAAAGGTATTTAATTTCGTACATATTTCATTCGAGTTCATTTCTCCTTCCACTTTATCACTCTTGGAATCTCTCTTCTTCATTCGAGTTTCTCCTCTTTCTTGTTAATCCATCATTTTTCAAAAAATTTCAAACACGAATTTAAATGCAATCTCAATGCATTCTAATGAGCCACACACTTGATCATTCATTCTTAGCAATGGTTGCAAGTAACACTTTAGTCAACAAGTAACCAAGGAATAAGAGTAATTAACAATTCCATCCAACATACGATAAGTCATCTAAACATATCAATTTCACTCAACAAGGCAACAACAACAACCAGTCATTTCAACAACAAGAAGCAACGATCATCCACCTCTCATTCTAATGGTACACAATGTCAAATTTGTCACAAAGCCAACCACACCGCTAAAACATGATGTCATCGATTCAATCAACATTATCAACTAAAAAATACTTCAAATGTTGTAGCAACACTCTCCATCTCCAAATTTAAAGAAGATTCACAATGGTTTAGCGACACTGGTGCAACTACACACATGACAAATAATCCAGGTGTGTTCTCAAACCCTTCACCTTATATTGGTACAAAAAACCAACAAGTAGGAGATGATAATGTTCTCCCTATAAAAGGTAAATGAAAAGTGCAATTGTCATCTTGTATTGGTTCCTTTTTTTTTTCCAACAATGCGTTCTAGTTCCACAAGTAAAAAAGAATCGTATTTTATTTTCCAAATTTACAGAAGATAATAACTATTATATGGAGTTTTGCCCAAATTGTTATCATGTGAAGGACACTCGGAGTGGAATAACTCATACCAACAGGCCAATGACTATTGGTTTATACCTATTCCCTGAAGAAGAAAAAGCCTTTGGGGTTAGAAAGGCATCACAATCTATGGTGTGTCATCATAGGCTTGGACATCCATCTTTTACTTTAATTTCATCTTTAACTAGACAACAAATTCTTCCTGATTTAAATTCATTTTTAAAAACTTGTGTTAGTTGCCAAATGGAAAAACAAACTAAATTGTCTTTTGATCGTGTTGAACATAGGGCTTCTAAGCCACTTGAATTAGTACATTTTGATTAATGAGGTCCGTCACCTTTGATTTCTAAATATGGTAATAAATATTATATTATCTTTTTAGATGATTGTAACATATTTGTTTGGATGCATCATTTCAAAAGTAAGAATGAAACATTTAGTATATTTGTTAAATTTTGAAATATGGTGAAAAATCAATTTTCTTCGAGGGTAAAAGTTCTTCATTTGGCTGGTAGAGGTGAGCACATGAACTCTCTTTTCAAAGAATATTTAGTTCGATATGGTATTTTTCATCATATTCCTTGTCCATACGCTGTTGAGCAAAATGGAATGACCGAAAGAATTCTTAGACATATAGTTGAAATGGGACTAGCATTGTTATATGGAAGCAATGTTCCTACTAGTTTTTGGATTGAATCTTTTCAAACTACACTTAACTTGATTAATCGACTTCCTATTGCTCGCTTACAAGGTGAAACTCCTAACTCTTTATTATTTGATAACTCTCCTAACTAACCTATTTGTACTTTGCAATGTTTATACTTTCCTTTTTAACGACCTTTTAATAAAAACAAATTTGAACCCCACTCTCTACTTTATGTTTTTCATGGGTTTCATGATTCTTATAAAGGGTACCAATGCTTTTGTCCATCCCTCAATATTTTTTTTTATCACTCAACATGTTGTTTTTGAAGAATCATGTTTTCCATATACATTATTTGAAAAATTAAGAATTACTAACCCTTTAACTCTTAGTGCTAACGATTTTATCAAATCATTAGACAAAACATCCACAACTTCATCTACTCCTTTACTGTCAAATTCTTATGAAATCTATGTTCCTAATCCTTCACCCTTATCACAAAATACTCTCCTAAGAAATACAAGTCCAACAGTCTGTCCATCTTTCTCTCCACCTTCTGGTAATATTTAAAATGTTCTTCCTATTTACCCCTTCATCTCATCCTCTACCTAAACAACCTAATCATCATCCTATGATGACTAGAGCAAAGAGTAAGGCAGCTACCTCATCTCTTCAAGTTCATGTAGTCACACATTCATCTGAGCCTATATCATATAACTGGCCCTTATACTTTCCCAATGGAATGATGTCATGAAAGTAGAATGCAATGCTCTTCAACGAAATAACACATAGGAACTCATTTCTACATGTGCAAAAATAACATGGATTCAATTTCAGGGATGAGCCATTATATTTTATTTGGATTTTGATTGTTCAAATATCAATCGAATTCCCTCCCTCCCAAGGCATTCGGGAGAGTAGGGGAGGAATAAAAGATGTCTATAACCAGGTGGGCAAATATCCCATTTTGAAAAGGTCTTTCCATAGTTGAAAGAGAAACAGCTAAGAGCCTATTAAGCACCTAGCCAGTACTACCCAAAAGACCGGCCTGTTAGGAGCGGAAGACATAGATACTTAACCCAGGACCATAACAACACACCCCACCTTCGCGAGCCGACGTCCACGGCGGCCCACTCTAGTGACGGCCTACTCTAGCGACACTGGCCAGACTCAGGTTGCGATCCTACGGCCTACCAGTATTTTAATCCAGCCTCTAGGTCGCGCCCTTCGCTAGGTCACCCCTTCCACTAGGTCGCCCTTTCTAGGATTCGAACGCATGACGTGGGAGCCCGATCTGATACCAAATGTTAAGCACCTAGCCAATACTACCCAAAAGATCGGCCTGTTAGGAGCGGAAGACATATGTACTTAACCCAGGACCATAACAGAGCCCTTATTTTATGCTTTTATAGCAAGTATTAATTAGAAATAAGTGGTACAACCAAGAAATACTCTTCTTTGGGAGGATAGGAAGTCAAATGTGGAAAACCGCCCAACTAACAAGCTGGCACAATATTTCTATGGTAGGTAATGACTCCAATTTGTACCCACGAAGCGGAAATGGATTCCCCCCTCTTCACCTTAAATATGAGGAGGTTTGGCATCTCTTCATCATCTCTCGAGGTCAAGGCCGAAGCTGAAGCTTTCTCCATGTCTCCACCATGAGATGTCTCCAAATTTCAGTTCAGAAGATGCGTTGAGGCTAATTGTTGTTGTTGGAAGTGGCTCCAATGCCACTCTTCTTCCTCTCTTTAGACCTGGAAGTTCATATCTAAGGTAAGAGGGGGGAATCCATTTCCGCTTCGTGGGTACAAAAGGACAGCAATGCGAGGAAGACGAGAGAATAATTTTTCTACTGCTGAAAAGACTTTATCTTGTCTGATAGAAAATAAGGAGTGTAGCTGCAATCGAAGAAGCTAAGTATTCATCTCATCGACAGCGTCCTCCATATCGTAAGCCAAACCTCTGAGGTCGCTCACCCAGGAACGCACAGACTCGTCTATAAACTGCCTCATTTCAGCATCTCTCACACTAGAGATCTTTATAACAAAATCTAGAACTTCATGAGTTGAGGTCAGTCATCAATTATGCAACCGTAGCAGAGGTTTATAACAAGCGATGAACAGCCAACATAATAATAAAATAATAAAAAACAGAATTAAGTGACACCAGAAATGTCAATGTAGCATAGGACGAAAGAATGCTGCAACCGAGCAGAAGCAAAGTCACATGAAAACTACAAGAATCCAATAATTTTATCTCATTCAAACTCCTAAACCGAGCCAGCAAGTTGCTCGCCAAAGTCTTTCATTGTCCATAAATCCATCCCATTCTTCACCTAATTGGGTATGGCAACAACTACTCTTCGACAACAGCTGCTTCTCCTTCTCTTTTCTTATTCCTCCTTCTTTGATATTTCTTCTGCATACACCAACTGCACCATATCTCTTTGTTTTTAGTCGCTGCATGGCAGAAGCAGAATGGAAAGAAAGAAATCTTCCACTTCCGGTTGGCCTGCTATTTCTGAGTTTGCATATGTCAAGACCAGCTTCTTGAGACAAATCACTGGTTTTTTTCAGAGTATTAGCAGCAACACTCCAGACATCTTTTGAGTACATTCTATGTCTCCACCGTCATCGATGAGTCCCAGGGGCTTTTGGTAGCTCAACCAAATGGGAACAATAATCTAAATGTAGCGTTTGCAAACTGAGTCCGGTAGCCTTTCTATACGTTTGTGGTGGAGAATTAAGATGCCGCAAATGCTTCAAATTTCAGATAGATTTTGGTAGCTCCTTGATCTTAAACTTCTGCTGTCCATAATTGTACCAATACAACCTTATTAAATGAAAAATTCTCGGAAATACGGCACGGTACGTGAAGCAACGCTTCAGATTAGGGACCAAGCACAAGTAGCTCAAGTCCAGAGCAGGGAGAATGACACCCTTGGTTCTTGGTAAATCCCCGAGTTCACTTTTTTATAATCTACCCCAATTATCAAGATTTACAGTACGTAATAAGCATCCATGCATTTTTTCCAACATCCCTCCGTTATTTTTCTAAGTCTTCATACTCATTTGTATTACCGTCGCCAATTGCTCTTTTTGTTTGTTAACTGTTTCTTCCCAATCTCCAAGATTTCATTTGTCTTAGAAGCTATCTGATAATTGAGAGAATAATTTTTCTACTGCTGAAAAACTTTTAGTCTGAGAGAAGAGAATAATGTGTGTAGCTGGTCTTCGTGGGTTTTGTTCTTCTCCTCCAGCTGCCATCGAAGAAACTCAGTGTTCATCTCATCGACTACGTCCTCCACATCATAAGCCAAGCCTCTGAGGTCGCTCAACCAGGAACGAACAGACTCGTCTGTAAACTGCATCGTTTTAGCATTGTTCAACAGCGGTTGAATTCCCACTAGATATCTTTTCAACCTCTTGAGCTATTTGTCTATCCGCCACAAATGGCCTAGCTTTTTCTGGATGATAGGGGTGAGGGCCTGACCCAAGCCTCGGAAAACACCATTAGAGCAGCGTCAGTTATCGTAACTGCTGCATTAGATGCTAATTTTGCCAGCCATTCAGCCTCCGAAACAGGCGAAGGGGAAATTTGGGGAGATTGATTCCTCTGAATTTGTTCTCTTTCGGAAAAAAAAAAAAAAACACCACGATTATATCCGTAAGAGGATGGCAACTGAGAACGCATAAACGCGCCGAGACACTGTTAAAAGGCAACTCATGCGGCTCCGGATGGTAGTCAGTAGGGGTGGCATCGAGCCGAGCCGAGCCCGAACCTGCCTATGTTCGAGTCGAGCTTGATTTAAATATTTCGAGCAGAGCTTCGAGCCGAGCCTCGTCTCGAGCCTAAAATTGTTATCGAGCTCGAGCCCAACGAGTTCGAGTCGAGCTTCGAGCCTCAACATACATTTAAAACTTTTCAAAAAATATATATTGAATAAAATGTATATAAAATTATGCATATATTTTATATAAAATTGGGCATGACCTCTACATAAAATTGGGCATAACTTATATATATAATATGTGTATAAGATTGGGCATAACCTCTACTTAAAATTGAGCATAATCTATATATATAATACTTGTATAAAATTCGGCATGACCTTTACTTAAAATTGGGCATAATCAATATACATAATACCTGCATAAACACTCCATAAATACTCCATAAAATTGTCTATACATTCCATAAACACTTCATGAAATTGTTTATACACTCCATAAAATAATCTAAACACTCCATACACTGCATAACATTATAAATAAACTCCATACAATAATCAAACACAACAAAATTAAATAAAATATCACTATCAATTTACAATCACCCAAATAAAAACTATAAATTCTTTAAATAAAATCATATTACTATTACATACTTACTAGAAAATTACAAGAAATATTTTAAATTTTTATTAGGAAAATTAAATGGACCTCTTATTGCCTTTTCTAAGGAAATAAATAAAAATTAATAATTAATCTAATATATTATTATACTTATCGATAAAATTTTAATCACATAAAATGTCAAACACAAAATTACTATGAAAATTGCCTCATGCTCAAAGTATTATATCATCAACTGTCAAATATTTATTCAAAATTTTTCTATATGGTTTTCTAAGCCATCTTGGCAAGAAAATCTTACTTGAAAAATTATAGGATTTTTTAAAAAGAATTTATAATTAGAAAAATATTTTGAAAAAATACGAGGCACTAATGGTCCCGATATTTCTATTAAAAATGTTTTTTCAACATTTATTGAAAAAACTAGTCTCTGGAAACGTATTTCTACTAAAATATCTTTTCAATTTATTTAAGAGCCATGAGGAAGGGACAAAGAGTTTTTTTTTTCCTTGTTCATAATCTCGCACGTAGGGGTGGCTTTGAATAAATTATATATAAAATTATGCATACATTTTTAAAAAATATAATGATAGGGGAGGTTCAGGATTGAATTTCAATAATGGATTAAAATGCACCAATATTAATATTTTTTACTCCAATTGTTGTCTAGCTTGTTTGAATTTGGCCATAATTTATTATGGCCTCCTTAGTGCCCCTAGATAAAAATTTATATTCTAGGAAAAACTAAAAATATTTTTCCTATGATACATATTCCCAAAAAAACCTTTAAATAAAATCTTATTACTATTAGTGACTTATTAGAAAATTACAAGAAATATTTTAAAATTTTCTTAGGAAAGTTAAATGGACCTTTTATTGTCTCTTCTAGGGAAATAAATAAAAATTAATAATCAATCTAATATATTATTATACTTATCGATAAATTTTTAATTAAATAAAATATCAAACACAAAATTGCAATGAAAATTATTTCATGCTAAAAGTATTACAGCATCAACTGTTAAATACTTATTCAAAAATTTTTTATACAGTTTTCTACCCGATCTTGGTACAAAAAATCTTACTTTGAAAATTATATGATTTTTAATAAAAAATTTCAATTAGAAAAGTGTTTAAAAAAACATGAGACACTAATAGTTCATAGAAAATTATTTCTATAAAATTTATTTTTAATTTTTTCCAGAGGAAAAAGTTTTTATTTTATTTTATGATCTCGCACGTGCGATTTCTCGCGAGGAAGGGGGAGATTATTTCTCCCCTGTTCTGGTTATCTGCCGAGACGACGCCAAGGGAAGGGGCTTACGGCGCCGGGGAGGATTTATCGTCGGAGATGACGGCCACGACGGAGTCGGCGGCGACAGAATCGGCGGTGACGGAAGCGGCGACGACGGAAACAGAGGCGACGGCGAGGGGAGGAAGAAATCAAACTGACGGACACAGAGGCGGCCGGCGATCGGCTGCGACGGCGGTATAGACGCCGGAGAACAGCTACGACGGCGGTAGAGGCGGCGACAACAACCGATGGGAGGGGTCGGCGGTGACGAGGGGGGAGGAAAAATTTTTCCCCCCTTCGCTCTCGCTCCCGCTCCCGCTCCCCCGCTCGCTCGCGATCCCGTACCGATTCATGCCGATCCGACTCATTTCGAGCCGGCTCGCGAGCCGGCTCGCGAGCCAACGAACCGAACCTAGCTTCGGTCGAGCTCGGATCGTTAAGGTAAACGAGCCGATTTCGGTGTTCGAGCTCGGCTCGAGCTCGAAAAATGACGAATCGAACCGAGCCGGCTCGCGAACCGGCTCGGCTCGAAGCCACCCCTAGTAGTCAGCACTCAAAGGTCAAGATGGTTTCCACTACGGAAATGAAACAAAACAAGGAGGGTTGGATCGGTCAAGATGGTCCAAAATACCACCGCCTACAATTTAAGATGAACTGCATTTCCTGAAAAGGTTCAACCTAAAATGGTCTTTAAAACCAAAACCCTAAACCTTAATGGTCCTATTCCAAAATTGCTACAGAAATTCGAAATTTTTTCCATGTACTCACCAATCCATATTGGATTATTGTTTAAAAATACGGGACTATTCTTTAATAAGATAATCACTTAAATAATTAAAATTTTAAAATAAACATTATAAATTTATATAATGGACCCAGCTTTCAAGACATTCACCCCTAAACTAATTCAGGTTATCTATGGGAGAATTCTGTTATGGTGTTTATTAGCTCTGCTCAATATGTAAACAATGATAGTTGAACATAAAAATGATCATATCTTACATAGAGATTTTAAACATATGGTATGGGACATCATATTAAATTACCCAAAATTCAAAGTGTAAAGGACTTCACAGATTATATATGTTTGTGATGCAGGACAGGATAGCGATTATCCTGTACGCAAATCAAGCTAAAAATCACGGGAGGAACGCAAGAAATCCACCCTGAAATCTTAGAGAAAACCTCTCTAAATCGATTTACAATTTCAATATTCAACAACCTCCATCCCTAAACCCTAAACAGCCTTTTAAACAAACTCAACGCCCCCGACAAGCCTTGCCTGTAGCTCAAAATAAAACAAACCCTAACCCTAAAAATTATGGTCCAACCCGGGTTCAATACAAAAGATCCGATTAAGAATTTGACGATTTACCACGGTCCGATTAAGGATCCGACTACTTACTCTAACTCCGATTAAGGATCCGAATATATACCCGCATCAGATATTCCTGCCTGCATCAGTTTTTTTGTATAATTGTTATGCCAAAGATGTATAATGTAATAGTACCCTTGAAATTTGAGACACATTGGATGTTAAACAACAAGGAACACTATTTTTTTTTTTTTTATATCCAACTTATGGAACATTGATAAGCTCATCCTTAAGTACTCTTATGGATAATTTAGTAACTTGGTTGTTTATGTTGAGAATATACGTTCCCATTAAAACTATATAAAACAAAACGATATTACCTCGTTTGCATTGTTCATTATACTTATTGAAATAGAAAGCAAAAGCTTGGTTTAGGTTAATTTGTTACACAACCTCAAGCTACACGAAGAAGCTTTAGCATAGAAGGCACGCCCAAGGAAAATCAATAAGAAGAGACGTCCACCCCCATGCAAAGCAATGCAAAGGAGACATCCACCTCGCTCATGCAAGGTACGCAAAGGGTGACATAAGGGTGACATACCTCTGCATGGATGAATCTTAGCCTAGAACAATTTTCCCTACAATCACTCATATGAGGGACCCACCACAAACTTTATTTTCTATTCAAGATACTACTACAAATCCTACTCAATCAATCCAAATCATTCAAGGACAATTATTCTCACATGTCACTCTATCAAAGGGAGAGAATCAAAGAAAAATCAATCACTTAGGAGGAGGATCAAGATCCAAGAATCATGGAAGAATAATAGAAGGAACAACCCATTTGTCTGTACAAATTTGTAAAGACGCCTAGTTACCTATTAGTATGTAAGGAAAATAATGGAAGATTCGGCTTCTTTAGAGAAACTGGTTTTCTAGTGTTTGTCAACCTAGAAAGTCGTGGTGGAATTCACTTCGCCTAGAGAAAGTGAATCATCCTGTTTCTTAAGAAAACGATGGAACTTATAATCCACCTCTCTAGGTAGACTTTCACTTTCCATCCTTGGTGGCCTTTGTAGTTTTTCACATTGTTCCTTAATCCTCCTTCTTACTTCCATCTTCCTTCTTCTTTTTATTTTAATTTTTCAATTTTTATAAATTTTTTAATTTGTAACCAGATTGGTTAAAATTTTATGAACTATTATTGCTTAATCATAATAATTAATTATGAATTTAAGTTTTTTAAAAAAATTCAAATTCATGCTATATAATTCAAAAAAAAATTAATCAAAATATATTAATTTAAATATTAAAAAAATTCGTATTTCTAGTTTTAAAATTATGATTATTTGATGAAATATTTTTTTTAATGTTCTATAATTTTCATATGAATTTCTTGAATCTTCCTTGATTAATCATTGTTGGTGAATAAATTAATTACGAATTTAATTCATAATAAAATATAATTTTTATTTAATTAAAAATCATTTTATATCTTTAAATAAATTAAAATAATTTATAATTTAATTATTTAATAGAATAATTTAATAATAATAATAAATGTGAATTTAATTCTAAATTACCATTATGATTTAAATTTATGTCATCTAATAAAAAAATTATTTTATAACTAGAGTAGTCAATACATGATTTTTGTCAACTAATAAAAAATATTTATAATATATAATTACTTATAATAGCATGAATGCCCTCTTTTCTAGTTATTTTATCATTAATCTATTTTAGTAAATTCTTTTCGTAATTGTCATAATGTTAACTAACAAAAAAATCTACACTCTATTGTACTTTCTATAGGCCATACTAACATAAAATAGTGCATTCTCTAGGGAAAGTCGATCACCTTAGAATTTATTTTCAGTCTCTTTCCTTGGGTTATCTACTTTCTAAGTGCACTAACCCCCAAATGACTGTAAGATACCTCAACGTGTGGAATTCTAGAGTTTTTTATTTCCTTACTCCTCGGCTTTCGAAAAATTATATAAACCCTTGGCTCTTACTTCTACACGTTGAATTCATTCAAACAATTCTTTTTGTTCCTCTCTTGGTGGTTGAAGGCTTGTTCCTATGCATTGAAGCTCCATCTGAATTCCTCTGTGGTTGCTTCAATTTTCTAGGGGTATCATATAAGAAGCTTTGATCCAAAGAACATCACTCATCTTTCAAGAAGAAAGTTATTTCACTTCGTACATATCTCATTCGAGTTCATTTCTCATTCCACTTTATCATTCTTGGAATTTCTCTTCTTCATTCGATTTTCTCTTCTTTCTTGTCAATCCATCATTTTTCAATTTTTAGCAAACATGAATTTCAATGCCTTCTTAGTGCATTCTAGTCAGCCACACACTTGGTCATTCATTCTCAGCAATGCTTGCAAGCAAGACTTTAGTCATCTAAACATATAGATTTCACCCAACAAGGCAACAACAACAACCAATCATTTCGAAAAAAAAAACAACAATCATCCACTTCTCACTCAAATAGTACACAATGTCAAATTTGTCACAAACTACCCACTTTGTTGAAACATGCTAGCATCGATTCTATCAAAAATATCAACCAAAAAATATTCCAAATGCTCTAGCAGCATTTTTCATCTCCAAACTGAAAGAAGATTCACTATGGTTTCCAGATACTGGTGCTACTACACGTGACGAACAATCCAAGCGTGTACTCAAACCATTCGCCTTATATTGGTACAAAAAAGCTATAAGTAGGAGATGGTAATGTTCTCCCTATAAAAGGTAAATGACAAGTGCAATTGTCATCTTGTATTGGTTCCTTTTTTTCTCAACAATACCCTTCTAATTCCACAAGTAAAAAATAATCTTATTTCATTTTCCAAATTTACAAAATATAATTACTATTATAAGGAGTTTCGCCCAAATTGTTATCATGTGAAAGACACTCAGAGTGGAATAACTTCGACCAGCAAGACAATGTCTTATGGTCTATACCTTTTCCCTCAAGAAGAAAAAAGCCTTTGGGGTTAGAAAGGCATCACAACGTATAGTGTGGCATCGTAGCCTTGGACATCCACCTTCCACTTTAATTTCATCTTTAGCCATAACACAAATTCTTCATGATTTAAATTCATCTTTAGAAACTTGTGTTAGTCGCCAAATGGCAAAACAAACTAAATTGTTTTTTGATCGTGTTGAACATAGAGCTTCTAAGCCACTTGAATTAGTACATTTTGATTAATGGGGACCATCACATTTGATTTCTATATCAGGTTATAAATATTAAATTATCTTTGTAGATGATTATAGCAGATTTATTTAGCTGCATCCTCTCAAGGCTGAGAATGAAGTATTTAGTATGTTTGCTAAATTTTGAAATATGGTGAAAAATCAGTTTTCTTAGAGGGTAAAAGTTCTTCATTCGGATAGCGGAGGTGAGCACATCAATTCTCTTTTTAAATATATTTAGTTCAATATGGTATTCTTCATCGTATTTCTTGTCCATGCACTCCTGAGAAAAATGGAATAGCAGGAAGAAAGCATAGACATATAGTTCAAATGGGACTAGCATTGTTATATGGAAGCAATGTTCCTACTAGTTTTTAGGTTGAAGATTTTCAAACTTGACTTTACTTGATTAATCAACTTCCTACTACTCCCTTACAAGGACAAAATCCTTGCTCTTTATTATTTGATACCTCTCCTATCTACTCACCTAATCGTACTTTTGAATGTTTATGCTTTCCATGTCTACGACCCTATAATGAAGAAAAACTTGAACACCACTCTTTGTTGCATGATTCTTATAAACGGTACCAATGCTTTTTTCCATCCCTCGACATTTTTTGTCACTCAACATGTTGCTTTTTATGAATCATATTTTCCATATATATTATCTAATAAATTGAGAATTACTAACCCTTTAACTCTTAGTGTTAATGATTTTGTCAAATCATTAGACAAAACATCCACAACTTCAAGTACTCCTTTACTGTTAAATTCTCACGAAAACTATGTTCCTAACCCTTCACCCTTATAAAAAAATCCTCTCTTAAAAATACAAGTTAAATTCTCACGAAAACCATGTCCAACTTTCTCACCACCTTCTGGTAATATTGAAATTGTTCTTCCTATTTTCCTACCTTTTTCATCTCATCCTCCACCTAAAAAACCTAATCATCATCCTATGATGACTGGAGCAAAGAGTAAGGCAGCTACCTCATATCTTCAAGCTCATATAGTCACATTCATCTGAGCCTACATCATATAACTTGCTCTTACACTTTCGAAATGGCATGATACCATGGAAGAAGAATACGATGCTCTTCAAGGAAATAACACATGGGAACTCATTTCTACACGTGTAGAAATAACATGGATTCAATTTCTTCTGAAAGATTTGCATTTTTATTCAACCAAACCTCTTTTTTCTTCTATGGGCTAACTTAAGTGCTCCATATTTATCTCACAGACCTGTTTTCCACACTTGCAACAGAAAAATAGGCAAAGACTATCATTTTAATCGTAAAAAAGTAATCATGGGATGTCTTCAAGTGCACCACATTTCCACTGTCAACTAGCCTGGAGACATTTTTACCATACCCCTCTTCCAACCAGTTTCATGTACTCATAGCCAAGTTGAATGTTCTATCAGCCTCATAGTTCTGCTTCAGGGGGAAGGTTACATAACCTACAGGTACATAAAGAAGTATAAAAGTCATGCCCAAGGAAAATCAACAAGAGCAGATGTCCACACTCATGCATGGATGAATCTCAGCCACCTCAAGGATCTTCTTTAACAAGTTCTCCTACAATCACTCGTATGAGGGACCCATCACAAACTTCCTTAGCTATTCAAGATTGTCCTACAAATCATACTTAATCAATCCAAATAAATCAAGGACAATTATCCTCACAAATCACTTGAGCAAAGGAAGAGAATCAAACACGAATCAATCACTCATGAGAAGAGGATCAAAATCAAAGAATCATGGAAGAAGGATGGGAGGAACAACCATTGATTTGTACAAAATTTTAACATATGTGGAATTTTAGAGATCTTTATTTCCTTTTTTTGAAGTTGCCAATGTTATAAATTTAAAATAATTTAAAATTAAATTATACATTAAACCGAAGCCACAATCCACTCCCTACCCCAACTTTATGTACAAGTGGCACAATGTGCACAATTAGGGATCAAACTCCTCTCCTGATGTTTTCTTATTTATGGTTCCTCATAAATATAAATCAATGCTCTCATAATCCAATCCCTAAAAGTCATGAAGGAGGAGGTATTTAATCTTGATCTTCCGAATCTCTCAAATGTTGTTTGGACTAAATCCACAAGCCTTGTATTTATTAATTGAATATTTAATAATGACAATAAATATACTCTGTGAAGACAACTTTTTACATTTGTTTTGATAAGATACTTAGGTTTATCTACTATCGATCCAATTCGATAGATATTTTCCAATAGAAAAATCACAAAGCAACCAAATATATAATTTTTAAATATAATAATTGTACATAAACACCCCCCTTCGATGCAAGAAGTGAGGTGTATAGGATTAGAGACTGAATTCATTGCCTGATGTTTTCCTATTTATGGTTTCCCTTAACTTTTAATATTGACAGATGCTGTTATAATCAAATCCCAACCTAATAAAACCTAGATGTTGTATCCCTAAGTGTACTCTAAAAACCAACGAAAGATTCTTCAATCTTTATGTGTTTTATTCAAGTTGATCTGTGAAAACTTTTGGTTAAACCATGATCTTTAAGATCTATTAGCAAGTGAGATATGCAATTAAAGAAAATTGAAACTATGACTAAGACTAGTGTCTACTAATCATAGTAAGGTTAGAAAATTTATAATGTCTAAAACCTGTAAGAGTCAGTAAGGTGGAAGTATTTCATCCCTCTCTTCCTAAAGTGCCCTTTGGACAGACACTCAGTGTATTATTTATTAATTAGATATTTCATAATGACATTAGGTATTCTATTTGATTGTTGATACATTGATGCATATTTTATATGAAGATATATTTTTTAAAAGTTGTTTTGATAAGATGATCAGGTTTATGTATGACGAATCGAAAAAGTTGTTTTGATAAGATGATCAGGTTTATGTATGATGAATTCAATTCGATAGATTTTCCAATAGAAACCTCGTGGAGTAGCCTAATATACAATTTTTAAAAATAATTAAAATTAACTTTTATACTTAAAAGAAATAACAACTCCCCCTTCTCTACGAGAAATGCAGCGTACATGACCAGAGACTGATCTATTGATCGACTTCCTCTCCTAATATTTTTTCTATTTATGATTTTGCTTAACTTTTAGTAATGATCAATGCTCTCGTAATCCAATCCTGACCTAATAAGACTTAGATGTCCAGTAAGAGAGTTCAGGGATGACCGATTATCTTTTATTTGGATTTTGATTGTTCGAATAATTGTTGATGGTTAGAAATCAATCCATTTCCAACCCTCCGGAGGCATTTGGGCAAATATCCCGTTTTGAAAAAGGTTTTTTTATAGTTGAAAGAGATACAGCTAAGAGTCTTTATTTAATCTTTTCTGGCAAGTATTAATTGGCAATAAATGGTAAAACCAAGGAATGACTCTTCTTTGGGAAGGTAGGAAGTCAAATGTGGAAAGCCTCATCGCTAACAAGCTGGCACAACGTTTCCATGGCAGGTAATGACTCCAATTGGTACCCACGAAGCATAAATGGATTCCCCCCTCTTTGCCTTAAATATGAAGAGGTTTGGCATCTCTTCAACATCTCTCAAGGTCCAGGCCAAAGATGAAGCTTTCTCCATGTCTCCACCATGAGATGTCTTCAAATATCAGTTCAACAGTTGAGAAGATGCGTTGAGGCTTATTGTTGTTGTTGGAAGTTCCTATCTAAGGTAAGAGTTTTGGATCCTCCTTCAGCAAATGTGTCTAATGAAGTATGTGTAGATAGTATCTGTATTTTTTAGTTAATGGTTGGATTTTAGGGGAGTTGATACAATATATTATCTCTAATGTCTTGCTTTTCTGCTTTAATAAAATTTTAGGCTAAAACTGATGGATATATTCTGGTCTTCGACAACACTACCGTCAAACTATTGGTAGAGAAGGTTGGTCATTGAGTTCACTTCATCAAGCATCTTCTCTTAGTATGCACGGTCGAGGTTCATCGCTCAGCAGGCAGCATTCAGCGACTTGAAAGGACATCTTGTTGGTTACAACCTCCACATCTTCATTTTGGATTAACGAAGGCGAAGGGGCTTCTCCAAGAAGACACTTCCATCCAATGTCTGACAAGACTTCGTACCCACATTAACAACAGCTGATTCATTCACCTGTCACCACTCACCACTATCTTTGCAAAATCAAAGTGACCCTCTTCAGTGTGAATGCTGAATTCATTTCTCCTGGACCTGCTTTCATTTATTTTTTACAATTTACACTCTCTGGGATCAAAATCTGGAATTGGATTTTTCAAATGAATACGAATTCAGAAGATAAACACTGTTGAGACTTGAGAGTTCTGAGAAAGAGAGAGAGCATATGGAGCATAAACTTAACATACACAAAAGACATGGACTGTCATCTCCTCTGTTTCTGTTAAATTTCCTTGCGAATTTCCAAGAGAAAGGAGACCAGAAGCTGCGAAATACTCAGTTTCCAAATAGAAAAAGGGCGCCTGGAGATAGAAAAATTACCATTTCCTTATTCGTGGAGAATAAGGGCCCTAATACTAGTTTTGTCGACAAGTACTGAGTCTCAGTAAAGTTTCTTGAATATAGAAACCATTTTGAATCATATGACTCTCATCTATTTGTTCCGTAGTACTGAAAGGAGTAGATAACCATGGAGATGAGGGAAACAGTTTGCCTCTGTGTTTATTATGATAATGAAAAATAGGGTTAGATGATTAGTATATTGCACTAAGATTATCACACAAAAAAATTGTATTCTCTCTCTCTCTCTCTCTCTCTCTCTCTCTCTCTCTCTCTCTCTCTCTCTCTCTCTCTCTCTCTCTCTCTCTCTCTCTCTCTCTCTCTCTCTCCAATGGAAAAATAAGTTGGGACTAGCTAGTTCCAGGGAGCATGGCGATGGAATTTTTCCCCCGTTTGTCCTGCTGCTTTCGTGTGGAGGTGACTACCTGTTGCTGCTCCATGGGACTCTTCCATTATATATAACAAACCGCATTTCCATTTCAATTGTCTAAAATGTCTAATGCTAATCAACATGGTACGTTACGGTTTGACGACTCTTTTTACGTTTTTTACATTCTTTCTTTTCATTCAACCAACTTATGCATTGGTAGGTAACGCGTGATAACAAAAGTTCATAGATTTTATTCACACTACTTAATGCAGCGTTTCACGTTCAAGATTCAACCTGTAACGACCACTTTCAAGCTAGTCCATAAAAGTCTATATAAACCCATCCATGCAGTCCCCTCGAGCAGAATAACTTCTCCAGCATCCTAGTGCATGAAGCAGGAGAAGAAAATCTTGTGTCTAAACCATGAGAAGTAGAGCAGCAGCCACAGCCTCGATCCTCATGATCCTAGCCTTCATTCTGAATTCAGAGTCAGCGGGAGCCACAGAGACGCGTTTGCCTCGAGTGAATGATAGCCAGTTCATTCTAATTGATCCACAGGTGAAAGAGTGTTGGGACTAGGGGTGGCATCGAGCCGAGCCGAGCCTGAATCTGCCTATGTTCGAGCCAAGTTTTGAGCCGAGCCTCGTCTCAAGCCTAAAATTGTTATCGAGCTCGAGCCGAACTCGAGCCTCAACATACATTTTAAAATTTTCAAAAAATATATATCAAATAAATTATATATAAAATTATACATACATTTTACATAAAATTGGGCATGTCCTCTACATAAAATTAGGCATAACCTATATATATATAATACATGTATAAGATTGAGGCATAACCTCTTCTTAAAATTGAGTATAATCTATGTATATAATACCTTATAAAATTCGGCATGACCTCTAATTAAAATTGGGCAGAATCAATATACATAATACCTACATAAATACTCCATAAATACTCCATAAACACTCTATAAAATTATCTATTCATTCCATAAACATTCCATAAAATAGTCTAAATACTTCATACATTGCATAATATTATAAATAAACTTCATACAATAATCAAACACAACAAAATTAAATGAAATATCACTATCAATTTACAATCACCCAAATAAAAACTATAAATCCATTATAAAATTTATAAACTATAGTTGTTTCTCTTAATGCTAGAAAATAATATACGTTACTGCATGAGCAAAATCTCCACCTATGACAAAAACAAAAAAATAAAATTAGTTATTGTCCGATAAAAAAATACTCTTCCACTACTAGTTACTTAATGTCATTAAAAATATTAAAATTATCATGATAAGAGAAACATGAAAAATCATGTAACTGGTAGCATTATCTCTACACTCTTCTTCTCAGGCTGTAATCGTAAAACAAAATTTTAATAAATAAAACTAAAAAATATACTAAAAAATATCATAATAAAGAATTGATCAAAGAAAATCACCTTTGGATTTTTCTTTACACCGTGAAGAACCCGAACCTAATCACTACCACAAATCAAAGCTTGAACTGTACTTGGTGCCAAGGAAGAATGATATAAATCTATTACTCTACCACCAGCACTAAATGTAAACTCTGAAGCTACTATGGATATGAGAATTACAAGGATGTCTGCTGCCATCTTAGATAATACCCGAAATTTTATATGATTTACTTTCCACCATTCTAAAACATCAAAATCATATTGTGAAGTTTTCTCACAACTATATACACCTTCTTCAAGATAAATTTCCAAATTTGACCTTGGTGAATTAACTACATCCTTTTGTTTCATATTACTCATTAACTTTGACCAACCCGAACTTGATGAAGGCCTACGACTTGTGGAAACACCCATAGAGCTAGTACTTGAAACAATCTCTTCATTTCTAATTCCACATTATATAAGGATGCATATTCATCGTAGATCTCATATAAGGTGTGTCGAACTAAATATATATTCATTGTAGCTTCCTCCTTAGAATATATCACTGGAAAACACATTTCGATCAACTTTAATTTGACCCTTGGATCCAAAACTGAAGCAACAAACATCAATAAATTGCATTCACCCCAATACTTTTGAAATTTCTCTTTTATTCTACTAACCATTGTCCTAATGAAAACATTTTCATTTGTATAATGAAAATCCAGAACTTCTTTTACCCTATATACCTCACTAAGGTACAAATTAGAAGTAGGGTAGTCACTCCCAGAAATTATATTAGTAACTGCATTAAAAACTTCTAAAATCTCACACACCATGTCAACCTTTTCCCATTCATCAAAACTTGGCAAGCAATCATATGTTGGTTCTCTAACTTTAAATCTAGAGAATGCATCTTTGAATTTTAATGCAGAAGACAACATGTCATAAGTGGAGTTCCAACAAGTTGGGCAATCAATAACCAACATCTTTTCACCAAGTTCTAGTTGTTGTACAATTTCAGAAAAAGTGTGAAGTTTAGCCTCAGATAGATTTATGAATTGGACACTTTCACGCACATTATCAATGATATCATTAATATGAACAAGACCATCTTGGACTAATAAGTTCAAAATATGAGCACAACAACGCCAATGAAACAACTTTTCACCACACACCAATTTTTTTTTCCTTGAAAAGTCTTGTTTCAAAACTCTGATACAAACATCATTATATGTAGCATTATCAACTGAAATACTAAAAACTTTATTTTCGATCTCCCACTCTTTCAAACACTTGTAAATAACATATGCTATATCAACGCCACGAGGAGGAGGAGGAACATGCATAAAACTCAAGACTCGTTTTTGTAGCTTCCAATTACTGTCAATAAAATACCCTGTAATAACCATGTATTCAATTTTTTGATTTTGAGACTTCCAAAGATCCATGGTAAGACTAATCTTGTTAATCTCTTTTAACAAAATTTTCAATTTCTTTTTCTCTGCCTCATATACCTCCATACACTCCTTAATGGTCTTAGGGGATATTTTCTCATAATTCATATTTGCCATCTTCATTACAAAATTAAATCCCTCCTCTTCTACTATCATGAATGGATGCTCATGCATAAGAATCCAATGAGCAATGAGTACTCTCATTTTAGCTTGATCATATTTTCCTCCAAAATCCATAAAAGGAAGTCCAGATGGACTCTGATCAACATTAGACCCCACTCCCACTGGTTGAAAGTTTAAGGTTTTTTGTTTTCTCATTGCCACTTTTCTACTAGTGCAACGTTTCAAATGTCGACTCATATGTGTGGTCACTCCACTACTAATAACACTCAAATTGATTTTACAATGAACACACTGAGCCTTTTTTGTACCATTAAGTGATACTTCTTTGAATTCCAACCACACATGAGACTTTTTTTGTCTTTTTGAAGTATGAGTAGAATCACCTTCATCCTCATTTATGATAATTTCATCTGGGCCCACTTCTATGACAGAGGGTAGTGACTCTGGTGGAGTTGAGTCACTATTTATAGCCACACTAGAACTAGTGTTAATTATTAATGTCAATTGAGAAGGTGTTAACATTCTTACTTCTACAAAAAAACAAAATTACAAATTAAAAACATAAAGAAAAGAAAGTTATCCGAACAACAAAGATCCTACACATAATTTAAGATACTTGTTTATTCTTAGAGGAAGGTACGTGACATTGTGACAATCGGGAACGACCATTGTCTTTCAATGCAGCGGGGTCTCTTTGAGCCAGTAGCCCTGCACCCAATAGTTTCCAGTCCAATATACCGATCCTTTTTTTTATATATAAATTTAAAAACTTCTAAAGGAAGAAAATAAGCACACCAACATTCTCTTTTAATATTCTGATGAAATTCAACCTCAATACCAAGAAATTAATGATAAAAATGAAAAAAAAATCAACACTTACAGAACCCGAAAGTGTGTTCGTCGTTCAGGGATATCTCCAAAAGCCTTTCCAAGAATGGAGCATTGCTGAAACGAAGCGAGAGTTAGAAATTTTGTAGGGTTAGGTCGGCGACGAAAAAAAAACAGAACATTAAATAAAAATCTTACCTCCCGTCGGACCGTCGCTTTTGTCTCGTCAACGAGGAAGAACTTCGGATGAAGAAATCGAAAAGGAAGGATAAAAATCGATTGTAGAAAAGAGAGATAATTTACATCCGTCTATATCTAACGTATCAATTCAACAAAATATGAATATTTGACAAGGTTTAGGCATCATATATCATCCAATGAGTAAATTTAAGACATCAAAGGTTCACACACAAGATCTCAATTTCCAAAAGATAGCAAAGGAACTATCAAATCACTTTTGCTAATACATCAAGCCATATAACATTTTAGAACAACAGCAGATATAAGTTCAATGAGAATTAAGAAAGAAGGACAAAAACTAACATTTTTTATTCTTTTTTATAATAAAGAGAAGTTGGATGCAATTAAGAAAGCCCGCAATTAAGAAAGCCCCTGATTCCATTAACTATAATAGAGTATTATTGAACAGAATATGTTATCAACACTCAAAATCATGAAATAAAATTCCATTGCTAAAATATATCAAGTAACAATTTGAATACCATTGTTGTTTATTGCTGAAATATATGATAAACGTACAAAATTTTATAAGAGGCCAGACACCTAAAAATAAAAAGGCAAAAAAGAAACAAGATCCCACAACATAAAAATATTTGAAAGTCTAGAATAATAACTTCATTTATGAAGAACAGTGGAATTTGAGCAAAAAAATCATTGATAACCAACTATTTTCCAAACATTATAGCACTTGAGCTTAGTAAGTCATTCTGAGATATACAAAAACATAACAAATGACAAGGTGGGGGATTTTTTTCCCCCACCCTTCCTTTCCTTCTTGAATGTCATAACTCAGTATGAAGTTTCCTGGCTCTCAGCTAGCTAGAATGCAATTGATGGCACACTCAAGCAAAAAATAAAACAAAATGAAAAAAAAATAAGAGAATAAAATAGGTCAACCTCTAGTAAGAACAGGTGTCACTGAAGCACCATTGCACTATTTGAGATGCAAACAATTGCAAGAAAAAGAGAGTATACCAAAACTCATCTAGTGGAGGAACCTATATTACAATACCAACTACTGGAATTTGAATGCCCCTCACCCATCAAAATCACTTAAAACTAACTTTAACATTAACATTAGGATTGGAATTTTAAAGAAAATTTCCTTGAAACAGTGGAGGTTGTGCAGATGAGACTTGAAATAAGATACGAAAACAAAGAAAATAATTATGACCATCTCAGTTGGAAAATCCATCCCCCAAAGCTCTTTTTCTTTAAGTTATAGAGGAAAAGGAAACATCCTTCTACCTTTAAATCAAGAACTCATCGTTTAAAAAAATCAAACAATATCAACACTCAAAATCATGAAATAAAATTCATACTGGCAGTTTTCTTCCAAGGATTTCTTCCCGATTGTACTTTGAATTGTCAGCTGCAAATATCTGCAAAAAAAAAAAAAAAAAAACAGAGCTGAGAAAAAGAACATTTGCTTACAGAAACAGAGTGTTTACCGTTCTGATATCCAAAAAAACTTTCCAAGAATGAAGGAGCACTGTTGAGAAACGAAGCTGAGAAACGAAGCGAGAGTTAGAGATTTTTTAGGTTAGCTCGGCGATGAAAAAATACAGAAAGATTAAATAAAAATCTTACCTCCTTCCATTGGACCGTTGATTTCGTCTCGTAAGCGAGGAAAAACTTTGGATAAAGAAATCAAAGAGGAAGAAGAGAAAGAAATCGCAGAGGAAGAAGAGACAGAAATCGTAGAGGAAGAAGAGACAGAAATCGCAGAGGAAGAAATCGAGGAATCGAAGAGGGAGAGGGAGAATGAGGGATTTGAAGACCAAATGCCCCATTTCCCCTGAATACCTGTCGACGAACAGTGATTTCCGCAAGAAATCATGCTGAAACGGCATGGAAATGGCAGAGTGAGGTATGGGTTTCACAGGCGAAACGAAGAGAGGTTTCCCAAAATGAAGAGAGGTCTCCCAATCCTTGAATCGCTCATTATATTAACGAGTCGGCTCGCGAGCCGACGAGCCGAACCGAGCTCTGCTCGAGCTCGACTCGTTAATGTAAACGAGCCTATTTCCGAGTTCGAGCTTGACTCGAGCTCGAAATATAATGTTTTGAACCGAGCCGAAACCGAGCCGAACTCGAGCGGCTAGCGAGCCGGCTCAATTCGAAGCCACCCTTAGTTGGGACTCTCTCCCTCATTCCTGGATGCGTCGATGAAATCTTTAGGAATTTCGCGATAGGTACGATTGGAATTTGTCCTGCATGCTGTGCTTCCCCAAGTTTGCAGGGTTCTATCCTTTCAACCCATTCTTGGCCCCCTTAATCAAAGCGCATTGTCAGAAACCACCCGTGACTTCACCTCTATCTCCATGCCTTTGAAGAACTGTTTCTTGTTCATGAAATGACTTCTTTCTACACTCAATGAAATGTCAAACACGTTTCAGAATCCCTCTTCCAAATAAATGTAAACCCTTTTAATGGATTTAAGAGTTTTGGATGTCCTTAACTAAATTTTTTATGTTTCAGTGTTTCTGTTCTATTGTCTTCATTAGAGAGAAGTTCATGCTTTTATTTCAATTGATATAGTCTTATCAAACTTGAAGATATGAACTGTTGGTCTTATTTAATGATCACTTGTATTGTAACCATCTTGATTTAAGGGACAAGACTTTTTTATTGTACCAAATGAGAGTCAAACATTTTGCTAGTATGTTGTTTAGATGATGAAAGTGTAGAATATAGGAATATAAAATAATATTGTCGTGATTATCATTGATCATGTGTACACTATTTATAGAATTACAATAGAGATAGTAGGTGATTACAACTCTAAAATTTGAGTCTGTTTATGTTTCAATCACTTTTATCTTTATCTCTATCTCTATTATACCCCCGCAATATGAAGCTCCGAGAGGAGAGTCCAATCTTGATCTTCAAAAAGAGGAAGTGTGTTCTCGGAAATGGTTTGGAGAGTAGTGACACTAGTAGCGGTTGAGAAGAGTAGCGGCTGAAGCGGATAAAATTGCATCGTCTGGTGGTAGAACAACGGCCTTGGTAGTGGCTGGGGGCGGACGGGATTGCATCGTCCGGTGGAAGAGTAGCGGCACTGGAGGCAGACGGAATTGCATTGTTCAAGGGAAGAATAGGGCACTGAAGATGACTGGGCCGGACAGAATCGCATTGTCTTGAGGAAGAGCAGTGGCACTGGTAGCGGCTGAGGCAAACAAAATTGCATCTTTTGAGGAAGAGCAGCGACAGAAACGAATGGAATCGCATCGTTCGGATGGGAAGAAGAGGTTTTGTAGTGAGTTTTTTTAATATATATATATATGTAGCACGCATGAACTCCACATACGCTAGATGAGGCAAGAGTTGGAGGGGGGGGGGGGGGGGGGGGGGGGGGGGGGGGGGGCGGGCGGAGTTCTGTGCTGCGGCGCTAGGCGAAAGTCTGTGCCAGCTTGGGGAAGTTCAAAAATAGGGAAGGAGGGCGGTCGACAATAGGGGCTTTGGGAGAATATCGTCGGAGAGATTTTACGGTGACAGCGGAAAGCTATTTAGAGAGACGGAGAAGGGGAAGAGAAAAGTACCAGGTATGAACGGCAGCAGTCAGCTACAGTGATTTCAGAGAAGGATTTCCAGTGACGACGAACTGGTTCTGATTAATCGATCGGGAACTCTAATACCATGTAGAATATAGGAATGTAGAATAACATTGACGTGATTATCATTGATCAGGTGTACACTATTTATAGAATTAAAACAAAGACAGTAGGTGATTACAACTCTACAATTTGATTTTGTCTCTAATTCAATCACTTATAGTTTGAGTTTGTCTCTGTTTCAATCAACTTTTATCTTTATCTGTATCATTATCTTTATCTTTATCTCTATTAGAAAGAGTATTTCTTTCTTGTTTATGAGGTGGACATAGAAGACAATGACGAAGAGAAACAAGTCCGAGGATATGGGAAGAAGGCATGTACAAGATGTTCTCAGGAGATGAGAATGACGGGTTCACACATATAACAAAGTCACGGCACTGGGCTTCATCTAGTAAGATCTCCCAAGCCAAAAAGGAAAATCTTTAAAACTTGATTTTCTAATTTAAAGATAAACAAAAATCTCCATTCTCCTTGGTTTAACGTGCTTTATATAGTCTTATTTCAAGAGACTAAGTGTAACCTTTATATGGACTTATATAACTTAGAACATTTGAATATGGAAAATTTTTTATTAATTTTTTTTTTTTTTTTTTCGTCAAATCCAAAAAATTGATCTTCTTTTATATTTTATACATAGGTCGTCAATTCGGTATTGGATAAAAAGTGCGAGAAACCCGTTTTCCAGTAAACGGTTCAAATTTTTTTATCGATATGAGTGTTCTATATCAGATAAATTGCCAACTATTATATTAATATAAATTTTTAAACTATCTCCTTATCTCCTACTAGCATAGTGGTAGAAAGAAGTAACTTAAAAGTACTACTACCACCATGTGTCAATCAAAACATGCCACATGCATATTGTTGGACTATAAATTAATTAGATACCAAAAAATATATTTCACCTCTAACTAAGTTTTGTTCTTTCAAAAACTTTCTAAACTAGGGAACTCCTATGCTACTCTTACCCATCTTCTGACCTTCTAACTCTAGCCAAACTTAATATGTACATTCAAGAAGTTTTTTTTTTTTTTTTTTTTTTTTTTTATGTTTGAGGAAAGGTCGTAAGAAACTAGAGGGGGAACAAATGAAGGCCCATATAGGCCCCCACGAAGCTCAACCCCAGAGCTCTAGATTTCAGGCGTGATTTAAAGAGAGAAATCTATTGAGTGTTACATTGGAACAAAGCTCTATGAATGGTGTGGAAGGCTGAAATCTTTGGTAAAAAAATCTAGTGAAGGAGGACACACGGGGTGGGATTTAGGAGGATTTAGTAGGATTACAAATACTTTTTTAATGGGGAATTGACATATGAGACATCCATGGAACAACCTCTGATGTTTGTTGCTTAGGGGGTGCAAGGTAATGTGTCCCAATTACAACAGATAATTTATGGCCTAAAACAAAGTCCTTAAACTTCATTTGAAAAGTTTTGTGCTTCAATTATGAAGTTTAGCTTTGTTCAAAGTTATTCAGACAATTCAATTTTTATTTTATGCATGTAGTTTGGAACAATTATACTAATAGTGTATGTATGTGACGTGAATGTTTTGGGGGATGTTGTTCAATGCATTGAAGAGGTCAAAGACCATGTCATACAACACTTCCAAAAACAGGACTTGGGGAATGTGAACCACATTTTTGAGATTGAAGTGGCAAGGGGCAAGTCAAGTATTTTCTTGTCTTAATGTAAATATATAGTTGAGCTACTCATTGAAACAAGGCTGTTAGGAGCTAAAGCACCCGAGATTCGTATCTTGGTGATATGAGGGTCTACATAATGAGTTAAGTTTAGTGCTCAAAGACAAGATTCTATGTAGGTGGTTAGTAGACAAACTTATTTAGGCTACAATGACAAGGCAGAATATAAGGTTTATTGTTAGTACTGTAAGTCAAATTCATAGAGAATCTTTGCTAGGTATTCAAGGAAAATGGGGTCCAGGAAAATGTTTATTATACAAAATAATGGTCACAAATTACCTTAGCAAGATTTTTTTGCTAATTATAAGTAATCATGAATTGATAGAAATTTATATTAGTGGGAAGTAATTCAGTATCACAATAAAACAAAAAAAAATTATTATAAAGTCAAGTGTAAAGGGAGAGTACCATATCATAGCTCATACTATATGTGAAACAATGTGAGTTAAATCTATTCTTGCTGAATTTGGTTTTCCTACAAGTAAACCCATTGAAATGGCATGTGATAATTTGGTGGTCATCTACATAGCAAGCTATCATATATTTCATGAGCAAACTAGGCATATCATGGAGCATAGATTTTTTTTGAGATGTTGTAATGGTCTATTGCTACTCCTCATGTAAATTTGGGAGTGTATGACATCTTTGCTCCAATTTGAGGGGAAGTGACAATCGTTTTTTTAAGTGATTTTTTTTTTCATCTAGAAAACTAGTTTTTAAGAAAATTGTTGAAGAACAAGTATGGAAGAGTCTTACATGACTCTCACAGAGTCAGAATTAATATGGTAGAGTCTAAGAAGAGTGTCATAGAAGAAGGTCCCATAGAAAAGTCTCAGTTAAAAGTGTTTTAGTCATGTTAGTCTTCTATATATGTTTTATTTTTCAATTGTTTTATGACTTATCTTTTAGTGTTTAACTTTGGACATAATCGGGATAAGGGTAGTTTAATTGTAATTGGATTCTATTTGTTTCCTCTATTATAAATAGAAGCTTATTGTACTCAAATTACAACAAGTCGATGAAATTTTTTCTTTTCCAAAACTTCAACATGGTATCATAGTGGGTTCTATGAGTTGACTCGATCAACCTACAGAGATAATGTGATCCTTTTCTGATTGATAACCTTTAGTAGTTTAGGTTCGTATTTTATCTTTTTTTCTTTCTTTCCATTCCATGTACCCATTTTTTCTTTGCTTTGGTACCTTCATACTGGACTTTTCATATTGAAGATTCTATATTGACGGAAAGATATTTGAGTCTACTTTCTCATGCAAAAATAGTTTTGAAAATTAGAGTTTTCTAAAAAAATAAATCAATATTTGAAGAAACAAATGGAAGAGAGGTTCAAGCAATAGCAGAAAGCTTCAACTTTTGAGGCATTTTATGACATCAAGAATGAGACTTTATTTGGTGAATTATATGTCAAAAGACAGATCTATAAGTATATTTTTTTACATATTAAACCAATTCTCAAACTGATATTTTTAGAGGAAGATATAAGTATTGGAAGAGTCAATGGTCATCTGGCAAAAAAAGAAACAACACTCGATTCGGTCAGATTACAAAGTTCGAAATCTATTAGATTCTTTTTCTCAAAAGAAGCATATTTAATAAAATAAAGTTATATTGGAATGAAAGGCATCAAATTTTAGTTTCAGAATGAAAAAAAATTCATGTCAATTTGATCTATATTTAAGGAGATTTGCATTGGAGTCGATAAGGATAAACTACAGAACAAAGAAAATCAAGAGGTCATAAAAGATGCAAGAACGAAGTTTTTTTTTATCTCAAATTAGGTATCAGTTTAAATATCTTTGAGTATAATCTCTTGAGAGATAACCATTTGTGATTCTAAGCTATATTTTTAGATATATCAATATTACGAGTACAAAGTCAATTCTGCTAAAAATCTCTCATTTTTTCTATTTTCTCTTCTATTATATCTCCATGCATTGACGTGAATTGAGTTTCCTTTTCTCCTAAAATTAGAGTTTTTTAGCTAAATTTCTTTTCTAATCAGAGAGTTTTGGTTAGACTTAACCACTTCATGATATGCTCATTCAAGGTATGCAATGTCTTGCTTCAATATTGCTTTTAAGTTTTGCATTTTTCTTACTTGGGTTGTGTATCTTATGCATCGTCAGCTCCGAATATTGTGGCCACCCCAAAAAAATTTATACTTGTTCAAATTTATTAAGTTATACCGTTATAGTCTCCCCTACTCTCTTTTTTTTTCAAAAAAAAAAAAAGGTCATATTCTAAATATATTTGGAAGTATGAGTGTTGCATAGTTGCCTCATTCCAGTTAAAGTTATTTTCCTCTAGTGTTTTTTCAATTTATCTTCTTGTGTTTTCATCGCTTCAGAGCAATACTTAGACCCACTAAAAAAATAAATATAGAAGTGTGCCTAATATCCAGCTTGATTCAAGTCTTGTTTTCTTCACCCAAGATGTGATTTGTGTTTGAGCTACCACTCAAAAAAAAAGTCCACACGTGAGGTGGAGTGTCAAAGAATAGCTCTACATGGATTAAAAGGTAGAGATCTAGGGTTTATTAACTGGAAAGAGGTTTGAAAGTTGGATAATCATTTTGGAATGAGCATTGGTCCAAATTTTGTATAGAATCAAACTAGGTGCTTGTACATGGGTCTCCATCAAAAATATTGTCTACGTGTAGGAACCACAAAGAAGGCCCATACATAAGGGAGAGATAGAGAATAGTCACACTAGGATCAATGAATGGAAAAAACTCGGTATATTAGTTAGAAAAGAGGCTAGTCATTTTGGGATGGGTCTTGGGTCTCTCATGTTGATATATATTTTGTTGATTTTAATCTTTTAGAATGTCTTATCATTTCCTATGGATTCATTATACTTTCTTTATATTCGTATAATTTTGGATTCATTTTTCATAACAAGATAACTAAGAATTAGATTTTGACAAGGGAATTTATTATTTAAAATTTTACAAGAAAGGATTACCCAGCCTATTGTGCCATTTTATGGTTTCTTTATCAATTGTTGCTACGGCTGTGAGAATTGTTGGATCCATAAAGTTCAGAATACAAGGCTACTATTTTAACAGCCTGATTGCAACTTGTAGTGTAAACCTGATAGTTCACTTGTGTTTTTTTAATCAAATCCTAACGTGAAATGAAATTAGACATCCATTCATATAGGATCCACATGAATGAATGACCTTGATTCAATAGAACACTTTGGAATGTAACATTGGAATGGCAATCCATCCACGCATATTATGTCCACTCTAGAAAAGTTCAAAAAGTCCATACTAGGTTCCAACAAGAACAAGGAATCCATATTTATTTTATGTCTGCTTGTCTTTAAACCATGATCTTAGGAAGCATTCTAACTAATAGCCACTCTTTTTTACCTGAGAAAAGTTTGAGAATATTGTTACAACTTGATTCATTGTTACAACTTAAAAATCTCTACCCCAACAATTTTTTTTTCCTTTTAAATCTTCCAGTAAATGCTTAAAACTCCATGAATTCTCGCTAAATATGGTTTTATTCAACACTACCCACTACCCACTACCCAAAAAAGTATCAGTTTCATGAGGCCACCATGTTAGCTTCTTCGAGTCCTCACTGTAAAGAGCTTTCATTCAATAAGCTTGAGTGGGAAGAACCTTTGGCTTTTCCAGATTCCTTTTAGTGAGCGAAAACCAATATGGAGGATAAGAAGCTTCTCTACTTTTGTCTGCTCGCAAACTAACAAAATCTGAGGCCACGCTGAAAGGTCATGTGGGTCCATCTGTCGCCGTCCAGCCCTATTCACGCTACGTCAGCCCTACACTTCCTCTCGCCCATCTATGCATGCTTCTATTTTCTCCTCTAATGGCTTCCGCCATTAAATTAGCTGCCTCTACATTTAGAGCCACTTAATGGGTTACTGGAGTTATCCACCCGCCAGTCATCAACTCTACTGTTCTTCATAATATTGGTGGGAAGATAGAAAATAAAAAGAGGCATATAAACGCAGGAAGCTGGTAGCTTTTCCTTTTTCTGTCCCCTCCTCTTTTGCTTTTTCTTGTTTTCGATCACACTCCCTTTAGAACCTTTTCCTTAAATAAATATCATTTTCATAAGAGTAAAGCCACACACAGTTCTTTAATCATGAGTTTCATAGCCGTGCAATCTTTTGACTGGTCCTCTCCCTCTCTCTTTCTCTTCTTTTCCACTCAAACACAATTAAGCATCAGGAGAGCTCTTGGCTCCAGCAATTGATCTCTGTTTCAGAGTTGAAACGGGTTTGTCAAAACAGTTGTTGGATGGAGTGAGATCTTTTGCCGAAAGCTCCTTTTCCACCTTTACCATCCGCCTTCTCCACAGTATTCAGTCTCTGAACAAAGAGTAGGAAGAAAGAATAAGAAAATAGAAAAGGAGATAGACAAGATGTCGATCAAAACCCTAAAAATGAGTCAGATGTTTCTACTAAGATTTGGTCATTCAAGCTTTGAAACAGTACTGAATCCCACATAAGATATCCAACTTCTCTGTCCATGTGATACGTACAGATGAAACCCTGCCCAGAAGGTCTTTATCACAGAGAAGATGGAGCACTCGATTCGAAATTCTCGGCTGGAAGTGTAAAGATGAGTGAGCAGATTCTCCCAATCAGCTACCAGATAAAACAAAACTGTCACAAAACTATCTACTAAATTGGCCCATATTCATGACCCATTCCTTAATGAGCTTAACAAAATTAGATCACTTAATTTCAGCCCATTCCTTTAATAATAGAAAATATAATTGCATAATAAATATATTACCCAAATTAGAATAGGAAATGTGAATTTCCTAACAATCTCCCACTTGGGTTACATATCATTCCTGAAACAATTATATCACAATTCTTTAGGCGCATGCATCTGTATCTTTCATCTCGAATTTCTTTGTCAAAAATTTCTTGGTTTCGTGCAGTAAGCCTATATCGCTACTAGCGAGCAGAATATCATCGACATATAATATCAGGAAGATGTATTTACTCCCACTGAACTTATGATATACACAGTCATCAACAACATTCGCTTCAAAACCGTACGAGGTTATGACTTGATGGAACTTGTGATACCATTTACGGGAAGCCTGTTTAAGACCATAAATATATTTTTTCAATTTACAGACCATAGACTTTGGATCACCAGATACAAAGTTTTTTAGTTGTACCACATAAATCGTCTCATCAATATCTCCATTGAGAAACGCAGTTTTGACATTCATCTGATGTAGCTCTAGATCTAAATGAGCCACTAGTGTCATTATTGTTCTAAAAGAGTCTTTCGAAGATATCGGAGAGAAAGTCTCTTTATAGTCTATGCCTTCCCTTTGAGTAAAGCCTTTAGCGACTAGACGGGCCTTATATCTCTCGACATTGCCCTTTGAATCCCTCTTGGTTTTAAATATCCATTTACAACCAATGGGTTTCGTACCTTTAGGCAACTCGATGAGATCCCAAACGTCATTGTCATTCATAGACTTTATCTCATCCTTCATGGCATCAATCCATTTTTGAAAGTTAGAACTGTGCAAGGTTTGTCATAAGTTAATCGGGTCATCTTCTGTCAATCCGACGCCATCCTCATGTTCTTGGAGAAATATGATATAATCATCTGGAATCTCATTTCTCCTCTCCCTAGTGGATCTCCTTAATGGCACTTCTTGAGGTTGTCGAGTTTGTACTAAAGGTGGTGCAAGAGGAAGAATCTCATTGTTATCTTGATCTGGAACAATGTCAGGAATAGGAGCCTGAACATTGTCCTCTAGTGCTTGAACTGTGTCTTGAACAACAATAGGTATGAAGACCTGATCACTATCAATAAAAAATTCTTCTTCAAAGACAACATTCCTTATGTTTTCTTCCCCTACAAACTCAATATCCTCAAGGAATCTCACATTTCCCTTTTCAAAGAAGGATCGTGATGTGGAATCGTAAAACTTATAACCCCGAGAGCGTTCAGCGTAACCAACGAAATAACAACTAACCGTCCTTGAGTCCAGTTTTCTTTCATGTGGCCTATAAGGCCTGGACAACCCCAAATGTGCAAGTGCCTAATGTTAGGCTTCTTGCCTATCCAAAGTTCATAGGGGGTTTTGGCAACTGCTTTGCTCGATACCCAGTTAAGGATGTATACTGCGGTCTTGAGAGTTTCTCCCCAAAGTGACTCTGGCAAAGAGGAATGACTGATCATACTCCTTACCATATCCTTAAGAGTTAAGTTTCGTTGCTCTGCAACACCGATCATGCTGGGTTTGCCCAGCATAGTGTATTGCGGAACAATTCCACACTCTTTGAGGAAAATCGTGAAGGGTCCTGGACGTTTTTCTCCTGATCCATCATACCGTCCGTAGTATTCACCACCACGGTCGGATTTGACAACCTTGATTTTCTTTCCAAGTTGAAGTTCAACTTCAGCTTTGAAATACTTGAAGACGTCCAGGGATTGTGACTTCTCATCTATTAAATATAGGTAACCGAATCTAGAGTAATCATCTATGAACATAATGAAGTACTATTGGCCATTCCATGAAGCTGTAGGGAATATACCACAAATATCTGTATGTATAAGTTCTACGACATCTTTAGCTCTTTCGGCACCTAATTTTCTAACGTTTGTTTGTTTCCCCTTGATGCACTCAACACAAACTTGGAATTTTGTAGTATCTAGGGGTTCAAGAATTCCATCCGACACAAGCCTTTGAATTCTCTATTTAGAGATGTGTCCTAAACGTTTGTGCCATAATGTGGCGGAATTCTCACTAAATTTTCGCTTTGTACCACGTGAACTAATTTGCAATATTTCTCTATAGGAACTAACAACATCAAGCATATATAGATTATCAATTAAGGGACCGGAACCAACAAAATTTGAATTTGGGTAGAGACTAACTTTATTATTTCCAAAAGAACAAGAAAAACCTGATTTGTCCAAAATGGAAATAGAAATTAAATTCCGCCTAAAAGACGGTGCAACAAATGTCACAAATAAATCCAAATAAAATCCAGTGTTTAATTGAAATCTAAAAGTTCCTATAGCATCTACTGCAACTTTATTGTCGTCGCCCACAAAGATAAATTTTTTAGCATCACTTGGCAGTCGGCTCCACAGGCAACCCTGGAAAGACATACTTATGTGAGTGGTAGCACCAGAATCCACCCACCTAGTGTCTTTAGGTACAAAAGCTAAATTAACTTCCGAACAAACTAAAGTTAGAGGCATACCCTTCTTTACACACCAGTTGGCGTACTTGGGACAATCCTTCTTCATATGTCACGACTTCTTGCAGAAGAAGCAAGTAAACACCTCAGCCTGCTTCTTCTGTTTCTTAGTCTGAGAAGAATCTACCACATTATCCTTACCTCTCTTCTTCTTCTTGTACTGAGAGGTTGAAGCCAAGTGAGCATTTTCAATCTTATCCCGCTGCTGCCTCTCTTCGTCTTGCACATAGTAAGATATAAGCTCATTTAGGGACTATTTGTTCTTCTGAGTGTTATAACTCACTTTGAATTGGCCAAAGTGTGCAGGAAGAGATATCAAAACCAAGTGCACAAGTAAGTCCTCAGACAGCTCTAACTTAAGTGACTTGAGTTTTGACGCAAGATGAGACATTTCCATGATGTGCTCTCTTATGTTCCCTTTGCCTTTATACTTCATCGAAACGAGATTAGCCAAAAGGCTACTCGCCTCCAATTTTTCATTCTTGGCAAAATATTGTTCAATTTCTTCTAGGAACTTCTTGGTGCTCTTGCTCTCTGTCATAGAACCCCGAAACACCTATGGAATAGAGAGTTTCATGATCATCAAACACATTCGGTTAGAGCACTCCCACTTCTCAATTTTAACCTCATTGAGGTTATCAGGAGTAGAAATGGGTGGCTCTACCCGAAGTGCAAGATCCAAATCCATACAACTGAGGACAATTTCCACGGTATCTTTCCATGCCTTAAAATTCGTCCCGCTTAACATTGGAATGCTGCTTATTTGAGCAGTAACATTTGAAGCAGTAGCAACAGAAACTGTATAAAGAACAAAATAAACAAGCATACTCACATTAACTAGCATGTCATATAAATAAAAATAGACAAGTACAAAATAAAATCCAAATTGGGGACCCATCTCAAGATACGTAGTACAACATTAATCCCTAGTCTTTGGACAAAGAAATTAATTGTAATTAGTACTCTCAGTGCAATTATCAAATACTGACAATCAGTTCTGTCAAACAATAGCCTTTCTTTGGACCGACTATTGTTCACATGAAAAGTCTTTATAATTGTCACACATTTATCATCATAGGTACATTGTTTATTTGGCCAAATTGTGTCTTCCTTTGGGCCGAGCACAATTTGCATAAATAACTCCATACAAATATCTATGTATTTCTAGTCAAATTATTCTACACTACAGAGGTTACTTTGGCAATATGTAACTTCAAATAATTTGATTGAAAATACTAGACCAACTGAACAAAATAATTTTTTTTTATTTAGTTGCCCAATACTGTGGCACCGCCCCATTGGCGCCGCGACATTGGCCTTTATTTCCTTGGAGCTGCAATGAATGTTTTGTAATGTAATATATCTAAATAAAACATTTTGTCAAATGTTAAAAAAAAATATGAGCAGTCTTATTGGGCATATACACTAAACGCAAAGCTTGCACATGGATTCGAATCCCCACGGGTTCAAAAATCTGATTTTTTTTTTTAGAACTGAGTCAGCTCGGTCGAGTCGGCTCAACCCGAGTCGACCCGATCTTCAACAACCGATCTGAGTTGACTCACCTGAGTCCATCATTTATATATATATATATATTTATTTATTTATGGCGACGTTGCAGTTTGTCCAACAGACATAGCAGCACGCCCATTGCTTTGAACAGGCGCAACAGTTGCCCAATGGACGCATACCCACTGCAGTGAACCGGCACTGCAGTTACCCAACGGGCATGGCAGCGCGCCCGCTGGCGTGAATGGGCGCTGTTGTCACCCAACGGCCACGGCAGCGCTCTCGACGGGCGCTGTTGTCGCCCAATGGTTCCTCCGAGCCCCTCCACTAGTCTATCACCGGACGTCGCTGCTACAGTGCGGGTTTTGTGTTGTCGTCGCTCCTTTCCCCTTTCGACGAAGGAAAAGCAATGGCGACAACAGAAAAAAATGATACCCTCGCCAGACGGGCGTTGCAGCGTGCCTAGGTGTCCACCATCGCCTCCCCCTTTCCCCCCGAACGTCGTTGTAGTGTCGGCTTCTTCCACGTGTAGAGAGAAGGGGGGGGGGGGGGGGGGGGGGGGGGGGGGGGGGGGATCCACCATCGCCTCCCCCTTTCCCCCCGAACGTCGTTGTAGTGTCGGCTTCTTCCACGTGTAGAGAGAAGGGGGGGGGGGGGGGCACGCTGCAGCGCGATCCTCCACCGGATGTCGGCCTCCGTCTTCCGACGGCGATGGCGACGAACTCACAACCCGAGACGAATTCCGTGGAGAAAATAAAATTTTCTGCACTCCATGGAATTAATCTAGAAATCCTAATAATCTAATAGAACTACTTTGATACCACTTGTTGGAATACGTAATAGTAAATTCTAATCCAGAATTTACAACATGTTAGAATATTAGGATTGAAAACATACCTGGATCCATTCCGTGAATTTCGTCTTCTGATGCGGAATTTACTGTGACGAACGATAAGAACAGATATTTATGTTGTGGTCTTCCTCAACTAAATCGCCTTATTCCTCAATGGGACTTTCGTCTCTCTTCCGGATGGGGAGAAGAAAAATTGTGTAATTTAGTATATTGGGGACCATAACCATGTTGTGTTTCTTTATATAGGGTTCCCATAATTCCCTATTGTATCTACTCAATTGGCCCATATTCATGGGCCATTCCTTAATGGGCTTAACAAAATTAGATCACTTAATTTCAGCCCATTCCGTTAATAATAGAAAATATAATTGCATAATAAATATATTACCCAAATTAGAATAGGAAATGCGAATTTCCTAACACTTTCCTTTTCTCTCTTCGACTCCTCGTTCTATTCCGGGATTTAATCGTTTCAAGGAACTCTGTTTGATGAGCGACGAGCATCCCCAGAAGTCTTGAAAATTCTCAATGTGAAATGCCGCCAAGTTTGCTAGAACGGAAAGGTTCCACATGACCTTGCAGACCTCTTTAAACTCATATAGCGGAGTCTAAATCAAACTCAAGCAGAAGATACGGATTTTGTAAATGGAGAATATTGGCTCCCGTTAGTTATCTTTGCTTCCAAGAATGCAAAGGATTAAATGTCTATTGAACTAGAGAGAATATTGGGTCCTCATTCTGCATGATGATAAAGGTGTTAACAGTTTTATTATGAGAAACGGTTTTCTCATAATCGTGGTCTCAACTTCTGGCAGTTGCAACTCCCTCGGTAACACGAAGCCTTGAACAACTTTGATGGGAGGTGGCACATTGTTGATTCGGTCCCCTGTCTCATCACTCAAGCCCCTTCAATTGAGCCATCAGTAAAAATGTTTAGAGATCGGAAGCGCCAAACAGAGAACAGAGAGAAGGAATATGAAATGTATGGAAGGAGGTATGATTTTGCTTCCGTTTAAATTATATGATGAATTTCATGTTGTTAGAAATTCATGTTTAGGCTTACAGTTGGTATCAGAGCAGACCTCTGATCCAGCGTTTTGATTCCAAGAGGTCTCTGTTTTTTATTTCAGTCTTTGTTTTTAAAAACAAATTATGTGGTATGTGCATGATAGAGCGTGGGCTCTGGCATCGGCGACAACCAGTGTCGAGCATGAGCCGGGAACCATTCTGCACGATTTTCTGGCACCAACAACTTACAAAACACCGACAGAGCCTGTCGTTGTACGCTCTTTGTGAGCTCACCGCGGCAACAGTTCGCGACGCCTTAGAGGGTCGGAGCCGCAGCGCCGACGCAGGCGACCATTCCAACAGGTTTGTCGGTGTCAACGACTTGAAAGAACGCCGACGGAATGCCGGCGAACCTTATTTATGCACGCATCTGGAGGTTGAAGACGACTTCCAGCGCGCAGAACCTGGTTAATTAAATTCATAAGGTATTTTTATAAATATCGTCGAGTTAGCCCGGGATGAATCTTCTGCGACTCGTCGTTCCAACTTGGCAACCGCGACTCAGGTCGGCGTGACTCAGTGAAGAAAAAAAAACACGGGTCGACTTGGACGAGTTGAGTTGTCTTGCCGTTTCTGGATCGAGCCGACTCAGTACTTATAATTGATTTTGCGCCAGCGGGATTCGAACCCGCGCGCTGGCAAAATCAATTGCGCCAGTGACCATTAGGCCACTGGCCGTCAGCTGTTATGCATATAAGAATGTTTAGATTTATTTCTTGTTACAGTTTTTATGCATTTTTGACATATATTTAAATGCATGAAATTAAAGTTATGCATAATATTATAGTTATTCATAATTTACCCACAGGGATTATGAATTCATAAATAATTTGATAGTTTTACATTAAAGAAAAAGAAGAAATTAATTATAATTAATTATACTTAATATAATAAATTTTATCCCACATGAGTTTTTATTATATTTGAGTATATTAATTAGGATAAAATATCAAATTATTCATAATTTACCCACAGGAATTATGAATTCATAAATAATTTGATAGTTTTGTCATCAAGTTTACTCATAAAGAATATAGAATCTGCTTGAATTAAAAAATATTTAGCCCACATGCAATTTTTTTATGTCAATTGATTGATTTTTAAGCATGATTTACATTGGTAAAGCATGATATTTTATTCAGGCCTCAGTTTTTACATAAGCATGTAATTTGTAATTTTATGCAGTTGTACAACCTGCTCATTTCTCTGATTTTCGTTGTGATATCCCTGATCTTAAGGGAGATAACTATAAGGTCTGGAAAGAGAGAATACTTCTTCATTTAGGGTGGATGGACATAGATTATGCTATTAGGAAAAATGAACCACCAGTAATTACTGATACCGGCACTACAGCTGAAATTACACTTTATGAACGATGAGAACGATCTAATCACCTCAGTGTAATATTCATTAAGACTAAAATTGCTACTGATCTTCGTGGTTCTGTTGAACAGTATGAAAATGTCAAAGACTTGCTGAAAGCCATTGATGCTCAATTTGTCACTTCAGATAAGGCATATTAGCAAACACCCTAATAATGAAGTTCTCATCCTTGAAGCACACCAGTATGAGAGGTGTGCGTGAGCACATCATGCAAATGAGGGATATTGCGGCTCAATTAAAAAATTTCAAGGTTGATATGTCAGAATCGTTTGTGGTGCATGACATTTTGAATTCCCTTCCGCACTAATATGAACCCTTCAAAATCTCGTACAATACACATAAAGATAAATAGTCAATTAATGAACTTTTGACCATGTGTGTTCAAGAGGAAGGGAGACTGGTGATGGAACAAGGAGAAAGTGTCATGCTGGTAACAAATAGAAAGGGCAAATATCAAGCCAAACAAAAAGGGAAGCCCCCAAGCTGGTAGTAAGAAAGATTCCAAGTGTTTATTCTGTAAAAAGAAGGGACACATGAAGAAGGAATGCGCCAAGTTTCATAAATGGTTTGCTGACAAAGGTACACCAACCTCATTTATTTGTTATGAATCTAATATGGTTAATGTCAATAATTACACTTGGTGGCTTGATTCTGGATCAATAATCCACATCTCAAATTCCTTGCAGGGTTTGAAAAACCTAAGGAAACCAGTGGGAAGTGAGCATCACATTTTCTCAGGAGACCAGATGAGCTCACATGTGGAAGCTATAGGAACTTGCTATTTAAATTTACGTAGTGGTTTTGTTTTAAAATTAGAAAAGACCTTTTATGTTCCAAGTTTCTCCAGAAACTTGATTTTAGTTTCAAGGCTTGTACCTTATGGATATTCTTTTAACTTTTCAGATTCATCTTTTAGTTTATATTATAAGTCTGATTGTGTTGGGAATGGTACATTGTCTGATGGTCTTTATAGCATTAATTTACAAAACAATGCCACTTACGGTTCAATGCATGTTCACACTGGTAATAAAAGAGGTGTTATTAATGACGATTCCTCTACATTATGGTACCAGAGATTAGGTCATATCTCCATAGATAGATTAAAAGATTAGTGAATGAAGGGGTACTTAATACTCTGGATTTTACTGATTTTGAGACTTTTGTAGACTGCATTAAGGGAAAACAGACTAACAAGTTAAAGAAAGGTACCAATAGGAGTTCAACCATATTAGAGATCATACATACTGATATATGTAGTCTAGACATGGACTGACATGGTCAGAATCATGTATCTCTACATGCTTTATAATAAGAATGAAGCATTAGATGCCTTTAACATCTTTAAGGCTGAAGTAGAGACACAACGCTGTAAGCAAATTAAGATCGTGAGATCAGATAGAGGTGGAGAAAACTATGGTAGATACACAGAGAATGGATAAGCACCTGGGCCATTTGCAAAGTTTCTTCAAGAACATGGGATTGTTGCCCAATATACCATGCCTGGTTCTCTGGACCAAAAAGGTGTAACAGAAAGAAGAAACCGAACATTATTAGGCATGGTGCAGAGTATGTTTTGCAACTCCAATCTTCCTAGATCCTTGTGGCCTGAAGCACTTAAGACGGTAGTGTATATATTAAACCGAGTTCCAACCAAGGTTGTTCCAAAAATGCCATTTGAATTATGGAAAGTTTGGAAATCGAGTTTGCGACATATGCGCGTTTGGGGATGCCCGTTTGACGTGAGAATTTATAATCTACAAGAGAAGAAGTTGGACCCAAGGACCATTACTGGGTATTTCTTTGGATATGCTGAAAGGTCTAAAGGTTACAGATTTTACTGTCCATCTCACAACACTAGGATTGTGGAATCAAGAAATGCAAAATTTCTTGAAAATGACTTGATCAATGGGAGGAGTCGAACTCAAAACATAGTTTTCGAGAAGGATCATTCAAAATATCAACCTTTCACCTCAAGTGATATATTGGTTATTGTTCACAACACCCCTCAAGTACAAACTGGTGTTGAACAACCAATCATTGAAGTTCTACAAAATGCTGACGACATTCCAGTAGATCAAGTACTTCAAGAATTGCCAAACACTTTTGAACAACTAGTTGAACCACATACTTCTCAGGAAAATGATGGTTCAACATTAAGAAGATCTACTAGACTCAGGAGATCAGCAATTCTTGATGATTATATTGTGTATCTGCAAGAATCTGACATTGGAACCGCAAATGATCCCATGTATTTTTCAGAAGCCATGAGTTGCAAAGAATCAGAATTATGGTACAATGCCATGAAGGAAGAGATGAATTCTATGAAGAGTAACGGAGTCTGGGATCTTGTTGAGTTGCCTAGTGGATTTAAAGCCATTGGATGTAAATAGGTCTTTAAAACAAAGAAAGACTCATTAGGCAACATTGAGCGATACAAGGCAAGACTCGTTGCTAAGGGATTCACTCAGAAAGAAGGAATCGATTACAAGGAAACTTTTTCTCTTGTATCTAGGAAATAGTCCTTGCGCATTATTTTGGCATTAGTAGCCCATTTTGACTTAGAATTGTAACAAATGGATGTGAAAGCGGCATTTCTCAATAGAGATCTAGATAAGGAGGTTTACATGAAACAACCTGAAGGATTCCCCTCTAGTGATGGTGATCAATTGGTTTGCAAGCTAAAAAAGTCAATATATGGATTAAAACAAGCATCCCGCCAATGGTATTTGAAATTCCATAATGTCATTTATTCATTCGGGTTTGTAGAAAACATTATGGATCAATGTATATACCAGAAGGTCAGTGGGAGTAAAATTTGTTTCCTTATTTTATATGTTGATGACATTTTGCTAGCAACCAATGATAAGGGTTTTCTACATGAGGTGAAACAATTTCTCTCTAACAATTTCAATATGAAGGATATGGGTGAGGCATCTTATGTCATTGGCATTAAGATTCATAGAGACAAATTTTGAGGTATCTTAGGTCTGTCTCAGGAAACCTATATTAATACAGTGTTAGAGAGATTTCAGATGAAGAGTTGTTCACGAAGTGTAGCTCCCATTGTGAAGGGTGATAGGTTCAATTTGAACCAATGCCCGAAGAACGACCTTGAAAAGGAACAAATGAAGGACATTCCATATGTTTTTGCTGTCGGAAGCCTAATATATGTTCAAGTCTGCACGAGACCTGATATTGCATTTGTTGTTGGAATGCTGGGGCGATATCAGAGTAATCCCGAGTTCGACCACTGGAGAGCTGCAAAGAAAGTAATGAGGTACCTTCAAGGAACCAAAGACTACATGCTGATGTATAGACAGACGAACAATCTAGAAGTCATTGGTTACTCAGATTCTGACTTTGCTGGCTGTATCGATTCTCGTAAATCAACATCAGGATACATTTTCTTGATGGCCAGTGGAGCAATATCATGGAGGAGTGCCAAATAGATTTTGACCGCCACGTCGACTATGGAAGCCGAGTTAGTTTCCTGTTTTGAGGCTACTTCACATGGTGTATGGCTTAAGAGTTTCATTTTTGGGCTTAGAATTATGGATTCTATCTCTAGGCCATTAAGAATATATTGCGATAATTCAGCTACTGTTTTTATGGCCAAGAACATCAAAAGTGGAAGTCAAAGTAAACACATCGACATAAAGTATTTGGACATAAGAGAACGTGTTAAAGAAAAGAAAGTGGTCATTGAGCACGTCAGCACTGACTTAATGATCACAGATCCTTTGACTAAGGGCATGCCACCGTTTAAATTCAAGGATCACAGACAGCACTGACTTAATGATCGCAGATCCTTTGACTAAGGGCATGCCACCATTTAAATTCAAGGATCATGTTGTGAATATGGGACTTGGTTCCATTGTGAAAAATTTTCTTTGTATGAACAATGTTATTTCAGTGAAATTCTTAATTAATGTGATATTTTTTCTCATATTTATGTGCACTTTAATTTTGAGAAAATTCATTTGTGTTGGACCAAGAGTAAACATAGGGTTTATTCATAAAGTATAAGAAATAAATACACAGTAATACATGGAAGATAATACTCGTCATTAGAAGACCTATCGCCATGATTCATGTATTTATTACTTAAATTCAGATTATCGATGGGTTTAAGATTATATTAGAAGTTTGGACCAAGTGGGAGAATGTTAACCATTTTATTATGAGAAACGGTTTTTCTCACAATCGAGGTCTCAACTTCTAGCAGTTGCAACTCCCTTGGTAACACGAAGCCATGAACATCCTTGATGGGAGGTGGGCTTTACATTGTGTTGGACCAAGAGTAAACATAGGGTTTATTCATAAAGTATAAGAAATAAATACACAGTAATACATGGAAGATAATACTCGTCATTAGAAGACCTATCGCCATGATTCATGTATTTATTACTTAAATTCAGATTATCGATGGGTTTAAGATTATATTAGAAGTTTGGACCAAGTGGGAGAATGTTAACCATTTTATTATGAGAAACGGTTTTTCTCACAATCGAGGTCTCAACTTCTAGCAGTTGCAACTCCCTTGGTAACACGAAGCCATGAACATCCTTGATGGGAGGTGGGCTTTACATTGTTGGTTCGGTCCCCAGTCTGGTCACTTAAGCCCCTTCAGTTGAGCCATTTCCGAGATTGTTCAGAGATAGGAAGCGCCGAACAGAGAACAGAGAGAAGGAATCTGAAACGTACGGAAAGAGGTATGATTTTTCTTCCGTTTAAATTATATGATGAATTTTATGTTGTTAGAAATTCATGTTTAGGCTTACAAAAGGAACTTCTATTTAACTAGAGAGATTGGTTGTTCACACAGGTGTTATCGGGTCCAGTAAAAAAAGTGTCAGACCGATGAAGGAAACATTCTAAGACCCAAAAAGGGCTAAAACCCAAATGACTATGACAATCTCTACGATTAAATTGTCTTATCGACTTAATCAATCAAATCATAGTTATAAAAGGAAAACAAAACTATCAACACCTAATGAAGGAGAAGCCTCTGCTCTCCCGCCATTGACAACATGGAGGCAAGGACTTCATCCCTCAATGATATCAATAAAGGAGGGTAAGAGAAGGTCGCATCCCCCTTCCCCATCTCAATCTTCTCTATAATACAAAGAAGGGGAGGGGGAGGAGGCCCTACCCCTCTTGTAGCAAAAAGCTATAAGGATGTGGGGCTCCATAGCTGAAATAGGATTCATTTTGGCTAGAGCACCCAAATCCGCTATATATTTGACACAGGTTTGTCGATACTTTAATAAAATTTTATGCAGAAAGACTTGCTAAATCTAATATAATACATTCACCAAATCTCAAACCCTAAGTACTACTGTAGTGACCATCTGTGACTTGTAGACCCTTTGAACAAGATCACTACGGGTCACTACTTTTCTAAATACAACTCATGAGGTTCAATATTCGTAGATAAGAATAACTTGTAAGTGGAGAGAGTTAAATGCCACCTTGCAGCAATCAAATTAGCCACTTACCATTTTGTCTCTCAAATTTTCATCTTAGGTGTGTTTGCATCAATAGAAAATCATAGAAGAGTATTGACTAGCAGAATTTTTTTTATTTGACTAAAATTTTCTGATGTTTGTATAGATTGTTGGTGATAAAAAAAAAAATTTCGTTAATTCCCTTTGCCCTTCAAAATTTTAAGTTATGAGGAAAATGAGTTTTATTATCTGATAAGAAACTTCAGGAAAACTAAACTTAAAAAGAATTAAAGTGACCATTTAGTTCATACCTCCACTTATATTTTACTATGTATAAACCCTTTCATTTTGTTTCAAGTGTAGACATAAGTGATCAAATTAATTTAGATACTACTTCCTATGATGGTACAGGAAAAAAACTGGTTAATTTTTTTTTTCCAATAAGAAAGTTTTAAAAAAAACTAAAGAAAATAAAATTTATTTTTCTATGATTTTATAGTCTATAGTGTCCTTCATAAAATAATAACACAAAGAGTGTATTAAGCTTTCTAATACCTTCCTATTCAAACCTGATCTAACTATGATAACAAGAACCATCTGAACTCTTTGTTTGTTGATCAATCGAATTATATACCAATTTGTAAATAAATTACAAAAATTTATATGCTGATTATGTTGTAGATACTCTCACAAATTATAATTAAATTGTATACGATCTACTGGTTTAAAACTTACAAAATTTTCCATTAAAGAAAAAAACAGTTAAAATAATGATAATTCTACGAAAGAAATTTCAAATATAGCATATTAATAGAAGTACCTTCTTCTTCATACTGTCAATTTATTGCATTTATGTATTCCATCTTTGTTCCATAGTCATATCAGGAGGCTCTATGACATCCAAGATGGAAGTTTGCCATGGATCAAGAAATGCATGCCTTATATGAGAATCAGATTGGGCCCAAGGTTCCTCTTCCTCCCAGCAAGAAACCCATAGGCTGTAAATGAGTTTTCACCATCAATCACAATCAGAATGGTTTTGTTGCTCGCTTCAAAGCCCAACTCGTTGCCAAGGGGTGCACTCAGTGTAATGGAGTAAATTACTAGGAAACATTTTCTCCATTGGCTAAATTAAACTCAGTACGCATCTTATTATCTCTAGCCACTAATATTTCTTGGCCGGTATATCATTTGGATGTAAAAAATGCCTTCTTGAATGTGAATATTAAAGAATATATATATATATATATATATATATATATATATATGCATCAACCACCTGGCTTTGTGGTTGAGGGGGAGTTGATATGCAAATTGACAAAGTCTTTATATGGGCTTAAAGAAAACACAAGGCATGAGATTATATTATCTCAAAGAAAATATGTTTTAGATCTACTAGAAAACACAAGGATGATGGGGTGTCAACCAGCGGATACCCTATGGATGCCAACACATAGTGACCATCTGTGACTTGTGGACCCTTTGAACCAGATCACTACGGGTCACTACTTTTCTAAATACAACTCATGAGGTTCAATATTCGTAGATAAGAATAACTTGTAAGTGGAGATAGTTAAATGCCACCTTGCAGCAATCAAATTAGCCACTTACCATTATGCCTCTCAAGTTTTCATCTTAGGTGTGTTTGCATCAATAGAAAATCATAGAAGAGTATTGACTAGCAGAAATTTTTTTATTTGACAAAAATTTTCTGATGTTTGCATAAATTGTTGGTGATAGAATTTTTTTTTTTTTTGGTTAATTGCCTTTGCCCTTCAAAATGTTAAGTTGTTAGGGAAACGAGTTTTATTATCTGGTAAGAAACTTCAAGAAAACTAAACTTAAAAAGTATTAAAGTGACCATTTACCTCTTACCTCCACTTATATTTTACTATTTATAAACCCTTTCATTTTGTTTCAAGTGTAGACGTAAGTGATCAAATTAATTTAGATACTACTTCCTATGGTGGTGTAGAATTTAGGATCCCATGAAAGGAAGTTTAGATCAACAAGAAAGAAGAAGAAGAAGAAGAGAGAAGGAGAAGAGAAGAAGAAGAACATGGAAGGAGAGAATTTGGATTAAGGGAGAAGAGGGTTGCGTCAAAAAGAAAAATGAGGGCTGGACGAATTTGTGGAAAGAGAGGAGAGTGTTTCAATGCCCTACCTCTTAGCCAATACCTTTATTTATAGTTTTACAATGCCCTTAGGGCTACAACTTCATAAAACAAAAGACATAAAAGGAACACATATTTACCCTTCTATGCCATCTCTATGGAAAGTACTATATTTTACACATATGTCACTCTGACGTGTGGGCTTCTTGTCTTGAGCTCATGGGCTTGAGCCCATCTTCCAACACTCCCCCTCAAGCTGGAGGAGAAAAGACATCATAAATACCCAGCTTGCCACATATAAACGATAGGATTTTAGATGTAACGGGTTTAGTGAGAATATCAGCTACTTGCTCTTGAGATGACACATGTTTGAGAGAGATTATTCCTACTTGAAACTTCTCCCATATAAAATGACAATCCACCTCAATATGTTTAGTTCTTTCATGAAAAACTGGATTTGAAGTGATATGAATGGCTGCTTGATTATCACAATGCAGATTCAAGGACCCCTTTTTATAAAAACCTAGTTCGATAAGAAGGGTCCTGACCATAGAAGTTCACTAACAGTATGGGCCATAGCTCTGTATTCTGCTTCGGCACTAGATCTTGCAACCACATTTTGCTTCTTACTTTTCCATGTAACCGAGTTTTCCCCAACCAGAGTACAATATCCTGATGTAGATTTTCTATCATCAGGAGATCCAGCCCAATCTGCATCTGAGAAGCCTTCTATGTTGAAGTGCCCATGTTTTTTATACAGCAATCCTCTTCTTGGAGTTCCTTTTAGATAATGTAATATTCTCTCTAAAGCCTGCCAGTGGGTAATTTGTGGTTTGTGCATGAATTGACTCACCACACTTATAGCATATGATATGTTTGGCCTAGTTACCGTGAGATAAATCAGGTTTCCCACGAGTCTTTGATATTTGCCAATATCAATATCTTCTTCATTTGTGGCACACAATTTTACATTTGTATCCATAGGTGTGTCAACTGGTCTACAACCCTTCATTCCTATTTCTTCAAGGAGATCCAAGACATATTTCCTTTGAGACAATATTATCCCATGTTTGGGTTGAAGAACTTCTATACCCAAAAAATATTTAAGCATACCAAGGTCTTTAGTCTTGAATTCTTGACATATCATCTGCTTCACCTCTTGTATGCTCAAAGCATCATCACCAGTTAAGATAATATCATCCACGTATATGGCCAATAATATTTTCCCTTTGACCGTATCTTTATAATATATGGAATGATCAACTGAGCACCGATGAAAACCAAACCGTAAGAGTTTTTGACTAAACCAAGCCCGAGGGGACTACTTAAGTCCATATAAAAACTTTTTTAACCAGCATATTGACTCCCCCTCAACCACATAACCAGGTGGTTGAACCACATAAATTTCCTCACTGATATCACCATTCAAAAAAATATTTTTAACATCCAACTGATAGACGGGCCATGAGGAGTTAGCAGCAATAGATAAGATGATGTGTACCGAATTAAATTTTGCAACAGGAGAGAAGGTCTCCTCATAATCTATCCCATAGCACTGCGTATAACCCTTAGCAACAAGTCAAGCTTTAAGACGAGCAACCGATCCATCTGGATTATGTTTCACAGAAAAAATCCATCGACAACCAACCGGTCTTTTACCTTTCAGGAGTGATGTTAAGTACCAGGTTTGGTTTTCGTATAAGGCATGCATTTCTTCATCCATAGCAGCCTTCCATCCTGGATGTCTCAGGGCCTCCTGATACAACTGTAGAACGGAAGTAGAAGAAAGGGACGCAAGAAACTGAAAACACTCAGAAGACAAGCGATGGTGAGACATAAAATTTGAGATAGGATGCGACGTTCTTTTCTCAAAGCAATAGGCCGAGTATCAAATTCAGGCTCATACATAGGAGGAGAAGGACTGACCTCGGGTGGATCCGACAACTCCACAGGTGAAGGTACGGCCGGTGCATCAGGGGATGGTTCCACTTCAAGATTGAATGGTACAAGCGGACAAGGAGTAGTAGAAGGACAAGTCCATCCTGGAGGAGCATCATGGGAAGAGTAGAAGGGGGTGTCCTCAAAGAACGTCACATCCCTAGAGATAAACATCCTCTGAAGGGTAGGATTGTAACAGACATAACCCTTCTGGGTGCGAGAGTACCCCAAAAAAATGCACCTCATAGACCAAGGATCAAGTTTATTTTTATGTGGGAATGTAACATGAACAAAACACGTACATTCAAACACTTTCAAAGGAAGAGAAAAAGGATCTTCACCATTAAATAACACAGAGTAAGGAGTTTTATGATGAAGGACTGATGAAGGTAACCTATTAATTAGAAAGCATGTTGTAAGTATAGCATGAGGCCAATAGAAATAGGGTACCTTGATGGAGTAGAGGAGGCCCCGAGCAACTTCAAGAAGATGACGATTCTTTCTTTCAGCAACACCATTTTTTTGAGAAGTATAGGCACATGATGTTTGATGAATAAGCTCATTACTCGCACAAAATGATTTGAAGTCATGAGACATGTATTCCTTAGCATTATCAGATCTAAGGGTTTGAATTTTCTTCCCAAATTGTGTCAAGACCATAGCGTGAAAATTTTTAAACAAAGAAAGAATTTCGGAACGCTCTTTAAATAGATATAACCAACTCACTCGAGTAAAATCATCAACAAAAATGACAAAATATTTAACTTGGGAAATATTTGAGACACATAAAGGGCCCCGTACATCAGAATATATTAGCTCAAACGGAGCAGTACTTGTAGTTGTAAGACGAGGAGAATATGTACTCCTGACATGTTTACTTAATTGGCAAACCTCATAACTGAAATTAGAAAGTCCTTTTAAAGATGGAACCAAAGAACGAAGTGAAGGGGTAGACGGATGACCAAGTCGGTTGTGCCAAAGTTGGGCCTCAGATGTGGTGGACGATAATGCAGCTAATGGTGGAAGAGTGAAGTATACAAACCCCCCTTTTCATGGCCGCCACCAATCACCCGCTTCGTAGTGAGATCCTGAAAGACACAAGAAGACGGTGAGAAGGTGATAGAGCAATTTAATTGTTTGGTCAATTGACTAACCGAGAGCAAATTTAAAGGAAATTGAGGAACAAACAAAACATCTTGAAGGGAATATATGAAGTAAGAGAGGAGAAACCTTTGCCAAGGATCTTAGTTTGGGTACCATCAGCAATAGTAACAAATTTATGAGGATCACAAGGAGATAAGGACTGCAATAAGTGTTTGTTACCTGATAGATGTTCGGAGGCCCCGGAGTCGATGATCCAAGAGGAAGAGGAGGAAGAGGAAGAAAGCATACCTGAGGCAATAGTAGTGGTAGCAATAGATGATTCCATGAAGGACTTCATTTTTTGAAATGCAGCATAGTCCTCAAGTGTAAGAGTCACATTTCCGGATGATGATTCAGCCTTATCTTCATTTTTCTCAACGTTAACCGAGACTGGGTTAGTTGTGGCCCAATCAGGCTTGCCATGAAGTTTCCAACATGATCCCACAAGGTGGTTCTGACGGCCACAATAAGTACAAAGTTGAGGCTCAGTACGAAAAGAATTCTTACCCGTTCTACCACCTCTATTTTCAGCCCCTCTCATAGTTCGACCCGCTCTCATAATTCTGCCCCGTCCTCGGGATGAGGAAGATGTTCCTCGATTGTCAGAGAACATCGCCGATGGAGCATCAATAGGAGAAGAAGGGGATGGATCCGGTATCCGAAGTAATGTAGCACTAATATCATCGAAGGATGGAAGAGTAGAAGACCTTAGAAGCTGAGTGTTGGCCACCTCAAGGTATGGTTTAATATTCGATAAGCAAATGGCTGCTGCCAAAGCTTCTCTTTGTCGTTCTTGAACGACAATATCAGTGGAATATGGCTGAGCTAGTTTCCATTCTTGAAGAAGACCTCGAAACCATGCCAAAAATTCGTGAATATTATCTCCATGTTTCGTATGCAGCATGTTTTGTAAGACATCATATATTTTTTGTAATGAAGCAGTGCTTGAGTAAAGCTTGGCACAAGTGTCCCATATGTTCTTGGCGGTTTCCAAGTGGACCACATTGTTGGCCACCTACTCTTTCATGCTATTAATGAGCCAAATTATCACCATGTTATCATTCTTAACCCACTTAAGGTAGGACACATCTTCTTCATCAATCAGAGGAGGAAAGTTAATAACGTGACTCAAAAGGTCACGAGTAATAAGAACCCCTCCGAACCGATTGTGACCAGCTCATGTAATTGGAGAGACCTCTAAGTGGAATTGTAGTAATATGGAGTATATCACTCTTATTACTATTATATCCAATCTCCATGATGAGGCAAGTAAAATATGGAGGCCAAGGGAAATGGCCTTCTTCAAAGAACAATTACTCAATGTAATTTGAAGAACCCGTAGACAAATCAATCACCAACAATAGAGAACAAGAACCAATTTCTTTCACGAGGGCAAGCACCAAATTATCAACAAATTTTTGCCTTTAGAAAGTGATAATAACATCCAGCCATCACTCAACTTCTCTTGTATTCATAAGAACAAACAGAAGAAAGTATATGCAACCGATTAGGCCTTAATCCAAACTCCAACACATATGAGCAATAAACAAAAATTTAGAGAAGATTTAACGGCAAACCAAGACACTTGGAAGAGATTTAACTTCAGCTCATGGGAGACTTCAATGTAAATAAAAATTCAATTGTTGAAGTTAAAAAAAAAAAGGGGGAACTAAAAAGGGTAAATAACTACTGGAATTTCATCAAACATATAATGGGCATCCAACAACATAACACAAACCCATGAGCAACCTTAAGTAGGAGAAGATACAACAACATGTGCTGGAATTCTACCTCGAATGAGATGGATCCAAATCACATAAAGGTAATTGAATTTCACCCATCAATCTTAATAAGATGCAAACAGCAAATGATCTTGATCACTCTTGTAATTGATTTACAAGGAGTCAAGATTATAACATCAATTTAATCATAGAAATAAATCTTTACAACATATAAAGATTTATCTTGACTTGATGTGACTCAAAATTCAAGAAGTAAAGAAAAACAATAAAAAGGAGTATGTAAATAAGAAAAGGAAACAAAAAAAAAATGTAAATAAGAAGAGCATGAACTTATCTCTTCATGACTGAACTCCTTTTACAACTTCTTGAACAAATTTCATAATAACTCCATGAAGAGAGATCCTAAACTCCTTGCTCTGATACCATGTAGAATTTAGGATCTCATGAAAGGAAGTTTAGATCAACAAGAAAGAAGAAAAAGAAGAAGAGAGAATGAGAAGAGAAGAAGAAGAACGTGGAAGGAGCGAGTTTGGATTAAGGGAGAAGAGGGTTGCGTCAAAAAGAAAAATGAGGGTTGGACGAATTTGTGGAAAGAGAGGAGAGTGCTTCAATGCCCTACCTCTTAGACAATGCCTTTATTTATAGTTTTACAATACCCTTAGGGCTACAACTTGATAAAACAAAAGACATAAAAGGAACACATATTTACACTTCTCTGCCATCTTTATGGAAAGTACCATATTTTACACATATGTCACTCCGTCGACGTGTGGGCTTCTTTTCTTGAGCTCGTGGGCTTGAGCCCATCTTCCAACAGGTGGTACAGAAAAAAGTTATTTTTTTTTTCCAATAAGAAATATTTTTAAATTAAAGAAAATAAAATTGACTTTTCTATAATTTTATTATCTATATTGTCCTTCATAAAATAATAACTCAAAGAGTGTATTAAGCTTTCTAATACCTTCCTATTTAAACCTAATCTAACTATGACAACAAGAACCAACCAAACTCTTTGTTTGTTGATCAATCGGATTATATATCAATTTGTAAATAAATTACAAAAAATTATGTGCTGATTATGTTGTAAATACTCTCACAAATTTTAATTAAATTGTATATGATCTACTCTTTTAAAACTTATAAAATTTTCTATTAAAGAAAAAATAGTTAAGAATAATAATAATGCAATTAAGAAAAATGGACCCACCTACGAAAGAAATTTCAAATATAGCATATTAATAGAAGTACCATCTTCTTCATACTGTCGGTTTCTTACATTTATTTCTTCCCATAGTCCTATCAAGAGGCTCTACGAAATCCAGGATGGAAGTCTGCCATGGAAGAAGAAATTCATGCCTTAAATGAGAATCAAACTTGGGCCCAAGGTTCCTCTTCCTCCCAACAAGAAACCCATAGGCTGTAAATGAGTTTTCAATATCAATCACAATCAAAATGGTTTTTTTGTTTGCCTCAAAGCCCGACTCGTTGCCAAAGGGTGTACTTAGTGTAATGGAGTAAATTACGAGGAAACATTTTCCCCAATGGCTAAATTAAACTTAGTATGCATCTTATTATCTCTAGTCACTAATTCTTCTTGGTCGTTATATCATTTGGATGTAAAAATGTCTTCTTGAATGTGAATATTGAAGAATAGATATATATGCATTAACCACCTGGTTTTGTGGTTGAGGAGGAGTTGATATGCAAATTAACAAAGTCTTTATATGGGTTTAACTAGTCTCCTCGGGCTTGGTTTGACAAATTTAGCCAATCAATGTTACGGTTTGGATCCAGTAGGTACTAGGATTTAGTAGATCAGTACCCAGTAGTAGGTACTTATTAGATCGTTATGTCTTTGTCAAAAATACCTTAAAGGAAAATATATTACCAACAATTTATGTGGATAATATCATCTTACCTGGTAGTGATGTAGACGGCATAAAAGGATTCAAAGAGAAGATATGCAACAAATTTAAAACAAAGGATTTTGGACTTCTAAAATATTTTCAGGGTATTGAGGTATTCCAATCAAATGATGGGATTATATTATCTCAAAGAAAATATGTTTTAGATCTACTAGAAGACACAAGGATGATGGGGTGTCAAACAGCAAACACCCTATGGATGCCAACACAAAGCTATGTGCAAGCACTAGAGAAGATGCTAATATAGATAAATATCAGAGGCTTGTGGGAAAGCTCATTTACCACACATTGACTAGACTAGATATATCATATGCAATAAGTTTGATGAGTTAAAATATTCACAAAACACAACTTACCCATTGGCAAGCCTTGGAGAGAATACTGAGATATTTAAAAGGAGTTCCAGGGAAAGGGCTTCTCTATAAGAATCTTGGCCACTTCAACATGTGTTGGAATATGGGCCCAAGCCCACACGTCCAAGTGTGTGGAAGATGGGCTCAAGCCCATAAGTCCAAGGAAGGCCCACACATCCAAGAGAGGTGGCATCATGGTAAATAAGAAGACTTCTCTTAATTTGTCCAAGATCTCTCTTAGCCTAAAGGCTCTCTCTCTCCCTTTCTCTCTTCTCTTCTCATCTTCTTTTCTTCTCCCCTCCCTATCTTACGTTGCTCAAGGTTGTAATCATGGGATCCTAAATTCAACATGGTATCAGAACAAGGAAAGATTTGAGATGGAAAAGGAAAAAAAAATGGAGAAGAAGGGGAGGAAGAAGAAATAGAAACAAGAGGAGTTTGTCGTTTTTCCTTTAGTTTTCTTTCCCAAACATGTTTTTCATTGGACTTTTAACTCTTTTACCATATGTTCTATATAGAAAATTATATATCGTTAGAAATATATTTTAGTTTAGTTTTCAATTCAAAAAGAATCGTTGAGATCAGATTTTTCTACAAAGATAAATCGACATCTAATGTAGCAAAGATCAAGGAACAAAAAAGATTTGAGTAGCAAAAGAAAGCTTCAAATTTTGAGCCATTTTATGCCATCAAGAATGGGAATTCATATGGAGAACATATATCTAAAGAAATATATGTAAGTCTATTTTCTTAAATATTCAAAAAATTCTCAATCTGAGTTTTTTATATGGATATATCGATCATGGAAGTGTCAATGGTCGTGCTGGCCAAAGGATAAAATGTACTCAGTTCGGCCAGATTACAGAATCCAAAATCTATAAGATTATTTATCTCAAAAGAAATATATTTTATGAAGAGAAGTTATACTTGGATGAAAGGTATATAATTCTTGTTTCAGAATGAGAAAATTTCAAGTCAATTTGATCTATATTTAAGGAGATATTCACATTGGAAGAATCAAATATCAAGTTGGAATCCTATTGCACGCAAAGATCCGAAATTAAGCTGAATTTTTTGCTTGATTTATTGAGTTGCTGTTATTGATCAACAATATCCGAAAAGTATCTCATGATCTACCCTGGAAAAAAATATTTTGTTAACTAACAATATTTGGAAAGAATCTTTAGAAGATTACCTTATTTTCTAAAATTTTCCTTGATTTAATTGTCAAAGAGAAGAAGTGTTCATATGCAAAATTATGAAGATTTTTGGCTAGCCACGAATTTTGTGAGTTTTTGTTGGTGATTTGGAAATATTACAAGAATCTAATTTGATATCCATGAGTATTAAAGCAAGGAAAGATTGATTTTTTGGTTAGTAGTGCTATAATACAAGGGAACATTTCCTTATTTATATTTGGAAGTGGCTGATTTTATGAAAGATCTTTTCAAGATCATGATTTGGTGGATAATTTGATTATAATGCTTTTCATTAAGAAAGATATGATTTTTGGGCAGCCAAGAGTTTTCTTAATTAAGTGCATGATTAATTGACTAAATTCAATATTTGAGTTCAGGTTGAAATTGGAAGATTGGGCTCGGATTCTTCCTTGAGCCCAATTGGTTCAAGTTGTCACTTACTTGGGCTCTTTGATTTGGTTTGGTTCTTCTTAAACAAATGTTGCTAATTTATATTTGAACTATTGTGAAGTTATTACTACTAGCCTCCTTAAATAGTGGATGAAAAATTGAGATGGAAAATTGACTAGCTCAATTTACCAAGGAAGGATATCTCAGGCTAAGCTTAGTGATAAGGTGATTCACAAATATTTTTGGTGATCTTGTACTTAAATAATTCTTTCATGAGTTGATTATTAGCCCTAGCTAGTCCTAAGAGGATCAGTAGCTCAAGGCTTGAAGTTTACTAAGGTTTGGAAATTACTTTCTTACTTCATCCTTTACAAGTAGCTTAGTACTCGGTTCTAGCTTATTATTTGGTGCACATTCTCCTTATTCAAGGATGGACTCGCTATGGATTATTTCATGTGTCCTTATTAAGTACTTCCATTATTTGGTATGTGTTATTTGCGTATTGGCCCATATCCGTTGCTACTATTTTATCTCTCTAACTGAGACATTATTATTGAAGAAGGACTTCTCGGTTGTTGATTGTTGTTGGTATTGGTTATTTTGATGAAGAAAAAATTACATGGTAGCCCCAACATATTATATTTCGGTGATTCAACATTCAACCGATTGTTGTTGGTATTGGTTATTTTGATGAAGAAAAAATTACATGGTAGCCCCAACATATTATATTTCAGTGATTCAACATTAACCACCCCAAACACCAAACCCACCCCCCCCCCCCCCCCCCCCCCCCCCCTCCCCTTCCCCGCGCTTATTTGGCAGTTTTTCTCCTACCATTTGAGAATCAGTGGCCGGTGTTGTGACACCGTGATGGAGGAGATTATTTCTACACTTTTGACCAATGCCTATAGACCCACTACCTACAGAGGATAGGAGTGTTCCCAACATCTAGTGTGAGACAAGTCTATTATTCACCCCAAATGTGTTTTTTTAGCTACCTTGAGAAAGTGGGTAGACTTTGTGCCCCACAGTAGGGTTACTCTTCCGCCTATGAAATTGAGCAGAAAATATTTTTGACTATAACCATTTGACTGGAGTATGGAGCTTTGTCTTACGGCTATGGGTGATTTTACTCTCTTATAGTATGCCAACTGGGTCTCTTGGTAAAGAACAAAAAGGCCACCAGCTTGAGGGGGAGTGTTGGAAGATATCATGGATTACCATTTTATACGGGAAGATCATGTACACCATTTGCAGGAAGTTGGAAGATAAGTCCAAGCCCACATGACCAAGGAAGGCCCATGGATATTTGGTGTGTAGAAGATGGAACTCAAGCCCACAAGACCAAGGAAGGCCCACAAGTCCAAAAGAGGTGGCATCATAGTAAATAAGAAGACTTTTCATAAAGATGGCACAATTATGTAATTAGTCAAAGAGGATCAGGTCTACTTATGTATTTTCTAATGTAAAGCTTGTAGCCCCAAGCAGCAAATGTCAAATTGAAAAAGAGGTTCAAGCAGTAGCAGAAAGTTCAACTTCCGAGGTATTTTTTTCTATCAAGAAAGAAACTTTATATGGAGAATTATATATAAAAAGAAAGATACATAAGTCTATTTTCTTACCAATTCAACTAATTCATGGTATGATTTTTTCATAAGGAGATATTGATCTTGGAACAGTCAATGGTCATTCTGGAAAAAAACGAGAAACAATACTTAGTTTGGCCAGATGACAGAAATCGAAATCTGTCAGATTATTTATCTTTTGATAATTATATTTTATGAAGATAAATTATACTTGGATGAAAATTATTTAATTCTAGTTTAAGACGAAGTAAATTTCATGTCAATATGATCTATATTTAAAGATATATTCAAATGGGAAGAATCAAAGGTCATGCTAGTATTCTGTTGCATTGAAAATTTTGAATTTAAGCCAATTATTTTGCGTCACTTTTTGAGCTCTCTGGTTTGAGGGTTTATCTATACATCTCTGTTATTTGGGCTTATGGCTACATCTATGATATTTGATTCAAGCTGGGATCATTGCCATTACCTCCTCGATTGAGGGGGAGAAGTAGAAGAAGTACAAGGAAGAGGTATTTTATTCCGTATGTTGTGGATAAGTTTTATGTGACAAAAATATTCAAGAAAGAGGGATCACTAAAGATGAAGCTTATGCATCTAAGAAAAAAATATTTATATCGGATTATGATTATTTCATAGGTCCTTCTACAAGGTTTATTATTGTGGTTCGTATTATATATGTTGGACAATGGTCTACTTCTATTATGTCTCTTTGGAGGGGACATTATTATTGAAGAAGGTGTGGGCCTCCGCCCAAATTATCCACATGATCTTGATAAAAAGAGGTTTCCTAAAGTTGCTAGTCATTTTGGAATAGGCCTTGGACCCAATTTAACATGGTATCAGAGCAAGTACTCATATTATTGAATTTATGGAAAAGAAAAATACTTCATTGACTTCATTAACTTATTATAATCAGAGTACATGAACTTCTATTTATAATAGAGGAAGGTAGTAGAGTCCAATTACAATAAAACTACCTATGTCCCAATTACACCCAAACTCTAACACTTAAAGATAAGTCCTAGCATAATTAAATAACTCAATATAGATAAAAGACAAACATAACTCAACTAGAACTCATCTAAGACGTAACCATAAGATAAAGATGTCCTTGTGAGTCCTTCTTGATTTTTCAACTTATGTGATAAGAATGTCAGCTCATGGTAATCATGGTGGGTCCTACTTCTTATGGGCTTGGGCCCATCTTGTGGGCCTTCCTTGGTCGTGTGGCCCATCTTATAATACTCTTAGATATGTGGGCCATCCTTAGTCATGTACCCATCTTCCAACACTCTCCCTCAAGTTGGGGTGAGAGAACATCATGAACTCCCAGCTTGCTGCAAATGATGTATAAAATCTTTTTGTATAAAATGACACATATTCCAATATGTCTTCATCTTCCAACACTTTCGCTCACACTGTTGCAGCCTTCCATGAGGCCCTGCTGGCATAGTATAAGTGAGAGTAAAAATCACTCCTAGCCAGTAAGACATTGCTCCATACTCCCAGTCCTAATGCTGGATGTAGGGCACACTCCATCTTCTATAGGTAGTGTGACTATCGACAATACTCTGAAGTGTCCACCACCGTGTCCCTACACAGGACAAAAACTCTCAAGTGGTAGGAGTAATAAAAGTCATTACAAGGAGTAGTGCGTTTAATTATAATGGTGTCCCAATCCGAACATCGACTCTCATGATATCCCAACCGTGATATTTTTTAGAGTTATATTTGTCATGGTGTCCCAATCCGAGCACTGACTCTCATGGTGTCCCAATCGTGATATTTTTTAGAGTCAAATAAATTATGGTATGAGAAAAGGTACTGAGGCCACCTCCTCTTCAATACTAATATCTAATCCAAAGAGACATAATAGCAACAGTTATCATGTAACACGACCATCTTTCAACACATATAACACGAACCAAAATAATAAACCTTGTAGAAAGACCCATGAAATAATCATAATCCAATATAAATATTTTTTCTTAGATGCATGAGCTTCATCTTTTATGCTCCCCCTTTATTTAATATTTTGGTCACATAAACTTATCTACAACATATGGAATAAAATACTTCTTTCTTGTACTTCTTGTACTTCTCCCCTCAAGCTGGGAGGTAATGGCAGTGATCCCAGCTTGAACCAAATATCATAGATGCAACAATAAGCCCAAATAATATAGATGTAGTAATAAGACCTTAAACCAGAGAGAAGTGAGATATTTTCTTGATATAGCAACTCAAACAGTGACTCAAAACAAAGGCTATAAATTCGAATTTTTCAATACAATTGAATATTAGCATGACCTTTGATTCTTTCAATGCGAATATATCTTTAAATATAGATCAGATTGACAAGAAATTTTCTCCTTATGAAACTAGAATTAAATAAATTTCATCCAAGTATAAATTATCATCATAAAATATAATTATAAGAATATAAATAATCTGATAGATTTCAGTCTCTATCATCTGGCCGAACAAAGTATTGTTTATCCTTTTTTTCCCGAATGGCCATTGACTCTTCCAAGATCAATATATCCTTATAAAAAAATCATACCAAGAATTGGTTGAATAGGTAAGAAAATGGACTTATACATATTTCTTTTGATATATAATTCTCTATATAAAGTCTATTTCTTGATAGAATAAAATACCTCAGAAGTTGAAGCTTTTTTTGGGCTGCAAGAGGATCTTTTCCAATCTGACCTTTACTGCTTCAAAGATCGATTTCTCTTTGTACATAACTCAGATAAAAATTTGGTTGAATAGGTAAAATAATAGACTTATAGATATTTCTTTGGATATATATTTCTCCATATAAAGTCTAGTTCTCGATAGCATAAAATACCTCGGAAGAGGAAGCTTGTTGCTGCTACTCGAACCTTTTTGCAATCTGACCTTTGCTAATTCAAATATATATATCTTTCTGTAGATAACTCCAATTGGAAAAAAAATTATTTTTATTTGGAAAGTAGACTCAAATATCTTTCCGTCAATATATAATTTACAATATGAAAAACTCAGTATAGAGGTGAAAAATACAAAACAAACTACGGGTGTAGGGACTGAAAAAAATAACTATGAACCTAGACTTAGGGTTTAGGGTTTAGAGAAAAGGATCTCATTACCTTTGTGGGTTGACCAAGTCAACTCAGAAAACCTGCTCTGATACCATGTTGATTTTCATAACTCCATGAATTTAGGTCATGGAGAAAAATGAGAGAGACACCATTAGGAGAAAACTGGAGGAGAAGAGGTTATAAACTTGATTCCTAACCCTCCCTCTGATGCTCTATTTATAGATTTATGAAACTACTGTATTACAATAATACCCATGAACTTAGGGTTTAGGGTTTAGAGAAAAGGATCTCATTACCTTTGTGGGTTGACCAAGTCAACTCACAAAACCTGCTCTGATACCATGTTGATTTTCAGGACTCCATGAATTTAGGTCATGGAGAAAAATGAGAGAGACACCATTAGGAGAAAATTGGAGGAGAAGAGGTTATGGACTTGATTCCTAACCCTCCCTCTGATGTTCTATTTATAGATTTATGAAACTACTGTATTACAATAATACCCCTGAACTTAGGGTTTAGGGTTTTAACCCTAGAAATTTAACTTAATTACATCAATATCTCTATGAGATGACTCTTTAATTACCATCTTGTCATCTTGTATGTGGACCAATGGGCTTTCTCCTTGATTTGTGGGCCTTGAGCCCATCTTCTATATCTCTTGGATGCATGGGTCTTCCTTGGTCTTATGGGCTTGGGCCCATCTTCTAATACACTTGGATATGAGAAACTTAATACTCTGTCAAAAATATCAAATGTCAACAGTTAGGATTCCATGACAGAGGAACTTAATACCGTCAAAAATATAAAAAAAAATATCAATGGTTGGGATTCCATGACAGTGGAACTTAATACCCCATCAAAAATAGCAAATGTCAACGGTTGGGACACTATGACGGAGGCACATATTATTACATATATGTTATACCCTCCTGAATTGGCCAACTGGGCCTCATGGAAGAGAGCACCAGCGTGAGGGGGAGTGTTGGAAGATTAGAGGACTGCTATTTTATACAAAAAGTTTCTATACATCATTTGCAGCAAACTGGGAGTTATTGATGTTCTCTCAACCCCAGCTTGAGAGGGAGTGTTGGAAGATAGGGCCGAAGCCCACAAGATGGGCCCAAACTCATAAGAAATAGGACTCAACATGATTACCATGAGTTGACATCCTTATCACATAAGTTGGAAGATCAAGAAGGACCAACAAAGACATCTTTATCTTATGGTCACGTCCTAGAAGAGTTCTAGTTTGAGTTATGTTTGTCTTTTATCTATATTGAGTTATTTAATTATGCAAGGACTTATCTTTAAGTGTTAAAGTTTGGGTGTAATTGGGACAAAAGTAGTTTTATTATAATTGGACTTTACTACCTTCCTTTATTTACTTAATGAATATTAATTTGACCAAGTTGACTCCCCCTAAATCTTCTCCCCCTTTTGGCATCAAAATAGGAACAAAAATTGAAATCATACAGAAAATGAATTAAAAAAATAGAGTCATATACACAAAAAGTGAATCAACTATGCTCACTTGAAAAAAAAAAAGTAAGTCAACTATGCTCAAGAGGAGTTACAGTTGACAAAGATTATAGTATTCTCGACATTTTTTTTCTTATCTCTCGAGTTTCAAATGATATTATTGGAGAGGTTAGTAAAATGAGAATACATGTATTCATAGTAAAACAAGAAAATTCCGATAAAAAAAAGAAAAATAATCAACCAACATTATAAATAGGTGAGTATAGAAATTGGGAGGACATTTTGATTTAATTCACAAGCGTGGGAATATAGAAAGTGGTACATGAAACAAGCCTAGCTAATGCTCATTCCCTATAAATCGCCTTTATGCGGCCTCTGCTGGTCTAAGAGTGCTCGGGGTCGGTAAGGGAGGCTAGAGGCCTTGTTCGGAGAAGATGAAGTGCAGGAAGAGGAAGTGCTATATTGCTCGGATTAGTTGTAACTCAAAAAGTTATTTTTTACAAAGATACTTCAAGTTTTGAATCATACAAGTTCAGCTGGTAATCTTTAGAATACATAATGTCTTAGAAAATGCCAGAACATATTTTCTGTCAAAAGAAGCTGCCATCAATATTTCTCAATCTCTTCATACTCTTTGTGGGAAAATTCAATGCTGAAGCTGTAAAAAAACTGGTTTTAGTGGAAAGAAGAAATCACCTGATTAGACCCACTTTGCATGGCACTATGTAGACTTGCGTAGAAGCAATAAAAAAGAGCCACGAGTTCATTAGGCCAACCACTATGACCCAACTATCTGGTCCATTACAAGATTAAGAGGAAAGCAATCAATGGAGGTTTAATTATTAGGAGAGTACTAGACTGCTTTAAACTGATGTTACATAAACAAGCATAAACCAATGCTCATAATGTAATGGGAAGCAAGGTTTCATTTACTTTAATATGTCTTTTTCATGAAAAAAGTTCCTATCCCATTCTTTACCATGACCTCCTTTATACCCATGTGATTTCCTGAATTATGTTTGAACTTGAGATGGACTCACAGCCATTCCTTCATGTGACACCCACATAATCATTGTACATATCATTTAAGATGATGATGCACCAAGGATAAATATATAACAAATATTGCCAAACCTATTCAAATTCAATTTTCCAAATTTTAACAAATAAAAATTCCTTCTTCCATATTGTGAACATGTACATTTGGTTATATTTTGAGAATGGAAGATATATTGGTAATGAATTGTGAACAACATGTAGTCCGGTCTTAACGCTGAAAAAAATAATTAAAAAACACAGTGAAACGGTGTAAAGGGAGTTAATGTTTGCAATTGATCATTGAGCTAATGTGCTTATTTACATTTCTAGGGACCATTAATGTCTCATGTTCATTGGAAACATTTTTCTAATTGAAAATTCTTACCAGGAAAATCATATAAATTGTCTACATATGATTTTCCAGCCTAAATGGGTTGGAAAACTGTATTTTTTTTTTTTTAATAAGCATTTGACAATTGATGTTGTAATAGGTAATTTTTATGGCAATTTAATGTCTTATATTTTATTTTACTACAAATTTATCAAATAAGTATGGTAATGTTTGAGATTGATTATAAAATTTCATTTATTTCCTTAGAAAAAATTCCAAGTAATTTTCTAGTAAGAGACTAATAGGATTTTATGCGAAGGTTTCTTGAAAATGTATCATAAGAAATATATTTTTAGTTTTTTTCTAGGATATAAATTTTCAACTAAGGGCACTAACGGGACGTGTGAGTTTCTAATTGGAGTAGAAATAACCCAATGTTACCACCACTTAAATAAGATTTTTTTTTTTTTTTTTTTTTGTCATTTTGAACTGAACAACACACATATACTCCTCAATCAATCACAGTAAGATACGTCTTTACTCACGTATGGTTTAGCCTACTTACCTCTCCCTTCAATCACAATAAGACACGTGCTTAAACGTGAATAAGTCTCGTACGTATTTTGCTACTCCAATTGGAACAGCAATTTAAAATTCTTCATCCATCACTTTAATGAATTTGTTACAGATGTCCCTCACAACCATTTTCCCTCCGCTTTTCAACATCGTCTAATGACACGTGGCAATTTTTTTGTGCACGTAATGCATGCATGACTGTGCTCATCTCCCGTGTTCCCATGGAGGGGGTGGAGAACACGTTGCAGAGGAGAGCTGTGTGATTAGCCAAATGGTTCTTCTTTCCTGCATGGTCAGATTTCTTTCTACCATTGAAACAAACGGAAAATTATCAATCCTTCTGAAAGAAGTGAGAAGTTTTCGAAAAAAGATTGTGAAAAATTAAAACCTCTGGATGCTTTAAGATCAAACCTAGCTAATTAAAACGAAAAAGTGTGCTATCATGGTCATCCATTTACATTCCTGGTCATCAAAGCTATCTGCTTTTCTGCAACAAGAGCTAGCAGTTCCAGGAGAGCTGCTCCATTGTACCCACATTGTAGTAGGGCAACAGTGCCGACTCCATGAACTCAAGGTCGTAGGCGTTCTCCATGACCTCTCCTTTCTCTTCATTTCTGTTCTCTTCAAACTGATCGATCCCGTATAGTTTTGCTGCCTCTGGCTGTTGCTCCTGTTTCTGTAACTGCTCCTGTGCGACGATTTCGTCATTTTGGGGGGCGGCTTGTGATGGCTCAACATTACCTCCCCACAAGCAGTTCTCATCCAAGAACCCAAACCCAGCCTGACTGAACGAAGAAGACATGGATGTGTTGTCGGAGGAATTTGATGTGTGGACAAACTCGGTTGAAGCAAGTTGGGTGTGATTATCTTTGATACCCCAGAAAAGTGCCGGGTTTGGGTTCATTGCCATGGCGTCTTCGTACTGAAAACTGGAAGAGATGGGAATGGTTTCATGGGGTGGATTATCGGGTGGAGGAGGCGGAGGTAAGGTGATGAAGGGCGGACAGATGTCGACGGAGACATCTCTTGGGTCGCAGGCGTTGAGGTGGTGGTTACTGATGGTGAAGGGCGCAGGAGGCTGCTGCTGTTGAATCCGAGGAGGATTGCATGCACTGATTTTCGAGTGGGAAGGCAAGAGGTTGTGGGTCTTGGGATCTAATCCCTGTGCAATCAGCTTTTTCTTTATGCACGAGTTCCAGAAATTCTTAACCTCGTTGTCAGTTCTTCCAGGGAGATGCTTCGCTATCTGAGCCCATCTGCAAAGCCCCCCAAAACGAAGAGAAACCGTCAGAAAAAAAAAAAAAACTGGTTCGAGTCATCGGCATTTAATGAAAGTGCAGAAAGGTTTTTAGGATCTGGACAACCCTTCACCTGTTGCCGAGAATCCTATGCACATCGATGATGATTCTCTCCTCCTGCGCCGAGAAAGAACCCCTCTTCAGATCAGGCCTCAGGTAGTTAATCCACCTGAGTCTGCAGCTCTTCCCGCACCTCTGCAGCCCTGCAATCGTAAACAATTCCCCTTGTTCAATGGGCAAATTAACCCATCAAGGAGAAAAACAATTTGAAGCCAGAAGAAAAAGGGAAGAAGAGAGGTGAAACGACCTGCATGCTTGGGGACTGAACTCCAGCACCCATGGCCGTGGGTGGTGATGTATTTCATGAGCTTCTCATCTTCCTCAGGCGACCACAGCCCTCTCTTCACCTTCTGCTTGCTGCAGCAGTGATGACCCATTTCCCACACCACCTCTTTAACACTCACACTCCAGCATCAACATTTATGCGGTCATATACTCCTCCTCCTATTTATATAAATAAATAAATAAATAAAATCCTTAAAATTTTAAAATGTATAAATATAAGAATAATTTTTTTAATACACCATATTTGTGTGTATGCACGATAAGCAAGCACGAATGGACCATGTTTGTGAAAATGCTGGAATTAACGTAGGCTTTACTCATAGAGAGGGGCCGGTACTAATCGAGTGTTATGGTAGCCTTGCATTCCTCTCAAATTTTAATTTATTAGTGAGAGAAACTCGAACCTTCAGAAGACAGCATACAGTAACTTATACCAAGAGTACATGTATACGAGTATGAGAGAATTGGTTGATTTATCACAGCATTGGAAAGGCTTTATAGAGATGTGCTTCGATCTGGGAAACCTTTTTCTGAAGATTCAATATAAACAACATGAACATCACTTGCTTAATGGAGAAATCAATGCCGTTTAGAGGAAGTTCTAATGATCTTTAAAGCCAAACCCCATCATTTCTTGCACCCAGAATCCATAAAATAAACCTGCGCAGGGGTCCCAAGCATGTATATCAATTCCTTGGCCTTCCGTTTTAAATGCAGAGAGATGAATGAATGAACGAATAATAATCCGGAAATGGGTATTTGTTTTCTTCACTCAATCGTTGCTTGGGTACGTCAATTTCTTGGTGTCAACGTAGTGGGTGATGATTGGATGTGTTCTTCCGACGATTATTTATTCATATTTTTACTCTCTTTCTGATCTGTTTTCAGAGAGTGACGAAAGGGAAGGTGATGGTAAGAAAGAAGGAAAACACGTGAAAGAGCAGCTGCCATTGCCGCGCAGAGAAGGGGTCATTCGTGTGGAAGCAGATGGCTGAGGAAAAGATTGAAGAAGAGGTCATGTGATTTGAATATTCTCTTTTCTTGTTGAGAAGAGCAGAGGAAGGAGGCCACGCGGGGCCTGAACAGAGATGGCGATATCTTCCAAGGCAAAAAGATTTTGTCCAGTCGTCTCCACTCTCCTCTTCCTTTTTTAAACTGATCACATGTTCCATGTAAGTTCCATATTTTTGAAAAATGAGAGGCAAAACTCATCTGGGCTTTGTTCAGATCAATGCTCATAAGAACCATTTCTGTTTCTACTTCACAGATTACGGTGGTTGGTTGAGTCCTTTTTTTTTCTCTTTTTTAACAAGTTAAAATTTTGATACCAGACTGAGATTTTTCCAGTCTTTCCGATCATAATTTTTGATACCTTAATTTTTGTATCAAATGTCATAAATTATGAAATGCTGTTGCTCTTGATTAGTGTTTAATATTGGTGTTGGGTATACATGAACCTTATTTCTTCTTAATGAGCTCCGATCAAATGCCCTAAGGGTCTGTTTCGAACTTCATGGAAAAAAAAAAAAACGAATTTGATCGTTATTATTCTAAAAAATAATTAACAAAAATAAGAATTTGATCATTATCTCATTTCACTAATTATTTTTTGGAATAATAATAATCAAATTCTCTTATTTTTTTTCTTTTCTAGGAGTTCCAAACAAACCCTAAAAGTTTCAGTTCATGTTTAATAGTTATAATCCTCACGAATCATGTGGGGACTTTGAGAAGGACCTACATCAATACGTCTTATTCCAACTCTCCACATGATTCATAAAAAAATAACCCTCTCATTTCACTCGAGTATCAAACGCTTCTCCCTCAACCTCAAGTCCCTTTCTTGGCATTGCTCGTTAGAAGAAAACGCAAAGCCAACGACACTAACAAAGAAGAGATCAAAACCTAGGAGAAACTCAACTTATCCACTGGAGCTTCTCTACTTACCTCAAGGGTTAGTTTCAGCAAATGTGTTTCTCTAGCTGTATCTATATTTTTTCTTCTTCTTTTCTTGTGTCCTTTTCTCACTCTTTCCTTATTATAACGATTTCTTTAGAATCTCAACTTGTTCTTAAACATTTATGCCCGTACGTTTCGTATAACCAAATAAATTTTTGAGTATACATGACTGATGCTTTCTGAGGTGAATCTGGAAAACGAAAGCTGGTTATTTAGTTATTTAAAGAGAGAAATTAGAAAGATAAAGGAGGTAGAGACAGGGACGGAGACAGAGAAAGGTTAAATGATTTTTGCTCAACTCGTGAGCGTTTCCACAGCTATTAAAATGCCCTGAACTCAAGAGTCTATAGTGATGAACAAGACATGGTTTTACTAATAAGCGGTAGAAGTGGTCCCTTAACATATCATTTCTATTGAGATCAGTAAGACCTAGAAGCTGTCTTGTTCTCTCTTAGTGAGAGACACAGAGAGAGGGATTCATAAAGATGGGACAGTGATGACAGTGTTGGCTTGCAAGCTTTCCCTTACAGCAGTGGGAGATATAATCATGAAGCTATAGGTTTGTTGGTTTTTTTTTCATGCCAATTCCTTTTGTCTTAGAAGAGATAAAAAATGTATTTTCTATCTCTCTAATGGAAAAGTGCGGGGCAAAATAATTAGTTTTGACCCATTATTTCATACACGAATATGCCCTATTCATGAAATCAATCCACTACGGGGTTTCAAAGGCACAATAAAACTCCATTTCAAACAAACGCAAGCCATTTGAATCTTGTATGAATTAAGGCAATAAAAAAAGAGAACGAGAAACTTTCGACGAAGAGTGAACCTTCTTCTAAAGTTTCAACAGGTTGGAGCATTTTTACATAAAAAATATAGCCAAAACTTTGGAAAGAGCTTTCATTGTGTCTTCATATCTCTCAGTGTCACTCTCTTGATTACTTAAACCATTCTTTTTATTTTAAATGGTCACTTTTTCTTTCTCCAACATAAAATACTTAAAATAGTTCAACAAGTATGTATTTCAAAGGGTAACCACTAGTTTAACGTTTAATTAACCTAATAGGGCCATCTCATCTTAGTTGAAGACATCATTCTCTGTGGTGTAACACTTTGTTAAGAGTTTTATTCCATAAAACATGAATGAATCTTCATCTTCTCCATTCTCCTAATTGAGAAATTTGTCTTAAGGATATGAACAAGCATATGATAGGTAAAAAGCATTCTAGGGACTGTAATCCATTTGGAGGAAATATACCTGTTCTGATGGTGTAGCTGTATTTGAATGCCAGAGTCAAGGGTTGGAGCACTTTCACCTCATATGGAGCTTGTGTCAATGCACCAATCATGGGAGAAAACCCTAACTACCTCATCTAACACGTTAAACTATAGGTCAAAGACTAACATGAGTAGCATCATCTATGGATTCTTACCTATGACTAGTTACCAAGTTTGCGCTGGCAAGTTACCTATGACTATACCAAATATGTAAATAATTTCAAACTTATATGACTTTAAAATCTAATGTCATGGACCCAGCTGTTTTTCTCAATGCATGTTCACTCAACCTCCATGTACGGACGTATGAAGTTCATACTAAAGCAAGTAAACTCATCTTTTTGGTTAACTTGACTTGGCCAAACGAGTTTGCATTATAGAATTGATGAAGATTTTTGGCTTATTTCAAACTTATCCTTATCATCTTAATGAAGATGTCTAGGTAGAAATGGATCTGATCCGTAAAGTGACGCGGACATAAAATCAATAATGAAAGAAAGTTACAAGGGTCTTATCTCTGATTTGGTCCTCTAATTCGAACTCTACGCACGAACTTGATTTGAACCTTGAATGACTGATCGGGTTAATTGTAGCCTCCTTTGGTTGACTAACTATAATATTGTAGATAGTCTCCACTTAGTGCTTGATAAGGAAATTTGACCTTGTATTATAGCAACGAGTCCCAAGATAGTGGCAAAGTAGTGACTTAGATGATTGTTTGATGCTACCTTAATTGTAGAAATCTGATAGGGGCTTTAAACTAATTTGAAGTTTGAGGTGTTAGGAGGGTTGACATAATTGCAACAGTATCTACTTGGTGCAAGCTACATGGCAACTTCAAAGGAATTTTATATTGTTGCATGATTTTTTCTATTTGTCGGCAAGCTTTGTAGTAGTCTCTACTTTTTTTTCTCTTATCTTCTCCCACTCCTCTTTACTAGGTACACATGCAAAGGAGGAGAAACATGTTAAAAAACTTCTTCTTCTTCCCATGAAAGTATAACACCTCAATTGTATCCATTTGAAATAGTATCACCTCATCCCTTTAGATGGAGCAATCCTACTATGCCACATATCACCTACTTTAATTAATTGGAGCTTTCTTATAACCCCATGTGTTACCTTTCTTGCTTATGTGGTGCAAGGGATTCTTCTCTAATTTGATTTTGGTAGTGATCCCATTATAATCCACTTCATCTTGACCATGGATTGGGCTTGATCTCAATAATCAATCCAAAATTCAACCAAAACTCTGATTTTGAAATTGATAGACTATTTGACAAAATCTCTATACTTTGACCATCAAGATCTTTGACTATAACCATAATCAACTGGTGTTCACACTCCTCCAATCTTGATCATTGATCAATACCAACGATCTGGACCGTTGATTGGGGTATTAATTTAGATGAATAAATTTTTATGCTTATAAATGCTCCCTTTCAAGTTTGTTCTTCAAGTAGATTAGGCTTGAAGCTTTTTTCTTCCATTGGCTCTGATGTCTTGCATGACCAGTTTGTATGTACTTCATTACAAAGATCGGGAAAAGTATGTGATTCTCTTCAATGATCGAATCCCATGCAGAATTATAAATCTAACCAAACCAGATTAATCTTCTATTTGCATTGAGGCAGAGATGTATATCAGTCAAAGATCAAAATGGGCCACATATTAATCTTCTATTTGCACTTCAAAGGTAAATAAGTACATAACTCCACATGCTCTTCTTTGTTATTTCTTCGTGTCTTCCAAGCTTGATGAAATTAAACACATTAACACTTCTTATTAAATTCAAACTCTACCTTCATTTGCCATGATAAGTTAAAAGGAGAACTTCAAACTTGAGTAATACAAGGTAAAGATGATTAAGTTACTCTTGTGCTCTTTCGAAACAAAAAATATGGAGCTCTGAAAGACTCTCCCCTCAATTGATTTATAAAAATAGGATTATTTGTTCAATCCAAAGTTTTTTTTGTTGTTGCCTCATTGTAACTTGTAAACAAGTGTTGCCGTTGTCGCGTTCATGAATCGCCACTGCAAAAAATAAATAAATAAATAAGAATATTTTTGCAAACAAAATCCACTGGAAGAAATGCTTCTCCCATCAAATTTCGGAATTCCCTAGGAAAAAGCATACCCAATTAATTGCCATTAGGTTCAATTCATTAATTACAAAGGTATGAAATATTAATTATTTTTTAAGAATAAACTTTGTCGATATGAAATTAAAATTAAAAGGTCAAACATAAGTCTGAGATATTGTTTGTACAGCATTCGTTAACTTAGGGTCTCTAACAACATTTTCAATTATCCACTTGAGAGAGTCAATTGACATGGTGTCTATGTCTACAGAGGGTATTAATTTTTATTTGATTAACGATCTTTCATCTATCATTTTTCCATACTATAAGGTTTCAATTGAAGGCAATGGAAGAGAGAAGAAAGAAGGAGAAGAGGGGAGGAAGAGAAGAGATAGGAGAGGAGAGAGGATGACTGAGAGAGAGAGGGAGACGAGAGAGCACGTTGAGGAGAGAAATAGAGGAGAATTCGGGTTTTGGACTTATGTCCTAACGCTCCCCCAAAGGCTTTATTTATAGATGCCAAACATACAAAACTTACAAGTCTCCCTTGGACCCTAGTACGAGTGAATAAAGGACAAAGCTCATAAGAGAATTACATCAATAACACCTAAGTTTTCCCATACCTTCTAACACTCCTCCTCGAGTTGAAGGTGAGAAGACATCAAATATCCCCAACTTAGTGCATGGAGTGGAGAGAACCTTGGAGTTAATTGATTTTGTGAATATATTAGTAAGTTTTCTGTGAGATAAGACATGCTTAAGACATATAATTTCTGTTTGTAGCTTTTCTCACACAAAGTGACAATCCACTTTGATATGCTTAGTTCCCTCATGAAAAATCGGGTTAGAGGCAATGTGGATTTCAACTTGATTGTCACAGTGGAGTTCCATCGGTCCTTTGTTGAATCTCAACTTTGCTAGAAGAGATTTAATCCATAAGAGCTTACTTAGCGCATCTGTCATGACTCTATATTCTACTTTTGCACTAGATCTTGCAACTACATTTTATTTTTTACTCTTCTAAGTAACAAGATTGCCTCCAACGAGAGTACAATATCTTCATGTGGATTTTCTATCATCTGGGGATCCAACCCAATCCACATCGGCAAATCCCTCAATATTGAAATGACCTTATATAGAAGCTCTTGTCCTAGTGCTTTTTTCAAGTACCTGAGAATTCTCTCCAATGCCTACCAATGAGAAATTTGAGGTTTATGCATATACTGACTGATCACACTGATTATAAAAATAATATCTAGTCCAATCGCGGTGAGATAAATTAGCTTCCCACCTAGCCTTTGATACTTGCCCACATCAACTTCTTCTCCAGAACCAATACATAATTTTGTATTTGTCTCCATACGGGTATCAGCAGGACGCCATCCCATCATTCCTATTTTCTTAAGCAAGTCAAGAACATATTTCTTTCGTGATAAGTTAATATCATGCCTGGATTGAAGAACCTCAATACCAAGGAAGTACTTAAGGAGTCCCAAGTCCTTTGTCTTGAATTCATTGCATATCTTGTGTTTGAGTTGACAAATGTTATCAGTACCACTACCGGTTAAAATAATACCATCCACATACATAGCAAGTAGTGCCACACCTTTCTCAGTATGCATGAAAAATAAGGGATGGTCCACAGAGCACCTTGTGAACCCGAATCGGAGCATAGCTTGACTAAACTTGTCAAACTAGGCCCACAGAGATTGCTTCAAACCATATAAAGATTTTTGTAAGTGACATACCGACTCCCCCTCAACCACATATGTATGTGGTTGCTGCATATAAATTTCCTCCTTAATATCACCATTGAAGAAGACATTCTTCACATTTAGTTGAAATATAGGCCATCAAGAGTTAGCACCAAGAGATAGTAAAAGACATACCTAGTTGAGCTTCCTGACGGGTGCAAATGTTTCCTCAAAGTCAATCCCATAACACTGAGTATAGCTTTTAGGCACGATCAGGCTTTAAGGTGGGCCACGTGGCCATCGAGACTATGTTTTATAGTGAAAACCCATTTACAACCGACTAGTTTTTTTATCGGATGGAAGGGGAGCAAGTCGCCAAGTTTGATTCCCATAGAGGGCTCCTATCTCTTTATCCATCATTGTTTTCCATCCTAGATATTGTAGGGTCTCCTGATAAGACTGAAGAATAGTGACAGAAGAAATAGAGGCAAGAGACTGATAATAAGATGAGGATAACTAATGGGTTGATAAAAAGTGAGAGATGGGGTGAGGGGTAAATGGTCGTGTGCATGACCTAGGCTCTTTCTGAAGAGCAATCGGTCGAGTATCAAATGGAAGACCAAAAATATGAGGTGGAGAAGGAGAACTTACCTCAGAGAGGTCTGGAGATTCCATAGGTGTAATGTCGAGCAATGCTTCAACGGGTGGAGCAAGTACGTCATCATGACCATGAACTGTTGAGTCATCAATCAGCACAGTAGGCTTAGTAAACTCATTAGCCGTAGAGAAACCAAGTGGGTTACTAGTAGATGAATAAAAGGGTTGCTCTTCAAAGAATGCCACATCGCTAGAAACAAACATCTTTGTGAGAGAAGGGTTATAACACACGTATCCTTTATGAGTATGAGAGTAACCAAAAAAGATACATTTAATCGCCCTAAGATCAAATCTAATAGTATGTGGAAATGTAATATGAACAAAACAAGTACACCCAAAGACTCTCAAAGGAAGAGAAAACATATCATCACTAGGAAAAAAGATGAGAGTATGGTGTCTTATTACCAAGTACAAAGGAATGCAACCTGTTAATGAGAAAATAGGTCGTAAAGATGGCATGTGGCCAGTAGAAGTGAGGCACATGCATATGGTGCAGAAGAGCTCGGGCAACCTCAAAAAGGTGTCTATTTTTTCTTTTGGCTACACCATTTTGTTGTGGTGTGTAGACACAAGAAGTCTGGTGAAGGATTGTTTTATCTCTACAAAAGGATTTCAAATCTTCTGACATATATTCCTTGGCATTAATTGAGCGAAGGATCTTCAAGGTAATATTGATCTGAGTAGATACCATGGCATAAAATGATTTGAAGGTAGGTAATACCTTCGATCTTTTTTTAAGGAAGAACAACCAATTAACCTGAGAAAAATCATCAACAAATGTAACAAAGTACTTTGAACAGGAAACATTGGACATGTTCAAGTCCCTACACATCAGTATGAACTAAAGAGAAAGGAGCAACACCTTACTTTTGCCTTGGGGAGAATAAGTACTCCACTGGTGTTTACTTACCTGATAATCTTCACAGTTCAGTAATGGAATGTAAACAATGAACCATATGTGTGAGAGACATCAAGGATGGTTGGCTTAGTCAATTGTGCCACTCTAGAGCATTTGCTAAGAGCTGGATGTATCTGTGAGTGTTGGATAATTGAGGTAGTAGAGGCCCCCTGTTCACGGCCGCCACCTATCACTTGTTTTGTCTACAGATCCTGAATAACACAAGAAGTAGGAGAAAAGGTAATGGAACAAGTAAATTTTTTTGTTAATTAACTGATAGACAAAAGATTTAAGGGAAACTCAGTAACAAAAAGGACATCTTTTAAATGAATGGTAGGTGTAACAAATGTGGACCCCACCTCACACACCTTGTTTTGGGATTTATCTACTATAAAAACAAACTTGTCAGTCAAATGTGGAGAGATAGAACTCACGAAGTTACTATTACCTATCAGGTGCTTAGAGGCCCCAAAATCAATGATCTAGGATAGAGAGGTAACCGAGACCATACATTTTATGGTAATAGCAACAATAGGGGGAAAACCTTGTTTGGGGTTGCTTGGTTGGCATGAGCCATCATGTGGTTTATCTTTCGATATAATTCAAATTTCTCTTCAAAAATAGTCTTCATGCGGGGTAGATGCCATCATATGCTTTATCTTTTGGAGTAATTCAAACTCTTCTACAAAGATGGTCTTCTTGCCTTTTGGGTTCTTATGAGCCATTGTAGAACTGAACTCTTTGAACCAACCAAATCCTTTTAAGGTATGGCAAGTTATCAATAAATAATGAACCCATGGTAATCAACCAATGATTTCCTTCTTCAATGATAATGTTTCAATCAGAAGGACACAATAGCAACTACTATAACGAGCCAAAACCCAAGAAGCACTCACGCGGCAATGAGAGATAGGATGTTCCAGAACTAACAACAGATAATAGGTATAGTAGTAGATAACATATAAAGAATTAAAGTCCTCAAGTGTAAATAAGGATGTGTGAGACAATTTTGTAGCAAGTTCAACCAAGCTGCATATTTCTATCTTCCATGAGTGTGTTAAATGTTGTTGAACTAAGAGAGAGAATAGTACCGAAGCTTGATAATTAAGCTCAAAATAAGGTGGAGTGCTTGACCCAAGAGCTGGTTCAAGAACTTCTCATAAACACATAAGAAAGCACATCTTCAATTTTATTCTAAATCAGAATCACTTGCCATAGATGATTTTTTAAAATAAGGAAGATCTATTTGGGAAACCTTTCTTATTCCAGAATAAGGCCTCTTATCTTGACTAATATATCTCATTTAATTCAAACAAAGCTTTTTGAAAAATAGAAGTGATCCTTCCCAAATATTGTTAATCAAAACCAAAAACTTTCCAAGGATAGATAGATACTTTCCTGATATGATTAAGCAAACAATATAAACTTTCTAAGACTACATGTTTGCCATTTTATGATTCCCTTCTTAGAAAAGGCAAATACAAGAGAGAGTTGCTAATCAAGATAATCAAGATAAGAAAGTTTCCAAATCAGCAGACCCATGTTGTTGTTCACGTTCTTGAGTAATGACTCCTTTGTTCTGACCATCTTGTTCGGTTTGGTTTTTGACAAAAAAAATGGAAGAAATGAGGGTTTTGGCCTCAGATTTGAAGAAAATTCTCTCAAAAGCAAAAATGGAATAGAGATTTGGGGCGTTGGAATAGGTTTTGAAATGATTTGGGATGAAGAGATAACTTAAAATTTTGAATGTGACTCTTCATCTCCTCTGTTTGCATCATGAAGGATTGATCATTCTGTTTCTATTGATTGATCAATTGCTTAAGTTGATCAATCAACCAATAGGCATTGATTGATCAATGACCTTAGCAAAGTGACCAAAATGTGATCTTTTGAATTTCATCTCACTCTTTTGGCACTATAACTATGGGATTTGTACATTAAGCTCAAAATTTTAAGTCGAAGTGAATCAAGGTGGGTTGCTCATGCTTAGTTCTCCTTAAAGCTTTGAGAAACAGACAAATCCTAATGGTTTTGTAAAAATATCCACTAATTGATTTTCAATGTGGACAAACCCAATTTTAATATCCTTGATTTGGACTTGCTCTCTGATAAAATGATGTTTAATTTCTGTGTTTTGATCGAGAGTGGTGAATTAGGTTCTTACTTAGAGTTATGGCGGTCATGTTGTGACAATGGATTGGAATTATTTTTTCTCTAACCCATAATTATCTAGTTGTTATTTCACCCATATAAGTTGAGTACAACAACTTCCACATGCTATGTATTCAGCTTCGGTAGTGGATAGTGCTACTAAGTATTGTTTCTTGGAAAATCAAGAGACAAGTATATTTCCAAGTAATTGCAAACTACCACTTGTATTATTTCTGTCAATTTTGCAACCAAAAAAAATTAGCATCTGAATAATCGACTAGATCAATGACTGAAGAGTTTGAGTACCAAAAATCTAAGTTGGGTGTCCCAAGTAGATAACGAAAAATTTGTTTTACTGCCACTAAGTGAGATACTCTAGGATCAGATTGATATCTAGCACATAAGCATACAGAGAACATTATATCCAATCTACTAACTGAAAGGTAAAGTGGGGATCCTATCATGCCTCTATAAAGTTTTTGATCTATGGCCCTACCGGAGTTGTCTGAGTCAAATTTCATTGAAGAACTCATGGGTGTGCTAATTGAATTAAAATTTCAATGTTGAATCTCTTAATCAATCCCTTAGTATATTTAGACTGATTTATGAATGTGCCATTTTTGGTTTGAGGTACTTGAAGTCCAAGGAAGAATGTGATTTCACCCATTAAACTCATTTCAAATTCAATCTTCATTACACTAGAAAATTCTTCATAATGAGAGAGATTTGTATAACCAAATATGATATCATCCACATAAATTTGAACAATTATCAAGTCTCGATCACGGTTCTTAGTAAATAGAGTTGTATTTATGTTTCCTCTCTTATAACCATTCTTTTCTAAGTGTTGATTTTCAATGCTCCATAGATTACATATTGGGTAAAGAAGAGAAGGAAAAAGAAGAGAGAATAGTGCATACGTTGGGGAGAAAAGAAGAGAAATAATAGAGTTATAGACTTAGTCCAAACCCTCCCCTTTATTACAATTATACTCTTCATCCTAGTAAGAGTGAAGAAGAGACAAAAGACAAACTAATTACATCAATGACACTCTAACATATTCATATCTTCCAACACTCGCCCTCAAGCTGGGAGGTAATGGCAGTAATCCCAACTTAAAACAAATAACATAGATGTAGTAATAATCTCCTCCATCACGGTGTCCCAATGATAAGTACGAAATCAGGCCCAAACTTTCAAAGGGTAGAAATTAGTGATAAAACATAAGTCGAAACCAACCTCAAATTATTTCAAACAAATATATTGATAATAATCCCTAAAATGGTAATGTCTGTTATTCACAAAACGGCGATAAAAAACCTTAAGGTACCAATAAAAAGTTTCACTGGACTTAAAACACTCATACATATAAAAAAAGACCAACCAAAACAACGCACCAAACGCGTTGGTCAAAAAGGGGATAACGAGAGTCAAATAAAGGACGATAGGAGAAAGTTGCCAACTAATAAAAGGGTAATGGGTAACGAAAAGGAAGATAAGATGAAGAAGTCAGGGTCATCATGTGCTTTATTTTTTTAAATAATTTAAATTCTTCATTATATGAACCAATGCCGACACCAGTCAGCAATTAATGAACCCAAGGTAAGCGACCAAGCAGTTCTTTTTCAATAATAATGTCTCAATCAAAGAGACACAATAATAGCTGTAGTAATGAGTCAATACCCAAATAACATGTACCAAGTATGCAGTTATATTGCAGCGAATAACCGAAAAATAATGTTTTAAGAGTAATAAGGACACATGAAATAATTTGCAGTGAGTCCATCTTTAAATAAAGAAGCTCTGCACGAAGTAATAAGCTGAGGATAATCCGAGGTAATAATCGAGCCGAAGTCAAGCTGGTAACAAATAGCAGATAGCAACTTTGACAATGAGTGAGTGAGTCAAGTTGAGTTACTTACCATAGGTTCCTAAGTTAAGCCAAGTCACAAAATATTCGAGTCAATAGACCAATATAGGGGAGTCAATAGTTGAGTCAGTTTTACACCAATGTAGTCAAGTCAATAGCCGAGTTAGCGACCAAGTCGGTTTCAAATTAACAATAGCAATACACAAGCTTGCAATAGCCAAATAATATGAGATAAGGTTATGAATTCCATAACTCAAAAAAACACAAGCCTATTGCAGCAATCGATGGACGAAGAAGTTCAATCTGGTAAGAACTCTGAGATTAATTTGGAATGACAGCAGTAGTAAATTCGAAATGGAGATTAATCACTAGTAACTCAAAAATATTTTCCCGAATTGATAGTACTAAGCCAGTATGCCATGTTTAATTGACGACAAATAATCTCAACCAACAGCTCTACAAATAACTCTGGAAATGTAAGCCAATACGATACAAGCAAATGAATGCTGATTTCAGACTTCGAATCGAAGTTGGACAGTAAGCTACCAGCTGATAACGAAATACGATCTGGTTGCAAAAAACAACTACGAAAGTCATCCAAAAACAACAACAAACCAAAAATTTGCTCCAACTTGAAGGCAACTTTCCAAAGATATGCTGCTAAAGAATCACTCCAATTTAGACGCCAAAAAAAATCCATAGGGAAAGGAGACGCCAACTGGAATGGCGCCATGAGAGAGTAATCAACAAAATATATAAAAAAAATTGGAAACGTCCAAAAATAACACAAAAAAACCAATTCTAAAAAGGATACAATTTGGCAGCAAGGAGCTCAGATCAACAACTGCAAGAATTAACAATTTTTGAAAACCTTCCTGGTATATGAAACAATGAAGACAACAAGATGTTGCCATTGACTACTGTTGAATCAAGAAGTCAAGATGGTTTTGCAACCGCAAGAAATTTTGGAAACTACAAAGCACACACTGATCTGCCAACCAAACGAACCATTAACTTTCCAATAATCACGATTCCAACTGAATACTAGGCCAAACCAAAATTTCTGAGACTCCTTGCAAGATATGAAAATAGAGCTAAAGTACAGAGCTTCGTGAGATTGACGGCAATTTGTGGAGATTGATAGCAATTTTAATCTCGCATGGGAACATTTGAAACAACAAAGCAAATGAAAAAAATTGTTGTTAAAAGGATACATATCAAATCTGGATTACGTGGACCTTCTGGTAAAATCAATAACGTCCTAAACAAAGATCAAATCTTCGAGGTGGCTAATGGCTGTAATAATGGCTAAAGGTTGTAATCTCGGGGTTCATCTCAGTAGGAGGAGCAGATACTTTAGTAGTCTAACATCTTTCTCTTACTCTACTTCTACCCAACAACGAAGAAGATGAAGACAAACGGAGAAGAAGAGAACTAGTAATCTCAACATTCAACAACGAAGTTTTAGATGAAGTGGAATCGAACTTGAGTAACGAAGTCAACAAATTCCCTTCGCTTGAAATCGACACTATAGAGTCAACTCAGGAATAAGAGAGTCAACCCTTGGACCAAGGAACAAGAAACCTATCAACCTTTGGTCGATGCCAACTCAATCTTGACAGGACATACCAACCTTGAGAGAAATTGTTTGAGCCATATCTAGAAAGACAAGATAAACATCAACAACAAGGTAGCAACCATCAAAGACAACAAAGAACGAGACAACAAGTAAACCAACATTGTAAACCAATGAGATATCGTCAACAAGTGAGGTTGGTTTCACCGGGGTCAATAAACCGAGCAAAATAGCAAGTACACCAACATATGAAGGAGTATTAGTAATGCACCATCAAATGATGCAACTTAGCAACAATAAACAGTTATAAAAGCATGGAGGATCGGTTGCTCTGGAGCCAAGAACAAAAAAAACTTATCTTTGTCATACAATTCTTCCATGCCGAATGATTCCTTCATGAATCACGATCCGAGTAAAAACTTTGGAATCCTAAAATCAATGCTCTAATGCCATATTGATTTTCAAGACTCCATAGATTATATATTGGGTAAAGAAGAAAAAAAAAGAAAAAAAAAAGAGTGCACATATTGGGGTGAAAAGAGGAGAAAGAATAGGGTTATGGACTTAGTCCAAACCCTCCCCCTTAAGCTCTATTTATAGACGCTAAAAGTACCAATACTATTATAATACCCTTCACCCTAGTAAAAGTGAATAAGAGACAAAAAAAATAGACTAATTACATCAATGACACTCCAACATATTCATATCTTCCAACACTAAGAATTCGCTTAAATCTTTCATACCACGCTATTTGTGCTTGCGTTAACCCATTTAATGTTTTATGTAATTTGTATACATGGTCAAGCTTACATCTTTAAATCCTTCGGGTTGTTCAACATATAGATATTCTTGTATGTACCCATTTAAAAAATGTGATCTTTACATCCATTTAGCACAACTTGAATTTCATTTGACAATCATAGGCTACGAGGATTGGAATTGCCTCTAGTCTTGCCACGGGTGCATAGGTTTCTTCAAAATTCATACCTTCTTGGTTATATCATTTGACAACTAACCTAGCTTTGTTTCTCACTACTTGATTTTCTTCATTCGCTTTGTTCCTAAAGACCCATTTTGTTGCAATGATTTGTTGATTTTCGGGTCTAGGTACTAGAGTCCAAACTTTGTTTCTTTCAAATTGATTCAATTCTTCTTGCATTGCCATAATCCAAAAGTCATCTTTTTCGGCTTCAGCAAAGCATTTGAGCTCTATTTGAGAAACGAAAACTCTATTTGCCATAGGTTCAAGAGTTGCTCTTCTAGTTGCAATTTTGCCTTTAGTGTCACCAATGATTTGTTCTAGAGGATGATCAGCCATGAACATATAGTTCTTAGGCTCCATAGGTGGTGGTTCTTCTTAGTTATTCGGGTCAATTGGGTTCTCTTAGAAATTTTGGTCTTGAGGTTGAGATCCTAGAGATGAACCTATGGGGTTTCCCTCTTTGTCATCAGAAATTGGAATTGGAGTTGGATTTGGCAAAAAGAATTCGTCAAACTCAACATGAACCGACTCCTCTACTCTCATGGATGTTTTGTTTTAAACTCTTTAAGCTTTGTTATGAGTAGAATAATCCAAGAAAATTCACATATCAACACTAGAGTCAAATTTCCTATGGGAATATTTCTCTAAGTGTTTTAACATGTTTCTAAGGGGAGGTTAGTCCCTCAAATAGACACATGAAGATCAAGTTCATGTCCAACATGAAGATCATGTCAGTCATGTACATGAAGATTATCTTCGCACTTGGTGTTAATGTTGACGACTTCATGTGCACTGGAAAACAGTTTTCAGTGTTAGTGCCCCAACATGAGAAAAACATAAAAAATAAGAGAATCTCTAAACCTTTACAGTACACTTAATTACAACATAATCTTTAAACCCCAAATTAGGTACAACAACCATTATTACTACACGAATAAATTATTTAATGTATAATTAAATATATTAATATATTTATTAATTGAATTAGATATTTTATTATGCATTAATATGGTAATTACATGAGCCAATGAAATACGCACATGATTAATTACAAATAATAAATACATAACGTTATAAATAAAAAATAAAAATAATACATTGAGTTATTAATTTATTAATAACATATGATATACTTTAACCTAAAATGAATAATTTAAGAGAAAAAATTGATCTAATCATAAATTTAACACACTATATATTTGTACATAATATATTTTATGTATTATTAATTAATAATATATTATCACAAAATTTAAAACCATTGGTTTAATTAACTATAGCATCGGATAATTATGCCAAAATAATTTATCAAATATTTATTTTAAAAATATTTTAATTATGACTATTAAATCACTATTTTAATATAGAAACTATAAAATAAATATATTAAATAAATAAAAATAATTATTTTATAAATAAATTTTATAAATAAATGATTTTGATGACAATAGTTTTAAACTATCGTCGTCTTCCTCAGGGGTGAAAAACTATTGTCGTCTTCCTCAGGGGCGAGCCAGTGGGCAACGGCGACAGTGACGGGCCAGTGGGTAACGGCGACGGCAGCGGGCAACACCGATAGAGACGGCGCTCCGACGATACGCAGAGAGGGAGAAGAGAGGGAGGCCGAGAAGCTCTGCAATAGATGCTCGACCTCCCGTGCTCTGCGACGGAGGTCGAGAGGGAGAGGAGAGGGAGGATGGCTGTTAAACTGAAGCCGATGGCTAAAATCAAAGCCGAATGGGGAAATCGATGCCGAATCGAAGTAGAAATTAAGAAATTGAAGCTCTAATGTCAAAATCGAAGAAAACCGAAACTGAAACAGGGAAAATAGCAAGAAATTGGAAGGTCTTTTGGGGGAAAAATAATAGTGTGAGGGAGAAGGGAGTGAGATGCCGAAAGGGAGAAGGGAGTGAGATGCCGAAAGGGAGCAGAGAGGGAGAAGAGATAGAGAGATAAGAGAGAGGGAGACGCGAGTAGGAGGTTCAGAGGGAGAGTGAGTCCGAGAAGGAGAAGGACGCCAGAAGGATGTTCGAGAGGGAGACCGGAGAGGGACGGCGGAGACGAGAGAGGGAGCAGACAGCTCGGGGTTCAGGGAGACAACAGAGGGGCTGCAAGAACGAGAGAGAGAGGTGCGGGAACAAAATGAGGAGAAATTAGTGAGACGGTCTGAGCCAGAGAAAGCCCCGCACGTGAGTCATGTAGATGATTCTCAAAATCGGGCGGAAAACACTTTCCACCGTTTACTCTTGGGACATGAACTCTTGAGTCATGTATGTTCAAGTACATGACATGAATTTCGGCGCTCCCTAACGACATAAGGACATGAACTGCATAATGCGCATAAAGATCATGTCCTAAGTCATGTGTAAGTGATGTGTATGATGATTCTAAACATGTCTATATGTAATTTATATCTTAAAATTTCGACGATCTATAAAGTACTTATGGAATAAAAGTTATAATATTCTCTTACAAAAATTGACTGAGTTTAAATGTTCATTTTTTATGCTTGAACTCGAGCCTTTCCGTTGTCTTCTTCGTTGTGGATGCTTCTTCAATAGATGTTCTTCAATTGTACTTGAGGTCTTTATTTTGGCTTTGAAGCTTTAGACCTTGAGATACTCTTAAAGGTGAAGCATACAAAAAACTAGATTTACAAGTTATTAACTCAATTAAGTTTTGTTATCATCAAAAACAATGTAGGAGTTAACCTATAGTCAACAGTTTTATCTTGCAAGATAGCAAGTTGTATTTCTTTTTACCCCAATACAATTTGAGGGAAAATATTAAGAGAGGAATTAAATTAATTTTAAATTTTAATTCAAAATTAAATTATGTAATAATTTAGGAAATTAATGACAAATCAATCAAATGATTTCCTAAAATCAAGAGAAAATCTTGATTGATTTGTCATGATTTCCTAAAATAAGGAGAAAATCTTAATTGATTTTGATTTCTTAAATTAAGAAAATTTGAATCCTTAATTAAGGAATCAAATAATCCTTGATTAACCTCTCTCTTTTTATCTGTTGAATAGGCTCCTAGGGTTGAACCACGTAAAGTTGGTTTGTACATTTGTTCCATTTATCTTCAATTTCATTTTCACATAAAAATTTCTCAATATTTTCTGATGTAACCCATAATTCAAACATTGAGGTAAACTGTTATTAGATCTTAACAAAAAAGGAGGGCGCAACGATTAACCACTTGCATACAAAAAATAGGAGGGAACGATGGCCTAACCCTTTTCTTTATTTGATTTATAAAACCTATAAATTCTTTTATATATTTAAATTTTTATAATTTATTTAATATATTTTTTTATATTTTTATATGTTGATGTAAAAACAATGATTAACATATAACTTTCTTTTTTTTAATTTATAAAACCTATAAATTCTATTTTACCCTAATTTTAGGATTCCATCAATCAATTTAAGATTTAACTGCACTTTGAATTATCCACATTTTAAAAAATCATATAAGAAGGTCATATTTGAAAATTATCTTATTTTTAAATTTATTTTATTCTCATTTAAATTAACATTAAATTTATTTTAGAAGTTTAGGATATTATTAATAATTATTTATTATTAATTGCAGTCTTTCAAAATAAAAAAGTTCAAAATCTAAAAATATTTACAGTAAAATCTAATACACCAGCAAGAGTAACCACTCTTCTGAAGTCACAGTTATACTGAATATTAATAACCTTTCCAATTCCTGAAACGACATAAACTCATAAGATTTCAGTCACCCTATCTGTAATTTCTACTATTAAAAGGAATAAAACCTTATTTAACTTATCCCTTTCAGTTTCAAATGATCTCTGCGTTGATGCATCTATATTTTTCAAAAAAAAAAAAATTATTACCCTCAGTCGTCGGTGAAAATACTTAACTCACCGGCGTTTCAAACCTCTCTTTCTTTTCTTTTCTTTCTTTCCTCACTGAAAAATACCCAACCCTATTGTAAATTCACATTCTTGAGGGTAGGTAGACAAAATGATAGAATTTAAAATGAACCACACTACACTTAGCATCTTAACATTATCCAGTAGAGTCTGAAAGCTCGACTCCATTGGAAGCAAGGATACTGAGGCACTCTGCTGAATAAACAAGATAAGGAAAAGGGCAGGTAGAGTTAGATGCAAAGGAGTTTGAACCTTGAATGTTATCTGACTTGGTCAACAAAAAAAAGAAGCTAATTTGAATAGAAAACAAGATTAACAGAACAGAGGAAAGAGATTCAAGGATGCTGATGGAAATCGAAGAGGCATGTATAATTTTGAGAATGTGGACAATGGGGGGATAACAACTGCACAGTAACACTGAACAGAGTCATAAGAATAATGACAGCAGAAGAGAATTTGAGCAGATGAGCTTATTCCATTAGAGCTGGACTCAACCCATATGCCTCATAAAATAATGCCAATCAATGGTTCTGAGCAGAGAATTCACTTTGCAAAACCAAGCGTTGAGTCATGAAATATTCTACTGAAATAAAAATAACACAATTTTAGATATATTATGACATTTAGGGAACCGACTATAGAAAGCAACCGAGCAAATGGCAAAACAAAAATTGAAACATGTTTGTGAATCATAATCAGTACAAGGTGCTAATATCAAATAGGCAGACTGGATTTTACCTAGTAAGCAAGATACCAAGGCTTTATAATCATTTGTTTCAGCACCGGTGAATGATAACGCAACAACTTCTCCCACTTTGTTTCCCTGTCTTTTAGGTTGAAGTATATGATCTCAACTTCCGTGAGATGGCCCATCCTGAACCTTGGAGGATATTCTAATGGTTCACATTGTGTTCTATCATGAGATATGCTCGACTACAGAATAAGCACAACAAATAAGTCTGAGTTAAATAGAAGTCAGACAAAAATTCTATCAACATAAAACTTAATTAACTCAATAATACCTGAAATTTGATAACCAACTTTTCAAGGTTGGGACAGCTCTGGAGCAAATATATCACAGATCTTACATAGACTTCACAAACACAGCGATCAAGCCATATTTTCAAGTACTTCAGATTGGCAAATGGAGTTTCTAAACAAGTGTGTACATCTTTCGCAAGCCTGAGCAACTGAAAAAACACAAAAATGAAAATTTAGAAGGGGAGAGTTGATCAATCAACAATTTTTGGAGATAAACAAATCATTTAGCTGTCAGGTTTTGAAGAAAACATATCAGTAAAGAAAGTAACCCAAAAGAAACAAGAATGAGTGAGCAAGTATGTGGCTGGTACCTGGAAGAAGGAACAACGCAAGGTAAGTTTTTTGACACAAGAAATGCCTCTAATCAGTTTACTCAAACGCAAATCACTAGCATCATCCCCATCATCTTTACAGCAGTAAAACTCTGCATCTGCTAGAGATAAACATCTACTAAAAATGAAAGTCTTCGGTACAAGAGAGAACGAATACTTAAATGATACCAGACATGGTGCAGAAACCTTGATTTCACAATTACTCAGGTTGAAGACGTCCACGGTGAGAATCCTTAAGGATGGAGCAGAAATATTGAGTGTTGACATACCATTGAACCGGATATCTGACAGTAACAAGGTCTCAAGAACAGGACAGTTTGAAAAGAAATCTAGGGGGATGCCGTCAGGAAGAAAGCCCACGGATATGAGTTCCATATTTCTCAGTCGACCAAAACCCTGCGGGAGTTGAAGAATAAATGCGCAATCCAGACATAATCTTAGTATTTCTAGTGTTTTGCTGGAAGGAAGCTCGAATATGCTTTCTGCGGGATAGAGAAAAAGATCAAGCACTTCTGTTTTTAGGTTTATAGCCACTTCAATCCATGTTTTCAAGTGATGAACAATTAAATCATCAGAGTCAAGGTCATCGCCACTATCATAGTATGAGAAAGAGAAATTTTTAAGATCTGATCCATCCCTCAGCATCAAAGCCTGATCAACAAAATCCACAATCTCTTGAGGTGTCCTGTTATGTCTGTTTCCATCCACTAAGACACTCAAATTGAATGAGGGGACGGACTTCCACAGGTACCTCCACCGTCTAGATACTAGACTTGTACGAATGGAATCCTTTGTTGGTAAGAAAGAGAGGATATGGAGAAGTATTCCTTCAGGTAAATTAGTGATTCTATCCTTGCCCAAGTAAGGAATCACGTCTTGTTCCCTTTCCATTTTCTCTAATAGATCAAAGCTTGCGGTCATGCATACAAGATCTCATGTTATCCTCTAATTTAAGCTTACAGCTTGACCTATGGATTACCCTGTAGGATTAATTTTCTCAAGCCACAGAATCCAGTGCTGTTACATCAAAGGAACATATTCTTTAGACAACAAACAAAGTGAGAACTATTTCACAGCTTCAAAACTTAAGCAGTTATATGAAGGAAAACACTATTACTGGTCACAATTTGACAATAAAACAAATAGGAAGCTGGCAAGCAGCACCAAAGACATTCTTTCTTCGATTTAAACAAGAGTAGTTTGTTCTTGAACAAGTATACAAGGTACATTGTTATTTTCGTGGAATCAGATAGGAGACAAATACAGATAAAGCTGAATTGATTATATGATTGTTGTACACGTCTACTAGGAAAACTCTTAGGTAAAGCTCTTGATGTTCTAGGTTGCAAAACCACTTTATCCATTCCAAATATAGGATGCTACCTTAACTTACCAACTTGGTTAATTTCATGTTGACTTTATGTGAATGAAAAGTTTTCCATTTTAGAGATTTGCAGGGTAGAACCTTTCCACTACTCCATAACAAAAAAAATGGACGTGACTCACGGGAAATGCATCATTCCCATTCTTCAGCATAGGAGAAACTATCGAAGGAAACTAAAGCCTGCCCATGTCCCAGTATTAAGAGGTGGGACAGGAACAGGGTACGATATTGGATAATCGTCCAAGGAAAGGAAGAGCGATCCCCAGGCAGGTGACCAATGCCGAGGGACTTCCTCTCTCAACAGCGACATACTGTCTCTAGAAAAAATAAAACAGAGAGAAGCCGGGAGGTTTCCGGCCGTATCCACAACAGTTTAATCCAAATAAACAACTGAGGTAAATTTGGCGGAAAATGGGAATTGATTAAATTTCATCCTCGCCACTACAGGAGGGAAGGAGACAGACCTGCGGGCCGTAAAGGGAAGTTGCCGGGTCCAGCAGAATCAGACGAAGACAGAACGACCCCCTAAAGAATGAGAGTAGAGTTGACGGTCAAAAAGTTCCACCCCTCTTTCTTGCGCCTGTGAATCCCTTCATTGACGAGGGAACTAGGGAAGAATGTATCGGTTGACGGATGGAGGTGGGTAAGTCTGCTCGAAAAGAAAGTATTAAGCAGTGGGGGGAAGGAGGAAGATATGTAGCATCATTACTCGCCTTAGATGACGGTCCAGCGAAACCCATAGTCTTGAGTCAGGCACTGGGACAGACAAGTACAATGTTTCAGGCTGAACGGGTCTCTTAATATTAAAACCCTCCTGATTAATCGAGATCGAAACGACACTTCAGGGTAAAGGACAGAAGGAGAAGATCCTCAAGAGTTAGATGAAAGGGAAGGTGACATTCTCTAGAGGCGGGAGTGGACAGAGGTCCATCCCCCTTCTCCACAAAGACAGGTAGACACCTCTTTCCGCGATTTACAACATTAAATTGAGATTGTATGTACCCAAAAATGGTATAGAGCGGAATGGTTGAATCCAATCACAGGGCCAATATATGGATTATGGTCAATATTTTTTCTCATTTATATCTTTTAATTTCTTCGTGGTCCAAATCTATTTCAATTTTTATGATAAAATGAAAGAAGATATAAAGATTTCATTACAAAAATGCATCGTTGGTATTAATATAGAGTTACATGAAACATAAGTTACACTAAATGTTCAAATAGAGATAAACATGTTTTCATTTCCTTTATGAAACGGTAATCTTAGAGTTTTTTTCTATATCCGTTTGCAAAAAAATTTCCGCAACCTTATCTACACATAGCGAATAGAGGTAAACAAACTATCTGTTAGAAGATGGGCTCAAGCCTACACGTCCAAGAGGTGGCATCTTGGTAAATAAGAAGATTTCTCATTAAGATGGCATGGAGATGTAATTAGTTCATGAGATACATGTTTATTTATGTCTTTTCTCTTGTAAAGATTGTAGTCCTAAGGGTATTGTAATCATTGTAACAGACTCTCTAAAACTATAAATAAAGGCCCTTGGCTAAGAGATAGAGCATTAAGTCCTCTCCTATCTTCTCAAAATCATCCAAGGTCTCCTCTCCCTTCTCTTGGCAGTCGAGCTCTAAACTCTCTCTCATTTATCTCATCTTTCCTTCTTCCTCATCTTCTTATCTTCCTCCTTTGCTCGAGATTAAAATGATAGAGTCCTAAATTCTACACTATCCAAATCACAAACCTCAAACATTTGCCCAAAGAGTACCTAAGTCCATTGAAAATAATGTGGCTTCTTTAGAGAATTAACCAAGGTTGTAACTCTTTGCGCTGAAAAATGATTTGTACTCCATTAAATTAGCAATACTCGAAGATAATTTGGAGCTGACGCTTAGAGAATTCCTTCATCTCTTCCCTATATCCCATCTTTCGTTTCTGGTTTCTCATACCCACCTTTTTTCAACCACCCATTCAAGGATACCAATGCTTTATAATCATTTTGTCCAAGAATTGTGACCAATTATGCAACAAAGTCTCCCACTTTATTTCCCTGTCAGCTTGATGCATGTATAAGACCTTACATCCCTTGTGTTAGACTTGATGTCTAATAATAATAAAATAAACATCATAGAAATAGATATTAAATCTTTCATAATTCCATTATCATGAAAGCCATACATATATCATAAAATTGAAATAAGAAGAATAAAGAGTGCGTACCTTTCATCTTGAAGAATATAAATAGAACTTGAAGTGCACACGATAACCTTTGATAATTCGTTTACAAGTGATAAGCTTGCTCCCGTTCAACCAAACTGGGTGTGCAAATAGTCTTAGCCTCACTTGTAAGACCATGGAGGAATTTATAGATTTCCAAAGGGTGTAGCACTAATGACTATTCATAAGGATACATCCCCTTAGGAGAGATACATCCCCTCAAGAGAGATACATCTCCTTATGCCCAAGGGATGTGTCCAGTCAATGCACCCAATGAATCTACCTCTACAGGGGGATGTGCTGGCCATTATTCCCTGTACTAAACATTCAATGACAAAATATCTAGAAGTGGGCCCCATGCCTCTAATATCATGGTAATTTTATTTTATAAATAATATATTTGAAACCATAATTCCAATACCTTGAGATGCCTCTGATTTGGAACTCGTTCTATCACGACTTCAACATAAATAGGAGCAAATAAAACCAAGTCAACTACTAGTTAAATAATAATTTTGCCTCGGTTCTTCAAAAGCCCACTCGTGTCACATAAGTTGGATCAGGTCACCTTGAGTTTTGAGCTTGATTTAAGGGGAAACTCATGGAGAATAAAAGGGGCAAGTCTGACCCCAACCAAGTTGAGCCACCGGTTAACTCACTTTGTTGAAAAACCATGTGAAAAATGAAGGATTTATTATGCTGATAAAGTGTGATAAAAAAAAAGTTTTATGTATATTAACCATCATAGATGAAAAGTTTTACTTAGGATGTTGTAAGTAAGGGTGGCATTGAGTCGAGCCAAGTTGAGTCCGAACCTGCTTATGTTCAAGCCGAGCTTGATTTAAATATTTCGAACTCGAGCTCGAGCCTAAAATTGTTATCGATCTTGAGCTTAATAATTTTAACTGAGTTCGAGCCGAGCTCGAGCTTCAACATACATTTAAAATTTTTCAAAAAATACATGTTAAATAAATTGTATATAAAATTATGCATACATTTGACATAAACTTTGGAATAACCTCTACTTACAATTGGGCATAAGGGTGGCATCAAATCCAGCTGAGTCCAAATCTTGTTCAAGCCAAGCTTGATTTAAATATTTTGAACTCGAGCTCGAGCCGAGCCTAGCCTCGAACCTAAAATTGTAATCGAACTCGAGCCTAATAATTTTAACTGAGTTCAAGCTCGAGCTCTACCCGAGTTCGAGTTTAACCTACATTTAATACTCTATATAAAAAATATGTCAAATAAATTATATATAAAATTATGCATTCATTTTAAAAAACAATGATAGGGGAGGTTCATGATTGAATTTCAATAATGGATTAAAACACACCAATATTAATTTTTTTTACTCTAAATGTTGTTTAGTTTGTTTTGTAATTTTTGAATCTGGCCATAAATTTACTGTGGCCTCCTTAGTACCCCTAGTTGAAACTTATATTCTAGTTTTTCCTATGATACATATTTCCAAAAAAAAATTTAAATAAAATCCTATTACTATTAGTGACTTATTTGGAAAATTACAAGAAATATTTTAAAATTTTCTTAGGAAAGTTAAATGGACCTCTTATTGCCTCTTCTAGGTAAATAAATAAAAATTAATAATTAATCTAATATATTACTATACTTATCGATAAATTTTTAATCAAATAAAATGTCAAACACAAAATTACCTCATGCTAAAAGTATTACAGCTTTAGCTGTCAAATACTTATTCAAAAAATTTCTATACAGTTTTCTAGACCATCTTGGCAGGAAAATCTTACTTAGAAAATTATATTTTTTTTAATATGAATTTTCAATTAGAAAAATGTTTACAAAAAACATGAGACACTAATAGTCCCTAGAAACTTATTTCTACTAAAATGTATTTTCAATTTCTTTAAGAGCCATGAGGAAGGAGAGTTTAAGGATTTTTTTTTTGTTACTTTATGATCTCGCACTTGCGAAATCATCTTCGCGCGCGGGGGGTGGTGGAGAAATTATTTCTCCCCTGAACTTAGGTATTCCGCCGAGACGACGTGGATGAAGGGAGTTACGGCGCTGGTGTCATCGGGGATGACGACTGCGACGGAGGCGGCAGCGACAAAAACAGATGCGAAGGCGAGGGAAGGAAGAATTCGAACGGCCGGAGACAGAGGCGGCCGACGAGCAGCTGTCTATGGCGACAGAGGCAGTAACAACAGCGAACAAGAGGGGCTCGACGGTGACGAGGGGAGAAAGGATTCCTTCCCCCCCCCCCCCCCCCCCCCCCCCCCCTCTCACTCTCACTCCCGCTCCCGCTCCCGACTCAACTCGTTAATGAGCCGTTCGCGAGTCGTTGAGCTCGGCTTGTTAATTTAAATAAGCCGATTCCGGATCTCGAGCTTGAGAGATCGGCTCGGTTCGAAGCCACCCCTAGTTGTAAGTGCATGACTCTCACAACAAGAAGTCTCATAAAACCAGAATTATTATGGTGGAGTCTTACAGGAGTCTCATAAGAGGAGGTCTCTTAAAAAAGTTTCAGTTAAATATGTTTTAGTTATGTTAGTCTTCTATTTATGTTCAGTTGTACAATTGTTCTAGGACTTATTTTTTAGTGTTTAACTTTGGGTGTATTTGGGACAAGGACAGTTTAATTGTAATTAGATTCTACTTGTTTCCTCTATTATAAATACAAGCCCATGTACTCAAACTACTACAAGTTAGTGAAGCATTTTTTTTTCATAAATTCAACATGGTATAAGAGTGGGTTCTATGAGTTGACTCAGTCAACCCATAGAGATAATGTAATTATTTTTTGATCTATCTCTCTTTAGTCGTTTAGGTTTGTATTCTATCTTTTTTTTTTCCAGTCCCAATACCCATTATTTTCTTGGTGCTTGTGTTAATGTAAATATGTATATGTACAGGGGCATATGTGTCTTTTTCTTTGGTCCAAGGGCATACTTGTAAATTCTGGTCCAAGGGCATACTTGTAATTTCTGCCTTCCTCTTCCTTTTCGAATAGGGTTTCTAAAACCCGACGGAAACTGTAAATTGGGTGTGAGAGTTTTGAATATACTGAAAAACCTCTCTGAAATCAGAGAGATTTACATGGTATCAGAGCAGGAAATCACGCGATTTCGCTTCGATTTTTCAGTCTAAGGTGGTTTGGTTGCTCTCGCACTCGAAATTTTTTTTTATTTGCTCGGTTTGTGCTCGTTCTGTTTGTCTGATACTGTCGCGCCGATCGTCTACTCCTCGCCCGGTGATCCCTGGTGCTTAAAGACCTCTCGCCACCCCGAACACGCCCTATCGTGGGTTGAATCCTCGTTTCGGCGCCCTCAAAGGTTGGTTCCTCTCCATTTCTCGGATATTTACAGCTTGTTTGCTCTGTCTCATCGACCTTTGGTATTCACCTGTGCGATTTCTGTCCGTGGAAGGCATTACGAACTCGTGGAATTCTAAAAAATTTCTGCAGTAGGCTTAACATTGAAATTGGTTGATTTTGGGGTCTTAGAGTGGGTTTCGGACATACCTCTATTGGTGGTGCTTGAAGTCCTAGTAATATTAATTTTGAGAAACTGTGATATAGATTTGTGTTTGTGAGGGAAGGTGCTTATAGTGGCTGGGCTGAGAGCTGGTTTCAGTTTGGAATTACCTATATATGGATTCAATTAGTCAGGATATGAAGGTCATTTCTGTCCGGTTAAATGGGAGTAATTACTCACTCTGGAAGTTTGTGATGCGAAATTTTCTAATTGGAAAAGACCTCTGGGATTACATTGATGGAAGTATTACTGCTCCAGAACCTACATCCAATGACTTCATCAAAGAAAATAAGAAGTGGTTGACTGATAATGCAAAGATCATCACTTGGATCAACAACTCAGTGGATCAGTCTATCAGTTTGCAACTGTTGAAGTATGAGACTGCAAAAGAAATATGGGACTATTTGGAAGCTCTGTATGAACAGACAAACTTTGCCAAAAGGTATCAAATTGAGACAGGACTTCGGTCTGCTAAGCAAGGTGATCGTACAATTCAAGAATTTTACTCGTTTATGACTCCTCTGTGGGATCAACTATATATGATGGATCCACCCTCCTTTCAAAAGTTCCCTGAATATACCCGAGCATGTGATGATCGCAAGTTTATCGACTTTCTTATGGCTCTTCGCAATGATTTTGAACTGATACGAGGATCTATGATCCATAGAGCTCCGCTACCCACCTTGTCTGCAGCTGTATCTGAATTGTTGGCTGAAGAAACACGATTGAGGTCTTTAGGTGGGATTTCTTCCAGTAAGACATCATCACCAGATATGTCACACGTACTGGTCTCTGGAACGCACTCTCATACTCAGTCATCAGGGGGCATACTTGGTTCTGGAACACACTTTCATACTCATCAATCATCAGGGAAGCCAAAAGTGCCAATTCCACAAGATGAATGTTCCTACTGTCATGGTAAAGGTCATTGGAAACACCAGTGTCCCTCACTGCAAAGCAACAATAAAATTCAACGCAATATCAAACCTTCACAACATCATGCCTCTAGTCGTCACAATCTAGGCCATTTCAAATCTGCACCACATCATGCCTTCAGTCGTCCACCTCCGCATAAAGGTTTTCGTCCATCTGCTGCCATTGGATCTTTGGATAGTTCAGATGCATCTTCTGCCCCAGCTCCCACCAGCAGTGATTCTACGTCTGACCTCTCATCATTAGCTGCCGAGCTCACTCGCATTCTTGGCAAGTCGTCTGCTCTCAGTACTCAATTTGCATCTCATATAGGTATGTCTTGTTTGGCTGGCTCCAGTGACACTCATAAATGGATCTTAGATTCTGGAGCCACATACCATATGACACCCCACTTGTCTCTTTTACATGATTGTGTTAAGCCTTCTCACCCAGTTAACATCCAAGCGGCTAATGGCTCTCCCATGCCACTAGCCTCGGTTGGAACTGTCACTCACCCTACTTGGTCTTTATCTAATGTTTTCTATGTTCCCCATCTAGCTGTTAACCTTCTTTCAATTGGCAAACTTACTGATTTGGGTCTCACCATTACCTTTGCTTCTGATCATTGTCTTATACAGGATCGCCAGTCCGGGCGGCAGATTGGGATAGGCCATAGAGAAGGTGGTCTTTACTTGCTTGATGATTTAAAATTGCTAGTATCTTTGCAGGTGTCTAGTTTTTCAATTCAATCCATGTTGCAAGATTTACTTTTTGTAGATAACTCTTTTTACTTATGGCATACTCGTTTAGGACATGTCTCTGCTTCTCGTTTACAGTTTATGATCAAACACAATATGTTAGACTCTACTATTAAATCTTCCCCTCTTCGTAATTGTGTTGGTTGTAATCTTGGCAAACAATGTCATTTACCCTTTACATTGAGTCACTCAGTTACCTCCTCTCCCTTTTATCTTGTTCACTCTGATGTTTGGGGGCCCGCACCTGTATCCACAAAAGGTGGGGCTTGCTATTATGCATTGCTTGTCGATGATTTTACTCGTTTTTCTTGGATATTTCTTATGCATAGGAAATCAGACTTCTATTCTATTTATGTTCAATTTTGTGCTATGGTGCGAACCCATTTTTCCACTCACATAAAATTTTTTCGCTCTGATTCAGGTGGTGAATATATGTTATCTTTATTGAATGATTTTCTGAAGTCTGAGGGCACTATTCATCAGTTGTCTTGTCCTTACACACCTCAACAGAATAGTGTTGCAGAACATAAACATCGTCATCTTATTGAAACTGCTCGCTCTTTACTGCTCCATGCCTCTGTCCCTTCTGAATTTTGGGGGGAAGCCCTTCATACTGCCACTTATTTGATAAATCGCATTCCGTCATTTGTTTCTGGCAGTATCTCTCCTTTTGAACGGTTGTATGGTGTTCGTCCTACCTATGATCACTTGCGAGTTTTTGGTTGTGCCTGCTTTGTTTTATTACCCCCTTCCTATCGCACTAAATTGTCTGCCAAATCTGCATTGTGTGTGTTTCTAGGTTATGGTTTTGGTCAAAAAGGATACCGATGTTATCATCCTGAGTCTGGTAGACTTTTTGTTTCTCGCAATGTTAAGTTTTTGGAACAGTTCTGTTACTTTCGGATTCCGTTGTCTACTCCTGATTTGCATAATACAGAATTGTTACACATTGATCCATTTGTGCCTGATGAGCCCCATGATGACCAGTTACTCATTCACCATCCGTCCACTGACTCACCCCTCCATCCGGAGGTCTCCTCTACTATGCCTTCACAACAGTCACATGCAGGTACTGACTTACCTTCTCCTATGGCGCCTCTCCCTCTCGACTCTCTGGACTCTGGTGATCCGCATCTTGCCACCCCTCGAGTTTCCACTCGTGTTCGCCGTCCCCCTCAGAGGTATAGTCCCTCTTCCTATGTGCTCTCTTCACCCTATCTAACCTTTTTGTCTAAGATTCATTCTTTTGTTGAGCCTAAGTCATACAAGGAAGCTGTATCCGATGCAAATTGGCGACAAGCTATTAATGATGAGCTCACAGCCCTGCACCAAACAGGTACCTGGGAGTTGGTTCAACTTCGTCCCGGTAAGCATGCTATTGGTTGTAAATGGATTTTCAAAATCAAAACTCAATCTGATGGTACACTTGAGCGCTACAAAGCTCGGTTAGTTGCAAAAGGGTTCTCCCAAACAGAAGGACTTGATTATGATGAGACTTTTGCTCCAGTTGCTCAAATGAAGACTATTCGCACCTTGATTTCTATTGCAGCAGTTCAAAAATGGCATCTTCATCAAATGGATGTTAAAAATGCTTTCTTAAATGGCAATTTGACCGAGGAGGTATATATGCGGCCACCACCAGGTCTTCCTCATCCTACTGGTTATGTTTGCCGCCTTCGACGGGCTTTATATGGTCTCAAACAAGCTCCCCGTGCTTGGTTTGCGAAGTTCAGTTCCTCCTTGATCCGGCTTGGCTTTGTTGCTTCCAACTATGATTCTGCCATGTTCATTCGTAAAACTGTTATGGGACATATTGTGGTCCTTCTCTATGTTGATGATATGATTGTGACTGGTGATGATGAAGCTGGCATTGCCAACCTTAAACGACACCTTCACTCTCTCTTTGAAATGAAGGATCTTGGGTATTTACGGTATTTTTTGGGTATTGAGGTTGCCTATTCTCCTGAAGGTTATATTTTGTCTCAATCCAAATACATCTCTGAAGTGATCGGTCAAGCAGGATTGACAGATGATCGGGTTGTGGATTCTCCCATTGAACTCAATCATCGCCTTAGCCCTACAGATGGTGACTTGTTGTCAGATGTTACCCGATACAGAGAGGTAGTTGGGTCCCTAGTTTACTTGACGGTAACCCGTCCTGATATTACCTATGCTGTTCATGTGGTTAGTCAGTTTGCCTCCGCCCCCCGTACCACTCATTGGACAGCAGTTCTCCGTATCTTACGCTACTTACGTGGCACTGTGCATCATGGCTTACTTATGTCTTCCACCTCTGATTTGGTTCTCTCTGGTTATTCTGATGCTGATTGAGCTGGTGATCCGACAGATCGCAAATCTACTACTGGGTATTGTATCTTTCTTGGGAATTCTTTGGTGGCTTGGAAAAGTAAGAAACAATCTGTAGTCTCTCGCTCTTCTGCCGAGGCAGAATATCGAGCTATGGCCACCACTGCTATTGAGTTAATTTGGTTTCGCCGCTTACTTGAAGAACTTGGCTTTCCTCAACTGTCTGCTACCCCTATGTTTTGTGATAATCAAAGTGTCATTCAGATTGCCAAGAATCCGGTTTTTCATGAGCGTACGAAACATATTGAGATTGATTGTCACTTTGTGCGGCATCACTACTTACAAGGCTCTCTCACCTTGCCCCATGTTTCCTCCACCTCTCAACTTGCGGACGTCTTCACCAAATCGCATCCAGTTGCTCGTTTTCATCATCTCATAGGCAAACTTATGTTACTTGCCCCTTCATAAGTTTGAGGGGGGGTGTTAATGTAAATATGTATATGTACAGGGGCATATGTGTCTTTTTCTTTGGTCCAAGGGCATACTTGTAATTTCTGCCTTCCTCTTCCTTTTCGAATAGGGTTTCTAAAACCCGACGGAAACTGTAAATTGGGTGTGAGAGTTTTGAATATACTGAAAAACCTCTCTGAAATCAGAGAGATTTACAGCTCGCACCTCCATACTTAACTTTTCATATTTCAAATTATATATTTACGGCAAGATCTTCGAGTCTACTTTTCAACACAAAAATAATTTTGGAAATCTGATTTTCCTACAAGGAGAAATAAATATTTTAAGTAGCAAATGTCAAACTACAAAAGAGGTTTAAACAATAGTAGAAACCTTTAACTTTTGAGCCATTTTATACCATCAAGAATGAGACTTTATAAGGAGAATTATTTATAAAAAGAATAAATATTTGTATATCTATTTTGGTACCTATCAAACCAATTCTCAATTTGAGTTTTTTGGAGGGAGATATCGATATCGAAAAAGTCAATGGTCATGTTGGCCCAAGAAGAAAGAGTATTCAGTTCGGCCAGATTAAAGAGTTAAAATTTTAGTAGATTCATTCCCTTTAAAAAAGTATATTTTTTGAATAAAAGTTACACTTAGATGAAAGTTATCAAAGTCCAATTTCTGGTGGAGAAAATTTCATGTCAATCTGATCTATATTTAAAGAGATATTCGCATAGGAGTCAGCAAAAGTCAAGCTAAATTACAAACAAAAATAAGAGGTCATAAAAGATTCATGAACTAATATTTTTATGTAAAATCAAGTAGCAATTTAAATCTCTTTGAGTCTAGTTTCTTGAACAACAAATTGTTTATGATTCTGAGCTATATTTTTATATATATCGCGATATTAGAAGTACATTTTTCCTATTATCTCTCCATGCATTGGTATAAATTGAATTTTCTTTTCCCCTAGATTCCTAGTTTTTTAGCCACATTTCTCTTCTAATCAGAGACTTTTGGTCAGACTTAATCATTTCATGATGTGCTCATTTAATGTATACAATATCTAGCTTCAATATTGTTTTCAAGTTTTACGTTTATGTTACTTGGTTGTGTATCTTCCGCATAGTTAACTCCAAAAAACTTTAGTCACACAAAAAAAAAAGTTATACTTAGATATTGCCATAATTTTTTGTTCTATATTTCAATGTGTTTTCCCTTATGAATCTTTAGGAGATGAGGCACTTAGAACCAATTTGTGTGTTGCTATTGTCACTGCTATGCATCATCACAGAAATATGTTGAACACATTTTGCAAGTAAGAACATAATGCAGATTAGGTCAGACTAAAATTGGAGTTGTGGTTCATTTTAATTTTACTAATTACTTATTACTCAACATAATTACCATGTTCTCTTTTATTTATTTGGAACTTATACCCCCCTACCATTCTAGTTTCATAAATATTTATACTTAATTGATTATACTTAGAGATGTATAGACTTCTTATAGGCATATTTTTACTAGTATTTTCTGTTTGATGGTAATGCAACATGGTTGGATCTGAATGATTAATTGTAGCAAGCAGTAAACAACTACATGTTTGTTGGAGATGTTGAAGTGAAATATCTCAAGATTTACATTTTGTAGATTCAGTTAGTCAACTACAAAAAAAAAAAAAAATAATCAGTGGGAGGAGAGAGAGACTGAGAAGGCTCCTTTTCTTTCACCCTATGAGGAGCCTAATCTCCTCTTTCTTCCTCCCAACATTGGCCGAGAAGTAGAGGAGAAGTGCAATTAATTGATACAAGTAAAAACAAGGGTTAATTTATCAATTTCATGTCATAGAAAGCAGAAAGCAAATGAAGGGAAATAGAAATAAAATTTTAAATTAACATGGGAAGAGTAATTTGCCAAGAGAAGTGGGAATAATTTTCATATTTTTCAACAAGATGCAAATAATAAGCCCTTCTAGTGCATGCAAACATGCAAGCTTAGGGTGACAAAGATTGTAAAGATCAAAACAATAATCCAGAACAACAGGTTTCAGTGGAGTAGAGATGAGAAAACTCCAATGACTTTGCTATTTGACCACTTCAGGTTTCAGTAGAAGATCAAAAACAATAGTCCCAGAACAACAGGTTGTAAAAAAAGAAAACAAGACAGATAAGCGAATAATTTTCTGTGGAAGTTAAAAACAACAATCCAGAACTGTTAGGGTGTAAAAATGAAAACAATACAGATAAGCCAATATTTCATTAATTTAGGTCATCTGAGGAATATAATGGATGTCTTAGAACTCGAATGGCAGAACTTCTGTTCATTCTCAAAGATGCATGTTAGCAAGTTCTAAGGCTTTTCTGAATAGTGTTAACCAAAACATTGCTTATAATTGTCCAACAAAAAAAAAAAAGCATGCTTACTATGCTCATACACTTGCCGCGAGTACGTACAGTGGTTGCTCGGACCACTAGATACGTTGTTAGACAGGAATCAATCTTGCATGGTCCTTTTTATTGACAATATAAAACCTTATAATTGATCATAAGAAAACAATATAAATCACACAGCATGACAAAAAATTTGTGCTTAATTGGAGAACATAAAGGTTGCCACCATCACCATGCCAGTCACAAGAATTTTCTAGTATATTACACACACTTGGTAAGCCTTAACAGTGTCAGTGTCATATAGAAGGAATATAATTAGACAAAAAATAAAAAAATTGGAAGAGTTGTACTGTTAAGAAAGTAAAAAGCAGCATAACCACAATTTTATGGAGCAGAGATTCAACCAACATGCTGAATCTCAGTAGATATATATATATATATATAGCTACTTCATGAGATATCTAAGCAGGTCTTAGTAGGTTCTGGTCATGGAAAAGCAGAAAAACGCCCATGCTAGCAACCTCTTAGTATCTTCATGTCCAAGTACAACTCAAGTAAAACCATAATGAAGGATATAAATTCTCTCACAAAATTCACTGACTGGACACCGCAAGCTATATTTGCAATACAGCTAATACATTCAAGTGGAATTAAATTACTCAAAACATATTCACCTTCATCTGCTCCACCAGACCAAGTATACCTTAGTTTCAATAGCTAGTTGCAATTTGAACATGGTAATCATCAAGCAAAGAATACAACAAAGAGCTTGCCATACATATTGAACATGAGACAAGAAACTTACTCGACTGTCTTCTCAGGGATTGCAAACATGAGTGCAAAATGACTTCCTAAAGCACTCATTCAGCTAAAATGAGGGCCTTCCTGGTGAGAATGAACTATGGTATTTCCTATAAACAACAATGACTTGGTCATTAATATGGCGACTTCAATTTCTTAACTTCTCAATAGATTGCAAGTTATTAACAGAAGAAGAAAAGAAAGCCATTTCTATACACAGAAACAGAGCAAACCAAATGTCACAGTGGCTTCTCGTTTTGATCAGTAAGAAGAGGCCAGTCTAGGAACTTGTAACCTTGCAAAGAGGGTGGCATGTAAGTTTGCGAAGTGAAAGGATCATCAGGCGTGTAAATGTAACCCTTCCCATACCCAAAATCTTTCATCAACTTAGTGGGCGCATTCCTCAAATGCAATGGCACACCCTCATTCGCCGCACCTGACTCCTTTACAACCTTCAGTGCTGCCCCTAATGCACGGTATACTGCTACAGACTTTGGTGCCAATGCTAAATAGGCGACGCACTGAGCAAGGTTGACATTGCATTCGGGCATGCCCAAGAAATGGCAAGCTTGGTAACAGGCCACGGCAAGGCCTAGAGCAGCAGGGTCCGCCAAGCCGATATCCTCACTAGCAAACCTTACTAATCTTCTAGCGATGTAAAGTGGGTTCTCTCCTCCTTCCAGCATTCTCGCCAGCCAGTATATTGCTGCATCGGCATCAGACCCACGCATGGATTTGTGAAGGGCACTTATGAGATTGTAATGCTCCTCCCCTGCTTTGTCGTAGGCAAGGTGCTTGCATTGGAGCGCTTCCTTAGCGTCGTCCAGGGCGACACTTGCTGTACAACCGCCATTTCCTCCATCAATCTGGCTAGAATTTTCACAATCTTTATCTAATTTCCGAATCTGAGCCCTTGCTGCAGCCGTAATTGCGGCAATTTCCAAAGCGTTCAATGCAACTCGGGCATCTCCATCACAATGTAAAGACAGGAAGTCAAGAACCTCTTCTTTCACAACAACCGAAGGACCACTGGGACCTACACTCTGTGCTAGACCTTTCTCAACATCCGTAGCGGCTTGCCGGAGGAGATTGGCGATGTCGGGGGGCTTCAAGGGATTAAGTTTGAGAACACGACAACGGGAGAGCAAAGGCGTGACCAAATGGAAAGAGGGGTTCTCGGTTGTGGCCCCTACAAATACGACCGTCCCATCTTCTATGGCGGGGAGAAACGAGTCCTGTTGGGATTTGTTGAACCTGTGCACTTCGTCGACGAAGAGGACGGTACCCGTGGGTCCAGTACCCTTCTTCTTCAACCTCCTAGCTTCGTCGAAAACGGTCCGGACATCTTTGACGCCGGCGGTGACGGCCGAGAGGGAGACAAACCGGTACGAGTCGGAAACAGAGTCAGACAAGACGCGGGCTATTGAGGTTTTACCAGTGCCCGGAGGACCCCAGAGGATGATGGAGGGGAGGCGGCGCATATGGAGGGAGGAACGGAGGACGGAGGAGGAGCCAAGGAGGTGGTCCTGGCCGAGGACATCGTCGATGGTGCGTGGTCGCATGCGCTCCGACAAAGGCTGCGACTGGAGATTGTGGAGTCGAGGGCGTTTTGGAGGAGTAATATCGTGAAAAGAGTCGCCATGCGCTGCGGTTGTATTTTGAGTGTCGAAGATGAGAGGCGGCCGTTTTGGGGAGAAATAATGGTCGAGTTTTGGACCTTTGGGTTGCTGGAATGATTGAGGATTGGACGTAGGATGTGAAGAAGATGAATCGTTGCGACCTTTCGGCTGTGGGTTTGGTTGAGAAGTGGAAGAACAACCTTTGGAGGGCTTCTGATTCAAAATCCAGTCAGCGGCTTCGATCGAGGATTGGCCGCCGGTGGCTGCCAAAGCTTCGGCTGCAAGTTCATGAGAAAAGCCCATGTCTAGGAGCTGCTCCATGGCACGGGCAACAGCAGGTGAGGCAAGTCGCAACGGGAGCTGCGGAGGTGGGTGGTTTAAGAAAGGGAATTTCACTTGAATACCTATTTAAAATAAAATATTTTTAAAAATACCGACGTCATCAAAATATTTCTAAAACCTATGTGTGCATTCAAAAGCTACACATAAGCTTTGACTGTTTATGTGTCGCCATGTCATCCATGTAGTAAACATAGATCGACACGTCATCTACTATGTCATTATTTTACCGTATCATCTGCCACATAAGCTGACATGTCATTAAATAAAAATTAAATAATCTTCACTGTATTCCACCGTATTATATTTCAAAATAAATTATTTTAAATACCTTATGTATCCCCTCCCATCTTTCTCCCTCTCTCGCCCTCTTGCCACCGCCGCTCAGCCTCCTCTCCTCTCCTCTCGCCCCCTCTCCTCTCGCCTTCTCGCCCCCTTTCCTCTCCTCTCACCCCCTTTCCTCTCGCCCTCTTGCCGCCGCTTTGGCTCGGCCTCCTCTGGCCTTGCCGTGTCTCCTCTCGCTATCGCCCTCTCCTCTTTCCCCCTCTCCTCTCGCCCTCTCATCGCCGCTCGCCCTCGGCCTCCTCTGGCCTCACCCTCTCTCCTCTCGCTGCCGTCGCTCAGCCTCGGCCTCCTCTCCTTCTCGCAGTGCCTGCTGCCGCCGCTCCCCATCGCTCAGCCTCAGACTTCGTCCCTCGACGTCCCCTCTCAAAAAATTAAAAAATATTTTAAATCGATAATAAAATATGTTAAATTAGTCAGAGTAAATTTTTTTAATTAATTATATATTTATTTTATTTTTAATTATTTTAAATATAAGGTAAAAATAAATTTGAAAAAAAACCATATTGATAAATTTGATTTTTAAACTCAAAACTAAAATTTTCAAATTTTTTTATTAAAATAAATTTTAAATCGATAATATTTATAATTTATTATTTTAAATATAAGGTAATAAAAAGTGGACTCGTACATTTATTTTTTAAACTCAAGTAAAATTTTTATATTTTTTCAGTTAATAAATATTTTTAATTGATAATAAAAGGTGTTGTAAGATTTTTAATTAACTAATATATATTTTTAATAATTTATTATTTTGTAAATAATATGATAAAAATTATACAAATAAATTATATTTTTAAACTCTAAAATAATTTTTAGGCTTCGAAACATAACATTTATTACTTTTCCCAAAGATGAATGTCCAATATTGTAGATATTAGGTAATAAAAAATGTATCTGATTTTTTTATTTTTTAAAAAAATATTTAATTTTTATTTAATGACGTGTCAGCTTACATGGCAGATGACATGATAAAATAATGATATGGCAGACGACGTGTCGATCTATGTTTACTGCATAGATGATGTAGTGACACATAAGCAGTCAAAGCTTATGTGTCGCTTTTGACTGCACACATAGGCATTTGACTGGTCAAAGTTGGGTAGTTTTAAAAATATTTTGATGACGTCGGTATTTTTAAAAATATTTTATTTTAAATAGGTATTTAAGTGAAATTCCCAGTAAGAAACTATATTCAAGATTAAATAAATTAATCAGATTATCAATTCCTATATTCAAGATTAAATAAATTAATTTTAAATAATGATAAAAATAAAGATAATTAAATATTTACACTTCCAAGTTCCCATCCATCTTATCCGATTCAGCGAGAATCTCTTCGGCTGGCCGAGCACTTAGCGTGGGCAGAGAGATGAGCTCCAGCGCGTTCATGGTGATGACCTCTCCTAAACTTCTGAGCAAGTGTAGTGGAATAGGTGATTCCAAGCAGACGAAGATACTGACCCCAACGCGGACGCCCTCGGCAGAAGAGAGGCGGGAGGTGGAACTCTTCCCTCTGCTACATCAAGAGAAGCGAGGGGGCTTCGGTTGCAGTTTAAACAGGAGGGAGGCATTGGCAGGACTCGGCGTCTGTCTACTCATGAATGCCGTCGGACAACAGACTGCAAAAGCAGCGGCGGGGGAGCAGTGCATATTCACCGTCGCACCATCGGGCCTGGAGTTCTGCGACCGCGTTGTCGGCACCGGTCCGGAGGCCAGCAAGGGTCAGCTTATCAAGGTCTCTCCTCCCTCTCTCAGTCAAAGGTATTTAATGGTCTCCACCATTTATCAGTCTCAGAGTCCCTTCTTATGCTGCAGGCACATTACGTTGGCAAATTGGAGAACGGAAAGATATTTGATAGCAGCTACAACCGAGGGAAACCTCTTACTTTTCGTGTAGGCGTGGGTGAGGTACCATTTTCATAAGCCTTCACTTGCTACACCAAAGGTGAAGGAAAACCCCTGAGATAGAGCTATTTATCACTCCCTCTTTCCTGTACACAGGTCATAAAAGGCTGGGATCAGGGTATTCTAGGTGGTGACGGAATCCCTCCCATGCTTGCTGGTAAGCTACACACAATTTTTTCCTACATTTTGTTCATCTTATACTAGTTAAACACTTAGAAGATGTCTCCCATTCAAACTGGATTTTAGGTGGTAAACGCACCCTCAAGCTTCCTCCAGGACTTGGATATGGTGCGAGAGGAGCTGGATGCAAAGGAGGCAAGGTTTCTACTACAGTTCGGTTAAGTGTTGACTTGAAAGATTATGAATTGCAAAATTGAATTTTTGTTGCATCCGATGGCGCAGGTTCTTGTATAATTCCACCAGATTCAGTTCTACTGTTTGACGTTGAGTTCGTTGGCAAAGCATGACAAAGCATTTCTCCTCGCCAGAAACTCTTGTCACTCAAGAGTTTATTCTCTTCAAGCAACAATTAAGCAAAACTAAAAATTTTGTCTGCTCTTGGAGCTATTATTTACATAGCCTGTACCCATGTACTTGCAAACTTCACCTATAAATACAGAGTTTTTAAGTAGGTAAGAACTTGTCTCATATTTTCATCGAGAGAGTAAAATCAACATCACAGAAAGATTTATATAACGCCCATAATCATTCAACTTTGTATGAAAGCAACAATCAACAAACTGTAAGCTATAAAATCCTATCACTAATTTCTTTTTACTCGTCAACTATAACAGCAAGGATGACTCTCACACAATTGGGAAATACTGAGTTGATTACAAGAATGCCTTCCTTTTAGAAGGATTTTCAGTCACAGCTTGGATAAAAGTTGCTTGTGCACTCCGGGAGATTTGATGGAATTACATACTTGGATAAACTAAATTTGACTTGAATACTTAACTAGCTTTCCCGTAAAGATCGATACCCCCTATTTGGAACCGTGAATTTCTCTTGCCATCTTGAACTGTCAGGAATCTGAATCTGAAAAACTCCACCACTTTAGTAAATCTGGATGAAATTCGAGGATTGCCAGTGCATGCTTTATTTCATTTATACTTTTAGGTAATGGTCAAGCATGAATTTGAACAAAATCATCTACTGTTTGGTTATATGGATTACGTAGGTCACACAGAAAACAATCATTTACCTGAACATATTCGACCGCCTTGAGACATTCACCTTGTATGTTTTACGCTCAAAGCGCCTTTCAAACAACTGAGCTGTCTGTTTGTCCAGGAGGGTCCAGTTGTGACCCCCATCCTCACTTCCTTCAAGAATCCTGAAACACACGAGTAAGGTTAGTCATCTGTAAGATAGACTACCCCTTTACAGATTTACAAAATATATGCCCCAACTGTCTTTTGTAGACTGGTAGTAGATATTATTTCAGTTCCAAAGTATTTTTTCTGTCCATAAGCCAACCTAATACGGTAGCTCCAATTTGCCTGAATGCTGCAACTAATCAGCCTTTTGTCAAATATCTTGACATGTAGCACCCGACTGATCAATTACTCTGACAACAACTGTTCAATTATGTTACTATAGAAAGGTTTTGACTAATCATTGTCAGCAGGAGCATCTGAGCCTAGAGCAAACCATATAGTAGTAAACCCTTTTTCCTCCTTTCTACACAACCTTTTGCATGTCACAGCAACCAAGGACCCATACAGCAGAAATCCTTTCTTGGATGGCGCTAGCAGCCTCAAAAAATGCACTGCATGAATTGGGCATGTACTAGCAAACACCTGCTACCCAACTCTAATTTAACAAGTTTAGGACCAGCTATTAAGACAACTAGGGCTGTAAATGGATCAGATTCGGTCTGGATATTGCAATTCTGAATCCGTTCCTTTTGCAAATTTTCAGATATCTGACAAATACCCAAGTTACAGTTCCAAATTCAGTTCTGCCGGATAATTTGAATTCAAATAATATCCAGATAAAAAAAATTAAATGAAAATAACAGAAACAATAAAAATGAAAAAAAAAAAAGTGGTTGTTTGAGATATTGAGACACTTATTAAGAAAAACAAAGAAAAAATTACTCTCTTCCTCTTCAAAAAAAATATAGATAAAAAGCCAAGGGCAAAAAAAAAAAAATCCATAGGGAAAAAAAAAAGAGAAAGAGGAAGGGGCTGAGAGAAAAAATACAAGAAACAAAGAAAAAAATAAAATTGGCAAAAGGGAGATAGAAATGAAGAGATGAAAAACACGGAGGAAGTGAGATAAAAGAGGGCGAAAGGAGAAGAGACGTAGAGAGATGGAGATGGGTTGACAGAAAAACAGAGAAGTGAGAAAAAGAGAGACATAAGAGCTGATAGGGGGGACATGAGATGAGACTACATAGAAAACCATTGAGAGAGAGTCAGGAGAGAGAAAGAGAAGGGGAATGAGGGAGACTTGCAGAGGTAGAGGATCTAAGACAAAGAAAGGGAGATGGAAGTTATTGGAAAAGTAAAGACTCAAATGATAGCTTTCTCAAGATTCTCTGATATAAATATTATAAAACTAATAAAAATTTATCAAAATATTCATTGGAAAATAAAGCACTAAGGATCTGTTTGGAACCCCTGAAAAGAAAAGAAAATAAAAGAAAATGAGAATTTGACCATTATTATTCCCAAAAATAGTTAGTGAAAATGAGATAATGATTAAATTCTCCTTTTCACTAACTATTTTTGGGAACAATAATGCTCAAATTCTCCTTTTCACTAACTATTTTTGGGAACAATAATGCTCAAATTCTCATTTTTTTTTCTTTTCTTTTCTTTTCCATGGGGTTCCAAACAGACCCTAAAGATTCAAAATTTAAAATAACGATTCAAACTTTTGGAAGACAAAGTAGAACGTCTAAGATTTAAAACTTGGGGGGTAAGAAAAGGAGAAATATAAAGCAGTCATTCATAATATATCGGATCCAGATATTTACTGAATCCGAAATTCAAATTTAAACTGGACATATCGGATTAATCTGAAATTTCAGATCCAGATCTGGCTCAAATCCAAATAATATCCAGATCCATTTACACCCCTATAGACCAATGAAATTTTATCACTAAGCAAATTGCCCCTATTACTTTATGAAACATAAATAAGATCTAAAGGAGCAAACTACAGAACGAATGCAGTTAACAAGTGAACAAAATTAAATCCAGAAGTAGATGAATACCATCCAACAAAAGGTAGCCACCAGCTAAATTCTTAATATGTGGAACTCATTCTAAGGACAAATCCAAAAACCTTGGTCATTTTTCTCACCATTCTGTAGGATCTCTTTCAGGAGCATCATTAGCTGAAATAAACTCATATGCTTCAAGAACGCACACTTGGTCATTCAATAGCTTGTATATAATCCAGCAACCTGCAGGATTGGAAATATATGATGCAACAACAACAACAGAAGAAGAATAACAGTAACAATGCTAAGAACAATAACTATTAACATTAACTGATATTATGATTGATAATATTAATATTAACAATGAGAATTAAATGTAAGAGAAAACATCAAATTGTTGCAATTTTTCAGTGCAATAAACCCTAAATATTAGGAAGACTCAATTTACTTTTTCAGAAAATAAAAATGAAATAAATAAGACAGGTCACAAACCTTAACACTTCACATGGAACATATCTAATAAAGATATTTTAATCATCTGATTCTACTAAAGTGCAATACCTTTGGCTCCATTTGGTTCTTCCCACTTGGACGAACGAGTACCATCAAATGCTGATGAAGCCTGCATTCAATTTAACATTAGCGTCAACAAGCACTTTCCATTATACTCTTAGTTATGATAAAAACTAATTAAGATAAACAGACTTACAATTCCAAATGGAAGCTCTTCACCGCTTGCAAGGACAGAACCAGAAGTTATTCTGTTAAACTTCAGAAGTGGTCGAGAGAGAGGTTCTCGACCAAAGTCATTGTAGTTGTTTAAGTTATCTATTAATTCCTCGAGAACGTCAAAAGCTACAGGCAAAGATAAAGAGGTTTCAACAGGATCCCCTGCCAGGCAAATGTTCAACCTTTCAACTGAATCCCGATCACACTTTAAAGAAAGAGCAGCAAGTACCCCATTCATAGCATGCATTGATTGATCCAAAGGAAACTGCACACCAAATGACTTTGTGTCCAAGGAAGTTCTTCTCACTCGAAAAGAACTACTCCTAAGGTCCAAGATCAACTCTTTAAACATCTTTAAAATTCCAATAATTTCAGCTTTTGTGAGACCAGAATTGGCTAATTGTGACAAGACGAGAGAGAGAGCATCATAGATTTGTTTAACATGATTATCTACACATATACGGATTGGACATGACGAAGAACTCAACGAGTCAGAACCTAGTTCAGATCTTGCAATACGCCATTCTTGGGCCCCACTCTGTCGCCCAGGTAACAAGATGGAAGCATCCTCTGGAAGGTGAAGATCTTCTTCAAGCTCCTTTGCTTCTTTTCTGTCGTGTTTCTCAAGCATGGAAACTTCTTCTGGAGAAAAAGATTTCCTACATTCTTTTGTAATGCTGGAGAGCACAGAAGAGGCAGTTGACTCTGTGACAAGAATTCGCCTGGACAAAACCTGAAGCTCCAAAAAATAAGCTCCAGAGGATATAATAGTAATTACTAAAAATTAGGTTACTTGCATTCAGGCTGACCTTTGCAAGAGAAAATAGGATCTATGAAAAGAACAGATTTTAAAACTTACACTTAATTAATAAATAAACACAAGTACAACTATCTTCATTCAAAGAGGCCACCAGTAGCATAGTCAGGCGACTGGAAATGCTTTTTGAATGCATAAGTGATAAGGCAATCAGAGGTTGGTAGCTGGCAGAATTATAGTTCTAAGAACTTAAACAACCATATCTATTTAGTATCCTACAATGGACGTCATCATCTTTAACTTTGCCAATGGCCCACAACACAATCTATCATTCCAATCATGGCCAAACTCTGATGATGGGATCAAAAACCACCAATGTAGTACATCATTCTAATGTTAAAGAAATTGTTGAAAACTAAGAGGACTGAAAAGTTTGAGATTTAGATGCAAGAGAGAAGAGATAAGAGATAAAGAAGAAGAGAGAAAAGAGGAGAAGAAAGACAGCTTGAGAAGCTGCTCTCGTTAGGGGGAGAATTGACTGATGAGGGACAATTAATCAGAAGTTAACCTACCTGATTTTGAGATGATTGAGTGGTGGGTTTCGTTGCTGGAAGGATAGAACAAAAGAAGAAGATGAAGAATTGAAAAGAAGAAGAATTGTGAGGGAGAAGAAGAGATAACAGCCGAGAGGAAATTTCTTATTCATCCATCATTGATCATCATTGATAACAAAAAATTGAAATTCAAAATTCAAAACAGACTAACCAACTACTTTTCAAAGAAACAAGTAGGAGACTTGCTAGGAAACTATTACAAGTAGAAACTTGCTGAATTCACCTTGATAAAAAGTTCTAAGACGAAGTACATTCCAGAAAAAAATAATAACTGCTGTCTTTCAGTCTTCCTTTTTCCTTTCTGCGTCCTTCTTTCTTAAACCTTTAATGATTAAGAATGGCTTAGTTTGTCTTCATAGTTTTCAGCCATTTCTACAACATCGGAGCTATGTACTACATTACTACCTAACCCACATTTCAGGTTTCTTATTGAGCAGATACCGACAACTGCATTTTCAGAATAAACAAATAGAGTCATATATTAGTAAAATATCGTGAAGTGGCCAATGTGCATGTAAGTTCAAGCACCATTTTCAGCCTCAAGATTCAGCGACCTGAAATACTGCAGGATAATGCCAATTAGACTTGTCTGATCCTAGCCAGGGTTGCTAAATAACTAGAAAGAATCTGAACACCGCATACTCTAAAAAATAAATTAAACTTTCCTGAAATAATAAAAGAAGCAAAAGATACATACATAATATATATGATATGAAGAAGAAGAAAAGAGAGTTTACCTCATGCCATTTCCTTGTGTAACGTTTAGTGACATCATGTACTCCATCTTTTGAGATTGCAATAATATAACTCATATTCTTTTTCCATCTAGTAAAAGAAAAAGTAGTAGTAATTAATTTGAACAAATGAAAAGATAGCATACATTAACTCAGACATGCAAAGTTTAAATAAGTACTTGGGTGTACACTATTTGTACTAGCTAACATTTTTTAAACTTGCCTGATGCACCTAGTTTACTTTCGAAAACTGAAAACACGTCCAAGAATGCATAAGGCTTAGCATAGTCATTTCACCTAGTCACTAACCAAGAAGACCCTGGTTTATTCGTACAAGTTTTTAATTGGATATGGTAATTAGAACTGACTGATAGGTCCACTTGTGTCAGCTCTTTACCTCACACTAGATCAAGTTTTTAATTGGATATGGCAATTAGAACTGACTGATAGGTCCACTTGTGTTGGTTACCTCACACTAGATTATCTACATGCAGAATGCAGAACAGGTAAGGAAAGAACTAATCTTGCAGGTAAAGAAATCATCACATAGAAAAGAAAATTGCAGCTATAGAAAATTACCCTTTCTCATATAGCAATGGATTGTCATATATTCCTTCACAGGGATCAAGGTGAATCCACCTAAAGCAACAAAAAGAAACCATTAGTTCTTCAGGACAGCATCTATGAATTATAAAATGCAGGCAAACCATGCAAAGTGTCAAAACCATATTTTCCTCCCACCGAGACAATGCACAGCCTCATCAAACTATTAATACCCCGTTTCTGTTCTGTTGGAAATCTATGTTCCATTGATTGGCTCACATTATGTTTTCCTAGACTTGACATCTCACCACTGATTGTATTAAAAGGTTACTATTAGAAAAATAGTTGAAGGGTAGTTTTATCTTTTTACATAAGATGTGATCCCTAGAGTAGGTTCTATATTGTTCTACATGTTTAGATCTATCTCTAGTTCAAGTTTCATGTAATTTGGATATGTATAGTGGAAGATATAAGGAGTTAAGCGAATTTAAGAGTACAATCGCAAAGCTGTAATTTTAACTTAAGTTATTAAAGAGGATGGGTTTCGAGCTTGACCACCAACTAGAGTCTGTCTCTCATCTCTCTCTCCTTCTTCTCCTTCTCAATTCCCCAGTTTATATTCTTCAATTGTATATTTTTTCATGGTATCAGAGCAATAGATCTTAGTTGGAAGCCCCTACTCTTCACCAATTCTCTTCATTGAAGCCTACGAATTCCTAGTTGGCATTCCTTGAGATTTGGGTTTGATTGGTTGGCAAAAAATCTGAACTTGTGTGCTCTTCGCCTGCCACAACCTTTGGGTTGATGGCCTCTACGATAAATTGAGCAGTTGTGAGATTGATTACTACCCCATGAGGGTTTATTAAATTGAATCTACCTATTTTTGAGTTGTGCGTACCCCTATTACTATTGCCCTGCCTACATCATCCTGAAAAGGTTGATGCCAGCCCTAACTGTGTTGGATTTGTGAATTGTGTTGTTTAATTGCATAGTTTGATTACGCAATCTCTTGGTGATCGGCGCACATTGAGTTTGTTTACCCTACCCTAATTTTTTGAAGTCAGGCCCATAGATGGGAATTGATCAATTGTGGTGTGAAGTGAAATTAGGGTTGAAGTGAGTATTATTCTAGTGATATTTTCATGGCTGATGCTGGTGAAATCATCACCCCAATAAGGAAATCTGGAAATTCAGAGGGAAAATATCTGATTTTGATTACATTTGAGATACTTAATGGTCAAAACTATCTCCGTAGGTCAAAATCAATTCACATATATCTGAAAGCGAAGAGAGTCCAAGTTCATTAGAGAGGATCATCTTGTCCCTCTGGATGATGACTAGTAAGTTGAAGATAGTCAGGTTACGACCTAGCTGATCAACAACATTGATTCCAATATGAGGAATCAAGTTATGGATTGTGACACTATTAAGGAAACACAGGTATCCTTAAAATCTATTTATGCTTAGGAAATGCCAAATTGTTCAGCCTCCAAAAAGGTCAGAGATCTATTACAGAATCCTACAATGAACTGGTGGGTGTACTGTAGGAGATAAATGTTTTCCTTCCCTTTACTACTAATAAAAGGGAATCTAGAAACAGCATGGACAGGTACATAATTAAAAAAAATTGGATACCTTGGAGCCAGAGTTTGATGCGGTTCGGGCACAGCTATTAGCCTCAGAGCATATACAGTATCTATTTACAGCTTCAGCAGAGTTTGTTGTTATATCCCAGGGAAGATGTGACCAATGTTACTGTGCCTGCACTCAATACTCTGGGTAACTCCGAATCAGCTAGAGGTCGAGATGGAAGTACTAGAGGCAGACGAAGAGATGGCCAAGGCAAAGGAGGCAGGGGTGATATTACACCTCACAAAAAATGTATTCATTGTGGCCATTACAACCATTTTTCTGACAAGTGTTGAACTAAATTCGGTAAACCTACATGGGCAAACTCTCTTGTTCATGAGGGCACAAAAGCATCTACTGGGCCTATGGTGAATGTTATACCCAAGGCATCTAATGAAATGTAATAGCAAGTTCAGCTAATGGCACAATTGACTGCTGCTTTTTCTTCAATATCTATGGCTCAGTCTTCCATTCCTACAACCACTATGGCTAGTTCAGGCAAATCTGCTCTTCATGTGCATCCTTCATTCACCTGGGTTCTTTGACTCAAGAGCTACTGCCCATATATGTCAGGTACATCATCTTAATTTTTTTACTTAAAAGAGTTTTCTACTATTAAATATGTCACCTTAGCTGATGGATCCATTTCATCGGTTCAAGGAATGAGTACTCTAGTTCCATCTTCATTCATGTCACCTCAATGTGTATTGTTTGTTCCTAAATTTTCCCTTAATTTGTTATTAGTTAGTTAACTCACTAAATCTATGAGTTGTTTTGTCACTTTTAACCCTTCTCAATATGTGTTTCAGGATCTCGGGACAAGGAGAATGATTGTTTCCATATTTGAAAGAGATGGATTATAGTCTAGAGAGTCACTCACAAGATGCTTTACAAGCTCTACATTCAGCAGTCTCACCTTTACAGGGACATCTATGGCTAGGTCATTCCTCTCTTGCAAAATTGCTCACCTTTTTCCTGCATTTCCTTCCAGTCTTACATTTCAATGTGACCCATCAACTGAGCAAGCATCTTTGGACTCCATTTCCTTTAAGCCAATCCAAAAGCAGTCGTTTACTTGACATTGTTCCTTATGATGTTTGGGGCCCGTGTCATGTGCCCAGTATTTGACATTGTTCATTATAAGCACTTACTTTCGTTTATTGATTATTTTATTTGATGTATTTGGGTGTATTTCCTATGGGAGAAGTCTAAAGTATTTGAAGTGTTACACCATTTTTATAATGAAATCAAAAATCAGTTTGATACTTCTATTTGTATACTTGGCACTAATAATGGTTAGGAATTTATGAATAAAAATTTTGATGTGTTTTGTCAAAGTCATGGTATTATACATGAGTCATCCTGTATCTTTACTCCACACCAAAATGGAGTAGATGAGCGTAAGAATCGCCATCTATTGGAAGTGGCACACACTATGTTACTACACATAAATGTACCAAAATCATATTGGGGTGATACAATTCGTATTGCCTGCTTTCTAGTCAACAAGATGGCTTCCTCTTTTCTTGGAGATGAAATTTCTAATAGGTGTCTGTGCCATCTGTCATATTATTTCTATTATCTCCTTGTGTTTTGGATGTGTATACTTTGCATATATTTTTGGTTCTTCCAAGGATAAAATGTCTCCTCATGTAGTAAAATGTGCCTTCTTGGGATATTCTCATACTCAAAAGGGATACAAATGTTTTTGTCCTACTTCTAAGAAAGCATGTATATCGGCAAATGTGACATTTTTTTAGGATACTTCATTCTTTACTTTGTCGAACTTAGATGTGTTTTCATTTATCACTGGTCCCGAGACTGTTGTCCCCACTCCTATGGAGGATGTTCCTAGTCCTTCCTCTGATGCTACTGCAGAGAAACCGCCACAAGCATACCATAAACGGCATGTGACTCCACACCAACCTTCACGTCCCTCCCTCACACTGGATCATGAACCCTCTTCGTCTGCGGAACTTGTGGTAAGTGATCTACACCTTCTTATTGCTCTTTGATAAGGTGATCAGTATCCTCTGTCACATTTTGTATCTTTTGATCCCTATCTGACTAGTACAAAACCTTTGTTTTGTCATTGTCTTCCTATACTATCCTTCTTCTATGTAGGATACTCTCACATCTCTTCAATGGAAGCAGGCCATGAATGTTGAAATGAAGGCCCTACTAAATAGGGACACCTAGCAGTTGTGTGACTTACCCCCTAGTGCTATAGTAGTTGGATGTCGTTGGCATATACTATGAAGTGTAAGGTGCATGGCTCCATTGCAAGATACAAGACTTGGTTACTAGCTCAAGAATACACTCAGACGTGTGGATGTATTTGAGACCTTCTCTCCAATTGCTAGATTATCTTCTGTACAAATTTTGATCTCTATGGCCGTGAACCAAGGGTGGTCATTGTTGCAACTTGATATTAAAAATACCTTCTTATATGGCAACCTGCATGAAGAGGTACATATGGAGCAACCTCTTGGGTATATTACTCAGGGGGAGACTAGTAATCAAACTCAAGATCTCAAACAAAGCCCTCGAGCATGGTTTGAGAAATTTAGTCATGTGGCTGTCTTTCAGCTTTTCTAGAAATCACTATGACCATTTCACTGTTTATCATGAAGAGACAGTCTGGTGTTGTGGTTTTGCTTGCTATGGATTATATTATTTTATCTAGTAGTGATGTCACAGGGATTGAGGAGGTAAAAGCCCATCTTACTACATACTTTTAGACTAAAGATTTGGGTTCTTGGGTATTGAGGTGGCTAGAAGTAGGCCTCGTATTGACACAAAAGAAGTATGTTACTAGTATGTTGGAGGAGTATGGTTTGCTGGGTGCCAAACCAGTGGAGATTCCCATGGAAGTAGGGCATGATTTCATAATGAATAGAGTGATGAGCTCAATGACAAGACTATATACCGCCGACTAGTTTGTAAATTGATATATGCTACAGTCACTCGCCCTGACATATCCTTTATCGTTAATGTGATCAGTTAATTTATGGATTGTCCTTGCAAGATTCATTTGGAGGTTTCACAAACAATACAAGGTATGAAAAAAGTAAGGTGAAAGAGATGGAGAGAGAATGAGAGACAGAGAGAATAGAGGAGAAAGCTCTAAAAAGAGAGCTGCATTTGGGGTCGTACACAACCCCCAACCTATTTATTTAACTGGATTTGACAAAATTATTATAATGCCCTTCACTTAAGTGAAACCCTAATCTTCTTATATCTCCCATTCTACATGTCCTATATACATGAAAATTGGACCATAGACATAATTCAACATAAGCAACAAGCTTTACAACAAGATATGAGAGTGAGGTTAAGGTGAAATGACAAAAATATCCTTGTACTTGTTTTTCAACACTCTCCCTCAAACCGGAACATATATATCAAAGAGGCCCAGCTTGTCACAGAAGTACAGAAAATGCTTCCCCAATTCTTTAGTGAAAACATCACCAAGTTGATCACCAAACCGAACGTATGGGGTTGTCACCTCCATCTTCATCACTGCATCTCGAATGAAATGACAATCTACCTCTATGTGTTTTGATCTTTCATGAAACACCGGATTACAAACAATGAAGATCGCCACCTAGATATCACCATACATAGTCATAGGATCTTTCTTATAAAAGCCTAATTCCTAGGCAACAAATTTTACCCACATTAATTCTCTTACATAGTCGGTCATCGCTCTATATTCTACTTTTGCACTAGATCAAGCATCAACATTTTGTTTCTTACTCTTCCAACTGATTAAGTTTCCTCCCCGAAAGACACAATACCCAGTAGTTGATTTTTTGTCAAACTTAGAGCCTACATAATCAACATCAGAAAAAGCCTTAATCCTCAAGTGATCATTGGGTCTAAAGAAAAGATCATTTCCTAGTTGTCCTTTCATATATCTTAAGATTCTCTGTGTAGCCTCTAGGTAAATCTTACATAGATGTTCCATGATCTCAAATGAGATATCTGGTCTAGTAACTATAGCATATATGAGTTTGCCCACTAATCTCTGATAATTGTTTTATCTTTCAAACTCCGGATTCTGATTATTATGAAGATCATGTCCTACCTCCATAGGTGTATTAGCTGGTTTAGCTCCCAAAAGACCATACTCTTGAAGCATGTCAGTTACATACTTCCTCTGAGTCAAAGCAGTTCCTTCCTTGCTTCTTGCAACTTCAATACCCATAAAATATTTTAGTTGACCCAAATCTTTAGTCTGAAAGTGAGTCGCCAAATGTGATTTGACTTCTTCAATGCCTAATATGTCACTCCCTAATAAGATGATATCATCTACATATACTAATAAGATAATAATCCCTGACGATCTCTTCATACTAAACAATGAATGATCATAGTGACTTCTAAAAAATCCCATGGACATAACCACTAAGCTAGATTCTTCAAACCATGCTCGTGAACTCTGTTTTAAGCCATAAAGAGCTTTCTTGAGTCAATATACCTTATGTGTCTCCCCCTGAGTAACATACCCACAAGGTTGCTCCATGTGCACCTCTTCTTCAAGATCACCATACAAGAAAGCATTTTTTATATCTAGCTGGAACAGAGACCAGCCTTGATTCACTGCAACAGAGACCAGTATTCGAACAGAGGACAAGTGGACAACCGGACAACCGGAGAGAGTCTCAAATACATCCACTCCATAAGTCTTGGTGTAGCCTTTAGCAACAAGACATGCCTTGTATATTTCGATGGACCCATCTACATTGTATTTTATTGCATACACCCATCAACAACCAACCACTACAGCCCCTTAAAATAAGTCACATAACTCTCAAGTACCTCTATTAACTAGTGCTTACATTTCAACATTCATGGTTTTCTTCCAATGAGGAGACAAGAGAGAATCATGCACTAAAGAAGGAATATTGCAAGTAGAGATGGACAAAGCAAACTTACGAGAACTGTCATATAAGAAATTAAAAGAGACAAAATGAGATAGAGGATGGTGAGTTTCAAATAGAGGACAAGCGGACAACCAGACAACCGGACAACAGGAGAGTCTCAAATACATCCACTCCAAAAGTCTTGGTGTAGCCTTTAGCAACAAGACATGCCTTGTATATTTTGATGGACCCATCTACATTGTATTTTATTGCATACACCCATCAACAACCAACCACTACAGCCCCTGAAAGTAAGTCACATAACTCTCAAGTATCTCTATTAATTAGTGCTTACATCTCAACATTCATGATTTTCTTCCAATGAGGAGACAAGAGAGAATCCTGCACTAAAGAAGGAATATTGCAAGTAGAGATGGACAAAGCAAACTTACGATAACTGTCAAATAAGAAATTAAAAGAGACAAAATGAGATAGAGGATGGTGAGTACCTTTCCTAACCCCCTTCTGAAGAGCAATAGGAAGGTGTAGGTCATCTACCACAGGATCAGGAAACAATGCAAAGTCATGGTCCGATGTGAGAGAGAGGTCTGGAGTAGGATGAGATGTCTGTCAGCACCAATATACCTATAGTAGTTTCTCAGTAGGGACATCTCGTGTAGTCTAAATACAGTCATCAACTAGAACAAGAATAACAAGAGTAGGAACTGAGGGAATAGGAGGAACTGTCTCAAATGTAGAAGACTCAAAGAATGGGACATCATAACAAAATGTAACATCTACAGATACAAATGCTTTTCTCGTAGATGGACAGAAACATTTGTACCTTTTTTGTGTCTGAGAGTAAAAAAAAAAAGAAACACTAGATAACACGAGCAAACAATTTATCCCTAGATGGTTTGAAAGTGTGAATAAAACAAAGGAAGCCAAATACAGGCAGTGGTATCGGAAAAAGAGGTGCAATTGGTAATACAATTTGAATAGGAATTTTACCATGAAGAACTGAAGACGACATTCTTTTTATCAAAAAACATGTAGTAAGTACGACATCACCCCAATATGATTTAGGGACATTCATATGAACCATCATAGTTCAAGCCACCTTGGGTGACGATATTTTGTTCAGCAACTTAATTCTATTGTGGAGTGAACATGCAAGATGGATAATCCCTCAAGATTGACAGAAAGAGTTAAACTTCTGATTTATAAACACAAGACCATTGACTGCACGAAAAACATTGATTGAGGTTGCAAATTGATTCTTTATTTCATTATAAAAAAGATGGAAAACCTCAAAAGCTTCAGATTTTTCTCGAATGAGATAAATCTAAGTACATCTACTAAAATCATGAACGAATGAAATAACCGAATTGACTAGTCACAAGACAAGGACCCCAGACATCTGAGTGAACATGCTCCAATAAGTTAATTTTCAGATGAGATGAAACTGGAAAGGAACTCTAGTGATGTTTGCCCGGTTGACATGACTCGCACTGGAAATTAATGTTGGAAGGAAATTCTGGAACTACTTGAATCAGTTTTATAGGTGATGGATGACCTAGTTTAAGATGTCATTGTAGAGGTGAATCAATTGTGCCCAACTCATGTAATGTATTATCTGGTATATGTCTGTCCAAATAATACAGTCCTCCTCTCTCACAAGTGGAACCAATCGTCTTCCTCGTCACGAGATCCTTAAAAACACAATAAATAGGATAGAAGGTTAAAGAACAGTTTATAGACTTAGCAAGTTGATTAACGGACAGCAAATTTAAAAGGAATTTGGGAACAAGTAATGTAAACTGAGGTGATAGGAAAGAAGTAGGAGTAACATTTCCCATTCCTTGTACTGGTGAAACTAACTCGTCAACAAGATTGACATGTTAATCAACAGGGACTCCTCTAAATCAGAAAATAACGAGGACATACCTAACATGTGTTTAGTAGCTCCATAATCAAGTACCCAAGATGGGGAATGACACACAGTGAATGCAGACATACTTGTTGGAGGAAAAGTATGAGCCAAGGATGCAGATGGGGAAGTAATTGAGAGTTGCCATATGTTGAGCAATCTATTGTTGTTGCTAAATTAGTTGTCACATTTTATCTGTGGCTCTAGATGTGACAAGTGTTGTAACATCAGGTACAGATATGGTAGCATCATGTATAGTAGAATTGCCCATACAAGCTTTCCAAACTTTATCCAACATCTGTCCAAGTAATTATTAGTGCATCCACAATGCATAAACTGCCTTTCAGATTTGCCATCCCCTAGGCCTCGTCCTCGGCCTGAATTGACTCTACCTTTGCATCTACCAGTCCCTGTGCATCCCCTAGATGCATCAGTGAAACCGGATGCAACAACTGATGTATTAAGAGCCATGGCCTCACCATTGTTTCATTTTTCCCTGTTTTTGGCACAGTTATCTTCTCAGCTCTCATTACCCTATTAAAGGTAGTAGATAGGTTAGGTAATTCATCAAAGGCGAGGACCTATGCCTTTATGCTATCAAATTCAGCACCCAAATCACTAATTATTAGTGCATCCACAATGAATAAACTGCCTTTCAGATTTGCCATCCCCTAGGCCTCGTCCTCGGCCTGAATTGTCTCTACCTTTGCATCTACCAGTCCCTGTGCATCCCCTGGACGCATCAGTGAAACCGGATGCAACAATTGATGTATTAAGAGCCATGGCCTCACCATTGTTTCATTTTTCCCTGTTTTTGACACAATTATCTTCTCAGCTCTTATTACCCTATTAAAGGTAGTAGATAGGTTAGGTACTTTATCAAAGGCGAGGACCTATGCCTTTATGCTATCAAATTCAGCACCCAAATCACCAAGGAATTTTTCCCCTAGAAGCTGATTTTGTTGTTTCCCGAGTTCCTGTGTAGTAAATGAATAACAAACATTAATATCTTGCCAAATACCCAGAATACGATTGTAGTACGTTGTCACTATCTTGTTCCCTCTTTTCAAGCCAAAGAAATCAGTATATAACTCATAAACCCTTGAAAGATTGCTCTCTTAAGCATATAATACTTGTAGAGATAACCACAGCTTTGGCAGTCTTAAAACTCATAACCTGGTTCCGAAGAGAATAGACTATGTTGCTAACAATCCAAGTCATAACTTGGCTGTTTTCTGCTTTCCAATCATCATCAAGAGGGATAGGAGGGTCATCCCTAATAAACATTTGTTTCTTCCTGTTTTTTAAATACTTCCTAATGGATTTGGCCCAATTGAGATAATTGTCACCATTCAATTTTTCAAATGTAATAGTAATTATATTCTTCCTATCAGAACGAGAAATTTTTTTAGATGGAGTATATACTTCACCAAGATCAACCATAATGCTTGTACATAAACACAAATCAGATTAATTATACCTTCCAAAAGCTTCTGTATGAGCAACCTAGGTGGGCCCCACCACGTAAAATCAGGGTCAGGGCAGTTACTATGATGTGCGTACTTCAAAAATCACAGATTACAGCATTGACTTCAAATTCCATATCAAATAACCCAAATAGTTAACAATTAGGGCTGATATCAGCATAAACTGGTGATGATGTCAGCATGGGCAGAATGGGGGTTGGTGCACATCCCAAGACAAGATTAAAAATCCCCTTTTTGGCAGTTTACAACATAGAGAACTGTCCTAGGAATAGTAGAACCAATAAACCAAGGGTCATGGCAGAGAAAAAAACAAAAACAAAAACAAATGGATTTTTACCAACCATAGCCGGAAAACCTGAGAAGCTCCTTTTATGTAAACATCGACTTCAAAGGATGAAAAAGGTTGATAAAGAGTCTTCCCAGAAGTGATCTACTGCTTAGATACCATGAAAAAAGTAAGGAAAGAGAAAGATGGAGAGAGAATGAGAGAGAAAAAGAAAGAGGAAAAAACTCTTAAAAGACGACCCCCAACCTATTTATTTAAGTGGGTTTGACAAAATTACAATAATCCCCCTCACTTTAGTGAAACACTAACCTTTTATATCTCACATTCTACATGTCGTATATACATGAAAATTGGATCATATACATAATCCAACATAAGCAACAAGATTACATCAAGATATGAGAGTGAAGGTAAGGTGAAATGACCAAAATGACCTTGTACTTGTTTGTCAACAAGGTACTTAAAGGGGTCACCAGGAAAAGGCTTATTCTTTAGACCCCATGATCATTAAAAAATAGAAGTTTTCTCAAAACTTGACTGAAAATCTCCCGCCGGCTTGTGTGTTCTTAGGAGGTAATTTGATAAGCTAGAAGAGCAAAAAGCAAAACGTTGTGGCCCACTCCAATGTTAAAGCTGAGTATAAAGCCATGACTCATACAGTCAGTGCATTGATGTGGGTTAGATGGGTGGTTAGAGAGTTGAATCTACAAAGAGATGAGTAGATGACTATGTATTTGACAATCAAGCAGCCATATTCATTGTCGGGAACCCAGTTTTCATGAAAGAACCAAGCATATTAAGGTGGATTGTTACTTCATTCGAGATACTGTGATGAAAAAAAATGTTGTCACTCCCTATGTTTGATTTGGTGATCAAGTTAAAGATGTATTTACTAATAAAGCCTTGGGTAAACGCGAATTCAGATATTTTTGTAACAAGCTAGGACTTATGGATCTCTAGAGTAGGTTTTATATTGTTCTACATGTTTAGATCTATCTCTAGTTCAAATTTCATGTAATTTGGATACATATAGTGGGAGATATAAGGAGTTGAGTGAATTTAAGTATAAAAAGGCAAATCAGTAATTTTCACTTAAGTTATATAAGAGGATCAGGGTTCAGCACGCCCCCCAACGAGTCTTTCCAGAACTATCTCTTCTCTCCTCTCTCTCTTGTTCTTCTCCCTCTCAATTCCTCTCTCTATACTCTTCAATTTTATACTTTTTCAATTACTTTAGCACATGGTCTAGCATGCTCTACATCAAAATGTTTCTTTGCAAAAATAACAAAACAAAAGACAAGCAAATAACTGTTACCTTCCGAGCAAATTTGAGAAGCACTCCGTCCACACGTGGTCACTAAAGTCCAAGATCTGGAAATGAAGATTTAGTGAGTAAAAAGCCTTACCTTCACCCTGGGCCTTTGAGATTGTTAAGAAATGCCAACATAATAAAATAATTAGCTTAGTGGGTTCAAGTCTTAATATAATCTGCAAAAATATTTCTGTCATTTTTACTGATCGATATGTTTCCAAGTTTAACAAGTTATTACTATAAGTTGAGATGCAGACAACAGGCAGTGGGAGTTATGTTGAGAGGGAAAAACCCCAATATTGAGAAGTATTAAAATATTTAATAATAAGATTGAACAATTGCCCTCTTAAGTGGCTAGTCATTTTGGGATGGAACAGGGCTCAATCCAATAGTGGTATCAGAGTAGGATGTGTAAGTGGGTCAAGGCCCAATTAGTGTTCCCCACGGTATCTATGTATTATGAGCTTCATGGGGTGAGAATCTATGTTTGTTTACTCCATTGAGAGTTTGTGTTGATGTCTTAGGCCCGTTATGTGTAAGCCTAGGTGTGAGGAGTGTGGAGTAGGAAAAAGTCTTAACATTAAGAAATGGGAAGAAAAGTTAATGGTTATAAGATTTAGCAATAGGCTTCCTAAGTAGCTAATTTTTTTGGGATAGAACCGAGCTCAATGTAACGAGTTATATTTACATGAGTTGCATGGTAAGAGGGTCTTGTTGTTGAACATAGATTAGTAAAATTTAGTAATCCTATTCGAGGTTAACTAGTTTCAATAACCAATTTGATAAGCACACCGCCAGTCTATTTATTTTTTTCTTTTTTTAAATTCAGCTTCTCCTTTCTTCCTTACCAACTTGTAGTTGACTCAAAGACCACAATGTTTTTTTTTTTTTAAATGATGCTGAATTTTATTATGAGAGCTCAAACGAGAAGATTACAAGAGGGAAAACCTTCCCAAACAATGAGAGATTGTTGGGAGATTCCGAATTTAGCCAATTTATCAACCAAAGAATTGGCTAATCTAGGAACGAGGTTCCAATTACAACGAATGGATGACACAATGTCAGCAATACAATCAGTGATTGGCCAGTGGCGCCAAGGAGGGTAGCTATCTTTTGAACATCAACTGATGACAGTCTTTAAGTCGCCTTCGATAATCAGCTTGCCATGAAGCCTCTCTTTAAAGATTTGGAGGCCTCAAAGACCACAATGTTGAACAATTGAGTTATCTCTTTTCCACCAAAGACCTTTTTTCATTCTTTTTTCCCTCCTTGAGCTAACCCTTAAGGTGCATTACTAAGAAATAAGATGATGGTGTAAGTTCTACAAAAGATATTAAAAAAGTAATTAGAAAAATATGGGCCTAAAAGTGATGAGGTAGAAGCAGCCAAAGTTGTTGACATCAAGTATGCTTACCTCTCATGAGTTTTTTTTTTTTTTTTTTTGCATGGTTCCTTGTCTAGATTAACTGCTACTATTACAGGTATACATTTAGCCATTGTCCCATGTAATCCTTAATGATTTTCAATGCTGGTTTAATATTGTCCTCCTAGGTTTGCACTAGCTAGTCAGCTGGTCCACAGAATTATTTTCAGGATGTTCTGAAGTGGACAGGTGAAGCATAATCACTAATTCAAAACCTATTAATACCACTTTGGCTTCCTTTATTACTGCTATAAAAGAAAGAGTAATAACTTTCCACTATTTAACAATCTTTACTTCCAAGCTTCTTCAAATGCAAATTGGAATGATGGTATTACGCAGCTGGTTTAATGGTTTATCAAAACAGTGGTGGATCCATGTGAACCAACCAAATCATCCAGTTTTTACACTTCGACATGTTTCAAGTTTTCAAAACTAGAGATGCTTCAATTTGGTCTTAGTTCTGTCAACATATTCGGCCTGGTACTTACAGCAGTGATAATAAAGGTTCAATCAACAGAAAGTGAACAAAAATGTATTATTGTAACTAAGCAGCATGCAAGTGAGACAATCAGATAAGCAGTAATTTAAAAAGTATTTGCACTTTAATAATAATCCAACATTTTTAGCAACAGGAATGTAATATAACATAAGGAAAGCATGGGTTAACTGCTAACCAGACGAGATTCAAAGCCAAAAGCTCTACAATAGAGGGTAAAGCAATTAGCCCACTCCCCACAGCGTCCTTTCCTTGTTTCAACAAGCTGCACAAAATTTTCATAAAGTTAGTTGCAGCTTTCAATTTAAAACAATAATTTGCATCTCACATTTCTTTTATTAATAGAAAAATGGGCAGCAGCAAACTAGAGTTTAAGCAGATTTTGCGACCTAAGAGATAGAAATTGATACCTTGAGTGGATCATTATACCGTGGAAATCGAGAAAGTCTTGAGCAAGTATTACATCTGAATATTGTCACAATGTTTAGTTCAGATAGTGATGTGCACAAGAGAAGGAAAGTATAAATTATGAGAATCACAGAGTTGGGAACATTGTCAAAATGTTTAGTACACAGACATACATGAACAAGAGAAAGAAAAATAGGTTCTGGATCACAGATTTGTGAAACAGAACATTGCAAAACATACAGTTTTTCTAAGAATAAGTGAAAAAAGTATAAGGCCACTGCTTGCCGCTAAAACGATCTGTCCAATAGTTAATGTGACAAAAAAATCCTCTCTTTCATGAGCATATACCTGATTGAACTAAAAACCTTTTAACATATATTAAATACTTACAAAATTTTAAATAGAGTAGAATTTGGTATTTGATTACTCCTAGTAATATAGTGTATGTGTGCATAAATATACATATATGTATCCAAAATAGAGAGATGAATAGACAGATAGATAGATAGAGAGAGAGAGAAATAAAGAAAGAAAGAGCACAGTTTCTGTAGATTTGGCAGAAGTAATTCTAAAGATTCTTTTCCTTCTACATAACATAGTTGTCCATTACACAGAAAACTACAAAGTACAAGCAAGAAAAGGATTACACAACTTAGTAATAATAGAGAATGATCTTGTGTTTCATTGATTAACCATCTGAAAGGAGTTACAATATGGTACAAATTGGAAATGACATTTTGACTTGCACTGTGTAATGGAGCACATACAGTAGCACTTCTTTGGTGGGAAGCCTATCTTAACAAAACATCCTAATGCATTTCATCGATTAACAGATTTGGTTGTCATGCACAAATTTAGTAATAACACAACAAGATCTTGTTCTACCTGTAAAGTTCAACTCGTGAAGCTCCAAACTGAATCTCAGAAGGAAGGGGAGTTCCCATGCCTATTGCACTTGTTCTACCACCACAGCCATCACAGGGAGGTGAATTAACCCAACTACAGAAATAGAACAGTTAAAAGGCCTGAAACTGTTGCCCTTAAATGTTCCTCTATAAAATAAACAAAATCAAACCAACAGACAGGAAACGTGTTCTCAAATAGTTCAAGATAATTAAAGGTAGAAATTTTATGTGACTAATTTGACCTTTTTTTTTTTTTTGCTCCTTTTGAAATTATAAAGTTTTGTTGCACTGCAAAAATGCTGACTACTGATGAGAACGAGGGTCGCAACATATAAGGATAAAAGCTAAGAACTTTCTTGAATTCACCAACTTGCCAATTTCCATGCTGCTGCAAATCGGTATTCAAGGAATCTCTTGCAGCTAATTAAAAAGTCCTTTTAGAAGTAAATCCAACACTCATCAAAGTTGTTTGACATGAAAATTGCTAGCTCCCAGTATGAAAAATCGAGCTCATTGGACTTCTAAAGGAAACCTACCACGTGCCAGGGTGGGGGACTTGGAATCCAATTACATCAGTCAACCAGCAGTCTTGCTATTTGGGATATGAAAGGAACTTTTTGTACTCAATATCACTGAAGAAGATTCTTTAAAAGTGTTAAAAGCTGGTCTTGGTGTTTGAGCCACACTTTAAATCAATAGGTTCATATGCTCAAATCCAGGGCATCTATTCCTCTCAGGGACTAGATTAACCTTAGCTTATGGTATTCCCCACCCTGTCTCCTATCAGTAAATGACAAGTTATATTGATGCAAAACTCTAAACAGTTTGAATTACTACAAATTGCTCTGATCCCTCAAAAAGAAAGCATAATTTAAGTACAGTAGGGAAAAAGGATAAGTATAGATTGAAACCTGAATGACCGTTTGAACCAGAAAAGCAATTGGAGCAAGAAGGCATGATCTTCCTCAACTTTTGAAGGTTTAAATTCTCCCTTCTATTAAGAACATCATAGAGATTTCAATGACATTGATTAGAAAATTTGCACAAAAAAGAAATTCCAGTAGCTGATCACATCAAGGCAGAAGACTATCTAAATCACATCACACACTTTAACATTAGGTTGTGCACATGTTCAGAATGGTTTTGATTAAATTTAGTGCATCTTAAGGAGACTGGAAATGTCAAATAGATTAATTTTTTTAACACAATAAGAAAAGTAACTTGATTAAGAAGAGTTAAATACATTAATTTGAAGAGAGAAATACCTAAGAAAAAGAATGTTAATGTTGGGTGTGGATCCATCCTAAAATGAATAGTTACAGTTACGGGGCTTTTTCCCAAATAACAAGCCCATGTTCATCCAATTCAATAACCAATGTAAGACTGATTTCCCCACATCATTATGTCCTCCACTTCGTCATCTTTTACCTTGAGAATGAGGCACGCTTTCAATCTTTCCAGACTTACCATTGGTAGAATCTGGGGTTATATACTCAAATCCCAATGGGCACTGCATGTGTCTTTTTGTTCTAGTTTTACTAGTTTTGGGTATCATTTGGCCGAGCTTGCCAGTAAGTCAAATTTTCTTTTCTTGCAAAAGTGCAAGTGGTCATGCTGCTGTGTTGCTTCCTCTAGTTTAACAGTAGAGGGAACCTCAAGGGAAGGACCTGCTGTGTTGTTGAGCTCATGTTTGATGGCAGGGAACTTGGTTTGACAATTCCCAGAGGGAAATGTGCAAGGAGAGATGGGACAGTGCATAGGATTTGATGTTGACTTCTACTATATTTTCTGAAAGCCACTACCAGCCTAAGCCATTTTCCGAGCGCTGCAGGATAGAGAAAGAGACAGTAACTCCTTCATTCCGCCTCTCAAAGATAAAGCAGGTATGGCAATTGCCTTTGCAACTCAAAGCCGTAGAACATGTCTCTACTCCAGAGTGTTTTCAACTTATTTGATTCTTTCAACCTTTCTTAATAAGAGTCTTGAAAATCATTCAGGAGCTCTAGTGGAACTAGTTAAAATGATATTTGTTAGGCCAATTTAACCGGCAGTTTCATTGCAAATCCATGGTTGAATGATATAATGTTGACTTCATGCCAATATACTACTCACACATTCCAGAGGGTTTTGCAAAAGAATTTGAGAAGTTAATTGACATGTTGAAGTTGATTTTTCTGGTGGAAACAATCTTTTTGAATAATTATTAGAAGGAATTTTTCACTCTACAGGGCACCAATTCATTAAGAAGCACAGGTTATCATCCTCAAAGAAATGGTTAGACAAAAGTGTTGAATGGTGCATCGACCTAATTTGTTTGGGAATCAGCTAAATCAGTTGCTGAAATTTTGGACTTGGGCTGAATGATCCCACAACATTACTCTTCCTTCAGCCATCTGCACAATTTCATTTGAATCATTAAAATGCAGGCCACCATCGGTTATATTGAACTATACCATGGAACCATATAGCTGAGAAATGGAACAGTAGTTGAAGGATAGGAATGTGAAGTGTGACCTCAAGGGACATCTAGCTGCTGACAGAAATCAGATGGACAAATAAGATAGGAACCATAGTAGAAAGTATTCATGGTTAGGGATTTGGTCTACTTGTGGCTGCAACCTTCTGGCAGTCCTCTCTTCGTGTGTGCTCAGATCAAAAGTTAGCACCCCCAGTTCTTGTTCTAGACAAGGTTGTAGAACAAAAATTGGCACATTGCATGAAAGTTAGAATTGTGAAGCCATGTTCTCATTCATCTAGTGTTTCGATTTTTGCAGCTGAAGCATAGAATAGGTCAAGTTATACTTATTTCCCTGATGTTGCTCTCATTTTTCTTGTGGTGGCATGTTGCAGCGTGTTTCAGCCATACTCAATCACAGAAGGGTTCATCATGACTCCAGCCTTCAAATTTAGGTGCTCTTCTAGTTTACCCATCTTCCTCCAAAAGATGCTACATGGGGACGGGAGGATTCAGGCAAAGTATGTGAATGTTCATGCTGGGGGCTAGGATGTCAGAAACTTAGCTTACTAGCTCACTCAATGTCTCTATTTAATCAATGTAATTTTTTTATAACAAACATTAGCTGTGGCCTGTGATGATATACTTGAGTGCAAAATCCAAATAAATATGAAGGGTGCCAAGGAGGCAGCCAGCTTTTCTCCCAAATTCATTCCCTTTACAAGGCATAGAAGGTTGCTCCTCTTGAAGAGAGCAAGTTAGGAGGTCTCCCTATTTATTTTGGCCTTAATCTCCTTCAAAGCAGCATAAAATTATCAAATTCTAGCATTTATACCTCAATAACTCGGAAGGAACACATCAAATTGGCAAAAAAAGAAAGATGATCAGCAATCTCATTCGCCACCATTGCAAAATTTGCAATAGTGGCCATCATGCTGAAGACTACAGGCTGGATGCATAGGAAAACTGTGATCCAAAGGGAAGGCACAAAGGTCCCTTCTTTTACTTTTATGAAATGGCCCACTGGCTCAACCCTCACCATGGTATGGTGTTCAACTTTCAAAAAAAAAAAAAAAAAAAAGGTCTAAAGGAGGCAACATTACATATTCACAAGTATCTATCTTCCAAAATATTGTGTCTTGCACATCAGCTCTAATAAAATGGTTATCAAGGAACACAAGAAGATAGCACCTATCTTTCAAAAAAAAAGGAGCACAAGGAAATCATTTAAAAAAAAAAAAGGAGCCGAAGAAGATTACTAGCCTCGGTTACTTTGTTCTCCTTGTACTCTATGGTTGTCTTCAAGTCAGTGTATAAGTCTTATAATTAGAGAGTTAAAGTTTATCAATTTTAGGAGTAATTTTTTCTTTGTTCATTGTGCTATTAAATTCGTTTTTGTAAAGAAACTATTGATAACAGGTTCTCTATTAAAATAGGTTTGGTCATGTAAAGACCAGTTGGACAATTCTGCCTTTCTTTTTCTTATTTCTTCTTCTCTTTTTATCCTATACATTTATTTGTTTACAAATCAAAGAGAAATGAACTTTATGCCTACTATGAAAATCAAGTTGCCGAAAAGGAAACATGAAACATACTTTGGCCAAAGAAACCAATGCCTTCTCCTCAAGTTCATCTAGTGGAACTGACTTCCGAGCTGCCTCTTGACGAATCTGATCCTCATACTAGATTTCCAAGGGAATTGCCAAGTTAATGCAGTTAGGCCTCTCTTCCATTTGCCAAACACCAAACATAATACAATGGACAGAATCAGCAGAATTGCAATTACCATGAGAACCTGGTTGACATAAGGACGAATCCTCAGATCAAACTCCATCCTGTTTTCGCCAGCATGAAATTGCTGATAAAAGAGCGCCTCCTCTTCAGCCTGGAAACGAAAACAATAGAAAAGAGTGAGTCCGCACGCGCCAACATTAAAACTACCTCGAAAGGAAATTAAGCTCTACTAAAAAAAAAAATCAGAAAGAATTGCCTGCAACATTCGAGCCAATTCCTCGTCGGATTTCCCCAAGTCAGCAGCGGACGAAGTGGACTCTGTCTGTTGGTCATGGATGGACAGCAAGCGGAGGGAATTGGCCAGGAGCCGATCAAGGTCGGAATCGTCATTGATGAGCTGATCTACAGCTCCGCAGATCTAAATAAAGCAGTAAGGTCGTGATCAAAGTGGATCACGAAGAGAAGATGAGAGAAACATTAAGAACCTACAAACAGAAAAAATTAAAAGCAAAACCTTTTGCTCCTCCGGCAGAATTGAGGTAAGAGAGAAGAGCTGGAACTTGAGAACCTAACAGTAATGGAGTATTATATAGCATTCCCGGCGAACGTGTTCTGAGCAGAGAAGATATCTAAAAATGCTAACAAGAACTGCGCAGAGAGAAGTAGAATTGTTAGGGAGAGATACCGACTTCGAGACCGTCTTCCGTGTCATAATCGACCTCGAACTCTGAATCGTTATGGTGAACGAAGAACTTTCGAGCCACCATTTTGTTTCTGCAGCGTGCAATTACAGAGATGCGACAAGAGCAGGATTATGGCGAATGGCAAGAATTTATCAGCAAGACGGAGGCCGATCAATTCCGGTCACTCGTACTCTGGCGGGGCCTCGTATCGTCCGAAGTATCTTGAAATGTTAAGAACGACCGAAACGTTAAGACTCTGTACCGGTGTACCCTGATTTGGCGACCGAGGTGGCCGGTTGTGAGGGTGAAAAATCCAGCGGGGATATGACCGAATAGTTGGTTACCCCAACCTTACCTGCGAAGATTAGAGTTGCCATGTCACAACCCCACTAGATCTAACACCCCTAGAGGTCATGGAGTGGAGTGGAAGAGGTCGTAGTCTAACTAACTCGAAGTCATTGTCGTGCGCAATGTAGAGATAGGAGGTGAATTCACTTTGGGAGAAATAATCACTTCTCTCAAAAATGTTGGGATAAATGGGAAAACCAGCATGGACCAACTTGAGTTTAACTTGAAGGTTAGAACATGCCCACAAATGAGATTCAAGTGGCTTGTTAGTACACCCTGAGGGTAACTGAAAGTGAATTCGAATTCACTCTCACTTACCCAAAATCGTTAGTGAGCGCCTAAGAGGGAAAGTGAAAGTAAATGAACTATATAATTCACTTTCACTAGTTCTACTGTAAAACAAGTGAAATTAAAATCCAAGGGTTCACCCAGTTCATTCACTTTCACTCGCTCACTCAACGCTCTCTGCATCCTTCTCTCTCTCAACACTCTCTGCATCCCTCTCTCTCGAACGCTTTCTACTTCCCAACCCTCATCTCTCTGGTGTCTCTCGATATTACGTTTTCTGCAATCTCGTCGTCTTGACGTGGTCCCCCCTCTCGCCGTCTCGTCAATCCCTATCCTCTCGGATTATCTCTTTTCCCCAACCACCTTCTCTCAGCTCCTTTCTTTCTTCGATTTCTCCCTTTTGGCTTCAATTTCCCTCTCACATTATTTCTTTCCCCAACTGCCTTCTCTCAACTCCTCTCTTTCTTCAATTTTCCCCTTTTGCATTTTCTCGGCTTCTCTTTCTCTCACCGCACCTTCTCTGTCTTCTCAATTTCCCTCTCATAACTATTTTATTAATTTATACTACTCTAAAGTCTATCTTATGTTATTAATAAAATACCATATTTATTTATTTATTACATCCATTAATTTTAATATTATATTAAATTAATAATTTAAGAGTGATAATTAAGATATTTTTAAGGTAAGAATTAGCTCAAGTATCTACACATTATAAAAGTAAACATTTTTGTTCAAGTATTATATATTTATATATTAACTAAATTAGTAATTTAATTTTAAATTATAATTATTGTACTAATTTAGACTAAACTAAAATCCATCTTAATTTATTAATAAAATACCCTATTTAATTATTTATTATATTAATAAATTTTAATATTATATTAATTTACTAATTTAAGAGTGATAATTAAGATATTGTAAAAGTAAGAATTTGATTAAAATACCCTATTTGATTAAGTAATTATAAAAGTAACCATATTTGTTTAAGTATATTATAAAAGTAACTCATTCTTTTGTTTCAACTACATTTTCCATTTTATACACTAACTCAAGAAAGTACTTTCTAGTGCACTTTCCATTAAGCACACTAATATGAAAAAGTGATTCACTTTTCTATTTCACTTTCACTTTTAGTTTCACTTTCCATTTTTCTTTCACCAAGGAGAAATTCAGCAGTTACTTCAATGCCTGAGCCAATTGACGTCCATGTCATCACACCCCCACAACATAGGACAATGGATCTTCTTCCATTGCGAGTGCCCTTAGGGCAACTGAGGTATAACTGCTCTACACGTGTCCTCTATTTCCTCATGGATTGACTTCAGAGCGTCAACACATATGTCAAGTATACACACCTTGTTATGGTTTTTACTTCCTTCATAAACATATTGAACTATCACCTTAGGGTCTACCTCACATGTTCATGGTGAAGGTATTGTACAAACTATTTAACACATGTCATTGTCCCACTTTTTATTTGTTCCCAAATTTCTCATTAATCTTTTATTTGCAAGTAATATTTATAACTCTTTGATGTGTTCTATAAACTTTCACCCTATCTCTTGTGTTTTATAGGATTTACAAAAGATGATTAGTTGATGGCATAAGAAAGATAAACGATGTTTTTTGGATGACATATTTATTCCAAAGACTATGGGTTTATCAACAAACACTTCACAATATTTGGGGCAATTGCACTTGGGACATCCATCTCCAGCTAAGGTACATCACTTCCTTCCTTTCTTCCATGTTGTATGATCTATCTTTCAAATCCGAATCGTGTTAGTATGAAAAACATTATAGATTTAGTTTTCCAACAAGTTTGAGTCAAAATTCTAGTCTTTTTGAATTAGTACATGCTGATATATGATGTAGAGTCCCAAGTATTTTTGGTTTCCAATACTAGTCCTTTGTAGATGACATTAGTAGGGTAACATGGGTACATCTCATTGAGGAGAAATAAGATGTCTTTGATGTATTTACAAAGTTTCTCAATGAAAAAAAATATAATTTGGAATTTTTATTTGTATCTTTCGTACTGATAATAGTTTGAGGTTCCCTTAGCAAAAATTTGACTTCGTTTGTGACACGCACGGAATTATAAATCAAACTTTATGTGCATATGCCCCTCAACAAAATAGGGTTATTTAAGGAAAAAATAGGGATCTACTTGAGATTTTGGTCTCTTGGCAATCAATAAAGGATGACCCTTACATCGATTGGATATAAAAAATGTGTTTCTTTATGGTAATTTGTAGGAGGAGGTGTATATGGAGCAACCTCCTAGGTATGTTGCTCAGGGGGAGACTGGGAAGGTGTGCAAATTGCAAATGACTATTTATTTAATCATGATATTTAATAGTTAGTGGTTGGTAAGTTGATTTATTTAACAATCATTAGAATAAATATTTCTTTTGCGCTTAGTGTCATCATTCAATCCATGCATCAACCTCAAAGTTCACATTGGCAAGCTCTTAAGAGAATTCTCCGATACCGGGTCAAAGATTTGTCGTGGTCATACTAACATTGACGGTTTTGCATATGCATAATTGATTGGTTTATCAGATGACAAAAAATCAATCTGTGGCTATGGTATAATGGTTGAAGAAAACCTCGTTACATAGAGAAACAAGAAACTGATTGTGGTGTTAAGGTGAAGTGCGGAAGAAAAATATCAAGTTATAGCATATGCAGTAAGTGAGATATTATGGTTTAAATCATTATTAACGGAGTTGTGTTTTCTCGTGACAAGTCAAATGTAACTCTATTGTGATAATCAAACAACAATCCATATTACCATTAATTTGGCTTTCCAAAAAAAATAAGCATATAGAAATTGATTGTCATTTTGTTGGACTAAAGTTCCAAGTTGGAGTCATTAGCATGGTTACTCACCAACAAATAATCAACTAGTAGATATTTTTACCAAGACATTGCAACAAATACACTTCATAAAGTTTGTATCAAGCTTGGTGTCTTTGAAGTTTACATACCAACTTGAAGGGAAATATTGGAAAAAAAATGTTCTTAGAGAAGTTTCTATTATTTCAACTCTATGTTCTTTGTTTTGCCTTCTACCTAAGGACAATGATACATTAGTCTTTATTAATAAAAGAAGTTTAAATCTTAAGGGAGACCAGCACTTCTCTCAATATGCTCTATCGACTCATCTTCCTCTCGTACTTGCTCTCTTTTTCTCTTCAAAACTTCTCTCCTTTGCCTTCTCTTTACAACTTTTTGCACCCTTCCTCTCCACCTCTCAACTCTCTTTCAAGCGTAAAACTATAGAAACTAAGGATAGTCATTACTTTTTTTTTCTCATAATTAAATTCTTCATTAACCTTAAGACCTTATTTTCATGTTATAATTATCTTATTTTTACAAAAAATACAACATTCCAAGAGAATTAAAAAGATGGAAAAGAAGTGACAAATTTCATTTTCTTTTGTCTCTTCATCAATCAAATGTGGAAATATTGTATCAATATAATGTCTAAAAATGAGAAGCCTATTTTCTCATAAATAAATATTATTGAGAAAAATGGAGAAAAAGCAGAATCATCATTAACCCATTTATTTTTTATGGATCAAATGGGGAATCATAGACTCTCTTCAGAACCTATATACAGAAAAAATTGAAGAAAAAACCTAAGACAAAACACGACGACAGGCAAATTCACTGGGCAGGCTTCCTAGTACTATCCGAACTTGTATTTGTTCGAGTTGATTCAGAACAAAAATGAGAGCCTGCATGCCCAAGTTCCCTTCACTGTGAGCCTTCTACAAAACTTAGAGCTGGTACGCCAATGTTAGCCTCGAAAGGGACACCCCTCTCCTCTGGTACTCCATCAATCAAATCCCCAGATCCTTCATGAAGTGAGTCACAAAGAACACTGGCTCAAAATCCCTCTTCAGGATCAATCGACTTTGATCCGACCCTCCTTGTTGAGATTGCCCAGACCCTCCTTGTTGAGATTGCCCAGGAACACGCCACCTCTAGCCAGCCTTGTAATACATCATCCCTCCAATCCCACCATTGTCTTGGCAATAGCAGTTTTGTAACATTGCCCCTTTATGGATCCTCCCATGTAATTCACTTTTCCCATACACAACAATAGAGGCTTCAGCTGCTTGATCGTCTCCCACTCCCCACCCACAAAGATGGTGAGAATCCCCTTCTTTACTCCATGATCGCCGCCAGAGACAGGAGTGTCAACAGCAAAGCAACCACACACCGGTGCAACGGTGTGAATTTCCTTATTTTATATCAATCATTATTTCCCACAGCATCCTTTCCTTGTTTCACAAGCTGCACAAAATTCTCATAAAATTAGTTGCAGCTTTCAATTTAAAACAATGATTTGCATCTCAAATTTATTTTGTTAATAGAAAAATGGGAAGCAGAAAACTAGAGTTTAATCAGTTTTTGCTACCTAAGAGAGAAATTAATACCTTGAGTGAATCATTATACAGCGGAAATCGAGAAAGTCTTGAGCAAGTATTACATCTGAATATTGTCACAATGTTTAGTTCAGATAGTGATGTGCACAAGAGAAGGAAAGTATAGATTATGAGAATCACAGAGTTGGGGACATTGTCAAAATGTGTAGTACAGAGACATACATGAACGAGAGAAAGAAAAATAGGTTCTGGATCACAGATTTGTGAAACAGAACATAGAAAAACATAGTTTTTCTATCATTAAGTGAAATACGTATAAGGCCACTGCTTGCCACTAAAAAGATCTGTCCATTAGTTAATGTGACAAAAAAATTCTCTCTTTCAAGAACATAAACCTGATTGAACTAAAATCCTTTTAACATATATTAAATACTTACAAAATTTCAAATAGAATGGAATTTGGTATTTGATTTGATCCCCCTCTCAGTCCAAATTGTATGTATATGTATCCAAAATAGAGAGATGAATAAACAGATAGATAGATAGAGAGAGAGAGAGAGCAAGAGAAAGAAACAGCACAGTTTCTCTAGATTTGGCAGAAGTTATTCTAATGATTCTTTTCCTTCTACATAACATATTTGTCCATTGCACAGAAAACTACAAAGTACAAGCAAGAAAAGGATTACACAAACTTAGTAATAATAGAGAATGACCATGTGTTTCATTGATTAACCATCTGAAAGGAGTTACAATGTGGTACAAATTGGAAATGACATTTGACATCACTTTTAATGGAGCACATACAGTGGCACTTCATTGGTGGGAAGCTGAACTTAACAAAACATCCTAATGCATTCCATAGATTAACAGATTTGGTTGTTATGCACAAATTTAATAATACACAACATCATCTTGTTCTACCTGTAAAGTTCAACTCTTGAACTCCAAACTGAATCTCAGAAGGAAGGGGAGTTCCCATGCCTATTGCACTTGTTCTACCATCACAGGGAGGTGAATTAACCCAACTACAGAAATAGAATAGTTAGAAGGTCTGAAACTGTTACCTTTAAAAGGTCCTCTATCAAATAAACATAATCAAACCAACTGACAGGAACCGTATTCTCAAATAGTTCAAGATAATTAAAGGTAGAAATTTTATGTGACTAATTTGACCTTTATTTTTTGCTCCTTTGTTAAGAACTTTCTTCAATTCACCAACTTGCCAATTTCCACGCTGCTGCAAATCGGTATTCGGGTATCTCTTACAGCTAATTGAAAAGTCCTTAAGAAGTAAATCCAACACTCATCAAAGATGTTTGACATGAAAATTGCCAAAAATCGAGCTCATTGGACTTCTAAAGGAAACCTGCCACTTGCCAAGGTGGGGGACTTGGAATCCAATTACATCAGTCAATCGGCAGTCTTGCTATTTGGGATATGAAAGGAACTTTTTGCACTCAATTTCACTGAAGAAGATTCTTTAAAAGTGTTAAAAGCTGGTCTTGGTGTTTGAGCCACACTTTAAATCAATAGGTTCATATGCTCAAATCTGGGGTATCTATTCCTCTCAGGGACTAGATTAACCTTAGCTTATAGTATCCCCCACCCTGTCTCCTATCAGTAAGTGACGAGTTATCTTGATGCAAAACTCTAAACAATTTGAATTGCTACAAATTGCTCTGATCACACAAAAAGAAAGCATGATTTAAGTACAGTAGGGAAAAAGGATAAGTTATTTATCATTGATAGATATTGCGTGTTTACCTGTTGGCAAAGAGACTTAAGTATAGATTGGAACCCGAATGACCCCTTGAACCAGAAAAGCAATTGAAGCAACAAGGCATGATCTTCCTCAACTTTTGAAGGTTTAAATTTTCCCTCCTATTAAGAATGTCATAGAGATTTCAACGACATTGATTAGAAAAATTGCACGAAAAAGAAATTCCTGTAGCTTTTTTTTATGAATAGTGCGTATATTGATAAGAAAAAGAGAAAAAATACAAACCTAGGTCCGAGGGCCTAACTCCACAACAAAGTGTTGGAGAGAAATGCCCGCCTTGGCTGAGGAGTCTGCTAGGTGATTAGCAGAGCGCGAAATGTGATTCCATTTACAGCTTAAAGGGGAAAATAAATTACATATTTCATTAAACATATCCCAATGACGCCATAGGGGTTTTATGGAGGTTGAACACCAATTGATGACTACTTTTGAACCGCCTTCCATACAAAGGGGACGAGAGAGGTGGCTAGAGAAGATTTTGAGTTTGTGCAACAATCCCGAGAGTTCTGTTGTGGTAGAGTCTGAGTTGCCAAAGGGGCCTGCATAAGAGAAGAGGAGGTCACCATTTTCATTGTGGATAACACCACCGAACCCTGCTAGACCCGGGCAACCGAGAGCACCTCCATCAAAATTGAGCTTTGAGTGCCTGGGAGGAGGGAGGCCCCGTGTAGCCATAGTTGGGGGTGAAAGGGCAGAAATTCCTGTAGTTGATCACATCATGGCAGAAAACTCTCTAAAAAACATCACACTTTAACATTAGGTTGTGCGCGTTTTGATTAAATTTAGTGCATCTTAAGAAGACTGGAAATGTCAAATAGAATAATTTTTTTAACACAAAGAGAAAAGTAACTTGATTTAGAAAAGTTAAATACATTAATTTTTTTGAGAGAAATACCTAAAACAAGAATGTTAACGTTGGGTCTGGATCCATCATAAAATGAATAGTTAACAGTTACGGCGCTTTTTCCCAAATAATATGTCAATGTTTATCCAATTCAACAACCAATGTGAGACTGATTTCCCCACATCATTATGTCTTCCACTTCTTTGTCTTTTACCTTGAGAATAAGGCACACTTTCAATCTTTCCAGACTTACCATTGGTAGAATCCAGGGTTATATACTCAAATCCCAATGGGCATTGCATGTGACTTTTTGTTCTGGTTTTACTAGTTTTGGGTATCGTTTGGCAGAGCTTGCCAGTAAGCCAGATTTTATTTTCTTGCAAAAGTGCAAGTAGATATGCTGCTGTGTTGCTTCCTCTAGTTTAATAGTAGAGGGAACCTCAACGGAAGGACCTGCTGTGTTGTTGAGCTGATGTTTGCTGGCTGGGAACTTGGTTTGACTATTCCCAGAGGGAAAAGTGAAAGGAGAAATGGGACATTGCATAAGATTTTATGTTGGTTTCTACTATATTTTCTGAAAGCCACTACCAGCCTAAGCCATTATTCGAGCGCTGCAGGATAGAGAAAGAGACAGTGACTCCTTCATTCCGTCTCTCAAAGATAAAGCAGGTATGGCAATTGCCTTCAGTATGCAACTCAAAGTCGTAGAACATGTCTCTACTCCAGAGTGTTTTTAATTCATGTGATTCTTTCAACCTTTCTTAATAAGAATCTTGAAAATCATTCAGGAGCTCTAGTGGAACTAGATAAAATAATAATTGTTAGGCCAATTTAACCGCCGGTTTCATTGCAAGTCCATGGTTGAATGATATAGTGTTGACTTCATGCCATTATACTACTCACACATTCCAGAGGGTTTTGCAAAAGAATTTGAGAAGTTAATTGACATGTTGAAGTTGATTTTTATGGTGGACACAATCTTTTTGAATACATATTAGAAGGAATTTTTCACTCTATAGGGCACCAATTCATAAAGAAGCACAGGTTATCATCCTCAAAGAAATGGTTAGACGGAAGTGTTGAATGGTGGATCGACCTAATTTGTTTGGGAATCAGCTAAATCAGTTGCTGAAATTTTGGCCTTGGGCTGAATGATCCCACAACATTACTCTTCCTTCAGCCATCAGCACAATTTCATTTGAGTCATTAAAATGCAGGCCACCATCGGTTATATTGAACTATACCATGGAACCATATAGCTGAGAAATGGAACAATAGTTGAAGGATAGGAATGTGAAGTGTGACCTCAAGGGACATCTAGCTGCTCAGATCAGAAGTTAGCATCCCCAGTTCTTGTTCTAGACAAGGTTGTAGAACAAAAATAGGCACATTGCATGAAAGTTAGAATTGTGAAGCCATGTTCTCATTTATCTAGCGTTTCGATTTTTGCAGCTGAAGCATAGAATAGGTCAAGTTATACTTCTTTCCTCGATGTTGCCCTCATTTTTCTTGAGGCGGCGTGTTGCAGTGTGTTTCAGCCATACTCCATCACAGAAGGGTTCGTCATGACTCCAACCTTCAAATTTAGGTGCTCTTCTAGTTTACCCATCTTCCTCCTAAAGATACTACATGGGGATGGGAGGATTCAGGCAAAGTATGTGAATGTTCAAGCAGGGGGCTGGGATGTCAGAAACTTAGCTTACTACTAGCTCACTCAATGTCTCTATATAATCGGAATAATTTTTTTATAACAAACATTAGCTGTGGCCTATGATGATAGCTGTGGAGGGTAAAATGACCAAAATACCCCAGGGCGTATTTTCGAACACCTGCCTACCATAATTTAGCCTTTCAATGAACTGTTTAGCACATGCATATGATCACTTTTGCTTCTGAATAGGACAAATTGCAGGAGGAAGCATCTTCTTTGAGAACATAAAAAGATCAATCCTGTTAGAAGAATAGATATTCAAATCAATCTTAGGACAATGGTGGAACAAATGTGTCTTTTCTTGGATTATTTTTAAAAAATAGCAACAGAAAGAAGTAAAAGCATAACACATTGTGATACAAAAATCATAAGAGAGACCACTACTTCAGATCAACTCTAGTTACTTTTTTTTTTTTATCTTCAAGCAAAGCTACTAATAACAGAAAAGAAAAGAGAACAAAGCCTGAAAATCCAGAGCATAAACCTCAAATCTTAATTACAGATTTTCATTTACACATACAAGATCATGTGTAAGGGGTCTGTACAAGAAGCTAGCTAAATGATACCGAATCTGTCCAACATCATTAATCACCAAATATAGATGATAGACACCTCAACCACCAAGCTACAAGTGGAAGCATTTGCCCAATTTAACTGTTCTTCAAAAAACAACAAGCTACAATGTCGGAGTTCCATTAAAAACATTGAACTCTGACATAAGTATTAGCAGGACCTAATATCTAGCAAATCTTGTATTGGCCAATAGAGTTGACATTCTATTAGCAATTCAAAATTTTGATTTGTTTTTAGTATTAAACATGAATATGTCAATAAATAAGTAGCTATAACAGATGATTAAATGTCACTAATGTCTATCCATCTCTTTCCGTCCTAAAACAGATGTACTCTTCAAGAAAAATGTCAACCGAATTACTCTAAAAGTTTTAACAATGACAACTACAACCTAAGTACTCCAGAAGAATTAACTTTGACAACCACAATCATATCTCAATAACAGATTCACAGAGAATTGTTGAGATAAGTTCCTGCTGTATCTGAGAAGTCAAGGAAACAATGGCCCTGAATAAATTACACAGACAGTTAAAGATGCCACAAGAAAAACTCGTAAATGTAAAACCTAATAGACTTACAAGAAGATTATTAGATAGCTGTCCTCATTTTTGTGGCAACAAAAAAGGAGTATCATATATTGAAGGTTTATCAAAATTCACTCACAATTCTGACCAAGTGCAGAATGATCGGTATTGTAAATGCAGAATCCTTAAAAGACTATGTTTATTTATTTAATTTCATTTTTCAGCAATGAGGAAGACTCCCAAAACCAACTTATGGTTTCCCCAATTCAGAAAGATAAGCCTCTCAAATCATGCCAAGAAGATATCAGTATAAATTGGAAGACCTGCAAACTCTGTTAAATGTGTTAGCAACAAATGCTCAAGCTTTAAAAATAAGTAAAGAATCCACTAAAATACAATCATTAAGATGGGCACATGATGAACCACAGGTGTAGTGTCAGCAAGATAAGGTGGCATGATAAAGCAAACATGTAACAGCCAAATATAGCAGGTCAAGTGGATAGAAAAGAATAGAAACGAACTGAAGGCAAGTTTAAAGAGACGGAAGAAGCTAAGTGTTTCCTGTCGCAGAGGATTGTCCTTTGTATAGAATACCCGACCTTCTTCCCACAGACTTCACAAGTAGAGGAGTGAAGAAGGCGCTTGCCGTATTCCGAACAATACTTCACCTGAAAAAACGTGAGTGTTCTTAGGACGATAAATTTCGAATTTAGTAAAGAAAAGTAAGAGAACTATACAGGCAGCACAGAAAATCTTCAAAAAAAAACAAACAAACCCAGAAAGCTCACCACAGGCAGCGTATCGATAAATTAGGAAACTTACCCATCCCAGAAGCTCAATTAGGAAACTTACCCATCCCAGAAGCTCAATTAGGAAACTTACCCATCCCAGAAGCTCAATTAGGAAACTTATCCATCCCAGAAGCTCAATTAGGAAACTTACCCATCCCAGAACTTCAATTAGGAAACTTACCCATCCCAGAAGCTCTTTTTCTATATATATTAAACGTCAGATCGGCACACCTCTCCAATCGATCATGAAGTTGGTGATCAAGCCGGATTTCGGGCGACTGTTTGAGCTGCGAGACATGGCATGTAAGATAGCAGAGGAAGAGGAGCTGAGACGACAATGGGCTTCCAAGAAAAGGGCTGTCGCTTCGCTTCCCTCTTCTAGACCTTACAAGAAGCTTCGATCAGCGGAGGAGGTAGAGAAACATCGCGGGTGGGTGGAGTCGTTGACGCGAATTTGTGGGGCATTTCCGTTGGTCTTCGGCGAGAAAAAACTGTCAGCCACCGATGTGAAGCCCCAAAGCAATCGGTTCCTCTTACCCAAAGAAGTGAAGGAGGTGCTTTTAAGGGAGATGAAAGCGTGGGAGAAGGGAAGGACGAATGAAGGACTCCCAGTTCGGGTGTTGGACAGAATGGGTCGCACGCATGAAGTTCAGCTCGCCAAGTGGCCCAGCAACGACTGGCTGGTTCTCAAGGGTAAGAATTACAGAAGATTTGTGGAATCAAATGATTTGCAACGGAAACTACAAGAGAAGCAGTGGCAACACCTCCAGCTTATGATGGGTGTCTGGCTCTTCCGCCACAAACAGGACGATCGCCTTTGCTTTGCGGTCGTCGAGTCCGAATGATCTTCGTTGGTTTAAATATACATGTATATAACTAAACTGGGTCTCTGCTTCGTCCGCGTTACTCCTCTCGCTGTCCTGCAAACAAGAAATTGCGTCAGCTCCATGACTTACCGTTGACGAGATACGAAGAGAGTTTGTCAGGTATTTCAGGTGCCCGGAGAAGGTTACTGGTGTGAATTGGCGGGATGCCAGTTGTCTCTCTCCAGTATTCCTGACAATCAGGCAAAAGCGAAGATGGGAAAATTCAGATTAAAGAAAACGAAAGAGGAGGAGATCGAAAGTGGATTAATATTGCTTGGGTCTGCCTGTAGTAAAATTAGTTGTCAAATTTATAAATTCTGTTTTGTACCCATCATTTTTTTTCCTGCAAGGTGGAAATCCATCTTCTTCTTATGTAATAAGTCATGTCCAACGGAATTTTGTATACATATATTATATACCGGATCAATTCATTGGCTGCTCCAAGTAAACTAATTGTATTTTTCTGTTGTGGAATTCAACATATGGAACTTGAAATTCATGAAAATGCTACATAAAATTCAAATGCTATGCCAATTATGTGAGGTAATTGTCTGGTAGGCAATATGAAGAAAGATCAGATGCCAAGTGAGGTATTACATTTTGATAGCTCTCTTTCCTCATTTGAATTCATGAAGTAAAATTAAAGATAAAAAAATGAAACCTTATAACACCTTGGAGCTTACATCAATTGTGGTTAATGATGGTTCACCGCTTATTTTTGTGTACACCTACAATGAAATACAACATCAACCCTCACTATAGGAAACAAAGACATCATACTGCTTAAGCTCAATTCAATCAAGATTCCATCAATAACCTGTGTCATAATTTTAGCAAGTTGCTTTACTATAACTTCATTGTTTGGATTGCCCACATTGAAAATGTCACAATCAACCCTGATTGAATTTTCCTGAAGAACATCGTTGATGTTGAATCAAGCACTATTGTAAGTTGTGAAGCTAAACATCACTTTTAATTTATTTTTTCTTGTTACTTATAATCACCGATAAATATAGCTTCAATGGCATCTTTGAAGAGAAGGAAGAACCAAGTGTTACCTGTTGCAGAGGATTGTCCTTGGGGATAAAATACCCGACCTTCTTCCCACAGACTTCAGAAGTAGAGGAGTGAAGGACGCGCTTGCCATATTCTAAACAATACTTCACCTGAAAAAATGAGAGTGTTCTTAGGACGATAAATTTTGAATTTATTAAAGAAAAGTAAGAAAACTATATAGATTGCATAAAAAATCTCGACAAAAAAAAATCACCGCGTGCAACTTATTGATAAAATTGCTATAAATGGCGTGGACATGATGGGTGTCATAATCCGCAAGAGTGCAAATAGGTGCCTAATCAAATGTCTTCGAAAAAGGCGAAACCCACCATTAATAACAACAGAGACATAGTAAACAAAAACTAAACCGTGAATCTCAAATCTCAAATTGCATAACTAGATTAGAGGGTATGACTAGTGAGTTACCTTGTAATGTAACAATTAGAGCAATTCTCTTAACATCAATCACTTAATAAGTTTTTTTGTTCAGCAATTCATTAAATCCACACCAATATAGAGTTAAAAATGACAAACAATTGGAATTTTGTACCAAAATGTGGGAGTTCAATTTTAAAACTTAAGATAGTGATAAAGAAGGTTTGATCGACCCATTGTAATCTAGGGTGCATATCCACCATGGTGAAGTTTACATAGGCGTCTGATCTCTTGGTACTGGTATCTTGGAAAATTGGTATGTATCAATCAGAATGTGATGTTTATCATATTTTATGGAGACTTAAAAATGATCTAAAAGTTTAAAAATATATATGTATTTTGTGTAATTAAATATTACATGTCACTAGGCGTTACGCTACCTCTTGTTGATCGTATATCACTTACCACGCCTCAAAGTAGGCTTGCACGGATCTTATATCAATTAAATTGCACACAACCATTTCATCTTTTGTTCATAACCAGCAAATGACACCACTTCCTATCATTCATCTTATACAATAAACCCCAAAAAAACTGAACATAACTAGTCATTATTAACTGCTCGTTAGTGCACTGTGTAAGTGAGAAGTGAAAGTTAATTACGTAGGTAATTCACTTTCACTCGTTCAATTAAAAAGAAATGTGAAAGTGAATTCAATCCATGAGTCCAGTGAATTCACTTTCACTTGACGCTCGATGGTTTCTCTTCTCACTCTCACTCTTTTCTCTTCACTCTCCTCTTACTTGTGCTCTTGTCCATCTACTTCTTGTCGCTCGCCTCTCATCTTCTTCCTAACCATCTCTTGGTTCTCACCTGCATCCTCTACTTCTCTTCCTCTCAGCAACTATCTTTCTTCATTTGTGCTTCAACCGTCTTTTTTTCTTGTTGTCTCTCTTTTCTCTATTTCCCCAGCTATCTTCCCTCTCGGTTTCTCTAGCCACTTCCCCCCTATTTTGAACCCTCAACCCTATATTTCTCTCAATTGCTCTAACCTAAACCCTAAATCTATCATTCCCACCCAAAATTTCCCTCAATTTTTGTAACCTGAAAATAAAATATCTCTCACATCACACCAAAGGTACTGTACTCTAACTGAAGAGAACGTTTGGAGGCTCAGGTAGCATTTTCTACTTGTCGAGTCTTTACATTTGTTTCTAGGATTTCTTTTGGAAATGTTCGATTTGCTGCATGCTCTAGTTTCGTCTCGTGAACTAGGATTTTTCTTTCTTTCTTTTAAAGGCAAATCAATGTGATTATTGCTTTTTGGTGTTTCTTTAGCTTTGTAACTTTTTCGAGTTTTCAAACAGAGTAACACAAAAAATAAAGTTTTCAAAGAATGATTTTTCGATATATTCTCCTCTCAAATGGAGGCTATTTAATATACACTTACAATTTAAAATCAAGGAAACGAATAAGGGAAACAAACAGTTTCCCACAATTACGCTAATTATACATGTCATAATTTTACATTACAACTTTAGACACACTCCCCCTCAAGTTGGAGCATAGATGTCGATCATGCCCAATTTGTCAATTATACCATGAAATGCCTTCCCTAATACTGCCTTCGTGAGCATATCCGCTAGCTGACTCTCAGATTGAATAAAAAGAAATTGTATAATCTTTGCCTCGAGGTTCTACTTGATGAAATGATAATCAACTTCAACATGTTTAGTGTGATCATGTTGAACAAGATTTTGTGCAATTGCAATGGCTGCCTTATTATCACAGTGGAGATTCATAGGTTTAGCGTATTCAATCCCTAAGTCCCTCAATATATTTCTTATCCATAACAAATCACATACACCATAAGTCATGCCTCGAAATTTAGCTTCAACACTTCTTGATTCTACCTTCTATTTTTTTGCTTTTCCAAGTGATAAGATTTTCTTCTACAAAAGTAAAGTAACCAAACGTAGATCTTCTGGTTGTCTGATCACCTGGCCAATCAGAATATGTATATCCTTCAATGTTAGAGATGTTTTTTTTTTAGAATAACAAACCTTTTCCTGGATCACTCTTTAAGTATCTCAAGATCCGATAGACCGCTTCCATGTGTTCTTCCCTTGGTGCATGCATGAACTGACTCACAACGCTCACAGCATATGCGACATCTAGCCTTGTGTGTGATAGGTAGATTAAACTTTCAACTAATTGCTAATAACGCCCTTTGTCTTCTGGGGTTTGATCTGGGAGAATTTTGAGCTTATGATTCATTTCCATGGGTGTCTCTCCTAGGTGTACAATCAAGCATTCCAGTTTCGGCTAGAAGATCCAACACATTTTTTCATTGTCAAAGGAAGACTCCATGTTTGATCTTGCAACCTCAATTCCCAAAAAATATTTGAGTAGTCCAATATCCTTCATTTCGAATTTAGTGGCTAAATACTTCTGTAAAGCTTGCATTTCACATGGGTCATCTCTTGTCAAGACCATATCATCAACATACACAATTAAAGTTGTTATTTTTCCTTCTTTGTGATTTATAAACAAAATATGATCTGAGTTACTTTGCTAATAGCCAAACTCGTTCATTGTAGCCGAGAATCTCCCAAACCATGCTCTAGGTGACTGTTTCAGCCCGTACAATGACTTCTACAATTTACAGACTTCACCTTGACACAAAAAACTATTTTTAACTCCGGGTGATAGCTCAATGTAGACTTCTTTTTCTAAGTCTCCATTTAGAAAGACATTTTTAATGTCAAATTGTTGCAGAGGGTAGTCTCGATTTGTTGCTATAGATATAAGAATGCAAATTGTATTGATCTTAGCTATTGGTGCAAAAGTATCCTGCTAGTCAATCCCATACCTTTGCGTATATCCCTTTGAAACTAGCGGAGCTTTAAATCTTTCAATACTTCCATCCGATTAGAGTTTCACTGTGAACACCCATCGACATCCCATTGTCTTCACTCCTTTAGGCTATGGAATAAGTTCCCAAGTGGCATTTTTTTTGTAGAGCCTCCATCTCTTCGTTCATCGCCCTTTTGCATTTTGGATCAGCTAATGCATCTTGCACATTACTAGGAATAGAAACCCTAGATAATTGATCAACAGTAAATGCATACGATTTAGTCAACCTATGGGAGGACACATAGTTGTTGATTGAGTATTTGGTCTTGGCTTCAAGATCAGGTTCATACTATTTCTTTGGAACTCCCCTATTCAATCTTTGTGGATATCTAGTAGTGATATTTTATGTAGGAACAATATTTCATTAGACTAATCAAACACATGATTCGTGAGTCAAAACCTTATTCTCCTCCCACTAAGACAATGCACAACTTTATCTGACTATCAATACCTCATTTTTTGTTATGTTAGAAATCTATGTTCCATTGAGTGGCACACATTATGTTTTCCTAGTTTGACCATATCACTACTGATTCTATTAAAAGGTTTTTGTTAGAAAAATAGTTGATGGGTATTTTTATCTTTTTACATAAGATGTGATCTCTATAGTAGGTTTTATATTGTTCTACATGTTTAGATCTATCTCTAGTTCAAGTTTCATGTAATTTGGATATGTATAGTTGAAATTATAGGAGTTAAATAAATTTAAGTGTATAACCGTGAAGCTGTAATTTAAATTAAGTTATTAAAGAGGATGGGTATCGAGCTTGACCTTCCAACAAGAATCTTTCCATAACTCTCTCATCCCTCATCTGTCTCTCCTTCTTCTCCTTCTCAATTCCTCTGTCTATATTCTTCAATTGTATACTTTTCCATGGTATCGGAGTAGTAGATCTTAGTTGGAAGCCTCTACTCCTCACCTGTTCTCTCCATTGAGGCCTATGAATTCCTAGGTGGGATTCCTCAAGATTTGGGTTTGATTGATTGGAAAAAATATGAACTTTTGCTTTCTTTGCTTGCCATAACTTTAGGATTGATGACCTCTACTATAGATTGAGCACTTGTTAGACTGATTACTGCCCCAAGATGGTTTATTAAATTGAATCTACCTATTTTTGAGTTGTTTGTACCCCTATTACTATCACCCAACCTACATCATCCGGAAAGGCTGATGCTAGCCCTAATTGTGTTGGATTTGTGACATATGTTGTTTAATTGCATAGTTTGACTACACAATCTCATGGTGATCAACGCACATTGAGTTTGTTTACCCTACCCTAATTTTTTGAAGTGAGGCCCACCATTGAAACTTGTGCAATTGTGGTGTGAAGTGAAATTAGGGTAAAAGAAAGTATTATTCTATTGATACTTTTATGGTAGTTTCTTGTGAAATCATCACCCCAATAAGTAAATATGGAAATTCAAAGGGAAAATATCTAATTTTGATTACATTTGAGACATTTAATGGTCAAAACTATCTCTGTAGGTCAAAATCAATTCACATATATCTCAAAGAGAAGAGGCAGTCCAAGTTCATTAGGGAGGATCCTCCTGTCGTCCCTCTGGATAATGACTAGGAAGTTGGAGATAATCAAGTTATGACCTAGTTGATCAACAACATTGATTCCAATATGAGGAATTAAGTTATGAATTGTGACACTATTAAGGAAATTCCAGAATCCTAAAAATCTATTTATGCTCAAGAAATGCAGGTATCCTTAAATTCTATTTATGCTCAAGAAATGCCAAAATTGTTCAACATCAAGAGATGTCGGAGATTTTTTACAGAATACTACAGTGAACAAGTTGGTATACCAAAGGAGATAATTTTTTTCCATCCCTTTACTACTGATAAAAAGGAATCAAGAAACAACATGGATAGGTACATATTTCAAAAAATTTGGATGCCTTGTGGCCAGAGTTTGATGCAATTCACATACAACTATTAGAGTAAGAGGATATATAGTCTCTGTCCCCCGCTTAAGCAAAGTCCTACACGCATAATTTATTGTTATAAACTAGGGAAGCAAAGATGTGACCATTATTTCTATGTCTACACTTAACACTTTGGGTAACTTTGAATCAACTAGAAGTCAAGATGGAAGTGCTAGAGGTCGGTGAAGAGATAGCCATGGAAGAGGAGGCAGGGGTGATGTTAGGCCTCACAAAAAAATGTATTCATTGTGGCTACTCCAACCATTTTTCTAACAAATGTTAGACTAAATTTGGTAAACATACATGGCAAACTCTCTTGTTCATGAGACCACATAAGCATCTACTGGGCCTATAGTGTATCTTATACCTAGGACATCTATTGAAATGTAACAACTAGTTCAGCTTATAACACAATTGATTGCTACTTCTTCTTCAACATCTATGGCTCAATCTTACATTCCTATAGCCACTCAAGCTAGTTCAAGCACGTAAGCTTTTCATGTGCATCCTTCATCCATTTGGGTTCTTGACTCAGGAGCTACTACACATATATGTCAGGTACATTATCTTAATTTTCTTACTTAAAAGAGTTTTCTACAATTAAACATGTCACCTTAGCTGATAGATCCATTTCATCGATTCAAGGAATGAATACTCTACTTCCATCTTCATTCATATCACCTAAGTATGTGTTGTGTGTTCCTAAATTTTCCCTTAATTTGTTATTAGTTTGTTAACTCACTAAATCTATGAGTTGTTTTGTCACTAAATCTATGAGTGGTTTTGCTACTAAATCTATGAGTTGTTGTCGAATTAGTTCTTGCATTTTATATATGGATCTTGGTGTGAGAGGTGTTGTAACATCAGGTACATGTACGGTACCATAATGTATAATAGAATTTACCAATACAGGTTTTCCATACTTTATCCAACATTTGTCCGAGTAATAATTAATGCGTCCAAAATGAAAACACTTCCTTTCAAATTTGCCATCCCCTAGGCCTCATCCTCGGCATGAACAATCTCTACCTCTTGCCTTTGCCAGTCCATGTGCGTCCCCTGGTGAAATCAGTAGAATCAGATGTACCAACTGATGTATTAGCAGCCGTGGCTTCACCCATTTTTTTCAACTTTCCCTACTTTTGGCACAATTACCTTTTCAGCTCTCATTACCCTATTAAAGGTACTAGACAAGTTATGTACTTCATCAGAGGCAAGGATTATGCCTTTATGCTATCAAATTTAGCACCCAAACCATCAAAGAATTTTTTTACCAAAAGCTGATTTTGTTGTTTCTAGAGTTCCCGTTCATCCATAGTAAATAGATGATAAATATTAATTTCTAGCCAAATAACCATAACAGAATTGTAGTACTCTATCACTGTCATGTTACCTCTTTTCAAGCCAAATAAATCAGTATATAACTCATACACCCTTGAAAGATTGCTCTCTTAAGCATATAATGCTTTTAGAGATAACCACATAGCTTTGGCAGTCTCAAGATTCATAACCTAGTTCCGATGAGAAGAGTCTATGTTGCTGACAATCCAAGTCGTAACATGATTGTCTTCTACTTCCCAATCATCATCAAGAGGGATAGGAAGGTCATCCCTAATAAACTTCAACTTCATCCTATCCTTTAAATACATCCTAATGGATTTGGCCCAATTGAAGTAATTGTTACCATTCAATTTTTCAAATATAATAGTAACAATATCCTTCCCATCAAAACTAGAAATATCTTTAGATGGAGTATATACTTCACCAAGATCAACCATAATGCATGTACATAAACACAAATCAGATTAATTATACCTTCCAAAATCTTTTGTATGAGCAATCTTGGTGGGCCCCACCATGCAGAATCAGGGTAGGGCCGTTACTATGATGTATGCACTACAAAAATCACAAATTACAGCATAGACTTCAAATTCCATATCAAATAACCCAAATAGTCAACAATTAGGGCTAACATCTGCATAAACTAGTGATGATATCAACACGGGCAAACTGGGAAGATCCTTCTTTTATGTAAACATCGACTTCAAATGAGGAAAAATGTTAACAAAGAGTTGTCCCATAAGTGATGTACTACTCAGATACCATGAAAAAAAACTAGGAGAGAGATGGAGACATAATGAGAGAGAAAGAGAGAGGAGGAAAAAACTCTTAAAAGAAAGGTGCATTGGGTAAAAAATTAAGTGGATTTGACAAAATTACAATAATCCCCCAGTTAAGTGAAACACGAATATTTTTATTTATCCCATTCTATATTTCCTATATACATGAAAATTGGAACATAGGCATAATTCAACATAAGCAACAAGTTTACATCAAGATATGAGAGTGAGGGTAAGGTGAAATAACCAAAATGCCCTTGTATGTTTTTTTTAACAAGGTACTTAAAGGGGTCACCAAGAAAGGGGTTATTCTTTTGACCCCTTGATCAGTTAAAAATAGAAGTTTTCTTTGATACGGATTATGCTAGGTCCAAACTTGATAGAAAATCTACCACTGGTTTGTGTGTTCTTAGGAGGTAATTTGATAAGCTAAAAGATCAAAAACCAAATCGTTCTGGCCCTCTCCAGTGTTGAAGCTAAGTATAGAGTCATGACTCAAACAATTTGTAAGTTGATGTCGGTTAAAGCAGTGGTTAGAGAAGTGAATCTACAAAGAGATGAGTAGATGTCTATGTATTTGACTATCAAGTAGCCATATTTATTGCAAAGAACCCAATTTTCATGAAAGAACCAAACATATTGAGGTGGATTGTCGATATGTTTTCAAGTTTAACAAGTTATTACTATAAGTTCAGAAGTAGACAAAATGCAATAGGAGTTATGTTGAGAGGGGGGAAACCCTATATTGAGAAGTGTTAAAAATAATTTAATAATAAGATTGAACAAAAGGCCTCCTATGTGGCTAGTCATTTTGGGATAGAACATGACTCAATCCAACAGTGGTATCAGAGTAGGATGTGTAAGTAGATTAAAGCCCAATTAGTATTCCCCAAGGTAGATATGTATTATGAGCTTCATGGGGTGACAATCTATGTTGTTTACTCTAGTGAGAGTTTGTGTCAATGTCTTAGACCCATTATGTGTTAGTTGAGACATGAAGAGTGTTGAGTGGGAAAAAGTACTACAATAAGAAATAGGAAAAACAATTAACAATTGTAAGATTTAGCAATAGGCCTCCTCTATGACTAATCATTTTGGGATAGAACTATTGCTCAATTCCAACGAGTTACATTTACACGGGTTGTATGGAAAGAAAATCTTGTTGTTGAACACAGATTAGTACAATTTGGTAATTCTATTCGAGGTTCAATCAACAGAAAGTGAACAAAAAATGTATTACAGTAACTAAGCAGCATGCAAGTGAGACAATCAGATAAGCAATAATTTCAAAAGTATTCGTTCATTCATCATAATGTCAAAATGGTAAATAGGAAATTAAACGGCATAAAATTCATTCGTTCTGAAATCAATTAGGAAACTTAACTTGCAGGTAGTTTAGGAACACAGAAACAAGAAATTTCGCTTTACGAAAGCATGTAGAATTCAAATTCAAATACACCGTCAATTCTAACTGGAATAGGAATTCAAGAATCTCAATTTAGAAACATCAAAATAGGTAACTAACGCAGTCGTACAATCCTAGTTGCATCATGAATCATCCCAGGGGCAACCTCTTTCTCTATATATATTAAACGTCAATCCCCACTGTCAGTCTCTAACTCTCACTCTCATCGTCGAACACCTCTCGGATCGGCACACCTCTCCAATCGACCATGAAGTTGGTGATCAAGGCGCGCGAGCCCCCGGATTTCGGGTGATTATTTTGAAGTTTAATTATGTTTTTTTAATTATGACTTTATAAGATATATCATTGATAATTATGAATGTTATTATGGTTAAGATTTGGGTTTTCATGATTGTTGTGTTCTTATTGTGTGGATGAATATTGTGGGTGTGTGATTGGACATGGTTTTATATAGGAGTGATTGAAAATAGGTTATGATTGAAGATAAGGATATTTTTTGTGTTTATGACATTTAGGTAGAAACATGAATTATTTTTGTAGTCGTCATTGTGGTTGTGGTGATTGTATTTGCAGGTTTCAAAGGAAAACAAAATTAGGAATGCAAGAGGCGTCGTGCATTAGAATCCACAAGATCTGCACAATTTCGAGATGCAGTGATTATTAGTGGTTGAACTTTATTGTATTTGAACATATATGATATCGTTCGTATGTACTAAACTAGTAAGTTGATGATGTTAAACCCACGAACTCGTTGTTAAAAATAATTTACGTTAATTATATTCGTTTTTGTTATTTTATATTTTTTTTCACGTGTTTACAATTTATTCTAGTCACACGTAATTAGTATATTAATTTATAATAAATTGTAATAATTAATTAGTTTAATTATCCAATTGCTATAATTAATTAAACAAATGGTTTTACATTTTGTGTTAATATTTAATTAATTATTAATATGTAAAAATAATTAATTGGTCTAATTATCCATATAATTTAACCATTAGTTTTTCATTTTGTGTGAATATATTATTAATTAATAATATTTAAAATATATATTATGTTATTAATAAATTAATATATTTATTTTTTTATTATGTATTTTTATTTTGTATTAAAATAGTGAGTTTTAATTTTAAACTATATCTTATGTTATTACAAAATAATTTATTTTTTATTATATTTATTTATGTTATTTTAAACTTTTTTATTTATTTTAAATAATTTATTCTAGTCACACATAATTAATATATTAATTTATAATAAAAGTTAAATTATCGGATTGCTATAATTAATTAAATTATTAAGTTTATTTATTATATTCTCTCTTATGTTATTTTTAATTTTTTTAATTAATTTTATATAATTTATTCTAGTTGACGGGATACGAAGAGAGTTTGTCAGGTATTTGAGGTGCCCGGTGTGAATTGGCGGGATGCCATTAGACTACTCTCCGATACTCCTGACGATCTGACAAATAATTTACATACGGAGAGAGATTGGCCAGTCACTTCGACTGAGATCTGGCAGCTACAGTATGCGTTTACACAGATCTCCACCGCCAGATTCATATTCTATATAGAGTATCATAGAACCTGTCTCAAGTACCAAAAATGGCGTCATACTTTATAACTCAGGATTCACCGGTAACTGACACACGAGACGATTGAATTAAATAACACAGGATGCCGTGTAACGTCCATATTGTCAGCAGGGATGGAAAAGAAAGCTGCCAGCGAGACTGACATCCAGAAAATGGGCGACCGTTTTGGTCATTTTTGCCTTTCTCCTGATATTTTTCAATTCTAACTCATATCTCTTTCTCCATGTCCCTATTCGGAAATGTGACCCGATCAGTAATCAGTTATCAGAGAGACGATCCCACAGTAGCAGGGACCGATCACATAATGCCCCTATTCTGAAGGGGACCGTGTGGAGGGTTCTTTTCGGCGTTGGCCAGGTTCCAAACCGACTAGACGACGTATTGGAAGTCGGAGTTTGCCTTCAACCGCCACGTTCTAACTGTGAACACGTCCGTTGAGGTTAGGCTGACCTGACTCAGCCAAAGGAAAGAGGAAGGATCAATTACCTGGTCCCACCCAAGACGCCGGCGTTCATGGTGAGCTGGTCAATTAAGCCTGAGGATTTAGGGTCCACGCTGGAAGCTTTGGCATACTTGACAGCCAATCCCTTCCCAGATGGTGGCACAAAGAAGGCACCATTTACCATCATGTCACCTTCCGTTCTCCAATTCCAGCCGCTCCACTCCCCATCCTCCGTTTCGACTCTCTTCCTCACCTGAGACACAACGTACAAGAAACAAACCAGTTAACTATAAATCCAACAGAGGGAGAGAGAGGGGAAGAGAGGTCCAAACAGAAGAGGGGAGTGAACTAAAAGATGCATTTACCTCTTTGGCATTAGGGTTTGAGGGGGCAATGTACCGGTTCCCCTGAAACGCAAAGGATGAAAAATATATGTATTCTGTGTAATTAAATTACATACAACTATTTCATATTTTTGTTCAGAACCTGCAAATGACACCACTTCTGATCGTTCATCTTACACTATAAAACCCAACTGAACGGAACATAATTGCTCATTATTAGCTTGAAAAAAAAAATACAAAGAGAATAGGGGAAGAGTGAATGAAGTAGGAGAGACATGGAAGGGATGAAGAACCAGAATTTCACCATTAGAGATGTAGGAGATAATTAATCAAACGCATTGCGGCCAGGAACTTGGAAGTGGAAGGTCAGACCCTTAATTTCTATGATCATCATCTACACTCTAATATATGTTTTATTCAAATTTATAAATTCTATTTTGGACCCATCATTTTTTATTTTATTTGTGCAAGGTGGAAATCCATCTTCTTCTTCAGTAATATCTTCAGCTCAACAAATAATCACTTCTCTAAGAAATGTTGGGATAAATGGGAAAACCAGCATGGCCCAACTTGGGTTGAACTTGAAGATGAGAAAATGCCCACAAATGAGATTCAAGTGGCCTGTTAGTACACCCTGAGGGTAAGTGAGAGTGAATTCGACTCTCACTTACCCAAAATCGTTATTGAGCGCCTAAGAGGGAAAGTGAAAGTAAATAAACTATGTAATTCACTTTCACTCGCTCCACGGTAAAACAAATGCAATTGAAATCCAAGGGTTCACCCAATTCATTCACTTTCACTCACTCAACGCTCTCTCAACACTCTCTGCATCCCTCTCTCTCGAATGTTCTCTGCTTCCCAACCCTCGTCTCTCTTGTTTCTCTCAACACTCTCTGCATCCCTCTCTCTCGAACGCTCTCTGCTTCCCAACCCTCATCTCTCTTGTGTCTCTCGACATTACGTTCTCTGCAATCTCGTCGTCTCGACGTGGTCCCCCCTCTCGCCGTCTCGTCGATCCCTATCCTCTCGCATTATCTCTTTTCCCCAACCACCTTCTCTCAGCTCCTTTCTTTCTTCGATTTTTCCCTTTTGGCTTCAATTTCCCTCTCGCGTTATCTCTTTCCCCAACTGCCTTCTCTCAGCTCCTCTCTTTCTTCGATTTTCCCCTTTTGCATTTTCTCGGCTTCTCTTTCTCTCACCGCACCTTCTCTGTCTTCTCAATTTCCCTCTCATAATTATTTTATTAATTTATACAACTCTAAAGTTTATCTTATGTTATTAATAAAATACCATATTTATTTATTTATTATATCCATTAATTTTAATATTATATTATATTAATAATTTAAAAGTGATAATTAAGATATTGTTAAGGTAAGAATTAACTCAAGCATCTACACATTATAAATGTAAACATTTTTGTTCAAGTATTATATATTTATATATTAACTAAATTAGTAATTTAATTTTAAATTATAATTATTTTACTAATTTAGACTAAACTAAAATCTATCTTAATTTATTAATAAAATACCCTACTTAATTATTTATTATATTAATACATTTTAATATTATATTAATTTACTAATTTAAGAGTGATAATTAAGATATTGTAAAAGTAAGAATTTGATTAAAATACCCTATTTGATTAAGTATCTATACATTATAAAAGTAACCATGTTTGTTTAAGTATATTATAAAAAGTAACTTATTCTTTTGTTTCAACTAAAAAGTAACTTATTCTTTTGTTTCAACTACATTTTCCATTTTATACACTAACTCAAGAAAGTACTTTCTAGTGTACTTTCCATCAAGCACACTAACACGAAAAAATGATTCACTTTTTCATTTCACTTTGGAAAAAATGATTCACCTACCTTGTAATAAAATATAAAATTCATGTATTAATTAATTTAAAAGTGATAATCTAATCTTTTAATCCATTTTATTATGGATTTAAAATATATTCTAATTTATAAAAAAATAATTTTATTTTTAAGAATCTTATTTTTCAATACAGGTCATTGCCTAATAAAATATAAAATTTATATATTAACTAATTAAAAATCTTCTTCTAATCAATTTAACACCTCTCATATTCTATTTAAAAGATTTTATAATTTAAAAAAGAATTTATAAAAATTATATTTCAAAGGTAGGAGGGGGGAGAAGAAAGAGGAGGGAGGAGGAAAAATAGGGTTAGGGTTAGGATTTAGGACTTAAGATTAGGGTTTAGGATTTGGGGCTTAGGATTAGGGTTTAGTGTTTAGGGTTTAGGGTTAGGATTTGAGTTTGGGACTTAGGGCTTAGGATTAGAATTTGGGGCTTAGGGCTTAGGGTTTAGGGTTTAGGGTTTAGGGTTTAGGGTTTAGGGTTTTGGGCTTGGGGCTCAGGACTTTAGGGTTTCGGGTTAGGACATAGGGATTAGGACTTTAGGGCATAGGGTTGAGGGATGAGGGTTTTAAACTATGACAGTTTTGACTGTTGTGTTGAGCTTTGCCGTATGGCTACAAGTGATTTTCATCTCCCACATGTGATTTGTCCAAGCTAGGTCTATATGTCCTTTTTATCGTCAGCTTGAAGGGGGGAAGTAGATGAAGAAGTACATGTAAGGGGTATTTTATTTCACATGTTGTGGTAATGTTTGTGTGAACAAAATATTCAAGATACAGGGAGAACAAAAGATGAAGAATTTCTTTCAGCAAAAGAAGATTGAAGAACAAAAATGTTTTTCCTTGCAACATGAAGTTATAAACCCCAACTTGAGGGGGATTGTTCAAGAACAGGTATGAAAAAGTATTACATGACTTTCATAGCAAGAAGTCTCAAAGAGTAAGAATTATTATGGTAGAGTCTCAAGAGGAGGTCTCACAAAAGAGTCACAGTTAAAGGTGTTTTAGTTATGTTAGTCTTCTATTTATGTTCATTTTTTCTACTATTCTAGGACTTATATTTTAGTGTTTAACTTTGGGTGTAATTGGGTAATTTAATTGTAATTAGACTCTACTTGTTTTCTCTATTATAAATAGAGGCTTATGTACTCAAATTATAACAAGTCCATGAAGTTTTTCTCTTTTCCATAAATTCTATAGAGGTGAAAGTAAAGAAGCCCAAGGACTACACCAATCATCAATTGGCTTGTGATATTTAGGTAATATTACAAATTACTCAATTAAATTTTATTTTTATTTTTTCTAGCTTATGATGTCAAGTTTGATAATGGTTTGTGTTATTCCTTTTTCAAGAAGTTTTACATTGATATGCATAAAGATGCAATGGCATGAGTTGTCATGCAGTTTATATAGGGTGTTGCATTTTGACAACACCGGACCATTTTGCATGCCTGGTATAGAGAGCATGAAGGTTCCTGTGACCGGTGAACGCACTGCACAATTTGGATTGGCCAAATCAGCTAGCACCACAGTGGCTCCCGAAACTCGATTACCCACTTCTCCCTTGTGAAGGACAATGTCTTCAACTTCAAGCTTTTACCATCTGGAAGCAAGGGGTTTGGAGAGATGAGAAAAAAAGGAAACTGATCACAAACCTCGTCGGCCTCCTTCCAGTCGAATGGATAAATGTCAACATTGCACCGCTGGCTTGCAGGTATCCCACCTTTCTTTTCTCTCTCACTATTATACTCATTCAAGAATCCCTAGCACCGAAAAATAGTGGATCGGATTAGAACTATGATCTGGGCACACTTGTTTCATTATTGGTTTCTCTCTTAATTTGCTGGACAATGAGGAGTTTGCGATTATCTTTAAATTCCTTCATTGCTACTATTACTTTGTTCCTTCTCTAGACATATTACAATTATCTTGTTCTAGACAATGTTCTTCTTGGTTTCTTCATTTTGAAAGAGGGAACCAAGTGTGGCTCCTGGTCTCAATACTTTTAACCCTCAATAATCAGAACCATTGGTAATTATTGATTTTAAGGACTCCATAGATTTAGCTCATGGAGAAAAAAAAAGACCCATTGGAAGAAAACAGGAGGAGGAAGAGGTTATGGACTTATGTCCTAACCCTCCCCTAGAAGCTCAATTTATGGATTGATCACACTACAATATTACAGTAATACCTTAGAACTTAAAACTAATTACATCAATGTTATCTCCATGAGATGACTCTTTATTTACCATCCTACCATCATTGTGTAGGCCTATGGGCCTTCTCCTTGATCTGTGGGTCTTGAGCCCATCTTCCACATCACTTAGATGTGGGGGCCTTCCTTGGTCTTATGGGCTTGAGGCCATCTTCTAACACACTTGGATGTGTGGGCCTTTCTTGGTCGTGTGTGCTTGGGCCCCATCTTCCAACACTCCCCCTCAAGCTAGTGGTATCTCCCAAGAGGACTGACTAGCATAATGTAAGTGAGAGTAAAATCACTCTTAGCCTAAGCCATCCCTCCATACTCTAATCAAATAACTCATGTTGGATCTTGGGCACACTCCTAACTTTTGTAGGTAGTGTGTCTATAGGCATTGTTCAGAAGTTTAATAAAACTCCTCAATCACCGTGTCCCTCCACATGACACTTGACTCTCAAATGGTAGGAGTGATAAATGCCAATTAAGGGGGGTAAGGGTTAATCGCCGGGAAGATAATATTTTGGGGTCACCATGTGTTGTTTTCTTCATTAGAATAACTAATGTTGACAACAATCAACAATTGAGAAGTCTTTCTTCAATAGCAATGTCTCAGCCAAAGAGACACAATAGCATAGCTGAAATGGGATTGGGCCCATATAACATGAACCAAATAATCCTTAAAATCACCCATAAAATAATCCGCTACGAGTCTGTGAACAGAAAATATGCTGACCAAGTAATAAACTACCAATACCTCAAAATAATAATCCAATCGGAGACAGAGGGACCAAGTTGAGCCGAGTCAAATATCAGACCAACATCCCAGAGGCAACCTCTTTCTCTATATATATTAAACGTCAATCCCCACTGGCAGTCTCTAAATCTCACTCTCATTGTCGAACACCTCTCCGATCGGCACACCTCTCCAATCGACCATGAAGTTGGCGATCAAGGCGTGTGAGCCCCCGGATTTCGGGCGATTGTTTTGAAGTTTAATTATGTTTTTTTAATTATGACTTTATAAGATATATCATTGATAGATTATGAATGCTATTATGGTTAAGATTTGGGTTTTCATGATTGTTGTGTTCTTATTGTGTGGATGAATATTGTGGGTGTGTGATTGGAGATGGATTTATATAGGAGTGATTGAAAATAGGTTATGACTGAAGATAAGGGTATGTTTTTGTGTTTATGACATTTAGGTAGAAACATGAATTATTGTTGTAGTCGTCACTGTGGTTGTGGTAATTGTATTTGCAGGTTTTAATGGAAGACAAAATTAGGAATGCAAGAGGCGTCGTGCATTAGAATCCACAAGAGCTGCACAATTTTGAGATGCGGTGATTATTAGTGGTTGTACTTTATTGTATTTGAACATGTATGATGTCGTTCGTATGTACTAAACTAGTAAGTTGATGTTAAACGCACAAACTCGTTGTTAAAAATAATTTACGTTAATTATATTCGTTTTTGTTATTTTATATTTTTTTCACGTGTTTACAATTTATTCTAGTCTCACGTAATTAGTATATTAATTTTTAATAAACTGTAATAATTAATTGGTTTAATTATTCAATTGCTATAATTAATTAAACAAATGGTTTTACATTTTGTGTTAATATTTTATTATTTATTAATACGTAAATATAATTAATTGTTCTAATTATCCATATAATTTAACCATTAGTTTTTCATTTTGTGTGAATATATTATTAATTAATAATATTTAAAATATATATTATGTTATTGATAAATTAATATGTATTTTTATTGATTTTGTATTTTTTTTGTATTAAAAAAGTGAGTTTTAATTTTAAACTATATCTTTTGTTATTACAAAATAATTTATTTTCTTATTATTTTTATTTATATATTTTTAATTTTGTGATCGAACATGACTCAATCCAATAGTGGTATCAGAGTAGGATGTGTAAGTGGGTCAAAGCCCAATTAGTATTCCCCAAGGTAGATACGTATTATGAGCTTCATGGGGTGAGAATCTATGTTGTTTACTCCAGTGAGAGTTTGTGTGAAAGTCTTAGACCCATTATGTGTTAGCTGAGACATGAGGAGTGTTGAGTGGGAAAAAGTACTACAATAAGAAATGGAAAAAAAAGTTAACAGTTGTAAGATTTAGCAATAGGCCTCCATTATAACTAATCATTTTGGGATAGAACTATTGCTCAATTCCAACGAGTTATATTTACACGAGTTGTATGGAAAGAGAATCTTTTTGTTGAACACAGATTAGTACAATTTGGTAATTCCATTCGAGTTTCAATCAACAGAAAATAAACAAAAAATGTATTACAGTAACTAAGCAGCATGCAAGTGAGAGAATCAGATCAGCAATAATTTCAAAAGCATTCGTTCATTCATCATAATGTCAAAATGGTAAATAGGAAATTAAGCGGCACGAAATTCGTTCTTTCTAAAATCAATTAGGAAACTTAACTTGCAGGTAGTTTAGGAACACAGAAACAAGAAATTTCGCTTTACGAAGGCAGGTAGAATTCAAATTCAAATACGCCGTCAATTCTAACTGGAATAGGAATTCAAGAATCTCAATTTGGAAACATCAAAATAGGTAACTAACGTAGTCGCACAATCCTAGTTACATCCTGAATCATGCCAAAGGCAACCTCTTTCTCTATATATATTAAACGTCAATCCCCACTGTCAGTCTCTAACTCTCACTCTCATTGTCGAACACCTCTCCAATCAGCAGACCTCTCCAATCGACCATGAAGTTGGTGATCAAGTCGCGTGATCCCCCGGATTTCGGGCGATTGTTTTGAAGTTTAATAATGTTTTTTTAATTATGACTTAATAAGATATATCATTGATAGATTATGAATGTTATTATGGTTAAGATTTGGGTTTTCATGATTGTTGTGTTCTTATTGTGTGGATGAATATTGTGGGTGTGTGATTGGAGATGGATTTATATAGGAGTGATTGAAAATAGGTTATGACTGAAGATAAGGGTATGTTTTTGTGTTTATGACATTTAGGTAGAAACATAAATTATTGTTGTAGTCGTCATTGTGGTTGTGGTAATTGTATTTACAGGTTTCCATGGAAGACAAAATTAGGAATGCAAGAGGCGTCGTGCATTAGAATCCATAAGAGCTGCACAATTTCGAGATGCAGTGATTATTAGTGGTTGTACTTTATTGTATTTGAACATGTATGATGTCGTTCGTGTGTACTAAACTAGTAAGTTGATGATGTTAAACGCACGAACTCGTTGTTAAAAATAATTTACGTTAATTATATTCGTTTTTGTTATTTTATACTTTTTTTCTCGTGTTACAATTTATTCTAGTCACACATAATTAGCATATTAATTTTTAATAAACTTTAATAATTAATTGGTTTAATTATCCAATTGCTATAATTAATTAAACAAATGGTTTTACATTTTGTGTTAATATTTTATTAATTATTAATATGTAAAAATATTTAATTGGTCTAATTATCCTTATAATTTAGCCATTAGTTTTTCATTTTGTGTGAATATATTACTAATTAACAATATTTAAAATATATATTTTGTTATTGAAAAATTAATATATTTATTTATTTATTAAGTATTTTTATTTTGTATTAAAATAGTGAGTTTTAATTTTAAACTATATCTTATGTTATTACTAAATAATTTTTTTTATTATGTTTATTTAAGTTATTTTAAACTTTTTTATTTATTTTAAATAATTTATTCTAGTCACACGTAATTAGTATATTAATTTTTAATAAACTGTAATAATTAATTGGTTTAATTATTCAATTGCTATATTTAATTAAACAAATGGTTTTACATTTTGTGTTAATATTTTATTAATTATTAATACATAAAAATAATTAATTGGGCTAATTATCCATATAATTTAACCATTAGTTTTTCATTTTGTGTGAATATATTATTAATTAATAATATTTAAAATATATATTATGTTATTGATAAATTAATATATATTTTTATTTATTATGTATTTTTATTTTGTATTAAAATAGTGAGTTTTAATTTTAAACTATATCTTCAGTTATTACAAAAGAATTAATTTTTTTATTATATTTATTTATATATTTTTAATTTTGGGATAGAACATGATTCAATCAAATAGTGGTATCAGAGTAGGATGTGCAAGTGGCTCAAAGCCCAATTAGTATTCCCCAAGGTAGATATATATTATGAGCTTCATAGGGTGAGAATCTATGTTGTTTACTCCAGTGAGAGTTTGTGTGAATGTCCTAGACCCTTTATGTGTTAGCTGAGACATGAGGAGTGTTGAGTGGGAAAAAGTACTACAATAAAAAATGGGAAAAAAAGTTAACAGTTGTAAGATTTAGCAATAGGCCTCCTCTATAACTAATCATTTTGGGATAGAACTATTGCTCAATTCCAACGAGTTATATTTACACGAGTTGTATGGAAAAAGAATCTTTTTGTTGAACACAGATTAGTACAATTCGGTAATTCCATTCGAGGTTCAATCAACAGAAAATGAACAAAAAATGTATTACAGTAACTAAGCAGCATGCAAGTGTGACAATCAGATCAGCAATAATTTCAAAAGCATTCGTTCATTCATCATAATGTCAAAATGGTAAATAAGAAATTAAGCGGCACGAAATTCATTCGTTCTGAAATCAATTAGGAAACTTAACTTGCAGGTAGTTTAGGAACACAGAAACAAGAAATTTCGCTTTACGAAGGCAGGTAGATTTCAAATTCAAATACACCGTCAATTCTAACTGGAATAGGAATTTAAGAATCTCAATTTGGAAACATAAAAATAGGTAACAAACGCAGTCGCATAATCCTAGTTACATCTTGAATCATGCCAGAGATAACCTTTTTCTCTATATATATTAAACATCAATCCCCACTGTCAGTCTCTAACTCTCACTCTCATTGTCGAACACCTCTCCGACCGGCACACCTCCGCAATCGACAGTGAAGTTGGTGATCAAGGCGCGTGAGCCCCCGGATTTCGGGCGATTGTTTTGAAGTTTAATTATGTTTTTTTAATTATGACTTTATAAGATATATCATTGATAGATTATGAATGTTATTATGGTTAAGATTTGGGTTTTCATGATTGTTGTGTTCTTATTGTATGGATGAATATTGTGGGTGTGTGATTGGAGATGGATTTATATAGGAGTGATTGAAAATAGGTTATGACTGAAGATAAGGGTATGTTTTTGTGTTTATGACATTTAGGTAGAAACATGAATTATTGTTGTAGTCGTTATTGTGGTTGTGGTAATTGTATTTTCAGGTTTCCATGGAAGACAAAATTAGGAATGCAAGAGGCGTCGTGCATTAGAATCCACAAGAGCTGCACAATTTCGAGATGCAGTGATTATTAGTGGTCGTACTTTATTGTATTTGAACATGTATGATGTCATTCGTATGTACTAAACTAGTAAGTTGATGATGTTAAACGCACGAACTCGTTGTTAAAAATAATTTACGTTAATTATATTCGTTATTTTTATTTTATACTTTTTTTCACGTGTTTACAATTTATTCTAGTCACACGTAATTAGTATATTAATTTTTAATAAACTGTAATAATTAATTGGTTTAATTATCTGATTGCTATAATTAATTAAACAAATGGTTATTCATTTTGTGTTAATATTTTCTTAATTATTAATACGTAAAAATAATTAATTGTTCTAATTATCCTTATAATTTAACCATTAGTTTTTCATTTTGTGTTAATATATTATTAATTAATAATATTTAAAATATATATTATGTTATTGATAAATTAATATATTTATTTATTTATTATGTATTTTTATTTTGTATTAAAATAGTGTGTTTTAATTTTAAACTATTTCTTATATTATTACAAAATAATTTATTTTTTTATTATATTTATTTATGTTATTATATTTATTTATGTTATTTTAAATTTTTTTTATTTTAAATAATTTATTCTAGTCACACGTAATTAGTATATTAATTTTTAATAAACTGTAATAATTAATTGGTTTAATTATTCAATTGCTATAATTAATTAAACAAATGGTTTGATATTTTGTGTTAATATTTTATTATTTATTAATACGTAAAAATAATTAATTGGGCTAATTATCCATATAATTTAACCATTAGTTTTTCATTTTGTGTGAATATTATTAATTAATAATATTTAAAATATATATTTTGTTATTGATAAATTAATATATTTTTTTCCTTATTATATATTTTTATTTTGTATTAAAATAGAGAGTTTTAATTTTAAACTATATCTTATGTTATAACAAATTAATTTATTTTTTTATTATATTTATTTATATATTTTTAATTTTGGGATACAACATGACTCAATCCAATAGTGGTTTCAAAGTAGGTTGTGTAAGTGGCTCAGAGCCCAATTAGTATTCCCCAAGGTAGATACGTATTATCAGCTTCATGGGGTGAAAATCTAGTTGTTTACTCGAGTGGGAGTTTGTGTCAATGTCTTAGACCCATTATGTGTTAGGTGAGACATGAAGAGTGTTGAAAGGGAAAACGTGCTACAATAAGAAATGGGAAAAAAGTTAACAGTTGTAAGATTTAGCAATAGGCCTCATCTATAACTAATCATTTTGGGATAGAACTATTGCTCAATTCCAACGAGTTATATTTACACGAGTTGTATGGAAAGAGAATCTTTTTGTTGAATACATATTAGTACAATCATTAATTGGTTAAATTATCTAATTACTATATTTATTTATTTATTATGTATTTTTATTTTGTATTAAAATAGTGAGTTTTAATTTTAAACTATATCTTATGTTATTATAAAATAATTTATTTTTTTATTATATTTATTTATGCTATTTTAAACTTTTTTATTTATTTTAAATAATTTATTCTAGTCACATGTAATTAGTATATTAATTTTTAATAAACTGTAATAATTAATTGGTTTAATTATTCAATTGCTATATTTAATTAAACAAATGGTTTTACATTCTGTGTTAATATTTTATTATTTATTAATACGTAAAAATAATTAATTGAGCTAATTATCCATATAATTTAACCATTAGTTTTTCATTTTGTGTGAATATTATTAATTAATAATATTTAAAATATATATTATGTTATTGATAAATTAATATATTTTTATTTTGTATTAAAATAATGAATTTTAATTTTAAACTATATCTTATGTTATTACAAAATAATTTATTATTTTTATTATATTTATTTATATATTTTTAAATTTTGTATTTATTTTAATTAATTTATTCTTGTTACACGTAATTAATATATTAATTTATAATAAATTATAATAATTAATTGGTTAAATTATCTAATTACTATAATTAATTAAACCATTAGGTTTATTTATTATATTCTCTTTTATGTTATTTTTTAATTTTTTAATTAATTTTATATAATTTATTTTAGTTGACGGATACGAAGAGAGTTTGTCAAAAGGTATTTGAGGTGGCCGGAAAAGGTTACCGGTGTGAATTGGCGGGATGCCATTAGACGCGTCTCCGATACTCCTGAGGATCTGACAAATAATTTACACAGAGAGCTCTGGCAGCTATAGTTTGCGTTTACATGAAGGCAACAGCGGAAGAATAATTGCAGTGAGACATGACAAAACAAAAGACAGTGGAAGCAGCGAGGCTGCGCCGCTCCCGAATGTCATTCCAAAAAAACCATCGTTTTCGTCACCAGATCCACCGCCGCTGGAAGCACCGTCGTGGAAACCCGGGTAGGCGATGCTCATGCTATTGTCCCTGCATCAATCCACCTACCAAGGAATATCGAGTCAGCAATCACTCCCCCGTTTCACATGCGACTCATCTCAAGTCTAAAAAGGAAAAAAGAAGATAAAAAAGTAATCTAAGGTTCAGTTCGACTACAGTTACGAAGTGTGATGGGGTAGGATCAGAACACTGAAACACCCATGTCTTGAGCTGAAACCAGACAAGCAAAAGTGGAGAAATCAATTTACAAATACGCACAAGTGCGGATAATTCTCCTTGATGAATCATCGGATATATACAGTCTAATAAAGCGAAAAGCTTTTTCTCTCTAAATCTTTGAGTGAAAGGAGAGCAATTCCTGATTAATTATATAGAGAATTATGATTAGATTTTGAACACAAGGGATTTTCATAACAGCCAAAGATAAACAAGGAGATCCTTGGGACTATAGGCTGTCACGCACCATGAAGGAGAATAAACAAGAATAATAAATCTCACACAGGCAAACAGAAAGCTTAAAAGAAAAGGCGGAAAACCCAAAAGGGACTCCACCGCCAGATTCATATTCTATATAGAGTATCATAGAACCCCGTCTCAAGTACCAAAAATGGCGTCATACTGCATAACTCAGGATACGAAGAGAGTTTGTCAGGTATTTGAGGTGCCCGGTGTGAATTGGCGGGATGCCATTAGACTACTCTCCGATACTCCTGACGATCTGACAAATAATTTACATACGGAGAGAGATTGGCCAGTCACTTCGACTGAGATACAGAGCTCTGGCAGCTACAGTTTGCACGTTTACACAGACCTCCACCGCCAGATTCATATTCTATATAGAGTATCATAGAACGTGTCTCAAGTACCAAAAATGGCGTCATACTTTGTAACTCAGGATTTACCGGTAATTGACACACGAGACGTTTGAATTAAATAACACAGGATGCCGTGTAACGTCCATATTGTCAGCAGGGATGGAAAAGAAAGCTGCCAGCCAGACTTGACATCCAGAAAATGGGCGACCGTTTTGGTCGTTTTTGCCTTTCTCTTGATATTTTTCAATTCTAAAAAGATCTGAGATACACGACTCAAATCCCTACTCGGAAATGTGACCCGATCAGTAATCAGTTATCAGGAGACGATCCCACAGTAGCAGGGACCGATCACATAATGCCCCTATTCTGAAGGGGACCGTGTGGAGGGTTCTTTTCGGCGTTGGCCAGGTTCCAAACCGACTAGACGACGTATTGGAAGTCGGAGTTTGCCTTCAACCGCCAAGTTCTAACTGTGAACACGTCCGTTGAGGTTAGGTTGACCTGACTCAGCCAAAGGAAAGAGGAAGGATCAATTACCTGGTCCCACCCAAGACGCCGGCGTTCATGGTGAGCTGGTCAATTAAGCCTGAGGATTTAGGGTCCGCGCTGGAGGCTTTGGCATACTTGACAGCCAATCCCTCCTCAGATGGCACAAAGAAGGCACCATTTACCACCATGTCACCTTCCGTTCTCCAATTCCAGCCGCTCCACTCCTCATCCTCCGTTTCGACTCTCTTCGTCACCTGAGACACAACGTACAAGAAACAAACCAATTAACTATAAATCCAAGAGAGGGAGAGAGAGGGGAAGAGAGGTCCAAACACTTCCCAATCATCATCAAGAGGGTAGGACGGTCATCCCTAACAAACTTCAGCTTCATCCTATCCTTTAAATACATCCTAATAGATTTGGCCCAATTGAGATAATTATCACCATCCAATATCCTTCTCATCAAAACTAGAAATATCTTTAAATGGAGTATATACTTCACCAAGATCAACCATAATGCATGTACATAAACACAAATCAGATTAATTATAATTTCCAAAATTTTTGGACAAGCATAAAAAATCCCTAGAGAATTGTCCTAGGAACACTAGAACCAGTAAACCTAGTGTTATGGCAGAGAAAAACGAAGAAAATTTTGGATTTTTACCGATCAATAGCCGGAAAACTTGAGAAGATCCTTCTTTTATGTAAACGTTGACTTCAAATGAGAAAAAATGTTGACAAAGAGTTGTCCCATAAGTGATGTATTACTCAGATACCATGAAAAAAAACAAGGAGGGAGATGGTGACATAATGAGAGAAAAAGAGAGAGGAGGAAAAAACTCTAAAAAGAGAGGTGCATTGGGTAAAAAGCAACAATTTTACATCAAGATATGAAAGTGAAGGTAAGCAACAAGTTTACATCAAGATATGAGAGTGAGGGTAAACAACAAGTTTACATCAAGATATGAGAGTGAGGGTAAGGTGAAATAACCTAAATGCCCTTGTACTTTTTTTTTCAACAAGGTACTTGAAGGGGTCACCAAGAAAGGGGTTATTCTTTTGACCCCTTGATCAGTTAAAAATAGAAGTTTTCTTTGATGCGATTTGTGTGTTCTTAGGAGGTAATTTGATAAGCTACAAGATCAAAAAGCAAATCGTTGTGGCCCTCTCTAGTGGTGAAACTAAGTATAGAGCCATGACTCAAACAATTTGTACGTTGATGTGGGTTAGATCAGTGGTTAGAGAAGTGAATTTACAAAGAGATGAGTAGATGTCTATGTATTTGACTATCAAGTAGCCATATTCATTGCAAAGAACCCAATTTTTATGAAAGAACCAAACATATTGAGGTGGATTGTCGATGTGTTTCCAAGTTTAACAAGTTATTATTGTAAGCTCAGATGGAGACAGAATACAATAGGAGTTATGTTGAGAGGGGGAAAACCCTATAATGAGAAGTCTTAAAAATAATTTAATAATAAGATTGAACAAAAGACCTCCTATGTGGCTAATCATTTTGGGATAGAACATGACTCAATCCAATTGTGGTATCAGAGCAAGATGTGTAAGTGGATCTAAGACCAATTAGTATTTCCCAAGGTAGATACGTATTATGAGCTTCATGGGGTGAAAATCTATGTTGTTTACTTCATTAAGAGTTTGTGTCAATGTCTTAGACCCATTATGTGTTAGCTGAGACATGAGGAGTGTTGAGTGGGAAAAAGTACTGCAATAAGAAATAGGAAAAAAAAATTTGTGTGAATGATTTAGCAATAAGCCTCCTCAATAACTAATCATTTTGGGATAGAACTATTGTTCAATTCCAACAAGTTATATTTACACGAGTTGTATGGAAAGAGAATCTTGTTGTTGAACACAGATTAATACAATTTGGTAATTCCATTCGAGGTTCAATCAACAACAAGTGAACAAAAAATGTATTACAGTAACTAAGCAGCATGCATGTGAGACAATCAAACAAGCAGTAATTTTAAAAGTTTTCGTTCATTCATCATAATATCAAAACTAAATAGGAAATTAAACGACACGAAATTCATTCGTTCTGAACACAATTAGGAAACTTAACTTGCAGGTAGTTTAGGAACACAGAAACAAGAAATTTCGCTTTACAAAGGCTAGTAGAATTTAAATTCAAATACGCCGTCAATTCTAACTGGAATAGGAATTCAAGAATCTCAATTTGGAAACATCAAAATGGGTAACTAACACAGACGCACAATCCTAGTTACATCCTGAATCATCCCAGAGGCAACCTCTTTCTCTATATATATTAAACGTTAATCCCGACTCTTAGTCTCTAAATCTCACTCTCATTGTCGCAGACCTCTCCGGTCAGCACACTTCTCCAATCGACCATGAAGTTGGTCATCAAAGCGCGCGAGCCCCCATATTTCGGGCAACTGTTTGAGCTGGAGACATGGCATGTGTTGGGTCCTGATTCCATTCAGGATAGAATTGTAAATACAGGTTTTGTTTTGAGCTTTCTTGTAATTTTCTTGGTGAACTATTTAAGTCCTGTAACCTAAGTTTACTGTGATTAATGAAATCAATTTTCGAACTCCCGAGCTCGTCTCTGTTTTCCCTTTCTACTTCGTCTTCCTCTCAAAACCCTTACATCAGGTATCAGAGCCACGGACACTCGACGTCGTCGGTGCCAGAGAGAGGTCTTGCCTGTCGATGCTGGAGAGAGGACTAGCCGGTGATAGAGAGTGAGCTCGGCGGTGTCAGACGGTGCTGCTGCAGTGGGAGATGGAGAGGGTTTTTTTATATCAGACTCCCGTCGGGACGACACCGTTGGAGGAAGCGAGAAAGCTTGTCGGGACGAGCGTTGCCAGTGTCGAAAGAGAGGGTAAGCCCGAGATCTGATTCCCATAGACGACGTTGGTGTATATATAACCAAACTGGCTCTCTTCATATAGGAATGTCCAACTCAAAATCTATGTTCATTTACGCTAAAATCGAAATTTGAGCCTTTGGTTAAGCAACATTGAAGCCAGAAAATAGATAAGAAAGCCAACAAACATACCAAACTGTTTGTTGATGAGTATCAATCGGAATGTGTTGTTTATCATATTTTATGGAGACTTAAAAATAAAAAAAAGGATGAAAAATATATGTATTTTGTGTAATTAAATTGCACAACTAATTCATATTTTTGTTCATAACCTACAAATGACGCCACTTCCGATCGTTCATCTTACACTATAAAACCCAACTGAACTGAACATAATTGCTCATTATTAGCTTGAAAAAAAAAATACAAACATGGAAGAAGAAGAAGAAGAACCATAACGACCAATTCAGTGATTACCACAAAACTAACAAACTTCCAAAAAAATTGTTTTCTAACCACGAACTGGACTAATAGAAGCGAATTCATATAATTTACTTGTCGCCCCCATGGGAAGAATGGCCTGAAATAGCCTCCTTGGCCGACTGAGCGGCACGGGCGACGGCGGAGGCAGCACTGCTGGCGGTGTTTTTGGCTGACTCGGCAGTATGTGCCGCCATCACAGTCGCATTAGCCATTATCCCACCCGCCGCTGTACCGGTTTCCGACGGATGAGAGTCGTGAACCACCTCCACGCCAGTGGGTTTCGCTTCCATTTTGCCCGCCGATACTCTGTAGTCCACCGCGCCCACTATCCTCTCCGCTCCGTCCGCGGTACTCCTCTCGCTGTCCTGCAAGTATATAAATAAGGAAATTGCGTCAGCTCCATGAATTACCGTTGACGGGATACGAAGAGAGTTTGTCAGGTATTTCAGGTGCCCGGAAAAGGTTACCGGTGTGAATTGACGGGATGCCATTAGACTACTCTCCAATACTCCTGACGATCTGGCAAAAGAGAAGATGGGAAAATTCAGATTAAAGAAAACGAAAGAGGAGGAGATCGAAAGTGGATCAAGATTGGTTGGGTCTGCCAAGGAGGTAGTAATATTAGTTGGCTTGTAAGAGAGTAATTTGAGGATTTTTAGTGGTATAGGCAGGTGAAGGACTCGGTCAATTTAGATCAATGTAAATTAAGATGGGGAAAGGGAGTTCAATGAGAGGTATTGGTTTCTTTAGAATTTTTTTTAGTTGAGATGATTTAAATAACTTTTGTAAATTATGAGATGTGAAAGGAGGAAACTAAAAGATGATCAAGTTCAAGAAGCAAAGCTCCTGTATTCTCGTACAAAGAGAACATGGGAAGAGTGAATGAACTAGGAGAGACATGGAAGGGATGAAGAATCAGAATTTCACCATTAGAGATGTAGGAGACAATTAATCAAATGCATTGCGGCCAGGAACTTGGAAGTGGAAGGTCAGTAAACAGACCTTTAATTTCTATGATCATCATCTACACTCTAAGGGAGGGTTAGTGCACATGACTCAGGATATGATCTTCATGCACATTATGCAGTTCATGTCCTAATGTTGTTAGGGAGCGCTAAAATTCATGTCATGTACATGAACATACATGACTCAAGAGTTCATCATCTACATGACTCTTGCGCGGGCTCTCTCTGGTTCAGACCGTCTCGGTCATTTCTCCTCATTTCGTTCCTGCACCTCGCTCTCGTTACTGCTGCCCCTCTGTCGTCTCCCTGAAGCCCGAGCTCTCTGCTCCCTCTCTCATCTCCGTCGTCCCTCTCCTGTCTCCCCTCTACTGCTTCCATCTCTCGCTGCGAACATCCTTCCGGCGTCCTTCTCCTTCTCGGACTCGCTCTCCCTCTGAATCTCCCGCTCGCTTCTCCCTCTCTCTTATCTCTCTGTCTCTTCTCCCTTTCGGCATCTCACTCCCTTCTCTCTCACCCCCCAAAAGACCTTCCAATTTCTTGTGATTTTCCCTGTTTCAGTTTCGGTTTTCTTCGATTTTGACATTTGGGCTTCTCGGCCTCCCTCTCTTCTCCCTCTCTGCGTATCGTCGGAGCACTGCCTCTATTGGCGTTGCCCGCCGCCGTCGCCGTTGCCCACTGGCCCGTCGCCGTCGTCGTTGCCCGCTGGCTCGCCCCTGAGGAAGACAACGATAGTTTTTCGCCCCTGAGGCAGATGTCAATAGTTTAAAACTATCGTCATCAAAATCATTAATATATAAAATTTATTTATAAAATAATTATTTTTATTTATTTAATACATTTATTGTATAATTACTATATTAAAAATAGTGATTTAATAGTCATAATTAAAATATTTTTAAAATAAATATTTGATACATTATTTTGGCATAATTGTCCGATTGCTATAGTTAATTAAACCAATGGTTTTAAATTTTGTGATAATATATTATTAATTAATAATACATAAAATATATTATGTACAAATATATAGTGTGTTAAATTTATGATTAGATCAATTTTTTCTCTTAAATTATTCATTTTTAGGTTAAAGTATATCATATGTTATTAATAACTCCATGTATCACTTTTATTTTTTATTTATAACGTTATTTATTTATTTATTATTTGTAATTAATCATGTGCGTATTTCATTGGCTCATGTAATTACCATATTAATGCATAATAAAATATCTAATTTAATTAATAAATATATAAAATATGTAATTATACATTAAATAATATATTTGTGTAGTAATAATGGTTGTTTTACCTAATTTGGGGTTTAAAGATTATGTTGTAATTAAGTGTACTGTAAAGGTTTAAAGATTCTCTTGTTTTTTATGTTTTTCTCATGTTGGGGCACTAACACTAGAAACTGTTTTCAAGTGCACATGAAGTCGTCAACACTAACACCAAGTGCAAAGATGATCTTCATATACATGACTGACATGATCTTCGTGTTGGACATGAACTTGATCTTCATGTATCCATTTGGGGGACTAACCCCCCCTCAAGTGGCCTATTAGTACACCCTAAGGGTAAGTGAAAGTGAATTTGAATTCACTCTCACTTACCCAAAATCGTTATTGAGCTCCTAAGAGGAAAAGTGAAAGTAAATAAACTATGTAATTCACTTTCACTCGCTCCACTGTAAAACAAGTGCAATTGAAATCCAAGGGTTCACCCAGTTCATTCACTTTCACTCGCTCACTCAACACTCTCAGCATCCTCCGCTCTCTCAACACTCTCTGCATCCCTCTCTCTCGAATGTTCTCTGCTTCCCAATCCTCGTCTCTCTTGTTTCTCTCAACACTCTCTGCATCCCTCTCTCTCTCGAACGCTCTCTGCTTCCCAACCCTCATCTCTCTTGTGTCTCTCAACATTACGTTCTCTGCAATCTCGTCGTCTCGACGTGGTCCCCCCTCTCGCCGTCTCATCGATCCCTATCCTCTCGCATTATCTCTTTTCCCCAACCACCTTCTCTTAGCTCCTTTCTTTCTTCGATTTCTCCCTTTTGGCGTCAATTTCCCTCTCGCATTATCTCTTTCCCCAACTGCCTTCTCTCAGCTCCTCTCTTTCTTCGATTTTCCCCTTCTGCATTTTCTCAGCTTCTCTTTCTCTCACCGCACCTTCTCTGTCTTCTCAATTTCCCTCTCATAATTATTTTATTAATTTATACAACTCTAAAGTTTATCTTATGTTATTAATAAAATACCATATTTATTTATTTATTATATCCATTAATTTTAATATTATATTAAATTAATAATTGAAAAGTGATAATTAAGATACTGTTAAGGTAAGAATTAGCTCAAGTATCTACACATTATAAACGTAAACATTTTTTTTCAAGTATTATATATTTATATATTTACTAAATTAGTAATTTAATTTTAAATAATAATTATTGTACTAATTTAGACTAAACTAAAATCTATCTTAATTTATTAATAAAATACCCTACTTAATTATTTATTATATTAATACATTTTAATATTAAATTAATTTACTAATTTAAGAGTGATAATTAAGATATTGTAAAAGTAAGAATTTGATTAAAATACCCTATTTGATTAAGTATCTATACATTATAAAAGTAACCATGTTTGTTTAAGTATATTATAAAAAGTAACTCATTCTTTTGTTTCAACTATATTTTCTATTTTATACACTAACTCAAGAAAGTACTTTCTAGTGAACTTTCCATCAAACACACTAACACGAAAAAATGATTCACTTTTCCATTTCACTTTCACTAGCTCATTCACTTTTAATTTCACTTTCCATTTTTCTTTCACTAAGGAGAAATTCAGCAGTTACTTCAATGACTGAGCCAATTGACGTCCATGTCATCACACCCCCACAACATAGGACAATGGATCTTCTTCCATTGCGAGTGCCCTTAGGGCAACTCAGGTATAATTGCTCTACAAGTGTCCTCTATTTCCTCATGGATTATTGACTTCAGAGCGTCAACACATATGTCAAGTATGCACACCTTGTTATTGTTTTTACTTCCTTCATAAACATATTGAACTATCACCTTAGGGTCTACCTCACATGTTCATGGTGAAGGTATTGTACAAACTATTTAACACATGTCATTGTCCCACTTTTTGTTTGTTCCCAAATTTCTCATTAATCTTTTATTTGCAAGTAATATTTATAACTCTTTGATGTGTTCTATAAACTTTCACCCTATCTCTTGTGTTTTATAGGATTTACAAAAGATGATTAGTTGATGGCATAAGAAAGATAAACGATGTTTTTTGGATGACATATTTATTCCAAAGACTATGGGTTTATCAACAAACACTTCACAATATTTGGGGCAATTGCACTTGGGACATCCATCTCCAGCTAAGGTACATCACTTCCTTCCTTTCTTCCATGTTGTATGATCTATCTTTCAAATCCGAATCGTGTTAGTATGAAAAACATTATAGATTTAGTTTTCCAACAAGTTTGAGTCAAAATTCTAGTCTTTTTGAATTAGTACATGCTGATATATGATGTAGAGTCCCAAGTATTTTTGGTTTCCAATACTAGTCCTTTGTAGATGACATTAGTAGGGTAACATGGGTACATCTCATTGAGGAGAAATAAGATGTCTTTGATGTATTTACAAAGTTTCTCAATGAAAAAAAATATAATTTGGGATTTTTATTTGTATCTTTCGTACTGATAATAGTTTGAGGTTCCCTTAGCAAAAATTTGACTTCGTTTGTGACACGCACGGAATTATAAATCAAACTTTATGTGCATATACCCCTCAACAAAATAGGGTTATTTAAGGAAAAAATAGGGATCTACTTGAGATTTTGGTCTCTTGGCAATCAATAAAGGATGACCCTTACATCGATTGGATATAAAAAATGTATTTATTTATGGTAATTTGTAGGAGGAGGTGTATATGGAGCAACCTCCTGGGTATGTTGCTCAGGGGGAGACTGGGAAGGTGTGCAAATTGCAAATGGCTATTTATTTAATCATGATATTTAATAGTTAGTGGTTGGTAAGTTGATTTATTTAACAATCATTAGAATAAATATTTCTTTTGCGCTTAGTGTCATCATTCAATCCATGCATCAACCTCAAAGTTCACATTGGCAAGCTCTTAAGAGAATTCTCCGATACCGGGTCAAAGATTTGTCGTGGTCATACTAACATTGATGGTTTTGCATATGCATAATTGATTGGTTTATCAGATGACAAAAAATCAATCTGTGGCTATGGTATAATGGTTGAAGAAAACCTCGTTACATGGAGAAACAAGAAACTGATTGTGGTGTTAAGGTGAAGTGTGGAAGAAAAATATCAAGTTATAGCATATGCAGTAAGTGAGATATTATGGTTTAAATCATTATTAACGGAGTTGTGTTTTCTCGTGACAAGTCAAATGTAACTCTATTGTGATAATCAAACAACAATCCATATTACCATTAATTTGGCTTTCCATAAAAAAATAAGCATATAGAAATTGATTGTCAAGTTCCAAGTTGGAGTCATTAGCATGGTTACTCACCAACAAATAATCAACTAGTAGATATTTTTACCAAGACATTGCAACAAATACACTCCAAAACGTTTGTATCAAGCTTGGTGTCTTTGAAGTTTACATACCAACTTGAAGGGAAATATTGGAAGAAAAATGTTCTTAGAGTTGTTTCTATTATTTCAACTCTATGTTCTTTGTTTTCCCTTCTACCTAAGGACAATGATACATTAGTCTTTATTAATAAAAGAAGTTTAAATCTTAAGGGAGACCAGCACTTCTCTCAATATGCTCTATCGACTCATCTTCCTCTCGTACTTGCTCTCTTTTTCTCTTCAAAACTTCTCTCCTTTGCCTTCTCTTTACAACTTTTTCCACCCTTCCTCTCCACCTCTCAACTCTCTTTCAAGCGTAAAACTATAGAAACTAAGGATAGTCAGCACTTTTTTTTTCTCATAATTAAATTCTTCATTAACCTTAAGACCTTATTTTCATGTTATAATTATCTTATTTTTACAAAAAATACAACATTCCAAGAGAATTAAAAAGATGGAAAAGAAGTGACAAATTTCATTTTCCTGAGGGGGACTGTTCAAGAACAGGTATGAAAAAATATTACATGACTTTCATAGCAAGAAGTCTCAAAGAGTAAGAATTATTATGGTGGAGTCTCAAGAGGTCTCAAAAAAGAGTCACAGTTAAAGGTGTTTTAGTTATGTTAGTCTTCTATTTATGTTCAATTGTTCTATTATTCTATGACTTATATTTTAGTGTTTAACTTTGGGTGTAATTGGGTAGTTTAATTGTAATTAGACTCTACTTATTTCCTCTATTATAAATAGAGGTTTATGTACTCAAATCATAACAAGTCCATGAAGTTTTTCTCTTTTCCATAAATTCTATAGAGGTGAAAGTAAAGAAGCCCAAGGACTACACCAATCATCAATTGGCTTGTGATATTTAGGTAATATTACAAATTACTCAATTAAGTTTTATTTTTATTTTTTCTAGCTTATGATGTCAAGTTTGATAATGGTTTGTGTTTTTCCTTTTTCAAGAAGTTTTACATTGATATGCATAAAGATGCAATGGCATGGGTTGTCATGCAGTTTATATAGGGTGTTGCATTTTGACAACACCGGACCATTTTGCATGCCTGGTATAGGGAGCATGAAGGTTCCTGTGACCGGTGAACGCACTGCACAATTTGGATTGGCCAAATCAGCTAGTACCACAATGGCTCCCGAAACTCGATTACCCACTCCTCCCTTGTGAAGGACAATGTCTTCAACTTCAAGCTTTTACCATCTGGAAGCAAGGGGTTTGGAGAGATGAGAAAAAAAGGAAACTGATCACAAACCTCGTCGGCCTCCTTCCAGTTGAATGGATAAAAGTCAACGTTGCACCGCTGGCTTGCAGGTATCCCACCTTTCTTTTCTCTCTCACTATTATACTCATTCAAGAATCCCTAGCACCAAAAAATAGTGGATCGGATTGGAACTGTGATCTGGGCACATTTGTTTCATTATTGGTTTCTCTCTTAATTTGCTGGACAATGAGAAATTCTTCATTAACCTTAAGACCTCATTTTCATGTTATAATTATCTTATTTTAACAAAAAATAAAACACCATTCCAAAAGAATTAAAAATAAGGAAAAAGAAGTGACAAATTTCATTTTCTTTTGTCTCTTCATCAATCAAATGTGGAAATATTGTATCAATATAATGTCTAAAAATGAGAAGCCTATTTTCTCATAAAAAATATTATTGAGAAAAATGGAGAAAAAGCAGAATCATCATTAACCCATTTATTTTTTATGGATCAAATGGGGAATCATAGACTCTCTTCAGAACCTATATACAGAAAAAATTGAAGAAAAAACCTAAGACAAAACACGACGACAGGCAAATTCACTGGGAAGGTTTCCTAGTACTATCCGAACTTGTATTTGTTCGAGTTGATTCAGAACAAAAATGAGAGCCTGCATGCCCAAGTTCCCTTCACTGTGAGCCTTCTACAAAACATAGAGCTGGTACGCCAATGTTAGCCTCGAAAGGGACACCCCTCTCCTCTGGTACTCCATCAATCAAATCCCCATATCCTTCATGAAGTGAGTCACAAAGAACACTGGCTCAAAATCCCTCTTCAGGATCCATCGACTTTGATCCGACCCTCCTTGTTGAGATTGCCCAGGAACAACGCCACCTCTAGCCAGCCTTGTAATACATCATTCCTCCAATCCCACCATTGTCTTGGCAATAGCAGTTTTGTAATTGCCCCTTTATGGATCCTCCCATGTAATTCACTTTTCCCATACACAACAATGTGGTACAAATTGGAAATGACATTTGACTTCACTTTTAATGGAGCACATACAGTGGCACTTCATTGGTGGGAAGCTGAACTTAACAAAACATCCTAATGCATTTCATAGATTAACAGATTTGGTTGTTATGCACAAATTTAATAAATACACAACATCATCTTGTTCTACCTGTAAAGTTCAACTCGTAAAGCTCCAAACTGAATCTCAGAAGGAAGGGGAGTTCCCATGCCTATTGCACTTGTTCTACCATCACAGGGAGGTGAATTAACCCAACTACAGAAATAGAATAGTTAGAAGGCCTGAAACTGTTACCTTTAAAAGGTCCTCTATCAAATAAACATAATCAAACCAACTGACAGGAACCGTATTCTCAAATAGTTCAAGATAATTAAAGGTAGAAATTTTATGTGACTAATTTGACCTTTATTTTTTGCTCCTTTGTTAAGAACTTTCTTCAATTCACCAACTTGCCAATTTCCACGCTGCTGCAAATCGGTATTCGGGTATCTCTTACAGCTAATTGAAAAGTCCTTAAGAAGTAAATCCAACACTCATCAAAGATGTTTGACATGAAAATTGCCAAAAATCGAGCTCATTGGACTTCTAAAGGAAACCTGCCACTTGCCAAGGTGGGGGACTTGGAATCCAATTACATCAGTCAATCGGCAGTCTTGCTATTTGGGATATGAAAGGAACTTTTTGCACTCAATTTCACTGAAGAAGATTCTTTAAAAGTGTTAAAAGCTGGTCTTGGTGTTTGAGCCACACTTTAAATCAATAGGTTCATATGCTCAAATCTGGGGTATCTATTCCTCTCAGGGACTAGATTAACCTTAGCTTATAGTATCCCCCACCCTGTCTCCTATCAGTAAGTGACGAGTTATCTTGATGCAAAACTCTAAACAATTTGAATTGCTACAAATTGCTCTGATCACACAAAAAGAAAGCATGATTTAAGTACAGTAGGGAAAAAGGATAAGTTATTTATCATTGATAGATATTGCGTGTTTACCTGTTGGCAAAGAGACTTAAGTATAGATTGGAACCTGAATGACCCCTTGAACCAGAAAAGCAATTGGAGCAACAAGGCATGATCTTCCTCAACTTTTGAAGGTTTAAATTTTCCCTCCTATTAAGAATGTCATAGAGATTTCAACGACATTGATTAGAAAAATTGCATGAAAAAGAAATTCCTGTAGCTTTTTTTTATGAATAGTGCGTATATTGATAAGAAAAAGAGAAAAAATACAAACCTAGGTCCGAGGGCCTAACTCCACAACAAAGTGTTGGAGAGAAATGCCCGCCTTGGCTGAGGAGTCTGCCAGGTGATTAGCAGAGCGCGAAATGTGATTCCATTTACAACTTAAAGGGTAAAATAAATTACATATTTCATTAAACATATCCCAATGACGCCATAGGGGTTTTATGGAGGTTGAACACCAATTGATGACTACTTTTGAACCGCCTTCCATACAAAGGGGACGAGAGAGGTGGCTAGAGAAGATTTTGAGTTCGTGCAACAGTCCCGAGAGTTCTGTTGTGGTAGAGTCTGAGTTGCCAAGGGGGCCTGCATAAGAGAAGAGGAGGTCACCATTTTCATTGTGGATAACACCACCGAACCCTGCTAGACCCGGGCAACCGAGAGCACCTCCATCAAAATTGAGCTTTGAGTGCCTGGGAGGAGGGAGGCCCCGTATAGCCATGGTTGGGGGGTGAGAGGGCAGAAATTCCTGTAGTTGATCACATCATGGCAGAAAACTCTCTAAAAAACATCACACTTTAACATTAGGTTGTGCGCGTTTTGATTAAATTTAGTGCATCTTAAGAAGATTGGAAATGTCAAATAGAATAATTTTTTTAACACAAAGAGAAAAGTAACTTGATTTAGAAAAGTTAAATACATTAATTTTTTGAGAGAAATACCTAAAACAAGAATGTTAACGTTGGGTCTGGATCCATCATAAAATGAATAGTTAACAGTTACGGGGGTTTTTCCCAAATAATATGTCAATGTTTATCCAATTCAACAACCAATGTGAGACTGATTTCCCCACATCATTATGTCTTCCACTTCTTTGTCTTTTACCTTGAGAATGAGGCACACTTTCAATCTTTCCAAATCCAGGGTTATATACTCAAATCCCAATGGGCATTGCATGTGACTTTTTGTTCTGGTTTTACTAGTTTTGGGTATCGTTTGGCAGAGCTTGCCAGTAAGCCAGATTTTATTTTCTTGCAAAAGTGCAAGTAGTCATGCTGCTGTGTTGCTTCCTCTAGTTTAATAGTAGAGGGAACCTCAACGAAAAGACCTGCTGTGTTGTTGAGCTGATGTTTGCTGGCTGGGAACTTGGTTTGACTATTCCCAGAGAGAAAAGTGAAAGGACAAATGGGACACTGCATAAGATTTTATGTTGGTTTCTACTATATTTTCTGAAAGCCACTACCAGCCTAAGCCATTATTCGAGCGCTGCAGGATAGAGAAAGAGACAGTGACTCCTTCATTCCGTCTCTCAAAGATAAAGCAGGTATGGCAATTGCCTTCACTATGCAACTCAAAGTCGTAGAACATGTCTCTACTCCAGAGTGTTTTTAATTCATGTGATTCTTTCAACCTTTCTTAATAAGAATCTTGAAAATCATTCAGGAGCTCTAGTGGAACTAGATAAAATAATAATTGTTAGGCCAATTTAATCGCCGGTTTCATTGCAAGTCCATGGTTGAATGATATAGTGTTGACTTCATGCCATTATACTACTCACACATTCCAGAGGGTTTTGCAAAAGAATTTGAGAAGTTAATTGACATGTTGAAGTTGATTTTTATGGTGGACACAATCTTTTTGAATACATATTAGAAGGAATTTTTCACTCTATAGGGCACCAATTCATAAAGAAGCACAGGTTATCATCCTCAAAGAAATGGTTAGACGGAAGTGTTGAATGGTGGATCGACCTAATTTGTTTGGGAATCAGCTAAATCAGTTGCTGAAATTTTGGCCTTGGGCTGAATGATCCCACAACATTACTCTTCCTTCAGCCATCAGCACAAATTCATTTGAGTCATTAAAATGCAGGCCACCATCGGTTATATTGAACTATACCATGGAACCATATAGCTGAGAAATGGAACAATAGTTGAAGGATAGGAATGTGAAGTGTGACCTCAAGGGGCATCTAGCTGCTCAGATCAGAAGTTAGCATCCCCAGTTCTTGTTCTAGACAAGGTTGTAGAACAAAAATAGGCACATTGCATGAAAGTTAGAATTGTGAAGCCATGTTCTCATTTATCTAGCGTTTCGATTTTTGCAGCTGAAGCATAGAATAGGTCAAGTTATACTTCTTTCCTCGATGTTGCCCTCATTTTTCTTGAGGCGGCGTGTTGCAATGTGTTTCAGCCATACTCCATCACAGAAGGGTTCGTCATGACTCCAACCTTCAAATTTAGGTGCTCTTCTAGTTTACCCATCTTCCTCCTAAAGATACTACATGGGGATGGGAGGATTCAGGAAAGTATGTGAATGTTCAAGCAGGGGGCTGGGATGTCAGAAACTTAGCTTACTACTAGCTCACTCAATGTCTCTATATAATCGGAATAATTTTTTTATAACAAACATTAGCTGTGGCCTATGATGATAGCTGTGGAGGGTAAAATGACCAAAATACTCCAGGACGTATTTTCTAACACCTGCCTACCATAATTTAGCCTTTCAATGAACTGTTTAGCACATGCATATGATCACTTTTGCTTCTGAATAGGACAAATTGCAGGAGGAAGCATCTTCTTTGAGAACATAAAAAGATCAATCCTGTTAGAAGAATAGATATTCAAATCAATCTTAGGACAATGGTGGAACAAATGTGTCTTTTCTTGGATTATTTTTAAAAAATAGCAAACGAAAGAAGTAAAAGCATAACACATTGTGATACAAAAATCATAAGAGAGACCACTACTTCAGATCAACTCTAGTTACTTTTTTTTTTTTATCTTCAAGCAAAGCTACTAATAACAGAAAAGAAAAGAGAACAAAGCCTGAAAATCCAGAGCATAAACCTCAAATCTTAATTACAGATTTTCATTTACACATACAAGATCATGTGTAAGGGGTCTGTACAAGAAGCTAGCTAAATGATACCGAATCTGTCCAACATCATTAATCACCAAATATAGATGATAGACACCTCAACCACCAAGCTACAAGTGGAAGCATTTGCCCAATTTAACTGTTCTTCAAAAAACAACAAGCTACAATGTCGGAGTTCCATTAAAAACATTGAACTCTGACATAAGTATTAGCAGGACCTAATATCTAGCAAATCTTGTATTGGCCAATAGAGTTGACATTCTATTAGCAATTCAAAATTTTGATTTGTTTTTAGTATTAAACATGAATATGTCAATAAATAAGTAGCTATAACAGATGATTAAATGTCACTAATGTCTATCCATCTCTTTCCGTCCTAAAACAGATGTACTCTTCAAGAAAAATGTCAACCGAATTACTCTAAAAGTTTTAACAATGACAACTACAACCTAAGTACTTCAGAAGAATTAACTTTGACAACCACAATCATATCTCAATAACAGATTCACAGAGAATTGTTGAGATAAGTTCCTGCTGTATCTGAGAAGTCAAGGAAACAATGGCCCTGAATAAATTACACAGACAGTTAAAGATGCCACAAGAAAAACTCATAAATATAAAACCTAATAGACTTACAAGAAGATTATTAGATAGCTGTCCTCATTTTTGTGGCAACAAAAATGGAGTATCATATATTGAAGGTTTATCAAAATTCACTCACAATTCTGACCAAGTGCAGAATGATCGGTATTGTAAATGCAGAATCCTAAAAAGACTATGTTTATTTATTTAATTTCATTTTTCAGCAATGAGGAAGACTCCCAAAACCAACTTATGGTTTCCCCAATTCAGAAAGATAAGCCTCTCAAATCATGCCAAGAAGATATCAGTATAAATTGGAAGACCTGCAAACTCTGTTAAATGTGTTAGCAACAAATGCTCAAGCTTTAAAAATAAGTAAAGAATCCACTAAAATACAATCATTAAGATGGGCACATGATGAACCACAGGTGTAGTGTCAGCAAGATAAGGTGGCATGATAAAGCAAACATGTAACAGCCAAATATAGCAGGTCAAGTGGATAGAAAAGAATAGAAACGAACTGAAGGCAAGTTTAAAGAGACGGAAGAAGCTAAGTGTTTCCTGTCGCAGAGGATTGTCCTTTGTATAGAATACCCGACCTTCTTCCCACAGACTTCACAAGTAGAGGAGTGAAGAAGGCGCTTGCCGTATTCCGAACAATACTTCACCTGAAAAAACGTGAGTGTTCTTAGGACGATAAATTTCGAATTTAGTAAAGAAAAGTAAGAGAACTATACAGGCAGCACAGAAAATCTCCAAAAAAAAACAAACAAACCCAGAAAGCTCACCACAGGCAGCGTATCGATAAATTAGGAAACTTACCCATCCCAGAAGCTCAATTAGGAAACTTACCCATCCCAGAAGCTCAATTAGGAAACTTACCCATCCCAGAAGCTCAATTAGGAAACTTATCCATCCCAGAAGCTCAATTAGGAAACTTACCCATCCCAGAACTTCAATTAGGAAACTTACCCATCCCAGAAGCTCTTTTTCTATATATATTAAACGTCAGATCGGCACACCTCTCCAATCGATCATGAAGTTGGTGATCAAGCCGGATTTCGGGCGACTGTTTGAGCTGCGAGACATGGCATGTAAGATAGCAGAGGAAGAGGAGCTGAGACGACAATGGGCTTCCAAGAAAAGGGCTGTCGCTTCGCTTCCCTCTTCTAGACCTTACAAGAAGCTTCGATCAGCGGAGGAGGTAGAGAAACATCGCGGGTGGGTGGAGTCGTTGACGCGAATTTGTGGGGCATTTCCGTTGGTCTTCGGCGAGAAAAAACTGTCAGCCACCGATGTGAAGCCCCAAAGCAATCGGTTCCTCTTACCCAAAGAAGTGAAGGAGGTGCTTTTAAGGGAGATGAAAGCGTGGGAGAAGGGAAGGACGAATGAAGGACTCCCAGTTCGGGTGTTGGACAGAATGGGTCGCACGCATGAAGTTCAGCTCGCCAAGTGGCCCAGCAACGACTGGCTGGTTCTCAAGGGTAAGAATTACAGAAGATTTGTGGAATCAAATGATTTGCAACGGAAACTACAAGAGAAGCAGTGGCAACACCTCCAGCTTATGATGGGTGTCTGGCTCTTCCGCCACAAACAGGACGATCGCCTTTGCTTTGCGGTCGTCGAGTCCGAATGATCTTCGTTGGTTTAAATATACATGTATATAACTAAACTGGGTCTCTGCTTCGTCCGCGTTACTCCTCTCGCTGTCCTGCAAACAAGAAATTGCGTCAGCTCCATGACTTACCGTTGACGAGATACGAAGAGAGTTTGTCAGGTATTTCAGGTGCCCGGAGAAGGTTACTGGTGTGAATTGGCGGGATGCCAGTTGTCTCTCTCCAGTATTCCTGACAATCAGGCAAAAGCGAAGATGGGAAAATTCAGATTAAAGAAAACGAAAGAGGAGGAGATCGAAAGTGGATTAATATTGCTTGGGTCTGCCTGTAGTAAAATTAGTTGTCAAATTTATAAATTCTGTTTTGTACCCATCATTTTTTTTCCTGCAAGGTGGAAATCCATCTTCTTCTTATGTAATAAGTCATGTCCAACGGAATTTTGTATACATATATTATATACCGGATCAATTCATTGGCTGCTCCAAGTAAACTAATTGTATTTTTTTGTTGTGGAATTCAACATATCGAACTTGAAATTCATGAAAATGCTACATAAAATTCAAATGCTATGCCAATTATGTGAGGTAATTGTCTGGTAGGCAATATGAAGAAAGATCAGATGCCAAGTGAGGTATTACATTTTGATAGCTCTCTTTCATCATTTGAATTCATGAAGTAAGATTAAAGATAAAAAAAGGAAACCTTATAACACCTTGGAGCTTACATCAATTGTGGTTAATGATGGTTCACCGCTTATTTTTGTGTACACCTACAATGAAATACAACATCAACCCTCACTATAGGAAACAAAGACACCATACTGCTTAAGCTCGATTCAATCAAGATTCCATCAATAACCTGTGTCATAATTTTAGCAAGTTGCTTTACTATAACTTCATTGTTTGGATTGCCCACATTGAAAATGTCACAATCAACTCTGATTGAATTTTCCTGAAGAACATCGTTGATGTTGAATCAAGCACTATTGTAAGTTGTGAAGCTAAACATCACTTTTAATTTATTTTTTCTTGTTACTTATAATCACCAATAAATATAGCTTCAATTGCAGAGGATTGTCCTTGGGGATAAAATACCCGACCTTCTTCCCACAAACTTCAGAAGTAGAGGAGTGAAGGACGCGCTTGCCATATTCTAAACAATACTTCACTTGAAAAAATGAGAGTGTTTTTAGGACGATAAATTTCGAATTTATTAAATAAAAGTAAGAAAACTATATAGATTGCATAAAAAATCTTGACAAAAAAAATCACCACTTGCAACTTATCGATAAAACTTGCTATAAATGGCGTGGACATGATGGGTGTCATAATCCGCAAGAGTGCAAATAGGTGCCTAATCAAATGTCTTCGAAAAAGGCGAAACCCACCATTAATAACAACAGAGACATAGTAAACAAAAACTAAACCGTGAATCTCAAATCTCAAATTGCATAACTAGATTAGAGGGTATGACAAGTGAGTTACCTTGTAATGTAACAATCAGAGCAATTCTCTTAACATCAATCACTTAATAAGTTTTTTTGGTAAGCAATTCATTAAATCCACACCAATATAGAGTTAAAAATGACAAACAATTGGAATTTTGTACCAAAACGTGGGAGTTCAATTTTAAAACTTAAGATAGTGATAAAGAAGGTTTGATCAACCCATTGTAATGTAGGGTGCACATCCACCATGGTGCAGTTTACATAGGTGTCTGATCTCTTGGTACTGGTATCTTGGAAAATTGGTATGTATCAATTAGAATGTGATGTTTATCATATTTTATGGAGACTTAAAAATGATCCAAAAGTTTAAAAATATATATGTATTTTGTGTAATTAAATATTACATGTCACTAGGCGTTACGCTACCTCTTGTTGATCGTATATCACTTACCACGCCTCAAAGTAGGCTTGCACGGATCTTATATCAATTAAATTGCACACAACCATTTCATCTTTTGTTCATAACCAACAAATGACACCACTTCCTATCATTCATCTTATACAATAAACCCCAACAAAACTTAACATAACCAGTCATTATTAATTGCTCGTTAGTGCACTGTGTAAGTGAGAAGTGAAAGTTAATTACGTAGGTAATTCACTTTCACTCGTTCAATTAAAAAGAAATGTGAAAGTGAATTCAATCCATGAGTCCAGTGAATTCACTTTCACTTGACGCTCGATGGTTTCTCTTCTCACTCTCACTCTTCGCTCTTCACTCTCCTCTTACTTGTGCTCTTGTCCATCTACTTCCTGTCGCTCGCCTCTCATCTTCTTCCTAACCATCACTTGGTTCTCACCTGCATCCTCGACTTCTCTTCCTCTCAGCAACTATCTTTCTTCATTTGTGCTTCAATCGTCTTTTTTTCTTGCTCTTTTCTCTATTTCCCCAGCTATCTTCCCTCTCGGTTTCTCTAGCTGTTTCCCCCCCTATTTTGAACCCTCAACCCTAAATTTCTCTCAATTGCTCTAACCTAAAGCCTAAATCTATCATTCCCACCCAAAATTTCCCTCAATTTTTGTAACCCGAAAATAAAAAATCTCGCACATCACACCAAAGGTATTGTACTCTAACTGAAGAGAACATTTGGAGGCTCAAGTAGCATTTCTCTTCGGTAAGCATTTTCTACTTGTCGAGTCTTTACATTTGTTTCTAGGATTTCTTTTGGAAATGTTTGATTTGCTGCATGCTCTAGTTTCGTCTCGTGAACTAGGATTTTTATTTCTTTCTTTTAAAGGCAAATCAATGTGATTATTGTTTTTTGGTGTTTCTTTAGCTTTGTAATGTTTTCAAAGAATGATTTTCCGATATATTCTCCTCTCAAATAGAGGCTATTTAACATACACTTACAATTTAAAATCAAGGAAATGAATAAGGGAAACAAACCGTTTTGTACAATTACGCTAATTATACATGTCATAATTTTACATTACAACTTTGGACACACTCCCCCTAAAGTTGGTGCATAGATGTCGATCATGCCCAACTTGTCAATTATACCATGAAATGCCTTCCCTAATACTGCCTTCGTGAGCATATCCGCTAGCTGACTCTCTGATTGAATAAAAAAAAAAGTGTATCATCTTTGCCTCGAGGTTTTCCTTGATGAAATGACAATCAACTTCAACATGTTTAGTGTGATCATGTTGAACAAGATTTTGTGCAATTGCAATGGCTGCCTTATTATCACAGTGGAGATTCATAGGTTTAGCGTATTCAATCCCTAAGTCCCTCAATATATTTCTTATCCATAACAAATCACATACACCATAAGTCATGCCTCAAAATTTAGCTTCAACACTTCTTGATACTACCTTCTATTTTTTGCTTTTCCAAGTGATAAGATTTTCTTCCACAAAAGTAAAGTAACCAAACGTAGATCTTCTGGTTGTCTGATCACCTGGCCAATCAGAATATGTATATCCTTCAATATTAAAGATGTTTTGTTTTAGAATAACAAACCTTTTCCTGGATCACTCTTTAAGTATCTCAAGATCCGATAGACCGCTTCCATGTGTTCTTCACTTGGTGCATGCATGAACTGACTCACAATGCTCACAGCATATGTGACATCTAGCCTTGTGTGTGATAGGTAGATTAATCTTTCAACTACTTGCTGATAACGCCCTTTGTCTTCTGGGCTTTGATCTGGGAGAATTCTGAGCTTATGATTCATTTCCATGGGTGTCTCTCCTAGGTTTACAATCAAGCATTCCAGTTTCGGCTAGAAGATCCAACATATTTTTTCATTGTGAAAGGAAGACTCCATGTTTCGATCTTGCAACCTCAATTCCCAAAAAATATTTGAGTTGTCCAATATCCTTCATTTCGAATTTAGTGGCTAAATACTTCTGTAAAGCTTGCATTTCACAAGGGTCATCTCTTGTCAAGACCATATCATCAACATACACAATTAAAGTTGTTATTTTTCCTTCTTTGTGTTTTATAAACAAAATATGATCTGAGTTACTTTGTTGATAGCCAAACTCGTTCATTGTAGCCGAGAATCTCCCAAACCATGCTCTAGGTGACTATTTCAGCCCGTACAATGACTTCTACAATTTACGAACTTCACCTTGACACAAAAAACTATTTTTAACTCCGGGTGGTAGCTCAATGTAGACTTCTTTTTCTAAGTCTCCATTGAGAAAGACATTTTTAACGTCAAATTGTTGCAGAGGGTAGTCTCGATTTGCTGCTATAGATATAAGAATGCAAATTGTATTGATCTTAGCTATTGGTGCAAAAGTATCCTGATAGTCAATCCCATACCTTTGCGTATATCCCTTTGAAACTAGCCGAGCTTTAAATCTTTCAATACTTCCATCTGATTTGAGTTTCATTGTGAACACCCATCGACATCCCATCGTCTTCACTCCTTTAGGCTATGGAATAAGTTCCCAAGTGGCATTTTTTTTGTAGAGCCTCCATCTCTTCGTTTATCGCCCTTTTGCATTTTGGATCAGCTAATGCATCTTGCACATTACTTGGAATAGAAACCCTAGATAATTGATCAACAGTAAATGCATATGATTTAGTCAACCTATGGGAGGACACATAGTTGTTGATTGAGTATTTGGTCTTGGCTTCAAGATCAGGTTTATACTATTTCTTTGGAACTCCCCTATTCAATCTTTGTGGATATCTAGTAGTTATATTTTATGTAGGAACACATATTTCATTAGACTAATCAAACACATGATTCGTGAGTCAAAACCTTATTCTCCTCCCACTGAGACAATGCACAACTTTATCTGACTATCAATACCTCATTTTTTGTTATGTTAGAAATCTATGTTCCATTGAGTGGCACACATTATATTTTCCTAGTTTGACCATCTCACTACTGATTCTATTAAAAGGTTTTTGTTAGAAAAATAGTTGATGGGTATTTTTATCTTTTTACATAAGATGTGATCTCTATAGTAGGTTTCATATTGTTCTACATGTTTAGATCTATCTCTAGTTCAAGTTTCATGTAATTTGGATATGTATAGTTGAAACTATAGGAGTTAAATAAATTTAAGTATATAACCGTGAAGCTGTAATTTAAATTAAGTTATTAAAGAGGATGGGTATCGAGCTTGACCCCCCAACAAGAATCTTTCCATAACTCTCTCATCCCTCATCTGTCTCTCCTTCTTCTCCTTCTCAATTCCTCTGTCTATATTCTTCAATTGTATACTTTTCCATGGTATCGGAGTAGTAGATCTTAGTTGGAAGCCTCTACTCCTCACCTGTTCTCTCCATTGAGGCCTATGAATTCCTAGGTGGGATTCCTCAAGATTTGGGTTTGATTGGTTGGAAAAAATCTGAACTTTTGCTTTCTTTGCTTGCCATAACTTTAGGATTGATGACCTCTACTATAGATTGAGCACTTGTTAGACTGATTACTGCCCCAAGATGGTTTATTAAATTGAATCTACCTATTTTTGAGTTGTTTGTACCCCTATTACTATCACCCAACCTACATCATCCGGAAAGGCTAATGCTAGCCCTAATTGTGTTGGATTTGTGACATATGTTGTTTAATTGCATAGTTTGACTACACAATCTCATGGTGATCAACGCACATTGAGTTTGTTTACCCTACCCCAATTTTTTGAAGTGAGGCCCACCATTGAAACTTGTGCAATTGTGGTGTGAAGTGAAATTAGGGTAAAAGAAAGTATTATTCTATTGATACTTTTATGGTAGTTTCTTGTGAAATCATCACCCCAATAAGTAAATATAGAAATTCAAAGGGAAAATATCTAATTTTGATTACATTTGAGACATTTAATGGTCAAAACTATCTCTGTAGGTCAAAATCAATTCACATATATCTCAAAGAGAAGAGGCAGTCCAAGTTCATTAGGGAGGATCTTCCTGTCGTCCCTCTGGATAATGACTAGGAAGTTGAAGATAATCAAGTTATGACCTAGTTGATCAACAAAATTGATTCCAATATGAGGAATTAAGTTATGAATTGTGACACTATTAAGGAAATTCTAGAATCCTAAAAAGCTATTTATGCTCAAAAATTGCAGGTATCCTTAAATTCTATTTATGCTCAAGAAATGCCAAAAGTTTTCAACATCAAGAGATGTCGGAGATTTATTACAGAATACTACAGTGAACAAGTTGGTATACCGAAGGAGATAATTTTTTTCCATCCTTTTACTACTGATAAAAAGGAATCAAGAAACAACATGGATAGGTACATATTTCAAAAAATTTGGATGCCTTGTGGCCAGAGTTTGATGCAATTCACATACAACTATTAGAGTAAGAGGATATATAGTTTCTGTCCCCCGCTTAAGCAAAGTCCTACCCGTATAATTTATTGTTATAAACCAGGGAAGCAAAGATGTGACCATTATTACTATGTCTGCACTTAACACTTTGGGTAATTTTGAATCAACTAGAAGTCAAGATGGAAGTGCTAGAGGTTGGCGAAGAGATAGCCATGGAAGAGGAGGCAGGGGTGATGTTAGGCCTCACAAAAAAATGTATTCATTGTGGCTACTCCAACCATTTTTCTAACAAATGTTAGACTAAATTTGGTAAACATACATGGCAAACTCTCTTGTTCATGAGACCACATAAGCATCTACTGGGCCTATAGTGTATCTTATACCTAGGACATCTATTGAAATGTAACAACTAGTTCAACTTATAACACAATTGATTGCTACTTCTTCTTCAACATCTATGGCTCAATCTTACATTCCTATAGCCACTCAAGCTAGTTCAAGCACGTAAGCTCTTCATGTGCATCCTTCATCTATTTGGGTTCTTGACTCAGGAGCTACTACACATATATGTCAGGTACATTATCTTAATTTTCTTACTTAAAAGAGTTTTCTACAATTAAACATGTCACCTTAGCTGATAGATCCATTTCATCGATTCAAGGAATGAGTACTCTACTTCCATCTTCATTCATATCACCTAAGTATGTGTTGTGTGTTCCTAAATTTTCCCTTAATTTGTTATTAGTTTGTTAACTCACTAAATCTATGAGTTGTTTTGTCACTAAATCTACGAGTTGTTTTGTTACTAAATATATGAGTTGTTGTCGAATTAGTTCTTGCATTTTATATATGGCTCTTAGTGTGACAGGTGTTGTAACATCAGGTACATGTACGGTACCATAATGTATAGTAGAATTTACCAATACAGGTTTTCCGTACTTTAACCAACATTTGTTCGAGTAATGATTAATGCGTCCACAATGAAAACACTTCCTTTCAAATTTGCCATCCCCTAGGCCTCGTCCTCAGCATGAACAATCTCTACCTCTTGCCTCTGCCAGTCCATGTGCGTCCCCCAGTGAAATCTGTTGAACCAGATGTACCAACTGATGTATTAACAGCCGTGGCTTCACCCATTTTTTTCAACTTTCCCTGCTTTTGGCACAATTACCTTTTCAGCTCTCATTACCCTATTAAAGGTACTAGACAAGTTATGTATTTCATCAGAGGCAAGGATTGTGCCTTTATGCTATCAAATTCAGTACCCAAACCATCAAAGAATATTTTTACCAAAAGCTGATTTTGTTGTTTCTAGAGTTCCCGTTCATCTATAGTAAATTGATGATAAATATTAATTTCTAGCCAAATAACCATAACAGAATTGTAGTACTTTGTCACAGTCATGTTACCTCTTTTCAAGCCAAATAAATCAGTATATAACTCATACGCCCTTGAAAGATTGCTCTCTGAAGCATATAATGCTTTTAGAGATAACCACATAGCTTTGGCAATCTCAAAATTCATAACCTAGTTCCGATGAAAAGAGTCTATGTTGCTGACAATCCAAGTCGTAACATGGTTGTCTTCTATTTCCCAATCATCATCAAGAGGGATAGGAGGGTCATCCCTAATAAAGTTCAGCTTCATCCTATCCTTTAAATACATCCTAATGGATTTGGCCCAATTGAGGTAATTGTCACAATTCAATTTTTCAAATATAATAGTAACAATATCCTTCCCATCAGAACTAGAAATATTTTGCATGGAGTATATACTTCACCAAGATCAACCATAATGCATGTACATAAACACAAATCATATTAATTATACCTTCCAAAATCTTTTGTATGAGCAATCTTGGTGGGCCCCACCATGCAGAATCAGGGTAGGGCCGTTACTATGATGTATGCACTACAAATCAATCTTTGTGGATATCTAGTAGTTATATTTTATGTAGGAACACATGTTTCATTAGGCTAATCGAACACATGATTCGTGAGTCAAAACCTTATTCTCCTCCCACTGAGACAATGCACAACCTTATCTGACTATCAACACCTCATTTTTTGTTATGTTAGAAATCTATGTTCCATTGAGTGGCACACATTATATTTTCCTAGTTTGACCATCTCACTACTGATTCTATTAAAAGGTTTTTGTTAAAAAAATAGTTGATGGTTATTTTTATCTTTTTACATAAGATGTGATCTCTATAGCAGGTTTTATATTGTTCTACATGTTTAGATCTATCTCTAGTTCAAGTTTCATGTAATTTGGATATGTATAGTTGAAATTATAGGAGTTAAATAAATTTAAGTGTATAACAGTGAAGCTGTAATTTAAATTAAGTTATTAAAGAGGATGGGTATCGAGCTTGACCCCCCAACAAGAATCTTTCCATAACTCTCTCATCCCTCATCTGTCTCTCCTTCTTCTCCTTCTCAATTCCTCTGTCTATATTCTTCAATTGTATACTTTTCCATGGTATCGGAGTAGTAGATCTTAGTTGGAAGCCTCTACTCCTCACCTGTTCTCTCCATTGAGGCCTATGAATTTCTAGGTGGGATTCCTCAAGATTTGGGTTTGATTGGTTAGAAAAAATCTGAACTTTTGCTTTCTTTGCTTGCCATAACTTTAGGATTGATGACCTCTACTATAGATTGAGCACTTGCTAGACTCATTACTGCCCCAAGATGGTTTGTACCCCTATTACTATCACCCAACCTACATCATCGGAAAGGCTGATGCTAGCCCTAATTGTGCTGGATTTGTGACATATGTTGTTTAATTGCATAGTTTGACTACACAATCTCATGGTGATCAACGCACATTGAGTTTGTGTACCCTACCCTAATTTTTTGAAGTGAGGCCCACCATTGAAACTTGTGCTATTGTGGTGTGAAGTGAAATTAGGGTCAAAGAGAGTATTATTCTATTGATACTTTTATGGTAGTTTCTTGTGAAATCATCACCCCAGTAAGGAAATATGGAAATTCAAAGGGAAAATATCTAATTTTGATTACATTTGAGACATTTAATGGTCAAAACTATCTCTGTAGGTCAAAATCAATTCACATATATCTCAAAGAGAAGAGGCAGTCCAAGTTCATTAGGGAGGATCCTCCTGTCGTCTGGATAATGACTAGGACGTTGAAGATAGTCAAGTTATGACCTGGTTGATCAACAACATTGATTCCAATATGAGGAATTAAGGTATGAATTGTAACACTATTAAGGAAATGCTAGAATCCTAAAAATCTATTTATGCTCAAGAAATGCAGGTATCCTTAAATTCTATTTATGCTCATGAAATGCAAAAATTGTTCAACATCAAGAGATGTCGGAGATTTATTACAAAATACTACAGTGAACAAGTTGGTATACCGAAGGAGATAATTTTTTTCCATCCCTTTACTACTGATAAAAAGGAATCAAGAAACAACATGGATAGGTACATATTTCAAAAAATTTGGATGCCTTGTGGCCAGAGTTTGATGAATTCACACACAACTATTAGAGTATGAGGATATATAGTCTCGGTCCCCCGCTTAAGCAAAGTCCTACACGCATAATTTATTGTTATAAACCAGGGAAGCAAAGATGTGACTATTATTACTATGTCTGCACTTAACACTTTGGGTAACTTTGTATCAACTAGAAGTCAAGATGGAAGTGCTAGAGGTCAGCGAAGAGATAGCCATGGCAGAGGAGGCAGGGATGATGTTAGGCCTCACAAAAAAATGTATTCATTGTGGCTACTCCAACCATTTTTCTAACAAATGTTAGACTAAATTTGGTAAACCTACATGGCATACTCTCTTGTTCACGAGAGCACATAAGCATCTACTGGGCCTATAGTGTATCTTATACTTGGGACATCTATTGAAATGTAACAACTAGTTCAGCTTATAACACAATTGATTGCTACTTCTTCTTCAACATCTATGGCTCAATCCTACATTCCTATAGCCACTCAAGCTCGTTCAAGCACGTAAGCTCTTCATGTGCATCCTTCATCCATTTGGGTTCTTGACTCAGGAGCTACTACACATATATGTCAGGTACATTATCTTAATTTTCTTACTTAAAAGAGTATTCTACAATTAAACATGTCACCTTAGCTAATAGATCCATTTCATTGATTCAAGGAATGAGTACTCTACTTCCATCTTCATTCATATCACCTAAGTATGTGTTGTGTGTTCCTAAATTTTCCCTTAATTTGTTATTTGTTTGTTAACTCACTAAATCTATGAGTTGTTTTGTCACTAAATCTACGAGTTGTTTTGTTACTAAATCTATGAGTTGCTGTCGAATTAGTTCTTGCATTTTATATATGGCTCTTGGTGTGAGAGGTGTTGTAACATTACGTACATGTACGGTACCATAATGTATAGTAGAATTTACCAATACAGGTTTTCCATACTTTATCCAACATTTGTCCGAGTAATGATTAATGCGTCCACAATGAAAACACTTCCTTTCAAATTTGCCATCCCCTAGGCCTCGTCCTCAGCATGAACAATCTCTACCTCTTGCCTCTGCCAGTCCATGTGCGTCCCCTGGTGAATCAGTAGAACCAGATGTACCAACTGATGTATTAACAGTCGTGGCTTCACCCATTTTTTTCAACTTTCCCTACTTTTGGCACAATTACCTTTTCAGCTCTCATTACCCTATTAAAGGTACTAGACAAGTTATGTACTTCATCAGAGGCAAGGATTGTGCCTTTATGCTATCAAATTCAGCACCCAAACCATCAAAAAATTTTTTTACCAAAAGTTGATTTTGTTGTTTCTAGAGTTCCCGTTCATCTATAGTAAATGGATGATAAATATTAATTTCTAGCCAAATAACCATAACAGAATTGTAGTACTCTGTCACTGTCATGTTACATCTTTTCAAGCCAAATAAATCAGTATATAACTCATACACCCTTGAAAGATTTCTCTCTTAAGCATATAATGCTTTTAGAGATAACCACATAGCTTTGGCAATCTCAAAATTCATAACCTAGTTCCGATGAGAAGAGTCTATGTTGCTGACAATCCAAGTCGTAACATGGTTGTCTTCTACTTCCCAATCATCATCAAGAGGGATAGGAGGGTCATCCCTAATAAAGTTCAGCTTCATCCTATCCTTTAAATACATCCTAATGGATTTGGCCCAATAGAGGTAATTGTCACCATTCAATTTTTCAAATATAATAGTAACAATATCCTTCCCATCAGAACTAGAAATATCTTTAGATGGAGTATATACTTCACCAAGATCAACCATAATGCATGTACATAAACACAAATCAGATTAATTATACCTTCCAAAATCTTTTGTATGGGCAATCTTGGTGGGCCCCACCATGCAGAATCAGGGTAGGGCCGTTACTATGATGTATGCACTACAAAAATCACAAACTACAGCATAGACTTCAAATTCCAGATCAAATAACCCAAATAGTCAACAATTAGGGCTAACATCTGCATAAACTTGTGCTGATATCAACACGGGCAAACTGGGAAGATCCTTCTTTTATGTAAACGTCGACTTCAAATGAGGAAAAATGTTGACAAAGAGAGGTCGACTTCAAATAACCCAAAAATGTCAACAATTAGACGCTCGACGTCGTCGGTGCCAAAGAGAGGTCTCACCTGTCGATGCTGGAGAGAGGACTCGCCTGTGAAAGAGAGTGAGCTCGGCGGTGTCAGACGGTGTTGCTGCAGTGGGAGATAGAGAGGGTTTTGTGATCTCAGACTCCCATCGGGACGATGCCGCTCGAGGAAGCGAGAAAGCTCGTCGAGATGAGCGTAGTCGATGTCGGAAGAGAGGGTAAGCCTAAGATCTGATTCCCATAGACGACGTTGGTGTCGTCGTCAACGCTGTTGCTCGCCGTTGCCGGAGCTGTTTGACGAAACCCTCTTTTTTGTCGAGGCTCTATTTTTTTTTTGCCGTTTTTCGGAGAAGGGAGAGTCTGTGGGACTCTTCGCTGTTGCCATTGCAGTAACCTTGCGATGCTATTGTTGTAGCCGACAGAAGGAGGAGAGGAGCCTTGCCGTACACTGCGTGAAGACCATGCTGCATCTCCATGCGCTCATTCTGACGCTGCTCGGTAATTCCGTTCTAGAATTTTTTTTGTTTTCTGAATTTATCAGTAAAACTACTGGAATGGAGGGAAATCAGGGTACTTTTATTAAGTTGTCTTCGTCTAATTATTTCATCTGGAATCCCAGAATGGAAGACTTCCAGTTATGTAAGGATGACTGTGAACCGGTAACGGGTATGAAACCAGGGGATACCACTGATGCTTCTTGGAATTTATCCAACCGTAAAACTGTAGCCTTGATCAGACAGTAGATTGATGATTTGGTATTTCATCATGTCTCAATCGAAACCGATGCCAAGAAGTTGTGTGAGAAACTTGAGAGTTTGTTTGAGCGCAAAACAACCCAAAACAAAGCCTTTTTCATTTGGAAACTTGTGACATGAAGTATCACAATGGCTCATCAGTAAGTGAGCATTTGGGATAGAAGATGACTCAATCCAATTGTGGTATCAGAGCAAGATGTGTAAGTAGATCAAAGACCAATTGGTATTCCCCAAGGTAGATACGTATTATGAGCTTCATGGGTTGAAAATCTATGTTGTTTACTTCATTAAGAGTTTGTGTCAATGGCTTAGACCCATTATGTGTTAGTTGAGACATTAGGAGTGTTGAGTGGGAAAAAGTATTGCAATAAGAAATAGAAAAAAAAATTAACAATTGTAAGATTTAGCAATAGGCCTCATCAATAACTAATCATTTTGGGATAGAACTATTGTTCAATTCCAACGAGTTATATTTACACGAGTTGTATGGAAAGAGAATCTTGTTGTTGAACACAGATTAGTACAATTTGGTAATTCTATTTGAGGTTGAATCAACAAAAAGTGAACAAAAAATGTATTACAGTAACTAAGCAGCATGCATGTGAGACAATCAAATAAGCAGTAATTTCAAAAGTTTTCGTTCATTCATTATAATGTCAAAACTAAATAAGAAATTAAATGACACGAAATTCATTCGTTTTGAACACAATTAGGAAACTTAACTTGCAGGTAGCTTAGGAACACAGAAACAAGAAATTTCACTTTACGAAGGCTAGTAGAATTCAAATTCAAATATACCGTCAATTCTAACTAGAATGTGAATTCAAGAATCTCAATTTGGAAACATCAAAACAGGTAACTAACACAGACGCACAATCCTAGTTACATCCTGAATCATCCCAGAGGCAACCTCTTTCTCTATATATATTAAACATCAATCCCCACTCTTAGTCTCTAAATCTCACTCTCATTGTCGCACACCTCTCCGGTTGGCACACCTCTCCAATCGACCATGAAGTTGGTCATCAAGGCGCACGAGCCCCCAGATTTCGGGCGACTGTTTGAGCTGGAGACATGGCATGTGTTGGGTCCTGATTCTATTCAGGATAGAATTGTAAAGACAGGTTTTGTTTTGAGCTTTCTTGTAATTTCCTTGGTGAACTATTTAAGTCTTGTAACCTAAGTTAACTGTGATTAATGAAATCAATTTTCAAACTCCCGAGCTCATCTCTGTTTTCCCTCTCTACTTTGTCTTCCTCTCAAAACCCTTACTTCTGGTTCAGAGCTATAGGCGCTTGACGTCGTCGGTGCCAGAGAGAGGTCTCACCTGTCGATGGTGGAGAGAGGACTCGCCGGTGATAGAGAGTGAGCTCGGCGGTGTCAGACAGTGCTGTTGCAGTGGGAGATCGAGAGGGTTTTTTGATCTCAGACTCCCGTCGAGACGACGCCGCTGGAGGAAGCGAGAAAGCTCGTCGGGACGAGCATCGTCGGTGTCGGAAGAGAGGGTAAGCCCGAGATCTGATTCCCATAGATGACATTGGTGTCGTCGTCAACGCTGTTGCTCGCCGTTGTCGGAGCTGTTGGACAAAACCCTCTTTCTGCCGAAGCTCTGTTTTTTTTGCCATTTTTCGGAGAAGGGAGAGTCCGTGGGACTCTATTGCAGTAACCTTGCAATGCCGTTGTTTTAGCCGGTAGAAGGAGGAGAGGAGCCTTGCCGTATACTGCGTGAAGACCACGCTGCATCTTTGTGCGCTCATTCCGATGCTGCTCGGTAATTCCGTTCTTGTATTTTTTTTGTGTTCTGAATTTATCAGTAAAACTGCTGGAATGGAGGGAAATCAGGGAACCATGATTATGTTGTCTTTGTCTAATTACTTCATCTGGAATCCCAGAATGGAAGATTTCCTGTTCTATATGGATGACTATGAACCGGTAACGGGTATGAAACCAGGGGATACCACTTATGCTTCTTGGAATTTATCCAACCGTATAACTATAGCCTTGATTAGACAGTGGGTTGATGATTTGGTATTTCATCATGTCTCAATCGAAACCGATGCCAAGAAGTTGTGGGAGAAACTTGAGAGTTTGTATGAGCGCAAAACAACCCAAAACAAAGCCTTTTTCATTTGGAAACTTGTGACATGAAGTATCACGATGGCTCATCAGTAGGTGAGCATTTGAGTCGGTTCCAGGATTGTGTGAATCGGCTAGCTACTATGAAATTGGTTTTGGATGATCCTTTTGAGTTCCTTACTGGATAGTTGGGAGACTTGTAGTATCGGTGAGCAATTCGGCACCGTATGGTACTGTGACTCTTGCCATGGTAAAAGATAGCCTGCTCAATGAGGAGTTGAGGCATAAAGAGTTGAGCATTACAAGCGTGTCAGCTGTTCTTGTTACCGAGAATCGTGGAAGGAGTAGACATAGAAACACTCTCGGTCATGACAACAACGGTAAGTCGAAAGGAGATCAAAATCTCGCAAGGGCATTGTTTGCTTCTACTGCCAAAAACCGGGACACATAAGGTCTGATTACAGAAAGTTGAAGGCAAAGACTAAGAGGGATCAGTCTAGACCTAGATCTGATGAGAATGAGAAGGAAAACACCGCTACTGCTGACGCTGCATATGACGGTGAAGTGATCATTTCTTGTGATGTTGGTTTTGTCAATTTCACAAGTCAAGACTCCACTTGGGTGATAAACTAAGTAGCTTCATTTCATGTCACTTCTCGACGTGACTTGTTCAGTTCTTACAGGCAAGGTGATTTTGGCAAGGTAAGAATGGGGAATGATGGGGTTGCAACATCTCCGGCATTGGAGATGTGTGTGTGGAGACAAATATGGGGTGCAAGTTACTTCTCAAGAATGTTCGGCATGTGCCGGATATGAGGCTTCATCTGATTTCTGTTGGTGCTCTTGATGATGAAGGGTACCGTAGCCACTTTGGTGGAGGGAAGTGGAAGTTGTCTAAAGGTTCTCTTGTTGTTGCCCGAGGTGAGAAATCAAGCTCGCTTTATACAACGCGGGTTAAATTGTGTGGTGAGGTGAATGCAGTAGAAGGTAACTAGACCGATCTGTGGCACTTGCGGTTGGGTCACATGAGTGAGAGAGGGCTTCAAATTCATGCTAGAAAGGATTGTGTGCCAAGTGATGGTACATCTCTGACATCATGTACGCATTGTTTGGCATGTAAGCAACATCAAATTGCTTTCAAGAGAAGTCCTACCACTAAGAAGTCGAATGTTTTGGATTTGGTTCATACCGATCTTTGTTCTATGGGTGATAGAACACTTGGTGGAGCTTTTTACTTTGTCACTTTCGTGGATGATCATTCTAGAAGTTGTTGGCTTATGCCTTGAAGACAAAGAATCATGTTTTGGAAGTGTTCAAACAGTTCCTTGCTGAAGTTGAAAGAGAATCAGGTCAGAAATTGAAATGCATCCGATCTGACAATGGTGGTGAGTATCGCAGGCCATTTGAAACCTTTTGCAAGGTTAATGGAATCAAGCTTGAAAGAACGATGCGAAAAACCCCGCAACAGAATGGAGTGGCCGAGAGAATGAATCACACAATTTGTGAGAGAATATAGTGTATGCTCTCTCATTCGAAGCTTTCAAAAGCATTTTGAGGTGAAGCGATGAATACCGATGTCCATTTGATTAATCTCTCACCTTCTCATGCACTAGATAGTGATGTTCCCGCGCGGGTTTGGACCGGCAAAGATGTGTCTTATGAACACTTGCGGGTATTTGGTTGTCGAGTATTTGTGCACATTCCTAGAGATGAAAGAGCTAAGCTTGATAGCAAGACAAATGAGTGTATTTTCTTGGGTTACAAAACCGGTGAATTTGGTTGTAGACTGTGGGATCCGATTGAGAAAAAGGTGTTAAGGAGTCGGGATGTAGTTTTCTTTGACGAAAAAACTGTTGAGAATTTGGGAAATCTTGAAAATGTGAAAACCTCTTCTAGTTACTTTGTTGATCTTAGACCAATCTCAACTAACCAAGGAGTTGAAAGCAACCAGAATACCGAAACTGAAGACTAAGGTGAGCAATCTGTAAATCAAGGTCCACCTTTACAAGAGTTGAAAAGATCAAATCGTGAATGAAGGCCTACTCCAAGATACTCTCCACATGAGTATATTTTGCTCATTGACGGTGGTGAACCTGAAAGCTTTGAAGAAGCTATGTGTCATGAGCAAAAAGGTGAGTGGATTGAAGCTATGCAAGATGAGATGAATTCCTTGCATAAAAATCACACTTTTGAGTTAGTTGAATTGCCTAAGGGTAAGAAGGTACTCAGGAACAAATGGGTATTTCGTTTGAAATCAGATGGCATAGATTCAATGCCGAGGTACAAGGCTCGATTAGTTGTGAAGGGATTTAATCAAAAGAAGGGGATTGATTTTGAGGAGATACTCTCGCCCGTGGTCAAGATGTCCTCTATTCGGGTTATACTCGGTTTGGCCGCTAGTTTGAATTTGGAGATTGAGGAGCTTGATGTGAAAACGGCTTTTCTCCATGGTAATTTGGAGGGGGAGCTCTACATGGAGCAACCCGAGGGATTTGCTGAAAAAGTCAAAGAGGACTTGGTGTGCAGATTGAGGAGGAGTCTTTATGGTTTGAAACAAGCACCTCAAAATTGGTATAAAAGATTTGACTCTTTTATGTGTGACAACAATTTCAGCAAGACCACTTACGACGATTATGTCTTCATGAAAAGGTACTCTAGTGGTAATTTCATTATTCTTTTACTCTATATTGATGACATGTTGGTTTTCGGAAATGATATAAAGGAGATAGTAGCTTTGAAAGAAAAGCTTGGGAATGAGTTTGCAATGAAGGATTTGGGTCCCGCAAAGCAAATTCTTGGTGTGAGAATCACTAGAGATCGTGAAAGGTGCAAGCTTTGGTTGTCACAAGAAAGGTATTTGGAAAAGGTGCTTGAACGATTCAATATGAGCAAATACAAACCGGGTTCTTCTCCACTTGGTAGTCATCTCAAGTTGACACTTGATGATTGTCCAAAGGATGAAAAGGAGAAAGAAGAAATGAAGAAAGTGTCGTATGCATCTATGGTCGGTTCATTGATGTATGCAATGGTGTGTACAAGGCCCGATATTGCTCATGTTGTTGGAGTGGTAAGTCATTATCTCTCCAACCCTGGAAAAGCTCATTGGGATGTTGTGAAATGGATTCTTCGGTACAATCGCGGTACTGCTGGTTATTGTCTCTGTTATGGGGCTAGCAAACCAGTTTTGGAGGCATATACGGATGCCGATTGGGCCGGAGATGTTAACTCATGGAAGTCAATATCTGGTTATTTGGTCTGCTTTGCGAATGGTGTTGTCTCATGGCAATCGAGAGCACAAAAATGTGTTGCACTCTCCACCACCAAAGTTGAATACATTGCAATCACCGAAGCATGCAAAGAACTATTGTTGATGAAGAAGTTCTTTCAAGAATTGGACATTCGGCAAGAGAGGTATGTGTTACTTTGTGATAGTCAAAGTGCAATCCATTTGAGCAAGAATCCCACATTTCATTCAAGATCAAATTACATTGAGCTACATCATCATTGGATCATGATGTGCTTGAAAAGAAAGAATTGATGTTGGAGAAAGTTCACACGAGTGAGAATGACTCCGATATGCTAACAAAGTCCTTACTGCCTTTAAAGCTTGAAGCTTGTCGTGACAAGGCGGGTTTGGTTGAGGGTTCTACCTCATGAATAGGGAAGAGGTGTTTGTTGGGTCCCGATTCCATTCAGGATAGAATTGTAAATACAAGTTTTGTTTTAAGTTTTCTTGTAATTTACTTGGTGAACTATTTAAGTCCTGTAACCTAAGTTTACTGTGATTAATGAAATCAATTTTCGAACTCTCGAACTTGTCTCTGTTTTCTTCTGTGGTTCGTCTTCCTCTCGAAACCCTTACAGCATGTAAGGGGAGCGGAGACGACAATGGGCTTCCAAGAAAAGGGTTGTCGCTTCGCTTCCCTCTTCTGGACCTTACAAGAAGCTTCGATCAGCGAAGGAGGTAGAGAAACATCGCGGGTGGGTGGAGTCGTTGACGCGAATTTGTGGGGCATTTCCGTTGGTCTTCGGCGAGAAGTGAAGCCACCGATGTGAAGCCCCAAAGCAATCGGTTCCTCTTACCCAAAGAAGTGAAGGAGGTGATTTTAAGGGAGATGAAAGCGTGGGAGAAGGGAAGGACGAATGAAGGACTCCCAGTTCGGGTGTTGGACAGAATGGGTCGCACGCATGAAGTTCAGCTCGCCAAGTGGCCCAGCAACGACTGGCTGGTTCTCAAGGGTAAGAATTACAGACGATTTGTGGAATCAAATGATTTGCAACGGAAACTACAAGAGAAGCAGTGGCAACACCTCTAGCTTATGATGGGTGTCTGGCTCTTCCGCCACAAACAGGACGATTGCATTTGCTTTGCGGTCGTCGAGTCCGAATGATCTTCGTTGGTGTATATATAACTAAACTGGCTCTCTTCATATAGGAATGTCCAACTCAAATTCTACGTTCATTTACGCTAAAATCGAAATTTGGGCCTTTGACATTGAAGCCAGAAAATAGATAAGAAAGCAGACAAACATACCAAACTGTTTGTTGATGAGTATCAATCGGAAAGTGTTTGTTGAAGATCCAAACTTAACGGGTCTTATGATCCGAGATTAACTGGTCTTGATCCAACAATAACGGATCTGTAATTTTAAATGGGATTCATTCCATTATATGTAAACGTATCCTGAATGTATTTTTTAATATCGGAAATAAAGAATTTTATATGGTATCAGAGCGACGATCTTGAGATCGCTCTTTCTATTGTTTTTTTTTCTCCCTATCTGTCTCGTTGCCGCTTCCGATTTCGGCGATGTTTCCGTCGAGGTCCAATTCCTCATTCAATGGACGGAGATAAACCTGTGCCGATCATTAAGAGACGCAACAGGAGTTCTTTTATTGTCCACCAAAGGTCTCCCAAATCCGGCCACTGCGCCGTCCCCGCCACCGCCTTCCGGCCTTCCTCTGTCGCAGACGACGCTCGCAAACCGTGCTCCGATATTTTGCGCCATCCCGCGCTAATTTTCGTCGCTCTCTGTCTACAGAGATAGAGACGAGAAAGAAATATTTACGCGTTGAATTAAATCAACGCTTTATTTTCAGAGCCAAAGTTTGAGCCGAGCCGAGCCAAGCCGAGCCAATACACTAAGCCAAGCCAATATCATCTAAGCCGATATGCTGAGCCGAGCCGATATACTGAGCCGTACCAGTTTTCTGCCGAGTCAACTTGGACCTAAGGAGTCTAGCTCGAAGTCCTGAGCCGAAGCCAGTATGACATCTAGTATGACATCCAACTTTACTAATCTGAATCACCCACTGTATCTTCACCATTCAGATCAGCCTGGGTTGGTTCTCGTCCCACAACTTCTCACTGAGGATAATTACAGCACATGGCGTCGTTCCATGACTATGGCCCTCACAGTCAAAAACAAATTTAGGTTTGTTGATGGATCTCTTCAACGACTAGACAACAATACCGACAATGAATTACAACAGTGGATTCGTTGTGATAACCTTGTCAAAACTTGGTTATTGAGTTCAATCTCTAGAGATATTGCAGCAAGCGTATTTTATTGTGATGGAGCACAAACAGTTTGGAATGATTTGTGCGACCGCTTTTCTCAGGTAAACAGCGTCCAATTATTTCACATTGAGAATGAAATACATGATTGCGTACAGAATAATATGTCTGTTAGCTCATATTTTACAAAACTCAAAGGACTGTGGGATGAAAGAGATTTTATTTGTCCTATCTCACACTGTTGTTGTGGCTCTATGAAAGAGGAACTATCCTATCAAGAAACACAGAAAATCATCAAGTTTCTCATGGGATTAAGTGAATCTTTTACTACCGTACGTGGACAAATATTGACAATGGACCCTTTGCCTAAGATTAGCAAGGTTTATTCTCTAGTACTCAGACATGAACGACAAAAAGATGTATCTGATAAACGGAGCATCATTCAACCTGAGGCAGCAGCTTTCGCTGTCAGAAATTCATTCAAGAAAGGTGGCTCCTCCACCTGTACAAAATGTCACAAAAACGGTCACCATGCTGGAAATTGTTGGGCACATTTGAAATGCACTTATTGCAATTTGAAGGGTCACACCGTTGATTTCTATTGAAGACTCAAGTTTGCAGAATCCCCTAAGCCCACAGAGAAGAAGAACATATCCAACTCCTTTCCTTTTACTCAGGAATAATGCCAACAAATATTACACATGCTCAGTCATAACAAGCCATCATTGGCAAATCATGTGGGTAATTCCTCTACTCACGACGAACTTTCAGGTAAAGCACTTTACTTTTCCTCTCCCAATAAGCATGCCACATGGATCCTAGATAGTGGTGTCACTGACCATATTGTTTGCTGTCATACATTGCTTACGTCTTGCTGAGCTGTTACGAACAAAACAGTGGAATTACCAGATGGTTCTCATGCTAATGTCACACATGTTGGTCAAGTCGTTTTCTCTTCTAGTTTGGTTCTTCACAATGTTTTATGTGTCCCAATTTTCCAATTAAACCTCATTTCTATCAGCAAGCTTCTTCATCATTCTCTTTGCATCACCGTGTTCTTTACCCATTTTTGTGCCATACAGGATCTACGCTCAGGGAAGATGTTTGGGACGGGAACTGAACGGCAGGGTCTCTACTACCTTGATCGTCCAAAACCATCATCATGTTATTCCATACATTCTCCATCTGGTATTTGGCATCAACGTCTCAGATATCCATCACATCAAGTATCTGTCTCATTTCTATTTTTGAATAAAAATTCTTGTAGTTCAAATAATTGTCTAGTTTGCCCCTTGGCTAAACAAACTAGATTGTCATTTCCTTTGAGCACAATTTCTAGTACATCATCTTTTGAAAAATTGCATGTTGATATCTAGGGGGGTTACCATGTTGCATCGATTTCTGGGGCTCGATATTTCCTTACTATAGTTGATGACTTTACTAGATGCACATGGATTTATTTGATGCGTCACAAATCTGAAACTCAAACTCACCTAACTAATTTTATTAGTATGGTAGAAACCCAATTTGCTTCCAAGGTGAAAATTGTGCGTAGTGATAATGGCCCTGAATTCACTCTTGCCACTTACTACTTGTCCAAAGGCATTATCCACCAAACCAGTAGTGTTCACACCCCACAACAAAACGGGATAGCTGAACGCAAACATCAACACCTTCTTAACATGGCCAGAGCCTTACTTTTTCAAGCACACCTTCCTAAACGATTTTGGGGAGATGCCATTTTAACAGCTGCTTATCTCATAAATCGGACACCTACCCCAGTCTTGCAAGGTAAAACACCTTATGAACAGTTATTTCACATTATCCCCACTTACTCTCATTTAGGAGTTTTTGGATGTTTATGTTTTGCCTCTTCTCACGCCCACAAACCATCCAAATTTGATGCACGTGCCATCCGTTGCACTTTTCTTGGGTACCCTTATGGACAAAAGAGATATAGGGTTTATGATCTCCAACTCAATAAAGTATTTATCTCCAGAGATGTTACCTTCTTTGAAAATGAATTCCCTCTTAAACATTTTTTCGCTGCAAATAAGGGTCTCATGTTTCCTACTCCTATAATGTCTGTTATTTATGATGACCCTCTACCCGACATACCTTTATCAGACACACCTCCTCCGTCACCAAATCTTGACATTTCCCATGTTGATCATACTTTTTCCCCCCAAATACCTTCTCCTACTACCATACCGCCTCCTACTCGTCGCCCCTCTACCAGGCCCATTAAGCGACCCAGTTTCCTTCAGGATTTTCATGTGGAAGTGACCCTACCGTCACGACCTGAACAATCCTCTGCCTCCAACGTGGTCACCACATCAGGTATACCTTATGACCTATCTCACGTTCTTTCTTATGCCCGGTTATCCCTATCTCATAAAGTTTTTACCACTTCATTAACCATTACACAAGAACCAACTAGTTTCTTACAGGCCATGAAGGATCCTAAATGGTGTCAAGCAATGCATGATGAAATTCAAGCTCTCCAGGCTAACCAGACATGGACACTCACATCTCTTCCACCTGGCAAGAAACCCATTGGATGTAAATGGGTATACAAAGTCAAGCTCAAATCTGATGGCACCGTTGAGCGTTACAAAGCTCGCCTAGTTGCCAAAGGATACAACTAGATTGAAGGACTTGACTATCAAGAGACGTTCGCCCCAGTTGCCAAGTTGGTTACTGTCCGTGTCCTACTCAGTGTTTCTTCTATTCAAGGATGACATCTTCACCAACTCGATGTTAACAATGCGTTCTTACATGGTAATCTTGATGAAGATGTCTACATGTCACTACCATCTGGTTTTGGACAAAAGGGGGAGACTCGAGTGTGCAAACTTAACAAGTCCCTATACGGCTTGAAACAAGCTTTTAGACAGTGGTTTTTGAAGTTTTCCACAGCCCTCAAGATTGTTGGGTTTCATCAGTCAAAGGCAGATTATTCTTTATTCGTCCAATCCCACAAAGGCAATTTTACAGCAATACTTGTATACGTTGATGATGTGATTTTGGCAGGTAACAATCTGCAACATATTGAAGATGTGAAACAGTTATTATCCAAGCAGTTCAAACTTAAGGATCTTGGTCAGCTCAAATACTTCTTGGGTATAGAAGTAGCAAGGTCTTCAAAGGGGATTACCCTCTCCCAAAGGAAATATGCATTGGAGATATTAGAAGATGCTGGATTTCTAGGAGCAGAACCTACGAGGTTCCCAATGGAGCAAATTTTGGCTCTTACACAATCCGATGGTGAACTCCTAAATGATCCTTCATCATACAGGTGCCTTGTGGGAAGATTGATCTACTTGACCATCACTAGGCCAGATATGGTCTATGCTGTCCATGTTCTAAGCCAATTTATGGAAAACCCACGTACACCACACCTTGAGGCATCACATAGAGTTCTTCGATACCTGAAACAAACTCCAGGGCAGGGTATTCTATTATCCTCTACAGGTACACTCCAGTTAAATGCATTTTGCGATGCAGATTGGGCTCGTTGCAGGGACACAAGAAGGTCAGTAATAGGGTATTGTATATTTCTTGGACAATCACCCATTTCCTGGAAAACAAAGAAGCAAACAACGGTGGTTCGATCAATTGCCGAGGCAGAGTATCGTTTCATGGCTGCTACATGTTGCGAAATTACTTGGCTGAAAAATATTTTGAAAGACTTGAAAATCACACATACTCAACCAGCCATGTTGTATTATGACAACCAAGCTGCTCTACACATCACTTCAAATCCGGTCTTCCATGAGCGAACCAAGCACATCGAAATCGATTGTCACTTAGTTCGTGAAAAGATTCAAGCAGGGATGATTAAGACAGCCCACTTACGAACCAATGACCAAATTGCAGACTTATTTACTAAGGCGTTGAGTTCGTCCCAATTTGAGGCATTACTCAACAAGTTGGGTATCATTAACATATATTCCAACTTGAGGAGGAGTGTTGAAGATCCGAACTTAACGGGTCTTACGATCCGAAATTAACTAGTCTTGATCCGACAATAACGGATCTGTAATTTTAAACAGAATTTATTCCCTTATATGTAAACGTATTCTGAATGTATTTTTTAATATCGAAAATAAAGAATTTTACAGTGTTGTTTATCATATTTTATGGAGACTATAAAACCCAACTGAACTGAACATAATTGCTCATTATTACCTTGAAAAAAAAATACAAACATGAAAGAAGAAGAAGAAGAAGAAGAAGAAGAACCATAACGACCAATTCAGTGATTACCACAAAACTAACAAACTTCCAAAAAAATTGTTTTCTAACCACGAACTGGACTAATAGAAGTGAATTCATATAATTTACTTGTCGCCCCCATGGGAAGAATGGCCTGAAATAGCCTCCTTGGCCGACTGAGCGGCACGGGCGACGGCGGAGGCAGCACTGCTGGCGGTGTTTTTGGCCGACTCGGCAGTATGTGCCGCCATCACAGTGGCATTAGCCACTATCCCACCGGCCGCTGTACCGGTTTCCGACGGATGAGAGTCGTGAACCACCTCCACGCCAGTGGGTTTCGCTTCCATTTTGCCCGCCGATAGTCTGTAGTCCACCGCGCCCACTATCCTCTCCGCTCCGTCCGCGGTACTCCTCTCGCTGTCCTGCAAGTATATAAATAAGGAAATTGCGTCAGCTCCATGAATTACCGTTGACGGGATACGAAGAGAGTTTGTCAGGTATTTCAGGTGCCCGGAAAAGGTTACCGGTGCGAATTGGCGGGATGCCATTAGACTACTCTCCAATACTCCTGACGATCTGACAAAAGAGAAGATGGGAAAATTCAGATTAAAGAAAACGAAAGAGGAGGAGATCGAAAGTGGATCAAGATTGGTTGGGTCTGCCAAGGAGGTAGTAATATTAGTTGGCTTGTAAGAGAGTAATTTGAGGATTTTTAGTGGCCTAGGCAGGAGAAGGACTCGGTCAATTTAGATCAATGTACGTAACAGCATGAACTAAGATGGGGAAAGGGAGTTCAATGAGAGGTATTGGTTTCTTTAGAATTTTTTTTAGTTGAGATGATTAAAATAACTTTTGTAAATTATGAGATGTGAAAGGAGGAAACTAAAAGATGGTCAAGCTCAAGAAGCCAGGCTCCAGTATCCTCATACAAAGAGAACAGGGGAAGAGTGATTGAAGTAGGAGAGACATGGGAGGGATGAAGAACCAGAATTTCACCATTAGAGACGTAGGAGATAATTAATCAAACGCATTGCGGCTAGGAACCTGGAAGTGGAAGGTCAGCAAACAGACCCTTAATTTCTATGATCATCATCTATACTCTAATATATGTTTTATTCAAATTCATAAATTCTATTTTGGACAAGGTGGAAATCCGTCTTCTTCTTCAGTAATATCCTCAGCTCAATAAGCCTTTGGTGTGTGGTCTTGTCCTCGATTTTTGCACTATTATTTTCGGCAATATTATGCCCATCTCCATAGTAGTTGTGTCACATTTGCTGCTAGTAACTTGTTGAATTTATGAAAAAGATTAAGTTTACTGTGATTAATGAAATTAATTTTCTAACTCCCGAACTCGTCTCTGTTTTCCTCTGTTCGTCTTCCTCTCAAAACCCTTACAAAATGTAAGATAGCAGAGGAAGAGGAGCTGAGACGACAATGGGCTTCCAAGAAAAGGGCTGTTGCTTCGCTTCCCTCTTCTAGACCTTACAAGAAGCTTCGATCAGCGGAGGAGGTAGAGAAACATCGCGGGTGGGTGGAGTCGTTGACGCGAATTTGTGGGGCATTTCCGTTGGTCTTCGGCGAGAAAAAACTGTCAGCCACCGATGTGAAGCCCCAAAGCAATCGGTTCCTCTTACCCAAAGAAGTGAAGGAGGCGCTTTTAAGGGAGATGAAAGCGTGGGAGAAGGGAAAGACGAATGAAGGACTCCCAGTTCGGGTGTTGGACAGAATGGGTCGCACGCATGAAGTTCAGCTCGCCAAGTGGCCCAGCAACGACTGGCTGGTTCTCAAGGGTAAGAATTACAGAAGATTTGTGGAATCAAATGATTTGCAACGGAAACTACAAGAGAAGCAGTGGCAACACCTCCAGCTTATGATGGGTGTCTGGCTCTTCCGCCACAGGACGATTGCCTTTGCTTTGCGGTCGTCGAGTCCGAATGATCTTCGTCGGTGTATATATAACTAAACTGGCTCTCTTCATAAAGGAATGTCCAACTCAAAATCTACGTTCATTTACGCTAAAATCGAAATTTGGGCCTTTGACATTGAAGCCAGAAAATAGATCAGAAAGCATGTAAACATACCAAACTGTTTGTTGATGCGTATCAATCGGAATGTGTTGTTTATCATATTTTATGAAGACTATAAAACCCAACTGAACTGAACATAATTGCTCATTATTACTTTGAAAAAAAAAATAAGAAGAAGAAGAAGAACCATAACGACCAACTCAGTGATTACCACATAACTAACAAACTTCCAAAAAAATTTGTTTTCTAACCACGAACTGGACTAATAAGAAGCGAATTCATATAATTTATTTGTCGCCCCCATGGGAAGAATGGCCTGAAATAGCCTCATTGGCCGACTGAGCGGCACGGGCGACGGCGGAGGCAGCACTGCTGGCGGTGTTTTTGGCCGACTCGGCAGTATGTGCCGCCATCACAGTGGTATTAGCCACTATCCCACCGGCCGCTGTACCGGTTTCCGACGGATGAGAGTCGTGAACCACCTCCACGCCAGTGGGTTTCACTTCCATTTTGCCCGCCGATAGTCTGTAGTCCACCGCGCCCACTATCCTCTCCGCTCCGTCCGCGGTACTCCTCTCGCTGTCCTGCAAGTATATAAATAAGGAAATTGCGTCAGCTCCATGAATTACCGTTGACGGGATACAAAGAGAGTTTGTCAGGTGCCCCGAAAAGGTCACCGGTGTGAATTGACGGGATGCCATTAGACTACTCTCCAATACTCCTGACGATCTGACAAAAGAGAAGATGGGAAAATTCAGATTAAAGAAAACGAAAGAGGAGGAGATCGAAAGTGGATCAAGAGTGGTTGGGTCTGCCAAGGAAGTAATATTAGTTGGCTTGTAAGAGATTAATTTGAGGATTTTTAGTGGTCTAGGCAGGAGAAGGGCTCGGTCAATTTAGATCAATGTAAATTAAGATGGGGAAAGGGAGTTCAATGAGAGGTATTGGTTTCTTTAGAATTTTTTTTAGTTGAGATGATTTAAATAACTTTTGTAAATTATGAGATGTGAAAGGAGGAAACTAAAAGATGATCAAGTTCAAGAAGCAAGGCTCCAGTATTCTCATACAAAGAGAACTGGGGAAGAGTGAATGAACTAGGAGAGACATGGAAGGGATGAAGAACCAGAATTTCACCATTAGAGATGTAGGAGATAATTAATCAAACGCATTGCGGCCAGGAACTTGGAAGTGGAAGGTCAGTAAACAGACCCTTAATTTCTATGATCATCATCTACACTCTAATATATGTTTTATTCAAATTCATAAATTCTATTTTGGAAAAGGTGGAAATCGGTCTTCTTCTTCAGTAATATCCTCAGCTCAATAAGCCTTTGGTGTGTGGTCATGTCCTTGATTTCTATACTACTATTTTTGTAAAGATTATACCCATCTCCATAGTAGTTGGTGCACATTTGCTGCTAGTAATTGTTGAATTTCTGAAAGAGATTAATAATTCATTAACTTTATTATAATTAAGTACAATAAGGTTCTATTTATAATAGAGGAAATGATTAAAATCATGTTACAATTAAACTACATATTTCTCAGTTACACAGAAAGTCAAACACTCCTAGAACAATTAGATAACTAGACATAAATAAAATACTAACATAACTAAAATACCTTTAATTGATACTTTTCTTCGAGAATTTTTCCCATGAAACTTCTCTTAAACTCTACCATATTAATTCTAGCTTTATGAGACTTCTTGCTATGAGAGTCATGTACGACTCTTTTATATCTATTCTTCAACACTCTCATTCAAGCTAGAGTATGTAACTTCACTTTTGAATGAAAAAGAATTTTGGTCTTCAAGGAAAATTCTTCATATTGTACTGTCTCTATAGATACTTTGGTTATATAAAATTTGATTACCACAACACATGGAATTCTTTATTGTAGACTGTACTTGCTTTTCATTGTAGATTATACTTTTTTTTCCTAAATGATAATAATAACACTTATACTTCAATTCTAGAAGGAGGCGCAACCACTACAATGCTCAACTTTCAAATGGAATTCTGACACATAAAAAAATAAAAATCAAAAGGAGGTTCAACCATTGTAACACTCAAAAATTCTTACACATAAATTTTTTTAAAGAGATATACATCAAATTAATAGAGTAATGAAAGTGACCAGGTTTAGTTTAGCTTGTAGAATCTTTCTCATTTCCCCTTCTATTCTCCCCCTCAAGCTAGAGGTAGCGGCAATGATCCTGACTCAAAAAATAAAAAACATGGGTGATAAAAAATATCAAAACCAACCTTATAAGATTTTGAATAAAATAGTGAGAATAATCACTAAATGTTAGTCACTCAAAGGATGATGGTAAAATCTACCTTAAAGGTACCACTAAAAAAGTTTTAATGGACTTAAAAACACCCATATAGAAGAAGAAAAAAAGGACCAATGGAAGCAATGCACAAAGAGATTGGCCTAAAGGTGTAAACGAAAGTTAAAAAATGATGATAAGAGAAAGGTAACTAAGTAATAGGGTTATGAGGGGATGAAAGGAAGAGAAAACTACCATAGTAATAAGGAGTCTATAACAGTAGAACTAAAACAACTTAACAAACTACTTGGACCAAGTACGACCTCAAGGGAATTTTTGAGGGTGACAAAAATTTTTAGAGTTGACAATGCAGAAGATATGCAACCGATGTAGATAAGTAAGGCTAAACAAAAAAGGAGACCTAGAGCATTGCTCCAAAAACACTTATCCTAGAAGTTTCACAACTTACCCTCAAAAGACATTCCATGGGGTATGTCAGTTTTCTGGGTTGCTAAAGTAGAACAACAATTTGGATAGGAAAACATATTTTCAGCAAAAACTAAGAAACACTAACAATATTTCCGAGAGACATAAGGAGCTAACTCATACCAGTAATAGCAGTTGCTGCATGGACCCACTCATCTACCCATTATCTTCTTCCATTCGCTGCAATTTGCAAAACGAAAGATGAGGGGGAAAAAATCAGACCACTAGCAGCTGAAAATTCTCTCCCCACTCTGAGGGGAATGACTTATCCCCCATAATCATTTGCTAGATATGCAGAAATAGAATGACAAAAAGCTTAAGTGAACTCAATAGTTTCAATGGCTCAAAAGCAATCATGAATATTGAAAAGAGAACATTTGGTTATTCCCAATACAATATGAAACGAGAAAAATACTTCAAACATAGGCACAACGGATACTCAATATCAGCTCCAAAAGTCATGCACAACCCATCTAATGACTTACATATATTATGGGAGGGATAGATGCACTCTTCTCTCTATTCACTCTAACACAAAGAGATGGGCCCCTTATCCGTCTTGTCATTGACTGAAGGAAAAGGAGGATAAGGTAATTCCTTTAATACAAATATTGAAGGAAGAGAAGGAAAAAAAAAGGAGGGGGGATGCAGAAAGAGGATGTGGTGAGGAAGCCTAGCGAGGGAAGGCCGAGGGGGGAGGAAGGAAAAGAAAAGAAAAAAAAAAGAGGAGGGGAGGAAGGAAGAGAATGGAAAACAAAAGAAGGGGGGGTGGGGGGGGGGGGGGGGGGGGGGAGAAGAAAGAGAAGGGAGGAGAAAAAATAGGGTTAGGGTTAGGATTTAGGACTTAAGATGAGGGTTTAAGATTTGATTTTGGGGCTTAGGGCATAGGATTAGAATTTGGGGCTTAGGGCTTAGGGTTTAGGGTTTTGGGCTTGGGGTTGAGGACTTTAGGGTTTAGGGTTAGGACATAGGGATTAGAAATTTAGGGCATAGGGTTGAGGGATGAGGGTTTTAAACTATGACAGTTTTGACTGTTGTGTTGAGCTTTGTCGTATGGCTTGAAGTGATTTTCTTCTCCCACATGTGTTTTGTCCAAGCTAGGTCTATATGTCGTTTTTATCCTCAGCTTGAGGGGGAGAAGTAAATTAAGAAGTACAAGAAATAGGTATTTTATTCCACATGTTGTGGTAATTTTTGTGTGACCAAAATATTCAAGATAGAGGGAGAACAAAAGATGAAGAATTTTGCATCTATGAAGAATTTCTTTCAGCAAAACAAGAATGAAGACCAAAAATGTTTTTCCTTGCAACATGAAGTTATAAACTCCAGCTTGAGGGGGACTGTTCAAGAGTAGGTATGAAAAAGTCGTACATGACTTTCATAGCAAGAAGTCTCAAAGAGCAAGAATTATTATGGTGGAGTCTCAAGAGGAGGTCTCACAGAAGAGTCACAGTTAAAGGTGCTTTAGTTATGTTAGTCTTCTATTTATGTTCAATTGTTCTATTATTCCAGGACTTATCTTTTAGTGTTTAACTTTGGGTGTAATTGGGTAGTTTAATTGTAATTAGATTCTACTTACTTCCTCTATTATAAATAGAGGCCTATGTATTTAAATTATAACAAGTCCAAAAAGTTTCTCTTTTCCATAAATTCTACAAAGGTGAAAGTAAATAAGCTCAAGGACTACACCAATGATCAATTGGCTAGTGATATTTAGGTAATATTACAAATTACTCAATTAAATTTTATTTTTATTTTTTCTAGCTTATGATGTCAAGTTTGATAACGGTTTGTGTTATTCCTTTTTCAAGAAGTTTTACATTGATATGCATAATGATGCAATGGCATGAGTTGTCATGCATTTTATATAGGGTGTTGCATTTCGACAACCCCGGACCATTTTGCATGCCTGATATAGAGAGCATGAAGGTTCCTGTGACCGGTGAACGCACTACACAATTTGGACTGGCCAGATCAGCTAGCACCACAGTGACTCCCGAAACTCGATTACCCGCTTCTCGCTCATGAAGGACAATGTCTTCAACTTCAAGTTTTTACCATCTCGAAGCAAGGGTTTTGGAGAGACGAGAAAAAAGGAAACTGATCACAAACCTCATTGGCTTCCTACCAGTCGAATGGATAAATGTCAACGTTGCCCCACTGGCTTGCAGGTATCCCCCCATTCTTTTCTCTCTCACTATTATACTCATTCAAGAATCCCTAACATCGGAAAATAGTGGATCGGATTAGAACTGTAATTTGGGCACACATGTTTCATTGTTGGTTTCTCTCTTAAGTTGTTGGACAATGAGGAGTTTGCGATTATATTTAAATTCCTTCATTGCCGCTATTACGATGTTCCTTCTCTTGACATATTACAATTATCTTGTTCTAGACAATGTTCTTCTTGGTTTCTTCGTTTTGAAAGAGGGAAGCAGGTGTGGCTCCTGGTCTCAATCCTTTTAACCCTCAATAATTAGAACCATTGGTAATTGTTGATTTTAAGGACTCCATAGATTTAGCTCATGGAGAAAAAGAGAGAGAGACCCATTGGGAGAAAACAGGAGGAGGAAGAGGTTATGGACTTATGTTCTAACCCTCCCCCAGAAGCTCAATTTATGGATTTATCACACTACAATATTACAATAATACCTTGGAACTTAAAGCTAATTACATCAATGTCATCTCTATGAGATGACTCTTTATTTACCATCCTGTCATCACTATGTAGGCCTATGGGCACTCTCCTTGATCTGTGGGCTTTGAGCCCATCTTCCACATCACTTGGATGTGTGGGCCTTCCTTCGTCTTATGGGCTTGAGGCCATCTTCTAACACACTTGGATGTGTGAGCCTAACCTTGGTCTGTGTGCTTGGGCCCATCTTCCAACACTCCCCCTCACGTTGCAAATAGTGTATATGATCTTCCCGTATAAAATGGCAGTCCAACATATCTTCCAACACTCCCCCTCATGCTAGTTTTCTCTCAAAAGAGGACCGGTTAGCATAATGTAAGTGAGAGTAAAATCACTCCTAGCTTAAGACATCCCTCCATGCTCCAGTCAAATAACTGATGCTGGATTTTGGGCATACTCCTAACTTTTGTAGGTAGTGGGTCTATAGGCATTGTTCAGAAGTGTAATAAAACTCCTCAATCATCGTGTCCCTCCACATGACACTTCACTCTCAAATCGTAGGAGTAATAAATGCCAATTAAGAGGGGTAAGGGGTAATCGCCCGAAAGATAATATTTTGGGGTCACCATGTGCTTTCTTCTTCATCAGAATAACCAATGTTGACAACAATCAACAACTGAGAAGTCCTTCTTCAATAACAATGTCTTAGCCAAAGAGACACAATAGCAATAACTGAAATGGGCTTGGGCACATATAACATGAACCAAATAATCCTTAAAAATGACCCATAAAATAATCCGCTACAAGTCTGTGCACCAAATAATATGTTGATCAAGTAATAAGCTACCAATACTTCAAAATAATAATCCAACTGGAGATAGAGGGACCAAGTTGAGCTGAGTCAGATATCAGACCAATATAGTCGAGTTGAGAAAGAAATAGTTGTAGAATTCGGGACCCGGACACACACAACTGAGGTAAAAAAAAAAAGTGGGCCAAGTCAGGTTGACTCGGTTCGATTTAACTCAAGCAGTACAAAAGTAGAAGCAGTTAACCCAGGTGGGTTGCTAGGTTAACTCGGCCCGATCCGGGTCACGGTCAAAACAAGCTCGATTCGGGTTATAAACCTAGTAAAAAAAATGGATTTTTGAAGTTCAAGTTCATGTCCAACATGAAGATCATGTCAGTCATGTACATGAACTTCATCTTGGCACTTGGTGTTAGTATTGACGCCTTCATGTTCAGGAAAACAGTTTCCAGTGTTATAGTGTCCACCCATTAGAAAAACATAAAAAATAAGAGAATCCCTAAACCTTTACAGTACACTTATAATTACAACATAATCCTTGAACCCCAAATTAGGTAAAACCATCATTATTACTACACGAATAAGTTATTTAATGTATAATTAAAATATATTAATATATTTATTAATTAAATTAGATATTTATTGTGCATTAATATGGTAATTACGTGAGCCAATGAAATACACACATGATTAATTACAAGTAATAAATAAATAAAGTTAGAAATAACAAAAATGAAATTAATATGTTTAATTATTAATTTATTAATAACATATGATATACTATAACCTAAAAATAAATGATTTAAGAGGAAAAATTGATCTAATCATAACTTTAATATACTATATATTTGTACGTAATATTACCACTATTAAATCACTAATATAATATAATAAATAAAAAATAAATATAATGAGTAAATAAAGAATTATTTTATTAAAAATGTAATATGGAGTAGTATTAATTAATAATATATTTCCACAAAATTGAAATTAATCAATTGATCAAATGCATATTGTAACTATATTTTATTTACCAGACTTAAATATCTATTTTAATATAGTAATAAAATTTAATAAAAATAATATATAAATAAATATACAACTTTATTACTAATGTAATAAAGTTTTATTGTAATAACCAGTTCGTGATTAGTATTAAAATCATCAAGTTACAAGTTTAGTACAGAAGAACAACACATGTTTAAAAATAATAAAAGATACAATCATCAGTTATCATTCCACATGCAAGTCGCTATGTCATCTCAAAATTGTGTGGCTATTGTAGATTCTAATGCACGCTGCCTCCGAAAGCTTGTTACTTGGGTATCCTCTTCCACAAGACCATCACTATCATCGCTGTCTGTATCATCCGTTGCATATAATTGGACCCCGTCACCTCCTCCACCAAACTCGTCATCCGAATCATCATCTTCCAAATCAAATATATCATTGTAATCCTCTCTACGTATATAATTGTGCAATATGCAACAAGCAATGACAATTTTTGTCTCCATCTTAAAAGAAAATGGAGGACTACCTTTCAATATTTGAAATCGAGCTTTTAAAGCACCAAAAGTTCTCTCAATAGCATTCCTCAAAGACGAGTGTCTTTGATTGAATAATTCTTTTTCATTCCTAGGAATATTATCTCCAAATTCTTGCAAATGATACCGAGTTCCTTGATATGGAGCCAAAAATCCTGGTAGATTTGCATAACCAGCATCGACTAGATTATATTTACCTACAATACAAAATATTTTCTACATAAAATAAATAAAGATAAAATAGATAAAAGATTACTGCTCAAAATATATTATTTACCTTCAGGTACAAATAGTCTATTTCGGCGAGTCAATGCGTCCTTCAGTACACAAGAATCAGCTGCTGATCTCTCCCATCCAGCTAATACATAAGTGAATTGCATGTCGAATATACATGTTGCCATCACATTGTGTGAGAGATAACCCTTTATATTCCCGAACCTTGGTTGTTCTTCAATCGGGATGTTCGCTTTGATATGTGTTCCATCAATAACCCCAATACAATCCTAATTATATAATTTCAATTAGTATTAACTAAATTTAGTTAGAGGGCAAGTGATGTTACCTTGAAGTATGGATAAAACATTGAATTGTTTAAAATCCTCGAGTATGTGCGTTCTTAAGGTTGTTTGATGTAATGAGAGTGAGGTTTGAGGATAGCATCCAACTTACTTATGGTCCTGTTCGATCTATCAAACATCTCTGTTGTGACACTATAGGCTTGTTGTTGATCAACAGTTAGGAGGATAGCAAGTTGTTCCTCCACTGAGATGGTCTTTGTCACTGATAAAAACCCTCTGCTATTAAGTATTTTTGCCAATTTGTGAAATACAATTTGATTCATCCTGTAAACTTTTCGAAATTTAATAGGAGATATTTCTAAGGCCTTTTGCAAATACAACGGACCATTCATCCCACAAGAACGTGGTACACCTTTATTGCCATGGCATGGATAGTATCTTACTATGATGACAATAATACAAGCCAATCCAACCATAGTTACATCCATTTCTTCTTCTATCATAATATCCATGAGAATCTGCAAATTTAATCTTCTAAAAAGTCACAAACAAAAATTAACATCAATCTTCAATCCTAACCTATTCATCCAAACTCAACAATCATATTCACATCCATACTCATCCACCATATTATCCACATAATATATTCAGACAACAAGCATATAAAATAAAAACCTTAACCATATTGATAAGTATAGCAACGTTATAATTCAAACATCATCTTTAACACATAACAATCTTCCCAAAAAAGAAATTGTACTTAAAACGCATTAGAATTAGTTGTTTGCACAATAATTAAGCCACCCGACCTGCTCTGCCACTGTCATTTTTGCAAACATGGCCTTCTTACTTGATGTATCCAACCATCCAGAAGCGCCATACTTCAGTGCAGCTGACAGGTCCGGGATTTCCATGAGGGCATTGATCCAAGGTTCTTCAACATCGCGCTCCTTATACTTCATAACACAATTCATTGCTTCAACGATTCAGCTAACTGCATCAATTAATTGTCTATTGTGGGCAATTCACTTCTCTTTCTACGACGACCTAAAGATGACCCTTTACTTCTACGAGATTGATCCGCTGTCGAATTCTGATGGAGTTCCAATAACTACGTCAACATTGTCGGACTCGTCCATCGGGATAGGAGCCGACTCATCATGGATGATTTCATCTTCCAGATCTATAGGAGTTGTACTACCACTCCCTACGGCTATTGAGTTTCCAACTACCATAGCTAATTTGTCGTAAAGGGGGCAACCTTGTTGTCTATACTTCTCAGCATCTTTATGCTCCTACAAGAATAAAACAACATTTATAATGGAATAGAGTTCTTAGTAATGCGAAACAATACAAACTATTTTACAATATATCATGATTTACTGACCTTAATGTAGTCTTGCCATACAGAATGACATGCAGTAACTCGCTGTGTGGTTGCATCCCAACTGAACCCATTAGTGTTGAGACAGCTCGTTACCGTTTGATATATTTTCTTCCATGATCTTGTTCGATTCTTAAGCTATTCAACAGTTTTTTTATTGACTATGTTTTCATTGAACTTATTGACACATTCCGTATATACCTCATGCTTCCAAATCCCATTGGGCAACTTGTTCCCCATATATACCTGCTCGATTAAAAGATCGAGCATTTTGTTGTCTTCTTCAAAGCTCCCAAAGTCATATGATCGACCACTTGGTTATTTTCTTGCAGCCATTTTCAATCTAAATCTGAGATTGTCCTCATGGAAAAAAACTTTATCAGACAACCATTACTGGTCACGAAAACAAAAACCACAAATAAGAAAATACCATGTGGTGAATATTTATGACACCCGAATCTCCTCAACACACGGCAAAAACATTCCATAGTACTTCAAAAATTTTAAACAACATTGCAAAACATTCATAAATTAATCAACTATTTCCATTGGAGATGCACTACACAATCCAAACACACACACACATCAAGTCCAAATTCACCGAACACCTGGTAGAGCCCCATATGACTTCACAGTCACTACGAACTGTACCTCGTCAATGATGGGGGTCGGGTTTCGTTGGCTAATGGATGCCCGTGTAGGCAACTCAACCTTGTTTGAACTGGCCTAAACACCGTAAACCGTAATTGAGAACCTTTAAAAAACCCTAGACTCTAAACCCTAATTCCATAAATTAAAAAAAAACCTAGATCTTAAAAACCCTAAAAGCGCCTAACCCTAAACCCTATCACCCAATAAACCTTAACTGAAAAAAATTGAAAAAAAAAACCTAAACCCTAATTTCAGAACCTAAACCCTAACAATACCATAAATCCTTAACCCTAAACACTTAACCCCTAAATACAGAGCACCAAACCCTAAAAACACTAAACCCTAACCCTAATAAAAAATTTAGACCCTAAACTGTAACACTAAATCCCACAATTATGCACAAATAACCCCAAATTAGGCACTGGAACTAAAATTAAATCAAATACAACACTCATTTAATTAGAAAAAAATAGGGTTTAGTCATACCTTCTGAAATTTGGGGAAAACTGAAGCCGACGACTGAAATCAAAGCCGAATCGAAGTAGAAATTAAGAAATCGAAGCCCAAATGTCAAAATCAAAGAAAACCGAAACCGAAATAGGGGAAATCGCTGGAAATCGGAAGGTACTTTGGGGAGGAAAGATATTAGCAAGAGGGAGAAGGGAGTGAGATGCCGAAAGGGAGAAAAGAAGGAGAAGAGACAGAGAGAAGAGAGGGATGCCGAGAGGAATAAGAGAGAGGGAGAAGCGAGCGCGAGGTTTAGAGGGAGAGCGAGTTCGAGAAGGAGAAAAGGACGCCGAAAGGATGTTCGCAGCGAGAGATGGAGGCCGTAGAGAGGGAGACCAGAGAGGGACGGTGGAGACGGGAGAGGGAGCAGAGAGCTCGGGGTTTAGGGAGATGATAGAGTGGCTGCGGGAACGAGAGAGGGGTGCGGGAATGAAATGGCAGAAACGAACGAGAGGTGTGCGGCAGAGAGAGCCCCAATCTTGTTTCATGTACATGATTCTCAAAATCGGGCATAAAGCACTTTCCGCAGTTTACTCTTGGGACATGATCTCTTGAGTCATGGATGATCAAGTACATGACATGAAGTTTGGCACTCCCTAACGACCTCAGGACATGAACTGAGTAATGTGCCTGAAGTTCATATCCTGGGTCATGTTGACTAACCATTCAATTTGGCAACAATCATCATCCACGCCTCCGAACAAAGTGGAAAACCAGAGAGGGCATAGCCGGGGATGAGAGGAGTTTCTGGAATAAGAAAAAGAACCGGAAAATCAGCATCGTGTTCGTTCAGAAATGGCAAGGAGGAATCCAGCGAGTCAATAGCTGGATAACAACAAATTTCGTAATCGACGGAAAATAATCTTCCAAAGATTGCAAAGAATTCTTAGAGAAGCAAAACATCTCGCGTTCAGCAGGTCTCGCAGCAGCAATGAAGGAAGCTTTCTGAGTTAGAGCATTTGTTGGTTCGTCTCCGAAGCTCCCGAGTGAAGATGCCAGCACAGACGATTCAAATATTGTAAAAAAAAATGAGTGGGCCGAGTCAGGTTGATTGGGCCGAGTTGACCCGGACCGGGTTGACTCAGTCCAAGTTGGTACGAGTTAACTGAAACAAAAAAATAGTAGAAGCAGTTAACCCAGGTGGGTCGTTGGTTCATTGGGTTAACTCGGCCCGGTCTGAGTCTCGGTCAGAACAGGCTCAGTTCGGGTTATAAATCAAGTTTCTCAACTTAAGAAACCTTTAATTCGGCAACAATCATCGTCCCTGCTTCCGAATAGTGTGGAAAACTAGAGAGGGTGTAGCCGCCAATGAGAGGAGTTTTCAGAATAAGAAATAGAACCGGAAAATCAGCACCGTGTTCGTCCAGAAACTGCAATACAAAGGGAGGAATCCATCGAGTCAATAGTATCGGTAAAAAATAATCTTCGAAAGATTGCAGAGAATCCTTGCAGAAGCAGAAAATTTTGCATTCATTAGGTCTCACAACAGCAGTGAAGGAAAATTTTTGAGTTAGAGCATTTGCTGGTTCGTCACCGAAACTCCCGAGTGAAGATGTCAACACAACCGATTCAGATATTGTTGAAAAAAAATATGTCAGTGGAATGATTTTATTTGATAATTGACTGTCCTCCAACCATGGCACTTTCGAGCTACCGTCGACCACTTGTCCATCTTCAGTTGCGGAGAGCCTCTCCTCAGCTCGTCCCATCGCCATGGTCAGAAACGGTGATTCTAATTGGAGCTCTGATTTGCTCCTCTCGGCAATACTTTCTTGTGCACTGACTCTTCTTCTAGTTTGAGGATTTCTTGATCTAGTTGAAGGTTCAAAATACACATTGGGAGTCCTTGGACCACCTCATTTTTTGTTGACTTTTTGGAGACAGACTTCACAATGCATTCGAAAAGAAATAACGCTTGCATAGGAACCTTGTAGGACTGATGTTTTACCGAATTAGCTCAGCGCAACTCGGATGCAACTCAGAGAGAAATTGGGATTGGGATTTTATTTTTTCTTTCTTTTGAAGAAGAATCAAAAGGACCAGTTTCGTACTCTAGTTAGAGATGGCAGGCAGAGACAGAATGAACAGATTCAAATGAGAAGAAAAACAACAACAAATTATCCAAGTACAAGATTATGGAAGCAAAGAACCAAATAGTAACAATTTAGGAATTCTAAAAGCACCATAGCCATGAATACTTAAAATCAAAGTTCTGATACCATATTGATTTTCAAGACTCCATGGGTTTAGTTCATGGAGAAACAGAGAGACGAAAACTGGAGGAGGTAGAGGTTATGGACGTATGTCCTAACCCTCCCCTGAAGCTCGATTTATAAATTGATCAAACTATAATATTACAGTAATACCCCTAAAACTTAAACTAATTACATCAATGCCATCTCTATGACTCTTTATTTACTATCTTGCCATCACTGTGTAGACCTATGGGCTTTCTATTTGATTTGTGGGCCTTGAGCCCATCTTATAAATTTCTTGGATGTGTGGGCCTTTCTTGGTCTTATGGGCTTAAGCCCATCTTCTAACACACTTGGATGTGTGGGCCTTCCTTGGTCGTGTGGGTTTGGGCCCATCTTCCAACTCTAATTATGACATGTACTCAATGTGGTCACTTGGTACATCTATGACATTTAAATGTGAACCTTGGCAATGTTAGATATCGAACTGAACCACACCTTTATAATTGAGTAAGGGTGGTATTTATAAAATTTAGAATAGAGAAGATAAGCTTTATATGATAAGATAAATATAACATGGGATAAATCTATTGGGATCATATCCGATAACTAAAGGGATTATGTTTATCCCTTATTATGCCCTCTCAAGATAGGCCACTTGTTAGAGAGGTCAATCTTATCTCGTAGCAACTGAAACTATGAACTTGGCACTGGCTATGTAAGGAGATTTGCTTTGAGGGTTCTAGGAAGCAAAATGACAGGAAGAACAGTGACACTGGTATCGAGGAAGAGCAGCGACACTGGTAGCGGATGGGGCAGACAAAATTGTCCAATTAAGAGATGTGGAAGAGAAGTGACATTTGTATTGGCTAGGGAGAGCAGTGTCACTGGTAGCGGCTGGGAAGAGTAGGCACTGGTAATGGCTGAGAAGAACAAAGACATTGGGATCAACTAGGAAGAGCAACGGGACTGGTAGTCACTGGAAAGAACAACAACACTGGTTGCGGCTTGGGTAGACGGAATCAGAGATAACTCATCGTCCTAGTGGTTCAGCTTGGGAGGGTGTGGCAGAGAGTGAGTTCCGGGTGAAGAGGTAGTGTAAGCGAAAAAAAATTGGGAGGACAATAAATGCAGAAGGATCTATTTGCTCTTATACCATGTTAGATATTGAACTGAACTACACCTTTACAATTGAGTAAGGGTGGTATTTATACAATTTAGAATAGAGAAGATAAACTTTATGTGATAAAATAAATACAACATGGGATAAATCCAATAGGATCTTATCCAAAAACTAGAGGGATTATGCTTATCCCTTATCAGGCGGCACTACTACATGTGTACTCCAGATTCAATAGCATCTTTTTTGGACATTAGACTTTAGGCCTTGTTTCAGTTATTAAATTAAGATCACCTAGCTTCATGAATTATCATGGAAACAAATGTGGTGATCATGGACAAACTTAGGTTCGTGTTTCTTTTATACATACCATACATTATCTAGCATAAAACAGTTCAATCTTCAATTTTTGAAAAGGCTCAGACCTGCATTTCTTTAAGACAGAAGAGTTTGTTCAAAAAAAAAAAGTAGAAGAGAGATCGACCATTGTCGATTGAGTGTTTGCCATGGAAAGGAGTGAAGCTGAAGCACAGGAGAGAAGGCATAAGTTAGGATTAGATCCCTTTGACAGTCTAAACCTTTGTATTGTACTTGCAATTTTAGTTGAAGTTAATCAAGGCAGGTTTCCTTTTTTGTAGGAGCAAATATTGTGGCTTAGAAAGGTAACAAAGGCAACGAATAAGCCTCTATTGGATGAATTCTTAAGATCCTAGATTCTCTGAATGAATGTTTGCTTAGTAGAGATAATAGAAAAAATATGCATAAAAAACAAGCGAGCATCAGTCCTTGTTCAGGTGAGGATAAAATCTGCAAATTGCCTGAAGAAGTTCTTCACCACCTCATTTTTCCTTTCCAACTAAGGATTCTATTCATACAAGCCTTGTATCCAAAAGCAGAGGTTTCAATGGAAATCTTCGAAATTTCAATCTTATGTTACTACGAAGATGGGACATGTTATGATAGTTGAATTGAACATCACTTCAAGACATGAATTGATGTGACTACAAAAAAAATTTCAATCTAATTGCCCATAGGAAGCTTGTTGTAAGCTTGAGCAAAACACTAGAAACATTTAAATGGGATGTGGTTGGTATCTCTTCTTTTAAAATCCCTTCCGATTTTGGCAATAAAAAATCCTTGGAGCTAGTAGGAGTGGTCTTTATCCCAAGAATTAAGCAGTTCATATTTTTCAGGGATGACCCATTATCATTTATATATAAATAAGATAGACATTTGTAAGTTCCCTTTTTTGATAAAAAAAAGAAACATATTTGGATTTGTCTAACAGAGGTAGTATAAACTTTTAGTAAAATCTTTATTTTTTATTCAATTCATTTCATCTACTTATATCCGTATTTATACAAAAAACTACAGTTAGATTTAATTCGGGTCTCTCAAATCATCTTTGAAGTTGGTGTTACGGAGGACTTCTTCCTATGTTTTTATAGTTCTAAAAGAAGTTCTCCTTTGGAGGATCTCATGCCAACAATCCCCCTCAAGTTGGTGCATATAAATCTCTAACGCTCAATTTGCCAAGTGAGTTGTAGAAATTTTTGCTGCAAATTGCTTTTGTAAGTATGTCTGCCAATTGGTCTGTAGATTTAACAAAGGGGAATCGAATTATTTTAGCTTCAAAGGTTTTTCTCCATGGTCGGATATGGTCTAGGCTATATATCCGCTCTTTTTGAGTGCTCCATCGGGTTCGGTCGATGGAAGTCTATTTCACGCTAGAGGCCCTCGAGATTATTGTAAAAATTTTCAAGATAGTCACCGGTGTCACATGTCGTGGGAGACCATACACTTAGGAGGTGTCATTGCAATCAATATGCATAGTAGTAATGTCAGTAGTCTGGGTCGGGGCTGAAGCTTTGCTCAAAACTTTAATCATTCTCGTGGTCAACGCGAACATGAGCAGAAGAGATCGAAGGAGATCACCTTTTAAATACCCCAGCTTGTCTTTGCCTGAGATATACATCTCGACAACCTGGGATAGGTCTAAGTCTTGTCCGACTCAAGTACGATCCGAGTATGGTCCAGATCGAGTCTTAGTCTGAGTCTTGTATGAGTCAAGTCTTGTCCAAATCTGATCTGGGTGAGTCTGGTCTGAGTTGAGTCCGGTCCTGATCTGGTTTGGTCAAAGTCGAGTTTGGTCCAGGTCAAGTCTTGTCTAGTCTGGTATCTCTAATGCCTGAGGTCCTCCAACAAAGTGTTGGAATTCAACCCCTTAATGTTAATCTCGATAAAGTCACCTAGGTCGATGAAGTCATCTCCTTCAGCATCTACCTCCTTCACCAGTTTTTTGCAATTCCTTTTCAATGCAAGGATTCCCCAAGCTTTCCATAATGAATCCAAGCTCGGAATAGGAAATCTTACCATCACCATTGATGTCAAACGTCTTAAACACATGCTCCAACTCCTTGATCTACGCATTCTTCGTACTTGACAAGGAGTGTCCAGAGTTGCCTTCGCTTGCCGTCGAAGACGAAGACAAAGAGCAAGAGTCTGGTGTCCCTAGTCGACATCTCTTCTTTGTGATAAGGAACAATTGAATATCCATGGCTCCACTAAAATGACCACAAGAAGAACGCGAAAGAGAAAATCGAGAGCATCAAAAATCGGTCGACTGATGAGGTAGAGGTGAGGGAGAAATGTGTAGTGTTGGTCAGTAATGTAATCAATGTGGTATCCAATGTTGACTAAACACTAAGAGCTTCCAAAATTGGGTCCACAACAGGAAGCACAACGTAGGGAGAAAGAACGGGAATTTTTACCTTGTGTCGTTCCCGAATAGGTTATTCCCACTTTGATACCATGTAGACTTTTGATAAAATCTTTCTTTTTTATTCAATTTATTTCATCTACTTACATCCTTATTTATACAAAAAAAACTACAGTTAGATTTAATTCTGGTCTCTCGGATCATCTCCAAAGTTGGTGTTATGGAGGACTTATTCCTCTATTTTTACGGATCTTGAAGAAGTCCTCCTCTGGAGGATCTCATGCCAATAGTATGTGACTTCTCCATCGAGAAACTTCTAAATAGATGAGACACTCTTTTTCCGGAATTTGATCGTCATGGCTGGAGGTAAGCATCCTTCATCCTTTGCTTCTGTTTGAATTCTGTTTTTGAATTTCATAATGATAAAAAAAATTCGTATCTTACATCACAATCCTTGACAGATCAACTCCCCCTCTCTGAAAAAAACTCGCTTTGCCACTACCTTTGTGAAGACTATTATGCTCATTTTAATACGTATTAAATTTTTAAAAGTTGTGATATGATACATGATAGGAAGACACCCACCTCTAGCACATAGTTCAGATTTTCTTTTCTAATTGTTTTCAAGCGTAGCATGTGACTGGGGTAGGTTAGGAGTATCCTTAAACACATGCAAGAATCAAGATAACAATAAGAACAAGATGGCAGGTGTAATATGATATAAAGAGGGAATGATTAGCCCACAAACATGCTGTCATGTTGCAAGTATGTGTGAAACATGGAGGACAAATGAATGGTGGGAGGCAAGTGGGAATCTTTATTCTTGGTTTCTTACTGTGCCTTTTGGCTCCTAGGAGCATGATTAACCACTAAACAAGTTTTTCTCTTTTCTATAAATTCTATAGAGGTGAAAGTAAACAAGCTCAAGGACTACACCAATGATCAATTGGCTTGTGATATTTAGGTAATATTAAAAATTATTCAATTAAATTTTATTTTTATTTTTTCTAGCTTACGATGTCAAGTTTGATAATGGTTTGTGTTATTCCTTTTTCAAGAAGTTTTACATTGATATGCATATTGATGCAATGGCATGAGTTGTCATGCATTTTATATAGGGTGTTGCATTTCGACAACACCAGACTATCTTGCATGCCGAATATAGAGAGCATGAAGGTTCCTGTGACCGGTGAACGCACTTCACAATTTGGACTAGCCCGATCAGCTAGCACCACAGTAGCTCCCCAAACTCGATTACCCCTTCTCCCTCGTGAAGGACAATGTCTTCAACTTCAAGCTTTTTCCATCTGGAGGCATGGGGTTTGGAGAGATGAGAAAAAAGGAAACTGATCACAAACCTCGTCGGCCTCCTTCCAGTCGAATGGATAAATGTCAACGTTGCACTGCTGGCTTGCAAGTATCCCCACTTTCTTTTCTCTCTCACTATTATACTCATTCAAGAATCCCTAGCACCGGAAAATAGTGGATCGGATTAGAACTGTGATCTGGGCACACTTGTTTCATTGTTGGTTTCTCTCTTAATTTGTTGGACAATGAGGAGTTTGCTATTATCTTTAAATTCCTTCATTGTTGCTATTACGATGTTCCTTCTTTAGACATATTACAATTATCTTGTTCTAGAAAATATTCTTCTTGGTTTCTTCATTTTGAAAGAGGGACGCAGGTGCGGCTCCGGAGAAAAAAAAAAAAAAGACCCATTGGGAGAAAACAGGAGGAGGAAGAGGTTATGGACTTATGTCCTAACCCTCCCTTAGAAGCTCAACTTATGGATTGATCACACTACAATATTACAATAATACCTTGGAACTTAAACTAATTACATCAATGTCATCTCTATGAGATGACTCTTTATTTACCATCCTACCATCACTGTGTAGGCCTATGGGATTCTCCTTGATCCGTGGCCCTTCAGCCCATCTTCCACATCACTTGGATGTGGGGTCCTTCCTTGGTCTTATGGGCTTGAGGCCATCTTCTAACACACTTGGATGTGTGGACCTTCTTTGGTCGTGTGTAATTGGGCCCATCTTCCAACACTCCCTCTCAAGTTGAGGGGTAAGAGAACATCATGAATAGCCAGCTTACTGCAAGTAGTGTATATGATCTTCCCGTATAAAATGTTAGTCCACCATATCTTCCAAGACTCCCCCTCAAGCTAGTGGTCTCTCCCAAGACGACTAACTAGCATAATGTAAGTGAGAGTAAAATCATGCCTAGACTAAGACATCCCTCCATACTCTAGTTAAATAACTCATGCTAGATCTTGGGCACACTCCTAACTTCTGTCCGTAGTGGGTCTATAGGCATTGTTCGAAAGTTTAATAAAACTCCTCAACCACCGTGTCCCGCCACATGACACTTGACTCTCAAATGGTAGGAGTAATAAATGGCAATTAAGGGGGGTAAGAGGTAATCGCCCAGAAGATAATATTTTGGGGTCACCTTGTGCTTTCTTCTTCATTAGAATAACCAATGTTGACAACAGTCAACAACTGAGAAGTCCTTCTTCAATAACAATGTCTTAGCCAAAGAGACACTAGCAGCAGTTGAAATGGGTTTGGGCCCATATAACATGAACCAAATAATTCTTAAAAATGACCCATAAAATAATCCGCTACGAGTCTGTGCACCAAATAATATGTTGACCAAGTAATAAGCTACCAATACCTCAAAATAATAATCCAACCGGAGACAAAGGGACCCAGTTGAGCCGAGTCAGATATCAGACCAATATAGTCGAGTCGAGAAAGAAATAGTTGTAGAACACGAGACCCGGACACATACAACTGAGGTAAAAAAAAAAGTGGCCGAGTCAGGTTGACTCGATTCGAGTTAACTCAAGCTGTACAAAAGTAGACGCAGTTAACCCAGGTGGGTCGCTGGGTTAACTCGGCCCGACCTGGGTCACGATCAAAATAGGCTCGATTCGGGTTATAAATCTAGTTTACAAAATGGATTTTTGAAGTTCAAGTTCATGTCCAACATGAAGATCATGTCAGTCATGTACCTGAACTTCATCTTCGCACTTGGTGTTAGTGTTGACGCCTTCATGTACAGGAAAACAGTTTCCAGTGTTATAGTGCCCACCCATTAGAAAAACATAAAAAACAAGAGAATCCCTAAACCTTTACAGTACACTTATAATTACAACATAATCCTTGAACCCCAAATTAGGTAAAACAATCATTATTATTACACGAATAAGTTATTTAATGTATAATTAAAATATATTAATATATTTATTAATTTTATTAGATATTTTATTGTGCATTAATATGGTAATTACGTGAGCCAATGAAATACGCACATGATTAATTACAAGTAATAAATAAATAACATTATAAATAACAAAAACGAAAGTAATATGTATAGCTATTAATTTATTAATAACATATGATATACTATAACCTAAAAATGAATGATTTAAGAGGAAAATTTGATCTAATCATAACTTTAATACACTATATATTTGTATGTAATATTACTACTATTAAATCACTAATATAATATAGTAAATAAAAAATAAATATAATGAGTAAATATAGAATTATTTTATTAAAAACTATATATGGCGTAGTATTAATTAATAATATATTTCCACAAAATTGAAATTAATCAATTGATCAAATGCATATTGTAACTATATTTTATTTACCAGACTTAAATATCTAGTTTAATATAGTAATAAAATTTAATAAAAATAATATATAAATAAATATACAACTTAATTACTAATGTAATACAGTTTTATTGTAATAACCAGTTCGTGATTAGTATTAAAAACATCAAATTACAAGTTTATTACATAAGAACAGTACATGTTAAAAAACAATAAAAGATACAATCATCAATTATCATTCCACATGCAAGTTGCTATGTCATCTCGAAATTGTGCGGCTCTTGTGTATTCTAATGCATGTTGCCTCCGAAAGCTTGTTACTTGGGTATCCTCTTCCACAAGACCATCACTATCATCACTGTCTGTATCGTCCGTTGCACGTAATTGGACCCATCACCTCCTCCACCGAACTCATCATCTGAATCATCATCTTCCAAATCAAATATATCATTGTAATCCTCTCTACGTATATAATTGTGCAATATGCAACAAGCAATGACAATTTTTGTCTGCATCTTAAAAGAAAATGGAGGAGTGCCTTTCAACATTTGAAATCGAGCTTTTAAAGCACAAAAAATTCTCTCAATAGTATTCCGCAAAGACGAGTGTCTTCGATTGAATAATTCTTTTTCATTCCTAGGAATATTATCTCCAAATTCTTGAAAATGATACCGAGTTCCTCGATATGGAGCCAAAAATCCTGGTAGATTTGCATAACCAGCATCAACTAGATAATATTTACCTACAATACAAAATATTTTTTACATAAAATAAATAAAGATAAAATAGATAAAAGATTACTGCATAAAAATATATTATTTACCTTCAGGTATAAATAGTCTATTTCGCCCAGTCAATGCGTCCTTCAGTACACGAGAATCAACTGCTGATCCCTCCCATCCAGCTAGTACATAAGTGAATTGCATGTCGAATGTACATGCTGCCATCACATTTTGTGAGAGATAGCCCTTTCTGTTCCAGAACCTTGGTTGTTCTTCAAGCGGGATGTTCGCTTTGATATGCGTTCCATCAATAGCCCCAATACAATCCTAATTATATAATTTCAATTAGTATAGACTAAATTTAGTTAGAGGGCAAGTGATGTTACCTTGAAGTATGGATAAAATATTGAATTGTTTAAAATCCTCGAGTGTGTGCGTTCTTAAGGCTGTTTGATGTAATTAGAGTGAAGTTTGAGGATAGCATCCAAATCCTTATTGAAATATTACTTATGGTCCAGTTCGATCTATCAAACATTTCTTCTGTAACACTATAGGCTTGTTGTTGACCAACAGTTAGGAGGAAAAAGGCAACAGTTAGGAGGAAAAAGGCAAGTTGTTCCTCCACTGAGATGGTCTTTGTCGCTGATAAAAACCCTCTGCTATTAAGTATTTTTGCCAATTTTTGAAATACAATTTGATTTATCCTGTAAATTTTTCAAAATTTAACAGAAGATTTATCTAAGGCCTTTTGCAAATACAACAAACCATTCATCCCACAAGAACGTGGTACGCCTCTATTGCCATGACATAGATAGTATCTTACTATGACGATAATAATACATGCCAATCCAACCATAGTTACATCCATTTCTTCTTCTGTCATAATATCCATGAGAATCTGCAAATTTAATCTTCTAAAATGTCATAAACAAAAATAAACGCCAATCGTCAATCGTAACCTATTCATCCAAACTCAACAATCATATTCACATCCATACTCATCCACCATATTATCCACATAATATATTAAGACAACGAGCATATAAAATAAAAAACTTAACCATACTGATAAGTCTAACAATGTTATAATTCAAACATCATCTTTAATACATAACAATCTTCCCAAAAAAATATTTTGTACTTAAAACGCATTACAATTAGTTGTTTGCACAATAATTAAACCACCTGACCCGCTCTGCCACTATCATTTTTGTAAACATGGCCTTCTTATTTGGCGTATCCAACCATCCAGGAGCTCCATACTTCAGTGCAACTGACAAGTCTGAGATTTCCATGAGGGCATTGATCCAAGGTTCTTCGACATCGCGCTCCTTATACTTCATAACACAATTCATTGCTTCAACGATTCGGCTAACTGCATCAATTAATTGTCTATTGTCATTAGTGGGCAATTCACTTCTCTTTCTACGACGACCTAAAGATGACCCTTTACTTCTACGAGATTGATCCGTTGTCGAATCATTTTCGCGAATGAATTCGGGTGGAGTTCCCATAACTACGTCAACATTGTCGGGCTCGTCCATCGAGATAGGAGCCGACTCATCATGGATGATTTCATCGCCCAGATCTATAGGAGTTGTACTACCACTCCCTACTGCTATTGAATTTCCAACTACCATAGCCAATTTTTCGTAAAGGGGGCAACCTTGTTGTCTATACTTCTCAGCATCTTTATGCTCCTACAAGAATAAAACATCATTTATAATGGAATAGAGTTCTTAGTAATGCGAAACAATACAAACTATTTTACAATATATCATGATTTACTAACCTTAATGTAGTCTTGCCATACAGAATGACATGCAGTAACTCGTTGTGTGGTTGCATCCCAACCGAACCCATTAGTGTTGAGACAACTCGTTATCGTTTGATATGTTTTCTTCCATGATCTTGTTCGATTCTTAAGCTGCTCAACAGTTTTTTTATTGACTATGTCTTCATTGAACTTATTGACACATTCCGTATAGACCTCATGCTTCCAAACCCCATTGTGCAACTTGATCCCCATATATACCTGCTCGACTAAAAGTCGAGCATTTTGATGTCTTCTTCAAAGCTCCAAAAGTCATATGATCGACCACTTGGTTGTTTTCTTGCAGCCATTTTCAATCTAAATCCTAGATTGTCCTCATGGAAAACACTTTATCAGACAACCATTACCAGTCACGAAAACAAAAACCACTAAGAAAATACCATGTGGTGGATATTGATAACACCCGAATCTCCTCACCACATGGCAAAAACATTCCATAGCACTTCAAAAATTTTAAACAACATTCTAAAACATTCCAAAATTAATCAACTATTTCCATTGGGGATGCACTAAAAAATGCAAACACACACACACATCAAGTCCAAATTCACTGAACACCCTTGGTAGAGCCCCATATGACTTCACAGTCACTACGAACTGTACCTCGTCAGTGATGGGGGTCAGGTTTTGTTGGCTAATGGATGCCCGTGTAGGCGACTCAACCTTGATTGAACTAGACTAAACACCGTAAACCATAATTGAGAACCATAAAAAACCCTAGACCCTAGACCCTAAACCCTAACCCTAGACCCCATACCCCCAAAACCTCCTAAACCCTATACCCTAAACCCTAATTCCAGAAGTTAAACAAAAAACCCTAGATCTTAAAAACCCTAAAAGCCCCAAAGCCCGAACCCTAAACCCTATCACCCAATAAACCTTAACTGAAAAACATTGAAAAAAAACCTAAATCCTAATTCCAGAACCTAAACCCTAACAATACCATAAATCCTTAACCCTAAACACTTAACCCCTAAATACAAAGCACCAAACCCAAAAAACATTAAACCCTAACCCTAATAAAAAATTTAGACCCTAAACCGTAACACTAAATCCCACAATTATGCACAAACAACCCCAAATAAGGCACTGAAACTAAAATTAAATCAAATACAACACACATTTAATTAGAAAAAAATAGGGTTCAGTCATACCTTTTGAAATTTGGGGAAAACTGAAGCCGACAACTAAAATCAAAGCCGAATGGGGAAATCGATGCCGAATCGAAGTATAAATTAAGAAACCGAAGCCCAAATGTCAAAATCGAAGAAAACCGAAACCGAAATAGGGGAAATCGCTGGAAATTAGAAGGTATTTTGGGGGGAAAGATAATAGCGAGAGGGAGAACGGAGTGAGATGCCGAAAGGGAGAAAAGAGGGAGAAGAGACAGAGAGAAGAGAGGAATGCTGAGAGGGATAAGAGAGGGAGAAGCAAGTGGGAGGTTCAGAGGGAGAGTGAGTTCGAGATGGAGAGAAGGACGCTGAAAGGACGTTCGCAGGGAGAGATGGAGGCCGTAGAGAGGGAGACTGGAGAGGGACGGTGGAGACGAGAGAGGGAGCAGAGAGTTCGGGATTTAGGGAGACGACAAAGGGGCTGCGGGAATGAGAGAGGGGTGCGGGAACGAAATGGCAGACATGAGCGAGAGGGTGTGTGGCAGAGAGAGCTCCACGCTCGTTTCATGTACATGATTCTCAAAATCGAGCATAAAGCACTTTCCGCCGTTTACTCTTGGGACATGAACTCTTGCGTCATGAATGATCATGTACATGACATGAAGTTTGGCGCTCCCAAACGACCTCAGGACATGAACTGAGTAATGCGCCTAAAGTTCATGTCCTGTGTCAGGTTGACTAACCATTCAATTTGGCAACAATCATCGTCTACGCCCCCCGAACAGAGTGGAAAACCAGAGAGGGCATAGCCGGGGATGAGAGGAGTTTCTGGAATATGAAATAGAACCAAAAAATCAGCACCATGTTCATCCAGAAATTGCAAGGAGGAATCCAGCGAGTCAATAGTTGGATAACAACAACTTTCGTAATCGACGGAAAATAATCTTCCAAAGATTGGAGAGAATCCTTAGAGAAGCAAAAAATCTCTTGTTCAGTAGGTCTCGCAGCAGCAATGAAGGAAACTTTTTGAGTTAGAGCATTTGTTGGTTCGTCGCCGAAGCTCCTGAGTGAAGATGCCAGCACAGACGATTCAAATATTGTTGAAAAAAAAATGTCAGCGAAGTGATTTTATTTGATAATTGACTTTCCTCCAACCATGGCGCTTTTGAGATACTGCCGACCACCTGTCCATCTTCAGCTGCGGAGAGCCTCTCCTCATCTCGTCCCATCACCAAGGTCAGAAATGGAGACTCGTATTCTAATTGGAGCTACGATTTGCTCCTCTCAACAGTACTTTCTTGTGTACCGACTCTTTTTCTGGTTTTAGGATTTCTTCATCTGGTTGAAAGTTCAAAATATGCATTGGGAGACCCTGGACCACCTTGTTTTCTATTGAGATTTTGGAGACAGACATCACAATGCATTGGAAAAGAAATAATGCTTGCATAGGAACCGTGTAGGACTGATATTCTACTGAGTAAACTCGGCTCAACTCGGATGAAACTCAAAAAAGAAACTGGGATTCAGATTTTCTTTTTTCTTTCTTTTGACGAAGAATTAGAAGCACCGGTTTTGAACTCTTGTTAGAGGAGACAACAGGCAAAGATAGAATCAACAAATTAAAATGAGGAAAAAAACAACAACAAATTATCCTAGTAGAAGATTATGGAAGCAAAGAACGAATTAGTAACAATTTTGCAATTCTAAAAACACCATAGCTAAGAGTCCTAAAAAGTAATGCTCTGATACCATGTTGATTTTCAGGAGATAAAAAAAGAGATGAAGACAAGAGGAGGAAGAGGTTATAGACTTATGTCCTAACCTTCCCCTTGAAGCTCGATTTATAGATTGATTAAAGTATAATATTATAATAATACCCCTAGAACTTAAACTAATTAAATCAATGTCATCTCAATGAGATGACTCTTTATTTATGTTTCTGCCATCATGTGTAGGCCTATGGGCCTTTTTCTTGATATGTGGGCCTTGAGCCCATCTTTCACATCTCTTGGATGTATGGGCCTTTCTTAGTCTTATGGCCTTGAGGTCATCTTCTAACACACTTGGATGTGTGGGCCTTCCTTGGCCGTGTGAGCTTGGGCCCATCTTCCAACACTCCCCCTCAAGTTTGGGGTGAGAGAACATCATGAACGGCTAGCTTGCTGTAAATAGTGTATATGATCTTCCCGTATAAAATAGTAGTCCAACATATCTTCCAGCACTCCCCCTCATGCTAGTGGTCTCTCCCAAGAGGCCCAACTTGCATAATGTAAGTGAGAGTAAAATCACTCTAGCCTAAGACATGGCCCCATACTCTAGTCAAATAACTCATGATAAATGTTAGGCACACTACTATCTTCTGTAGGTAGTTGGTCTATAGGCATCATTCAGAAGTGTAATAAAATTCATCCATCACCGTGTCCCTCCACAAGACACCGACTCTCAAATGGTAGGAGTGTAAATGCCAATTAAGGGGGGTAACGGGTTGGAAAATAATATTTTGGGGCCACCATGTGTTTTCTTCTTCATTAGAATAACTAATACTGATAACAATCAACAACTAAGAAGTCCTTCAATAATAGTGTCTCAACCAAAGAGACACAATAGCAGTAGAAAAAATGGGCTTGAGCCTATATAACATGAACCAAATAATCCTTAAAAAGGACCCATAAAATAATCTACTTCGAGTCTGTGCACCAATATGTTGACCAAGTAATACGATACCAATACCTCATGTTGAAAGATATGATGTAATTAGGGTGACACTAATGTAATTAGTTTGAATTTCTTGTCACTTCTTCACTCTTATTAGGGTGAAGGGTACTTGTAATATTGAAAGTTTTGATACCTATAAAAATAACTTATGGGAGAGGGTTTGGACTAAGTCCAAAACCCTAATTTCATCCTCTTTTTGACGTGTATCATATTCTCCTCTCTTTCTCTTCTTTCTTATTCCTTCTCTGTTTTTCCTAAAGTTATTATCTAAGAAATCCAGAAAATCAACATGGTATTTATGATTTTTAGGATTCAAATTATTTTTCCTTCTGGATTATGTGTCATGAAGGAATTGTTATTTTGATGAAATCTGACGGAGTCTTATTCTGAGAAGCATCCTCTTCTTTTTTTTGTTTACTGCTACTCGGTGATATTTTGGAAGATCCTTATCACTTTGTCTTTGTTGGCTCACGGTAATCTGCCGTCTCTCACCCTGTTATTGCAGTGGATTGATTTATTTTTTCGGAAAGTTTCCTTCACTTTGTTGTTGCGTATTTTTGGCAACAATAGTCATCAATTCGTCGTTCTAGCATTCTAATTGCATCTAGCTTATTTATGGAATGAAGTTGATGGATCACTGCTTTATAGTTTAGTCTTCCTTCCAGCAAGTTCAGAATCTGAAAAAAAATATTTTGAACCAGTTGTTGTTTCCTTTTTCAGATACTCTTCTGGCTCATCTTCATCTCCAGCTAGGCGCTGCTTCAGGAGGACGAAGACACTAGTCCAGCCTACCAAGTTCATCGTCGACTTTGACTTTGAGGATTTATTGCCACTTGATTCATGGAATTTAATCTTAATCTTTCTAGTCGTCTCTAGCCTTGTTGCCTACTTGTGCATTACTATTGGAAGATGGGCCCAAACTCACACAACCAAGGAAGGCCTACATATTCATGAGTGTTGGAAGATGGCCCAAGTTCACACAACCAAGGAAGGCCCACATATTCAAGAGTGTTGGAAGATGGGCCTAAGCCCATAAAATATGGACCCACCATTATCACACGAGCTAGTGGGACCCACCATGATCACGTGAGGTGACATTATGACTCTTACACAATAAGAAGTTTTACACAAGAAGAAGTCTTACAGAGCCACAATTATTATGGAAGAGGTCTCACAGAAGAATTTTAGTTTAAAGGCGTTTTAGTCATGTTAATTTTTTATTTATATTGGGTTATTTAATTATGCTAGGACCTATCTTTAAGTGTTAGCGTTTGGGTGTAATTGGGACAAAGGTAGTTTAATTGTAATTGGACTCTACTACCTTCCTCTATTATAAATAAAGGTTCATGTACTCTGATTATAACAAGTCAATAAAGTATTTCTCTTTTCCATAAATTCAACATGGTATTAGAGCAGGTTCTATGAGTTGACACGGTCAACCCATAGAGGTAATGTGATCTTTTCTGATTTATTATCTCTAGCAGTTTAGGTTCGTATTTTTTTTTCAGTTCCTATATCAATTACTTGCTTTAAATTTTTACCTTTGTACTGAGTTTTTCATATTGCAAATTATATATTGACGGAAGGATATTCGAGTCTAATTTCCAAGAAAAAATATTTTTTTCAAATCGAAGTTATCTACAAAGAGAAATCGATATTTGAAGTAATGAAGAGCATATTGCAAAAGAGGTTTGAGCAACAGCAGAAAACTTCAACTTCCGAGCTGTTTTATGTTATCAAGAACGAGATTTTATATAGAGAATCATATATCAAAAGAAATATTTGTAAGTCTATTTTCTTACCCATTCCACCAATTCTCAATCTGAGTTTTTTATATGGAGATATTGATCTTGGAAGAGTCAATGGTCATGCTGGAAAAGGGGAAAGAGTACTTAGTTTGGCAAAGACCGAAATATATCAAATTATATATCTCAATAGAAGTATATTTTATGAAGAGAATTTATACTTGGATGAAATATATTTAAGTCTAGTTTCAGAAGGAGAAACTTTCATGTCAAGATGATCTATATTTAAGGATATATTCGTATTGGAAAAATCAAAGGTCATATTGGTATCTTGTTGCATTGAAAAATCCAAAACCCTAATTTCCTCCTCTTTTGGATGTGTATCATATTCTCCTCTCTTTCTCTTTCTCTTCTTTCTTCTTTCTTCTTCCATCTCTCTTTTTCCAAGTTATTATCTATGGAATCCTGAAAATCAACAACTAAGTAGTCATTCTTCAATAATTTTTCAATAAAAATGTCTCGACCAAAGAGTTGTGCCCATATAACATGAACCAAATAATCCTTAAAAATGACCCATAAAATAATCCACTACGAGTTTGTGCACCAATATGTTGACCAAGTAATAAGCTACCAATACCTCAAAATAATAATCCAATTGGAGATAGAGGGACCGAGTCAAGCCTAGTCAGATATCAGACCAATATAGCCGAGTTGCAGAAGAAATAGTTGTAGAACTTGGGACCCAAACACATACAACCGAGGCAAAAAAAAAATGAGTGGGCCGAGTCAAGTTGATTGGGCCGAGTTGACCAGACCGTGTTGACTCGGTCTAAGTTGGTTCGAGTTAACTCAAGCAAAACAAAAGTAGAAGCAGTTAACCCAGGTGGGTCATTGATTCATTGGGTTAACTCAGCCTGGTCTGGGTCTCGGTCAGAACAGGCTCAGTTTGGATTATAAATCAAGTTTCCCAACTTAAGAAACATTTAATTCGGCAACAATCATCGTCCCGCTTCCGAATAGAGTGGAAAACTAGATAGGGTGTAGTCAACGATGAGAGGAGTTTTCAGAATAAGAAATAGAACCGAAAAATCAACACCGTGTTTGTCCAGAAACGACAATACAAAGGGAGGAATCCAGTGAGTCAATAGCTGGATAACAACAACTTTCGTAATCGGAAAAAAATAATCTTCGAAAGATTACAAAAAATCCTTGGAGAAACAGAAAATCTCGCGTTCATTAGGTCTCACAACAGTAGTGAAGGAAACTTTTTGAGTTAGAGCATTTGTTGGTTCGTCTCTAAAACTCCCGAGTGAAGATGCCAACACAACCGATTCAGATATTGTTGAAAAAAAATATGCAGCTGAATGATTTTATTTGATAATGGATTGTCCTCCAACCATGGCACTTTCGAGCTACTGTCGACCACTTGTCCATCTTTAGCTGCGGAGAGCCTCTCTTCAGCTCATCCCATCTCCATGGTCAGAAACGGTGATTCTAATTGGAGCTCCGATTTGCTCCTCTCGACAGTACTTTCTTGTGCACTGACTCTTCTTCTAGTTTGAGGATTTCTTGATCTAGTTGAAGGTTCAAAATACGCATTGGGAGTCCTTGGATCACCTCGTTTTTTGTTGACTTTTGGAGACAAACGTCACAATGCATTCGAAAAGAAATAACGCTTGCATAGGAACCTTGTAGGATTGATGTTCTATCGAGTTAGCTCAGCTCAACTCGGATGCAACTCAGAGAGAAATTGGGATTGGGATTTTCTTTTTTCTTTCTTTTGAAGAAGAATCAAAAGGACCAGTTTCGAACTCTAGTTAGAGATGGCAGGCAGAGACAGAATCAACAGATTAAAATGAGAAAAAAACAGCAACAAATTATCCAAGTACAAGAATATGGAAGCAAAGAACCAAATAGTAACAATTTAGGAATTCTAAAAGCACCATACCATATTGATTTTTAAGACTCCATGGATTTAGTTCATGGAGAAAGAGAGACGAAAACTGGAGGAGGAAGAAGTTATGGACGTATGTCCTAACCCTCTCCTGAAGCTCGATTTATAAATTGATCAAACTATAATATTACAATAATACCCCTAAAACTTAAACTAATTACATCAATGCCATCTCTATGACTCTTTATTTACTATCTTGCCATCACTGTGTAGACCTATGGGCCTTCTATTTGATTTGTGGGCCTTGAGCCCATCTTCCACATTTCTTGGATGTGTGGGCCTTTCTTGGTCTTATGGGCTTAAGCCCATCTTCTAACACTCTTGGATGTGTGGGTCTTCCTTGATCGTGTGGGTTGGGCCCATCTTCCAACACTAATTACGACATGTACTCAATCTGGTCACTTGGTACATCTATGACATTTAAATGTGAACCTTGGCAGTGTTAGATATTGAACTGAACCACACCTTTATAATTGAGTGACGGTGAGATTTATAAAATTTAGAATAAAGAAGATAAGCTTTATATGATAAGATAAATATAACATGGGATAAATCTATTGGGATCTTATCCGATAACTAAAGGGATTATGTTTATCCCTTATTATGCCCCCTCAAGATAGACCACTTGTTAGAGAGGTCAATCTTATCTCGTAGCAACTGAAACTGTGAACTTGGCACTGGCTATGTAAGGAGATTTGTTTTGAGGATTCTAGGAAGCAAAATGACAGGAAGAGTAGTGACACTGGTATCGGGGAAGAGCAGTGGCACTGGTAGCGGATGGGGCAGACAAAATTGTCCAGTTAATAGATGTGGAAGAGCAGTGACATTGGTATAGGCTAGGGAGAGCAGCGGCACTGGTAGCGGCTGGGAAGAGCAAGCGCTGGTAATGGCTGAGAAGAACAACAACATTGGGATCAACTGGGAAGAGCAACGGGACTGGTAGTCGCTGGAAAGAACAACAACATTGGTAGCGGTTTGGGTAGACGGAATCAGAGATAACGCATCATCCGAGTGGTTCAGCTTGGGAGGGTGTGGTAGAGAGTGAGTTACGGGTGAAGAGGCAGTGTAAGCGGAAAAAAAAATTGGGAGGACGACAAATGCAGAGGGATCTATTTGCTCTTATACCATGTTAGATATTGAACTGAACTACACCTTTACAATTGAGTAAGGGTGATATTTGTACAATTTAGAATAGAGAAGATAAGTTTTACGTGATAAGATAAATACAACATGGGATAAATCCAATAAGATCTTATCCAAAAACTAGAGGGATTATACTTATCCCTTATCAGGCGGCACTGCTACATGTGTACTCTAGATTCAATAGCATCCTTCTTGGACATTAGACTTTAGGCCATGTTTCAGTTATTAAATTAAGATCACCTAGCTTCATGAATTATCATGGAAACAAATGTGATGATCATGGACAAAGTTAGGTTCGTGTTTCTTTTATATATACCATACATTATCTAGGATAAAACAGTTCAATCTTCAATTTCTGAAAAGGCTCAGGCTTGCATTTCCTTAAGATAGAAGAGTTTGTTCGAAAAAAAAGTAGAAGAGAGATCGACCATTATCGATTGAGTGTTTGTCATGGAAAGGAGTGAAGTTGAAGCATAGGAGAGAAGGCATACGTTAGGATTAGATCCCTTTGACACTCTGAGCCTTTGTATTGTACGTGCAATTTTAGTTGAAGTTAATCAAGGCAGGTTTCCTTTTTTGTAGGAGCAAATATTGTGGCTTAGAAAGGTAACAAAGGTAACGAATAAGCCTCTATTGGATGAATTCTTAAGATCCTGGATTTGCTGAATGAATGTTTGCTTAGTAGAGATAATAGAGAAAATATGAATAAAAAACAAGCAAGCATCAGTCCTTGTTTAGGTGAGGATAAAATCTGCAAAATTGCCTGCAGAAGTTCTTCACCCACCTCTATTTTTTCCTTCCAACTAAGGATTCTATTCATACAAGCCTTGTATCCAAAAGTAGAGGTTTCAATGGAAATGTTATGATAGTTGAATTGAACATCGCTTCAAGACAGGAGTTGATGTGACTATAAAGAAAATTTCAATCTAATCTGCATAGGAAGCTTTTTTGTAAGCTTCTGAACAAAACACTAGAAATATTTAAATGGGATGTGGTTGGTATCTCTTCTTTTAAACTCCAATCCGATTTTGGCAATAAAAAATCCTTGGATCTAGTAGGAGTGGTCTTTATCTCAAGAATTAAGCAGTTCCTATTTTTCAGGGATGACCCTTTATCATTTAGATATAAATAAGATAGGCATTTGTAACTTCCCTCTTTTGATAAAAAAGAAAGATTTAAGAATTTTGGATTTGTCTAGCAGAGGTAGTATAAATTTTCAGTAAAATCTTTCTTTTTTATTCAATTCATTCCATCTACTTACATCTGGATTTATATAAAAAACTATAGTTAGATTTAATTCGAGTCTCTCGAATCATCTTCGAAGTTGGTGTTACGGAGGACTTCTTGCTCTGTTTTTACGGATCTAGAAGAATTCCTCCTTTGGAGGATCTCATGCCAACAGTCCTCCTCAAGTTGGTGCATATAGATCTCTAATGCTCAACTTGCCAAGTGAGTTGTAGAAGTTTTTGCAGCATATTGTTTTTGTAAGTATGTTTGTCAATTGGTCTGCAGATTTAACAAATGGGAATCGAATTATTTTAGCATCAAACGTTTTTCTCCATGGTCGGATATGGTCTAGGCCATATATCCACTCTTTTTGAGTGCTCTATCGGGTTCGATCGACGGAAGTCTATTTCACGCTAGAGGCCCTCGAGATTATTGTAAAATTTTTCAAGATAGTCATCGGTGTCACATGTCGTGGGAGACCATACACTTAGGAAGTGTCATTGCAATCAATATACATAGTAGTAATGTCGGTGGTCTGGGTCGGGGCGGAAGCTTTGCTCAAAACTTCAATCATTCTCGTGGTCAACACGACCACGAGCAGAAAAGAGCGAAGGAGATCACCGTTTAAATACCCTAGTTTGTCTTTGCCTGAGATATACATATCGACAACCTGGGATAGTCCAAGTCTTGTCCGACTCAAGTACGATCCAAGTATGGTCCAGGTCGAGTCTTAGTCTGAGTCTCGTATGAGTCAAGTCTTGTCCAAATCTGATCTGGGTGAGTCTGGTCTGAGTTGAGTTCGGTCCTGATCTGGTTTGGTCAAAGTCGAGTTTGGTCCAAGTCAAGTCTTGTCTAGTCTGGTATCTCTAATGCCTGAGGTCCTCCAACAAAGTGTTGGAATTCAACCCCTTAATGTTAATCTCGATAAACTCACATAGGTTGATGAACTCGTCCCCTTCCACATCTACCTCCTTCACCATTTTTTTGCAATTTCTTTTAAATGCAAGGATTCCCCAAGCTTTCCATAATGAATCCAAGCTTGGAATTGGAAATCTTATCATCTCTATTGACGTCAAACTTCTTAAACACATGCTCCAACTCCTTGATCTACGCATTCTTCATACTTGTCAAAGAGAGTCCAGAGTTGCCTTCGCTTGCAGTCGAAGACGAAGACAAAGAGCAAGAGTTTGGCGTCCCTAGCTGACATCTCTTCTTTTCAATAAGGAATAATTGAATACCCCTGGCTCCACTAAAATGAACCACAAGAAGAACGCGGAAGAGAAAATCGAAAGCTTCAAAAATCGGTTGACCGATGAGGTAGAGGTGAGGGAGAAAGGTGTAACGTTGGTCAGTTATGTAATCGATGTGGTATCCAATGTTGACTAAACACTAGGAGTTTCCAAAATCGGGTCCACAACAGGAAGCACAACGTAGGGAGAAAGAACGGGAATTTTCTCCTTGTGTAGTTCCCGAATAGGTTATTCCCACTCTGATACCATGTAGACTTTCGATAAAATCTTTCTTTTTTATTCAATTTATTTCATCTACTTACATCCTTATTTATCCAAAAAAAGCTACAGTTAGATTTAATTCTGGTCTCTTGGACCATCTCCGAAGTTGGTGTTACGGAGGACTTATTCCTCTATTTTTACGGATCTTGAAGAAGTCCTCCTCTAGAGGATCTCATGCCAATAGTCTGTGACTTCTCCATTGAGAAACTTCTAAATAGACGAGACACTCTTCTTCCGGAATTTGATCGTCATGGCTGGAGGTAAGCATCATTCATCCTTTGCTTCAGTTTGAATTCTGTTTATGAATTTCATAATGATAAAAAAATTCGTATCTTACACCACAATCTTTTACAGATCAACCCCCCTCTCTGAAAAAAACTCGCTTTGCGACTACCTTTGTGAAGACTATTATGCTCATTTTAATACGTATTAAATTTTTAAAAGTTGTGATATGATACATGATAGGAAGACACCCACCTCTAGCACATAGTTTAGATTTTATTTTCTAATTGTTTTCAAGTGTAGCATGTGACCGGGGTAGGTTAGGAGTATCCTTAAACACATGCAAGAATCAAGATAACAATAAGAACAAGATGGCAGGTGTAATATGATATAAAGAGGGAATGATTAGCCCACAAACTTGCTGTCATGTTGCAAGTATGTGTGAAATATGGAGGACAAGTGAATGGTGGGAGGCACGTGGGAATCTTTATTCATGGTTTCTTACCGTGCCTTTTGGCTCCTAGGAGCATGATTAACCACTAAATGTTATTAACCTCGAGAAAATAGCTTAAACTAGCTAGCAATCCCACTTTGGCTAATCAAATATAATAGAGTTTAGCTGATCTTTCGATTAACCCGACAATGTGTTGGGTTTAACAAGTTGACTATAAGTATTATCATCAGGTTTCCAACTCAATTATTTTAGGGTATGTTTGGAACCCGTGGAAAAGAAAATAAGAATTTGATCATTATCTCATATTTTCTAACTATTTTTTGAATAATAATAGTTAAATTCTTATATTTTTTTTCTTTTCTCTTCTAGGGGTTTGAAACATACCCTTTGAGTATCGGTGGAAAATGACATAAATTTTTATATAAAAAAAGGCCACTAAAGACATTAGTTAGAATAAGTGCAAGGCATTGAATGATGTATAGTGAGGAAAAAGAAAGGAAAGGACAAGTGTGTTTGCTTTGATTAGACACAGCTACTATAAATTAGCATCTTCACGTCTCTGATTTTGTCCTCAATCTTGCAATTATTTTGATTTGTCGCAGCCCATGAAAGTTCCTGAGATATATTATCCGTATCTGCCATAGTTATGGACGTGTGACTAAGGACATCGAAATCAACCATAAAACAACAAATTTTAGGTAAGGCAGTCGGCTAAGGTCACATAAAAGGAGTGCACGTGCACGGAAGTCAATTTTTTTTTTTATTATTAAACCCGACTCAAGCGAGTGAGTTAACTCGGTAACCCGCTCAAGGAATTGAAGTGGCCGTGTGACTTAAGTATAAAAATAATATGGTGAATCAGCGGGTGAGTTAACTCGGTAACCCGCTCAATGAATTGAAGTGGCAATGTGAGTTAAGTATAAAAATAATACGGTGAATCAACGGGTGAGTTAACTCGGTAACCCGCTCAAGGAATTGAAATGGTTGTGTGAGTTAACTATAAAAATAATACGGTGAATCAACGGGTGAGTTAACTGGGTAACCTGCTCAAGGAATTGAAGTGACCGTATGAGTTAACTATAAAAATAATATAGTGAATCAACGGGTGAGTTAACTCAGTAACCCGCTCAATGAATTGAAGTGGTCTTGTGACTTAACTATAAAATTAATAATGTGAATCAACGGGTGAGTTAACTCGGTAACCCGCTCAAGGAATTGAAGTGCCCTATGAGTTAAGTATAAAAATAATATGGTGAATCAACGGGTGAGTTAACTCGGTAACCCGCTCAAGGAATTGAAATGGTTGTGTGAGTTAACTATAAAAATAATATGGTGAATTTTGAGGATTTAAATTAAAATTGTAAAAGAAATTAGATTAGTTGCACTTATGCAAGAGTAGTGATAATGAGGTAGTCCTTTCAATGGCCAGAGGAGGAGGAGACAATGCTTAACATTGTTCCCTAATGATTGAAGAGAGTAGCCCTCTACTCATCCAAATATTTCTTAAATTTTTTTAATTATTTTTCTATGATTTCTTATATTAAGAATAATTCACATGGATTCATAAATAAAAAAATAAAAATTTATTATTTAGAAGAATTTGTTTAAGTCTTGGGTAAATGGACTTGAACTCAACTCTAATATGTGCTAAATTAAACTGTTACTTAGGGTCAGTTTAGAACCCCTAGAAAAGAAAAAAATTGACCATTATTATTCATAAAAATATTTAATAAAATAAACACGATCTTTAGATTAATTCACATGTATTCATGAAAGAAAAATAAAATTTATTATTAAAAAAATATTTTTTTATGGGTAAATAGACTTAGGGTTAGTTTAGAACCTATAGAAAAAATAAAAAATAAAAAATTAAACGATTATTAAAAAAATTAAATATTAATTTTAAGAATTATAATATTCATGAGGTAGAGAGAAGGTGACGAGGAAGAGGTGATATTGGGAGGAAGAAAAAGGATAGGAAATGGGAGAGGGTGTGTGCAATAATTAAGAGGTAATAATGGAGGAAAAGGAGAGGGATGCAAAAAACAATAAAGGAGAAGAGGACAAAGAAGAGGCCCTCGTGCAAATGGGACTTTGATTCTCTGAAGTTGATACGTCCCTTGCGTCTTCTCTCACCTTTATTAATTCAACTGAATCCAACCCCTGCCACGTACGCGGATATTCCCTTCTCATAATTATTTTTTTATTTTTATTAATTATTTTTTAAATAATAATTATCAAATTCTTCTTGAGGGTGGGTCGATTAAAAATCCCTTAGCCCCTTCTTGTGGTCCAAAGATCACAACATTGACCCAACCACACCAAGCCTTCTCAATTTGGTGCAGCTACCTCACCTCTCAACTCTCCAAAACCAAAAGCCAAAAACAAAACCAAAGGGACCCATCTGTGACCACGGCCACAGAACCTCCTCCTCTCCCCCATCAGCAAATAGTTCAAGGGGATAATTGAACAGAGTACGAAAACTCCAGCGGGCCAGCGTTTCAGTTGGTACGGCAATGGCCGCGTAACGCATCACCTTCGCACAACATGGGCGCCCGCACGTGGTTGAGATTAATACTTTCCTGTCTTGTCATGTCATTGACTGACATCACTATTATTCGACTCCCTAATTCTTCATATTTTACTTTTTAGTACCAGAAAATATGAAAATTGGTAGAGACTCTCACCTGCCGCTTGCCCAACTCAAATGGCTCATCGAATTCTCTTTGCCTCTTTTCTACCTAACTGGATATCTTCCTCTTATCTACAAACGAAACATCATCCAAGTACTTTTTCTCTTGTTTTCTACATTGATGGACCAAGTACATGGCAATAAACATTTCTCCATTGAAGTTCATGAGCCACTGTAGTTCTACTTGTATCTGCAGAGAAATAACTGTCCTGAAAACGTTGAGCTCTCCGAAATCCTTTTGTCTTCCTGGTTCTGCTTCTTGTCCATAATTGATGGTCAAGTTGAAAGCTTAAAAGTTGATCCCTCTCGGGTACCAAAGAGATTCTCTTTGTGAAAAAGTCCATGTATTCACTACTCTGTCAACGGTGTGGCAACATTCTAAAGCTGAATCTTTTTGTCTGTGTGAAAAAGGGAAGATTAAAGAATAAGTTTTAGTTCACACATTTCCATGGATAATCTTCCTTACTTCTAGATTCTGGTCGTCCACAGTTTTTGAGGAATGAATCCACCCAAAATCCACTGTAGTAGATAAAAGCATCTCTCTGGTCTTGATGCACATGCAACCGGGCTTGTCAGCTTCTTCTGGGTTTTTCTAAGCAGATAGCCCCAAAGATCTGGTGCGGAGACGTGTGGAAGACTGGTTTTTGAATTTTGATACTGGGTGGTGCCCATGTGACTCACCCCTTTCCCTGATTATTTACTTACCAGTTCTCAAATTTCAATGTTCAAAGCATCAGGAGTCTTTCAGCTACTGACCTGGTTTACTTCATTAAACTCGCCTTTTTTCTCGCCTTAATTTACGAGGGATATAGGACAGCTCTTGCAGAGTCTGCCATTGATGGTTGTGGGCATAAGGGAGGTGTTAGTGAAAGAGCAAAAGACATTCCCGGGAATAGAGCATATCAATGAGCTTGAAGAGGAAATTTTGTTGATGCAGATTTCCAGGCATGCTCCCCTTTACCCAAAATCTGCCTCGGGTTATAAATGTTTTCATCCGTCTCTTCAGTTTTTTTTTTTTTTTTTTTCTTATCCCTTAATATGGTATTAGTTTTACAAAATTCAAAGTAAAAGTGAGATCTTGAGATAAAGACATTCCCGGGAATAGAGCATATCAATGAGCTTGAAGAGGAAATTTTGTTGATGCAGATTTCCAGGCATGCTCCCCTTTACCCCAAAATCTGCCTCGGGTTATAAATGTTTTCATACGTCTCTTCAGTTTTTTTTTTTTTTTTTTTCTTATCCCTTAAGATGGTATTAGTTTTACATAATTCAAAGTAAAAGTGAGATCTTAACTGGTTTTCACATAGAAATGAAAGTCCAAAGTGGGTAATTCCTGGAGTATTTTAGGCTGGCCGGTCTACAGTATCCTTCAAAAAGTTTGCAGGGATTCATTAAAGCAGAGGTGAACTTTTCTGGCAATATCCTAATTGTAGCCTCTCTACAGGTTTATATAAAGCATAAACTCCATTGACCTTCCAGGATCCAAACAGAGCAAACCATTTCGTTTTGTGTTTTTACGAACTGTGCTGAGCTCGTTGGGAGAAACAATGGCTGTTCTGGGGGTGCTCTTTGGGTTGGTTCTGGTGTTCTGTTTCTGCGCGGCTCTTCTCAAATGGAATGAGGTGAGGTACAGAAAGAAGGGCCTGCCTCCGGGGACTATGGGGTGGCCGATTTTTGGTGAAACCACGGAATTCCTGAAGCAAGGACCGAATTTCATGAAAAACCAAAGAGCAAGGTGAGATTATAGTTGTTCTGATGTGTTTTTTATGTTTGCTGATTTCTTGTGGTTTCTCCTTCAACTTCGGAAATCTCTGTAGACGGTAGGACTCTTTGGTTGTTAGCCAGTTTATATTGTCTTTCTCCATCGTTTTGTGACTGCGGTGTTTTTTCTTGTTGATTTGAGGTGGCTTGGAGGGCTTCAAGTTTCATTTCCTGGTCGCTTCGATTTTGTTCAGAAATGTATTGTCCTGTTTTAGCAGCGTTCTCGTTTCCGACCAGAGTGCTTATTCAGTAGTAATAGTAATTTGTAGACATTTCACATTTTTTTCCGAAGATCAAAGTTTCTTCCTTTCTTCTTCTTCTTCTCCTTCTTCTACTTCCTCGTTTCTGTATATAGCCTGCTGCAACTTCGATTTTTCTTATTGTATATGGTTTGACTTTTTTGTTATCAACCATTACTAGTTTCCGTGAAGAACGATGCCAGGCTTAAACTTGGTCCATTTGCCTCCAAATATTTGTTAGTAATCTATCGTTTGTTTTTTGATAGGTACGGGAGCTTGTTCAAGTCCCATATCTTGGGTTGCCCTACAATTGTCTCCATGGATCCGGACCTGAACAGATACATCCTCATGAATGAAGGGAAAGGCCTCATTCCAGGATATCCAAAATCCATGCTGGATATATTAGGTGAATGTAACCTGGCCGCTGTGAGTGGGTCTCTTCATAAAACCTTGAGAGGAGCCTTGCTTGGTCTAATCAGCCCCTCCGTGATCAGACACCAGCTTCTTCCAAAAACTGATGAATTTATGAGATCCCATCTCAGTAACTGGAACGACACAATCATCAATATCCAAGAGAAAACCAAAGAGGTCAGATCATTTTCCAGAGCCCAGAAAGGAAAAAGAAAAAACGAAAAAACGTTGAGATTTGTTCTAACCAGGAATGATCTGTCTGTGCAGATGGCTCTTCTCTCGTCCATGAAGCAGATTGCAAGTATGGATAAGGGTCCTCTATCCGAAGCCTTCAAGCTAGAATTCAATAAACTAGTGCTGGGAACTCTCTCTCTTCCCCTTGATCTACCTGGCACGAACTATCGTTATGCGTTCCAGGTATGTCCCAGTCCATCCCTTTCCTTTTTTTTTTTTTTTTTTTTTTTTGTCTCTAAGCTTTTTCCATGTCTCTAACGAAGTATTTTACAGGCAAGAAAGAAGATTGTGAGTACATTGAGACGTGTCATTGAAGAAAGAAGAGCTTCTACATGTGCCCAGGATGACATGCTTGATACCCTGTTAAAAAACGAGGAAAACTCAAGATTTAAACTGAGTGATGAACAGATCATCGATCTAATTATCACTCTCCTATATTCGGGTTATGAGACTGTTTCCACCACTTCCATGATGGCCGTAAAATATCTGTATGATCATCCCAGTGCTCTTGAAGAACTCAGGGTATGATATTGCTTTCTGTATCTTCTAGAAAACTAAGGTGTTCTATTTCCTTTTCGTTTTCTGTCACTGATCTACTGTTCGATTTCGTCTTTTTGACCAACTTTTTGCATTCGAAAGTTACTGATGGTGAAATGTTTTTGCTTTCAGAGAGAACATTTGGCAATCAGAAAAAGGAAGGGGCCCCAAGATGCAATAGACTGGAATGATTACAAATCTATGAACTTCACTCGAGCTGTAAGCAATGAAATCTTTCACTTGGTCAATATCATCTGAGTGAGGTTTCCTTTTTCTCTCCAGTCATCTGAGGGCTAAATCTCATATCCTGACGTCCATTTCACAGGTGATCTATGAAACAATGAGATTAGCTACAATTGTTAATGGAGTGTTGAGAAAAACAACTCATGAAATGGAAATGAAAGGTGGGTCCCCCCTGCAACTACGCTTCTACTCATTAAATATTGGTGAACTCTGCCATTAATGTGGGTGTCGAGAGCTTGCTGCATATCTGGATTCAAAGAGTTTTCAAAAGAATTGTGTCCACTTTCAGAAAGAAATTGATTTAAAAAGCTGAATCTGAAGCATGTTGTTGATGAAATTAAAATACTGGGTTTTATTCCATTTTCAGGATTTACCATTCCAAAAGGGTGGAAAATCTATGTTTACACCAGGGAGTCAAACTATGATCCTTTTCTCTATCCAGATCCTTTAACCTTCAATCCCTGGAGATGGCTGGTAAGCTCGACATTTTAACATTTTACTGATTCACATGCATTTCCCTTTTTTGAATCTTCCATGGGATGGATTACTGAAGACAAATGTGAACATGAAACACAGGAACAGAGCCTGGAAGCTCACCAGTCTTTCATGATGTTTGGAGGAGGCAGCCGGCTCTGTCCAGGCAAGGAATTGGGACTAGTTGAAATTTCTACTTTCCTGCATTATCTCGTCACCAAATACAGGTTAGTTACAGCATTTTCATGCATCTGTCGGTCTGTGTAGTCTATTCAGAAGTGCCCTACCATGGATTTTCGTGGCCAGGAAGCTTGTTTTGATCATTCAGACGAGGAAAGATAGGGAGGGGGGACCCCGTACCCACATGGGTTGGGGGGTTGATTCTTTTCCTCTTTGAGTTGGCAAACTTGTTTTCTAGTTGAAGCTCATGTTCTTGTTATTTGGAATGTTGTTTGTTGCAGGTGGGAAGAGGTAGGAGGAGATAAGATTCTGAAGTTCCCAAGGGTGGAAGCACCAAATGGGCTTCACATTAGGGTTTCTAATTACTGAATGATGTACAGAAAAAGATAATTATATGACTTTGGAAAGAAATGCAGGGTTACAGAAATATCCTCAGTAGGAAGAAAGAAAGATCAGATGGCTGTGCCAACCATGTCTGTCATATGTGAATTAATCAGGCTAGTAGAACATGCGGAATTATCATTTTTTGGTGGATTTTGAATAAATTGCATTGGCTGTATCAGTTCATCTGTATGAGTTTTGTTAGTAAGAATGCCTCTTTTATCCAAAAGTCAATATTTTTTAATACTGCTGACAAGAGACCTGTTCAATTTGTGGGTAAATTAACAATTACAAAGCAATTAATTTTTTTAAATTAAAACATATAAATAAAAATAAAAAATAAGACCTGCAAGTAGGCCTCTTTTGAGAGCAATAGGGGGGAGCCCCCTTCCCTGTCCCTTCACACTCTAATTAGACCAGACAAGGAGAGGGTTGCCTCTCCTTTCCATAAAAGCCTAAAAGGCTGCCAGGCACAGGTTAAAAAACCAAGAAATGGCAGGAGACACCTCCCTCTTCGCCTCACTGATTGCAGAAGGGATCTGCGATGCAGGGGTGGCTTGCCTACCTCCTTTCAGTCGACCTCTTCCCTACCTCCTTTCCCCGAAATTGTTAGTTTCTTGTGGATATGTAATAGAGGTCCATGAACCTGAAGGATTGGTTCTGGATCCTAGTCCATGGTTCTCAGTCGAATCTAGTGAGCTGATTGTATTTCATGGGAAGTTACTGAAAGGATCCTTTGTTTTTTCTAGCCGGGAAGGTCCTTCAGCAGGAAGGACATGGAGGTCCCGCTCCCCATTTTGCATACGGCAACTTTATTTGGAAAAAAAAAAAAAAAAAAAAGGTAAGAGCTTTGTCGGGGCAATGCCCTCCTACAAAGAAAGTGAGAAAAGGGGAAGATGGCCTCCCACTCCTGGCTCTTTCTATTGCTATTTGCAGGGGAAGGATGAGAGGAAGCCAAAAACTTCGTCCCTGAGAAAGGTAAGAGGAGGTGGGGCTACCACCTCCGCCTCCTAATATATCTATCATATCCTCCTAATATAGTATTCATTATGGTATATAGAAATTCAGATAGATGAAGAAAATAATTTCAGTGTCTTCTTTCATTGATGAGGAATGAAAGTATTTATAATTTTATAGAAAGCGATGTAGATGTAGCATGGCGGTCATTGATGAGGAATGAAAGTATTTATAATTTTATAGAAAGCGATGTAGATGTAGCGTGGCGGGATGTAGATTACAATTCCTATTTGACTTGTACAATTTGAGATTATCATTTCTCTTTATCATGTCCTCGTAAGATAGGAGAAGAGTCCAATCTTGGTCTTAAGGAAGAGGAAGCGTATTTGTGGAAACGGTTTGGTGAGAGCGTCAATCAACTGATCAACAGAGAAGACATGGTAACCCGAAGAATGCCACTTTGAACTTGTTCGCGGATGAAGAGGTAATCCAAAACAACATGTTTCATGTGAGAGTGAAATACTAAATTGGAGCACAAATTTATAGCATTGTCACAATAGTATGTTGGTTGTTGTGGAAGAAAAACACCAAGTTCAATGAGAAGAGAGCACATCCAATGGATCTCAATTGTAGTGGATGATGCAACATAGCGATATTCCACCTCAGTACAGGAGTGAGTCACAATCCGTTGCTTCTTTGAACTCTAAGGGAGGATTGCAACCTAGGTAAATGTTGAAACTTAGGATTATTTGATGTATACTTATAACAGAAGGGGATTAAGGGGTGAGAAGAAGAAGAGTTGCAAAGAGAAGGTTTTAGGAGGAGAAGAGAAAGAGTGAGGAATTTGGAGAAAAAAAGGAGGAAACATAGGGTAATGAACTTATGTCATTTTCATGAGACACTCTTTATTTAACAAAATGTGGGCCTTCTCTTTGGTCTGTGGACTTGAGCCCATATTCCACCTCTCTTAGATGTGTAAGTCTTCTTTGGTCCGATAGGCTTAAGTCCATCTTCTAACACACTTGGACATGTAGGTCTTCCTTGGTTGTGTGAGCTTGGGCCTATCTTCCAACACTCCCCTTCAAAGCAGGGGGTGAGAGAAAATTATAAACCCCCAACTTGCTACAAATAGTGTATAGGATCTTCCTTTATGAAATGACAATTTATCAAATCTTCCAACACTCCCCCTTAAACTAGTAGTCTCTTTGTTCTTTTCCAAGAGACCCAACTGACATAATATAAGAGAGTAAAAACACTCCTAACCCTAAGACAAAACTTCATACTCTAGTCAAATGGTCACGGTAAAAAATACCCTCCACTCAATTTCAAAGGCGGAACAGTAATCCTTTTGTGGAGCACAAAGCCTACCCACTTTCTTAGGATAGCTAAAAAAAAACCTCTTGGGTGAATAGTAAACTTGACTCACATTGGATGTTGGACAGACTCCTATCTTCTCAAGGTAGTGGGTCTATAGGCATTGCTCAGAAGTGTAATAATAAGCTCCTCCATCATGATGTCCCAACATAGGGTATCGATTCTCAAATGGTAGGAGTAAAACTGCCAAATAGGGGGTAAAGGGCAATCACCGAAAGATAATATTCTAGAGATACCATGTTCTTTCTTCTTTATCGAAGTAACCAATGTGGACAACAATCAGCAACCAAGAGGTCCTTCAATAACAATGTTCCAGATAAAGAGATGCAATAATAGTTGTTGAAATGGGTTTGGGCCCAAATAACACGTACCAAATAATGAACGTCCTTAATAAGGACACATGAAAATAATTTGTTGTGAGTCCATCCCTGAATAAAGAAGTTGTGCACCAAGTAATTAGCTAAGGACAATCCATGGTAATAATCAAGCCAAAGTCAAGCCGATAGTAAATAGAAGCTAGTAGCTTTGACAGTGAGTGAGTGAGTCAAGTTGAGTTAATTACCAAAGGATCCAGATAATAGACTGCCAATAATAAGTTGTTCCAAGTATTGTTTAATAATCAATCCCCGACCAGCTTTCAACAAGATAAAAATCATCAGTGTCCTCATCCTTCATATTTCTCCTTCTATTCTCCCTTTCAAATTGGGAAGTAATAGCAATGATCCCAGCTTGAAACAAAAAAATAGTTGCAGTATGAAAGAGAAGTATGAAAGTAATCAAGTCAACAAATACTTTGCAAGCTCAAGTGCTAATTCACCTATTGTATGATCAAGTAAAAGAGGCTAGTATCAACAACTTCACTCAAGTAAGAATTAACCCAAGAGAGAAAGAACCAAACCAAGCCAATGAGTCTTTTTTTTTTGCAAATTGAACCAGCCCAAGTTTGATTTTTTTCCTTTGGTCAATCAATCATGCACTAAACAAGATTCTTCATGTTGACCGAAATCATGTGTTTCTTAATCAGGAAGGAGATAAAAACTGAATCAAATCAACTCAAGGAAGGTCTTTCATTAAATCAACCACTTTCCAAAAATTAATTAAAGAAACTTTTCCTTTGTGATATGGTGCCTTTTCACCAAAGATATTTAAATCTTTCCTTGCCTTAATTTTTTTAGGAAATGATATCAAATTAGATTCTTATAATCTTTCAAAGTCACCAACAAAATCTCACAAAATTCGTGACTGGTCAAAAAGGTTCTTTGACAAATAAATCAAGGAAAGTTTATGAAAATAAGATGATCTTCTAAAGATTTTTTTAGGATATGGTTAGTTAAAAAAAAAAAACTTTCGAAGGGTAGATCATTATATACTTTCCTAATATTTTTGGAAGCAAAAAATTCAGCTTAAAGTCGGATCTTCGCATGCAACAAGATACCAGCATGATCTTTGATTCTTCCAATACAAATATCTCCTTAAATATAGATCAGATTGACATGAAATTTTCTCCTTCTGAAACTAAACTTAAATACCATTGATCCAAGTATAAATTCTCTTCATAAAATATACATATTTTGAGATAAATAATCTAATAGATTTCGGACTCTGTAATCTGGCCGAACAAATTAATCATTCTTCTTTGACCAGCAAGACTATTGACTCTTCTGAGATCGATATCTCCATATAAAAAACTCAAATTGAGAATTGGTTAAATATGTAAGAAAATAGACTTATAGATATTTATTTTTATATTTAATTCTCTATATAAAGTCTCGTTCTTGATGGCATAAAATGGTTGAAACTTAGAGATTTCTGCTGCTCCACGATACTTTTCTGTTGCTTGACCTTTGTTGCTTGAAATATCGATTTCTCTTTCTAAAACACTCTAATATCAATGATTCTTTTTTATTTGGAAACTAGATTCAAAAATATTTCCAATTATATACAATTATATATATGAAACATATGGCAAGAGAGTTAAAAATCCAATGAAATACATGAATTGGGAAAGAAGACTAAAGGAAAAACGAGAAACTCCTCTTGTTTCCTTTTCTTCTTCTTCTTCTTCTTCTTCTTCTTCTTCTTCTTCTTCTTCTTCTTCTTCTTCTTCTTCTTCTTCTTCTTCTTCTTCTTCTCCATCTTCTTCTCCTTTTCCATCTCAAATCTTTCCCTGATTTGATACCATGTTGAAACTTAGGATTCCATGATGTATAATCACAATAGAAGAGGATTGAGGGGTGAGATGAAGAAGAAGAGTTGTGGAGAGAAGGTTTTAGGAGGAGAAGATAAAGAGTAACGATTTTTTACTAAAAGAGGAAGAATTGAGTAATGGACTTATGTCCTAACCCTCCCTCCGAAACCCTATTTATAGAATAATAAATTATAATATTACAATAATGACCCTAAAACTTAAAGTAATTACATTGGTGTCATCTTTATGAGATGACTCTTTATTTAACATAATGCCACCACGTGTGAGCCTTTTCCTTGGTCTGTAGGCTTGAGCCCATCTACCACCTCTCTTTGATGTGTGGGTCTTCCTTGGTCTTATAGGCTTGAACCCATCTTCTAATACATTTGGACATGTGGACCTTCCTTGGTCGTGTATCTTCCAATAGTAAACAAGATAGGCACCTGTGGAAGTGAAATCATCATTGTTTGTGGCCTATTAGCATCAGAGAACACATGAAGAGATAAATAAGATTGTTGATGTAGGATAGCACAACAACTGCTTGACAACATCCCAGTGGTCAGTAGTAGGGCAGTGCATAAACTGAAATAACTTATTTACAGCATAGGTAATATCACAGAGCATAAGAGACAAGTATTGGAGACTACCAAAAATAGTCTTATATTCAAATGGGCCAGAGAGTGTCGTGCCAGAATGAAGTGTGAGTGTAGATGTTGTGGCAAGAGGTGTAATTATTGGCTTTGCATTTATCATGCATGTACAAGAAAGTAGATAAAAAACATACCGACCTTGAAACAAAAGTAATCCTTAAGAATGAGGAACTTCAATTCTAAGAAAGTAAGTCAAGGAGCCAAGATCCTTGACTGAAAATCGTTGAGCAAGAAGATGAATGAACGTTGCCATAGCTTGATCATTATCTCCTGTAATAATGATGTCATCCACATAGACCATAATATACAATACACCAATAACTATGTGAGAGATAAATAGAGAGAAGTTTGCATGAGAGTTGGTGAAGCCAGAGATGATAAGAAGCTGGCGTAACTCATGATACCAAGCACATGGAGCTTGTTTGAGATCGTAAATAGCCTTGTGAAGTTTGCATACATGGTGAGGATGATCACAATTAATGAAGCCTGGTGGTTGTGCCATAAAAACATACTCAGACAGGGTACCTTGGAGAAATATATCATTTACATTGAGTTGCCAAAGTGACCAGCCACGATTTACAGCAAGGCTAAGAACAATGTGAATAGTGGTAGGTTTGACAATGGGACTAAATGTGTCATGATAATCAACCCCAGATCTTTATTGAAATACCTTGGAAACTAAATGAGCCTTGTACCTATCAATAGATCCATCAAATAGATATTTAGTACGAAAAATCTATTTACAACCAACCAAATTCTGCTAAGGATCCAAGGAACATGTTCCCATGTCCCATTCTGAATAAGAGCATCATACTCATCAGACATAGCCTGACGCCACTTGGGTTTGGTGAGGGTTTGAGTTGTGGTTGTTGGTTCACGATCTAAAAATGGAGAGAGTTGAGTTGTGAGATTTAATTTGTTGATGGTTTATAAATGTTGTTTTTGGATCATGTTATAATAATGGGGAGAGGAAGGAGAGAGGTTGGAAGCAGGTAGGGAAGGTATGTGTGGGTTAGTCGATGAGGGAGGTGTTGGAGGGGGTGAGGTAGTGGAGTGGGATTAGGTGTGAGGTCTTGAATGGATCTTGTAGAGGGCACAATTGTGGTTGATGTGCATTAAATCGAAAGTAAGGACACAGAGGCGCACTAGTGAGAGAGTGTGTCAAATGAAGGATGGTCAAGGTGAGACTGAAGTGTAGTGAAGGGTAAGATAGACTCAACAAATTTAACATGACGTGACGTATAAAGATGAGAGGTGGTGGGTTCAAGGAATAAATATGCACTTTTGAGTGGTAGAGTACCCAAGAAAGACACAAGGAGATGAATGAGGAGAAGAGTTTGTGGAGGAGTATGGTCTAAGCCACAGAAAATAGAGAGAAACAAAACTTCGAAGTTTAGAGTAGTTAGGAGTGCCAAATATTTGGCTTATGGGGAAATAAGATTAAACATGGGAGTAGGTAGATGGTTAATGAGATAGACAGCAGTGGAGAATGCATATGACCAGTAAGATAGAGGTATGGATACATGAAAAAGAAGAGAGACACGTGTTGACAATATGACGATATTGTCGTTCAGAACACCCATTGTGTTCAGGGGTATATGGAGGGGATGTGAGATGAGAAATGCCATTGGTAACTGATAGATGCCATATTCTGACATGAGAACTCAGTTAATTATAATAGAATAACCTTTATAATTGTGTTATAGGTGGTTATTTATCGGTTTTCAAATGAACGTGCATTTATTGAATTTGGCATTAATCATTGTCTATATTGCATATTTTTCTCTCCCGAATTATATTTCATTGCTTTTAGGGTTTTTCTTCCTGAAATGCTTTTTATGGATTCAATTATGGAATTTCAGGAGAATTTTGGTGGAGAAGGAGATATTTACCAAAATGCCCTTTGTGAAATGGAGGTGATTTTTTAGGGCAAATCGTATTAAAACAAAGGACAAATTGTATTAAAAGAAGGGGGGAGCGTCGACTGAAGAGGAAGGGAGCGTCGACCGAAACAGAGCACCGTGGACCGAAACAGGGGAAGACCCGAGAGGATTTTGCCACCGTCGTTCACCGTGCCACCATCGTCCACCGCCATCCGGCAACCGAGAACAAACCCGAGGAGAGCTCAAGAGAGTCTTCATCGCGGCGAGTTCGACAGTGCCAGTTTCTGTTCGCCAGGCCTAGAGATGACCCGAGAGGGCTCCTCCGGTGCCAATTCCGCATTCCGACCATCCTCCGACGTCGATTACCTATTTTTGACCATTCCCGGAGCTATTCCGACTCTGATCGAGACTCGAGAGAGTCGTTTAGAGGACTTCAGCTCTGTTTCGTTCTTCACCGGTCGTCACCTCTGTCCGTCAGCTTCTATCCTTCTTCGCCGGTGTCGTCTCTACCTTCGGCCACATGCTCTTGCTACCGAAGCCATCAATTTCGGGAAATTGCAGCACCCGTGAGAACGAGTCTGCTGCCCGAGCGAGAGGAAGGAGAAGGGGAGTAATTCGTTATTTTGGAATTTAATTTTTCTATAGTTTGAACTTAGGTTTTGAATGTTTATTAAATGTGATTTGATAATTAATGTTTATTGAATATTTGTTTTCCGGATATTTGATTAAATTAGCTAGTTAGGGTAGGATTATAATTTAGGTTGGATTTTGGTATTTTTATCCAATTTCTATCTTTCACTCTATGCGCCCGAGAGGGGCTAGACGCAAGGCTTGAGAAATCGGATATGTGGTTACGTGGCGCTTGAGAGAGGCACGAATCATCGTAAAATCCAGAGTTGACGTTTCCTGTTGTGCAAGTAGTTAACCAGATGATTGCTTGATAATTTAAGATATAATTAGTGTTTAGTTCAAATTAATTCATCATATTTGGTTAGGCTAGTTGACTGAAGAATACACAAAATTCAGTCCTCCATGTGGATATGACCCTCGTTTCCCGCTAAATTATATGAACGATTCATACGCTTGCGAGGTATAAAAGCCGATGTAATTAAATTTTACATCAGTAACCTTAAATGAGGACGTTATTTTATATTCCCTCCATTATAAAAAAATAAGGTGTTTTAATCCGTGTACCAAAAAAGTTTTCAACAAGAGATCTAAACCGGACAAAGATATCAAACTCATGGGATTTTATTTTGAGAGGGTAAAACCAAATATACTTTGTAAAGTGATAAAAAATAACATAATATTTGAAATCATCAATAGAAGAAATAGGACAGGTCCATGCATTCAAGAAAATAATATCAAGAGTGGAAGAAGAGACAAGAGAGGAGTGGAAAAAAATGGTAATTTGTGACTCTTAATGCATTAACAAGAATTGCAATTGAAATTAAAATTCAGAGGATGCAATAAATATAGCTAAAAAGTATAAACAATGATATAATTGGAGACGATGGATGACCTAAGCAATGATATCACACAGATGAAGTGGTTTTGACACTGGAAAAGGCTACTAACGATGAAGATGGAGTTGAGTATGACGGTCATTCGTACACACAATTTAGTTTGACCCTACAAAAGTGTTGCCCCGTGCGAAGATCTTTCACAAGAAAAGAAGTAGGTAAAAATTCAATGGAAAATGATTAGATTGATAAAATTGAAATGTAGAAATAAGATTATTTTACATGGTAGGAACACAAAGAATATTAATTAAGGAAAATGTGCAAGAGCGTGTAGACAGAGATTTGGAACCGATAAGACTAGGAAAACTCGTGACAGCACCAATCACAAATGTCTTCAGTACTATCATAAAGAGTGTGAATAGAGAGATTACTCAAGTCAGTGCTAACATAGTACAATGCTCTACTATCCAGAAGCCAAGGAGAACCAGTAGGAGAGTTAGTAGTTGCAAGATGTGGTCATGGTTTCCATGGTGCCTAAGGGTAAGGTTGCTAGTGAGAAGGTTAGAGAGGATCCTGGGGTGTAGGCAAGAGTGGTTGCATCTGACGAATGACAGGATACTATGGAACACTGTGTCATTTTTCACGACACCACTAGCAACGACCAAGGTAGGGTTGAGGCTGAGATCGACCATCCAGAGTAACGATATTGGTGAGACCTAAGGCATGAGTTGTCGATGGGCGGTAGGAGGACACCCCAAGTTGGCGTTGATTACGATTACTTGACTTGCCGAAAATGGATCAAGAATTGGCGGGATTTGTAAAAGTTGTAAGTGGAGAGGAGTGAACTTGATGGACACGTAGCTAGAGTTCCTTGTTGATGAGTTTTTCATGTACAACATCAAAAGAAATTGGCATGACATGGCCATTGATAATATCAATAAGTAGTTTGTAATCATCGTCGAGTCCATCCAAAATTTTATTAGTGAGATCCTCTTCATCCATAAGTTTTCCTAGGATTGCAAGTTCATCAACATGTATTTTAATAAATTGCATATACTAGAAAATTGTTTGAGATCCTTTAGTGGCATGTTTGAGTTATTCCTTGATTTTTTTTATGTGATCACGTGAAGGTCGAGCATAAGTACTGACCAGAGTATTCCAAGCTTCATGAGAAGTCTTTGATTGAGTGATAAGAGGAATGACAAACGGCATGAGAGAGACGACAAGAGCACCAAAATTCAGTTTGTCCTTACAAAGCCATCTATGGCATTCTGGATTGGGAGTGGCGAGATTATTGACTGTTTTTGTGGCTAAGGGTGTAGGATGAAAGCCATCAATGAACGTGTTGAGATCATAACCAATAAGAATGACTTCCATCTAAAACTTCTAGCAAAGATAATTGGTGGATGTAAGTTTGACAGGATTGTAGATGTTGATCACTGTAAGAGGTTTGGTTGAATCAGTGACATTAGGAATGGTGGTTTGAGTCTTTTCAGGAGGCATGAGCACAAAGTTAGACGAGGAGGGGAAGAAGGTTTCCACTGAGGGATGGCTAGTTCTCGATTGCAGGTAGGTGTGGCATAGAGTCGAGTCGAGCTCGAACCTGCCTATGTTCGAGCTGGGCCTGATTTAAATTTTTTGAACTCAAGCCGAGCTCAGCTTCGAGCCTAAAATTTTAATCGACCTCAAGCCCAATAATTATAACCAAGTTCGAGCTCCAACCTACATTAAAAACTTCACATAAAATACATGTAAAATAAACTTGATATAAAATTATGCATAAATTTATCTTAAAATTGGGGATAACCTCTACATAAAATTGGATATAACCTCTATACATAAACCCTGCATAAAATTGGGCATAATGTATGTACATAAACCCTGCATAAAATTAGGTCTATTGAACATCAGTCATGTTGATTAGTATGAACATGATCACCAAGCAATGCCTTAGCACTTTGACAAAGAGAAACATATCTTTAGTGTGTTCCCCCCGAAGACGCTAAAAAACCAATAGACTTGCCTAGTATTTACATTTTTATACAATGACATTCACTACAACAATAAAGAATGTAACAAAAATTCAACACTTAAAACTTCCTAGATACCAAATTAGAAGAAGAGAACGCATTCAACTTCCTCCCCTTATGGTTTTTTAGTATAGGAATCCAACAAGCAGAATCTCCATCAACTTCCTCCCCTTATGGTTTTTTAGTATAGGAATCCAACAAGCAGAATCTCCATCTCTAAAACGAGCAGAATCTCCATCTCTAAAACTTCACGGAGAATTTGTTCCGGCCAAATCGAAAACTATAACAGATCTCAAGATATCCTAAAAAATAAAATAAAAAATCATACTACCCACAAGAACCGTAATCCATTAGTTGTTGTCTTTCCCATAGTCTTCAAACTGCATATCAATAAAGTCTAAATCAAACAATGCTTGGTCTCCACCCAACCCGTAAATCAACATCGACTCATTCTGTTACTTGGGTTTGAGAAAATCATTACCATAATTAACGCACACTAGAGCCTGGTCCATATGGTGTAGACATCCCAGCAATTTGGCATCCGGGTTCTCCATCTGAAACGAGAGGATGGATGGTGACACCCATGGCAGCTCCCCACTACTTGGATGCAACCAATAACCTCCTATATTCTTGTTGTAGTCAATGTCCACGCTCAACCTGGGTTCATTTCCCTCACCGTTGTCCACCATTCTAAGTTGTTCATTAACATAAATTCATCAAACATCTCGTCCATTGCAAAATCCAGGTTTTGGGAGGTGATCATAGCATCCCCAGGCACCTCATTTTAATTGTACTTAAATCTTCAACTTCAGCCTTGCCACTTGTCAACACACTATCTACCCACTTGCCCCACGTCCTTTGCCTTATGCCTCTATAACTGCACTTAAAGAGTTCTGTGGTCCTCTACCCCGCATGCAACCCTTCTTCCATCATTGGAGCTGTCTAGTTGGCTGTTGTGCTCCTTCCACCTTGCAAGGGTGTTTGCAATCGAAATACTTCTATTACGTGATTTCCTCTGTCTGCTATTTGGAAGTTAAATATTTTAATGCATGTATAAACATCTGTTAATAAGGTGATCAATCTGAATCAGTCTTGATGGACATTGACTTTCCAACAACATGAAGATCACAGTTTCATTAACAAATAACCTAATATGCTACAGACATATATTTTAGTACACAGTTTATATAAGAATATTAAGTTTACGGCAATGTTTATATATTGATAAAACCACGATGATTAGTGACGATCATCATTTGACACTTCCAAAGACACTAATTTTGAGAGCTCTGAGATAATAGCATGATCGATTCCACATGAACAAGTATGAATTGCAAGAACATTAATAACAAAGATATTTTCTCAATCAAGGAAGTACAAAACAAAAAAATCAATCGAGTGTAAATTTCTTCGATGATAAAACTTCAGAGAATAGAAAGAAAATATATCATAGCACAACTAAAGCCTCAAAAGATATTCAGAGATTTGCAAACAAATAAGAATCGAAAGGCTATGCTTCAAATCCTCAAAACTTTAAATTTAAAACCAGAAATTAATTACGAACACAAGGTTGAGATTCATTAAAGTGTTTCCAGCACCTAAGATGAGCTTAAAAATGCACTTCAATCTTGTCAACGACAAAATTTTAGCTTAAAAGACAAGTAGACCTAGCCAAAACAAAAGATTATTAAAAAATACAAAAATTTAGAACAAAAAGAAATCTAAACTTAACTTCTCAAAATGAAAGAATCGTACCCTCGTATTAGGATTTGAAGCCCAATGAACCTTGCTCACGCAATTGAAATAAGAGTTGAAAGGGAAATAATTTTATTGGAAACATATAAAGGGTACTCAAAACCAATGATAGAAACCGTACAATAGAGCCATCATTTCTTCCCAGAAGATTGAGGATCCCTAATGGAAACAGGAGGACGTCGTCCCCGTGAAATGCTACCAGATGATTGAAGAGGCTATTGAAAAAATAGGGCATCCATCAAGGTCTGAGAGTTTTCTTACTCTATCGATTTGTTAGAGAAGACGAGATAAGTGGAGTCGTGGAGAGTGGAAGGTGTACAGCTTTAAGAATAACTCTTTATTCACCACGATTATAACTAAGATTACATTGAGTATTTATATATAAAAATGAAAACATAAAGTGGCTATTTTTGGCCGATGGAAGCCTGGTTTGCATGCTTCTGTAGTGTGTGCTAGAGCACGATACTCAGATTCACAACTGGAACGAGATACCGTAGGTTGATTTTTAACACTCCAAGAAATCAAATTATCTCTAAGATAAATGGAGTAATCAAAGGTGGAACAACGAGTATCAAGACAGCCAACCCAGTTAACATCAGAGTAAGCAACGAGAGCACCAAGAGTAGTGGATGGATGAAAGGTAAGGCCAAAGTGAATGGTACATTTGACATAGCAATGAATATATTTAACAGTAATAAAATGATCTTTAGTAGGAGCATGTAGGTATTGCCTAACAGAGTTGACTGCATGGGCTATGTCAGGGCGAACATGCAAGTATTGAAGGATGCCAACGAGAGACCTGTAGAGAGTGGAATCCAAAAATAAGAACCATCTTTAGACAGATGTTGTGAAATGACCATTGGCGTAAGAGCTGGTTGGCTATCTAGCAGCTGAGCTCGAGTAATAATATCTCGTGCATATTTGAGCTAACCGATAAATAATCCATCGGTAGTTGGAGAAGCTTTAAGACCAAGAAAGTAGTTGAGCGGACCCAAATCTTTAGTTGCAAACTAAGAATTAAGCTCACGAGTGAACCTAGTGATAAGAGTTGAGTTGTTGCTAGTAATAATTATGTCATCAACATAGAGGAGCAGATATATAGTGTTTGAATGCGTAAAAAAGACAAATAGAGAAGTGTCAGTACAACTGCAAGATAATCCAAGTTGAGTGACAAATGAGTCGAAGCACTGGAACCAGGCACGAGGAACTTGCTTGAGACCATAGAGAGCTTTCAGCAACTAACAAATGTGATGCGGAAAACGAGGGTCAATGTACCCAAGAGGTTGTTCCATGTAAACATTTTTAGTTAGAGTACCGTTAAGGAACACATTCTTGACATCAAGTTGGTGAAGAGGTCATTTGTTGGTCATAGCAATAGAGAGCACAACTCAGACAGTAATAGCTTTTACCACAGGGCTAAAGGTTTTAGTGTAATTAAGACCAGGGATTTGAGTGTAGCCTTTGGCAATGAGGTGTGATTTGAGATGATCAATGGATCCATTAGGAAGGTATTTGGTCTAAAACACCCATTTGAAGCCCACAATATTGGTGTTGGCAGGTTGAGGGACTAAAATCCAGGTTTGATTATTTTGCAGAGCTCAAACTTTTTCATCCATGGTAGCAAGCCAAGCAGGATTCTTAGCGGCAGATTTGAATCCTTTAGGTGCAGTAGAGACAAGGAGAGCAGAGAGAAGTCAAGAGGAGCTCATGATATCGAGGTTGACTGGATGGAGTGGTTTGAAAATACTAGCTTTACCTCGTGTTAGCATAGGATGAGAACCCAACGGTAGTGTAGAGACTGGAGCAGGAGCAAAGGAGTGATTCATGTCTCGGGAGGTTCTGGACTGAAAATCTGGTGTGATGAGGAGGGGCTTGCAAAAGAATCAGTGGTTTGCATGGACTCATCGATCGGATCAGTACATATTGAACATAGGTTTAATCTGGATTGACTAATGTGCGGAGAATGGTGTGAAGAGGAAGGAGGAGTTTTTGTTTGGATAAGGGGGGTGAGCATGAGATGATTTTATGAAAGGAAAGTTGATTTCATCAAATTGAGTATGGCGGGTGATGTAGATATGTGAGGTGATAGGATCAAGGCAGCGAGAAGAGGGACTATAACCTAAAAAAATACATGTAATACTACGAGGTGAAATTTTGTTAGACATATAATCACGTAAGCAAGGATATACACGACAACCAAAAGGATAAAAATTTTCATAATATGGAACGGAACCGTATAAAAGTTCAATTGGTGATTTATCGTCAAGAAGTGATGAGCGCAAAAGGTTGATGATGTAAGCTGCAGTGCTAAAGGCTTCAACCCAGCAGTGAGGAGAGATGAGAGTGAAAAAGAAATGCTATACCAATCTTAGTCACATGAAGGTGTTTGCATTCTGCACGTCCATTTTGGGTAGGTGTATATAGGCAAGAAATTTGATGATGGATTCTAGAGGTACGAAGATGAGTCTGGAAGAAAGTACTAGTAAATTCTCCTCCACCATCACTTTGAAATTTTTTAATATGTGACGAATATTGATTTTCCACAAGTTTTTGAAATTGGGTAAAAATATCATAAAAATCTGATTTGAATTTCAAAGGATAAAGCCAAGTGAATCGGGAAAAATCATCAATGAAGATAACATAATATGCATATCCTAAATGGGATTTGAGAGCTGAAGGGCCCCATATGTCACAATGAATAAGATCTAACACATGTGACAACCTATGTTCATGACGTGGATAAGGTATACGATGATTTTTTGCAAGTTGACATGAACTACATAAGGATGGGGAAGGCAATAAAGATGTAAGATAGAGATGTTCTTGTTGACGTAAAGAAGTAATAACAGAATGATTTACATGTCCTAGGCGAGCATGCCATAAATCATAGGAAGCATGTAAAAATTTATTTTTAAGGACAGAAAGAAGAGCAGGGTGCCACCATCGCAGCGTCCACAGTCGCCGCATCCAGCCCAGAAACGGAAAAAGGAGTTCCCTCCAAAAGCTCTCTAGAGCACCCAACCTGATGGAAAATTATTTTTCGGCCACCACCAACCTCAGCCTGATAGCGCAATTGCTCGACGAGCTCAAAGCAGTTGGAAACGAGAGAGAAGAGCTGAATCCCACCATCTCCGGTAAGAAAAGCAATGCCAGCTAAAATCAGTCGGAGATGAGCTGAACTGTCTCGGACACTTGCCGTGACGCCGACTGAAAGCCGTTAGAAATGAAAGAGACTAGCTGAATTATCTCGCTTTTGTTGCGACACCCAACTCCCGGTTCGCACAGACAAAATCGGGTTCACTCAGACAAACCGGGTTCACTTCTAACCAAACTCGGTTCAACAGGTCTTTGCTTTACAAAAAAAAATGATACCATGTAAAGCTTTAAGAAAAACTCTTTATTCACCACGATTATAACTAAGATTACATTGACTATTTATACATAAAAAATAAAAAACAGGAAGTGGCTATTTCTGGCTTGGTGATCTGTTAGATGGAAGGCTGGTCTGCAGGCTTCCGTTGCATTGCCGTTTACAGAAGGGGGAGGAGGAGTGATTGAGAGGCGAGAGTGGCAAGAGAGGCGAGAACAGCAAGAGAGGTAAGAATGACAAGAAAGGAAATTTTCCATCCCATCTCTACATCTCTAAGTTTCCTGAAGAAGACAAGTGAAGACTCTGAAGGCCCGACGTTGTTTAAGTTACCGAGCCGGTTCACGAGCTTGCAAACCGAACCAAGGCTTGGTCAAGCTCGGCTCATGTAACTAAACGAACGTAACCTAGAACTTGACTTGAATTCGGTTCAAGTTCGGGATTGATCAAGCCGAATTGAGCTGGGATCGATCTAAACTCAAACTATTTGCAAACCGGCTCGGTTTGATACCACCCCTAGTTGCAGTCGACGGGAGTCACCAATGATCTAGAACTGAGAGATAGTGAATAGGCAATCATGGACTATGACGCTCTTTTTTTTTCTCGCATGTGTGAGAATCACACATGAGGCTCACACGGACGATACGCCCGTCGTCTTCAACTTTGGTCGTGTCATTTGGTGTCTTCCTTTGGTCTCTATAGGAGCTCAACTTATGCGTGGATAAGCGTGTGGCATAGAGAGGAATTTCCAAAGAGGGGTTACAGGGGCGAGGCAAAGGATGAGAATTTTTTTTCTGGAGGTTGGGAGAAAGAAAAGAGATGATGGAGCAAGGCTGTAGTGATGGGCGAGAGGGAGTTGCTACTCTAGGTCTTCAGCGATAGGAAGAAAATTGCTCAGAAGGATCGATCAGAACAAGAAGACAATGATGTCTCATGCCCACTCTGATACCATATAGAAATTCAGAGAGAAGAATAAAATAAATTTCATTGTCTTCTTTCATTGATGAGGTATAAAGGTATTTATAATTTTACAGAAAGTGTCGTAGCGTGGCAAGATGAAGTTTACAATTCCTATTTGACTTAAGATACGTGTCGTAGCTGGATACAAAGTATAATTTGAGCTTATCCTTTATCTCTATCACGGTATGCCAGTTTTATTATAATAATTTTATGCTGATAGCAGTATTAATTATGTTTAAAAAAATAAAAAATCATTGCTAATAAATAGAAATTAAGGTTGTTATTGTATAAATTCCAATTTATTTTAGTCCAAGGGCTAAGGGTCCGACATCATTCAGCTCTCTCTACCATCAATCCCCATATCAGCTCTCCTATTGTTAAAATGATGTATTCCTTTTCTATTGGAGATGCGTCCATGGGCTGTTTCTTTTGGGAGTCCAGTTGAATACTCAAGAGGAATCTAATTGATATTGGGGATTTCACACCTTAGTTTTTGGCTTTGAGTACACATGCAATGTTGCAGCAACTCTTAGGCCACATCCACATGCTTTTACTTATGGGGGAAGTGAAATAATCGAATTAAATAACTAGAAGATTGAGCTTTAATTGGGATTCACTCTATTCACTAATCGGATGTCATATGTGTAATTTCCCTTTTATGCTTCTACCCTTTTCCTCTCCCATTTTTTTTTTTTAAACCTTCTGGCTTCCACCGGCTATGTTACACACGTCACTCCTTCCTCTACATGTGGGTCCCGCGAGAGACGTAAAGCCGTGCCAATGCTAGACTGTCAACACGTTACGACCTTCGACCAAAATCTGAAAGTCAACCACTCTGAGAGTAGGCGCGGATCGGACGCCGACTGGCTTAGCTGTCAGCGGTCTGTGGCCGTCCACCCGACCAACGGTCGAGATCGTCGGACCTTTCTCCTTTATGTAGGGCCCATCTCACTGTACGTTACCCAAATTACCCCTTCCTTTTTAACCATTTGGTAACGGTTATCGAAGATGGTTTTGATTATGGGCCCCGTCAACGTCAACTATGCTAATGGACGAAAGCGATTATAGAGATTACCGTTACTTGGGCCCACCGGGTACCCTTTTAGTTAATTAGAAACTTAATTAAATCCACTTCTTTTCATGATCCCAAACTTTCGCTCACAATTATTGCTGTTTCTTCTGACATTCCAGAACTACCCCTCCGTGCCTGCTGCCTGTGGCTTGGCTCCGGACCAAACTTCACGGCGACTTTGAACTAGTCGCCTCGCGGATCTTTCGTCGGCCACGTGTTCCCTTTCGCAACCCGCTTCGCACGTACCGGGTCTTCTTAAAACCCTCTTGGGGTCTCCTCCTCCTTCCTCACAAGCCCCGCTCCAGCTTTGTCCCTACCCAGTGTAACGCTTCTGCTGTGATTTTGAGTTGCATAGATCTCGCCATGGCAGAAGCTTCGAAGTCGGTCCCGTCCACCCCCCTTCTCAAGGATGAACTTGATATTGTGATCCCTACTATTAGAAACCTTGACTTCCTCGAGATGTGGAGACCTTACTTCCAGCCCTACCATCTCATCATCGTCCAGGACGGAGATCCGACCAGGACCATAAAGGTCCCTGATGGTTTTGATTACGAGCTCTACAACCGCAACGACATTAACCGGATTTTGGGTCCTAAGGCTTCTTGCATTTCGTTTAAGGATTCGGCTTGTAGATGCTTCGGGTATATGGTCTCCAAGAAGAAGTATGTTTTCACCATTGACGACGATTGCTTTGTAAGTGAAATTTTTCGATTTTTTATTTTTTTTTTGAGTTTCTGTTCTTGATTCGTGGTAACGTGATCCGCTTCTTTTTTTTTTTTTTTTTTTTTTTCTGTCCCTGGTTTTGGAGGGGACGAATTGCTGGAGTTTGAAGGATTTTTTGGAGTGCTTTTTTATGTGCCTTATTTTTTTCTATATTGGGCGATCCGAAGATTTACCCCGGAACGATGAATTTTAATGCTTATAAATTTTGGTTTTGTTGTATTTAAATTTTATGGGTTGCCTTTTTTCTTGTTTGATCCTTTTCTGTCTGTACCTATGGTTTATTGAGTTCATGAGTTTCCTCGATTTGAGGAGAATGTTTTGAACTGTGGATCTTTATTTTATCTATTTTTACTGAGTTGTGTCTATAAGAATTTTTTTATTCAATTGACTTGTGTTTAGTGCGATATAGTTTTCTAGTGTGCAAATCTTTGCATTTGGTTTTGCATTGTTTGATTTGGATTTAGGATCAATGATGTTCTGCATTTTGAGTTTTCTTGCACAGAATTTGGATTTCTGGCTAACTAACATTGCAGAAAACCACCGAGTCATCCTCCACTGTCATTTCTGACTCAAGTTATTCGTGTGTGCTAGAAGATTTTGCATGCTTTTAGACCTTTACCTGTCGCCTTCTGATTCCTGATTTCGTGATCTTATATTGCTGATACTGACATTGGCTCCGGTTTTGAGTTTAATACTGAACTTTATATTAAAAGGGGAAGGTGGTCAATCATTTTCTTGAAGGTGACTTGGAGCTGATCTTTGTATAATGTTGCATTATATTGAGATCTTGCGTTGGATCTGCAATGGACACTACTGATTGAGCTTCCTAAGCTACCTCCATAGCATTTAATCTCATGTATTGGTAGATCTATCTGTCACTGTGAACTTACATTATCAAATTACCCAGTTTTTTTTTTTTTTTTGTAGAGGTCGTTCTGGTTTTATTTGTTGGGATGCTCAGTAGATCTATATGATTGTATGATTTCCAAATCTGAAACTCTTGGTGTTCTTTTTTATTTTATTTTGCATTTAGTCGTCAAGTAACACTTGTTATTATCTGTTTTCTGCATCCGTTTCTATATTTAATCACAAAGTTTTATTATCTTGCCAGTTTTGTCAGCTTTTTAGTTTTTCATTATTTTTTTAAAATGAAAGTCCTTAATACTGGTCTCCTACCTTTCTTTGAGTCGTTCATATAAATGGACCTTTTTTACGTTGTGGATCTGAGCTGATGAAACCTTTATGCTGTCGCATAGGTTGCAAAAGACCCATCTGGGAAAGAGATAAATGCCCTTGAGCAGCACATCAAGAACCTTCTTAGCCCTTCAACTCCATTTTTCTTCAACACTCTTTATGATCCATACAGAGAAGGAACGGACTTTGTGCGAGGATATCCTTTCAGTCTCAGGGAAGGTGTCCCAACTGCTGTTTCTCATGGTCTGTGGCTCAATATTCCTGACTATGATGCCCCTACCCAGCTTGTCAAGCCTCTTGAGAGGAACAACAGGTACGCATCATCCTACATTGCAGGATACTTTAAATCTTTGTGTTGATTTTTTTCCTGAGTCACTTGCTAGCTTTGTTTTTTCTCAGATTTGTTGATGCAGTTCTAACTATACCCAAGGGAACCTTGTTCCCTATGTGTGGGATGAACTTGGGCTTCAACCGTGAATTGATCGGCCCTGCAATGTACTTTGGACTTATGGGTGATGGTCAGCCAATTGGGCGCTACGATGATATGTGGGCTGGGTGGTGCACTAAGGTTTGCTAAAGTCTCTCTCTGTTTTACATGTTTTAGTAGCTTCTTTGTTTGTTCTTCGTCTCTTTTATTGGACAATCCAGTATTTTTTCACCTGATATATTCTCTTGACATGTCTTGGTTTGCGTATTGTTTACACATTGGCTACTTCACCTGTTTGCTGATTGGCTTGAGAAAGCATGTAGAGTAACAAACCCAACTTGATGATTTTTGCAGGTCATCTGCGATCACTTGGGCTGGGGAATCAAGACAGGTCTTCCCTACATTTGGCACAGCAAAGCTAGCAACCCATTTGTGAACCTGAAAAAGGAGTACAATGGCATCTACTGGCAGGAAGAACTCATCCCCTTCTTCCAGTCTGTTACCCTTCCCAAGGACTGCACTACCGTGCAGAAATGTTACATCGAACTCTCCAAACAAGTTAGAGCCAAGCTTGGGAAGGTGGATGCCTACTTCACCAAGCTGGCAGATGCCATGGTGACATGGATTGAAGCCTGGGATGAGCTTAATCCATCAGGGAAATCCGAGGAGCTGCCCAATGGCACGGACATTGCCAAAGCAAAGTAGAAGAGAACTTTTGAGATAGAGATCATTTCAGATCATTTCGAGTTATGTTACCATTTCTTTTCTTAGATGTGAACCCCTAGTGTCTTAGCTGTAATTCTATATGTTGACATATATATTTTTTTAACACCCTCTGCTTCTCTCTGGAAGCATGAGAGGTATTCTTGCAGATTCAAGTTGGCTGTAATCTTAATTTATCTTTTCCTTCTCTTGAGGTTTAGCAATAAAAAGATTTGGGCATTTTGGGTTTTATGGTCTGGTCAGTGATGATTGTGGCTCTAGCCTTTGCTGCGCGGTGTTATTCTTTTTGGGGGGTTAGTCAACTTGAAGTCCAGGTTGATTTTCAATCGCATGACACCCTTCATCAGTTGAAGTCAAACTTGAAGTCCAGGTTGATTTTCAATCGCATGACACCCTTCATCAGTTGAAGTCGTTAGTGGAGTGTAGATGATATTTCATCTGGATGTTGGGGATTAAGCGGTCCTTCATCTCTAAAGTTTTAAGTCTTTTATCTTAAAGAAGGCCATATTTGATCTTATTTGAGATGAAGGATACGTGCGACTTGGTTTTTCCCTTTCTCTTTGCACCCCCTTGTGCTGTCTTCTTTTCCCTTTTTTCCTCCCTCTCTCGCACTCGCTCACTTGTCTCCCTGTGCCCCCGAGTCGCTGCTCCCTCTCTTCTCTCAGACTTTCGTCTCCGACCTCCGTCTCTTGGTTTTCTCTCGGACTCGCCCTCTCTCTCGCACCCCCTCTCTCATCTTGTGCCTCCCTCTCTTCTTTTGGACTTGCTCTCCGTTTTTCTCTCTCGCTTATCTCTCTTATCCCTCCCTTTCTTCTATGTCTTCTCCCCTCTTCTCTCCCACTCCTTTCTCTCTCTGGCTATTCTCCTTTCCTTTAAAATACCTTTCGATTTCGTTCGATTTTCCCATTTCGATTTCGATTTTTTTCGATTTTGACATTTGGGCATTGATTGCTTAATTTCTACTTAGATTAGGCATCGATTTCCCCATTTGGCATCGATTTCACTCTTCGGCTTCGGTTTTCCCCAAATTTCAGAAGGTATGACTAAATCCTAATTTTATTTTTATTAAATTAGTGTTTTATTTGATTTAATTTTATTTTTGGTGCCTAATTGGGGGTTATTTGTGCATAATTGTGGGATTTAGGGTTACGGTTTAGGGATAGTTTCTCAAGTGAGTGATCATATCTGATTTTCATTAAGCTTTCAATCATCCTTTTCCTTCTCGTTTCCGTTCGTCTTGAAAACATTTCATTCATATATATGTAATGTGTCTGCTTATAAATTTGGGCATCCGTTTCTGGTAAGCTTGCATGATGATAGCTATGGTTTGTCATAAATATCCTGGAAGGAAAACCTATCACCCTCACCCTTTCATTATGCTAGCACTTTCAGCACTTGGGTTTCACAATGTCCTCTGTCTTCTAACTCGTGAGACATATCTCTCAATTCAGGTTTCTCTTGGAAGAGTTTACAGTGTTGGCTTGAAGCATGCAAATGAGATCATAGGCACCACTACAGAAGAATTGGTGATGAAAGCAAAACAAGCTGCTGCTGTGTAGAACTCAACAAGCTGGAAGTTTATCTTTCATCTTAATGTTGACATCTCATTTCTTGATGAAAAATCCTACAATCTTGTAATGTGGTTCTTGCAGGCATTATGTGCATATGCGCGTTACTAGACTGTTGGATAGTTCTTGTAAATGTTTGGTTTTTTCAAATTGTTTTTTATCCTTCCACTTTAGATATTCCTACCTATAGATTTTGTGTTATTATCGTGAAAATGATCGATGACATTTTTCAGATATTCAGTAATATTCTTATATATGTCGCCCATCCTACTTGTGAAAGGTTTGTTAGTTGTAGAATTGAAGGAGGTTTAAGGGGGAGTCATTTGAGATGCTGAATGCTTCTATCGTTTTTTGGCCCTTGAAAGAGTTTTTCGAGGCCAGAGTTTTTGCTCCACATTCCAATTGTCCTGTGTGGAGCAAGTCTCCGACTAGTTGGGATGATTACAGATAGGGCTGTTGGAATGTTCAAGTTCACATTCACATGCATGAAATTTGAGTAATTTCAAAGGAAATATTTCATCAAGCTCGAAAAGCACTGAATTCAAGGTGAAAAACTAATATGGGTCTGGGTGAGTTTCTGCATATTATTAATTAATACTATGTGCAAAATCTATCTTATGTTTTTAATATAATATTTTTTTATTTATTAATTATATTTTTTTATTTTCTTTATTGTATTAGTGATTTAATTATGATAATTAAAATATTATTAACTCAAACACTTCATTTAATTAACTTATTTTTATAATTAATAAAATTAATGATTTTAAATTTCGAAGATGAAGACAAAGATGAACTTGTCCATACTAACACCCTATTTCGAAGATTTCGAACATGAACTTATTCATACTAACACTCATTTCGAAGATAAAAATCAAATAGATACATAAGATGAAGATGAAGATCAAATTTCTAGTTTGTTGACTAACCCCCCTTTGTCACCACCACCGTTCTTTTTGTTCTCTGGGCCATCTGGTTTGAATTTTGAAAATGGGTTTGCCTGCCTTGGACTTTGGAAGATTAGAAACGCTATATTGAAGGGACAATCACCACCTTTTATAGTTTTTGTGGGGTTAGCCAGATTCAAATTTAAAAAGGTCAGTCAGTCGCGCTGTGATCAATTTTCCAGCAATTGAGACAAGCTGGGCTGTGATCTTCAGAAGAGAGCCTTCTCATATGTCGAAAACAAACTATCCGGCTTCCCAAATCGTCAAAAGAGTGCATGGGCGTTGAGTTTTTCTATTCTGGAAAAAACTGCAGAAACTGAACAAGATCCTATTATATGTGATTGAATTGAAGGTAGGTGACAGGGTCAGGCTCCCGGAAACAGTTGAGGTGTTGGGTAGCTTTCAGACACAATTATGAAGCAATGGCAGCCTCATTCAATGCGGATATCGTACACAGACGCATAACATTAAGGGCTCATAAGCCGTCAGTACCATGCCACCCTCACCTTTATCGTTGGACCATCCATTAATATTCCCAAGGAACCAACGTACTCCACCGACACTGTTTTTAATTGTAAGCTTGTCTATCACGTGTTCGATCAAATTCTTGACTCTCCAAGAAATCTAATCTATTTTACCTTTTTTCCAGGACTCGGCCGACATGTATTTGTTGGTAAAAGCTGTCTTGTCTTTAAGGGACTGCAACGGCTACATTCATCAACAGCCCCAACCTCCATGACCCAGTTGGAAGTGTACTTTGATCCTCTGATGTAGCAGTAGACATTAGAAGCCAGATTTCCCCACATGATGGAACAAATCAATGGTCTTCATCAGTCTAATCAAAACTAGATTGGCTTTAGCCATTCTCTCTTTGAAATGCTCTTCCACTTTAAGATCTGCTACTGATTGAACCTCCCAACAACAGGAAATCTAACTTGACAAATCAAATTACCAGGATAAGAAAATCTTGTCATAAGGACTGGCTTGGAGATGTCCCTGGACGGAGAAAATAGAACAGCAAAGATCATAATCAATTAGTAGCTGAACCAAGGGGCAGAGAGCAGAAGTCATAGAGCAGATGAGAAGAGAGAACAAATTGAAGCTCCATTTGAATTTCAGTTTCTTCATGTTTTTGGCAATGAAAAGTGATTGCTCTGGAGAAAAGAAGTAAGATATTCCTACAGAGTTGATTCTAGGAAAACAACAGTATCTGTTTTATTGTTCGCTTTTAATGGCTTACAAGGGTTCCCACACTGGGGACAAATGATTGTACCCATAAACTTTTTACATGGTCATAAATTCATTGTAGGTATGTCTGAATGTGCGGTCGGTTGTTATGCAAATAATACACTGAATGTTACATACTGTGAAGAGAAGGAAAGAGATACATAAATGTTACAACTCACTAACAAATATGTTGATTGACAACCAGTGTCCAGAATGTCAAAACTTCAAAACATTAATGGAAAACCATAAACAATTACCGACTGAAAGAAAGACATCTAAACAAGTGATAAAAGTTTACCATAAACCAAGGTCACAGTGCCATTATTACCGATAAGGAGGGAGGCACATTTTGGTTCTCTTCAAGTCCAATATGGAAGAAGGTGCACAATCAAGACTTGGTAATTTCAATACCAAAACCAACTGACCGTCTTATTATTAATTCAAAACATTCCGACAATGAACAAGAAAATATTTATCAAATAGGACAAATTTTCAATTATTTTTCAAAAGCTGATGATCCCTTGGTTTAGAGAGTTTCCAAATGATATTCATAAAACATTATAAAATGTCCAGGAAGAAAAGAATTAGATAGAAAATAGAATGTGAATCAAAATAAACTATCGAGCAAAGTTACCTCCATGTCAAGTTCATGACCAATACGTGCAATCTACCATCTTCTTCAACGACAAGAAGATAATTTGGTTCACAAACTAGCATACAACAAATACAGCCTAAACTTGTTCAACAACAAAACATAACAAAGCTTAACATGCACAAGTTTCAGAGCATTTTCTTCACAAGAATCAGATGTGCATGTTGAACATAAACAATGAATATTCTGCTCCCTGAAAACATAAAAATGAATAGGTAGCATAATATAACTTGCAAGTCAAGTTTCATAAACCTGAGTTACCATGAAGAGCAACATTGTGTTAACCTGAAAAGAGGAGCCTTGACACTGTCAAGTAAAATAAGTTGCTGGGCATCTGAAATTAACTGCAAAACTGAGCTTTCAACTGCAATCTGTTAAAATTAGCAGAAAAAACATGTAATGCACAAAAGTACTCAGGTCTGAAGCATATAATAGTCATGAAATAGCAAGAAAACAGTCACTTACTTTTTTATCCATTATGCCTGTAGAAGTTGGTAAAATTAGAGATGTATAACAAGGAAATTAGAGGCTTTTCCCCCTGATTGGAATATTATAGATGAAAAGTATCCGTTCACTTTCTGTGAAAAGCATCTTTACTTTGCTTCTTTACTTACTTAATAACCGAGATAAGATTGAAGCAGGGTGTGTATAACAGCCAACTGGCTCTACCAGGCATTCTTTAACTCTTTCTTGGCATTGAAAACTTCAGTATTCTCTTTCATAGAGCACAAGCTACCAATGTCGTCAACAGCACACCTACTTATTGATGGGTGAGAGGATATACCCTGATCCATCTTAGACATCAGACCTTTGGAATCTGGGCTACTCCTGGGTGTATCCAGACTTTGGTGTTGCCCAAAGATTTTGACACCTGTCGGCTCATGTTATTTCATTACATGCAGAGTTCACACGTTCAATTTCTCATCATAGACCAGTCATCAGTATAACTGCTTTTGCAAAGTCGATCACCATGTTTCTCACTAGGGGAATATGAATGTGGCCCTACCTTCTGACAGACTGTTAAATTACATAGGCAGAAGTATTTTTCCATAGGCTACCTTCCTCGGCCTTGTCCTCTGCCAAAATTATCTCTACCTTTGCCTCTACCAGTCCCTGTGCGTCCCTTGGACGTGCCAGTAGCATCAGATGTAATAGCTGATGTATTAAGGGCAGTAGTTTCACCCGCATTAGTATCTTTTCCAGCTCTAGGCGCAATAGTCTTTTCAGCTCTCTGTACCCTATTAAAGGTAGTAGAGAGGTTAGGTATTTCATATGAGGCAAAATTTTGTGCCTTTATGCTGCCAAATTCAGCACCCAATCCATCTAGAAATTTTCCCACAAGGAGTTGACTCTGCTGTTTTTGGAGTTCCCTTTCATCTGTAGTAAAAGGATGAAAGACATTAATTTCCTATCAAATACTCAGAAAAGAACTATACTAGTCTCTCACAATTCTGTTACCCCTTTTTAAGCCAAATTTTTTTAATTCATAAACCCTGGAAAGATTGCTCTCTTGTCCATACAGAGCCTCCAAGGACAGCCACATATCCGTGGCAGTTTCAAAATTCATAACTTGGCTCTTGATATTAGATTCCATGTTGTTAACAAACCAAGTCATCACTTGACTGTTTTTAGCCTCCCAATCATCATCCTAAGAAATACGAGGGTCATCTCTAATAAATTTCAACTTTTTCCTGCCCTTCAAGTACATTCAAATAGATCTGGACAAAGTAAGGTAATTATCACCATTCAACCTATCAGAGGTGATAGTGATAATATATATACCAACAGGATTACATGATTCCTTTTCTGGAGTGTAATTCTCACCAGAGTCAACCATATCAGATATATAAGATCAAATAAACTTTCCAAAAAGTTCTAAATCAACCAGCTCAAGTGGGCCCCACAATGTAAAAACCACAATTAGTGTAGATATAAGATGTACGCAGATCAACCAATCCAAAAAATCCAACAAGGGGATCAAATTCAGAAGACAAAGTGCACTGGAACCTGCACTAGGACTAACGTCAGCAAGTGCATAGATGATGTTAGCAGTCACAGTTCTGGAATTTTGGCGCTCACTTCCAGATTAGCATAAAAAAACCTCTTTTGGCAGTTTAGAACATCATAATCTATTCTTAGAACATTAGAACCAGTAACCGTAGGGTTATAACAGTAGACAAAGTGCACTGGAACCTGTACTAGGACTAACGTCAGCAAGTGCATAGATGATGTTAGCAGTCACAGTTCTGGAATTTTGGCGCTCACCTCCAGATTAGCATAAAAAAGCCTCTTTTGGCAGTTTAGAACATCATAATCTATTCTTAGAACATTAGAACCAGTAACCGTAGGGTTATAACAGTAGCCAAAAACTAGAAAAAGATTTTTCCTTCATCTAGACGTCTACTTCAAAAAGGAAAAAAAACTCACAAAGATCCTTTCCAGATGTGATCTACTGCTCTGATACTATGTAAAAAGTAAGAAGAAGAAACATTGAAGAGAGAATGAGAGGAAGAGAATGTGGAGAAGAGAAACTGAGATGGGGGACCTGGACATCCCCCAACTTCTATTTATAGCTTAAGGTTGAGTGGGTTGAGTACAATTTACAGCATTACCCCTACTTTAAGTGAAAACCTTAATTCGCTGCATCTCCTATTCTACGTGTCCTTTTTACATGAAATTTGGTTCATACACATAGTTTGACATGTAGAATAAGATTACATCAAGAAATATAAATAATGACAAGGTAAAATCACCAAAATGCCCTTATTCTTGTTTTTCAATAGAGGTATTGTTCTTTCTCAACAAAAATATGTTGTGCACGTGTTGCATAAATATAGTATATTAGGTGCTAAACCAATGGAAACCTCTATGGAAGTGAATGTTAGTCTCCATGATTAGTTGGAAAGTTGATTTATGCAACTGTAACTAGTCCTGATATATCCTTTGCAGTGGGTGTAGTGAACCAGTTTATGGAATATCCGAGGTTGGTCCATTTAGAAGCAATTCACTGAATCTTAAAGTATTTGAAAGGAGCTAATGGAAAAGGTCTTCTGTATACTTGGAGTGATATGATAGATATATTGGGGTACTTTGATGCAGATTACGTTGGGTTTAAAATAGATAGGAGATCAACTATTGGTTACTGTTGTTTTCTTGGAGATAAACAAGTGAGCTAGAAGACCAAGAATCAAGTTGTGGTAGCCACATCTAGTGCAAGAGCTGAATACCGATCAATGGCTCACACAGCTAGCGATCACATGTGGGTCAAGTTGGTTCTGAGTGAGTTGGTCTTTTTGTCCCATAACCTATGACTATGAAATGTGATAATCAAGCAACAATTTTCATAGCAAGTAATCCTGTGTTTCATGAAAGAACGAAACACATAAAAGTTGATTGTCATTTTATTAGAGATATTGTCTTGCAAGGGAAAGTAGTTAATCTGAAAGTGAAGTCCCTAGAGCAGATTAGAGTTGTATTTACGAAACCTCTTGGAAGGAAAAAAACACAGGATTTTGTGACAAGCTAAGACTTTTTATATTTACTCTCCAGTTTGAGGGGGAGTGTTAAAGTACATTAGGTAGGGGTATTTTAATCATTTTTATATGTTTGATAAGTGTCATAATGTATCAGATAGGTAGTCTTTTATGTCATGTGCCTATGTTTCAATTTGTATGAAATCTAAGTTGTATAGAGAGAGTTATGTAGGTTGTGCATGAGGGACATTTTAGTCCTTTCATGCTGTTTCGCTTAAAGAGATTATAAAGGGGATAAGTTTTGATTTCCAGAGACTTATCCCAGCAGCCACCACTGCTGCTTCTCTCAGGCCTTCTTCCCCCTCACTTCTTCTCTTCTTCTAACTCAACTTTCCCTAATTTCTTGTTTTCTATCACAGAATGGAATCCTCAGTCTTGCCATCAGCAACTCTCTTAGCTGTGGGACATGTTGACTCGAGATGATTGGATTTTGCATGTTCAGACAGGATATTAGAAAACCGAAGCTGCAAATCTGGAAAATTAGGTTGCTGCACGGACCAAACAAAACTAGGTTTAGGAATATCAGTCTGGACAGATCCAAGAGGAACAGGATCCTGCTCCAGGTGTCCTTACCTGAAAATAAAGCATACCAATATTTTCAAATTCATTTTACGACTAAAACTAAAACATGTTAGCTTTCTTAGGACTTGAAATTTGTAGCTGACATTGTAAACAATACCTTCGAGATAACCAAGCGCATTGCTGGCTTCTATGTCAGAGAGGATATCTTCAAAGGGTGACATACAACCACTTGGGGGAAAACATGAGTGATTTTCGTTTTTCTCCTCACTTTTATTTCCTGATACAACAGCCTTATCATGGTAACATGCCAAATTTTCCTCGTCTGTATGTTGATAGTCAGAGGGCCCTCGTCTGATTAGGTCTTACAGGCAAGCATAAAAATTCGAGGCTACACTGTCCCTTATCTGGAATTGAGTCAATGGTTTTATCAAAGCCAGGAGACAGGGATCCGGTTGCAGTAAGATCATGGACAGCAACTTCAAAGCTGTCTGGAATAACCAATTTGGCATCTTCAAGGAGTCTGCTTTCAGTAACGAGGACATGAGCATTGTCTATGGAGTCATTCACAAGTTCATCAGGTTCACTTGCTTCAGGTCCACCTTGACAATCTATACATTTATGATCATCAAAATTATCACAAAATTCAGATTACTAATTGCTTGTTTTGGACACAAGGGATGAAACTAGAGCCTTGAGATCTCACACAAACATGGTGATGGCTGTTTTTGTTCTCCTTACGAGATTCTGTTTGAACCACATATAATGGATTTGTTGATTTTCAAGACTCCATGGATTTAGCTCATGGAGAAAAAGGGAGAGAGACCCATTGGGAGAAAACCAGAGGAAGAAGAGGTTATGGATTTGATTTCCTAACCCTCCCCCTGAAGCTCAATTTATAGATTAATGAAACTACTGTATTACAATAATACCTGAACTTAGGGTTTAGGGTTTAGGGTTTTAACCCTGGAACTTTAACCTAATTACATCAATGTCATCTCTATGAGATGACTCTTTATTTACCATCTTGCCATCATTGTATGGGTCTGTGGGCCTTGAGCCATCTTCCACATCTCTTGGAAGTGGGTCTTCCTTGGTCTTATGGGTTTGGGCCCATCTTCCAACACACTTGGATATGTGTGCCTTCCTTGGTCGTGTGGGCTTCGGCCCTATCTTCCAACACTCCCCCTCAAGTTGGGGGTGAGAGAACAGCATGAACTCCCAGCTTGTTGCAAATGATGTATAAAATATTTTTTGTATAATGTGGCACATCTTCCAATACTCCCCCTCACGTTGGTGTTCTCGTTGATGAGGCCCAGTTGGCATAAGAAAAGTGAGAGTAAATTCACTTTAAGTCGTATGACATTGCTCTTTAATCCAGTCAAATAACTCATGCTGGATGTTCGGCACACTCCTATCTTCTGTAGGTAGTGTCACTCCTATTAATGTAGGTAGTGGGTCTATACGTTCGGAAGTGTAATAAAAAACTCTTCCATCACCGTGTCCCTCCACAAGACAACGACTCTCAAGTGGTAGGAGTAATAAATTTTAATTTATGGGTGTAGTGGATCCATAGAGACTGAGGCCATCTCTTCTTCAATAATAATGCCTCACCCAAAGAGACATAATAGTAGTAGCTGTAATGGGCCTGGGCCCATATAACATGAACCAAAATAATTCTTGTAAAAATGACCCATGAAAAAAAATTCAATGCAAGTATATGTACCAAATAATATGTTGACTAAGGAATAATTTGTCAATACTTCAAAATAATAATCTAACCACGGAAAAAATACCAACTCGCGCCGAGTCAAATAGTAGACCAATATATCGGATTCTGGACACGTATACCGAGGCAGGAAATAAGTGGATCATGTCTGAGTTGACTCACAGATTGACCCGGACCGGTTTGACTCGGTCCGAGTTGACTCAGTCGAAACAGAACCTCGGGTCGCAGGTGTGCTGGCTTGACTTGGGCGAGTCCGGTATGAGTTTAGGCAAGCGCTGAACTGGCGCTTGATTAAGTTAGTTTCCTAAGATTGGAAAATCAAAATTTTCAACAGTGTCTTCTTCCCAAGGCGTCGGAAAACCAGAGATAGCGACGGACAGAGAAAATCCAAGGAAGTCAGCTAATCAAGCTCCAACCGAATTTACGGAGCAGAGCAATACGACTTCCAGAATAAACATCAATAAAATCAATTCAGCAAGGAAGACAAAAAAATTTGGAAGCTCACGTATCTGTATCTCAATATGGAAATGTCAGTGGCAGCAAAAAAACAGAGATGTCAACTCAGTGAAGAAGAGTTTCCGAAAATATTTCCGAAGAAAGCATTCTCATGAATTTGCAGAGACTTTCGTCTGATGGCTCAGGATGGATATTTCAGCAAATAGAAGTCACATAAGTCAGATGACTGGATTGATACGACTTGAGCAAAAAAACTTCAAAAAGATGGAATAATGCTCCCATGTTAATGTTTGAAGCTCGGCGATGACATCGGTGATGGAAATGACAGCAGTAGCAATGGCAGTGAGCAGGTCTCTGGCAGAGAAGAAAAAAAATTTTGGCCACAGATTATTTCGTCCAAGTTCGACTCCTGCAGCAGAAATCTGTTGGCAGGGTTATCTTCCCCGACATGGCTGGCTGACTCCTGCCTTTTTCGAGTTAGAAACCACAATAGTCTTTTGAAAATTCCTTTGGAACTCTGCGTTGGTTGTCGAGGACCGTCGTGGGTTGCTTCCCGCTAATGATATCATTGAGCCAAAAACTGGAGAGTTTTACTTTCCATGAGAGACAGGTGGAGACGCCAGTGCTCGTTGGTACTTTTGTTTTGAAACTCTGGTGGGCTGCCGGAGAGAAATTTCTACTGCCCCAACCTTTGCACCGGTGACGAGTGCCGGCGAAAACAGATACTTAGTGGGCAGAAACAGAAACAAGCATATGATGGTGGCAATTACTAGTAGGAAATAAAACAAGGGCATGGTAAATAGAAAAAATAAAAAGGGTTTGGAATTTTAAGATACCATAGCTATGTTTCAGAAGATTGGTCTTCAAATGGGCCTACATCAAGACCTTTTTGGCACCTTTGAGATGGTTATGGGGATACACCTTCCTAAATTGGGCAAGATAATTCTCTTGGCATGCCTTGCACATGTCCCATGGTGTATATGGCTAGAGCGAAACAACCAGAGATTCAACTCCAAGGCTAGTAACCCAGATAATGTAGCTTCTCAAGCAGTGGGCCTTATCTCGAGCTGGCTACATTCTAGGAAGGAGTTTGCTTCTCTATCGGGCGTCTCCCTTCGAGAAAATTGGGGTTTGAGAGCGCACATGGCAGGTCCCCCATAGACATCTAGTTATGGCCACTTGGGATCCTCCCCCTTACTACTGCATCAAACTCAATTTTGATGGCAGTGTTTTAGGCTGTCTTGGACCGGCTGGAGCTGGTGGTGTTTTCAGATATAGCAGTGGAGACCCTATTCTATGCAAGGCCGGTGGGCATTGCTGATTCAAATACTGCTGAAGTGAGTGCTCTTCTGTTCGGCCTCCAAATCTTTAAAGAGCGGCTCCATGGCAAGCTGATTATTGAAGGCGATTCAAAAATTGTCATCAACTGGTGTTCAAAAGAAAACTCTCCTCCTTGGAGCCACTGGCCAATCACTGGTTGTATTGCTAACATTGTGTCATCCATTCATTGTAATTGGAACCTCGTTCCTAGATCAGCCAATTCTTTGGCTAATAAATTGGCAAAATTCGGAACATCCCAGCAATCTCTCATTGTTTGGGAAGTCTTCCCCTCGTGTAATCTGCTCGTTTGAGCTCTCTTAATAAAATTCAGTATCATTTCAAAAAAAAAAAAGATATCATAGCTATGAGTCCCGAAAATCAATGCTCTAATACAATATTGATTTTCAGGATTCCATGGATTTAGCTCATGGAGGAAAAGGGAGAGAGACCCATTGGGAGAAAATCAGAGGTAGAAGAAATTATGGATTTGATTTCCTAACCCTCCCCTTGAAGCTCAATTTATAGATTAATGAAACTATTATATTACAATAATACCCCTGAACTTAGGGTTTAGGGTTTTAACCTAATTACATCAATGTCATCTCTATGAGATGACTCTTTATTTACTATATTGCCATTGTATGGGCATGTGGGCCTTCTCCTTGATCTATGGGCCTTGAGCCCATCTTCCACATCTCTTGATCTATGGTCTTATGGGTTTGGGTCCATCTTCCAACACACTTGGATATGTGGGTCTTCCTAGGTCGTGTGGGCTTGGGCCCTATCTTCCAACAGAATCACACTTAGAGGTTTTGGTAATGCGACCTCTTGCCCTTTTCCTCTTATAGATCTGCTTGACTAAAGGAATTGTGCTTGGAAGGAACGCTTTTGTAACATGGACATTGGTAAGTCCTGCCCAACAGAAACAGTCACTTTTCCCAGAATTCTCTTTTGATGAGCCACACCATCCAATGTCTTCTTCCAGGTTTAGTCCAGTGATTGGCTCTTCGGTATCAGCAACAATTTTATCTGTGCACATTTTTCTTTTCATTAATAAACAATATTTTCATAAGAAGCAATCATAGATGAACCAACTGAGGAACATCTGATGACACTGTAACATCACCTTTTGCAAAATCAAGTGTATCGGTAACACGGTCTTCAAATTCATTCACATGCTTGAGCCTTGATGACATAGAAACTTCTCCACCATCTTTTCTTGCTGTAAAGGAATCATTAGTATGAGAACTGACATCTTATCAACCTACCAATCTGCAACAAGTTCTCTTTTTGAGGTTGAAAGAAGATAAAACAAATAGTATTAACCGACATTTAACTTTGGGGGATTTCAAAAGGAAGTACATGACAAGTTATAAAGGATGAGATAGCACTTTGAACAAAATAAGATAAAATTAAAGCTTCCATCAAACATATTACTCAAGTAGCAACATGCACCACACAGTGCCATCATAACTAGCCACTCAAATAACTTATTGTACCTCTCACTCTCTTTTTCCTTGTCCATTTATATACAAACTGACTAAAGTTTGTTTACATGTGTGCAATCTAGTTTTTCAATTCACTTGAACCTAGCAGTAAATATGTTGGAACCTGGTAGTCATACCCATTGTGTCACAGAAAGCATGATGAAGCTAAAGAGAGAGTAAGTTATGCTAGAAAATCCAACGAATACTGTAGACTGAAAAAAATTCCATAGGATAGTAAAGATTACCTTCTGTTGCTTCTGAAGAATATTTGACTCCTCTGGAAAGCAGTTGACAGCTCTAGAAGACTCTTAAGGGCAAATCATCTTTGATAGTAGATGGACAATCAGCTATAGCTTTTAAATCAATGGGAACCTGTTTGGTTTCAAGATTTTCTGATTAGTGATTCTTGCCCCCAGTGTCGGCAATCATACATAACCTTCTAGTGGGAAACTTGGCAACAGGATTAGATATGTCAAGAGTTCAGGGTAAGAGGACATTCTTTCTGTGTCTGGATGGAAAACAAGCCAGCATTGCATTCAAGAGGCTGGTCAGATGAAAGGATGGAATTGGTTCTCTTTCGTACCACTGTCAACCTCTGCATCCCAAGCTGCAGACCGAATATGAGATCATTTAGGTCCAGTCCCACTACTGGACTTTCTGCCCTTATTTCTCTTCTTCACACTTCTCCCAGTGTTTTCTTGCTCTTCCTGATATGAGACTAAATCAGGAGATTCACAGAAGTCTGGAATTTGTGTCTCATGCCTTTCTCTGGAGTTCTCATCACAGGAATTAGGAGAAACCAAACTTTGTTCTGCTGTTCCATTTAGACTTGCTACAAGCTTAGAAGGCCCTGACAAGTGGATTTTCAAACCCAAAAAGCAGCATATTGTAAAATAATTGGAGAAAAAAAAAAGCTGCATTTAGTTGATAACTTGCTAAGATTTGTGTTGCAGCTAGTTACACATTTCCCTTAAAGAATCAACTCTCGACATAGGAAATGATAAATGATAGGTCAAGTTAGGGGAAGAACTCATAAATGGCTAAAAAATTTAAGAGCAATCTTCCACTTGGCCATATACTATTTTAATAAACACCATGAATGCACAAAAGCTGATTAAATATTTCTGTTTCCTCATTAACTTAGCAGGAAAGAGAAATGCATCATCAAATAGGAAAGAGGGTTGCGGCTAACTACAACACAAAACGAGGATCAGAATAGTTTCCCATAGGAATGAAAGAATCAGAATAAAAAAAATCTAATCTTACCCATTTTGGTAACCATTACACCTCGAAAATAAAAAAAGCAATAAACAGACCTCAACTCCGTCTATGTTGCAAGAAAATCTCTTTCCATGCAATGTTTTCACACGTGGACCACTTCTCTCTGAAAATTTTCCCAAGCCATTTCAGGTGTCCATCCGGAAGGTGACTCTCCGTCCCAAGAAGAGATCTACATCTCAAGAAATGAAGAGGACCAGAAAATATGTGAATGAAAGTAGACAAAAACATAAAACTCTTCACAGCAATGGAATCCAACAGTAAAAGTAATTGCAACAAACATCACCAGGTACTGAAACTTATACATACCCAAAACATTCAATCTTGTTTAAATAAACACCCCACAAACATAAGCAAATTGCTTACTATAAACACAGTTCCTTTTGAGGCCTTCATGAATATTCATCCTGTATGTGTATTTCGAACAGATAACCAATAGGATAAGGTGCCGATCTGTACCATGAACAACAGAGAAGCACCCATATCCTTCAGTGGAAGCTTCATGTCTTAAACTTTATAGCATAAAAGACAAATATCATGCAAAAAGGCTAAAGCCTAAAAGGACATAAATGCATAGGTGGTAAATCAATATGATTAGTACAGTGCTACTTAGATATCAAAATTGATCAAAGAAATGTAGCCTGACTGTTTCAGTTTTTTGGAATGATATAGAGGCTTCAGAGATCCATAAAGTGTTGGAGGGAGAGCAAATTTCAGTTGTTGAACAAAAAGTTAAACACCAAGAAGACCAACTTCTCAACCATTGGCACTGAGACATTTCAAAATTGAAGCCTCTCCTCTCTCATAATTGTCAAGAAAAAAAAAACTTGCATGTCAGACATTATTGTTGAAGAACATATATGGAAGAGTCTTACGTGACTCTCATTGTAAAAAGTCTCACAGAGCCAGAATTAATATGGTGGAGTCTTACAGGAGTCTCACAAGAGGAGGTCTCACAAGAGGAGGTATCACAGAAGAGTCTCAGTTAAAGGTGTTTTAGTTATATTAGTTTTTTATTTATATTCAGTTGTTTAATTGTTCTAGGGTTATCTTTTAGTGTTTAACTTTGGGTGTAACTGGGACAAGGGTAGTTTAATTGTAATTAGATTCTAATTATTCCCTCTATTATAAATAGAGGCTTATTGTACTCAAATTACAACAAGTTAGTGAAGTATTTCTCTTTTCAGAAATTCAACAATTATGAGCTAAGAAAATACAAATCGTGTATGCTTTTATAAGCTTGCAGAGGAGCCGCCTACAAACATATGTATTTTCACGGAACATTGCTCAATAACTGATCAAAGGATTTTACATCAACAATTTAGGTCATGACAGAAATGCTCATTCACTGTCTATGTTGGGCTGAAGAGTACTGTATAACTACACTGGTACCCGCTTTTGGGCCCTAGCATTTTGAGCTGGAGATGCACTCAGCACAGCATTGTGTACAATTATCCTTTCTCTACTCGAACAATTAAAGATCTGCATCTTTCAGTTCGTCAATGGCATATAACAGTAACATCTAATTCACATGCAATTGAAACCAGCAATCTCCCCAATTTCCTCATACCTTGAATAAGTAAAGACAGAACTAACCCATCAAACAAAACACAATTACTAGAACAAGGAAGAGTCAAAGATCATTCGATTTTGGCGAAACCAGATATTCTTATAAATATTTCAAATGGCAGTTAGTGCATGTCTATAGTTATTTTGATGGTGGCCTTCCAGGTGTAGGGAAAATCGTCCAAACAAAAGAGAAAAGTTTCTCTCGTGTAGAGAAAATGAAATGAACAAATAAGACGCAGTACCCGAGAGCTGCACCAGCATTTCTTGTCTAAAGGACCTTTGTACAGAGTTGCCACGGAAATGATCTCCAGCACCAGTATTTCTTGTCCAAAGGAACTCTGTACCTGTACAGAGTTGCTACGGGTACAGATCTCCAGGCCATCCGCGTTATCCTGGTCCGGAGTCACCATGAGTCGAAAACACTTTGAAGGAAATACAAAAGAACATGAGTACTCTCTTTTCGCCACTGTTGCCCGCCAAACGCCGGGAAGGAAAACAAAAACAGCCGAACTCGCCGTTGCCGGGGATCGAACCCGGGTCACCCGCGTGACAGGCGGGAATACTTACCACTATACTACAACGACTTGTTGTTGTCCTATGTAACATGAGTTTGTAATTCAAAACATTATTTGAGCCGAAAGACAAAAAAAAATCGCGGTTGCCGGGGATCGAACCCGGGTCACCCACGTGACAGGCGGGAATACTTACCACTATACTACAACGACTTGTTGTTGTCCTCTTTATCATGAATTTGTAATTCAAAACATTATTTGAGCCGAAAGACAAAAAAAAAAATCGCCGTTGCCGGGGATCGAACCCGGGTCACCCGCGTGACAGGCGGGAATACTTACCACTATACTACAACGACTTGTTGTTGGCCTATTTAATAATTTTGGTTTATAATAAATAAAATACTTGGTCCTATCAAGCAATCGACCACTTATGGGTGAGGCATGTCGGATGATGTGTAACATATTTCAGCTCATAACACTCTATTTTAGCTTAAAACATCGCCAAAATAAAAAATACACGACATAGTATATGAAGACCTCTAAAATTTAAAAATATGTCACCCGTTTTTCTTACCATGCAAGAAGTCTCATAAGATTTTAATATTTTACCATGGAAGTGGGTTAGATTCTCCACCTGTACATCATAGGGTCTGTTTGGAACCTATAGAAAAGAAAAGAAAAGAAAAATTTGATTATTATTATTATAAAAAATAGTTAATGAAAATAAAATAATAATTAAATTTTTAATTTTACTAACTATTTTTTGAAATAATAATGATCAAATTCTTATTTTCTTTTTCATGGGTTCCAAACAGAACCCTAGGGGTGTGAATGTGAATGAAACCCTCGTTGCCATCAATTGACATGGGACTTCTAATAAATTAAAATGAGAACTCCATTTCCATCTCATATGGGTTCGATTAAGTTCCTTTTTTTTTTTTTCTCTCGGAGGAAAAGGGTTAAGAATCATTAGGAAATCTATTACATTAAATAAAATATATAATATAAAGGGTGAGAATTTTATCCTTTTATCTAATGTTTTATTTATCATGTATCAAGTAAAATAAGAATAAGTACAAAAAATTAAGTAATTGGATAATTTTATTTAATTACCCATTTATCATTTACTTAAAACAAAATAGAATTAAGTAAGAATTATAGCATAACTAATTACCTTGTTAAGGTATTAATTTCACTTTGTTGTCTCCGTAACCTATGTTGTCAAAGCTTCACTTTGAAACCCTAATGTTTTCGTCTTCACTTTTCCTTAAACCCTACTTTGATACCCTAATGTTTTCGTCTTCACTCTTCCTTAAACCCTAAACGACATCTCTCGTTTCTCTTTGTTCTTAGTTATGATTTCTCCTCAATTTTTAATATATTTTTTTCTTCTTTGTCATCATTTCTCTTCTCTCTTGTATGTGAAAACCCTAGAAATTTTTTTAGAATTTGACCATTATTATTTTCTAATTTAATTAATAAAAATATAATAATGATCAAAATTTCCTTTACACTAACTATTTTTAAAAATAATAATGATCAAATTCTCATTTTCTTTTCTTTTCTATGGTTCAGACCCTTTGAAAAACATGTATTCTCTTCAACTTTTTGGGTTTCCAAACAAACCCTAAGAATAATAATATAATATATAAATTTTTAAAAATAATAATAATCAAATTCTCTCCTATTTACCAATATCACTCAAGCATGTTCGCAACTAGGGCAAGTCAACTCGCCAACGCAAGTAGCCAAAACCCAACTCAGATCGGAAAACCATGTTCATGCGCTCCTATCACGATTCCCATATTTCCCAAAGGTTTTAGGAAATACCTTTTTCTTTCCCCAATAATTTATATATTTCATTAAAAATCAGATAATAAATATTGGGAAAAAAGAAAAAGAAAAAAGCCTCACCCACATACTTTGGTTTCTCCCTAAGCAGGAAAATTGAAGAAAGATTAAAGATACACAGCAGTAACGGGTAAAATAACCCCATCACGAATCAGTAGATGTTTCATCTGTCTTGGGACGCTTTGCATCAGGTTCTTCTTCATGGTTAACACAAACATTAACCTTATCAAGACCCATCAGAGAAGCATGCTTGCTAGTAATACGACGACCTGCTCTAACCTTAGGACCCCAGTGTCTTTCCGGATTTGGAAGGAAGCGTGCCACCTTCTTTGATTGTGCTTTGCTCAGGGACGCAACTGCTCTTGTAAAGTTGACCTGTTTTGACATAAACAACGAGAACAAGAATTTTATTTAAACGAGCAGCTCAAGTTCGAAAATACATTTTACAGACTTCTGGTGGTTTATTGTTTTTGCTCCAGCTTTTCTTAACCAGTGCATGCAACGCACTAGAGGTTTTGTAAACAAATTCTGCAGCAAGCTGCTGATGTCCTGTGTGGGTCTGGCCAGAGTCCTTGTTTCGATTTAACTCGAAACACTGGAGACTGGCTAGCCCAGCTCGGTGCACAAGCTACGCAGTCCACTCAAGGAAAGAGTGGGGCTGGCCAGCACCGCTCATTGTCCAGGTTAACCATATTCACAACAGTCACGGTGTAGCCTGAGGAAGGATAATGGTTCAGATGATACATTATTCTAGTTTTCTCCACCCTAAATAGTCTCACCTTATAGTGACTCAATGAGAAAAGAAAACAGTGAAATGAAGGGAGAAACATACCTGCAGGGTAGGTTCTTTGGCAAGAATTGCAGTTCCTGACTGATCAGGTGGTTGTGCTTTCACTGGGTGATTCTTGACCTATAAACAGATAGCACTAATAAATAGAAATTTATGAATCTACCAAGTTCCATTCCCATTAATGATTAATAAAAGTCTATACGGCCTTCTAATTATTAATAAAAGTAAATAAGATCAATACCCAGCAACGCATGATGTCCCAAATGACCTCCATTGGAGCATCTGTTTTCATTGCTAAAGGATTTACATGACTCCCAGAAATTCGGTACCCCGCATTAAGGACCGCAGAACGAAACATTACGGCAGAAGGAGAGGTGCATTTGAGAGTAGCACAAAGATTGTGGAGACTCAGAAACAGAGGAACATCAATCAACTCCTGGAAATATAAAATACTTATATTGGTAGTTAGGATGACATACAGGATAGGTAAGGAAAAACTTAAAAAGAAAAAAGATGACTTAAAGATACATTAATCCAAATCAAGAAAAACGCAAGAAATTTCTCAAGGTTCCTGAAAACGATAATGGCATTTCGTTACCTCTGATACAGTAGTCAATACTGCAGAAATCCTTTCATATGCTGGATATCGGTCCTTCAAGGATTTAACGTTCGCCAGTATAGAAACCACCCACTCTTGGTCATGGATAGGAGCTGACCATATGGGACCACCCATATTGAATTTCTTCCCACAGTCACTGCAGTCTTGAGGAACCACAGGAGCAAAACCGGCTACAAATTTTACACTTTTATTCTGAAGGTGCAAATAAGTCATATTTCAGACGACACAACATAACTCATATCAGTAATGGTTTCTTTCATTAAAGGAAATAGAAGACAACACAACCCTTGAGCCAAATATATGCATTACCTTCGTAACAGTCCTCCCAACACTTTGGAGATGAAAAGAATCACAGCCCACACACTGATAAACATAGGAAAGCTTAAGAGGGGTATTCTTCATTGCACTTGCAGAGCTGCCCATAACCCATACACACATTCAGTATATACGTGAGAACAAAAAGAAAACTCGTAGTCATCTAACTGCAAATGCTCGCTTGAGATAAATAGTCTACGCACGTGAAAATGCGAACAAAAACCCGGATGTAGAAATCCATCTGTACAGAGAGTATTGGAACTATATATCTCTTGTAACGATTCGCATGACTCTGCAATCAATCATAGTATAACACACTGAGTTTCAATGCAGGTCAAGATCATCAAAAAGCTAATAAATTTTTAGTAACATGTCATACTGCAATCATCAGTTAGTGGAGACAGAAAATATAACAACTTTCGAATGAATACAAGATACCAGTACCTCAATAGAAGCAAGAAGAATCCTTAGGGCCATTTCATGACAATATTTCCCTTTCAGAGGGTAAGAACCATATCTGAGCCAAATAATAAATTATCAGCAAGAAAAGGCTGAATAAGAAGCAATCAAAACCTTGAAGCAAAATTTCCCTCAATATCAGACACAAAACACTCACTTGGAATAGCAGACCTCCCCATTACCCCCACATAGCACTGCCAAGTCAGTAGCTGTACACATCAACATGCCTCCATCAACAACTGATTGAACTGCTGAGTCCAAGAAGAGACATGGTGATCCATAAGGATCAAGATCGACCTAAAGGTCACAACTGTAATTAGCGCTTACAGTGGCACCATTTCCTAAAAAACTGTATTTTAAGTATTAATAACACAAATAAAAACGGAACATATACATTAACAGATAGCATACCACATCAAATTCTTTGAGGTGGGTCAGCATATAAACTCGAGTATCAGCAAGATGGGGTTCCACTTTTGAAGAAGCTACAGAACCATTAAATTTTATATTCCTCTGGCAAGCCTCGATAGATGCTGCGAACAGGCCCAGTACACTTTGTGGTTTAGTACTCTCTTAAATAGAAGATACTTAGAATCCAAATATTATATACTTTATGACCATAATACCTTTATCACAATCTACAGCTATGACCTGACCAAGACCTTCTACTTCACGTGCATACCTCAAAGCTCGTAAACCAGAAGCAGCCAATGCCTGCATATTCAAATTAAAAGATGCCTCAGATATGCACCTAATCTAGCATGTCCTGCACACACTTCAGGAGGTATCCAGTAAATGGCCTCTAAATTGTTGGATAGTATATTCTATTACTAAGGCTTTTCCAAAGTGAAAGAGTGCACCCTTAGCAGGAAAGTTCAGGAACTACCACAAGCCACTTGACAACTGAATTATAAGGAATTGAAATGAATGTAGATAAATAATATGTTTAGAAAATTCAAGGAATAAAAAGGAGACCTCAAGAACTTTTAGCGGCTTTAGCTCCCCTTGGGCTTTCCTGAAGACAGCTTTAGGCAACTCCTTTAAGCTGTCACCAGGATCATCAACAGATTGTTCTACCTGCATTTTACATTCTCCATTTGTTTCACCATTATCAGGATTTGTTTCTGTTTCCTCTATTACAGGTCCAGAAGAGTCTTCATTAGATACATTCCGTCCAATTTTCACTTTTTTGTTCAATATGGCAGCATGTTCTTCTTTGCGCTTAGATATAAAGGTTCTGAGGACAGCAATAGAGAGGTCCCGATTGTTCACCTGTAAGATTGAAGTAGATATACATGTCAATCGATAATGACATTGTCTTTCTGACGGAAAGAACAACTAATAAGAAGAGAATATCAGCAACCTCGCTCAATTATTTCAGTTTAATTTTATGAAAGGTAGGCAGATGGAGGAGAAGTACAAGAATAAACTAATTTCTGACTCAAGTGTTTCAAGAAATAGGAAAGAGTAAAACAATTACTTAGCATTCAGAGCCAACAACTAATTTCAAATTTTTAATCAAGTCTGCCCAAGAGGTAAAAGTAGCATTTTGAATATAACCATCAATAACATATATGCTGGTTACGAAGGAAGAAATCGAGAAAGATTAGAAAAAAAAGGTACAAGTTTCATTGATTAAGGGAACTAGAAGCAAAAACAGGGTCTTTCCAGCAGCACTTCAGTCGCTTAAGAAAATCACGTGATCACTATTTAGCTCTTCCAAAACCAACTTCTATGTACGAAAAAGACCCGTCTCAAACCCAACCAAAATAGCTTGTTCCAAGATTCTAAATATCGACCACCAATGTGAACTGCTCCCTGTCAATTCAAGCTCCAGAATATAGCAGCAAGCAATCAATTACAGCTTAAAGTAATTTTTTTTATCAAAACACACTCTTTCAACCAAAAAAACACTCCCATCAAGCAACCAAAACAAAAACTAAAATTCGAAATACCGTGCTCGTAGTTGATCGAAAGCTGAAAAAAAAAAAAAAAAAACCTAGTCCCTGCAGCTAAACTCAATCACCTGGGTCTTATTATAGAACACTTCATTATTGGGATGCATGAGAATTTCCGCTTCCCCTTCTTTAATGATTGTATAATCATTAGGATCGGTAGACACGGTTGCCTCCGGTTTTTCCTGCTCCACCCCTCCACCACCCATGTCAGGGAAAAAGTTGGAGAACCCCTTCAATCACCTAATTCCGCTTTCGATTTCCGTCGACGAATAGCCGCAAGGCCCGCAACGCGCACGTATGTTGATCTCGATCGACCGATTTCTGAATCAACTTAGCCTCCGCGAACCGAGTAGCAATTTATATGGGGAGAAAAACCCTCGCGTTCCGGATATGGGTGCTTAAACCCTAGTTGGCGCATATAGATTACAATAGTAAGGAAACGTGTTTTGGAACTAATCGAAGCCAAGAAGTGCGTACGTTAGGTTAAAAAAATTTTCATTTGCTAACGGGAGCTGGTTCAGGCGTGTTCATTCACCATTTCACAAACAGAGACACCAACTTCTTACGTGGCGGAGACGTGAGCCATGAGTGGTCACCGTTAGGGATGACATCGGTTCGTGAATAGTTCGAACTCGCCCCAGCACTCGCTCGGTTCAGCTCTATCAATTCCAATCTGGAATCGAATTCGAGTTCTGAGTTGTTTTCGTTTAGTTACACTAGCCAAACTTTACCAAGTTTCGTTTTAGTTCACGAGCTCACGAGCTAGCTCGGTAACTTAAATACCTTCGGGATCTTCACTCTTCACTCTTTAGCTTTGAAAAAATCGGGAGGATAACTATTTGCAGAGACCGGACGAAAAAATTGCTGATCTAACCTCTCATTCTCTCTTCCTCTCATGCCCACTCTCCACTACTCCATTTATCTCGTCTTCTCTAACAAATCAAGAGAGTCGAAAAACTCTCCAAACTCTGCCTAGACAGATGCCCTATTTCAATAATGCCATCACCATGTTCTTCACTATCGAATTTCGAGATTTGCCAATAGTGCCCTATTTTTTCAATGACATCTTCAATCAACTGGTTTTCACCGAGATTTGTTGTTACCGACGGAAAAAAGGGAAATTCTTCATCAAGGTTTGGTTTTGTGAAAGGTTCAATTTTCTTATTTTCTGTTTATTTTGTTCTACTTATGAGTCTATCGTTTTGTGAAAGATTTGGTTTACTGTTTATTTTCTTCTACTTATGAATCTAGGATTCGATTTAGAGAGTAATTGTCTATAGTAAAAAAGTGAAAATACATAAAGTAAAAGAGAAACTTAGACTGTTGAGCATACGACTCATATAATATAAGGTTGGGGGAAGATATATTAATGTACAAGGTATTTGTGTATTTTTTACACAAATGCCTCTAGGGTTTATTATATAAGGATTATGTAACCCTGATTATCATTAGTAAATAAATTATCCCTGTCGCTTTAGTGGACGTAGACTCAGTCGAACTACTGTAAATTTGTCTTGTTCATTCCTCTTTTTCCATTCTTCCTACATCATAGACCTTTCTAACAGGCGAGATAGCATTCTCCTAGAGAGGTCCAAACTCCCAATCCTTTGAGGACAAGAGAGAATTAATGAAGTTAGATTCAACCAGGAGTGCCAAGAGATTTGAGAGAAAAATGAAAGATTTTGGACTAAATCAACCTTTCTTATCTAGAAAAGGGTATTTTAGCCTTTTGTAAATACTTTAGATTGCCAATAAATGTTCAATTACTGCTCCCCAATGAGTTTAAATCCTATTTGTAAGATTCTCAACCAAATTAGCTGTTTTTTTACCATTTCCAAAAAGCAAATCGATCAACCATATATAACAGCTAGCAACATCAATCAACGAGTTTTCAACTTTTTACAAAACTTATTGATCGATCATACTTTAGAGAATTTCCCAAGCAATGTTTGGTATGATCGATCATGCTTAATAAACTCTTGATAGCATTCTATATGATTAATCATGCCTATACAGATTATCGATCATATTTTATAAGTTTTTGTAAACTGTATTCTAGATGATCGATCGAGCCTATATAGGTTGATTGATCATGCTTTATGTCAATGTACATATTTGAAATTTAAGCATGATATAGGCTAAACTAAGGGATTTTAATTATAAATCGTTTATATGCATTGATAAAACATGATTTTGATAGATTTCAATAATCTTTAGTAGCTTAGGATTAAAATTTGGATGATTGTCCTCTTACATTGCAAGAATTATTGACATTTTTTTGTGTAAGTTTTTCTTCAAGATGATCTGACACTTCATTTTTGCACAAGGTATTGTATTGAATTTACTGATTCTTCTTCATAAACCTTGATTTTGTGTCTCTTGAATGAAATGCATTTAATATGCTTGAATTACACCTGTTAGCTCATTTTGATTAACTTTTGTTATCATCAAAATATGGATAGAGGTCAACCTAGGTCAAGAATCTTCCCATTTTTTATGATAACAAAACATAACTTGTAGAAAATAAAAAATTAATCCCATAGATGAGTTTATTCATGATTTTTAGTGTTTTTGCTATTCCCTCTGAATTTGTATTAAAAAATTTAGGTATAATTTTAATATTCTCTAACCCCTTTTGGTCATAGATAAAAAAAGACAAGTATAAAGGAAAGGAGAGGCACATTGTAAAGAGATGCACAATGCTTTTCATTTTATAATCTCAAAAGGTTATAAGAGATAAAATTTAAACACCAACTTTCAATTACAAAAAAGTTTATGGTAAATACAAGTCAGGTCAATCCCAGGTCAAAATATGGATGGTAAGGCACTAGGTCGAGGGTGGAGGCAAATTCAACGAAGAGAGATAGTCAACAATGAATTGAAGGAGGTCTTTCATCTCCTTTTTTCCATTCATCAATTCAACTTGGGCTGCCTTGATACTCACAAGTGTCTCCTTTGATGTCAACCACATCATCCTCAAGTTGCATGAGTCGGTTGGAGATGGAGGATGCATCACTTCTCTTTCTCTTCACGAAGGCATATCGCTCACGCTTGATCTTGGTCTGGATTGGGCTCATCACCTAAATAGTCTTCTACTTGAGTGTCCTTTCCCTTACCATTCTTGGAGATCTAATAGCAGCTCACTTTCTCAAATTGAAATTTACTTTCTTTGAGCTCATCGATAGGCATCTTTTTGTAAATACCATGGCTTCTTCTCACTCTAAGGTGACATCGTGACACTCAAGGACAAGAGTGATGATTTGTCCAAATGGAAGACCATCGACTCTAGCATTATTTTCTACATACATCATCTGGTGTACCATGAAATATCCGAAGTCAACTTCCACTGATTGTGTTGAATTTATGGAAAAGAGAAAAACATCATTGACTTTATGTAATCAGAGTACATGAACGCCTATATATAATAGAGGAAAATAGTAGAGTCCAATTATAATTAAACTACCCTTGTCCCAATTACACCCAAACTCTAACACTTAAATATAAGTCCTAGGATAGTTAAATAACTCAACATAAATAGAAGACTAGCATAACTAAAACACCTTTAAACTAAGACTCTTTTGTGAGACCACCTTTTGTGAGACTCTTGTAAGACTCCACCATATTAATTCTGGCTCTGTGAGATTGCTTACTGTGAAAGTCATGTAAGAGACTTTCATATCTTCTCTTCAACACTCCCCCTCAAGCAAGAGTTTATAACTTCAACTTGCAATGAAAAGGATTCTTGGTGTTCTTTGTGCGCCCCCTTTCTTAAATATTTTTGTCACATTAAAATTATCACAACATATGGAATGAAATACCTCTTTCTTGTACTTCTTCTTCTACTTCTCCCCCTCAAGCTGGGAGGTATGGTAATGATCTCTGCTTAAACCAAATAGTATAAATGTAGTAATAATCTCCTCCATCACGGTGTCCCAAGGATGTGTATGACACCAAGTAAAAACTCTCAAAGGGTAGAAATGGGTGATAAAACATAAGTCGAAACCAAACACAAAGGATTTCAAAAAAATATAGTGAGGATAATCACTAAAGTGCGTAATACCTGTAATTCACAAGACAACGATAAAAGACCTATGGATACATGTAAAAAGTCTCAATGGACTTAAAACACCCATATACATAAAAGGGAGAAACCAAAGCAATGCTTTAAAATGGATGGCCAATAAAGGTAAGTGAGAGTCAAATAAAGGATGGTGCAAGAAAGACTGCCAAAGGGTAATGGGTAAAGAGGAAGATAAGATGTTAAAGTCACCCTATACTTTATTTTTCTAAGAAATTCAAACTGCGCATTAGACGAAATAATGCCGACAATAGTCAGCAAATAATAAACCCAAGGCAAGCAACAAAAGAGTTCTTCTTCAGAAATAATGTCTCAATCAAAGAGACACAATCGTAGCAGCAAAAATGGGTCAATGCCCAAATAACAAGTACCAAATTTTCAGTAGATAACCGGTAAATAATGAAAGTCTTTAAGAGTAATATGGACACATAAAATAGTCCACAACGAGTCCATCAATAAATAAGGAAGTTTCACAAAATAGTATGTTGGAACTGAGTAATAATCCAAGATAATAATTCAGTCGGAGATAGAGAACCGAGTAGAACCGAGTCAAATAGTGGACTAATATAACCGAGTCATAGAAGAAATATGTATAGAACTTGGAACCCAACATGTATAACCGAGGCAGGAAATAAGTGGGTTGAGTTAGGTTGACCAGACCCGAGTTGACTCATTGAGTTGACCCATACCGGGTTGCCTCTGTCCGAGTTGGTCCGAGTTAACTTGACATACTGGTGTAGAAGCAGTAAGCTCGGATCTTTGGTTTTGTTTGGCTCAATTCGGACTGGATCGGGTCTCAGTCAGAACTGGCACAAGACTCAGCAAAACTCAGTTTCCTAATTTAGGGAAACATTAATTTTTCAACAGTAGCTTCTTCTTCCCTGTGGAGCCGAACAGAGCTGAAAAATCAAAGAGCAGAATCGGCAGAAGAAAATAATCCAGCAAACAAAGACTCGAAAATAAGAGCAGTTCGAAAAGATACCAATCAGCTAGCAAATGAAGAGATCTCCGAACAACGCGGGACATTAGCTGGGTATGAAAGTCTAGCGAAGAGACGACCGGAGGAGTTTCTGAAAAATATTTCCGAAGATAGCCAGCAACGACTGAATACTAGTGAAGAAAAATTTTCGACTGATGATAACTCCCGCCATCGGAAAGTTCCTGAGAACTTTTCGAATAGAAAATCAATCCAGCAGAGGAGATTATGTCCAGAGATAAATAAATAGAGGAAAACTAGTAGTAATACGAAAGGTTTCTGAATGAAGATGCCAACCAATGAGTGGGACCAACGTCTCCTTCTTCCCCTTGATGTAGTAACGATCTGGCAGAGACAATTTCAGATGATCAGCAATGCGATGGAATGAAAAGCTGGCCAAGATAGTTTCGGCTTGCCAGTGGAGAAGCAATTCCAACCAGAGAAGTTAGCAGTGAGAATCGATAGTAGTAACTTTCCAGAATTAAAATAGAGTACCCGGTGTAGTCTTCTTCTCCTCTTCCGAATATAGCGGCATGAGCGGCAGAGACAGAGAGGGATTGTTGCAGTTGCCGGTCATGAACCAGTGATCCGAGAGAAGCAGCTATGCAGTAGCAGCAGTAATCAACTTGGACATCGCATCAGAAATAATGTTTTAGTAAATGAAACATGATTTGGAGGACCCAAAAATAGCTTCCATAATAGCAATAAGCCAAATGACGGGAATCATGGCCAGGAAAATAATTCGACAAAAGATTTCTAAAAAAATAGCCGCAATGATAGAAATACGATCTTATCCAATAGGTCCAACAAAGTAATCAACAAGAAAATGACCAAAGGAGACCATAGGAGTTTCTGGAAATCAATCGTCAACAACAGTGGAGAAAAAATTTCACAACACTAGAAATACGACGAACCAGGCTTAATCTACATCTTCTTCCTCCCCGTATGTAGATTCTTTATGGAAGCCTTGATGCTTGTGGATTTAGAGGTTTTAATATGGCACGATGACAACCAGACAGGGTTGATCTCGGAAGATCTTCTGAAAATAAACTAACAACAGCGAAGAGTCGAACCAAGACAACCACGATTATCAGGAAATATGCTATATGTTACAATATGGGACCCACCATGAGGACGTGGGATGCCAAGAAGAGTCCTCACCCAAGCTAGTATGAGTTAAGAAGATAAGAAGCATAAGTTGAAATGAGTTAGAAGACTTGAAGATCAAGAGGGACCCACAAAGATACCACGAGCTGGAACTTTATCAATATGAGCTGGAAGATCATGTGGGATCCACAAGGATAAGGCCCCGAGCTGGCTTCCTCCCTTATGTCCATGTTCTTGAAAAAGAGTTATAGTTCAACTTATATTAGAACTCTATTAGATTGTGTTATGCTTTCATGATAGACTTATATTAGAGAGTTAGAGTTGGAATGTAATTAGGAGATTTAAAGGTTAATTGTATAAGGACTCTATCACTTCCTCTACTTTAAATAGAGGTGTTGTAATTCGGAATTAATCAAGTTCTACAATTCTCTCTTGTGTAAATCTCTCTCTCTTTGCTTGGCGCACACCTTGTTCCTTTTCTCTTCTTCTCTCTACCTGAGACCCTTCTTCCCCTTTTCTCCTTTTTCTTTCTCTCTTCCCTTACTTGGAATATTGGAAAGGGGATCCTAAATTCAACATGCTATAAGAGAATTAAATTTAGGATCCCAACATCAAAAGGAATGCTATAAGAAGATATGATCATCACCACTCATTAAAGGCTGTTTGTGAAGGAAGATAAAAAAAACGTGTGATAAGTACCTTCATATTTTTTTATTACTATATGTTACTGGTTTCTAGACTTAGAAGATGATTTAAAGATGAGTATGTAAATATTTTTCATCTTATGAGATTGTGGATATGAATGTCTCTCGATCTAGAAGAAGCTATCAAAGTAGTTTTGTCGATTTGGAATTTCTGTTAACCGAGACCAATCCATGATCAGATTGTAGAATTTTTTTTTGTGGGAACAAGATTCCCTTGATATAGAAGATTGATATTGAGTCTATTATGAGTGGTTATTTACTCATAAAAAAATTAGAATAATTATTTTTTAGCGTCAATGCTAAATTTCTCCATGCACGAAGTTGTTTGAAGAATATTACTTGGATATTTTTATTAGAATTTTTTGAAGAATTATTTTCGTTGAAGTGCCTATTATGGCTAAAGAAAATGTGAGTAGCAAAGGTAGTATACTCAGAATTACCACAATACCCTTACGAAGGGTATCAAATTTTATGAGTTAGTCCACATCGGTTTGGAGGTTTCTTATAACAAAGGACCTACTTGGTCATCTCACCAACGGTGAACCACCTATTGATCAAGAAGACATTTTTTTATAACAAATGGTTAAAAAATGATACCATTGTGATTAGTTGGCTAATCAAAAGCATGGAAAAATTGTGGAAAGAATGCACTCATTGTAGGAGATATGGCCACATTATCGATATGCTATTACAAGGAAATGAGTTACTGTGGAAAAAATGGTCACTATGAGGAAAATTGTTATAATGCCAACGACAACTCAGACTTGACAAAGGCTAATCAAGCCTTGGTAGGTGATACAAAGGAGGATCAACCCACAAAATCAACTAAAAAGAAAATTTTTACTGATGAAGAATATGGGTTGTTTCAAAAAATGATGGGTTCTTCTCCAAGTTCCTCATTAAATACCACTGCCACCACTGCTTCAGGTATGCTATCTGCCTCATCTTCATCCTGGATAATTGACTCAGGAGCCTCCGAGCATCTTACAGGTAACGGACATTTATTACATTCTGTATCTCTGTGTCTTTCATGAGTTTGTTACCATAATTGACGGTTCTCAAACCAAGGTTCAAGGGAAAGGATACACATCCGTTATACCATCACTTCCACTCACTGATATTCTATTTGTTCATACCTTCCCTTTGAATCTGTTATCTGTTAGGCAACTGACAAAGTATTTTAATTGCTCCATCACCTTCTCACCACTTCATGTGTATTTCAGGATCTTATAACGAAGCAGGTGATTGGTGGAGGCCGTGAACAAGGGGGGCTATACTACCTGGATGTGCCAAAAATAAATATTTTTTCCACTAGTGAAAATGAGACAAGGCTATGGCACAACCGGTTGGGACATCCATCTTCACAATCTCTTCATTATATGTTTCCTACTCTTAAAGTCAGGTCTAAGTTTAATTGTGAAGTTTGGCAACCGAGTAAACATCAAAGGAGTACATACTCACCTCGTCCAGAAGTCAAAAGTATTACTCCGTTTTCATTAATTCATACCGATGTATGGGGACCATTGAGCGTCCAAAATATTTCTCAAGTTAGGTATTTTATTACATTTACTGATGACTTTACTCGTACCACTTGGTTGTTTCTATTTAAGGAACGTTATGAGATACCAATGATTTTTAAGTATTTTCATGCTATGGTACTCACTCACTTTGGTCAGAAGATAAAAATACTTCAGTCTGATAATGCCAAAGAATACATTTCCAAAGAACTTGACTCTTTTTGTCTAGAAAATGACATTATCCATCAAACATCATGTGCCTACACTCCTCAACAAAATGGTGTAGCTGAATGAAAAAATTGTCATATTCTTGATGTAGCTCGAGGTTAATTATATGCCATGAAGGTTTCATACTTTTATTGGGCTCATGCAGTCCTTACCGCATGCTTTCTTATAAATCGTCTACCATCTTCCATTCTTGGTAATAAATCTCCTTACTCTATATTGTTACCAAATGGTGATCCATTTCCACTACCCTTGAAAATCTTCTGAGTGTCAATGTTTTGTCCATATTTCCTCCTAAAAACACAGTAAAATTTATCCTAAATCTATCAAGTGTATCTTTCTAGGATACTCTTGTACACAAAAGGGTTATGTTTATTATAATCCTACTCTTCAGGGCTTACTTGTGTGCAGGGATGTCATATTTTTTGAAGATTATCCATACTATTCTGACAATGCTCCTACAGGTTTATCTTCAGTACAAGGTTATCCTCGACCGGTTGTGCCCCGTGCTACATAAACTTCTTAGCCCCCAGAAACACCGGTTGACACCACACATGCTGAGTTTATGAATCCCACCAAGGTAAGTTCATCTTCTCCAGTTATTTTTGGCCCACAATATGATACTCGTCCTATCGCACAAAGAAAAGAACCCAGATCATGCACCATACCCTCTACATCTCATCCCATATCAAATTTTGTGTCTCATCATTGTCTATTCCCTGCATGTTGTCAATTTCTCTCTGTTATTTCTTCCATATCTATACCACAGTCCTATCAGGAGGCTCTCAAACATCCAGGGTGGAAGGAAGCAATGGATGAGAAATGCATGCACTTTATGAAAATCAGACTTGGGCTCTAGTCCTACTTCCATCAGATAAGAAACCCATCGGTTGCAAATGGGTGTTTACTGTGAAACACAATCTGGATGGACTGTGGCTCGGCTGAAGGCTCGCCTCGTGGCGAAGGGCTATATACAATGTTATGGAATTGATTATGAGAAAACCTTATCTCCAGTGGCAAAAATGAACTCGGTACGTGTGTTATTATCTCTGGTAGCTAACTCTTCCTGACATATATATCAACTTGATGTGAAAAATGTCTTTCTGAATGGGGACATCAAAGAAGAAATTTATATGCAACAACCACCTGGGTATGTGGTTGAGGAGTTAGTATGTTGACTAAAAAAATATTTGTATGGTCTAAAACAGTCTCCTCGTGCATGGTTAGAGAAATTTAGTCAAGCCCTCATACGGACAGGATTTTACAGATGATCAGGAGATCACTCAAGTTTTTATTACAAACACACCTAGAAGTAAGGTAATTCTGGTCGTATATATTGATGATATCATTTTAACTGCTAGTGATTCTGAGGGCATCCAGGAAACAAAAGAAAAAATATGTGCTAGATTCAAGACAAAGGATCTTGGACTACTCGAATATTTTTTGGGTATTGAAGTATTACAATCCAGACATGGGATTGTGCTATCCCAAAGGAAGTATGCCTTTGATCTACTGGAGGAGACAAGAGTGTTGGGATGTAAACCATCAAACACTCATATGGACTAATATACAAAATTATGTGCAGGTACTAGAAAACATGTAGATATCGGGAAATATCAGAGACTAGTGGGAAGACTTATTTACCTGTGTGTAACAAGGCCAAATATATCATATACAGTAAGTGTGGTGAGTCAATATATGCACAAACCACAAATTAGTCATTGGCAAACACTTGAAATGATATTATGATATCTGAAAGGAGCTCCAGGAAGAGGGTTTCTCTATAGAAATCATGGTCACTTCAACATCAAGGGATTCTCAAATGCAGATTGGGCCGGATCCCCAGATGACAGGAAATTTACTTCAAGATTTTGTACGATGGATGAAGGGAATTTGGTTATATGGAGAAGCAAGAAGCAAAATATAGTAGCACGGTCTAGTGCAGAAGTAGAATACAAAGCCATGACACACACTGTTAGTGAACTCCCATGGATAAGATCTATTCTCACTGAATTGGGATTCTACAAAGAAGCTTCGAAGGATCTATATTGTGATAATCAAGCAGCAATACACATTACATCGAATCCAGTCTTCCATGAAAGAACAAAGCATATTGAAGTGGACTACCATTTTATACAAGAAAAGTTCCAAGCGGGTCTTTTATCTCTAAAGCATATATCATCACAAAGTCAAGTTGTAAATATTCTCACCAAGTCAGTCACTCACAAGATTATGTCTACCATTTGCACCAAGTTGGGCATCTACGATATTTTTTTACCCCCAGCTTGAGGGGGAGTGTTACAATGTGGGACCCACCATGGTGCACGAGCTAGTGGGACCCACCATTAGGACGTGGGATGCCAAGAAGAGTCCTCACCCAAGCTAGCATTAGTTAACAAGATAAGAAGCACATGCTGAAATGAGTTACAAGACTTGAAGATCAAATGGGACCTACAAAGATACCACGAGCTGGAAGATCACGTGGGACCCACAAAGGCCACGAGCTGGCCTCCTCCTTTATGTCCACATTCTTGAAGAAGAGTTATAGTTCAACTTATATTAGAACTCTATTAGATTGTGTTATCTTTTCATGATAGACTTATCTTAGAGAGTTAGAGTTAGAATGTAATTAGGAGATTTAAAGGTTAATTGTATAAGGACTCTATCACTTCCTCTACTATAAATAGAGGTGTTGTAATTTGGAATTAATCAAGTTCTACAATTCTCTCTTGAGTAAATCTCTCTCTCTCTTTGCTTGGCACACACCTTGTTCCTCTTCTCTTCTTCTCTCTACCCAAGAACCTTCTTCCCCTTTTCTCCTTTTTCTTTCTCTCTTCCCTTGCTCGAAATATTGGAAAAGGGATCCTAAATTCAACACTATCATCTTCCTTGTGGCACTGGATCCCAAACAACACGGGATCAGAAATAGCTCAGTAAACCAACGGGAAGATTTTGACTACGGAAAGATACAATTCTATCTTCAAAAGATAACAGTTTGAAGATAGCAAAGAGCTTGGATTAAAAACAGTAAATGAAGTGGAAAAATAGAGACTCTCTTCCCAACTGATTAAATTCAAAATACATAAAGTTGGTGGAAACCAAATCCATAAACCAAAACACCAAGGCAACAAAGATAGAGTAAAAGATATGATAGATTCATCATCATGTTGATCATCCACCAAGTATCTACCGAGCAACAATAAACAAAATAGAGAAGAAGATGATTCTCAGAATAAAACTCCGTCAATATATAATATGCAATATTAAAACCTTAGTATAGATGTGAAGACGTAAAGCAAACAACGGGTATAGAGTCTGAAAAAAATAAAAAAATAGAACCTAAACTGTTAGTGATAATAGTTCATAAAAGGATCACATTATCTCTATGGGTTGACTGAGTCAACTCACAAAACATGCTCTGATACCATATTGAATTTATGGAAAAGAGAAAAATTTCATTCACTTTATGTAATCAAAGTACATGAACCCCTATTTTATAATAGAGGAAAGTGGTAGAGTCCAATTACAATTAAACTACCCTTGTCCCAATTGCACCCAAACTCTAACACTTAAATATAAGTCATAGGATAATTAAATAACTCAACATAAATAGAAAACTAACACAACTAAAACACCTTTAAATTGAGACTCTTCTGTGAGACTCTTGTAAGACTCCACCATATAAATTTCAGCTCTGTGAGATTGCTTATCGTGAGAGTCATGTAAGAGGCTTCCATATCTTCTCTTCAATAGGGTCAAGACCCATTACTAAAAGATGCTAGAGGTCGTCAATCAAGAGAAAATTCATTTTCTAGAATTGGGGATGCGAGTGACTATCTCCAAGAAGAGTTGATGCTCCTATACTCAAATCCTTTATCTTGATCTCAAAAGAGCCTGCTATTGTCTACCCAAACACAAGGCTAATAGTGTCGGTGAGTGATTGTGGGCACACGTCTCCAAGGTTGATAGGCGAACTCTCCTTGACATATATGTTGTGTCCATCCTTTGGAGTGACCAAAAGCTCATTAAGCTCATGTAATGTGAGGGATATAGAAATACTCTAAACATAGGTAGTGAACTTGTGCTCTCCATTATCAAGCTCTTCTAATTCAAGGTTTGTATAATGTACTTTGACAAGATTTGGGTATATGCCAAGATGACCCTACAAAAGGCTGACATAAGGCCTAAAAACCTCATCAAAGTACTCAACCTATTTCCTACATAATCCAATGTCCAACTTGGTGGGTTCTATCGTGCTCCAATCAAGAAACATTTTGACGTACCTACTTCTCTTAGTTTTGGTCCAAAAATGTCCCCTCTAATTCGACATTTTCTAGTAATCTTCTTTGATTTGGAGGATCATTTCCTTTTTTGTGATCTTCTCGGTATGTACCATGATCAAAATACCAGAATTGAGTTGAGAGAAGTGATGGAGGAGTCTAATAGAATTGAAAAATGTGTCCAAGGGGCACATAAGGTCAGAAATGGGGTTTCACTGGTGGAAATGATTGGAGATTCGCTCAATACGGGCTAATCAGCTAGATGAATGTTGGAAGATGAGTAGGAAAGGGTTTTCAGAGGCTTAGGGTGACTCGAAATAATTTTTTAGCGTTTGGAAATGATTTCCAAGTTATGGGGTAGGCTTCCTCTGTGATTGATTGATCATTTGGGATGCAATTAAGTCGATTGATCATCATGCAATATGAATTTGTTTATTTGATGTTTCGTTACTTATTTCTCATGTGTAACATGATTTTAATAAGATATGCTTCTAAATCTGAAAATTTCAAGTTCTCTAGACAAGAAGGGTTACACAAGCCTAGTTCTCCTCTTAGCTTAGAAAATCGGTCAAACCCTAATGTCTTCATAAGAATGTATGCTAATTAATTCTCGATAGGAACAAATTCCACTTTAATTACTTTATTTTGAACCAACTCTAGTATGAAGTGATTTATGATTTCAATGTGTTTTGAAAGAGAGTAATGAACTAAGTTTTTACTTAGGCTAATAGCACTCATGTTCTCACAATAGATGAGGATTTGAATTTTCTCTAAGCCATAGTCTTCTAATTTTTATTTCGTTTATAGAAGTTTTGCATAAAAACTTCCAATTGTCATGAACTCAACTTCGATGGTAGATAAAACAATGGAGTGTTGTTTCTTAGAAAATTAAGATACAAGCATGATTTTAAGTAATTGATAGGTACCAATGGTACTCTTTCTATCAACCTGCAAAGTCAATATCAAAGTACCTGATTAAGTTTATGGTAGAAGTGTTCGAGTACCAAATTCCCACGTGATGTGTACCAAGCAAGTATTGAAAAAATTCTCTTACGAGTAATAGGTGTGATTCTCTAGGGTCGGATTGGAACCTGAGCATAGGCAAATTGAAAACATGATGTCCATTCTACTAGCTAATAAGTAGAAACCCTATCATACTTTACTATTGTTGAATTTATGGAAAAGAGAAATACTTCATTAACTTATTATAATCAGAGTACATGAACCTCTATTTATAATAGAGGAATGTAGTAGAGTCCAATTACAATAAAACTACATTTGTCCCAATTACACCCAAACTCTAACACTTAATGATAAGTCCTAGCATAATTAAATAACTCTAACTAAATAGAAGATTAACATGATTAAAACATCTTTAAACTGAAATTCTTTTGTGGGTTCATATCTAATGGGCTTGGGCCCATCTTCCAACGTTCTTAGGTAATGTGGGCCTTCTTTGGTCGTGTGGGTTTGAACCCATCTTATGTGGATCCATATCTTATGGGTTTTGGCCCATCTTCCAACACTCTCAGATATGTGGGCCTTCCTTGGTCATGTAGGCTTGGGCCCATCTTCCAACAACTATAATTTCTTATTTATGGGTCTTCTTGAGTTGTTCAAGTCCAATTTTAAGGATGAACTCATGAGTCTGCTAATTGATTTTAGGTTTTCTATAAGCTTTTGAGCAATGCTTTTTGTGTACTTAGACTGATTTATGAAGGTTCCGTTTTCAATTTGTATTACATGAAATTCAACGAAGAATGTGAATTCATACATTAAACTCATCTCAAATTCACTTTTCATCACTTTAGTAAATTCTTTGCATAGTGGAGTGTTGTTCATCAACATAAATTTGGATCATAATCAAATTTTGATAATGACTATTGGTAAATAAGGTATTATCCACACTAACTCTCTTCTATCCATTTTTTTTCTAAAAATTCACTGTCTTTCGTACGAGGCTCTAGGAGCTTGCTTCAAACCTTATAAGGCTTTATGCAATTTATACACATGGTTTGGCTTGTTCATATCTTCAAATCCTTCGGGTTGTCATTTATAAACTTCCTCTTGTATGTACCCATTTGAGAATACATTTTTGACATCAATTTGCTACAATTTGAAGTTTTTGTGACAAACATAGGCCAATTGTATGCTAATTGCCTCTAAATTTGTTGCGACTGCACAAGTTTCCTAAAAATTTATTCCTTCTTCTTTGTTGTATTATTTGGCAACTAACCTAGTTGTGTTTCTCACAATTCTATTTGCCTCATCAATTTTGTTCCTAAAAACCCATTTTCTCCCAATTGCTATTGATTTTGGGGTCTAGGTACTAGACTCCAAATTTGATTCTTTCAAATTGATTTAGCTCTCCTTGCATAGCCATTATCCAAAAATTGTCTTTTTCGGCTTTGACAAAGCTTTTGGGCTTTTATTGAGAAATGAAAACACAATTACCATATATTTATGAGTTATTTGTCTTGTTTAACCAATGAGTTACCAATTATTTGACCAAAAGGATGATCAATCATCAACCTAAGGTTCTTTCTTTGGCTCCTTAGGAGATTTCTCTTGGTCATTCATATCTTGTGGGTTCTCATCAAGATTTTGGTCTTGAGATTGGGAACCCTTTGATGATTCCAGAGGGGTTTCCTTTTTATCATCATAGATTGAAGTTGGTATTGACTTTGAAGGATCCAACTCATCAAATGTCATATGTAACGACTTCTCAACTTTCATCGATGTTTTATTGTAAACTCTCATAGAAATATTTATTGCCTCCCTTAACTTGATGAACCCACATGGAAGCCAAGATATGGAAGCCAAGAGGAAGTGTGAAGAAATAAAATTGTTGGACACGAAGAAAAAAAAATTAGTTTTCAGACTAAAACACATAAAGCTAGAGGCAGTCATTCGACTTACCTTTTGATCATCATCATCTTCTATCTGATCACTACAATCTGATAACTAATTGCGCCCTCCAATCTCTTGATTGATCGACTCTCCACCACAAAATGGACAAACAAGGCTATCGTTTTCCAAAAGCCTACATGCAGTCATAACTTTAACTTTCCCTACAAAATCAAAGTAAAATAAAAAATTTGTTCCTCATCAACAAAAAAAAAAAAAAAAAAAGAGAACACTTAATAAAATTGAATAATTGCATATCAGATCTACTATCTACTAAATTCTTTGATTGGTTGCACCTGCTCGCAATCTTTTGATCATCATCATCTTCTATCCGATCACTACAATCTGAGAACTAATTGCGCCCTCCAATCTGATCTACTATCTACTAAATTCTTTGATTGGTTGCACCTGCTCGCAATCTTTTGATCATCATCATCTTCTATCCGATCACTACAATCTGAGAACTAATTGCGCCCTCCAATCTCTTGATTGATCGACTCTCCACCACAGAATGGACAAAAAAGGCTACCATTTTCCAAAAGCCCACATGCAGTCATAGCTTTAACTTTCCCGACAAAATGAAAGTAAAATAAAAATTTTGTTCCTCATCAACAGAGGAACCTACAAAAATAGAGGATTGTAAAAAAAAAAAAAAAAAAAGAACACCTAATAAAATCGAATAATTGCAATCAAATAACATTTTTCTCTCTCGATAACGTCTATTTTTTCTTAGCTTCATTGTGGATCAAAAAATGCATTCTAGTTGAAACAGAGAGAAAATAGTAAAGCAAAAATTCATATTCGTTTCTCCAAAATAAACAAAGAAGAACAACAAAGTAATTATCAAGCAAAATGACATAAAGCATATAACATAGTCAAAATACAAAATCATATAAAAATAAAATGGAATGGAAGCAAGCAAAGACATATAAGTAGGAAAAAAAATGTGCAAAGCATAAGCATAAATCATAATCAAAAGGAAGAAAGAATGACTAAAATAGAAAGTAGAATCATAGAAAGCTTGGAAGTAACGACAATCAAATTTATCAAATAGAAAGAGTATCACACCTAAAGGAAGAATGATTTATAAATTGTTTTGAAAATAGAAATTGAGATTAAAAATATACAATATCTATTATAAAACAAATATTAAAAGAAGTTGAGAGAGTAATTAGCATGTAAAGTCTAATCTACACAAAAACAACTAAATCATGAGAAACACAAACTAACAAAAATGTAGCAGGAGCATGTGCGATGCATGGGAGAAGGGAGATAGATAAAAACTACCGCTTCGGATTCTCGTCTTGTTGTTGCCTTTTTATACTCCTATTTTCCATATTTGATGATGAGTACATATTCATTTGTCGGCCTAATAGCGACTAATCTTGATCAAAGAAATTGAGATTTAAAACAACTAAATATGTATTAGTAGATTGTTAATTCATGGTCCTTGAAGACCAAAATGAATCTCCTTACCCTATGATACGTGATATACCACCAACCTTTCCATTCTTATGCTACCATAGCGTTAGCCAATGCTAAATCCATTAGGATTTAGAGTCACTCCATGATACTACTTATTGATTTTGTGCAGCATGCAAACAGTGGAAAAACCCCAATTCATGTTACTAGATCAGCTGAACTATAATATACACAATGGACCTCGTCCTTCTTTGATAAACTTAATGACGTTTTATACCATAAATAAAGAAAAAATAAACTTATAAACAAACCCCAATTAGGTTGAAATTCATGTGATCAGACTTAGGGCAATAAACTCTAGTCAATGGAGAAGGTTTCAAATATACACAGTTATTTCATGATTTTGAGATAGAAATAAAGCACCCAAGATAGTGCCTCAACAAAGCAGAAGAATAGTGAAAGAAAGAAAACACGGTCAAGAGAGACAAGCCTCTGACAGAACCATCTTGAGGAGGTTCTATCTTCTTCAGCCAATTGTAAAAAACAAGAAGAAAAGCGAGGCAAAAGGGTCTGGAAAAGCGAGTTAAATTAAATTAGGAGGGTAGAGAAGGTAAGATGGAAGGAAGAAAGGGAGAATAGAGAAGTCATGGAGGAGAAGGGAATATGGAGGGAAATTATGGCTGGGCTTGTGTGGGAGAGTCAGGATTTGAGAAGGGAGGAGAGGAGGTAAGGGGCTCAAGTGGAGAGGGAGGGAGAGAGGGAGAGAGGGAGAGGGAGAAAGAGAGAACAAAGAATTGAAATAAAGCTTAACTGATTTTCTCCAACCAACTATACTTATTTCAACATTTTCCTTATAAGGTGTTGTGCTCCTGCTTTTCTAGCTTGACCCACTTACTTTCTAACCTTTGAGCATGGTTTTGATAACTTTGGGTATTCTATCACCTTCCTTACTTTTTTTCCCTGTCATTGGGTGTACTTTTGCGATAATATCATGAAAGCTTGCAAATCTTTGAATTCAAGTTTGCTTAAGCTCTTTTAGGTAATGTTTAGAACACAGAAAGTGGAAAGAAAATAAAAGAAAGAGAGAAAAAAAAAAGGTTTCTTTCCTCTTGTTTGGATGACCATGGAAAATGAGAGAAAAAATGGGAGAGAAATATTGTTTCTCTTGTTTGGATATGCATAAAAAATAAAATAAATTTATTTTAATATTTTATGATTAAAATTTTCTCTCGAGTTTCTTTTTCTTTTCCTTTTCCCCATATTTAATCATTTTGTGAGAAAAAAATTATTAACTAAGAGAGAGAAAATTTATTCTCTAGGGTTTTTCTCTTATGTTATTTTCACTCAATGATTCTCTGTTGTCAAACAACAGAAAATAACTTTTTCTTCCTTTTTTTTTTTTTTTTTTTTTTTAAGTTCTAAATAAGCCTTTAACAATTTGGCTTTGTCGGGTGCCGATCCCTTGGAATATTTGGTAGTTTAGAACAATGAGATCTTTACCCAAAATGTTTCAAAACCAGTAATCAACATGGGAACCCAACCCATACTAAGTTGCTTGCAAAAGAAATGTATTAACCACTAGGTGTAAATGAAGGCCTGTCTCGAAAGAACTAAGGGGGGGGTTAGTCAACTTGAAGGACAAGATGATCTTCAACCACATAACGCTCTTCTCTACTTGAAGTCGTTAGTGGAGCGCAGATGAAGCTTCATCTCGATGCAGGGGATGAAGGGGCCCTTCATCTCCACGGTTTAATTTCAATCATGTGGAAGAAGGCCCATTTTGATCTTCTTCGAATTGAAGGACGGGCGACGCCCTCGGCCTCGCTCTCTCTCCTCGCACCCCCCCATCGCGCGTCGTTTTTTCTTTTTTCTTCCTCTCTCCCGCACTCCCTTCTCTCTCTCGTCTCCCTGCGCCCCCGACATTGTTCTCGGCCCTCGTCTCCCTGCGTCCCCGACGTTGATCTCGGCCACTATCTCAGTTCCCTCTCGTCTCCGGCTTCAACTCTCGGTCTTCTCTCGGCCTCGCCCTCTCTGTCGCACCCCCTCTCTCATCTCCGTGACCCCCTCTCTTCTCTTGGACAAGCTCTCTCTCGCTTCTCTCTCTCTATTCCCTCCCGACCTCCCTTTCTTCTCTGTCTTCTCTCTCTCTTCTCCCTTTCGGCCTCCCACTCTCTTATCTCTCTGGCTAGTCTCGATTAGGCATCGATTTCACCCTTCGTCTTCGGATTTCCCCCTTCGATTTCACCCTTCGGCTTCGGATTTCCCCCTTCGGCTTCGGATTTCCCCTTCGATTTCACCCTTCGGCTTCGGATTTCCCCAAATTTCAGAAGGTATGCCTAAACCCGAATTTTTTTTCATTAAATTAGTGTTTTATTTGATTTAAATTTATTTTCAGTGCGTAATTGGGGGTTATTTGTGCATTATTTTTGGATTTAGGGTTACGGTTTAGGGTTTATGGTATTTTAGGGATTAGGGTTTAGGGTTTAGTGCGTAATTAGGGTTTATGGTTAAGGATATTTTAGGGATTAGGGTTTTAAAGGTTTAGGGGGTTTAGGGTTTTTAAGCTATAAGGTTTTTTGGGTTTAGGGTTTGGAATTAGGGTGTAGGGTTTAGGGCTTTTAATGTATTAAGTCCTGGAATTAGTGTTTAGGGTTTAGAGTTTAATAGGTGATAGGGTTTAGGGTTTGATCGTTTAGTTTTTTTTTTTATGGTTTGTGTTTCGGGTAAGGTTTAGGCTAGGGGTTTATGGTATTTTAGGGATTATAATTTTTAGGGGGGTTTATGGTTTTTAAGGTTTAGGGGGGTTTATGGTTTTTAAGGTTTAGGGGGTTTATGGTTTTTAAGGTTTTGGGGGTTTTGTGTTTTTAAGCTCTAGGGTTTTTTAGGTTTTTTTTGGGGAGGGCGGGGGGGGGGGGGGGGGGGGGGGGGGGGGGGGGGGGGGGGGGGGGGGTGGGGGTAGGGTTTTGGGCTTTTAAGGTATTAAGTTCTGGAATTAGTGTTTAGGGGTTTTTAGTCCAATTCAAACAAAGTTGAGTCGCCTACACGGGCGTCCATTAGCCAACGAAACCCGACCCCCGTCACTGACGAGGTACAGTTCATAGTGACTGCGAAGTTATATGGGGCTCTACCAGGGGTCTTCGGTGAATTTGGATTTGATGTGTGTGTGTTTTCATTGTTTAGTGCATATGCATTAGTGAAAATAATTTAATTAATTTTGAAATGTGTGAGAATGTTGTTGAGAATTTTTGAAGTGCTATGAAATGTTTTTGCCATGTGGTGAGGAGATTCGGGTATTATACATATCCACCACATGGTATTTTTTTTATGGTTTGTGTTTCGGGTTTACGGTTTAGGCTAAGGGTTTATGGTATTTTAGGGATTAAGATTTTTAAGGTTTAGGGGGTTTATGGTTTTTAAGATTTTGGGGGTTTTGTGTTTTTAAGCTCTAGGGTTTTTTAGGTTTTGGGGAGGGGGGGGGGAGGGGGTGGGGGGGTTAGGGTTTAGGGTTTTGGGCTTTTAAGGTATTAAGTTCTGGAATTAGTGTTTAGGGGTTTTTAGTCCAATTCAAACAAGGTTGAGTCACCTACACGGGCGTCCATTAGCCAACGAAACCCGACCCCCATCACTGACGAGGTATAGTTCATAGTGACTGCGAAGCTATATGGGGATCTACCAGGGGTCTTCGGTGAATTTGGATTTGATGTGTGTGTGTTTTCATTGTTTAGTGCATATGCATTAGTGAAAATAATTTAATTAATTTTGAAATGTGTGAGAATGTTGTTGAGAATTTTTGAAGTGCTATGAAATGTTTTTGCCATGTGGTGAGGAGATTCGGGTATTATACATATCCACCACATGGTATTTTTTTTATGGTTTGTGTTTCGGGTTTACGGTTTAGGCTAAGGGTTTATGGTATTTTAGGGATTAAGATTTTTAAGGTTTAGGGGGTTTATGGTTTTTAAGATTTTGGGGGTTTTGTGTTTTTAAGCTCTAGGGTTTTTTAGGTTTTGCGGAGGGGGGGGGGGGGGGGGGGGGGGGTTAGGGTTTAGGGTTTTGGGCTTTTAAGGTATTAAGTTCTGGAATTAGTGTTTAGGGGTTTTTAGTCCAATTCAAACAAGGTTGAGTCGCCTACACGGGCGTCCATTAGCCAACGAAACCCGACCCCCATCACTGACGAGGTATAGTTCATAGTGACTGCGAAGTTATATGGGGATCTACCAGGGGTCTTCGGTGAATTTGGATTTGATGTGTGTGTGTTTTCATTGTTTAGTGCATATGCATTAGTGAAAATAATTTAATTAATTTTGAAATGTGTGAGAATGTTGTTGAGAATTTTTGAAGTGCTATGAAATGTTTTTGCCATGTGGTGAGGAGATTCGGGTATTATACATATCCACCACATGGTATTTTTTTTATGGTTTGTGTTTCCGTGACGAGTAAAGGTTGTCTGATAAAGTTTTTTCCGTGAGGACCATATTGGATTTAGATTATACATGGCTGCAAGAAGACAACCAAGTGGTCGAACATATGATATTTGGACATTCGATGATGATAGCAAAATGCTCGATCTCTTGGTCGAGCAGGTCAATCTAGGGAACAAGTTGCCTAACGGGGTGTGGTAGCATGAGGTATACATGGACTGTGTAAATAAGTTCAATGAAGACACAGTCATGAAAAAAACTGTTGAGCAGGTGAAGAATCGAACAAGAGCATGGAAGAAAACATACCAAACGGTAACGAGTTGTATCAACACTAGTGGGTTTGGTTGGGATGCAACCACACAACGAGTTACTGCATGTAATTCTGTATGGCTTGATTACATAAAGGTCAGTAAATCTGTATGGCTCGACTATATGATGTACTATAAAATATTTTTTATGTTTTTCGCGTTAGTATAACTCTATTCCAAGACGTCTAAATGATGTTTTATTCTTGTAGGAGCATAAAGATGCTGAGAAGTACAGACGTGAAGGCTGCCCCCTATACGACAAATTAGCTGTGGTGGTGGGAAACACAATAGCGGTAGGGTCAGGAGCTGCAACCTTTGTAGATCAGGGCGATGAGGTGATCCGTGAATCGGAACATGTCCCGATGGATGAGCCAGCGGACGTTGATATAGTTAGGGATACTCCATCACCATTATCAAGCATGGATGAGTCTCTAGGTAATCAATCTGAAAGAAGTAAACGGTCATCTTCAAGTCGTCGTAGAAAGAGAACCGAAATGCCCGATAACGACACTAGTAGCAGAATTTTTGATGCAATAGATCGAATTGCTCAGACATTTCAGAATTTCATGATGAAAGACGATATTGTAAGAGGTTGTGTCAACGCCCTCAGGGAAATCCCGGACTTGCCTACAGAATTGAAGTATCGTGCTCCTTCATGGTTGGATACACCAACTAAGAAGGTCATATTTATGGAAATGACAGTGGAAGAGCGGGTTGAGTGGCTTAAATTTTGTTTTGAAAACTAATTGTAATGCGTTATAAATACACTATTTTTTTGGAATATTATTATGTAGTAGACATGATATTTGAATTATGACGTTGCAAAACTTATTAGTATGGTTTGTATTTAAATTTGATATGTTGTTGTGTTTATATATTGCATAGATAAATATGGTGTTTTGAGTATGGATGTGGAATGTGATTGAATGTAGGATGTGGATGTGATTGAATGTAGGATGTGGATGAATGTAGGATGTGATTGAATGTAGGATGTGGAATGTGGATGAATGTAGGATATGATTGAATGTAGAATATGTGAATGTGGATGAATGTAGGATGTGATTGAATGTAGGATGTGGGATGTGGATGAATGTAGGATGTGGGAATGTCGATGAATGTAGGATGTGATTGAATGTAGGATGTGGGAATGGGGATGAATGTAGGATGTGTGAATGTGGATGAATGTAGGATGTGGGAATGTGGATGAATATGGTTGTTTATAGGTGTGATTGCAAATAGGTTATGATTGAAGATTGATGTTTACTCGTGTTTATGAATTTTAGGCGATTGAATTTGTGGATTTCCATGGATACTATGACAGACGATGAAAAGGTTGCAATTATGGTTGCATTCACAACTTTGATGATCGCCATGGAAAGATACTATATGTACCATTGCAACAGACGTGTACCACGTTCTTGTGGGATGAATGGTCCATTGTATTTGCAAAAGGCACTAGACAAATCTCCAGTTAAATTTCGTAAAGTGTACAGGATGAACCAACTGGTATTTCACAAATTCGCAGATATACTTTCTAGTAAAGGGTTTTTATCAGCCACAAAGACCATCTCAGTTGAAGAACAACTTGCATATTTCCTCCTAACTGTTGGCCAAGGACAAGTGTATAGTGTCACAGCAGAGATGTTTGATAGATCAAACTGGACGATAAGTAAGTATTTCAACAAGGTGTTGGATGCAATCCTCAAACTTCACTCTGATTACGTCAAACGGCCTTCAGAACGCACACACTCGAAGATTTTAACAAATTCAATGTTTTATCCCTACTTCAAGGTAACATCACTTCCTATAACTAAATAATTTTACATTAATATACAAAGTTAGTAAATATTAATTGAAAATGTATAATTACGATTGTATTGGAGCTATTGATGGAACTCATATCAAAGCCAACATTCCACTTGAAGATCAACCAAGGTTTTGGAATAGAAAAGGTTATCTCTCACAAAATGTGATGGCTGCATGTTCATTTGATATGCAATTCACTTATGTACTTGCTGGATGGGAGGGGTCAGCAGCCGATTCCCGTGTATTGAAGGATGCATTGACTCGTCAAGATAAAATCTTTGTACCTAAAGGTAAGTAATATATTTTTATGCAATACTTTTTTATCTATTTTATCTTCAATTATTTTATGTGGTATATAATTTTTATTATAGGAAAATATTATCTAGTCAATGCTGGTTATGCAAATCTTCCGGGATTTTTGGCTCCATATCGAGGAACCCGATATCATCTGCAAGAATTTGGAGATAATATTCTTAGAAATGAAAAAGAATTATTCAACCGAAGACATTCATCTTTACGGAATATTATTGAGCGAACTTTTGGTGCTTTAAAAGCTCGATTTCAAATATTAAAAGGCACTCCTCCATTTTCTTTTAAGATCCAGGTGAAAATTGTACATGCTTGTTGCATATTGCACAATTATATACGTGCAGAAGATTATGATGATATATTTGAAGTTGAAGATGATGATTCGGGTGGCGAGCTCGGTGGAGGAGGTGATGCGGTCCAATTAGGTGCAATGGATGATACAGACAGTGACGATTACGATGATCTTGAGGATGTGGGTAGCCAAGTAACAAGCATTCGGAGGCAGAGTGCATTAGAATCCACAAGAGCCGCACAATTTCGAGATGCCATATCGACATCCATGTGGAACGATAAATGATAGTTTACTCTTATTACTTTTGAACATGCGTAATTTATATGTACTAAACTTGTAACTCGTTGATTGTAATATTAAAGGCACGAACTCGTTATTTGAATAATTTTTTTTTAGGTTATTTTAAAAGTTGTATATGTATTTATTTATTATTTTATTTTATTTTATTACTATATTAAACTTCATATTTAAGTCTCTGGTAAATAAAATATAATTAAAGTATGCATTTGATTAATATATCATCATTAATTATGTCAAAATATATTATTAATTAATACAATACAAATCTATCTTATGTTATTAATATAATATTTTTTATTCATTAATCAGAATTTTTTTTATTCACTCTATTGTATTAGTGATTTAATAGTGGTAATTAAAATATTGCTAACTCAGACACTTTGGTTTAATTAATTCATTTTTATAATTATTAAAATCAATAATTTTAAATTTCTATAAGATGAAGATGAAGATGAAGTTGTCTTGACTAACACCCTATTTCAAAGATTTCGAAGATGAAGTTGTCTTGACTAACACCCATTTCGAAGATGAAGATCATGTAGATACATAAGATGAAGATGAAGATGAAGATCAAATTTTCATTTTGTTGACTAACCCCCCCTAATTGAGCGCTATAATCTGGATTCCTGGGTATGCAGCAACTGCATTTTTCTTGAGCTTCTTCCTCATTTTTTACCATGGCAAATGAAAAGGATGGAGCTTGAAGCAAATTGGGAATGGAGAAATGATTTTCCTCTTTGGAGAGCGACCAGTCTGGTTTGTCTCAGTTCCCAACAACTTTCTCTTCCTTGATCGCCGTCATTCAGAATCCTGCAAACCGTTTCCGGAGTGACAAAACAATGATTAGTGAACAACCAAAACAGCAACGGAAAACAAAAAGACAAGGCAAATCAAAATACGGATAAAAAAATAAGAGAAAGCAAGAAACGAAATAGAAGATGAAATGAAGAAGAGCAAGAATTCATGGAGTAATAAACCTTCAACAAAACCTAGCTGATGTTTTATACACATATTGGAGAAGGAAGACAGAAAACTAATGAAAGTCGAACTAAAAACCCAAGTTCTCCATCAACTTTCTCCTCCTCTTTTTGCCTGAGAGGGTGAAGGAGATGATGGCATATCAGCAAAAACCTCCCTATTTTTTTTTTCTAGAATCCCATTTGCTTAGAGGATGTTGGGGCAAGAGGAGTTGCCATCTTAGCAAATTTTGAAAAGCTCTCAAGCCCCATTGGTTTACCTTGTCATAGGTTTAAATGAAGATAGTTTCATAAAAGCTCTTTTCAAATTTCAACATTCCTCACGAGTGATAAATTACTTTTTTTGGTATAAAATGAGTTTAATGTTATGTAAATTATGGAAATATTGAAAATATTTCACATATTATTTATAAAATAATATGAATTTACATGAAATAAATTATTTATTATATTTACACACTTATTTAAAAATTATTTAAAATAGATTCATGGGAAAGATTTGAGTAGAGCGAAGGAGGAAGAGGGGCCATGCCACTTCCAATCTCTTCCATTATGTATCAGGATGGAAAGGGTACTAACCTTTGCCTAGTATCCATTTTATAACATGGGTTTTCATAGACGCTATTTAGTTTACTACAAGAAAATAGATTTTTTCCAACAATCTTTTCATCTAAAGGACCCATCAAATTCATTGGTAAAAACTCTTCCAACAAAAAATTGTTGGAAAAGAGTTCACGTTTGCATTTTCGCTACTACTAGTGAATTGCAGATTTAACTAATGCAGTTCAAATCTATAGCAACGAATTTTGGAATAGACTTTGGACCCGATTTCATAAAAAGTTATATATACCCAAAGTATCTTCTTCTTTCGAAAACACAACTAAACTTAAGACTTTTTTAAATTAAAAGATACATATTTAGTGAGTGAATTATAATGTAAACATTCAATCATGAAAGAAAATTAGTACAGGCATTGATGATGGAGATAAATTCTCAGTAGAAACAAGACCAGAAATCTGCCAAGCTACATCTGATGCAACAGGCAGAAGGCTCCATAATACTGGAAGCTACCCCTTGCAATGTCATATGTCAAGGAGATTGGTTTTCTTCTTTGCAAAAACGACGAATATCTCTGCAGTTCAGTAACAAAGCAGTAGAGCTGAGAACTGGTACGTCAAGGGCTACATGACTGAACAAAAAAGATGAGATATGATTTGGTCTTTTCATTTGTTTGTGTTCCTATTCCTTTGTTTAGTTTGGTGATCATGGTTGCCATTTTTCTCCCAATCTTTTACAAATTGTTAGACATATTTTTCTTTAAACGATTAATGAATAAGACGACCTAGAACATATTGAAGGTTGTTTTGTCTGCTTGTATTATCATTTGTTCGTTTAAAGCAAGCCAAACAACAATTTTTGTTAAAGAGTGCCAGAATCTAAGGAAACTTGCAGTTTAAACATGAGCAAACAATATTATCTATAAAACATCTATAAGTACTCACAATCTTTCTAGTCACCTTCCCAGTTTGTAATGAAAACCAACTAAGTTTAGGTACTTCAACCTGGTCTAAAGACAGAAGTCACACCAAAAGGTACTTCAATTTTTAACATGGTACAACTGTAGCTTAGTTTGTAAATTCAAAATGTTACCACAAAGCCCTCTCCAAAGGGTAACTTGTGTAGAATATGAGGAAGATGGAAGTAATTGACATGTCTTCATTGATGAGGAGTAAGGTATTTATAGAGAGATTTACAGAGAACCTTTAACGATTACGAAGACTAACTCTTCAGCTACCTATCATAGCTGGATACATTTTTTATAGATTGAGTCGGAGTTATCTTAGTTTTATCTTTATATCTATCAATTTGTACATCCAACATGACCTAATTATCAAAACTCACTAAATAAGGGGCCTCCGAATCTAGGAACCCTTTTTTCTACTTTGTTCATTCATCATAGTCTAATAATGATCACACCTCACTTAGAAGGATACCCCAATTTAGGTACCCTATTTGTAGTTTATACATGATAATAATTATCAAAACCTCCCAAAGGGTACCCTAACTAAGTAAATTTTTTTCTAGTTTGCTTAAGCCCTACATCAGGTCATTTGTCATATCAATGGTGCTGAGTTTCCTATGCCAAATCAAATGAACGTGAAATCCTAACAGTTCTCTTTTCATAGTTATCCTTCTACGTTAATGGCTTGAATCAAAACTTTCAAATCTTTGACAAACCTAAAATTGTCTGAGATGAAAGAGAGTTCAGAAGCCAGAATTGATCTCCTCAAGGGAACAATATAAAATGGTTTAAAAGTGGGAAGACAATAACAAGGGGGACAACTACAAAGCCTGTCAACTGAGGCTCTAAGTTACCATTTCCTCATTCGGATACACAGAGGGCTGTCCATAGATCTGCCAACTAATAAATGCAAGATCTTTGTACTCATTAATGTATGTGGAACTATCCTTAAAAAAATTGTTAATGATCAAAGTTCTAAATATCAGAATATGAGGGGGTTTTGGGTTTTTGTGAAGGAATCTAGAGGAGAAAATGGAGTTGAGTAAAAAGGGAACCAGGCTGAGGAGTTGAGAGGCTTTGAGAAAGGGGATTGTATGAAGTGAGAAAGCTTCAGGGCGAATCGGGGGTGCAAATGAAATCAAGGCTGCCTTCTTCTTTTGGCAACTGAAGAATGGTCACATCAGTTTACTAAGAAAGCAATTTTTGATCTTAGCATAAGTCGCTTTCTTCTTCTCTCTGGCTTTTCTCGTTAGTTCTAAATAAAGTGGAAGATTAGGAAGACGAGATCCATTTACGGGGTGATTACCTACCTGTACATACCATAATAATTCGTTGAGTTTTTTGTTGCAGACTGGGTTCTTCGAATGATTACATGAGCTTTTATCAAACAGAAAATGTGGTTTTTAAGCATCTGGTTCTTCTTCTTCATTTTCTGCTAATCAAAATACTGTTAGAAATGGGGAAGTAGCATAGCCTTTGAAGTGTTCAATTTCTGTTTGTCTAACATATCTCACGACTGTGCAACCTATTGTTAGCCTATCATGAATTTCTAAACAATAGTATTTAATTCATTGAATAAAAGTTAAACGAAAGCCCAAAATCTTACCTCCCTCCATTCGATCAAATTTCGTAAAATTCACCGGAGTTCACTACGTCTGTATGGCTCTTCCACTCTCTGATCACTCTTAGTGATTGTGTAAGTTGAAGGCTTGAATGAGTGAACGAGATTGGGGACCAAACCTCTATTTATAAGCCAAACTCCCATCAAGCTTATCGGCTTCTGTAATTGCCAATGGGAGGACGTGGGTCTTAAACTTCCATGGACATGGGGACGTAGGTTCATAACCTTCTAAAACGGCACCACGTCCTCCATGGACGTTGGCCCATTGCTTCCGAAATTGAAAGGAAGTTGGGCCAACCACTGTAGTTAACATTCTCCCACTTGGTCCACACTTCTAGAGTAATCTGAATCCCATTGATAATCTCAATTTAAGTCATAAATACATAAATCATGGCGATAGGTCATCTGATAACGAGAATTACCTTCCATGTATTACAATGCATTTATTTCTTATACTTTATGAATAAACCGTATTTTATTCTTGGTCCAACACAGATGATTTTCTCAAAATTAAAGTGCACATAAATATGAGAAAAAACATCACAATAATTAATAATTTCACTAAAATAAAATTGTTCATACAATGAAAAATTACATAATGGAACCAAGTTCCATATTCACGACATGGTCCTTAAATTTAAATGGTGGCATGCCCTCAGTCAAAGGATCATCTATCATTAATTCAGTGCTTACGTGCTCAATGACCACTTTCTTTTCTTTAATAAGTTCTCTTATAGCCAAATACTTTATGTCGATGTGTTTACTTCAACTTTCACTATTGTTGTTCTTGGCCATAAAAACAACAGCTGAATTATCACAATACATTCTCAATGGCCTAGAGATAGAATCCATATTCTAAGCCCAAAAATGAAACTCTTAAGCCATACACCAAGTGGAGTTGCCTCAAACAGGAAACTAACTCGGCTTCCATAGTCGACGTGGCTGTCAAAGTTTGTTTGGCACTCCTCCATGATATAGCTCAACTGGCCATCAAGAAAATGTATCCTGATGTTGATTTGCGGGAATCATTATAGCCAACAAAGTCAGAATCTGAGTAACCAATGACGTCTAGATTGTCCATCCGTCTATACATCAGCATGTAGTATTTGGTTCCTTAAAGGTACCTCGTTACTTTCTTTGCAGTTCTCCAGTGGTCTAACCCTGGATTACTCTGATATCGCCCCAACATTCCAAGAGCAAATGCAAAATCAGGTCTTATGCAGACTTGAACATACATCAGACTTTCGACAGCAGAAGCATATGGAATATCCTTCATGTGTTCCCTTTCAAGGTCGTTCTTCGCATATTGGTTCAAATTGAACCTATTACCCTTCACAATGGTAGCTACACTGGGTAAACAATCTTTCATCTGAAATCTCTCTAATACTTTATTAATACAGGTTTCTTGAGACAGACCTAAGATACCTTGAAATCTGTCTCTATGAATCTTAATGCCAATGACATAAAATGCCTCACCCATATCCTTCATATCAAAATTGTTAGAGAGAAATTGTTTCACCTCATGTAGAAAACCTTTATCATTGGTTGCTAGCAAAATGTCATCCACATATGAAACAAGAAAACAAATTTTACTCCCAGTAACCTTCTGGTATATACATTGATCCATAATGTTTTCTACAAAACTGAATGAAGAAATTACATTATGGAATTTCAAATACCATCGACGGGATGCTTGTTTTAATCCATATATTGACTTTTGTAGCTTGCAAACTAATTGTTCACCATCACTAGAGAGGAATCCTTCTGCTGGTATTCGTGGTTCCATTACCAGCATGACACTTTCTCCTTGTTCCATCACCAATCTCCCTTCTTCTTGAACACACATGGTCAAAAGTTCATTAATTGACCATTTATCCATATGTGTGTTGTAGGAGATTTGAAGGGTCCATATTGGTGTGGAAGGGTACTAAGGATGTAGTGCACCAGGAAAGATTCTGACATATCAACCTCGAGTTTCTTCAATTGTGTCGCAATATCCCTCATTTGCATGATGTGCTCGCGCACACCTCGTATACTGGTGAGCCGAAGGGATGAGAGCTTCATGATTAGGGTGCTTGCTAGAGCCTTGTCTGAAGTGACAAATTGCTCATCAATGGCTTTTAGCAAGTCTTTGACTTTTTCATGATGGTCAACGGAACCACGGATACCAGCAGAAATTCTGGTCTTAATGAACATCATACTAAGGCGATTAGATCGCTCCCATCGTTCATAAAGCACAATTTCAGCTGCAATGCTAGTATTAGTTATTGTTGGTGGTTCGTCTTTCCTAATAGCATAGTCAATATCCATTCACCCTAAATGAAGAAGAATTCTCTCCATCCATACCTTATAGTTATCTCCCTTAAGATCAGGGATATCACAATGAAAATCAAAGAAATTGACAAGTTGTAGAACTGTATAAAATTACAAATGACATGCTTATGTTAAAACTGAGGCCTGAATCAATATCATGCTTTACCAATGTAAATCATGCTTAAAAATTGAATCTATTGACATAAAAAAATACATGTGGGCTAAATTTTTTAATTCAAGCAGATTCAATTATTCTTTATGATTACACTTTACGATAAAACTATCAAATTATGTATGAAGTCATAATTCATGTGGGTAAATTATGAATAATATGATATTTTATCCTAATTAATAAACTTAAATATAATAAAAATTCATGTGGGATAAAATTTATTATATTAATTCAAATTAGTTACAATAAATGTCTAATATACTTTATGTGATCCTAATCATAATATATAATTTTTATGCAATTAAAGATGTTGTGGCTACTCTCTAATTAATAAAAAATTATATGGATCACATGACATTAAATCGCATAGTGCGAAATTTCATAAGAGTAGCATGAATTGAACTAACACTAACAAGTGATCATTATGCACAAATATTCTCATAATATAGGCATAATTAAAAACTTTAACTTCATCCATTTAACTATATGGCAGAAATGATGAAAAGCCAGGAAATAACTATATAATCTACTACACATATGACACACGAAGGCCAGTGGCTGAATGGTCACTAGCATCATGTTTCTCTTCAGCGCAAGGGTTTGAATCCCGTTGGCGCAAAAAATTTAGTTTTGAGAACCGAGTCGACTTGGTCCTCTCTCGGGCGATTTGCCCCAACGAGTTGGAACGGTGAGCCAACTCAACCCGAACCCCCCTTTTTTTTTTATATTTACACCTAGTTACCCCGGCTTGCGACTCGGTTGCCGAGTTGGAACGACGAGTTGACTCAGCCCATATTTACAAACTAATTTTATAAGTTTAATTTTTAACTTTCTAGGCAAAAGGTCGTCTTCAATCTCTAGCTGCGCGCAGAAAAATTGTTCGCTGACGCCGACAAACCTGTCGAAAAGGTCACCGGCATCGACTCCGATGTGTTACGGCATCACTAGAGAGCCACGGACTGTCGCCGCGGTGAGCTCACAGAGAGCTTATAGCGAGCAGTTAATGGCATTGTTCTATACGTTGTCGACGCCGACAAACCGTGTGGAATGGTCCCGACGCCGTCATCATTCTCCGATGTTGTTCATCACCGATGCGAGAACCCATGCTCCCGCATGCAGAGAGCGTATAAATTTTGTAAACAGAGCTTTCAAACTTATGGCTCAAATGGAACCGATACGAAGGATCAGAGGTTTGCTTTGATACCAATTGTTAGCTTACCATGAATTTCTAAACAACAGTATGTAATTCATTGAATAAAAGTTAAACGGAAGCCCAAAATCTTACCTCCCTCCATTCGATCAAATTCTGTAAAATTCACCGGAGTTATCTACATCTGTTTGGCTCTTCCGCTCTTTGATCACTCTCAATGATGGTGTAAGGTGAAGGCTTGAATGAGTGAACGAGATTGGGGACCAAACCTGTATTTATAAACCAAACTTCTATCAAGTTTATCGGCTTCCGTAACTGCCTATGAGAGGATGTGGGTCATAAACTTCCATGGACGTGGGGACGTGGGTTCATAACCTTCCCAAACGGCACCACATTCTCCATGAAAGACGTTGGCCCATTGCTTCCAAAACTGAAAGGAAGTTGGACCAACCATTGTAGTTAACAGCTATCTTTGCAATTCATTGGGAATTATTACTATCAAACAAACCCCAGGTTTTCTTTTTCACAATCACCTCCTCTTCATCTTCTCTCAGCGTTCTTTCTTCATTCTCATTCTTCTCTCTCTAGCCATGGAGTTTCTTCCTCCCTCCGAGCACCTTTTGTACATCCTCTGCACCTTCTGCAGCACAATTCTAGTGGTAATTTATGTACTTGCATCCAATAGCAAAAGCCTCTGAAACCCACTCGAGAGTTTAGGCTAATGATCTTCTCTTCTCTCTATTCTTTCGTCGTTTCTGGAAGAAACCCAGTATTTTTAGCAATACCCGGGAACTGTCTCATTGTTTTACGAGGAAAAGTAAAGATCGGTTCAGAAGCGTTTAGGTCTGAACATTCTAGGTGGATAGATAGAGATGGTATAGTTGTTTACATTGTTGTTTTTTTCTCTTTGCAGGTGGGAATGCCATGCAAGAGACTGTTGGGAAGTGTAACTGTGAAATGCGGCCATTGTAGTAATGTTTGTTATATCAGTACCAGGCCTACGGTGCAAACTCTTCCTCCGGATTTTCAACTGAGCTAACAGCTCCAGGTATCTGATCTTCATCATCATCCTACTCTCCTTCATTAGGAAACCACAAAAATCTAGCATCCACCAAAAGGAGATGAATCTGTTATAGTGTTTCTGCAAGAGCCACTGTAGTTTCAATGGTGGTGATCATTGAATTCTCCAATGGGCGCTTCAATGTTTGGTTTTCAAGTAGAGGTTAATTTCTTGTTCATCATCTTTAATGTTTGGATGTAAAACTAGGGTCGTTGCAACGAATTCAGGAGAAGCCAGCCCTTTCCCATGTTCATCTTCTCCCACGTCCATCCAGCAGGCACCAGAAGTTCCTTCTGTTTGTAAAACGTACATCGGTCTTCTTCTTCAACAATTTGCATTCTCTTTTTCGCCCTCTCCCTATATGAATTTCTCGATACGTATCTGCTATTCATTCCTGATCATTGGTTTGTTTGAGGAAGCTCCGAAGAAGAAGTACAGATTGCCATCAGCTTATCATCGTTATATGAAGTAAGAGAACTGAAGAGTATTACTTATCCTCGTCACCGTCAAAGATGTTTGTTGATTATAATGAAAAGAATCACTTTCATAACTAATATTTCTCTGGTGCAACGATCTCTCTGCCAAGTTTACTCCCATAATAGTGTTCATCTCTTGTCTGTAATGCAATTTAATTGTTTCTACTAACAAGAAATTTCACTTCAATCTCTTTAGGGACGAGGTACTCTTGGATTATAAACTTGATCCATGATCCATGATCCATGCCCAACTCAAGGAAGCTTCGTGATTGAGAGTTGAGTTGGCAACGTAAGTCGGTTATTTGAAGATAAGCTCGTTGTGTTGGCAAGAAGATTGAAGAAAAAGCAAGAAAAACAACAACGTGTGTGGCAATGAATTTACCATGTAACAGAGACTTATGAGGTGATTATTCACCCTTAATCACTCTAAATACCAGTATAACTATGTAAAACAATAAGAAGAAGAAAATAAAATACAGAGAGTTATGCTTTCAATAGACAGTCTTCTTCTTCTGTTTCTGTGTGAGAAATTCCAGAATGATGCAGATAGAGAATGAGACGAGGAAAAGAGATCGTTGTCTTCCGTGGAGTTGGTGGAGGATTTTCTAGCAAGAACATAGAAGATGTTCCTCTGGTTTTTCGGCAAAGAGAAATAGAGAAGATGCTCTCTAGTTTTTTGGCAAAAAAAAAACGTGAAGATAATCTCTTGATCCGGTTCACAAATCCTTTCCAAATTCATTAAAACGAATTGGTTTCTACACAATCAACTCGTCCGGTACAGCTCAACTCGATGAGTTGACTCATCAACGTTCGGGTGGCTTATAGCAATTCGTCCGACGTTCGAACGGGGTGATTTTGGTGGCGTTGGATTTGTCTCTTTAAGAACTTCAATTTTATAAGGTATAAACTTTGACACAAATTTCCAAAGTTTCCTTTATTGAGAAATATGGTAAAATATTGTGGTATCCTTCCAAATTTTGACACTCAACAACAATAAATACGACAATTGGAGTATCAAGATGAAGGATCTTCTTGGATAACAAAATATCTGGGATATATTGGAAATTCCATTAGCAAGCCAGAAAGAGAAGATGCTCCTACACAAGAGGAAAAGACAGTTTTAACGGATTCAAGAAAGAGAGACAAGAAAACTCCGCCAGAGAAGCGTAGAAGAAGTTGCAAACCTTTTGCAAAGGAGTCGAGAAGGTGAAGAAGGTCCGTCTCCAAACATTAAGAGGTGAATTCGAATATTTACATATAAAATAATGTGAGTCTAACAGTTGTCTATAATCAATTAAAAAAATAGTGAAAATTTAGAAGATGTATAGAGAAGATACTCCACACATCGTCGAAATGATTGAAAACTTGGAAGAAATGAAGTTCAAGCAACTCCAAGGAACATTGCAAGCCTATGAAGAAAAACACAAAAAAGAAGCAAAGACTTGACAAGATTAAGGAACCTACTTGGAGTCACAAGATCAAGTTTAAGGGGGGTGTTGGATTATAAATTTTATCTATGATCCACGATCCAAGCCCAACTTAAGAAAGCTTCGTGATTAAGAGTTGAGTTGGCAACTTAAGTCGGTTTCTTGAAGATAAGCTTGTTGTGCTGGCAAGAAGATAGGAGAAGAAGCAAGAGAAACAAAAAAGTGTATGGCAATGAATTTGCCATGTAACAAAGACTTGTGTGGTGATTATTCACCTTAATCACTATAAATACCTGTATAACTATGTAAAACAATAAGAAGAAGAAAATAAAATGCAGAGAGTTATCCTTTTAGTAGACAGTCTTCTTCTTCCATTTCTATGTGAGACAAAGAGGAAAAGAGATCATCGTATTCCAACATTGGTATCAGAGCAAGGTTGGTGTGTTGTCGCAGACAACCAAAAATAATACTTATACTCCAAAAAATATATGTAGTAGTGCGAGCATGTATCGATCCCACGAAGAGTGATTAGTCTACTTTTATGCTCCGTGAACAAGGATGGGGGGTTTGACTATAACGAAAACACTTTTAAGAAAAATAACTAAGAAACCATTCAAATTAATGAATCAAAATCAATCAAAAGAACAAACTTTGGTCTAAGTTAACATCCACCATCGGAATTTCACAACTGATCATCAATGCAAGCATGTATCAATTCACACTTGAATATTCACCGTTGGAACTATCTTCCTCTCTCTCCTTTCATAATTAAATAGAAAACAAAAGATCCAGTTAACCCTAACTACTAAACAACCCAAGACAAACGCCAAAGGTTTAATCTAACAACAACCTTAAGAGTTAGAGAGATCGATGAAACTAAACAACACAATCACAAGTGGCTGCATTTAATTTAGTCCAGCGTTCTTCTTAAGATATAATAATTCCTGACCTAGCAAATCATCAAATCTCAATTGGTTCACAAGTTAGAGATATCAAACAATTACGGATTTGACATCTAACCTAGCAAGAGATTGCACCGAGTAATCAACTAGTAGGTCTCCTAGTGATTAAACGAGACAATCATGATAGAAAATTATAGAAGAACATCGAACACTCAAAACATAAATTGAACGATGAAAACAAATCAGATCTCACAGTTGTATTGATTCTGATTCAGTTTCCTTTGACCAAGTCTGAAAGTTTAGCCACGTAGTGCCATGAAGAAAACTGAGGGAAAAAATAGAGAAAAGAGGATAAAAATCTAGAGAGGAGACCAAGAGGGAGTATCCTTCCGAACTCCCTTTGTGCCTCTTTTTATTCCTCCACCCCCCCCTCTTTTCTCGTTCCTTGGTTTAGGGTTTTTTCGTGCATCCGGTCTAGTCCAGGACGTCACAGTGCACGTGCCACGACTTTATGCCCTATTTCATCATAGATGTAGCCAGTATCTCTCAAAATTAAAAACATAAAAGTTGTAAAAAAATTTCTTGGCGTTCCATATCATCTTGAATCATCTCAATCAGAGCTAGGATTAGAGAGTTATGCCCATATTACGAAGAAATATTGAAACTGTCCAGAATCGACCAATTAACTTCGTTTTGCATGTAACGTCTCCATTTACATCCTAAATCAAAATATAAGAATAATGAGTATAATTAGGCACCAAATAATTATAAAAGCCTAAGAATTAAGGGGAAAAAATATGACATTTTGCATTCTCATCAAAGGTCGAATGACACTTTCGTTGTCTTCTGCGGAGTCTGTGGAGGATTTTTCGACAGGAACATAGAAGACGTACCTATAGTTTTTTTTCGGCAGAGAGAAACAGAGAAGATGCTCTCTGGTTTTTCGATAGAAAAAGATAGAAGACGATCTCTCGACCTGATTTTGAATTTGATCCGATTTTCAAATCCGACCCGATTCATGAATCCTTTCCGGGTTCATTAAAACGAACTAGTTTCCGCGTGGTCAACTCGTCCGGTTAGGCTCAACTCGGTGAGTTGACTCAACAACATTCTGTTGGCTAGTAGCAGCTCATCCGAAGTCTGATCAGGGTGATTTTGGCTGTGTTGGATTCATCTCATTGAGAGCTTCAATTTTATAAGGTTTAAACTATGAATCAAATTTCAAAATTTTTCTTTATTGAAAAATATGGCAAATAGTGTGGCATCATTTCAAGTTCTGACACTCAAAAACAATAATTACAACAATTGGAGTATCAAGATGAAGGCTCTTCTTGGAGCACACGATGTCTGGGATATAGTTGAAATTCCATTAGCAAGCCAAAAAGAGAAGATGCTCTTACATAAGAGCAAAAGACAGCTTTAACAGATTCAAGAAAGAGAGACAATAAAGCTTTCTACCTCATCTATCACGTATTAGATGATGATGGTTTTGAAAAGATTTCAAGTGCAACTTCCGCCAAAGAAGCATAAAAAAAGTTGCAAATCTCTTACAAAGGAGTCCAGAAGGTGAAGAAGGTCCATCTCCAAACATTAAGAGGTGAATTCGAATCCTTCCATATAAAAGAATCTGAGTCTAGCAGCTGTCTCTATTCAATTGAAAACAATAGTGAAAAGTTAGAAGATGTATGCAAAAGATACTCCGCACATCGTCGTAATGATTAAAAACTTGGAAGAAATTATGTTCAAGAAACTCCAAAGAACATTGCAAGCCTATGAAGAAAAACACAAAAGGAATCAAATACTTTACAAGATTAAAGAACATACTTGGAGTCATAAGATCAAGTTTAAGATGGGGTGTTAGATTATAAACTTGATCCATGATCCAAACCCAACTCAAGGAAGCTTCGTGATTAAGAGTTGAGCTGGCAATTTAAGTCGGTTTCTTGAAGATAAGCTCGTTGTGCTAGCAAAAAGATTGGAAAAGAAGCAAGAGAAACAACAACGTGTGTGGCAATGAATTTGTCATGTAACAGAGACTTGTGTGGTGATTATTCACCCTTAATCACTATAAATACTTGTATAACTATGTAAAACGATAAGAAGAAAGAAAATAAAATACAAAGAGTTATGCTTTCAGTAAACAGTCTTTTCTTCCGTTTCTGTGTGCGAAATTCCAAAATGATGCAGAAACGATAGAGAATGAGACAGAGCAAAAGAGACCGTCATATTCCAACAGATACAACAACTTAAAACTGCGAATCCAGAGATCCCTCACCGTGATGCCTTCAGCAGAGCTGCTAAGAATGTACTTTCTCGCTCCAACTCAAAGCTGCACTTGAGCACACTTCTCTTTTCATTTATCTTTTCACCTTTCCTGTCTGGGTTTTTTCTTTGACCATTTCTGAATATACTTTGTTGGATGACAGTGGGCGAGGTTTGACCCAAACAGATCAATTTCTGCAATCAACACGCCATTAATCTACAACCAACAAGTAAGAAAAAAGAAAACTGATAAGCTTGTAAAGCTGTAAACTTAGATTATTTCTTTCTGTATTAAATTTCTCTGGGTTGAACGGCACTGCAGGGACGAGCTACTAGTGTAATCGCAGACACGGGTGATGAAGTCAGTAATGCTGCTAAAGGGGAGAAGCTCAAGTTATCTGAGTAGCTTCTCTCTCGAATCTAAAGTACAAGATGTTAGATTAATTGCGCTGTTTCTTAAACTCTTTGTTGTCATTACGTTTAAGTTTTTTACCCAAGTAGGGATTCCATGAACGAGTTCATCGCTGAGAAGATGAAGCTATATCTGCTTGATCCATTTGAAGCATTTTGGGGTGGCGGGTATTTGTCAAGACATCTCGTATTTTTTTTGGGTCGACACGTCTCACCTCCATGAGCGAGAAATCTCGACAAGATATATTATGAAAAAAAGGTGAATGAGTCTCATTTTTATACTGCATGAGCAGATGTTTATTTTTCAGGAATTAAGCATTTATCAGTAATAGGAATAAAATAATTAAAAGATTAAACAGATAACAGGGTCCATAGCTCAGTGGCAGAGCATTTGACTGCAGATCAAGAGGTCACCGGTTCGAACCCGGTTGGGCCCTTTTTTTTTTCTCATTTTCTTTTAAAATTTTATATTATAAATTCTTGATAAGAAGGTTAATGGAAATGAATTTCAAATGGGTTTTATTTATATCCTGTTTTAAAATAACTTGAATTTCTCTTTTTGGGGTGTTAGCAAAATCTGATCGAAGCAATAACTTGTTGGAATCTAATCAAAGGCATCGATCATTATACTTTCTACTTTGGGTATCAGCGTCTCAAGAATTAACCGGAAATTAGAATTCGATTTTGACAAATAATAGTAATTCGGATCGAAGTTAGAGTACTTTTTCAAGCTCTGCAATTACTTTTAAGAAGCTCCAGTTATTCCGTAACTATGGAATTCAATTCTGTTCTTTAAGAACTAAGATGACGAAGATTAAAAGTAAAAATTAATACAGAGAAAGGAGGGTCAGTGGGGGGTGGAGGGGATTTTCTCTTCTTGGACCAGGAAGATAGAGAAAGGAAGGACGATTATCAATACAGGATATAATCGTTCAAAAGGGCCAGTCCGAATGACAAAAGGCACATTTCTAAATTGATCTTTCATGAGCACCTCTTGCTTCCACATATACCGAGCATCTCACTTTGAAAAAAAAAATTAAACGAGATAGACATTCCAGCAATCTCTCTCTGTATGATACTAATCCTTAACACAGGTTTTCAGAGAAACCCACTAAGGCAAAGTTATTTCAGCAATCTGATGGAAACTTCTCTAACCAGATAGACTACTCAAAACGGATTATCATGGAAAAGGTGTCAAATATTTTTTCACATGTTATGTTCCAAGGAAAAAGGATGCAATCACTTGCACTCGAATTCTATCAGACTCTTGCGAGTGCTAATCCATCTTCCAGGACAATAAGAAATAGTCATGTAGTGGAAAAATAGTCCAAGAAACCAATGCTGAGCCCAGGAACTTGTTATTTGCTGATGCAGATACATGTACGAACCACTCGACTGCATCTCATAGGATGTATCCTGGAGCAGGTGATAGGCATGTGTAAAAGAGATGAGAATAGGTAAAATTCCTTCATGTGCCTTATCTGACTGCTTCTATTTAGGTTAGTTCCAGAGACCATGAAGAGAACTTGCCCTGTGCTCCTGGCATACCTCATAACCTGCAATTCGTTTAGATATAATCAACTATCATAATTTTGGGAAGTGAATGCTTGCAAGCAAGTCAAATATAGTATGAGGGAGCAAGAACAGCAGTTTGGTAAAATGGTAAAGCCACAGCCCAACTTGGGACACATTGACTAGAGTATCATACTTAAGATAAATTATAGTTCAACTCTAAGGACGAAAATCCTGGATCAGGAGAGAAAGAGAGAGAGAGAGAGAGAGAGAAACGTATTACCACATAGAAGACGTTGAAGTCATGAAGACTTCATTCTCTTGCTTGACATGCACTGAGCCATTCTGGGGGTCCATGCTCTGAAGCTGTGATGACAATTGAAGTAAATCCACAGTAGGTCCCTGTTGTCCATGAGATATCTGAACCTTGCCATTTAGATAACCTACTCGTTGAAACATCCCATCTGCTTGAGTATCAAAGTCCACTGCATTGCTGGCATCTGAGACTAGTAGAGCTCCCAGGTGGTCATCTTCCATCGAGTTTATCCCAGATGAAGAAAACCTATTTGAAGCCACACTGGTGGATCCTTGTGAACTCATTCCCAGAAGCTTATCAGAAAACAGGCTCATATTGTACTGGGAAGGACCTTGCGGAGACCCGGCTCCATAGTGTGTGAACAGTTGTCGGCCTAAGGGAATAGCCGATGAATGACTAGTTGAATTTTGTGATTGTGATGACAGAAGAGAGAGAGCACAACCGGTGTCTGAGATGCCAGATAAGCCTTGAATACTGGAAGTAACATCATAAACTGAGGCATCACCTTCCAGTGAGGTCTTATGCAGTAATGATCTAGACACAGATTGTTGATCTGTCAAGTAGAGGGGATACCTATTACTGTTATTAAAGCTGAGGATAGTGGGTGTAGTATCTAGGCTGGAGAACTGCTTATCTGTGGCATAAGGAGGTAAGAATGACAATGAGGACTGACTGTTATAGATAGGATCATCTTCTAGTTTAACATGCCGGTATAGATCATTATTTCCATATTTTACTTCATGCAGAATGCCACTCGGAAATATGTCTGGGAAAATAAAGGAAGTCCTAGCTGGTACAGAAGTTCCCAGATACCTTCCACCTGCAAAAGGTAATATGTTCTTAGGCTCGGTAGAACTTGAAGAGAAGATTCAACATGACTGACAAAGATCATTAGAAGTACTGAGTTTGCAATCTGAAATCAACATGACCTGAATATAGTTTCGGTATTCAATCACTCATGTTAGCTAGCATAAAATTTCAATTGTTCCAAAGACAATAAAGAAGACGCTCACAAAAGGTTGGGTCCACTACATAAGAGACCAGTTGAGGTGGCTCTTTTGGCTAACTTTTTCATCTTATAAATTAAACTTCACAAATTTCTATACATACACAATACTTCATAACGCTACGCTCTGCTCGACTGATGATTCATGAAAGAATCTCCCAAAGCAGCAGATACAATAGTCAATCTAAATACCAAAAAGTAAGTGGATACCAAATATGGATCGAAACAGTAACGCCAAATAAAAATATTCTACCAAAGGAAACTGATTTGAGAGAACCATGAGCAAGTATGATATACTCTGCATCCTGAGGTTCAAACTTACATATCTTGCCATGGCACTTTCAAAGAGCTTATCGTTGTAGTCTAACTGTGATCACTGTTTATTGTGTGAATGCAGAAGAAACAGTTTAACACATTCGGCAGCAATGATTTGCAATTTTTTCTTATTTCCTGAATTGGTTTTTAGAATTCTATGAAAAATAAATCAGGACAGATGGTTTCTGTATCCAAGATATAGGAATGTGGGAAAAAACACAGCAAAAACTTCTAAGCAACCCTAACATGCAAGAAGCTTAGTTAAGTGTTAGGGGTTCAGATATAGTGGTAATGAATAGAATCAATCACATCACCTTTATTTAAAAGTTAAAAAACATCAAAATTTAGAAAAAAGGAATTATTGAAGGTCATATGACAATGAAAACTGATGAGTCTGTGGGGCCAAAATTGAACTATTTAAAATAAGGAAATTACACTTCTGCTAAGAAATAGTTCAAGATAAATGAATCATATGTAGTTCAAGCACCGAGTAACCTTTGGAATCCACAATTATGGAAAGAAAGATGAAAAGAAGCTCATAATTACCATGATATGAAGCAAGTATCTTCCCATTTTTTCCAGAGTGAGTGTCCAGCTGAGGCTTTCTTCTGCGCTCATTGTGGCCTGCAAGGCGTTTACGACAACTACGCTTACCATCATCAAATTCAGCCAGTAAATGAAATCTGCATAAAGAGACCAATGATGCATTAGACATATAACATTAGTCCCATGATTTGCAGGATACTATTCTACATGGGTCCCAGGGTGATGAATCCACCAACAAGATCAACAAAAACATAGGCTAAGAGCACATGTTCCCCATGTAGCAAATACATGACAAGTGCTCCAAAAATTAGGGGAATGTCCATCATCTAGTATTAACATGTTTCAAGGAAAGAAGACAAATGTTATCTTTTCTCTCCGTGTCAATCTTTTGGAACCCACCCAGGTAAAAATGCAAACAGTTAACAGCATTCATTGGACGTGCTCCTCTCAACACCCAGAGCTCTAGTTGAGGCTGGCATTGGCTAAGGTATGGTTTGAAGCATCTCATCAATGAAATTGTGGTTACCTGATAAAAGGACAGTTTTTATTGGGGACATGAAATGCTTTAAGAAGAAACAAATGCCAGAGAACCGATGTCCAGCTTCTGTGGACAAAATATTCATTTCTAAAAGCTTCAACGCTACAAACACATGACATATATGCCTTAAAAACTTAGTAAGGTAACGTAAACTGCTTAAAAACACATTCTACAATAAATCAGATGACAATGGGAAAAATCCATCTTCATACTTCAAATATTGAAATATCCATGGTGCCCCCCAGTTTTTCAAACTGCACAGAGAGAAATTTATGATTCTTTGGAAGTCAAGACATCTTCCAAGAATGCGTCGGCACAATTTTCATCCAGACAAGCAACCATAGCAGAACATATTAATCTATGAATGTTTAACATCTCAACTGAAGGATCTCTAAGAATATGAAAAGTTCAAGTTCTAGTTGCAGAGAGTAGGGATACTGAGACGAGAAGGGTGGCCCAAGCATATGGAAACAAAAAACAAATTGTTGAAGCAGTGATTTCGAGTGAATCTCAGCGAATGCCGTCCAAAGCAGCAACAGCAAGCATAAACAGTTGACTAAAACGATTTTCAATAAATACACAACAAGAAAAGTAAAAGTCTACCTGCTACATTGCTGACAGAACCTCTGCTCAATCCCGTTTACAATTACTTTGGCGGTTTTTGAGTGAAGCTCACAAACCTTATGCCTCTTGTGATAGTCCTTAGAAGAGCTGAGATCCATATTACATCCATGAACTTGGCAAAAAGGGGTCTGACTGCTAAGATTAGCCGAACGCCCTCTCTTTGGAGGCACCGATGACACAACTGATGACAAACCTCGCGAATCTTTCGACGATTTATCGATCTTCCCATCTCTATAATCAGCCAATCTTCCCAATTTTAAATCTATGAACGAGGAATCTCCCCGACTATTCGAATCTAGTATAGAGCCTCCGGACTCATCATCCCGGACGAAAGAAGTCTTGGGGTTAACCAAATGAGAAGAATAGGACGAAGGCTCCACTCGTCCACTTCCTGCCTTATTGCCCGAAAACCCCACAGGAGTACTGGTTGGAACTGATTTTCGAACATTCTCAGACAAACCCAGTTCCATGTATCCTCGGTTGTTTATGGTTTCGCGGACAGTAGCAAGCTTGGAAGTATCATAGCTGCAAGGAGTTTTTAAGTCCCAACTAGCTAATCCTCTTCTGCTTCTTCCAAGTGCGTCAGTGGTTGAAACAATTTCATCTGCCAACATGGAACCCTTCCCTTCCAAACTATAGCTCCAAGATTCCATTACAGAAAAGCATCAAAGTTGAAGACGATTTATGCAAGGCAAAGATTGATTGAAGAAAAGCATCTCCTGCTCATTCCTCGCGGAAAGGCCAACCGAAAGTTTCAATATCTGTAAAGTGACACGAGTAAAAAATATCAGCAAGATGGCAAAACAAATCAAGCTTACTTTAATCCACGGAGCATCATAACCCCATTATCGAACAAAACAGAACATAGCAAAAACAGGAAAAAGGAATCCAGAAAATCAATAAAAGTATAAGTCAAGAAAAGTATATCATAGATTAGCGCAAATTAGCAGTCAAAAACCTCCAGAAATTCTAAGTATTCGAGATATCAAATTGACAAGACGAAAAGAAGAAGAAACAAGCAGAAGTACAAACTCTCGAAGTTCAAAAACCCACCTAAATTTCACCTTGGAGCATCCGAAAGCCTTTGGAAAATCGCGCGGCGCAGTCCTGAGCACGCAGGAAACTAAGAGAAATAGAGCAGAAGCTCGGAAGAGAAGAGTGCCGAAGTCAAGAAAGAAAAGATATTACATGAACCCAGAATAATTCAAGAAAGAAACTCCTCTCTCCTAGTCTATAGTCTACAACTAAAGCAGTACAATTCTCAATGTATATCAACCACCGGAAGCGAAAAATCAGAGAGCTGATCTCCCACTTCACGTTCAAAGCAAGAAACAGGAGAATCAGAACAAAGTGCAAACGTCCAGGTTAACCGATAGATATTATCAGCTTTACAAGGAAATGGGAGTTCGTGGTAAAGCAGGTGGAGCAGAAAGAGTAAGGCGAGTCGACATGTCTTTCATGAAAGAGCTTTGTCGTGAAGAGTTCTTGTAGCCTGAGGGCGACAAACAAGGGTCCAATGGTAGAGAGAGAATTAAAGCATGCAAGTCCACTCTTTGGCTTCTCCCCTCTCATCTGAGGTCTCGGTCACAGTCAAATTTCTCTCTCTATGCTGTCACTGTGGTTTTTTTTCGAAATTTTAATTGTCATTGATGCGAAGAGTTGAGAAAGCAACGGCAACTTGATTGGCAAGGACAGAGAAGATACCTTGCATCTCCACATGACCAAACTACCACTGCCTTTTTTAACATGTACCTGAAACTTTAAACCATGGCCTCGGTTAATTACTCAAAAGCCTACAATCACAAGACATCTCCACCCTGTCATCTCAACAACTCACCACTGAATGCCAAGGTTTTAGTTATGGTTAGATGATGGAGTCGATTGAGAGTATTTTAGTCATTTTCGTTAAAAAAACGACAAACGGGTCAATTTGGTTTGAACTAAAAATATATAGTTGTTGGTCATTCATCTTGTTTCTCATTTGTTTTGTTGTGAGGGGAGGGGAGGGGAGGGGTTGCATACCCTGTCTTTTTCCCTCGTGGAAGAATTAGGTAATCCCTAAAAAAATTTATCTTATCTTTAATGTGGATTAGATATAAAAGTAAAGAAGGGAAAGTAGAGAAGATATTTACTTGGGTATTGAAGATCACCATTGATGATGGGAATATGAAAGCAAAGCCGCCATGAAGGCTGCATAGGTTCTTTGACAAGTGTAAGTAGAAGAGGAGAGTAGGGGATGGGGAACCTGCTTCACTTAATACCGACTTTTTAATGATAGAGCCATGAAAGCTCCTTTATCTCAGTGTCATGGATACCAACTAAACGCCGGCCTTCCTATTCAAAAGTTTTGTCCAGTAACCGACCACTTACTGCAGGGACCATAAACTCCCAATGCCAGATTTCTCCAGAGGAACATTTTCTTCTTACTCTTTTAATTTCTACAGTTCAAGGTCAGCACAGAAACAATAACGAAATCTATGAGCACTTGAGTTTTTTTTTTTTTTATTCCTCCCTTATTGCCTTAGATTATTTTAGTAGGAGTGCTACCTTTTCCTTTGATTTCATTTCCTTTTGTCCTTTGGGATAGGCTAAACCATTTGAGCCAGAAAACATACCTGTCTTTTGCAGCAAGCTGTTGTTTGTCTCTACATCATTATGGAGAGTGTGAATGGTTTTTTTGGATTTTTTTGGAAATTTGAATGGTTTGGCTTTTAGAATAAGCTATTTAAAAAAAAAAAAAAAACAAGAACACTTTTATGGTTATTAATAAGCTCAACTGAAAAGCATGACTTTTTGAAGAATAGTTTGAAGGCACTTGACATCGCTCCTGTTCTGTTGTAAACAAGAATGGAATTTTTTTAACTCAGGAAATCTATATAACTTTCTTCCACATTTCATCCCTATTGAAACAGTGCCTTGGATGAATTTCTTTCAATGAAACTGATCTTTCTGCACTGGAATGACAGCAAAAGCCTTAGAAATCTGAACACCTTTTAAGTGGTTGAGAATTTCTGGGGTTGTTGGGGGTGGCTACTACCAAACACAGGATTAGAGGCAGTTTGTCAAGAAGGTGACTCTTTCCTTCTTATGGGTGCATTTGTCCCTCTCACTGCTTCATACAGAGAAAAGGGGAGAAAAGCTGCACTTGGTTTTATGAGAAGAGCCAAGAGGAGGCCCCACCTTCTTGATTGAGGCAAAAAGCCAAGAGTGTTTGTATGCATTCAACGCTGGGGGGTTTCTGTGGACCCATGGCTACAGTTCCTAAGCATCCAAAGATTTTTTATGTCACCTCTTTAAAGGAAAACAGGGATGGGAATGGACACCAGGCTCTCATTGTTTTGGGGTAGATGGACAGTGCTTTGGCCTAAATGAAATTTCAAGAGTTTAATTTTTTTTTAAGTTCTGACTAATTTTAATTAGGTGAAATCCCTTATATAAGGAATGCCTCCTTAAAAGTTTTTCAGAACTCAGACTTTATCAGCAACATCAATGGTGCTTCTCATATTTAAAGAAACAGAATTGGACACCTCACTTTCTCCCTCTTTTCTGCCATTTGTCTTAAGGTTAGCAGGTCTGCCCAAATCAAACTTGTTCATCTTGCATGTTTGTACAATGTCTGATCCTTTTGCTTCAGGGATGGTTTGGCTTCCTCAAAAAATGTAGACAGAGAACAGTTCGGGAGGAGATGAAAGCCTTTTTTATCCTCGTGGGCAACTGGAAAAACTTATCGGAATAAATGGTAGTTTTTGTTGGATTTGCAAACACTCCTGACTTTGCATAAGCATGAAAACAGTAACAAGTAAAAAACTAAAAGCACCCCATCTAGTGGTACTTGATGACCTCAACACTAGCCTCGGATCTTTGCATAAGGTTTATCCACTTTGTCTCCCCAGTCTCATTTACCTGTCATGATCTCTGTTATTTTCAGTAGAAAAGGAGAACGTTGTTCTGACCCTGTCTTTGCCCCTTGAAGTGAGCATCAATTTGCAATCTATCTTAATTTATCAACTCGTTAATTTATTGGGACCACAAAGTCAGTCCTCTTAGAAAGTTTTTACAGTTTTTTCTTTTTTTTCTTTTTTACTCTTGTCTGTGTTGATCACATCACAATCCATTCACTCTTATTTAAAATATGAGAAAGAAGTGTTGGGACCGCAAAACTGTTCCTTATTGTAGGAAGCTTACTTTATTGATCGACAGGCAATGGTTTGTTTGCTCCATTTAGTTGCAACTATTTTGTTGGCAAGTCATTATATTTTTTTATGTCAACCCTTTACTGTGTTCAGTTGTTCTCACCTGTTTTGCAGAAAGAATCTCAATCAAACTCTACAAGTCTGCTGCCAAATCCCCACCTAATCAAAACCTGCAAATCACCAAATATCTTGTTGTTTCAAGGGTTGTCAGTAATGCAGACGATTAAGGGTCAAACAATGTCTTTGTGTTGGCTTACTGAATGATAAGTGAGGCTCTTACAATCTGTGGGAGGAGAAAGAGATGGGTTGCAATCACACAGACATTATAAAGTGAAGAGAGGACCTTCCTTAGAAACCTTCACTTGTCAATTTATAGTACTGCTTGTCCTTGCTTGATTTTAAGGAAAAAAACAAGCATTGCGTCATCTTCAGTCTGTTAAAGACAGTTGAGGCCAGTGCCAATTTGGGTTGCTTCCTGTTTAAGAATAAAAAATGGGGCTAGATATTCTGGACAACTTTCTTTCAGCCATGTGGTCGATGTTCGACCATAAATAATAATAACAGCAATAATAACAATAATGGAGTAGCAAAAATGGTAAAGGGACTGGATGAAAGGAGGTAGAAGTGTAAATACAAGAATACTACCACACGATAGCACATGTGAAGGCTCAAGTCAAGGCACATTAATTAACATAAAAAGTCATTTAGCTACTCTAATTCAACACTTAAGCTCTACCACCTTCCATCCTTTATTTCAAGCTCAACTAAGCCCAAGGTTGTACGTAAACTGTGTCAATCAAAGAGATAATACTCTTAATATCAGGAGGTTAATCTCAGGGTATTGCTCTTTAATCAAAATTATCCCAACAATTAAGGCATAATTGAAACACTGAAACATCTTTCACCTTGTAAGTGGGTTTTGATTGGAGGGATGAGAAAAATGAAAGAAGCAGCATAATAAAGGAGGTTGTTGAAGATTAGTTGCTGAAATGAATAGAACTGACTGGATGAAGGGTACCAGAGGAAACAAAAGAGAGGGTAGGGGGCAGGGGAGTCTGGGGTTGGTGGGAAGACGTTTCTGAGCAATCCACTGTGGGAGAGGCAGTGACATTGAAGGAGACATTTAACGAGATTCTGGAGCCATTGGTAGACATGGCGGAGGTGAAATGCAGCAGTCTGGGTTGAAGGAATTACTGTAGGGCTTTTATGATCAGAAACACTGAAAGGTGGCCGTCCGGCTGGGAAAAACTCTTGGTTGGAGTCTCGTAAAGCAGTACGAGTGGCTTTACTTTTCACGAAAAAAGGTTTGATCTTCGGCAGAGGATAACAAAAGTAAAAAGGTCTTCCATCCTTTTTACATGAATTCGGGGGAAGCAATGGTCGGCAATTCAAGCGTCGGTAAGTTACTGTGCGAGAGCCCCCCCATGTACGAGGAATAAGCGATGCAGAGAGGAAAATCAATCTTGTTTGATTCGTTGGAATTTCAGGGTTATACATATATATGTATATAGAGACTGAGAGATATAGACGAAGACAAAAGGAAAGGGGGGGGGGGGGGGGACCCTATCTCCTCCACAATCCACATATAGTAGGGGTGTGGAAAGCCAACCTTTTTCCGTATAGGACCAGAGATTGTACTAGGGAAGTATAAACTTTTCATATGACAAATATTTTTGTGCCATGCACTTTATTTTTAAATGGAGAGAACAAGAAGAAAATTCCTTTTGTGGGACTCCCCTATTTTTTTTTCTTTTTTATTAATTATTTTTTAAAATAATAATAATAATCATAAAATTCTTTTCTATAGTGTTCCAAACATACCCTTTCTTTCCCCTAATTAAATTCTTTTTTTATTAACTATTTTTTCAAATAATAATAATAATAATGAAATTCTTTTCTATAGTGTTCCAAACATACCTTTTCTTTTCCCTAATTAAATTCTTTTTTATTAACTATTTTTGAAAATAATAATAATGATAATAATAATAATAATAATATTCTTTTCTATAGTGTTCCAAACATGCCCTTTCTTTCCCCTAATTAATTTTTTTTATTGACTATTTTTTTAAATTATAATAATAAAAAAAATTATTTTCTATAGTGTTCCAAACATACCCTTTTTTTCCCCTAATTAAATTCTTTTTTTATTAACTATTTTTTAAATTATAATAATAAAAAAATTATTTTCTATAATGTTCCAAACATACCCTTTCTTTCCCCTAATTAAATTCTTTTTTATTAACTATTTTTTAAAATAATAATTATAATAATAATAAAATTCTTTTCTATAGTGTTCCAAATAGACCCCTAATTAATTTTTTTAAAGAATAATAATAATAATTATTATTATTATTATTATTTTCTATAGTGTTCCAAATATACCCTTAGAATGTAATATACAACGGGAAGAGGAATTTACTCTAACTATTATTTTATTATTATTTAAAAATAAAACTTCAAATAAAAAAATAAAAAATAATTTAACGATTATTATCCCAAAAACAGTTAGTGAAAATGAGATAATAATCAAATTTTTCTTTTCGTTAACTATTTTTTAGAATAATAGTTATTTTTTTTCTTTTCATGTAATGTACAATTGGAAGAACTAACTATTATTTTATTTTATTTTTTTGAATAAATATTAAAACTTAAAACAGATGGTAACGAAGTCTCTAAGCTGGTTTGTATTTAATATGTGTCATGAGCCATTTATTCGACATTTAGTGATAACTCTTGTTGAGAAAGTACATTTTTATTTCAGTTATCAATTAATTTTTTTATAAAATTGATATCCTTTTAATTTTAAATGATAATTTTTTTAATATTTATGTTTATTTTTTTTATTTTTTATTAGTTAAATGAGTTAATCTGAACCTAATCCAAACCCGAATGGGTCTAGGTCTTAATAAACTTGGTTAATAATAGATTTAAGTTGATCTAAACCCAGACCCGAAAGGACGACCCGTTGCCACCCTAGCCACGATATTGCCCTTGCCGCAGCAGTCCCCCTCACGAACCTGCCCTTGAGCCGGTTCGTGGCCCATTTATATTCACGGATGGAGGAAATGTTAAGAAAGAGTGCCCAAAATTGGACATGGAGCTCGTGATAGGGCCCCGAGATGCGTCATTGAGAAGGAGAGTCTCAGCTTCGACTAGAGATTGATAGCAGAGGATAAATGGATCAGAGAAAGAAGAGATTAAACGGCCCATCTGAGAGTGATCCAGTTAAGTTTAAGACGAAGTTAAGATTGGAGCGAGTAAGGGTAGCATCGAGCCGAGCTGACTCAATCTCGAACCTATATATGTTTGAACTTGGCTTGATCTGAATACTTTGAACTCGAGCTCAGCCTCAAGCCTTAAATTGAAATCAAACTCGAGCCCAAAAAAATTTACTGAGTTTGAGCCCGAGCTCGAGCTGGGTTCAAACTCCAACCTACATCTAAAATTTTAAAAATAAAAATAAATAAAATATTGTGATGACCTTGATACCATAGAATTACAAGGTATCATAGAGGAGCCCAAGACTTTGCAATTGAACATACTAATGTATAATAATGAGCTTAATAGACCTAAAAGAAAAAGCAAACACTACCATCAATAGTATTTATTTATTGGCAAACAACAATATTAGATATTGAAGAACCCAAAAGGGTTGAACGATGAATTCAAAGTATATGTGCACACATAAGAGAGTTTTTGGAAAGAGGAATAGAATGAGTTATAGGAGGTTGTGGGAAGAGGATTAGGGATTACGAACATGAATGGGGTGGAGATGGACGAGAGAGAGCGGCTTTTCTTATGTTGTATCCATAACATTAATTATCGAATAGGATCCCATTGGATTTATCTTATATTGTATTTGTCTTCTCATGTAAAGTTTATCTTTTTTATTCTAAATTTTATAAATACCACCCTTAATCAATTGTAAAGATGTTGTTCAGTTCATCCTCTAATGTACTTCAATTTAATATCTAACATGTTATCAAAGTAGACCGATCTTCTGCATCAGCCATCCTCCAATTTTTTTTCTGCTTCCTCTGTCTCTACACTCGTAACTCACTCTCTGTCATACCCTCCCAAGCTAAACCACCTAGCCAATACGCTCTTGATTCCGTCCGCATCACTCTCACCCACCATCGCATCCGTAATTCACTCTCTGCATTTGTCTTCTTCCAATTTTTTCTTTTTTTGAAATCTTCTTTGCCCATCACGACTCAAGTTGAACCATCAACTCTCACCTCTAGAACAAAAATTTCCCTCCCACCAACTCTGAAACCCTCTGTGATTCTTCCTTTCATAGTCCTTTAGACTTCTCGTCAACGACGCATCCCTCACCACTCCACCTTGCCCTCTCCCACAGTGGTCCCTGGCCTCGACAACACCGATCGTGCCTCTCATTAGCATTGAAGCTACATTCACCATTCCGTAGAACGGGATCAGCCAGAGCCTCAACCCCATCCACCCTTCGGTCAGGTCTCTCGTTGTCGATTCCTCAACGAAATCCCCTCCACATAGACGGTCGGAGCTTCTGCTACTCTGATTGCCTTCTGCACCTTTCTCTCCCTCTTCTCCATCTCTGTGTCTCTCAATCCTTCGTAGTTATCCTCTCCAATGTGTCGTTGTCACCCTCATCGTTGCCGCCATCAGCTCTACCAGCAACCAAAGCTCCTCGCCGGCGTCGTACCAAACCCCTATCTCACAAATGTACCTGTGTAGTGTGCGAATTTCGCATGTGCGAGAAAAAAAACTCACAATTAACCGCTACTCTTCCACATCTCTTCACCGGATTATGTGTTCTCTTCGATTCCGTCCTCCCCAGCCACTACCAGTGCGGTCTTCCCAACTGCTACCAGTGCCACTGCTCCTCCCAGCAGTTACGAGTGTTGTTGCCCTTCCCAGCTACTACCAGTACCACTGTTCTTCCCAGCTGCGCTCTTCCCAGCCGCTACCAGTGCCAATGCCCTTCCCAACCGCTACCAATGCCGCTACCCTTCCCAGCCACTACTAGTGCCGCTGCTCTTCATATCATTTTGATTCCAAGAATTCTCAAAACAAATCTCCATATATAGCCAATCCCAAGTTCACAGTTTCAGTTGATATGAGACAAGATTGACCTCTCTAAATAGTGGTCTATCTTGAGGAGGACGATAAGGGATAAACCTAATCCCTTCAGTTATTAAATAATATCCCATTGGATTTATCCTATGTTATATTTATCTTTTTACGTAAAACTTATCTTTTTTATTCTAAATTGTATAAATACTACCCTTAATCAACCATAAATATGTGGTTTAATTCTTCCTCAAATATGATTCAGGTGCTAGTCCATCCTAACCTTTGCATCCGTGTCTTGCATCTCATCATCGCTATCGTGAAGTTAAAGAATTGGATTTTTTTTTCCTCACCAAAATCATTTCATGACTCTTTTATAGCAATCTCTTGAACTCATTGCGGTTTCAACTTGTGGAGTCAGAATTGGAATTTTCTTCACCAAAATCAATTCATTTTGTATTCTGCAGTCATAAGTCAGATCTCGCTTTGATTACAACTTGTTGTCGTCCATTTGGAGTTATGTCTCGGTCATGTCTATCCTCTCTTATTTTTTGAAGCTTTTGTGCTATTTCTGTCTACTTGTGGGCCTTTTTTGAACTTAATGATTTAGTTTTGGAGCTTATGACAAAAAAAAAAAAAAAAAAAAAAAATACATAAATGGTCTGATCAACAAGAGATTCTGGATAAGGTGAGAGGACACAAGGGAAAGAAAGAAAATGGAAGAGAGTGAAAAGGAAAAAGAGACAACTCGGACAGCTGGTTGGGCTACTTTTGTGAGACAATTCTTGAGGAGGATATGAGTTGCTTCCTCTCCCTTCTTTGCTTAGAATCAAAAGAACAGGTTTCTTCTCCTTTTGAAGCCTGAAGTTTGCATGGGAGAAATATCTCCATCTGGGTCATTGACTTTTATCATTTTATCTTCACAATGATTTACAAAGAAAGAAGGCAAAAGAAATGGATTTTTTCTTTTGGAAAAGTACCTCCATGAGTGGAATTCATCAGCCATTATCTTTTCAAATGAGAACATTTGGAGGGCCAACTAAAATTGATTTATTTTATTTTGCATGGCCTATTTGCATTCTTTTAGTCTAATCCATTCATGTTTCTTCTCAAATTTATGTAAATTTACGGTTTATTTGTGTCGTGTTATAGAACGATCAAGAGAAGGGAGGGGCTGCCCCTACCCCTCCCTCTCCATCGAGAGAAAATATGTGGGCTCCTCTCTCTTTGGTGTGTTTGCATGGGAGAAGTAGGGAGACCACTCACTCCTGCTGTGTTGGTTGATAAGTATCAGCTTTTGGCCAGGTACCCGACAAGGCGACCCTGGCCTAAGAACCCTTTCTCATTCTTTACTTAACACGTTAACCTGGAGTCCATGGCATGGGCAGAGACAAGACTGTCGGGGGAAAGAGAACCATCCATTGCCACTTTAGAAATTCATGGCTATTGGTGAACTATATCATAGACTTGGATTTGGATAAGATACACAGCAGGCAGGGTGGTGTAGATAGATGAAATAAGAGAAAGGGTCTGGCTCTTTGTGTCCCATGAGAAACCCTTCCAATGGGTTCTTATATGTGGGTCCCAATGCCGACGATGAATCAGGCGTGGGAAGAGGAGGAGGTGACCTAATCCAATGGGCAAGGGAAGACCCTCCTTCTAAAGGAAGGGAAGGCCCTCTCTTTCCCTTGGTATCTAATAGACATATGGGTTTCCCAACTCCTGATTTTCCATTCATGGGATTGATACAAGGGAAGCCTCCCTCCTCTCCCCTCTCCTCCCTTTCCTCTCACCAAACCCCATTGTACCTATTCATAGGGGTGTCCCATTCCTTCCCCTTGTCCTCCCTTTTAGGTTGGGACACAGTGGTCTCCCCTTTGTACCTTCTTTAATTTTAATTTAACCAAATTGTTTAAAATTAAATTAATTAAAGTATTGAACATTAAAAAGATTGCTATAACACTCTAAAAATGATTTGTATTAAGATTAAGGGTCCTCATTTGGATTTTTCCCTCAACTGAGAATGCTAATTGGTCATACTTTGAAATAAAACATCTTAGAGGATAATAATAAAAAAATTATCCTTTAACTAATCAATGATAATGCCAATTATTTAGCTTTTTTAGCTTTAGTTGGACCAAACATTCAAATCCTGATTGCTTACACTATTTTTTGTACTAATAATTTCTCCTTTAAAATCCTTGAAAGTTTGTTAGAGTAAAACCATTTCTAATTTAAGCTTTGGACTTAGATCTAACACTTTAGTTTTCAATTCCTACTCTGGTAGAATTTTTTTTCCTAGTATTTCTTTCTATGTTTAATGTCAAGATTGATCTTTTTGAAGGGTTTAAGGATGAAATGAAAGTAATGCGATTATAATTAGCTTCTCTCTCTTTGAAAAGCTTTCTTTCAATGCCCATAATAAAAAGAATAGCATGAGCTGGGTCCCTCTTAAAAACGAAGACTTTCCTCAAGCAGAAATAATATTCTAGTTGTTCCACCAACTATATGCAGTAGCCTCCCACTATACTCAATCATTTCAACTCACTACATCATACTCCCACTCCCACTCTCCTTCTCAAGTCTATCTCTCTCCCGCCCTTAAGTACCCCACGATACCCACCTTAAGAGACTGGTGTAGTTAACACTTTGCTTTGGCACTAGCTTTAATCTTGCCATGGCTAGCATGGTTGCAAGAGACTCCAGCGAGTTCTTCATGAATCCAAGGAACCGGAGGGACTCCGGTGAGCTTGACGTCTTTGAGGCCGCTCAGTACTTCTCCGGTCGACCGGAGACTGGCTGCCTTGTTGGTGCAACTGATCTTCCCAGGAGACCCATGATGGAAGATAAAGAAAGAACCATGTGGGTAGGAGGAAGGAAGAGCCTTGACATGCCCATGAAGGATCTACTGCCTTCACAGTCTTACAATGTCGAGAAGAAAGTCAAAGGTAAGAAAAGCAAGCAGCCGACCTCTCCTGGTGGCAGATTGGCCAGCTTTCTCAACTCTCTCTTCAGCCAAACATCTTCCAAGAAGAAATCCAAGTCAAGTTCCCAGTCTGTCAAAGATGAAGATGAGAGCGCCGGTGGAAGGAGGAAGAGGAGGAGCAGTATAAGCCATTTTCGAGGTACTGGTACCGCAGATACCAAATCCTTGTGTTCTTCTTCAAGCTCTGGTTTTAGGACACCCCCACCTTATTCCCATACTCCCACAAAGGTGTTCAAGGACCCAAAAATCTATTCAGATCACAATCAAGTAGTCCCTCTATCCAAGTGCAATGGGCAAGACAGGTCAGTGACTTTCTGCCCACAAATTAAAGTTCCTTGTGATAAGAGAGAGATGAATTTGGCATGGATTGGTGAGAGTATTAAATCTATAGATGGGTTCTCTGAAAAGAACAAGATTTCCAGTAATGGGTATTTAGAGGGGTTGATCTTCTACGCTGGTCTTTCAGAGAAAAGTGGGACTTCAGTACATAGAGAGAGGAGATGGCTTGATGAGATATCTTCTCTGAAGAATTTAAGGAGGACTGAAGACATGGATGATGGACGAGACAGTGATTCAAGCTCTGATCTGTTTGAACTACAAAACTATGACCTGGGTGTCTATTCAAATGGTCTTCCTGTTTATGAGACAACCAATATGGAAAGAATTAAGAGAGGTTCACCCATAGCTAATAGCAGCATATAGGACTTTTGTCATCTTGTATTTCTAAATTCCAATTGCTCTATTCCAAAAGACTTGGTTTTTTTGTCAGTGTGAAAACTGTCTAAGATATGAATAGAAGAAAGGAGGTTTGTGGGGGGTTGCAAAGAATGTTACAGTTTTTTTATTTTCAATTCTTTTCCAAAAGTGTCAATTGGTATCTTTAATTTTCTCAGTGGATATCATGGAGAGTTGGTTCCACTTTTGAGTCTTCCTTTTAAAAATGAGAACTTGGTTTGTGCTTTTCTTTTATAGAAAAGTTGGAAGTGATTACCCAAAGATAAAGATAAAGAACAATGAGCACAAACTTAATCTAATCTTACCGATGATTTAAACATTTGGGGTCATCTGGTCTTGACCAGGCTACCTTTCCATGCAACTGGTGGGTGATAGAAGACGAGCAGTCTTTGTAGTATTTTCTAAACCAGATGGTAGTTGTCCTCACAGGCCCACACACATGGGGTAGGGAGCCTGTACCGGTGAACGTTGCCATGAATATGGTGACAACACCGTGAATTTTGAAGTTGCTTTTTTTATGATAACCAGACAATCTTTGTCACTCCACTTCACCTTTGTCTCCCCTCGTCTTCTCTTCTTTTATTCTTTTGTTAAATTAGCCTGAGACACTGAGTAGCTCGTCATATGGACTTCTCATACAAGGTACTGATGAAGTGCTTCTGTTAGTATCATCATCCTCGGGGGCCACTGATGCCTTTATCCTTCTCAGCCTTTCATTATTAAACAAGCATGTCATGATGGATAGATGCACACCTCCCATGAGTGCTGAACAGGTAGAAGAGTTCCTCTAGTAAAATGATGGGAATAGCTAAAAGTAAAAAGAGTAGATGGTAATGAATGTCTCAAGGCAACATCAAGCAGTTAGAATAAAAGAATCTACTAATTAGGAAAATTAGAAAGCACTTCTACCTAATCTCAGAAGCCATCATCATCGGGTGAGCTTTATCCTAGTTTGTTGAAATAATCCTTGCGAATCTTTTTCCTACAGTTTTTTCTATCATTTGTTCTCATATCCCTCGCTCTGTTTAAGCTTTCCTAACCACCTGCCAAAGATAAAACCATTTGGACTGAACACTTGAATGATCTATAGACGGGTTCCATAGTTTGCATAGTTTGTAGGTACAAAATTTTCTGTCTTTTGTAGAGAGAGAGAGAGGTCCAATGGTCTCATAAAATGGAGCTTTAGTATATGGATGCCTTTAGTTCACCCTTTGTTTTGTTGACACTTGAAGATTTTCCCATATGAGATACTTTTAGAGCTTAGATACATAATTGTCTCTTCTTAATGTAAGCATTTTTTTACCCACTGGCCTTTACAACCCTTAAGATTAATTATTTGCCTTTATATGAGATATGAGTTTATTTATGTGAGCAAAACATAAGGGATGTGAAACCCATGCCCCCTCCACTTGCATACATACAATAGTGATAATTTTGTGTTGGGAGTAATTTTTTTCTTTTTGGATGTCAAAGTCATAAGTTAATTGATCGAATCCAGAGGTAGGGTCTACGTAGTAATGAACGATTTGAGCTCTCACTATTGTGATACTATAGATAAAATGATCTTTTGAAGATTGTATAAAATTTTAACTATTTCATAGAATTTATAGTTCAGACTTTAGATGTTTGGTTCAACTCATACATTGTTTTTTCTTTTTCTGATTTTTGTATTTTAGTTTCAAATCCATGCATGTTTAATAAAACCTTGAACTTACTCCATACAAATTTCTTAGTCTACATTTTTATTGAAGAAAACGGTTTTAACATTCATTTGGAAACTATACTCTTTATGTCTTTGGTCAAATTCTAGTTGATTTTTTGTCCAAATTATTGGTGGAAAATTTCATGGTCAATTTGATAGTCAATTTTATGTTTAGTTTTCATAGTTAATTTTTTTATGTTTCTACATTTGATGTCTGATATGGTTAAGCACTTTGAATTGCCATATTCTTGCACATTTATCGGTATTGATCCCCTATAACATTCTGTGTTTGTGGAATTTAGGATGCCATAGTGGAAGGTCTCAGTCAAGGTGGCGGAGAAAGAGAGGAGGAAGTAGAAGAGAAGAAAGGAAGAAAAGGAAGAGAGAGACGACTGGTTGAGAAAGAGAGAGAGAGCTCTTCAGAGAAGAGAGAATAGGTTAGGGACAAATTTGAGAAGAGGCTTGATGCTCTACCTCATGCCTTGAGACTCTTATTTATAGTTGTAAAAGGAGGTTTACAGTGACTAAAATGTCCTTAGGGCTACAAACTTTATGAAAGAAAAGATATAAGTGGACATACATCATCTTACATAATTACACCTTTATGTCATCCTTATGAAGATCACTTTATTTACATCTTTTGCCAACTCTAGACTTGGGTGAAGAGTTCTTCCTTTTAACCAATTGTGCCAACTTTCACATGGGTGTCTTCTAACACTCTTCCTCATGCTGGTGGTGAGAAGACATCATATATTCCTAGCTTGGTGCTCATAGTGGTGAGAACTTTCCAGCTAACTGATTTTGTGAGTATATACGTAAGTTGGTTGTGAGATGAAACATGTTTTAGACTTATAATATATGCTTGCAACTTCTCTCTGACAAAGTAACAATCAACTTCGATATGCTTAGTTATTTCATGAAAGACTGGATTTGAAGTAATTTGGAATGCAACTTGATTATCACAGTGGAGTTTCATTGGCCATTTTTGTTAAATCCTATTTCTACTAGGAGGGACTTGATCCATAGAAGTTCGGTTACTACATGTGTTGAAGCTTGATATTTTGCCTCCACACTGGATCTTGCTACTACATTTTATTTTTTACTTTTCCATGTCACAAGGTTGCCTCTGACTAGGGTACAATACCTTGGGGTGAATTTTCTGTCATCAAGAGATCCAATCCAATTGGCATTAGCAAAGCTTTCAGTGTTGAGATGATTGTAGTACTTGTATAAAAGTCTTTGTCCTGGAGCCTTCTTCAAGTATTTGAGGATTCTTTCTAGTGCCTGCCTATGAGAGATATGATATTTGTGCATGTATTGACTGACAACACTAACTGCAGATGAGATATATAGTCTAGTCATTGTAAGATAAATTAGTTTTCCAACCAGCCTATGGTATTTGTCCACATCAACATCTTCACTAGAACTTGCACATAATTTTACATTTGTATCCATTGGAGTGTCAGTAGGGTGACATCTCATCATTCATGTATCTTTGATCAAATCAAGTACATATTTTCTTTGTGATAGGATAATGTCATGACTAGAATGAAGTACTTAAATACCCAAGAAGTAGTTGAGGAGTCCCAAGTCTTTTGTCTGGGATTCACTGCATATCTTTTGTTTAATTTGACTTATACTCTTTGTATCACTTTCAGTTAGAATAATATCATCTACGTATACGACAAGTAGCTCCACACCCTTCTTAGTGTGCTTGAAAAATACCGAATGATCCAAAAAACACCTGATGAATCCTAATTGAAGCATGACTTAACTGAACTTGTCAAACCAAGCTCACGGAGAATGCTTCAACCCATATAAGGATTTCTATAAATGACATTTCAATTCCCCCTCAACCACATAGCCAAGTGGTTGTTGCATATAAATCTCCTACTTAATATTGCCATTGAGAAAAGTATTTTTTACAACAAATTGAAACACCAACCAACAAAACTTAGCAACAAGAGATAATAAGAGACATACCGAGTTGAGTTTGGCGGTGGGGAAGAAGGTTTCCTCATAGTTGACACTATAGCACTGAGTATAGCCTTTTACTACAAGGCAAACTTTAAGGCAACCATCAGATTGTGCGTAACACTGAAGACCCATTTACAACCCACTGGTTGTTTCCTGGAAAGGAGGGGAGTAAGTGTCCAAGTCTGATTTTCATGTAGGGCTACCATTTGTTTATTTATTTTCGCTTTCCATCCTTGATGTTGAAGGGCCTCCTAATAAAATTGAGGAATAGAGGTAGATGATATGGAGCCAAGGAAGTGATGACAAGATGGTGATAATCGATGAGTCAGTAAGAGGTAGAAGGTCGTGTACAAGACCTCGGCTCCTTCCGAAGAGCAATTGGTTGAGTATCAAAGGGAGGAGCAAAAATATGAGAAGAAGAAAGAGAACTTTCCTCTGAAGGAGCTGGAGACTCCACAGGTGAGTTGTTAGCTAATGATTTAGGGGGCTAAAAAGATAAGTCATCATGGCCATGAATTGTTGAGTATTCAATGGGCCCAACAGGCTTAGGAAACTCATTCACAGGAAAGACATTATGTGGGGGCATTAGTGGATGAAAAAAAAGGTTACTCTTCAAAAAAGGTCACTTCTTTGGATACAAACATTTTTTTGAGTGAAGATTTATAATACACGTATCGTTTCTAAGTATGAGAGTAGCCCAAAAAATACATTTAATTCCTCTAGGGTCTAATTTGGTCGTATGTGGAGATGTGACATGGACAAAGCAAGTACACCCAAATACTTTCAAAGTGTTACAAGGTGGGACCCACTATGACCACACGAGTTGGCATGATGAGTCACCACGTGAGGTGGCATGATGAGTCATCACACAAGATGGAATCCTTATCATATGAGTTGGAAGATTTGGCAATCTTCCTTGATTAATGTAATTGATTTATTTATGTAAATTTGGATAATCATGATTGATGTAATTAGGAATATTAAGGATCTTAAGTTATCTCTGAAGTTTCCCTAAATATATAATGGAAATAGTATAAATAGGGATCTTGGTTGAAGGGTTCAATCAAACTCTCCACTTCTCAACTCGTGGAAGAATCTCTCTCTAACCTAAAGTATTTTTCTCTCTTTTCTCCTCTCTCTTCTCTGCCCGAGCTCTCTCTCTCTCTCTCTCTCTCTCTCTCTCATCTTGCTCAAAGTTTCAATCATGGGGTCTTAAAATCAACACGAAGGAAGGGAGAACATGTCTTCAATAGGAAAGAGATGGGAGAAGGGTGAGTGACTGAAGATAGCAACATGTTGATGAGAAAGCATGCCATAAGGATAGCATGGGGTCAGTGGAAGTGGAGCACATGCATATGTCGAGTAACCTCAAGAAGGTATTTTTTTTCAACCATACTATTTTTTGTGGTGTGTAGACATATGAGGTTTGGTGTTTGATTCCATTATCTTGGAAAAAGGATTGGAATTCTCTCGACATATATTTTTTTGCATTATCTGATAGGAGAATCTTTAAGGTGGTATTAAACTGAGTAGAGATATAGTGCAAAAGGATTTGAAAGTAGATGGATAGAAGATACTCATAATTGTAGCTCTTATATCAATTAAAGGAGAGAAGAGTTGTTGAGCTGAGGATTCGAGTCTTGGCTACCTCAAGATATAGTTTAATATTGGCGAGACAGATGGTTGCTACTAATGATTCCTTTGTTTCTTTTGAACTGAAATATTCGTGGGATAGCGTTGAGCAAGTTTCCACTCTTGAATGAGATAGCTACTACTATGCCCACTATGCCCTTTACGACAAAACAAGATTATAAAGGAACAACAAACTTATACACTTATCAAGAAAAAAAAACTTACAAAAATACATTGACAACCTTGGAGACAAATTTTGAACAATTCCAAGTGATGCCTTAAACCTAGATGGTTTCGTATTTATAGAGGACGGAACCTTACACACTTAGAATAGATATTTGATGGATTTCAAAGTTTTTGAGATCCACCAATAAGGATACAACATATGCCCCAATAATTGAGCACTATAATTCAAAATCATGATTGATTGTTTGACTCCGATTTTAAGATAAAATTCCTTGATAAGGTGTCCATTTTTTACACTTATTTTATCTTTTTTTTGACAAGTGTTGGCCAGTTATCGAAAGTGGCTTTAATTTGATGTTGAATTGTTAGTCGTGAAAGGATGGAGAATCTGCTTTTTCGTTGACAACTCCTCTTTTGTTGGGTTGTCCATAACATGGGCAAGCTAGCTGAACATTTTTCATGTCGGTTGACTTTGAGTGCTTGTCTCACTATAGTGGGATCCAACATTAACATTCTAGTTGGGTGATCCAGACTGAGCAAGAAATTGATACATGCATCTGAGTGAAGATACTTCATCATTCTACATAAATAATTATTTTTTTAGTTTTATTCTCAACTTTCTTGATAATTGCATCCCAATAATCGCCAATAGAAGCATCATCTTCTCCAAGCTGAGAGTCTAGGACATAACTAATTTCTTCATCGCGACTATCATTATCACCTTTGCCGTCATTGCCTTTTTGGAAAAGCCATAGGTAGATATGGACATATTGTCTATGTTATCTTCTTTGCTTCCTTTATTAAATTTAGTTAAGAATGACTCATTAATTGAGTATAAGATTTTATTAATAATTCATAAAAAAATTGAATTTTTTTATTTTATTTGTGCCTTGAAAATTTCAAAGGCTAACATATTTGTTTTCTCCACTAATTTGGGAGTTTTATTTTCAAACTGAAGAATTGCAGACTTAATTTCTACAATTTTATTTTCCAATTTCGGGAAATTATTCCACCATCTTACATGAAAAGTGAGCAGCAAGATTTGCAGTTGTAATTCGTTATAGGCAACTTTATAGCCCCATTTCCATATCCAAGGAATGAAAATTTCCAAAAAGAAAAGGAACATATCAAATCATTTTACAATGGATTTAACCTACTATATACAAGGATGAATGGCCCGCCATTGACTATAAAGTTCCAAGAGTGGTTTAGGAAGAATAGAAAACGGAAGCCCAAATTTAGCCCACCACTTGTATACCCATAAAGGAATGGATATTTTCTCTTGTCTGTGCTTCTTAATTTCATCGTTAAGGGCAATAAACAAAGAATGTCAATGCGAGTAGAACATATTATACCAAACATTGATATAATCCCAATAATTATACCCTTTTACGTTGGGTGCAATTTCTTCATCAGTAAGTTTTCCCAATACTAATGGAGATAAAAATTTATTAATAATGCATAGACTATAGACAAGAGACTATCAGGATTTTTAATATTTGATTGTGGATGATTATTGGTAACTGATTGAGTATAAATCATAATTGCTTTATAATCAAACCAACATTTATTATTAGTTACTGGAAAAAAATGAATCCTTCAGCCACTTGGAAATAATTTTCCATGGATCAACTATCACGAGCATATCCTCACGATTGATAATTGTAATTTCTTCCGTAATTGGAAGAGTGGTAAAATTGGGTTTAGATAAAAGTACACCCTTCATTGACATAGAACAAATCAATATTATGGATCGCTACTATAATTAGATCATTCAACTACTATGCCTACAATGCACCTTACAACAAATCAAGGTTACGGAAGGGCAACAAAGTTAAAATCTTATCATGAAAAGAAACTTACAAGCATACAATGACAACCTTGGAGACAAGGTTTCAACAATTCCAAGTGATACCTTATGCTGATTCACAAGTAGCTCGAGCTTGGCTCGGTTCGGTTCGATTTATCTCGATCTCAAATCGAATTTGTGATCGAGATCAAGCTCATTTAAGTTAATGAGCCGAGCTCGAGCGAACTATGGTTTGGTTTAGAAGCTCGCGAGCCGGCTCGTTACTTAACAACGCTTTAGGGATTCGGGGAATCAAGGATTCAGGAGATTCGAAAGTGGCAACCTTCGGAGTTTGGGGATTCGGGACTTGGAAGATCAATGCTCTTACTCTTTGATCTTTGTCTCAATCAATTTCTGTAACCGAGCAACATCGATGGAAGTAAGTTAATCGATTTTTCAAGTAATGGAATAGAGGTAATCAATTTTTCAAGCAACGGAACAGAGGTAAGCTAATCGATTTTTGCATTCTTTGTCTGTTGGTATTCAGGTTCATCTCCTTTGTCCAGCTCGTCTCTCTTCCTTTGTGATCGCTTTCTCTAATTCCAAATTCTAATTAAAAAATATTCCATCTTCCATGAGTCCTCCAAAATGAACTTGAAGTGATGGACACTTCTTTTCTCTCCTCAAGTACTCTCCTTGCGCTTTCGCAGCCATCTTGATGGAAGACCCGTTGCCTTGCTTTTGTTCCTGTTTTTCCACCCCCGAGAAAGCATCACTGACTGACCTTAATTTTTCTTATCTCTTCTTTGCCCTCGAGCTACAAGCTTCTCCATTAATTTGATTTTCAAGCAGCAAACTTCGTTTCCGGTTCCCTTTTACTTTCTCTCATATTTTTTTATTCTTTTTTTATTAGGCTCTGTTATTTGTGTAAGTTATGCTTTACACTTTGATTTTTTTCTCAAAAAAATGAACAATCCTTATTGATTGCATCACGATATATGTATCTGTCATAGTGTTGACCACTTTTTTGACAATATGTGCATGTGAAAACCGTCAGGCTAGAATATCATAGTTTCTTATTTTTTTTCTTAATAGTGTGTTGAACTCTTTATCAATGCAGCATTGTACTCATTTGAGTTACATTTGGACCTTTCTTTCCCAGTTTCTTGAGCCCCTATGCTCTCTGTATTGTTACTGTATCTTTCAGTGACTCTCTAGTTTAATCGAGAAAAGAACTGTTATGAGCTTTTTATTCTTTTAAGTTAATTTTTTATGGTTTTTTTTTTAACTAGAGTTGAACAATGACATGACCATAAAAAAATACCTTCTATTACAAGGGAACTAGAGAAACTTTGACAAAAATCCTTACTGTATGAAGATGGGTAAAAAGTTTCACCTTAGATGAATCATATTGCCAAATAGTGCACTGACTTTTGTCTAATAGTGAGCTTTTTAAGATCAACTCCAAGGGTTTTATGATGTTGGTGTCTAGTGTCCTTCAATTCTTTTTTTTTTTCATCTGTCATCAACATGGAGCATTGACTAGGAGTATTTACTCACCCATTTTGCTTTTCAGTTGTTTCTTTCTAGTTCTGAAAATGGTTATGGTTTGTACTATGGTTGCCTTTGGAGCTGTTTCACGCATTTTAAAATTGTGTTAGACATCCTGATCTGTCCTTCCATTCAAGCAATTGAACTTGCTACTCTGATGTTACCTGAAAACTTTGACAACATCTCGTGCTTCTCAGTTTGCATACTTTTATCTCTTTTTCCTATTTTCATTTCTTATGTTTCTTTTCTATTTCCTCATGTTGGGAATTGATTATTTGGGGAAATAATTTAGGGTGCTCGATTGAAGAATATATGAATCAAGGGAAGAAAATCTTGACATTGGTTTTGTTATGATGAAGGTACCTCTCTCTAAGTACTGTAATTGAGTATAACAAACAATACTGCTCACTCAAATTTAAGTCATACACGAAAATATGACTTGATAGGTTTTTCTTGCTAGCAATAAACTAGTTTCACCCCATCCTAATGCAAGAAGGTGTTTAAGACATTAATGTATACTAGATATATAGTTTTTGTTTGGGTGTTGTAAATTTGATATAGATATTTCATTTAAATTTTTGTGTTTGATTATTGAATAAAGTTTAGGCATACTGTTAAGCGGTGTTTATGAACAATATTATGCAGAGGTCATACCCAATTTTAAGTAAATTTTATGCATAATTTTATGTACAATTTATTTGATATGTATTTTATGCAAAGTTTTAAATATAGGTTGGAGCTCGAAGTCGGCTCGAGCTCGATTACAATTTTAGGCTTGTGGTTGGGTTCGACTCAAGTTCGAGTTCAAAATATTTAAATCAAGCCTAGTTCGGATATATGCAGGTTCAATCTCGGCTCAAATCGATGCCACCCCTATAGTTACGACCTTGATGGTTCTGTATTTTTATAGGGCAAAACCTTACACATTAAGAAAAGATATTTGATGGATTTCAAAGTTTTTGAGATCCACCGATTAGGATACAACATGTGCCCATATAATTGAGCACTATAATTCAAAAATCATAATGTTGAATTTAGGATCCCTTGATTAGAACCTTGAGCAAAGAAGAGTGTGAGAGGAGAAGAGAAGAAAAGAGATAAAGAGAGGGAAAGAGAGAGTTAGGCTAGAGAAGAAAAGAGAGAAAGAGAAAGAAGAGAAAAGCCTTTAGGCTTGCAAAGGAACTTGGACGAAATGAGAGAAGAGGAGAGAACTTGATTGAAAGACGTCAACCAAGACCCCCTATTTATATTATTTCCAATACATCTTTAGAGAAACTCCTTAATCAATTAGGATCCCTATTATCCTGATAAATCAATCAAGGAAGATTTTCAAATCTTTCCAGCTCATGTTGGTAAGGATACCAGCTCGTGGTATCTTTATGGGTTCCACTTGATCTTCAAATCTTCCAACTCATCCAGCTCATGTGATGACTCCTCTTGGCTCACATCCTCATGATGGGTCCCACCAGCTAGTGCAACCATGTGGGTCCCACATTGTAATACATAATTGAGTGTTTGGACTACTTCTAGATAAGATTCCTTGATAAGGTGTTCATTTTTATACTTATTCCGTCTTTTTGCCAAGTGTTTGCCAATTGTCAAAAACAAGTTTAACTCGCTAGCTATTGAATTGTCAATCGTGATGGGATGGGGAATCTACTTTTTTTATGACAACTCTTTTTTTGGGTTGTCTATAACTTGGGCAAGTAAGCTGTATATTCTTCATGTAGTTTAACTTTTTGTGCTTTGCTAACTGTAGTTATCCATAGTAGTTTGCTTGCACAACTTTTGGACATTCTTTTTCTAGGAAGAAGAAAGAGATGTTAGCTCCTTCATATCACAAAAGTAAAAAATTCTAAAAAAAAAAAGAGAAATAAATCCAAAAAAAAGTATTTCTAGATCCCAATATGAGAAACCTATTATTGACAAGAAGCAAATTGTCAATTACAAATGTGGTCAATTTGGCCACTATTCCAACAAATGTAAAACTAAGCAAAAACTTAATGCTCTTGATATAGATGAAGGATTAAAAAGTCAATTAATATTTTTTTTGTTAGATTCTAGTTCTGACTCCGAACAAGGAGAAGATAGTATTTATTTTTCCTCTAGTTTAGAAATACAATCCAATTGTGTTCCAATTCCAATCATTTAAAAACTATGGTTCAAATGAACCACTTAGGAATTAATGTTCTTACAGAAGAACAAAAGGATCAACTTTAAGAAATAGATGAAGAAGATGATCTCATACTTAAACAACAATTAATTCAAAATTATCTCAATAAACTTCATAGAAAAATGAAAAAAGAACTAAAGTTACTATCCCATCCTTATTCATGCAAAGAAGTTATAAATAGGATTGAATAGAAGAAACACACTCCTCAAAATCCTATAACTTGTAACAATCTTCAAAAAGAAGTTTAAAATCTTAAAAAATTAATCCAAAAGCATGATAAAATCTTAATCGAATTATAAAATCAAAAGAATAATGATTCTGATCATTTTTTCCAATTTATCACACGTGCCCATTTAATAATCAATGAATTTTATGTGCTTCATTATTTATTGACTTTAGTTGATATGAGTGTTGATCTTAATTGCATCCAAGAGGGGTTAATACCAACCCAATATTTTAAAAAGACATCTCTAGGTTTCATTAATGCTAGTGGCCATAAGATGAATATTAATTATAAATTAAATAATGTTGTCATATGCAGTTATTTTCATTGTCTCCCTATTGACTTCTTACTTGTACAAAATCTTTCACAACAAGTTAATTTAGGGACACCTTTTCTCCGAAAAGTTATGCCCATTAAAGACATTACTAGTCAAGGAAAAGCGAGACTTATAAATGATGCCCCTATATTATTTCTCTTTGAATCTAGTCCACAAATTCCTCAATGAATTAAAAACTTTGTCATTTAGAAAAGAAAGACAATCCAATTACTTAAAAGAAGAAATTTGTTATTTGTCAAAGATCAGATAATCCTGGTACAACAACAATTTACTTCAGAAATTTGCAGTGAAGTCCCTTTTGGAATAGAAAAAAATATATTGTTTCCTTACCCTTTATAGATAATTTTGATGAGAAAAATATTTCTACGGAAGCTCGTCCAAGCCAAATGAAAAGGGAATATTTAGATCTCTTTAAACAAGAAATTAAAATCTTGTTGGAAAAATATTAATAAAAAAATCCTATTCTCCATGGAGTTATACAACTTTTTATGTGAATAAAAATGTTGAGAAAGAATGAGGCGTTCCTCCATTAGTGGTAAATTATAAACCCCTTAATGATTGTCTCAAATAGATTAGATATCAATTTCCTAATAAAAATGATCTTCTAGATGGATTGCATTCTACTAAAATATTTTCCAATTTTGATTTTAAATCTGGATATTTGCATATCCAAATCAATGAAAAAGATAAATAAAAAACTCCATTTACCATTCCTTTTGGGCATTATGAAAGAAATGTTATCCTTTTTTATTGAAAAAATATCCTTTTGAATTTCAAAATATCATGAATGATATTTTCAATAATTATAGTGAATTTTCTATAGTTTATATTGATGATATCCTTATCTTTTCTACAACTATAGAATCTCACTTTAAACATTTAAAAACTTTCAAAACCATTATCAAAAGAAATGGTCTGGTAATTTATGCTCCAAAAATGAAATTATTTCAAACTTCTACAAGATTTTTGGGACATGGTATTCATAAAGGAACAATTATTCCTTTCAGTTAAACAGTTAAATTTGCTTCTAAATTCCTTGTGAAATTAGGGATAAAAATCAATTACAAAGATTTTTGGGTAGTCTTAATTACATTTTAGATTACTATCCAAATCTTGCACAAGATTTTAGAATTTTTTTATAATTGATTAAAGAAAAATCCTGAGCCTTAGATTGTATACAATGGGTGTTCAAAAAATTAAATCTAGAGTTTGACAACTCCCTTGTCTAGCTCTAGCCAACTCTCAATGGAAGAAGGTTGTTGAAACCGATGCTTCTCATCTAGGTTATGGAGGAATTCTGAAACAATTCAATCCAATTTGTAATAAAAAAGAATTGGTAAGATTTAATTCAGGCCTATGGAAACAGGCCCAGTTGATCTATTTGACTATCAAGCAAGAAATTATTGCTCTAGTTAAATATATTGGTAAATTTTAAGATGATTTACTTAATCAACATTTTTTGTGAAGAGTAAATTGTTCAGCTACCAAACAAATTCTCAAAAAAGATGTTATAAATTTAGCATCTAAGCAAGTATTTGCCTTTTGGCAAGCAAAATTATGTACCTTTTATTTTAATATTGAATATATCAAGGGGGAAAACAACTCCCGTACCTGATTTTCTTACCTCATGAATCTCTGTAGGGGTAAAACAATGTCTCATTTTCCCAGCAAGGGAAATCCCCTTTTTGCCAAAGGAATAGGTCGAGGCTGATTGAATAATAAAGGGAAAAATAAAGTTTTTGAAGCTTTGACTTCTATGTCAATGAAGGATGTATTATTATCTAAACCTAATTTTATCGCTCTTCTAATTACGAAAGAAATTATTATTATCAATCGCGAGGATATGATCGAGACAACTGATCTATGAAAAAATATTTCCAAGTGGCTAAAGGATTCATTTTTTTTCACTCACTAATAATAAATGTTGGTTTTGATTATGAAGCAATTATGACTCATACTCAATCAGTTACCAATAATCATACACCGTCAAATATTAAAAATCCTGACAATCCTATTACCTATAGTCGATGCACTATTAATAAATATTTATTGTCTTAACTTTATCATACACGTTTGTCAATGATTTATAGGGGAATACTTAGCCTTTCACATCTACCCCACCAACAAGGCATTAACGCTAATGTGACTTGCGTTAATGAAGTCCAATTGACCCTTCATCCATCGTACTAATTGTGACAATGCAATAAAACCTAAAACAACATAATCAAATAACTATAAGACAACAATCACACAAACCACTCATTTAACACAAAATTTTCATCATGGAGAAAAGTTTTTAAAGAAAGGAACAAAAAAGACACAAAAGAAAACAAACAAAAATGAGAAAAAAAGAAAGAAAGGAAGGAAACAAGAAAGAAAAAAGTAAGATAGAATGAAAAATGAAGAAAGAAAAAGAAGGAGAAAGGAAGAAAGAAGAAGAGAAAGGAAGGAAGAAAAGAAAGGAAAGGGAAGGAAGAAAGAATGAAATAACAATAAGAGAAAAAGAAAAGGAAATAAAGAAAAAAGGAAGGAAAAGGAATATAGACGGAAAGAATAAAATATAGAAAAAGTGAAAGGGAGAAGAAAAGAAAGAAATATAGAAAGAAATTAAAAAGATTAGAAAAAGAAAGAAAGAAAGAAGAAAGAAAAAGAAGGAGAAAGGAAGGAAGAAAGAAGAAGAGAGAAAAAAATGAAAGAAAAAATAAGGGAAAAAAGAAGAAAGAAAGAGTGAACGAAGAAGGAAAAAGAAAGAGAAAAAGAAAGAAAAAATAAAGCAAGAAAAAAGGGAGAAATGGAAAGAAGAAAGAAAGAAAGAAAGAATTAAAGAAAAAATAAATGAAAATGAAGAAAGAAAGAAAGAATTAAAGAAAAAGAAAGGAAAAAGAAGAAATAACGAACAAATGAAAGTGAGAAAAAAGGAAAAAGAAGAACGAAAGACAATATTAAAGAAAAAAAAAAACAAAAGAAGAAAGAATGAAAGAAAAAATTTAAAATAAAGAAAATTATTTTAAAATAAAAATAAAACAAGAAAAACAAAAAAGGGATAAAGGGGAAGAAGAAAGAAAGAAAAAGGGAAAACGGTAAAAAGAAGAAAAAAGAAAGAAAACAAAGGAGAAGGGAAGAAAGAAAATAAGAAAGAATGAATGAGAGAAAAAGGAAAGAAAAAATAAAGCATGAAAAAACAAAAGGGAGGAAGGGAAAGAAGAAGGAAACAAAGAATTAACGGAAAAATAAAGGAAAAATAAATTAGAAAGAAAGAAGTAAAGAAAAAAAAGGAAAAAAAAAGAAAGAAAGAAAGAATGAAGCAACAAAAGAAAGAATAAATGAATGAAGAAAAAGAAAGAGAAAATGTGGGATAAAGAAGGAAAAATAAAACAAAGAAAGGGAAAGAATAAAAAAAAAAAAGAAAGAAAGAAGAAAGAATAGAAAAAAGAACTGAACAAAGAAATAAGAAAGAAAAAAGATGGGAAGAAAGAAGAAGAGAAAGAAAGAATGAAAGAGAAAAGAAAGGAAACAGAAAAAAAAGAAAAGAAAGAAGGAATGAAAGACAAAAAAAAAAAAAAATCAAAAGGAGAAAGGAAAAGAAGAAGTAAAGAAAAAAATAAGAAAGAATGGAAAATGAAGAAAGGAAGAAAGAAATAAAAAAGAAAAGAAGGAAAAGGGAATAGAAAAGAAGATAAAGAAAGAATGAGAGAATGAATAAAGGAAAAAGAAGCAAGCAAGAAAGAACTAAAGAAAAACAAAGAAAAGAAAGAAAGAAATAAAGATAAAATAAGGAAAAACAAAAGGGAGAAAGGGAAAGAAGAAATAAATAAATAAGAAAGGAAAGGGAAGAAAAGAAAAAAATAAGGAGAAGGGAAGAAAGAAGAAGAGAAACAACGAATGAAAGAAAAAAGAAAGGAAAAGAAGAATGAAAGGAAGAAGAAAGAAACAAGAACGATGAAAAGATAAAGAGAACAATAGGAAAGAAAGAAAGAAAGACATAAAAAAATTAGGAAAAAAAGAAAGTAACAAGAAATAAGAAGGATAAATTTTCAAGAAGAAATGAGAAGAAAAAAACACACAACGGTCGAAATCGCAAAGGTCATGAGCGAAAGAGAAATTGTTTTTTCCAAAACCCTTTTATTCAATAGCCCTGTCGACAGCCCGAACCCGATGTAAACTGAATCGAGAGCTTGACCCCTATGAATTCACTTTCCCTATTATTATACATAAAACGGGGGAAAGTATATTACATTTCCCTATCATTATACATAAAACGTGGGAAAGTATATTACATTTGTAATTTACTTTCCCTCCCAACTTAGCACTCGGTAGGTCTGGTGTGGTCTGGTCCGTTTGTCTTACTTCTCTTCTTTCTGCTTCGTCCTCCTTTTCTGGTTGTGGTTCTAAAGAAAGGAACAGCAATTCTCTGGTTATTTCAATCCTTGTAACTCCTGTTACTCGCACTTGGAAGGACAGAGCCCTCCGTAGTTTGTATTTTGTCTAAATCCAAATCACACTTCTCCTTATTGATTCTATCGTACCCACGGCGCTTCTTTGCCGCAGAGCTTCACTCCGCCTTGATTCTCTTTCCTGGTACGTTTATTTGTCTGCTTCTTCATGGTTCGTGCTTACAAGCGATTAGTTAGTTAGTTCGAGTTCTTTTAAAGATGTATTTTTAGTCGATACAGTGATGGCGGAAAACTCAGCTTTTCTTCTTAAAAATTTGTTTTTATGTTCTTACTTAGTGAAAAGCACACTTATTTTGCGATCTTTATGGTTCGTTTGCAAATAAGTAAGACATGTACTTGAAGAACTATCAGCGTTGAAATAAAGTATTATTTTAAGACCACACATGTTGCATGTTAAGCATTAGCGATTCACAGTAAGTCCGCAGCGAGACAGAACTGGGATAGAGAACGACCGTGGTCTTTTCCTTGTTAAGTGGCAGATGTGGCTTTCAGAGGGAAGGTGTTGGTAGATACTACATAAGCTGAAATTGTGCATCTCATCGAGTATGCCAAGCTGGTATAAACTGTTTCACTTATCTTTACATTGCTATTACCATAAATTTACTGGGTTTGGCCACAAAATACTAGGACTTAGCTGCCTCTTTGGGGAATTAATTTTTCATATTCTATTTTTCCATGTCCTTACTATTAGAAAAATGATCATTTTGGATTAAATAATAAATCCAGAATGTCGGATACGAAAGTTAGTGACTATGCCTGCTGAAGCTACTTTTTTTCTATAAGAATATAGGACGGGTTTGAACTAAGACTCAAACTGGGTTAAGTTTCACGTGGTTGAGCTGCACTAGATTCTTAACTTAGTAAAATTCTTGTTTTCAAAATTAAAAATAAAATAAAAATAAACTGGAAGATCTTTGTCTAAAGTTGGCATTTCAACTTAGTGAACAAGGATAGGAGTACTTCTGAAACTTGGTAAAAATTATAAACTTCTTCCAACTCTTCTTACTTGTCTTATAATGTTAGAACATATTATATTCAGTAACCAGAACGATTTTTACTAGTGAGAGTATCCTAGTAAACTTGTACTAAAAAAAGGACTTGTCATGTAGTTGTTGGCAAACATAACCTGTGGTTCTTCATGTGAAAAGCTATCCAAGTTCAGATGCATCCAAACTAGCTTACTCATAAAAAAGGTTGCCTCTTAAGAAGAGCTTTCCAATAGAGGCCTTATTAAGAAGGCCACTTAGATAGAGGAGGCCAAACACAAACATTGTCTCATCAAAAGTGGAATTATTTAAATGGAACAGAGAGGAGAACCTTTCAAGAAGTTCTCTTAGAAAAAAGTGCCCAAAATCAGCTCCACTGTTCCCTCCCTTAGAACAGATACCATTACCTGAAGAAATTTTGAAGTCTTCTCTATTTTTCTCATTGAAATTCAACAAAAGCATCAGTTAGCCATGGATATTGATATTTGAAGAAGAGTTCTTTATCTAAAGAAAACAAATCCCTAAGCCTTGTGCTGCTGGTGCTGTTTCCATATTTCTTTCCACTGCATCTCCTGAGAAAAATTCTAAGTTTTGGTTTTTAGTTGCTTTGTATGCCAAATCCTGTAACTTTCTGATGAGAATGATGCAAATCCTAGAGACTATGTTTCCTCCTTGACAAATGATGCTGATTGGCTACTGCTAGTTATTCTATCTAATCCATTTCATGGCTAGGAAAATAGGAGTCATTTAGATCTATGCTAGAGTAAAACCTGAATTTACAGTACGAATCTTGTGGTGGGAAAGATGAGGCCCCTCATTTTGCTCGGAGTGAATTGCTTAAACCATTCACAAATTAAGCAATACTGGTCCTATTACGATGCTGGAAAATCACCAATTTATGATCCACTAATGTGTCAACTTTATTCTTGACCTGCATATGTCTGTATTTTGTTTGCTTTTTCTAGTATGTGAGTTAGAGTTAGTCTTGAAAACCCTGAACCTGCACAACTTGTAGAAACAGGTACTATGTTGTCAACATATTCTTAAACAGTTCTTTAGAATTGAATATTGTAGGTTTGCACTCTTTCATGAAAGTTCAGTGTAAAAGGAGGCTTTCTTGTATCTAGCTTCTGTAAGAGTTTTACTGATTCTGCCCATCTTACCTCAGTTATTTGTAGGTTATGCTACATTTTGTCTTCTTTTTCTCTCCTTCTCTTTCATTGGTTTAAATAATATATGTGTAAAAGAGTGCACTTTAGGGTTTTAGAGAGAGAGAGAGAGAGAGAGAGCAAAAGGAGAAGAATTCAGAGCACTGGAATGGCTCTGGTTGGGGGTCGAGCTCGACCCCCATGTCTTTTATAGAGTTCTTAAATTAGAATTACAGAAATACCCTTTTCTCACTTTCAAGCTTTTAAACCCTTATATCTCCCTACGTACTTATTCAAATTACATGAAAATTAAACTGCAAATAAACCTAAATACATAGAACATGGTAGTGTAGCTGTTATACTTTATAGTAAGTGCAAAATTACGATATTGTCCTTCAATAGATTTTCTAACACTCTCCCTCAAGTTGCAGCTTATATATCCACAAGGCTCAGTTTGCTTATATATCTTTGTAGAAAACTCTAATTGCCAAAAAAAATTTTCGTTGGAAACTAGAGTCAAAGATCTTTTCATCAATATATAATTTGCAATATGGAATGTGTGGTATGAAGGTGTGAACTCCAAAGAAAAAACAGATGTTGGGATATGGAAACTATTGAAAATTAAGAACAAGGTCATTGTGGTCATTTACCTTATCATTATTTATATTTCTTGATGTAATCTTATTCTACATGTCAAACTATGTCTATGGACTAAATTTCATGTAAATGGGACATGAAGAATAGAAGATATAGAGAATTAGGGGTTTCACTTAAAGTAGGGGCAATGTTGTAGTTTACCTCACCTACTCAACCATAAATCTTTAAATAGAAGCTGGAGGAAGTCCAACCATGAATTTTCAGTTTTTTTTTTCTCAATTTCTCTTCTCCAAGCTTTCTCGTTCTCATTCTCTTTCTTCAACCTTTCTTCTTTTTATTTTTACATTGTATCAGAGTAGTAGATCACATTTGGGAAGGATCTTTGTGAGTTTTTTCTCCTATTTGAAGAAGAAATTTACATAAAGGAAGATCTTTTTCTAGGTTTTTTGGTTACAGGTTAGTAAAAATCCAATTTTCTCTTTTTTTTCTCTGCCATAACCCTAGGGTTATTGGTCCTACTATTCTAAGAACATATTATGATATTCTAAACTGCTAAAAAAAGCTCTTTTATGCTGATTTGGGGGTGTGTGCCAAAATTCCAGAACTGTAACTGCTGACATCATCAGTGCACTTGCTGTCGTCAGCCCTGGTGTAGGTTCCAGTGCACTTTTTCTTCTGAATTTAATCCCTTTGTTGTATTTTATGGACTGTTTGATCTGCGACATCTTTTAACTGCCCTAATTGTGTTTTTTTACGTGATGGGGCCCACTTGAACTGGTTGATTTGGAGTTTTTTGAAGGGATTATTTGATCTTCTATATCTGATATGGCTGACTCTGGTGAGGTTTGTAGTCCAGCAATGGGGTCATATAATCCTGATGGTAAAGATATTATCATTATCACCTCTGATAGGTTGAATGGTGATAACTACCTTACTTGGTGCAAATCTATTAGAATGTACTTGAAGGGCAGGAAAAAGTTGAAATTTATTAGATATTACCCTTCCTGTTCCTCAGGATGATGATTGGGAGGTTGAAGATAGTTAAATGATGACTTGGCTTGTCAACAACATGGAATCTAATATCAGGAGCCAAGTTATGAACTTTGAAATTGCCAAGGCTATGTGGCTGTCCTTGGAAGCTCTTTATGGATAAGAGAGCAATCTTTCCATGGTTTATGAATTATATACAAAAAAATTTGGCTTGAAAAGGGGTAACAAAACTGTGATAACCTACTATAGTTATTTTTTGAGTATCTGGTAGGAAATTAATGTCTTTCATCCTTTTTACTACGGATGAAAATGAATTTCGAAAATAGCAGAGTCAACTCCTTGTAGAGAAATTTCTAGATGGATTGGGTGTTGAATTTGATAGCATAAAGGCACAAATTTTGGCCTCAGATAAAATACCTAACCTCTATACTACCTTTAATAGGGTACATAGAGCTGAAAAGACTTTTGCGCCTAGAGCTGGAAAAGATACTAAAGCGGGTGAAGTTATTGCCCTTAATACATCGGTTACAACATCTAATTCTATTGACACATCCAAGGGACGTACTATGGCTGGTAGAGGTAGAGGTAGAGATAATTCTGGTAGAGGACGAGGCCGAGGAAATGGTAAATTTGAGCGCAAGTGTGTTCACTTTGGACGCACAAATCATACTCAGATAGATGTTGGGAAAATTTTGGGAAGCTTGCATGGGCAAATGCTAGTACTCATGAAGGTACAACACTAGGGTTTGAAACTACAATCCCACCTAGTGCTCCAGATGAATTACAGAAATTGATCCAACAACAACAACAAATCTCACAACAACAACAACAAATTTCCCAGCATATGGCACAACTATCTATTCTTTCTGCATCCTTGGCACATACGACTCCTACTGCAAGTATGTTTGGACTTTCAGTGTTTTATTCCCTATCTTGGGTTCTTGACTCTGGTGCTACAAAACACATGTTAGGTATGTCCTCACTATTTTTTTATTTAAAAGAGTTTGTTCTTGTTAAGCATGTTAATCTTGCTGATGGGTCAGTTTCACCAGCATAGGTAGTGGGAAATGTTACCCCTGTACCTTTTCTTTCACCTCAATCTGCACTGTTAGTTCCAAAATTTCCTACAAATCTGTTGTTTGTCAATCAGATGGATAAGTCTATGAATTGTTCTCTCATGTTTTACCCTGCTCATTGTTTATTTTAGGATCTCGTGACGAGGAATATGATTAGTTCCGTTCATGAGAGAGGGGGACTATACTATATGGACAACCACAATCTAGACAATACTTTACATGTCCTACACACAACTGATTCACCTCTTCAGCGACATCTCAGATTTGGTCATCCATCTCCAGCAAAACTGATTCAAGTAGTTCAAGATCTTCCTTCTAGTATTACTTTCCAATGTGAGTCATGTCAACTGGGCAAACATCACCAGAGCTCCTTTCCTGTTTCATCTCATAAAACAAGTAAACCTTTTGAGCTTGTCCACTCAAATGTCTGGGGTCCTTGTCTTGTGGCTAGTCAGTTTGGTCATAGGTATTTTATTTCCTTTATTGATGATTTCAATAGATATACTTGGATTTTTCTCATGAGAGAAAAATCTGAAGTTTTTGATGTCTTTCAACTATTTTTTAATGAAATAAATAATCAGTTTGCAACTTTTATTTATATATTTCGTACAAACAATGGTCTTGAGTTTATGAATCGTAAATTTGGCTCTTTCTGCTTATCACAAGGAATCATTCATCAGACTTCTTGTGCATTTATTGCACAACAAAATGGAATTGCTGAACTCAAGAATCATCATTTACTTAAGGTAGCTTGTACTATGCTGATTCACATGAATGTACCTAAGACTTATTGGGGTGATGCTATTCTTACTGCATGCTTTGTGATAACTAGAATGTCGTCTTTTGTTCTTGATGGCAAGATCCCTATTCAGATTGTTTTACCTACAACACCTTTGTTTCTAGTGACACCTCAGGTGTGTATGCTTTGCACATGTTTTTATCAGTCAAAGGTTAAGTTGTCTCCACAGTCTATCAAGTGTGTTTTTCTGTGGTATTCTCGAACAGAAAGGCTAAAAATGCTATTGTCCAACTATGAGAAAAACATTTGTTTCTGTTGATTGTTTTACCCTACATTTGAATCGGTTCCACCTGAACCCTCTATATTTACTCCGGTTATTCCTCTTCCATTTGATGAATGTGCTTTAGCTTTACGAGATCTCCTACTGAAAAACTATTGCAGGTATACTAGTGCCAACATCAACCTTCTCATTCTGATCCAGACCCCCTCCTCACATTCGACCATGACACTTCATCGTCTTATGGTCCTGAGGTAAGTGATCTGCACCCCTTCAGATTGGTGTTCGTAAAGTTATCCGCCATCTTTTATCTCATTTTGTCTCCTTTGATTCCTTGTTTGATCACTATCGTAAGTTTTTTTTGTCCATCTCCACTGGCACTATTCCTTCTTTAGTGTAGGAGGCCTTGTTGCAACCTCATTGGAAAAATGCCATGAATGTTGAGATGAGAGCATTAACAGATAAAAGGACTTGGGAGTTATGTGACTTACCTCTTGGTGTTGCTGTAGTTGGATGTTGATGGTTCTATACATCTAACTCAAATGGATCAATTGAACGGTATAAGGCTCGTCTTGTTGCAAAAAGGGTATATACAAACATTTGGGGTGAATGTTTTTGAGACTTTTTTTCCAGTTGCTCGCTTGTCTTTTATTTGTATACTTATTTCTGTTGTAGTCCATCATAGTTGGTCTCTATTCCATCTAGATATTAAAAACACCTTCTTATAAGGTGACCTTGAGGAAGAAGTCTATATGGAGCAACCTCCAGGGTATGTTGCTCAAGGGGAGATACATAAAGTATGTCGACTACAGAAGGTTCTTTATGACTTAAAACAGAGTCTGCGAGCTTGTTTTGAAAATTTTAGCCAGTGTTTATATTCGTGGGATTTCGTAGAAGCCATTGTGATCACTCATTATTTATTTTGAAATGATCATCTAGAATTATTATCTTACTCGTATATGTAGATGATATCATTCTATCTGGGAGTGATAGATCAAGTATTGAAACATTTAAATCCCAGTTGGCGAATCACTTTCAGACTAAGGATCTGGGTCACTTGAAATATTTTCTAGGTATTGAGGTAGAGAGAAGCAAAGAAGGAACAACATTGACTCAAAGGAAATATGTTACTGATATGCTTAAAGAATATGGTCTTCTGGGGGCTAAACCTGCGGATGCACCTATGGAAGTAGGACTTGATCTTCATGTTGATCAATGTTTAGAACTAAAAGATAAAACGATGTATCGAATGCTAGTGGGCAAACTCATCTATGCTACAGTTACTAGACCAAATATTTCATTTGCAGTGAGTGTAATGAACCAGTTCATGGAGCATCTACGTAAAATTCACCTGGAGGCTACACAAAATTTTGAGATTACTAAGGGGAGCACCAGGAAAAGGTCTCCTTTTCAAACCTAATAATCACTTGAAGATTGAAGCTTTCTTTGATGCTGATTATGCAGGCTTCTTGCTTGACAGGAAATCAACCACTGGATACTGTGTATTTTTGGGAGGAAATTTAGTTAGCTGAAAAAGTAAAAAACAGAATGTGGTTACTCGGTCTAGTGCAAAAGTGGAATATAGACCAATGACCCACATTGTTAGTGGGCTAATGTGAATAAAATCTGTTGTCCAGGAGTGTGGCTTCGATCAGTAGGATCCTATGACTACATATTGTGATAATCAGGTAGCAATTTTATTGCAAATAATCCGGTTTTTCATGAAAGAACAGAACATATAGAGGTAGATTATCACTTCATCCGAGATGCAGTAATGAGGAAAGAAGTAACTACTTTGTATGTTTAGTTTGGTAATCAACTCAGTGATATTCTAACTAAAGCACTGGGAAAACGTGAATTCTTGAATTTCTGTGGCAAGTTGGGATTGTTCAATATATATTCTCCATCTTGAGGGGGAGTGTTGAGAAACAAGAACAAGGGCATTTTGGTCATTTTACTTTGTCTTTATTTATATTTCTTGATATAGTCTTATTCTAAATGTCAAACTATGTTTACGGACCAAATTTCATGTAAATGGGACACGTAGAATAAGAGACTTAGAGAATTAGGTTTTCACTTAAAGTAGGGGCAATGTTGTAAATTGACCTCACCTACTCAACCCTAAATCTATAAATAGAAGTAGGAGGAAGTCCAACCACGAATTTTCAGTTTTCTTTTCTCAATTTCTCTTCTCCAAGCTCTCTCCTTCTCATTCTCTCTCTTCAACCTTTCTTCTTCTTACTTTTTACAGAAACATTAACGAGAAAGAAGACTAGAGGGAAAAGAAAAAAGCTTAGACTAATAAAGATGACAAATAAGAAAAAGAATACATTGTCTTTGTGGGTTGACTGAGTCAACTCACAAAACCTTCTCTAATACAAGTTGAATTTCTTGGTGAAGAGAATAATTCATTGATTGATGTAAATTGAGTACACTGGATCTGTATCTGCTAAGTTGGGTCCAAGGCCCATCCCAAAATGACTAGCCAACTTAGAAAACCTCTTTCCTAACTAGTAAACTCAAGATTTTTGTACTCATTAATCCATGTGGGACTATTCCTTAACACTCCCCCTCACGGGTAGGCTTTCTTTTGTGGCCCTACAAGTGGATAGTTTTAGGTGTAGACCCTTTTTTTGTGGCTCTACAAGTAGATAATTTAGGTGTAGGCCCTCTTTTGTGGCTCTATAAGTGGATAGTTTAGGTGTAGGCCCACATATGAGTACTTGCTCTGATACCATGTTGATTTTCACTATCTATAATAGAGAGAATGCGTAAAATCTGAGTTTAATTAAACTACCATATCCTAGTTATACCCAACATATAACTTTAAAAGATAAGCCTTAGAACAATTAAACAACTGTAACCTACTGGAAACAGTCCTTCTCATTTAGCTTTGGTTTGGTAAAGTAATTAGGTATTAACTGGCAGAGTTGAACTTTCTTAATAATTGTTCTCACCTGCTCTTTTATTCCCTTAACTGGCGGATAAGTATGTATCAGTTCTTGATACTTGGAATGTTTAAATGTACCTTAGGCATTTCTTCTAGAAAAATATTGAGTAATGTTTCCTTCTATGGGAATAGAAATTTAATATCTGGCCTTGTAGCTTTTGCCTAGCTTGAAAATGTTTGATTCTATGAAAATAATCTTTGTTAAAGGTTGGATAAAATACTTTCATTTGTGCTCACATGCAGCGCAAGCTATTTGTGATAGACAATAATGTACTTTTTTACTATGGTGAGAGGCTGTTATTTGTGTGCCTTTTCCCTTCTGAACCTGTTTTCTTGAGAAGGATTTTTTATTTTGAATGAGAAAACAATTAGAGGCTCTTGAATGCATTTTATTTTTACTTTTAGATCCCATAAATAGTTTGCTTTAGATTCAATGCATGTCTTTGGTTAGATAATGCAGTTCAGAATCCGGTCTATCTCTTGATGGGATGTCTTGGTAAGTGTTACAGTTGTCTTGCGTGTTAATTAGCGTAGCCAATCTAAAAGAAGAAAAAGTTGTAATCAGATTTTGACATCTCTAGATTGGAATTTGACCCAACATGAGGATGTCTTTTATTTTGTGTATTTCCTCTAAGATACCACCCTAATAGTTTATATGGTTATCTAAAAGAAGAAAAAGTTGTAATCAGATTTTGACATCTCTAGATTGGAATTTGTCCCAACATGAGGATGTCTTTTATTTTGTGCATTTCCTCTAAGATACCACCCTAATAGTTTATATGGTTAATATCTCCTTCCCCAGTTGTTGCTGGTAGGTTCAAATTTGAGGCTTGTTATCCAACTTCTTTCCCTATTTGGACCTCAGATCTGTATATTCTGATCCAAGGGCTTCTAGTCATCTTCCAATAGCATCAGGAACAAATTCTTTCTTTTTAATTTTAATTCCGTTTTATCTTTCTTGCCTGGGTTATCTTTTATGTGAGTTTTTTTATTTCTTTTATGTGAGAATTGGAATATCATTAGTTTGTCTTCATGGGTGACCTTTTCTTACTTTTTATGTGCTTTTTTTGCCAAATGCAGAATAAGTTTTCTCTTGTTTACCATGGCATTTTAAGAGTCTATTTACTTGAAATGATATCTTATTTTTTACTTTGGCTCTTATCAGTTCACTGTTTGTTGATTCTCATGACTGCTGTGCATGCATTGATAGGCCGTGAACAGGTAATCTAAGGAATTGCTAAGGGATATTTTTTTCTGTTTCTATACTGTTGATCAAAGCTATTTTATTTCAGTTTCTTTACCCTGTCAGATAACTGGGTAATGTGATGCATAATCACCTTAATAAACAAGTTTGAGATAACTTGTCAAAAAAAGGAACATTTTTTCCCCTCTAGTTTTGTGATAACATGTCTTTCACACTAAAGGAACATGGCCGTAGCCTGGTTTTGAAATGCATGCTGATACAAGTGCTAATGTTTGTAATAATAATAAAATATTATTATGTTGTTAATATTGTTCTCATCAGTCTTTATTTTGTTGTCTTTTGCTTGAAAATGGCAAGTTACCTTGGCAATCTTAATAGACTTGTTCTTTGCAACCTTTACTTGTGTCTTTGCTGCTACATGCTGTTTGATTTGTGATCTTATCCATCTGATGCAGTTGGTTATGTCACTTCTATTACATTTTTCTAGTCTCAACTACTAAATTCCTTTTAATTTTGTCAGGTTTCCCGGTGATCCACTTGGTCTAAGAATCTCATGTTTGAGATTGTACTAAGGCTAGGAGTTTTTAATACTTTCTGCTGCTTTGGAGGTTACAGTCTCGCAATGTTTGCCATTGGTTGTTTTTCTTTGAAGTAGGGTTTGTAATTTTTTAGTTGATTTCTCATTATCTGAAGAATTACTGGAACTTTGTAAAACCTGTTCTTCTCTAACCTTAGTATAATTAGCAGTTCTGCTGTAATCTTAGCACGATACTTTTAAAAGGCCATTTGAAGAGAACTAAAGACCAAATTTGAGCTTTGTGACATATTAATTGTGGCAATGATCCATCTCTGGAACACGAGAATTCTGGTGCAGTCTTTACTTGTTGCCATGAGGATGGCTAGTTTATGCAGTCTCACTTAGAGTGAACAATGCAAGCAATCCGAACTTTGCATAAAAGGGCTTTTTGTGCAATCTTTCTTGATAATAGAGGTCGCATATTGCATTCTCCAAACAGTATCTTTTCATCACTCTGCTCCTCAGATATCAATGTTTCTTCAGAAGAACCTCAAATGACAGATCGGTCCATCTCATTATCTTCTCGGATCGAGCTCCTTCCAAGAACACAGTCAGTTATCTCTGCCTTCCAAAGCTGGATGGCAGATGGGTTCCCAATTCATCGAGGGGAGATCTTCCGCACCATAAACCGCTTGAGGAAGCTGAAGATGAACAAACGAGCACTAGAGGTCTGATTAATAGGTTCCAGTGAGTTTTCTTATATACTGCTTTGTTGAATTTACTGACATTTTGGAGTTCATCGTTGCTTGATTTTTCAATTGTGTGATTCGAATGTTTTCATTTATTCTAGTTTTGCATTAGTTTTTATCTAATTAATTTTCTACGTTAGTTATGAAGTTTTGGTTGTAAACTCACCTTGTTTTCATCATTTTGTTCTTTGTGAGAATAGCTTCAATTTGATTTATGAGAATCCATGCCACAGGAGGGTCACACTATTCTAATTTATTTTGATTCCTTTGGTGATATGATTGTACTACTGCTGAGGTTGATGCTCTACTTCATGATTTTATCATGTGCAAGAGGTATTCTTCTGATGTGGTTATTGTGGAGGGAGATTTGAAGGTTACACTTGGCCATTTGATCAGCAGTCGATTCAAATTGAAGATATTACAGCCTCTATGTAGATTGAGTGGTTTCACGTGATTTGATCAGCTATCTTTGGTGGATCATTGTGCTAGAATGGGGAAATTCACAGCCTAGTATAGTTATTAATATTCCTGACATTTGTACTTGATTTTTTTTTTAATTTGGTGGCTTCTGGCTGTTGCCAGCTGTTTTTGGTTCATTTTTCTTTAGTCAAATTTCTTCTGCTCAAAACAAAGTTGACATAACCGGATCAATTTTAATATTTTCTGTTTTCTCTATTCTTTATCAGATAATGCATTTTGACCAAAAACATATTAAAAGGTTTAATTTTAAGTGTTTTGGGTCGCAATATATGATTGGTGATAAACCCCTGCGAGAATGGGCAAATAACATATTTCTTTCCCACAAATTAGAAACTCCATGATCAGCCTTATGGTTGTCAAATCCATCAGATCTCACTGCTCAAGGTATATTTGTGACAAGGTTAATCTGCATTAAATTTGACTTCCATCTGTGAAATGTCTGACCAGATGACTCTAACATTGACAGCTAGTCTAGCTTAGTTCTTTTATGAGAATATTTCTGGCTCAACTGGTTTTGGTGGCTGTTTCTTTTGTGGTTTGATCGATCTTTCTACATGGAGGCCCCCTAAAAGAATGAATATGTGTTGAAGCTTCTGCAAATAGTTTTTGTTGGGTTTTCCTCTTCCTGTGTAGACTTCTAGACTTTTTTTAATCCATTAATCAACTATCATTTTTCACTGTTCCAAAAAAAAAAAAAGATTTTAGCTACTTCAGGTTACGGGGTGTGCTTATTTTTGAGTGCTACAAATTGTCAAGCCACTTTAATTCTCTTGTGGCTTTCTGTTTAACAGATTTATAGAGGATCCAAGGAGCTGATTGACTCTACCTTTTTTTGTTTTTGATAGGTCATGGAGTGGGTGATCAGGGAGAGGCCTTACAAGCTAAAAGAACTTGATTACTCTTATCTTCTAGAGTTCACAACTAAAATTCATGGCATATCACAAGGAGAAACTCTGTTTACTCGTATTCCTCAGGACTTCCAAAATGAATTACTATACAACAATCTTGTGCTGGCCTGCTTGGACAAGGGTGTTATCAAATTGTCACTAGAGTATATGAAGAGGATGAGAGAGTTGGGATTTCCTATATCTTACTTGGCTTTTAACAGGTTAATAATTCTCCATTCATCTCCTGGCCGCAGGAAAACTATCCCAAAAATTCTTACTCAAATGAAGGCTGACAAGGTAATTCCACACCCATCAACATATAATATTCTGTTGAAAATAGAAGCAGATGACCATAATATTGAAGGATTATCAAAAGTGTTTGATGAAATGAAGAAAGCACAAGTAGAGCCCAGTGAGATAACTTATTGTATTCTAGCTACTGCGCATGCAGTGGCAAGGTTATATGCTGTATGCGAGGCTTATGTTGAGGAAGTGGAGAAGTGCAAAACAGGTGAGTGATCTTTTTCCTCCTTCAAAGGGAATATTTTGTAGTACTTTTGAGAAGGCTTTTATTGCAAGAAGATAATTTATAAAAAATAGTGTATCTGCCAGCAACTATGTGCTCACCAAGTCGATAGGTTTGACCATGTATATCTGATGGCTAAATTGGAGAGACCATGCATAGATACCAAGATACAAAAGAGAAACAGGAAAGTTAGTGAAAATTTTATCGGAAAATTCTCAGAAACAGCTGTAAAATCTTAGGTTAAGGGCATGAATTTTTAGGAAAAGGAATCAAGTAAGAAGCATTCCCATACATACTACCAAATATTTTCAGAAATAATTAAAGATAAAAGTTTATTAAAAATATTTATGAAATGTAGTTTGTTGTGAAATTCTAGTAAATACATTTCCTGCATAATCATTAGTACTTGAATACCAGTTTTGAAAATGTTTCCACAAGTTTCTGGAACTTTTCATAAAGGTGTAGGGAATCATTCCTTTTAGTTTCTGAAATGGTTTCAGTGAAGAGGGTACATACACTCAGAAAGTTTCAAGTAACTACAAAACTATTCATTCAAACCACCTAGTGGCCTTGACATGCCCACATAAAGTTTACCTTTGAACTAGATGGACATGGTGAGCGTGTCCATTTTCTGTGAATGCTTCTCTCCATATCTGTTAGTTGTGCCGCTCTTCAGTTTGGAGGTCTGTGTTGCCACCCACAGATTGCCAGTAATGTTTTACCCTGTTAAAGAAGCCATAAAAAATAATCTACCATTTATTCCCCTTTGTTTTTGGCTTCGTTCTTATCAGTGAACGTCAAGTCTTCAACACAAAGTTGTGGTATCCCTTGTATTTATTACTTAGACAAAATCTTGTGCTTCAGGCAATAACTGGTCTACATTTGATGTTCTAATCATATTATACGGGTATTTGGGGAAACAAAGGAAAGTAGAGGAGACTTGGGATACCATACAAAACTTTCCATATGTAAGGTATAAAAGCTTTGTTCTGGCAATTGAAGCGTTTGGAAGGATTGGATGGCTAGACCGAGCCGAGGACTTATGGTTGGAGATGAAGGCCAAAAAACGGTTGAAGCGGACTGAGCAATTCAACTCTATTTTATCTGTATATTGTAGACATGGGTTTGTGGATAAAGCATCCGAGCTGTTTGAGGAAATGGGAATTAATGGCTGCAAGGCAAACGCCATTACCTATAGGAATCTGGGCCTTGGCTGTTTGAAAGCAGGGTTGGTAGAAGAAGCATTAAAGACACTTCAGATAGGATCAAATCATACCACAAGCACTTGGGTTAGGAGATCATCACCATGGATGGAGACCACACTTTTACTTGTTGAAACATTTGCTGATATGGGTGATATAGAAAATGCGAACAAATTGTTCCAGGAATTGAAGAAATCAAGATATAGCCGGTATACTTTTGTGTATAATACTCTCTTGAAGGCTTATGTGAAAGCTAAGGTTTATTGTCCAGATTTTCTGAAGAATATGATTTTATGGGGGGCGAGGCCTGATGCTGAAACTTACAGTCTTCTCAGACTTATAGAGGAGTTCAAGACTTGATTTAACTGCTCCCTTTTTTGTTGCTATCAACTGTGGACTCTTGTGGAGTCAGCCAGGGTTGTGAATTTGAAGAAAATGATGGAACCAGTTGTACTTGTAAAACTTTATTTCAGTAATAAAAAATTCATTTTCCTTTCATTTTTTATAATTTTTATATGAGTAATAAAAAAATCATTTTCCTTTCATTTTGAGCCATTCTTCATATTCATAATTTTATTTTCTTTTCTTTAATAAAAATAAATTTTTTTTATTTCGTATCCATTTACAAACCAAGTACGATGGTAAAAATGTAATAGGCGTCTTCTTCCAAATTTGTTTTCGTCTCCGTTTGTAAGTATCGGATGCCCGATAGAAGTTCCGTGGGGAAAAAAAATCTCAAATCCATTCCTATTCTGATTTCTGATATTTGAAGTTTGAACTCAACTCCTGCTCCGAAGCGTCGACCGCTTAGAGATAAGGCCTCCCCTCCCCGCCAGTAGACACCATGGAAAATATCACAGCGAGCGAAGTTGCTGGTTTTGGAGTTGGTGCTCTGCTCTTTTTCGCCACTGTTGCTGCCACGAAGGTCGACTCCGTCATTTCGGCGTCTCAAAGAAGGTACTTTCCCTCTCATCATTCTGTGCTTCTTTTCTTTCCGCAGTTTCGGTCTCTTTTGCAGTTCCTGTCGTATTTCAGGCTTTTGTTTCTAGCGTTTTTCCGAGATAATTGGTGCTTAGGGTTTATTTGTGTATCTCTATGTTCGTTGTTGGTTCACCTGCTTTTCTTGTTTTATTCTTGGAATTGGGTTTGTCTGGGCAGTGGTGAATTGGAGTGTGGATGAGCTGTTTTCTGGATTTTATGCTCGATTCATGGTGTCTTTAGAACCAGATTACTGGAATAATTCACATTCGTGACTTCGGTAATGGTCTCTGAGTCTCTTTTGTGTAAATGAAATTGAATAATCTGTTGAAAACTTGTTCTTGGGCTACATTTATTTCCCTTTTTGGAATTGATTATGAAGGCATTTTGGAACCATAGCAATTTTTTTATCTGACAGATTGACAAGATGCTTTGCTGATATTATTTAATTATCATTTCAGATTCAATAGGGCAAGTTTATTCTATAATACTTTTTTAAAAAGAAAAAAGTCTCACATTATTATGAACATCCCATAAGATTGAAGGATCCTGCATTCTTGGCTTTGATTGAGGCACTACCTATGTTTATGCTCTTTTTGGTAAAAGGAAACCGAATTTACTGTTGTTTGTCATTTATTTTGTTATTTGGGTTGTGATTATTGTTTACAAGTTGTTTGAACCAAGTGCTTAATTTTTCATCCAGTTGTTAAAATTGGTCTGCAAAAGGTTTAGTTCTTAAGATACATATGCTAGAGCATGTTAAGTTACTACCCTAGTTTTTCTTACAAGAGTGTAGACAACAGACGCAGCGCTGGGTAAATGCAGGAAATTATGCAAATATCATCTCAAATAACACAAGTAAAAGCTATTTCTCTATATTCCTTTTTCTTTGTAAATGTGATTGCAGTTGTCAATTGTACCATGTGATATGTTTCCTAATCATGGTGTTGCTACTTGATGGGTTGACCTAAATGTTAGAGAAAGCAGGTCAGACTTGCCCCCAAGTACTGCACCTAGTGGCCTTGACCAGCCCTGAGCTGGCTTCCGGACTTGGGAGACTTGATCCTACTGGGGTGACCTTGAGTCCCAACTCAGGTTCCAAGTCAGAAGAACTTTTCTAATCATTAGCATCATCTACTGAAGTTAACTAAGTTTTGTGATGTTAAACATACAGTTCTCTGGGGATGTGCAAAAGATGCGGTGATTTGAAAATGATAGCATGCTCGAGATGTAGAGGGGCTGGACTGGTTAAAGGAGGACCTTTTAATTTCATCTTGATAGAAGACGTTTATGAGTGGCTTGGAGGAGAGACCACCAGAACAGGGTCCATTTCATGTACCAAATGCCAAGCTAGAGGTCGTCTAAAGTGTCCAGATTGCTCATAGTTTCATACTCATCTGCATTTGAAGGAGCAATGCCTGATCCTTACAAGGTCATGGTATCATCAATTGGTGATCTCGTGTGGATTTGTTACAACGGCATGTGGACTCTGTTTGGAGTTCTCTTGTTTGATGTTGGACTGTAAAGCATGGTTTGGTAACTGTGTTGAACTTGTTTCTACTAATCAATTATGAACAGAGGGGAATTAGAAAAAGGCCAAGACTGTAAGATGTATCAACAATGCACGACAGATGATCCATTTATGAAGATCAGGGCAAGAAGAATCTGGGTGATGCTCATGTAGGAGGAAAAAAAAAACCTCCTAATTGAATCTGGGTGAGCTTCAATTCCTTGATATTTCTTGCTCTTGATATTGTCCATAATTATCATGTATGGGATGATACTTACCAAAATTTAAGGTCTGTTTGGAATCTTAGAAAAGAAAAGAAAAGAAAATGAGAATTTGACTATTATTATTCTTAAATGTAGTTCGTGTAAATGAGATAATGATTAAATTTTCTATTTTACTAACTAATTTTGGAAATAATAATAGTCAAATTCTCATTTTCTTTTCCATGGGGTTTCGAACTGACCCTAAAGGTAATAATAAACTACTGAGATAGTGGAAATTGATCGATCGAGATCTTACTATTTGTACAACAACCAAGATTTTAACTCTTTTTCAAATCCAAGATTTACTTATAAAGCTAGACGCGGTTCGTATTCAATTTTAGGGTTCTATAGAAGTGTATGGCCCTTGAGAGTTTTTTTCACTTGTGACGATTAACCAAATGAAAATGAAAAAATCCACAGAGCTTCAAAAGTTGTGGCAACCTATTTCTGTTTTTTTTTTTTTTTTCTTCCTTTCATAGCAATTTTTCCCCATCAATTGCTTTCCCAACTTCCACCGGATTCCAAACAAGTGTTGGTGGTGCAGTTGGGGATAATATGCCAGTAACATCAGGGCCTAGTATGGGGACACTTTATCTCTTCTGTTTGCCCATAAATGTCATTTGTGGAAGATAGTCAAGTCACTCCCTTATCTTTCACATGCATATCCTTTTCTTCGTCGTCCTCATCATGCTCTCAAGATTCCTTTCTTCATCTACATATTTAGCTCTTAATAAGCCTTTGCCAAACGATTTCAACCACCCGAACTGGTTTAAATTCTTTAGCTCTTACCCATTTTTCTGAACATTCGGAGATATGTCTCATAGAAATTATTAAAAAATAAATTTGGCCACTTCTTTGGTATTCGTTTCCAATGTAAATAACTATGATATCCAACAACAAAAACTTTTCCTTTCTTTTCCCAGAAAGTAAATTTTGGTGACTTTCCTTGCTAATATGGAAACGTGTATCACAAAGCGGTTGCAAATACTAAGGGTCTGGTTGGAACCCTTAAAAAAGAAAATAAAAATTTGACTATTATTATTTCTAAAAATAGTTAGTGATAATGAGATAATGATCAAATTCTCATTTTCACTACCTATTTTTGGGAATAATAATGGTCAAATTCTCATTTTCTTTTCAAAACGTGTATCACAAAGCGGTTGCAAATACTAAGGGTATGGTTGGAACCCTTAAAAAAGAAAATAAAAATTTGACTATTATTATTTCTAAAAATAGTTAGTGACAATGAGATAATGATCAAATTCTCATTTTCACTAACTATTTTTGGGAATAATAATGGTCAAATTCTCACTTTCTTTTCATTTCATTTATTTCCATGATGCTCTAAATAGACCCTAAGGCAACTCCGAGTTGAAAAGGCGACCCCATGAAAGCTACCTCTATAGCATTACATTTATGCTCATTTTAAAGTATTCAATATCATGCCACCTCAGTTTACTCATATGTGGTTTTCCTTATTAACAATGCCAACCTCGTTAAAATACCATCAATTGAGAGATTTGGAGAGTTAAAAGAAAGATCTTGTTATGGTGACAATCAAGTTGACGAAAAAGAGTGGCCACCCTTACCCCCCAAGTCTATGTCATTGTCTGTGCTTGTTTGACAAACCTACCACTCCATAAAACTAACTGACAACCAAAGAGAAAAAAAGAACAAAGTTGCTTCTTGACTTCCAAGAAGATGTTATTATCCTTGAAAAGAGGCCCTAAACCTTTCTTAATCATGGGAGAACTTAGATGTGTTAGTGATAGGCTTCATCATTATGTTAATTTTTTGTTTGTAATGTTAGGTGTGTTAGTGATAAGGTCATTAAATTCAGGCTTCATCCCTAATTTGTTTCAAAAAATTGGTTGGTTTGTGACACTTCTTATGTAGAAGCAGTAACTCAAGTATCCATCTTCATGAACAACTCGTGTGTGAAGATAGGCTAGCTGTAATTGACATTATAAATGTTAAGGAATAGTTACACATGGATTAGTGAAAACAAAAATCTTGAGTTCATTAGCTGGAAAAGAGGTTTTTGATTTTGAGTTTATTAGCTAGAAAAGAGGTTTCTTAAGTTGGCTAGTCATTTTAAGAGAGGTCTTGGACCCAACTTCACAGTAAAACATATTCTTTGGTCATGCATGCATCAAAGAAGTAACTACTGCTTTGGACTGATTTGAGTCTGACTGCAGCTAGCTTTTGGCTTCCTTAGTGAGCACATTTCATTATTTTTGTGGCTTTGACGTTGAAGGATTTTACTAGAGAATCTGGGAGTGATCTTGCTGTTAATGATCATTTAATGAAAGGGGACCATATGAGCTCCTAAATAAAGATTTTGATCTAATGTTGTACTTCCAGTGATTCACTACTTTTGCATCTTATTACCCTAATATGTGAAGTTTTTTTTTTTCCTTAAAGCTTCATGTTTCATTCTTAAGAGGGGAAAAGGATGAGATATAGATGGCTAAACAATTTCCTTTTTTTTTTTTTTTTTTTTTTATCTCCTATTACCTTAATCTGTGATTTTTTCTTTATTCTTAAAGCTTCATGTTTCATTCTTAAGAGGAAAAAAGATGAGACACAGAAGGGTAAAGGACACCTTTTGGTTATCTTCTGTACTCTTAATATTCCTTTTAAATGCCTGCTATAAACACAAAATCTTTTGTTTCTTCTTTAGTAGAACATTCTTCTGATAATTTTCTTTAGAAATCTAGTGTCTGTGAGGCTATTTATTTGCACTTGGTTCCCTTAATATCTCTTCCAGCCCTTGATTAACTTGTCTTGATGCCTTCCTAGTACTTCCCTTGTCGTTGATGAGGCTTCTATGGTGAAGCTCTTTTTCATCTTCATTTCCCCTTTAGAATCTTTCTTAATGATTTCCATAATCCTCTCATTAGTATGTATTGACTCTTCAGGGCTTTAAGAGGACAAATGGTTTGTTTTCTGCCTTCTTCGCAAGAAATCACAGCCTGTATTCTTTCATTACCCACTACTTTCTCTACTCCCATTCCTTTCACCAGATATAAAGTTCAAACTCTGAAATGAAAAGTCATGTAAATTACTCTTGGAGCATTTCTGCTATGATAAAAAGAACTTGAATCTTGTCCAGGCCTCTTTTGCTAAAATACCCACTTGTTCTATTGTACTGAACAAACTTTAAGATAAAAAGATTTGTCCCCTTTATACAGGTTGTCATGTTCTCCTTTTTCCTCTACTTTTTATTGTATTTGTCTTCTGTCAGTGCAGCATCTCCTGTGAGTTCTGAGAGGGGGGACCATGCAAATCTGCCCAGTATATGACTAAAGAATAAGGAGCAAGTTTCCAAGGACATGACACGTTTGAGGAGGGCCTGGTTTTGGTGTCTAAAGCTTCTTTAAGACTTTTTGTTTTTGAGGGTTGAAAACAACCCTCCATTAACACCTAATCTATGCTATCATTTGTTCAAGAAACTCAACCTCCCCCATACAAATCCTCGGCTCCAGCATTTGGTTCACTGGCAAATCCTCCACCACAGAACAAAAATCCTCTCCCATGAGACAAAAAGGATAGTTTTCTTCCTTTTTGGTGCATGGGGGATTGGACACAGAGACATTTCTCTCCCTGTCTCTCTTCTCTCTCTCTCTGGCCACTTGCCAAACCAAAAACCTCAACCACCAACTCCTGCTCCAAAACACATATTCCAGCAGTAAAAAAGGACTCGTGAGGTTGTGATGTTTAAGCACACCCCATCTGTTTCTCATCAAACTCCCTAAAACAAAACAAAAGAACCTCACCCATTAAAGTGTATTAAGTTTTGATGTCACTTCTCAACAAACTTCATAAAAGCTTTCTGAATAAGCACGTTCGCAGTTTCTGCCCTTCGTTTTGAAGGACACCTTGGAGAAGAATTGCATGGTCGGTTCTTAAAATATATTCCCTTCTTTTGCACTGCTACGTATAACCAGTCTTTAGTAAGTGAGGGGATCCAGTCATCTGATGCTGGGGCATCTATCCTTTATTATACTCCTATAGCCTGTACTCCTCAATAGGCTTCCACGACATGCTCAGCAATAAGCTCAGTACCTTTCATGTCTGCTCCCAAGGGTGGGTACCCCTGAAAGTACTGGGACCCTTGAAAGTTCTGTTTCTATATGTCATGGATGACCTCCAAGTCAACTTTGTTTTATATAAAATGGATAGTCATTTAACTATTTATTATCCTATTAAATAAGGTATTTCAATAGTTTTTTTATTAATGAATGCTTATTTGAGATAAAACATGATTCAATTGTTGCCCTTTTTCTGAGGTTTCAATTGTGTGAAAAATGCGAAATAACTATCTCAATTATCCGATTAAATGGCTATCTAATATTAGAGGGGCATAGGTCCACTCATTTAATGACCCACACAAGGACAAGTCTCTTTTAAGACAGCACAATAAGGGGAGGGGTGTGACAAGTCTCTATTTTAAGACAACACAATGAGGAAACAAGGGGGGGGACCCTCTTTCCATGCAAAATATATATATATATATATATATATTTTTTTTTTTCGATTAAGCAAAATTTGTAATATTTATTCGGCGCATTGACGGTTCTCCCAATAGCGCCGTACCGGCGTCACGTGAACAGTACCACAGGCGCCGAAAGCTTGGGGCCGAGGATGACATCATCCGCTCGCCGTGCCCTGGCGTCGCCGACAATGCGCATCACCTAAGCGTCTACGCTGAGGAGATAAGCCAACTGGCGGTCGACACGTAATTCCTAGGAGACGTTTTGACCGGCCCTTGTCGTATGGTTTTGCCAGCGTAGATTATGTCACCGTCTTTCTTTGGAAACTGATAGCTTTGCTGTTTCAGTTGCTTTAATACCCTCCCCGCTTGCGTGCGCGACAGGATGAAAAGTCTCTTTTTTTTTGTTTTTTTTTTTAATTTACTAATTCACCTGACCCAGTTAAATAGTTTGAAGAATAAAAAATATATATTATTTTGTTTTAAAAAAATGAGATTACATGTTTGTCATTTTACTATTACTACAGGGCTAGTATTGTCTAAAAAAAGCAAGTTGAATTCGAGGGCGGTAAAAATTCGACACGTGGTTTGCGTAACGTCGAATGTTTTTTTAACTTTTTAAGGTTGGCGTTAGACGTGGCGTGGGAAGATATTTTAATATTTGATTAAAATCAACAAGCATGAATATAAAAATGCCCCTTTTTTATTCGCTCTCACTTACATCGTTCCTTTTCGTTCGATTCGCCTCGCGCCAGACTCCTCCTCTCTCTTCCTATCCTCTCACCCTAAGATACCAAATCAGGAGTTGAATGAGAAAAATTAATTCGCTTTCGTTCAGTTATTTCACTTCGTTTGTCCACAGGAAGAAATAAACCAGTTTCGATCCTTTGTTCCTATAAGAAGAGTGAAGAGTGGAGGGAGGGAGACAGAAGGATCTTCCAGAAAGAAAAGGTTGAGAGGACAATCGACTGTGAGAGAGAGAAAGAGAGAGAGAGAGAGGGATGGGAAGAGGAAAAGTCGAGCTGAAGCGCATTGAAAACAAGATAAATCGTCAGGTAACTTTCTCCAAGAGGCGGAACGGGTTGTTGAAGAAAGCTTACGAGCTCTCCGTTCTCTGCGAGGCCGAAGTCGCGCTCATCGTCTTCTCCAACCGAGGGAAGCTCTATGAGTTCTGCAGCTCTTCCAAGTAAGCTTTAGTATTGAGTATTGATCTTGCTTTTGATTCGTCTATGAAGAGGTCTCTTTTTCTTGCTGTTGTTCTTTTCCTTATTTAAGAAATGCTCTAGTTGTCTTGACGAGGTTCGAATCTGCAGATTGATTTTTTCTTTCTGGCTTGTTGTACGTCCTAGTATACTTGCTTTCTGTGTTTCCAAGATCTGTTCGACTGGTAGTGGAAGCTGACTAGGTTGCATTTATGGAACTCTTCCGTTTTCGAGTTAATTTTGATGGTTAAGAATTAAGATCTTAACTACGACTTCGCCAGTTTGAGCTTCTCATATATTTCCAGTGATATATGAGATTAGGTCGCATGCCGTGCTACTTTTGCCATGCTTTGCGTTGATTTATTTCTCTTTGTTTTAACCTTCATTCTTTTGGCCCTTTTTCTGTCCATTGTTTACCGAGTTTCCTTGAGTGGAAAGGATACGGACTGAGTTGGTTCTGTACATGGTTTCTTCTCTTTTTGTAAGCGGTTTTGTACTGCTTAGTGATATCGATTCTTGAGCTGTCATCTCTTTGGGATCTCCTTTTCTGTTTTTCTGTCTTTTACGGTTTGATGTTTCTGTTTTAATGTGGATATTTATGAAAACAATCGTTGAGAAAATCGAGGTGTGAGATGGAAGTTCCGTGTTAAACTCAGTGCATCGCTGTTGGCTGGACTATGCTGAAATTCTGTAAATCTGAGTGCAATTACATGTGCATCAACCAATAGCTATAAGTTTAATTTTCTTGTTGCAGCTTCATCAAATTTATAGTTTGAAGGATGTGCATCATACCATTAAAATGTGGAATTCTAGTTTAAAGTCTAGCACTCATCAGTTGTGATCCAATGATTTGTACACGTTTTGAACTTCGTACTTTCAGATTAGCAGCAACATTTCTTGTTCGTAGGTGATGATGATCAAGTTGTCACTGCATTCAATTACTTTAGACATGCTTGTATCATCAATTCTAACGGGATCAAGCCTATGAGATTTATGTTAATATAGAACTTTTTCTGAGGTGGCAATTTGGTAACACTCCTGGAAATCATCTAGTTTTGAGAAGCATCAAATCATGATTAGTTTTTCAATTGCTATAGTATCCATTTATATTTCCTTGACAATCCATATTTGATTGAAAACCCCTATACAAGCAAGTCAACTTGACTGGAGCAAGATCTTGCTGCATGTATACAGCTAGAAAAACAATCATCAGATGTATAGTAACTTCAGTCAACTTGCATGACAAGTTTCGTAAGATGCCCATATTATTATTCTTATTTTTTAAAAGAAAAAAAGAGGCACAGCTCCATGAAATGAGGGCTTTCTTGGAGCATTTTACTGTCATGCATTTGTAATGGAGGATTTCAAAGTTAGGAAGAATTCTATTTACTATATATAAAACATAAATATTATAATATAAAGACATATAGATAGTATAATATAGTATAGGTTATCTATGTATGACTGTATGAGAGAGAGGTTAGTTTTCTCCTTTGTCAAATGTGAAAGATCTTAAAGTGATTGATGTTCGTATAGATTTTCTGAATCTTCCATGTTTGTAATTACTCTTCATTTAATGTAATGTAGAGTTGGACTTGATTTAAATATTTTGAACTTGAGCCGAGCCCATCCTCGAGCCTAAAATTGTAATGGAGCTCGAGCCTAATAATTTTAACTGAGTTCGAGCTGTAACCTATATTTAAAACTTTACATAAAATACATATCAAATAAACTGTACGTAAAATTATGCATAAATTTTACATAAAATTGGACATGACTTTTATACATAAACCATGCATAAAATTGTCTACAGACTCTACATAAAATTATTCATAAACAATGCATAATATTATGCATAAACGTTATTCAATAATCAAACACAAAAACATCATTGAAATATTAATATCAATTTACAATCACCCAAATAAAAATGTATACATCTGGTATATATTTATAAACTCTAGCTCTTTCTCTTCATGCTAGAAAATAATATAAGAAGCCCCTATTTGCATGAATAAAATCTCCAAATATGACAAAAACAAAAGCATAAAACTTATTATTGTTTAATAAAAAAATATTCTTCCACTACTAATTACTTAATGTAGTGAAAAATATTAAAATTACCAAGTTGAAAAAAAAATGAAAAATCAGCCCTAATAATGCAGTCACCCTTCCAAACCCTTGCTAATTATCCCAAATTAAGGTCCCTTTGATCTGCATCGACAATCCTACGCTCTGTATTTTTATCATTCTTCCACTCGCCAGACGAGTCAGTTGCACACCCGACTTGACTAGACCAGACCCTCTTCTCGCCAGGCGACTTCTTATAGGTTGATGCCACAATTATACTAACCAGAGTGGATGGCCTCGCAAAGCACATGACACAAAAATAAATGAATGTGCACTTCAACGTGACACCCCTCTGACGAGGCGACCTACATGGAAGACAACAAAACCCCTTTGTTTTTCATTTTTTTCTTTTTTTTCCCACTGTTGATTCTAGGTTTCCAAGCCGAGTCCTGTGACTCTCCATCGCTATTCCCAAATAACTTCTTTTTGTGACCATCTTCTTCTCTGTTTCTGGCCATGGCTCCATCTGTCATCTCCTCCATTACAAAGATAGAAAAGGAAGAGATAGAAATGACATTGCATATCAGAAAGCTACAAGCTTCATATTAAACTAAGAAAAGGAAGAGATAAAAAAATGACAGTGCACATCAGAGAGCTATAAGGTTCAGATTAAACCACCGCACCTTTAGTACGAGCAAAGAATCTCACTACTAGAAAAAAAATACACACATTTGACAGAATTAAAGTGAAAAGAATGCATAACGATGAGATTGCACAAAGAAACCTGAGCAGAAAAAATAGTAAGTCTTCGAAGCATAAAAAAGCCACAAAAATCTTTAGACGATCATTTCCTTTCTACCGTGCAGGAATCTCCATGGCTGATTTCGCCTCCTCTCCTCTACCAGAAGAATAAACCTTGTTGTAAGGGAGGATGAAGTGTCTACTTGAGAGGAGGGTGGGACGTTGTCATTGTGGCCACCGAAAGCCCTGTTCCTGACTGCCGTCTGGAGTGGAGAGGAAAGGTTTCGGGCCTTCAGTGTCTCCAATCCCCGGTCCTCGGTCCCTGACCTTTAGTGTCATTTAAGTAAATGATTTGGTCTGCGAGATCGCGAACCGAACTAAGCCTCGTTCTGGTTCAGCTTGTTTACTTAAATGATTTGAAAACCTGATCTCGAAAATGAGTCAAAAACCTGATCTCAAATTCGATTTGAGACCGAGTTTTTTTGAATTGAACAGAGTAGGAACCAAGCCGTGCTTGAGCTATTCGCGAATCAGCTCGGTTTGATGCCACCCCTACTGTAATGTAATCAATTAACTTTGCATAAACTACATGTATGCTTTACAGTAGAAATAACAACACTATCCAGTGATGCTAATGCCTGAATTTATTAGGTGCACGAACTTGCTATCTCCAATTCTTCATCTATTATTGTTCAATTATTGTTGTTATATGTGAAATCTTATGGGGAAAGTTGTCTTAGCGTGAAGGATTTGCACGTCACATCCACAATACATGCTGCATGAATAAGAGCTTGGTCTACTAGTGCTGTGCGCATGATAGATGCATCTTCTCTTCCATTTGCATGTAATTTGTCCACCTCCTTGTCCGTAGCTTTGCTCACTAAGTACACAAGCTGGTCAGCAATTTGGAATAATCCCATAGAAAGTTTTGCGCCAAAATAGTAGTTTTACTCACCAATCCTGTTTGCCCGTGCATATCTTCAAACTCCAACCATACTTTCTTCACTGTTCTATGTTTTCTGTCTCCTGAAAGAGTATATGAATTTCAGGTCTGCTAGGAAAGTTTTGCATGTCGATGCGCCTCATTTTTGCAATAGGAATAAAGCCCTCCATTGTTGCAGCATTGCACATGCCCTACGCATGTTGACATTGAATGCATACGGCAAAGCTTGAGCCCATCTGCCGATTACCTATATTGATAAAGATGTCATGGGCACAATTTTACAACAAATTCAAGTTTTCAACTTGGGTTGTGATTACAATGTGCTTGATTCAATCTAGCTATTGACATTAACATAACTCAACATGCAAGATAATATAAAGAAATTAAACCACATAGGTGGTAAAATGACCAATATACCTCTGGAGGATAAAATGACAAAAATACCCCTGGATGTATTTTCTAACACTCCCCCTCAAGCTGGAGCGTATATATCTAGGAGTGTCAGTTTGTCGCAAAATGATAGAAACTCTAGCTTCCCAAAGACCTTGGTGAAGATATCTCCCAACTGATCTCCAGATCGGACAAATGGAGTAACTATCTCATTTTTTATCACAACATCTCGAATGAAGCGGCAATTCACTTATATGTGTTTATTCTTCTCATAGAAAATTGGATTGCATTGAAGATCATGACCTGATTATCACAAAACATACTCATCGATTAAGTCTGGCTGAAGCACAACTCTCGTGGGACTAATCTGACCCCACGTCAACTTACTCACTGTATGAGCCATTGCCCTGTATTCAGCTTCTGCGCAAGACCGGACCACAAAATTTTATTTTTTACTTTTCCTACTGACCAAGTTGCCTCCTAAGAAGACACAATACCCAAAGGTTGACTTATTCTGCAATTTAGACCCAGCATAATCTGCATAAGAGAAAACCTCTATCTTCATATGGGTATTGGGTCTAAAGAAAAGACTTTTTCCTGGTGCTTCTTTCAGATACCTCAAAATTCTTTGTACAACTTCTAGGTGTATTTTGCGAGAATGTTCCATAATTGGCTCACTACACTTACTGCAAAGGAAATATCAGATCTAGTAACTGTTGCATAAATTAACTCGCCCACTAACCTCCAATACTATGCTCTATCATTTAATTCTACACTCTAATCATCATGGAGATCATGTCCCACCTCAATTGGTTTTGCTCCCAACAAACCGTACTTCTGAAGCATATCAGTTATATATTTATGTTGTGTCATCATAACTCCTTTACTTTTTGCCACTTTAATACCTAGAAAATATTTCAACGGCCCAAGTCTTAGTTTGAAAATGTACAGACAAAAAAGATAATGTCATCTACATAAACGAATACCACCACAATGCCAGAGGACTTCTTCATTGGAAATAAGGAGTATCACAATGATTCCTGTAGAACCCCATAGATATTCCGAGTGGCTAAATTTTTTAAACAAAGCAAGCAGGCTCTGCTTTAACCCTTAAATTGCCTTCTTGAGTTTATATACTCTATGTGTCTCCCCTTCAGGGTAACAATGCAAAGCAAAAGAATGACACATCTTCAAAGAATGTAACATTGGTGGACACAAATGTTTTTCTAGTGGATGGGTAAAAAGATTTGTATCCCTTCTATGTGTGAGACTACCCCATAAGTATATATTTACCTACTCTAGATGACAACTTATCCTTCGAAGGTCCCAACATATGTGCAAAAAAAATATAACCAAACACTTGGGAAGAGATAGGAAATAATGGAGTTGTTGGCAAAAGGACGTGCATAGAGATTTTGCCTTCTAAGACAAATGAAAGCATTCTATTAATCAAGAAACAAGCAGTTAGAACAACATCACCTTGGTAGAACTTGGGTACATTCATATGTATCATATCGTCCTAATAGCCTCCACTAAATGGTGATTCTTACGTTCATCTATGCAATTTTGTTGAAGGATAAAGACACATGATGTTTGTTGAATAATTTCCTAATTTTGACAAAAAATCTGAAATTTATGAACTCGAGACCATTTTCAATACTTTAAATATGAAAAGAGGCAGCAAACTGATTTTTTATTTCATACAAGAAAAATTTGAATACATCAAAGGCATCAAATTTTTCCTTAAGAAGGTAAATCCAAGTGCACCTACTAAAATCATCAATAAAAAAAAATTAAAGTAACTATGACCAAACTGACTAGTCATAGGACAAGGACCCTAGATGTCGGAGTGTATAATCTCAAATGGATGTTAGGATTTATGAGGTGAGATTAGAAAAAAACTTCTGTGATGTTTGTCCAGCTGACATGACTCACATGAAGGAAATTCTGGGAAGACTTGAATCAGTTTTGTTGTAGATCGATGACCTAGCCACAAGTGCCACCATAGAGGAGAATTTGTGGTATGTAATACTTGAATATTATTTTGTCAGTGGCTTTCAAAATGATATAATCCATCTCTCCCACAAGTAGAATCAATCGTCTTTCTTGTCACGAGATCTTGAAAAATACAATGAGTAGGATAAAATGTGCTTGAATAATTCATAAACCAGGCTAGTTGACTAACAGACAAAAAATTTAAAGGAAACTTGGGGACAAGGAGCACTAATTGAGGAGACAAAAAAAAGGCTGGAGTAACATTGCCTACACCTTGAACAGGAGAGGTAGAACCAACAACAAGATTAACATATTTTATACACAAAGACTCCTTCAATTTGAAAAATAGTGATGACATACCTGACATATGCCTAGAGGCTTCTAAGTCAAGAACCCAGGATGGTGATGAGTGAACATGATAAGCTGCCATACTTGAGTCAACAATGGTAAAACTAAGAACTGGGATGGAAGCTTGAGTTATTGATGCAGAGGGTGATGCAACAAAGATCTAAGTCAACTGTTGGGCAATTTGTTGTTGTTTCTGTATCAACTGTTGCATCTCATCTGGAGTACCTAGTGTAACAGAGATAGAGGAGTCTAAACTCCGACTTCCACTATCAGGAGTTGTAGAATTAGCCCATGCTGGCTTCCAAAATTTAACCCAACACATGTCAAAATAATGATTATTTCTTCCACAATGAATGCATTTCCTTTCTAACTTACCATCACCATGTCCTCTACATCGACATGTGCCCTCTCTACCTCTCCATCTACCTCTAGAAAAGTTTGTGGCAGCTGATGGAGTGTTGGATGCATTAAGAGCAGTATGTCACGGAGCCTAAGCCCACGATATACTCATTGGGCCTGTGATCCCTTTGAGGATACATAGAGAGGTTCTTGCCCAAGCCCTCTATGGATGGCCCAACCCATGTCCTAGAAGGAGGGATCTCTAGAAGCTCTCTAGAAGGTTCCACACATACACCAAGTTGGGTCCAGTATATACAATTGGGCATACACCATAGTATTGTATATAAGAGTCTAGAAAGGTCCATAGCTAGATGGTAGTGGAATAGTCTAGAAGGATCCAAACCATTGGATCAATGACAAGTGTATACAATCTAGAACATTCATTGCTCCCCCTCAAAACTATAAATAGGGGAGAGTCTCTCATTTGTAAACAACTCATTAGAGTGCAATAAAATCTCTCTTGAGCAAGTCCCTTGAGTCATCTTAAGTTCTCTCATTGCTTTCATCGGGCAAGTGAGTGTAGCCCTTACAAGTAAGAGTGAGAGTTAGGCTGATTTGTGTATTTGCAAAAGGAGTTTGCATACAAGTGCCACACGGGTTAAGCAAAGGAGTTGCGACCACATGATAGTTGGTATCAGAGCTTCGGTTCGAGAGGGGGAATTACTGAGGATTGTTGTTGCAACATGGCTAGTGATTCGCAAGTGACCAATGTGGCGGTGGAAGGCCAATGTTCAAAGTCAAAGAGAGATAGGTCAAGGGACTGAGGTCGAGACATGGTTCGGTAAGTTCGAACAAACTCTCTCTGAGTGTTTGAACAAGTCAAATATTTTTGTAGATGCCTTGCATAGTCTTGAAGCCGACATGCGAAGTGCAGTAGGGGTTTTTAAAATCTTGGGTGAAAAGACGACAGAGAAGGTCGAAAGCATGTTGGAAAAGTTTGAAACTATGGAAGGCGAAATGACTAGCCTCCATGAGGAAGTAACTGAGCTTGAATATGTTAAAATTCGGTTGGCCCTATTGGAGAAGGCGGTAGCCACTGGGGGAGGGCTTGGACCAAGGGAGTTCACTCCAAAGGTCAAAGTCCCACAACCTAAGAGCTACAATGGGAAACAAGATGCCAAGGACTTAGAGATTTTCCTTTGGCAAATGGAGCAATACTTTAAAGCTGCCAGGATTTCGGAGGAAGCCTTGAAGGTGGATACAACCACTATGTATCTCATAGGCGATGCAATGCTATGGTGGAGACGGAGGTACGGTGATGTAACCGAAGGCCGCTGTACTATAGCAACGTGGGAAGATTTCAGGAAGGAGATCAAGTCTCAATTCTTCCCAGAAAACGTGGAGTACTTGGCTTGGAAGAATCTAAAGCGACTAAAACATACGGGGTCCATTTGAGAGTATGTCAACCAGTTCACAGCCTTGCGGCTGAATATATCTGACATGGCTGAGAAAGATAAACTCTTCTTCTTCATGGATGGATTGCAACCTTGGGCAGAGAAAGAGTTGCAAAGGCGTGAAGTTCAAGACCTGGCCACTGCATTCTCAACGGCGGAGAAGTTGGTCGAATTCACAAAGAAGGCTGAGGGCTCGAACAAAGACAAAAAGGGCAAGCCTAACCAAGGCAAAGGCGGGGGAGACAAGCCGAAGTACCAGAAGGAAGACGGCTAGAAAACCAGCTATGATCAAAAGGGCAAAGGTAAGTTCATCCCTCGTCGCTCGGGTTGTTTCATTTTTTATGGTGACCATAGAGCTTTTGAGTGCCCAAAGAAGAAAGCTCTCAATGCCTTGTTGGTAAACACGGAAGGCCATGAGGAGGAGAGTGAGAATGAGGAGGAGCCTAAGATGGGGGCACTTAGACTCCTCAATGCCATGAAGGGGCAGGCTCATGTGGCCAAGTCTGCTGCCCATTCAGTCAAGGAACTCGTGTACGTAGACGTGTGTTTAAATGGCAAAAACACACGTGCTATGATTGATACGGAAGCCACTCACAACTTTATCTCAGGAGAAAAGGCCAAGAGGTTGGGTCTCAAATTGGAGAAGGATGTGAGTAGGATGAAGGGTCAGCTTTGAGGCTAAGCCGGTGATTGGGGTTGCAAAGGGCATCGCCTTTAAGGCAGGAGAATGGCAAGGCACCATTAACCTGACAGCAATGCCTATGGATGACTTCAAGGTCATTCTCGGAATGGAGTTCCTTAGCTCGGCCAAGGTCATTCCTATGCTATGTTTGGGGGTGTCGAGCTTTCTGGATGAGAAGGCACCTTGCATGGTCCTGGTGTTGAAGGATGACAAGAAGATAGGTAAGATGTTGTCGACTATGCAGTTGGTCAAGGGCCTCAAGAAGGGTGAGGTAACCTACTTGGCCACCTTGTTAGAAGAGAAAGACAGGATGCCCATGCGGCGGGAAGTCGAGAAGGTCCTTAGTGAATTTAAGGACGTCATGCTGCTAGACCTTCCCAAGAGATTACCACCAAGGAGGGAGGTCGATCACCAAATCGAGTTGGAGCCCGGTTCAAGATCCCCTGCGCTAGCTTCATATCAGATGTCGCCACCTAAGCTGGAGGAACTAAGGAGGCAACTACGAGAGTTGCTAGATGTTGGCTTTATACGACTATCGAAAGCCCCTTATGGAGCCCCGGTATTGTTCTAAAAGAAGCACGATGGGACCCTTAGGATGTGCATTGACTACCGAGCACTCAACAAGGTAACCATCAAGAACAAATATCTGATTCCGCTCATAGCAAATTTGTTCGATAGGCTGGTTGAGGCACGGTACTTTAGCAAACTTGATCTATGATCGGGGTACTATCAAGTGCGGATTGCTGAAGGAGACGAATTGAAGACTACTTGCGTCACAAGGTATGGTGCTTACGAGTTTCTAGTAATGCCCTTCGGCTTGACGAATGCCCCAGCTACATTTTGCACTTTGATGAACAAAATCTTTTATCCATACTTGGATCGATTCGTGGTGGTCTACTTGGATGATATTGTGGTCTACAGCTAAACATTAAAGGAACACCTAGACCACTTATGAATTGTTTTCCAAGTACTACGAGAAAACTCTCTCTATGTGAAGAGAGAGAAGTGTTCTTTTGCCTTGAAGGAAGTCTCATTCCTTGGGCATTGGATCGGAGATGGGTGGATCTGGATGGACAAGGCCAAGGTCCACGCTATAGCAAAGTTGGAGGTACCCACGAAGGTGACAGAGCTGCGTAGCTTCTTGGGCCTTGTCAACTACTACTGGAGAGCGTGCTGCTCCACTCATAAATTTTTTGAAAAAGAACGTCTCATGGCTATGGACGAAGTAGTGCAAGGAGGCGTTTGAGGACTTAAGGGTGCGATAACGACGGAACCAGTGCTCAAGTTGGCGGACCATTCCAAATCTTTTGAGGTACACACTGACGCTTCTGACTTTGCCATTGGAGAGGTTTTGGAACAGGATGGGCACCCTATTGCATATGAAAGTCAGAAGCTGAATGAGACGGAGCGGAAGTATACAGTCCAAAAGAAGGAGATGATGGCCGTGGTACATTGCCTAAGAACGTGGAGGCACTACTTGCGTGGCTCTCGCTTCATTGTCAAGACGGACAATGTGGCTATAAGTTATTTTTCAGACTCAGAAGAAGTTGAGTCCGAAGCAGGCGCGTTGGCAAGACTTCTTGGCTAAGTTAGATATGGTGATTGAGTACGAGCCTAGACGGATTAACCAGGTTGCAGACGCACTAAGTCGAAAGGCTGAACTCGCCGCCTTGAAGCTCGAACATGTGGCCACGGTAAGCAAACTTAATGAGACTTTGCCAGACCGTATACGAGAATGGCTTAGCAAGGATGATGTGGCCAAATGCATCATTCAAGCTATAGAAGATGGAAGGACAAGGAGATTTTGTCAAGGGGATGAGCTTCTCTACACAAAGGGGAACCGTCTTTATGTGCCAAAGTGGGGCACCCTCAGAAGAGAATTGATGAAGGAGTGCCATGACACCCTGTGGGCTGGCCACCCAGGGCGGAGAAGGACCCTTGGTATGTTGGAGACTAGGTACTATTGGCTACAGATGGTGGACGATATAGACGAGTACGTGAAGACATGCCTAGTTTGCCAACAAGACAAGGTTGAACATAGAAATCTGGGAGGGTTGTTGGAGCCATTACCTGTGCCGAAACAACCGTGGGAGAACATCTCTATGGATTTCATATCGACGTTGCCTAAGATGGACGAGATGGGGTCTATCTTAGTTGTGGTAGCTCAATTCTCCAAGTATATTACTTTCATTGCTGCTCCAACAGATTGCACAATAGATGAAGCAGCTCGGCTGATCTTGAAAAATGTGGTGAAGTATTGGGGAGTCCCTAAATAAATTATAAGTGACCGAGACCCTCGATTCATGGGGAGTTTTGGATGGAGATGTTCAAACTCTTGGGGACAGAACTTTGCTTATCCACAAGGTTTCACCCCCAAACAGACGAACTGATAGAGCGCACGAACGCATTGCTGGAGGAATACCTAAGGTATTTCGTGAGTGCAAATCAGAAAGATTGGGTGAAGCTTATGGATGTGGCCCAATTTTGCTACAACTTTCAAAAAAGCAAGTCAACAGGCCACAACCCCTTTGAGTTGGCAATAGGCCAACAACCACTCACACCATTGATGGTAGGGACCAGCTATGAAGGTAAGAGCCCTGCAGGCTACCAGTTTGCTAAAAATTGGCATGAACAGGCTGACATAACAAAGTCCTACCTGCACAAAGCCATTAAGTGATTGAAGAAGCACGCAGATGAAAAGAGGCGGCCACTTGAGTTCAAGGTGGGGGACCTCGTCATGATAAAGTTACCTCCCCAACAGTTCAAGGCTTTGCGTGATAAGCACAAGGGGTTGGTAAGGAGATATGAAGGGCCTTACCTCATCATCAAGAGAGTTGGAAAGGTTTCATACCAAGTCCAACTCCTACCATCCCTCAAGATCCATTCGGTCTTTCATGCAAGCATATTGAAGCCTTATCATGCAGATGCGGAGGATCCTTCACGAGGAGTTAGCAAACGTGCACCGCCACTGATGACTTCGTTGTTTGACAAAGAGGTGGAATACATCATCAGTGATCGCGTAAAGAGATGGAGGGAGTCCAGCCTAAGACGGAGTACTTAGTGAAATGGCGTGAATTGCCAGAGAGTGAGGCTACATGGGAAGAAGCTGAGGTGCTATGGCAGTTCGAGGACCAGATCACGATGTACAAGGAACGCAACGAGGACATTGCGTAATTTAGGTGGGGGAGAATGTCACGGAGCCTAATCTCATGGCATACTCATTGGGCATGTGATCCCTTTGAGGATACATAGAGGAGGTTCTTACCCAAACCTTCTATGGATGACCCAACCCATGTTCTAGAAGGAGGGATCTCTAGAAGCTCTCTAGAAGGTTCCACACATACAACAAGTTGGGTCTGGTATATACACTTGGGCATACACCATAGTATTGTATATAAGAGTCTAGAAAGGTCCATAGCTAGATGGTAGTGGAATAGTCTAGAAGGATCCAAACCATTGGATCAATGACAAGTGTATATAATCTAGAACATTCATTGCTCCCCCTCAAAACTATAAATAGGGGAGAGTCTCTCATTTGTAAACAACTCATTGCAGTGCAATACAATCTCTCTTGAGCAAGTCCCTTGAGTCCTCTTAAGTTCTCTCATTACTTTCATCGGGCGAGTGAGTGTAGCCCTTACAAGTAAGAGTGAGAGTTAGGCTGACTTATGTATTTGAAAAAGGAGTTTGTACACAAGTGCTGCACGGGTTAAACAAAGGAGTTGCGACCCTGTGACAAGTAGCTTCCATTATCTTACCTCTTTTACCTGCTCCGTGTACAATAGACTTCCCAGTCCTTATAATACGATTAAAAGTGGTATAAAGAGTAGGAATCTCATCGGGGGCTAAAACTTGGGCTTTAATAGCATCAAACTTAGCACCTAATCTATCAAGAAATTTTGCAACCAACGGCTATTTTTTGTTTCCGTAACTCATTTTCATCCATAGTAAACGGGTGTCAGACATTAATCCCTTTTTAATCTAGATTTATGCCAAACAATTGAAATTACTGTCAATAACATTTTGCCTAGAGGTCATTTTGGGAGTAAAGTTTTCAATTTTACTAACTGTTCTTCCTATCCTTCACACAATGTTATTATGTTATACGTGAAGTTTAATAAAGGGATTTTGAGTTGTTGATTCCCTCACAAAGGCCTTGAATCCATATCTATTATTGAGTAATCTCGAGAATTGGGAATAGAGCTATTTCCAACTATGTTGAAAAACACGGGGCAAAGAGGGTCCCCCCTCCCTCAAATTCTGGAAAAATTGATATACCCCTTTTGTTTTTCCAATTAAGAGAACTGCAAAAAAATTACATTTATTATACAACTTTTGATCCATTTCATAGATCTTTTCTTTGAATTCCACCCTTGTTGTTGAAATTTTAGAAGAAGAAAATAATCCATCGATGGTGTTAAATTGAGTACAATAGTCCTCTATTTATAATAAAAAAAATATCTAGAATCAGATTATAATTAAACTACCCATGCTCCAATCACACCTAAAGAATATCTTCCAAATTTAAGTCCTAAAACAAGTAAACAACTATAACATACACAAAAGACTAATAACACTAAAAAGCCTCCTTGGTGAGACTCCTTTAAGACTCTGTCATGTTGATTCTCCCTCTATGAGATTCTTTACCATGAAAGTCATGTAAGACTCTTCCATATATGCTTTTCAACACTCCCCCTCAAGAAAAAAAACTGGTCTTCATCTTCAACGATTTGGGTTATAAAAATATTTAAAGATGCAAGGTCTTCAAATATTTGAAATAAGGTTGTTCAAAAGACTGAGCTGGGTAATGGTAATTCATCCTATTTTTTCTGTTGTCTTCTTAGACAAAATTAAAATAAAATTGATTACTCAACACCACTAGATGAAAGCTGATTGTTCAAAACTTGGAGGTAGCTGATGGATAGAATTAGAGGAGGCGAAGCGGATCTGGCAAGCACTAGCAAATCAGTAGTCCCCAAGATTATCCTTCCTTCGTTGAGGTTGTTTCCTTTGAGTCCTTGTTATGGTCCAGCCACCACATTAGAAGACCAAGTTGTGGGCATGACTTTTAGCCAAGAGAATGCTCTTTTGCCTTCTTGAGGATAGGAATCAATGATTGATCAAAGCATTTTCAATTTTTTTATAAGCACAAGCATTTTCTGTTTTTTAAAAGCACAAGTGATTTTCTTACTGTTGCTCTAGCTTGCTTTGTGTGTTCTTGCTTTTCAATTTGATCGGCCAAGTCGTTGCAAAGCATGAAGGTTGATTGTTCTTACGGCTTTTGGCAATTTTGTCTTGGTTAATGTCTCCTCCAGCACCTCTGGCAGTCTAGATGGCTTTAACTCAATAGCAACTGCAGAGAATATTGTTCCCTCTTTGACCATTGTGATAGGAAAGATAACTCCCTCTTCAACAATCTTTGTGACAAGAAAGATTTCCCCCCTATTCAACCTAACATTTTTCAAGTGTTTGTTTTGAATGTGTTGAGACAAGTAAAGCAACACATATTTACCTATCAATCACTTGTAACAGACTGTTAAGGAATGGTCCCACATGGATTAGTGAGTACCAAGATTTTGAGTTTATTAGTTGGGAAAGAGGTTTCCTAAGTCGGTTAGTTATTTTGGGATAGCCCTTGGACCCAACTTCATAAGGTATCAGAGCCAGGTTCTTATATGTGAGCCTCCACCCAAATTATCCACATGTAGAGCTATAAAAGAGGGCTTACACGTGAGGGGGAGTGTTAAAGAATAGTTCCACATGGATTAGTCAGTACAAAGATCTTGGTTTTATTAGTTGGAAAACAGGCTTCCTAAGTCGGCTAGTCATTTTGGAATAGGCCTTGGACCCAACTTCACACAGATTATCTCCCAATTGTTGGACTTGCAGACTCTAGTAAATTGAGTGCTAAGCTCCAATTGTAACATATGCTCAAAAAGGAAGATTGAAGATTTTGAAGATTTATTGTAGAATTTCTCTAGGCACAAGTGTCTAACTAAACATTTGACCAAAATACTTCCTTAGTGAGACTCTTTCCTATAAGACTTTGCTATATTGATTCTTCCTCTATGAGATTCTTTACAATGGGTGTTATGTATGGTTTTTCCACATCTGCTCTTCAATACTAGTCAAGGAAAATCTAAGAACTATTTCACTTTATCAAAGTTTTTTCTAACACCAACTTTAATCCTGTCCCTTATTTTTTTATTTTTTTAATGAGATCAATTATCTCATGTACCAGAAAGGTTGACTGTAGTATTTGTCTTCCTTTTGTGTAAAGGCAGCTTGGTTTTCACTCTTAAATAAGGTAAAACATTCCTTAGCATTAGAGACATTACACTTGATATGATCTTCTATGTAAGATACTGAACTTATGGGACTGAGTTGTACTGATTTAGTGGCTCCTTTCTTGGATGTAGTAGCTACAAAGGTTGCTATATTAGATTTTGCGAGTATACCCTTATAAAATTCTTCAATTGAGTTTGCTATATTATTCCTGAGGAATCTCAACCTATCTTATAAAATTCAGAGAAACCCATGGGGACCTAGATCTTATCATTGGCATGCCTTTGGTAACCAATTCAAGCTCCTCAACTGTGAACAATGCTTAAATACTGTTGGACTAGAGATTTTGGATTGTTTTGACCCGAAAATTTGATGCAGATGACTTATTGGGAACATCCTTCTAATACAATAAATACAATTATGTTTTTGTTTCTAGCTCTAATATGATGTGAAAATAGGTGATTTGGGGAGAAAAACTTTATTGACATGTAATCTGAGTACATGAGCCCCTATTTATGATAGAGGAAAGCAGTACAGTCCAATTACATTTAAACTACCTTTGTCCCAATTACACCCAAAGTCTAACGCTTAAAGATAAGTTCTATCATAATTAAACAACTGAACTTAAATAGAAGACTAACATAACTAAAACACCTTTTAACTGAAACTCTTCTATGAGACCTCCTTCCATAATAATTTTGGCTCTGTAAGACTTCTTATTGTGAGAGTCATGTAAGACTCTTCTATATTTGCTCTTCAACACTCTCCCTCAAGGTGGAGTTTATAACTTCAGCTTGCAATGAAAATGATTCTTGCTCTTCATTTTTCTTTTGCTGAAAAAAAATTATTCACAAATGCAATTCTTCATTAATGCAAAAACTTCATCTTTTGTGCTTTCCCTTTCTTGAATATTTTGGTCTCATAAAAATTACCACAACAAATGGAACAAAATTCCTCTTTCTTATACTTCTTGTACTTCTCCCCCTCAAGCTGGAAGGTATTAGTGTAATCTGAGTTTGAAACAAAAACATAACTGTATTTATTATCTCCTCCATCAAGGTGTCCCGAGGATAAGAACTCAATCGGACATAGACTCCCAATTGTTAGAGGTGGTTCCGGTCCACCTCTCTTGATTAGGTTGGCTTTCCGCTCTTAAACGACTAGTCTTTTAGATTGTATTGGCCAACCTCTTGACATGGTATCAGAGCTCCTCGTAATCTCCATATTGTTATAGTTCGACGCATCATCCACTATCTTCATGGTTCTCCTATTCGTGGGTTATTCTTTCTTACAGGCTCCTCTCTTCAACTTATTGTTTATAGTGATGCTGATTGGGCTGGGTGTCCGGATACACGTCGTTCTACTACGGTTTGGTGTATATTTTTAGGTAATGCCTTAATTTCTTGGAGATGTAAGAAACAAGATCGTGTTTCTAAATCCTCTACTGAAGCTAAGTATCGTGCCATGTCTATTGCTTGTTCTGAGATTGTATGGTTATGCGGTCTTCTTGCGGAGCTTGAGTTCCTTTAGACTACTTCTACCCCTTTTCATGCTGATAATACTAGTGCTATTCAGATTGCCACCAACCCTATTTTCCATTAATGCACCAAGCACATTGAGATAGACTGTCAGTCTATCCATGATACCTTGGATAGTCGGGTGATATCTCTTCCTTACATTTCTTCGAATCTCCAAGTGGCCGATGTCTTCACCAAAGCAATGACTTGGCAACGACATCAATTTTTGGTTGGCAAATTGTTGTTGTTTGACTTACCAACATCAATTTGAGGGGGGATGTTATCGAATATAAGGGCATTATTGTAAATTTGTATCTTATAAGGGCATTATTGTAATTTCTGTCTTAAAATTCTATATCTATGTATCGAACAGAAAATCAAGATTGAAATCGATCTCTTGGTTTGGGAAAATCTTGACATGGTATCAGAGCCAAGTCCGACACGTCTCACCTTCGAATCCCACGAGGAGCAGTATGGGGCGGGGCGGGTGTCAGAGGTGGTTCCGGTCCACCTCTCTTGATTAGGTTAACTTTCTGCACTTAAACGACTAGTCTTTTAGGTTGTATTGGCCAACCTCTTGACACCAATAAGTAAAATGGGTGATGTATGTGTATAAAAGTTTGAAACCAACCTCATAGGATTTCAAACAAAAGTAGTGATAATAATCACTAAAAAGGATAATGACTATCACTCAAAGGACGATGATAAAAAAACAATTTAATAGTACTCATTAAAAAGTCTCTATGGACTTAAAACAACCATATGTTTATAAAAAGATAAACCAACCGAAGCAACGCACAAGAGGTTGGTGAGAGTAAAAAAAGGATGGTAGGAGATACTTTCTTGATATTGTTAATCAATAACATCAATTCAAAAAGTGAAGAAAAATTCGGCTTAAATTCGGATTTTTGCATGCAACAGAATACCAACATGACATTTGATTCTTTCAATGCTAATATATCCTTAAATGTAAATCAGATTGACATGAAATTTTATCTTTCTGAAACTAAACTTAAATACCTTTCATCAAAGTATAATTTATCTTCATAAAATATACTTCTTTTGAGATAAATGATCTGATAGATTTTGGACTCTGTAATCTGGCCGAACTAAGTACTCTTTCTCCTTTTGCCAACGTGACCTCTGACATTTTAAAGATCGATATCTCTATATAAAAAAACTAAGATTGAAAATTGGTTGAATAGGTAAGAAAATAGACTTACATATTTTTCTTTTGATATATAATTCTCCACATACAGTCTTGTTCTTGATGGCATAAAATGGCTCAAAAGTTGAAGCTTTCTGCTACTACTCGAACCTCTCTTGCAGTCTGACCTTTGTTGCTTCAAATATCAATTTCTCTTTGTAGAAAACTCAGATTTCCAAAATTATTTTTTCCTTGGAAAGTAGACTCTGTTAGAAAATGGGCTCAAGCCCACACGTCTAAGTGGTGGCATATGGGTAAATAAGAGGTTTTTCATAAAGATGGCATGAAGTTATAAATACTTGTTTTTTTTATGTCTTTTCTTTTCTAAAGTTGTAGCCCTAAAGGGCATTGTAAAAGCTATAAATAGAGGTCTTGGCTAAGAGGTAGAGCATTCAAGCTCTCTTCCTTTTCCCCAAATTCATCTAATTTTTCCTTCTCTTGGTAGGCGCTCTACCTCTTCCACCTCGTCCAAGCTCTCTCCCTCGGTGGTTGATCCCTTCTCCTTCTCTTCTTCTTCTTCTTCTTCTTCTTCTTAGTTTGATCTAAGTCTTGTTCATGGGATCCTAAATTCTAATGGTATCAGAGCAAGGAGTATAGGATCCCCCTTGATGAAGTATACAAGAAAATATGTATGAAGATTTGCTCGAGAAATTACTCATGAAAGGAGTCCAACCTTGAAGAGATTAGTCAATTTTGGTTATTATTTACATATTGTCCATTTATATGCTATGGTCTTGATTTCTGGATTATATCAAGACAAAATGATCTTCATATGAGAAGTTGTGAGATTAATCTCTTGTAATTAAGAAAGTGTTATAATCTTGATCTTCTTGTAGCTAAATTACAAGTTTGATCAAGATGGGTTGCTTCTAGTGTTTTATCAAAATTGATGAATTGATGGAAATGATTTGGGGTTTAGTTACTTACATGTAACTTTAATCAATTTTCTATGAGTTGGAATTCTAGCACATGTTGTTTTAAGATCTCTCACACTTGGTGATGTTCATGGGGTCTAGTTATTTAGCTGGATGATCAACATAAGGTTAAATTCCCGCATCTACTTGCTTCTATTATTTTGCTGCCCTTTCTACTATCTTGAACTCCAACGCTTGGTTATTTGGAAGTTGGATTGTCCCCATGAGTTAAGAGTTATAAGAGACCCTATTCTATCCTATGCAAGGCCGGTGGGTATTCCTGATTCAAATACTGCTGAAGTGAGTGTTCTTCTATTCGGCCTCCAAATCTTTAAAGAGCGGCTTCATGGCAAGCTGATTATCGAAGGCGACTCAAAGAATGTCATCAGCTGGTGTTCAAAAGATAGCTCCCCTCCTTGGCGCCACTGGCCAATCATTGATTGTATTGCTGACATTGTGTCATCCATTCATTGTAAATGGAACATCGTTCCTAGATCAGCCAATTCTTTGGTAGATAAATTGGCAAAATTCGGAACCTCCCAGAAATCTCTCATTGTTTGGGAAGGTTTTCCTTCTTGTAATCTGCTCGCTTGAGCTCTCATAATAAAATTCAGCATCATTTAAAAAAAAAAAAAGAGTTATAAGAGACTTGACTTGCTACCAAGGATCTCAAAGAATGAAAATTGTGGTTCTTAAGTGTTTGGCCACATTTTTAGAGTTTGGATTAAGGCATAAGTTTTTCAATCTATCCTCTCGATATTTTTTAAGGATATAAGAGGATTTGATTCATTTCAGGATGATGTCTCCACTTGACATAAGCACAAATTCTTTGATGATTTAGTGCCTGATCTAGTGGAGACATTTCTATATCTCACTTTGTCAGTACCTGATTTTGTCCACGGATCCTTCAAGTTGCATTAGTGGATTTTTTTGAGATGCCCTTTTCCAATTGATCTTGGCGTGGTTTAAACAATTTGCTTCAAAATGGAGATTGGACATACAAGTAGTAAGAGTGACATACTCAGAATTATTACGATCCCCTTGAAACCCCCTCTCCAATTATCTTGGTGTGGATTTTTTTGAGACGCCCTCTCCAATTATCTTAGTTGGTCACAATCGGTATGACGGGTTCTCATTACTCATGACCTTCTCGGTCACTTAAACAAACCCTCTTCTCCAATTGATGAAGAAGATTTATCCTACCTCAAGTGGGTTAAAGATGAAAATATGGTTATTAGTTGGCTCATAAATAGCATGGAAGAACGTGTAGCCAACAATGTGGTCTACTTGGAAACAGCCAAAGATATTTGGGACACATGTGCTAAGTTATACTCTAGCACGACCTCTTTGCAAAAATTGTTTGATGTCTTACAAAATATGCTAATTTAAGCAAGGGGATAATAGTCATGATGTTTTGGCCCGATTTCGGTGTCTTCTTCAAGAATGGAAGATCACTCAACCGTATTTCACTGATATTGCGGTTCAAGAAAGGCAACGGGAAGCCTTGGGAACAACCATTTACTTGACGAATATCAAGCCATATCATGAGGTTGCTAAAATCCAACTTTTTAGTTCCTTTACATTTCCATCCTTTGATGACATCAGTGTTATGTTGTTGCGGATCCCTGATCCATCTCCTACCTCCCCTATTTATGCTTCATCAGCTATGTACTCTAGTAATAGAAGTACATCATCCTCCAATCGAGGACGCGACAAAAATTTTAGAGGAGGCTGCACAAGAGGTGGTAGAACGGGTCCTATCCACTCATGCACTGAGCCTTGCATATGCACCTACTCTGGTGGTCAGAACCACCTAGTGAAAATTGTTGGAAGCTTCATGGCAAACCTGATTGGGCCAACCCAACCTCCGTTAATGTTAATAAACAGGAAGAAAAAGTTGACTCCCAGTCCAAAAAAAATGAATCTCACTACTGAAGATTATGTCACATTTTAGAAGTTGAAGTCTATGATGGAGTCTTCCCTTCCACTTTTACCTACGGTTACTACCACCATTGCCTCAGGTATGCTTTCTTCTTCTCCCTCCTCTTCATCTTGGATCATAACAAACACATGCTCCATTCTTTATCTTCACGTTTTTTACATAAATTTGTTACTATTGCTAATGGTACCGAAACCAAAATACTTGGCAAGGGTTCATCATCTATTACATCCTCTATCCCTCTTCAAGATGTCTTATTTGTCCCTCAATTTCCTTTAAACTTACTTTCGGTTAGTCAAATCACAAATTTTTTTTGCTTTGTCACCTTCTCACCCTCTTCTTGTACATTTTAGGATCTAACCACGAAACAAGTGATTGGTGGTAACCATGAAAAGTACGGTTTGTATTACTTCAACCTTCCTCCATTATCTGCACTATCATCCTCTACATCTGATGCACAACTTTGGCACAACCGGCTTGGCCATCAATCTACACCTTCCCTTCGTCTTTTATTTCCTTCGTTAAAGTCCCTCTCTTCTTTCAATTGTGAGGTTTGTCAATTAAGCAAACACCAAAGGAGTAAATATTCTCCTCGACTTAAACTACAAGCGTTGCTCATTTTTCTTTAGTACTCTCTGATGTATGGGGACCCTTGTGTGTCTCTAATATTTCTCATGTTAAATATTTTGTTATGTTTGTTGATGATTTTACTCGGGTCACTTAGTTATATCTCTTTAAAGAACGATTTGAAATAATTACTATTTTTAAGACCTTTCATGCTTTGGTGTTAACTCAGTCTGGGAAAAAAATTCAAATCCTTAGGTTTGATAATGCTAAGGAATTCTTGTTTAGTGAGTTTCAATCCTTCTATGAGGGTAATGGTCTTATCCATCAAACATTTTGTGCCCATACCCCTCAACAGAATGGTGTTGTTGAAAGAAAGAATCGTCATCTCCTTGATGTTGCTAGGGGCCTTCTCTACTCCATGATGGTACCTTACTTTTATTGGCCTCATGTTATACTTAACAACCTATTTTCTTATCAATAGGTTACTTTTATATGTTCTTAGTCATAAAACTCCTTACTCTGTATCATTTCCTGGTGAATACTCCCTTTATCTTCCTCTCAAGGTTTTTGGAAGTGCATGCTTTGTCCATATCACATCTCCCAAAACGAGTAAACTTGCTCCTCATTCTATGAAGTGTATTTTTTTTGGGTATTCTCGCACCCAAAAAGGTTATGTCTGTTACAATCCTACCCTTCAGAGGATATTTGTGTTTCAGGATGTGACCTTTTTTTAGGACACCTCATTCTATTCCTCGATTGATGCTCCTCCAGGTTTGTCATTTTCTCCTACCACTCCTTGTCCATTGGTGCCCTTTAATGTCGATATTACTCAGCCCCTTGAAGCACCTGCCGCCACCTCTCTTGTGGAGTTTTCGGATCCGCCTGAGGTACATCCTTCCCCTACTACGTTTGGTCCAAAATTTGATGCTCGGCCCATTGCTCTAAGAAAGGAATGCCATTCCTGTACTACTTCTCATCCTATATCTAACTTTATGTCTCACCATCATTTGTCTTCCTCTTGTTCTCAGTTCCTTGCATCTCTTTCTTCCACTTCTATTTCGCAGTCCTATAATGAGACGCTGCAACATCCAGGATGGAAGGTGGCTATGGATGAGGAAATGCACTCCTTATATGAGAATCAGACCTAGCACTTAGCACCACTTCCGAAAGGTAAAAAACTGGTAGGTTGTAAATGGTTGTTTTTGGTTAAACATAACCTGAATGGGTCTATTGCTCGTCTTTTGGCCTAACTTGTTGCTAAAGGGTACACTCAATGTTATGGAGTGGATTATGAGAAAACCTTCTCTCCCGTTGCCAAGTTAAATTCGGTATGTATCCTATTATCTCTTGCTGCTAACTCATCATGGCCCGTATATCAACTCGATGTAAAATATGTATTCTTAAATGGTGATATACTCGAGGAAATTTATATGGTTCAACCACCTGGTTATGTGGTTGAGGGGGAGTTTGTATGCTTATTAAAACGTCCTTATATGGGCTTAAACAGTCTCCTCGAACCTGGTTTGATAAATTTAGCCAAACACTACTACGGTTTGGCTTTCGTCGGTGCTCGGTAGATCATTTGGTATATTTTAAAGATACCTCAAAAGGAAAAATATTGTTGGTTGTATATATTGATGACATTGTCTTGACCGGCGATGATGCGTATAACATACAAGAGGTAAAAAAAAATGATATGTCAAGAATTCAAAGTTAAAGATCTTGGACTTCTCAATTATTTTTTAGGCATAGAAGTCCTTCAATCCAAACATGGGATAGTCTCAACGGAAATATGTCTTGGACCTCCTCGAAGAAACAAGAATGAAGGGTGTTGCCCAGTTGACACACCTATGGATATGGATGTAAAATTATGTGCAACGTTTGGAGAAGATATTGATATTGGCAAATATCATAGACTTATGAGCAAACTGATCTACCTCACATTAACTAGACCAGACATATCCTATGTTGTAAGTATGGTGAGTCAGTACATGCATAAACCACAACTTACCCATTGGTAGGCTTTGAAGAGAATATTATGATACTTAAAAGGAGCTCCAGGAAGAGGATTACTTTATAAGAAACATGGCCACTCCAAAATAGAAGGTTTCTCAGACGCAGATTGGGCTGGATCACCTGATGATAGGAAGTCTACTACTGGATATTGCACTCTTGTTAGAGGGAACCTGGTTACATGAAAAAGTAAGAAGCAAAATGTGGTTGCAAGATCTAGTGCAAGGGCTATGGCTCACACAATTAGTGAACTCTTATGGATCGAACCCTTCTTATCAAATTAGGATTTTATAAAGGAGGTCCTATGAGTCTATATTGTGATAACCAAGTAGCCATTCATATTACTTCAAATCCAGTCTTCCATGAAAGGACCAAACACATTGAGGTGGACTGCCACTTTATACGGGAGAAGTTTCAAGCAGGTATAATCTCTCTCAAACATGTTTCATCACAAGAGCAAGTAGCGAATATCCTTACTAAACCAGTTACATCTAACGTCCAATCCTTTATATGTGGCAAACTGCGTATCTATGATGTTATTTTTCCTCCAACTTGAAGGGGAGTGTTAGAAGATGGGCTCAAGCCCACAAGTCCTAGGAAAGAAAGCCCACACATCTAAGTGGATGCATATGGGTAAATAAGGAGGCTTCTCGTAAAGATGACATGAAGTTGTAAATACTTGTCTTTTTTATGTCTCAAGTTTTCCTTCTCTTGGTAGGTGCTCTATCTCTTCCACCTTGTCCAAGCTCTCTCCTTGGGTCGTTGATCCTTTCTCCCTCTCGTCTTCTTCTTCTTATTAGTTAGATCTAAGTCCTTTCATAAGATCCTAAATTCTACATACTCGACTATCTTTCCATCAATATATAATTTGTAATATGAACAACTCAGTATGGAGGTGAGAACACCAAGAACACAACGGGTATTGGAACTAAAAAAAAAAAAAATAGAACAGAACCTACTGTGATACTATGTGAAGTTGGGTCCAAGGTCTATCCCAAAATGACTAGCCAACTTAGGAAACTTTTTTCCCAACTAATAAACTCAAGATCTTGGTAATCACTAATCCATGCGGGACTATTCCTTAACACTCCCCTTCATGTGTAGGCCCTCTTTTGTGATTTTACAAGTGGATAATTTGAGTGAAGGCCCACATATGAGTATCTGCTCTGATACCATGTTGAATTTCTGAAAAAAGAGAAAAATCTTTATTGATCTGTTATAATTTGAGTATATGAGCCCCTATTACCCTATTTATAATAGAGGAAAGTAGTAGAGTTCAATTACAATTAAACTACCCTTGTCCCAATTACACCCATAGTCTAACACTTAAAGATAAGTTCTAGCATAACTAAATAATTAAACATAAATAAAATAGTAACATAACTAAAACACCTTTTTAACTGAAACTCTTCTATGAGACCTCTTTCCATAGTAATTTTGGCTTTGTAAGACTTCTTATTGTGAGAGTCATGTAAGATTCTTCAATATTTGTTCTTAAAAAAAAAACATTTGATATTACTTCCTTTTCAGCTGAAAACTTGCTCATTTAGAGTAGTGGAAGATATTTTGTTTCTTGTGCATTGTGCTTAAGCAATCACATGCAAAAATGTAGTATTTCCATCCCCTTCCTTCATCTATTTAAACTTATCTCTTTGTTTTCCATAAGCTCTTTCTTGTCGTACTACACTTCCCAACTCTTTTAGGAAATCCCTGACAATGTATTTCATTGTATAAATTGCAAAAATGTAGTATTTCCATCCCCTTCCTTCATCTATTTAAACTTATCTCTTTGTTTTCCATAAGCTCTTTCTTGTCGTACTACACTTCCCAACTCTTTTAGGAAATCCCTGACAATGTATTTCATTGTATAAATCGGCCTTTTGCTCCTCCATCTGATCTAGATTCTGAAATCTGGATAGTAAGCAATTTCCTTTGATTCCAAAACTGTTTCTTTTACCTTTACTCCAATCTTTATTATTTAATTAATTTTTTCTTCAATCTTTTCAATTTTACTACCAGAATCTAATATAGTAAGCCGAATATATCCATTTCTTCTTCCGATTTTTCATCTCAAATCTAGACAAAGGGGGAACCGTTAGCTAAAGTCGTCTAGGCAAAACTCTTCCAGTAGCTGAAGAAATCTTTGTTGCTATTCCTAGGTCATTAGGAATCTACCAATTTTAAAAATATCACCTACTTTTGAGAACCATAAACTCATGAGTAGTGTTTCAATTGTTATAATATCCATTTATATTTGCTTGACAATCCATCATGATTGTAAACCCCTATTCAAACAATTCAACTTGACTGGAGCAAGATCTAGCTAGATGTATACAGGTAGAAAAACAGTCATCAGATGTATGGTTACTCCAGTCAACTTGCATGACGAGTTTCGTGAGATCCCATATTATTATTCTTATTTTTAAAGGAAAAAAGAGTCACAGCTCCTTAAAATGAAGGCTTTGGTGCATTTTACTGTCATGCATTTGTAATGGAGGATTTCAAAGTTAGTAAACATTCTATTTACTATATATAAACATATAAATATTATAATATAAAGATAGTATAATATAATATAGGTTATCTATGTATGTCTGTATGAGAGAGAGAGGTTCTTTTGCTCCTTCGTCAAATATGAAAGATCTTAAAGTGATTGATGCTCGTATAGATTTTCTGAATCTTCCTTGTTTTTAATTACTCTTCATTTACTGTAATGTAATCAATTAACTTTGCATAAACTACATGTATGTTTTACAGTAGAAATAACAGCACTGTCCAGTAATGCTAATGCCCTGAGTTTATTAGGTGCACGAACTTGTTATCTCCATTGCTTCATCTATTATTGTTCAATTGTTGCTGTTATCTGTGAAATCTTATGGGGAAAGTTGTCTTATGGGTTTGCACGTCACATCCACAGTACATGCTGCATGAATGCTGGGGTCTACTAGTGCTGTGCTTGCGCATGATAGATGCATCTACTCTTCCATTTGCATGTAATTTGTCTGCCTCCTTGTCCGCAGCTTTGCTCACTAAGTACACAAGTTGGTATTCATTACAACTGAGATCAAAATACGAACAGATGATAATTAAGTAACAGGCAAAAAAATTTCATACACATCAAAGCCAAATGTTTGAGTTTGCCCCTTGGCAACCAACCTAGCTTTATACCGCTACAGAGAACCATTTGCGTTATATTAAATAGTATAAACACTTCGACAACCAACAACTTTTGCACCTAACAGTAAATCACACAGTTGCCATGTGCCCTTTTCCATCAATGCCTCCATTTCAATATCAATAGCTTGCTTCCAATGAGGAGATAAAAGAACTTCCTACACTAAAGAAGGAATAGTAGAGAAGGACAAAAACTTTTTATAGGTATTAGAAAAGGAACTAAAAGATACAAAGTGAGACTTGAGTGCAATAGGAAGGTGTAAATTGCTATCTTCCGGATCCTTAGATGATTCAAAGTCATGGTCCGGTGTGAGAGACTAATTTGGAGTCTGAGTCGAGACTTGTTTCCTACATTTATATACCTGTGATAGTTTCTCAGTAGTGACATCTTGTGAAGGTCCAACATGCTCATCAACTGGTAGTGGGTGCAGGACCAGTTGATATATCAAGATCTGAGGGTAACGATGCAGAGCAAAAAAAGGGCACATCCTCAAAGAAAGTAACATTGGCGGACACGAATGTTTTTCTAGTGGATTGGCAAAAATATTTTTACCCCTTCCGTGTGCAAGAGTACCCCAAAAATATAGATTTAACTACTCTAGGTGACAACTTATCCCTGGAAGGTCCCAACACATATGCAAAACAAATAAAATCAAACATTTTGGGAGAGAGAAAAAATAATGGTGTTGACGGCAAAAGGACTTGCATAGGGATTTTGTATTCTAAGACAGATGAAGGCATTCTATTAATCAAGAAACAGGCAGTAAAAACAACATCACTCCAGTAGAACTTAGTACATTTATATGTATCATCATCGTCCTAGCAACCTCCAGTAAATGATGATTATTACTTTGGTTACACCATTTTGTTGAGGGGTAAAGACATACGATGTTTGATGAATAATTCCTTGATTTTGACAAAAAATCTGAAATTTATGACTCGTGAACTCGAGCCCATTCCCAGTATGTAAAATATGAAGTGAGTCAACAAACTGATTTTTTATTTCATTGAATAAAGTTTGAATACATCAAAGGCATCAGATTTTCCCTTAAGAAGGTAAATCCAAATGCACCTACTAAAATCATCAATAAGAAAATAAAGTACCTATGACCAAACTAACTAGTCACAGAACAAGGATCCTAGATGTCGGAGTGTACAATCTCAAATAGATGTCTGGATTTATGAGGTGAGACTGGAAAAGAACTTTTGTGATGTTTTTCTAATTGACATGATTCATACTTAAAGGAAGGACTTGAAGGAAACTCGGGGAAAACTTGAATCAGTTTTGTTGTAGACGGATGACCTAGCCGCAAGTGCCATGTAGACGATAATCTACAGTATGTAATGCATGAATATTATTTTATCAATGGCTCTCCAAATGATATAAATCATCTCTCTCACGAAGACTAACAAATAACAAATTTCAAGAAAACTTGGGGACAAGGAGCGCTGACTGAGGAGACAAAAAAAAAGTTGGAGTAACATTGCCTACTCTTTGAACATGAAAGGTAGAATCATCAACAAGATTAACATATTTTAAACCCAAAGACTCCTTTAAATTGCAAAACAGTGATGACATATCTGACATATGCCCGAAGACTCTTGAGTCAAGAACCCAGGATAGTGATGAGAGAACATGTTAAGCTGCCATACTTGAGTCAACAATGGTAGAACTAGGAATTGGGATGGAAGCATGAGCTACAGAGATCTAAGTCATCCATTGGATAATCTGTTGTTGCTATTGTATCAATTGTTGTATCTCCTTTGGAGCACCCGGTGTAACAGAGATAGAGGAATCTAAACTCCCACTTCCACTATCAGGAATTGTAGAATCAGCCTATCTAAACTCCCAAATTTAACCCAACACATGTCATAATAATGATTATTTTTTCCACAAAGAACGCATTTCCTTTCTGACTTACCATCACCGTGTCCTCTACATTGACCTGAGCCTTCTCTGCCTCTACCTCTAGAGGAGTTTGTGGGGGTTGATGTAGTGTTAGAAGCATTAAGAGCAGTAGCTTCCATTATCTTACCTCCTTTATTTGCGCCGGGTACAATAGTCTTATCAGCCCTTATAATACAATTAAAAGTGGTAGAGAGAGTAGGAATCTCATCGGGGGCTAAAACCTGAGCTTTAGTATGAAACTCAGCACCTAATCCATCAAGAAATTTTGCCACCAGCAGTTGATTTTGTTGTTTCCGTAACTCATTTTCATCTGTAGTAAATGGATGATATATATTTATCTCTTGCCATATATAAGGAATGTATTGTTGTACTCTATACTATCTATTGTTTCCTACAATTGTCTTCACCCTGTTTAATCTAGATTTATGCCAAACAATCTAAATTAATGTCAATTAACATTTTGCCTAGAGGTCATTTTGCGAGTAAAGTTCTCACTTTTACTAACTGTTCTTCCTGTCCTTCACACAATGTAATTGTGTTATACGTGAAGTTTAATAAAGGGATTTTGAGCTGTTGATTCCCCCGCAAAGGCCTTGAATCCATCCCTATTCTTGAGTAATCTCAAAAATTGGGAATAGAGCTATTTCTACTATGTTGAAAAAAATGGGGCAAAGAGGTCCCCCCTCCCTTAGATTCTGGAAAAATTGATATACCCCATTTGTTGTTCCAGCTTGGGTTTCACTCTTAAATAAGGTAAAACATTCCTTATCCTTAAAGACAACACCCTTGATATGATCTTCTATGTACGGTACTGAACTATAGGACTAAGTTGTACTGATTTAGTGGCTCCTTTCTTGGATGTAGTAGCTACAAAGGCTGCTGTAATAGATTTTGCGAGTATACCCTTATAAAATTCTTCAAATGAGTCTGCTGTATAATTCTTGAAGAAATCTCAGCCTATCTTATAAAATTCAGAGATACACCCATGTGGACCTAGATCTTATCATTGGAATATCTTTGGTAACCAATTCAATCTCCTCAGCTGTGAACAATGCTTCAATACTGTTGGACAAGAGATTTGGGATTATTTTGACCTGAAAGTTTGATGCAGATGGCCTGTTGGGAACATCCTTCTTATACACTAAAAGCATTTGATATTACCTCTTTTTCATCTGGAAACTTGCTTATTTAGAATGGTGGAAGATATTTTGTTTCGTGTGCGTTGTGCTTAAGCAATCACATGCGAAAATGTGGTATTTTTCTCCCCTTCTTTCTTCTATTTAAACTTGGTTCGTTGTTTACCATAAGCTCTTTCTTGCCATACTACACTTCCTTACTCTTTTAAGAAATCACTGACAATGTATTTCATAATATAAATTGGCCTTTTGCTCCTCCATCTGATCCAGATTCCGAAATCTGGATAGTAAGCAATTTTCTTTGATTCAATAACTGTTTCTTATACCTTTACCCCAGACTTTATTCTTTTATTAAAATTTTCTGCTTCAATCTTTTCAATTTTACTACCAAAATCAAATATAGTGGGCCGAATATATCCATTTCTTCTTCCACTTTTTCATCTCAAATCTAGACGAAGGGGGAACCGTTAGCTAAACTCGTCTAGACAAAACTCTTCCAGTAGCTGAAGAATTTTTTGTTGCTATTCCTAGTTCATTAGGAATCTACCAATTTTAAAAATATCAGAGGCAGTCGCCTAGGTGATCATGTATGGGAAGCACCAATCAGGGTGGGTCACCGAGACTGCTCATTTATGAATTCAAAGAAATCATTCGTTGCAGCAAATATTCTAGTCTCATTATTGTTTTTCTTACTGAAGAATTTGATTATGTTAAAATCTCGTCCGATGGACCAAGCCTACCTCATTACTTGATGAAGTTCTCCTCAGTGCTTCCTCCTTATTTCTTAATTGGTGGGTTCATCTACTAACAACAATCCAAATGAAATTTTCCTGCTTTGACTTCACTAATATTGCAACCATGTTTAGCAACATTTTCATTTACTATTGAAATCACACTATCATCCCAGATAATTAGGATCCCACCAATTGACCCCGATGCATCAAGAGCTAATAGTCTATATCACCTCTTGTACCATAGGTCCCTAATGGTTGCCTCTGGAATTCTTGCCATTTTGGTTTCTTGTAGAAAGGCCATTGTCACCTTGTTTCTTATTAATACTTTCCAAACTGCGGCTCTATGCTATGTGCCCAAACATCTCACGTACCATGAAACTCTATTTTAGGAATAGTATTTGCAAACTAATGCTTCTTAAGGAGTTCTTCATTCTTCTATCCAGAAATTCACATATATGCTTTTGCGTTTGTTAAATCTCTTTGCTTTTGATGTCTGAGTTCCATGAAGTCAAGTATCGTTTGTTACTAGTTATTGGACTTTGGTTCTATTAGTGTATGGGAATTGAAGAGGGAGCCTTTCCATTTCTGATATTCCTTGTGTTGTAGGTTTTTATCAGCTTAGATGAATCGTCAATTGGCCTAAATGGAGGAAGATGATGCCTCCATATACAGTGACTGGGCTGGTATTTGTGGTCAGATCTGCTTATACACATGTACTTGCATTAGGCTGGTCCCTCTCAATCATATTGAAGGGATAGATGGGTCTCATTCGTTCCTTCATATGATTGAAGGTTACTAGTCATGCTGCTAATACACATACTAGAACATCTGAACTCGGTGTTTGTAGGGTTAGAAATGCCATTTACGCAATTGCTATGTAAGAAAAGATGTCCAGTGACCATGTGGGTTGGTGGGTGGGTTTGAAAAGTACTAAAAATTTAGCATTGGTGAAAATGAATGCATACCTCAATTTTAAAAATATATCTAAATTTTTAGTGTCAGAGAGAAATCGTCAAGACCTAATAGGTTCCAAAATCAATTTCTTGTTGGAGCAATAAATCCCACCTTTATGTTGCTATTGCAATATAAAGTGGTGTTCGAGTTGGAGCTAGCTTAGTGAATGGGAAGAATAAACAAGTGTAACTTTGTCTACTAAAAACTATTGCAATTTAGTTTAACTAATAACCACTTGATATGCCTAAGTTTAATTAATATTCATTTGTAATAGCTAACTTAACCTCATTATTTTATAATTCTAAGCAGTCAAAATTAGTATCAACTCCAAGTAAAGAGGCTTATAAGTACTCGAGCATTTCTGGAATTTCCTTTGTCTATCTCGTGTTGCATGGCTTTTTTCATCAGAGGTTATTTCTTGTAGTATTATTTGGGCTTGAATCAGCTACAAACTAATGGGAGTCTTCCAGTCACTTCTGCCATTGGAAAATCATGTCGGAGAGTCTTGTATTCATGAAAATATAATTTCCGTAGCCGATCCCAAAGTTACTGTTTGGCTTATTGACCATATTTCTTATCAGTCCTCTAGTCCTTAATATAGCTGCTGCCTATGCACTTGTGAATTTTATGATGATGCTAAAAGCTAACTTTGAGAAAATAATCTCAGTAACAACCTGTCTGGTGGATAACCAATATTCACGCAGCATATTGAGATGGATAGTTCTCATTGTCACTTCAAAACACCTATAAACCGCTGGTTCTCATATCTGCAGAGACTGGCATTATGGTGCCAGATAGTGGGTATCAAGAATCTGCAACATTAACTGCATGAATTATTCCTTAGTATCGATTGCTTTCATATATATGCTCACCATTTGAATTTCCCGTTCACTTTTTATCTTATGGCTGTTTATAGTGTGGACTGAAAACTATTGGATGTCTTGCGACTTGCATTTTCATTTGTCGTCTGTTTTAAATAATCACCTCAATCAACGCTGTTGTCCAGCTCCATGAATTGTTGTGCAGCGTTCTGCATTATTGGAAGTAATGTTACGTTTTGTAGTTTATCAGTTTAAGTGCCTCTAAATAAGATCCTAAGTTAAACTGCCAACTTATTATTTTCAATGTCTACACATGAAAATCAAAATTTTCTGTGGACATTTCACTAACTGCTGTTTTTTTTCTGCAATTTACTGCAGCATTCAAAAGACACTGGAGAAGTATCAAAAATGTAGTTATAGTGCACTGGAAACTACTCAACTGACAAAAGAGACAGAGGTAGCTTAAGATCCCTAAACTCATTCCACAAACACGGCGTGGTGTTTTCCGAGTCCCTGCAAAAAGATTCGTATAAGCTTGCTTGTTATTTGTGATAGTAAGATATTGTCAAAGAGTAGGGTTAGTTTTCTTCTTTATCGATGTACATTTTTAAAAATATGCCAGTTGTTTGTTTTGGAAAAGAAATTGGTTGTTCTAGTAGGTTTTGTAAGTAACATCTCTAGTGGTTGCTAGAATATCGGAGATTGGGTAACACCTTTCAGGGGCCAATACTCTTGACTTTTATATCCGTTATGGCCTTTTATATTCAAGAATTGGATCAAAATGTACTGATGTATCAAAAGCAATCAGTGGTGAAGACACACTGTCTGCATGGCAGAAAAAATGGTGACGAGACTCTAGTGGTTCCCTTTAATTAGTGATCTCTTCATAATGAACTGAAAATTTCTTCCAAAAATTTACCAAATCCTATTTTTTATTTTTTATTGAAGAGGATTTTACCTATTTATTGGGATTCTAATAAAGTTTTTGTTATTCAATTTCAGAATAGTTATCAGGAATATTTAAAGCTGAAAGCGAGAGTTGAAGTTCTACAACGATGCCAGAGGTAATTCTTCATTGGATGCTCCTTTTACTGCTCGGCCTTTGGATTGGGAGCATATAATGATCAAATCTTCCAAACATGAAAATTGTAGAAACCTTCTGGGTGAAGATTTGGGCCCTTTAAATACGAAGGAGCTTGAGCAACTTGAGAACCAACTTGAGATGTCATTGAGGCATATCAGATCAACAAAGGTATTCAAAATGTACAAGGCTTATATCGTTGTCATTTTTTTTTTTTTTTTATGTTTAATTTACTCGAAGCCGGTAGATTAGTTGTGTTCTGGGACAAATTATTTGGAGTTAATTTTCTGTGTTCCACTAGAAGAACAAGGTGTATCAGTGTCATCTTTTCGGTGGTCAAACATTTCATCATCACAGCGGCGAATAATCTTTAGCTTTCCATTGACTTCGATATCATACTCCGCCTGGATTTACCTGCCTCCTTCCCTGACCTATTGATTTTTATACGCTTCAATTACATACTCCTGCCCTTCTTGACAGAGGTATACCACCATCCAGAACCAATCTTTCCATCTGTAGTTGGATTAGTCTAATATATGTTTCCCCGCCTGAACCGGTTCCCATCCTCACCGAAGACTTTTCCAATGTATTTTAGCACACTGTTATTCTATTATTTGTCAAAAGAATTAGGATTAGTCACTTTTTATCTCCTGGGTATTGGAATTTGTGGTCATATACTTGATATTTTTTGGTTTTCAATATACCCTGCAAGCATTGGATCAGCTTATTTATGAGATGGTTTTCGTTTTACATGCTTACATTGATTATTAAACTTACTGCAAATTCAATGGGATGATTGGATCTTGTTTTTTCTTTGCAGACACAATTTATGCTTGATCAGCTCTCCGATCTTAAAAGGAAGGTAACAGTGATGATGTTTTAAAACAAATACGTTTATTTCCACGTTGAAGAATGTCTTTTAAAACAAGCTTCTTTTTGTGTAGGAACAAATGTTACTAGAATCAAACCGAGCTTTGAAAAAGAAGGTATTAAGAACTCTTTGATATCTCTTTTTAAGCGTACTCTCTATTTTGCTCTCGTCGTAGTATTCCACATCAAGGTCCTGAACTATAGTTTACCCGCAGTGGGAAGAATGCGATGCCGAAAGTAGCCTTCAGCTTTCGTGGGAAAACAATGGGCAGACAATAGCATATGACCGCCAATCTGCTCAGTCGGAGGTTTTCTTCCAACCCTTACAATGTGACCATGCATTACAAATCGGGTACCTTATATCACTTTCACCATGAATCTAAACTACGTGATACGTGCCAGCAGTTTACTAAAATTTTCGTTTCCTCGATGCAGGTATCGCCCGGTCTGTCAAGAAGAGATGACTCTTCCTGCCCCACCACAGAATGTCAATGGCTTCATACCAGGGTGGATGCTATGAATCTGGAACAGGTGAATTTACAATATTACTATCCTGTACAAAATTCTGCTGGACAATCAAGCTTTTCTTCTACATATTTTGCAAATTGTGATTGTTAATGCAAAATCAGAAAAGAAAATAAGAACAGGTCGCCCTACTTGTAGTTTAATTTTTGTTGACGACACAAGACAGATGTAGTATTTAAAACCCGAATAGAATAGTTTATTATAACTGTAGCCTGGTTCCTTTTGTATTTCCATGCTTTTGCTGCGTCGTAGTACAGGACTTCTGTAGCTGTTTCTTTTCCTCTCATTACCTGGTTCGGCGGCCGAATAAATGCTGATATGAAGACCCAGCTTTATGGAAGAAAAGTGGAAAACTACAAACGCAAGCAACACAAAGGTCAAGCCATTAGGATATGCCATAATGTTGTTGGCATAGAGTCAAAATCATATCTTGAACTCAATTCCTTTGCCTGGTTTCTACTTTTCTATCTTGCGGTTCAGAAAAACACTTCTTGCTGATATAGAATAAGTCATTATTTTGTCTTTCCACCTTGGTTTCCTGTCCCCTGGTGAACGGTGAATCTAGGCAGGTTGAAAGTGCAGATTCGTGGGGAACTCTTTTATCCCTAATCCAGATGTTTGCAACCTGCCGGCTCTGAGGCTGTCTATTCCTTTGCGACTTCAGGTTCGTTTCTGTCGGAAGTCCCGAATATGTAATTATAGATGTGTGACGCTTTATTTTTCTAATGGAACACATGTTTTTTTATAGAATAAGAATACAGGTATTTATAGGTTACAAAGAGAAGATTTTGTATGATAAGACCATTATCACTAAGAGGAGTTTTAGATTTACAATTTGAGACAATCTCAAATTTTATCTGTTTTATTTTTTATCTCTATCAGTTTTCATTCTGTGTGAAAGAGGAGTGACACAGTTTTGACGGATTCTAAGTCTCCAAGTTTGCTCTATATGTGATTGTATTAGGCTACTTAAGGTGTCCTTTATTAATTAAGTTATTGTGGTCCAGAGGCCTTTCTCAAGGTAGAGTCTGGAGAAACCAACTCTTTGAGATTCTGAGTTGGATCGAGCCCGTCAGGTTTAGGTTATTCTGAACCAAGGCTGAACTCAAGAGCAATTAAGATTCAGTTAACATGTTTGATTTGAGTTACAATGTCCGATTTATTAAAACGATAAGTAATAGGGACATATTTAATGTTGTTTTATTTTTCACAGACTTGGGTAAATGTGACTGTTTTGTAAGATTATGATAACTGTTAGTTTTAGAGATGATATTTGGTCTGTTGACATTTACTAATAATTCCCACCAATAGGGTGGGGGATATGTCCCAGTTCTTGTGGAAACAGGTTTTGCCAAACTTGCCTGATCAAGAGAAAAGTTCAAATATGCAAAAAAAATAAGAAGAAGGTGAGCCTTCACCTCACTCCTTTACTTTTTTTTTTTTTTTTGAATTAAAATAAAAAATTATTATCAAGGTAGACATATAACCAACCATACACAACTTTGGTTATAATCATTTTACCTTGTAAAACACCAATATCACCCTTGAAATACCCTCATAAATACATATATAAACTAGTTACATCACTAAAAATTCTTGCATATGTTTAAGATTAGATTTAGGTAGTTGTTTTTTTCAGTGGAGTCAAGTTGAATAGCACCCCAAAAGCTATATATTATAATGCTCATGTGAGGTACCACTTAGAAACCACTAACTCATTCTTTCAACTTTAAAATAAAGAGATTAAAAAATAACAAAAGGTCTATGGTTGCTAATTTGGGATAAGACAACATCAAAACTCATTGGTGCTTAAACACCACTTTGCTTATTTAAAAATCTTCACTGGGTGTGTTTTTTCTTTTTGCTGGATTATTTATGGTAAGGAAAGAGAGAATCAGATGCATGCAACTGACAACTATATCAAGCTTGCCCATAAATAGAACTTCAAAATGATGGTGACTGCATGGATCCAATGAATGGATGCAGGCTGGTGTCTCTCTCCATGGACTCCTATAGGCAACAGCACTGTACCAAAAGCTTATTCCAAGGACAAAATTGGTTGATCACATGATACCAATAAAATCAAATCTGGGCCAGTAAAGCTGTGACATGGTTGGAAGTCACTTGTCATCTAAAAGTGTCAAGAGCTTCGTTCCTGTGTTAGTTAATATTGGAGCTCCTTTTTTCATCTAGTAATTACCACACATATCAAATGGGTTTGATGCCTATGGCATCTTAGTTAGCGTTTGAAGGCAACCAGTCATGATTTGATTAGGAATAAACCAACTTGGGAATAAGTTATTCTTCAAACTCCAGCTTTGTGTTGAATTAAGTACTCAAAGAAAGCTTCATGATTGGCCCTTTATGGACATAAAGTCTGCAATAATCTCATTTATCATCAAACCTTTCAACTCAAATCGTCAATTTTTGTGTCCCAATGCCCTCAGTTTTTGGGCAAGTAAGATGTCTTTTCTGTCATCCACCTGCGGCACAGATGTGGAAGACTGTCAAGGTGGGAACACTTTCAAACTCATTGTCTGTAAACATCAAATTTTATCTTCTATTTGACCTGTCCTGGAAACGTTCATGGCATTGCTTTCGAGTGCACAAAGATGGGCATCTTTACAGCTTTGGAGTGCCCAGGGGTCACTTATGTCCCATTCAGGATACTATGCCATTACAAAGTGTTTATAATGCAAAATGCAAATTGATGCTTGCATAATGTCGCTTGAAGCATTTATATGCACCAAAAGCTTTTACACACTATATAATGGTAGCACCAAGCTACAATGGTAAACCACATTGTTCTCACAAGTTTCGCTATAGAATGTGCATGAGGGACTTCTAACCCACAGTATGTCACACCATTTGTTTTAAAACGTTTTCAATGGTCACATGGAAATATTTTTGTGATTCGGAACGACACAATATCACTTTATATAAATCAACCTTCCTTAAAGGATGACCCCTGTGTTGCTTGTACTAGGCATGCGTCCTGGGCCAATATTCGCTAAATGAAATCCCTGTATCGAATGTAAGACTGCAAGTGCTTCATCATCATGTTGTAAATCAGCCTCATTTTTTTCTTCAGAAAACAACCAACATAGAACATCATGATCAAAATTAGCAAAAGTGACAAGTGCAAAAAAATAATAATAAATAAATAAAAATATTGAATGCTTGCTTGAATATAGGGGTATCGGTATGATAATTGCTCGAATATGTAGGCTTTGAAATTCTTTACCTTTAAATCCAAATGGTTCTACACAGCCAGCTCAATGGGCGAAGAAGGTACAATAGTCCCTTGTTAATTTAAGATAATAGTTAATTTAGTGAAATATAATTTTCTTAAAGTCTATAAATAGAACTTTAGCACATTGGGTCTTTAGAATACAATCCCTCTTTAAGGGAAGACTCATCATCATGCTCCTTCAGGTCAGCATGGGTAGTTGATGGAGGGTTGTCCTCAACTGATCATGGAATGCATGATGTAGAAATTGACCTACATAATTATTTATAATATCATACATAATATCAATCAATAAAGAATAACACACATTAATTTGAAACAAACAAATATATTACCTTTTACACGCTAATATTGTGTAAACATGAAAGTTACACAGATTCATCAACAGCCTACTGAATTTCTTCTTCTACTTCTTCGTTTTCCTCCTTGTCATCATTCTCTACACTCTAAATTGGTGCTGGTGTATGTTCGGGAGGAACATCCAACCTAGCGAACGACTCAACATCATCATCTCCTTGGAGAACATGAATATTTTTATTTGACAACTCTTGATGGTAGGCCTCTACACTACTTCATCTGTAGTCGGACTCTAAAACATCAAATACATTTCTCGTAGCCACGTTTTATATTACCCACCATGAATTATAGTTTTTAGGGTAATCTACATAAAAACATATTCTAATTAAAATGCTAGTCTGAATGGATCATCATTGCACTATGTGCATGAGGTGTGAACACTTGTGATCCAATAATCAATCTTGATAATTTGTCTTCTATTGCTTACATCAAACCACTTGCATTTAAGTATATAAATAACATTGTCTTCCAAGTATCACAACTCAATTAGATGTGTCGCCACCCCATAATAATCAAGGTGACCATCTTCACAATACCCCTTAACAACGACATCATTGTTTTGAATCTTTTGAATTGCCTCAAGCTGCTTTGAGTGAATTTTTATGTCATTTTTTATGCAAGTTAAGTTACAATTACCCTTAGAGATAGGGTAAACATCAAGACTATATATATCATTGAGTATATCAACTTTTTAGTTGTAATAAAGAAGAAAACATTAGGAGAACTGACACATTTTAATGAACCCAAAATCCTTAATAAAAACCTATAACCTTATTTTTAAACTAGTCATCAAACTCTTTTTCACGTTGTCGTCCATATTGGTTCTACCCTTGCTTTTAAGAAAATCTTTATGTTTGCTATTGTTGAAGAACAAGTATAGAATAGTCTTACATGATACTCACAATAAGAAGTCTCACAAAGCCATAATTAATATGGTGGAGTCTACGAAGAGTCTCATGGAAGGTGGTCTCATAGAAGAGTCTCAGTTAAAGGTGCTTTAGTTATATTAGTCTTCTATTTATGTTCAATTGTTCAATTGTTTTAGGACTTATCTTTTAGTGTTTAACTTGGGGTGTAACTGGGATAAGGCTATTATAAATAGAGGCTTATTGTACTCAAATTACATCAAGTTAGTGAAAAAAAATCTCTTTTCCAAAAATTCAACATGGTATCAAAGCAAATTCTATGAGTTGACTTGGTCATCTCATAGATATAATATTATCCTTTTCTGATATATCATCTCTAGTAGTTTATCTCTTCAAGATTAATTTCCAACGCAAAAAGAATTTTATGAATTGGAGTTTTCTACAAAGAGAAATCGATATTTGAAGCAGGAAAGGTTCGACTGCAAAAGAGGTTTGAGCAACAACAAAAAACTTCAGATTTTGAGGCATTTTATACCATAAAAATGAGACTTTATATGTAGAATTATAGATTAAAATAAATATATATAAGTCTATTTTCTTACCTATCCAACCAATTCCCAATCCGATTTTTCTAGAGGGAGATATTGATCTCAGAAGAGTCAATGGTCATGTTGGCCAAAGAAAAAATAGTACTCAGTTTGGCCAGATTAAAGAGTTTGAAATATGTCATATTTTTTTTAAAATAAGTATATTTAATAAATAAAATTATACTTAAATGAAAGGTATCAAAGTCTAGTTTCATAAGGAGTAACTTTCATGTCAATCTGCTCTATATTTAAGGATATATTTGTATTGGAGTCGGCAAGGGTCAAGCTACAGAATAAAGCAAATCAAGAGGTCATAAAAGATTCAAGAATAAAGTTTTTTATGTCAAATTAGGTACCAATTTAAAGTTCCTTGAGTCTAGTTTCTTTATCAAAAACCTTTTATGATTCTAAGCTGTATTTTTTGGATATATCGATAACAAAACTACCAAAGGTTAGTTCTGCCAAAAATCTCTCATTTTTTCCATATTTTCTCTCTTAGTATCTCTTCATGCATTAAAGTGAATTGAGTTTCTTTTCTCCTAAAATTCGAGTTTTTTAACCAAATTTCTTTTCTAATTAGAGAGTTTTGGTCAGACTTAGTCACTTCATGATGTGCTCATTCTAGGTATGTAATATCTTGCTTTGATGTTAAGTTTTGTATTTTTGTTACTTAGTTGTATATCTTACACATAGTGAACTCCAAAAATTGTGGCCATCCCCATAAAAGTTATACTTGGTCAAATTTATTAAGATCTACCATTATAGTCTCCCCTAGTTTTATAAAAAAAAAAAAAAAAAAAAGGTCATATTCTAGATTCATTTGGAAGTATGAGTCATATTAAGGGTAAAACCAATCTGGACAACAACATGAAAAAGAGTTTGATGACTGGTTTAAAAGAGCAGGTATGGAAGAGTCTTACATGACTCTCATAATAAAAAGTCTCACAAAGTCAGAATTAATCTAGAAGAGTCTCAATTAAAGGTGTTTTAGTTATATTAGTCTTCTATTTATGTTAAATTATGCAATTGTTCTAGTAGTTATCTTTTAGTATTTAATTTTGGTTGTAACTGGGATAAAGGTAGTTTAATTATAATTGGATTCTACTTGTTTCCTCTATTATAAATAGATGTTCATTGTATTCAAATTACATCAAGTTGGTGAAGTTTTTCTCGTTTCCAGAAATCCAACAACTATTTAATTGAAATACTAAGTTATTAAAATAGAAATATTGTCTAGCTAAACTTACAAGAGGATCTCGATAAATGTTAATAAGAGGTTTTTTTTATTATTTCACAATTGTTCAGTACAACCCACTAAATTTGTTGCTTAAGTCAAGAATTAATTTGTTCCTTCCACTCAGGTTGCGAGCAGTGTGTGCAAAAATTGATATTTTATCCTTGAGGTTATTAGCATCTCCATCATAATTCCAATCAGTTTGGTTGAATCTTGTTTCAACTCCATCTAAGTACATGGAGTAAAACGTTGAAGCATCACTATCAAAATGTGACCCATATAAATTTATTTTCTCTATGTTTCAATCTCATAGGTTTGCTTGACCTATACATATTAAGTATACCTAAATAAATACCTTTGGCTCAACATGAAAAAGAAAAAAAAAACATAAGCCAAGAGATCATTTATGGTTCAAACAAGTGTAGTTTGCATCATAAAAATCTCTCCTTTAGATGCACCAAAGTTCCACACAATGTCTTACAGTTGTTTCAACTTATCTATCGATGGGCACAAGTAGATATCAGTATCGTTACTTAGGGACTTCAGTCTAGAAATTAGTAAGTTCACGATAAAATAATCATTGATACAATTCCACTGAGGCATATTTTATGGCACCAACACCACTTGTTGTGTGTTGAAAGATGTACTCTTATTGCCAAATAAGTTAAAACTATCACTCAAAAAATCCTAGACGTATATTCCATGTAACTACAACAAATCATATGTACTCTTTGTCAAATTCACTCCAAAGTTATTCATATATCAAAATGTCTCAATGTATTAGTCTTATCTATACATATTTTAGCATACCATTTCATATCCTTGGCTATTTCTTTTGATGCAAACGACCGTTGAAGTTGTGGATTGAGTTGGAATTATTACATGACTTTGTGATGTAGTAGTTTCCATTTATTGTTTAATCATATGTACGATTCACTATATTGTGGGTATTTGTTTTCTTTCTCTTTCCAATCCAAGACATTTTTTTTACACATGTATCTTCTCATAATAAATTCCCAACTTAAGGTATAGAGTTTTAGCCTCGTAATAGTTGTGAGACAATGACTCAGCTTGGAGGAACTGTTACTTTCATTAGTGAGAAAATCTTAATTACTTTACTGCACATGCCACACAATATTGTGTTATGGAGCAAATGGATAAGGAACTTCAGCTTAGATAAATCATGAGAGCTAAGATACAACTCTCTATTGCTATCCATGAATAAGTATGTAAACTTGCTATATATGTTTAATATGCCAATATCAGACCCCGGTTGATTATCATTGACAAAGGTTTGCTTTGTTTGCATGTCAGAGATGAGATTGTAGATTCCATCATGCTTGATTCCCACTCGATAATTAACTTTGGCTCTAGAAGGTCGTCTTCGATGGGTAACCTCCCTAGTCCCCATAAAACATCCATCATGTATGATTGGTGGCATCCCATGTATCAACAAGTGGGCATTGACTTGACATACATCTTGAAAATTTTTGTTATGCACACTTTGCAAGGGTAACACATCATGCTCTCTTAACCAACCATAGGTTGTGCCCATCTAAATGAAAGCTTCAACTTCTTTCTTATATTCTTCTCTAAATAACTTAACATTCACGAGTCTCATCTAACTTTTGTTCATTTTCTACTAAATACCTACATGTCACACAAACAAAACAGTCATCAGTAACAACTTTTCATACCCAACATGACCCTATGATCATGGGAATAAGGTTAGAAAATGGAGGACACCATCCAAATGCCTTAGTTCACACGACAGAGTGCTAAAAGTTCAATTCACATATGACATTTAGCTTCTTTGTTAACTTCAATTCATAACTCTAACTCACACATTCACAACTCGATATTGTATTATATGATTAAAATTTAATACATCTATTGGAATTTTGACAATATCTCCCTCCAAACCTCAAGTTATACCGATATAATTTATTGACATGCATGCATTGTGCTCTATTGTCAAAGCAAGTGCATACTCAGTCAACAAACTATACAATATAATAGAGATGAACGCAGAGGTATGTATTTAAAACGTGTAAGGACTATGGACACAATTTGTCTCCACATTGGTATGATATTGTCCACTTTGGGTCCAAGCCCTCATGGATTTGCTCTTAGGTTTTACCCCAAAAGGCCTCATACAAATAGAGATAGTGTCCACACTTATATATCCATGATCTTCCCCACTTCTAACCAATGTGGGACTTTGGTCGTATACCCAACAATCCTCCCCTCGAACAAAGGACCACCGAGCCTCCCCTCAAACAATCATCCATCCGTCTACTCTCTATCAACCCGGATTTTTCAGTCCAATGTGTTAGAAGTACATGCCTTGCATGGAGTATCACTTGTCTCAAGAGCATGCTCTATCTAGATCAACTCCTCTTCACCGTGTTGGGACCAGGAATCCGGAGCACACCACCTGTCCAATAGAGCACATCCACGGATCCCTTTGCGATCTAATTCGAAGCCCACCACCTTCGTTCGACATTTAAAGGATTCATCCACCATGGCTAACTCTGGGGCATAGTTCTGATACCATTTGTAAGGACTACAGACACAACCTATCTCCACATTAGTATGATCTTGCCCACTTTGGGTCTAAACCCTCATGGATTTGCTCTTGGGTTTTACCCCAAAAGGCCTCATACCAATAGAGATAGTGTCCACACTTATATATCCATGATCCTCCCCACTTCTAACCAATGTGGGACTTTGGTCGTATACCCAATAATCCTCCCCTCAAACAAAGGACCACTGAGCCTCCCCTCAAACAATCATCCATCCATCCACTCTCTACCAACCCGGATTTTCACATTGGAAGTACACGTCTTACATGGAGTACCACCTATCTCGAGAGCATGCTCTATCCAGATCAACTCCTCTTTACCGTGTTGGGACTAGGACACGTCCATGAAGAATCCGGAGCATACCACCAGTCCAATAGAACACATCCACAGATCCATTCGCGATCTAATTCGAGGCCCACCACCTTCGTTCGACATTTAGAAGATTCATCCACCATGGCTAACTCTGTGGCATAGTTCTGATACCATTTCTAAGGACTATAGACACAACCTATCTCCAGATTGGTATAATATTGTCCACATTGGGCCTAAACCCTCATGGATTTGCTCTTGGGCTTTACCCTCAAAAGGCCTCAAAAATCACTTTAATCAGACGGACGTCAAACGAACTATCACGGGCCACAAAACTGGACCAATCGACCCAGACCGGGTTGAACGGGTCAGCGTTAAGTGAAAACCCGTCTTGTTCCCCACGTCCCTTTTTTGAACAAGGCAGGATGGAGACCACCTTCTGCGGTTGCGGGGCTGCGGGCAATGGCGCAAAACTGGCTCTGGCAACGACAACTGTGCGGAACCGACGACGGCAGCAGAATAGAGTCAGGAGAATAATTTCAAATCATAATACTAATAATATTAAAAAATATTTTGAGTCTTGAACTGTGTATTAGGTCAATTCAAGAGTTTCAAAATGAAATTTCTGTAGGCAAAGAAAAGTATGCCCACGAAAAATATAATTTTGTGGGAAATACTAACAAAAAAATATCCCCATAAAATTTAATTTATGCGAGGAAAAGAATCCCATGAAAAAGAGTTATTGCAAACATTTTCCCTGTGGAAATATTTTTTTTTGGAAAAATAAATTTGTAAATAGAGTCTTTGTGGGGGAAAGTTTAGTTTTTTTTTTAGTGAGAAGTTTAGGGTTTATCGAGTCAAGTTAGATGGTTTGATCCAATTTGGATAAATTGTTTTTGAAAAATGGATTGAACATTAAAAGTAGTTAAAAAAAGAAAGAAACAATTCTCAACTGAAGTTTAGCAACGATCACGAGTCATTTCAGCCAACTCAACCATCATACGTCACTTGTAGATCTATTCATCATCTTTTCAACGAAAAAGGCCACCCCTTCCTTCCCTCTCTTTCCAAAGTCGCACTCGAATCTCTTCTATCACCGTTAAATACTCCAAAGTATTTTGAAGTATTTCAAATTAAAATTGAGAAATCTTATCTGGCTCAATGAATAGAAAAACCCTCTCCCCTTTTGGCAGACAAAAGAAAGAAATAAATTTTTTCCATTCCATAAAGCCATGTTAGTGCATTTTTTCCAAGAAAGTTATTTCTAGAAGAAATATGTTTCCAGAGATCATTAGTGCCTCTTCTTTTTTTGGAAATATTTTTCTAATTAAAAATTTTTACTAGGAAAATTATATAATTTTTCAGCAAAAATGGACCGAAAAACTATATGAAAAATTTTTGAATAAGTCTTTGACAATAATATAATATTATTAGCAAAAGATAATTTTTATGGCAATTTATATTTGATATTTTTTTTACTCAAAATTTATCGGATAAATATAGTAATATATAAGATTAATTATTAATTTTTATTTATTTCCCAAAAAGAACAAAGAAAGAGCCAGTAAAAACTGGGTTCAAATATTAAAATAATGCGTGATGTTAGCAGAGGAATGATCAAACCGTGACTTCTGATAGCCCCTTCCCAAGGAAACGCCGCTCAGATTCTCTTGTCACATAACTATAAATCAAACCTTCCAAAATAAACAATAATAAAAAAAAAGGTAAAAAAGTAAAAATCCAACGATAAGTCCCCACCACCTTGTACAAAATATTCCCCCTACTTGCCCCTTGCCACTTGCCACTTGCCAGGCTGACAAGGAATCCTCTCGCCCTTCTCTTTTGGAACGGTTCAAAAACTTATGAAACAAAATCCTATCAAGTTAGGGATAATAACTTGACAGTGACCGCACGCTGTACCCATCTCCCCTGTTTCCCTGCTCCAAAGCCCACTGACCCGACGCCCCTTACAATCTCATACCCTATTTAGGGAAACATCTACCCTCCTATCTTTTTTGTGATGCCTTATTTGGACCATCATCATTAAAGGCTTTTTGGCCTTTTGTTTTTTCCCCCCTTAAATACAATGACATTTGTTTTTTTTCCTTTAAATAAATATAATATAAGATAAATCTAATAAGATCTTATCCGAAATAATTATTAGTGATCAAATTAAATAAATACAAAAATTAAAATATTCTTCTCATGTTCTTTTTTAAATTTTCTTAAAAAAAATTGATCAATAGCACTGTCCCACGTGTGAGACGACCCCCAGTATAGATGAAACTCATATTCTCCATTACATCTAATTCATATTTATGTACAAACCATTTCTAGGTCGGAACTTGTCCACATGTGACTCTCAAGACCGAAACAACCCCGAGTGTGCGATTATTAATGAGCCTTCTGGAGAATATGAATCCAATAAATACAATGGCCTTTGTTTTTTTTCTTTTAAATAAATATAATATGAAATAAATCCAATAAGATCTTATCCGATAACTAAAATGATTATAAATGATGAAATTAAATAAATAAATAAATTAAAATATTCTATTTACTTTCTACAAAGAGAAGGGACCACATTCCTTATAGTTTTATGTGAATAGTCTTTTCTTTTTGTCTCTCTATTTCTAATATTCTTCTCATGTTTTTTTTTTTAATTTTCTTAAAAAGAAATTGATCAATAGCATTATTCCACGTGTCAGACGACCCCAGTATAGATGAAACTAGGTCGGAACTTGTCCACGTCCACACGTGACTCTCAAGACCGAAACAACCCCGAGTGTGCGATTATTAACGAGCCGTTATAGAGAGAGCCGTTTTTTGCAAATGCATTTCCTTGAATGGAAATTTAATATGTGTCCCCTCCGCCTCCCCCTTTTCGTTGGAAGATACACTCACCGCCTCACCGGCTACTACGGGTCACCCCCTGCTCCCTCTTCTCCCCGTTCAGCCAACCATGTTTCTTCCTATTTACTGTTTTTGCCACTCTATACAACTAACAGTCAGAAACCATGTTTCTGCGGGACCCACAGGTTTTTTTCACTCAACACGGAAACCAAATGTCGGACCTAAACGGAAAAACCCTAATTCGGCAAACACGAAATCACCTGACAAAAACCAAACACCAGGTGGGATACATGGGAGAGTGGCAGTGTCGTTATTAGTTTCGAATGTTCAGATCCGTTACGTAATTTCGTTCCTTCCCCCCGCAATTCTCTCCCGCCGTCAAGTGCTAAAGAAACCAACAGGAACTCCACAACGCTTGTACGGATGTTCCCCTGGCAAGGGCCCCGCTGTTGCGAACTATAACGACTGTGCAGAGACGTGGCCAATGAGACATCGACAACGTAAACCTCGAAACCGGCGTGGTTTTTATCAAACCGCTTTCCCAGACATGTCTGGTTTTCGCCGCTTACTATAAATACGCAGGCGCCGGGTTCCTGTCCCTGCCTTCCTCGAACGGGATAAAAAGAGGAAACGACGCCGAAATCAATTCAATTCAAACCAGTATTTCTCTTCTTCTTTAGAGAAAGGTTTTGATCTGGTCGTTTTCGCTGTTTCTTCCGCGGAGTTTCGTTTTTGCCATTTTTGAGATGGGAAGAGGGAGAGTTCAACTGAAGAGGATCGAGAACAAGATCAACCGGCAGGTAACCTTCTCTAAGCGGAGGAACGGATTGCTCAAGAAAGCTCACGAGATCTCGGTCTTGTGCGATGCGGAAGTCGCGCTCATCGTCTTCTCCAACAGAGGGAAGCTCTTCGAGTACGCCACTGATTCCGGGTACGAAATCCTTTCTTTTTTAAATTTCTCGATTCATGTCTGCTGTTTTGGTTTCTTTTACTGCCGTTTCTCAAAACTCTTTCTACTGCTGCTCGTGGAATTTGATATGTATGGATTGTGAATTCTGGTTCCGGTCGCTGCATTTACCAAAATGGTTGAATTTTTATGAGATTGGCAGTAGGACTGTTTGATTTTCGGTAGATCCGAGAAGCTGCTCTCGCTTATATATTCTCTCCGGTTTAGGGTTAATCTTATGCTTTTTGGTGTTTTCGCTTATATGGGAAGACATGTATAGACTAGGGTGGAGTGGAGATCGGCGCTGGTTCGGACCTTTCTTGATACCTCTGGACTTATGAATGGCTACGCTTCTTTCTCAACAGAAACAAAAAAAAAAAAAAAAAAAAAAAGTATGGTCTTCTATTTCTGAATATTCTTTTGTTCTAGCAAAGATATTTTCCGTTGTTTAGTGTACATATTTTTTGTTCTTCGTAGGGGACCACGTCAATCCCAAAGATTCTCAAGCTTCCAGTTATCGTTCTCAGCAGCTTTTTTCAGTTTTCTTTGTCCTCAAAATAAATTTACGTATATTTTGCCGCCATTGCATGGAAGATGTCAGCTGTGATTTTTCAACCCCCCCGACATCGCTTTTCTCTAATCTTCCAGTTTGGCGATAGTCTTACACTATATGTGGTAGGTTCACATTAGTTTTACGTCGATCGCCACTACTTGCCGGAATTTCTCATACCCTTTTTGGAGTTACCTTTTAACTCGCTTTCTTCCCTTTCTTTGCTGCCGGAAGGCCGTGCACCTGTTAAGCTCGCCGGCGTCATCCGTACCAAATGTGGTTTCTCACGTTAGCTTGAGCCGTATCGTATCAGGGTCTTAGATGATGTATTCGGGACACTGCACTCCTACGGAAGCCAGCCTTTTCAGTTGCATGCGCTCTAGTACTATTAAATGCTTTTCAGCTTTATATAGATCTGTTTCTCATTTTGTACGGTATCCAGGACTAATTTTTAGGTTTTTTTTTTCAATCTTTCCTATGTTTTTGTTGGTTTCTTCCTCTCTTTATTATTCTTTTATGAATCCTATCGTCCCTGTAGAATCTCTCGGGTACTTAGTCTCTCTTCTTTTCACTTTTACTGTATTACATTAGTCTTTCACTTTTACTGTATTACATATTTGTAGTTACAGTTTTACATATAATAATAACATCCGCTCGTTGCCAAAAAATATAACCGTCGGCTAGTAGCCTATGGAAGAGATTCGGCCTGTTTCATTTTCTTCCTTAAGCTCCCATCTGTCTAGACGGTTTTAGACAGATAAGCGAGATTAGCTAGTGTGGAATATCAAACTGAAATAAAAAAGACAATAATGTATGTGAGCTTCTGTGTCTCCATCTTATTCTTGTGTCTCTTTCTGTTCAACTCTAATTCATGAAAAAGCATATTTGCTATGATGATTCCTTCTCTGGAGTCGTGAACTTATTTAAGATTCCCAGAAGTACTTCTGTGCCTGCAGGAGAAATGGACCTTATAGAAACCGTGATTTTATAACTTGAAACCATTGTATGATTAACAAACTGTGTTTGTCAAATTAAAACGGTCAAGTTCCTTGGATGGCAGCTCTGGTTGTTTCTGAACTACTTCTATGGAAATCCAGAACTATTTATCAGATTTATATGAGGTGTACCCTATTCCACTGTTTCAAGAATCCATTTGGAGATATCCTCTTCCGTTATTAAACGGTCAAAATACATTGTCAAAGTTAACCCTTTTTGCTATATGAGCACTTTTGGAGCTGAAGTGGGGTTTGCGTGACGTCGTTCTTTCCGAACCGTGTAATGGATAACATTTAGCCCGTTGGCCGTAACGTTATTTCTTTACTCAGAAAGGGAGAGTCTGGATACTTCCGCTTTGAGATTTTTACTTCAACATGATCTGCTGGTCCAAAGTATATGGGCAAGCAAATCAGAGAAGCATAGTTCGTTGTAAAGTGACTTTTTGCCCGACAGGAACAAGGAGTTATTTTAGTAGATTTTTGGCAAATAAGGTTGACAAAATTTTAGCTGCCACATAGAGAACATATGTGTAGACTCCGAATGGGAAGCACATGACCGAATATGTTTTAGTTATGACCGAATATGTTTTAGTTATGACCTCAAAGGTGGCCATTTTGCCCTCACCATAGACAAAACTTTTAGGATACCATAATGTATGAATAGTAGCAAGTAATGAAGGTAGAAATTAGATAAACTTTGCAAGTAATGAAGTTCGAGATTAGATGAACTTAATAAGAATTACCCTTCTTACTATGCACTTAATGGAAATATATTATGGTTGTAAACTTATTCTTTATCAGGGTCTGTTTGTATCAATGAGAAAACATACAAAAAAAGATTAAGACCTTTTTTTATTTGACCAAGATATTTTTGTGTTTGTGTCATTTTTTGGGATGAAAATATTTCTGCTTGATAGCTTTTGCTGTTCAAAAATGTTAAAGAGGACAGAAAATGGGGTTACTAATTGCCCCATTAGGATCTGATGGGCAAAATAAACCAAGAAGTATTAAAATAGTTCTCATCTCTCGACTCTTAATTTTAGCTTTTTATTATTTATAAACTTTTATTTGTCTAGTGTATTTAAGAATATTACAATTAATTTTCCATTATTTCTTATAGCAGCACAAACACAAGAAAATCGTTCAAATAGAATTTTTTCTGATAAATTTTTTTATGAAAATTGCTCAAAGGAAAATTATTTTTTTTGTCTTTGTTTCTGTATTGCTGCACAATGGTCCATTAAATTTGATTAAAAACTATTCAAATGTTTTAATAAAATGTATTGTAAAAGAATTTAAATATCTTAGGAAACTAGTCATCTACAAACTATTAGATATTCATTCCAAATTCAATAAAATAATAAGAATATTTTTCCACGTAATTTTTTAAAAATTAAAATGAAAATTTTGGTTCATATACATCGCTTAAATAATTTCTCTAATAAATTTTTAAATATATAATTTTAATTTATTTTAAATATAATCCATAAAAGTATTTCTTGTTTTTTTATTTTTCAATTTTTTAAGAAAATGAGAATAGTGGATTCATTAAGATAAACTCTTGAAGGAGAAAAGTAAAATTCTACAATTAAAATGCTTTAGAAGAGAAAAATCAAGAAAAAAAACAAAAACAAAAATCAAATGGGAAAGGAGGTGTCAACAACGAGATGTTGGGTTATCTTGTTCTTAGCCAATGCAATCAACAAAAGTTGACACTTCTAGGAGTATGTAACGCTTAACCTATGACCAAAGGTTAAATTTAGTTGGCTCACTAGAGAAGGGATCTAGCTATGTGCATGACAATAGTGTGATTAAGATAAATGGCCAATACTTTTCAAATTCTTGATGAGTGAGCTACAAAATTGGAAAGTTTCATGTAGTTAGGTAGCTTATAGAGAACACGATGCATGGTCACTTCACCTATGGAACTTTTTGTGTACTTTCAAAGGTTTGTCTATTCCTTTCTTTCTATATGCTCCTTATGATGGCAATAAAAGATAGCATTCAAAAAACAATTCATGATTTTCTCCCATGATATGGAGGTTGTTGCTCAAGTAGGATTTATAAACAATGCGAGGAACATATATTGTCGAACTTCTTTGAGTACAATACAAAAAGATAGGTAGGGTTCGTACTTGAATTATGGGAAGAAGAGAAAAGAAAAAGGAAAAAAAAAAAGAGTTATGTTTTGGTTGCCCTACTCAAACTTTTAGCTCCAATTAAGTAGTTGTATTACATCCCTAAGGTTAACCCTAGATGTAACTTGACGACCATTTTATCCTTAAAAAATAAATTTTCTCCCGCTATATCTTGCATATAGGTGTGATAATGGTTTGAGTTAACATAAACCTTTTGTTAAGGTTTTTTAACTTTTGTCTCTATTTAAACTTATTTTACTTAATCCTTATGTGTGTAAATTTATCCTTTTAATTAAGTCAAAGTGTAAGGACAATCTTACAATTTATGCTTAAGCATAATGATCAAAGTATAAGCAAAAACAACCACATAAAAAGAACACTCAGGATTTCTAGGTGGTTCACAATCCTTCAATGAATTGCTAGTCTAGCCCCCAAAATGTTTTTATCACCTTCAGGATCCACTAAGTTTGAGTTACCCTATAACATCTATAGCAAATCGCCTCTTAGGCCAATTGCCATGCTGCCCACATAAAGACTTATGCTACTCAATTGACCATAACAACTAATTTACAATAACTCACCCTTACTTAGACTTATAATACTTAACTAGGCATATTAACATAAACCCATGAAAGGATTTTCCAACCAGCTCACTAGGGTACACAAGCCTGAACCCACACAGAGAATTTTAGCAGCTCACTAGCCACACCAGTCTAGACTCATAAGGGAATTTTTATCACCGCCTGCCTGCACAAAGCCAACTACTAATTCTCAACTACAATGGCTGCTCTTAAGCTCTTCAGAAAATAGTTTTGCCCATGTTGAAACCAGTGCGCTAAAAGGCTCGAACCTTTTAGGAAAGCAACCCCACGGATCTTATACAAGGACTGGCTCGGTCGATATAAACACAAATTCCAACACTCCCCTGCACGGAAAAACCCGTGGACAAATTCATCGAAAAAAATCGGGACAAACTCCTGGAAAAACCCAGGACAAATTCACCAGAAATACCTGGGACAAAATTCGGTGGGAGCGGGACTCGAACTCGGGACCAACCTGCTCTGATACCATGTTGAAACCAGTGCGCTAAAAGGCTCGAACCTTTTAGGAAAGCAACCCCACGGATCTTATACAAGGACTAGCCTGGTTGATGTAAACACAAATTCCAACAACCCACTAAGGCTTGACCCAAATTGCAAGGATTACTTGTTTACAATGCAACCTAATGTAAATTACTTCTCAATAGGCCAGTTGATTTGACAAACAAAACATAAACAAATAAGTATGCTGATCCTAAGTACCTACTAATGTAATCAACAATTTAAAATAACCTTTAATGACTTGATTTGAAAATGTAAACAACTAATATAGTTCGTAATGACTTGTGTAAAATCATAAGATTGAAGTTTGAGAAGGCAAAAATTGAGATAAAAGAAAGAGAAAAGAGAGGGGTAAGCAGCTAGAGAGTTGCATTGAGTTTAGGGCTTAGAATTTGAGCCCTCTTTTTTTTTTTGCTTCACATAAGTGATAGTGATACAAAATAACAACATTGCCTCTCATTATAATATCCCTCATAACTTCCTAAGTACATCTTATAATTAAATGAAAATTGAAACATAGCCTTATACTATGAAGCCTAATTTACTTCAACCCTTGTGAGAAATTTACACTTATAGAGAATGATTAAACTACTCTTATATGTGTATTTTAACACTCTTCTTCAAACTGAGAGATAAATATTTAACAAACCACCTTGTCACTAAAAGCCAAATGTTCACGTTTTCTAAAGGATTTAGTAAATACATCTCCAAGTTGTTCGCATGACTTCACATATGGTACAATTTTCCCTTGCATGACAACATCTCTAAAAAAAATAACAATCTACCTAAATTTCTTTAGTCCTTTTATGGAAGATTAGATTATCGGTTATAAAGATTGCTACCTGATTGTCACATTACATAACCAAGGCTATGTAATGTAAAACTTGAATTCAGAAAGGACAAATTTCACCCACATAAGTTCACTCATTGTGTGAGTTATTACCCTACATTCTGCTTCAACATTGGATCGGGCCACTATTGCTTGTTTATTACTCTTCCAACTCATAAGATTACCTCTTGCAGAGCAACAATATCCAATGGTGGACCTTCTAATCCATTTCACATCTTGTATATTTTGCATTAGAGTATCCCAAAACATCAATCTTCCCAAGAGGAGTGTACAAACAGACTTTTCTTAGGAGCATCTTTCAAATACTTATGAATTCTATGGGTGGCTTTTAAGTGTATTTTCCTTTGATTTTCTATGAATTGACTAACAACGCCCACTGCAAATGATATATTTGGTCTCGTACTGGTAGCATAGATTAACTTTTCCACTAGGCTTTTATACTATGTCTTATCCTTAAGTTTAGGACTCCAAGGATCATAAAGACTAGTATTAACTTCCATGGGAGCATCCATTGGGCATGCCCCCATGAGACCATACTTTTTTAGTGTATCTAAAATAAACTTCCTTTGAGATAAAGCAATACCTTGCTTACTTCGAACCACTTCGATACCAAAAAAAAATAAAAAAAATAGTTGCTCTAAATCCTTTATTTGAAATTGTGTTGCCAAATAAATTTTGACTTACTTGATTCCTTCAGAGTCACTTTCTGATAACACAATATCATCTACATATACCTTTAGAACAACAATCTCAAATTGTCTTTTCAACACAAACATGGAATGATCATAGTAACTTCTCAAAAATCCAAATTTCATGACCACATTGATAAAAATTTTAAACCACACTCTAGGACTTTGTTTAAGTCCACAAATAGCCTTCCACAACCTATAAACTTTTCCCGCCCCCCTCCTTAAATCACCATACAAGAAGGTATTTTTAATGTCAAGTTGATATAGTGGCCAACATTTGTTCAAAATGCAAATGGAGGTAAGCTCACAATTGAAGAAAATGTGTCAAACACATCAATGCCAAAAACTTGAGTGTAACCCTTGGCCACCAATCAAGCTGCGTATCTTTTAATAGTGCTATCAACTTTATATTTAATGAAATATGCCCAACGATATCCCGCAACAGCAGCCCCTATAGGAGGATCACACATATTCCATGTACCTCTAGATACCAAAGTATCCATCACCTCATCTATAACTTATTTCCACTTTGGTGAAGCCATAGCATCGTATATTGATCTAGGTATAGGAATCATAGACAACAATAAGACATGATTTATAGGAAGGTGACAATGAATCAAAGGAAACATATTTAGATATGGGATGAAAAGTACACGACCATTTACCTTTCTAGAGACCAATCAATAAATCTAAAAATTTGAGTGAACTAAATTAGTAGACAAAGAGGAAGACAATTGGTCTAGAGTAGGGGGTTCATGAACTGTAATATCATGAACCAGTGGAGCTTCCAATAAGTGGCAAGATTGTCGGCCTTTCACTTGTGGTGGTTGTGGAAACTTGCAATTGGGGCATCCATGACAGCTATAGGAAAAAGACTATCTACAAAGGAATTTGATATTGGTTTAGTAATTAGAGGACACTATATGGGTATTTTCAAAAAATGTCACATCAATAGAAATGCTTGTCTTGTGCTTAACAAGATCATAGCATTTATAATCTTTTTGAGTATGTAAATAACCCAAAAAATTATGTTTAACAAAACGAAGGGATAATTGATTAGCAAAGTTTCCAAACAGATGAACAAAGCATGCAGGAAGACACAAGGAAACACATCAAGAGTTTTCAATTTGATTTCAAAACTATAGAACATTTCCATGTAACATCAAAGAGTTTACAATGTGATTTCAAAAACTGTAGAACCTTTCCATGTAACATACAAAGTTAAAACTGCATCACCCTAAAAGGAATTGGGGATAGTCATTTGAATGGCAAGGTACGAGCAACTTCAAACAAGTGCCCTATTTTTTTTTAGCAACCCTATTTTGTTGAGGGGTATATATGCAGGAAGTTTGATGAGTTATACAATAAGAACAACAAAATGAAGTAGACTTGTGATTGAGAAATTCAAGTCCATTATCTGTATGAAAAATATGAACATTGGCACTAAAATGTTTTGTATTCCATTGAAATATTACATGAATACAACAAAGATTGCTAACGTCTCCCTCAAGAGATACATGTGTATCTCTACTAAAATCATCCATAAAAAAGTACTTGAAAATAAAAAAACTAAGGACTCAACAAGGTCCCCAAGCATCAAAATGAACTAATTTAGAACTCGAGAACTATGACTAATACTGGCTGGAAAACTCACTCGATGATGTTTCTCAAGTTGACATGAGTCACATTCAAAAGTAAGATTAGTTGGCAACGAAGGAAAAAACTGATGAGGCTTAGTTGGTGATGGATCTCCTAAATGTAGGTGCCAAAGATATGGAGAATCTTTAGTTGTAAGAGCCACTACCTTAGACACATCATCCAAAAAGTAGAGACCCCCTTTCTCATGTCTTGAATCAATCATCCTCATTTTATGCAAATTCTATAGGGGTCGAATCATCTCATAGGTTCGACTCCTCTTGCTCAAATGGTTGTGAAACATCCTATGTGTGTTCTACACCTCCCAATGGATTCTACACCTCTCATTGGATTCTACTCTTCCTAGTGAGTTTTACTCCTATTGGGTTCTATTCATTTTTTTAAATTTTTTTTATCTTTACGCGGCTCCTTTGCTCTCTCTATCATAACAAGGGTAGGAATCCTTCAATTGGGGTCTACTCATTTTGCACTTTTTTCACTATATGTTTGACTCCTTTTTCTTTTCGCTTCAAGGCTTTCATCTTTTTTATTGACGTGTTTTACTTGTATGTATGAGTTTAACTCCTTTGACCTTTGACACTTCAATTCTCCACCTAAAGTGGTTTACTTCTTCCAATGTGGTCATCTGCTTTTGCCCATTTTACTCTGCTTACCTTTTATAAGAAAGTTGTTTGCAAAAAAAAATTAAAAAAAAATAAAAAAAATAAAAAAATCCTTCTTTCCCTTATTCAATTAAACGGTGTTGTTGGGTTGATTGGATGAAGTGTTTTCTTGTATGAACTGCTTGCTTCCCTTTTATATGGACCTTGGGATGGACCATGACTAATCGAACAAATACACATCATTAGTAACTTGAGAGTTTGTTATCATCAAAATTATCTTAATGAGGATCTTGAGACCATTAAGCCTAAACTTGACCATTTATTAAACAAGTGTAAAATGTAGACTAATATCAACCCCTTTTGGCTCAGGTTTTGTTTGTGTTAATTCACTTAAATATTTAAAAATTAAAATAAATTAAAAATATGTAACTATATAAAATTAAATAGAATAGATTTTATAAAAGAAATTGTTAGTCAACACACCGTTTTAAGTAGTAAAAAATAAAGAACATATGACCTAATTTAAATATGTTTTACTAGACCATTTTGATCCAAATTTTATTTTTTTAATCAATTAAAGTATGATGCATTGGGTCTTTGTGTCACACCCGAACCCAACTCGTTTAGAAAGCATGTTAGGTGAACATACCAGTGCCCAACCCATTTATAATTTAGATTGGTTTTGGGTCAAATAGTGACAATTTCGGATCGGATTATTGTGTTGGGTCAAAATTTCCCACCCATACTTGCTTACACTCGAATTACATCAATACCCTTATAAAAGACATAAATACTCTACTAATATAGTGCCTAACATTTCACCCCTTAGAAGAACCTATCCTTGAGGTTCAACTATTGTTATTGCTTGTGTTATCCACTATCTCTAGATGTTTGTTTCCAATTGAGAATCAAGGTTATTCATGTTTTAGGCCACTATTGGTAAGTGAGAAGAGATGTTCTTGAGGAGTCAATTGATATGTGTCTAGATTTCAGCAAGAGAATGGAATCTGATGGGTTGGTGAACTCTTAAAACATAGTGTTTGGTGTCAATCCTAGTCTGCCTTGACCTCGGCCAAATTGTTCCTTTTGTTAGTATAAACTTGTGTGTAACAATTGACTATAAAGCCCTTACATGCATATGCATACTAATTTAAAGTCTTCTACTAAAACATCAAAAAAAACAAAAAAAAAAACTACATATAACTGATTGTCTAACATCAAAATGAAGTGTATAGTTCTACTTCAGTTGAGAGAACCTTGTCCTCAAGGTTCTAATAATCTCGATATGGAGAATGTCATTGTTTTTTATGAAATGTGATTTTATTGAGAGAGCAAAGAGGAGCTCACTCCTAACAACAAGGCATTGCAAGGAGGCTCCTTGCTTGGCTAAATCATCAGCCACAAAATTTGTTGATCTCAAAATGAGTGACCAAAAACAGTAAAAAAAATTGACAATATCCAAAATTTCCAAAAAGGCATCCCAATGGCGGAAGCATTCTCACACCAACCAATCACCACCTTGGAGTCTCCCTCAATCATGATGGCCTCGGATCAATGATCGCGAAAAACACAAAGCCCATTAAGAAGGTTTTGAAGCTCGGCCGTCGTGGAGTCCATAATACCGAGAGGGCCGGAGAAGGAGACAAATTGGTTCCCAATAGAATCACGAATCACGCCGCCGAAACCCGCTAAGCCAGGGTTACCGAAAGAAGATCCGTCAAAATTCAACTTAAGGACACTAGCAGGTGGTGGGTCCACTCACAAACAACGGGGAGATTCGAAGAAGTGTGGAGTTGGGAAAGGCACCTCTCCAATTATTTCTGATGGAAGATCATGAGAAGGGGGTAAATGCTTTTTGAGAGTGAAGCCAACTAGCAATATTACTTGAGATGGTTTCAATGACTCTATCTTGAGTGCTGAATTTGGCATTGAATCTCCCTTGATTGTGCTCTAGCCAAAAGACCCCAAGGGATGAATGCGGAGAGGGCAGAGATCATCAATTTTCCAAGACCAGGGACAAGAGTCCCTATAAGCATCCGGCAGGCGGCAGCCAAGTCTTATGGTAAGTAGAGATGGAGCCCAATTCTGCTAATAATCAACGTCCAAATCCCCCAAGAGAAAAGGCACAAGAGAAACAGGCGGCTAAAAGTTTCTTCATTTGCATGTAAGAAAGGGCAAATGGGGTCTCACTGTTGCAGCATCAATGTCAGATGGAATGCTAGAAACTTCAATAGTCTCCAGCAAGTTGGAACTTTGATTCAGTATGGTGCTTAGTAACTTGTTGTGTCCAATGAACACTGCTTGATGCCATCTCTTCTAACTTGGGTGCTTTGATCGGATGGTGATCTTGTCCCTCCATATGCGAATAAGTGGCGTTTAGACACAAGTACTCCCACAAGTGATTCAATAGCAAGCTCAAAATCCCCCTCTTGTAGCCCTACAATTTGTCAATGAAGTGATTGCCTCTCTTGGGGAAATTCAAAGAAAGGCTCAGTAAAATTCCAGTGGATGGTCCTAAAGAGTATGGAACCAGTCTGAGCACCTCATATGTCCCCTGAACCATTACTATGTAAAAATTAGCGAGTCTTGAGATACCCAAAACACCTAAAAGCTCTAGTTGGCTCATGTTTGAACAATAGAGATATTGTTCTTTTCCCAACATCACATAGAAGGAGACCCTTGTCTACACCAAATCAAGTTGTTCTACCACTATCTAATAACTCTACCACTTCATTGTTCTTGATAGTACCAATAAGCTTTGTGTCCAAGGATTAGAGTAAGGTTTGTGTAGCTTGGTATGGTCCTCCACTTCATCCCAATTGGTTGTTTCCTTTGGCTTGTCATAAAGCAATAAAGGAAAAGTCTACCATCAATGTCTTGAGGGTAAAATTCTCATCAAAATCAAAGCATAATCAATTCTCTGGTATGTTGTCCACCTCCTTCACTTAGACTCAATGTTGGTTTCTGCTCTTTGTGGTAGCTTAAATCCAACATCTTTTATGACTGAATTGTTGGTTGTGCAGGAATGGAAGTGGTCTTGGTCATTCCCATGTTCTGAAGGAATTAATGTTTTCCTCCTATATGTTCACCAACCTTCTCCGCCTTAGTTTTTAGGAGTGAAAGAGGTAACTTCTATGGCCAACTCCACTTTTTGCTCCTCTTGTGTTGTGATAATAAAAATGTTGCTTGACTTTCTTGATCCAAGATATATGCTAATCCTAGCATGGGTGTATCTTGGTTTTTGGACCACGCCTTGAGCCAATTTCCAAGACTATAAACTTAGCTTCAAATGGTTGAGCCAAGGTGTCTAAATTTACATGGACCCCCTTGAACACCTCATCTAACTTATCAAAACATGTGGCCAAGTATTTAAGGTAGTGCATTTTATGTTTGTCATTTGGGTTTTTTATCGAACACCTAATATGCCTATATGTGCACTCACACCAAAAAAAAAAAAACTTTGGGAAGGCATGCAAATCCCCTAAAACAAAAAAATATAGAAATATTAACCTCAAGCTCTTCCTTCGATAAATCCACTAGTATCCACAATCACTAATTGTCTACTTTGACTCCAATTGATAGGTACCCAAATTTCAACAACTTTGAATCATGAAATTCTCCCTTGAATAGAAGAGGAAACATGTAATGGAGGAGAGAGAGAGAGGGAGAGAGAGAATTGAATTGGATGGGTTGGTTCCAATTTGGGAAGGAACTGAAACTCTAAAATACAGTGTTTGGTCTCAATTTTAGTCTGCCTTGAACTAGGCCAACTATTTCTTTTATTAGCTCTAGTGGACATAGCGTTGTTACGAAAATAACTTGTTATCGAGTAGTCCTCTCCTTCCATTTCATACCTTCTCCCACAATTTTTATATTATAAATAATAATTTGTTAAACTTTGAGTTTATTTTTCAATGCAACAAAAAAATTAATGGTTTATGAAGAAAAATCGGCATTTAAAGCAGCAAAGTTTGGGCAATAGACAGGTTATGAGTGGAAGTAGGAAGTTTCAACCTTCAAACAACTTTTGCCATATAACCTTTGAACAACCTTTGCCATGTTTCTAAACCAACAACTTTCACCATATAACATGACTTTATATAGCATAATATTTCTCGAAAGAAATATGGGTGGGTCTATTTTCTAATATAAAAACACTTCATTAATTTAATGTTCGCAAAGAAAATAGAATTCAAAAGAAGCAAAGGTCATCTTGATCACAGTTTCCAAGCCACCGAATAAGAATTTTTCTAATCCATCCATGCTTATGTGAAATGCACTATGGAGATGGGTGACCTAATTGTTGCTCGTTTTGACAAATCTAGTTCCTAAATTGCTGCGACCAATGAAAAAGCATCCAAAATAGATAAAAGAACTCTCTAAAATTGAGGCAACTATGAGAGATGTCCAACTGGCCTTGAAGGAGTTCATCCTACAGCCTTGGTTTGATGCTACAATAGGCCAGCCATCTATTCTAATAAACAACAAAGTGCCTGTATTTGTTTCTTCCGTAGAGCCAGCCACACCTCACGTTGTCATCTTCCACGGTGCAACTTTCTTTTAGGTCTCCCTCTTGACTCCTATTATTCCCACTATAGTGAACCATAGCTACCCTTCCCATGCAAGCCCTCTTCCCCACACCACATATAAAACCTAGCTCTGGCCATACAAACCCTAACACGCCTAAGCACACCCTCAACCAGTGTGATATAGAAATCGTGGGATGTTGGTGATTTCCAATTGAGAAGTTAGGTAAGTGGCTTCAAATATTTGCTCATCGTGTCGATTGTTTGACATTTGAACTTGCTTTGTTGCTGACAACGAGTGAAGTTATGGTTGACATGAACCCTACTTTCTTGCAAAATCTCTTTTACCTTGGCTTTGAAGTTATACAAGGCTTGCTTAGGGTAGCTATAGTCAGGCTATAGTAGCTAGAGGGGACCCAAGGTTGGGATTATTTGAGGTCGAAGCAATTTAAGTTGTCTATCTAGAGACTTTGCGAGGGGCTGAGGTGATTTGAGCTAATGAAGTATAACTTTTTAGTTGCATACAACTTGCGTCCCATTGGACCTTTGTTTTTTTAAGTTGACTTCTCCCTATAGATAGTGTTGGATAAATATAACTTAGAGAACTTGAATAATACTTAATAAACCCAAGTAATAAATAATAACTGGTGCCGACACGTACTTTTTTACCGAATTGCTTCTCCATTCACAAAGTAAATAAATTACATAATACCTTATTCACTGTCTTTGAAAGATATTTGCCTTTTACAGTGCATCGGATGATGGCAATCTCTCCCCATGATACAGTGAATCTTATGCCTTCTTAGACGTGCACAATACTAAGATGGACTCATAAACTCAATAGGACTCTGACTGCTCAAACCAGATCAATTGGAGGTATTTTCCTCCTTTTCTCTCGAGAACACTTTGAACTTTCTCTAGAATAAGAACCCTTTTCTTTCTTTTAGAGCACTTTTGGAGTGCACATTTTCTTCTCTCTTTTTCTCACATTTTGTAGCACTATTTATAGAGCTTTCTACCCACTAAAGGAATTTTTTTCCCTTGAAATCCAAAATGATTTGATTGATCAGATCTATAACTGTTTTATTTGACGGTTCAGATTTGTAACACCTGATCTGACCATTCAGATATGTAATTGCATGATCCAATGGTTCAAATCAATAACCACTTGATTAAACAACTCATAACAATAACGCCTTATATGGCCATTCAAATTTGTAACTGAATAATTTCATGGTTAAGATTTTTACTACCAATTTAATGGTCAGATCTTTAAATATTTTCGTCAAATAGCTATGATCCTTATCCATCCCAACGTTTGGATAGTTCTGGTCCTTGGCCTTACACATGTCACAGGGACCCACAAATACACAGTGTGTGCATGCATACATGCCCGATCATGTGGGAGACCACACACATGCGCACTGTCAAACACTGTCAAACGCCTAGCAACTTCCTAGGAGGTCACCCATCCTAGGACTACTCTCACCCAGGCTCGCTTAACTTCAGAGTTCTTAATCCAATACCTAACTAATACATCCTAGGACTACTCTCACCCAGGCTCGCTTAACTTCAGAGTTCTTAATCCAATACCTAACTAATACAACCCGAAAAGACTAACTGTTTAAGGTGCGAAAAGCCAAGTACCTAACCCATTAGTGGACTGGAACCACCTACCTCTGATACCCACCCCGCCTATTCTGGAGCCGTCTCTCACGGGATTCGAACGACGGACCTGGCGTGCCCAATTCTGATACCATGTCAAACGCCTAGCAACTTCCCAGGAGGTCACCCATCCTAGGACTATTCTCGCCCAGGCTCGCTTAACTTCAGAGTTCTTAGTCAGATACCTAGCCAATACAACCCGAAAAGACTAGCCGTTTAAGGTGCGGAAAGCCAAGTACCTAACCCATCAGTAGACCGAAACCACCTAGCTCTGACACGCACATGGGTGCCTCACATGCATGCACATGTGTCTCATATAATTAATGAAGAGAGAGATGTGTAGTGGCTTATAAACCTCAAAGTTCCCATTGCTAGAGAGTAAGGCATAGGCTCTTTTTCTAGTGTGCGTGCCTTTTCAATGTTAAGAACACCCATCATAAAGATCAAATCAACAAGTCATTTTTTTATATTAAAAAGTAGACTCATTAAGCTTTCTTTTGAAATATAATCACTCTTGATTGTGAAAATTCTCAGATGATTGAAACTTTTTTTTGGTCCCTTGTGACATTCTTTGACTCAACCTTCTTTCCTTTTAATGTTGATTTCTCTTTATAGAAAACGCAAAATAGAAGCTATTCATTGCATTGGAAAATGGTCTTGTAGGGCTTTCCATCAAGTTAACTAATATTGAAAAATTCATAGAAACAAAGCAATTTGTGGTTCACAAAAAAATATCTTTCAGCAACTCTAAGACATGTTAGAAAAGTAGACCTTCTCATCTTTCGAGGACCAAATAGCTCTGCATCCAATTTTTTTTGCAACTTTCTTCATTTAGAAGAAGAGACAGATAGAGTGAGTTCATACTTAAGTTTTGGCAAGAAAACACAAAGAAAATGAAACAAAAATGAGTTAGGTTTTTCCCTTCTCGAAATTTAGCTTCTAATTAATAGTTGTATTACATCTCTAAGATTAACTTAATTTACTATTTAGTATGAACTAAAATAATTTCCTTTATATCCTAAGTATATCCCAAGACATCAATACTCTTATAAAAAGAAAAAAAACTAATTCTTCTATGAAGTAAGATAGTGCCCAATAACATAGTTGCAATCAAACTTAAGTAAGACGATATTTCAATTTTTTTAAGAGAATAAATGATTTACATTTTTAGATTGTCCCCTATTGAATTATAGGTTTGATCTTCAACTATTCTCCCACTAATTTACAATTGGTGAGAATGTTTAGTTACCAACCAATAAGCCAAAACTCCAAAGTTGATGGAATGTAGAAAGCGAGACCTTCAAACCTATCTCATACTAAGTTGGCCCAACTCGGTGCCCATATCCGAGCTTAGCCCTATAAGACAAATAACCTATCTCATACTAAGTTGGCCCAACTCGGTGCCCATATCCGAGCTTAGCCCTATAAGACAAATAACTATTTATCATGCTTCTGTGTTGACATCCATGGTGACCCACTTTATGATGGTTTTTCCTTTGGACCAGGGAGCTTCCTTCACCTTTTTACCGCTCTCACTCTATCCCCATATAACCTTTTCCATGTTTCACCCCCTTTGGGATTCCCGAACATGTGAGATGATGTGTGCTCTTACACTAATATTAGGAACCTAACAAATATATCATATATTAGGCTGACTCAAACCAGTGTCCATATCCTAGGTTGGATCTCATAGGACCATAATAGAGAACTGAGTATTTTGTACATTTTACACCAAGCGAAGTGCTTATTTTTGGATTGTGGGCATTTTCCAATCAATGGTAGATGGTGTTTCATACTTAAGGGTATGGCCTCATATACGACCATATTAAGAAGGGCCGGTGGAAGTGACTCACTGGACTATGGAGGGGTTGAGGCAATGTGAGGAGGCATCGAGTCAACTCGTAAAGGCTGGAGTTGACTTGATAATTATTGAGTGGGCATTTTTATGATTGTAATTGGTTGAGCAGAGGTACCTACATCTTGTGCACTGTGCTCAAAATGTCTGTGATTCGTCAAAAGTGATATGTCAAAAATGTTAATGTGTTTACAGGGAACGTTGAAACATATATATCCCTTTGAAGCAGGTCATAGCCAACAAAAGGCAAGGAATGACCTTGGGGGAAGTTAATCCCTTTGATGAGACCCAAAATGGACCAAAACAAAAGATCCATACATTCAAAGGTAGTGATAAGAATGTACCTCTCCGTAAAGTAATTCATACAAAGAAGTCCTTGAGACAATGATGAAGGAAATTTATTTATATTATAGACGACTGTACCATAAGCCTTAGTCCTCAGGTTCTTGGAGATAGTACTACTCAACAACAAAGCCAAACCCATTTTAGTAGTATATTTTGTTTGGGGTATATGCACCTGAACATTGATGGTGATTGCCCTCGTTATGTGACTAAGATCAAAATTTAGTGAACAAAATTCTCCACCACCAGACACTAATATACATTAATACAAATTGATTGTAAGATCCATGAACTATGGGTGTCAAAAGTGTGGAAATGAAAGTTTAGCATGTTTAGATAGTTGGCAAATATGACAAATATATGATTGTGAAGACAAATAAAATTTATTCCCAAATTGTTTAGAAACAGTAGAAGGAGCACAATGGCCCAACAAATAATACCATAAATAATGAGAATTTGATGATAATTTAGGTAACGACATGATGTCAACCACAAAACATGAGTAAATAAAACGTAGATCAAGGACCGGAAGCGTTCTGAACGAAGCAATTGTCTTCAAAGAGATAAGGACCCTAGCCTATTCTCCTTGATCAAGATTTCCTTTTGTAGACTGTCCTTCAAGAAAATAGAAGACAGTAAATAAACATTTGGCATTAAGAGACCGGTTGAACTAAGACAATGAACAAATTAAAGTGAAAACTGGGAACAAAGTAGACATTTTTAAATTCTGAAGGACCAACTAGAGAACTAATTAACATATTTTCCCTGTGGATGATGGGATGATAACAACCATCCCTAGTAATGACACATCCATGACCATGATAATGGGAAAGAATAGAAAACTTACCAAGGTCATTGGCCACATGTTGGGCAACACCACTATCCACTATCCAACCTTTATCTGGTGCTTTGTTGAGTTGCATGCCAAAAAATTCTGCAGCCAAAGCAGAAATGTCAATCAAATTCAAAGAATCGTTCTTTAATCCTCGAATGTAATCCTATATTGACCAGAATTTTTTTGCAACATGACCCATCTTGCCATAGTATTGACACGGCACACTCTTATCTGAATTATTGAAATTGTTCTGGTGAGCACTTTTGTTACCATTGGATCGTCCTCAGCTACTAAACCTCTAATTATTTGAGCTTCCCCGACTAGAATTCTATTGAGTAGACTAAGAAGTCATTGGAGCAGACTTACAAGGTATAGCGAACTTGCTCTTGAAGAGAAACTATTTTTGTTGTAGCCCCAAAGGAAGCAATGAATCAAAACTCAATAGTTGTAATTGTGCTATAAGTGCCTAAATAAAGTTCAAATACTCCTCTCCTAATCCAAGAAGAATGTAAGGAACTTTGTCATGAGAGGAGATCATTTCTCCAACAATTTGTAGTTGAGTGCATATACCCTGCACCTAATTGTAAAACTCAGTAACATATTTGTCCCCTTAGAACTCTATAATTGCTTCTTTAACTTAAAAATTTCAAGCATCAGTCCAAATGAAATAACTCTGCCTCAATGCTTGTCATAGCTTATAGACACTATCAATTTCTATCACTTGAGAGAGAATTTCGAGGGTTAGAGTCGCTTTGGCCCAGCCTAGAACCTATATATCCTTCAATACCCAACTCTTAAACTCAGGATAATCATGATAAGAACCCTACTTGTGAGAAGTCCTTATCTTTTCTAAAAGTGAAAGGAAGATTTGAAAGAAAGATTAAGATTAAGAGGGTTAGAATAAGAGAGAAGGAAAGAAGAGAGGAGAAAAGTAACGGAAGAGAGGGAGATAGAGAGAGAGCTAGAAGGAAAAGAGAGAAGAAGAGAGGTGAAACGAGGGAGAGGTGCTAGGCACAAATTTGAGAGGGGAAAGAGATTTGGAAAAGGCTTGATTGATTTCTGCCTTCCGCTAACACCCCTATTTTATAGCATTATTTTGGAAACTCCTTAATCAACTAGGATTACATAACTGAAGGAGAGACTTTAGGAAATTGATAGGATTAAATCAATCTAAGAAAGGTTATAATAATTGAAAGACTACATCCTTTAAATATAAATATAATTTAGTAGGACCTTATCTTACTAAGAAGAGAGGGCATTTTTCCTTTTTGCATTCAAGCTCCGCACCCTTTGTTTCCTGGAGGTGACACTTTCTATTTTGTGGTGGCTTCTCTCTTCTACTTCTCTTCTTCTCATGTTTCTTTGGGGGTAATTTTTGGTTTCTATCATTCCACCCCTCTTGAATATCAACCTTGTCATCAAGGTTGAAAGTCGAAGAATCGTAGAAGGAATTCATTTTCACATGTCTACTGTGGCTCCCCCTAGATTTTCTAAAAAAACAAAATCAAATTAACACTTTTACCTTTAAGGTGGTGCCCCTTAGACTTTTTAAAAATAAATACCCCCAAATTATAATTATACCCTTGGCTTGGTACATGTGTTGAGTTACATAAATTTGGGTTTTATCATTATACTCATCTTGGAAGATCAACCTTGCCCTCAAGGTTGAGGTACTAAGAAAGCGTAGTAAGAACTTGACTTCAATCTCCCAAGTTGCATACTTCTTATTAAGTTTGTTTTACTTCTTCATTATTTACTAGTCATGCCAACCCTAACACGTGAGTGTCTCCTAACACCAAAAAAGTTTATATACAACTCATAAACTCAAGAGAGATTCACCTCTTGTGCATATAAGGATTCTAGAGATAACCACATAGCCTTTGTTGTCTCATAATTCATTACCTGGTTTCTAAGAGTAGAATCAATAATAGTGACAATCCAGGTCATAACCTGATTGTCCTTTGTCTCTCAATCATCATCTGGAGGCATTGGGAGATCATCTCGGATAAAATTCAACTTTTTTCTACCCTTAAGATACATATTGACAGACTTTGCCTACTTAAGATAATTATACCTTATCAACTTTTTTGAAGTAATCACGATGGTATCATTTCCATCAAACCCGGAATTTCCTTTAGCTAGGGTATAAACTTCTCTTGTCTCAACCATAATACTGATATATGATCACACAATAAGCTTCCAGGCAATTTTCAGATTTAACACCAAAGTGGGCCTCACTCACAATATTAGGGTTAAGGCACAAAAATAGGATATACGCACTTCAACAATCCAATAACCACCAATTCACTGCTATTTCATCTAATATCATGCAATAGTAGTTGCAATTAAGGTTGATATCATCAATTGGGTGATGATGAAGGTATTCAACACAGGGTTGGGTGATGCAAATCTAAAAGAAAAACAATTAGGAACCCAATTAGGGTGATCAAAGTATAAAGAATCGTTCAATAATTCATAAAGACCAGTAACCCTAAGGTTATGGTAGAGAAAGGGAGAAAAAAACTTAACTTTGATGAACTAGCATAAAAAAAACCTGTATTTTTCCTCTTTCAACCAAGTTGTCCTCTTCAAAAATGGCAAGAATCTGCAATAGAATGCTCCTATCAACGATCTACAACTCGGATACCATGTAAAAATCAAGATTTGGGTGGAAGAGTAGAAAATTGTGAAAAAAATGACAAAAGAGAAGAGCTTTCTGAAGAGTCTGAATGGCATCCTTGGGAACTGTGCACAAATTCCCAAAGACCTTAAAATAAGTGTTTTGAGTTATAAATTATAAAAATACCCCTATACACTTAATACTTTAATCTCCTTATGTCTCCCTATCTATATATCCTATGTAGATAAAAATTTAACCAATGATATAATTTAACATGTAAAACAAGATTACATAAAGAAAATTAAACACTGAAGTGGCAAAATAATCAAAATACCCATGGAGGGTAAAATGACCAAAATACCCTTAGATGTATTTTCTAGCAAAAACGTTTGTAGAATGAGGTAAATCAAGAGAATGGGACTGATATGCTGTGGATAACATTTAGTAATAGTTCTCTTTAGAGAAAGTACTAATTTGTTGCCTCACTACACTTTTTTGCCCACTCTAAATGGCAACATATAAACCCCCTAGCATGTGACTTAAGTAAGCACTTTGCAGATATAATTATTTGTTGCAAAAAAATCATGCAGTGAAAGAGAAGTAGATTGAAGTCAGTGTTTAAGTAACAAAAATTTAGGCTTAGATGCTCTCTTCAATCTATAGTGAGGAACATTAGTTGAGGCAAGTGAGTGTTGTTAGTTAATTTAATTCCGTATGAGTTTAGTGAGAACTTGGCACAAGAGTAGGTACATGCACTGGTATAGGTTCATGAGGTGGTGGATGCTCGAGGACGGTGATTTCACTCCTAGTCCACAACCTCAGGCTTTCTTCTTTCTTCTTTTTTCCTTTTCCTTCTCCTCTCTCCCTTACCTCTTTCCTCTTTATTGTTTACGCTTCTCTTCTTCTCTGGAAAAGCCGAACGAATCTGGTACTGGATGCAATGGAGGGACGGTGGAGAAGCTGAAGCAGGTGAGAAGGTGATAATTGGCAATACAAGTGAAGATACGAGTCTGGCAATGGTAAATTTTAATTTCCTTCCGCCTCATGGTAGAGGGTTTGGGATTGTTATTAACCTTGTGACCATATGGATTCACATGGGCATTGGTATGTTGTTAATTCTTTATTGACTGATATACGTAAATTTTGTGGCTCCACCCTAGCCATCAGTGGTGGGCGTTCCGTTAATAATTTCCAACTTCAGCCATGACATAGAACAAAATTAGTGCTTTATAGGCTAAACAAGATCTTTATGTGTTTAAAACAAGTGAAGCTTGTACAGTTTATAAATACGTAGAGTTTGTGTTTCTGTTTTTATGTTTAATACTTGAGTTTCTGTTAAGGTTCTGCAAAGTTAGTCAAGTTGTGGGGGTGTTATATTTTGTACCTTTCTCAGTGTTGAATAAAAGATGGTAGCAAAAATAAAAAATGAAAAACTGGACTCCAATGTAAGGTTGATTACTGGACTGTCCTTCCAACCTGCTTTTTTTCGAATATTTCTGTTTCCTGATTTTATAAATCGAGACTTGATCAATAAGTGCCTTGTCATTACATATAATATCAAATATTTGGCGTGAGATCTCTGTCATGTGGGTATGCAGGAAAACAGTTAGTTTATCGTTCCTGAAGCATATCGCATCTGCAGAATTAACAATTTGAATAGTGCCAAGAGAAATATAGTTGTTTAACTCTTCACTGAGGCCTTCTAGGGGTGAATGCATCTTTGTTATTCAACTTTGCCACCACTAGAGCTCCGGAACAACTCTAGGGAATAGTTCTGGTGATATTGATGCACAGGTCTGTTCCGCTAGTTGTCTGGCATATTGCTCATGTAGTTCCGTTCTGCTCAACTATTAGCCATGTTGGTTGAAATAATGGTCAGTTTCTTAACTAAACGAGAAGATGTGTTAATGTTGAACTCCATTGTCGCTTCAAGCTGATTCTCGTGGAAAGGGATTGGCCTACGCTGCAGCTCTAAATTCTACAAACTAATTTCTCTCTATATCTTACTTTTTCTTTTGGAACATTTTCCTGAGGTGAATGAATATATTAAGACAATGTTTAAGTTTGCAGCACCGTTTTAACTTTAGAGTTTCAATATCTGACAGTATGGCCAGGATTCTGGAACGATACGAGAGATACTCGTATACCGAGCGAGAATTTACTGCAACAGATCCTGAATCCGAGGTATGCTGAAGTAACTCTCTCTTATTTTTCACTTCTCACTCCCCCCACCCTCTCTCCGGCTAAAGCCATAATAAGATACCAAAAAGAGATTGTTTCTTTATATGAATCAAAACATGAAAATTTCCTCCTTCTTGCTTGCTTTGAAGGGAGGTTGGTATCTGGAATATGGCAAACTCAAAGCTAGAGTTGAGGCTCTACAAAGAAGCCATAGGTAATGCAAAAACATTTATGGGGTCTGAGTTGCCACATACCCTCAAGAATACTGAACGATTATGTAATGCAGGCACTATATGGGTGAGGACCTTGATTCATTAAGTCTAAAAGAACTTCAGTATCTGGAGCAACAGCTTGATACTGCTTTGAAGCATGTAAGATCTCAAAAGGTAAATGAGCCATCTTCATCGGCCTATGCTCAGCATTAGTCAATGAGTTGCAGAGTGCATTCCTGCTTTTAACATACCTCCGATGCATCCAAATATCATCAAAAGCAGCAGTCACTTATTTCATTTTAAGGCTGCTGTTAAGCTATACCTTGAACAGAGGAATTTGTTATTAGAAGATATAATTTAGCTAGTTAACGAATTTTGCTGAACTATTTTTTTTCTTGCAGAACCAGCTCATGTATGATTCTATTGCTGAGCTTCAGAAAAAGGTCTGACTCTAAGATATGTTTCTCTTCTAGTAATTTATAGCTTGGGTTTCTCTGTTTGCTATTTGGATTCAATTTTGGTTTGCTAATATGTGTGCAAGCTTATCCATTCACAATGGTATTAGTTCGCTGTTGCATTGTCTAAGTTGATATGTTATCTTTCTCTTCTTGTTCTAATCCCTTTCTTCACTATGTCTTGGTCAGTGGCACGATTCCTTTTTTTTATGTTTAGTTATGATGTGCTTTTATGTGTGTATAATATGTTTATGCATAGTTGATTCAAGAGGTGATATTGAACGCAGGAGAAGACCCTGCGAGAGCAGAACAACATGCTTGAGAAAAAGGTACTGCAATTCGGATTACTTTTACTTGCACGAGTAGTATTTGAATCACATCAACTGTAGTAACTAATAATTGGAAACAGCTTCAAGAGAAGGAGAAGGCCAGGGCTCAATGGGATCAACAAAATCAACATCAAACTTCTTCACCACCCTTCCTGCTTTCAAGGCCGCTACCAACGCTGAACATCGGGTACTCTCTCTGCTGCATAGGATAGATACCAGTTTTTAGCAGAATCTCACTATAAACTATAAGAAAAGATTCTTATCGAAGACTGAAATTTAGTTAGAGAAACAACAGCCACCAGCAAGACAAACAGAGTACTACCACTCTCAATCTCAGCTATACACATAGTATGGACTGAACAAATAGTTGGGGAATCCGAGTAGTTCAAAGCAATAAGATGAACTTTGCATAATAGGAAAATCTAAGCTTCAGCCACATTAGTTATTTATGGAAGTTGCTGTAGCTAGTAGAAATCTCTTATCAGTAAACTCTGCGTAGTAGAAGGAAGCATAATAGGAAAATCTAAGCTTCAGCCACATTAGTTATTTATGGAAGTTGCTGTAGCTAGTAGAAATCTCTTATCAGTAAACTCTGCGTAGTAGAAGGAGACATGATGACAGGCTTTAGATACCATATTCAAGTGACATACTTTTAACTGGACACGAAATGGAGGGTCGTATGTAATTTAGGTAATTTTCCTGGCACGAAGCGTTTAAACATGATTGACAGAGTTGGTTATTGTGTTTTTCTTTCATTTTTTATTTTTTTTTTAATTTTTTTAATGGTGAAAGCTAATCAGCTATATGATTAGCAGAATGATTTACATGAAGCAAACAACTTGATGCCACCGTTTTACTCTCACTCTATCCATCACTTTGATGAGTCAGTGGTTGATTTGCCTCTATATTTTTCATTGAACCTATTGTTGACTACATATTGTCCCTGTATTATTAAGAAATGAAGACCCTTGAACCATTATTAAGAAAGGAGCTACCTAGGTTTCTTCTGCCGGACATGAACAAATGAAAACATTTATGTGATGCAGCAACAGTTACAGCCCAGCAAGCGGCCCCGGAACTGAAGAGGAAAGCGCCAGATCCCGCCCACAAAGCAACATCATCTTGCCAGCTTGGTTGCTGCGGCATGGGAACGCATAGCCTGGACATCGTAATTACATTGTTTTCTTTCAATTGAAAAAGGAAGAAAAAAGCCTTGCACGCATGGAAATTGTAATGAAAATGTGTCTGAATTAATATATTTGTCGCCGTCCTTTGAATGCAAAGCTAATGTATGAACACATTCTTCATTTCCTGCAACGTGAGATGGAGCCATGCTTCTCGTTGCGACGTTTGCATATGGAGTGACTTTCTTTGTGAATCTTTGGGATAAGATAGAGTTTGGACTCAATTGTTTGTGTTGTATATGTAAATAAAGTAAGTGTTTTAGGGCCAATTTTTCTCTCTCTCTCTCTCTTTTGGTTAGCTAGGAAATGAAACAAAGCACTCAGATAGATTTTACTTACTAAAGTTGTAATCATTTAGGGTTACAAAAGAAAAGAAAAAAAGAATTTAACCATTATTATTTCTAAAAAATAGTTAGTAAAAATGATATAATTATCAAATTCTTATTTTTATGAACTATTTTTAAGAATAATAATGATCAAATTCTCATTTTCTTTTCTTTTCCGTGGGATTCCAAAGAGACACTTAAAAAGACACAAACATAAATTAGAGACTCTTTGAAAATCCACATTACAACACCAAAAATCCCACAAGAATAAAGTAATAGCTTTTATAAATCGTTAACATGCAAATGAACACAATCATGAATCAAATAAAAGCAACTAAAAATCGTTATCACCCATTATATGGAGTAAAAAGACAGCTTTACATAGACATCATGGATTGAAGAGGAAAAAAATTCCATAGAGAAAACTACATATTTCAGTTTGGTTACTACAAACCCTTAATCGACGTGACCTACATGAATCATCCTAATTAAAGTCTGAATGCTAAACTCCATGGAACACGATCACTTCATCAAAGTGGGTCCTGTAGCAGAAAGATAACGAGGGAAGAAACTATTTACCATTCAATCTCAACCACCATTACCATGCACAATGAACAACCTAAAAGCTACCAACACTTGGGCCTTATTATTGGAGAAATGTGTTTCCAGAACCATTAGTACCCTCATGTTTGTATGCTGGAAAAAAAGTTAAAATTCTTTCACAAGACCCAGATTAAAGCACAGGAAGCACATACAATTCCAATGTTACAAAAAACGGCCCCCAAGAAAATTCACCTAAACTTAATTTGTTGATTAAATGTAATTAAAAAAACCTTTATATATTTAAAATTTGTCATTTTTGAATAATCACAATTCATCATTAAGAAGGTGGCGTAGAGCAACCAAAAGAGCCTTATTTGCGTTCACACTCAGAAAAGTCACACCCATGAGAAGTTTCTCCGATTCCACGACGCCGTTCACATGTCGATTTCAACGGTTAAACGGGGAATTACTATTCAAAGCCTCCATTAGATTGGATCCAATTCAGTTGTTAATGATTTCTCCCTCCATTCCACGGCTCTATATAACTACCACTCTCTTTCATTCTCGATCTGTCTTTCAGCTCTCAGGTACAGTTTTTGTTCTTTAAGGTATTCTTTTCTCATCTCATTTTTGTTATTCTTTTCTTGGGTGATCTTCCCTGAGCAATCTGACCGGGCGGAAGTTTTCTGGTTGATGTCGCTGCCTCGCTGTTAGCTTTTTTAGAGATTTAGTGGGATACGAATTCCCTTTTCCGTTTTTTAAAAGAACTTCGATTACTGTAAATTTCATTTGGGTCAGATTTGCTTCCTGTCTAGTTTGTGCCTTAGTGGGTCAGATTTTTTTTTTTTTTTAAATGATTTCGGCATCTAGACTGCGGTTTCATGATTTTCTGCCGTGGAAAATCAGATACTTTCTGATAATTCACTGTAAAGCAAACCAATGGAATTATAGATGTTTGTTGGGATCATATTCTCATCCTGGGGAATTCGAATTGTAGGATAAATCGTCTTAGCTTCTTTAACATTAAAAATTAAAAAAAAAATCTGTTTGAAATCCAAGTTTTAAGAGCTCATTCTCTGTATCATAGTGTGTTTTCTGTGTAAATTCGCTTGACGGTGAGCTCTCTGTATGAATAGCATGAGTCTAGACTGATTTTATTGTCTTATTGACTCTTGGAAATGTTTGCTGAGGTATGAAACATCAAGTGGTGTTCATGCTAAGAGTGGCTCTTCCACTCATCCTGTTCACTGAATCTTCATAACCTTGCAGGTACATAAGATTCATGGCTCAATCATCGGAAAAGAAGCTTATCCAAATTGATGCAACTATGGACACAGTCTGCCCTTGGTGTTTCATGGGCAAGAAAAATATGGAAAAAGCTATTAATTCATCCAGGGATCAATACGATTTTGAGGTATTGCCTCTTTTAGGTTCTTCAAGTAATAATATTTTAGTTATCTTGGCTGTTTTTTTTTTTTTTTCTGAATAAACAGCTTCAAAACAGATTAGGTATCATTCTTTCTTCCTGGACTCTTCTGCACCCAAAAATGGTGTCCTCAAGAGTGAGTTCTATGGGAGCAAATTTGGAGCAGCTCAGTGGAAACGGATGGCAGCTCATATGGGACAGGTATTTTTGCAAGCTTTTACTTTCAGATGAACATCTGGAAATGTTCCACTGCTGCTGACATTAATCTGAAAACTTCTTTGTCTTGGCTCTTTACAGTTGTTTCAGACCTACGGACTTGAGTATGATACAGCTGGGCTCACGTAAGTGAACACAAAATAATCTTGAGTAGTTCATCTATAACTGAGAAGAACAGACAGTTTCATAGTGATTTTCTTGGATAATGCAGGGGCAATACCCTTGACAGTCACAGGATTATCAATTTTGCTGGGACTCAAGGCTTGGATAAGCAAAATGCTCTTGTGGAAGAAATATTGATGAACTATTTCGTTCACGGCAAGTTTATTGGTGATCGGTGGGTGCGCTTCCATTGCTTTTTCCTGTTCTTGAGGGTGAATAATCATGCACTTCCTTATATGTACATTGCTCTTTCTCTATCCAGGCAGATGCTTTTAGAAGCAGCTGAAAAAGCTGGGGTCATGGGAGCAGCAGAGTTGCTTGAAGATCAAAACAAGGGCCTCAAAGAAGTATTTCCCAATTCTTCTTCTCTTAATACTTTTCAGGAAATTTTCATACAGTGAAGGCTTATATTTGTTTTGCATCGGTTCCTAAGGTTTATGAAGATATTCGGACGTTCTCATCCCACATTTCTGGAGTCCCACATTATGTGGTAGGTGGAGGCCTCTCTCCAACGATCTTATTCATTACTGTTTCAATGTTTCTTAATTGTTACCATGGGGCTTCTTTGAACAGATTAATGGGAAGCAAGAGCTGAATGGAGCCCAACCACCAGAAGCATTCCTGAAAGCTTTTCAAGCTGCAAAATAAGAACTGCGACTAGGATTTATGTTTTTGTGGTGTGTATTACTGTCTGTAATCTGAAAAAAAAAACACTGTTTGTGAAACGTTGAGTACTTGTTGATTTCAAAGTATTGGGAGGATCTGAAATCAAATCTATATTTAAGTTGAGATAAGATGAGATACAAAGGGACACAGGTTCAGGCCTTCTCCAACACTCTCCGAAGTAGAATTCATCTCCAAACCATTTGGGCGTGCAATTTTTTTGTTGCAAAATCAGATGAAAGAACCCTTGAATCACCAAAGACAAACACTCCCCACAATGGACATTCATCATTTCCTTGTTTTAACCTGTGCCAAAAAATGTTTCTACAACCACAAAAGAGGTTTACATATGGAAACCAATTTACTTTTCTTAAAGATATGGAAACCGATTTAGTTGTTTCAGTAATGATATGCACAAGTCCTGTCAACTTCCTTTGTCTGTAGGTACGAAGTTGATCACCACTTCACCTAGGCAGGGGCATGTGGTAGTATTCACACTTTATACAGTATCTACGCATTATATTCCCACCTGAGTGCAAGCTTTCCAAATTTGTAAAAAGTTTCTCATGAGGTTTCATCAAACACCATTACCTGGAAAGAGAAACCAATACCAAAGTTCAAACAAGACAGCACTGGCTAAAATTAGTTCCGTTATTAAGTTCTAAGCCTAGCCCCACCCCTTTTTTGCAGGTAAGTTAAAAAAACTCTTCAAAAAAACATAGATGTCACAACAGTTTCTGTTTAAAGAAGCAATGTCCCTGAAACAGAAGAGGGTCCCCTGGAGATAAAAAATAATCAGAAGAATACAGATTCCCACAGCTCCCCAGCACTCTATCCATCTAATGTGATTTCACGAAATGGTACGAAGTAGATGGAAAATAAACACGGAAACAAGGAAACCGTCCGTGTAAACAGATAACTGTGGATCAGAATCCTCTTGAATACACAGCCAATGATCAGTTTGAGGGAGGCAAAGACCTGTCTACCTTTCCCAAAGAGCAAAGCCCATGATGATGAGCCAGCTGGAATGGGTTTTTCACTGGTGCTTATTTCCAGAAGAAATATAACTAACTCAACAAACATGGAACTGCACAACTATCAAGTTTTAGCCATCGTTACACTGGTGTGAGGTACTATATTTCTCTTGTTTCAATGAGTACCAAAGACTTCATTGAAAGTATCGAGTGTTTCTATCAATGCAATTATAACAAAGGGTGATCTAAACATAGACACAAGCACAGAGAAAGCAGAAAAGAGGGGGAGAATGAAAAAAAATACCTTGCCACAAACTGGACAGCTATCGCTTCTTTCCATCCACTCATATATACATCCAAGATGGAAATGGTGAGAGCATTGAGTCACTATCTTGGGGTTTTCTGCAGTGTACTCTGCAAATGGAAGGAAAAATAGTATAGCATTTGAAAGTTAAAGAATGTTAAGCATTGTTATTAAACATTTGAACAGTGAAAAGGTTGCAAGATAGAGAAAAGATGGAGACTATAGTCAAATGCAGTGAAATGAATTAATGCAGAAAACTCATCACCTTGAACTCTCAAAGAAAAGGAATCATGAATAGAATGGGAAATAAGAATCTCACACACTGTACCTTCAAGACATGTGGGACACACATCTTCATCCTCTGATGAAGTAAACACGTACACTTCTCCACTTATAACTTTTGTTGAGAGTGGTATGGTTGAAGACTCAGAACATACTTTTGATCCTCCCTCATAGTCAGCCACATTCCATTTTCCTTCTGAACGAAGAGTGTCCAAACCAGAAGTATTACTGCTTCTAAGAGGTTCAGATTCCTCATGGCAATGGCTTGAGGCCTTTTCACGCCTGGATACCAATCCTTCTCGTTGCAACCGAGAGCACCTCGGATCTGCATCATAAGGCAAAGGCCTTGGTGGGGGCCGGAATGTGTCAGCAATGGAACTGTCAGAAGGTGAAGATGGGAATGTCTGAGAAGCCACAGGAGTTGCCCCAGGAAGAGCAGACGGGACAGAATGAACTTCCCCTCGACGAAATAATGAAGAATACTGCAAAAACGGATTTCAGAAAATGACAACATATACAAACCAGGAACATCATCATATTGTGTTACTGCCAATCTCTCTGTTAACTAAAGGATCGACATTAATATCCACCTTATGACAGTGAATAAATTTTTTTGGCTCATTATTAAGTCTTATCATGTGGAAGCCTCAACAACGGCTTATCAGTCAGATGGTTTTTAGCATGCAACAAATGCCTTAAAATTGATGGTTAATAGTCAACTTGTGGAACCACTGTCGGATGAGGAGTTACACATGTAGAGGAATTATTTCCTGGAAAAAAGAAAGGCTTTTATGTAGCTCAGGAGGAAATAGTCTATATGATGCCGTAAGAAAGAAAAGGCTACACAATATAGACCACTCTGGACTATATTTCACTAAGACATTGGTACACAAATATAACAAAATAATGAGTAGAGTGGTTAATCGAATCTGAAAACACACACACTCAAGCGGAGCCCACTACGGATTATCACCATGTGAATAAACAGCCAATTAGCCTATACAACTTATTTACCAGCATCAAACCAAAAGACAAGTACTATCTCATAAACAAGTAACACAAGTACCACTGGAAACATAAGGGAGGATAATGACATGTACCACATTTGCAAAATGACGAATGAAGCATCTGAGGCAGACACAATTTCTATGAATTGAACCATTAGGAGATACATAATCTTCAAAATCCTCAATGCGCAAACAGCAACAAACAGAACCCATTAATCTCTTGTTAGGATTTTCAACACGGCTAGTCTCAGCTACCTATGACACTTTAATAGCGGAAAATGTATATCTTTGCTGGAACTGAGAAGACTGTGACAGCTTTGACAGAAAGAGAACGCTATGTCTGCAACAATTTTGGCTTGCAGTCAGAGCGAGAATCCCCTCTGACCCCTCCGTCTCTCAGAATGAAACTCCACCTAATAATCCAACAAGTCTTACTATCTGGTATAGTTCATAAAAGCACTAACTTAACTGCTTTCTCCCGAGTGAGAACAATTACTTCATTGTTCGTCACCTGCTAACAAGAAAAAACAGAAAATGATAAAACATCAGAGATAGTGAGCGGATACTCAGAAGAAATACTAATGTCACACTAATCACGACAAAACTAGCGTTATTCAATGTCAGAGTTATCGTATTAAAAGAATGACAATAACATTAAAGAGAAAAATGTCTCCCTGGTGCAATTATCAACTCTATAAAATTCGAGCACCAGCTTGGCTGAAAAACCTACGAATCCATGATACGAACAACATAGAGCTCATTCAGACATTCATAATGAGGACGAACAAACCAATAACTGTAAATTCCTTCTCCTTTCCAATTAGCTTCCAGCAAAGAAAAAACCAATTGAAAAAATAATCGTTTCAAAATATTTAAAAATAAAAAACACCCAGTTCTCCAAGCTCAACTGGAGATTCTGTCATCAGAAAGTCCAAAACAACATGAAACAGGGCACGGAATCAACAATCCCTGAAACAGAAAAATAAAAAAGAGAAACAACAAATAGAAAAAAAAAAAAACAAAAAGATACATAAGACATAAGGACCCAATTTCAAATTCCAGTCCTCCGTGCTGATCAGAATCAGAACATTAGACAAACAAATCAACCGATGAAACCCAATAAACGACAAGACTGTAAAAAAACAAAAAAGGGCAATCGAAAAACAGAACCAAAGAAGCATAAGTACCTGGAGAGAGAAAGCGAGGGGGAAAGAGAAGGATCAAATATGAATTGTTCCAATATAAATGGTAAAAAAATTCCGAGCCCGTGACTCTCGATTTCCTCTCAAAGGCATTGGATTTTTTGCCGAAAAAAGGCAAGGGCAAACGGAGAAGGCGCGGTATTTAAGCTATCTTTGGCGACAAGGGGTGCAGAGAAAATCAAAACCGGACGTAATTTTTTAGGGGCCTAATCCTTCTCTCTTACTAATATAAATACGTTCAACTTACCGAATTAATTATTCCACACGAGGGCGAACCGATCGCCGTGTTAGAGGATTCGTATCAGGTCCACTTACCCAAAAAATCTTACTCTCATAAATCCGCCGTTAATATGTGGCCCTGCTCAATGTGGGCCCTCATTGTACCTTTTAATTTCGAGTGCTTATCCTTAGCAAGGACTCCTGAAACAGTCGCGGTGAGAGGCGTGTGAGAAGCTTTCGCCATGAATATTAATCTCTTTTGGAGAAGTGGGGTTAGGGAGGGCTTTAGCCAAGAAATCCTGTCGGCGACTGGTGGAATGGAATTCCGACAGGGAAAAATTGGAATCTTTTTGTTTTTGTAGTGCGCATTATCTTTGGAATTAGTGGTCATGCACCGCAGTGGTCGCAGTTCCTGCTGCTGGCCCACCCTGAGGCACAAACGCATGTCACTTGACACCATCCCACATCAGGCTCGATATGACCCTCTAATTTAGCCTAGTCCGTGATCCCATTCGTGGTTGTGATAAATTTATTCTTTCGAATATTCTTTATTTTACTCTATTTTAGTTTTAATTTTTAATTTATATTACTTATAAGTTTACTTTAATTAATAATTTGTTTTTAAATAAAAAGGTAAAAATTAATTCTTTTTTTTTTAAAAAGGGAACAAAACTATCAAGAGCCTTAGACTTTTTTTTTTGATTGTTGAAGGTCATGTCCATAAAAGAAGGGACAATGCCCATTGTCCCAAAGTTTTCTAGTTTGTATGGGAGGGAACAATTAAAGGAGGGTGGGTCTCCCATTGGGACCTTCCATCTCTTTTGAAAGACAAGACCCTCTCCCCCTCTCTAGTTCGTAAGGATGTAGTGAAATCTCCCCTCCCCTCTCCTTCCCCTTTAATTCCCTAATGTTTATTTGAACCCTTGGAAAAAACATGAGAACTTGACCAGTATTATTCCAAAAAATAATTAATAAAAACGAGATCATAATGAAATTCTTCTTTTAACTAACTATTTTTTGGAATAATAATAGTCAAAAAAAAAAAATTTCCTTTTCCACGAGATTCCAAACCTAAGGAATTGAACAAGGAAAACCAATATGATTAGTTATCCGACTTCTTCGTCATACTAGGACGAAGAGGGGAAGAGAGACCATAGCCTCCTCTCCCCTTCCTTTTTTTGCAACTAGGAAGAAAGCCAAGTTTATAAATGAGGATCGAGGATCTATATATAGAATTTTAAGACGGAAAACATTGATGAAGAATGAATTATTTATAAAGTTTACAACAGAGAGAGTAGAGAATAACTCTTTGTGGAGTCTATTGAGTATTTTATTTCAATCCTTATCTTTATCTTTATCGTTCGTTTTCGCATTTTCATAGACGTACTTTTGAGGCCAAACGTATGTAACGAAGATCCAAAATAGCCCATCATAGGTTGGTGAAAAATCACTTTTGAGTAGCTTTTAGTGGGAGAAGCTTTGGCCTTTCTGGGATCGGATCCCAGCAAATGCTGCATTAACGCAGGAATTGAAGCTGCAACTAGGTTTGGTAAAGAGTCTTTTCAAGTCAACGGCCAAGAGTTTGCCGTTGATGGCTCAAGAAGCCTTTGCCTAATGGAATAAGACCGTAATTAACTTCTATTTATGTGTCTTCTCCAAATGTCCGAATCTTGGTTCATTCACAATTATAAGATAAGACTTGAGTTTGGAACTAGGACTATTTTATACCAACTATAGACAGCAAAAGTAACCATGAACTAATTGGTCATAATGTGTTATCTCGTGTTGGCTAGCCATCCACAAAGATTTGCACGACCTAATTCACTTACTCTAATACTCCTCTCTCGTAATTCAACCCAATAAAATGATAGAGATAAAGATAAAGGGATGATCGAGTTTGAGAGAGACTCTCAAACTGTAAATTTTGTATCCAAACTACGACACGTATCTAAAGAGTAGTAATCTTTGTAATAGTTACTGTCTATAAATTACATTTTTCCTCATCAATTAAACCCACTAATTTGTATTTGTATTTGTATTTGATCATATCATCACCAAAAATAAATGGAAAAGAAAATTAGGAGGTGATGATGACCAAATAGGATCCATTTTCCCATGGAATCCCTCTCCACTCCTGTGATGAGTACGTCACAACTAGTCTGCCCTCACCAACCACCCAAAAACAGTTCATTAAAAAATGGCGTCCATGAGAGGACTCCAGAATCAAGAAATACCCTTTTCCAGCCATCTCTGCCCCGTTTCCGGATCATAAAACAGAATTGATTTTTCAACAGATTCCTTTAAAATCAATGGCCTTATTTGGTACCATCTCTGGAGTTATATGAGTGTGATCATGTCAAGGAGTTGACCTCTTCTTCCTTTTTTCGTTTAATCTCTCAGCCTGGTAGCTCACTGGAGTTACTGGCAATAATTATGGGCACAAAGGGTTGAACCCTGGAGTGGTTTCAAAAGTCATATAAGCTGTTGCATATTAGTGTATACCCAGATTGACCACTTAGCACTTAGGTCTGTTTAGATCATGATCATATGAACTTAAGGGATCATAGTTGATGGTGCATCCTTTTAATGTAATCAGGGGCGTCAAGCTACATGTAAATGAGGTGGGCGGGGCCGGGGAATTCATGTCTTGCACGTTCAAAAGGGTCCCCCCCCAAAATTAAAAGAAAAAAAAAAAAGAGGAGAAAATGATGCTTAATCACAAAAAGAAAAGAGAAATAAAGATACGGATCGATAACGACGAGCGAGAGACTAGTCCAGAGTCCAGAGTCCAGAGCAGAGTGTGGAACCACCTCCGACCCCGACGCTCTGTTGGGCTTCCACCTCTTTCTCGCTTTCCCCTGCTTTTCTCTTTCTCTTTCTCTTTTAAAGTACCCCCCAGCCGAGCTCTCTTGCCTTCTCTCTCCGGAGGAGAGACCTACAGAGATGGGTCGGACGAGTCCGAGGCTGGCGAGTTTCTGCTTGAACAGGCTGACTACCCGCGTGAGAGTCCGTTCCCCGCCGATCGAGTCGAAGCCCATTGCCGGGGCGATCAAGTGCGATCCGTCGACGGTGAGATTCTCCGACGCAGAGGTGAAAGACGCCGGGGACGGGATGAAGGCAGGGTTGGTCATCGGTCGGCGGATTATGATCGTGGTTGATTCCAGCCAGGAAGCTAAGAGTGCTGTCCAGTGGGCGCTCACTCATACTGTTCAAAGCCAAGACACTCTGGTTCTTTTGTATGTCGCACGGTCCGCAAGGCAAGGTTGGTTTTTCCGCTTCTTCCTCCTCCGTCGTGTTTTGATAATTTGGGAACTGAACCGTGTTCCTTCTGGTTTAATTCGTAGGTGAAGAATGTCACGATCAGAAGGAGACGAATCCCAAATGCTATGAACTCCTCTGCTCCATGAAGAACAGTTGCCAGATGAAAAAACCAGGGGTAAGTAATAGGAATCACAAATCATCCCTTTTTTTTCTTCTTTTTTTGGGTCCATCTTCCGCCATTACCTTTAAACCTCTGCCGAGAATTAATTCAATGGCGGGAACTGATCGAAGAAAGGCAAACAGAAGAAGTCGTTCATGGCAGCAACGCATTCGTGGGAGAGTCGAGAGTTGAGCGTGAAAAGGGGTAGATTACCGACAGTTTGAGTACAGATTTGATTATCATTGATCATCGTAACCAACTGAAAGCTTCATTGAATTATAACATGTCGTCGCCTTTTAAAGGTGACAAAAGAAGGCCTTCTTAAAGCTTCATCTTCTTTTTCTTGGGTTGTTCCTTGGATGCACAGTTGGAAGTGGAGATCGTATCCGTGGAAGGCAGGGAGAAGGGTCCCACGATAGTGGAGGAGGCCAAGAAACAAGGCATCTCGCTGCTGGTCCTGGGCCAGAGGAAGCGATCTTCGATGACGTGGAGACTGCTGATGACGTGGGCCCGGAGCAAGATCGCCGGTGGGACCGTGGAATACTGCATCCAGAACGCCGAGTGCATGACGCTGGCGGTGAGGAGGAAAAGTCGGAAGCTCGGGGGTTACCTCATCACCACCAAACGCCACAAGGACTTCTGGCTTTTGGCTTAAACAAGGACTGATCATTCATTATTCATTATTGCTGAGGGGGCTCCTGTGGGCCATGCTCCGTCTTGATGGCTTCAATGCTCTTCATTGAGATTGTACGTTTTTTTTTTTTTTTTTGTATATTAAAATATGTGAAACACTTGAAAAATGGATTAGAGAGATTGGGTTTATCACTATTTTATTCTCACCCCTAAAATTTAATATTTGTACCTTAGTATATATCATATATCATGTCTTAAATTTATAATTATTATTAAAAATAAAAATATATATATTTGTACCTTAGTATATATCATAATATATCATGTCAATTGGGTAAGATTTTTATTTATTTAATAATAATAATAAATGAAAAATTGGAGCAATGAAAAAAATTGATAGTTCTACTTGGACTGAATTGAGTTGACTCGGCCTAATGGAATTGACTTAAGACTTGTACTAGATTTAGTGTTTAGAATAGAGAATGTGTTAATCAATGAAATAATAATGGAACTGAGTTAAAAAGTGATTAAATTGGCCTCACTTTGTCTACAATTAATCGTGTAAGCACATGGATTAAGCCTTTGACTAGGCTTCCAAATCAGATTGAGAGCATAGGCCACCGTGAGATAGGCCAATTTTATCTGCACTGGTAGTAACTTGGGTGGACAGGCCACCGTGAGATAGGCCAATTTTATCTGCACTGGTAGTAACTTGGGTGGATGGAATCGAAGAGAACACATAGTCGAAGAGATGTGAAGAGCAGCGACATTGGTGGCGGCTGGGGGACGGAATAGGAGAGCAGTGGCACTTACATGAACCGGTCCATACCTGAACCTCCAGGGTTTTCTCTTATCCCAGTCTCCCCTAAATTGATGCCCACTCTTACTTCCTGGTTGTTAAAACCCTTCTCCCATCTAGTTTCTTCATTTGGATATCTGGGGATGTGAGCAGAGGAGGGGAGGGTGAAGCATTCAATGGCTCAACCACTCGAAGTTCTCCTGGAGTTCAAATTTTAATAGTGGATTCTTGAATTGAATGAAGGGATTGATGGGCGATGTTTGATCTTGTCAGCCCTGGAAAAGGAAGTTTTAAAGATGATGGAAAAGCTAAACATTGAAGGCTTAATGAAAGCATGAGAGGCAGGCCACTCATTTACCTATGAGAACGAGTCTCATCTACGAATCAGTCATAACTTCAGATCTCAGGTTTTTGTTTTTTCTTTTCCTTTTTTGCAGTAAAATAGACTGATAGAAAGGAGGTATCTGATGGGGGTTTAAGAATGTAGTTGATGGCAGGCCAACTTTGAGTAAAGCAATCTTTTATTGCTAGTGTGGCCGTTTACCTGTTCCGTGGAATAGTTAAACAATTAGATGAAATCCTCTCTGCTTTTTTCTAGTTTTTTGAAGTTGAAACATCTTTCTAACATTTCAGAGCATTCAAAAAAATCAAATTTGTGCAAGAAAAAAAATCCAAATCTATTTTTAATTACAAGTGACCAAGAACATATTTGACTTTGTTAGGAAAAGTAACTTTTAATCTTTTATTAAAAAAGTGACCAAGAACAAATTTTACTGTGTTAGGTAAAGTAACTTAAAAATCTAGAGACTCGATCTAACATGCAAATGAGATTACCTTAACAAGGCCGGAATTGGTGCATCTCACCAATCAAGGATGCATCAATGAAATCCGTTCGTACCATGTAATCAGCAGAAGCAGCCTCCCCTCATCCCAACTCTTATAAGCAAACCCCAAGATCACTCTCAGACAGAATAGAGAAACATCATCGGTTGCTTTAAGTGCAAAGCCCTCCTCCCTCCTCTTTCTCACATAATATTATGAAAGTATGTTTCTGAGAAATAGGATCACTTTGACCATAACTTGTTCTGTTATAATGATTGTCCACATGTTGTACCAACTGCTTGATGCTTACAATGTTACAAGCAATTTAATGCAAATTTGTGAAGGCTGAAATAAGCACAGCTTGAGTCTTTCGTCATTCGGGTTTTTTCAAGTTTAAACAGTTGTCTGCTGCTTGGTTAAACAATTCTTGCACTTGCTTCAACTCTTGCTCTGCAAACAGTCACCCAAAAAGGATTAGCAAGGCAAGATGAAGATAAACAAGAAAGCACACTCTGCCTTTCTAAATACTAAAAAACTATACTTGGTTCAGTTCATCATTCAGATGGTAGACAATTTTGTATTCCACCACATCCAGCTTGTAGAAAGGGAATTTGTTTGGGCGAAGTGATCCATAGGCCTAAACCACCGCCATGGCGAATTAATTTGCTAACATTTGTCTCTGCAATTATAGGTGCCAAGGGTGTGAAAAGCACCTTCCTTCTAGCAAGCCGGAAGACAGATAATTGTAAATTGTATAAGATAGTCACCTGCTGCTTCCAATTGCTGCTGGAGCTCTTGGCCCACCACTTCATTTTCTGCCTGTGTTTTTGAAGTTTGAAAAGCCAAATAATAAATCAGATATATTTTATTTGAATTTAAACTTCTTTTTGGTGCATCATTGAGTAGCAAAACAAAACAGCGATCAGGTGTAACCAAGAAAGAAATCAAAGCAATACCTCCAGTTCTGCAATTCTTTTCAGTTGTGCCTCCTCACCTCCCTCTGAAATTGGTAATGCTGCAACAAGGGCATCAAACTGCAAAAGAACTATGAACTGTTAATCTGCTAGTACGTTTTCCTTTTTTTAATTGAAAGAATTTTTAAGAGATACAACGAAAATAAGCAGCATAATCAGCTACCACTGATATGAGATAAATAAAAAAGTGGAAGTTTTCTGTCTTTCTAAAAAAAAAAGAGAAAGAAGAAGAGGTGTTTTTTTTCAGGCATTTAAGTGTGTCATACTGATAACCAGAAGGATCGATATGAGGAAGATTGAAAATAATCCAATTCTTAGAAAGCAGAGCAAAATGACAGCAAACAACCACCACCTATAAGCTGATTAAAAGCTGGATACTTAACAATATATAACAAGTAGAAGTTTTACCAGAACCACTGTAGTAAACATACCTGCTTAGCAGCTTGAACTAGGGCAGCACTTATGGCCTTAGGCTGCTCAGCAACATTTATGGCATCATCAGATGGATTAGCAGTAGCAGGTGGTTCAGGATAATTTGGTGAAAGCCGAACTGGTGGAGCATCTCTTTGTAGAGTTCCAAAGGTGTTGAAGGTAAGGGAAGCTACTATGTTGACTTGTTCTTGCAGCTGAGAGATGATGTCCATAATGTATACTCACTCCTCTGGTAGGAAGTGGGACAATATATCCGGAAGTAAAGCACTACAAGGGAAAAAATGCTCATTACTTATTAAGAAAGAAACTAATGCTGGAGGTAAAACGCCATGTATGTCAATATAAAGCTAACATGATGAGATGATGATGGTAATATATTTATCGACTAAAAAATCAAACCTTTTTCAGGAAAAATATGCCAAGGAATCATAAACAACTTCCTGCTATAAATTAAATGAAAATAACCAGACCCAGATAACAAGTAAAAGAGACACATAACCATATCTTCAGGAAGTTATCATATCACAGTACAACCAAGTCACAGTGTTGAAGAGGGAAGAGGGAAGGGTGCACACAAGAAGGAGTTGGTGCTTAATCCTTTCTTTTGCAAGAGAATTGCCAACAAAATCAGCCTAATGCAGAGTGTAGATTGGCCATGTCATAATGGCCCAAACACAGGTTTCTGGTGGGAAGTCTAGGGTTCAAGTCTCACAAAGGTATATGGTGTAGTTTGAGTGTGTGAATATGTCTGTTTGTCTTTCAGTACAATCAGAATTTAAAAAAAAAAAAAAAAACAGCAGACCATTGGTGAGGCCCTGGAGGACAATAAAGTAGAACTATGTAGTTTGAGTGTGAGTATGTTTGTTTGTCTATCAGTACAATCAGAATTTCAAAAAAAAAAAAAAAAAAAACAGCAGACCATTGATGAGGTCCTGGAGGACAATACCATAATCTCAAAGGAGGACAATACCAGGCTATGCCAGTAAAGTAGAACTATGTAGTTTGAGTATGAGTATGTTTGTTTGTCTATCAGTACAATCAGAATTTAAAAAAAAAAAAAAAACAAAACAGAAGACCATTGGTGAGGTCCTGGAGGACAATACCGTAATCTCAAAGGAGGACAAAACCAGGCTATGCCAGTAAAGTTGAACTATGAAATTTTGAAAATTTAAAACTCAATTCAATTCATGCAATAAATTTGTTCAAGAACATTGAAATGAATTTTTTTGCGACTGAGAAAGACGCTTTAGAAGCAAAAATAGATAAGAGTAAATGTAATTGATTCTTTTTGTTAAGGTATGATATAAAAGACTCGATGTTAAACTTCCAAAAGAAAGAATGTAAGGCACCGTAGCTGAATAGATATTAAAAATAGTAAAGTGTTGCATAAACAGCTTTAACATACATGAGCTTGAATGAAAGCTAATAAACCTGCCTATCAACATGGTTTGCAAGTTGTATCAGATTTTGGTAAGAGATCAAGCAAAGAATAGTGCAGATATTTTATTCCAATGCAACTGGAACTTTTGGATGCCCACTATGGTCTCAATACCAAGAAAGGGAACCAAGCCAACAAATACTTAAAGAACACTCTGGAGGTCAAGTCATGCAAAAATGAGTTTAAAACACAAAAGAGTTTTGAGCCAATTTGGTTTAAAAATTAGACATATATACTCCAAAGAATCTCAGCACAAATAATCACAGTAAATTGATTCCATGAAAACGAAATAATGCTGTAAAGAACTAATATGCTTAGATCCGTCAAATTTTGCACCTTCAACCCAGAGGGTCCCGCATCCAACCCACTTATCTATAAGATTAAAAGAATGTATGAAATCAGATGGGTAATTTCATGTAAACCTCAAATATTGAAGTTTTTGAGACAAAATAAAAACGTGGAGACTGTTTGCAGCTCATGGGTCAAACAGAGAGAAGGATCTAAAATAAGCTCTGTTACAAAAATGATAATTTTCTGTTCACTTGTCTACACGGTTAGTAAAGAATAACTTGGTGTTCTTTCAGACCAGATGCTAAAAATGAAAAATTACAGGAGTCCCTTTTCAACAATTGTAGTTTGTTCAAGTGCTATAACACAACAAACAGGAAATGTAAGACTGCAGTTTTATTTTTTTTCTTGGTAGGCTTATTTTATTTTTCTTATACTATTTCAAATGACATTTTGGGAACACTTTTGGGTTTGCCGGTTACTGTCACTCATCAAAGATCTACTCTGTACTTGAAAGAATGCTTTCCCGTGGTGGCTTCTCAGAACTGCTATGGTGCTAATGGTACTGCAACCTTTACCCGACAGATCTTTATGATTAAAATAAGATAATTGCATGCACACAACCTAAGCCAAAGGATAACTGGTTAACTATAACTGCATCTCTTCAAATTCTGCAAGCTCTTCCACAAAAAAAAATGCCGAAAGAGCAACCAAATTACAAATAAATCTCAGGTAGACATAAAAATGAAGTAAATAAAACCCAGTCAGCAGGGCAAGTACACAACACCAATAGATACTAAGTCAATCATAAGAAAATTAGCTCCATAGCTTTTTTGAGAAAAATCGTAAATGTTCTAAGTGCATAATGGTAATTCAATAAAGTTTTCTGAAATTCCAGAATGTCTTCGACCACTTATTTTCCTCTTGCTACTCTCGCATTTTATTATTGCAAAATCATCTTAGAAAAGCAAAATTGAGAATCTCATAGAAAACCTTTGACTCTGTTACGTAGATTCGTATTCGTTAAAAATCAAAATTAGATCTTCGGACTTGACAACAGTGTCCCGGCCACGACTGTTTACCGTTTTCATTCTTTCAACCACTCTTAAATTTCACTTTAAAGCTTGAGAAAAGGAAATAAAAAAAAAACTTCAACAATCAATTATTTCCACGAGCACGGTGCAAAGCCTCTTTGATGAGCAACTACATGGAAACTTAAAACATAAACACAGTAACTGAGAGAGAAGGAGAAGTTCGTACCCGTGTCCGAGAAGTTAGGGTCGAGAACAGACAGAGAGGAACTCAATGAGAGATTGTTTTGGAATAAGTCGTCCTCCGGTGGGATAGGCGTTGCTCGGTAACGGAAAGAGAGGGATCCGAAGAATTTCTCACTTCCCCCGCAATGGACTCGGGAGTGGGACGAATTGAGAAATGACAGGTGCTCCGAAGGGAGAGTCGGCAGGGTGGATCGGTTCGGTAGGGGCGGGTCAGATGGGTCTACTTTAGACTCGCCTCGAGTCGGCCTTGGACTATTGGACTCAGAAATTTTAGGAGACGTCCCAGTTTCATAAGAGCATGGGAATGATGGCTCGAGTCATTGTAAGAATTTTTTGGATTTCAGTGACGAAATGAACTTCTTGTACCAGGAGTTGGGTCGTGTTATCTGATCCGTTTCTAGAAATGGTTCAGAAATCTTCAGACTCTCAGCAAGTATAGACACATTCTGCCCAGCACAAAAGCATTGGCATGGAAGACAAAGTCCTTTTTCTAAAGGATTAATTAAATAAATATGCACCCTAACTAAATTACATTTTATCAAGCTCTAACATAATCATAAATACACAACACTGCTTCGCACAAATTTTCAAACATAAAATAATGCCTTTTTATGCTAAATTAAACATTTGTATCAACACGATTATCTAGATGGCGTACTAAGCCGAGTAACTACAATGGTGAATTTATCAAACCAAGCATGAGGAGACTGTTTTAGCTCATAAATTATCTTTTTTAATCAACATACTTTCTCCCTCTCAATCACATAACTAGGTGGTTGACTCATATAGACCTCTTCCGTCAGAACACCATTTAAAAAGGCACTCTTAACAGTCAATTGATGTATATCCTATTTAAAATTAGTTGTTAGAGAAATAAGAATGTGAATTAAATTCATCTCTACAACGGGAGAGAATGTTTCATCATAGTTAATACCGTAAGACTCAATATAACTTTTTGAAACTAACCTCACTTTATACTTGGCCACTATGTCATCAGGATTATACTCTATTGTATAGACCCACTTACAACCAACCACCTGAAAGAGATGTTGTCCCAAGTAGAATTTTTGTACATGGCTCAAATCTCTTTTTCTATGATAGTTTTCCTACTTGAATCAGTTCAAACTTGTAGATTTTGTGGAAAAATAAAAAACTTCATTGACTTGATTTAATTTGATTATAATAAGCCTCTATTTATAATAGAGGAAACGAGAAGAATCCAATTACAATTAAACTACCTTTGTCCCAATTACACCCAAAGTTTAACACCTAAAGATAAGTCATAGCATAATTAAACAATTAAACACAAAAAGAAGACTAACATAACAAAAACACCTTTAACTAAAACTCTTCTATGAGCCTCCTCCTATGAGATTTCTGTAAGACTCCACCATATTAATTTTGTCTCTGTGAAACTTCTTATTATGAGACTCATGTAAGATTCTTTCATGTCTGCTCTTCAACACTCCCCCTCAAGCTGAAGTTTATAATTTTTGCTTGCAATGAAAATGATTCTTGGTCTTCAATATTCATTGGCTAATTTTTTTTTCATATACGTTAAATTTTCATAATTTGTTCTCCATATTTCTTGAATATTTTAGTTACATAAAAATTACCACAACATGTGGAACAAAATACCTTCTTCTCGTACTTTTTCTACTTCTCCCCCTCAAGTTAGGGATAAAAAAGGACATAAAACAAAACACAATGTGATAGAAGAAAATCACTCCTAGCCGTATGACAAAACTCTATGCACCAATCAAAATTATCATAGTTTGAAACACACTCCACTCAATTTTAAAGGCGAAAAAATGGCCCAACTTTAGGGCTTAATAAAGAGATTGCTAACTTTTTTAAGGATAACTCAAACACAAATCACCTCTTGGGTGAAAAATAAAATACTTGACACAATCTAGATGTTGGACACACTCCTATACTTTTAAGTAGTTCATTTAGGTACTACTCTGAAGTGATGAAAACACAAGAAGATAAACTAAAGAAATATTAAAGGAAAATAACTTAACTGGGCCCAAGCCCACACGACCAAGGAAGGCTCACATATCCAAGTGTATTAGAAGATGTACCCAAGCCCATAAGACCAAGGAAGACCCATGCATCCAAGAGAAATAGAAGACAACTCAAGGATCACAGATCAAGGAGAAGAACCATAGGCCCACATATAAGATGGCAGGATGGTAAATAAAGGGTCATCTCATAGAGATGACATTGATGTAATTAAGTTAAAGTTCTAGGGTAAAAACCTTAAACCTTAAACCCTAAGTTTAGGGGTATTATTGTAATATAGTAGTTTCATTAATCTATAAATAGAGCTTCAGGGAGAGGCTTATGAATCAAGTCCATAATCTTCTTCCCCCAATTTTCTGCCAATGGGTTTTTTTCCTTTTTTTTTCCATGAGCTAAATTCATGGAGTCCTGAAAATCAACATGGTATCAGAGCATTGATTTTCAGAATTCCGACTATGGTTTTCAGGTTTTATTCTCCTCCGCGTAGGGTTAGAAAATATTTTTTTTCCCTCATTTAATTTCTTTGTCAGTGCATTGTTTTTGCTTAGATAGAGTTGTTGCTGTTCTCCGTAAAGAAAAAAAGAAGACAAAAAAGATAGCTTCTTTTTAATAATATCATATGGATTTAATGACTTCAGCTTTTTTTTTTTTTTTTTTAATTGCTGTGACAGGTTGAGAGTTCAGATGTTAAGAGTGAGTCACTCGACAAGAACACTTATACAGGAACTAAACATGAAATGGAACAGAAAGCTGAGGAACAGCCTCCTTTTCGAGAAGGAATTCATACAAGAAAAACATCAAATGGTATTAAAAGTTTCTCACATGAATTGGGACCAAAGGGTGGTATTCAACCTTTCCATCCTCGTCCCCACAGCTATAACAACTTGAAGGTACCTTCTGGCTACTCATTATGGTGTTCTTTCTAACTTTCTGTTCCTATTGGTCTGATTGCAGTCAGTGGGTGATAATATGTAGAGATGTGGCTCTTATTCTGTCCTTGAATTCGTTGTACTTAGTCTGCTTCTTGTTTGAAATGACTTCTAGGAGCTTTTGAGGTCACTGCATTCTAGATTTGATGATGCAAAGGAGGTGGCAAATGCTGAATTAACTGCTTTTGCTGGAGACATTTTAGATTTTCTTGAGAAGGAAGAAGATCCCTCTTCAAAATCTTGCACAATTGCAGAGGGTCTTCTCATTCTTGCTCGACAGTGCACAGAGATGAGTCCCTCTGACTTTCGTGAAAAATGTGAAGGGATTTTGCAGGATCTTGCTGGGAAGAGGCAGCAGTGTGAAGCAGGGCATCTGAAGCAGCTCTTTACTCGCATGCTTTTATTTTGACCCGATGTACAAGGCTTCTTCAGTTTCAGAAAGATAATGGAAACATGGATGAGAATTCATTTCACAAATTTAACCAATGTTTAGAGAGCATACCGGCTGTTGAGATGAATTGGCCTCTCAAGTCCCAAAAGTCTTCTGATAAGAAGAATAGATTAAAGGATGACAAAAAACTGGTACTAGGAGAAAAGAAATTGTTTTCTCCTCCTGAGGAACCTCAGCTAGGCTCAGATCATCATATGGATGTGAACAATAAGGCTTCTAGGAAGGACTCAACTGGGAGCTGCTTATCTGAATATGATGCTCGCATGTTAAGTCTATCCCAAAGCGCAAAAGCAATCTCCGATGCTGCTCCACAATGTCATCAGCTTGATCATTCTTTGCCTAATCTGTTAACCAAATATAGTTCAAGTTCACTACAGGAACCAGAACAACATTTTGAAGATGTCGATTCTGTAATATGCAGGATATGTGAGGAACTTGTTCCTGCTACCCCACCTGGAATCACATTCATATATATATATATATATATATATATGTGCTTATGCAGATAAGTGTGATTTGAAGAGTATGAATGTAGATGGATGCCTGACTAGAATGGCTGAAATTGGAACAAATTGTAGATTCTTATGGTCCAAGTTTCTATACCTCATATAGCAGCCCTAAAGTTCAAAGAATGACAACCTCAAACTCAGCTGTTGGATCAGAATGTCAGTCGCCTAAAGTAAATGATTGGCACTCTTAAGGGTACAGAAGGAATGTTTGAAGATCTTCATGAGATGGATGCAGCTTTTATTGAGGACTCTCACCTTACAACTAACAGTAATATGAAGACCAACTTCAGTGCAAAGCTTGTTGCACCGTCCTCTGTGGGTAGCTTTACCTCCGTCTCCTCAACAAATACCCCCAGAGCAGGCAACTTCGATCTGTTTTGGCTGAAGCAAAACAATCCATCTGAACCAGAAGATGGAGTCGGGTGAAATTTTTTTTCCAATAATGGTCATGCTTATTGGTTGAGGTTACACGTTTTACATTATTCTATGTGATTGATTTGCAATTGTAGCAACAGAATTTCTGGTTACATAGGAATCAAGATGCATGTTCCATACTATATTCATAGTTCCAATTTACTTGAATTTGTATGAGACATTTAAATTTTCTTTTCTTAACAAAAAGAAGTGATCAGTGAAAAAGGTTATATGTCCCTTGACATTTTTGTCGTTACTGTTGTCTATAGTTTGTGCACTGACTTGTCATGTTTCTTTTAAATGCTTATGCTTAAGCAATATGAAAATGATCTCTTTTGCTGGTCATTCATTACACAGATGACTGATCTTGCTTATATAGCCCATTGTGTGGTAAATACAGACTTTACTCCAATACTTTTTAAGTAGTGAATCTAGGTATTACTCTGAAGTGATGAAAACACAAGAAGATAAACTAAAGAAATATTAGAGGAAAATAACTTAACCGGACCCAAGACTACACGACCAAGAAAGATTCACATGTCCAAGTGTATTAGAAGATGGGCCCAAGCCCATAAAACTTAGGAAGACCCATGCATCCAAGAAAAATAGAAGACGGACTCAAGGCTCATAGATTAAGGAGAAGGCCCTAAGCCCACATACAATATGACAGTATGGTAAATAAAGGGTATCTCATAGAGATTTTTGGCATTGATGTAATTAAATTAAAGTTTTAGAATTAAAACCCTAAACCCTAAAATTTAAGAGCATTATTGTAATATAGTAATTTCATTAACCTATAAATAGGGGTTTCTTGCCGTTTGTTATATGAAGTACGTTCTCCTCGTTCTCCTCGGTGTAGGGTTAGAAAATATTTTTTTTCCTCCTTTGATTTCTTGCTCGTGCTGCTCTCCGTAAAGAAATAAAGAAACAAAAAAGATAGCTTAGAATTCCAGTTGTTTTATTTTTGCACTTGATCTGTTGCGATTATGATTTCGGGTTCAAATTATCTTCTCCATTACTGCCACTGCCCGCTGTAATCATCTGGTTATCTTGCGATTTCATTATTGCCGGTAAGCTCTCTGTTATTCCGCTTGGCAACATCCCAGATACCAGCCAACTCCATTGCCGGAATTCACATTCCAGTGACGAGACGAATTGTTTCATTTTTGGAGGCCGAAGACAACAGAATATTGCCGACGACGCTGGTTGATTGATCCAGCCAACTTTGTTGCCGTTTCTGAACGAGTTTTTACATTCCAGAGTTACTGCTGTCGATTATCCACTTGCTCTGTTGCTGTTTCTGGAGACTGGTGATCTATTTGGCTTGTCTCTTGTTGTTGCTCTGCTTTAGAAACAGGAGGGAAGATTTCTATATGAGTTTCAATCCTGAACGATGCTGCAGTTTTTTTTTTTTTTTTGAAACATTCTTTCGCTCGTCTTCATCGCCAGCTTGGTTTCTGTTTAGAGATACCGAAGGCTCAACTACTCTGCATCAGTTCTGGAAGATTTTTGTTGGCATTGCTGTTACGAAAATTAACCAATCGAGAAAGGATCTTATTTGCCTGAGCCGGCGGCCACGGCGACGTTTCTGCTGCTCCATTAACAGAGGAAAGTTTCCTTCATTGCTGCTGCTTATTATCTTCCAGCAAGCCCGTTCTCTGCTGGAAATATCTATTTCGGAAAGCCCTTGGCCGGTTATTTTCGGAAACTGTTTGATTCCCGCAATGAAACATATTTATCGTCTCTGGTTTTTTCGATCTCTTCGCACGGGGAAGAAGGCACTATTGCCTTATTCAAGGTTAGGAATCTTGAATTAAATCAGCGCCCTGGCACGCTCCTGTTCTGCCAACTCGGACTCGCCCGAGTCAACTCGGACCAGCGAGCCAGCGTACTAGCAACCCGAGGTACTGTTTCTGCACCAGCCAGACCGATTCAACCCAGACCAACTCGGTCCGGTCAACTCGGGTCAATCTGACTCTGGCCACTTATTTTCTACCTCGGTATATGTGCCCAAGTTTTATACATATTTTGGTGCGATTCGGAGTTTTTTCTCTCTGGCTGGATTATTATTTTTTAAGAATTGACATATTATTCCTTGGTCAGCATTTTATTTGGTTCAGATACTTGCATCGGATTATTTCATGGGTCAATTTTATAATGCTTATTTTCAGTCGTGTTAAATGGGTCCAAGCCCATTTCAGTTGTTGTTATTGTGTATCTTTTGATGCGACATTATTATTGAAGAAGAGGTAGCCTCATACTATTATTTATTTATGTTCCTGTCATAAATATTAAAATTATTTGTGGTTGGGAGTCCATGACGGAGGAGCTTCATCCCCGTAAAAAATATCAAATATTTGTGGTTGGGAGTCCATGACGGAGGAACATCATCCACGTCAAAAATATCAAATTTATTTGTCGTTGGGAGTCCATGACGGAAGAACTTCATCCCTGTAAAAAATATCAAATTTTTGTGGTTGGGAGTCCATGATGGAGGAACTTCATCCCTGTAAAAAAAATCAAAATTATTTGTGGTTAGAAGTCCATGACGGAGGAACTTATTATTATATTTATGTTACTTCCCTCTCCCCCTCCCCTTTAATATCATATATTACTCTACCACTTGAGAGTCGTTGTCATGTGGAAGGACACGGTGGTGGAGGTAGAGGTTGACACTTCAGAGTCATGTCTTAGCGGCTAGGAGTGATTTACTCTCACTGATATTATACCAGTTGGGCCTCATGAACGAGAGCACCAACATGAGGGGGAGTGTTGGAAGATGAAGGCATATTATACAAAAAAAGATTTTATATATCATGCTGTTATCTCAGCCCTAGCTTGAGGGGGAGTGTTGGAAGACAGAGCCCAAGCTCTCACGACCAAGGAAGGCTCACTTATCCAAGTGTATTAGAAGATGGGCCCAAGCCCATAAAACCAAGGAAGACCCATGCATCCAAGAAAAATAGAAGACGGGCTCAAGGCCCAGAGATCAAAGAGAAGGCCCATAAGCCCACATACAAGATGGCAGAATGGTAAATAAAGGGTCATCTCATAGAGATGACATTGATGTAATTAAGTTAAAGTTCCAGGATTAAAACCCTAAACCCTAAGTTCAGGGGTATTATTATAATATAGTAGTTTCATTAATCTATAAATAGAGCTTCAGGGGGAGGGTTCAGAATCAAGTCTATTACCTTCTTCCTCCAATTTTCTCCCAAAGGGTTTCTTTCCCTTTTTCTCCATGAGCTAAATTCATGGAGTCCTGAAAATCAAAAAAGTAGTGGATCTAGGTACTGCTATGAAGTGATTAAACACAAGAAGATAAACTAAAGAAATACTAGAAGAAAATAACTTAACCGAAATGAGGCGACTATGCAACACTCATACTTCCAAACGAATCTAAAATATGACCCTTTTAAAAAAAATAGAAGAGACTATATTGATATAACTTTTTTTGGGGGTGACCATAATTTTAGGAGTTAATTGCAAAAACGCAAAACTTGAAAACAATATCAAAGCAAGAAAGTTTTGCATACCTTGAATGAGTACATCATGAAGGAATTAATTCTGATAAAAATATTTGATTAGAAGAGAAATTTGGCTAAAAATTAGGATTTTAGGAGAAGGAAACTCGATTCATACCAATGCATGGAGAGATAATAGGAAAGAAAATAAGAAAAATGAGAGATTTTTAGTAGAATTGACCTTTAGTAATTCTGATATAAATGTTTCCCACAATATAGATTAGAATTGTAAACCGTTTATTTTTTAAGAAACTAGACTCAAAGGGCTTTACTTTAATACCTAATTTGACATAAAAAACTTCATTCTTGAATCTTTATGACCTCTTTATTTTCTTCATTCTACAACTTGATGGTTGCCAACTCCAATATGAGAATATCTCCTTACATATAAGTTAGATTGTCATGAAATTTCCTCCTTCTAAAACTAGACTTGGATACCTTTCATTCAACTTTAATATTTTTTAATAAAATATAATTCTATTAAGAGAAAAAGTCTGATAGATTTCGAACTTTAATCTGGTCGAACTGAATACTCTTTCTTCTTTGGCCAACATGACCATTGAGTATTCCAATATTGATATCTCCCTCTAAAACTCAGATTTAGAATTTGTGTGAGAGGTAAGAAAATAGACTTACATTTCTTTCTTTTGACATATAAATCTCCATATAAAGTCTCGTTATTGATGGCATAAAATGCTTAAAAAACTGAAGTTTTTCGCTGCTATTCGAACCTCTCTTGCAGTCTGATATTTGCTGCTTCAAATTTTTTTTTTTTATAGAAAACTCTGATTGGAAAAATTATTAGATCTTTCCATAAATATATAATTTTTATATTAAAAGTTCATTATGAAGGATATAACACTAAGAAAAAATGGGTACTAGGACAAGAAATAAAAAAAGAAGATAGAATACGAACCTAAACTATCAGAGATAATAGATTAGAAAATGATCACATTATCTATGTGGATTGACCGAGTCAACTCATAGAACTCTCTCTGATACCATGTTGAATTTCTAAAAATAAAACTTCATTAACTTGATGTAATTTAAGTACAATGAGCCTCTATTTATACTAGAAGAAACAATTAGAATCCAATTACAATTAAACTACCATTGTCTCTATTAAACCCAAAGTCTAACACTTAAAAATAAGTCCTAGCATAATTTAACAATTGAACATAGATAGAAGACTAACGTAACTAAAAGACCTTTAACTGAGACTCTTCTATAAAACGTTTAGGACTCCACCATATTAATTTTGACTCTATGAGACTTCTTACTGTGAGAGTCATGTAAAACTTTTCCAAATTTGCTCTTCAACAAAGTCTTTGTATAATTTGTAGGAATTTGGGAAGATAATATTGAAGACACAAAAGAAACCCTATTGGGGGACAAACGATTAGTGGAAACATAATTAGAGATGAGATGAGAGGTGGATGGAGGTCTGGCAGTAGCGGTACGAGGTTCTTTGCGAATGGCAATAGGTCTGGTGTCATATGGTGGTCCAAACTACACTGGAAAAGAGGGAGGAGAAATTACCATGGAGTCATCAGAAGGCTCCACAGGTGAGTGGATGGTAGCCGGAGAGAGGGATCTCAGGTGGCTGCTCATCATGTGGAAGTTGGTGATCCACCAATATATTTGGTTTATGCATTCCTACAAAACGTGTAAAATTGAAAGGAGAACTATCGTGAAATATAGCTCATCTTCAAAGAATGTCACATAAGTTTGCTTTAGAACTGGTGAATAACACACATACCCTTTAAGATGTTTGGAATACCCCAAAAGGATACACTTAACTATCCGAGAAGTAAATTTATTTCAATGGGGACCCAAATTATGAAAAAATGAGTATAACCACATACTCGAGGTGGTTGCGAAAAAGAAGATGATTTATGGAAGGACTTGGAAAAAGGTGTTTGTCAATGTAGAACACTAGAAGTGTGCATTTAATTAAAAAATAAGTAGTAAGAACCACATATTGCCAATAAAATCAAGGAACATTCATAGCAAGCATAATTGTCCTGCCTACTTCAACAATATGTCTATTTTTTTGGTTGATTTCTAGGGCCAATACATAAACACAAGATATCTCAAGGGAAGGAGAGAAGAGAGGAACTCTAGCTCTTGGGAGAGAGGAGAGAAGAAACTAAGGGAGAGAAAGAAGAGGAAAATAGCGAAAAGTGTATGGATGAATTTGAGCCAAACAAACGAGGCTTAAATACTCTACCCTATGCCTTGAGGCTGTATTTATAGTTGTGTGAAGGTGTTTACAATGACTAAATACCCTTAGGGCTACATGCTTAAAAAAAAAAAAAAGACATAAGAGGACATACCCTAGGTTGCATAATTATAATTCTATGTCATCCCTATGAAAATTCTCCTTATTTACTAGTCATGCCACCCTTACACACGTGGGGGTCTCTTAACACCCCCCCTCAAGCTGGTGTTTATAACTTCACTTGCAAATAATCTTGGTCACAAACTTATGTGCTTGAAAAAGAAATTTTGATTGCATTAATTTGACTCATCTTCTTCTTGTTCACATCTTGCTTGTAGTTTTCATCTTGTTCTCATCTTGTCTCCCCCTTACTTGGATATTCTAGCCACAAAAAACTTTATTATCACAACATGTGGAATTTTTCATTGTTGATTACCTCTTTCTTGTACTTCTCCACCCTCAAACTGAAAATTTCTTTGTTCATTACCAAGAGACCCAATTTTCACATCATAATGGTGAGAGAAGAAAAATCATTCCTAGTCGTACAACAAAAGTCCATACATCAATCATAGTTTAAAGTACACTCCACTCAATTTCAATGGTAGAAAAATAGCCTAACTTTAGGGTATAACAAAGAGTCTACTCACTTTTTTTAAGGGAAACTCAAACACAAATCACCTTTTGGGTGAATAATAAAATACTTGACTCAAACTATATATTGGGCACACTCCTTTGCTTTTAGGTAATGGTTCTACAGGCATTGCTCTAAAGTGACAAAAATAAATTAAAGAAAGTTCTTTGAGGAATTAAGGAAGAATAAAAAGATAGCATTTCTCACACTTTAAAATGAAGGAAGAGCACAATGCAACTCTTCATACTTCCAAGTTAGAAGGAGGCACTTTTAGACCAATAGATGGATAAAAAGTGACCAGGTTTGACTCAAGACGGAGGTAAAAAAATAATTCCTCTATGAACATGATGATTAAGGAAACTTAAAAAAAACAATAAGAAAGTTTTAAGAAACATAATAATGGAAACTTTCTAAGAATTGACTTATCAAATAAGACAATTACTTTTCTACACAATTTGACCAATTTACAAAGAAACATCCAAAAGATAAATTTTGGAATAAGGGAGGTTTTAGGACACTAAGATTTGGAATTTGGAATGAGCAACCAAGACTTTCTAATACAAAATTTTTAGACTTTGTCAAAAAAGGAAACTAAACTCATAATGGAAAAGACTTCTCTTAAGGAAACTAGTGTAATATGAGATAAAAAAAACATTTTGAAAGAAAGGTACTCATATTGGTAAAATCTTGACTAGATTTTAAAAACAAATAGGAAACTTCACCAACACTAGCAACTCAAAAAGTGAAGTAAAAAATTTGGTTTAAATTCGGATCTTTGTATGCGGCAGGATACGTATATGACATGTAATTCTTCCAATGTGGATATCTCTCTCTAGAAATATCTGATTTCAACTATTCTTTTTGAATTAGAAACTAAACTCATAGATATTGTATAAAATTTTCTATAGGAAGCACATAGTAAGAGATTAAATGATCTAATGAAAAATATGAATTGGGAAAGAAAGACTTAAGGAAAACCGAGAAACTCCTCTTTTTTATTTTTCTTTTTCTTCTTCTTCTTCTCCCTCTTCTCTTTCTTCTCCATCTTAGATCTTTGCCTACTCTGATACAATGTTGATTTCTAAGGCCAGTAAATAAACACAAGAGATCTCAAGGGAAGGAGAGAAGACAAGAACTCTAGCTCTTGGGAGAGAGGAAAGAAGAAACCAAGGAAGAGAGAAGAGAAAAGGAAAGAGCGGTGTATGGAGGAATTTGAGGCAAGAGGAAGAGGCTTGAATACTCTACCCCATTCCTTAAGATTGTATTTATAGTTGCATAAAGGTGTTTACAATGATTACAATGCCCTTAGGGCTACATGCTTCAAATGAAAAAAGATATAAGAGGACATACACTGGCTTGTATAATTACAATTTTATGTCATCACAATGAAAGTTCTCCTTATTTACTAGCCATGCCACCCTACACACATGGGTGTCTCTAAACATTTCCTTTCTGACACACCATTATGTTGGGGTGTGTAAACATGTGAAGGCTGGTGGATAATACCCTTTTGTTGATACTAGGTTAGTAACTGGGAGGAAAAATACTCTATTGCATTATCTTACCGAAATATTTGGATTTTTTTCTTCTGAAAATGAGTTTCTACCATGACACAAAACAAATTAAAGATGGTAAATACTGTAGTTATATCTTTCATCGAATATAACCATCAATTCTCATATGATCGTCCAAAAAATGACAAAATGCTTATACTACGAAATATTTGGGATATTAATAAGTCCCCAAAGGTTTGAATGAACTAAAGAAAAAAGACTAGAGGATAAGTTGTTTTTCCTAGGCTAAAAGTAGATCTGTGAAGTTTTACAAGCTCACAAAATTCACATGAAAATTGAGAAAGTGAAGTGATGGAACCAATAATTTTAACTTTGATAAAGAAGGATGACTCAGTTGGTTGTGTCATTGTTGTGCTTCTCTGATGGTAGTAGCTACAATTGTCAAGGTTGTCAGGTCCATAAAGTAAAAACCTCTCTCATGGCCGCCACCAATCACCCGTTTCGTCTCAATGCCTTAAAAAATACAGCGTGAATGAAAAAATGTTACAAAATAATTTAGTTTCTTTGTTAACTAGCTAACAAACATGAGACTTAGGGGAAATTGAGGAACAACCAAGACATTAGATAGTGAAAAAGAAGGTAATAGAGTAGATGTACCAGCGCCCTGAACTTTTGTTTAGGACCCATTCGTAATGGATAAAAATTTGTCCATAGAACATGGAGACTCAAAGGATTTTTTTATTTTACCCTTGAGATGTTCAAAGGCTCCAAAGTCAAATGATCCAAGGTGATAGGCTGGAACATGATAGAAAAGAGTACATACCAACGGTAGCAACTATAGCTATGGATGCACTTTGTGAGGGTAGCCACCAGGTTTTTAAAATTTTAAAACAACTCATAATCTTCATCTTAAAGTGTCATCTTGCCCTTAGAAGGATATGGGGTCACTTTATTGATGGAGGTTGATGCTTGATTAGCCTTAGAATAATCTAGTTTTCATGCAGATTCCATATTTTTTTCAACTAGATGATTGTTTAGACCATAAAAAGTACACTTCCTCTATTGACTTATGTTGGAGGAATTAGAGTTGGGTTCACGACCTCATCTTCCTCTACTTTTACCATATGGCTTGTCACCTTTTACTCTTGTTGTACTTTTACCATAAGACCTGCCACCTTTTTCACTTCCTCCACTAAAATTATTACTCCCACTTCCTTTGGAGAACATTGTTAAATTCTCAATTTGTTTTGTCGGAGGAGTAGATACCTTGACTAGTATCCTAAGCATTGTTGCATAGATATTATTAAATGAAGGTAGCTGAAGAACTGAGTACTTGAGTTTTTGCAACATCCAACTAAGAACAAAATTTTACAAGGCATATGGCAATTATAAAATCATTTCTTTGTTTTGCTCGAGTTGCTATGTTTGTTGAATATGGTTGAACAACTATCTATTCTTGAAGTGGCCTCAGAACCTGTCAAAGTATTCATGAAAGTTGCATTCATGCTTTGTCTTACACATCTCTTGAAATACGTCATAATATTTTGAAGATTATCATGGGTAGAATATAATTGGAAACATGTATTATAGATATCCTTGGTTGTATTCAAGTAAATGGAATCGTTAGCAACCACTTTTCCATGCTATTAATTAGTCAACTTATAATTAAGGTGTTTTCCTTCAACGACCTATGATAGGAATGTTATGGTTCTGGGGTTAAGTACCTATGTCTTCCGCTCCTAACAGGCCGGTCTTTTGGGTAGTATTAGCTAGGTGCTTAACATTTGGTATCAGAGTGGGCTCCCACGTCGCGAGTTCGAGTCCCGAGGCGTGCAAAGGCTGGATTAAAATTACTGGTAAGTTCGGAAGGGGCGACCTAGAGGAGGGGGCGACCTGGAGAACTGTGAAGGGGCACTAGGAGTAGGCCGCCGCTAGAGTCGGCCACCGGGTTGGGCCAGTGTTGTTGCGCCGCCGTGGTCGTCGGCTCGCGAAGGTAGGGTGTGCTGTTATGGTCCTGGGGTTAAGTACTTATGTCTTCCGCTTCTAACAGGCCGGTCTTTTGGGTAGTATTGGCTAGGTGCTTAACAAGGAAGCATCATCAACATGAGTAGGTGGCTGATCAAAGTGTCTAGTAAAGTCTTTTGTTATTAGAAACCGTTTAACATATTGAAACCAAGACACATATTTACTCAAACCCTTGAGTGGAATAGTAGTGATTCTCAATGGATCATGTTTGCTAAAATCACATTACTTGATGAAGAAGATGAGTTACTTGAATTTTCTATCATGGTAAACAAAAACATAAGAACCCTCTTTTAAAGAAGACAAAAGTGGCACCTTTGATGAATTCTAGAAGTAAAAGATCAACCAAACAAACACAACTTTTAGGTGGAATTCATGAAACAACCTCAAACTAGAGAATGTAAGGCTAGCAATAGGAAGACACGAACATGACCAGCCTTCATGAAGCCTTATGACTTTAAAACAATACTTTAAAGAGCCTTGAAGTACTGATAATTAGCTTGAATAAATTAAATCAAGTTTCTAATTAAGAAAGTAATCTTTAACACTGTTGGAAGATAAAGGCATATTACACAAAAAATATTTTATACATCATTTGCAGCAAACTGGGAGTTCAGCTAATTATTCTCACACCCCCAACTTGAGGGGGAGTGTTGGAAGATAGGACCCAAGCACACCCGACCAAGGAAAACCCACATATCTAAGTATATTAGAAGATGGGTTCAAGCCTATAAGACCAAGGAAGACCCATGCATCTAAGAGATATAGAAGACGGGCTCAAGGCCCACATATCAAGGAGAAGATCCATAGGCCCACATACATTGATGGCAGAATGGTAAATAAAGGGTCATCTCATAGAGATGACATTGATGTACTTAAGTTAAAGTTCCAGGGTTAAAATCCTAAACTCTAAACCCTAAAGTTCAAGGGTATTATTATAATATAGTAGTGTCATAAATCGATAAATAAAGTTTCAGGGGGAGGGTTAGGATAATAAGTCCATAACCCTTATTCCTCTAATTTTCTCTCAATGGGTTTCTCTCCCTTTTTTTCTATGAGATAAATTCATGGAGTCCTGAAAATCAACAATCAGCATAGTATCAGAGCTATGATTTTTAGGTTTATTGCTTCCGTACTCAAGCCTAGCTCTTTATGGCTATCACGATTTCTTCTTAGAAGCCCTCCGCTCTTTGTCGGTGTCATACGAAAAAACAGAGAAGAAAATTGGAGAAGAGCAAAGGGTGAAGAGTTTGCAGTGAAGGCACTGTTTGACTCTCTCCGTCTCCATGGTTAAATACTCAATGGAAAATTATTTTACGTTGCTGTTTGTGAGGGCGATGATCACTGTCTTGTTCTCCATGGAAGATCCTCAGCACGCTCTCGAGCCAATCTCGTTGGCTGCAACTTCGTCAGCACTCTGAGCACTGGTGAACAACGAGGAGCCCAGCGTCTCATCTTCCCTCTTTGACGCTCGGCGTTAATTCTCTCCATCGAGAGTTTTTGGTTCCAGGAGAACCTTCGACTGGAACAACAACAATATGCATCGCCGAAGAAGATGGCTCAACACCCGAGAGAAAAAAAATTGCTACTGCTTGGTTTTTGTCGGAGGACGATGATGCCGAGATTACGTTCTGCAGACGTGCTGTTCGGCCGAGAGGAAGCAGGGAGGAAGACGAGTTGCCGTTTCTGGACGAAGAATTTCCCGTCTGTTTGGATGCGGGGGAAGACAACCCACCGTTGCCGAAGAAGAAGAAAGTCGGCCACTCTCTGTTTTTCGCTGCCGGAGAAGACGAAGTCAGGTTGGAAACTTTCCTTCCGAGTTTCCGTCGAGCTCCTTTGGGCCTCTGTAGGAAAGTTTCCTCCTGCCGAGCTCTGTTTCTGCCGAAGAAGCCGGGGAGGAAGACGAATATTTCACTGTTAAAATAATTCATGTTTCCTAAGTTAGGAAACATGAATTAATCAACGATATGGCCCGCTGGCGCAACCTGGACTCGTCCGAGTCAGGTCAGCGCCCGAGTTCCCAACCGACCATTGTTTCAGCACCAACCAGACTGAGTCAACCCAGACAAACTCAGACCAGATCAACCTGACTTGAACCACTTATTTTTTCCCTCAGTATATGTGTCCAAGATTTTGGCATGACTCGATAAATTTTTTCTCTGGCTGAATTATTATTTTTGAAGAATTGACAGATTATTCCCTCGTCAGCATATTATTTGGTACATATATGTGCATTGGATTATTTCATGGGTCATTTTACAAGGATTATTTTAGGTCGTATTAAATGGGCCCAAGCCAAATCCATTTTAGCTGTTGCTATTGTGTCTCTTTTGATGAGACATAATTATTGAAGAAGAGGTAGCTTCATACCATTATTTATTTGTTCGCGTAGAAATATATCAAAATTATTTGTGGTTGGGAGTTCATGACGGAGGAACTTCATCCCCGTAAAAAATATCAAATTTATTTGTTGTTGGGAGTCCATGACGAAGGAACTTCATCCCCGTAAAAAATAACAATTTTTTGTGGTTGGGAATCCATGACGGAGGAACTTCATCCCCCTAAAAAATATCAAAATTATTTGTGGTTGGGAGTCCATAACAGAGGAATTTCATCCCCGTAAAAAATATCAAATTTATTTGTGTTTGGGAGTCCATGACAGAGGAACTTCATCCCTGTCAAAAATATCAAATTTTTTTGTGGTTGGAAGTCCATGACGGAGGAACTTCATCCCTGTCAAAAATATCAAATTTTTGTGGTTGGAAGTCCATGACAGATGAACTTATTATTATATTTATGTTACTTCCCCTCATTAGTATCATATATTACTCTACCACTTGAGAGTCGTTGTCCTGTGGAGGGATATGGTGGTGGAGGTGGACACTTATAAGCAATGTCTTAGCGGGTAGGAGTGATTTACTCTCACTGATATTATACCAGTTGGGCCTCATGAATGAGAGCACCAACGTGAGGGGGAGTGTTGGAAGATGAAAGCATATTACACAAAAAAAGATTTTACACATCATTTGCGGCAAGTTGAGAGTTCAAGCTGTTCTCTCACCCCTAGCTTGAGGGGGAGTGTTGGAAGACATATCACATGCCCACACGACCAAGGAAGACCCACATATCCAAGTATATTAGAAGATGGGCCCAAGCCCATAAGACCAAGGAAGACCCATGCATATAAGAGATATAGAAGACGGGCTCAAGGTCCACAGATCAAGGAGAAGGCCCATAGGCCCACATACATTAATGGAAGAATGGTAAATAAAGGGTCATCTCATAGATATGACATTGATGTAATTAAGTTAAACTTTCAGGGTTAAAACCCTAAAGTTCAGGGGTATTATTATAATATAGTAGTTTCATAAATCTATAAATAGAGCTTCAAGGGAGGGTTAGGATAATCAAGTCTATAACCCTTCTTCCTCCAGTTTTCTCCCAATGGGTTTCTCTCCCTTTTTCTCCATGAGCTAAATTCATGGAGTCCTGAAAATCAACAAACACTATGAACAAGGGACTACTTTCTAAAACAATCCAAACCCCAAGTTAGGGTTTTATGGAATTGAAGAACCAGTTAAATCAGCAATTGAGGGAGATTCAAACCAGGAATCAAGAGGACTTTTCGAATCCCTAAGTACGAATTTATAGCATATAAAATCAACCAAAACAAGGCAGCAACAAGAAGTTTCAAAAAATTCAAATTTCAGCCATGAATTTGACCCAAACAACTCAAATTTTGCATATGGGGGAGAACTGAAATTAAAATTTGTCTAGGATTGAGTCTCACATGACTCTGAATGATTTTGGATAGAAAACAAGGGATATAAACCACTTATCTGATGTAGGGCCTAGCTAAAATTTGAAATAGACCAACACTTACCTCCTCTGATGGCTGGAATTTTGCCTCATTTACATGCTTCAACACTTTTGAACAACTTTACTTTAGAACCCTAGAATCCATACTCTAATACTATGTTAGATTTTAGGGTTTCATCATTAGAAGGCTTGGGTTTAGGAGATGAAGTGAAGTAAAGAGAAGAGAAGGCAAAGGAGAAGAAAAAGTAGACGAGCTTGAGAGCTTGAGCGTAGAGTTTCAAAAGAGAGCACATCCATGAGCTCTCCCCCTTCATTTATATCTATCGGTGTAAGGCTTGGAAGCCCTAATACAAGAAGAAGAAAAAAAGTTAAACTTTTACATAATTACACCATATGCCACTACTTCACTTAATTATATAAAATGTCACTCATACTTCTTTAACAATTAATAAGGTAGATAGTGTTGAAAATAAAATTCTCACGAAACTTAAATAATACTTTAATAAACCTAATATAAATATTGGTGCCGATGCATACCTTTTTCTAACCACTTTGTCAATGATATAAATGTTAGAAATTAGATGCCCTAATTCCAAAATAATAATAATAAACACAGAAAAAGAAAAAAGTAAGCACGAGAACACAAACAACCTTTATTCTCTCTCGTAACACTTTCAAAGCTCAAATTTTCTTATATGTATTCTCACACGTTTTGTAACTCTATTTGTAAAGCTTTCTACCCCTTGGAGAAAAATCCACCCCTTGATCGTCATCCATCCTAAAGATCGGATCATTTTGATTGTATCATAAAAAATCAATCCTTTCCTAGCTTCACATATGTCATTCACGTGACATGCGAGGTCCACATGCACATATGAGTTGTGTGAGACCACACGATCTTGCGTATATGGGCGCCTCACACACGTGGGCATGTGTCTCATACAAAGTTGCCATTGCACTGAGCAATGTGGGACTAGAAGCTTCTAAGTAAATTACATCCGCGTGTGACTTTGAAACTCTTAAAAAGAGTCTCTTCCCAACTATAGTGTTACTTCGTACGAGTTGGGACGGGGTTGGGTTTCCCAAAACCCAAACCCGAAAAAAACCCTTGGGAAACCAACCCTGTTCCCGCCCCATTCCCCAATTCCTCAACCCAGCCCCCGCCCCATCCTTGTGGGGTCCCCACCCCCCGTTCCCGGACTATCCCCCACCATTCCCCTACCCATAAGTATTGGCCCATTAAAATAATTATAGAAATCATTTTTTTTAAAGTTTCCAAAAAATAAAAGTTACCATGGTAGAGTGTAAAATTAATACACATATCCATCACAAACCCAGAATGAAAAAATATGATAAATAACCAAATCAAAATAAATTTATATATTACGAAGAGGTTGGTGGTTTCGTTGGTTAATGGACATCCATATAGGCGACTCAGTCTAATTTGAATTGGACTCAACCCACCGTCCATTACCCAATTTACTCTTAATTGGACTCAACCCACTCTTGGTTGCCCTACCTACTCTTAATCAGACTTTGTACCCATCCTTATAATTAGGGTAAACACAAGAAAATATAAACAAAAAAGAACTTATGTGGTGGATATTTATAATACCCAAATCTTCTCACCACATAGCATGATCATTCCATGACACTTCAAAATTATTTAACTGCAACTAGCAATTGAAAATCCTAAAAATCTTATCTCTATAGAATAATTTGTAATTTCATAAATATGAAACCGACATATTAATGAACCTTTCGAAATGGTAAGTCATCCACAGATGCTCAAACTGAATTCTACATGGTAGTATTCCATAGCATAAAAGGTGTATGCAATTTCTAAGAGTAGTAAAACAAGAAGAATCTGCATAATGGAGTAAGACTCACATTTAACCCTCAGGAGTGGTCTACCATAAGGCATGTAAACAACCCTCTTATAGGTAAAATAAATCATTTTATCAGTTTCAGAACTAAAATACTTCTAATTTAATTCAAATCACAATTCATATATGCATATCAAATGGCCCTATAAAAAAATCCCACATAAGACTAAAGCATTGACATAAATTCCCAAAATCTCAAATTTATCTGATTGATAATGTCTAAAAAAATGAAGTCCAACCATGATGTTGATTATGAAATTAAACATCCCCAAAACAACCTGAGGAACATAGGATAGAATTCAAAAGCATTCACTAATTTATTTATCATAGCAAAAGACTTCAAATTTAGCATGGCTAATTTCTTCACAACCCAATTAGCCCTAATCCACTTCAGGAATATCAATTTTAGAATTCTATACCTCAGGGGGGGGGGGGGGGGTTAGACCTGAATTATTTGGTCGTTAGTCCAAAATGATCTCCTCTTCATTTGAATAACGTCAGGTAATGTGCTCAGGCAAAAACGGGGGAATTAGGTTTCATATCTATTTTGCGAATCATCCACATGAATCGCGTGCAGGACGCGTTTCTCCTCCCCCCTCCCCTGATGGAAAAAATTTCTCACATTTCGTTTTCTCTCTGAAAATTCTCCAACTCAGCCTTCCTTCCCTCAATTTTTTTCCCTCTATCTTCTCCTTCGCTTCTCCCTCTCAGCCTCCCTCTTGACCACCGTCACAGAGCTGCCATCGCAAAGCGAGCACGGGAGGCCGAGCCTCTCGGTGTACCGTCAGAGTGCCACCTCCGTCGTTGTTGCCTACTGGCCTGCCGTAGTCTCCCGCCATTATCAGTGCTGCGAGGAAGACGACGCGCGCGGTGAGAAAGATGAAGCTAGTTTAATTTTTACTAAGTTAGGAAAAATTAAACCTGTGTCATAAAAATAATAATACATATTTTTTATTTTAAAATAATTATTTTTATTTATTCAATATATTCATTTTATAATTACTATATTAAATTAGTGATTTAATATTCATAATTAAAATATTTTTAAAATAAAAATTTGATAAAAAAAAATTTGGTTTAATTATCCCATTGTTATAATTAATCAAACCAATGGTATTAAATTTTGTGATAATATATTATTAATTAATAATACGTAAAAATATATATTATGTTATTGATAAAATAATATATTTATTTATTTATTATATTTATTTTTTATTACTATATTAAATTAGTGATTTTTAATATTAAAATATATCTTATGTTAGGGTTAAAATAATTTATTTCTTTATTATATTTTCTTATGTTATTTTTTATTTTTATTTAATTTTTTTATAATTTATTCTAATCACATGTAATTATTATATTAATTTATAATAAATTTTAATCATTAAGTGATATAATATAGTGTTTCATTAATTAGTTTATTAATATATTTTAATACTACACATTAAATCACTTATAATTGTAGTAACAATGCTTATTTTGGTTAATTATCTTTTTAGGCATATGTTCTATTTAAGTATAATACAAAAAATTACTCATTCTCTTGTTTATATAATATTTTTCATTTTGGGGGCTCTAACACTGGAATTTATTTTCCATTGCAGTTGAATTCGTCTATACTAACTCCCAAGGATGAGTTGAAGTTGAATTAATTTATTTAAGATGAATTGAAATCTTGACTTCATTTCAAATTAATTGTGGATTCAACCTTAATCCAAATTTAGGAACTTCAATTTCGTGGTTCTAAACTCAATCTAGTTCTAATCATTTTTAAATCAAATAGAATATGACATTTCAGAACTCAAATTGATCCTAATCCAAGTCGGAATCTCAATTTTAGAATTTGTTTACACCCAACATATTTCTAATCATGCTTAAGGCTAAGGATTAGGGTTAGTGGTTTGGGGCTTAGGGCTAAGGACTTAGAGTTTAGGTTTTTAGGCTTAGAGGTTAGGGTTTGGGGTTTAGGGTTTAGGTTAGGGTTAGGGAGGGTTTTGAACCCTAAATCCTAAAAAATGGTAAGGGTTTAGACCCTAAACACACAAAATTGCAATTTTTATTAAAAAACAGAAATCAACTTCCATTAATGAGGGTTTAGGGTTTTTGGAAAAGGTTTAAGGCCTAAAAACACAAAATTGAAATTTGTATTAAAAAACAAAAATCAACTTCAATAAAGCATCCATTAGAACAAAATCATCATTTAATTAACAGAAATAAAATACAACATTCAATGGCATAGAAATCCACAAACTAAAATACATAAAATTAATAAATGCATAAACCAATTCAATCAAGTTTCAATTAAACTTAGCAATAACTTCAATTTAAATCACACTTTAATTTATCTTGATAGAAATTTCATTAACAAAAATTCAGAAATTAAATTGTAAATCACACTAAAAATCAATATAAATCAATACATTAATTAAATACCTAAATTAAAATCAATACAATAATTAAGTACATAAATTAGATTCAATTTGCATAAACCCTAAAAAATTAACCTACTGAATCAGTTTCTAAAATTCGGGTTTGGAGGGTGAGAGGAGTTCAATACGTCTTCGATTTTGAAAGGGGGCAACGAGAGGACGAAATTATAGGGTATTAAGAGAGGGGGCGCCGAGAGGATGAAATGATAGGTTTCGATTTTGAGAGAAGGGGCACTGAGAGGATGAAATGATAGGCTGCAGTTTTGAGAGAGGGGGCAGCGAAAGGATAAATAAAGGGGAACAGAAAATAAGGGTGAGGGACGTGGCTAAAACGACGACTAGGTTGAGAGGAAGAGAGGGCGTCAAGGGCCAGAGGAGTGTCAAGAGGGAGGCAAAGAAGAGCGTCGAAAGGGAAGCAGAGAGGAGCATCAAGAGGGAGCGAACCAAAGAAAAATTAGAGGGTCAAGAGAGGGCTTACATGGAGCGTGATGACCTGGCATTCTACATGGATGATGACATGGCTAGTCGATTATGTGTCGGGTAACATGTCGTTAGACTCTTTGGGTGCTGATGTGCCATGATGATGTGGTACCACGCAGCGGTCAAAGCTTACGTACACATGTATAGTTGACCGATCAAAGTTAAGTATTTTTTATATTAAGTTTAAAAATTGATTATTTATGCTATTATTTATAAAAAAAATTGGATAGCATAGTAAAATTTCATTCTTCCACAACCAGCAATCAAAAAAGAAAAGAAAAAAAAATGGAATAAAATAATTAAAGCAATTTTACCCCACTACAACAGAATCTTTACATGAGAATGTGAAGAGCTATCTCAAGCTGAGCCCACCTGCTCCTGCCCACCTTGCCCTCGGCCGTGCTGTGCTTGAGTTATCGGCCACAGCTTCTTGTATGTCTCTGAGGACTCCAGAAGAGCAAAGTCAGCCACGGTACGAAAGATCTCTGGCTAGTGAGTTTTCAGACTCATCAAAGACTTCTCGCTCACCTGTCTGCACAACCTCCGGTGGGCTTCAACATCCTCGTCCAGTTTCTTCTTGGGTTGTTCTACCACAAGCTCCGGTGGGCTTCAAATCGCTGCAATTTGGTTCCTGATACTCTGTCTCTTCTGGCCTGTCTGGGTCTCGCATCTCAGCCACCTACTAACCTGATAGATTTGCTGAAACAGCGATTAGCTCTGAATCTAACGACATGGGTTAATTTCTTCTTATCTCAGTACTTTCTCTAAATCTCTACTCATGCTAGCAACACGTCAAACCAGCCAAATGGATTCAATTTATTCTCTTGGTCTTTACACGATCCAGCCATTTTCTTGCTCAGAAGCAAAAAAAACATTCCGACTTCTCTCAGATAATCTGGTTCGAAAGTCCTTCCAAGAGGTCATTGAAACAGACACCAATGGAGTTATATGAAGTTTTTCATCATCTTTGCTTATGTTCTGAATGTATGGAAGAATAAGGTGAGAATCCCCCAACAAGAAGAGAAAGTAATGAGACACTAATCCGAGCTAGATCATCTGTTCTAGGATTAAAATCTTCACTGAATCAACCCTTGAAATACGAAATGAATTGGATAAAGCACAACTCTCATCATAGTAGTTGAACAAACACCATAGAGAAGCTTTTAAAATTTAAACGAGCTGATCCAGAAGAGACAAATCTCCCTCAACAACCAAAGGGGGCAGAAAAGTAAAAACCAGTAAATTTTGAACCCTCGTAGAAGAGCATGGAGTTCCCCTCTTCCCTTTCATGTGGATTAGATGCATGGTTTATGGGGTTTTTGTTAAAAAAATCAAAATATACGTGCTTTAAACGGCAGCCTTCTTGCTTTTAGATTTGTTGTCAATTTTAATTTATTTTATTATTTATAAGAATAATAATAAAATGGGAAGTAGTAAGAAATAATCTCTTAGTGCTTCTTTACATACTAAATTATTAAGTACTTTGAGGGGATGGGTAGGGGTGGCATTGAGCCTGTTCGCGAGCAGCTCGGTTCTATTCGATTTATCTGGATCTTGAATTGAATTCGAGATTCAGATGCGGCTCGTTTGAGTTAACGAGCCGACCTCGACCGAATCATGATTCGATTCGAAAGCTCGCGAGCCGACTTGTTAACAGGGGGGAGGAGGCTAGAAAACCGTATAGAAAAATTTTGAATAAGTATTCGATAATTTATGCTATAACACTTTTAGTATGAGACAATTTTCATAGCAATTTTGTGTTTGATATTTTATTTGATTAAAAATTTATCGATAAGTATAGTAATATATTAGATTGATTATTAATTTTTATTTATTTCCCTATAAGAGGCAATAAGAGGTCCATTTAACTTTCCTAAGAAAATTTTAAAATATTTCTTGTAATTTTCTAGTAGGTCTCTAATTGTAATAGGATTTTATTTAAAGGTTTTTTCGTTTGGAAATATGTATCCTAGGAAAAACATTTCTAGTTTTTCCTAGAATATAAATTTTCAATCAAGGGCACTAAGGAGGCCATAGTAAATTTATGGCCAGATTAAAAAATTATAAAATAAGCTAGACAACATTTAGGGTAAAAAAGATTAATATTGGTGGGTTCTAATCCATTACCGAGATTCAATCCCGAACCTCCCCTATCATTCTTTTTTTTTTTTAAATGTACGCATAATTTTATAGATAATTTATTTGACATATATTTAATGTAGAATATTAAATGTAGGTTAACCTGGAACTCGGCTAGAGCTCGAGCTCGAACTCGGTTAAAATTATTAGGCTCAAACTCGATTAAAATTTTAGGCCAGAGGCTAGGTCGGCTCGAGCTTGAGTTCGAAATCTTTAAATCAAGCTCGGCTCGAACATATGAAGGTTCAGACTCAGTTGCATTCGATATCACCCTTATGCCCAATTTTATGTAAAATGTATGTATAATTTTATATACAATTTATTTGACATATATTTTTAAAAAAGTTTTAAATGTATGTTAGAGTTCAAACTCGAGACATGTAATTTTTGAAAAGTTTTAAATAAATGTTGAAGCTCGAGGTCGGCTTGAACTCTGTTAAAATTATTGGCCTCGAGTTCAATAATAATTTTAAGCTCGAGGCAAGACTGAGCTCGAGCTCAAGTTTAAAATATTTAAATCAAGCTCGAAGGCGATGCCAACCCTTGGGACGGAGCATTGACAAAAGCGTTTATCCATGTAGGTGGGCCATCGAGGAGTCAATATGAGCCAAAATATAATAGTCACAATAGCTATAGTGTGACCCAAACTGCATTACGGATGGAAAACTTTTCAAATTTTGTACTTGGGCATCAATTCATTGCTTGGTTTTGAAGTAGGTATCAACATCAACCAATTTTCTAGCAAAAATTAAAAAAAATCGATGTTGCGATTTGACAGCTAACGTGGTGCATGGAAACAGTCCTACAAAAAAATTGTGCTAATGTGGTGCATGGAAACAGTCCTACAAAAAAATTGTGCTAATGTGGTCCTAGGGTTGGATCTCTAAGTTGATATACTCTCATGTAAATGAAGTGCTACATTTCTATCAAAATAAAAAATAATTTTGCCTGACACTAACGGCCAGAGCATCAACTTACTCGGCAGCGACGGTAAACCAATACCGACCTTGGAGGTGTCACTGGCACACAAACCAAAGGTACGCAAAGTGAACACCAGCAAGTTAATTCCATTCCACGACTGTCCTTTTTGCCCCCATAACTTCTAAGATCAACCGTATCTGTACAGCCGATCAAAGAGTCCTTTTTTTTTTTTTTTTTTTTTGTCACCAGAGTCCATTCGAAGGAATCTAAATATCAGTCACACAACTCGCATACTGAGAGGAGAGAAGAATGGAACAAGTGACGATGATTGGGGTGGTGGGTGCTGGGCAGATGGGTTTCGGGATTGCCCAGGTCGTTGCAGCTGCAGGGATAGCCGTAGTTCTCCACGACTCTGACGCTAAAGCTCTCGAAAGAGCAAACAAGGTCTGCGCTTTCATTCATTTTAAACTTTTTGTAGGTTTTTCTTTTCCTGAGAGACTTTGAATTTTAAGTTTGAGTTTTGGGAATTTCAATAGGAAGTTGATCCTGTCGATTATGAACCAAACTCTAGATATTAGAAAATGACACGCTATCTAATTGATTCCAAATTAGAGAGTAAGCTTTGAAATCGACCCTTTAAATATACGCTTTTCTCTTATGAATTTTATTCGAAAACTTGTTTTCATCAATTTGTTGCCATGTTTGATCCTTTTCTGCCTGTTGGTGTAATCCTGATACTAATTCATAGAAACCGGTGGAGAAGTGGTTCGCAGATTATGAGTTCCACAAGGTACATGCTGCGCGTCTATAGGTGGTGTGTCTCCTCTGATAAGTATATGCTAGCACTCTAAAAAGAGTAGCAAAATAAATAGTGAAACTATATCTTTTTTTTTTTTCATTGGTTTCAACTAAAAGGTCCATTGTTTTCTAGGAGGGCATGCTTCGAGTGCCTGTTACACAAGGATCTCCTTTGACTCGTAATATCTGTCTAAGACTGTGATCTGCCATTTTTCTCTGGCACAACTTGTTCAAGTTTGTTATCCAGGGACCTGCTTTTTCTGTGGTTTGATGTGCGAGACTGTTTGAAGTATCCCACACAATTCAAAAGGCAGTCAGACTAAACTATTAGCTCAAGTAAAATTTTTTCAGGACGCGCTTTCCGCATTGCTCATGTTTGATTGATTCTGTCACCTTCTGGACTTATTGTCTTAGTAGACTATGCTGCATTGTTGGACCATTTGTTTCTTCATACTGGGTCTGGAGCCTAGTTGTCAGAATGGGAAATAAAAACTGGAAAAGAAACAAGAAACAAAGAAAAGAATGCTGTGGAGGTCATATTAAAGTGTAGCAATTTAATATTTACACTTGCTTGTTTTTGAAAAAATGTAATGATTTAACTTGATAATTAAATTATTGACTCAAACTAGATATTTTAAAATTTCTTTCACGTTTACTTTTTACCTGATGAATATGGTTTCCATGAAATTTCAAAAAAGATTCAATGAATTTCCTTGTCTCCTATAAGTTCATTTAACTCTCGTATAAAGTCCATCTTTGTAATGTGTAGTGTGTACACTTAAGTGTCTTGTTGTCTTATTTTGAGAGGAAAGAGGAATATGCCAAGAACTATGTGAGATTCATCTCGAGTATTATGTTCTTTCTGACCCATAGCAATTATAGTGCCATCCAAAAAATAGAATAAAAATATATATGCTGATATATTTGCTTCTCTACCTTACAGTTGATTGGTACTGGAGCTAAATCTGTTCGATGTAGTCCAAATTTGGAGGAGCTTCAATCTGCAGATGTTATCATTGAAGCCATAGTGGAATCTGAAGATGTAAAGAAGAGCTTATTTTCTCAATTGGACAAGATTGCAAAACCATGTGCTATTTTGGCATCTAATACAAGTTCCATTTCCATTACCCGTCTAGCATTTGCAACTAACCGTCCTAGCCAGGTTTTACTTCTTGCTGTGCAATATATTTGTTCAGATTTCAATATACAAGGAGAAGAGAGGAATCCTCCTGTTTCTGGATTTGAGCTTTATGTTCACTTGCTCTTCCATTCTTTGAAGCTCCATGAGAATATAGTTCATTCCATGACAACTATTATTCACTATTTCAAGGATGATGATTTATCTGGTCTATTTTCTTTAAGCCTTATGGTTCTAGAGCCTAGGAGTTTTGTATGCCTAATCAATATGACTGGCTTGAGTCAAATGTTAACATACTTGATTTTGGGGCAAAATTTTGCTAGGACGACATGTTTCCTTGTCGTCTTAATGAGGGACATGAACATAATTCTTCATGTTTGCCGATGGACCATCTTAACAGAACTGGAAACCTGTCTAGTCGTAATTTCTGTTAAAGGTACAGTGTTGTAGTTTGTGCTTCCTGTCCTGTATTAAAAGCACAGGGACAGATTGAGGTTAAAAACAAAAAAACTTTTCTCCAACAAATTGAATGTATCAGGAAGAACTCCTTTCTTTTCAAAGGTAAATGTGCCCCTTTTCAGAAAGATCTTTGCTGTTGTTCATCTACTGCATATTGGAAGGATATATCTGTGCTTTTTTACATTACTTGCTCTATGTGAGGAGTTTGTGAGGTTATCAAGCAATTGCTGCATGGTTCCAAGTAAATGTGAAGACTCACCTTGTGGCCTATAGATGGCATGAATTTGTGATTTCCATCAGACTAGGGATTTAATAGATTTGATTTGTTGATGACTATAGACACATGATAGTGGTTGCATGCCTGCTTCTATTGAAGGTGTCTCTGTTTTTTCCTTTTTCCTTGGTCATATTTTGAAAGAACCAAGTTTTGACATGTGGAGGAAGTGAATCCCAAACCTTGGAAAGGATCTTTAAATTTTTTAACCTCATGATGATGATTAAGGTAGCAAATATGAGTTTTGAGTAAAAAATAAACTACTCTGCCTTCAGATATCAACACACTTCAATCATCGATTTGATGATATAGACCTAATGCAATTATTGCAGTCAGATATCATTTAATAAGTATCATCTCTTGTTAGTTAGTGACCATGCTAATAAACTATTTATGTGGAAAGTGACCATAATATAGGTACTATACTATTTTTATGGGACCAAACGTCCAATACCATGAACAAAAAAAAATACCATGAAGCATTAGTGCAGGTCTGGTTTTGGTCCTTCCTGATGTTGGTAAATGGCACACTTTTCATATGTGTGATCTAATCTACCTTTGTGATGCTGGAAGTGCAAGTTGTGAATTCCAGAAAACCATATTCATTTTCAGGTGATTGGCATGCATTTTATGAACCCCCCTCCTATCATGAAAGTGATAGAGATCATTAGAGGAGCACAGACATCGGATGAAGTCTTCCTGAAGATCAAAACCTTGTCAGAAAGGTTGATTCTAAATGCAGATATAATCTCTCTACCCATCCTTATATTGTATACGAAGTTGTAAAATGATTAGAATCACTGTAATTGCAGGCTTGGGAAGATAGTTATGTGCTCTCAAGACTACCCTGGTTTCATTGTGAACCGGATCCTGATGCCTATGATAAATGAAGCCTTTGATGCTCTTTATACGGGTGTGGCAACAAAGGAGGACATTGATAAGATGAAACTAGCTACAAACCATCCTATGGGTCCTTTGACTCTTGCAGATTTCATTGGATTGGATGTCTGTCTTTCAATACTGAAGGTTCTTCATAAAGGTCTGGGAGATGACAAGTACGCTCCTTGCCCACTACTGGTGCAGTATGTTGATGCTGGTAGACTTGGCCGGAAAGGAGGCATTGGGGTTTACTCTTACCCAAACAAAAATCAGGCTGTCAAACCACTTCCTCGCCTCTGATTCCCAGTACCAGAGCTACCACTACTTTCTAGAAGAACCGTTCTTTCATCTGGGAGTAGAAGATAATGTGCTGTTTTCCTGGTGAGAAAATACAAAACTTAGATGTGAATAAAATACTACACTGGTGTGCTGTAGCTGTTTCTTGCAGCAGGAAACATGAGAAGCATGTTTCCAAATAACCCAGTAAATTATGTGAAGCATTTCAATCAACACTCATCTAGATAGCTACATTACGTGAAAGAATACCTACCATGACTCTTTCTTAACCAACCAATTGATCACTGCCTCTTAGACGTCTTGCTGCATCGATTTCACATTGCTCGTATTCAGGCAAATGAAAGATCCCAATGTTTTTGTGTTTAAATGGGGAAGAGAAAGATAAAGGCTCAACATATAGTGGGGTTAGTCCAACATGTGAGATGAATTACTTAGTTCATTAGAATAAGGGTTTAATGTACAATGAATTATATTTCAAGTAAATCATATCAATTCATTTGTTTAAGCAAAAAACGGGTCATTTGGATTCCGACTTGTTTTGTGAATCAAACGATTGAAGCACGCGTGGTTTTTCGCCCCCCTCCCTTTCGTCAGTTTTCCTTCCTCTTAACCTCCTGAGCACGAGCACGGGAGGCCAAGCCTCAGTCGTATTATTTTTATTTATTTAATATATTTATTTTATAATTACTATATTAAATTAGTGATTTAATAGTCATAATTTAAATATTTGATAAATTATTTTGGTTTAATTATCTCATTGTTTTAATTAATTAAACCAATGGTTTTAAATTTTGTGACAATATATTATTAAATAATAATACATAAAAATATATATTATGTTATTGATAAATATATATTTATTTATTATATTAATTTTTTATTATTGTATTAAATTAGTGATTTTTAATGTTAAAACATATCTTATGTTATTAAAAAATAATTTATTTATTTATTATATTCGCTTATGTTATTTTTTACTTTTATTTACTTATTTTAATCATTTATTCTAGTCACACGTAATCATTGTATTAATTTATAATAAATTATAATAATTAAATAATATAATATAATTTTTCATTAATTAAGATATTAATATATTTTAATACTACACGTTAAATCATTTATAAGTGTAATAACCATGTTTATTTTGGTTAATTATCTGTTTAGGTATACATAATATTTAAATATATTATAAAAGGTTACTCATTCTCTTGTTTATATCATACTTTTCATTTGGGGACACTAACACTGAAATCTGTTTTCTAGTACACTTAAACTCGTCTACACTAACACCCAAGGATGAGTTAAAGTTGACTCAATTTATTTAAGATAGAATTGAATTCTTCACTTCATTTCAAGTTCACTATGGATTCCACGAAATCATGTGATTTGGAAGACAAGGTCACTAGAAAGCTTTTACAGAGACAAGATGAAAGTCCAAAGGGCTTCCTATGGTATATGCAATCACAAACTCTTCTTGTTTAATCTTACAATTTTTCAAAATCCTTAAAAGAATATGAGCAAATAAATCAACTAATGCAGAAAAAAAGCATGAAGCTGCCAAAATTGGTGGAGGGGGTGGAAGGGATTACGTAAGAAAAAAAATTGATTTGCAATTGCTATGTACATCAAAATAAATATGCACACAAATAACAGTTACAAATCATCGTACACAAACCTAGACAGATTTGAGATCATGGGACACTTGGCCCTGCCATCTGCGAAAATGACAACAAAATTTGGGTCAAGTTTAATGCGTATAACTAACTCATAATAATTTAATATCAGTAGCTATTAGTCTTAACGGCATGCGTCAACCATACTGGACCTTGCAAGCAGGAATTTAGCGAGGGGACTCAGGCTAGAATCTTCAGATAAATTGGCACTTGGTTGCTGCCTCTTTTCAGCCATAATTTGATTTGTGTTTTCTGCTTGTTGATTAGAAGGTGACTTTTTCACAAAGATTCGTGCTGCCAGATCCTGGAGTCCCTTCAAGGAAGAATCCTTTGAGCTGCAATAAATTATCTTGCTCAAGTGACTGAAGATTGTATAGGAGGCAACAAAAGAAAACAATGGCACAACTAGAGGGACGCACCTTCCTAACCGATGAAGCAACCTGCTGACAAGAACTTCACATGAGCCAGGAGTGCTGCGCTCCATTTCCATCAAAGAATTTATTACCATCCGCGTGGCTGAACCTTCTGAGTCATCACCAACAGCCTTCATAGCATAAACAAAAATTTGAGCAAGTGGAGGAGATACAGGTAATATGAAACAGACTAAATTCACCAGAGTTAGCAATAGAATATCTAGGTTTTAAAGTTGGGTTCAAGTCCATCCCTAGATGATTAGCCAAAATTAGGAGGCTTCTTCCCCACTAATACTACATGACTTCTTCTGATATTATGCAATTTGGGATTAATAACCACTAAAATGCCTTTACATTCAGGGCCTACTTAAAACGAACAAGAGGCCTAAGACATGAACAAGACACAGGTACAAGGTCAACAAGGCATAAACTATGCCCAACAAAGCAGACGTCCTAGTCTGATACCAAATAAAAATTGGGTCCAGGTCTATCCCGAGATGACTAGCTAAAGTTAAAGAGGTTTTTCCCAACTAATAACCATATGACTTTTCCAGATATTAACCCAAGTGGGATTTTTCCCATATAACATTTGCAATTCACTACATCCTTCTTTCATTCCTATTTATTTCCTATTATATTATTATCTTCTTTATTTTTTGTTTATTTTGTGATTCCATTCTGTCATTTTATCTTCCTTGGACCTAGCACTATAGCCAAAAGGCATGCATATTAAAACCTCAAAAGGCAATAACGGAAAAAGTGAAGAAACACCACAAAGTCTTAATACTTATTAATAAAAATCGAAAACAGAGATATAGGGAGTGCACAACTATGCATAAAGAACGAATAATAAGTGTGTTTATTCTAGAAATTAACAAGCAAACTAATAGCTCCCATACTTGAGTCAGCATGCTAACAATAAGATAAAGCTTTCCACAATTTTTTTTGAAACTTCCACAATTAAAAAATAAGATTAATAATGCCTATGAAAGGAAGCAGAAATAATAATTATAGCATTACAACTATAAGAGTAGTAATTCATTTAAGAATAAGATAAAACATGTTCACATACTCTTCATCTTGAGAGAGAGATGGAGAGTCGACAGTCAAACATTTAAATAATGTGCTTCATGATCACCTCTTTAAATGAAGGGATGAGAAGCAATGACAAAGCGGGAGATGAACTTGACACAGAAGTCCGTGTAACACCTTCATGAAGCATTACTGGATGTGCTTTTTGAGCAAAAATTTGTCCATCAAAATAATCAACTGAATCTCTGCCATGAGAAAAAAAGATATAATTAAACAAAGAACAAAGAGCACTTTGATTTAGGTGAGAAAAACAGATTACAAAGTACCTGGAAGAATCAGAGCTATTGGTTGTCCGTTCGGTAACTTTAGCTTCATGCCCATCCTTATTGAGCTTTCCAGATCCCGGCCTTCCTCTTCTCAATCCACCAAGTAATGCAGCCTTTGCCTGAACATTTGTTAGTTAGTGGAACAATATAACATGTTTCTTGAAGCTACTAACAAGTTTATCTATGGACAATTTAAACAAAAAGAGGAAAAAAAGAAAAGAAAAAAACCTCAGCAAGGTTGGTAGCACTGTCTTCATGAGAAGCCTTTGATGCTTTTTCTTCAATTCCAAGTCTGGTTTTTGGAGTTTGAGGAGTATCAGACTCTTCATGGTGGCCACGCAGAACCATAGTGCCAGTGATAGACACATCGTCAGATGATTTGCTGCTAGGCTACAAAAAATGAACAAATAGATCTAACCAATGAGTATCGAAGAAATGTGATAAATTTTAATATCCAATTTCACATGATGAGAATCAAATCCAGAGAGGCTTTATCAGAGAGGATGTGGATAAGATGTTTTGTGATAAGAGTAACTGATCCCATTGTTCCTCAGCTCAGCCCATTATCAATGAAATCTAACACTCGACTCAACTGGCAAGCTTCAGTGAGGGGCAGATCACTAAAAACGATCTGAAAAGGTGTCTATTCCACTTTCAACAAATGCAATAATTATGACTGGTTTACTCTCCACCCCTACCTTGCTCACGTCATAAAATCATACAATTGCATCGGATACTTCAACTCTAATAATATAGAACCCTTTATAGGTCTTTTACATGATAGTCATAGTTACCATGGCATTATGGTCTCCAAACATGGGAGATGATGGAACCATTCTGGGAGATCGAACAACCATTGTCCCCAACCCACTTACCAATAATTGTTCCTGAAATTCAGAATTCAAAGATGATAAACATCAGCAGAAAATAAAATCAGTAGACATGGATCAAAATACCAGACATGAAATACTTACATCTTCAAGAGAAGTTTCTTCTCTTTCACCACCTTGTAGGCTGCTCTCATCTTTCTTATCCAATTCATGAGTGCCTCTATCCAAAGGTTTTCTTGGATAATAAGGTAAATCAGGTTTTCTTTCTTTTGTACCACCAACCTGAGGAGGTCTTACTGCATTGCGAATAGTTCCTGTTCCTTGAGACTCACCCATGCTGAAGTCCCACCCAGCATTTTTTAGAGATTTTTCATGCCTACCACAAGTTAAATAATAAGTGAATGCCCATAAACTTTCATGACATAAAAATTCCTAAAACTACGTAGACTGCCCCAACCTTGCTTGAGTAGTTCCCTCGTATCTTTGATCCAAGTTCACCTTGACCGTGCCAGTAGAGGTATCTTCAAGAGCATCATGACCATTTCTAACGGTACTCAAACCTTCCTTTTCTGGGAACTTTGGGCGATCTCTATCACAAATGAATAAGGGAAAAGAAAATGAGAAGAGGCACAGTTTAGAGTCATTCCATAATAATAGTGCATACCTTATTCTTTCCAAAAGCCTTGGACTCTTTCTGGCATTTCTGATGAAACGATGCTTTAGAAGCTCCTTGGCACTTGGCCTCTGAAATTATGGGGCAAAACAAATGAAATCAGAATAATCACATTCAAGTATTTCCAGTATTTTGACATCAGATGAAGACTAATATTGGCATTTTTTTGCTTTTCAAAAAAAAAAATCAACAAAGTTTTATTTTCTATTTTTGTATGGAGAGTGAATTTATTAAGAAAAAGGAATAAAAAGATACAACCTAGCAGGTGGGGCCTCCCAACACATCAAGGGTTGGGAGGGATGTGCCCCGTTTAGCTTGAAGGCCCGTAAGATGATTAGCAGATCTGGGTACATGGACCCAAGTACAATCAAGGGAGGAGGAGAGGCTATAGATATATAAGAAGGTGTCCCAATGCCGCCAGGGTAGAGTCTTGAATTTGGCACACCAATCAATTACCACTTTGGAGTCACCCTCAATAATGAGGGCATCAGAAAATCGGTCACGCTAGATTCTAAGGCCATGAAGCATCCCAACAAGCTCAGCCGAGGTGGACTCGGATATGTTCAAGGGGCCAGCGAAGGAGAGAAGTAGGCTACTGCTGTCGTTGTGGATAACTCCACCAAATCCCACAAGACCAAGACAACCATAGGCACTGCCATCAAAGTTAGACTTGAGGAGTCGAGGTGGATTCTATCCAGAAGGTTGGCCCAGACAAACTGCATGAAATGACGATGGAGCAGTACATGACAGGTGGATTCTGGAGTGCTTTGGCAAAAGGGGCAAGATGGGTCAGGAACTTGGGACCTGCACCTGAGCAAAGCATCTGAGGTGAGGACCTTATTTCTGCAGGCACACCAAACAAAAAAATTTGCTTGTGAAAGGGCAAGGAAAGACCAGGCCATCGCAGCTGGGTGGTGAGGCCGAGAGGTGTTGAAGCCCTGAATGCAATTGCATGCTGAAGCAGCAGTTAAAGAACCCTTTGGGCAAGGGGTCCAGATTAGAGTATCCAGGATGGAGGCTCTGATTTTGACATTAGTGAGGCCAAATAAGAGATTAGAAGCCTCTAAGGCTTCAACGACCTCTTCAGAATTGGAGATTCCAATCGTTCAAATGTTGACAAATGTCGGTGATCAAGACCATAGGGAGGTTGGATAGGCTCGAGAGTGACCTGAACATGTTCGCTAGCGGATTATCTCCCAGCCACCAATCTGTTAAGGAATAGTCCCACATGGATTAGTGAGTACAAAGATCTTGAGTTTATTAGTTGGGAAAAAAACTTTATAAGTTGGCTAGTCATGTTGGGATGGGCCTTGGACCCAACCTCATATGGTATCAGAGCAAGCAAAGATCTAAGATGGGAAAGGAGAAGAAGATGAAGAAGAAGAAAAAAAAGAAAAAGAAAAAAGAGGAGTTTCTCGTTTTTCCTTAAGACTTTCTTTCCAATTTTTTTTTTTTATTAGATGTCTTAGTCACTTACCAAATGTTTCCTATAGAAAATTTTATACCGTTTGAAAGATCTTCGAGTCTAGTTTTCAACTCTAAAAGAATCATTGAAATCAGATTTTTCTAGATAAAGAAATCGACATCTAAAACAGCAAAGGCCAAGCAACAGAAATGTTTCGTGTAGCAGCAGAAAACTTTAATTTTCTAAATGGTTTGTACCCACATTATTGAGGATTTATATTGAGAATTATATCTCAAAAGAAAGTTATGTGAGTCTACTTTCTATCCCAATAAACCCTTTTTCAATTTGATCTTTCTAGAGAGAGATATCCACATTGGAAGAATCAAAGGTCATGCGGGTATCTGGCTACAAGCGAAGATCTAAATTTAAGCCGAATTTTGTTTCACTTTTGAGTTGCTAATGTTGGTTGAGTTTCCTATTTGTTTTCAAAATCTAGTCAAGATTTTACCAACTAGAGTATCTATCCTTCCTTAAAAGTTTCTTTTGTTTGATCTCACATTACATTAGTTTCCTTAAAAAAAAGTCTTTCCCATTATGAGTTTAGTTTCCTTTTTTAAAAAGTCTGAAATTTTTTATTTAGAAAGTTTTGTTTCCTAATTCTAGATTCCAAATAAGAGTCCTAAATCTCCCTTATTCTAGAATTATCTCTTGAATATTTTCTTTGTAATTGGTCAACTTGTGTGAAGTAGTAATTGCCTTATTTGAAAAGTCTATGTTTAGAAAGTTTTCATTACTATGATCCATCTCAAAATATTCTTATTGGGGGTTTTTTAAGTTTCCTAAATCATCATGTTACTAGAGGAATTATTTTTTTATCTCCCTATTGAGTTAAACCTGGTTATTCCATCTATTGGTATAAAAACGCCTCCTTCTTAATTGGAAGTATGAAGAGTTGCATTGTGCGCCTCCTTCCGTTTGAAATATGAGAGCTACTATCTTTTTATTCACACCTTAACTCTTCAAAGTACTTCTTTTTCAAATTGTGTTTAATAAAATCACTTTAAAGCAATACCTATAAACCCACAACCTAAAAGTATAGAAGTGTGTCCAGCATCCACCTTGAGTCAAGTCTTTGATTCTTCACCCAAGAGGTGATTTGTGTTTGAACTACCTTACAAACTTAGTAGTCTCTTTGTTGTGCCCAAAAGTTGGGCTATTTTTCCGCCATTAAAATTAAGCGGAATGTGTTTCAAACTATGACCGTTTTAACTGGTGTATGGAGCTTTGTCGTATGGCTAGGAGTGATTTTTCTTCTCTCACCATTATGATGTGTAAGTTGGGTTTCTTGGTAAAAAACAACGAGATCCTCAGCTTGAGGAGGAAAAGTAGAAGAAGAAGTACAAGTAAGAGGTAACCAACAATGAAGAATTCCACATATTGTGATAGTCAAGTTTTATGTGGCTAGAATATCCGAGTAAGGGGGAGACAAGATGAGAACAAGATGAAGACTATAAGCAAGATGTGAACAAGAAGAAGATGAATCCAATCAAGGCAATCAAAACTTCTTTTTCAAGCACATAAGTTTCTTGACCAAGATTATTTGCAAGTGAAGTTACAAGCACCAACTTGAGGGGGAGTATTAAGAGACACCCACGTGTGTAGGGGTAACATAGCTAATAAATAAGGAGAACTTCCATAGAGATGGCATAGAGTTGTAATTATACAAGCTGGTGTATGACCTCTTATGTTTTTTTTCCTTTTGAAGCATGTAGCCCTAAGGACATTGTAGTTATTGTAAACACTTTCACACAACTATAAATATAGCCTCAAGGTATAGGGTAGAGCATTCAAGCCCCTTCCACTTGCGACAAATTCCAATCTGACCAAAATTTGGTTTGAAGCCCATTGCCAAGAAAGCACTTGATAGTGCCAAAAAATTGGGGAAGAAGAAGAAGAAATTTTTCCTCCAGATAGGCGAGAACTTGTATTTTCTGTCACCATCCAGCCACAAGCCGTCCTGCTTTCCAGCTTTAGGAACAACTAGCGCACGCCAAATCAGCGAAGGGGAGGTGTTGAAGCACCATAGCCATTTGAGTAAATATGCTAAATTGGTGCCTGCAATGCTTCTGATGCCGATGGTCATAAGTTGGCAGACATCAGCCCATTTCACAAGTTGATATTTCCTTTCACCATTGGGTCCTCCCGAAAGAAAACAACGCTTGAGGAATTCCATATGGTTGACAACAACAGCAGGGCAATGGAATAAGGAGAGGAAGTAGTTGAGAATCCCGTGAAGAGAAGACTTTATAAAGGTGAGTTTGCTAGCCTTCAAAAGGAACTTGTCACGCCAAGTAGCCAATCTGCCTTCTATTAAGTTGTAGAGCCTAATCAACGCCCTACGCTGAGTCAGTATGCAGTAAGGTCGCCATGGGGTTGGAAGCCCCCCTCCCGGGAGTGTGGGGGCGGAGCCCCTGCCAGGTCCACGATATATTAACTATTGTTTCATTAAGGGCAGTTTGGGCGTTGATTAGGCTCCCATTGTGGAAAGATGTTCCACGATAATGGTCAAGAGGAAGGGAAAAAGTAGGTCACCTTGCCTAATCCTTCAAGTGCCATGGAAGCGCTCACAAGAAATGCCATTAACTAGGATGGAGTAGGATGCCGATGACGACGCCTGCAAAATCGAAGGTAAGGTTGTTGACGGCGGAAAACATTCCCAATCGAGTGGAAGAAGATGGAGATCCCAACCAAGTGGAAGAAGACGGCGACAAAGAATGGCACACGGCAAGGGGCCGGAATTCCGGGAAAAAAGAAAAACGAAAGGAAGAAGAAATAGCGTGGGTCGTCGGAAATTCAGAAATTTTGCTGGAAATCAAACCAAGGAGAACCGAAAGGGTGATACGAATTACAACGAAAAATGGAAAGAAGCGATCTTTCGTTTCAATACCGTTGGCCGCAACTTTGGATTTCACAGTTTGTCTCGTAGATGAAGAAGATTTGCAAGTTCCTCGGCTTCGGGAGATTAGAGTCGGAGACCTCTCTTTCTCTGTTTCGGTTTTTTGACAAAAAGGAATGAGAATGTTGAAAGCCATCCAAAGCAGAGGTAGGTTGATAATGGCCCGAGTGCACCTCCCCGAAAAATTTGGCACATCCTTCTGTTGGAAAGTTTTGAGAGACAAAATACTAAGCTTCATCCCATCGAAATCGCCCTTGAGACCCCCATCCGTTCGTCCCATCCCTCCCGAAAAAGACGACCTTCAGTTCCCCCCTCTCTCATCTCAGAAATCCATCCCACCTTTGAATATTTTGATCCCGTCAGGCCAGAAATCCCCTCCCCCAAAAAACTAAAATATTGCCATACATTTGCCCTCTGACCTTTTCTCGATCGGATGTAATGCTTTAAAATCAGCCCTCAAGGTGAAGGCCAAGTCCGTCGAATGGACAAATGAGACCCTCACACACTTGTTTCGGGATAAAATCCACATCGACTACCTCCCGAAAGTCTCCTGGCTGAGCCCTCGACAGTGGCTGGTCTTTCTTAACTCATGGGAGGAGGTGAAGATAGTCCTCGAAGAAAGCTTGTGGGAGACCGAAATTGGGATAACAGTGTCGGAATGGGAGGAAACCCCCAGGAATCTTCCCCTCGGACAATGGATATCCGTCAAGGGACTTCCAATAGAACTGTGGTCGGAGGAGGTCCTGCAAAGAGTATTCTGTGCTTTTGGAACCATCATAAGATGGGATGACGACACGATGGAGAAAAAGAAATTGGACATTGCCAAGGCGTTCGTTTCCCCAAACACGGGTTGGCCTGAATCTCTCTTCACGGAGTTAAATTTCGGCGGCGATTTCGTATGGCTTGAGGTGTCTTTCGGAGCCATGGAGATTCTGCGACTGCCGGAGCTTCGCCAGACTCAAAGAAGACGAACTACTCTGGAAGCCAACTCACCCCCAACCCGAGTCAACTCGGTCTTTAACTCATCGGATTCAGGTGAGTCAACCTCTTTACCGAGTTCTAGATCGAACTCGGGCTCAAATTCCAAATCATGGGGGAGTTTTTCGAAACGAGACGACATCTCGCTTTTCGAAACACAAAAGGTTTTTCAAATCCGGGAAATCTTAGAACCGAGTCCCGATGAATCCAGCAAAGGCCCATCAGCGGTACATTTCGAAAAATACTCCCGGTGTACTCCAACCACGGGACTGCGTCTTCCCGAAAACTCCTGCGCGATCCTCCAGATACCAATGAAGGCGCCAAAAATAAAAGAAGCACCCTTCCTTGAAGCGTCATCTGCCATCTCTAAATCAAAATCAAGGAATGACGGTAAAAATCGGGAGGTCGCAGCCCACACATCTTCCGGTTCGTAGTGTAAAGAAGGGAATCTCCAAAAAGACGTTCCAATGCCCCACCCAGGTACGATTTTCGAAAATCTGACTCAATCCATTTCAAAGGAGTTTTCTTCGAATAGTGCAGATAGACCGTCTCCCGGAGCAACGTTCACCAAGGGTGTTCACTTTTTCCAAGGCAATTTTCTAATTGTATAGCAGAAAATTCAAATTCTGCTTCAGGAACCCCCATCTCAACTTTCTCCAACCCCCACACCTCTACACCCAGTACGCCTACCCCCATCTACTTGGGCCCAGAAATACCGCAAGCCACATTACCCTCCTCCTCCTCCTCTGTTTCCCTATCCCACGGCTCCAACTCCCAAGGAAACCACCACTCAATTAGCGCAACCCTACCTCTCCCCCAGAAAAGCCCTCTCGATCCCCCATCCTTTTCCTCAACCCGCCACTTGAATCTCCATTTTCGAGATCAGTACCGCCCACAACACAATTTAAATTTTGATCTCGAGCATACACTCCAAAACATACAATCTAGCCAAGCTAGCCAATTCACTACTCCCGAAACTCTAAATGAAAACTGTCAAGCGACATCTCTCTTTTCGGATATCCCGGACAACACTGGATTGGGAATAATAGAGTTTGCTCACTTACCCCCTCAGCAAGAAACTGACACTAATGCCTCCAGAATTCCAACGCCGGCTAATCTCCACAATCAGGACAACCAAGTTATTCCCCAAACCCCTCTCTCTCCTGGAAGACCTGGCCGTGTGGTCAAGGCACTCCAAGTGGAAAGGCACAAATATGATGCCGAATCTTGGCAGCAAATGATGGCTTTGGCCCATCTTATGAGAGCAACTTTTAGAGGCCTGTTACCTGGAGACAGAAATGCATCCAGAGTCATCAAGTATGGTAATAAATGATCGTGCTTTCTTGGAATGTTCGAGGACTTGGGGCTTTTCGGAAGAGGGGACTGATCTCTAATTTTATTTCTCAATTCAAGCCTTCCATTGTGATCCTCCAAGAAACAAAGTGTCAAGAGATGTCCGATGCTATCGTCAATGAGCTTTGGTCCAATTCTTCTATTAAGTGGGTGGTTGTCAATGCTGAGGGTAACTCGGGAGGTATCCTAGTCGCTTGGGACTCGACGCTCTTGGCATCCTTGCAAGTATTTGAAGGCTGTTTCTCTTTGGGTCTGCAGTTTAGAGACCTCTCCTTGAGCAAAACCTGGTGTGTAGGGGTATATACGGTCCGACCAGATACCGTGAGCGTGGCTTATTTTGGGAAGAGCTCAGTAATCTCTTCTAGTTCTGGAGACTTCCATGGCTCTTCGCTGGTGATTTCAATGCCATTCGATACTGCAGTGAGAAGAAGCCGCCAGCTAATCGCATTTCTGCTTCTATGCGTGGTTTCTCTGACTTCATTGGTGGGTGTGGGTTGGATGAGATCCCTCTCTCGGGGAAAAATTATACCTGGTCGAATAACCAACAACAACCTATTTTGTCCAAATTAGATCGATTTTTGGCTTGTCCAGAGTGGCTGCAACTTTTTGGGAATGTCTCAGGTCGGGTTTTGAATAAGGTGGGATCAGATCATTGGCCAATCATGTTGACCACTTCTTTTGAGAAATGGGGACCCTCTCCTTTCCGGTTTGAGAATTCATGGTTATCTACCAAAAATTTTGAAGCTCGTATTGATGAATGGTGGGCCGAGGGGCCAGACATGGGCAGGCGGGTGTGGGCTTTTCCTCTAAAGCTTCGGTTTATAAAAAAGAAAATTAAAGAGTGGGCCACAGAGCATCGCATTTCTCTGGCAACTAAGAAGTCTTCCATTATCTCCCAAATTGAGGACCTTGACTTGGCGGAGGAGCAAAGGTATTTATCTCCAGCGGAGTTCTCTACCCAAATCTCTCTAAATTCAAATCTTAATTTACTTCTCCACCAAGAGAAGGTCCGTTGGAAACAACGTGCCAGATTCAAATGGCTAAAGGAGGGAGATGCCAACACAAAAAAATTTCATGCAGTAGCTTCGGCTAAGCGAAGGTCCAACCGTATTACATCTTTATGCATTAATAATGAGGTAACATCGTGTAGGACCTCGATCACTAATGTGTTACTCAAGTTTTTCACAGATTTATATTCGGAGGAATGTTATTATAGACCGAAGCTTCAGAATATCAGGTTCTCTCGCCTTTCTCTAGCAGTTGCCTCTTTTCTGGAGTTGCCGTTTTCATTGGGAGAGGTCGAACGTGCTGTTTTAGGCATGGAGGGTGATAGGGCACCATGCCCTGATGGCTTCAACGGGGTTTTCTTAAAAAGGTTTTGGACTCATCTCAAGGGGGATATCATTGCCATGGTGAATGGATTTTACAACAATGGGATCACGTTCCATAGTATTGGTGCTTATTTTATTGCATTGGTCCCGAAGAAGGAAAGTGTGGAGAAACCAGAGGATTTCAGGCCTATCAGTCTCATCTCTAGTGCTTATAAGATAATTGCCAGAATCTTGGCGCACCGTCTCAAAGCTCTCCTTCCATCGGTTATTCAGAAAGGGCAAGGGGCTTTTTTGAAGGGAAGGAAGATTCTGGACTCTACTATGGCTGCTCACGAACTTATTGATCATTTTCAGCGCAACAAGGATCCTAGAATTGCCCTAAAGTTAGATCTTGAAAAGGCTTTTGACAGAGTTAATTGGATCCTGTTATATGAGATCATGGAAAAGATGGGTTTTGGCAATAGATGGAGATTTTGGATAAGAAGTTGTGTGGGCTCAACTTCATACTCGCTCCTCATCAATGGCTCCGTATGTGGTTATTTCAAAGGGACCAGAGGTATTAGACAGGGAGATCCCCTATCCCCGCTCTTATTCAATATGATTGGTGAATTTCTATCTGCTATGTTCTACTCGGCAGGTAATCTTGGGTGGCTCCCCCCTACTAGCTCCAGTTCAGCTTATAATATTCTCATTCTTCAGTATACAGATGATACCATAATTTTCGGAGTCGGCACCACTGATTATGAGCAAAAGATTAAAGCTGTGTTGGGTCTTTTTGAGGTAACCTCTGGTCAAAAAGTAAATTGGGGAAAGACTTCTTTAATGGGCTTCAATGTTAACCTTGAGCTACTCAGTGAGATGGCAAGTATATTCGGATGCACAATAAGTCACTTACCTGGAACATATCTTGGTTTGCCTTTTTTCAATGGTCGTATTTGCAAGAGGGTTTGGAATCCGGTGGTGGAAAAAATGGAATCTCACATGGCATCATGGAAGGGACGTTTTCTTAGTAAAGCGGGGAGACTCATCCTTCTCAAGTCCTGCATAGCCAGTATTCCAAATTATGCCCTATCTTTCATGTCTTGCCCTGTTGCAATTTGTAAGATTATGGATAGCCTAAAAAGGCGTTTCCTATGGAGAGGATCGAGTGATGCATTCAAGTACCATCTGGTTAGCTGGGATGAAGTATGCATGCCAAAGAATATGGGTGGCCTGGGAATCCGGAAAACTAGAGAAATGAATCAAGCTTTGTTGCTGAAATGGCTATGGAAATTTAATACTCACTCCTCAAATCTCTGGAAGGAAATGGTTCTCACAAAGGTGGGTGGGGTCCCTCACTGGTGGATGTCTGGTGGGAATCGTAGAGCCCTTTCCTCAATATGGAGGGCATTATATCTTCTGTTTCCTAAATTCCATTCGGCTAGCAGATTCTATGCAGGCAATGGTAGCACGCTCAAGTTTTGGGATGATTTGTGGATTGGGCAAGAACCCCTGCAGGTTGCATTCAGGAGTTTTTATCTTCTCACCACTCGTAGAGAGATATCAGAAGCAGAAGCTTTGAGGGGGGGGGGGGGGGGGGGGGGGGGGGGGGGGAGGGGGGGAGATATGAATCTACATCCTAGAAGAGGTCTCTCGGATAGTGAGGCTCTGGAGGCCAGTCGATTGATGGACCTTGTTGCTCCATTTAAAACTCGTCCATTGGAGGCTGACAAGCTCATTTGGTGGCCAGACAAAAAGGGCTCCTTCATGGTCTCATCAGCATATGGCTTTTTAAACAGCGGTAACTCAGCTTGGAGGGTGAATGAAATCAAATTTGTATGCCATTTATGTGCCCCTCCAAAGGTAAAGTTCTTCATGTGGAGTGCCTGTCAAGGTAAAATTCTCTCGGCAGCCGTATTGAGAAGAAGAGGTCATCCCTCAGTGGATCCCATATGTCCACTCTGCAACTCTGAAAATGAAACTACTAGCCATATTCTTCTCCATTGTAGCTTTTCTTGGAAGGTGTGGATCAGCATTCTTGGAAAGTTTGGTTTTCAGTTCTGCATGGCGGCTGATCTACTTTCGTTCAGTAAATCTCTCATGTACCCCTATGCCGAGTCTTGGAAAGATGATGCTCTCTACATGTGCTAGTTTTATCCCATGGGGTCTTTGGAATGAGGGCAATAGAAGACGTTTTGATGCTAAAAGTGAATCTTTAGACCGAGTTACGGACAAAGTGATTGGGCAAATATCAACTTGGCTATTAACCAAGAAAGCTTTCTCTCCTTATTTGGGTTCCTCCATTCGTGGAAATTGGAGAAACTTGGCTTTGATGCACATTGGGAAAAAGCCTCCGGTTATGAAAGAATGGTCTCCTCCTGATCCTGGTTTCCTAAAGTTAAATTTTGACGGTTCGTCTCTTGGCAACCCTGGTATCTCTGGTTTCGGAGGATTTATTTCAAATCATTCCGGTAATCAGCTCTTCACTTATGCCGGACCCCTTGGTATATCAGACTCTACGTTTGTTGAATTGCATGGTCTCCTCTCCGGTCTTTGTATCTTCAGAGATAAATGTAGGGGTCCTCTCTACCTTGAAGGTGACTCCAAAGTGGTGATTGGTTGGTGTGAGAACGCATCTTCTCCTCCATGGAGGCATTGGGATACATTTAAAGAAATTTTAGATATTACCTCAATTATTCCTTGTATTTGGTCTCATATTCCGAGATCCGCAAATTCGGTAGCTGATGTGCTTGCCAGGCAAGAAGCTACCCTACAATCACTGGTTGTAAGGGACGTGCTCCCTCAAATTTTGTAATTCTCTTTCGTTTTATTAATACATCTTCAAAAAAAAAAAAAAAAAAGAGTAGGATGCCAATGAGATGCAGGTACGCATCCAAAAGCGCCAACGAGTACTAAAGCCCATTTGACCGAACAGATGATCCAAAAGCTTCCAATTGACGTTGTCAAAGGCTTTCTCAAAATCTAGTTTGAGAGCAAATCTTGGTTGTTTTGAACACTTGAAGGAGTCGAGGAGTTCATGTGCAGCCATTGCAGAATCCATGATGTATTGGCCTTTGATGAAGACGCTCTGACAAAGATGAATAATCTGCGGGAGGACCTATCTAAAGCGGTTATAGCCAACAGCCAACAGCCAACCACAATATTTTTGTAGGTGCTAGTGGTGAGGCTAATGGGTCTGAAGTCGCATGGGAGTTCAGTGTTGGTTTTCTTGGGGATTATGGCATTGAAGAATGATCCCAACGCATGGTAAGTGATACCACACTAATATAAATTGTTGGCAAAGGTGTAGACATCATCACGAATTGTCGACTTGCAATGGCGAAAAAATTTCCCATTAAACCATCAGGTCGAGGGTAGCAGTCCATGGGCAGTCCAAGGGCGACAACGTCAATCTCATCATGGGAGAAAGGGAGCTACAACAGGCTTGCCAAATTGGTGCTTGTGCGCTGATACTGCAAGTGTTGAAAAATTGGTCTATCAAACTAGTCTTCAGTATAGAGATCTGCAAAAAACTTCACGATGGAATTAGTTATGGAGAGTCTATCCGAGCTCACCTGACCCTCAATGTTGAGGAAGGTGATCTGGTTAGCTCTCCTCCTGGCTAAAAGATCCAATTTTCTTTTGAATAGTTACTATTTATAGAAAGACTATTCCTCATAATCATAACTGCATTCTAACTCTGTAAAGGTTTTTTTTTTTATGAAAATGCGTATATTGATAAATAGATAGAAATGCAAACCTAGTTTTAAGGGTCTAGCTCCACAACAAAGTGTTGAAGAGACACACCAATTTTAGCCTGAGAGTCTGCTAAGTGGTTAGCAAAGCGTGGAATGTGTGTCCACGTACAATTTAGCCTAGAAAGTAAATTACAAATTTCATTGAACATATCCCAATGTCACCATGGGGGGTGGCCATGATTTGTGCACCAATTGATGATTACTGCTGAGTCACCTTCAATACAGAGTGGGCCAGAGAGATGACTGGAGAAGACCTTGAGCCCGTGCAGAAGTCCAGTGAGTTCTGCAGTAGTAGAGTCTGACTTGCCAATGGGACCAGCATAAGAGAAGAGAAGTTCGCTATTTCCGTTGTGAAGAACACCACCGAAACCCGCAGGTCCAGGGCAACCTAGAGCACTACCATCAAAGTTGAGCTTTATATGTCCAAGTGGAGGGGGAGCCCATGTGGCCATAGTAGGGGGGTGAGCGGGAAGGGACATCTCGGCAATAGATAGCCAATTTTCCCTAAAGTTTGAGTCATTTTGGGATAGGCCTTGGACCCAACTTCACATGTTCTATTAAAAGGTATTAAGCATGGCTGGTGGCTAAGGTCTTACACAAAATGTAGGTATACATGTGTTTGAGACTTTTCCCAATGCAGTGTTGGCTTCCTTATCAATTGGATGTATAGAATACTACAAATGGCAATTCATTGGAGGAGATCCATATGAAGCAACCTCTGAATTTGTTGCTTAGGAGTCATCTAAGGTTAGTAAACTCAACAGGGCCATTTAAGGTATGAGCAATCTCCAAGACCACAGTTTAAAACATTTAATACACTGATACTAGAGTCAAAGTGGAGAAAAAGTAATGTACATCATTCATAATTTATCTTACATAGAAGTAATGAAACCATATTCCCTGTTGTTCATATAAATGAAACTGCCATCTCTAGAAATAATTCAGAAGGTATTAATACTGCAAAAAGGTAATACTAGAGACCAGTTTCAAACCAAGGATTTGGGAAGTCTCCAATTCTTTTGGGGATTGAGGTTGCTTGGTACAAACATGGTATTAATCTTTCTCAAAGGAAGAATACCTAAAAATCAGCATCATTTCAAAAAAAGAAAAAAGGAAGTATACCTCAAACTAGTTATTGAAGTGAAGAGATGAAGTAACAAACTAAACTGCCACTTTGCAAGGAAATATTTATGCCAACAACATATAAAATGAGATTGTTTGCCAGCCAGCAGAGCTGCTGAACTAAACGTAAAACTATAAGAAAATAATGAAGTTAAATATAAAATACCTCTGCTGGAACTTTCTTTAAACATAAAGAGACAAACTCTTTGAAGGGACGGGAGAAATGCTCATCCAGCTGCATCACAGAACCAAAGAATGATGTATTAAGCTGTTAAAAAGAACTGCCTTGCACTTATGTCTCATTTTGTTGTTTCCCATTTTCTGCCCTTCTCTATTCTTTTTAAACAGGTCAAACATTTTTGGTTAATTAATAGGTAACAAACCTGTGGTGGGTTCTCACGTGGAATAATGAAAAGAACTCTCATTGGGTGCAAGTCTGCCAAAGGAGGCTCTCCTTTTGCCATCTCAATTGCTGTAATTCCCAAAGACCAAATATCTGCCTGAACGAGGAAATAGTCACAGCAGTAAGCATAAAGGTTCCAAGTTACAAATAGGCACATGAAATTTTATTACAATTGATTCTCCAAAAAAAAAAAAAACCCAACTTTACCTTTTCATTGTATCCATCAGAATTTTGAATTACCTCAGGGGCCATCCAAAATGGTGTGCCCACAAATGTCTGCCATAATAGACCCATCAATATGACAACACAATCAAAACATAAATAGCAGCTTTCAATTACATTAAATAAAAATCTTTATCACATTAAAACATGTAACGGGCTAAAATGTAATGCTAAACGAACTCATTCTAAAGAAGATTGATCTCCTGTATGGCTACTATTTACATTTTCTGAAAAGTGAACTTATAATGTGAAAATTCAAGCTGTAATAACATTTTGAAAAGTCAAAAATGATTTTTTCCTTACTCAAATTTTAATTTTCATTAAAAAATGATATCTTCCCTCAACTGGATGAAAAAAAATTTCATGGAGCAAAAAATGCAGAAAAACAGGAGAGAGTATTCATACATCCTCATGCTCCCAGTGATCCATGGGTATGAGACACAATTCAAATACCTTTTAAAAGTCCTCCTTAGGAGGCAGTTACCTTATCCCCATTTAGAAAGGACTGTGAGTTAGAATCTCATTGACCAGAGACTTACATCATGAATTAAGTGAATTGAAGAGAAAAATTACTGTACTATTTTCTATTTCATCCTCTTATTCTCACTTTTAACCCTTTACTAGAATCATAAATCGGTATAGCATTAGTGTATTGAATGAGGGGATACTTTTACTTTTCTAGATCTGGGGTGAAGTTTCTTTTTTTTTTTTTTTTGATGAAAAGTGCTCTGTCAGGTGGCCTACTTTAGTGAAGAAAATCTACCTGGGTGAAATGTGGAATCAAACTTCAAGGCGGATTCCCTTGCGCTACCACTAATAAGGTTTTGATTACTGTTTTGAACAGTTGCACCAAATTAACAAATAGTAAAGTCTTTAAGAAAGGGTGAGAACATGACCTTTCTCCTAGATATTGTTCTGGTCAATTGTGCAGAAACACCAAAATCTGCAACCTACATCACAAATTCATGAACATAAGCTTTTTCTACACAAATAAGCAAACACCTTATAATCTAGAATTTTCTTGTTTCTGAACAGTTCAAAATCATTCATGCTAGTATAAAGAGATTTTTTTTTTAAATAATGATGATTTTAATTCAAGAAACAAGAAAAAACATCAGGGGAGGTCTCCCCTTACAACAAGGGATTGAAGGGAGGGACCCAATTTAGCACAAGAATCTGCAGCGAAAGTGGTTGATCTGAGAACATGGGACCATGTACAAGGGACAGAGGGAACAAGATCCAGAATATCGAGATAAATCTGCCAATGACACCATGGTGGGAAAGGGAAGACATCATGCATACCTTCACATCCCCATTTTCTGTGAGCAAAATGTTTGCCGCTGCAAATAAAACAAAAACCAGCATGTTAACTTTTTTTTTTTTTTTTTTTTTTTGAGAAGAGTGAGCTTTATTGAAAAAAAGAAAGGGAAATGCAAAACCTCACTAGAAGGGCCCTCCCTTTGCAATAAGGGATTGGAGGGAGGATCCTCTCTTAGCAAGGGAGCCAGCCGAGTTAGTTGATTGAGGCACATGCGACCATGTACAATGCAACAGAGGAATTATTTCTGAGATCTGGTTGGTGCACTTCCATTAGGCATTTACATCATTGAGGGAGGAATTATTTTTTTATAGGCATTTACATCACTGAGGAAGGAATTATTTTTTTATAGGCATTTACAAGTTACCACTTACAATGCAATAGCGGGGTCATACCAAAAATAATTATTTCCTGAGGGGTACATGGGCACAGATCTGGTAATTATTTCCCCAAGGGAGGAATTATTTGTGATAGGCATTTACAAGTTACCATTTAAAAACTACTAGAAATTTAAGAAAAATAATAAGTAGGGCATTTACCTTTGAGGTCCCTATGGATTTTCCCCTCATTATGCAGATACTCAATTGCATGTAGCAAGTCTCGTAAAATGCAAGCAATAGATGTTTCATCAAGAGGAGGACCTGTTTGAAGCTACGAAAGGATACAAAAACTTAGCAGTCTCAAGTCATTTTAAGTGGTGGAGCCCATTTTCAGCCCTTAAAACAAGACTGCAAGAATACATGTGAAAAAACCTTTTTAACAGTAAAATGAAAGATGTCTTAATAACAATCAGCATCATTTCAAAAAAAAAAAAAAAACAATAAAATGAAAGAACCCAGTTAAATTTTCTGATAAATAACATATCCTAGTCAAAAAGCACTATAATCACAAAGCGCTTACCAAATCAAAAGAACCCTCCAATCAATCATACATATGAAAAATACCTTATACTCAAGGATCTTCTTCTTCTCTGTTATCTTGTTAATGCTCTTGCAGCTATTTAATTTAGCTTTTATAGTATAAGTTATTTTTTCTAATGAATCTAGCATGCAACAAAGCAACAAACTTCATGCTCAAACTTATTATTCTCATAACCACTTGTTTTTACTCTGGTTTTAGTCCTTGCTATTTTTTTAAATTTAACTCCATTACCTTTGTTCATCAGGAAACCAATACAATGATAAAAAACTCTGCATAAATGTTCTCATATTGGTAATGTAGAAAACTCTTCTGAAGGATATATGCAGCAAATGGAAAGATGAAGAAACCTACCAGATCAGCCACAGAACCACCAGCCATGTATTCCATTACTATTGACAACTTAGTCTGGTGAAGATAGGAACTATAATACTCTGTAATATATGGAGATCGACATTGGGACAGAACAGAAATTTCCTGATAGAAAGAAAAGAAGTAAGATAACCATGCACAATTAAATGATGACAGGCAACATTTGCAGGTCAAATTACTTAGATACCTTTTGAATATCTTCAATTTCATCCTCACTGTAAGAACAAAACAAACCATGTATAAGAAATCACTTCTGATATAGATGTGGAAAACGACTTCAAAATACTAAGTGAAGAAGGTTCACAGGATGCAGTAACATGTCCATAAGCAATTAAGAATGTACTACGGAATGCCATCTTCAACAAATATTTTTTTGGCGATATACACTCCAGACCCAAACCCAAACCCTTGATATTCTAAGTATTCTAAGAAAACAGGTATTGGTAATTTAGATTTGATTGTTCTTACATTAACATACCAGAAAACAACTAAAGTTTTACAAGATCATCACATATGCAGTAATGAAATGACTGGAAACTTTTTGTTTTTGAGAAAAGGAAGTCCCGAAAGCAAAAACAGGAACATCAAGGAAGGGGGCCCTTACAATGAGGGATTGGGAGATAACTCCCTCTCTAGCTAAAGAATTGGCAGCACTATTTGCTGATCTATGGACACGAGTGTAATTAGAAATAATGTCTCTAGAAACATCTAGAATTTCAAAAAAAAAATGCTGCCAATGGCACAAAGGAGGATCCTTTATTGCCAACACACCAGCTGATAACACACTCGAAGTTGCCTTCAACATGAAGCCTCCCATGAAAGTGATTTCTTAAAATTTTTAGGCCGTACGGAAGCGCTTGCACTTGGCCATGGTGGAATCTGAAATGCCAAGAGGCCCTACAAAAGAAGCGAGTATACTTCCACTGAAATTTCAAAAACCGCTACCAAACCCTGAGCAATGAATCATCAAATTTGAGTTTGATATCGTCATTATCCAACAGCACCGGTTCTATTATCACTATGCTTTTGTGCTGAGTGAGACTCACAACCTGAGACAAGTTGCTCCTAACGTTCCCTCCCTTGACTTTCTCAAAGATATCAAAGGAAGACAACCAAGAAATGAGATGAGTCATAATCTTCTTAGTAACAACCATCCAACGGGAAAGAGTGTTGCCTGAAACATCTTTGGTTCCGCTGCCCCCATATTCCCCAAGAGATGAAGGCCAATGTTGCTTCTTAAACAGAGACACAACGCCACTGAAAATACTTGCAGCACAGAAAGAAAAGTCCAAAAGACTGATGAAATAACTCCGGATGAGTCAGGTGTAATTGCAATGGTGCAAATGGTAGATGGTTTCTACAGCTTAATCACGCAGCAGGCAGGAATTACTCAACAGAATTGAACCTCACTTGATGAGATTGTCTCTAATCAAAATTTTCCCACAAAAGGCACACCAAACGAAAACTTGACCTCTGGACGACTAGAGAGAGACCGGGAAGTGGCAGCAGCATGAGTAAAAGATGGAAGTCTCACAGTCAGCATATCATAACAAGAGGCAACAGAGACAGTGAGGTCAGCAAAAGGGCACCAAATTATTGTCTGGCTAGTCACGCTTGAATAGCAAGATTGCAAGCATCAATAGCTTCAGCATTGTTGAATTTCTCACCTAAAGTCAGAATTTCGATGTACTTTCTCTGGAAGCCACCATTTACAGCAATGCAGGAGCAGAGGGCACCCTTTTTTCATAAAAGTGATAATATATTAAGCAAAATAAAGATTACAAAATAAGAGGGCCTCCCGTTACAACCAGAGCAGGGAGGGAGGTCCCGTAGTTAGCAAGCCCGTCAGCCAAATAATTGGCAGAACGGGGAACATGAGACCGTGTACAAGTAAGGTTGGCAGTGAGGTCTGAAACACGATGATAAATATGCCAATGTCTCCAAGGAGGAGTAGCAACAACAGAGCACCAGTGGATGGTCACGTTGGAGTCCCCTTCAGCAATGAGGGAGCTGCGGAGATGTTCGTTCAAGGTGGCTAGTCCATGGTACAAGGTCAGGAGCTCAGCAGTAGTAGAATCCGAATCGCCCATCAGGCCAGCATAGGAGAATAGAACATTACTAGAAGCATCCCTGATAACCGCCAAACCCAGCCAGGCCCAGGTTTCCCAAAGCACTACCATCAAAATTTAGTTTATAAACTCCTTGGGGAGGGGGGGACCAGGTTATGTAGGCTGGAGGGAGGACGCCGGCTTCCAGCCATTTGAGCAATGCACCGCTAATTAGTTCTCAGAGAGGAGCCACTGAAAGCGCTGAAGGCATCCTTGGTGTGAAGCTACGCAGAGATGTGCCCACAATCAAATCAGTGATCTCCTCGGTTGAGAGGGATTTTGAATTAAACCGTTTATTGTTTCTCACCTGCCATATCAGCCAAGGAATGTACCCGAGGCAGGCGGAGGCCATCATACAACCCAGCTTAGGCAAGGGGATGTACGGGACGAACTGACAAACATCAGATAAGTGTTGAGGCATACAAAAAGTAATGCCCGTGCACCATAAAATCTGGGCCCAGACTCTCAAAGAGAAATGGCAATGGAGCAGCAAATGCTGGATAGTTTCATCTTCTTGGGAGCACAAGGAACAGAGTCTGCAAGGAGTGGCATTTCCTCTTCTTCAAAGATAGTCTAGCGTGAGGATCCGGCCATGGAGAGCTCACAACAGAAAGAATTGAATCTTTGAAGGAGCCAAAAACTTCCATGTGGTATTTTGAAAGGGTCACCTGGAGAAAAAATTAAGCTGATGGAGAGCGAGGCGAGAGCAATTTAGGCAAATAATTTCGTGTAATGTCCGTCGTGAGCGATTGTATCGTGCGCCAAGCATTTTGAAATTGCTAACGTGCACCAAAAACCAAAATGCGAGAGAGAGCTCCCCTGATAGTCATCGTTCCCACGGTCGGCGACCGGACCACTCTCGACAGCCACTGCCACTCGGGCAGGGCCACCGAAAACATTTCCGACACCGATAGAAGACGCGATGATGCTGAGACGAGAAGAAATGGAAGAAATGTCTCTCCACATCTAAGGAAGAAAAACCAACGGAAGGACGGATCCGTCCAGCCACCACTCTGGCAAGCTTTCTGATGGCTCCGATGGAGGACTACGAAGCTTGCTGGACGACGGTCTCCCGACGAAAGAATCGAAATAATCTTTTCCAATTCAGCTACGGAAAATGCAGAGTTACCGTCGAGAAAGTCGTCCGGAAATCTGGCCCGGTGATCCGTATCTCCTCAGTCGAAGGATCAAAGCTTTCATTCATTTGCGTCCCAGTAGAAGCAATCCACAACTTCGGGCTTCAATTCCAGAGAGCTACCACGGAAACTGAGAAATCTCGTGAACTCTGGTCACAGGACTAGATCTTCCTCTTCTCGGTGACTACCTTCCGTGGTCGTTGGGAATGTCGGGTCACCCACAGAAGAGGAACCTCCGTTTTGGCCAGATTGTTCAGCCCCAAGGCCACAAACTTGGGTTTTGGCTGGAATGAGCTAGCCGCTGCACTTCAGCCTCTCCCCGGTGCTAGATCCAGCATAAGCACCAATCCTCCCCGGTGATGCCAAAATAAGATTCCCACCTCTCCTCCCTACAACCCAGCGCCACCAAACAACACCCCCCCCCCCCCCCCCTGTTCCCTCGAAAACATCTGAAATCATCCAAATCCCACCAAACCTTCTCCATGATGGGCGCAGAATTTTGACTCACTTCATTCTTGTCCAAGCATCCCCCGGCGTTATCAAATCCAGCATTCTTCACTGGCTGATTGATGAACTTCACCTCCCTTACACTCCTAGAATCTCCTATCTCAATCCCCAAACTTGTCTTGTTCATTTCGAAACCCAGCAGAAGTCTTCTGCGGCTCTTGCCCTCACACCCCACACCAACTCAAGCATCATTGGGGTCTCAAAGTGGCTCCCCTCAGCACCCACCAGCTAGTACGGCCAATGGGTCACTGTTATAGGGCTTCCTGTCGAGCTATGGCAGAACGCGGTCTTCTCGAGAGTCGTGTCTGAGTTTGGCTCCATCATTGCTTTGGACCCGCTCACGGAGCACTAGCACCGTTTGGATGAGGCCCGGATCCTCATCAATCCTCTTCACCCATGTGAAGGGCAATATTTCAGATGTGTTATGGTGGATAAAGCACGATACTAGATCCGTATCAGCATCGTTGTGACGGATGCTTTTAGAGATGTGGTCCCCGAAAGCACAATCAAGCCTCGAGAAATCACACAACCAGTTAATGCTCTGGGAATTGCACCTTCGGACTCTGCGCCCCCCCCCCCCCCCCCCCCCCGGCAAATGTGATCCCCCCAAGCAGCTTTATAGCTGGCATGGGACCTGTTCTCGTTGATCCCTCGGCTTTCCATCCCACTTATCCGACACATCACTCACCCCAGTCCCCCAAAAAAATACTCTAGGCCCAGATCCAGATATCGTCCACCCCTCCATCTTAAACTCTAGAAACAACATTAACCTCATCTCCCCCCCATTGAAACCCCCACATTCTGCCCTATAAATCGTCACCATAGCCCCCACACTCCACAAGCTTCCCCCCAGATAATGGAATCCCCCCCTCGCTCACCCCCAAGAAATCCCCACCCCGAAATCCGGAACTAGTGAGTGCACTCCCTGTGCTCACAGGCAAAACAATTCTTCCCCTCCCATTGTCACCTACCACCGCCAAGCTAGAGGTCAACAGAGACAGCTTCTACAGGAAGGACCCAGTGCCACCACTCAATACCCCTGCAACCCAGAGACGAGAGATTTCATCATTCCAAACCGGGTGAACGAGCTCAAAAGTTTGTGGTAGCTCTCCATTCCGAACAAAAATACGACCCAGAAACCTGGGCCCAAATAGTGGAACTTGCCAAGGTGATGGGCACCGTCTTCATGGAGCCTCTCCCAGGAGATAACCACGCATCTGAGAAGTCAAAGAAGAAGAAGAATGATCAATCATTATTCTCTCCTGGAATGTTCGTGGAATTGGGTCCTTGCATCACCATGCCTCTATTCGGGACCTCCGTGCCTCTACCAAGGCAAATGTTGTCGTTCTCCAAGAAACCGAGGCAGCTTCTCTTCCCCTTGGATACATCCGCGAGTTGTGGCACCTAAAGGAGCCCAACTGGGCTTCAATGGATGCGGTGGGATCGGCTAGCAGTATCCTACTGATGTGGGACACTAATACTATTGAGGTGCTTGATCTTAGCTGTGGCTCTTACATCCTTGGCATCAAGCTGCGAGACAAAGGTTAGGGGAACATTTAGCGCCTAGTTGATGTCTATGACCCTACTAGACACCATGAGCACCACCTCTTTTGGGAGGATCTATTGAGGACTTGTCAGATGTGGCCTATTCCTTTGATGCTTGTGGGCGACTTCAATGTTACTCGCTTCTGTAATGAGAAATCCCCGCCGTCCTAAAGAATCACAACCTCCATGAGTCTATTTGCTGACTTTATTGGCAGCTGGGACTTGGATGAGATTACCCTATCGGGGAAGACCTTCAACTTGGTCAAACGGCAGGCAGCCCCCTATCCTCTCAAAGTTGGATTCTTAGCCAGCAATGATTGGCTTCAGCTCTACAGCAATGTCTTTGGCAAAGTGCTCAATATCGAGTCATCTCTGATCATCTCCGAAAAGAAGGGCACTTCCTCGGCTGTGAGAGCCAATGCTCTTGCTCATATAGCCGCTCTAGTCACTGAGGAGGAATCTAGAGGTCTCACTTCTTCGGAACGCTCTCAGAGGTATGCCCTTCAAGGGCAATAGCAGTCCTTCGCCCACAGCGAGTTAGTGGAGGCAACGTGCAAGATTCAAATGGCTCTTTAATGGGGATGCCAATACTAAATTCTTTCATGCAATCGCCTCTGCACAAAGAAGGGCCAACCGCATCGCCATGCTCAAAATCAACGATGAAACCACCTCGGACCGAACCGTTATTCTGTCTCACTGGTGAATTTTTTTGCAGATTATACTCTGATCACCAGCCAGTCCGCCCCTTCTTCCAAAGGGTTAACCTCCAAGTTATTCCATCAACTGCAGCTAGCCTCATCGAGCTCCCCTTCTCTAGTCGGGAAATTGAAATTGCAACCCTTGGTCTTCCTCTGGATCGCGCCCCAGGCCCGGATGGATTCAACGGGGAATTTTATCGCCGTTGTTGGCCCTTTATCAGAGACAACATTTCCGGCATGGCCCACTCCTTTTCTCAGCATGGCATCAGATATAGGAGTATTGGAGCTTCTTTCATCGCCCTCATCCTTAAAAAAGATGGGGCAGAGATCCCATCCGACTTCCGGCCGATCAGTCTCACCACCAATGCATATAAGGTGACTGTGCGGCTCCTTGCTAGTCAACTCAGGGCAGTCCTCCCTATTGCCATTCACCATGGCCAGAGTGTTTTTATTAAGGGAAGAAACATTCTTGATTCGGCCATGGCATGTCATGAACTTAGTCATCATTTCAAGGTCCGCAAGCTCCCCAGATTCATCCTCAAGCTTGACTTCGAAAAGGCATTTGACAGAGTTAACTGGAAGTTTGTCGACACCCTCCTGGGGAAGATGGGATTCGGGGGAAAATGGCGTTTCTCAATCCAAAGCTGCATCTCCTCTGCAAGCTATTCCGTCCTTCTCAACAGAACAATTTGTGGGTATTTTAAGGGAACCAGGGGAATCAGACAGGGAGACCCCCTCTTCCCCTTGCTCTTCAATGTGGTAGCAGAATATCTATCTTCCTTGATCTACTCGGCCAAGAACATGGGATGGCTCCTCCCCACGACAGATTGCATAGCCTTTCATATTCCGATTCTCCAGTTTGTGGATGATACTATTTGCTTCGAGGTTGGTATTATAGATCAAATCAGAAAATTGCGTGTTGTTCTTGGATTATTTGAGTTGGCTTCCGGTCAGAACATAAACTAGGGAAAAAACACTATTCTTGACTACCACATTGATCCAGTTGGGCTTCTGGATATGGTGGACTACTTGGGATGCCCTGTGGGAAATATACTAGCTGCATATGTTGGGCTTCCACTTTTTGATTCTCAGCCTTCGGCGTCACTATGGTCCCTCCTCATTGAGAAATTTGAAAAGAGATTAGCCACTTGGAGGGGTAAACTCTTATCTACAACAAGGCGTCTCACTCTCCACAAGTCTTGTCTACCTGGGCTACCAAATTATCTGTTATCATTCATGCACTATCCGGCCTTCGTTTGCTCCAAAATTGATGTCATCCGTCGGCGATTTCTCTGGAAAGGTTCAGAAAACACCTTCAGATACCATTTGGTTAGTTGGAAGGATATTTACATGTCTCATAATAGAGGAGGATTGGGCATCCGGCCTACAAGAGAAATGAACAAAGCTCTTATGTTCAAATGGATTTGAAACTTCAACAACAATCATAACAGTTTATGGAGGAATATGGTGAAATTCTACTTTGAGTTTTCGGGTGCCTAGTGGAGAGAGGGTGGCGCCGCTCGCCTCTTATCCCGATATGGAAATCAATTTTCAAGCTCCTACCAGTTTTCAGAGATGCTACCTCATTTCACACGGGCAATGGAAGGACCCTTCTCTTCTGGTCGAATGAATGGTGTGGCCCCCGATCCCTCTCGGAGGACTTCCCGGGGCTGCATAGGGTGGCTAGCGACCTCTCTTGCTCTGTGGCTGACTCAGGGAGTGATCAATCGTGGAGTGTCCCGTTCCGTTGGGGATTAAATGATGAAGAACCGTTGGATTTTTGCTCTCTCCTTACCAGACTTAGCAGTACTATTATCCGGGAGCATTCAGTTAATAAGCTGATTTCGAAGCCCAACAATAATAGCCGATTCACTATTACTTCTGCTTACTCTCATATCAGAAAGCAAGACTACAGTATTCATGAGCACAAGGCGAATCTGGCTTGGAAAGTCTCAATGCCAAGCAAAATCAAATTATTCGTGTGGTCAGCCATCAGAGAACAAATTCTTACTTCGGACAACCTTCATAGAAGAGGCTTCACAGCCCCTGCACTTTCTTGTCCCCTTTGTGGTGAGTGCGATGAGACAATCCAGCATGCTCTCTTACACTGTGGATTTTCGTGGCAAGTCTAGATGAAGATTTTTCAAAAGATTGGGCTCCAAGTGGGGCTACATCAGGACCTCTTTGGCACCTTTGAGATAGTTCGAGGGATTCACCTTCCTCGGTTGGGAAAGTTAATACTTTCGGCCTGTCTTACGCATGTTCCATGGTGGATTTGGCTCGAGCGGAACAACCATAGATTCAACACTAAAGCTAGCACCACGGACAACACGGCTTCTCATGTCGTTGGCCTCATCTCGAGTTGGCTTCATACAAGGAAGGATTTTGCCACTCTATCAGGTGTTTCTATTCGGGAAAATTGGAATTTGATCACCCATATGTCTAGCCCCTGTAGAACTCCTATGGCCATCTGGGATCCTCCCCCTTGCATTAAGCTGAATTTTGATGGTAGTGCTATTGGCTGTCCTAGGCCTGCTGAAGCAGACAATGTGTTCAGAGGTCACAATGGAGACCCTATTCTTTCTTATGCTGGTCTGGTGGGCATTGCCAATTCTAATACTGTGAAATTTATGGAAAGAAAGAAACAATCGTAAATTCAATCAAAAAGCTCTCCCTCAGAATATTCTTTGTGAGCAGATCATCAGTCAAGTTAGCTCTTAGGTTCTCCTTCGCAAAGAATTCTGTAACTTAAAAGCGACAAACATGCGTGAAAATTGGCGAAATGTTGCGGGTATGTCTGTTCCATTGAAGGCCCCTGTAATGGTTGAATGGTCCAAACCTCCTCTTAGACATTTTAAACTAAATTTTGATGGAAGTGCTCACGGGTGTCCGGGGCCACCTGGTTTTGGTGGAGTAATTCACGATGATCAAGCGAATCTTCTCTTCACATACGCGGGTTCAATTGGAGTATCTGACTCTACTTGCACGGAATTGTATGGGCTGTTCAACGGACTAAAACTTTTCAAGCAAAAAAAGGAGGGTGCTCTCTTGGTTGAAGGGGATTCTCAAGTCATTATTAACTGGTGCTCGAAGCCATCAAAACCTCCTTGGCATCATTGGGAGCTTTTTGATGAAATTTGTAAGTTAATTGCTGTTTTACAATGCACTTGGAAACATGTTCCAAGATCTGCTAATCACTTAGCCGATGCTCAAGCGAAAAAAGGCGTTACCATCCAACATCTTGTTGTGGAGGAAATGTCTTTTTAGCTTCAAGGTATGTAATTTTTTTCTTTAGTAATACATTCACACCTCTTCTCAAAAAAAAATACTGCAGAAGTTAGTGCTTTGTTGTTCGGCCTCCAAATCTTCAGGGATCGTCTCCATGGCAAGTTAATCATTGAAGGTGACTCGAAGACTGTTATTAGTAGGTGTTCCAAAGATAGCTCCCCCCCTTTGCGCCATTGGCCCATCACTGATAATATTGCTGACATTGTATCTTCTACTCATTGTAATTGAAATCTCATTCCTAGAGCATCCAACTCTTTGGCTGATAAATTGGCAAAATTCAGAATTTCTCAGCAATCTCTCATTATTTGGGAAGGCTTCCCTCCTTTGTAAATTGCTCTTTGAGCTTATGTCTTAAAAAAAATCAGCACCATTTAAAAAAAAAAAAATCTTCCATGTGGTAGAGCTGATGTAAGGAGGTTGGGGTTCAAGTCTACCAATGATGAGAAGATAAGCGGAGGAGACCGAAAAAATTCCATTGGGGTCGGGTGTCCAGATGAGTTTGTCCAAGGTGGTGGGCCGAATGTCTACATCTTGCTGGTCAGATAAAAGTATGAGGTTACTATAATGGAAATTCCAGCATCCATGGGAGGCCCAAAAATCAGCAACCATGGCATTCTGAGAGGAGAAAATGGTTTGCTAGAACAAAAGTTGATCCCGGCACAAAAGGAACTGACCAGGGGATAGAGGGAGTGCCAAAGAGGTGAACCACGACATTGTTCATCACCAGTAATCCACCATCTTCCATCTAAGTGAAGATTCATAGCCACCAGAGGTCTCCAAATCGCATTTTGATAGATTTTTTTTTTAAATGATGCTGAATTTTATTAAGAGAAGCTCAAACATGTTTGATAGATATTGAAACGCCAAAACCATTTCAGAAGGCAAGACGTATTCATGTCTCTCATTAGACGCATACCGAGCCCACCCAAAGCTTTGGGTTGACAGACATTTGCCCAATGACTAGGTGGTACTTGAAGACATCATTGGCACCATGACAAATAAACCTCCTACGGATTCGATCAATGCGGTTGCATATTTCCACCGGACAGCGGAAAAAAAAGAGAAAGAAAATAGGAATTCCATCAATAGCAACCCGGAGGAGGGTGAGCCTCCCTGCAAAAGAAAGAAAGCGGCCCCACCGTGTAGCCAGCCATTGTTCCAGTTTGAATAAGTTGAAGAACCAGGGATATAACAACTTCAGAGGGTGCATCCTTGACCCAAAGATCTGACCAGAATCGAATATTATCTTTATTACCAATAGAGTAACGAACATAGGGGGTCGAATCAGTGAATACAGATATCTCAAAACATAATATATATATATATATATATTCTCAAAACATAAGAAAACCGACCTGTAGATCCACCACCCAGACACTAATTAGCATTCAGTTCACCCATCTTCTTTTTTTAGAGACAAAAGAAACCCAAGGTAGGGAGGGATGAGTATAAATCCTCCCAAATTTGTTAAGAATTTTCATTAATGTATTTTCTCCTTTAGTCAGTACTTGTTATGCATGTTTGTAACGACTTTAGTATATTTTAAATGTTTAAGTTATTTTTCTTATGGTGTTAGCATGCAATTAATATACCCTATTTCCTCATTTGTTTAGTCAAAAACCCCTTTGTAACTAACTATGAAACCTATGAGAACCCTAGACCTTGAAACCCTTGCTGTCCTACATCAATTTTGCTATCAAAGCCAGGTTTGGGCATTATTTTAGACCTTCTCATACCTTTCTCTCGTTACTTTGTGTGGGCCTACTCCTAGTGGATTAATTACCAAAAGACCATGTTCCCAAACAAATGGCAGAACTATTAGTGAACGTCACGCCAATTGAGTGAACTACAAACCAGGTTTGATAAGTTTTCCAGCGAGACCCAAGAACGCGTTTTATGAGCCTAGAGACAGATAAACCGTCTTAGTGGACAAGGACAGAAAGATAAGGGAAACAATCAGCCAAATCTGCAAGAGTCATGTAATAGCGATATAACTGTTACAATAGCGATATAACTGTTACACAACTTAGAAGGGGAGCTCAAGGAAATGTTCCTAAAGGCCCATGTCAATATCCACATGCTCCACATGTAGAATTTCAGGAAGAGTGAGAAATCCCAAGACCACAACATGGTCCCAATTGGACTGAGTAGGGGAGTGGTATTACTACAAAGTTTAAAGTTGAGACCCCTAACTATGATGGGAAGCTCAATGTTTTTTCTTGATTGGTTATCTGATATCAATAGTTACTTTGGTTGAAGCTAACTGACCAAGTCAAGCTTCAGTAAACGAATGTGGAAAGCCTAATCCAAAGCCCCCACAGATATCTTGCTTTAGAACTAAACAATTAGAATTAGGCTCGGTCACCTGGAATGTGTATTCTCCATATAGGAGATCTTCCAATTGAAAAGATCCATCGACATGAGACAAAGAGAAAGGTCTATCTATTTTATTTAGTTATTCAGTTAAACATGAACAATATTTCTTTGATCTTGTTCATTCGAAAGCTGCAGTAGTTCTAGCTTGTTCTGATGAGGTAGGACCGGTAAAGACTGGTGTTGAAACCATATGTTGAAGTACCTAGCCAATACATTCCAAAAGACCGGCCTTTTAGGAGCGGAAGACTAGCGTACTTAACCACAGGACCGGGCCGAGCGTGAAATCTCAATACGCCCCCTCACACGAGGCTCCGGGCCCGCCCTCCACGCCCGCCTCCTCTACCCTCCAGCGGAGCGCCCACTTTGCCTCTGGCAGGATTCGAAGGCGTGACGTGCCCAGCTCTGATACCAAATGTTAAGCACCTAGCCAATACTACCCAAAAGACCGGCCTATTAGGAGCAGAAGACTAGCGAACTTAATCACAGGACTAGGCCGAGCGTGAAATCTCAACAACTGGAACCAGGATCCGAAGGGCTATCTCTTCCCTGGAGGCTGATCCAGGACCATTTTGATCCAGCACAAAAGCCATTGGTTGCAACCTACTCTCAAGATACAAACTGGCTCTAAAAAAGGATTATATAGTGATCCAATGTGATCAAAGGCAAACAAGACATACAAGTGATTCTACATCTAGCTTAATCTATCCCCACTTTTTTCACCCAATGCTTTATAACAAAAAAATCCATCTTAAGGGAAAAAAACAAGAAGTATCACATTTTGTTAATACTCTTAACTAGGAATTACTACAGAAAAAACAAAGAAGAGGTGACCAATTAACGTAAAAGGTAAGAGAAAAAGTAGATGTTGCCTGAGATGTACTCACGCTTCTTCTAAATCAATGACTTTTATGGCAACTTCTCTGTTCAACTCCTTATCAAACCTGAAAAAAATAAAAAATAAATCCAAATATAAAAAATAGTGAAAATATTCAAGGTGCTAACCACATTACATGTAAGCCAAAAAAAAAAACTTATGCCAGGATTATTCTTCTAAATAAAAGCTACCAAAAATAAATAAATGGAATGTATTTTTAACAAAATAGGATAACATTTTATTGAAAAAGGAGAGGAAGTATAGCTGATAGGCTAGCTAAATTTGGAACCTCCCAGCAATCTCTCATTGTTTGGGATGGTTCCCCTCCTTGTAATCTTACTCTTTTGAGCCTTTTAATATAACTCAGCACTATTTCAAAAAAAGAAAAAAGAGAGGAAGTACCGAGGCCACCCAGAAAGAAGCCATACATATGAAGAAAGTCAAAAACACATTCAACTAGAGTGATAGAGCTGCAGTGTTTAGTTTCTTTCGACAAGAAGATGTTATAGAGAAAACATGTCCACCATTAAGGCCATAGGTACATGGGGGAACTCGTGCTAACATAAGACCATAACACAACAAGGAATGATCAAATGTCTTCAATCTCATCAAAAGTTAAGGAAGATAGCATGCAGAGAGGATTATCCCTTCTGCCTAACTGAGGACTACAGGAGGTCTCTCCCAACCATAGAACAGCTCTTGACTCAACCTTTGTAGAGTCTCTATGCCCAAACGTCTGAAGTGAAACAGAATAAGCTCTCCCCTCATTGAATAGAATTGTTTATATGTTAAAAAATTTTACCCAGGGTTGATTTGTTCTAAAGTAGCCTTTTCAAAGGACACTTTTTTTAGGCATCCGGCCTACGAGGGAAATGAACAAAGCTCTTATGCTCAAATGGATTTGGAACTTCAACACCAAGCATAACAGTCTTTGGAGGAAAATGGTCAAATTCTACCTTCAGTTTTCGGTTGCCTGGTGGAGAGAGGGTGGTGTCGCTCGCCTCCTATCCTCGATATGGAAATCAATTTATAAGCTCCTCCCAGTATTCAGAGATGCTACCTTGTTTCACACGGGCAATGAAAGGAACCTACTCTTATGGTCGGATGAATCGTGTGGCCCCTACTCCCTCTCAGAGGTTTTCTCGGGAATGTATAGGGTGGCTAGCGACCTCTCTTGCTTAGTGGCTGATTCTTGGAGGGATCAGTCGTGGAGTCTCCTGATCCACCGGGGACTAAATGATGAGGAATCTTCAGCTTTTTGCTCTCTCATTACCAAACTCAGCAGCACTATTATCCGGGAGCATTCAATTGATAAGCTGACTTGGAAGCCCAGCATTAATGGTCGATTCACGGTTGCTTTGCTTACTCTCATATCAGAAAGCTAGACTACAGTATACATGAGCACAAGGCAAATCTGGCTTGGAAACTCTCCGTGCCAAGCAAAATAAAAAATATGGTCGGCCATCAGAGAAGAGATCCTTACATCTGACAACCTTCATAGAAGAGGCTTCACCGCCCCTGATCTTTCTTGTCCCTTCTGTGGTGAGTGCGATGAGACAGTCCAACATGTCCTCTTACACTGTGGATTTTCTTGGCAAGTCTGGATGAAGATTTTTCAGAAGATTGGGCTCCAAATGGGGCTACATCAGGACTTATTTAGCACCTTTGAGATGGTTAGAGGGATTCGCCTTCCTCAGTTGGGCAAGTTAATAATTTCGGCCTGTCTTGTGCATGTTCCATGGTGCATTTGGGTTGAGCAAAATAACCGAAGATTCAACTCTAAAGCTTGCACCTCGGACAACACGACTTCACACTCCATTGGTCTCATCTCGAGCTGGCTTCATACAAGGAAACAATTTGCCGCTCTATCAAGTGTTTTCCTTCGGGAAAATTGGAGCTTGATCCCATATGACTGGCCCCTACAAGACTCCAATTATGGCCATCTGGGATCCTCCCCCTTGCGACAGCATATAACTCAATTTTGATGGTAGTGCTATTGGTTGTCCTGGGCCGGCTAGAGCAGGCGGTGTTTTTAGAGGTCACAATGGAGACCCTATTCTATCGTATGCTGGACTGGTGGGCATTGTTGATGCTAATACTACTAAGTTAGTGCTCCTCTATTCGGCCTCCAAATTTTCAAGGAACGTCTCCATGGCAAGTTAATCATTGAAGGAGACTCGAAGACTTTCATCAGTTGGTGTTCCAAAGACAGCTCCCCCCTTTGGCGCCACTGGCCCATCACATATTGTATTGTTGACATTGTTGAGTTTCGACTTCGACGATTGGTAGAGAAGAAGAAGAGTAAAAAAAACAAAAAAATCTCATGGCGATTACCAGAATGGAGTCGAGGGTGGAATCGATGGAAGGAATCGTGAGTTCCGTAAGGGAGGTGGTGAGCTCGATGAAGGAAGAGGTTCGGAAAATTCCGGCCATGGAACAAGGGTTGACGGCACTGATTGGGCGGGTTGAACAACTCCTGCGGACCCAGGAGAAACTCAACCAAAATTTGAATGCACAAAGTAGGACAATGACGGCGAGACAGGGGCTGGACTCGGCAGTGGGCGATAACTTGATCCAGAGAGGTATTAGACATGGAAGAGACGGTGGCGAGGTTGATCGGAATAGGCAAAGCCGATATGAAGTGCGACCCAGAAAGTTAGAGTTGCCAATTTTTTATGGAGAAGACCCCGATGACTGGACCTACAGAGCTGAACGCTATTTCTAGCTTAACCGGGTATCTCACAGTGAAAAACTGGAAGCCGCAGTCTTGAAGGGGAGGCATTAAAATGATTCAAGTATGAAAATAACAGGAGGGAGATCATGCATTGGGAAGAATTTCAGTCTTTATTGCTAAAACAGTTCCGAAGTTTCGAAGACAGCTCTCCTAATGAGAAATTTCTGGTGTTGAATCAAGAGACCACAGTGAGAGATTACAGAAGGTGATTTGAGGATTTGGCTTCCACATTGGAAGATATTCCAGAAAAGGTGTTGGAGTCCAACTTTGTTAATGGGCTTACGCCCGAAATTTGGGCCGAGGTGAGGGTGTTGGAGCCAAATGGGTTGGGAAGGACCATGGAGTTGGCCCAGAAGTTGGAAGAAAAAAACAAAGTTATTAAGCATGTTAAGGAATACTCCCACACAGATTAGTGACTACAAAGATCTTGAGTTTATTAGTTGATAAAGAGGTTTCCTAAGGTGGCTAGTCATTTTGGGATAGGGCCTTGGACCCAACTTAACATGGTATCAGAGCGGGTACTCATATGTGGGCCTGCACCTAAACTATCTACTTGTAGAGCCACAAAAGATGGCCTACACCTAAAACTATCCACTTGTAGAGCCACAAAAAAGAGGGGCTACACCTAAACTGCCTACTCCTAAATTATCCACTTGTAGAGCCACAAAAGTGGGCCTACACGTGAGGGGGAGTGTTAAGGAATAGTCTCACATAGATTAGTGAGTACTAAGATCTTGAATTTATTAGTTGGTAAAGAGGTGAGGGGGAGTGTTAAGGAATAGTCCCACATAGATTAGTGAGTACAAAGATCTTGAGTTTATTAGTTGATAAAGAGGTTTCCTAAGTTGGCTAGTCATTTTGGGATAAGGCCTTCGACCCAATTTAACAAAGCAGACTCGGTTTGGGCTGGGTACTCCAAAACCAGCGGGAACCATAGTTGGGGGTAATGGGAGGACATGTCCATGGTAGAAACGACGAAACATGAGATGAAGAAGAGGACGCCATTCAAGAAACTCACGGAAACCGAAATCTAGTACCGGAGAGAGCAGGGTTTGTGCTACCGTTGTGATGAAAAAATTTTAGCTAGACATAGATGTAAAAACAAGGACCTACAAGTGTTGATCTTACAGGAGCTGGAAGAAGAAGTTATGGAGAATAGCGACGACGGCAAGTGTGAACAGCAGGAGGAAGAGGTTAGTGCGGCTGCTCAAATAGTGGAGGTGTCATTGAATTCGGTAGTTGGATTAACACTTCCGAAGACTATCAAGATTGCGGGAAGCATCGGAGAACAACCAGTCCTCGTACTTATTGATGGAGGAGCAACCCATAATTTCATTTCCACCACAGTGGTCCAGAAATTGCACTTGCCTTTATCTCCAATAGCGAAGTATGGCATTCAATTGGGTACAGGTGTGCGGCAATGCCCAGGGAAGGAATTTGTAAAGGGGTTCGATTAACTCTCCAAGGAATAGAGATTGTGGAGAATTTTTTGCCTTTGGAATTGGGAAGCACCGATGTGATTTTGGGGATGCAATGGTTGGAAACCTTGGGAGGCACTTATATGAATTGGAAGACACATATTATGAAGTTTCGATTGGGTAATGAGACGGTGGTGTTACAGGGAGATCCCTCCTTGCACAAAACTTTGGTTTCACTTAAGGCGATGATGCGCACTATCAAGCATGAGGGATATGGGGTTCTTGTGGAGTTGGGCAGTACCACAGTGGCAGTGTCACAACCGAGGGCGGACACGACAGCAATGGTGGAGAAAGTTTTGACGCAGTTCGGGGATGTTTTTGCCATGCCCCAAGAGCTGCCACAAAAAAAGGGAAAAGGAGCATGCCATAACTCTGAAGGAGGGAGCTTCACCGGTGAGTGTTCACCCATATCGGTACCCCAAATACAAAAAGATGAAATAGAAAGGTTGGTGGGAGAAATATTGGCTGCTAGAATCATACTGCCGAGCACTAGCCCTTTTTCAAGCCCCGTGTTATTAGTCAAGAAGAAAGATGGAAGTTGGAGATTTTGTGAGGACTATAGATCCCTTAACAAAGAGACTATTCCGGATAAGTTTCCCATTCCAGTGATCGATGAGTTGTTAGATGAGCTTCATGGAGCACAAGTCTTTTCGAAGTTGGACTTGAAGTCGGGATACCACCAAATCCGAATGAAAGCAATTGATGTGCACAAGACGGCTTTCCAGACTCATGAAGGACACTACAAATTTTTGGTCATGCCTTTTGGGCTTACCAATGCACCGGCTACATTTCAATCTCTTATGAATGAGGTATTCAAACCCTTTCTTCGGCGATTTGTATTGGTTTTCTTCGATGATATTTTGATATATAGACCAAGTTGGAGTGCTCACTGTGATCATTTAGTTGTCGTGTTGGAGAAATTAAGAGAACACAGGATGTATGCTAATTCTACGAAGTGTTCTTTTGGAAGAAAACAGATAGAATACTTGGGGCATATCATTTCTAGAGCGGGGGTGTCAGTTGATCCGAGTAAAATACAGGCTATGCTTGATTGGCCCGCACCAACCACACTTAAGGACCTACGGGGTTTTCTTGGTCTTATAGGATACTATCAGAAATTTGTTTCGGGTTATGGAGATATTGCGAGACCCTTGACTGATCAATTAAAAAAAGATAGGATTGGGTGGACAGATGAAACCACCGGGGCATTTGAGCGTTTGAAGAAAGCCATGACTACGGTACCAGTTTTGGCTCTACCCGATTTTTTGAAACTGTTTGTTGTGGAGACCGACGCTTCTGGATATAGGTTGGGGGCTGTTCTACTGCAAGAGCAACGGCCGATTGCATTTTTTAGCCAAGTATTGAGTTAACGAGCCAAATTAAAGTCTATTTATGAAAAAGAGCTCATGGCCATTGTGTTGGCTATTCAGAAATGGTGTCCGTACCTGCTGGGAAGGAGGTTTTTGGTGCGAACTGACCAGCAAAGTTTAAAATTCCTGCTGGAACAGCGTCTCGTAAGTGTGGAGTACCAACGCTGGTTGGTAAAATTGATGGGTTATGACTTTGACATTCAATACCGACCGGGGGCAAGTAATAGAGTGGCAGATGCACTCTCTCGCAAACTGGACATGATGAATATAGTTGCAGTTTTTGGGGTGCAATGGTTGGATATGGATGTTTTACAACAAGAAGTGGAAGAGGACTCATTCTTACAACAAGTTATCACACGATTGGCAAGTGGTGACAAGATAGTCGGGTTTCAAGTTGACTATGGGCAGCTCTTTTACAATGGTAGGTTGGTTTTATCTGCGACTTCTTCATTAATTCCAACATTATTGCGTGAATACCACTGCACACCTATTGGGGGCCATTCGGGGGAGGTTAAAACATATAGAAGAATGGCTGCGGACTTATATTGGCCGGGTATGAAGAAAAAAGTGACTGAATTCGTTCAAAATTGTGAAATCTACCAAAAGAACAAACACTTGGCAAGGTCCCCAGCTGGTCTTCTTCAACCTATTGATTTACCGAAGATGGTTTCGGAGGATTTGACCATGGACTTTATTGAAGGGTTGCCCAAGTCAGAGGGCGTGGATACTATTATGGTGGTGGTGGTGGATCCTATCTTTTTGGTGTTGCGGCACCCATTTACAGCCAAAATTGTGGCTGATTTATTTGTGAGACAGGTGGTTAGATTGCATGGGATGCCCAAGTCTATTATTTCGGATTGCGACAAGGTGTTTATGAGTCATTTCTGGCAGAAACTCTTTCATCTTCAAAGGACTGATTTGCGGCACAGCACCGCCTACCACCCTCAAACAGATGGTCAATCTGAAGTGATTAACATGTGTTTGGAGACCTATCTTCACTGTTTCGCTTCTAATAGACCAAACACTTGGGCGAAATGGTTGTCATGGGCAGAATATTGGTATAACACCAGCTTCCACTCTTCTATGGGTACCACTCCATTCCGAGTATTATACGGACGTAACCATCCGTCCTAATTGCAATATAAATCCGGGACAGCTACAGTTTCTGAAGTCGAGCAGATTTTAGAGGAACGAGATGCGTATCTTGATGATTTTAAGATGCAATTACTGCGGGCTCAGCAGAGAATGAAGGTCACAACTGATCTTACACGGAGGGATGAAGAGTTTCAGGTGGGGGATCGCGTGTTTGTAAAACTCAGGCCATATCGGCAACGTTCCTTGGCCACTCGGCGCAATGAGAAGTTGGCGGCACACTTTTAAGGACTTTTCGAGGTGGTGTCACAAGTTGGAAGAGTTGCTTATAAATTGGAACTTCCACCAGAGTCCCCCGTGCATCCGATGTTTCATGTCTCCCAACTACGTCGTGCAAAAGGGATATCACATTCCTCTTCGATTCTTCCTCCCCAATTGAATGCTGAATTAGAGATGTTGGTTGAACCTACTGCACTTTTGAATATACGCAGAGTGGACAAAAATGGGCAACAATGGATGGAGGTTTTGGTGCAATGGAAGGACCTCCCCGAGTATGAAGCCACTTGGGAGGATTTTGAGGCAATGCGGCTCCAGTTTCCTGCTTTTCACCTTGAGGACAAGGTGCAAGTTTGGGCGGGGGGTAATGATAGACCCAAAATTAGTGTTACCTACTCTAGAAGGAGTAAACAAAAGGATAATTAGAGGGGTCAAGGGTATTTTGGAAATTTAACAATATTAAGTGATTTCGGGAGGGAATTTAGGAGGGAAATGAAGGGAGAGGAAGCATCGCGTCATTTAGACTTCAGAGCGTGGCTCAGGGAGAGTACTGGTCTCACGAATACCAGGGTTATCGATTACTATTTCCGGCGAGTCTTATTCCTGTTTTTGACAGTGGAGTTTTCGTTTCTTGCCGTTAGTTGTATTCGCATAAGGATTCGTATCAATCGAAGGTATTCTCGTTCGATTTCGGCAATTTCAGCTAGGAAGGAAAGGTTCATCATCCTTCTTTCATTTGTTTTTGCTTGAAAATCCCTGTTTTGGGGTACATCATCTGTTATGATCCTGGGGTTAAGTACTTAGCTTTCCGCTACCTAACAAGTCGGTCTTTTGGGTAGTATTGACTAGGTGTTTAACATTTGGTATCAAAGTAGGCACCACGTTGCAGGTTTGAATCCCGGAGGATGCGACCTAGAGACCAAATTAAAATTACTGGTAGTCTCAAAAGGTGAGTCAGGCTAGTGTCGCTAGAGTGGGCCACTAGAGTGAGCCGCCGTGGACGTTGGCTCATAACGGCAGGAGTATTGTTATGATTCTGGGGTTAAGTACTTGGTTTTCCGCTACCTAACATGCCGGTCTTTTGGGTAGTATTGGCTAGGTGCTTAACACATTATCTTATTTCTTTGTTGAAAGCTATGTAATTTACCAAGTAAGGAAAGTTGTTTCTCTACTTTCTTTTCCTAGAAAGTTTTTTCCCTTTGTTGAGAGACTTACACCCACCAACTTCCTTTACTTGGGAACCGGAAACCTTATTAGCTTTTATAGGTGCAAGAATCCATCTTTTTTTTTTTTTTTGAAAAAGATGTATTTATATTAACAAGAGAAAAAAATTTACAAAGGAAGAGGGAGCAGATCTCTTACAACAAGAGATTGCAGGGAAGCTCCCTACTTGGCAAGCACATCTGCTGCTGAATTTGCAGATCTCGGAATGTGAGACCAAATACAAGAAAATGATGATACAATATCTAAAATCTCCTGAAATATGTCCCAATGCCTCCATGGCGGAAGGGAATCACGCTGACACCAACCAATCACTACCTTGGAGTCCCCTTCAATGTGAATAGGACCACTGCAGTTGTCTCTGAACACATGGAGCCCATGAAGAAGGCCATATAATTCTGCAGACGTAGAATCGGAGATGCCTAATGGACCAGCATAAAAGAAACACTGATTTCCAGACGGATCCGAAATCACACCCCCAAAACCAGCGATCCCCAGATTGCCAAGAGAAGAGCCAGCAAAATTCAATTTTAAGTAACCAACCTCCGGGGGAGTCCACTCCTTCATTACTTGAACCTTGGTCCCTCCAGTTATCTCGAATGGAGGTGCCCTTGAAAGAGCAAAAAGGCTTCTTAGTCAGAAGCCAAGTGGAGATTTGCACTGTCACTCTTTCTACTACTCTTGCCTCAGATTCACTTTTAGCATCGAACCGCCTTCTATTCTGTTCATTCCAAAGTCCCCCATGGAACGAAACTAGCGTAGGCTGAGATCATCATTTTACAGAGACCAGGAAGGGGATAGCCAATGATCGACTTGCAAAAGCCGATCAGATCAGTAGATATAATACCACAACACCAAGTGCAAGAATCCATCTTGTTATAAGCATATTAGTTTTTTGTGACCATTGCTCAGGAGGGCTGGTGTGAAAACTCCTCGCCACCTCTATGGTGCCATTGGGACACATTTTTTGAAATTATGGAAATTGTCAATTTATTTGACTATTTTTGGTCTCTTGTTCCGAGATCAGCAAATTTTGTGGCTGATGTTTTGGCCAAGCAAGGAGCTTCCTTGAAATCTCTTGTTATTAGGAGTTAGCTCCTCCTTTTTGGTTCTAGTAATAAAATCACCTTCCATAAAAAATAAAAAAAATAAAAAAGGTGCATCTACATAGATATTATATTTGTTAGAATATCCCAGCATGTCTCCAACGCCATGAGCCTATCTGAGCCTATATGTCTACAACATTTGATTGTTCTTTAACTAATACTGAACACATGCATTTCTTCTTCAAGCCTTCCCCACTAAACTCCAAGCTCTAGAAAAAATAGTCATAGAGCAGCCTCTTCATTTTTGCATCTTGAGCAAATACACAAACTCTTTCATTAACATGTCATCTAAACTTCGTAAACTCATAAATATTTCACCTTAATAGATCTAATTACTAATGTAATCCACCACAAACTCGGTGCAACAAAAACACTTTTTCCTTGGGCAACACAAAAGGTTTTGGAAATAGGACTTTTTTTAACAACTTCGGAATGCCTGGAATTTATTACTTCAAAAATATATCTGCCGAATTCAGATGCCCGCTCAGGAAACTTCCTACACAAAAGAATAAGATACCTAGCTACCAGATAACTTCTTGCACTGTAGATACAACTGCACTGACATTCAACAAAGATCTCTCGCTTCATAAAAAACACAATCTTCCTCCACATTTTCAAAAAAAACAAAGAAACAGACTATAGTCCTAACTAGACCATTCCTCTGTCAATAATTTACCAAATCTAACATTTCCAACACTCCTGTTGTAACTCCTTCCTTCTTTCATGGGAATGAGCACCATTTTCTCTGACACAACGTAACCAGGTCAATCAAGTCTTCAACGCTTCAATGGTTTCATCATCCTCAACGTATGAGCTCAAAAACATCTCATAACTCCAGAAAAGTGAAAAGTAGAAGATGAGTTTATAATTTTCTTTTTACCACAGAGAAACAGTTAGCTCACTGGAACCATGGCAGCTATACCACCTCCCTCCTACCGAACTTCTCACCCGAGAAACATAACAAATAATATGTATATACCTCATAATCTAGTTAAATCAGTTTGCAGCCCATCTCCTTCATGCGGATACCCATAATTTATAATGAAGCAGATTGCTTAAGCAATATACTCTTACAGATAAAACAATGTCCGTAACTTCATAACAAACCAAAGAGTGCAAGTTGTTCCAAACATATGTCAAGAGCAACTTTCATTCAATAGAAAGCAAGAAAGCATGGCTGCATTGGAGGTGTTCACTATTTTCTTCACTAAAACAATAATTGGATTCCTGTTGAATTTGGAGCAGAAGATGTCCTGATCAAGGTCAGTAAATTCGTTCACAATACAGATCTAAGAAACACAGACGACAAAACGATGCAGAACGAGAAACATGTCCAGTACAACCGCTTACCCTTTGAAGACGTCACCAAAGGACCCTCTCCCAATCGGCTCCAGAGAGCTAAACCGGCCTTGGGCTTCAATGGCGGCTACTATGGAAGTAAAATCTGACATTTTGACGTCCCAATACGCCTCGCACCACAAACTGTTTCTCATAAAATCCGACAGCCATAAATGATAAATAAATTCATCTAAAGGGAAACAGTACGCCATCCCCATCACCCTTTTTTTGACAATTGAAAGAAAACAAGAATAATAAAACCAAATTAAAAGCCTCAATTGAGTGCCTACAAATGTATAATGCAGGTGTTAACTTGGACTGTAAGGAACGAAACTCTGGATTTGGAAGAGAAGCTCCCCGGTAGGTGCAACAACAAAGGAAGACATTGAAGAAAATCGTGAACCATATACCGTGAAAGTTGATTCCAGTGAAAAATCAATTGATATTGGACTACGGAAAATTACGTGGGCCTTACCGAGATTAAAGTTCGGAGAGAACCAATCGAGATGCTTTCAAGGGTCAGAAGCCATGGATCAGTATCATCTCCTTCTTCCCTCTTTGTCAGTGTAGGAGAAGCGAAAACTAATGTCTGAGTCGAACGAGCACCGGAGTTGCCCAGACTCCACGGTCAGACGCGTCTCATCATAAAAAACGAAGGCGCTTTCAACAGAAATTTCAGAGAAGGGAGAGAATCGGGTTTGGGTCAAAGAAAAAATAAAAGCTCGGACGAATGGGAGAAGATTATGGGAGGGTTAGTCAACTTGAAGTCTGAGATGATCTTCAACTATATGATGCCTTTCAAAATATAAAGTTGTTAGTGGAGCGTAGATGATATTTCATCTGGATGCAGGGGATGAAGCAATATTCAATCTCTACGGTTTAAAATCCTTCATCTCGTTGAATGAGAGTTCAGTTCACGTCTCGGCTTTACTCTGCGAAAGCCTAAAAGCAAAACGAAATAAACAAAATAGTATATCAAATAGTTGGGACTTCAAGTAAAAAATATTCAACATTATTTAAATAGAAAATAATTCTAATATTAATATTCATATATCATAATTTAATTTATGTGTAACTTTTCTTAACAAAATAATTTTTGCAATTATTTGCATGAGATCAATACTTCATAGGTAAGTTACGTTAATTTTTCAACATTTTATCAATGTAGTATGGTTAAAGCATAGGAACATAAAACAAATATTAGGTTTTTAAACTTATCTACTAAAGAATTACTTAACTCAAATATGGGATTTTTTTTTAATAATATGCTCCCTGGGATCTATAAACTTCATAGTGGACCTCAATGAATTTTTCCTTATTAATCTCACTATTTTTAGTTATAAAAATAATATTGATATTGTTACTAAGACAATAGTCATGCAGATAAATATGTTTACATATAAAATTTAAATCTCATTTTCCATATTTTATTTTTATTTCGTTATTTACTTTTAAAAATTGACTTGTGTAAAAAGGTATATTTTAAGTTGGCGAACTTGCCTTTGCCTACCCTTAGAGGGGGTTAGTCCACAATGAACTTAAATAGAAGTGAAAAATTGAATTGAACTAAAATGAATTAATTCAACTTCAACTCATGTTTGGGTGTTATTAGGGGGGGTTACTCAACAAACTAGAAATTTGATCTTCATCTTCATCTCATGCATCTACATGATCTTCATCTTCGAAATGGGTGTTAGTATGGACAAGTTCATGTTCGAAGTTGGTGTTAGTGTGGACAAGTTCATCTTCATCTTCATCTTCGAAATTTTAAACCATTGATTTTATTAATTATAAAAATGAGTTAATTAAACCAAATGTTTGAGTTAACAATATTTTAAATACCACTATTAAATCACTAATACAATAGAGTAAATAAAAAATAAATATGATTAATAAATAAAAAAGTATTATAATAATAACATAAGATAGATTTTTTACATGGTATTAATTACTAATATATTTTCACAAAAATAAAAATAATTAATTAATCAAATGCATACTTTAATTTATTTTATTTCCCAGAACAATAAATATGAAGTTTGATATAGTAATAAAATTTTAAAAAATACATATACAACTTTATTAATAACCTAAAAGAAAGATTATTCAAATAACGAGTTTGTGACTTTAATATTAAAATCATCAATTTACAAGTTTAGTACATATGAACGACACGTGTTCAAAAGTAATAAGATACAACCATCATTTATCGTTCTACAATGAAGTCGATATGGCATCTCAAAATTGTGTGGCTCTTGTGGATTCTAGTGCACGCTGCCTCCAAAAGCTTGTTACTTGGCTACCCTCATCCTCAAGACCATCACCTTCGTCGCTATCTGTATCATCCATTGCACCTTGGACTGCATCACCTCCTCCACCGAGCTCGCCACCCGAATCATCATCTTCGTCTTCAAATATATCATCATAATCCTGTCCACGTATATAATTGTGCAATACGCAACAAGCATGTACAATTTTCACCTGGATCTTAAAAGAAAATGGAGGAGAGCTTTTTAACATTTGAAATCGAGCTTTTAAAGCACCAAAAGTTTGCTCAATAATATTTTGTAAAGATGAGTGTCTTCGGTTGAATAATTCTTTTTCATTTCTAGGAATATTATCTCCAAATTCTTGTAGATGATACCGAGTTCCTCAATATGGAGCCAAAAATCCCGGAAGATTTGCATAACCAGCATCGACTAGATAATATTTTCCTATAATAGAAATTATATTCCACATAAAATAATTGAAGATAAAATAGATAAAAAATGACTACATAAAAATATATTACTTACCTTAAGGTACAAAGAGTTTATCTCGATGAGTCAATGCATCCTTCAGTACACGGGAATCAGCTGCTGATCCCTCCCATCCAGTAAGTACATCAGTGAATTGTATGTCAAATGAACATGCTACCATCACATTTTGTGAGAGATAGCCTTTTTTTATTCCAGAACCTTGGTTGATCTTCAAGTGGAATGTTCACTTTGATATGAGTTCCATCAATAGCTCCAATACAATCCTAATTATTTATTTTCAATTAATATTGACTAACTTTGTTTATTAATCTAAAATTATTTAGTTATGGGAAGTGATGTTACCTTGAAGTACGGATAAAACATTGAACTGGTTAAAATCTTCGAGTGTGTGTGTTCTTAAGGCCGTTTGACGTAATCAGAGTGAAGTTTGAGGATTGCATCCAACACCTTGTTGAAATACTTACTTATGGTCGAGTTTGATCTATTAAACATCTCTGTTGTGACACTATATGTTTGTCCTTCACCAACAGTTAGGAGGAAATATGCAAGTTGTTCTTCAACTGAGATGGTCTTTGTGGCTGATAAAAACTCTTTGCTAGTAAGTATATCTGCCAATTTGCGAAATACCAGTTGATTCATTCTATAAACTTTCTGAAATTTAACTGGTGATTTATCTAGTGCCTTTTGCAAATACAATGGACTATTCATCCCACGAGAACGTGGTACACGTCTGTTGTAATGGTCCAGATAGTATCTTCCCATGGCGAAAACAAAGTTGTGAATGCAACCATAGTTGTAACCTTTTCTTTGTCTGTCATAGTATCCATGGAAATCTACAAATTCAATCGCCTAAAAGCCATAAACACAAGTAAACATCAATCTTCTATCATAACCTATTTGCAATCACACCTATACACAACCATATTCATCCACATTCAATCACATCCCTAAGCAACCATATCCATTTAATTGTCCACATCCATAATCATCCATGCAATATATTAACACAACAACATATCAAATTTAAATACTAACCATACTAATAAGTCTTGCAACGTCATAATTCAAACAACATACCTAATACATAACAATATTCCAAAAGAAGATAGTGTATTTAAAACGTATTACAAATAGTTTGTTGCACAATATTTAAGCCACTCGACCTGCTCTTCCACTGTCATCTTCGTAAAATACTCCTTACTTGGCGTGTCCAACCATAAAGGAGCGTGCGTCTTCAAGTCTACAAATATGTCCGGGATTTCCCTGATGGCTTCGACCCAATCTGCCTCTTTAGGCTTGATGACTTCCTTCAATGTCTAAGCGATTTCCCTCATTGCATCAATGAATTGACTACTGTCATCACTGGACATTTCGGTTCTCTTTCTACAACGACTTGAAGATGTCTGCTTACTTCTTTGAAATTGATTACCTGGAGACTCATTCACGCTTAATAATGGCGATGGAATATCCCTAACTATATCAACATCCTCAGGCTCATCCATTGGGACATGTTCCGATTCACGGATGACTTCATCGCCCTGATCTACAAAGGTTGCACCTCCTGACCCTACAGCAATTGCATTTCCCACCACCACAGCTAATTTGTCGTACAGGGGGCAGCCTTCACGTCTATACTTCTCAGCATCTTTATGCTCCTAGAAGAATAAAACATCCTTCAGACGTCTTGGAATAGAGTTATACTAACGCGGAAAACATAAAAACAATTTTATAGTACATCATGATTTGTTGACCTTTATGTAGTCAAGCCATACAAAATTACATGCAGTAACTCGTTGTGTGGTTGCATCCCAACTGAACCCACTAGTGTTGATACAACTTGTTATCGTTTGGTATGTTCTCTTCCATGCTCTTGTTTGATTCTTCACCTGCTCAACAATTTTTTTATTGACTGCGTCTTCATTGAAATTATTAACACAATCCATATATACCTCATGCTTCCACACCCCATTAGGCAACTTGTTCCCTAGATTGATCTGCTCGACCAAGAGATCGAGCATTTTGCTATCATCATCGAAGGTCCAAATGTCATATGGTTGACCAGTTGGTTGTCTTTTTGCAGCCATGTATAATCTAAATCCGAGATGGTCCTTATGAAAAAAACTTTATCAGACAACCTTTACCCATCACGGAAACACAAACCATCAAAAATAGAATACCATGTGGTGGATATGTATAACATCTGAATCTCCTCACCACGTGGCAAAAACATACCAAACACTTCAAAAAATTTCAACAACATTCTAAAATAGAATACCATGTGGTGGATATGTATAACACCCGAATCTCCTCACCACATGGCAAAAACATTCCATAGCACTTCAAAAAATTTCAACAACATTCACTACTGCATATGCACTAAACAATAAGAAAACACACACATCAAGTCCAAATTCACCGAACACCCCTAGTAGAGCCTCATATAACTTCGCAATCACTACGAACTATACCTAGTCAGTGATGGGGGTTGGGTTTCGTTGGCTAATGGACGCCTGTGTAGGCAACTCAGCCTTGTTTGAATTGGATAAAAAATCCCTAATAAAACCTAAACCCTAAACCATCAAACCCGAAAGTCAAACCCTATCAACTACTAAACTCTAAACCCTAAACACTAATTCCATAACATAATACCCTAAACCTTAAAAGCCCTAAACCCTACACCATAATTCCATACAATAAACCCAAAAAACCCTAGAGCTTAAAAACACAAAACCCCTAAAACCTTAAAAACCCTAAACCACCAACGCTAAACTCTATCACCTACTAAACTCTAAACCCTAAACACTAATTCCATAATTTAATACCTTAAAAGCCCTAAACCCTAAACCCTACACCCTAATTACAGACCCTAAACCCAAAAAACCCTACAGCTTAAAAACACAAAACCCCCAAAACCTTAAAAAACCTAAACCCCCTAAACCTTAAAAACCATAATCTCTAAAATACCTTAAATCCTTAAGCATAAACCCTAAACCCTAAACCCTAATTCCAGGTCCCCTTTACCGAGCACCAAACTCTAAAAATAATCCCTAACACGAATCAAGAATTTAGACCCTAAACCGCACAATTATGCACAAATAACCCCCAATTAGGCACTGAAAATAAAATTAAATCAAATAAAACATTAATTTAATGAAAAAATAGGGTTTAGTCATACCTTTTGAAATTTGGGGAAAATCGAAGTTGAAGGGTGAAATCGATGCCGAATGGGGAAATTGAAGCCTAATCGAAGTAGAAATTAAGCAATCGATGCTCAAATGTCAAAATCGAAGAAAATCAAAATCGAAATGGGGAAATCGAACGAAATCAGAAGGTATTTTGGGGGAAAGGTAAATAGCCAGAGAGATAAGGGAGTGGGAGGCTAAAAGGGAAAAGAGACAGAGAAGAGAGAAGAAAGGGAGGTCGAGAGGGATAAGAGAGAGAGAGAAGCGAGAGAGAACAATGGAGAGCGAGTCCGAGAGAAGAGAGGGAGGCACGAAGACGAGAGAGGGGGTGCGAGAGAGAGGGTGAGTCCAAGAGAAGACCGAGAGACGGAGGCTGGAGATGAGAGGGAGCAAAGACGAAAGTCGGAGACGAGAATCCAAGAGAAGAGAGGCATCAGCGACATCGGGGGCGTAGGGAGACAAGAGAGGGAATGCAGGAGAGAGGGAGGAAAAAAGAGAAATGAGGATGCTCGAGAGAGGGGAAAAAAAAACAAGGAAGCCCGCGCGCGTCCTTCATCTCGTTGAAGACCAAAAATGGTCTTCAACGAGATGAAGGATTTTAAACCGTGGAGATGAAGGACTGCTTCATCCCCTGCATCCAGATGAAATGCCATCTGCGCTCTGCTAACGACTTCATCTGTTGAAAGGAGTCATGCGGTTGAAGATCATCTCAGACTTCAAGTTGACTAACCCCCCCCCCTTAGTGTTGACGAGTTCAAGTGGCTGGAAAACAGATTCTAGTGTTAGTGCCCCCAAATGAAAAGTATGATATAAAGAAGAGAATGAGTAACCTTTTATAATATACTTAAATAGAACATATACGTAAACATATAATTAACCAAAATAAACAAGGTTACTACACTTATAAGTGATTTAACGTGAAGTATTAGAATATATTAATTTTCTAATTAATGAAATACTATAGTATATTACTTAATCATTATAGTTTATTATAAATTAAAACAATAATTACGAGTGACCAGAAAAAATTATACAAAATTAATAAAAAATTAAAAAATAACATAAGAGAATATAATAAATAAACCTAATGGTTTAATTAATTATAGCAATTGGATAATTAAACCAATTAATGATTACAGTTTATTATAAATTAATATACTAATTACGTGTGATTAGAATAAATTATTTTAAATAAATAAAAAAGTTAAAAATAACATAAGTGAATATAATAAAAAGTTTATTTTTAATTACATAATATATAGTTTAAAATTAAAAATCGCTATTTTAATAAAAAATAAAAAATACATAATAAATAATAAATATATTAATTTATCAATAACATAATATATATTTTTAATATTTTTAATTAATAATATATTCACACAAAATGAAAAACTAATGGTTTAATTAATTGGATAATTAAACCAATTAATTATTTTTGCATATTAATAATTAATAAAATATTAACACAAAATGTAAAACCATTTGTTTAATTAATTATAGCAATTGGATAATTAAACCAATTAGTGATTAATGTTTATTATAAATTAATATACTAATTTCATGTGACCAGAATAAATTTTAAACACGTGAAAAAAAGTATAAAATAACAAAAATGAATATAATTATCGTAAATTATTTTTAACAACGAGTTTGTGCGTTTAACATCGTCAACTTACTACTTTAGTACATACGAACGATAACATACATGTTCAAAAGCAATAAAGTACAACCATTAATAATCACTCCACATGCTAATCGCTATGGCATATCAAAATTGTGTAACTCTAGTGGATTCTAATGCACGACACCTCCACATGGTTGTTGATAGGTTGTCTTCATCCCCAAGATCATCACTATCATCGCTATCGTCATCCGAATTTTCACCTGCTAATCGAACCTCATCACCTCCTCCACCAACCTCATCATCCGAATCATTATTTTCCAATTCAAACATATCATTGTAATCCTCTTTACGTATATAATTGTGTAATATGCAACAAACTATTACAATTTTCGTCTGGATATTATAAGAAAATGGAGGAGCGCCTTTCAACATTTGGAATCGAGCTTTTAAAGCACCAAAAGTTCGTTCAATAGTATTCCTCAAAGATGAGTGCCTTCGGTTGAATAGCTCTTTATCATTTCTAGGAAGGTTGTCTCCAAAATCTTGTAGATGATAACGAGTTCCTCGATATGGAGCCAAAAATCCTGGCATATTTGCATAACCAGCATCGACTATATAATATTTACCAACAGTACAAAATACTTTCCACATAAGATAATTGAAGATAAAATAGAACAAAATTACTACATAAAAATATATTCTTTACCTTCACGGACACAGATTCTATTTCGGTGAGTCAATGCGTCCTTCAATACACGGGAATCAGCTGCTGATCCCTCCCATCCAACAAGTACATAAGTGAATTGCATATCAAATGGACAAGCTGCCATCATATTTTGTGAGAGATAGCCCTTTCTGTTCCAGAACCTTTGTTGTTCTTCAAGTGGGATGTTTGCTTTGATATGAGTTCCATCAATAGCCCCAATACAATCCTAATTATATCATTTCAATTAATACAAAGTAACTCTAAATATTAATCTAAAATTGTTCGTTAGATGCCAAGTGATGTTACCTTAAAATACAGATAAAAAATTGGATTGTTTAAAATCTTTGAGAGAGTCCGTTCTAAAGGCCGTTTGATGTAATCAGGTCGAAGTTTGATAATAACATTCAACAATTTATTGAAATACCTACTTATATTCTTGTTTTATCTATCAAACATCTCTATTGTGACACTATACGCATGTTGTTGACCAATAGTTAGGAGAAAATATGCAAGTTGTTCTTCCATTGAGATGGTCTTTGTGCGTGATAAAAATCCTTTACTGTAAAGTATTTCTGCCATTTTTTTAAACACAATTTGATTCATCCTGTAAACTATTCAAAATTTAACAGGTGATTTCGCTAATGCCTTTTGCAAATAAATCGGACCACCAATCCCACGAAAACGTAGTGCACATCTATACCTATGGATGAGAAAGTATCTTCCCATCATGTACATAAGACATGTGAACGTTATCATTCTTACAATCCTATTTTTGTCTTCCATGGAAACCTGCAAATACAATCACCACAACCACAATGACGACTACAAAAATAATTCTTGTTTCTTCCTAAATGTCATAAACACAAAAACATACCCTTATTTTCAGTCATGAAAACCCAAATCTTAACCATAATAACATTCATAATCTATCAATGATATGTCTTATAAAGTCATAATTAAAAAAACATAATTAAACTTCAAAACAAGCATCCCAAAATAGATAGTGTACTTAAAACTATTGACTACATTTCACCAGAACAAAATTTAAGCAAACCAAGTCTCTCTTCCACAGGCAGCTTAGTAAACATGTCCTTCTTCGTTGGTATATCTAACAATAGAGAAGCGAGATACTTCATCTCTATTGACAGGTCAGGGATTTCTGTGAGGGCTTCATACCAATTCTCTCTGACGGATTTATCAACTTTAGGTTTTATAGTTTCACGCAATACCGTGGCAATTTCTTTCATTGTATCAAGGAACATGAAACTATCATTGGTGGTCATTTGCGGTCTCTTTCTACGACGACTTGAAGTTGACAACTTAGCACTTCGAGACTGATCAGGTGCCAACTCATTTTCTATAAAGAATGGTGAAGGAGTATCTTTACCTAAATCGACATCCTCAAGCATGTTCAAGCGTGGATTTTTTCCTCATGTTGGACATCATTGCACATGTCTTCGTCATTTTGACTTACTCTCCCCATGGCTATTGAGTTTTCCACTACCAAAGACAATTTGTCATAAAGAAGCAACCTTGTTATCTATACTTTTCAGCTTCTTTATGCTCCTACAAGGATAAAACATCATTTAGACGACTTGGAATAGAGTTCTAATAATGTGAAAAACAATCAAAATGTTTTGCAGTACATCATAATTTACTGACCTTGATATAGTCTTGCCATACTGAATGACATGCAGTAACTCAATGTGTGGTTGCATCCCAACCGAACCCGCTAGTGTTGAGACAGCTCGTTACTGCTTGTAAGTTTTCTTCCATGATCTTGTTTGATTCTTGAGCTACTCAACAGTTTTTTTATTAGTTGCGTCTTCATTGAACTTATTCACACAGTCCAAATACACTTCATGCTTCCAAACCCCATTGGGCATCTTGTTCCCCATATTGACTTGCCCAACCAAAAGATCGAGCATTATGTTGTCATCATCGAAGGTCCAAAGGTTATATGATCGAGGAGTTTGTTGTTTTCTTCCAACCATTTATAATATAAATCCGAGATGGTCCTCATGGAAAAAAAATTATCAGACAACCATTACTTGTCGTAGTAACTAGGGATACACAAAAACACAACCAACAAATAAAAAAATAACATGTGATGGATATTTATAACACCAAAATCTCCTCACCACATGGCAAAAGCATTCCATTGCACTTCAAACACATTTAACAACATTCTAAAATATTTCAAAATTAATCGAATTAATTTCATTGCAGATGACTAGAACAATGTAAAAACAAACTCATCAAGTCTAAATTCACAGAACACCCCTTTTAGAGCCCCATATGACTTCGCAGTCACTACAAACCTCATTGACGGGGATTGGGTTTCGTTGGCTAATGGACGCCCATGTAGGTGACTCAGCCTTATTTGAACTGGACCAAACCCCCTAAATCCTAAATCCTAAACCCTAATCGAGAACCCTAACAAATTAAAATAAGCCCCAAACCCTAAACCCGCAAACCCTAACAAATTAAAATAAACCCTAAACCTTAACCTAAACCCTAGTCCATAAAACCCCTAGCCCCAAACCCTAAACGCTAGTCCTTAAAACCCCTAAAAGTCCCAAACCCTAAACCCTAAACCCTAACCCTTAAAACCCCTAAAAGCCCCAAACACTAAACCCTAAGCACTTAAAACACTATCACCCCAAAAACCGAGAACCCTATTTAAAAAAAAAAATATAAACCCTAATTCCATACCTAAAGACTAAATCCTAGACCTTAAAATCCTAAAAGTCCCAAACCCCAACTCTAATCCCGAAATTGAACCCTAAATCCCATAAACCCTAACCCTTAATCTCACAATTAGGCCACAATCAAGATAAATTATGCACAGAAATTAAAATTAAATCAAGTACAACACTAAATTAGTTGAAAAAAAATTAGGGTTTCAGCTTACCTTCTGAAATTTGGGAAAAACCACCGCCAAATGGGGAAATCTAAGCCCAATCGAAGAAATCGACGCCTAAATGTCAAAAATCGAAGGATATCGAAACCGAAATAGGTAAAGAGCGAGAATGTGAAGGGAGAGGGAGGCCGAGAGGGAAAAGAGAGAGGGAGATGAGAGAGGGAAAAGGAAGAGTGAGGCCGAGAGGGAAAAGAGAGAGGGAGATGAGAGAGGGAGAAGGAAGAGTGAGGCCGAAAGACACACGGAGAGGAGATGCGTAGAAGAGAAGAAGAAGATGGGCGAAAAAAATTGAGCAATGACAAGAGAAAATTGAGAGCGAAAACGAGAGAAAGCAGAGGGAGCAGATAGAGCGAAGACGAGATGAAGAAGATGGGGCAAAAAAAATCGTCGGGAGACGAAGGCCGAGGGAGAGGGAGAGGAGAATAGCGAATGCCGATAATTTTTTCCTTTCGGGGGGGGGAAGAAGCAACGCGCGAGGAAAGTGGTTAAGTCGCAAAATAGGTATGAATCAGTTTTCCCCGATTTTTACCTGAGTGAATGAAATGGTATAATCTCACTTCAATGTAATTATTTCTACACTAATGTCATTATTTGATGAACTAGGTAATACGGGGGTAATTTATTCTACTTCATTGTGGACTAACCCCCCCTTAATTTACATAACGTATGTTTTTACAAGTCTTGGAAACGAAATGCCCAAAGCCTTCTTTGTAAACTCACTCCTTAAGCTGTGTTTGGAACATAAAAGTGGAGAGAAATGAAAATGTTTCTTTTCTTTTGTGTGGATACCAATGAAAAATGAAAGAGAAAATTCTATTTTTTTATTTTTTCTCAAGTTTCTATTTTTTTTTTATCCCCAAATTCCAGTGAGAGAAAATTTATTCACTAAGAGACAAAGTGTAAAAAATAAATTTTCTTTTCTTTTCTGTAGCTCCAAATAAGCCCTAAGTTTTTAACTTGAAAGTTTGTTCCCCACCTTACTCCCCTCGACCTGCATTTTTGCAATCTCACATCTTCCAGTACCAAAGCACATTTGCTTTGAACTTTTGTTACTTTTAAACTTCTTTTGGAATCTATGATCTTTTCTACTCCTCCCATAATTGTTTTTTTATTTATGGATCTGGTAAGCAACTCGATCGCAGTCACTTGTTAATATCGTAGAGGGAAATTCTTTATGTTGAACACCATATTAATGATTTACTTTTTGATGATACATGGTAACTGAAAGTCCATATTGCACGATAGAATGAATCAAACATATGCAGGATGCGAAAAGAGTTTTTTTTATAGATAGGAATACTTAATTTCAATCGACCTTGACACTTGTTATTTTATATGTTTTTTAATTAAGGATTTGATGATTATTTGGGTGCGCAACACCGGCATGCCGAAGGTATGAACAGGGTCAGCCCCCCCGCTTTTTTGTTCCAAGAAGACGTCTAATATATTAATAAAATTTTCACTTCTTTTGAAAGAGTGTCAGAGTAAAAAAAAAAATTATCACAAAATGAAATAAAAGTTGTCCTGCTCATAAATTAACATGTAAAAAGCCCAAAAACGACAATTGTTCGTCTTGTATAGATAAAACACAACCAGACGAACAGTACAACCAAGGTAGAAGGCAGGAAACGCACCTGATATTCCAAGGTGGCTGATGTCTGCTCACTGTCAAGAGAAGGGAGAAAGCTGATAAAAATATGTACACAAGCTCTCCACTGTTTGCACAAAAATACGCATATATAATTTTTGTAATATAATCTTTTATACTTGGTTTAAAATATAAAAGCAGCCATAAATGTAACCTTCTCTTCTTCAACCAATGTTGCAGATTCTTCACTACACTACACACTATTGACCGAACTCTACCACTACGCCGCCCCTTCAAGAATTAGGAAAACAAACACAACAAAACGTCATGTCTCATCTTTGTCCACAAACTAGAAAAGATGCAGCAAAAGACGCAAAACTAAAAGAGTAATTGCCTTAGTTTACTCTCACATCATCACCTTAGCCGCCGCCAGACCCATACTTCTTACCCAAGACGACCAACTGTAACTTATCGTAACCAGCTAAGACACCGGCACCTGCAACAGCACGAAGAATGTTGGCACCAGCACCCTTGAAAAGGGACTTGGCCCCTTCATTCTTCAGAATCTGGGAGAAAGCGTCCAAGGAGCTTTTGTACTTCACAGCTTCACCAGATGTCATCATCATCCTTCTTCGAACAGTGTCAATTGGGTAAGAAGCCAACCCAGCTCCGATTGTGATCCCCCAACCCAGTAAGAAACTTGCAAGGAAACTATCCTGTAGATGCCACCACACAGAGGGAATACTTGAATGTAAGCATGTAAGCAAGTCAATAGTTTTTAGGCGCACTCACTTGTCTAAGGCACGTTCAACTGACCTGTAGCTCACCAACCAGAACCACAGGCTTAAGGGAATCGTACATTCCAAAGTAGAGTCCACGGTAGACAATAATCCCAACACAGGAGATGTTAAAACCACGATACAGACCAGCAATGCCATCTGATTTAAGTGTCTTTCTGTAGACATCAATAAGACCATTGAACTGTCTCCCACCTCCCTTCTTGGCAGCCTTAGCATCATTGGCTAGACGGGTTCGAGCATAATCAAGTGAATAGACAAAAAGGAGGGAAGAAGCACCGGCGCATCCTCCTGATGCCAAGTTACCAGCAAACCATTTCCAGTATCCATCTCTATCTTTCTTGAAATTGAAGAGTCTCTTGAAGTAATCCTTAAAAGCAAAATTAAGGGCCTAGAATGTACAAGGTAGATTCGTGTGAAGGAACAGAAGAATTAAGATGTAGCATAATATTTTTTTTCTGAAATGGAAACATTAAGGCAAGGAGCTAAATATAATTGCATTATATCCATAGACAAACCTGGGTGGGGAAGTAACGGATAACATTGGCTGTGTTTCCCCTCCACAAAGAGATGAAACCCTCATCCTTGATTGTTCTTGCAAAGCAATCTCCAATGCCCTTGTAGGGTTCAGAGAGCCTGCCAGCTTTGATCATTTCATCCTGATTCTGGATCAAGAGCTTCACCCGCTCAATTGGTGCAGCTGCTGTTTTTGAGACAGCAGCAGAAACACCTCCCATAAGAAAATCAATAAGGAAAGTATTAGCACCTTTTTCAGAAGGTGCATGGACAAACACTGGGGATGAATGTGAGAGGAAAGGCATGCTAAGTGGCCCATTGGCTTCACTAATCAAGGAGGTTTGGAGGCCTCCATTCATGTATTCAGCACCAGAGAGGTTGCGGAGGCCTGCATTTCTAGCATGCAGGTTAGGAGATAGTCTTGAAAAAAGATGAGAGTGAGTGTGTATCTTCTCATAAACAGATGGACTATATGATCTATCCGCCATTTCGATAATTCACGGCGGTGACCTGCATCAAAATAACCACAGCTTTTTTAGTACTGTATCAGATCTTTAGCAACAAATCAAAATAAAAATGCCTGGAACTGAAGTCTTTTGAGATATAAAGCTACAAATTGCAACATAAAATTAATACGCACATAGAACCAGTTGCTTGTGGACCTAAAGAAATGAGAAAATACCAAAAGGTAACATTAACTAAAAATCTCAATTTATAAACCAAAAAGTTGAAAGAAGGACCTGAAAACACACATCACCAGAAATACTTCAACAGGGTTAATTCTTTTGAAATGCAATTTCGTAGCTCAGTAAGCAAAAGGAAAAACGACCTGATAAAAAAATCTAGTGTGCACTAAATCGAGGGAAAATCAATTCGAGTCAAACCATTGACATACAACTGAAAATTTTCATCAGTGTAAGCATTCAAGTAACCCACAGAAGCGAACATGATCAATATAACCATGACAGCACAAGAGATAAATTGAATTACTGAGAGGACCAATCTTCACAAAAGCTTTTTATTACACCATAGAATTCCAAAGTTCATCATCAACTAACGTAAACGGTCGAATTAAGTAAAAAAAATTGTTTATGGTCCCTAAGAATCACCAGTATAGGATGTTCTATTTGAGTCAAAGTACGCTTCATCAATAAATGCGAATTATGAGTTTGCATCAACCTTTATCACTAGTTGTGCAAATTAGTTATATATACAAACGACAGTGTCAGCAGCATTTCAATAGAAAGTGAAACATACAGTGAATTTAAGCAAGTATAAAGAAATTTATTATCCTTATTTCTCGACTGCAGTCGGAAAGGTCTCTACTCTCTTACCATCAACATCGTCATGTAGATTGGGGCTAATCTCAAGAATCAACTCAAACCAAGCCATCACACAACGGATGCAACATGAATCTACCCATCGGAGATATAAGAACCATTACAAACAGTTACACGGTAACTTAAACAGTGAGTAGATCTGACATACAATACACACCCCATTCGATCGGCACACAAAAGAATCATGGCAAACAGATCTACCAGACCAAATAGTAGAGCTCCAATTTGCAAACAAACTCTAAAGGAAACGTAATGTCATTTCAGCGGTAACCAGCACCCTCGAAGCGGGAATGCAAATATAATTAGAACAAAACAAAATGAAATATGCGAAATGGAATGGAATATAAACCTTCGAAAAGGTCGCCGAGAAATTGATCTCACTTCTCAGGGGCTTCCGGGAAAGTGGTAAATGATCGACGAGGGGCTTTATAGCAAGATGTCAGGCTGATGCGACGTGGAAACCCTATATCGTTTTGTATTACGAAGTTACCCAAAATTGAAGCTCAAAGTGTTTGTATCAGCGCAATAAAAATTGAAGTTCAATGTGCTCACGTGAGGGGTGCTTTGAACCGAGCCGGCTCGGTTCGATTCGTTACCTTAATGAGTCGAACTCGACCGAAGCCAAATTCGGTTCGTTGGCTCGCAAGCCGGCTTGAGGTGAATCGGATTGGTATTGGGATCAGGATCGAGAGCTGGGGAACGGGAGAGGGAGCGGGATCGAGAGCGAGGGGGGGAAAAAAATTTCTCCCCTCGTCACCGCTGAGCCCCTCCTGTCGACTGTTATCACCGCCTCTACTATCGTCACAGTTGTTCGCCGGCCGTCTCTACCGCCGTCGCAGCTGCTCGCCAGCCGCCTCTGTGGTCGTCCGTTCGATTTCTTCCTCTCCTCGTCATTGCCTCTGTTTCCGTCGTCGCAGTCGTCATCCCTGACGACAGGTCCTTCTCGGCGCCGTAACCCCCTTCCCTCGGCGTCATCTCGGCGAAAACCCAAAACCTAAGTTCAGGGGAGAAATAATCTCCCCCCTCCTCGCGTGAAGATGATCTCGCACGTGCGAGATCATAAAGTAAAAAAAAAAAACTTTTTCCACTCGAAAAAATTAAAAACAAAATTATAGAAATAAGTTTCTATAAACTATTAGTGTCTCTAGTTTTTTTAAACATTTTTTTAATTATTTTTTTATTAAAAATCATATAATTTTCTAAATAAGATTTTCGTACCAAGATGGGGTAGAAAACTATATAAAATTTTTTTGAATAAGTATTTAACAATTGATGTTCTAATACTTTTAGCATGAAGCAATTTTCATTGCAATTTTGTCTTTGATATTTTATATAATTAAAAATTTTATCGATAAATATAATAATATATTAGTTTGATTATTAATTTTTATTTATTTCCTTAGAAGAGGCAATAAAAGGTCCATTTAACTTTCCTAAGAAAATTTTAAAATATTTCTTGTAATTTTCTAATAAGTCAATAAAATTTTATTTAAAGGTTTTTTTGGGAATATGTACCATAGGAAAAATATTTTTAGTTTTTCCAAGAATATAAATTTTCATCTAGGGGCACTAAGGAGCCCATAATAAATTATGGCCAGATTCAAAAATTATAAAACAAGCTAGACAACAACTGGAGTAAAAAAGATTAATATTGGTGCAATCCATTATAGAAATTCAATCCTGAACCTCCCTTATCATTATATTTTTTAAAAATATATGCATAATTTTATATATAATTTATTCAAAGCCACCCCTACGTGCAAGATTATAAACAAGGAAAAAAAAAACTCTTTGTCCCTTCCTCATGGCTCTTAAAGAAATTGAAATGATATTTTAGTAGAAATACGTTTCTAGAGACTATTAGTGGTTTTTTAATAAATGTTGAAAAGACATTTTTAGTATAAATATAAGGACCATTAGTGCCTCATGTTTTTTTAAAAATATTTTTCTAATTATAAATTATTTTTAGAAAATTATATAATTTTCTAGGTAAGATTTTCTTGCCAAGATAGGTTAGAAAACCATATAGAAAAGTTTTGAATAAGTATTTGACAGTTGATGATATAATACTTTGAGTATGAGGTAATTTTCTTAGCAATTTTGTGTTTGACATTTTATGTGATTAAAAATTTATCGATAAGTATAATAATATATTAGATTAATTATTAATTTTTATTTATTTCCTTAGAAAATGCAATAAGAGGTCCATTTAACTTTCCTAAGAAAAATTTAAAATATTTTTTGTAATTTTCTGGTAAGTCTCAAATAGTAATAGGATTTTATTTAAAGGATTTATAGTTTTTATTTGGGTGATTGTAAATTGATAGTGATATTTTATTTAATTTTGTTGTGTTTGATTATTATATGGAGTTTATTTATAATGTTATATAGTGTATGGAGTATTTAGACTATTTTATGGAGTATATAAACAATTTCATGGAGTGTTTATGGAATGTATAGATAATTTTATGGAGTGTTTATGCAGGTATTATGTATATTGATTATACCCAATTTTAAGTAGAGGTCATGCCGAATTTTATACAAGTATTATATATATAGATTATGCTCAATTTTAAGTAGAGGTTATGCCCAATTTCATGTAAAATGTATGCATAATTTTATATACATTTTATTCGATATATATTATTTTTGAAAAGTTTTAAATGTATGTTGAGGCTCGAGCTCAGCTTGAACTCGTTGGGCTCAAGCTCGATAACAATTTTAGGCTCGAGATGAGGCTCGACTCGAAGCTCAGCTCGAAGTATTTAAATCAAGTTCGGCTCGAACATAAGCAGGTTCGGGCTCGACTCGGCTCGATGCCACCCCTAGTGTCAGCGCAATAAAAATTGAAGTGTGAAGTATTCATTTGTGTTACTTGATGTTATGTAAAATGCAGTATAAACTATTCATTTGTGTTAGTGTACACAAGAGAAAGTATAGATTATTTATTAATAAAATATTTTGATATATTTGACTTTTGAAAATTAAATTAATATTAGTTAATTAATTAAATATATTAAATATAATAATTAAACAAATGCTTACTTTTATACTATTAATATATAAAAAGTAAAATATTTACAAAAATACTTACTTTTATAATATAAAAAAATAATGTAATTATTATATTAAAAATGTTTAAGTTCTAACTCTTAAACTATTTATTATCCAACGTACTTCGTAAACAACGTAATAATAAAAATAAAAATAACACAAATATAACTTAATCACCTATTCAATATAAAAAGCCTACAACTGTACATACAAAATACAACCAAAAATATATTTAATGTCATTAAAACATAATAGTCAATAATTTTGCCACATCTTAATTGTTAATATACTTCGAAAATACGATGCTCTTGCAAATTGGACTGCAAATTCCCTCTACGTACTTCTTTGAGTGTCCAAATCATCCACAAAATCATCACCACTATAATTGTCTTCATTTTCATTTGCAATGTTATCTTCACAATGTTCTCCAATAGAATATTCACTTAATCATGTTCTTCATCTTCAAATAAATCATGTAAGCCTCCATGCGTATATAATTATGCAATATACAGCAAACAATTACAATTTTTACCTGGACATCAAAATCAAAAGGAGAAACCTTTTTTAATATCTTAAAACGAGCTTTTAAAGCCCCAAATATACGCTCGATAGTATTTCATAAATATGAGTGTCTTCAGTTAAATAATTCTCTTTCATTTGTATGAGTATTATCTCCAAATTCCTGCAAGTGATAATGAGTCCCTCGATAGGGAGCCAAAAACCCTAGAAGATTTGCATAACCAGCATCTACCAAATAATATTTGCTAACAATAAAATATATATCTATCATAAAATAATAAAAATAATAATAAATTAAAATAGACTAGAGAGAGAAGTGACATTTACCTTCAACAACAAGAAGTTTACCTCGTCTGGTTAATGTTGACTTTAAAGCACGGGTATCAAGTGTTGATCTCTCCCATCCATTAAGTATATAAGTAAATTGCATGTCAAATATACATGCTGCCATTATGTTCTGTGAGAGGAAACTTCCCGTTCCAGAATCTTGCTACGAACACCATTTTTGCCTTCATAATCAATGAAATATTGAAGTGATTTTAAAGAATGTTCAACTATCGGGTGGCCAAGTAGAGAAAACAACCAAGAAGAGCAAATTACATAAATGGTTTAGGAGCAGCTTGTCTAAGTATTCAATTCACAAAGACAATATTCTAGGTAAGAAAAAATAGTGATTTTGCAAGTCATCATACAACTGTATTGGGATCAACACAAATAGAAAGTCCAAATTTACATAGGGCAAGGGAAGCCATACACTCAGTAAAATGACCACATAATACAAAACAGATTCCTGAAGTAATGGTTGTTTTGGTGAATAAGTTGTGGATAGGTAGGTAGAGAGCAAACCAAAGTCTACAATTCTGACAAAGATATAATTTTTGTGTTGTAAATATGGAGGCACTTCAAGAACTCTTGCAAATATACACTTGCCACAAATAGTGTTAATAGTGAAAATCTACAGAGAACAACTACTGCCCAAACTATAAGGAATAGAGAAGAAAAATGAGAAATAGGAAACAAACAACCCTAGAAAGAGAGCAATTTCATCAAACAATTGATGGGCATGACATTAACAGACAGATTCGGAAAAGAGAGGGCTCGTGTGAGTTACCTAATCATCTCTTTGATGCATTTCGATAAGTCAAAGGAAGTGACCATACAAGGTTGAGGAATCAAAATGGGAATACAGTGGACAAATTTCGAACCAGAAAAAGGGAAACAAATTCCTGAACGAGAAAATCATGGCATTTCGAATAGCTAAGCATGGAGTTCTATGAAAATGGAAACTAAAAATAAAATGAGAGACAGAGGAAAGTAATTCTGAACCAAGAAGAACGATTTCAGCCTCATAACTTGTTTATAAAGCATCCAATCTTGAAGTGTACATACCAAGTTTATAAAGCATGATCGATCAACCTAAGTCAATTGATAGATCATCCAGAACATGGCCATTTCATGTTATAAAGCATGATCGATCATCCCACTTGGATTGATTGATCAATACTATCCAGACAACCAAATTTTACATCAAATGATCGATCATCCAATACTATTGATAAATCAGACAGAATCTTACCAGTTAGGGACATATAACATGATCCATTATAGAGAGCTCATTGATCGATCAAACTTGCATTGCACTGCCAAAGGGAACTCTGATTGATCGATCATACCTTGGCAATGATCAATAAACTTAAAATGTCATACCCAAAGAAAATATAGTGATCGATCATACCATTGATCACTAAGTCACTTTCTGATAGAAAAATAGTTGTTACACACGATTGATCGATCAATCATTTTATAGTGATCGATCAATCTAAACACTTACTTTTGAAAAATTGGTAAAAAGCAGCTAGTATGGCTTAGGGAAGTTATAAATACCCCCACCAAACATCTCATAGAGAAGTTAATGAGACTTTATTGGCAAATCTTCAAACCTTTATTCTCAAAGTGTTGCAAATACTTCTCAAAATGCTTTTGAGTGAAAGAGAGTAATTCCCTTGCAAAAAAAATTATACTCTTTCCTCCACCCTCCCTTGTATTTGTATTAGAGAAGCTTCATACTCACATTATGCTGCAACGATAGAGAAGGTACTCTCCAAGTGAAAGGGTGTAAGTGGTTTTTACCTTTCTTTTGATTTTCCTTTTGTGAAAGGTTCATTTAGAACCTATTGTAATCTAGATAAAAATGGCCTAGGTAGACCTAGAATCTAACCAATCTCTTGGAGAAATTGTATTTTTAAAAGCATGCATACACATGGCTTAAAGAGCGCCAAAATCTCTTTGATATAAATTCTAACTATTATAGTTTAAATAGTGGAATTTCTCAAGCACGGGTTATTGGAGGGTGAATATTAATAGGAGAACATCTATAACAAAAATTTTTATGTCTCCCTATGGTATGTGATTAAATTTTACTTTGAAATTTTTTAATTGCATGTTTTACATTCCACACCTTAGTTAAACTCTTAACTTGTAAATCTCAATTCATCCTTCTCTTGAGAAGCCACTTGAGCCATCAAAATGTGAATTTTGGCTAGATTAGAATGGTTGATCATAAAAAAAAGGTTACATGTGCAGAAATAACGGTTTGGTGAAGTACTAGAGTGGTAACAAACATATCCCTTTTTTTCTTTGACATATCCAAGAAAGATGCACTTAAATGTTCGAGCATACAGTTGAGTTTGACTAGAAGTAGAGTTGTGAACAAAGCAAATGCACCCAAAGATTTTTAGAGGAAGTTGAAAGAACTTTGTGTGCGTAGGAGTAGGGAGATGGGAGATGAGATTTACAAGGTAGTAGGGGGCATTCTAATAATGAGGTAATTTTTAAGTTGTGGAGCCTAATTAATGTCCTACGCTGAGTTGGTCGCGGATCGACCTGCCCAGTCCACAATATATTAACTGTTATTTCATTAAGGGCAGTTTGGGAATTTTACTCTTGTATCGCGGTTGCCTTAACTTTCTCTTTATAAAATAGGGGTGCCGCTATTAGGGTTTTATTAATTTTCTTAATCTGAGAAGCATCTCGAGTTACAGCCGGAGAGGTTAGAGAAAAACACCTATAAGTGTGCGATCTCTCTTGTAAATTATTTCATCTTCATAGTGGATTACTGCAGCGGCGGAAGACTGGACATAATCTTACATTGAGGCGAACCTGTATAATCTTGTTGTTGTTTTTTCGTGCTTTTTTTTTTCTTTCTTCCGCGTTGATTATTATTGATCTCGTTAGTTTGAAATTAGGGCGTTTAATTCGTAACAACTATTCCTTATATTTTGTGAGAAAAAATGAAAAAATGTTATGACTCATGGTTTCTTGAGCCGCTTTTCACCGTTACAATGTAATATGCTCTCTCCATCAATGGGTTTCTTAATGAATTTATAATTATAATTTTGTTTCATGCTGAGACACAACTCCAAAAATCTCTAAGGATTTCTTATGACTGGTCACTCTTGTATTACTCTTGTATAATTTTGTTCAATTCTAAGCATCAAGAATAACATTATTCCAAATAGAGCCACTACTAACCAAGGTGGGTTCATGGCCTAATATCCACAAAAGATACTTCTATATGAATCTAAACCCAAAAAATGAAATCGAATATGAGTTATGGAAATTGTGACAATTAAGTTGATCAAAACTCAAAATAATCTATAGAATTAAAGCTCATTTGGCCTGTGTCAATGCCACATTGTTCATCGAAGGTACTGCATAGCCACAAACTCCTATTTACCCAATGAAACTGGTCTCTAGAATAGCCTTCTACCAAATCCAGCTTTCTCCGTAACCTGGTAGATGAAGACCAAGGATGAAGTCAGAAGATAACAAAGTTTATGAAAATAGAATTAACAAAGTAAAAACGAAATTTTGTGATGAACAAAAAAGGAAAGGAACTATAAAAATTAAAAACTATTAAAAGAAGCACATGATTACTCCATCTTCAAGCAAAAGAGAAACCCACCATTGTTCTTGTTGTTTTGTATCTGGGATCTGTTACTAACCATTGCGCCAAAAGACCGGTCTGTTAGCGAAGGTGCAACATGCATATTAAAGACAAGTCATTCCAACACTCCCCCGCACGGGCAACACCCGTATACAAATGCAAATGCACAATCCCACCCATACGGGGACGGCCAAAGACAAAGTCCCACCTATGTGGTGATGAAACAAACGGGGGGAGCGGGACTTGAATTTGAGACCTGTAGGCGCAACATGCATATTAAAGACAAGTCATTCCAACAGGATCCAAATTCCAAACCAAGAAAACCTAAATACACATGTTAACTAAAAATATTGTAGGGAAAGAGGGCAAAGAGTGGAATTGAATTCTTCGCATTTGTCAATAAAATGCATGAACCTTCTTCTTCTCTCCATTGTAGCAGTAGAAGGAACAAGACCCTTGAACAAATTTTCACATAATACCCTTGAGAGCTCCGCCCATTATGCCATACTCATTTCATCAATTTTTAATGCAAATCTCTTCATCTCTTTTCCCCTTCTTCCTGTTTGAGAGAACCCTGATCAACTCTCATTTTTCATCCTCTAATCCCCAACTTCTTTCTAAATCTCTCTTTTTTAGCCCTAAAATTTTGTGCTTGCTTCCATGCTAAAACAAAATAGACTACTCTAACATCGAATAGAACGAATTACTCTTATATTTGAGTTTCTCTCTTGAATTTCTCCCTTCTCTTGTTTGCTTAGAGTCTTAGGGGTAATGAGGAGTTGCCAACTTAAAAAACTCCGATTTCCTCTCGACCCCCCGTTAGTTTACTTAATATATAGACAAATATTTGAAAATAAAATATATACTATTAAAAAAACTAATGTAAAGAAAAATCCTTACCTTGTTTAGATAAATCTTATATTTATTATAGTATTATAGAAGATTCTGTGAAATATGCAGAGAAGGGGTGGTAGGACAAAGTTGAATTGCTCAAAATGCAACCTGACCTAACCTAACTCGTTACCATCACTATATCATGACCCTAATGTTCGACTCCACTTGGTTAAGATATTTTTGTCTCAACTAGGTAGAAAAATGTGTTTTATGAATTGAAACAATATATGTTTTAACTAATTCAAGCTGAATCCTTGCATGCTATAAGGTGTAATCAAGTTGACAATGCTACCTGTATATCCCAAGAATTTTTGTTTAGTTTTCTTCATCACCATTGGCAAGAAGTAGGGAGGTGAGAGACCAAAGGCGCATCTTTGTGCCCCTCAATCCCCTCCTACTCAAAATGGAGAGGAGAGACTGCAGGGTTGTGCCCTATACACCCTCCTTCCACCTATCATTGATTTTTTAGTATATTTCATTATCATAGTGAGAGAAGGTGGGAGGGGGTAGCCCACCTTCCATGTACTCTCTTCTCTACTTGTAAGAACAGACCCAAGTCATTCCACCTTCTCCCACCTTTATCCCTTGAGGTAGAGAAAACAAAGACCAGAGAGAGAGAGAGAGAGAGTTCTACCTCAAGCTTCCAACCCTCTTTGCTATAATTAAAAAAGGGAAAAACATAAAAATGTTTGCATTGAAGGAGGATGCCTACCCTTTTGGTGGTGAGCATGCCTCGTGCTAGCATGTGATTGAATGTTTCACCTATGACTTTCACATGCAATTAGTCTCGTTCAAAAAGATAACAACGACATACTAATATGAATGCTTTTTGACTTACAAGTTGACCAGGAAAACTTGTCCCTTCTAGTTTAGGCTAGTACCCTTTGACATGCATCGGGTCCAACAAAGTCTACAGTTTGAGCTAACTTGACTTGATAGATCCAACCTGAGTGTTAACAAGCCAAAGTTGGTTCCTAATCCCTAACAAAAAAATCTTACTAATATGTCGAATTACCATTATGTTACTTTGTCAAGTCTAATATTACTTGTGGAAGAATAGTAAGAAAGGATTGTAAATATCATGATACTTGAAGACAAAATACATGTCATAAATCCCAAATATATGCTTAGTTTTGTGATATTCATGTATGATTTTTAATCTTTAGTTTTTTGACTTTGAAATTGATTCAATTTTTCAAAGGGGCAGGTCAGGTTGGATGGGGGTTAGACTTGCCCAACCTATTTAGGGTGAAGCTAGAAGGATGACAAAGCAATCCCTATACCTGGGTAAAAAACTCAAAGTTGAAATTAAATGATATCTAGTAAAAAGCCCTATTAGTGTGCAGGACAAGTTGACATGAAAGTGTTACACTAATAAAAGTGACTCGAAAAATTCACGTGCCCTCGTTCTTATGACAAATGCGCAAAAGTGACTTCAAAATTTACTTTCACTTGCTCTCGCTCGCTCTGTAACCCTCCCGTTCTTCTCCTTTCATTTCCATTTACACACTACACGAATAAGTAATTTAATGTATAATTAAAATATATTTATTTACTAACTAATTAAATTAAATATTATTTTATTTAATGATTACAATTTATTGTACATTAATACAATAATAACGTGAGCCAATTAATTGTGCACTTGATTAATTATAAATAAATAAAGTTAAAAATAACATAAACAAATATAATAAATTAAGTTATTAATTTATTAACAACATATGATATACTTTAACATAAAAAGGAATGGTTAAACAAAAAAAAATTGATCAAATGCTAACTTTAACACACTATATATTTTTATATATTATTAATTAATATTATTTTTCCGTTAAATTTAAAAGCATTGGTTTTATTAATTATAAAAATGGGTTAATTTTTTTTAAACGAGTTGACCCGGATTAACTTGGCAAAACTTGGGAGGGTCCGATCCGAGACTCGGACAGAACCAGTGGTTTAATTTATCCCAACTTAGGAAAAATTAAATCAGCGTCTTCTTCTTCATGGCTTTGCAGCAAGGGCTCTGCGACAGAGGCAGCCCCGGGGGGGATTATGAGGGCTGTGACGAAGACTCTGCAACGGAGGTGGCGTTGGAGGCTCTGTCAGGGTTGCGATGGAGGTAGTGATGCGACAGAGATGATGTTTGCCGTCGGGAGGCCAGAAGGTACAATGACGTATTGCGACGGAGACGTCGGGGAAGACCGAGAGGGAGAAGAGAGCGAGGTCGAGAGGGAGAAGAGAAAGGGAGAAGCAAGAGGGAGAGATAGAAAAAAAATTTGGCATGACGCAATATGTCCCGCTCACTTCATCCAGATGATTTGCAATATACTACGGTATCCGAAATCCCGAAATTAAACCGTGGGTGTTATCTTCTGATCCATCTGATTCATCAACATGAATTGAACACTAGTGTTCCACTAATGACATCATGAGATGAACTGAGTAATACAACTGAAGTTCATCTCCTAATTCAAGTTGACTAACCCCCTATATAAAGTTAGTCTATTAGTAATATCAAAATAATATTAATTTATTAACTAAATATATAAAAAATAATTTTTTTGTAAAATACTTACTTTTACAATATCAAAATACTTAATTAATTATTATTTAAAATTTTTTTAAATCCTCTCTTAAACTAATCATTATCCAACGTAAAAATAAAAATAAAAATAGCACAAATATGACTCAATCTAATATTTAGTATAAAAAGCCTACAATTGTACATACAAAATACAAAAAAGCTATGTAATTTCATTAAACCATAATAGTCAAAAATATTGTCACATCTGAATTGCTAATACATCTTGAAAATATGATGTTCTTGCAGATTGTATTGCAAACTCCCTCTGAGTACTTCTTTGAGTGTCCACATCATCCTCAAATTCATCACCACAATCACTCTCTTCATCTTCATTTACATTGTTATCTTCACAATGTTCACCACCAGAATCATCACTTGAATCATGTTCTTCATCTTCAAATAAATCCATGTAATGCTCCATGCGTATATAATTATGCAATATCTGCATATTAGTCTCTCCCTCTTTTTGCTCAATTTTCTTCTTTTTCTCTTGAAGGAGAGAAATTAGAGTGTCCAACTCCTTCACAGAAACTTCAAAACTCTGTCTAAGAATGGCAGTTGGTTGTCACATATAAGAGTCCTCCAAAACATTATACTATATCGCCAAATTTTACATTTTCAAACTATGAAACAACTTAGTTACAAAATTGCTACACGCTCCATTTTAAGTAAGTTAAATATACCTCAAGCTACAAAATACTCTCTTGCTAGGAGGTAGCAATTCAAAAAGCAAAATACAATACCATCTTTGGATATTCTATTTTTATATTTTGTCTTGTGTTGAAGGTGTAGCAGTCTTGGGGTGTTCTTCCTATCCCTTATGGTCTCTTTTCCCATTTATCAATGCCTTTTCAAGAAATTAAAAAAAATAATAAACTAAATTAAATTATAATAAGAAGACCTAATGATGGAGTATCAAATTTAAACCTCTTAAAGCATGAGATAAACCTTTTTACTTTCTATGAAGACATGCAAGCGATCAACCACACTAGCAGCACTCACTGTTTCACAAGATTTGGCCCAAAAGAAGGAATTCCAATAAGGGAATGTCACGTTAATTCAGACTTTACAAAGTCAACTCTTAATCTATGTCCAGTCATCAAATCATTATAGTAGAACATTTATTTCATAATAAATTGTTATCTACCAAACCCAGGTGACTACTGATGTAGATTATATAAGAACTTCAAAATCTTCTCCAATAAAAGAAGAAATACCACAAATGCTTGAATCATCAGACAAGCAAACCTAGTAATCACCCATGCCTTAGAAAATTGAGACAGGTAAAGTACATGGAAAATTGGAATAAGCCTTTGACCTATTTACAGACAGCTCCTAACATCAACATTTGTTAGGCATACAAAAGACTTGTACTTTGTTATCCCTAGATCTTTGCGTACTTGAACCAATAACTTACCTGTTGCAATGTCAGGAGAAGATGCTCTGTAGGTGATGCTTTTTTTGCTATTTGACAAGCAGATTGCTTCTTCAGTAGCTGTAAGAAAACATAATAAAGTTAATCAAAAAAAGTGCAAAGTTAAAAATTAATATGTTCATCCATTTTAAGCCATGGAGAGTCCACATTACTCAGTTCATCTCCTAATATTACTCAATTCATCTCCTAACATCGTTAGTGGAGCACCAATGTCTGATTCATATTGATGAATCAGATGAATCCAAAAATCATCTCCATGGTTTAATTTATGGAATCTGAATTTTGTAGTATATTGTGAATGATCCAGATGAAGCGGGCGGGATGACTTGAACCCTCGTCTCTTCTTCCTCTTAAATTTTTTTCCTCCCTCTCGGCCTCCCTTTCCCTTCTCCCTCTCGTTGCGAATGTCCTCTCCGCCTCACTCTCTCTCTTGCACTCGCTCTCCCTCTCGGCCTCCCACTCGTTTCTCCTCCTCTCTCATCCCTCTTGGCCTCCCACTCCCTTCTCCCTATCGCTATTCTCTTTCCCCCTGAAATACCTCCCAATTTGGTTCAATTTCCCTCCTTTTGATTTTAATTTTCTTCTATTTTTGACATTTTAGCATCAATTTCTTCAATTCGGTTTTGGTTTTCCCAAAATTTCAAAAGGTAAGCCTATCTTCTGTTATGGTATTCTTAAGGAAAAGCAATTAATCAGATGTTCTTAATCTCTTAATATGTGCTTCCAGCCGTTATATGAACTTTTGCTCATCATCTTTTCTTTGATAGCTATTTGTAGAAACTGTGATTAGTTATTATATTTGTTTGTTCATTTATAGTTTGATGTTGAATTTCATGAATTTGAAGTCTGATGAGATTAGCAATCTCGATCACCATTTGCATGTATCAATGAAGATGAGTTGGGATTTTGTTTTTCTTCAAAGATGAGGATGAACTGACACAACAATGTTCTTGCAAATTCCAGGATGATGTTACTATTGATGGAAATGACAATCTACAAAGAAACTTGTGTTATTTGATATTCTATCATCTATATTTTGTTTTTCTTCAACGCTGCAATTGTTTCTCCAATTTACTATGTAATGTTTACTACTCTAACAATAGTTGCAAGTGCGATAATGTTTAAGGTAAGGTTTTCTTTATTTTGTCAACATGAAGTGTTCTTTCTAGAATAGTACTGATTTTTTAGATTCATTTTCTTTGGAGTCGTGGGCTTGATTTTCTTTCTATGCTGGGTCAGGATTGGTCTGGTCAAAATGTGAGTAGGATAGCTTCGGAGCTGCGTGGATTTATTATTGTTCTTTATGGAACTATCATATTACATTCCACCAAAGACCAGGAAACAACTCTTGCACCAGGTAAACTCCATTTGACCTGTAGGTAATATATGCTTTGTACTTTCATATAGTATTAGAGAAACTACTTGTGTGTGAGCTTCCATCCAAATTCTCCATATGCAAGATTTTTGACGGAGGGTTGTGGTTAATAATGGAAAAAAAGTTTTAACGTAATATAGGCACGTAATTGGACTACATGTTTTATGGTTGGTTGGAATATTCTCTAGTTTATTGGATACAACCTGTATGCATTTTTATACCTGTAACTGGTTACACTTCTTCATAGAATTTCTACTCTCTTACCTGCTTCTAGTTTGTATTGGAATCTTCCTTTGCTTCACTAATACAGATCCTATGAAAACTCGTACTAGAGATTGAGTAGGCTTTATCATCATATTTTATAACATGTTTGGCATTTTCATTCCCTTGGAGACTTTAGCAATTTCTATTTCTACCATTAACAGCACGCATTGAAACTTATGATTTATCCAATTTAGTCAACTTCAGTCGCAAAAGATGAACTTCAACCGCATTACTTGGTTCATCTCCTAACGCCGTTAGTGGAGCACTAGAGTTCAAGTCATGTAGATGACAAAGATGAATCCAAAAATCACCTCCACAGAGTAATTTCGGGAATCTGGTTTTGTAGCATATTGTGAATCATCCAGATGACTCTAGCACCACGATTCGAACCCTCGTCGTTTTTTTCTTTTTTTGGTCTCTCTCGCTCTCTTAGTCTCCTGCATCTCTCGTCATTTTTTCCTCCTCAAATTTTTTCTTCACTCTCTCTGCAGTCATCTCCGTTCTCCTTACTCCCTCTCGCTTCTCCCTTCTCTCTATCGACGGCATCGCTTTCCCTTCTCCCTCTCGTTGTGAACATCCTCTCAGCCTCCCTCTCTCCCCCTCGCACTAGCTCTTCCTTTTGGCCTCCCACTCGCTTCTCTCTCACTCCTATCCCTCTCGGCCTCCCTCTCTTCACCCTCTCTTCTCCCTCCTCGATTTTTAACTTTTCGGCGTCGATTTCTTCTATTCTACTTAGATTCAGCTTCAATTTCCCCATTTGGCTTCGATTTCCCCATTCGGCTTCGATTTCACCCTTCGCCATCGGTTTTTCCAAAATTTTCTTAGTTAAACCTAAAACCTTATTTTTTTTATTATTTTAGTGATGTATTTGATTTAATTTTAATTTTTGTGCGTAATTTGGGGATTTAGGATTAGGGTTTATGATATTTATGGTTCAATTTCTTCTTTGTAGGGTTTAATTTTGGGATTAGGGTTAGGGTTTAGTGTATTTTGGGTTTAATGCTTGGTATTTAAGGGTTTAGGGTTTAGGGTTTATTCTTTTGGTTTAGTGTTTAAAAAAATAGGGTTCTTGATTTTGGGGTGATAGGGTTTATGGTTTAGGGTTTGGGATGTTTAGTCCAATTCAAACAAGGTTGAGTCGCCTACCCTGGCGTCCATTAGCCAACGAAACCAGACCCCCATCACTGACAAGGTATAGTTCGTAGTGATTGCGCAGTCACATGGGGCTTTACCAAGGGTGTTCGATGAATTTGAACTTGATATGTGTGTGTTTTTGCATTGTTTAGTGCACCTGCAATAGAAATAGTTGATTAATTTTGGAATGTTGTTGAAAAATTTTAAGTGCTATGAAATGATTTTGCCATGTGGTGAGGAGATTTGGGTCTTATAAATATCCACCACATGGTATTTTCGTTTTTTTGGTTTTTGTTTCCGTAATGGGTATTGGTTGTCTGATAAAAAAAATTCCATGAGGACCATCTCGGATTTAGATTATAAATAGTTGTAAGAAGATAACCAAGTGCTTGATCATATGACATTTGGACCTTCGAAGAAGACAACAAAATGCTCGATCTCTTGGTTGAGTAGGTCAATATAGGGAACAAGTTGCCCAATGGGGTTTGGAAGTATGAGGGTATATATGGAATGTGTCAATAAGTTCAATGAAGACGCAGTCAATAAAAAATTGTTGACCAGCTTAAGAATCAAACAAGATCATGGAAGAAAACATACCAAACGGTAATGAGCTGTCTTAACACTAGTGGGTTCAGTTGGGATGCAACCACACAGCGAGTTACTGCATATCATTCTGTATGGCAAGACTACATTAAGCTCACTAAATCATGATGTATTGTATTTTTTCCGCATTACTAGAACTCTATTACAAGTTGTCTAAATGATGTTTTATTCTTGTAGGAGCATAGAGATGCTGAAAAGTATAGAGAACAAGGTTGCTTCCTTTATGACATATTGGCTTTGGTAGTGGGAAACTCAATAGCCATGGGGACAAGTAGTATAACTCCTGTAGATCTGGGTGATGAACTCCTCCGTGAGTTGAATCCTATCCCAATGGACGAGGCCGAGGATGTCGACGTAGTTAGGGAAAATCCATTGCAATTCATTATTGGAAATGATTCCATAGTTAAACAATCTCGAAGAAGTACAACGTCATCTTCAAGTCATCATAGAAAGAGAAGCGAAATGCCCACTGATGGCAGTAGTAAATTCATTGATGTAGTTAGCCGTATCGCTCAAGCATTGAATAGTGTTATGAAGCTTAATGAGGGCGATGTCGAAAAAGATTGTGTCAATGCCCTCAGGGAAATCCCGGACCTATCAGACGACATGAAGTATGGCGCTCCTGAATGGTTGGATACGCCAAGTAAGAAGGCCATGTTTAAGGCGATGATAGTGGAAGAGCGGGTCGGGTGGCTTAAATATTGTGCAAGCAAATATGTGTAATGCATTTTAAGTACAATATATTCTTTGGGAAGATTGTTATGTATTAATGACGATGTTTGAATTTTAACGTTGCAAGACTTATCAGTATGGTTAATATTTTTATTTTTTATGATTGTTATGTTAATATATTATGTGGATGAATATGGTGGATGAGTACGGATGTGGTCAATTAAAGATTTTCATGGCTATGAATATGATTGTTGAGTATGGATGAATAAGTTATAATTGAAGATTGATGTTTATTTTTGTTTACGACTTTTAGGAGGATTAAATTTGCAGATTTCCATGGGTATTATGACAGACGAAGAAATGGTTGCAACTTTTGTTGGATTGACATGTATTATTATCATCATAGAAAGATACTATCTATGCCATTGCGATAGACATGTACCATGTTCTTGTGGGATTAATGGTCAGTTGTAAAATTTTAAAAAGTTTACATGATGAATCAAATTGTATTTCGCAAATTGGTAGAGATACTTAATAGTAGAGGATTTTTATCAGCCACAAAAACCATCTTAGCGGAAGAACAACTTGTCTATTTTCTCCTAACTATTAGTCAACAACAATCCTATAGTGTCATAGCAGAGATGTTTGATAGGTCGAACTGGGCCATAAATAGGTATTTCAACAAGGTGTTGGATGCAATTCTCAAACTTCACTATGCTTACATCAAACGGCCTTCTAAACGCACATACTCGAAGATTTTAAACAATTCAATGTTTTATCGATACTTCAAGGTAATATCACTTACCCTCCAACTAAACAAATTTAGATTACTATACAAAGTTAGTCAATATTAATTGAAATTATATAATTAGGATTCTATTGGGGCTATTGATGGAACTCATATCAAAGCGAACATCCCACTTGAAGAACAACAAAGGTTCTGGAACAGAAATGGCTATCTCTCACAAAATGAGATGGCAACATGTACATTCGACATACAATTTACTTATGTACTTGTTGGATGGGAGGGATCAACAACTGATTCATGTGTACTGAAGGACGCATTGACTCCCCGAGATAGACTATTTGTACCTGAAGGTAAATAATATATTTTTATGCAATAATCTTTTATCTATTTTATCTTCATTTATTTTATGTGGAGTATAATTTGTATTGTAGGTAAACATTATCTAGTCGATGCTAGTTATGTAAATCTTCCAGGATTTTTGCCTCTATATCGAGGAACTCGGTATCATCTACAAGAATTTGGAGATAATATTCCTAGGAATGAAAAAGAATTATTCAACTGAAGGCACTCATCTTTGTGGAATACTATTGAGAGAAATTTTGGTGTTTTAAAAGGTCGATTTCAAATGTTGAAAGTCGCTCCTCCGTTTTCTTTTAAGATGCAAACAAAATTGTAATCGTTTGTTGCATATTGCACAATTATATGCGTAGAGAGGATTACAATGATATATTTGATTTGGAAGAAGTTGATTTAGATGACGAGTTCGGTGGAGGAGGTGATGGGGTCTAATTAGGTGCAACAGATGATACAGATAGTGATGATAGCGATAATCTTGTGGAAGAGGAAACCCAATCAGCAAACTTTCAGAGGCAGAATGCATTAGAATCCACAAGAGCTACACAATTTTCGAGATGACAAAACGACTTGCATGTGGAATGATAAATAATGATTGTATCTTATTTTTTTTTAACATGTGTTGTTCTTATGTACTAAACTTGTAATTTGATGATTTTAATACTAAAGGCACGAACTCCTTATTAGAATAATCTTTCTTAGGTTATTAATGAAGTTGTATATTTATTTATATATTATTTTTATTAAATTTTATTACTATATTAAACTAAATATTTAAGTCTAGTAAATAATATATAGTTACAATATGCATTTGATCAATTAATTATTTTCAATTTTATGGAAATATATTATTAATTAATACTGAGTAAAAAGGCCATGTTCTGTTATTAATAAAATAATTATTTATTTATTCATTATATTTATTTTTTAATTATTATATTATATTAGTAATTTAATAGTGGTGATTAAGATATTGTTAAATTAAGCATTTGATCAATTATTTTGGTTTAATTAACCCATTTTTTTATTTCATAAAATTAATGGTTTTAAATTTAACAAAAATATATTATTAATTAATAATACGTACAGATATATAGTGTGTTAAAGTTATGATTAGATCAATTTTTCTTGTTAAATCATTCATTTTTCTCTTAAAATATACATATGTTATTATTAAATTAATAATTAAACTTATTACATTCGTTTATGTTATTTATAACGTTATTTATTTATTTATTATAATTAATCATGTGCGTATTTTATTGGCCATGTAATTATTGTATTAATATACAATATAATATCTAATTCAGTTAATTAGCATATTAATATATTTTAATTATACATTAAATTACTTAGTCATGTAGTAATAATGCATGTTTTACCTAATTTGGGGTTTAAGGATTATATTTTAATTAAGTATACTGTTAGGGTTTAGGGATTTTCTTGTTTTTTATATTTTTTTCGTGCAGGGGCACTAACACTGGAAACCGTTTCCCAGTGCACATGAAGTCGTCCACACTAACATCAAGTTCAAAGATGAAGTTCATATAGATGAATGAAATGAATTTGAATCAGGAGATAAAGATGAACTTCAATTTTTCGTTTCGTTGACTGAGCCCCCCACCCCCCTCCCCCATACTTGTGCAGAGGAGAATAATTGAAGAATTTCGAGATCGATCATTTTATAGCCCTGAGTTCAAATTATTTTGAATAACATTTCCTTCTATTATGGGGGGGGGGGGGGGGGGGAGAGGAATTTGATCTTCATCTTCATCTTCATCTCATGCATCTACATGATCTTCATCTTCGAAATAGGTGTTAATGTGGACAAGTTCATCTTCGAAATAGGTGTTAGTGTGGACAAGTTCATCTTTGAAATCTTTGAAATAGGGTGTTAGTGTGAACAAGTTCATCTTCGAAATTTAAAACCATTGATTTTATTAATTATAAAAATAAGTTAATTAAACCAAGTGTTTGAGTTAACAATACTTTAATTAGCACTATTAAATCACTAATACAATAGAGTAAATAAAAAATAAATATGATTAATGAATAAAAAAGTTTTATATTAATAACATAAGATAGATTTTTTACATGGTATTAATTAATAATATATTTTGACAAAATTAAAAGTAGTTAATTAATCAAATGCATACTTTAATTATATTTTATTTACCAGAGACTTAAATATGAAGTTTAATATAGTAATAAAATTGAAAAAAAATAATAAATAAATACATATACAACTTTATTAATAACGTAAAAGAAAGATTATTCTAATAACGAGTCCGTGCCTATAATATTAAAATCATCAAGTTACAAGTTTAGTAGATATAAACGACGCATGTTTAAAAGTAATAAGATACAACCATCATTTAAATTTCCACATGGAAGTCGATATGGCGTCTCAAAATTGTGCAGCTTTTGTGGATTCTAATGCACTCTGCCTCTGAAAGCATGTTACTTGGCTACCCACATCCTCAAGACCATCACAATCGTCGTTGTCTGTATCATCCATTGCACCTAATTGGACCACATCACCTCCTCCACCGAGTTCGCCACCCGAATCATCATCTTCATCTTCAAATATATCATCATAATCCTCTCCACATATATAATTGTGCAATATGCAACAAGCATGTACAATTTTCACTTGGGTCTTAAAAGAAAATGGAGGAGTGCTTTTTAACATTTGAAATCGAGCTTTTAAAGCACCAAAAGTTCGCTCAATAATATTCCGTAAAGATGAGTGTCTTCGATTGAATAATTCTTTTTAATTTCTATGAATATTATCTTCAAATTCTTGCAGATGATACCAGGTTCTTCGATATGGAGCCAAAAATCCTGGAAGATTTGCATAACCAACATCGACTAGATAATCTTTTCCTATAATAAAAATTATATACCACATAAAATAATTGAAGATAAAATAGATAAAAAATGACTGCATAAAAATATATTACTTACCTTCAGATACAAAGATTTTATCTCGGCGAGTGAATGCATCCTTCAGTACACGGGAATCAACTGCTGATCCCTCCCATCCAACAAGTACATAAGTGAATTGCATGTCAAATGAGCATGTTGCCATCACATTTTGGCCTTTTCTATTTGACAACCTTGGTTGATCTTCAAGTGGAATGTTCGCTTTGATATGAGTTCCATCAATGGCTCCAATACAATCCTAATTATATATTTTCAATTAATATTGACTAACTTTGTATATTAATCTAAAATTATTTAGTTATAGGAAGTGACGTTACCTTGAAGTACGGATAAAGCATTGAACTGATTAAAATCTTCGAGTGTGTGCGTTCCGAAGGTCGTTTGACGTAATCAGAGTGAAGTTTGAGGATTGCATCCAACACCTTGTTGAAATACTTACTTATGGTCAAGTTTGATCTATCAAACATCTCTACTGTGATACTATAGGATTGTTGTTAACCAATAGTTAGGAGGAAATATGCAAGTTGTTCTTCAACTGACATGGTCTTTGTGGCTGATAAAAACCCTTTACTAGTAAGTATATCTGCCAATTTGTGAAATACCAGTTGATTCATCCTGTAAACTTTTCGAAATTTAACTGGTGATTTGTCTACTGCCTTTTGCAAATACAATGGACCATTCATCCCACAAGAACGTGGTATACGTCTGTTGCAATGGTATAGATAGTATGTTCCCATGGTGATAAACAAAGTTGTGATTACAACCATAGTTGCAACATTTTCTTTGTCTGTCATAGTATCCATGGAAATCTACAAATTCAATCGCCTAAATGTCATAAACACAAGTAAACATCAATCTTCAATCATAACCTATTTGCCATCACACCTACACACAACCATATTCATCCACATTCTCACATCCTACATTCAATCACATCCCTACACAACCATATTCATTTAATTGTCCACATCTATACTCATCTACCATATTCATCCATGCAATATATAAACACAACAACATATCAAATTTTAATACTAACCTTACTAATAAGTCTTGTAACGTCATAATTCAAACATCATACCTAATACATAACAATATTCCAAAAGAATAGTGTATTTATAACACATTACAATTAGTTTTCAAAACAAAATTTAAGCCACTCGACCCGCTCTTCTACTGTCATCTCCGCAAACATGACCTTCTTACTTGGCGTATCCAACCTTCAATTTTTTAGACATGTCCGGTATTTCCCTGAGGGCTTTGACCCAATCTCTTTCAATATTGGGCTTTTTCTCTTTAGGCTTCATCATGAAATTCTCAAATGTCTGAGCTATTCGGTCCATTGCATCAATGAATCTACTAGTGTCATCATCGGGCATTTTGGTTCTCTTTCTACGACGAGTTGAAGATGACCGCTTACTTCGTTTAGATTGATTACCTGGAGACTCATCCATGCTTAATAATGGCGATGAAGTATCCCTAACTATATTAACATCCTCGGGCTCATCCATCGGGACATGTTTCGATTCACGGAGGAGTTCATCGCCCTAATCTACAAAGGTTGCACCTCCTGGCCGTACGATTATTGTGTTTCCCTCCACCACAGCTAATTTGTCGTACAGGGTGGTAGCCTTCATGTCTGTACTTCTCAGCATCTTTATGCTCCTACAAGAATAAAACATCCTTTATACGACTTGGAATAGAGTTATACTAACACGGAAATCATAAATTTTTTTTTATAGTACATCATGATTTACTAACCTTTATGTAGTCAAGCCATACAAAATTACATGCTCGTTGTGTGGTTGCATCCCAACCAAACCCACTAATGTTGATATAACTTGTTACTGTTTAGTATGTTTTCTTCCATGATCCTGTCCGATTCTTCACTTGCTCAACAATTTTTTATTGACTGCGTCTTCATTGAACTTATTAACACTGTCCATATATACCTCATGCTTTCATACCCTGTTAGGCAACTTGTTCCCTAGATTAACCTGCTCGACCAAAAGATCGAGCATTTTGCTATCGTCTTCAATGGTCCAAATGTCATATGGTTGACCAGTTGGTTGTCTTCTTGCAGCCATGTATAATCTAAATCCGAGACAGTCCTCATGGAAAATTTTTTATCAGACAACCTTTACCCGTCACAGAAACACAAACCATAAAAAATAGAATACCATGTGGTGGATATGTATAACACCCGAATCTCCTCACCACATGGCAAAATCATTCTATAACACTTCAAAAATTCTCAACAACATTCTCAAACATTTCAAAATTAATTAAACTATTTTCACTACAACATATGCACTAAACAATGAAAAAACACACTCATCAAGTCCAAATTCACCGAACACCCCTGGTAGAGCCCCATATAACTTCATAGTCACTATGAACTGTACCTCGTCAGTGATGGGGGTCGGGTTTCGTTGGCTAATGGACGCCCGTGTAGGCGACTCAGCCTTGTTTAAATTGGACTAAAACATCCCTAATGAAACCTAAACCATAAACCATCAAACCCTAAAGTCAAACCCTATCACCTACTAAACTCTAAACCCTAAACACTAATTCCATAACATAATACCCTAAACCCTAGACCCCCTAAACCTTAGAAGCCCTAAACCCTACACCATAATTCCAGACCCTAAACCCAAAAAACCCTAGAGCTTAAAAACACAAAACCCCCAAAACCTTAAAAACCCTAAACCATCAAACCCTAAACCCTATCACCTACTAAACTCTAAACCCTAAGCACTAATTCCAGAACTTAATACCTTAAAAGCCCTAAACTCTAAACCCTAAACTCTAATTCTAGACCCTAAACCCCAAAAAACCCTAGAGCTTAAAAACACAAAACCCCCAAAACCTTAAAAACCCTAATCCCTAAAATACCCTAAATCCTTAACCATAAACCCTAAACCCTAATTACAGGACCCTTAAATACCGAGCACCAAACCCTAAAAATAATCCCTAACACGAATCAAGAATTTAGACCCTAAATCATAACCCTAAATCCCACAATTATGCACAAATAACCCCAATTAGGCACTGGAAATAAAATTAAATCAAATAAAACACTAATTTAATGAAAAAAAATTAGGGTTTAGTCATACCTTCTAAAATTTGGGGAAAACCGAAGCCGAAGGGTGAAATCGATGCCAAATGGGGAAATCGATGCCTAATCAAAGTAGAAATTAAGCAATCGATGCCCAAATGTCAAAATCGAAGAAAATCGAAATCGAAATGGGGAATTCGAACGAAATCGGAGGGTGTTTTGGGGGAAAGGAGAATAGCCAGAGAGAGAAGGGAGTGGGAGGCTGAAAGGGAGGAGAGGGAGAAGAGAGAGAAGAAAGGGAGGTTGAGAGGGATAAGAGAGAGAGAAAAACGGGGAGTGCGTCCAAGAGAAGAGAGGGACGCACGGAGACGAGAGAGGGGGTGCAAGAGAGAGGGCGAGTTCGAGAGAAGACCGAGAGATGGAGGCCGGAGATGAGAATCTGAGAGAAGAGAGGCAGCAACGACGTGGGGGGGCGCAGGGAGACGAGAGAGGGAGTGCGGGAGAGAGGAAGAAAAAAAGGGAAATGATGTCCGTGATGAAGGACCGCTTCATCCCCTCCATCCAGATGAGATGTCATATGCGCTCCACTATGACTTCAAAGTGTTGAAGGGAGTCATGCGGTTGAAGATCATCTCAGACTTCAAGTTGACTAACCCCCCTAAGCGATGCTCGAATGATGTTCAGTTCTGTACCTACATATAAGTGGTTATCTATGGCTTCAAATAAGTGGTTATTTGTGGCTTCAAGGGAACCCAATTTGATTCCCATCTGAAGCCATGATCTTATTGAACTGAAGCCCTGGAACTGAAAAACAACAATGAGGATTTTGGAGTGGTGTTTGTCCTGTACATTTATCTCTGTACATTCTTGATTCCTATTAGTTAAGACTGATGCATCCGGTGTTCAGAAATTTGTGGCTTTTCAATATATTTATATAAAGAGGAGAGGAAGTTTCTTCATTCTTTAAACGGCTCCCTTATCATGACTATGTAAATCATCTTTTTTCTTTTTGAGAAAATATCAATCATTGTAATTGCCATTGACAATTTTAACACATTATAAGTTTCTTAATTTTTAACGTCATTATATTTGTTTATGTTATTTTTAATGTTATTTTTTATAATTAATCATGTACACAGTTAATTGACTCACGTAATTACTGTATTAATGTATAATAAAATGCAATCATTAAATAATATAATATATAATTTAATTAATTAGTATATTAATATATTTTAATTATACATTAAATTACTTATTTGTGTAGTAATCATGTTTGTTTTACCTAATTTGGAGTTTAAGTATTATGTTTTAATTAAATATATTATTATAATATACTAGTTTTTTTTTTTTGATATTTTTCTTATGTTGGGTACTAACACTATTGTTTTGTAATAGAGCTGATCTCGTCCACACTAAAATAATTTGAATGGTAGAATGTAAACCTTTGCCCACCACACGCGGGCTACCTATTCGACCGCATCTTCTGTCTGGGAAACATGCAGTCTCTCCGCAATCGCGCCTCTTCGCTCTTCAAATTTCCATTTTCTCCCTGTTTCTCTTTCCCTCTCCTTCCTCTCACTGCTTCTACTGCCTCCCCTCATACAAATGGACGGATCGTTTGCTATTCTTCTGTATCTTCTCCTTACCAGTCCGTGCGCATTAAATGTCGCACAAATGTGGTTGTAAGTTACTCTCTTAGCGTCCTCTTTTCATGATAGTTGTTGCAGAGTTACTAGTGATTACCAAATATTAGTTGTAGATGTTTTCTTCATTTGACTGGTGTTAGCTGCGGTCTTTCTTCTGTGCAAAACAGATTTTTGAACCTAACGCGAGTTTTGGATGAAATTGAAAGAACATGTTCGTGCCAGGTGCAGTTTGAATTCGCGAGTTTCATGGAATGGTCGAGTCGACCCACATCTATACAGTCGACGATTTTTTTTTGAATTGAATTAGATTAATGGAGAGGATTTACCACTCTTCTAAATCTATTCTTTCTGTCTACCTTCGTCTCTTTTGAATATTGGACTATCTGCACAGTGGCGACATTCTTTGTTGCTTGAGGGCTTGTCCTGGATTTGCATTTTGTAATAGAAGAATGGTGGATTATTGGACAATTACAGGCATTATGCATCGTGTTGGCTTTTCTAGTTGAGGCGGAATAGGAATCTCACGGCAACATCTGATTCTCTGAAATGCTTTGCCTCGCTTTTTAATCGTGTTTAATTTATTTTTCTGTACAGTTGTCCCTCGCCAAGGATCTCCTTATCTAGGATATCTCATTACTAAAAGATTGCAAATACACATTTTATTTTGTCTTTATTAGTGGATTGTTGAAGAAAAAGAGAAAAAGAAGAACATGATCGATATTTTCCCTTACTTGTACAGCTGATTTACTCCACATATTGGAAAGAAGCTGCATCTTTAGTCTAGTTTGTAATATTTTACATGAAGCTGCGAACAATATGGACAATTTAGCTACTTACCTTTCACCTTATTATTTCCAGATCCATTATTGACTATATTTATTCGTGGCAATAAAACTTAGATAGGTACATTTCTTTTTGTGATAATATCATGTTCTCATAAAATTTTATTCTGGCAGGACATGCTTTCAGAAGCTCTTTTATGTTTTGGGGCAAGTTCTACCAGCATTGAAGAACTAGGCCGTACTGAGCATCTTGATAAGGCAAGTACCTAAAAAATATTTTATCACCATCTTTTTCTATGCTAAATTAATTTTCTTGCCAAAATTATTCCTTTTTCATTACATTTATAGGACATATTATTGCTGTAGGACTGTAACCTTCTGTACCTCTTATTCATACTGTTTTCATGCGAGCATGTCTGATAAGCTACTAAGCACTATGAGGGTGAGTGCTATTTAAAAAGATCTAATATGCAGGATAGAGTGTCTCAGCATTGCGAATTTCCACATTGATTTGCTATCCTTTGGAGGATAAGAAGGAACAAGTACCAGGCAAGCCTGATAAGACCAGGCCATTGCATGTGTTGAACAACTGACTGCTTTGGAATGTTATGTAGTAGATATTCAGAAACAGTGACTTTTCTAGATCTTTCTTAATCCTATTTTTTTCTGGGCTTCTGAGCACTGAAAGAGACCAAGTTTGGAGAGTTTGGGAAACTTGGATTGCATATAAGGGGGTTAAAGTCTCTTGAGTTGTAACCATATCAGTCTTGTAATTTTTTTTTCTTTTAGTTCTTTTGAGACTCCATTCAGTGAGAGTGCAATTCTGGTACAGGTTGACTATTAGGACTTTGCTAGATGTAGCCTTTTGTCCAATATCTAGAGGACTGGGGCACCTCTAATTAACTGGTTCCTTATTGTTAAGTACTTTATATTACTTTTTTGGTAAAGGATTGTAAGAGTTACCTTGAAGAACTGAAGAATGAAAAGGATTACATTCAATACAAAAAAGAAAAGAACCTTGGGGCACAGAATTTCTTGTTCCTACCAGCCTCCTCAGGACTTCCTATACTGCTTGCGTCCCAAGAACTGAGATAATAGATTGATCTCCTTGAACAGAATCAAGCATCCCTGACCCATGACAACCTCTTGCTTACCATCAAGTTAAATAAAGTGAACATCCTTCAATTATTAACTTTCAAGTGTTGGCTGCTGGTTTTTCTTGGAACTCTTTCAAGTTAAGCTGTTTAATATATACTCAAAGTTTGGTGCAAGCCAGCTATGATATAGAATAGATTATACAAACTAGTTTTGCGGCCAAAATTACCAACCTGCAAGGTAGATAGGTCCCGAATTTCTTGTGTAAACATTCAAAAAGTTACCAATCTGTAAATGTTTGAAACAAATCTCTTGTTGAAAAACAAGTACAGTGGCATTTTGGTCATTTTAACTTATCCTTATTTATATGTCTTGATGTAATCTTGTTCTATATGTCCAACTATGTCTATGGACCAAGTTTCATGTAAAAAGGACCCGTAGAATAGGAGATATAGAGAATTGGGGTTTTCACTTGAGTAAGGGCATTTTTGTAAATTGTACTCAACTCTTATTATAAATAGAGGTTGGGGGACTTGCAGGTCCCCCAACATAGTTTTCAGTTTCTCTCATCTCCACTTTCTCTCCCTCTCATTCTCTCTCTCTTAATTTTTTCATGGTATCAGAGTAGTAGAATCGCATGTGGGAAGACTTTTGTCAAGTTTTTAATCCCTTTGAAGCAGATGACTACATAAAAGAAGGATCTGTATCCAATTTTTCTGCTGCTAATTAGTAAAAAATTATTTTTTTCTCCTTTTCTCTCTGCCATAACCCTAGGATTACTAGTTCTACTGTTCTAAGAATAGATTCTGATGTTCTAAACTGCCCAAAAGAGTTTTTTTTTTGTTGATCTCAAGATGTGCGCCAACTTCTAGACCTTTCACTGCTGACATAATCTTTGGCATTTGTTGACATCAGCCCTAATGCTGCTCTCAGTGGACTGTATCTTCTAGAATTTGATCCTTGTGTTGTATCTTTTGGATTTCTTGACTTGCGCACAACATCTATCTACTCTAAATGTGATTTTATGTGGTGGGGCCCACTTAAACCAGTTGATTTGGAACTTTTTGAAAGTTTTATTTGATCTGTTTGGTATTCTTATATATCTAATATTGCTGATTCTGGTGAGGTTTACGCTCCATCTAAAGAATCATATACTCCAGATGGTAAAAATATTATTACTATCACCTTTGATAAGTTGAATGGTGATAACTACTTTACTTGGTCTAGATATGTTAGAACGTACTTAAAGAGCAGAAAAAAAGCTGAAATTTATTAGGAATGCCCCTTCTGTCCTCAAGATGATGATTGGGAGGCTGAATACAGTCAAGGATGACTTGGATTGGCAACAACATGGAATCTAATATCAGGAGCCAAGTTATGAACTTTGAAACTGCCAAAGCCATGTGGCTGTCTTTGGAAGCTCTTTATGGACAAGAGAGCAATCTTTACAGGGTTTATGAACTATATACAAATTTCTTTGGCTTAAAAAGGGGTAATAGAACTGTGACAGAATATTATAGTTCTTTTTTGAACATTTGGCAGGAGATTAATATCTTTCATCCATTTACTACGGGTGAACGGGTACTCCGAAAACAACAAAATAAACTCCTTGTGGCAAAATTTCTAGATAGTTTGGGTGCTGAATTTTTTTTTGAAGTGCATAAAGGCACAAATTCTGACCTCTGATGAAGTACCTCATCTTTCATAGGATACAGAGAGTTGAAAAGATTGTTGTACCTAAAGTTGGAAAATATACCAAAGTGGGTGAAACTACTGCTCTTAATTCATCAACTACAACATCTGATTCCACTGAGATATCCAGAGGATGCACAGGGACTGGCAGAGATAACTTGGGGCAGAGGACGAGGTTGAGGAGATGGTAAATCTGAGCACAAGTGTGTTCACTATGTTTGGGAAACCTGCGTGGGCAAACGCTATTACACATGAGGGTATAGCTCTGGGGTCTTAAACTACTACATCAATCCCACCTGGGGCTCTAGATGAATTACAGAAATTAATCCAACACAACAACATATCTCACAGTAGCAGCAACAGATCTCACAATGTATGACACCACTATCTATTTCTTCTGCATCCTTGGCATATACGATTCCTCCATAGGTATGTTTGCATTCTCTATGTCTCATTCTCCATCCTGGGTCCTTGATTCCAGTACCCCAAAACACATGTTAGATATGTCCTTACTATTTTCGGACTTTTTTTTTTTTTTGAGATGATGCTGATTTTTATTAAGACAAAAGCTCAAAAGAGCAATTTACAAAGGAGGTAAGCCTTCCCAAACAATGATAAATTGCTGGAAAGTTCCGAATTTCGCCAATTTATCAGCCAAAGAGTTGGCTGATCTAGGAATGAGATTCTAATTACAATGAGTAGAAGATACAACGTCAGCAATACTTTCAGTGATGGGCTAGTGGCGCCAAGGGGGGGAGCCGTCTTTGGAACACCAACTAATAACAGTCTTCGAGTCACTTTCAATGATCAACTTGCCATGGAGACGATCCTTGAAGATTTGGAGGCCGAACAACAGAGTATTAACTTCAGCAGTATTAGAATCGGCAATGCTCACCGGACCAACATAAGAAAGAATAGGGTCTCCATTCTCTGAACACACCCCCTGCTCCAGTCGGCCCAGGACAACCAATAACACTACCATCAAAATTCAGCTTAATGCAGTCGCAAGGGGGAGGATCCCAGATGGCCATACTCGGAGTTCTGCAAGGCCAGACATATGGGCGATCAAATTCCAATTTTCCCGAAGGTAAACACTCGATAGAGTGGCAAAATCCTTCCTTGTATGAAGGTAACTCGAGATGAGGCCAATGGCATGAGAAGTCGTGTTGTCCGGGGTGCTAGCTTTGGAGTTGAATCTCCGGTTGTTCCACTCGAGCCAAATGCACCATGGAACATACGCAAGATAGGCCGAAAGTATTAACTTGCCCAACCAAGGAAGGTGAATCCCTCGAACCATCTCAAAGGTGCCAAAGAGGTCCTGATGTATCCCCACTTGGAGCCCAATCTTCTGAAAAATATTCATCCAGGCTTGCCATGGAAATCCATAGTGTAAGAGGATATGTTGGACTGTCTCATTGCACTCACCACAAAGGGAACAAGAAAGATTAGGGGCGGTGAAGCCTCTTCTATGAAGGTTGTCTGAAGTAAGAATCCGTTCTCTGCTGGCTGACCACATGAAAAATTTGATTTTGCTTGGCGCTAAGAGTTTCCTAGCCATATGCTATTTTCGGACAAAGGAGTCCGTTCTTGTTAAGCATGTTAACCTTGTTGATGGTTCAATTTCACCCATACAAGCAGCGTGAAATGTTACACTTGCTCGTTTTCTTTCCCCTCAATTTGCATTGTTAGTTCCAAAATTTCCTTTAAATTTGCTGCCTATATTTCAGGTGGCTAAGCCCGTTTGCTCTCTAACCTTATATCCTACTCATTGTGTTTTCAAAGGTCAAGTGATGAGGAAGATGATTGGTTCCGCTCGTGAGAGAGGTGGTATATACTATCTAGACAACTACAACCCAGATAATACTTTGCATGCATTACATACAACTCCAAACTGCAAAACTGATTCAAGTAGTTCCAGACTTTCTATCTAGTATTACTTTTCAGTGCAAGTTATGTTAACTAGGCAAGCATCACTTAAGCTCTTTTCCTGTTTCATCTTATAAGATAAATAAACTATTTGAGCTTGTCCACTCAGATGTCCAAGGTCCTTGTCTTGTGTCTAGTCAGTTTGGTCATAGGTATTTTTTTCGTTTGTTAATGATTTTAGTAGATGTACTTGGATTTATCGCATGCAAGAAAAATCTGAAGCCTTTGATGTATTTCAACTATTTTATAATGAAATAAAAAATCAGTTTTCAACCTCTATCCATATCTTGCGTACAGACAATGGTCTTGAGTTTATGAACCGTAAATTTGACTCTTTTAGTCAGTCATAAGGAATCATTCATTAGACTTCTCGTGTGTTCACTCCACAACAAAATGGAGTTGTTGAACACTATAATCGTCACTTACTTGAGGTAGCTCGCATTATGTTAATTCATATGAATGTACCTAAGCCATATTGGGGTGATGCTATTCTTACTGCATGTTTTCTAATAAATAGAATGCCATCTTTTGCTCTTGATGGCAAGATTCCCATTCAGATTGTTTTACCCACTGCACCTCTTTTTCTTGTATCACCTTGAGTGTTTGGGTGTGTATGTTTTGTACATATCTTCAATCCCTCCAAGGATAAATTGTCTCCTTATTCCGTTAAATGTATATTTCTAGTCTATTCTCTGAAACAAAAAGGATATAAATGTTACTGTCCATCTTTGAGGAAAACATTTGTGTTTTGTAGATGTTACTTTCTTCAAGGATGTTTCATTTATTGAATCTTCCAGGTGTGAGTCAGTTCCACCCGAACCTTCTGTATCTAGTCCTGTTATTCCTATTCCAGTTGATGAATGTGTTCCAACTTCATGTGACGCTCCTACTGAGAAACCACTGCAGGTATATCAGTGCCAACAACAACCATCTCGTCCTGCTCCATACCCCCTACTCTCACCAAAACATGAGGTAAGTGATCTTCACCTTCTTATCGCTCTTCTGAAAGGTGTTCGCAAAGGTACTCACCACCCTCTATGTCACTTTGTCTCTTTTGATTCCTTGTCTGATAATTACCGCAAGTTTGCTCTGTCCTTCTCCAATTGCACGATTCCTTCTTCCATGCAGGTTTTTCTATTGTCTCCTCATTGAAAAAAAAACTGTGGATGTTGAGATGGAAACACTAATTGATATGGGGACTTGAGAGTTATGTGATTTACCTCCAGGTGCTGCTGTGGTTTGCTGTTGGTGGGTCTATATTGTTAAATATAACTCTGATGAATCTGTTGAACGATATAAGTCTCGTCTTGTTGCCAATGGATATAGTCAGACGTTTGGTGTGGATGTCTTTGAGACTTTTTCTTTGGTTGCCCGCTTGTCTTCTGTTCGCATACTCATTTCTGTTGCAATCCATCAAAGCTGGTCTCTGCTTCAACTAGATATTAAAAATATCTTCTTATATGGTGATCTTGAGGATGAAGTCTCTATGAAGCAACCTCTAGGGTATGTTGCTCAGGGGGAGACACATAAGGTAGAAGACCCTTTATGGCTTAAAATAGAGTCCACAAGCATGGTTTGAGAAATTTAGTCAAGTGGTTATATCCATGGGATTTCGCAGAAGCTACTGTGATCACTCACTATTTATTATGAAACGATCATCTAGAATTATTATCTTATTGGTGTAGATAGATAATATCATCCTGTCATGGAGTGATAGATCAAGCATTGAAAAAGTTAAATCCCATTTACCGAATCACTTTTAGACCAAATATCTGGGTCAACTAAAATATTTCTTGGGTATTGAAGTTGCAAGAAGCAAGGAGGGAACAACTTTGACTTAGAGGAAATATGTCACGGATATGCTTCAAGAGTATGGACTTCTAGGGGCCAAACTTTATGATACACCTATGGAAGTAGGACTTGATCTTCATGATGATCAAAGTCCAAAATTGAAAGATAAAACAATGTATCAGAGACTTGTAGGCAAACTCATTTATGCTACAGTTACTAGACCAAATATCTCATTTGCAATCAGTGTAGTGAGTCAGTTCATGGAGCATCTATATAAGATTCACCTAAAGGCTGCACAAAGAATCTTGATATATTTGAAAGGAGCACCAGGAAATGGTCTCCTTTTTAAACCTAATAATCACTTGAGGATTGAGGCTTTCTCTGATGCTGACTATGCAAGTTCTAAGTTTGATAAAAAATCTACTATTTGGATATTGTGTATTCTAGGAGGAAATCTAGTCAGATGGAAGAGTAAAAAGCAGAATGTTGTTGCTCGGTCCTGTTCAGAAGCTGAATATAGAACAATGACCCACACCATTATTGAGCTAATGTGGGTAAAATCTGTTATCCAGGAATTAGACCTCTATTAGAAAGATCCTATGACCATGTAAGGTGATAACCAGACAACAATCTTCATTGCAAGTAATCCAGTGTTTCATGAAAGGATGAAGCATATAGAGGTAGATTGTCTTTTCATCTGGGATGCAATAATGAAGAAAGAGGTAATCACTCCATTTGTTCTGTCTAGTGATCAACTCGGCGGTATCTTAAAGCACTGGGAAAGCATGAGTTTTTAAACTTCTGCGACAAACTGGGACTATTTGACATATACTCTCCAATTTGAGGGGGGTGGGGGGGGGGGGGGGGGGGGGTGGGGTGTTGAAAAACAAGTATGGGGGCATTTTGGTCATTTCTTTATATATATTTCTTGATGTAATCTTGTTATGTATGTCCAACTATGTCTATGGACCAAGTTTCATGTAAAGAGGATACATTGAATAGGAGATATATAGAATTAGGGTTTTTACTTTAAGTAAGGGCATTTTGAAGGTCCCTACTCTTCTGGTTGGATGAATGTTGTGACCCCTGCTCCCTCTCGAAGGACTTCCTGGGACTGTATAGGGTGTGGCTGATTCTTGGAGGGATCAGTCGTGGAGTCTCCCGTTCCATCGGGGACTAAATGATGAGGAATCTTGGGCTTTTTGCTCTCTCCTTACTAGACTCAGTAACACTATTATTCGGGAGCATTCAGTTGATAGCTGGCTTGGAAGACCAACATTAATGGCTGACTCATGGTTGCCTCTGCTTACTCTCATATCAGAAAGCTAGACTATAGTATACATGAGCACAAGGCAAATCCTGCTTGGAAACTCTCTGCCCCAAGCAAAATCAAAATTTTCGTGTGGTTGGACATCAAAGAACAAATCCTTACATTTGACAACTTTCATAAAAGAGGCTTCACCGCCCCCTGATCTTTCTTGTCCCCTTTGTGGTGGGTGCGATGAGATAGTCTAGCATGTCCTCTTACACTTTGGATTTTCTTGGCAAGTCTAGATGAAGATTTTTTAGAAGATTGGGTTCCAAATGGGGCTACATCAGGACCAATTTGGCACCTTTGAGATAGTCTTACACTGTTGCGTTTGTTTGTTGATAATATGGCTTTTCTTTTTCTGGTTTCTTCCTGGTTTGAAGAGAACTGGCTTCTTTTACAACCATGTGATATACCCCAAAGAAGGAATAAAGATGTTCAAGCCAAAACAAATGAAAGAAATAACAACGAACCTTCCCTTCCTTGCCGAAATCCCCCAAATCGACGAGAATACTCCTCGAGAGATACGTCTCCTGATGCAAATACGACCCACGACTAGAAACGGAAACTCCTCTGTCGAAATTGATGTAAGACTCGTTGGAAATAGTCACCGATAACCCTGGTATTCGAGAGACCAATACTCTCCTTGAGCTATGCTCCTCTGAATACTCAAAACGACTATCCCCCTTCTCCCTTCGTCCCCCCCTAAGTTCCCTCCCGAAAACACTTAACATTATTAAATTCCCAAAATACCCCTGACCCATTAATTAAATTCCCAAAATGCCTCTTACCCATTAATCACCCTCTAATTTGGGGTCTATCATTACCCCCCGCCCAAACTTTCACCTTGTCCTCAAGGTGAAAAACTGGAAGCTGGAGCCTCATTGCCTCGAAATCCTCCCAAGTGGCGTCAACTCTGGGAGGTCCTTCCATGGCACCAAAGATGCCAACTGCTACTACCCTGTCTTTTTTTTTTTTTGTGCTTTTTGTCAGATTGGCAGCAAGTTGTGACGTTGCCACTGTTGTACTGCCCATCTCCACAAGAACCCCATGTCTCTCAGGCTGGATAGTTTGCATCATCGCCTTGAGTGAAACCAAAGTTCTGTGCAAGGAGGGATCTCCTTGTAACAACCGTCTCATTACCCAATCAAAACTTCATAACAAGTGTTTTCCAATTCGTATATGTTCCTCCTAAGGTCGCCAACCACTGTACACCTAAAATTACATCGGTGTTTCCTAATTCCAAAGGCAAAAAATCCTCCACGATCTCTATGCCTTGAAGAGTTAATCGAACCCCCTTATGCCTTCCCTAGGAAGTGCCTCACCTGTACCCAATTGAACGCCATACTTTGCTGTTGGGGATAAAGGTAGGTGCAGTTTGTTTGCCACTGTAGTGGTAATAAAATTATGAGTTGCTCCACCATCAATGAGCGCGACGACTGGTTGCTCTCCGATGGTTCTCGCAATCTTGATAGTCTTCGGAAGTGTTAATCCAACTACCGAGTTCAACGACACCTCCACTATGTGAGCATCCGCTTTATCCACTTCAGCCTGCTGTTCAAACTTGCCGTCCTCGCCATCCTCCATAACTTCATTGTCCAGTTCTTGTAAAATCAGCACGTGTAGATCCTTGTTTTTCCATCGATGCCTATCTGAGACTTTTTCATCACAACGGTAGCACAAACCCCGCTCTCGCCAGTGTTGGATTTCGGTTTCCGTGAATTTCCTGAATGGCGTCCTCTTCTCCTTCCCATGTTTCATCGTTTCTGCCATGGACATGGTACTCCCATTACTCCCAACTATGGTCCCCGCTGGGTCTGGAGTCCCCAGCCCAAACCGAGTTTGCTGAATAACTTTATTTTTTTCTTCCAACTTTTGGGCCAACTCCATGGTCTTTCCCAACCCATTGGGCTCCAACACCCTTACCTCGGCCCGAATTTCTGGCTTAAGCCCATTAACAAAGTTGGACTCCAACACCTTTTTTAGAATATCTTCCAATGTGGAAGCCAAATCCTCAAATCGCCTTCTGTAATCTCTCACGGTGGTCTCCTGCTGCAACGCCAGAAATTTCTCATAAGGAGAGCCGTCTTCAGAACTTCGGAACCTTTTTAGCAATGAAGACTGAAATTCTTCCCAGTTCATGATCTCCCTCCTATTTTTCTCATACTTGAACCATTTTAATGCCTCCCCTTCCAGACATACTACGACGGCTTCCAGTTTTTCACCGTGAGATGCCCGATTAAGCGACAACTTTGTAAATCTAGTCATCGGGGTCTTCTCCCTAAAAAACTGGCAACTCTAACTTTCTGGGTCGCACTTCATATCGGCTCTGCCGATTCTGGTCAACCTCGCCACTGTCTCTTCCATGTTTGATACCTCTCTGGATTGAGTTATCGCCCACTGCCGAATCCAACCCATGTCTCGCCGTCGCCGACCTACTCTGCGCATTCAGATTTCGGTTGAGCTCCTCTTGGGTACGCAAGAGTTGCTCAACACGCCCTATCAGCTCCGTCAACCCTTGTTCTATGGTCAGAATCTTCCGAACCTCTTCCTTTATCAAGCTCACCTCCTCCCTTACTGAGCTAACTATTCCTTCCACCGAATCCACCCTCGACTCCATTCTGGTAGTTGCCATGCGGATCGTTTTCACGCTCTTTTCAATTTTTTTTTTTTTTTACTCTTCTTCTTCTCTACCAATCGTCGAAGTCTCGACTCCCCTCGACTCCCGGCAGACGACGCTTCTGATCTCCTTATTGCCAAAATCGTAACAGAACCCACCTTCTTCGAGTAGACGACGCTCCCGAAGCCTCAAATATCTTCCGATTCAGTAAGCCGAAGCCTTGAATGCCACTGAAATCGAAAAACGGAAATTCCTTTTCACTACCGAGCTCCAGATGTGAACCCAACCAATGCTCTGATTCCAAATGATATACCCCAAAGCAGGAATAAAAATGTTCAAGCCAAAACAAACGAAAGAAATAACAACGAACCTTCCCTTCCTTGCCGAAATCCCTCAAATCGACAAGAATACTCCCCGAGTGATACGTCTCCTGATGCGAATACGACCCATGACTAGAAACAGGAACTCCTCTGTCGAAATCGATGTAAGACTCACCGGAAATAGTCACCGATAACCCTGGTATTCGAGAGACCAATACTCTCCTTGAGCTACGCTCCTCTGAATACTCAAAACGACCATCCCCCTTCTCCCTTCGTCCCCCACTAAGTTCCCTCCCGAAAACACTTAAATTATTAAATTTCCAAAATACCCCTGACCCATTAATTAAATTCCCAAATGCCCCTGACCCATTAATCACCCTCTAATTTGGGGTCTATCACCATGGTGGTAGCTTATGTTTAATGCTTATGTGCTTGATTATTATTTTTTTAAAATAGGATGTATAAACTATTAAAAGAGAAAGAAAAGTACAAACAAACCTAGCTAGGCGGGCCTTCCTCCACAACAAGGTGTTTGGGCGAAATACCCAACTTAGCCTGGATATCTGCCCAATGAGAGGCAAAACGAGGAATGTGCTAACGCTTATGGGCTTGATTATACTATTCTGTTCAATTCAAATATCAAAGTTGGATTGCACCTTAATGATGGTCTTGTGTCTCAGGAAATTTTCATCAGTTCAATTTTCACCGGGGACCAGGATTTGGACAGATGCATCTCAAAAGCTGCTGATTCAATTGGGTTGGATGATGTCCCTCCTTTTGAAATCACAACTGGGGAGGACTGTGACTGGGTGAAGAATTCACAGGTTAATATCCTCTTTTATGGTACTCTCTAATGTCTAATTTGGTTATCCTTATTTTCTTTAATGCTTTTTCTTTGGGCTTCTTGTAATGGTTTTAAGGGGCATATCCTCCCATTTTGGCCTCTTACTTCTGATCTTGCACTAACTTTAGCTACATTGAGCTCCTACCTTTCCTTTGACTAGTGGACTGGGCCTTTGACTAAATGGCCGCATGGGGACTTTTCTAGTTAAAGGTTTTGGGTTTGAAGTTTCACTGGGGAATAGGGTTCAAGATTAAAAAAAAAAAAAATTGAAAATTTAGTTGTGGCACTGGTTGCCCTGAAAAGTTACTGCTCTGCCAGAAAATGTTTAGAAGGAAATTTATCAAGTAACACTTTAGCTATTGGCTTTTCTACAGTTTTTCAGGCAAAATAACTGGCATGTTGTGCTCTGTCACTCATCTAAATTTATCAGGTCTTGGATCTGAGTTTGCTATTTCTCTGCTGCAGGAAATGTTTCATCCGGTGAATGTTACTGATGACATATGGACTATCCCAGCATGGAGGACACCTCCAGTATGAGTAATATCGTGTCTACTTTTTTAAAGTTTTGTTTTAGAAACTGCAAATTAAAGTTTAAGATTGTATATTATGAATTTTCTTTCTTTGCACAATTTCCTTTGCATGGCGAGAAACTGCTCATGTTTTTGGTCTCTTTTTCTTTTTTTTTTTACTATTAATCTCAAACTAAAGTTTGTAAAACAAAAAATGTAGCCATATTATGGTGTTGAATTTCTGAAAAAGAGAAAAACTTCATTGACTTATTGTAATATGAGTACATGAGCCTCTATTTATAATAGAGGAAAGTAATTGAGTCCAATTACAGTAAAAGTAACCTTGTCCCAAATTACAACCAAAATCTAACACTTAAAGATAAGTCCTAACATAATTAAACAACTCAACATAAATAAAAGACTAACATAACTAAAACACCTTTGAATTGAGACTCTTCTGTGAGACCTTCTTCTATGGGACTTGTTAAGTTGGGTCCAAGGCCTATCCCAAAATGATTAGCCAACTTAGGAAACCTCTTTCCTAACTAATAAACTCAAGATCTTTGTACTCATTAATCCATGTGAGACTATTCCTTAACAGGATTTTTGTAAGACTCCACCATATTAATTATGACTCTATGAGATTTCTTACTGTGAGAGTCATGTAAGAGCTTCTATATCTTCTCTTCAATACTCCTCCTCAAGCTGGAGTTCATAACTCCAACTTGCAATGAAAAGGATTCTTGGTCTTCAATTTTCTTGGCCGCAAAAAATTCTTCATAGATGCAAAAACTTCATCTTTTATGCTCCCCCTTTCTTGAATATTTTGATCACATAAAAATTACCACAATATGTGGAATAAAATACTTCTTTCTTGTACTTCTTCTACTTCTCTCCCCTCACGCTAGGGATAAAAAGGACATAGAGACCCAGCTTGGACAAAACACAATATGGGAGAAGAAAATTACTCTTAGCCATACGACAAAGCTCCATATACCAGTCAAAATGATCATAGTCTAAAACAGTCTCCGCTCAATTTTAGGGCTTAAAAAACAGACTACTCACTTTTTAAGGGTAGCTCAAACACAAATCACCTCTTGGGTGAAGAATAAAAGACTTGAATCAAGCTGGATGTTGGGCACATTCCTATACTTTTTAGGTAGTGGGTCTAGGTATTGCTCTGAAGTGATAAAAACACAAGATGATAAATTGAAGAAATTTTTGAGGAAAACAACTTTAATCGAAAGGAGGCGACTATGCAACACTCATACTTCCGAAGTGACAATTTTTTTTTTTTTTTTGGAAAACTAGTGGAGATTATAACGGTAGAACTTAATAAACTTGACCAAGTATAACCTTTTAGGGGGGTGATCACAATTTTTCAGAGTTACTTATGCAGAAAATATACAACCAAGTAACAAAAACACAAAACTGGAAAACAACATTGATGCAAGATATTGCATATCTTGAATGACCACATCATGGAGTGATTAAGTTGGACCAAAATTCTTTGATTAGAGGACAAAGTTGGCTAAAAAAACTCGGATTTTAGGAGAAAAAAAGAAACTTAAATCATGTCAATGCTTGGAGAGATAATATGATAGAAAATAGGGAAAAAAGAAAGATTTTCTACAGAAATTACCTTTGATACTTTTGATATAAATATCTCCAAAAATATAGTTCAGAATCACAAAAGGTTTGTTGATCAAGAAACTTGACTCAAATATTTTTAATTTGATATCTAAATTGACATAAAAAAAATCGTTCTTGAATCTGTTGACCTCTTGATTCTCTACATGTTGTATCTTGACTCTTGTTGACTTCAATGCGAATATCTCCTTAAATATAGATCAGATTGAAATGAAATTTTCTCCTTCTAATACTAGACTTCAATATCTTTCATCCAAATATAAAAATTTATTTTATAAAATATACTTCTTTTGAGATAAAGAAATTGATATATTTGGGGAATTTGTAAGCTGGCCGAATTGAGTACACTTTTTTCTATGGCCAGCATGACCACTGACTCTTCCAAGATCGATATCTCGATATAGAAAACTCAGATTGAGAATTGGTTGAATATGTAAGAAAATAGACTTGCAGATCTTTCTTTGGATATATAGTTCTCCCTGTAAAGTCTCGTTCTTGATGGCATAAGACGGCTTGAAAGTAGAAGCTTTTTGTTGGTGCTCGAACTTCTTTTATAGTTTGATCTTTATTGCTTCAAATATCAATTTCTCTTTGTAGAAAACTTCGATTTCCAAAATTCGTTTGGTGTTGGAAAGTAGACTCAAATATCTCTATGTCAATATATAATTTTCTATATTACATGCTCCGTATGGAGGTGCGAATGAAATGAAAACAACTGGTATTGGAACTGAAAAAGAGGAAAAAAATTACAAAGGAAGAGGGAGCAAATCCCTAACAACAAGAGATTGCAGGGTTGATCCCTGCTTGGCAAGCACATCTGCTGCCGAATTTGTAGATCTCAAAATGTGAGACTAAATACAAGAGAAGAGAGGCAATTTCTAGAATCTACCAAAAATGTCCCAATAGTGCCACGGGGAGAGGATGCACAATAGCACCAACCAATGACCACCTTTGAGTCCTCTTCAATGTGGAGGGGGCTACTGCAATTGTCTTTGAAAACGCGAAGCCCATTGAGGAGGTCGTGAAGCTCAGCCGACATTGAATTAGATGACAAACCGAGGTCGACGACGGTGAACCGAGGCTGACGGAGCAGCCAAGACCAGAGCTCACCACTAGATTTTCGTGGAAGGAACCACCTCGTCACGAGGCTGACGGCATAGCCCAACAGAGACCACCAAGCTCTGATAGTGGTGGACAAAACCACCACAACCTCTAGAGGCCGACGATGCAACCCAAATAGAGAGCTTCGCGCTCTGGTTTCTTGGTGAGGAAGACAAAGTGAGTTGTTGGAAATAATCTGCTCGAGGCCTTCCCTTCCTCTTGTTTTCTATTTTTACTTAGGTCTTAGGTTAAGCTTATTACATAACAGCCCATGGGCCCAATACAATGCAACCCAACCCATTAAGCCCTATCTAATTACCCTGTGTACATAACACAAATTATTCAACAAATATTAACATAAATTCTATCTAATATACATCCCAACATATCGTAACATCCCCCCTCAAATTGATGCTAGGGAGTCAACCAACAACAATTTGCCAACCAGAAAATTATGCCGGGGTTGAGACAATGCTTTGGTGAAGACATCAGCCACTTGAAGATCCGAAGAAACGTATGGAAGAGAGATTACTTGGCACTCCAAAGTGTCGCGGATAGAGTGACAGTCAACCTCAATGTGCTTGGAGCGCTCATGGAAAACAGGGTTGGCAGCAATCTGAATAACACTCGTATTATCAGCATGAAGTGATGTAGGTGAAGTCTGAGGAATCCGGAACTCAGCTAGAAGACCGCGGAGCCATATAACTTCAAAACACGTAGTAGACATGGCATGATACTCGGCCTCGGTGGATCATCTGGACACCCAGTCTTGTTTCTTACATTTCCAAGAAATTAGTGCATCCCCTAAAAACATACACCAACCTGTAGTAGAGGGACGAGTATCGTGGCACCCAGCCTAATCAGCATCATTGTAGGCAACCAGTCGTAGCGCGGAGCCTGTAGGAAAGAATAATCCACGAGTAGGAGAACCTCGTGGATAGCGGATGATGCGCCGAACTGCCGCAAGGTGAAGGTGTCAAGGAGAATACATAAACTGACTGACCTGATGAACATCATAGGAGATGTCCGGGCGAGTAGTGGTCAAGTATATGAGACTCCAAACCAGTCGTCGATAGTTACTAGGATAATCAAGAAGAGCCCCTTCATCTTTCTTGTATTTGACGTTGACCTCCATAGGAGTAACAACCAAAGATGTGTCCTCCAACCTAGCTAGAGTAATAATATCTCGAATATACTTATGCTGGTTTAAGAAAATACCATTGGGTCAGTGCCCTAAGAAGTGAGCTGACCAAGGTCCTTCATATGAAAGGTGGCATGCAACACTTGTTGAAGATTGGTAATCAGGCCAGAGTTAGTGCCAGTAATGATGTTGTCATCCACATAAACTTAGAGAATGACCATGCCCGCGGAAAACTTGTGATAGAAGAGAGAAGAATCATACTGACTTTGTGTAAACTTGTGGAGAATAAGTATGCCGCGAAACTTCTCAAACCAAGCTCGAGGGGCTTGCTTAAGCCCATATAGAGGATGGTGTAGCTTGTAGACATCATCAGGAGAGGAGGTAGTTATACCAGAGGGGAGCTTCATGTAGACATCTTCCTGTAGATTACCATGTAGAAAGACATTTTTCACATCCATCTGATGCAGTGGCTAGGACTGGGAGGCGGCAATGGCTAATATAGTGCGGACTGTGGTCATCTTGGCAACTGGCACAAATGTATCCTCATAATCAATCCCATATTCCTGCTTGTTCCCTAAGGTTACGAGGCGGACTTTGTACCTGATGCGAACAAAGGCTGGTTTTACTCTGTTATATTGTGGGACCCACCATGGTGGCACAAGCTAGTGGGACCCACCATGCGGACGTGGGCTGGATTTACTCTATTACAATGTGGGACTGACCATGGTGGCACAAGCTGGTGGGACCCACCATGAGAACGTGGGATGCCAAGAAGAGTCCTCATGAGTTAGAATTTTAGTTATATTAGATCTCTAGTAGATTATGTTATCTTTTCAAGATATGCTTATCTTAGAGAGTTAGAATTTTAGCTATATTAGATCTCTAGTAGATTATGTTATCAGTTATGTTAGAATTCTAGTTTACATTGAGTTATCTTATTATGATAGGTTTATCTTTAAGAGTTAGAATTTGAATGTAATTAGGACTCCACCACGTCCTCCATTATAATTAGAGGACCTGGTACATAGATTGAGAAAGTTTTTGATGATTATTGATATTATGAGTGATTCACTTTTTCGAACTTATCAAGGTTTCCTTGTGGCATTCAATACCGACTTATCAAACGGATTTTCCATCCCCATTTGTGGCATCTTCACTATACCAAGGTTCTTACTTTGCTAAGCAACAGGTCGCGGTTTCCATCAAACTTGAAAGATTTTGGGGATGATTTCCAGATTTGGTATCGGGTTTCGTCACCGGTTGACGTGGTTCGTATCAATACCGATCCAAAGATCCAACTCAGTGAGTCAACTGGACCCATTATTTTTTGCATATTATTCTAACCTTATTTGCAGATTTTAATCATGTTGCAAGATCGAGAGATTCTATCATCCAGTGTTCTGAATCTGCAAATGCAAGCATTAATGGGGGAGATGAGACGGATGATGAGGGCGGAGTTAAAAGATATACATGGGAGGTTGGAAAAGGCAGAAAAGGGAACACAATGTGGGCAACCATCATTTGTTCCGAACAACCCAAGGAGGAACAAGTTGTACCGAAGGGAAGTTGAGGATATGGGTGAATTTGACGATTTAGAAGAAGAGTTTGAGAGGATGTTAGTGGGCAGCCATAGGAGATATGGCCGGAATAGAGAAGCTAGGAACCGGGTAGATAACAACTTGGGAAGTATCAAGATGAAAATTCCTGCGTTTCAAGGAAGAAGTGATCCTGAAGCATACCTTGCGTGGGAAAAGAAGATGGAGTTGGTTTTCGATTGTCACGACTACTCCGAATTTAAGAAGGTAAGACTCGCTGCAATTGAATTTACTGATTATGCTATTGTGTGGTGGGACCAATTGTGCATCAATAGGAGGCGAAATAGAGAATGTCCTATTGAAAATTGGGATGAGATGAAGAGAGTGATGAGACAACGATTTGTACCAAGTCATTACTACCGGGATTTATACCTCAAGCTGCAAGGTCTCTATCTGGGTAACCGAAGCGTTGATGATTATTATAAAGAGATGGAGATGGCTATGCTTAGAGCCAATGTGGAGGAGGATCAAGAGGCGACAATGGCCAGATTTTTGAATGGTTTAAACCAAGAGATTGCTAACACAATCGAGATACACCATTATGTAGAATTGGAGGATTTGGTGCATATGGCAATCAAAGTTGAGAGACAACTCAAGAGGGTGGTACACGACCAAGACCAGAGAATTCGAGTACAACACATTGGAGGTCAAACTACCCAACGACAAAAGAAAATCTGTCCACCTTCAAGGCCAAACACGAGCTCAAAACAGTCACCGCTACCATGAATTCTCAAGGTAAATCAGCTCCTATTTCGACTTATTCTAGTGAGATTAAATGTTTCAAATGTCAGGGGAGAGGACACATAGCTAGCCAATGTCTAAACAAGTGAGTTATGGTGATCCGAGAAAATGGAGAAATTGATTCTGAAGACGAAGCTGATCTAGATGACATGCCACCATTGGAGGATGCCCCCATCGGAGATGAGGAGTTCGGGGCAGATAATGGTGAGATGCTTGGACTAGTCGCACCCCTTAAGCTTGCCAGCTAAAGAAGAGGAAGCAGAAGTACAACAAGAGAATATCTTTCACACTCACTGAGTGCCAGAGCCAACAACATTACATGCAAAATAAAGTACAGGAGTACGTGGAATAATGGTGGATAGAAAAACTTTAAGTGGAAATAGCCGTCCCACTTTAGGCCCCTTCGCGATCACCTTCCTCGATGCTTGATCCTGCACAACACAACCAGAGTGAGATAATTGAACATTATAATCTTTATCAACCAGTTGACCAACAGACAAAAGATTTGTCGATTGGTCAAGGGACACAAAGACATCAGCTAAGGAGGGGGAGAGATCACCAATAGCACTGATAGGCAGATAGCTACACCACTAACACAATAATACCAGACTGCTTATGCAAAATAAATAAGGAAAGGTCACAATGACTTCTGATGAACCTAATGACATCACCACGTTACTAAATTTCTCAAACTATATTTGTAGACTCTGTTTTAAACTATATATGGATTTCCGAAGCTTGCACACTTTACCCGTCTCCCTTTGAGCAACATATTCTAGAGGTTGGTTCATATACACCTCCTTTTGCATGTCTCCATGCAAAAAGACATTTTTGATATCAAGTTGGTATAAAGACTAACCCTTATTCTCTTAAGTGATTCTTGTACGCGTGGAGATTGATGGTGGGGCAATGAAGGAGTGGGTGCCATTGATATCTGTACTTGGTCCTTAACTGGTGATGGCTGTAGTCATACATGCCTCCTTTGATATACCTGTAACGGCCTTAGTTGTCATTGGTTAGTGCTAGTGCTTGGGACATCTAGAACGGGAATAGGTAAAGATGCCTTAAGAGCTGTCCCCTTTGGGAGTGAAGGACACAAAAAAAAGACGAAAAATAAGGTGTATTCTCAAAGAAAGTGACATCTTTAGAGACAAACACTTTCCTAGATGTAGGGTCATAACACCAATAATCTTCCGGGTTCTGGAATACCCAAGGAAAACACAACGAATAGCCCGAGGAGACAATTTATTAGTATGAGGACCAACACAATGAACAAAATAGATGAATCCAAAAACTCAAGAAGATAAATCAAATAACCTGCTTCCAGGTTTCAAAATATGCATAGGGATGCGACCATCTAACACAAAAGATGACATTCTATTAGTCAAATAGCAGGATGTGAGAACAGCATCTCCTCATAACAACTTTGTAACATGCATTTGCAACAAAGTTGTGCAAGCAATCTCAAGCAAATGTCGATTATTGTGTTCTCCAAACCCATTTTGGTGAGGAGTATACACACAAGACGTTTGATGAATGATGCTGTGCATAGATAAAAAAAAAGTGGAGAACTTATTATTAGCAAATTCAAGACCATTATCAAAACGAAAGATATTGATGGAAGCACTGAACTGTGTTTTTATTTCAGCATGAGATTTGAGAAATACATTAAACACTTTTGTTTTCTCTCTAAGGAGATACACCCAAGTCACACAACTATAATCATCTATAAACGTTAAGAAATACTTGAAACCCAAAGAATTGGGAACCCGACATGGGGCCCATACATCATAATGGACTAAATAAAATGGACTATGACTCAGTTGGCATCAGTTGGAATTTCAATAGAAAGAGAAACTAGCGGTCCTCCCACACAAAGATGTTCCTCAGAAACATATTATATTTTCTTTCATGTAGTTTTGATCCTTTAACTGCTTAGATTTTATCCATTACACACAATAACTTGAGGTTTCTTTCTGCTCTAAGTGTGAGCTAAACTCAAATCTCTTAAATGTTTTATATATTCTATAAATAAATAATTTAGACAACCGCCAGCACTGCTGCAAAGATAAACTGGTGTGATACGTTCCTACTTGATTTTCATGAAACAGATTTATGTATGCCCCTCTAAAAACTGTCCCCAGAAAAAAGAGAGTAGGAAGTCTAATGTTTATTTTCTTTACTCTTTTGGCAGAATATCCATGCAACAAATATCATTCTGAATCCAGGACTAGCATTTGGAACCGGAGAGCATCCAACAACTAAGTTGTGTTTGCTGTTGTTACATGGGTTGGTTAAAGGAGGGGAGAAATTCCTGGATTATGGTACCGGTTCTGGTGTTCTGAGTATTGCTGCATTAAAGGTAGTTTTTTGTTACAAATTTAAAGTGATGATTCGAGATATTAGAGGTATTAAAGAGAGAAGAAGAGAGAACAGGAAGAGAAACCATAATCTGTGATAGTTTCATTAATCTGGATTAGGGCAATAATTTGACCCTTCTCCTCCTTAAGTAAAACTTAGAGGGCTAAAAGACATAAAAGTCCTTACACATTTACTGAACATAAACTGACTTTAGTTTGACTAAACTATCCTTAACTGCTTAAATATAATAAACAACCTCATAAAGAAACAGAAAATTTCAGCTCTAACCTTTTACATTTTGTCATTCGATGCTCCCCCTCAAACTGGAGTATATATGTTGTAAGCCAAGCCTGATACATGAGATGGTAAACATTTTCTTTGGCAAAGGCTTGGTGAGACATCTCCAAATTGTTTTGATAGTCGCACATAATGTTTAGCAATCTTTTTGGACAAATACAATATCTCTTATAAAGTGACAATCAACTTCTATATATTTGGTACTCTAATGAAATACTGGGTTGTTGGCAATAAAGTTTGCTATCTTGTTGTCATAAAACATTTCCATGAGCTTATAAAAGGCAAACCCAAAATCCAGCCAAAAGTCCTTTAATCCATTACAGGCAACATGAGCCATGGCCTTATACTCTACTTTAGTTCTAAAAGAAGCTACAATAGTTTGTTTCTTGCCTTTTCAAGTTACCAAGTTACCCCCTACAAATGTACTATAATCAATTGTAGACCTCTTATCCATTTTAGAGCCAACATAGTTAGTATGAGAATAGCCTACTACGTCTTGTTGTCTATGTGGATGAAAACTCAACCCTTTTTCAGGAGCTCCTTTAACATACTTTAAGATCTTGACTACTGCTTCATGATGTACCCTTCTTGGTTTCTCCATAAATTGGTTAATGACACTCCCACTACATAAGATATATCAGGACTAGTAACAATTGCATATTATGATAAACCTCCAATTCGTTTTACTTACTCTAGAAGGAACATGCAGCAGCTGAAGGCTAATTAGAAGAAATAACAGTGGATGATAGATTAAGGAGGACAAGGGTCTTTTTGGTATACTATCGGTTGAATAGTGGGGCACTTTTCTGATGTGGAATTTTACGGTTTTGGCTTGGGGAATTGGGCAGAGTTGGTTACGGGAATCATGGGTGTATACAGGTACAGTGGAGAGAGAGGAAAGGGGGTTTTCGGATTTGTTTCTTAGAGTTTTGCTCAGGGAGTGCTGGTCTCTCGAATACCCGTAGCTATGTTCGCTTATTTCACTTGATTTCGACAGTGGATCTTCTGCATTTCTTTCTATTGTATTTGAAAAGAAATTTCATTAATGCTATTGGGGGGGTGCATCATCGCTATCGGGGGTACATCGTCTGCTCAAGGTTGGTTTATTTCTCTCGATTTCGACAGTGAATATTCAACGTTCTTCCCTTTTTGTTTGAAACATTTCATTATTGTTATCGGGATACATCATCGCTATCGGGGGTACATCATTTGGTATCAAAGCATTTAGTCGATCCTCATGGCTACTACCAGAATGGAGTCGAGAGTGGATTCGGTGGAGGGAATCGTGAGTTCAGTAAGAGAGGAGGTGAGCTTGATGAAGGAGTAGGTTCGGAAGATTCCGGCCATGGAGCAGGGGTTGACGACATTGATAGGGCGATTTGAACAGCTCTTACGTACCCAAGAGGAGAGTAAGTTGGCTACGACAAAACAAGGGCTGAACTCGGCAGTTGGCAATAACTCGATCCAGATAAGTAATGGAAACATACGAGATAGTAACGAGGTTGACTGGAATATGCAGGGCCGATTTGAAGTGCGACCCAGAAGGTTAGAGTTGCTAGTTTTTGAGGGAGAAGAACCTGATGACTGGATTTACAAAGTTGAATGGTATTTCTCGCTAAACAGAGTATCTCAAGTTGCGAAACTGGAAGCTGCTGTAGTATGTCTGGAAGGGGAGGCGTTAAAATGGTTTAAGTATGAAAATAACAGGAGGGAGATCATGAACTAGGAAGAATTTCAGTGCTTATTGCGCAAACGGTTCTGATGTTCCAAAAAAGGTTCTCCTTACGAGAAATTCCTGGCGTTGAAGCCGGAGACTGATGTACCCCGATAACAGTAATGAAAGATTTCAAGAAAAAGAGAAAGAAACGTTGAACCTTCATTGTCGAAATAAAAAAAAAAAAAAACCAACCTTGAGCCGACGATGCACTCCCGATAGTGATGAAATACCCCCGATAGCTGTAATAATCCTTGTGCGAATACAATAGGAAGCAATGAGGAAAATCCACTGTCGAAATCAAAGGAAATAAACGAACAAAGCCACTGGTATTCGAGAGACCAACACTCTCCCTGAGCAAGGCTCTAAAGAACAAATCGTGAATCCCATTTTCTCTCCTTGCTGTCCCTCCATATTCCCCCATGATCCCCGTAACCACTTAAAACTATAAAATTCCAAAAATATCACCGTCCTCATTAATCAACTGTTAATTCTTCTAATTATCCTTCAGTTGTTGCTTACTCTTTCTAGAGTAAGTGAAACGAATTTGGGGTCTATCATTACCCCCCGCCCAAACTTTCACCTTGTCCTCAAGGTGAAAAGCTGAAAACTGGAGCCTCATTGCCTCAAAATCTTCCCAAGTGGCTTCAAACTCTGGTAGGTTCTTCCATTGCACCAAAAGCTCAAATTGCTGCTGCCCATGTTTTTCCACTCTTCGTATATTCAAAATGGCAGCAGGTTCAACCAACATCTTTAATTCAGCAGTCAATTGTGGAGGAAGAATTGAAGAGGAATGTGATATTCCTTTTGCTCGACGAAGTTGGGAGACATGACACACCGGATGCACTGAGGACTCTGGTGGGAGTTGGAGTTTGTAAGCAACTCTTCCAACTCGTGACAACACCTCAAAAGGTCCATAAAAACGTGTTGCCAACTTTTCATTGCGTCGAGTGGCCAAGGAGGGTTGCCGATAGGGCCTGAGTTTTACAAATACACGATCCCCAACCTAAAACTCTTCATCCCTCCTTTTAAGATCAGCCATGGCCTTCATTCTTTGCTGAGCCCGCAGTAATTGCATCTTCAAATCGTCAAGATACGCATCCCGTTCCGCTAAAATCTGTTCGACTTCAGAAACTATAGCTATCTCGGACTTGTAGTGCAATAAGGACGGAGGGTCATGTCCTTATAAGACTCGGAATAGAGTGGTACCCGTAGAGGAATAGAAGCTGGTGTTATACCAATATTCCGCCCAGGATAACCATTTTGCCAAAGTTTTTGGTCTGTCAGAAGCGAAACATCGAAGATAGGTCTCCAAACACCTGTTGACCACTTCAAATTGACCATCTGTTTGAGGGTGGTAGGCGGTGCTGTGTCTCAAATTAGTCCCTTGGAGAAGAAAGAGTTCCTACCAGAAATGACTCATAAACACCTTGTCCCGATCCGAAATAATAGACTTGGGCACCCCATGCAATTGAATCACCTGTCGCACAAATAAATCAGTCATGGTTTTGGCTGTAAATGGGTGCCTCAACACCAAAAAAGTGAGCATACTTGCTCAACCTATCCACCACCACCATAATAGTATAACGCCCTTTGACCTTGGCAACCCTTCAATAAAGTCCATGGTCAAATCCTCCCAAACCAGCTCTGGTAAGTCAATAGACTGTAGAAGACCAGCTGGGGACCTTGCCAAGTGTTTGTTCTTTTGGCAAACCTCACAATTCTGAACGAATTCAGTCACTTTTTTCTTCATACCCAGCCAATATAAGTCAGTAGCCATTCTTCTATATGTTTTAACCTCTCCCGAATGGTGCCCAATAGGTATGCAGTGGTATTCACGCAACAAGGTTGGAATTAAGGAAGAAGTCTCAGATAAAACCAACCTACCATTGTAAAAGAGCTGCCCCATGGTCAGCTTGAAACCCTACTACATTGTCCCCAGCTGCCAACCGTGTGAGAATTTGTTGTAAGAATGAGTCCACTGCCACTTCTTGTTGTAAAACATCCATATCCAGTCATTGCACCCCATAAATTGCAGCTATATTCATCATGTTAGGTTTGTGAGAGAGTGCATCCGCCACTCTATTACTTGCCCCCGGTCGATATTGAATGTCAAAGTCATAGGCCATCAATTTCACCAACCAGCGTTGATATTCAACACTTACGAGACGCTGTTCCAGCAAGAATTTTACACTTTGCTGGTCAATTCGCACCATAAACCTCCTTCCAAGCAGGTAAGGACGCCTTTTTTGAATAGCCAACATAATGGCCATTAGCTCTTTTTTATAAATTGACTTCAGTTGGGTTCGTTCACTCAATACTAGACTAAAAAATGCAGCCGACCGTTGATCTTGCAGTAGCACAGCCCCCTAGCCCATATCCAAAAGCGTCAGTCTTCACAATAAACAGCTTCGAAAAATCAGGTAGAGCCAAAATTGGTACCGTAGTCATGGCTTCCTTCAAACACTCAAACGCCTTGATTACTTCATCCGACCCCCCAAATCTAAATTTTTTTAATTGATCCGTCAAAGGTCTAGCAATATCTCCATAACCCGAAACAAATTTTCGGTAGTATCCTGTAAGACCAAGGAAACCCCTTAATTCCTTAAATGTGGTGGGTGCTGGCCAATCAACCATAGCCTATATTTTACTAGGATCAACTGACATCCCCTCTGTAGAGATGATATGTCCCAAGTATTCTATCTGTTCTCTCCCAAAAGAACACTTCGTATAATTAGCATACAACCTGTGTTATTTTAATTTCTCCTAAACAACCACTAAATGATCACAGTGAGCACTCCAACTTGGACTATATATCAGAATATCATTGAAGAATACCAATACAAATCGCTGGAGAAAAGGTTTGAATACCTCATTCATAAGGGATTGAAATGTAGCCGGTGCATTGGTAAGCCCAAAAAACATGACCAAGAATTCGTTGTCCTTCATGAGTCCAGAAAGCTGTCTTGTGCACATCAGCTGCTTTCATTCTGATTTGGTGGTTTCCCGACTTCAAGTCCAGTTTCGAAAAGACTTGTGCTCCATGAAGCTCATTTAACAACTCATCGATCACTAGAATGGGAAACTTATCCGGAATAGTTTCCTTATTAAGGGCTCTATAGTCCATACAAAATCTCCAGCTTCCGTATTTCTGCTTGACTAATAGCACGGGACTTGAAAAAGGGCTTGTGCTTGGTTGTATTATTCCAGCAACCAACATTTCTCCCACCAATCTCTCTATTTCATCTTTTTGTATTTGGGGGTACTGATATGGACGAACACTCACCGGTGAAGCTCCATCCTTCAAAGTTATGACATGTTCCTTTTCCCGTTTTGGTGGTAACCCTTGGGGCATAGCAAAAACATCCCCAAACTTTGTCAAAACTCTCTTCACCATCGCTGTCGTGTCCTCCTTCGTTGTGACGCTGCCACTGTGGTACTTCCCAACTTCACAAGAACCCTATGTCCCTTATGCTTGATAGTACGCATCATCGCCTTGAGTGAAACCAAAGTTTTATGCAAGGAGGGATCTCCTTGTAACACCACCGTCTCATTATTCAATCTAAACTTCATAACATGGGTTTTCCAATTCGTATATGTTTCTCCTAAGGTCTCCAACCATTGTACACCCAAAATAACATCGGTGCTTCCCAATTCCAAAAGCAGAAAATCCTCCACGATCTCTATTTCTTGAAGAGTTAACTGAACCCCTTTACAAATTCCTTCCCTGGGTAGTGCCGCACTTGTGCCCAATTGAACACCATACTTTGCTATTGGAGATAAAAGCAGGTGCAATTTTTCTACCACTGTAGTGGAAATAAAATTATGGGTTGCTCCTCCATCAATGAGCACGATGACTGGTTGGTCTCCGATGCTTCCCGTAATCTTAATGGTCTTCGGAAGGGTTAACCCAACTATCGAATTCAACGACACCTCCACTATTTGAGCAGCCACCCTAGCCTCTTCTTCTTGTTCACACTTTCCGTTGTCACCATCCTCCATATCTTCTTCTTCCAGCTCTTGTAAAATCAGCACTTGTAGATCCTTGTCTTTACATCTATGCCCAGTTGAGAATTTTTCATCACAATGGTAGCACAAACCCCGCTCTCTCTGGTATTGAATTTTGGCTTCTGTGAGTTTCCTGAATGGCGCCCTCTTCTCCATCCCATGTTTCGTCATTTCTGCCATTGTCGTTGTTTTCCCTTTACCCCCAACTATGGTCCCTGCTGGTTTTGGAGTACCCAGCCCAAACCGAGTCTGCTTAAGAACTTTATTTTTTTCTTCCAACTTTTGGGCCAACTCCATGGTTCTTCCCAACCCATTGGGCTCCAACACCCTCAACTCTGCCCGAATTTTTGGCTTAAGCCCATTAACAAAGTTGGACTCCAACACCTTTTCTGGAATATCTTCCAACGTGGAAGCCAAATCTTCAAATCACCTTCTGTAATCTCTCACGGTGGTCTCCTGCTTCAACGCCAAAATTTTTTCATAAGGAGAGCCGTCTTCAGAACTCGGAACTGTTTTAGTAATAAGGACTAAAATTCTTCCCAGTTTATGATCTCCCTCTTGTTATTTTCATACTTGACCCATTTTAACGCCTCCCCTTCTAGACATACTACGGCAACTTCCAGTTTTTCACCGTGAGATACTCGGTTTAGTGAGTAATAGCATTCGACTCTGTAAATTCAGTCATCCGGGTCTTCTCCCATTACCGAGTTCAGCCCCTGTCTCGCCGTCGCCGACTTACTCTGCGCAGCTAGATTCCAGGTGAGTTCCTCTTGGGTACGCAAGAGTAGTTCAACTCGCCCTATCAACGTCGTCAACCCTTGCTCCATGACCGAAATCTTCCAAACCTCCTCCTTCATTGAGCTCACCTCCTCCCTTACTGATCTCACGATTCCCTCCACCGAATCCACTCTCGACTCCATTCTGGTGGTAGCCATGAGGATCGACTAGACGCTTTGATACCAGATGATGTACCCCGATAACAGTAATGAAAAATTTCAAGAAAAAGAGAACGAAACGTTGAACCTTCACTGTTGAAATCGAAAAAAAGTAAGCCAACCTTGAGCCGACAATGCACTCCCGATAGCGATGAAATACCCTCGATAGCCGTAATAATCCTTGTGTGAATACAATAGGAAGCAATGCGGAAAATCCACTGTCGAAATCAAAGGTAATAAACAAACAAAGCCACTGGTATTCGAGACTCTAAAGACAAATCGCGAATCCCCTTCTCTCACTGCTGTCCCTCCATATTCCCCCACGATCCCTGTAACCACTTAAAACAGTAAAATTCCAAAAATACCCCTGTCCTCATTAATCAACTGTTAATTCTTCTAATTATCCTTCAGCTGCTGCTTACTTTTTCTAGAGTAAGTAAAACGAATTTGGGGTCTATCAGAGACCACTGTGAGAGATTACAGAAGGTGATTTGAGGATTTGGCTTCCTTGTTGGAAGATATCCCAGAGAAGGTGTTGGAGTCCAACTTTGTTAATGGGCTTAAGCCAGAAATTCGGGCCGAGGTGAGGGTGTTGGAGTTCCATGGGCTGCGAAGGACCATGGAGTTGGCCCAAAAGTTGGAAGAGAAAAATAGAGTTATTAAGCAGACTCGGTTTGGGCTGGGTACTCCAAAACCAGCGGGGACCATAGTTGGGGGTAATGGGAGGACCATGACAATGGCAGAAACAACTAAAAATGGGATGGAGAAGAGGGCGCCATTCAGGAAACTCACGGAAGCCGAAATCCAATACCGGAGGGAGTGTGGTTTGTGCTACCGTTGTGACGAAAAATTCTCAGCTGGGCATAGATGTAAAAACAAGGATCCGCAAGTGCTGATTTTACAAGAGTTGGAAGAAGAAGTTATGGAGGATGGCGACGACGGGAAGTGTGAACAGCAGGAAGAAGAGGTTAGGGCGGTTGCTCAAATAGTGGAAGTGTCGTTGAATTCGGTAGTTGGATTAACCCTTCCGAAGACCATCAAGATTGCGGGAAGCATTGGAGAACAACCAATGATCGTGCTTATTGATGTAGGAGCAACCCATAATTTTATTTCCACTACAGTGGTAGAAAAACTGCATCTGCTTTTATCTCCAACAGAGAAGTATGACGTTCAATTGGGCACATGTGCGGTTCTACCCAAGGAAGGAATTTGTAAAGGGGTTCAGTTAACTCTTCAAGGAATAGAGATTGTGGAAGATTTTCTGCCTTTGGAATTGGGAAGCACTGATGTTATTTTGGGTGTACAATGGTTGGAGACCTTAGGAGGAACATATACATATTGGAAAACCCATGTTATGTAGTTTAGATTGGGTAATGAGACGGTGGTGCTACAGGGAGATCCCTCCTTGCACAAAACTTTGGTTTTACTCAAGGCGATGATGTACTATCAAGCATGAGGGACATGGGTTCTTGTGGAGTTGGGGAGTACCACAGTGGCAGCATCACAACCGAAGGAGGACACGACAGTGATGGTGAAGAGAGTTTTGGCGAAGTTTGGGGATGTTTTTGCTATGCCCCAAGAGTTGCCACCAAGAAGGGAGAAGGAACATGCCATAATTTTGAAGGATGAAACTTCACCGGTGAGTGTTCGTCCATATCGGTACCCCCAAATACAAAAAAATGAAATAGAGAGATTGGTGGGAGAAATGTTGTCTGCTGCATAATACAACCGAGTACTAGTCCTTTTTCAAGTCCCGTGCTCTTGGTCAAGAAGAAAGACGGAAGCTAGAGATTTTGTGGACTATAGACCCTTAACAAGGAAACTATTCTGGATAAGTTTCTTATTCCCGTGATCGATGAGTTGTTCGATGAGCTTCATGGAGCACATGTCTTTTCGAAGTTGGACTTGAAGTTGGGATACCACCAAATCAGAATGAAAGCAGCGGATGTGCACAAGACAGCTTTCCGGACCCATGAAGGACACTACGAATTCTTGGTCATGGCTTTTGAAGCAACCGAGGCATTTGAGCGTTTGAAGGAAGCCATGACTACGGTACCAGTTTTGGCTCTACTTGACTTTTCGAAGTTGTTTATTGTGGAGACTGACGCTTCTGGATATGGGCTAGGGGCTGTTTTACTGCAAGATCAACGGCCGATTGGATTTTTTAGTCAAGTATTGAGTGAACGAGCCCAACTGAAGTCCATTTATGAAAAGGAGCTAATGGCCATTGTGTTGGCAATTCAAAAATGGCGTCCTTACCTGCTTGGAAGAAGGTTTTTGGTGCGAACTGACCAGCAAAGTTTAAAATTCTTGCTGGAACAACGCCTAGTAAGTATTGAATATCAATGCTGGTTAGTGAAATTGATGGGCTATGACTTTGAGATTCAATACCGACCGGGGGCAAGTAATAGAGTGGCGGATGCACTCTCTCGCAAACCTGAAATGATGAATATAGTTGCAGTTTCTGGGGTGCAATGGCTGGATATGGATGTTTTATAACAAGAAGTGGCAGCATACTCATTCTTACAACAAATTCTCACACGGTTGGCAGCTGGTGACATGGGCAACTCTTTTACAATGGTAGGTTGGTTTTATCTGAGACTTCTTCCCTAATTCCAACCTTATTGCGTGAATACCACTGCACACCTATTGGGGGCCATTTGGGTGAGGTTAAAACATATAGAAGAATGGCTACTGACTTATATTGGCCGGGTATGAAGAAAAAAGTGACTGAATTCGTTCAGAATTGTGAGGTTTGCCAAAAGAACAAACACTTGGCAAGTTCCCCAGCTGGTCTTCTACAGCCTATTGACTTACCAGAGCTGGTTTGGGAGGATTTGACCATGGACTTTATTGAAGGGTTGCCTAGGTTAGAGGGTGTTGATACTATTATGGTGGTGGTGGATAGGTTGAGCAAGTATGCTCATTTCTTGGTGCCGAGGCACCCATTTACAGCCAAAACAGTGGCGGATTTATTTGTGAGATAGGTGGTTCGATTGCATGGGGTGCCTAAGTCTATTATTTCAGATTGGGACAAAGTGTTTATGAGTCATTTCTGGCAGGAACTCTTTCATCTCCAAGGGACTGATTTGAGACACAACACCGCCTACCACCCTCAAATAGGTGGACAATCTGAAGTGGTTAACAAGTGTTTGGATACCTATCTTCGATGTTTCGCTTTTGACAAACCAAAAACTTGGGCGAAATGGTTATCCTGGGCGGAATATTGGTATAAAACCAGCTTCCATTCATCTACGGGTACCACTCCTTTCCGAGTCTTATATGGACGTGACCCTCCTTCCTTATTGCACTATAAGTTAGGGACAACTGCAGTTTCTGAAGTAGAACAGATTTTAGAGGAACGGGTCGCGTATCTTGACGATTTGAAGATGCAATTACTGCGGGTTCTGCAGAGAATAAAGGCCATGACTGATCTTAAAAGGAGGGATGAAGAGTTTCAGGTTGGGGATCGTGTGTTTGTCAAATTCAGGCCCTATTGGCAATGCTCCTTGGCCACGCGGCGCAATGAGAAGCTGGCAGCACATTTTTATGGACCTTTTGAGGTGGTGTCACGAGTTGGAAAAGTTGCTAACAAACTGCTACTCTCACCAGAGTCCTCGTGCATCCGGTGTTTCATGTCTCCCAACTTCGTCACACAAAAGGAATATCATATTCATCTCCAGTTCTTCCTCCACAATTGACTGCTGAATTAGAGATGTTGGTTGAACCTGCTGCCATTTTGAATATACGCAGAGTGGAAAAAAATGTGGAGCAACAACTGGAGGTTTTGGTAAAATGGAAGGGACTACCAGAGTTTGAAGCCCACTTGGGAGGATTTTGAGGCAATGAGGCTCCAGTTTCTTGTTTTTCACCTTGAGGACAAGGTGACAGTCTGGGCGGGGGGTAATGATAAACCTCCAATTCATTTTACTTACTCTAGAAGGAATAGGCAGCAGCTGAAGGCTAATTAGAAGAAATAACAGTGGATGATAGAGTAAGGAGGACAGGGGTATTTTTGGTTTACTATCAATTGAATAGTGGGAGCACTTTTTTGATGTGGAATTTTACGGTTTTGGCTTGGGGAATTGGGCAGAGTTGGTTATAGGAATCGTGGGTTTAGTGGAGAGAGAGGAAAGGGGGATTTTCGGATTTGTTTCGTAGAGCTTTGGTTAGGGAGAGTGCTGGTCTCTCGAATACCAATAGCTATGTTCGCTTATTTCACTTGATTTCGACAGTGGATCTTATGCATTTCTTGTTACTTACCATTGCGCTAAAAGACCGGTCTGTTAGCGAAGGCGCAACATGCATATTAAAGACAAGTTATTCCAACACTCCCCCGCACGGGGAACACCCGTGTACAAATACAAATGCACAATCCCACCTATACGGGGACGGCCAAAGACAAAGTCCCACCTATGCGGGGACGAAACAAAGACAAAGTCCCACCTATGCGGGGACGAAACAAACGGGGGGAGCGGGACTCGAACTCGAGACCACCTGCTCTGATACCATGTTACTTACCATTGCGCCAAAAGACCGGTCTGTTAGCGAAGGCGCAACATGCATATTAAAGACAAGTTATTCCAACATTTCTTTCTATTGTATTTGAAAAGAAATTTCATTAATGCTATTGGGGGGGGGGGGGGGGGGGGGGGGGTGCATTATCGCTATCGGGGGTACATCGTTTGCTCAAGGTTGGTTTATTTCTCTCGATTTCGACAGTGAATATTCAACGTTCTTCCCTTTTTATTTGAAACATTTCATTACTGTTATCGGGATACATCATCGCTATCGGGGGTACTTCATATTACTCCCTTGGCATCAAGTTGCGAGACAAAGGTTCAGGGAACATTTGGTGCCTAGTTGGTATCTACGACCCTACCAGACACCACGAGCGCCACCTCTTTTGGGATGATCTATTGCGGATTTGTCGGATGTGGCCTTTTCCTCTAATGCTTGCGGGCAACTTCAATGTTACTCACTTTTGCCATGAGAAATCCCCGTTGTCCCGAAGAATCACAACCTCCATGAGGCTTTTTGCTAACTTTATTGGCAGTTAGGACCTGGTTGAGATTACCCTATCTTGGAAGACCTGCACTTGGTCAAATGGCAGACAACCCCCTATCCTCTCAAAGCTGAACCGATTCTTAGCCAACAATGACTGGCTGTAGCTCTATAGTAATGTCTCTGGCAAAGCGCTCAATCGAATCGTTTCTAATCATTGGTCGATTATGGTTGATACCCATTTTAGCAGTTCCCTCACACCCCACGCACACCCCATCCCCCCCCCCCCCCCCCCCCCCCCCCCTCCCATTCAATAATAATTGGATGGCAGACCCCTCTTTTGATCTCTCTCCAATCCTTTTGGGATAATATCATCGTTGTTGCCCCGAGTGGGTAGACCTTCCCAATCAAGCTCAAGATGTTGAAGCTGTTGCTGCGGTCCTAGGCCTTCGAAAAGAAGGTCTCTTCCTCGGCTGTGAGAGCCAATGCCCTTGCTCAGATAGCCGCTTTCGACTTTGAGGAGTCTAGAGGTCTCTCTTCTTCAGAAGTCCCCAATTGCAGTCCCTCGCACACAGCAAACTAGTGTATTGGAAGCAATGTGCAAGATTTAAATGGCTCTCCGATGGGGATGCTAATACTAAATTCTTCCATGCAGTCGCCTGTGCAAGAAGAAGGGCCAACCACATCACCATGCTCAACATCAATGGTGAGACCACCTCTGACTGAACCCTTATTTCTGACTCACTGGTGATTTTTTTTTGTAGATTTATATCTCTTATCACCAGCCAGTACGCCCTTTCTTCCAAAGGGTTAACCTCCAGGTTATTCCATTAGCTGCAGCTAGCCTCATTGAGCTCCCCTTCTCCAGTCAGGAAATTGAAATTGTAGCCCTTGGTCTCCCTCTGGATCGCGCTCTGGGCCCGGATGGTTTCAATGGGGAATTTTATTGCCGCTGTTGGCCCTTCATTAGAGACGACATTTCCTGCATGGCCCGCTCCTTTTATCAACATGACATCAGATATAGGAGCATTGGAGCCTCTTTCATTGCCCTCATCCCTAAACAAGATGGGTAGAGCTCCCATCCGACTTTCGGCCGATCAGTCTCACGACCAGGGCATATAAGGTGATTGCGTGCCTCCTAGCTAGTCGACTCAAGGCAGTCCTCCCTATTGCTATTCACCATGGCCAAAGTGCTTTTATTAAGGGAAGAAACATTCTTGATTCGGCCATGGCATATCATGAACTTAGTCATCATTTCAAGGTCCTCAAGCTCCCCAGATTCATCCTCGAGCTTGACTTTGAAAAGGCATTTGATAGAGTTAGCTAGAAGTTTTTGGACATCCTCCTGGGAAGATGGGATTTGGGGAAAAATGACGCTTTTGGATCCAAAGCTTTATCTCCTCTGCAAGCTACTCCGTCCTTCTCAACGGAACAGTTTGTGGGTATTTTAAGGGAACTAGGGGAATTAGATAGGGAGACCCCCTCTTCCCCTTGCTCTTCAACGTGGTAGCAGAATATCTATCCTCCTTGATCTACTCGGCCAAGAACATGGAATGGCTCCTCCCCATGACGGATTGCACAACCTTTGATATTCTGATCCTCAAATTTACAATTGATACTATTTCTTCGGGGTTGGTACTATGGATTAGATCAGAAAACTGTGTGCTGTTCTGGGATTATTTGAATTGGCTTCCGGTCAGAACATAAATTGGGGAAAAACCACTCTTCTTGGCTACCACATTGATCTAGCTGGGCTTCGGGATATGGTGGACTACTTGGGATGCTCTGTGGGAAATATGCCAGCTGCATATCTTGGGCTCCCACTTTTTGATTCTTGGTCTTCGGCGACACTATGGTTTCCCCTCATTGAGAAATTTGAAAAGAGGCTAGCCACTTGGAGAGGTAAGCTCTTATCTACAGTGGGGCGTTTCACTCTCCTCAAGTCTTGTCTGGCAGGGCTGCCAAATTATCTGTTATTCCCCAAAATTGATACCGTTCGTCAACGATTTCTGTAGAGATGATCATAAGACACCTTCAGGTACCATTTGGTTAGTTGGAAGGATATTTGCATGCCTCATAATAGGAGAGGATTAGGCATCCGACCTACGAGGGAAATGAACAAAGCTCTTATGCTCAAATGGATTTGGAATTTCAACAAGAAGCATAACAATTTATGGAGGAATATGGTTAAATTCTACTTTTAGTTTTCGGGTGCCTGGTGGTGAGAGGGTGGTGTCGCTCGCCTCCTATCCCCGACATGGAAATCAATTTTCAAGCTTCTTCCAGTACTCAGAGATGCAACCTTGTTTCACATGGGCAATGAAAAGGCCATTCTCTTCTGGCCGGATGAATGGTGTGGCCCCCGATCGCTCTTGGAGGACTTCCCGGGGCTACATAGTGTGGCTAGAGGCCTCTCTTGCTTTGCGGCTGATTCATGGAGAGATCAGTCGTGGAGTCTCCCATTCCACCAGGGACTAAATGATGAGGAATCGTCCGCTTTTTGCTCTCTCCTTACCTGACTCAGCGGTACTATTATCTGGGAGCATACAGTTGATAAGCTGATTTGGAAGTCCAATATTAATGGCCGATTCACTGTTACTTCTGTTTACTCTCATATCAGAAAGCAAGACTACAATATTCATGAGCAAAAGGCAAATCCTACTTGGAAACTCTCAACGCCAAGCAAAATAATTTTTTTCGTGTGGTCGGCCATCAGAGAACAGATTCTTACTTCTAACAATCTTCATAGAAGAGGCTTCATCGCCTCTGATCTTTCTTGTCCCCTTTGTGGTGAATGTGATGAGATAGTCCTGCATGTCCTCTTACTTTGTGGATTTTCGTGGCATGTCGGGATGAAGATTTTTCAGAAGATTGTGCTCCAAGTGGGGCTACATCAGGACCTCTTCGACACATTTGAGATGGTTAGAGGGATTCACCTTCCTCAGTTGGGCAAGTTAATACTTTCGGCCTGTCTTGTGAATGTTCCATGGTGCATTTGGCTCAAGCAGAATAACCGCAGATTCAACTTCAAAGCTTGCACCTCGGACAACACGGCTTCTCATGTCGTTGGCCTCATCTCAAGCTGCTTCAAAGCTTGCACCCCGAACAACACGACTTCTCATGTCGTTGGCCTCATCTCAAGCTGGCTTCATATAAGGAAGGAATTTGTCGCTGTATCGGGTGTTTCCCTACGGGAAATATGAGCTTGATCGCCCATATGACTGGCCCCTACAAAACTACGAGTATGGCCATTTGGGATCCTCCCCCTTGCGACTACATTAAGCTCAATTTTGATGGTAGTGCTGTTGGTTGTCCTGGGCTGGCTGGAGAAGGTGGTGTTTTCAGAGGTCACAATGGAGACCCTATTCTTTCTTATGCTGGTCCGGTGGGCATTGCCGATTCTAATACTGCAGAAGTTAGTGCTCTTCTTTTTGGCCTCCAAATCTTCAGGGACCGTCTCCATGGCAAGTTAATCATTGAAGGCAAATCGAAGACTTTTTTTTTTTTTGAAAAAGATGTATATATATAAAACAAGAAAATACAAAAATTACAAAGAGGGGAGCATCTCCCTGACAACCAGGGATTGTAGGGTTGCTCCGTTTTTAGCAAGTGCATCGGCTGCCAAATTTGCAGATCTCGGAATGTGAGACCAAATACAAGATAATAATGAACAAATTTCAATAATCTCCCAAAAAATGTCCCAATGACGCCACTGGGGAGGGGATGTACGCTCGCACCATCCAATGACCACCTTCGAGTCCCCTTCAATATGGAGGGGACTTGTGCACTTATCTCGGAAAACACGGAGCCCATTGAGGAGACCGTGAAGCTTTGCCGATGTAGAGTGTGTGATTCCTAAAGGGCCGGCATATGAGTAAAGTTGGTTACCTAGCTGGTCCGAGATAACCCCGCCGAATCCTGAGAGTCCGGGATTACCAAGAGAAGAACCATCAAAGTTCAACTTAAGATAACCAAGTTCAGGAGGGGTCCATTCCTACATAGTCTGGACTTTTGTTCTCGAGTGCATCCTAGCTAAATTAAACCAGTTCTCACGGACAGGAGTCCCCACAAATGAGGAGGACTTCTTCATCAGGAGCCAAGAAGAAATATGCCCTACCACTCGATCTGCCACCCGATTCACTGATTCGATTTTACCTTCAAACCTTCTACGGTTGCGCTCATTCCATAGACCCCACAGTATGAAGCTAGCACAGGCCGAGAGCATCACCTTTCCGAGACCAGGAATGGACATACCAAGTAGCAATTTACTGAATGAGAGCAAATCGGCCGCCATATAGAATTGAATCCCCATCATGCTGAGAATGAATGTCCACACCTTCCATGAGAAGATGCATTGAAGCAGAATGAAACGAGTGGACTCAGCTTTTATATTGCAGAGAGGACATAAGGGGTCTACTGAGCGCAACCGAAGACTGTTATTAGTTGGTGTTCCAAATACAACTCCCCCCCTTGGTGCCACTGGCACATCACTGATAGTATTGTTGACATTGTAATTCGAATCTCATTCCTAGATTAACCAACACTTTGGCTGATATATTGGAAAAATTCGGAACTTCTCAGCAATCTCTCATTGTTTGGGAAGGTTTCCCTCCTTTGTAAATTGCTCTTTTGAGCTTTTATCTTGATAAAAATCAGCATCATTTAAAATAAAAAATAAAAAATTGCATACAACAACTTGAGAACTAGCTTGCAGTACCCAGTCTTGTCTTTAACTTTGGACTTCCTTCATCATGTAGATCTAGACTAGTATCCATTCGGGTTTCAGCCGACTTTGCTCCCAACAACCTTGTCTGTGTTAACAAATTTGTAATGTACTTTCTTTGAGATAGTATAATAACTTATTTGTTGTGACTTACTTTAATTCTAGAAAATATTTCAGCTTGCTCTGATCTTTGGTTTTTGTTTAAATAGTCTTTGGTTTCTTCCATGCCAGCTGTGTTACTCCCTGAAATGACAATGTCATCCACACGGACAATCAGAATTACACTTCTAGACTACTTTTTACGTACAAAGACAGAATAATCAGAATGAGTCTTTGTAAACCCAAATCCTGTGACAACATCACTAAATTCTTGAAACCAGGCACACGGACTGGGTTGGAGACCATAAATAGCTTTTTCAACTGACATATTTTCTTGTCCTCAACCTGAGCAACAAATGTAGTAGTTTCTCTATATACACCTTGTTAAGGAATAGTCCCACATAGATTAGTGAGTACAAATATCTTGAGTTTATTAGTTGGTGAAGAGGTTTCCTAAATAGGCTAGTCATTTTGGGATAGGTCTTTGACCCAACTTAACATGGTATCAGAGTGGGTACTCTTATGTGGGCCTACACCTAAACTATCTCCTTGTAGAGCCACAAAAGAGGGCCTATACCTAAACTGCCTACTCCTAAATTATCCACTTATAGAACCACAAAAGAGGGTCTACACGTGAGGGGGAGTGTTAAGGAATAGTCCCACATAGATTAGTGAGTACAAAGATCTTGAGTTTATTAGTTGGTAAAGAGGTTTCTTAAGTAGGCTAGTCATTTTGGGATAGGCCTTGGATCCAAATTAACACACCTTTTAGAGGAAGACATTGTTAATGTCTAACTAATACAAATTCCATCCTTGATTAATCGCAATAGAGACCAAAATCTGAATAGAATTCATTCTAGCCACCAGCAAAAATGTGTCAAAGTACGGCAGATTTGTCTGGGTATAGCCTTCAGCCACTAACTTGACCTTATATTTCTCAACAGTACCATTAGCATGTTATTTTACAGTACTTGCACCCTATCGGATGTACACCAGGTGGTACTCACATAATTCTTATGTTCCTCTAGACTATAGTGCTCACATCTCTTCTTCCATTGTACACACCCACTTACTGTCAACTTTAGCTTCATTATAAGGATTAGGAGCAACAAAAGAAGATAGCGAGGAGCAAAAATATGATAACTAGATGACAAATTTCTGAAACAAATAAACTTAGAAATAGGAATATCCAAAGGTGAGGTACTGACCTGAGAGAGATCTTCAGAAGAGTTGGACTTGGGAGGACGGACACCAAGGATGGAGCCTGATCTACATCAATTTGTACCACCATAGGCTGCGATGGTATGGCACATTGTCTTTTCTTTTATATACTTGTAGAGGCCTTATGGGAGCCTCAACGTTTCTTGGTGTAGGGCATGTGACAGGCTTGATGAGAAGAGGGAAAGGGACTGGATGTGGAGGAGGCTTTAGATCATCAAGAGACTTATGAATCTGATCAGAACAATATGACAACCGTTAAAAGATTGTCACATCAGCTGATATAAACATTTTCCCATGGGTAGGATCATAACAGTTGTATATCCTTTTTGAAATCTGGAATATCCAAGGAATACACACTTCACTGCTTATGGTGACAATTTATCTAAACCAGGTTGAAATACGTGGACAAAATAGATACATCTAAAACATGCGAGGAGACAGAGAAAACAAAAGGAGTGAGGAGGACCGAGATACAGGAGTCTAGCCATCTAGCACACTGGATGGAAAATGATTTATATAAATAACATGCTGCCTCCCCCTAAAACTTTATTGGAAACTTTTATTTGGAAGATTATGGTCAGTCCTTTCAACATCAAATAAATGTTGATTTTTTCTCTCAGTTACTCCATGTGAGTTCTGATGCATAATCCCATTTTCAGCAGAGAATGATTGAAAAGCCAAAGTTGTGTATTCTTTTGCATTTTCTACTTTTCTTTGAACATAAGACTGTTTGAATGCATGCAATACTTCAGACCTCTCCTTCAATAGGAAGATTGAAGTGACTCTACTATAAACATCAATAAATGTAACAAAATTCTGATAACCTAACTAGCTTTGTACTCTAATTGGACCTCAAATATCATAATGAACTAAAGAAAATGGTTTCAGTTTTTTTTTATTGATTCTATCGCAGCTCTGAAGGCGGGGAGAAGCTTGTAAACTGATTTCCAAATCGTGCTTAAGTGTCGAATAACACCACCTTCTCTCCAGTAGTTACTACTTTCAATAGGATTGTGAGGGCAGAAACAACTTTGCTATCCAAAGAAGAAAAAAAGGGGGTAAAGTGACAAATGCTACTACACTTAATACTTTGGGCCCTATTTCTAGCCCAGCAGATTCATCTTGAGGTCGAGTAGGTTCTAGGAGAGGTAGATGTAGAGACAATTTAGACAGGGGTCAAGGCAAAGGTGATGGTAAGTCCTAGAGGAAGTGTCTATTGTAGACGAACTAACCATTACTCATATAGGTGCTGGAACCAGTCATGAAACCAGTGGAACAACATCAGAGGTTGTTGCTCCTGTACCTTCAGGGGGAGCTGATGAAGTACAACAACTATTTTAGCAACAACAACAAATTATGCAGCGCCTAACTCAGCTATCAATTGGTTCATCTTCGGCATCCATGGTTCATGCTCTTGCTTCAGGTTTGTCTGCTTCACATTTGTCTTCTTCTCCTTCTTGGGTTATCGATTTCGGAGCTACTACTCACATGTCAAGTATGTCATCCTTATTTTCTAACATGAAAAAGTCATCACATATTAAAACGAGTAAACTTAGCTGATGGGTTTGTTTCCTTAGTTTAGGGTGTTGGTAATGTTATCCCTCATCCTTCTTGTCTCCTTAGTTAGTTTTACTAGTTCCGGTATTTTCCTTAAATTTGTTGTCAGTGAGCTAGTTAACTAAGTCCATGAATTGTTTTTTGATGTTTTATCCTACTCATTGTCCATTTTAGGACCTTTTGATGAAGTGGACGATTGGTTCTACACATAAGAGAGATGGTTGTATTATTTGGAGGGTCACCTATCAGATAATACACTACGTGCGCTTCATGCATCTACTACTCCGTTCTAGTGGCATTTGCGATTAGGTAATCCTTTGCTGGCAAACCGGATTCAAGTCTTTCCAGAATTTCCTTCTAGTCTTACGTTTTAGTGCGAGTCATGTCAGTTGGGCATGCATCATCGAAGCTTCTTTCCAACCTCACATCATAAGATAAGTCTGCTATTTGAGGTTATTTTTTCAGATGTTTGGGGTCCTTGTCCTGTAACTAATTTGTTTGGTTTTAGGTACTTCATTTTATTTATTGATGATTTTTGTAGGTGTACAAAGGTCTGCCTCCTTCGGGAGAAATTTGAAGCATTTGATATATTCAAACTTTTTTTTACAATGAAATAAAGAATTAGTTTTCATCTTCCATTTGTATTTTGCATAATAACGATGGTCTTGAATTTATGAATCATAAGTTTGATAGTTTTTGTCAAAATCAAGGGATCATTCATCAAGCCTCATGTGTGTTTACTCCATAACAAGATGGAGTTACAGAGTGTAAAAATCGTCATCTATTAGAAGTAGCTTGCACTATGATGTTGCATATGACGCACAATTGGGGTGACACAGTGCTTACTATATGTTACTTGCTCATTAGGATGCCTTCATCTGTCCTTGAAGGTAAAATTTCTATTCAAAATTTGTTGCCTTTAGCTCCATTGTTTTCAGTTTCTCCTCGTGTCTTTGGATGTGTTTGTTTTACTTATGTTTTGGGATCATCCATGCATAAATTATTTCGTCATGCAGTTAAGTGTGTCTTTTTTGTGTATTCTCATACACAAAAGGGATACAAGTGTTTTATCTATCTACTAAAAAAACATTTGTATCAACAGATGTCACATTCTTTGAGGATACTCCCTTTTTTGAGTCGACTACTTCCATTGATGTACCATCTTCTTCCTCAGTTTCTGAGTTAGTTATTCCCCTACTGATTGATAATTGTCTTGGACCTACGCCAAATACCATTATTGAGAAACTCTTGTAGGTTTATCAACATCGACAGGTGCATCTCTCTCAGCCCACTGCCTCTTCTCTCATGCCAGACCATGTCTCGTCTCTGTTTCAGGATCCTGAGGTAAATGATCTACACTTACCTATTGCTTTAAGGAAAGGTGTTCGGAAAGGTACTCATTATCTGTTGTCTCATTTTGTGTCATATGATCATCAGCTTGACAGCTACAAAAAGTTTGCATTGTCTATTTCTGTTTGTACTACTCCTTTAGTGCAGGATGCTATGTCCTCTCTATGATGGAAGGAAGTCAAGGATGCTGAGATGGCTACTCTGTTAGAGTGAGGAAACGGGCAATTATGTGAGTTACCTTTAGTACTACAGTGATTGGCTGTAGTTGGGTGTATACTGCCAAATATAAGTTTATGGCTCGGTTGGGAGGTCTAAGGCTCATTTGGTTGCCAAAGGACACAAACTTATGGTGTAGATGTGTTTGCCTTTTCTCCAGTTGCTCGATTGTCCTCAGTACACATTCTGGTATCTATTGTTGTTACTCAAGGGTGTCCCTTATTCCAATTAGACATAAAAAATGCCTTCTTATATGGTGACTTTGAAGAAGAAGTTTACATGGAGCAACCTCCGGGGTATGTTGTTTAGGGAGAGATGCACAAGGTATGCAGATTCAAGAAAGCAATATATGATCTAAAACAAAGCCCTCGTGCTTGGTTTGAAAATTTTAACCTAGTAGTGATGTCTATGGGCTTCTGTAGGAGCCATTGCGATCATTCATTGTTTGTCATGAAAAGACCTTCGGGATAGTTTTACTTGTATATGTGGATGATATTATATTGTCCGGTAGCGATACCCTTAGAATTGAAGAAGTTAAAAGGTTACTTGCTATTTTCTTCCAAACCAAAGACTTGGAGGCATTGAAATATTTATTGGGTGTTAAAGTTGCTAGAAGCAATGATTGTACTTGGTCTCACATTCCAAGATCTGCTAATTTGTAGATGATGCCCTTGCTAAGCAAGGTGCTCCTCTCCCCTCTCTTGTTGTTTTGGATTCGCTCTCTTGAATTTTTGTGGCCTTTTGGCTTTGATTTTTAAAAATATCACCTTCTCAAAAAAAGTTGCAAGAAGCAAAGAAGGATTAGTGTTATCTCAAAGAAAGTATATAACTGATATGTTACACAAGTATGGATTATTGGGAGCTAAACTTGTAGATACTCCAATGTAAGTTGGACTCAATTTGCACGATGACGAAAGTGTAGAATTGAATGATAAAATATAGTATAGGGAGATTGACTGGGAAGCTTGACGCCATAGTTACGTGCCCGGGTATATCTTTTGCAGTGAGTGTAGTAAGCTAGTTTATGGAATACCCACTGAAGATCCATCTTGAAGCAGCTCAAAGGATCGTGAGATATCTCAAGGGAACACCAGGGAAATGTATTTTCTTTAAAAATAATGGTCACTTGAAAATTAAGACTTTCTCTAATGCAAATTAGGTTAGGTCAAAGCTAGACAAAAAATCTACTCCAGGCCATTGTGTCTTTCTGGGTGGTAACTTAATCAAATGGAAGAGTAAGGAGCAGAATGTGGTAGCTAGATCCAACGTAGAAGCTGAATACAGAGTTATCGCAGATACTGTTAGCGAGGGTAAGATCGGTATCTAGGGAGTTAGGCTTTCATCAGAAGGAAGCCAGGACTATGTTTTGTGATAAACAAACTTATTAGCAATCTAATTTTTCATAAGAGAACAGAGGTGGATTGCCATTTTGTGAAAAATGTTGTGATGAAGAAAGAAGTGATCACCCCCTTGTTCAGTTAGTTGATCAACATGAAGATGGTTTCACCAAGGCATTAGGAAAGCATGGATTCATGACCTTTTGTGACAAGCTGGACCTCATGGATATATATGTTCCAACTTGAGGGGGTGTGAGAAAATTAGCTCAAGGGTATTTTGGTCATTTTACATGATAGGATATTTTATATTATGACACTATCTTGTTCAGCATGTTCAATTTAGTCTATCTAAAATTTTATATTCATAGGAAGTGTAGAATGGGATTTATAAGGAAATAAGTGATTTTCTTATGTAAGAGGGGCATTTTTGTCATTTATGTAATTTATTGTAGGGTCGGTAAATTAAATAATAATAATAATTTAAATAGACAGCCTTGTTTTTTCGCCGTGGTTACCTACTCTTGGCGCTGTAGATGGAGAAACACAGCCTCTCTGCCTCCTCCTACCTCTAGTCACTCAGCCCATTACACCCGTTTCCGATCCTCTTTACCTTTTGGAGGATTCAGTAAGGAGAGCTACTCAGGATTTCTGTAAAACTCATCTTCGGGGAACCTAACGAAGGAAGAGAATGATTCTGTTTCGTTCTCTGCGGGTCCTTACGAGCTTGTCCATCTCCCATTGTCTAATCTTAATAAATAGTATTGAGGGTCGTTCATGACCCCTAACACAGCTTATTTAGAGCTTGTGCATCCTTTTCTCTTCTCCCTTTCTCTCTCCTCCTCTTCTCTCTCCAAGTTTCATACTTTTTACAATATGAAATTAATAATATATGTAAATCAATAATTTATTAAACTAATTAATATATATTAATTAATTAAATACAATTATTTTGCATTCAATTGATGATTATTTATAAATTATTTTTTTATTTTATTTTATGAATTTATTCATTTGGAAAATTTGTGATTATTTATCATTTATAATTATATTAATTAAATAAAATTATTACGAATTCAATTGAAAATTATATAAAAATTTAAATTAATTTTTTCTTAATTATTTATAAAATTAAATTCCAGTTATTACATTAAAAGTTATTTTCTAACTTAGAGATTTGGAGTAGCCAATAGTTGCATAAGTTTTCATTTTCTTCTCGTTATCTCATCTTAAATTCATTTTATTAATTAATTCCTGAACACTTTCCATGAGGTTATGCTAATACTAAAAAATGTATTCTATTACAATGTCTATAGGACGCACTCTCACAATAAACTATATTCTCTAAAGAAAGTAAATCATCCTATAATTCTCATTCACTTTTTCTTTCTCTAGGTTCCATGTGCACTAACCTCTCCTTGAGTTGCTTCAGATAAAGAAACCTCATGCCTGGACATGTCACAGGTAAAAAAACAGGCACTAGAAGAACCATCACTCAGCTTTGATTAGCAAACACCTTCACTGCATCCTGAAACAGCAGAACATAGACAAGAGTGTTGCACAGACAGAACCAGGCAGTGGGAGATTGTCACCCAGAGATGGGAGATAGGCCGTCAATCCATCGTCTGAAGGTGTACGATAGGAATAAGAGGAACGTTTTGAGATCTGCAATAATGATCTGTAGATGTATTTCCGTCCCTGATGAATTTAGAAAGGAAAAATTATGAAGAAGAAAGGAATAAGAGGTACGAAGGGCTAAACTGCATGGGTTTCAATTTCCCGGAGCTCTGATCATGATGAGTTGATATAGGTATTACAGAGAAGATGAGAGAATGAGAAGAGAGGCCAGAATAGATAATCTGCTACAGTTTCCTTAATCTAGATTAGGGCAATAGTTTGACCCCTCCTCTCCTGAAGTATAAGATAAAGGGCTAAAAGACATAAAGCCCTTGCACCAATGCATGAAATAAACTGATTTTATATGACTTGGCTAAACTACCTATTGAATTTTTAGAAAAGAGTTACTTTACTGACTTGTTGTAATTTGAATACAATGAGCCTCTATTTAAAATAGAGGAAACAATTAGAATCCAATTACAATTAAACTATCCTTATCCCAACTATACCCAAAGTTAAATACTAAAAGATAAGTCCTGGAACAATTGAATAATTGAACAATTAAACATAAATGTAAGACTAACATAACTAAAACACCTTTAATTGTGACTTTTCTGTGAGACCCTCCTCCCATGAGATTCTTCTTGGATTCCACCATATTGATTTGGCTCTGTAGAATTTTTACTGTGAGAGTCATGTAAGACTTTTCCATATTTGCTCTTCAACACTACCCTTGATTGCTTACATATAAAAAAAACCTTAAAAAAACAGAAAATTACAGCTTTGCCATTTTATATTTTGTCACTCAACATAAAATACAAAAGTAGGGACAATTTGTTAATTTATATTGCATGGACCTATTCTTAGGCGAAATACCTCTTGAATAGATGTGCTTTGAGTGCCAGCAAACCAGTAAGGTCCAACAAAACAGGAGACCTGGGAGTGTTTGATTAGATGTTAAAAAGTCTCACTCAACCGGGTTAATCTAGCTACCTGATAAATGTTGAGAAAGGTGTTTGGTGATAATGTTTATTAACATTGATTATTTCTGAGAGTGGGTGGAAATTTTTGGGTTCACTCACCCCTCCACTTTTATTATCATCTGGAGGTCAACTGTATCTGTCTTTTCCACTGCAGTTGGGAGCTGCTTTATCTGTTGGAGTTGATATAGATCCCCAGGCAATAACGTCTGCACGCCAAAACGCTGCTCTAAATGACATCCAACCTGATAAGATGCATTTGTATCTGGGTTCGCGCATGGTCTCTCTTCATTCCCCAGATGGCCATATGGTTGATGATGCCAGAGAGCATAAGGAAATCTATAATGAAAAAGAAAAATTTGATATCGTTATTGCAAACATATTGTTGAATCCTTTAATTGAGTTGGCTGATCACATTGCGGACTATGCTAAGCCTGGAGGAGTCATTGGCATTTCTGGTATCCTATCTGAGCAGGTATTGTTATTCTACAGAAACTTGCTATAATTTGCTCCTTCAGGGTTTGATTACAAATCAATTTGAAATTCTGTGACTTTATCTGCAGTTGCTTTTGGGATGCTAATAGTTATGGTGGTAGTTGTAACCATCTTGAGGCGATGTATTCATGGGAAAGTACTTGATAAGCAACCACGAACCCTCCCCCTCCCTTATTGAAAAGTGATGATGCATTGGACCCATGTAGAGTGTTTTATTAAGAAGCCCCTGGTTTGTGACAAAAGAAAAATAAAACGGGATGTCTAGAATCATTTAAAAGCAGTTTTTTTCCTTGTCCTTGAGAACCATCTAATTATCTTTTATCTGATTGCAGGTTTCACAGATCGAGGAGTGCTACTCCAAGTACGTAGACAATATAATTGTGTCCCATATGGATGGTTGGGCTTGTGTGAAAGCGATAAAAAAGGTGCAAATGTAAATTCCCGGAACTGGAGACGCTGTGAGAGGAACCTCAAATTGGCCTTTTGAGCTAAAGATACGTCTTCACCTTCTTTTGCAACTGTATTAACTACTAAAAGTCTTCATTATACGTATTAAAATTTGAATAGAGTACATAGTCTTTATAGATAAGTATAATCAGGTTAAAATAACATTATCTAACCATTATTTTTCTGGGATACCTCAAGCCGTGTATCAGTTTGAGGCTGTGTCTAGGCTTTCCATCCACATGAGATCTATATGAACAGATAGTGGCCTTAATTTGGTCTTATATTGAGATAAGGTTCAAGAAAACCTGATTTGTTATAGTTTTTCTTTTTATCTTTTTATCCACATGAATGGATAACCGTGATTTGTTACGATGCTGAAACGTGCCTCAAGAAATCCTAAATCAATTATTATGATATGACTTTTTTGTTTGATCTTTGTATTGGAAGGACTTTATACTTAGCTACTCATTAGGCTTAGTAAGTGTTGGCTATCATGTCTTAGTCTCTTGACGTAGTCAATTGACTTAGGGACCGTTTCTGTGGCTAAAGGAAAACAAAACGATGGGAGAATTAATTTTTCTTTGATCAATTTTCTGTTTGGAAAATTTTCTTATTAAATTCTTTTTCCTTCTGTCGGTTTTCTGTCATTTGTGCTATCATAGGAAGCAATAAAAAAATTAATGATGGTGTTTGCATTGACATTAGATATAAATTCATTTTTATAAATACTAAAAAAAATAAGATTAAATGTAAGAGATAAGTGATGAAGAAGCACTGTAGTGCTTAGTAGTTTAATTTTCCAATAGTTTCCTATTGGAGTAATAAGAAATTTTTTTTTTTTCATTTTTAATAATTTTTTAAAGGTGTGAGGAATCGAAAGGAAACAAGAAGAATTGGGAGGAAATTTTTTTGTCCCCAATAATAGCACAAAAGGTGAAAATTTTTGTATTATATTTTTCCTGCTCTTTCCTATTTGCACAAACACACTCTTAGTAATCCTAGGTATTTTGATTCTTATAGAAAAATCCACGAGATTTTGATGTTAGCTAGTCAATGCTAACTAGATTGAATCAAATGAATCAAAATTTGGTTGAACAAATTCAAATTTTTATAAAGGTGGAATTAAAGACTATTGATGTCTTCAATTGGAGTTTATACCCCTCAGTCGTACCATGTAACTTACTATAAGATAATAGAATAAAATACATTCACTATTATTTGATAAAAAAAGTTTATATTTATTTATAATAATGTTTTTTAATCATTTGATTTTTCTATAGTAATTTATAATCATTTGATATTTCTATAGTAATTTATAATCAGTTGATATTTATATGCAATTGAATTGGCATTTGACTTGAACTGAACAAGGTGAAGTTGGATTTGGTAATGATTCATCCATTGAAAAACAAACTAGCTCATGCATGTATTATGTGAAATGTTAACATTCATAATTTCCCATATTCTGATATTCAATTAAGTTAAACACAAATAATTAATCATTAATAGCAAAATTATAAAATATGAGCCGATGAGATGATTGGACTGAGTAGATTCTAATTTAATTGGGTTACTTGACCACCATGACTTAGGAAGATCATATGTGACCATACCATTTCAAAACATAGAAAGGAAAAAACTAAAATCATGTGAGAACACCATATGCTTTAGTTGGTAGGGTTCCACATGACATAAGAAGGGTTTGAGAGCCTTTCCCTCATCTTGCAAAAGTTCCATATGACAAAGGAGAAACTCCTATCTTAAAAACAAATGGAAGACTGGAGAATGGGGTGGGAGTCCCCTTCTTTCCAACTTCTCTATTTGTAATAGAGAGTTTAGGAGGGGTCATCCTTGTAAGTCAGTTTCCAAAATTGACCCATTCCCCGGGTGGATGGTGGTCGTCGGTTGTAACAGGTAGTAGTTATAACCTCTCCTCCTTTGATGGATAGGAGTTTAAGTTAATAGATCTGGTCTAGCAATGGATGCCTGGACATTGCCATCGATGAGCCTCTGAAATAGACGAGACGTTCTGATCATTGTCAAAAATTGATCGCCATGACGGGAGGTATGTTTTCTTTTAAGTTTATGAATTTCATAATGTTTAGAAGTTCATATATGAAGTCTTACATTTGGTATCAGAGTTGTCCTCTCTGATCAAAACAAAGCGACACACTATATGTACACTCTTCGATGTTTGCGTGCGTTGGCGCTATGAAGCCCATCGGCGTTATAAGCGTCAGCATTAAGAAGGCTCTCAAAAGAGCGAAGCTAGGTCGGGAGCACCGGTTTATGAATTCTCCGGCAATACTGATTGAGCCATTTGAGCGCTAGAGCATTGACGGTGTTCTCTGCACGCGTCGGCCAAAGGTTCACGCATGGGAATCATGCGTTGGAGGTCAGTGTGGGTGTCGTGCGTTGGTGCAAGCCAGCGTCGAGTTGTTGACAGAGGCCAGGGAAGGTTTTCGGTCCTTAGTGGCAAAACGGCAGTGCTCGCCGGCTTGGGGTGCGCCAGAGACACTGATGTCCGGTGGGGGGTCAATGGTGGCTATCATCGAACTCTCCTCTACACGTGGCTGGCGCTTGTAGGGATTCAAACCCGCGCGCTTGATTCAATTCTGGTGCCGGAGACCATTGGGCCATCTTACATTTATGTATGATCGTTGGATACACATAATATAAAGTTAAATTTCAGAAAATCAATATATCTGTCTTTTATGCAGTTTCTCCTTTAATTCATATGAATTACATAATTGTGCATGCACATATAGTCATTGTGCATATTTTTTCAATTTTTCAATTGTGAAAATTTTTATTTAGGTTTTATGCATACTTCATTTTTATGCATATTTTAAGTTGACCTAAATATAAGGAATTAATAATTGACAACAATTTTAGTCAATTATTTTTTTAAGTCAGATTTTTAGTATACATTTGAATAATTGAGTTATTGCCACAACATTCTTGATTATGAAAATGTCTAGTGACATTAAGTTTAGTCACATAAAGTTAATGACATAAAATATTGTGATTAATCATGAAGATATAATAATTTAACCCACAAAGTAAATGTTATATTTAAGTGATTAATCAGGATGGGAAAGAAATACTGGAAAAAAAAGTTTTAGTTGCCCACAGGCCTAGAATATTCATTTACAAACAATTTTTTTGGGTCCCATCATAAAGAGACATAAGTTGCATATGTGTTATAATTTAAAACCACAAGAAAGATTATACTAACACGCTGATTTATTTTTTTGAATTATTTACATAGGTTAATATTCAAAAAAAATTGTTCAATACATGTTTAGTAAGCTTGTTGTTTTTTTTGCAGTTCTTCAAACTTTGTCTGTCCCAAACTTTGATTCCTCTATTATTCCTTTAAATAGAGAAATTATATTGAGTAGAAAGAGAAAATTCTCATGTTATTAGGGTGCATGGATCTTTACTTGGCACTTCGAGTGGATGAACCTCTAAATCCCATAGAATCTAATACCCAAATTGAGAAAACATCATTTGAACTTTGGGAGCGATCCAATCAATTAAGTTTGATGTTTATTAAGTCTCATATTGGGAAAAGTATCCGTTGATCAATTCCTAAATGTGCCAAAGCAAAGGATATCTTCAAGCTATTTAGGAACAGTTTGAGACTTCCGATAAGGCATTAGTGAACACCTTGATAACCCAAATGTGTTCCATGAAATTTACTGGCACCAAGGGTGTGCATGAGCACATCATGAAGATGCGAGATATGGCCGCAAGATTAAAATCGAAGGAGATTGAGATGTCCGAGTCATTTTTTGTCCACTTCATCCATAACTCGCTTCCGTATGCATACGCACCCTTCAAAATCTCTTATAACACACATAAGGATAAATGGTCAATTAATAAATTTTTGACCATGTATGTACAAGAGGAAGGGAGGCAGAATCAGGAGAGGATCGAAAGTGTGCATTTGACGATTCAAGACAAGAAACCTTTTAAGAAAGAGAAGGGAAAAGTGTCTAATAAAGAATATAAGGGTGGTGTCAAATGTTTCTTCTGCAAGAAGAAAGGACATATAAAGAAGACTTTCCCCAAGTTTAAGCGTTGAATTGAAAAGAAAGGTAATTTCATATCTTTAGTGAGTTTTGAATCTAATATGACTCATGCTTCTTATAACACTTGGTGGATTGATTCTAGTACTACAATCCCCGTTGCCAACACCATGCAAGGTTTCTTAAACCAACGAAAACCGATGCCAAGAGAATGTTCCATCTATCCAGGAAACAAGATGGGTTCACATGTGGAGGCGGTTGGAACTTACAGACTTGCCCTAAATACTAGCTTTGTATTAGACTTTGAAAGGACATTCTATGCTCTATCTTTTTCTAAAAATCTTTTCTCAGTTTCTAGACTTTCACTTTTTGGATTCAATTTAATTTCCTTGGAAATTCCCTTAAATTGTATAAAGACCATGTTCTTGTTGGAAATTGAATTTTAGATGAAGAATTGTTCAAAAATTTTTTAAACCCTACCTTTGATTGTTGTCTTACTGTGCATGGTATTAATGTTGGCATTAAGCTTAGTGTTATAAATGAGAAATCTTCCATGTTGCGTCATAGGAAATTAGATCATATCTCCATTGATAGAATTACAATATTGGTTAATGATGGAGTCCTTAAGGCTCTTGATTTTACTGATTTTAGCACATGTGTGGATTGCATTAAAGGAAAGCAAACCAACAAGTAAAAAAAGGGGCTAGGAGGACTTCAAAAGTTTAGAAATATTACACATTGATATTTTAGGTCCTTATGATGCATGTTTCCATGGTCAGAAAAATTTCATTACTTTTATTGATGACCATACACAATATATGTAGCTACATCTATTTTATGATAGAAGTGAAGCAATAGATACTTTTAAGGTCTACAAAGTAGAAGTAGAGAAATAATTAGGCAAACAAATCAAAATCGTGAGATCAGATAGAGGTGGTGAATATTATGGTAGGTATATTGAAAGGGGACAATTGCTTGGTCCTTTTGCAAGGTTTCTTGAGGAGAAAGGTGTTGATCCACAATACACAATGCCTGGCTCACCATCTCAAAATGATGTGGTTGAAATAAGAAATCGAACATTAGTGGACATGGTGAGGAGTATGATTAGTAACTCCGATCTCCCATTGTCCTTGTGGAGTGAAGTTCTCACAACTGTAGTTTGTGTACTCAATAGGGTTCCAACCAAGGAGGTTCATAAAATGTCGTTTGAGTTATGGAAAGGTTGGAAACCAAGTTTAAGGCATGTACATGTTTGGAGCTGTTCCATTGAAGTTTGGATCTACAATCCACATAAGACAAAGTTAAGTAAAAAATAACATTGGAATTGCATTAATTTTCTATTCCCATCATCTGGCATAAATAGTCATTTTACAAATCGTAATAATCTACACATGGTAAGATCGATCATAATTACAGAGATTATAGAGATTACTGGGATTACAATATATTTTGTTCAAGGAAAGAATATATTGTTGTACAAGGAAGAAATCTCAACACTCCCCCTCGGTAAGACACTGCCTTGGTCAGCACATCGGCAAGGTGATCTTGAGACCGAACATGAGGGACTTAAGTAATTCTTGCTTCCAACTTTTCCTTGATAAAGTGCCTATCAACCTCAATGTGTTTAGTTCTATCATGTTGGACTGGGTTGTGACCAATATCACATGCTGCCTTACTATCACAGTATAATTTCATAGGACTTGTCTGCTCAATGTGTAATTCTTACATCAAATTCTTGGTCCATAATAATTCACATATTGCTTTGGCCATTCCCCTGTATTCGGCTTTAGCTGACGATCTAGCCACCACCTCTTGTTTCTTGCTCCTCCAAGTGACCAAATTTCCACCTACAAATTTAAAGTATCCAGATATAGATCGTCGATCCTCTATTGACCCAGCCCAATTGGCATCGGTATAACCTTCAATTTTCTAGTCACCTCCCTTTTTAGACAAAATTCATTTCCCTGGAGATGATTTCAAGTAGCACAAGATACGGTTGACAATATTCATATGTTCTTCACTTGGAGAATGTATAAACAGACTAACCACACGTGGTACATAAGCTAAATTTGGTCTGGTATGTTCAAGATACATTAACCTCCAAACTAGTCTCTGATAACGTTCCTTGTTAGTAGGGACTTGATCTGAATGTGTTTCCAGTTTCAGATTTTCTTCCATGGGAGTACTGACTAGACTACATGCTGTCATATTAGTTTCCTACAACAAATCCAAAGCATATTTTTGTTGAGATAGAAAAATTCTTCCTTCGATCTTGACACTTCAATACCAAGAAAGTATTTTAAGTAACCAAGATCTTTCATTTCAAACTTTCCGGCAAGATGACTTTGCAATGCTTTCTTTTCTTTTGGATCATACTCAGTTACTATGATAACATCAACATACATAATAAGAGATGTGATTGCTTCCTCATTAGATTTCAAGAAGAGAGTATGATATAAGTTGTTTTGCTTGTATCCAATAGACTTCATAAAATGGGTGAACCTTCCAAACCACGCCCTCGGGGACCGTTTCAAACCATATAGGGACTTCCTCAGTTTACATACTTGTTTGCATCATTTGGTTTGCATAATACATCTAAGAGATAATTCTATATATACTTCTTCTTGGAGATCTCCGTGCAAAAATACATTTTTAACATCAAACTGATATAAGGGCCAATCAAGATTCACAATCAGAGATAGTAGAATTTGAACAGTATTGATCTTGGCCACTGGTGAAAATAATTCCATGTAATCAATCTCGTAGGTTTGAGTATATCCTTTGGCGACAAGCCTTGCTTTGAACCTTTCAATGGTGTCATCGGCTTTATATTTAATGGTAAATACCCACCTCCATCCAACTGGTGTCTTTCCTACAAGTAAGTCAACCACTTCCCATGTTGAATTCTTTTGGAGGGACTTCATTTATTCATTCATAGCTTATCTCCACTTAGGATCTTTCAAGGCTTCCTACATACTACTAGGAATAGATATAGCAGATGATTGATTCACAAATACTTCACTTTCCTTTGACAATCTATGGTAAGACACAAAATTATGCATGGGATACTGAGATTTAGAGTTGAGAAGAGGTTCATAATTAACTCTAGGTTTTCCTCTTGTGGTTCGATGAGGTAGCACTCTTAGTTGAATTTCAAAACTTACCTGAGGCTCAGACTCAGAAAGCAATTGATCCACTGATACATCATGAAGGGGGAAAGTAGTCGGCTGAGATTCTGGTTGCGCCACTTTCATTTGGTCTTGATTGTTTCCATCCTGTGAATCATGCTCTTTTGAATCACTTTAATGTTCACTGTTGTAATCTGAATACTCACCACTTGTAATATCCAAGGTGTCTGAATGATGATTAAGGATCTGCAATTCAATCTTGTTCTCCCCCTGAATTGATGACTTGGGTGTAGAATGATACATTTATCTTCGTGAAATACAACATCAAGAGTGACATATAATTTGCGAGAGTGAGGATGATAACAACGATAACCTTTTTTTTATGTTGAGCATAAGCAACAAAGACACACTTGAGAGCTTGTGGTTCCAATTTATTTTGCAAGGGCTTATGAAGATGAACAAAGGTTACACACCCAAAAACTCTAGGTAGTAGATTCAGCACAACAAGTGAACTTACAGCTTCATGAAGAACACTCATGGGGGTCTGAAATTTTAATGCACTCAAGGGTATTCGGTTGATAAAATACGTTGCAGTTGTGATGGCTTCACCCCAGTAACTAGCCAACATATGAGCTTCAAACAAGGAAGCATGAACAACCTCAAGAAGGTGGTGGTTCTTTCGCTCTACAACCTCATTTTGCTGAGGGGCGTACAGACGAGTAGTTTGATGAGTAAACCATGATCATCTAGATATTATTTGAAGCCTTGATTAAAAAATTCTCCACCATTGTCATTACGGAGAGTTTGTATTGTAGAATGGTACTGAGTGGCTATCATTCTATGAAATTGTTTGAACAATGAACTAACTTCACTTTTTGATTTCATTAAGCAAATCCAACTCATACAAGTGTGATCATCAATAAAGGAAATAAATCACCATTTATCACTAAGAGAGGTTATATTTTCCGGACCCCATACATCAGAGTGGATAATCATAAAGGGTTCTGGATTCCTATTCATGCTTATTTGAAATGGAACACGATAACTTTTAGCCAATTCACATACATCACACTTAAATTCTGAAACAGATAATCGAGTAAAGAGTTTTGTAAACAATTTCTTTAAATATCCAAAGGATGAGTGACCTAACTATTTATGCCATAGCCAAATTTCAGAATCTGCAGATTTATTCACGACGAATGCTTGAGCTAACTTATTAGAAATCTCTAGCATTAGATCAAGGTAATAAAGCTTCCCCCTTCTACTACCATAACCAATTGTCTTTTGAGTTCGAATGTCCTTAAAAACACAAAGGTTAGGCAAAAAAAATCACAATACAATGCAGAGTAAGAGTTATTTGAGCCACTGATAATAAATTATGATTGAGAGTTGGAACAACTAATACAGAATCAAGACTCAAATTTTGAGTGAGGGTGATGGAACCTTCTCCAATAACATGAGAGGGAGTACCATTTGTTGTGGATACAATATGCTGTTAAGATGGTTTCATAACTAGAATATGATGATTGTCAAAGGTCATGTGATTAGTAGTACTAGAATCAATTATCCATTCACTATTATTACCAGGACCGAAAGTATGAAAAACCTTGCCAGATGTTGCAGTTAAAGCTGATGCATACTCGATCTTGTTGGAGGTCGAAGGTTCTGCTACTACAACTGAAGCATGATTATTTGGTTTAGAGTTTTGTTTGCGAGGTGCTTTGGTAGGATCCCACCATTCTGGATACCCAATCAGTTCATAGCATCATGACTTTATATGCCCAGTTTCACCAAATCAGTTCATAACATCATGACTTTGTATGCCCAGTTTCACCACAATGAGTACAAATATGCTATGATTTTGTTGTTCCAATTTCATAGCTACAATTTTGAGATCCTGATGCTTGATTTTGATTACAGGTTGGACCAGTTGGTCGAGCTGTTTTAGGTTTAGCTCGACGTGCAGATGATTCAACACGATCAACTTCACCATTTAGAGTGGTTCTACGTAAGCATAGGCTTCTTCAAGATCCAATGTTGGGTCCTTTTTGAGAATCTCACTTCGGATTTGTTGGAATTCTGTATCCAATCCAATTAAGAAAATGTGTACACACAATCTTTCAACGGATTTTCTATAGGCGATAACATCATTAGGATCTTTCATTATAATCCTGTCCCGATGATCAAGTTCTTGGAAATTTTCCACAAGATCACAATAATACGTTGATAGAGGGCGACCAATTTGTTTGGTAGAGAAAGCTCTCTGATTCAATGAAAAAAGTTACGATTCATTTGACCCATCGTAGAAATCTTTGGCTAGAGTATTCCAGATTTCACATGCGGTGCATAGTCAAATATAGTGCTTCATAATATCCGATGACATAGAGGTTAGCAACCACCCCTTGACCTTTTGATTTTCGGCATACCACTTCATATAGGGAGCATCAGTTTCTTGTGGGAGTGGTGTTTTCCCATAATATATTCAAGTTTCTTACGCCTTGCAATTTGCATCTCCATGATCTGGGACCATACATTGTAGTTAACTTCCGTAAGAATGACGCTGGTTGTAAAACCAGAGTTTTCATATTGAACATGAATAATTGATGTTGATTCCTTCGACATGATACAAGAAGATCGTGATTAGAATAAAATAAACACTCAAAAATTGGTCTGGCCAGCTTCCTGCCGCTGGGTTGACTGGATTTGGGTCTTTGATTCTGGTTCGGTTTGAGTACTGTCGCTGAGTTGACCCGATTTGGATCTCATATTCTGGTCTGGTTTGAGAACTGGTCCAGTTTGTTTCTTGTTGTTGGGTTGACCCAGTTTGGGTCTCTGATTCTGGTATGGTCCGAGTCTGGGTTGTCAGAGTAGTTCCGTCCACTCTTGTAGGCGGTAGCTTTTCGCACCTAACAGATCGGTCTTTTGGGTGTATCAGCTAGCCACTGTCATGGTATCCGAGCTGGGCATGCCACATCCTGCGTTCGAATACCGTGAGAGGCGGTCAAGAATGGGCGGGGTGGGTGTCAGAGTGGTTCCATCCACTCTTGTAGGCGGTAGCTTTCCGCACCTAACAGATCGGTCTTTTGGGTGTATTGGCTAGCCGCTGTCATGGGTCATTCGATAGAAAAATAAAAATTATACCTAAGTTAAGAAAAAAATTAAATCGCACCTTCTTCTTCCCATCGAGATGCTGGTGCAGGTTGTTGGAAGGCCGAGCGGTGGCTCGACTGCAATTGTCGGCGACTTTCGGAAGTTCCGCTAGAGTAGGGTGACGACAGTTCTATTCATGACGAAAATAGAGAAGAATACGGGAAAGTTAAGGTAGCTTTTTCTTCTCCGTTGGGACCATTGGTGCGGGTTGCTAGAAGGCCGAGTGGTGGCTAGGCTGCAGTAGTCGGCGACTTTCAAAAGTTTTGCCGGAGTAGGGTGACAATGGTGTTGTTCACGGCGACGACAAAGATGAATACGGTAGCACTACTAAACAGTGCTATTCACGACGACTACAGAGATTAATATGGAGAGTTGTTTCTCTATTCCTCAACGACGGGAAGGAGAAGGGTTCTCGTGCTCTAATACCAAGTCAAAAATATGGTTAGAATTGTATTAATTATCTATTCACATCGTCTGGCATAAATAACCATTTTATAGATCGTAATCATCTACACATGGTAAGATCGATTGTAATTACAAAGATTACAGAGATTATAGGGATTACAATATATTCTGTTCAAGGAAAGAATATATTGTTGTATAAGGGAAGAAATCTCAACAATTAGACTAGAACAGTCAGTGGATATTTCATTGGCTATGTAGAAAAGTCTTAATGGATACAAATTTTATTGTCCATCTCGTTCGACAAGAATTTTTGAATCTAAAAATACAAGGTTACTTGAGAATGATGAGATTAGTGGGAGTAGCCAACCTCAAAACTTAGTTTTTGAGGAGCATACAAGTTCTCAACCAGCTCCTACAACTTCACATAGATTGGTTGTCATTCATGATAATCATCAGGATCCGATTTCTCAAGTACAAACAATAGTTGAAGAACTATCTCATCATGAGGATACTCCTATAGATCCAGTTACTCAACATTCTCAACACAAAAATGTTGAAGTACCATTAAGAAGATCTTCAAGAGTTAGGAAACCTACAAATTCTTCAGAGTATGAAGTGTACCTTCAAGAGTCTGACATGGACATTCGTGCTGAAGATGACCCTATTATGTTTTCACAAGCCATGAGTGGACATAAATCCACATTATCGAATGATGTCATGAAGAAAGAGTTGGATTCTATGGCTAAAAACCAAGTTTGGGATATTGTTGAATTGCAAGGGGGGGTAGTCCACAATGAAGCCCCGCATTACTTACTTAATTAAATAATATCGTTAGTGTAAAATGAATTGAATTGAAGTTAAATTACATCACTTCATTCTCTCAGGCAAAAATCAGGGCATTTGGTTTCCCACTATTTTGAGAATCAACCAATTGAATCGTGCGTTGCTTCCCCCCCTCCGCGATCCTTCGGCCAAATTGTTTTTCTCTCTTCTCCCTCCCTGCCTCCCGTCGGCCTTCCTCTCCTCTCCCTCTCGTCCTCCGTCGTAGAGTATAGGAGGCCGAGCCTCTGTCGCAGAACCTCTTGGTCTCCCTCACTTCTCCTCCCCCCCCCCCCCCCTCTCGTCTCTCTCTCAACCTCCGTCGTAGAGTACGGGAGACCGAGCCCGGCTTCTCTTCTCTCTCGGCCTCCCTCTCTTCTCACTCTCGGCGTACCATCGGAGCGCCGCCTCCGTCGTCGTGGCCCGCCGCTGAGGAAGACGATGGTTTAATTTTTTCCAATTTAAGGAAAAATTAAACCATCGTAATAAGAATAATAATTTATATTTTTTATTTATAAAATATATTTTTTAATTTTATAATTACTATATTAAATTATTTATTTAATAGTCATAATTAAAATATTTATTTTTTTGGTTTAATTATCCCATTGGTATAATTAATTAAACCAATGGTTTTAAATTTTGTGACAATATATTATTAATTATTAATACATAAAAATATATATTATGTTATTGATAAATTTATTTATTATATTTATTTTTTATTACTATATTAAATTAGTGAGTTTTAATTTTAAAATATTTCTTATGTTATTAAAAAATAATTTATTTATTTATTATATGCGCTTCTGTTATTTTTTACTTTTTTATTAATTTTTAATAATTTATTCTAGTCACACGTAATTATTGTATTAATTTATAATAAACTATAATCATTAAGTAATATAATATTATTTTTCGTTAATTAGGATATTAACATATTTTAATACTACACGTTAAATCACTTTTAAGTGTAGTAACCATGTTTATTTTGGTTAATTATCTGTTTAGGTATATGTTCTATTTAAGAATATTATAAAAATGTTACTCATTCTCTTATTTATATCATACTTTTCATTCGGGGGCACCAACACTGTAATATGTTTTCTAGTGCACTTGAACTCGTCTATACTAACACCCAAGGATGAGTTGAAGTTGAATCAATTTATTTAAGTTCAATTCAATTCTTCACTTCAATTCAAGTTCATTGTGGACTAACCCCTCCTAAGTGGGTTTTTAAAACCAAAAGAAACTCTTTAGGCAATATTGAAATATATAAGGCAAAACTTGTAACCAAAGGATTTACTCAATAAGAAGAAATTGATTATCATGATACCTTCTCTCCTGTTTCAAAGAATGATTCATTTAGGATAATCATGACATTAGTAGCTCATTTTGATATGGAGTTACATCAAATGGATGTGAAAATAATTTTCCTCAATGAAGACCTAAAAGAAGAGGATTATATGAAACAACCTGAAGGTTTCATTTCAGAGGGGATTGATCACTTAGTTTGTAGACTTACTAAATTTATATATGGACTGAAACAAGCCTCCCGTCAGTGGTATTTAAAATTCCATGATGTTATTTCTTCATTTGGTTTTACAGAGAATATCATAGATTAATGTATATACCATAAGATTAGTGGGAGCCAAATAATTTTCTTAGTCCTATATGTAGATGATATTTTACTTGCTTCAAGTGATTTAGGATTACTTCATGAGGTCAAACGATTTCTCTCGATGAAATTTGATATTAAAGATATGTGCGAAGCTTCTTATGTCATGGGTGTAAAGATTGATAGAGATAGATCCCAAGGGACATTAGGATTGTCTCAAGAAACCTATATCAACAAAATTCTAGAGAGATATCGTATGAATAATTGTTCATCTGTTGTTGCACCTATTGTCAAAGGTAACAAATTAAGTTTGGAACAAGGTCCACGAAATAATTTAGAGAGAGAACAAATGAAAAACATTCCATATGTTTTCATAATTGGAAGTTTAATGTATGCTCAGGTTTGCACAAGATCTGACATAGCATATGCAGTGGGAATGTTAGGTAGATATCAAAGTAATCATGGTTTGGACCATTAGAAAGTTGCAAAGAAAGTCATGCGATGCCTTAAAGGGACTAAAGACTACAATCTTACGTATAGTCGATTTGATCTGGAAGTGATTGGATATTCAAACTCTGATTTTGTTGGTTGCGTTGATATCAGAAAGTTGACATCAGGATATATCTTCTTATTAGCTGGAGGGGCCATTTCTTGGATAAGTGCAAAGCAGATTGCTTATTGTAACACATAAGCAGAGTTTGTAGCATGTTTTGAAGCATCATCACAAGCTATATGGTTTATGAGTTTTACTTCAGGGCTTGAAATTATTGACACAATTTCTAAGTCATTAAGGATTTATTGCAATAATTCCGCAGCAGTGCTTTTGGCCAAGAACAATAAGAGCGGAAGTCATAGTAAGCATATTGACATAAAGTTTTTAGCTATACCGGATTAATGATTGTTGATTCGTTGACAAAAGGTCTACCACCCGTTGCTGGGACATGTTGAACATATGAAACTCAGTTCTATTATGTAATTTATGTAATTGAGATTCTTTTTATGTTTCTCTCGCAATTTGTCAATTGAAAAAAAGCTCCATTAAGTTCATTTTTGTCTTCTCTTATTTGGTTGTATACATAAAGTTTAGAGAATGACAATATAAAATGATCTTGAATAAGCATTTGGAAGTTAATTTATAAAAAAATGTGTCACATAAGGTTCTCATTCAAAGGTGACAGTTGCATTATAATACGTGGAAGGTAATACTTACTCTAAAGGACTTACCATCACGATTCATGTAATTTAATCTTCTTTGTTTGAGTATAAGGATATTATATCCATGAGAAATATTCTTGAAGATGTATCAATATTCAATGATACATATTAAGTATACGAATGGGTCAAGTGGGAGAATATAAGTCAGTTTCCAAAACTGACTCATTCATCGGGTGGTTTCCCTGGGTGAATAGTGATCGTCGGTTGTAACTGGTAGTAGTTACAACCTCTCCTCCTTGGATGGAAAGGAGAAGTTAATGGATCTAGTCTAGCAAAGGATTTCTGAATGTTGCCATCGATGAGCCTTTGAAATAGATGAGATGTTACGATCATCGCCAAAAATTGATCGCCATGATGGGAGATATGTTTCCGTTTAAGTTTATAAATTTTATTTAATGTTTAGAAGTTCATATGAAGTCTTATAATCCTAACACAAATAAGTCATTTTTTTTAATACACAAAAAAGGCTATTAAGAGAAGGTTAAAAAATCAACCGCATTATTGGGACATGAATAAAGTCTTATAATCATCCTAACACAAATAAGTCATCTTTTTTTTAATACACAAAAAAGGCTATTAAGAGAAGGTTAAAAAATCAACCACATTATTGTGACATGACAGGAGTAGGTGGAGATGGGGTTGTAGAATAGGTCAACCTCCAATGGGACAAGGTTATGGGGCAAAGTTGACCGATAGGTGAGAGGGTCCAAGGGAGAGGGCAACGAGTTAAGTGAAATAACACGATCAGGGAAGGGATTTAATTTTCACTCTCGGTGTACACTAACAGGATAAGAGGACCAGGGCCGGTCCGATTCAACGAATCTGGGTTGATGCCATTATTAAATATTGAATACCGAATCCACCGGCTATCAGTTTGATAAGATTTTAGAAAAACAAGAAAAATCGTGTCAAGTCGGCAAAGTTCACGACTCGGTCTGGCGCTCAACGTGAAAATTGTGAGTAATCTGCAAGGGTAAAAATAATAGTTCTTCATGCCAAGGAGAAACGAAGAACCGGGTCAAACACTGATTTACCGACTGGATTCGAAATGTGAAAGAATATCCCAGACGCTTTTTCGTACCAATAAGAAAGGAAAAGAGAAACCGCGTCGATAATGGAGAACTGTGAGGATTGGCCTTGTCGGCCCCTGGCTTTCATGGTCCTTTTTCAATTTTAGCGGAAAGACTTTTTTTGCTCTACACGCTCCCTTAAAATGGAGGTATTGTTTGGTCATTTTACCGGTCGACATTTGGATTTAAACTAATATTGTCTTCCCTGCGGACACGTACGGTTTCTTTCAGACACACCTGTCTCCGTCTCGTTCATCCTCTCTCGCCTCTTCGTGTTTTTAGCATCTCCATCCAAAAGCAGACATGACTGGAAGGGAAATTCTGCACAAGATGAAGGTACCCTTTTTCCTATTCTACGTTTTCTTCTTTGTCATTATCCATTGTATTGGTAGTACTATCTAGGTTCGCACTTCTAGCAATGATGGGTGAAGATGGTGTTGTTGTGCTGTTGTTCTTATGTAGTTTTCTGATTTGTGAATCGGATCGCATTGGGTAATGATCTCTATTTCGTAAATGGAATTCTAAAATAACAGAAGGGAGCGTTTGTGAGGAGTAGAATTATGAGTTTGGGTGGTCGAAGGTGGTTCTGAGGAGGTGCCTTCGGCAATTTTATTGATTGGGATTAATCAAAATAGCGAGTGAACATTGCTATGAGAAGTGATTTTATTACAGTGGGTACCACTAAAATTTCTGTTTAGAACGCTGGCAATGAAGCAATACCAAAATCAGAATCGCACTTGACCCTGTAAACTTGTTTTTTTGTTTTTTGTTTTTAATGTCTCATGGAATAGAAATGCATTTGGCCTTTTTTATATTCTCGATTCCATGCTAAGTCTTGTTAAGGAATAAAAAGGGCACCTGTCTACAAAGGAAAAACTTTCCTGATCGACCTCCTGACTTCTCTGTTGAACAGTTCAGTCTGGCAGTAGCCGTATTAGGCTCGCATTAATTAGCAGAAAGTTTGTTGGTCAGATATTTATGACTCTGTCGTCATTACAAAGGATATGGTTAACAAGATAGAATAACTCTTAAATTTTTTTGTAATTGATCTGTCGCTCCCATGCCATCTGTAAATATTTCTGTATTGGGCTTCTGTTAATCTGTAACATATATAATTTCCACGAACTTCATAATCAACTTTTTTTGGATGGGGAGTAAAAATTTTCGTGTCATGGACAAAGATAAAAGGATGGCTACAAGGTGGAAAGAAGATATCTTCTAAGTGTCCTTAGATGCTAATGTACATTACTTTTTTAAGTGGTGCATTCAACCTTTGGGTTTCGTAGTTGGATGCACTGGGTGTTGGGGCCATGGTGCTTGTATGCAACCAACATTAGAGAAGAAAGAAAACAACCTTCTAAATGTAAAAAAATGATAACATGACAAGTTTATGATATTATGGATAGCTATACCAACTTCTTAATTCTCAAACAAAAAGAGAAATGGATGTTCACTAGTGACATTGTGATATTCTGGTTCCTTGATAGCATCCCTTTTGGATATTGTGGTTTCTGACCTGACTTGCCTTCTGAAGACAGTCTTGCTCGTGGTTTTAAGTTGGAGTCATATTGTTCCTCAGTTGTTTATTTCTGGCTTGGTTGTGAATTATATCTGTTAAAGATTTAGAGCTTTTATAATAACTAGGGAAGTCTTATGACTGGGGTTTTTGGTGGATAACTTTCTTAATTTTCTTGTTACAGAAATGAGATGTTATGAAGAACTATCCTGTTAATTTTGTCCCTAACTGAAGTCACTGGCTTATAGACTCCTTGTACAGATAAAGATGTCTTAGTAAATGCTGTCCTGAATGTATGTACTAATTAGATATTTTGGAATATCAAATTCAAGCTCCTAATTTTGAATCATTTTTGGTAATTATTATTGCTTATGATCCTTGTTGGAGTTTACAAGTCATCGGGAAAGACTCTTTGCACAAATTATTGTAAGGCTTGTCAGTATAGTGGGTTAAAAAAATATTTAGAAAGCATTCGTTGATTATTTAATATTCAATTTCTTGGTGGTTGAGATCCCTGGTCTGTTGTTGCCTCTTATTCAGATAACGCTTAGTAAGTGGAAGCTGAACTCATTGACCAATTTGATTTTTGGGAAATTGTTAAGTTGAGCTCTTAAAAAACCACGAGCAATTCACCCATGCTTCATCTTTCTTACATTTATTTGCAATAATCTTTTCCTAGCACAACTTCTTCAATTCTTCACATATGTTTTCGATTATTTGTGGTGAGCATTACTATTTATTTAATGCCTTGTATCCTTATTGAAGTTTACCAATCATTAGTAAAAAATTATGTGGAGGACTAACTGTGAGATGTCTCAAGAACCTGGATGAACCAGTGTTATTTTTAACTTGAGGGAAGATATCCTTATTTTTTTCCACTACTGTAACTGAGGCTTTTTATTTTTTATTTTTCAATATTTGAGACTTGTAAAGCCTCTGCCAGAGTCCTTCATGTTAGTTTTCATATGCTGCTTGCAGGCAAAAGCTGGGTTTGGTCCATCTGATACAGGGAAAGGGAAGAGCAAGATCTTTGGGAAACATATAACTCATGGCTTCCATCTGGTCAAAGGAAAGTCAAATCATGCCATGGAAGATTATGTTGTTGCAAAATTCAAGCAAGTACACGACTCTGAATTAGGATTGTTTGCAATATTTGATGGTCATTTGGGTCATGATGTTGCTGACTATTTGCAGTCCCATCTTTTCGATAATATCTTGAAGGAGGTAAGGTGCTGCTTCCAGGTATAACCTGCTATCTTTTTCGTATTTTTAAATAACATCTTGTAATTTTTCTTTATATTGTTTGCTGGGAGCAGCCTAACTTCTGGACGGAAACTGAAAATGCCATCAGAAAAGCTTACGAAGAAACTGACAGTAAAATTTTGGAACGAGCAATTGACCTTGGAAGAGGTGGTTCTACTGCTGTTACAGCTATATTAGTCAACGGAGAAAAGTTGGTAGTGGCAAATGTTGGGGATTCACGAGCAGTTATATCTAAGAATGGTGTGGCGAAGCAGCTATCTGTTGATCATGAACCTGGCATGGAGCGGGATGCTATTGTGAGCAAAGGTGGCTTTGTGTCGAACATGCCAGGTATCCATCCATCTGATACTTTTTTTTTTTAAATGATGCTGAATTTTATTAAGACAAAAGCTCAAACAAGCAAATTACAAAGGAGGGAAGCCTTCTCAAACAATGAGAGATTGCTAGGAGGTTTCGAATTTTGCCAATTTATCATCCAAAGAATTGGTTGATCTAAGAATGAGATTCCAATTACAATGAATAGAAGACACAATGTCAGTAATACAATTAGTGATGGGCCAGTGGCACCAAAGGAGAGAGCTATCTTTTGAACACCAATTGATGATTGTCTTTGAGTCACCTTCAATAATCAACTTGCCAAGGTGACGTTCCTTGAAGATTTGGAGGCCGAATAGAAGAGTACTCACTTCAGTAGTATTTGAATCAGCAATGCCCACCGACCCAGCATAAGATAAAATAGGGTCTCCATTGCTACCTCTGAAAACACCACCTGCTCCAGCCAGCCTAGGACAACTTATAACACTGTCATCAAAATTGAGTTTGATACAGTCACAAGGGGGAGGATCCCAGATGGCCATAACCGGAATCCTGCAAGGGCCGATCATAAGAGCGATCAAACTCCAATTTTCCGAAGGGAAACACCTGATAGAGAGACAAACTCCTTCCTGGTATGTAACCAGCTTGAGATAAGGCCCACAACATGTGAAGTCGTATTGTTTGGAGTTGAATCTCCAGTTATTTTGCTCGAGCCATAGGCACCATGGGACATGTGCAAGCCATGCCAAGAGAATTAACTTACCCAACCGAGGAAGCGGATCCCCATAACCATCTCATAGGTGTCGAAGAGGTCTTGGTGAAGCCCCATTTGAAGTCCAATCTTCTAAAAAATCTTCATCCAAACTAGCCATGAAAAACCACAATGTAAGAGAACATGTTGAATTGTCTCCTCGCACACACCACAAAGAGGACAAGTGCAATCGGGGGTGGCGAAACCTCTTCTATGAAGGTTGTCGGATGTGAGGATCTGTTTCCTAATGGCTGTCCACATGAAAAATTTGATTTTACTTGGCTCTGAGAGCTTCCATGCCAGGTTTGCCTTATGTTCATGCATACTGTAGTCTTGCTTTCTGACATGAGAGTAGGCGGAAGTAACAGTGAATCGGCCATTAATACTGGGCTTCCAAGTCAGCTTATCAACTGCATGCTCACGGATAGTAGTGCTGCTGAGTCTGAACAGGAGAGCAAAAAACCGAAGTTTCCGCATCATTTAGTCCCCGGCGAAACGGGAGACTCCACGAATGTTCCCTCCAAGAATCAGCCACTGAGCAAGAGAGGTCCCTAGCCACCCTAGAGAACCCTTGGAAGTCCCCAGAGAGGGGGCGGGGGCCGCACCATTCATCCGACCAAAAGAGGAGGGTCCTTTCATTGCCTGTGTAAAAGGAAGTTGTATATCTGAATACTGGGAGGAGCTTTTGAATTGATTTCCATATCAAGGATAAGAAGCGAGTGACGCCACCCTCTCTCCACCAGGCACCCGAAAATTGGAGGTAGAACCTGACCATATCTCTCCATAGGTTGTTATGCTTGACGTAAAGTTCCAAATCCATTTGAGCATAAGGGCTTTGTTCATTTCCATCTAAAGGTGTCTTCTAATCCTTTCTAGAGAAATCACCGACGGATGGCGTCAATCTTGGAGCAAATAGAGGTTGGACAATGCATGAATGATAGCAGATAGTTTGGCAGCCTTGCCAAACACGACTTGAGGAGAGTGAGACGCCTTGCTATAGATAAAAGCTTACCCCTCTAAGTAGCTAGCCTATTCTCTAATTTCTCAATAAGGGGGGACCAAAGCGACGCCGAAGTCGAGAGTCAAAAAGTGGTAGCCCCAGAGAGGTAATTGGTAGATTTCCTAATGAGCAGCCCGAGTTGTCAGCCATACCCCAAAACACAGATGAGTCAATGTGGTAGCCTAGGAGAGTGGTTTTCTTCCTGTTGATGTTCTGCCCAGATGCCAATTCAAATAATTCCAAGACAGCACGCAGTTTCCTGATCTGATCCATAATACCAACCCCAAAACAAATGGTATCATCTGCAAACTGAAGGATCGGTATTTCAAAGGCTACACAGTCCGTCGTGGGGAGGAGCCATCCCAAGTTCTTGGCTGAATAGATCAAGAAGGAGAGATATTCTGCCATCACATTGAAAAGCAAAGGGGAAAGGGGGTCTCCCTGTCTAATTCCCCTGGATCCCTTGAAATACCCACAAACCGTTCCATTGAGGAGAATGGAGTAGCTCATAGAGGAAATGCAATTTTGGATCCAGAAACGCCATTTTCCCCCAAATCCCATCTTGCCAAGGAGGGTGTCCAGAAGCTTCCAGTTAACTCTATCGAAGGTTTTCTCGAAATCAAGCTTGAGGATGAATCTGGGGAGCTTTAAAACCGTAAAATGGTGGATGAGCTCGTGACATGCCATAGCCGAACCTAATATGTTCCTTCCCTTGATAAAAACACTTTGGCCATGATGAATGGCAATAGGGAGAACCGCCTTGACGCGATTAGCAAGGAGGCGCGCCATCACCTTATAGGCACTGGTGGTGAGACTGATCGGTCGGAAGTCAGATGGGAGTTCAGCCCATTCTTTTTAGGGCTGAGGGTAATAAACAAAGCTCTGATACTCCTATATCTGATGCCATGCTGATAAAAATGTCGTCTTTGATGAGGGGCCAACATCGGCAATAGAATTCCCCATTGTATCCGTCCGGGCCTGGAGCGTGATCCAGAGGAAGACCCAGGGCTGCTTTTTCAATTTCCCGACTGGAGAAGGGGAACTCGATGAGGCTGATTGCAGTCGATGGAATTTCTTGGAAGTCAACCCTTTGGATGAAAGGGCGGACTGGCTGGCTATCGTAATATAAATCTGCAAAAAAAATACCAGTGAGTCTGAAATAAGGGCCCGATCCGAGGTAGTCTTGCCTTTGATCCTAAGTGAGGTGATGCGGTTGGCTCTTCTCCGTGCAAAGGCAACTGTGTGGAAGAATTTAGTATTAGCATTCCCATTTGAGAGCCACTTAAATCTGGCACGCTACTTCCAGTGCACAAGCTAGTTGTGGGCGAAGGACTGCATTTGCCTTTGGAGGGCATATCTCTGAGTTACTTTTGAGGAAGAGAGGCCTCTAGACTCCTCCTCTGAGTCTAGAGTGGTAATTTGAGCAAGGGCAGAAGCTCTTTCTACTGAGGAAGAGGCCTTTCTTGTGGAGGCTCAAGACCGCAGCAACGGTTTCAACAGTTTGAGCTTAATTGGGAAGGTCTATTCGCTAGGGCCAACAACGACCATCCTCGCCCAGAAGGACTGGATAGAGGGGGCTGTCATCCAAGTATTGTTGAATCTGAAAGAGGGGGAGGGGGGTGTGGTAAACTGCCGAAATGGGTATCCACCAGAATCTACCAATGATCATAAACGACCCTATTGAGAAATCTGCCTGTGACATTGCTATATAACTGGAGCCAATCATTGTTAGCTAAGAAGCGGTCAAACTTGGAGAGGACGGGGGGTTATTTGCCATTTGACCAAGTGAAGGTCTTCCCAAATAGGGTAATCTTGTCTAGGTCCCAACCGCCAATAAAGTTTGCAAATGGCCTCATGGAGGTTGTAGTTCTCCGGGAGGGTAGGGATTTCTCATGGCAGAAGCGGGTAACATTGAAGTCTCCTGTAAGCATTAGAGGAATAGGCCACATCTGACAAGTCCTCAAGAGGTCATCCCAAAAGCGATGTCACTCATGGTGTCTAGTAGGGCCATACACACTGACTAGGTACCAACTGTTCCCAGAACCTTTGTCTCTCAGCTTAATTCCGAGGGAGTAAGTGTCACGGTAACGATCGAGCACCTCTATGGTATTGGTGTCCCACACCATCAGAATGCTGCCAGCCGATCCAATTGCATCCACATAAATCCATCCAGGCTCCTTAAGGGGCCACAACTCGCAGATATAGCCAAGGGGTAGAGAAGCCGTCTTGGTTTTTTAAAGAATAACTACATTTGCCTTGGTAGAAGCAAAGAGGTCCCGATTGGAGGTGCGGCAACGCAAGGATCCAATTCCATCTGATACTTTTCTTCAATTAGTTCCTGGAAAGCGTCTCTTTTTCTGCTTCCCCTGCAGAACTTTTATGAAGAACTGCTTCAAAATACATGAAAATTTTGTGCTGGCTGTCTTCCTGTAAGGAGTAATGGAATTAAAACTGTAACTAGGGAAATTGATATGCATTTGACTCAGACACTTACCTTTTAGCTAAAAAGACTTCTGACGGTCTTGTGAGCGTGAGATTTGCTTTGATAATATATGGCACAGGTGACGTTCCGCGTGTTGATGGGCAGCTGGCAGTAGCAAGGGCTTTCGGTGACAAGAGTCTGAAGAAGCACCTTAGTTCAGAGCCAGATGTGGTGGTGGAGAAGATAGATGAAGAAACTGATTTGCTCATACTGGCTAGCGACGGGCTGTGGAAGGTGATTACTTCTGTTAGTTCCAAATCAATATCTTTTTTTTTTAAGAATGATGAGTAATTATATTAAGGGAAATAACTTAAAACGCAACATCTGTCAGACAATTGAAAAAAAAAAAAGTATACGCAACAAAGAAGGCCAATATAGGATGATGAAAATGAATGCAGCAGACATGCTCTGTGCATCATAAGACATAAAAAATACTTGAATCGGTTAGATTGTTTGAAAACTGCCCCTAAGAAATCAACCTGCAATTCTTAGTACCATACCCGATTGTCTCAGTAGTAGTTATATATGAGACACCAAATGAATTTCCTTTGACTGATAATCAAGGTAACTCATGGGAGTTCTGAGACGAGTTTTAAAGTAGTAAGGAGAAAATTTTTGGTGAGACAGTAAAACGTTTCTTTGTCCAGGTGATGTCAAATCAAGAGGCTGTAGACTCGATCAGAGACATGAAGGATGCTCAAGCTGCGGCCAAGCATCTCACAGAAGAAGGTCTTGCTAAGAAGAGCAAAGATGATATCTCATGCGTTGTTGTATACTTTCACTGATACTCTTTAGGATGTGGATAATTATTTCTATGCCAGAGATTTCTTCAACCGAGCAGGTAAAGAAAGCTGAGCTTGTGCCGTTGAATTTGAGTTTGTTCTTCTCTTCTCAATGATGTTGTGTGTAAAATATGGTGGGCGTGTAGCTGTGTCTTCGAGTTTCTTTTGAGGATAATGTTGTGAAAATCTCTTTGAAATTAGACCTTACTGTGGTTGTAGTCGGATGAAGTTCCAAAGCTCCTAAGTTATTTGTTTAGTTATTTGTTTATTGTGTTTTCGTAGTTTTGCCTCAGGACGTCTCGGGAAGGGGCCGATATGTGATATATTAAATGAATTTTACATAATGTTACACCTGAGACGTGGTTGATACATCCGAGATGCATTAGAGGAAAGTTTGGGCAAAACGTTTTGGAAAAGTGAGGCTGATATTGTGTTGTTTATGATGAGGGATCATTTTCCCTTCGATTTAGGAGAAGATTTTTTCTCTTTTCGGTTTAGAAAATAAATGATTGTATTTATTTTTATATTTTAAATTGTATATAAATATCACTTTTGATCTTCAATTTAACATCTTATATGATATGTGATATATAAAATAAATTTTACATAATGTTACACGTGAGACGTTGTGGTTGATACATCCAAGGTGTATTAGAGGAAAGTATGGGCAAAACGTTTTGGAAAAGAAAGGCTGATATTGTGTTGTTTATGATAAGGAATTATCTTTAGGAGATAAATAATTGTATTTATTTTTTATATTGTAAATTGTATATAAATATCAATTTTAATCAATACAAATGTGTGGTTCAGTTTAATATCTCATATGGTATCAAAGCAGATTGATTAATCTTCTGTATCTGCCTTCTTCTGATTTTTTTTTTTATATCTTCTTTCCCTGTTACTCCTTTGTAACACCCTCTTTAGTGGAAACTAGCACCAAATTCTTATTTGTTGTCGTCGATTTTGTCCCTATTGACATTTGAAGTCGATTTTGATTTTGGGTTGACATTTTCGAACAAAGCTATCACAAAAGACCTCCCACCAAGCCTCGATGGAACGTCGAGAGTCTCTTCACCAACTTTCCAACACTCATCTTCTAGATTTTTCATCTTCCAGTTATCCTCTTCTCATTGTCGACACCCAAATTCCATTGACGGTCATTCTTCCTTCCATCATTGTCCTTCAGACTACTCATCGATGATGCATCCCTTACTCCCATGTTGACCACTGGCAAAACCCAAGTCAATGCCCTCTAGCCTATGTCATGTTTCAACCATCTGTTAGTCCCCACAAAAGCATCGGCGTTGCTATAAAGGAAGTTTACTAGCACCTTCATCAACCACCATCATCGGAATCGAGCTTCTAACAGTCGCTGCCTTGGTCTCCCCTTCTTCCTCCTTCACTTCTCTATTTCAACTTTCGATTAATTAAAAACTTTTTGACTAATCGAAGGAAAGGGAGCCCGCACACGTGCGAATAATGCATGTGTAGCTTAAGTGGTTCACACATGCGAGTTTCGCATGTGCGACAAATGTTTAAGGTCAATGACTGCATGCTCATTGTTTCTCAATTCCAGCTCACTGCCTACTCAGCTAGATCAATCACTATGTCCACAACAAACGAATCTACAAATGCTCCAATGTATTCAACAATACTCAACACCAACGAGTTTCACCTTATTACCATCAATATTTCTGTGCAAACACACCTCTACCAACTATCTCTCATGAAAACTTTAGTTTGAAACTCTCTTCATCGGGTATGACCTCCTTGGGTACATCAATGGTTCCAAACCCTAAAAACCCCTACTGCAAATCTCTCTCCAAATTCAAGTCATTCCCTTTGGCTCAAATTCATCCTTACAAAGCCTCTCCCTCTTGGCTTAAATTCATCCTTACACTTTTCTCCCTTTTCCTCTTTTTTCTCTCATTTGGTTTATTCTCTCCTCTCTTCCAAGAGCTAGACTTCCTCTATTCACTCCTTCCCTTGGTTTCTTTTCTCCTCTCTTCCAAAAGCTAGACTTCCTCTCCTCTCCTTCCCTTGAGATATCTTGTGTTAATGTGTTGGCCTTAGAAATCAGTAGTTCTATAGTTTCAATTACTATGAGACAAAATTAGCTTATCCAACCGCAACCTATCTTGAGGGAGCATGACAATGATTATCTTCCCTTCGGTTTAGGAGAAGATTTATAATTATTGTATTTATCATTTTGATCTTAAATTATATATAAATACTACTCTTAATCAATACAAAGGAGTGGTTCAGTTTAACATCTCATAGTTTATTCTTCCATGGCTTCTTGGTGATAATGGGTATTTTCTTATCCGACCTTTTTCGTAAGCTTAATTTTCTTAGCCTTTTGTGATTGGAGGGGTTCAACATATCTATCTCGTAACAATTTTTCTTATTAATTAAAGTATACATATTTTAATAATGTCAGAGGTAGGTGTTTCCGTCTACCATTGATGGGTTAGGTACTTCGCTTTCCGCACTTAAAAAACCGGTTTGTTAAGTCGTATTGGCTAGGCGTTTAACATGGTATCAAAGTTGGGCACCACGTTCTGCATTCGAGTGAAGCGATAGGGAACGGGAACGGTGGGTGTCAAAGCTAGGTGGTTTCGTCCACCACTGATGGGTTAGGTACTTGGCTTTCTGCACCTAACAAACCCATCTTTTGAGTTGTATTGGCTAAGCGTTTGACATGGTATCAGAGCTGGGCACCACGTTCTGCGTTCGAATTCCGACAGAAGCAGTAGGGAACGGGAACGGGAATGGTGGGTGTCAGAGTTGGCAGTGGTTCCGTCCCCCACTAATGGGTTAAGTACTTGACTTTCTGCACTTAGAAGACAAACATAACTCAAACTAAAACTCTTCTTTGAGGATGTGACCATAAGATAACAATGCCAACTCGTAGCTATCTTTGTGAATCCTTCTTGATCTTCCAACTGGCATGTGGTTATCTTTGTGAGTCATTCTTGTTCTTCCAACTTATGTGATAAGGATGCTAGCTCGTGGTAATCATGGTGGCTCCTACTCCTTATGTGCTTGGGCTCATCTTACAATACTCTTAGATATGTGGGTCTTCCTTGGTCGTGTGGCCCATCTTACAATACTCTTAGAAATATGGGTCTTCCTTAGTCATGTGACACATCTTATAATACTCTTAGATATGTGGACCTTCCTTTGTCGTGTGGCCCATCTTACAATACTCTTAGAAATATGGGTCTTCCTTAGTCATGTGACACATCTTATAATACTCTTAGATATGTGGACATTCCTTTGTCGAATGGCCCATCTTACAATACTCTTAGAAATGTGGACTCTTCCAACACTCCCCCTCAAGCTAGGGGTGAGAGAACATCATGAACTCCCAACTTGTTGCAAATGATATATATGATTTTTTGTATAAAATGGCAGTCCTCCATATCATCCAACACTCCCCCCTCACGCTAGTGATTTTTCCAGTCCTCCATTGGTTTTTCCATGAGGCTTAGCTAGCATAAGATAAGTGAGAGTAAAATCACTTCAAGTCGTATGATAGTGCTCCGGGCACACTCCTATCTTCTGTAGGTAGTAGGTTTATACACAAAGCTCAGAAGTGTAATAAAATTCTTCCATCACCGTGTCCCTCCATAGGACAACGACTCTCAAGCGGTAGGATTAATAAATGCCAATATAAGGGGGCATAACATAGATGCAGTAATAAGCTCTTCCATCACGATGCTGTAAAATAGATGTAGTAATAAGCTCGTTCATCACAGTGTCCCAACATGGGCACCAACTCTTACAGATAGCAGATGTAGTAATAAGCTCCTTCGTCACAATGATGTAACATAGATACTAAGGTCTCCTCTTCTTCAATAATAATGTCTCATCCAAAGAGACACAATAGCTGCAGCTGAAATGGGTTTAGTCCCATATAACACGACCATCTTCCAACACATATAACACAAACCAAAATAATAAACCTTGTAAAAGGGCCCATGAAATAATCCAATATAAAAATTTCTTCTTAGATGCACAAGCTTCATTTGTGCTCCCCCTTTCTTTAATATTTTGGTCACATAAAACTTATCCACAACATATGGAATAAAATACCTCTTTTTTGTACTTCTTCTACTTCTCCCCCTCAAGCTGGGAGGTAATGGCAGTGATTCCAACTTGAACCAAATATCATAGATGTAACAATAAGTCTAAATAACATAGATGTAGTAATAACCTCTCAAACCAGGGAGAAGTGAGATATTTTCCTAATATAGCAACTCAAAAAATTGAATACTACTAAAAAAAAAAAATTGAATACTACTCAGAATTTTATCAAACTTGAAACTTATACTTCTAACATGACTCTTACCCTACCAGTGTCTCATGAGGTGTAGATCGGTGAAATGATCAAAATACCTTAACAAAGATTCTAACGCACCCCGCCCCCCCCCCCCCCCCTCCTCAAGCTTGAGCGTATATGTCGAGAAACCTTAGCTTGTTATAGAACGCCCTAAATTCTTTCTTGCCTAAGACCTTGGTGAATATATCAGCAATCTGATTAGCAGACTGAACATACGGAGTAACCATTTCTCTTCTCATCACTGCATCATGAATGAAGTGATAATCGACTTCTACTTGCTTTGTATGTTCATGGAACAAGGTTGCTAGTAATGAAAATTGCAGCTTGTTTATCACAGTGAATAGTCATGGCCTATTTATTCAGAAAAATTAACTCTTGCAGCATAGATATGACCCACATAAGCTCACCGAGTGTCTATTTGGTTTCTGCACTAGAGTGGGCCGCTACATTCTGTTTCTTAATCTTCAAAGTAATTAAGCTTCCACTAACAAAAACACAAGAGCAATAGAAAATTTTCAATCCAGTTTTGATTCAGCATAATCTGCATCTGAATATGCCTCATTCTTCAACTGACTATGAGTTTCATGCACTTTTTCTTGGTGCCTCCTTTAAGTATTGTAATGTTTTATTAGCTGCTTCTAGATGAACCTTACGGGACACTCCATAAGTTGGTTGACCATGCTTACAACAAATGATATATCTGGATGTGTAATGGTAACATAGATAAGCTTACTTACTAGCCTTTTGTACATGGTCTTATCCCTAAGTTCCACACTACCGTCTGCATGTTTTGCCCCTATTAACCCACATTCCTGCAATGTATCTATTACATACTTCTGTTGTGTCAATACAATGCCTATTTTACTTCTGGCTACCTCAATCCCTAGAAAGTACTTTAGGAACCCTAAGTCTTTAGTTTGGAAGTGTCTAGCAAGGTGTGCTTTCACCTCTTCAATCCCTTGCTTTTCACTTCCCGAAAATACTATATCATTCACATAGACAAGTAGCACCACAATACCGATATGTTTTTTCATTACTAATAAGGAAGGATCCCAATGACTCCTAGAACAACCCAATGACCAAACTATTTTTCCAAACTTGTCAAACCATGCCTTGGGACTTTGTTTGAGACCATAAATCTCCTTGTTCAATTTACATACCTTTCTAGTTTCATCCTGAGCAACTTATCCAAGAAGTTGCTCTATATAGATCTCTTCATCCAAGTCTCCATATAAGAAGGCTTAATTGAAATTATGGCCAGCCACTAGTCACTTACTACTGAAATAAGAATCTGAGCAGAAGATAATTTTGACTACAAGAGGGAATGTTTCAAAAGCATTAACACCCTAAGTCTAAGTATATCCTTTATCTATAAGATGGGCTTTATATCTTTCAATAGACTTGTCATCCTTATACTTCACTGTATATACTCAATGATATACCACAATTGTAGTACCAAGAGGCAAATCACATAAAATTCATGTCCCACGGTCCATTAGAGTATCCATCTCTGCATCTATAGCTTGTGTTGACAAAGGAAACAATAATTCTTTTTGCACTGATGATGGAATAATACAACTAATAGAGGAAAGTCTTTAAAAGACTCAGATAATGAATCAAATAAAACAAATTGAGAAGTAGGATAGCATGTATATGTACGAACACCTTTTTGTGGACAGCAATAAGAGGATGCAAATTAATTTCTTCAAGAGCCTTAGATGAAGAAGGTGTTAGCACAGGTGGCAGAGAGAGGGCCTCTTGTGGCGTCTTAGTATGTTTTCTTTGTTGATAAACCTGCAATGGTTTTGATGCTTCAGCCAATGGCATTGAGCTAGGAGTGTCCTTCACAGGACGAGCAGAAACATGATCCATGTTAAAAGGAGTAATATGCGAGGGAACAAACAAGGAAAAATATGGAGTGTTCTCAAAGAATATAACATCAATTGATACAATAGTTTTCCTCGTAGACTGACTATAACATTTAAACCCCTTCCGTGTTCGTGAATAACCCAGGAAAACACACTTAATGGCTTTGGGAGATAATTTATCAACTGTAGAACCAAACGTATGCTCAAAACAATCGCATCCAAAAACATGACGACATAGAGGAAACAATTTAATATTAGGCTTGAGAATTTAGAGAGGAATTTTTCCTCCAAGCACTGAGGAAGTTATCCCGTGAATGAGAAACAAGCAAAGATAATGGCATCACCCCAATAAGATTTGGAAAGATGCATATTATTATTATTATTATTTGATAAAGATGTATTTATATTAACAAGAGAAAAATTACAAAAGAGAAGGGAGCAGATCCCTGACAACAAGCGATTGTAGGATAGCTCCCTGCTTGGCAAGCAATTTGCTACCGAATTTGCGGATCTCAGAATGTGAGTCCAAATACAAGATAAAATTGAGGTAATTTTTAGAATCTATCGAAAGATGTCCCAATGGCGCGACAGGGGAGGGGTTGCACACTCACACCAACCAATGACCACCTTCAAGTCCTCTTCAATGTGAAGGAGACTGGTGCACTTGTCTTTGAAAACACATAGCCCGTTGAGGAGGCCATGAAGCTTAGCTGAAGTAGAATCGGATATGTGTTATGGTCCCGGATCTGACACAAGGATTCGTTGGGAGGATCTGGGGTCTGCCATGGGTCACAGGTATTCCAAGTATTACTGTAGGGATAGTAGGAAGACATGGGGAAGACGAAAACGAAAGATCAAGCCTAAGGGAAGCTTGAAAACCCTAGAGCTCATTGAGGAGAACTCTAAGCCTCTCTACGCTAGATTTAACCTAATTCTTAATACTTCAATGCTTCCTTTTCTCATTACTCTTACCCCTTAAATAGGGCTCACCATGTTAGGTTTTAATAAAATATTACAAAAATATCCCTATGAATAAAATATTCTAAAAATATCCCTAATAATAAATAATTCCAAAAATACCCCTTTTGACCTAAAACTGAAATAAAATAAAGTAAATTAAATAAAACAACTAAAATAATAATGTTATTGCGTGCATAACATTACACCCCCCTTGGAAGACGAGCTTGCCCTCAAGCTCGGAAGTAGTGTCGGTATGCCGACGTCTCCACCAGTGCCGAAGTAGCATCCGCGATAGTTATGACCCCCCTTCAGGACACCAATTTTTTTTTTTTTTTTTTTGGGCCCAGTCCGAGTTAACCTGGGTTGACTCGGTTCAGGAACCCCGGTCCGGCACACGACGCCCCTTCTAGAAGTCATTTTTTTTTTGGCCCGGTCCGAGTTTACCTGGGTTGACTCGGTTCAGGAACCCCGGTCTGGCGCATGACTCAGCTTCGTGCGCTGAGGAAATTTTCCTAACTTTGGAAAATTTGAATTGAACCATCTTCTTTCTTTGGCGGAAATTTTTTCAACGATTCTTCGGAAATCAGAATCCGGCGTTATCCTCCTGCCGATTCCAAGCATAACCGTCGTCGGTAAGTGTCAAAACCTTGTCGACAACTGCTCCTTCCCTCAGGGCGCCGACGAAGGCGGGCGACGGTCGTCTTCCGTCCACACGGCTCCGAACAGGGCGGAAAGTTCGTGGTTGAACAACTTACAGGGGATCCAAAAAATTAAATCCCACAACTGCAATTCGAAGATCCACATCCGCACAGGTATTGTGCTCATCCACAGAAACACAAAGCCCCTCAAAAAAAAATAAATTCCGATACACTTACCCCCCCCTTCCCCCCTCCTCCCCCCCCCCCCCCCCCCCCCCCCCCCCCCAATTTGGAACAATGGTTTGCTCTGTTCTGCCGAGAGGTGGATTGAGTGTGGGAGGTGGTGGCCGGAAGTCGAATCCCACTGGAGTTGTGTCCGACGGAGCCTCCTCCGTGTTCGGTGGCAAAGGGCAGCCCTTTGGGGCTTCGCCTCTTGGTTATTTTCCGCGACTGAGGGCTCTCGGAAATGGCTCCTTGGAGGACGAATCGCTTCTGCTAGCCGTGAGGAGGGGTTGGAGGAGGATGAACCCAAATCAACCCTTACCGACGGGTTTGTGGTCGCATACCCCTCCGATTTCTGATTTCCAGGGTCCTTCTTGGCGTCTGCATCTTCTGGGATGTCGGCCGGTAAAGAAGATAAAATCTTCGAATTTTCTGGCTAGTGGCCGTTTTGCCGTCCGAGATAGTTTCTGCTACCTCTTGTGCGCATATTTCATGGTCGGATATTTGAGGTCGTGTGACCTGTTTTGTTGTAGCAACGAGTTCCTCCCTTGCGAAATGTTCAATGGAAGCATCTAACCGCGCTCGTATTTCCTCCAATTCCTTACCCATAGCGATTCATCTTTCTTGGGATATAGAATAACCAATTGTGTTCCCGCTCTGATACTAGTTGTTATGGTCCCGGATCTGACACAAGGATTCTTTAGGAGGATCTGGGGTCTGCCACGGGTTACGGGTATTCCAAGCATTACCGTAGGGATAGTAGGAAGACATGGGGTAGACGAAAACGAAAGATCAAGCATAAGGGAAGCTTGAAAACCCTAGAGCTCGTTGAGGAGAACTCTAAGCCTCTCTATGCTAGATTTAACCTAATTCTTAATACTTCAATGCTTCCTTTTCTCATTACTCTTACCCCTTAAATAGGGCTCACCATGTTAGGTTTTAATAAAATATTACAAAAATATCCCTATGAATAAAATATTCCAAAAATATCCCTATTAATAAATAATTCCAAAAATACCCCTTTTCACCTAAAACTGAAATAAAATAAAGTAAATTAAATAAAACAACTAAAATAATAATGTTATTGCATGCATAACAATATGCCTAAAGGGTCGGCATATGATAAAAGCTGATTACCGGAAGGATTAGAAATAACACCTTCGAAGCCAGAAATCTCAGAATTACCAAGAGAAGAGTCGTCAAAGTTCAATTTAAGGTAACCGGGTTCAAGAGGGGTCCATTCCTGCATGACTGGGACCTTTATCCCAGAGTGCATCATTGCCAAATTGCTCCAGTTTTCACAGATAGGGGTACCCACAAAGGAGGAGAAAGACTTCTTAGTCAGGAGCCAAGAAAAAATGTCCCACCACTCGATCTGTGACATGAACCGTTGATTCACTTTTTGCATCGAACCACTTTCGGTTGCGTTCATTCCAAAGCCCCCACGAAATGAAACTAGTACAAGCGGACAACATCACTTTTCCGAGACCAGGCAGGGGAGTATCAATGAGCGACTTACTAAAAGAGATCAAAACAGCTATCATGCAGAATTGTGACGCCAACATACTAAGAATGAAGGTCCACACCTTGCATGAGAAGATGCATTGTAGCAGAATGTTGCTTTTGGTTTCAGCTTTAGTGTTGCAAAAAGGGCACATGGGGTCGATTGAGGGGTGTCATCTTCTTCTAAGCATGTCTGTCGAGAGAATCTAACTTTGACAAGCGCTCCACATGAAGAATTTTATCTTGGGAGGTGCACAAAGACGCCATACAAAGTAGACCTCATGCTCCTTTTGAGACGGATTCCAGTCATTAATGTATCTGAATGCAGATGATTCAGAGAAAGTACCTCTTTTGTCTGGCCACCAAATGAGCTTGTTGGCCTCCGAAGGTCGAATTTTTACCGAGTTTAAAGAATCTATCAAGCGGCTGGCTTCCGAAGCCTCTGTATCAGAAAGCCCCTTTCGGGATGAAGGCTCAGACCAACCCCCTCAAAAGCATCAACTACTGATATGTCTCTATGTGTAGAGAGGAGAAAAAGACTTCTGAAAGCATTCTGTAGCGGCTCCTGCCCCATCCATAGATCATCCCAAAACTTGAGGAATCTGCCGTTTCCAACAAAGAATCTACTGCCATAGGAGAATTTTGGAAAAAGTAGGTATAATGCTCTCCAAATTGAAGATAGACATCTCCGATTACCTCTTGAAATCCACCAAGGAGCGCCACCATTAAGCTTAAAAAGTACCATTTCCTTCCAAAGATTGGAAGAATTGTATTGAACTTCCATAACCATTTTTGGAGCAACACTTGGTTCATTTCCTTGGATTTTTGAATCCCCAGGCTACCTATATTCTTTGGCAAACAGATATCATCCCATCTGACCAGATGATATTTAAAAGCATCACTCAATCCCCTCCATAGAAATCTTTGTTTAAGCATTACATATGGTGTCATGGTTCTAGGTTAAGTACCTATGTCTTTCATTCCTGACAGGCCGGTCTTGTGGGTAGTATTGGCTAGGTGCTTAACATTTGGTATCAGAGCTAGCGCTATATTGTGGGTTCAATTCATGTGTGCTGCAAGCGGCGTGTGGAGGTGTGTAGCCCTGGGCGGAGGGGGCGACCTAGCGGAAGGGGCGACCAGAGTGTGTTCCCGCACCATGGGCCATCACTATAAGCGGAAGGGGTGACCTGAGTGTGTTACCGCACCTTAGGGCCGCCGCTAGAGTGGGCCGTCGTCAGAAGTGGGCTGTCTCAAGTGTAGGCCGCCATGGGCGTCGGCCTCGCGACGGTGGGTGTGATGTTATGGTCCTGGGTTAAGCACCTATGTCTTCCGCTCCTGATAGGCCGGTCTTTTGGTAGTATTGGCTAGGTGCTTAACATATGGGTGTAGGATTGGGCATAAAAGATAGTGCATAGTTTGAGATGTCTGCAATGCAAGACTTGAGGAGGATGAGCCTCCCAGCCTTATTGAGTAAATGCCCCTTCCAGGTTGCTAGCCGGGATTCAATCTTCTCAACCACAGGATTCCAAAGATTTTTGTTTATGCGGCCATTAAATAAGGGCAGGCCAAGATAGGTTGTTGGTAGGTGACTTGTTGTGTAGCCAAATATACTTGCCATCTCTGCAAGGAGCTCAGGTCTGACATTGAAACCCATTAGAGAGGTTTTCTTCTAATTAACTTTCTACTCAAAAGCTAATTAGAAGAGACCCAAAACCGCTTTAATCCTTCTAGCTCCATCAATATTACCGTTTCCAAATATGATGGTATCATCCGCATACTGTAGGATGGGAACATTAAAAGCCTGTTGGGTACTAGTAGGAGGAAGCCACCCAAGATTGATCGCTGAGTAAAGCATTGAGGAGAGGAATTCAGCAATCATGTTGAATAGAAGCGGGATAACAAATCACCTTGCCTGATACCTCTGGTCTCTTTGAAGTACCCACTAACTGAGCCATTGAGGATAAGAGAATAAGAGGCCGAGCCCACACAACTTCTGATCCAAAATCTCCATATTTTAGCCAAAACCCAATTTTTCCATAATCTCATCGAGCAGGATCTAGTTGACTATGTCGAAAGCCTTTTCAAGATCAAGCTTCAGGGCAATTCTTGGATCCTTGTTATGACGAAAATGATCAATAAGCTCATGTGCTGCCAGAGTGGAGTCCAAAATTTCTCTTCCCTTAAGGAAAGTGCTTTGCCCACTGTGAATGAGGGTTGGGAGAGGAACCTTTACACGATGAGCCAAAATTCTTGCTATGATCTTATAGGCACTTGTGACAAGACTGATTGGCTGGAAATCCTCTGGCTTCTTAACACTAACTTTCTTCGGAACCAAGGCAATAAAAGATGCGCCAATATTGTGAAAGGTGATACCATTTCCGAAGAAGTCGTGGATCATTGCTATGATATCCTCCTTGAGGTGAGGCCAAAATCTTTTTAAAAAATTTCCATTGAAACCATTAGGGCCCGGCACCCTATCATTTTCCATGCCTAAAACTGTACGCTCAATTTCTCCAGTAGAGAAAAGAAGCTCTAATAAAGAGGCAGCTACTGGAGAGACGAGAGAAATAGATGTGTTGAACCTTTGGCCTGTTAGGACACTCCTCTGAATATAAGTTTGTAAAAAAACTTAAGCAACATATTAGAAATCGAAGTCCGACATGACGTTACCTCATTATTGATACATAATGAGGTAATTCGGTTGAACCTCCATTTTGCTGATGCCACGGCATGGAAGAATTTTGTATTTGCATCTCCCTCCTTCAACCATTTAAATCTGGCTCTTTGCTTCTATCTTCTCTTGACGCTGGATGGCAATGAGATTAGAGTTAAGAGAAACTCGGGAAGAGAACTCCGTCGGAGTTAAATACCTTTGTTCTTCCGCCGGATTCAAGTTCGCGATCTGAGAAAGGAGAGAAGCCTTCTTGGCAACCAGAGAGGCACAACAGCTTGTGTCCCATTCCTTAATTTTTCCTTTTAAGAAACGGAGCTTCAAAGGGAAGGCCCACTCCCTTCTACCTAGGCTTGGACCTTCAGTCCAACATCCATCAATAAGAGCAGCCAAGTAAGACTTTCTCGGGACGAGGGGGAAAATGGGGAGGTGAAAGGACTTTTTTGGAAGAGGGGATTAGACAAAAGGTTCGTGATGGGATGGGGGCTATTTTGGAGGGTTGAGAAGGGAGAAGAGGACGTTGGAGAGGGTGGTGTTTTGGGATTCGGAAAAGTTGAGGAGGACGTGAGGAAAAATGAAATTTTGGGATTCAAGAAAGTAGCATGTGAAGGGGTTTCTGATAGAGGCATGGAAGAGGACATTGATTTTTCTGACGAACTTTTAAAACTTTGGCTCGATGTGCGAGATGGTTCAACTTTGGAATTTGTGGAAGAAGGGATGGACGTTGAGCCTGATAAGGAGCCAAGATGCAAATGAAATAGCATAGTAAGTGCAACTTCAAGCGAATGATGGTTTACTCTTTTTGCTACTCCGTTTTTTTGTAGAGTATGCACACAAAAAAACTGATGAATAATGCTAGTGGACTGACAAAATGAAGCTAATTTATGATTCATAAGCTCAAGCCCATTCTTTGTGCGCAGAATACGGAGAGAATCACTACACTGTGTTTTTATTTCATTTGAAAAAGTCAAGAATACATTGAAAACTTTACTCAGATCTAGATGGCAAGGTGGAAAATAACTGAGAAAGTTTTCAAGAGAAGGATGACCTAGCCGAAGATGTCACTGGAAGAGTGTATCATCTGCATGAAGTGCAAAAGAGGTATGTTGTGATGACCCTCCAAGTGATGCAACCCATCTCTCATGGCTTGAGCTGATCGTCCTCCTCATTTGGAGGTGCTTAAAAACACAGTAAGTAAGATAGAAGGTTATTGAATAATTTAAAATTTTTGTAACCTGACTAACAGATAGAAATTTCATAAGAAATTTAGGAACTAATAAAATTGAACCTCAGGGTAATGAGGAAGTAGGTTGGATGGAGCCTACTCCACTAATTGAAGATGAGAAACCATTTGCAAAAGTGACTTGTTTACATGGTGAGGATTGACTTAAACTCAAACATAACGAGGACATACCTGATATGTGTGACGACGCACCAGAATGAATAACTATTGTAGACACTGGACTCACATGCAAAGCAGACTCACTTGATCTAGCCAAAGTGGCTTTAGGTAAAAAATTGGATGGAGGTATAAACATAGATGAAGAGGTCAATTGGACCGTCCTCTGAATTGACTGCTACATCTCATCTTCAGCATCACGCACACTGTCAACCACACTAGCTGTAGAGGTCTCATTGTTCTCAGAAACACTAGAATTTGCCCATGCTGGTTTACCAAACTTGTCCTAGCTATTATTTGAAAAGTAGTTGGTATGTCCACAATGTACGCATCGTGTGTCATCTCTGCCTCACCTTAGTCTCAACCATGATCTGAACTATTTCGGCCTCGTTCTCTACTGCCCCCACCCCGTGCACAAGTGGTTTCTCATAATTTTGGTGCATATTAAATGTTAAGGCGACAACCTCAACATTTATTGTTTCTTTATTACAAGACAAGACCATAGCAGATTCGACATGTACAACTCTATTGAAGGTATTAGGAAGTGAAGGCACATCATATGAGGCAAGTAATTTGGCTTGAACTACATCATATACAGACCCATACCAGTCAAAAACTTGACCACATAAATCTGTCCATACAAGGTCTCTTCCCTCTCCATACAAGTGCAGCATACAAGGTCTTTTCCTCTCCATCTCTTGGATTTCTTTCAGTCAATTCATAATTAAAATAGGAGTTCATGTTAGGAATTTAAGACTGATACCCTCGTCTAGCGGCAGTTAATGGTTTGGCTTAGTTTTCTAGTGCAGCAGTCTTTGAGCCAAGTTTTCCTTGTTCTGGCGTTTGAATTTTTGGTCATCTACTTGAATCTGTTTTTTTTTTTCTCTTTTAGGCTAGACAGAGTTCTGTGTTCCTCAAAAATTTTCCTACAACTTTTGGATTCCAAACTGATTACTCGTCTATGGCTGGATTCCTTCTGCCAGTAATTATGTGAAGTCTCTCATAGTCCAAACCTCCAAACAGCAGAAAAGAAATTCTAACAGCTGTATTGGACAGCGACAAGGATCCTACGAGGACTAGTATCTTCTGTTTTCTTTTTCTTGTTCTTTTTTGTCTCCTTGTATGTCCAGCTCATGAGTCGCTTGCAGTCCTACTTTGAGTAGAACTCAAAAGTGTGAGTTTCTAGTTCCCACTCGGACTCATACGTGAAGGTGCCATCTGGTCTGAGCTTTGGGAAGAATCACGTTCCTGTAAGTCTCTAGCATGACCGCCACTACAACCTCGTTAACGTTCTATAACTGCTCCAGAGTCCAGCCATCGAGACTGCTAGAGGTGCTGAGAAGAATTCATCAGTCCATAAATTGAATGAACACCTGCTGTTTTCACCTGCTTCCACATGATTACAGCAGCAGATTACATTAACGAGCAGGAACACCTGCTTCCACGATCCAGTCCATTAGTTTGGATTTCTTCTCATGCTCAACTCCGTGATCGTGTCTTTTTTTCTTTGTTTCTGAATCAGTAGTCTGTATTCTCAGTCTGGAAAGGCATGATGGTGATTGATAAGTTCAGATTGTTTAGCAATCTGACTAACTGCTTCTTACTGCTCTTGGGTTTGACACAGCTGAGACCTTGCATCTTGAATTCGTGAATTCTCGAATTGTTGAGTTCTTGAGTTCTTGAGTTTGTAAGTTTGTAAGTTCCAGAAATTTGAGCTCACTCATGAATTTGCTGAACTATATTGCTATCCGAGAGGCTGCTGGTATTCGGCTGCTGATTTATTGCTTCTTGCTTGTATTGGATTGCGTCTTCTTGGAGAAGATCAAGAAAGCTTCACCTAGATAATAGGCTCTGCATCTTCTTCTTTAATGTCCGACCTCTGGAGGCTTGTTGATATTATTGAAGGTGCATATCTCATATGCATTTTAGCAGCTATTGAAGGTGCACGTGATTTACCTTGTCACCTACCTACTTGTCTGGAAGATGCTGAAGGAAGGATGGGTTGGCAGCAAGAGGCAAGAGTGTTGGCAGCATGAGCTATTTTATCACGAGGTAGATGAGATCTGAGAAGTTTAATCAGAATTAATGGAGCTGTTTTATGGGCTGCTCTTGGTCTCTAGACCATTAAAAAAAGGCAATAGAAGGTCAGATGGTAATGATTATGCAATGGATGAGTTGAAGAAATCATAGATGTTTTTCCTGGAAGACACGTTGAACATGTAAAAGCAACACAAAATCTTCTAGTAGAATTTGGCTGCAGTTGCATTGAGAATCTTGGTGAAGCTCAGAATTTTGTAGAATATGTTCTTGACAAGCTTCATCAGTTGATAGTGTTGATGAGAGTTCCTTGCTCAAAGCTTGTCGTGGATTAGGCGGCGATTACAATTTCGATACATCAAGAATGTGTAGGCCACCAGGAACTTCTGCATGTTCTATATCCTCAAAACACCTCTCTTGGAATGGAATTCATACGACAGAAGAGGGGTACAGAGATAAGGTTGCTTTCCTCTTCTTGGGAAATTTGAAGGGTCGGTCTACCAGGCGATTTTTTATGTTATTATTAATAAAAATATGTTTTTGGTTTTGGGGAGATTGCACCAGGCGATTTGACTCGGGATCTCCTCTCTCGTGTTGGTTGGCTTGTCTGCATTGGTTGCGTATCTTTTGCATCATCATCTTCGAAAAATGTTTGTCACCCCCTAAAATTCTCTTGAGGTCGTACTTGGTCAAATTTGTTAATTTTGGTTTTCCTTTAGTCTTCTTCTTATTACCATAGTGATTATTTTATCTTCCTTTCATCCCACTGGTTATTTTTCTCCTATCCTTTTTTTATTCTTGCATACCCTTTTGGGCCAACCTCTTTTGCATTGCTTCTATTGGTTCTTCTTATATATATATATATATATATAGGTGTTTTGAGTCCATTGAGACTTTTTTATGAGTACCTTTAAAAGGATTTTTTATCGTCATCTTTTGAATAATAGGTATTACCCCTTTTTAGTGATTATTATCACTATTTTTTTCGAAATCCTATGAGGTTGGTTTCTATTTTTATATGTATATGTTACCTATCCTTTTTTATTATGGAGAGTGTGTATGATTGAGTCTTATCCTCAGAACACCTTGATGGAGGAGATAATAAATACAATTATGTTTTTGACCTCCCAAATTGAGGGGCAGAATAGAAGGAAAAGTATGAAGATTCCACAAGTTAAATCAAGCCTGATCATTTTCCGTACTTTGTTGATTTGATAATTTTGTTTGAAAGTTGAGTGTTGTAGTGGTTACATCTCCTTTCGGAATTAAACTATGGGTATTACTATCACTTGAAAGATGAAATACAATCTACTATGAAGAATTCCACGTGTCGTGGTAATTAAATTTTATGAGGCAAAAATATTTACGTCATGGGAAGTATGTTATAGGGAATTTCTTCCTGGAGACCAAGAATCTCTTTTAATTGCAAAAAGTTATAAATTTTAGCTTGAGGGGGCGTATTGAATGAGTCTTATGTGACTCTATTATGCACGCAATAACATTATTATTTTAGTTGTTTTATTTAATTTACTTTGTTTTATTTCAGTTTTAGGCCATATGGGTATTTTTGGAATTATTTATTAATAGGGATATTTTTAGAATATTTTATTCATAGGAATATTTTTGTAATATTTTATTAAACCCTAACAGGGTGAACCCTATTTAAGGGGTAAGAGTAATGAGAAAAGGAAGCATTGAAGTATTAAGAATTAGGTTAAATCTAGTGTAAAGAGGCTTAGAGTTCTCCTCAACGAGCTCTAGGGTTTTCAAGCTTCCCTTAAGTTTGATCTTCGTTTTCGTCTTTCCCATGTCTTCCTATTACCCCTACGGTAATGTCTGGAAGACCCGTAACCCGTGGCAAACCCCAGATCCTCCCAAAGAATCCTTGTGTCAGATCCGGGACCATAATAGACTCTCACATCAAGAAGGTTCATATAGCAAGAATTAATACAAGGAAGTTTAACAAGAGTTTCACAGAAGAGCCTCAATTTAAAGGAGTTTTAGTTATATTAGTCTTTTATTAATGTTCAATTGTTTAATTATGTTAGAACCTATATTTTAGTGTTTAACTTTGAGTGTAACTGAGACAAAGATAGTTTAATTGTAATATGATTTTACTTGTTTCCTCTATTATAAATAGAGACTCATTCTACTCAGTTATTATCAAATCAATGAATTATTATTTCTTTTCTTGAAACTCAACACATACACATATCATCTATAATACCTTATATTTAGGGTTCATGGCCTTTAATTATTTTCTTTTGGTGAGATAGGATTAATTAATAGGGAGTATGGACCAAAGGTGCCTCCTCATCCAAAATTAAAGTAAATAATAAGTTTCAAAAGATAGTATTGGTTACTTGAATGTTCCAGTTTGAGTTATTTGAATCGCTCTATCTCTGCATTGGTTACTAATGTTCTTGTTTTTCATACTGCAGAAACGTTGGACGAGTCATTTTTACATGTCACGGACCAACCTGATGAGTCCTTGTCAGCTGTGTGGGCATTGAAGACTCCAGCCCCATTCAGCAAGAAATCTCAGGCTGGTCCCGGGCTTTCGTCATCTGTACTAGAGCATAAAAAGAGCAGAAAGCGTCTCGTTTTGCAAAGTTTCTTGCTGAAAGGCAGGTTTTGTTTGTCAAGAAAACAGGATTTCATGCACATATACTTCCTAGTAAAATGTGATCACAAAAGGAAAAGGGCCGCCTGAGATCGAATCTAGTGTTTTCCTTAGAAAGCTGAGGAAGCATATTAATTCAGCTAGCAGAAATCAACATGTAGCCCCTTCAAATAATGTAGAAATTGATTTGAACCATACAACCTGTCGCAACTTTCCTCATCCATTTTCTGTTGCAACTTTCTTCCATTTCTGTCTCTCCTTTTGTGCTGCTACCATCTCTTGGTGTCACTGTAATGCATATTTCACCACCCTCTGTCTAGTCTCTTAATAGGTGGTGAAAAAAGGTAAAAGAAAAAAGAAAGAGACGATGATGAGAATGGAAGGAGAAAGGAAATGAAATAAAACACTATGGACCATGTATCGTGACATGTATATGAGATGCAAACCTCAAAATTTTTCGATTCCCAAGGATCCTAAAACACGTCTCAGGAAATCTCAGGGGCGTATCCTTGTCTTGCTTGACTTACCTTTGCACGCACCTTTCAGAAATTTTTTTTTGTTTTGTTTGACACAATGGAGGAACACCTGGTCCAGGACAATTCGTTGCTTACAAAATGCACTCATGATGATGTCAAGCTCATTATGAATTCTTTGGGCTTCTTAGATATCACAAAGGTGACAGAATGGTGTCACCAGCTGTCTTGATAGTTGCTAAATGAAACCCTTTTTTGAAGGACTGGTATAACTTTTGTCTTGGTATTTTGTCAATTTTCACATTTGTAAACACCTTTTCTAGGAAACATTTCTTACAACTTACAGCAAAAAAAAAAAAAAAAACAATAAAAATTTAAAAGAAAAAGATACAGAGAAGAAGAATATTCAAGGAAATATGTTAATTGTCTTTTCTTAGTGCCAAACCACTGCAAAATGGAAAAAAAGAAAAGGATTAAACACAATGAGACTTGGTCAAGTGCTCCAGAAAACAAAACAGAGCTTCAGAGATGTATTTGTATAATTTTTTCAGATTACTGTAACAAGTTGTAGTGAGAAAATTGTAAGGGACAGACCAGCTAGTAACTCACCCTCCTGAGATCACAGATGGTCACGAAGGCGGCACCTTTTTTCTTCTCTCCTGTTGCTTCTAAGAGGCATTTAAAACAACCCAAAAAAAACAGGAAAATCAATTATGGGACCATTGAAAAACTTCATCAACCAAGTCATGATGATATAGCCTGAGATTTGGGAGGCACACTCGTAGACATGAAGCCTCTCAGATCAAATAAAATCTGTATATCTATTCTTCCCCAAAGCAGTTGGAGGATCCCAATGTACTACTTCAGTCCCGTTTAATGTCTAAAACTTTTGCTGCAAACTCCCAAGTAACAATAGCAGCAGCATTTGCAGGAAATGCTCTAACCAATGTTGGTCCCAAACCAGCATAACATCCTCTCAATCCCACTCTCCTGTATATCTGCTCCAAGGAAAAACATATTATTATTCTAGATACTTGTGAGAAAAATCAGAGGCAGGGAGTGAGATTTTACAGATATCAATGTCCTGAAAGGATCAGCAGTAGACTCTATAGTTGGGGATGTCTGTATTACAGTTTTGGCCACATCCAGGGGTAGAACAGCAGACCAGAACTGTGAAGATCACAAGTTTGAACTGCATTAATATATGAAAAAAATATTAGTTGTTCATAAAAAATGAATTTACCAAGTTGAGTAGTGAGTTGACATGATGGTATTATATATTGGATCTATATGGGATCAGTGAAGCAGCTCAATACTGTTCACCAGTAAGACATGAGAACTTGCCAATTATAACAAACTTTTTCTTTTTTGTTTTTAAAATACTAAATTATTAGTAAGATAACAAATGAAGCCATGGCATCTATTTGCACGTTCTAGTAGTAAAAATAATGAAATATTAGCAACAATTTTCTATTGAATTATTAAAAAAATTCCAAGTTACTCAAGATTAATACAAGTTTGAATCGGTTCAATGAACAAGTGTAAAAATAAATGGAATGTGAAATATGAAAAATAAGAAGAAATAGAGGAAGAAAGAAGCAGAAAAAGAGAAGACAAGCTGTTGGAAGGAGGCCGCATTGAAAGAGCAGTGGACAATGAGTCTGAGTTCGACCCTAATTATCCTCATAACCTCACTTAAGTAAAAAGATTACAAAATGATTTATATGCCCGTCTATTTATTTTTTATTTTTTAAATAGTGCTGAGTTATATTAAAAGGCTCAAAAGAGCAAGATTACATGGTGGGGGAACCATCCCAAACAATGAGAGATTGTTGGAATGTTCCAAATTTAGCTAGCCTATCAGCCACAGAATTGGCTGACCTAGGAATATGATTCCAACTACAAGAAATGGAAGATACAATATCTGCAATAGATGAAGTAATTGGCCAATGCCATCACAGGGGAGAGGCTGAATTAGAGCACCAGCTTATGACCACATTAGAGTCCCCAATCAACAGCTTCCCTTGAAGTCTGTCTTTGAAAATCTTCAACCCAAGATGAAAAGCATTTACCACCGAAGAGGTAGAGAATCAGCAATGCCCACAAGCGCAGCATAGGAGAAGATGGTCTCTCCACTATGATTCCTGAACCCCAAAAAACACTATCGTCGAAGTTCAGCTTAATGCAATTACTGGGGCGAGGCTCCCACTCAATCATGATCGGAGTCCTCTGGGGGCCCACTATGTGAGCCAGAAGACACCAATTCCATCAAAGGGAGACACCGGCCTAAGGAGCAAATTCCTTCCTGGTGTGGAGCTAACTGGAAACCATACCGACGACTCAAGAGACTGCACCATCCAGATTGCTGAACTTGGAATTGAATCTCCGATTATTTCTCTCGAGCCAGAGACACCAACGGATGTGAGTAAGGCAAGCAAAGAGCATAATCTTGCCAATTCTAGGGAGGCAAGTCCCAAGAGCCATTTGTATTGTGCCAAATAGATCCTGATGGAGGCCCACTTGAATGCCAATTTTCTAGAACACTGCCATCCAAACTCTCCACGAGAAGCCACAACGCAAAAGAATATGTTGTACTGACTCCTCACAATTGCCACATAGGCGACATGTAGCATCCAAGGCGGTGAAGCCTCTCCTGTGAAGATAGTCCACCGTAAGGATTTGCTCTCTGATGGTTGTCCAAATAAGGAATTTTACTTTGTTAGGAACTGAAAGCCTCCAATCGAGGTTTGCCTTGTGCTCTAGTTGACTGAGGACAACTTCCTTGATGTGGGAATAGGCTGAAGCGACTGTGAATGTACCACTAATACCAGGCTTCCAAATCAGTTTATCTGACACTCATTCCCGGAGGATGGTACTACTGAGACTCGAAAGAAGCTAGCAGAAGGCCAACTTCATCATCATTCAAGCTCCGGCGGAAGAGAAGACTCCAAGAAAGATTACTCCAAGATTCGGCTACCGAGCATGAAAAGTCCATAGCAATTCTATACAACCCGGGTATTCCTTAGAGAGGGGGAGGGGACCGCACCACTCATTGTTCCAGAATAAAAGAGTCCTCCCATTTCCTGGGTAGAAAGAGGTCGCGGCCTTGAAGGTTAGGAGTAACTTATAAACGGATTTCCAAATCAGGTATAGACGGCAAGGAGTGCCTCCCTCTCTCCACCAATGCCTAGAAATCTGTAGATAGTGGCACACCATATTTCTCCACAAATTTCTATGGTTGGCATTAAGGTTCCAAATCCACTTAAGTAGGAGGGCATTATTCATATCATTTGTAAGCCGAATGCCCACCCCACCCTTAACCTAAGGCAGACAAATCTCCTTCCAACTAACCAAATGATATTTGTGTCTCTTCAAAACCTCTCCATAGGAAGCAATGGCGAATAACATCTATCTTTGAGCACACAACGGCTAGACACTTAATTAAAGATAGGAGATAATTTGGCAGGCCAGCCAAGCAAGACTTTAGCAGAGTGAGTCTACCCGCTATGGATAGAAGCTTGTCCCGCCAAGTGGCAAGTCGCTTCTCAAATTTCTCAATTAGGGGGGACTAAAGCCCAGTCGTGGAATGAGAATCAAAGAGGGGGAGACCCAAATATGCAGCTGGCGAATTCTCCAGGGAGCATCCCAATAAATCAGTCATATCTCTGAGCTCAGCTCCATCTATATAATATCCCAGTAGAGTAGTTTTCCTCCAATTAACATTCTAACCCGAAGCCAGCTCGAATAGACCAAGAACAGCTCTCAACTTCTTGATCTAATCCATTGTGCCCACACCAAAGCAGATGGTGTCATCGGTAAACTGAAGAATCGGGATATCAAAAGCCGCAATATCTGTTGTGGGAAGAAGTCATCCAAATCCCTTGGCCGAATAAATCAGAGAGGAGAGATATTCCGACACCATATTAAAAAGCAAAGGGAAAGGGGGGGTCCCCCTAACAAATGCCCCTAGTGCCTTTAAAAAAACCACATACTGTACCATTCAGAAGCACCGAGTAGCTGGCCGAGGAGATGCAACTTTGAATCCAGAATCTCCACTTAGCACCAAAACCCATTCTTTCCAAAAGGATATCAAGAAGCTTCCAATTGACTCTATTGAATGCCTTCTCAAAATCTAGCTTGAGAACAAATCTTGGGAGCTTCAAGGTCTTGAAGTTGTGCAGAAGTTCATTACAAGCCATGGCAAAATCCAGTATGTTTCTCCCTTTGATGAAGGCACTCTGCCCTTGGTGAATAGCAATTGGAAGAACCGTTCTGAGGCGAAGGCACGCAATGATTTTATAGGTGCTGGTGGTGAAACTGATAGGCCGAAATTCAGAGGGAAGCTTTGCCCTGACTTTTTTGGGAATAAGGGCGATGAAAAAATCCCCAATATTCTTGAAAGCAATGCCTCGGTGATAGAACGAGTGGACCATGTGAGCTATGTCTTCACCGATGAGGGGCCAGCAACGCCAATAGAATTTGCTCTTAAATTCGTCCAGGCCCGAAGCACGATCCAAAGGGAGCCCCATAACTAGCTTCCTTAATTTCCCTACTAGAAAAGGGAGCTCAATAAGACCCGTGGCTGCAACAGGTATGGCCATAAGATTAACCCACTGGAAAAAGGGGCAAACTGTCTGACCTTCAGTGTAGAGATCTGCAAAAACGCTCACCAGATTGTGAGAAATAAGGGCTCTGTCCGAGGTAGTCTCACCATTGATACAATTGGCTCTTCTTCTGCAGTGGCCACAACAAGCTCACCGGTAGTGGCCCGTCTATTTAAACTTCTATAACTCCCTAATTACACATTAGAAAGACACAAAAATTTATTTAAATAGTTCTAACATCAAGACAAGCTAAAGCTATACTAAGAGGGGCATACAAGCATGGAAAATGACTAAAATACCCTTTTTACATATATTTCAACATTCCAAGCTGGAGCACATATATCAAAGAGCCCCAACTTGTCATAAAAATTCCCACACTCTTTCTTTTCCAAAACCTTTGTAAAGATATCACCAAGTTGATCCGCAGATTAAACATATGGAGTGACTATAATTCTACTCGTCACATCATCACGGACAAAATGCCTATCAACTTCTACATGTTTAGTCTATTCATGAAACATTGGGTTACTTGCAATGAATATTGCAGCTTAGTTATCACAAAATTCTTCATAGCTCTTGTAATAGGAAAACCCAACTTTTGTATCACTGACTTCACCCACAAAAGTTCATTAACTGTATAAGCCATTACGCAGTAATCGGCTTTTGCACTAGAACGGGTTACAACATTTTGTTTCTTACTTTTCCAACTAACTAATTTCCACCAACAAAAACACAAAATCTTAATGTGGATTTTCTATCCAACTTAAATCCCACATAATCGGCATTAGAATATCCACTAATTTGCAAGTGATTATGTGGTGCATACAGCAACCCCTTTCTTGGTGCACCCTTCAAATGCCGTAGTATCCTGTGTGCGGCCTCCAAATGAATCTTCCTCAAGTGCTCCATAAATTGGCTGACCATGCACACTGCAAATGATATGTCAGGTCGAGTTACTATAGCATAGATAAGCTTACCTATTAATACTTTTGTATATTGTCTTGTTTTTAAGCTTGACACTATCAACTTCACAGAGCCTTTGACTTCCATAGGCCTCTCAATAGATCTATTTTCTAATAATCCATTCATGAAGCATATCAATAACATATTATCTCTATAGCAAAAAAATGCCTGCTTTACTCTTTGCGACCTTAATCTCAAGAAAATACTTAAAGGGAACTCAAATCCTTGGTTTGAAAGTGATTCGCAAAATGCCTTTTGACTTCTTCAATATTGTTTACATCACTCCCTAACAATACTATGTCATCAACATATATATCAACAATACCACTCTATAAAGCCTCTTCAAAACAAACAACGAATGATCATAGTGATTCCTTGCAAATTTGACGCCGGACAGGATAGCGATTATCCTGCAGGCAGATCAAATTGAGAATCACGAGAGGAGTCACGAAAGCTGCCCTAAAATCATAGAGAAATTCTCTAACTCCGATTCAAGATATCATTCATCTCCCTTCAAAGAAACCTAAACAACCTTTTAACCAAATCCAACGCCCCCGACAAGCCCGGGCTGCAGCTCGGAAAAACACGAACCCGACCCTAATAATTCTGGTCCAACCCGGGTTCAATACAAAAGATCCGAATAAGGATCCGACTAAATATCCGAATATGGATCCGACTCCGACTAAATATCCGATTAAGGATCCAACTAATTACTCCGGATCCGAACATATACCCACATCAGATTCTCGCCTGCATCAGTCTCCTCGGGTTGGAAAGAACTCGCCCTCGAGTGCATAATAACTTCAGCAGAACCCAAAAAACGAAGGACACAAGGGTGCAACATGAAAAACAGCGGCAGTCCACAAAGGACAGGCGGGAAAGGCCAGCATCCCCTGCTCAGGCGGCAGGCCAGGAGGAGGATCCACCGCGACGTCGCCAGGCGCAACCTCTACGAACAACATGGCGAACGGAGGAGAAGGGAGGCTTGCCGGACGAGAGCGGACAGTCGCGTCAGACATAACAATCGCACAAATACTACTGTCAATGGTCATATTGCAGACTGGCTCAACAACGGGGCAAGGCGAGGGGAAAAGAGTGCCCTGCAGCCAAGCAGCCCCTGAAGCCCCCGCGGGAGGCACCAGACTCAGACGAACAAGGAGAGGCGCATGGCCATCACCACACAACATATCATCATCAGCAACATCATACACAGGTTCACCAAGCCCCGCAGTGTCACCGACTATGACTTCCTCACCATCTGCATCATCATAGATAGGGTCACCAAACGTGGCAATCTCCTCGACCACGCCGTCCTCTACATCCGTATTATCAAACACAGGGTCACCAAGCTCTTCACTCACATCGACCACGTCTGCAACAACATCAGCAGCATCAAACACAGGGTCCTCCACATCATCATCATACACAGGATCACCAAACGCCTCATTGTCAGGGAACCAGGCGGGGACTCCGTCGGTCTGTAACATCCCAGAAATCTCAGGTAGCGGTACGCTGAAACCAAGGTCTAAAGGTCGATCTCCCTGACCGCGGTGCTCCTGGAATCCTAAACTCTGGTTGTCGCACCTGGGATCGTAATGGTGAGTTTCCATCTCACGAGACCCGAACTCCTGCGTCGTGAGACGCTGGGTTAACTCTGCGACTTGTCTCTGCAAATCTGAAATTTTCACTAACTTTGCGACTTGCCTCTGCAAATCGTCAAGTTGTACTAACTGTGCGACTTGTCTTTGCAAATCGTCAATTATCACTACTTGAACATTACGGCTACGACCACGACCACCAGCCATGGAAGACAATATTTGTCCACTTTTTTTTTTTTTATACGAATAAAATAATAATATAATTTTCCCCAAATCGAAAATACCTCGACGTCCCGACGCCGATGGAAAGTTTCTCCCGAAATCGGGATTTCGGAACCTTCTGTGTTCGAAATCGAGACCTCTCCGGCGGTCTTCTCCGGCTGTCGTCTCCGGTAGCTTGTCGCCGCCTGCGACGCTGGCTCGTTCCGGCAACGAGGGTCTCCTGTCTCGGACCCCCTTTCTCGGCACCACGAACCTCTGTTTCGGTGCTCGATTTTCCGGAATTATCGAACCTTTTCTGTCGTCGAGCTCCATCGACGGCAGATCCGACTACGGCGACGGCAACGGCAACGTCGCACAGCAGTTCCGGCGGTGACGACGTCGATGCCGACCCTTTTCCTGCCGAATCCCTCTTTTCCGGCAAAGCCAGAGCCTCTGCTCTGTGTCTGTAACTTGCTCGGTCGAGTCCCGAGCTCTGCTCGGTCGAATCCCGAGTGTTTCCGGCAGCAACGTTGAGCGGTAGCTCAACGGCGACGGCAGCAGTGTTGAGCGGTAGCTCAACGGTGACGGCGATGGCGACGGCGTCGTCTTCGTCGACCCTTCTGCTCGCTGCAGTGTCTGGCTAGATCAGCTTCGTCCCGAGCCTGAAGCTCTGATACCAACTGATGCCGGACAGGATAGCGATTATCCTGCAGGCAGATCAAATTGAGAATCACGGGAGGAGTCACGAAAGCTGCCCTAAAATCGTAGAGAAATTCTCTAACTCCGATTCAAGATATCATTCATCTCCCTTCAAAGAAACCTAAACAACCTTTTAACCAAATCCAACGCCCCCGACAAGCCCGGGCTGCAGCTCGGAAAAACACGAACCCGACCCTAATAATTCTGGTCCAACCCGGGTTCAATACAAAAGATCCGAATAAGGATCCGATTAAAGATCCGACTAAATATCCGAATATGGATCCAACTCCGACTAAAGATCCGATTAAGGATCCAACTAATTACTCCGGATCCGAACATATACCCTCATCAGATTCTCGCCTGCATCAAAATCCCAATGACATTTTTTTAGGGAACTAGGTGAAATTTTATTAAAAAAGAAGAGAGATAAACCTAGCGTGATGGGCCATCCTTGCAAATCCCAATGACATAACTACTGATTATTAAACCAAGCTCATAGACTTCGTTTGAGGCCCTTGAGATAGCTTTATATGGTCTACACATTTTCCTTGTGTCCCCTTGAGTAACACACTCAAGAGGTTGCTCCATATAAACTTCCTAAGCCAAATCACCATACAACAAGACTGAATATAGGAGGGAGAGAGCGAGAGAGAGAGAGAGAGAGAGAGAGAGAGAGAAAGCTTGGAAAAGTGAGCTGCATTGGGGGTCATGCACAACCCCCAACCTATTTATTATTTAAGTGAATTTCATAAAATCACAATGATGCCCTCACTTAAGTGAAACCCTAATCTTCTTATATCTCCCATTTTACATGTCGTATGTACATGAAACTTGGACTATAGACATAATTCAACATAGGGAACAAGATTAAATCAAGATATGAGAGTGAGGGCAAGGTGAAATGACCAAAATGCCCTTGTACTAGTTTTTCAACACTCCCCCTTGAGCTAAAGCGTACATGTCAAAGAAACCCAGCTTGTTATAGAAGTTCAGAAATTGATGCTTCCCTAGTGCTTCAGTGAAGCATCACCAAGTTGATCACCAAACCGAACATATGGGGTTGTCAACTCCATCACTGTATCCCGAATGAAATGACAATCTACCTCTATTTGTTTTGTTCTCTCATGAAACACTGGATTACTAACAATGAAGATTGCAGCCTGGTTATCATAGTACATAGTCATAGGTTCCTTCTGATAGAAGCCAAACTCCTGGGCAATAGATTTCACCTACATTAATTCACTTAACAGTGTTGGCTATTGCTCTATATTCCGTTTCTGCACTAGATCGAGCAACAACATTTTGTTTCTTACTCTTCCAGCTGATTAAGTTTCCTCATAGAAAAACACAATACCCAATGGTCGATTTTCTGTCAAACCTGGAGCCTGCATAATCAGCATAAAAAAAAATTTCAATCCTCAAGTGATCATTGGGTCTAAAGAGAAAACCCTTTCCTAGTGCTCCTTTCAGATATCTTAAGATTCTCTGTGCAGCCTCTAGGTAAATCTTACATGGACGCTCCGTGAACTAACTCATTGCAAATGAGATATCTGGTCTAGTAACTGTAGCAATATGAGCTTGCCCACTAATCTCCGATACATTGTTTTATCTTACAATTCCGGACTCTGATCATCATGAAGATCATATCCTACCTCCATAGGTGTATCAACTGGTTTAGCTCCCAAAAGACCATACTCTTGAAACATGTTAGTTACATACTTCCTCTGAGCAGTTCCCTCTTTGCTTCTTGCAACTTCGATGCTTAGAAAATATTTTAGTTGAATCAAATCCTTAGTCTGAAAATGAGTCGCCAAGTGTGATTTGACTTCTTCAATGCCTGATCTCTCACTCCCTGATAAGATGATATCATCTACATAATAAACAACAATCCCAAAAGATCTCTTCATAATAAACAAGGAATGATCACAGTAACTTCTGAAAATCTCATGGACATAACTATTTGGCTAAAATTTTCAAACCATGCCCATGGACTTTGTTTTACACCATAAAGAGCTTTCTAAGTCTACATACCTTACGCATCTCCCCTTGAGCAACATACCCTAGAGGTTGCTCCATGTACACCTCTTCTTCAAGATCACTATACAAGAAAGCATTCTTGATAGCTAGCTAGGGCAGAGCCCAACTTTGATTTACTGCAACAAAGACCAGTATTCGAATAGAGGACAGGCAGGCAACCAAAGAAAAGTCTTACATACATCTACTCCAAAAGTCTGGGTGTATCCTTTAGCAACAAGACTTGCCTTATATCTTTCAAGGATCCATCTACATTGTATTTTATTGTATACACCCATTGACAACCAACTACTGCATCCCTTAGAGGTAAGTCGCATAACTCCCTAGTACCTCTTTCGACCAGTGCTTCCATCTCAACATCCATGACTTTCTTCTAATGAGGAGGCAAAAGGGCATCATATACTAAAGAAGGAATAGTGTAAGTGGAGATGGACAAAACAAACTTATGATAACTGTCAAATAATGAATCAAAAGAGACAAAATGAGATAAGAGGATGGCAAGTACCTTTCCTGACACCTTTGCAAAGAGCAATAGGAAGGTGTAGGTCACTTTCATCAGGATCAGGGGACAATGTAGAGCCATGGCTGTTCTGAGAAAGAAGTCTGGAGCGGGATGAGATGGTGCCTATTTACAATGAGATGGTGCCTATTTACATCGATATACCTATAATAGTTTCTCAATAGGGATATCAAATGTAGACTGAATACATTCATCAACTAGAATAGGAATGACAAGATTAGGAACTGAGGGACCAGGAGAAACGATGTCAGACCTAGGAGATTCAAAGAATTGTACATCCTCAAAAATTGTAACATTTGTAAATACAAATGTTTTTCTCATAGATGGACAAAAACATTTGTACCCTTTTTGCATATGAGAGCGACAAATTATCCCTGGATGGTTCGAAAGCATGAGTAAAACAACCGCAACCAAATACACGGGGGGTTACAAGAAAAAGTGGTATAGTTGTAAAACAATTTGAATGGGAATTTTACCCTTAAGAACTAAAGATGGAATTTTGTTTATCAAAAAACATGCAGTAAATGTAGCATCACCCTAATATGATTTGGGAACATTCATATGAATCACATAGTTTGTGCCACCTCAATTAAAAATTTTACATTTAGCAACTCCATTTTGTTGTGGAGTGAATACACAAGATGTCTGATGAATAATCCCTTAACAAAAAGAGAAACTTTCAATTTATGAACTCAAGACCATTTGTATGTATGCAAGACATTGATTGAGGCTACAAATTGATTTTTTATTTCATTATAAAAAAGTTAGAATACATCAAAAGCTTCTCGAAGGAGATAAATCCAAGTACATCTACTAAAATCATCAACGGATGAAATAAAATACTTATAACCGAACTAACTAAGCACAGGATAAGGACCACAGACATCTGAGTGAACAAGCTCAAATGATTTACTTGTCGGATGAGATGACACTAGAAAGGAACTCAAGTGATACTTGCCCAATTGACAAGACTCGCACTAAAAAAAATGTTGGAAGGAAATTCTAGAACTACTTGAATTAGCATTTGCAGGTAATGGATAACCTTGTCTAAGATGCCACTATAGAGGTGAATCGCCTGCGTATAGTGCATATAACGTATTATCTGGTATGTGGCTGTCCAAATAATAAATCCTCTCTCACAAGCGGAACCAATCGTCTTCCTCGTCACGAGATCCTGAAAGATAAAAACAGTTTATAGACTTTACAAGTGGACTAACAGATAGTAAATTTAAAGGAAATTTGGGAACAAGTAATGCAGACTGAGGTGATAGGAAAGAAGCGAGGGTGACATTTCCCACTCCTCGTACTGGTAAAACTGACCCATCAGCAAGATTTATTTTTTAATTTTTTTTTTAAATGATGCTGATTTTTATTAAGACAAAAACTCAAAAGAACAATTTACAAAGGACAGAAACCTTCCCAAACAATGAGAGATTGTTGGGAAGTTCCAAAGTTTGCCAATTTATCAGCCAAAGAGTTGACGGATCTAGGAATGAGATTCCAATTACAATCAATAGAAGATACAATGTCAGCAATACTATCCGTGATGGATCAGTGATGCCAAGGGGGGGAGCTGTCTTTGGAACACCAACTAATAAAAGTCTTCGAGTCGCCTTCGATGATTAACTTACCAAGAGATGATCCCTGAAAATTTGGAGGCCGAACAGCAGAGCACTAACTTCATAAGTATTAGAATCGGCAATGCCCACCAGACCAGCATAAGAAAGAATAGGGTCACCATTGTGACCTCTAAACACACCTCCTGCTCCAGCCGGCCCAGGACAAGCAATAACACTACCATTAAAATTCAGCTTAATGCAGTCGCAAGGGGGAGGATCCAAGATGACCATTTGTAGGGGCCAGACATATGGGCGATCAAACTTCAATTTTCCCGAAGGAAAACACCCGATAGAGCGAAAAATTCCTTCCTTGTATGATGCCAGCTTGAGATGAGGCCCACGACATGAGAAGACATGTTGTCCAGGGTGCAAGCTTAGGAGTTTAATCTTCAATTGTTTTGCTCGAGCCAAATGCACCATGGAACATGCGCAAGACAGGCTGAAAGTATTAACTTACCCATTCGAGGAAGGTGAATCCCTCAAACCTTCTCAAAGGTGCCGAAGACATCCTAATGCAGCCCTACTTGGAGCCCAATCTTCTGAAAAATCTTCATTCAGACTTGCCACGAAAATCCATAACGTAAGAGAACATGCTAGACTGTCTCATCGCACTCACCACAAAGGGGACAAGAAAGATCAGGGGCGGTGAAGCCTCTTCTATGAAGGTTGTCCGAGGTAAGAATCTGTTCTTTGATGACCGACCATACAAAAAATTTGATTTTGCTTAGCACTAAGAGTTTCCAAGCCAGATTTGCCTTGTGCACATGATTATCATAGTCTTGCTTTCTTATATGAGAGTAAACAGAAGTAACAATGAATCAGTCATTAGTGTTGGGCTTCCAAATCAACTTATCAATTGAATGCTCCCGGATAACAGTACTACTGAGTCTGGTAAGGAGAGAGCAAAAAGCCAACAATTCCTCATCATTTAGTCCCCCAACGAAACGGGAGATTCCACGACTGATCACTCCATGAATCAGCCACAGAGCAAGAGAGGTCTCTAGCCACCCTATGCAGCCCCGGGAAGTCCTCCGAGAGAGATCGGGGGCCACACCATTCATCCAACCAGAAGAGAAGGGGTCCTTCCATTGCTCGTGTGATGATTTCCATATCGGGGATAGGAGGCGAACGACGCCACCCTCTCTCCACCAGGCACCCGAAATTTGAAGTATAATTTAACCATATTCCTCCATAAAATGTTATGCTAGTTGTTTTGGTCAAATTCAGAAGATTTGTTTGAAATTCCAAATCCATTTGAGCATAAGAGCTTTGTTCATTTCCCTTGTAGGTCGGATGCCCAATTCTCCCCTATTATGAGGCATGCAAATATCCTTCCAACTAACCAAATGGTATTTATAGGTGTCTTTTGAACCTCTCCAGTGAAATCGCCGACAGATGACATCAATTTTGGAGCAAACGGAGGTCGGACAGTGCATGAATGATATCAGATAGTTTGGCAGCCCTACCATACAAAACTTGAGGAGAGTGAGACGCCCCGTTGTAGATAGGAGCTTACCCCTCCAAGTGGCTAGCCTCTTTTCAAATTTCTCAATGAGGGGGGACCATAGTGACGCCGAAGGCCCATAATCAAAGAGTGGGAGCCCAAGATATGTAGCTGGCATATTTCCCACAGAGCATCCCAAGTAGTCCGCCATATCCCGTAGCCCAACTGGATCAATGTGGTAGCCAAAAAGAGTCGTGTTTTCCCCAATTTATGTTCTGACCGGAAGCCAATTCAAATAATCCCAGAACAGCACGCAATTTTCTGATCTAATCCATAGTACCAACCCCGAAGCAAATAGTGTCATCCGCAAACTGGAGGATCGGAATATCAAACAATGTGCAATCTGTCGTGGGGAGGAGCTATCCCTTGTTCTTGGCTGAGTAGATCAAGGAGGATAGATATTCTACTACCACGTTGAAGAGCAAGGGGGAGAGGGGATCTCCCTATCTGATTCCCCTGGTTCCCTTAAAATACCCACAAATTGTTCCGTTGAGAAGGACGGAGTAGCTTGCAGAGGAGATACAGCTTTAGATCCAGAAGCACCATTTTTCCCTGAATCCCATCTTCCCCAGGAGGTACCCATCAGCAAGATTGACATGTTTAATGAGCGGGGACTCCTTTAAGTCATAAAATAACGAAGACATACCTGATATGTGTTTAGTAGCTTCTGAATCAGGGACCAAGATGGAGAATGACATAAGAGTGAATGTAGACATACCTATGAGAGGAGAAGCATGGGCCAAAGATGCAAGGGGGAGTAATAGAGAGTTGTGCCATATGTTGAGCAATTTGTTGTTGTTGTTGAATTAGTTGTTGCATTTCATCAGTGGCTCCAAGTATGGCAGGTGTTGTAACATCAAGAACAGGTGCATTACCATCATGTATAGTAGAATTTGCCCGGGCAAGCCTTCCAAATTTTATTCAGCATCTGTCAAAATAATGATTAGTGAGTCCACAATGAACTCACTTTCTTTCAGATTTGCCATCCTCACGGCTTCATCTTCAGCTTGAGTTGTCTCTACCTCTGCCAACCCTGTACGTCCCCTGGACGAATCGATGGAACTAGATACAGTAGCTAATGTATTAAGAATCGTAGCTTCACCCATTTTTGCATCTTTTTCTGCCTTTGGTACAATCGGACTTGCACCTTGATTCCATCAAATTCAGCACCCAAACCATCAAGGAATTTTGCACCGTTCATCCATAGTAAACGGATGATAAACATTAATCTCTTACCAAATACCCAAAAAGGAACTATAGTACTCTGTTACTGTGGCAAAATACAATCCATGTACAGCTATGAATACAGCATGTGGGGAAATACAGTCCATGTACAACTGTGAATACAGCATGTGCAGCATGTGGGAAAAGACAGTTCGTGTACAGCTGTGAATATTTGTAATTCCTGGATTAGGTAGTGACCTAATATAGTGACACTCTGTTGTACATATAAATCATTGTCATGGTATTAGAGCTTTGAGTTTGTTTTTCTGGTGAAGTCACCATCAAATCGTGAATTCCAGTATCTTTTTTTCTTCTTCAAACCATGTCTTCATTCACTGAAACCAGTGACACTTCGAAGTTTCTTTGACCAACAACAACAAGTCTGCCACAATGGGAGAATTGCAGAATATTCAGGCAGCATATAGGTTGAACGGGAAAAATTATCTGAAGTAGTCTCAATTGGTCCACACGTTCTTAAAGGGTAGAGGAAAATTGAGTCACCTGCTTGGCACCGGTCCGAAACAAGGCGATCCTAAATTTTATGCTTGGGATGAACAAGATTCTTTGGTGATGTCTTGGTTATGGAACTCTATGTTACCAGAAAATAATGATACATTTATGTTTTTGAACACGGCCAAGGAGATATGGGAAGCAGTCAACCAGACCTATTCTAAATTTGGTGATGTTGCACAGATCTATGAGATCAAAACAAAAATTTCAGTCGCTAAACAGGTAAATCGATCAGTCACAGAATATTCAATTTTTTTGAAGAACCTATGACAAGAGATGGATCATTATCAATGCATCCAGATGAAATGCAGTGAAGATGCAGCTATCCTTAAGAGATATGTTGAAAAAGATAAAATTTATGAGTTTCTTGCTGGATTAAACATTGAGTTTGATGCCGTAACAGTACAAATACTTGGAAAAAAGGATTTGTCATCTTTGAATGAGGCAATAGTAATTGTTCTTATTGAGGAAGGTAGAAGGGGTGTTATGATTGAAACTCCGACAGTAGTGAGTTCGGCAGTTGGTGTCCAAAAATTATACTATGAAGAGTTAAGGCTCTGAGTAGCATCTTGATAAAGGCAATGGGCAAACAGATCTGTCAAGACCATCCAATAAGGACTCTTTGTAGTGTACATATTGCAAAAAATCATGCCATACCAAGGAGAAGTGCTGGAAATTCCATGGCAAACCTCAAACAATGGACAAAAAATGGTCCGAGAAGAGTGGACAAACAAGAGGATAGGGACAAGCGCATATGGCTAACACACCCAAAGAATGAAGAAAACTTCCCAACTACCGAATACCACAAAAAGGAGATTAAAAAATTGACGACTCTGTTGGGGACATTAGAGAAGCCGCCAACAACAGGTACTTGTTCTTTGGTGTTCTCAAGTATTTCTCCTCGCTCTTCTCATGTTTCCTCTACTCATGTTTTTAATACCTCGAATAAGGTCTCCTTCAACTCCTGGGTCATTGACTCAGGAGCTACAGCTCACATGACCCATTCATCTCAAAATTTTGTTTACTATACCCCTTGCCCAACAATAGAAAAATAACTATGGCTTATGGAGCAATGACAACTGTAGCTGGCCAGGGGGGATGTCTTTTTGAGTGATTACCTTACACTTAAGAATGTCCTTCACGTCCCAAAATTATGCACCAATCTTGTGTCAATCCAAGAACTCACTGCTGATTCTAATTGCAGTGTGTCCTTTAATCCCTCTCATTGTGTTTCGGGAATAGGGCACAAAGAGGATGATTAGACATGCTAGGGAGAGACGGTCTTTACTATCTTGAAGAATTGAATGGATAACAGAGTTAAGAGTTTATCACGATTATCATTCCTTTTCGAGTCATTCAAATCCTAAAAGACAAGATCTGGCTTCAACACCTTCATCTTGGTCACCCATCTTTTAAGGTTTTCAAAATAATGTTTCCTTCACTGTTCAAAGGTTGAGCCGTTGACAGCTTTCACTGTGATGTGTGTGAACTTGCAAAACACAAACTTGCTTCTTTTCCTATCAACAATAAAAGAAAATCAGTTCCTTTTCCCTTGATTCATAGTGATATTTGGGGAGTGTCTACAGTTGCTAATGTTTCTAGGGCACGATGGTTCGTCTCATTAATTGACGATTGCACTCATGTGTCTTGGATTTTTCTGTTAAAAAATAATCTGATGTGAGTGTGGTCTTTCCAACTTTTTATAATATGACCAAAACTCAGTTTGATGTTGGGATAAAGAGTTTTTTATCTAACAATGCTAAAGACTTTTTTAACCAATTTCTCTCTCTTCATTTCCAAGAAAAGGGTATCATCCATAAATCTACTTGTGTTAACACACCCCAACAAAATGGAGTGGCCGAATGCAAGAATTTCTAGCCGTTACAAGGGCTTTCTTGTTTCAAAAAAAGTCCCAAAACAGTATTGGGGGGAAGCAGTTTTAACTGCTGCACATCTCATCAATAGGCTCCCTATAAGAGTTCTGGTCTTCAAAAGTCCAATGAGTGTTCTCCAACATTTATTTCCAGATTTTAATGCATCAACTAATCTTGTCCAAAAAATATTTGGCTGTGTTGCATTTGTTCATGTGCATTCTCAAAATAGAGGAAAACTCGACCCTTGAGTTCTTAAATGTGTCATTGTTGGCTATTCCTCCACAAAAAAGGGCTACAAATTTCTAGCCCTATAAGGAAATTTTATGTGTCAGCTGGTATTACTTTTGTCAAACAAGATCATTACTTTACTAGTCCTTACCTTCAGGAGGAGAAATCTTTCATAGAAGATAAAGATAGGGATTTTTTTCTCCTTGAGTTTCCAGTCGTTTATTCCGAGACAAACATTCTGCCAAACACCACATCTGAATCAAACTTGCAATTAGAAGTTGAACCTCATACATCCAAGTCACAATGAATGTTACATGGGATGCAAACTCAAGACTCTAATGGTCCATTGTAGGTTTACTCAAAGAAAAGAGTACCAATCTATCAACCTATGCCGGCACAATCATTTGATTCTACTTCTGGTCATATCGAAGTAAGTACTCCTCTCGATGATAGTCCCTGAAACACTTGAACAACAGGACTGTGATGTTCCTATTGCTCTTAGAAAAGGAGTTAAAGATGATACCAAACACCCTTTGTATTTGTTCATATCCTATAAGAATCTTTCTCCTAAACACAAGACCTTTCTTACTAGATTAAATGAAGTTGATATTCCTAAAACATTATGTGAGGCATTAGGAAATGAGAATTAGAAAAATGCTATGAAGATTGAGATGAAGCACTTGAGAAAAACAAGAGTTGGGACTTGGTGAGGCTGCCAAGAGCGGAGAAACCAGTTGGGTGTAGATGGGTGCTCACAACTAAATACAATTCAGATGGATCTTTGGAAAGGTATAAGGCAAATAATTTATACAACACTAACCCAAGAAGACACATTTGACTAATTGATGAGATAGTTTATCAAAGGATTGACCAAGAACATGGACACGAAGGCAAAGAGGAAATAATTCACTAGTAGGCTTTAGAATCTGTAAAGGAATCTTACCACTAAGCACAGATGACGATATTCTATTGATAAAAAAACAAGTAGTGAGAACAACATCCCTCCAGTAAGATTTAGGAACCTTCATTTGAAAGAGCATAATGTGTACAACATCGAGTGACGACTTTTTCGTTCTGCAACTCCATTTTGTTGTGGAGTATAGACACAGGAAGACTAATGTAAAAATGGTATTGGCATTACAAAATGTATCAAATTTTTTATTCAAGGCCATTATCATTATGCACAGTATGAAATGAAGAACCAAACTGATTTTTTTATTTTTACTATAAAACTTCAAGAATACATAACAAACTTTTGATTTCTCCCATAGGAGATACACCCTTGTAGTCCGATTGGAGTCATCAATAAACGGAAAAAAAAGGTAATCAGAGACATTGAGTATCCTACAAGGACCCCATACATCTGAATGAACAATATCAAATAAATGATTACTACGACTTGAACTGGGGGAAAAGGACACTCTATGGTGCTTCACGAGTTGACAAGAGTCGCATTGAAATGACAAAGTAGAAGGTAACTTTGGAAGTAATTGGAGTAACTTGGTTAGAGATGGATGTTTTAGCCACAAGTATCACTGGAGAGGTGAAACAACTGCATTGAAAATTGAAGGAGATGGAGATGGTTGTACTACATCTTCCATGTAGTAGAAGTTCTCTTTCGCATACTCGAAACCAATCATCCTCCCTGTCTATAGGTCATAAAAAACACAGTGAATAGGATGGTTTTACGCTGTTATATTGTGGGACCCACCATGGAGTCACAAGCTAGTGGGACCCACCAACATAGGTTGGTTTTACTCTGTTATATTGTAGGACCCACCATGGAGGCACAAGCTAGTGGGACCCACCATGAAGACATGGGCAAGATTTAATCTACTACAATGTGGGACCCACCATGAGATTTCGTGGGACCCACAAGGATAGCCATGAGTTGGCAATCTATCCTAGAAGGGCAGGTGGTTAGAAGATCTTGTGGGATCCACAAATATATCCATGAGTAGGCAACATATCTTGGAAGATCTCGTTTGTATTATATTAGGATTCTATTTACATCAAGTTACCGTAAGTAGTTTTCTTTAATTGAATGTAATTAGGGAAAGGGTTTATTCTATCTAGATTCTACCACGTCCTCCATTATAAATAAATGACTTGTACATGGATTCAAGACATTTGATCATTATTGAAATTGAGAGTTATTCTTCTTGAGTTCTTGAAGGAACTTTTCGAACTTATCAGGGTTTCTCCTATGGCTTTCAAAATCGACTTATCAAACGGATTTCCATCTCCGCTTGTGGCGTCTTCACTATACCGAGGTTCTTGCTTTGCTAAGCAACGGGTCGCGGTTTCCATCCAAACTTGAAAGGTCTTGGGGACGATTACCAGATTTGGTATCGGGTTTCGTCACAGGTTGATGTGGTTCGTATCAGTAGCTATAGGGATGGAAGCATTCTGAGCCATGGATGAAGATTGCAACCAATTGTGCCATGCACTGAATCAACTGTTGAAGTTCCTCCGGTGCACCAAGAGCAATTCCAACTACACCACTAGTAGAGGATTTCCCACTCTTAAGAAAAGTTGAGTTTGCTCAGGCTAGCTTGCCAACTTTGTCCCTGCATTTGTCTGAAATATGATTAGCACATCCACAATGGACACATTTTTTGTCACTACTTCCACCACTACAATCTCAGGCATGCCCAAATGTATCTCTGCCTCATCCTCAACCACCTTGGCCACGTTCACGAGGCGTCTCAAGCGATCTTGAACTAGCTGGATATTGAGACCAGCAGCTTATACCCCCTTGTTATCCTTATTTCCCTATGGAACTCCAGCAACTTCTGCACACATTACACGATTAAAGTCCTTTCTGAGTGTAGGAGTAGTATCATCTGCAAGTAATTGGGCTCGAACTGCATCATATTCTGACCCCAAACCGTCGAAGAATTTATGGAGTTGTCCCTACTGTGCTCGAAGCTCAAATTCTTTGGTGGTGAAGGGATGATATGTCTCAATTTCCTGTAGAATACTCTACAACTCACTAAAATAATCAATAACTGAGTGATATCCCCTCTTTAATCCAAAAATCTCAAATACAACTCATAGATTCTAAATAAGTTGCTCTCTTGATCATAGAAGGCTTCTAGTGACTTCCAAATTTCCTTGGAGGTCTCACAATTCATCACTTGCTTTCTGAATTTTGACTCTATACATTTTAGGAGCTAAGTCATGACTAAACTATCTTCTACCTCCCAATCATCCGTTATCAGGTCAAGAGGATCATCCCTTAAGTATTTTGTCTTCCGTTTAGTCTTCAGATAAATCCTAAACCAACAATAATTTTGTCCATTTAATTTCTCAATAGTGACTATAATGGTCTCCTTACTACTTAAAAATTCTCAGATTTTTTGGCTGGTGTAATCACTTCTCCTGAATCAGCCATCATTCAGTAACTACAGCCACCAGAATTTTCACATATAGATGCCAGAATATACTGTCAAATGAACTAGTATATAAAATAACACTAAAGGAGCAATATATAAGCCTGCACAAATAAAGTGGCGCCCACATAGTGCATAAAATTAGGGCACCAACACAATTGATATGACCACACGTCCACTATACAGTAATCTGTGTGAAACAACTTCAAAAGAGATCAAATAGGGCTTATGTCAGCCCTGGGAATGATGATGCAGGTAATTTGCAGGTCTAGCAGACCTCGCAAGCACAAAATTAGATAGGGGAACCCAAACAACCTTCTAGGGGCAGAAAAAACTTCATAAAGTAGTTCAATTGACAGCACAAGCTATCAACCCTAGGGTTATGGCACAAATAAAGGGAAAAAAATCTAACATTTACCTTCAATCAGTAGTAATTATGTGAAATCCCTCGTTCTGGAGACTATGCATGCTTGAGATGGAGAAAAATCTTGTTAATCCCATAAAAATCAGATCGATTGAAGAAAATATGAAAAATATGAAAAATAAGAAGAAATAGAGGAAGAAAGAAAAGGAAAAAGAGAAGAGAAGAAGTTGGCAAGCTGCATTGAAAGAGTAGCAGCCAATGGGTCTGAGATTGACCCTAATTCTCCATGTAACCTCACATACGTTAAAAGATTACAAAATGACTGATATACCCTCTACACTTAAGCTCCTATAACTCTTTAATTACCCATTAGAATGATAGAAAATTTAACCAAATAGTTTCAACAAGAAGACAAGGTAACAGCTATCCTAAGAGGAACATACGACCATGAGAAATGACTAAAATACCCTTTTACATATGTTTCAACAAGGAAAATGAGCAAAAAAAAATTATTGAATTAAAAAACATTTCCAAGTTACTCCAGATGAATCTGAACCTGAATCAGTTCCATCAACAAGTTTTATGGTCTTTCTTTCCAAAATAGTAAGTCTGAGAAGAGTTTTTAAATATAATTTACACTGATTTTTCTATCCCAAAGATACTATGTTTCAGTACTTACAGCTATGCCAGAAAGCCCGCCACTGACTATGCCAATCCCAACATTTATTAATGCTTTTGGCTGCTCACTAAGGTGATTCAGAGCAGAACCAATTTTTGTATGCATGAAATAACGTGTGTACTCGTAAGTGCTGAAGAAGACAGCATTTCCAATGGATTCTCTCAATATTGTTGCATAATATCCACGAAATATACCCTTAATCTGAAAGAAAGCTCATACATCAACTTCATGCATATACAGTGTCAACCAAGGAAGAAGATGACAAAAGTATCTGCTCACCCCTTCTGTCTTTATGGTTGTCACAGCACAATCAAGAGGACCATTGTATCGATTATACTTGGTATTTGCTAAATCCATTCCATATACTTGCATCCTACACTGAAACAGCTTTAAATGTCACAAGAATTGTGAATAGCACAAAATCATGATTACACATAGCAGGCACACAAACTTACTTTCACCAGCTCAGCTGGACATAGTATTAAACTAATTATAGCTCCACTACAACCTGCTGAAGGAACAACTACCTGGATCTGTGGCCTGCTACTCGACATTTCACCCTTATTATGAACCAACAGAAAAAATGTTAAATCAAACAAAGACACAAGTTAGCTGGTATAATTGTCAAAAACAGGAGACGAAGTTTAGCTTTTAAAAAAAAGGACTTTTTCCATGTTAAAACCTGCAATGTCTTTTTGAGTTGGGAGTACATGCCAAAGAAAAGCGAACTTTCAAACGCCATCCCAACAAAAGAAGATGTTGCACCTCTATAAAGTCCTCTGACCTGAAAAGAGAATGGAATAGTATTTGAGCATGACATGCATTTAAAGGACAATGCATTAGAAAAAGAAACTAGAAACTTGCTTCTGTGACAAGTGAAAATTAAACATCCATGGAAGCTTATCATCAAGGTAATATATCACCAAATAAGTCCAAATTTTGTACATCAAATCACCTAAGACCTGTCATAGACGGCCATTGTTTCATAAAATGCTTGTCAATGAATGGTTTACCATCATTTCATGAATTTGGTGTTTAAATACCTTGATGTTTTAACCATGTTAGGCATATCACCAGAGTGAAATTTTGTTTCTCTGCTTGGTTGTGATAGACCCCAAATTAGTGTTACCTACTCTAGAAGGAGTAAACAGGAGGATAATTAGAGAGTGATTAATGTGGCCAGGGGTATTTTGGGAATTTTATAATGTTAAGTGGTTCGGGAGGGAATTTAGAGGCAGAACAGTGGGAGAGGAAGGGGCGCGTCGTTTTGTCTTCAGAGTATGGCTCAGAAAGAGTACTGGTCTCTCGAATACCAGTGGTTATCGTTGATTATTTCCAGTGAGTTCTACCTTGATTTTGAGAGTGGAGTTGTCATTTTTTTATCTCTATTATCATTGTGCCGAAGGATTACTACTATCGGGGGTTCATTAGCGCTGTTGAGGATTCATTGTCGACTCGAGGAGGTATATTTATTTCGATTTCAGTAATGAAGGTTCGTCGATTATTTCTCCTTGGCTTGGAAATCTTTATTCTTGTTATCGGGTTGTATCATCTGGTATCAGAGCGAGGTTGGGTTCGCCTTTGGATTTCAGCAGTGAAGCGGAGTTTCCGTTTCTTTCCGTTGATTGGATTCGCAAAAGATTTCGTTATTTCTATCGGACGTACAGCAACGCTATCAGGAGAACAACGTCGGGTCGAGAGCGTGAAAAACGATCCTCATGGCAACCACCAAAATGGAGTCGAGGGTGGAATCGGTGGAGGAATCGTGAGCTCAGTAAGGGAGGAGGAGAGCTCGATGAAGGAAGAGGTTCGGAAGATTCTGGCCTTGGAACAGGGGTTGACGACGCTGATTGGGCGTGTTGAACAACTCCTGCGTACCCAAGAGGAGCTCGACCGAAATCTGAATGCGTAGAGTAGGTTGGAGACGACGAGACAAGGGCTGGACTCGGCAGTGGGCGATAACTTGATCCAGAGAGGTATCGGACACGGAAGACACGATGGCGAGGTTGACCGGAATTGGCAGAGCCGATATGAAGTGCGACCCAGAAAGTTAGAGTTGCCAGTTTTTTAGGGAGAAGACCCCGATGACTGGATTTACAGAGCTGAACGCTATTTCTCACTTAACCGGGTATCTCACGGTGAAAAACTGGCTGTCGCAGTAGTATGTCTAGAAGGGGAGGCATTAAAATGGTTCAAGTATGAAAATAACAGGAGGGAGATCATGAACTGGGAAGAATTTCAGTCCTTATTGCTAAAACGGTTCAGAAGTTCCGAAGACGGTTCTCCTTATGAGAAATTTTTGGCGCTGAAGCAGGAGACCACCGTGAGAGATTACAGAAGGCGATTTGAGGATTTGGCTTCCACATTGAAAGATATTCCAGAAAAGGTGTTGGAGTCCAACTTTGTTAATGGGCTTAAGCCTGAAATTCGGGCCGAGGTGAGGGTGTTGGAGCCCAATGGATTGGGAAGGACCATGGAGTTGGCCCAAAAGTTGGAAGAAAAAAATAAAGTTATTAAGCAGACTCGGTTTGGGCTGGGTACTCCAAAACTAGCAGGGACCATAGTTGGGGGTAATGGGAGGACCACGTCCATGGCAGACATGAAGAAACATGAGATGTAGAAGAAGACGCCATTCAAGAAACTCACGGAAGCCGAAATCCAATACCGAAGAGAGCAGAGTTTGTGCTACCGTTGTGATGAAAAATTCTCAGTTGGGCATAGATGTATAAACAAGGATCTACAAGTGCTGATTTTACAAGAGCTGAAAGATGAAGTTATGGAGGATGATGAAGACGGCAAGTGTGAACAGCAGGAGGAAGAGGTTAGAGTGGTTGCTCAAATAGTGGAGGTGTAGTTGAATTCGGTAGTTGGATTAACACTTCCAAAGACTATCAAGATTGCGGGAAGTATCGGAGAACAACCAGTCATCGTACTTATTGATAGGGGAGCAACCCATAATTTTATTTCCACTACAGTGGTAAAAAAAATGTGCCTGCCTTTATCTCCAATAGCAAAGTATGGCGTTCAATAGGGTACAAGTGCGGCACTTCCCAGGGGAAGGAATTTGTAAGGGGGTTCGATTAACTCTTCAAGGAATAGAGGTCGTGGAGGATTTTCTGCCTTTAGAATCAGGAAGCACTGATGTGATTTTAGGTGTACAATGGTTGGAAACCTTAGGAGGAACATATACGAATTGGAAAATGAGACGGTGGTGTTACAGGGAGATCCCTCCTTGCACAAAACTTTGGTTTCACTCAAGGCGATGATGCGAACTATCAAGCATGAGGGACATGGGGTTCTTGTGGGGTTGGACAGTACCACAGTGGCAGCGTCACAACTGAAGAAGGACACGACAGTGATGGTGAAGAAAGTTTTGACGGAGTTGGGGATGTTTTTGCCATGGCCCAAGAGTTACCACCAAAAAGGGAAAAGGAGCATGCCATAACTTTGAAGGATGGAGCTTCACCGGTGAGTGTTCGTCCATACCAGTACCCCCAAATACAAAAAGATGAAATAGAGAGGTTGGTGGGAGAAATGTTGGCTGCTGGAATCATACATACTAGCACTAGCCCTTTTTCAAGCCCCGTGCTATTAGTCAAGAAGAAAGACGGTAGCTGGAGATTTTGTGTGGACTATAGAGCCCTTAACAAGGAGACTATTCCGGATAAGTTTCCCATCCCAGTGATTGATGAGTTGTTAGATGAGCTTCATGGAGCACAAGTCTTTTAGAAGCTGGAATTGAAGTCGGGATACCACCAAATCAGAATGAAAGCAGCAGATGTGCACAAGACAGCTTTCTAGACTCATGAAGGACACTACGAATTCTTGGTCATGCCTTTTGGGCTTACCAATGCACCAACTACATTTCAACCCCTTATGAATGAGGTATTCAAACCCTTTCTCCGGCAATTTGTATTGGTATTCTTCGATGATATTTTGAGATATATAGTCCAAGTTGGAGTGCTCATTGTGATCATTTAGTGGCTGTTTTGGAGAAATTAAGAGCACACAAGCTGTATGTTAATTTTACGAAGTGTTCTTTTGGGAGAGAACAGATAGAATACTTGGGACATATCATTTCTAGAGAGGAGGTGTCAATTGATCCGAGTAAGATACAGGCTATGGTGGATTGGCCCGCACCAACCACACTTAAGGAACTAAGGGGTTTCCTTGGTCTTACAGGATACTACCGGAAATTTGTTTCGGGTTATGGAGATATTGCGAGACCCTTGACTAATTAATTAAAGAAAGAAAGGTTTGGGTGGTCGGATGAAGCCACCGGGGTATTTGAGCGTTTGAAGGAAGCCATGACTACGGTACCAGTTTTGGCTCTACCTGATTTTTCGAAGTTGTTTATTGTGGAGACCAACGCATCTCGATATGGGCTAGGGGCTGTTCAACTGCAAGATCAACGGCCGATTGCATTTTTTAGTCAAGTATTGAGTGAACGAGCCCAATTGAAGTCTATTTATGAAATAGAACTCATGGCCATTGTGTTGGCTATTCAGAAATAGCGTCCTTACCTGCTAGGAAGGAGGTTTTTGGTGCGAACTGACCAGTAAAGTTATAATTCTTGCTGGAACAGCGTCTTGTAAGTGTGAAATATCAACACTGGTTGGTGAAATTGATGGGCTATGACTTTGACATTCAATATCGACCGGGGGCAAGTAATAGAGTGGCGGATGCCTTCTCTCGCAAACCGGACATGATGAATATAGCTGCAGTTTCTGGGGTGCAATGGCTGGATATGGATGTTTTACAACAAGAAGTGGCAGCAGACTCATTCTTACAACAAATTATCACACGATTGCAAACTGGTGACAAGGTAGTAGAGTTTGGGCAGCTCTTTTACAATGGTAGGTTGGTTTTATCTATGACTTCTTCCTTAATTCCAACCTTATTGCGTGAATACCATTGCACACCTATTGGGGGCCATTCAGGAGATGTTAAAACATATAGAAGAATGGTTGTGAACTTATATTGGCTGGGTATGAAGAAACAAGTGACTGAATTCGTTCAAAATTGTGAGATCTGCCAAAAGAACAAACACTTGGCAAGGTCTCCAGCTGGTCTTCTACAGCCTATTGACTTACCAGAGATGGTTTGGGAGGATTTGACCATGGACTTTATTGAAGGGTTGCCAAAGTCAAAGGGCATTGATACTATTATGGTGGTGGTGGATAAGTTGAGCAAGTATACTCACTTTTTGGTGTAGCGGCACCCATTTACAGCCAAAACTATGGCTGATTTATTTGTAAGACAGGTGATTAGTTTGCATGGGGTGCCCAAGTCTACTATTTCGAATTGGGACAACGTGTTTATGAGTCATTTCTGGCAGGAACTCTTTCACCTCCAAGGGACTGATTTGCGGCACAGCACCACCTACCACCCTCAAACAGATGGTCAATCTGAAGTGGTTAACAGGTGTTTGGAGACCTATCTTCGATGTTTCGCTTCTAATAGACCAAAAACTTGGGCGAAATGGTTGTCATGGGCAAAATATTGGTATAACACCAGCTTCCATTCTTCTACAGGTACTACTCCATTCCGAGTCTTATACGGACGTGACCCTCCGTCCTTATTGCACTATAAGTCTAGGACAGCTACAGTTTCTGAAGTCGAACAGATTTTAGAGGAACGGGATGGATGCGTATCTTGACGATTTGAAGATGCAATTACTACGGGCTCAGTAGAGAATGAAGGCCACGGCTGATCTTAAAAGAAGGGATGGAGAGTTTCAGGTGGAGGATCGCAAGTTTGTAAAACTCAGGCCCTATCGGCAACACTCCTTGGCCACTCGGCGCAATGAGAAGTTGGCAGCACATTTTTATGGACCTTTTGAGGTGGTGTCACGAGTTGGAAGAGTTGCTTACAAACTGCAACTCCCACAAAAGTCCTCTGTGCATCCGGTGTTTCTTGTCTCCCAACTTCGTCGAGCAAAAAGAATATCACATTCATCTTCAATTCTTCCTCCACAATTGATTGTTGAATTAGAAATGTAGGTTGAACCTGCTGCCATTTTAAATATACGAAGAGTGGACAAAATGGGCAACAACAGTTGGAGGTTTTGGTGCAATGGAAGGACCTACCCGAATTTGAAGCCACTTGGGAGGATTTTGAGGCAATAAGGCTCCAGTTTCCTGCTTTTCACCTTGAGGACAAGGTGAAAGTTTGGGCAGGGGGTAATGATAGACCCCAAATTAGTGTTACCTACTCTAGCAGGAGTAAACAGCAGTTGGGAGGATAATTAGAGAGTGATTAATGTGGATAGGGGCATTTTGGGAATTTTATAATTTTAAGTGGTTCAGGAGGGAATTTAGAGGCGGAACAGTGGGAGAGGAAGGGGAGCATCGTTTTGTATTTAGAGCGTGCCTCAGGGAGAATACTGGTCTCTTGAATACCAGTGGTTATCGTCGATTATTTCCAGTGAGTTCTACCTTGATTTCAAGAGTGGAATTGCCCGTTTTTTATCTCTATTATCATTGTGCCGAAGGATTAGTGCTATCAGGGGTTCATTAGCACTGTCGAGGATTCATCGTCGACTCAAGGAGGTTTATTTATTTTGATTTCAGCAGTGAAGGTTCGTCTATTATTTCTCTTTGGCTTGGAAATCTTTATTCTTGTTATTGGGTTGTACCAGGTTGTTGTTTTCCTTACAATGATATCAGAAAATGTTCACTGCTACCATTGATTTGAAGGTTGTCATGTCCAATTCATGAACATTAGTGCCCATTATAGTCCAATTTATAGTATTTAGTACCCTTCAAAAAAATTATACCAGTATAAATTTTTAACTACAATTCAAAGTTTAGAATTCAGATAATTTGAGGAAAATAAGATCACATTTACTCTTACTCTTGCACTAAACATGTTCAAAAAATCACGATATCAGCACCCTCTTGACAATAAGCATTGACTTTTTCATCCACCTAAACACAATTCACTAATTAGTGGATTCCATCCAGCAAAGAAATGCAAACTACGACACTTATCGTCCCAGTCTGTTTCGTGCAACCAAAAGTATACCTCATGCACCTAAAAACTGAGGGCAATCCTCAGTACAGATAAAATAGGAAAACTTATCCTTAATCACAGTTGGTCAAGTCCATAGTTTTTTCCTACTTGTCATTGTTTGAGGGAAAGGCAAATATGAGAGTTAAGTGCTCTTGGAATCATTGTTTTTTAGCTCCGTTTATCTATCCTCATCGTCTTTGCCATAGCTTTATCCTTTACAATGTCAAGGTCATCTCCATGAATCCTCATTCCCCAATCAGTTGTGTCAAAAGCTAATTTTATCTCTTTGTTACCCTTCTTCAAGCCTTTATTCATCACTTATATTCATGCTATTTTCAGCCTTTCGCTATTTATTGTCGGTTCCATGCTCCAACTAAATGAAAAAAAAGAACACAAGCTACTCTCTATAAAACTCTTAGACAGGATGAGAAAAGCCAATTTGATTGATTTGATCATTTATCAACTAGTTTGACCCATGGATCATCAAGCCAAATTTCTTCTTAAAGCAATCTACAATAGCTATTGCTAGAGCCTGAAAAAACCCGTATTTTATTGGGGCCAACATGCAAATATACAGCAAAACATCACAGAATTAGTTTCCTTCACACTAAAAATAATTACTTGTCGGCAGATAGGGGATTCTTACTCCTTCACTACTCAAGATCTTTGAGGCACAGTGCAGTGCATTCTTGTACTTCTTTCCTGATGCTTCGGTATTATGCGTCTGGAGTTTCACCTGAGAGATACATATAACTTATCATATGGACCAACAGCCAGGACAGGGATGAGAGACAACTAAAAGAAAACATTCGGCTTCCTTTATGCTAATCAATTTGAAAAAGAACAAGCACATCTGACATAATAAATAAGCTTATACATCTTATTTCAAAAAAAAAAAAACATCTGACATAATAAGGAATCTAATATATGCGCTTCCTCTAAATGTCATTGTGAAAATTTTGATGTGTTACCTGAGACAATGGTCCTAATTGCAATTATTTCAACTAGCTATTTTACATTTTCAAATAACAAGAGAAAAATATGATGAACGTTTTACTGAATAAAAATACAAACTCTCAAATACTTGGGTATTTGAAAGTACAGAGCAGTGCGTTTTTTTAGTAAAATTATAAAGAAAATTTAAGAAATACTAATGGAATTACTAACCACGTTTACAGTCCTCGGTACTTTCGTATGAAAAAGCCAGATATCTTCAGCAAGTTTCGGCTATAATATCAATGAAATAAAAATGTGATTACTGACCGGGTTTACGGTACTTATCGGTACTTTCATACAACCAAGCAGATATTTTTAGCAATGGAATTTCCATTATAACTTTCATCATAGTTTGCGAACAAGAAGTACATGAAAGAAATGCCATAAGTCTTTTTGCATATTTGAGTGGAGAACAGACACCAAACAAAAACTTAATCACAGAGACTCCAACAAATAACAACATCAGACAATAAACAAGGATTAAGTGAACATTATAAGAAGATATATGTACCTTAATGGTGTCGAACGGATGCCCAGTGACAACTGTGGCAATGCCTGCAGCGAAACCGGCGACATACTCCTTTGCAGCATCACCCATTTTTCTACTCTCTAATTCCTCTTCAATTTGTCATCTTAGCTCTTTCCTCCCTTCTCCCAAAACGGAATCATCTCATCTACTCATCTCGGTAGAGAAAATTTATGTCAACAAAAGAACATGAGGGGATTTCACTGTGCAGTCTCCCCTTCACTCCACTTTCTGCATTTTGTCAGTTCGGCACAAGTTCGCGATGAGCGACATTGAAAGCTCAGGACGTGCTGATACGATTTAGATACGGCTCAGGATGGGCTGACGGAGGCCTTCTGCGCGGTTTGATGGCGAAAGTTACATTTGGACCTAGCAAGTGTGCACCGAGTGTCTAGATGAGTAGGTCAAAGATAAAACTTCGAAGAGTTTTTTTTCTCCAAATTTAAAATTGGGAAAAGAGGCTGGACTTACTACCAAACTTTTTGTTTTTTAAAAAATATAATTTATTTATATTAATATTATAATCATTATTTTACTAATAAAATATTAAAATAATATCAACAAAAATGTATAGACTAATAAACAAATATAGAATAATAATAAATAAACTTTAATTATTCAATTCAATTATGATAGTAAAAGTGAAAATTGGATGGACTTAGTTTATATATATACTTAGGTTCATAAAAATTATAGAAAACTAACTATAAAATAATTGTTTTTATTTACCAAAGTGGAACAAAAATTACCAACTTGGTTGGGGATAAAGTTATAAAAAAATATTCGCAAGAGGTAATCAATTCTAATTGAACCCGATTTGACCCAGCAACCTTGGATAATGTCATGCATAAAATTAAACTAAATAAATGATTGGGGGAAGTTTCTTCTTTGCATGAATTTTCATTTTGCAAAGGATGAGAGAAAACAAAGCCTCATTGTAACCCCATGGAAGAAGGGCATTGTCTTTCCCTTCCTCCCATGGAACTTCGGTATGACGGAGGGGACGATTGCCTTCAAATGATAGGGAAGGGTTGAAGCTCTACCTCCTTATATTTCTGGTTTTGGTGGAGTTAGAAAATTTCTTTTGGGCGGTGGTGTTGGGAGTTAGGACATACTAAAATTTTTTACTTATCAAATAAAATTTAGTTACATTGAAAATAATAATATCATTAAATAATTATAAAAAAATTTATACATACAATACGAACCAAAACAAAAGATTACTTAAACAATGTGCATCATTCCTTCATATTATTTGAAGTCATTTATTATTGACTTTGTTGAAAATCCTAGAGAATGACAGTTTGGTCATTTTACATATTATGTATTTCTTGGAGTCTATGCTATGTTGTTCTACATCTTTTAATATGTCATTGGTCTAAATTTTATATAATTCTAGTAAGTGTAGTGGGAGATATAAAGGATTAAGTACACTTAAGTGAAGAGGGGTAATTTTGTAATTTGAATTTAACCCCACTTATCCCACTTATTTAAGAAAATGGGGGTCATGCACAACCCCTAATAAGACTCAATTTCAAGAATCTTTTATTCGTCTCTCTTCTTCCTCTCAATTTCTACCCTTTTTCTCAGAGTTTTACTTTTCTATAGTATCAAAGTGATAGATCCTGATTGGAGGGTCCTTTAGTCAATCAGATCTTCTCTTTGAAAGGTGCAACATCCAAGAAAGCAGAGTTTTTTCAATTTTGTTGTTGACTAGTTAATAAAATTTTTATTTTTTTGTCTCCTACTTCTGCCATAACTCTAGGTTTGATAATCTCTACTACTGATTGAGTAGTTCTATGTACAATCTTTGCCTCTTGATGGATTTCTAGGCTAAGGTAACTCCATCCCTATGTGCACAACCAAGATTATGACCATGTGTTTGCATCATCTTTAAAGTTAACCTTGTTTTGGTGTGCGTATACTCACTTTGCCCAAACCCTAGGAAATTCGGAAGTGAAGCCTACATATTTGACACTTACACAAGTCTTTTGAAGGTAAAATTAAGGTTTATTTAATCCTTATCATACTCTAATGGTTGATACCGGTAAAGTTGACACTCCTCCCTCAAGAGAAGTTAGTAACTATGATGGAAAAGACACTATTTTAATTACATCAAAAAAGTTGAGTGACTCAAATTATTTAAGTTAGGCCAAATCTATGAGGATCTACTTGACCGCCAAGTGAAAGTCAAGGTTTATCAGAGATGACCCACCAGTACCTTTAAATGATGATTGGGCGGCAAAAGACTCTCAAGTAATGACATAGTTAATAAATAATGTGGATTCCAAACTAAGGAATCAGATTATGAATTGCGAGACAGCAAAGAAGATGTGGATCTCACTAAAATCCTTATATGCACAAGGGAGTAATTTATCTCGAGGGCATGAGTTGTATACAAATTTTTTTACTATCAGGAGGGGTGATAGACTTGTTATTGAATTTTATAGTGAATTTCTTGGAGTCGAGTAAGAAATTAATGTTTATCACTCATTCACTACTAATGAACAAGAACTGAAAAAACAACAATCTCAATTGCTGGTTTCAAGGTTCCTTGATGGATTAGAATCAGAATTTGATGAAGTAAAAACATAGTTACTTGCCTCAAATGAGGTACCTACTCTATCTTCTACCTTTAATAGATTATGAGGACCGAGAATATAGTAATATCTAGAAGTGACAAGAGTATTAAAATTGTTGATTAATCTGCACTTAGCATTATTAACTACTAAGAGTCCTCCAAAGGTCGTGGAGTAGTAGTAGAGGCAGGGGGAGAGATGGGCCTAGCCTAGCAAAGGCTGAGACTGAGGTGATGGTAAATTCGAACCAAAATGCAGTCATTATAGTTGGACTAACTGCTTCTCTGATAAATGCAATCATTACTTAAGAGTATTAAGTATGGGAAACCAGCATGGTACAACTCAACGGTTCATGAGAAAAATACAGTCCTTACTGCACCATGGAATAATATTGTTTTGGGTGCTTCTGATGAGGTGTTAAGTTGTGGAGCCTAATCAATGTCTGACGCTGAGTCGGTACGCTGATTGACCTTCGCGGTAAGGTCGTAGTGGGGGTTGGAAGGAGGGCAGGGAGTTTGAGAATTTCACTCTTGTAAAGCAGTTACCGTAGTTTTCTCTTTATAATTAGAGGCAGGGGGTGCAATTCGGGTTTTATCATCATCATGGAGAAAGACCTTTAGTTGCAGCACAAGAAGGGTTAGAGAAAAAACACATATAAGTGTGTGTGATTTCTCTTTGTAAACTATTTCATCTTCATAGTGGATTACTGCAACGGCAAAAAATAAGACATAGTCTCACCTTGAGGCAAACCTGTATAAATCTTGTTGTATTTTCGTGTTTGCTTTTTTTTTCCTCTACGATTATTATTATTGCTCTCGTTAGATTGGAATTAGAGCGTCTAATTCCTAACAAGTGGTATCAAAGTTTTGGTTTGTGATTGAGAGCAATGGCTAGCGGAGAAGGATCAATACTAGGAATCAACAAGTTTGATGGTAGGAATTTTGCTTTATGAAAGATGCAAATCGAAGATTATCTATACAGTAAAAAAATTGCACTCATCACTTCTGGATATGAAACTAGAAGGTATGAAAGATGATGAGTAGAATCTCCTTGATAGACAAGTATTGGGAATTGTCCGATTAACATTTTCAAAGAACGTTGCTCATAATGTGGCATCAGAGAAAACCACATCGGGGATGATGAAGATTCTGTCCGACATGTATGAGAAGCCTTCCACAAATAATAAGTTACATCTCATGAAAAAACTCTTCAATTTAAAGATGACAGGAAATACATAAGTGGCAACACATTTGAATGAGTTTAGCACAATTGTCAATCAATTGACCTTCATTCAAATTAAATTTGATGATGACATTCGTGCCTTAATTCATTTAGCGTCTTTGCCAAATTGTTGGGAGCCTATGAGGGATGCGGTCAGTAACTCTATAAGCAATAGAAAATTGATCTTTAATGATATTTGGGATACTATTCTTGCAGAGGAAGTTCGTAGAAAGGACTTCAGAGAATCGTCGACATCTAATTCTGACCTAAATGTTGATACTAGGGGCAAGAACTTCAAAAGGAAATCCAACAAGGGCAAAGGTGGAGAGAAGTCAAGAAATGGTAGAAGCAAGTCCAAATTCAGAAGGAATGTAGAGTGCAGGAATTGTGGCAAGTCTGGTCACATAAAGAAGAACTGCAGAGCATCGAAGAAGGATGAAAAGAAAAACAATTCCGTAAATGCGGTGATTGAAAAAGTACAAGATACTTTACTCTTATCGGTTGATAGCCCTATTGACTCTTGGGTGTTAGATTCAGGAGCTTCTTTTCACACCATTGTGCACTGTGAGATCATGGAGAATTATGTTGTTGGAGATCATGGGAAGGGGTATCTTGCTAATGGAGAACCTTTGAATATTGTCGGTATTAGTAATGTCAGTTTGAGGATGTCAAATGGGTCAGTGTGGAAAATTCACAAGGTGAGACATGTACCAAAATTTATGCGAAATCTGATCTCAATAGGGCAACTTGATGAAGAGGGTCATAATGTGACTTTTAATGGTGCTACCTGGAAAGTCACTAAGGGAGCCATGGTTGTTGCACGAGGAGTTAAAACTAGAACTCTTTACATCACTTCCAAATGCAGAGACACGGTTGCAGTTGTTGATATTGTTACTAATTATGATATTTGGCATTAGATGCTCGGTCACAAAAATGAGAAGGGAATGAAAGTGCTTTAGTCCAAAAGGAAGCTACCAGGATTGAAAACTATAAACAACAGTTTGTGTGAAGGTTGTATTTTGAGCAAGCAGAAAAGGGTTAACTTTTCTAAGGCTGGAAAGGAGCAAAAGACAGCAAAATTGGAGTTGGTTCACACAGATGTGTGGGAGCCTTCAACTGCTCCCTTCCTTGGTGATTCTAAATACTATGTGACATTTATTGATGATGCACACAGAAATGTATGGGTTTATTTACTAAAAAAGAAATCAGATGTTTTTTATACATTCAAGAGATAGAGAGCAATGGTTGAGAATGACACATATTTGAAGGTGAAGTGTCTGCAGTCAGATAATGGGGGAGAATACATAAATGATGATTTAAAATGGTACTATGCCGATAATGGAATCAAGATGAAGAAGACCATTTCTTAAAAACCTCAATAGAATGGTGTGAGTGAGAGGATGAACAAAACCTTGAACGAGCGTGCTAGGAGCATGAGATTACATGCATGATTGCCAAAGATGTTATGGTTTGTTAACATAGTTTCCTATTTGATCAACAGAGGTCCCTCAACACCATTGGATTGAAAAATACCATAAGAGGTCTGAAGCGGCAAAGATATAAACTTTTCTTTCTTGAAAGTTTTTGGTTGTGTCTCTTATATTCATAATGATTTTGTTGTTAGAAGTAAACTTGATGCTAAATCTAAGATATGTTTCTTTATTGGCTATGGTGGTAACGAGTTTGGTTATCGCTTCTAGAATGACCAAAGTTGTAAGGTTATCAGGAGCAAAGACGTGATATTCAATAAAGGTGCCCTGTATAAAGACAAATTGAGAACGAAATTTGAGAGCACAACTGATGAAACCAAGAAGTTTGAAGTGATTCAGTTGAAAGATCTTTCAATTATTAAGATGGAGAGTTTGCTGAAGAAGACTAGGAAAACATACCCCTAGAAATAAATCAGAACATTCCTACGACTAAACTCAGGAGATTTACTAGAACTAGCAGACCACCAGAAAGGTACTAGTTAAGTTGTGGAGCCTAATCAATGCCCTACGTTGAGCAGGTACGCGGATCGACTTTCATGATAAGGTCATCGTGGGTGTTGGAAGGGGGTGGGAAACCCCCCCCTCCCAGGGGTGTGGGAACGGAGCCCTCGCCAAGTCCACGATATAATAACTATTGTTTCATTAAAGGCAGTTTGGAAATTTTACTCTTGTATCACGGTTGCCCTAGTTTCCTCTTTATATTTGGGGCACCACTATTAGGGTTTTATCATCCGAGGAGCATTAGTTGCGGCCAAGAGAGGTTAGAGAAAAAAAACACCTATAAGTGTGTGCGATCTCTCTTGCAAATTATTTCATCTTCATAGTGGATTATTGCAGTTGCGAAACACAAGATGTAGTCTCACCTTGAGGCAAACCTGTATAAATCTTGTTTGTACTTATGTTTGTTTATCCTTTCTTTCGTGATTATTATTATTATTGCTCTCATTAGTTTGGAATTAGAGCTTCTAATTCTTAACAATACTGTTGAATTTATGAAAAAGAGAAATACTTCATTGAGTTTTTGTAATCATAGTATATGAACCACTATTTATAATAGAGGAAGGTAGTAGAGTCCAATTACAATTAAACTACCTTTGTCCCAATTACACCCAAACTCTAACACTTAAAGATAAGTCCTAGCATAATTAAATTTTGAATTTATGGAAAAGAGAAATACTTTATTGACTTATAATAATCAGAGTACATGAAACTTTATTTATAATAGAGGAAGATAGTAGAGTCCAATTATAATTAAACTACCTTTGTCCCAATTACACCCAAACTCTAACACTTAAAAGATAAGTCCTAACATAATTAAATAACCCAATATAAATGAAAGACTCTCATGACTAAAACACCTTTAGACTGAAACTCTTATGTGAGACTTACTTCAATAATAATTGTGGCTCTATTAGACTTCTTATTGCATAAGACTTCTTATGCCACCTCACGTGATCATGGTGGGTCCCATATCATATGGGCTCGGGCTTTCCTTGGTAGTATGAGCTTGGGCCCGTCTTCCAACATACTTGGATATGTGGGCCTTCCTTGGTTGTGTGGGCTTGGGCCCATCTACCAACCCCCCCCCCCCCCTCAAGCTGGGGGTGAGAGAACATCATGAACTCTTAATTTGCTGCAAATGATGTATATGATCTTCTCATATAAAATGTCCTCTATATCTTCTAACACTCCCCCTCACACTGGTGATATCTTCCATGAGGCCCAACTAGCATAAGATAAGTGACAGTAAAATCACTCCAAGCCATATGACACCGCTCCATACTCCAGTCATAACTCATGCTGGATGTAGGACACACTCTTATCATTCTCAGGTAGTGGGTCTTTCCGTAGTGCTCATAAGTGTATTAAAACTCCATCACTGTGTCCCTCTATAGGACAATGACTCTCAAAATAACAAGCTAGGAGGTAATAAATGCCAATTAAGGGGGGGGGGGGGGGGGGGGGGGGGGGGGGGGGTGTGGGGGTGTGATCTTAGCTTGAACCAAATAACATAGATGTAGTAATAAGCTCCTCCATCACGATGTCCCAACCAGGGCACCGACTCTCAAAGTTAGAAAAGGGTGATAAGTGGGTAATGCTTGTCATTCACAAGATTGCGATAAAAGACCCATGAGTATATATATAAAAAAGTCTCAAAGGACTTAAAACACCAATCAAAGCAACACACAAAAGGTTGGCCCAAAGATGTATTTGAGAGTCAAATAAAGGATGGTAGGAGAGAGGCTACCAAATAACTGATGGGTAATGGGTAAAGAGACCAACATCTTTCTCATTGCCCTTACTTTCTTCCTCCATGCCTGCAATTCCAGAATTTAGTGAGCTTGATATCCGATTGCTATCTGAAAAGGTACACGATATCCTATTTCTCATTATATGTTCTTTAATTACTTGTCACTTGTTTTTCGCCATTTGCCTTATCTTTGTCCAGTATATCCGTTCCCACTAAAGTGCAAGAGCCTTAGCGTCCCTTGAGTGGAAAAAAGCCTATGGATGAGGATATGGGTGTTTTGCTTGCTAGGAAAACTTGGACATTGGTTGATCCTTTAAATGGGCCTATGGTAGTTAGATGTAGGTGGGTTTACATGGTGAAATATAATGATGGGATAGTGGAGAGCAATGATGCAAGGTTGGATGCTAAATGTTTTTTATACTTTCTCTTGTATCATGGTTGAGTATTGTTCAAAATATCATTTTTGTAGTTGTTAATAAAGGTTGGCCTCTCTCCTAGTTGGATATTAAAAATTTTTTCCTATATGAGGACTTATACGAGGTCTATATAACATAACCCTTTGGGTGTGTTACTCAAGGGGAGATTGGAAAACTACAGGAGTTTAACAAAGCAAATTATAACTTAAAGCAAAGTCCACAAGCGTGCTTTGACAAGTTTAGTAACGTGGTCATGTCTTTTGCATTTACTAGGAGCAATTGTGATCACTCATTATTTATTCTTCACCAACCCTTAAGTATGGTGATATTGGAGGTATATGTAGATGACATAGTGCTGTCTGGCTGTCTGGAATGATATTGAGGGGGATTAAAAAAGTGAAAAGTGATGGAGTATCTAAAGAAACACTTTCAAATTAAGGACTTAGGGTCACTTAAATATTTTTTGGGTATAGAAGTTTCAAAAGGTAAGAGCAGTATGGTATTGTCTCAGCGTGAATATGTAGTTGATATGTTGAGTAAGCATTGACTATTGGGAGCAAAACTTGTAGAGACCCCTATAGAGTAAATTAAAATCCACATGATGAAGGCATTCCTTTGCTCGAGGAGAAAACAACGTACAAAAGGTTAGTAGGCTAGTTGATTTATGCTATGATTACTAGACCAATATATCTTTTGCTATAGGATTTGTGAGTCAATTAGTCAAAAGATTCACTTTGAAGTTGTCAAGAGGATCTTAAGATATTTAAAAGTGTAGAATTTAGGACTCCTTCATAATGATCTCAAGCCCAAGAGGGAAAGGAGAGGAAGAATAAGAAGGAGGGTAAGAAGAGAGAAAGGAGAGAGAGTTTAGAGATCAACTTCCAAGAGAAGGGAGACGAGAGTTTGGACGAATTTGAGAAGAGAGGGCAAAACTTTATGCTCTACTTCTTAGACAAGGGTATCTATTTATAGTTTTTTTACAATGCCCTTAGGGCTACAACTTATAAGAGAAGAGGCATAAATAGATAAGTAATTACATATTCATGTCATCTTTATGAGAAGTCTTCTTATTTACCAATATGCCACATTTTGAATGTGTGGGCTTGAGCCCACCTTCTAACACTCCCCCTCAAACTAGAGGAGAAAAGACATCATAAATACCCATCTTGCCATATATAAAAGATAGGATCTTAGATGTAATTGGTTTAGTAAGAATATACACTACTTGATCTTGTGCTAAAACATGTTTGAGGGAGATTATACCACTTAAAATTTCTCCCGTATATAGTGGCAGTTCAACTCAATGTGTTTGGTCCTTTCATGGAAGACCAGATTCAAAGTGATATGAATAGCTACTTGGTTATCACAATATAGACCCATAGAACCTCCTTTATAAAATCCTAATTCAGTAAGAAGGGACCTAATCCATAGGAGTTCACTGACTGTGTGAGCCATAACCCTGTATTATGCTTCTGCACTAGATCTTGTAACATTTTGCAATATCCCGAAGTGGACTTTTTGTCATCAGGCGATCCAACCCAATCTGCATCTAAGAAACTTTCTATATTGAAGTGGCCATTTTTCTTATAAAGTAACTAGGTTCCCTCCAAAAAGAGTGCAACATCTAGAAGTGGACTTCTTGCCATCAGGTGATCCAACCCAATCTGCGTCTGAGAAACCTTCTATGTTGAAGTGGCCATTTTTCTTATAAAGCAATCCACTTCTTGGGGCTCTTTTTAAGTATCGTAATATTCTTTCCAAGGCTTGCCAATGGGTAAGTTGTGGTTTATGGATATGATATGTCTAGTCTAGTTACCGTGAGGTAGATAAATTTGCCCACAAGTCTTTGATGTTTGCCAATAATCTTCTCCAGAATTTGCGCATAATTTAATATTCGCATCCATTGGTGTGTCAGTTGGGCGGCACCCCATCATTCTCGTTTCTTCGAGGAGGTCCAAAACATACTTCATCTGAGATAATATTATCTCATACTTGGATTGAAAAACTTCTATGCCCAAAAAATAATTTAGAAGTCCAAGATCTTTAGTTTTAAATTCATGACATATCATGTTTTTTACTTCTTGCATGTTATTCGCATCATTGCCAGTTAGGATAATATCATCAACATACACAACCAACAATATCTTTTCTTTTGAAGTATCTTTAATAAATACTGAATGATCTACTGAGCACCGATGAAATCTAAACTGTAGTAGTGCTTGGCTCAATTTATCAAACCAGGCCTGAAGGGACTATTTAAGCCTATATAAGGACTTCTTTAAGCGGCATACAGACTCCCCGTCAACCACATAACCAGGTAGTTGAATCATATAAATTTCCTCGTGTATATCACCATTTAAGAAAACCTTTTTGACATTGAGTTAATAGACGAACCATGAAGATTTAAAACGGCAAGCGATAATAGGATACGTACCGAATTTAACTTGACAATAGCAGAGAAGGTCTCCTCATAATCCATACCATAACATTGAGTGTGCCCTTTAGCAACGAGGCGGGCCTTAAGGTGAGCAACACCATCGGATTATGTTTGACGATAAAAACCGATTTACAACCCATCAATTTCTTACCCGTCGGAAGCGGTGCTAAGTTCCATGTTTGATTTTCATAGAAGGCTTGCATTTCCTCATCCATAGCCGCATTCCATCCTGGATGTCTCAGGACTTCCTGAAAAGACTGCAAAATATAGATGGAAGAAAGATATGCAAGGAAATAATAACATGCAAAAGACAAACGATGGTGACACATAAAGTTGGATATAGGATGATTACAAGTACGAGGTTCTTTTCTTAAAGCAATGGGCCAAGTATCAAACTGTGGACCAAATGAAATAGGGGAAGGACTTACCCCGGTAGGATCCGAAAACTCCACAGGTGTGGTGTCGGCCGATGCTTTGGGGGGCGAAGTGACATCGGCATTAAAGGATAAAAATGGACGAGAAGTGGTAGGAGGGACTGACAAACCCGGAGGAGCTTCATTCGAAGAATAGAATGAGGTATCCTAAAAAAAAGGTCACATCCCTAGACACAAGTAACTGCCAAAGGGTAGGAAAGGTAGGATTGTAACAGACATAACCTTTTTGGGTGTGAGAGTAACCCAAGAAAATGCACTTCATAGAGTGAGGAGCAAGTTTATTTTTATGAGGAGATGTGATATGGACAAAACAAGCACACCCAAAGACCTTTACGGGAAGAGAAAATAATTCTTCACTAGGAAATAATATAGAATATGGAGTCTTATGACCGATTACAGATGAAAGTGACCTATTGATAAGGAAATAGGCCATAAGTATGACATGAGGCCAATAAAAGTAGGGTACCTTCATGGAGTAGAGGAGGCCTAGAGCAACCTCAAGGAGATGACGATTCTTTCTTTCAGCAACACCATTCTGTTGAGGTGTGTAGGTACAAGATGCTTGATGGATAAGGCCATTACTTTCACAGAAGGACAGAAACTCACTAGAAAAATACTTTTTAGCATTATCAGACCTAGGAACTTGAATTTTCTTGCTAAAGTGGGTTAATACCATAGCATGAAAGGCCTTAAAGATAGTAAATATGTCAGATATTTCTTTAAATAGATATAACCAAGTAACCCGGGTAAAATCATCAACAAAAGTAACAAAATATTTAACTTGAGAAATATTGGAGACATTCAAGGGTCCCCATACATCAGAATGTATTAGAGAAAAGAGAACAACACTTTTATTGGTAGGGCAAGGAGAATATGTATTTTGCTGATATTTGCTTAACTGGCAAACCTCACAATTTAAAGTAAACAAAGACTTTAAAGAAATAAATGTCGAAGAGAAGACGTAGAAGGATGGCCAAGCTGGTTGTACCCAAGTTGCTCCTCGGATGGAGAGGATGAAAGTGCAGCTAATGGAGGCAGGTCTAAGTAATATAAACCCCCCTTTTCATGACCTTCACCAATCACTCGCTTCGTTGTTAGATCCTGAAATACACAAGAAGAGGGTGAGAAGGTGATAGAGCAATTTAGATGTTTTGCGAATTGACTTACCAAGAGTAAGTTTAAAGGGAATTGGAGAACAAATAGGACATCTCAAAGAGGGATAGATGGTGTAATAGAAGATGATCCCTTGTAAAGTACTTTGGTTTGGGTACCATTAGCTATAGTAACAAACTTATCGGGAATACATGGAGATAAAAAATTTAGCATATGCTTGTTACCTGAGAGTTGTTTAGAGGCCCCTGGGTCTCTAATCCAAGATAAAGAGGAGGAAGTGGAAGAAAACATACCTGAAGTGATAGTGGTAGCAGCCTTAGGTAAAGATGTAAGGGAAGAACCCATGAATGACTTCATTTTCTTAAATGTTTCATAGTCTTCATGAGTGAGAGTCAACTTCCCGGTTTGTGATTTAGCCTTTTCTTCCCGTTTATCATTGGTAACTATTAAGGATAATCCCACATACAATAGTGAGTATAAAGATCTTGCATTTATTAGTTGACAAAGAGGTTTCCTAAGTGGCTAGTCACTTTAGGATAAGGCCTTGGACCCAATTTAATATAGTATCAAAGCAAGGTTCTCATATGTGGACATCAACTCAAATTATCCACGTGCCACCACGTGAGGGCCTCTACCCAAATTATCCACGTGTCTACATGTGAGGGGCAGTGTTTTGGATAGTCCCACATATATTAGTGAGTATAAAGATCTTGCATTTATTAGTTGACAGAAGAGGTTTCCTAAGTGGCTAGTCATTTTAGGATAAGGCCTTGGACCCAATTTAACAGTAACGGAGGTTGGAGTAGCCATGATTCATTCCAGTTTTCCATGAAGCTTCCAATAATTTTCCACAAGGTGGATTTGACCACCACAATAAGTGCATATTTGAGGCTCTGTGCGAGAGTAACTAGGACCGGTTCTACCACCTCTTGTTCAGCCTCCTCTTGAATTTTTGTTGTGGTCTTGGTTAGAGGATGATGTACCTCTATTACCTAAATACATAGCATATGAAGCATCATTATTTCATTAAAGGACGGTAATGCGGAGGAGCTAAGAAGTTGTCTTAACAACTTCAAGGTATGACTTGATATTTGTCAAACAAATTGTTGTGGTTAAAGCTTCCCTTTGTCTCTCTTGAACTGAAATATCAGTGGAGTATGGTTTAGTGGTCTTCCACTTTTAAAGTAGATCCTGAAACCAAGCAAACAGTTCGTGAATATTGTCTCAATTCTTAGTATTGAGCATGTTTTGCAATATACCAAATAACTTTTGTAAAGAAGTCGTACTAGAGTATAACTTAGTACAAGTGTCCCAAATATTTTTGGTTGATTATAAGTGGACCACATTGTTGGCTACATACTCTTCCATGCCATCAATAAGCCAACTAATTACCAAAATTTCATCCTTAACCCACTTTAGATAGGTGTGATTTTCTTCATCAATCGGTGGAGAAGGCTTGGTTAAGTGACCGAGAAGGTCTTGAGTAATAAGAACTCTTCTTACCGATTGAGACCAACTAAGATAATTGGATAATCCCCTTAAGGGAATATTAGTAATTTTGAGTATGTTACTCTTACTACTTGTATTTCCTTCAGCAATCTTAAGTCAACCAATGCTTAGGAAAGCACTAACAAGAGGAGAATATGATGAAGATCCAATCAAACTAAAACTCCAATAAAGATGGCACAATCGCTATAATCCAATATTGAAGAACTGATATGGACTGAAGTAGAATTGATATAATCCAATAATCAAACTTGAGAAGCAATTAAAGCAATAATATGTTGTCCAAAAAAAAAGGTACCTGAGTGACGTGGATGCCTTCCTCCCAATCCGAATTTTAAACTCAAGAAGGACCTTAAGAGTCCAAAAAATTTGAACTTGTATTCAAACAGAAACCCTAATCATTGGAGGCTCATGTTTGTCAAAAATATCCATCATTCAAATTTGAAAAATAATCCACTTAATCAATTTGAACGGCCTTCTTTCAAATACTAGACACTTTCAAATAAATATAAGTTCTTATCCTCTACATTAACCACTAAATCAGGCTCCAAATAAACCAAAAATCGTATCTTAAGTAGCATAGATCAATTACTCACTCAATACCAATTCGAATCTTTCTTTTAGTCTTAAAAAAACTCAAGAACTCATGGCTGGTTCTTAACCCAAGCATGGCTTAACTTTTCCATATGATATCTGTCATATTTATCACTTTAAAAAACATATTTCTCTCACTCATTTCCAAAAATCCTTTAAGCAATGAAATTGCTCATAAGTCTTAAAGGGTTGGAGAAGGAATTAGTAATTCCAAAAAATCATAAATTACCAAAAAACAATTGCTCTTTGAGCTCGACAAAGTCCCTCAAACAATTTTTATATGTTTGGAGAATCTAAGTACCATAAATCATAAACCAACTTGATTTAATAAAAAAAAAATCAAGTGAACTACTGGTATTGAATAATGAGAGATCAAGTTAAGTCTCATATCATTTTTCCATCATATAACCATCAACTTAATAATCAATAGGTCTTCATAACCTTGTTGGCAACCGATCTTGATCAAACTTGCAATATGTGAGTGCAAGAAGATCAAGGTCATAATATCCTTTAAACACTAAGTATTAGCTTTCACAACTTTTCATATGAAAGCCATTTGTTTCTTGATGTAATATAGAGATTATGGGCTCGGTACCTAGTATGAATGTAAGAAAAAATATAACTAGAACTCACTTATCTTTCCATGGTTGAATCTTTTCCTTCAAGAGCGCCTTGCATGAAATCTTCAAAGGTACTTAAGTTTCACTTCAATGTGGGAGTCCTAAATCCTCAGCTATGATACCATGTAGAGTTTATGACGCATTCATAATGATCTCGAGCCAAAGAGGGAGAGAAGAAGAAGAATAAGGAGGAGAAGAAGAGAAGAAGAGAGAAATGAGAGAGAGATTAGAGATCAACTTCCAAGAGAAGGGAGAGGAGAGTTTGGATGAATTTGAGAAGAGAAGAGATCTTTATGGTCTACCTCTTAGCCAAGGGCATCTATTTATAGTTTTTTTTTACAATGCCCTTAGGGTTATAACATTATAAGAGAAGAGACATAAATAGATAAGTAATTTCATCTTCGTGCCATCTTTATTAGAAGTTTTCTTATTTACCAATATGCCACCTTTTGGATGTGTGGGCTTGAGCCCACCTTCTAACAAAAAGGAGCTCCCATAAAGGATTGTCTTACAAGTCGCATGCTCATCTAGATATTATAGGTTACAGGCATAAACTATGCAAGGTCCAAGCTAGAATGGAAGTCCACTACAAGGTACTGTGTGTTTGTCAGTGGTAATTTTGTAAGTTGGAAGAGTTGAAAACAAACCATTGTGGCAATATCAAGTGTTGGGCGGAATAACGATTTATGGCTCACACTATCGGTGAATTCATGCTGGTGAAATCGGAGTTAAATGAGTTGCACCTAACGTCAAATAGGTCAATTGTATTGAAGTGTGATAGTTAAGCAACTATTTTCATAATAGCAACCTAATGTTCTACAAGAGAACCAAACATATAGAAGTGAACTGTTATTTTATTTGTAATGCAATAATATCTAGAAAAATGATCACTCCATTTGTCAAGATAAAAGATTAAATTGGAGATGTATTTAAAAAAGGCCCTATAGCAATCACAGTGCGTCAGACAGTTGGATCCTGGGTTAAGTACTTATGCCTTCCGCTCCTAACATGCCGGTCTTTTGGGTCGTATTGGCTAGGTGCTTAACATTTGGTATCAGAGCGGGTGCCACGTTGCGAGTTAGATTCCGGGGCGTGCAGAGGCTGGATTAAAATTATTGGTAGGTCGTAGAGGCTGGATTAAAATTACTGGTAGGTTGTGGTTGGGCCAGTGTCGCTGGCCGCTGTGGTTGTCGACTCGTAACGGTGGGAGTACTATTATGGAACAACAATCACAGTGAGTCAGACAGTTGGATCCTAGGTTAAATACCTATGTCTTCCGCTCCTAATAAGTCGATCTTTTGGATAGTATTAGCTAGGTGTTTAACAACCCTTAGGAAGAGGTTTCTAAAAACATATGCCCCGACTTGAGAGGGAGTTTTATAGTTTGTTTATGTTGGAAGACAGGGCCCAAGTCCGCACAACCAAGGAAAACTTGCATATCAAAGTGTATAAGAAGATGGGCCCAAGTCCATAAGACCAAGGAAGACCCATTCAACCAAGAGATATAGAAGATGAGCTCAAGGCCCATAGATCAAGGAGAAGACCCATAGACCCACATACATTGATGACAGGATGGTAAATAAAGGGTCATCTCATAGAGATGACAGTGATGTAATTAAGTTTAAGTTTCAGGGTTAAAACCCTAAACCCTAAACCCTAAGTTCAGGGGTATTATTATAATATAGTAGTTTCATAAATCTATAAATAAAGTTTCAAGGGGAAGGTAAGGAGTAATCAATTCCATAACTTTTTTCCTCCTGTTTTCTCCTAGTGAGTTTATTTCCCTTTTTTCTATGAATGCAATTCATGGAGTCCTGAAAATCAATAGTATAGTTTGCTATTTCAGAGTGTATAAAGTAGTGCTGCCAATACTACATTAGTAGAATGTTACGTTAAGGGGTTAAAGATGTAATTTTTGGTATACTAGAGGGGTATTTTTATCTTTTTAATATAATTTCGCTTAAGAGATTAATAAAAACCAGATTAAGGATCCTGGGGAATGAACCTGTCTCTTTCATGTAGTTGTCTCCCCTTTCTTCCTCTTTCTTTCTCCGTATCTTTTGTCTTTTCTCCTTTGTTTTTCACTCCACACAAGTGGAGTAATAGAGATTGAATTGAAAAACTCCACCTTAAATACTTCCCTTTCTCATTCAGCATTGTGTCTCATGACGGAATGCACCAAAAGTCATCATCCAAATCACTCTGTGCTATTAGGCAGAAGTTCAGATACCTTTAGTCTCGGACGCCAATTCAAACTCCAATCGAGTAAAACTTGTCCTGTGTAGAGACAGTATGGCACGTGTGCAACTAGATATTATTGTGGGTCCCGCTACTTCATCCTTATCTTCCACGTAAGAAATGAAATAGTTAATTTAATTAATTAAATAAATAGAATATTATTAAAGAAGTGAGAATTTATGGATTGCTCTTATAAATTTACGCGTCCGTGCTGCTGCCCTCAAAGAAGAGAAAAATGGTTCTGCTGGAGAAGCTCTGGGACGACGTGATCGCTGGTCCTCATCCAGATCGAGGCCTCGGCAAGCTCCGGAAGGTCTCAACTCGTCAAAGTTGGTTTGATCTCCCTCTTGCCTTTTTCTTTTACAGTTTGGTAGTGTCTGGAGCGAGATAATTAAGGTTTTCCCCCTTTGTAAAATTGTTCGATTACAGTGAGCGTGGAGGTGGATGGCGAAAGCAGCAAGGACAAGTTCCATCGGACCGTGTCCATGCCAGCTTCTCCGGCAACTCCAACAACGCCGACGACTCCGTCCTCAGCTAAAAAGGAAAACGTCTGGAGGAGTGTTTTCAATCCAGGCAGCAATCTTGCAACCAAGTCAATCGGTGCTCACGTCTTCGATAAGCCACAGCCTAACTCACCCACTGTTTACGACTGGTATGTTTCTCTACTCTTTGGAACAGAAAAAAAAGTTGCTAGATCGTCCTATGTCGGTCGTTTTCTCTTCTTTCTACTAAAGGAAATCACATCTGCAGGCTCTACAGTGGCGACACCAAGAGCAACCACCGCTGAGTGTTAGAGGCGGCGGGAGTTCCACCATGTGAATAGGTCTGACACGTGTCAAGTCCACGTGTGCCTTTTCGAAGTTTTTTCCTTGCCTGGAGTGGCAACCGACTACCGAGTACGTCTTCCGTAGGCCGTAGATCTACGTATGTCTGGTGGGGGTGTAGTGTATATGTACAAAAGGGGGAATAAGTATGTTGTTTTTCTATAGCCATGTGGTGACTTGCCTTTTGGACTTCTAATCTATCATTAAGTGCCGTTTGATCTTAATTAGCTTTGGGTTTAATGTGGGCCCCTAGACATGAATTTTGATGAGACTGGTTGTTGGAAGGTGGGTCCAAGGGGAAAGGGTTGGATTATTCATTTATTATGGAGTGTTAAGCGACGAGATAAGATTTGTTGAGATATTTATGAGTAAAGTATTGTTTTTTTACCTGGGGATAAGGTTTTGATGGGACGTGAATGGGATGATTAATAATTCAACTTTGGGTATTGATAGATCTTGTCATCTTGTGGACGCAGCAGCCAGCGGACAAAGCGATGGTACAGCAACTAAGACAGGACAAACTAGATCAATCTTGTTGGATCACCCTTGAGTCAAATTGGTTTACTCGAGTCCAAGGTCGGACTAAGGCGATTCATTAGGGGATTTGTCATAATACCCTCTAAAAAATTTATTAACACAATACCTGACTTATCTTCTTCTGTTTTTACAAAATTAACCAATTTCAAATTTGGTTAAGAGGTTTAGCACCATGTTAGAACGATCAATGCAACACCTTAGCAGAGTTCCTCTTATGTGGTGAAGGAGAGGTCAAAGCTACCTTCCCTCACCACTAGTGCATGTGGGGGAAGGGTGACTTGGCTGATTGAATTAGGTCATCCAGTTGGACTAATAAGTACGCAAATCCGACTGGGTTTTTCCTTTTATATGATTCAGTTAGGAGATAGGGTCTGATTGAATCCATTTCAATCAACCGATGGATTCAATCAGACCGATTTGTATCTAATTGTAGAATGTCAAATTGGGTATATGAGACAACTTACATCTTTAAGTAAGATAAATATCACGGTTTAACAACTCATTTGCATGCAATTTAGAAGGACAATCCTCAAATCCGCATCATATGTTCATTTGGGGTGTTTTTAATAAATCATATCTACAATTTTTTTTTAAATTGATTGATCGATCAATTGATCATAACGATTCATTTTCTATTAGGATGTGATTTATTGATCGATGGACTGATCGACTCATTTTCTATTAGGATGTGATTTATTGATCGATGGACTGATCGATCATATATTACCTTTGGTCCCGAAAAGTTAATTTGATCGATCATTGCAAAGGGATGATCGATCAATCAAAATTCCCTCTAATAGGGTAATGCAAGTACGATCGATCGATAAACTTCCTATGATCAATTATACTTTATGTCCCTGTCTGGCAAGCTTTTGTTTGATCAATCATTCGTGTAGGATGATCAATCATTCTATGTAATATTTACTTGCCTAGACATTATTGATTAAATCATGTTTTATAGCATGTAATGGTCATGCTTTAGATGATCAATCATGCTTTATAAGTTTGGCTTGTGCATTTTTGGATGATCGATCATTCGCACAACTTTATCGATCATTCCAGTGTTAGTTCAATTATGTTGACTTTTAAAACATGTGAATGATTAAATCTAAATGATCAATTTGAATTTATGGAAAAGATAATTACTTCATTGAATTTTTTGTAATTAGAGTACATGAACTTCTATTTATAATAGGGGAAGGTAGTAGAGTCCAATTACAATTAAACTACATTTATCCCAATTACACCCAAACCCTAACACTTAAAGATAAATCATAGCATAATTAAATAACCCAATATAAATAGAAGACTAACATGACTAAAACACCTTTAAAATGAAACTCTTCTATGCGACCTGCTTTCATAATAATTTTGACTCTGTAAGACTCATCATGCCACCTCACGTGATCATGGTGGGTCCCACCAGCTCGTGTGATCATGTGGATCCATATCTTATGGACTTGGACCCATCTTCCAATACACTTAGATATGTGGGTCTTCCTTGGTCGTGTAGGTTTGGGTCCATCTTCCGACACTCCCCCTCAAGCTGGAGGTGAGAAAACATCATGAATTCCTAGCTTGCTGCAAATGGTGGATAGGATCTTCTCATATAAAATGGCAATCCTCCATGTCTTCCAACACTCCCCCTCAAGCTGGGGGTGAGATAATAACAGTGATCTTAGTTTGAACCAAATAACATAAATGTAGTAATAAAGTTCTCCATCACGGTGTCCCAACCCGGGCACCGACTCTCAAAGGTAGAAATGGGTGATAAGTGGGTAATGTCTGTCATACACAAAATGGCGATAAAAGACCCATAGGTATATATATAAAAAAGTCTCAATGGACTTAAAACACCCATATATATGTATTTATGTATGAACTTAAAACACATATCAAAGCAACACACAAGAGGTTGGCCCAAAGGAGTATTTGAGAGTTAAATAAAGGATGGTGGGAGAGAGGTTGTCAAATAACCAAAGGGTAATGGGTAAAGAGGAAGACAAGATACTGATGTGACCACTTCTTCAATAATAATGTCCCATCCGAAGAGACACAATAGTTGCAGGTGAAATGGGCCTAGGCCCATATAACACAAACCAAAGTTGGAAGATAAGTCGATGCCCACATGACCAAGGAAGGTCTACATATCTAAAAGTATTATAAGATAAGCCACACGACCAAGGAAGGCCCACAAGATGGGCCCAAACACATAAGAAGTAAGACCCACCATGATTACCACGAGGTGACATCCTTATCACATAAGTTGGAAGATCAAGAAGGACTCATAAAGGCATTTTTATCTTATGGTCACGTTGTAGAAGAGTTCTAGTTTGAGTTATGTTTGTCTTTTATCTATATTGAGTTATTTAATTATGTTAAGAATTATCTTTAAATGTTAGAGTTTCGGTGTAACTGGGACAATTGTAGTTTTAATGTAATTGGACTACTACCTTCCTCTATTATAAATAGAGGTTCAAGTACTCTAATTATAAGAAGTCAATGAAGTCAATTAAATATTTATCTTTTCTATAAATTCAAAATGGTATCAGAGCAGGTTTTGTGAGTTGACTTAGTCAACCCACAGAGATAATGAGATCCTTTTATCTAAACCCTAAACCCTAATTCTAGGTTCGTAGTTTTTATTTTTTTTCAGTCCCTACCCTCGTATTTTGCTTTGAGTTTTTCACCTTTATATTGAGATTTTTATATTGAAAATTATTTATTGACGGAAAGATATTTAAGTCTACTTTCCAAGGAAAAATATTTTTTTTTCCAATCTGAGTTATCTACAAAGAGATATTGATATTTGAATGAGTGAAGGTCAGATTTCAAAAGTGGTTCGAGCAGCAGCAGAAAGCTTCAACTTCCGAGGTATTTTATACTATCAAGAACTAGACTTTATATGGATAATTATATATTAAAAGAAATATATGTATGTCTATGTTCTTACCTATTCAACCAATTCTCTATCTGAGTTTTTTATAAGAAGATATTGATCTTGGAAGAGTCAATGGTCATGCTGGAAAAAAAGGAGAAACAATACTTAGTTCGGCCAGATGACAGAGAACGAAATCTATCAGATTATTTTTCTTTTGATAATTATATTTTATGAAGGGAAGTTATACTTGGATGAAATTTATTTAAGTCTAGTTTCATAAGGTAAACATTTCATGTCAATCGGATCTATATTTAAAGATATATTTGCATTGGAGGAATCAAAGGTTATGCGGGTATTCTATTGCATTGAAAAATCCAAATTTATGCCCATTATTTTGTGTCACTTTTTGAGTTGATATATCAGAAAAATATCTCACTTCTCCCTGGTTTGATAGCTTATTTATACATCTATGTTATTTGGGTTTATTGCTACATCTATGATATTTGGTTCAAACTAGGATCATTGCCATTACATCCCAGTTTGAGGGGGAGAAATAGAAGAAGTACAAGAAAGAGGTATTTTATTCCATTTGTTGTGAATAAGTTTATGTGACCAAAATATTCAACAAAGGAGGAGCACAAAAGATGAAGTTTTTGCATCTAAGAAAAAATATTTATATCTGATTATGATTATTTAATGGGTCCTTCTACAAGGTTTATTATTTGGTTCGTGTTATATGTGTTGGAAGATGGTCGTGTTATATTACAGTTGTTGCTTTTATCTCTCTTTGGATAAAACATTATTATTGAAGAAGAGGTGGCCTCAATACCTTTTCTCATACCATAATTTATTTGACTCTAAAAAATATCACGGTTGGGACACCATGAGAGTTGGTGCCCGGATTGGGACACTATGATAAATTTAACTCTAAAAAATATCATGGTTGGGATACCATGAGAGTCGGTGTCCAGATTGGGGCACCATTATAAATAAACATATCCCCCCCCCCCCTCTGTAATGGTTTTTATTACTCCTACCACTTGAAGGTTGTTGTCCTATGGAGGGATACGATGGTGGACACTTCAGAGCAATGTCGATAGACACTACCTACAGATGAAGGAGTGTGCCCTTCATCTAGCATTATGACTAGAGTATGGAGCAATGTCTTACTGGCTGGGAGTGATTTTTACTCTCACTTATATTATGTCAGCAGAGCCTCATGGAAGGATGCAACAACGTGAGGGGGAGTGTTGGAAGATGAAGGCATATGGTGATCACCATACTAATACACTCAATGACATAAATCAAATATGGATGAGTAGCATGAAAATTACATGCAATGTGATATCAGACATGCCTATTTCCTATTGGTCTTTCCTTAGTATTTAATGAGATCTTTCCAAAGTCCTTAATGCAATGTGAACATTACACATAGAAAAACACAAGAAAGTTAAGAAATAGAATCATAAGCAATCAATTTTATTACATAGAAAATCTCAAATCTCAATGTCTAAAGCAAACATATAATATAGAAATGACTCCCACTAAACCAATATATCCTCAGAAATAACACTCATATAAGTAGTGTGCTCATGATAGACCTTAGGTATTAAGCCCTTGGTTAATGGGTCTGCTAGCATAGAGTTCGTCCCTATATGTTCCATAGAAATCTGCCTATCCTGAACTCTCTCCTTAACAACTAGAAACTTGATGTCGATAAACAACGACTTCGTCGTGCTCCTGTTGTTGTTGGAATAAAGTACCGCCGAGTTATTATCACACTAAATCTTTAATGGTCTGTCAATGCCATCTACCACTTGCAACCCAGTGACAAAGCTTTGCAACCATATCCCATGGTTGGACGTCTCAAAACAAGCAATGAACTCCGCAACCATTGTTGAAGAAGCTATGAGATTCTGCTTAGCAGACTTCCATGACATAGCTCCTTCACCAAATATAAAGATGTAGCTTGATGTGGAGCATCTGCTATCTTGGCATCCAGCAAAGTCAGAGTAAAAAAACCCAATGATCTCTAAACTGTCTGATCTCCGATAAGTGAGCATGTAGTCTTTTGTTCTCCTCAAATAACGCATCATGCGTTTGGTTGCCTTCCAATGTTGCATATCCGGATCACTCAAATATCTGCCCAGAATTCCTACTATAAATGTTATGTCAGGACGAGTACAAACTTGAGCGTACATTAGACTCCCTACTATTGATGCATAGGGAATTTTCTACATCTCTTTTCTTTCAAGATCATTAATAGGGCACTGTTTGAGATTAAACTTGTCTCCTTTAGCGACGAGAGTGTCTCCTGGTTTACTATCTTTCATGCCAAATCTGCTCAAAACCTTATCGATATAACTTTTTTGTGACAACCTAAGGATACCATGAGAACGATCTCTAAGTATGTGTATACCTAATACAAAAGAGGCATCACCAAGATCTTTCATCTTGAATCTTTTCATTAGAAATTTCTTAGTTTTGTGCAGTAAGCCTATAGCGCTATTAGCGAGCAAAATGTCATCGACATATAATATCAGGAAGATGTATTTACTCCCACTAAACTTATGATATACACATTCGTCAATTGTATAAGGTGATGACTTAATGGAACTTGTGATACCATTGACGGAAAGCCTATTTGAGATTTTAAATGGATTTCTTCAATTTACAGACCATAGACTTTGGATCACCAGATACGAAGTTTTCTGGTTGTACCATATAAATCGTCTCATCAATGTCTCCATTAAGAAACACAGTTTTGACATCCATCTGATGTAGCTCAAGACCTAAATGAGTCACTAGTGTCATTATTGTTCTAAAAGAGTCTTTCGAAGATACCAAAGAGAAAGTCTCTTTATAGTCTATACTTTCCCTTTGAGTAAAGCCTTTAGCGACTAGACGGACCTTATATCTCTCGACATTACCCTTTGAATCCCTCTTGGTTTTAAATGTCTATTTACATCCAATGGGCTTTGTACCTTTAGGCAACTCGATGAGATCCCAAACGTCATTGTCATTCATAGACTTTATCTCATCCTTCATGGCATCAATCCACTTTTGAGAGTTAGAACTACGCAAGGCTTGACAGAAGTTAAATGGGTCATCTTCTGTCAATCTGACGTCATCCTCATGTTCTTGAAGAAATATGATATAATCATATGGAATTGCATTTCTCCTCTCCCTAGTGGATCTCCTTAGTGGCACTTCTTGTGGTTGCTGAGTTTGTTTTAAAGGTGGTGTTAGAGGAAGAATCTCATTATTGTCTTGATCTAGAACAAGATCAAGAATAGGAGATTGAACATTGTCCTCTAGTGCCTGAACTGTGTCTTGAACAACAATAGATATGGTGACCTGATCACTGTTAATAACATATTCTTCTTCAAAGATAACATTCCTTATGCTTTCTTCCCCTTCAAACTCAATATCCTCAAGGAATCTCACATTTCCTATTTCAAAGAAGGATCTTGATGCCCCGAGAGCGTTCAATATAACCAACGAAATAACAGCTTACTGTCCTTGAGTCCAGTTTTCTTTCATGTGGCCTATAAGTTCGTGCCTCAGCTGGACAACCCCAAATGTGCAAGTGCCTAATGCTAGACTTCTTTCCTATCCAAAGCTCATAGGGGGTTTTGGCAATTGCTTTCCTCGGTACCCTGTTAAGGATATACACTGCGGTCTTTAAAGCTTCTCCCCAAAGTGACTCTGACAAGAAGGAATGATTTATCATACTCCATACCATATCCTTAAGAGTTCGGTTTCATCGCTCTGCAACACCGTTCATGCTGGGTTTGCCCGGCATGGTGTATTGTGAAACAATTCCACACTCTTTGAGGAAAATTGCGAAGGGTCCTGGGCGTTGTTCTCTTGATCCAGCATACATTCCGTAGTATTCACCACCACAGTCGGATTTGACAACCTTTATTTTCTTTCCTAGTTGAAGTTCAACTTCAGCTTTGAAAGACTTGAAGACGTCCAGGGATTGTGACTTCTCATGTTTTAAATATAGGCAACAGAATCTAGAGTAATCGTCTATGAACGTAATGAAGTATTGTTGTCTATTCCATGAAGCAGTAAGAAATATATCACAAATATCTGTATGTATAAGTTCTAAGACATCTGTAGCTCTTTCGGCACCTAATTTTCTAACATTTGTTTGTTTCCCCTTGATGCACTCAATACAAACATGGAACTTTGTATTATCTAGGGGTTCAAGAATTTCATCCGAGAACCTTTGAATTCTCTGTTTAGAGATGTGTCCTAAACGTTTGTGCCATAATGTGGCTGAATTCTTACTTAATTTTTGCTTCGTTCCATGTGAACTTGTTTGCAGTATTTCTCTATAGGAACTAATAACATCAAGCATATACAAGTTATCAATTAAGGGACCGGAACCAACAAAATTAGAATTTTTGTAGAGACTAACTTTATTATTTCCAAAAGAACAAAAAAAAACCTGATTTGTCCAAAATGGAAATAGAAATTAAATCCGCCTAAAAGACGATGCAACAAATGTCTCAGATAAATCAAAATAAAACCCAATGTTTAATAGTAATATGAAAGTTCCTATAACTTCTACCACAACTTTATTGTTGTCGCCCACAAAGATGAACTTTTCAGCATCACTTGGTGGTCGGCTCCACAGGCAACCCTAGAAATACATACTTATGTGAGTGGAAGCACCAAAATCCACCCACCAAGAATCTTTAGGTACATAAGCTAAATTAACTTCAAAACAAACTAAAGTTAGAGGCATACCCTTCTTTACACGCCAAGTGGCATACTTGGGACAATCCTTCTTCATATGTCCCGACTTCTTGCAGAAGTAGCAGATAAACTCCTTATCTTGCTTCTTCGGTTTCTTATTCTGAGAAGATCCTTCCGCAACAACCTTACCTCTCTTCTTCTCATTGTTCTGAGAGGTTGAGGCCAAGTGAGCACTTTCAATCTTATCCCACTGGTTCCTCTCTTCCTCTTGTACACAGTGAGATATAAGCTCATTGAGGGACCATTTGTCCTTCTGAGTGTTATAACTCACTTTGAATTGCCCAAAATGTGCAGGAAGAGATATCTAAACCCAAGTGCACCAGCAAGTCCTCAGACAGTTCCAACTTAAGTGACTTGAGTTTTGATGCGAGATGAAACATCTCCATAATGTATTCCATTATGTTTCCTTTGCCTTTATGCTTCATCGAAACAAGTTTAGCCAAAGGCTACTCGCCTCCGACTTTTCATTCTTGGCAAAATATTGCTCAATTTCCTCCATGAACTTCTTGGCGCTCTTGCTCTTAGTCATAAAGCCCCGAAACGTCTCCAAAATGGAGCGTTTCATGATTATCAAGCACATTCGGTTGGAGCGATCCCACTTCTCAATTTTAACCTCATTGCAGTTATCCGAAGTGGAAGTGGGTTGTTCCACCCGAACTACAAGATCCAAATCCATACAATTGAGGCCAATTTCCACAGTTTCTTTCCAAGCCTTAAAGTCCATCCTGCTTAGCATTGGGATGTTACTGATTTGGGAATAAACATCCATAGTAGTAGCAATAGAAATTGTATATAGAATAAAATAAACAAGTATACACACATTAACTAGCATGTTAAATAAAAGAAAAACAAGACATGTACAAACAATCCAAATTGGGAACCCATCTCAAGATACCTAGTACAACATTAATTCTTAGTCTTTGGGTAAAAAAATTAACTGTAAGTGGTACTCTCTGTGCAATGATCAAATATTGACAATCAGTTTTGTCAAACAATAGCCTTTCTTTGGACCGACTATTGTTCACACAAAAATGTCTTTATAATTGTGACACATTTATCATCACAGGCACATTGTTGATTTGGCCAAATTGTGTCTTCCTTTGGGCCGAACACGGTGAGCATAAAGAACTCCTCGCAAACATCTATGTATTTTTAGTCAAATTAATCTACACTACAAAGGTAAATTTGGCAACATGTAGTTTCAATCAATTTGATTTAAAATACTAGACCAACTGAGCAAAATTAATTTAATTTTTCTTTATTTTTTTCTCAAGACGCGCTGCAGCGCCAAACTCTCTGTCTTCGACGCTGCAGTACACCCAATGGGCCCTGTAGTGAACGACCAACTGCAGCACACCCTGCCTCAGTGAATGGGCACTACAACGCACCCAATGGGCGCTTTAGTGAACGGGCACTACAGCTCACCCATCTACAATGATGAACTGTAGTGAACGGGCACTGTAGCATTTCCCAATGGCAATTTCTATAATTTAATATATAAAAAATTTTATATAAAAAAACACACTAAGGTGATCTGGCATACTAGTTATTTGCGCTAAACTGAAAACTTTCGTGCGGGTTCAAATCCTCACGTGCTAAATATTGGATTTTGAGAACCGAGTCGGCTCAATCCTCTCTCGGGCGAGTTGACTCAACTCGTAATTTAAATCAAATGTAACCTAAGTTTAAAAAAAAAATTATTTCATGCACGTGTTGGAGGTCATCTTCAACCTACTGTCACGCGCAGAGGGAGGGCTTCGGTTTCCACCGATGGCCCTCTGTCAGAAGTCGGACTCCCGTCTGACATCGACTGCTGCCAACGTCGACTGACGCACAGTGCCGAGGCGAGTTCCGTGGAGAGCGACACACACAGCGTTGGAGCTATACAAAACCGTTGTTTTTCTCCACAGAATTCCTCCATTCCAATCCCAATAATCTAACAGTAATTCTGCTCTGATACCACTTGTTAGAAAATCTTAATCTTAAATCCTAATCCATAATTTACATCACGACAGAATATTAGGATTCGGAATACATAGATCCATTCCAAAATTTTGTCTTTCTATTGTGGAATCACTATGACAAACGATACGAATGAATTGGTTTTGTGATCTTCCTCAACTAAATCTCCTTAGTTCCTCAATGGGACTGTCGTCTCTCTTCTGGATGGGGAGAAGGGAAACTGTGTGTGATTTAGTATCTTGGGGACCATAACCATAATGTGTCTCTTATATAGGGTTCCCATAATTCCCTATGGTATCTACTCAATTGGCCTATATTCCTTAATGGGCGTAAAAAAATTAGATCACTTAATTTTGGCCCATTCCATTAAATAGTAAAAATAATTGAATAATAATTATGTTGCCCAATTTAGAATAGGAAACGTGAGTTTCCTAACACCTATTTCATCTGGTTGAGTTGACAAACGGAGCTTTGTGTGCCATCCATTCAGGGGTGTTTGCCTCTCAGAATATCAAAACCAGTACCAATGCTATAAAAATGTTCATACTCACAACTCATAGAAGTGATTTATAATGTTAAATAAGTATTGATTGATAATTTAAATATTCTTAACCCACATAAATATAAAGAACAGTTGCATTTTTATCTTTGTTGTTTGGATTTTTTTTATGTAATTAATTTTTAATTTTTTTTAAGAAGTAAGAATGCCAACATTTCATGTTCAATTGACATCAATAGTTAACACTAGTTCTAGTGTGGCCATAGATAATGGCTCAATTTGATATGTATTTTATGAAAAAAAAATAATGTTAAGTTAGAATTCGAACTCAGCTAGAGCTGAAGCTTGAATTAAAATTATTGGGCTCGAACTCGATTAAAATTTTAGGCTCAAGACTGGATTCAGCTCGAACTCGAGTTTGAAATATTTAAGTCAATCCCAACTCGAACATACGGAAGTTCGAGCTCGGCTCGACTCAATGCCACCCCTACATGACAATGCAGAGTTAGTTAACCATGTAAAATAGAGTAAGAAAGGGTTAATGACACCTATTCTTGTAATAGGGTGGGATCCAAAGCAAGAAAATTCCGAACACACGCTGCTTTGAACTGCCCTAAATGTGGATGAGGTCAACCCTTGATGTTACAAGGTGGGATTGGATTTTTTTTTTTAATGAAAACCCAATCACAGTATTTTGTAAGCCGATTAAATGGGTAATTGGGAGCCCCCCTACTCTTTTGCCTTCACCTACGGTAGAGCCACCACTACCTCTCCTTTCATCGTCGATGGGAGGGGGAGTTAGCCCCTCTTGGAGTAGAAAAGATGGGAGGGTGGCTCCTTCCTCACCTTTGCTCCTTTATTCAAATAGAGAACAAAATAGGGAGGGGGCGCTTGTCCCTCTATGTACTCTAGGAGGGGCTTCTTGATCCCTATAGATGATAGAAGGGGTGGCACTCCTCATGAAGAAAGAGGGGGAGGTCCCTTTAATTAAACAATCACAAACCAAATATGTTGTAAATGATGTAACAAAAAAGCTATTCTTACACCAGTCACAATTGAGTATTAAAGGGGACATGTTTATACCGACAATTTCAAAGTTTAAAACTTTTTGATCGACTTAATTTCTAAGGACTTTTCCCTGAAAAATATACTAAAACTTCTAATATAAGCAAATATACATTCAATTAACCCTCAATTTATACAATGATTTTTTTAATAGTTGAAAACTCGAACTCAGGTTGCTAATCCACTTCCAAAATGTCTTCATATGTTGGAGTTAAAACCACTTGTAAAATTGATAAACAATACTAACAACAATGAGGCCACAAAGACCAATTGCATCAATTGCCCATAGAAGAGACTTACATAAGCTCAACTAGGTCACATAAGCCTAGACCCAAACTTAAGTCTACAAAAGGATTTTTGGCAACACCAAAAGGCAACAAATACTTTTAACCGATGAATATATAACTCACTACACGACAACTTAACCATAATCACACAAGTTTTAAGCATGATATGAGTTGAGATAAATTTACACAAGGCTAGTCCCATGACAATATAAGATTTACTAACAATTTTCACTACACTTTGTGTCTCTTGATAAGTTGAGACAACAATTTTGAAAACAAATATAATTTACACCCTAGTCTTATGTGTGCTTCTATTGTCATAACATCTCAAGTTCATGCAAATTGACTTGACTTGAAACTAAAAATCAAATTTGCAACACCCAAATATTAGTTATGAGTCATATCTAAGCTTAGACAAAGATTTAAAAATAAAGACTCGTCCAATTTCTAAAAATGATTTGAAGGTATGAGTTTGCTTTAGAGAGTCCTCTTTTGTTGTTAACAAGCTTCATAATTGAACTAAAAAGAAACTTTTTGTCTGTTTGAAAAGCACACAAATCCTTAACAAAAAATCATGGATAAATATTAAAAATTCTTGGTTTGAACTATTACCAAAAGACTTATTTTGCTCAAATCAAAGCTTGAAATTCACTTTTGCATATTTTTAGGTAGCACTATTCAAATGTAGTAGGGACATCCGCATACTAGGTGTCTACATTTATATTGGGAATTCGAAAGTGAGGTTTTTGCTTGTTTTTTTCTTCTATACTTCAAATACTCAGTTCCCAACATCTATGACACATGATTTGTTGTGATTGGTGGTGTTTTATCTTTCATCGGGCATGTAATCTACTATCTTATCTGTTAAGTGTGAGATACAACAACAATAAATACATACATATTAAGTTTAAAATTTTATTGTATATTTACCCAATGCCTACTCCATATTGCACTGATATACAATACGTATCAACATGTTATATCGAAATTTTAAGGATTTATTTATGATACCCAACTATGAGTACCATGCATAATAATATAAGATAATGAGTTTTAATTGTTATAACGATAACAACAACAACAACTATCAGATTCCAAATAAATAGCCTCATATGCCAAGTATTTGTATCTTTTTCATGTAGATGCACGTTTATTATGTTGTTCCATATATTAATTTTGACTTTTCTATAATTAACAACCATTTCTGGATTTTAAAAAATTAAAATTGTTAAAAGAGTTATCTCTTTGCAGAAATTTTTCTATTGCTTGAAGTCCAACAATCCTCTTTGGCGACAACTCTTTGATGGTAGGTATCTTTCTTAGCAGATGGGGTAATTAATGTGACCTCCTCAGTGAGTGTTTGTATGGAGCTCAAGAGCCCATCAACCTATCTGACTCTAATTAGGATTCTTTCTTTATCTCAAACTCAAACTCTAGTTAAATGTAGTGTCCCCCAACAACTGAGTTTGATCCCAGACATGACAGACAATAGTATGGTCCACTGGCCCCAACTCCAATAAAGTTTTAAATGAGATATTTTTGAAAAATAAAAATAATTTCAAAATAGTTATTTGTCAAATCCTTTATGGGAATTAGAATATCCATAATTTTGAATAAAATCAATAAATTCTCAATTTTTTTGATTTCTCTCAAAATTATGATGTTATCCTTGGGATGAGTTTCTCTTAGGAGTAGAACCTCTAAACTATATAGAAAATATGATTTCTCTAAAGTGGCTAGATGCATCAAATAAAGTTTTATCCAATGTTTCCTACTCCAAAAGAGTCACATATCTTACATAAAAATCAAGTCGATTCCTAAGATCAATGAAAGTGAAATCAAGAGGTAATTAGGTTAATAGGCTAAAGTTCCAATTACCACCGTATATGTACAATATTATATGATGGTGTGACATCAAGTTCATACATGGTCCTACTTCTTGGTGGCCTAAGATGCCTTACAAAACAGGTGAAGTTTCAATGAAAAGAAAATGTTACTCAGTAGTCTTTAATTTTCTGTTCAACAAATTCCAAGCCAAGAGAGACCCGAGTCATGTAACAAGTGTCACTTTGGAATACTCCGGCGTATCGGTTTCGCATCTGGGACAGCACTTGACGACGGTGACCTGAGCAGGCAAAAGCGTCACCGGGAAGAAAGAAGAAGATAAAAAGTGAATGCATTATGCGTTTATGTACCGTGCCGAAGGGAACCTCACGTCACAATTCACGGGTTCACCCACCCACCCACCCGCCCGCATCCACCCACGTGATGAAAACGAAACAAGCAGCGGACAGAAAACACAGCGCCGCTGTGGCTATTCCTTCCTACCAGTCGTGCCCAATGAACAATCCGTAATCTGGAGGCACGACAGAAAAGACGACTCTCATCGAATACGGTTCAATGTCCTTATCGAATCAGCTTTCCAGTTCCCACTCTTCCGCCTTCTTCACCAAGACATATACAGCTTCAGTTCCTCGGTTTAAACTGAGCTCCAGCGGCGGAGAATTCAGAGATTGATTACAGGGGAAGCTGGGTAATGGGGTCGGAGGCAAGAGCAATAGATCTGACATGTCGCAGAAAGAGACAACAGGCCAACGACCCTCTGTCCTCTGGATCATTTGTCCCGAGATGCCTTTACTGAAAAGGTTGTGGGCTCTGCATGGATGCTTGCTGCATGAAATGATACCAAAGGTACCACGCTCGCCTGAAGTGGAGCCTGGTGACGCATTTCAGCAAACATCTTGACGGCGAGTTTTGCACTCGAGCACTATCAAGCGTCAAGGTCAGGTATCAGTCGTTAATATGCGACTTGGTGTGGTGCTTTATATTGAACACCGTTTCATTCCCTCAAAGCTATGCATGTGCCCATGTGGCTAGGTGAATTGAAAATTTTAAATTAAAATTTAAGCTGTGAGTGTATAAAAATAAAATAGGATAAATAATTAACAATTAGACCCTATAAGAGATAATAATATTTTTGTTTTCGTGGTTTCCCTAACCGTAGTCACTGTCCAAAAACCCTTCTTAAAGAGAATGTCTAATCTCCGCCCAAGTCAAATTTTCTCTAAAAGATCGTACAAACTAGATTATGATTCTACAATACTCTCTCCTTCTAGATGGAGGTTCTAGAACACCTCTTAAAAGATCATTCGAAAAATACACAAACAAAAAAAAAACGTACACCATTTTGAACAGGAGATACAAAACTAGCAATGCTAATTCATTTGAAAGAGAATGAAATGATTTTGAGATAAAATTGTTTTTTTTTTTTTTCTCAAAGAGAGTTTATATGAATTGAAAAAGTTTTTTGAATGCTTTGAATTGCCAATAAATGCTTAGTTCTTAGTCCCTTGTGAGTTTCAATGCCTATTTATAACTTTTTCATTCACAAAAAGTTGAGAAAGGTGTTATGATCTATCAACCATGTATAACATCTATACTTTTTATGTTCCTTAGGCATATTGATCGATTATGACATTAATCAATGAGTTTTTAACCTTTCAAAAAACTCATTGATCAATCAAATCTATTCTGATTGATCAATCATATTTTATATGATTGGCTATGTAGGGTTTTGTATAATCTATAAGTCAATAAAGTATGATCTATCATGTTTTATATTTTTTACCAGTCTACATATCGATCAAGCCCATTTAAATAGATTGATTATACAATATACCGGTTCACTATTTTGACATTTAAGCTTGATATAGGCTATTCTAAGGGGTTTTTTTTCAATTATAAAATATTTATATACCATCAGTAAAATATGGTTTTGTAATATCTCATGTTCTAAAACTCCATAACATAATTGTCCGTATAAATCAAAGTTTGGTTGACTATCTACTTACAAAGTTAAAATTTTTGAGATTTTCTATTTGAATTTGACTTTAAGTTTTCAAGTCGTTCAAACATCTTGTTGGTATAAGTTTTTCATTTCAACAACAATCTCCAATGTGTTTTTACTTCAGGTCTTGACTTAGCAACTTGATTATCCATTTTTTTGTCTTGAACTTTTGCCATACATCTTATAATATTCGTGTTAGAAAACATATGTATAAAATACACTAATAACACTATTAATAACACACTTTCAAGTTATGCTTTTTGTTATCATCACAATAATGGAGACCAACATGATTTTACTATTGGGTTGACCATAGGTCTTGCTCTCATGAACTCCCTTGACTTGGGTCACCTAGTCATGTTTGAATGAGTCTTATGAGCTTAAACTCCATTAACCTCGAACCATGTGATTGGTCGAGTACAACAAATAGTTCTAGACCCCATCTTCAATCGATGTACTAATGGAAGACCTTATGATATCGCTTATAAATTACCATTTCCCATCATTTTCTATAAACATCAATTCACCATTCAAATTATAAGTTGTCTACATCTAACGGGTGCCAGATTTGCCAAAATCTGATACCCGTAACATTCTCCAATATTGTGCTATGGACGGGTACACTTACGGATAAAGTGATACACCTCTACTAGAAGTGATAGATAAAAATGATTCCATGACGGAGACTTATTCACGTGTTGTGTAACCCGTTTTAGTGTGAACACACTCGACTAATATTTTCCGGTCTCCCGTCAATAGGTTTTTTTTGGTTAAAGTCACATACGGGATAACCGTCGGATTTTACCTCTTCCGCTTTCATAACAGATGCGGGCCCACCTTGAAGAGTGTTGCTCAATGATCAAGTGATACTTTGCTTCGATCCGAAAGGCTCACGCACATTGTACCACTTCCACGGACCACGGCGAAAAAGCTAGGCCAAAAAGAAAAGCTGGCAGTAGTACTATTCTAGTGGGACCGCAATTATTCATCACGATGGGCCCACATTTTATGCGTTACACGAAATAGGCCGGACGAGTACGACCCGCTTCAGGCAGAGTGTGGGTCCCGCGCTTTTGGAATCAAAAGTTACTGAACCGGCTGCGGACCACGCCGGTCGGAGGTTCTGTTTTTTAATCCGGACCAGATAAAAGCGTACGAAGCACGTGTTGCCGCAGAAAAACACTTGGTGGAAGGGAAATGGTAGCCCAGCCCTCGTCGCCCTCACGGGGGTTCCTTATTCATGCTCTTGATCTCTTCTGCGTCCAGGGAGATTATACGTCAAGAATTTATCGTAGACAGAAAAAATACAAAAAAACCGAAGTATGGTCTTTCAAATTTTGAGCAATTTTTGTTTCTTTCTGTTGAAATTCAGAGACAAGCGATCGTTTTCCCTTATTTACTTGTTTAGCTGTAGTTCAGCTGGAATAAGGATTGATTTTCTCCACAAAATTTGACAGGTTTTCGTTGTGGGAGCGGTCGATTCAGTTCAATTTTGATGCTGAAACTTGGAACACTATAAAGCAAAACAATGATTTCGGAAAGGGTCTGGTCTTGCTTTGTACTCGCCATCAAAACAGAGCATCTGTTCGACTGTTACTTTTGTTATGGCTAAGCTCTGTTGGACCGTTTGTAAAAGGCAGACAAATAACATCAATTTGTAACCCGGTTTTCAATAAGAATTAGCAGGTAAATGCTGGTATCCTACAAAAGCAATACACGTACATGGTAAATGGAAAATCCTTTCTTCTCCCTTACTTATAATTTTTAGTTTTTTTTTATTTTTCTGGTTAAAAGATTGTAAAGATCACTGTTGAGGAAGAAGCTGGGGCTTTTCAGATGATTGGTGTAGACAAATATTTGGGTCTGTGCGATTGGTGCAGACAGCTTCTAGGTTTTAGCGATTGGTGTACTCGTAGTCGCAACTCCGTCAATTATATAGAGGGAGAAAAATTATATATTTTCTCTGTGCTTCAACTGTACCATGACTGTTAAGAAACAAAGGTAGGTGTTTACCGTGGAGTTTTCTCTCTCTATCTAAACTCTAATATGTTTGTTGTTGATGGTGGTGTTGTTGGGGCGTAGTGTACTGCCAGTGGTGGAAAAGGAAGAAATGGAGCTTTGTGGTCCTCACACGCCCCTCCTCCTTTTCACCTCACTTCCTCTTCTCACCCTAAATTTCTACCGCTCCCTTTTTCCTCTCTTTCTCTTTCCTTCTCTCTTTTCATTCTTCTCTCTTCACTATTTCCGTCTGCTCCTGCTGCTCTAATTTTCTGGGCTGCCCATGGAGAGAAGGAAAAGAGAAGGGGAAGGGATGGAGGCGGAGAAGCCCAAGGTGTTGGATGACGACGCTGACGAGGAGGAGGCGGCGGAGGACGATAAGAGGAAGAGACACGTCGGCGCGGCGGTGTCCCCACATGGCAAGAAGTCTGCCGGAGGCGGTGGGGCCCAGCAGCTGAGCGCGCCCGCCTGCCAGGCCGAGAAGTGCGCTGTTGATCTGTCCGAGGCGAAACGCTACCACCGGAGGCACAAAGTCTGCGAGCACCACTCTAAGGCGCCTGTCGTTCTCGTCGGCGGTCTTCGGCAGCGCTTCTGTCAGCAATGCAGCAGGTAGTTGCAACCGGAAATTCTCTCTCTCAAAAGCCTGAACTTCGTTACAGAGGTGGATCATTTCAATTTCACTTGCTTCTAGTACGGTTTCGGTGAATTTGTTGCTTTAAGTTTTGCGGCGGCTCCTCTTCCCCACGTCTCTTATGCTAGTGTAGCAAAGTTTTAACGGAAAAGAGTAGTGCGAAGTTCGTTTATGTTCATAATTTGTTCGGTTTGAAAAGATCGGAGCTTATCTAAGTGAACGGCTCAAACTACTAGAAAGTGCTCAAGTTCTTTTGTCTTTCTACTGTTCATTTCCGCCAGGGAATGTTCTTGTGTCAATTGTTACCGGATGTCACACGGAGTATCTACGGTTGATATCATTTTTTTCCCCTCAAAGATCCTACTGATGACTGTATATGCTGTTTGGCCAAAGTCAATTCTGATGCTTTCCGTCTTGCATTCACTTGGTTTTTTTTTCTGTTTTTATCTCCAGCGTCAACAGCGGATGTTCAAGCTTCAGACTTTTTTTTTTTTTTTTTTTTGTAATTAACCCGTTGTTCAATGCTCCCTAAGATTTGTTAGTAAAGGTGGCGAAACTCTTGGTTTTGGCTAAGTAAGTATTTACAAAGTATAGTTCGGATCTGTTTTTTTAGTATAATTATGTTTTACAATTTTCTGAAGGTTCCATGAGTTATCGGAATTCGACGAAGCAAAGAGGAGCTGCCGCAGGCGTTTAGCAGGCCATAATGAGCGACGCAGGAAGAGTTCATCAACTGATACTCATGGAGAAAGCTCCAGCCGTAAAGATCATTGCCGACAAGCAGACCAGAGTGGGAGGATGCCTATAGTTCTCCCCGGGAATAGCAGTTTCAAGCATTTCCAGATCAGATAAGATCCAATTGTTTTAAACCTGCTCTCTCTCTTCTGTCATCTTGTGGCTTTTTTCTAATCAAAGGCACTCTTTATGCCTATCCTCTTGATCTTACAAACTCAGTAGCAGTTGTGCTTGTTGCCTAGTAGTTTTAATCATGTGCGTGTGCTATTGATGATTGTCAATAGAGTTATTTTCTGCAGGGTTGATTAAAGCTCTTATTGATGAGAGTAGTAATTTCCGATTGTACATCTTATTGCAAATGGGAGGCAATTTTATTGCATCATATATCTATGATAGGTATAGTACGTGGATGTGCCGACTTAAATCATTTTAACTTTTGCTATAACGGAATCGTGTGGAAGATGGAGGCTGATTTCATCGGCCTAAATTGTGGAATTTACTTGTCGCATACTTGATTAACCTTTATTTATATTGTGATTATGAATCATAAGGGATGTTCAGAAAAAGGAAAAATATGAAAAAAGTGGTAATCTTAGATTGAAAATGGATTTTTGGGGCCAAGAAAAGCTTTGGGATAACGCCCACAAAATAAACCCTTACCAATTCCATCTTACTTTTCATATGGCAACATCTTTATGCTGATGTGTGAAACTTCTGTTTGGATTTTAAAGCTTGCCCGATGGTCACCAATGGTTATCTGATATCATCCATTCGATAAATTTTAAATGGTTTTTTTTTTTTCTTTGTTTTTTATGTCAGAGCTAGGTGGTTCCAGTCCACTTGGGGTAGGTTCCATCTGCCCCTGGTCCACCTGGGTTAGGTACTTGGCTTTCTGCACTTAACAGATCAGTCTTTTGGGTTGTATTGGCTAGGTGTTTGACATGGTAGCAGAGTTGGGCACCATGTTCCGCGTTCGAATCCCCGTAGAAGCGGTAGGGAATGGGAAGGGAAACGTTGGGTGTCAGAGCTAGGTGGTTCCGTCCACCCCTGGTCCACCTGGGTTAGGTACTTGGCTTTCCGCACTTAACAAACCGGTCATGTCAAACGACTAGCCAATACAACTCAACAGACCGGTCTGTTGAGTTGTATTGGCTAGGCGTTTGACATGGTATCAGAGTTAGGCACCACGTTTCGCCTTCGAATCCCGGGTGAAGCGGTAGGGAACGGGAACGGGAACGGTGGGTGTCAGAGCTAGGTGGTTCCAGTCCACCTGAGTTAGGTTCCGTCCACCCTTGATGGGTTAGGTATTTGGTTTTCCGTACTTAACAGACCAGTCTTTTGGTTGTATTGGTTAGGCGTTTGACATGGTATCAGAGCTAGGGACCACATTCCGCATTCGAATCCCGGCGGAAGCGGTAGGGAACGGGAATGGTGGGTGTCAGAGCTAGGTGGTTCCGGTCCACCTGGGTTAGGTTCCGTCCGCCCCTGGTCTGCCTGGGTTAGATACTTGGTTTTCCGCACTTAACAGACCGATCTTTTGGGTTGTATTGGCTAGGCATTTGACATTTGAAATGGCTAAAGGGTGGTTAGAGCTAGTTCATCGAGATGCAAAGCACTAATTTCAAGTTTGCTTCAAGAGTATCCATCAAGAATCCATTGAGTTTGAATGCTACTCCAAATGCTATATTTTAAGTTACTAATTCCATTCGTTGAGGAAATTGTTTACTTCTATGGACCATCTTCTTGGATCAACAATGTGGAAGTTGAATCTGGTGTATACTTGGGCTCCTCAATGTAGTGGTCTCTCGTGCTGAAGGCATCATTTTCCATTTATTTATTATATATTACTGTATCACTGATCAAGATCATTCCCCATATCTATGTAATGATCTTTCATTGAAGGTATCTTTTATTTGGTTGATTCTGTTAGCCAGATTTGCTTGTGAACCTGTGGAGGTGCCTTTGACCTTCGTTTACTTTCTGTGGTTCCAGATGCATAGCATGGAGTTCCTCTGTATATGTTTGCTGGCCTTTTTTGCTTTATTCTGTTTTTTCTTTTGGGTGGGGAAGGCTTGAAGTGAGTTTTGTCCTTGTTTTTTACTTGAAGATATCTTTGTTTTGCCTGTCAGTGAGGTGTGCTTTATATTTTTATTTTTATTTTTGTTTTGCTTGTCCAGCGTGGTTATATATGAAACAGTTGTAAGCACAATGGTAGTCTCATTTCATTGTGTAGGAGTTAAAGAAATCAAGGTTCCAGTGGTACTTTGCTTTTGTTCTCAATAAAATCTCACCATTTGAAAAAAATATTGAAAAAAAAGGATCTGGTGGTAGAAACAGAGTATTTCGAGAAAGTTTCTGTTTAAACCAGCTTGATCCTAACATAGTTAGAACAAGGCTTTAATGATGATCAAGGTGATGTTAAATTTTTGTATAGATAACACCTTCTAAGTGGTTTAGTACGTGCCGATATCATGTACTTACGGACAGCTTGGTGAGTTAAAAAAAATCTGCTTTTAGTTTGATATGCTTGCAGAAGTTATCACAGCTTCACTAACTCTTTGTAAAGTTATCACACAAATTTATCAAATTAACTATGTTATGATATGAACTTTAAATTCTCTTATTTATTTTCTGGTGTTAATATTAGGTTGGGTTTAGTATTTGTTACTGATAAGATTGTGGCATACATTATTTGCTGGAATTTCCAGTTCATTCTACTTGATCCTTCTGAGCAGATGTTCTTCTACATCAATTTAAGGGGTAAGTGAGTGGCATGAAACCAACTTGTTAAAAAGAATGAAAGTGATGCAAACTATCTGCTGCACTTATAGGGATAAATTTATGTGACTATCAGGCTCTGGGTCTAATCTCACCTGAAATGTATTTCATTATTAGGTAAGCATTTAGTGAAGCATAAGCTGTTGAAGATGAAAGGAAGTCACCTATATACTAATTGATGATTCTACAGAGACCCTTTCTCTGATGTGATACACAACTAGAACGGGGTCTTCCTGCTTGAGTGAGGAGTCATGAATAAATTGATATTTAGTAGAGATTAAACCAGTAATGCTATTCAAAAAGCCAAAAAAATAGAAAATGAACAAACTCTGTTAAGATGGTGGTTCTGATTATCATGTTATCTTTTTCTTATTGCAATGATGGAGATGGAGTAAACTAGATGCATACGTGCCTTAAGACTAATTATTTACTTTGATGTCTTTTCCGTGTCTTTTGTTTCACTAAATATGATCAACTGGACTTTCTAGGCTTCCACGATGAAGTTGCTATTTACCTTTTAATCTAGTAAAAGATTGATGATAATTTAAGGCGAATGAAGAAGGAAAACTACATAGTGAAGGTGAGCCTTCTTTGGTGTGGATTGTGGCCAAAAGCTTATGTAGTCAGATTTGCCAAAAGATTGCTTCGGTGGTGGATTTTGGCTCTCCTTGAGCTTCTTGATTCAGGAAAGCCACTGTTTTTTAATACAATCCGACCCAGTAAAGGGTAATGGGCGATTTCCGTAGTCGCTTTCTTGAATGCTTTTGCAAATGGGTAAGAACGTCATGGCTGAGTGACAGCAGGTTGTCCGGTGAGTGGGTGGCTGATCACAGTCGTTAGACTAATTCGTGGTGTTGCCAGACCCACAGTCTACGTCGAGTTATTGTTTTCTGCTTTTCTGCTGTTTCTTGTCATCTTCTTCACCACGAAAGCTGCTTTGTAAAACTAGAAGATATTAGTTGCGTAGAACCTAATCTCCAACTCGGTCTTCTGTATCAATCTCTATGACGTCTTAGATGTGGATATCTTTGACAAGTACTTTCAATTCGTTGTTGTCAGTCTTGTAACGTTTGATGACATAATCTTGATATCGTATCACATTGAACAGATCTTTTCATAGATTTCTCAGATTTGTAAAATTTCAAGGATTAGACTTCTAAAGTCAGGTTGCAAATTTTCTTTTAATCGAGAGCCAACCTAAATATCAAGAATAATGATTTGTGCACTTGAGATTTGTAATTAAAGTTGGTTTTAATAAAAACCAATGGAATGCTCAACATCCAATTCTTAATATATAAGTTTCAATATACATTTGGAGATTTCTTAATATATTTCATTAAATTATAGATTACCCTTGAACTCTTGTCAATGTGACCTCCTCTATATCCAATTGATTGAGTTTGCCATTAGTCTAAGCTCTCCACATATGATGCATTCATGTCTGATTTTGGATTCACACTACTTTCATATATTAGATCTATATCCATGCGGTTCCTTGTTGAGGATTCAGGGAAAGTTACACTTTTTCTTCGGAGTTTATAGCTTTTTCTAAGAGCCATTTTTAGGTTTCTTTTCCAAATTTCTTCTTTTTTACTTTTCTCAGTTTTCTTTTCTTGTTATTCTTCCCTTTTCATTTCCTTTCCTTTTAAAGTTTTCCACCTTTCCTCTCTTTTTTAATAAATCTCGAGGTTCATCTATTTTTTTCACTGTTAAAATATAAGTTTAGGGGTATTTTGGTTATTTTTATATTTTTAATATTACATTTTTCTCTTATAGTATGGCTATTAGATAGAGAATATTTTTAATATTACATTTTTCTCTTATAGTATGGCTATTAATGATTACAATTTCTATTTGACTAAATGTTGGGATTTAGAAGTATTTGATAATCCCAATTTGAGAAAAAAATTCAAATCTGCCTGCATAATCAACCTAATACTTGCGTCATCATCCATATAGCCTACACCATCTTGATTTCTTGCAATTAGGTCATTCTTTTATTGATTTATGATTTCATTTGCTAGAATTAATCACTATTGGTTCTAAATTGAATGTATTGGGTATTGCATTGACTTAATTGAATTCGGTGTGGGACCCACTTGACTATGCAAAATTGAATTTTGGGAAAAATGCTTCCCTTTGGTTAATTGACACTCTAGTGTACTAAATTGTGGTGTTTGGTGATATTTAATGGTTGATTCTAACACACGGGTTGATGTCCAAAGGACTGCAGAGAACTCAGATGTGAAATTCTCTCAGTCTATTCAGATAACCACGATCCGGTTGAATAGATCCAATTATGTAAATTGGTCTAGATCAGTTTTGATGTATTTAAGGACCAGAAGAATGGGAAAATATATAAATGATGATCCCGCGGTACCTGTTACTGAAGATTGGGTGGCAGAAGATAATTTGGTAATGACCTGGTTGGTCAATGGTATGGAATCCAGATTTAATGATCAAATTTTGAGTTGCAGTATTATTAAGGCAATGTGGACTACATTGGCTTCCATTTTATCTACAGAAAGTAATTTATCAAGGATCTATGAGTTATATATGAAGTTTTATAGTATGAAGCGTGGAGGTAGATCAGTGACAAATTATTTCACTGAGATTAGGGCAGTACTACAGGAGATTAGTATATTTCATCTTTTTACTACGAATGTAAGAAAGAAAATTAGATTCAAGTAGCCCAATTTTTGGATGGTTTGGGGCATGGGTATGATGTTATTAGAGTCCAATTGTTGGTCAATGAGGATGTAACCACTCTTGAACAAGCTTTTCATAGAGTTCTTCGAGCTGAAGGTGCAATTATAAATAAGAATGAATTAGGTGGAGCCCTCCCAGAAGCAGTTGCTCTTAACCTTCAATCTTCTACTGGTAAGCCCAATGGTTAGTTTCATGGTGGTAATAATAGAGGTAGATGTTGCTCTTATACAACCTGTGCTTGTGACCGAAATGATCGGGGGAATCAAAAATATGTTTATTGTGGTAGGACTAATCATATTTCTGAGAAATACTGGGACAAATTTGGTAAACCTACCTGGGCCAACTCTATAGTCACAAATAAGGACGCACACTCACACACTGGGGATCCTACGAGGAAATTCAACAGTTATTACAGCGACTGGGTCAATTGACTACTTCATCTACTGCTTCTCAGACTACAGAGACTCCTCCTTCCTCAGCGAGTGCCACGATGGCTAGTACAGGTATGATGCACTAAATGTGTCTCATTCCCCCTCTTAGATCATTGATTCAAGAGCCTCTACACACTTGTCAGGTATGCCCTCTCTATTTCACTCCATTAGTCCATCTCATTCATATCGTCGAGTTACTTTAGCTCATGGATCCACCTCTCCCATTCAGGGGGAGGGTATAGTTCGCACTACTCCACAAATATCTTTAGATTCTATTTTATTTGTATCAAAGTTTCTAGTTAATTTCTTGTCAGTGAATCTTATAACTAAATCCTTAAACCGTTCAGTAACCTTTTATCCTACTTTTTGTGTTTTCCAAGACTTGTAGACGAAGAGGACGATTGGTTCAGGACATGAGAAGAGAGGGCTCTACATGCTGGATGATGTATCCGTTTCACTATTGTAGATTCTTCTTACTTGTGACATCTGCGCTTGTGACATCCCTCACTAGCTAAGTTGTGTCAGTTTTTTCCTTTTCTACCAGTCGATATTTCATTCGATTGCGAATAATGTCAACTGAGAAATCATCATCGCTCCTGTTTTCCAATTAGTTCTAGTCAAAGCACCAAGTTGTTTGAATTAGTCCACTCTAATGCATGGGGTCCATGTCGGGTTCCTAGCCCATTTGGTTTTAAGTATTTTGTGCCGTTCATTGATGATTTCAGTAAAGTCACTTGAGAGTATCTCCTACAGGAGAAGTCCAAAGTATTTGATGTATTCCTCAATTTTTTCAAAGAAAAAAATATCAATTTGGTGCATGTGTTCACGTACTTCATACTGACAATGGTTTGGAATATCTTAACTATAAATTTTTAGTATTTTGTGCATCTCATGGTATTACCCATCAAACATATTGCCCTTATACACCACAACAAAATGGGGTGGCTGAATGTAAAAATAGACATCTCCTTGAGGTTACAAGGACACTATTATTGCATATGGATGTTCCTAAATCTTTTTGGGGAGATGCGGTTTTAACTTCGTGCTACTTGGTTAATAGTGTGCCCTCATCTGTTTTGAGTGGTCAAGTTCCTCTTCAGGTTTTAAAACCCAATTGTAAATTGTTTGGTGTGGTTCCTCGTATTTTTGGATGTACCTATTTTGTTTATATGCTTGAAACTTCGGTTGATAAGTTGTTACCTCGGTCTATCAAATGTGTTTTTTTGGGATATTCTCGTAAAAAAAAGGGTACAAATGTTATGATCATCTTCGATAGAAAGCATATGTGTAAGCTGATGTGACCTTTGAACATACTCCATATTTTTCATCATCTATTGAGCTTCCTGTATCACTTGAATCTCTTTCAGACAGTCTTATTCCTGTTATAGTTTTGGATGTACAAACGTCATCGAGTTCTTCATTGCTTCTTTGTGTTTACAGCCATCACTCTTGTACTCCTGTAGTGCCTCCAACAGTTACCTCTACAGAGCTCTCTTCTCATGATCCACCAAATTCCTCATTGCCTATTAGTCTACGAAAAGGTAAACAATCTTGTACTTCTCATCCGATATCCAAATATGTGTCACTTGATTTTTTTCCCCATCCTTCAAGTCCTTTGCTATGTCATTGTCTACTTCCCATATACCTCGTTCAGTGCAGGAAGCCTTGTGCTCTCTAGAATGGAAACATTCTATGGATGATGAGATGAGTGCTTTACTGTCTCAGAAAACATAGCATCTATGTGATCCACCTGCAGGAGTAGTTATTGTGGGGGTGTCGTTGGGTTTATACTATTAAATATAATGTTGATAGCTCTATTAACCGATACAAAACTTGGTTGGTAGCGAAAGGATATACGCAGACTTTTGGAGTTGATATCTTTGAGACATTCTCTCCTATAGCCCGACTTACTTCGGTATGTATCTTAATATATGTGGCTATTAATAAGGGTTTGCCTCTCTTTCAACTCGATGTAAAGAATGTCTTTTTATATGGTGATCTACATGAGGAAGTGTATATGGAGCAACCTCCTGGGTATGTAGCTCAAGGGGAGACAAAAAAGGTATGTAAGCTGTAGATGGCTATTTATGGACTTAAACCGAGTCCATGGGCCTGGTTTGAAAAATTTAGTGATGTGGTATTATAATTCGGGTTCTATAGGAGTCATTGTGATCATTCTATGTTCCTACTTAAAAAGGAAGACTGGTATGGTGATTTTGGTTGTCTACGTAGATGACATTGTATTATCTGGTGATGATCTTGATGGTATTACAAAAGTTAAACAATATCTGGCCACACATTTTTAGACAAAAAGGATTTGGGCTCTCTCAAGTACTTCTTTGGCATTGAAGTCGCTCGTAGCAAGCGAGGTATTGTTCTTTCTCAGAGAAAATATATATTGGATATATTACAGGAGTATGGTTTATTAGGTGTTAAACCCATATACACCCCCATGGAAGTTAATCATAATCTACATGACACTAGGGTCCTACACTCGAGGATAAAACTCAACACCGATCGTCAGTAGGTAAACTGATCTATGCTATAGTTACCAGGCCAGATATTGCATTTGTTGTAGGAGTTGTGAGCCAGTTCATGAAAAATCCTCAAAAAGTCCATTTAGAAGCTGCTTAGAGGATTTTGAAGTACTTGAAGGGTGCCCCTGGAAAAGATCTTCTGTATACTCATAATGGAAAAATTGATGTACTTGGGTATTCTGATGTTGATTATGTTGGATGTAAGATGAACATACGTTCTACATCAGGCTACTGTTGTTTTGTTGGAGGCAACCTAATAAGTTGGAAAAGTAAGAAACAAACAGTTGTGGCTAGGTCCAGTGTAATGGCTCATACAATTAGTGAGTTTATGTGGATTAAGTCTGTACTTCTTGAGTTTGGTTTTATGTTTCCTAACCCTATGGTTATGAATTGTGATAACCTGACAACCATTTTAATTGCCAGCAACCATGTATTCCATGAGAGAATAAAACATATAGAGGTTGACTACCACTTCATTAGACATGCAATTATGCAGGGGAAAGTGGTAACTCTTTATGTAAAGTCTTTAGACCAATTGGGAGATATATTTACCAAGCCTTTGGGGAGACATGAACATGTATCCTTTAGTGACAAACTGGGATTGTTTGATATCTACTCTCCAGTTTGAGGGGGAGTGTTAAAATACAAGTTAGGGGTATTTTGGTCATTTTTAATATTTTCAATATTATATTTTTCTTTCATAGTATGCTATTAGATAGAGAATGTCTTGTTTTATCTCTAGTTAAATTTTTATTCAATTTAGACATATATTTTAGGAGATGTAATTTTGATTATTGAGGGGCATTTTTGTCCTTTTGTAAATTTTAACTTAAAACCTGATTATAAAGAAATAGGAAGGGGATTTTTGGCTCGGATTCTAAGGCAGCCAAGACAAATCTGCCCCTCTTCCAGAAATCCTTTTTCTCTTTTATTTTCTCCCCAAATCACCTAGTTTTCACGCAAAGGCTTTATCTCAAGAGGATGTCCATTAAACATTGGATGATGCCTGATATACCCTCTAAATTTACCTGTTGGAGAGTTTCTTCATCCCAATAGTTTCTCAAGTACCCTCCACTTCTCACTCAAATCTTCCATGAAGACAAGAGAAACTCTGGTTTTGACTTAGACCTCTAAATCCTTCTTCATATAGGCCATGGATTGCTACATTAAACTAGGCTGAACTGAACAAAACATTTCTTTCTTATATCCCAATGAGTTTTTTTGGCTAATTTCAAATATGACCTTGCTAACTGCCATATTTTCAAATACAGTCAACGTATTCACTAAATTTGGAGGATAGACTAGTCATTAGATGGTTTAAAATATTAAAATTTTAAAAATATAGAATTAAACAAATAAAAAACACATATTTTAGTAAAAAAGACTAAGAAACCTCCTCCTGCCTTCCTCTCTCTCTTATAGACGGAAGGTAGGGTTGTGGCTACCTCCTTCTATCCACCAAAAAAGGTGGAGAGGGGTGGGGTCGTCTCCTTTTCCTCTACTTTGTCTATTACACAAAACGGAGAGAGGGGGAGAAGGCCACCCACCCCACCCCTCCTTTATCAGATTTTTAGGTAGGTGAGTTATTTTTATCACAAATTCTAATTTGTGTGGTTATACTTTTTGCCTAATTACTGTGGGGATTCCAACATAGGCAGGTCTGCTTAGTCAAGCTGCAGGTAGACACCTCTTCATGAGATGTTCATCAAAGATTTCTTGTAGGTAAGGAGAGAAAGGAGACCCTTGTGATGGTTCAATTGTTCAAAACATCCAACTAACAAATCCTATCTTAAAAATTTATGTCAAAATAATCCCCTACAATTAAGGCCAAGCACAAAGGAGAAACTAAATGAAACTAGACTTTGCTTTCAGCTTTCAGGCTCTTCCATCATCTAACATGATACTTAGTTTTAGGTGGTCATGGGGGAATAATAGCTATTTTCTCATAAACAATTTGGGTAGTTTTTTAATATGACCTTCTTATTTGTTGTATTTTCAAATTCAATGGTCAGATGTTGCTAACTCCATATATGACCAAATTTCAAATACAATTGATGGATTCCGTCAAGCTTAGATGTAAAGAAGTAATTTAAAATTTAATGATTACCATACAAAAAATAGGGGGCTCCCTCCTCCTCCCCTTCTCTCTCTTCAATGATGCCCCCTATTTTCTCTCAAATGGAGAGGAGGCACGACACTATCACTTCTATCCAAGAAAGAAGGGCAGGAGGGGTAGCCTCCTCTCCCCTTCTCTCTCTCTTCATTGATGAAGAGGTCACTCTCCTCTCCCTTTTGTTGTGGACAAAGGGTGTGACCCTTCCTCTATTGCTTGACGGGAGGGAGGAGAGGAATTATCCTCTCTTCTTTCTACATTGCCCTCTGAAGAGTTGACCAAACGTAGACTCCCTTATTGATTTTGATGATAACAATTTTAGATACTTTTCCTTCAAGAGGTATCAATTTCAAGGTCTAAAGCATTGGATAGACACAAGCATTGGAATGTCAAAGAAGTTTTGAAGAAGCACCCTTAGAAGATGAAGAAAATTTGAACACTAGAGTTTAGGAATCAATTAGAAATGTCAAAAACTCATTCTATGTAAGAGAGCATTCTATTTCTTCCAAAACTAGAGGTATAATACAAATTTGGAGCTTTAGGACATATTTTACATTCAAACATGTTTTCACAAATGCTTACATACATCTCATACATGTTAGAATCACTTAGGATCATTAATTCTTATGCTTTAAAAATCCACATGATGAACTGGCATTAGAATGATCGATCAACATTTGCCAATGATCAATCAACTGGAAGTGCACAAGCCAAAAATATATGTGCTATAAAGCATGATCGATCAACCCATTTGGACTGATCAATCAATACTGTCCAGGTAAAGTAATTTTTTATTGATTAATTGATCAACCTTAGTGACTGATCAATCAACCCATTTGGACTGATTGATCAATACTGTGCAAGTAAAGCAAATTGATGTTGCTTAATTGATCAACCTTAGTGACTAATCGATCATACAAAAATTTGTCAGTCAGGGATATAAAACATTATCGGTCACAACAAGGTCATTGATCAACCATACTTGTTATGCACTGCCATTGGGAATTCTAATTGATCGATCATACCATGTACATTGATCAATGAACTTAAAATATCAGACCCAATGGGAATATATAGATCGATCATACCATTGATCACTAAGACACATTTTGACAGAAAAATAATCGTTACACGCAATTGATCGATCAACCACTTTACATTGTCATCATTAGTTTTTTAACTTAACAGAGTTGTGATATTGGTAACTTGAACTTGTACCTTCAACAATCAATTTAGCAACATAAGAACATAGATATTCCAACTATTGTTGATTTTACTTGAACAAAATAATATCTATCTATATATATATATGTGTGTGTGTGTGTGTGTGTGTGTGTGTGTGTGTGTGTGTGTGTGTTATGTATAGCCCACTAATTCACTATGATCTAAGGTAATTTTCAGCCAACAATTACCTCAAGGGATCAACATTTTCTTGTTTCCTTTTTTTGTGGTAAATCAAAGAATTAATTAAATACTTTGTCCTTTTTGTTTTCCCCTAAGAACTCCATGGTGAAAGAATTCATGGCTATTTGACAGTTCCATGTGAATACTAGTAAAGATAGACAATGACAGAATCAAACACTCAAGGGTCTCAAAATAATGAACAATAAACACTCTTAGGAACTCTCAGGAACTTCTATTATTACAATACCGACAGAAAAGAACCACAATTGAAACATCTTTGTCAAGTCGCTACTACATGAATGCTAAACCTTCCTCTATACCAGTACAAAGGTATCACTATGGATTTTATTACTCAAACATATAGAGAGCTAGCACTGGCTATCTTCTCGTTTAGAACTTGGACTATATAAGATCAACAATCTTCTTCTCTACCTAGAAAGCTCTAGATAGAATATCAGCTGAAATCTTCGGGTTTGACCCAAAAATAGCATTAGCAATGGTGATCACCCCAGGTTATAGCTGCTCAAAGTTAGATATCTCCGACTTGGAAGACGAACACATCACCCTTTTGAATCACCTTCCTTATTGGCAGGATTAGAGCTGACAAAACCCATGAAGAGTGAGCCCTCTAGGAGGGCTGAAATCTCTGTAGCTCATGGGTGCATGTGGGGAGGGTTCTGGCTGTAAGGCGCATAACCGATCCTTACCATGGAGCTGCCCAAACTGTTGAGACCAGGAATTTGGTTCACATTCACTATTCTCACTATGAAACCAACAACGTTCAATGGGGTTCTGAAAGTAAAGAAGAAATCATTTGTTATAGCGAACTTGGGGTCATTGCAGACAAACCCATTTTCTCAAACTACATGAGAAGGTAAGAAACAATTCAATTAGTACTTAACACTGATCACCTCCGTTGGTTAAAAAAATGGATCCATGTTGAAAGATAAAAAAATAATTTAATTTATAGTACTTGTGCTGTTAAGTTCTGTAACACAGAAATGCTGCAATATTCTTGGACCTGATGCAAATGTAAGAAGAGAAGCCAAGGCAAGGAGGACAAAAAGAAGGTAGACGCTAACCATTTTCACTCTCTCTACAAGCAGAAGAACATGAGTAAGCGCCGGTTGAGAGTAAAACAAAGAGATTGCCCTTTTGATAAACAAAAAACATCTCTGGGCTTCGACCTCAACAAATTTTATTGAAAGTCAAATTATAAAATATTTTACTACATCAGAGTTGAAACCTTCTCAAGCCACAATCTCCTTTTTAATCTTAATATAGTAAAAAGGATAGTTATACATGGATTAGTAAGTTTAAATATCTTATATCTATTAGTTGAAAAAGAGACTTCTGAACTTGACTGATCATTTTGGGGTGAACCTTGGACTAGCTTCACATGGTATCAGAGCCCAAGGTCTAGTTTGAACCTACTTTTGTCGTTCAGTTAATTTAATATTTTGCCATATAAATTTCGTTTGTTATCACTCATATTAATTCATGTATTAGATAACTTGGCTTAATACAAACATTTTGCTTGTTATTTTATCATAAATAATTTAAAAAAATCATATTTTTTCCTAAAGGATAATATGTTTTAAATGAATATTGATATGGTCATGGGTTAAGTACTTGGCTTTCCGCTACCTATCAGACCGGTCTTTTGAGTAGTATTGGCTAGATAATCAGCATTTGGTATCAGAGTGGGTGTTACGTTGCGAGTTCGATTCCCCACGATCGCAGGTGATCACGTCACCCGGACGTAGGCCATGCTGTGATAATGTAACAGCTATCCCCTCATCGCTATGTGGGTAAAATCTGTCGTGGACGTCGGGTCGTGAACGTGGGATGTGATGTTATGGTCCTGGGTTAAGTACTTAGTTTTTCGCTACCTATCAGGCCGGTCTTTTGGGTAGTATTGGCTAGGTACTCAACAAATGTGTTTTGCTATATCTTCATCGTGCTTTAAATTGAAGCATTCATTTGAAAGAGATAAAGAATATGATGAATTCTCCTTCCGTTTTGAAAAATTCATTGAAAAAAATGCCTAATTGAATTTTCCATATCTAGTTCATTAGCATCGAGAGGTAGGTGGCGAGCCACCAAGACTCCACCCTAATAGTCATGTTGGCTCACTAATCCGATTTCAAAAACTAGCCCCAACATAGGAATTGTGGGCTTACCCAATACGATGGTACAGGGTCCACGGTGCTCAACCTCGGGTCGATCCAATGCACAAAGCTCAGATCCGAGACATGGATCAGCTGCCAACTTGTAACGGATGCGGATAAACAAGGTGAGCTTACATATCCTCTCGAATCATCCCTGATGCAATACCATAGAGGTTCAATACACAGAGAAAAAATCTCATACTTATTATACTCGATAATATAATTGAAGATCAATAAGGGACTGCAGAATTTGATTCTCGTTCCAACTGGAATTGTTCGACTTGTTCAAGGTTATCCAATCCCATGCAGTTTATTATTAATATGACAAGGAATCAATATTCCATGTTCTTCCCAAAATACTTTCGTTCATGGTTTGTAATGGATTTTCCGATTTTTACTTATTAGGAATGTGTGTTTGTGCTTCATAAAAAAATCATAGAAAAATATTAAAGATGATTTTTCTTATTTCACCAAAATATTTTTTTATTCGTGTTGATTTTAGAAGATGGGAAAATTTTCACCTAGCTCATCTTGTCTAACAAAAAAATATGATTATAAATGATAGTAAATTTCACTAAGAAAACGAAATGAAAAAAAAAAAATCAAGGAGACTTTGATCTTCAATTTAGAAATTTTTAATGGGAAAATTGGTCAAAAATATTTTTTTTCTCACTTATTTCTTGTAACAACATAAACAGGTCATTAGGACTCAAATTTGTGAAAAGCGAATATGGTGAATTTTATCCTCACCAAATTGTTTCAGCGAAAATTCACAGACTCTAAGCAATACCTAGTCGAGTATAATTGATTGCAAGAAACCTTATAAAAAAGAATCACAAATTATGTCTCGTAAAGATCTCAGTTTTGTCATCTGCTTTATTCTCTATGTATTCTTGGCCGATTCGTGTTCGTGTGTACTCGAACAGTGGCTACACCGCCATTGATTACTTCTGAATCCCTATTCTTAGTTTTATGAATAAGAAGAAAAAGAGAAATGAAAGAAGGCCAAAGCATTCATTACAACAAGAATGAGCAACCAACAATACTGCAACGATGACAGAACACAGAACAATGAATTAAAAAACACAAATAAGAAACTGGTCAGGTTCGGTGATCAATTTGAAATCGTGTCTACTTCTCAAAAAAATTAATCTTAAAACCGTGACTGGAGGTAACCCACAATCTTCTTATCCACTTGGAAGGCCTTAACCAAGATATCAGCTGGAATCGGCGGGTTGGAGCCGAACACAGCATTGGCGATGGTGATCACACCTGGGTTTTGGCTGCTCAGAGCGGCAATGGCGACTGCGTTGGTCTTACCGACGTTGAACTGGAAGTGGACAAGTCCAACGGGGAAGATGAAGACATCACCCTTTTGGAGAACCTTGGCGATCAAGCGATTTTCAGGGTTGGAAGTGACGAAGCCAACATGGAGAAAGCCTTCAAGGACAGTCAAAATCTCTGTGGCTCGGGGATGAGTATGGGGGGGATTCTGGCCATAGGGTGCGTAATCTATCCTAACCATGGAGATGCCCAGTGAGTTCAGTCCTGCAATCTGTGCTACGTTAACAGGGGTGACAGTAGAACCCACTGTGTTTGATATGTTGCGAGGTACGTGAAGTCCGGAGAAGAAGAAATCATCAGCTGTAGCAAGCTTTGGGTCCTTGCAGACCAACCCATTAACCAGCACTGAAGAAAAAAACAAGAACGTAGTATTCAGTAATATATTACCAGCAAAGGCATATTCGTCTGGAAATGAAGATTATGACGATAGCAAACAAAAGCATATAATTACCATCTGATTTCGTGGCAACGCAGAAGTCTTGTAGGGAGCTGGGATCGGATGCTAAAGAAACAGAGGAAGCAGTGAGCAAAAGGACGAGTACAAGAGCAAAGGCAGCCATCCTCCAACTTCAGGAACAGGAGAGATGATGGAATTCGATTGTTGCTATGAGAAAAAAAAAAGTGTGCCGTTAATGGGTATTTATAGAGAAAAACAGCTAACGGAGTCAAACCAGCTTCCTAAGAAATCTTCAATGGTCGTGCAGAGACGAGGTAGTTTTATATTTCTTGGCTGCGCCTGCATGAATTAGACGATTTCTAATGAAAGAAGCCGACTTTCCTTTCGATACAGAGCCAGTCAGGAGGTAGAGGGCAAAGAAGAAAGGACAAAAGCTAGCGCGACAGAATTCAGTAAACAATAATTTTCTGACTCAGTTCATCACCTCACTAGACGCGTATGAAGGACGCATTTCTTAGGTACAGAAGTTTCCATCTCAAACTGAAAGTAGGGTGGGGCACAAGTTAAAATTTGATAAAATACAGTTTTCCCATATATAAGACCTATTTTTTAGTCCATCTTGTTAATTTTCTGTAAAAGAGAAATATTTTATCGACTTGTTGTAATTTGAGTATAATGAGTCTCTATTTATAATAGAAAAAAAATAAAATCCAATTACAATTATTCCAATTACACGCAACGTTAAACATTAAATGATAAGTCCTAGAACAATTGAACAATTAAAATATAAATAAATGATTAACATAACTAAAATATTTTTAACTGAGACTATTTTGTGAAACCTCCTCCTATAAGACTCCATCATCTTAATTCTTGTTATGTGAGACTTCTTACTATGAGTATCATGTAAAACTTTTCCGTTTATGTTCTTTAACTCTCCCCCTCAAACTAGAGTTTATAACTTCAATTTGTAATGAAAAGTCTTCTTGGTCTTCAATCTCCATTGACTAAAAAGTTTCCATAGGTGTTAAATTTTCATCATTTGTTCTTTCCCTTTCTTGAATATTTTGGTCACATAAGAATTACCACAACATGTGGAACAAAATACCTCTTTCTTGTATTTCTTCTTCTACTTCTCCTTCACAAGTTGGGGATAAAAATGACATAGAGACCCAACTTGGACAAAACACAATATGCGAGAAGAAAATTACTCCTAGCCATACGACAAAGCTTCATATACCAGTCAAAACGGTCATAGTTTAAAATACACTCTGCTCAATTTTAGAGGCGGAAAAACTGCCCAACTTTAGGGTACAATAAAGAGACTACTCATTTTTTAAAGGTAGCTCAAACACAAATCACCTCTTAGGTGTGAATAAAATATTTAACTCAAGTTGGATGTTAGACACATTCTTATACTTCTTGGGTAGTGGGTTTAGTCATTGCTCTGAACTGATGAAACCACATGAAGATAAACTAAAGAAATGGTAAAGGAAAACAACTTTAACTGAAAGAAGGCGACTATGCAAGACTTATACTTCCAAATAAATTCTAGAATATGATTTAAAAAAAACTAGGGGAGACAATAAACAATATAACTTAATAAATGTGACCAAGTACAACTTTTTTTGGAGGTGACCACAATTTTCAGAGTTGACGATGCGTAAGATACACAACCAAGCAACAAAAATGTAAAACTTGACATTGCTTGAACAAGCACATCATGAAGTGATTAATTCTGCCCAAAAATCCCTAATTAGAAGAAAATTTTGGCTAAAAAACTAGGATTCTAGGAGAAAAGGAAACTCAATTCATGCCAGCATGGAGAAAAAATAGGAAAATGAGACATTTTTGGCAGAATTGACCTTTAATATTTTTTATATTAATATCTCCCACAAAATAGATCAAAATAAAAAAATAATTTATTTTTTAAGAAACTAGACTCAAAGAACTTTAATTTGATACCTAATTTGACATCAAAAACTTCACTCTTGAAACTGTTATGACCTCTTTATTTTCTTCATTTTGTGGCTTCATGGTTACCGACTCCAATGAGAATATCTCGTTACATATAGATCAGATTGACATGAAATTTTCTCCTTATGAAACTAAACTTCGATACACTTCCTTTAAGTATAATATTTCTTCATAAAATATACTTATTTTGAGAGAATTAATTTGATAGATTTTGGACTCTCTAATTTTGTTGAACTAAGTACTTTTTTTTTCTTTGGCTTGCATAACCCATTGACTCTTCTGATATTGATATCTCCCTCTAGAAAACTCAAATTGAGAATTGGTTTAATAGGTAAGAAAATAAACGTACAGATAAATATTTTTTGACATATAATTCTCCATATAAAGTCTTGTTCTTGATGGCATAAAATGCCTCAAAAGTTGAAGTTTTTTATTGCTGCTTGAACATCTCTTGTAGTTTGACCTTTGCTGCTTCAAATATTGATTTAACTTTTTAGAAAACTCTGATTTCCAAAATTATTTTTGTGTTTGAAAGTAGGCTCGAAGATCTTTTTGTCAATGTATAATTTTTAATATTAAAATTTTAGTATAGAGGTGCAAACACCAAGAAAACAACGTGTATTGGGACATAAAAGAAAGAAAAAATATATAATACAAACCTAAACTACTAGAGATGATAGATCATAACAGGATCACATTATCTTTGTGGGTTGACTGAGTCAACTCACAAAACTCGCTCTAATACCATATTGAATTTTTGGAAAAGAAAAATATTTCAATGACTTATTGTTAACTGAGTACAATGAGCCTCTATTTATAATAGAGGAAAGAAGTACAATTGAATTACAATTAAACTACCCTTGTCCTAGTTATACCCAAAGTTAAACACTAAAAAATAAGTTCTAAAATAATTGAACAACTAAACATAAATAGAAGACTAACATAACTAAAACATTTTTAGCTGAGACTCTTCTATGAGACATCTTTCTGTGAGACTCTTGTATGACTCCATCATATTAATTATGGCTCGTGAGATTTTTTATTGTGAGAGTCATGTAAGACTCTTCCATATCAGCTCTTCAATAAAAAAGTTTAGTATGGAGGTGTGAACACTAAGGAAACAACAGGTACTATGGCAACAAATAAAGAAAAATGGTAGAATACGAACCTAAACTACAAAAGAACATAAACCAGAAAGGGATCACATTATCTCTGTGGGTTGATTAAGTCAACTCATAGAACCTGCTCTAATACCAAGTTGAATTTCTGGAAAAGAGAAATACTTTAATGACTTGATCATAACTGAGTACAATTAGCCTCTATTTACAATAGAGAAAACTAGTGGAATCCAATTACAATCAAACTACCTTTGTCCTAGTTATACCCGAAGTTAAACATTAAAATATAAGTCTTAGAATAATTGAACAACTGAACATAAATAGAAGCCTAATATGACTTAAACACCTTTAGGTGAGACTCTTATATGAGACCTCCTCCTCTAAGACTCCGGTAAGACTCCACCATATTATTTTTGTCTTTGTGAGGTTTCTTGTTGTGAGAGTCTTGTAAGATTCTTCCATATTTGCTCTTCAACAAGGGCAAAAAAGTGAATGATCACAATAACTCTTGGAAATCCAATGGACATAACAATTTTGCTAAATTTCTCAAACCATACAAGCGAGCTTTGTTTGAGATCATATATAGCTTTCTTGAGCCTATAAATTTTATTAATCTCCCATGAGTAACATATCTAGGAGGTTACTCCATATAAACTTTCTCTTCTAGATCAACATACAAGAAAACATTTATAATGTCGAGTTGACATAGTGACTACCCCTGGTTCACAGCTATAGAAACCAAAATTAGGATAGAGGAAAATCTTCTAATTAGAGAAAAGGTCACAAAAACATTAAGTCTTTGGGGTAGTCTTCGACTATTAGTCTAGCATTGTATCTCTTGATAGATCCATAGGCCTTATATTTCATTGTTTACACCCATCCACATCCAACAACAATAGCACATGGAGACATATCACACAACTGCATGGTCCCCCTATCCAACAGTACCTCCATGTCAACATCCTTGGCATGCTTCAAATGTGGAAAGGAGAGAGTAGCTTGCACTAAAGAAGGAATAGTGCAAGAGGTAAAAAAAAAGTAAACATTTTGTACCAATTAGACAACAAATCAAAGGAAATAAAATTTGACAATGGATAATGTGTACCTTTTCGAACACCCTTCTAAAGAGCAATTGGAAGATATAAATCACTTACCTTAGGACCTACAAACAAAGTGGTTTCTTGATCTAGTGTGAGAGAAGTAATTGTAGTCTAAGGTGAGGGCACCAGTCGCCGATGATATACATGAGGTGAAAGTCTTGAACCGTCCTCCACAAGTGTAGGAGGACGCAAAGAATGAAGTATCCTCAAAAAATTTTACATCAGCGGATACACATATTTTCTTTATAGAAGGAAAAAACATTTGTATCTCTTCTATGTACAAGAATATCCCAGGAAAATATACTTTACTGAACGAGGTTACAAAACAAACGCATTTGAATACACGTGAAAATAATAGGAATAGTGGAATAGAAGTCAATAAAAGCCATATGGTATTTTACTCCCAAGAATAGATGAAGGCATCCCCGTTGATGAGAAAACACGCATTAATGACTACACCCCAATACAACTTGGGTAAGTTCATATGATATGACACAGTATGTGCCACTTCCAACATATGACAATTTTTACTTCCAACTACTCCATTTTGTTGTGGAGTAAACAAACAAGATGACTAGTGAATAATCTATTGACTCTGACAAAGATATCAAATTTTTGGTTCATGAACTCCAACCCATTATAAGTACGATGTACATGAATAAAAGTGTCAAAATTGATTTTTTACTTCATTTAAAATTTTTTAAAATACATCAAACACCTCCAAGTTCTCATGATGGAAATACACCCAAGTACATTTGTTGAAATCATCAATAAACAAAAAGAAGTATTTATAACCAAATAAAGCAGTTACATGACAAGACCCCAACCATTAGAATGAAAAATGTCAAATAATTGATTATTCCCTTAATGAGATACAAGAAATGTTGTTAAGTAATGTTTGCCCTCTAACATGAGTCACATTGAAATGAAAACTAGAAGGAAATGCAGGAAATAGCTTAACCGATTTTTCTGGAGAGGGATGACCTAACCATAAATGCCACTGTATAGGTGAGAGTATAAAGTGTAAATCATGTAGTGTATTATCTAGTGAGTGGCTCTCCAAATAATACAATCTGCCCATCTCATGTGTGAAACCAATCATCCTCTTCGTCACAAGATCCCAAAAAACATTGTGGGTAGGATAAAAAGTTAACGAACTATCCATTGATTTTGTCAACAGACTCACCAAAAAATAGACTAAAAGGAAACTTGGAAACAAATAACACAAACTGAGGATATACAATTGATGTAGGGGAAAATGTACTGACTCCTTGAACTGATGAAATAGAACCATCAACTAAGGTAATATATCAAATATCAAAAGATCCTTTTTAAATCTAAAAAGAAGGATGATGTAACTGACATATGGGCAGTAGCACTTGAGTCAAGAACCCATGATAATGATATACGTGAAGAGCACACATATTTGAACTAGCCAGAGTGGTGGTAGGAGCAGAAGCATGTGCTATAGAGCTGAGGAAGAAGCAATTGAGAGCTAAGCCATGCATTATACTAGGTGTTGTTGTTGTTGTTGTAGTAGTAATTGGTGCATTTCATCACATGACCCTAGTATAATAGTGCTTAACACCTCAATGGAGTCTCACTACTATCATGAATGGTCGAATTTGAACACGTTGGTTTACTAAAATTGGTCTAACAATTATTTGAGAAATGGTTTGATTTTGCCACAATGATTACATTTGCTCTCAGATATGCAATCAACTTGGCCTCGACCTCGACGAGGTCCACCTCTACCCCTGCCTCTACTGATACTATTACAACCTCTAGAAGATTCTATAAAACTAGAGGTATTAAGTGCATAGGCATCCACCATCTTAACACTCCCTTAGCACCCCTCGATACAACAGTAGTTACAACAAGCATGATTTTGTTTAATCTATTAGACAAGGTAGGTACATCATCTAAAACAAGTAATTGTGCATTAATCCATCAAATTCAGAACCCATGCCATCAAGGAATTTATCAACCAACAGCTGAATATGTTGCTTTCTAAACTCTCATTCATCAATAGTGAACAAATGATAGACATTTATCTCTTGCCATACCCTTAGAATTTCACTATAGTACTCTGTACTAGGTCTACTACCTCTCTTTAGACAAAATAAATTTATTTATAACTCATACACTTGAGATAGATTGCTCTCTTGTGCATACAATGATTCCAGGGACACCCACACCTCTTTTGAAGTATAAAAATTCATGACTTGATTCCTCAATTTGGAATTAACACTATTTACAATCCATGACATAACTTTGCAATCTTGTGCCTCCCTATCATCATTCATAGGCATAGGAGGGTCATCTCTAATACGTCTTTATTTTCTCTTCACCTTTAAATAAATACATTTGTACAGACAGACTAACTAAGATAATTATGCCCATCAATTTTTCAAGTGATAACAATGGTATCTTTTCCATCAAAACTACCAACTTGCCTTGACAAAGTATATACCTCACTTGAATTAGGAAAACAGCCACAATTAAGTAAATATAACTTCAGGTAACAAGATAGGTGTGCAAGGTAGGGGGGCCCACCACAAAAAAAAATAGGGTTTTTATACAATCTATGTCAAACTTCAAATTGATACAATTTCCACCGATAGAGAGTGATTACACACTCAGAAACCATAATTTTGTAATAGTTAGGGCTGATGTCACCTTCTGAGGAGTGACATAGTCAAGAAGCCCAATATTGGACTAAGCACTACGTAAAGGGGGAATTTCCCCATATCATAAGTCCTTTTAGGACTTTATTGCATGAAAAATTGTACTTAAATGTAGTAGTGGCGAATAACCCTAAGGTTTTGGTAGAAAGAAAAAGAAAAGGTTGATTTTTATTGAACCAATAGGTACGAACCTCAAGAAACCTCCTTTTAAGGTGACGTACTCTTCAATGGAATTGAAAAACACTTAATAAAGGCTTTCAGCTAGAATTCACTATTCTAATGCCATGTGAAATTTTAAAATAAGAGAGTATAAAGAGAGAAATTGAAGAAGAGAAGAGGGGAGAAGAAGAAGAGAAGAGAAGAGAAGAGTCTTGTAGGTGGTCATGCTCAACCCCCTAGTCTATTTATTAAGTGAAGAATGGTCAAAATACAACAATGCCCTCACATACTTAAAACACTTAAACCCTTATATCTCCCAATGTACATAACCAAAACACCTGACATAACTAAATATGTTGATGTGAAAAGACAAAAATACCCCTCAATAGATTTTCCATCAGTATTCATCTACAGTTTGAAGTTCTTCTTAAGAAATTGTCTCATGTATTTAGGAGTTGAATGTATCAATCCTTTTTATTTGAGTTGATCTTCTCATTTTATATGAATGAGTTCATCATGTCCTTAGTGATTTGTTTGTGACCATTTGATATGGATATTTCTTATTCGAAAGGTATTTAGGAGATTGCAAGTGGCATCCTAGCCTATTCAAGTTATTTTCAAAGTCTTAGTGTTGGCTTTGATTTATCTATCATCCATCCTTCTTTTTGGCTCATTTTTTGGGTTCTACCCTATAAGCAGGGTTTATAAAAGTCATTGTCTTCACTTATCTTCTTATCTATTTGTTTTTTCTTTCATGCAAGTTGGGGCTCTATGTGCTACTTAGTTTGAGGGAGAGAAGTAGAGGAATATGGTGGTGTTCGCTGAAAAATATTCCAAACCATAGGTGTTATTGTTGACCAAACTATTAATACTCCAAGTAAAGGAGATAACATAAAATCAAAATTTTGCACTGACGAAGAATATTGAAAACCAACAATATTTTTTTTTCAAACTGAAGTTATAAGTTCTAGTTTGAAGGGGAGTTATGAAAAATAAATATGAAAGAGTTTTACATGACCGACTCTCATGAGAAAAAGCTACAACCATGGAAGAATTTTAGTATTATCATGACTTTTATTTTGTTAAGAGTTGTGTAATTGTTGTAGGACTCATCTTTTCAGAGTTATACTTTGGGTGTAACTGGGATATGGGTAGGTTAATTTAACTTAGATTCTATGTAATATTTCTATTATAAATAAAGACCAGTATTCAATTTACATCATTTATGAAGCTGGACAGCATGGGAGGAGAGATGATAATGACTACAAGATGTGGGTTCTGAGGGGAAGAACCAGACTTAGAGCAGAAAAGCTAGGATGCAAGGCCGGAATACAGGCGTAGTACATAATCAAAAGAATGACTTGCAATGAATAGAGTTGAATCTCATCTTAACATTTGCAACTGAAGTGAATCATATGACAACCTCTCAAGATTTAATGAATTTGTTGACTCTTCTTCCTCCTTCAGATGGAAAATGAAGTTTGCAAGAAATAATACACATAAATGTTATACAAGCTGCACAATATGGCTTACAAGCAATCTTGTACTCCAACTGGTGCCTAGGAAAACACTATCTCATGTCAGTAGCAGCTGCAGCAGAACCAACCCTTCTCCTCTCCTTCCTGCTCTGTACCCGAAGTTTGGGAGATTTGGCCTTCGTTTTCTCCTTCGACGATCTGTTGTCAACATTACCAACAACATTAACAACTAGCATTAAGAAGATTTCTCCGATCTGCAGACAGATCCTATACAAATAAACTACCTTTGTGGAAGGAAAGGATTGGCAAAGTTGGGAACAGGTCTGGCGTGCGGAACCATCGTCCGTCTCATTTGCTTCACCTCCTTCTCTTCCTCGATCTACAATTGCAATGAAGGAGAAAAGTTTTTAGGAAATCAAATTAAAGAGAATTTATCAAAACTGAAAAGATCCGAGAGCCTGACCCACTGCACCCATATTCTATACTTTCAGTAAAAAGATTTACAAATGGAGTACAACACGTTGCTTATTACTTACCTTTTGATTCATTTCAAACTCTTCCCTGTACCTCTTGTACACCATTTCCTTCTCCATGACCTGCAAAACATGAGAATACATGTAAGCTGTTAATAGAGAAAAAGCTAAGGTGAATTAAAATGGAGTTGGATGGCATTGTTCTACCTTCGCATCAAACTCTGCCCTATCAACAGCTCGATGATCTACATGGAGTGTGAACTCCTGTACTTCAGTGAGTGGCTTCCTTATCTTCTCTGGAATTGGAATTGGATCCCTGCCGTGGTTAGGGTGGTGAAAGAATTAGTTGATCATACATAATTTTCTGAACAGAGGAAAAAGTACTGTTAATCAACCTAAGACAGGAACTTACTCTTTCATTATTGGTTGTGCTTTGAACAGCCTCATCTGTGCCTCTTCTCTCTCCTTTCTTTCCTTTTCTTCCAATTTCTTTTGAATCTCTTCTTCGTGTCTAACTAAGCTTGCTAATTGAAATGCTTCAGGCTTAGTGCATTTCTTTGGTTCTGGTTTTGGAGGTACCTATAGAAAAGAAGAAAGTCACATAGAAATAAGTGAAAAATCTCATTCTTATTATCTGGAATGAAGTGCAAATCACAAAACGAGGAAATAAGAAGGAAATAGAAAACAAAAAAAGAGAAAGAATCTTCACCACTGGGATGTCAGTAGTGTATGGATATGGATTAGCCTTAGGAATTCTTGCTCTCTCTTCCTCCAATTGTTTTTGCAGAAGTTCTTCTGCAAACCTTCTCTCTTTCTCCACCCCACGCTCCTGTCATGAGTAAGAGGGGATCCCTAACTGTCACGTTCTCTATTGGTTCAAAACAAGGTTCCAATATGCTTACTCAAAATGGGATAGGAACGAGAGGCAAACCTCAGTATGGAGATGAAATGGATTAGGTATAGTGGTCCTTGGAAGTTGTTGCTCACGGCAAGGTTCAGACTTCAATGAGAACTGAAAAATCCTCCAGTTATTGACAGTTCCACGGGAAAAAAAGTAAAAAAGTTTCTATGTTCTACAAGAGGTAAAGATTAACATGTTCCACTACCTTTTCAAAGAGATCAAAAACTGATTTAGGAGGTGGCAATCTCTCATCTGTAGCAAAGTGGAACTCTTGAGGAACTGTTATTTGGGGTTTCAGATTGGATAACACTCCAATGCTTCCCTTGCTCTCAAATATCTGTAGACATATAACATTATAAATGCCTAAGATGTAAATGACTGGTGTCGTTACAAAGTAACTCAGCCTCTCACCTTCTTATTAAGCGGCCTAGCCTTGAATTTTGGCATGTTCTCCAATTCCTCTTGCTCCAACTCTTGAGAACTTTTTACCCTGTAAAAATTAAATCAATAATTATCATTCACTAATCAATCTGGAGGAGGATAGATTCTATAAACTTGTGAGCTACTTACTGTGTCGGTCGAGCCCGCAATGATGTTTCAAGGTGAGGTATCTTCGGTTCAGTAAGCTTGTGAGGCTTCTGATGGTTCTGCAGTAGACGAGAAAACCGTCAAATGCAGGTATGAAGCTTTGCACCGAGTAAGAACCGAAGAAGTTTCTTACCTGGCATGAATTGTCCACAACTGTTGACGGATTTGATGAGGATGCTATTTCAGGGTTCTGAGCAGCCCTCTCCATCGTTTTCAAATGAAATTCCTTTAAAAATGAATAATATTTCAGCACCCATAAATTGACATTCATCATTGACACTATTAACAGCAGTGTGACTATGAATGCTATTTTACCTGAAATTCTGGCAAATGCGGTGTGCTCCTCAGTGGTGCAGGCATTGTGGGTGCTTCCAAGATCTGAGAAGTGGCATACGCAACCACATTAAAAGCCTTGTTATTATAATTTCAACTAGAAATGTTAAATTATTGATCCTTTGGTGTAAAACTTACCTTTTTGTTCAGTGGCCGAGCTTTGAATTTTGGCATATTTGCCAACATCTCTTCCTCCAGTTCCGCTGTGCTCTTTACCTTCGTGGGTCTCAATCGTTGCACAGTGTGGAATTCAGGCTCTTGGGGACGTGTCAGTTTAAGCACTTTTCTCCTCTGTAACATGGAGTCAATATCATCCTAAATACATAAAAGGAAATATATTATTACGCCGGAAACCAATGCATTAATGGACCTTTTTTCATCTCCGTTTCTGCAATCATAACATACTTGAGAAAGGGATTTGTGGGTAAATGGCAGCTGTAATGTCCTTGTATCTGATTGGAATTTTTTCACCAATTCAGCCGTTGAAACGAATGGGTTAGGGTTGATTTGTTCACGAACATAAACCTGAATATTTCGAAGTAAAAGCATTAGACCCAATCCCGAAAGAGATTAGAGAACATTTGGACTGGTTTTCAGTACAGACCTTCCGCTGTGTCGGGTCCTTCTTTTTAGATTCTTTGCCCCGTTTATTCGCAGAAGCGCCCACCTCATTTCCATTAGTCAGTGCCAATTTGGACTTGTGGGTTAGAACATGATTTTTGACGTTGAGTATCTGAAAATAAAAAAGTGGGACATCCCTTGTTAGGCACTAGCCAGGTTACTCGGATTATAGTAGAAAGAACAGAATTACCCGTCGACATACCTGTCTGGATCTTCCTCCGTCCAGTTTTTGGCGTTTGATTGCTTGGTTTTCTTGAGCAATCTCAGTCGCTGCTGTGCTATTTGCCACACTCTTCGGGCACCTGGTCGATTGATATTGAAAGTAAAATTTTCGGTGAGTTGTTCAGATAATTGATTCAGAAAAAGGTCTGACAGTATTGAGTGAGACAGGCACCTCATTCCATTGACAGATTTTTTATCAGCTGACAACAGTGATGTGTGTTTTGGCTTCACTGATCTGGCGCTTTTATCTGAAGGTATCTGAGACTCGTTCTTGGGCTTTAGTGCAGAAGGATTCCGAATCAGACTGGCGATCTTTTTGGCAGTTTGGTTCTTTGAACTACTTGGTAATGGTGGCCTCCTTGAAGATACTGGTTGTACTAAGGGCGTGCAAGCTTCTGTGTCCGCGGAGATAATAATTAGATTTTTATTTTTATTTTCTGAAGTGCATTTCATGACACTTAATTATTCGAAGGAAAAGAAAAATTCAATAGTCCCAACCTTCGGTTGCCGGCATTTTAGAAGAGTTTTCAGGCAAGAATCTGCGGCAGGAAGAAGATTCGATGATAGTTGATAAGTTTGTCTTGAGACAGGTTGGCAAATTCATATAAAGGCACGAAGTTTGGAGGAAGAAAAAGGAACCTGTTATCCTTTTGATTGTTTCCGCTGTCTTCACTGGGTGTGTCGACAGAAATCTGAGGAAGACCATCCAGACTAATCAGAGCACGAAAGGGAGAGATGAATATACAAAGAAGGAAAAAGGGGTGTTTCTTCTTGATAGATATTTTCAAATAATCACAGCATAAATTATTAACTACCTGTTTGACAAAAGCCGTTGTATCGTGTTCTCCTTGATGTTGAGATTCTTGCATTCCGACCTCTGTGGCATTGGTAATGGAACCTGAAGATGAATCAGGGACAGTGGCTTCAACTTGCTCGTCATCTTCAAAGTTACAGAGACTTTCCGGCTGAACCGATCGCCCCTTCTTGATTCTCGGCATGAAAGCTTCAGGAAGCGAGAGAGATAAACGTTTATTCATTTTAAAAGGGGAAATAGAAATCATTGGTCCACCTTCACCCATTCCAAATTTTATCGTACTGGGGTGTCAATTGATACAGAATTGCATCACACCTTTCAATAAGTCGGGAAATGAAAAATGGCAAAAACCCTATAAATCCTACACTCGGTTGTAATCATTAAAATTTCCTAAACTAATCTTAGCTCCAGAAAGTGGACAAAAGATTTTCAATCGTGAAAACTCAACAAGAAGACGCAGATCTGAGGACGAAAAACATACGCGAAGGAGCATAACTATGATCCCTTTCGAACCAGAGCTCGGCAGCTCTCATCTCCTCCTCCGTCTCACCATTAATGAAATCAAAGAACTTCGGTGCCGAAAATTCGTATGTCTCGTCGATCTGGGAATGTCTGGGGACGACTTCTGTTGCTTTTACAACTTCCTCTCCTCCTTTCGATTCCTCCGCTGCCATGGCAGGACTTGATGAGCAGGTAAATGACGTGAGGAAAACGGTGCGAAGAGATTGAAAGAAGAAATAGCAGAGAGACCCGCGGAAGATTTAGTTGTAGGAGAACTCGGAATTTGGAAAAAGGGACGGAAAGTCAGAAGAGGAGAGAGAGAGAGAGAGGCGCGTTAGAACGTTAAGACTGTCCAACGGTCGGAAATTCGAATGCACACTATTTGGATGTTTGGAACGACTCATGGAAAGGCGTCGAGACTAACGGTTATTTTGGACTGAGGAGACAGGAGCGGCCCAAAGGGCGCACGTGCAACACGATTGATTTTGGGATTTCCCAATGGGGCGGGGTTATCTTCCCTTTCCCCGGTTCGAGATTTAATTTAAGCATTGAGATCTCCGGTTCAGGTTTTAAACAAGGAGAGCAGCTTTAAGTTTCTCAAAGGAGTAGGGAAGCAAGTAGTAGAAGTATACAAATAGTTCATACTTTTTAACTTTCAAAAAGAATTAACAGAGAGTAAGTTTGGTTCACAGAGGGAGGGAAATTCAACAATACATTAGGTAAAATTTCTTGGGTGGGGTCTTCCTAAAAAAAAAAAACGGCCTGAAAAGTTTCATATGATCCACATCAACAACTTGCTTACTGTCTTTATATGAAGTTTGAGTCAGAAGGTATCCCTTATAGGCACATTCTTATCATTTTAAGAAATAAGTATATTGATCAACTTTTTGAGCACTACATCATGAAGAGATGGACACAAAGTATAACTGTTAGTTTGGATCATGGTAATTGTGAACTTCGAGGTGTTGTATAGTGTTCTCAACACTTAATAGAATGAGAGAGTTGGGACTTATTTGGGTTGATTGCTTACGTATAACAAATTGTTCTAATGAAGCATATGAATTTGTAAAAAAGAAAACAGTTACCCTCCACCAGCAAATACTTGAGTTCCAATTACCTCAACAAGTGGAAAATGAATTTAGGAAAGAGAAAATTAAAGGTAATCCTTCGATCTATCCTCCTGAGATTTTTGAACAAAAGGTTCTATATCAGTAGAGGGATACAGTAGAGGGATATCCCTTATATGAGTCTCAAACTTCAACAACAAATTGTGAGTGTTCAAGTTATTCTCATCTGAGCATTATAAATTTATATATTTTGGTGTAGTGATACATGAAGCAGAAAAGTTGATATCACTTTAACTATTTTGCAAGTATATGAAACCATTGAAAAAATATGGTTTATTACTATGAGCTAGATCAAAAGATTGTGAGCTACTACAAAGAAAGGCAAGTTACTTGACCTTTCAGATTGTGACCTCAGAATCAAAGTTTGTAGGCATACACTATTACTTTTAATTATTTTGCAAGTATTCATTGAACTTTCAGATAGATGTTGCACTACACAAGTTGAGTCAAAGATATTGAAGGGCATAGGGCCGATTATCAAAAGTTTTGACAATAAAAATTTTGTCAAGTTTTGAAGCATATTATTCTCTATCATTTATACTCCGACACCTTCTTTATGCTATGAATTGTATCACATAAATGTGTTTTTGCAATTTCAGATGTAATACTCTTATGTGGTTTAAACAAATATAATTTGAGCATTGTAATTTCATATGTAATTTGAGTATTATAATTTGAGTATTGTAAACTAATGTAACTGAGCATGGTAATTTCATATCTTTGCCATTTCATATGTACTCTTTGACTTGATTTAATTAGTTTTAAACAAATGCACAAATTGAATTGATTCAAACAAATTTAACCTGTATATATATATATGCCACGAAGAAGAATATGATGAAGGGTTTTGTCAATAACACTCCCAACCAGGTATATATGCCACCAAAAGTGCAATTGTTCTGCATGAATTTGGAGTTATCCCCCATCCCCCCAACTGTTAGAATCCCATTGCTCTCTTAAGCTGATATTTTGCTATGTTAGTAGATGAGATGGCAACAACAACAAAAATAAGATGTCAACATCGGTAGTATCTTTCATCTTGGACTGTCTTACGTTAGCAATACACATTTCTATACCATAGTAAGCAAAGTTATGCAGCATGCCTTTGTTTTCGATTAACACACTTAAAACAGTAATAAATGAAACAATAAGTTAAAAAAAAAAACATCTATAGTTGAAAGCTCAAACAAATATCACCAAATGGCTAATCAAGAAAACTAGAAAAAGTGTAGTACACAATAAGAGTAATATGACTCTACCGGGATTTGAACCCAGATCTCCAGTTGCCTGGTGCCATACCGTTAGGCCACAGAGTTTTCTTGTTAGCACAGAGTCTTCCCTACAATAGCATCAAATACTTTTGAAAAAATTAAGTACTGCAAATAGCAGCATTTGAAAATCCATCAATCCTATTTATTTTCCTAACATAAACCGAGCAAAAATATCTACATAGGAAACAAATCATAAAGCAATTTTAGAAGTATTCATAAATATATGATGAAAAAGCTTGCTTTCTCAATCTTACACAATATGCTCCCATTTCTCAGGGGCTTTCATTGGTCTCAAACATGCATATATAATGAAAAGCCAATTAAAAGTTTCAATTGGGCGAATATGAAGAATTCGGAGAAATGATGTTATAAGAAAGGTATCGGAATTTAAACCTTCACTCAAACAAATAGAGGGATTAGTTAACTCCTCATATCAAGCACAGATAGCCCTCAACACTGCATTTCTCTCTAGATTTCTTAAAAACAGCAAATAACTCTCAATAGTCATCAATAAATAGCGTTTTGGCTCGTTCATGCTTCAACTATTTTGTAGACTGCTAAGCAGTTGGGAGAGGGCATCAAGACCAATCTTTAGGCTCATCTTGAGAGTTGCCTTTTTCCCTCTGTTTGCTTTAACTTGAATTCAATAGCAGTAGGGTAGTATTTTAAACACTCCACCTCAAATTTGCTTGAGTTAGCTAAAGCTCCAGCAAAGCTATATTCCTTCTATTCTTCAATCATGGTTCCAAGAGATGTAAAGTAGAATAGATAGTTTCCATATGCTTAAGTGGACGACCCCTAAAGAATCTGGTTTTGGGTCCATAAAGAATGCTACCTGCTAATTTTTTTTTATATCACGGTTAGAAATCTCAGCTGCGCTTTTGAAATCATGCCTACTGCACATAAAACAAAAATGAAAACAGTATAGACCTATTAAACTCCAAGACTATCAGACAAACTGCAAAAATTCACAGAAACATAAAATTAAAAATAAAAATAGCACATGCCTGTTAAATTTCGTCCCTATCAGGCAACCGGCTCCAAGTAAAGAACAAAAAAAGTAGGACCGAAAACAAAAATAATGGATTAGAAAGGAACAATTCCTCAATGAGAAAAAAAATGCCATTTGCATAAACAGGAACTTTAAATTCAGAGAGAGAAATACCCTCCTATGGTGTTGCCTTTTAATCCTCTCTTCTCATGCTTGCAAACAAACAAAGTCTTAGGAACAAAGTAAGAAAATCTACTTTTCTATGATCTTAACAGGTTAGCCAGATTATCCGTTATTTTACCCGGTAAAAACCATATTCGACCCATTAAGAAAGGGATATTCATTAAAACACTTAATGAAGGAAAGGAGAGCAGCAAACAAGCATTGAAAAGGAAATAATAGGAAGAAAAAATTTAGTCGTAACATACATCAAACTTTGATGATTGAAGGTTCGTACGTGAGAAGAATGCACTTTGAAGGCTTGCAATAAACCTAATTAATGGCTAATCGAAATACAAAAAAATCTATATATTGTTTCAATTTTGCCGAGTACAGAAATGACAGAAATATGCCACTACAACTACATCTATGTTAAGGGGAAGAAAAAAAGAATAACACACCACAGAAGCACAGAGTTCTCATCAGAGTTCTCAAAAGTAGGATTCATCATAAATGTCTGTTTTTCAATAGATGGTCCATCTCCATTTTCAAACTACAAAAAATTGTTTACCCATCCAGATTCATCAAAAGATGACAAGAGCAGATTTTCATTTTCTTTAATGGATCAGATGTTGATTTCACCTTAGTGGATTGGATTCCATAGACACCCCTAAAAAGAATAGAAGTATGACAACTGCATCATGGGTGAAAACTTCATTTATATACTGAATTAACTCTAAACAAACAAGTCTCAAACAACATAACACTCTGACATTTAATTTGAGAGTCTAGAGACATGAAATTTTAAGAAATGAAACTTAGAAGAGAGCTATTTCCGATGTACTACCAACAACAAAATTTTCAAAAAACTACACAGTGAGAGCACCCTTGGATAAGGGCATCATCATATAGTAAATCATTGGTATTTAGTATTACCACCAAGGCCTATTCAAATGAGACAACTTCTAGTGATAAAGAGAATAATGACTTAGGGTTAGTAGTAAGAGCTTCTTTTAATGTGGCAAGACCACAAATGACTACGGATTTACAAATGTGATAACCTATTACAGCTTCATATGTTATTCAGCCTCCACACGCATTCAGATAGAAACATGCTAAGTATTAAGAACTATTACGAATTTATGCGAACATTACAACCAGAAATATTTCCATCCAAACAAATTGGACAAGAAACATAGAACATATAGGGAGCAATTAAGAAAACCTGCATAAAATGACATAAATCCAAGACTGACTAGTAAAGGCTACTCATAAAACACCAACTCTTACTAAAGGCCAATATAATTTGAGTAGATCAGTACCCCTTAAACAAGACACCTACATAAATGTTCTGTTGATCTTAATATCAGGACCAAGCACTTATAAATGTGACAAAGGTTGAGAATAACTACTGAGCCTACATAAAGTGGAAGGAGTAATAGGGAAATGAGAATCTACAATGACATTGCAGTAGAAAATAATATTACTGAACCAGTAACAATGGTAATAATTCATAGGAATATTTGGAAGCAATAAAAATTTCCATTGTATTACAGCAATAATACAAACCTGCTAGCAAAGGTAGTAAAAACAATTACCTGTCTATGTTAAAAACCAGTAACTTTATTATTTTTAACTTGATAATCTCATATTTGAATCATCATCCAAAATTATGTCAAGATGGCTGTTAGCACAAGCAAACCATATAATGGAATAGATGATGCACTGTATAACAAGTAGATTTATTGTACACATTTTTTTCCGTAATTCACTCCTTGCCTTAGTCGAGCACTTACAAATTGCTTCACTAATCCTATCAACAGCAAAAGACAGGCTTTAGGTCCTAAATGAATATCAAGGCATGCATAAAAATTGAGGGTTGCAGAATGTAATCATTTAAAAAATTATAAAGTTCATACAGATATTAATATCTGAAGCAGTACTGTCAGCAGATGGTCTCCTAAGGTCTCAAGATTGACTAATGTGGAGAAATTAAGCTGTTGTAATAAGGAACTATATGCACTATCATCACTCTAGTGGTAAATAAGGTATTGAACTTACGGTAAGAGTCCTTTGATCTTATTGCTGTACATCAAGAAATATAGATGTACAGATAATGGGCTCTTCTTCAAGGAGGAAAACTAAGTCCAAAGTGGGAAATATTTCTACATGGTAAAAGCCTAATTATGAAAAGGGTAAAATAAAAAAACTAAAAAAACTGAATGAATAACAGAGAGATGTGCAAACAAAGGAAAGAAAACAAAACTAAGGTGACTCTTCCCAAGGGGCGACTTAAAAGAAAGATTTTAAACAGAATGGCTGCAACTTTGGGGCGAAAGAGAAGGACTCGAGAGCTTTTTGAGTGAAACAATCAAAGGAATGGAGAGAATAGTAAGAATTTTTTGGTGAGGAGACCGGTGGGCAGTGATTTCGGATAAAAAAGAGTAAGATCTGAAGTTCCAGGATTGAAAACATTGATGTCAATCAAAAACCTAAAAACCGAGAATCACTCACGTTAACAGTCGCCGTGTGCTGACAAATAGTCCCACACCGTGAAGGCCAACCTATTTGTGTTGCTTTATTTAGGAACACTGAGAGGAACACTGTCGTCTCTTCGGAGACATCCGATAAAATTGGAACGATACAGAGAAGATTAGCATGGCCCCTGCGCAAGGATGACACGCACAAATCGAGAAATGGTCCAAATTTTTTTTTATTTTTTTTCCTCTTTCAGCCTTGATCCATTTGCGCTAATTAAGTATATCACCAACGGGTTCCGGACCGTCGCTTGACCTACTGCTTCGACGATCACAGCCGTTGGATCTTATAGATCAACAGAATAATTTCATCGATTTAAGACATATTACCCCTCTCTGAGTCTGACCCTACTTTCAAGTCCAAGCGATAGGAATGGTCAGGATTGCTCCATTGGCCCATGATTTCGGCAAGATGATTAAAATTAGGATAAACTAGAATCCCATAATCACAGATTAAGGGCAAAAAGGATAAATATAGATTAAAAATGATTTCGGCGAGGCTTGGGGTTCTCATAAGGTGGATGGTGCCGCCGAATGCTATGCTGCCACGCAGCCCTCCCCCAACACCTACACCCATCTCACCATTTGTTGCGTGCTTAACGGCCTGCCCCACTCTTTATTAACCGCTTCCCTCCCCTTCACTCTCTGCAACTCCCCCCTCCTCTTCTTTACCTCCCTCCATATAATCCTTTGCGAGATTTCTTCTTCTTCTTCCTCCTCCTCCTCCCCTGCTTCTCTGAACATGTCCTCAGCCGTCAGGACCCGCTACGACGCGGGCGACTCCTATCATTCCGACTCCTACGCCGGCGACGATTTCCGGATGTATGAGTTCAAGGTCCGCCGGTGTATGCGCTGCTGCAGTCACGATTGGACGGACTGCCCCTTTGCTCACCCTGGTGAGAAGGCTCGCCGGAGGGACCCTTGCTGCTTTCATTACTCCGGGAATGCCTGTCCCGAGTTCCGCCGCGGGGTTTGCCGACGGGGTGACGCCTGCCAGTTTGCGCACGGGGTGTTTGAGTGTTGGCTCCATCCGGCGCGATACCGGACGCAGCCATGTCGGGATGGACGGAGTTGTCGGAGGAAGGTCTGTTTCTTTGCGCATACGCCCGATCAGCTCCGTGTTCTGCCGTCTTTGGGATCGTCGTCGCCGTCTTCTTCTACTTTAACCTCTTCCCCTTCGGCCGCGAAGAGCAATACCGCACGTAGCCTCATATGCTCTTGCGCTTTCTCCCCCTATAAATCCACTTCCACACAACTCGAGTCCTCCCCGACTTCTACTTTAATGGGTCTCTCCTATTTCTCGCCGCCATTGTCCCCTCCGCTATCTCCAGGGTGCTCACCTCTGGTGTGCTGCACTTCCGGCTATCATGGAGTTTTAAACTACAAATCCCTATTTGCAAAGCTCGTCACCTCCCTAGATACCGTGGATCTTTCTGCTTCTGCTTCAGCCTCTCCGTCCGCATCATCCAGTGGCACCACTGAAGCCTTCTTGCTGTCCCCAACCGGTTCTGCTTCAAAAGATTATTACGAAGAAAAGGAGATGAATGACCAAGGAGACAACAGTAGCTTCTCAAACGACAATGGCTGCCCTGATCTCGACTGGGTGAACGAGTTGGTGATGTAGATAGATCATAAACCGTTTTTCAATTTCTTTTTATTGTCGTGATTCGTATGTGTACATGTATATAGCTCGAGCTGTTGCAGGAGCAGATGTCGATGGAGTTCTTCTTTCCATTTTGTGTTAATTGATCCATGTCTCTGATCGCATCGTCTCATCAGCCGAGTCGATCCGGTTCTGTAATTTTCTTGACACCCATAAGTGGGATGTGCAAATTTTAGTAAAATTTCTGTAATTTCCGTGCAAGAAAAAAAAAATGACCCAATTAAGAACCATATGCAGAATAAGAAAATAATAAATAATAAATAATAAAAATAGACTTCAATCGTGACACAAAGAAAAGAACCATATGGAGGATAAGAAAATATTAATTTAAACTAAGTCAATTTAAACTTAATTTGGATATACATAATTTAGATGGATTTGGGTTGAGGACTCATGATTGAATAGATGAGATAACCGTTTCGCATATTTTGCACTAAATAATTTTTTATTGAATCAATCATGTGAGTTTATAGTCAATTTTCTTCTAAAGATGTATCTCTTATTAGGTAAAAATAAATAAAAATTAAATATTTAATTCTTGGATAATTTAAAATATAAATAAATAAATACCCTTTAGAGAGAGATGTGTCACTAGGCCTAGGAGGAGGAATCTTGTGGGGGAAGAGGAGGAGAGGAAAAGGGGGAATAGCTGAGATAATTGTTTCATTTGTTTCGCACCAAATGATTTTTCGTATTGGATCAACCGTGTGAGTTTATACTCAATTTTCTTATATAAAATATGCATATCTTATTAGGTAAAAAAATGCTTAATTTTTAAAATATTTAATTCTTGGATAATTTAAAATATAAATGAACAAATACCCTTTAAAGAGAGAGAATGAAAGCTACTAAGAGAGAGAGGTGTCACTAGGGGGAGGAATCTTGTCGGGGAAGAGGAGGAGAGGATAAGGGGGAATAACTGAGATAATTGTTTCATTTGTTTCGCACCAAATGATTTTTCATATTGAATCAACCGTGTGAGTTTATACTCAATTTTCTTATATAAAAGATGTATCTCTTATTAGGTACAAAAATGTTTAATTTTTAAAATATTTAATTCTTGGATAATTTAAAATATAAATGAACAAATACCCTTTAAAGAGAGAATGAAAGCTACTGAGAGAGAGAGGTGTCACTAGGGGGAGGAATCTTGTCGGGGAAGAGGAGGAGAGGATAAGGGGGAATAACTGAGATAATTGTTTTATTTGTTTCGCACCAAATGATTTTTCATATTGGATCAACCGTGTGAGTTTATACTCAATTTTCTTATATAAAAGATGTATCTCTTATTAGGTAAAAAAATGTTTAATTTTTAAAATATTTAATTCTTGGATAATTTAAAATATAAATAAACAAATACCCTTTAAAGAGAGAGAATGAAAGCTACCGAGAGAGAGAGAGGTGTCACTAGGGGGAGGAATCTTGTCGGGAAGAGGAGGATAAGGGGGAAGCATGAGGATGAAGTGATAAGGTGGACCACAACAAGTGTGGTGTGCCATCTTCACATGCTCCTCTTGCACCCCTCCCCCTCCCCCTCCCACATACTCAACCAACCCATTTTTTTTTTCTCTCTCATGGTCACAATATGGGATGGTCTTAAGAGGAAAAAAGGTTTTAGATTCTTCAACTTGAAAGTCTTTCCATCGATGAGGCTTATTTACAAATTTTTCTTCCATTGTTTGTATAAAGAGTTTTTTTTTTTGGTAATTTAATATTTTATTATTCCTCAATTAGTTTCTGGATTTTTATTCCAAACATAATTTTTATTTATCTTAATTTAAAAAAATATAATATTTTTTATTATTTATTTATTTTTTATTTCCTAGTTTTTTAATTTTTAATTTAATATTTTTAGTTGATTAGTTATATTTTTCCAAACTACTAATTTATACTGATTTATGTGGTATTTTGGTTTTTAATTTCTTTCTGCTACTAATTACTTCATTCATGTTTATGATCTTTTTATAAATTGATTATTCAATATTTTTGTTTTTATTTAATTTTTAAAATTTTAATTTAATATTTTATTAGTTGATTAATTATTTTTTCTAAACTAGCATAATGTCTAATTTTTTAATTAATATTTAAATTCATTATTAACATATTTTATTTTATTTTATTCGCTAATCTATTTACTTTTACTTTTTGCTATTAATAATTAATTACCTATTTTTATATTATTAACTCTTGTTTTATAAAATACTCATTTTTATTATTTTTATCGGATATTGTTGTTAATTTTGTGTTAAATTTTTATACTTATTAATTAGTTTACTATTTCTATTTTATATCTACTTTATTACATATTTATTGTTTTGTTTATGCAATTTATTAAATTTATTGAGTTGTTATTGAGAATGCAGTTATTATTGAGGTAGTTTATCATTCCTACGTCATTTCTTAATTTCTTTCTAACCTTCTCTATAAATAAAGTAGGTAAACCATCAATGAATTTTGCTTTCCAATATTCATTATTGGCATATGTCCTTTACATCACCTTAGCCATGAACACATCCTTATACCACGTAAAATGGTTAAGGGTTCGACATCTAAGGTTTTTGCAACATTTCTTTCCCTTTGTATATTTGAGAGGTAAGATATCCTTCGAAATGATGTAGGAGATAAAAAATAAAGTATGTAAAACAATTTTAATAGAAACTGATTTAATGAGTGCAAATGTTGTCACTCCCATAATGATAAATTGGGATGAAATCCGATTTCCAGAAAATTGGACTATTTCTCGGGTAGTCCCCCCCTACAACATTGATCAATCAAGATATTGATCAAATTATCTAATCTACAGATAGATATGTAATAATTAATTTTTAAGAGAACTATTTGGATGACAACAACATTATCATACCTTTTGTCACCTAGTTCAAAGCCTACAAATTTGGAAATAATCACCAAATTTCCACAATAACAAAATCGAATAAAGAATGGACACTCCAATCAGGGATTAGTGTCACACCAGTTCATCCTCCCCCTAAACCATTAAAGCTATAATCAACTAGCATCTCTTAAGGCAAACAACAACCTCTTGATGCAGTTGCTTTTGTAGATCCTGAAGGATAAGACATACCAAGGGAGAGAAATGTTGCAAAACCTTAGATGTCGAACCCTTAGCCATTTTAGGTAGTATAAGGATGTGTTCATCACCAAAGTGATGCAAAGGATAAATGTTTCCTCAGTAGTTACGTGTTTGCTACAATTTTCTTTATGTTGCAATGTCTTTAAAAAATTGCTTTAAAATTAAGGTAACCTATAGGAATGAAATTATAATAAGGTCAAGAAAATAAGGAATGACTTATAATTTTAATACTTTAAATTAAATTTTTTACTATTAGTGATATTGTACACCAAATTAAGTAATTTAAGATGATAGAGCTTTGCATTAAAGTTTTGACGATAATGATAATAATGATAAACTGTCATTGGGTATATTTTGCAAGAGAAGAAAAAAAGGTAGAGACACAATAATAGTTATTACAAAAAATAAATATGATAAGTAAAATTTTTAATTTAATTTTTTCAATTTGTTGGAAAAGTCAATTACATCAACCTCTTCGCACACCAGGTTACAAGATGAATCTTAAATTTTTATTTTAGTTCCAAATTTGTAAAGTTGAATTTGAGGTTGAATCACATTGAGAAGTTTATATTGATTTTCAAGATTTCAAGTAAAAATTGATCTGCATTTCCAAATTGGCATATGAAGGGGGAGGGGCAGGGATATGCACTCCCTACCTCTTTATAGTATGCCCCCACTTGGTAATTTTGAATATTAACATCGATGCTTGTTTAATTTAAACTCAATCACTTTATTGGGGCGATTTTTTACATTGATTTAAACTTTTATTATAATAATTTGATATATGCTATATTGTATTGGCTAATCAAAACCTTTTATTATTATGCTTTAAAGTAGTAAAATTAATTTCACTAGTGCTATAAAATAGACTGGATATGGCAATATCTAGATATGATCTATTTATAAGTATTCAAATATCCAAGAATTGAAAACTAAATAAAGTTAATAAAAATTGTTGAATTTATCAAAAAGAGAAATACTTCATTGACTTTTTATAATCAGAGTACATGAACTTCTATTTATAATAGAGGAAAGTAGTAGAGTCCAATTACAATTAAACTATATTTGTTCCAATTACACCCAAACTCTAACACTTAAAGATAAGTCCTAGCATAATTAAATAACTTAATATAAATAGAAGATTAATTTGACTAAAACACTTTTAAACTAAAACTCCTTTATTAGACCTACTTCCATAATAATTGAGGCCCTGTTAGATTTCTTATGCCACCTCATTTGATCATAGTGGGTCCCATATCTTATGGGCTTGGACCCATCTTCCAACACTCTTAGATATGTAAGCCTTCCTTGGTCTTATGGGCTTGGGCCCATCTTTCAACATACTTGGATATGTGAGCCTTCCTTGATCGTGTAGGTTTGGACAATTCCCCATCTTGTCTCCATAAATCTGACTTAAACTCACTCCATCCCTATAACCTGACCCATCTCAGACCCGTTCTTACCACATATGGTATCCCCATTTCGTTCACATGGGTCCGGGTTGGAGAAGCTAGTCCCCGAATTGGAACGGATCTCCCTGTTCCAGATTGCAGTTATTATAAGTGTCTCGGATTCGCATCCGCATCGGATTCGGGTTCGATATTATCTGGATCCGTCTACCAACTTGATTTCTCTGCTCGAAAGTTGCAAAGACGAGAGGAACGGCGATTCTGCGAGGAGGCTTTTGTTCCCGCCTTATCCATTTCTCGGTTCATGTTCTCACCGAATAGGATTGCTATCTCGGGAACTCGCGTGACGCGTAATACACCCACTGGCAGAAACTGAATCTTCTCCTAACTTCATAAAACTCATTACATTGCCCATTTCTGTCGCAGAAACTTGATGACGTGGGCCGAAGTGAAGCGGATGTCTGAACCTTCCCGCTAGCCAAACAGAAACTCATAATGGCGCTCTCTAGTCCCTCAATCTTCTCTTCGTATTCCATACATAGATTTAATCCTCTCCTTTTCTCTTGTCGTATTGTTGGAATTTCGTTCCTCATCGGAAAATCAAACGATTCAGTCAAAGATTTTATGCTGGTAATGCTTTTATTATGCTTCTGTTTTCATCCCCTGCTTCTGTTTTCAACCCCTGTTGGGTATAATATTTCACCCTTTTCCTTCGTGGTCCAATTTATTCCAGAATGATTTCCGTGGCTTCGTCTTTCGTGTTCTTTCCTTCATTTACTAGTTTGTGACTTGGGGTGTTTTAGTTGCGGCGTCGGATAATGGAGTATTTGTTTCTCCAGAGACAGCAAAGTCATTTGATTTTACCTCTGAGGAGCGGATATCCAAATGGTAATGTATCGTGTATTTATCCTGTTTATCTTATTTAAACTACATCTTACTGTATCCACATTCTGCCCTGACCTGATTGATTAGCTAATGACGTTATTCTTTGCTAAACTGCGGCTAACCAACATTAATGACCTTCTTATATTTTTCAAAAAAATGTAATAAATTTATCTTCCGTAAAATGGTGTGCTTTTAGAGAGTCTTCCCATGTTCACACTGGAGATATAGTGATCGTAATGTAAGAATGGATTAATTGATTTGTGGATGGATAAAAGTTATTATATCACAAATGAATGTCTGCTATTCTGCACTAGGTCAGTTGCATAATTTCTCAATATTTGCTGCTTTAACTTTGTTAAAACAAAGGAAAATAGAGAGGATGAAGAAGTAGGAAGAAGAGCGAGGAAGAATGGGGGGATGAAAACCAGCGTGAGAAATGCTGCTGGATTAGGGGAAAAAGTCTAATCCTTTATACTAACTTAAGTAAGAGGGGCTAAAAACGATAGAACTACCCCTCTCCTTCATCCTTACATAATGCACCTAAACAAAACAGAAAAAAATAAAAAAAGACCGAATATTAAGATACTGTCGTAGGCTAGTTCCTAACAAGAGACCTGGCCAATCAGAGACAAAATTACATTGGTAAAGTACCAAAATACCCCTGGACCATATTTTCTAACATGCCCCTCAAGCTGGAGCATAAATATCTAACAGCTCTAGCTCGCTATAAATGCTCCTACTTGTTCAAACGATCTGACATATGGAGTAACATTTTTTCCTTGTATGACAACATCGCGAATAAATTGACAATCCACTTTAATGTGTTTGGTCTTTTCATGAAATAGTGGATTGTTTCCTTTGAATATAACAACATGATTCTCACATTTCATAACCATAGGTTCATTACTAGGAAATCCATTTCCACCAGAATATATTTAATTCACATGAGTTCACTAATTGTATGTGTCCAGGCTCTATATTCCGCCTCTGCACTTGATCTAGTCACAACACTCTGTTTCTTACTTCTCAAACTCACTAAATTTCCTTTGACATAATAACAATATCCAGTCGTATGATTGTCACATTTCATAACCATAGGTTCATACTAGGAAACCCATTTACACCATAACAGATTTAATTCACACGAGTTCACATATTATATGTGTCATGACTCTATATTCTGCCTCTGCACTTGATCTGGGCACAACACTCTGTTTCTTCTCCAACTCACTAAATTTCCTTCACATAAGAATAATGTCCAGTTGTAGATCTTTTGTTTGATTTTGACCCTACAAAGTCAACATCAGAATATCCCATAACATCAACATTACCATGTGATATATACCACAATCGTTTTCCATAAGATTCTTTGAGATACTTCAAAATTTTTGTAAACAACACTTAAATGTACTTTGGTACCTAAAGGATTGGCCCATAGTAAACCCAAACTCCATAACTACTTGGCTCAACTTTTCAAACCACGTTATGGGGCTTTGTTTAAGACTATAAATGGCTTTCGGTAACCGACATACCTTTCCTACCTCCCCTTGAGCAACATACCCAGGATTTTGCTCCATATACTCCTCTTTTTTTCAAATTGCCATATAGAAATACATTTCAAATGTCCAACTAAAATAAGGGCCATCCTTTATTGACAACTACAAAGATCAAAATCTGAATAGTTGTAACCCTAGAAACGGGAAAAAATGTCTTGAAGACAAATTGCAATTGTGTGAAAGGCATTTGAGACATGAGCTTTCATAACAACTATAGGAAGTGGACTGTTCGACTAAGACTTAGATTGAGAGAAAGGGTGATCGGATGAGACGGAATCTGGTTCAAGAATGTCACATATGTAGACATATATGTTTTGAGAGTGATGGGATCTTATCTCTTGTGACAACGAGAGTACCCAAGGAAGACATATTGATAGAAGATAGGAGTCGGTGTCCCAGGTTGGGACACAGTGATGGAGGAGTTTTATTATCCTTTTGAGCACTGCGTATAGACCCACTACCTACAGAAGATAGGAGTGTACCCTACATCCAGCATAGGTTATGACTGGAGTATGGAGCCATGTCATACGGCTTGGAGTAATTTTACTCTGACTTATCTTATGCTAGTTGAGCCTCATGGAAGAGACCATCAGTGTGAGGGGGAGCGTTGGAAGATATGGAGGACTGCCATTTTATACGAGAAAATTCTATACACCATTTGTAGCAAGCTGGGAGTTCATGATGGTCTCTTACCCCCAGCTTGAAGGGGAGTGTTGGAAGATGGGCCCAAGCCCACACGACCAAGGAAACCCCACATATCCAAGTGTGTTAGAAGATCGGCCCAAATGGACCCACCATGATCACAAACTTACATTAGGAAGTAGGGGATAAATCGGTGAACAAGGATGAAATGACATATAAATTGAAGCCCCAAAATCAATAACCCATTATGACTGAGAAGAAACATGTTGTGTAGACATACCTGGCATAACCAAAGTGGCATGAGCGAAGTATGATGTATTAGCTACAATAATGGTCATAGATGTAGTAGTGAGTTGTCCTAAATGATGAACTGCTAAATTTCACCTTGTGGACTAGTAATAAATTCCTATATACTTGAAGTATCTTTAGATATGAAGTTAGCCCATGCCGATTTTCCAAATTTTTCCCAGCATTTATCAAAATTGTGGTTGGTTCATCCACAATGTGAATATTTCCTTATCTCCACGTCCTCTATCTCCCCCTCCCCCCCTAGCTGTCTCAAATCGAGGAGTAGATGATAGATTATGGGCTGCAGTATCTGAACTTTTAGGAGGATAGATTATGGGCTGCAGTATCTGAACTTTTAGGTTCCTTGCTGGTTTTAGACACTAATGCATTATATGCTGTATTTAGTCTATTATAAGCCTTCTCGAGAGTAGGTACATCATTATCTGCTAATATTTGTGCTTATAGAACCTCATATTCTAGACCCAATCTATCCAAAAATCTGGAAGCTTTTACTTGTCCATCCTTTTCTTGCAGTTTCACAAGATCTGAAGGGATGGAGTACCAATCTCTTGCAACACCCCACGCATCTCAATATAAGTACTTTGTCACAGTTTTATTTCCCCTCCTCATGTTGAAAAACTTAACATGTAGCTCATGCACATGAGACAATTTACTTTCTTGAAAAAAGATACTCTAGCGTCTTCCCCATATCCTTGGCAGTTTCACAACTGATAACTTGATTATTAAAATGAGGCTTCATAGAATTCAGCATCCATGTCTGTACTTAATGATCCTCAGCCTCCCAATTTTTTGTAATTTGATCCGTTGGATCCCCACTAATATACTTAGCTTTCCTTTAGGCAATCAGAAACTTTTTAACAGCTTGAGACCAATTCAAGTAATTCTTCCCATCTGACTTTACAGAGGTCAATCTGATTATATTCCTGATTTTCTGCAGTTTCAATAGACCTCATAGGGGTGATAACTTATCCCGAATCAACCATATTCACCCTCATAATCAGCCAACAAACACATGCAGTGATACAACAAGTCTCGTCACACACCTTTTGACAAACACTAGGCAGATCCAATATAAATGTGCAGATATGTGGGCCTCACAGGATATGAAAAAAAAAAACTCCTAGTATTTCTTAGCACCAAGCCTTGATATGTACTATCCCCTTTTTGAATACTAATTGAACCAATACAGGAGATAAGACAGCAAATGGGCCCAAAAGTTAATATGCTCAGGAAGCCTTGTGTCTAAGCTAGGTGATGCAGGCAGTAATTATTCAGGAACACAATTCGATCCTTACAGGATCAGATAATGACATAGTAACTGCTTGTAAAGCAGCAGTATAAGCTATTAACCCTTAGGTTAAGACACAGTAGAAGGAAAAGACCAAACCGTTAGTCCAATCAGTAGAGAGACTTGAGGAATCAAATCTTGGAGAGAGACCTAAGGCTTCAAAAGAGGAAAGACCTAACTTGATTCTTGGATCGTACTGCTCTTGTACCATATAAAATGAGATGAAAGAAGAGATTATAGTTGAGCCAACTTGTTAAGGGGAGAAGTCGACCCCCATCTCCCATTTTATTAAGCCTTTTATGATGTATTACAAAAAGAGTGAATCACCCTTTACATAAGAGCCAAAAACCAACATCCAAAATAATTGAAAATCACATACAAACTGTTGATTTCTAGGGACAAAACATAAACATAAGAGATTTCAAGGGAAGGAAAGAAGAGAGGAATTCTAGCTCTTGGGAGAGAGGAGAGAAGAAACCAAGGGAGAGAAGGAAGAGGAAAAGAGGAAGAGGTGTATGGATGAATTTGAGCCAAGAGGAAAAGGCTTGAATGCTCTACCCCATACCTTGAGATTATATTTATAGTTGTGTGAAGGTATTTAAAATGACTACAAAGCCCTTAGGGCTATATATTTCAAAAGGAAAAAGACATAAGAGGACATACACCAGCTTGCGTAATTATAACTCTATGTCATCTCTATGGAAGTTCTCTTTATTTTTTAGTCATGCCACCCCTAGTCTTTTAACACAAACTACCCCTACTCCATACTATAAATCTGAGACCTCCTGGCTATGTTATTACCGATTTACTACCACTATAAAATGAGTAAAATACCCCATACTTCTACAGTAATGATGTTGTAACTCTATAGTGTCTCAAATAACTTCTACTGGTTTTTGCTAGTATATGTTGGTATCATGTTAAGGTACAGCCATTGATGATAATGAAAAATGCATAATATACATGCTTGTTTGCTTCTCACTGTAGTTTGTAGAGAAAGAGCCCGAGGAAGTTGTCCGTGGAGTGAGAGAGAAAGCAGCTGAAGCAGAGGAGAAGATAACTCTCACAAAGAACCGTCTGGGCTTCCTCAAAGCAACTGTTCTGGTCTCTGAATGATATAATCCCGATTGTTTCTGCCTCAAGATGAGACATACCAGGCAGGCCCCAATTCGCCCTTTGCTGTTTAACTATTTCTTTCTTCCAAAGGCTGAGGAAAGAGAAACGGGGCACGTAGATCTTTCGTCACCATCGATTCTACCCAATGTAACCAAGCGTTAAATGCTTTGGTGGAGTGGAACAAGGTGGTCTCTCAAGTTCATACAGAGAGGGAGGCTGTGACACATGATGAGCTCATGATGTTGTCCTTCTTAAAAGAGTTTGTTTAGCGTTGCTGTGTAATCAAAGAGGATGTAATTTTTTACCGTACAGATCAGAACATATTGCAATAGAAATATCAACCTAATCTCCTAATCTCCTCAATTAATGAAATTATGACAGTTTGCCTGGTTCTTCTCTATCTTACTGTGACTTCTCGTGCTGGCATTGCTGTTATTCATAATCAAAAGCACATATTTTTTTCAAAATGGAAGTCAATGTTTAGGTATTCAGTTGTTCTCTGAGTATTTTTTATTCAAAACCACTACAAGGGACAAGTGGTCATTGCAAAGGAGCCTTCACTCAAAAGGTTTAATCCTGTGTATCCAGTTAGTCTCAGGAGAGAGAAAAGAGTCAGATCTTTAAGATTACAAAATTGACCAACGAAGCAAAGGGTTAGAATCATTCTCCGATCGCAGACTGTGACGAACGTCCAAGGTGCAAGGATTTATGGTAATCAACTCGCTAAAGACACGGACTTCGTAAGAGTCAAAAACGACATCTTCAGGCTCCGAGATGAGACAAGGTCATCCTCCTACCACCATTCTTACGAAATTTTATACCCAGAAAATCAGAAATGGAGTAGAGACAGCAGGAAGAGCTGTTGAGATCAGACATCCAATGCATCTGTGGAGGCTCAAATCCAAGAGCAAAACGACGTTCAACATTGTGACGTTTTAAGAAAAGCAATTGATTCTAAATTTATCTTCGTCAGTGTCTATTTACTTGTATTTGTACAGAGTCAGTAGAAGATTGTGGATTATTCAAATGCATAGCTCTTCCCAATATTAATACTACTATATTTTGTCGATTAGTTTAAATCATAGTATAAAAATCAAAGCATCCTTTTAAAGCTGGTCTTATAATTTAAAGTCATAGGAGGAGGGGGTTATTGTATTAGGAAAATAAAGGCAGATGAGTCGTCTAAAGAGATAAACTTCGCAGTTTGACTTTGAAAAAATTCATAGCTAAATTGGTTGAGTACTCGATGAGAATAGGGCTCCTCTGAATCACCCTTCTATTTATGGTGATTCTTGTTGTAAATTTATATATATATCACTCTAATTCAATGGAAAATCATGGTTCATTTCAATCAATAATAATCTCTCATATGGTATCAAAGCAGCTCGTTGAATCCTTTGTATTTGTTTCCTTTTGGAAATTTGTTGTCAAGATCTTTTGCTCTTCCTCTCCTCTAGTAACACCTCTTTGCAACAACCACTAGCACCATCACTGGTGCCCGCAACTCATTGTTCTTCACCAACCAGTTCAAGCTTCTGTCTCCATCAATTGTTCCTCCTATGTTGCCTACACTAGCTTGCCCAGTGCGACGGCAAGGCAACTACAATCGGGATAAAGAAAAAAGGAAACAGGCTTTGGCAAAAACTTCAAGCACTCTCTGTTGCCTACACTCCTTCCAGCACAACCACGAACATTCATGCGCCTCCGACAACCCCAACTGAGCCTTCGGAATGGTGTTGCAAAGCATCGTAGTGGCCACCCAGGCGCAACGATGCAACCACCACTCCCGATTGTATCAATGGGAGGTTAAGACGAAGTGTGCACGACATTGAAGATGAAGCACACACACGTAAGCGAGGTACACATGTGAATTTCACATGTGCGGGAAAAAAAAAGAAAAAAAATCTCTCATGATCGAAGGCAGCCTGCTCACTATTTTTCAGTTCCAACTCATTACTTATTTTATGTACATCAACTCAGCCATATCAATAACTATGTCCACTACAAACGAAGCTTTAAATGCTCCAGTACACTCAATAGTGCTCAAAACCAACGGATTTAAACTTATTACCATCAATATTTCTGCACAAACTCCTTTGAAACTCAGTTCTACCAATTATCTCTCATGGAAGCTTCAATTTGAAACTCTGTTTATCGGGTATGATCTCTTTGGGTACGTTGATGGCTCCAAACCCTATCCACCGAAGACCCTCACTGCAAACCTCTCTCCAAATCCAGCTTACAATGTTTGGATCTAACAAGATCAATTGATTCTTAATGCCCTCACCAACTCAGTCTCCTACAATTATCCCATTCATTGCTTGAGCCACCACCTCTAGAGAAGCATGAACTATTATTGGCAATACATACACCAAACCATCTCGTGGCCACATTAAACAAGTCAATAATCTTGTAAAAACTCCCACCAAAGGTACTATGAATATCACTGATTTTCTTCAATATATTAAATCTCGTGCAGATGAACTTGTCATACTAAGAGCACCAATGGATGGATTGGGAGATGACTACAAAGAGCCTGTTCGTATTTTTCAAGTTCGAGACACACCCATAACCTTTGATGAGCTTCATGAGAAAATTTTATCTTTTGAAGCAACCATTCATGCAAACATAACACCTGATGCACATATTCCAATAATTACAAATCCAACAAATAGAATAAATATCACATAACACCCACCAAAGTCCAACAACAACTGACAATCGCCCTCTCAATATCTTACTAGTCATGCAGGTTGGCACCCGTCACCTAACAACCCTAGCCGACCACCCATGGCTACCAACTCAAGTGCTCCAACATAACAATCGACCTCGACCTTTTCCAAATCTAGGGTTTTGTCAAATTTGTGATATCCACAGGCACTCGGTGAAGCGATGTCCATCATTTTAACTCATACCAATTCAACCAACCAACATAGGATTTCCACCTCCTTATACTTCGGTAACACCATGGCAGCCATGAGTTCATTATGCTGCTAACGTCATCTCCAGCAATTCAACTAGGTTACTTGATAATAGATCATCTCACCATGTCACAATAGACTTGAAAACTTATCTCTTCATGCGCCCTATACTAGCTCTAATGATGTTATGATTGGCGATGACACTGGTCTCTCCATCACCCACACAGATTCTATATCTCTTCAAACTCCCACTACAACCTTTACTTTGAATAATGTCCTTTGCATACCAATCATGCAAAAGAACTTAATTTTTATCTCTCATTTTTGCACTAATAATAATGCTTACGTTGAATTTTTACCATCTTCCTTTCATGTGAATGATCTTCTCATTGGGGCAGTCTCTGTCATCCCACTCTTCCCATTTTGAAATACATTTTTTCTAGTTATCATTAAAAAATTTCTACTCCTATGGCAAAAAAGTTTTCATGTAATACATGTCTTTGCAATAAAATAAGATGCATTTCTCTACTTCATCTCTTATCGCTACACAACCATTTGAAATTATTTTTTCTGATGTATGGACTTCTATTTTATCACAAGATGGTTTCAAATACTATATCATTTTTGTTGATCACTATACCAAATACATATGGTTTTACCCACTCAAACGAAAATCTGAAGTTCAGGAAGTTTTTCACCATTACAAAGCCATCATGGAAAATTACTTCAAAAAAAAAAATTATGATACTCTATTCAGATAATGGGGGAGAATATATGAGCCTCAAAGTTGACCTTTCTTTAAATGACATCCATCACCTAACCACTCTACCCCATACACTTGAACACAATGGCTACTTAGAGAGACGACATCATCATATTGTTGAAACTGGTCACACCTTACTCTCTCATGCCTCCCTTCTAATTACCTTTTGGTCCCATGACTTTGCCATTGTTGTCTATTTAATAAACAAGATGTCGACCACTACACTCAATCTATCATCTCCCTATGAATTAATTTTTCACAAAATGCCAAACTCTTCTAAACTAAAGATTTTTGGTTGTTTATGTTATCCATGGCTTCGTCCATATACATTTCACAAACTTCATCAAAGCACTAAACCATGCGTATTTCTTGGATACTCATTATCTCAAAGTGTTTACTTCTATTTTGAACTATCTACTTCAAAAATATTTTTTTCTCATCTTGTCAAGTTTGTAGAGTTAATCTTCCCGTACACCTCCATTAATAATCACCTACCTCATCCCACCTCTACCACCATAGATACTTGGATCCCCCCTATGCTTACTATTTCATCAATTTCGTCACCACAACTGACTTCTAACAATCCACCTCAAGGGTGCCCTCAAGACATGCCTCCTTCTAATATAATTCACAAACCTCTGAGATACCAACTCATCAAATAGAAATTGAGCAACAACCACGACCCATCCTACCATCACCATATATTGCCCATCTATCCATCGAAACACAATCTACCTTCCAACAACTCACCCAACATCGCATGACCACTCAGGCAAAATAATATTCGTAAACCAAATAAAAAACTCAACCTTCGCACACACATAACATCCCAACCTGACCTTGAATCTACTTCCATGACTCAAGCCCTCAAAGATCATAACTGGCTTTCAAGAAATGTTTGAAGAATATAATGCTCTTGACCGTAATGGGTCATGGGAGCTAGTTCCTCTTGATGGTATCACTGATTTTGTAGGTTGTAAATGGGTTACCATGAGTCTTTTAACCCGGTTGTTAAGCCCAACAACTTGAGACTTGTACCTAGTATTGCAGTATCAATGGTTGATTCCTTCGTGAACTTGATATCAACAATGCCTTTCTTCAAGGCCGACTCTCATAAAATGTTTATATAGCACAACCTCCGGGATTTGTTGATTCAAATCATCCAACTTATATTTGTAAACTTCATAAAAATATCTATGGTCTCAAACAGGCTCCACGAGTTTGGTATCATGAATTGCGACAATTTCTTGTGGGTTCAAGTTTCAAGAATTCTCACTTTGATACTTCCCTATTTACTCTCAATACTAGCAAACATGTTATGTTTCTACTGGTGTATGTCAATGATATTATTATTACTGGTAATAGTGATGACCTTATTTCTCATTTTATTGATTGTCTCGCTCAACTTTTCTCTTTGAAAGATCTTGACTCTCTTTCTTACTTCCTTGGAGTTGAGGTTGCTTTCATCACAATGACATATTACTCTCTCAGCATAGATACATCCAAGACCTGCTAAAAAAGACTCATCTCACTGGATAAAGGGCTTCTTCTACATCGTAAATCTCCTATATCTCGTCATGGATTCTCTGATGCCGATTGGGTTGACAATAAAGATGATTACACTTCTACTAGTGCTTGCCTTATCTATTTTGGGAGCAATATCATTTCCTGAAGTTCAAAGAAGCAACACATTGTTGCTCATTCTTCTACTGAGGTTGAGTATCAATCAATTGCTACTACTATTGCTGAACTTCGGTGGGTGTGCTATCTGATTACTAAACTTGGTGTGACTTTGTAGTCTTCTCCTGTTGCTATTGTAATAATATTGGTGCCACTCAGTTAAGCTCCAATCTCGTGTTTCGCTCTAGAATGAAACACGTAGTAGTTGATTACCACTTCATTCGTGATTAGGTTCAATCTGGTCTACTTCTTGTGGCTCATTTTTTTTTTTTGCTGACCAACTTGCTTATCTCCTTACCAAGCCATTGCCACATTCTCAATTTCTGTTGCTAAGAGATAAGATTGATCTCTCTGACCGTGGGCTATCGTGAGGGGGCTCCTCTGAATCACCCTAATTGTTTAGGCGATTCTTATTGTAAATTTGTATATATATCACTCTAATTCAATGGAAAAACGCGGTTCTATTCAATCAACATCAGTTTCTCATATAGTCCAATATTGAGAAGAGTAATTTCGGGCTCTAGATATATGTTTGACAACTACTCAATACAAGAAATTCTGTAAACAGAGGTACAAAAAATCTATTGGAAACACAAATATACTTATATACCAGTTTCACAAGTCGGAAGTTAGGTTAGATCAATGTCCAACAAAGATTATGCACTGCACTCGTTAACGAATAAAAGAATGGACAAGTAGAAAAATAAAATCTGATAATGAATCAGAAGAGCTTCCCAGCGAATTCTGGCTTGGTTCCTTTATCATCTTCATTTGATGACGCTGCAAGATTCCTCAACTCAGAGAGGCTCCTTCCCAGCTGTAAGGCCAATTTCATTTCAAACACCTCCCCGTTCTCCCTCTTTCCCAGTTCTCCTTCCTTTAATGTTGAACAAATGGACTCTTCTAACAGGTGATAGAATCCTCCGCAGTTGCGATACATCTCGAAAACCATCCCGACCTATCCCCCATGCTCCAATGTGTTGACTACAGTAGCCAAGGCTCCTGAGGCAACGCCTAGCAAAGCAGGCCATGACCCATCATGTGCTGAAGACGAGTCAGCAAATGCTGCTCCGATTACACCGAGGCCTGTAAGTAATGGTCCTGATACCGCCAGTATCCGATTCACTTTCAACACCAATTTGCTTAATCTAACATATTCTGCAACATCTTTTTCCTTCAGGACCTGAAGAACTGCATGTAGTTCTTCTTCAAGTTCAGCACTCCATCCGTTCTTGTCAGTCCCAGCAAGCTTTTCGGTCTTTTCTTTTGGCTGTGATTGTTGCACACCTGGCCACCAAACAGTGGGCTCGACAGTCTTAGGGAACTTGTTGAGCATTCCAGGCAGTAATGGAAGCGGGTAGGCCTTATCAAGCGCCAAAATCTTTTCCATGGTTCGGTCGACATCGGCCGGAGAAGGATTACCGACGGCGAGGGTGGTTTGGATTTGGGTATAGAGCTGACGGAACAGCCGAGCGGCGTTTCTTTGCTCCTCAGCCAGCTGAGATGGCTGTATCTTGTTCATCACTAACAGTAGTCCAGTTGCCGCCGCGTACAAGACGGTGGACGAGAGCTTAAATGCTAAAAAGGATGCACCCAGGGCTGCCGGCATTGCCGAGAGACCGGCCATGGTGGCTGCAGTGAGCGTGATAGCATTGATAGAGTTGAGAAGGAGTTTGTTCCAATCTGCTCTCTGTTCTCCGATGATAGAATGCGTCTCCACCCTATCAGCAACGGCCTCCGCCAGTGCATAAAGTTTGGACATGGTGATGGAATCGGAATCATCTTCTCTACCATTTCGTCCGGTTTCAATCCTTGTTCCGGTAATCTTGACTTCTTCTATGATCTGTGTCTGCAACCTTGGTAGCCGAATAGGACTTTCTCCAAGCTTTGACCTGGGTGCTTGCAGAATTGCAAGAACTCTGCCGTTAGATTGCCCAGAAAAAACAACAGAAGATGATAATAACAGACCTGAAACTCGGCAGGCAGCCATTTCTCTCTTTGTAAAGCTTGCCTTCGAGTGTCTTTCCCAGATGGGTGGTTTGAAGGTATGAACTTCTGTGAATGAAAGAAAAGTAGAAGGAAGACTGCACAACAGAAAGTATGGGAGCAGAAGCGGGCAGTTCTTGTTTATATAGCAGGCCGGGAGAGGAGTGGGAGGGTTGGTTGTGTGAATCCTCGCTCTGTTCAGTTCATTGACTTGACTCAATTTCAGTCTTGATTTTAATTTTATAATTTCGACAGCGCCAACTTTTTGAGATGAGAACCCGTCAGCTACGACTATTCACTATTGCTTATCTCTTACCAGAGATAATTAGAGAAAGAAAATTTCCCCGATTACCAATTTTCTATTCCTGCTGCCTATGGAAGCTCGAGAATCAGATAGAACGTTGTTCCAATAGGGTACGCTGGGTTCCTGGTTTCCGTGTGATGAAGGAAATATGGCTTTCAGACCGACGCATTTGAGAATACGACATCTTGTCGCAGTTTAACATATACAAAATCAAACTTAAACGATGTATACCAATAAAAAATCTACCATAAGCCATTTTCTATGTTTTTCTTCAGCTACTGAGGAGGAAAGGTTGAGAAATTTTAATATGGCTGCTCCTCAAATGAAGGAGAAACAGTCATGTAAGACGTCTGTGACATTTCTGAACATTGACCGACGAAGTTAACGGTTTAGAATCCTTTCTCCTCTAGTTGACAATTATGAACGTTTCAAGTTGCATGGGTTCGTTCCCTTCAATCTGGTGACATGGCCATTTGAGAAGTCCTGCTTCTCCCTCCCTCTTTGAATTTTACCACTAAGAGGGATATTGTTGCCACCCCCTCTTGGAGACCCCCCCTCCCCCTTCATGTTTCAGCATTAGGAGGGGGAATCGCCCACCTCCGGCATTCTTTATTACCTCTTTGTTTCAACAAGAGGAGGGGAAAGGAAGATCTTTCCCTTTGTTTTCTTGCATTTGGAAGGGTCATGCCACCTCTCCCTGGTGATGGAAATGGGAAGGGAATCCTGTCCTTCCCCCTTCCTCTTTTCTCTCTGCCATAGCACCTCTTCAAAGGACCTTTAATTTTTTTTTAAAAAAACTTGTTAATCTTATTTTATCTATTGAGTCAATAAATTGTCTGACCATAATTGTCCATTAGGTTGTAATTATAGATGACTTGGAAATAAGAATTCATTTCCCCTACTTCCTTAGTTGTTCTCTTGCATTGTGCTTGGCTCTTTTTGTTTCATTGTGTGAGAGTCAGTTAGCACTCCTTTAATTGGATGCTTACAAAATCAACTTCACAAGTCAGGAGTAAGCATAGATGAATGTACAGCAAAGCATTTTATGCTTTGATTAACGAATATAAGAATGAACATGGAGAAAAAAAATCTGAAAAACAATCAGAAGAGCTTCCCAGCGAATTCTGGACTTGTTCCTTTGTCTTCTTCGTGTGATGAAGATGCAAGATTCCTCAACTCAGAGAGGCTCCTTCCCAGCTGTAAAGCCACTTTCATTTCAAACACCTCGCCGTTCTCCCTCTTTCCCACATCTTCTTCCTTCAATGTTGAACGAATGGATTCTTCTAACAGGTGATAGAATCCTCCGCTATTGCGATACATCTCGAAAACCATCCCGACCTGTCCGCCATGCTCCAACGTGTTGAGAACAGTAGCCAGTGCACCTGCGGCAACGCCCAGTAGAGCAGGCCATGACCCATCATGAACAGAAGAAGAGCCAGTAAATGCTGCTCCGATTGCACCGAGGCCTGTTAGTAATGGCCCTGAGAACGCCAGTATCCTATTCACTTTCAACACCAATTTGCTTAATCTAACGTATTCTGCAACATCTTTTTCCTTCAGGACCTGAAGAACTTCCCTTAATTCTTCTTCAAGTTCAGCACTCCATCCGTTCTTGTTTGCCTTCTTTTTTGTCTGAGATTGTTGCAGCTCTGGCCACCAAACAGTGGGCTCGACTGTCTTCGGGAACTTGTCTAGCATTCCAGGCAGTAGAGGAAGGGGGTAGGCCTTATCAAGTGCCAATATCTTCTCCATGGTTTGGTCGGCGTCGGCCGGGGATGGATTACCTATGGCGAGGATCGTCTGAATTTGGGTATACAGCTGACGGAACAACCGAGCCGCGTTTCTTTGTTCTTCAGCGAGCTGAGATGGCTGCATCTTGTTCATCACCAGCAGTAGTCCTGTTGCCGCCGAATACAAGACGGTGGACGAGAGCTTAAACGCTAAAAAGGATGCACCCGGCGCTGCCGGCATTGCCGAGAGACCGGCCATGGTAGCTGCAGTGAGGGTGATAGCATTGATAGAGTTGAGAAGAAGTTTGTTCCAATCTGCTCTTTGTTCTGCGATAATTGAATGCATCTCAACCCTATCAGCAACGGCCTCCGCAAGTGCATAAAGCTTCGTAATGGTGATGGAGTCAGCATCATCTTCTGTACCATTTCTTCGGGTTTCAATCTTTTTCCCGGCAATCTTGACTTCTTCTATGCTCTGCATCTTCAGCTTCGGCAGCCGAAGAGGACTTGATCCAAGCTTTGTTCTTCGTGCTTGCAGAATAGCAAGAACTTTGCCATTCGAGGACCCAGATGAAGCAAAAGAGGATGACAATAAAAGACCAGAAGCTTTGCAGGCAACCATTTCTCTCTTTGTAAAGGTTGCGTTCGATCGGGCCCTTTTTCCAGATAGTGATTTGAAGGTATAAACGTCTGACTGTGAAAGAAAAGTGGAAGGAAATAGCTGCACAACAGATTATGAGAACAGAGGTAAGTTGTTCTTGTTTATATAGCAGCGGAGGAGAGAAGGGTGGCGTCGTTCGAATTCTCTCTGGGTTCATTTCATTGACTTGACTCAATCTCACTCTTGAATTTGATCTTAGAATTTCGAACTGTGAAATGATTAATAGGAGAACCCGTCAGGTTAGACCATTACAAGCCTAATAAACGGCTTCCTTTCGTTGACTGAAAGATCTTTTACTGTTTTTTATTTCTTATTGGAAACAGTTGGAGAAAGAATTTATTTTTGGGAATTTCACAAAAACAACCATTTAAAATAACTTATTTTGAAAAACAACGACGTCATCAAAATATTTTCACAAATACCCAACTTTAACCGCTCCTCTGCACATGTGTGCAGTAAAAAACGACACGTAAGCTTTGACTACCTGTGTGTCGCCACATCATCAGTGTAGTAAATATAGATCAACACGTCGGCTACCACGTCATCTACCACATAAACTGCCACATCATTAAATGAAAAAATTAAATATATTTTTTTAAATAAAAAAATCATATACATTTTTTATTACCTAATATCTACAATATTGGACATTTATCTTTGGGAAAAATAATAAATTTTATGTCTCGAAGCCAAAAACAGAAAAAACCAAAATTATTAAATTATTTTGTCCTGTCATATCGTGCCACGTAAGCCCTCACTTGAATGTTTTTTTCACAAAAATCTCTCTTCCTCGATCTTTCTCCTCGCGTCTCCTCTCGCCCCCTCTCCTCTAGCCATTGCCGCCGCTCACTCTTCTGTTGTCGCCGCTCGACCTAGCCCTCGACGCACCCCCCCCCCCCCCTCTCTCTTCGTCTCAACCCAGACTTCGTCTCAGTCTTATCTCTCATTATTCTTCTCCGCTCCCCTCTGTTCATCCTCTCGCCGCCCCTTTCTCAAAATCGAAAACTATCATTTCATCTCTTCGTCACCCTCTCTCTCAAAACCAAACCCTATAATTTCCTCTTAGGGCCTCCTCTCTTATTACCCTATTATTTCGCTCTCTCGCCGCCCCTTCTCTCAAAACCGAAGCCCTACTCACCCTTCACACCTGAATTTAAATTTCAGAAACCGATTTAATAGGGTGATTTTTTAGGGTTTTGCTAATTGAATCTAATTACTGTGTTTTTTTTTTTTTTTGTGAATAACAGTGGATTGGGTTCTGTTTCTGAATGGAATGCACTATTTTCTGATTCAATTAACCCAACTAGCTTAACTTGCAAATGTGATGAGATCAGTCATGGCAGTTCAAATGGATGAATAGTATTTTATTGCATCAACGTTTTCCGATCCTTAAAAACGACGGAATCCGGTCTGTTGTTCTGTTCAATTTTTTAACCTTCATAAACTTCGCTAAACCCTTTTCAATATGCAGGCTCGATTCACTAAGGGTGGTAATTATAACTAATTATTTATTTTACTATTTTATTCTGTTATAAAAAAGTAACATAAATAAAAATATTAATATTTTTTAAATATTTATTAATTTACCCTTTTATTATTTATCCAATAAATTTCATTTTATAAATATTCTTTTCTCCGTATGCAAGTAAAAAAAGCCTCTCTTTATAAATAGTGATGATTTAGTTTAAAAATACTTGCTTGAAAATAATTTAATAATATATTAATTAATATGTTAACATGATTAATCATATTATTTTCATTTCTATAGGTTTTTATTAGATTTATCACGATTTTAAGTAGAATTTTAAAATTTTATTTGTCAAATAATTAATTTACAAACCAAATTACTTTTAAGTAATCAAAATTATACCTGGGTGTTCGTTTAGTTGGCCGAGGCATGGGAAATCTATCAAGCGCGTTACTTCTGTCGGTGACGATGTCAGAAGGGAAAACCTAGTAACACCTCTATTTACTTCTTCGACCGGGGAAAGCGAAATCCGGAGCAGCGGTAATGGTGCTGAAGGTGTTCATGGTCGGATTCAGTCATCTTATCGACCGGGTTTCCTTTGTGGGTCGCATTGGCTTGTGGTTTTGGCCTCTGTAGACCAACTTGTTTCGCCTGGATCAACCCTAAGTGGCAGGTGGTCGGCCTGGCGCTCTCAATGCTCGGTATCTATGTTTTAGACATCCCTTAATTATGTATCTTACTGCTATTTGTCTGTTATTGGTGTTACAGCATCGTCTTTTTATTTGCTCAGTTGTTGCGATCCAGGAATGGGCATGACCCTCTCACTCTTGACGATCTGCGTGGGGCAATGTCAATGCCGAAAGAGATAGTCTCCGGTTTCATCCTACAATACACGGTTGGTTACTTTTTCATCTAACCGTATGTTCATTCCTCTTCGGTTTAAACTGTACTTTCTAATAAAAGCTTGTGGCGTCTTATCTGAACGTAGATAAGATAGACTATTTTTAGCACACAATGAACTTGAAATAAAGTAAAAAATTGAATTGAACTTAAATTAATTGATTCAACTTCAATTCATCTTTGGGTGTTAGTGTAGAAAAGTTCAAGTGGCGGAAAATAGATTCTAGTGTTAGTGCCCCCAAACGAAAAGTATGATATAAAGAAGAAAATAAATAACCTTTTACAATATACTTAAATATATAATTAACCAAAATAAACATGATTAAGTGATTTAATGTGTAGTATTAGAATATATTAATATTTTAATTAATGAAAAATTATATTATATTACTTAATGGTTATAGTTTATTATAAATTACAACAATAATTACGTGCGACTAAAATAAATTATTTAAAATAAATATTTTTTTAAAATAACATAAGTAAATATAATAAATAAATAAATTATTTTGTAATGACATAAGATATAGTTTAACATTAAAACTCACTATTTTAATACAAAATAAAAAAATAAGATATTAACACAAAACATAAAACCGTTTGTTTAATTAATTATAGAAATTGGATAATTAAACTAATTAATGATTAAAATTGATTATAAATTAATATACTAATTACGTGTGACTAGAATAAATTTTAAACACATGAAAAAAAGTATAAAATAACAAAAGCGAATATAATTAACGACTAAATTATTTATTTGAATTGAATAAATATTTTTTTATTAATAACATACTATGAATTTTTTACGTAATTAATAATATATTTTTATGAAATAAAAATGAATAATTTAAATATTTTTTTAATAATATATATATATATATATCTCTCTCTATATATATATATATATATATATCTATATATATATATATATATATATATATAATTAAAACTTAAAAAAACACATGCTTCAAAATGAGCCTAGTTACTCCTAATAGTCCTCAATTTACAACATAAAAGCAAAGGTGTATGTCTTGGAATATAACAACGAGTTCGCGCGTTTAAAATCATCAACTTACTAGTTTAGTATAAACGAATGACAACATACATGTTTAAAAGCAATAAAGTACAACCATTAATAATCACTCCACATGCTAGTCTCTATGGCATCTCGAAATTGTGCGGCTCTAGTGGATTTTAATGCATGACGCCTTCGCATGATTGTTGATAGGTTGTCTTCATCCCGAAGATCATCGCTATCATCGCTATCTTTATCCTCATTTGTACCTGTTAATCGGACATCATCACCTCCTCCATGAAGCTCATCATCCGAATCATCATCTTCCAATTCAAACATGTCATTGTAATCCTCTTTACGTATATAATTGTGTAATATGCAACAAGCTATTACAATTTTCATCTGGATCTTATAAGAAAACGGAGGAGTGCCTTTCAACATTTGGAATCGAGCTTTTACAACACCAAAAGTTCATTCAATAGTATTTCTTCTAGGGCTGCAATCCATTTCTTTTCGTTGACTTTATCATCATCTGGTTTTATAGCATATCACAATACCGCAACAATTTCTTTCATTGTATCAAGGAATATGAAACTGTCATCAGTGGACATTTCTGGTCACTTTCTACGGCGACTTGATGTTGATGAGTTAGCATTTTGAGATTGCTCAGGTGCCGACTCATTTTCTGTAAAGAATGGTGATGGAGTTTCTTTACCTAAATCAATATCCTCGAGCATGTCCAAGCGTGAATTTTCTTCTTCATGTTGGACATCATTGCACATGTCTTCGTCAGTTTAACTTACTGTCCCCATGGCTATTGAGCTTCCCATTACAAAAGCCAATTTGTCATTAAGGGGACAGCCTCCTTGTGTATATTTTCAACTTCTTTATGCTCCTATAAGAATAAAACATCATTTAGACGGCTTAGAATAGAGTTCTAGTAATGCGAAAAATATACAAAATGTTTTACAGTACATCATAATTTACTGACCTTGATATAGTCTTGCCATACAGAATGACATGCAGTAACTCGATGTGTGGTTGCATCTCAGCCGAATCCACTAGTGTTGAGACAGCTCGCTACTGCATGGTAAATTTTCTTCCATGATCTTGTGTTACGGTCCCTAGCCATGGATCTAGTAACTCGGCGAGTTGAATATGAATCCAGCACTGTTTGAAGGTTTCTTATCACGTATTTGTGAAAAAACTCTCTTATACTTCTCCTTTCACGTTAGGATTGAAAATGATTTTCCTTTTCTCAATTATAGATGCAACAAGCAAGTTAAAGGACTGTTTAAGCACTCAGCTATGAAACCCCTCTTTTATGATTCAAGACAAGAGGGTTTTACTTGCTGTAATGACTCAAGAACAACCCCTTTCCCTTTACTGAATTCATTCCCCTTGAAAAGGAGTTTCCTTTTCTTAATTATGAATGAACTCAGCTAGTCAAGGAAGCTCCTTGAGGCCCCAACGTGGAACCCCCTTTCTTATGGCTTACGTCAAGGTAGGGTTTCCAATTTTATGCAGCACTGGTTCCTTACGTAAAAGAGAAACATAAATCTAATCTTAATGCTTGGAATAAAATTAGCAAATACCTCTTGACATCAACACCAATCCAATAACCAGAATTTGTCCTCCTTCCTGGTTAGCTCACGCCAACCCTTCTCCAAATACCTCTTGACGTCAACACCAATCCAGCAACCAGAATTTTCGTGAAAGAGATGACCTCTCTTGTAGCTCGAAAGAGAAAGGTAATTCCTCTTCCTTTTCCTTCCAAGATCTCCTCAAAGACTCCCCAATGGATGCAGCAAATCCCCAAGAGAGTTCATACCAAGAACCTAGAATAGAGAGCCTAGAAGGAACCTAAATTACCCTAGTTTATGCTAATTCCGAACTTGCTTTATTTCTCCATCCTTACCCCTTAAATAGGGTAATTAACATCAACATAGGTTAGGGTTATAAAACCCAATTCTACCCCTACCTTTAAGTCTTATTACAAATCAATAAAATTCGAAATTAAAAGCAACATAAATAATAAAAGTAAAGTAGATGACTCAGTCTTATTGAGTCCATAACATCTTGTTCGATTCTTGAGCTGTTGAACAACTTTTTTAATAGCTGCGTCTTCATTGAACCTATTGACACAGTCCTAATACACCTCATGCTTCCAAACTCCATTGGGCATCCTGTTCCCCATATTGACTTGCTCAACCAAGAGATCGAGCATTTTGTTGTCATCATCAAAGGTCCAAATGTCATATATTCGAGGAGTTTGTTGTCTTCTTCCAGCCATTTATAATCTAAATCCGAGATGGTCCTCATGGAAATTTTTTTATCAGACAACCATTACCATCGTAGTAACTAGGGACACACGGAAACACAACCAACAAAAAAAAAAAATACCATGTGGTGGATATTTATAACACCTAAATCTCCTCACTACATAGCAAGAGCACTCCATAGTACTCCAAACATAATGAACAACATTCTTAAATATTTCAAAATTAATCGAACTAATTTCATTGCAGATGACTAGAACAATGCAAAAACAAACACATCAAGTCCAATTTCAACGAATACCCCTGGTAGAGCCCCATATACTTTGTAGTCACTACGAATCGTACATCGTCAATGATAGTAGTCGGGTTTTGTTGGCTAATGGACGGCCGTGTAGGTGACTCAACCTTGTTTGAACTGGACTAAACCCCCTAAATCCTAAACCCTAATCGAGAGCCCTAACAAATTTAAAAAAACCCTAAACCCTAAACCTTACAACCCCTAAAAGCCCCAAACCCTAAACCCTAGACCTTAACACCCCTAAAAGCCGCAAACCCTTAACCCTAAACCCTAAAGTCTAACCGAGAACCCTAACAAATTAAAATAAACCCTAAACCCTAGTCCTTAAAACCCCTAAAAGCCCCAAACCCTAAATGCTAGACCTTAAAACCCCTAAAACTCCCAAAACCTAAACCCTAAACCCTAGACCTTAAAACCCCTAAAAGCCCCAAACACTAAACCCTAAGCCTTTAAAATACTATCACCCCAAAAACCGAGAACCCTACTTTTTTTTTAAAAAAAACCATAAACCCTAGACTAAACTCTAGACCTTAAAACCCTAAAAGTCCCAAACCCCAACTCTAATCCCGAAATTAAACCCTATCAAGACGAAATTGTACCCTAAATCCCACAATTAGGCCACAATCAAGATAAATTACACACATAAATTAAAATTAAATCAAATGCAATACTAAATTAGTTGAAAAAAATTAGGGTTTTGGCTTACCTTCTGAAATTTTGGGAAAACCATCGCCGAATGGAGAAATCTAAGCTCAGTTGAAGAAATCGACGCCTAAATGTAAAAAAATCGAAGGAAATTGAAGTATATCGAAACAGGAATAGGTTAAATCGAAGGAAATCGGGGGTGGGGGAAGGAAGGAGAAGGAAGAGTGAGGCCGAGAGAGACACAGAGAGGAGATGCGTAGAAGAGAAGAAGAAGATGGGGCAAAAAAAATTGAGCGATGACGAGAGAAAGCTGAGAGCGACAACGAGAGATGATGAGAGAAAGCAGAGAGAGCAGAGAGAGCGAAGATGGGGCAAAAAAAATCGTCGGGAGATGAAGGCCAAGGGAGAGGGAGAGGACAGAGGGAAATGACAATAATTTTTTTCTTTCTGTGTGTGTGTGTGGGTGTGTGTGTGTGGGTGTGTGTGTGTGTGTGTGTGTGTGTGTAGCTGAATCCAAATTCCCCCATTTTTGCCTAGGAGAATGAACTCATGTAATTTAACTTCAATATAATTCATTCTACACTAATGACGTTATTTAATGAACTAGGTAATGCGGGGGGAATTCATTCCTCTTCATTGTGGACTAACCCAAACAGTTGAGAAGTTTTGAAGACTATTTACTGGCTTTTCAAAAATACATATATGGTTTCGTTAGCTTGCAAGAAGTTCCGGGATTGGCTGGTTTAAATTAACGAGTTGAGTTCGACTGTTCAACTTGAAAGCTCGCAAGCTGACTCGTTAATTTAGCCGAGTGGTGTGGGATTCGAGAGCTGGAGTGCCGCGGGGAGGGGGGAGGATTCTTCCTCCCCTCGTCACTGTTGAGCCCCTCTCGTCCGCTGCGGTGGTTGCCTCTGTACCCGTCGATAGCTGCCTCGCCGGCCGCCTTTTGCCTTTTTCCCTCTGTGTTGCTCCTTGTGGTCGCCTTTTTCTAGGTAAGATTTTCTTGCGAAATTGTATAGAAATTTTTTGAATAAGTATTTGATGGTTGATGTTGTAATACTTTTAGTATGAGACAATTTTCATAGTAATTTTGTGTTTGATATTTTATTTTATTAAAAAATTATCTATAAGTATAGTAATATATTAGATTAATTATTAATTTTTATTTATTTCCCTAGTAGAGGCATTAAGATGTCCATTTAATTTTCCTGAGAAAATTTTAAAATATTTCTTGTAATTTTTTAGTAAGTCACTAATAGTAATATGATTTTATTTAAAAGTTTTTTTGTGGAAATATATATCCTAGGAAAAATATTTCTAGTTTTTCTTAGAATATAAATTTTCAACCAGGGGCGCTAAAGAGGCCATAGTAAATTTATGGTCAGATTCAAAAATTACAAAATAAGTTAGACAACATTTGTGGTAAAAAATATCAATATTAGTGCATTCTAATCCATTATCGAGATTCAATCCCAAATATTTTCTATCATTTTTTTTAGAAAATGTATGTGTAATTTTATATATAATTTATTTGACATATATTTTATTTAGAGTATTAAATGTAGGTTAAGCTCGATTTCGGCTAGAGCTCGAGCTTGAACTCGGTTAAAATTATTAGGCTCGAGGCTAGGGTCGGCTCGAGATCGAGTTTTAAATATTTAAATCAAGCTCAGCTTGAAGATTGGAAGGTCCTGGCTCAGCTCAATTTGATGTCACCCTTATGCCCAATTTTAAGTAGAGGTTATGCCCAAATTTTTGTAGAGGTCATACTAGATTTTATGTAAAATGTATGAATAATTTTATATACAATTTATTTAACATGTATTTTTTGAAAAATTTTAAATGTATGTTGGAGCTCGAACTCGAGACATGTATTTTTTGAAAAGTTTTAAATGAATGCTGAAGCTCGAGCTCGGTTAAAATTATTGGGCTCAAACTCGATAAAAATTTTAGGCTCGAGGTTAGGCTCGACTCGAACTCGATTTTAAAATATTTAAATCAAACTCGGCTCGAATATAAGCAGGTTCAGGCTCGACTCTGCTCGATGCCACCCCTACCTGTACCTACTTGATTGTTTGGAAGCCTCTGGCTTGTCTTTTGAAGGTTAAGCCCTGTGAAAAAAGCACCTTTCGGTGAGCCAAGATGTTTGCCAAGCTCAAGTATTTGTGTGTACATTGGAGCAGAACATATGTGAAGTGTTCACCTGGCAGAACCTTGGGGAGGGCTTCAATAATGACCTCATCAAGGTTAAAATATATATAATACTCTTCTATAAAATTTTATTACCTGTATTTACTTTAATAAAACCCTTAAAATGATAGAATTATTTCTATTGATTTTTAATGGCCGATTTATTAACACTGAATAAAAGAAACTAGCTAAAATGACCTTATTAAAATATCTAAACAATGCATTATAAAAAAATTAATTAAATAATTCTTATAATGAGTAAGTATTTAAATACCCTCAATTAATTGTATTTAGATATAATTTAAAATTCTACCTCCTTTTCAATGATTTTTTTACAATTAAATTACACAGAGACTATTATGATATTAACTTATCAATAAAAATAATAAAATTTTATTAAAAATTAGAAGAAAGTAGGCAATATACATTGCTATTTATGAGTGGGGATCAGATGATAAAATAGTTTAAGAGACTTTTTAGATATAAAAATAATTTTAATAATAAAATTTTAGGTATTTCCCCTTATTAAGTATAGGGTATTGGTGGATTCCGTTGCATACGGGATTAAAAGATTATTTTTTATTTACTGGATTTTATTGAAACTAAATTCAGTGATTGGGTTGGGTTTTAAGCCAAAAAGTATTTAAGGAGGAAAGTTATAGAAATTTTTATAGTATTTTTAAGAGAAGTGGCCCAACATTTCTTATGGTGCATTTGTGCCAATACTAAATCATAGAAAAAAGTACAAGTGAAAAAATAATTCTCACATGACCCAAATTTTCTCCCTAATTACACTTGTCCAATAAAACATTCAATGTAGAATAAAGGAAAATATGTTTTTTATTGCTTCAATAAGAAAAAAAATTAAACAAATCCTTGACCTCTCACTTTTTATTTTTCTGAAGGTGGCAGGATAGGTTTAGGCCCATTAGAGCCCCTGGCTGGAAATTTATATCCCAATAAAAGCTAGAAATACTTTTCCTATGTTACATTTCCAAAACAATGTTGAGATAAAATCTTATTAGCGACTTACTAGGAAATTAGATGATTTTTTATAGAAATTTCCAAGGAAAATTTAATGGACCTGATAATGTCTTTTTATTAGAAAAATAACCTTATGCTAAAAGTATTATAGTATCAATTGTCAAATATTTATTCAAAAAATTTTCATATGGTTTTCCGGCTATCTTGGTTGAAAAATCGTACTTGAAAAATTATTTTATTTTCCTGATAAAAAAATTCAGCTAAAAAAAATATTTCCAAAAAATATGAAGCACTAATGGTCTCTGAAAATGTATTTTTACTAGAAATGTATTTCCAACGTTTCGTTCAAAAGGCACTAACAGGGCATTAGGTTTCGCAAAAAAATAAAATAAAATAGAAAAAGGATCAGGGTGCAAAATCCCACCTTGATGACTAGCTGCCATTGAAAGAGAAAAGACCATAGAAGAGATGTTCCAACAAAGGTAGAAAAAGGAGAGAAGGGTTGAGTGGGTTGGTTTAGGTCTGATTTGGTGGTTGAGTTGAAGCCTAGCAATAAGTTAGTTGGCTGATTTGACTGATCACTTATAAGAGATAGGGGGTTAATATGAATCCAACTCAATTCTAAGTCTGATATGAATGTTAGATCATCAATACTAAATTGTTGTATTATGATTTAATTAGGCATATAATTTCATTTTTATTGCTTTATTTTTATTATTATTTTACTTCATCTTATTAATTTTGTTAATATAACTTCAATGATTCATTTTAAGTAAAGAAATTTTATGTTTCAAATACAATATTTACATATAGTATAAAACTCGATCCAATATGAATTTGACCCAAATCGATTCTTGATGGATTTGAACATGCACTTTCTTTTTTTCTCCCCTTCTTTTGTCCATGCAGAAGATTCAAAATACTTGTCCTACTTATTCTATAAAATAGAGAGAGTCAAAATCCACTTTAGGTAGAAGGTATCAATTGTGTTGTTATATTCTAGTGAATATTGCTACTAGTTTTCATGGTTAAATTAATTAAAAATAATTAGAAATGTTTTTGTAGCACATCATAGGTCAATATTTTCCTGTGGAGAGTGCTATAAAAAACGTGCTACGATGGCGGTCCAAATAAGTTCAAACCAAGGGAGTTGTTGTTCGCTACATCAATGTTAGTGGGCCCAAGAAGGTGGATGTATCGAGATGAAATGGAGAAATTCCATACGTAGACTTCAAATCTTTGAATAAAGCCATCCCTTTTGTGCAAAACTTCAAATCTTCAATCTTTCGAACACATGTTTTGGAGTTGGTCTCAAAATTAATTTTCAAATGATCTACCATTGTGTTTAGTAGCAAAAATAAGATTTAGTGTACATTTTTTAGATTTTCTAGACCTATTTTAACCTAGTTTTGCTAAATGACAAAAAATCATTATGGCCTTAATGACTTGTCAATGTTGTTAAAACCAGATTGAACCATTTGGTTCAACTGGGTTGAATTGGAATCGAACGCTTTTTCAATTTTTATTTGGATAAAAATCAGATTCACTTAAAATCAACTAACCTGGCCGGTTGGTCCAGTTTGACCATAAATCAGACTAACTGAATTGGGTTAGTTTGGTAACCGGTATATGAAAAAGCTTAAATTTTTTTTGTTGGAGGAAGGATTTGAAATGATGACCAACACTTGTGGTATCAACTTTCCAAACTAATAAATTGTGTTAAAATCTTATGAAATAATAAATATATAATTAAATCTAATGATAGCATCCCACTTCGGTCCAACCTACAGTTGAACCCGATCTAACCCGATTAGATTAAAATCGACCATCCTTTGGTTTGATGGCCGGTTCCGTTTTAATAACATTGTGACTAGCTTTTTAATGTTGGAAGAATTTTCTATTTAACTAAACTTGCCTCAAACATTGAGATATTTGAGTCATAGTGTTTTCAAAGTCTTCTAAGCCTTCACATACAATTTTGAGGATTGGTGCCACCTCCAAAACTCCAAAATAAGTAAATTTTGAAGATTTTCTTCCTCATTTAAGTATTTCAAAACTTCAACTTGTTATTTAACACCTTTTGTTTAAGATGCATTGATCTTATACTTTCAAATCATAATGTTCATAATAGTATTCAAATTTGAAAGAAATTTTTTGCATAATTTTAACATTGGAGGGCGGCATGAATTGAGTTTTTCAAGTTTTAGGACTTAAGGTGTACAAGAATTAAATCAAATAAAAATATAAGCAAATAGGCAAAAATTCACACACCATAATTGAACACCAAATATTTTGTTATTGATGTTTCCGCCTTTGGTATTCACCTCCCAAGTACCTATGCTTGGGAAATTCCAATAGTAATAGCTCAATTGGCTTGGAATTACAAGAAGGAGATCCTGACTATGCTTCAAGCTGCGTGTATGCCCAAGTACACAATTACAACTTAATCTTCCCAAGAGACTAGCTAGATTCTAGAGCTAGTGGGTCCTTTCTCTCTAGATTTATCAAGGTTCTAGATGAACCTATCATAAATGAAATATTACAAGAAAGGTAAAACGTACACCCTTGAATTTGGAGAGAAACCCTTCTACTTAGAGAGTTTCAAGCTTCCAGCCCTTAATGAACAATGGAGAATGTAGGAGTTTGAGTGATGTGAATGCAAAGAGATGGAATGAGAAAAAAAAAAAAAAAGCAAAGTTTTTGCAAGGTGTGGCTCTCTTTTTCTCAAAATCAAACTTAGGAAGGATTTTCAAATGATTGAGAATAAATGGAAGTAGTTTTGTCAATAAAATCTCCTTAACTTCTCAATGGGAGGTTTGGTGGGGAATTTATAAGTTCCTCAAGCCAAGCTAGTCATTTTTTGCTCGTATGCAAAATGTTGATTTTACATTGATCGATCGATCCTATGTAACGACTATATTTTTGTCAAAATGTGACCTATTGATTGATGGTATGATCGATCAATATTTCTCATTGGGTTTGACATTTAAAGTTGACTGATCAATGTACATAGTAAGATCAATCAATCAAGATTCATACTAGCAGTGCATAATAAGTATGATCGATCATGCTTTATATTCCTGATTGACAAAATTTTGTATGATTGATTAGTCTCTGAAGGTTGATCGATCAATCATCATGATTTTTCTTTGCCTGGACAATATTGATCGATCAGTCCAATTGGATTTATTGATGATGCTTTATAACACAATTTGGTCATGTTCTGGATGATCGATCAATCAACCTTAGTTGAATTTACAAACTCCAGCTTGAGGGGTAGTGTTAAAGAGCAGATGTGGAAGAGTGTTACATGACTTTCACAGTAAGAATTCTCAAAGTGCCAAAATTAATATGGTGGAGTCTACAGGAGGAGGTCTCACAGAAGAATCTTAGTTAAATGTGTTTTAGTTATGTTAGTCTTCTATTTAATTTTTTTGTTCAATTGTTCTAGGATTTATCTTTTAGTACTCTGAGTGTAACATAGATAAGGGTAGTTTAATTATAATTGGATTCTACTTGTTTCCTCTATTATAAATAGAAGTTCATTGTACTCAAATTACAACAAGTCAATAATTTTTTTTTTCTCCAGAAATTCAAGACTTTACTTGAGGATAAAGTTCTTCTTTCAAAATTTTGGCATTTGTTTCTTCTATGCCTACCTTTCCACACTTAAACAAATAGCAATCTTTTTAATTGATTTATCATTGTTAGCTTTGAATTGGCTTCTTTCAAAAAAATTCTTCTTCTTGTACATCTTTGAAGATGCCAAATGATGAAGCCCACCTAAATAGAGTTATCTTCACTAGTGTCACCTTTCACACTAGACTTGGCATTAAGTGCAAAATAGGTTGTTCCTCTTCTCTTCCTTTAGGCTCCATCTCATTATCACAAATGTCTATCTTCCTGATGTTCCACGACTTTGGAAGTGCCTTGAGAAGCTTGTCATTTCTCCAATGAAGGAAAATATTCTCTCCTAGTCTATTCAACCCATTTATAACATGAGTGGAGCTAGAGTTCATTTCATTAATTGATTCACCCGATTTCATTTTGAATTCATCATATTGGGTAACCAAGAGGTTGATTCTAGAGTCCTTAACAAGAGTAGTTCCTTCATGGGCCACTTCTAACCTATCACAAATTTCTTTGGATGTTTGTATGTAGAGATTCTATTTAACTTATTAGAACCTAAGGCACATAATTTGGAGGTTAATTGCCTTAGAGTTCATTCAAAGTTATCTTTTATCTTCCCTAGTAAACCCCATACTTCTAGGAGATAAGTTAACTGTTAACTATGTTTAGTGGTTCGAATGGTCCATTCTTTGTGACAAACCAATGTCCTAATCCATGGATTGGAAGAAGAATTTCATTCTTACATTCTAATACTCATAGTTTGTCTCGTTAAACGTTAGGAGAGATTTGGCGGACAATCCCTGAAGAACGAACATTTTGTCTTGATATGTCATTGAAATATTTTAATGAAATTAATTAAGATTTTGATTTCAAATGTTAATGGCCACTGAGACCAATTGTTGGCCTAGGTGGTTTCTCAAGAAGAGGGTGAATTAAGAAATACAAAATAAAATTTTGATGCTCAATAAAAAATCAATGCAAACAATAAAGTAAGTAAGCACACACCACAAAAGAACACAAATAATTTGTGCTCTCAATGTCCCCGTTTTGGTAATCACCACCCAAGAACCCTTGCTTTGGAAAATTTCATTGATTACTCAATTAGATAGAAATTAAAATCTCAAAGAGATTTTGGTTCTCTTTAAGCCAAGTGTAAATACCATATTACATTGTTACAAACTCTCCAAAAGAGTTAAACAACTAGATTGTAGCTCAAGTGGGCCTTTCCTTTTTTAGATTTGAAGTTCTAGAAGAATTTTACAATTTCAAAGTGAAATGTAAGAGAAAAGGGAAACTTACACCTTTAAGTGGGAGAATCAATATTCTCCTAGTGATATCTAAGTCTCCAATCCATTTGAGCACAAGAGAAAATTTGATGGTGCTTGAGAATACTAGATGCAAAGAAACTTTGAGAGACTTGAAAGGAAATACAAAATCGTGTTCTTTTCTCTCAAAAGTGAGTTTGAGTAGAAATTTTTAGTAAATGACAATTAATACTTTTTGTTTTTAAGTAAATATTCAATCAATATTGTAAGAGATATTTCAAGGGCTATTGATAAAATCCCAACTAAACTAGTAGTTATTTAGCCATTTGCAAAAAGTTGGCATACAAATTGATCAATCACTAGAAAGCTATGATTGATCAATTGTACGTAATGGCTATTTTTTTTATTCCTTAGGTTTATTTATTAAACATAGCATCGATCAACAAGTTTTCATGTCTTTCATAAAATCTTGATCGATCAATCAATCCTACCAGATCGATCGATTATGATTTCTAGTCGTGGTAGTAAAGAAGTCAGTATGATCAATCATGTAAAGGGGAATGACTCATCATACTCCCTTTTTGGCATATTTTTATTCAATCGATCAAGTCAGTTTGTATGATTGATTATGCTTTATATTTCAATATACCTGACTTGGTACGATCGATCAATCCAGTTCGAATGATCAATCATGTTTTGTAGCTCTTTCTGGCAAGATATTGTATGATCGATCAAGATAGATAGGTTGATCAAATCATGCTTTATATTGCATGTTAGATTGCACTTTGGATGATCGATCATAACCAATGGTATAATAGATCATGCCAATTACTAGTATTTTGAAGTGACTTCTAAGCATGATAAAATTGTCCTGATATGCATAAACTAAACACAATTTTGAAAGAATTTGTCCAAAAGCTCCAAAACTCTTATGTACCTGAGGATTGAAGGTTGGATAATTGTTCTCATACATGGTTAGAGTTCATGAGATATTTCTACTAGACTTGACTCTAGTCTTCAAACTTCTTGCAAGTGCTTCTTCAAAATGACTTGTCACTTCTTTGAGCTCAATGCCTTGAGATGAATTTGTAGGTGCTTTTGCAAAGATCATTGAAATTGTTTATCTTAAAGGTTTGGCATTTAAAATGCTTAATTTATAATCATTAGCTCAATTGAGTTTTTTTATCGTAAAAATATTGATAGGAGTGAACCTAGGTCAACAAATTTATCCTAAGAGGAGATCATTTCTCAAATAATTTGTAGTGGAGAACATAAATTGTACACCTGATTGTAGAACTTGGTAATGGATTTGTCCCCTTGTTTAGAATTCTGCAACTCCATCAATAACTTAAATACTCAAGCATCAGTTAAAATAAAAGTTTTCGTAACTCCTACTACAACTCATGGGCACTATTAAATTTTTTCACTTGAAAGAGAATTTCAAGAAACAAAGTTGCTTCGATCTAGCCAAGGACTTGCATATCCTGCAATCCCACTTCTTAAACTTTGGATTACTAACAATAACCTCATTTTTCTTTCATTTTTTGTCACTTTGCTTCCCTTCAACTGTAAGGAATGTAGCAGAATTCTCAATTTCCTTATGTTCTAGAGCATCTTGCCTCAAATATATGCGCAAACTAAGTCACTCCGCAAGATGTAATTAGAATTATCCAACTTAACTATCACCAAATCTCTAATTTTGTTGTTCATGCTCAAAATGCCCCCACGAAATTTGGAAAAAAGGCATAAAGTCAAACAAGAAAACCAACAAAACATTTGTTTTATGACCAATCAAGTCGACTCAATCCTCTATGGAGTTAACTCTGATCTTTTATGAAGTCGACTTTATCTTCTTGTTGTTACAATAAACAAAATACCAATTGTGAAAGTGGAGTAGACTCATGGTGTCGAGGAGACTTTCACAAAACCAATTTTTTTACACTAAAACAAATCCTTTTCACCAATTTCTAAAGGATCCTTAGGTACTAAATAACCCTTAAATCTTCCTAAAGGTTAAAGAGAGATTGATATGCTCTAAACATACTATGAGAAACAATCGAAATCGAACTATGGATTTTTGGTTTCTCTTGTCGAAATTGAAGTAGATCACTATCTTATCAAATTGTACTCCTCAAATCGCTACTTTGACACCAAGTGATGATTAAAGAGACATTAGGTTTTTTACCCAACTTTTTAAACATAATTAGATAAATGACAAACTTTTGACCTTATTTAGGAAAATACCTAACTTTGACTGGTCAATTGCATATGTGTATAGTCAAAAATGACAAGCAGGCTTTGATCGATTATGTGTCACCATGTCATCATGCCACATCAGCTCCCGGTGAGCCGAACAACACATCATCACCCATGTAAGATACCACATCATTAAATACTTTAACACGTCATCATGCCATGTCATCTCATGCCACGTAAGCCCTCGTCTCCCTTCTTATTTTTTTTCAATTCTCTCTCTCGCCACTCGATCTCTCTCCTCTCCTCTCCTCTCCTCTCGCTGAGCCCGCTCCCGCCGCTCGATCTCTCTCCTCTCACCCTCGCGCCCTCTTGCCATGCCTGCTCTGCCGCCATTCCCCACTACTGGCTGCTATTATTTTATTTTTTATTATTTTAAATATAAAGTAATAAAAAGTGTACCGATAAATTTTATTTTTAAACTCTAATATTAATTTTTCATTTTTTTAATTAATAAATATTTTAAATCGATAATAAATGGTGTTAAATAGGTAAGAGTAAGATTTTTTAATAATTTATTAATTTAAATATAAAATAATAAAAAGTGTATCGATAACTTTGATTTTTAAACTCCATAATAATTTTTTTGAATAATTTTTTTAATTTATAAATACTTTAAATTGATGATGACATGATTTGCCAAGCTAAATGTTAAACTGAGGTTTTTTGTGTCATTTAATGATGTGGCATCCTACATGGGTGATGATGTGTCAGTTAAGGTGTCATTCGACTGACCATGTGCTGATGTGGCAACATGTGATCCGTCAAAGCTTACCTGTTACTTTTAATTGTACACAGACAGGTCAAAATTAGGTATTTTCCTAAATAAGTTCATAAATTCGTCATTTATCTAATTATGTTCCACACGAAGGAATTACTCTTGGGAGAACAAGATGTGATCCTCTAGATTCTATTATTTATATGAATGATCATCTTCTTCATAGGCCGCTGCTGGTGAATGTCCATTGGACTTAGTTACTGGTCGGGATCTGGTCGGAAACACCAGAATTGCGAGAAAATAAAAAGTTTGCGAAAGGAAATTACTGTATCAGAACAGCTTTCCAGCAAACTCGGTTACTGTATCATCGTCTTTCTCATGTGAAGCAGAACCAAGGTTTCTGAGCTCTGATAGGCTTCTTCCCAGCTGCAGAGCCAACTTCATTTCAAACACTTCTCCGTTGTCCCTCCTCTCGACCCTTTCTTCCCTCAAGTTTGAACTAATCGACTCCTTCAGAAGCGTATAGTAACCGGCACAGTTTCGATAAATCTCGAAGATCATCCCAATCTGCCCGCCATGTTCCAGTGTGTTCACCACGCTGGCCATGGCTCCGCCGAGAACACCAGCCACTGGAGCCCAGGATCCCTGAGAGAAGATCCCAGCAAATGCAGCCCCGATTGCAGCTAGACCGGTTAAAACTGGGCCGGAGATTGCCAGGACGCGATTAACTGTCAACACCAATTTGCCAAGTCTCATGTACTCGTCGATATCTTCCTCCTCCAAAACTCTGCGTATTTCTTTCATGTCTTCCTCTAGCTTCTTACTCCACCCGTTCTTGTTAACGTTCCCGCTGTCATCCTTGTTTTGCACTTCTGGTTGTGGCTGTAAATGGGTTACTGAAGGCCACCAAACGGTTGGCTCAACTCGTCTGGGGAACTTCTCAAGCATTGCTGAGAGTAAGGGAAGGGGGTAGGCATTGTCGATGGCCAGAATCCTCTCCATGGCTTCCTCTACATCAGCAGCATCGGAACGCTGAACGGCAAGGCTTGTGGTGATCTTGGAGTAGAGCTGGCGGAGCAACCGACCGGCGTTTCTCTGTTCCTCGGCAAGCTGAGACGGCTGGATCTTGTTCACGACCACCAACAGCGCCGTGGCAGCTAAATACAAGAACGTGGCAGAAAGTCCGAAGGCTACTCGAGCTCCTCCCACAACAGCGGGGACGGCCGAAAGTCCTGTCATGGTGGCTGCGGAGAGCGTCATGGCATTGATGGAGATCAGAAGAAGCCTATTCCAATTATCTCGCTGCTCTGCCACGTTGTAATGCATCTCAGCACGATCCGCGACTATGTCTGCAATCGCTAGAAGCTTAGTAACCGCAGTCGCGTCATCTGGGATCATCCCCATTAAGCTATGTCCTGCAATGGTTTTCATTTTCTCCGTATGATGTTCAGTTAAAACAATCTCGATCGGTAAACGGGTGGCTCTTTCAAAACAAGACGATGATGCTCGAAGTCTGGCAAGTGCTACTGTTTTCACCTTATAGAAAGAAGGGAAACCAGTTGCAGTAGGAGCTGGCACAGACGCCATTGTTGCTGCAGAGATGAACTGGCTTTCCCTTATTTAAATTAATAAAGAAGAGCTTCATCATGGTATAGAGAGTTAATTAATTTCTTGAACATACCCAGAAACTCCTATCTGGAAATCAGAATAAGCGAGTGAAGGCACATGCAGATGCTCTTGACCCCTGCAGAAATGCCAAGAAGGTCCAGAACTCGAAATCAAAGAGCATTCAAGTTGCATATTTTATATTGTGGAATATTCGTTTCCAACCAGTATACTTCCATTTCTGGACCCTTTTTTGATGTTTTTAAAGATGAAAGTAAAGACAACTTCACGTTTTGAATGGATAACACGACTTAAGATATCGTTCTATCATAGCATGCTACATGTTTTTATATTATCACATAGATGTTTTGTCACCATTAATGCCCATGCTAGTAGACCAAATGTTTGAATTTTTTCCTGACCAAATCACTGTGAACGGTGAACGATGATTCCCCTTGGGCCGGTTTATTCGCATGTTTTTTAGGGAATTATATTATATTTTTTTAATAATAGTATAAGTAACCGACTTGGTATCTCGTACCCAACTTTGACCGATCAACTATACATATATACCATATGTAACACATAAGCTTTGATCGCTTATGTAGCACATCAGCACCTAAAGAACCACTCAGCCATGCCATTGCATAGCCATATCATCAAACGCCAAGTTAGCCCTCCATGTTATCTTACTTTTTTTTCTCCCTTTTTCTTTTCATGATTGATTTAAGTTATGTTTTTATTAAAAATATTAATCTCTGCTTTTAAAAATCTTACACAGTTCATTTCATTACATTCACTTTAATATAATAAAAATATAAATTTTGATTATTAATTATTTATTTTTTAATATGTTAATACCTAATTCAGTCTTAAAAATTCTTATTTATTGGTACATATTTTACAACCTTCTTTTTTATAATTAAAAATATAAAATTATTATATTAATTAATTAAAACATTTTATTCTTACCTATTTAACACCTTTCATTATTGATTTAAAATTTTTTTATAGAAAAATTTATTTAAAAAATATTTTAATGTTTAAAATTCTAATTTATTGGTACGCATTTTATTCCCTTATATTTATATTAATAAAAATATAAATATTTATATTAATTGATTAAAAATATTCTTCTAATATGTTTAACATTTTTTAATCGATTTAAGACATTTTCTAATTTAAAAATAATTAATATTTTTTTTTCAAAAAAATTCATTAAACTTAGTGGATCGTGGTGATGTGGCATAGAATATTGATAATGACAAAGTTGTTCAATAGCATGGTATCCTACATGGATAATAACGCGGCTATGCAATGATATGGTGGACGATATGTCATTTGGTTTTTTCAGGAACTGATGTGCCACTATGTAAGCATTCAAATTTTACCTATAGCCTTTGACTGTATACATGTGCAATTGATTGATCAAACTTAGGTATTTATGTTATTAAATTAAAAAGTTAATTATTTATATTATTATTTTTTAAAATGGATAGTATATAGTAAAATTCCCTTTTACTGTGAGTTAAGGAACTAGGTCATCCAAAGTTTTGATTTGAAAGTCAGATGAGACCAAGGCTAATAATAGAATTGCCAAAATAGGAGTGATTCCATCCACAATCCAACTCATATATAAAAAATACTGAGTAATCGACTCAGTCAATGACTCAACAGGGACGGTAAGAAAAAAGATACTAACCCGGGTCAATATTATCCGTAAAATAAAAAATAAAAAAATATTAAAAAAGGAAAAATAAAGAAAAGGAAAAATTAAAAATAAGGAAAAAGAGAAAGAATAAAAAAATAATAATTAAAAATATATTAATTAACTATTACAATATTAAAAATGAATAAATAATAATAATAAATTAATTCGACTACGAAAATTAATTGAGTCACTTAATTAGTTAATAATTTAATTATAATGGATTTAATTAATTAATTACTACATGTTCGATTGGAATATTATTAGTTATCTCATTAAATAGGTCAATCAACTAGTCAATTAGCACAAATCATTGCATAATTGATCATTTTCTTATCTAATAAGTAATTATTAAATAATTAAATTAATTAATTATCAATTAATTAACTAGTATTAGCGATGATCAACTAGTATGTCATTCTGGTTGTTTGCACCAACTCTATTAATCCTATTAACCATATTAATTGAATCAATTGAGTAGTTAATTATATCATTAGAATGTATTCAATTAATTAGAATAATTACTACTTGTTCTATTAAATAATTTATTAGTTATTACATTAAATAGGTCAATTAGCAGGTTAATTAGAATAAATCATCGCTTAATTGATTATTTTCTTACCTAATCAATAATTATTGTTGATTTCTAACGCGAAAGATCTCAAGGGAATGAAAGAATAAAGGAACTCTAGCTCTTGGGAAAGAGGAGAGAAAAAACCAAAGGAGAGAAGGAAGGGGAAAAGAGAGAGAGAGAGAGAGAGGTGTATGGATGAATTTGACCTAAGAGGAAAAGGCTTGAATGTCTTGAAGTTGTATTTATAGGTGTGTGAAGGTGTTTACAATGACTATAATGCCCTTCGGGGTACAAGCTTCAAAAAGGAAAGGACATAAGAGGACATACACCAACTTGCATAACTACAATTTTATGTCATCTCTATGAAAGTTTTCCTTATTTACTAGTTATGTCACCCCTACACATGTGGATGTCTTTTAACACTCTCCCTCAAGCTAGTGTTTGTATCTTCACTTCATAAATAATCTTAGTAAAAAAACTTGTGTGCTTGGAAAAGAAATTTTAATTGGCTTTCTTGTATTCATCTTATTCTTATTCACATCTTGCTTGTAATCTTCTTGTTTTCATCTAATTCTCTCCCTTACTTGGATATTCTAATCACATAAAATTCGGAAGGAGACGCAACTACTGCAACACTCAACTTCCAATCTAAATTGTTACATGTAAAGAAAATAAGAAGAAAACGTCCACCAAATTAATAGAGTAATGAATGTGACCTGACTTGATTTAACTTGTAGAATCATTCATAGTAGATTTTGTCACCTACCCCATGCTTCATACCTCTCATTTTATTCTCCCTCTTAAATTGGCAGGTAGTGGCAATGATCCTAACTTGAAAAAAAAAATAGTTGTAATAATTATCTCCTCCATCAAGGTGTCCTAAGAATAAGTACTCAATCGGACATGGGTCATAAAGCAGGAGTCGAAACCAACCTCAAAAGATTTTGAAGAAAATAATGATAATAAAAACTAAAGAGGGTAATGCCTGTTACTCAAAAGACGATAATGAAAATGGACAAGATCACCCATATATAAAAAAAAAAAAAAAGACCAACGGAAGCATGTGTTGGACTGAAGAGGGTAAATAAAAGTAAAAAAGAATGGTAAGAGAAAGGTAACTCAGTAAAAGGATAATGAGGATTTAACAGAAAAGAAAATAACCACTACTGTAATGAAAAAACACCCATCGCATAATGGGTTTGAATTATAATTTGGGAAAGTCAATTATTGAGTAAAAAATAATTTCTCTGCTAGATTTAATTTTTTTTATTTTCAAAAGAGAATAATATTTAAATTAAACGTAAACATATAAAATAAAAACCACTTTACCAAAAAATGAAATAGAGTCGAACTAAGTCCAAACGTGTGGGCTGATGACAGCTCCTCAAATGGCTCTCAGCATGCCAGATACGTGTCTCTTCTCTCACACGTGTCCCTTCAAGCATCTGCCACCTTTTTCCTAACTGTTCTTATATTTGTACTGCGAAAGCCCACTGCCACTCGACGCGGAACGGCGAAATCAAGGCAGCCATGTCGATTGCAAAAACTGCTCTGTTCAACATCTCCAAGTCCGTTTCACACCCTTTGCCGCCCCTCCGTTCCTCCACTCGGAAAACCAAAATCTTCTTCACCTCCGCCTCCAAGTCCTACGATGTAAGTTATTTTGTTCGTCTTTGGACGGGGAAGAGTGATTGATTAGTATTGAGTTTTGTTGCTGAATCTTTTTCAGGCACACAGTGCACCGGAAGAAGCTCGAGATGAGCGGTTGACGGAGGAGGCGAAGCAGAAGATGAAGGAAACCCGGGAGAAGGCGTCGGGGGTGTCGGAAAGGGCGAAGGAGGCGGCGCAGGAGAGCAAGGAGAAGGCGAAAGAGTACGCGAGAGAAGGGACTGAAATGGCGAAGGATAGCAAGGAGAAGGCAAAAGAGTACGCGGGCGAAGGGGTGGAAAAGGCGTCGGATATGTCGGAAAGGGCAAAGGAGAGGGCACAGGAGAGCAAGGAGAAGGCCAAAGGGACGGCCCACGAAGGGAAAGAGAAGGTCAAGGAAGGGACGATGAAGGCGGCAGAGGCGGTGCAGAATCTGGGAGAGAAGGCGAAGCAGACGGTGCAGGGTGCTTGGGGAGCGGCTAAGGACACGACGCAGAAAATAAAGGAGACGGTGGTGGGGAAGTCGGAGGAGGACTGGGGGGAGACGACGGCGGAGAAGGAAGCCAAGGAAAAGCATAAGGACAAAGAAATGTGAGAGATGATGAGAGACGCCATGCCATGGCACAAATATATTTGTTGTTTTTTTTCTTCGAATTCAGACTTCTCTGAGAGTCTTTCGGTGGTTTTACAAGTTGGAGCAAAAATGAAAGAGAAATAGCATGAACTATCTATCGATCTTATGATACAGATGAAGTCACGAAGACATGATATTAGGCAACATATGGACCGATTTTAGTCTTTTTATCTCTGATGGTGGAATCTAAAGTTTCGTCTTCAACTTGTCATATTAGGCAACCAATGGACAGAATTTAAGATAATCAACTCTTAGTAAGAACTAAACTTCTAAACGTGTGCGGAGCTTGTAGAAACAAGAAATGTCAACATTGAATGCAAGGATTTTGGATAATATGGAGGATTGGAGCTTATACTCATGCAAGGGTAAAATAAAACCCTTGTAGCACATAAATCTTTATAGAAGGCTTAGGGTTAAAATTGTTGCACTGATCTATGATCGATTTTTTGAATCCTCATGGCCTGTTAGAATATATCTGAATAGCTGTTTTTGAATCCTCATGGCCTGTTAGAATATACCTGAATAGCTGTTTTTTAATCCTCATGGCCTGTTAGAATATACCTGAATAGCTGTTTTTGAATCCTCATGGCCTGTTAGAATATACCTGAATAGCTGTTTTTTAATCCTCATGGCCTGTTAGAATATACCTGGATCATTCCGAAATTTCTTCTTTGATGCAAATTTCTTTGATGCGGAATTATTATGACGGAACATAATAGTTTTATGATATTCTTCAACTAAATCACATTTATTCCACTACAGAATAGGAATCACATTTATTCCACTACAGAATAGGATGGTTTTATTATGATCTTCTTTAATTAAATCACCCTTATTCCCGTAATTATGATCTTCTTTAACTAAATCACCCTTATTCCACTACGGGTTTTATTATGATCTTCTTTAACTAAATCACCCTTTTTCCAGTTTTATTATGATCTTCTTTAACTAAATCACCCTTTTTCCACTACGGGACCAAGAGAAACCCACTACGGGACCAAGAAACTAAATCACCCTTATTCCACTACGGGACCAAGAGAAACCCACTACGGGACCAAGAAACCCCCGTGTTGGATTTAGTGTGGGACCAAGAAACCCCCGTGTTGGATTTAGTGTGTTAGGGAGTGTTGGATTTAAATGCGGAATTACTATGATGGATTTAGTGTGTTGGGGAGTGTTGGATTTAAATTTCTTCTGATGAGGAATTACTATGACGGAACATGGAACAGAGTTGGATTTAAATTTCGTCTTCTGATGAGGAATTACTATGACGGAACATGGAACATAATGGTTTTATGATTTTCTTTAACCCTTATTCCACTACGGGACCAAGAGAAACCGTGTTGGATTTAGTGTTTCCCATAATTCCCTAATTAAGACTGATGTTTTATTTATATTGTTTAATTAGTGTTCCCATAATTCCCTAATTAAGACAATATGGGTATCTACCCAATTGGCCCATATTCATTCTTTAGTGGGTTTACCAAAATTAGACCACTTAATTTTAGCTCATATTAAATATTATTGAATAAAATATGTTACCCAACTTAGGAAACGTGAGTTTCCTAACAATCTCCCACTTGGGTTACATATAATTCCTGAAACAATTATATCACAAATTCTTTAGGCACTCATCTAACAATCTCCCACTTGGGTTACATATAATTCCTGAAACAATTATATTACAAATTTTTTAGGCGCGCATCTATATACTATGGAACCATCTTGTATATTAATAATAGAACCACCGCGACTATCATCACAATACAGTCGTGACTAAACCACGATGATCACTATACTAATACACTCAATGACATAGCTCAAATATGGAATAGCATGGAAATTACATGCAATGTGATCTCAGACATGCCTATTTCCAACTTGGTGAGATCTTTCCAAAGTCCTTAATACAATGCGAACATTGCTCTTAAAAGAAACACAAGCAAGTTCAGAAATAGAATAATAATCAATCAATTTTATTATATAAAAAATTGAATAACTCGATGTCTAAAGCAAACAGATAATACAAAAATGACTCCCACTAAACCAAGGTATCCTAAAAAAATAACGCACATATGAGCAGTGTGCTCATGAAAGACCTTACGCGTTAAGCCCTTGGTTAATGGGTCTGCTAGCATAGAGTATGTCCCTATATGTTCTATAGAAATCTGTTTATCTTGAACTCTCTCTTTAACAACTAGAAACTTGATGTCGATAAACTTCAACTTCGTCGAGCTCCTGTTATTGTTGGAATAAAGTACCACCGAGTTATTGTCACAATAAATCTTTAATAGCCTGTCAATGCCATCTACCACTCGCAACCCAGTGACAAAGTTTCGCAACCATATTCTGTGGTTGGACGCCTCAAAACAAGCAATGAACTCCGCAACCATGGTTGAAGAAGCTATGAGAGTCTGCTTAGTGGACTTCCATGAGATAGCTCCTTCCCCTAACATAAAGATGTAGCCTGATGTGGAGCGTCTGCTCTCTTGGCATCTAGCAAACTCGGAGTCAGAGAACCCAATGATCTCTAAATTGTCTGATCTCCGATAAGTGAGCATGTAGTTTTTTGTTCTCCTCAAATAATGCATCACGCGTTTGGCTGCTTTCCAATGTTGCATACCCAGATTGCTCAAATATCTGCTCAGAATTCCTACTATAAATACTATGTTGGGATGAGTACAAACTTGAGCATACACTAAACGCCCTAATACTGATGCATATGGAATTTTTTACATCTCTTTTCTTTCAAGATCATTATTAGGGCACTATTTGAGACTAAACTTGTCTCCTTTAGCGACGGGTGTGTCTCCTGGTTTACTATCTTTCAAGCTGAATCTGCTCAAAACCTTATCGATATAGCTCTTTTGTGACAACCTAAGGATACCTTGAGAACGATCTCTAACTATCTGTATACCTAATACAAAAGAGGCATCACGAAGATCTTTCATCTCGAATTTCTTCGTCAGAAATTTCTTGGTTTCGTGCAGTAAGCTTATATCGCTACTAGTGAGCAGAATATCATTGACTTGATGGAACTTGTGATACCATTAACGGGAAACCTGTTTGAGACCATAGATGGATTTCTTCAATTTACAGACAATAGACTTTGGATTACCAGATACAAAATTTTCTGGTTGTACCATTTAAATTGTCTCATCAATGTCTTCTTTGAGAAGCGCAGTTTTGACATCCATCTGATGTAGCTCTAGATCTAAATGAACACTAGTGCCATTATTTTTCTAAAAGAGTCTTTCGAAGATACCGGAGAGAAAGTCTCTTTATAGTCTATGCCTTCCCTTTGAGTAAAGCCTTTAGCGACTAGACGAGCCTTATATCTCTCGACATTGCCCTTTGAAACCCTCTTGGTTTTAAATATCTATTTACAACCAATGGGCTTCTCACCTTTAGACAACTCGATGAGATCCCAAATGTCATTTTCATTCATAAACTTCATCTCATCCTTCATGGCATCAATCCACTTTTGAGAGATAAAACTGTGCAAGGCTTGACAGAAGTTAATCGGATCATCTTCTGTCAATCCGACGCCATCCTCATGTTCTTGGAGAAATATGATATAATCATCTGGAATCGCATTGAGGAAGAATCTCATTGTTGTTTTGATCTAGAACAATGTCAGGAATAGGAACCTGAACATTGTCCTCTAGTGCATGATATGCCTTGAACAACAATAGGTATAGAAACCTGATCACTGTCAATAAAAAAATCTTCTTCAAAGACAACATTCCTTATGTTTCTTCCTCTCCAAACTCAATATCCTCAAGGAATCTCGCATTTCCCGTTTAAAATAAGGATCTTGATGTGGGATCATAAAACTTATAGCCCCGATAGCATTCAGTGTAACAACCGAAATAACCGCTAACCGTCCTTCAGTCCAGTTTTCTTTCATGTGGCCTATAAAGCCGCGCCTCAGTTGGACAACCTCAAATGTGCAAGTGCCTAATGCTAGGCTTCTTGCCTGCCCAAAGCTCATAGGTGGTTTTGGCAACTGCTTTGTGTGGTACCCTGTTAAGGATGTATACTGCAGTCTTTAAAGCTTCTCCCCAAAGTGACTTTGGCAAAGATGAATGATTGATCATATTTCTTACCATATCCTTAAGAGTTCGGTTTCGTCGCTCTGCAACACTGTTCATGCTGGGTTTGCCCAACATGGTGTATTGCGGAACAATTCCACACTCTTTGAGGAAAATCGCGAAGGGTCTTGGGCGTTGTTCTCCTAATCCATCGTACCTTCTATAGTATTCACCACCACGGTCGGATTTGACAACCTTTATTTTATTTCCAGGTTGACGTTCAACTTCAGCTTTGAAAGACTTAAAGACGTCCAGGGATTGTGACTTCTCATGTATTACATATAGGTACCCGAATCTAGAGTAATCGTCTATGAACGTAATGAAGTACTATTGTCCATTCTATGAAGTTGTAGGGAATGGACCACAAATATCTATATGTATAAGTTCTAAGACATCTGTAGCTCTTTTGGCACCTAATATTATAACGTTTGTTTGTTTCCCCTTGATGCACTCAACACAAACTTGGAAGTTTGTAGTATCTAGGGGTTCAAGCATTCCATCCGACACAAACCTCTGAATTCTCTATTTAGAGATGTATCGTAAACGTTTGTGCCATAATGTAGCGGAATTCTCACTTAATTTTTGCTTTATACCACGTGAACTTGTTTGCAGTATTTCTCTATAGGAACTAACAACATCAAACATATACAAATTATCAATTAAGGGACCAGAACCAACAAAATTTGAATTTTGGTAGAAACTAACTTTATTATTTCCAAAAGAACAAGAAAAACCTGATTTGTCCAAAATGGAAATAGAAATTAAATTCTGCCTAAAAGACGGTGCAACAAATGTCTCAAATAAATCCAAATAATATCCAGTGTTTAATTATAATATGAAAGTTCCTATAACCTCTACCGCAACTTTATTGTCGTCGCCCACAAAGATGAATTTTTCAGCATCACTTGGCGATTGGCTCCACATGCAACCCAGCAAAGACATACTTATGTGAGTGGTAGCACCAGAATCCACCCACCAAGTATCTTTAGGTATAGAAGCTATATTAACTTTAGAACAAACTAGAGTTAGAGGCATACCCTTCTTTACACGCCTGTCGGCGTACTTGGGACACTCCTTCTTCATGTGTACTGACTTCTTATAGAAGTAGCAGGTAAACTCCTCATCCTGTTTCTTCTGTTTCTTAATATGAGAAGATCTTTCTACAGCCTCATTACCTCTTTTCTTCTTCTTGTTCTGAGAGGTTGAGGCCAAGTGAGCACTTTCAGTCTTATCCCACTACTACCTCTCTTGCTCTTGCACACAGTGACATATGAGCTCATTTAGGGACCATTTGTCCTTCTGAATGTTATAACTCACTTTGAATTGCCCAAAGTGTGCAGGAAGAGATATCAAAAACAAGTGCACGAGCAAGTCCTTAGACAACTCCATCTTAAATGACTTGAGTTTTGATGCGAGATGAGACATCTCCATGATGTACTCCCTTATGTTCCCTTTGCCCTTATACTTCATCGAAATGAGTTTAGCCAAAAGGCTACTCGCCTCCAACTTTTTGTTCTTGGCAAAATATTGCTCAATTTCCTCAAGGAACTTCTTGGCGCTCTTGCTCTCAGTAATAGAGCCCCGAAACTCCTCCGAAATGGAGCATTTTATGATCATCAAACACATTCGGTTAGAGCGCTCCCACTTCTCAATTTTAACCTCATTGAGGTTTTCTGGAGTAGAAGTGGGTTGCTCCGCTTGAAGTGAAAGATCTAAATCCATACAACTAAGGACAATTTCCACGGTATCTTTCCATGCCTTAAAGTTCATCCCACTTAACATTGGAATGCTGCTTATTTGAGCAGTAACATTCGAAGCAGTAGCAACATAAACTGTATATAGAACAAAATAAACAAGCATACTCACATTAACTAACATGTCATATAAAGAAAACAAGACATGTACATACATTCCAAATTGGTGACCCATCTCAAGATACCTAGTCCAACATTAATTCCTAGTCTTTGGGCAGAGACATTAACTGTAAGTGGTACTCTCTCTGTAATGATCAAATACTGACAATCAGTTTTGTCAAACAATAGCCTTTCTTTGGACTGACTATTGTTCACATGAAAAGTCTTTATAATTGTCACACATTTATCATCACAGGTACGTTGTTGATTTGGCCAAACTGTCTTCCTTTGGGCCGAGCACAATTTGCATAAATAACTCCGTACAAATATCTATGTATTTTCAGCCAAATTAATCTACACTACAGAGGTTACTTTGGCAACATGTAGCTTCAATCAATTTGAATAAAATACTAGACCAATTGCATAAAAACAACTATCTGTGCATGCATAAATATTCACATGAATGAAAATTGCATAAAAAATAGATTCTGTAATTTCTGAAATTTGATATATATACTATTTTTTGACCCTATGACAACACACGGTTGTGAGTTGGCGTACTTGTCCTATGCGCTAAACACGAACTCATGCACGCGGGTTCAAATCCCCGCAGGTGCAAAAATTTGATTTTTAGAACCGAGTCAGCTCGGTCCTCTCTCGGGCGAGCCAGATCAGCCCGTCTGAGTCGACTCGAATTGTCTGATTCGACCCTGATATCCGAGTCGCGCCAACCCGTCCGAGTCATCTCATCCCCCTGTGATCATCCCAATCGGTCCAAGTTGACTCAGTCGAGTCGACTCGTAATTTAAATCGAAGGTAACCACAGTTCCAAAAAAAAAACAAAATTCTTTCTTTCTTCCCTGTGCGCACTAGAGGTCGTCTTCAACCGCCAGCCACGCACAGAGGGCTTCGGTTTTCACCGATGGCCCTCTACCGGACGTCGAACTCCTGTCTAATGTCGGCCGCCGGCATTCGACGCACATCGCCAAACCGAGTTTCGTGGAGAGCGACGCACACAGCGTTGACTCTGTACAGAACCAACCTTTTTCTCCACGGAATTCCTCCATTCCAATCCCAATAATCTAACAGTAATGCTACTTTGATACCACTTGTTAGAATACCGTAATCTTTAATCATGACCCAAAATTTTCATCACGCTAGATTAGGATTCGGATACATACCTGGATCCATTCCAAAATTCTGTCTTCTGATGCGGAATTACTATGACGAATAGAATGGTTTTATGATCTTCCTCAACTAAATCACCCTTATTCCACTATGGGACCATCATGACTCTTCCGAACGGGGAGAAGAGAAACCATGTTGGATTTAGTGTGTTGGGGACCACAACCCTGATGTTCTATTTATATTGTTTAATTAGGGTTCCCACAATTCCCTAATTAAGACAATATGGGTATCTACTCAATTGACCCATATTCATTCTTTAGTGGGTTTACCAAAATTAGACAACTTAATTTTAGTCCATATTAAATATAATTGAATAAAATATGTTAGGAAACGTGAGTTTTCTAAGAGGCCTAACTATTGATCAACAATCAATAATATATTTGAATTTTTTTTGCAAATCTTGATGATAGATAATGATTTATAAACAATGATTGAGCATGCTAGAATATTTGTTGCTTTCTATATAATCGATCATATATTTAAAATAATAATTAATCACATCTGTTGGTAGATTAGTTAATTATGTTGTGAACATGAGAAAGGCTAAGTATAAGAGATTAAACATTTATAAAACACTTATGATATTCTAAAACATGGTTTTAGAAAAACTTTGATGCCCTAATGCTCTTACTCACACTTTTACCCACAATTGGAAGTTGGTTGGTTAACCTCTTACACGGCTAAAGTTTCTTCAAGAATTTCTAAGGTGCTTGGACTCTAGTTCTTCAAGTCTTCATACTTCATTCTTTGTAGGTGCTTCGTCAAGATGATTTGTTGTTTTCATTGTAGGTGCTTCTTCAATATGACTTGTTGTCTTCATACTTCATTCTTTGTAGGTGTTTCTTCAAGATGACTTGTTCTTCATTTTGCTTGATGACTTTTATATTGATTTAACCCATTCTCTTCTAGACATTGTGTGTATCTCTTGAAGATCACATGCATGTTTACTTCCTGAAATGCTTGATTTACAACATTAGTGCAGTATTTTAAGTTTCCTTATCCTCATAATTAGAGACTTGAGTCAACCTAAGTTAACATTGGCGATGATAAATAAAGCCAAGTAAACCTTCTACTTATCCATTGGTTTTTTGTGTGAAAGATAGTCATGGATCATGAGTAAAGATATGATGACAAAAGGTTCATGTCATTCTGTCGTCAATTATGTCAACATTTTATATGATTGTTAAATATATACACTACCTATATCAAGCCTACCACAACATATCCTAGGGAAGATTCAAGAGTGTACCCCTTTCTTTAGTCTCCTTTCTCTTCTTGTGTAGATTAGGTGGATGTAACGATGTAAAAGTAGGAAACCTTGAGTAGGGGTGGCATCGAATCGAGCCGGTTCATGAACAGCTCAAGCTCGGCTCAGTTCCGGCTCAAAAAATTCTGAACTCGAACCGAGTTCGAGATGAGGTTTGAGCAAACCACTGTTCGGTTCAGTGGCTCGGGATTTGGCTCATTACTTAATGAGCAATTTCAGGCTTGAGCCTAAATTTTTGACAAACAGCTCTTTCCTCTCTTCCACTTTCTGTTTTGTCTTCAGTCTTCGATTTCAGGGAGTAGCGAATCAAGGATTCAAGAGGCTCGACAAGATCAGACGAAAATCAGAAGGAAATCATTGATGGTGATGCGAAGTTCCCTCGGTCGGATCTTTTCCAAGCCTAAACAGAGAAAGAAGAGGTCTACAATCTTGTGCTTTAGGTAAGTTTCGTTTTTCTTCGATTTCCTCCTCTATTTCTATATTTTCTTCATCAATCTCTTCGTTCTTCGTTGTCAATTGATTTTGTTTAACCGAGGAACAAATTATAGAGGTGAGTAGCCTGTTCAAAAGTTACGGGACAGAAGGAAGCTCATATGCCCCCTTTCTACCCTCATAAAACCGAATAACACAGAGTAGGATTTCAAATATTTTTTTTCGATGTCTATTCTTCTCCTCATGGAGGATTTTTATAATACATTTACAACCTAATTAAGATCAAATTTAGATCTTAGAATTAGGAACAAATCAAAGAAAAAAATCGTTTCCTATAATTACGGTAACAACTTACACAATTAACAGCTCATTCCAACACTCCCCCTCAAGTTGGTGCATAGATGTCGATCATGCCCAACTTGTCAATTATACCATGAAATACTTTCCCTGATACTCCCTTCGTGAGCATATCAGCTAGTTGACTTTCAAATGGAATAAAAGAAAATTGTATAATCTTTGCATTGAGGTTTTCCTTGATGAAATGACAATCAACTTCAACATGTTTAGTGCGATCATGTTGAACAAGATTTTTCGCTATTTCGATGGCTGCCTTGTTATCACAGTGGAGATTCATAGGTTTGGCGTATTCAAACCCTAAGTCCCTCGGTATATTCCTTATCCATAATAACTCGCATACACCATGAGCCATGCCTCGAAATTCAGCTTCAGCACTTGATCTTGATACTACCTTCTAATTGTTGCTTTTACAAGTGACAAGATTCCCTTCCACAAAAGTAAAGTAACCCGACATGGATCTTCTGGTTGTCTGATCACCTGCCCAATCAGAATCTGTATATCCTTCAATATTAGAGATACCATTTTTTGATAATAACAAACCTTTTCCTGGAGCACTCTTTAAGTATCTGAAGATCCGATAGACCGCTTCCATATGTTCTTCACTTGGTGAATGCATGAACTGACTCACAATGCTCACCGCATATGCTACATTTTGTATTGTGTGATAGGTAGATTAATCTTCCAACTAATCGTTGATAATGCCCTTTGTCTATTGGGGTTTGAACTGGGAGAATTCCGAGCTTACAAATCATTTCTATGGATGTCGCTACTGGTTTATAATCAAGCATTCCGGTTTTGGCTAGAAGATCCAACACATATTTTCGTTGTCATAGGAATACTCCATGTTTCGATCTTGCAACTTCAATTCGCAAAAAATATTTTAGTTGTCCGAGATCCTTCATTTCGAATTTAGTGGCTAAGTACCCTTGTAAAGCTTGCATTTCACATGGTCATCTCCTGTCACGACCATTTCATCAACATATACAATTAGAGCTATTACTTTTCCTTCTTTGTGTTTTATAAACAAAGTATGATAGGAGTTACTTTGCTTATAGCCAAATTCCTTCATTGGCACCGAGAATCTCCCAAACCATGCTCTAGGTGACTGTTTCAGACTGTACAATGACTTCTTCAATTTATAGACTTCACCTTAACACAAAGAACCACGCTTAACTCCAGATGGTAGCTCCATGTAAACTTCTTCTTCTAAGTCTCCATTGAGAAATGCATTTTTAACATCAAATTGTTGCAAAGGCCACTTTCGATTTGCTGTTATAGATATAAGAATGTGAATTGTATTCATCTTGTTGATTTTCATGACTCCATGATTTAGGTCATGGAGAAAAATAAGAGAGACACCGTTGAGAGAAAACGGGAGGTTATGGACTTGCTCCAAACCTCATAAGGTATATTTATAGATATCAAAACTACCAATATTACAAGTATACCCTTCACCCTAATAAGAGTGAAGAAGAGACAGAAAACGTAAACTAATTACATCAGTGCCACCTAATTACATCATATACTCCAACACCCCCCCAAGCTGGGAGGTAATGGCAGTGATCCCAATTTGAACCAAATAACATAAATGTAATAATAATTTCCTCCATCACAGTGTCCCAAGGATAAGTACGAAACTGGACACAAACTCTCAAAGGGTAAAAATGGATGATTAAACATAAGTCGAAACCAAACTCAAGGATTTCACACGAATATAGTGAAAATAATCCCTAAAAGTGGGTAATGCCTGTCATTCACAAGACGACGATAAAAGACCCACGGGTACCAATTAAAAGGCTCAATGGACTTTAAACACCCATATGAATAAAAAGGACAACCAAAGCAAGGCTTTAAAGGGTTGGCCAATAAGGGTAAGTGAGAGTCAAATAAAGGATGGCAAGAGAAAGACTGCCAAAGGGTAATGGGTAATGGGTAAAGAGAAAATACTATGCTAAGGCCACCATATGATTTATTTTTCTAAGAAATTCAAATTTTGCATCAAAAGAACCCAAGGCAAGCTACCGAGGAGTTCTTCTTCAAAAATAATGTCTCAATCAAAGAGACACAATAGCAGCATCGGAAATAGGCCAATGCCCAGATAATATGCGCAATATGTGCAGTTGTATAGTATCGGATAACCGGTAAATTATAGAAGTCCTTAAGAGTAATAAAGACATATGAAATAGTCCGTAGTGAGTCCATTAGTAAATAAAGAAGTTGCACCAAATCCGGGTAATAATCCAAGATACTAATCCAGTCGAAGACCGAGAACCGAGTTGAACCGAGTCAAATAATAGACCAATATAACCGAGTCACAGAAAAAATAAGTATAAAACTCGAGATCGAAACCCGTATAACTGAGGCAAAAAAGAAGTGGGCCGAGTCAGGTTGACTCGGTCCGAGTTGACTCGGTCAGGAACAGAACGAGTAACTGCCCTCGGGATGCTGGGTTGCGTCAGGCGCTGAACCGGCGCCACATTAATTTTTTCCTAACTTAGGAAAGACGTATGAACGGCTTCGTCTTCCTCTTCTCGGCCGAACAGAGCATCCCCCCATCGGCGGAAGAGATGAAGACGACATCATAGGAGTCCACCAAAACAGATGGAGAGGTAACAAGAGCAGAGTTCTAAATTCAGAAGCGACTGTCCTATCCTATTTTCGTGCCAGAATTAACGAATGCGATATCTTCCGAGATACCAAAAACAGGTACCAAAACTTACGAGAACTTATCCTCCAGCTGGTTAAAACATATCGTGACGTATAAACTTAATCCGGCTAATGAGATAAAGGATGCGTCTTACTGGATATTGTAATCCAGCCACGGAAGATAGAGGCCACGCCAGAGTTCAACGGAACCTTCCGTAGTAATCAGACCGTGATCAACGGCCAAGGTGAGATCATCGGCAAGCTCAGATTTTCGGCAAGTTCAGTGAAGAGAACTTTTCAGCAGACACAACGGGACCATGATTTTTGGCAGAGATAGCTCAGATCCGGCTGAGGCAAGAATAAGGCAGCGAAGGAACAGCTGTTCCAGCCACAGCCTGCTGTCGTCGTCCCCGCTTCCGAACAGAGCGGGACAATGACGAACCACTGATGTAGATAAAATCCAGAATGAAATATTTTATCGGATAGCTGGCTGAAATTTCCAAAAATTCTGGATGACAGAGGTGTGACCTGATCCTTTGGTTGATTGAATACGCCTTATCGTCCAGTAAATCAGCCATGGCAGCAATATACCAGAGAATGAAGAGAATGAAGATTAACGACTAGCCAATATGACCAGAGACTCTCATCGTCCAGCCAGAGCCTCAATATTTTTCAACAAAACCAACATATTTGAGCAACAACCACGTCTCATACTACTTCTATGACAACAGCAACAAACCTTTTTCAGAAAGAAGTTCTGGAACGGAAAAAACTTACTTGCAAAGAGTTGAGTTTTGTAATTGCCTTTCTTCCCTCCATGGAGAATTCGTTTGATCTTATGTAACAGACCCAAATAGAGTAATGAGGCACAATCGCAGAGAGAAGCAAACACTAGAGCAACAACGTCTTCTTCTCTTCAACAAAAGGGGACTTCAGTAATGACAAAAAACAAAACAGAATATGAGCAAATAAAAAAATAATTCTGATACCATGTTGATTTTCAGGACTCTATGATTTAGGTCATGGAGAAAAATAAGAGAGACACCATTGGGAGAAAACGGGAGGTTATGGACTTGCTCCAAACCCTCCCCCATAAGGTATATTTATAGATATCAAAACTACCAATATTACAAGCATACCCTTCACCCTAATAAGAGTGAAGAAGAGATAGAAAACGTAAATTAATTACATCAGTGCCACCCTAATTACATCATATACTCTAACAGATCTTAGCTCCTGGTGCAAAGGTATCCTGATAGTCTATCCCATACCTTTGTGTATATCCCTTTGCAACTAGCCGAGCTTTATATATTTCAATGCTTCCATTCAGTTTTGAGTTTCACCGAGAACACCCATCGACATCCAATTGTTTTTACTCCTTTTGGTTGGGGAACAAGTTCCCAAGTGACATTCTTTTGTAGAGCCTCCATCTCTTTGTTCATCACCTTTTTCCATTTTGGATCAGCTAATGCATCCTGCACATTACTAGGAATAGAAACCCTGGATAATTGATCAACAGTAAAGGCATTCGATTTAGTCAACCTATGGGAGGACACATAGTTGTTGATTGAGTATTTTGTCTTGGCTTCAGGAACAGGTTCATACTGTTTTTTTGGAACTCCCCTATTCAATCTTTGTGGATATCCAGGGGTTAAATTTTCTGTAGAAACACATGTTTCATTAGACTCATCAAACACAGGATTCATATTTACTTGAGGAGGAATATTCTTGGTTGATTCTTTATTTGATGGTGCAAACGGAGGCAACTCTGAGAGTTCTTCAAGAGAAATTAATGAATCACTCTCGGCTTCATGGTTGTGATCATAGTTTTGTTACACATCATGACACTTGAAAAATTCATTCACTGCTTCTAACTCAATAAACTCAGCACCTCTACGATTCTCTTGTTGAACATTCTCTTCACTTGAACTCTCCCCCTGAAGAGATTTCCAAGAGACTCCCCCTAAATAATAAGGCACTGATTCATGGAAGGAGGCATCTAGAGTCACATGGAGCTTTTGGGTGTGTGGATCATTGCACCGATATCTTTTTTGAAATTTAGAGAAGCCAACAAATACACATTGTTTGGCACATAGATCAAGTTAATTTCTCAAGTTTTTTAGGATATGAACATATGTAGTACACCCAAAAATCTGAGGTTCAAGGGTCGAGAGATGGGGAATTGAAATCAGGGATTACAGCTTGCGTTGAGGAGTTTGAAAATCTATTACTCGAGAACGTGTTCGATTGATGAGGTAGGCAACATATTTGACAACTTCACCCCAATAAAACCAAGGTATATTCATGCCAAAGAGGGAGGTACGCACTACTTCCAAAAGTTGTCTATTCTTCATTTCTGGCAATCCATTTTGTTGGGGAGTATAGGTGCAAGTGGTCTGATGGAGAATTTCATGATTGGTCAGAAATTTTTTGAGAGAAGCATTGACAAACTCAGTACCATTGTCAGATTGCAAAACACGAATCTGCTTTTGATATTGAGTATGTGTCATTTTGTGAAATTTCTGAAATGCTAGACACATCACTTTTTTTTATAAGTAGGAATACCCAAGTCATTCTAGTGCATTCATCAATAAATGTCACAAAGTAACGAGCTTTAGAAATAAAGGGAACCTTTGCTGGACCCCAAACATCATAATTAATAACATCAAAAGGTTCAGAACTTTTATTTAAACTCGATAAATAAGAGATACGATGGCTCTTAGCTAGTTCATAGGTGTCACAATGAAAATTCAAATCATTCAAACCTGAAAAAAGTTGTTGTTGCAATTTCTTAAGATATCCAATGGAAAGATGGTCTAATCTTCAGTGCCATAACCATATAATTGCTTACAAATTGCTTGCCCCGTCTAACACTATAACCAAAAATCTTTTGGGTTAGAATGTCTTGAAAGACACAAAACGACAGCCAGAAAGTTACAGTACAAGCAAGAGTGGAAGTAATTTGGCTAACAGACAAAAGATTGTATTCAAGAGATGGAACCACAAGGACAGTATCTAATGTAAGATTATTAGATAATATAACAGATCATTTCCCAGTAATAGGAGAGGTACTACTATTGGCTATTGAAATAACATATTGCGGAGAAGGTAGGATAGATTGTAACTGACTGGGATCCCTTATCATGTGATCGGATGCACCTGTATCAACAATCCAAGTCCTATTCTTAGAATTTACAGAAAATATTGATACTTTACCGAGAATACCTGGATGGGCATTATTTGCCGTAGGTAGCTGTTGACTGTCTTCCGTGGATGTCACCATAGCTTTCCCAACAATCTTTTTACTGGGTTTTTTTGAGAAATCCCACCACTCCGGATAACCAATAATCTCATAACAACGTTGTTGTGAATGTCTTTTTTCTATTCTGTGAGTGCATACCCGATTGTTACCTTTTCCAGAGGATTGAATGTTTTGACTGCTTGATGATCCTTGTCGGTTTTGGTTGACCAACATAGCCGAGTTCTCTAAGATTGGACGATAGCTCCCCATTGTCTGTCTCTGTTGATATTCTCGTCTGACATATGCATATGTGCTCTCCAAATCAAGTTTGCAGTCTTTTCGCAAGATTTCTCCACAAATTTGATCAAACTTAGAGTCAAACCCACTGAGAAAAATATGAACATGAAGCCTAGCCATTGCAGAGTGCAACTGGATTAGCCCTTTGACTGTTCCTTCCTGAGATGTAGTTATCTGATCAATCTCTTGGAAAATGGCAACCAGTTCATTGTAGTATGTTGATAATGATCTACCATTTTGTTTGGTAGAAAAGGATCTCTAGTTCAGCTCAAATATACAGGTTTTGTCTGATCCATCATAGAACGTTTTGATACGGTTTCCCATATCTCCTTGGCAGTGGAGAGGTGAATAAATCGTTGCATTAGCAACGTACTCATTGAGTCAACAAGCCAACTTTTTACTCTTTGATTTTCAGTAATCCATGCTCCAAGATTGGGATCTCCAGATATTGGTTTTCTCGTTTCGCCAGTGAGATATCCAGCTTTGTTGCGAGCGCCAATTCGCATCTCCATGAGTTAGGACCATAATGAGTAATTGGACTCATCGAGGATGATTCCAGTTGGAAAGGTAGAATTTTCTTGGTGGATGATAATCTGCGGTGATGGAATAAGTTCGGTTGATGTGCCTGTAGTGGTAGCCATCAATTTCTATCACTGGATTATCCAGAATAATCTCAATCACAACTTCGTTTGGTCTGAAAATTTGGTCTGGTCTGACCCGGTTTGATCCGGTTCAGTGGCTCCAGTTTCTGTCTTGAATCCGGTTCGGTCCGAGTCTGAGGTCACTCGGCAAAATAATCAAAACAAACCCAAATTAACGGAAGCAAAAAAAAAATTATTTTTCGTACCTTCGTTTTCGTCCTCTAGATGATGCCGCTTTTCTTTGCCAGTTGGTGGTGCGGTCTGCTGGAGGGCCGAACAGTGGCTCAACTGTTCACGATGACGTTCAAAATGTCGTCGGACTTCTAACGGTGGCTCTGGTCATGGCAATGATAGAGCGGCTCTTCGTTTCACAACGTCGACAGAGCATCTTCGGCAACGACAGTGCGACGTTTGGAAGCTCTTTGACGGTGGCCTTGGTCACGACGACGACATAGTGTCTTCAATGATGACAGTGCGGTTTTCAACGACATTCAGAAGCCGATTTAAACCAGCTCTTTGTGAGTTTCGACTATGGGACAAAGCTTCTACTCTGTTCTTCGGCTATAGGAAGCTCTTCGTGTGCTTCAGCTACGGGACAGAGCTTTCGCTCTGTTCTTCGGCTATAGGAAGCTCTTCAACGGTGGCTTCTTCATTCACAGCTATGACAGAAGTTTTTTCCCGCTTTGATACCATGTAAAACAGAATAACAGAGAGAAGGATTTCAAATAATTTTTTTTCGATGTCTATTCTTCTCCTCATGGAGGCTTTTTATAATACATTTACAACCTAATTTAGATCCAATTTAGATCTTAGAATCAAGAACATATCAAGGAAATAAATAGTTTCCTATAATTACAATAACGACTTACACAATTTATAGCTCATTCCAACACCCCTTTCTCTCTCTTGGCTAGAGGTGCTTACGGCCATTAGAGCAGAGACCAAAGGTGTTTGCAGTATCCAGACTAGAGCTAGAGGTGAGCAGAGCCTTTGAAAACCAAGCTAGTCACGAAAGGAGGGCAAACACGCACCTCGTAGGTCAGATCAGCTCGCCCCTTATTTTTCTGTGAATTATTGCAATTTTTTTTAGTTTTGATGGTGGTTTTAATGTGGTTTTAGAGTTCTATTTATATCTAACCCTACATCATCCCCTCCATAAAATCTACAATTCAAAAACTAGAGCCACTTGGAATGGTTCGGAAAAGCCCCAACCAATCCTCGATTCCTAGAAACAGAAAGGCACTGCAATAAATATAAGACTCTTATTTATTTTCCTCTATTAAACTAAATTATTCTTTCCTTTCTTTTGTTGATTAACATAAGGTGCCTTTCTGTTATAAATATTTGTTTTCTCGTCAACTGAAACACCCCTTTATCTTTTAGCGACAAGAAAATTTAAATAAGATACTTGTCATCAGGGTAGGGTAACCCTTATCTATTGATTGGAGTCATTTATTCCATACATGTTGGCGAGAAATCAATGTGGATTATTAACCGACCAGACCTACCTCTTCCCTGGCACATGGTTATGCCTAATTTTAGGTAGAGGTCATGCCCCATTTTATGTAAAATGTATGTATAATTTTATATATAGTTTATTTGACATGTATTTTTTGCATAGTTTTAAATGTATATTGGAGCTTGAACTCGAACTCAGTTAAAATTATTGGGTTCGTGCTCGATTACAATTTTAGGCTAGAGGCTGGGCTCGGATCGAGCTCGAGTTCGAAATATTTAAATTAAGCCCATCTCGAACATAGGCAGATCCAAGCTCGGCTTGATTCAATACCACCCCTAACCTTGAGCATTTTTTTCATCTAGGTTGACTCGATCTCGGATTTTGATGACAACAAAATTTAAATTAAGTAAGCTAAAAAATTTGTAATTCATTGCATTTTAAATGAAATTCCTTCAAGTGACTCAGTTACAAGGTCTATGAGGACGAACCGATAAATCCAATAGAAGATCTTGAGCTAAAGCAAAGATTTAGTCACATAGAAGAAACACTATGGAGAAGAAAGAAGATGTGAAGATTTTGAATTTAGGAAAATGAGAAAATTGTCAAGAACTCTATCAATGTAAAGAGGTTAGACATCTAGTTTTTTAACCTTATGCATGGATTCTCTTTTATAGCTTAGGACATGCAAATTATTTCAAAAACCCTATTTTCAAAGCTCATACAAATGTTCTTGAACTTTTCTTACACTTAGAAAGTGTCTAAATCATGCTTTGCATTTAAATTCTTTACGTTGCAAAATAACATAATCGACCAACCAGTATGGTTTGATTGATCATACATAGGAATTGAACCTTCAGTGTACAAGCTTGGTCGATTAACCTTTGTAGGCATGATCGATCAACTAGAATGCCTATAGTTCAGTTATAAAGTTTGACTGACCAACTAGAATGTTACAAGTCGAAGCTATAAAGCATTATCGATTAACCTTTATATGGCATGATCAATTAATCATAGAACTACCAAGCTTATATAGAGGATTGATCAATCAACACTCAGAGCATGATCGATCAACCTACAAAAGCTTAAAAGTTCACTTTGACCGATCATTAAGGCCGTAAGAACTTTCAAATATAGACATTGGAGATTGATCGATCAATCAATGGAAATGTATGATTGATCAACCTCCTATGACAGTCCAAACCGCTAGTTTCACAAAGAAACTTATAAATAGAGATCCCAACTCATCCCTTAAGCAATAATAAAAAATTATTGACAAACCTACTCACTCAAAGAGCATTTTTAACTACAAACTCCCAATTTACCCATTTACAAGAGAAAAATCAAATTTCTCTTAATTTCTTCAAAACTCTTGCATTCTCTTGGCATTGTTAGTTCTTTCAATCGCTAAAATCATCTGTATTTTGTGTATTTTGTGCCTAACGTTTTGGAAGCTTGGAGACACTTTGGGACTATCTATCTCTCTATTGAAGAAGCATCGAGGAGGAAAATGAAGATGTGAAGACTTAGAATTTTGGAAAATTAGAAAATTGTCAAAAACTCTAGTAATGTACAAAGGTTAACCATCTAGTTTTTGAACCTTAGGCATGAATTATCTTTCAAAGCTTAGGACATGCAAACTATTCCAAAAACCATTTTTCAAAGCTCATAAAAATGTTCTCGAACTTTTCATACGCTTAGAAAGTGTTTAAATCATCCTTTGCATTTAAAATCTTTATATTGCAAAATAGCATAATCAACCAACCAATATGGCTTGATTGATCATACATAAGAATTGAACCTTCAATGTACAAGCTTGGTCAATTAACCTCAGTAGGCATGATCAGTCAACTAAAATGCATATGGGTATAAAGCATGTTGATCAACCAATTAGAATTATAAAATTTGATCAACCAATTAGAATGTTGCAGGTTGGATTTATAAAGCATGATTGATCAACCTTTATAATACATGATCAATCAATCAAAGAACTACCAGGCTTGATTAGAGGATTGATCAATCAAAAGTAGGAGTATGATCGATCAACCTTTATAAGACATGATCAATCAATTAAAGAACTACCAGGCTTGTATAGAGGATTAATCAATCAAAAGTAGGAGTATGATCGATCAACCTACAAAAGCTTAAAAAATCACTTTGACCGATCATAAGGCCATAGGAACTTCAAAATATAACCAATTGAGATTTGATTGATTAATCAATGAAAATGTATGATAGATCAACCTACTATGCAACTTTTTAGATGAATGTCCAAACCATTAGTTTCACAAATAAACTTATAAATAGGGACCCCAACTCATCCCTTAAGAGTTAATAAAAACTTATTGACAAACCTAGTCACTCAAAGAGCATGTTTAACTACAAACTCCCGAGTTTACCCATTTACAAGAGAAAAATCAATTTTCTCTTAATTTCTTCAAAACTCTTGCATTCCTTAGAAATCCAAAACTCGACGCACCACTAAACACCCTCAAATCGAGCATAACACAATTTTAGAACCCTAATGGCTTAACATGTGACCTTAGAACACTTTGGTTCAAGTTAAAACTCAAAACAATCATGTGACGAGCTATGAGAAGTGAAAGTAGAATCGAAATTAGGAAAATCAACAAGAGAGATGGAGAAATGAGAAGGGACAACTCGATTTCGAACGTACCATATACAAAATTTCAAAACTAAATCTAGCCATAGAACAAATATCATCTAACATAAGGGAAGCCAAGGCTTTCCATTCCAAAAATCAAATAGGGAGGAGCACAAAATTAGAAGGGGGATAATACAATTTCATACTTACCTCTTTTAAAAAATAAGTCTATATATCAAGTGGCCTTCCGCGAGTCGATGAAACTAATACAGGAGCAGCATTGAGGGCCTGTTAAATTGAGTTTTGAAACTAATGTCCCCAAGCAGTTCTACTTCTATGAATTATGCCAATGAACAAGAAAGCACTATTTTTTTCTCATTCATCCAGCTATATTAATCATAAGTATGAGAAGTGAAGAAAGATAAGATTAATCCGAAAAGAACCATTTGAAACTAGGATGGCTTGTAGTATTTTGTGGGAACAAACGGCATTTTGGTGACAACTCCCTCATAGGTCTTCCCACGAACTACAACCTTAATCTCTGTTCCTGCCTTGTGATTACCAGATTTCACATAACCCATTGCTATATTCTTCTTGAGGCATGGACTGAAACCTCCACTAGTCACCTCTCCAAGACCATTGCCAGCTGCGTCCTGGATTTCGCTGTGGCTCCTAGGAGGGGGGCCTTGCGAGAACAGACCTACTCGTCTTATTGCAGGGCCATCTGCAAGCTGTTTAAGGATAATATTGGCACCTAAGAAACCACCTTCAGATCTCCTTCTCTTTCCTATGGCCCAGGTGAGGCCTGCCTCAACAGGTGTAATGTGTTGCTCCATATCATTTCCGTATAGGCAGAGGGCAGCTTCAAGACGGAGACTGTCACGAGCACCTAATCCTGTTAATCTTACTTTGCCTTCGGATTTTTCCAAAATGGCTTTTGTCAGATCTACAGCATGTTCTGAGGGAATGGAGATTTCAAAACCATCTTCACCTGTGTACCTGAAATCTCATGCAAAAGGGCTACATCAATCTTCTTATGGACATCCTTATCTCACTTACTGAAAGCAAAATCCAGACGAGTATGCATATTCAAACAAATGCGGTGGAGAACTTTCATGGTCTGACCAAAAATCATCGGTCCAGCAGCATTTAGTATTTATTCAATAGAAAATAAGATTGAATTGTTTTCAGGGGGACAGTATGAATTTCAGAAACAATCTGCAAAACTAGTACTTATTCAATAGCAAATAGATTGAAATGTTTTCAGGGGACAGTATGAATTTCCAAGAGATGTGCTACCACTTTTCAAGGCTAGAGAAGTATTTAAAGAGGCCAAAATAGCAACCATTATCCCTATATCTAAGAAGATGCTGAGAATGGCATGCAACTGCTCATACTGGGTTAATAAATGAGCAATAAAGAAATGCAAAAACATCAAGTATGAGATGCAGATCCTAACAGTTACAGATAATCAATCATATAATCGAGAATCTAATGCATAAGCAAACATCTATCATACAAGCAAGCATTCTATTGTCTAAGCAAGCATCTGTCACAACACATAAAACCGGAAGAGTAGAACACCACTCCTCAGTAAGGGGTATACTAATGCACAAGCCCTATCAAAACATATTACGGACTAAACTTGGTCATCAAAATAGTTAAGAGCATCAAAGAAGGGAGAAATAATCCAAATTTATCATATAAGCAAGCATACCCAGTCCTGGTGAGAAAGCAATGCACTCCATTGATATCCAACATGCGGAAATCACCAAAATATATTTTGCTCAAATCATCTTTTGTCAGATGCTGGAGGACTGGTGCAGCAAGTGGACCCTACAGTGCAAAAATCAATTTCAGTTAGCATTTACAGCTACTGAAATGCTTTTCTTTGACATTTTCTTAAATGTTTTTTTTTTCTGAAATGATCAAATCATCTTTGATTTTTTTTTTTTTTTTTTAAATTTTGAAAGATTAAACACCCTCATCACTATCTCGAGCTCACAATAACATTAATTAGGCGAGTCAAGCAGCAATTTTCAGGAAGTAAGAAGAATATTTTGATACACACAATCAAAGAATGATCAGCCAAATGGTCCTAACAAAAAATGAGCAGGTCCGAGAAACATTGTAACAGACAATGAAGAAACATCACTGGGTGAACATCCAGAGGAATTCTTCTACAGAGGTAATATCTACAATCTAGCAGAGGGTCCTGGTCATGTTTCGTAACTTGATGGAATTTTCCAATGTTTCAAAGAACATGGATCAAATTCGAATAGTGTCCTCTCATCCTATAGTTTCTGATTACAGGGTGCTAACCACACATTCAGATTGCTTAGTGTATAACTCTACTAATATAGTACTAATGGAAAACCATAAACCGAACAACTAGCATTCATACAGTTAGTACTTGTTACCCGTCTAAGATCTAATAGTTGGTTACTGAGAGAAAGAGAGAGAGAGAGAGTTAGCTTAACGTAAAAGAGTTTGATAATATTTGAAATGTTGAATCACTGCAAAAAACAAGCCATGACTAATAGCAAAACAGAGCTGCCACGAATATATCTCGCTGCAATGAAAGTAGTTATAACAATTAAAATGCGCTGAATTGGCAAAAGCTGTACTGGAATCAACAAAACGGTGACCGATACCAAGAGAAGTGGCAATGGTAAATTAACATCAATGATGAGTATGCGCAAATTTGGACCTGAAGAGCAAGAAGAGATCTCTCGTCATGGATATGCCAGCTGACATCACCACCCTTAGCCTTAAAATCTTCCATATGAGATCCAATATGTGCCAAATCCTTATCTCTACAGCCTGCATTCACAACCAAATAAATGTGGTCATCCTTCACCTTGGTGATCACCGAGTCATCAATGGCTCCTCCCTGCTCATTGGTAAAAACGGTGAGGGTCCCCGTGCCGGGCGCCAAGCCCGCGACATCGGCAATGACAAGCTTCTCAAGGAATTTCACACAATCCTTGCCCTTAAGGCTGAGACCACACATGTGCGACACATCGAAGAGCCCTGCATTGGCTCGACAATTGAGGGTAGAATCCATGATTGAGTCTTTATACTGGATCGGCATACTCCATCCAGCGAAGGGTACCATTTTTCCACCATTTTCGACGTGAAGATCGTGGAGCGCAGTCTTCTTCAGATGCGCTTCTGCGGCAAAGAAGCGGCGAGGGGTTAAAGCCTTTTTGTCGGATTGGGCGAGGCGGCGAGTGATGGACTGGCCAAGCTGCCACAAAGGTCCTCTCATCTTAGGAAGCTGATCTGCGGGCAGTTAGAAGAGGGAAAATCAAATACCTTTAGGAGATTTCAGAAAATGGGTATTCAACCAAACATCAGAAGAACAGAGAAAATTGCAAGAAATGAGATGAAAGGGAGGAAACTAACAGATTGTTGGGCGCCGCTGTTGGCAGAAAAGGGAAGATGAGTGAGACAAACGTATATGAGGGTGGTGGTTATTTAATCAAATAAGATATAGAACGAATGGCACTTTTCAAAAAAAAATTCTATTTTGTATAGAGAAACAAAAGATGTTGATGATAAAGAAAGAGAGGCAGGGGGTTTGTTGGGTGAGTGGTGGAGGGTTCCTCAGCCAGATCGAGACAGGATATGATCCACCTTCATCGTTACTGAGTGGCCATAGCTGTCTCTTTCTCTTTCTCTCTCCTCTTTCTTCCCATTTATAGTTTTAAACTTCCTGGAGATAGATGATCAACAATGGCCCTCCAATTCTGTTTTGGATATTGTCCGAAGCTTGGCCGAAGGCATGAATATGAACCCTTCCCTTGTACTTCCTGACGTCAGAGAATTTGTTGAGGAAGGCACGTTCATAATCCGGAATAGGGATTCTACCCGTTCATTCATTCCATTTTTCCAGTATGTACCAACCCGTACCCTCCCTCTTCTCCCTATCCTTCAACTCCGTCTCCAACTCAACCCTGCATCCTTATCAATTTCCTACCCATCCCCGCCTTGTCTCGCCCATTCATTCGGTTCATAAGATAATAACCTATTAAAACATCTATAAGCTGGTAAAAATATTTATTTTTCTTTAATCATCCTTAAGAAACTTATAATATTACATTGTTGAATCATTAAAATATATATCAGTCATATATTTTCTAAAGGGCATTAAAACCCCACAGGTTGGGTTCGATATAGGTGGGGTTTGGAGAAGACAAGGCTTTGGGCCATTTAGCAGGTATATGACCTGGTTTTTTAAGGGTTCTCACTGTTGAGAAGGTTCACTTTTTCTTTTCAAAGAGTGATATATTTTCACTTTGCCCTTGAAAGAAAATGATGTCTTGGAACATGGCCAAGCTATATATTAAACAAGGTGTTAAATTGGGTTCAAGGCCCTTTTTCAAATGATTAGCTAATTTAGGGAAAACAAATTTAATTAATAAACTCAAGAGTTTTATATTTAGTAATCTATGTGGGATTATTTATTAACACTAGGGTTGACAATGTCCTTTAAAATATGAGATAATAAAGTATAGTCCAACCGCCGTTTCCCTCTCTCGGTCTACTATAATATGAGATATATGGAAGGAAGGAACTTATTTTTCATTAAATTTATCAACTCTAAAACCACCATTAAAACTAAAAAAAGGCTGGCAATATAATTCACCGAAAAAGAAACGATGGGCTGATTTTACTTTGTCTTCCTTTGGTCTCTATGACTTGGTTTCAAAAGAAGGCTTTCGCTAGACCAAAGACATTGAGAACGCCTGCCGCAAGAATTCACAGGTTCGTATTTGTACTTTAGCAAACAAGTTGTCGCGACATTAGGTCTTCAAGCACCTTTGGTCTAAGCTCTAAAGCCAGAACAACTTCGATTGAGGAAGAAATAGTAATAATAAAGGATGAAAAATCAAAACTTACCTAAAGGGATAGATTGCAAACCTATATTTTTCTTGAGCTGAGGGAACTACACACACCATCACCGATTTTCTTCCAATTTTCCTTTGATTTTGCCGAGCATTGAATCTCGGTATGTTATTCCCTATTAACGAGCCGACTCGTAAATTTTTTAATCGAACCATGGTTTGGTCGAGTTCGGCTTGTAAACTTAAACGAGCCTGATCTAAATCTCAAACTTGGTTCAATTTCGTTATTTGTGAGTGACCAAGTCAAATCTAATAACATTGGCTTGAACGTCTAATGGATTAGATGGACAAAGGCTAGATGGCATGGTGGTCCCCTCCCTCTTTTCGTCTGTTTGGGCCCATTAGTAGTACACCTGAGGGCAAGTGAAAGTGTAATGTAATCAAGTGAAAGTGTAATTGATTACACTCTCACTTGCCCGAAACCGTTAGTGCCGTACCCGGAGGAAAATTAGAGTGAACGACGAAGGAGTAAATTACGATTCTCACCCAAATCCCGCCAAATGAACTCGCGCTCGACGCTGTGTCCTCGTTCTCTGTCGGCCCTCCTCGTTTAATTTCTTAACTAACTCAGACTAATTAAGTAAGTCTGTTTTGCACGGATCGTGCCTGGCGTTCCTCGTTCTGTATTTCATTTTTATCAGTTGTATCTTGATTAGCGACTCGGAGGAAAATTTAGTTCGGGACGAGCAGCCGTAGCCTTCGTCTTCCATTATCCCTCGTTTTTCCTGCGCCGTAGCCGTAGAAGGAGAAAGGAGAGAGCGAGACCTCTCTATCACAGAGCTCTCTGTCCACCGAGTGCCGTCATCACTGTCGCCGGTACCAGAGCCGAAAAAAAATTCGGAACCCGTCGCTGAAGAAACAGAGCCGAAAAAAATTTCGGAACTCATCGCTGAAGAAACAGAGCCAAAAATCAGAGCTCCCGTAAATCCTGCCGTCGCCGCAGTTCTTCCGTTGCCGCCGAGACGAAATCCCGAAATCAGAGTCGAAAATCAGTTTGCCGCCGGGAAGAAATCCCGAACTCAGAGTCGCAAATCAGAGTCGTCGTCGCAGCAGACCTTCTTCGCCGCTGCTGTTGCCGCCACCAGTACCTGAGTTGCGCCACAGAGGGCCGTCATCGCAGTCGCCGCAGATCTTCCTCATCACAGCCGTTGCCGTCACCCTTCGAGTCACCCATCTCCGGCAGGATTCCGACCTCTGCCCTCATGACCCGCCGAGATTAGCATAGCCGAACGACATTTCCAAAAATTCTAACAGAAATCTGGTATTTTTTCTCTTTGCTGAAAAATTTTCGTTAGTCGTTCACCTTGTTCGCCGATTCTTCGTTCTTTTTTCTCTTTCGCTCTGGTCCAAAGAGAAAAACGAGACGACGCAGTTTTATGCGCTGAATTAAATCAGCTCCCAAGGTCCGACCCCATATTAATCCCAGCCAAGCCGAGCTGAAATATAGAGCCGAGCCGTAATACTGAGCCGAGCCAAAACCAGTTTTTCATCGCTCCCAACAGTCTAGCCAGGGCAGTCTAGCAGACTACCATGTTCGTTTCAGCAGAACCTAAGTTCAAGAAAGGTGAAATTGATGGCTTCTGAAAATTTTATACAGCCAACCATTCTACGCTTTGATGGTCACTATGACCATTAGAGTATGCTCATGGAAAGTTTTTTGAGGTTAAAAGAATATTGGACGGTTGTTGTTTTTGGAGTAGCAAAACCAGCAGTAGATATTGTGCTGATAGATGCACAAAAGACAGCTTGAGTGGCTGAAGTTAAAGGATCTTAAAGCAAAAAATTATCTATTCCTCAATCTTGGAAACTATTCTTTGCGAAGACATAACCAAGCATATTTGGGATTCCATGAAGAAGAAGTACCAAGGTATAATAAGGGCTAAGAGGTAACAACTTCAAGCACTTTGTTCCGAGTTCGAAATAATTCGAATGAAATCAGGAGAATCAATTATAGACTATTTTCAAGAACGATGGTAATCGTTAACAAGATGTGGATCCATGGCGACAAGATAGAGGATGTTCTCATTGTTGAGAAGATTCTTCGATCTTTAACACCAAAATTTAATTTTGTTGTTTGTGCGATAAAATAAGTTAATGATGTTGATTTACTGTCAATTGATGAATTACAAGGTTCTTTGTTGGTACATGAGCAAAAACTTAATCAACAGGACAAAGAAGAACATGCATTGAATGCTTTATTAGAAAATCACTCTACACCCAGTAGAGCTGATAGAGGACAAGGAAGAGGCAATTTCAAGGGAGAGGCCAAGGATGTGGAGGTCACCACTGAACAACTTATAAATCAAAGTCAACAGACAAGTCTAATGTTGAATGCTTCAGATGTCATAGGTATGGCCATTATAAATCAGATTGTCAAACTGATTTGAATAAACAATGTGGAGATCAAACTAACTTTGCAGAAAAGGAAGAAGAGGTGTCTCTTTTGATGGTGTGTCATATAAAGGAGGAAATTCAACAAAACATGTGGTATTTAGACACTGGCTGCAACAACCATATGTGTGGAGAGGAGGCATTTTCTGACTTGGATGAATCCTTTCGCAACTCTATTAAGTTTGGTGACAACTCTACAATTTATGTTATGGGAAGAGGAAATGTAACAATCCAAACCAAAGGAAATTCCACCCACACTATCGCTAATGTTCTTTTTGTGCCAGATTTAAAGACCAACTTGCTTAGTGTGGGTCAATTACAAGAAAAAGGATACGAGACTTTTATAAAAAATGGAGTATGTCAGATTCAAGATGCAAAGTTGGGCTTAATTGCTCAAGTTAACATGACGGCGGATCGTATGTTCCCACTTTATCTCCACAACACAGCTCATTCATGCTTCTCAACAAAATTAAAAATGAGGCATGGCTATGGCACTTTCGCAATGGACATCTGGATTTTGGGGGATTGAAAACACTACAACAAAAGAACATGGTGATGGGGCTTCCTCAAATTACAGTCTTTTCTCAAGTTTGTGAAGAATGTGTTGTTAGCAAACAACACCGTAATCAATTTTCACAAGGAAAATCTTGGAGAGTGAAGAAAGCATTGGAGCTTGTTCATTCCGACATTTGTGGGCCAATAATACCACATTCTAATGGAGGTAAAAGATATATCATTACTTTCATTGATGATTATAGTCGTAAGATATGGGTTTATTTTTTGGAAGAAAAATTTGAAGTCTTTGTAGCTTTTAAAAGCTATAAAGCTCTTGTTGAGAAAGAAGTTGGCAACCCAATAAAAGTTCTTTACACGGATCGCGGTGGAGAATATAACTCACATGAATTTGTAATTTTTTGTGAGAACCAAGGAATCAGGAGACAACTTACAGCAGTTTATACACCCCAACAGAATGGTATATGCGAGAGGAAGAATCGTACTATTTATGAATATGGTGCGAAGCCTTTTGACTACAAGTGGCATTTCAAAAAGTTTCTTGCCTGAAGCATTCATATATTAAATAGAAGTTCATTCAAAATATGACACTAGAGGAAGCATGGAGCGGAAGGAAGCTTGTTGTAGATTATTTCTGGATTTTTGGGTATAATGCCTATGCCCATATTTCATATGAGAAGAGGAAAAAGCTAGATAACAAGGGAGAAAAATGTATTTTTTTTGGTTTTAGTGATAAGTCAAAAGTCTATAAACTATACAATCCTAGCACCATGAAAATTGTCATCAGTCGTGATGTGGTATTTGATGAAAAAGACACCTGGTCATGGAATCAACAAGGTGTTAAAGAAAGTATCCCAACAGATTTTGATGATGATGAGAAAGGGCAGCAACCTATGGAGAATGAACAAGAAGAGGAAATCACTCAAAATGTTCCGACTGATCAAAGCCACTTGCAGCTGAATCACAAAGCCCTCAACGTGTTCGAAGAAGACCAACATGGATGATTGATTATGAAGTAACTGGAGTTGACCAAGGTGATGACCCACTTACACATTTTTCTCTGTTTTCAGATTGTGATCCTACCATTTTTGAAGTGGCTGTCAAAGAATCAAAATGGAGAAAGGTTATTGATACTGAAATTACAGCCATTTAAAAAAAATGATACATGAGAGTTATGTGATCTTCCAAAAGGGCATAAGACAATTGGTGTAAAGTGGGTTTACAAGACAAAGTTGAAGGAGAATGGTGAGGTTGACAAGCACAAGGCACTCTTGGTAGCTAAGGGCTACAAGCAGGTATTGATTGTAAAGAAGTTTTTGCTCCGATTGCAAGGGATGATACAATCAGATTGGTGATTGCTATGGCAACTCAAAACTCATGGTCTATCTTTCAGTTGGACGTGAAATCAGCATTCCTCCATGGAGATTTGAAAGAAGAGGTATATATTGATCAACCTCCTGGTTATGTAAAACTTGGCAATGAGCATAAAGTGTATAAGTTAAAGAAAACTCTACATGGATTAAAACAAGCTCCACGGGCTTGGTATAATTGTATAGAAACTTATTTTTTGAATGAAGAATTTCAGAAATATCCTTATGAATATACACTTTTTATAAAAATTGAAGATGGAGGAAAGAGATTGCTTGTTTACTTTTATGTAGATGATTTAATCTACACTGGAAATAATACATCCATGTTTAGTAGTTTTAAGAAATCCATGATGGCTAAATTTGAGATGTCTAATCTTGGCTTGATGCATTATTTTCTTGGCATATAAGTGGTGCAGCCTTCTACTGGAATTTTTATTTCTCAAAAGAAGTATGTGCGAGAAATCTTGGACATGTTTTAGATGAAGGATTGTAATCCTGTAAATACTCCATCTGAGTTTGGTATGAAGCTGCACAAAGATAATGGAGGAAAGAAGGTTGATGACACTCTTTACAAACAAATAGTGGGGAGTTTAATGTATTTGACAGCAACAAGACTTGATATAATGCATGTTGTAAGTGTAATTAGCAGGTACATGGAACGTCCTATACAGATTCACCTCTTGGCTGCAAAAAGAATTTTTCATTACTTGCAAGGTACTAAGGAGTTTGGGCTGTTCTACAAGAATGGAGAAAAGTCAAATCTATTTGGCTTTTACAGATAGTGATTATGCAAGAGATTCAGATGATCGAAAAAGCACATCTAGGTATGTTTTCATGATGGGGACAGGAGCTGTTTCATGGTCATCAAAGAAGCAACCTATTGTCACATTATCATCCATTGAAGTTGAATTTGTTGATGCAACATTTTGTGCTCGTCAAGCTATTTGGCTAAAGAAAATCCTTAAAGAGCTGCATTTTAATGAGGATGAACCTACTCAGATTTATTGTGACAATAGTTCAGCAATAAAGCTTTCAAGAAATCCAATTTTACATGGTCGAAGCAAACATATAGATGTGAAGTATCATTTCTTGAGGAATCTCACCAATGATAGAGTCATTAATCTTATTTTCTGCAGAAGTGAAGACCAAATTGCTGATATTCTAACCAAGCCTCTCAAGTTTAATGTATTTCAGGAGCTCAGGAAGCTACTTGGTGTTTGCACTTCAAATGATTCAATTTGAGGGATGGCACATCAAAGTTTGATTCTTATTAAACTTAATGTTATGTCTGGAACATCGGTTTAAGGAAGGGATTGTTAAGGAAATTATTAATTTTTAAATTAAGACTAGTTGTCCTAGTCTTTAGGAGTGTCAGTTTTAGTTTACGTTGTTAAGTAAGTTTGTTTTGTACATTGAATCGTGCATGTCGTGTCTATGTCGTGTTTATTTTTAGTTGCTTACAGTTATGTATTAGTTTATTTATATAGACTGTTTGTTTTATCAAAGAATCATCAGAAAATTATATCCTCTGCTTCGTCATTCTGTATTTCATTTTTATCACTCTTTGCGTCTAGAGCTTCTCTCTCTCGGCCTGCTCTGCCCTCTCTGCTTCTTGACTTCTTGATCTTTATTACGATTTTTTACTTCTATTTTAACCTGAGCGAAAAACTTTTATTTTCTCAATTGGCTACCAAGGTTTGTTCGTGTTGCCCTGTTTGTGTATTAGTGATTTAATAGTGATAATTAAAATATTATTAAAGTAATCATTTGGTCAAGTATTTTTTTTTAATTATTTTATTTTTATAATTAATTAAACTAATAATTTTAAAATTTACGAAACTATATTATTAATTTATACTATATTAAAATTTATAGTATTTTATTAATAAATTTATTTATTTATTTATTATATTCATTACTATTATTACTATATTAAATTAGTGATTTAAGAGTAATAATTAAGATATTGTTAAAGTAAGAATTAGATCAAGTATTTAGACGTTATAAAAATATATATTTTTATTTAAGTATTTTATTTTTAATTAATTAGTACACTAGTTAATTTTAGTACGTAATTATTGTATTAATTTAGAATAAATTATAATCTATCATAATTTATTAATGAAATATCTTATTTAATTAATTATTATATTAATATATTTTAATATTACATTAAATTACTTATTATAAAATAACCATGTTTGTTTAGGTTTATTATCTATTTAGGTATATAATCTATTTAAGTATATTATAAAAGGGGGGTTAGTGCACTCTGTAAGTAACATGGAAACTGAAAATGAATTACTTGTTTGTGTTAGTGTGCATAATGAAAAATTTAGTGTAAAATATTTGTTTGCGTTAGTGAACACAATGGAAAACGTAGTGTAAAACACTTGTTTGTGTTAGTATATACAATGGGTGTAGAGAGATGTTTTATTAATAAAATATTTTGATAGATCTGATTTTTATAACTTTTATTTAATTTTTTTATTAATAAAATAAAATATAGATTTTAACTTGTGAGAAATTAAGAAATACTTAGAAAATTAAATTAATTCTAGTTAATTAATTAAATATATTAAATATAATAATTAAACAAATCCTTACTTTTATAATATTAAAATTGTAATCAAATTATAATTTATAACATCTAAATATCAAATAGTTATATAAAAAGGATATTTTATTATAAAAGTTAGTCTATTCATTTTATTATAAATATCAAATGCTTCATGCTCCCTTGCTACCTCAACTCCCTGATATAATGGGAAAAAAAGAAAAACAATGAAACAAAACCCTCCATTGCATTGGTCGTGACCTCACATTACCTAGTTCATAAAAAAATGGCATTAGTGTAGAAAGAATTGAATTGAAGTGAGATTATACCGTTTCATTCGCTCTGGCAAAAACGGGGGAAAGTTGATTCCTACCTATTTTACGAATCGTCAACTTTCCTCGCGCAACGCGCGTTGCTTCTCCCCCCCCCCTCCCCCAAGGAAAAATTAAACCAACGTCATAATTGGTTGAATTATCCAATTAATTAAACCATTAGTTTTTTTTAATATATTATTAACTAATAATATGTAAAATATATATTATGTTATTGATAAATTAATATATTTATTTATTATGTATTTTTTATTTTTTATTAAAATAGTGAGTTTTAATGTTAAACTATATCTTATGTTATTAAAAATAATTAATTAATTTATTATATTCATTTATGTTATTTTTAAAATTTTTATTTATTTTAAATAATTTATTCTAGTCACTTGTAATTATTATTTTAATTTATAATAAACTATAATCATTAAGTAAAATAATATAGTTTTTCATTAATTAGGATATTAATATATTCTAATACTACACGTTAAACTTATAAGTGTAGTAACCATATTTATTTTGGTTAATTATATGTTTAGATATATGTTCTATTTAAGTATATTATAAAAGGTTAGTCATTCTCTTCTTTATATCATACTTTTCATTTGGGGGCACTAACACTGGAAAATGTTTTCCCCCACTTGAACTTGTCTACACAAACACCCAAACATGAGTTGAAGTTGAATCAATTCATTTCAGTTCAATTCAATTCTTCACTTCATTTAGGAAGATCGCACGGGTTGTAGAGGGGTGTCTGGCGAGAATGTGAGCTGCGTCTTCTTTTGAACGATGAGGGAATTGAATGAGTCAAAGTGAATTTACTTGTCAAATGGAGTGAATTCACTTTTCACTCGGGTTATTAAAAGGAGTGAAAGTGAATTGCCTATATATAATTCACTTTCACTCGTAACTTATAGTGTACTAACGTTTTTTTTGTTTTTTTTTTTTTGGGCACTTTGTCATGTGAAAGTGAAATACATCATCTCACTAGAGGGGGGGGGGGGGGGGGGGGGGGGAGGGGAGGTTAGTCAACTTGATGGACGAGATGATCTTCAACCGCATAACGCCCTTCAACACTTGAAGTTGTTAGTGGCGCGCAGATGAAGCTTCATCTCGATGCAACGGATGAAGGGGTCCTTCATCTCCACGGTTTAATTTTCTTCATCTCGAAGAAGGCCTTGTTTGATCTTCTTTGAGTTGAAGGACGCGTGACGCTGGCTTTTTCCCCTCTCTCTCCTCGCACCTCCTCCCCCCCCCCCCCCCATCGTGTGTTGTCATTTCTCATTTTTTCTTCCTCTCTCTCGCACTCCCTCTCTCATGTCCCTACACCCCCGACGTTCTGCTGCCATAAAATCGATCGGATTTTCGTCTCCGACCATCGCCTCAGCTTCCTCTCGTCTCTAGCCTCATCTCTCGGTTTTCTCTTAGCCTCGCCCTCTCTCTCGCACCCCCTCTCTTGTCTCCGTGACTCCCTCTCTTCTCTCGGACTCGCTTCTCTCTCTCTTATCCCTCTCGACCTCCCATTCTTCTTTGTCTTCTCCCTCTCTTCTCCCTTTTGGCCTCCCACTCCCTTCTCTCTTTGGTTATTCTCCTTTCCCCCAAAAATACCTTCCGATTTCGTTGGATTTCCCCATTTCTATTTCGATTTTCTTCGATTTTGGACATTTGGGCATCGATTGCTTAATTTCTACTTCGATTAGGATTCGATTTCACCCTTCGGCTTCGGTTTTCCCCAAATTTCAGAAGGTATGCCTAAACCCTAATTTTTTTCATTAAATTATTGTTTTATTTGATTTAAATTTATTTTCAATGCCTAATTGGGGATTATTTGTGCATAATTGTGGGATTTAGGGTTACGGTTTAGGGTCTAAATTCTTGATTCATGTTAGGGATTATTTTTAGGGTTTGGTGCTCGGTATTTAAGGGTCTTGTAATCAGGGTTTAGGGTTTATGGTTAAGGATTTAGGGTATTTTAGGGATTAGGGTTTTTAAGGTTTAGGGGGTTTAGGGTTTTTAAGGTTTTGGGGTTTTTGTGTTTTTAAGCTCTAGGGTTTTTTGGGTTTAGGGAATGGAATTAGGGTGTAAGGTTTAGGGTTTAGGGCTTTTAAGGTATTAAGTTTTGGAATTAGTGTTTAGGGTTTAGAGTTTAGTAAGTGATAGGGTTTAGGGTGTGATGTCTTAGGGTTTTTAAGGTTTTGGGGGTTTTGTGTTTTTAAGCTCTAGTGTTTTTTGGGTTTAGGGTCTGGAATTATGGTGTAGGGTTTAGGGTTTAGGACTTCTAAGGTTTAGGTACTATGTTATGGAATTAGTGTTTAGGGTTTAGAGTTTAGTAGGTGATTGGGTTTGACTTTAGGGTTTGATGGTTTAGGTTTTATTAGGGTTTTTTAGTCCAATTCAAACTAGGTTGAGTCGCCTATACGGGCATCCATTAGCCAAGAAACCCGACCCCCATCACTGACAAGGTATAGTTCGCAGTGACTGCGAAGTTATATGGGGCTCTACCAGGGGTGTTCGGTGAATTTGGACTTGATGTGTGTGTTTTCTCGTTGTTTAGTGCATATGCAGTAGTGAAAATAGTTTAATTAATTTTGAAATGTTTTAGAATGTTGTTGAGGATTTTTGAAGTGTTATGGAATGTTTTTTCCATGTGGTGAAGAGATTCGGGTGTTATACATATCCACCACATGGTATTTTCTTTTTTTGTGGTTTCAATTTAACCCTTCAGCTTTGATTTTCCTCAAATTTCATAAGGTAAGTCTAAACCCTATTTTTTTATTATTAATTTAGTGTCGTATTTGATTTGCCTTTTAGACAACTACTTGTGATTGATATATCCTACTTTTGATATTGTTGAGAACTTGTTGACCAATGCCATTTCAACCACTGTTCTAAGATTTTGTTTTCCAATCTTATTTTTTTGGAGTAAGAGACTTTTGAGTTCGAAGGCCTGCTTGAGAATGTCTCATCAAGGTAATATTTATATCCCTATTCAGAATTTTTAGATTGTTAAAAGTAAACTAGTAAAGAATTGGCCCTTTTTTTTTTACCATAATCACAGATTTATTCTGGATGTTCTTACTTGTAGGTCAGGGCAATGCAGATGATGTAACAATTGCAGTATTGAAAGAGTTGCCTCCTCTACAAGAGAAAGATCAATCAAGGGGAAGATTTGAAGATCAGTTCATAGGGGGAAATGGGCGAGGAACAACTAGCATGAAGAGAAACAACTATATTTTTAAATTTATAATGGATTTATAGTTTTTATTTGGGTGATTGTAAATTGATAGTGATATTTCATTTAATTTTGTTGTGTTTGATTATTGTATGGAGTTTATTTATAATGTTATGCAGTGTATAGAGTGTATAAACAATTTCATGGAGTGTTTATGGAATGTATAGACAATTTTATGGAGTGTTTATGGAGTGTTTATGCAGGTATTATGTATATTGATTATGCCCAATTTTAAGTAGAGGTCATGATGAATTTTATATAGGTATTATATACATAGATTATGCTCAATTTTAAGAAGAGGTTATGCTCAATCTTATACATGTATTATATATATAGGTTATGCCTAATTTTATGTAGAGATCATGTCCAATTTTATGTAAAATGTATACAGACAGTGACGATTGCGATGGTCTTGAGGATGTGGGTAGCCAAGTAACATGCTTTCGGAGGCAGAGTGCATTAGAATCCACAAGAGCCGCACAATTTCGAGATGCTAAATCGACTTCCATGTGGAACAATAAATGATGGTTGTATCTTATTACTTTTGAACATGCGTCATTTATATGTACTAAACTTGTAACTTAATGATTTTAATATTAAAGGCACAAACTCGTTATTAGAATAATCTTTTTTTTAGGTTATTAATAAAGTTGTATATGTATTTATTTATTATTTTTGTTCAATTTTATTATTATATTAAACTTCATATTTAAGTCTCTGGAAAATAAAATATAATTAAAGTATGCATTTGATTAATTAATTACTTTTAATTTTTTCAAAATATATTATTAATTAATACTATGTAAAAAATTTATCTTATGTTATTAATATAATACTTTTTTATTCATTAATCATATTTATTTTTTATTTACTCTATTGTATTAGTGATTTAATAGTGGTAATTAAAATATTATTAACTCAAACACTTGTTTTAATTAACTTATTTTTATAATTAATAAAATCAATGGTTTTAAATTTCGAAGATGAAGATGAAGATGAACTTGTCCACACTAACACCCTATTTCGAAGATTTTGAATATGAATTGTCCACACTAATACCCATTTCGAAGATGAAGATCATGTAGATGCATAAGATGAAGATGAAGATGAAGATCAAATTTCCAGTTTGTACACTACCCCCTCCTAAAAGGTCCAAAAGGTAACTCATTCTCTTATTTACACAATTTTTTTTGTTTTGGACACTAACACAAGAAAGTGTTTTCTGTTTTCTAGTGTACTTTACATCTAATACACTAACATAAAAAAAATGATTCACTTTCCATTTTACTTTCCCTCCGCTCCTTAAGGGGGTTAGTCAACAAAATGAAAATTTGATCTTCATCTTCATCTTCATCTCATGCATGTACATGATCTTCATCTTCGAAATGGGTGTTAGTGTGGACAAGTTCATCTTCATCTTCATCTTCGAAATTTAAAACAATTGATTTTATTAATTATAAAAATAAGTTAATTAAACCAAGTGTTTGAGTTAATAATATTTTAATTACCACTATTAAATCACTAATATAATAGAGTAAATAAAAAATAAATATGATTAATGAATAAAAAAGTATTATATTAATAACATAAGATAGATTTTTTACATGGTATTAATTAATAATATATTTTGACAAAATTAAAAGTAATTAATTAATCAAATGCATACTTTAATTATATTTTATTTACCAGAGACTTAAATATGAAGTTTAATATAGTAATAAAATTGAACAAAAATAATAAATAAATACATATACAACTTTATTAATAACATAAAAGAAAGATTATTCTAATAACGAGTTCGTGCCTTTAATATTAAAATCATCAAGTTACAAGTTTAGTACATATAAACGACGCATGTTCAAAAATAATAAGATACAACCATCATTTATTGTTCCACATGGGAGTCGATATGGCATCTCGAAATTGTGTGGCTCTTGTGGATTCTAATGCACTCTGCCTCGAAAGCATGTTACTTGGCTACCCACATCCTCAAGACCATCGCAATCGTCACTGTTTGTATCATCCATTGCACCTAATTGGACCGCATCACCTCCTCCACTAAGCTCGCCACCCGAATCATCATCTTCAAATATATCATCATAATCCTCTCCACGTATATAATTGTGCAATATGCAACAAGCATATCTGTAATTTGTGAAATACCAGTTGATTCATCCTGTAAACTTTTCGAAATTTAACTGGTGATTTGTCTAGTGCCTTTTGCAAATACAATGGACAATTCATCCCACAAGAATGTGGTATCTTCCCATGGCGATAAACAAAGTTGTGAATGCAACCATAGTTGCAACCTGTTCTTCGTCTGTCATAGTATCCATGGAAATCTACAAATTCAATCGCCTAAATATCATAAACACAAGCAAACATCAATCTTCAATCATAACCTATTTGCAATCACACCTATACACAACCATATTCATTCACATTCCCACATCCTACATTCAATCACATCCCTACGCAACCATATTCATTTAATTGTCCACATCCATACTTATCTACCATATTCATCCATGCAATATATAAACGCATATAAACGCAACAACATATCAAATTTAAATATTATCCATACTAATAAGTCTTGCAACGTCATAATTCAAACACCATACCTAATACATAACAATATTCCAAAAGAATAGTGTATTTATAACGCATTACAATTAGTTTTCAAGACAAAATTTAAGCCACTCGACCCGCTCTTCCACTGTCATCTCCGCAAACATGACCTTCTTACTTGGCGTATCCATCCATAAAGGAGCGCGAAACTTCAATTCTGCAGACAAGTCCGGGATTTCCCTGAGGGCTTTGACCCAATCTCTTTCAATATCGGGTTCTTTCTCTTTAGGCTTCATCATGAAATTCTCAAATGTCTGAGCTATTTGATCCATTGCATCAATGAATCTACTAGTGTCATCATCGGGCATTTCGGTTCTCTTTCTACGATGACTTGATGACGACCGCTTACTTCTTTCAGATTGATTACTTGGAGACTCATCCATGCTTAATAATGGCGATGGAGTATCCCTAACTATATCAACATCCTCGGGCTCATCCATCGGGACATGTTCTAATTCACGGATGAGTTCATCGCCCTGATCTACAAAGGTTGCACCTCCTGACCCTACGACTATGGTGTTTCTCATCTACTACAAAGGTTGTACCTCCTGACCCTACGACTATGGTGTTTCTCATCACCATAGCTAATTTGTCATACAGGGGGCAGCCTTCACGTCTGTACTTCTCAGCATCTTTATGCTCCTACAAGAATAAAACATTCTTTATACATCTTGGAATAGAGTTATACTAACGTGTAAAACATAAAAAATATTTTATAGTACATCATAATTTACTGACCTTTATGTAGTCAAGCCATACAGAATTACATGCAGTAACTCGTTGAGTGGTTGCATCCCAACCGAACCCACTAGTGTTGATACAACTCGTTACCGTTTGATATGTTTTCTTCGATGATCTTGTTCGATTCTTCACTTGCTCAATAGTTTTTTCTATTGACTGCGTCTTCATTGAACTTATTAACACAATCCATATATACCTCATGCTTCCATACCCCGTTAGGCAACTTATTCCCTAGATTAACCTACTCGACCAAGAGATCGAACATTTTGCTATCATCTTCGAAGGTCCAAATGTTATATGGTCGACTAGTTAGTTGTCTTCTTGTAGCCATGTATAATCTAAATTAGAGAAAGTCCTCATGGAAAAAACTTTATCAGACAACCTTTACCCGTCACGAAAACACAAACCATAAAAAATAGAATACCATGTGGTGGATATGTATAATACCCGAATCTCCTCACCACATGGCAAAAAAATTTCATAGCACTTCAAAAATTTTCAACAACATTCTCAAACATTTCAAAAATAATTAAACTATTTTCACTACTGCATATGCACTAAACAATGAGAAAACACACAAATCAAGTCCAAATTCACCGAACACCCCTGGTAGAGCTCCATATAACTTCGCAGTCACTACGAACTGTACCTTGTCAGTGATGGGGGTTAGGTTTCGTTGGCTAATGGACGCCCATGTAGGCGACTCAACCTTGTTTGAATTGGACTAAAAAGCCCCTAATAAAACATAAATCATAAACCATCAAACCCTAAATTCAAACCATATCACCTACTAAACTCTAAACCCTAAACACTAATTCCATAACATAATACCCTAAACCCTAGACCCCTAAACCTTAGAAGCCCTAAACCCTAAACCCAAAAAACCTTAGAGCTTAAAAACACAAAACCCCCAAAACCTTAAAAACCCTAAACCATCAAACCCTAAACCCTATCACCTACTAAACTCTAAACCCTAAACACTAATTCCAGAACTTAATACCTTAAAAGCCCTAAACCCTAAACCCTACACCCTAATTCTAGACCCTAAACCCAGAAAATCCTAGAGCTTAAAAGCACAAAACCCCCAAAACCTTAAAAACCCTAATCCCTAAAATACCCTAAATCCTTAACCATAAACCCTAAACCCTAATTACATGACCCTTAGATACCGAGTACCAAACCCTATAAATAATCCCTAACATGAATCAAGAATTTAGACCCTAAACCGTAACCCTAAATCCCACAATTATGCACAAATAACCCCCAATTAGGCACTGACAAAAAAATTAAATAAAATAAAACACTAATTTAATGAAAAAAATTAGGGTTTAGTCATACCTTCTGAAATTTGGGGAAAACCGAAGCCAAAGGGTGAAATAGATGCCGAATGGGGAAATCGAAGTAGAAATTAAGAAATCGAAGCCCAAATGTCAAAATCGAAGAAAATTGAAACCGAAATAGGGGAAATCGCAAGAAATCGGAAGGTATTTAGGGGAAAAAGAGAATAGCGAGAGGGAGAAGAGAGTGAGATGTCGAAAGGGAGAAGAGAGGGAGAAGAGAGAGAAGAAAGGGAGGTCGAGAGGGATAAGAGAGAGAGAAGCGAGAGAGAAATCTGGAGAGCGAGTCCGAGAGAAGAGAGGGAGGCACGGAGATGAGAGAGGGGGTGCGAGAGAGAGGGCGAGTTCGAGAGAAGATCGAGAGACGGAGGCCGGAGACGAGAGGGAGCAGAGAAGGAGGCTGGAGACGAGAATTCGAGGGAAGAGAGGCAACATCGACGTCGAGAGCGCAGGGAGACGAGAGAGGGAGTGCGGGAGAGATGAAGAAAAAAAAGAAAATGAGGACGCGCGAGAGAGGGGGTGCGAGGAGAGAGAGGGGCAAAGGGAGTGTTGCACGTCTTTGATCTCAAAGAAGATCAAATATGACCTTCTTTGAGATAAAGGATTTTAAACCGTGGAGATGAATGACCGCTTCATCCCCTGCATTTAGATAAAATGTCATTTGCGCTCTACTAACGACTTCAAGTGTTGAAGGGCATCATGCGGTTGAAGATCATCTCGGACTTCAAGTTGATTAACCCCCCCTAAACGGCACTAAAACCTTCCTTCTCTTCCGAGCGTATGCACAACAAAAATTTAGAGTAATAGGATCATTTTGATCAAAGACCATTGCCCAGTTCTTTTAATACTAATTTTATAAAAAACGAATGAAAGGTAATAGAAACATTCTAGTCAATATTAACATTTCGATGATCTCTCACCCAGACTAAGCATGTCCACCACTTCTTGATTATATAACTGTTTGAAAATACTACATTTTTTAGAAATCACCCTGAAATTATCCAATTATACCACTTAGTTTTTTATTTGGCTATCCAAAAACTAAACACTGAATATTGTCTGGATCCAACGATGATATCCAGGCCAAATGGATATTTTCTTCTGAGATAGCGGATATGAAAATCCATTGAATGGCCCATGCTCCAGTATTATTAATATGGACTCTGAACTTCTACAAGATATATATATTTTTTTAAAAAAAAAAGAAGAAGAAGAAGAAACTGGGTTTGGAAATTCAAAATGAAGATATGGTGAAACTGAAGGCCTCTTTTCGTTTGATTTCTTAATCAACCCACCGCAGATATTTTTGCGAATCTTTCAAAGGAACACGAAATCGACGAGGAAACTGCCATGACAGGCTCCCTTCCAATTCTCTGCGCCATTCGATTATTCCTGGCCATAGTAGCAAGCCGCTCTTGCTTCTCTTTAAATTTCTCGGTCTTTCGCTTACAGCTATTCTTTCTGTTCGTTCCCATTTCTGCCCAGTGATTTTGTCTAACTAAAGTTCTGCTCTAAGAGATCATCAAATGAATCGAGGCTAGGATTTGCATCCTGGTAGGTCTCCGAGTCTCAATCTAAATTTGATTTGATATGCTCACCACCTTGGTCTCGTTTCCTTAAGCTACTGAACCTTGGTATTCTTGAAACACACGTTCATATATTTATGCAGTAACCTTGTTTTTAGTGTCAGAATCTCCTTTATCATGTTTAACAACCGGTGATTTGGGTATGATGATTTTCGACCGCTCACAGTTTTTTTTTTTTTTTTTTTTTTTTTTGTTAAAGCATACTTCCGATGGATATGATAATTTTTTTGTGTTGGGTTTGTTTCTCTTTTGACTAAATTTACTGGTTCCTGAAGTTATTGAATGAGGATGTGAATCGAGAATAGGTACATTATGGGAAAATTAAGAGGCTTAGAGTTTCTATCCAGCTTCCGGATGCGTATGACAAGAGAAGTGTTAGAAATAGTGTCAAAATTCAGGAATCCATTTTTAGGAAAATGTAACATGGGAAGAGCAAGGAGAGTAAGGCATACCTGAGGAGAAACATTTCTTGAAATATTCGTACTCGCTGAGAAATTTTGGTATCTGAAACAGAACGTATACCACAAACTGAACTGATAAGTAGAAACCCAATAAAGATATGAGCATCAAACCGACATTACTTAGACTATATTCGTATTTTACAATATCTTATGGTGATGGCATTTAGTACTTTGCTTGGATTATATTCTTATTATACTTGCTCATTGTAAATTGGGTTTATTTTTGAGTCTAGATTGTCTCCAGAATTGGGGTTGAACGTGCAGTATGATCCCATCATGCTGACTATACCTGCTTCAAGAGCAACCATCTGCTGCCACACCAATCAGGATACCAAAATATTGCCATATGCTGCTCCATGCAATGTTCCTTTCTTGATCAAAACAGCTTTTATCAGCAACCCTAGAATCCCCTGCGATCAAAGATTGCATGCTTTTGGGACATCAAACCATGGAATCCTAAAGAAATGGCCTGTGAGTTGCCCTTCTTTGTTAAATATTATGCTTTTTGCTAACTGTCTTTTGTCTACTAGCATCAGTGTGGACTGACCAAGAACACATTCCCTCAGTCAATTAGTAGCTGCTATTTGCACTCATGGCTTGTAATGGGATAGTGTCATCACTATCATGGTTGCATATGTTGTTGTCTCATGCCTAATAAATTCACTTTTTAAAAAAAAAAATTTAGTTGCTTGTTTTGTTGTACACACACCACAACTACAGGGATCTTTTGTTGGATTCTGTAAGATTATCATGATCTATCTAATATATTTTGCAGATCTATGCTTCATCGGATGACAATGAGTACCGCTCTTCTCGTAACATAGCAATAACCCTTTTTAGGCGATACAGAAACGTCATTGACCGTGGAGGAGGTGACAACCTAAAAGTATATTAATGAATTTGTATTATTTTTATATGGTCAAGTATCAATAATTTTCTTTTGCTGGAGAGTTGTAGTTTATATTTTGCGATACATGTTTCTCACTGTTGATTAGGAGTTCATTAGTGCCGGAGTCAATGCATATGCTTTGGGCTGTACGGATGAGGGATTAAGGAAGGAACTGATGATCATGAAGGACTCTGGTGTTGAAATAGAAGGGATGCAAAACTGTGGTGGGAACACCAGCTTGAAGTCGAAGATTATCATGGAGGAAGTGAGACTTGTAACATTTTCCTCACATACACTCTCTCTTTCTCTCTCTTTCAATTTTTTTAGGCCATATAAAACTTTTTTTTCAGGTTAATGAGTGCATATTGTGGTTGAGCATTATATTTATCACCATCTTGTGCACCCCTCAACCTACAGTTGTAAGGTGGTCATCAGTGCCACCAGTCTCACCAAAAGTCATACTTCAGTGGAAAGGCTTTTGTGCTATTATTGCTAATGCGTATTATATGAGAGGAATGGCATGGTGAGGTCCCCTTTCTTGTTGGTACATTTGGGATATCATTATAAGTTAGCATCACAGAATGTTCATTGTCATGCTTTTGCTTTGTTATGTGTAGATCCCAATGTTTAGGTTTGTTAGATTGACGAATGAAAGTAGTCTTCTGTGATATGCTTGATGCTACAGTCTATAAATCACCTTATGTTCTGATATTGTTCTATTACAGGCTTCCAGTGAAAACTCTGCAGCTTGAACAAATGGCTGTAGTTGGAACAGCTGAGGAGCCTTCGGTTGTTGCTAGTCGAATGCAACTTGTGTTTAGCACATTAGAGGTTTGGTGATTCTTTTTGCTTATATATGTTATTCTAGCTCATATCTTCACAGATTTGATGATGTTTTAGCATTTTATATCTTGAGAACTTGGTGCTTTTGGAAATTCTCTTCTTCTCGGCTCCATTAGGAGAATACCGGTGCAACTATAACATGATTCTCTCTAAGAATTTTGTAGTGAAAATTCTCTCCTAAAATTCTTAACACTTCTCAATATAAGACTTTTTCCTCCTCAACAAGTACTATAATGAAAAATCAAGATCCAAAATTGTCGTTTCTATTAATACAATCAACACATTTGTTGGAAGTATTTATTACCTTGCCATTCAGAAACTTGTTAATTGACTAATTTAACGTTTCAGTGATTCTTTTTTGAATTTTGCCTTAGAGGTCCAATATCTGAATGCCTTAGTTTATATATCAATGAAGGATCAAAGCCACAGCAAGAAGTACCCTGTAAAAGCTCCAAATGACCTCCAATCTAAGTCCTAGGCCAAATCCCTGGAAAACTAGAGCTTTATGATCTTAGAGTTTATGACCATAAGATATATACTAAATTGAATTATTTGGGATTCAGAAGTGTCAGAAATTATTTCTTCTACTAATAGTGACTAAATTGGTGTAGTACCAAATCATGCTCCTATTGCCACAACAGTTGATATGAGTATTTTGAGAATATGGCTTTGTGATCTAGATTTTGCAACCAGATAAAATATACATTTCCATCATATGATGGTAGCTCAACTCTATATTATTTAGCATAGACATTCTTGAAAACGATAAAGAAGAAAGGTAATGTTTTCATTTAGTAGTGTTTAATGATAAAATGAATTCCAAAAAAATGGAATAGAATGAAAATGAAAATCGTCTCGTGGAAGTTGAATTTCAAAAAGACTTGAAATTTTAGATATCATGAAACTATTTGTAACTTTATATCTTGAAATTTTCTGTTTTTTCCTGAAATTTCTACTATCCTTGGTGTTTGTGGGACTTCATTACTATGTTTAATTGTGAACATCTCTTATGTACAGATCTTAAGTTGGATCCAGATCCAGATCCATCTCTAATTGACTAGGCATTTAAGAGGTCTTAGATTCTTACTTGTAAAGACACCCCATGCTTACAAATATACTGCTTGCTGATGCTATTCCCTGTCAGTTCATAGACAGCGGCAACTTTTGCTGTTCAATCTCTGCAACTGCATATTGTTTCATTCCATAATTTTCAACTTTGATGACAACTTGTATAAATTTTTTGTGAAGTTCCGATATATTATAATTTATATTTGAACCACTGATTTCGTATTTGTACAAGTAAAAAAGAGACAAAAATAAAAATAAAAAGGAAAAGAATGAAGAAACAAAGTCCCAAAAAATGATGAGCTTTTCATCGAGTTATATTCTGTATGTAGATGGTAGGATTATCACCATTCAAAAAAAAAAAAAAAACAAAAAACGATTATAGGTTTAACGGTGATATCTTTCATTCGGTTGTGCAGGTTGTCAGTCCACAGTGGCCGAAAGTGTAAATTTGATCATCAGAAAAACAGACGTTATACTGTAATATCTCCTGGGTTAGTATGATTTTATATTACCTGAATGTAATCTGTAATTACTTAAAGAGTTAAGAGTTGATCACCTGGCTGAGACTGGTAAGGTTGAAAGACGTTATATCAGTCTTATAATTTATATGTAGCAAACCAAAATTTTCTTGGCTAATCCCTTTTACCTCATTTAAGCCCCATTTGTGTCCTTTCCTGAAATCCTTGTCCTTCTTAAGAAAACAGTATTTTATCCATGTTAGATGTTCTGTCAAGATTTGATGACACAGCTCAACTGTATAGGTAGAGTTGTGATAAGCAAAAGAATGGAGGGATGTACATACCTGTTGATGGTTGATCATTGAAGAACTTGGTGGTGATGATGAAGATGGGTTAGTCTTTTACATTGAAAGTAGTTGGCATGTGTAAACAGAAGAGGGGGCATTTTAATGAAGTTGCACTCTTTCAAGATAAGGGGGCTTTAGTTGTTTATTGGATTGGAGCTTTCCTGTAATAGGGTTGTAAACGAGTGATGACTGGAACAAAGAAAGGTTAATATGCTATTCTTGTTATTACGTTGAAGCTTTTCAAATTCTACATGTATTTAATCAGTTAGGGTAAATTTATTTTGCATATATTTTTTCCAATTAATTTTCAAATAGTACGTCGATGAGAATGTATGAAATTCATCAAGAACAACTCCACTGTTTTTCAACTTTTTGGGTCAAGCTTATGAATCCCATGCTTGCATGTTTGCCGAATCCTTTTCTGGAAAACCATTGGCCCTGCATCCCTCGCCCCTCCTGTCTGTACATGGTGAATCCAGTTTTTTTTTTTTTTTCTATCATATTTATGCCAGTTTCAGGTCCATTACCAGCCTTGCTATTAGAGGTAGCTTTATTCGAGAGAGTAGTCTTACTACCTTTTGCATGAAACTATTCCTGTGATTTAGAATTTATATCAACATCTTTAGATGTTTAAATGAGATGAAAGTCAAACAGAGGAAAGAGAACAAAAATTGGAAATCCATGGAAGAAGAAGAGAAGGGCAACGATATCCAATCAGATAGTTATCATTAGGGTTGCCTGACTGGATGACTGGTTAAGGATGAAACTTTAATTTTACATTTGGAAATTGCTGTGAGTTAAACATGACTTATTCTACATTTGAAAGTCCAAGCATCAACCACGAATTTGTTACTTACAATTAATTTTTTTTCACTTGTACTGAATTGTAATGTTAGGTATATGTCAATACATCAAAAGCTTCAGAGTTGATGGAACTCAAAAAAATCAGGCCCTTAAACCTATCTAATACTAGGTTAGCATAACCTAGCACTTATACTCCTTGTTGAGCCCTATAGGATACATAACAGCCCACCATACTTCCTTGTCGGTGTCTACGATGGCCCACTCTATGACGGCTCCCACTTGGGAGTAGGTAGCCTTTTTCACCTCTTTAACAGTTTTCACTCTAAGTTGTCTTTTTCATAGGTCGCCCCCTCCAGGGTTTGAACCAGTGACGTGTCTCCATTGATACCAAATGTTAGGTATTAGAAAAAAATCCCACTTAAAAAATGAGAAAAAAAGAGTCTATGGGTTATAAGATCAAACAATGGGCCTCCCTAAAAGGCTAATCATCCAAGGATGGAATTAGAGAGCCCAAAAAATCCAACATGGTATCAAAGCAAGTTGTGGAGGGCCAAGACCCAGTTTATGTTCTCTGAGTTATCTGTATATTGTGGGCTTTATTATGTAGGAGGTTGTGTACCCCATTGGTTTTGTGCCCCATTAAAAGATTTGTGCCTATGTCTCTAGACGTGAAGGGAAGTATTGAGTGAAAAAATGTCCCACATTAAAAAACAAGTAAAAAAGTTAATAAGTTATAAGGTTAAGAAATAAACATCTTAAGAGATTAGTCATTTTTGGACAAAACCAGGTTTAACCCAAAATATCCAACAAATTGTGCCATATCAAAAGAGTCAAAATATATGAAGCTGGTTTAATTTTTCTTAACTTATGAAAAATTAAACCAACTTCATCTTCTTCATAGTGCCCCGATGCGTCGTCTTCCTCACAACACGGATAATGGCGGGAGACAACAGCTGGCCAACAAGCAACGACGACAGAAATGGTGCTTCGACAGTACACCGAGAGGGAGAAGAGAGGGAAGCCAAGAGGAAAAAAAATTCGAGTGAGGAAGACCGAGAAGGGAGAAAAGTCGAGCGGAAGAAAAAAATTTCAGGAGGAAGCGAAATGAGGGAAATTTTTCGTTCAGGGGGAGGGAGAAAGGCGTCTTGTATGCAATTCATGTGGATAATTCGCAAAATAGGTATGAAACATGATTCTCCCGTTTTTGCCTAAGAACATTACCTGACTTGATTCAAATGAAGAGGAGATCATTTTGGACTAACGGCCTAATCGAATGAACGGAGTAATGTGGGAGTCATTCATGTCTGATTCATTTTAGACTAAATAATATAATGTGAAGTTTAAATCATGTAATTAATTTAGATGAATAGTGTGGATTACGTAAAAATTGTCTTTTTCAAATCAGATTTTAGATACTTGTAGTTAGAAAATTGACATTTATTAATCAAATAATAATAAGATTTATTACCCAATGAGGATAATAATGATCATATTAATGATGAGTTAGTTAAGAAGTCATTTACTTTATAGATTGAAATGATCTTTTGTAAACTAGTGTTAGCAACAAAACCCAACTATAATCAAATTACTAGAGAGACAGACTCACTTCTAACCATAGTAAATGAGAGAGGAGAAAGTCAAGAAAAGAGAGAGAAATGTACTTTTAATTATTTGACAATAGAGAATCATTGAGAGAAAAGAAAATGAGAGATAAAATCACTTTCTCTCTTAGTTAATAAATTTTATCTTAAAATGATAAAATTTGGGAAGGAAAGAAAAGAAATATAAACTTCAGAAAAAAAAATTAATCATTAAAATTTTAAAATGTACTATTTTTTTATTTATCCTTTTCCACGTATATACAGAAAAAAAAATTATATTTCTCTCTCATTTGCTATGGGTAGGGGTGGCTTCGAACCGAGCCGGCTCGGTTCGGCTCAGTACCGGCTTGGTTCAACTCGTCATTTATCGAGCTTGAGCACTGAAATCGGCTCGTTTACCTTAACGAACTGAGCTCGACCGAAGCGAGGTTCGGTTCGTCAGCTCGAAGTGAGTCGGATCGGTATGGATCGGTAACGGGATCGCGAGCGAGCGGGGGAGCAGGAGCAAGAGCGAGGGGGGGGTGAATTTTTTCCTCCCCCCTTGTCACCGCCGACCCCTCCCATCGGTTGTTGTCGCCGCCTCTACCGCTGTCGTAGCTGTTCGCTGGCGTCTATACCTCCGTCGCATCTGCTCGCCGGCCGCCTTTGTGGCCGTCTATTTGATTTCTTCCTCTCCTCGCCGTTGCCTTTGTTTCCGTCGCCGCCGCTTCCGTTGCCGCCGACTCCGTCGTGGCCGTCATCCTCGACGATAGGTCCTCCCCGGTGCCGTAACCCCCTTCCCTCCACATTGTCTCGGCGAAAAACTAGAACAGGGGAGAAATAATTTCCCCCCTCCCTCACGAGAAGATGATCTCGCATGTGCGAGATCATAAAATAAAAAAAAAAAAAAAAAACTTTTTCCTCTAGAAAAAATTAAAAATAAATTTTATATAAATAATTTTCTATAAACTATTAGTGTCTCATGTTTTTTTAAACATTTTTTTAATTGAAATTTTTTATTAAAAATCATATAATTTTCTAAGTAAGATTTTTCGTACCAAGATGGGGTAGAAAACTGTATAGAAAATTTTTGAATAAGTATTTAACAGTTGATGCTGTAATACTTTTAGCATGAAGCAATTTTTATTGCAATTTGGTGTTTGATATTTTATTTAATTAAAAATTAATCAATAAGTATAATAATATATTAGATTGATTATTAATTTTTATTTATTTCCCTAGACGAGACAATAAAAGGTCCATTTAACTTTCCTAAGAAAATTTTAAAATATTTCATGTAATTTTCTAATAAGTCACTAATAGTAATAAGATTTTATTTAAAGGTTTTTTTGGGAATATGTATCATAGGAAAAATATTTTTAGTTTTTCCTAGAATATAAATTTTTATCTAGGGGCACTAAGGAGGCCATAATAAATTATGGCCAGATTCAAAAATTACAAAACAAACTAGACAACAATTGGAGTAAAAAATATTAATATTGGTGCATTTTAATCTATTATTGAAATTCAATCCTGAACCTCTCCTATCATTATATTTTTTTAAAATGTATGCATAATTTTATATATAATTTATTCAAAGCCACCCCTACGTGCGAGATCATAAACAAGGAAAAAAAAAAAACTCTTTGTCCCTTCCTCATGGCTCTTAAATAAATTAAAAAGATATTTTAGTAGAAATATGTTTCTAGAGACTATTAGTGGTTTTTTCAATAAATGTTGAAAAGACATTTTTAATAGAAATATAGGGACCATTAGTGCCTCATATTTTTTCAAAATATTTTTCTAATTATAAATTCTTTTTAAAAAATCATATAATTTTCTAAGTAAGATTTTATTGCCAAGATTGGTTAGAAAACTATATAGAAAAATTTTGAATAAGTATTTGACAGTTGATGATATAATACTTTGAGCATGAGGCAATTTTCATAGCAATTTTGTGTTTGATATTTGATGTGATTAAAAATTTATCGATAAGTATAATAATATATTAGATTAATTATTAATTTTTATTTATTTCCTTAGAAAAGGCAATAAGAGGTCCATTTAACTTTCCTAAGAAAAATTTAAAATATTTCTTGTAATTTTCTAGTAAGTCTGTAATAGTAATAGGATTTTATTTAAAGGATTTATAGTTTTTATTTGGGCGATTGTAAATTGATAGTGATATTTATTTAATTTTGTTGTGTTTGATTATTGTATGGAGTTTATTTATAATGTTATGCAGTGTATGGAGTGTTTAGATTATTTTATGGAGTGTATAAATAATTTCATGAAGTGTTTATGAAATGTATAGACAATTTTATGGAGTATTTATAGAGTGTTTATACAGGTATTATGTATATTGATTATGCCCAATTTTAATTAGAGGTCATGCCGAATTTTATAGAAGTATTATATATATAGATTATGCTCAATTTTAAGTAGAGGGTATGCCCAATCTTATACACATATTATATATATAAGTTATGCCAAATCCTATGTAGAGGTCATGCCCAATTTTATGTAAAATATATGCATATTTTTATATACATTTTATTCGATATATATTTTTTAAAAAATTTTAAATGTATGTTGAGGCTCGAGATCGGCTTGAAGCTCAGCTCAAACTCGTTGGGCTCGAACTCGATAACAATTTTAAGCTTGAGACGAGGCTCGACTCGAAGCTCGGCTCGAAATATTTAAATCAAGTTCGACTCGAACATCAGGTTCGGGCTCGGCTCGGCTCGATGTCGGGCACAAAAAAAAACTTATTTTATTTTATTTTATTTTATTTTTCTCTTATTTCCAACGCACCCTCTCGGGAGGGGGTTAGTGCACGGGTTCAAGTGAAAATGAACCTCTTGTTGGTTTTCTATTGGAAAACAGGTTTCTCTCGCTCATTCCATCCTTTAAGCTCGTGGGTTCACGGGGAACCAACCCACACGTGACACGTGCATCTGTGTCCTGTCTCAAAGGTCGAAGCATTCCCCGCCGGTCCGTTCCAAACACGGAAACACTGGCTATCACCGACGATCTTCTGGGCCGCAAACGCGCATTTCCCAGTTGCCGCGACGCGTTTGCCGGTTGGGACGCGCAGCAGAGTGGCGAAAGCACGACTCCCAAATTCCAGAAAAAAAAAAAAAAAACGAAAGAGGAAGACGAAGACGACATTGAAACGAAAACAAGTCTAGATTCGAGAATCGAGACAAAGGAAAGCAAGCGTCAAACAAGTCCACCAGATCTATCTGCCCTGCCTGTTTACCTCTCTCTCATCAGCCTCCGCTTCTCATATCAGCCATTCCTCGCCTCTGTAATCGTTTTTCTTTAAATTTGTAACCCCTACCAGTTCATTTCATAGGATAATCAGTTTACAGAAAGACGACGACTATGAGACGAAAACCAGATCCAGATAAAAGTCCACTAGATCTATGATCTATCTGCCTGCTTACCTCTCTCATCCGCCATGGCTTTATCAGATTCGCGATGCCTCGCCTCTTTAATCTTTTTCTAAAGCTCAGCTGCATGATTTTAATAAGATAATCAGTTTACAGGAAGACAACGATAATGAAGCGAAATCACAATCCAGATCTGAGAATCGAGACAAAGAAAAGCGAGCGTCAAACAAGTCCGCTAGATCGAACCGCATGTTTACCTCATCCACGATCGCTTCTCATATTCGCGATTCCTTGCCTCTTGATGAATCGTTTCTCAGTTTTTACAGCTCAACTGTTTGATTTTGGTAAAATAACCAGTTTACTATAATAAATGGCACTGAATTCCGGTCACCGCCACCTTTAGTTTAGCCACCGATTTTCTCTATGGGAATTAAAGATCAAGTAAATAAAAATTTGAAGCGCGGTCTTTGAGGCATGACGTCCGTTCTTTTGCACATGACCTACCTATCACTCATATCAATTAATATCATATTTTTTTATTTATAAATAAAATAGGAATAAATAGTTAGAAAGGCAGGTTAACCCCAGCTCTATTTTCCTTTTCTAGTTAAAAAATAAAAAAGAAAGAAAGAAGGAATAGAAGTTCTAGATGAGGGTATTACGGTCATTTAAATATTGTCTTCCTCACTCAGGCTTGCTCGTCGACTGCAGAGTAGTGCAGAGACTGGGTGTCCCATGCCATGCGGTCCTCTTTACTCCACTGACATTTTTGCCAGCTCATCTCTATCGCCACTGACAAGTGATCTCTTCTTTAATCCTTTCCATTATTTACAGCAAGCGCGCTTCGAAATCTATAACTCACCGACGTTCTTGGTTTTCGACTTCGAGGGAGGGGGCCAGGTAAAAAGCGCGAAAAGAAAAGCGGAAAGCCAGAAAAAACCAGCTCTATCGCCTTTTTTCTTTTCCTTAATGGCCGTTCTTCGCTAGATCTTTTCTCTTTTCTCTCTCTTGTTTAGTTGTTGAATCTCTGTTTCTGAACCGGAAAAGGGGTGAAGAGAGAGGAACGGGGGAGATGAAGCAGCGAGCTCTGTTAAGCGGTTTCGTCGCTTTGTTGCTGCTCTTCGTCTCGGGTAAAGGCGAAGATCCGTACAGGTTTTTTACGTGGAATGTTACTTATGGATATATTTACCCTCTTGGAGTCAAACAGCAGGTATTTTTTTGTGCAACTCTGTTTTGGTTTGTTTTTTTGGTGGAAACTGTGGCTCTGTTTGTCGAGTGGTGTTGATGAATGAGAGGCGTTTTTTGCAGGGAATTTTGATAAATGGACAGTTTCCGGGTCCTCAAATCGATTCGGTGACGAATGACAACTTGATCATCAATGTTTTTAACAGTCTCCCCGAGCCATTCCTCCTCTCCTGGTGAGTTGTGCATTCAGGAAGATTAAGCAGTAAGCAGTAGATACGATTACTTTCTCTGTTTGGATGAATTTTTCTTTTCTTCGGAGATCTCGTTCCACACGTGGTTAGAGTGCATCGTTCTGTAAATTTCATTGTCTTCTTTCTCCGCATTGTCTTCATTTTTCATTATCGAAGCATCGATTATGCCAATCTTTTTTGTTAAAATGACGAACCATCTAGCGCACTAGAGCGTCTTGACGTGGGTCCCGACAAAGGGACCAATTTCCACTTGGAACTTTATGATTGGGATTCTCAATTGAAGTTGTTGCACTGCATCCGTCAGTAATTCTGGTCACCTGTTTCGTTTAAGATTTGTAGGACGGAGACCATTGCCAACCTTACCGTGATCAATGCTCGGAGCTGTCAATACCTGCGGGATTCGTGCCTTTGTCGCTCATCTCATTCGGGCCTTTTCGTTTACCTTTTTGAGACTGATTCCATGTGCGTCCTGCTTGGGTTTAGTGGTTGTAGGATTCCCTCCAACAGGTCCATTTGGCTACTCCTAAAAGTTAGAACAGAGCATTAAATTGCCTCTGGTATTGATATTCTGTACTGTGGTTAGGGGAAGTGCTGGTGAGGGTATTCAGGTCTGGTCTGATTTGGCATCTGTGAAGATAAAAGCCAAATCTGAACTGTCTGTGGACGTAGCTTCTTTCCAAAAATATTGGAACCTCATTAGTGGGTGGCACATTGCTTGATGTTTCTGATATAGAAATGACTTTTATGCCTTAATTCCTGACGGAGCATGGTACTGGTGATATTGTTGGTTTATAGTAATCAACAATAAATCCACTATAAAGTTTATTGATAGTGTAAATATTTTTTTACTAGTTTTACTATTGGATATTACCGACCAAAGTTTGCTGTATTGGATGCACGTTTACTATCTTTGTAGATATTCTGCTGATATGTACCTGTCTGAACTTTGTAATACAATATTGCAGTGGGTCTCTCTCTGTGTAATGGATATAGCAAATGGAACATTACTTTGAAAATTTCGTTGTGACTGCACCACTGAGTTGATATGATCAAATGTAATTAGTTTTTTGGAGATTAATGTTACATACAGGCAAAATATAGTCATATTGGCACATGAGGGTTCCAGGATTACAATTAACTCTGTTAGCAGTTAGCTCTTTGTGCTTGCGCACTAATGCTTTGTATTGATTAATGGATTTGGCTTGTATTGGAGCAGGAATGGAATTCAGCAGAGGAGGAATTCATGGCAAGATGGAGTTTATGGCACTAACTGCCCAATCGCTCCTGGCAGGAACTTCACTTACATGCTTCAAGTGAAGGATCAAATAGGGAGTTACTTCTACTTCCCCTCGTTGGCCTTTCATAAAGCTGCTGGGGGGTTTGGTGGCATCAAGATTTTGAGTAGACCAAGGATTCCTGTCCCGTTTGACCCACCTGCAGGGGATTATACAATACTGGCTGGTGACTGGTTCAAGGCTAATCACACTGTAAGTGGACTGAAATCATCGAAAGTGAAGCAAACTTTCTAATTATTGAATTGATTGTTTTTGTTCCTGTCGTGCATAGTAAGTCAAGTTTACACCTTGAAACCAAACTCTCTTGTTACTTATGTTTAGCTTTCCTACTCTGCCAATTATCTGATGTTTTCAATGCAAACTGGTGTCAACTAAGAATCATCCTGACATGAATTTGAACCTCACTCTTTTGTTTCTTCTTTGCAGGACTTGAAAGCAATGTTGGATAGTGGGCATAATCTTCCTTTCCCTGATGGCATTCTTATTAATGGACGGGGAGCAAATGGCTACACATTTACTGTCGATCAGGGTAACCCCTCTGTCTGTGCTTGGATGCCCATTTCTGTTTGCAACAATTTATAGAATCTTATGAATTTTAATTCTGTGTAATATTGCATGAATTTTAACTGTTATTTTCTCTCTGTCTATGCCTGAAACTTTCTTGCAGGTAAAATATACCGATTTCGGATATCGAATGTGGGATTGACCACCTCTTTCAACTTTCGTATTCAAGGACACTTGTTAAAAGTCGTGGAAGTTGAGGGGTCCCATACACTGCAAAACACTTATTCATCCCTCGATGTTCATTTGGGGCAATCCTATTCTGTCTTGGTAACAGCTAATCAGCCTCCACAAGACTACTATATTGTTGTCTCCTCAAGGTTCACTAACCCGGTGCTCACAAGCACTGCTATTCTCCACTATAGCAATTCTGCTAGAGGAGTTTCCGGGCCACCACCTGGGGGTCCTACCATTCAGATTGATTGGTCCCTTAACCAGGCACGGTCTATTAGGTATCTGCCTACTCCCCCTCTGTTGACATCCTCTCAGATGCTGTGCATCATACTTTATGCTGCATGTATTTTGAGTTCATTTGCTCAATTTTTCTTTATCAGGTGGAATTTGACTGCCAGTGGGCCTAGACCAAACCCTCAGGGTTCTTATCATTACGGGATGATACCTATTAGCCGAACTATTAGGCTTGCTAACTCTGCTCCAATTATCAACCGCAAGCAGAGATATGCTGTAAACAGTGTATCATTTATTCCAGCAGACACACCTTTGAAGGTAGCTGACTTCTACAACATCCAGGGTATCTTCAGTGTTGGAAGCATTCCTGATAACCCCACTGGCGGAGGTGGATACCTTCAAACGTCTGTCATGGGAGCTGACTTCCGTACCTATGTTGAAGTCGTGTTTGAAAATAGTGAAGATACTGTGCAGTCATGGCACATTGATGGGTATTCAATGTTTGTCATGGGGTGAGTTGAGCCATTTTCAGAAACCAGAACTAAATTCAAATGTGTGGCTTTCAACTAGTCTATTTTCATAATGTTGATTAATTTATCATTTGGTAACAAGCAGAATGGATGGAGGTCAGTGGACTAAAGCTAGTAGGCAAAATTACAATCTGAGAGATACCGTTGCTCGTTGCACTGTTCAGGTGGGAAAGATTGCTCTTATCTCATGCCTTGAGAAATTAATGGAGGGACATTATTCTTACAATGGTCTGTATTTTATCCACCGCAGGTTTACCCCAAGTCATGGACTGCAGTTTACATGGCTTTGGACAATGTAGGTATGTGGAATGTAAGGTCAGAGAACTGGGCTCGTCAGTACCTGGGTCAGCAATTCTACCTTCGAGTTAACTCTCCAGTTAAATCATGGCGAGATGAATATCCAATCCCCAGAAATGCTCTTCTATGTGGTCGAGCTTCTGGTCGCAGAACTAGACCTCTTTGATACAACCAAGACTAGGAAAGATCCGTCACGAGGGGGTGACAGGATCATTTCTCTGGGATTGCTTATGAGCTCAGCTGGAATTCCAATGCCACGGTTTCTCTTTAGTGGATTAACATGTCAGTATCTTTTCTTTTTTTGATTATTTGCAGGCAGCCCTTATTTAAGGCAAATGATAATCTAATTGATTATCAGAGAACTATATAAGAGAATTACTAGCTTCTGTAGAGGAAACTCTTTTAGTTTTGAAATCTGATATATATAGGTTGATATGTTCTATTTGGTAGTGACAAGAATGACATTAAGTAGGTGAAAAGTCATTTGGCGTACCATTTTCAGACCAAAGATCTAAGAATATTTAAACATTTTCTTAGGATTAAAATAGCAAGAAGTAAAATAGGGGTTTTTCTAAACCAAAAAAAAGAAGCATGCGAGTGAATATACTACATGAGTATGGATTGGTTGGAGGTAAACCTGTGGAGACTCCTATAGATGTTAATCATAATATTTATGAGGATAATATGAGCTTAGAGATAAGATTGTGTATAGAAGACTAGTAGCCAAGGTTATTTATGCTACAATGACTACATTTGACATAGCCTTTATAGTGAACATGGTCAACCAATTTATGGAACACCCAAAAAAAAAAAAAAAAGTCATTTAGAAGTTGCCCCAAGAAAGGGATTGTTGTATGAACCATATAGTCATATGCACTTGTAGCGTATTTAGACGTTGACTATGTAGGGTTCACTTGTAGCGTATTGACTATGTAGGGTTCAAGTTGGATATGAAATTAACTTTTTGACATTGTGTGTATGTTGGAGTTAACTTGTGAGTTAGAAGCGCAAGACGGAGGTTGTTCGTTCAAGTGTAGAGGTTGAGTATAGAGTGATGGCCATACGATCAATGAACTTCTATTGGTGAAATCTATATTGAAAGAATTAGGTTTTCCTATTAAAGAGACTATGACAATCAAACTGTCATCTTCATTGCAAGCAATCTTATATTTTATGAAAGGACTAAACATGTAGAGGTAGATTATCACTTTATCAGATATACTATGACGTGTAAAGTATGGTCACTATTTACGTCAAAATTAATACGGATCAACTTGATGATGTTTTTACCAAAGCTTTGGGAAAACGAGATAATGAGAATTTTTATAACAAGTTGGGAGTTTCTAAATATATACAATCCTACTTTGAAGGGGAGTATTGAAATCGTTATTATAAAAAATTTACTATATTTACTATATTCCCATTTACCTTAAAATATGCTAATGCAATACTATTTTTCTATTTTATTAATAAAAACTGTAAATTTTGTAAAAACATTTACCTGAATATTACTCTTGCACATATAAAATAAGTTTTTTTGAAATAAAATTGAAGCTTAAATGGTTAAACTTAAGTTTTTTAATATTTTAAATAAGTGTGAAAAAATTTAAAAAAAATAAAAAAATTTAATAGCCAATATTTGAGGATTCAATGGAGGCAACGCCGGCTCCGGTAACTCCGTCATTTTCCCCGGGGTGAAGCGTCGTTCATCCGTCTGACATTATTAACATACTGCACTGTCTATCGTTCCCGAAAATAGTATTTTCTTTTCTGGTATTAGGCTGCTGTGCATCTTCGAAGTTCAACGGCCTGACCGCGATCGTGGTTCCATGGTGTCGTCGTCTTCAGAGCCAAAACGTCTTTCCATTCCGCCGCTGCTAAAGCAGAGAAAGTTTTCACCGATATAAAAGCCGATTTCAAGAATGAAATTCACCGAGGTTTTCTCCCTTTTTTCATCTCGGACAAATTTTTAGTTTTTGTTTTTTGGATTGCTGAACTCTCAGTCCGCCCCTTCTTGTCGTTAATTTTTTTTTCTTATTTTAGAGAAAGAGGGGGACGGAGGAGCTCGTAAAACATCGACGGATTCTCCGGAATACGATACATTTGGAGCGGAGCCCCGTAGTGAGGTGAACTCTTGTGTTCTATTATTAGATTCTTCCATAAGTGAAAGTCAATCTAACTTTTCTAGAATTTGTGGACGTCATTCCATGTAGAACAGACGTTTAGATGTTCAATGTACTGCATTCAATCAGGGGAACTGATTATATACTCTGTTGGAATGAAGACGAATACTATGGTACTACGATCACTGGCACCTGTCTTATTAGCGCATGATTGGCTTTTCTTCAGTTATTCGTCTGGTATTTTCATTTTATCTGAGTTACTTCTGTAGCTTCAATTTTCAAGTCCAATGGCCTTACATATGTTAATCTCGGTCATGTAAATCGGTTATCTGAGATTTTGTTGGGAACTGATGGAGTAAACAAATTTTTGAACATTAAAACCAGAGTCGAAGTGGGGTATGTTGTAAAAGAGTTATCCGTAATTTGCTTTGGCTTTATTTTCTTCTTTGTTCAGGGTGTTGGTGTTAATTCTAATGGTTACGCTTTGGAAGTTTCTTAAATAACCCTAAACGCCTGAGGATTTTATGCAATTGCTACACTTCCATGGCACATGTGATGATTTTGTGCTTGTTTAGTTATTCCTTTCAATGATATATTGGTAACAATGGTTGAATAAGGATGACAAGAGCTTTTTCCAGGTTGCAATTTGGGATAGCCTAAAAGATCATGATAGCTCAAGGTACTCTTTCTCTTTTGTCAGTTGTGGATTGTGTCTGAAGACAGGTGTGCTTTTTTTTTTCTTCAATGGATGATATAAAAATTTTGTGACATTCCCCTTTTCTCATCGTTATAAAAAAAAAGTGACATTCATGTGCCCAAGCACAACCCTTCTTCTAGTTTTGATGCTGGGACTCTGTTTCAATTCCATTTCTCTGTTGTTTTTAGTCCCGTCCTTTTTCTTCTTTTTAACTTGAAATTCATCATCTTGTAGCTGATAACTATTCTTGCTTTTCATAAATAGAATGTCTTTGACTACACATTGACTTGTATCATAGCTGCGTTTACGTTAATTTGTCTATGTTTGTTTCTTTGGAGAGGAGTGTTCTTACAAAAGGCCTATATGCTATGAGTCTTGATGCCAGAATTGTGAATTCTTCTCTAGTTTCACTTGGAAGTCGAGCATACAAAGTGGAATCCTAGACGTATTGGGCAGAAGCAGGATTGGTCTCGCTGCTTGAAGAACATGAAGAAAGGAAAGCAAGATCTGGATGAGAAAGAGAAGGCTGAAATCTTGAATGCAGATCATAATGCAGTCACCAGTGAAGATTTGGATCCTGTAGATCAAGGAAGTAACGGTGACATTAAGGTAAGTAATTTTCTATGGAATCAACATAGCTTATCTTTTCATCCACAATCTGTACATACATCTTCTAGCTTTGAATCTTATACTGACTTATTCCACAATACATCTGTATTTCTATATTTTTCTTCTTCTTCTTCTTTCTGCCCTCAGAATAAGCATCTGTTCCAGATCCTTTAAAGCCAACAAATATATTTTCTTCCATCATGCTGACTCTTATTTCTTATGAGGTTAACCAACATACTAGTAAAGAATAAAGATGTCTGGATTCTTGTTTTTGACAAATTGAAAAACACTTTCAGGGACCTACTATATCAGGAAACAATTCAAATGTTGCCAGCCTATGTCCTATTCCTCCAGCAACTCTAATTAAACAACTGCCAATGGCCGTCGAGTAAGTCTTTAGCTATTACAGAATATCCCTTTAGTTGACTCTTTTATGTGTTTGCTCTTATTCGTGTTTGGTAAGCTTTGCACTACAAATACATTTTATCATAAATTGTGACCAGGAGACATTTTCTGACACTCTGCTTAGTACTAGTCCTAATCCGTTAGAAAAACATAGGAAAGTTCATGGATATTTGTTGGAATGTTGAGCAGAACTCAAACTAAATGGATCCGCTACTTGAAATTAAGACGGTGCTACCTGCTACTACAGTCTCGGTTTCTCAATTGTTTTATTCTTCTATAAATGAAGAAGATTTGAAACCTTTTTGTAGCTTACATCTTTCTCACTGAAAGGCTGTCTTTTCCATGTTTGTAAGCGTGCATTGAAAGGTTTCTTATGTCTTACCATCTTTTTTATTATTTATTTATTTGTTTTAAAGTAATAATAAAAATTAGTATTAGTATTAGTATTTGTATTATTCTTATTTGTATTATTATTATTATTATTATTATTATTATTTTTTGGGATTGAGTCTTGCAATCTATGTTTTTATCCAAATTTATTTAAGGATTTCACTTTCTCTACTTCTCCTCCTATAGGGTTGGAAGGAAGTATAGATCCACTTCAGATGTATTGATGTCAACTAGAGATTCAGAGAGGACTGGCATTAGCTTTTCTGCCATGAAGGCATTAGTACTTCGAGACAAGGAGGACAAAGTGGCTTCCACGATTGATGATAAAAATGAAATGATATCTTTAATCCATTTTTTGTTTGATGTAGGTATGGATCAAGTTATTCCTGAAGTAAAAATTATTTACAGCACATGGTGGATTACATTTCTAGTTCTGTGCATTATCACTTGGTGATCTTTTACTTCATTGTAATATCTGCAAGATATTCACAGAAGAAGAATCTCACACAAAGGCTTGCTCTTGTCTGAAAAACAATAGAACTGTGAATTTGCCCAGAGAAGTACATGGGGCTTCACTGGGAAGCTTTGTTTTTCGACTTTCCAAGATTATGGCAAACTTCAAGAGTCTGCACAAAATGGCATCCTTTTGGCAAAGTGTTATTGAAGAAGTAAGTTGGTGCCTCAGAAGGTTTGAGCAATAAACTTGAGAGTTTTTTTTTCTTGTAAGCTATAGAGAAGTGAGATTATATTTGCTAGAATGCTGTATAAGAGGGCCACCAGGAGAAGATACCAAGGGAAGCAATTAAAAAAACCTAGGAATAAACTACAAAATGAAACACAAACATCCAAGGACTAAGAGTGAACAGGGGAACTGAGTCTCCAACAATAAGGTGTTGTATGAGGGCTTGTTTCCAGCAAGGGCATCAACCACATGCTTGCCTTGCATGGCGTGTTGCTCCAGCAGACAAAAAAGCTGGGTTGCAATTACCATAATCATCATAATATTGGTGAAGCTGTCAAGTAGAGATTTAGTGTGAGGTCTTGGGTTCAAGCTTCACTAGTGTTACGGGGTTTAGTGTGTGTTTGTAATCAACATCCAAAAGAAAAAAAAGTCACCCTTGAGAAGTTCTTATGTTTTTTTATTACCTTTGGAGTCAACCTTAATTCATTTTATTTTATTCGAATTACCTTTAGGGTCAACCCTTAATTCATGTTATCTTTATGAGTGGGATGCCTAGACTTTTTTTTATAATTTTGCACCACTTTTGTGAGATGGCACTCCGAGGAGTCTTCATGTGGCCATCTCTCTTTCTTCATTAACTGAATTTTTAATATAAGCAATTTTCATTGAGATTATTTTCTTGCATATTTGCTTTAAAGTTCTGTACATTTGGTGATTGGCAGGTGCAACTCATATTCAATGCATATTATTCATGCCCTCCTCTTGGTAAAGAGGTTAGTTTCATATGGTTTTCTCTTGACATGTGAGTGTCATCTTGGTCAATAGACAAAACAAGACTGTACCACTAAGGATAATCTAAATATGTTATGAACTGTCACAATAGCTGGGTGGGATTGGAAGTTCATGTTATCACTTACAAGCAGAGAGATATCTGATGGAATCCATTTCTTGAATGCTTAAGTATGTGAAAAGCATGTCCCTGATGAAAATTAAAGAGGATAAAAGTCTAGGGAGTAGAAATAAAGCTATTTTGTGTTAAATAGAAGCACTAGAATTTCATGATTTTGTATTTCTCTTTATTCTTGATTTAAATGATATATTTTTAAAATTCTGCTACTTTGGAAATGAGGGTTCATAGAAAGTGTCATATCACCTGTGAGGGAGTCATGTGATATTTTTGGCTTTAAAGGTTTGTAAATCCACACATCCATTTCATGAATGTAAAGTTATGTTGGACTTTCTAAAAGCCAGATGATTACACGCTCATGCATATATCACATATTTACTATGAAGTGTCATTAATTATAAGCTTATTTTTAATTATCTTTAGTGTCTTTATTGTCGGTGAGTAAAATAGTACTTCCTCATTTGTCATTATTTGGGTATGAGCACTCCAAGCTTGTAAGGTAATTGAATGAATTTGCTACACACATGCAGCTGAGAAGACTTTGGTATCAAAGACAGCCCGTGCCTCAAGTTCCACTTGATGAAATTCCAGAATTAAATTACACTCTTGCATCAGCAGTTGCAGGTTATTAATTGTTGTATTGCAAGGAAAAGGCATCGACAGATTGCCATTGAGTCACTAGAGTCTGTCATAGAAGAAGAAGAAAATGCACATAGAAGTTCAGGTGACTTGAGTATGCCCTCTTCATGCTCAGCACTTTATGCTAGAACTGGTTCTGGTGATCTAGCTTTACGACTTGGAGTTTCTTATCAATCTGACAGTTTAACAATGCTGGAAACTGGTGAGCCAGTATTCTCTCCAGTAGTCCAGGTTTGTCCATTAGTGAGGAAAATATTACAGGCTTTGATGTCTACTTGATATTTCTATTTTATCAACTTTTCGTCATATGCAGGAGAGTCCACTTCTTACAGAAGATTTCGTCAGAGAGAATGAGGAATTTGTGCTTCGAACAGGAAGGTTGTTGGTTTAGTTGTTGATGGATTTGACATGATTCCTACTTTGGGCCTTCAATCTTGCACTTTCTTGTACTATATTCTTTGTTTGGATAAACAGTTAGAAATTTTGCAAGACCAATTAATGGAAGACTTTGTGTAATTATTTGTAATTAATCTCGTTTTTTTTATTTTTTATTTTTCTCAGTGTTGGTGCTGGATGCTCTCACCTTCTATCTGATATGCAAGCTTTCAAGGGAATATATTTATTGAAAATATATAATTATTATTTTTTTAATATAGAAATTGATTTTGTTGTGGATTTCCATCTTGGTTACTGTGGTTTTAGCACAAAAAACAAATGGGTGCTTCATGTGTTAGTGAGTCCTCTACCATATTGTGTGTTGTTAGGCAGCAAACCCTGGGTGCATCTTAGAGGACTTCATCAGATGGCACTCTCCCCCAGATTGGGCAGAAACTGAGTCTAGTGGCGAACTTGAAGACCCTTCTGGTGCAGGAGATTCATCATCTAGAAGAGGTCGACTAAGTAGTAGGATGCAAAAGGAGGGTGAGCTCTTCCTTTTTCCATACAAATACTTTTTATATCTTCCAAATGCACTGTGCTAATAGTTATACTCAGCCAATATGTCTCTCTTAGCCATAATCGATGATCTTATTCCCAGTGATACCCTAATAATGGTGCCCCCAAATATAAAAAAAAAACTAAGTCAACCGTAAAATCTCCAATTAATATAAGGTAGATCCGCAGTACCCACTCAATTTAATGCATTAATTAAACTCCATAACTGGTAAATCAAAACTGAAAATTTCTCAATATAAACAATAAGCCAACTTCCGATCCCAAGGAGTTACATTATGACGGGAAAATGCAGCTATTTCTGAGAAGGAAACAAACCGAAATACTTCGTTGCATGCACAGGAAAGAATGAGACTGGCCACGGAGTTCCGTTCACAAAAAACAAATCCAAATTTTAACACAATGAGAAGTTCTTTCTGGAAACAATCTCCGATCGAAAATCTCATTTGGTGAGATGGCTTTTAAAATGAAAATTTGTACTGGTGAGAGAAGAAAGAAAAATAAACCTTCTAGGATTTTCATTCAAAGCTATCTAATATTGGTCGACAGGAAGAGATGGAATAATACGTAAAAGGCATCATGGTTGTCTGGTTCTTTTCCAAATCGAAAATTAACTGCCATTAAAGGTCAGAGGTCTCTTCGTCAGTCAGGCAAAACCATGTCACCAACGTCCATGTCATAGAACAGCGGGTCCCTTCTGTTTCTTCCTGATAAATATCACATCATCAAGACTGGATCTCCGCTCTACTTCTTACGTTTAGGTAAACTCTCCTTACATCTTAATTAAGATTAGTCTCGGGCGAAATTAATTAGTTTTTTCTTGGATAATCAGTATTTCGGTTGACGCAACAATTCGTTCTATGTGTTTTTTAAACTCTGTGCTGAATGTTTTGAATAATCTTGTGTCCATTATTAATTAGCGGTAGCATTATCCCAAATTATCCGATTTTGAAGATATTTCTTGTCGCCATTAAAGTCAGAAGATACATAAGCGATGGTTCGAGCTCGTTTCGTCATTATTCTACAGTAAAGTGGCGATGAAGTGTTTCTCTACAGGACGGACGATTTGAAGGTATGACAGCAGGGTACAAGATGGAAGTGGCTATAGCCCTTACTGGTCGATGCACATGAGAGGAGACAGCCCTGGAGGCAGAAGAAGCCCCTCCATATTGCTCGCATGGCTTTCTCGCCACTATTTGGCTGAGGTAAAATGTGCTTCCGAGATATGATTCATAATCCCCGGTCAGCCGACAGGCCACTTGCTTGGACATTGACTTTGTTTTCAACTTCATTTATGTTTTCTCATCTCCTCAACTGCTCAAGAACATGCACCCATTAATGCATGCAAACCTCTCAGTAGTAAGAGCATGGCTGTGGCTATATGAAGGGCGACGAGGAAGCAGGAGAAGCAAAGAGAGGTGAGAGCAACCATGGGTGTCGTCGGAAAATGGCTGCCTTTTATGCTTCTCTTTTTCTGGGTTGTGTTACAGTTGAGTGCATTTGCACTTGGGGATTTGGATGAGAATAAGTATCGAGGGCCCAGAGGTCCACGATACCTTGGCTGCCCTTCTAGACGCTGTCCTGGTGGCCGCTATGGAGATCGTCAAGGTGGTTATGGAGGCCGCCGGGGCCTAGGAGTTGGTGGAGGAGGTGGCTTTGGTGGTGGAGGGGGTGGTGGCGCTGGAGGTGGGGGAGGATTTGGTGGTGGTGGTGGTGGCTCTGGAAAGGGTGGAGGTTTTGGTGCCGGTAGTGGTGTAGGAGGTGGGGCAGGTGGAGGTGTAGGCGGGGTGGTGGTTTTGGAGGTGTAGGAGGAGGTTCAGGCCATGGTGGAGGGTTTGGAGCTGGTGGAGGTTTAGGTGGTGGGGCTGGAGGAGGCGGTGGTTTTGGGGGTGGAGGAGGTGGTGGGGCTGGAGGAGGCATAGGTGGAGGTAGTGGTGCTGGAGGAGGAGTAGGAGGTGGTGCTGGGGCTGGTGGTGGCATAGGAGGAGGCGGTGGAGCAGGTGGAGGTGGTGGTGGAATTGGTGGAGGATCTGGCCATGGGGGAGGCTTTGGAGCAGGTGGTGGTGTAGGAGGTGGTGCTGGCGGAGGAGCGGGTGGAGGAGGTGTGGGGGAGGGGGAGGAGTTGGTGGAGGAGTAGGTGGAGGCGGCGGATTTGGCGGTGGGGGTGGTGGAGGAATTGGTGGTGGGTCAGGCCACGGTGGAGGATTTGGTGCAGGTGGTGGAGTAGGAGGAGCAGGTGGAAGTGGGCGACGTTAAGTTGCATTGAGTCAAGAAGTGCATGCATGCATTGATTCCATTTTATTGTTTACGTGAAATAAAAAAGGATGTATTGATCAGTACTACTCATTCCTTCGCTCTTTAGCATTTGCTATAACAAACCTTTGTTGTATCAAAGATTGGAGTACCTATAACCAATTAAATCAATTTGGTGACTTTGTGGTTCTTTTTTATTGGAACTCTTTCTATAATTTTGTTGAAGGAGATTGAATCACATCAAACTTTTATCTCAAAGAAATTTTTGGCATACATATTGGGATTCTTCATCCTCCCATATCTTCTCATGAAATGTTATTAGATTCACCCTCTTATCCAAAATTTGTGTGAATCTTTAGTGTAGAGAAAAGGAAGAATGAGACTCAAAAAAAAAAAAAAAAAAAAAAAAAACCCACCAACAAGAATGGTTCCATTGATGTGCACCACAAGTCCATAAAAGAACAAATCCAATACCTGTTGATGACCTGTGTTAAGTATTTGACTTTTCGCACCTTAATCGACTAGTCTTTTCGGGTTGTATTGGTTAGATGCTTACATGGTATCAGAGTAGGTTTCGTCCGTCCTGCCTTCGAATCTCCGCGCATTCGCATGTTTGACGCTGGGACTTTGTATTTGCATTTGAATTTGGAATTTTTCCTGGGTTTAACCCGGGGACTAGCCTTTTCGGGTTGCATTGGTTAGGTGCTTACAACACCAACAATAATGACTCTAATGATGAGTTCTAAACGTCCATAAAAGAAGAAATCGAATATTGAGTTTGATGAAGAGAAATTAGTTTACCAAAATTTCCAAACATGGAACACAACACCTCAACTCATGAGGGCCACCATTGTACTATTTGTTCTTCAATAAGCTGCCAAGGTGATGAAGAAAGGACTTAAAGGGCATCCATTAGCTAGCTACTTCTAGGCATTCAACTTTGTGAGAGTTGCCGGGGACATCAATCTCAACTAGTGTATAAAAATTGGCTCAAACAGTGTTCATCTCAAGATCCTATTAAGATAATTTTGAGAATAACAAATACTTGAGTTACTAATCATGTGTTAAAGTATGTTGTGTAGTAAAAAAACCCTCAAAAAATATTCCTACGGTCCTTATAAAATAAAGCAAATAACTCTATGCCAGAAAGCACACCATCTAACCAACCTAACAACACCATTTGAGTGAACAAGAGAAAAGAATTATTATTCTTATAAACCACTAGTGCAAAAAAGGCAAGAAGAGTGAAACAGGCAAACAAAGATAAGCACATAGGAAGAATGACCATTTCAACTAAAGTTTGAAGAATTGAAGTGTCAAAAGTCAAAGGAGTCAAGCTCATGTATAGAAGACTTAACACATTAGTGAAAAAAATGAAACCTAAAGTGAAAAAAAAGAGTCAAACATATAGTGAATAAGGAGAAAAAGGAGTCAGCAACTTGTCATGACAGAAAAAGTAAATGAATCATGTATAAATAAACAAATAGTTTTGAAAGACGAAGAGGAATTTATACCTTGCCCTCACAAAGGGAGTAAAGGAGTTGTGTATAAAGAAACAAAAAGCTTTGATAGAAGAACAAGAGTTGACCCTACTAGGAGGAGTCAACCCCATCAGGCAATTAGAGAGGAAAAAAGGAGTTGATCCCTAGTTAACGAGAGTTTTGAAAAGAAAAAAGAAGTGGAGCCCTCGATAGGAGTCAACCTCATCAAGCAAAATTAGTTGAATCTCAATGAGAAAAAAGTCTTAGGAAGAAGAAATGAGTCGACCCCTTCAGTAGCAGTTGACAAGGTAAGCAGAAAAGACTACTGAGTCAAACTCCAATTACATTGACTTTTCAAATAGAAAAAAAAGTCAACCCTTGTACTGAAGAACATACACTAGGAGTCGACCCTATCCAAATATGTTAAAATAGAAAGAAGAATTCAACTCCACCTAATAGAGGCTTTTAGAAAAAAATGAGTCAACCATTGTAGGGTGTAGAACATACAATAGGAGTCAACCCTTGTAAGAGGAGTTGAACCTAGGAAGGATTCAACTACAAAATCGAGTTGTTCATAGAAAAAAAAGTCGAGCCCAAGCATAAGAGTCAATCCCAAGCTACAGAAATTCAAATGTCCTAAATGTCAAACCCAAATCTGAAAGTTGTAGAGCTCCAAATATTCTAATTGACTTACCAACATGTTGCTCAGTAAAAATAGGATTTATTTTTTTCATAATTTTGGACCTAGTTTTCAGCTGCTTTTGATAAATGCAAAAATCGTCCAATCCACTCTATTACAATGAGGGACCCACCATGGTGCTCGAGCTGGTGAGACCCACCATGAGGACGTGGGACATCTAGAAGAGTCCTAGAAGACGTGGGACATCAAGAAGAGTTCTCACCCAAAGCAAGCACGAGTTAAGGAATCAAGAAGCACAAGCTGAGTTGAGTTAGAAGACTTGAAGATCAAGTGGGACCCAAAAATATCTCATGAGCTGGCACTCTTATCAAAGATGTGTTGGAAGATCATGAGGGACCCACAAGGATAAGGTTACAAGCTGGCTTATCCCTTATATTCATGTGAATAAAGAAGGACTCCTAGTTCAACTCAAGTTAGTAGTCTAGTAGTTTAGTTTGAATAGATTTATATTAAAGAGTTAGAGTTGGAATGTAATTAGGATTGAAAGACAAGTTGTATAAGGACTCTACTTCCTCCTCTACTATAAATAGAGGTGTTGTAATTCGGAATTAATCAAGTTACACATCTCATTATCGAGTTACTCTCTCTCTCTCTCTCTCTCTCCCTTGCTTGGCGCAACCTCTCTTTGCGCTTTTATTTTTTCTTCTCTCTACCCGAGAGCTCTTCTTCCCTTTTCTCTTTTTTCTTTCTTCTTTCTCTTGTTCGGAATTATGGAAAAGGGATCCTAAATTCAACATGGTATCAGAGCATTATATTTAGGATCCCTCGTCAAAGGAATGCTCTAGAGAAGTGATGATCAACACCACTCAAAGAAGGCTCTTTTATGAAGGAAGAACACAAGTCGAGAGATAAGTGTTCAAATTTTTTTATTTTTTTATGCTACTGGTTTTCAAATTTAGAAGATGATTCAAGGATGAATATGTGAATACTTTCATCTTATTATGTTATGGATATGCATGCCTCTCTATCTAGAAGGAGCTATCAAAACAGTTTTATCGATTTGAAAATTTTGTTTACCGAGACCAGTCCATTATCAGATTATGGATTTTTTTTTCGTGGGATAAGAGTTCTCTGATATAGAAGATTTTTATTGAGCCTCTTATGAGTGTTTTTTTTTTAAAAAAACAAGAATAATAATTTAGCATCGATGCTAAATTTCCCATACATCGAGTTGATTGAAGAAGTGCTACTTGGTGTTATTATTAGAATTTTTTTTTGAAGAAGAGCCTATCATGGCTGATGAAAATATGAATATGAAAGGTGATATACTGAGAATCACCACCATATCCTTACGTGGGGTATCAAATTTTATGAGTTGTTCCACATCGGTTCGGAGGTTTCTTATAACAAAAGACCTATTTGGTCACCTCACTACTTGAGGACCCCCTGTTGATGAAGATGATATTTTTTAAGTGAAATGGATGAATAATGATACTTTGGTAGTTGGTTAACTAATAAATAGCATAGAAGAACATGTCTCTAGTAATGTTATTCATCTTGACACTGCTAAACAAATTTGGGAGACAAGTGCTAAACTATACTCAGGCCCTGATACACTACATAGACCCTATGATATTCTCTAAAGAATGTTGAATACTAAACAAGGAGAAAATATTCATGAGTAGTTGGCCCGCTTTAGAGGATTTCTTCAAGAGTGGAAGTTAGCTCAGCCCTCCACTACTGATATCTCTATCCAAGACAAACAGAAGGAAGCATTAATTACTGCTACTTGTCTTGCAAATGTTAAACCTCATCTTGAGATTGCCAAGAGTCAACTTTTGAGTGCTTCTGCTGTCCTAAAGTTTGATGATGTGTGTGCAACAGTACTTCGTCTTCCAGACACTTCTTCCTCTACTATTGATGTATCATCCGCTATGTATTCTGATCATAGAGGATCATCCTCTGACCGTGGCCGAGGCCGAGGTAGAGGTTATAGAGGGGCTAGAGGAAGAGGTGGAAAGACTGGTGTTGGCATAACAGATGATACCAAATGTACTCATTGTAAATTTTTTGGCCACACTATAGATCAGTGTCGTTACAGAGCATGCACTTACTGTGGAAAATATGGTCATTATAAAGAAATATGCTATAAAGCAAATGAAAAATCAGAATTGACAAGGGCTAATCAAGCCTTTATGAGTGAGACAAAAGAAGAACATCTCACAACAACAACTGCACAGAAAAATATTACTGACTAAGAGTATGAGCTATTTCAGAAAATGAAGACCATGCTAGGTTCTTCTCCTAGTTCCTCCGCAACTACTGTTGCCACTACTGCTTCAAGTATGCTATCTGCCTCATCTTCATCCTGGATAATTGATTCAGGAGCCTCCGAGCATCTTACAGGTAACAAAAATTTATTACATTCTCTATCTCAGAGTCTTTCACACAAGTTTGTTACCATAGCTGACGGTTCTCAAACCAAAGTCCAAGGAAAATGTTCCACGTATGTCGCCCCATCACTTCTGCTCACTGATATTCTTTTTGTTCCTACTTTTCCTTTGAATCCATTCTCTGTTAGTCATCTCCCAAAATATTTTAATTGCTAACAAAGCAGATGGTTGGTGGAGGCCATGAACAAGGGGGCTTTACTACTTGGACATGCCAAATATCAAAATATGGTTTCTACTACTGAAAATGAGACACGTTTATGGCACAATTGTTTGGAACATCCTTCTGCACAGTCTCTTCACTATATGTTTCCATCTTTTAAAGTCAGGTCAAAATTTAGTTGTGAGGTCTGTCAATTGAATAAACATCAAAGGAGTACATACTCTCCTCGTCCAGAAGTCAAAAGTGATACTCCATTTTTTTTAATACATACTAATGTTTGGGGGCCCTTGAGTGTCTCTAATATTTCTCAAAAAAAATATTTTATTGCTTTTATTGATGATTTCACTCACACAACTTGGTTGTTTGTCTTTAAGGAGCGTTCTGAGATACCATACATTTTTAAGTCATTTCATGCTATGGTACTCAAACAATTTGGTTAGAAAATAAAAATTCTCCGGTCTGATAATGCCAAATAATACATTTCCAAAGACCTTGACTCTTTTTGTCAAGAAAATGCCATTATCCATCAAACATCATGCGCCTACACTCCTCAACAAAATGGTGTAGCCGAATGGAAAAATCATCATATTCTTGAGGTAGCTCGAGGTTTGTTATATGCCAAGAAAGTTTCATACTTTTATTGGCCTCATGCTGTCCTTACAACTTGCTTTCTTATTAATCGTCTGCCATCTACTATTCTTGGTAATAAATCTCCCTACTCTAGATTATTACCGAATGATGATCCATTTTCATTACCATTGAAAGTCTTTGGTTGTCTATGTTTTGTTCATAACTCATTACATTGACATAGCAAACTTGATCCTAAATCTATCAAGTGTATTTTTTTCGAATACTCTCGCATACAAAAGGGTTATGTTTTTTATAGTCCTACTCTTCAACGTTTATTTGTGTCCAGGGATGTAACATTTTTTGAAGACTACTCATATTATTCTGATGGTGCTCCTCTTGTTCTATCTTCAGTACCAAGTTCCCCTAGACCGGTTGTGCTTCGTGATACAGAAATCATTCAACCACCAGAGCAAATGGTCGACACCACACCTGTTGAGTTAACAGATCCACCAAAGGTAAGCCCTTCATCTCCAGTTATTTTTTGTCCTCAATATGATACTCGCCCTAGTGCTATACAGAAAGAACCTCGATCATGCACTCAACCTTCTACTTCTCATCCTTTTTCCAATTTTGTGTCTCATCATCGCCTCTCACCTTTATGTTGTCAGTTTCTTTCTTCTATTTCCTCCATATCTGTTCTACAGTCATATCAAGAGGCTCTACAACATCTAGGATGGAAGGCAGCAATGGTTGAAGAAATGAAGGCCCTTAATGACAATCATACTTGGTCACTGGTTCCTCTTCCCACAAATAAAAAACATGTTGGTTGCAAGTGGGTTTATACTAATAAATATAATTTGGATGGGTCCATTGCATGCTTGAAGGCTCAACTGGTGTCCAAAGGTTATACTCAGTGCTATAGAATTGATTATGAAGAAACATTCTCTCCGGTGGCAAAAATGAACTCGGTACATATATTATTATCTCTGGCAGCCAATTCATCATGGCCAATTTATCAACTGGATGTCAAAAATGCATTTCTTAATAGTGATATTAAAGAAGAGATTTACATGCAACAACCACCTGGGTACAACAACCACCTGGGTATGTGGTTGAGGGGGAGTCTGTTTGCCGCCTTAAAAAATCTCTATATGGTCTCAAGCAATCTCCTCGGGTGTGGTTTGAGAAATTTAGTCAAGCCATCAGACGGGCCGGTTTTCACAGATGTTCTGTAGATCACTCAGTATTTATTGAAAATACAGTGAGAGGTACGGTGATTCTAGCTATATATGTTTATGATATTATTATAATTGGGAGTGATTCCAAGGGCATTAAGAAAACAAAGGAAAGAATATGTACTGAATACAAGACGAAGGATCTTGGATTACTCAAATATTTTTTGGGTATTGAAATATTACAATCCAGTCATGGGATTGTCCTATCCCAAAGGAAGTATGCCCTTGATCTACTAGAAAAAACATGAATGATGGGATGCAAGAACGAAATTATGTGGAGGTACTGGAGAAGATATAGATATTGGAAAATATCAAAGACTAGTGAGGCGACTTATTTATCTGTGTGTAACAAGGCCGGATATTTAATACGCAGTAAGTGTGGTAAGTCAATACATGCACAAGCCACAACTTAGTCATTGGCAGACACTTGAAAGAATACTACGATATCTGAAAGGAGCTCCTGGAAGGGGGCTTCTCTATAAAAACCATGGTCACTTCAACATCAAAGGATTCTCAGATGCGGACTAGGCCGAATCTCCAGATGACAGAAAATCTACTTCGGGATATTGTACGATGGTTGGAGGGAATCTGGTTACATGGAATAGCAAAATGTAGTAGCACGGTCGAGTGCAGAAGCAGAATACAGGGCCACGACACACACTGTCAGTGAACTCGTACGGATAAGATCCCTTCTCACTAAATTGGGATTCTACAAAGAAACTCCAATAGATTTGTACTGTGACAATCAAGCATCTATACACATTACATCGAATCCAATCTTCCATGAAAGGAAAAAGCATATTGAGGTGGACTACCATTTTATATGAGAAAAGTTCCAAGCTGGTTTTGTATCTTTGAAGCATATTTCATCACAAAATCAAGTTGCAGACATTCTCACCAAACCGGTCACTCACAAGATTATATCTACCATATGCAGCAAGCTAGGCATTTATGATTTCTTCTCACCCCCAACTTGAGGGGGAGTGTTACAATGTGGGACCCACCATGGTGCTCAAGCTAGTGGGACCCACCATGAGGACGTGGGACATCTAGAAGAGTCTTAGAGGATGTGGGACACCAAGAAGAGTCTTCACCCAAAGCAAGCACGAGTTAAGGAATCAAGACGCACAAGCTGAATTCAGTTAGAAGACTTGAAGATCAAGTGAGACCCAAAAATATCTCACGAGCTAGCACTCTTATCAAGATGCGTTGGGAGATCATGAGGACCCACAAGGATAAGGTTACAAGTTGGCTTATCCCTTATATTCACGTGAATAAAGAAGGACTCCTAGTTCAACTCAAGTTAGTCTTTTAGTAGTTTAGTTTGAATAGACTTATATTAAAGAGTTAGAGTTGGAATGTAATTAGAATTAAAAGACAAGTTGTATAAGGACTCTACCTCCTCCTCTACTGTAAATAGAGGTGTTGTAATTTGGAATTAATCAAGTTACACATCTCATTTTCGAGTTACTCTCTCTCTCTCTCCCTTGCTTGGCGCAACCTCTCTTTGCTCTTTTAGTTTTTCTTCTCCCTACCCGAGAGCTCTTCTTCCCTTTTCTCTTTTTTCTTTCTTCTTTCCTTTGCTCGAAATTATGGAAAAGGGATCCTAAATTCAACACACTCATAGTAGCTTGTTTTTTATATGTTGGAATTCGTACTATTTAACCCAAACTTGCCCCAAAGGAAATCTCTCTCTCTCTCTCTCTCTCTCTCTCACTCACTCTTTCACTTTTTTGAAAACCAAGCCTCCTAAGCCCTTCTACATGATTTGAGAAGTTTTTTCCTCCTCTAGAACATAAAAAAAGAAAATTTTGAAAGTTTTCTTCATTAAGCTAAATATTTTGGTGTTTGTTCATTTAAGTCCTTTACTCAGACTTCGGTTTGCTCAATGTGTACCAAGTAATTTTAAATTTTCATATTTGATTCTGGCATTGAATTGTGAGTAATTGTGTGATTGAGGACCATTTGAAATCAGTTTTGCACTCTCTTCTATTTTTGAGTCATCATTTAAGTCCTTCACTCAGATTTCTGTTTGCTAAATGTGTACCAAGTAATTTTAAGTTTTTATATTTTATTCAGGCATTGCATTGTGAGTAATTGTGTGATTGACCATTTGAAATTAGTTTTGTAGCCTCTTCTATTTTTGAATCATATCACTACATGCATATTGTTATTTTACTGGGGCATTTGAATGGGCTTTTACTACGCATTGAAATTTGGTGATCAGATTTTAAATCCAAGTATTTACATGTATATACTTTGAGATATATCAATTATACTTGGTTGAGTATAGTGAACTAGTATTAAGTATACTTTGAAATCATTCACTAAAGTTCACATTACTACTCATGCTATACTTTGTAATTAATTATTACATTGAGTTGCACAATATGCATCCCCAAATTGAAAAACAATATGAAATTCACATTGAGCCTACATTTTTAAATCAAGACATCTTAACCTGCCTATATTTTCAAATTAAGTCATTATGGACTGTTATGAGCTGTCTTCATTTTAAAATCAAGTCATTAAAGAATAATTTAAGTTTCTGATTACATTAGATGGATAGATACATATTTGTTTGTGCTTAGATTGTTCAAATATGCCTATTGAGAGACTTTATATTGGGCTATAATGTAACCAAGTAATCCTTGCGATTGTGTCAAGTCTCGAGTAGGTAAGGCCATCCTCACACTGAAGTCGTTAGAGAAAAGTTGTTGTCACTAAGGAGTAGAAGTTGGGAAATGTTATGTTTCATGTGTGAGCCATAAGACCTTGTGTAGCCAGGCAATGTTGATAATCTTTTTTTGGATTTAGGCTTATGTAGCTTAGTAAATTATTGAATAATCCGTTTTTGAGTCTAGCCTAGTATAGCTAGTTAGATACTGTAATTCTTAGTAAGGGAGTGTTATTGTATGTTGGTTATTGTAGTCAATTGAGTGAGTTAAGTTCCTGCGGGGGCAATATTTTAATTCGCCTTAGAGGCGTTTTGCTATGGATACCATAGGGTAACCCAACCTTATTGGGCAATATTTTAATTGGCCTTAGAGGTGTTTTCCTATGGATAGCATAGGGTAACCCAAGCTTGATGGATGCTTAAGGTGTTAAAACGTCTTGGAGAGTGGACCAACAATCTATAGGAGGATTGTGAGCCACTTGAAAATCTTGTTGTATGTAAGTGCTTTTGCAAGTATCATTGGTCATTGTGCATGAACGTAATTTGTAAAATTGACTTTGAATTAATTAAAAACACGTAAAAACTAAGCAAAGGTATTTGTTCTTTTTATAATAGAAATTGATCCAAGACAAAGGGGAAGGAGGATGGTGTTGACCGAATATTGGCTCCATTCTTGATTTTGATGATAACAAAACTTAAATGAGCTAACAATTGCAATTTTTGTATTTAAGACATATTTCCTTCAAGAGACACAAAATTCAAAGGTCTAAACATTGAATCAACACGAGTTTCTCAAAGACTAGCTCCATGAAATGTCAAAGCACTCTTGAAGTAACACCCAGAAAGAAGAAGAAAATTTGAAGACAAAAGTTTAGGAATAATTGAGAAATGTCAAAAATCATTCTATATAAGAAACAACCCGATTCTTCCAAAACTTGAGTACAATGCAAATTTTGGAGCTTTATCAAAAGCATACACACATGTCATATATGTATGAATAACTATGGTCACAATTGTTCATGATTTAAAAATTCACATAGTAAATTGGCACCGAAATAATCGATCTGTATCTCCCAATGATTGATCAATCAAAAGTGCACAGGCCAAAAATATAAAGCATGATCAATCAACCAAAGTCAATGGATCGATCATCAAGAACATGACCAAACTATCTTATAAAGTATAATTGATCAACCCAATTGGATTGATTAATTAATATTATCTAGGTAAAGAAAATTCATGTTGGAGGTTGAAGATAACCTCCAACATGCACCAACGTGCGTAAAAAAAAAAGTTTTTTAAGATGTGTCACTTTGCTGTGACAAAGGTGTACTATGTCAGCCTTGCCATGACAGAGGTGTGAAAAAAATAAAAATAAATAGTGTGGGACTTGAATAAAGGCCAACTCGGCCCATTCAACACGAGTGTTATAATTGAAGACATTTAAGTCATATATGAATAACTAGAAAATCAATATATTTGGTTTTTATGCTTTTTCATTTAATGTATATGAATTAAATAGTTATACATGCATATATGAATGTATAATATGTATATATTTTAATTTTTCTATTGAGAAAATTTTATTTTGGTTTTATGCATACTTAATTTTATATGCATATTTTTGGTTGACCTAACTATAAAGAATTAATAATTGGCATAAATTCTAATCAATTATTTTGATGTCATATTTTCATTTACATTTGAGTAGTTCAGTAATAGCCACAACATTCTTAATTATGAAAAATGTCTAGTGACATTAAACTTAGTCACAAAAAGGTAATGACATCAAAATTTGTGATGAATCATGGAAATATAATTATTTAACCCCACAGGATAATTGTTATATTGAAGTCATTAATTAAGATGAGATGGGAATATTTTGACAAAAAAAAAATTTCTAGTTGCCCACAGGCCTGGAAAATTCTTTTAGAAATAAATTTATGATCCCATCACTTTGTTATAATCTAAGCCCACAAAAAAGTTATAATGACACGTTGATTTATTTTCTTGAATTTATTTACATGGGTAAATATTTAATATTTGGCTTCATTGCTTGTTTTAGTAAGCATTGTTGTTTATTTTGCAGTCGTTCAAACTTTATCTATTCTGAATTTTGATTCCAAAGAGAAAATTCTCTTTTCATTGGGGTGCATGGACTTTGATTTGGTACTTCGAGTGGATGAACCTCCAAGACCGATGGAATTAGGTACCCAAGTTGAGGAAACATCATATGGCCTTTGGGAGCGATCTAATCACTTATGTTTGATGTTTATCAAATCTCACATTGGAAAAAGTATATGTGGATCCATTCCCGATTATACCAAAGCAAAAAAATATCTTCAAGCTATTTAAGATCAATTTGAGACTTCTGACAAGGCATTAGCGAACACCTTGATGATGAAAATGTGTTCCATGAAATTTACTGGTACCAAAGGTGTACGTGAGCACACCATGCAAATGCGGGACATAGCCGCTAGATTGAAGTCATTGGAGATTGAGATGTCCTTTCGTCTCAATTGCTACCAATGCCACTGCTCTCCCACATCTTTTCGTCGGACAATGTGATTCCGTCCGTCATAGCTGCTACCAATACCACTGCTCTTCCACCAGACGATGTGAGTTCGTCTGCCCCAGCCACTACCAGTGTCGCCGCTCTTCCACATCTCTTCACTAGACGATGCGATTTTGTCCGTTACCAGTGTTGTTGCTCTTCCACATCTCTTCACCATCCGCCCCAACTGATACCAGTGCCACTGCTCTTTCCGTCCTTTAGCTTCCACAAACATATTTCCTCTTCTTGAAGACCAAGATTAGATTATCATCTCGGAGCTCCATCTTGTAGGGGCATGATAGAGATAAGGATAAGGATTGAAATATAAGTACCAAATAGACTCAAACTCAAACTCAAACTCTGAAGAATTGTAATCTATACTGTCGTTGTTGTAATTTTATAAATACCTGCCTCCTCATAAATGAAAATCACGACAAATATTATTCTCAATTCCTAAATTCTATAAAAAAACACTCGGAAATGAAAATATCTAGTGTTTCTCTTTACAAATGAAGAAGGCTCTATTAGATTCTTAGAGCTGCCTAAGAAACCTTACATCATTATAATAGAGTTCACAACGGGATATATCATTATACGAAAGAATTCATTTGAACAGACTTCGTTATCATTCCACTCATACAAACACCACACTTACAGAAGTTTTCAATTCAACTAGACAGATCTTCGAACATGAAGTGCTAGCTCTCGGTCTTATGGACCAGATTTGTAGTAAGATAGAACCGTGTAGACAGTGCCAAGCGTAGTGAGGTTTAAGAGGACAGCACCAGCGAAAACAGAGATGATACTCCATGGGCTCTTGAAGTATGTCTCTTTAAGGTTTATTCTCCAGTCCCGGAATCTTCTCTTCCACTTCATCATATTTCTTTTACGGTACTCGTGCATTTCAGATCTCAAGTCCTCATAAGAGGTTTCCAGCTCGCATTTGGTATTGTTACGCAGTCTGTGTAGGAACCCAGCTATCTTTTCTTCGTCTGGAAGGTTTGAGGATATGATACCTTCAGATTGAAGCAACCGAACATCCTTAGGGCTTTTGGCGAGGAAGCTGATGAATAGGATAAATGACCTAATTTCATGGCCTTCACCTGGATGTAGAAGCTCGAAGGCTACCATATTCAACAGCTCAATCCCTCTGGCTTGATTGACTAGAATTTCTGGCAAGCTCAGAATCCCGTTTTCCTTATCAAAGGTGATGTCCAAGTCGGAATTTGATTCAGACTTTTTGCTGAAAACAATACCTGCTTCACGTAATATAGATGCAGGGTAGAATGTATTACTCAACTTCTGTGTGCCTTCGCGATGGTGTCCAATTTTCAGCTTCCGTAGCCAGTCCAAGTAATGTAATCCCATGATATCCTTCATTTCAGAGCGACAGAGATTGAGTATACTGTATATACTTAATCATCAAAATGACCTCATTAATTTTAAAATTAACTCAGTTTCGTTTTTCATGGTTTACCTTTTCCTTCTCTGCGGCCGTGATCTCCGTGCCTTCTTGTGCTTCCTTTTCTGCTTCTTTGATCTTTCCCACCTGTCGCTTCTCCTGCTTTCTGGGTAGCGTTCGTTTTTTCAGTACAAGGGAAAGCATTGTTATCAAGGAATACGGAAGCTGGTTTTCTAACAGGGAGAGATCATTTCGCAAGTCAATGAGAGTAAAGGGTCCTGCACTAGAGCTGAACACCGGATCACTATCGCAGTAACCAAGCTCAGCTGGTTGTGTTTTTATAATGTGTACGTCTATGATCTCCAGCCAAAACATTCCATCAAGTACCATCAATTGAAGAAACTTATCTTGGTCCTTCCATTTCTTGTCCAAATCTCTGTACGACTCCATTAAGCGCTTCGTCACGGGCTGCAGTGCCTTAAGATAGTCTGCAACAGATGTTCTTGACCTCTTCAGGACATGCGCTAGAGCTCTATGCTTGTGTTTTTCCATTTCCATGAGGTGAGGAGCACCGTGATGGTAAGGTCCAAACGATACTAATTTGGGCGTGTAAGCCTCGGGATTTGCTTCCCTCATGTTGGAGGGCACACGGTAAATGCAGCAATTTTCCCACTGTTTCGCCTCTTCCTCGCTGGATAAATTCTTCAGCTTCTCCAAGAGGTCCATATCCAGAATCACATCCTCTTTATTTGGAGTACTAATCTGCTTCTCCTCTGCTGTTACATGCACGTAACACTTGTCCGCTAGATGATCTGCTTCTACTGTAATTTCTGCTTGCTTCAGTAATCTCTCCGTCTCCATCTCCATTATGTAAGTGTTTCAAAGCAACCGAGCAGAATGATTTCTCGCTTGCTTGTGGCTGTCTTACTCGACTCTCTTCTGCAGATAAATCAACGCCAAGAAAGAAGTCGAAGAGAGAAATAATCATCAACTAAACATCAACTGTCACTGTTTTTTCTTCCCCTCCATTCTATCTCTGTTTTCGATTGGCAACAGAAGTCTATCCAAAGCTCCAAACAATTTTAGCCACTTCTTTTTCTTTGCGAAAAGTGGTCTTTGCTCCTTTGCTGGAACACTGGCCTTTCCTATGCCCCATTCTATACAATAATTGAGCTCTTGCAAGTTGCAAGTTCGATATGTTTCTTTCTGATGAAGATTTCAAATGAAAGGACAGCTTTCTCTTTGCCAGCTTACGCCTCTTCCTTTAAGAAACCATGGGGTCAACAAGGTCCTTCGTCTATGCCCCATTCTCTTCAATAATATCATGCTGCCAAGTCCCATCAGTTCCTTTCTGTGTTGCTTTTTTTCTTTTGATACAACCTCCAAAGCTGATGCATTTGCTTGTAATTATTGAAGATGACTACAAAAAGTCTATTCAAACTCCAATCCCTCTTAGCTTTTTCTTTTTCCCAAATGTGATGTTTGCCACTTTTGTTGGCTTGTCCTTACCATGCCATTTAATACCCCCATTGGTTCAACCTTTCTCTATAACAATTTGTACTTTCGAGCTATAACAATTCCCTTTTTTTTTGTGTGTTTTTCAAATCTTTTGTACTTATTATATATGACTGTCTTAAGTGGATTTGTATTATATCTTACAAAAAATTAAAATATAAATGACATACCAAGTGTTTAAAATTAAGGAAATTTTATTATACTATCCAATTTTTAAAAATAATAACACAAATAATCAACTTTAAACTTAATTGTACAAATACCCAATATTGACGGGTCAAGTGCACATGTGTACAAATCCACTTACGCGGTGTCATGTCTTCATGCCACATCAGCACCCTAAGAGTCTTATGCCATGTCACCCACCACGTCCTTGGGAAGACATGTCATCCTCCCCGTAGGATAGCCCATCATTGAATGTCATGTAGACCCTCCATGTCAATTTGCCTTTTATTGCTATTTTCATGATTGATTGATTTAGGTAATTTTGTAATTAATTTTTAAAAAAATATATAAATTTCTGGTTTTAAAAAATCATACACATTTCATTTCATTAACTTCACTTTAAGATAATAATATGATTATTTATTATTTAAAAAATAATTCTTAATATAATTAATACTTTATTTTAGGTAATACTTTAATGTAATTATTTCAATTTAAGATAATACAATATTTAGTAAAAAATAATTTAGTTTTAAAATTCTTATTTTTTGGTATAAATATTCTACCAAAACATAAAATTCATACACTAATTAATAAAAAAATTATTCTTACCTATTTAATACCTTTTATTATTGATTTAAAAAAATAATTTAATTTGAAATTTTATTTAAAAATATTTTAGAGTTTAAAAATCTAATTTGTTGGTACACTTTTTATTTAATTATATTTAAAAATATCTAAAAATAATAATTTCATTCAAAAAATTAAATCATAAAAATATTTTTCAAAATCATTTAATTTGTTATAAAATTAATATTTTATTTTTAAAAAATATTTTTAGAACTTAAATTTAAATAAAAATTTTAATATATTTTCTAAATATTAAATATATTTTAATTTTTTTTAAAAAAATTAAAATATTTTAATTTAATTATTTAATTTTAAAAATATTTATATATATATATATTCAATTTTAAAAATATTAAAAATATTTTTAAAGCATTTATGGGTGACATGTCTTCTTGATGACATGGTGTAAGACTCTTAGGGTGCTAACATGGAGTGATGACATGACACCACGTAAGCGATCAAAGCTTACGTGTCACCTTTAACCATACACATATTCAATTGACGGGTCAAAATTGGGTATTTGTGCACTTAAGTTCAAAAGTTGGTTATTTGTGTTATTATTTTAATAAAATTGGGTAATATACTGAAATTTCCTAAAATTAATACCTAAAAAAAAAAAAAACTAACTAACTATTACTGCCATGAGTTTGTGTAAAGGAGCTGATCGTATTTGACTACAAAACTTGAAATTGTATTCCTTTTTAGAAAATTGGTGACACTTATGTCATCTTTTACTATTTGTTAAGAGTTAGAAGGGCACCATTTATTTCTTCTAACCTATCATTTGATCTTTTAAACAATATTGAAAATTATGTCATTAACAATACTCCAAAAGTTTGTTAAAATTTTGTATAGAAACATTACCTCAATTCATGAAAATACAAAAAAGATTAAGTAAAATGGTTGGCATCTTCAGTTCATGGTACTATCTTTACTTTGGTCTCAATGAGTTTGTTCATCTCTATATATACGTACATAATATAATGAATTGATATTTACAAAAGTTTTCCAAGTATTGGTTACTCATGGGATCTCATTCTCAAAAGTTTCAAATATTCTTTTAATAAATATATTTATAAAAAAATCTTGATATTATATGCTTGAATAATGTAAAAAAAAAAAAAGTGTCAAAACCATCTTTGTAACACTTCATTGTGTTTTTACGTATTTCTTATGTACATATCTAAAATTCGCAAGTCAATTAATTTTTAATTAATAATTTTTTGCTTTCAGTTACAAATTAGTAACTGTACTAATTTTATATAACACTACTTGCATGTCCACCATCTCATTTTATATTCTTATGTAACACTACTTGCATGTCCACCATCTCATTTTATATAAGTACAAAATCAATCAAGTAGTGCACGTCCACCTCAGCAAAGACAAATAACCTCCACCTAAGATGTATGCACACCCACATGACTTCATGCAAAGCAAGCCATTGCAATGACCCATGAAAGATAATTCTCTCACATTATTCTCAAGGGAAGATGCTCTATAAGATTCTCTCAATCAAGATCTTTAAAAGAGAAAGAGATATCACAAGGAAGCCAAGATCATCTTAATCAAAATCCTACAACCAAGGGAAGAGATACTCTCAATCAAGTTCCTATAAAGTAGCTCTAAGAAAGACAAGTGTAGCTAGGAATTTTGAACTATTTCTAGGTGAGCAAATCTAAATGGGAAAGTCATTCTTTACTCTCTCTCTCTAGAGACCTCTATACATCCTCATATATTGTACTACATGTTGAAATTTTGTGTATAAATAGGACACTGCTTTGTTTTTTGTGTATAAAGTGTCAAAGCCATCTTTGTAACACTTCATTGTATTTTTATGTATTTCTTATGTACATATCTAAAATTTGCAAGTCAATTAATTTTTAATTAATAATTTTTTGCATTCAGTTACAAATTAGTTTAAGTAAAAGTGCTGTATTTTATTTTTAAATATTTAAAAAAATATTGTAATAAAATAGTTTATGCAATGCAAATAATAAATTTCAATTTTCAATACCAGAAGATAAACAATTTTATCGGTGAAATCAGAGGTTTAAAACTTTTGGATGTGAAATTTGAAATTTTTGTGAAGGCATCTACAATTTAAACTACTTCCATGAAAGGGTCCCAATGTAAATCTCAGCATACCCATGCACATCCACCATTTCATTTTATATAAGTACAAAATCAATCAAGTAGTGCATGCCCACTCAGCTCTTCATTCAAAAGACAAATAACTTCCACCTAAGATGTATGGACACCCACATGGCTTCATGCAAAGAAACCTAACGCAATGACCCATGAAAGATCATTCTCTCACATTATTCTCAAAGGAAGATGCTCCACATGATTCTCTCAATCAAGATCTTTAAAACAGATATTGTAGGAAGATTTGTGAAGTATTGATAACAAAGGCTCATTAACTTTTCAATAAGAGGTTTGATGGGGTAATATATTCCCCACAAACCAAACAAGCCATTTTTTGCTCGTTTGCAAATAGTTGAGTTCATATTGTTCAATCAAAGTAAAATGGATGATCGATCAATCAAGTGTAACAACTATCTTTCTATCAGAATGTGACTTATTGATCGATGATATAATTATTCAATATCTTCCTTTTGAGTCTGGCAATTTAAGTTGATCGATCAATGTACATGGTATGATCGATCATTCTTTGTGTCCCTGATTGGCAAAGTTTTGTATGTTCGATCAGTCTTAGAGGTTGATCAATCAGTCAGTAAGAATTTGCTTTGCCTGGACAATATTGATTGATCAGTCTAAATGGGTTGATCGATCATGCTATATAGCACAAATTGGTCATGTTTTGGATGATCAATCAATCAACTTTGGTTAATCGATCATGATCGATCGATCATGTTTTATGTTTTTGTCTTGTGCATTTCTGGTTGCTCGATCATCGGCAAATGTTGATCGCTCATTCCAGTGTCAATTCGTATAATAGACTTTTAAAGCATGGGAATGAATGATCCTAAGTAATTCTAACATATATGAAATGTGTGTATGAATTTTTGAAAACATGTTTGAATGCAAAATATGTCATAAAACTCCAAGTTTGCATTGTACCTTACTTTTTGGATGGAGTGGATAGCACTTTCTACATAGACTAAGTTATTGATATTTCTCAGTGAATCCTAAAACTCTAGTCTTCAATTTTTCTTCATCTTTTGAGGGTGATTGTTCAAGAGTTATTGACTTTCACATAATGCTAAGGGCTTTGAGAAGCTTGTATTGATTCAATGTTTTAGACCTTGAAATCATGTCTATTGAAGGAAAAGTATATGAAATACTAGATTTACAATTGTTAGCTCTATTAAGTTTTGTTATCATCAAAATCAAGAAGGGAGTTAACACTCAGTCAACAATCTCCCCCTTTTTTATGATGATAAAACCTAATGTTGAAAAATTACAATTACAACATCTCTAAGGTTGGAGCCTAGTCACATGTGCAAAATTTGAAAAATGGCTCCCCCTTAATCTATGTGTATCTCAATGTACATTTTAGGTTTCAATTTGTAATTTTTAGTTTGCCGAATGGATCTAATTTTGTTTCCCCCTTTTGTCGTACTCAAAAAGATATTAAGGATGTGCATGAGTAACAAAAAGTAGCTCAAAGGTCATTTCATATATAATTTGTAGATTTACAAAAAGTGAAATAAATACAAGTACTCAAAGAAGGTAATTGTTGGATTTAGGATCCCATGATAAGGTCCTCAATCATAGTGGTGAGAGAGGAGAGGAAGAAGAAGAAGAGGAGAAGAAAGGAGAGAAAGAAAGAAGAGAAGAGGAAAAAGAGAGAAGCATAAAGAGAGATGGAGCTCATGAGAGCTTAGGAGAATGGAGAAAGGCTAAGGACGAATTTGAGAGAAGAGGGGAAGGCTTGAATGATCTATCTCTCACCTTGTGTTAAGCACCTAGCCAATACTACCCAAAAGACCGGCCTGTTAGGAGCGGAAGACATAGGTACTTAACCCAGGACCATAACATCACACCCCGCCCGCCCGAGCCGACGACCACGGCGGCATTAACACAGCAACGCGACCGGTTCAGGGGTCACGCCAGGGGCTTGCGGTCCACCTGCGCACGCGGCCGCTGGGACTCGAAGTCAGGACGTAACGCCTGCTCTGATACCAAATGTTAAGCACCTAGCCAATACTACCCAAAAGACCGGCCTGTTAGGAGCGGAAGACATAGGTACTTAACCCAGGACCATAACACCTTGAGCCTCTATTTATATTTTTTGACAGAGTGTGACATTAACTATAATTCCCTTCGGGTTTTAAGCTTTCAAAAGGGAAAAACATAAGTAGACATTCTTCACCTTACATAATTATACCCTTGTGTTGTCCTTATGAGATGAGCACCTATTTACCATTTGTGCCACCTCATTGACGTGGGCGTGCATATTACTTTAATACCACATAAGGTGCCTTCCAACACTTCCCCTCAAGTGGGTGGGGAGAAAACATCGTAGATACCTAGATTGTAGCATATAGTGGTTAAGATCTTGAATGTGATTGGTTTTGTAAGAATGTCTGCCACTTGCCCTTAAGATAAAACATGACTAAGAGATAAGATACCAACCTGAAATTTCTCCTGTATAAAATGGCAATGTACCTCAATGTGTTTTGTCCTCTCACGGAAGACAAGATTTGAAGTGATATGAATGGTTGCCTGGTTGTCACAATATAATTCCATAGAAGCTCCTTTATAGAATCTCAATTCAGTAAGAAGGAAACTAATCCATAGGAGCTAACTGACTGTGTGGGCCATAGCTTTGTACTCTACCTCTACATTGGACCTTGCAACCACATTCTGCTTTTTGTTTCTCCATATAACTAGGTTACCTCCAACTAAGGTACAATACCTCGAAGTGGACTTCTTGTCATCGGGTGATCCAACCCAATCTGCATATGAGAAACCTTCTATGTTGTAGTGATCAAAATTCTTATAGAGAAACCTTTTTTTTGGAGCTCCATTTAAATATATTAATATCCTTTCCAAGGCTTGCACAATGGGTAAGTTGTGGTTTGTGCACATACTGTCCTACCACTCACTGCATATGATATATTTGGTTTAGTCACCGTGATGAAGATAAACTTTCCCACAAGCTTCTAATATTTACTTATATCAACATCTTCTCCAGAGTTTGCACATAGTTTTACATTAACATTCACAGGAGTATCTACAAGTCTACTCCCCATCATCCCTGTGTCGTCTAGTAGATCCAAAACATACTTTCTCTAAGATAATATAATTCCATGTTTGGACTAGAACACCTCAATTCCCAAAAAATATTTTAAATTCTTGGCATTTTTTTAGACTTCTTTTATGTTGTCTACATCACTACTAGTTAAGACGATATCATCTACATAAACCACTAGTAATACTTTCCATTTTAAGATATTTAAACATAGGATACCATGACGTATAATCATAGTAGAAGAGGATTAAGGGGTGAGGAGAAGAAAAAGAGTTGTGGAGAGAAGGTTTTAGGAGGAGAAGAGGAAGAGTGACGAATTTGAAGAAAATAAGAGGAAAAATTGGGTAATGGACTTATCCAAACCCTCCCCCTTAAGTTGTATTTATAGATATCAAAAACACTAATATTATAAAATTACCCCTCCCCCTAGTAAAAGTTAATAAGATACATACATCATAAACTAATTATATCAGTACCTTTATGAGACAACTCTTTATTTACCATCATGTGGGCCTTCTCCTTGGTCTGTGGGGTTGAGCCCATCTTCCACACACTTGGACGTGGGATTGGGCCCATCTTCCAACATAAGGTATTCTTGATGAAGACAGAATGATTTATTGAGCACCGGCTGAATCCAAACCGTAACATTGGTTAGCTAAAATTTTCAAACCAAGCCCGAGGGGACTGTTTAAGTCCATATAGAAGTTCTCTCAATTTACATATTGTTGGAAAAAGGTGTTTTTTTAAAAAAAAATATTAAAGAATATGGGAAAATGATGTTAAAAAAACTCCAAAGAATGTAGTAAACACGACAGAAAATGAAAAAAAAAAATGGTCTTGGTGGTCTTCTCTTGACTTTATAGACATCGAGTTATAGGAAATTAGGCTAGAAATTGGTAACAGGAAAGGATGCCAATGACTAAGGGTTCTTTTAATCTAACTTTCTAGATTAACAGTAAATTTTAAGATTTTTTCGACTAACAAAAGTGATCTAAGAGGCATTTTCAATGTTTTGAATCCGATGTGTATCAATAACATTCAATTTTATTTTATCGAATCGTGAAAGAGAGTTTGGATGATTTCTAGGGCAGTTTTTTTTTAAAAAAAATTCTTGATCGGGGTACTAAAAAGTTTGATTAAGGTAATCTAAAAATATATTGCTAGGTTTTGTAGTATTGTGGACTTGATGAACCATTTATATGAATCATATTTATCATTGTTCCAATTTTCACAACTATGGTATTAACATGTTCTCTTTCTCCTAAACGTTTTCTAATTGCATTAGACCCAATGTTAGGCTCTAATGGCAGGCACAGGATACCATGGCCCCCAATCATATTTCTCTAAAAGTAATAGTATATATTTCCTCTTCTATCACATAACAATATCTTCTCATTTAATCCATTTATATCCTAATATGTGACATATTGTTTGGGTTTTTTTTTCTTAATTTTTAAAATATTTTGGTTAGAATTTAAGAGATTATACCTCTCCTATCTCATCTTCTTTGTATTCATTGACATTTTGCAATCAAGATATAGATAAAAAGGAAAAAAAAAAACATGTCCACAGCCCAAACTAAAGGCCATTGACCTTTTAAGCCATAGACATTATATTCTATACTTCACCCATGTCCAAAGAGGACATGATTGTGGACATGGTGCTGCTAGAGAAACTGTCAACCATGTCAAAAGAGGAATAAGTGAAACAATGGAACAATTGTCATATTTACTACAAATGCTGCAAAACTTGAGTTCTCTATCTTTCCATCTTATCCTTCATATTCTTCTCATTTCAGCTTTCTAGAACTCTTATATAACATTGTGTATGGAGTGGTGAGGGCCAATATGTATATCCCTTTTCCAAAGCCTAGTTATACTTGTTTTTAACAACAGCCCTGCTCATTTCTTAGTTCAGTAATCGTGCTTGCCAGTTTCTGTCATTTTTCTCTTCAATTACAAGGTAAAATGAAGCCACCCAGTGGACTGTGCTGGCCAAGATCGAACCAAACTGTGCATGCTTGTGCATGAAAAAATATTACTCAACTTTATTTCTCTTTGAATTGTTAGCAATTAACTTATTTTGCATTCATGCATGGAAAACAAACAGATACAGAAAACACGTACTATCAGTACAGAATACATCTAGCCACTAATGTAGCCCACCACCGACACCACCCCCTGCTCCAGCGCCACCTCCAAACCCAGCTCCTCCACCTAATCCACCACCACCACCGCCTCCGAACCCTCCACCGCCACCTCCTCCGAGCCCTCCACCTGCTCCTGCTCCACCTCCAAAACCAGCACCACCCCCACTTCCAAATCCTCCTCCTGCTCCTCCTCCACCACCACCTCCAAATCCTCCTCCTCCCCCTCCTCCAAGGCCAGCTCCACCACCAGCACCAGCACCCCCACCGAATCCTGCCCCACCTCCGAGACCGCCACCGCCTCCGAGGCCACCCCCACCTCCACCACCAAATCCACCACCCCCACCTCCTCCAAGACCACCTCCACCGTGGTGGAAGAAGTTCTTTTCCTCCTCAAAGCCTCCCTTGTTCACAAGCTTCCTTCCGCTTGCATTGCAGACAAGGACACCGAGGAGCAGGAGGAGAAAGAACCTGGCCATTTTCACTTGCTTGTTGGGAAGTGGCGGAGGGATGCTTGGTTTATATAGATGTAGAAAGGCTTGAGATGGAGAGGGACAGTTGAGAGGGATTTTAATCCCCAGCTGCGTTTAGGTGATCTTCATTGATGTAGTTCTCCCCTCTCCATTGATTCGGCCATCAACCCTACAGTAACTATCCCCTGGTCCAGATAAAACCACCAATGAGAACGTCTGGCTGACCAAACTCGCCCACCACTTGCCCAAACTCGCCTCCCACTTGCTTGATTGTATTCTCCTCCTCATAGACAACCCGTGCCGTGATAATTAATAAACACAACTGTAAGGTTTGAAAGTGCTTCTCAAAGGAGACCCACCGGAGGTTCTGAAGACTTTTGGGCTGTCAGAAATGAACGGGGTGAATTTTTTAGCTATTTATTCATTTATTAGGCGCCCATCCTCATTAATTACCTGTCCAGTTCTTTGTTTCCACGGAGAGCCTGATGAACTACTCCAGTCTACAGTAACAAAGATAGCAAAGACATTTTTCGTCGAAGAGGAAACCTATTTTGTGCAAGCTGGTCTGTACTCTTCAAAGCTTCAGCTGCACTGGGATCATTTATCCTTCTGAAGAGAAAGTAGGCATTTAATTCGTTTTTTTCCGGGTGTAAAGCTTAATATCTTCAGGAAATGTTTGGTGAGACTTGAGAGAGGGGTTAATGTGGTAAGGCTTTCTACCCCCTCTCCTGTGATGATTTAAAATGAATCATGAAGCTTAAGAAATAATGCAAAAGAGAAGACAATTTCCACAGAAGAGATTGCTCTTCGAGACGAGATATGATCCTGTAAGTTGATCCTATTATTTATATTGTCCGAGAGTTACAGATCATGTGAGGATTACATAGTTTTCGCTTCTTGGTTTAACTGTGTCTGTAAAGCAGCAATATTAACCTTTTTTATAGTGTTCTTGCAAGATGAGATTGATAATGAGAGCTACAATACTACACCTACCACAAAGCAGAAGAGAGCGGTTGGACCAACCAAGTATAAAATTGAGTAATTGCTTAACAAATCTGTACTCACAGTAGCCAATGATCTATATTCTTCCTCAGAATGAGCAACAATGGGTTGCTTGCAAACTCTTCGAGAGGATGAGGTTATCCCCAAGATAAATGCTAAAACCACTAATGGTAAGTGAAGTTTCAGGATCACCAACCCAATCAGAATATGAATTAACCATATGACTCACAAAATTGATAATCCCTTTCATGTATTACAAAATTCATTTTGAGGCCTCAAAATGTTGTTGATATCGAGATGAGTCAAGGTAAAAAATTAACTAAATCTGTCCTCTAAAAAAAATTATACAAACAAATAGTGTGACAAAAAATGAGATGAAATAATGGTTGATGGTGTATAGAATATATATTAGTATGAGAAGTGGAATGCAATGTGGATATTGAAGTGGATGCCATGTGTTTAGGCGGATTCTATATCAGTTTTCCAATGCGGATCTAGAACTGCACCATTGGATTGTGTGGTGGATCCTCGAGTCGAAACCGAACCGCGACATGTGGTTAAGCACTGCAGACCATGTACCATCATATCAGGTCTGTAGCCAATCTCTAAAACCGGGTGTGTGAGCCACGTTGGCTCCTCATCTTCCTCTAGATGCAAAACGAACCAGGGGTTTGAAATCTCAATTGCACCATATTTTCTTGATGTATTTTGACGAAACAAGAGGTAAAATACTCGGATTTGAGTCCTCTTTCAATACCTGTCAATGAAAAACACAAAATTATAAACCATTGTTGAATGGCTTTTGATGAAACAATAGGCAAAATGCTCATAGTAAGCTGATCTATCTAATGCAAAAAAAAAAAAAATTGAATGAAAAACAACGGAATAAATAACACACAAATTATGTGAAAATTAAGTGTGAAACAAAGACTAGCCAAAATTAAACCTGCAGACTCTGATACCATGAGAAATTTTTATGCAAAATATTAAATTAAAAATTAAAGGAACAAAATGCACAAACCAATTTTACCTAGTTCAGCCCTAGGAGCCTAATCCACATACGTAAAGAGAGGGATAAATTGTTTTGAATCAAAAGAAATTTTTATAATCAATACAAGCCTATTTATAGGCTAATGAAAAATACTTTGATTCTTTAATGAAATATTTGAATTTCCTTAATTAAAGAAATCAAAATAATCAATATTTTCTCTTGATTTTAGGAAATCATGACAAATCAATCTATTATCCTAATTTATTATATAATTTAATTTAAAAACTAATTTAATTTCTTTCTTAATCTAATGCATCTACTCCATCCTACTCTTCTATCACTGTCAATACATCATCTATTCCATCAGTCTGTTTCGTTATCTTCTATTTATTATGTTCCTCAATTTTTTATAAATATATTGTTAAAAATAAGCTAATGTCTCACTTACGTTGCTCAATTACCTTCTTTGTGAAGATGGAAAAGCAGTTTTTGGAGATACTGGAGCAGAGGGAGTTGAGGAAGATGCATTGGTCAGGATTTTGGATGAACTGCCTCTCAAGTTTGGGTCAGTTGTTGCGTGTAGGCAAAAACAAGTTAGGAGGCTTGGATGCATGCAGCTGACATGCAGCTGAAACCAATAGTTTTATTCTATTTTTTTTTTCTGGAATAAAAATAGAAACTTAAAAACTTGGGCAATTCGAGTTAAGGAGAGCTCAATTGAGTATGTCTATAACATAAAAACTAAAATATATATGTTCTAATAGCCAAAAAACAAAAAAGGGTCAGCAATGAAAAAGTTGTAATCTACAATTGGGACGTATCTCTCGTGAGGAAATCCAGCCAAGCTGTACAATTTATAATACAATGAGCTACACTGACAATGGTTTTAGTTCTAGAGAAAATAACGAGTAGACAAACGGGTCCAGATGGGTCAAGAAATTTAAATTTTACAGGTATATAAGTCTAACCACAAGTCGAGCAACCAAAACCAACCTGCCTTTATGCCAGAAGACGCAACCGAAAATGATCTGAGTACAATGTAAAACGCAAAGCAGTTAAGAGCTCATAGCTATTTGAATATTTGATCCATAGTTCATATTAAAATAGTGTGGCAGAAGCCAATGACTCAATGGCCACCGGGTGGGATTTGTTTCTAGTGCGAGATTTTGGGCTCAAACCCCAAATGAACAGGGGTATAGTCTGCATGCATAATCAACATTATAAAAATATAAAAAAATATACAAAATCTTACAGTTTTGGGTCTCAATCCTCTCTTAATCAAGCAGGTAATGGTTCTTCCAAAACTGCAAAAAATTGGATGTTAATACCTAAATCAGCAAAATGATAAAAGACAGCTCCATTTTACTACTGCATCCAAACCATCAACAAAAAGTTTATCATAATTCAAATGATCATGGCCACATAAGCAGATTTTGCAATAAAATCCAATCAGGACTAAAGGCACAGGATCTTTCTCAACCCAAGATCAATGTGAAACTCCCGCAAATTAGAGAATTAGCTAGAGATGTGACACAGTACTCAAACAATATCAAAATCTGCCATCAATCGTCTAACTTTTGTCATTTAATTCAAATTTACTGTAAGAGCAACAACAATAGAACGCAAAAAACACAAGCTTTTAATACACACAACGATCACCAAGAAATAAGTTGAGCACGTTATGATTTAAACTTCATTTACTTACAGCCAGGGGATGATTATGATACACATTATAAAAAGAAAGTTTCACATAAAATTAGAAAATTCAGATTGAATTAGTTTGGGATCTGCTAAAGGTGTATCTGAATTTAATGATCATATTTTATTTTTTGCAATTATTTAAACTACAACTTATGATGTTAAGAATACAAAATCCATTAAGAAGAACATGGAAATTGTTGGTGGTCTTCAACGATCATAAGAGAACTAAGAATGAACCATGTAGGTGCTATTTAACCCCACAAGAGTTTTTCTGTTTCTTTCTTTTCTTTTTTTTTGGTTAAAACCATACTAGCTTTGAAAAGTGAAAACATATAAATACTTTTAAAAAAGTCAAACTCTTGATATACCATTATAAGTCTTACGAATTTTTTAGTACCATTTAATGTACAAGAACTGTCATATAATTTAATTTTGAAAAAACTTTGATACAAGCACCTTTCAAGCCCTATGGAATTAAAAACTCACAATTTCAGTTAAATAAGGGTCCAAAGCTTTTCAATGTGCCTGTTTTGTGCTCAGTAATAATGTAAGGGGTGGGATGGGGCAGCAAATCATGGTTGAACTGATACACCTTTCAGGTTTTCCAGGTGTGTTAGACTCCCCCAATGCTAATTGATCTGCTCTAGCCTCTGGGGGGTCCCTATCAGGCCAGTAACTGGCTCCTCTGGACCATCTGTTATACATTGATCTAGACAGCTCATACTGCTTCATTAACAATTTAATCTGAGGAAGACTCGAAGGGTGAAAGGTTGGAAAGAGATCATCCTATATCATCAAACCCTCAATATGTCCATTAGTATGGGTTTCAATCAAAGCTCATAAGGGGTTCACATGTACCTTTTTCTCTACTATGCGCTTGAGAAGCATCTTTCACTTCATATGAATCAGCAGTGTGGACAACCGGCTTATTTGTAGGCACATCAGGAAGCACCAAATTTTCACTAGCCTCATCATCCTCAAGTATCTCAGCCTTCTCCAATGATTCGGTGACTTTAGAATTCACAGAAGCTTGGGGTAAATCTTGAAGAGTGATCTACACAAAAAGACAAGAAAGGCAATCATTTTCTTACACAGAAACAACAGAAATGAAGCTTAGCATACAGTGATGACATCTCAATAGCAAAAGCAGAAACTTAGAGATCCCCCCCAGTCCAAAAAGTGGAAATAGAATTTTTTTGATCAATTAAAAAATAAAAAACTGAAAGGCATCATGGAAGACAAAAGTACACACACTCAGTACCTCGGTTTCCAGGTCTTCAAATTCTGCCAAAACTTCTTCTTCATCTTCTGCAGATAGCTTCTCCCCCAAGATTGCATTAATTTCCTTCAACAACAGATGTGATTGTGAACATCAGCAATGAGTATAATAAGCAAATAGAAAAGCCAAAAGATAGGAAACAAATACATTTCAGGGAAAACCAGTAGCACAAAACATACAATAAGGAAGCTCATTATTAGTCTTCTGTTATATTTACATTTCCAAACAAAGCCAATCAAAAGAATAATATACTTATGGTCCAATGCTCATATTATGCCCTAACCTTTCCAGCTCCTGGGCCATGCAAAATGAGCCACACAGTTTGTAACCAAGTTTTGGCATGTTGAAAAAGATCAAGAGCTTCCACTATCATCATCAAAGGCTTTGTTCAAAATTCTTGAGGAAAAATACATGAATATGACTTGTTGAAGAGAAAATATGGAAGAGTCTTACATGACTCTCATAGCAAGAAATCTCACAGAGCCAAAATTAATATGGTGGAGTCTTATGGGGGTCTCATAGGAGGAGGTCTCACAAAAGAGTCTTAATTAAAGATGTTTTAGTTATGTTAATCTTCTATTTATGTTCAATTATTCAATTGTTCTGGGACTTATCTTTTAGTGTTTAACTTTGGGTATAACTGGGACAAGGATAGTTTAATTGTAATGGGACTCAACTAGTTTCCTTTATTACAAATAGAGGCCCATTATACTTAAATTAGAACAAGTCAGTGAAATTTTGCTCTTTTCCAGAAATTCAACATAACTATTCTTAGAAAAATACAGGAACAACACAAACAATCATAAGGATTAGAGCTTTATAAAACTTTATTGGGGTCTGTCAACATTGATACCCATATCCACAAATATGCTATAGAATGTCATGGTGACTAAAATCAATATTTCAATGAATTAAATAAGACTGAAAGACTTACATCTTGATATGCTTTTGCCTCCTCTGTTTCATCCATCAGCCTTTGCACATCTTCCAATTTGATTTCACTTTGTATCGCTTTCATAGCTTCATTGCCTGCTTTTAGGCTCTCAAATACAGCTTTCTGCTTGCTTGACAGCTCAATATCTGCCAACTAAATGAATTTATGATGTTAACACCAATTAAGAAAAGAAACAGAGAGATAAAGGTTAAAAGACAAAAAACAACACTTCCTATAGAGAAAAAATGGAATAAATGCAAATAAAATTAATATTTCCAAGTTGCTATAGAAACACATACTTGTTGCTCAACATTGATGAGCCAAGAATCAACTTGCTTCAGTAATTCTTCCTGTGTCTTCTTCTTCTTCAATGCAAGTAGAGCCCTGTCTTTCTTCTTATCTCGAATTAAATCTCTTGCTGCCTGCTTCTCTGCTTCAATAACCTTATCGAGCTAGAGTGTCCATGCAAAAGAATTTAAAGTATCAATGCAACGACATCCACCAAGGTTTTTGACTCCTCATATATGCAGTTAACACAATCAACTTTTTTTTTTACACTATGAACTCAATTTGTTTTTTGGACAAGCACTATGAACTATCATGAACGACCGCTGAAAATACTTCTGTACATGAGCAGCTCGTGTAGGCACAATAGAAATTTTTAGACTCCTCTCAAATGACATAGTACGTAACACTAATGATCAAAAAATTGCTGAAAATTATGAGGACATACTAAGCCATCTCAAACAATTTAAGATTTATGAAAAAACGAAGCAGAAAACGAAAGAGACAGACTGAAAAGACAGCAGCTCATTTTTTTTGGAAAGTCACTTTTTAAGTTGTGCATATTTGGTTGCTTCAAGACTGGCTTTCTGCAAGTTAACAAGAATCAGGACCCTGATGGTCCAGCAGCAGAATTAGCCTGATTGTGCCACTTCTCATCCTATCCCTTCTCAAAATATCTTGTCCTTCTTCCTCTTGCCTTCACATGAATAATTCAGAAATTACTGACCCTACATCTACCTAACTTTGAAAAAACACAGAGGTGAACCTTCATGTTCCATTTCCATTCACCCAACAATTCCAATCTTCCATTGATTAAGATGGAGCACTTTCCACTTCCACATCTTCAATCAGAAGATTTCGACTACTTAATGAGGGATGCTTATAGAGAGAGTTCGGGAAATGGATGGCAGAATTTTGCTGTATCTTCTAGATTTTACTCTAAAAGCAAACCCTGCTACCTCCACTAAAAATTACATTTTGACATTTATTTTGAAGTTTTCTTTTACACAAAATTAGATGTAGTTACTCAAAACTGCACTCTAATAGAACCTCATCCCTACCAATTGATGAACAAGTCAATAAAATAGTTATGTTAGCTCATCTGAAGAGGAAATGTGGCTTCAAGTGGAGCCCAAATTAAAACAAGCAGGTAAAATTACTACTCAACTCTAATTAGCTTTTCTGATCATGTTACACATACCCACTAGATCTGCTTCCAACCAATAGGCTCTTCATACCCACTGTCTTAGTGTATTTTTCCTTTTTATTTTTTAACTTAAGTGGCAATAAATGGAAGAGCCACAAAAGTTGCCAAAAGAACTTTAAAAGAAGAAGAAGAAGAAGAAGAAGAAGAAGAAGAAGAAGAAGAAGAAGAAGAAGGAGAAGGAGAAGGAGAAAGCCTCCGTTGGCTTCACAAACTTGACCTGCTTTGGCATAAACAAACTCCATATCACATCTCAATCCACATGAGAAACATTTGATGCATAATCACTATAAGCACCTAAGCAGCTAACTGGTTGCCTGACTAGTTTATGCAATGTCATGTTGAATGGAGCAAGCAATAGAATAACAACATCAACTAAGACATAGATGGTCAAATAGTACAATTATTTCTCTTGCCATCTCTTTACTAGCAGTTTCTTTGTCTTCATTCACCAATTATCTTTAGTTAGGGCAATATGTAACCATTATGGGTAATTTAGCCCCTCACGCCTATGAAACCAGGAGAGAAAAAAGGAAGTATAGGCTTACATATTTTACTCTTGACCATATTGAGGCATCTTCCATGCAATTGAAAATTTTCTTTCAACTCAACAATGACAGTTAAGACATCAATAATGAATTAGGATTCTCACTTTTTTTATAAAGAATTAGGATTTTTACTGCCCACAGGAGTTCTGCTAATGTTTCTTGAGCACTCCACTAAGACCTTGATTATAGCAAAGCTGACAATAACAAATTTGATGAAGAAAAACAAATCATTTGAAGCACTATTCGCTAAATACGAGGGAACAGATAACTTTTACCAATGTCGCAACAATCTAAAGTATGAATTTATCAATTTTCTGCTAAACAATATACCCTTTTCTTTCGTTAATGTGCTCTAAATAATAATAAAATTCAATAAGTAATCCATGAAAAAATTATTCAGATACAGCTTCACAAACGTTAATGAATGAGCAGACAATGTCTCATTGATTGTATATGTTAAGGAAAGATAAAAGAAGAATTAAAAGAATGAACCAAACCTGCTGCTGGTATTGACCAAGCTTACGCCGCTGAGTTTTAAGAGACAGAATCGCACGGTCTACTTCAGTGATTTTTGGTTTCTTGACAAACAGATTGCCCATAGTTGCTCCAACTAGATTCTCTCTTTTTTGTTCTTAAAAGGGAAAAAAGCCGGACAACGAAATTCTTGCATATATTCTTCTGAGTATTTCCATGCCAATGAAAACAAACATACAGGGTGAGTTTTCACAAGCTCAAACAGCAAGCATAGATCTCAAACTCAGTTCAGACAACGAAATTCTTGCATATATTCTTCTGAGTATTTCCATGCCAATGAAAACAAACATACAGGGTGAGTTTTCACAAGCTCAAACAGCAAGCATAGATCTCAAACTCAGTTCAAATTACACTAACTTGGCCAAGTTGACTTGGATCAATAACACAATTGAGTAACTTTTTTAAAAATCGGTCACTAGATTTGTCAATCAAATTTGTCCTGGACAAATTATAAGTACAACAAAAAAGACTGTACAAGAAACATACTAACACCTAAAAATTTAAGAATACAGCAACTAAATGAAATAAGAGCACTGAGAAGAGAATTTCTGAGAAATAAAACTATTAAAACATAACAAATAAATGAAATAAGTACCAGAATTCTAATAAGCTTAGGAAGCCAAGGATAGAGATACTACTGCATGGAACTTCTTTCCAAGAATTATAAGATTGATGATGGCCAAAGCCACCCACTGAGGGGTATAAAATATTCACAATCTCTAAAACACCAAGAACCATAAAACCTTAAGACCCATAAAAAATTTAATAGATTTAGTAGAAGTAAAGGATTTTTTTAACATTTTTTATTTTGAAATGTCAAGGATTTTTTAGCATAATATACTGATTTTTAAATTGAGTACAGCAGAAAAAATAATTTAGTTAAACTATAATAGAAATAAAATGCAAAGAGCCCACAGGCACACATTCGAGATTTCAATGCAATTTTTAGTACACAAGAGAAAAAAAAGGAAAAGGAAAGAAAGGACATAGGTATTTAAAAGAATTTAAAACTCAGTACAGAAAATAGGCCTAGTGGATATAGGTGTGATTCAGAATAAATTCTCATGGACAAATGGAAGTTGGGGTTCATAGGTGAGAGTGGGGAAGCTGGATAAGGTACTAGATGCCCCTAGCTGGATAACAAATCGTCTCAATGCTGAACTACTAGCCCTCCCAAGAACAAATTTTGATTATAACAAAATAGGTAGATTTGAAGCAATACAGATGAAACCCTATAATTTTTAGGAGACTTTTTTAGGAGCTTGGAACAGTGTCTCAAACTCATATGGCATTTACAACATAAGCAATGATCATGGAGAAATTAGAGAAAGTGAAAACGATGTCAAAAAAATGGAACATAGACATTAAAATGGAAAGTTTGAAAAAAGGGATCAAGAGCACTACAGACCAAATAATGAGAAATCCATAAAATAGAAACTAGATGAAACAGATAAAGAACTTATAAAAGAGCATTACAAATTGATAAAAATGACACAAATTGACCAGTTTTTGAAAAAGCAAGACTATGTTTTTAATGTGTGATGAAAACTCAAGATATTTTCATACTAGGGTAACCAAGAGCAAAGCCATACACAGCATTAATAGATGTGATAACAAAAAGGAAAAACAAGCAGAGAAACAAGAAAATAGAAATCATGTGGGATGACTATGTTCCTCTTGCTGTTGCTTTGGAATGAAACTCGCCTTTTTTTTAAAAAACAAAGTAGAAATCATCGACTCATGGGAAGATGAAGCAGGTCAAAAACTAAGCAGAGAAAAGACAGAAATATCTTACTCTGCAATGAAAACAGAGCAGAAACAAGAGAAACTAAAAATATTCTGAAATACAAGACAAAAGAGTGCCTACGGAGGTCTAACAGGATTCATATACCAACTAGGAAGATTACAGTCCAAATACCAAAGCATGACGGAAAAATAGAAAACAAACTAAATGAGTGTAAAAGTAAATTCCTACCGATAGCGGGAAGGCTCACACTAATCAAATTGGTATTACCACCAATACCTTTACCCACAAGTTGTTTCAGATGCTTGGCTAAAGCATTATCAGAAAGTAGATAAATTATGTAGAATTTTTTTAAGTCCAGACAAAGATAAAAGAAAATGCATCTGATGAGCTGGAAAGCAATCTGTAGACCATACGAGGAGAGGGATCTGGGGATAAGAGGTACAGAAAAAATTTTAAAAGTACTTCTATGATTAATATTTTACGACAGGCAAAGTCTATGATTTAGGATAATAAGAAATTGTGGAGAAAATAAACGAAACACTTCAGTAGCATGGAAGATGGAAGAGTATGAAAAAGGAAGTGTCAACTATTAACTTAGGAGGATGGTGATTTGCAATGGGATGCACACTGTATTATGGCAAGATAGATGGTGTTCTCAAGATAAAACTTTAAAGGAATTGTTTAGAACATGGATGGATCCAATAAACAAAAAATTTAGACTCATTACTGATAGAAGGGAAAAGGAGATAGAACAAAACTCACATCTTGGATACTTTGGATCTAGGTGAGGCTACTGGCAGTGAATTTTCAGCAATATAACCTCTCAAACCATCCAGTGTCACAGCTGGAAACAATTGGGAAGTTTACTATTGAAAGTACGTATAATAATTATAACCATTCAAGACATTATGGATATTGTTTCATATTTTAATTGTACTTGGAATCATGTTTCCATCATCAGCTAATCATCAAGCTGACTCTTTAGCTTAGGAGGGGTGACCATTCAATCTCTCATTATTTTGGGTCCCCCCGATTTAAATTATGCTCTCCACAGCCTTTGGCCTTTGGAATAAAATTTCAGCTTCTTCAAGAAAAAGAAAAGGGATAATCTCTTTACTTCAACAATCATATCATAGTAATTCCACTCAACTATCAAATGACATATTTATCACTTTGTCAACAGGTTGATGGCAAGATTCCACTCCCAAGTAGATATGACTCCCGTAGGATTGGAAGAACTTGTTGTTAATTATAACATGCAGTGTAAGGTCTTAGATTCAAATCTCACAAGGGGGTATCAGCTGGGGTGGGTGAGTGGGTGTGTGGGTGTGGGGGAAGGGTGTGTGTGAAGAGAAGAGTGAGTTGGGCAGACATTATAGGTTTTCATATGGAGATTATAGGTTGGGCAGACATTATAAGTTTTCATATGGACATTGTGTGTGAAGCTCAAAAGTTTTACCAGTGCGTGGTTTTGGAGAATTTTTTCCTCCAATGGATAAAAATGGCAAAGAGGCAGAAAAATCTAGTAAAGTTGCCACTTCAGTTCACTATCTGGCTTGGAAAGTTTCCAATGTTCTAAGGAGAGAAGTCTAGTAAAGTTGGAACTTCAGTTCTCAAATAAAAGAAAGCAAGTTAAACGATAGGTGAAATACTTGCCGCGAGATAGGCAAATATGTTCTCAAACAGAAGAGAAAAGGATGTATATTAGGATTTTAAGGGGAATCTGAAGCAGAAAGGAAAACCCAAAAAAGAGTATTCCAGGACCACATCTCTATGCGTTAAAGGATAGAAATCCAGAGCAGATAGTTAAAGATCGCCCAACTGTACTTCATGAAGCATTGAATTCGATAAGAGGAAACACAGCACGATCAGACGTTTGAAACCGGAAAAACGCCCTTTTTAGAGGAATGAAACAAAACAATAAAAAATCAAAAGACACATCTTTACAGGTAACGAATTGATTGAAATTCTTGGAGCAACAAAGAAAAAATGAAAGCACAACGACGAAATTTCCAATAAGAGGTGGACCAGCATAATCGGGACATACAGGAGAAGAGATCTTAGTATCATAAAACGCTTACTCACCGTAATTCTCTACCGTCGCCGTTGCAGTCGGCTTCTGAATGATCGACCCTCCTCGCTACCGCAACTATACGATGTCCACAACGCTGATGTTAATAGATGCCTTCATCGAAGAGTCTTCTCCGCGAAGAAGACCTCTTTCGGGAGGAATTGTCGTTCCGCTAAGAGTTGTGATACATAAAAAACGGTCTGTGTTAAATTTAATTATGAGTTTGCTAGATGCACATGCAACGTCACAGGTAAAATTTTAACTCTGACGTGGCAGCGGAGGTGGAAATCTTAATAATGTCTCGTCAGCAAACTACACCCCCTTTTTTTCCCCATTTTTCTCTCCCCTAAAAATTCCTGGTTTCCCAATAGTTAGTCGTAGCATATCTTTCCACCTAAATTTAGCCATTCCTACACCTAAACAACTATCGTATAGTTTGCAACCATTTGATTCTTTTGCCTTCTTCTCCAAAAAAAACAATTCTTCAAAATCGCTTCATCTGCCTTTCTGCCAGTGAAATCCCTACCATCTCTTCCTCTTTCCTTTCTCCTCTACTCATGTGACGCCTTTGATCCACGCTACATTGACGATCTTGTCATACCCAAAATCGATCGCTCCGTCTTCAATGAGATCAATGAAAACCACAAGCAAACCTCTCATGCCCTTCGGCTTGTTAAAATCATCGAGCTCATGCCCTTCGGCTTGTTAAAATTGTCGAGCGCCATCTCCCGTCACTCGACATCGTCATCACCTCCTTCCCGAGCGTGCCACCTTCATTCCCTCAACTCCTAACTCTGTCACGGGAGGTTGAAGACGACATGCACTTGAAGTTGAAGACGAAGCACGCGCGTCCTTAAGTGAACGACAAATGTGAATTTCACATGCGTGAGAAAAAAAAACTCACTGTCTTTGACTTACCTATCTTATGCACGTCGACTCGGTCAGATCAATCACTATGTCTGGTCATGCAAGCTGGTGTTAGTCGCCTAACAACCTTGACTGACCAACCATGACTATCAACTTAGGTGTTTCAACTTACACCAACCGGCCTCGATCTCGTCTGTATCTTGGGTTTTGTCAGATTTATGGCATCCAAGGTCACTCGGCTAAGCGATGTCCATCATTTCAACTAGTATCAATCCAACCAACCAATATAGGATTTACACCTTTTCATACTTATGCAACACCACGACAGCACTCACGAACTCATTATGTTGCTAATGCCACCTCCAACAATCTAGCTTGTTGCTTGACGTTATTCCTTCACAAAGATGTCGAGATCTTCGTATAAAGAGCGCTAGAAAAAAGATTAAATTTTAACATATCTTAAAAACATACCGAAGTGTGAGTTCATTATGCTGAAGAGTTATAGCTTCAGTTCTAAAGGGGCTAAATCGTTATGTTCTGAAAAATAGCAAGTTTTTCGATCCTTGCCAGGTTGCCAAAATCCTCTTGCTTGTTTTGGATATTGGTATTGAAACAGTTGAAAATGGATGCCATAAATCCTTCGAGTTGATTTTTCCTCTTTATTCCTTGTAAACCAATTACATATTGTCTTCACTAACGGTACATAAAACGGATTAGCCTATTTGTATACGACATGTTATTGGGTCTAATATACGATGTATGGAGTATTTTTAAATTGGGTTATCTATTATGATAACCATTTGAGATATGATGAATTTTTTTTATATAATAAGGCTATATTTATCAAATAAATATTTAATGTCTCTTATTTTTAAAATAAAAAAATTCTTTATTGGAGAACCTTTATTTTGTAGTTTCACTCGGTGAGCTCTTTCAAAGACGAAGTTAATCAAATACACACTAGAGGTAGCCTCTTGCACGGGAAGAGTTGTTTTTAGGCTTCCAAGAGTCATGCCAATAGCTACCTTCTCTTCGTTATCTTCTCTTCTTGGAAGACTTATCAACTAGGTAGTTCACTTCTATTTTCTTATATTCGTGTCGGCGGATATATTAAGCAAGTATAATTGTTAAGTTGTGGAGCCTAATTAACGCCTTATGTTGAGTTGGTTGCGGATAGATGAAATATTGATTGTTGTTTCATTAATAGCAGTTTAGAAATTTTATTCTTGTATCTTTGTTGCCCTAATTTTTCTTTATAATTGAGCGGTACCGCTATTAGGATTTGATCATCTTAATCCGAGGAGCATCTTGAGTTGCAGCCCGAGAGGTTAGAGATAAATACTTGTAAGTGTGTGATTTCTCTTGTAAATTATTTCATCTTCATAATGGATTACTACAGCGACGGAAGACAAGACGTAGTCTCACCTTGAGGCGAACTTATATAAATCTTGTTGTTTGTTTTCGAGCTTGTTTTTCCTTTCTTCCGTGATTATTATTATTGTTCTCGTTAGTTTGAAATTAAGGCATTTAATTTCTAACAATTAACGCCCTATGTTGAGTCAGTACTTGTATAGCGGTTGCCCTAATTTTTCTTTCATAAGTGAGGATCGCCACTATTAGGGTTTTATCATCACAAACAAGGGCTTTGAGTTTCAGCCCCCGAGATGTTAGAGAAAGACAACTGTAAGTGTGCGATTTCTCTTGTAAACTATTTCATCTTCATAGTGGATTACTATAACAAAGCGGAAGACAGAACATAGTCTCACCTTGAGGCGAACCTGTATAAATCTTGTTGTTTGTATTCTTGTGCTTGTTTTTTTTCCTTCTTCCGCGATTATTATTATTGTTCTCGTTAGTTTAGAATTAGGGCGTTTAGTTCCTAACAAGTGGCATCAGAGATTTGGTTTGTGATTGAGAGCAATGGCTAGCGAAGAAGGATCGACACTTGGAATCAACAAGTTCGATGGTATAGATTTTGTGTTCTAGAGGATGCAAATAAAAGATTATCTGTATAGTAAAAAGTTGCATGCACCACTTCTGGATATGAAACCAGAAGGTATAAAAGATGATGAGTGGAATCTTCTCGATAAACAAGTGTTAGGAATAATTCGATTAACACTGTCGAAGAACGTTGCTCACAACGTGGGGTCAGAGAAAAACCACATCGGGGATGATGAAGATTTTATCCGACATGTACGAGAAGCCTTTCGTGAATAATAAGGTACATCTCATGAAAAAACTCTTTAATTTAAATATGACAGAAAATACATCAGTGGCGTTGCATTTGAATGAGTTTAGCACGATTGTCAATCAATTGACATCTGTTCAAGTTAAATTTGATGATGAGGTTCGTGCTTTAATTCTTTTGGTGTCTCTACCAAATTTTTGGGAGCCTATGTGATGCAAACCAAAGTTGGTTTTACACTGTTATATTGTGGGATTCACCATGGAGTGACAAGCTAGTGGGACCCACCCCCAAGGGTTGGTTTTGCTCAGTTATATTGTGGGACCCACCATGGAGGTACAAGCTAGTGGGACCCACCAAGAGGACATGGGCCAAATTTACTTTACTACAATGTGGGACCAACGATGGTGACACAAGCTGGTGGGACCCACCATGAGATCTCGTGGGAATCCACCACAATATCCACGAGTTGGCAGCTTATCTTGGAAGATCACGTTGGAATTAAATTAGGTTTCTATTTTTAGCCAAGTTACTTAAGTTTTCCTTTAATTGAATGTAATTAGGGGTAGAGATTTATTTACCTAGATTCTACCACGTCCTCCATTATAAATAGAGGACTTGTACAAGGATTAAAGAAAACCTTTGATCATTATTGAAATTGAGAGTTATTCTTCTTGAGTTCTTGAAAGAACTTTTCGAACTTATCAAGGATTTCCTTGTGGCATTCAATATCGACTTATCAAACAGATTGTCCATCCCCGTTTGTGGCGTCTTCACTATACCAAGGTTCTTGCTTTGCTAAGCAACGGGTGGTATCGAGTTTCGTCACAGGTTGACGTGGTTCGTATCACTATGAGGGTTGCGGTTAGCAACTCTATAGGCAATGAGAAGTTGATCTTTAATGATATTCGGGATACCATTCTTGCGGAGGAAGTTCATATAAAGGACTTCGGAGAATCGTCAACATCTAATTGTACCCTAAGTATCGATACTAGGGCTGGAACTTCGATAGGAAATCCAACAAGGCCAATGGTAGAAAGAAGTCAAAGAATGGAATAAGCAAGTCCAAATTCGAAAGGAATGTGGAGTGCTGGAATTGTGGCAAGTCTGGTCACATAAAGAAGAACTATAGAGCATAGAAGAAGGATGAAAACAAAAACAATGCCACAAATGTGGTGAAGAAGTACAAGATGCTCTACTCTTGTCGGTTGATAGCCCTATTGACTTTTTGGTGTTAGATTCAGGAGCTTCTTTTTATACCACTGCACACCATGAGATCATAGAGAATTATGTCGTTGGAGATCATGGGAAAGTGTATCTTGTTGATGGGGACCTTTCAATATTGTCATTATTGGTAATGTTAGTTTGAAGATGTCAAACGGATCAGTGTGAAAAATTCACAAGGTGAGACATATACCAAAACTGATGCGTAATCTTATCTCAGTAAGGCAGTTTGATAATGAAGGACATAATGTAACTTTTAATGGTAATGCCTGGAAAGTCACTAAGGGAGACATGGTTGTTGCACGAGGAGTTAAAACTAGAACTCTTTACATACTTCTAGTTGTAGAGACACGGTTGCAGTTGCTAATGCTGTTACTGATTCTGACTTGTAGCATTATAGGCTTGGTCATTTGAGTGAGAAGGGAATGAAAGTGCTTTAGTCCAAAGGGAAGGTAGCATAGTTGAAAATTGTAAACAACAGTTTGTGTGAAGGCTGTATTTTCAGAAAACAGAAAAGGGTTATTTTTGCTAAGGCTGGAAATGAACAAAAGACAACAAAATTGGAGTTGGTTCATATAGATGTGTGGGGGCCTTCAATTATTACTTTCCTTGGTGGTTCTAACTACTATGTGACATTTATTGATGATGCAACCAGAAAGGTATGGGTTTATTTCCTGAAAAAGAAATTTGATGTCTATGATACCTTCAAGAGATGGAGAACAAATGGTCGAGAATGAAAAAAATTTGAAGGTGAAGTCCCTGCAATCAAATAATGGGGGAGAATACATAGATAATGATTTCAAGCGATACTATGATGATAATGGAATCAAGATGAAGAAGTCCATTCTTGGAAAACCTCAACAGAATGGTGTGACTGAGAGGATGAATAGAACCTTAAACGAGCGTGCTAGTAGCATGAGATTACATACGGGATTGCCAAAGATGTTTTGGTTTGAGGCTATTAGTACTGTTGCCTAATTGATCAACAAAGGTCTCTCAACACCATTGGATTGTAAAATACCATAAGAGGTTTGGAGTGGCCAAGAGGTAAACCTTTCTTTCTTGAAATTTTTTGGTTATGTTTCTTATATTTACATTGATTCTACTGTTAGAAGTAAACTTTATGCTAAATCTAAAATATGTTTCCTTCTTGGCTATGGTGGTACCGAGTTTGGTTATTGATTCTGGGATGACCAAAGTCATAAGGTTATCAGGATCAAGGACGTGATCTTCAATGAAATGCCATGTATAATGATAGGTTGAGAACAAAGTCTGAGAGCACAAGTGATGAAGCCAAAAAGTCTATTGTGATTCAGTTGAGAGATCTTCCAGTTATTGAGATGGAGAATATTACTCAGGAAGACCAGAAAAATATACCCTCAGAAGTTAATCAAAATATTCCTATGACTAAACTCAGAAGATCTACTAGAACTAGCAAACCACCACAGAGGTACTCTCCTGCACTAAATTATATTTTGTTGACTGATAAAGGTGAACTAGAGAGTTATGAGGAAGTCATACAAGTTGATGAATCAATTAAGCGGGAGTTGGCCATGCGGGATGAGAAAAGGGAAGAAGGCCTTGAAAAATAAATGGGTGTACCAAATAAAAGACGAACATGATGACAACAAGCAGTAAAAGGCAAGACTGGTGGTAAGGCATTTACTACACTAAGATTTTCTCTCCAGTAGTGAAATTGACTACTATTAAAACAATACTTGGACAAGTGGCAAATGAAGACTTGCACTTAGAACAGTTGGATGTAAAGACAACCTTTCTTCATGGTGATTTAGAGGAAGAAATTTACATAATATAGCCACAAGGTTTCAAAGCACAAGGAAAGGAGAAAATGGTGTGCAAACTTCAAAAGAGCTTGCATGGTCTTAAACAAGTTCCAAGACAATGGTATAAGAAGTTTGACACTTTTATGAGTTGTAATGGTTTCTTAAGGTGTCAAGCAGATCATTGTTGTTATATGAAGAAGTTTGATGACTCCTACATTATTCTATTGCCCTATGTTGATGACATATTGATAGTTGGTGTTTGCAAACATGAAATAGATAAGTTGAAAAAAGATTTGTCCAAGAAGTTTGCAATGAAGAATTTGGGTGCTGCAAAATAAATCCTTGGGATAAGGATTACTAGAGATATTGATGTCTTGAAACTATCATAAGAAGAATATGTAATAAGGTGTTGAGAAGATTCAACATAAATTAAGCAAAACCAGTGAGTACTCCTTTGGTTAGTCATTTTAGGCTATCTAAGGAATAATCACCTTCTACAGAGTAGGAGTGAGCCCACATGGCCAATGTGCTTTATACTTCTGCTATTGGTAGTCTCATGTATGCTATGGTGTGCACTAGACTATAAATGGGTTATGCGGTGGGAGTTGTGAGCAAATATATGATTAATCCGGGCAAACAACATTGGGAAGTAGTGAAATGCGTTCTCAAGTATTTGAGAGGCACTATAGACTCAACCTTATGTTTCAGAAAATCAGACTTGGGAGTATAGGGTTATGTGGATGTTGACATGGCTAGAGACATTGATGGCAGGAAGAGTACCATTGGATATGTATACACATTGGGTGGTACAACAGTTAGGTAGGTCTCTAAGTTGCAAAAGGTAGTTGCTCTTTCCACTATTGAGGCAGAATATGTCGTCGTGACTAAAACCAACAAAGAGATGGTATGGTCGGAGTCTTTCTGGGAAGAATGTGTTGTATTGTGACAATCAGAACGCTATTCATTTAGCAAAGAATCATGTTTATCATGCCAAAACAAAGCACATACAGGTGTGTTATCACTTCATCAGATCAGCTCTGGAGGATGGAGTCTTAATAATTGAGAAAATTCAAGGAAATTAGAATCCAACTGATATGTTGACAAAGACTGTTACGATTGAGAAACTGAAGTTGTGTGCAACTTCAATTGGACTTCTCTCTGAGGATTGAGAAGATGTTGTCGCTGTAGAGGAGATATTGATGATGGATTAGTCTCCAAGTGGAGATGGTTAAGTCGTGGAGCCTAATCAATGCCCTACACGGATCGACCTTCGCCATAAGGTCGTCGTGGGGGTTGGAAGGGGAGGGGGAAGCCCCCCTCTCGGGGGTGTGGGGACGAAGCCCCCGCCCGGTGCATGATATATTAAGTGTTTTTTCATTAAGGGTAGTTTGTGAATTTTACTCTTGTATCGCGGTTGCCCTAATTTTTCCTTTATAATTGAGGGGCGCCGATATTAGGGTTTTATCATCACAGAAAAGGACTTTGAGTTGCAGCCCCGAGAGGTTAGAGAAAGACACATGTAAGTGTGTGATTTCTCTTGTAAACTATTTCATCTTCATAGTGGAGTATTGCAGCGGTGCGGAAGACAAAACATAGTCTCACCTTGAGGCAAACCTATATAAATCTTGTTGTTTGTATTCTCGTGTTTTTTTTTTTCTTCCGTGATTATTATTATTGTTCTCGTTAGTTTGGAATTAGGGCGTTTAATTCCTAACAATAATTGGTTACACTAACTTTGCTAAAATTACACTAAGACCATTAGCTTTGCAATTAGGAAATTACAACATTCCCACCCAGACTCCCCCAACTAAAATTGTGTTTCAATTGGCCAGACAATTCAAACCTACTAGATTTAGAAGGGATTGACCCTCACCCTATGGGAAGGAGACAATATGATAAAAAAAAAAATAGAAACCTACACAAATTTGGAGCACCCCAACCTGACCTACAAAAATCGAACCCATTATAGTCACATAATTGCTCTTTATTATTTTAAATATATATTTATATTAGTTTAAAAAAGAGAGATATTTCACTTAAACAAAGAAATTTAAAATCATATTTTAATGATGACATAGAGTTGTCATAAGTTTTTTTCAAATTGATTATTTTATTATTTTATTAATTTTATACTTATAATTTGTTATATAGTTTGCTTTAATTTTTTTAACATTTTTAGAAGATTATGTTAAATATTAAATTTATTATGCCAATCTCTCTATGGCCAATAAATAAGTATTGTAAACTCTTATAAACCATTTCATTATCTTGCAAAGAAGTTTCCTTTCATATTAGAGCTTATTTCTCTTCCATTTTATTTTCTTTCTTTTTGTTCGGAAAGGCTAACTAACCTACTTCCAATCAAAGTAAGCTAAGCTGCACGTTAGGGTTCTAGGAATGATTCCTCAATCATTCTAGAGATGCGACAACTTATATCAAAGAAATTTTGAGTTGGGAGGAACTATTATCGAAATAGTTTAGCCATGGCAAGAAAAAAGTTTGGAAGTGCATCCTACCAAAGGCAAGAAAAAAGTTTTAGAATCTAATTCTTATTTTGTTCTTTTGGAGTGTAAATGCTTGAGTTGGGAGGAGAAGATCCAAAAGTGGTAAATGTTCGTTAGCATAACCTTGACGCAATTCAAGGTTGGAGGTAGATGTTCAGAACATGGTTGCAGTGCTGAAATCAGACACATGCAACAACTTAGACGATATGCAGACCAAGTTGGTAGATAGTGGACAAGGATGGCGATTTTGGAGAAACTCATTCTGAATGAAAGAGGCCTTCATTCACAAATGAAGATCAGGGTGTCAAAACCCAACGCATGCAAAATAGTACGAGATCCAAAAGTGATTGACAATTTCTTATAGCAAGTAGAACAATACTTCGAAGCTTCCAAACTCACAAATGAAGAAGTAAAAGTTAGTACCACTTCAATATTTCCCGTTGAGGATGCTATCCTATGGTGCAGACAAAGAGTTGGTGATGCTGAGAATTGAGAGAATTTGAAAGAGACATGGGAAGATTTCAAGTGCAAGTTGAAGAAACACTTTTGTCTTGAAGATATCGATTACCAAGCGAGGAAGGAGTTGCAATCATTGAGATAAAAAGGGACAATCTATGAGTATAATCATACAGTATTCCTAACATAACCCATGAGGATCAGTTAATTTCTTTTTGGCAGGACTCAGTCCTTGGGCTAAGCAAAAGTTGAGAGATCGGGAGGTGAAGATGCTAGCAACAACTTTGGCCATGGTAGAGAAGCTAATGGATTTTGAGAGAAAATTCGAAAAAAGCACCATCAAGTCTGCCAAAAGTGAGATACAAGGAGAACCAAAAAGAAGAAGTCTTCTTGGAATAGGAATGAAATCAAAATAACAAGAAATAGAAGAAAAAAAAGTATAACAATATGTTTTGTTTTTCTTTTTGTACTTAGAACGAAAGTAGCAAAAAGTACCAAGAAATAGAAAAAAAAGTACAACAATATGTTTTGTTTTTCTTTTAGCACTTGTAGTGAATATCACTGTTTGCATTGTGTGAGCTTAATTAAGAAAAACAAAGTCGTATTTTTGTTGGTACTTTCACTACAAGTGCAATGACATGAAGAATAAGAATCACTCAGACAAAGGAAATTCCATCAATCGAAAGCTCAAATATTTTATTTGTGATGGAGATCACATGATGAAAGATTGTCTGAAGATGAAGTTACTAAATGTTGTTAAAGTGGAAGAAGGCAAAGAATAATTTGGTGGCGAGCCTAAAATAACTTCAATGATGTTGCTAAATTTTATCCAAGCCCACTTTGAGAAGTCTACAACACTGCCAATTAGATCTAAGTAAGAGCTCCTTTATCTTGATATGTTACCGAATAACAACAAAGTAAAGACTATGATCGATACCAGAGCAATTCACAATTTCATTTTCGAGGAAGAGGCTAGACAACCACACTTAAGGTAGTCATAGGACAACAGTTGCATAGAAGTTGTCAATTTTGAAGCAAAACAGTGCTCCAAGTGGCCAAGCGCACTAGGGTTGTTGTCAAAAAGTGGGTAGGCCTTCTTGATTTTATGGTAATTCAATGTAATTTTGGGAATGAGTTTTCTTTGATTTACAAGGCATTTGTAATACCCTACTTGGGAATGGTAGGGATTACTAACGAATAGGGACCTTGTATGATTTCCAAAAACTATTATGCTTTCAGCCTCCAGCTAAAGAATGGTCTTAGGCATAGTAGAGAGTTTACTTTTCTTGATTCTTTCGTATGAGCTAAACAACATGTTAATGGTCTCCATGCTGGTTGAAGAGGAGAAAGCTCTAAATGAGATCTAGGACTTTATACCGAAGAGATGTCTAAGAACTTACCTTCAAGGGAGAAGGTTGAGCACATGATCGAGCTCGTGCTGGGTGTCAACTACCAACCCTAGCACCATTCCACATTTATCCAGAGGAGTTCTAGAAATAGCTCAAGGGAGAGGATAAAGACGAATTCATCCAACACAAAGTTTCAGTTGGTGAACCAATGGACCCGTTTTCCAATATTAGCACATTTGTAGTCATGCCAAGTGACTGGGTAGCAAAGCAGGCATTCACAACAGAATATCAACCTCTTTTTGAGCAAGTTGGGAGGAACCCAGTGGACTTGTGGATTGCCAAATGGTGGAAGGAGCACATCGATTTGGTAAGTGTTTCATTGCAGTCTACCAACGTAACAAAGACATTTGTGTTATAGTTTGGGGAACATAGTACATGGGTAGATGGGGCATAGGTGACACATCCAAAAAGGGACGCAACACAACCGAAAGGAACGTGGCACAACCCACAAGTTGACACAGCCAAAGACGAATACAGCATGGCCAACCCAACCACAAAGGGTTTCTAGTCCTATGGCAACCCCCAGTCATAGATATGACCCACCAGATTTCGTGGCAACTTCAAACGACAAGATAGAACGAACACGGGCACAACAAAGCGCAATTGTATAAACTTGAGGGCAGGGATGAAGCCCAAACCCATAAGATTAGAATTACCAATACTTATCTGTTTGATGTGACTAATTTGTCTTGCTCTAAACCGAGAACTCTTTTCTTTTTATACCAGTTTCATCAAAATTGTAATCCCTATTTCAAGAATTAATTGAGGGCAATTGCCCCTCCAACAAAATTTACATCCTTTCTTTTCCCCTCCTCTTTCTCCCTTTCTCCTTACAATTTGCCCCCTTCCTCAAAACTTTCCAGCTCTGTCAGATGATCTTCCCTTGTAAATCACCTAATCCCAACTATGTCTAACAAACATATAAAAAGGTTCCTCACTTGTGCTTCTTCAGAAAAGTATGAAATTACGTTGGGGAGCAAAACATACTTTCTTTAAATACAACCGAACATTTCTTTAACTGTGCGCAGTAGCAGAATTAATACAATTCAAATCATCACAAAGTGTTGAGTACAAAACAAAGACGGTTGCAGGTTACATAGAGCCGGACACCAGGTGTCAGAAGCATTTCTTGTGAACAATTGCTGGCCCTGTTTCATCGTAGTCTCCTTTGGTAATGTGCTGGTTCTGAGGAAAAACAACTTTGGCTAATATAGCGCCACCCATCCATGCTGAATTCTTTGTCAAGTTCTCCGGCATATACTCTGGTGGCTGAAATTAAGTTTGTGAAGAGTAATTACACACCAGTTAGTTTTTTATGAAGGTAAACATTAGTTTTTTTTTTTTTTATAAAGAAACACGGTACCTTTACAAATGATCATATACCAGGCTAAGATTGATACTTTTACAAGTGAATAGATACCTTTACTAGTGAAGGACGGATGGACGATGAGCATAAATTTGCTTCTTTCTGGAATCGCTCCTCAAAACCTACAAAACAAACACCAGTTTAGCTCACAGTTACTAAGTTCTTCTGTCACGTACGAAGCTCAAAAGGTTGCTAGAGAAGTTTGGCTGGCCAAAGAAATGCTTACCGGGCATCGATGCTGTACCACCACAAAGGACAGTATTTTCTAGCAGCTGCCTGTGATTCTCAGATGGAACACTAGAGATACTACGAACCAATTGCTCAACAATCCCATGTTCTTCCAAACCCAATATAGATGGTTGAAATAAAGCCTCACCGACAGTATACTTCTCTCTTCCAATTGTTATCACCTAGAATGTGCAAAGAGTGGTCGTGAGCAATGCAGTACTTTCATTTCAGCTTAAAAACCACTAAAAGTGGCATGATAAATAACCAAAAGAAGCACAAAACCAACCTGGCCATCTGGAAGAGTATGTTTTCCTGTCGAACATGACTTTAGAGTCTGCTCATAAGCAAATGAATCCTCCGCACAGCAGGCATATTGCTCTTTTAAGTTCTCAACAACAGAAATGTCAAGGTTTACATTTGGATTGGACTTCTGAAGTTCCTGAGCCAGCAAATTCGTCAATTCTAAGCCACCTATCTCAAACCTTTTCGAAGCAATGTGCTGCACTGCACCTTCAGAAACTGGTGCTATATCTGACAAAGTAACATAAACAAAGAAAGAACCCTGCTTAGTACACTTCTTTCCATTCTCCCAAGCAATCCTGTCAAACAGTCCACCTTTCAAAATGTCATATATATATATAAGTGATGGTTACTCTACATTAAGCTGCATACCTATCTTCCCATGCCCGATGTCCACGGTACAGCCTGAGATACGCCCAACAGCGTATAGTGATAATACTGCCTGTTCTGATGCATAAAATCCTGAGATGTTAAATGTTTCAAACATCAGTTGCACCAGTCGTTCTCTTACAGTCTGTGAAGATATTTAAAAGCCATATGAGGAATCAGCCGATAATCCAGTTCAGGCAACTTCAAGTACGGCAGATGTCTCCAGGTGCAGACCTTCACCACATATTCTTATAATATCTAAAGAAGTCATTACCCCATAAAATTGATAATTAAACCATGAAGAATGTAATGGTTTCAACTTTCTGCATGTGAAGTAACAAGTATAATGCCATACTTAAGTCTAAAGTTTTGAAAAGAAAATCAAACCAAAGGGACTTTTCAATTGACCACAGTAGGAGAACAATGTTCATGTTACCGCCTTCAACATTTGCCAGGGAGAGGTCCAATCTCAGAAAGCCATTTCACTTGCAAAGTCAATGTCCTGGGTGACCTTTGTGATCATTTTTTTTTAATAAAAAAATTGAAAGAGAACAGTTTCATTGGAACGGCCCAAGGGCTGTTGCTACAAAACAAGGTCGAGGGGTTCCCTTACAATGAGAGATTGGTGAAAACCCCCCTCATTATCTAGGGAATCAGCGATATAATTGGTTGATCTCACAACATGATTCCAAACAATTATATTATCAGCTAGGTCCATAGCTTCATATAACAGACTCTGCAACGTCCAAGGAGGGGTACTCTTCTTGTACACTAATTGATAACCACAAGGGAGGCTACCTTCATTACTTTGCAATTTGACAATTAAGAAAGTGCTTCCACAAAAAATTCAAGCACCACAATCATTGGTAAATTGGCTCACATTGGTGTAACTGACATTCTGTTGAAATCTTTACCAATCAGTCAGACAAGCCACTATATTTCAAATATATATGTAAACAAGTAGAAAATAGAGTACCACCAAAGGTCCAATTGCTTAGTTGGAAACCAATTCTTAAACAGTTCAAACCGATTGGGTCACATAATCAAATCTCCGTGCAAATAAAAGGAAGTGTAAAAAAAGTTTCAGAAAGTGTTATTACTACAAACCCTTCATTTACTATGCCATATGATTTAGAGTAGAGTCTGGACATCACATTTGACAGCAAAAAAGATTTAGAACCTAGTTCTGAGTGAGTAGTGTTTAAATTTTGGTAGATCTAAGGATGAGGCATGTTATAATGATGGCGTCAGTCTTCTGTTGGTAACATACTGATGTCTCCTTTTTCAAAAATAAAATAAAATAAAATACCAATGTCTCTTTGATGATAAATCTTAGAGGAGCCTAGACCAGATATGCATGTAGGTCATTCTTTACCAAAAAAGGTAGAAAGAAGCGGTTTACATCAAGTTGCTCTGCTTTATAGACTGCCATGAATTAGTATAATCCTTCTATGATCAATAAACAACTGAACAAGCATGAAATTTGCATCACTAACTCACATCATTCTTATTAATGACTAAACCACGTAACATGAAGATATGGTTTTGGGTCCCACAAAAAACCTCATTCAACAACTCATGTTTCATTTAACCAAGAAAGATCTAAACAGAGAAAGAGGTCCTCCCATTTGATGGGAGCACACATGTATATCCAGATTTCAGTATTGAGATGGATCCAACATGATCTCCTCTTGTCGGGGATGCATTTATCGGAAATATGACTTACACATTGTCCAAGTTATATCTGACTTAGAGAACTGCAATACAAGATGTATCTCAGCCTTCTTAAATGTTTCTTTTTCCTGAGTCCAACTAGATACAGTTTAATAAGCGACAGTTATTGCGTGACTCATATCAGGTTTTGATCAACTCAATACAAGTCAAGCACAGCTGCTTTTGTAACCTACTTTATATGTCTCAAGAACATTAAAAAAGTGTCGTATAGTGGGGATGCACATGTGTCAATTTCATCTATGCATGTAAAGATGGAATAAGGAAAGATAGGGGCTCATTAGAATTGTTGAAATACTAGTATAGGGTATTTTGGTCACTTCACAGTCTCATATGGATCTCATTAAGTTACAGCAAGCTAGGATTCATATTAGGACTTTATCTTTGAATTTTCATTGAATTCTTATTTGTACTTCTGAAATTATAAGTATGTTTGTAAGGAAGGGCAGAATGGTCCTTTCATGTATTTTTCGCTAAGTGAGATAGTTACAAGAGAGGGGTCAATTCTGAGCCCTCATTGAACACACCCTCCAGTGCTGCTTCTTCTTCTCTTTTGTCTCCTTATTTTCGCCTTTTATTCTCCTTTAGTCCTATCAATTTTACAAGAATCATCGTATTTGTAATTTGAAATATGTTGACCCCTCTTATGTTGTCTACATATAGCAAAGGAAGGAGTGTCCCGGCCTTCTCTTGCAGCTGGGACTTCCTTTTCTAATGCTCTTTGATTTTACTCTACTAGCAACAGAAGTTATCCACCGTTTAACAAAAAAAAACTAAGATGAGGAAAAAGCTCTACAAAAAAATGGAATAAAAATCCTGGCAGCAGTGGAACATATCTATCAGTTAAATAAGTCAAACTATAAGAGGGACCATATACACTCCATTGTCACTACAGTCCTCTGTTAAGTTATGAAATAAATTCTATGTTGTTTAGCAGCTGAATGTCAGATCACAGACAGGGTTAGTATTCCTCCAAGGAAATTCAGAAAATTCCAATCCAAGAGATTAGAAACACAGGCAAATCAAATAGACTACCAAAAATGCCAATTTTGCCAACTCTAGGTGAGCCAGTTTTGAAGGATGAAACACAGAGTCCAGTTTTGCCTATTTTCTGCTCTGTTCAGTAGTTTCTCAAATGGAAGATTACCCTAGCTAACAATAAAACACAGTTAAATTCAGAGTGGTATTCAAGCTGAGAGCACATGGAATTCTACAGTATCATTGCAACCTAAAACATTGAAACCTAAGAAACCAAGTCTACAAAATTCATAACTCAAAGTCACCTCTCTAGTAGGATGAATCAATGTCCAGTGTATGATACATGCCCTATATTGGCAACGAGTGAAGGGTAAATTACACTAGCAAAGAGGACACTTGTTTCTGTAGGATTTCGTGAACATGGCAAGTTTGAAGCCATGATGTCCAAAACTTTGACATATCAGATAACCCTGAGCATTCAATGAGTTTCAACAATTTGAACACTGGAGATTGACCAACTTTCTGCTTTAAATGTTAATATGCATACCATCAATTAAATAGCTAGCTCTCCCAGCCAGTATAATTTTTTCAATTCACCACCACAGGCCCTTTCCTGTGGACACTTAACATAGGGAACAATCAACAATGGAGGTTTGCATGTATAATTGCCTTGGACAGAACATATCATGAACCACATACCAAATTATAGAACAATTGTTGAAAACTAGATTGAGAACACTTGAAAGTTGACCCCTACTTGTATATATTGCCCTGAACAGAAATGCATGGTCACATTGCAAAATTGGACAAATTGTAGTCAATGCTAGGTTAACAACTATTATATTCAGCGACTTAAATAAATAATATATGGCATGGTTCACAAACCTTAGGGGTTGACAGTGGTTCAGTAAATAAAATTTGTCCTTCGTTACCAATTTCCCATCCTAAACCCGTGTACAGAACATGGTGTAGCAGGTCTTCCATCGCATCCCAATCTCTAACAAAACCCCTCACAACTGGGTCAACACTGACATCCTCATAAATTGGGCCCTCAGGAAATCCATCGTCAACCAGCCGTTTCATTCTAGTGGGAATTATCTGCTCGAGTTAAATTGAAAGTTAAAATGACACATTTTATGAATTCAAATAAAAATATCCGTTCGATTTAACACAGTACACTATATAATAGCACATGAGAATACAGTAAAATAAAAGAGGATACACAAAGCCATCCATAACCCTTTCCGTGCTATAAGACAAGGAACACCTCAACAAGGTTGTAGAGCTTCAAGGTGAGAGAGAACAAGATACAACCCAGTCTCAACCATAAGCAAGCAAAAACAGCGGTGCGTGCGAGGGGGGTAGAGAGTCGGTGCTTTCAATTAGTTCGCCAAGGGGTTAGAAGAAAATGACATATGTGCTCTCAAATAAAAACTTCAAAGCACGAAATGAAATGTTCAAAAGGGGAATTTCTCAAACAAACAAAGAGAAGAATAATACCAATGCCGGATCTTGATCTGGGGCCGCGAATCCCGCTTTGAGGAGCTTCGATCCAGCGTCAATCACCACGGCCTCCATGATTCAACGGAATAAAGGTGCAATTTAGGATTCGAAATTGGAAGTTGGTCGCAAGAACTGCAGTAGAGTTCAAAAACCCGACATTTCCAGAAAATTCAAAAACCACATACAAGCGCGCGCACTGTCCAGTACTTGATACTTGATTGTTGAGACGAAGCAGACGCTTTTGTAAAGTTTTGCCGCCGAATTAAGTATAGGGAGATCGACGTCCCGGCCCTTGCTACAGTGACCCACGACTCTTCAGCGCACTGGGTTGAGCTTTGTTTCCGCGAGTCCAAACCAAAGCCGAATTGAAGAGTAGAAAAACACGAAGGGACAGAATAAATAATCAGAAAATAGTAAAAAAAGATAAAAACAAAGATTAAAAAACAAAGAACTAATAAGATGTAAAAAAAATTATATTTACACAGAGAAGATTGAGGTATTGATGGATTAGAAATAAAAAGGATGTAAATAGAAGAGAGGATAATTGTCACTAGTTGTTCAAGAGTTCGTAAAAAAGGAAGAAGTCGAAATTAAGATGGACATTTAAACCAATTCACAAAAAAAATATTTATAAACATCTTATATGCATAGTAGAATAAACTAGTGAAAGCACAATTTACTTACTTATAACTACACCAAATGTAGATTCTTCTTCAATCTATAGAACTTCTTCTAACTCAAAACAATCAGTCTCAATCAGTTTGACAATCAAAATGATCATCTAAATCAAGGACTCCATAAAATAACATGGTCAATAACTTCCTCCCCATAAAGGAAGCAAGTACCTTAGGTAGTTATAACTGCAACTAGTAAAGTATGTATGTGCATTCTAGATCAGTTAAAGACGAATTTTGTCAGAATTCAAATTTTAAATTTTAATTCTAACATTATTCCACGTGGTTCAAATTCTAACAACATTATGTGCAACAATATCCACAATTATGGTGGTAAGTTTTTTAATTAAACAAGCATTACTTTCCATATACTACAATGCAATTTTTCTTTGAAAATCCTCAAATGTGATTTCTCAACTTTATGAATAAGCCCTCAAATGCTTATTCTAAGTCCTAACGACCGTAATAATATTTATCATTCTTAAACATATATGTATACAAGTCATAAGAGAAGACTAGTCAAAAACTAAAATTCCATTTTAAAAGTCAAAAATCACAAGAAAGTTTCATCTTGGTTCCATGATCTGTAAACGAATTTGGCGGCATGTCTTTCATCAATGGATCTGTAACTATTTATTTAGTACAAATATGTTCAATGAGAACTTCATTGGATTTGACACGCTTGACTTTCACCCTTATTATTCTTAGGCAAAAACACAATAGCTGAATTGTCACAAAAAATCTTCAATAGTTTAGAAATTGAATCAACAACTCAAAGCTTTAAAATAAAATTATTCAACCAAATACCTTATCATGTAGCCTAAACAAAACAATACTTCAATGATCTAAACCAGGGTTACTTTGATATACGTCCAATATTTTTGCTACAAATGCAATGTCCAATTTGGAACAAACTTGAGTATAATAAGGCTTCTAACTGTTGAAGCATAAGAAATATTTTCCATTTGTTCCATTACACAATCATTTCGAGGGGTATTAGTTTGAATTGAATCAATCACCTTTCACAATGGGTGTTAAATGATAAGCAACAAAGACATATCAACATACAAAGACATGCACAAGGTGAAACATTACTCCAAGCTACACCAAAGACCATAAATACTAAGGAAGACTAAACTCATACAAAAGATGGCACAAGAAGCAAAAGGCGACATGTCACCCATGCAAAACTATCACCTTATCCACACAAAAGAGGACGCCCCCATGCATGGTTCTAGAAAAATCGATCCCTACAATCTCTCATATGTGGGTCTCAAGGATCTTCGAAAAATCATGGTCAATCTACCCAAATCGATCTAGCAGATAAATTATATCAAATCACTCAACGTAAATGAAGAATATCAAAGCCAAATGAATTAATTACATGAAGGAAATCAAGATCCAAAATTAATGGGATAAGAAAGGAATTATTAAACATTGGCTTGTATTGATTTATGTAATTTTGTCAAGACACCTAGATGACACCTAGCTAGAGGGTGACCCTAAGATTTTATTTCTCAATTAAGGGTTTTGCAAAACCTATATCAACCCTTGTAACTCTTCTACATTTATTCATTCAATACATAAAAATCTTTCCCCTTGCTTTGGTTCTCTCTTTTGGGCTTTGGTCTTGAATGCATTGAAGCTCTCTCTTTCCTACACTCATTCATTTACTCATTTATGGTGGCTTAATTTTTTCATAGGATCAGAGCATACTGTTTGATCCTGAGGAGGGTGATCACATTCAAACAAGAATGTATGATTCCATTAATTTCATACCTTATTCTTTTTATTATCATCTTCTTCATAAACAATATCACAACAATTTTTCTCTTCAATTCATCTTCTCGTCTTTCACTTCTATCAATTGTTTTTGTCTTCTTTCTTCATAGGAGACTTGGTCATCCATCTTCAACTTCGATTTCAATGTTAGTCCAAAAAAAAAAACTACTTCTTAAATTGACTTATGTTTTAGACACTTATTTGATTTGTCAAATGGTAAAACAAACAAAGTTGCCTTTTGATCATGTTGAACATAAAGCTACTAAACCACTTGAAGTAGTTCATTCTGATTTATAAGGGACCTTCATCATTAATTTCTAAATTTGGATTCAGGTATTATATTATTTTTGTTGATGATTACAACAGGTTTGTGTGGATGTATCCTTTAAAGGCTAAAATGAAGCGTTTGGAACATTTGTTAAATTTAGAAATATGGTGGACAATCAATTTTGTGGCAGGATCAAAGTACTTCATTCAGATAGAGGAAACGAGTACATAAACTCTTTTTTTAAAGATTATTTGATTCAATATGAAATTCTCCATCATCTCTTTGTCCTTTCACTCTATAAAAATATAGAATATTAAAATAAAACATAGACATATAGTTGAAACTAGATTAGCATTGTTATATAAAAGTCTAGTTTTTAGATTAAAGCTTTTTGAGTTGTGGTATATTTGATTAATCAGCTTTCTACTACTCCCTTGCAAGGTCAAACTCCTTACTCTCTGCTTCTAAATGCCTCTCCTGTTTACAATCATATTCATATTTTTGGATGTTAATCTTTTCCTTGTTTACGACCTTATAACAAAAACAACTTTGAACCACGATCTATACCCTATGTATTTCTTGGATTTCATGATTCTTATAAAAGTTATCAATTTTTTTGTCCATCTTTAAACAATGTCTTTATCACTAGGCATGTTATGTTTGAAGAGTCATGTTTCCCATATTCATCACCAGAAAAATTTAAGATTACTACTCCCCTTACTCTTAGTGTAAAAAATGTTTCTGACAAATTACATGAAATACCTACCACTAGGCATGTCATAATAAGTACCGAATGTCATCCCAATACATTAAAATCCACCTTTCATATCTAACCATTTATACTTGCTTCATTATGTGGTTGACATTATTCTTACTGGAAATAACCCCTCTTCTTCGGATTTTTGAAACAACCCTTAGTGATACTTTCTCTATAAAAAGTTTAGGTCCTCTAGATATTTTCTTGGGTATTCAAGTACATAGAAGTCCTACCAATCTCTTTCTTTATCTAACTCAATACCTAAAAGACACATTGAATCCAGCATAGATGGAATCTTATACACCAGTTACAATACCCCTTACCACCAACACAAAACTTGATTTTCAAAGTCCCCCCTAATCTAACCATACTCATTATAGAAGCCTTATAGGAGCTCTACACAACCTGATATATCTTAGTCAATCTTGTAGCCCAATATATGCACTCCCCCAATAATTTTTCACTTTACACTAGTTAAAATAATTTTTTGATACCTTAAAGGTACCATAGACTATGGCTTAGTCTTCTCCAAACCCTCATCCTTAGATGTTCTTGCTTTTTCCAATGTAGATTGGGGTGGTTGCCCACTAACAAGGGGATCTACCATCAATTATGTCATTTTCTTATGACCCAACCTTGTATCTTGGTCTTCCAAAAAACAACCCACTATATCTCGCTCCATTATTAAAGCTAAATATAGAGCAATGACTTTTACATGTGCTGAAATCACTGGGCTTTGGTATTTTCTTAAAGATTTGTGCATATACTCAACTAAACCTATGTCTCTTCTATTCAATAACCTAATTGCTATTCACAATCCTTTTTCACTCTCACATTAAACATATTGGCATAGACTATCATTTTGTTCACAAAAAAGTTACAATGGGATGTCTTCTAGTTCTACATATTCCCCCGTCAACTAGCTTGCAAACATTTTCCCCAAACTATTTTCTTCTAACTAGCTTCAATTGCTTACTTCCAAGTTGAATGTTCAGTCAACCTCTTAGTTCAATTTGAATGATAAGCAACAAAGACATATCAATACACTAACACATGCACAAGAGGATACATTTCCCAAGTTACACCAAAGACCATAAATGCAAAGGAAGACCAAACTCATGCAGGTGGCACAAAAATTAAAAGAGGACATGTCACCCATGCAAAACCATGCAAGGGTGACGTCCACCTCATCCACACAAAGAAGGATGTCCCCATGCATGGTTCTAGATAAATCCATCCCCACAATTTCTCATATGTAGATCTCACTTCAATCTTCCCAATGGAGAAACAAAAGAAGGGTGAAGGAGGGGGACTCGACTAATGTACCTAGAGATAGGCCATGTTGGCCAAGAGAGGTAGATGAAAGAATAAATAAATTGAGCTCTTGTGTGAATCTAGTTGGATCGAATCATAATTTGGGTCAATTAGGTCTAATAATAGAGCACAAGGTGAAGAAGAAGTCTAGCAAGGAGGAAGAGACAAGTGATGCCAAGAAGAGAAAAAGAAACAAATAAACTTCTAGAGCATCAAGATTTAGCTCATCCAAGGGTAAAATAGTCCAAGAGAGTTCTTTAGACTCTAGCCAAACAAGGGTAGAATTTTCTAAAAAGGCTCTAGAATTAGAGCCAAGTTAGCTCACGAGTAGAATTGTACAGAAGAATCTTCCAGAAAGGGTGCCAACTCAGCTAGAGAAAATTTAGGAGAAACTTGCTTACCCCCCAAGCAAAGGGGTTGTCCACCTCTTAGTCCCACATAGTAAGATTTATTGAAATTGCTCCCCTCTCTAGTCTATAAATAGGGAGCTTTGTAACACTTGTAAACATTAGTCAATATAATTTTTTTTATTGACATGAGCCAACCTAAGGCGTAACCAATGATATAATGATCACTTAGGTGGTTAACTTCTGATCAAAGGATGTCTATATTCATAATAGAGGTTCTACCCTTGGCAAAAGTAAGCCAAATCAGTTTTTTTTTTTATCGTTTTGTCTTTATTTTATCTTTACTCTTGTAGAATGTCATTTATATTCATGAGATACAAAGTACATTTAGTGGGTTCACGTGTGACAAGTGTTACTACGAAGGGAAACCAATATTCATTAATTAATCATAATTCTTGTTGAAGAACTAGTATGGGAGAGTCTTATATTACTCTCACAGCAAGAAGTCTCACAGACCAAAAATTCATATGGCCGAATCTTATAAATCTCATAAATAGAAATCTCACAGGAGCATCTCAATTAAAAGGTGTTTTAGTTATTTCAGTCTTCTATTTATGTTTAGTTGTTTAATTATTTTAAACTTATCTATAAGAATTAGACTTTGAGTGTAACTACGACATGTAGTTTAACTGTAATTTGATTCTACTTGTTTCCTCTAATATAAGTAAGGGTTTATTGTACTCAGTCATAATCAAGTCAATGAAGTATTTTCTTTCTCCAAAATTTCAACATGGTATCAGAGCAAGTTCTGTAAATTGACATTATATCAGTTCATAGAGACAATGTGTTTCTCTCTTCTAATTTGGTTTTTAGTTTATTGGGGGTAAGAGGAAATATAACTTGTTGTGTTGTAGAATAGAACCTCCATCTTATGAAGGGGACTTCTTTGTGTTTGAATAAAGTGTTATGTGATATAGACGAAATTTTGATGAGATGGTAATGTTTGTGGAGAGGGCCATCTGACTAGTACGTCCTATACCTATCCTGTTAAAAAAAAGGAAAATATGACTATTTTTTGTTTGAACCAAAAATTGGTCTGATTCGGGTGAAAATGAGAAAAACAAACCAAAAATAGTAAACGAATAGCAAAATGGGTAGGATCGTACGTCGGATCTGCACATTGTATCTGAATCCTAGAGGCATAATGTGATGTAGATAATCTGTAGCAGATGCAGTGTGTTAGGTAGATACTTTGTCAATTTTCCAACACGAATCTGGAACTGTGCATCGGATTGCATGATAGACCCTTGAGTCAAAACTGAACCCACGCGTCGGATAGATGTGTAGTTATGCGTTATGGACTTGGTACCATCGTATCAGATTTTCACGAGGTTCCAGCATCGGAGCAGATTTCTAGAACCGGATGCACGAGCCAACGACCTTATTGGGGTGAGCCACATTGGCTCGTCGTCTTCCTCTTGACACAAAAGAAACTAGAAATTTCAAATTTCAATTGCACCATCATTTTTTATGAATTTTGACAAAACAAAAGGCAAAATACTCGAATTTGAGTCCCCTTTTATACTAATACTTCGATTTAAATATAAAATTATGATATTGCAGTGGAAAAAGTAGTTAAAAAACACGGTACCCATTGGTGAAAAACACGAAATTATAAACCATTTCTCAATGGATTTTGATGAAACAAGAAGCAAAAGCGCAGTAAAAAATCAATGAAGATTTTTCTTGATTTTAGGAAATCATGGCAAATCAATGTTTAGTTTCTTAAATTATTATATAATTGATTTGAAATTTAATTTAAAAAAATAATTTAATTTCTCTCTTAACATGTCTGAGTGAGTATTTATCCTTAGGACACCTTTATGGAGGAGACAATTACCACAACTATTTTTTGTTTGTTATCCTAACTTGACAGAGAGAATAGAAGGAGAAGTATGAAGGATGAACTTGGAAGTTGAGTATTGTAGTGGTTGTGCCTCCTTTTGAATTGAAATATAGGTGTTACTATCATTTGAGAAGAAGAAATATAATCTACAACAAAGAATTTCATGTGTTGTGGTAATTAACTTTTATGTGACTAAAACATCAAATTCAAGGGAAGAACAAGATGATAACAAGATAAAGACTACAAGGAAGATATGCACAAGAACTCGATGAATCAAAGCAAGGCAATCAAATTTTTTTTTTCAAACACACAAGTTTCTTGACCAAGATTATTTTCAAAGTGAAGTTACAAATGCTATCTTGAGGGGAATATTAAAAAACACCCACGTGTTTAGTGGTGGTATAGCTAGTAAATAAGGAGAAGTTCCATAGAAATAACATAGAATTATAATTATGCAAGTTTGTGTATATTCTCTTATGTCTAATTTCCTTTTGAAGCATGTAGCTTTGAATTGGAGGAATCTTTCAATGACATTCGAAATCAATGGGAGAAGGGTAAAGTTTCAAGGAGAGCCTACTCCAACCAAGGTAGAGGTGTCTTTGAAAGTAATAACCAAAATTCTGGAGTATGAGGGATAACTATTAGAGTGTAATGGGATTTTGGAGGTGGACCAGGAAATCACAGAGGCATCTCAAACAACATTTGACAAATTGATCACAGTGTAAGAGTATTGTAGTAATTATAAACACCTTCTTATAACTATAAATACAACCTCAAGGCATAGGGCAGAGTATTCAAATCTCTTCCTCTTAGCTCAGTTTCACCCATACACCTTTCTCTCTCTTTTCTTCTTCTTTCTCTCCTTTGGTTTCGCTCTTTTTTTTCCTAAGAGCTAGAGTTCGTATCTTCTCTCCTGAGAGTTAAAGTTTCTCTCTTCTCTCTTGAGAGCTAGAGTTCATCTCTTCTCTCTTTCCCTTGAAACCTCTTATGTTTATGTGTTGGCTCTAGAAATCAATAAGAGCATACCTTGAGGTTGAGCCAGATATTCAATGCATGATAAAAAGAAAATTGATCCAAAACAAATAGGATATAAGTTATTTCTCTTGCTTGTTCATCTTTATTGCATTGAAGTACATGAAGAAAGCCACCATGAAATTATACATGATGCAACAAAATGGAAGAAAACTCATAATTATGCTTATGTGATAGTGTTGTGGAATGATGAACACTAGTGAGCAGACTATAATTGTTGAAAAATAGTATACTTATTCCAAATCCCATCTAGCCCAAGACACAAAAATGATCCACTACTTAGGTTACTAACAATCTTCATGTTGTGTAGATCAATTCACTTTTATAAATCAAGGAAAGATTTACTCAAATGTACAAACAACTATCACTGATTGATGGCAAAAAAATTCTAGTTTATTTTGCACATTCATAGCTCATAGTTTAACCATAACAACTTTTTCCCCCTGAAATGGCTATCAGCCTTTTATTGATAAGAATAATAATATAAGAAAAATGCATCTCCTTCAGAATTTTGCGAAAAAATGGAGAAACCAAATGGTTCTCAACAATCTCTGCTGATGGGTGTTCATGTAGAGATTAACGCAGCTGTCAATAGATCATATATAGAGATCTTCTGGGTGATAAACACTAAGCTCATTTCCAAGGTGTCTCTTTCGGCCATCCCCAATTAGCAGAATCTATGGCTGACAATAACAAGGAAGTGCCCGTTGTCCAAACATTTCTACATCAAAGAGAAGAAAGAAACAGGCACGAAAGAGATTTTACATTTCTAAAACTGTAAACTAGGAGTCTTTCTCCAAAGCAACCAGAGCAGATTAGTTCCATTTTCTGGTGGTCTACCTGTAATGGCGAAGCAGAATGTGACCATGACAATCCAAAACTTCTATGTAAGTCCATCATCCTGTAGCTTGTATCATTATTTTCATTTTCTCTGCCTTGTCGTCTCCTCTAATGGAGCATATTTGTTGAATGATCAACACTGTTGTTTCCGGTTCTCGTAGCATTTTGTTTGACTCGGTCACAGATAACCCAAGAGAACTGGATCAATAATGCTGACCACAACTCTTCCTTCAACTTCTTTTCTCCTACTAACTCCAGATTGGATCATTTGAAACTTGAAAGCTTGATTTTTATGTTTCTTAGGTAATTTTGAGCAATGGCATTGTGAAGCTCACGTTATCAAAACCAGAAGGGGCCTTGACAGGGATACAGTATGGTGGACTGGACAATCTCTTGGACATCAAAACAATCGAATCTCAAAGAGGGTTTGTGGAAAAACAGGTCACTTCCATAATCGATAATGAGTATTTCTTCATCTTTGGTACTCACTCATTTGAAAATGTGCAGATACTGGGACATCAATTGGAACCTGCCCGGAGGTCAAGACAGATATTCATTGTATGTTAGTGTTTACTTTCACAAATGGAATTTATTTTTCCATTTTGAATAAAATTTCACTACAACAAAAAATAAAATAAAGTAAATTTTTTTTTTCATTCATATTTGTATGGTAAATTAGCATTCTTCATTAAAAACTTTTGATGTGACAGAAGCAGGATCTTAAAACACAGCAAGTTCAAGACAAACAAGTTTATCATTTAAATAACCACCTTTTGTTCATTCTTCTGAGCTTCAGTTTTCAGACATAGATGCTCTATTTTATTTCCTGAACGAAGTCCACAGCATCCTTCGGTTCATAACCAAAGAATGAAAATAAGGAAGACTCTAGTCAACTATTGTATCTTTAATGCATCATTTTAAAAACTCAGATCCTTGATGCATAGACTTTACCAAATTCATCTTTCTCCACTGTTAACAGGCTGCAAGGAACAGAATTTAGTGTTGTTCAAGCTACTAAAGATATTGTAGAGGTTTCATTTAGGAGCAGCTGGGATGCATCTTCCAGGGGAACAACATTGCCCCTAACTGTGGATAAAAGGTCTTTTAACAGTGTGGATCACATTTTTCTTTCTGATAACCAATGGATGGGGGAGATCATTCACTGATCATCTTATGTGCTTTTGATATTGTAGGTTTATCTTAAGGAGTGGGATTTCAGGTTTCTATAGTTATGCCATTTACGAGCGATCGGCGGAATGCCCTGGTCTTGTTCTTGCCCAAACCAGGATGACATTTAAGCTAACAAGAGAGAAGTAAATCATTTTCTTCAGAATCATTTTCATATGCAACAATAGGATTTCACGTCTCCTTTATGCAAGAATTAGTTATTGAACCGGTACAAATAAAAAAGTCCTGGTACATAACAATTATTAACTGATCCGTTCCTTTAGGTTTCACTACATGGCCATCACAGATGAGAAACAGAGGATCATGCCAATGCCTGAAGACATATTACCTCCAAGATGTAAACAGCTGGCCTTACCAGAATCAGTATTGCTGACTAATCCCACCAATCCAGATCTCAAAGGCCAGGTAACTAATTTAAATATTTAAATAAGTTAAAAGCAGATGAAGTACAATAGTGTTTATAAAACCATGAAAACAGAAATACTTTTGGCTCAATTTTATGGAGTCCTTCAAGCACTACTGTTAAAACTGAGACACAAATAGCTGGTATTTGATCTTCTTAGTTTGTTTATGCCATAAAAAAAGTAATGGATGTGAGGGGACAAGATGGTTTCTAATTAAGAAGAAAAACACACAACAAATTCCAAATGTTTAAACGCAGTAAAAGTTTTTAAGTTTGAAAAGCTGGCAGGTTGAGGACAAGTACCAGTACTCCATGGACAATAAGGATGGTGGCCTCCATGGTTGGATCAGCTCAGGACCCTTTGTGGGATTCTGGATCATCTTCCCATCCAGTGAATTTCGCAATGGGGGTCCCACCAAGCAAAATCTCACTGCCCACACAGGGCCAACTGCTCTTGCGGTAGTGCAGAACTCTCCCTCTTTCTAGATCTTTCTCCAGATCACTCCTATTACTGAAAACTTCCTACGATCCAGATGTTCCATAGCTCTCACTATATTGGCGAGGAATATGCTGCAAGTTTTAGTGAAGGAGAGGCTTGGAGAAAAGTACTAGGCCCAATTTTTGTATATCTCAATTCCACCTCAAGTGTATCCAATGCCCATGACTTATGGATTGATGCAAAAAAGCAGGTAAATTGTACTTGTCTTCAACTTAGGGTTAAATTTAATCTCTAAATCTCTTTTATGGTCTAAAGTAAACATTGTTTCCATTGGTCTCTCTCATTCTACTTTCTCATTCTAGAGGCTGTCGGAAGTTACAAATTGGCCATACAATTTTGTCTCTTCTCCCTTCTTCTTAAGTGAAAAAGAACGTGGCTCTGCTGCTGGAAGATTATTTGTTGAAGATAGGTATTGACTCAAACCAGTGAATGCCAAATTTGTCTCACAGTTTCAACAGTCAAGTTAGTCTTGACAATCTCAGGCTATTCTTTCTCAGTCTAGTGAACCTCACATGAACAATTTCAATTTGGCTTCCTCTGATAATCCGACTAGTTGCTTTTTATGAATGTTTCGCAGATACATCTCTAAAAATCTCATTCCTGCTAAAAATGCATATGTTGGCCTTGCAGCTACTACAAATCCAGGTTCATGGCAGATTGAAAGCAAGGTAAAACAAATGCATTTGGCTCTACTTACAAGTCTCCTGAACTAGCAAGATACTTCTCTATTCAATCACCTATAAATTGATAGTAGTAATCTGCTAATAATGGCCATTTTGCCTTCCTCTTCTTCTGTTGATTATGTAGTGTTCAAAGTAATATGAGGCAAAAAAGTTTTATCTAGCTATTATTCTGTCTATGAAGGGTTATCAATTCTGGGTACAGACAGATTCAAATGGAGACTTTGTCATAAACAATGTTGTCCCAGGAGTCTATGCTGTTCATGGCTGGGTTCCAGGCTTTGTTGGAGATTACCTTGACAAGACTGTTGTTACCATCCATCAAGGTTATTTTTTGTGCTCTGCTTGCAATCTCTAGTTGCTAATACAGATGAAGTTCAGTTTTTCTTCTGAAATTACCTAAATCAGAATAATCAAACTATCATAAAAATACAGAGAGAAATTATCTATGTATTTAAAGCAACCTTCTGCTGAATGAGAGGGTATCCGTACTGCTACTCATGCAATGATTCTTGAATATTTTAGGGACAGAAACACAACTGGGTAATTTGACATACACTCCAACAAGAGATGGTCCTACACTATGGGAGATTGGCTATCCTGATCGTATTGCAATTGGCTTCTATATTCCTGATGCCAATCCACTCTATATCAACAAATTATTTATTAACAGCCCTGAGAAGTAAGTTGCGTCTTTCCTAAAAAAACAGCATTGAAATGCTCAAGGAAGCTCTTCTGATCTGTAGATCTTTATGCGAACTATTTTTTAAACCTTCTACATTTTAGCAATTTATTATTTAATGCATGTCTTTACCTAATAAATCAGTTAATGGGTAATGACACATTAATTTTCTCCATCTGAGGCTTCTGACTCAATTTCCTTATAGTTATCCTTCTCACAGTTCGTACATCAACCCATTGTCTTTGATATTAATATTTATTCATCAATCATCATCTTCTCCATTCAAGACCATTAGGTGGCAGTCTATCTGCTTCCACTAGTAATGTTTCCTTTTGAACACATTTCCATCTTCTCTGCATTCTGAATACATATGCAGGTATCGACAATATGGTCTCTGGGACAGATACACAGACATTCATCCTCAAACCGATCAAGATTTCATGATTGGAGTAGATGATCCAAAAAAGGACTGGTTTTTTATGCATGTCACCAGGTAGGTTCTCTTTTCTGCAATTGTCCACACTCCAAACATCAGCAATTGAATGCAAAACACTCTAATGTTCTACAGGAGAATGGCAAACAAAAGTTATTCTCCATCCACATGGAAAATAACATTTAATCTAGATGAAGTGACGAGTGGTGGCTACAAGCTCAGATTGGCTATTGCAGCTTCCAGTCATGCATGGCTTCAGGTATATACAGTAATCAACCCATCTGTTGACTTTCCATCATGGCCTTACAGAAAAAGATTGTTCAAAACAGGTCCGAGTAAACAACGCAAATGGAGTGCCTGTTGGTGATGTCTTCGACTTGGGATCGGATAATGCTATTGGCCGACATGGAATTCATGGGCTTTATCAACTCCTCAGTGTCAGTTTTAATTCATCCTTGTTGATGAAAGGGGAAAACATAATATTTCTTACACAAGCAAGGGGAGGAAATGAATTTCTTGGGCTGTTCTATGATTATATAAGACTAGAAGGCCCTGCTAAAGCATCTGACTACTCAGAAATGTCAATAGCTTAAACATTCATCATATGGTGCATAAATATGATTCTTCTTTGGGCCATTTGCTGTTACCTAAACCCATACATAATTAGTGGATGGTCAGGTGACCTGGTGACCAACCTGTTGAACAGTATCTTATAAGCATCACTTGCATATGCTTGCAGCAATGATTTGTATTCAACTCAAGTCCAATCTTTCACCAACCAACCTGTTATATTGCTCTTCTATGTGCATCTTTTACATGCAAGTTTAATGCAGAATTCTCTCACTCAATTTATTTATTGGGGAATGAAAATCCTTCTTTTGTTGGTCTTGACATCAAGTGAAATTAAGAGTTATTCTCCATTTCCCTTGATATTGCTTTAATTAATTGAACTGCTCCACTTATGTAGTAATTTCATCCCTGAACCAAAACTAAATGTTTTAACATTAAATGTCTAATAAGACATGATTCCAAATTTGAAGAAGCCTGGAAATCATTCCTCTTTTTATGATAAGCAATGGTGAATGTGAAAAAATAGAGGAAATCATTCTTAAATGTCTATTATACCTTTATAATATAAAAAAAAAAAAAAAATCTTATACATACACTTCATCTAATGGATTATAGTTGAAAACTCACTTTTAACATGGGTATATGCATCTCATATGGGACCTACTAATCTTACAAACTGGAGGGCCAATAGCCTAGCTTCTAAATTGGTTGTATGATCTATTATATTGTTTTTATTATACAACTTGAGGGACACAAGGGTATTTTAGTAGTTTATCTTAAACTTTGTATAATCTATTACACTTTTTTGAAATAGTTGTAACCAAACAACACTTCCTGTCTTAAAGAGCTCCTTATGGAGGAGAATCATACAGAGCCCAAGACACCTTTGGTAGAATGGATAAGAGGAGTGTAATTAAAATTGAATCACTACTAACACTGAAGCAAGGATTAGATTAATACATGATCATTTTATCACCAATTACACTATACAAAACAGCTACAAAGGATCTTGACCAACAAAACATTAGGTTGCAGGTGGGTAATTTAGATGATGTCAACTATACAAACATTTCCAGCAAAAAAAAGAAGCCAAAAACCACCTCGCAAAGAAGTCTTCTAGTCACCAATTTTGTCTTTCCTTTAGATTTTGCTGATTGTTAATAGCAATCCATAATGATCACTTGGTAACACAGGTAGTTGTAGCTTCCTCACTTCTTTCCTTACTTTTTTCTCTTTAATATAAGATATCTCAGGAATAGCCTCCTGACCGATCATCTCAATCTGACTAATTCTGAAATCTCTCAGCTTGCACAAAAAGCGGTCAAGTCGCTTCTGCAAAGTTCGGTTACCAGATAACATTGGATTAGCCTTAGTATCATAAGTCCATCCATTTTCTCCAGGCTTTAGGTTTGCCCAAGCATCAACCCATCCATCATGTAAGGGATATGGTCCATCGTTCTTTTCATCCCAGTTCATGTCGCCACCAAATACAACATTAGGTGACTCCTTGAGAAGGTCAAGGGCTTCCTTTGCCTGAGCTACACGTTCTTTGCTGAACATTTGGTCCCACTTGGGTGGCCCAGGGCAAGGACTCTCAAGGTGGCTTGTGGCAACAAGGAACTTCTCATCCAACCCAATGTTGATATCAGCTATGCAGAGCTCCCTTCCCATTATGGAATTACCAAAGGGTTTGGAGGTGAATGATTTAACAGGTAGTTTACTCAACTGAAGGAGAAGAAAGCAAATGGTTCCACAAGTAAGCGTCTTTAAAAAACTAAAATCAAATAAACCAAAGATTACTTTTAGCACTGAAGATAAAGTTGGATCAGGTGAGAACAACAAAAATATATCAGACTATACGGTTACCTAAATAATTCAGTAAAGCATTTGAAAATAAAAAAGAAGGAGATGAGAAAAAATAGCCAAGTTAAAGGTTTGTAGTACAAGTATAAACAGCTGAAGTGTACTCATCTAATGATGCAATAATAATTAATCCTGGTCATATTGCTATATTGACGTATCAAGTAACTAAAATTCCAAAGAGCTTGTTAGAGAGTTAATATTCTTTGTTAGTATTAAAATGTAGTATAGGGGCAGTTTGGTTATTTCACATGTTCTGTATATTTCATTGATGGGTACTATCATGTTCAAAATGTTTCGATGTGTCTATCTTCAGATTTTTGTGTTGTTTAGAGGTGTAGATGAGTGGTTATAAGGAGTTAAGTGAATAAGGGATAATTGTGTAACTGTCCCTAACCTTACTAAAGTGCATAAAGAGAATTAGGGGTCGTTTTCAGAACCTCAATGACAGCTACCCCCATTTTGGCAGTATAAGGTTGAATTTAGACGAATTCCATGATTGATGTATGTCGTTGAAGCCTGTGTGAGTACTTGATCAAACCCAAATTTTGTGAGTGGAGCCCACATAGTCTGCCCAAGCATATTGGTGTAGCAAAGTTTTTGGTGGATTATTTTGGTTGTTTGTCCCTAACCTGACTGAAGTAAATAAAGAGAATTAAGGGTCGATTTCAGAACCCCAATGAGAGCTCCTCTCATGCTCTCTTTCAGCACTCTCTTCTCCTCTTTTCTCTTTCTCTCTTCTCTCAATCTTCTATTTCTTATTTCTTAACAGTCAGAACTCAAGTAAGGGTGTTTTTGTCATTTCACCCTCCTGATATTCACCTGTGAAAGTAGCAGTAACGTAGGCATCATATTAGAGACATAAGGTTGAAGTTTGATCAAATTCTGAATGGCATTGAGTGAGTTATGAGGGTTTAAGTTATGAGGGGTATTTTTGTAATTTTGTTCAGCAATCACTTAAAGCTGATTAAATAGAAGGATAGTGCTTTTGGACCCAAGGAGTGCAGAACTCATGCACTCTTCTCCTCTCAGTCCTTTCTATTCTTCTTCATATTCTCTTTTTCTCCTACAATTTTATTTTTTTACATGTTGCTAGAGCAATGTGATCCTATTGCAAGAATTTTTCAGGCATGTTCTCTTCTCCTTTCTAAGTTTCCATATACTTCAGGAAAGGAAAATTTCAGGATTCCAACTGATTTAGCCAAAGATCAGACTTTTTTTGTTTCTTTTGTGTCCTAACCTTAGGGTTAATGGTTTGTACTGCCAAATGAGTAGAATTCTATGTGCAGCTTGTGCCCCTAGAGGGTTTTATTTGCTGGAATTTTCCCAATTGTGCCTGTGCAGATCACCAAATACTGTTCATTGCCTACGTCAACATACTGGATGCTTACATTATCCTATTTAATGACAAATTTGATATTTTGGTCTTGATTGTCTTTTCTACTCCTTGAATTGGATAATTGGAGTTCTATTTTGCTCTTAATTGTTCTAGAGTGGGGCCCACATAACCTAAGCAGGCATCTTTTTTAGGCTTATTGGAAATTTACACTGTTTTTAGGATGATCGACTCCGAGGGGGTGTTTACACCAGTTAGAGAGGCTAACTGCTGATGGGAAGGATATTAACTACTGAAAAATTGAATGGTCAAAATTATTTAAGCTGGTCCACATCAGTTCTGACCCATTTTAAAGCCAAGCGGAAGACTAAGTATTTGAAAGATGATCCTCCTATTCCAATAACTAATGATTGGGAAGCTGAAAACAGCTAGGTAATGACTTGGCTACTCAATAGCATGTAAGCCAAGCTCATAAATCAAATTATGAACTGTGAAATAGCTAAGGAGATTTGGAACTCCTTTGAGTTAATGTATGCCCAAGAGAGTAATTTGTCAAGAATCTATAAATTGTAGGCAAAATTATTTAGTCTGAAAAGAGGTGACAAAGCGGTTATCAATTACTATAGTGAGCTATGAAATGTGCTACAAAAGATTAGCATCTACCACTTCTTTACTACCAATGAGAAGGAGCTCACACAATAGTAGGGACAAATTTGTGTAGCAAAGTTTTTAGATGGACCAGGATCTGAATATGATGCAGCCAAAGCACAGTTAGTTGCCTCAAATGATGTGCCTGCACTTCTTATAACCTTCTATCCTACTTACAGTGTTTTTCAAGACCTTCCAACAAGGAGGATGATTGGTTTAGCGTATGAGAGAGACAAGCTATATCACTTGGAGGATTCATCATAGCAAACTTCTTCGGTTCTTCATGTAGATGGTACAATCTTCCAATGGCATCTCCGGCTAGATCATGCACTTACCATCTAGTTCCAATTTTCAGTGCAAGTCTTGACAGCTAGGGAAGCACTGTAATGGGTCTTTTTCATCTAGTCAATTGTCGAGTAACAATCTATTTGAGATAATTAATTCAGATGTATAGGGGTCGTACCCTGTTGCTAGTAACTCTAGTTATAAGAAATTCATACCATGTATTGATGATTTTAGTAGGTCGACTCGGGTGTATCGCCTATAGGAAAAAACTGAAGTTTTTAATGTATTCTTGATTTTTTACAATAAAAGAAACACATAGTATGGTGTTTCACTTAGTATCTTGCATACAAATAATGGGCTTGAATTTGTGAACCATAAATTTGCTTCCTTTTTGTTAAACTACAGTTATTTTCATTAGTCTTCTTGTGCATATACTCCACGGCAGAATGGAGTTGCAAAAAGGAAGAACCATCATTTACTTAAAATTGCATACACTATATTATTTCATATGCATCTTCCCAAATCTTACTAGGGCGATGTGATTTTTACTATCTACTTTCTCGTTAACAGGATGACTACATCAGCTAATGGAGGAAAAATTCATTTCCAAGTTCTCAAGCCTGATACTGAATTATTTCTTTTTGTCCTTGTGTTTTGGTTGTGTTTGTTTTGTGCATTAGTTTGATCGTACTGTTGATAAATTGTCACCCAAATCCATTAAATGTATCATTTTGAGTTACCCACACAAACAGAAGGGATATAAATGTTATGTCCTACCAACTAGGAAAACATTTGTATCGATTGATATTACATTCTTTGAAGATGTTTCATATGTCATAAGGTCTACCTTTTCGCCCATCACTCTTGATACAAATCATGTTGCTCCTACTCCAGTGGAGCAGATTCCTAATCCTTCGCCACCGGTCGTCAAAAGTAAGTGCAAGTTTATCAAAGCAAAAAACCTTCAAAGAAACCAAACAAGGTTCTCTCTCCACTTCCAATGCCAGCACCTTCTTCATCTATTGTCCCTATGGTAAGTGAGCTGCATCTCCCTATTGGCATCCATAAAGGCAGTCCATACATGTACTCACCATTCTATTTCTAAGTTTGTGTCATTTGACCTACTGTTTGACTCCTACAGAAATTTGCACTATCATTGTCTTTGTGTATTATTCATTCTTCAATACAAGAAGCTTTGTTGTCTCTTCAGTAAAAGTAGGGTATGGACATACATATGTATGCTCAACCTTTTTTTTTAGAAAGCGATGAACTCAACTAGAAACAAAGAAACAAGATTTAACAAGAGGGGCAAGGAGGGACGCCCCCTGCTTAGCACACCTGTCTGCAATAGAGTTTGTAGATCTAGGAACATGAGACCAAATATAAGTAATATGGAAAAGAATATCCATAATAGAATAGTACACATCCCAATGACGCCACGACAGGGAAGAGGGGGAGGAGAACCATCCAACAATCACTGCAGAGTCCCCCTCAATGTGGAGCGGACCAGAAAAATGCTCACAAAAGATGATGAGACCTTTGAGGAGAGCCTAAAGCTCAGCAACAGTGGAATCAACACTACCCATAGGTCCTGAATAGGACAAAAGTTGGCTTCCATCTGAATCACAAAAGACACCACTATATTCGGCCAAGCCAGGATTGCCGATGGAGCTGCCATCAAAGTGTTAAGTTGTGGGGCCTAATCAACGCCTTACACTGAGTCGGTACGTGGATCGACCTTAGTTTTCTCTTTATAATTGGAAGGGCGGCACTATTAGGGTTTCATCATCATCATTCGAAGGAGCATCTTGAATTGCGGCCCCCAAGAGAGGTTAGAGGAAAACACTAATAAGTGTGTACGATTTCTCTTGTAAACTATTTCATCTTCATAGTGGATTACTACAGTGTTAGGAATTAAACGCCCTAATCCCAAACTAACGAAAGCAATAATAATAAACGCGGAAAAAGGGAAAAATAAGCACGAAAAAGCACAACAAGATTTATACAGGTTCTCCTCAAGGTGAGACTACATCCTGTCTTTCGCCGCTGCAGTAATCCACTATGAAGATGAAATACTTTACAAGAGACAGAGCACACTTACAAGTGTTTCTTTTTAACCTCTCGGGCTGCAACTCAAGATGTTCCTCGATACAAGATAATTACAACCCTAATAGCGATGCCCCTCAATTATAAAGAGAAAATTAGGGCAACCATATTACAAGAGTGAAATTCCCAAACTACCCTTAATGAAATAACAATTAATATATCGTGGACCGGGAGGGGGGCTTCCCACCCCCTTCCAACCCCCATGGCGATCTGACCACGCATGTCGATCCGTGACCAACTCAGTGTAGGGCGTTAATTAGGCTCCACAACTTAACATGCAACTGCAGAAGACGGGACCTAGTCTCATCTTGAGGCGAACCTATATAAATCTTGTTTATTCTCGTACTTGCTTTTTCCTTCTTCTACATTTATTATTATTGCTCTCGTTAGTTTGGAATAGGGGCATCTAATTCCTAACACAAAGTTCATATTGATGTAGCCCGGATCAGGGATCTGCCATACCTGCATCGCTAGAGACTTCAACTAGCCTCCCATCTGAGCAATAGTGCTCTAGTTCTCCGTGAGCGAGAGCCCAGAAAGAGTGGAAAACTCCTTCTTGAAGTGGAGCCAAGCAGAGATGTGGCCAATAATAGAGGAAATGACTCGTTTTGAGGAAGATTCTTGGAGCTGAAGCGCGCCTCAATGTTGCTAATCGGCTCAAGCCAGCCAACCTCCTTCGCCCTATAGGTCATGGCCGAGAGGAGATCAGCCACAATGTTGAATAAGAGGGATGAGAGTGGATCCCCTTGTCGAATACCCTTGGATCCCTTAAAGAAGCCACAAACCAACCCATTGAGGAGGAGGAAAAAGTAGGTCATAGAGACACATGACCTGATCCAAAATCTTTAACAGTCACCAAAACCTATCTGTCCCAAAAGATCGTCCAAGAGGTCCCAATTCACCATGTCGAAGGCCTTCTCAAGATCCAACTTCAAAGCAAAGTGAAGAGCGCTAGAGCGGGAGAAGTGGTCAAAGAGCGCATGAGCTGCCATGGAGGAGTCAAGGATGTTCCTTGCCTTAAGGAAAGTACCTTGACCATTGTGAATGACCAAGGGGAGAAGGAATGTCTTTAAACGCCAAGCGAGGAGCCGAGCAATAATTTTGTACGAGTTGGAGATGAGACTGATGGGTCGAAAGTCACCAGCCTACTCAACACTGACCTTCTTCGGGACTAAGGCAATAAAGGAAGCTCCCATGCTTCTGAAAGTGATCCCGTCCTTATGGAAGCCCCGAACCAAACTATGGTAGAAATCTCCGTTCGAACCTGGCTCACTGTCACAGGCAAGACCAAAAACAGCCTTCTCAATCTTCAAATGACTGTGGGACATGGACATTATATGATCTACCTCTTGATATTGCCGTTGTGGGATGTCATTGAGTATATACAGTAAACTATAAGGTTGATGAGTCAATTGAACAATATAATATCGGTCATGTGGCTAAAGGATGTACTCATACTTACAGGATCGACATTTTTGAAACTTTTTCCCATGTAGCCTGATTGTCTTCTATTCAAATTCTTGTTTTAGTAGCAAAAATCAAGGGTTGGCCTTTACATCTGTTGGAAGATGAGCCCAAGCCCACACAACCAAGAAAGGTCCACATATCCACAAGTGTTGGAAGATGGGCCCATAAGATATGGACCCACCACGATCACACGAGCTGGCAGGACCCACCATGATCACGTGAGGCTGCTTGATGAGTCATCACACAAGCTAGAATCCTTATCGCATGAGTTGGAAGATTTGGCACGAGCTAGAATCCTTATCGCATGAGTTGGAAGATTTGGCACGAGCTGGAATCCTTATCACATGAGTTGGAAGATTTGGCAAATCTTCCTAGATTAATGTAAGCATGGTCAGTTAGTTCAAGTAATGTCCTCTTAAGGTGCATCTAGAGGCAACTCCTAAAATATGGCGATACTTAAAGGGAGCACCAGGAAAAAGTTTATTATATGAGCTACATAGTCACTTCGAGATTGAGGCATATCCAAATGCAGATTATGCAGGATTAAAATTAGATAAAAAATCTACAACCAGCTATTGTTTCTTTGTTGGTAAAAAAATAATTAGTTGGAAGAGCAAGAAATAAAATATGGTGACTCACTCTAGTACAAAAGCTAAATACCAAGCAATGGCACATATAGTTAGTGAATTGATGTGGGTCAAACCTGTGCAACAAGAGTTGAGTTGTCCAAACAAAGAAGTCATGACTATGTATTGTGATAAATAGGCTACCATCTTTATTGCAATCAATCCTGTATTCCATGAACAAATTAAGCATGTAGAAGTTGATCATCCGTAACGCAATGATGAGTGGAGTAGTGGTCACTCCATATGTTTGATCTACTGATCAAATTGGTGATATATTCACCAAAGCCTTGGGCAAGAAAAAATTCAAGATTTTTTTGTAGCAAGTCGGAGCTTCTCGATATATACACTCCAACTTGAGGAGTGTTAAGAATTCATGTAGCGGTATTTTTGTCATTTCAGCCTCCTAATATTCATCTCTAGAAGCAACAGTAACTTGGGATCAGGTTAGAGACATAAGACTCAGGTTTGATAAGATTTTAAGTTGTATTGAATGTGTTAAAAGGGTAAGTTATGAGGAGTATTGTTGTAACTTTGCTCAACAATCACTAAAAGCTGACTAAATAAGAGGGATTGTGCTTTTGGATCCAAAGAGTGCAAAACTGACGCACTCTTCTCCTCTCTTTCCTCTCTATTCTTCTTCTCTTCTTCTCATACAATTTTATATTTTTACATTTTTTCCCCGTTCAAATTCTCTATAACAGGATTTTTTTCCAAACCCAAAAAAGCTCCTCTAAGAACTCAAAAGCTCCTTCTAGCATTTCCATCAAACAGAAATTTCAAGAAGATCAGATCAGCCATAGCAAAGCAAATACTAAAAGCCTGAAAACATGAAATGATTTTTTTAGGACAACATAAAATGTAATTTAATAAATATTGCAGTTGTATGTTTCATTTTCAAGGAGAATTACCACTTCAACTCAATGAGTTGAGGACATAAAACTGAAACTGAGAAAAAGAGTTGAAGACTTAACAATCCTACCATCATACAGAAGTATGGCCTCATGGCTGCCATTGCATCTGAAACTGAACAATTGTACATTCTCCACCAGTTAGATTGACGAAAAATGTCAAAGATATTTGGTGTGACCTCCTGCATAATGACATGTTTTGATCTGATCAACCAAGTTATCATATAAGAAACGGTGTGTCACATTGAACATATGAGAATCAGACCTGGAAACATCATAATAAGAGTCAGACCTGGAAAGAAATGAAATCTGGAGAATGCTGTTGAATAAGTTCACCAAGTGCCTGCATTCTCTTGTTCAGTTCCAAGTCCTCACAAAACCAAACATTGTAGCTCAAAAATTTTAAAGTATGCATCACAGTATCTTGGACAGAATCCTCTGTCACACACAAAGTAGTCCTTTCAGCGACTAAATGAAAGAAAATTTTAAGAGAAAAAAGAACACCTAAAATTAGCTAATTCATCCCCTGTTTAGGTTCAAGGGTTCAATGGCACGAACTAATAGAACAGTCTATCAAGTAAAAAAGTAGTCTTACCAATCAAACTACACTCACTGGGATAAAGCTCATGAAATCATTTAATAATTATTGGAATCAACAACTAACTAAAAATATAAAGATAACATAACAAACACACAACAGTTTCTTTATCTGTACTTAACTGCCAAAACTAAAACCAAGACCACTTCAGTGAACTGGTTTATATTTAAGTCATCCTTCAAAAACAAAAATTTGCCATAGGTTCCAACCGCAATGAAAGAGGGTAAGCGTCTGTCTCCTGAAAATAATATTATCATCATACCATGTTCAAACAACAGAATTGATGTCAGAGCTAAAACAGTCGTTTTGGGGAACAGCTTTCCCAATGTCAAAACAGTTTGCAGGAAAACGACAGTGGTTCTCCCAAAACAATGAGGCAACAACAAAAAAAATCACAAGGTCGGACAACTAGCTTTTCTATATAATAATCAATCCGTTCACGTACTCCATAGGTGATCCTTCTAACAAGAACTTGGAACTACTTCTGAAAACCAGCCACATATATAGGATTAGTCCTAATCCACAAGAACAATGAAGAGTTAAAGTGAGAAATGTCTCACTAGGTTGGTGAAAGGTCAAAGTTGGTAACTATCTGAAAACCAGTGAGCAGATTGTGCAGATGGTTTTCAATTCATCATTCATACCCTACACAAGTACCAACCTCATCCTACATTTGGACAGAAGTCATCAAGTAGTTGGTGACTTTCCACTACAACCAGCCATCTTTTTTTTGAAGAAGAAGAAGAAAAAAAATTACGGATAGAATTTACTCCCATAAGTTCCTAGTGATTTTCCAACAACATATAATTAATTTCAGGAAGCTCTTCAAGAACCCTAGGCATCGGTCGCCGAGCATTTTCAAAAGCATCAAACAAATACAAGAATGCGAACTTTGTCAATAGAAATATAAAATATATTTACTGCATTCTGTAATTGCCAATTACGCTGGGCAAATGAATTAAAATCATTCCTCAAACCACCAGAAAGACACGAAAAATAGAAAAGAAATATGGAGTTGAGTACGAAATAAGAACGATACCCACCGGGAACAAGTGCCACCTTTTTCTTCAAAGGCTTCTCGTCGCAAGACTTCTCTAACGGACAAAACTCTTCATTTTCTCGGTTCTTCCTCTTGCAACTCTGCAGCGGCAAGAACACCTGACCTACCAAAGCGTCGATTTCGTCATCTTCACTGATGGGACCTAATCCTTCTAGAGCAGAACTTCTCGTGCCACAAACCTCACAGCTCTCACTATCATAAGTGTTAATGAAAGTACATGCTTTGCATGACCACTGAGAAGAAGCTAGAGAAGGGGAAGGGGAAAGGGAAGATGAAGAAGAAACTGAAGCAACCGGCAGTGAAGGAGTGAGACAGACTTCACAAGAAAATTTCTGGGTCGGAGGGTTGAGATAAGTGCAATAGGAGCAGGCCCACGAAGAAGCCATTTTTCGACTCTGAGCGCAACGAAGAATAAAAGGCACTGTGTTTCTAGGGTTCTGATGATGGCCGAGAGAGAGGAAGAGACGACAGCGGCGGAAGCAGGAGAGAAGATGTAGAGGGGACACCATTTAAAAGAGGGACCTTTGATTCGAAGGCGCCAAACGCGCCGGCTGCACGGGACGAGTTCACTCTTAACAAACCCAAAAGGATTGATTTCAAATGTTCGTTTTTTCTTTTAAAATTTAAAAATCACCTTCTTGAATGTCGATTCAAATTGATAAAAAATAATTTCAATCAATAAAATAATATTCTTTTTGCAAAGTTGTTACATATCAAGCGTCTTTATTATAAAGCCAGAAGTTCTTCTCCGGCTCCGTTCCAAGTCGAGCTCAATCTAAAGTGAATGAGTTACAAACATGATTTCTCTTTGATCCTCCCTGTTAAGAACTGGACTGTACACTATACAGTACATTAGTACAAACATTAATACAACAATTTAATAAATTCAATCAATGAGCCCTTTCGAATCTTTTTAACGGACCCAACAACCCAATTGAAACCTCTTCCCTCATCTTCCCCAAATCACTGTGTTTATTAGCATCGCCAAAATAATCAATATCTGAAACAAGTCTTCCTCTCTCCGTCTCCATCTGAACATCATCAAAGTTCGCCCAGCACCGTTCACATCAGTCACATTGCTCGCCACCTTCGTGCTGTTCTTAATCTTCTTGCTGCAACACACCCGACAAAACATTTCAATCCCACTTGCAGTCCCCAACCAAACCAACATAGATCTAAGAGAACCAAAAAAAAGGTAAAAGCAAAAGAACTGAAAGTGATTCTCCACTGATGCAATCCTTTCGCCTTTCCCACTACTACTCTTACAGCGGAATTTCCGCAAACAGTTCATGTCCGCAGGAACATCCCCTATCGGGAGAAGAAATAAACTATGAAGATGGAGAGAAAGAGGCGTATTTTATTTCACGCTCTTTCTCTCGAAAAGCTCGACAGATACTGTAATTGAAGAGCGTGAGACGCCAAGATCGGTAAATGGAGGAGGCACCTGGACTTAAAAATCAAAAACAAACCTCCAACAGTGAGACTCGTGTTACTGCACAAGCCCTCCCTAGTAAAGTCCCGAGATTCGAAAGTAGGAGTAAAACGTAAACTACTAAAAAGCCAAAAAGAAGCTTTCTTTTCGAGTTACCTTCCAGGAAATACGCACTTCTCGTGACCTGCATCAAGCCAAGAACAGATCTTTCATCTCACGGAGAAAGAAAGAAAATTAAATTGTCCAACGGAAAGAAGAAGGGAGTAATCGATGGCCGTCGCACTTACTAGGATCCGTTGTAGTAATCATGGCGACTCCCTTAAAATCGCACGAACCTGCCGCCTTCCCTTGTTTCTGGTAATAGCTATCAAAAGCGTACGACGCGTGGCCCTTCACCGTATTGGGCGAGTAGCAGCTCTCACCCGGCTGGATCTCTGAACAATTCGCCCGGCCCGGCCCACATGCCCAATCCAGCGCCGACTGCAGCGTCCTCGCATCCACGCCGTCCGTCGCCACGCAGAACGTACGGTTTGTGCTGTCCTTCGCCAGGAAGCCCCCGCTCTCCGCCACGTGCAGCACATACACCGGCGTCGAGTTCCCGTAAAACAGCCCCCAGTGCGCCTCCGACAACGGCGCCGGCCGCAGATCCTCGTTGAAGAGCTCGTAGATGTAGACGCTGGATGTGATTTCCGGGTGCAGCGGCGTGCCTCGCCGATCCATCACGTGCCGTATCAGGTTCGAGTTGTACGTGTCGGCGTTTTCCACCGTGGCGTATTTTGATTCGCGGCCGTCGCCGGCAGACGGCCACCCCGTTTCCGTCACCAGGACCGGAACGTCTGTGACGTTGACGTTACGGAGGGAAAAGTAGACGGCGTCGATCATGGCGTCGAGGACGTTGGTGTAGTGGAGGAGAGTGTTCGGGTCGACCTCTTCGTGGGCCGGCGTGACCGGTCGGAAGAGAGCGTTGTCGAGGGGGACCAAGCCCCGGTTCTGCATGAAGACGTAGTAAGGATACAGATTCATCATGAAGGGAGCTCCAGTTCGGGAGAGGAACCGAGCCAGGGGGAGGAGGTCCCGGTTGAGGGACTGATTGAAGAAGGCCTGGGAGGGAGGGAAGGTGTCAAGGACGACGGAGGCCGAGTGAGGACTGGAGATTTTGATCTCCGATTCGAGGTTAGCGGCGACGAGGGCGGAGTAGAGGTACTCCATGGCGGGGACCAGCAGCGGGCCGGAGGAGGGGATGGCAGTGAGGACCTCGTCGCCGACGGCAATGGCGGAGATTTGAGTTTGGGGGTGGAAGGCCAGCACGTTGCGGCGGACCCAGGCGGCGGCGGTGGTGTTTGAGGAGCCGATGGCGAGGAGCTGGTTGTTGGGGATACCCACGATGACCCGAATATGGGTACCCGCCAGGGCGCTGAGTAGAGTAAGGTCAGCATCGTAGAGGCGGACATGGCTAATTTTTTGAAGCTGGAGAAACGAAACAAGATCCGACGGCGACAGCAGATTCGAAATATCCGTGCCGATGTTCACACCCACGTACGGCTCTTCCGGCGATTGCGCCGCCTTCACCTCCAGCGACGCTGTCAAACAACATCATTATTCACAAAAAAAACAAAAAAACAAAAAAGCAGCAGAGCCCGGAATTGCAATCAGGGGAGTTCATTTTACCTGTTAATGCAACTGATAGAAGCAAGAAGAAGAAGACGACGGAGAAGCAGCAGACGTTTTCAAGTGAAAAGGCCTCCATGAAGCACAGATAAAATCCTGTTCTTCTTCTTCAACCGAGTTAGTAGATCCTCGCATTATCTTAGGAGGATGAGGTTGGTACTGGGTAGCTGATCTGAGACCCAATTTTAAATTACTCCCCCCGGACGAATTAAACTCCTCTGGTTCGGGTTTAATTGGGGAAGACGAAACAAGAAAACACGGCGTAAAGGCTTCGGGAAGGGGAACTCGGCCCCCGTCAGGCAATGACGAATCGAAACTATGAACTGACATAAATAGCCTTTAAACATAGGGCACGCTGACGGAAGTCACTCGTAACCGACAAGGGGCAGCGACGGCGGAGTAATCTATTTTGGTGGCTTGCGAGAGTTACAGGCTGGCGATTCTTCGTCGCCTGGAAGAGGCTAGGGGCTTTCTCGTGTCTCCGTACTAATAGAGAGCGAGCAGTGAAGGGGGGCCCCGCTAGAACAATCTGGACCGTCCATGTTGAATCGGATTAATTAAGTGAAAACCATGTTTAGTGACTATTATCCTTTTAGTGAAAAGCAGGCTTTCTAGAATCTGGTTATCTAATCTGTTTTAAACAAGTTAATTGAAAGTAACCACGTAAAAGATATCTACCCATGCAAGTAAACGTAGTTCAACCGCTCAACCAAAGTGACGCCCTCCTACCACGGCAAAGAGAAGAATACATTTGGGTACTTGCTCAGTTGCACGTTTTGTCCTTAAGAGAGGGATAGAGGGAAGGGGCCCCCTCCCCCAAATCCCATGAAGAGAAGGAGATGATATCCTCTTCTATAACTTCCAAACAATATAGAACAAAAAAACAAGGTTGGTCTTTCCTTTTTCCATCCTTTTCAATCCTCCTACTTGATGGGATGAAAAAGGGAAGTGGACTCCCTCTCATTTTACTACTCACTCAAATATGAGCAAGGATACCTCTTCCTCTCAGTCCATTTACTCATCATTTGGCCTCCACTCTCCCCCTTTCAAAAGAGTCCCCTTACTCATCATCTGACCTCCTCTCTCTTTCCTCTAATGGGGACAAAGGAGGGAGGCCTAGCCTCCTCATATGCATGATTTAAGGGAAAGAAAGATAAGGGACTGCCTTTTGCTTGCCAAGGGTGGATCCCCCCTATTGGTAATTTATCGTTTTAAAATAAGAAATAAAAATAATTGTGTGTGATAAAATTTGAAAATCAAATTGACATATAGAAAAGGAGCAAAAGTAACTATGCAATTTGATTTGGGGTGTAAGTAATTAAATAAATCAAACTTGTGACCTCTTTCATAGAAAACTGGAGCTCTCTTTGGAAAGGATATTAGAAAAAAAATTATTTAAATCAATTGCATGACAATTTATTTGCACTTAAAATACATATATGATAAATTATATGTTAAATTCAAAGAATATGAAATTGGTATTTTGTACAGAAAGTCACACCAAGTTGGAACTGGATTCGTACTAGTTATTGGTAATGAATAATAATGGCAAAAATTATGTTGACTTTGAACTTGAATTTTATATGATGAAAGATAGAAAGGTAAAAAGATGATGGTGAACAAGTTCAATGATGGATGAGAGAAATTATGATGAACTGTCTCAATGTTCTTCCAACTCCTCTTTGCTAGTTTTTAGAATAAAATAAAAAATGTTTTATTTTTGTCAAAAGAGAACTCCATGTTTCTATGAAACGGGTCTAAGTTTGATATATCTGAAGCAAAGATGATGGTGAACAAGCTCGATAATGGATGAGAGAAATTATGATGAACTGTCTTGATGTTCTTCCAACTCCTCTTTGCTAGTTTTTAGAATAAAATAAGAAATGTTTTATTTTTGTCAAAAGAAAACTCCATGTTTCTATGAAACGGGTCTAAGTTTGATATATTTGAAGCAAAGAATAGGGAAGTGCTAATTTGTAAAGAAAGTCACAATAAGTCGGACCTAGATTTGTGCTAGTTATTAGTAAAGATTAATAATGGCAAAAATTATGTTGATCTTGAACCAAAATTTTATTTGATGGAATAATAGAGAGGTGAAAAGATGAAATTGACCAATACTCAGAAATGTGATGAATTGTCTCAATGTTCTTCCAACTCATCTTTTTTAGTTCATTAAAATTTGTCTCCCTCAAGTGCCTCTATGTTGTCTTTGTGTTGGAGAGAGAGAGAGAGCAAAATTGATGTCTAAAATATGGTTAGAAAATTTGCAAAACTTAGGATCAAAATGACAATTAAAAACTATAACTTGCATGACTAATTTGGAAGAGTCATTTAAATTTTGACTCAAGCGAATCATGCCAACGGGTACAAACCTTTGGTAATGGCCAGTATAGGCTCTTTGACGATGGCCAATAGGATCTTTGTTGACAATTTGAGGGGCTTCGATGTAAGATTATCCAAGTTCTAATGATAGTTACTCTCATAAGTTTATACCAATGATTGTTGTCGTCCATTCACTCAAGCATTGGGATAAGTGGTTGCATGTACCAAGGTTTTTAATTGTAAGGGTTGAAACCCTAAAGGGCTTTATAATATTGAACAAAGTGCAAACATGGATGCAATGTCTTCAATATCTTTATTCTTGGTTCTCTTTTGTTATTTAGTATTTTAAAATCTACTAGTTAGCTTCACATGATAAAATAACATTTTTAGAAGTTTTTGATAATCTAAAAAAATTATTTTAATATTTTAAAATAAAAATTATATTTTTTACACTTGTATATGTAGGGATTAGAAAATTACAAAGATATATCTCTCTATCTTGTGGTAATTAGATAAGTGGATGTGAAAAGAGTTGTAGTAATATTGTTAATCTCTATAGCTTATAAAAAAAGAAAAATTGTTTCTCTCTCATCAACTTGGAGTATTAAATGGAGACATGTCCACCAATTAGCCAACAATCTATCAACTTCCTAAGCTAAAGAAGGGATCTTTCGTGAGCATCTTTACGTGACAGCTTCATTTGTCTATAACCTAGGGATGAAATCACCTTATACGTTTTAAAATGTTTTACTTGTTTTTCATATATAAAGTTAATACATTTCTAATAAAAAAAAGAAGAAGATGAATTGAATTCTAAGTATGAAGAAGGGGATAAAGGATAAGAGTGGTGAGTGAAGGTAGCATTCACTCGATTGTAGTAAAATTGTGTAAAATTATTTTAGCAAAATAATACTTTGGGAGTAAGTGTCTTTGCCTACTGTGTTCATTTAGTTATCAAAGGAAAAAGAGTTAGTCTTATTTGTATTTACCATTTTTTTTCAAAAAACTTATTATAATGCTAAAAAGATGTTAGTAGAAAATAAAATTTACCACCTTAAAGAAGGAGTGTCATGTTTGATATTCTATGAGTTAGAATTCGAGTGTGACATAATTTATGGGTTGAAACAAAGCCATAAAGCATGCTTTGACAAGTTAAGTGTTACTCTTATGGTTTTTGGATTCTTTAGATCGTTCAGATAATTTGGTTTTTAATTTAAAAAGATAATAAAAAATTATTATGTTAATTATATACACGGATAACATTATTATCTCTGGAAGTGATTGTGATAGAATTGCATTTGTGAATGCATATATCATGAAGCATTTTCAAATCAAAGACTTAGGACTTTTGAGATATTTGATTAGCATTGAAGTTGCTAGAAACAAAGAAGTGTATGTGTTGTCTTAGCTTAAGTATATTATGAACTTACTTTCTAAAACAGGGTTATAGGGAGCAAAGGGTCACAAAACCTCCATTGAAACTCATATAGATATATATGATGAATTAAATCCAACTCTAAAAGATTAGTCACTCTATAGACCATTGGTGAGAAAGCTTATTTATGCCCCAGTTACAAGAAACTCAGTTCATGGACAAGCTTTAGAAAGATCTACCTTGATATAGTATATATAATCCTCAAATATATCAAAGGAGCCAAGGAAAGGGAAATGATTACTCTATAAGAAGAATATCAATGTTTTGATTAAAAATTTTTTAGGTGTTGATCACGCAGGATCCAGAGTTGATCGATGATCCACTAGTGGGTATTACACTTTGTAGGTGGTAATATAGTAACACGGAGAAACAAGAAGCAAACATTTGTAGCTAGATTAATTGTAGAAGAGTTTAGGGCCATGAATTACATTGCATGTGAGATTATGTGGATCAAGTCTTTGCTCACCGTGTTTGGATTCACTATGTTGCGGTTGCTGAAGATGACATATGACAATCAAATTGTCAATAATCCAGTGTTTCATGAGAGGATAAAACATATTAAGGTAGATTATCATTTTATTAGCGACGGCGTGATGAAAGGGATCATAACTACTCCACGTGTCAGGTCGGTAAAAAAACTATCAAACTTAAAAGGTGAGTCTATTTTATAGATACGGAATAGCTGAGTCCGAGATTCGATTCGATAAACAGATACCGTTGAGGCTGCACACGTGTACACGCCTCAATTGATCCTCCTAAGAAAAGAAGCTTTCAAAAAGCTAACCATTGTAAGCCATAACTTTAAGAACACGTGGGACCCTGACTTCTCCCACGTGTGTGGTTACGACAAAACGTGCGTGTCACAAGTTTTAAAATTTGAACGGCCGTGTTTAATTAATCTAATTACGGTACGAAAATCCTTACCTCTCTCTCTATTATACAAAGCTCGAAACCGCTCTGTTCCCCTGTCGACTTCTGGGCTCTTCGAAATCTGATTGTTTCGACTCTGGAGGGTTCTCAAGCACTGCCAGCCGCGGTGAGCTCTCTACACTCTCTTCCTTTTGTATCTATCGAATAGCTGGTTCCGAGTTTATGATGAACTTTACCTATTACTAATGGAACATTTCATTTGACTTTTTTTTTTTTTTTTTTTACTACTGTGAGTTAGTTCTCCCGATGATGATTTCCAGTAAGGCTGCTTAAAGGGTAAAGCTTAGATTTTAACGCGGATCAATTGGTCTCTTTTTGTGCCTCAAAGGAAATGATCTCTTTCTAGTTAGGGTAATTTTATTATTTTATTTTTAATTTTTGCGATAGTTCAGTTTCAGTGCTTCGATCCGGTTCCTCTTTAGTAAAACTCCAGCCAGTTTTAGAATGTTCTAGTGGCCTGTCAGACAATTTTTATACAAATATGAGTCGCCTTGGTACAACTTTTAGTTGTAAGCTTACAAATTATGTCCTTTGTGATTTGCTTGAACATTTTGTGGTTTATCTAGCGTATAGAAATTTGATAATAACATGAAGTAGAGTTCGTGTGTGCGTGTGTGTGTGTGTGTTTTAGAATGCCTGTTGAGGCATCCTTGTCTCAAAGTGTATCTAATTTCATAAAAAATTCGCCTATAGAAGTGAGTCTTTCTCCTCAAGGATGAGAACTAGCGAGGTTAAGGCAAGTACTGCTTGGCTATTCTCTGCTGAATAAATGGATTTAATCCTTCAAATTGTTATAGGTTTTTAGCTGAGTCGGTCATAGCATCCTGAGGTTTTGATAAGACCAGGTTATCCTTTCCATCTGATTTGGTTTTCTAAGTATAGGTTTCAATCAGAAAGGCTCTTTCTTTTTCATTAGTGTTTATTTGAAGAAAAGAACAAGGTCCATCAAGATGGACCTCTTATTGCCTCATTCTTCTCCATTATGATTCTGTTCCAAATTGCAGTTACCTGGATCTATATAACTCAGGTTTGTTGACTGATATTACTGGAAATTGAGTGGGCAGTACTGGTGTGTTCTGATACCATAATCATTACAACTGGAGAACTGCCATAAAGATTGAAATTTTTAATAAATAAGTAACTTGGGTGAGCTAGGTCTGGGAGGGCACAGGGTTCTAAAGTTCGCGAAATTGGCATGAGTGGGAAGTCATATATTATAATAGAAGGTAATAATTCTCCCTTCCTTCATTACAAGACTTCTCAAGTCTAAAACAGGTAAAATGGTGCATAAGGTTCCGTTGAACTATATTTAGCAAGCAATTTTCCAAAGTGAACTACTAAATTATCCTTCAGTGACAATCTGTGTTGGTTCATTCTTTGCTGGTTCCTAAATACTGGATCTTGCTTGCTGCGTAAATTCGTCTTCATCGAGTAATTTTAGCAATTGATTCTTATTTGAATGTGTATGGAAACAGAGATTCCACTTATTTGAGAGATGGCTACTGGGACAGAAGCAGAAAATGTACTAGAGTGGGCTCAAAAAGACAAGCGTCGGATGCTTCATGCTGTTTATCGAGTTGGTGATCTGGATCGAACTATAAAGTATGTTTTTTGAAATAGAGATACTCCCCAGGCTACTTATATAAGTGGGGCTTCATGTTGACAGATCACTCTTGCTAATTTGGGTCTTTAATGTTGTCAGGTTTTACACTGAAGGCTTTGGAATGAAGCTTCTGAGAAAAAGAGACATTCCTGAAGAGAAATATTCAAACGCCTTTCTTGGTTTTGGGCCTGAGGAGACAAATTTTGTGGTAGAGTTGACCTATAGTATGTCTAAAACTCTATATGCTTATTCCTCTCACCTGCCTTCTGTTAGAATTGTTTTGTTCTATAGAGAACTGCACCTGGGCAAGCAGATTACTGGAGTGATCTTGTTTTATGGACTACAAATACGTGAGGTTTGGCACCGAATTGTTCAAATGGCCTTGGTGTTAAGTGGTTATGGATTCTAAATGTCATTAAACAGATTACCTCTCATATTTCTTGTGTGAAAAGAGATGGTTATGGTGTGATTGTGAACGATCGTAGTTCCTTGTTAACAATACAACTCCATACCTTATTTACCAGGGATGTTTGGTTTTGTCTCTCCAGATCAGTTGATAATTAGCTGTAACTAGCAGTTTGGTTGCCCCCATTATATGAAACTCACCAAAGCCAATGCGCTATATGATATTTAATGTTTTGTGATATATTTTCTTTTGGCATGATAGAGGTTTTTATTTATGACCCACAGATTATGGAGTGGATAAGTACGATATTGGAACCGGCTTTGGACATTTTGCAATAGCAAGTGAAGATGTGGGTAACATATTGAACTATGATCAATTTATGATGTGAATTTTAGGATGTTTTAAAATTTTGAGCTAAATGATCTTTTATTTCATTCTAGATTTATAAATTGGTCGAGAACATACGGGCAAAGGGTGGTAAGGTCACACGTGAACCAGGTCCAGTTAAGGGTGGTACAACTGTCATTGCTTTTGTGGAGGATCCAGATGGTTATCTATTTGAGCTTATCCAAAGGGGTCCCACACCTGAACCCCTATGCCAAGTTATGCTCCGTGTGGGTGATCTTGATCGATCTATCAAGTTCTATGAAAAGGTACCTCTTCCCTTCATGTCCATGTATGGCTCCTTCTATGTTTAAATATCTTAAACAACTACCAATTGAATATTTTGAGTCAACCTTGTTGAGTAGTCCTCATGCTCTTTTCACACAGGCCTGTGGAATGAAGTTACTGAGGAAAAAGGATGTTCCTGAATACAAGGTAAACATTTCGAGACGATGCTTGGCAAATTTGTAATCTTGAGGTGCCAAAATATGTTTTTTATGAGTGCAGGTTAATATTTATGTTCTGTTTTGTTAATCTTTCCTGTGTTACATGAATTTTCAGTACACCATTGCTATGTTGGGTTATGCTCCTGAGCAGGAGACAACAGTGGTGGAGTTGACTTATAATTATGGTGTGACTGAGTATACTAAGGGAAATGCTTATGCACAGGTTTGATATCATAATAATCATTTATTAAAAAAATTCTTTATCAAAGAGCATACTAATTTCTTACTCTACTTGTGTTTGTAGATTGCTATTGGTACAGAAGATGTGTATAAAAGTGCTGAAGCGGTAAATCTGGTTACCCAAGAGCTTGGAGGAAAAATAACACGACAGCCTGGACCAATTCCTGGAATCAACACCAAAATTACATCCTTCCTTGACCCAGATGGATGGAAAGTGGTGAGTGTTTCATTCTTTGTACGTCATTGTCCACAAAGATTATCGTCTTCTCTATGGTCTTTCAATATGTGCTTTGCACCCTGTTTGGGGTATTGCCACAGAAAATATGAGTTAGATATATGGTAGCTAGTTCGTAGTTCTTATCATTGTTGGACTTTTCATGACATTCTCAATGATCCTGGTGGTGTTGATTCATTCAAATTTATCTCACATTGTTGCAGCCGCAACTTACTTTCAATGGCTTGCTTCCTAGTATTGGCTGATAAGTTGACAGGTTTTGATGTTTTTTAACTTGGCCATAGATAAGCTTTTAAAATTATTTTCAATTATTGTTCACTTGCAGGTCTTGGTCGATAATGCCGATTTCCTCAAGGAGTTTGAGAAGGAAGACTAAGAATCCATAGGAAATATACATTTCACAGTGATATTAGCTATTTAATGTTAAAAAGTTTGTTAGAAGTGTTGTCAAACAGATTAGTTTTGGTATGCTGTGCATGTGGGGAACTACTGTTATCCGTTCATCTTAAATGCCGGAGCAGTATATGACATTATTACAGGTTGTGATGTCATTACTAGCCCTTTTTCAGGACGAGGGGATTTTCTAATGTGACTAATCGAGCATCTTTTTTATCATTTCACTGTGATATATTACTCCAAGTACAGATACGGAGGCGAATGTCAATCGCTTCTTGTGAAGAAAGACAAAAATGAACATTCAGAAAAAAAGGCTCAACCTTGCCTTATTTTTATAGTTTTCTCATCTTCAGTTGATAGGAGAGTTGATAGGAGAGTAACTACTGCAAGTAGCTGTGTACAAATGAGAAGTATATGGCACTAAAGACGCTATTAGATCACTATAAGATGCCAATTCTACAGTAATTGCAGATCCCACAAAAAAAACTTACACAAAGAGGTTCTGAGAAATTGAACATGTATTGTGGAGATCGCAAATGCTCCCTTCGATGGGATCTTCCTTGATTGCATGTCTTGAAGAATGATGCATACGAACAGACCAAACTAAAGAGCTGAATCCAATGGATAGCTCCCAAGAACACGAAGAAATGTTGCAAATTCCTGCATGATGTGGATTTGTCAAGAAAAGCTTATTTACAGAAGAACAGTGAATCACTAGGAAAATCCAAGGTTAGTTTAACACAGAAAAGAGATGAAAGACGACTAGATGTATCGGGTTGTACAATAAAACAGCAACCATTAATAGATAAAGCAAATACTTTAAAACATCAAGAAGATATACCACACTACTCAAGTAAATTTGATGGAAATATATGATTTCCAGAGTTTTGTTGTGACACATGATTGTCAGAAATTTTGGCTTTGAATGGTTGATTTTTAGAACTACAGTAGAGTGACCCTCTCGAGGACATCTTAACTCATAAGCTCTATTGGTAGCATTTCGAACAGGGTCAGCAAAGAAAGACGAGAGATAAGCCACAACAGAGACAATTGGCTCAAAGACCATCTGATGATAGAGGCCATGATCACACTTTGTGGTCCCAAATGCCACCTGCTTGCTTAAAAGAGTATAATGCTGTTTAAAACCATATGAAATCTCAGAAAATTGACTATCTCTCAAATATTAAATGTAGTTTGGACATGTCTGTTGAAAAATAAAGAGGGGCAACACTAATGACTTTTCGATTGAGAATATATTTCCACAGATAAATTGTCATTCAAAAACTTTCGGGTCCAAGAGAGAGGCTTGGCCAAAGGAAATCTAGACATGTTCTAAGGAGGTATTCCTAAAACTGGAACAGCTCCACATGTCACATTTCAAAAGTAACAAGTAGAAAACAGAATTGGTTGATAATGATAAGGACACCACAACATACATCTAATCAACATAAACTTGCTTAAGCAGACTTGGGCCTTTGGTTTCACATGGGAGGTTTCTACTGTGAAGTCTCAACAGGTATAAAGGGGTGTGTGTCTGTGATGAATAACACCACAACTTACATCTTTTCAACATAAGTTTGCATAAAGCAGACTTGGGCCTTTGGCTCAGTGATCACATAAGAGGGTTTCTAGTGTGAAGTCTCAGGTTCAAGTCTCAACAGGGATAAAGGTATTTTTTTGTGTGTGTGTTTGTGTAATAAACATTCAAAAAAAAAAAACAAATTTGCATAAGCAAACACCAAAATGTTTATTGCAAATACATAAATGAAAGACTAGTTATGCTTGGTAGTATTGAGAAGTTGCAAAAATTTAATGCAAGGTGGGTGCTGCAGGTTTATATTAGCATGATGAGGGAGTGAGTTATTGTCACCTATCTAGTAGGACAGAGCTTCATAGAATTTACCTCTCAACATTCACAATTAAATGCTCCTCAAATTAGTTTTGTATTTTAAAAAACAAAAGCATTTAGGAAGCTAAAATTGGGCATCTAAACAATGAAATTTTTTTGCATACATCCCACGCCTAATTCATCCTAATGTATTTCCTTCAGCATCTTAGCAAATGTCTTAGGCAAAATGAAGAAAGAGAAGTAACCAGAATGGTTAATATCTATTAAATTACTTGATGGATACAAGCAATTTTAATTGGGTCAAAATAATAAAAAATAAACCTGGAGATTGCCCAGAGCGTTCTGTGCACGCGGGTCGGCCATAGATGCCTCAAAATCAATATAGAAAAGATAGTCAAAGTACCTGTTTTTACAGAAAAAAAGGTAATATTTAGAGCCCAAACAATAGTTTATATTGGACACTTGGTAATGAGTTTGAACAAAAATTTTAATCTGCAAGCTTGTTTCATTGATTAGATTCAGATACCAGACAAAAAAAAAAGCACTAATATAGATATGAATTGCACATTACAAAGACACAATATTGCTCACTTTGCACACCCATTGTTAGAGTCATCAACAACCCTCAAAGGCCTCTTTCTTTGAGGTCTACTTTCAATCTGCAAAATTTGGCAGTAATCAGAACTTGGGCAAGTCAAAGTCCAAATAAATTTTCTTAACAAATACCTTTGTCAAATTAATATTCCTCAAAGAAAATACAGCCAAGGCTTTGAATAGTACTCCAGGTCCTTCTTCCAAGGTGAAGACAATGCTTGTCTACACATTTGAAGAAGAATAGTTTTTACCTTGAATATATCACAATATAAAAATAATTGATGAAAGACAATGCAGAACAAGATACAATACCTTAAAAGGCTTATCATTTCTTGGAATTATAGGCTCTCTAGCCAGGATGAGGAAACGAGTAACATTTTCAGAGTCGTCCTGTCATATTCATGATTGTTTTCATTATTCATTTCTGTGAAAAAAATATAATAATCCTGATGCCACTAGCGATATCCAGTATCGAAGCTTTCAGAATTACATAAAATACTTGCCTGGATTCCTTCAGCAAGTACATTAAGCCCATATATCTCTGCAGCTCGAGCACTAGCAATTGCCCCAGTATCTCTGAGAGCATTGGAAGCAATAAACTGGCCCAATAAAGTCAGTATTTAGAACATTTAGAATATTTTTAATAAAGAAATTCACTATCAAGTTCAAGAGAACTGTGAAGGGCATAAACCTGAGCAGCCCGAGCAGTGTCATCCACACTTTCTCTAATAAATCCAAACTTGCTCAATGTCATCTCACATTGAGCAAGTGCCTGCAAGAAAACCCAACCTAATGTAAGGCTCAGATTTCCTCCAACTAAAAACAAAAAAGTAAGAAAGAAATCTGCATCAAGATAGAAACGAAAGAAAATCCACCTGGGGATGGCTTAAAACAATTTTTAGCTCCTCCTTTCTGACGCCTGGCAATCCTAAAAGACAGTAATGAACAGCTAACTGCACCTCTCCCACAATGTGAAGTCTATGACGAAGGAGTAAATCATAGTTTCGATGAATGCTTCCACCCAAAGAATTTTCAATAGGAAGAACAGCTTTGTCAACAAGCCAAAGTTCCACAGCCTGCAGACTGCGATATTAGGACACTGAAGTAGAAAAACCTAAAAGTTCCTTCATAAGTACATAAACATAATATTGAACCTTGAATGCTGCTTCAAACTGCTCACAAGGAACAGCCTCACACTGTGGATATGCTTTGAGAGCTGCAGCCTCACTGTATGCACCTGGGACTCCCTGCAAGAGCTAAAAGAGCAATGTGAATAATAAGCATGTCACAGATAATGTGACAATTTAATCTTAACTTGGAATTTCAAAACAAAAACTCCCTCAATAACGTGAGACCTGATAAGCTACACGGAAATGGGAAGCATTGGTAGGAGACACAGAAAGATCTGCCACAGACAGGGGTCCTACATTCATATAAAAAATGGTACAAAAAAATGAATATCAGTTTTAAAATGTATAAGCATAAAAGAGGCAATAAAAATTACTTATGAAGCCACTGTAATAGAAAAAAAAAAGAATACAAAACAATTAAGTTTATAATAATGATGGTTCAGAAACCTCTACTTCGCAACCTCTAAAGAGTACATAATTGAAGTCAACCTCAACATCAACTAACACAAAGTATGAGTGCGGTCTACACAGCAGGGTAGGCCACAGGTAATGAAGAGGCAGAGAAGAGAAGCAATATTTCTGAACAATGGTCCAACAAAATTTGAATGTCTAATGATATCCAAAGGCCACATACAGCATGAGGATACTACAATTTTTCATGGCACACAACAATCAAAGAATTAGAACAATCCAACTCTACTTGAAAATCAAATACTGTAGCTTCTTCCTCTTATGCTTTTCTTTTTATATATTATGAATTTTATTACTATCAATTTTCAACACAAAGGGTTCGATATCTTTATTTATAGCGTTAAGGGGTTGCTTGACTTCCTTTGAACAACTAGAACCCAGGCCTTCACTACAAATCTTCAAATCTTGTCAAAGAAAAGCACTTATGCATATCCTTCATAGTTAGCACAGTGTTGATGTTTGGCATGACCACAATGATTAGCTGGTATTCTCAGCTGATAAATGTCTGAGATGATAAGAGATATTGCAGGTTGCAATCACAAACATTTTCTTTCTCAAAAAAAAAAAAAAAAAAAATCATTAAAAAATATTCAAATAAGTAACACAATGTACCGGTACAGTAGAGAATATGGCCTTCACAGTGCTTTTGATTGGAGGATTATAAGTAGAATAAACTGCCAACGGATGGAAAAAAATGAGAAGAAACATTAAGATCATGAAAAGAGGAGCATGCCAGCTTACTCAGTGTACATCAAAGGTAGGCGTCTAGGCGAGGATCTTCACTATAGGTTAGAACAGTAGAATACATAGAGACACCACGAAGGAAAAAGCAAGATATAGGACAACAGGCACGTTGTATTCATAAAAGAGCCACTAAGATTCTCAAAGAGAAACAATGATCCCAACTGAGGTGAAGATAGCAAGGAAGAACGGCATTTGAAGACAGATCCTGAGTAACGTGTTTTATATTTGAGCAAACGCCTACTAGACTAACCAAAAAAACAAATTAACACGAGATATAACCAGTTAAGCAAAACCCACAAAGGACGAAAGTAAAGAACCGAATAAGAACCAAAGTTGCACGTACTAGGAAGAGAGATAAGATCCGTCTGCGACTTTCCCAACACTTCAGCGGCCGTCAGCCGCTGCAATTCCACAGACGCCTTGGAATGAGGAGACGAGGAGTTCTCGTCTTCAAGAGGCACCGCAGGCTGCGCGACTTGTCTCGCACCGACAGTACAACAAACACATTTCCCTCTCCCAAACTCCCCCGCCTCCCACTTAAAATCCGCCGGCACCCCCCAATGCCTGGCGCGGACAGATTCGGATGTTGAGGAATGAAAACGGAGGGAGCCCCAGGAACCGACGACTCTTGTGAGAGCCATTTCAGACGCAAAAAAGGTATCAAGAAATCTGAGAAAGACAATTTGGAAGCATCGTATTTCTGGTAGAAACTCGGCGTGCAGCGCCAATGTTGGGGTAGGAGGTGAGCGATACGTTCCCCTGAGAAATGAAACAAAGAAGGGGTGGTTTTATAGAGACAGGAAGATGGGTTCTACGAAATCTTCACTGGTTTTTCATTGGCTGGGTTCAGGGGAGAGACTGCAAAGAGGGAAGCCTCCGTGTCTCCCATACCAAATCTCAGATATTCTAATTGTAAGTAGTTGGGATACTTCTGAGGCATTTATGAATTCTACCTTCTAGATATGCTTTTGATGTTGGAAATCAAAGGCTCTGTCTCCCTTTTTTTTTTTTATAAATATCATCCCTTCGCCCTGATTAGTATAAATAGGAACCTCTTATCTCAATTTATCATGTTGTTGTGATCAAGATTTTGCCCCTTCCAAATCTAGTAAACAAAAAGAAAAAGGACTTCAATCTATGTTGTATAATCTCAATTCTGTAGTTTACACTAGAAGCTACAAAGTGATTGGATTGCAGTAGCTTGGATTCTGTAGTTTCTGCACCATTGCTTCTAACAGCAACATCTCTCTCTACCCTGTTTTTTCTGAACAACCCAGATCAATGAGAATCAAAATATCATTTCACATGATATATAAATCAATTGGAAGGAGAAGTTTTTCTCTGTTATGGGGGACCCAAATGCAAATGCAACTTGGTATGAACTGGACTAAGAAAGCACTGGCTTGCTTGACCATAAGAAATTCTAGAAGTTAAACTTTCTGGCTAACATACGTGTTTGACACTTAACTTTGACATGTAGAGGACGTAACAGTAGTACTGAATCTAGATGCTCGCAAGTTCTAAGAAGAATCTTTTTGTTCTTATGAGACTAATCAACGTTACTAACACAGTAAAAGCTGTTAAAATTGATTCTAAGTTAACGGAATCTGACTGCATTCTAGTATTAAACTTATTCAGTTGAAATTTAATGAAAATACTTATATTATTATTAATAAAATAATAATATTTATTTATTTATTTAATGATTTTTAATATTATATTAAATTACTAATTTAAAAGAGATAATTAAGATATAGTAAAAATAAAAATTTGATCAAATTTGTTTAAGTATTCTATTTTTTATAATTAATTATTTTTATTTTACTTTGTAATTATTATATTAATTTAGATTAAACAAAAAAATATTTTATTTTATTAATAAAATACCTTAATTATTTTCATGAATTTTAATAGTATATTAAATTACTAATTTAAAAGTGATAATTTAGATATTATCTAGACATTATAAAAGTAACCATATTTGTTTAAGTATATTATTTTTAAGTAAAATTAAATAAAATTATCTTAATAAAGTTAAATCTATAAGATTATTTTATTAATATATTTATTCTCCACTTTCAGACTATCCTTTAGATCCTTTAATGTAATTACATTCTTTTTAAGGCGAATCGTCAACCCAAATGTGCAGCTCGTGAATACCCAAACCATCCAAATTCCAAATGTCAAATATTTGTCACTGTCAATCGTCCCCATCCAGTGAGACTCCGCAAAGTTCCAATTAATATGACCAAGCACAGGGACAGCCTATCAACTGCGAGGAGCTATAGAAAGCCTCAACAAAGTCGTCTCTTTTTTAAGCTCAAAAGTATGTAGTTGCGATCATGCAGGTGCCTCACGTTGTGATAGGATCTTTGGAGCAGTGTTCAACACTGACTATCAAGGATCTTAAAGCCACTCACTCTTTGCTGACATGACCAGTGTTTTTAAATGCTGCGATCCGCAATCAGATGAAAGTCAAATTATAAATTTTCAGGAAGTTAGTCCTGTTCACGTACATCATCCATCATGGTCTTTAGCAAATGCTTGAAGCTGTCCTCAGTTTCTCTCTCAGAAGGCATGATTTCCAACGCAGAACTAAGCACTAGAACTTGATACTTATCCAGCTCCTTCAGAATGTCTGGATCACGATAATAGTCCTGTCACAGAGCCATGGATGTTAGGAAGTGTAATAGTCATTACATTAATCGGTAAAGAAACTTCTCTCCTCCTCGACTCCACATGATCACTGTAGTAGATAGAGCACATGTCGGGAGCAGGAACCCACCAGTTGAAAACTCCTGCTGGGGGAAAATCAAGCTCTGAGAATTATCTAGCTATACAACCCAGGTTCTCAGAAAAGGTTTCGATGATTCAATCCCAGCCTATCAGGAGTCAGATTGGTCGATCGTCCAAAGCGAGACACGATTCACCATGATCTGTTGCAGTGGGTTCAAGAGACTACTGGTGCTGCATTACCGATATTCTTACATTAATAATTAACCTAAGAATAACCCGAGGCACTACATGCATGTTCTTCATGAATTCCCAGTCCAGAAAACTGTCTCATGTCCAAAAATAATAACCAAGGATATGGATTCAACCTCATTTACCAAAACAGAAACTAAAGAATGTGGCAAACATTTTTGTGCTTTGACTTGAAAAAAAATGGACCAACATCTTGGAAACTCCAAAAAGTGTAATGGTATTACCTTCTCTGTCACAGCAACAATGGGTTTGGCACAAAATTTATCACTCAGTTCTGCAAGTTTCTCTTTTATCATTGCAATATCCTATACTAACAAGAAATAATCATTATTAGACTTGAAAATCTGACACATAGCTCAGAGCAGACAGCTAAGAAACGTTTTGCAATTTAATGCTCAACTTGATAAGTGGAAGGTTAAATTTTATTGAAGCCAAATTTAAGATCCTTCACAAACTTTTGTTCATTTGGAAGTAGCTAAACAAGGCTGTTCATCTTTCCTCCCTCTTGATGAAAGAATTGGAAAGAGATGAAGTTTTTCATCTAATCTTCCTCCTGCACAAGCTTCCATAGGAGCAACCAAGCATGGTGAAATCATGAAACTCTAAGCCTCAAAACAGAAATTCTCACCTTCTTCTGAATAAAATGATGATCACTGAAGTCAATCCTATCAACATATTCTGCCCCAATCTGTACCAAATTAAAACCATTATTAAAAACTAGAAGCTAGCATGCAATCCAATTTCTTCTCAGGAAGAGTCACAGAAAAAAAATATAGACAAATCACTAAGAACCCTGAAAACTGTTATGCTTGTTAAAGACAAAGAAATGACAAACACAGATTAAATTGGAAGAGGAACATGTCATTGGAAAACTGGCAAATATATTGGTTGCTATTTATAATTTATAATAGGATATTACTAAACTTGCCAATTATTTGCGATTTTTTTTCCAAAAGCAAACAAAAGGGGAGCAACAGCAGGCATATGCATTAAAGATATCTAGGAAATTATACTATACCATGAAAAGGAAACACTGCCATCGGTAGACAAGAAATAAATAAGATTCATACAATATTATTATACTCATGATAGGTGGAAAGATAACCACACAAAATGGCAATCATTCCTCCACTGAAATTTGATCCCTATATTGCTCACCAACCAACTACATGTGATATCAGATGCACAAACAATTCAAAGTAGAAGAACACTAAGATCAAGTCTCTTTGGTGTATGAGAAAACCACTTAATATAATATTTCAAATCTTGCCCAAGTCCAAAGCAGCACAATGATGAACATCATCATTGTCATCAAAACCTTGTACCAACTGATGCGGTACGAGCGTCGGATTGTTGCAATGAAGAGGTTTGGAGAAAACAAAGAAGGAGAAGAAGAGGAAGAAAGGAAGAGAAAAATGAAGCAGAAAATAAATGGAAGAGGAAGAAAAGTCTTAATTCAATCAATAATACTCAATGACATGCATAACGGGTTTAAATAGCTACCTGAAATCCTAGAACATTTCAAAATGACCAAAATATCCTTGATAATAAAATTTCCCCTAAACACCAAAATACTCTTAAACAAATAAAATAATTACTTCTGAGGACAATACAAAATAAAATAAAAATTAATATGTCCTAAACGCTTCTCTCCCTAACCGCAATGTACTGGGTCATGTCGTAGCCCCGTCAATTCTCCCGAGCTGGGAAAAACTCGACCATGTCGAGTCAAACTCCTACTGACTCTGGTAGTACTCGAACAAATCAGGATCCAACTGCTATAGTGTATCCCTGGTAATCCATGTGTAGTTAGAATCTGGTCCCCCTGTCCATCGCACTAGGAAACATTGAACCACGCCCCTCCTAGTAAAAATAACTTGTTCATCCAAAATAACATCAATATGTTCTTTATGTGTTGGTGCTACGAGTAGTGGAATAGGATCCAAGGAATTATTAAGCGAGGAAGGAGGGAGTGTGTCAGGCGATGGGGTGGAGCCAGAAGGTGAAAAAAAGGGGTCATCCAAAATGTAGGGGTAGCCCCTATATGTCATCAAACCTTCAACGTTAAAAATGGAGCTAATGCCCAACTTTGATGGCAAATCCACAACACAAGCATTTTGACCAACCCTTTTCAGCACTTTAAAAGGTCTTGCAATACGAGATTGCAACTTCCGAGTGGGTCCAATAGGAAACCGCTCAGACCTAATCCAAATCATGACATAGTCACCCACGTTACATTTTTTATGACGTTTATGTATATCGGCCCGAAATTTGTATTGGGAATTACTTGTTTGGAGTCATTTAGCAATTTCAACATGTAAGTCTTGAATTCTACGTGCAAATTCTGTAGCAGACTCCAAAACCCTAGCATGAGGTGACACAGGTATGAGATCTAATGGTTTCCTAGACTAATAACCATGGACAACCTGGAATGGGCTCATGCCGATGGACTTGTTGACTGAGTGATTGTAAGCAAACAATGCTATTGGGAGAACAGATTCCAAGAGCGGTGGTGCTCTCCTACGAGGCAGCGAAGGAGATTTCCCAAGCTCTGATTGACAACTTCGGTTTGACCATTGGTTTTAGGGTGGTAGGAAGTGGAAACTTTCAATTTAGTACCCATAAAATGCCAGAGCGTTTTCCAAAAACAGCTCATAAAACGGACATCCCAATTAGATACAATGGTCTGAGGAAGACCATATAACTTGATGATCTAGTCAAAGAAAAGTTGAGCGATTTTTGAAGCATAGGAGTTTTAGTGCAAGGGATTAAATATACTATCTTGGAAAAGCGGTTTACTACAACGCAAGAGTCATGCTTTCGAAAAGTACGCGGGAGGCCTAAAACGAAGTCTATGCTGAAGTCTTACTAGGGCCATGTAGGGATTGGTACGAGAATATACAACCCAATGTTTTGTTTGGTGTGTTTGGCTAATTGGCATGTCCTACACTGTCCTACTAGCTTGGCCACATACCTTTTTAAACTAGGCCAATAAAATCGAGACTTTACCTTCATGATGGTCTTATTGCACCCAAAATGTCCCCCCAGTCCCCCTGCACGAGTTTTCCAAATTAAGAAGTCTCTGATAGACGTATGGGGAACGCATAGCTTATTGGACCAAAATAGATAATCGCCCTGGATCTGGTAATCCTCAATGGTACAATGTGGTCTCTCTCGCAGCTCAGTATAAATGCTCCCAAAGTCAGGACATGAGGGGTACTCGTCTATGAACTTCTCAAATCCAGTAACCTGAATGCTCATGGCATACAACAAGCTTATTCTACAACTTAGAGCATCAACCACCTTATTTTCACCGCCTGATTTATGCTTCAGGACAAAGGAGTATTCCTGTAGGTACTTGACCCACCGGCCATACCTGCGATTAAGTTTCTTTTGGGAGTTGAGATAGCAAAAGGCCTCGTGGTCTGAGTATAGGACAATTCTTGTCAAGTAGGTAGTGACGCCAGTAACGTAGGGCTGGAACGACCGCGTAGAACTCCTTATCATAGGTTGACTACTTTTGTGTGGCCATTAAGTTTTTCACTGAAATACGCAACGAGATGTCGTTCTTGACTAAGTACGCCTCCTATGCTTGTGCCTGATGTGTCGCATTCTACCTCAAACACCTTGGAGAAGTCAACTAATCTCATAACAGGTGCCTCGGTCATGTGCTTCTTGATTTCTTGAAAAGCACGAAAGGTAGCTTTCGACCACGAAAACTCTTCTTTCTTCATGCAATCCGTGATCGGGGACATGATGGTGTTAAATCCCTTAATAAATCATCGAAAGAAAGTAGCAAGACCATGGAAACTGTGAACCTCGTGGAGAGTAGATGGTCATACAAACAGGGTCTGCCCAAAATGATGTGACCCACATCCCTGGTAATGACATCACACTAGATGTGTTCCTTGTAGTCAAGGAATTGAATAGGAACCAGACACCTGCCCTCAACTGAAATGGAAGTGTTGTCGACCCACGAAACTCGATAGGGCATGAGATGTGGAACTGTTGTCAGGCCAAGGTGGGCAACAGTGCGGGATAAAACAACATTGATGCAACTGCCGCTATCAATGATGACCTTGCAACCCTTATCTCCATACTTGATGCAAGTGCGAAAGATGGTAATTCAACGCCAGTCATCAGACTCCTTGAGCTGAGTTAACGCACATCAGACAACATTCAATAAGTTAACGGGAGTGTGAGCAAGCCTGACACAATTTGCGGTGGTTGTGTTTTCCTCACCTGTCTCATCTAGGAGATCAAAGTTGGCGGGTTCAGGCTCGTACTCCACATTTTCCTGGTCTTCCTGTGGGTACTCCCGATCCTCGACACTTATGACATTGAATCCTCGAGTTGAATTTTGACAATTCTTTTCCAGCCCCTAATGGAGGGGTGTCCAGATTGTGACTCAGTCTTTGAGGGGGAGCTCCTAAAATTGACTTTCCTGAGACTTGAGGACTGATGGTGGAAGACCTAAAAGATATTGTGCCAATGTCTAACCCTCGTGTGGGTGTAAATTTGGAGGCTAACTCGTAATTATGTGCAAGGGTGTAAGCATACTCCATGGTGGCAACACCCCGAAGCATCATCTCTCATTTAAGGTCGTCATTTAGGCCCTTTTGGAACCCACTTAAAGTGATGACCTCGTATGCCATAATAGAACACCGTATTCGGAACTCATCAAATTGAGCAAAGTACTTGGCATTTATTCCCTTGCCTAATATTGTGCCACTGATCTAGAAGGGTGCTCCTATAGGAAGGGGAAAGGTATTTTGTCTGGAGCTTGATTTTCATTTCCTCCCAGTGAGTAATAGGAAGCTCGCGTCTTCTCGCGATATCCCTTTCAACATTTCCCAGAAAAGTTGAGTGGTGCATGTCAATTTCATTTTCGCAAACATAACTTTTCTATCCTCAGATAGGTCGTACCACTTGAAAAACTGGTCCATTTCACGAACCCATGTGGAGAATACCCAGGGGTCTAAGCGACCATCGAATGTAGGGGTCTCAACCTTTATATGTTTCAGCATTTTGTCTTCAGGTTCCTCATGGCGGGGAATATAGGTTGTGTGGTTCCTAAGAGGAGAAAATATATGCGGGCGCAAATGAGCAAGCTCCTCATCCTCAGTGTCATAATCCTAGGTGACCCAACTCCCACATGACTTTTCCCTTTCGAGGTCTGAACCTCTAGGGCAATGAGCCTATCGTTGATGGTGCTTAATTGTTCTAGGATTTGCTTTAGTATGTCATCCTTATTTTCCACAATAGAAGATGAAGTGACACCTAACATGATACGACCACTACGTAATTGCTGGTACTAGTGGATCCTAGCAAGTAAAGCCCAAACAAACTCAATGCATGTTACAGTTAATTATTATTAACTTGACTGGTGACTATGCCAAGATTCAAATCAACAAAATAGCAAATTACTAGTGTAGATACCACTAAAATAAATAAATGATCAATCTTATGCAATGATGCAAATAGCACCGATGAGTTGGGCTCTAAAATTAACACTAAAGACTGATCACACACAGGTGCTACAATTACTCGAATAAGTTTTTTTTTTTTTTTTTTTTTTGCATAGGTCTCGAGGTCAAATTTGGCTCAAGGGGTCCTAATAATGAAAAAGCTAGCTACCAGCACAAAATAGATAGTTGATGCAATTTAAGACAAACAGTGAAATACCAAGGAGGAGTAGGAATGATGTCACCTTGTAAATCAATCTGGAACTGGCTGAATCGTCGAACGTCAAATAGGCATTGAGCTGGAGCCGAACAACAAGCAAGCAGATTTTTTTTTTGTACCCTCTTTTTTTCTAAACTCTTTTATTGAGTCACTAAATTTCACTCACACATGCAAAATTTGCACATGTGGGTGTTTCTCCTTCCTGAGCTTTTGTTTAGTCAGAAGCTTCTGATTAAACAGAAGCTCGATAGCAAGGGGAGAAGTTTCCTGTGATGGCAATGGTGATGACGGTGGTGACTAACAGCCCTCAGCGGCCCGGCTACATCGATGGCTTCTAGCAACGGTGATGGTGAACTTGATAGCAGTGGCTGCTAGGTTTTTTCTTCTGCGCGACGACTGGAAGATTCTAGGTGTCATCAACGAGGGGGAAAGGGAACGTCAGCAACGGAAAGAAGAGAGAGACTTCCCGTACCTAAAGGATTGGTGATCTGTCCAAGAGGGTTTCCGACGACGCAGTAGGCTTTGGCGAGGACAGGGAGCAAGCTTCGATGTTGGTTGCCGAGACAGAAAGCTGCATGTCGAAGAATTCTTCGGCTCTTATACCAAATTTGACGCGGTACGAGCATCGGATTATTGCAGTGAAGAGGTTTGGAGAAAATAAAGAAGGAGAAGAAGGAAGCAGAAAATCAGCTAGAGAGGAAGAAAAGTCTTAATTCAATCAATAATACTCAATTACATGCATAATGGGTTTAAAAAGCTATCCGAAACCCTATAATAATTCAAAATTACCAAAATACCCCTGATAGTAAAATTGCCCCTAAATACCAAAATACGTCTAAACAAATAAAATAGTTACTTCTAAGGACAATACAATATAAAATAACAATTAATTTGTCCTAAACGCTTCACTCCCCAACCACAATGTACTGGGTCTTGTCATAGTTTGATGCATCCGAGTATAGACTCGTGTAATCGCTGGTACACAAGAGATGTCCCCATCACCAACACAGCTTGGGAAAAGGGTGAAAAACCAAGGAAAAATTAATTAGTGACAGAACCATAACTCAACACACATTTCCCACATCTATTATTGGAATTACTTTTAAGTCTTCAACTGCAAATAATATAGCCTCAGGGGAATGATTTGACACATACAGTTTGTAACATAGAGGTGGAAAGAAGAAGAACCCATCTTATTAATTGATCTTGTAAGTCGTTCTCTGGATTTAACTGCACAACAACAAATGCCAAAAATCTGCTTTAAAAAAGCAATCATAACAACCATATGATTATCCCACAAATAGTTCATCATAAAAAAATTAAACAAATAGTTTTATCCAGCCACTTTTTCCATCAGAATTTGGATGCTAAGACTCGAGGGGTTGGTATGCTTCTTCAAAGAGCCACTCATTCACCTAACAAGTCGCAACGGTAAAGCAATAGTTTGATAAATTTCCCCAAACACCATGATGCAAAACAAGTTGTGTTGTTTAATTTGATGATACTGATCGTAGAGTTTAGGATAGAAATAGAGAAGGAGAGGAAGAATAGAGACGAAGAAGAGAGGAGAGTAGAGAGGGAGAAGAGGAAGAACGGAAGAGAGGAAACAGTAAGGGAGGAAAAATTCTCAATTCATCAATAAAGATAAACAAAATAAAATAAAATAAAAATGAATTATAAAAACAATTGATGCACGACAAGGTGCGTTGTTTAATTTGATGATACCAATCGTAGATTTTAGGATAGAAATAAAGAAGGAGAAGAAGAATAGATACAAAGAAGAGAGGAGAGTAGAGAGGGAGAAGAGGCAGAACGGGAAGAGAGGAAACAGGAAGGGAGAAAAAGGGAGAAAAAATAGAGAAGAAGAAAGAAGAATCGGGAATGAGAAATAGGAGAATTGAGAAGAAGAATTTAGAAGAAGAAGAATAGAGAAGAAAAATAAACTAAAATAAAATTGAAATTTAAAATTCAAAAATAGATAAATCTGATCAAATCCATTAAAATCAAGAAAGATAAACCAAAAATAAAATAAAATAAAAATAATTATACAAAAATGATTTCAATCATAATTAGTGGGTTGGGTTCACTGGGGCCCGATGTGCATGAGTCCCCACCAATCCCCTGGACTTAGGTCGCCATAGTTGCAAAGAATAGGCAACGCTCGGAAGGGCGATGAGTCGGCACCCGAGAAGGAGAGGTGATAGAGAAGGCTGAAGAAGGTGCATTCCCACAAGGAGGATCATGACTGCTACAGAGAGAAGGCAAAGAATGCATTCTGGTGAGATTCATAGGAATGGGAGAGTCACCTGGGTGCTTCAAACCGTCACAGAGACAAGCCATTGCTTTGTCATTCTTAAGAATATTGACGTACAATTTGCAGCAATCAGCATCTGTCATAGTGATGTCTCCTATACATAGTTGACGCAGGCCATCAACGGCAAGAGATCGTTGAGCAAGCAGTCGGAGAAGGAAGGGTTGGGCGATGGCGCCTGGCTCTTGGGTAGAGTGCATTGGGCTGTGGATAGGATAGCTACAAGAAGGAAGAAGACACTGAGAGACTTCGCCATTGTCGGAGAAGGAAAGAAGATTTCAGAGAAGATGGTGGGGACGGCATCGAAAGGTTTAGCAGGAAGGTGGACTAGTCGATTTTGCAACGACGATTGATGCGTGACAATACTGTTAAAGAATAGTCCCACATGGATTAGTGAGTGCAAAGATCTTGAGTTTATTAATTGGGAAAGAGTTTTCCTAAGTTGACTAGTCATTTTGGGATAAGCCTAAGACCCAACTTAACATGGTATTAGAGCGGGTACTCATATGTGGACCTACACCTAAATAATCCACTAGAGGACCTATACCTAAAACTATCCACTTGTAGAGCCACAAAAGAAGGCTTACACCTAAACTATCCACTTTTAGAGCCACAAAAGAGGGCCTACACCTAAAATTATCTACTTGTAGAGCCACAAAAAAAGACCAACACCTAAATTATCCACTTGTAGAGCCACAAAAGAGGGCCCACACGTGAGGGGGAGTGTTAAGGAATAGTGCCACATGGATTAGTGAGTGCAAAGATCTTGAGTTTATTAGTTGGAAAAAAGGTTTCCTAAGTAGGCTAGTCATTTTAGGAGTGGCATTGGACCCAACTTCACAGGGGCAATGGTGGGGAGGCTCAGACAGGTGCTCAACAGTGTCCAATGAGGGAAAGACAAGGCGGATGGTCAATTTGTTGTATGCCAACAGCGTCAAAAGCGTTGGAGGTCAGATGGCTGGAGATCAGGGTCAGTGACAGAAAAGTTGGCCGACCGAGGAAAAGTTTGTAGACTTCTCTATCGACGGTTGACGAATTCGCTTCTAGCCGGGATCTGATTTGTCAGGTTTGACGTGGACGACGAAGGCTGGAATCTCAAATGTTGTGTATTGCTGATACGAAAAAATTGTTCGATAGATCTTCACTCTGATACCAAATTGATGCGGGACAAGGTGCGTTGTTTAATTTGATGATGTCGATCGTAGAGTTTAGGATAGAAATAGAGAAGGAGAAGAAGAAGAAGAGAGGAGTGTAGAGAGGGAGAAGAGGAAGAACGGGAAGAGAGAAAACAATAAGGAAGGAAAGGGGAGAGAAAATGGAAGAAGAAGGAAGAATTGGGCATGAGAAATAGGATAATTGAGAAGAATAAAAAAAAGGAGGGAACGAGGGAGATACCAGAAATAGGGATTTTATTAATTCATCTTCAAAACTACTTTCAACATCATATTAAAACCTATAAATAACTAAAATTGAAATTTAAAATTCAAAATAGATAGCATCACTATCTAATCAAATCCAACAAAATCATGAAGGTTAAACAAAAATTAAATTAAATTTTAAAATTCAAAAATAGATAAGACCACTATCTAATCAAATCCAGTAAAATCAAGAAAGATCAACTAAAAATAAAATAAAAAAATAATTTCAATCATAATTAGTGGGTCCACTGGGGCCCGATGGGTATACTAGCGTCCCCACCACCCCACCTTTGTACAATTATAAAGTTATTTGTTTGCATTGCTCTTCTGCTAACACTATTCATCATTTATAGCTGGTCAGCTACTAAATGAACAAAATTTGTAGTTAAATAACAACTAAACAAAACATTTCTTGATATTACAGAAAGAGCAAGAAATAAAATAAAAACCAAAGGAATACCTTTCCTATTGCTTGTACAAATGAACTAGCACAACCAATTGCAGAAACACATAATACGACTGAATCTTGAACAGCTTGCAGCGGCAACTTGGTATCGGGTTTCTTGACATCGAAGAAGCAAAATGGCCGTAACTGACTTAAGAAAATGGGAAGGGTTTCTTTAATTTCTCGAATTGTTGATTTTACAGCTCTCAGTTCCTCATAAGAGACCTGCATTAGATGGACAAGAATCTCTGTGTAAATAGAAACTCAAAAACCTTGAAACAAGTTAAAAATGAAAGTCATATAATCTTTTATAAAGTCTCTGTCAACTCAATAGTCACCATCCACGTATTGAATGCAAAATGCATTAGAGCTTAAAATGACTTTAAACACTACATTTTTCTTGGACATTCCATAATCACCAATCTTGGAAGAATAGAGAATGAACAGAAGCAAGGCTATACAAACCAAACTTGACCTCAACCTCTTCCTTCCATAATCCATCTTACTGAGTAATAGTTTTTTTTTTTTTTTTGAAAAAGACTGATTAATAGTTCTACCAGTAAAGTGGTCCCATCAACCTGGTCTGCTTAAGTATTTACACTTACTGAGACTCTATTGTTAGAATTCAAAAGAGAAATTAAAAAAAGGCCAGAGCCAGGACTGGAAGTCATACAATTGACTCCCAAAAAAAAAAAAAAGATTGAAACACAGCGCCATTTAAACCATATAATAGATCATCAACTGTTAATCACCATGTAATACCAGGATATGTAAAATCATAGGGGAACAGATGTCATTTAAACTGTGTACAAGAAAATTCATTGACTTATTATGATTACATACAAGTCCAACCAATGTAGAGCCTGAACCACCTGAGCCAGCAGACTAGAGACAATTAAATTTATTATTCTTTTCCTCCTTTATGTTTCAAAAGAAACTAATAACAAACATCACCACTTGTCCTGCCATTCAGAAAAAAGAAAAAAATCGCTGCTTCTTTTGATATAAGCAAATTTCATTCAAAATACCACTATTATTTACAATTTTATGCAATACCATAGTTATCCACTCCGCATTCTTAAAGGGTAATTTAAAAAAAAAAACATGAAGTAATATCAATTTCAAGTTTGAACAATTATGGGATAAGAAAAGTGCCATAAGGTGTAGATGTATAGAGTCCAATGAGGGTGGACCAGAACAGTCATTCTAACAGAACATGGCTTCCTAGAAAAAGAACAGAAATAGCCCTGAGAAGACCAACAACTAGCATATTTACAAATTAAGAAGGTTAATGTGCATGGTTCAGAATCTATGATGGAAAAGAGAAACGGAAAGCAAATAGCATCCCCCTTGTGATGTCCAATTTGGTCTCCAAACCCTTTTTCTAAGTTTATATTATTATCTCCAGCATACTTGATGGAAGAAAAAAAAACACAGCTTGAACCGTGAAGATCTAATCAATCCCTATTATATGAATAAATTCAAAGTCAACTATACAAACCAGATTGGTGTGATGGATTACTGCAACATCTGCCCTTTCCAGTGCTGTCAAAGGTTCCCTCAGCGGACCACGTGGAAGCAAAGACTTATTTCCCCAAGGTGCCATTGCATTGACCATCACAATTTCTAGATCCCGAGACAAGCTCCAGTGCTGTTGGCCAATAAAAATAATTTAAGGTTAGCTATTTCCATTTGAAAAACCAGCATAGCATGGAGTCACGGTGAGTTATATATATATATATATATATATATATATATATATATATATATATATATATATATATATATTTTGAAATAGGTGGTGAGTTATATATTAGAGTATATAAAAATTCAGTTATCAATTTTGTACAAACTCATAAAAAGACAACTGGTTTTATAACTTACCTGAAATCGCAAGAATATGACATTCAATTGTAGCATGAAATGAAACAACAGAAGATAAGGATAAAAAAGTATCATCCATGGGGGAGATAATTCTCATAGATATCTTATACCAAACATAAAAGGAAACATCATAAGAAAGATGAGAGACAACAGTAAAAAGATTTTTGTCTTTCTATCATCATATAGATTTGTTTGGGGGGTCTCACGGCACAGCCTGGTGTAACATTATTTCTAAATTAAGTAACAGTAATCAGATAACAGACTTATGCAGATGAAACATGTGTGTCTTGGTTTAGGCATACCAGAAATATCATTACTTCATCTAACTGATAATCATGGTTCTGTGGAATGAAATCAAATGGTTATTAAAACCTGTAGGCATATGACATTTCAGGCTCAAGTAAAATGTAAAAAATGTATAAAACAGAAGATCGGAGCACTGAAAAATATCACCACAGGTGTGCTTAGCATTCATAAACTTTTGAACGAATCACTTATTATTTATATATTTCAAATGCAACATTCAAACATAAAAACATGTAAAGTTAGTACCTGCATCCCATCATCCAAAATTACGCAACCAATTTTATCCGCTTTGGAACTTTGACTACACTCCTGAGTCACATGACCATATTTACCAAAGAAAGAAGCAGCAGTAGCAGCCCTGTTTCCTCCTATTCCAATCTTTATAGATGTTCCGGCCAGGTGCCCCTGGAGCATCCTAGCTTCATCTCCACCAGCATATCCCTGCTTCAGATATTATTTGAAGAACTCCAATCACATAACCAGTTGCACAGTATTGCAGTAGTCCGCCAATTCAGAAGATGGTACCACATTAGGAACCAAGCTTAAAAAAATGAAAATCTGATCTATCAATTTTCAAGTTTTCAAAAGCCAGGATAATCACTCTGTGGTTTCCTATGAACTCCAATAAGAGACTAGCATGCTCTCAGAAGTAGGTGAAAATGTCTTGCATCTCATACAATATGTCTCACGTTTTGAAAAGTGCCAATGCAAGGCATAATTATCATTGTTTAATAATTTTTAGCCCGAGACAGGCTGTTAGTGCTTGATACGCTACATGCATCAGTTATTGGAGTTCCCGATACAATATTCATGAGACTTGAGAGGCCCATCCCTGGTTCTCAGATATACATCACTTTTTTCACGACAGAAACATGTCCAGGTTTCATTCGGGAGGATTGCTAAAAAATACCACCCCCGGTTCTCACCAAAATTATTTACCTAAATACAATAACAGAGGCATGACTACTAAGTCTCAGAAACATCTGTTCATAGCTCAAATGATCGTGCATTAATGTCTGCCATCTTTCTCGCACATAAGAATAAGCTACAGAAATGCATAAAAAAGCCACCCAATGACGAATAATAAACCAGAAAACAGTAGCAGAGATGCATGCAAAACGAAAGATAAGAGAACGGGGAATTAAAACGCACCCGAGTAAGTATGAGAGGCGAGATTCCAAGTTTGTCGAAGCACAGCGCAATGAATTCAACCATTGGGGTTTTCCCATTCCCCCCCCACGTCAAATTACCGACGCTAATAACCGGCACCGGCAACCTACAGAGGAGCCAAAGGGTAAATAGAAGTACTTTCAAGTTCCAAGTGCAACTAGGGAAAGAAATCATTATTTCACCTCCGTTTAGAAAAGATGCCCAAGTGATAGAGGCGCCCCCGGATGAAGAGAGAGAAAGAGTAAAGAGAGGAAGCGAAGGAGAGGAGAGGGAGTAGAGGAAAGTGAAGAGGAGAGGGTGTGCGAGTGTAGGCTATTTCACTGAGTAATCTTTTCAGTTTTTCCATTGAGAAAGACTCGAAGGTTCGAATATCATCACACAGCGTCCCAGAGCGGAAAGGCAACTCGTAGTAGAGCGGCAAACTGATACGCTGATGACTGTCAGACTGTTACTCAAATCCCCCGCTCACTTTTTTAATTATTAACTGCTTCTTTGTCTAAGAAAATGGAGAGAAAAGAAAATGAAGAAAAAAGAATTTGGAGAAAATTAAATGGGTCCTACACATTGACCAATCAACAAGAAATATGAGATTTTTATATTTTTTTTATACACTACAATTAAAACTAACTAACTACATCATAAATATGAGATATGTTGAAACTTAGGATTTCATGATGTATAATCACAGTAGAATAGGATAAAGGGGTAAGAAAAGAAGAAGAATCGTAGAGAGAAATTTTTAGGAGGAGGAGAGGAAGAGTGATGAATTTGGAGAAAAAAGAAGAAAGAATACCATAATGGACTTATCCAAACGTTTTCCCTTAAGTTGCATTTATAGATATCAAAAATACTAATATTATAAGAATACCCTTCACCGTAGTAAGAGTGAATAAGAAACATAAATCATAAACTAATTACATCAATATCATCTTTATGAGATGACTCTTTATTTACCATCATGCCACCATTGTGTGGGCATGTAGACTTTCTCCATGGTCTGTGGGCTTCAGCCCATTCTCCACACACTTGGACGTGTGGGCTTGGGCCCATTTTCCAACAAGATATACCCTAAAATTCAAGTTTAATTGATTGTACTTAACATTAGGGGCATGTATATAATCATGCTTATATTTCAAAGGTTCCTATTTTTAAACATTAATAGGAAATTTTGAATAATCATAGTAAATAAAATTATATATTTTATATTCAAAAACGTTAAATGAAGAAAATCTAAAATGTTATAGTACTAAAAATTGTATACATTTGTGGGAAAGATTAATTAAACATCGATGGCTGAGGTACAATTTCACAAAAGAAAATATTTTATGTCACAAAAAATATATAGAATGAACTAGTCAATCATTTTTTCTTTATGTTATTCTTTTAGATGTTTCTTATGACAGCTATGTACGATGCACAAAATTAAAATATTATATATATATATATATATATATATATAATTTATAAAAATAATATAATAAAATCAATAAAATATATTTGTACACGAATGTATAAAATGAAATAAGTTATATATATTTTTAGAAGATTTCGTCAATTTTTCTTTTTCATAATTATTTTGGGTTGTTATTTTTGCATGATCTTCAGCTTGTTTATCATTGATATTTGTGACTTTTGTTTGACTTTATTGTGTCTTTATAGAAGTATTTAAAGTTTCCAACAAAAAAAATAACCCAAATAAAATATATGAGATTATAATACGTAATCGCAATATTGAAAAACAATCTTACTGAGAGATATTTATATCAATGTGTTTAACATTGGCATGCTCTATAATATTATGGAAATCAATTGTTGTACCCTAAACCCAAAACTAAGTATACTCTAAGTAAAACATGTTAAAAGTAATTTTAATGAAAATAAAATATAATTACCTAATTTTTAAATTCTTAGCATGTTATAAAAAATTGTGTACTTGTTCTTCTGTTCGTCCTGCCAAATAAGTTGTAGTAAACTTATTAGTTTTTTTGTTATAGTTTGTGTTGGAAGTAATTTTTTGTTGAAGAGCATATATGAAAGAGTCTTACATGACTCTTACAGTAAGAAGTTTCACAGAGCTAGAATTAATATGGTAGAAACTTACAAGAGTCTCATAGGAGGAGGTCTCATAGGAGAGTATTTGTTAAAGGTGTTTTAGTTATATTACTTTTCTATTTATGTTCAATTGTTCAAATATTATAGGACTTCTCTTTTAGTGTTTAAATTTGGGTGTAACTGGGACAAGGGTAGTTTAATTATAATTGGATTCTGCTTGTTCCCTCTATTATAAATAGAGAGACTTATGTGCTCAAATTACATCAAGTCAATAAATTTTTTCTCTTTTCTAGAAATTCAACATGGTATTAGAGTGGGTTTTGCGAGTTGACTCGGTCAACCTACATAGATAACGTCATCCTTTTATGATCTATCTATTAAAAGACACCCACGTTTGTAGGGGTGACATGGCTTGTAAATAAGGAGAACTTTTATAAAGATGCATAAAATTGAAGTTATACGAGTTGGTGTATATCCTTTTATGTCTTTTTTCTTTTGAAGTATGTAGTCCTAAGGGTATTATACATCTCTCTCTCTTTTTCTATTCATTCTCACCCATGGTTTCTTCTCTCCTCTCTCCCAAGAGCTAAAGTACTTCTTTTCTCTCATTCCCTTGAGATCTTTTGTGTTTATGTGTTGTCCCTAGAAATCAACATGGTATCAGAGCAAGCAAAGATTTGAGATGGAAAAGGAGAAGAAGATGGAGAAGAAAGGGAAGAAAAAGAAGAAGAAAAATAAAAATAAAAAAAAAAAATAGGAGTTTCTCGTTTTCCCTTATCTTCTTTCCCAATTAATGTTTTTCATTAGATGTTTCACTCTCTTATTGTATGTTTCATATAGAAAAACATATACCATTGGAAATATATTTGAGTCTAGTTTCCAACTCAAAAAGAATAATTGAAATCAAATTTTTATAGCAAGCGAAGACATCTAAAGCAACAAAAAAGGTTCATGTAGTCGTAGCAAGCCTCAACTTTCTGAATAGTTTGAGCATCAACATGACTAAGAATTTATATTGAGAGTTATATCTCAAAAGAAATTTATGTGAGTCTAACTGTTTCTCAATCTGATCTTTCTAGATTGAGATATCCACATTGAAAGAATCAAAAGTCATGTTGGTATCCTGTTGCATGTGAAGATTCGAATTTAAGCCGAATTTTTTGCTTCCCTTTTTGAGTTGCTAATATTGGTTAAATTTCCTATTTGTTTTCAAAATCTAGTCAAAATTTTGCCTAACTTGAGTATCTTTCCTTCCTTAAAAGTTTCTTTTGTTTGATATCATATTACATTAGTTTCCTTAAGATAAGTCTTATCCATTATGAGTTTAGTTTCCTTTTTGACAAAGTCTGAAATTTTTGAATTAGAAAGTCTTGTTTCCTCATTCTAAATTTTAAATATTAGTGTCCTAAATCTCCCTTATTACAAAATCATCTCTTAATATTTTCTTTGCAAATTGGTCAAGTTGTGTTAAAATGTAAATGATAGATCATGCTTTATAAAATTTGTTCGGTTATATGCTGAATAATTGATCAAGCCTTTACATGATGGATCAACCATGCCTATTGCCAGTATACAAAAATGATTTCTAAGCATGATAGGCCATTTCTAAGGGAATTAAAGCTTCTGAAATATTTGTATGCATCGATAAAAATGTTGTTAAAAGAAATTGCATATCCTAAAGTTATAATACATGCATATACCTTAGGATTGGAATTTAGCTGGTTTTCCTCTTACAAAGCTAGAGTTCTTTAGATTTGTTTATTTGTCTTAACTCTTAAGTCTTCAAATAATCAAACTTCAGATATCTCGACATTTCTTTTTGGCACAAGCTCTTAATAATGACTTTGTCGATTCATCCTCATAGACCTTGATTTTATGTCTCTTGATGGAAATGCATATAAAATTACTTGAAATACATGAGTGAACCTAGGCAATAATAACAACTGCAACAATGAACTAATAATAACAATAATAATACGTGCATTGGAAAATGAAACAATAACACTATGAAAAAATATATTTTTATTAAATCAACAATTAAACTAATAATTTTGGTAAGACTTAAATGAGATAAGCAAAAGAAGCAGGAGAAAAGGAAACTTAAAGAGAGATTGAGGTTATATTTCAAAAAATAAGATAATATTGTAATAAGAAAAAACCATAAGTAAAATGTAACATAATAACAAAATAAACTGAAGTTGTAATAATAAAAAAATGCATAAATATGTGAACATAATCAAATATAACATGAAATAACTAATAATTAAAAAATAGAAGAAAAATTACTAAAATTAAAATATATGTAGAACATTGGCATGGCTTGTTGAAAAATGTAACATAGTAATAAAAATGCATTAAAGTTGTAATAAACATGTAAATAACAATAAAATTAAATCAAATAAGATTGGCATCATAATAAATTGCAAATAGGGATTTTGGAATATTTAATATGTGTACTGAAAGTGGATAAAAATTGCTTAAAACTAAAGGAAATCAAAACTATAAAACAGAGAATTCAATATGAATACATGCATAAAATACTAAAAAATACTTTAAGAAGAAGTAAATAGGAAGTAGGTCCTGCAGGAAAAAAACACTTGGTTGAAGAAAGAAGGAAAGAAAAAATAAATTTAAGGGAGAAAATCATATATTTGAAGACGTTTTAATAAATATCAAAATCGAATTGATCATCTTCTTCCTTTGTCCCATCTGGGTTTTTTAAATCATTTTTCTAAATGAATCAAATCGAATTGTATAGGGCTCGATGACGGCAACACACCTGAAACCTCCAACGATGGAGTATGGCGTCATGCAGAGAAGGTTGGGTTCGATTCAGGTCGTCTTCCCCATTCTGACATGCACCATGCATGGACGCCAAGGTTCACGTATTACCCCTCTGCCAAATCGCCTCCTAGAGCGGACCAGGGAGTTGTTTGGCTACACCACCTCCTCACGGCGCAACAAGCCCCAGTTCTTGCCGGGACGGAGCTCCATCCTGCTGACGATGGGTGGGGAGGAGATAGGTGGTACAATTTTGCTTATCGAAGTTGGAGGATGCGTATGTGATTCTTGGCCGGAGTTTACGGTTACTCACCAGTAGGGGTGGCATTGAGCCAAGCCGAACCCGAATCTACCTTTGTTCGAGCCAAGTTTGATTTAAATATTTTGAACTCGAGCTCGAGCTGAGTTTGATTTAGATATTTCGAACTCGAGCTCGAGCCGAGTCCAGCCTCAATCCTAAAATTGTTATCGAACTCGAGCCCAATAATTGTAACTGAGTTCGAGATTCAACATACATTTAAAACTTTTCAAAAAATATATGTACAGAGTTCGAGCTCCAACATACATTTAAATTTTTTTAAAAATACATGTCAAATAAATTGTATATAAAATTTTGCATACATTTTACATAAAATTGGGCATATATTTTACATAAAACTAGGCACAACCTCTACTTAAAATTGGGCATAACCTATGTATATAATACCTGCATAAAATTTGGCATGACCTTTACTTAAAATTAGGCGTAACCTATGTACATAATATCTGCATAAAATTGTCAATACACCCCATCAACACTCCATAAAATTGTCTAAACACTCTATACACTGCATAATATTATGAATAAACTCCATACAATAATCAAATACAACAAAATTAAATGAAATATCAACATCAATTTACAATCACCCAAATAAAAACTACAAATCCATTATAAATTTATAAAGTATAGCTCTTTCTCTTCATGCTATAAAACAATATACTAAGTCCTCACATGAGCAAAATCTCCACCTATGACAAAAACAAAAAAATAAAACTTATTATTGTCAGATAAAAAAATATTCTTCCACTACTAGTTACTTAATGTAGTTAAAAATATTAAAATTACCATGATGAGAAAAACATGAAAAATCATGTAATTGGTAGAATTATCTCTACAATCTTCTTCTCAGACTGTAATCATAAAACAAAATTTTAATAAATAAAGCTAAAAAATATACTAAAAAATATCATAATAAATAATTATTCAAAAGAAATTCACCTTTTGATTTTTCTTGAGATTGTGAAGAGCCTGAACCCAATCATTGCCACAAATCAAAGCTTGAATTGTATTTGGTGCCAAGGAAGAACGATATGAGCCTATTACACTACTATTAGAACTAAAGGTAGACTTTGAAGCTACTATGGATATGGGAATTATAAGGATGTCTACTGCCATCTTAGATAGTACCGGAAATTTTATATGATTCACTTTCCACTATTCTAAAATATTAAAATCATATCGTGAAGTTTCCTCACAAATATATACACCTTCTTCAAGATAATTTTCCAATTTTGGCCTTGGTAAAATAACTACTTCCACTTGTTTTACATAAGTCATTAACTTTGACCAACCTGAACTTAATGAAGAATATGTCCTACAACTTGTGAAAACACCCATAGAGCTAATACTTAAAGAAATACCTTCATTCCTAATATCCACATTATATAAGGACACATATTCATCATAAATCTCATATAAGGTTCGTCAAACTAAGTTTATATTCATCGTAGTTTCCTCCTCAAAATATATATCTGGAAAATACATTTCGATCAACCTTAATTTGACCCTTGGACCCAAAACTAAAGCAACAATCATCAACAAATTGCATTCACCCCAATAGTTCTTAAATTTCTCTTTCATTCTACTAACCATTGTCCCAATGAAAATATTTTCATTTGTAGAATGAAAATTCAGAACTTCTTTTACCTTATATACCTCACTAAGGTACAAATTAGAAATAGGGTAGTCACTCCCAGAAATTATATTAGTACTACATTAAAAACTTCTAGAATCTCAAAACACCATTTCGACCTTTTCCCATTCATTAAGACTTGGCAAACAATCATAAGTTGGTTCTCTAACTTGAAATCTAGGGAATGTATCTTTGAATTTTAATGCAGAAGACAACATATCATAAGTGGAGTTCCAATGAGTTGGACAATCAAAACCAACCTCTTTTCTTCTAGTTCTAGTTGTTGAACAATTTCAGAAAAAGTGTGAAGTCTTGCCTCAGACAGATTTATGAATTTGACACTCTCACGCACATTCTCAATGATATCCTTAATCTGAACAAGACCATCTTGGACTAATAAGTTTAGAATATGAGCACAACAACACACATGAAATAACTTCCCACCACAAACCAATTTTTTTTTCTTGAAAAATTTTCTTTCAAAACTCTCACACAAACATCATTATATGTAGTATATTATTAACTGAGATAATAAATACTTTATTTGAAAATTTTCAATCTTTCAAATACTTATAAATAGCATCTGCTATGTCAACACCACGACAAGGAGGAGGAACATGCACAAAACTCAAGATTCATTTTTGTAGCTTCCAATTGCTGTCAATAAAATGCTCAATAATAACCATGTATTCAATATTTTGATTATGGGACTTCCAAAGATTCGTAGTAAGACTAATCTTGTTAATCTCTTTTAAAAAAAATTAATTTCTTTTTCTCTACTCGTACACCTCCATACACTCCTTTTTAGTGGTCTTACGGGATATTTTCTCATAATTCACATTTGCCATCTTCATTAAAAAATTAAATCCTTCATCTTCTACTATCATGAATAGATTCTCATGTATAAGAATCCAATGAGCAATGAGTACTCTCATTTTAGCTTGATCATATTTGTATCCAAAATCTGTAAAAGAAAGTCTAGATGGACTTTGATCAACATTCGCCCCACTGGTTGACAGTTTATGGTGTTTTGTTTTCTCATTGCCACTTTTCTACCAGGACAACGTTTCAAATGTCGACTCATATGGGTGGTCACTCCACTACTAATAAGACTCAAATTGGTTTTACAATAAACACATTGAACCTTTTTGTACCATTAAGTAAGACTTTTTTGAATTCCAACCACACATGAGATCATTTTTGTTTTTTTGAAGTATGGGTAGAGTTACCTTCATCCTCATTTAGGGTACCTTCATCTAGGCTCACTTTTATTACATTAATAGTTCTGGAGGGTAGTGACTTTGGTGGAGTGGAGTCACTATCTATGGCCAACTAGAACTAGTGTTAATTATTTATATCAATTGAGGTGGAGGTGTTGACATTCTTACTTTTACAAAAAAAATTATAAATTAAAAACATAAAGAAAAAAATTAATCCAAATAACAAAGATCCTACACATAATCTAAGATACTTATCAGCAATAAGGAGAATAATGCCTACGGAGATTAATAGTTCTAAGGGGAACACATGACATTGACTAGAAAAGACAAAACAAGATTATCAAAACTGCTCAAGTAGGAACTTGTATGTACCTCCTTAGGGAGGTTTCTATATTAACTATAACTTCAGAACACAATATCCTAAAATAAAATTACTCAAATACCCCTAACCTTTAACATTATTATATCTCTAAAAAAAATCCTATCAGGTGGTCATTATATGCAATTACTAATTGCAGAGTTTATCCATTATGGAGAAGTGTCTGGAATTTAATATCTTGCATTTGTGTTTGAAACTTCATATTCCACTTGATTCTGCTATAAAAATGTTTTGCATATTAGTGACTCACATAATAATTATTTGGACCAATCTCTCTCTCTCTCTCTCTCTCTCTCTCTCTCTCTCTCTCTCTCTCTCTCTCTCTCTCTTCTCTCTCTCTGAGTTTGTTTCTTTTGACCGGTCGTGATTTACCACCTGGTTTTTTCTTTGAAACCTTTGTACAAGGTCTTATTGTTTGGAGTTTGAGATTCAAAGAAATATAGTGTTGCTATTTGCTTTTTTTGGATTCACAATGAGATTGTATCTTAGGCACAAGAGGTCTTTTCTTTTGTTGAAATACTATGCTAGATGATCAGTGGAGGGCTTACCATTTTCTGTTATTTCTGGATGATTTATTTTTCAATGAATGTTTTTACCTTTGAGTGAGTAAGTCTGGGGTATTTTAGTTCATTGTAGTTACTATCTTCTAATAGTGAATTAGGGAAAGAGATCTAATTATGCTCGATCCACCTTTCTGATCTCTCTCTCTCTCTCTCTCTCTCTCTCTCTCTCTCACACACACACACACACACTTCTCCTTTGCCTCTTCTTTCTTCTCAATCTCACTTTTTCTCTTAGTCTTCTCTTCTCAGAAAGAGTAATAGGATTTCATGCGGTTAATGTAGAAAGTTCATGGGTTTGATACTGACTTTAAAAAGTTTCCGAGAAAGTAGAGTCCAAAGTATAGGTCAATGAACACCCTTATTTGCCAAATATTTGGCTTCATGTTGGTCTCTCACTTGGATTGACAGTGACTGAGAGAGTTATTTCTACTAAGAAAATAAAAGATATATGATATATCTAATCTTACCATGAGATGACTCAACATCCAGAAAATAAAAGGGAGAGTTTTAATTGAAGTAAAGAATAAAACAGACACGAGGAATAAAAGAAAAATTCGGATAGAAGGGAGAGTTTCTTACCAAAGTCTTGATGGATCTTAGCTTCAAACAATACGATTCGAGACAGAGCTCTCCAAACCTTTTAATTTGCTGGGAAAAGATCGAATGAAACACGTTCAGTGCCGAATCTAAGGAGTGAGAGAGAGGTGGTGAGTTAAAACATTAATACAAAACACTTAAAATGGAAAACACAACAAAACGGTAGCTAAAAACATAAAAATCAACAGTAGGGGAGAGGCTAAGAAGCGAGAGTCATTATCTTTGAGAAATGAGTAGGAAGGAGTTCCTAAAATAGCATCAACAAGAGGCATTCATCCGATCGAAGATAAATAATGGAATACAGAAGATAAAAAAAAAAAAAAAAAAAATCAAGTGTTAGGTCGACGACCAAAAAAAATACAAGATTAAGATAAAACAACTTAATTCTTTCGGTCTGTTGGAGAGGAAAAACTTTTGATGAAGATATCGAAGACAAAAAAGATCAGAGAGGAAGAAATTGCAGATGCAGATATCAAGGAGGAAATAATCTGCGATTGAGATAGAGAGTGAATAATCGAAGAGGGAGAATGAGGAATAAGAAGACCAAAACAACCCCATTTTCGATGAATTGCCGCTTGACGAACAACATTTCTAATCCCTAATCCCTTATTCCAAAGAGAACGAAAGAGTGTTGCTGCCGGTGCTAGAGATGAAATGGAAGAGAGGAATGTGGATGAAAGCTCCTCTAGCCCTACTCCCGCGGTGTTCTTCTCTCGAGTCCCGAGTCCCCGACTCCCCCTAATGATCGAATCTTGGGCCACTCGTTAAGTTAACGAGCCAGTTTGTGAGCTTTCGAACCGAACCATGGTTCAATCAAACTCGGTTCATTAACTTAAACGAGCCTTACAATCGAACCAAGCCGATGCCACCCCTACACCAGAATTGGTGGAAGGCTAACGGGGGCGGCGCTAGAGACTGGCAGGGTTTAGACTATCATCTGAGCCAAAGCCAACACCAAAAATTCCTGAAACCGGATGTTGCGCTATATATATCTATTAGATTTGATTTTGGTAAAGGAAGAGAGGCGAAGAGTAGATACGACAATAACTGTCGTTTAGAATTTTAAACCGGGGAAACGTTTCGAAAATTCTAAACGCCCACCATGGAAAACCCTACCAGAATTAGAAAAATGAAAACCAGGAAAAAGAAAAAAAAACAGAGAATTGCAGTTTCATTGCAATAACAAGTATGTATTCGTCTTCTTCGTATATTTTCTCAATCTTCTGATACATCCAAAATATTAGATATAAAAGCCCTTTTCCCCGACTCAAATCCTTCTAATTCTTTCTGTGCTGACGACCTGAAACTTCTTACTGCTTCTACTCGTCCATTCATCTCATCTCTCCCGCTCCCCAACAACATCCCATAAATCATTCCCACGTAAAATCCAAACCTTCTCAATTTCTGCGTAACACCCTCGTCGGCCCCTCCAATAATGGCTCCGCAGGCGGCCGCACACGAGTAAAGCTCGCCTTCTTTCTTCTCACACACTTCCCTGACCCCACCTTCCCCCCTTGCCCACCTCGCATGCATGTATTGACCCTGGAGGTACCCCTGTGCACCCATTGACCGCGCCATCTCCACCATGACCCTCGTCGCTCGAACCGGCTCCCCGCCGACGGATCGGGCCACCAACTCGTAGCCAAACGGGTAAATAGCGTCGCCGGAGAGGAGCTCGATGTTGGGTGGATGGGCGGCTGGTGTCGGCCTCTCCACGAGGTGGGGGAGGTACTCGTGCGCCCGGGAAGCCGCGTACATGACATGCAAGGCCGATGCGACGGCCACTGCGTGGTCGCGTTGGCCGCCGCCGCCGACGAGATCGCTTGCGGCGACACAGAGAGCGGGGGCCATCGTTCGCGGAGCGGAGAGGACCAAGTCGTGGATGGATTGGTGGACAATGAGAGGTTCCCGTACCGGGAAGGAGCGCTCCAGGTAGGCCTCGACGTCGGCGTTAATGGCTGACCAGTACGCTTGTTTCTCGGACGTTGTGGAGACGACGCCGCTAACCGCTTTGCAAGATGAGGAAAGCTGACGCGGGATGCATCTGGGCAGCGGCGGGAGGGTGGAGTTGCAGACAACGTGGAGGGAAGTGGCAGCCATTGAGGAGGTAAAAAACTTAATTCTAGAGAGAAGCGCAAAAATATATATATAGCAGAGTAGAGGAAATATATGGTTGGTAAAATTGAGAAGAGTGTCCGCGGTCGGCGGACCCAACACGTGCTCGTGTTACCTAAAGGTGAGCCCACAAGTTGGTGGAACCATCCGTGTTTAATGTGTGGGACTGGGCCTGGGCTCTCTGAAACTCGTGAAGCACGAACAAAATAAAAAAAACATTATATTTTATTTTTTATTGTTTTATTGTGAGAATGATAATTCTTCATTAATTTTATTTATTGCTGTTGTTGTCGGGCCATAATCAGAGTTAACGTGTACGAAAAGCCCATAAATAGGTACTTTCATATCATGTAAGGCCTCTTAGTGTCCTTGTTTTTTTCTAGAAAATGTTGGAAAGGTAAAAACTGATTTTCAAAAGATATTCGTGCCTATTCAGTTTTCTATATTTAAGGTTATGTTTGGAACACAGAAAGTGGAGAGAAGAAAAGTAAGGGCATGTTCGGAACCCACAGAAAATAAATAATAAAAAAATAGAAGAAAAAGGTATTTTCTGTTGTTTGGTAACAGAGAATCATTGAGATAAAAGAAATCACTTGCTCTCTTAGTTAATAAATTTCTACTTACTAAATGATGGAATTTGGGGATAAAGAAAAAAAAAGAAATCAAAATTTTAAAATTTATTAATTTTATTTTATTTTTCATTTTCCATGTGTATCTAAACAAGAGAAACTATTTTCTCTTTCTCTTTCTCTTCTCTTCTTTTTCTTTTTTCTCCACTTTCTATATTCCAAACACAGTCTTAGGTTGTATCCAAACAAGAGAATAGAAAAATAAAATCTTGGTTCGGATGCCAATGAAAAATAAGAAAAAAATGGAAGATAATTATAGTTTCTCTCATTTTGGATACATGCGAAAAATGGAAAAGAAAAGAAAATTAGTAACATGATTAAAATTTTCTCTCAAGATTCTATTGCTTTTTTTTTTCCCCCAAATTTCATCATTTTGTGAGAGAAAATTTGTTAACGAAAAGAGAAAATGACTCTCCTTATTTTCTTCTCTCAATGATTCTCTACTGCCAAACAATAAAAAATAACTTTTCCCATTTTCTTTTCTTTTTTTTGGGTTCCAAACAGAAAAGAAAATGAGAATTTGACCATTATTATTTTCAAAAAATAGTTAGTAAAAATAAGATAACGATCAAATTCTCCTTTTGACTAATTATTTTTTGCAACAATAATAGGTCAAATTTCCATTTTCTTTTCTTTTTCATGGGGTTCCAAACAGACCCCCTAAGGAAAATCATAGGACTCACCCTTTTCCCTTCTTCCTCTTCTCTATCCATCTTCTACCGCCCACAACCGACCCAAAAGGGTAAGCTATAGAACTTGCAAGTACTAGAGCATCCCTGTAAAAAAACCTCATTGTAAAGTCCATTAAACATATTTGGTTTGAAAAAGCCAACCTCAAGTGACCCCCTTGGAGAGTCTTGTTAGAGATGATAGAAATGGTGTAAAAGAAAAATGTCTAATCTTTATTGAAGATATGGATATTGTGTGGCTTATTCGAATAGACAACTTGTGAGGCCTTTAGAGGCTTTAAACAATAAAAAAATGGTATTAACTAAGACTCAACACCTCTCATCTGTACAAACACATCTCAAATCTCCTCATTCACTTGCGAGCCGCATAATATAGTTCCATATAGTCCAATGCAGGCCGGTTCCATGACCAATCCTGTTCCATCACTCGCTTGCATAATGAGTAAAACCGATCCCCTCCATCATACCACACAGTGATAGCTCTGAACCAAAAAGAAAGGAGTCTTTTATCAGTATTATTTTCCTCTACTGCTTCTTCAGTTCCAAACTTATGCAACGTTAAGGTTTCCATTTGCTCACCTATTCAGGGCATAATCAACCCCAGCAGGATCAGCTCCATCAAAACTGAATCCATTTGGTTCGAGACCAACAGCTTCTGCTCGTTCTTTATCATGATCAATATCAAATACTGTATCATAAAGTCCTGTACAGAAAAAAACAAAAATTTACTTCATTCACATCTTCCCCCATTGCTTGCTTACCTTCTATATCAGTTCTTAACAGATTCCACAAAACAAACTCCAGCTTTAAGCGGGAAAGAATTACCATCCTATCAACAGACAAGAGTTACCAACAAAAAAGCGCCCTTCTATCAACAGAAATGATTACTTAAAAAACTAAGTAACATTTTGTTTTTTACCAGCCCCACAAGATTTACCACTCAGGAATTTGTACTTTAAATACCTCCAGTTTTACGCACAACAGGTATAGACCCATATCGCATTGCTATCAGTTGAGTTAGACCACATGGCTCAAATATTGATGGGACTAGCATGAAATCTGCACCTGCATATATCTACAGAATGGCAAATTTTCAGTTAAACAAGTTATCGTGTCTCTCAGGAAAATAAGATTTCGTTCATGAAAATTGAGAAAGGAACAAGTACTTTTCAGGCATGAGCTTTTAACTAACACTTAAATCCAAATACAATAATAAAAGAAGTTCAACAGTGATAACTTACCAAGTGGGACAGAGGCTCATCATAGGTTAAACAAAGGCGTGCACGATCACTATGTGAAGAATGCAATTGATTGGCCAAATTGACAAAATCATTTTGAATACGAGGGTCAGGAGCTGAACCTAGCAGCACAACCTGCCAAAAGAAATTATTAACATGATAAGTGACAAACGATGAATGGGATCCAACACGTAAGAATAGGATGAATTGACAAAAAACAATAATAATACAAGCTCATAGTACTTAGAAGCCTATACAACTTAGCATGAGTACTGTCAACGTAATATTAGAAAAACCTGTCCATTACGATCCAGGGTTCTCCAAATAGCATGCTTCATGAGATGAATGCCTTTCTGAGCAGTTAAACGTGTAATAATTCCTACTAATGGGTGATCAGATCTCTTCAATCCAAGCCTCTCTTGCAAAGCTTCTTTGGCAGCCTTTTTGCCTTCCACAACATTTTCCGATGTGTAAGATATCTAGACATCCATATTTAGAGGAATCAGTAAAGCAAGATCACCATATTTAAGTTTTTTTTTTTTAAGTGAGTAAAAAAGTTAAAAAATAGCAATTTTTAATAAACCTGATTGTCAAGTTGGGGTCCATGACCCATCCCAAAATAACTAAGCAAATTAGGAAACCTCTTTCCTAACTAATAAACCCAAGATATTTGTATTCACTAATCCATGTAGGACTATTTTTTAACACTCCCCCTCACATGTAAGCCTTCTTTTTTTGGTTCTACATGTAGACAATTTGGGTGGAGGTCCACGTATGAATACTTACTCTGATACCATGAAGTTGGGTCCAAGGCCAATAAAGAGTTTGCCTACCCGAACCCCATAAAACCTAGTCAAACTGGGGTGGGATGGATCGGTATCCACGGAATGGGAACGACGAACGCCATGCATCTACAAGCCGCCGACTACACTCACCATCTACGCTCGCTCGTTAGAGAAAGCCCTCTCACTGAAAGAGCATGGCGCCCGTCTGGCCTAGTCCCACTCTGGTGGCTCATTCGAGCAACGTTGTTTTCACTATGGTGGCCCACCCTTCTAATGTCCAATCCGTCATCCTTTCTGAAAACGGCGTTCTTACCAGCCTTCACTTGGGCGGTGTCCTCATCAACTGCACAAGCAACCGTCCTTCCCTAGAGCGTGAAGTCTCTGAGGCAGCACAAGCCAAAGGTTGTCGAGCCATCGACACGCTTGTGTCTGGTGGCAACATGGAAGTTCACGATGGCAAGCTAGCAATACTCACGGGAGGTGACAATGAAGTGGTCACGCGGTTGCAGCCATTGTTCGAGATTCTGGGGAAGGCGATCCATGTAGGCTCCACGGGCTGCGGATAAAGCTGAAAAATCGCAAACCACATCGTGGTGAAGGGAAATATGATGGGAATTGACTGAAGGGCTGAAGAAAGCCAGTCTAGATCTAAAGGAGCTTATGGAGGTGGTGGTGTCGGTGAGGCTAGGTCGAAGGTGATAGAGCCGTTTGGGAAAAGGATGATCGTGAAGGACTTCTGACCGGGAGGTGTTGTAGAGTACATGGTGAAGGGTCTGGGGATGGGGCTTCAAAAGGAGGTTGTTTTACCCGGTGCTGCTTTATGTAAAGGAATGGTATCAAATAAGGTACTCATACATGGGCCTCCACCCAAATTGTCCATGTATAAGTACCTGGTCTGATACCATGTGAAATTGGGTCCAAGGCCCATCCCAAAATGACTAGCCAAGTTAGGAAACCTCTTTCCCAACTAATAAATCCAAGATTTTTGTACTCACATGTGGGACTATTCTTTAAAACTAATGATACAAACAGAGAACTAGGTTAGAAAGACTTGTCAATGACTTGCTAAAAATAATGTAAGATAGAGTTACGCACCGGGAGAAACTTATCATTAAATGGATCCCAAATATCATGATCAATGCCATTTACGATACCATGAAACTTGTAAAGATGAGGAGCAATGACTGGATTTCCTGAAATCTCTCTTGAGTAATTGGGGGACACCTGCAGAAAAGTTGGAGTTGATATCAGTAGTGATGCAACAAGTGAGATTAACAATAGAGTAAACTCATTCAAAGAAAAAGCATAAAGGATGAGTTAAACAATTTGAGAGTTCATATGAAGACAATCACTTCATATATAGGATAATTAAAGAATAAAAAAAAGAAAATCTCATATGATATTACGTATCATGATGCTCCTGTTGAGAGGAAGCAAAAAACTAAAAACCAGGTTTTTGTCTCTGTGTAAGGAAGGGGTGGAGGAGAGAGAAGACAAAAGAAAAGAGGCAATGATACTAACAGTTGTAGCCTTGTCTGAATACACCATTGCCTTTCCAATCAGAGCAGCCCCAAATTCGAGGTTATGAATTGTAAAAACAACTCGAGCTTTAGAAAGACCATAATGCCGGTAGTGATCTTTGAATAACCATGCAACAGGTGCACTTGACCAATCATGGCAGTGTACAATATCCTGTCCATAGTGAACACAAACCAATATTGAAGACAAAAAAACTCCAAAGCAGATTGATATATAATTCCAAACTGGCAAATCCAATAATTCCAAATAGAAGGATATACTTATAAATATTAAATGGGGACATTTGAAAATTGTCATATTTATAGTTATTTTTACTTGTACAAACTAAAGATCAAAGAAGCTGCATTCCTCTGACTATTTATGCTCTAACATGTACATATTTAATATTAAGACACTTCAAAACATTAATGAAGCCATTAGCATGAAATTAAATGCAGTGAGTGCCTTCACGGTTTCGATATGATATCTTTAAATAACAACATAAAAGATTTGTTTCTTTTAGAACTTCAAAGCTTCTGAAGACTATTAGAGGAAAAAAGAACCATTGATACTGAATGAAACCATGTAATAAGAGAATCTAATAGCACGAGAACATTACTAATTACACTTGTACAATACTTTAACTTGCATGCCAGAAAAGTGGAAATAGGAGAAAATATTTTGGAAATAAGAGTAAAATAAAATAAAACAACTATAATAAAGGTGGATGAATCAAGTGTAGTTTCATCCAACCAATAGTGGATGCATCTTGTCAGTGGAAAATTTTGATTCGTGAAAGTACAATTGTAGCTTGCATGTTTAGATTTATATAGAATAAATCTAGCACATATGTGAGATTCAAGTCAGAAAAGATGATAAAAAGTTTTTTCTTTTGATGGTAAAATAGCAATCTCATTAGGCAATAGGAATATATTAGGGCTGGAACTTTCACCAAATTACCCATCCTACATTTCATCTGTGCATGAATAGAGATATGGAACATAAATCTTTATCTGTCTAAGGGTTGGGTAAGCTAACTAATTACACATATCATTTGTTATATGGAGTGGATGAACGCAGTTATTCACTTCACCTGATTTTCTAATTACCCATGTGGCAGTTTTGACCCCACTAGCAGATAGTGAATCTTTGGAGAGAGTGAATTATCAATAGAAAGTGTCCAAAATGCAATAGTGAACATATGTTTATGCGCCCTGCTTAACATTACCTAGAGAAAATGAAGTCCCCTATTTATGCATAAAAAGAGAAAAACCACATTTTCTTAATAAAGTTCAGGTTATATAAGGTGGCAAAATAACATCCTCCATCTCAACCTTAAATTCATAATAAAACTTAAAGTGCTCCACCCTTTAAATTGCATTTCCATTTCTCTACCACTAAAACAAAAAAGCACATTCTAGAAAAAGTAGATCACCCTGGAATAAACTCATTTTTTCTTTCCCTGGGGCATCTACATTTCCATAAAGTGCATGAGGAAAACCACAAAACAATATGCAGAAGGTACAAGTATCTTGATTTAAGGACGAATTATTTTTGTTTGGCAACCAGTTTATGAGTTTTGCTAATTGTAATTTTTTTAAAAGTTTTATAGATTTTTAATCAGTTATTACAGAGACCATAGGTAATTGGGTAAATAAATGAAAAACAAAACACTTCTTAATATGGTTAACAGAATGGTAATAAGGCCAAAGGAAAGGAAACAGAATGACCCACAAAACAATATGCAGAAGGTACAAGTATCTTGATTTAAGGACGAATTATTTTTGTTTGGCAACCAGTTTATGAATTTTGCTAATTGTAATTTTTTTAAAAGTTTTATAGATTTTTAATCAGTTATTACAGAGACCATAGGTAATTGGGTAAATAACTGAAAAACAAAACACTTCTTAATATGGTTAACAGAATGGTAATAAGGCCAAAGGAAAGGAAACAGAATGACCCTTTCCCATCCCCCTTGTCATCCATTTACAGCTCCAGAGTAGAAGCTAATAAAATTTTAAATATAGGCCAAGTGCACTCAAGAAAATAGTTCACTGGACTTCCAGCCAAAGGGGAAAAAAATCTGATGTCAAACTAATCTATAAAACTGAATAACAAATTTTTGTGATTTTTATAGTGATAATAGCAGGAGAAACAATGGACATGAAATGGGTCACAATCATTTGTAGGACTTACTGGATGGAACCCACTTTGGAGTAGAAACTCGAGAGCAGCATGGCAGAAGAATCCAAACCTTTCTCCATCATTCCCCCTACCATAGATGCACCCAACCCGAAACAATCTGTACAAGAAATGTGAACATAGATGGAGTTATATAACCTAAAGTTACAGCCTTTCATGTAGTAATATCTATTCAGATATTTATTGAATAACTATATTTAGCAACTAATGTTTAACACTTTTACCTACCCATTCTGGGGCTCTAAGAAGTATACTGGAAGGCCTTCCACCTTTCCATACCAAACCTTTATTTCAGTTCCACCCCAAGCATAGCTTCTATGAAATTGGAAATCTTTTACCTACATTGTAAGAAACAAATCCAAATCTCTTATGCACCAAAATACAACATCAAATTCAACATACCAAAAAACAAAACCAAAAAAAGAAAAACCATAACACATATTATGATATTGGGGAGGAACACAAGGGACCCGACTACACAAGAAGAAGTCAAAAAGAACTAGATATATGTTGTCTTTCAATCATGTTACTTAATGTGCCAAAAACATTTCATTAGATGTTCGATTTAACAGTTCAAAGAGCAAAGAAGTTTAGCCTTTCCAAGAACGATGGCCCGCCACGAGAAAACATCAGCCGACCCCCTTGGGTGCCATCCGTCATCACCCCCCCTCCCCCCCCCCCCCCAACAGTCCCCATCTCTGGCCCGCCTCTCCATGAGGAACAAGCCTTAGACACCGGAACCGCCCAAATCGAACCAGTGCAGCAGTAGTAACATCAACATGGTCCACCAGAAGAGGAATCCAGAATGCAAGCCAACAACCAACAAAGGAACCAGGCTGGCAAACGGTAGTCAGCCGCACATCAAGGAGAAGGATTAGCATCAAGGATCCCGCAGCCCTAAACTTCTAGAATGCCTTTGTCTCCCTTCGATAAGCAAAGGAAAGAAATGGAGATACAATCCGAATCCTCTCCCAATCCAGAGCAAAAAAGTCCTTCATCTCCATTCCTATCAGAACAGCAGATGCTTTCGTCACCGTCCTGGACAAGGTCTTGGTCGGCAGGATGGGAAGAAGCTCGGGAAGATCTCTCCTCACTGGAGATTTGGAGTTTCAAATGCACACACAGTACCACGGAGGGAAACTCGAGTGCTCCATCATGCAGCGGAAAAAAATCATGGGTATGCTATTTCTTCCCCCAAAGCCCCATCTCCGGCCTGGGATGGAAAAAATTCCGCCTCTCGCTCCTACAAATCTTACAATCACTGCTCGGGGCATCCACGCAGAGCTCCGATGTCGTCATACCCTGGAAAGTCCGGCGAACATCTTCGGCGAGCTCGCCTGGGCTGAAGACCAACCGATAAACCTCCTTTGGGAAAGATTCTTCCTCAGACCTAAATCTCCAGTAAGTGGATCTCATCTAATTCAGCTTATTTCCGAAGGTTTTTTTGCTTGGATCATTCTAAAGTTCAAGGAAATGGTCGTTCTCCCCTCCATGATTCTTGATTCACAAGATCATGCACTGAGTCAAACTCAATCTAGCTCGGCTCCGGAGAATGCTGAGTCAATCCGGGACCGAGCCAACACTGAGTTAAGGTAGGAGCGAGTCAATGCTGATTCAACTCAACAACGACTGGTCCCCTTGGAACCCCCCATGTTATCTTCCCAAACAAAAATTCAAAATTTGAAATCCCCCCCGTCCTTTCTCTGTCAAGCCCACAAATTACTCCACTTCATATAAACCAATCATTCACTAAACCTGAACTGACACGCCTTCCCTTACCTCGTGCAGATATCATTCATATGCCCGCCATCTGGCCTACCGCCGAATCCTGCCCATGCCCCGAAAAATATCCACCTTGATATCCCCCCCCCCCCCCCTTGAGATTTTCTCTGCCCTTTCCTACCTTGAACCTAGCGCCCGACAACTCATCCCGCCCAACCTCATCCCACCGGCCCCCTTGCTGACACCAATCCAGAAAAACCAGATACTCACCCCTCCGTCCGTCCCATCACCTAGTCCAAATAAACACTTTTCTATCCCCCCACCCCCTGTCACCCATCAGCAACTTGATCCTGAGGGATCATAACCCCCTCATTTTTGCCACACCTCCCTCGGAAAACAAAATTTCTGCGCCAACCTACACCTTTCCCTTCAAGTACAACAAGCCCATTCCCCAAAAATTATCTATCCCTATCAACCCCAAAAATGCACCCCCAAGATCAAATCCTCAAAAAAAGCCAACATCAACTCAACCTCGCTGACAACCCCCAATCCATCAAATCCCCCGCCCATCCCTCTCGATCTAGAGAATCTTCTTTTCAGTCCCCCTAAAAAATTCTTCTAAACTTGAGATCTTCGAAAAACCCACATCATCAAATCCTATTGTCTTTTCAACCCCCCTGCCAACTCTAAGCCACCGCCCTTAAACTGTGAACCCTATAATGATAGCCTATCTGATAGCTCTCGAGAACTCTCAACCCCTTCCCCAGAAAATCCAAAGCTTATAAAATGGCACAACACCCCTCCAAACAACCATCTCCCTACCACACTCCCTACCCCACCATTCTTTGTCCAATCCCCTTGGAATGAATCCCACTTCAAACAAACCTCTGGTGGCCTCCGATGGGGAGTCCTCCAACAGATCCTCCGTCACTCCCTTTCCCCTCACCTACTCCCGCAGAACGTCCAAAAAACCACCCTCCTTTCACTCACTTACTCCAGAAAAAAGAAGAAAAATAAGGAAAAGGACCTTGCCCCGGAACAATCCTGTCCAGCTCAGGACCTCCCCTCCTCGACCCCAATGGCTGGACTAGTTACTTGTAATCTCTTGCAGGGAGTGGGTCGAAAATATGAAACAACATATCCTAGTCCATGCGGACAAATTCTCTCCACATGAGACGGAGAAAATACTGAAGCTAACCCCCCCCCCCCCCCCCCCCACACACACACACACACACACACACACCAGTTTTGAACTTCTCGCAATCCCCCTATCCGGAAAAAATCACTTGGTCCAACGGACAAAACCCCCCCATCCTATCCAAGTTAGACTGATTTCCGGCAAATAATGAATGGCTCCATCTCTTCTCCAACAATTCAGGTCAAGTCCTCAACAAAGTTGGCTCTGACCACTGGCCAATCCAAATCAACACTCACTCCCCAGCTTGGGGGCACTCTCCTTTTCGCTTCGAAAACTCCTGGCTTCTTCATGATTCTTTTGTTCCCCAACTGAAAGACTGGTGGCAAGATCTAAACCACCACCCAAATCCAGGATGGTCCTTCCCTCTCAAGCTCAAAGCCCTAGAGATTAAGATTCGCTCATGGGCTCGAAGCCTCTGTGCTGCTGCTGCATCTGGGAAAGATTTTGTCCGGTACCACATTTTTGAGCTTGATCTTCTTGAAGAGCAAAGGACACTCTTGTCCCCCGAACTTCTACTCCAAAATCATTTAAATTTTGATCTTTCAAATCTTCTAAAGAATGAAACCACTCACTGGAAATAACGGGCCAGATTCTGCTGGCTTACCGATGGGGATGGAAATACCAAATTCTTCCATGTCGTTGCCTCAGCCTGTAGGAGAGCTAATTGTATCTCCTCTCTTCGCAATGAAGACGAGGAGATCACGGATAGCATTTCCATTGCTAATGTTCTTGTGAAGTTTTTTTTCAGATCTATATACAGAGGAGTCATTCAACCGTCCTATTCTTCATCAACTCGAGTTTAAGCGTATCTCTGCCTCGGAAGCTGAATTACTGGAGCACCCTTTTTCTCCTAAAGGAAATTGATGCAGCTGCTCTTGGCCTGCCAAAGGACCGAGCCCCTGGCCCAGACGGGTTCAATGGTGAATTTTATCACAAATTTTTGGGGGACAATCAGGAATGATGCCCATGCCTTTGTCAATTACTTCCATCAAGTTGGCATCGCCCAAAAATCCATTGGGGCTTCCTTCATTGCCCTAATCCCAAAAAAGGTCAACCCAACCCTCCCCCAAGATTTCAGACCTATCATTCTTACCACCAACACATACAAAATCTTAGGCCGAATTCTTTCCAATCGCCTAAGAGCCATCTTCCCCCGTGTTATTAACCCATGTCAAAGTGCCTTTATCCGAGGCAAGGCTGCAAGATCCTGGACTCAACAATGCCAACCCATGAATTACTTGACTCTTTCAAAAAATCAAGTCAACCAAGAGTTGTTCTCAAACTTGATTTCGAAAAAGCCTTTGACCGGGTTAACTTGAAGTTGATTGATCACCTTTTTTGGTGAAATGGGTTTCGGCACCCGGTAGAGATTCTGGACGAGAAGTTGCATTTCCACTGCATCTTATTATATTCTTGTCAATGGTAGGCCTTGTGGGTACTTCGATGGAACTAGGGGAATTTGGCAAGGAGACCCACTATTACCTTTCATCTTCACCCTTATTGGCAAACATTTGTCGGCCATGGTTCGACTAGCTAAAAGATTGGGATGGCTCAGCCTCATATCTCCAAATCCTGCTCAGGACATCGCCCTCTTACTATATGCGGATGACACCATCTTCTTTTGTGAAGGCTCTTTGAAACAAATTCATCACATTAAAGCCTTGCTCAATTTATTTGAGATCTCATTCGATCAGAAAGTCAGTTGGTCAAAGTCATCTATTATTGGTTTTAACATTGAACCCCACCTATTGAACTCCATGGCTACCTACCTTGGATGTAAAACTGAGATGACTCCATGCAGTTATTTGGGTTTTCCCCTGATCCCTGGTTTACCCTCCAAGTGCTCTTAGCACCCTATTATTGAGCGCCTGGAGGGTCACTTGGCTTCATGAAGAGGAAAATTCCTCTCTAAAGCTGGTAAGTTAGTTCTCATAAAATCCTGCCTTCATGGAATCCCTGGTTATTTTTTGTTTATGTTCTGGCGCCCCACCTCTATTAGAGACAGAATTGAGCTCATCAAAAGAAGATTTTTGTGGGGAGGTCCAAATGGTGAAAAAAAGTATCACTTGGTAAAATGGGAAGAGGTGTCTGCAAACCAAAATTCCTTGGCGGACTGGGTATCTGAGATACTGCCACTACAAATTCTGCTCTTCTCCTAAAATGGATCCGGAAATTCAATTTTTTCCCTTATCTAATTTGGAGAGCTTTAGTTGCTGCCAAAGCCAACAAACATTTGGGTTGGTGGACCAAGGGGGGAAGATACCACCGTCTGTCCCCAGCCTGGAAAAAAATTTTCTTGCTACTCCCAGACTTCAAGAAATTTGTTAAATGCTACGTTGGCAATGAGACCTCCAAAAAATTTTGGTCCGATTGGTGGACTGGCCAATCTAGCCTCAACATTAGCTAATTTTGGTCCGATTGGTGGAATTTGAACCTCAGAAGAGATCTCTCAGATTCTGAAGCCATTGTGGCATCTAATCTCCTTTCGAGCATCTCCACAGCCAAACCCAGAATTAACCATGATACATCGATCTAGACTCCTTGTACAAAAGGTACTTTCTCAACTACTTCAGCCTACAATTTCCTCGGTAACCCCATTTCAAATCAGTCTAATCACTCTGAGGCCTCTGCATGGAACCTCCTTGCCCCGCCTTGCGCAAATTTTTTTATCTGGAGCGCCTGCAGAAATAAAATCCTCACATAAAACTCTTTAAGTCAGCAGGGAACCTCCGTCCCCGATATTGTCCTTTTTACCAAAATGCTCCAGAAACAGCCAATCATATACTTTTATCCTGCTATTATGCCTATATTATCTGGACCAAACCTTTTAAACAAAATCAGGTTCCAGTACTGCGCTGCACATAATATGGGGATAATGGGCCCTATCCTCTCAATCATTGGTGTTAGTCTCCCAAAGCTTGGAAAGATGCTTCTCTCATGTTGCATTGGGCATATAATATGGGGATTATGGAAGAAAGAAATAGGAGAAATTCGAATTTAAATCTTCCCCCACTTAAATTTTGACTGATAACATTATGAGCCAAGTAACTATCTGGCTCCTGACCCGAAAAGAATTCTAAAATTTTACAGTTCCAATCTCAGAGGAAATTGGCAGTTGGTTGTTGGGCTGTCTCAGCCTTCCCGCCTCAAGATCATGGCTATCTAGGCCCCCCCACCAACGGGCCATTTCAAGTTAAATTTCGATGGCAGCACTCTTGGCTGCCCTGGTCCTGCGGGCTATGGAGGAGTTATTCACGATGCAAATGGTTATCTCCTCTTTTCCTTCGCGGGCCATTTAGAGTCTCCGACTCCACAACTGTAGAACTCTCTGGATTGTTGAACGGAATTAAAGTATTTATTAGCTGGCTCACGGGTCCCCTTTGCATAGAAGGGGACTCAAAGACTGTCATTGACTGGTGTGCAAAATCTATCAGACCTTCATGGTGTCATTGGGATATGTATCCAGAAATCTGTAATTTAATTTCTTCTTTAAATTGTAATTGGAAACACATTCATCGCTCTACCAATCATTTAGCAGACATTCAGGCTAAGACGGGTATTTCACTCCAACACCTCGTTGTGGAGGAAGACCCTCTTAGCTAGGTTTGTTGTACTTTTCACTTCCTTTAATAGTTTATACACCTCATTCAAAAAAAAAGTTCAAAGAGCAAAGGAACATATTACTGATCATATTTGGAATCAGAACCAGCTTAACACAAAAGAACAACAGAAATTATTAAAATCTGATTCAAATGAAAATTCAATCCAGAAGCATGCAGACCAATAATAGATTTCAAACACACAGTTAGACTCGTCTAATGATTAAAGATGTGAACCAGAAACTTACATTGGTAAGGTTCATACAGTCATATTTAGGCAGAATAATGTCAACATTATGGCCCAAGTCCTGCACAGCTCGAGATAGACTTGTAACAACATCTCCGAGGCCCCCAACCTGAAATCACAATCAGTAACAATACTACGAAGTAATGTAATCAAAGAGTTGCATAAAAGTAAACACCTTAAACTTTTGTCACACAAACTGATAAGTGTGATTAACCTTTGCAATAGGAGCCATTTCAACTGCTATATGCACAATGTGCATTGGTGGTTCCTTACTGATTCCACCAACTACAGGAATGTGGTAGTCCATCCCATTTTTGTTGTCATAAATTCCTCCATCTTCCTTCTCAGAGAAAACAAAGTCCATTATGTACGCGTCCAATGGAACCTTGACTGTTAAAAAAAGCACACTATTATAAGGTACAAATGGAGAGAACTTTTTCTCATATGATTTGCCAAAAATCTGATCCGGAAAGTATTTAATTTTATCGTGTTCATTTCTGGAATATATATATATATAAAAAGTGTGAAAAACCTAGAGAGAGAGAAAAGAGGAAGAAGAGAAAAAAAGAGGCAAAGCTCTGAATGAGCTGTGTTGGGGGTTGTGAACGACCTCCAATGCTATTTATTAGATCTTTAGTCATAAATTACAGAAATAACAAAAATACCCCTCTTACATAGAAAACACTTATTTCCTTATAACTCCCAATCTACTCTGCCTATGAATATAAAAATTTGTACATAGACTAAATCAAACATGGTGAACAAGATAGTGCCATAATATAAATTACCTAATTATTTAAAATGACCAAAATACCCCTGACCTGATTTTCTCACAATATATATATGAGAAAAAAGGGAAAATGCACAATTTCTGGTGTATATACGTATATCACAATGCTCAAAAAGTGTCCAGCACTAGCTAATTTCTAATACTCTATATAGTTAATGATGTGAATTATGGTTTGCCATAGATATGAAAAAACTCACCTGACATTTTGACATGGGTTCTGTTTTCTGCTGGTATCATTTTTTGTGGTGGCAATGGTCCATGACGGTGTGTCCAGTGGTTAAAAGAGCATCTGAACCATACTTCTGGTTTCCCACTTAAAACTGTGTTGGAAGGATTATAATAGACTGTCACAATGCTTCCTGCTTGGACTTCAAGTGGATCTGTGTAGACTATATGCTTTTGTGACAAGAGAAACATTTTCATGGTTTTTTCCTTTGTCTCAGCCTTCATGTGTGCAGTTTTTTCAGCCTGTACAAGATTGAGCATTAAAATGGAATCTTCCAGAAAATTTTCCAGTTAGATAAACGCATAAAGGACTTCTCCAATGGCACCTTAGCCCTTTCAAAAAGAGCTAGTGATGGTAGAGAATATCCAAATTAAGCTTGAAGTTTGTGTGCAAGAAACAAGAAGGCCTCAAACATCATATCATCTTGAAATCCTAGCCATCTAATTGGTGGCCTCAAACACCGGTTAACCAAATGGTTCAAGGGAGAAAAAAAAAATGAAAGTTGGACAGCTAGGATTTCTCGCCAACTGGAGCTTTAGAGTTGAGACATTGGAATATTTGTGGTCGGACCTTTAAATGAGTGTGGTTTCAGCATTTGACCCACTTGAGCTTACTTATTTCTAAAAATGTTCTTGCAAAATATGCATTATTTCATTTTTCTTTGTGCATCATTCAGTTTGTTTTATACTACTATAGTAAAGCTGATGTATGCACTTACCTTGGCACGTAGGGCCTCTTCTCTCAGTCTTCTTTCCTTCTGCAGTTTTTTATAGACTTGGTGCATTTCTTCCACCCAGTATAGTTCTTCAGGTGTAGCTTCTGGAACTATGGCATGAAAATCCTGAAAATTATTGTTATCATACACCCTAGCACTTTCAGGTGGCCCATCTGCAAAGACCCAGTCCAAGACAAGGGCGCGATCTGGTACAATAACTGCAGAACCAGTTCAAAAATTTAAAGCTATAAAACAAAGAGAACATGCAACTCAGCTTTATCACACACAAACCAGCCTGCAAGTATATGTACATGCATGTGTCTTTATGTATCTTTGTGCATCCATGTGAGTATGTTTGCAGAGGAACTTACCATTTGCATACCACCAGTCACCACCTTCTTTGTTTGTCCGCACCAACCTTCCTACAATTGACAGCCCATCCTTCCAGCTGTTGTAACCCCCATGAAGCCAAAGCTCACCACTGTGAGCAAGAGGGCCTGTTTGCCGATTATAATATAATCTCACCAAATGCCCCCATTTGAATTCACTAGGTACTATGTGCCACACATTCTCAACAGACACCACAGCTTTGTTAATTACTTTCCGAAGATTTTCCCGCAGTTTTTCCACTTCCACCTTAGCCTGTGCTTTATCAGCCAATTCTGCTGCCTTTTCTGCTTCAATTCTTCTCTGCTCTTCAGCTTTTCTCTTCCTTTCAGCCTCCTCGGCTGCAAGTCTCTGTAGCTCCCTTCTTTTCTCATCAAGCAAGAAATCATCAAATGTGAAAAAATCCATCCCACCTTCCACAGGTATAAAAAAGTCTTTTGAATCATTATTATCATATACACTTCCTCCATCGAAGAACACAAAATCAATCTTGTATGCCTCCCTAGGCACAAAAACCTTGCAAGACCACCAATCATCGCCAAAATCAGTCTTTTCTAAAGGCTTAGTAAAAGATTTCCATCTCCAATCATTAAAGGCTCCCATAATTAAGATATTTGGTTCATCTTTTAATGTTGAAATGGCTCTATTCAAGAAGATAGCAATCTCTTGATCGGGCTTCACCATTTGGGGATAAACAAAAACTTTAATCCCTGACGAGAAGCTCTCTTTGGCAAGATTTTCAATATGCTTCCGGTGTTCATGTGGGTTCTTTTCTCTCTCAATCTCAGTGACAGAGGCTCTTTTCTCTTCTTCGATCTCATCAAGTATTTTGGGTCGTTCAGGTTCTGTCAAATCTTGATCTGCTTCAGCCAAAGGACTTTGTTCCACTATCTTACTTTCCACGGTCAACATTGCTGGTTTTCTTTTGTAACTGATTTGATCTTTCTTCTCTATGGTCTCCTGCACACCCCCCTCCAGGACCTCAGTTTCCTCCTCCAGAATCTTAGTTTCCGTCTTTGCTTTACTGCTTGAAGGAATAGTTTTTGAAATTAGCTCAATTCTAGGTGATTTCTCAGAATCAACTTCTGCTTCAGTTTTAGTGCTCTTGACAGGAGCTGTATATTCAGTTGAAGTAGCTGGACCAGATTCCTCTTTTTCTACATCATCAACTGGATCTCTCTTTTGTGTGCTTGTACCTACTGGTGGCTTGGGAATGAAACCCTTCGGAGCAGAGCCTCCAGTCCTGGGAATCTGACTTTTTCTTTGCCTTCTTCTTGAATAATCTGGAATATCGGCATTGAATAAGGCACACCCATGATGACATAACTGAAACCAAAATAATAATACAAGAAGATTGATGTTGATGAAATTTGAGTACTAACCTGAAGTTGCCGTGATAGAAGAAGAAGCCCTCATTTGTGGGAGTAGTTTGTAACAAGGGGTAAACTAAAGCAAATCAACACACACAAGAATGATCAATCAGATATTTCCAACTGAATATGGTTTTAAACATAGTTTTATGTCAAAGTAATCGTGAGTCAATGATTTTATTTTCTTCCAAATAATGAAACCAACTAATCTGAAGAAAACAAATAGTTGGGTGACTTTAGCAGATCAATTTTAGCACCAGGTCAATCCCAACCTAACATCAGATGACTGTCATGTATGTATGTGTTATACAAATGACAAAAAAAAAAAAAAAAATTGTATATTGAGTTTCGAGCAACTAACAAAACCCAGATTATCAGAGAAAATAACAGCCTGAGTAAAAACGAAAAGAAATGTCTAGGCGTCAGAAAGAAAAACATAACAAAGCTTTCCAGAGCTGGTACAGCTGTTCGATAATTAAAAAAAAAACCAAAAAAAAAAAAACAGGCCTAGAGTTGGATCTGACCATCAGAAAAGCAGATATCCTGTAACGAAATTGATGCAGAAACACCACAAAAACCACATAAAGCGTTAGACCTTAACAAGGATAATATAAGTTTACAGTGATAAAACACTGAAGCTCCAGCCAATCACAAAACTGGATTAAAATTAGTCCAAAAAACACGCAACTCAGTTCGAAAGCCATGCAGGTAAAAACAATGTCTAAAAGAGGCAAATCGAAGTAGCGATACAAATCATAAGCCTTTTTTTTTTCTCAACTACACAAGAATTCAAATTCAAGAGAAAAATACAAAAAAAATAAATGGTGATATCGATATAACTCAATCAGAAAAAGTGCCACAGCGCTTGCATAAACTTCGAAGGACACATAACTGAGTAAAAAGTCATAAACTACACCACGACGAATCGGACTCCAAAACACACAACAGGAATTCAAAACCCATTTACCGCTTGATCAACCAAACCCCCGAAGGTTAACAAAAGAGAGAAAAAGGGTTCAGTATGTACGTACAAGTGATGTACCATCCCATCTTCCGGTAGAGAAACTGAGATGATCAGGCATGATCTTCAGATAGCTCCGACTAGGGAAGTTTCCCCTGTCAGATAAGGGTCTGTGTACATGCAAAGAGAGCTCCATCGGAGACAACCAAAGAGTTGCTCGATCTCAAACCCGTTTCAGTCTCTCAGAGTTGGAATCATGGTCTGGCCGAGAGCAAGAGAGAGAGAGAGAGAGAGAGAGAGGAGGAGAGCGTATCGAGTCCGTGCACTGTTGTTTAGCACTCCGAAATTTAACGGGCATTAGAATATTATTGGCGGCCCACAATGACGCGATAGCATGTTTATGGTTCGAAACTATCGACTCAAGACGGAGGCAGTCATTTATGTGGGTCCCACTCTGTATTGTCTGTGGGCCCCATGTGGTCCAGTTAAGCGTAAATTACCTTTCGTCGCCTTTTGTGTCAACCATATTCACCTTTCCAGTGGGCCAGGGACACACGGAACTCCTCCTTGTCGTCACCACGGATGCGGATGCGGATGCGGATGCGGATGCGGATGCGGATGCGGATGCGGGTACTCGGGCATCCGTCGGAATAAGGTCTCAAAACGGAACGCCGTCAAATGGGGAAACCGTTATAAAAAAATCTAAATTTTGAAAGGAGAGGGGGAATTTAAATGTTTAGGAATTTAAATACTTAATTAGCAGATTATGTGGACAGATACGGAAACAAAGAGTATTTGGGCTCTGTTATTATTATCCTTAACTTCGTAATTATTCTTCCTAAAACATGCCTGAATTCATAAGTAGGTTTCCTTTTGTTCGAAAAAAGAAAAAAAAATTATTTTTTTTTGAGAAAAAAATATATTACAGATAAAGATATAAACAAATAGAGTGTTTGCATGCATCTCAATATCTCCATGCAAAAATACTAAGGGCATTAAGGCGAATGATAGAGATAAAAGATAAAGATAAAGAAATCGATGACTAATCGTTTGACCTTGTGGACATTCCTCTTTAATCACATTTTTGCACTTTGTGGACCACATTCGATCACTCAATGTCATTCTTTTCCTCTCTTTTTTGCTTCTTTTTCTTTCCTCTCTTCTTATCTTTTGATTTTTTTCTTTTCCTAATATTTGGTTTTTAGTGCTTCACTCAAGTAATTCATCTCCTCTTCTTTTTTTTCCTGCTTCTCACTAATATTTTCTCATCTGGTTGAGGAATCGAAAAAGAAGAAATCAATCTTTAGTCTCTCATAACTCGCTATTGGCTCGGGTGGTGTCTCAAGAGGGGGTAAATTGAGAACAAAAATAAAAAAATCAAGCGCTTAAAGTATAATTAAAAGAAATTAAATAAGAAAAATGTAAAAAGATATACATAAACACAAAGAAGCAAATATTATTTGTTCTCAATGTTTCCTTAGTAATGATCATTGTCCAAGAACCCTTTGTTTCTGGAGAAATTTTACTATTTTGTTCTCCTCGCAAAATTACAAAGCGATTAATCTACTCTCTTGAAACCAAGTTTAATACCCAAATGTAGTTATCGTAATTTCTCTCAAAGTGATTTCCTTACAACAAGATTTTGGCTAAAGTGTGTAATTCTCTTCTAGATTCAAGGTTCTAGAATGTTAAGAATTAAATGCCCTAATTCTAAACTAACGATAACAATAATAATAATAATCACGGAAGAAAGAAAAAATAAGCAAGGAAACAAACAACAAGATTTATACAAATTCGCTTCAAGGTGAGACTATGTCCTGTCTTTCACTGCTGCAATAATCCACTTTGAAGATGAAATAGTTTACAAGAAAAATCGCACACTTACAAGTGTTTCTCACTAACCTCTCAGGCTGCAACTCGAGATGCTTCTCGGTATAAGATGATTAAACCCTAATAGCGGCACCCCTCAATTATAAAGAGAAAATTAGGGCAACCGCATTACAAGAGTGAAAATTTTAAACTGCTCTTAATAAAATAACAATTAATATATCATGGACCGCGAGAGGGGGAGAGGCGACGTTATTAGGGTTTAATTAGGCGCCACAACTTAACATAGAAAACCTTTTTAAAAAAAATAAAAATACAAAAAAGAAAATGGAACTTATACCTTCTTTTTAGAGAGACAATTTCTTCTAGTGAGATCCAAAATTTTAATATTATAGCATATGTAATGAAGAATGTGGAACTTGATAAAATTAGGAGTGCCAAAAAGCTATAACAGAATTTGGATTTTTTATAAAAAAAATTGGACTTTTCTCATGCATGGGGTAAAATCAAAAGCTTAATAACAAAAATCTTTCTTCAAAGTTTTCATAAACCAATATATGACCATTGCTTGTTTAGGGATGAGTATGAGTCTCTATTTACAATTTTCTAGTGAAACTACCCGTTTTAGACCATTATACAGAAAATTACACAAGGAGGTTGATTGATCATACCTTTTTATTGTTTGATCAATTGCCTCCCAATGATTTTATTTTGGAGGTCCTATAGCCTTATGATCTATTACAGCATCAATCAACCACTTTGCAACCCTTTGCAAATTTGGGTGATCGATAACTATTTATAACCTTGATTGATTATGCTTTAAACATTTGTCAGGTAACATTCTGTACGATCCATCGTGCCTCTATGATCAATTATATTTTGTAATTCTTGCTTAGTAGCATTTTGAATATGATTTATCATATGCCCTTATGATGATCAATCATGCATTATAATTCTTGTCAAAATGATCAATCACATTACTAAGTCAACGAGTGAATATACTTATTGGTAATAAAAATAGTTAATAAAAATAAGATAGATTTAATTTAGTGGTGGGGCCCACTCATGGACTGGACTCCACCTACTAAAAGCAACAATCTCTCCCTCCAGACCATGAGGAGGGCTCACCACAATCTTCCATACCGACTAGACTTGCGCACAACTCATGTTTTTCCTTAGTCACCACTTTTGTCATCATATCTGATGAGTTTTATCAGTGTGGATCTTCACAAGAGATAATGTATCATTTTCCAACACATCTCTAATCTAGTGATACCTCAAATCAATGTGTTTTGTCCTACTATGAAAAGTAGCATTCTTACTTAAGTCCAAAACACTTTGACTATCACAATGAATTGTATACCCCTTTTGTTTGAAGCCTATCTCACCCATCAACCTCTTCAACCACAACATTTCTTTACTAGCTTCAGTTGCTGCAATGTATTCAACCTCTATTGTAGAAAGAGCAATGCAATTTGAAGTTTAGATTGCCAAGAGATGGCTCCTCCTGCAAAAGTAAACAAGTAACCTGACGTAGACTTTCTCCCATCTATGTCACCTGCCCAATCTGCATTTGTAAAACCTTCTAATATAGGTTTTAAACCACCAAAACACAAACATAATTTGCTAGACCCTTTGAGGTACCTGAGAATCCACTTAATAGCAGCCCAATGTTCTTTCCCTGGATTTGCAAGAAATCTACTCACAACACCAACTGCAAAAACAATGTCTAGTTTAGTACATACCATAGCATACATTAAACTTCCTACTACCGAGGAGTAGGGAATCTTCTCCATGGCTTCCTTTTCCTTCTCAATTAAAGTACACTATTGGGAGTTTAATTTGAAATGATTTGCAAGTGGTGTATTTACCGATTTTGCATCTTTCATGTTGAACCTCTCAAGAATCTTCTCAATGTACTTTTGTTGTGACAACCAAATTTTCTTTTTTCTTCTATCACAAGAAATCCTCATACCTAAAATTTGTTTGGTTACACCGAAGTCTTTCATATCAAAGGACTTGCTGAGATCCTTTTTCAACCTGTTAATCAAATTCATGTCTTGCCCAACAATTAGTATATCATCAACATAATACAAAAGAATTATAAAACAACCATTTGGGAACCTTTTTACAGTGAACACAATGATCTGTAGATGTCCTCTTATAGTTTTGACACATCATAAAGGAGTTAACCTTTTTATACCATTGTCTTGGGGCTTGTTTCAACCCATAGAGACTCTTTTTCAGCTTACAAACTATATGTTTTTTCCCTTTTTCTTTGGATCCTTCTGGTTGTTCCATATATATCTCCTCTTCTAAATCACCATGGAGAAATATTGTTTTGACATCCATTTGTTGAATCTCTAAGTCTAGACTAGCAGCTAGAATAAGAATCAGTCTAATTGATGGCATCTTCACTACAGGTGAAATTTTTTCTTCAAAATCAACTCTTTTCTTTTGGCTAAAACCTTTTACAACCAATCTTGCTTTGTACTTGACTTGATTATTCCCTTCTTGTTTCAGTTTGTAAACCCATTTGTTTTTCAAGGTCTTCTTACCCTTCGGCAATGTCACCAACTCAGAAGTGTGGTTCTTATGAAAAGAGTTTAATTCCTCTTCCATAGCTTTCAACCACATATTCTTGTTCTTATCTTTCGGACCTTCTTGAAAATTTTCAGGTTTACCTGCATCAGTAAGATTAATAAACTCATTAGAAGGAATTCTACCTCTTTGAGATCTTCTCAATTCAAGTTCAGCCATCGGTTGTTCAATAGGAGTTTCTTCTTCTTCAACTTCTTGAGATGGTTCATTTAGTTGCTCCCCCAATTCAACATCATTAGGAGCCACATCTTCATGGATAACATCATCCTTTTCATGAAATTCTACACTTTCTTCAATAACTGGTGTAGGAAGAAACATAGGAGGCATGAATGAGGTAATATCTGGAGTACTTTGACTTTTTTCAACTTTTTCAAAGTCTTCAATGGTTTTGTCTTCATGAAAGACCACATCTCTACTTCTATGCAACTTCCTGTTCTTAGGATCCCATAATCAATATCCAAACTCATCATCTCCATATCCAACAAAGAAGACAAATGGAATAGATTTCACATCAAGCTTTGACCTATTTTCTTTAGGTACATGCATAAAAGATTTACAACCAAATACATGCAAATGAGAATAAGAAATGTTTTTTCCTTTCCATACTCTCTGAGGAATATCCTCTCCCAAAGGGTATGAAGGTGACAAATTTATCAAATAAACTGCAGTCCTCATAGCTTCCCCCCAATAGGGTTTAGGTAATTTAGTTGTAGAAAGCACACACCTTACACTTTCCACAATGGTGCGATTCATCCTTTCAGCTACACCAATGTGTTGAGGGGTCATTGGAACTGTCAACTCATGCATAATTCCATGTTTTGAACAATAATCTTTAAATTCTCTAGAAGTATATTCACCTCCATTATCACTACGTAAACATTTAAGTTGTTTACCTATCTCATTTTAAACCATGGCATGAAACCTTTGAAATATATCAAAAACTTCCCATTTGAATTTCATAGTGTAGACCCAAACATTCCTGGAAGCATCATCTATAAAAGTAATGAAATACTTTGCACCGCTAAAAGACTTAACATCCATAGAGCATACATCAGAATAAACAAAATCAAGAATCTTTGTGTCTTTCTTATGAGCATTTCTAGCAAAGGTAAGTCTATGTTGTTTACCAAACAAATAATGATCACAAGGAGAAATTTTCATACCTTTAGGTAAAAGGTCATTATTTGCTAGAATCTCTAACTCTTTCTCACTCATATGTCCAAGTCTCTTATGCCATAAATTTGATGAGCTTGCTTCTAGGGCTGCAGCCAAGCCTTCATTAATGACTTCTACTTCAGTTTTGTAAAGAGTACATGACTTGATTCCTTTTGTTAGAATAAGTGATCCCTTGCAGAACTTCCACTTGCCATTAACAAAACGGCTTTTAAATCCCTCTTCATCTAATATGCCTGCAGAGATTATGTTAAAGCGAAGATCTGGGACATACCTTACATCTCAAAGAATCATCTTGCACTCGAAGTTAGTTTTGATGATTATGTCCCCCTTTCCTTTAACTTTCGAAAAACCTGTGTTTCCCATTTTCTCTGTTCCATAACCACCTAACTGAAACATAGAAAAATACTCTGCATGAGGAGTAGCATAGAAGGAAGCACCACTATCAACAATCCAACTTGTTTCAAAATCACTTGCTAAAAGAGAATCTACATCACAAGTCATAATAGCAACTTCATTATTCAACACTATTATGTTTTCATCTTTTTCATTCTCTTTTTATTTGACACTATATTTTCCTTTCTTTTGTGCTTTCTTGAGAAACTGACACTCACTCTTGATGTTTCCCTTCTTATGGCAACAGTAGCACTCAAGATCCCTTATTGACTTTGACTTTCCTCTAGATTTTCCTCTCTCTTGAGGTTTTCTTCTTTTGCTTTCACTTATCTTTTCAAACACCAATGCTTGAGAGTGGGAAGAACCTAGTGATTTTCTTCTTGTCTCTTCATTCAACAAGCTGCTAGTGACAAGGTTCATACTCACAATTCCATCCGGAGGGGAGTTGCTCAAAGACACCACTAAGGTTTCCCAACTATATGGTAGAAAATTCAATAATAAAAGGGTTTGAAGCTCATCATCGAGAACCATATTCATGGCTGCCAATTGATTTACAATGCGCTTTATCTCATTGAGATGTTGTGCAATGGAACCATTGTCATTGTACTTCAAATTTACAAGCTTCCTTATAAGGAAATCTTTATTTCCAGTTGTCTTTCTCTCATATAAATCCTCTAATTTCTTCCATAATGATTTGGCTGAAATTTCACTTGAGACATGGTGAAAAATACTATCATGCACCCATTGTCGGATATGCCCAACTGATTTTCTACCAAGTTTCTTCCATTCTTCATCTGAAATATTTTCAGGTTTTTTCCCTTCAATGGGTGCATACAAGTCTCTGCAATACAAATAGTCTTCCGTATTTGCTTTCCATATGATCCAATTTTCTCCATTCAGACCAACCATTCTATTAGTTGCATTTGAACTCTCCATTGGATAAAAAAAAAAACACCCCAAACAACCAAGCTCTGATACCACTTGTTATGGGAAGCTGCTAGACAATAAGACTTGTGAAATATTAACAGATCATCTCATTTGAAACATTTCTACAAACACCTTATGTGCAGAAATTGAAACCCACATAAAGTTTAGAACTTAACCAATACCTCAAACAATCAACCACAATCAAACAGCCACAACACAAGATTTATATGAAAAAACCCTTCAGTGTGAAGGAAAAAAAAAAAACCATGGGGCAAATCCGAATAATCTTCCATTATTAAAAATGGTATTACAATATCAATTTATCTCAAGTTTGCTCAAATTTGAGGTTTACAAAATCATGAGAGAAAACAATTCATAATTCAAGCTCATTCACAGGAATTGTGAGATAACCAAATAAACAAAGGTTAGAGATCAACGGATATGGAGATTTTACAAAAAATAAGAATATAGAGAAAGACCAACTTTGGAGAAGCTTTGGAGAACCTTCTCTTTTCTTTTTTTCTTTTCGTGCTTTCTCCTCTCGGTCGAATTCTCACTTCCCCCCTTTCTTTTTTTTTCGTCTTCGCGTTCTGTTTTTCTCTCTCGGCCAAGTCCCCTTCTTTTCCTTTTTTTTTGTTTTCTTTTTTCTTCTATGTCTTTCACATGTGAGAGATTTAGTGGTGGGGCCCACTCATGGGCTGGACTCCACCTACTAAAAGCAACAGATCCTCGGTATAAGATGATTAAACCCTAATAGCGGCATCCCTTAATTATAAAGATAAAATTAGGGCAACCGTATTACAAGAGTGAAATTCTCAAACTGCCCTTACTGAAATAACAGTTAATATATCGTGAACCGGGAGGGAGAGGGGGGGGGGGGGGGGGGGGGGGGGGGGCAACTCTATTAGGGTTTAATTAGGCTCCACAACTTAATATAGAAAACCTCTTTTAAAAGAAAATAAAAATACAAAAAAGAAAATGGAACTTATACCTTCTTTTTAGAGAGAACTTCTTCTAGTGAGATCCAAAATTTTAATATTTGAGCATATGTAACGAAGTATGTGGAACTTGATTAAACTAAGAGTGCCAAAAAGATATAACATAATTTGGATTTTTTTATAAAAAAATTGGACTTTTCTCATGCATGGGGTAAAATCAAAAGCTTAATAACAAAAATCTTTCTTCAAAGTTTTCATAAACCAATATATGACCATTGCTTGCTTAGGGATGAGTATGACTCTCTATTTACAATTTTCTAGTGAAACTACTCGTTTTAGACCATTATACAAAATATTACACAAGGAGGTTGATCGATCATATCTTTTTATTGTTTGATCAATTGCCTCCGAACGATTTTATTTCGGAGCTCCTATAGCCTTATGATCTTTTACGACATCAATCAACCACTTTGCAACCCTTTGGGTGATTGATAACTATTTATAACCTTGATTGATTATGCTTTATACATTTGTCAGGTAACATTTTTTATGATCCATCATGCCTCTACTATGATCAATTATATTTTGTAATTCTTGCTTAGTAGCATTTTGAATCGTTCACCATGATTTATCATATGCTCTTATGATGATTAATCATGCATTATAATTCTTGTCAAAATGATCAATCGCATTACTAAGTCAACGAGTGAACATACTTATTGGTAATAAAAATAGTTAGTAAAAATAAGATAGATTTAATTTAATAAATTGGAAATTACGATTTCTCCGGTTGGTACGAAATATTTGTTGACATGTCCCCACCAGGCAAAATCGTTCCCCCTTGGGACTTTTACGGACGGCCGGATTTCGCGATCGAGTTCGTACACGTGGCAGTCAAACCTCCCGTCTCTGCTCTGCCACCCATGTGTGGCTTCCTCTGCTGCACGTGCTGTCCCCATTCTTTCTATTAAATCGCACTCCATTGATGGAGTCTTTGACACGGAAAGCATCCGCTCCAACCGCTGTTCCTGTCCGACGAGGCTTATTTGGAAATGACTACTTTAACCTCTTTCTTTTAACTCTTACTAGTAATTATTACCCTCCATGCTGGTGATCAGGGGACATGGGTAAAACGGTCATGATGAAAAATTAAGAGTCATAAAAGCAGAAAATTAATTCCTTTTTTTTTTGTGCTTTCGAACGCTTGTGTGGTCCCCCACACCCTGAAGCCGTGGGGTCCGGCGAGGAGAACAAAAGTGGACGGTCACGATTGCCTCATTGTGTATAATGGTAATTTGGAGACGAAATGTTGGAAGAGGGAGTAGCTGGTAATTTGATTGACCAAACAGGGGCAGTTGGGAGGGTCATGGCCTCATGGGGTGCTTCTTCCTTCCCTTTTTCTTTCTCTACTCGTCTCGTGTCAAAACGAGAAAACACAAGGGGAGAGAAGAAAAAAACACAAAAGTCGTTCCTGTCTCCCCCAATCTCCTTCTTCCCCGTTGCCAAATCCGATTTTCGAGCTTTCGTTCCCGGCGCTGAGGGCAGCGATTTTTGTTGGATCATCTGATTAGGTACTCGATTGGAGACTCTGCGGTTCTTCTATTGTCGTTTGGTTGTGAGATGGCTATTGATTGGAGGGATTGGAGGAGCTGCGTCGTGGCTTAAGTGAGAAGGGGAGGGAGGAAATATGTCGTGGAAAAGTAAAGGAGTTGATGTGTCTTCCAGGAGCGTGGTTTCTAGAAAATGGGCTCTTTTTCTCTGTCTTGGCAGCTTCTGTGCTGGATTGCTCTTCACTAACAGGTACGGTGTTTCTTCAAACTGCAGCGTTTTGTGAGATGTGGAAGTTGCCGTTGATGGGTGAATGGCAGTTTTTTCTTTCTTACGGAATTGGTGAAAGTGATTCAGTTCATGGTCGGAGATGGGGGATGTTGTCTGAGTGGTTTGGTCCAAACTCGCCTGATTGCTTTCTCTTTTTCCTTTTTTGGTGTTTTTTATGGCTCTGAGTATGTGCTTGATGGGGGTGGAAGTGGGCTTTCTAGGAAATGAGTGTTAGCTGCCATGAGTGCGGAATTGGCTTCTTCTTCTTTTTTCCCCCTTTAATTCCTCAATTTCATTTTCACCGTGGCCCTTTTACATCTCTGTCTTCGAAGTTGTCTATTTCTTTCGTTCCTATGTGTGGTTAGTATAAGGGATTTTGTGGATGTGCACTGGAATTAATTTCTGTAACCGATACATAGTCTTCGAAGCTGTGGGCGTTTTTTTTTTTTTTTCGTTGGATATTTTAATGGATTTTCTTCTTTTGAGACTGCTTTCCATCCCATTCATTTTTTTTTTTTGTGATTTTCTATGTCTATTGACAGAGATTAATGTTGAAGTAAATTTTTTTAATTTTATTTTTTTTCCAGAATTTAGCGTCTGTGAATTTCTCCCCTCTCTCTTGCTCTCTGTCTGTCTTACCATCTTTAATTTATTTTTATTATTATTGTTAACATTTTTGTTAAGAGATGAGGTAGGAAAAGAAGCGGATCTGTATCTAAATTTGCGGTATCAATCCGAAGCAAATGTTTAATATGGAAGGGATGAGTGTTTGTTCGAAACATGATTATTGTTGATTTTTGCGTTTGTAATTAATGTTCTGAGTGGCAGATCATCTTCTCACGTGTTTACGATTTGCATTTATATCTTTGCCTATATTCAACTAAATCGTATCAGATTTTTAGCTTTTTGGATTTAGGGTGCTTAATTTAATAGATCTGTCTGAGACCGAGAGAGTAAGATGTCCCTTTTCTGACCCATCATAAAAAAAAAAGGAAGCTGAGATTACCTATTGACTTTACTTTTGCTTTCTGCTTTCTTTTGCTAACTTTTTTGCTTTGAGGCTCAGCCATGGCCAGCGTATTTTCGTTCCTTATTCATTTGAATAACATGAAGACCCTGAATAATTTATATGGATTTGAATATTTAAATGTGGATGCTATTGTCACGTTTGATCAAATATTTGTGTCAGAATGTGGACTGTACCTGAACCAAAAGAAGTAAATAGGACAAATGGGATCGAAGGAGAAAAGCTTAAGCTAGTTGCAGATGGTTGCGGCCCAAGACCTGTGAGTTTCTTTTCTCTCCATTGTTTTACTTTCCTTTGGTTTTTCCCTGCTGTGTAATGTTGATATTGATGTGGTCGAATTTGTCCTGCACTATCCTTCTTATCATCAGAAAGAAATAAGGCGAGAACCAAAGGATATTCTGGGAGAAGTTTCAAAGACCCATTATGCCATACAGTAAGTTCTTGCTATCTTTCTTTTGTTCAGTATTTTGGTATTATTTGTTTACCACTTGTCTTGGTTTAACTTCTGCATGAAATATGTTTAAAATCTGACGTGATGATCACCTGGATATTGGATTTGCAGAACACTAGATAAAACAATTTCAAATTTAGAAATGGAATTAGCAGCTGCAAGGGCTGCACATGAATCGATACTCAATGGCGCTCCTGTATCAGAAAGTTTAAAGACAGCTGACTCCACTCGAAAGCGGAAATATTTGATGGTTGTTGGAATCAATACTGCTTTTAGCAGCCGAAAAAGAAGGGATTCGGTTCGAGCAACATGGATGCCACAAGGTTCATTTTTTGGATTAATTTGCTCGTTACTCTTGCCCTGTGAAATTTCAATTTCTGTCTCTGACTATTCTGCTATAAATGAAATAGGTGAGAAAAGAAAGAGGCTTGAGGAAGAAAAGGGCATTATAATACGTTTTGTTATTGGTCACAGGTATGAAAAATTTGCTACTGCTTTTCCAACAAATAAGAGACAAAAGGAAAATGACTTGCTCTTGCAAGAAGCATTTGTATTATCATTGGATGAATGACTAGCTTGCTGATGAAAATAATGTTATTATTCTTATGCATATGTTCTATAGGGAAGGACATTTGCTCCAAGTTTAATATCCACTAGTTACTTCTTGTGTATAATGTTGGAATGGCAGTGGATTTTCTTTTTCTTGTTTTTTTGGTTAATTTTATTTTTTCTTTTTGGGGTGGGGTAGCCAATCTTGATGGAAAGGGGGCAAAACGCATGGGTTCCCAATGTTTCAGGGATGCACCCCCTCTCCCGTCCCCCCGTCCCCTTCCGTACTCTGGCTGTCTTTATTGTGCTCATTCAACCAATATGTGGGTTTGAGCTGACTGGTCTGTCTTTGTTATCTAGAAGAAGGGAGGAGAGTTAACATCAATTGCCTGTCAGATATCACCTGCAGTCAAAATTAAGCTGCCATTTATGTTAAAGAAATCTCAATATGGCATTCATCTTTTCTCTCCTGAGTATATTATCCTGGTACTGAAAAATTGAGTTTAACTTCAGTGCTACATCTGGAGGCATCTTGGACAAAGCAGTTGAGGCAGAGGATAGAAAACATGGTGATTTCATGAGGCTGGTAATGCTCTTTTGTTTATTTCTTTCGAAGACAAATTCTTTTTCTTTGCTGTTGTTCAACTTGTCTTTCTTTTTTCTTTTTTTTTAAAAAAAGTTGCTCTCTGATTCTTATTAAATATCAGTGTACTAAATATTTAGGGATGTAGAGTCTCAAGTTGACCCATGCAAAATTTACTTGAGAAACATTCATCTTCTGAATACATTCATGTCTTCAAAATCTCTGGTTGGATGGTATTGAACATATGATTCATGGCCAAAAACTTTTTGGTATAAAAGATAGAAGCAGCCTGGAAATTCAAAATTCAATATCCTTTTTCTAAAAGCACATATGTGAGAAGTTTTGCTCCCATGATCAGCCTATCACAGCCATTGTAGGTGGGATGTTGTTAGTATCCTATACTGTGATTTCCCTGGCTTGCCCATTTAATGCTTCATGTGACTATTTCTCAAGGTACCCAATATTCATGTTTTTCAAGTTAGTTTTTGGTGGGGACCCAGTAAATAAGAGTTTGCATTCTGTGCCATAATCACAAACTAAGTTGCTATTGCAGGAACATGTTGAAGGATACCTAGAATTATCAGCCAAAACAAGAGCATATTTTGCAACAGCTGTGGCAACATGGGATGCAGACTTCTATGTTAAGGTTGATGATGATGTCCACGTAAATATAGGTAAAGAATCTCTGCAGATGTTTTTTTTTTTTACAGTTTTTGTTATATATTTTATTTTTGGGAGAGAAGCCATTATATGCTTCCTTCTGTTTCCACTTCCTGACTGCAGCATCGACCAAATCCTTTTGATAAATTTTTTGGAATGGAACAAATTATTTTTCTCATTTTTTATCATTCATTTGGTACATGTAACTACATCTGCTCTTGAATAATTGCAGCAACACTTGGAACAACACTGGTGAGACACCGATCAAAGCCTCGAGTTTATATTGGATGTATGAAGTCTGGTCCTGTTCTTGCTCAAAAGTAAATCATCTTGACTCGAAGTGCTTCAAATTTATTGGACGATGGAAAGGTTGAAATAATTATAATTTTCTTGTTTGGGTTGCTGTAGGGGTGTGAGGTATCATGAACCAGAATATTGGAAATTTGGTGAGGAGGGCAACAAGTATTTCCGACATGCTACCGGGCAGTTGTATGCCATCTCCAAAGATTTAGCCACTTACATATCAATAAATCGGTAAGCCTACTTCTATACGCCCTAGAACTACAACTATTTTGTTATTCTTGATGAAGGCTTATATATTTTGTCTATAATATCAGACATGTGCTTCACAAATACGCAAATGAAGACGTCACACTAGGAGCATGGTTTATTGGATTGGATGTTGAACACATAGACGATCGGAGGCTATGTTGTGGTACTCCTCCAGGTTAAGTTCTCTGGCCCCACATAACATAGAAAGGGTCTTCAATATATAGAGGAATACATATTTGTCCACTAAATCCCTGGAGAAATATGATAGCACTGTATCTGTCATGCTTTACTGCAGTAACTCTCAAAGAAAATAATTAGTTCATGTGTGCTTTTGAAGTAACAATTGCTTCTGATCCAGATAGCTATTTAAAGTATTTCATGCATTCAGCAAATAAATGTGGTATTGGACATTCTCAAAGATGTTGCTTAATAGTGGGAGAGCAGGAAGTTACCGTCGCCTGTGTTTTGGTCTCCTCAAAATTGATTAGGCTATCTTTATATATTCAATTCATGGAAATGTGTTTAAACTGTTGATCAAGAACTGGAATCAATTCCACTGACAATCAGATTAATGTGCATTCTAAAGACTCCCACAGTGAGCAAGGAAAGTTCATTCAAGAAACTTTAAGATGTGAAAGAAAAAGAAACTGACTTGAAGAAAGAAAATCATAGTTGGTATTAAGCTCCTAAAATGGCAATTATTCATATATTTGATTTGTTTACTTGAGATATATGGAAACGAATGTGCTGAAAACGGTTGAAATGCATGAATGCAGATTGTGAGTGGAAGGCCCAAGCAGGCAATGTCTGTGTGGCTTCTTTTGACTGGACTTGCAGTGGTATCTGCAAGTCTGCTGAAAGGATTAAAGAGGTTCACCAGAGATGCGGGGAAGGCGAGAATGCCACGTGGAATGCAGTTTTCTGATGGAATGTAGGAGTGAGAATGTAGTATATGTAGAGTGAATGTATGTAATTTTTGGTATAATGTAGAATTTATAGAGAGGAAGAGGACTGCTCATGGGGAGGGGGGACCTTTTCCATTTTAGTAGTAGAGAAGTGAGCCACCCCTGAAGCAGAAGGAAGCGAGGGAGTAAATGATAACCACGGCCCTGCCCCCATTCTTTGCAAAATTTGCTGGGTTGGCCATTTCTGTTGTATGTTAGTATGAAAGAAGGCTACCAGCCGCAAAAAAATTGTTGTTAATCTATCTTTTTGGGGTAGCCTTTGGCTGCCCAAGTTTAATTGATCAATGATTCTTTCATCCTATCTTCATTTTTGCCTTCCCCCATTTGACTCCTTGTTTGCAGTCCACAGCTTTCCTATCTAGACTTCTACTTCTTCTCCCCACCCAATCCTTTTTCTTTTTTATTGTTTCTGTTGTTTTAATGTCTTTTGGCAGGCTTGGTGTCGTAATAGCCCATAACTGGGTTAGTTCCTCAACCAGATTCATAACGGCCAGCAAAGAGTAAGAGCTTTGAGGCAAATTTTCTTTGAAATTTAATGATAGATGCAGTAATTGGTTCTAGTCACCATTATTAGCCTAGAAGACAATAAAGCCAAATTTGGTGGACCACAATTAAGGCTTTGTATTCGAGTGTCTTGCATTCATCTTGTGATTTGATTTGAACTTGGAATCAATTATGGCATTTGGTACCAGGCATCACTGTTGACTGTACTTATCTACCAAAATCTATTGAAGACCTACTTGTTTGACTCTATTTGGAATTGCCTCTCGTTCTTGAAGTAATTCTTCGATTACCTACAGCCTGCGCGCGGTGTGGGTATGGCTGTACTGGGCTATATAACCTGCAAGAGATATGTGAGATGCACCTCTGAAGACGAAGTAGGAATTTTGTTGGTAGGTTATAAATCATTTTAAATATTTTTTATTTTAAAATTTATTTTCCCTCTCTAATAAATTAATTCATCAAAAATAAAAATAATTAACTATAAAAGAAACCATATATTAGAAACATATGTATAATAAAATCTCAATTTTTTTTTACAAATTTTATAATTTTTTTTGAAAATATAAAAAATATAAAAATTATATAAAAATAAAGAATATGTACCATCAGCTGGAGGATCTAGGGGTGGCTGACTTTAAGTGTGCATCTGCATCTTTAAATTCTCCATCTTACATTCTTGCTCCTCAGTATGACGCTCTTACTCCTCACCATGACTTGTGCTCTTGAGTTTGGGACAATGCCTCTTTAGTTTCTCGCAACTCCTCCACTATACGTGTAATCGCTTAAGACAAAGATGGTCGGATATTTTTGGGTAGAGGTGGTCGAGACAAACCCAATCCTTTAATGTAGCCAGACTGAGATCCCAATGACACTCTCCATGACGCTCTCATCAACTGTCTCACCTGCATCTTGTGCCTTTCGTATCAATTGTTGCATCTTCTCTTGTGAAAAATAACATAAGTTAAAATTATTATTTTTAAATAAAATTTTATATTTATAATAAAGTTATTCTTACATATTGCTCAGATCAATGGGTTATCTAAAATGGCTCAATATCAAAGCAATTTATACCATACACATTTAGAAGGACACATGCATGTATTAATGTTAGATTAGTAGTATATTAAAAAAAATATACTCCAAGTTAAATACATACCATTTCCTCTCTAATACGTATAAAAAACTTTGACCTTGTAGTATGTCGAACATTATGTTTCCTAACATTTTCAACATTGACTTAAGAATGTCTCTGTAAATAAAAATTAGATATGAGTAAAATAAAAAATAATTGATATTTTAAAACACAATCCCTAAAAGTCTAATCACCTAGAGTTTCTCCCCCTCAAACATGTTCATGCATAGCCATTCCTAGTCCTTGAGGGAAACCCCTTTATAAGGTGTAGACAATGTCGTAGGGTGACCTCCACATTCCCTTTACCAGGCGTGTGTAGAGTTTGATGCAATCAAAATATAACACCCAATATAGAGTGCATGATAGGTCATGCACCTGCATTACCATTCAAGTCAACATCTAACTTATCCTATAACACACAACATTGTCAAGTTAATATTGTAAGATAGAAAAAATAAAAGGAAAATTTAATTGAACAATTTTTTATATTTACCTCAATAAAAGGATGTTACGGTCCTGGGTCATGGATCTTGTAACACAACACTGGGAAGGATGATTAGTGGACGAGTTCTGCACTGCAGTGGCTACCCTTGGTTTTGGTAAATGGAAAACAGAAAAAAGAGAAAGGAGAAGAAATCAGATTCGTGAGGGAACTTGGACCTTAGAATTCGTTGAGGACAACTCCAAACCCTAGTGTTCGTTGAGGAGAACTCCAAACCCTGTTTAGGCTAAAATCAAACTTGTCTCTTCCCATTCCACTTTCCCCCCTAAGTAAGGTTGGCGTCAACACAAGTTCAAGATAAAAGATTACAATAATGCCCCTACGACATATTAACTCTTCAACTGAAATAAAAATAAAGTAAAAGTAAATTGTAAGAAAAACAATTAACTAAATACTAAATAACTCAGCCACAACGCCTCTGACTGACTCGGCATGCTATTGAGTTCATAACATCACTCCTCCCTGGAGAAACAACTTGTCCTCAAGCTCAAAGGCTGGGTAGGCTTGACGAAATGTCTCCAAATCTTCCCATGTTGCTTACGCTACATTTGTGTCAGCCCACTCGATGAGAACCTCCCACCTATTATGAAGTTGTCGGGCTTGCAAAACTGTGGTTGGAGAGAGGATAACATGCCCCTCCTTCACTGGAGGTAAGAACAGAGGTGGAGGTGGTGTTGTACCCCTAAAGGGTTTGAGGAGTGACACATGAAAGACATTGTGAAGTTGAGAGTCTGGTGGAAGCTGAAGCTGGTAAGCCACCTGGCCAATGCGTTAGAGAATCGAGAAGGACCCAAAAAACTTGGGTGATAGCTTGTGGCGGGGCCCAACAATGGAATGTTGATGGTAGGGTTGGTGGCGGAGCCACACATAATCACTTGGGTTGTAAGTAACATCTTTGTGCCCCTTGTCATAGTATGCCTTCATCCGAGCCTGAGCTTTCTGGAGACGTTGGGTAGCGTCATGGAATACCTGATCACGATCCATCAGTGCTTGGTCAAGAGCTTCAACTCTGGTGGAGCTGGCCATATATGAAAGCAATTGTGGAGGATCCCTGCCGTAGAGGACCTCGAAAGGGGTAGCTTGCAAAGTTGTATGAAAAGACGTATTGTAGCAATATTTTGCCCATGGAAGCCATTCTATCCATCATTTAGGGCAGTTGCCTACAAAACACCGTAAGTACATTTCCACCGTGTAGTTAATAACCTCTGTTTGCCCATCGGATTGCGGATGATAAGAAGATGAAAAGTTGAGTTTGGTATCGCATAATCGGAAAAGTTCTCTCCAGAAGTGGTTGGTAAAAACTGCATCACGATCACTCACGATGGACTTCGGAATGCCGTGCAAATGAACAATATTTTTTAAAAACACTTGAGCTACTCTGGAAGCCGTATATGGATGAGCCAATGGAATAAAGTGAGAGTACTTTGAAAATCTGTCAACCACCACAAATAGGATTGATTTGCTAGAAGTTTTGGGGAGGCCATCAATGAAGTCCATGGAAAGATCAGCCCAAACCTGTGTGGGAAGGGCGAGTGGTTGAAGGACGCCCACTAGTGATAAATGTTCGACCTTGTTGCGTTGGCAGGCATGACACGAGGCCATGTAATCAGCCAGGAAAAATCAGCCCTAATCCGATGCAACGTCTTTGGAACGCCCTCACGAGTGCTATCATGATAAGTAGATAAAATTACTACAATCAAGGGAGAGGAGTGTTGTAAATAGATGTGATTGTCATATAGTATAATGTTGTCCCAAATAGCCCACTTGGAGTCCATTGTCCCTGCTGTAATCATATGAGACAACTCCTGGAGTGCTGGAGTAGTCTGATAGTCCTCTTTAATGGAGTCTAACAGGATAGACTTTGGCTGACTAATGGCATATACTTGGTGTTGTTCATCCAGACGTCGGGATAAGGCGTTAGCCACCTTATTCAATTTGCTTGGCTTATGTTCCACCGTAAAGTCAAATCCCATTAATTTGCTGATCCAATGCTGCTGTGGAGAAGTAGCGATGCGTCCCCACAAGTAGGGTTGCCAATGTTGAACAACCTTGGCCAACCCAATTAGCTCTCGTTCATAAGCTGGTAACTTCTGGTGATATGCCGCTAATTGGTGGCTAAAATATGCAATGGGATGCTGAGTTTCCTATAAAACCGCCCCAATACCTTCCGTGAAAGCATCACACTCTACCACAAATAAGGCCTCAAAGTTAGGCAATTGCAGGACTGGGGTGGAAGCTAAAGTCTGCTTGAGCATATTGAAGGAGTCCGTAGCTGCAACGCTCCAATTGAAGGCATTACGTTTGAGAAGACTGGTCAAAGGAATGGCCAGTGTTCCGTAGTTTTTTATGAACTTTCAATAATATCCAAAAACCCCAAAAATCCTCTTAAGGCTGAAATGTTGTGCGGTTGGGGCTAGTTGGTGACTGCTGTAATTTTTTCTGGGTCCACTATTACACCCTTTGTTGAGATGATGTGGCCAAGATATGCAACTTGGGGTTCCCCAAATGAACATTTAGAGTGTTTCAAGAAGAGATGATGTGCTCGGAGGAGTTGGAAAACAAGTCGTAAGTCTTCCAAATGCTTTTCCCTTGATGTGCTGTAAATCAAAATATCGTCAAAGAAGACTAACACAAACTTTCGGTGATAGTCATGGAATACCTCATTCATCAAAGCTTGAAAAGTGGCAGGTGCATTGGATAACCCGAATGGCATCACCACGAATTCGAAATGTCCATGGTGAGTACGGAATGCTATTTTCTCAATATTGGAAGGATGCATTCTGACTTGGTGATAACCCGATCATAAATCCAACTTGGTAAAAATTATGAGAACCTTGCAATTCGTCCAATAACTCATCCACAACTGGTATGGGAAACTTGTTTTTGACTGTTTTTGCATTTAGATCCCTGTAGTCCACACAAAATCTTTATGTGCCATCATGTTTCTTAACTAATAGGACTGGTGAAGAGAATGGGGAACAACTGTTGCGAATAAGGCCTTGTTCCAGCATTGCTTGGCACTACTATTCTATTTCATCTTTCTGGAGGTGTGGATATTTGTAGGGTCTAACAACCACCACATCTGATTTGGATTTTAAACAAATTCTATGATCACAATGCCTCAATGGAGGCAGCCCTAAAAGGCTTCTGAAACAAGTAAGTGAACTCTTCCAGTAACTTTTCTAAGGTGTTGCCCGATGGTTCCTATTTATGTAGTAGGTGGATATGATGTGCCACTTCAGTTTGACTGCCCTTTAGAATTACTTGAATTCCTTCTAACACAAAAGTCATAGTTAAGGCAGAGAAATCCCACAAGATTGGGCCCAAGGTTTGCAACCATTTGATTCCAAGTATCATATCAAATCCACCTAATGGTATGACCAAAGATTTAGTGGTAAAATGAGTGTTACCATAGAAAACTGTACCGCCTTGCTGACCCTGTAGCTAGGAACTTTCTCACCATTAGCAACTGAAACCGTGGCAATTGGGTGAGGCTAGATCCCAAGTTCAAGATGTTTAGCAGTTGTTAAGCTTAAGAAATTGTGGGTACTTCTAGAGTCCACTAGCCCACAAGTTCCTAGTCTAGAACCCTTGCCCGCATTTGCATAGTTTTGGCCGACTTCTGTCCAATAATTGTATTTAAAGAATTTCTGGTTCAACCTCCTCTTGCGGATCCTCATTCGATACAACCTCCTCTTGCGGATCCTTTTACTTTGGTGGCCTGCCCTATAAGGTTCATCACAATTATAATAGAGGTTTTTTACCCTGCGGTCAACCATTTCCAAACCAGTTAATTTTCGTATATATTGGGGTGGTGAATTGCTGGTCCTTGTATATGCTGCCACAATATTAAACAGAGTATTTTTGGGTGGCTACACTGTTGGCAAGGTCACCCGAGGCGAATAGTTCCTCCCCCTTTGCCAACCAGGTCAGATGTTCTTTCCCCCTTGCCAACCAGTCCTCTGACTTTGAACTTTCTGTCTTGCTTCCAGTGCTCGAGCTAAATATATTGGTCGAGCCAAATCAGTAGGTGAGTGGAGTTCCACCTCTAACCTCAAAGACTCATTAAAGCTTGCTATAAGTAAATTTACCTGCTGGTCGACTCTAACCATTCGGCTTGCTCGAGCCAATTTATCTTGGAACTGTTTCTGATAAAGTTCCATAAATGCGGTTTGTCTCAATAGGACCAAATCTCCCAACGGGTTGATGTGTGCTAGAGGGCCGAATCTTATGGTACATAACTCTTTAAATTCCTCCCAATCCAGCACCAATCTCTCCAATTCTACTTGATGAAACCATAGTTACGCTTCATCGAGCATGTGGAAAGCGGCCAGTCCCACCTTGTCAAACTCAGTTGTCCGTTGATTTGAAATTTTTTTATCACATCATGCAACCAAATTAAGGGGTCGTTTGACCCAGTAAAAGTGGGAAAATCTAACTTTGTGTACCTGGGTACTGTGCCTCCACCCTGCTGTGCATGGACACCAGTGCGCCCTGCAAACTGCTCCCCCCTTCGGTCTGGGGTTGTGTTTCTTTTAGCCAAATGATCCGAAACCATACCTGAGAGTCTCTAGAGTTGCAGGTTAATACTTGGAATTTGTTCTAGTTGTTGGTTGTAATTTGTCATTCTCACCTGCTGTTCGGCCTGTGCGCCCTACACCTCTCTGACCATTGCTCTTAGCTTTTCATTGCTGGATGTATCCCCCATGTTATCCTGCTTTGATACCAAGTTGTTACGGTCTCGGGTCATGGATCTTGTAACACGACACTGAGAAGGATAATCTAGAGCTTAGTGGACGAGTTCTGCACTACAGTGGCTACCCTTGGTTTCGGTAAATGGAAAAGAAAAAAAAAAAAAAGAGAAGAAATCAGATTCGTGAGGGAACCTGGACCTTAGAGCTCGTTGAGGAGAACTCCAAACCTTGTTTAGGCTAAAATCAGACTTGTCTCTTCCCATTCCATTTTCCCCCCTAAGTAAGGTTGGCGTCTACACAAGTTCAAGATAAAAAATTACAATAAAGCCCCTGCAACATATTAACTCTTCAACTGAAATAAAAATAAAGTAAAAATAAATTGAAAGAAAAGCAATTAGCTAAATACTAAATAACTCAGCCACGACGCCTCTGATTGACTTGGCTTGCTATTGAGTTCATTACAAATGATCAACACACGCTATCTAATGTTTAGTGTAAGCTTTGAAGTTTTCCATCTTCACCTCCATATAAGTTCTCATTACATGGCCCACCCAATGAGTGAAAAGTCAACTTTGGACTCCCAATGCCCTTGCAGTAAACCTCAAATCTCCATTGGGATCTTGCTGAGGTTTCTCATCAGCTCATCAACTATGGAGCCCTTGCTCACGCCTCATGATTGCCTCATCTATGAGGATGCAGATACAGTTGATGCAGATGGAGATGATGTGGATGTATCTATACACATAAAATATTAATTATTGTAGGTAAAATATAAATTAACATAAAAGAGTGATAATAATTAGTTGATTATCATACTCTTATGTCTCTGGGACACAATCATCCCTTCCAACTAACTTACTATCATGCATTTAAAATAATGGATCTAGTGAAACCTATCTCCTTGGATGATGCATGACTTGAGACTGGTTGTAGCCTAGTTAGATAAGGAGGCATGATATCTGATGAACTTGCATATTGAGTATGCTTATAATATCAATAATATTATTTCTAAAAAATAGAATAACACTGCCGATATTTAAAATAAATAATTTTACAAAAACTAACGTTGTAGACCTATGAAATAAATATTCAGATTCATCGTCGTCTAACAACATTATATATTGTTATCACTTTCTTCCACTTCTCTACCAATCTCGTCTTTTTCTTCTTATGCTTCATCTTATTCTTCACCGTACTTGTCTTCTACCTCAACTTGTCTTCTTCGTTTATTTCCACTCCTTGTTGTCTTTATCCTTAAACCACTAATACACTAATATGATTTGGGGTAACATTGGGTCTTGTACATCATCATCCACTTGGTCCACATTAGAATTAGTTTTTTTATAATTCCTACTCGTAGGCAGTCGTTTCATCATCTGTAGGTAACTGTTGTTTTAACACATCAAATACATTTCTCATAAGCACAATTTGAACTAGGCACCACAAACCACCATTTTTTGGGTCTTCCATGGAATACACTTGTTCGATTTGAAATACTAATGCAAAAGGGTCATCATTACACCAGGTTGTCGAGATATTAACACTTATAAATCACTCCTCCGTATTAATACTATGCCTACTACTACTTATTTCAAATTACTTGCACTTCAATAAATAAATAGAATTATTACCCAAGTACCATAATTTGATTATATCAGTTATGACCTCATAATAATCAAGGCAATTTATCTTCATAGTATTACATCGTTGTTTTGAGTCCTATGATTTGCCTAAAGTTGTTCGGTGTGGACGTGCATGCCAATACAAGACGAGTAGCCATTAATATAGGACCTATTGCTACATGGTAAATATTACTATTCATAAGCTACTAAAGTTTTGACATGTAATAAATTAGATTATATCAGACCACTTGCATAAAACCAAGCGATCTTGAGCTCATATAGTTGATTGATAGAATTAACTTTTATTTAAATCAAACAACAAACTTTTTTTCATGTCATTGGTCTAGGTTAGTTGTAGCCACCATTTGCAAAACTTCTCTATGTTCACTGTATAATAAAAATAAAATGATCTAAAATCATGTTCAATGACTAAACCTACGATATGAACTCAACAATCAATTACAAGATGTATTGTTTAATGTCATCACAATTTTAACTACAACCCAAAACATCTTGTCATACAAATCTGTGTCAACAAGGGCTATGAGCTGTAAATGGGTCGATAAGACTAAGAAAGACTCATTAGGCAACATCAAGTTATGCAAGTCTCAACTTGTTGCCAAAGGATTGACACAAAATGAATAAAATTTTTATTGAGATATTTTTCTCTCTTATTTCAAAGAAAGATTCCTTCTATATCATTATGACATTAGTTGCTCATTTTGCTTTAGTTTTACATCAAATGAATGTGAAACTGTATTCTTCAATGTAGACTTAGGAAGAGGTTAACACGAAACAACCTGAAGGGATTACCTCATGTGATGGTGGTCACCTGGTTGGCAAACTTAAGAAATCGATATAGGATTAAACCAATTTTCCCATGATTGATATTTGAAATTTCATAATATTATAAGTAAATGTATATACCACAAAGTTAGTTATAATAAAGTTGTCTTTTTGGTTTTATATGTGAATGATATTTTACTTGCAACCAATGATATAAGTTTACTAAAAGAGGTGAAAGTTTTTGTTTTTCAAAACTTTGATATGAAAGATATGGGTGATTCCTTTTATGTCGTTGGTTTTTAGTATCTATAGAGATAAATCACAAGGCATCTTGGGATTGTGTCATGCAATCACTAGTTACTACGTTACGTCTGGTAAATAAACTATATCTTGGAAAAATATGAAGCAATAGCTAGTTACTATGTCTACAATAGAAGCTAAGTTTGTTGCATGTTTTGAGGCTACATCGCAAGGTATATGGTTGAATAATTTCATTTTTGGATTTTGAGTTGTCAATTCAATCTCTAAACTATTAAGGACTTACTATGACAATTCAATTGTCATGTTCTTGGCTAAGAATAATAAAAGTAAAAAACAAAGTAAACCAGATCTAATAACCAGATCTAATGAAGTGCTCATCAAACACATGCATACAAATGGTTACAAATGCTTTGTTTAGACACATGCATACAAATGGTTACAAAAGCTTTGTTTAGATTGGTCACTTTACATTTGATTTCAAGTGTTGTATTTTATAGCCCCATTGAAATAAAATTTTTATTTTTATTTATTTTCTTTTATGTACGTGTATGTTTTGAGAAATAACAAATATTATTGTGTTTTATATGACTCAAGAGTTTTTACAAACAACTATTGCAAGGTAATGCCGGGAACGTAATATTTGTTTATTCAGAGGACTTACTAAAAATTAAGCGAGTGGCAAACGCACGTAGTTCGCTCTGTGCTCCCCACGCAGCTCCTTCAGTGGATAATCGTTATCCTGCGGTTTATTTATATAACACTTCTACTTAGATCTGCTTCGCTTCAGGATCTATGTGGTACTAAAACAAGTTTGAATTTTAACTGGAATGAATCTGGAAGGCTTGAACAATCCCGATGGAAAGATAAAAAGCAAGACGAAGCAGATTCAGAGTCTGTGATCAAGATTGAAAAACTATTGGATTCCATTTTACTAACAATCAGTACAGTTAACAATTTCCGTTTTTTCCAATCAATGTTATCTACTTTGTTCTTTCTAACGCAACAAAATTCATGGACAAAAGATCAAATATTTCATTGATATGAAATTCTTGCAAAATTTATAAAGAAGCAATCACCCACCATATGCCCATAACCAATTCTATCCAAGTTTCTTCTCCCAATTTTGCTCCAAGAAGCCAGTTCTGGTGAGAATAGCATTCCTCACCTTGCTGAGGTCTCTCCCTTTGAGAGTTCTTCCCACCCCTTCGCAGACAGAGAAAGAAGAGATTTGACTCCTCGCGAGCTTCTTAGCGATCCATTCGTGTGGGGGGATCCTACCGTCATCGTCCTCCTCCTCCTCCTCCTCCTCCCCGTTGTTGACGTCGCCATCATCATGATAACCATATTCGTGACCAGGATTTCCCCAGGACCCCTCTCCAGTCAAATAGCTGTCGGAGCCATTTTTCCCGTAAATTTTGGACCAGTCGGGAATGTTGACAGGCGCGGATTGTTGAACCACTTTGATCCCTTCACTGTGGGCGTTCTGGGATCTCGAGATCATTCGTGCGGCGGATGGGAGGTGTCTGGGAACGGGAGAAAGGGGGGAGTCCTTGGGTTTTCTGATCTTCGAGCTGCTGTCTTTCTTCTCCTTCACAACTGCCCAAACATCTTCCTCATCAAAATCATCGTCTCTAATCGATCTACTGTTGTTTCCCCTGCTGTAGAAACGATACTGGTCTCCCATGGATGACGAAACTCACTACTCGAAAGAAAAGAAAAACAACTTTCAAATGGTCAATGAGCCCCAAACCTCCAGATTACTCGTACCCGATTCGGTTCCTGCCGGGTTCTCAAACATCACATGAACAAAAGAACCCAAAATCAGGTACTCGATTTTTCTATTCACACAGAAACGATGCGAGATGATCTTCCTGGAGCGTCTCCGAGAATGGGTACTCTGCCAAATCTCTGCAGACTCACAACAACCGAATCTCCATATTAGCAGCGCAGAAACAGAAGAAGAATTATTTAACGATGGGCTCCCTCCACCATCTCCAGGTGAAAGAGACAAAAACCAAAAAGAAAGGAAAAAAAGTAACAAGGAAAAGGTGGAAAGATAAAACAAAGAGCCCACAGGAAGGGAGAATCAGCCACGAAAATCCACCAGTAACCATTTTCCATTAACAGAAAATACCGCCCTGGAGACATTTGTTCTCAAAATGGAGGGTCGTTTTTCTTTAAGAAGCAGAAAGAAACTGCAAACGTCTGACCTTTGGGAAAAAGTGGGAAGCGGAGAAGGGGGGCAGATTGGGTTTCTCAAAGTCTGCAAACGTTATCCTGTCAACTGAAATTCGTACTGTTTAAATGTAGGAGCAGAGGAACAGGGTAGCAGAGAGGACCTGCAATCAACGCGGGACGCGACGATCAAAACGAAGGTGGGAAAACGGGCGCTTTGTACCTGGACACTCCCCAGAGAAGGCGACGGTCGCTGATTTCTGTTCCTTTTAGCCTTCATATTTGGACGGTTCACATTTGTTCATCAAATCGACGACGGGCCCCACGTGGTCGGCTAAAGAGGACAAAGTGTGGGCTCATATCTCCAATGGATCTTAGTTCTCATGTGAGCTGGTGGAATTTATAATAAATGCCATTTAAAATAAAAATAAATTTTATATTTTATATAAAACATTTTCAATAAATTAACCTATAAATAATAATAATAAAATTTAATTCATATAATAATTAACCTAAGAGAAAATGAAAATTTAAATATTTAAATATATCGATAATGTCTCATGTATAATAACATAAAAATTTAAATTATCATTTATTCAAACATATTTAAAACAGGAAATTAAATTTTATAAATTAAAATATGATTTTAATAATTTCACAAAAAACTAATTTAATATTCATAAAAATTAATTTGGCATAGGTCATCCATGAGACAAGCGGGTAGCAGGTCACGTCCCAATCTTTCACTAGTTAAGACTTCCAAGGGCCCACTACGTTGTCCCAAGATTCCAGATTCCAGAATCCAAATATTATAGAAAAGTGTAGAGATTCAAATCACTCCGAATAAGCAAAGAGCGGTCAGGATCTTCTCCAGATAAATAAATGAAATAAGATGAGCGGTTTCAAGTGGACATCAATCAATCAATCCATCAATCAGGGTTGGGATTGATGAGCCTGAACCTGGTCTACATTTTAATCAATTCTGGTTAGGTTAAAAGTCTGAATCAGATCAAAGTTGGGTCGGCCACTGCCGCCGGGCAAGACAAAATTCCCCTGAGCTTCCAATTCAGAGTCAACAAATGGCTGAGCTATGTGCCAATTCCTGGGGCTTTTGAGGTTTAGAACATGTCCAATTAGTGGCCTGGCTTATTTGGATGGGAATCATGGTATGTAGGAACAAGTGGCTGTGTTTAAAGAGAGGAAAAAAGGGGTTAGAGATGATGCCATGTTTATTATCTTCAAAGAATGATTAGAGGTAGAGGTGGTTGATGGACCATCCATGGTGTTAGAAAAAAAGTGGTGCACCAGTGGCAGCACTTGTAATGTCTGCTTAAACAGGGAAATGACTCTTTGATTCCATTTGGGTCATTTAGGGGTCCACTTTGGTAGCTCACATATACACAATTCTGGCTTAAAATTCATAGTTTACATAAGATCATGATCATCCACATCATTTAAACATATGAACAATATGCTTTCTAATTAGTTTTGAACTTGTCGTAAAACAAGAATAAGAGTATTTTGATTATTTTACTTTATCATTATTTATATTTCTTTATGTAATCTTATTCTACATGTCAAACTATGTTTACGGACCAAATTTTATGTAAAAGAGACGTGTAGAATAGGAGATATAGAAAATTAGGATTTTTACTTAAAGTAGGGGTAATGTTGTAAATTGACCTCACGTATTCAACCTTAAATCTATAAATGGAAGTTGGAGGAAGTCCAACCACGAATTTTCATCTTTTTTTTTTGAATGTTGTGGGCTTTGTTTCGACATTGTGGCTTCGATAACAAGTACATTGTATTAGGAATCTAATGGGCTATTATCTAACATGTGTCCGTTGTAATAACCTGGCTCTGATGAGGAGAAGGCCACTCAAATGACCCGATCCAATGGGCTATTACCAATCCATTGTTGCCTTGGAATCCCCTTCAACCACTTAGGTGATCCCGAAAAATGATTAGGCCCAGGAGAAGAGTAAAGAGTTTTGGTGACGTGGAGTTGTATATAGGCTGGAGTAAGAGATGAGAGTGGAGCCTTCAAAATTCATGATAGTGCCACAAAAGATGGCCTTGCCCAAATTGTTAAGAGTACTCCCATCAAAATTTAGTTTAAGGACATCGTAGTGAAGGGCTTCTAGTTTTCCAAAGCAGTAAGGTGAGAAGGGGCAGACATATGGGGCTTCCTATAGGCCTTCGAATTCCTTTTCGATGTGGATCTAGGTGGAAATTTTGTCAATTATGTTGTTCAACACTAACTCCACATTGATGAATCTGAATTGGAAACATCGATTGGTTCTTTCTATTAGCTGCCCCAAGGAATATGTTCTAAACGTGCTGAGAGGAGGGCTTTCTCCAAGTTTGGAATTTTTGCGCAACAAGCTAGCTTACTAGTGGCATTAAGGTCTCTCAGAGGCGAAGCTGAAGTTCAATAATGTTGAGAAAGTGTCTCTAGACCCTCTAGGCGAAAGTGCAATGGAGGATAAGGTGGGAAACACTCTCATCATCTTCATTATAGAGGGGGCTTGGATGCTGGTACCTTCATTGCTTATTTTCCTGAGATTATCGACAGTGAGAATTTTATTGAGGAGGATACTCTTAAGGAAAAATCTTATTTTAATGGGAATAGAGAGCGAAGAAATGGTAGGAAAATGGGCCTTTGTGATTGGAGTCCAACTTTTGTTTTGAGTAAAGACTGAAGAGGCTATAAATTTGCCACTTTTATCTCGCATCCAGAGCAATTTGTTCTGCTCTTGGATTTTTATGTTGAATGATCCAAGAGTCACAAGAAGGTTATTGGCATTGAGAATTTAGTGTCATTCAAAACTTGCTGAAAGTGGTGGTTGCATGTTGAATTTAGGATCCCATGATTAGAACATCGAGCAAAATAAGAGAGGGAGAGGAGAAAAAGGGAGTGAGAGAGAAGCTTTAGGCTAAGAGAGAGCTTGGACGAATTAAGAGAAGGGGAGAGAGCTTGAATGCTCTACCCCAAGCCAAAAGCCTCTAATTATAGGTTTTTTTTAGGATATTATAATGTCCATAATACCCTTAGGACTACAAGCTTTACATATGAAAAGATATCAGTTGGCATGTTCCTCCTTGACTAATTACATCCTTATGCCATCTTTATGAGAAGTCTTCTTATTTACCATGATGCCACCTCTCTTGAACGTGCGAGCCTTATCCTTGGATGTGTGCGCTTGAGCCCATCTTCCAACATAGCATTGGTACACTAGGGCTCAACAATAGTAATGGTAGGACGAGTAACCAGACTAAATTCGACAAACACCCATCCACCAGTCATTCTAGAATTGAACTTTGAGACCATCACTAAAGTAGTGTTTTGTAGCTGAAATTAATGTGGGTAAAAGGGAAAACTAGGTCCTCCACAGGGGGGATAGCATTGTCCTGGTAAACCGTTGGTTTTCCCTCCAATTAAGCTTGACAATAACAATTGGTCTTCATATGGACTTGGGAGAAGTATTGATCTTCCAAAGTGTGAAGTTGGGTCTAAGGCCTATCCCAAAATTATTAGTCATATTAGAAAACATTTTTCCCAACTAATAAACTCAATATATTTGTTCTCACTAATCCATGTGGGACTATTCCTTAACACTTCCTCTCACGTGTAGGCCCTCTGGGATCTTACATATGGATAATTTGGGTGGAGGTCTACATACGAGTACTTGTTTTGATACCATGTAAAGTTGGGTCCAAAGCCTATCTCAAAATGACTAGCCATCTTAGGAAACCTCTTTCCCAACTAATAAACTCAACATATTTGTTTTCACTAATCCATGTGGAACTATTCCTTAACAAACCACTTGAGAAGTAGTGTTGAACTCATGTATTTTAAATCTCTGATTCCGAACCTGCCAAAGTCCTTTGACCTCCAAATATCCTTCCAGCTCATAAGATGGTATTTAAATCCATCATCGGCCATCACCACAAAAAAATTGTCTTGATGCTTTCAACTTGGTTGTGATAGATGTAGGGAAAGGGGTGAGAAAAAAACTCAAGGCACTAAACCAAAAACTAAAATTTAAAAATTTAATGTGCATAGATTAAGGGGGAGATATTTCCCTAAATTGATAAATCTAAGCTCCTACTTATAGGGATGTTTTTATTTTAGTTTTTCTAAATTAGGTTTTATCATCATAAAAAATGGGGAGATTGTTGATCTAGCGTTGACTCCCATCTTAACTTATCTAACATTGGCAATTCTGGCATTTTATATGCATATCCTTCAAGAGGCATAAAAGTCAAGGTCTATACAAAGAACTGGGAAAAACTATTAAATTTCTAGAAAAATGAAAAACTTCATTAACTTGATGTAATTTGATCACAATGAACCTCTATTTATAATAGAAGAAACTAGTAGAATTTAAATACAATTAAATTATCCTTTTCCCTGTTACACACAAAGTTAAATACTAAAAGATAAGTCCTAGAATAATTGAACAACTGAACATAAATAGAAGACTAACATAACTAAAATACATTTAATTGAGACTCTTCTGTGAGACCTCTAGTGAGATTTCTATAAGACTCATGTAAGAGTTCATCATATTAATTCTGGCTCTATGAGACTTCTTGATGTGAGATTCATGTAAGACTCTTCCATATTTTTCCTTCAACACTCCCCTCAAGCTGGAGTTTATAACTTCAACTTGCAATAAAGGAATTTCGGTCTTCAGTCTTGGTCTTTAGTTTGCTTTTGCTAAAAGAATTCTTTATACATGTAAAATCTTCATATTTTGTTATCCCCCTTTCTTGAATATTTTGGTCACATATAAATTACTACAACATGTGGAATAACATCTTTCATGTACTTCTTTTTCTACTTCTCCTCCTCAAGCCATGGATAAAAAAAACATAAAGACCCAACTTGGACAAAACACAATATGAGAGAAGAAAATCACTCCTAGCCATACAACAAAGATCTATTCACTAATCAAAATGGTCATAGTCTAAAACACACTCAACTCAATTTCAAAAGTGGAAAATAACCCAATTTTAGGGCTCATTAGAGACTCTACTCACCTTTTATGGGTAGTTCAAACAAAAAAAAAACAATTCTTGGGTGAAGAATAAAAAGATTTTGACTCAAGTTGGATGTTGGGCAGACTCAACTTATTAGGTAGTGAGTCTAGGCATTGCTTTGAAGTGATGAAAGTAAAAGATCTAAATTGAAAAAATACTAGAGAAAACAATTGAAATAGGAATGAGGGGACTATGTAACACTTATACTTCCAAACCAATCTATGATATGACATTTTTTGTGAAAAATAGGGAAACTATAATGGTAGAACGTTAAAAATAACTTAACAAACCAATCGACCTAAGTATGACTTTAAAGAATTTTTTGGGGTGAGGACAATTTTTTGAGTTGACGATGATTAAGATACGTAACCAAGTAACAAAAAGCGCAAAACTTGAAAATAACATCGAATAAAAAAAATTTGTATACCTTGAGCAAGCAGTCCTTGGAGTGATTAATTGTAACTAAAACTCTCTGATTAAAAGATAAATTTGGCTAAAATGCTAGAATTTTAGGAGAAAAGGAAACTTAATTCACATAAATGCATGGAGAGATAATAGGAGAGAAAATAGGAAAAAAGAGAGAATTTTGGTAGAACTGACCTTTAGTATTTATGATATCAACATCTCACACAAATATAGATGAGAATAACAAAAAAATTATTGCTTTATAAATTAGACTCAAAGATCTTTAATTTGATACCTAATTTGATATAAAATGCTTCATTCATGAATCTCTTATGACCTCTTCATTTTCTTCATTCAGTAGCATGATGGTTGCAACCTCCAATGTGAATATCTCCTTACATGTAGATCAAATTTATATGAAATTGTCTCCTACTAAAACTAGATTTCATTACCTTTCATTCAAATATAATATTTCTTCATTGAATATATTTATTTTGAGAGAAATATTATGATAGATTTCATACTTTATAATCTAGCTGAACTAAATATTATTTATTTTTTGGCCAACATGACCATTTAGTCTTCCAATATTGATACCTCCCTCTAGTAAACCCAGATTTATAATTTATTTGATAGTGAAAAAATATACTTAAAAGATATTTCTTTTAACATATAATTTTCCATATAATATCTCGTTCTTGATGGCATAAAATGCCTAAAAAATTAAGCTTTCTTCTGCTATTCAAACTTCTCTTGCACTTTGACCTTTGATGCTTCAAATATTGATTTATACTTGTAAAAAAATCTAATAGCCAAAATTCATTTGGCATTGGAAATTAGAGTTAATGATCTTTCTGTCAATAAATAAATTGAACTATGAAAGTTCAGGATGGAGGTGCGGATGCTAGGAAAAAATAGGTAGTAGGACATGAAAGAAAGAAAAAAGATAAAATACAAACATAAACTACTAGAAATATAGATAAAAAATGAATCACATTATTTTTGTGGATTGACCAAGTCAACTCACAGAACTTGCTCTGATACCATGTTGAATTTTAAGAAAAGTGAAAAACGTCATTAACTTATTGTAATTTGAGTACAAAACCTCTATTTATAATAGAGGAAACTTGTAAAATCCAAATACATCAATGTTAAACACTAAAAAATAAGTCTTCAAAATAATTGAACAACTTAACATAAATGGACGACTAACATAACTAAAACACCTTTAACTAAGGTTCTTCTGTTAGACTCCAGTAAAACTCCACCATATTAATTTTGGCTCAATGAGACTTCCTGTTGTGAGAGTCATGTAAGACTCTTTCAATTTTGCACTTCAAAAAAAGCTTCTCAAAGACATCGAGCTACACAACTGTGTCAAAATCATCTTGAAGAAGCACCTCAGAAAGAAGAAACAAAGAATTAAAGACTAGAGTTTAGGAAGTTTTGGGAAATCGCAAAAACTCAGTCTATGTAAAAGATCAACCCCAAAGCTTCTAACTTGAGGTACAATAGAAGTTTTTTGGAGCCTTAGGAAAAAAAATGCATAATCTACATGTTTTATTGATGCATACATATGTTTAAAAAATGTTAAAATAACTTAAGATCAATTTTAATCATGTTTTTAAAACACACTTAGAGATCTAGCAACTTGATTGATCGATCACCATTTTCCAATGGTCGATCAACCAGAATGTGCATAGGCCAAAAATGTAAAGCATGATCAATCAATCACGATTGATTGTTCGATCTAGCAGAACATGGCCAAACTGAGTTATATAGCATGGTCAATCATTTCTTATGGACTGAACGATAAATGATGTCCAAACAATGTATAATTATGAAGATTGATTGATCAATTACTTGACATTGATCAATCATACTGAAGTTCACCAACCAATGACATAAAGCATGATCAACTATAGGAACACCATTGATCGATCATACTTACAATGCACTGGCCAAAAGAATTCTGGTTTATTGATCATTCCTTGGACATTGATTGATCAACTTAACTTGTCCAACGTTAGAACTAGAAATCTAGTTCAATCTTAGGGGAGATCACTAGTAATCGTGTTTTTGAGCATTTACATGGGTTAAAAGAGAACCAAAATCTCTTTTGTGTTATTCCATGCTAATAGAGCTCATATTAGTGGAATTTTCTATGCATGGGTTCCTAGGTGGTGAATACCAATAGGAAAACATCGATACTAAAAAATTTAGTATTATTGTGTTGTGTGTATTTACTTTGGTTTTACTTATATTTATATTTATTTTAATGTGTGAGCACTTAGTTTTAATTTGTAAAAACTCAATTCACCCTCCTCTTGAGAAGCCACCTAGGCCAACTCTAGGTGCATAATTTTGGTTATCTCCACTTCCATTACATAGCCATTCCTTCATCCAATTAAGTCCCTAGTCACCCTTTTCAATGTGAGCCATCTATATCTACTAGTTCCACTCATTTAGCTATGACATCTCCATTAATCCTAAAGTCCAACTAACACTAAGACAACCTTCTCCCACGATACCTAACCCACTGAGTTCATGAGTCATTCCTCTAGGTAGTCAGAACGTGAATCACTGTGCAGCCAGGGTTACTTCACTGCTGTTCCCTAGGTTCACTAGAAGTCACTCTCCTCATTCTCCAAAGTCCTAGTTCAACTAAACCATCCCACACGAGTACCTCTTTCATCTTCTCAACCAACCCATGTCCTTTGGCCTTAGGAGTCCTTTATCCGAATAAATTTCTTAGACCTACATCTGGCCTCATTCCCATCTCTCTTTTCCCATAGCCTCAATTGACACATCCAATTCTACATCTCTTAACACCTATATAAACCTCTTTAATTCCTCTCATTTCATCCTCTTCTCTCTCTGCCCTCTCTAGCCTCTCTCGAGCCCTAGTTGATTCCCATCTCTCTTTCCCCTAGCCTCAATCGATACATCCACCACTAAACACTTAACCCTCGCCTTTTATAAAGCCTCACTATTCCTCATCTCCATAATAGCCCATCTTACCAGCCCTTTCATCCCTCAAAAGCCAAGGAAATCCTGGAATCAACTTGTCTCAATCAAATCCTAACTTTTCAGCACAAAAACTATGTTAAACCATCCCCTCTGTCACATGTAACATGTCCAAAAAGACCCCAACCATCTGAACTACCCCTTAGACCCATTGCTTATAAAGAAGAATCCTAACATTTTCTCCCTCCTCTTTCCCACAACCAAAGAGAAGAGAAGGACATTACCAACCTTTTCTTGCTGTTGGAGAAAATAAAAGAGGAAATAAGGAGGCTGGCAAAATATGTTCACACACACACACATTTCACTTTGATCTTGATAGTAAGCTCATTCAACCTATTTCCTCTTCCAACTAGGCCCATCTTGATCTTTCTTCATCTCTCTCCATTGTTAAGCCTCTTTCCCTCTCTTTCTCACCTTTTCCTCTTCTTTAGCCTTTTCCATATTTGTCATTTCAGGTTGTCAATTTGCTGTTTGGAAAAACAGGAGGGAGAGGGTGGGCTGAAATCAGCTAACGTAGCATAAGCTACTTAACATCTAATAAGTCATTATCTCAAAATTAAAATAATAATTCTATAAAAAAATTGATATATAAAGACTAGGCTTTTTTATAAGTCACTTGTCTTATATTAAATTTAACTTAATGATTTTGTTGACACTCTCTTTTCTAGAATTACTAAAATGCCCTTCAATTTAGTCGCAACTCGACCTAACTATTGTTAATTTAGTCTTTAAAATGGCATGTCGCCCTCTCTAAGTCAAATTTGCATGTAGTATTCTTATTTTACACATTTAAAAATTATAAATCTCCTAGAAATTTATTATAGTATTATGATTTCAAGCAAAATATATTATGTGTTTGGTACATGTTTGACATACAAACATATACATTAGATGTTGTGGATAACCAAAGCCAAGTTAATAAAGTCATAAAGATATGAATTTTAACCTAGATAAATCATTTGATTATCATGCCAAAAAGATTAAAACGGATTCTAAAGGTAATCCCAATGAAAATACTAAAATCATTGTTAATACCAACAAATATATTGACTCAATTTGTTATTTAAATATTTATTTATTTATTTATAGCTTCTTATTATTAGTTTTTATTTCTCAGTTTTAGGTTCAAGATTCCATTTCTTTAAGTTTTAAAATTTTAACCCAAATTTGACACTTGCCCACCCCCAGCTCTCATGTATTGGTAGGACAAGGAGAGGTCGACATTGACTAGATGAGTTGGGGATCAGGTTTCCTTATTTCACCACTATTCAATGGATGGAGAGGATGATAAAACAAGATCAAGGGACTGACGGAACAGTCCAAACATCCACAAGAGAGAGCGTAGCTCTCTGGTTTCACAGCGAAACGAAACACACGACGAAATCCAGAATTCTGTCCGTTGGAGATTTTTCCCCTTTCATTAAATATATATCCTTTAGGTTTTCCTGTTACAAAATGGCCCATGGGCCCAAGACAATACCCCCTCATCCCATTAAGCCTAATCAAATAACCCTATATACATATCCCAAATTATACAACAATTATGAATATAAATTACATTGAATATACATTTTAACATATCGTAACATCCCCCCTCAAATTGATGATGGTGAGTCAACCAGCAACAATTTGCCAACCAAAAAATTATGTCGGGATTGAGACAATGCTTTGGTGAAGACATCGGCCACTTGAAGATCCGAAGAAATGTACGGTAGAGATATTACCCGGCGCTCCAAAGTATCACGGATGGAGTGACAGTCAACCTCAATATGCTTGGTACACTCATGAAAAACCGGATTGGCTGCAATCTGTATAGCACTTGTATTATCTGCATGAAGCGGTGTAGAGGAGGGCTGAGAAAACTGGAGCTCAGCAAGAAGACCACGGAGCCAAATAACTTCCGAACACGCAGTAGACATAGCACGATACTCGGCCTCGGTAGATGACTTGGACACTCGATCTTGTTTCTTACATTTCCAAGAAATTAGTGCATCGCCTAAAAACATACACCAGCCTGTAGTAGATCGACGGGTATCGGGGCACCCTGCCCAATCAGCATCACTGTAGGCAACCAGATGTAGCGCAGAGCCAGTAGGAAAGAATAAACCACGAGCAGGGGAGCCGCGCAGATAGCGGATGATGCGCTGAACGGCCGCAAGATGAAGATGTCGAGGAGATGCCATAAACTGACTGACCTTATGAACAGCATAGGAAATGTCCGGGCGAGTAGTAGTCAAGTAGATGAGACTCCCGACTAGACGTCGATAGATAATCGGATCATCAAGGAGAGTCCCTTCATCTTTCCGATATTTGACATTGACCTCCATAGGGGTAGCCACCGAAGATGTGTCCTCCAACCCAGCGAGTGTGATAAGATCTTGAATATACTTATGTTGGTTTAAGAAAATACCTTTAAGTGTGTGATGGACCTCCAACCCTAAGAAGTAGGTGAGGCGTCCAAGATCCTTCATATGAAAAGTGGCATGCAACACCTTCTGAAGCGTGGAAATCAGTCCAGAGTCAGTGCCAGTAATGATGATGTCATCCACATAAACCAAGAGAATGACCATGCCTGCAACAGACTTATGATAAAAGAGGGAGGAATCATACTGACTCTGGGTAAACCGGTGGAGAATAAGAGTGCTACGGAATTTCTCAAACCAAGCCCGAGGGGCTTGTTTAAGCCCATACAAAGGACGTCGTAGCTTGCAGACGTGATCGGGAGAGGATGTAGACACACCCGAGGGAAGCTTCATATAGACATCTTCCTGCAGATCACCGTGGAGAAAAGCATTCTTCACATCCATCTGATGCAATGGCCAAGATTGAGAGGCTGCAATGGCTAAGATAGTACGGACTGTGGTCATCTTGGCAACTGGGGCAAAATTTTCCTCATAATCAATCCCATATTCCTGCCTGTTCCCCAGGGCCACAAGGGGGCTTTGTACCGATCCAATGATCCATCGGAACGCAGCTTGACAGAGAAGACCCACTTACTTCCAAGAGGCCGAATAGTGGGAGGGCAAGCCACAATGTCCCAGGTGTGATTCTCCTCTAGCGCTTGTAGTTCAGTTTGGATGGCCTTTTGCCAACACGCATGTGCTATGGCCTGTTTATATCCAGAAGGAATGGAAATAGAAGACAAAGTAGCTACCAGAGATACAGGGGAGGGAAAACCATATCGGTCAGGAGGGTGAGAACTACGTGTGGATCGACGAAGATGGAGGGGAGCAGAAGTAGAGGGAGGATCAGGAGCAAGCGCTAGGTCAGAAGGGGAAGAGGGCAGCGAAGCAGTGGATTGAGGCTCATCAAAGCTCGGCAAACTAGACAAAGAGGTAGACGGAAGTGTAACTTGAGATGGAAAGAAATATTGGTTTTCAAAGAAGACCACATTCCGAGAAACACGGACTCGACGTGCCTGAGGATCATAGCAAACATAGCCCTTTTGAACACCGGCATACCCAAGAAATGCACACATAACGGATTGAGCTGTAAGTTTATGTGTTCATGATCAGGTAAATGCACAAAACAAACACAACCGAACGTCCGAAGAGCTGTGTAGGACGGAGAGTAACCGAATAATTTAACAAAGGGAGAGACATGATGCAAGATAGGCGAGGGCAGGCGGTTAATTAAATGGACGGAGGTAGAGAGAGCTTCACACCAAAACCTAGGAGGAACGGATGATTCAATGAGAAGGGTGCGGACCATATCAAGAAGGTGACGATTTTTGCGCTCAGCAACACCATTTTGTTGGGGTGTCGAGGGACAAGAACGTTGAGAGATAATGCCTTTGTTTTGAAGAAATTCTTGAAATTCTGCCGACATGTACTCGCCCCCAGAGTCAGAGCGGAGTACTTTAAGGTGAGCGGAGAACTGGGTTTCAATGAGTGCAAGAAACCTCTTAAAAACGACAAAAACGTCAGACTTAGCTTGTAGGAAGTAGACCCAGGTAAATCGACTAAAGTCATCAATAAAGGTGACAAAGTACTTAAAGCGTGCATGCGAGATAACAGGAGCAATTCCCCAAACATCACTATGAATAAGGTCAAAGCAGTGGGAAGCATGCGAGGCATGATGCGGAAATGATAAAGTTTTACTTTTGCCAAGTTTACATGATGAACAGTCAAATGACGTGTCACGAGACATACAATCTTGATTGCCTAATAAACCTGATTTAAATAATGTACGAAGTACAACCGAGTTTGGGTGGCCTAGACGTCTATGCCACAACTTAGGGCCAGATCCAACAACATTACAAGCAAAAGAAAGTACAGGAGAATGTGGAATAACAGTGGATAGAAAGACTTTAAGTGGAAATAACCTGCCCACTTTAGGCCCCTTCGCGATCACCTTCCCTGACGCTTGATCCTACACAACACAGCCAAAGCGAGAAAACTGAACATTACAGTTTTTATCAACCAATTGACCAACAGACAAAAGGTTTGTCGACAGGTCAGGAGACACAAAGACATCAGCTAAAGATGGAGAGAGATCACCAACAGCACTGATAGGCAGAGTGCTGCCATCAGCAGTGTTGATGTGCAGATTGCCATCATACTTTCGGACATTTGAAAGAGATACCACATTGTTAGTCATGTGGTTAGAGGCACCAGAATCAAAATACCGTGGGTGAGTAGAAAAGTTCTGTTTACCTGAGATACCAAAAGTAGAAAAGGCAGAAATGATCATCTGTTGTACCATTTCAGGAGTGAGAGTGGTGGAACTGGCAGGTGCTGGTGGAACAGGAATGATAGGGACTGAAACAGCAGGTGGCAATGTGGTAGAACTAGATGTACCAATGGATGCATGATAAGCGGTAGGCTTCCTCCGTGGAGGTCGTGTAGGGCAAACGGTGATGTGATGACCCGGCTTCTTACAGTAGCTACAGAATAGAACCGACTTCTTGGGGCAGTCCCGAACAAAGTGACCATAAGCCTTGCAATGGAAGCACTGAACAGAACTGGTGTCCCGACCCTGAGGCCTTCCTTGTGCTACATAAGCTACAGGAGCCGAGAGATCATCCTGAACGCGAGGTGTCATGCTAGCCTGAGTAGTAAGGCGTTGCTCCTCCCGGAGAAGGTCACTCAAACAGGCATCTAGGGACGGCACCGGATGACGATTCATCAAATGTGATCGAGCAATCTCAAACTCGGGACGAAGCTTCATCAAGAATTGATCCCGTTTACTGGTGTCATGGACAGCTTGCACAGCAGAGAGAGCAGCAGCAGGGACATCCTCGTAAACAATGTCAGTGTAGTCAGCCCATAGATTTTGGAAGCCCGAGAAATATTCTTCAATCGAACGACTGCCTTGGGTGAAATTTGCAAGTTCATATTCAACTTGAAATCGACGGGCCGTGCTGGTTTGACGATAAACTTTGTGGAGGTAATTCCATATATCTGCGGCAGTTTTGTAGGGCCTCAGATTTGGGACTAGGTGAGGCTCAAGAGATCCAAGTATCCAAGTCATGACTCTAGCATCCATGATGATCCATTTTGACAATGCGTCAGCATCGCCAGGGGCCGGATCACTCCCATCAATATGACCCCATAAACCTCTTCCCTGAACAAATAACCGGAACTGAAATTCCCAAGTACCGTAGTTCTTGCCCGTGAACCGAATAGGAACGAAATCGGACTTATCTGCTGACATGATAAAATTGAATCTAGCAAAAGTCCTGATGCACCCCCGCAAGATAAGAAATTCCAAGTAAACCCTCACTTTTCAGAAATTGCAAATAGACCCCTATACTTACAGAAATCCAAGAGTTGCCCCCAGGTTAACAGAAATTCGAATTAGGCACCCAAACTTTCAGAAATTCGAAAAGCACCCTCGTACTTTCAGAAATGCCAGAATGGCCCCCCAAGCTTCCAGAAATTGCAAAACAGCCCCCAAATTTTCATAAATTTCAAAGCGGCCCCCAAACGTGCATATATTTCATAGCGGCCCCCGATCTTTCAGAAATTTCAAAGCGGCCCCCAATCGTTTATAAATTGCAAAGCGGCCCCCAAATATTTGAAAATTGCAAAATGACCATATGCCAAATAATCACCCGAAACGAACGCGCGGGAGAAAAAAAATTTACCTTCGCTCCCCCTTCCGGCGAGTTTCTGCCGAGAACCTCCGTCGCGCTGTAGCTTCTCCGGCAACGAAACCACCGATGGAGCTGTTCCGACGACGGAACCACAACGTTTCCGAGCTCGGAAAATACTTGCCGACAACCCCTTTTGTTTCCCCTTCCGGCGAGAGCCTCTACGGGTCGTTTCCCCTTCCGGCGAGAAGCCCCTTTCCGGTAACGGAACCCCCGTAACTCGTCCGGCAACGAAACCACCCCACAAGTATTTCTAACAGCGCACGAAATCAATGCCGAAGTGAAGAGAAAAAAAATTGGTCTGGACAACACAGGTCGTCGGACGAGAAATACGTCGGGGTTATTCTTCATAGCTCTGATACCATGATAAAACAAGATCAAGGGACTGACGGAACAGTCCAAACATCCACAAGAGAGAGTGTAGCTCTCTGGTTTCACAGCGAAACGAAACACACGATGAAATCCAGAATTCTGTCCGTTGGAGATTTTTCCCCTTTCATTAAATATATATCCTTTAGGTTTTCCTGTTACAAAATGGCCCATGGGCCCAAGACAATACCCCCTCATCCCATTAAGCCTAATCAAATAACCCTATATACATATCCCAAATTATACAACAATTATGAATATAAATTACATTGAATATACATTTTAACATATCGTAACAGAGGACCCCCCACCCTTTGACAGCGGCTAGCCAATACACCCAACCGACCGATCTATTAGGTGCGGAAAGTTATCGCCTATAAGAGTGGATGAAACTATTCTAACACCCACCCCGCCCATTCTTGACCACCTCTCACGGGATTCTAATGTGGGACGTGGCGTGCCCAGCTCTGATTAGGTGCGGAAAGTTACCGCCTACAAGAGTGGACGAAAACCACTCTGACACCCTTCCCTTAACCAAGTAAAATTTCTATAGTAATTGAGAGCAACCAAAATCTGTATAGGCGTCGGAAACTTAGGATCCCATGGAAAATAAAATAAAATAAAATTTTTGACCATTATTATTCCAAAAAATAGTTACTGAAAAGAAAATTTTGAACATTATCTCATTATTATTGCCAATATAAATTCAGCTAAGAGAGAAGAGAAATGGCAAAGGAGAGTTTTATTTTTATTTTTTATTCCATAGACAAGTTGGAAACTAAACTATATGGTAAGTGGAGAGATTAAAGGTCACACAGCTGACAATAGCTATCTGAAATAGAAGTATTGATTTTTTTATTTATAACACTCACAAGGAGAAGTAAACGCAACTTGAGAAAAAATAAAACAAAAGCTTGTCCTCTATCTCATGCGAACCCTTCAACATGAAAGACATCTCGATAATCTTGATGTTGAAGTAAGACGGATCAATAACCTTTCTGATTTGGTTCACAAGAAAAACCCAGTAGAGTAGAGAGACAAGCAGCAAGGATCTCTCCCTTCCAGATATCTTCGTAAAAAAGAAACTAACAGAACTATGGAGGTCTGAAATAAGAATAAGTAGAAAAGAAGGTCTGTGTGAGGGTGAGAAGGAGGAGGATGCCTGCTGCAATCACGGAAACTATGGTCCAAGGATTACTGAAGTAATCCGCCATGAGTTTCGCCCGCCAAATGTTAAAATCATTCAGGCAATATTCATTTATGTGGTTGCACAAAACAGGTAGATCACTGCCTTCCATTCTTTTATAGACCAGGTTGGTACTCAAACCATTGAAGATTGAAGCAACCTCTTCGTCACTACCCAGAGACTGCTCTATGATCCCATTTTGGAGAAGAATCTCAACATCCTTCGATGAGTTGATAATATAGTCCATGAAAATCGCATAGCCGGTGAAGAACTGCCCGGCATCAGGGTGACATTGCTCCCAGGCTACCAGGTTTCGCAGTAAAATGTCAGTGTTGTTGTCAATATGCAGATGTGGAATTTCCAGTAGTCCCCTGTTTTTGTTGAAGCATATTGCAGAAAACCCTGTACCTTCCTTCTTTCTGATCTTGATTCCGGCGTCTTGAACTCGTTTTGCAGAAGGGATGGCCTTTATGGTCAGGGTCTCAAATGTTGGATTCTCCAAAGAGATTGGATTTTGAGGAGGGGGAGCGGAAGGCCAGAGATTCTTCAACTTGGTCAGAATGGGTTTGAGAATTTTTAAGTGATTACGAGGGGTTGGCGGGTTCTCAGAAGGGAGGAGATAGTGGTGAACTAAGTGGAGAAGATGGTGGATTGATTCGGACTCCATTGGTGGCCTCTGCAGCTTGGTAATTTCCAGAAAAGGATTGAAGAAATGTAGACAAAGGTTTACCAGAGAAGGATAGTGAGAGTCATTGTCATTGGCAACAACCATATCAAAAACTCGTTGTAAGACGAAGAACGGAACCTGATTCTCAAGAAGGAGCAAGTCCACCCACAAATACTGAAACCTTGTGGCACAGATCTCGTCCACGGCGGTCGTCAATTTGCCTTCATAGAACAAGAGTAAGTTGTCAACGATGAAGCAACCACTGAAGACTGCAATAAGCAGACGCTTGAAGTCTACCACGTAGCCCTCGATGTGGCACTTCTCGATCCTGTCTTTCATCTCATTCATCGCCTTTAAATAGTCCTCAAAGCTTCTGTCCGGGTTCCTTTGGAGGATCGACTGCACGTGGTACAAAACATGCTTGTTCTTGATTTTTCCCTGGGGAAAGAGAGAATCGAATTTGAAGTGGATTGCGAGCGGGATGAAACGCGATTTGTAGGCGTCTGGTTTGAGCTGGGAAAGGGTTTGCGGGACGAAGTAGATGGTGGTGCTGGGGTTCCGAGCGATCCGACCCAGGAAGCTGGATTTCACATCCTCTAAGAGCCCCTCCTCGAACCCGCTTATGTTCACCAACCAGTCGCCTGCAGCTCCATCCTTCGCCATTCTTTGCTCCAGTTCCGGTAATGGACGCCCAGCAAAGAGACTTTATTTTATGTCGACAGCAAGAATTTGATCGGGAAGAAGCTGCCGAATGTAGAGTCAAAACCGTGTGGCAGCCTGGCAGGAAAATGACAACCGCGTTATTGACAGACGTGGATTGGCATATGGATTGGCATATAAAAATAAAATAAAAAATATTAATATCCAGCCGCATTACTTAGTTCATCGCCCAAAATTCGATTCATGTTGATGAATCAGATGAACCCAAAAATCATTTCTACGGTTTAATTTATGGAATCCGGATTCCACAGTATATTACGAATCATCCGGATGAAGCCGGCGTGGCGCTTCCAGCCCTCGTTAATTTTTTTTATGGACCTCTCCTGCACCGTCTCTCTCTTTGTGCTTCGAACCCTCATCAGTTTTTTTTTTTTTAGTCCCTCCCGCACCCTCCATCTCTTGGTCTCCTCCTCTCGTCTCTTCTTCCTCCGAAATTTTTTTCCTCTCTCTCGGCCTCCATCTCCTGTCTTCTTTCCTCCCTCTCAGCCTCCTACTCGCTTCTCCCTCTCTCTTCTCCCTCTCAACTTCCCTCTCTTCTCCCTCTCGGCCTCCCACTCCTTTCTCCTTGTTGCTACTCTCTTTTCCCCTAAAATACCTCCCGATTTCATTCGATTTTCCCTATTTTGAATTCGATTTTCTTCAATTTTTAACATTTTGGCATCTATTTCTTCTATTTGGCTTTGATTTCCCCATTCAACTTTATATCCTGACAAATGACTTAGGGAGTTAGCAAGTATGGAAAAGAGTGTATTTAGTCCAATTATGAAGAAATGACATTCTTTTGTTGCTAGTGTGGTTGTGGCTAGGGGTGGCATTGAGTCGAGCCGAACCTAAACTTGCCTATGTTCAAGCCGAGCTTGATTTAAATATTTCAAACTCGAGCTCAAGCCCAACCCAACCTCGAGCCTAAAATTGTTATCGAGCTCGAGCCCTATAATTTTAACCAAGTTCGAGCCGAGCTTGAGCTTTAACATTCATTTAAAACTTTCCAAAAAATACATGTCTCGAGTTTGAGCTCTAACATACATCTAAAACTTTTCAAAAAATACATGTCAAATAAATTGTATATAAAATTATGCATATATTTTACATAAAATTGGGCATGACCTCTACTTAAAATTGGGCATAAGGGTGGCATCGAATCCAATTGAATTTTAACCTTCCTATATTCGAGCCGAGCTTAATTTAAATATTTTGAACTCGAGCTCGAGCTGACCTTAGCCTCGAGCCTAAAATTGTAATCGAGCTTGAGCCTAATAATTTTAACCGAGTTCGAGTTCGAGCTCGAGCTTTAGCCCAGTTTGAGCTTAACTTGCATTTAATACTCTATATAAAATATATGTCAAATAAATTATATATAAAATTATGGATACATTTTATAAAAAGAATGATAGGGGAGGTTCGAGATTGAATCTCGATAATGGATTAGAACACAGCAATATTAATCTTTTTTACCCCAAATGTTGTGTAGCTTATTTTGTATTTTTTGAATCTGGCCATAAATTTACTATGGCCTCCTTAGTGCCCCTAGTTGAAAATTTATATTCTAGGAAAAACTAGGATACATATTTTCAAAAAAAAACCTTTAAATAAAATCCTATTACTATTAGTGACTTACTAGAAAATTACAAGAACTATTTTAAAATTTTCTTATGAAAGTTAAATGGACCTCTCATTGCCTCTTCTAGGGAAATAAATAAAAATTAATAATCAATCTAATATATTACTATACTTATCAATAAAATTTTAATCAAATAAAATATCAAACACAAAATTGCTATGAAAATTGCCTCATGCTAAAAGTATTACAACATCAACTATCAAATACTTATTTAAAAAATTTATATACGGTTTTTCTAGCCCTTCTGCCGAGATGATGTGGAGGGAAGGAGGTCTAGCGACGCCAGCAAGGACCTGTCATCGGGGATGACAGCTACGATGGAGGCAGTGACAACAGAAATAGAGGCAAAGACAAACGAGAGGAGGAAGAAATCGAACTGAGCAACGACTAAGGCAGTCGATGAGCAGTTGTCGACGGCGACAGAGGTAGCCACAACAACGGACGGGAGGAAGAATCCCCCCCATCCCCCCGCTCTTGGTCCCAACTCTCGACCCCGTTAATGAGCCGACTCTCGAACTTTCAAACTGAACCATATTTCGGTCGAGTTCGGCTCATTAACTTAAACCGAACCTTATTTGGATCTCGAACTCGGTTTAAGATCTAGATAAATCGAATCGAACCGAGCAAAATTCGAACCGCTCGCGAACCGGTTCGATTCGATGCAACCCCTAGTTGTGGCTACACTTCATACTTGCTATGGAAAGTGAATTAAAGCAGTTCATGGACAGTATCACAAACCTCACACCAGAAAATGTGCAAATCTTGTAAGCTGCTGACAAGTTGGAGAAAGACCTGGTCCTGATTGCTGTTGAATATTCTGTGGACAATGATGATGGTGGGAAAGCAATAATTAGTGAGATGCCTCCTTATGAGGCTGAAACCAAGGTTGCTGATCTGGCTAGAAATTGGATAAAGACAAGAGTGGACACATTAAAGGGATGGATTGACAGAAACTTGCAGCAAGAGATAGGTTACTATGCATGCTCTGTTCCTTGATTGTTGTCTGATCGTATTTAGTATTGGTACTTCGCCTAAAGTTAAGAGAATCAGATTTATCTGAGAAAGCTAGTGCGTTAAGAAGTACATGCTTGTTTGTGTTCATTTTCATATGCACAGCACAGTGTGCTATCAGATTTAGATGTTTAGTTAGAAGAGTATGCACATACATCTGTCCTTTTTCCATGTTCAACAGGTGAGCATCTGTTAGAGATATAAAACACCGTCTAGGGTTGTTGGCTATATCTGTGGTGCATTTGGGTAGTAGTCATTTGCATGCACATGCCTTGAATATTCAGTATGCGTGTCAATAAACTATAAGTTTGTTCTGTTCAGTTGTGATTTAAGCAGAATGGAGGAGGATACATGAAGCTGATCTCAATATATGATGACAAGGCAGTTCTTGAGAATTGGTTGCATGGGCTCCCCCTCAAGAGATTTTGAACTTATCCTTAGGATACTGTGATGGAGAAAATTCTTACTATATCTATGTTATTTGTTTCAAACTGGGATCACTGCCATTACCGCTCGGGTTGAGGGGGAATCGTGGAAGATATGAATATATTAGAGTGTCATTGATGTAATTAGTTTATATTTTTTTGTCTCTTCTTCACTCTTACTAGGGTGAATGGTATAATTATAATATTAGTACTTTTATCATTCATAAATAGAGCTCAAGGGGGAGAGTTTGGACTAAGCCCATTACCCTATTCTTCCTCCTCTTTTCTCTACAAATTCGTCTTTTTCTTCTTTTCCTCATATTCTCAGCTTGACTCTCTTAAATTTGTCTACCATGTCATGAAATCCCCTAAGGGCAAAAAATATTTTTTTTTTAACAAATTTATGAATATATGTAATTATTTTATTAGCATCATGAGCTTTTGGATAGCTGACTTATGCCACCAAACTTTGAATAAGAATCTAAACTCACTTGCAGGGCCCTCAAAATGACTGAGCAATGTAGATGGGCTTTATCATTGGGCTCTCTAGGAGTGGATCACAATGCCATAACCCAACCCAAGGGCTGGTCCAGTGGAACTCTCCTCCACTTGACCGGTCTAATCCAGGTTTTATAAAACTGATTTACTGTCATACTTAAATTTTCATCTAAAATTATGTGGCAAAGCGAAAATTTGTGTAATTTCTATGTGCTTTTTGTGTGAAACTGTGAATTGAAGAAAATAAATCAAAAAGGTGAACTGCAATTTTCGTTCCCCAGTGGCAGGCCGGTGGGCGATCGGCAGCAGCATCTGTTAATTATTAGTCTCGCAGACAGTGGTGTACTCTTTGGAATAAATTTGGCTTTGACGCTCATAAATCTCATTTAAATTCGTGGTTTGGTCTTCTAGGGTGGAAATCTGGAAAAACACAAAAAATTTCCACCATGAAAATGCTTATCCGGAGTAGTTCAAAACTTCGTTCTCATCTGTCACAAGCTACTAGTAAAGCAATGTCGCTCACTAACTCAACCATCTGCAGACCTCCCTTGTCATTTCGAAGACATGCTAGCTTCAGAAGGTTCACCTCTTCTATTCCCTTTACTAGTTCGTTTTCCACTCTCTCTTCTGACAAGGTGCGCCCCAAACTCAACCTGCCTATTGTTTCTGCTCTTGAAATTGGGGGCGTCAAGATTGCGAAAGATGGTGAGTCCTATTTGTACCAAAGTGGATGCTGTTATCTGGCTTTGCCCAACTAATTCTCCTTCTGTTGATATGTTGACTTTAGGACGATCTAATCAACCCATTGCTTGTTCTTTAACGTGTTTGTTGGGCTCATTTTGCTTGGTAAATTCTGAGTTTGAGAATTCTGTGATTGGAGTAGCTTGTAATTGATGGGAATGCATTTATCTTTGCCAGTTACTCCCAAGTATTTATCTTCATTGCAAATGTTATTCTCCATTTCAGTAATAAACTAGAAGGCCTGTGAGGAAATTCTGAATATTTGCCTTTTTTGTGATTAGCTTTGGAACTGTTTTAATTTCTATTTCAATTTTAAGTTTGTTAATCATAATTATGGTTTCTGTAGTTCTTTACCTTCTATCTTGTTCAAAGTTGCTTAGATAGATAAGCGAGTCAAATTTCTTTTCTATCTTATGATTGCGATTCTTTCTCCCTTTCATAGGACTGGAAGTGATTTATAGGAACCGCAATACTTATATACAATATATACATGTCTTCACAAGTTTAATCATTTTATCTTTGATGTTGGGCTAATGGATTTGGAACTCTTTCTTGGTAGATGTGGTGCGCGAGAGTGACCCCACCAACAATGTTCCAGATGGGATATTTTCCAAGCTCGGGTTGCAACTTCACCGAAGGGACAATCATCCAATTGGAATACTGAAGAATGCCATCTACAACTATTTCGATACCAACTATTCTACAAAATTTGTCAAATTTGATGATCTTTGCCCACTTGTTTCTGTGAAAGCGGTAACAAAGTGATTATGTTTTGGCGTGTTCACATGTATTTTGTTCCATATGGATGAGTTTGTTTGATGCTATGGGTAGTGTGCATGATTAAGTACCTTTTAGTTATATTCTCGCCTTTAACGGTTGTCTTACATGGTTTGACTTAATGCTTTAGGTTTGCAATATGTATCTATTGTGATTTCTTATTCATGTTCCATACTGTAGCTACTTTGTTTCTTCCTACAACTTCAATACTTGAAGAAGTTTCCTAGCCCATTTATGGTCACCTAAGGGTTAATTCTTTTCTATATTCTAACTCTTGTTTAAGAGGTCATGACTGTGGTTGAATAGTGTATCGCAAAGACCATGTATTTTAGATAATACAATTTTTTCCCCTTTAATCATTAGTGTATATGGAGCCCTTCAAGGATAGTAGCATTTGATTTCCCATCTCCTTCTCTCCAATTTCTGGATGTTCATTGATTGTATTTGTTTTTGTAGATTTCCTTTGTATTTTGATGCCTTTGTCCATGACTTTTGGCCTGTTTTTCTCTATTTCTTTTCCTCTTGATACTTCCTTCTATTAATGAAATTTTCACTATTATAAAAAAAATTTCTGTTCTACATCCAAATAATTGTTCTTTTGAGTATGACATGGGTGAATATGGTAACATAGTGTATATGGTTTAGATGTTTTCTGTAATAGGTCCTGACAATATTTATTCTAATCTCTGATGAAATTTGCTAAAATGATTTCTTTCCGTCTTCCTCTGTTGTTCATCATGAAATTGTTTTCATCTAAAGTCTGGGGGCATTATACTGTGACTCAATCTGTGGGTTTATCTCCATTGCAGAACTTTGATGATGTACTTGTTCCTGCTGACCATGTGAGCAGAAGTTTCAATGATACATACTATGTTGATGCCAATACTGTCTTGAGGTGCCACACAAGTGCTCATCAGGCGGAGCTGTTGAGGAAAGGCCATACCCATTTTCTGGTAACTGGAGATGTTTATCGTCGAGATTCAATTGACTCAACTCACTATCCTGTATTTCATCAGGTATTCATGTCAATTTTTGAAAATTTGGGGTTTTGATTATTTTTTTTATTGGTTTATACATTATTTGTGGTTCATATATGGTGATAGCCCATGGAAACAGATGGAAGGTGTTCGAGTTTTCTCACCTGATGAGTGGGCGTCATCTGGTACAGATGGAACCACCTATGCAGCTAATGATTTAAAGAAGGCACTTGAAGGTTTGGCTCAGCATTTATTTGGTAAGTTTGACCCCAACTTACTTGTTTTTTTATGAAAAGAAGATCATCTTCTGGAAAGGAATAAAGTTGACAATGGGGAAGCTTCTCACTCAAGACAGATACAAACATTTAGCAGCCAAGTGATGGGGTTCTTGCAATAAGATCGTGGCCGTGAATTCCACCTTTTGTTCATTATGTGGGACCTGCTCATGATAAGATTTTGTATAGGCTGGTTTCTTGAAAAAGAGATAATAGCAGGGAGGATAGACTTCTTATTTGGGAAAAACCATGGACAAAAGATCCAATAAACTTAGAATGACAAGAAGTTATCAAGGGTTCCTATATGTGATTGTCAAGCACAAATCAAGATGGGATGGAAGTAGATTTTATTTAACTTATCTCTCTGGCCAAGGAGGAGATGAGTATATTTGTGTGTTGAAGATGAGCTCTGTCTCTGTTTCCAACTCCATGACTCCAGCGTGTGTAATTTATTATTATTTTTTGGCCGCAATGAGAAAAGAATGGGTATATTCAAAAAAAAAAAAAGGTCAATCAACAGCAAGAGGTCAATAGAAAACACAATAGGAATTGATTGGGATGGAAGTTCCTACAACAAGGTGTTGATGGGAAACTCTGCTTCTAGTCAAGGAGTCAGAAAAACTTTGATTTATGTGAACTGAGCAGTAATTTGGAAGCCTGCATAAGTTACATGGTGTAGAGCTATAGTTGGATTGTTTTTCTTTCTTTCTTTTCTTACTTTATGTATAGTTCCTGTTGAAAAACAAGTACAAGGGTATTTCGGTCATTTAACCTTATCTTTATTCATATGTCTTGATGTAATCTTGTTCCTTATCTTGAATTATGTCCATGGTCCAATTTTTATGTATATAGAACATGTAGAATGAGAGATATAAGAAGATTAAGGTTTCACTTAAGTGAGGGGCATATTTGCAATTCTGCTCAACTCCCTTCTCCACTCCCTCTTTCATTCTCTCTCTCCAAATCTCTCTCCTTACTTTTTCAGTTCCATTAGAAAAATAGAATATTCAAGTATGAAGAAGAGGGCTAGCCTCAGCTGGAAATAGGGAGAGGAGGGATTCCCCAACTATGATTGTGGCACAGGAGAGCCTAGTCTTAGCTCATTCATCTGAGATACAATTTGCAGCACAAAGAATACGGAAATGGTGTGCTACCAGAGAATACAGAGAGGACCGTGAACATCTGAAATTTCATCAAATGCATGCTTTAGCTTCCTAGGAGGAGGACTTTGCTTCGATAGCCAATGGACAAGAATTGAATCTCCTTCTATGAGTACTGGTTCTGTGAAATTCTGAGAAAATAGCTTGATTCATTTGAGGAAGGCTTAGCTTCCACCTCTAGTGAATCAGCATCGCCATCAGGACCTGAGAAAGTTAACTGTACTTGACCCCTTACAACTCCAAACCCCGCTGGCTCGGGATTCCCTTAGGAGCTCCCTACAAAGTTCAGCTAGTGTTGGATTATGAATGGAATTAATCAACTAAATGAACATAACAGAAAAGAACAAAACAGAACCTCAGCAAAAAGTGCTCTGGAATTTTATTACTGTCAGTCTACAAAACCCAGTTACAGAAGTTCTCTTGAATCCCATATTAATAACACCTCCTAAAACAGAATTTTCTATTGAAACTTAGCTGTAGACTTTTTAACTCAAGTAACTTACTAACATAAGACTTTTTTAGGACTGAACTAATTAATTGAAGTTCTATTTGCATTTTGTAAACCGGGCATGGAGAAAATTCCGGCGACTACATTAGGATATAACTAATTAGCAAAGGACTTACCAACTTTGCCATTGTTTTTACTTACTGTTGTCTTTCCAAAAATAAAGGATATTAAAAGTCAGATTTCTGATCTGATTTCTTCCTCTTTCCTTGAGTAAGTTACCATAGAATTCATCTGCTATATGCCTGCATCAGTAAGTCTTCAATCTCATCATGAATCGCAAACAACACCAAGGAGGAGCTTTCTTTCTGAAAACCTAAGTGATGATGATTGTTAGTGGAGTCAGATAGAACTTTGTGCTCATTCATAATATATTTTCTTATATCGAGCAATTTTGAATCGCATTTAGAGTAGATTCAAGTAGCATTCTGTACATGACCTGGGTGTTGGTGGTCCGGTGGTTGTGGACTATTATTAACAGAATCCATTATGGACATGGGCCTTTATAAAATATTTTGGAAATCTCTCAGATTGTCGAGTTACTACCGAGCTTGAATTTGGAGTTTTTATGACATATATAATTTAACCAATAAGGATTTAGGTGTATCTTAGACAATATGAGTCCAGGGTGATTAAGGGTCCATCTTCTCCTTAATGCTGTAAAGTAGCAACAAATGGACTGTATCAGTAGGACCATACCAGTTCTTGCACCTACTTTGAACTGTCATTTACAGCCCTGACCTTTTGGTCAGTGAAAGGGTTTCTTCAGTAGTTATCACACTGATTGGATGGGAGAGTTGTCTACCATGTGATGGTGAGACCCTTTTATATCTGTTGTGTTACTTGAGCCACTCTATTTGCATGCAATCACATCTTTATCAATATGTCAACAACTGTTTTCTGAAGGATGCAATCCAATCTGTCCGACATCTCAACTTGCAGGTGCTGTGGAAATGCGGTGGGTTGACACTTATTTTCCATTCACCAATCCGTCATTTGAACTAGAAATTTATTTTCAGGTATTCAATTATTTGTTATACTTTGGTTTTCTGTAATTGGTAATCTGTTGTCCATTGGGCATCAGAGAAGCAATGATTTTTGTGTGATTGTGGAGAAATGGTTGTAGGAATATTGCATAATATTTGTCATAAGATTTTGAAAAGCATAGACGATCTTGTTTTGGATTGATTATCATATATAATGTTGTCCCAGGAGAAATGGCTGGAAGTTTTGGGTTGTGGAGTAACTGAGCAGGATATATTGAATCAGAGTGGTAGAGCAGATGATATTGCCTGGGCTTTTGGACTAGGGTTGGAGAGGCTTGCAATGGTTCTCTTTGATATACCTGACATTCGGCTCTTCTGGTCAACTGACCCAAGATTTACCTCCCAAGTAATGCTTTGAACCTGTCAGAGGAATTCTGTTGTGATTCTCTCTCTGTTATTGCTTTATTCTTTATCTTATGAATGGTCTTTTTGATTTTTTCTATGTTTACAATAAAACATTGAAACTTCCAGTTTATGTTTTACCTTAGTTTTCACCTTTTTGATACTAGTTTTTGGGATTTACTCATTCCTCAATGTTGAAACTTAGGATTCCATGATGTATAATCACGGTAGAAGAGGATTAATGGGATGAGAAGAAGAAGAAGAAGAAGAGTTGTGGAGAGAAGGTTTTAGGAGGAGAAGAGGAAGAATAGGGTAATGGACTTATTCCAAACCCTCCTCCTTAAGCTATATTTATAGATGATAAAAATAAAATATTACAATTATACCCTTCACCCTAGTAAGAGTGAAGAGGAGACATAAAACATAAACAAATTACATCAATGACACCCTAATTACATTATATCTTCCAACACTCAATTTAGCAGATGGTATTGCTAGACTCTAGTGATGCTGCAATTCTGTCTATGGTTCTTCTCTGTCTATTTCCTTGCAGCTTTTTGATAACATTTGATCTTCTTCAAAGAGCCTACTGCTACTCCTATTCTTTCTTTCATGCTTTCACTTTCTGTAAAGTTCAATGATGGCCAGTAAGAAAAGAAAAAGTACCTGATTTAGAGTTTGTCACTTGCAGTTCTCTGAAGGCCAGCTTGGTACCAAGTTCAAGACATTTTCCAAGGTATATTTATTTTACAATGAGAGAACTCTATCAGTTGACACAGTACATAGTTGTTGAAACATACATGTAATCTACTGGTATTTGAGAGTCCACCATTGAAGTCTGTATGAATAATCATGAGAATTTTTTTCTACAAGTGAAAGAACCATAGCCATCTGAAGTTAGTGACTGTTTCTGTATGCTTTGTTCATCTGATTTGAGATTTTAAATGTTGCTTTATGCACTGCAGGATCCTTCAAGTGAAAGTTCTGGATTGCCTACGTGTCAATTAATATTATAGCTCTAAATGCTTTACTAATATACGCTAGGTCCCATTACACCTTCCTAAGTGTATGTTCTGTTCCCTTACATACTGAGGCCGGTTCCTTTAAATACATTCTTGCAGTTTCCTCCTTGTTATAAGGATATGAGTTTTTGGATCAATGATTCATTCACGGAGAATAATCTATGTGAGATTATTAGAGGGATTGCTGGAGATCTTGTTGAAGAGGTATGTCCATTCTTTCTGAGTTACTGTTATGAGCACACTCATTTTAAATTGTTTAAGAGTTTAGTCGATGCTTGATATCAGCATTTAAGTTAAACGGAATTCTTTTACATTCTCTTGCTTGTTACCAGTTCAGAAATTAAGAAAAAAAAGTGAGAGAGCAAAAAAGATAAAAAGAAAGTAGAGATGTTTGTTTTGGAACTTAAGTACTTGACAAAAGACAGGTGGCTTCCATAATTGGGAGCCCTTATGTGCAAGGCCTACCAGTGGATGAACCACTTTAAAAATTCTCATACTTTCGGCTGGTTATTTGTGCCAGTTTCATCTCAGAATGGCTTGCCAAAGTTAGGAGTGAGTTTGTTAGTTAGTGAATCAACCCCATTATGGTTTTGGATGATCCTGAACAGCTGGAAGATGGCCTCTTACCATGGCTGGTTATTTGTGGATGAGACTGGCCTAATTCAAGAATGGCGGTCTTCTATCTGTCTGTAATGTACAAAGATATCTTCATCCACATTCAAATTGCTTGAAGTTCATTGATGAGATCATAGAAGTGTTTTTTTGTAGGATTTTGGGTTTTGCATGTGCAGCTCGGTTGTCAGCTTGTGTTATGAATACACTGTCCAGATTGGAACACCTTGAGTGGCCTCAAAGTGACTGTGTACATGTGGATCACCATAAATTATTTAGTAAATGCATGATGAGATGAAGCTTGTGGGGACCTACGTTACAAGGATTTCACCACAAATGGATTGAACCCAATAGTCTGTACAATGATCCTAGCTCAACTAAGTTGTTGTTATTTGTAACCATTGATTTGAACAGTTAACTTGTACAAAATTGATTGACTGCAGTTGAGCAAAAAACATGGATTTTTACCATACATCATCCCACATTGGGGATATTACAGTGTGTTCATACTAACTAATAGCTAACTTGAGTTTCACTTCTTCCTAGCACAAGAACCACTGACAATACCATAATCGTTTCTTCTGTTTGTTTTATTTCTTTCTATTCTTTTGATTGGCTAGACCAAAATAACCAAATGATCAAACTTATAGCAAAAGCATCTTGCTGCGCTAGCTAGTGCACAACGGCTTTTCAGCGGCCTGATATTATATGCTGCTGCAGAAGTAGGGGGTGCAGGATTAACAGATCAACACATGTAGAAAGCATGATAAAACCGTTACTTCTTCATGACACACCTACAGTTTATTTATTTAGACCCTCTTGACTGTCATGCTTTTACTTTATTTTAGCCTTTTTCCCTGTCGCCACTTTGTTTCCTAGCCACTTTAAACTTCGTATGCTGCATTTTTGTGTCTCTTGTAATGTGATGAGATTCACTTGGTTGCATAATCCGAGGGTTAATTACTGAGCTGATCCATTGCTGTGGAAGATTCTTTACCTTTTCTGGATAATACCTAGAATTTATGTTTTTTGATAATTTTTAGTAATCTTTTATACCCTGTTTTTTCGTTAGAGAACTTTGTGTTCCTTGCCCCTCTTGAGTACAGTTCTCATTGTCTCCCAAAAGAAGAGCACGCTTGAAGTTGCTCAGTGTGGAAGCATAGTTTGTTAATTCTTTTGAACATAAAAGTTTTGCATGCTGTACAATTTCGTATTTGCTTCTCTTTCTTTCTCTCTCTCCTACTTTCTTTATTTTCATCACCCCCCTGATTCCTACTAGATACTCCAAACACCCGTGGAACTCGAACCAAGACATCACATAGCAAAAGGCTCAATTTGCCACAATACCCATGGGCTCAAGTCACTTTATTATTACTGTTTCAATTTTAAAATACCTGCAGACTGCTTTTGTTACTGTAGTTATTGAAGTCCTGCCTAGTGTCCAAACCTGTACTTGTACTTGATGACGAACATATTGCTATTTCATCGGACATATTTGTTAAAGTTTCTTTGAACGAATTATTCTTCATCTTAAGTAGATGTCTGTGCTTGAAACCAGGTCCAACTAATTGATAATTTCTCCAACAAGAAAGGAATGACCAGTCATTGCTACAGAATTGCATATCGGTCAATGGAACGTTCTCTTACAGATGACGAGATCAATAAGTTGCAGGTAAATAGGAAAGAAAGGTTATTCTATGGAACTAGGATATAATAGCAAGTAACTGTGAAAAATTATGGAAGAGTTTACTTCTTATAACATTCTTTGCTCTTAATTTGATCAATTTAATGCAATTTTTCTTTTCATGTTCAATGAAATGGAATCTCTTAGTTTTCTTTGTGAATGGCAAAATGGAAACAATTTTTATGGTGTTGACTGTGTCAATTTTAGGCCTGATGTTATTGATGGTTAGGGAAAGCTTTCTTTATCACTATTTTTTTTTTGTTTTGTTTTTTGCATGGTTGTTACTATACATATTGAGAAAGAGACTTAGCTAATTTATATATGAAAAACATGTATAAATTCTTCTCAAGGCAGTGGAACTGCTTTTGGTGTGATGAGGTGGGTTCTACTGTAGGTTTGGGACCTTACATGTTTCACCATTTCTTTTTCTTTTTTTATAGAATTTATATCTGCAGGTTTTCTAATGCATTTGATGCTCTATATGCAGCGGGATGTCAGAGAGGCAGTCCAAGGTAAGTTGAATGTAGTTCTAAGGTAGAGATAATGCTACCTGAATATGTCAGAGAGAACAAGAGAAGCTAGATGTCATTCTCATAGAGGTATTTATACCTGATAATGTGATCCAATTTTTGTTTTCTTTGTGCAATGTAAACAATTAGATGTCAAGTTATTGAATTGTTTGATGTTCCAAACATACACTTTTGATTTTGTGAAGTTTGTAGGATGTGGAAATTTTACTTATCAATTTTCATCTCTGCTTCTAATCATTGTTAATTCTGGATCACAGAAAGAAAAAGGAGACAAGCCACTCACAGTACTACAAAAGCACATTTTTTCATAAACAAAGCGAAAAGAAAGAATAGCTAACTACCTTTGCTTTTGGAACCCCACCACATTGTCTACCAAATATTAGAGATTAATGTTCCAGCAACAGTAGGGAATAAAAGGAAAGGATGAAAAGAGGAGTAGAGAGAAGAAAAGAGAATTGCAAGGACAGAGAAATTCAACTAAACAAACTTTTAGGTTGTAATTTGGACAAAACCTTGCTAAAAAATTCACGAAAGACATTTTTGAGCCAACTCTGACTTCCCTGTCTATAAAGTCTAGGTTTAATAAAAAGAACCAACTTTCTGAAGTCAAAACTAAGTCTGGAAAGTTCACTTTAAAAAGGTTTGCAACCATTCAGTTAATCAAAGTCTAGGTTTTTGCTATCACTGTTGTAGCTCTTCCTCGAGACTCGTAGGTGTTGAAAAACTAGTAAAAGGGCATTTTGATCATTTCACCTTATCCTAACTTTTATTTTTTGTCGTAATCTTGTTCCCTATGTTGAATTATATCTATTATCCAAGTTTCATGTAACATGTAGAGTGGGAGATATAAGAAGATTAGAGTTTCACTTAAGAAAGGGGTATTCCTGTAATGTTATGATAGCCACTTAAATTAATAGGTTGGGGGTTGTGCACAACCCCCAACACATCTCATGCTCTTGACTTTTCCCCAACTTCTATCTTTCTCTCTCTCTCTCTCTCTCTCTCTCTCTCTTTCATTTTTTCATGGTATCAAAGTGGTAGATCACTTTTGGGAAGGTCTTTTGTCAATCCTTATCATCCTTTGAAGCACGATTACATAAAAGAAGGATCTCCTCAGATTTTGTGGCTATTAGTTGTTCAAGCCTTACGTTACCTACGCCACTACTTACTTCCAGATATTTTGTGCAAGGTTAATTATACAAATTATTTTCATGCACAATGATCAATGGTACTCACAAACGCAATCACATATAAAATACATGATTTTTAAGTGGTTCAAATTCTTTCCAAAATTGCAAGTCCACCTCCTAGGATGTTTTAGTACCTTGAGAATCCACTAAGTTTGGATTGTCTTATAACATCTATAATAAATCACCACTAAGGCCAATTATAATATTGCCTACACAACTAATAATAACACTCAATTGACCAGAACATCCAACTTACAATAACACTACCTTAGATTTACAATATTTAACTAAGCATATTAGTCTAGACCCACAAAGGTTTCCAATATTTCACAAGATTACACAAGCCTATACCTACATAGGAATTTACAGTAGCTCATTAGGCACACCAGCCTAGACCCATAAAGGGATTTTCAATTCCACTTGCCTATAATAGGTCTTATGGCTCACATAGCAACAAACACAATTTCCTAACTACTACTCCTCAGTCGCAACAAGTTTTTCAAATAATCTTGGGGTGAGGGTGGTCTTACATACATACTCAAGGCTTGACCCAATTGCAAAAATTACTTTCATACAATGCATCCCAATGTAAACTACCTCTCAATAGATAGATTTTAATAATCAAAGTACAAAGAAATAAGTACACCAAAACTAAATACTTACCTAATGTAATCAATAACTTAAAATAATTATTAGTGACTTGATTTTAAAATCTAGGTAGGATAAGATGCCTTACTTAGAAAATATAGGCTCCATGTAAATATGGGATTAGCTTTTCATGTTGGAGAATGCACACAATGCTACTTTATGTAATAATGATTTCAAACTATAGCTCACAAGTAGTAATATGACTTTTAATGAATGATTTTAGAATGTACTTTCACTTGTTCACTATACTCAACCAAGTAGCATTATATCTCATAAGTATATGCATGCAAATACTTGGATTTGAAATCTTATCTCAAATTTTAATATTTTACAAAAGCACTTTCAAATACCCCCAATAAATTTGCATCTAGCATGTATTGATATGATTGAAAATAGAAGTTGTAAAAGAAATTTCAAGTGGTACTCAATCATACAACTACTCACCCAACCATGATTGAATCTAATATGATATTAAATAATTTGGTACACATTTAACAAACTAAGATCTATGTATTCAGTAAGGATTTAAATGAAGAAAACAAAAATACTTAGCTCAATGAGAATAATTGTCAAATTTGGATTTCTTTTAAGCTTTAGATGAGGCAAAAACTTCTCAAATCATGTGAGAGGGCTTAAGAGGCCTAGTTTTCATTGTGGGGAAAATGATATTTCATTTAGGGGAGTTTGTGATAAATAGGATAATTCCCGATTATTGAAGAATAGGTGTGAAAGAGTCTTGCATGATTTTCACAACAAGAAATTTCACAAAGCATGATGGAGTCCTACAAGAATTTCATGAAAGGAAGTCTCACAAAATAATTTTCGTTAAAAAGTGTTTTAATTATGTTAGTCTTATATTTTTGTTCAGTTGTTTAATTACTCTAGGATTTATCTTTAAGTCTTTGACTTTAAGTGTAACTGGGATATGGGCAGTATAATTGTAATTCGATTCTATTTCTACCCTAAAGAGGTATTAGTTGAGTCAACAAGTTAAACAATCTATCAACACTACAAGGGGGGCCTACCACATCGTGCCAATGGTAGATAATCATACCTTAATCGTGATTGCATATTTTGATAAATAATGTTATCTGGCTTTATAATGCTAATCACCCTTGAAATCAAACTAATTGATTGAGAAGATTTTGCTTCATATATGCTCTAAGCAACATATACGATTTCTTTAGCGTTATTGATGCTTAACAAATAGAGGAAAGCACCATTAACAGCCTCTTTATGCTGCATGAACTTCCAATCAGGGTCACCCTCAACAATCATTCTAATTGAGATTACCTGAGACCTATACTATGTCGGATATGTGAAAATAGATTGAATCTTTACAAAGACAATTGCAAAAATATTAGAATAAGATGGTCTGAAGATGGTTAGTTCTTTGTGATAGAAAACTATGATTCACTTTGAAAGCCCAAACACCCATTTCTGCTTCCTTGTAAAGTAGGGGTTATTCCCTAATTTTTCATCTAATTCATGCCATCTTTCAAGCGGAACAAGTTGTTTACATGGACCCTAAAAATGGTGGCTTGTAGTGTACAGTTCAGAACTTAATTATGAGAATGAAGAAATTGAATTAGATGGCGATAAATCCAAATAGTTTTCAATAGTTAAGATGGTTATTGTGATTCCAATTATTTATCTCAAATTCGTTGGTGTTATTATCTTTTTATTAGTAGCATTATTGATATTATGAAAATACTATGTAAGTTATCTTATATTTTTATTTTTTATTTTCAGGATTGAGAGACGACATATAGGGAGAAAACAGGAGGAAGAAAGAGGTTACGGACTTGTGTCCTCCCCCTCTCCCTGAGGCTCAATTTATAGATGAATAAAAATTTAATATTACAATAATACCTCTGAAACTTAAACTAATTACATCAATGTCATCTTTATGAGATGACTCTTTATATACCATCATGTCATCACTGTGTAGGCCTGTGGGTCTTGAGCCTATCCTCCACCTCTCTTGGATGTGTGGGTCTTCCTTGGTCTTGTGGGTTTGAGCCCATCTTCCACACACTTGGAAGTGTGGGCCTTCCTTGGTCGTGTGGGTTGGACCCATCTTCTAACACTCCCCCTCAAGTAGGGGATGAGAGAACATCTTGAATGTCCAACTTACTACAAATGGTGTATAGGATCTTCCCATATAAAATAATATTCCATTTTATCTTCGAACACTCCTCCTCAAGCTGGTGGTCTCTTTGTTCTTTACCAAGAGACCCCGTTGGCAAAATATAAGAGAGTAAAATCACTTGTAGTTGTAAGACATAGCGTCATACTTTAGTCAAATGATCATAGTAAAAAATATTATTCGTTCAATTTCACAGGCACAAAAGTAGTCCTATTATGGGGTACAAAATCTACCCACTTTCTCAGGGTAGCTTAAAAAAAAACACCTGTTAGGTGAGTAATAGACTAGACTCACACTGAATGTTGGGCACACTCCTATCCTCTGTAGGTAGTGGGTCTATAGGCATTGCTCAGAAGTATAGTAATAAACTCCTCCATCATGTTGTCCCAACACAGAGCACCGACTTTCAAATGGAAGGAGTAAAACTGCAAAAGGTAATCACCAGAAGATAATATTTTGGGGCCACCATATGCTTTCTTCTTCATCAAAATAATCAATGATGACAACAATCAACAGTTGAGGACTCAATAACAGTAGTTGAAATGGGCATGGCCCAAATAATGAAAATCCTTAAAAAGGGACCCATAAAAAATCCCAAGATAGTCCATCACTAAATAAGGAAGTTGCACTAAATAATATGCTGGAACCAAGAAATAAGTTACCAATACTTCAAGATAATAATTAAGCCGAAGACTAGGATTGAGTCGAGTCAAGTTAGGTATCAGACCAATATAGCCTAGTCGCAAAAGAAATAGGTATAGAACTCAGTACTCACACACGTATAACAGAGGCAATAAGCAAGTGGGCTGGGCCGAGTTGACAGGACCGGGTTGACTCGATCCGAGTTGCCTCAAGTTAACTCAATTAGGCTGGTGCAGCTTGACAACAGTGAGAAGAGTTGCCGAGTTCGTTGGGTTGACTCGGGCGGAACTCAGCCACCCAAACGTTGCTTGACTCGGACAATTTAAATGAAGCGAAATTAGTGTCATCCTCCTCACTTCTGAATAGAGTGGGACATCCGAAAACCATAGATGGTAAGCAAATTTTGAAAAAATAGCAGAAAGATAAGCCAGGCAGAGACTTCGTCTTCTAGAAACAACAACGTAGCTGGCGCAATGACTTGAATATCAATCTGAGCCAAAGACGGAAAATAAGTAGCAAGAATCGACGGCAGAGACAATCTTGGAGAGGCAACAACGAAAAAAGGGCAGTTTAATTGTAATTGGACTCTACTATTTTCACCTATTATAAATAAAGATTCATGTACTCAAATTACATCAACTTAGTGAAGTTTTTCTCTTTTCCAGAAGTTAGCGAAGTTTACGAGTCCTGTGCTATAAAACATATTGCATACCTAATATTTGGAATCTTGATTGCTATCCTCTTTACGAAACTAGAGGTATTGAGATTTTCTATTTTGACACTTAGACTTTGGGTCTTCAATTCTTCATTCTTCACTAAGGTGCTTCTTCAATGTAACTTGAGTCTTCATTTTGGCTTAAGGCTTTGTGTCAAATTATTTGTTCTTCCTCATAAACCTTGTAATTGAGTCACTTGAGGGAAAAAAACTGATGAATTGTAAATTGTCAGCTTAGCTTGAATTTTGTTATCATCAAAATCTAGGACATAGGTCAACCTAGGGTATGCAACTTCATCTCATAGAAATTGCAAGCTAGAACATATCTCAAACATGCCACATCTCAAAATCAAGTTGTTGATATCTTCACAAAAACAATTGCTACAAGACTTCATTCTACTTCTTCACTAAGGTGTGTTGAATTTATGAAAAAGATAAATACTTAATTGACTTATTATAATCAGAGTACATAAACCTCTATTTATAATAGAGGAAAGTAGTAGAGTCCAATTACAATTAAACTAACCTTGTCCCAATTACACCCAAACTCTAACACTTAAAGATAAGTCCTAGCATAATTAAATAACCTAATATAAGTAGAAGACTAACATAACTAAAACACCTTTAAACTGAAACTTCTCTATGAGACCTGCTTCTATAATAACTGTTGTTCTGTTAGACTTCTTATTATGTAAGACTTCTTCTGCCGCCTCACGTGATCATGGTGGGTCTCATATCTTATGAACTTGGGCCCAACACTCTTGGATATGTGGGTCTTCCTTGGTCTTATGGGCTTAGGTCCATCTTCTAACACACTTGGATACATGGGCCTTCCTTGGTCGTGTGGGTTTGGGCCATCTTCCAACTCTCCCCCTCAAGCTAGGGGTGAAAGAACATCATGAACTCCTAGCTTGCTGCAAATGATGTATAGGATCTTCACGTATAAAATGGCAGTCCTCTATATCTTCCAATACTCCCCCTCATGCTGGTGCTCTCTTCCATGAGGCCCAGCTGGCATAAGATAAGATAAGTGAAAGTAAAATCACTCCAAGTCGTATGACATCACTCCATACTCCAGTCATAACCCATGCCGGATGTAGGTCACACTCCTATCATTCTCAGGTAGTGGCACTTCTATCTTTCGCAGGTAATGGGTCTATACGTAGTGCTCAGAAGTGCAGTAAAAGCTCCTTCATCACCGTGTCTCTCCACAGGATAAACGACTCTCAAGTGGTAGGAGTAATAAATGCCAATTAAGAGGGGTAAGATATATGTAGTAATAAGCTCCTCCATCACGGTGTCCCAACTGGGCACCAATTCTCACAGGTAGAAATGGGTGATAAATATCTGTCATTCACAAGACGGCTATAAAAGATGTGATACGTTATAAATGTCTATCATTCATAAGACAATGATAAAAGACCCATGGGTACATATATATATATATATATATGTCTCAAAGGATTTAAAACACCCAACCATGATGGACTTAAACTCCCAATCAAAGCAACACACGAGTTTAACCCAAAGATGTTTGTGAGAGTCAAATAAAGGATGAAAGGAGATAGGATACTGAGGCCACCACTTCTTCAATAATAATGTCTTCCATAATAATTGTGGCTATGTTAGACTTCTTATTGTGTAAAACTTTTTATGCCACCTCATATGATCATGGTGGATCCCATATCTTATGGGCTTGGGCCCATCTTCCAATACTCTTGGATATATTGGTTTTCCTTGGTCTTATGGGCTTGGGCCCATCTTCCAACACACTTGGATACGTGGGTCTTCCTTGGTCGTGTGGGTTTGGGCTCATCTTCCAATACTTCCCCTCAAGCTGGAGGTGAGAGAACATCATGAACTCCCAGCTTGCTACAAATGGTATAGGATTTTCTCGTATAAAATGGGAGTCCTCCATATCTTCCAACAAGGTGTTTCTTCAATGTAACTTGAGTCTTCATTTTGGTTCAAGGCTTTGTGTTAAATTATTAGTTCTTCCTCATAAACCTTGTAATTGAGTCACTTGTAAGAAAAAAATCTGAAAAGTTATGAATTGTAAATTGTCAGCTTAGCTTGAATTTTGTTATCAACAAAATCTAGGACATAGGTCGACCTCTGCAACTTCATCTCAGAAAAATTGCAAGCTAGAACATGTCTAAAACATGCTGCATCTCAAAATCAAGTTGTTGATATCTTCACAAAAGCAATTGCTACAAGACTAAATTCTACTTATTCCAAGTCAAACATCTATGATGTATATACACTAGCTAGAGGGGGAGTGTTGTATATATTTCAGACTTTGTGTACATTACTTATTCCAAATCTAGTGGGATTCTTGTAAGTTTTACTTGAAATTATTATAAATAGAAGCTAGGGGAGGAAGGGGAAGAACTGTAAACCCTAACCTAAATTCCTCTTTCTTTCTCTCCCCTCATCCATCACATACACTCTCTTTCTTCTTCTCTTCTTCCAAAAATTCATCTTTTCTCTCATTCCTTCTTCCACACTTTATCTACAAGCTCCCTAGAAATTGTATTAATGGAACCCTAGAATCTAACACCAAGTAAATGTTGAAAAAGTTAGAAAACAAACAGTTCAACATACTACGGACTAGAAGTCATTCATTTGCTTTGGAGAGGATATGATATCTATGTGTTGAAGTTGAAGTATGTTTTTTTTATTTCATTACTAGTGTAACACACTCACTTTTTTATTTTAGAATTTATCAATTCAACATACTATGGGCTAGAAGTCATTCATGTGCATTCAAGAGGAGATGATATATACGTATTAAAGTTGAAGTATGTTTTTTATTTTATTATTAGTGTAACACACTCACTTTTTTATTTTAAAATTTGTGGGTTAAAATTGCTTTGAGATTGGTTAATTTTGGATTAATCATTAGTCACAGTATGGGTGGACTGAATGATCTGAAGAAGAATACTTAAGTGTATAAATTTAAGTATTATTTATTTAAATGTTTTATTTTAGGGGAGAGTAATATTATAATTTAATTATGCTTATTCAATAGGTTGACAAATGGTGCGAGAGGCAAAAGAAGTTGTTGAGCCAGTTGATGAGTATGGCATAGTGCAAAGTGCATGTGGTCCCAAGTATTCTTCTTAAAATTTTAAAATTCACTAGTGCATTATTACCTTACACCAGTGAATTTTAAAATTTTTTACCTTACACTCACAAATTTTTAAAATTCACTAGTAAGAGGAGAACCTTAACCAGTGAAAATTTAACTTTGTTGGTGAAGAACTTCATTGTAAGTTTCGTTAACAACTGCACCACTAAAATTTGGAAGTCATTAGTGATATAATAGTTAACTTCATCAATGAAACATGAAAATCATTGGTGCAATTACAATTTTACCAGTGAATTTAGAAATTCGTTGGAAGTAAGTTTTTTCCTGAACATGGAATTTTTTTAGGCCAACAACTACACCAGTGAAAGCCAAAAATTGCTAGTGTAATCTAGTAATTAATCAACGAAATCCAAAATTCACTAGGAAAATTTACAATCACACTAGTGAATTTCAGAATTTGTTGGAAGTAATGTGCTCCAAGAATGGAAAAATTTCATTGGAAACTTTTCACAAAAAAAAAAAAGTGAAATTCGTAAGTATAGCTAGCACTACACTAGCAAATTTCTCATTCTTTGCTGTGGTCCTAAACTCATCTAATGAATTAAGTACCAGTAGTAATAATTCGATAGTGAAATTTAATTTATTGGTAGTAGTATTTATTTACAAATCCGATTTTTTTTGTAGTTGAAGCAAAAGAAGTCAACCTCTTGTCATAATAGAAAGAGTAAAGAAGTTACATACAAAGAAACAAAAAAATCTGAAAGAAGAAGAGGAGTCAACTCCACTGGGATGAGTCAACCCCATCAAGCACATAGGAAGGGAAAAAAGAGTCAAACCCTAGTTACAGAAAATTTTGAAAAGAAAAAAAGAGTAGATCCCTCAATAGGAGTCAACCCCATAAAGCAAAAGGAGTCAAGTCCCAATGATAAAATTTTCTTGAGAAGAAGAAATCGACCCCATTAGGCAAGAAAAAACGAGAAAAGAGTAGAACTCCACTTAGAGGGACTTTTGAAATAGAAAAAAGAGTCAGCCTTTATACTGAAGAACATATAGTAGGAGTCGACTACATGGGAGGAGTTGATCCCATCTAATCAAGTGAAAAATAGCAAAAAGGATTCCACTCCACCTAATAGAGACTTTTGGAACAAAAAAGGAGTCGACCTCTTTAGGGTGAATAAGAAAGAGGAGTTGAACCTTGGGGAGGATTCGATTACAAAATCAAGTTGTTGGAAGAAAAAGATGTCTGACCCCATGCTCAATAGTTGCTCCCCAAACTAAAAAAAAATCAAATATCCTGAATGTTGAACCAAAATCCAGAAATTGTAGGTTTCTAAAATTTTTAAGTAACCTACCAATATGTTCAACAACAAAAATAGGATTTATCGATTATTTTTCATACTTTTTGGATCTAGTTTTCATCTATTGCTAATTGCTAAAAAGCCTTATCCACTCATCAACACAAACATTTAAACATTGGAATTCATGCTCTTTAACCCAAACATATCCCAAATGGAATCTCTCTTTCCCTATAGTGAAAATCAAGCCTCCTAAGTCCTCACACACGATTTGAGAAGTGTTTTTCTCCTCCAAAACTTCAAAGAAAACTATTGAAACTAAATTCAATAGTTTTCTTTGTTGAGTTAATTATTTTCTCTGTTTGTTCATTTAAATCCCTATTGAATACTTAGATATCAATTTGGTGAATGTATACCAAGTAATTTTAAGATAATATTTGATTCAGTCATTGCATTATAAGTAGTTGTGTGATTAAGAACCATTTGAAATCAGTTTTATAGGTTCCTCCATTTTTTAGATCAAAATAACACATTTTTGTATGTTATTTTATTGGGACATTTGAAGGGCTTTTATCAAGTATTAAATTTTGGGGATAATATTTTAAATACAATTATTTACATGCTTATATATATCAATGATACTTGGTTGAGAATAGTGTACTAGTGCTAAGTATACTTTGAAATCATTTATGCAAGTTCACATAACTACTCATACTATACTTTGAAATCACTTATTGCATTGAGCTACATTATGTGCATCCTCAACTTAAAAAGCCAATACTAAATTTACATTGAGCCTATGTTTTTAAGCAAGACATCCTTAGCTGCCTATATTTTCAAGTTAAGTTATTCAGGATTGCTATGAGTTGTTTTCATTTTAAAATCAAGCCACTAAGGATTATTTTAAGTTTTTGAGTACAATACTTAGGATTCATGTATTTAGAATTGTTTATACCTAGATTGTTAAAATATGTCCACTGCAAGGCAATTTACATTGGACTATGTAAGCAAGTAATTCTTGCAATTAAGTCAAACCTTGGGTAGGTAAAAATCGTCCTCACCCTAAAGTTATTTGAGAAAAATTGTTGTGGCTGAGGAGTGGAAATTCGGAAGTTGTGTTTGTTACTATGTGAGCCATAATGAAAATCCCTATGTGGGTCTAGCCTAGCGAGCAGTTGAAAAATCCCTTTGTGGGTCTAGCCTAATGCACCTAGTTAATTGTTTTAAATCTTAGTGAGGGAGTGTTATTGTAAGTTGGCTATTTCTGTCCACTAAGTGGCTTAAATCTTTGTGTAGTCAAGATTGTAACCTTGGAGTCAATTTGCTATAGACACAATAGCGCAACCCAAGCTTAGTGAATCATCAAGGTGCTAAAACATCTTGGGGTGAACTAGCAATTCACAAGAGGATTATGAACCACCTAAAAATCTTGTATTTATGTTGTATGTAACGTACCATTAATCATTGTGCATGAACGTAATTTATAAAATTGATATTATAATTGAATTAATTAAAAACACATAGGAAGTAAGCAAAATGAGTTAAAAATAAGGACAAAGGTGAACAAATATAAAACGAGAAGACACTCAACATTAAAAATTCAAAGCTATAGCATAAGAGAGAAATCTAACCACAATTTTACATATTTCGTATTTGATTTCTGTCAAATAAGACTGAGTTTTCCTTTACTATCCTATTTGATAATGGGCATGCGCATCAGTTTCTTACAGATTCTCTTAAATTTACAGAGAGCCAGCTGATTACAATTATGAACGAACCAAAACAGAAATCTCAGGAAACAAAGTGGCAACATCTTGTTTTCATGTCAGTAGATGGATCAAATTTAGAGAAAAGTTAAGATATAATAAAGGGCAAACAAACAGAAAGAACTTGTAGTTTTTCAAATGCGAAGGCATCTCATGACACGGGAAAGGCTGGGAAGGAGACAAAGCAGGAGGAGAAGAAAGAAGATGATTGCAGGTAGCCAACAACTAAATTAATGGAAGGTCCCCACTAGAGGATGCAAAGGTCCGTGCGACAATTTATTGTTATTGAACGACTGCTGCAGGAAGATAAGGCCTCCCGACCCAACCACAGCACTTTTACGTGAATTTCTTAAATGCTTTTTACAGTGACGGTTGGTGAGAGCAGACACCTCTCCATTAACGTTTACACTGGTAAGAAGAAGTTGAAAGAGTATTTTAGCCCTGTATAAACTTGTTTGTTTCATCTCCTTCTTTGTTGGAGTCTACTAAACACCACCCTATTATCCTCTGGATGCCTTAAAGACCATTCTTAAAGTATCTGAAAGACCGCGTGGAAGAGACAAGACATATTAAAACAGGATCACTGATAGTGAAATGATTTATTGAATCCAGGGATGAAAGCAACGTGTGATTTTTTCTGAAATAAGTTTGTCATTGGCTTGGCTGAAACAGGAATGACATCAAGCAAAGAGGTTTTCATTAAAGAAAGTGTCTCTTCACATCTGATACGGTAGTTCAAGTGGCATTTTCATTTTTCGTATTTTAGTTTTCAGTGTAGAGAGAGAGATCCATTAAAAATCACTTCAAGATACCAGGTCTACGAGCTGTCTTTTCTAGACATTTATTGTCACCTTGTCAGAGGTTAATAAATGTTTCCATTGACTATTCTTTCTTTCTTTCAGATATCCAATACTGGGAAGACAAACGCCAGTTTTTCATGAATCCTCCAGGGAGATAAAAGATGGAATTACGAAGAAATGGAAGGAGTTAAAAAAGAAGGGGACTGTTGAATTGAACAGGAAGGGATGCATATATGAAACTGTTTTTAGTTCTCCGATCATCACCCCCAGAATTTTTTACTCACAGAAATGAGAAATGGCGACACTAGAGTAAAGAAAAATGGAATGGCGGTTGAGACTTCATCCCGTCCGGTAAGAAAAGCCTGGGAATCACTGTGGTAGGAGGAGAGAACGGAGAGATGTCAAACTGAAGAATGATAAGAATGACCAATCATCAAGTCTTTTACAGAAGAAGTCTTAAAAGTCAATGATGCTTTCAGACGAACGATTAAACGCTTACATGAAAGCGAAGAACAAAAGAAGAACATGACAGCCGCCATTAAAGCCAGCCTGAGAAATCAAAACCCATAAGACCCACGGTAACATTAAACCTTTTTTTCATTTTTTTCACTTACAGCCTTTTGTTGATCTCTTTGCATCGATGGCAAGCCGCATAAAATAAAATAAAATTCCTTTTTCAAATGCAATAATGTCACGTGTGGTCTTTATATTAGGATCACCTAGGAAGCGAATCTAGATCATTAAGATTATGTGGGGACTAGTTTCAGAATTGGGCTCTTTGAATTGATTTTATCCAAAAAATATTCTTTTGGGGCCTTGTTCACTTTTTTTTGGTCTAGATAGTAGGATAGGTAATCCAAAGATGCACCAAAATGATGGTGTGAGAATTCAAGTTCGAGAAGCTTAGCTAAAGTAATCTCAGCTGCCGACCTCAAACCATTCACTGTTGATCAGTGAAGAGGCATCTAGTTGGAAGCTAAGACAAGGAATCTCAGGCTTCTCTGCGCTCGAATTTAATGCAAACCAAAAGCATATACCTATGCTACCCGTCTGCTCCCTCCCTCTCTCTCTTTCTACTGTAATAATCTGAGTATCCTCATCCCTTGACGTGCATTTTTCGTTCCAGGAATTGGTTGTTTAAGAAAGCACACTAGTAATAAATAATTAATGTAGTCCGCATTATTGGAAGAAGCCAAAGGATGGGCAGACCCATATCACGACCATTAGATCCAAATCGGATGATCGAGCACGAGCCCACCTGGTTTGACTTCAATGGCATGGTGGGCAGTAATGGCGGGTGACGATCCCCAGTTCAAAACTCAAGCTAATTCGGCATGAAATGTTGAAAATCAAGCGTCTCTAATGGCGGGTGACGTGAAAGAGAAGAAGGGGAAATGGGGAAGAAGAGATTAAATACCTTGTTGCAGAGCCCAGCTTATCAGGGAGAGAGAATTGAAGGAGAAGGAGATATTGACGCGGCTCAATCAGATCACACAGCTACGGTGCATATAACCATGTCTTCAAATTGAGCCACGCCAATACCTCCTTCATTCGGATCATCTTCTCCTTCTCCGCCCTGTACTTTCGACGGCACGAATGCGATACGTTCGCCCTTCCCGTTGCATGATCGTTGCTTTCTCATAAGAGAGCGAGGACGCGGAAGTTGAACCTAGCAGGGACGGAGCAGACAAGTTGGCAAAACTCACAAGGCCTCGCTGCAACTCACTGATAAAGGTTAGATTCCAGTGACCACCGGAATAGGGGGAAGAGAGAGAGAGAGAGAGAGAGAGAGAGAAAGCGGAGTTGGGGAATCTGTAACTGATGGGGCCAGACGCTGGTTTTCTGGCGCAAGGGGTCACACGAGGAAGAGAAGGAAACGGCTGCAGAGGTTTTTTTCATAAGCGTTTGCCATTAGGGAAAGGAAAGGGTCCGTTTTATATTGGTTCCCTCTGATTCCTCATTAAGTGACACCAACTGCTGCCTAAAAGGAAGCAGATGGACAAGAGAGAGAAAGACAGCAGAGCCAAGATGCAGTAAAAACTCCACGGCAGACACAGTTGTAACCAGATAAATTTAATAAAGTTTCCGAGGTGAGAGAATCAAGAAGTAAAATCACCCAACCGAACCAGGCCTCACCATAATCATCAAACATGGAAGAAGAAAAAACAGTCGAAAGAGATGGTCTCCATGGTCTCCTGCTACTGGCACAATCTCTCATTTATCATTCGCCCGTCCCTGTGGAAGTCGGTTGCAGATATGAGACACCCTTTTCAAGAAAATGATCTTTCTTTCTTTTTCTCAGACAGATGAGACTTGGATAAAAATTGTGTTTAGACGAAAAGGCAGGCTCTAAGTTTTGGTGAGTAGGTGCAACTCCATCTTCTAATTCCACAATTAGGTGAGTAGGTGCCTTTCCCCACTCTCTCTCTCTCTCTCTCCCTCTCTCTTCATCATGGATCCCACCATACAAAGGGTATGGATCACAACATGTCCCACTTCCAGCATGAGAATCCAAACAGGTTGTTATTGACTATGGTGAAGAGGAAATATAGCGATCGTCACCATGGCATCAGTTGTTTCGGGGCTGCTGCTTACTGCTGCTCAAACTGTAAATCAAAGCAAGAGTCTTCTAGCAATGAAGCTAGACCTCTCCATGGATTCCCCGTTGGCAGGCCTTGGAGATTTAGTAGATTTTGGGTTTGTTGAGTTAACCTCCCCTATGTTGATTCACCACTCGACCTTTTGTAAACTAAATCCATTAACAAGCTTCACGGATGTGATAATCCAATACTGGATTTGATCAAACCAGATGGAAACTAATCCAAATTCACATTGTTTAACGGAGAGGGAAGGGGGAAGATTCTGTCCAGCAAGAAACAGGTTAGGGCATGTTTCATTTCCATAATTGAACAACTAATAATGTGGAAGACAAACCCTAGAGAGAAAAAAAAAATAGAGAATCCAATATACCTAATTCTTCCTCTAAATCCTCACAAACCACTAAAAAAACTAACCTAATAAACCCTAGAAAAAACCAGGATAGCCAAATAATTGAGAGAGAAAAGTACAAAAAAAGAAACCAAAGTACATGGGGAGATGCCTCTTCTCCCTCAGTGCTACATGATTGGAGTTGTACAAAGGACCCACCCATGAATAAGAAAACCAAAACCCATTCATGTCACTTATGTTTTCCACTCTTCCTTCCTCTAATTGACCCATCTTCTTAACCTTTTTCTCACAGTCACCTCAACCTGCAAACAAGCAATGATTTACTTAGAGAACACGAAGCAAATGGAACCCCACATTTCATGTGGCAAACATGTGTAAAGGTTGCTCCAACTGCTGTGGTGAGTCTGAAGTGCTGAACAATTTATAATAATGAATGATAGTATTCGAAGATAATCGTTTTTAAAAGCATCAGGAAGCAAAACGGACTGGGCCTGCTATAGTAGCATTTGAGCAGAGAATGGCACAGGGCAAACTGAAGCATCATACACAATGTAACTGATCTACTGTATCACCTGATACTCTTCTCCTATAAATGAATTGATGAGTTGGAGGGAAGAAATCAACTGCAAAGGCACAGCCTTGCATGCAATTTAATCATAAGCTAAAAGCAATAAGAGGGAAAATCAACAGATACATACTTACCTAGCCTTGGCAAAATCATCCTTTCCTCTTGTGCTGGCCACATTCCTTTGGGCTCTTTAGAAGGAGTGTAACCATAGAAGCTTCAACTTCAAATCCAACAATACTGACATGATTTCCAACAACATAATCAACCATGTTGCCTCTTGGTTATCCACCAGAAAGGAGTTCACCTCTATCAGCTCCCCCCTTCTCATCAATTGGAGCCCATTTCAGAACACACTTGCTTGGACCTCGCCTCCTCTGGCATTCTCAAGCTGATTTTTGATGGTGTGAGTGCTTGAGGGTGTCCTGGCATTGTTGGTTATGGGGGTATCTTCCGGAATGCTACGAGTCATGTCCTCTTCACCAATTTCGGCCCTTTGGGACTTGTTGACTTCAAAGATGTCGAGCTATTAGCTTTGCTATAAGGACTTATCTTTTTCATCATTGAGGGTCTTCTCCCCTCCTTAGAGACACTAGAATGTAATCAATAATTTTTTTGATATTCTACCCCTTTTTGAATGTTATTGGACTCATGTTCTGAGATTAACTAACGCCTTAGCTGACTCGATTGCTAAAGACGAAGCCTCCCTCCAACCTCTTGTTGTTGTTGAATTTAGGACCCCTTTACTGAAATCTCGAGCAAGGTGAGAGAGGGAGGAAGAAAAATAAAGAGAGAGAGCTCTCGGGTAGAGAGGACAAAGAGGGAAAAAAATAAAAAGAGTTTAGGCTAGAGAGGAAGTCTTCACGAGAGAGAAGTAGAGAACTACTTCACTTTCTTATTATCAATTTGAGTACAAATACCTCTATTTATAGTAGAGGAAAGTAGCAGAGTCCAAGTACAATTAAACTACCATTCTCCTAATTACATCCAAACTATAACTCTTAAAGATAAGTCTATCATAATAAAATAACTCAACATAATTAGAAGGCTAACATAACTCAAACTAAAACTATTTTATGAGGATATGATCATATGATAAAAATGTCAACTCGTTGTTATCATTATGGGTCCCACTTGATCTTCAAATCTTCCAACTCATTCCAGCTCGTGGTTCACATCTTCTAACTCATGCCAGCTCGTGTGATGACTCATCATGTCATCTCATGTTCTCATGGTGGGTCCCACCAACTCGTGCAACCATGGTGGGTCCCACATTGTAACAGTTGTAAAGGGAGCGCTCCTTTAATTCGGTTTGATTTCTTTTTCCTCTGAATAAATTCTCATTTCACTCAAAAAGAAGGGGGGGGGGGGGGGCGGAAAGCGTTTTCCAAAATTGTATAATTAACTCAACTTTGAACCTTAGGGATTGTGTGTATTTTGATTTTCCAAAGTTACGTTTTGTCATCGTAAAAAAGGGGGAGATTGTTGACCATAGGTTAACTCTCTTCTTGTTTTTTTATGATAAAAAAAAACTTAATAGAACTGACAATTTGCAAACTAAGTATTTCATATACTTTACCTTTAAGATATATGCATTTCAAGGTCTAAAGCTTCAAAATGAATAAAGCATAATCAAAACCTCAAGCATCATGGCAAGTCTACTCTTGAAGAAGCATCCTTGAAGAATAAGACAATGTGAAGGCTAAAGTTTAGGATTCATTTATGCATATCGAAACTCAGTCCATGTAAAAGAAAGATCTCCAAACTCCTTTGATTTGAGGTACAATGTTAAACATGGAGTTTTAGCACAAACATCGTATCCATACATGTTTCAAAACATCATATTGTGTTTGTTATTTGATTTTTATTATAACTGTGCCCAGACTTACACCATATAATTCCGCAGGAGACTCCATCATCTGATCTCGTTTTTTTCTCTCTACCCAACTAATCATCTTGTATTGTCATCAGGATCTTCAACAGCTAGTGAGAGATCATATCGACAATTAAACGGCTGCCCCAAAACAATTGCATTCTTCAGTTGTTTTAGCTTCAGAGAAACTACAAAACCTTGGTGTTGGTTTTTTTTTTCTCTTTCTTGTTGATTCACCATTTTCTACCTGTTTCTGTTTTTTTTTTCTCTGAAATCCATTTTTGCATTAAATACCTGCGTGAGTAGCTATCTCGTGACTATCCGTAGAAGTTTTTCACTCTTCTTTATCCATGCTTGGTCCTAGCAGCTCTCTGCAACAATTCTTGGAGCACTTACGCATGCTGTAAAGAAGAGAGAGCTGCAAAGAAGAGGGGGAGGAAAGAGAAGTAAAAGGCTTGAGCCGGTGACAAGATTATGTGTCCTTTTCTTTAATCAATATGTTATGTCTAGCATATCCTTTTCTGATCTTTAAAAAGCCATTGCAGGGCAAGCAGTATCTGTGCCATTTTTCCACCAACTATTTTTTGTATTTAAAGAGTTAAAAGGTTTAGATAATCTGGATTTGACAGGAACACTGAGCGGTTAAAGGCCGGTGTAATTTTTGGACCTGTAGTTTCACTCTTTTCCCAAAACAGATGGCTATTGAATTATTGGTTTCCATGTACTAGCTCTTCCCAATCCATGAATTGGAAGCATTACAATCAACAATTGACATCGTTTTACAGGCATGAAATCTTGATCTACTGTAAGGCATAAAATTGTTAAACGAGATGTGAGTCTTGTTTCAGATTTCAATAAACCAGTCTACTGGGGCTGATTTAACCCTTTCACAGCTGTATTAAACCAAACAGTCAAAGTTACAAGAAAGAGAGGATCGCAATATCATGTGTATGTAGATGGTTGTCTTATACCGGAGGCCATGGAAATGGTAAAACTCTTTTGAAGGGAGTAGAAATTCCATGATTACTTCCCTCTGGGAATTTCTATTTGGATTATGGAGGTGATAAAAGCTGTGAAAACAGATTTCTTATCGTTTCTACAAAGAAATTGTCTATAATTACAGAAGAAATTAACCTGTAATACCAATTGGAGTCACACCAAAACTGTGCCTAAAGCTTCCTCGCTCACTTTGGATTGTGCTTTGCAGTATCTTCAACTCTTGACAGTGCATCTGTGAGGACATCAATGGTCCAATCCTTCACATCCTCCTGTAGGTCATTAGGCATAGCATCTTAAGTATCAACCTTACAAAAGTAATGCCACACGCACTTCTCAGAAACATGCATGGTATTAAAACCATGGCATTACAGAAATCTGAGATTATTTCTGCAATCAAATTATGTCTTAAATGCCATACAACGAACAGTCTTTAGTATTCCAGCTTTCAAAGTAAAAGCATAACAAAAATCAAATCCTCTGGAAGGAAGTTTGCAGGAAATAATGTGCAAAGTGTTTATAATCGAGACAAATGTCCTTAGCCTTAAGAACCCAAATGGAGAGCAAATGATCAAGTTGAAAAGAAAATGTGGAAAATAAAATCCCAACAAAACTAAGCCACCGGTCTTTCCTGATTTTCTCTCTTCTCTTCACCTCTCACTCTCTTAAGCTTCTCTCTCCATGGATTTTTTTTTCCTGGATTATCTAGGTTGCCAACTTTCTGTTCTGATTAGTTTTAGCCCAGGTGCATTACCAAATTACTTTTCCATTATGCTGTATGTTTATCATTAATGTCTACTTGCATCTAGCAAAGTTGTAATTTTTTAATCATTTCTTCTGGTATGACCATCCACCCAACCTGAACTCAAGAAAACATAATGTTCTTTACCTGTATTGAATTTGTTTACCTTGCCTATCAAATGAAACAAACAGTTATTTGAATTTGTTTTTCCATTAAGTTCATTGAGGTTTTATGGTGGAAAGATTTCTTCTCTTTTTTTTGAGTTTGTAGATTGTCACCTTTATTGAATTTATTCACTAACAAAAATCAAGGATACGAGAACTCACGGTGTGAAATGTCAGGTTTAGAAGAAGAATGGATTTATAGAAGGGTGTCAACTCCATAAATGATTTTCAAATAGGGGATGGACTAGATTCATTTGTTGAAACCATTATACACCTATTCCAGAGAACAAGCTCTGTTCTGCAATGTATTTTGTTCACCGCCTGTAAACTGAGCTATCTGAAGAAGACCCAAAATCAGACTCGAAGGATAGCTCAAATAGCAGTCATCACATTAAGCATGATATATTTTTTTATTCACATTAGGCATGATATAACTAAGCTGAAACAGTCACCGGCACTTGTGATGATGGAAAATCCATGCTTTCCATTTGATAAAATCTAATGAGATGCCAAAAAAGTCACAGAAAAAAAAAAAGGAAAAGCATGTGGCATAACGGAAAAATAATTCAGCAATGCACCATGGCCAAAACTAATCAAGAGAAAAAGATGTCAAACTGGACAAATCTGGGAAAAATCCAGGGGAGAAAGAAGTTTAAGGTAGTGAGAGAAAATAGGCTTAGAGTAGAGAGAAGGGAGAATAGGTCTAGAATAGGATAGAGAGGAAGACAGGCCTTGTAGTTTCATTGGAATTTAACTTTCCATTTCATTTTTTAACTTGACAGAGGCAACGTTGGCTATCCATTTAGGATCTTAAGGATAAGAAAAGGTGTCCTGACAGTAGACACCTTACACCTTATTTCCTGCAAGGTTTCTTGCAGAGGATCCAGTCTTTCCATAACCAATCATTTTTTAGAGCAATCTGTTGAAAAACAAGTACAAGGGCATTTTGATCATTTCATTTTATCCTCACTCTTATATCTTGATGTAATCTTGTTCTTTATGTTGAATTATGTCTATGGTCCAATTTTCATATATAAGAATTCACTTTAGGTTGGCAATCGAGCATGACCCCCAACGAAGCATTTTCTTTGAAGTTTTCTCCTCCATTCTCATTTTCTCTCCCATTCTCTCTCCTTCTCTCTATCCTTACTTTTTTGGTGGTATTAGAGCAGTAGATCACATCTGGGAAGGCTTTTTGTCAATCTTTTTGATCCATGAAGCGGACGTTTACATAAAAGAAGGATCTTCTTAGATTTTCCAGCTACTAGTTGGTAAAAATCCATTTTTTTCTTCTTTTTTCTCTGCCATAACCCTAGGGTTTGTGGTTCTGCTGTTCTAAAACAGATCTTAATGTTTTAAACTGCCCAAAAAGTGTTTTTTATGTTGTTCTTGGGATGTGCACCAACTCCCTGTCTGCCCGTGCTAATGTCATCCTCAGTTCATGTTGATGTCAGCCCTATTTGATGACAACTAGGGGTTATTTGATCTGAAAATTGAAGTTTATACTGTAATTCTGGTCTTTTGAGCTGTGCACATTACAGTAATTGCCTACAGAAGTTTTTGGAATGTTTATTTGATCTGATTAGTGCTTATATATACACATTATGGCTGATTCTGGTGAAGTATATACTCCATCTAAAGAAACTTTCAGTTACGATGGGAAAGATATTATTACTATCTCATCTAAAAAATTGAATGGTGACAATTATCTCAATTGGGCCAAATATGTTCAGATGTATTTAAAAAGCAAGAAATTGAAATTTATTAGGAATGATCCTCCAATCCCTCTAGATGATGATTGAGAAGCAGAAGACAGCCAAGTTATGACTTAGTTTGTCAACAGCATAGACTCTTCTCTTCGGAACCAGCTTATGAATTTTGAGATAGCCAAAGTTATGTGGTTATCTCTAGAAGCTTTATATGCTCAAGAAAGCAATGTTTCCAGGGTGTATGAGTTATAAATTAACTTCTTTGGCTTGAAAAGAGACAACAGGACAGTGACAAAATACTACAGTTCGTTATGGGTATTTGGCAAGAAATTAATGTCCATCATCCATTTACTACATATGAATGAGAGCTGAAAAGATAATCGTGCCCAAAGTAGGGAAAGATGCAAAAGTGGGTGAAGCCACCGCTCTAAATACATCAATTGCTGCATCCAGTTCCACTAATTCGTCCAAGGAACGCACAAGGACTGGCAAAGGCAAAGGTAGACATAGTTCAAGCTGAGGACAAGGCCAAGGCTGAGGGGATGGCAAATCTAAGAGAAAGTGTGTTCATTACGGACGCACTAATCATTATTCGGACAGATGTTGGATAAATTTTGACAAGCCTGTATGGGCTAACTCTACTATACATAGTGGTAGGGGTGGCATTGAACCGAGCCAGTTCGCGAATAACTCGAATTCAAATTGGATCCGGCTTGATTCGAAAACATTTCAAATCGAGTTCGAGCAGTTGTGCATGCTCGTTTGAGTAACCGAGCCGAACTAGAGTGAGCCACAGTTCAGTTCGCGAACTCGCGAGCCAACTCGATCGCTTAATAAAACCTCTTTCATCTTTCACATTTCGGCCCTCGGCAGCTACGGGAGAGGGAAGCTTCGTTTTGACTTTTCATTTCGATTTTGAAGTATTTTGAAAGTCTCTTCTGATCGTAACTCTTCCTTCCCTTTAAAAAATTGTGCCTCGCTCCTCCAATCTCCACAATCACCAATGGCGCAAGACGACCACATTTTCCGCAGACATTACCTGGCCATGCCGGTGCCAAACCTCACCGTGCAGGAATTAGTCGTCCAAGATGCTGACTGGTACGCCGACAAGGTTGCCATAATTGAAGTATTTCATTTTTCCTTTTCCTTTTGTAATCTTCATATATAAAACTCTAAATACTCCCCCTAAATTCATTTATAAGGAGGTATTTAGCAGACCTCGGCTTGAATTTACTTGAGTAAGGACTCGAGTTGCATTCTATGCTCCTTCAATTCGGGGAGCTTCTCTGCAAACACTCTCAGCTCGTTGATGTTTTAAGTTGGGTCTTCCCGAGAGGTTTATCTCCAGCGATGATCCGAGTGAGGGTTTCACTCGTTCCACAGAAAGCTTTCTCTTACCTGCATCGACACTTGGGTGATGCTTGATCGTTGTCTCATGGATTGCGTTATGCAATCCATGTTGTCGATTCGCTTGAGTAGAGCGAACAAAAGGGGTTTAAGCAGTCGTGATTGTCACCAACAATTCCGTCTACGGCAAGGTCTGCTTCTTCAATTTTGAAAACAACAAAAGGAGTAGATTTTTACATTTTTTTTTAGCTCCTTAAGGTTCAATTTTGTAAAAAAATTGGTTTTTTTCTTGTATTCTCTGTTTCGGTTTTGTTTCCAATGCTTGTTAAAATGGGTAAAATGTCTCTTTTCCTACTTTTTGGACTTTATATTGACATCTATGATGGTTTTATTTTTTTCTCTGAACCCATCTATGAGGGTGCAATTATTCTAATCTATGACTATAGTTTAACTAGCCAATGGCATATTAAATCTATCTTAAACCTCCCTATTTCTTTTTTATCATTTATCTCTAACATCAATTAATTTTTATTATCAAAGTTTCTTCTAAATGCATAAATAGCCTTGAATTTGATCATAAGTAGGACACTGAAATCCCATTTATTTATAATTCAGTATCAGTTAATGGCCTAAATTGATGATCCAAATGCTGATCTATAAGATGCATGCAAACCCTCACCAGAAAATATAATGGTAGCCTAACTCACTAAAAAAAATTCAATTACTTATTTTTTGTTAGCAAGCAAGATGAGTTGTCTAGAGATTACTTTGCAGATGTCAAAAAACAAGTTTAATCCCCACCTGAATTGAAATGTTCCAGCCAGTAAATTATCTGGTAGTAGCATGTAATCTAGCTTTTCGATGTTTAATCATAGCTTGAGAAGAAGATTGTGGAGATAATGCGCCCAGTTACTTGATTTTTCATCTTTTTCTAATCTCGGTAATTGTAAATTTATACTGAATTTATAGTTTTTATTTGGGTGATTGTAAATTTATATTTAGTATTTCATTAAAAAATTTGTTTTGATTATTGAATATATTTCATGCATAATATTAAGCAGTGTTTATGAACAATTTTATGCAGGGTTTATGTATAGAGGTCATGCCCAATTTTATATACAATTTATGCATAATTTTATATACAATTTATTTAACATATATTTTATGCAAAGTTTTAAACGTAGGTTGGAGCTTGAACTCAGCTCGAGCTCAAGCTCAAACTCGGTTAAAATTATGGGGTCGAGCTCGATTATAATTTTAGGCTCGAGGTTGGGCTCAGCTCGAGCTCGTGTTCGAAATATTTAAATCAAGCCCAGCTCAAATATAGGCAGGTTTGAGTTTGGCTCGACTCGATGCCACCCCTACATGATGGTACTGCACCAGTACCTGATATTACAGCACCTGTCCCACATGGTGCCATAGATGAATTGCAGCAATTAATTCAGCAGTAGCAATAGATTAATCAGTGTATGGCACAACTTTTCATTACTTCCCCCTCTGCATCCTTGCTCATACTTCTCCTCTCATAGATATGTATGTGTTTTTACTGTGTGTCATTCTCCATCTTGGGTACTTGATTCTGGAGCTACTAAATGCACGTCAACTATGTCTTCCTTATTTTCGGACTTAAAAGAGTCCCTCCTTATTAAATATGTCAATCTTGTCGATGGGTTAGTTTCACTAGTACAAGGAGTGGGAAATGTTGTTCCTACTTCTTTTTCTATCTCCTCAGTCTTTATTGTTTGTTCCCAAATTTCCTTTAAATTTATTGTTCGCTAGTCAAGATGCTAAGTTTGTGAACTTTCAATCCTACTCATTATTTTTTTCCAAGATCCCATTACAAAGAAGACAATTGATTCTGCTCGTGAGAGAGGGAGATTGTATTATTTGGACAGCCACTAGGTCATCCATCACCTACAAAGCTGATTCTAGTAGTTCTAGAATTACCTTCCAGCATTACTTTCTATTGCAAGTCATGTCAATTGAACAAGTATCACCAGAGTTCTTTTCAAGTTTCATCTCATCAGATAAGTAAATTATTTGAGCTTATTCACTCAGATGTCTGGGATCCTTATCCTGTGACTAGTCAGTTCGGTCATAGGCATTTTATTACATTCATTGATGATTTTAGTAGATGTACTTGGATTTATCTCCTTCGAGAAAAATCCAAAGGTTTTTTATGTATTTCAACTTTTTATAATGAAATAAAGAATCAGTTTGCAACCTCAGCCTATATATTGCATACAGACAATGGTCTTGAATTTATAAATCGGAAGTTTAACTCATTTTGTCAATCTCAAGGGATTATTCATTAGACATGTTGCATGTTCACTCAACAGCAAAATTTTGAACATAAAAATCATCACTTACTTGAGGTGGCTCGAACTATGCTGATTCATATGAATGTCCCTACATCATATTAGGGTGAGATTGTACTAACTGAATTTTTTGGCTAAACAGAATGTCGTCTTCAGTTCTTAATGGTAAAATTCCTATTCATATTGTATTGCCCATTGCACCCCTTTTTCTTGTACCACCGTGTGTATTTGGTTGCTTCTGTTTTGCTCATACTTTTGAACCATCCAGGGATAAATTGTCTCCTCGTGCTATCAAATGTATCTTTTTGGGATATTCTTAGACACAGAAAGGATACAAATGCTTTTGTCCATCTATGAGAAAAAACATTTGTATATGTAGATGTTACATTTTTTTTAGGATGCCCCATTCTTTGAATCTTCTAGATCAGAGTTAGTTCCTCTTATTCCCTCAGCTCCCCATCCTATCATTCATGTTCCAGTTGATGACTGTATTAAGACTACACATGATGTTCCTACTAAGAAACCATTGCAGGTATATCGAGCAAACAGACACCATCTCATCTTGTTCCAGAGCTCTCTCTCACACCAAACCATGACTCTGCATCGTCTCCTGATCCTAAGGTAAGTAACTTGCACCTTCCTATTGCTCTTCGGAAGGGTGTCAAGAGAGGTACTTGTCATCCTCTATCTCACTTTGTCTCTTTTGATTCCTTATCTGACAGTTATCATAAGTTTACCTTGTCCGTCCCCACTTGTAATATTCCTTCTTTAGCATAGGATGCTCTTTTGTCTCCTCATTGGAAGAAAGTCATGGATGTTGAGATGGAAGCTCTAGTTAACAGAGGTACTTGGGAGTTATGTGACTTACCTCCAAGGGTTGTAGTGGTAGGTTGTCGGTGGGTGTATACAATAAAATACAATGCATATGGGTTCGTTGAAAGATTTTAGGCTCGTCTTGTTGCTAAAGAATACACCCAAACTTTTGGAGTGAATGTATTTGAGACTTTCTCTCTGGTTGCCCGCTAGTCCTCTATTAGAATATTGGTCTTTGTTACAGTGAATCAAAGCTGGTCTCTGTTTTAGCTAGATATTAAAAATATTTTCTTGTATGGTGACCTTGAAGAAGAGGTGTACATGGAACATCCTTTGGGGTATGTTGCTTAGGGGGAGATGAATAAGGTATGTAGACCCAAGAAATCTCTTCACGGCTTAAAATGCAGTCAAGTGGTTATGTCCATGGGATTTCTTAGAAGTAATTGTGATCATTCGTCATTTATTATGAAGAGATCATCTGGGATTATTATCTTATTGGTGTATGTAGATGATATCATCCCATCAAGGAGTGACAGCTCAAACATCAAAGAAGTCAAATCACACTTAGCGACTCACTTTCAGACTAAAGATTTAGGTCAACTAAAATATATTTTGGGTATCAAAGTTGCAAGAAACAAGGAGGGAACTGCTTTAACTCAAAGGAAGTATGTAACTGACATGATCTTCATGATAATCAAAGTCCAGAAATTTAAAAATGAAAAAATGTATCGTGTATTAGTGGGCAAGCTCATATATGCTACAGTTACTATACTAGATATCTTGTTTGCAATCGATGTAGTGAGTCAGTTCATGGAGCTTCCATATAAGATCGACCTAGAGACTGCACAGAGAATCTTAAGATATCTTAAAGGATCACCAGGGAAAGGTTTTCTCTTTAGACCCAATAATCACTTGAGGATTAAGGCTTTTTCTTATGCTGATAATGCAGGCTCTAAGCTTGACAGAAAATAAACTACTGGGTACAGTGTTTTTTTGGGAGGAAATTTAATTAGGTGGAAGAGTAAAAAACAAAATATTGTTGCTCGATCTAGTACAGAAGCTGAATACAACGATGACCCACACTGTAAGTGAGTTAATGTGGGTGAAATTTGTTGCCCAGGAGTTAGGCTTCTATCAGAAGAATCCTATGACTATATATTGTGATAACCAGACAACAATCATCATTGCTAGCAATCCGGTGTTTCATGAGAGAAAGAAGCACATAGAGGTAGATTGTCATTTCATTCGGGATGCAGTGATGAAGGAGGTGACAACCCCATATGTTTGGTCTGATGATTAACTTGGTGATGTCTTCATTAAAGCACTTGGGAAGCGTGAATTTCTGAATTTCAGTGACAAACTGGGTGACTTTGACATATATGCTCCAACTTAAGTGGGAGTATTGAAAAACAAGACAAGAGCATTTTGGTCATTTTATTTTATCCCCACTCTTATTTCATGATGTAATCTTGTTCCTTATGTTGAATTATGTCTATAATCCAATTTTCATGTACGACATGTAGAATGGGAGATATAAGAAGATTAGGGTTTCACTTAAGTGAGGGGCATATTTGTAATTTTGATCAAACCTCTTACATAAATAGGTTGGGGGTCATGAACAACCCCCAACGCAGCTCTTTCTTCGGAGCTTTCTTCTCCACTCTCTCTTTCTCTCTCATTCTCTCTCCTTACTTTTTTTCACAATCAACCATACCATTCAACAAAAGATACTCCTAGACAGCTCCATTGGTTTCTTTATGTTATCTTTATTTTTTTGAAAAAGTGATGATTTTATTGCAAGCAAATAGAGAATAGAACAACCACGGCCTCCCCTTAGAACAAGAGATTGCATGGAGATTCCTAATTTAGCACAAGAGTCAGCAACAAAGTTTGTTGATCATCGAACATGATGTTTTATAGAAATAGTATTATTATTTATAGAGATAATTGCTTCCGCCTTTGCTCCCTTATGTGAGAGTTCAAGATCAGTTCTTTGATTCTCTTCTTTAATGAAATGTCTTTGTCACAGCTTCAAAGATTCTGTCTACAGAAATACTGGTATCAGTTTTGCAGCATTAGGTCTTTGTGATGTCAAACCTGATTGTATACAAATATATCTTTTATTTTTGCCAACCAACTCTAAATTGAATCCTTGTTCCATACTTTTTTAGATAACCAGGTTACAGTTAGAGTCACTTAGGGAATATCTCCTTCAACGAGAATACAGCATTAGATGTCAGATTTCATTCTTTTATTAAATGTTTGAATTCTTTTTTTTCCAACCATTTCACATGAAAAGTAGGAAAAGAAAAGGGTACTTTACAAGCAGAATTGTAAAACTTAAATAGAAAACATTACATTCTGTCTACAAAGAGGAGGAACCAAAAACATGGCAAGCTATATAGAGGAGAGTATCTTGAATCTTACCATACGCCATGGTTCATCAGTCCTTAGCCTGGCATTGGGACGAGCAAACTTGGACTCAAACGGAGTTCTTGGTCTTACTTCTTGAATTGCGTCCCATTCTTCTCGACTAAGCATCCTAACAGTTCCCTGCTCAGGAGGAGCTTTCTGTATTCTTCGCTCAATCCTTTCTTGTTCTTTGGATTCATCAACCTGTAACCCAAACCATTAGGAGAAGTACATCAAGAACAGGAAACTGCCAACTTATACTGGTCATTTCTTTCTTTATGAACTGGTATGTTTAGTATAAAACAAAGGCAGATGAAAATGAGCATAAAAAAGAAGGATAATGAAAATGACGACCACAAGATATCCTTAGTAATTACTTATCAGAGAAAGGGCATTGAGAACAAAAAAAATGAGTAAAGCGACAGACAAGGCATGAGACAATTGGAATATGCACAATGAACCCAATGAGACAACTGGTATCCACCTTTCACAGGGAAATGACCCATCAAAGTTGTCAATAGATTTGGAATTCTTTAACAAATGGAAGAAGACTGATATGAATGAAACTTTCTGTCTATTCACTCATGAACAATGCAAATTTCAAATGGATTTGAATAGTCCAACATGATATTGTTAGACCAAGACCTCTTCTACTATTCGACCGCTTCTTCCTCCAACTACCAATCCTCCTTCTATCTCTCAAAGTAGATATTTCTAACCATATCTCTAACCAATAGGATTCATCTACTCCTATATTAATGTAACTCAAATGACATGAAAAACATTATAAAAGAGGAATACAATGCCCAAAGAGACCCCCTCTCACATCGAAGCCTCATCGGCTAACCCTTCTCCACCAGCGGCTCCATTGATTTCCCCTATATCGATCCCTTCTCATGGTTCCCGCAACCATCACATGGCCACTAGGAACATGGATGGCAGCCTAAGGCCTGGATTTTCCTCTCCACCAAGTACCCTAATCCTTGTTGTCTTCTCTCTTCCACCCAACAAATTTCGACTGAACTTACATGCTTTACCAAGCCAACAAAGATCTGAACCAGTGTTCAACCATGACTGTGAGGAATTCAGCCCTTTGTTGAAAAATCAAACACGTTCACTTATTCCTCCCAATCCTAAAATGAACGTTGTTGGATATAAATGGGTTTATAAACTAAAACAACAATCTAATGGCACTCTTAAGCACTATAAAGCCCGCTTTGTCGCCCAATGGTATATACAACAGCTCAGTCAAGCTTATGGAGACACTTCCAACCCTGTTGTTTGTCCTCGTATTATCTGCCTTTTTCTCTCTATGGCTATATCAAATAAATTGTATCCTTGTCAACTTGAAGTTAAAAATGCATTCTTGCATGAGGACTTAGCTAAAACTATTTATACGCATCAACCATAAGGGTTTATCGATTCTCATTATCCAACTTATGCACTCTCCTCGAGTACCTCACCTTCTGGGTGCCAAAAGAATACGTCAATATGTGAAACATACTCTTTCATATGGGTTGTACATCTCTCCATGCACAAACTTTATGATAGAAACCCAAAATTACCTCCAAGGAAACAAGAGAAAAAGAAAACTAAAAAGAGCAGCCACCACAAAATAGAAAGTGCCACCTCCAAGAAACAAGGGGCATGGGGCCTAAGGGCAAAGGGAGAAATGCCCAAGGGGGATGGGGCTTGAGGGTAAAAAGGGAAAATGCCCCGTCTTCTTGATAAGATAAGATCCTACTATATTAGATTTATCTTTAATTGATGTAATCTTTTCAGCTAGATTGATGTAATCCTTTCAATTTCCTAAAATTCCTCCTTAGTTATGTAATCTTAGTTGATTAAGGAGTTTCCCAAATAATGCTATAAATAGAGATGTTGGCTAAAGGTCAGAGATCAATTAAGATTTTTTCAAATCTGTCTTTCTCCTCTCAAATTCGTGTCTAGCACCTCTTCCCTCTTTTCTCCTCTTTTCTCCTCTTTTCTTCTCTCTTTTCCTTCTAGATCTCTCTCTATCTCTCCCTCTTCTTCCACTTTGCATCTCTCCTCTTTCCTTCTCTCTTATTCTAACCCTCTTAATCTCCCTCTTTAAACTCTTCCTTACAATTATATGAAAAGATAAGAACCTTTCAAAAGTGGGTTCTTATCACTTTACTCTAACAGGTTACAGTGATACTCATTGAGCTGGCTATTCCGACACTAGGCGTTCTACTTCTGGATTTGTAATTTACCTTGGGAATAATCTTATTCCTGGAGCTCTTGTCAGTAATCTACCATCTCTAAGTCTAATCCTGAAGCTGAATGATGCGCCCTTGCTAATCTAAGCTCTGAGCACATCTGGCTTCTTCACTTACTCAAATTCTTGCAGATTCCTTTATGTGTGGCTCCATCCATATATTGTGACAATGTCAGCACCATCTACATGGCTTCCAATTCTGGTCATTCACAATAGTAGCAAGCATATAGAATTTGACATCCACTTTGTTCGTGAAAAAATTGGTGTTTTCAAACGTCATTGCATTCCCTTCAATGATCAGGCTGCCGACATTTTTAGAAAGCCCCTCTGCAAGCCACGTTATGAACTTCTTCAGGACAAGCTGCAAGTGTTTTCCCCCACTTGAGCTTGCAAGGGGGTGTTAGGCCAAGACCTCTTCTATTGCTCGAGCTCTTCTTCATCCACCTATCGATCCTCCTTCTATCTCTCATTGTAGTTATCTCTGACCATATCTCTAACCAATAGGAGTTATCTACTCCTATAATCATGTAATTCAAATGTCATGAAAAACATTATAAAAGAGGAATAAAATGCCCAAGGAGATACACGTACAAATTCTACAATTACAGACGCAAGTCCAAATATCCAATTTGAGAATAGACATGCCATTAACTTTTAAGATTTTACCTAAAGCCTAAAAATGTGAAGAAATTTTGAACCGAAACGGGTTTTTAGATCCTTGGCGAAGAAAGTTAATTTTCCATACCGTCATGAGGACCTTGGCGAAGAGTGCAACGGCAACAGCCGTGAGGATCATGGGCATCGTGGCCGTGTCAAGATAAGACTTGGACTCCGGCACATCCACCATGAATTGATCCCGCTTTGGATCTCTCCTCTTCCTCCTGGCCTTTTGCAACTCCGCGATTTTGCTTCTTAGAGCGTTGCTCGGCCTAGAAGGAGACCATGTGTGCATCAGTCTTCCACTCCCGAACTTTGAGCGGATGGCTCCAAGCATCTCCAACCCTCTCACTATTGGAGTCCCAAGCAAACGCAAGGGACGTACTATCAAAATCAAACTTAGTCTGTGGAAAATAAATATCGAGAGGTCGAAGAGAGAAAGAGAAACCGGCTTGCAGAACCAGGTAAACTAGAGTTGAAGTTGAAGTTAGACGTCGCAATGATTTTATTTAAACTTCAACTCTTCCTCTTCCTTGGTGTGGTGTGTGGACGAGTTCTACGTCCAAAATGAAAAATATAAACAAGAACGAGTAACTTTTAATTAATATATTAATATATTAAATAATAAAATACTATATTATATTAATTAATTATTATAATTTATAATAAATTAATATAATAATTATGTGTGACTAGAATAAATTAATATAATAATTACGTGCTCGAAGAGTACGCTAAGAGGGAGAAGGGAGGGAGACCGAGAGGCTCTGCGATAGAGCGGCGGCACGGCTCTACGACGGAGGCTCGACCTCTCGTGCTCTGCTACAGAGGCTCGGTGAAGGCGACTTTGTGACGAAGGCCGGGAAAAAGAAGATATGGAAAAAAATTAGGGGAGGAACGCCAAGAAGGGAGAAGAAGTCAAGGGGGAGAAGAGAGTGGGAGAGGGAGACGAGAGAGGGAGAAGGGAGACGAAGCTGAGGGGAGAAGAAAGCGGGAAAAAAAATTTCAAGAGAAGAACACCGAGAGGGAGAACAAAGTGCAAATGAGGGAAAATATTTTGGTTAGGAGAGGCTGAAACCAAATTCCACCGTTTTAGCCTGAGTAGATGACCTACTTATTTCAAATGAGCGCCAGCATCATTCACCGCTAACGACCTAATCGAATAAACTATGTAATACGCATAAACTTCATTTCAAGTTCAATGTTGACTAACCCCCCTAGGTGTCCCCCACCACCCGCACTTGGTTGTCACCCTCTCCTCATCCTTTTCAAGTCAAAAGAGGTTTCTCTCCCATTCCAGAGCATAATAAATGCAGTTCCTACTTAGGCCTGCCTTTGTTTGTTTTTTCTTTTATTATTTTGATCTATTAGGAATTCAACTTAATATAAGTTACATGCATCTACTTCTTATAAAAATTATACGATTAAAAACAATTTAAAATTTATTAATAGTAAAATTGAGATGATGGCATTATTGTGAATAAGTGAGAGAAGTGGTTATCTTGTACCCTTGACCATTTAAAGAAACAAAACTACTCTATTTGTAAACATTACATTCTACTAGCATGAGAGTTTGAACAAGAAATGGACAACGGAACTTGATTCACCGGTGAGTATATAGCTGAACTTCCATTAGTAGTTTTTTTCTCTGACTACACGTTGAATTAGACCTGCCACTCCTCTTACACAGCAGCTGCCCTTTTGATTTAGTTTATAATATAAGACTTTCTGTCCCAACATTTGTAAGCCACAACAGCCACATGAATCTTCACCTTCCAGGCTGCTGTATCTTCCACTAGCTTCCATCACTAAATTTAACCTTCTTCAAGACTCCGTTTCCTTTCAGTCCCTCCATGAATGGACAACGGAACTTGCTTCACCACACGCCAAACTGTCTGCTTTTAGTAGTTCTCCACCATTTAACGTGGCTTAACCTAAAGCGCTGATCGAAGATGACCTGCAAGATGTGAAGATAACATAACTGGAGTAAAAGACAGTAAACTTCTAATGTACAGAAAACATAAAAAGAAATTTAAGCCTCTTAAGTGGGTGGAGCTCGATAAAAGGCGCTCCTCTTGACCTTTTCTGATTTTAGAAAGAGCGACAGCAATTTTGGAGCCGATGGCAGCATTATTCTTTATAAGAGCAATATCTGTGCTGAGCTAAGGAGTCAGTATATCGACGTATAAGAAGCTAACAACAACATAAGACCAATAAAGAAGACGTAAAGAAAAGTTCCAGCTTTAGACTTGCTAACGAGCAAAAAAATCCATCTCACAATTCAATCACGATTGCACAAACAGTTGAAATGAATGACAAACTTCTTCGCATGAAAGTTAGGAATAGGATACTAGCAGCCAGTGAAGCTCCTTTTGTGAGTTCATTTACTCTCGTAAGCAAGAAAGGAGTTGCTGCATTGCCAGTAATATTCTTTTCTCTGAGATCAAAGTTCAAAATTTTAGAAAATATACAGGAATCAAGCAACTATAGGAGATCAGAGTAAAAAGAAAAAGTGCAACATTGAAATGGATCAAGAGAAAAAAAGGTAAAAACCTTGCTTCTTTAAGGGCTGCTTGGATTGCAGCTTCTATCAAATTTCCTGATGCAGAGTACTCTTTGGGAATAGGTACTGCAATTAGAATACCACTACCAAGTTCTTGCTTCAAGCTTGCATCTGAATTTCAAATGAATAAATAATAAGTAATAGATACCAACAAAAAAAAAAAAAAGGATAAAAGGTACTGATAGTCCAATTCACCTATGAGGCGTGCACCATCCTCAGGTGTATTTATACAGTAAGGGACCTGGACTTTCATGTTTGAACAACAAACATTCAGTTAAGACAGCTGGAAAACGTGAAGGATTGGATAAAGACTATTTTATAAAATTTCTCTCCATTTAGGTATATTGTTGGCTTCGTTTTCAAATATATGAACAGAAACAATAAAAAGGCTGTATTTCCAAATATTAGCACCTCACACCCACTTGACTCCGTGAAGAAAGCTGGAAATTCACGAGTCTTGTATGCAGCAACTGTTACTCCTTGAGTTTCCTGTGTATGAGAGGAGAATTGAACACAAACGGCAATCAGATGTATACAGATTTTGAACTGCAGTTTCTTTACAAGTATAAGAAGTAAATCATTTATTTGAAGATCAAATGACAGAGGAAAAAGGTCGAGGAAGATTGATACAGCCAATTCCCATGTAGTTGCAACAAGATTCTGATAGTGTTACTGTATATCATTTGGGTGAAAGCTACGTTGAGAACATAAGTTTTATAGAAGTGAGACTTCCAGAACGAGCTTCAAAATGATGACCATCATTTTGCAGGACAACAAAACCTGTAAAAGTCAAGTCATGGAACCAATACTACATTTTTTTTCTTTTCTCAAAATGATGACGTCTATCCCTTTTTTGTGTTTTTTGATATGGTGAACTCTAAAGCAATTTATCCAAGGGTACATATCACCCTCAAATTTTACATGGAAATGCCAACCAAAGTACCTCAGCTTTAAGGCCTAGATTCTAAATAAGTTGAAGGACCATGTTCTACATGGTAAATTTTTCTGCTGACAATATCGTTTTGATCTAATAGCCCAACAATTGCATGTACAGTGGCAAACAATAATTCATTTCTTTCATCAGCATGTCTGGAATTGTTCTGAAATTGAAATTCAGGTCCAAATCAACAGTATTTCCAAAGTTAGTGTCTAGAATAAGTTGTCGCATTACTACAAGTTCAATGCAGTTCCCCCAATAACCGAAATGAATTCCTGATAAAGAATAAAAGGAGGAAGGATAAAGTCTTTAAAAAAAAAAAAAGCACTCCTTGTTTTGTGGGGAGGAGGGCTACTGTCCCACCCCAACAGATGGAAGCTGGTCATCCTCTTCCCAACAAAGCAATGGGTGGCTCACCCTCTTTTTTTTATTCTTATAATAATGTACAATAAATTAATATTTAAAATTTATAAACAATATTATATTATGAAACATTTTAAAAATATTAATTTAAACTAGCATTTCAACATCCACTTAATTATTATTTAAATAACACATTTATTTAGATGAATATAACACAAATATTATCGTTTTTAATTTAGTTTTTAAATAATCATTTCATTTAGTGGTAATATTATTATGTATTCAAATTTTAAAAATTAATGTAAATTAAGTTTTGAATCATAATAACATTGTTAAAAAAGAATAAACAATTTATTATAAGATAAAGATATTAGAAAAATAATTATGATAATAATTACTTATTTAGTGTGAACAATACTTATGTCAATTTTCTTAAATCCACTTAACTACACTAACATCAGAATTCTATAGTTCAGAAACGTCAATAAGAATTCCAATAGTTGCACTAACTCTAAAATTCTATATTTATTCCAGAATCCTATATGTTTTTTTTTTTTTTGAGAGGGGCGTGGCATGATTCGAATTCGCGACCTGACACACCTGATGTCAAGAGAATACCACTTCGACCAAACGGCCTTAGGTCAGTAATAAAATTCTAGTAAAGAAGTCCCATATTATAATTTCAAACACTTTAACCTCCTAACTTGGCACAGACCGAAGCAAGAAACTGCAGTTTTTCTTTTACAGCTCTCATTTCTTGATAATGCATAGACTACAGAATATTCATCATGTTCATGACAATTCTTCACTTTCAAAAATTTGTCATAATTATGACTGCAAAAAGAATATTGGAACTTTTAAGGTATAGATACCAGCAGTTTTCAAGTATGACATCTTGGGTTCAAAGTCTCACCAGGGGTTCAGGTGTAATGTACATGTGTAGGTGATCAAATATTCAACAAAAAAGACATAGATACCATCAAATATTCAACAAAAAAAGGCATAGATACCATCAAATATTCAACAAAAAAGGCATAGATACCAAATACTCGAGGGTTCTTGGAATATCTAAGATTGACTTCACACCAGCTGATATAACTGCAACTGGAGTCTTCCCAAGTTGGGTGAGATCAGAAGATATGTCTAGTGCTGCACAACACACAAAAATCATATTAATGTAACTGAAATCAGAGGAACTTCAGGTGCTTGCAAATTCATTTGCAGACATGAACTCTATATATTATGGAGATACATCGATGAGAAAATGACACCCTTTTGGAGTAAATTGGTAACATAAAATGAAAGTGACATAAGGTAATGTCAAACATGTCAGTCACAGATATCAACATTGTCCACCTGAGGAAGCCTGGCAACAGGAGGAATTCGATCAAACCACCCTAAGTTCATGTTGGTTGTGCCCACATTCTATGAGTTAGACAGATTCGGACCATTGAAGATTTGCAAGAAAACAATCAGAAAAATGAACATGACAAAGGTTGCCTAGAACTGATAGTGGTAACATATATATCTAATAATTTTCTATCAGATATACAAAACAAATCATGTAAGTTTGATATTTCCAATTAGGTTTGGCTAGAGGCCAGCTCTAGTCCAGTTGGAGGTTGTGGCCCTACTTCCAATGGGCAGGATTTCATGCTTGGAGACCTTTTGGAAACTTAACAACGTTTTCAAATGCAGCTTCCGTGGACTGGACCATTTGAATCTGGTCCAAACCTAGCCCCAATTGTGATGCTCATTTGCACATGAGCAATTGAAAGCACCACACTAAATCATAGGAAGCAACTTTGCCAATGGAGGCACCAGCACCATTCGAAGATGGGAGTTCAAATCTTAACCTAATTCTATGCTGACATCTCAACAAGTTTAACAATACAGATAATGAGATATTTTGAGAAGGTTCTCTGTTTGTGATAAGAACCACTAATTAGTTGCATCTAAGTTGCCTACAAGAGACACTGAAGAAGGGAGCAACTGGAGTAGACAAAGAGAAGTGAAAACCTTTTTTTTTTTTTTTTTTTTTTTTTTTGGGAAAAGGACCATTTCGTTTCAAAGCCCCAAGGCACCTTTTTCTTGGGGAAAAAAAAAGGTTCTCACGTCTCTGTCATCTGCTCCAGTGAGGCAAATCAATAACCATGTGAAGCAAACACAATAAAACTGTGGACTTTGATAAGCAAGAAAGGAGGTTCAGCAATTAATTTTTTTTCTGATCATTGAAGCAAACACAATAAAACTGTGGACTGTGATAACCAATAAAGGAGGTTTGGCAATTAATATAGCTTATTCGGTAGCAATTCAAGGGTAAGAAGCAATTTGAAAAGATCCGAATCAGAAGAAAAACTAGCTGACCTGATCTGTTTAGGTAGGAAGTAAAAGTTGGAAAGACTATATTTAAGTCACCTTCTCAGAGGAAGGATGACTGAAGGACAGAATTACTCTTCTCAAAATTTTGTATTTGGGACTAAGCCAATGCAGAGAAGTCCCTTCCCCGGGCCCACAATGGCATTTGTATAGAGTCTAGTACAAAAAATTGCAAGTTCAACCCTATCATCAACTGCTTTATCCAACCTTCTATACAAGAAAACTCAAAGCAAAATAGCACTACAGAGTAACTACTACAATTTTAATGAGGCGTGTATGTCCCTTCTTTGGTCAAAGTGATCATGATACCATTAGAACTCCAAAACAAGCAAACCTTGACAGGTCAAATTTGGAATAAGAAAACTTGCAGCTAATCCACCAACGCACCTAGCTCCAAAATAGAAAGTATGAGTTGTCCAGCTTAAACTGACATATATTGCAAATTTCTAGACATGCAAACTGTTGAAAATAGTTAATAAATAACCCACAACCTAGCATAAAATGCTGAATATTAGGCCACTCCAATCAAAATCTTAATAAAGTTTAAGCTCATAATGTCATAGCTGATTCAGTGGACCTTGAAAACATGAGGGCCTTCATTAAAAATATCCACCAGTGAGGAACCATGAGCAGGCCAGCACACGAGGGAAAGTATTAGAATAGTCCCGCATCAGTTATGAAGTGGTATACAAGAGCCAAAATAAGGGCCCACATGTGATGAGCAATGTTGAGAATAATCCCATATCAGTTATGACAAACCTAGTATAAGCACTTGAACTGAGCTTTTTCACTGTAAGCTTGAGTTTTTAAATTAGATAGCGTTCTAACTTCACTTGATGCCTCAATTCACCAACTTCATAGCATGCTGATGTAGTACACGGCTTAATTGTGGAAGAAAAGGTGAAGAAATTTTACAAAATAATTGAAGTTATACCAAAAAAGGAAAATAAAAAAAAGAAAAATACTAAAAGTCAGCACTTTATCGTTTTGGGAAAGTTACTGTTTCAGGAAAATACTCATAAACTTTATATCTAGGGAAAGTCAGTAAGTTTTGTAGTTCCTAGTTTGTTAACAGTCTCAAACAGGAGAATATTCTTAGGAAAAATCATTAGTTAGTATGTCTTTTTTATGAGTAGTCAATTTTGGAATAGTACTACGTCCATAGTTAGTAGTTTCTGTCTAAGATTGTTGCAGGAATTCTTTCTTAGCAACTGGTTTTCAGTTTAGCAAATCAATATTCGATTGTGATTAAAAAATTTTACCCTAAGAAAGTTCTTTTCTGGTGATGTAACTTATTTTGGCAAGTTTAAGGTAGTTTAGAGTCTATAAATAGATGAATCTGCTTTAACTTTGATTTGAAGAATTACTACAAGCTTTCTTGTTGGTTCCTGTAGCACCATTGTTTCTCTTTTTTTTACTAAGAATAATTTCTTAGTGATTTCTTTTTATGTGCTAGCTACTGATAGCTACAAAACATCAAGTTCTTACTTTATAAATTTTTTTTTTTAAATGAAAACTTTATAACTTCTAAAACCAGGAATTCTTATAGTGGAAACAACAGCATTTGTGTTACCCATACTTTAGCCTTGTTCCTCAACAATTTCTGTAATTTTGCAGAATAACATGCCTTCCTCATTCCATCAAAGAAAAAAAGCTAGGCATCTAAGTAATTTTAAAATTGGACAAAGAGAGAATTAATTGATTCATGCTTTTCTTTATCTCATTCTTTCTTATCTTCATAATGACTTGAGATCTTTCACAGCTTCCAAATATTGTTCTCACCATTGCAATATGCCCTAGATGTATATCAACACAAAGACCAAGTGCACTCAATAGTACAATTTTAATGCCCTTGATCAAAATTTCCATCAACAGATTCTAATAGTTGATTCAGAAATATAAGAAAGAATAAGATGCAATGTTTGAGGGAATGATCCCACATGAGTTAAAAATTGGAGAAGTCGTGTCTTACTTTGAAATGGTATGATGGCCAGGCATCGGTTGGACCTAGTAGTTTGTTCTTATCTTGTCCATGTCTCAGGCCCACCGTGTGTTTATTTGGTTCTACACTTAAGTGGGAATGCCAGTAGGAATAACCATGCATTAGTTAAAAGTAGGAAAAATCATGTGGTTAATAGTTGAGAAAAGACTTCTCAACTTCAGCAGTCATGTTGGGATGGACTCTGGTCCCAAATTTAACACTCAATTTCCACAGACAAAAAACACATGTTTTAGAACCAAAGAAACATCTTTGACCATGATGATCAATTGAAAGCAAAATGGAACCAGAGATCGGTGTTCCCTGTAACAAGGAAGGGTGATTGGCTTACTTTGTTCTCCATGTCTATGTACTCCTCCAAGGCCCCCACTAACGAACACCGAAATGCCTACCTGAAAAAGATATTGTGAAACACGTACATCAACAGAAACGAAAGAAGATGGGAAATTGGAATAGCTTTTTTCACTTAGCCTTCTTACAAAAGTGCCTCTATTCATTGATAGAAAACTGAGGGGCATTGTAGTATACAAGAGGGGCATCTGAACCATGTTGCTCACTGTTACCACCACTGACCCACAACATCGGCAGTTGATCCAAATGAATAGAATCAGAAGAGAGAGAAGAGAGAGAAGAGAGAGAGAGCATGTGAGCTACCTTTGAAGCAAAAAACATTGTTGCAGAAATAGTGGTTGCACCATTCCCTCCCATAGCAATCTGTATCACAAAAATAATGCTTGTAAGGAAACAGAAAAGAAAAGTAAAAAATGCTCATTGTAGTGAAAAGTTTATGAGCGGATTGGCAAAAAATTTGAAGTCATCAATTCATTTCTGAAGAAATCAATGAAGCAAAAGCAGAAAGAGTAAGATCAAGGAAAGTAATAAAGGATATCGAAGAAGAAGAAAAGGAGAAGAGAGAGAGAGAAGAAAGGATGAAGGAGACAAGAACGCAGCAACTATTGAGGGAATGTCAAACTCCTCGAAATTGACAGCACTTGTTTTCGATAAGAGAACTCCATGAGATGTGTAAATGACAGAAATCTTTCAAGTAATGAGATAAATTACGATACGAAAAAACCGACAAACCCCTGTATAACTAAATAAACATATTTATGTGTAGTACTTTCCATCAGCTAATATCCCAAAGCCCATAGGGTGAAATTCAAGAAGACTCCATCTGCAGCGAAGAAGAGAGAGAACACTCACAACAGCTGGAATGTCCCTATGAGCAGTCTTCTGAGCATTTTTGCCAAGAAAAGCCAAACTTTCCAACTCCCCATCATTTAAACCTGCAAAAGAGAGAAGATTACTTAAACATGAATATGAATCAAAACAATCATGAAAACCCTTGAAAAATCAATAAAGGTAAATTTAGTTCTGTTGGAATTTTGGGTTGAGCCCTGTTAAATCCCAAAAATGACTAGCCACTTCGGAGGTCTAACTCAACCTTATAACCTATTAACTTTTCTTTTCATTTTCAATGTGGGACTTTTTCTCACTCAACAAGTTGACTAATTGCCAGATTCAAGTTTCAGGTTGGATCCACAATGTGGTCAGACAAATATAAGTGGACCACTAGTAACCACTTGTCAAAGACATTGAAAAGGACATAAAAAACATATCACAATGACCAAATTTTAAAAGGTTTCACCATATTACAGATCAGATATCTTCTGAACAAAAGAAAGAAAAACTAAGCAACTAAGTGAGGACAGAAACTGGCATGTCCAGCAGTGTACAAGAAGTAAAAGACCAACTTGAAATAAATTCATCACTTCAAAGAATTTTTTTAACTAAGATTTTTTTTTTTTGAAAAAGCAGAATTTTATTAAAAACAACAAGAGAAAGCTAGCAGACACCAACCGACAGTCCCCGAAGAGAACAGAAAATAATTCATAAGATTTTTGTGAAATATTTATAAGGTAATTTTTAACTAATAATTCATTCAAAACATGCAGTAAGTGCTGCAAAAATAATTTATGAATAAATTAGATACCTATGCAAGGAACACCATTCAAGATGGCAATTGTCGCAGGAACTGCCCCATTCTTCCTTATGATTGACTCAACCTCCTTTGCACAAGCCAAGTTTTGAGGATAAGGCATACCTTAAATAAAAAAATGAAAAAAGGTTCTTTTGTTAGAGATGCCTTCACAAAATAAAAGAAAGTCCTAACCTGGATATTGAGCATAAAGATAATGTCAAGTTTAGTCGCTTCCAATAAATATAGAGACTCTTTGTAGAGTAATTTTACATAAAATCACAAGGTTCTCTTTTTTTATGATAAAATAAATAAACAAACAACTTATCTCCAAACTATTGGTCCTACCAACAACTGCTTTTCACAAAGATTCATCGACTTCTCCAATTAATATCAAGATCAATAAACAATCCAATGTCTGATAATATTTGTTTAGATCCGCTAATCATCTAGCAGATATTCAAGCTAAATTAAGTGTTTCCCTCCAACATCTTGTTGTGGAGGAAGACCCTTTTTAGCCAGGTATTGTACTCTTTCCCTTCTCTTTTTTTGAAATATACACCTTTTTACTCAAGAAAAAAAAAAGGTATGCAATTAATCTTTTATTCAATCTACAAGAAGGATCTTCATGAAATATGTCATCAACCTTTCCAACTAATATTCAGTTGATTTCACAAGCAGATAGGTGTAAAATATAATTTTTTTTTAAATGATGCTGAATTTTATTAAGAGAGCTCAAACAAGCAGATTATAAGAGGGGAAGCCTTCCCAAACAATGAGAGATTGTTGGGAGGTTCCAAATTTTGCCAATTTATCAGCCAAAGAATCGGCTGATCTAGGAACAAGGTTCCTATTACAATGAATGGATGACATAATGTCAGCAATACAATCGGTGATTGGCCGGTGGCGCCAAGGGGGGGAGCTATCTTTTGAACACCAGCTGATAATAGTCTTTAAGTCTCATTCGATAAGCAACTTGCCATGAAGCCGCTCTTTAAAGATTTGGAGGCCGAATAGAAGAGCACTCACTTCAGCAGTATTTGAATCAACAATATCCACCGGCCCAGTATAGGATAGAATAGGGTCTTCACTGTTGTCTCTCAAAACACTACCAACTCCAGCCGGCCCAGGACAGCCTAAAGCACTGCCATCAAAAATTGAGTTTGATGTAGTCATAAGGGGGAGGATCCCAGGTGGCCATAACCGGATTCCTACAGGGGCCCGCCATATGCGCGATCAAACCCCAATTGTGTAAAATACAATGTGATACCTAGAGACATCATAAATCCATGATGGTGCTGATTACCTTAGAAGCCAGATTTTTACCCAACATGATATCTTTGTCATAACAATTTCCACTGCAGCTACTTAACACAGCAAAGTAACACACTCCTTGACAAGTTGTCTTTTTTGGATATAATACAATAGCAGATTTTTCAACAAGCAAACTATTTGTTTGCAACCAAACATAAATCCTTAGTTAATCATTCTTCTGAAACAGTTAAAAGGAAGAAAACAATTGCTGCACCACTCAACTTTCTCTCTCTCTCAACACATCTACTGAACTTTTTTTCATTAAAATCTACAATTAATATTCAGTTTGATTCAATAACCCAAAAGTTATAAACTCTGTTTCAATATGCAATCAAGATTCAGTTGAATGCCAAAAATGTGTTCACCTCAAATATGCCATAAAATCTCGCATATTAATATTCAGTTTGTCCCACTATCAGATAGGTTATGATCTCTACTCAAAAACACTATTCAATAACTGAATGAGTGTAAAAGACATAAGAAATACATGATTATGCTGATCATCTTAAAAGATTTAGGTTATCCAACATGATAGTTTAATGGCAATGGTTCCCACTACAGCAACTCAATGACTATTTAATATACCATAAAGTAACTTCTTGCCCTAAGCTTATTTCTATTGTTAGAAAATCTATTGAAGGGCGATATCATCATTTTGCACTCGCTATAAAGTCCAGCAGCTACAATATCTTGTTCTATGTGTTTAGTTTTTATCTCTAGTTCAATTTTCATGTAATTTGAACAAGTATGTAGGGAGATATAAGGGTTTAAGTGTTTTAAAGTGAGAATGGGTGTTTCAGTAATTTTTATTTCAGAACTCTATAAAAAGCCTGGGGGTCAAGCTCAACCCCCAACCAGAACCTTTCCGGTGCTCTGAATTCTCTCTCTCTCTCTCTCTCTCTCTCTCTCTCTCTCTCTCTCTCTCTCTCTCTCTCTCTCTCTCCAAAAACCCTAAAGTTCACTATTTTACATGGTATCAAAGCAGTAGATCATGGTTGGAGTCCTTCATCCTTCTCCAGTTCCTTCTATTGAAACCTGCGACTTCATAGAAAAGGGATTTTCTGAAATATGCCTTGAATGGTTGGTAAAAAATTGAACTTTTGCCTTCTTCTCCTTCCATAACACTAAGGTTAATGGCTCCTACTACATGTTCAGTAGTTCTAAAAATATTTACTGCCCCATGAAGGGTTTACTAAGTGAATAATCACTCTTTCTGCTCAGCGCAGCCCATTACTGGTCTTAAACTGCCTAGATCATCACTGGGTTGGATGACATCAGCCCTGAAAAATCTGTGGAATTTCTGAGTACTACCTACAGCAGCAAGTGAATTACATATTAGGGCAGATTGGTATTCCCAATCAGTAAAAACCCTAATTTTTCTAAGAAGTGGGGCCCACAGCACCTGCGCACTATTGGTTTTTGAGCTGTTTTTTGTGTTGTTTAGGGTTCATATTTGCAGCATACATGGCAGATTCTGGTGAGGTTTTTACCCCTTTGAGGAACTTTGGAAACTCAGAAGGAAATGATACTATTATGATTACTTTCAAGAGACTAAATGGCCAAAACTATCTAAGTTTAGTCACCATCAATCAAATTATACTTGAAGTCTAAGAAGAAGTCAAAATTCATTAGGGATGACACTCCAGTCCCATTGAATGACAATTGGGAAGCCGAGGATAGTCAAGTTATGACCTGGCTAATTATAGCATGGATTCGAATTTAAGGAATCAAGTTAAGAATTTTGACATAGCTAAAGAGATGTGGAAATCCTTAGTCCATGTATGCTCAAGAAAGCAACTTGTCATGAGTTTTGGAACTATATGCCAAGATGTTTAGCCTCAAGAGATGTCAAAGATTTGTCATTACATATTACAGTGAGTTGGTTGGTATATTGCAAGAGATAAGTGTTTTCCACCCCTTTACTACCAATTAAGAGGAAACAAGAAAAAAAAATAGACAAGTGCACTTTGAAAATTTTTGGATGGTTTAGGACCAGAATTTGACTCTATTAGGGCACAATTATTGGCCTCAAAAGATGTACAATCATTATCCATAGCTTATAATAGAGCATTGCACGCAAAGAATGCTATTATAGCCCAGGGAAATAAAGGTGTGACCAGCATTTTTGTATCAGCAATGAATTCTCAGGGTTCCTCAGAGCCATCTAGGGGCAAAGTTGGAAGGACTAGAGGCAAAGGAAGAGATAACTAAAGAAGAGGAAAGGGCAAAGGTGATAACTAAGCCGAACAGAAAATGTGCCTATTGTAGCTGTACGAATCATTTTTCTAACAAGTGTTGGGAAAAAGTATAGTAAACCAACTTGGACTAATTCCCTCGTTCATGAGAGCACTAAAAATGTAATACCTGGATCATTTTATGAAATGTGGCAGCTGATTCAACACATGGCACAAGTGAATATTGCCTCCTCTTCAGCATCTAAGACTCATTCTTCCACTCCTACAGCCACACTGGCTAATTCAGGTACATTTGCCCTCCATGTGCATCCATCCTCCACTTGGGTTCTTAACTCAGGAGCTAATACCCACATGTCAAGTATCTCCACTTTGTTTTCTAATTTAAAAGAGTCAACTACTATTAAACAAGTCATGTTGGCCGATGGATCCATTTCTCCAGTACAAGGAATGGGTACATTGGTTTCATCTACCTTTATGTCACCACAGTCTGTCCTATTTGCTTCTAAATTCCCTCTTAATTTGTTGTTAGTACGTCAACTTACAAGTAAGAAGAATCTGTAGTAGTGAGAGCTACAGCTCGAGAAATGGATGCATCATCCAGCATGTAGAGCCCTCCCTTCTCATGATCCACCAGCTTCCCCATTGCCTGCAAATCCTGTTGTCTCTGATTTGGACCAGCCTATTAGTCTACGAAAAGGTAAACGATCTTGTACTTCTCATCCGCTATCCAAATATGTGTCACTTGATTTTTTGTCCCCATCCTTCAAGTCCTTTGCTATGTCATTGTCTACTTCCCATATACCTCGTTCGATGCAGGAAGCCTTGTGCTCTCCAGAATGGAAACAAGCTATGGATGATGAGATGAGTGCTTTGGTGTCTCGGGGAACATGGAATCTATGTGATCCACCTGCAGGAATTGCTATTGTGGGGTGTCGTTGGGTTTATACTATCAAATATAATGTTGATGGCTCTATTGAACGGTACAAAGCTCGGCTGGTAGTGAAAGGGTATACACAGGCTTTTGGAGTTGATGTCTTTGAGACATTCTCTCCTGTGGCCCGGCTTACTTCGGTATGTATCTTAATATTTGTGGTTGTCAATAAGGGTTGGCCTCTCTTTCAACTAGATGTGAAGAATGCCTTTTTATATGGTGATCTACATGAGAAAGTGTATATGGAGCAATGTCCTGGGTATGTTGCTCAGGGGGAGACAGAAAAGGTGTGTAAGCTGCAGAAGGCTATTTATGGACTTAAACAGAGTCTACGGGTCTGGTTTGAAAAGTTTAGTGATGTGGTACTACAATTTGAGTTTTATAGGAATCATTGTGACCATTCTATGTTCCTACTTACAAGGAAGACGGGTATGGTGGTTTTGGTTGTCTATGTAGATGACATTGTGTTATCTGGTGATGATCTTGATGGTATCAGAGCAGGTACTCATATGTGGGCCTACACCTAAAAACTATCTACTTGTAGAGCCACAAAAGAGGGCCTACACTTAAAATTATCCACTTGTAGAGCCACAAAAGAGGCCTACACCTAAACTGCCTACTCCTAAATTATCCACTTGTAGAGCCACAAAAGATGGTCTACATGTGAGCGGGAGTATTAAGGAACAATCCCACGTGGATTAGTGAGTACAAAGATCTTGAGTTTATTAGTTGGGAAAGAGGTTTCCTAAGTTGACTGGTCATTTTGGGATAGGGCCTTGGACCCAATTTAACACTCCGTAACTTTTTATCCTTTACACTGTGTTTTTTCAAGATCTTATGACGAGGAAGATGATTAGTTCTGCGAGAAAGAGGCAGATTATACTATGTGGAGAGCCATTCACCAGATACTTCACAAGCATTCCACTCCGCAGTCTCTCCTCTATAGTGGCATCTACAGTTAGGCTATCCTTCTCCAACAAAGTCGATTAAGCTCTTTCCTGCATTTCCTTCAAGTCTATCTTTTCAGAGTGACTCATGTCAGTTGGGCAAGCATCACCAAACATCCTTGCCTCTAAGCCAATCCCGAAGCAATCGCTCTTTTGATATTATTCATTTTGATGTTTGAGGGCCTTGTCCAATACCTAATATTTTTTGTTATAAGTATTTTCTTTCGTTTATTGATGATTTCAATTGATGTAATTGGATGTATCTCCTATGGGAGAAATTTGAAGTATTTGATGCGTTCAAACTTTTTTATAATGAAACAAAGAATCAATTTGATACTTCTATTCATATAATTTGCATTGATAATGGTCTCGAGTTTATGAATCAAAAGTTTGACTTATTTTATCAAAATCATGGTATTATCCACCAGTCCTCGTGTGTTTTTACACTACTGCAAAATGGTGTTACTGAACGTAAAAATCGTTATCTATTAATAGTGGCTTGTACCATGTTTTTCCATATGAATATACTGAAATCATATTGGAAAATTCTATTCTCACTACTTGTTTCCTCATCAATCGAATACCTTCCTCAGTTATCGATGGTAAAATTCCTATATAGGTGTTACTACCATCAGTCAACTTATTTCCAATGTATCCTTATGTTTTTGGTACCATCGGTCAACTTATTTCCATTGTATCCTCATGTTTTTGGGTGCATATGTTTTGCACATGTATTTGGTACCTCTAGGGACAAATTATCCCATTAGGCTGTCAAAATATTTTCTTGGGATACTCTCGCACACAAAAAGGATATAGTGCTACTTTTCGTCTACTAAGAAAACATTGATCTCTATAGATGTGACATTTTTTAGGACACTTCTTTCTTTTTTGTGTCATCCATAGATGTGTCTCCACCCATTTTTATTCTTGAGGTCGTTGCCTCCACTCCTATGGAAAAGATTACCAGTCCGATTCCGTATGCTACCGCAGAGAGCCGTTAAAAGGTATATCACAGACAAAAAAGTGAAAGATAAAGTTGTTCCCTCTCTCATATTGGACCAAGAACCCTCTTTATCTACTGATCGTGAGGTAAGTGATCTATACTCGCCCATCGCACTTAAGAAAGGTGTTAGAAAAGGTATTCGTTATCCTTTATCTCACTGTGTCTTTTGATTCCCTTTCTAATCGATACTAACAGTTTGATATGCCTTTGTCCTCTTGTATTGTTCTTTCGTCTATGCAAGCTGCATTTTCCTCTCCTCAAGTGGAAGACAGCTATGAATGTTAAGATAGAGGCACTACTGGATAGGGGCACTTGGTAGTTGAGTGACTTGCCTGTTGGTTCTACAGTTGTAGGCTGTAGATGGGTATTACTATGAAGTATGAGCTGGATAAATCTGCTGAACGGTACAAGGCTCAATTAGTAGCCAATGGCTACACACAGACATATGGGATAAATGTGTTTGAGACCTTTTCTCTTTTTGGCTATCTATAAGACTCAATTGGTAGCCAAAGGCTACACACAGACATATGGGATAAATGTGTTTGAGACTTTTTCTCTTCTTGGCTATCTATCTTCGGTTCAAATCTTGATGTTTGTCACAATCAACAAGGGGTGGCCGTTGTGTCAGCTTTATATTACAAATGTTTTTATGTATGGCGAATTAGCTAAGGCAGTCTTTATGGAGTAACCTCGTGGGTATGTTACTCAGGGGGACTAACAAAGTATGCAGACTAAAAGAAATCCATATACGGTCTCAAACAAAGTCCTCAGGCATGGTTTGGTTTAGTCAAGTGGGTCATGTCTATTGGATTTGTCAGGAGCCACTATGACCACTCACTCCTTTGTCATGACAAGATCATCTAGTATTGTGGTACTACTAGTATATGTAGATGTTATTATACTATCTAGCAGTGATGTAACAAGCATTGAGGAGGTAAAAGCACATTTAGCAAAGCAATTCTAGATTAAAGACCTAGGGTCACTGAAATACTTTTCAGGTATTGAAGTAGCTAGAAGCAAGGGAGGTCTAGTATTAACTCAGAGGAAATATGTCATAGACATGTTACATGAGTATGGATTGTTGGGTGTTAAGCCTGTTGAGACTCTCATGGAGGTTGGACATGAGCTTCATGATGAACAGAGTGATGAACTCTACGAAAAGACAAATGTATCATCGGTTAAATTGGAAAACTCTTTTATGCTATTGTCACTCATCCTAACACATCCTTTGCTATCAGTATTGTTGGTCAATTCATAGAGTGTCCTCGAAAAGTTTACCAAGAAGCTACCCAGTGGATCTAGAGATACCTGAAAGGAGAACCCAAAAAAGTATTATTTTTTAAGCCTCACAATCACATGAAGAGAGAGGCCTTCTTAGATGTTGATTATGCCGGATCTAAGCTTGATCGAAGATCTACCACAAGTTATTGTCTTTCTAGGAGGTAATCTAATAAGCTAGAGGAGCAAGAAACAAAATGTTGTAAATCGTTCCAGTACTGAAGTTGAGTAAAGAGCCATGGCTCATATATTTAGTAAGCTGATGTGGTTAAGATCTATTGTCAAAGAATTGAACCTACAACAAAAGGGACATATGACAATGTACTCTGACAATCAAATTGTTATATTTATTGCAGGAAACCCAATATTCCATGAAATGACTAAATAAATTGCAGTAGATTGTCATTTTATTCGAGATGATGTGATAAAAAATGAGATTGTAACTCCCTATGTGTGATCTAATGATCAAATTGAAGATATATGTACTAAAGCACTGGGCAAATGTGAATTCGGTGTATTCGGCAGCAAGTTGAGCCTTATGGATATATACACTCCAGCTTGAAGGGGAGAATTAAAAAATCTATTGAATCGTAATACTGTCACTTTGCACACACTATAAAGTCCAGCAGCTACATTATCTTGTTCTATGTGTTTAGCTTTATCTTTAATTCAATTTCCATGTAATTTGAACAAGCATATATAAGGGTTTACGTATTTTTTAGTGAGAAGGGGCATTTCTATAATTTTATTTCAAAACTCTATAAAAAGCCTGAAGTAGAGCCTTTTCCAATGCTCTGAATTCCCATTTTTCTCTCTTTCGCTCTCTCTCCCCAAAACCCTAAAGTTCACTTTACATCCATCAACAAAATCATATCCTCAGGATACTATAAATTATTGGACTTTGAGATGTGAACCATTTCTTTTCAAAATATTTTTAATCCTGATAAAGGGTTTAGGTAACAAGGAAAAAGATGACTAGAGTGGAAGTAAACCTTCTTCAATGAGGGCTTGCTTGCATGGGTTTCAAAACAAATACCAAAAACAAGTGTCCAAAGAGTGCGCATTTGATTTCAAATGTCCAGACTCAGACATGCTGTTCTTCTATTCGACAATCGTTTCAACACAGCAATTGCAAACAACGAAATACCCAGGACACCACCCCTTCAAAAATGACACAAAATTCAATGTACTACTCATTTAAGTAAAGAAAATCAATGTCTCTATTTTCTCTTAAGAATATTTCTTACAATTTCAAGATGAAAAAAAATAGGCCTGGTCATAGGACGAGGAACAGTTGGCAAGAATTCTTTAATTAACAAACCATGTCATGGTAGCTAAAAAAATATGAAAATGACCTCTATGAAACAAATCCAATGCGTAAATTGCACAATAGGACCTGGTTGTACGACGGTGACCCATCTTACATTTATGATCTTTGTAAATGTAAATTTTTTCCTTGGATTACAACTGAAAAGTACAGCAATTCAAAAGAAATGTGGACTACTTGCCATAAGAGGATTCTTAGAATATTACAAATCAAAATATTAAAAAAAAAATCAAATAATCACATATCCATATATTAATAAGTTCAATAAGACAAGTTCAAGAATAGCATCAGGTCTCTAATGTAATAATAGTGCATAAGAAACTAATAATCGTGCATAATAAACTATTCAGTTATAATCTAGTCATCAAGCAATTTCAAAGTAGGATACCATGTGAGATGATGGTAGACTCCAAAGCTACAACAGGATCTCCATGTGTTAATGCATCAGCCACATTTGGGGCTACTTTTAGATATCTGAGCTCTTTGCTGTTTCTCATGACCTGCCAGAAATGATAAAATTTTTATCCTACTAAGCATAAGTTTGACATGAAAAAAGTGGTTCACGTATACACTTCTAACACAGAGAGTTCCAAGTTCACCAGCACAAGGAATTATATACTACAAGTAGAATAATTTTGTCATCGCATCAGCAGAATTCTGTCAGGTTTCTGCTAAACCTAATAGGTAAAAACTGGAAACGTCTGATGTCATTGAGTGGCGAGTGAGTTCCCAAAGATGAAGTAGCGTGTATTAAAGTAAAATAGCTACAAGCTGAAAATGTAGAACTTCAAGGAGTAGAAAAAAGAACATAATACTAATACAATGTGCAGTAAGGGTGTAAAATTTATAATCTCATCCTCATAACACACTATTATCAATGCTTGCAGCTTTGAGTTGAATCCATAAGATTACGCATTAGGAAGATAATCAGACTAGGAAATTTATGAAGAAGAAGTGACTGATTGATACAAAATAAAGTAAAAAACGGACCAGATATATAAGCCCACGATAAATGAGCAAAATAATAAAATTTTAACAGTCCCATGAAAAATAAGGATAAATTTCAGCAATTGAATTGAATATAAGGAGAACTGATTCTTCAAAAGAAATATGTATATGAAAAAAAAGACGTGCAAATTTAAAAATAGAAGTAGCTATGACCAAGTTAAAAAGTCAACTCAAACACATAAAAAGAGCAGCAAAGGATAAAATGGAGATGAAATAAACTCAAAAGACTTATAAAAACACACAAGTTCAAACATTTACGTCGATGAACAGAAGAACGGTGGAGGAAGCGAGACCAGGAACAAAGCTAATCGATGATAAAACAAGCTGTTTTCACCTATTCGATCCTGTACTGCACAGTCCAGGAGGCTCGGGACTTCCCAATGACTGAGGGGCACGTGAGCTACACCTGCCCTTCCCGTCAGGAACCAATTTGACGGAAGAGAGGAAACTTCCTTCTCTGTTTCCGTCTTCTCTCTTCCTAGAAGGAAATAAAACATTTCAGATACCTTTTCCCATTTCCCACAAAAGAGAAACCTATCTGCCATCAGAAGAAGGTAACCGAGTAGAAATCAGGCATTTCCTCAAAACAGACACCTTCCAGGAGACTATTTGCAATACATTGTACGTTATGCTCGATTTCCCTCCATTTTCAGAACTCAAAGTTTTAGAAATGGTGAAAACTTACAATAAAAGTCTGTTCGGGCTTATAGCGACGGTGCTAGAGCTTCAATTCGATCTTCGAAGTTGTCTCTTGGAACTCTCGGTTTCTTTTCCAGGAAGAGGAAGGGAACGCAGAGAAACTTTTTTTCCGATTCGAGCGACGGAAACGGAGACAAGACGTTTCCCCTCTTCCCGCACGTGATTTTGCCAAACCACGTGACTCTCAGTCATATCCAAAATGAGCCGTGAGCCTTATTCTCTGTACCTCTTACTTACCGAGCGTTATAATGGAGGGGTTAATAAAGCGAAGAACGTTAGTACGGAAATCCAGTCTCATTGTTCAGTTCATATCCTGAGGTCGTTAAGGGGGTTATTCAACTCGAAGTCCGAGATGATCATAAACCGCATGACGCATTTCAACAGATGAAGTAGTTAGTAGAGAGCAGATGACATTTCATCTGGATACAAAGGATAAAGCGGTCCTTCATCTCCATAGTTTAAAATCCTTCACCTCGTTGAAGGACGCGCATAGGTTTCCTTGTTTTTTTTCCCCTCTCTCTCCTTGCACCCCCCTCTCTCGTGCGTCCTCATTTCTCTTTTTTCCTCCCTCTCTCGTCTCCCTGCACCCCCGACGTCACTGTTGCCTCTCTTCTCTCGAATTCTCGTCTTCAGCTTTCGTCTCTGCTCCCTCTCGTCTCCGGCTTCCGTCTCTGCTCCATCTCGTCTCCGGCCTCTGTCTCTCGGTCTTCTCTCGGACTCACTCTCTCTCGTCTTTGTGCCTCCATCTCTCGGTCTTCTCTCAGACTCACCCTCTCTCTCGCACCCTCTCTCTCGTCTTCATGCCTCTCTCTCTTCTCTCGAACTGGCTCTCCGTTGTTCTCTCTCGCTTCTCTCTCTCTCTTATCCCTCTTGACCTCCCCTTCTTCTCTCTCTTCTCCCTTTCAGCCTCCCGCTCCCTTCTCTCTCTGGCTATTCTCATTTCCCCCAAAATACCTTCCAATTTCGTTTAATTTCCCCATTTCGATTTTGATTTCTTCGATTTTGACATTTGGGTATCGATTGCTTAATTTCTACTTCAATTAGGCATCGATTTCCCCATTCAGCATCAATTTCACTCTTCGGCTTCGATTTTCTCCAAATTTCAGAAGGTATGACTAAACCCTATTTTTTCATTAAATTAGTGTTTTATTTTATTTTATTTTATTTTCAGTGCCTAATTGGTGGTTATTTGTGCATAATTGTGGGATTTAGGGTTACGGTTTAGGGTCTAAATTCTTGATTTGTGTTAGGGGTTATTTTTAGGGTTTGGTGCTCGGTAAAAGGGACCTGGAATTAGGGTTTAGGGTTAAGGATTTAGGGTATTTTAGGGATTAGGTTTTTTAAGGTTTAGGGTTTTTAAGGTTTTGGGGGTTTTGTGTTTTTAAGCTCTAGGATTTTTTGGGTTTAGGGTTTGTAATTAGGGTGTAGGGTTTAGGGTTTAGGGTTTTTAAGTATTAAGTTATGGAATTAGTGTTTAGGGTTTAGAGTTTAGTAGGTCATAGGGTTTAGGGTTTGATGGTTTAGGGTTTTTAAGGTTTTGGGGGTTTTGTGTTTTTAAGCTTTGGGGTTATTTGGGTTTAAGGTTGGAATTATGGTGTAGGTTTAGGGTTTAGGGTTTGGGGCTTTTAAGGTTTAGGGGCTCTAGGGTATAGGGTATTATGTTATGGAATTAGTGTTTAGGGTTTAGAGTTTAGTAGGTGATAGGGTTTTACTTTAGGGTTTGATGGGAGGCGTTCCTCCCTCGGCGACGACTTCTCTTCTCTCTCGGCGTCCCTCTCTCCTCCTCCCCCCCCGTTGGCCATCCTCCCTCTCCTCTCCCTCTCGACCTCTGTCGCAGAGCACGGGAGGTCGAGCATCTGTAGCAGAACTTCTCAGCCTCCCTCTCTTCTCCCTCTTGGCGTACCGTCGATGCCCGCTATCGTCGTCGTTGCCCGTTGGCCCGCAGTTGTCGCGGTTGCCCTGGCACGTCGTTGAGGAAGACGACGATGGTTTAATTTTTCCTAAGTTAGGAAAAATTAAACTATCGTCATAAAAATCATTAATTTATAACTTTTATTTATAAAATAATTATTTTATTTATTTAATATATTTATTTTTATTTATTTAATATATTTATTTTATAATTACTATATTAAAATAGTGATTTAATAGTCATAATTAAAATATTTTTAAAATAAATATTTGATAAATTATTTTGGTTTAATTATCCGATTGTTATAATTAATTAAACCAATGGTTTTAAATTTTGTGACAATATATTATTAATTAATAATACATAAAATATATTATGTACAAATATATAGTGTGTTAAAGTTATGATTAGATCATTTTTTTCTCTTAAATCATTTATTTTTAGGTTAAAGTATATCATATGTTATTAATAAATTAATAACTCAACGTATTACTTTCGTTTTTGTTATTTATAATATTATTTATTTATTATTTGTAATTAATCAAGTGCGTATTTCATTGGCTTATGTAATTACCATATAAATACACAATAAAATATCTAATTCAATTAATAAATAAATAAATATATTTAATTATACATTAAATAACTTATTCGTGTAGTAATATTGGTTATTTTACCTAATTTGAAGTTTAAAGATTATGTTGTAATTAAGTGCACTATAAGGTTTAGGGATTCTCTTGTTTTTGACGTTTTTCTCATGTTGAGCACTAACACTGGAAACTATTTTCTCGTGTACATAAAGTCGTCAATACTAACATCAAATACGAAGTTGAAGTTTATGTACATGACGGACATTTACCCCCCCCCCCCCCCCCCCCCCCCTTTGTATTTCGAGTTGAATCCACTTTGTTAAGCAGCAATTACATCACAGAGCCATATGAGTTAAATTACATGTTGCACTCACAAAGATACTCGATTGGTCATAACAACCAATTTACAAAACTCGCCCTTGCAAGAGTTTACTACACCCTTAGTTCACCAATCAAAGACACAAACTTAGAATCTAAATCCATAAAGGGATTTCCACTAACTTAACAATAGCCACAAAAAGGTTTTTATCCATATTAAGTGTATTGAGGGGGTTTGACCAAAAATAATGCAAGAGTTACTTTGGTTTCAATGGCCGACTATTTACTAGTAGTCCAGTCGACTCACCCGATCTGCTACCCATAAAAATTTCAACTAAACCAAAATTCAGTTAAAAGCAAGCCATGGTGAAGACTCCCAGGCATTAAAATTTTGAATCAATCAGATGAGACATTGGGGGAACTTTAGACGTGTAACTGATGGTTAAAATTGTGTAGTTGGACATAATTTTTGCCACTAGAATGAATCAGCAATTGTTTAGCTCTTCATTGGAGATAGCATTTTCTCCAACCCCTATTGCAGAAATAACAAAGGCACCTCAAGAATACAAATGATAGATCAACTTTTGATATTTGAAATTGGGTGTGGGTGTGGGTGTCACCCAAAAGACAAAACAAAGCAAAACAAAAAATACCAAAAATGAAAGAAAAGAAAAAAAGGAAAAGTAAGTAACCACCTCGACCCTGTGTTGCAAGTGCTTTATGGTTCCAATAATACCATTGTGGAAGGTATACCTGAAAACACAAATTTCTCCTTATATACTCAAATGGATATAGACTACCAGAAGTAAAGAGCTCTAGTGATTACCGTTATCTTTTTTTGAATGAATGGGGCCTCTCACGAAAGGCTTGATGCTTTCAAATAATATACAAACTGTGAATATATCTCTAACTCCTAAGCTGGAGGCAAAGGTCGCCGGCAAGTTGGGCATTCCATTTTTATATCCATCCATCTTTGTAAGCAACCAGAATGGAAGAAATGATCACATGGTGTCGCCTGAGGAACAAATTATTCCACCGTGGTTTCTGATTAGAGTGAGAGAGACACAGAGAAAGAGACAGAGAGAGAGGGGTTTTTTTATACCATGCAGTCAGTAGAACGCTGTGTCAAGTCAATGGTGGTCATGCAAATGACACAATCAGTAGAAGTTGTAGTAGTATGATCTATCCTTCTATGGTAACAATATTTCTCAGGTAGGATCTGTCAAAATTTGAACAAAATAATCCAATTAAAGATATGATCATAATGAATTTATGAGAAACTAAGAAAAAAATGGATGATGAGAAATAAAAACTATGGTTAAAGCTATGCTTCCCACTTAGAATCTGCTGATAAAAATTAGTTTATTATTGAAAAAAAGAAAGAGAGAGAGAGAGAGAGAAGACGAGGGACAATGCCACATTCTTCAACAAACAGTTACAGGAAATTCCAATTTTCTTCAAATGTCTTCAAATGAAAATTTATGGTGCCAACAGTCAAACATATGAAAATAGCATGGGATGTACAGAATGAGGAAACCAGAACCAACTTAATCCTTTTGTGGCGAAGAACTAATAGACAGTTCATCCCAACAAGTCGAAAGAAATTTTACAGGGCAACTGAGATGTTCATTACAAGATCAATGCATCAGGACCTAACAGAATACGAGTTCTTTTAAACACATTAACAAAAAATATTTAAAAGAGGACCTCAGGTCAGATATCATATAGCAAACAAGAGCAGAACTATGACTATGTTAAGCATGGACAGCAACGTAGATCATGTAGCATATGGGACAGGAAAACGTTAAGAGAGGGGGGTCCATAAGAAGTATTATTAAGTTCAAAACAAGAATCTAACACATTCCAACTGCAAAATGAGAATCCTGTGCAATGTTCATCTAGAATGAAGCTTAAATTTCTGGAAAGACTAACAATAAAAGAAATCTCTAACCTGCCGAGGGATGAACCATCGAGATCCAAGATAATGTTGAAGGAGGAGCATCAATGCTTGAAAACTCACAAAAACTCCTAAACATATGCACCAGTTCTTGTCTGGCTCAACACGCATAAAGTTTGTAGGGCAACCAAAGACATACAAGGGAATTGCTAACCGGGTGATAGTCATACCCAAAATGTAATGCGGGTGTAATGGTTTTCTAGTGTCACGGATCACATTAGTAACTATTTGTGGTATCCAGAAGGAGTACATAACAAGAATTATGGGCTTCAAATAATTATGGAACTCATACATGATTAGGATGCCGCCAAGAAGGAGTCCATCTGCAAGTAAACAATGACAATTAATCACAATATTCCACCGAATAATGAAGCATCACATTCTTTTTCTCCACTGGATGATATGTCAATCTAAGCCTGCTATCAGGAATTTGTCACCATGAATATATGTTTCCAAACATTTCCGAAACAAGTTAATCTCCAACACATGTTTTAGATGATGGTTCACTTTCCAAAATTTTGACAGTGATGAGAGCACTATTTACTCTTCATTGCATATGGATTGATTGTTTTACAGGGCAGAAATTTTGCTACAAAGGAACAATGTGCAAAAGAGTTGTACAATAAAGTTCATTTAACTTTAACATAGGATTTTAACAGAAAAGAATCACCAGCAGACACGAGGACAACAACGTTCCATTATTTTAACCCTGTTGTCAGTTGTCCTCTTTCATGAACATTAATAAGAAAATTAAAAGAAGAAGAATGTGCAAGGATATTTCTTTCCAACATATCAGAAAGGCAAATGCCCATTCCGCCTTTTACAAACTCCTTTTTAATATAAAGCCATGTTAATCAATGATGTGTTTCACTCAACCAAGAGCACTTTCATGTGCTTGCAAATAAGTAACTCTTTATTACACTCATATGTAGATCAGTATAAAAACACTTCATGTTTGTCAACCAGTCTCTAACCTGTTTCTAATGAGTTTTTTTTTTTAAAGTATTCAAATCAGTATAATGACAACAATACACCAGTTTTTGGGTAAAGTAAATTTTTGACTTTCTTTGTTTTTTTACTTTCTTTGTAACTTAACTAAGTTATTGGTAAAATAATTTATGCCCTCAGAGATCTTTGTAACGTTTTCATGCCACTCAGACATCTTGACCAGCAGTCATCCCAGTAGGAACATAGAAGTTAAATAGTTCATTCCTTCTTCATATTATAACTCTTTGATTTGCCTTTTGGTGTCAAGTAGGCGCTTATTTACATTTCTTTATTAAACAAACAGTAACAAGATCCAACTCTTCAATCAACTACGATTTTCTTTTAAAATGTAAAATTTGGAGAATTACAATACAAAGATGCTACAGTCATCAATTTTGGGGAAAAAGATATATAGTTTATCAATAGTTATTAACTGTGAAAAAGATAAGAGGTCTTGTCTAGGAAATGGAATAGACCTTTCTAGCCTTCTGGTGAATCATTCCATAGAGAATCTGTCCAAAACTATGACCTTGACTTGCATAAGAACTCTTACTTATTTTCAGTAGACTTAAACCCATTAATTAATAACATTGCTCACCCCAACTCCTATTAGAAACTAAAAATATAAAGTAAAAAGGTCCAAATTACAAAGATACTAAAACAAGGTAGCAAGTCCTAATAGAAAAGAAACTGAATGAAATAAGAAAGCTCCAAACAGAAAATGACTCTGTTACAAACAAGAAACCTCCTAAGAAGACAGACAAATCTTCAAATAGAAGCCTTCTAATAGTAAAAAGGCTAAATAAAGAATATTCTATGAAAACAAGACTAAATAAGGAAACTGTTCCAAGGATGCTGCATTAGGACCGTCCCCACCAGCAATAAACTTCTGACAAAAGTCAAGGCAAAAACTAATAAAATATCTTCAGGTTGCAAATAGCAGGTTTTTAAGCCAAGAAAGTCATTGTCACTTGGAAGTCCAAAATCGAATTGAGAATTAAAGGTAAAAATACAACTAGTTTGAGAAAATGATCTTCGAAAAAGTTTATGAGTAAGATGAGGTCTCAAATATAGCTTCATCTGGAAGATAATCAGAAGGAACTTTCTTTAGCTGGACTTGTTTTCTTTTTTTCTTTTCTTTTTTACATTTTTATTCTTCCATTCCCTTCTCATTCCTCTGTTTTTTTTCCATTCTGTTGCTTATCTCAATATTATCTTTCCATTCCATTCCATCTTTAATCAAGAAAATGCAATTACTTTCTAAAAGTACAATATAAAATTCAGAAAAGGTTAAAAAGAATAAGATGACAAAAAAAGGGCCATAACATGTTTCTTGAAATATGAGATAAAATTTTAAATAATGGTAAATAACTTACAGAAACGGCTGTAAAGAACTGACAGCTCACGCCTCATTGTTTCCCAACCTTCTCCAGTACTCAAAGGCCTACTGGCTTTCCATATTGCAAGGAGATATCTCATCTCAAAAATGGAAAAGACAACAAACTTGAAGAAGGCAGCTGTTGCAAAAGCATTAAAAAGAGATTCTGCAACACATTACAGTAAACAAATTCAATGAATTAAAATATAACTAAGTTAATAAATCTCATAGTTGTGGATTCAGTGTATGTTAGCAAAAGAGTGCTCTTCATACTTCGAGGTCACAGCACTCACCCACTAATATGCCAACCGTTAGATGTAAAAGACAAAGATAAGCATCCATGATGGCTTGTTGACCAATCATCAAAAGAGAAACCTTAGCTGCACCCTGGGAATAAATAAGAAGTCATTTAGATCCAATCACATTTTACTGAATACGGAACGTGACAGAGAGGTATTAAGAGTCATGCACATTCCACTACTAAGAACCTATTGTTTGATGGCTACAGCATGGAAGTAGACATTTTTTATATGGTAAGCAACCAACTATTCATTCCTGTGAGAGAAGCCACTGCATAGCTATAGATACTACAACTACCTCAAATGCAGTTGATGATATCCAAAAGATTCAGGCAGTCATTGCCACTGCTCATCTTTACTTTTTTTTTTTTTTTTGAAATGATTGCTCATCTTTACTTAACTACTACCTTTGGCTGGTATGTACAATTTGATGAATTACCGAGAGGGAAATCCTCCAATGAGGAGCCACAGATGCACAAGTTGATGATAATCACAGGAAAATTAGTCACAGATACATATTTATATGTGACATGTAAAATATGTCTCTAAACATCTCAATGAGAAGTGTGAATCAGACCTCAACTATGGACCACTATCAATCCTTTTCTCAGAAACAACCAAGAAAAAAAAAGACTAGTCAGTTTGACATTGTGATTTCCTTCTTGAGTACTCCATGGTACTTGCATTGGCTGTGTTATGAAACCATTCACAAAAAAGGGAACTGAAACTTCCCTTATCATCAAGAGAGATCAACAAATCCAAACAAATTTTAAAAGTCCCCATCTATTAAACTATGCCTACATAAACAAAAACATATCAACTGAGATCAGATCGGAATCCTCACCGACTGAGTGTGGCTATGCTCCATTTGTCGAATCAGCAAAAGAACTTGAAGGAAGGAAACCTAATTTATTGTCAAGGAAACTATACATGGAGCACCAACATAATTGCTACTGCCAATAAGAAACAAGTTATGCAGCCATGTTTAATTTTAGGATACAAATGTGACCATCAGGGTGTAATTAACTGCTTTGTTGTAATATACTTCAATGTTAACAGATGTGGCATTTAAGACAATTGGTGACAAGCACTCCCCATCTTCATCCAAGGCAGGACTCTCCATTAATCCTTCCAAGTGGAAACGTTCATGGTCACCATCTACACACACATACAGAGAGAGAGAGAGAGAGAGAGAGAGAGAGAGAGAGAGAGAGGAGTTAGCAAGTGGAGTGAAAGACAACAAAATGTCAACTGCATAGTTCACATATGTGCGGGTGTGTGTCACAAAATGGTTCTACTAAACTGATGGAGAGAAGTAGGAGGCATAAAAGATCTCACCATTTAGACCAGATGAAATCCGTGATACTTGGGCTGCAATCTCTAAATTACAATGTTTCTCCATGTCATAAGTCAGTGCTGCACCAAGAAAGTATGAGGAACTATCATAATATTAGTCTGACTGAAAAAATTAATAGATAAAAGAGATAGATAGGGCAGCTGCAATTACAATTTCTTCTCCTAACTTCTCCATGCGGAGAGTCTTGAAACACCTGAGATGAGAAAACTCCAAGCTGTTTGAGGTATGAAAACATGAGACAAATCAAATTTATGTTCCAATCCTCAATATGGGCCAAGTTAATAAGTATGCTAACTGCTAATAAATAAGTGGAGTAACCTAAAAATATCAACCCATTACCAAGTGATAGGGATCAGATAAAATATATTCCTCTTCTTGGCCTGGGTCTCCATCAGTTCCACTAAAAAAAGAATGACAACAGAAAAAGAAAGAAAATCTTTAGACTAGTTCAAATGACTGAGCATCACAAAGTGAAGTCAACAACATAAGATAACCAAAGATGGGCCTTAGATGAAGTACGTAAGTAGGATCAAAAGGAACTAATGACAATAATCTCAGGCTAGATATGTAACACAATTCCTTTGAAGCTGTCACTGTCTACTTCAAGGTATCACCCTTTACCAAGAAATAAAAATTCATATTTGTCCGTCCTCAAAATGTGAATCACCATAAAATCAAATGCTTATTTTGCTTATGTAATGCAAACTATTAATAAACAGATATTTAGTTGCTAAAACATAAAAAAGGGGAAAACACTAAAGTCTAATTCGTGTTGGACAAACAGAAGCAAATTACCTGTTGGCAACCATCCTAAGTTGTCTGAAGGGCCATATGTAAACACCTTCCACTCTGATCTGAGTAACTCCAAGATCATGTTCATTATTAAAGATATTGTGGAATACAATAGCCCCCTGCAATTTAGATAGAATCAAACCAATATAAGTTCTTAAAAGACAAATAAACTAACTGTAATGGATAAATAGGGTAATCCCTCCTAACAAATCTGCCAACTTTTCTTGGCATATAATATGGACAGTATAAAGAATGAAGGAAGTGAACGACACAAAACATGTCTACCATTGAATATGTAGCATTTCAAAATCTACAACTGAATAAGGTAGGGCATGATGGCATGGTAGAAGTTTTATTTTAGAATGACTTCAACGGCGAACATCAATGTACTCACAAAGAAGCACTGTTAGCCTAGGGTACCAAGGCTTGCCATACAATTTTTATTTCTTAAGAAAACCTATGACTCAATAAATGCTTAAAACAGACAATATCCCCAGATTCTGGTGCATAGATTTCACTATCCTATGAATCGATAACACATGTATGTTCGATAGATTACATCTCAACAGCATTTGAAGAGGGCAGCTCGAAGGATGGCTCAAGTTGTCCAAGATGGTGAATTTTACTATTTCCTACTACAATATCTCCAGTTGCTGATGCCAGAATACGGCACCTACCTACCCGTTTACATATTAAGTGACTGCACTTTCAATTGGTTTAAAATATCACTAAGACTAATATTTACAGAAGCCCCTGATACTGCATGATTGTCATACTGAGAACAGAAATTCCCCACAACATATCTAAGTATGAGAATTGTTTGAAGATTTGAATCGTAATATCCACTCTCCTTCAAACATAGAGGGAGCCAGATTTGTGGAAAGCATCCATAAGCAAGCTAATTTGGGTTTTATTAACCAACATTGTAATATAATATAAATCCATTTGACCTATGAGAAAGATCATTTTCTAAATGAGATTTGTAAAATGTGCAGAAACATCAAATAAAACTAAAACTCAATGACAAATAACTATGTTACAAAACAATGCAATGGAGCTATTACCTGTACGTAATGCACACCAGTTATCTTTGTCGGATTACTAACTAACTCTAAGACAGATTCACCATTTGATCTCCCAAACTCTAGAAACTTAGAAGAGCTATTAGTTCCCTCAAAGAAGTTCCACATTCCTGAAAATCATTCGATGCCATAAGTTATAATGACAAGGACTAAGACGTCATGCACGCATAGAGCAATTTTGATGAGTATAGGATTGGTGCAACTGAGATTAAAATTAAATTATGAAAAGAAAGACACAAACCTCTGTAGGTTCCAGTTATGTTCCAAGCAGAGTATGTACCCAGGTCATTATCATCTCTTCTAATAAATAATCGCTGCAATTATCCACAATCCAACATAAGAATAAGCAAATAACTATGTAGATTGTAGATCAATTAATATACTATGTTAGATGCTAGACCCTGTTTTGACACTTAATAATGTATAACTTTCATTCTAGCCTTCATGACCATACAATCAGTAGGTCAGGCAATAAGGTTAAGGGCAAAGACAGGCAACCCTGACTAAGAACTAAAACAGAAAAAGAAAGGAAAAGTCAACCCCATCTAAGAGTTGAACCAGATGGTTATGTGCTCCATGTGGTATTAATCAAACCATAATAAGATCCAAAAAATTTTTGATTAGCGCCAAAGAGGAATTTGACGTAATCTGCGTGAGCAGTTAGAAGGTATATCAAATGAATATCCAACAAGGAAAAGATGATTTCGCTTCTGCCGTCACAAAAGAATGCGCCCGAATGACCCACCTAAAATGCCTCGCTCTTTGCAATAAGAGTATAACATCTATGAAATAATCGAGATGTCTAATCAGCTAGGCCTTCGAGCAGTATCCGATGCCACAAAATCAGACGATAATCTTAGAACTGCAGACTTTGATAATCGAATTACAATTAAAACGTAAATGATACTACGAAGTACCAAAAAAATCTCAAAATATACCCTTTCAGAAACTTTTTTGCAAGCATTAGAAAAATAAAAGTGACTGGGAATGACTAACCTGATCACCCCAAGAAGCCGATGACCTCTCACGAAGAGGTCTCAAGGCCGTCGACTGCCCATTTAAGCAAAGAACCAAAAATACCCAATAGAAAATGCTTCTGCCAATCATCTGCACGGGTATAGAGTTCAACGCCGTCATCTGGGTCTCTCAAATCTCGAAGAAAACGAAGCTGAAGCCATCAAGGGTGAGTTTAAAGAAAACAAACAGTCGGATTATTTTTGCTTTGAGTGGAGTCAACCCCGACAACGGACAATGACGAAGAGTGCTTAACCGAACAACTACTTCCCACCAAAATACTAAGATTGACAAAGCAGCGGCTCCTTTCTCTCTCTCTCTCTCGTAAAATTCCTTTTTCCTTTTCTTCCCCACAACAAATTAGATTCTGAATTAATTAATGGTAGAAATCAGAGCGACCCAGACACGACTTCCGACCAAACGCAGAAGAATTATTTCACCACCGTTCATGAAAGTTCGGTCCGACCAACAAATCCTCGTTTTCTCCTCTGCTCGCTCGTTTCTTTCCCTAAAAAAAAAAGAAAGACATGAATAACTTACTTACTAATTAATCCGGCCGTCAAGCTACAGCAGTGGTAGAAAAAATCCTGGCACTGTTATTATATCTTTTATCTAAAGCAGCTTCTGGACCCATGAGCCGAACGGTGAATATCAATCAGACCGCCACCTCGAGCGACTGGTGCACGTCCAAGATGACTTGTAAACGTATTGACCAGGTTATGCAGCCTACGGGAAAGCTTCGTGGACATTCTGGACACTGGGAATGAAGAAGCTTTGGAGACGGAAGAACCCTTTTACTAAAAAGGTCAAACTAGCAACACCCCGTTTCATGCACGGGTTCTGAAAAAAAAACAATTTTTGTCAATGAAAGCTATGAAGCTCTACTCCCTTGAAATAAAAAGGATCTCTTTGCTTTATTTTATTGGTGGGAGGTTAAGAAGTAATCCAATCTTCACTTCACTTTGGGTTGCCTATCTCTTCTATTACAGTATCAATTCATTTATGATATTTCTCAAGCATCTTATAAGCAAATCAAAAATCCAAAAATAATGTTCATATTTAGTCTAATAAAGTGAGCAAATCAATTAGGTTATGCAAGTTAATCACATAATGTGAATGTACATATAATACTTTTTGTAGTGTAAATAAGTGTGCATAGATCATGGTGTTTAGGTGATTTGTTTGTATTGAAAGTGATAAATAGGAGAGAAAGACTCTAACCTCATACATGAAAGAGAAATTATCAGATTTTCCTCCCAAATTTCAGATGAAGAGAGTTGAGGAAATAAGCTAAGATGTTGCGCTCAAATATAGATCCAGTCAAACAAACAAAAATAGATAAAGTAAAATGTTAAAGATTGTAAGAAAAAAAGATAATAGTGAAATGGGTACTTACCTCATAACAAATGGTTGGAATCAGAAGCATCTCGAGGAAGCAAAGGGGGAACAATGAAGAGCAATAATGACATAGTTTCCATAGCCAAAGCACACAATTTTTAGAGGAAGAGAATCCGACAAAATATAAGAGTTTCCACATGCAGTCCACAATAACTTCAATTACTCCTAAAACCTGCTCCCTAAACAATATGGATAGAGAGAGGATAACATAAAGTAGAAGGCTGAAGATGGTGTACTCAAATGTAGATTGAATCAAAGAAAAAAAAATAGATAGAGGTTAAAAAAAAAAAATATTGAAATGTGGTGAGAGGAGTAGGTACTTACCTCACAATAAATGGTTGGAATGAGAAGCTTTTGGAGGGAAGAAATAGATAACAGGGAAGAGCAATAATGGGGTAGTCACCATAGCCAAAGCAACAACAAAATGAACACCTTATATTGTATTTGGATCTTAATGGGCTAGGGGCTACAGATATATATCTTGAGGAAGCAAAGGGGGAACAATGAAGACCAATAATGACATAGTTTCCACAGCCAAAGCACACAATTTTTAGAGGAAGAGAATCCGACAAAAGATAAGAGTTTCCACATGCAGTCCACAATAACTTCAATTACTCCTAAAACCTGCTCCCTAAACACTATGGATAGAGAGAGGATAACATAAAGTAGAAGGCTAAAAATGGTGTACTCAAATGTAGATTGAATCAAAGAAAAGAAAAAAACAGATATAGGTTAAAAAAAGATAATATTGAAATGTGGTGAGAGGAGTAGGTACTTACCTCACAATAAATGGTTGGAAGGAGAAGCTTTTGGAGGAAAGAAATAGATAACAAGGAAGAGTAATAATGGGGTAGTCACCATAGCCAAAGCAACAACAAAATGAACACCCTATATTGTATTTGGATCTTAATGGGCTAGGGGCTACAGATATATATCTTGAGGAAGCAAAGTGGGAATAATGAAGAGCAATAATGACATAGTTTCCATAGCCAAAGCACACAATTTTTAGAGGAAGAGAATCCGACAAAAGATAAGAGTTTCCACATGCAGTCCACAATAACTTCAATTACTCCTAAAACCTGCTCCCTAAACACTATGGATAGAGAGAGGATAACATAAAGTAGAAGGCTAAAAATGGTGTACTCAAATGTAGATTGAATCAAAGAAAAGAAAAAAACAAATATAGGTTAAAAAAAAGATAATATTGAAATATGGTGAGAGGAGTAGGTATTTACCTCACAATAAATGGTTGGAATAAGAAGCTTTTGGAGGGAAGAAATAGATAATAGAGAAGAGCAATAATGGGGTATTCACCATAGCCAAAACAACAACACAATGAACACCCTATATTGTATTTGGATCTTAATGGGTTAGGGGCTACAAATATATATCTTGAGGAAGCAAAGGGGGAACAATGAAGACCAATAATGACATAGTTTTCACAGCCAAAGCACACAATTTTTAGAGGAAGAGAATCCGACAAAAGATAAGAGTTTCCACATGTAGTCCACAATAACTTCAATTACTCCTAAAACCTGCTCCCTAAACACTATGGATAGAGAGAGGATAACATAAAGTAGAAGGCTAAAAATGGTGTACTCAAATGTAGATTGAATCAAAGAAAAGAAAAAAACAAATATAGGTTAAAAAAAAGATAATATTGAAATATGGTGAGAGGAGTAGGTATTTACCTCACAATAAATGGTTGGAATAAGAAGCTTTTGGAGGGAAGAAATAGATAATAGAGAAGAGCAATAATGGTGTATTCACCATAGCCAAAACAACAACACAATGAACACCCTATATTGTATTTGGATCTTAATGGGTTAGGGGCTACAAATATATATCTTGAGGAAGCAAAGGGGGAACAATGAAGACCAATAATGACATAGTTTTCACAGCCAAAGCACACAATTTTTAGAGGAAGAGAATCCGACAAAAGATAAGAGTTTCCACATGCAGTCCACAATAACTTCAATTACTCCTAAAACCTGCTCCCTAAACACTATGGATAGAGAGAGGATAACATAAAGTAGAAGGCTAAAAATGGTGTACTCAAATGTAGATTGAATCAAAGAAAAGAAAAAAACAGATATAGGTTAAAAAAAGATAATATTGAAATGTGGTGAGAGGAGTAGGTACTTACCTCACAATAAATGGTTGGAAGGAGAAGCTTTTGGAGGAAAGAAATAGATAACAAGGAAGAGTAATAATGGGGTAGTCACCATAGCCAAAGCAACAACAAAATGAACACCCTATATTGTATTTGGATCTTAATGGGCTAGGGGCTACAGATATATATCTTGAGGAAGCAAAGTGGGAATAATGAAGAGCAATAATGACATAGTTTCCATAGCCAAAGCACACAATTTTTAGAGGAAGAGAATCCGACAAAAGATAAGAGTTTCCACATGCAGTCCACAATAACTTCAATTACTCCTAAAACCTGCTCCCTAAACAACATGGATAGAGAGAGGATAACATAAAGTAGAAGGCTAAAAATGGTGTACTCAAATGCAGATTGAATCAAAGAAAAGAAAAAAATAGATAGAGGTTAAAAAAAGATAATATTGAAATGTGGTGAGAGGAGTAGGTACTTACCTCACAATAAATGGTTGGAATGAGAAGCTTTTGGAGGGAAGAAATAGATAACGGGGAAGAGCAATAATGGAGTAGTCACCATAGCCAAAGCAACAACACAATGAACACCCTATATTGTATTTGGATCTTAATGGGCTAGGGGCTACAGATATACCCAAAATAACTTATATTACACCATCCCAAAAAACTAGAAAGTAAAAATATGATAGTTAAAAGAAAGAAATTGAAGCAACGAAAAAGCTTGAAGATCAAACTTTGCAAGTCAATGTATATCCACACACATGGACATCAGAGCATTTACCATGGGCATGGAGAGTTGTTTTCCATCCATAGAAGAACAACCAAAAATTAAACTCAACATGTTTTGATAACGTGAGACACCGATTATGTGATATATGAGCATTCAAAACTTACTATTCGCGCTTAATTCGCACAATATATCAAGTTCAAACAACTTTTTAGTGAGGTAATTAACCATTACCAAAAATAAGAAAACCAATACTGCATGCAACAAAAAGATGTAACGCTTCTCCTTTTCTCTTAAAAAAATCATTGTATTTACAAGAAAAGAAGAACCAAAAAAAGGAATGCAAGAGAACACTCTAAAGTTTAAAATCACTAGAAGAACATGGCATATAAACCCAACATTCCCAATCAATACACCAACATTCAACTACATCACTAGTTGTCACAGAAAAAAGGACAATAAAACAAAGAAGAAGAAAGAAAGCAAAAGAAGAGTTCACAAGAAGCACTTACTTTGTCATAGAACTAAACTTGAACCTGAATATTAAGAGATTATTCAACTTCAATACTAACAGATCTCCCAAATTCAAATGCTATTGGCCATCAAGAGTGATGAAAACAAAAGAATTAAAACAAAACAAAAGAAAATGAGAAATGAAACATAAAAGACTAAAACAAGAAACTTTTACTCAATATGCTGAAGATGAAAGAAGGAGACAACTTTTTAGGAGAGCGATTTTTTCTATAATTGTTGAATAAAAGATTGTACCAAGATAGCATAGTTGGTATAAAAAGGTTTCATATGAAGCACTTGAACTAATTTTCGCCCAATTCATGTAACATATGTCATTGAACGAACCATCATCTACTAGCCATGCCCATTCATTTTAAGTATGAACCAAAAAAAAAAAAAACAAAATCAAAATCAAAGATTCATTAATTCCCAACAAACGATTGAATAATTCAATGATCAACTTTGAAACTACGACAAAGAAAAGTAATTCGCCTGCTTTGAAGCTAGAATTGTAATCTTATACTTCGGCTTCGAAAAAGAAACATGCATTGCATATTTCATTGCTTTAGATGACTTTGATAGTTTTGCAAACCCTTCATCAGTTGAGGCTTGAGACCAACAGATGGTATCAAAGACCAATTCACTTAGAAAACCAATATAAAAAATAAAAATATTTGGGTGAAATGTTTTGGAAAGTATCTTCACTTGAAAGTAATGCTCGTAAAATAGGATAGCAAAAGCCACCACAAATAGAAACTACTTCAAATCTTATATATCAAAAATTGCTATAAAAAAAGTTATAAAGAACGTTAAATCGCACATAATAGAAATAAGTAGTAGATAGTTTATGCAGTTGTCAATGTTTATTATAGAGATATGTTGAAAACCAGATATAGAATATAGTCTCACATAACTCTCATGGAAATAAGTCTCATAAAGGAACAATTCATATGACACTCTAATAGGAGTCTTATGGGAAGAAATCTCGTAAAATTGGTAAAGTTAAAAAAAAATCAATTTTACTATGTTTCTTTAAGTAGTTGTTTACTTGATTATGCTTAGGAATTCTATTTTGGGTGTAACTGTAATTTGGGTCTTTTAATTTCACTATGATTCTATATATTTTTCTCTATTATAAATAAAGGCTCAATGTGCTCAAATTATCGATTAATAAATTATTTATCCAAAAATTCAATATGGTATTAGAGTAGGTTCTATGAGTTGACTCATTCAACCACAAATATTATGATTTCCTCCCATATGTCTCAATTCTCTATAAAAAAATAGTTCTTTATTTAGGTTTATCCATTTTCCTACTATGTTTCTTCTTTCATTGTTAGATTACAGGGTTTCATTTTTCAATGAGCTTAGAGTGAAGCAAAGAGACAAGAGAAAGTAGAAGAATAAAAGAAGCTAGAAGAGGAGCATGAGCACAAGGAAGAGAAAGAGACTAGAGTTTTTTCAGTCGGAACTAGTGAGTTAATGAGCATGCCCTCCCGATACTTTTTATTATAATGATGGGTAGAAACACTAATACATGATAATTAGTAAAAATAACTTTAAAAAGTTAGTAATTACAAAAAATGTCACTTAACCACATAATTACAATATATGTCATTACTGCTTCTTTAACACTCCCCCTCGAGCTGGTGCAAAAACATCAAATACTTCAAACTTTGAGCAAGTAGTAGCAAGCGGACCATGTACAATGACTTATGTGAAATATTTGCTAGCTGATTTCTGGAGGGAATGTACTGCATAGCTATGACACATGCTTGTAACTTCTCTAAAACAAAATGGCAAGTAATTTTGATGTTCTTTGTTCTTTCATGAAAATTTAGGTTGTGTAATATGAAAAACCGTTTAGTTGTCAAAATTGAGTTACATGGGCTTGATAATTGGAAAACCAAGTTCCGCCATAAGGAACTTGAGCCACAATAATTCACTTATTACATGTGCAATTACCCTATATTCTACCTCAACAATGGATCTAGTCACTACACTTTATTTTTAAAATTTTTTTGCTCAAATAAATTAGGTGAACTAGCCCAATCTGTATATGCAAATCCTTCAATACTGATGTGCCCATGACATTTATATAATAAGCTTTGACCTAATTTTTCTTTTAAGTACCGAAGGATTCTTTCTAGTGCAAACCAATTAGGCTATCGTGGTTGATGCATGAATTGATTGATAACACTAATCGAGTAAGATGTGTCTGGTCATGTAATTGTGAGACAAATAAGTCTTCCAACCACCTGTTGAGATTTTCTAGCATCCACATTATCCCTAGATTTAGCACATAATTTAACATTTGGATCAATAGGCATACCAACCACCTTACAATCAGGCATCCCTAATTATTTTAGTCAATCAAACATAAACTTCCTTTGAGACAAATTATGCCATGACTAGATCGGATAACCTCTATGCCAAGAAAATATCTCAATAAAGCAAGATCTTTGGTTTAAAACACATTACTTAATTTTTTTTTAACTTTTTGGATTCCTGCAAAATCACTCTCTATGATGATAATATCATCTATATAAACAACCATAAGTATCATGCATTGCGCAATGTTTTTAGTGAAAAATGAATTATCAAATCTCACATCTTTTAAAACAAAATTGCACCACAACCTTAGTGAACTTATCAAACCAAGCATGAGGTAATGGTTTGAACCCAATGGCCTTTTTGAGGTGACATACTTTCTCCCCCTCAACCACATAACTAGGTGGTTGAACCATATAAACTTTCTTAGATAAATCACCACGAAGAAAGGCATTTTAACATTGTGATGAAAAATAGGCCATTTATAATTAGTGGTAAGGGAAAGTAGAACACGTACCAAATTTAGCTTAGTCACTAGAGAAAAAGTTTCATCGTAGTCAATGTCATATGATTTGGTTAATCCCTTAGCCACTAACCATGCTTTATACAGACCAATTGTTCAATTCATTGACACCCCACTACTTTTTTTGCAAAAGGAATGGAGGACAATTCTCAAGTGTTATTATGGTACATAGCTTGCATCTCCTCATCCAAGATAGGTTTCCACCTTGGATAACGGGAAGTTTCTTTATAAGTGGTAGGAATAGTAGAGGTAGGCGAAGCAGCCAAAAAAGTAATACAACTAGAGTACAATTTGTGAGTGGAGAAAAAATTGTGCAAGAGGAAGAAAGGTAGAGGAGAGGGGCTCCTTATGGTGAACAATAGGTTTATTGTCATAGGGTAGGCTAAACACAACAAGAAAAGATGGAGGAGAACTTACCTCAGGAACATCAAAGGACTCCACATGAGAGTGATCAATAGCAGGAAAGGATAACTTAGAAGGTAGGTCATCAGGTAAAATAGGTTGGTTTGGTGGAACAAAAGGTCTTCGCATTCCTGTAAGAGGCTGAAAACCGGAGGAGAAACACTGGAATAGAAGGGTTAATATTCAAATAATGTAACATCTAAAAAAATAATTTTTTTCTTCATAGAAGTAGAATAACAAACATATCTTTTTTGAGTTTTGGAGTAACTAAGAAAAATACATTTAACAACTCCAAAACACAATTTATTTTGAATGGTGGCAGTATTATCCACAAACGAAACATACCAAAACACACGAGGGGGTAATGAAAAAAGATAATAATTGGTAAATAGCTTGGAGAATAGTGTATAAATTTGTAAGACACTAGAATAACAATAACATGTAGTGACTATTGTTGAGGAACATTCATGGACAATATAATAGTTTGTGCGACTTCAACAAGATGCTTATTATTTCTTTCAGAAACACCATTCTATTGGGGTATTGCAAATACGAGATGATTGATGACTGCTGCCCTTCTTTTGGCATAAAGACTAAAATTGAGAAGAGAAATACTGAGTAGTATCAAAATTAAAATTTTGAATTTTATTGTTAAATTAATTTTCAACCATAGCACGAAAGGATTCAAAGATGGAATTTTTTTTCAATCCATCCTTCATTAAATAAATCCAAGTCACTCTAGAAATATCATCCACAAAAATCAGAAAATACTTAGATTGGAAAATAATTGATACATTAACTGGTCTCCAAACATCATAGTGAATTAAAAAATAAACATGAAGCTACTTTTTCTGACTTGGGAAGAAACACGAACCTGTGATGCTTCCCAAGCTCATAGAACTCACAATTTAATTGAGTATTAGTTTTAAGAAAGGGAACTGATGTTTATAAATTAGTCAATGAGGGATGAACAAGCCTATTATGCCACTATTTTGCATAAAGATTTGTTGTTGCTACAACCATCATAATTGAAGAGTCTAAGAAGTAGATATCTTTTCTCTCATGGTCGATACCAATCACTTGTTTTTCTTGATATCCTGAAAAACTTAAGATTATTACAATAATGCTACTTAAGCTTGTTTATGTTTTTCAACACTCCTCCTCAAGCTTGGGGGGGGGGGGGGGGGGGGGGGGAGGGGAGAAAACATCATATAATCCCAGTTTGGTACATGTAGTGGAGAAAAATTTGGAATTGATTGACTTTGTGAAGATATCAGTAAGTTGTTCGTGAGTTTATATATGTTCGAGGTTTATCATTCTGGCTTGTAGTTTTCCTCTCACCACGTGATAGTCCACCTCTATATGTTTAGTTATCTCATGAAACACTGGGTTGGAGGCAATGTGGATTGCTACTTGATTATCACAATAGAGTTACATACGACCTTCTTTATAGAATCCTACTTCAACTATAAGAGATTTAATCCATAAAAGCTTACGTATCGTATGTGACATGGCTATGTATTATGCTTATGCACTAGACATTGCAACCACATTTTATTTTTTACTCCTCCATGTAACAAGGTTGCCTCCAACTTGAGTACAATATCTTGAAGTAGATTTTTTATCATCTCGTGATCCAGCCCAATTTGCATTTGCTCCCCTTACACTTTGTTTACAAACATTAAAAATATATAAATAAAATACTTTCCTAACTTCCTAATAAGGTTTAAGGAAGGATATGGATTTTTAAAATAATAATAATACAACTATGTTAAAATATTTGAAATACTTGTTGCATCTAAAACATGAAGACGTGTGAAGGATAAGTTTTGTTACTTTAATCTATTTAAATCCGAATTAATAAGTACCAAAGGGCTATGATGATATAGGCCCATGGACATTAATGGGAGATGTTATTCTAAGATAGTATGAAAAGAAGGGTAGTAAAAAAAATTGTCGTAAGATTTAGGTTGTGTTTGGAACACAAAAAGGGAGAGAAAAGCAAAGAAAGAGAAAAGAAAAGAGGTTTATTTTCTCTTATTTGGATGCCCATGGAAAATGAGAGAGAAAATGGATGCAAAATGTAGTTTATCTTGTTTGGATACATGTGAAAAGAAATAGTAATATTTTAAAATTGTGATGATTAAAATTTTCTCTCAAATTTCTATTTCTTTTCTTTTCTCTCCAAATTCCATCATTTTGTGATTAATTTTCTCTCTTATTTTCTTTTATTTCAATAATTATTTGTTGCCAAACAGCAAAAAATAACTTTGTCTCCCCTTTTATTTTATTTTTTGTGGCTTCCAAACATTCCCTTAATGAAACCTAGAGAAAGATTGAAAAAGTTATAGGCCAAGCTAGACGGAATCACACACACACACATATATATATATATGAACTAATGAAAGAGGAGTGAGAGGTAAAGTTTTGGAGAAATTGGACCGATTATTGGTAAATATGGAATGGGCACATACATATGGAAGAAAATTATCTCAAATCAACAAAATGCATTCATATAAGGAAGAATATTGCAAGATGACATTTTCCTGATACAAGAGATGTTGCTAGAATTTCCAAGTACGAACAAAGAGAAACAAATTGTTAGGTTCAAAATTAGATAACAATAATCGGCCCAAGGCATACTTAACTAGGAATCTCTAGAAAAAAAAAATGGAAAACACTAGGTGGAGATGATAACTAGGTGTGTGAAAACTCCTACTTAAAATCAATTAATGAGGACATTTTTTTCTTCTCATTTTCATGAATTTATTATTCGTCAACTACCAAATGATGCCGTAGGTAATAAAAGGTATTGCCTAAGGCTTTATGGTCAATTAAATTCTCCCTTTTGCCCTTCAATGTCCTTTGACTGTTTGGTTATGAGAGAGTCAGGAAGGCGAACTTAATACGTTTTAAATATTAAAATATTGGGCGTCCGCCAAAATGCGCGTGAACAGATCCAGATCATACAAGAGTCGGAGCTGTCCAAGTCAAGGCAATCAACGGGGCAAAACAAGCTTCACAATTTTTTGCAGGCCCTCTTTGCCCGCGTCGTACGATGATGCACATCGGTGATCAAATCCAAGTTGGTGTTCATCGTGGGACTCAATGCGTCTCTCTGTAACAGGTTATGCTGCTTCCTAGATCACCAGCCTCTGGTAGTCAAAAGCTAAACGAAACAGTCCTGTCCGAATTCGCGAAATCACGATAAAGCGTCATTTCTTTCGCTGGAGTTTGGTAGATAAAGGAGCTGATCGTTACTGAGATTTGCAATCCGAACGAGGTTTTTCTTTCATGGCTTTCCGCTCGTTTCCGTTTTGTAGATAGATCTGTATGTCCTTCTATTTCTTGCTTTAATGGTTTCCTCCCTCTCTTCGCTTGACGTTTTCTTGCATCTTATGATCGATCCTTCTTAACTGCGATCCTATGTATTGACGTTTCGAGGTGTCCCTGCGAACATTGATACAAATTCCGAGCTTTCTGCTGCGGCTTGTGCAGTTACTAATCTTCAATTTTACGTCGTTAACACTCTTTGATACTTGCGAATAAGCAAAATGTTTAATTCTTTTAACTCGTTGAATTCCTTGAATGATGACTCACTTTGATAATTTGCGGGCTACTGGTGTCTGGGTGACATGCTCTCTCGAAACTGGCTGCTGTCACCATTTTTACTTGCGTTGTTATCACTTATGTGACCGAATTGCTAGGTTCTGTCTAAATGCAATATCGTTACAGTCCTCGGAGACCTCATTTGCCCGTATGACTCACCTGTATCCAGAAGGAGGACACTTTCTATTGCAATTTTTGGATTCAAAGTGGAGCCTAACCTAAGTCGCCTCCTCTATTTGAGCTTATATATAGACAGAAAATTCTGAAGACATACTCAAGGCGTGCGGAAGATGTATATGTGGATCCTTTCTGGTACTTTGCACCAGAGCACGTGATAAAAAGGGTTGTTTTAAAGTTGGGTTTCTGATCAAATGCAATAACACTATCAAAGGACTTCCTTTTGGATCACTGCCTAATTTACAGGCAAGGCGTTTGAACTAACTAGAAATCAAATTTTACCTGCACTTAAAATATCTAGACCTTTGATCAAGGACAATTATTTTGAACCATGAGGTACGTTTCATGGAAAAGGATAGTCTAGAAATACAAGTATCTAGATAGTATATGTTTGTCTTTTTATGAAATATTAGCTGTTTCAGTGTTCTGCTGCTATTTTATGTTGAACTTTTGGCTGACTGAAAGTGAATTACAAATCGATATAAAATGCTCAAAATTTCTTGTCACAGGATATCACACTTTTCCTGTCAATCCCTTTGGAGAGAGGTCTCCCTGTCACGCTTGCAATGACATTTTCAAGGAGTATTTATAAAGTGGTCATATGATTGTAATAAATTAATGATGAAACGCTACGTCTACATCAATGATGATAATCAGCAAGATCCTTATTGTGACAACAGGATTTCGAATAGGAAGTACACTATATTGAATTTCCTTCCAAAAAATCTATGGGAGCAGTTCAGGTCAGCATGAACTTATTTTTTCATTTTCTCCCCTTTTCTGTTTATGCGAGGTCATTCCTATTTTGTGCCTATATGCTTCTTGATTTTTTTTTTATCTAACACCATGTTCTTCTCTTTAAAATAATGATTACTCGTTAGCAACTATATCTGTCTTTGGTGAGTTTGGCTCTAAAAAAAGTATTATGCTTATTTATGTTTCCATGGACACATAAATTTGCTCCTTTTGATGGTTTGTTCAGTCCTTTAAGTTTAAGTTTGCTCCTTAGATATATGACTTGGAACAGGAAGAGAGGATTTTTACCATAAAAAGACTTTTTCCTTCTTGAAAAGTTTATGGTACTTGATTTTTTTTTTTTTTTTTAAATATTGATCTGTTTTTATTGGTGAAAGAAAATTTACAAAGAGGGCAAAATAGGTCTCAGGCAACAATAAGAACGGAGTATCCAGCAGCTAAAGATTGGCAGGAGACTCCCTGCTTAGCAATACATCTGAGATGTTATTAGCCGATCTTAGAATGTGCAGCCATCTAGCATCCATTGGAGAACATAGATCCTTGATTTCATCAAATATATGCAGAAGCCCCCATGCAGGAGGAGATAACACTTTCACCCAGATAACCAGAATTGCTGAGTCACCCTCGATTATGATGGAGACTGAGGAATTCTGGCAGTAAAGCTTGGCGCCTTGTTGGAATTTCATTGTTAGCACTGAGAAAGGAAGCAGGAAGTAGGAAACAAGAGGGATTGTTGATCATTTTAGTGCTTTTCTTGAAATTGATGAGAATCTGTTTGAAGAAGAAGAAGCTTACAGAACACAAAGCAAGACAAAAATTCAAAAATAATAAAGAAAGTTGCCAGACAAGAGGCTTGCAAAAAGCACATAGCTTATTGAAGGGGACTCTGCAAGTGTTATTAGCTGAATGAAGGAATCCTCTCCTCCTCCTAGGAGATTTCTTTATGTATTTGAAGAAATTAAAACTCTTTGTATTCTTGATGTGTCTTGGCAGCATACTTTGCATTCCACCAATAATTTAGCTGATAAGTTGGCTAAGGAAGGAGCTCCTCTCCCTTCTCTTGTTGTGGGAACTCCTCTCCTCTTGCCATTCAAGGCTGATCTCTGTCTGTAATCTCTCATTTTTTAAGCTCTTAGCAATAAAGCCAATCAACATTTAAAAAAAAAAGCACGTAGCTTAAAATAAGTGCAATAAACATTGTCGTCATGATACTCAACAGTATACGAGTCTCCCACAACAAGATGGTGAAGAGCGATCCCTAGGAGTGTAACATATTATGTATGTAACCAAACAATCTGGAGAGATCTACAAATGTTGATTCTCTCATCTGGAAAAACAAGGAACAGCCTTGGACGAACCTTCCCTGGCGAGAAACTGAAGAGTCACCTTCTACCACAAGAGGGTACAAGTAATACTGACAAAAAATTCTCAAACTGTGAAGTAGAGCTCGATCTTCCACTTCAGCAGCATCATAATTCCCAAAGGGCTAGGGTAAGTACAAATAACCTGTCCCATATGATCACCAAAGACACCCCAACTGTAGTGGGTCTTGGTTACCCATTGACCTAACAGTGAAATTCAACTCAAACATACCATCTAAAGGTGGGGTCCATGGCATGAGAAATACACTCCTAGAATCAGAAACAAATGGTTCCATCCTGCCAATGATGCCTCATGACTGCACTAGCTTAGTGTTGGAAGGAGGAATACTTTCTTTTGAAAAGAAGGAAGAATACTTTTTTTTTTTATGGAATGTCAGAATTTATTAAAGCAAAGGAATAAAAAGATACAACCTATAAGGTGGGGCCTCCCAACACATCAAGGGTTTGGAGGGATGTGCCCCGTTTAGCTTGAGAGTCTGCAAGGTGATTAGCAGATCTGAGTACATGAACCCAAGTACAATCAAGGGAGGAGGAGATGCTGCAAATATCTAAAAAGGTGTCTCAATGCCGCCAGGGTGGAGTTTTGAATTTGGCGCACCAATCAATGACCACTTTGGAGTCACCCTCAATGATGAGGGGACCAGAATACCGGTCACAGTGGATTCTAAGGCCGTGAAGCAGCCTGACAAGCTCAGCCGAGGTGGAATCTAATATGCCCAAGGGGCCAGTGAAGGAGAGTTGGAGGCTGTTGTTGTCGTTATGGATTACGCCATTAAATCCTGTAGGTCCTCAAGTGGATTTGGAAATTCAACTTGTTTCCAGAACTGATTTGGAGAGCTTTTGTCGCCACTAAGGCCAGCAAACTGAATGGCTGGTGGACTAAGGGAGGCCGGCATTACGGTTTGCCCCCTGTTTGGAAAACAATTGTCATGCTACTACCTGACTTCTGTAAGGTAGTCCAATGCTACATTGGTAACGGTCGGCTCACAAAGTTTTGGTCAGATTGGTGGCTGAGAAACAATAGTTTAGAAAGCGGCCTTGGCTCCATATCGAACCTCGCAGAAGCAAAGACGTTTCTGTTTCTGACCTTTGGTCTAAAACTGGTGGCTGGAATTTTAACCTTCGGAGAGCTCTTACGAACTCAGAAGTCATATTGGCGTCAAATCTCCTTACCAGCCTCTCCAAGGTAAAAATTCGGGCATTCTTGCCGGATACCCTTATTTGGACCCATGCCCCAAAGGATCTTTTACCATCGCCTCGGCCAATGACTCCCTTCGCAGTCCCAACTCCCACAACCTTGCCATCTGGTGGTCATTGCCTGAACCTTACCACCTCGTGTGAAATTTTTTATTTGGTGTGCCTGTAGGAATAAAATTCTCACATCTGATTCTCTAGCATTTCTGTCTTGGACCCCTCCTGTCCCTTTTGCCTAAATACTTCCTAAATAGCCAACCATGTCCTTCTCTACTGCCAATTCGCCCGTGTAGTTTGGGCTAGCCTCCTTAACAAAGTCGGGCTTTAGTACTGTATCTCCCAAAATTTGCCATCTACGATCCTATCAATCACAAGTGCAATGCTTCCAAAACTCAAAAAATTGCTCATATCAAGCTGTGTGGGCTATATCCTTTGGGCATTGAGAAAGGAAAGGACTAGCTGGAAATTCAAATTTAAATCTTCCACAATTGAAGTACTGGTAGATAAAATTGTTGGTCAAGTAATGGCATGGCTTATGACTCGAGAGGAATTAAGTTACCTCAGCGGCACTAATCTTAGAGGGAACTGGCGATTGATTGTTGAGATGACGCACTCTACTCGTTCTTCAACAAAGGCAATATGGTCTCCTCCACCTTCGGGCAACTACAAGCTGAACTTCGACGACAACTCTTTTGGCTGTCCAGGTCCAGCTGGTTTCGAAGGAGTTATCCATGACGAAAACAATCGTCTCCTTTACTCCTTCACTGGTCCTTTGGGAATCTCCGACTCCACCATTGCAGAACTCTCCGGATTACTCAACAGGCTTCAGGTCTTCTAGGGCCATCTAGTGGCTCCCCTCCTTATCGAAGGTGACTCTAAGATTGTCATTGAGTGGTGTGCAAAGGCAAACCATCCTCCTTGGCGGCATTGGGACATTTACTTTGAAATATGTAATATAACATCTCATTTGAATTGTACTTGGACCCACATCCCTAGGTCTGCCAATCACTTGACAAATTCTCATGCTAAGCAGGGTGTTTCCCGCCAACACCTTGTTGTGGAGGAAGGCCCGCTTAGTTAGGTTTGTATATTTCTCTCCCTCTTTTATAAACATTTTACATCATTTAAAAAAAAAAAAACCTATAGGTCCCGGACATCCATAGGCGCTGCCATCAAAGTTCAACTTGAGGAAGACGGAAGGTGGAGGCGACCAGACCATCATATTTGGAGGTCGAGAGGGCCCACCATTGCAGCAATGATGCGCCAGTTCCCTTGGAGATGAGAGTTGATGAGACGGATGAATTCTTTCTTCATGAGGAGCCAAGTGGAGACCTGTCCAACAATGTGCTCGGCAAGCTCAGAAACAGTAGAAAACTTGAGCTGGAAGTTTCTTTTGTTCCTCTCCTTCCAAAGTGGCCAAGGGATGTGACCTGCACAACTGGAGATTAGCATTTTATTGAGCTTTGGAAGCTGAGAGCTAGTGAGGGACTGGATCATTGACGAGAGATCTTGAGGGACACAAAACTGGAGGCTGATTTTGTTCAAAAGATTGGCCCAGATGGATTGGGCGAAGTGACAATGGAGCAACACGTGAGTGGCGAATTCCAGGGAGATTTGGCAAAAGGGGAAAAATGGGTCAGAAACTTGGGACCCACGCTTGAGCAATGCATCTGAGGTGAGGACCTTATTCCTACAAGCGCACCAAACAGAAAATTTTGCCCGAGGAGGGGCGAGGAGAGACTAGACCATCGCAACTGGGTGGTGAGGCCTAAAGGTGTTGAAGCTCCGAATGCGATTATATGTGAAGCAACAGTGAAAGAGCCCTTTGGGCATGGAATCCAGATTAGTGCATCCGGGATGGAAGCTCTGATTTTGATCTTAGCAAGTCCAGATAGGAGATTAGAAGCCTCCAAAAGCTTATGCGTCAGTGAGACCTCTTCGGAATTGAAAATTCCAGTCATCTGAATGTTGCTAAATATCAGCGATCGAGGCCATAGGGAGGTTGGAGAGACTCGAGAGAGAGTTGAAGGCGTTCATCAACGGTTTGTCTCCCAGCCACCAATCTGACCAAAATTTGGTTTGAAGTCCATTGCTGGGAAAACATTGGACGGCGCCCAAAAATTGGGGAAGAAGTAGAAAGATTTTTCTCCAAATAGGTGATAGTTTGTATCTTCTACTACCATCCACCCACCAGCTGTCCTGTTTGCCTGCTTTGGCAGCAACCAACGCATGCCAAATCAGTGAAGGAGATGTGTTGAAGCGCCATAGCCATTTAAGTGAGTATGCTGAATTGGCACCCACAATGCTTCTGATGTTGAGACCACAAAGAGTCATAGGTTGATAGACATCAACCCATTTCTTAAGGTGATACTTCCTTTCACCGTTGGGTCCTCCCCAAAGAAAACGATGAGTGCTTGAAGGAGTCAAGGAGTTTATGCGCTGCTATAGACGAGTCTAGGATATTTTGGCCTTTGATGAAGGCGCTCTAAAAAGGATCAATAATCTATGGGAGGACCTTTTTCAAGCGGTTAGCCAGTAGTCGCGCAATAATTTTGTAGGTGCTAATGGTGAGGTTAATGGGTCTAAAGTCGCGCGGGAGCTTAGTGTTGGTTTTCTTGGGAATCAAGGCAATGAAAGATGATGCCAACACACGGTAAGTGATGCCAAATTGGTAGAAATTGCTGGCAAAGGCGTAGACATCATCATGAATTGTCGACCAACAATGGCAAAAAAATTCCCCATTGAAACCATCAGGTCCAGGGGTGCGGTCTATAGGCAGCAGCATCAATCTCATCATGGGAGAAACGGAGCTCCAAAAGGCTTGCTGAATTGGTGCTGATGCGCTGATACTGAAGGTGCTGAAAAATTGGCCTATTAAACCGATCCTTGGTATAGGGATCTGCAAAAAACTTCACAATGACATTAGTTATGGAGAGTCTATCCGAGCTCATCTGACCCTCAATGTTGAGGGAGGTGATCTGGTTAGCTCTCCTCCTGGTTGAGGCGATGGATTGGAAGAATTTGATATTTCCATCTCCATTGGACAACCAGCGGAATCTGACTCGTTGCTTCCAGAGGATTATATCATTGTATGAAATATTCTGAAAATCATGAGTAAGGTCAAGTTGGAGAGAGACCTTTGTATCTCGAGTTGATCAAGAGCGGAGATTCGGCTAAGAAGGGAGTTCTTCACACTAGCGGTAGCAGAACGGCACTTAGAAGACCAGGATTTCATTTGAGCTTTAAGAAGCTTCGGCTTGAGTGGGAGATTCCATCCGGGATTGGGGTTGGCAGGGAGGGAAAATCACCAATTTGAGAGAATTCAGGATCCTGGAGCAAAATGTTCTCAAAACGGAAGGGAGAGCGTCCCCAAGGCTGGAAATTTGTATGAAAAAGGATCGGCTAGTGGTTGGAGTAGACTCTGTTAAGAACCTTACCAGAAGTGTTGTTGTAGAGTTGGAGCTAGCAAGTGCTTGCAAGGAACCAGTCCAGCTTAGAGAGGATGGGAAGCTGCTGTCCATTAGTCCAGGTAAACGTCTTCCTGGAGAGGGGGATCTTAGTCAACTCAAGGCTGCCAATGAGGTCAGTGAAAGCTCTCATAGTGGAGGTAATTCTGCTAGCTAGGGGAGATTTTTTGTGGCAATAGTCAGTAGCGTTGATGGGTGTGCTTGGGCTCCCCCCCGGCTGGTCGCTTCAAGCTCAACTTTGATGGGTGTGCCCTCAGATGTCCTGGTTTGGCGGGTTTTGGTGGAGTGATTTTCGATGCTTGTGGTACCGTGATTATTTCCTACTCGGGCTCATTGTAAAAGGAGATTCTTGGCACATCATCGACTGGTGCTTCTTCTCCACCTTCCCACCCGGGCGTCATTGGCAGATTTATCTTGACATTATTGATCTTATATCCTTAACTCCTTATACCTTGTCCCATGTTCTGAGATCAGCCAATTGGGCTGATGATTCTTGTGCTAAATTGGGTCCTTGCCTTCAATCCCTTGTTGTAAGGGGAGGCCTCCCTTGATGTATCTTTTCTTTCTTGAATTAATATTATCACCATTTAAAAAAAAAATAGTGAGTAGCAATGTAGTCTCCCGCTAGGATCCATGGAATGTCCCAAAGTTGGAGAAGGTTCAGCATTTCGTCCCAAACAATGGCATGGTCCCGGTATTTTGTAGGCTGTAGACACCGGCTATGGCCCAGAAGTGACCGACCAGCTGGTTTTTTAACCGAATTCCAATAGAATATGAAGCCGGCATAGATTGGAGCACTTCAACAATGTTTGGATTCCACATGATGAGTAAGCCTCTAGCATGACCCGAGGCGTCGATGGCTGTCCATTGAAAGTCTAAGGAGTATCAGAGCTTGTGGACAACAGAATTGTTAAGGGACTAAGCTTTGGGTATTATGGCTATGGAGGGGTTGCAGCTGGCCATTATTTTCCGGATGATGGCACGCTTAGAACGTGCACAGAGATCACAAATGTTCCAGGAGATAATGATCATTGGGGGGGGGGGTTGGGGATTTCCGCAGCTTCATCAGTTCCAGGTAGGGGTGGCATCGAGCCGAGCCTAGCCTCGAGCCTAAAATTGTTATTGAGTTCGAGCTGAGCTCGAGCTTTAACATTCATATAATTTTTTTCAAAAATTACATGTCTCTGAGTACGAGCTCCAATTTACATTTAAAACTTTTCAAAAAATACATGTCAAATAAATAGTATATAAAATTATACATACATTTTACATAAAATTGGGCATGACCTCTACTTAAAATTGAGCATAAGGGTGGCATCGAATCCAATTGAGTCTAAACCTTCCTATGTTCGAGATGAGTTTGATTTAATGATTTCGAACTCGAGCTCGAACCGACCTAGCCTCAAGCCTAAAATTGTAATCGAGCTCGAGCCTAATAATTTTAACCGAGCTCGAGCTCTAGCCGAGTTCGAAGTTAACCTACATTTAATACTCTATATAAAATATATGTCAAATAAATTATCTATAAAATTATGCATACATTTAAAAAAAAAAGAATGATCGGGGAGGTTCGGGATTGAATCTCGATAATGGATTAAAACCTACCCCAAATATTGTCTAGCTTATTTTGTAATTTTTGAATCTGGCCATAAATTTACTATGACCTCCTTAGTGCCCCTCATTGAAAATTTATATTTTAGGAAAAAACTAGAAATGTTTTTCCTAGGATACACATTTCCAAAAAAACCTTTAAATAAAATCCTATTACTCTTAGAGACTTACTAGAAAATTACAAGAAATATTTTAAAATTTTCTTAGGAAAGTTAAAATGGACCTCTTATTGCCTCTTCTAAGGAAATAAATAAAAAATTATTAATTAATCTAATATATTACTATACTTATCGATAAAATTTTAATCAAATAAAATGTCAAACACAAAATTGCTATGAAAATTGCCTCATGCTCAAAGTATTATATCATCAACTGTCAAATACTTATTCAAAATTTTTCTATACGGTTTTCTTGCCCATCTTGGCAAGAAAATTTTACTTAGAAAATTATATGATTTTTTAACAAGAATTTCTAATTTGAAAAATATTTTCAAAAAACATGAGGCACTAATGGTCCCTATATTTCTACTAAAAATGTCTTTTCAACATTTATTGAAAATACCACTAATAGTCTCTAGAAAAGTATTTCTACAAAAAATGTCTTTTCAATTTCTTTAAGAGCGAGGAAGGGACAAAGAGCTTTTTTTTTTTTACTTGTTTATGATCTCGCACGTGCGAAATTGACTTTGGGGGGGGGGGGGGAAGAAAATATTTCTTCCAACTTAGGAAAGTTTAACTATTCTCTGGTTTTCCGCCGAGACGATGGGGAGTGAAGGCACGACGCCGGTGAGGACCTATCGTTGGCAACGGAGGCGGCGACGACGGAAACAGAGGAGGCGAAGAAATCGGAGGAAGAGGAAGAAATTGGAGGGGATGTAGCGGCTGGCGAGGAGTTGTCGACGCCGACAAAGGCGGCCAGAGCTGCGGATGGCAGGGGCTCAGCGTCCCCCCCCCTCTCTCGCTCCTACTCCTGATCCCGCGACTCGCCCGTTAACGAGCCGGCTCGCGAGATTTCGAGCCGAACCTTGATTCGGTCAAGCTCGGCTCGTTAACTCAAATGAACCGCACTCAAGCTGGCTCGATTCGAAGCCACCCTTAGTTCCAGGCAGACGGCCTGAGTAAATTGCAGCGAATCTTGTTGCAAGCTCCATCATTTGTTTCCATTCGTCCGCACGGTATTTATGCTTCTCAGATTGTAAAACTTCCATAAATTTTCGAGAGCATTCTTCTGGAGAGGGAAGGATAAGATTTCCTGTGACTGGGTCTTTTGGACAAGTAGTTGGAGGGAGGAGGGTACTGGGTTCATCGAAGGCAGGATGATGCTGGTGGGTTTTCCCTTTGCGTTTGTAGGTGTTTAGAGGGGTTGGAGTGGTGGTGGTTCGAGTTGGATATGAGGGGGAGGTTGGCTGGTGACTAGTAGAGTTAGATGGGGGTGGGGGGTTTGCGTTCATGATTGAAAGAGGCGTGGGGCATAAGGGTGGTGGAGTTGGGCCTAGATATAGGATTCTCAACAGTTAAGGCTGGGGTGCAGGGGAGGTGGGTTGATAAATTCTGGGTGGTTGGCGGTTGCCAGGTGCTGGACGGAGGCCTGCAAGGGAAAGGGGGGCTGGTTGTGACATGGCTTCATGTGTAGTTGGAGTAAAAGGCTGGCGATAATTGGGGGCAAGATTCTGCAGTGAGAGTCAAAGGGGTTAGGATGTCCAGGTGACAAGGTGAGTGATTTTTTAGACTACCTGGGAGGAGCTGACAAACTACTAGATTAAGGTCGCTTTCTACCTGTATTGAGGGAATAGGTTTTGGCACTTGGTATGACGTTAGAGCAGGTTCTGTTATCTAAGACAGAGTTAGAGAGGCAAGTACTGTGGGATTGGATAGTGTAAGGGACGTCTGAAAAGTTTGCTGGTTGTCAGACTAGATTGCAGAGGGGGTAGGTGGGGGTGGTTCGAAATTTGAGTGGAGGCGAGAAATGGGGAGTTGAGTTGACTCGGCGAAAGTTCGGCGTGAGTTGAAGGGAGAAAGGTGGTGGCTGAGTTGAGTACCTTGCAAGTTGGGGATGAGGAGAGGGGAAGCTTCCATTTCGCTGAAGGTGAGATGGACCCAGAAGGATGCCAGGCTAGGGGAAAGTTTAAGGAGGCAGGAGGTAGTCATCGGGTAGGTGGGGAGGATGAAGAACTTAGCTTTTGTTAGATCATTCAGTGATGCTGTGTCGTTGCCGATGTGCAGCAAGGTACCAAATATTTTTGCAATCCTTTCCATGGTGTGCCAACACTAGAGTTTTGCCGAAAAACCTCCTGGAGTAATCCATTGGCCCAAAGGGGCATTAGTGAGGGTGGGGGGATCAGTTTAAGAGTTTTTTCACATGAGAGTGTGGGTGGTTGATAGCTTCCTTAGCAAATGTTTTGTCGTTCGTAGACTTGAAGTGCAAAAGCCAGAGTTGGTCGGTGATATTGGAGATAAGGGGAGTGTAGTCTAGAGGTAGTTGGGAGGTGAACAAATTTCTGATGGAGTGTTCGGAGGAGCAGGGTGAATAGGCTAGAGCAACTGTGGCTAGACGCTTGTTTCTGTCAGAGAGGGCTTGGGCCGGGAGGATGAGAGAGATGAAGTCTGGGTTGTGTTCGATGTGCGGGGGAGGGGATGGTGACAGTTGGCTGGAGGGAGTTTTTGACGAGGGTGGAGGCTGATGGATTTGACCAATGTGGCTGGAGGTTGGATTGGCTGGAAGCTCTGGCTGGGAATGTGGGGTCTGTGGGGCGGTGGAGTTTCCCAGTAGGAGCTGAAGGAGACAGCTGCAGAAGGTAGTCTGCCAGAAGTTTGTGTTGATGAGCTGGAGGGAGTTTCTGACGAGGTTGGAGGTTGATGGATTTGACCAATGTGGGTGGAGGTTGGATTGACTGGAAGCTCTGGCAGGGAATGTGGGGTCTATGGGGCGATGGAGTTTCCTTGTAGGAGTTGAAGGAGGCAGCTGCCGAAGGTAGTCCACCCGAAGTTTGTGTTGGTGAGCTGCGGGATGAAAAGAATGCCCATGATTGCGCCGCAACGACACTGAGTGATTCTGCACTCAGGTTGTCCATGGTGGAGTTGGGTGGCGAAATAATTACGAACTCACCCGTCCTGAGCTCCCTGGCGAAGATTCAGCAATACTTCCTGAGATAACTTTGTTGAAGATCTAGATGAAGGAGTCACCTGGGATAGTTGGGATGGAGATGAAGGACCTCCTACTCCCCGTCTTGGATAGGATTCGGATTGCTTGACCCAAGCGTTCTTGGGTTTGTCAAAAGAATACTTGCTAATCCAGATTTGAATACAATGAGTTATATTCCCGATGACTCTTCCGATAGTAAGTGGTCTATTGTCAAATGTTCAACTATTCTTCTCTTCCTGGAGTGCCGTAAGTAGTTGTGGCTAAACAAGTTCGTCATTAAACTTTCTCATGACTTGATAAAGGTCGCATAGAAACTTGAACAATTAAGCCTTGCAATGTTTTTTGGGCAAACTATCATGCAGACCAAAGTTTCGCATTGAGGGATCCTAATCATTTTAATGTTCAAGTACAGTGTTGAATTTATGGAAAAGTGAAATACTTCATTGACATCAATAACTTGTTGTAATTAGAGTACATGAACCTCTATTTATAATAGAGGAAGGTAGTAGAGTCCAATTACAATAAAACTACCCTTGTCCCAATTACACCCAAACTCTAACACTTAAAGATAAGTCCTAACATAATTAAATAACTCAATATAGATAAAAGACGAACATAACTCAAACTAAAACTCTTCTTTGACATGACCATATGATAAGATACTTTTGTGAGTCCTTGATCTTCCAACTGATGTGATAAGGATGCCAACTCATGGTAATCGTTGTGGGTCCTACTTCTTATGGGTTTGGGCCCATCTTGTGGGCCTTCCATGGTTGTGTGGGCTTGAGCTTATCTTCTAACACTCCCCCTCAAGCTGGGGGTGAGAGAACAACATGAACTCCCAGCTTGCTGCAAATGATGTATAAAATATTTTTGTATAAAATGACACATCTTCCAATATGCCTTCATCTTCCAATACTCCCCCTCACGCTGTTGCGTCCTTCCATGAGGCCCTGCGACATTATATAAGTGAGAGTAAAAATCACTCCTAGCCGGTAAGCCATTGCTTCATACTCCAATCTTAATGCTGGATGTAGGGCACACTCCGTCTTCTATCGGTAGTGTCTATCGGCATTGCTTTGAAGTGTCCACCACTGTGTCCCTCCACAGGACAACGATTCTCAAGTGGTAGGAGACATAAAAGCCATTACAGGGGGGGGGGAGGATAACATAGATGTAATAATAAGTTTCTCCGTCATGGTTTCCCAATGTGATATATAACACAAAAGAGAACCCAAGAAATAATGTCCCCAAAGAGACATAATGGTAGCAACTGTATATAACATGACCATCTTCCAACACATATAACATGAACCAAATAATAAACTTTGTAAAAGAACCCATGAAATAATCCGATATAAAAATTTCTTCTTAGATGCACAAGCTTCATCTTTTGTGCTCCCCCTTTCTTGAATATTTTGGTCACATAAACTTATTCACAACATATAAAATAAAATTCCTCTTTCTTGTACTTATTCTACTTCTCCCCCTCAAGCTGGGAGGTAATGGCAGTGATTCCAGCTTAAACCAAATATCATAGATGTAGCAATAGGCCCAAATAACAGAGATGTATAAATAAACCCTCAAACCAGGGAGAAGTGAGATATTTTCCTGATATATCAACTCAAAAAGTGACACAAAACAATCGGCTTATATTCGGATTTTCAATGTAACAGAATACCAGCATGACCTTTGATTCTTCCAATGCGAATATATCTTTAAATATAGATCAGATTGACATGAAATTTTCTTCGTCTGAAACTAGACTTAAATACCTTTCATCCAAGTATAACTTAACTTCATAAAATATAATTTTCAGAAGATAAATAATCTGATATATTTCGGTCTCTGTCATCTGGCCGAACTAAATACTGTTTCTCCTGTTTTTCCAGACTGACCATTGACTCTTCATAGATCAATATCTCCTTATAAAAAGATCATACTGAGGATTGGTTGAATAGGTAAGAAAATAGATTTACGTATCTTTCTTTTGATATATAATTCTCCATATGAAGTCTCTTTCTTGATAGCATAAAATACCTCAGAATTTGATGCTTTTTGCTGCCGCTCGAACCTCTTTTTCAATCTGACCTTTGCTGCTTCAAATATCGATTTCTCTTTGTAGATAACTCAGATAAAAAAATGGTTGAATAGGTAAAAGAATAGACTTACAAATCTTTCTTTTGATATATATTTCTTCATATAAAGTTTAGTTCTTGATAGCAAAAAATACCTCGGAATCGGAAGATTTCTGCTGCTGCTCGAACCTTTGTGCAATCTGACCTTCGCTCATTCAAATATCGATATCTCTCTGTAGATAACTCCGATTGGAACAAATAGGTTTTATTTGGAAAGTAGACTCAAATATCTTTCCGTCAATATATAATTTGCGATATAAAAAACTATGTATAGAGGTAAAAAAACGCAAAGCAAACTACGGGTATAGGGACAGAAAAAAATAACTACGAACCTAGACTTAGGGTTTAGGGTTTAGAGAAAAGGATCACATTATCTCCGTGAGTTGTCCATGTCAACTCACAGAACCTACTCTGATACCATGTTGAATTTATGGAAAAGTGAAATACTTCATTAACATCAATAACTTGTTGTAATCAGAGTACATGAACCTCTATTTATAATAGAGGAAGGTAGTAGAGTCCAATTACAATAAAACTACCCTTGTCCCCAAACTCTAACACTTAAAGATAAGTCCTAACATAATTAAATAACTCAATATAGATAAAAGACAAACATAACTAAAACTAAAACTCTTATTTGACGTGACCATATGATAAGATACTTTTGTGAGTCCTTGATTTTCCAACTGATGTGATAAGGATGCCAGCTCATGGTAATCGTTGTGGGTCCTACTTCTTATGGGTTTGGGCCCATCTTGTGGGCCTTCCTTGGTCGTGTGACCCATCTTATAATAATCTTAGATATGTGGGCCTTCCTTGGTCGTGTGGGCTTGAACTTATCTTCAAACATACAGGAAGATGGACAATCACTGAGGTGGTTTTTGTTGACAGAAACTTGAGGTTTTTAATTGCAAGCAACTGAACTGACTGTGTATCTTGATGATTCATATGTGGTTGTGTGTAAAAATCCGGTGTATAATTTGCTGCAATATGAAGACTTAAATCAGTATTCTGTGGCATTCATGATAAAATAACATTATCAGAATATGAGGGAGAGAGAGAGAGAGAGAGAGAGAGCTACTCTTGAAGTCAATCCATTCAAGTCAAAATTTTCTTTGTATTTTCTTGTTTTACGTTTTTCTGTTTATTCTGTTGGTTGGTTTGCTTGGGCTAAAAGTGGTTGACTTTAGTCAAGGACTGGAGCTGGTTTGCATGTGTATATAACCTGTACCTGTGATAAGCTTATCATTTTGGAAAACCTCATTTGTAGTCTCTGGTATTGGGTATGGATCTGTTTTTCTTCTTTCCGAATGTTAAAGAAAAATAAGGTGTTTATTTTTTTGGAATATTGTTTGGTATGGCTTCATATATTTTTAGTTATTTATTTATGAGGTATCTCTTTTGCATCCATGTGTATGTTGGATATGAAACTGAGATCTAATTGGATATTGCATGTTGAGCATATTATAGCTATGCCTCAGCTCCATTATATTGTAATTTTTGGAATGTATTCCTAATTAGTTTTTGTTTTGCTATCCAGTCGATTCATGAATCAGTACTTCTTGCTGATAGCATGCCTTCAGCTATGGTCCCTTATAACTCCAGTAAATCCTGCAAGCACGTGGGGCCCATTACTCTTTATATTTGCAGTCTCTGCAACAAAGGAGGCATGGGATGACTATAATAGATATCTCTCTGACAAACAAGCCAATCAGAAAGAAGTCTGGGTTGTAAAGGAAGGCATAAAGAAGCAGGTTGACATGTTGTAGAAATACTCTCTATATTTACGGTACATGTTATTTAGAGGTAGTTTTTTGTGTCTAATTCAACTACATAAAACTTAAGTTGCTTCATACGAACATCAGTATGCTTATGCTGTCGATGTTATTATAAGCTCTTCATACTAAGTAATATTAGTAATAAATGTATTGCATAAGCATCTATCTTGGCTTATTTATTATTATTTAGTGATCTAATGTTGTTTGAGGGTTTGATCTTGTTTTGTTTTTTAGATTCAAGCGCAGGACATTCAAGTTGGTAACATCGTATGGCTTCGTGAGAATGATGAGGTGCCATGTGATCTTGTTTTACTTGGATCCTCTGAACCACTAGGCATCTGTTTTATTGAGGTGATCATAAGCTCCTATTTACTTGGGTCATTTGCATTTTTATTTTTTTATTATGTATTTTGCAACAAGACCTGTTTGCTGAGAGATTGTGGCCTAGAATTGCCTTCTCTTCTATGCTGTAAGCTTTTGCTTGGCTTTATATTTGAGTAATATACACCTTTCTGGTTACTGCCAAGTATGCCTGCTTTTAATACAGCTTACACATCTTATTTAAAAAAAAGAAAAGAAAGGCCAGTTCAGGTTCCGTAGCCTTTCATGTTCATGATTGCCGTTAACTGTTATCTGTATTTTCATATGCTGTTGTGATTGACAGATCTAGCATGACTCCTTAATCTAAAAAACTTGAGTTGGTTCATTTCACTTGCATTTTGGGTTTTTGTACCATGTTATCAGGTTTTTAGTCATATGTGTTGTTTGATTGTGTATACTTTTGTATACTTAGTCCCTTTGTAATGAGAGATGGAATTGCACCATCAATGGACTCGAGAAAATTCAATTGGAAGAGTTTCAAATTGCACAAGCAAAACTTTTAATGTAACCTATTATAAATTTTATTATTCAAAATAGGAATGGTTTCTGAAATTTTATGGACAGTTGCACCAGAATCATCCATCCATTTAAGTGTTTATATCTTCATCAGTAGCGCATATTGTAACTTTGTTGACCCTGCACATGAATTTTTTCTCCATTCTGGCGTCATGATTCATGTGGTGATCTTGGACTAGAGTCTTACAAAGGCCTTCAACCTGATGAAATCTTCCTCCTTTACCCGTGTTTTGGACCTGGCTTAAGTATTCACTAGTGAATTTATTGTCCATCCTTTTACGTGCTTACAGAAAACCTTGTAACACTGTTACATCCTCAATTGGAAAAAAGTACAAATTATCTATTGTAGACAACTTTGCATAAAAAGAGGCGGATTATTCTTAAACCAGTAGCAATAAAAAGTATGATCTTTTCTTTGTACTAGTAAACGAAGCAAATCCTGACAAAGACCAGTTACAGATGTCTTTGAGCCCACTGGGTGATTGTAAGTTCGTTTGACGATATTGGTGGTGGCTTTTTTTTTTTCCCTTTAACATGCGTTAATGCATCCTTGTTGGTCCCAGTTTCTTACTGCTTGGTTACTATTTGGAGCCTTTCTGCCTTCCATTGATTTGTTTGGATATTTATAGCCATTCTGTGAGTCCTCACAAAGTCATTTATTCATATTCCTTTCTCATTTGCAGACTGCAGCTCTTGATGGTGAAACTGATCTGAAAACGAGGGTTATACCCTCTGCTTGTATGGGGTTAACATCTGATTTACTGCATAAAATCAAGGCAAGCTTTTTTCCTTACTTGGCCTGGTGGCTGGATGATATCTCTATGTGAGTTTTTATTTTTTTGCATTACACTTCAAGTGTCAATTTTTAATTTTCTGGCAGGGTGCCATTGAGTGTCCCAACCCAGATAAGGACATCAGAAGATTTGATGCAAACTTGAGACTGTTTCCTCCTTTCATTGATAATGATGTGTGCCCTTTAACCATCAACAACACATTGCTTCAATCATGCTACCTGCGCAACACAGAATGGGCATGTGGAGTAGCTGTTTACACAGGCAAGCTTACTCTTTTACATCATATTTGATAAAGTAAAAACAACAAAAAAGCATGGAATGTTTTAGTGGTAACAAAAAATTTCTGGATGCTTAGTTGAAGATATATCAGTTTTTATTTTTTCCTTTGTGATTCTTTGTGAATGGAGGTGAAAATCATTCTGATGAACTTTTTGCTGAAAGCATTATTTCTCTTGTACTTGTGGAGAATCAAGAATCTTAATGGTTTTCAAAAAAATTAAAACTCTAGTGGATTTGGTGCATGCGAATATTGTGGATAGAAATTGTGTATGTTTACATTAAAAACTGCATGCACATTGAATGAGGATAAGTCTCTTGTAAAAAATAGAAATAAACGCATGCAATTAACCATTAAAAAAACACATCCAATTACAGTTGTTTCTTTGTTCGCATTAATTCTTTTAAACTATGAGTTGCTTTTCATTAGTGAATAAAGAAGAATAGAAACAAAGATGAGGAGAAGGCTCAAGCCTCCAAATTAAAAGATGGAGAGGCTGATTCAACCTTTAGAAACAGAGGGAAGAACATTTCCCACTACAGTGGGGAGGGTGTGACATCTTCTTTAGCCAATGAATCTGATATGCTATTTGTTGAATGGAGGACATGTTACCATGAGATGTAGAGGGGGCCAGATATGTGCATAATTCCATCAAATATGTGGCCCAGCTGCCACGGAGAACGAACTTTGTTTGACATCCAAGAGATAACTATGGTTGATTCACATTCAATAACAACAAGCTTATGGAAGTATTGAGCATATAATTGGGCTCCTTGGAGGAGAGCCCTTACCCCTGCCTCTGCAAAGTCACAACTGCACACGTCCAGCAAGATAGTGCCACTGTGGTCTCTTACTACACCCCCAACACCTGCCAGTCCAGGGTTCATTAAGGACTTAGTCCCCATTAGTGTTTAGCAGATTTAGGATTTTATTTCTTCTGTATGATGATGAGGAAAATGATGATGCATTGTATTAAAGAGAAATGGAAATGCTCTTCAATGTGGTGGCAGAATACCTATCCTCCTTGATCTACTCAACCAAGAACATGGGATGACTCCTACCCACGACTGATTGCACAACCTTTGATATTCCGATTCTCCAATTTGCAGATGATACTATTTGCTTCGGGGTTGGTACTATGGATCAGAGCAGAAAATTACATGCCGTGCTGGGATTATTTGAATTGGCTTCTGGTCAGAGCATAAACTGGGAGAAAACCACTCTCTTTGGCTATCATATTGATCCAGCTAGACTTCGGAATATGGCGGACTATCTGGGATGCTCTGTGGGAAATATGCCAGCTACGTATCTTGGGCTCCCACTTTTTGATTCTTGGCCTTCGGCATCACTATGGTCCCCCCTCGTTGAGAAATTTGGAAAGAGACTAGCTACTTGGAGGGGTAAACTCTTATCAACAGCAGGGCGTCTCATTCTCCTCAAGTCTTGTCTGGTGGGGCTTCCAAATTATCTGTCATCATTCATGCACTGTCCGGCCTCCGTTTGCTCAAAAATTGATGCCATCCGTCGATGATTTCTGTGGAGGGGTTCAGAAGATACCTTTAGATACCATCTGATTAGTTGGAAGGATATTTGCATGCCCCATAATAGGGGAGGATTGGGCATCCGGCATACAAAAGAAATGAACAGAGCTCTTATGCTCAAACGAATTTGGAATTTCAACAACAAGCACAACAGTTTATGGAAGAATATGGTGAAATTCTACCTTTAGTTTTCGGGTGCATGGTGGAGAGAGGGTGGCGCTACTCTCCTCCTATCCCTAATATGGAAATCAGTTTTCAAGCTCCTTCCAGTATTCAGAGATGCTACCACATTTCACACGGGCAACAGAAGGACCCTTCTCTTCTGGTCGGATGAATGGTGTGGCCCCCGATCTCTCTCAGAGGACTTTCCAGGGCTGCATAGGGTGAAAAACAACCTCTCTTGCTCTGTGGCTGATTCATGGAGTGATCACTCGTGGAGTCTTCAGTTTCGTCGGGGATTAAATGATGAGGAATTGTTGGCTTTTTGTTCTCTCCTTACTAAACTCAACAGTACTATTATTCGGGAGCACTCAGTTGATAAGATGATTTGGAAGCCCAGTAACAATGGTCAATTCACTATCACTTCGGCTTACTCTCATATCACAAAGCAAGACTTTAGTCCTCATGAGCACAAGGCAAATCTGGCTTGGAAACTCTCAGCGCCAAGCAAAATCAAGTTCTTCGTGTGGTCAGCCATCAGGGAACAAATTCTTACTTCAGACAACCTTCATAGAAGAGGCTTCACTGCCCCTGATCTTTCTTGTCCCCTTTGCAGTGAGTGTGAAGAGACAGTCCAACATGTCCTCTTACACTGTGGATTTTCGTGGTAAGTTTGGATGAAGATATTTCAGAAAATCAGGGTCCAACTGGGGCTACATCAGGACCTCTTTGGCACCTTTGAGATGGTTCAAGGGATTCTCCTTCCTCGGCTGGGCAAGTTAATTCTTTCAGCCTGTCTTGCGCATATTCCATGGTGCATTTGGCTCAAGCGGAACAACCGAAGATTCAACTCCAAAGCTAGTACCCAAGACAACACGACTTCTCATGCCGTCAACCTCATCTCGAGCTGGCTTTATACAAAGAAGGATTTTGCCACTCTTTCAGGGGTTTCCCTTCGGGAAAATTGGAATTTGATCGCTCACCTGTCTGGCCCTAGCAGAGCTCCTAGAATGGCTATTTGGGATCCTCTCCCTTGTGACTGCATAAAGTTGAATTTTGATGGTAGTGCTATTGGATGTCCTGGTCCAGTAGGAGCAGGTGGTATATTCAGAGGTCACAATGGAGACCCATTCTTTCTTATGTTGGTCCGGTGGGCATTGCCGATTCTAATACTACTTAAGTTAGTGCTCTACTGTTCGGCAAGTTAATCATTGAAGGTGACTCGAAGACGGTTATTAGTTGGTGTTCCAAAGACAGCCTCCCCCCTTGGCGCCACTGGCCCATCACTGATAGTATTGCCGACATTGCATCTTCTTTGCATTGTAATTGGAATCTCATTCCTAGATCAGCCAACTCTTTAGCTGATAAATTGGCTAAATTTGGAACTTCCCAACAATCTCTCATTGTATGGGAAGGATTCCCTCCTTTGTAATTTGCTCTTTTGAGCTTTTGTCTTAATAAAAATCAGCATCATTTAAAAAAAAGAAAAAAAGAAAAAAGAAAAAAAAAAGAGAAATGGAAATGCAACAATGGAGGTATTTCTCATGTCAACTGGCTGCCTCAAGCTTAATTTTGATGGAAGATAAAAACTTTACCCTTCTCCAGTGGTTTTAGGTGGAGCTATCCAATACCATAATGATGGCAAAATAGATTGTACTGCATGTTGAAATTTATGTCAGTGTTTGAAGCCTCAAGTTGTACAAGGGCTTGTTGTGCTCCTCTTACACTGGAGAGTGACTCAAAGTGGTAATTTTTTGGGCCAATGGATCTTGCCCTCCCCCTTGGATATTTGACCTTCTTCACCCAAAGATTTCCACTACCTTGTACCCTCTATCCGTTACTTGGGTTCACACCCAAAAATCTGCCAATATGGTCACATATTTGCTTTCCTAGAGATGGGCTGGCTCAACGATGCCCAACTCTGGGCAGTTCAATTTTTTTAAATCTTTATTACTTGGGTTGCTCTCTTGGTTTGTATTTGTTGTAGTTTCAATTGAGCTTTTTTGTATGTGCCTGCATCCTCTTTGGAAGCTTTTGTTTGCTTTTGTTTTCTTTCTTCTTGCTAATAAAATTTCTTTCACCTTTTAAAGGGAAAACTTCAAAACATTTTTATTCTGAACTTCTCATAAAAAACCTAAATTAAATTCACAAGTGCTAGAAGCACTATGATTGTCCTCATGAGGTGGCACTAAAGATGGTTCGTTTAAAGGTCATTCAGGTTTCCTGGCTTCTACTCATTTCATCCTATTTCTGTTAAAGTAAGTGTGTTTTTTTTTTTTTTTTTTTTTTGGTACAGGCAATGAAACAAAATTAGGCATGAGTAGAGGTATACCAGAACCCAAGCTGACTGCTGTGGATGCAATGATTGACAAGTTGACTGGAGCTATATTTCTGTTTCAAATAGTTGTTGTTATTGTTCTTGGTGTGGCTGGTAATGTTTGGAAGGACACTGAAGCTCGACAGGTTTGTCTTGTTCTGTTATTTTATACTGTTTTTTTTTTTTTTTTTTTGAGAGAGAAAGGCTTGTTTATAGTTTTATTTATTTGGTTTTTAGTGGAGAATTTTTTGGAATTATATTCATCTATGGTATCAGATTCATTCCCCAAGAGGGGGATCTCCCAATGGTTCTTGGTTGTCAACATGGGTTCATAATGATAGATTATAGTTTGTTTTATTTTATTCTGTATGTTTATTTCTATTTTTTTGATTTGGTTATCCTTGATAGCCTTCTTGGCCGTGCTTCTTTAACTCCTTCATTTTCTTAATGAATTCCATCATCATTTAAAAAAAGGAAAAAACTAATTCAGCATCTTGCAGCAATGGTATGTTCTATATCCTGAGGAAGGGCCATGGTATGAATTACTGGTCATACCTCTTCGGTTTGAGCTTCTGTGTTCAATCATGATTCCAATTTCTATTAAGGTAATCCCATTTGCATATTTTACATTAGCAATAATGTGTACTTTTCTAGTTTCTCTTATGACTGCCACTACTGCTGTTGCTACTACTACTACTTATGCTTACACGCTTGTTTGTAAACTATTCTGCTTGCTACTATTATTGTTTGTTGGTAAGACAGTTAAGCAGTACTTGCTTGCTTATCCTGAATGAGCTAAAAGTACATTCTATTGTGTGGGTAAAAGCATTTTGTATTCATGTTGTAGTGATATATTAAATATGGGTGGTATTATTTTAATTTTTGTGTTTGCCCCTTTTATTCTGTGTTTCATCCCTAGGGGAATCTCTGTCTCTAGCTTAAAGAGACATGCTGGCTTTGTATTAGTGAAGGTAATTATATCTTTGCTTATTTTGCTCTCTTGTATATAAGTCAGCTAAGGGGAATTTATGCCCAAATCTGGTCAATAAAGAAAATTCGATGCCTCTCTCTCTGGTAGAAGTTGACGCTGTTCTCAGTTTTTTGAGTTTTCTGAAAAATTACAATAATACTACCCATATTTAATATATCTCTACACATGTGATTAACAGATGGACTTCTATCTTGTTTTTTTGAAATGAACTTCTATCTTGTTGCTTAGCCACCTATTAGCAGTTTCAGCTCTCAGCTCCATGTACCAAGGCCAGAGCCACAATAGATGAGTAAGCATTTGCCATGTGGTGGAAAGACCTCAACCTTCTTGTTTTAGATGACCATAGATATGTATTCATGTGTATATGATTTTGGATGGTCTCTTTCTCTGAAGAATATTTAAATGGCTAGGATAGTATGAAGAGTGCAATTTTTTACATGGCGGCATCAATTGTCAACCTCAGAAAAGGTTTCTTGTGTGTTTGTCTTATTTATGTAGTTCTTGCAGAAACACCCATGTCAAGCATTTCAAACCATATAGTGGAGAGGGCCAACTGTGGCAGCTGGCATAGGAAATTAATGCAAAGTGTGCCACGAACTTCAGAAAATAATTTACTTTCAATTTTTGCCATGAAAGGTTACTGTCAATATTGTTAAAGTGGAAAAAAAAATTCTCCCTAGTGTGCTTCAGTGGAAATATGTTGTTATGATAACTGCAACTCAACTGAAATGGTACAATGAGATGCCAGCTTAAATCTGTTTACTGTGCTAGAATTTGTATACTTGGCTTTCTTGTGGTTAATTTTTTATGATGGGCATCTTAATTGACTGAAAAGGTGTTTGGAATTGTGACCTTAATTTTTGGCAGGTTTCTTTAGATCTTGTGAAGAGTTTATATGCAAAATTTATAGACTGGGATGATGAGATGTACGATAAGGACACCAACACTCCTTCACATGCTACCAAGTAAGGAACAAAATATGCACTTGTGGTGACCCTAAGGGGTACATTTGTAATATTCTACTCGAAAACAACCTTTTTCTCTTATTCTAGATGAATCAATTGCTGAATTTTTGTACAAATGATCCACTTTCTCAAGAAGAAAACGTGTTCATTCAGCATTGATCTTCATGCAATATATTTTAAATTTGTCATGCGCAATACAGTGGATTCATACACATGAACTTGTATAGCGTTGAGGTCCGTACATTTTTTTGTTTGGTCTTGCAGTACAGCAATAAGTGAGGATTTGGGACAAGTGGAGTACATCCTGACTGATAAGACCGGTACTCTCACAGAAAATATAATGATCTTCCGCAGATGCTGTATCAATGGAAAATTCTATGGAAATGAAACTGGAGATGCCACCAAAGGTCAGTTTCCTGTTGCCTATTAATTGGAATTGGAGCATCTGAAAGGCTTGTTTCCTATTTTAAATTTGGCTAATGCTCTTGGACACATCATGCACATTATCCTTTTTTTTTTTTTTTTTTTTTTTTTTTTTTGATAAAAGTGATATCATGCACATTATCCTTGAAGCTGAAAATGCACTAGAAGATAATAGTGTTCATTTCATCGGATCTATTATTTTAAAAGAGCTAGTTATCTCAAAGAAGTCAGAGGAAGATGTGTTTTACATGTGTAAACATCCCAAATGGGCTGTTATGTCATATCACTTATGAACAAAAAACAGATTTAAGAGACATGGATAGGGTAGATGTGATATTATCCACACCCTAAACAGAAGACATTGACCCATCAACAAGAGTAACGTACTTTACCAAAGAAGACTCTCTAACATTAGTAAACAAGGAGGACATACCTGACATATGCATAGAAGCTTTTGAGACAATTACTCAGGAGGACACATGACGCACATGCAGAGCGGACATACCTGAATTGGCGAGAGTAGCTGTAGGAAGTGGAGGGTAGACAACAGATGCTGAAGTGGAAGACCCTGAATTGGCCAATTGAGCCATGTGCTGAGCAAGTTGCTGCAGCGCATTTGGGTCTCCTGGTAAAATACCCACCATTTGTCTGGACTTGGGCTCGTGTTGTCATGAGTTAACGAGTTTGCCAAGTGGGTTTCCCAAACTTAATCCAACACATCAAAAAATGATTAGTGAGCCCTCAATGGACACAATTTTTGTAACCTCTACTGTCATTTCCATCTCGTTCTCTACTGAACCCCTCCTCTACCTCTACCTCAAACATTGCCACCATGGCCTCGAATAAAGTCTGACTAACCAAGAATGTTGGTTGTAGATGCATTACCAATTTTAATCTCCTTAGTACCTTTGAATAGAATTGCTATCTCTGCTCGCATAACCCTATTGAAGGTTGTAGAGTGTGAAGGAATATCATTTGACGCTAGCAGTTGATCTCTAACTGTGTCAAACTTCGGTCTCAGTCCATCTAGAAACTTCGCAACTAGAAATTGCCCCTGTTGTTTTCTAAGTTCCCTTTCATTTGTAGTAAAGGGTTGAAACATGCTAATTTCTTGAGATATGCCTTGCAGTTTACTGTAGTAATCTGTGAATGACCTTTCTCCTCGCTTAAGACTAAACAATCTAGCATATAACTCATAGACACGAGATAGGTTACTCTCCTGAGCATATAACGACTCCAAAGACACCCACATGTCCTTGTCCATCTCATAGTTCATGATCTAATTTCTGAATCTTGAGTCCACACTATTAAGGAACCAAGTAATTACCTGACTATCCTTGGCTTCCTAATCATCTGTTAAAGGTAGCAGAGGATCATCTTTGATAAACTTTTTCTTTTGGCCTTAAGATTGATACATATAGACTTCGATCGACTAAGATAATTTTGTCTATTTAGTCGCTTTGAGTAATGAACAAATTGTCCTTTTCATCTGAAACCCAGAATCCCATGTGGGACTAATAATCTCTTCGGAATCAGCCATTAAAAACCAACAATAGTTACCACAATCACAAAAGCACTTCATAGTTCAAAGATACCTACACAAGGTATGTGGGTCCCCACTTGGACAAAAAAATAGGGTTAGGGCTGAAAAAATGATGTGCATCAGCTAATCAAGAGTATAAGAACTGAAATTCGATACAGTCAAGCCAAGGGATAGGTTAGAATACCAAATTAGGGCTGATATTAGCCTCCCAAAGGATGATGCAGTAAAAAACCCAGCATTAGGGTTGTGAGCAATCCAATTGGATTTGATCCAAGTAAAAAAAAACCACTTAGGGTAGTAATCGCTCATAGAAATTGCTCAAGTGACAACAGAGGCCATCAACCCTAGGGTCATGGCAGAAAAGAAGGTAAAAAGATCAAATTTTTGTCAACTAGATAACACCAACCTTGAAAACTCTCCTTTCTATGAAATGGTAGGCTTCAATGGAGAAGAAGAGAACTTCACAAGCTTGTCTCCCTGATCTACTACTCTGATTTGATCTATTGCTCGAGGGAGAGTCTAAGGTGGTGATTGGCTGGTGTGGGCATTCCTTAGCGCCTTTTTGGCGCTATTGGAACATTTTCTTTGAAATTATGGAAATTGTCAGCTTGTTTGAATGATTTTGGTCTCGCATCCCGAGATCAGCAAATTTTGTGACCGATGTTTTAGCCAAACAAGGAGCTTCCTTGCAATCTCTTATTGTAAGGGGATAGCTCCTCTGTTTTGGTTCTTTTAATAAAATAACCTTTCATAAAAAAAGAGAGGGCGGAGAAGAGAACAAGGAGAATTAGAGGGACTTTGAGAGAGAAGTGTGTAACTTTGAAAAGTCTCTTTCCTGTTTCTGCTTGGTTATAATTAAGTACAAGAGTCTTCTTGTCCTTTTATACGTATGCTATTTTTAATAAAATGCCATAGGAGATTGAATCTGAAAGTGATAGTCTTCTTCCTGTTCTTGGAAGCTTCTCTATTTGTTCTTCTCTTTCTTACTTTTGCTCTCTTTGAAGTCTTTCTTCTTCTCTCCTTCTTTTCTACTGATTATATGTTCTTTTAAATTCAATTACACGTAGGAAGGCAAGGCAATTCAATTATTTGGGGGGGGGGGGGGAAGTTAAATTACATAGGCAGAGGTAGTTTTTTTTTTCTTAAAAAAAAGTGTAGTTTGGTTATTTTTCCAAATCAGATAAGTGTCATATTGTACCAACAGGATAGTTTTCATTCCGCATGCTTATGTTTCAATTTGTGTTAGAGTCAGAGTTGTATATAGAGAGATATTGAGTGTTTTGTACTTAAGGGCATTTTTGTCATTTTATTAAAAGTTCACTTAAGTGATTATAAAGACGGATTAGTCTCGATTTTCGAGACGAATCACGAAGCCTCCCTTGCTGCTTCTCAAAATTCTTTTTCCCCTTTTGCTTCTTATCCTTTTCTACCTTCATAATTTCTTCATTTTTGCACTTTTATCATTTGTATGATTTTCTGGTTTCATTAATAAAATTAACCATTTAAAAAAATTATAGAGTATATTGTTTCTTTTGTAAGAGACTATCTTAAATTCTCCAACAACTTGTTGTTGATCCCTTTTAGTTCTTTGTTTGTTCATTTTTTATTATAATAGTTTAACTTAAAAAAAAAAAGTGTAAAAGAATAGTCCGTCATGGATTAGTAAGTATAAAGATCTTGGGTTTATTAGTTGGGAAAGAGGTTTTCTAAGTTGGATAGTCATTTAAGGATGAGCCTTGGACCTAACTTCACAAAAAGATTGTCTTAAATAGTGTATGCATGTATCACCGATAGTGGTAGGTTTCTATTTAATCTGATAAGAGTTATTTCTCTCGTCAGATACAGAACTGCTTAATGCTATTGCTTCCTATAATCCTGAGATCATCAGATTCATCACAGTTATGGCAATATGCAACACAGTTATTCCTCTTAAAAGGTACATATATCCCTTTTTTCTTAACTTCATTAAACAGTGATATTATGACATTCTTGTAATAGTTCATTTACGTTCTTTTGTTGTTTCTAGCAAAAGTGGAGCCATAATTTACAAGGCTCAATCCCAGGATGAGGAAGCCCTTGTTAATGCTGCTGCTTGCTTGCACATGGTTCTCATCAACAGAAATGGGAATCTTCTTGGTGTGCATTTTCTCTGACATGTTTCTTTTTTGGGAACATTATTTTGGTATCAGTCATTACAGGATTCATTCCATATTTGCAGAAGTGAAACTCAATGGTTCAATTCTTCAATATGAGCTATTGGATACTCTAGAGTTTACGTCAGATCGGAAAAGGATGTCAATTGTGGTCAAGGACTGCCAGAATGAAAGGATTATCCTTTTGTCTAAAGGGGCAGATGAGGCAATTCTTCCTTGTGCATTGTCTGGTATTCCTCCAATCCAAACCCAAAATTTTGAATTGTTTTAAATCATGTGTTTCCTCAATTAAAGCATGACCATGTGTAACGTTATAACTGCAATATATAATGTTGCAAATGACTCTTTCATAAAACACAATTCATTGAGACAAAAATCTAAGTAAATTGCTTATTTCACCTATTTTTTAGAGATATTTATGATGTCTCTTCATGATTTTTGGAAGCTCTTGTATTGATTTCTTTGACTATAAGCTGGAGCAGTGGATGCTTTACTATTTCAGGGTTCATGTACTGATGTTTGCTAGTTCTCTTGGTCCTGTATTGCTGATGGATTGTATCATTCCTCCATGTAATTTCTTGGATCTCTCTATTGGAATACATTTCCTTTGAATGTAATGTAATGCATTTTGAGCATGTTGTTGTTATGTGTCTAATAGTCTGTGCGAGAATGAGAAATTTGGGTCTTTCAGCTTTTGCATAATGTTATATTTTACTATATTTGTCTATGCTGCTGATGCTTTTGTTTACTCTAGGGCAACAAATAAGGGTATTTGTCGAGGCTGTGGATCAGTATGCTCAACAAGGATTGCGGACACTCTGTTTGGCTTGGCGGGAGTTGAAGGAAGAAGAATATAGAGAATGGTCATTGATGTTTAAAGAGGCTAATAGTACACTCGTAGATAGGGAGGTAAATCCTAACACTTGCTGAGTCAGGAAGATTTTCTGTTGTAGATATCTATATATTGTAGCTGACAGTGCTTATTGCAATAATCCATACATCTTAGTGGAAACTAGCAGAAGTTTGTCAAATGTTGGAGCATGATCTTGAAATCCTGGGTGTTACTGCTATAGAGGACCGTCTACAGGTGAATTTTTTAAACGGACTACTTACTTCAATTTTCATGGTCAATTTCCATTTAGATTGAGACAGAAGTTGCATACAAGAACCTTCTTGATCTTATTCATCTTTCAATGCAGGATGGAGTTCCAGAAACAATAGAAACACTTAGAAAAGCAGGAATAAATTTTTGGATGCTGACTGGTGATAAGCAAAATACAGCCATCCAAATTGCCCTTTCTTGTAACTTTATTTCTCCAGGTAGGTTTAACTTGTCATGGTTTTGTCATATGATTTTTATTTAAATTTTCTGATTGTGTTGATGCTAGAATACAAAAAAAAAACATTTCCATGAGCTTAACTCAAAAAGCAGTTTTCACTTGTGCTGTAAAAGGCATCACTTTTGTTAAAGGGTGAAAAAGGAACAGGTGGCCCTGAAGTAGGCCAAAAAGACAGAAAAGTAGTGATACACAAAACACAAAATACTGCAGAAACAAGACTTGTCTGGAGCAAGGGGGATTGAGTAGAACAACAGGGTGTTAGTGAAGAGACTTGTCTCTGGCTGAAGGCTCAGCTACTGATTCTCTCGTGGACCTAAGCTGCGAGAAGATGTATACAATTTTGGTGAAGTGCCTATAAAGTGGCCACGCAAACACTTGGGAGTGCTGTTGGGTGGGTAGAATATGTTTATATCATGTTGATGATGAAAGCAGTGTGACCCTCAACCATTAAATGATTGGTGATTTTTGGGTTGGGGGGGCGGTGTTTTTGGTTCAATTCTCATTAGGAAATGGGGGTTCAAACTTTAAAAAGCAAAACAGAAATTCTTTTCACTAGTGAATAATTTTGTTAATAAGCAAGAGAGACTCTCTAGCATGCAAGATCTTTTTGGGAAGATTCAAGAAATTGTAAAAAATGTAGCCATTTCTTGGAACCAGGCTCCTTGTTTTGCCAATTGTATTGCAGATAATTTAGTAAGACATTGAGCTGAATACCAACTTGTTGGTATCTGTAGTTGCAATTCTTTCCCCTTCTCTTCATTGCTTCTGTGGGTCTCATTCCTCCAGCTCGACTCTCATGCCTCCAACTAGATTGCAGCTGTAAAACCAGCATAAAGCTTACAGATTCAGAAAATCAACTGCAACACTTTCTAGGCCAGCCACCCATGTTTTGTGCAGGATCTTGTATGTGGTTCCAGAACAATCAAGAGAAGCTGAGGTAGATGATCTGAAATGTTCTTACTTCCAGAGAAGAGAAGAGAAGAGCTCCCCTCTCCTTTGCTTTTATTTTCAAGGGGCTGGAGTCAGTTGTTGATGGCTCTTCCCTTGTGTCTGTGATTACTCATATCCTGAAGGGCTTGGATTGCCCTTGAGTGACTACCAAAGTGTATTTAGTATAACCTCAGGAGAGGTAGCAGTTACTGGATGATGGATTTTGGCGTTGCTAGTGAATAGTCAAGGCAAACTACATGTTAATTAAGAACATAAAGTTTCAGATACAAATGAAAAGGTTTCAAGGATCATGACCATTTTAAGTACTTGCCATTTTCTTACTTTGGAATTTTTTTCTCTATTTATCAATAAAATTTATGCCTTTCAGTAAAGAAATTCTGAGTTGGCTTTTAGCAATTTTCATGCTTTCCAAAAATGTATTAAAACTTGACCTGTACCATGTTGGCAGAACCCAAAGGCCAGCTTTTGTTGATTAATGGGAAGACTGAAGATGATGTTTTGAGAAGCTTAGAACGGGTCTTGCTCACAATGAAGATAACTTCTTCTGAAGCTAAGGTAAGACTTTAAGAACGCCAGTCTTCCTTGAAAAGTATAAAATGTTCCTTTGTATTTCTGTTGTGTTTGTCAGCTTTAATATGGCAAACTGTATCTTAATTCAGTTACTGGCCTTACCATCTGCACTTCATCCTCCTCATCAATGTTTTATTATTTCCTTGCTTTTTTTAAGGCAACGAGAAAGAGATTGCATTAAGAAGGAAGGAGATACAAAGCATACAAAAAAGTGATATACAGCATGCCAATCATAATAAAAATACAAAAAAGGAAAAAGATTAATCCAGAAGCAAATTATCTCCCAGAACTGGATGTTGCTGTGAGGGACCAACCCTAGCCAAAGAGTTGACAATACTATTGGCAAATCTTGGAGCACAGTTCCAAGTGATGAGCTCTGAAGAAATATACTTAATCACATAAAGATAGTGAAGCAAATGACTAGGTAGTGTAGATTTTGTTGAGGTCCAATTGATAAAAGTTGAGGAGGCTCCCTCAATATCGAGAGGGTCTACACCTTCAATCCTGAAGGAGTGTCTCCCTCTCCGCTTCTGTGGAGTTACGTCTCTGCTTCTATGCCCAAAGGGAGTAGGAAAGACCTTATGAGTGCATCTCTCAAAGTTTGTGAAGGAATCTGTCTTCTCATTGAAGGTGACTCTAGTGTTCTTATTGGCTGGTGTTCGGATTTGGCATCTCCCCCTTGGCGTCACTGGCCTAAATTGCATTCCATCTCTGGCATTGTATCTATTATCTCTTGCTCTTGGAACTATGTAAACAGATCAGCAAGCTCTTTTGCCGATAAACTAGCTAAATTTGGGACCTCCCTCCAATCCCTCATTGTTTGGGATGGTCTCCCCTCCCTTGATGTAATTGTTTCTTTCTAATAAAATTCTTTGCACCATTTTAAAAAAAGAAGAAGTAACAGGTAGTAAGTATTACATCCCCATAGTACTGTTCAGGAACTTCCATGTGAAACATAAAAGTCTGAGCAATATCTAGCAACTGTTAATTTTTGTGTTCATTTTTTTTGTGGTGTATATGGACAAGTTGTGTTAGGCAGAAAAAAATTAAAAAAAACTCTTATTAACAAACTCTAATCCATTGTCACTATGCAAAATTTTCATGGAAGCAAAAACATTTTTTATTTTTAGTTAAATTTCAGAAATACATTAAACACTTCATCTCTCCTTGAGGAGATATACTTGTATGACACAACTGTAACCATCAAAAGGACAAAAAATACTTAAACCTAAAGATACTAGGTAACATATATGGAATGACAATTCCCAAATGAAGGACAAAAAATAAACTCAAGGGACATCAGAATTGTTAAGGAATAGTCCCACATGGATTAGTGAGTACAAAGATCTTGAGTTTATTAGTTAGGAAAGAGGTTTCCTAAGTTGGCTAGTTATTTTGGGATGGGCCTTGGACCCAACTTTATATGGTATTAGAGCAGGTACTCATATGTGGGCCTACACCTAAATTACACCTAAATTATCCACTTGTAGAGCCACATAAGAGGGCCTAGACCTAAAATTATCCACTTGTAGAGCCACAAAAGAGGGCCTACACCTAAAGTATACACTTGTAAAGCCACAAAAGAGGGCCTACACGTGAGGGGGAGTGTTAAGGAATAGTCTCACATGGATTAGTGAGTACAAAGATCTTGAGTTTATTAGTTGGGAAAGAGGTTTCCTTAAGTTGGCTAGTCATTTTGGGCTGGGCCTTGGACCCAACTTTACAAGAATGAACTAATTCAAAGATAGAATTATTTTTACGTTGACTGGATGGAAACAATGCCCTATGGTGTTTCCCAAGCTAACAAGCCTCACAATCAAATGACAATTCTGAATAAGATGAAGGAATCAATGTATGAATCTTAGTTGGAAATGGTTGTCCTTAACAAAGTTGCCATGGTATGAAAAAATATTTGCATGAAGTCCAGTAGTCTTATGTGACCCTTCAAGGTAGTACAATCTATCATATTCTTGTCCCTCACAAATCGTCCTCTTCATCCTCAAGTCTTGAAAAATACTAGTGGGTGAAAACTTTACAATACAATTCATTGATTTTGTTAGTTGACTCTCAGATAACATGTTGATCGGAAAATTAGGAACATACAGGACAGATGACAAAAACTAGATGTGGCTTGGGCCACACCCTCCCCCTGAATTGTAGACTTGGAACTGTCTGCCAACACTACTGATTTATGAGGAAATGCTGCTAAGGGCAAAAACTAAGATGACCTAAGTCAATTATCCAACAAGGAGAGAAAGACATATGTAAGGCGGGCATACTTGAAGTTACAAAAGTGGGACTGGCAGTAGGAGGTTCAGAAAGTGAACTACTAGAAGAAGTTGACATTTGTCCTAACTTCTGAACTAACTACTGAATTTGATTTTGAATAGATACAACAGACTCACCATTACCACTATTATTGTCAGGAATATTTGTCACATTAGCATTAGCCCATACAGGCTTCCTAAATTTGTCCTAAAACCTATTAGACTAATGGTTTGTTCTGCCACAATGTATGCATTTTCTATCTCCTTGATCTCTACCACGACCAACTCCATCTCTACCTCAACCATGTCCACTACCTTCAACTCCACAACCCCTAAAACTTTTTGATTTATTTTGTGTGGGAAAAGAATTCATAGCCAATGTGTCAACCGATTTAGGATCCTTATTACTAGAAGTAACAACAACTTCAGCTCTTAAAACTTTGGAGAAAACCTTTTTGTGAAGTAGGCACGTCATCATCTACCAACAATTGTGCTCGGATAACATCATATTCTGATCCTAAACCATGTAAGAACCGAACCACCTGCATCCGATTTTCTTTCTTTAAGTCTCTGCATTAATTGTAAAAGGATGGTAGACACTAATTTCCTAAAGACCAACTTGCTTCTCACCAAAGTAATTAGTAACACTTTTACTCCCATGCATCATAGTATAATATTGAGAATACAATTTGTTAAGGAATAGTCCCACATAGATTAGTGAGTATAAAGATCTTGAGTTTATTAGTTTGGAAAAATGTTTCCTAAGTTAGCTAGTCATTTTGGGATAGGCCCTTGGAACCAACTTAACATAGTATTAGAGCAGGTACTCATATGTGGGCCTGCACCTAAAAACTATTTACTTGGAGAGCCATCTAAACTATCCACTTGTAGAGTGACAAAAGAGGGCCTACACCTAAAACTGCCTACTCCTAAAATTATCCACTTGTAGAGCCACAAAAGAGGGTCTACACGTGAGGGGGAGTGTTAAGGAATAGTCCCACATGGATTAGTGAGTACAAAGATCTTGAGTTTATTAGTCGGGAAAGAGGTTTCCTAAGTTAGCTAGTCATTTTGTGATAGACCTTGGAACCAACTTAACACAATTCATAAATCCCTGGTAGATTACTTTGCTGAGAGTAAAGAAACTCAAGAGTCTTTCACAATCCTTTGGCAGTTTTACAGGTCATCATCTGTGAACCAATCTTGGGCTCCACAATATTGACAAGCCAAGTCATCACTTGATAATTATCTGATTCCCAGTCGTTGTTCATTGGGATTGGAGGACCATCTCTAATATATTTAAGCTTCCTTTTAGCCCCAAGATTCTGAACTGAGTTAGACCAGTAGACGTATTTTGAACTGTTCAATTTTACAGAATTAATCTGAATTTGAAGTAGAATCTTCACTCTCAGATTTTTCTGAATCTGTAGCAGGGATAACAATCTCACCTTAATCTTCCATTATGCAATCTTTCACCAATAGCAGTCACCAACAGCGAGGGAACAAAATTATAATTCTGTGCAGACAATTAAAAAACTTCTGTAGGAGCAGTAGACAATAGAAGATATGCAAGCTGATGCTCAAACACCATTCGACCAACACTCGAATAGGTAATAGGCACTTAAAACAGTCCACAACACTATTAAGATCAATTGCACTTACTAGTACTGAAACACCTCCAAAAACTTCCAGGTCCGCAAAGATAGGAAAACCCACTAATGGGGCAATCACGAACCCATGAATTGGGTACAACGCATACTTAACTGCTCTTGCAGCACGTTAAGCCATGAACCAACAGGTTCTGGTACACAAAAGAGAGAAAAATTTAAAGACAATCAGTAATAATGAATCCTTTCTTGTAGAAGTTGTAGGTACTAGGAATGAAGATAAAGGCTGAAGCTTTAACTCCCTTTAGACATACTGCTCTAATACCATGATAAAACCTGTAGAAAAGAAGTCTTGAAGAAGAAAAAGGAGAAGATAGAGGAAAAAAATGAAGAAGATATAATAGAAATAAACAAAGAGAGAAGAAAAAGAACGGTGTGAGAGTCAAGACCTCGTTAGGAGTCAGAAATTGTCTCCTAATCCTATTTTATTAAGCAGCTTAAGTGAAAATTACATGAATTGACCAAGTTGCCCCTCTAGCATTATTTTACCTAAAAAGTAATTAAACAGCAAACAACTGAAATAAAAGACACCCAATAACATCCTATCACTTCACCAGAACTACATAACTAAGAGAAACCACATGTACACCTATAAAAAAGACACGATACCCCTGAACTCCAACACATAATCATGTAGAGAATCAGTGTGACTGGAGTCACTTTACAAGACCAAAATGTTTTCTTTCTTTCAAGATCGAAGTAAACAGATTTAATCCATTGCAACAGGTTTGTTGTGGAGTGAACTCAAAATGTCTGCCAAAATGCCTTTCACTGTGTGCAACTAATATAGAAGTTAGTTATTTCTTTTTCTTGGTTTATTCTCAATGCATTTCTCATTGCTTTTGTCTCGTAACAGGATGTGGCCTTCGTTGTGGATGGTTGTGCATTAGAAATTGTTCTCAAGCATTATCGGGAGGCTTTTACTGAATTAGCAATATTGTCAAGGACAGCTATCTGTTGTCGAGTGACGCCATCTCAAAAAGCTCAGGTTCTTTTTTCAGTACCTAGAACAAACAGGCTAAGAAAACACCCATCAAGTGGCTAAAAAATTATTGCCTCTATTCATACAGCATTATATTGCATATATATGTGCATAGTCTGTTTTTATCCAGTGAATCAGCTGGAATACAAACTGTAATCCATGCAATTCCTGATAGTTTTTTTATCAAAACTAGATCTGTTTTAAGGTCCCTGGCAGTTGGGTTTTGATATTCTATTATGTCCCTTGGTCCTGATTGGCTATAGAGTTGATCTGTTAGTCCCCTGTATTCACATATGCATCTGAGTCTCTGGTTTATTCAGGTTATGATGAGTTCATGTTATTTATCTTCTGGAGTCTGCTTAACATTATACACATTGTTTGCTTTGTTATTTTTTCAATTTTTTTAAGATCAACGTTTATGTTACATGCAGCTTGTGGAGCTTTTGAAGTCATGTGAGTACAGAACTCTCGCTATCGGTGATGGTGGAAATGATGTAAGAATGATACAGCAAGCTGATATAGGGGTGGGCATAAGTGGGAGAGAAGGTCTGCAGGCAGCCCGAGCAGCTGATTATAGCATTGGAAGTATGATGTTTTAATCTCTATTTATAATAGCATAACCATTCTTAGAAGTTTTCAAACTGATAATATTATATCATCAATCTTTGCGGACCCCAAAAAGTTATAAAAAAAAGTGTTTGGTGCTCAAGCTATTTATATGCATTTTGATTGTACTGGTACTGACACTGCCTGACAGGTTACTAGTTCAGGCCTTTTAGGTTTTCTTTTTGGCATATTTGCAAATTATTTTTTTGCTTTTCTTCAGTGTCCGTAAATGTTTCTACCAGTTCTGATGACTAGATAAGGTGATCATTTCAGTTTCAAAATAAATATTTTTTGAATGGTGTATTTAAAAATAAAAGTTTCTGTTCCATTTTAGTTTGGAAAGTTACCATTGTGATACCTTTTTTTTTGTTAAGGAGGCAAACAGTCGTTCTTGCTTCATTGAACCTTTCAGTCAGAATATTGTAATGTGGACCAGCTTCTATCAGAAAGCTAATTAAATATCCTTTTGTATTTTTTTATATTCTTTATCATCCTTTTGATAAAATTATGTTACCTTGCAAAAAATGTTAACGGTATTTCCTTTTTCTTGATATTTTCTATTATTTGGTTATGTTTGTACTTCTTGGTGTCTCATATTATTCAGGTGAAAAGTTGATTGTGTATTTAATTGAGGACATTTTAGCAAATTTTACTACCTTTTATTGAGTGATTTATTGTAGTGGTTCTTAAATTGTATTCATCTCTCAGAAACTAATCAAAAGGATTATGGAGTACAACTTCCTTTCATTGATTAATGTTTTTTTTTCTCTCCAGAGTTCAGGTTTCTTAAAAGGTTGATACTTGTTCATGGGCGATATTCATACAACCGTACAGCATTTCTGTCTCAGTATTCCTTCTACAAGTCGCTCTTGATATGTTTCATACAGATTTTGTGAGTTCCTAAAGTGTATTTGGTTCTTATTTTCTGCTTTTGCTCTCACTCCTCTTTGCTTTTTTGCTTTTGAACTTGGAGATGGATTGTAAACTTTGAAGCATCGTAAGTCAGAGGCATCTGCATCAACATGTGTTATACAAGTGGCAGACTCCATTTAAAGGGTCAATTGTAGGATGAGATGTTAGGAATCTTATAATCACTCACAGTCTTTACATGTCCTAACATTTTTTTTTGAAATGATGCTGATTTTAATTAAGACAAAAGCTCAAAAGAGCAAATTACAAAGGAGGGAATCCTTCCCATACAATGAGAGATTGTTGGGAAGATCCGAATTTAGCCAATTTATCAGCCAGAGAGTTGGCTGATCTGGGAATGAGATTCCAATTACAATGCAAAGAAGATACAATGTCAGCAATACTATCAGTGATGGGCCAGTGGCGCCAAGGGGGGAGGCTGTCTTTGGAACACCAACTAATAACCGTCTTCGAGTCGCCTTCAATGATTAACTTGCCATGGAGACGATCTCTGAAGATTTGGAGGCCAAACAGCAGAGCACTAACTTCAGCAGTATTAGAATCGGCAATGCCCACCGGACCCGCATAAGAAAGAATAAGGTCTCCATTGTGACCTCTGAATATACCACCTGCTCCTGCTGGATTTATTTGGGATGCAACTGAATGTTTGGGTTCTTTGTTATTTGAGTTCCTCCCTATTTGGGTTGCAATCAAGTATGCAACCCACTTGATTGGTGTTTCTTTCAATGACCAAATCAGTGTGCAAACCAAATAAATCTGCAACCTATGGTCCATACTCTATGCACTGTTTCTGCCTTGGGGCCTTGGAGCCTTGCGCCTTACACGTTGCATCCATCTTTGTGCCTCTGGTTGTACCATGCCTTCACCATCCTTTTTTCTTCAAAACACAATTTTCCTTTTTTGCGTCTTCTTCTCTTTCCCTAAATGCCTCAAGTCTTCTGTATTCTGACTTGTGCAACTGCAGAAATGGTCAAAAACATCTGCTATGATTCCAATTGTTAGGGCGCTACGTAGTTTTTGACTAATGGAGGTTGTCAGATTACTGGTGGAGTTTTCACCAATTTGCTTAGTGGTCAAAGACCAGAACGTTTTTTATCCCAAATTTCAATACTGACATTTTTCTTCAATTTTATAATAGCAAACTCATTTTTCTTTCCAACCTTTGATATGTGGTTCAAATCACATGATTTTGATGATGAGAAATAGTAGCCTAATCATGTGATCAAGCCCTTGACCCATGAGTTATAACATCAAGGAATTGATGAATATGCAACAAAACCCAAAGAGGACTCATATTGACTTTTATAATCTCCTGTCCAAGTCCTGATCTTTCTCTCTCTCTCTGACCAGGCCCTGGTCTCATGATTTATAACGGATGTGGACTGCTAAATCAATTCCCATAAACACAGAGATATTGAATGAATCAGTTAAAGTCATAAGACTAGGGCCTGGTTGTGTGGTACAGACAAATAAGCCTCCTAGTACTTTTACAGAACTTTTGTATGAGTAATCTGCTTTTGCATGGTCTGCAACAAATTCATGTGATCTCTCTCTATATCTCTCTCATGATCAATTGCAGAACAAATTTAGGGGTAATGTTTCCTGTTTGTAAATACATTGATTGGGCTCAAACTTTTATCACCCATGGATGGCTCTAATTGTGCAAGTTAAATGTGTAACTATATAAAAGTAATTATTCACTCATAGCATATTTCTATACAAGTACTCACTATCCAATCTTCTACTTCTCTCCGTTTTAGTGTACTGCAATATGACAACATCCTGACATTAGAACTCTTTCAGTTTCTCTTTCATTTCAGGTGTCTCTGGAACTAGCTTATTTAACTCTGTCAGCCTCATGGCTTACAATGTTTTCTACACCAGCATCCCTGTTTTAGTGAGCGTTCTTGACAAGGACCTCAGTGAAAGAACTGTGATGCAACATCCTCAAATACTATTCTACTGTCAGGCTGGAAGGTGAGAAGTAAAATTTGTTCTATGATTTGGCTGTCCTTCTTAAGAGATTTTTGGAAGTTACAAGCAATTGAAAGAGTGTCAATACTGTACCCTTTCATTGACCATCATTTTCTTTGGTCAACGGGAGGGGGGCAGAGGGCATGCCTCTTGCTTAGCCACTGTACTGTGGCCCATGGTTTGGGTTAATAATGTTCTTAAAGTGCAGAACTAGTTTCAACCTGAGTTTAATTACTTGAAAAAATATGCTATGCTATGAGTACATATGATGGGATGCAGGATCTGCCATTGCATGTTAAGTTCATTGTACAATAAGTTGATTTGGGAGCCATGATAGCAGGATATTCTGACAATTAGGTCCTCAGTCTGAACTAAAAGATTTTGTGACTCTTGTAACCAGGCTTTTGAATCCAAGCACATTTGCTGGATGGTTTGGCAGGTCCTTATTCCATGTAAGTGCAAATACTATTATTAGTGGATTTTTTGTTTAAGATGTATATGTATACTTTCTTTCTTTTGCCTGCTATTAGATTATTTTCTAGTACAAGTTCTCTATGTGAGATAACTATTGGGTATGGCATTTGCATTTATTAATTAGTAATACCATCTTTTTCATCATTATAACCTTACCCCAACTAAGTTGGGAGGGCCATATCACTTTCCTCCATCCTGTGCTAGTAATTAGTAATAGTACTCCTTTGGTGTGTGATCATTCTTCAAGCTTTGTAACCCACTTTTTTCTTTGTTTTTTAACCTTGTCTACTTCTTGTCATTCCAACCATTGACAAAAGTCGTCCGAAATACCAAGACCATGTAAGGAACTTTAATGGTTGCTCTTCTACTGATTTTACTCCTACCTTTTCCTGATTTTGATCATTTTAATTATGAATATTCTTAGATCCATCTCAAAATTCTCTCCTCTGCCTTCATTGAAAGATGTTATTTGTTCACTTTGCAACACATCTGGTCCATAATGAGTGGCTGGTTATCATTCTTCTTAAATTTATGCTTTTCCCATCCGGCATACACTATCACCTAGCACCTCGATACCTTTGTTCACTTTAAATAGTGAAGTTATATTGTTTACTCTGCCATGCCAATAAAAAGTTTAATTTTATGCTAATGTGAAAAAACAGTCTACATTGATGAGGTGATCACTAAATGTTTCTACATACTGGGCAAAATACTGAATTGTCTATGCTAGTGAATCTTAAGAGTCAATAGGTATTGTTCCTAGGGATGGCACTGAGCCAAGCCCTCAGTGGCTCAGTTCTCTCCCAAGCGTGAGTCCTGAGCCTAGCTTGTTAGCTAGAATGAGTGGGAACCTTGCCATGCTCTGCTTGATGGCTCAGGAGCTGACTCAAAATTATGTGGTTTTTATGAATTAACATTTTGCATAAGAGGCAAAACTAAGAAGTTGAGCCAATTCATGATTTTTACTGGGCTGAGTCTTGGGTTTTGCCAAGCCAAGCTAAACTCAAGACTATAGAATTATGTTTGGCCGAGCTCGAGTGATCCCGAGAACTTGGCTCAGCTCTTTGTCACCTCTAATTATACCTGTTAAGTCTACGGTTAGCTATTGGTGTGTGATGGATATATGTAAGTATGTTTTGAAATTCAAGGACATGTAAAAAAAAGTGAAGATATGTCTTACGGTTGGAATTTATTTGAATTTGAATCATATGAGATGAAAAAGACGGATGTATACTGTTTTCTATACCCTATTATAACTTTCTTGCTTACAAGTTCTTATTAATAAGAAGTCATAAGCAGTATGCTTCTATTTCCCCATGCATTGTCCTATTTCTCCTCTAGAATTGAACTTTAGCATTGTTTCCTTTAGGGGAGGAATCGTTTCATAAGTTTAAAATATCATTTGGTCAAATGAGAGGAGATGTGTTTGCCTAAAAATCTTGGAGGTGCTGGCATTAGATCCATCAGTTTAATGAATAAGGCTTTGTTGACAAAATGGTTTTGGCATAATGGTACTGAAAGAAATTCTTTGGTAAGGCTACTTGTTGCTGCCAAATATCATCATCCAAATGACTCCTGGCTCATACCAGATGCTATAGCATCTATAGTGTCTAGTCTTTGGAAGTCAATTGTTTGTCTAAAATTTCAATTTATTCAAGGTTTACTTTTGAAATTTGGACTAAATGTTAAGACAAACAAGATTAAGATGGAGATTGTTTGTAGAAGATTTGTAAAATTTCAATTTAGTCCATAGCTCTGAATTTCAAGGTTTACATTTGAAATTTCATTTTGAAATTTGGACTAAATTTTAGGCTAGCAAAGGTTACATTTGGACTGAATGGCTGACTTGACTTGCAGGCACTAGTGGTATTCTTAATCAGTGTACATGCCTACGCTGGTGAGAAAAGTGAAATCGAAGAGCTCTCTATGGTTGCTCTCTCTGGATGTGTTTGGTTGCAAGCTTTTGTTGTCATCTTGGAAACCAAGTAAGAGAATATTAATTCCCTCTCTCATGAATAGTGCTATCAAGGCAACCATATGGAGCTCTCTTTTTGCCTTCTTTATGCATGTTTTAAACTTCCAATTCCCTATTTCACAGCCCTCACACTCCCACCCCCAATCTCTCTGTGCTGTAGAGGGACCGCAACAAGCCCCTGTAACTTGCTGGTTCATCAATAAAAAAATGATGTGACTGGAAGTTTGGTTAGATAGTCTATTTATTCATAATGAATCTACATGGGGTTATGATGTGGTCGTAGATTAAATTGAGGGGTTAAAATAGAGCCTTCTTGATATGATATACTCATTTGATCTCTTATGTGCTAATGAATGGTCCAGATTTAACCTAATTAAATGTCAGACCCTGAAAAAAGGCATCACCTGTAGAAAAACGAGAGTTATCTGGACTTGTTTATATACAACCAGAAACACAAACATGCGTCACATCTATCAACCACATAGATGTTATTAAAAACTGAAGTTTCCTACCTAAGGCCGTTTGGTCTAGTGGTATTCTCTTTACATTAGGTGCGTCAGGTCGCGAGTTCGAATTGCACCACGCCCCTCTCAAAAAAAAAAAAAAAGTGAAGTTTCCTAGAAAGTACTTGTATGGAAATTTCTCTTGATGATTCCACATCTAATTTGCACATTCGGAGACATTCATCAGTTATTGTTGGTAACATGAGTGATAGTTTTCACATCTCTGTTCTTGATGATTCATCTAGTCCATGGACAAAGAGAAATAATGTCTTGAGTGGATGTTTAAATTATACCATCTAGGTGTGTTTATTGTATGCTCATCAACTAGAAAACTAGTACAGGATGATTTTCCTAAGGGTACTTAAGAGTTTGATAACCCTCGTAATAACTATCTTTATTTTCAAATGACACTTGGCTGTATCCGATACGATTGTCCAAATATATCATGCAAGTAATTTTCAAATCTCCCTAAATTTTGGAAACCTCTTGTTCTCTGTATGTATCTGAATTTTTTCTATGTATTTGTTGTTGAGAGAGAAATAATGAAAGGTGACCAATCCATTGATCTGTAAGTCAAGGTTTCTTGTCATACCTTCTGATGACGATAATTCAGGGATAAATCTTGCTGGCAAAAGTTGCCTACATTATCCATTGAACACTTAATATATTACAAAATCAATTCTACTTCTGTATCCCATTCTGCTGAATAACACTTGGTTTTGAGCAGTTCATTCACGATATTGCAACATCTTGCGATTTGGGGAAACTTGGCGGCTTTCTACATCATCAACTATATAGTGAGTGCCATCCCTTCTACTGGAATGTACACCATAATGTTCCGTCTCTGTCAGCAACCGTCTTATTGGATAACCATGTTTGTAAGTTTCTTCTTCTCTTCTCTTCTTTCCTACCTTGTCTTCAAGTTTTCTCTTACCGTCAACAGGTGTATTGACGGTATCCATCAATTTCAGCTCATAGTAGTCGTGGGGATGGGGCCTGTTGTGGCACTCAAGTACTTCCGATTCACCTATAGATCAAGCGCCATCAATAAGCTTCAGCAGGCAGAGCGTATGCGCGGTCCAATCTTATCTCTAACTAATGTGGAAACCCAGGTGAGATCAACAGAAAGAGATGTTGCTCTATTGTCTCTCCCACAACCGAAAACTAGAAATTCTGTCTACGAACCCTTATTGTCCGAGTCCCCTTCGGCAACAAGAAGATCATTGGGACAGGCTGGGTCTTTTGATTTCTTTCAGGCAACACCACCTAGACTTTCATCACCTTATTCAAGAAATTGTAAGGACAACTGATTTCATTGGAAGCTACTGTGGCCATTTTCTGATTGTGCCACTCATAATTTGTCATGCGGGTAATGCATGGTTGCATCCACAATTCCTCCAGAAACTAGAAATTGATAATTTTTATTGGTCAAATAGCCAAGAAAGCAAATTTTTACAACAGTAATGTACAAATACACGGTTTATAGAACCTGAAATACACAGTGGAAGTTATATAATTGTCTGTTACGATCATGACAGATTTTTTTTGCAATATCACTTGAAAAAAAGAAGACTTGATCCAAAGCTTCTATATGCGTTTTTTGCAATAATAATGAAGACTTGATTTCATGCCTAGACAGCCTCATCCAAGCTTCTATATATGCTTTTTCGTTTTTCTTATTTATTTTTCAATGTTGTTAGATGATTATCATGCATGATCTTGGCAGAACATGGGTACTAATGCATGAACCGATAAGAACACCAGTGCGAAAAGAGTCATCCTGACAATATATACCCTGGAATTTGTATCTTACTGTATCTTAATTTGATCAACCTCATTCATGAATCTGTCCGACATCATTCTTACCTAACAACTCCAAGCAAAAGAACTTACAAAAATTAGGAACTATTTATGGCACATGACTTTCCTGATTGAAACGTTGATTAACAACTCTCACTTGAGTTATGGTTATTTTTGTTCCTTCTATGGGTTTTCCAATCCAAAATCATCTCCTTGTTATTAACCAAGTTTGATCTTAACATGTCTCTTCCAAACCTTTAAACTATGGAAAACTGCAAGTTTAAAATCGCTGCCACTCCTTGCCACACAACACCCTCCCTCTACTAATTCAACCCGCATTAACTAAAACCACATAATTAATTATTAAAATAGAATATTTCCAAAGGTTTAGGGTTTTTATTAAAAAGCCGACCGCAGCTCTTTCGGCGAAAGAAGGCCCGATAATCCCGTGACGTTATTACCCTCGAGCGGGGGGAATGGTCCCCGCTGCCGTGTCGTGGTAACCGCCGCCCCAGGATCCATCCCTCCCACGCGCAAACCCGTCTTTTTCAGCTCTTTCCGTCACGCGTACACGCGTCCCACTCTCATTCGTTCTCTCCACTAACTGTCCCTCCTCGAGAGCGGTTCAAGGGCGCTCGTTGCCGCTAACACTACACGTCTACGAGGAGAGAGGGTGAGACCCCCCCCCCCTCCCAGCAAAGACGGCCACGGACTTGAAGAAAGCGCGATCCAACTCCCGCGGCGCAAAATCGTCGCATCCCGACAAGTGCGAGCGAGCGCGAAACGCGAAAAACGCTAAACGCCGTCAGCGCGCGGGGAAAGAATTTTCTTTTCTTGCTATAATTATTTTTTAAAATATTATGGAATGGTGGCTCCCGCATCCTGCTTCTACACGAGGGTGTGGGTCCATAGATCGACGGCAGTTAGAGAACGCCGTCCAGTTTGCCGCTTGCCGCGTGCCACGTAAACCGAACAACAATAATAATATTTGCCACCACGCTTGGGGCGGGGGCGGGGGCGGCGGCCCAGGACAGTCAAACCGCTCGTTGACTGCGCCGAATATTTTCGTTTCTCTCAATAGTTTTTAGCTCTCCTCCTTTCTTCCTATAAATCACCCTTCACCCCTTGCCCTCCTCTCGGCTCACATCCTTCTTCTCTCACGCACTTTTGCCCCTTCCAAGATAACCAGAAAATTCTCCTCTTACTCCTTCATCCCCTGCAAGGAAAATGGCGCCCAGAGCGGAAAAATGCAGCGTCGGTGTCGGCAAAGAGAAAGGAAACGTGAAGGAGGTTCATTTTAGGGGCGTCAGGAAGCGGCCATGGGGGCGGTACGCGGCGGAGATTAGAGATCCCGGCAAGAAGAGCAGAGTCTGGTTGGGCACTTTCGACACGGCCGAGGAGGCCGCCAGGGCTTACGACGCTGCCGCTCGCGAGTTCCGAGGTTCTAAAGCCAAGACTAATTTCCCCTTCCCGGATAACCACACCAACCTCCACCTCAGCCACAACACCAGCAATAACAATAATAACCTTAACAACCAGTCCCCTAGCCAGAGCAGCACCGTTGAGTCGTCCTCTCGGGAAGGAGGCCAGCCGATCTCCACTCCCTCGCCTCTGGATCTCGACCTTCGCGCCGGACCCGGAAGGTTCCCCTTCCGCACCGCCATCTCTCCGCCGCATCATCCTTTGTTCTACTTCGACGCGTTTGTCAGATCGGAAAACCAAAGGATGAAATCCGAATGCCACGCCGCGCCTGTTGCCTCCGGCGTCCAGAGCGACTCCGACTCGTCGTCTGTGGTGGACTACAATCGCCCGCCTCTGACAAGAATGCTCGATTTGGATCTCAACCTTCCTCCTCCACCGGAAGTAGCTTAACCACCCCAGATTTTGAGATCGGAGGATTCCACTTACTTTTTCATCCTTTTTTTTTTTTTGAATTTTCGCATAATTTTGTCTTCACACTACGTTCCTGTATTTTTGTCGTTAGAGCGCGCCTGTGCTATCAGCTGCTCTTGACGATTCTGTAAATATGGCGTTTAACTCCTTTTTTTTCCCTCCGGGATAATCAAAGCTTCCGAACGCTTTACTGTTGTAACCTCTCAATATCTTCTTATCCACTCTAATGAGAAAACACGAAAAGAAAAAAATTCTTACTCAAACTATTTGTCTCCTTCTCTGTTCTCCAAATCTTCTCCTCTCATCCCTGCCAAGAAGCTGTTTCTGCTGTACGTTGGCCGCCGTCGGCACCGGCATTCTGATCGTGAAGCTTAAACCATAATATTTTATTTTTTCCGAAAATTCAGTCTCTCTTTCGGATAAAAAAAAACACCCATCAATGAGGTATCACGAGACGAAGGGCAACGACGGCGGAACCGGTTGCGCGCGACCGAATCACGAGGGCTGTTTAACGAATTTTACGTGTTGACGACGGCCAGATCGCCATCCAAGATCGAAGATGCGACACGTGCTGATGAGTGGGTCCCGCAGCGAAACACCCATGGAAGTGGAGGCGCGGCGGCCGCTTTACGTGGCCCGCCTTCCCCCCCCGCCTTCGGCATCGGAATCTACACGGAAAAGATTTCCTTCTCTCTCTCCTTTATTTTATATTCTTTTCTCCCTCGGTTGTTTTAAAGCGCAAAGAGAGACCCGGCGAACGCTAGACGAAGCCGGCGCGACCACGTGTTTTTTTTTTTTTCCCAACCTCCACTGCCACGCGTCCCCTCGTGGCCCCGCCATTATTATGAGCCACCCTTGTGGGTGTAAAGTAAGGACACCTCCTTGGAGAATCCGACAGTGGCGATTAAGTGGACGCAGTCTAAGAAAGCGTGTTTCGTACTTCACTATGTCTTCTTTTCAAGGATTTGGATGTGTGAGCGCTGGGCCCACATCTGATGGCTGTTGGTTGCCCTAGGATAAGCCCGGCCCCACTTTCTCCAATCGTTGTTATCCGCTATCGGACCACCTCCATGGATGCATCCATGAAATGGTATGTTGATGATGTGTCCACACATGCATGGCACGTTGAGGGATTGACACGCGGCGAAAAGGGTACGGCGAGGCAGCAGCAGCGCGGATGACGTAAGCGGTAGGGAGGTCAGACATTTAAGCCGGCTGTCGGCGCGATGTGGGGCGTGGGACCCACGGAGGAAGCCTTTCGTGCCACGTTTCCCGCGAGACCTTCTTTAAAAGCAACCAAAAGCAGGAAGATAGGGAGAACGAGGGGACTGGGGGCCCACCTCGGCCTTTAATGCCGGAATTTTGTTGGCGGCCAAGTGACCCGTCGGCAGTCTCGAGGCCCATTACATAAATAAACCCGACATTAACCCCTAAATTAAACAAAAAGCCCGCTTCAAGTTTTGGAGCGGCACGGCGTGGGGGGGGGGGGGGGGGGGGGGAGGGGAATGCGATGCGGCATGGACGGCCCCGATTCCTTGATTCGGAAAAGCAAAAACAAAAGCCGCGCATCCAACGGATATTCCCTCTCGCACGACTCGACGAACGAACCACGTGTGCCGAAGGAACCAAAAGGGATTGTCACGTCGTCACACTGACACTACACGACACCCTGCGCTCAGTGGCACTTTGACTGTACGGCGGCCTTTGCATGAAATGTAACAACGCAGCTACTGTCTGCCGTCCACGTGTCAATTAGAGATCCGACGGATGAGATGAATTTAGATTAGAAAATTCGAATGGATATTAAGGAATAAAAAGTTTAAAAGCTAAAGCTGCATTAGGGAAAATCGGCGAAGCGGTCTGGGGAGAATCATGGGTTTCTATGGGCGCGGTGGACACGAGGCAATGACGTGGCGAGGGGTGACATTAATTAACGCATAAGAACCATATTTATGAGGCGTAAAGCCGGAGATTATGCGGTGATTACTGTAGGAGACCTTCATGAGAGAGAGAGAGAGAGAGAAGAGATCTCCATTGAAAAGCCGCGTAGTGTCACCATTGACGAAAGGGTCAGCACTAGTTTCCAAAACAAGGAAGGAAACCGATCAAAAATCTGATTTCGCGTATCTTAATCCTCAAATAGCCTCTTCCACAAAATTTACCGAATCTGATTTCCATGATCAATATGATCGGGAAAACGACACCGGTTCTCTCTCTTCTTCGACGTCGCCAGTGCCACCAACTCCGCCGAGTTGACCTCTCTTTCCTTTCATTAAAGAAACCATCCCCTTCGTTCGCCATCTAAAAGGCGATTGTGGAATGGCCGCCTTTCCTCACCAGTCACCACCCTTTTTCCCACACGGCTCTACCTGCTTCCGGACAAGTGCTGAACTGGAAAGTTCGCTTTGAAATCGGAATTCAAAACCGAGTCGCGCGGGACTGAGATTTCCATGAGAGGAGTCAAGGTGTTCTTTACTCGGACTCACCTAACGCTGTTGAATGGCAACGGATCGGAAATGAGGATTCATGAGTGGCGATTTACGGCGAGAATCCGCGTCGTCCTCGACCGTCCATTGATTGCTCAATCATCCCGGCGGGGGAGTAGGTTCTTTCCGGATTATATATATATTATAATTGAAATTTTAGTGGAGTGGAGGGCGGGCCGGTGCGTACTGTAGCACGCGGAGGATGATATAATACGCGGGGGGACAGCAGTACAGGGTGGCCTTTTCTGGGTATTATTAATTATGGAGGATCTTCGTCAACGCGAGATCAGCGTACGGTACAGGGGTGTGCGTTCGCCACGTGTAGAGTGGGAGAGGGTAAAAGGCCACCGTCCACCCCCGTTCCCCCCGCCTTCCGTACCCCGCTCTTTTTCATCTCTTTTTCCGTTTAGGGCTGACGTGGGACGCGTCACGTGACTCCTCTGTGACACGTCAAATCAGGTGGCGGCTCTGCGCTTGTGGCGAGGCAGCAGGCCCTGGGTGGGTCCACTCTCCCCTACTAAGGGATGCTGCGGAGCTCGTCACTCGTCACTTCGTCAGGGAAAAAAAATTCCCATTTTTAAACACGCGAGCGGCGATTCGTGTAGGGGCCCCCCTCCCTCGCCGTCGACGCAAGGAGGGAATCATGGCTTCTTTCAGTCGTTTGTTGAGTGGTGATTGGTGAGGTTCCCTTCTTCGCTCTCGTCTCGTGCTTCGTTCTTGATTTTTTTTTTTTTTTCTGGGCGTCTGTAAGCTGTATTGGATAATGGCGTCGTCACGGGAAGCGCACTACAGGGGCGTGAGGAAGAGGCCCTGGGGCCGGTACGCGGCGGAGATACGGGATCCGTGGAAGAAGACGCGGGTTTGGCTGGGCACGTTTGACACCCCGGAAGAGGCCGCCATGGCTTACGACGGTGCCGCCCGGACGCTCAGAGGAACTAAAGCTAAGACCAACTTCCCCGTCTCGCCGCCTTCTGCTCCCTCCCCCGATCTCAACGTACCCTCCGACCGTTGGGGTCAGAGACTCATCTTCACCGAGTTCCTTCAGACTCGCGTCGTTGGACACCACGCCGCTTCATCGGCCACCACCGCACAGGCCGGTGACGTCTCTGTCCCCGTTCCTGCTCCGACGATAGGTGGTCCCTTTCTGGGCATTGTCGGAAAGGGTCTCGCTATTGACTTGAACGAGCCACCGCCTACAACCGGCACGTCACTTTTCCTCTGATGATCGAGTGTGGATGAGGTCAATCGTTACAGCTTCTGTTTCTTAGTTGCTTCTGCGTTAATCATGATCTAATTCTATTTTATTTTATTCAGCTTCTCTTTCCTCTTTATCTTTCATTTTGTTTTACGGTAACGTTCTCAACTGCGTCTTCTACAGCAGTTAACGGGCTTGAAGAGCTTATGTAATTCCTCTGCGGCCTGTAAATACTCTTTTTTCTTAGATCTTCCGAGCATTTTCAATCACAACAAACAAAGAGCTTTGATGTTTCATTCTCTCCCGCTTTCATCACAGTCTAAATACTCGAAAATCGCTACCAAATGATTATCTCATCTCGAACTTCAATCCCTTATTCCGGCCTCAAATTGGCTCTAATTAATTACCGCGCGCCGCGTGACTCGAAACACCTTTGTATCGGACAAATCGGATCTTGCACGATTAAAGAGCGAGAATCCGGACCATATCGTGTGGAAAATCTAGTCTCTCCCGTGGTTTGGATAAGGGAGCTTTTGGTCCGCGTCAGTCGATATGGGTGACGTTTCGGGATTTTGGTTTCCGATTCCCGTGTCTCCGTCGTCAATATCAGCCCCTCCATCCCGACACGCGGGCGCCGAGAACGCGAAAATAGAAAATAAATATCGTCTCACGTGTTAGATCGTAACGTAAAAATCGTGATCATACGTAGGGTGACCGTACGGCAGCCGCGATCCGGAAAAGCGAAGAGAAAATCTCTGCACGGGACTCGACGAAAGATAAGGCAAGAGAAAAAGAAAAAAGCGGCAGTCGTCTTGTCTGAGTTCGGATCCAAATCTGCAGCCTGCCGCTGAAACGGTAACGGCGCAGCCAACAGAAATGGAGCGCCGTTACCGTTTACTACGCCGTTACCGTTTTCAGGGTAACTGTAAAAGAAAAGGAGAGGCACGCCAATGTGGTCAGAGCGGACCGGTTCAGTTTCCGATCCTGGACCAGGTGGGCTGCCTCTAGAAACTCCGACAGCGACGTGGATTTGACGTCCTGCCCGTGTGGTCCCTCACGCCGCGCTCCCTTTTTCCTGCCCTCGTGTATTATTAATCTCAGAGAAGTGGGGTCACTAACACGTGTCAGTCGCAGGAGCGTAGAGATTATGTCGGCAGCGAGGGCATCATTTCTGCGTCTTTTGTCCGCACGCGCGGCGGCGATCCGACGGATTCTAGACGGTCGTCCCAACGGGGAGCAGCATGGAGCGTACGGGTAATACGGGATAGAGTATTTAACCGGGTAATTTCAACGGCGCTGCGCCGTTAAGGGCTTAATGGGTAATCATATCGTCATGGATTGATGCCGGATGGGGCATGTTTGCTAGCCATCATAGATGGACAGGCGGTGGAGATCATTTATGGCCGGTTAGTTAAAAAAGTTCAAGTAGGTTAGTTCCGGCCGGCGTTGGGTGCGAAGGTTCCGGCCTGTCGTGGGCCGTCTCTGTCGGCTTTCGGGCGTAGTTAATGCGATTACGTTATTCTTTTGAAAAGATTGGGCACGTGATAAGAGGACTGGTTTCTGCCGTCCTCGTTGCGACTGATGCGTATTGGATACGTAGGATTCCTGTCGGCGAATTCGGTTTTCCGGTGACTTTCCCTTGTATTTGTGTAACTTTGAACAAGCCATGGTGTGGGCACAAGAAGCTTCATCCAATTCTTTTTTACACTTTGAGCTGTTTCTATATTTTTAGAATTATCATCAGATATTATTGTAAATCGGAGCAGTGATTTATTAAAATAAAAAGGGGTAGATATGTGGGTCACATAGGTTAGATAAACTTTGAGCTGGTTCGATATTTTTCTTGGTTACTCATTCATTGCATATTTTAGATGTATCATTTGGTATCAAAGTCAAAGATTCTTAGCCTCTAGACTAATCGTGGCGTGAAAGTTTTGCACCGAAGAATTGCTTTGAGAGCCCTTTTTCATTTTTTCTCCGTTGCATATCCCTAGAGCAAGAGTAAGAGTTGCGAGAAAGTAGCTCAAGCAATGATTGAATCATTTAAGTTTTTTTTTTAACTTGAGTCAAGTCGTAGTACCCCCAACCAGAGAGTATTGCAAAATATTTTTGGGTGATTTTGTGATTGTAGGGATATAGCAACGAAGGTCGATCCCATAGTTTGTGTGTTTGATAGTGTGGTGGGTCTACAAACAATTGTACACCAAGTGTTTGTTTATTGACCAAGAAGAGTTGTAACTATAATTGGGACCATGACAGGTTCAAATCAATCCAATGTTTGTTACATGGCAACAAACAATATATAGTTTGTTAATGCATTGCAATGGAATCGATGAGGAGGTCATAAATTTGAATTCCACAATGGGAACTTTGGAAGCAAAAATTCAAGTTACTAATGCTAAGATGGATAAAGCTTTTCAATTGATTTATGAGACACTAAACGATAAACTTATAACAATGTAGACACTATTTGAATAAACCTTAACTCAAAGAAGTACGAAAGGGCATGGACAATCTTACAAGGAACAATGCATGCCAAAAGATGATCTTAACAATGGACACTAATTGGTAGTAAGTGAACATGTCATATATCTGGATAGTCTCAAATATGTGAAGTACATGTCATATATTTGGGTGGTCTCAAATAAGTGAAGTACAATGAGCCATTGACTTAAATAATAAAAGTGGAGCAATGTTTTTTGCCTATCATGACACTAAAAAAACGGAAGAGTTAGTGTGGTACGTGCTTTTTGGAAGGAGTCGCTTTAGTTTTATAGTTTCTAGGCAAACTATGGAGATTAATATTAAAAATAATTTATTAAGTAATTTTGAGCACACTGTGGCTTCAAAGAATATGAGAAAGTTGACGGTACTTTACTCATATGAGTATTTCAGGGTGACACAAAAACTACCACAACATGTGAAACAAAATACCATTTTCTTATACATCTTCGTCTACTTTTTCCCCTCAAGTTGGGGATAAAAAGGACATATAGACCCAGCTTGGACAAAACACAATATGGAAAAAGAAAATCACTTCTATTCATATGAACAAGCTCCATACACTAGCCAAAATGGTCATAGTCTAAGACGTACTCTGCTCAATTTTAAAGGCAGAAAAATTGCCCAACTTTAAGGCTTAACAAAGAGATTGCTCACTTTTAAGGACAACTTAAACATAAATCATCTCTGGGGTGAAGAACAAAAGACTTGACTCACAGTTAGATCTTGGACACACTCCTATACTTTTTAGGTAGTGAATCTAGGCATTGCTCTGAAGTGATAAGATGATAAACCGAAGAATACTAGAGGAAAAAATTTAATTGAAAAGAGGCGACTATGCAACACTGATACTCCCAAAGTGATCTTTTTTTTTTTTTTTTTTTGAAAACTACGGGAGACTATAATAGTAAAACTTAATAAACTTAACCAAGTATAACTTTTTTAGGGTGACCACAATTTTTTAGTGTTAACTATGTGGAAGATACAAAACCAAGTAACAAAAACGCAAAACTTGAAAACAACATTAAAGCAAAATATGGCGTACCGTGAATCCAATATTGCATACCTTATAAACTAATAGAATCAAATCAAACTAACTTATATGGGAAGAGAATTCTAATAAAACCCAATCACGTTAGAAGGCATGAAATTTTCTTTACTCATATTTGTTCTATTTATGAACACTATATGCGATTTTTTGTTTTTGTGCCACCCTGAAATACTCATATGAGTAAAGTGGTTAGACAAGAAGTAGGAAAGCTGTTAATACTATGATTATGTGCCTTCTTGCCCTTGTATACGCCTAGACAATGAAAATATTTTATTCTATTCTTTCATTGTTACCTAACATCACATCTTTGGAGTGAAAATAAGAGAAGAGATTGTAAATATTAAAAGAAAATTTGACACATCATGCAGGTAAAAGATTTACTTAGAGAAGCATTATTTACTAAGGCAGTTCCTCTTAAGTTTTATTAGAGTTTTTAATTTATGGGCTCATGACAAAATGAAAATACTGACTATAATTTATTAAAAGATAATTTTGCGATTTTAATTGTAAGAAAATAAAAAAGTGTAAGACCCTCAAAACAGTTCATATCCTTGGCCTAATCTCATTCTCCTCCATAAAATCAAGGTATAAAAATTAATTTTATTCATTTCTTAAGTAAAATTAGATAGAGGAAAGGACATCTTTCTCCCCATATGACTGGGTGCTTGATCTCAGTGGTAAAGAGTTAGATAGAAAACAATACCATAGAGATGGAGGGGAAGGCCCTGAGTATTTTCTAATTAGTGTTATGTTTTAATTTCTTTTATATTTTAAAATTTTATTTTACTTCCCTTGAATACATAAGCTGCCACCTTACAAGTAAAAGTTTACTCGTGACGTAGTAGTGCAGTTGGCAAGGCCCTACCTTGGAGCAGTTGAGTTAGTCATTCGGTTTCCTCGAGATAAACACGGAAATCTCGTTTGGACGTGGGACCACGCAGAAATTTGCCATTTCCGCGTGGCCGCACGACCAGAGTCATCCCTGAAACAGCACAGGCAAAGCAGCTTTGCTGCTTCTACAGCTCTGTTCCCTGCGCTTGAGCGAACAAAAGAGTAAACAGTGGACGGAATAGAAGGGCGTTGAGCTAAAGAAAGGCCTGCCCAACGCCAAAAATCTTCTGAAATTTTTGAAGGGAGTAGGTGCGTCTGCTTCTTTGTCCCGTGTCAGTATCCGTAGATTTTTTTTCTTGCGACTTATTCTTTATGTTCAATTTATCTTTTTTTTGTGGTGATTGTGTTTGGTTATTTGGATTCAACTCCAATTGCCGTTTGAACAAGAAGGAGGAGCAATGGGAAGGATTTTTCTGGTGGAACTAGAAGGCAGGATTTATAGATGTCAGTACTGTCGGAGTCATCTGGCTCTCGCCGATGATCTTGTTTCCAGGGTATCATCTTAAAACTTTTTTAATGTTTATGGAGTTATTTTGCGGCGTGGATTTTCTTTCTTATTACCTAACCAAAATTTTCCTTCTATTTTGCCCCTATTGCTTTTTCTAATCATCTGTATCGAAACATAAATGCAAGTTTTAAGTTAAAATATTCGCTAGGTTAAATGTTTTGTGAATTTTTTAATTATAGTTCTTAACACAGAGTTAAAGGAAAACGTTTTTAATTTTTACTGAATGGCTGATGATTCCCGTTCCTTCATCTTCTTCTTTCTAGTTCGTTTCTAAAGCGAATTGCTATTGCAGAGCATTTGGAGTTCGATTGGCATTTGAAATGTTTAAATCCTCCTCCAGAGAATTCACTGGCTTTTCAAATCTAGCTTTGTGATTACTTCAACAAACACTACAAACAGATGCCAGTGAAAAAACCAAGTCCATTGAAAGCCACTTTGGAATATTATCTTGAGATAAAAGAAGGCTTCTACATTAACATGAGTTATGGTGTTAACATCTGGGTACTGGCAAATTAAATTTCTAACTGGGAAGTTACGATTTCATTGTGATTAGTTAATGGAAAATTTAATCAATTATTACAAAAAGGAAATGCAAAGAAAAGTAGAGAGATAGACTGGCAAAACATATCTTAATGTTTGCCCTTACAGTAACTAATTCAGAGACAGTAAAGGGACAACACCTCCCTGACACTTGCTTTAGTGGTTATTTTATATTTTCTCTAAGTGTTGGTTTACATTTACCTTACAGGCTTTCCATTGCCGACGTGGGAAAGCATACCTGTTCAATAATGTGTAAGTTCCCCTTGACTTTGTCATATGAATGATCTTGCTTATTGCATTTTCATGTTTTTTCCTCTTTCATGAGGTTCTTCCATGATAGCCTACCTCATAGCAAAGACTTACTTCGGTGCTGACTAGATCTGTATATAATAGAGTGTTTGTGGATAGTATGTGAATTGGAAATAGATAATGCATTACATTAAATGTTAAGGATGATAAGTTTCGTTACTCATAAATAAAGGTGAGTTTATCTCTCTGCCATGCTCATAGCTCAAGATTCCCTTGTGCACCAGTTGGTATAACTTTGTTTCATGAAGTGAGATATGTTTTGAAATATTCAGTTTTACTTTTTATTTTTTGAAAGAGGTGAATTTGATTCAAAAGCAAAAAGGCAAAAGAGCAAAATTAGGTAGGGAGCCCAAAAAACATCGTGAGATTGCAGGTCGCTCCATTTTTTAGCAAGAGAGTCAGCAAATTAATTGGCTGGTCTCTGTACATGACTCCTACCACAATAAAAAAGGCTAACAATGCAAAATAACTAAAATCAACCACAATATTTCAAGCTTGCCAATGCTTCACTCAACTAATACAAATTCTTATTCTCATACTGTTCTGGGGATAATGAGTTTAATTTAACCAAAGTGCTAAGTGACACTTTCTTGTTTAAGTTCTTAGCACCTATTGAGGCTAATATTTGCCTCATAACAATGTTCTTCTATAGTGGATGATCGGATGCTTTAGTGACAAAACACTTAGGGACTTTCAATCACTAAGGCAATTCGTTTAGCATGGATTAGTATGTCCAAAGATCAGCATCTCCTAATTACAATATATGGTTGTCTATTCGATTGGTTATTTTTTATAACATTGACAGGAAATGTGTTTACTTCATATCTTTCAGATAACTGTTCAGGTTAAATGGGGTGTGAGCTCTTATGTGTCTAGTAATTTATAAGCTCATCAAATTTGAGTCTTATTTTCTGCTTATGCTAAAGTTTTTGTTTCTTTTTGCTGTAGTCATACTGCAAATTGCTTTCACTTATCCATGCGTGCCAAGTTGGTATAAAGTGGATTGACATTTTTCTATGGAGTCTTGACTCCTCATGGGTCTCCACAGAAGCTTCATTATACTTGTGCCAACGGACCATCCTTAGCCTGGAAACTGCTGGGCCTCTCCGGAGTGCTCCACTTTATCTGATGTCTAGGATGCGAGAAGATATTAACTTGGAACAATCTCAAAATATGGGGATGATTAGTGCACTCTTTTGTAAACCGTGCGATGTTGCAGAGGAGTCATTGGAAACCTGTTCATCCATGGCCCATTCAGCCATAAGGTCTGGGGTGCTGTCTTAAATAGGTTTGGAATTCAAATGGCTACCCCTCTCCCCTGTCCAGAGTTTCTCTGTCAATCACATTCATGGGGTCTACCAGAAAGGGGCAAAATTCCCTGGAAAGTAGCCTGGCTGCAGTTCCTTGGGGGTTATGGCAGGAATTAAATAGCCATACCTTTGCTAAGCATCCTTAGTAGGTGCTATCATTGCGAACATTCTTCTTCTTATCTTTTACTGGGCCAGCGCCCCAAAAGGTATTCCCTCTCCCTAGCTCCATTATCAGGAGGCATCGGAAGATTATAGCACCTTTCTCTGAGCAGCTTTGTAAGCTGGTCTCCTCATATTTGTGACATAAAGATGAACTTCTATGGTAGCTCCATGGGCAATCCTGGCCAAGCGGGGGTTTGGGGTGCTGGCTGGCTGGCTTTAAAGAATCATGATGACAGCATCCTTCTTGAATACTCAAGCTCCATTGGAACATTTGATTCAAATGAAGCAGAAGCTTGTGTCTTGCACCAAAGATTGAAACTCTACCACAGGTCATTCACATCTCTTTTTGTAATGGGACTGAGCAAGTGTATTAAATAGGTCAAGACAAACTTCTGGTGGTTGACTCATGTTTTCAATAAAAAAAATTATTTTTGGAAGCACCTAGATATCTCATGGCGAAAAATTCCTAGGTCTGCTGATCAAGTAGGGTTGACTCTCTTGTGAAGGAGGGTGTCTTTCACCAATCCCTTATTGTAGGGAGCTCCCTCCCTCTTTTATTGTAAGGACTTTCGTGTCTTTCCCTAGACAATAAAAACCACATTAAAAACAAAAAAAAAATTCCTCACCTACCAGTCATATATATGGCTCTTAGAAAGCATTAAGTCCGTAAAAATCATTAATGATTAGGATAATGTGTTGGGAAGGAAACATGGATTGGCAAGGAGTGCTGGAATCGCGTGCTGTCACAAAGGTGAGGGTTACCTGATCCAAAGTGAAAGCCTTCATATAGTGAGCCGTTGTGATGTAACCACAGAAAAGTGGTGGACTTTTATGTACTTATGGAGTCCAACTTGGGCATGCACATCAGGTTGGCCAGTCTAGTGCGTTTCAAGTTTGAAGGTGTGGCTTTCTTCATCCATCACCTTTAGAGCTCTAAGTGTATTCGTTTGGTATCTAAAGCATATTGAATCTTCTTTTGGTTTATATGGAGTTATTATTTATTTATTTATTTTCAAATGGTGAATCACTTTTGTTCGATAGGCTGAGCAAACAAAGAGTACAGCGTGAAGACAGTCTAAGAATACAACATGGAGCACAACGTAAACTGCAGCTTAGTTCAATCATAATCTAGAGTGAAAGATAGGGTCCAAAGGCCAAGCAAGCCCTGTATACTTCGAGTTGGCTGATCTTGAGACCTTGTGCGAAGCAATATGCCAATTTACAGCCAGATGAGCAACTTTATAAAAAAAAATGCCTAGGCTCCACTGTGGGGAGGCTTCCTTGCTCACCCAGCCAACAACTAAAGCCGTGTCCCCCCTTTCACTATCAATTGCCTTATTGAAACTCTGCTTGATTAGCTTTGATACCTGTTGACATGGCTCTTGTTTCTGCCTCATTTGATCTACAACACCTTGCTGGCCCAGAGAAAGCCAGCAGGATTTCCCTGTGCTGTTCTTAAATGACAATGTCTGCTGGGCTGGGTTGCATTGGGATGACATATCAAAATTGTCTTCAAGTAGTTTACCAGAGGGGGTTCCCATGGGACCACAATGGAGGGCTTAAGAGCACCAAAGTTCATTACCTTCCTCCAAAATTTTCTTAAGATTGAACTTGGACATGTTGTGGATGGACCTTGCCCAAAGCAGTGTCAGTGTATAGTCTTCTCTATATCCCCTCCGAGTGAGCTGGACTGACCCTCAAATGTTCTGCTGTTTCTCTCTAACCAGATATGCCATGGAACTGTTGCTACTGATGGTTTCCAATGAGCCTTTCCATACTTTGGCAATGGCCAGGAATGGCATTGCCGGAGGAACTCAGAGAAAGTGCTAGGCTTGCAAATAGATTTATCAAATTTTGATATTAAGGAATCCCATACTGACCTGCCGAAGTTGCATGGAGTAAGAGGACGTGTAGCTTTCATCATCAATTAGCTTTGAAGCTCTTAGCGTATTGATTAGATATTTAATGCGTTGAGTCTTCTTTTGGTTTATATGGAGTTATTGCAGAATGGATATCAAATGAGTGCTCATATGATATATATATATAGTGAAATTCGTTAATTTATTTATCCCTGCAATATTGCAAAATTTTCAAGACAAGAGTCTGAACCATAAAGTAACTATTATTTTCACTGGAGAGACTGGCCAGCCTCCTGTTTCTATATACAGCAGATAGATTATTCCCACCCTTACCCCTCACTGCAAGAGCTGAGGGCATTTTCTCTGCCAACTATTACCTGATTTCTGTTTAGATCAAAATGATGATTATGGTAGCTCATTTATAGTCATCTGATTTTGAATCACTTGATTGGTGATCTTTCAAGTGGAGATTGGCTGCAGGGAAATAAACTTCCTGTCTTTTTGCATTTTGTCTCGAAAGTTTTTCTTATCTTCTCATACTTTTGTTTTAGTTCATATCTTTCTTTCTTTATGTTGAGCTCCTGTGACAGCTAATCCATGCCTTGTCTTTTTAATTTTTTCTTTATATAGTATTAACTATTCGTGCATTGATGGTTGGCTATGGTTAAAATTCAGATTTTTTTTTCTATTGTATTAGTTTGATGTCAAGTGGGGATAACATCCTGTTTGCACAGAGCCCTTGGGTGACCTTTTTTCTTGTTAAATCAATGCTTGAACTCAATCCTGATTTTCCTTTGAAATATTAACTTAGAACTTTTTGAATTTCACAATTTTGTGATTTTTGTTTCAGGGTGAATATCTCCGTAGGAGCCCAAGAAGAGAGGATGATGCTCTCTGGAATGCACACGGTTGCAGATATATTCTGCTGCTGCTGTGGTCAAATTGTTGGCTGGAAATATGTAAGAAAAAGATTTAGCATTTTCCTAATGTACTTTTACTTTCCCATGAAGTAAGGTCCATCATTCAGTCTGATTTTCACATGACCTTGTGAAAATTTATTTGGGGAAGAGAGCTTGTTATCTGACAGAAAAAGTGAGTCATATCGTGTGTGTGTGACCATTCTCCTAGCCCCTTTTGAGCAGCTTACATGTTTAATGGCGGCTGATAAGTAAATTTTGAGTGGAGAAATTCTCTCTCACAGTTAAACCTGTTTGATGAATCTTGTTGTGTGCTGAGATTTCCTGTTGCCTGCTATTAGTGGCTTGCTAGTGCAGTGTCTTTTTCATATTCCATTTTGGCTGGCAAAAAAGTTGAAAACTCTTCAAATTTATGAATATAAAAGTGCTTCAATCCTTGCTCTCCTCTTTTGGAAGTTGGGGCACTCTGTTAGGTGAGTTAGGACCAACCTACTCTTGCTTCTAATACAACTCCATAAAAGGGAAATCACTATGGTCGTAATGTAACTAGTTATTGACTGCTTCTAACTAGTTTTTATTAATTTTCAGGAGGCAGCCCATGATAAAAGTCAAAAGTACAAAGAAGGAAAATTTGTTTTGGAAAGGTCACCACATTTTACTAAGAAACATCTTTGATGTGGCAACTGATTTATACATTGTCTTTTCTAAAATGCTTCCTTTTTCATGGACAGAGGGCGGATTGTTGATGGGATTGATTCAGAATTCTTTCTGGATAATCGTCCAAGTGGGAGTGATGCGGAGGACTAGGGAAAGGGTATCTGTTCATTGTATTGTTGGTATGGTAATTTCCACACTGTACTGGTCAAATAGAAAGCAAACAGAGTTCCGTGTCAGGTTCAGTGAACGGTCGCAACGATTTGAGACTTAAAAAGGGTTTGCCCAAAAGCATTATGTGCTCTGTTTATCCTCATAATATGAACCATTGCTTGTTATGATTGCCGCGTAAATGGTCATTTGTGTGAATAGAGAAAAAATTCGATTTTGTTTAGTAAGAATCCAGTAAAGATTGAAGATGCTCTCTCTCTTTCTCTCTCTCTTATGGGCGGCTCAGTGCACCTGAAAGATGCTATATAAACGGTTTATTTCCTGTTAATGGTCAGTAAATGTACCATGTAAGTGTTCATCTTCTTCTTCTTTACTAGGATTGGTATGAATCTCTTTCTAGAATTGTCTGCGCTCAATCCAACTCGGTGACGGAGAACAGTATTTGGACCATTCTTGCTTTTCTTCTCAAACGGCTTCTGCACACGAGGCCGAAATTCACCATTTGTTTTCACTTAGAAGTTGAATGTTTTATTTTTTTTGTCTCAGCATTTTCGACCAAATATGGCGTGGTGTCACGAATGTTAAGAAAAGATCGGAAAGAGTCGTTGGCAGATGTGAAGGATGAGGCCAGAAAGAGGCCAGCCAAGCGGGAAGGGAAAGATTGTTCAGAAGGGAGAGGGACAAAGTGGAGGTGGTGGGAAGCTTTGAAATAGACGAGGACTAAAGCTGTAGAAGAGTTGAGAGGAGTGGAGGGCATGGATTCGATATAAAAGTGTACCAAAAGAGGAAAATAGAAGAATATGTTTCCTTATTTTTAGGTCTAACCCATTATTCCCTTATTCGACAATAGAGTGGGAGAATCGAATTGGTTGGAAGTTTGTGGGAGAAGGAAGTATGACTCTAGGCTATGAATTATACTTAGGCTTGGAATGTAAAACATGTAATATAACAATTTTATAGTAAAAAGTCAATCACATACCATAGGAGACAAAAGAATTTTTGTTATCAATGTTTACCGATTGATATTCACCGCCCTAGAACTCTTGTTTGAGAAATTCCACTATATAAACTCTACTAGCTGGAATTTACACAAAGAGATTTTGGTTCGTTAAGTGTAGCTCAAACATACGCTTTTACAAATACAATCTCTTCAAGAGATTGGATAGATTTTAGCTCTACCTGACCTTTTCTCTATGTGAGGTTTGGTGGGGTATTTATAACTTCCCCAAGCCAAACTAGTTGTAATTTGCCTGTTTGTAAAAGTCAATGCTTGGATTGATCAGTTCCTGTAAAGTGATTAATCGATCAATCGTGTGTAATAGCTATTTTTCTATCAAAATGTGATTTATTGATCAATGGTATGATCGATCAAAATCTTCCCCTTGGCCTTGACATGTTAAGTTGATCGATCATTGCCAGGGTATGATCGATCAATCAAAATTTCTTCTGCCAATGCAATGCAAGAATGATTGATTAGTGAACTTCCTATGATCGATTATGCTTTATGTCCCTGACTGGAAAGATTTTGTATGATCGTCGGTCATGTCAGATGATCTATCATTCAATGTAAAACTTGTTTCCCTAGATAGTATTGAGAAATCAGAAGAGGAAAATAGAAGAATATGTTTCCTTATTTTTAGGTCTAACTCATTATTCCCTTATTCGACAGTAGAGTGGGAGAATCGAATTGGTTGGAAGTTTGTGGGAGAAGGAAGTATGACTCTAGACTATCAAGAAACAGAAAGGAGGAAGATAAAAATGCTGAACGACGAAGGTGAAAAGCTTTTGACAAAGAGAAATTGCTTCTGTGCACCTAAACCAAGGAAGGAGAAGTTGGCATTAGAATCTTAAGAGCTTAGAGAAGATGTTAAGAGAGGTGAGATGCCTTGGATGTGAATCCAATACTATAGTGGAAAATAAAAAATAAAGGGAAATGGGTGGTGCAGTAGGGCATGAGGTAGAGATTTATGAAGACTTTTAAGGGGTTAGCTAACAAATTAAGATTATGTGATTCAGGGTACAGGGGGTGTGATGTATACTTGGTATAATGGAAGAACAAGATTAGAGTCAGTGAGTGAGACTAGATAAAGCTTTATGTAGAATAAACTAGAGAGAGAACTAAGATAATCATAGTTAGTTCACTTATAAAGAATAAACTTGGATCAATGTTCCATAAGCTTAGGAGTAGGCAAAGTCGGAATGAGGAAGAAAAATGGGTTTAAATTCCAACCAATGTGGTTTGGACATGAGGAGTTTTGTGAAACAATGGATAAGTCATGGGTAAGCATCTCCCACCCTTTCACAAGTTCAAGTTCAGCTGATTTTTTCGTAAGAAATTAAAGAGATTGAGTGAAACACTAAATTTGTAGAACAAAGAGAAGTTTAGAAACAATAGTGAAAAGTTAGGAAGGAAAAGTTGTTAGCTTGGTGGCTTCTTAAGAGGGGGATGAATTATACTTAGGCTTGGAATGTAAAACATGCAATATAACAATTTTATAGTAAAAAATCAATCACATACCATAGGAGACAAAAGAATTTTTGTAATGTTTGCCGATTGATATTCACCGCCCTAGAACTTTTGTTTGAGAAATTCCACTATATAAACTCTACTAGCTGGAATTTACACAAAGAGATGTTGGTTCGTCAAGTGTAGCTCAAACACACGCTTTTACAAATACAATCTCTTCAAGAGATTGGATAGATTTTAGCTCTACCTGACCCTTTCTCTATGTGAGGTTTGGTGGGGTATTTATAACTTCCCCAAGCCAAACTAGTTGTAATTTGCCTGTTTGTAAAAGTCAATGTTTGGATTGATCGGTTCCTGTAAAGTGATTAATCGATCAATTGTGTGTAATAGCTATTTTTCTATCAAAATGTGATTTATTGATCAATGGTATGATCGATCAAAATCTTCCCCTTGGCCTTGACATGTTAAGTTGATCGATCATTGCCAGGGTATGATCGATCAATCAAAATTTCTTCTGCCAATGTAATGCAAGAATGATTGATTAGTGAACTTTCTATGATCAATTATGCTTTATTTCCCTGACTGGAAAGATTTTGTATGATCGGTGGTCATGTCAGATGATCTATCAATTCAATGTAAAACTTGTTTCCCTAGATAGTATTGAGAAATCAGTCCAAGTGGGATGATCGATCATGCTTTATAGCATGAAATGGTCGTGTTCTGGATAATCGATCAATCGATCATATTTTATAGACATGGCTTGTGCACTTCTGGATGATCGATCATTGTTAGAGCTTGATCAATCATTCATGTGTCAGTCCATTTAATTTAAATTTAAAAGCATGAGAGTGAATAGTCAGGAACACAAATCATTTCCTCCCTTATGATCTATGAGAGTTACATTCTTGAACAACTTCCATCAAGTGTTTCCACACAATCGAAGCCAATAGAATTTTTTGGCCTTTACTTGTTTGTTGCTTATTTTTCAAATGAAGTGAGCAGGAACCCATTCTTTATAGTGCACTATCAGTTTCTAAATAAAATTTTGAAAATTGTCCATTCGTTTACAAGATTGATGTGCCCTTTTTTTAAAAGGAAGACTACTTTCCTTGAGTAACAAAATGGCATTATTCAAGAAAAGGAAAATTGCTTCATATTTTTTAAGATAATAATAGATGAAAAGTAAATGAATATTGTAAGAACTAGAACATTGGACTTATTGAACCAAGTTTCTTTATAGAAGGGTGATGAACTAGCCCAATAGGCAAGTCTTATCTAGACAAAGCTTGAGGCATAAAGTGAAATAGCTTGAACTTAACAGTTCAGAGTAAAACAAGGTTTCTTACAACATATTAAACTTGAACTTCTGTAATATCATGAATAAGTAATATCCTTATGGAAACTTCAAACATGCTATAGATAACAACCTATTTAATAACTTATGAATTGGTAAGAAGCTTGATGATTATTCAAAGTTCAGACTAAACAATGGCCCAAAAATCCAAAAAAAGATTAGAAAATGACACAAAGAAAGATCTATCTGTGCATACCAAGGTGAAATGGTCTTTTTACTATTAGTGTCACGAACTGGGTATTTATGTTCATTCTTAGATCACCATTGACTCTCCAGTTACATTGTAGCTTAATGCCTTAGAGAAGCAAAGAAAAAACAACATAAAAGAAAACTCAAAATTCAAGTAGAATCATGAGCTTTAATTGACTCAAGAAGATAAAGAAATTCAAACAACTAGAAATTACATGTTTTGAGGTTACTTAAGAGTACTACTCAATGTAATTCTATATCTATATAGTATAATTGATGACTTGAGTTCGAAAATATTTAGGTAGATAATAGAAAACTAAAGATGTTCAGTTAGCATTTTTACAAGTTTATGTAACTTCTAAAGTTATTTAATAAGTTTTAATGATTGTATAATGTTTACATATTTTAAAAAACTTATTTCTTAATTTTTTTGTTGCTTCATATTTTACCATTTATACATGAGAAATGGTCCTAATGGAAGAAATGGATGGGTTTATTTATTTACCCATTTTAAATGATGAAAATACAATGTGATCATATTTTAAGGGTAATTTGTGAGGTCAACCTTTTTAGATATCTTATTTTTAAGGGTATTATTCAAATATGATATCTTAGATGTTCTTAAATCTTAGATCCTCATAAACATGAGCAAATCTCACAGCCCATGAACGTCCATTAAATGGTAAAATCCTTAAAAGAGATATGTAGAGACAGATGAAGCCTCCAAGGATGCAAATGGGCATGGCAATGGTGATCTTGACTCTTGGATACAATGAGCTAGAAGAGAAATCTTTCCTTCGAAAGGGATTTATGGCTTTGAAGGAGAGCATAATCCCAGGGAAGTAGATGAAGGGGAAGACGTCAGGTGGGCAATTGGGGAAGGCATTGGAGAAAACCTTTGGGGTTTGAGAAAAAGAGGAAGACATCAAAGAGTGTGACCATGACAGAAATATGGAAGCCATGATTGAGAACATGCAAAGATGAAAATATTCATCTTCGTACTCTTCTTCTTTATTGTCTTTTTTCATCTTTATGGAGACAAAAGGATACATAAATTTACGTTAATTTACATGAATACTCTTGTTTCTTTAATAAAACTAATTACACTAACATTCTCCCTCAAACTGGGTTATACATATAAAAACTCCTAGCTTTTACATAAACAAAGAATATCCTTTTTGTTTAAAGCTTTCATAAAAATATCACCAAGTTGTTCAAACAACCTAATATATGAAATAGAAATCTTCTCACTCAATATTGTATCTCATATAAATTGAGAATCTACTTTACATGGTTTTTTATCTTGTAAAACACTGGAGTACTTGTAATAAAAATAACAACTTAATTGTCACAAGCCATTTGCATTGGTATTGAAGTAGGAACTTTTGAAGAAGTCATATCAAGGAGTCTAAGATGAGTCTCATGCACAACATATCTTAAAAGTTTTATGGAATCTAAATTGAATCTCATGCAAGAGTAGTTTGACAAGAGAGAAAACACAAAGGAAAAACCTGGAATAAAGGAGGATGTTTCCAAGTTATGTTTTGTCTCTTTATGTGTAGCTTAACAAGTTATATTTTTTTATATAATTGAAAACTTTTGAAATATTTTTTTTAGCAGGATTCAAGTTGTATTTCTTTATAAAAGGACATAGATCTAAGAGAGTGTAACATGTCTCTCATATTTTATTCACATATCAATCTACAGATGGTCCCTTACTTCTCTCTTTTCTCACCTTTCCTTTCCATGCTCTCTTCTTATCTCTCTCTTACATGCTTCTTCCTTGAAACTCAACATGGAATCAGAGAAGACAATATATTTACATGAAAAAGGAGAAGAGGATGAAGAAGAAAGGGCAGAAGAAGAAGAAAAAAAAAAGAGTTTTTTTTGTTTTTCCCTTCAGTCTTCTCATTTCTTAGTTCTTATTTTTTTATTAGATTTTGCATTATCTTAGTACAACTTTCATAAAGCAAATTATATATTTCTAAAAATATCTTTGAGTCTAGTTTCTATCACAAAAAGAATTTATGTAATTAGAGTTTTATACAAAGAGAAAATAACATATGAAGTAGCAAAGGTCAGGCAACAGAAAAGTTTCGATTAGCAGCGAAAAAGTTTCAATTTGCGGGATATTTAGTACCAACAAGACCAAAAATTTATATAAAGAATTTTTGAAATTCATAGACAAGCTTAGGTGATATTACTATAAATATCTTGTGTTCTTTGTCTTCTCTTCACTCTCTCTAGAGTGAAGGGTATAGTTATAATTTATGAACTTTTGACGTCTATAAATAAAGTTTAAAGGGGAGGGTTTGGACATCTTCCACAACCCTAATTCTCCAACCTCTTTCTTCTTCTCCAAATTCGTCACTCTTCTTCTTCTCCTCCTCAACCTTTTCTCCACAACTCTCCTTCTTATCCTCACCCCTTATTCCTCTTCTACTTTGATTATATATCATGAAATCCTAAGTTTTAACATAGTATCACAATAGATAGCTTAGGATTCCATTTTTATTTTTATTTTTACTCGATTGGTTACAGAAAGAGATTAAGCTGCTATGCTTTGATCAAGACTTACACAAGGTGTGTTTTTTTTATTATTGAAACTACCATGGTTCAGAGTATGTTAGAAAGGTATTATGTTGTACATTGACTTTGCTTGCTTACTAGATACGTATGGAAACAACATTGATGTTTTTTTTGCCTTTAAACAACATATTATCTATCTACTTCTTGGATTGAATTCTGGTACTTGTTTTTCCTTGGAGGGATCGGAGTTTCTTTCTAGTGTTTTTGGTTTTTGGTGATCCATTTATTTCTTGGCACTCGACAAAGATGACGATGAATAGTATTGATCCACTCTATTCAGATTACGTCCCAGAGATAGAAATTGTCATGGATCCATTTGCTTCTAATTAGTTCTCCTAGAAGGCAGCAATTGCCAGTACTGGTCAGCTTCCTTCCAGATATGACATATTATTTTTTGAGACGAAATGATGGTTGCTTGTGATCTTTTCTGTCAGTTTCCGCCTTTGCTTCATCATGGTTGGTATTCTGCTGAAGGTTCCACGTTCCTGATCACTAGATGCTCTCTGGACGTTGCTTTTTGGATTATATTTCGCTTTGGGATATCATGAGTCTTGGAAAGTTGCCTCCAAGAAAGCGAAGATTATTGGCCTGTAACTTACTCTGTCTGGAGGACGTAACTTGCTTTGTTTGTTGGTATCATAACTCCTTGGGATACCAAGTACACTTATCTGTTGACACAACCCATCTTTGGCTTATTGCTATTATGGAAGTTTATCGATGAGATCTCTTCTTCATTTTGCATTGTTGGCATATCCCATCTTCGACGTACTTCAATTAAGCACCAAAGTGCCTCATAATTTTTAGGGTATCTTCCTCATTGACTCGTCTTCTTTCCATAGAAAAAAATCACATTTCGCTAGCTTGTCATTTCTTTGGCATTTATCTTATTTCTGACATCTCATTCCGCAAACAAAGTACACTTATCCTCGTAATTGATAGCTTCGTCAAGTGTATCTGCCAAAGATTGCTACACTATGACAGATTGTCTTGACAACAAGTAGTATTTGCTACATGATTCATTTCTGGAAGTCGTATTCCAAGTTGGTGTAGATCTTATCTCACATCTAATTTTATCCCAAGTTGACTCAAATGGAATTTTTTGAGCCTGATATTGGAAATTCATGCTGTTAGTGGAATTATATTCTTACTATTGTTAATTCGAGTTTATTAATCTTGAGTTTATTGTTGTCATGTTATCAAATCCAAGTTAATCTCAGATTAATCCTAGCTTGATATTGGTACATATTTCTGAGCCCGATGACACAGTAGCTTGGTCGGCTTGACTCAGTCTCTTGACTCGGCTTAACTTGGGATCTTAACCCAGCTTGACACGCTTTGGATTATCACTGTTAATAGCTTGTACTACAATGACTCTTAAAAAACTAGAGGCCAAAAGACAGTTTCTTCAAAAAAATTTACATTACTTCAGAAAATAAAGTGTCTGATGACTTATATAAATAATCATGCCACCTCCCACCAGATTTCTCCTATTGTTGCTACCTCTATAACAGGTATGGTCTCAACTACTGCTCCATCTTGGATCATTAACTCTAGAGCCTCTAAGCACTTGATAGGTAATGGTACTCTCTTGAATTCTATAACTCCTTGTTTAATTGACAAATTTGTTTCCATACCTGATGGATCCCAAACCAAGGTACGTGGGTGGGGTCCACATTTGCTACACCTACTTTTCATTTAAAAGAGGCCCTATTTGTGCTTGAGTTTTCATTAAGTATTTTATCTATTAGTCAACTCACGAAAAAAATTAATTGTTCCATCACGTTTTCTCCCATCTCTTGTGTTTTTCAAGATCTGAAGACAAAGAGTTAATGGATCCCAAATCAAGGTACATAGGGTGGGATCCACATTTGCTACACATACTCTTCATTTAAAAGAGAACCCATTTGTGCCTGAGTTTCCATTAAATTTTTTATCTGTTAGTCAACTCACAAAAAAAATTAACTGTTCCATCACTTTTTCTCCCGACTCTTGTGTTCTTCAAGATCTAAAGACAAAGCAGGTTATTGGTGGAGGCCTCGAAAGAGGGGGGGCTCTACTGTCTTGATTCACTAGCACTAACGGCCACCACTAATGCTCAACATACGGCTCTTCAGTGGCACAATAGGTTAGGACATCCTTCCCTTCAATCACTCAAACAAATTATTCATACATTACAGTCCTTTTCCGGTCTCAACTGTGAAGATTGTTAAGTGAGTAAACACCAGTGGAGTACTTATTCCCCTCGCAGTGAAACCAAGAGTGTTGCCCCATTTTCTTTAGTTCATACCGATATATGGGGCCCTATGAACATCTCCAATGTTTCCCAGTCTAAGTATTTTGTTCATATTAAAAGAGAGATCAAAAGTCTTACCTCTTTTTAAATCGTTTTTGCCATGATTTCTACTTAGTTCAAAACTACCTTAAAGACTATTTGATCAAATGCCAAGGAAAATCTATCTTCAAACTTCCAAACTTTTTGCCAGGATCACCAAACCTCTTGTGTCTACACAACAAAATAGTGTAGCTAAAAGAAAAAATAAACACCTTATTGATGTTGCCTGTGCTCTACTTCATCATATGCATATGCCTCATTTCTATTGGCCCATGCTCTTCTTACCACATGTTATCTTATTAACATGTTACCCTCTTCAATGTTTGGTCAACAAATACCATATTCTTGTCTTTTTCTTGGTGATAAACTATTCTCTCTGCCTTTGAGAGTTTTTGGGTGTACTTGTTGTTTATAATACTTCCACATATACTACTAAATTGGATCTCAAAGCACTTAAATGTATTTTTTTGGGGTACACTCGTACTCAAAAGGATATGTTTGTTATAATCCGTTTCTTTGGAAATTGTTTGTTTCTCGTAATGTCACATTTTTTAAGGATCAAATTTTTATCGATCCACCAGTGCCCTGCTTGGTTTTTTCTGCTGCTAACGAGTTTACCATGAAAAAAATTAAGAATCTAAGATATGAATAATAGAGAAAAAATTGTGCAAAAGAGAACGCTCTAAGATTACAAGGATATATCAATTTATATCAATACATAATAAAACTACTTATACTAACATTTGGTGAGAAAAAGGAGAATAGAATTGCATCTCTTTTTTGGTTTTTGTAAGCTACATTTTTTTACTTGGAAGCAGTTAATAGTTATTCCTTGGGTCTTCAAAGATTGGGTAATTAGCAATTACCTTTTTAAAGCTAGTCAAAGATCTCTTTTTTTTTTTAAGTTACCTTCAAATATGCATTCAACCTTGTTTTTTTGTTTTTTTTTTCTCACATCTCTTTTCAAGAAAAATATTGAAAACACAATTCTTTACTAATGAAGATTCATGACATTCATGAAAATGGTTGACTAGTCTTCCATTAAAACCTTTTGTTTGTTAATGAATTAGGATTGATTGCACTCAGATGATTTACTCTTATTGTTGTTATTCTTGTTCTAGATCTCCAAATGGTATCAAATGGTTAAAAAGAGTTGCTCTAATATGAAGGGTCAGCTATATTTTTCTTTGTGCTTTTTTTTTTTTTTTTTTTTTTTGGGTTCTCTAATCTCTGCAGTGAGACAATCTCATATTTCATTATCAATATGCTACTGATGTAAGAATTCCAAAAGACCTATGTTAATCAAACTAAAAAAGTTAGTAGTCTTACCACCCACTATGCCTGTCTTCCTATCTGTTTTTCTTTGTTCTTGCCTTACTATCTTTTTGTTTAATTTTTCAAAAAAGTGTTAATCAATTGAAAATTGCTTAAAATATATTTCCCTTATGATGGTTTCAATACTTAAAAAGATGGTGATCTGAATATTATTGAGCTTTGTGTTCAAATAAGATGGTGATCTGAATATTATTGAGCTTTGTGTTCAAATATGACAACACTTGTATATAAGGTTATTTTTCAAATATACCTCTCTAAGATCTCACAAATTGAAATGCATCGATCTAGATGTACTTTTTCATAGTACGATCTTATGATTGAGATTAGTGGTCATATATTGCTCCTAATGAGAATCAACAGGACTATTAGATAATTGGAGAAAAGGATAAAATATGTTGTATCAATTTTTAATAAAAATTAGTATTTCATACGTCATATAAAATAAGAAATAGTTAAAATTGGTAGTTCATCTAAATATATATTTTTATCAACTTTTAGTAAAAATTAATGGTTCTCCGAAAGAGAGATAGAGAGGGCTTTCCCCAAGCCATCATTTTTTTTATATAGCATAGGGATGAATTAGCTTAGGGCACCTTAGAGTGCAAAAATTTATGATTGTAAAAATATTTGTAAAAATTTTGATGTTCATTCAGTCTTTTGATTTGCACTTGACGTGGCTGATCCAATACGAAAAACCATTTGGGGCGAAACAATCGAAACGGCTATCTCAAGACAGCTAAGATAGTCGTTGATCGAACGACTGAGATAGTCGTTAATCATGATTGGATGGCTGATATAGCTGTTTCGCACCAAATAGTTTTTCGTATTGGATCAGCCTTCTTGCACGTGATGTCTAAATTATTAGAGAACCAAGGCCTGAAGTATCTAATCTTAAAATCCTTGAAATTATTGTTTATTTGCTTTTTTTTATCATGTTCATTGATCCCCAAAGAGTTAGCTTCTATATAAAATTTGAAATATTTAAATGCTAATTACCTCAAGGCAAAACATAGTATAGTGAAGAACAGGTCCTCTTGCAAATGATCTACTACTTGATGATGATCATTGGACTCATGCCACTACACCCAGCCACAGGTGCATTCTTTTCTCGTCCTGTCTTTTGGATAGTTTCATTTGCTTATCAGGCTCTTGTTTGCCATTACATTGTACTGGTCTCAACTTAACGCCCAGAGCTAGAACCTGTAGATCAGTCCATGCAAATCCTCCTGCAACTCAACACTATTAACTGGACATTGTTGGCCTGCCAGTGATCAGAGAGCTGAAAAGAGAAAATATATATTTCTATGCTGCTAGCAGTTGCAACGGAATTGGTTTGATTAGAGGCTTCGATGGGTCCAAAAGGATGGTCCTAAATTCCAGAACTGAACCGACCATGCTAAGTATCTCAGGTATAGTTTTCATTTTTTAATATAAAGAGAGAAAAGTAATAACTTTGATATGTGATCAAAAGCAAATAAATAATCATTGAAAAGAGCTCCAGGTTGGTCAAAAGGTTATTTATTAGACCAGTGTTAAATTAGATTTCTCCACTGGTATGAGCTAGAATGTTATCCTCTTCTTCAGATGTTGTAGGGCTTAGAAACAGAGTCCCTATCCAAACTAAACTTCCTCCACTGGTGATATCACACTTAACTATACGATCGTCGTTCCTCGCAGCCTGACGGTTCCTTGCTTTGTCCAAATTCACAGAAAACTAATTGCCCAATGTTATTGGTTTTGTTTTATTTTCCTGAATCATATATATCACTACAGATTAATAGTAAAATGAATATGAAAAGAGTATCCAGAAGTTTGTTATTGCTCAGAGCTTATCCTTTTCTCTGAGAGTAACTATTGAAATGGATATAAATAAAAGAATATGCAGTAAATACTCCTCACCAGATAACCATTTTGCAGTAAAGTGCTGATTAGTTGTGCACCTGATCCTTCTTTTGTATCTGGTACTTTGGTAGTTAATAAGTGCCATTTATGGAAACCTCCAATCTTAATGACAATCCAAATCAGAAAGCAATGTGTCTCTGCCACTGTACATGTTACCTTCATTATGAGAAGTCAACCCCATACACTCCAATCCCACACCATGAAAACCAATGGTTCCAGTTTGCTTCCAACCAAAGGAAGATCATCGAGTAAATGCACAATCGCAGACAGGCGATAAGTCACGTTAGTACATGTGGCCCGTCTGCACTGGTTACATCTATTTCATCTTCTTCTTCTAGGAGCTTTTTTATGCCTTATTTCTCTTTCAGCAATCAACTGCAGAGAAATAAATAAAGATCAGGAAGTCTCCTCAATGCACTCAAATTTCAAAACTTAATCATCTTAATTTTCAGTATGTTCTCAGCTGTGATGCTTACGAGCCACAGGAGTCTTGATATGGAATTATATATTTTGAGATCGTCAAAATGTATTGCTCAAAATCACGGCTTCCACAAGTGCAACAGCCCCTATATGAACCATGTCCAGATGGTTTCATTTCTTTTTACCAGTAATCCATGCAAGAACAAGAGCCTTCAGTAAAATGGTGGAACCGTTTGCTGTCCCTGACTAATATTCCAAATGGTTTCATTTCTTTTTACCAGTAATCCATGCAAGAACAAGAGCCTTCAGTAAAATGGTGGAACCGTTTGCTGTCCCTGACTAGTATTTCTCTCTCATAGATCTTTGACAGCAACTTTGCTACATCATGGCAACTTCCACAAACTCGAAGGTTCTTCACAATCCGAAGTGATGTTCCTGCCACTGTAGAGACCAAGCCAAATGCTATTGCCAATCTCTCGCTATGAAAAGAAAGTTGAACCTCCTTATCTTCCTCACTTATATCATACAAAATATCCCTGGTGTTCACGGAGTGACCAGCCATCTTCAATCTCCTATCCATCTCTTCCAACTTGTCGTATATCTCTACAGTTTGAGGATGACTTCTATCTCCTGCCACAAACTCATGCACTAAACCAACAATCTCAATTGAACTGCAACCTGCCTGTGACTTGACCCTTCTCTCCACCATTAGGGATCTCACTTTCCTTGAGTCATTCCATCTCCCAACAGAAGCATATATGTTTGACAAGAGCACATATCTCCCAGCATGATCAGGCTCACATTCTATAAGTTTCTTTCCAATGTAGCAACCAAGTAACACATCTTTGTGGACCCTACAACCCCCCAAAAGGGCACCCCACACACATGGGTCAGGTTTCATTGGCATGCCTTGGATTAGCTTTTTGGCATCTTCGAGAAGCCCAGCACGTGAGAAAAGATCAACCATGCATGCATAATGCTCCAATTGAGGACTAACAAAGAAAATCTCGCTCATAGCTGCAAAAAATAGTGTACCTTCAGTTACCATACCACCATGACTAAAAGCACCCAAAAGCCCTAGAAACGTAACCTCATCAGGCCTCGATCCAGCTTTTAGCATCTTGGAGAAAAGACTCAATGCTCCTTTTCCATCTCCATACATTGCAAACCCCCCCATCAGTGCGTTCCAAGTTAAGATGTTCTTACAACGGATGTCTTGGAAAACCTTTATGGAGTCCTTCAAGGCACCGCATTTAGCATACATATCCACCAAAGAAGTGCCTAGGGAAGGACCTAATTGTTGCCCAAGCTTTCTTTCAGCATACAAGTGAACCCACCTGCCCAAATCTAAAGCACCCAGATGAGCAGAAGCTGAGAGAACACTCACTAAGACACTTTCATTGGCTTCCACACCCTTAATTTGCATCTCGTTGAACATGCTTAGTCCATCAGAAAATCGGTGCTTCTGGACATATCCCGCAAGCATAGCGCTCCAGGTGACGACATCTTTTTCAGGGACTTCATAAAAAATTTGCTGTGCTGTTTCGAGGTCACCAATCTTGCAATAACCATTGACCAAAGCTGTCCAGGTCACAGTATTTTTTACAGGAATTTCCTCGAACACCTGCATGGCGTTGGCCATATCCCCGAATCTTGCATACATATGCAGCAAAGAAGCTTGTATAAACTGATCGTAACAAAAACCCATCTTGAAAATATGGGTATGGAGTTGGGTTCCTTCGGAAACCGCGAGAAGATCAGCACAAGTACCAACTAGTGAAGGGAAAGTGAAAACATTTGGCTTCTTTTCTTCTTGTAACATTCTATAGTACAGTGTAATTGCGATATATCCTAGATTTGATCTGGAGCATAATTGGATAACTAAATTGAAGTAAAACGGAATTGGAAACTTTATTTGATTGAATACTAATAGTGCATGGTCTACGCAGGATGATTGCAACAGTTCTGAAACAATTCCAATGTCATCTGATAGGCCGTTTGTGATGGTTTGAGCATGGATTGCTTTGATACAAGAAGCGTCCTTTCGGAAATTCTGCAGAAGATGAAGAAGTCGAGGAGCTAAGCTTTGAGAATGGAGGGTTTTCGGCTGGATGAAGTAACGGAATGATGGACTTGAAAGCCATGAAACCTGGTAACGCATCCAAGAAGCATTTTGCCAAAATGGGGCGACTCGGCACATAGATAACCCGAATGAGTTGTCGAATTTATACGATACTTGAAATTAAAACCTTAGAAGAGCAAAAAAACAAACAACTTGCAAGTCTTGATGCATCATGCAGCCACAGATTCAAAGAACCAAGTTACACTATTGTGGTCGGCGAAAATCTGGTGATTAATGACCGAAATTATAAACTAAGGGGAAATTCTTTAAGAACACTAAACCATTCTTGGATTACAATAAAAATCACCAGAAATCTTTTAATCTTCTGTGAACCAAGTTGGAGTGTATTTGGAGTAGATTAGCTTCACTTACCTGAAAAAAAAAAAACAGCCTGATCACATTGTCATAAGGATTTAATTTTACTCCAAATATCTGTCATTCTGAGCACATTGTTGTAGAGAACAAGTAGCTTGATAAAGGGTAGTTTTAATTTCCTTGGTTAGGTTTTCTAGCAAATCGACAGATACTTCACTTTCTTTTTCAATCAAGTTAAAACCCAAATTGTCTGTGTGTTTCGAGGACAAATGGAACTCTGCCATGAAAGACTTCTGAAGATAGGTGACCGTCATCTCCTCTTGGAAGGCAATCAGATGGTTTGCACCTTCTCGTGGACTTGATTCTATAATTTAAAACAAAATAAGAAGATGGAGGCAAGATAGAACAAATCAAGATGGGGAGGGTGCATAGGTGCCAGTGAGTCTCAGCAATGCTTGAATTTCTTGTGCGTTTTTTGCACGTATAAACTCGATCTGGAAGAGAATATTGAAGGTGGGGTGAGGGGCTTTTAGGATGTTTCTTGCTTAGGCTTTTAGTGCTTTTGGATGCTTTGGTGTTTTTACTATCTATCTTTCTTTAAACAAACAACCCTTCACGACTATCTCCACCAGTATATGTTCAAAATTGGCTTGATCTGAATACTTCAAACTCGAGTTCGAACTCAGCCTCAGGCCTAAAATTGGAATCGAGCTCGAACCTAAAAATTCAACCTTTTGAACCTGAGCTCGAGTCGGGTTCAAGCTCCAACCTATATTTATTTTTTTAAAAATAAAATAAATAAATAAAATATTGTGATGACCTTGGTACCATTGAACTTCAAGGTATCAGAGAGGAGTCCAATACTTTGTAATGGAGAATACTAATGTATAATAATCAGCTTAATAGACTTAAAGAGAAAGAGCAAACACTTCCATCAATAGTATTTATTTCATTGGTTAACAACAATATTAGATGTTGAAGGACCCAAAATGGTTGAACAATCGATCATCTTTGAGGTTTCAGGTAAATAACAGTAACTATCAACCAACTAAAGAGAGAATTGACAAGATCAATTAGAGTAAAGAGTATTTTCAAAAAAAAAAAAAACTATGTTAACGAGTTGGCTCACAAGCTAACAAGTCAAACATGGAAAATTTTGAGTTTGACTTGTTACACTTAATGAGCCTTATTTCAAGTTTGAGCTCAAGTTGTACGTTTTTCGAAGCAAGCTCGAATGGTTTGCGAGCCGGTTTGGCTTGGTGCCACCCCTAATTACTGGCGTAAAGGAGTGGATATAACTCTAAATTGCCCTCTTCTTGTATGTCCAAACCCTAACCCCACCTTGCAAGGCGAGCTGAAAACCCTTTCTTACTAAAATTGGGTTGTGTCGGGTTGAGTTCACCCTTTTAACCCAACTCATGCATTAGGTCAAGTTAAACGACAAACCAACTTGACCTCACTTGCCTTGAAAAACCAAAATTTGTGGTTTTCTTCGTACCTTGCATGGTGAGGATGAGGTTGGGGAAAAAACTTGTGTGAGTTTAAGGGAAGGATGAATTTTCTTGAACTTTAACCTAAATGTTTTAAGTACCACAACTTTTAAAAATTAAAGTAGCATATGTATTTAAAAATAAAAATAAAGATCTCTTAATTTTTTTGGGATTTTCTTGATTCTTATTTATTTTTATATTTTAAAATTAGTTCTATGCATTATATTAATTTTTATGTATTATATAAATTTTAACATTTTTATAAAAAAAAAAATGATTGGTGACTTGGGTCATGGATTGAAGTGGGGACATGACGAAGATTGGATTGATAGAAAGGGTGGCAATTCTACCCGTTTATCCATTCTATTGTATGATGCATCAGGATACAAAATAAAATATTTATCCATGGAAGGATTTACCTATTTACCCATATATCGGTTACTAAATGGAAGAAATATAGGTAAGGTTATTTCGTACTTGATTACCCAATTACCTGAATAAATAGAGTAAATTTATAAATTTTGGCTCAGTTAAATATAACTATAAGAAAAAATCCATTTTATATGGGAGGTACCTTAATTTAAGTATGTTTTATTAAAGATAACTTAATTATATATTTAATTAATATTTTTTATATATTATTATTATTTAAATATTTTTTTATATTTTTATAATTTTATTATGATTTTATATATTATATTTTATAGGTTTATTTACCCATTATTTATCCCCTTTACTCGATTACATAATAGGGGTATGGATAGGGGTGGCATATATTTGAGTTTGGCTTAAGCACTATTTTAACCAAGTTTGAGCTAGACCTCAAGCCAAGTTCAAGTTTTAACCTACATTTAAAATTATAAAAATAAAAAATAACAAAAATAAATAAAGAAAATATTGTGATGAATTTAATACCGTTGAACTGCAAACTTTCATAGAGAAGTTAAAGAATTTGCAATGAAGCATACTATTGTATAATAACCAGCTTAATAGACCTAAAATAATGAGCAAATAACCCCATCAATAGTGTTTATTTCATTGACAAATAATAATATTATATGTTACCCAAAAGAATTGAACTAACGATCGGAGGTTTAAGGTAAATAAGAATAACTATCATCCAACTAAAGATGGATTTGATAAGAGCAAATAGAGTAAATGATATTTTCATAAAAAAATTTATGCTAATGAATCAACTCACGAGCTAATAAGTCGAGTTTTAAAAATCTCGAGTTTGACTTGTTATACTTAAAGAGTTTTATTTCAAGTTTGAACTCGAACCAAACTCAAGTAAAAACTGAATTGAATCAAGTTCGAATAGTTTGCGAACCCGTTTGACTTAGTGCAACCCTAGGTACGGAGTACCTCTTAAGTGTTTTGCTGCATATGGAATAAATTGTGGATCGTTATAAGGGATAATCAAATACCTCTCCCTAATTGAAAGGCGAAAAATAGCCAGGGTTGGGTTTCCAAGCCTTTTGAGTCTTTTTTTTTTTTTTTGGTTGGGTTTTGGGTTCGGGTTTTCACGGTTCGGATGCGGGTTCAAAATTAAAAAAATCTGACTCAAACCCGACCAAGACCGCTCTAGGGCGCCCTAGTCGCCAACCCAATACCCCACTTCCTGTCTCCGGTACGATGTATCCTCCATCAATCTCATAGCATTTCTCTGCCCCCCTGGACCATTCCGCTGTAATCGATTACACTACTTACGGCTGCCCGAGTGCATCGCTGATCGCTTCAACTTCTGCTCTACGTGAGTTCTCTGCTTATCGATCATCTTTTCATTTTCTAATTGGATCTGACTGTCAATTTTTAATGGATCTTTTCAGATTGGTACAATTTTGTCTCTGCAATTTTCTTTCTCACAACTCAATTATATCTTGTCTTTCCCACCTTCTATCCGCATTATTTACATATATGCGAGTAATGAGCAACAAAATTGACTAGTCTTGTAATAGTAATCAATCACTTGTACGAGAACTGGAAGGATCTCACCTACGCTAAAGCTCAAAACTTAGATAGTATCACAATTTAATGATGGAGGGCGTTGAGATCTTTCCGGCCATCCTGAATTATCGTTGTCATAAAAAACTTCCTTGCGAGCAGATAGTGATGAAACCTGTAGTTCTTCCTCCATTCTGTGTAGGGCATTGCAGAACGTAGCTAAGCTGCTGCCCCAACTGTAAAATCATCAATAACAATATACATGTTAAATAACATGCTCACCCTCAAGGAAAGCAATTCAACAATCTTTTGTACTGCAAGCTGCTAGATAGCCAAATATTTGGATTTTCGATTTTGGAGTCCCCAATGTAGGACTCGAGTCTAAGACACTGAACCCTATAAGAAACCAAAAAGTTTTCTCAAAGAAGCATTTTTTTATGGGGAATGCCATGGAGAAGTCGACTAACTCTATCCTCTCATCGTTGGGTGTTATCAATGAATCTAAGGATTTTGTTTGGGGGTAATGGTTCATAGATTTTGGTAGGAAATGGCAGGGCCCACATCCTCTTTTCCTCCTTCGTCTGGCCACTGGTTTCTCCTTGCTTAGGATATGTTAAACCGAATTTTGATTGTAGCTCTAAAGGCAGTCCATGTCCAGGTGGTTGTGGCATCTTCATGAATGCATTGGTAAAGCTTTTCTGGCATTGTCACCAAAAATGATTGAAATAGGCATAGATCTTTTCTCTTCAATTTGAGGTTTTCAAGAGATTCTCGAAACATCTTGTGATGGTGCAAAAAATAGTGCTTAACTCCGCTATTGATTTCAATACATTTTCCCATGAAATGCAAGGTACTGTTCATGGCTCTGATGTAACTTCATTGCATGTCCAATGCTTGGCCAATATATTGCAGATAGTCTTTCTAAGGAGTGTGTATGTCTTCAACACCTCATTATACATGGTCATGACCTTCTAGTCTTGCTTTTTGTATGCTTCCAGCTTTTGACTGATCTGTAGTTTTTTTTTTTATTAACATATGGTCTCACTTCCAGGAAACCTCTTATGAAGAATTATAAGTTTTATTTGTCCATTAGTTGAAATTACATTCTCTTCCTGGCACTGTATTGGACATTTGTTTTACTTGTTTCTATGCTATCTTCACTCAGGTATTGAGCAAATGGGGGCCTTTCGAGCTTTCTGGAACAGTCCTGTTGGTCCTAGAACTACTCATTTTTGGGGTCCTATTGCCAATTGGGGCATTGCTCTTGCAGTATGTTGATTTGTTAATCAAGTTGAGTTATTGTTTTATGAACCTTGATTGTGCTTTGACTCTGTGGATACTTGAAAATAGAGATCATGATTGATATTTGAATAGAAAGGCTGGTCTTATGTTGTAACTACGTGAAGCTTGTTTACTAACACCTCATCAGCTGGCTCCTATCATACTCTTCTGGCTTTTTGTGAATATGGGCTCCTTTTCTAAGCTTGTAAACATAATTTTTGGCATAACTCATTAGGGCTTTCATTCTATCCGGAAAGATCAAATTATCTAACAAAGAGATCCTAAAAGCAGGAAATCCTATGAACTTTCAGAAACTTTTTGGCTCCTCTTATACCTTTATTTATATGCTTATGTCTTATTCATAACTCAACATGGTATTGCACTGTTTTTTATATACTTACTATAATAGGCTTCAATTGTGTTGTCATGTGTTAATTTTAACATATATCTTGTTGAATATCTGTTTTTCAGTTCTTGTGGAATATTAAATAGAATTGCTTTAGTACAGTTTCTTACAACCTTCATGTAAAAAGCCAGGAATTCACATTATAGAAAAAAAAAATTCTTTTGGGAGAGGAAAGATCTTTACATGAAAAAAAAGAGAAATTGATATTGACGAAAAAAAATTCCTTGCTTGAGATTTGTAAACCAGATAGAAAGATTAGAGGGAAGCTTTATTAGGGTCGGAGGAAGAAAATGAGGGGCATAAGTTGCAGAGGAAAAACAAGACATTGTTTTAGGAAAAAAGAAAAAGATGTTAGTAGGATGAGGAAAATAATCAACTTAACCATCTGTCAACCTCCTCTCATCTTTTATTATTCACTTTATGATACAGATTATCTTAAATGCTCCATGAGCTAAAACATCAAGACAGAGAATAAGGACAGATATAACCTTAAAACATATTACAAATCGCCATACTTCTACCAGGATTTATGAAAAGGCTGCTAAAGCTAAGGCTTTTTGGCTGAGCTTAAACCCTTGAACCCTGGAGTAAACTATTCAAAGACCTCTATTGAAATAATTGACGCAGTTTGTAATTTTCATCAGGTCCATTTTTTAAAACTAAATTCTTTTGGGTTCTCTTTGATCTTCTTAGCTATAAAAATAGAATGTAAGCACTCCATGATTCAGTCACCTAGAGTATTCTGTGCTTGTGCAGATAAATAGCTGCTCTTTTTTATATTGGTCCTCATGTTCCTTGCAGAAGTACAGAATGGAAACTTTCTATCATTTTCACATTTCTAAAATCTTTTAAGTTGTTTCCACTATCTAGTTCTGTGACCAACTTTTAGGAAATAAACAAAAAAACACTTCTCCGGTTTGATTTCTTATTGTATTCCTGCATAATATTTTTAGAGTTTCAACCTCGTGAGGAGACTCTTTTTCTCTATGATTTGAGAATCTTGCATCTTTTTTATGCAACTCTGTCTTAATGTGCCTTGCTCAGTGGAATAGGTCAGACGGCCACTTCTTTACTTTTGAAATGTGGATTGGGCCTTTGATTTAATGCCCACTTTGGTGGCTTTATAGTGTGAGGGGGTCCTTGGTTCCAATTTCAGGGTTTGTGGTGTAATGTGCGTGTGCGCTTATCGCTTTAAAAAACAAAAGGAATATTTCATCTTTTTGTTTTCTAACAATGCATCCACAAAAAATTACCATTTGTATGGAACCCACTACATGACTTGAGAAGGTTCTTCGGCTACTTGGATTTGTTAATAGTCCAATTCCATCCCAAAATTATCAGCTACTTAAGAGACCTATGGTTTAACCTTATTGTTGAGTGGGAAAATGGGCAATAGGTGATAAGGTTGAGCAATAGACCTCTTAAGTGGCTAGTTATTTTGGGATGGAACAGGGTTCAACTCAACATAGTACCAGAGCAAGTTGTATGTGTGAGCCGAGGCCCAATTTGTGCTCCCCAGGTTATTTGTGTATTGTGGACTCTACGAGGTAGGAGTTTTTGTGTTGTGGGCTCCATGAAGTAGGACTTTGTGTGCCCTATTGAGGGTTTGTATCCACGTCTCAAGCCTGTTATGTGTAAAGCCTAGACGTGAGGGAGAGTGTTGAATAGGAAAAATTTTCACGCTAAACAATGGGAAGAAAAGTTAACAGGTTTTAAGGTTGAGCAATAGGCCTCCTAAGTGGCTAATCATTTTGTTATGGAACCGGGCTCAATCTAACAATTATACACTAAAAATTGTTGACATTAGTCCCTGCATCCATAACACACATATGGATAATGGGCTTGTGATGTTGGTTCAAGTGGCTTCTCAAGGGGGGGGTTGAACTGAGTTTTTATACTTTAAAAGCAAGTGTGCTCAAATACAAAAGAATTTTGGCTCTCTTTTAAACCATGTGTATGGTCAAATACACAATTATAATAAATCTCTCTTGAGATTTGACTAGATTCTAGCTCTAGCAAGCCTTTCTATCTAGATTCAAGAGGTTCTACATGAACCTAACAAGAGAAGAATGAAAATACAAAAAATAGAAAAGCTTACACCTAGTTTTGAACTTGGAGAGATAGCCTTCTCCCTTGAAATGTCTAAGCCTCCAGCTTGGATGCACAATGTAGATGATTTTGGAGCTTGACTAAGTGAACGCAAGGAGTAGGTTTTGAGAAGAGTGGAAGAGATTTGCAAAGAATGTTTTTTCTTTCTCAAAAATGAACTAAGGAGTGGATTTGCAAGATGGTGAACTGAGTTTTTATAAATTAAAAGCAAGTGTGCTCAATTTACAAGTAAAAGTAAAGCATGCACACACCCAATTGATATAAGATGTTTTGTTATCAATGTTTCCCTATTGGTATTCACCGCCAAGAACCCGTGCTTGGGAAATTCCGCTAATATAAGCTCTACCACATTGGAATTACACAAAAGAATTTTGGCTCTCTTTTAAACCATGTGTATGGTCAAATACACGATTATAATAAATCTCTCTTGAGATTTTACTAGATTCTAGCTCTAGCAAGCCTTTCTATCTAGATTCAAGAGGTTCTACATGAATCTAACAAGAGAAAAATGAAAATACAAAAAATAGAAAGCTTACACCTATTTTAGAACTTGGAGAGATAGCCTTTTCCCTTGAAATGTCTAAGCCTCCAGCTTGGATGCACAATGTAGATGATTTTGGAGCTTGACTAAGTGAATGCAAGGAGTAGGTTTTGAGAAGAGTGGAAGAGATTTGCAAAGAATGTTTTTTTCTTTCTCAAAGATGAACTAAGGAGTGGATTTGCAAGATGGAGAAATTTGAATGCTATAGGTATGCCAATAAAAGCTCATTAACCTCTCAAAAGAATGTTTGGTGGGGTATTTGTAAGTTCCCCAAGTCAGTTTGCAAATAGTTGACATGTCATTGATCGATCAATTTATGTGTAACGGTTATATTTTTGTCAAAAAATGACTTATTGATCGATTAATATCCTTTCGTTGAGTCTGACAAGTTAAGTTGATCAATCAATGTCCAAGGAATGATCAATCAATCAAAATTCCTACTGGTTGTGCATTGTAAGTATGATCGATCAATGTTTTTTCTATGATTGATCATACTTTATGTCCGTGGTTGGCAAACTTTTGTATGACCAATCAATGCCTAGTGGTTGATCAATCATTCTTCATAATCTTGCATTGCCTGGACAATATTGATCGATCATGGGCAGATGTTGATCAATCAATGCAATGACAGATTTCTAAATGTGATTTCAAAGCATGATTGAAATTGATCGTAAGTGATTCTAATATGTTTAAAACATATGTATGCATCAGTAAAACATACGAACTATGCAATTTTGACCTAAGGCTCCAAAAATTCCATTATACCTTAAGTTTGAAGATTTGGGACTCTTACATAGATCGAGTTTTTATTTTTATTTTCCAAGACTTCCTAAACTCTAGTCTTTAATTCTTTGCTTCTCCTTTTTTAGTGTGCTTCTTCAAGATTTCTTTGACACGGTAGTGAAGCTCAAGGTCTTTAAGAGGCTTTTACCTTGTCTTTGCATGGACCTTGATTTGTGTGTCTCTTGAAGGAATTGCATCTAAAATGCTAGAATTATCAATGTTAGATTAATTAAGTTTTGTTATTTTCAAAATCAAAATGGGTGTCAATGCTCGGTCAATATGTGATATGGACAACACAGACAGGGTACAAACATAATGGGGCGCAAACTGTGCCCAACAAGCTGACATCCTGCTCTTATACCTTGTTATTATTCCCACTAACAGGATTAATGATATGGCTTTTAAAGTTTTGTCACTCTCAAGTTATTATTCCGTCATTTAAATATGTTGCAATCTGCTACCTGGAATATATTTTCAGACTTCAGTTTTTGAATATATTAGCATATATTTAATGCAGATAGATGGATCTTGTTATTCCTTTCTTCTAATTGTTATTTTCAATATAGTGGAATCTTTGGCTTTTGAATATGTGTATTCTCTGTGTAATGCACATAACTATGGCTTATTGTTCCTTTATTTTAAAGCCCTTTCTCTTAGCTTTTGCATCTCTCACTGAGGACAGTGGTAAACTGAATTTTTTATAAACTTTTAGATGCTATTTTGACAGGGATTGGTGGATACACAAAAACCACCTGAACTGATATCTGGCAACATGACTGCAGGTTAGAACCATTGAACCAGAATATTAAGTGGTCCCTTGATTGGCTTTACCCTCAAATCTAACTTTCAAACTGATTTGCAGTTATGTGTGTTTATTCTGGGCTTTTCATGAGGTTTGCGTGGATGGTGCAGCCACGCAACTATCTTCTTTTGGCTTGTCATGCTTGTAATGAAACTGTGCAACTCTATCAGCTACAACGCTGGGCAAAAGCTCAAGGGTAAGTTTATATCCTTTAGTAGGTGTCTACTCCAGATGTTTTGGCCATTCTGTTATCGTAATGGATATAAAATAAATCATGAGAAAATAATAACATTGATTGCTGTGAAATAAAAATTAAAAGAAAGAGGAAAAAAGAAAAACTCACTTATGGAAAAAAGAGAAGAAGAATGAAAGACAGAAAGGTTAGAAAGATTGGGCAGCAGCATGTGCAAGAGAAAACATGATCCAACAAGGGCCTTAACTAGGTTTGACACGCCTGAAGCTGGAGCATAAACATGTAACTGAGACAACTTTTTAGTAAATGATGAAAAAAATTGATCAAGCAAGGCTTTCATAAAAATACATACCGTAAGTTATCTTCAAAGTGAGCATAAGAAGTACATATTTTTTTGCAATCATAATATCTCCTATAAAACGACAATCCGCTTCAAATGTTGTCCTTCCCTGCAACATTAAATTGCTAAATAAGCTGTGTGAGCCTTAGTTTTATGTTTGGCCTCTAACTAAATCTCGTCATTATTTGTTTTTTTTTTTTCTTTTCCATGTAAACAGGTAACAGGTTATGCAAAAATCTAGTATAGACATTCACTTAAAATGTGGCATATTGTACATCACAATGACTATAATATCTTAGTAAGCATTACACATATAAATGATTTATGTTTCTAGGCTTTCTGAGAAGGTATTTTGAAATCGGATATGCAACTTCCAAGTGAGATTGTGACTTGGGCCTTTGGCTCAATAGGTACATGAGGGAGTTTCTACCGTGAGGTTTTAGGTTCAAAGTCTCACCAGGGGTTGATTTCGTTCAAAATCTTAGTATTCAACATTCAAAAAACAAACCAAAAAGAAAAAGAAAATCCAAGTGAGACTTTCTTGGATTCTGAGTAAATTGACTAACGACACCAATTGCAAACCCACTTTTAATTAAATCACTTTTCTTAACAATCATTTGTATTGTTTCTTCTCTATCATTTAAATTCACAAGGGCTTTTATAGGTATTGTTGTAGGCTAAAACACTAAGATACCCATTTTCCAAGAAGATCAAAAGCATGCTTTCTTTGAGATAGAACTGATTCATCTCCTTTACTTTTGACCTCAATAACAAGAAAATAGCCCAAAGGCCCAATATTTGGTGTGAAATTTTTTCTCAAGCCACTTTATTTGCTATGTGTTAATTGCATCAATACTATAAATTAGGATATCACTCACGTGAACTATCTATATAGCAATTTTATATGTACCATGAAGTAGAATACTGAATAATCTTACTAGCTTCTAATGAAACCAATTTCCATTACAATTTTTGTAAACAAAGTACTTCTTAGGACTATTTTAATCCAATGAAATGAAGACTGACCCTATGAGGTGACGGAGTCTGATTGAAGCCAGGTTGACCATCAGTTGACCTAAATGGTATCATCATGACATCATTTTTATAGAAAAAAGAAAGACATTTCAGATCTGAAGAAACTACCTCCAATCTGTATACAAGGGGACATGGCTCCCTTCCGTTTCTGCATTTCCTGCAGTGGAGGAAGGATCCCCTGCCCTTCCTGCAATTTCACAACAGCTGGGAGGGTGGGGAATCCTTCTCTGGTCAACATCGTGAATGGCAGGGAGAGGAGAGGGAGTGGTGAGGGGGTTTGCTGCTCCTTCCCTCCATTCTGGTGTGAGTGGAGGAGGGACCAGGCCACTGCTGAAGTGAGGGGATGGGGGTGGGTTCACTCCTCTTTCTCTTCTATTGCACTTGAGGAGAACTTCTCCGCACGAAGGATCACCTGACTGATGTGTCTGGGTCAGTCGATTCACTGATCAAGTTGGCAAACATGGCCTAGTGAACCAAGTTTTGACCTAGTCTGGATCATTTACAATATTGACCGAGATGAGGGGCTAGGTCTGCTTGAATCCAGTTAGAGAAGGAGAAGAAGAGGAAGAAGAATGAACAAAAGAGGTTATAAGTGTCATGTAACAACATGTCAAAATGAAACTTGCTCCAACTAGCTTTCTCTTTACAACTGCCCTATGATGTAATTTGCATAGAATTTGCCTGATACCCTGTAGGCATACAATGAACCTGTAGATACGATTGTGCAGTCTATCTTTTCTATGGATATGATATAATTCAATCTTCTGTTCAAGCAGGCAATCAGAGATGCTGGAGGCAAAAACAGAAAAGAACGAGCAGTAAAGTGAAAATGACTTTCACATTGTGTGTCCAATCAACTGAGCTGTGGTGTAAAATTTCATCGCCTCCTGAATATTTTGATTTGCTATATTTTCTTCTCAGTTCCCATTGCACTTCATTGAGACATTGTGGCTCAACCATGATTAGCTTCAAGCAAGATTTGTATTACTTGCTGTTAATGGCACTTGCATAGCACTCTATGATGTTGTCTGAATGACACATTTTGAAAATATTTATCTGTAGCTGTCTGAATAATAAAAAGGCAAAAATCTACAAAGATGCAAGGTATGGTATTTGGACTCCTTTTTTCTTATTAGATTTGGACATTGAAAGAATGAGACAATGTTCAACTACTCGATGAATGGGCAACATTGCCCAAGATCAAATGTGACATGTAAGAGTAAGAAATTTACAGTTTCTAAGAGAGGCAAAGGAGTGCAAATGTATGCAAAAAGTGGTGATTGTATAAATATGTGAGTATGAAACCTGGACAAGCCATTGAGTTTCTGGACCCAGTTTTTCCAGCCAAACTTCTCCGAAGTGAATAAATATTGGGTTCCTCTCAATGGCTGTATTATTTTCACTATTCTATCTGTCAGCATGTAAAGGCAAATTGACCTACAATTGCACAAAGACGAATGAACTGGTAAATAAGCAGAGGACAGAAAGTTCCAAAGAATGGAATCTATCTCTGTAAATATTGATCTGGCCGTTAAATTCGAAATGCTTTATTGTATGTACTCACTCTAAAGAAATGATGAAATCAGGTAATGTATTATGGATTCGCGGTCAGGAAGGAATTTACTGTTTATAAGACATTTGAAGGGTTATTCATAAATTTTTCTATCAAACTGGCATTTTTTTGCCCATTTTCAAAAAAATTACAAATAGTATTAATCGATCTTTAGAAAAGTCTAATCGATCAACCATGCATAATGGGCCAGGTGGTGTTTGTTCTGGTGTCATCGGGGAGAGAATAGGTTCTTGAAAGCGTTGAAGTTGTCAAGAAATGGAGGACTTAGTGCAAGCTTTGAGAGTTTCCTTGAAGTTCTCCAAGAACATCGGATGAAATGTCTATAATTACAAAGTTAGTAACCTAAAATCTTTTAAAGTGTGGATTTTATTTGTTTATCTGATTTTTTATTTAATAATTTTTAGTTTTAAACCAAAATGAAACAAAAACCTTTACACAGATTGTTATTCAAGTACTTTTATTCGATTATCTATTTTCCATTGTATTTTAGGGGTATTTTTAAATAACTCAATATAGATAAAAGACAAACATAACTCAAATTAGAACTCTTCTAGGACGTGACCTGCATTTGCTTGATCTTTCAACTTATGTGATAAAGATGTTAGCTTGTGGTAATCATGGTGGGTCCTACTTGTTATGTTCTTGGGCTCATTTTGTGGACTTTATTTGGTCGTGTGACCCATCGTATAATACTCTTAGATATATGGGTTTTCCTTTGTTGTTAGATACGGGAGTAATTCGATAAATTTTTATTTGAGTGAATTAATATTTGAAAAAATATTTAAAAATATTTTTTAAGGATTGTGTAATTTTTAAGAATTTATTTATATATTTAAATAATTATCTGTTTATCATTCTCGGCTCCTTCCAACGTTGTTACGTTGGACATCACCACTCCAGGTCGTCCGTTCGCCTAGATATTGGAAAAGTAGAATATCTTTGTCCGTCTCTCATTGCTTGTTGGACAGCAGAAGTTCTTTAATCGTCTCATCCATGGTTTCTCTCTCTCTCTCTCTCTCTCTCTCTCTCTTTCTCTCTCTCTCTTTTTTATGCTTTTTCCTGGAGTGTTTACCCAATCGATGAAGTTGCCACATTGTTAAGCAGTGCCATTTTTCCTTCGTATTTCTTATGGAATTGCGATTTCATTTCCTTCATGAGGGCCACCGCCACCTATTCGATAAAATGCTTCTCTGGAAAATAGTGACTCTCAGTTCTCTCCATGACTCCGTTTCACTGTCTGTCTAAGAGTTCTATATGTGTTACATGTTTTCTCGTTTCCTTTTATTGCCGAAAAAAAAGAAGAAAGCGTCTTTCCTTTCGTGGCTCCTCAATTCAGTATCTTCTGTTGTCACCTGAATGATTTTCTGATTAGCTTTTTCTTATTAGTAGAAAAGTGTGGGGGTGATGAAATGGCTGCCATTGGAAAGAGAAACAACGGTTCTATGGAGGGGGAGTTGGCTACAAGGTTAAGGTGACCTTATTCATAAGGACGATCAGTGAAGACGAAAGAGCTTTTGTTGAATAACAGGGAAGAGGTGGAAGTAGGTTTTTCTTTTGACGGTAAGCCTTGTTACTCGGCCTAAAATTGTTATATTCTGCAAAAAGTACTGTTTTTAAGTTGCATCCAAATAGGCTTTGGGTGAATGCAGGTATGAGCGGGACCTTCCACTTGCTGCAGCAATGGCAACTTCCTTCTACCAAACTGTTTTTAAGAAGCCGAACTCTTCCAAAAGGTCTCTCTCTTTCTCTCTCGTTTTTTACCATTGACCCAAACACTCAAGCCACATCGCTCTCTCTCCTGTTTACTAAATAAATTTAGTTACTTAAAGAAATTATAAGTACTTTTCATGCTGGGTTGCTTAAAGGTCCACGTAAGTATAGAATTTGGATGAAGATTCAACCCTTAACCGTGGTCAATGTTAAACAGCATCGTTTTTTCTGCCTAATGGACTTACTAGCTTGGGAGATGGGCACCACAATACTATCCAGTAAACATGGGTCCTTGCTGAGGTACTGGGATAAACACTATATTTCACCCTTTATAACTTGGGCTTTGGGAAAGAATCTTCTGTAGAATAGTTTTTCAGAACCATTTCATAATGAACCACAATTTTAACAATCTGGGCACCGCTCATAGACAACTCATGTATGCTAAGATTTGAAACTTATCGCTGGAGTGTAGTCTTTTTTCTAGACAAATAAGAAGATGTGATTGATTAATTAAACATCGACATTCAGGAGTTTCGTCCAGTAAACATGTCCATACTGATACGATATTATTTATCGAATTTCTTTCAAAATTCATGGAAGGTGGTATGCAGCTTTGTTTTTTTTTTCTTTTTGGTTTTGACCAAGCAAAGATTTTATTAAAAGAAAACAGGGGGAACATCCCCAGTACAACAGAGAAGCCCTCCCAGCTAGGGAGAACAGCTTTATGAAAATTAATTACAATCACCTCTTGAGAATTTTCCAACTTTGCAAAAGCTTTGTTCGAGTTATTCATACAGTATGTGGGACCACTCAATTTGCATTGAAGTCCTCAATCTGAGTAAATGCTGATCAAATTGCCAAGCAAATTGGATGCTGCCATTGGCCCAAGAGATGACAGTTTTGAAGTCGCTCTCCATGATGATCAAACCCGAGATGTGTTGTTGGAAAATCTTTAGCCCATGAAGAAGACCTGACACTTCGGCAGCAATGGAATCAGATATTCCCAACGGTCCATAGAAGGAGAAGAGTATCTGACCAAGATGGTTCCGAATCAAACCCCCAAATCCCAAGGGATTCAGGTTTCCAAACGAACTCACATCAAAATTCATCTTGAGTAGACTTTTTTTTTTTTGAAAGCATCTTGAGTAGACTTACTAGAGGAGGAATCCATGACACTATAGGATTCGGATTGGAGGTGATGCTTGGTGCTATAGTTATTTAATTTTCATGAATCACATTCGTTGACCAATCATTGAAATCCTGGACCAGCCTAGTCTACTGTAGAATCAAGTGGATGGCCTTCTCAGTAACACCACCGACAGAGCAGGACTTTGCAGCAAAGGTGCACTCTCCTCTCCAACCAGATGGTTCAAGTTACAGCAGCAAGCATTATGCGCTAGAGGAGTTCCTAGCTTTGGAAGCTAATGTGGAAGCTTCTGGACATGAAATCAGATAGCATCTCTGGCAAACAAAACGAGAGACCAAATCTTCTAAGAAAGGAATTCCAAACCTCCAAAGCGAATTTAGACAAGAGGAGGGAATGGTTAATGGATTTAGGTTCACACAAACAAAACTTGCAGTTTGGGTTAGGAATGTTCATATCTCGTCTTTGGAGTTGCTCACAACTTAAGATCCTTATCTTCAAGAGACACCAAAGAAATACTTTCACTTTTTGAGGAGCAATCACCCTCCACACCACAGAGGAGTTGAGGAGATCCCTGCTGGCTCAAGTGCAATTACTTGATAGCAGGAAGAGATAGAGAAGTTACCCTCGGAATCTGCTGTCCAGATGACCTTGTCTGCCCCTGTCTGATATACTCGTTGGCCAACTTGGAGATCAAGCGGTTCATCTTGTCCATCTTATGATTGAATAGGGTCTTCAAAAGTTGAGATTTCCAGTTATGCAGAGGACTGTAAGCCTGATTGACCGATCCAGAAGGGTTAAGCACCAATCTGAAAATTAGCAAGAAAATCCAAAGCAAGGGATTGATTACCGAGCTAAGTATCAGTCCAGAGCTTGATGTGCTCACCAGACCTGACACCAAAACAAGAATGGTTGGAAAACTTTCTAGTGGTAGAAGAAATGGCTTGAGTTAATAGGAAAAGGCTTGTCAGTTGGAATTTGATACTTGTCATAATCTGTCTCCAAAAAAAAAAAAGTGCTAGAATGCTCAAAACCAAAGCGTCAGACCCATTTCATGAGGAAAGCCTCATTCATGGCTTTGATTCTCCTAAGGCCCAGACTGCTTCCCTTTTGCCATACATTCCTCGCTCCAATTGACAAGATGACATGAATTGGTCCAACGTACCTTTCCTCAGGAAGCTTCTGTCAATCACCCAAATTTCTGTATAACACTAGTCAGGCAGGACAAAGCAGAGAGAAAGAAGTTAGGATCCCAGTTAGGGAAGATTTTATGAGCGTGAGTCTACCAGCCAAGATTAGGTATTTCCCTTTCCAAGAGGTGAGCCTATTCTTGAATTATTCCATCTAGGATATTTAAAACCAATCAGAGAGGATTCTCCCAATTAAACCGCTGCTTAGACTGACTTTTGTAGAGAGTAAGAAGAGCACCACAAAGCTTTGTCATATTTGTTTGTAATTTTTTTCACTTGATGAAATAACTTACGTATGGTGATGCAGATTCAGCTTCTGTCTTGGAGCTACAATGTTACACTTTATGTTTTAACAGAAGAATACAGGCATCCTCATACGAAATTGTCCGTAAAAGCTATATACCTACTGCTCAGAAAGAACAAGAAACAGATGCAACGGTATTCCTCTTGGCATTTCAGTACTATAAATTTTCTCAGCGTGATATATTATAGCACTTAGCAGCTTCTTGAAAATTCAAATAATGGCTTGTAAAGCATCAGCTCTTCCATCTTGAATCTTGAGCAAGTTTTCCTTGATCCTGAACCAAAAATCATTGTGTTTTACAAGATTTGATGCTCAGTTATTTTCATTTTCATTTCTAGGACCGGAAATCCAACAAGTTTGAGAAAGTTGGTGCATTTCAGAAGCTGCCCATGGTGATGCCTTCAATTGATTTACTTTATTCGGCAATGAGGAAGGCTAAGAAGGTTTCTCCTACAAAGGGTAATGACTCAACTTTGTATGTTCTATTTCAGTATTTACATGACTAGATCTTGTTTCATTATAATTTTTAATTAATTCATGGGATTTGGTTTACAATGCCATAGGTATTGCTAACATTGCCAAGAGAGAAAGAAATAGAGGTGCCAAACAACTTGATGCACTAATGAAAGTGAGTTGCTCCGGCCCAGAAAACCATTTGTCCGTCATTCACATTTTAATTGTTTTATTTAGCATTTTGATACTGACATAGTCTGCTATAATGATCATGTGATCATAGATTTCTAGCTAGTGGAGGTTCTCACTGAGCAATTTTGAACTTCAGTAGCATGCATGCTCACTGATTTTGCCATCAATAAGATGTTCATCATTTGAGGAGAAATGGTCCAAAGTTTAGTTGTTTTCTGAAAACTTGCTGTCCAGTTGAACTTCAACATTTCTCACTGTGAAAGATTGTAACAGCTGTGGGCAGATGACTTGGATCATCCTAGGGTGAGATGTTTAAACTTAGTCATGGTGAGACATGTACAACTGGTTGGCCTAGGGGGCTTTCATAGTTTGAAATGTGGTTTAGGGACTAAAAGTAGGTCCTTCTCAAAATGCATTTTCACCTTTTAAGCTTCACAATGAAAATTTCTTTTTTGTGACATTCAATTTTCCAATGTCTTGGTTTCAAGGAACTAGCCGTGCCACTACGTGGATACATGGAGAATTTCCCTGATAAAAGATTTTTGCATCCTTATGAACGCTCTCTAATTGAGTTGACTCTTGGTGAAGGAAATTATGAGAAGGTAAATGAACTATTTTCTTTTTCTCTCTCAACTTAATGATTTTGATACTTTGAATAGATTTTTTTTTCTCAATTTTCCCTAACCGTTACCAAGTTTTCTCATAAATCTTTTGGTCAAACAGGTCTTAGGAAGGATTGATAGTCTTCGGAAGAAAGTTGTTTCTGTTGGAAAACAACAAGCATCTCTCTGCGCTAAGGTTTGAACAGAGTTCTGAAAATTATTTTCTTTTTAATTTGTATCATGAAATAAAGGTTGGTATTAATTAAAATAGATATGTTCAAGACCATGTATAGTTGAGGGTTGGTGTGATAAGAGACTCTTCAGGTTATGTTCTTCTTGTTTACTTTGTTCCTATGATCTTGAGAATGTACCTGTCGCAGAGTTGTGAGCGCTCCTTGAGGGCCTTCGACTCTGTAGGAAGAGTCACTGCCCCTTATTCTATTTTGTATCCTTGTCGATTGTACTCTTGCCTCCCTTGGGAGTTCTCTCAACATGATCCTTTTTTTCTCATTGTTATAAAAAGGAGTGTATAAACTTTTCTCCTCAGAACATATTTTCTTGTTTATTGATTTTTTGCTTGTTATTTGAGAACTAATTGCATTGGTCTGCACGCGAAAACATTCATGAACACTGTAATGTTAAATTTATAGGTTTTGTACATCACTGTAATTCTAGCTTCAAGCAGAATCTATTTTCTATTTGTTTCGAATTAATATTTATATTCTCTCTCTACAGTTACTTCTATCCAAGTATTTTAGTCTTCAAGTTTCTTGGAATCCTCTTGTTTGCACACCTTGTGCCTAGAAATGGAGTTGATAATATCATATGTTTCTTTATTTTGCCATTTTAACTTATAGTAGTGTAAGAGCATTTGCAGCTGAGATAATACGTGCTAAGAGTCAATGAATGAAGGTTGGTTTGAAGTTTAAGTGGGTGGAATGATAGGGTCTAGTTTTTCAATAAGTGGCACTGCTATTGAAGTGTAGGGTAGAGAGTCTTTCTTTAATCACTTTACATAATTTGTTCACATTCGGGTTTATGTTTGAGGCTGATTTTGTGGAGGGTAAAGGGATGCCATCAATATGGGCTCCATTGGTATTGAATTTCTGTGTTTATAGCAAATATGACTAGGAATGTTGCCATAGATTTCTATAGAAGGTTTGCCACCGTAGAAGATGGTTACTAATCACTCCACCACTGTCATCATACCACATCCGCTGCTCATCTGTCATTCATTTCTGCCATTTTCCACATTATTGTTATGTAAAAACACCGTGAAAGAAGGATCTCATCCTGTTGTATTGCTTCAAGTATTTTCTGTTTCCCTTAAATAGATAGGTCTTAGCCAGTTTGTTGATCTCCTTTTACAGTCTTCAACAAAGCGGGAAGCAGAGGAAAGTCTGAATGAGGTGAGTGTGTTTGTGTGTAAAAAACTTTCCACGCATCTGGGTACTTATTTTATGTCATTGTTAAGTATATTGTCTGTCCGACTTTTCCTTATAAATAATTACATCCTTCAAATTTAGACTTTCTAGCTTTGTCTTTTTGCTTAACTTTTAGGGAGTAAAGAAGCTTGAAGAAGCTTTTCAACTTCAAGGAAAAGCTGTGGATGATCTTGTAGATGTTGCAAAGGTACTGAGGCCTTTAACATTATTTTACTTTCCTTTGAGTAGGTAAATATAGTACGTTCTAGCATTTAGTTCTTGATGTATCAGACAGTAAATGTGTTTGAAGTTGGATGTTTTGAAAGGATTAATATTAATTGTGTAATTTGGGTTTCCAGACCTTGCGTGCTATGCCTGTAGTTGATCCAGAGACCCCGACACTCTGCCTTGTAGGAGCACCAAATGTGGGGAAATCATCTCTTGTTCGTGTTCTGTCCACTGGGAAACCTGAGGTAACTCCTAACTGTTAGAACTTTAGAAAGAAATAGAGACCTACCAAAAGCTTGTATGACTAAAAAACAAATAAGAGAACTGTACACCCTTGTTGAGGGGTATTGGTTAGAATGTCTGTGTTCTATTTTAGAGCAAAGTTTCTCTGTTGAAAGTGCTGTAATACTTTTTTTTATGAAGTAGAGTGGACCCAGTGCTGTAATACTTTTTTTTATGAAAGTACAGTGGACCCAATCTAATGGCAATCTGCACTCTTGTAAGATTCATTACACTCTTATTCTTAAAATATGAGTCTGTGATATCTCCTGGTAATTGAATCTGTGACTGTAATATGCTGTATGCACCAGTTAGATGTACTGGTCTCTAATCCACTCATATTCTGAATGTCTCACTTGTCAGTCAATTTTGATTGCTGCTTGCTGTTCAATTTTGGCATATAAATTGAAATAAAAGCAAAATTGTTCTTATTTTGGTACTCAAGATTGCGAGCTCGACTTGTACGGAGTATAGTTTTTTTCTCTTAGCTGATTGGGTTCTGGTTGGTCTGTCTGCCCACCCTTGATTCTTTCTTGTCTTCCTGTAATGCTTATCTCATGCTACATGACTTACTGTGAGTAAAAACTGTATGTGTGTGGAGTAAGGCCTTGGTTGTCTGATATCTCAAAACAAAGACTGGATTTATCTTTATTTACTTTGAAATCTGGTGGCCTTATTCCGATTGATTGTGTAAAAAGTAAGAAGAAGAAAAGTTGAAGAGAGAGAATGAGAGGAGAGAGCCTCGAGAAGAGAAATTGAGAAAAGAAAACTGAAAATTCGTGGCTGGACTTCCTCTAGATTCTATTTATATATTTTGGGTCGAGTAGGTAGGGTCAATTTACAACATTGCCCCTACTTTGAGTGAAAACCCTAATTCTCTATATCTCCTATTTTACATGTCCCATTTACATGAAATCTGGTCCGTAGACATAGTTTGACATGTAAAATAAGATTACATCAAGAAATATAAATAACGACAAGGGAAAATGACCAAAATGACCTTGTTCTTGTTTTTCAGCACTCCCTCTCAACTTGAAGTGTATATGTCGAACAATCCCAGCTTGCCGCAGAAATTCAGGAATTCACGCTTTCCCAGTGCTTTACTTAGGATATCGCTGATTTGATTACCAGACCGAATATACGGAATAGTTTCTTCTTTCCTTGTTACTGCATCTCGGATGAATTGACAACCTACTTCTATATGTTTTGTTCTTTCATGAAAGACTGGATTATTTGCAATGAAGATTGTTGCTTGGTTATCACAATACATAGTCATAGGATCCTGCTGATTAAGGTCAAACTCCTGGACATCAGATTTTATTCACATTTGCTCACTGACAGTGTAGGTCATTGCTCTATATTCCGCTTTTGCACTGGACCGAACAACAACATTTTGTTTTTTACTTTTTCAGCTAACTAAATTTCCTCCCAAAGATACAGTATCCAGTGGTTGATTTCCTGTCTAGCTTGGAGCTTGCATAATCAACATCAGAAAGCTTCAATCTTCAAATTATTATTAGGTTTGAAAAAGAGACCTTTTCCTGGTGTTCTCTTTAGATATCTCAAGATTCTTTGTGCAGCCTCTAGGTGAATTTTATGTGGATGATCCATGAATTGGCTTACTACACTTATTGCAAATGAAATATTTGGTCTAGTAATAGTAGCATAGATGAGTGTACCCACTAACCTTTGATACATTGTTTTATCTTTTAGTTCTAGATTTTGATCATCATGAAGATCAAGTCCTACTTCCATAGGTGTATCCGCAAGTTTAGCTCCCAAAAGACCATATTCTTAAAGCATATCAGTAATATATTTCCTTTGAGTCAGTGTTGTTCCTTCTTTGCTTCTTGTTACTGCAATACCTAGAAAATATTTCAACTGACCCAGGTCCTTAGTCTGAAAGTGATTCGCCAATTTGTCACTCCCATATAGAATGATATCCTCTAAATATACCAGTAAGATAATAATTCCAGGTGATCGTTTCAGAATAAATAATGAGTGATCACAATGGCTTCTAGGAAATCCCATGGATATAACTACTTGGCTAAATTATTCAAACCAAGCTCGCATACTCTGTTTTAAGCCATAAAGAGCCTTCTTTAGTCGACATACCTTATGTGTCTCCCCCTGAGAAACATACCCTAGAGGTTGCTCCATATAGATTTCTTCCTCAAGGTTACCATATAAGAAGGCATTTTTTATATTTAGTTGGAATAGTCATTTAAAAAAAAATCTAGTTGGAATAGGGACCAACTGTGATGGACTGCAACAAAAATAAGTATACTAACAGAGTACATGCGAGCAACTGGAGAAAAAGTCTCCAAAACATCCACCCCAAATGTTTGTGTATACCCTTTTGCAACAAGACGAGCCTTATACCGTTCAACTGATCCATTTGAGTTATATTTAATTGTATAGATCCATCGACATCCAATCATAACAACACCTGGAGGTAAGTCACCTAACTCCCAAGTCCTTCTATTTGTTAATGCTTCCATTTCAACATCCATGGCATTCTTCCAATGAGGTTGCAACAAGGCCTCCTGCATTGAAAAAGGAATAGTGCAAGTGGAGATGGACAAAGCAAACTTTCGATAGTTATCAGACAAGGAATCGAACGAGACAAAATGAGATAAAGGATGGCAGGTACCTTTACGAACACCTTTTTGAAGGGCAATAGAAAGGTTCAGATCACTTACCTCAGGATTAGGAGATGATGAAGAGTCATGGTCGGATGTGAGAAGGGGGTCTGGATCAGAATGAGAAGGTTGTTGTCGGTATTGGTATACCTGTATTGGTTTTTCAGTAGGAGCATTTTGTGAAGCTGGAGCACATTCTTCAACTGGAAGAGGAATAATCGGAGTAGGTATAGAGGGTTCAGGTGGAACAGATTCAGATGTAGAAGATTCAAAGAAGAAAACATCCTAAAAAAAAAGTAACATCAGCACAAACAAATGTTTTTCTCATAGATGGCCAATAGCATTTGTAGCCTTTCTGTGTTCGAGAATACCCCAGAAAGACACACTTGATAGACCATGGAGACAACTTATCATTTGACTGATAAAAAAATGTGCCAAGCATACACACCCAAAGACCCAATGTTTCACTAGAAATAAAGGTGCAGTAGGTAAAACAATATGAATAGGGATCTTGCCATCAAGAACAGAAGACGACATTTTATTTATCAGAAAGCATGCCATAAGAATAGCATCACTCCAACAAGTCTTAGGTACATTCATGTGAATCAACATAGTACGAGTTACCTCAAGTAAATGACGATTCTTGTGTTCTCCATTTTGTTGTGAAGTAAACACACAAGAAGTTTGATGAATGATTCCTTGTGACTAACAAAAAGAGCTAAATTTACGATTCATAAACTCAAGACCATTGTCCATATGAAATATATGGATAGAAGTTGTAAATTGATTCTTTATTTCATTAAAAAATAGTTGAAAGACATCGAAAGCTTTAGATTTTTCTTGCATGAGAAAAATCCAAGTATATCTACTGAAATCATCAATAAAAGAGATAAAATACTTATGACAAACTGACTAGTCATAGGACAAGGACCCCAGACATCTGAGTGGACAAACTCACAAGGTTTATTAGTTTTATGAGATGAAACAAGAAAGGAGCTCCGATGATGTTTGCCCAGTTGACATGACTCGCATTGGAAAGTAATACTAGAAGGAAGATTTGGAACTACTTGAATCAATTTTGCTGGAGATGGATGACCAAGTCTGAGACGCCACTGAAGAGGTAAATCAACTGTGTGTACGGCATGTGAAGTATTGTCTAGATTGTGGCTGTCTAGATAGTATAGTCTCCCTCTCTCACGAGCAGAGCCAATCATCTTCCTTATCACGTGATCTTGAAACACCCAATAAGTAGGGTAAAACGTGAGAAAAAAATTCATAGACTTAGCCACTTGACTGACAGACAATAGATTTAAAAGAAATTTTGGAACTAACAGTGAAGATTGAGGTGAAAGAAAAGGTGCAGGGGTAACATTTCCCACTGCATATGTTGGTGAAACTGACCCATCAGCAAAATTAACATGCATAAAGAGAACAAAACACTTTTAAATCATAAAATAGTGAGGACATACCTGACATTTATTTTGTAGTACCAGAGTTAAGAACCCAAGATGGGGAATAAGACACTGAGAGTGTAGACATACTTGTAGTAGGAGTCGCATGTGCCTAAGATGCAGAGGGAATAGATAGTTGTGTCATATGCTGGGAAATCTGTTGTTCTTATTGTAAGATTTGTTGTTACTATTGGATCAATTTCTGTAATTCATCTGGAGTACCAGGAGGGATTGTATTTTCAAACTCTGGTGTTGTACCTTCATGTGTACTAGCATTTGCCCATGCAGGCTTCCCAAATTTTTCCCAACATCTGTCTGAGTAATTATTGGTGCGTCCATAGTGAACATACTTGCGCTCAGATTTACCATCTCCTTTGTCTCGTCCTCTGCCAGAATTATCTCTACCTCTACTTCTACCTCTACCAACCCCTGTATGTCTCTTGGACGTGTCAATAGAATTAGATGTTGTAGCCGATGTATTAAGGGTAGTAGCTTCACCTGCTTTAGGATCTTTTCTAGCTCTAGGCACAACAATTTTTTTAGCTCTCTGTAACCTATTAAAGGTAGTAGAGAGGTTAGGTATTTCATCTGAGGCCAAAATTTGTGCCTTTATACTGTCAAATTCAGCATCCAATCCATCTAGAAATTTCGCCACAAAGAGTTGACTCTGCTGTTTTTGAACTTCTCTTTCATCTGTAGTAAAAGGATGAAAGACATTAATTTCTTTCCAAATACTCAAAAAGAACAATAGTAGTCTGTCATATTTCTGTTACCCCTTTTCAAGCCAAATTTTTTTGTATATAATTCATAAACCCTGGAAAGATTGCTCTCGTCCATAAAGAGCTTCTAAGGACAACCGCATAGCCTTGGCAGTTTCAAAGTTCATAACCTAGCTCCTGATATTAGATTCGATGTTGTTAACAAACCAAGTCATCACTTGACTATCTTCAACCTCCCAATCATCATCTCTAATAAATTTCAACTTTTTTCCTGCCCCTCAAGTACATTCTAATAGATCTGGACCAAGTAAGGTAGTTATCACCATTCAAGTTATTAGAGGTGATAGTGAAAATATCTTTACCATCAGGATTATATAACCCCTTTGCTGGAGTGTAAACCTCACCAGAGTCAGCCATGTCAGATATAGAAGATCAAATAAGCTAATCAAATTAACCCTTCAAAAATTCCAAATCAACCAGTTCAAGTGGGCCCTACCAGCAAAAAAGTCACAATTAGGGTAGTTATAAGATGTGCGCAGATCAAACTGTCCAGAAAATCCAATAAGGAGATTAAATTCAGAAGAAAAAGTGCATTGGAACATGCTCCAGGGCTGATGTCAGCAAGTGCACAGATGACATCAGCAGTTATGGTTCTGGAATTTTGGCACACATCTCCTGATCAGCATAAAAAAGCCTGTTTTGGCAGTTTAGAACATCAGAATATGTTCTTAGAACAGTAAGACCAGTAGCCCTAGGGGTATGGCATAGAAAAAAAGATAAAATTTGGATTTTTACTAGCCAGTAACCAAAAATCTGGAAAAAATCTTCCTTTATGTAGATTTCTGCTTCAAAGAGGAAAAAAAACTCACAAAGATCCTTTCCGGATGTGATCTAGTGCTCTGATACTATGTAAAAAGTAAGAAGAAGAAAGGTTGAAGAGAGAGAATGAGAAGGAGAGCTCGGAGAAGAGAAATTGAGAAAAGAAAACTGAAAATTCGTGGTGGACTTCCTCCAACTTCTATTTTTAGATTTAGGGTTGAGTTGGTAGGGTCAATTTACAACATTGCCCCTAATTTAAGTGAAAACCCTAATTCTCTATATCTCGTATTCTACATGTCCCCTTTACAACATGTAGAATAAGATTACATCAAGAAATATAAATAACGACAATATAAAATGACCAAAATGCCCCTGTTCTTGTTTTACAACAGATTATTTTTGTTTTCAGATATGCAACTACCCTTTCACAACTCGAGGAATCCTGATGGGCCACATAATTATTAATTATGAGCGCTTCCAGGTATACTTTGCAGTATCATTTTTCATATTGACAGTAAAATAATCAGAGGTATTTCAATCATTTTACTTCAGTTATTTGAACTGCATCTTAAAGGTCAGAGGGATTAATTGCAGGTGACAGACACTCCTGGCATTCTGAAGAGACATGATGGTGAGGAGCTACCTAATTCACTTGATTTCTGAGTGCAGATGCTTTTAGTTTTTTTAATCACTGTTCTTAAGTCTCTGCTTCTGCTGCTCATATAACTAAAGATGAGAGGAATAATTTGGAGAAGTTGACACTTGCTGTACTCACACATTTACCGACTGCTATAATGTTTGTTCATGACCTGTCTGGAGAATGTGGAATGTCTCCTTCTGATCAGGTATTTGAGCTTTTTCTATGTTCTTAAACAGGTTTGAATGGTTATGCATTTTTGAGATTTCCAATTTAAGCACAATATTAGGGGAAGCCTAACTAGTAGCTTCTCCAAATAATTGAAGAACTTGGGGCAGGAATTTCTATATAATGAATTTTAAAAAAGAAAAGGAATCTTTTGTTGAAGAGTAGTCGCGCATGGATCCATTAGTAAAAAGATTTTGAGTTTATTAGTAAGAAAAAAAGTTTCTTAACTTGGCTAGGTATTTTAGGATGGACTTCAATCCAACTTTGACATGTTATCAAAGCAGATGCTCATTCGTGGGCCTCTACCCACAACTGTTCACTTGTAAAAAAAATAGTCTTACATGGATCAATTAATAGGAAAATCTTGCGTTTATTAGTTGAAAAAAAGACTTCCTAATTTGGCAAGTCATCTTGGGATGTATCCTAACCTAACTTTAACATCCTTAGGCATAGAGAAAGATTTGGATAGGCAGATATTTAAAGCCCCAAAACTATTTAAATATAGTTGACAGACTAGGCTGGAATATGAATAACTTTTTTTGGAAAAAGATGTATATATTAACAAAGAGAATAACTGCCTACAGGCTTCTCAACTCTTCAGAAAATTCCTTGTTTTCAAGTTCAAAGAGAAGAACTCGAATTTACAGGTGTTGTTTTGTTTTTTTTTTTTTTTTTTTGTGTGTTTTTTAAAATGTACAGGTGTTGTTTAACTAACAAAAACGAGTACATGATAAGAAAGCCATTAAGAAGTTATTCTTAGCAAAACCCAATAACATAAAAAAAAAAAAAAAAAACAAAGGTGCTGTAGCAACAAAAAAGGAAACTTGTATTGCAGCAGTTTCCCCTATCAGTAGACTCTAAAGCAATCATGGACTTACCAAAATATGTTACATCATAATAGTAGAACTTTCCGAGGACAAAACTTTCCAATTGCAATTAAATTATGACTTATTAAATTGAATTCAAACGACTAACTTAGATGGAAACTACCAATAATGGACTTGCAATTTTTGAGCCTTCCTTAAATTGACTAATAATAAAAAAGACTTACTAACCAAAGACATTTCGAAAGAAAAATTTTCTAACTAATACTGTTGGCAAACTAGGAAACTACTAAAAGTAGAAGCTTGATGAGCTGAAAGCACTAAAAGTGAGTATGTTTTCAAACACTTTCCAGAAAGTAAGCTACTGTTTTTTTTATCTTTTTCCTTTGCAGAATCCTTCTTTTGTGTAGTTTCAATTGTTTTGGATGATTTTCTCTGCATTCATATTCTTTACCTTTTCTTCCATGATTGAACCATGTACTACATTAATATTATACTAACCAAGGGTCGATATTTTTGTAACTTGCTTTGTATTTAAAATGAATTTTAGGAAATGCCTTAGAGTAAATATTTCTTGTTTTGTAGTTGAAACATGCTATATCTAGAAAAAAATAAGAAAATGTGTGAACAGTTTTGAAATGATCCTTTACGGATCTTGGATGACATTATATCTCCTTGTTGCTGACTGGGCCCTTCTAATTCTTTTGGTTGTTCATGATCGGGTCTGGCAGTACCTTATATACAAAGAGATGAGGGATAGATTCAAAAATTACCTGTGGCTCGATGTTGTCTCCAAATGTGATCTGTTGAAAAATGCACCTGAAAGTGTTAATGATGATAATGATGAGTTGGCAAGATACAAGAAAGTAGGGCCTCATGGAGCCATCCATGTGTCTGTGACGAGTGATGCAGGAATTAATGAGGTACGATCCATCTCAAGTATCTTAACTGTTTTATTCATTCATATTATTCATTTGTCTTTATCACCTCTTTGAAATTAGTGCATCTCCTTAAGAAATGGGGGGCACGTCGTTCCTCTGACTGACTTAAAAGAAGAACTAAAAGTGATTGGTATAGGAAATAGTGTGGCCTCCCCCTCGGCCGCTGCTTTCTATTATTTTGGGGGTTGACAGATAGGCCTGACCCATTTTCAAGAAACTAAGAGTCTGTTTGGAACACCTAAAAACAGAAAAGAAAAGAAAATGAGAATTTAACCATTATAATTCCTAAAAATAGTTAGTAAAAATGAGATAATGATCAAATTCTCTTTTTTACTAACTATTTTTAGGAATAATAATGGTCAAATTCTTATTTTCTCTTCTTTTCTTTTCCATGAGGTTCTAAACAAACCCTCAAGAACACTAGATCTTTTGTCACGGGTATGTTTTTGACTGAAAAATCTGGTGTACAGCTTCAGGGTAGGGTGCAACAGCTTTTGGTCTCTCAAATGGAAAGGCTCAAAAGCCAGGAGAGCAGCCAGGATAGTTGATCCATCTTTGGGTTTTCCTTTACCCTATGTACTCCAATAGTTTATCATTTCTCGAATAATAGACAATGACCAATAGTTGTCATGATCGGGATGATTTCTCCTTATTTGTAAATGGATTTTGTATTCTGTTAGTAAAAATGTAAGTCTAGCTAAGAGTTGATTATTCGTAAATAGAAGAAGAGCAATTAATTGACAATCATCATTTCTGTCCACCAATTAACTTTTGATCGACTCAAGCTTCATTTGGTTGAGGCATTCTTCATGCCTCTTGTCTTAGTATTAATACTGGGTGAGTCAATTCATAATACTTAGTATTGATGGATAAAATTAGTAAAAATTATTGGACTATTTGAACAACTGTTTTTGGTTATGACATATTACTAATAATACAGCTACCATTTTGGACTTCTCTTTTGCTAACTGAATGGCATGTATATTTTCTTCTTGAAGTAACATATGGTAGATTAAGTATGAGCTACTTATATGAACAATAATAAAATAAAGGTTATTTTGAAAGTATGATTCAGTTACATATCATAATTCCTATGGCCTTCATGATGTCTCATTTCTAAATAAGGCTTTGGCCAATTGTAGCTTTGTTGTCAATAAAAATTAAAATTTACTTTTTATAAAAATTTATGTTGAAGGAGAGAGAGAGAGAGAGAGAGAGAGAGAGTAACTTAAATGGTTTAGATACAATTTGTATTGCATAAGTTGGATCAATTAGTATCATAGCTTCTCTTGGTTTTGTTTGGTGTCACCTTATTAGAGTAGGAATTTTTTGTCTTTTATATGTATCTAGGAGTCATAATAATTATGTTGATGTGTAAGAAATTTGAGAAGAAATTATGGAAGTTATGAGGGATTAAAGGGTCTTCTAATTACAACTAAGGGCGTTGGAGTCATAGAAAGGAAATCATCCCTTCTCAACAACCCTAGTTAGAAAAAAATACTAGTTTACTGGTTAAAGAGAGAGAGTTTTCCATTTAGAAGATAAGTCAAGTGTTCTAGTTAGAAGATTATTTTAGTTTCTAAATCAAAGCTTGCAATCAATTTATCCATAAGAGCGGTGATTGAGTTTAGGCATCAATCCCCGTTGGTTTTTGTTTTGTTTGTTTGCCTCCTCTGCACTCTTTAAAGCTTCAATCTAGCATATGTTAGCCATCTTTTTCTTTTTCTTTTTTTTTTTCTTTTTTCTCTCTATCTTCACCGCCATACTCAATGGTTCAAGAGCTTAGAAACCCTTACATGGAGCCCTAGAGGGAAGTTCCAAGCAGGTTTTGTTAGCTCGAGTCTATTGTCAATGGTTCAATGTTCCACTCATAGAGCAATTGTGCAGATGAGTTACTCAATATGATGGAGGATGGAGGATGGAGGCTAGTCTATCGTTTGAGATTGAGTGGCCATGGTGAAAAATATATAAAAAATATTGGATAATTCATCCCTTAGTTGCATTGGTTTGTCTCCCATGCTTACTGCCCATTTGAATTCTAACCAACATGGTGTCTTGAGCGATTAAATGATTGTGTTTTTAGTGATTAAAATACAAAAAAAATAAAAATGAATAGGGTATTGTTGTTTAAATTTCTGTTGGTATCAACTTGGGGTTCTCGTGGCTTATGGTATTGTTGTTGTTTAAGTCCATTATTCTTTATGTGGTAGTATTGACATAGTTCAAGTTTTGAAGACTTCATTGTAGAATAATACTGGCAAGTGCCAAACATAAGCCTAAGTAGATTTCTAAGGCAAAAGTGTTGCTTAAGGCATCAAATCTTGCCATCCTTATTTTTTTCTCACCCAATAATCCAGTCTGAACCTAGCCAACATATCAAACCAAACTTGACGCTTGTTCAAAGTGGGTTGGGTTTTGAGCTTACACTGCAACACAATTTGTCCTCATTTAATTGCTAGGTCTAAATTTAAGGCAACTAGTCCACTATTTATTTTTTTCTAAAACTCTTATCCTTTATTTTCTCCTTTCTAAACATTTTATCATATTTTTATCTTGTAAATGTTAAGTGGGTCGCCTAATGGTTACACAAAACCGAATGGTCTCGTTCGGGTACACATTTTTACCGCTTTAACCCATGTGAGAACATGTTTTGGTTGATCCCAGTACAAGTTGCAAGCGGAATGTGTTCAGACTTGACACTAGAAGCCAATCAGCCTTAGTTTCACTGCTCAAAATAACAATGAATAAGACAAAATTGATCTAGTTTAATATCTTTTGGACCAAACTAAATAGAACCACACCACAAATTAAATTTTTTTCTAAGTTGTACATCCTTTGTTTATATCCTATCAATCTTGTCAGAGTGGTTTCGTCCACTCTTGTAGGCGGTAGCTTTCCGCACTTAACAAATCGATCTGTTGGGTTGTATTGGCTAGCAGCTGTCATGGTATCAGAGTTGGGCACGCCACGTCCCGTATTCGAATCCTGTGAGAGGCAGTCAAGAATGGGCGGGTGGGTATCAGAGTGGTTCCGTCTACTCTTGTAGGCGGTAGCTTTCCGCACTTAACAGATCAGTCTGTTGTTTTGTATTGGCTAGCAATCAGATCTTTGATGGTCTCCAATGTGATTCCATCTTCTTCCTTTGTAATAAATGGACATGACAATTGAGAAAGTTCTTCTATGATTCTTTGACATAAAATAATGCAATGGGGTGAAAAGAAGAAGAGAGAACACAAGTTTTAATTTTTTTTTTTTTTGGGGGGGGAAGGGGTGCTCAAACAGAAGTGTTATATAAATATATGAGAAGAGTATACACCTAAGTTCATTTGAGTTAAGTGCACAATTTTTTTTCATCCTAATAATCATATTTCAATTGAATGACTTAATTTCTTCTTATACTAAATTTATTTCTTAACCATTGCAATCATGATCAATTTTTATTTAAAATTTTCTTATATTAATTTTAAATATTTACAATGAATTAATTGACACTCTTATAAATAGTTTGGCTTTTCTAAGAAGAAAAAATTGGTGTAGCTATGGTTGGTTGTACTTGATTCCAGACTCTTTTACCTCTATATAACTTGGTTCACAAAAATTTTAAATGTGGGATAAATGTTCTGGCTACACGAATATAGAGTAGAACAATCACCAATTATGCCACATGCTTTAAGTTAACAAATTTAGGCTAAACTTGTCTAGGGAGAGCCATGGGCAATAATGAGGCAAAAGGTAAATCTAACCTCTTAACTTCTTTACTATAATTTTTATTTAATATTTACCCAAATTTTTTTATAATCAAGTTATTGTAAAAAATAGAAAGACGAACAATTTCCTGGGTTAGTGCACATGACTTAGGACATGATCTTCATGCGCATTACGCAGTTCATGTCCTGATGTCGTTAGGGAGCGTCGAAATTCATGTCATATACATGAACATACATGACTCAAGAGTTCATGTCTCAAGAGTAAATGGCAGAAAGTGTTTTACGCCCAATTTTGAGAATCATCTACATGACTCTCGCGCGGGCTCTCTCTGGCTCAGACCGTCTCGCTCATTTTTCCTCATTTCGTTCCCGCAACCCCTCTGTCGTCTCCCTAAAGCCCGAGCTATTTGCTCCCTCTCTCGTCTCCGCCGTCCCTCTCCGGTCTCCCTCTCTACTGCCTCCATCTCTCGCTGCGAACGTTCTTTCGGCGTCCTTCTCCTTCTCGGACTCGTTCTCCCTCTGAACCTCCCGTTCACTTCTCCCTCTCTCTTATCTTTCTGTCCCTTCTCCCTCTCTTTTTCCTTTCGGCATCTCACTCCCTTCTCCCTCACGCTATTATTTTTTTCTCCAAAAGACCTTCCAATTTCTTGCGATTTCTCCTGTTTCAGTTTCGGTTTTCTTCAATTTTGAAATTTGGGTTTCGATTTCTTAATTTTTACTTCGATTCGGCATCGATTCCCCATTCGGCTCTGATTTCAGCCAGCTTCGGTTTAACAACCATCCTCCTCTCCTCTCCCTCTCAACCTCCGTCTTAGAGCACGGGAGGTCAAACATCTGTTGCAGAGCTTCTCGGCCTCCCTCTCTTCTCCCTCTCTGCATACCATCGGAGCACCGCCTCTATCGGCGTTGCTTGCCGCCGTCGCCGTCGCCCGCTGGCTCGCCCCTGAGGAAGACGACGATAGTTTTTCGCCCCTGAGGAAGACAACGATAGTTTAAAACTATCGTCATCAAAATCATTAATTTATAAAATAATTATTTTATTTATTTAATACATTTATTTTATAATTACTAATTAAAATAGTGATTTAATAGTCATAATTAAAATATTTTTAAAATAAATATTTGATAAATTATTTTGGCATAATTATTCGATTGCTATAGTTAATTAAACCAATGGTTTTAAATTTTGTGATAATATATTAGTAATTAATAATACATAAAATATATTATGTACAAATATATAATGTGTTAAATTTATGATTAGATCAATTTTTTCTCTTAAATTATTCTTTTTTAGGTTAAAGTATATCATATATTATTAATAAATTAATAACTCAGCGTATTACTTTCATTTTTTTATTTATAACGTTATTTATTTATTATTTGTAATTAATCATGTGCGTATTTCATTGGCTCATGTAATTATCATATTAATACATAATAAAATATCTAATTTAATTAATAAATATATTAATTATATATTAAATAATTTATTCGTGTAGTAATAATGGTTGTTTTACTTAATTTGGGGTTTAAAGATTATATTGTAATTAAGTGTATTGTAAAGATTTAAAGATTCTCTTGTTTTTTATGTTTTTCTCATGTTGGCGCTCTAACACTGGAAACTATTTTTCAGTACACATGAAGTCGTCAACACTAACACCAAATGCGAAAATGATCTTCATGTACATGACTGATATGATCTTCATGTTGGACATGAACTTGATCTTCATGTATCCATTTGGGGGACTAACCCCCCTAAGTACATGAAAGTTTCATCCTCTCTTAATCCCAAAAGTTGATTACCATTTTATTCTCTATAAGATTCAAGATGGAGACTTCAAAGTACTTTTTGTCATTTTACATAAACATATGTGAAATGAATAGTGTGTTAGGTCCCATGGGCAACAAAGACGAAGATCTACAATAGAGGAGGGATGAATAGGTTCTTTCACCTTAATATCGAATTTTGACTTTTATTTTTATTTTTTATATAAGGGTATTTTCTCCATTTTGTGGAGATTTTATATTTATAATCACACAATTGACACTCAAAAATATATAGTGATTCATGACCCAAATTTCAGGTTACTCTATCCAGTCCCAATTATATAAAGACTTATAATTCATAGGTTCACCAACCTAGACCCATAATTGGGATTTTCAACACCTAACTAGGCTAGAAAGCCTGGACCATTTGAACATTCTTGAGTTTTTGGCCATTCTTTCTGCTGTGCACTTCTACCATTTGTTTTAACGAGTAAGTTTTCTATCATCTTAAACTTAATTGTTTGAATGAATAATGTCTTTTTGTTTGAATGGTGTACCTTTTTATCAATCCTACCCTTCTATTTCTTTAGGCATTTGAGCTCCCTCAGATCATTCAAATGGGCTTCAATGTATTGTTTGTTCTTCATTCTTTTTCTTTTGATCATTTGAACACTTTGTATTGTTGTTCAAATGGTGCAAGCAACAAAATTCTTTTTGATTAATTTAATGTTTTTTCGTTGCAAGCATTGACCTGACGACATATCTTAATTGCATATCACAATAACGAAGCCAGAATGCTTTGATACCGATAGAAGTGAAGGAAGTGAGAATGATTGTGAACATAGACCGAGATGGCATTTCTTAACTGCGTCTAACAATAATACGTCTCATTATAGCTTTCTCGTCTCGCACAGGAAGGCCTCTCCCGGTAGGGTTTAGCATTGATGCTTACGGTTTTTTGTATTTTAATACTGTGGAAAGAACCTGATAGGTAAGTTAACAACGAGGAAAGAGAGCGGGGCAAGAAAGCAAAAGCGAGAGGGAGAGGGAGAGAGAGAAGACGAAAGTCGTCTGCTGTTTTATTCTGGATTTTGGGCGTCCAAATTTTTTCTCTCGCAAGAGAAGGACGAAGGAATGCCTGCTCAGAAGCGCTCTGCATCCGACATGGAGAACGACGACGATGACTCTCCCTCAGCTGTGCAGCAGCAACAGCAGCAGCAAGAACAGAACGGTATTCTGAAAAATAAGATCCTCTGTGGTTTTCCTTCTGCAAATTTCAAATGGGACGGCAATGAATTCTTACATTCGGTTGTTTTTTCTCTCTACAAATCTAATGACCACCTTCTCATCCCTCTCAGGTTCTGAAGGAAGCCCTCCCTCCAGTGTCGACAAAGATAAAGACGAGTACGTTATGTCTCTCGCATTGTTCATTATTATAGCTTATTTGCTTTCTTTACGATGTTGTCGTGTTGATCTTTCAGCTCCTTTGCTCGTGTTTTGTCTCTCGTTCGCATTTTTCGGAACTGTCCAGACGACATAAAAGCTTGCCTTGGCCCTGCTAATATTTCTCTGTTTGTGTCCGTTCTCGCGTCGTTTGTTTCGCGTGCCGGATCCTGTTGTTGCTCTCAGAGCTTAGACGGCGTGATTCGACGATCAAATTCTAGTCTTCGATCTGTATTTTGTTCTTCTGATCCTTTTTTTCCCTTCTCGTGGGTTCTCGTGCCGGAGATTTTACGGGAGTGCACGCTGGGAAATTCTCTGGGAACATGCATTTGACTCCTTCCGATGGCAGGCGGCTCTGAGGTTGTATACTTTCTTCGGGCATGGTGATATGGTTCCGGTTTGTCGCTGAAGCAAATTTGATCTAAATCCTTCGGGCAAATACAATGGGTCCTTATGGGATGCTGTCGTCGAATCTTCCTTGTTTCTCTTCGAGAGTCCTTTACAGGTGGTTTGGTTGGCTAATTCAGAAATATGAAGAAATTACGTTTATCTATTCTCCAAACTTAACGGCGCTTTTTTCACCATTATATTCTGCGCGTTAAATGTGTAATTGGCTATAATTATAATATCATTAAAGCAATAGATAGTAGTTGATGAGAACTCTTCTGTTACTTGTACTCTTGCATAATGCTACAGTTTGCCCTTTGGTCAACTAAGCTGGTGTCTCTGCCATGCAGGATCCAACTTCTTCAGCCGTTTGTTTTGGTTTCATATATCTTAGAGGCTGTTCCACCTTTAGAGTTCAGAGTTGTTGAGTGCTTTTGGTTTTCTACAGTATCAGTTTCATGGTGCATTACGTTGACTTCAATGTCATCATCATACCCTTATCTCAATCACCTTAAGGTGTTCTTAATGAATTTTCTTCCTCCATTCCTCTCAATCATAGATAACTCCCATTGATGGGTTGCAGCTTTCAAGTATTTCCCGCTTCCACCCTGTCATTTAAATATTCTCTCTTCCTTGTTGCTTCCCTAAAAGATAATTACAGGACACTTGTTACAACTACAATCGTGCATCAAACCATCTCAAACTCCTTCCCCCTTAATTTTCTTCTCTTTTGTGCTAGTTTTTGGTATTCTTTAAAATGTGAGGTGCATTATGTTAACTAAATCTTACAAATTTGAGTCCAGAGTTATACAACTGGAGCCAGTCCTCATTTTTGTCTTTCATTAGAACTTTAAAACATGAAATATTGCGAAGTAATATATTAGTCTCAGAGAAAACTTGCAGTTTTGGCTTAATGATATATATATATATATATATATATATATATATATATATATATATATATATATATATATATATATGTGTGTGTGTGTGTGTGTGTGCATCTCTCTTTATTTTGTCAAACATTCTGATCCATATCAAACTTATACAAGGTAATAAGAAGCACTAGAAATCCTTGACCTTAACAGAGAGCACCTTGAACAAAAAGGATAGTGCTTGGCATGAAGACCTTTTTTATGTGTGACTGATATTAATATTCTGTTATCCTTTTGCGTTCGGATGCCCGAAGGGTTGAAATATCTGAGAATAGTGATTGACCTACTTCTCTTTGTCCACCAAAAAAAACAAAGGACAGATTGTATGGAAGTTCCTTTTCTTTTCTAGTTGTTGCTTCCCCCTCTTTTTGGTGCCCCTGTACCTTTTCTTTTTTAACAAATTCTCTTGTCTTGATGTCTTCAAATAAAAAAGTGCATGGACAGCAGAGAAGGAATTCCTAGTATATATATATATATATATATATATATATATGTTTATCAGATGGCTGCTTGGGTCCTTAGAGATGGACTTGTTTGTTGAAGAAAAATCTGATGCAGTTACTTCATCAGACTGTTATTTCATATAACAATTTTTTTTTCACAGTGCCAACTAGGTAACAAATTTGAAAAATTTCCATATTTTAAGGTTTATATATTTGGTATTATTGTCTTCATTCTTTTTGGAAAGTGATGCCCTTTTTGGTGGTTAATCCCTACTTAGTAGAAAAATGGAAAAACTATATGTCATGTCCTTGGATGTTGTGTCAATAGTTTTTCAATTTAGTGGTGAAACCCAGAATTTCTCTATTAGTTCTTTAAGCATTGAAGACTAGTGCTACATATTTTGTGTAATGGCTCTTCTCCATTCTTTCTACAGATCAATTTCTGTTCCAAAGAGAACTCACAATGATACCTCACAAAATTTTATTGCAATAATTTTATGAGAAGGAATATATTAGATTCGGCCATGGCATGTCACGAGTTCATCCACCATTTTAAGGTTTTAAAGCTCCCCTGATTCATCCTAAAGCTTGATTTCGAGAAAGCCTTTGACAGAGTTAATTGGAAGCTTCTAGACACTCTCTTGGGAAAGATGAGATTCAAGGAAAAATGACGCTTCTAGATTCAAAGTTGCATCTCCTCTGCAAGCTGCTCCGTTCTTCTCAACTGAACGGCCTGCGGGTATTTTAAGGGAGCCAGGGGAATCAGGTAGGGAGACCCCCTTTCCCCTTTGCTCTTGAATGTGGTAGCAGAATATCTATCCTCATTAATTTATTCGGCCAAGAACTTGGGATGGCTCCTCCTCATAACGGACTGTGCAGCCTTTGATGTGCCGATCCTTTAGTTTGCAGACGATACCATTTTTTTTGGGGTTAATACTATGGATCAGATCCGAAAACTGCCTATATTGGGTCTATTTGAAATGGCTTCTAGTCAGAACATTAATTGGAAAAAAACCACCCCCGTAGGCTATCATATTGACTCATTTGCGCTTCAGGGTATGGCTGACTATTTGGGGTGCTCAGTGGGAAATTTACCAGTTACATATCTTGGACTCTCACTCTTTGACTCACGGTCTTCAGCGACACTTTGGTCCCCCTTTATTGAGAAATTTGAAAAGAGACTAGCTACTTGGAGGGGCAAGCTTTTATCTATTGTAGGGCGATTCATTCTCCTCAAGTCTTGTTTGGCAGGATTGCCAAACTATTTATTATCCTTCATGCACTGTCTGGTCTCTGTTTGCTACAGGATTGACGCCATCCGTCGGCATTTTCTCTGGAGAGGATCAGAGGACACCTTCATATATCATTTGGTGAGTTGGAAGAATATTTACATGCCCCGCAATTGGGGTGATTTAGGCATTCAGCCTACGAAGGAGATGAACAATGCCCTTATGCTCAAATGGATCTAGAACTTCAACATCAAGCATAACAGCCTATGGGAAGATATGGTCAGGTTCTATCGTCAACCTTCAGGTGCCTGGTGGACGGAGGATGGCGCTACTCGCCTCCTTTCCCTGATATGAAAAACAATTCAAAAACTCCTCCCAATATTCAGAGATGCAACTTCTTTCCACACAGGCAATGGAAGGCCCCTCCTCTTTTGGTCGGATGATTGGTGCGGCCCCGCCCCCACTCCGAGGATTTCCCAGGGCTCTCTAGGGTGGCGAGAGACCTCTCTTGCTCAGTGGCCGATTTTTGGAGAGATCGCTCATGGAGTCTCAAGTTTCGTCGGGGATTAAATGATGAGGAAACTTCGGCTTTTTGCTCTCTCCTCTCCAGACTCAGCAACATTACTATTCGTGAGCATGCAGTTGATAAACTAACATGGAAGCCCAACATTAATGGCCGATTCACAGTTGCATCTACCTACTCTCATATTAGAAAGCAAGATTACAGGATGCATGAGTACAAAGCAAACCTCGCATGGAAGCTTTTAGCGCCTAGTAAAATCAAATTCTCTGACAACCTCCATAAAAGAGGCAACACATCCCCCGATCGTGCTTGTCCCCTTTGTGGTGTGTGCGACGAGATAGTCCAACATATTCTCTTACATTGTGATTTTTCTTGGTAAGTCTAGATGAAGATCTTTCAGAAGATTGGACTCCAAATGGGGTTACATCAGGACCTTTTTGGCACCTATGAGATGGTTATGGGGATCCGCCCTCCTAGGTTGGGCAAGTTAATTCTCCTGGCATGCCTTGCACATGTCCCATGGTGCCTATGGCTCGAGCAAAATAACCGGAGATTTAACTCCAAGGCTAGCATCTCGGATAATACAGCTTCTCAGGCAGTGGGCCTTATCTCGAGTTGGTTACATACTAGGAAGGAGTTTGTCTCTCTATCGGGAGTTTCCCTTCGGGAAAATGGGAGTTTGATCGTGCATATGGCGGGGCCCTGCAGGAATCTGGTTAGGGCCGCCTGGGATCCTCTCCCTTGCCACTGCATCAAACTCAATTTTGATGGCAGTGCTCTAGGCTATCCTGGGCCGGCTGGAGTTGGTGATGTTTTCAGAGACAACAGTGGAGACCCTATTCTATCTTATGTCGGGCTAGTGGGTATTGCTGATTAAAATACTATTGAAGTGAGTGCTCTTCTATTCGGCCTCCAAATCTTCAAAGAGTGTCTCCATGGCAAGCTGCTTATCGAAGGAGACTCAAAGACTGTCATCAGCTGGTGTTCAAAAGATAGCTCCCCCCCTTGGCGCCATTGGCCAATCATTGATTGTATTGCTGACATCGTATCATCCATTCATTGTAATTGGAACCTCGTTCCTAGATCAACAAATTCTTTGGCTGATAAATTGGCAAAATTCGCAACCTCCCAGCTATCTCTCATTGTTTAGGAAAACTTCCCCCCTTGTAATCTGCTCGTTTGAGCTATCTCTTAATAAAATTCAGCATCATTTCAAAAAAATAAAAATGAGAACATATAATTTCTTATGAGATAAGTTGGCCTCCAAAATTTTCTTTAACATTTTGTTTGTGTTTGGTTGAACACCCGTAGCTCAAATATGTACTTTGAAGATGATCTAACACTCTGCATGGGGTTTTCTATGGCATAGTAATTCCTCTTAACCAATACACTACTATGACCAAATCGAACTTCTCTGCGGAATAATCATGCAATTTCATTCTGTACATCTCTGGTATTGTATCATAATTGTGTAACTTGCTTCATTTCATTAAATAGGACAAAATCTTAAAATACAGAAAAAAACTGGTGGAAAAAATTTTGAAGAGTATTTTTTTTTTTTGGAATGTTGGTATTCTTATTAAATAAGAAGAAAAGAAACTGTGGTGGATCACTTTCATGGTGCTACCATCACTTGTAGTGGAGCTGCAGTGGTCCTTATGAATGACTACAATTGGAGAGTTGGATGCTATTGGCAGAAGGAATGCATCTTTCTGAATGAGCTGACTGATTTAATGTGGAAATCTTCTCTATGCTTCTATTTCCACTTGCTTATTTTGAACATTTACCTTGTTCCACGAATTTATCTGATGCAATCTTAATAGTGCCTTGATGAACAGAATATTGCTACTCAGTCATTAAGAGGGTTGTAGGTTCAGTTTGATACAATATACCCAAGCTGTTTCTCTGTCATCGAGAATGTTGTATGCTCAGTCGACACACTAAATCAATAAACTCATTTTTACTATTGCTTTATATCCATCAACAAAGCTCACTTCTTGAACATTTTACTGTAAGGAATTCTTCTATGCAAAACTACCATTCAACAATTCAGATAACCATTCTTTGGCAAGGCACATGCAAGAGGCAGTTCTGGTATTATCCCATGGTTTTTATTGAAATCCAGAAATGTTACTCAGCGAGTGCCTCACAACAACAAAAACTGCAGAAAGTACGTAGCCATATGAGAAGTGCCATTTATTTCCTACACAACAGCAATACTCCTGTCTAGTACAGGTTACTGAACACATTTATCAGTGGTAACCTTTCCATAACTGAATTATGTTCTGACAAGTACCCATGAATTCCCTTAAATTTCTTCTATCCAGAGGACTGACATTCAAATAGAGCCAATAGTAAAATGCTATGTTGGATTTCTTGTGCATTTACATTCATGTATGCATGACTTCTTTTACTCGATCTCTTTAACCATTTTTTTTCTGAAATTTTGGATAAAGTTGAAAAGACAGAAATCACTAGAGTTTCCAGATCACATCTTTCAACTTGACCTTTTAAATCAGATATGACTCCATTATCTGCTAACTACTTTGATAATGTAGTTTCATGTTTAGTTTATCCTGTTTCACTATATTGCTTCACTCAGCAAACACAGATTGTTTGCTCCAAATAAAATTCCTAACAAATTTTTTTTTTAAATAATCTTAACAAATTTTGATTGAACAACCTTGAGAATCTTGTCCCCCCAGACACAAACTTCTTCTCAGTCTTGATGGCCCACTAGAATGGAACTTTGGAGAACATGATAACTTGTCCCCTCACCACTCCCTCTGGTTTTATTGCCATTTTGTTGGGAAAAGTGATGGTGTGCTTGTACGCTGTAGAAATTTCTTTCCTTACCTTGAGAATTTGAGAAGACTACCTGCTGATAGGTCATTTGAAGATGAACCACTGCATTACCTCAAATAGACAAATTATAAAAATACTCCCTTTAATGTCTTGGCCTCTGTAAGATTGTTCCTTCAGGATCTCCTTATAGCTGCCAGAAATCCTGGTTCGTCCCTTACTGTTGAAGGGCATTCTGCTGTTCTCATCAACTGGTGCAGCAAGAAGCTTGAATGTTATGGGGGAAATTACTGGCATCGCTCAATCTCTCCACATCAGTTGGAGATAATTCCCTAGATTGGCAACTCTTTTTTTGTATTTCTCATTGTTGTATTCATTTGGGATGCCATTTTTGTTGATAGAGGTGTTTGTGCTTTCTCCTCCTAAAAAAAAGATCTCTTGCAATTTCCAAAAGAAAAAGATTGTTTTTTTCAAGGATTGGTTTGTGAAAATCCTCCAGCACCTGGGTTTTCCCATGGAATTGCATGCAATGAATTTGTGACCTCGAGCAGTTGGTATAGGGTTTTGCTAATGTCTTTTTTGTTGTACTTTAGGGCCGCACAACTTCTCATTAGCCTGTGTTGTGTGTTGTAAATTCAAGTTAATGCTTTAGGTAAAGCTTTTTTTTGTTTTTTCTGAAATGGTGAGTATTTTATTCAAGGCAAGCCAAAGAACAAACAACTAAGAAGGGATCACTCCCCTAACAATGAGAGATTGGAGGGAAGTTCCTTGCTTAGCAAGGGAATCTGCTAAAGCATTAGTTAATCTGGAAACATGGTTCCAATTAAACTCAAGAAGAGAAACAATATCTATAATTTCATATAATGTTTTCCAGTGGCGCCAAGGAGGATCAGACAAGGTGGAGCCCCATGCAATAACGGCTTTGGTGTCGCTCTCAATTAAGAGCTGGCCCCTGAAGTGATCTTGGAAAATGATAAGCCCATGAAGAAGTGCATGGATCTCCGCGGTTGTAGAGTCATCAATGCCCAAGGGACCTGAATACGAAGCAAGGACAGCTCCATCACTGTTTACTCCTCCAAAACCACTTTGCCTGGGATGCTGAGTGCAGAATGCTGAAAGCAACTCTTTGCTCATTTGACTAGCCATAGAATGGTCGTTCGGGAGCAAAATTAGATTCCAATTTTGTTGAGCAAGGTGGTCCAAACCTTCCAAGAGAATTGACAGTGTAATAGTAGGTGATCAACACATTCGGGATGCAGAATTAAATTCCAATTTTGTTGAGCTAGTTGGTCCAAACCTTCCAAGAGAATTGACAGTGTAATAGTAGGTCATCAACGGATTCTCCCTCCATGTCACAAAAGGGGCAGAGGATATCCAGATTGCTATTCCCTCTGCGTCTAAGATTTGTGGCAATGAGGATTTTTTTAAGGAGGGCGCTCCACATAAAGAAGCTAATCTTAGCGGGACCAGAAAGCTTCCAAGAAATAGCAGCAGTATGAGTTTCAGCCATGGGGTTTCATCCTTTGAGATAGTTATAAGCTGGCGACACAGTACACTTGCCATTGTAATCGTGAGCCCATACCATTTGATTAGTAGCTTTAGTTCTGATCTGACCCATTCTTCTTTTATTGCAATATACACCTTTTTATTAAAAAAAAAAAAAGAAGCTTTAGTCTGACCCTCATGGAACACAAGGAGGTGAGTAGCTCGCTAGTAGCAACAGCCAACATAAAGATAGGTCCCAATTATCGCTAGGGCCCACAGTCAAGCCAGTGGTCATTCCAAAATTAAACCTTTACACCATTACCAATGTAGTATCTAGTTATAGCATTGAACATTGGCAGTAAAGGGTAAAGGGATGTTAAGTACCTAGCCAATACTACCCAAAAGACCGCCTGTTAGTTAACGGAAAGCCAAGTACTTAACCCAGGACTACAACATCACATCCCCCTTGGAGAATGGGCTTGTCCCCAAGCCCATCCGTTGCGAGCCGAAGGGTGACGACCGCCCATACGGCCTAGGGCCTGGCCCGGCCCCGGCGGCTTAACACATAGCGACGAGGTTTTTGCCTGCGTCTGGGATTCGTGATCGCCCACGCCGTCTGCCGGGATTCGAACTCGCAACGTAAGGACCGGCTTTGATACCAAATGTTAAGTACCTAGCCTATACTACCCAAAAGACAGGCTTGTTAGGTAGCGGAAAGCCAAGTACTTAACCTAGGACCACAACAAGGGATCGCCAGAGGGGGTGAGAGTCTCGTTCTTTACCCCCCTTTAGTCCACCAGTGGGAGCTTCAGTATAGCTTGTTGGTAACCATTGGGTGCCATATGGCCTCTTGCATAGAGTTGAATTTCCAAAACCATTTGAGAAGCAAGGCTAGATTTCACCCCCCCACCCCCCCTCCTGCTTCTTATGTTTATTAACATCCTTCCAGGTAACAAGATGGTACTTAAAATTATCATCAACACCCCTCCAAAGCTTGAAATAGTTTTAACTGTAAGCAGGTTGTTAACAAACAATTTTTTGTGGCATTTGAATCCCACATAGGTTAAAGTCAGGAAAAATCTTTTGGTTATTAGTTGGGAAGGGGCCTTCAACTTTGTGGCTAGTCATATTGGATGAACCTAAAGCTAACTTAAACATAGTATCAGAGTGAGTACCAGTAAATGAGCCTCCACCTGAGATTATCCGTGTTGGAGCCATAACAAGGGCCCACACATGAGAGGGTGTTTAGAGTTGTCCCACATTGATCCTGGATCCATGTGGGACCATTCTAATGAGATCAAACTAAATACTTTCCCATGTGATTATATTGATCACTACATATGCAATTGTAAATTGCATAGAACCATTTGCTTGGGCTAACATGTTTACCATTCTTTCTTTATTCTTTTAGATTTTTTACCTGAAGAAGTTTGTGCAAATTTTTTATCATACATGTCTACTTATTTTGTTTCACTTGAATTTTGTTTTGTTTATAGAAAATGCTGCTTTAATTGTCAAATATGATTGTTTTTTTTTGTTTGTTTGCAGATTCATCCTGGTCAAGTTGTCAGAAATACGTAAAGAAGTGCAGTGTCCCATATGTTTAGGTACAATAATGAAAAATGCAATATTTTCATAATGTTCAGAGATATTTGTTGTTGGTGGTAGTAGGTGTAAATTCAGTACTTGAAAACATTTCTTTCTGTATTAGCTATGTAAAATCATGATCCACAACTATCTCTCCAATAGGATCTGATAGTGGACTGTTTCTTTAAAAATCTGTACTAGATGATACCTGTGAATCAGTAACATAAATTGTAAACCATCTGAGGTTGTGTTTTAGTTATTGAATTTCACCGAGATATATTTGAATTAATGTAACTTTTTTGTTATGTTCTACCTGCCTTTATGTGGTGTGAATCCTTACCCCATGTGGTGTTGGACCAGCCTCTATAGTGTAGCTTGTTTAATGTGATGGATGAGATTAAAATCCCATACTTCAGTTAAAAAAAAAGGTTAAAACCCCATACTTTTTTTAGATCTTTTGGGCCATGGTGAAATTTTTAATTTTTTTTTGACTAATTGTTAAATGAGTTGGCTGAAATAGCCTAAATACATCATTTTGGCATCTGCTGAAATCAAGTTTTGAGGATTTGCCCTGAATACGTGTAGCCTCTTGAAGCTTGATATGATCATATTATTGATCATTTATGTCCGAATACATGCAACCTATTTTACTCCTTGGGCCTAGTTTCTTAGTCCAAAAACCAGATAGGCATCCTTTTATAGAAAGATCTCTTTCTTTAGCTTCTTTGTGGGCAAGAAAATATGAAGAATTACTTAGTTGACCTTTTCTAATATTTTGGTTTATATTCTTGGAACAATTTTTCGTAACATATTGCTGCTAATTTTTTTTTTCTGATCTATTATTTTTCTTTTACAAGAAAGATTAAAAGGTGAGATTGAGGAGAGAAAAGAGAGAATTGAGAGAGAGAGAGGAAGAAGGAGAGGGAAGAGACCTCAATTTGAGTCTCGTCGGGCACAAGCACAAACACCCCCCCCCCCCCCCCCCCCCCCCCCCTCCCCCCCGCCAGTCTTCTATTGATTAAGTGAGATTTTACAAAAATGCCTCTATTACTTAAACCACTTAAAACTCTTATATCTCCCAAATTACATGAAATTAAGCCTAGTGACATAATCAAACATGTAGTATAAGATAATGCAGATATCAGGAACATTACTGATGTAAAAAGACCAAAATACCCCTTAGTAACTTTTCTAACACTCCCCCTCAAGTTGGAACATTTATGTCCATAAAGCCCAGCTTATTGTAGAATATCACAAGCACGCGTTTTCTTAAGTTTTGCGAACACATGCCAAGTTGATCAGCAGACCGAGCATAGGGAGTGACTACTTCCTTCTTCATTACAACATCCTAAATAAAATGATAATCCACCTCAATGTGTTTTACTTCTCTCATTAAACACACGATTCCTAACAATAAATATTGTTGTTTAATTGTTACAATACATAGTCATAGGTTCATCCTAATGAAAACCTAACTCTTGGGCCATAGACCTTACCCACATCAATTCATTGACAGTATGAGCCTTGTTTTATACTCAGCCTTAGCACTGGATCAAGCTACAACATTTTGTTTCTTGTTTTTCTAGCTTATCAAGTTTCCTCTTAGAAACACATAATACCCAATGGTAGACTTCCTATCAAGTTTGGAACTTACATTGTCTACATCTAAAAAAGTTTCTATCTTTAGGTGATCATGAGGTTTAAAGAAGAGACCTTTTTCAGGTGAACTTTTCAAGTATCTCAAGATTCTGTGTGCAGATTCCAGATGGATTTCGTGGGCATTCATGAATTGACTAATAACACTGACAACAAAAGAAATGTCTGGGGGAGTAATAGGAACATATATCAGTTTACCAACTAATTACAATAATATCGTCTTATCATTGACTTCAACACTTTGATCATCATGAAGACTATGTCCACCTTCCATTGGAGTTTCAATCGACTTATCACCCAATAATCCATATTCTTCTAACATATATGTAACATACTTCTTTTGTGTCAACACAAGACTTGACTTGCTTCTCACCACTTCAATTCTCAAAATTTTTTTTAGCGAACCAAGATCTTTAGTTTGGAAAGGAAATACTTATAAAGAAATAAACTAGTTATAGGACAATGATCCCAAACATCTGAATGAACAATGTCAAACAATTGACTGCTCCTGTGGTGAGATACAAGAAATGTTGTCGGTGATGCTTGCCCAACTGACATGATTCGCACTGAAATGAAAGAGTGGAAAAAAATGCAAGAAAAAACTAAACCAGTTTTGTCAAAGATGGATGTTCTAATCGTAAATACCACTGTAGAGGTGAGACTGTAAAATGTAAAGTATGTATTGTATTATCTGGTAGGTGGCTCTCCAAAAAATACAATCCACCTCTCTCATACACAAAACCAACCATCTTCTTCATTTCGAGAACCTAAAACACGTAATATATAGGATAAAAGGTCAATGAACAATTCATTGATTTGGCCAACTGACTAACAGACAATAGACTCAGAACCATCACCTGGTGTAGGAGACATGAATGATGTAGGAGTAATTGTACAAATCCCTTGAACCGATGATACAGAACCATCAACTAAGGTAACATGTTTAATATCCACCGATGAGACATGAACAGATGTCTTACTCATGCTGAGTTTTCTAACCGCATCTCTCTTCAATGCAATTTTCAATCTATTCTGCACTTCGAAAGGGTTCAGTAGAAGCAAAAAGCCCGCTTCAAGTGGTTGGCCGAGGGGGATGCTAACACAAAGTTCTTCCATGCCATCTCCTTGGCCCGTAGGAGGACTAACTGGGGCACCTCCTTGTTTATTGACAACGAGGTTACCATGGATAAGACCTCCATTACTAATGTTTTTCTCAGTTTCTTTGCAAATCTTTATAGAGAGGAGCACCACCACCGGCCCAAGCTCTCCAGCCTTCACTTCTCTGTGATTTCCCCAATTCTGGCAAGTTTCATTGAGTTTCCTTTCTCTGACTTGGAGGCTGAGGATGTTGTACTGGGACTCCCCCGGGATAAGGCCCCGGGGCCTGACGGATTCAATGGGAAATTCTACAAGGCTTGCTGGCCGGCTGTGAGGTTGGACATCATTTCCATGGTCCGAAGCTTCTATGATCGTGGAATCACCTTTAAGAGCGTGGGTGCTTATCTTATTGCTCTGGTCCTCAAGAAAACTAGTATGGAGCGCCCTTAGGATTATCGGCCGATCAGTCTCGTTTCAAGTCCCTACAAGATCATCGCCTGCATCTTGGCTCATCGTCTCGAGGTTGTTCTACCTACCATCATCCACTGGGGCCAGAGTGCTTTTATCAAAGGTCGTGATATACTTGACTCAGCTATGGCCACACATGAAATTGTGGATCATTTTGCCAGGATGGGCCGGCCACGGTTTGTCCTTACATTGGACCTCGATAAGGCTTTCGACCGAGTTAGTTGGTCCTTCCTAGACGACATTATGCAGCGTATGGGCTTCAGAGACAAATTGAGATTTTGTTTCCGCAATTGTATCTCTTCAGCCTCTTACTCCTTGCTCCTCAATGGCACAATTTGTGGCTTCTTCTAGGGCACTTGAGGCTTCTGTCAAGGAGACCCCCTCGCCCCCACTCCTCTTCGACATCATTGCTGAGTACTTATCCTCTATGTTCTACTCTGCCTACAGCATTGGTTGGTTAAAGGCCGTCTCCGAACAGAGTTGCTTTGACACCCCCTGCTCCAGTTCGTGGATGACACCATTTGCTTCGGCGTCTGCACATTTGACCAAATCCACAACATTTCTTGGAAGGGTAGGATGCTCTCCAAGGCTGGTAGATTGATCCTCTTAAAATCATGCCTCACAGGTATTCCCAACTACTTCCTCTCTTTCCTGGCTTGCCCCACCTCTATTAGCCGGCGCATTGACATGATCAAGAGACGTTTTCTGTGGAGTAGCACTGGAAATGACTTTCACTATCACCTTGTCAGTTGGGATGAAGTGTGTAAGCCAAAATCTTTGGGTGGGCTCGGGATCAGGCATACCAAGGAAATGGAACATGCTCTATTGTGCAAGTGGTTTTGGAATTTCAACTCTTCCTCGGGGGCTTCGTGGAAGCCAATGGTTGCCTTAAAGTTTCGGTATCTTGGTGATAGATGGATCACTGGCGGCAACTGTCGTCATCTCTCCCCCATTTGGAAGACCATGTTTCATTTGTTCTCCTCTTTTTGCACTGCCATTTGGTTCTTTGTTGGAGATGGTTCCAGTTTGCGTTTCTAGACGGATTGGTGGTCGGGTGATGGCTCTCTTGCCTCGTCTTACCCACCACTGCTTCAGCTTACCACCAGCCGCGACTTATCTGTCTCTGACGCTTGGCGGAATGGCTCATGGAATCTCTGCCTTAGACGCGACCTTACTGATGAGGAAGCTAGTTTTGTGGCTTTATTGATAGTCTCGGTAGTGTTATGGTTCGCCCTCAGACGGCTGACCGGATGATTTGGCTCCTTGATGACACCAGGCGATTTTCGGTTTCCTCGACCTACCGTCATCTTATGTGATGGACCCGGCCTCCTACCCCACATCTGGTTACTCTTGCCTGGCGCTTCTCGGCCCTGCCCAAGGTGAAGTTTTTCCTTTGGAGTGCCTACCACAACAAGATCCTTACTGCAGACAACTATATTAGGTTTGGCAACACCACTCCCGATCCTCTCTATCCCTTCTGCGGGATGGTGGCTGAAACTGTGAATCACTTCCTCCTCCACTGTGACTTCGCCTGGAAGGTCTGGACCTACATGATTGACAACATGGGACGCAGCTTTTGCATCCCACTTGTCCTGAGCACCATGTGTTGTTTCTCTTCTGGAACCCGCCTGCCCAGCCTGGGCAAGCTTATGTTGGCTGCTTGCATTGCTTTCGTTCCTTAGTGCCTTTGGAAGGAAAGGAACTCAGATGGTTTGACTGTACTTTCCGCTTTGCTAATGAGGTTTCCTTCACTGCCATTGGGCTCATATCTACTTGGATCCGCACCCGGATGGAGTTTGTTTGCCTCTCTTATGCCCCGGTCCGTACCAATTGGAAGTTTATTGCTCAGATGTCTGTCCCCATTGCCCCCCACTGAATTATTGTTTGGAAGCCTCCTCCCTCCGGATATTATAAGGTAAACTTTGATGGTAGCTCCTTTGGGAACCCGGGTTTGGTGGAGTGATTTTTTATCCAAGGGACACTGCCATCCTTTCTTACTCTGGCCCTCTCGGAATTGCTGACTTGACCACTGCTGAGCTCTCCGGTCTCCTTCACGGCTTGCGAATTTTTCAGAACCACGTCAGTGGTCCCCTTATCGTGGAGGGAGACTCCAAGATCGTCATCGGATGGTGCTCCACCTCATCTTTCCACCCATGGCGTCATTGGCAAAATTTTCTTGATATTTTGGACATTGTATCCACCTCATAACACACACACACACACACACACACACTCCTTCAGTCTCTTGTTGTTAGGGGAGGTCTCCCTTGATGTATCTTCTCTTTCTATAACATAAAATTGTTAACATTTCAAAAAAAAAGGTAACATGTTTAATATCAGATGACTCTTTTAAGTTCGAAAATAAATATGGCATACTAGACATATGAGTTATAGCACTTGAGTCAATAACCCTAGTGGACGATGGACGCACATGATGAGCATACATACTTCAACTAGGCCGAATGGCTTTAGAAAGTGGAAATCTTAGCCGTAGATGTTGAGGAAGAAGCAACCGAGAGTTGAGCCGTACTTTGTACTAGTTGTTGTTGTTGTTGTAGTAATTGGTACATTTCATCGGAGGACCCTGGTATAGCACTGTTTACCATCTCAATAAGAGTCTCACTGTTATCATGAATGATCAAGTTTACCCACTTTGGTTTACCAAACTTGATCCAGCACTTATCTGAGAAATGGTTTGTCCTGCCACAATGATTACACTTCCTCTCACACTTGCCATCACCTCGGCTTTGACCATGACCAGATTAATCTCTGCCTTTGCCCCTACTAGCACTATTACGATCTCTAGAAGACTCTGTAAAACCAGAGGTGTGAAGTGCAAAGACATCCACCACCTTAACTCCTTTGCCATCCTTGGGAACAATAGTAGTTTCAACATGCATAATTCTGTTAAATGTAGTAGATAAGGAAAGCACATCATTTGAGGCAAGTAATTGTGCCTTTACTCTGTCAAATTTAGAACCCTGGCCATCAAGGAATTTAGCAATCAGCAACTGGTTCTATTGTTTTCTCAATTCCCGTTCATTAGTAGTGAACAGATGATAGACATTTATCTCCTGTCATACCCTAGAAACTCACTTTAATATTTTGTAACCAATTTGTTACCTTTCTTGATACCGAGGAAAACGGTGTATACTTCATTCTCTCGAGATAGATTGCTCTTCTATGCATACAATGATTCTAGGAACACCCACATCTCTTTTGGGTATCACAATTCATGCTTTGATTCCTCAATTTGGAATATACAATGTTTACAATTCATGTCATAACATGGTAGTCTTCTGCTTCCTGATCATCATTTATAGGTACTAAGGGATCTTCTCTAATATATCTAGACTTCCTCTTAGCTTTCAAATACATTCAAACAGTCTTAGCCCAGCTAAGGTAATTTTACTCATTCAATGTTTCTGAAGTGATAGCAATAGTATCCTTCCATTAGAACTGCTAACTTCCCTTGACGGAATATAAACTTTACTAGAATCGGCCATCATGATAGAATAATATTCAATCCAACCCTAACTTCACTTAACAATTAATTGTGCGAGTGCCGAGTGTTAAATTGTAGAGCCTAATTAACGCCTTACGCTGAATTGGTCGTGGATTGACCTTTGCGGAGCCCCCATCTGATCCACGATATATTGACTGTTGTTTCATTAAGGTTAGTTTAGGAATTTTACTCTTGTATCGCGGTTGCCCTAATTTTCTCTTTATAATTGAAGGGCACCGCTATTAGGGTTTTATCATCTTAATCCAAGGAGCATCTCAAGTTGCAGCCCGAGAGGTTAGAGAGAAACACCTGTAAGTGCACGATTTCTCTTGTAAACTATTTCATCTTCATAGTGGACTGCAGCGGTGGAAGATAGGATGTAGTTTCACCTTGAGGTGAACCTGTATAAATCTTGTTGTTTGTTTTCGTGCTTGCTTTTCTTTTCTTCCACGATTATTATTATTGTTCTCGTTAGTATGGAATTAGGGCGTTTAATTCTTAACACCGAGTATGTGGGCCCCACTCCAAAAATTAAGGTAAGGTTAGAGAGGCAATTTGATGTGCACAACCCAGTCAAGACCGGATAACACCAAAGAATGCAATTAAAGAAATATTTGTCCTAAATTCAACCCAATAGGGCTGACATCAGCCTATTGCAGGATGAAGCAAGCAAGGGGACACCAAGAAAGCTGCACACTCTCAGGAAAAAAGGCAATTTAATCCTAGTAAATTCTCATGGGACAATAATTAGACTAAGAACTGCTCAATAGGCTGTAAGAACCACCGACCATAAGGTTATGGTAGAGGAAGAATAAGAAAGGTCAGATTTTTTACCAACCAGTCAGACGTGAATCTTGCGAAATACCCTTTTCTAGGAAGTCACACCCTTTAATGGAGAGATCTGATGGAGAATAAGGACTTCCAACGACAATCTACTGCTTTGATACAATGTAAAAAGATGAGATTGAGGAGAGAAAAAACAGAAATTGGGAGAGAGAGTCTCGTTGGGGGTTGAGCTCGACCTCCCTCTTCTATTTATTAAGTGAGATTTAGCAAAGTAAAAAAAAGCCCTACATACTTAAAATCATTTAAAACTTATGTCTCCAAAATTACATAACCAGATTACATGAAATTAAGCCTAGTGACATAGTATAAGATAATGTAGGTATCAGAAACATCTGCTGATGTAAAAAGACCAAAATACCCCTCAGTAGCTTTTCTAACGTAAAGATTTCAGAAATTCTCTGGGACCATTTCCAAAACTAAAAAAAAGATGATTATGGGCGCTCTTTTCTAGCTTTCTTCTTTACATGTCTTTTCTTCAAGTGCTTATGCATAGATTCTGCTCTTTTTGGACAAAGTGGGTAATATCATTGACTTTGACCTCTTAATATTTGGCAGGGATTATTCGGAAGACAAGAACTGTGATGGAGTGCTTGCATCGATTCTGCAGAGAGTGCATTGACAAATCAATGCGACTGGGGTGAGTTCATCCTTCTGTGCTTCAAATGTATTCGACCACTTTGGAAAGGTGTGGAGGACAACTTCTTTGTCCTTTCTGAGTTTTATTTTTTATTTCAAAAAAGTCATGGATTTTGGAAATTAAGTCAAACTTTTCCAGTAAAAAAAGACTTATAAAGTGTTTAGATTTAGAAAGAAAAGAGAGAGGAGAGAGATGGAAAGAATTGGAGAGATTGAGAAGGGAGTGAGAGACTTCAACTTGTTGAAATGATATTCAAGTAACCAGTCAACCTTTTTTCGATAAAAGTGATTATTCCACTTAATGGATGAACTTTTGAGTACAGAAAGGAGATAATGCAATATGAAGTGGAGACTGTATTAGGATTTAGGACTCCTAAAGCTAATTGACTTTGGCTTTCTAGATATATGAGTCTTTAACCTGTGTACCAATTTTGTAAAAACTTTGATTTTCATAGATAACATGCTACACAATCTGACTTTGTTTCATCAATGAAGACCTGAGTATAAAATTATTTTGTAAATATTACTAATGATTTATAAAACTATTGAAACTCTTGGAAAATTGTTTTCTCTATCTCTAGCAAAGTGTTAGAGGTAACTAACATGCTTTTTTGTTGGTGGCAATACCTGAACAGTCCTCACTATTTTCTTTTGTTTCGTTTTAGATCTTGTCAGTAAGTTTGTATTAGCAACTTGTAAATTAGATTTCTTGATTTTTCATTCTTGTAATTATTGGCAAAAGGAAAATGATAAATGAAGTGTTCTAGAAAGAATTAGAAGTGCATTGCTTTCTGCTAAAAAGCTTGCAACTGTTACCAAAATTGCTGTCAAACATTCATGGTGCTTATTGTTATGCCAAAAAGTGCATAAACAGAGTTTTAAATCCCAATGATGCATTTAGGACAAGGTTTTAATCTTGCTGGGTTAACATGAGTAGAAACTTCCAGCAAAATAATAATTTTTGACCATGTTAATCATCTTTTCAAGGACTTGAAATGAGTAACGATCAGCATTCTAGCAGAAAGCATTCTTTATGCACCAATTCAATCAGTGGTTAGCATCTGCAACTATCATGGTCTGGATTAAAATATATGTTATTACACCACTCTTGGAGGAAAAGGATTCATGCAGTTGTGTACAGGTGGGAGGGTTCTGATGACTATTTTCAAGAGCTGGGGGTATTTTAGTAATTTATGATGTGGGTAGATCTGTAATTTGTTCGACAAAAGGGTCCAGGTTAGAGTGTTTAAAGAGATAAGGTTATCGAGTAAATCTTGTGAGTTTAGAAGGGTGTTTTACATACTTATGTTTTAAGTCGTGCGGGGAGTTTCAGTTTTGTAAAAGCACTTTAGTGAGAAATAAAACCGGATGGGGGGTCTACTTTTCCCCCATCCAGAAGGCTGTACGACAGCCCCTTCTCTCCCATTCTTCTTCTTTTCCTCTTTTCTCTTCTATTTTTAGTTTTCACAATAATGATGATGGTACCACACCTTTTCATGTTGAAAAGACTTATTAGTAGGGCTCTATTTTTGGGGTCTGTACATCTGTGCTGCCTCATTTCAATGTGTGACTGGTCTTTTTATTTTGTGGGTCACTACCACTGTATGCCTCATTTCTGAATTTTTACTGTGCAAATACCACGTCAGCAGACATTTCATCTACTTACTTGTAAATAAGGAAGAGATGCATTATCATATAGACTAACAAGTGGCTATGGGACAGCAACAATGAGTGTCCTGCATGCCGAACACATTGTGCAAGTCGTCGTTCTTTGAGAGATGATCCAAAGTATGATGCCCTCATTGCAGCTCTGTATCCAGATATTGATAAGTATGAGGAAGAGGTAATTTAGGTGCCTGTGTGCTGTCATAATTCTGATTTACAGTTTGTTTTCCCTATTGAGCTCATTTTTGCTTGATCCATGGGTGCAGGAATTGGCTTTTCATGAAGAGGAAAAGAATCGCAATAAGCAGGTGATCACTTTGTTTAGTTCTATCTCAGACTGTAAATGGTTTGGATTCAGATTGGTCCTAGATATATCCTCCAGCATCCGTTTAGGGGTCCTGTAGATTTTATAGGACCCCTTTACTGATCAGGTCCAAGTCCTACTTTTGCACAAATTATATGCACTTCAACAATCAAAGCCAATAGCCCCTAGAAAAGCATTTGGTTTTATGTGATCACTATCAGAAGAGATAAAAATCTAGTTATATCAATGCTCTGTTAAACTTATTAGGGCATTTGTACTTGGTCCATTGATCTGGATCCACATCAAATTGACAAATGGTAGAATTGGACTTAAATTAATTGTTGTTAGGCCCTCTCTCTACTTGAGATGCGAGGAATTTTAACCATCTTGTCTGATTATCTGATTATGAAATAGAGACGGACAAGTTGAAACATCAGAGGGGTTTGGCCTTCATAGGTTTTTTAGAAATGCAGCTTTTAGGTTTTCAAAACCTGACTAAACCTCTGGCAAATGTGCTTGCCAAGTCAGGAGCAACCTTTCAATCTCTTGTTGATAGGGATATGCTTCCAGTTTCTTTGTAATTCTTGTTGTTAATATATACATCCTTTTCAAAAAAAAAAAAAAAAAAACTGACTAAACCTCTGGACCTTGTCCAAAATAACTTTTTTTTTTTTGAAAAGCTATCCGAAATGGCTTTCAACTAACTTGTCTCCGATCATTGGCAGATTATGATTGATACCCATTTTGGCAGTTCCCCCCCTCCCTTTCAGGTTCAACAATAATTGGATGGCGGACCCCTCTTTTGATCTTTCTCTCCAATCCTTTTGGGAGAATATGACCGTTGCAGGACCGAGAGGGTGGGCCTTCCCAATCAAGCTTAAGATGCTAAAGCCGCTAATGAGGACTTGGGCTTCTGAAAAGAAGGCCTCTTCCTCAATTGCGAGAACCGATGCCCTTGCTCAGATAGCCATTCTCGACTCGGAGGAGGAAGTCAGAGGTCTCTCTTCTCCGGAAGTCTCTCAGAGGTATGCCCTTCAAGGGCAATTGTAGTCCTTTGCATACAACAAGTTAGTGCACTGGAAGCAACGTGCAAGATTCAAATGGCTCTCTGATGGGGATGCTAATACAAAATTCTTCCATGCAGTCGCCTTTGCACGAAGAAGGGCCAACCGCATTGTCACACTCAACGTCAACGGTGAGACCACCTCGGACCGAGCCATTATTTCTAACTCACTGGTGAATTTTTTTGCAGATTTATACTCTGATCACTAGCCATTTCGACCCTTCTTCCAAAGGGTTAACCTTCAGGTTATTCCATCACCTGCAGCCAATCTCATTGAGCTCCCCTTCTCTACGTGGGAAATTGAAATTGCAGCCCTTGGTCTTCCTTTGGATCATGCTCCCGGCCTGGATGGATTCAACGGGGAATTTTATCATCGTTGTTGGCCCTTCATCAGAGAAGACATTTCCAGCATGGCCTGCTCCTTTCATCAGCATGACATCAGATATAGGAGTATCGGAGCCTCTTTCATTGCCCTCATCCCTAAAAAAGATGGGGCAAAGCTCCCATCCGACTTCCGGCCGATCAGTCTCACTACTAGTGCATATAAGGTGATTGCGTGCCTTCTTGCTAGTCGTCTCAAGGTAATCCTCCCTATTGCCATTCACCATGGTCAGAGTGCTTTTATTAAGGGAAGAAATATTCTTGATTCAGCCATGGCATGTCATGAACTTAGTCATCATTTCAAGGTCGAAAGCTCCCCAGATTCATCCTCAAGCTTGACTTCGAAAAGGCATTTGACAGAGTTAACTGTAAGTTTCTGGACACCCTCTTGGGGAAGATGGGATTCGGAGAAAAATGGCGCTTCTAGATCCAAAGTTGCATCTTCTCTGCAAGCTACTCTGTCCTTCTCAATGGCACAGTTTGCGGGTACTTTCAGGGAACCAGAGGAATCAGACAGGGAGACCCCCTCTCCCCCCTGCTCTTCAATGTGGTGGCAGAATACCTATCCTCCTTGATCTACTCAGCCAAGAACATGGGATGACTCCTACCCACGATTGATTGCATAGCCTTTGATATTCCGATTCTCCAATTTGCAGATGATACTATTTGCTTCGGGGTTGGTACTATGGATCAAATCAGAAAATTACGTGTTGTGCTAGGATTGTTTGAATTGGATTCTGGTCTGAGCATAAACTAGGAAAAACCACTCCTTGGCTATCATATTGATCCAGCCGGACTTCAGAATATGGCGGACTATCGGGGATGCTCTGTGGGAAATATGCCAGCTACGTATCTTGGGCTCCCACTTTTTTATTCTCGGTCTTCGGCGTCACTATGGTCCCCCCTCATTGAGAAATTTGAAAAGAGGCTAGCCACTTGGAGGGGTAAACTCGTATCAACAGCGGGGTGTCTCACTCTCCTCAAGTCTTGTCTGGCGGGGCTTCCAAATTATCTGTTATCATTCATGCACTGTCCAGCCTCCGTTTGCTCCAAAATTGATGTCATCCATCGACGATTTTTGTGGAGGGGTTTAGAAGATACCTTTAGATACCATCTGGTCAGTTGGAAGGATATTTGCATGCCCCATAATAGGGGAGGATTGGGCATCCGGCCTACAAGAAATGAGCAGAGCTCTTATGCTCAAATGGATTTGGAATTTCAACAACAAGCACAACAGTTTATGGAAGAATATGGTGAAACTCTACCTTCAGTTTTCAGGTGTATGGTGGAGAGAGGGTGGCGCTACTCGCCTCCTATCCCCGATACGGAAATCAGTTTTCAAGCTCCTTCCAGTATTCAGAGATGCTACCACATTTCACACGGGTAACGGAAGGACTCTTCTCTTCTGGTCGGATGAATGGTGTGGCCCCCGATCTCTCTCAAAGGACTTTTGGGGGCTGCATAGGGTGGCAAACAACCTCTCTTGCTATGTGGCTAATTCATGGAATGATCACTCGTGGAGTCTTCAGTTTCGTCGGGGATTAAATGATGAGGAATCGTTGTTTTTTTGTTCTCTCCTTACTAAACTCAGCAGTACTATTATTCGGGAGCACTCAGTTGATAAGATGATTTGGAAGCCCAATAACAATAGCTGATTCACTGTCACTTCGGCTTACTCTCATATCAGAAATAAAGACTTTAGTCCTCATGAGCACAAGGCAAATCTGGCTTGGAAACTCTCAGCGCCAAGCAAAATCAAGTTCTTCGTGTGGTCAGCTATCAGGGAACAGATTCTTACTTCAGACAACCTTCACAGAAGAGGCTTCACTGTCCCCGATCTTTCTTGTCCCCTTTGCAGTGAGTGTGAAGAGACAGTCCAGCATGTCCTCTTACACTGTGGATTTTCGTGGCAAGTTTGGATGAAGATATTTCAGAAAATCGGGCTCCAACTGGGGCTACATCAGGACCTCTTTGGCACCTTTGAGATGGTTCAAGGGATTCTCCTTCCTTGGTTGGGCAAGTTAATTCTTTCAACCTGTCTTGTGCATGTTCCATGGTGCATTTGGCTCGAGCGGAACAACCGAATATTCAACTCCAAAGCTAGTACCCCAGACAACACGACTTCTCATGCCGTCGGCCTCATCTCGAGCTGGCTTCATACAAAGAAGGATTTTGCCACTTTTTCAGGGGGTTTCCCTTCGGGAAAATTGAAATTTGATCGCGCACATGGTTGAATGGCTATCTGGGATCCTCCCCTCTTGTGATTGCATAAAACTTAATTTTGATGGTAGTGTTATTAGATGTCCTGGTCCAACAGGAGCAGGTGGTATATTCAGAGGTCACAATGGAGACCCCATTCTTTCTTATGTTGGTCCTGTGGGCATTGCCGATTCTAATACTGCTGAAGTTAGTGCTCTACTGTTCGGCCTCCAAATCTTTAGAGATCGACTCCATGACAAGTTAATCATTGAAGTTGACTTGAAGACGGTTATTAGTTGGTGTTCCAAAGACAGCCTACTCCCTTGGCGCCACTGGCCCTTCACTGATAGTATTGCTGATATTGTATCTTCTTGGCATTGTAATTGGAATCTCATTCCTAGATCAGCCAACTCTTTGGCTGATAAATTGGCTAAATTCGGAACTTCCCAGCAATCTCTCATTGTATGGGAAGGATTCCTTCCTTTATAATTTGCTCTTTTGAGCTTTTATCTTAATAAAAATCAGCATCATTTAAAAAAAAACTAACCTGTCTTTTCTAGATGACATTGTATTAAAGGCTCCTCTTAGTAGAATCTATAACTTGATTGTAGTTATAAGCATAATAATTTTTGGTTTATTTAGGCAAGAGCACCAAATGCAGATTATCCTTGTGAAGAATTTCAATTTTAATATTTACAATCTCTTTATTACTTATTTTTGGCAGCATCAGCTATCTTTTCCTGCAATTATTAAGTTTAGATTTGTAATACATGCATTAGTTCTATGGTAGTTACATTCTGATGTACTTTTGCTTCTGTTGTTTAGACATGTGAAAGATCATAAAAATCTTACCTAGTTCCTGGAGTATTACTTACTGGAATCTAACTCTTTATTTTTGGCAAAGTTCCAACAGATTCAAGCATCTATAGCTCAAACTTTTAAAAGACAATCAGAAGCACTTGGTCGAAGACGGGCAACAGCAAAAGCAACAGCAGTAGCTTTAGCAAGGAAATCAGGTAGTTATCGAAGCTCGAGTTATTTGAGAGGGAGAGGACGGCACTGCAGAGACACAGGTGGTTCTGATGATGATGACGATGATGTAAACGGTAATGAAGGAGAGAAAGATTCATCCTCTGCTGATGAACCCTCTCCAGATGTTAGACCAAGAAGAAATAGGAGGTGGGGCCCCCATAGATTTTCATCAGCTTCAAATGCAGATGGCGCCAATGATGATAATGATGAAGCAGAAGTAAGCAGGGAGAGCACTGGGGCTTCACCAGGGCGAGCAGGTAACCCTGAAGTGCTTGTCTGGGGCAAGGGAGGCACACGCAGTCATACTCGATATGGAAGCCTCAGTGGTTCAAATGGTAAAAATTCAAGGAATAGTCGAGTGGCTAAGTTGATAGATTACCTTCGAAGCTTGGAGGAAAATGACAATGAGGTGGGTCTCAGGGTTATCCTGGCTTGTATTTTTTATCATGACTTCCTCAGTGTTTTAGATAGCTGATTGGATTCTTTTGAAACACCTGTCCAGTTTGATGTGCATATCACTCTTCTTCCTATAGACGAGAAACATATACCAAGCTTGGAGAGACCGCACCTATCTTGCCGGCCATCATTGTCTATAAGACACCTCTGTCAAGTAAATATCTCTATCCAATTCGATTTTGGTTCATTAATTTGTTTATAATATTTAAACTTATGTTTTAAAGAATTATGTTTCTGTTGACTCGCTGTGCAGTTTATATCTCTTCAAATTCCTGTCCAGTCAGAAGAACTTGAGATATTACTAAAAGTGCCCAAGACTTCTCCTGGGCCTGTTTTCAATGCATCAACTTCAGGAAATGATCCAGTCAGGGAGTCTAACACTGAGCCTTCTGAAGAGATGAAGGAGATGCAACTATTGGGTGGTGAAGAAACCCTCAGAGGTTTACATGCTTCAAGCTCTGGCAACCTAGTAAGGATTCTGATGAAGTTTAATAACAAAGGCGTCCTGTTTTAGGTTATGTTTACTAAGGTTGGTTGTTTTCCAGGTTCTGGTTTATCGATCAAAAACACCGAGTTAGTCCTGATCAAATCCATTAAAAGGAGAAAAGAGAAAGGAAAAGCTTCTGAGTTACTTTCAGGAACACAATTGATATCCAAAAAGGGTGTCGAAACTATGGAGATTAGATCATATTGTGCAGTCCATTTGTTGCATTTCAGTGTTACACTTTCTCCCATTTTTGTAAAGCAGTTGGGGACAGAGAGGAAAAGTAGCTTGTGTTAATCTTACTACTAAATGGAAAAAGATGGTTTTCATATTTGCACTCTTGCATCTTTCCTGCAACTATTTTCTTTTAATGCAATTGAGTGAAGAGTCCATGACTGGTGATGTTTGCAGTGGCTCGTCAGCTGCTGCGCTGCAAGAACAAGATGGAACTTGTTATGCCAAAGAACTTCAACAAGATGGCACAGGAGATTGATCATATTGTCTATCTGTCAAACTCAACAATCACTGAAGGAAAGCCAGTATTCTTTTCTTTGTTCAGAATTGACCGATATCTTTCTAGCTTTCACTGTCACTGCATTCTGCTTCTTCTCCAGTGGACCCTTTCTGGGGTGTTTGTCTGGCTAGGTTGCTACTAACCATGCTTTAACCCATTTGATGATTTGATTAGTCGAAATATTTTCCCCCATTACAGACTTCTTAGATCAGCTAGTTCTGTAGCATCTTGCAAACTGAAATAGGACATGAACAAGTGAAGAAAAATAGGGTGCAAAGTCTTATTAATTGTAATATTTATTCATTATTTACGAGATCGAACTGGCTCTTCTGCATTCATCAAGAAATTGATGCTACGAAAATGAATTAAAGACGAAAATGAAAAATGAATTAAAGTGAGAGGAAGTAAAGAGATCTGAACTGCAATGATCTTACAAAAACGAGTCACAAACATGATTAGCAAGCCAAATTGTGGCGACTGTCACTAGAGAGAGGGAAAGGAGCTCTCAAGAAACAAAAAAGGGAGAAAGAACGAAAGAAAGACATGACCAACATGTTGGAACATATTTACACATCCCAAGCTCTCCCGTAAAAGAAACCTAACTGTGGCCTCCTGACTCATTCTAAGAAGGTTTCCATGATATCAGAGTAGATTCCGGCCTCGGAGCTCCTATAATCTTCCACAGGGTGATGTTGGCGATTTTCCAGGGAAGAGGACGAAGACGCAGGAATCATTCTTGCAGGCAAAGTGAAGCTCCTCTTGAACTTGTGCTCCATCTTTCTGGCATTGTTCGAATGGCTCTCCAAGCTTAGATACTCGCTGGCATTCGCTGTGGCCATCTTGTTCTCGCCTTCTGGGGGAACTTTTGAATCAGCACCATTAACGCACAGGCTCGCGGGTGCCCCTGGGTTTTTTCCGGCCGCCAGTGCAAATGGGTGGTGTTGGGGCGGTTTGTTACCCAGACCGTCTACCCCGAATAGAAGCTTGGATTCCTCCGCTCGGCCTGTGAGAGCGTTAAAGAAAGATAAACCATTAGGCCATTTCAAATCGGAGTCATGGTCTGGCATGATTTCTTGCATCTGAGCCTCGTTTGAGTCGTTTGAGTGTGGGAGAAGAAAGAGACGGGTTTCATCCTTGGTGGGTATCCCCATACGAGCTGAGCTGTGGAAATTGGTGGAGGTGGCGGAAGGTATTGGCCTCTGGCTCCAATTGAAGATCGGAGGGGGACGAGTTGCAGGGCCAGCCAGGATCTGCTTGGACGGAGTGGAGGATGGTGAATTGGTGTTCCTTGATGATGAGAAGAGTTGGGAGAGATAAAAGCCTGACTGATACCCAAGAGATTCAAAGGTGTGTCTCATTCTTAACACAAAGTGGAGATCCTCAGGAATCTGAGGACATTACAGGTGAAACAAACATAACAGATGAGGAAATCTGGCTCATCAAAGTAAAAATAAAATGAAACCCAAAAGGGAAGAAAGGAAGCACTCACAATCTTGCAGGAACCCAACTGCAGAAGTCCATGTCCAGCTTGAATCACAGCTATGGTCTGACAAGTACACAAAAGACGGTTTCAATGACTGAAGGAAAACCAGAAAAGGAAATGGAAAAACAAACAGAAAGGAGTGAAAAAGCTGCAACTTTCTGTTACCTGAATGCCAGAGTTAAACTGATCTGTCCATTCAGGTGGAAGCTGCCATTAAGACGCGACGGAGATTATCATTTTTATAATTTCCAGAATTAATTTAGAAGAAAAAGTAAAAAATCAGTGATATTTCCAGAACATACAGCATCAAAAGAGCTCTGCCAGTAGTTAGAGATGTTCGGTTCGGATTCAGAAGGTTCCTTGAAAACCCATTTATGGCACTTATCTGAAGCAACCTTGCCCATCAACCTGTTCAATCCATCAACCAACCAGTACCCGCTATCAGTAACGAAAGCTAAAAAGACAACTTATTTTTTTCTTAAACTAAAAAGAAAGAGAAAAAAATAAAAACACCTACCCAGTACCCACCCTTCTCCATAATTATACAACTGGATGGACATCTTGCTGAAAGCTTTCCTGACTGGATCTTCACCATCCATGTCTTCCAGGCACTCTGCTACTCTCGGCCGGCAAAACCCATCTTCCCACATCAACATCCTACAGATTTTGAAAAGAAGCCCAGGAACATTTCAGTGAAAAAGAAGAAGAAACGAAGAAAAACACGTCTTACTAATGAAGCAAATGGGTTGTTTTCCGCTGGTTCACTGAACTACTACCAGCTCTAGTCTACACCAGCACTTTCTGCTTTTTCATAATTATGAACTACTACTACTACTTACAAGCTTCCATTGTCGTCGCCGACTTTGCAGACATTTCCACCTCGCGACCTCCTGCAAGCAGAAAACAGATCAACATTAGAAAAACCAGAAAATCCGGACGAGATTGAGTTGAAAAAAAAAAAGAAAAAAATGAACAAAAAGAAAGAAATGGCAATTAAATACGGGCGAGGGCGAATGGTCCAGAAGACGGAGTAAGTCCAGTCTGAATTAAGACAGACGTTGCGAAGGGCCTCATGGAGGGCCATCATCCCAACCGCTTCTTTGCTCCTGTCCGAGCCTGCCGAGCCCACCATCTCTCTTTCTTTCTCTCTCGCTTTTCTCCTTCCCCGTTCTCTCTCTCTCTCTAGTTCCTATATTTTGTCCCTCCCGCTGCTTCTCTCTGTATCTACTCTATCTATATATGAAAGTGTAAAGCCGTGGAGTTGTAATCTGTACCAGCTGTTGAGAACACCACTCACATTCGCAACCAGAAGAGACCCTCTTGTCTCTCTCTTTCTAACAACTGTTCTGTCTCTCTAACGTAATCTGCTCTGGTAATCTCAAAGAGAGGATGGTAAAAGAAGATAAGGAGAGGAGAGCAGGTGACAGTAAAGGGGCTGCCAGGCAATGATACAACATCACCCCATTTAACGTCAGAAGCTCATCAGAAGCCCTTTTCTAAAGCCCGACCGATTCTCCTTTCTCTGATGAAACTAATCATAAAGTCAAGTCTAGACTCTTTTACTCGATCGGAAATTTTTGGTGAAAGCAATTCAATGAAGACAACTTCTTAGAAGCTTCTCATGGGAAAAATGATACCTGTGTCGAGGGCAAAAGAAAACCGTGGGGACAAGAGTGCCGAGAAGGAAGAAAAGCGAAGTCCGGACCTTAATTTACCAAAACACCCTTCCCTCCCTCGAAGTTTTAACGCTCAGAGAGCAAGGGTATTTCCGGAATAAAAAAATTAAAATTAAATAGAATGTCAGAATGAAGGATCTCGGCGATTTCGGACCACAGGAGGAGAAATTTTATAAAAAAATTAAAAAATTAAAAAAAGGGAGAAGTCACGTGCGCACGTGAGGGGGCGTGTAGGTCGGTGCATCGTTAAGCATAAAGAAAGAAAAGAAAGAGATTAAAGGGACAAGGCACGAATTGCAGGGCCATGCGCCCGCCCCCGGCGACATGCATTGACCGGGTCGGGTCGGGTCGGTTCGGGTCCGAAATGACTTCCAACGATTTCCTATTGATTTGGTTTGTTGATAAAAATAATAATACTGCTTTAAAACGAAAAAAAAAACCCGAGTCAATGGATCTTAACTCTACTTCAAGCCGGCAATCCACCGGCCCTACGTGGGGCCTACCCGTCAACCAATCAGCTCAGGTTTTGTTTTTATTAGTGGCGGAAACTCACGTGGGGCACGCACGTGATGGCTTGGTCTGAACGTGTGACGCTCGTGTGGTGACAAAAGGGACATCAGTGATTTAACAATCTGGTCCGAGGGAATCTTTTTAATGTGGGGGAAAATTTGGTAAATACGTTTCCCGGGTAGGGGGCACTAACGGGGGCCCTCGTGCCGTGTCAGCGACTGAATCCAGATTCCAGATTCGCCAAGTCGTTCGTGACCAGGTTTGTCTCGTTTCCAAAGCTCCTGGGTCGCGAGCTACCTTAAATTGAGTGATATTTTCCTATTTTGCTTTTGAAAGTGAGTAATCATTTCAAGTTGCTTTTATAGTTTTTTATTTATTTTATAATTTAAAATTATATTATTATTAATATTTATTCTCTTTTTGAGTTATTTTATTTTATTTTTTATGAACAATAAAATTCAAAAAAAAATAATAATAATACTCTTTGTGCGGCGCCGCCCAGAGATCACAAGATCCTCCCGCTGACCTTTTTTGTTTTATTGGACTCGTGAGTTGGAACTTGGAAGCTCCCGCGGCATGGATTGGTGGTACACCCGTCCACTCAATGGATGCTCCACGCGGCAGGCACGATCTTGTTGGACGCGAAAGCAACTGCCGTAAAATCCAATTTCCAAATCCGAACAACGCAAATGATGAGGGGCATGCATGCTACAGTACTCTTTTGGTGGGCCTCACCTTGATCAAAAGTGCAACTTTTCAAGTGGTCCCCGCTGGACTACTGTAGCCGGGTTATTCCTTTCTCTATGCGCACCGAAAGAAAGCCACCAACTGTTGCCGGATCCGGATCCCTAATTTGGATCCTCCATATATATATCCGGGAAGAAAAGAAGAAATCTCAAGGACAAGAGAAAGCCCAATTTTGTAAAAACTTGCCTTGTTCCAACGACACTACCCACAAATTAGGTCATTTTGTTTGGTATTTTCGATCAGAGAGACGACGTATCTGTAAGTGAGACTGGTCGATTAGATACAATCTTTTTTACATCGAATGTAAAACCTCTGTAAATTAGAAGAAAAAAAAAAGAACTGTTAATGCTTTTAAGCAATTTGGTGGGTTTAAATAGAAAAACTTTTGCCTTCATAGGATCCTCTTTGTTAGTTAGTGTGTGCATAGGCCAAAAAGTTAGAATCATATGAAGGGGGGAGGGGAGGGGGACAAGAGACAAGAGACAAGATAAGAAATAGACAGCTTGTCATGTGTTAGGTCTTGAGTCCTACCAAATCTTCTTTCCTCATCTGCCTCAAATGAGACACCTGAAGCTCACTATACCCATTACAGAGAGGACATAGAAGAAACAGATTACATCAAAGTCCAGTAAAGGTTCTTTTGAAACTCTGCATGTGTCTCGCCTCTATTGGCTTCTTTTTTTATCAGAGATAGGTGAAGGGTTGGAAGGCAGAGGTTGACATCTCATGTCTTTTGTCCAAACAAGAGATGGAACTGGACTGATGATCCTTTGGAGGCTCCCACAAGGAAAAGATGGGTTAAGAGATTTCTCAAATTCTTTTTCCCATTATTTTCTATTGAAAATAAACTTAAGGTCTGTTGGGAAAAGATAAAAGAGAATTTTTGATTATTATTATTTTATTTTTATTAACTATTTTAAAAAATAATAATAATCAAATTCTCATTTTGATCATACAGAAAGTAATATATGAACCATACAGACCAAACCAACCGCTTTAAAATTATTTTGTCATTTCATGGATACAACTGAAAACTCCATATCATCAACTGGACCGATGGAGGCAATTCATATAACTGTCTCAATGACCAAGCAACGTCCGTGTCCCCCCATTAAGTAGCAAAATCAGAGTGTAACATGGCAGGAAGTGAATAATAGTTTCTTTTCTTGGTTAGAAGGAACAAAGTTAGAAAACAAGAGTTTGTAGCCAGAGTAGCAGTGACGACCAAAATCTTGTCCTACTCTGCTTCGTAATAGAAAGTCTAAGTTGTTGAAAAAATCAGCATAAAAAGAGGACGTACCAGAAGAGAAAAGAAAACTGGAACAACTCCAACTAAAAATTACTAGCCAGAACAAATCATAACTCACTCATTCAGAAGAGCAGGACGAGGAAGCAAAAATTGATGGGTACCATTGCCAACCAAACAGCTGGAGTCATGCAGGAAATTTACAGACTCCTCCATGATTCATGGCCACACCACATGCTAATGTTAAAATACAGCAAGCACTTAGAAGAGCAGGAAGAGGAAGCAAAAATTGATGGGTACCATTGCCAACCAAACAGCTGGAGCCATTCAGGAAATTTACAGAGACTCCTCCATGATTCATGGCCACATCCTAATGTTAAAATACAGCAAGCACTTGCTGTGTTCTTTAGCCTTTTTTTAATTTTCTGATCCAGGCACATGTTCAGTTCTTACAACTTCATCTCGACTCATTACTTACTAAGTTCAGTAAAACTAATCTGCTAATTTGCTTGGTAAAAGAGTTTCCTTACAGTATCTTTGATACTCATCTCTTTATTCTTGTACCTAGTTCAAATCTATAAAAGAACTTGGCAAAACTCAATTCTTTTTTTTTTCTTTTTGAAAAGAAAATATAGAAAATAGGGCCAGCTAAAATTTAAAATCAATAGCTTCAATTTGATGTTATTGGATGCTATGAAAGTAAAATAATACAAATAAATGTTAAATTAGCACAAAAGAACATGCAGATATTTTCAACCAGGTGATCTTTCAACTCTTCCCAGTCCTCTTATTGTAATACATATAATTTTTAAGGAAAAGTTCTAGAAATAAAATCCTCATAGGAATGGGGTAACTTCCCATAAGAAAACCCAGAATAGGCAAAAACTATTAAAAAATAAACACAGTACATTGACGACTCATCAAAAATATCCTCAAGCAGTAACATACTCTGATACCATTTCCACAGTTAATCTAGACCAATTTCGGAATTTTTACCTGTTCATACAAACTTCATTGTTACATTTCTTTACATACTCTCTTGGAAAGGATGGGAGACCAGCCTCATCTGAAACCCACAACAATGTACTGTCAATGAAATAGAAGACATGCAATGAGCTTAGGTGTTTTGTTGATAATAATAACTCAGAATCCTAATGGCTATTTGTACACAATGTACATGTCTGCATCAATCTAATCAATTATAATATAAGAGTGAACGGTGAAAGCCAAGAATAACAAAAAATAGAAGTGCACTAAAAACAAATAGTACAAATAGAGAAGAAATCGAAAGTACAAGTCAATGTGGCAAAATTCAAATTTTTTTTCTTCTAGAAACTAAATCAAAACCAACTTCAATGTTCATGCAAAAGATTCACAACTTTGAACAACATATCACCAAAAGGATCAACCAGAAATACATAGCAGATGCTAAAATTATTCATTGCTAGAAAGTGAAACATATCAACCTGAGCCATATGCAAAAAGCACATAGGGAAAAGTCAAAACACATTTCCAAAAGTATGCATAGAAAACCTCTAGATAGTGTGACATCCCGAAACCTCTACAAACATAAGTTAATTAGCTATCAGCAGCTCGAGCTTTAGTATACTTCTCAACATATCCCTGCACAATCACATATATTTAAAGATTAGGCAGGTTAATGTTCTACAGCCTTACGTATTCACAAAGTGATCAATTATTCTTTCTAAGGCTCACCTCCACAAGTCTAGAAAGCTTAGATCGTGAGGAAGAGAAATACTGATTGATTGATTCATCGCAACTTGGAATCTGATGGAGCTGTAAGGTGCTAAGAACTTTATCCACTGCTTTCCTAACAATGGCCTTGTGAGCATCCTTACTTAAACGACCTCCGCGCCAAGATGGTCTAACCAACTCTTTGACATAATCTACAAGGGCAATTCTGAAAATTTTGAGGGCTTTGCATTCCTTGTCATGTTCAGTTTCATCTGCTTGCCCTTTTGATTTAGCTTCAACACCCATCTTTGCCATGTCGTGTTTATGTTCTTTCCCTTCTTTTGACATCACGTTTTTATCTTCCTCTGGCCTGCCATCTTGGGCGTCTCCTACAGTTGCTTCTCTGTCAATATCCACATCTGGCTTTGGTCTATTTGTCAGCTGATGAGGCAGACTTTGGATAGCTGTACCACGGATATTAAAAGCTGATGCTTGGTAAGCTTCTGTTCCCCCATTAGAAGGTTCCATGCTATCAAGAATAGGATCATACTGATTCCAAGGTGATGAATATATGCCTATTGGAAGACAAAATGATGAACGAAAAGGTACAGATGGCTGCCAATCACTTGAGAAAGGCATAGTTTTAAATCCACTGGATACTGGAAGATCCTCATCACGTCTAGAATGGTATGGTGAAGAACTTCGAGAGAAAGATGAAGACCTACGAGTGCAGTACTCTTTCTCACCATCTAACAGACATCGGTCATCAAGCAGCTCAGTACTCAAAGGGCTGAACCCACGACTAGATGAAGTTCCAAAAACAGAAAGTGAATTGTTTGAGCGGGAGATACAATAGCTTGAGTTCAGTGGACTATGAGATGACAAGCCCTCCTCATAAAAAGAGAGCCGACCATGTGGCTTTATAGTAGTTTCTCCCCTGCTGCTGTCATAGGCAAAACAAGGGCCACTTGATGGAAGACTGTAATCTTCAAGACAGTTATTTGAATCACAAGGATATTCTCTTCCAAACTTTCCATCATACAAAACCTCTCTCTTTTCTGGGTCTAATTTTACGAAATGACTGTATTCTCTAGAAACATGTTCTTCATGGAGAGAAGAAAACTCCAGGGGCTGATCATAATTTTCCTGATGCAATCGGGTCCGCTCCAAATCATTCAGTGGATGCGTAGATGACCAACCTTTACCCAGCGTATCTAATTTGTGGAAATCTTCTCGAGCACATGGTTGTATCAGCAACTTATGGTTAAGCATTGAGGAATCATGACTTACATTGCCCCTCAATACTTCCTTGACAGGGGAGATAACGCTTGGGTCATTTCTAGGAATAGGTACTGGTTCAAAGTGCTTGGTTTGTGCTCCTCCATATTCCCGAACTAAGAGCCTTGTTGCAAGAAGATTTGATCCTGCTGAACAAGGATGTTCAGTATATAATCTTGATCTTGGGACCCCTTGTCCAAAACCTGAGCACAAGAAATGGAGTCATTAGAAACTTTCAATGGAAACCTTCATTGAAATGAAATCTTTGGAAGAGTTTATCTTCTTATACCTATATGCTCCATAAACTCTCCTTTCCTTGCCACTCCAAAATCTCTTCCACTAGGTGAGCTAGAATTATCAACACTAGCTTTCTCATGGAGGAACTTACAGGAGCTTCCCTTGATACACCAGCCTTTAGCATAGAACTCACAAATAATTGCTGAGCGTTTAGCTCTGTCTTCCAAATCAACCATAGGGGACAAACTTCTAGGTCTTTGTAGAGGAGTGAGGGAGCTGAAAATTAGCATGTATTAGTGAAGTGTTCAAATATAAGATCCCTACACAACAACATAGTTTAAGTCTAGGACAGCAACACTAGCCTCAATTGGAGCTCTACCACGGCAAGAAAAAGCATACGCACCCAGATTTAGTGAATGGAAGGGCATTGGATCTCTTGGCATTTGAGCCATCTTTCGCATGACTCTCAATAGCTACTTCATGTTCTGTCAAGCATCCAAGTTTTGCATAGGAAAGCTCCTCATCATGTTTTGGAAGAATATTCAATTCTAGATCTATTTTTAATTTCTCTGAAGTAAAACTAACTGGCGTAGGATCCTCATCATCCCCTTCAAACTTGTGTTCTTGGCTTGAATCTACATGGGATAGGAGGAAAATCAAGAAAAATACCCGACAGCATTCACAAAGAAAATGCCTGAGATCAACAAAATTTATTATCTCAACTACAATGTGATTTTGAGAAATAAAGTCAAAAAGCAGTCCTCTTCAGACCTTATATATAAGTTCATCACGGCATTGCTTTCATGATGAGATTGAGACAAAAAAAGATAATATAGCTGTTTTCCAGTCCAGGAAAGACCATATTTTGTCTGAGAGATGACCCTAGTTGTTCTGCTTTACATCAAAATAGGAAAAGATGTAGCCTTACAATGCACGTAGAGGAAGTACTGTACTAAAGAATGCCATTGCAAGTGTTGAAATGTCTGCATCATCAAACTAAAGAGAGAGAAAGCATCATCTAACTAAAGAGAGAGAAAGCATCACCTAACTGAAGGGAGGGAAATAAGGCAGATGATGGTTGAGACAAGGCTAAGGTCATGACAAAATCAAGATGATGGTTAAGACTCTGGATGGATATTTACAGTGACAGAAATATCCCAACTAATTGACTTTGAAGGCAAACCTTTGCCGGATTACGTTACCATATTAGACTTTCATAATGATGCTAGGATACTAATAATACTGTGAGGATAATAAATCTTGAATTCTAAATGCATAAATATGAGTTTATCCATTTATTTGTCCCACACTGAACTCCTGAAAACCTTCTTCTCCTTTATCACAAGCAAAAGCAATAACCTAATTCTTTACTCAAGAAATGTGTGCTCATGTACAAGACATAGACATGCACATTAACGCACAAATATATCTAATGATACCTTCAAGATATAATGTCAAACATCAACCTCTACAGATGGCGCTCTAGCTTCAATATGATGTTTGATGGTTGTGGATGACTTCCAGCACAACAATTTCCTCTCAGTCAGTATCAGCATTCAGTTGTGGGAGAGCAGTTTCCCTCAGATGTTTCTACTCAAATACATTTTTCATTTTTTATTTTGATGCAATTGTAGTTTTTATTTTCTTGCTGGCTGAATTGAAGCTATTTGACGTTCATTGTGTATATTCTTCCTCTCTTTAATGCAATTCTCGCTATTTTCAAAAAGAATGCATTCAGTAGTATAGGGGAAATATCAGGAGAATGCTTCCACCACATCCAGACGGAATCCTAGCCTATATAACATCCAAACTGCCCATTCAATCACTCATTGAACTCTACCTTGGATAAAGGACAGAGGAACAGAAAGGAACCGAGAAAAAGAAATATTAGAAAACCAAAAGAAAGAAGTACGATGACTTGAAGGAAGAAATCAGAAACAGAAATACTTAACAGGAAAGCAAAGCCAGATACCTGGCATGTTTGTATTAACTCAGCGAGTTTAAGGTAAAAATGATTAGGAAGGTCCAAGCAAAAATTGTTCAACTGACAAACTGATGGAAACTGAAATGCCGAGCCTTACCTGAAATTCTCCTCTTTTTGTTCAGAACCAGCTGAACTTCAAGGGTCCAGCACCTCCAAATTCTCCCTTTCCTCCTCAGTCCATGCCTCTTAGTCCCATTCTCCCTTGCTGTTGTAACGAACAGTCCTTCAAAGAACAGTGCTCATGCTGCCAAGTGGAGTCCCCTCTTCATCCTTACACTTTTCCCCAGGTTTCCCTCTTTTACCCCTTCAACTGTAAACCTTGGGGACTGGGGATCTATCATTACCCACCACCCCTTCTATTATACCGGTAAGATCAAATTCGGGGGTGGGGGGTTGTTGTTCCCTAGCCTACAGTGGTATGGAGTGATCTGTTGGCGTAGCTAGTGGGAGCCCCTTAGGAGAATCAAATACATGTTGGAACTAACAGCAATTGATCAAGCTCCGGCGAGGTGTCTGCTATGTCAGCCTGTGCCCGTGGGGATGCCATTGTATTCAAGAAGGCAGCTTGCCTTTTGTGAGCCGGAAATCTTCAAGGACACCTCCATTGTAGAGAGTGTAGGGTGGCCCTGAAACTTGATCTTTCGCCCATGGAGCTCAAAGGTCATTGAGAGAGTTCTCCAATTGAGGCAGACATCACCCAGAAGTTGCAACCAAGCAACTCCAAGCACGACATCGGTACTGTCCATGGCGAAGAGATAAAAAATGCTGCTTGATTCAGAGCCCCTAAACATCGATCGCGAGGTCATTGGTGTAACCCCACAAGTAGTCATGCACCTGTCCAACCAGCTCAACACCCTCATATGGATCTTTTCAGTCATTTTTCACTTCAAAAGGCTCATTTCGGTATACTTTTTCTTCCAAGTATTCATCAATAATGACTGATCTACTCTACAACACTTCTTTTAATTAAATAAAGTCCATGTGTAGAGCTTCCTTTCTTCATATTTCTCCATGGATTATGAAATACTCGGTTGGCAACGTCTCCCCACATAGGCTCGAGAAGATGCTGGAGCTGTGTTGGGACTTCTCCAAATACTATAATGGCCTCTTCTGCTACACGAACAAGGATATTCGCAGGATCTCCTGGCTATGATAGTCTTATCCTGGAACGTCCGAGGAATCAACTCGCCCTCTAAGCGAGACCTTATCAAGTCTGATATAGTCGTATTTACAGAAACTAAGCTGCAAACTTTTGATCTCTTTGTATGCGTGGTATCTGGTTTAAACCTGACCCTGAGTAGGCAGTGATTGATGCGATAGGGCACTCTGTAGGCATTCTTGTCATCTGGAACCCGAATTCGGTCGAGGCCGTTTCTACAGACCTCGGTTTCTTTTCCCTTTGCATCCGCTTCCATGACAGATCTCTGGGATCTGAATTGGCCCTCGCGGGGATCTATGGGCCTTCGGGTAATGGAGACCGATCCATCTTCTGGGATGAAATTCTAATTAAAGTCCAACAATGGAATGTCCCTGGCTTCTAGCTGGGGATTTCAATGCCACCCTTAGTTGCTCCGAAAAAAACCCTCCCGCAAAAAGAATCACCTCCACAATGCGAGTTTTTTCGGACTTAATCAGTTGTCTTGAACTCATAGAAATTCCCCTTGCAGGGAAAAAATTTACTTGGTCTAATGGCCAAAATCCCCCGGTCCTCTCCAAATTAGACCATTTCCTGGTTAATAATGATTGGCTGACTCTTTTCCCAATACTGTTGGTTAGGTTCTTAACAAAATTGGCTCAGATCATTGGCCTATCCTCATAAATTCTCATCCCCTAAAATGGGGTTTTTCTCCATTCCGCTTTGAAAACTCCTGGCTCTTGGAGGATTCTTTTTCTTCAAACTTGAAGAATTGGTGGAAAGATCTCCCTCATCATCCAAACCCTGGGTGGGCGTTCCATTGCAAACTTAGAGCTTTCAAATCAGTCATAAGACCTTGGGCTCGCTCCCTTACTGCTGATGTTGGGGAAAAAAAAAACCTCCATCCGTCTCCGACTCTCAGAACTGGACCTCCTGGAAGAACAAAGAACTCTCTCACCCCCTGAAATTATTTGCAGAAACAGCCTTATTCATGAACTCTCAAAATTCCTCACCAGTGAAACCACTCACTGGAAGCAACGGGTCAGATTCCAATGGCTCTCTGATGGGGATGGAAATAAGAAATTTTTTCATGCTATTGCATCCGGCAGAAAAAGAACTAACTGTATATCCTCCCTCCTTATCAACGGAGAGGAATGTACAACTAGTGTTTCTATTGTTAATGAGTTTGTTAAGTTTTTTTCAGGTATCTACACAGAGGAGTATTTCAATCGCTCTGTCCTAGACCAGATCAACTTCCATCGGATCTCTGAATCCGATGCTTCTCATCTAGAAAAATCTTTCTCCCCGGATGAAATTGATGCAGTAGTTCTCGGAACGCCTAGAGATAGGCCCCAGGCCCAGATGGTTTCAATGGGGAATTCTACCGTCAATACTGGGACATTATCAGAAGCGATGTACACAACTTTGTTAACAATTTCCACCAAGTGGGTATCACCTACAAATCTATTGGAGCCTCCTTCATTGCCCTCGTTCCAAAAAAATCTTGTTCCGCTCATGCCAAAGATTACAGACCCAAAAGCCTCACCACAAGTTCCTACAAATATTCTGTTCTCCCTAACATCATCAGCCCTAGTCAGAGTGGTTTTATTGCTAGTTGAAATATTCTAGACTCGTCTATGGCCACCCATGAAATCCTTCACTCTTTCAAGAAATTGAATAACCCAAGAGTTGTTATCAAACTTGGCTTTGAAAAAGCCTTTGACAGAGTTAACTGGAAACTAGTTGACCACCTCCTCAATAAGATGGGTTTCCCCATTCGTTGGAGATTTTGGATGAGAAGTTGTATCTCTAACGTCTTCTATTCAATCATGATAAATGGCAAACCTTGTGGATACTTCAAAGGCTCTAGGGGACTCAGGCAGGGGGATTTACTCTCATTGGAGAACAGTTAGCCGCAATGATCCGTCTGGCTAAAACATTTGGATGGCTAAGCACTGTCTTTCCTAACCCTGTTCTCGATATTAGCCTCCTCCAATGTGCAGATGACACTATTATTTTCTATGATGGCACCCTCAATCAAATTCATAATGTAAGTGCCTTGTTGAGCTTATTTGAAATCTCATATGGACAAAAAATCAGTTGGGAGAAATCCTCTATCTCTGGTTACAATATTGAGCCTGGTCTTCTCAACTCTATGGATAGCTATCTTGGTTGTCGCATTGAATCATCTTCTGGAACCTATTTGGGGCTTCCTCTGACCTCACGTCTCCCCTCTAAGGCTTCCTGGCACCCTGTCATTGAGTGTTTGGAAGGGAGACTTGCCACCTGGCGGGGAAAATTCCTCTCAAAAGCAGGCAAGTTAACTCTCATCAAATCATGTTTACAAGGAATCCCTAACTATTATTTATCTATGTTCCATTGCCCAACATCAATCAGAAACAGAATTAAGCTCCTAAAGAGACGTTTCCTTTGGGGTGGACCAAACGGTGAAAAAAAATATCATCTGGTTAAATGGGAGGAGGTATGCAAGCCAAAAGTATTAGGTGGATTGGGTATCCAAGATACATCCACAAGAAACTCTGCTCTACTACTTAAATGAATTTGGAAATTTAATATGAATCATCATTTGATTTGGAGAGCTTTTGTTAGGGAGAAAGCAAATCTCCCCTCTGGCCGGTGGACAGACGGAGGGCGAATTCACTCTCTCTCACCCGCCTGGAGAAAAATAGCTCAGCTCCTCCCCAAATTCCAAATGGCTACAAAATGTTACATTGGAAATGGAAATACATCAAAGTTCTGGAAATACTGGTGGGTTGGCCAATCCCCCCTCAAAAATAGCTTCCCGGAAATCTTTGACCTCTCAGGTAACTCAGAGATCTATAACTCTGACATCTGGTCAGAAAATGGGGGCTGGAATCAAAATCTTATAAGACATCTCACTGATACTGAAGCTCTCCTTGCATCCCAAGTCCTTCTCACTCTTCCAACCAGACAACCAAATACCTCCAATGATACTCTAATTTGGACTCGCTGTCAAGGAGTCTTTCTCCACATCTTCTGCCTATACATACTTAAACAACCTCTCATCAGCCCACCCAAAGCACCCTGCTGCTTATGCTTGGGATCTGCTCGCCCCTCCACGTGCTAAATTCTTCATTTGGTCTGCCTGCAGAAACAAAATCTTAACTTCTGATGCTTAATTCATCGGGGCACCTCTATCTTGCACCCTTACTGCCCCTTTTGCAAAAATACTCCAGAAACAGCAACACATCTTTCTTTTATGTCAGTTTGCCTACCTAGTCTGGACTTCCCTTCTAAATAAAATTGGCCTTCAAATTCTATGCCTCTGGAAACATTGTTGACACTATCCTCTTCCTCATCAGTACGAAGCTCCCAAAATTACGAAAAATGATCTTATCTTGCTGTATTGGTCATATTATTTGGGCTCTCTGGAAAGAGCGCAATAGGAGAAAATTCAAATTCAAAACTTGTCCTATTGAGGTTTTAACGGAGCAAATCTCTAGTCAAGTCTCTGTTTGGCTCCTAAACAGAAAAGAATTCAAAAAATTTAGTGACTCGAACTTTAGAGGGAATTGGCCGTCTGTTGCTGGGATGTCTCTACCCTCTCGTCCCCCACTATGGCTACTTGGGCCCCCCCTCCACCTGGGTACACAAAACTCAACTTTGATGGCAGTGCTTTAGGCTGCCCTGGTCCGGTAGAATTCGGTGGTGTTATCCACAATGGAAATGGTGATCTCCTCTTCCCATATGCAGGTCCCCTCGACAACTCAGATTCTACCACTGCATAACTCTCTGGTCTTTTGCACGGACTCAATATCTTCTCTAGCCCCTTTTTTATTGAAGGCGATTCAAAAGTAGTCATCAATTGGTGTGCTAACCATGGTCACCCCCCGTGGCGCCATTGGGATAAGTTCAATGAAATTTGTAATTTATTTTCTAGTTTAAACTGTAAATGGAACCACATTCCGCACTATGCTAATCACCTGGCAAACTCTCAGGCTAAGGCGGGTGTGTCTCTCCTTTTTATTGAAGGCGATTCAAAAGTAGTCATCAATTGGTGTGCTAACCATGGTCACCCCCCGTGGCGCCATTGGGATATGTTCAATGAAATTTGTAATTTATTTTCTAGTTTAAACGGTAATTGGAACCACATTCCGCGCTCTGCTAATCACCTGGCAGACTCTCAGGCTAAGGCGGGTGTGTCTCTCCAACACTTTGTTGTGGAGTCAGGCCCCCAAAGCTAGGTTTGTATTTTCCTCCCCTTGTTTATCAATATACGCACTTTCATAAAAAAAAGGGGTCACTTTCTGTGAATAAACAGGAAAAAGAAGTACACCTATTAATGTTCTCTCTAAAGGAGTTTTTTTTTTTCCTTTTGAGAAAGTGATCAAATTTTATAAACAGGCAAAAGAGTGAAAACCAAATAGTCATTGTACTGAAAAAAAAAACATTAAAAGAGGAGAAAGGAAAAGGAATGGATGGGCCATGCACAACAAGATGTTGGAGGTCCACAGTCAGCTTGTCAGTTATTCAATTTGCGGAACGAGGGTATACAACCAGGTCATGGACAGTCATGAACAATGTCATGAATCTTATCTAAATGTGCCCAAATTTCCACTGGGAATATTGCTAACTGATTAGATGCAAAGATACACATCTGCCTGAACACAAGCCTGATACCACCATATGATAGTGTTACTTACAAGAGCTGAGTTTTAAGAATACATGACAAACTGTCTTTCCAGCATACAAGGTGAATCAAGTCAACCTTCGCTAGATAGCCTGTCTACTTCTAATTAATCTGATTACAGGAATAGAACCCACTGAACTTGGATATCTGCAAGTGGTCACTGATAACTTACAGCATGTCTGCTCAGTGCCTAGGACCAGTATTAACCTTTCTTAGTACAGTAAATGGTATTGAAGTAGATAAGTGACTATTTGCTAACTTGTCGCAATTAAAAGAATCAATGGCTATAATCCTCTTCCATCTTGTTGAACTTTTAAAATCTAGATTCTTAATTGCCACAATAAATAAGTTTCTCGAGGTGCTTCAAACCACCTTGAAACTTATCTTCGTTTTTCCTCCATTATACGAAGTTTTTGGGGGCACTTATATCCAGTCAAATACTTTCCAGTTACGACTAAAGCACTACAAAGCTAAACCAGAACCCGAGGGTTATCTTGTCTCTACCTATGTATGTAAAATTCCTTTGGATAATATGCATGAATACGCATTCCTGAAAGAAGAAATATTTAAATACACAATTCATTGATCACATATTTATGACAAAAACATGGAAGACGAGATGCTAAAACCATGATTCATGCGACAGAGAGACAACTATTAACTCATACACCGCAACAGACAGATAATCCCAACATTAAGAATAATGAATACATCCAGGCAATAAATCGTGGAGGCCGGAAGAAGGGAAGTAGGGACAAACCATTGCTCTTCGCATCGTCCTCCGCTCCAACTTCGTCTGCAACAACACCATTACTAACACTTTTACCTTCCAGCTCAGATTGCCCTGAGATGGAGGCTGGCTTGTCGTCGTCTTCAGGAGAAGGCATCTATGTATTATCTCTCTTGACAGCAATTGAGCATCACCGTGTGTTTTCCGTCAATGTATAAATCAAGTCAGTCGAAGGAGGGATCCCTTTTCAGTGCTTTATCCTCTGCTTCGGTTGCACTCTTAAATTAATAATTTTATATAATATTAAAATATATTGACATAATAAATAATTAAGTTGGTATTTTATTAATAAAATAAGATAGATTGTAGTTTAATCTAAACTAATACAATAATTACGAGTTAAAATTTATTATTTTAATTAATTATAAAATATAAATTACTCAAAAAAAAGTTTACTTTTATAATGTCTAGATACTTGATCAAAATCTTAATTTAACAATATCTTAATTATCACTCTTAAATTAGTAATTTAAAATAGTATTAATAGTAATGAATGTAATAAATAAATAAATATAATATTTTATTAATAACATAAGACATATTTTAGTGTAGTATAAATTAATTGTATAATTATGAAGTATAATAAATTTATTATTTTAATTAATTATAACAAATAAAAAATAAAAAAACTTTGACAGAGGGTAGAGGGTTCAAACAGCGAAATGGGAAAAAAAGGTTTGGCGGCGAGAAGAGAAGAAAGAGAACAATTCAGACAGAGAAATGGCAAAAGGAAGCAACATAACAAATCATCGAGCCAAGAGAGAGCAAGAGACGAAAGAGATGAGGATTCGGAAGGAAAAAAGGTCAAGATAAAGGAAGAATGAGAGGGAAAGTCGAGAGAGAGAGGGATGTAGAGAATGTCGAGCAAGCAAGTGAAAGTGAATGAATTGGGTTTAGGGTCAAAATTCACTTTCATTCGTTTTACATTGGAGTGAGTGAATTCATTTTCACTTTCCATCGTGTGATCGTGATAACGTTTTTGGGTAAGTAAGAGTGAAATTACTTTCCCATTTGGGTACACTAACAAGCCCTTAAAGTATAGGGATAGGAGGCAAAACAAATGTTCAAATAGTAATCTTAAAAATATAGTAATTATAATTGAGGTCATTCATTCACGTGGAACCTACCGATCTTGCGATCATTAAAAGGGATCTTTAAGAAGGGTCTTTAAAATTGAAAATTAAGAGGGATTTTTAAATAATAATTATATAACCTTTATTCACATTAATTTATGTAGGAATATAAATTAAAAATATTTAAATACACACACATGTTTTTCATACGGCATTTCCTTCCTCCCCCTCTTACATGTTGGGGATGCAATCTCTGGAGCATAGAACGATGATTTCACTGGATGATGCCCAAATGTGAACGGTCAAGATCGCTTGTCCATTTAGAGGTGGTCAACGTTCCCATGTTTCAAAAAGTGGGGTCCACCAATCCTCGGCGTGGACCACATTATGTGGGAGTGTGTATGTTTTCAGCCGATGATTGCGGGAAAAACAAATCCGGTATCCTCAATTCTTACCAAGTTTAGGTAAACAAGGAGATACCAGGAAGGATACAAGGAGAGAGGCCTCTGTGAGACCAACCTTCACTGGAACGTTACTTCACTATTGAACCATTTTTGCACTTGGTAATTTTGGTAATTAAATGTAAATTTTTTTATTAGATATAACCGTATAGCAAATTGAGAATAAAAAAACCTAAATAATTAAATGAGTGTCTAAAATATATAATTAAATGAGTGTCTAAAATATATAATTAAAAATTAGGGTTTCTAACGATAGTGCCCATACAGAAATTACATAAATACCCTTTATATATTTATCGATAATTATGAAATCGGATTAGGAATGATCACTTCCTAATTACCATGCATTAACCAAGGAGAACTCTCGTTTGCTTCTCATGCTAAGCCGTTCTCACGGCAGCTTCAGCAGATTTGCCTGCGAATGCGCCTTCTGATCCGACGCGGAACGCTGACAGTGGTCCAACCATCCGATTTCTTATTGTAAGTGGAATGACAAAAATACCCAGATAGGGTATGGATTGTGTAGGCCATAACAGTAGTTAATACTCTTCCACAGGGGTCTTTTTCCAAAGTAAAGTAACTATAATAACGAGGTTAAGACTTTAGACGACGCTGTTGAAGTGACGCGAGGACGCTCGCCTGTATCGCATGTCCGAACACGATTGACTACGGAAGTAAAGAAGAGTTTCACAGCAGCTGCTGAAGTCGCCCAGTGCCTCCATCAATGCGGTTAGATTGATTTTTTCAACTGCAGATTCCTTCAAATCCTCTTCTGGTTTTTACAACCGTCCTGTTTCAAGAGGGCAACACATGCAGTCTTTTAGATAGCAGAAAAGGCTGAGAAGAGGTAGCGAAGATGCTGAAGAGATCCTTCCTCTCGCTGTTTCTTCTTTTGGTCAATATATCTCCTTCTTCGCAAAGAAATGGCAAGTTACACTGACGCTCTTTTACCTCGTCATTCTACTTAATTCTTTTTCTTGATGATGGGACTGCAACTGTAGTTTAAATCTACAGAATGTGTTCAGATTCTTAAGAGATTATTATGGAAAATCATTGTTGAGTTCTGTTTTTGCTGTCGAAGGATAGTTCTGTTAGTGTAGGCGTAGTGGATATCGTGATTTGGTAGAGGTAAACTACTTGTTGGTGGTTCAGTGAGGGAAAGAAAAAATTGTAATTCTTGTCATTCGTGAGAGACCAGAAAGAGTTCTTTGAGCTTATCAGGTGGTTAGGAAAAAGGCTTTTATAATTTGGAGATTTAGTAACGAAATCAAGCCGAGGACAGATGTGATTGTTCATTCGTAACGTGTATAATTTCTAGTAGTTTTTTTTTTTTTTTTTCTGATTTCCTGATCCCTCGTTTGACATCCACTTTGGACTGTATCCTTTTCCACAGAACCATACGCTCTTCGAATAAGCTGTGGGGCCCGTGAGAATGTACGCACACCACCCACCAATACTCTCTGGTACAAGGATTTTGCTTACAGTGGGGGCCGGCCTGCAAATGCCTCACATACGAGTTTCATTGAACCTCATCTTAAGACACTTCGATATTTCCCTCTCTCTGATGGGCCTGAAAATTGTTACATTATCAATAATGTACCCAATGGGCATTATTCTGTGAGAATCTTCTTTGCTTTGGTTTCAGATTTGAACTCTGATAATGAACCTTTATTCGATGTATCTGTAGAAGGAACTCAAATTTATTCTTTGGAATCAGGGTGGAGCAATGTAGATGAACAGTCATTTGTTGAGGCCTTAGTGTTTGTAACAGATAGGTCTGTTTCATTTTGCTTCCATAGTACGGGTCATGGGGACCCATCAATTCTTTCAATTGAAATTCTCCAGGTTGATGATAATGAGTACAACTTTGGACTGCAGTGGGGTAAGGGTACAATACTAAGAACTGCCAAGAGGGTATGCTGTGGTTGTGGGAAACCTGCATTTGGAGAAGATTATATTTCAAATCACTGGAGTGGGGACAGATTTTGGGCCCCAGTTACAGCTTTTAGTCAGGGTTCTGATCAATCTCTTTCTGTCGAAACTAGAGTTAAAGGAATCAATGTCCCACCAAATTTTTATCCTGAAAAACTTTATCAATCGGCAATTGTAAGCACAGATATTCAGCCGGATTTGTCATTTGATATGGAGGTAGAACCCAACAAAAACTACTCAATTTGGCTGCACTTTGCTGAAATTGATCAAGGAATTACTAAGAAGGGGCAACGGATTTTTGATATACTGATAAATGGGGACATTGCATTTAAAGATGTGGATATTATTGGTGCTACTGGGGAGCCCTATTCAGCTCTTGTGCTGAACAAGACTGTGGCTGTGAAAGGCAGAACTCTGACTATAACCATGCACCCTACTCGAGGCAATCATGCCATTGTAAGTGCCATAGAGGTTTTTGAGATTATTGCCATGGAGTCCAAAACTTCACCTGGAGAAGGTACGTGTGCAAAATTCTATTAGTATTTTAAGATGATCATGTATGCTACATGATATTTGCCAACTAAAAGGCAAAATGTTTTTTAATTATTAATATTTTTATTGCATTAATGATTCTTGCATCATTGACCTGTCCAATTACCTTTAATTTTACGCTACTATCTTTTCACATTGTTCTGGTTGTTTAGCATTCTTAACACACCTATGTGTCTTTAAATTCCTGATCACGAATGTTGTGCCATATTGATGTCATTGTTACCTAGTTCCAATTCTGGACCAGGAAGAAATCTCTGGATAAATCTATTCAGTATTGCTACTTTCCGAAAAATAATTTGCCAAGGATAACAAAACTGCATAAGTTTTGTAATTTTAACTAAACATAGGGAAAAAGGAACATGGACTCAGTCCATTTCCATTAGCTGGACCCTTTTCCATCTTAAACATAGGGGAAAAGGAACATGGGCTCTGGATCTAACTGTTTTTTCCCTTTCTTTTGAGAACGATGAGAAAAAGGATTCATTAAGAGAGCTCAAAATAGAGCAAATGGTACATTATACAGAGCGAGCAAAGAACCAAAATACAAAAGAAAACTTATATACAAAAGGTCACATGGGTAAGGAGTGGCTTATGAGATGCTGGCAGGAGGTTCCTTCTGTTGCAAGAGAATCTGCAGCACTATTTGCATATCTATGGGTGTGCTGCCATTTCACGTTAATAAGTCTGTAAATGTCTTCAATCTGATCAAAGTACATCAAATAGATCCCCTAGTTAAAAGCCTTCAAATCAAACTGGCCCTTACTTTCCTTCTTACTCTTCCCTCACCTGATCTCCAGTAATGTTATTGGGCACTTCGACTAAAATGGCCTTTTTTTGTAAGTTGTTGGCCTATGGTTAAACTCATTGATTGATCTTCTTCTTGGATGCAGCCTGTTACTTGTTAAGGTTTAGGATGACTATTTAGTAACAACCTACTTGCACAGAGCTGCTTTTCTTATTTTTTTATTTTAAATTGGAAAGCTTAATGTTGCTAATACTGAAAGATAAAGATGTTATTTTTATAGGGAGAAAGGTTGGATTATTTTTGTCATTTTTATTAGTGATCTACTTTCCCTTTTCCCTCTTTAAAATTTTTAAGGCTCCTATTTTGGTCTCTTTCTTTCTTGCATCCTTCAATTTCGTTTATGACGGCTCCTTTTTAAGCTTCTGACCAATTGCAATCACTCATACATTTGATTTATCTGGTGCCCTTTTACAGTCAGGGCTTTACAAACACTGAAGAATGCCTTGGGACTTCCTCTTCGATTTGGGTGGAACGGTGATCCTTGTGTTCCCCAGCAACATCCTTGGAATGGAGTGGATTGCCAGTTTAACAAAAATGGTGGTGGCTCATGGGTCATCGATGGACTGTACTTTCTCAACTCTTATCTCATTAATACCTCACCATCTCTTTTATTCTGATGTACCTTGTTGCCCAAAAAGAAGAGAAATTCTTGCTCTTGAACTGAACCCAATAAAGTGTTAAGACTATGTCTTTCTACATGCAGTTTAAATTCCTGATGTTTGGAAGCATGAGTTGTTAGAAAATTAGCCTCTTCACTCCTATTACCACAAAAAAAAAAAGCCTATTGAATCTGTTACTAAGAGCTGCAAATGGATAAAAATGAAATAAGGTTTTTCTGTTTATGTTTATTACTGTTCTGTTTCTAGTATTTGTAATGCATAAGGGTTAGTTATTGGTTATTTACTATTTACGTGATTACTTGATTGTATATATTTGTGTTATCTATAACAACCCTGTCATAAACTGTAGAAGCATTTCCTGTGCAGAAAATGAAGAAAGAAAAATCTTGTCTCATGATAAACTAAAAAAAGCTTCTCAAAAATGAACAACACATCAGATATCAGAGAAATGATCCTAATGTTGATATATTCAGAGTGCCACAAGACATAGGCAGTACCAGAACCACACGAAGAACAAAGCATCAAGATAAAATGATACAAACACATAATTGAATGAAATATGTTTCTTCTTCTCATTGGGCTGGTCTCTCATCTGGAAATTGATGATGAAAAAAACAAAACGTATCCTTCTCTGCTTATTGTAGTTTGACCAGCTCAAAATACCTTGCCAAGCACATATACCCAATGTCTGCTACAGATAAACAAGGTCAAAGCAGGCCCAAAGTTGCATTGTTGCTTGTCCTACCTGGCTGTTCCTGACATATCAAGTACCTTTAAAATTTGTAGAAAAAGGAAAATCAATATTATGTCTAATATTCCAGTAAGTTAAAAAGTTTATTCAAAATGTTAACATACGATAACATTGTGGAAATATCATCGCAAGCTGAAAGATAACAAATTCTCTTTATTTCTACTCTCTTGTGTCCACCTGGTGCGTGTTCCATCTTGAGAGAACCCTTGTTCGTATGGGTATGTCTAAAAGCAATTTGCTTGTACTTTTCAGGGGGCTTGATAATCAAGGTCTAAGAGGTACATTGCCTGATGATATTTCCAAGCTGACTCATCTGCAGAGCATGTACGTTGACAAGAGGTCTATTTAACCTAAAGGACTTAAACAACAATAACCACTCCTTTTTCTTTCTCTTTCTCTCACTCTGTCCTGTCAAATATTGGAAGCCTCATAAAATTAAAGGGCATTGACTGATTTCTTTTACCTTTATTTTCATTGATTAATTTTACTGTATATTTCTTTTTCAGAAACTTGAGTGGAAACAGCATTCGTGGTTCCATTCCTGCTACTCTTGGAACAATAGTCGGGCTGGAAACTCTGTAAGATGCATGGCTACTTTGATTTAATTTATTACTTTTTAAAGTGTCATTTCTCTAAACCCTGCCACATGGAAAACTTAATTTACTGCCGAAGCTCAAAAGTAAAAATGCTTATGTGGCATGAAAGGTTAGATACACATGCTGTATATGCTAATACACTTTATGTATACAAGCCTTTATAAGATGTCACACCCGGCATCTATTAATGCCGTATCTAGAACTAGTTATGCATACCCAGAATTATTCTTTACCATTCACTGATGGGAGGATATTTGAAGTAGTAACTGTTAGATAACAAGAGAGGTTTGAGCCGCAATAGCAGAAAACTTCAATTTTGGAAGCGTTTTATGCCATCAAGAACGAAACTTTATATGGAGAATTATATGTTTAAAAAAAAGATATGTAAGTCTATTTTCTAACCTATTAGACCAATTCTTAATCTGAGTTTCTCGAGGGAGATATCAATATCGGAAAAGTTAATGGTCATACTGGCTAAAGAAAGAGTACTCAGTTCGACTAAATGCAGAGTTCAAAATCTATCAGATTCAATCTCTCAAAAGATGTATATTTCATGAAGGAATATTATACTTTAATGAAAGATATCGAAGTCTAGTTTTAGAAGGAGTAACTTTCATGTCAATCTGATCTATATGTAAAGAGATATTCTCATTGGAGTTGGCAAGGGTCATGCTACATAATGAAGCAAATCAAGCAAGCATCAAAGATTTAAGAACGAATATTTTTATGTCAAATTAGGTATCAAATTTAAGCTCTTTGAGTCTAGTTTTTTTTAGCAACAATCAGTTTGTGATTATGAGCAATATTGTGAGAGATATCAATATCAAAAGTACTACAGGTCAATTCCGGCGAAAATCTCTTATTTCCTATTATCTCTCCATGCATTGATGTGAATTGAGAATTCGATGTTGTTTTCAAGTTTTGCATTTTTGTTGCTTGGTTGTGTATCTTCCGCATCATCAACTCCAAAAAATTGTGGTCACCCCAAAAAAAGTTACACTTGGTCAAATTTATTAAGTTCTACTATTGTTGTCTCCCCTAATTGTTTTAAGAAAATGGTCATATTCTAGATTCGTTTGGAAGTATGAGTGTTGCATAATCACTTGCTTTCGGTTAAAGTTGTTTTCCTCTAGTATTTCTAGACCCACTACCTAAAAAGTATAGGAGTGTATCCAACATCTAGTTCGAGTCAAGTTTTTTATTCTTCACCCAAGAGAAAATGTAGACCATATAAAATGACTAAAATGCCCCTTATACCTTTACCCAAAGCTTTAGTAAACATATCATCGACTTGATCACTAGTTTGAACATAGGGGTTAACAACTTCTTTTCTTATCACTACATCTCGAATAAAGTAGTAGTTGACTCCTATATGTTTTGTTCTTTCATGAAATACCGGATTCCCATAATGATTATGGTTGCCTGATTATCACAATACATGGTCATGGATTAATCACTCTGTAGATTCAGTTCTTGAACAACCGATCTCACCCACATTAAGTCACTGACAGTATGAGCCATTACTTTATATTCAACTTTTGCACTAGAACAGGCCACAATGTTTTGTTTCTTGCTTTTCCAACTTATCAACTTTCCTCCTAAGAACACACAATGGCCAATAGAAGATTTCCTATCAAGTTTAGATTCAACATAATCTAATCTGAGACGACTTCTATCTTTAAGTGACCATGAGGTTTAAAGAATAACCTTTTTTCAGGTGCCCCCTTTAAGTATCTTAATATTTTTGTGCAGCTTCTAAATGTACCTTGTGTGAATGCTCCATGAATTGATTGACTACTGACACAAAAAAGATATATCAGAATGAGTGACTGTGGCATAAATCAGTTTTCCCACTAGTCTGCGATATATTGTTTTGTCCTTGAGTTCATCACTACATTCATCATGAAAATCATGACCAACTTTCATAGGGGTCTCTACTGATTTTGCACCGGACAAACCATACTCCTATAACATATATGTGACATATTTCCTCTATGTCAATACAAGCCCTGTCTTGCTTCTAGCAACCCCAATTCGAAGGAAATATTTCAAAGAACCTAGATCTTTGGTCTAGAAATATTTATCTAGGTGTACCATTACCTCCTCAATACCTTTATATCACTTCTTAATAAACAATTACACTAGTAGTACTACAATCCCAGATGACCACTTCATGACAAAGAAAGAGTGATAAGAGTGGCTTCGAGAGAATCCAAAGGACATAACTATCTGGCTGAACTTCTCGAACCATGCCCTAGGGCTTTGATTGAGACTATATATTTCCTTATTGAGTCTACACACCTTCCTAGTCTCCCCCTGAGCAATATACCTAGGAGGTTGCTCCATTGTAGACCTTGTCTTCTAAGTCACTATATAAGAAGGCATTTTTAATGTCCAGATGGAAAAGTGGGTAACCTTGGTTAATAACAATAAATACCAGAATATGAACTGAAGTCAGTTTGGCTAATGGTGAGAAAGTCTCAAATACATCAATGAGTGTAGCAACTAACTGGGCCTTATTTCTCGCAAAGGATCCATTTGTTCTGTATTTCACAATGTATACCCAACGACATCCAATAACAGTAGCACTCGCAGGCATGTACCTCTGTCAAATAAAACCTCCATCCCAACATCCATAACTTGCTTCCATTGAGGGGATAAGAGAGCATCCTTAACAAAAGAAGGAATGGTGCAGGAAGACAAGGATACAACAAACTATTGTATTGGTCAGGAAAAAAAATCAAAGGACACATAATTGGATGATGGACATTCGGTAGACTTATGGACACCTTTTTGAAGAGCAATGGGGAGATTCAAATCAATTACCTTAGGATCAACAAGCGAAGAGGATTCTGGAACAAGCAAGTGAGAGGGAACTTGAGCTCATTGCTGAGTAACATATCATTGTTGATCTCAACCATGAGGCAATTTGCTGACTTTATCAACTATTTTGAGCTAGAAGAAATCAGCCTCTCTGGCAAGACATTTACTTGATCCAATGGTGAGAGGCTTCCCATCTTTTCCAAACTTAATCGGTTCCTTGCCACTGGTGACTGGCTCATACTTTACTACAACGCCTATGGGTCGGTTTTGAGCCATGCTGGCTTCGACCACTGGCTATTCAGATTGATACCAAACTTGATAAATGGGGGCCTGCCCCTTTCAGGTTTGATAATTCTTGGCTGTTGGATAAACACTGCACCGACAACGTCGCCTCATGGTGGGAAACCTTTGGGGACCCTAACTATGATGGCTGGTTTCTCCCCCGCAAGTTGAAGCGTCTCAAAGTAAAGCTCAAATCATGGTCCTCAAAGCGTCGCTTTGTTGCCTCCTCTCAGAAATCCTCGCTCCATTCTCAGATTGCTGCTCTTGATATGGTTGAGGAGCAAAGATGTTTTACTCATGCTGAGTTTTCTACCCACATCTCTCTTCAATGCAATTTTCAATCTATTCTACACTTTGAAAGGGTTCAGTGGAAGCAAAAAGCCCGCTTCAAGTGGTTGACCGAGGGTGATGTGTTAGGAATTAAACACCCTAATTCCAAACTAACGAGAGCAATAATAATAAACGCGGAAGAAGGGAAAAAACAAGCACGGAAAAGCACAACAAGATTTATCCAGGTTCGACTCAAGGTGAGACTACGTCCTGTCTTTCGCCGTTGTAGTAATCCGCTATGAAGATGAAATACTTTACAAGAGAAATCGCACACTTACAGGTGTTTTTTTCTAAACTCTCGGGCTACAACTCGAGATGCTCCTTGATATAAGATGATAAAACCCTAATAGCGGCGCCCCTCAATTATAAAGAGAAAATTAGGGCAACTTCATTACAAGAGTGAATTTTCCAAACTGCTCTTAATGAAATAATAGTTAATATATTGTGGACTGTGACCAACTCAGCGTAGGGCGTTAATTAGGCACAACTTAACACTCCCCCCTTCAAACCCCCATGGCTACCTGACCGCACAGGTCGATCCACGACCAGCTCAGTGTAAGGCGTTAATTAGGCTCCACAACTTAACAGGATGCTACACAAAGTTCTTCCCATGCTATCGCCACAGCCCGCAGGAGGACTAACCGGGTCACCTCCGTGTCTATTGACAACGAGGTTACCTTGGATAGGACCTCCATTATTAATGTTTTTCTCATTTTCTTTGCAGATCTTTACAGAGAGGAGCACCACCACCGGCCTAGGCTCTCCAACCTTCACTTCTCCGCGATATCCCCAATTTTGGAGAGTTTCCCCAGGATAGGGCCCTGGGGCCTGACGGATGCAACAGGGAATTCTATAAGGCTTGCTGGCCCGCTGTGAGGTCGGACATCATTTCCATGGTCCGAAGCTTCTATGATCGTGGAATCACCTTTAAGAGCGTGGGTGCTTCTCTTATTGCTTTGGACCCCGAAAAACTAGTGTGGAGCGCCCTCAGAATTATCGGGCGATCTGTCTCGTTTCAAGTCCCTACAACATCATCGCTCGCATCTTGGCTCGTCGTATCAAGGTTGTTCTACCTACCATCGTCCACCGGGGCCAGAGTGCTTTTATCAAAGGCCGTGACATACTTGACTTAGCAATGGCTACGCATGAAATTGTGGATCATTTTGCCAAGATGGATTGGCCGCGATTTGTCCTAAGTTGGACCTCGAAAAGGCTTTCAACCGAGTTAGTTGGTCCCTCCTGGACGACATTATGCAGCGTATGAGCTTCAGAGACAAATGGAGGTTTTGGATCCGCAACTGTATCTCTTCAGCCTCTTACTCCTTCCTCCTCAATGGCACGGTCTATGGCTTCTTCCAGGGCACTTGAGGCATCCGTCAGGGAGACCCTCTCTCCCCACTCCTCTTCAACATCATTAATGAGTACTTATCCTCTATGTCTACTCTACCTGCAACATTGGTTGGTTAGAGGCCATCTCCGAACAAAGTTGCTTTTTGCTCCAGTTCGTGGCTTGTTGGAAGAAAGTTCAAGCCCACACGACCAAGGAAGGCCCACATATCTAAGATTATTATAAGATGGGCCACACGACCAAGAAAGGCTCACAAGATAGGCCCAAGCCCATAAGAAGTAGGACCCACAATGATTACCATGAGTTGGCATCCTTATCACATCGGTTAGAAGATCAAGAAGGACTCACAAAAATATTTTATCTTATGGTCACGTCAAAGAAGAGTTTTAGTATTAGTTATATTTGTCTTTTATCTATATTGAGTTATTTAATTATTTAGGACTTATCTTTAAGTGATAGAGTTTGGGTGTAATTGGGACAAGGGTAGTTTTATTGTAATTGGATTCTACTAACTTCCTCTATTATAAATAGAGGTTCATGTACTCTGATTACAACAAGTTATTGATGTCAATGAAATATTTCACTTTTCCATAAATTCAACACAGTTGACACCATTTGCTTCGGCATCGGCACACTTGACCAAGTCCGCAACATTAATGCCCTTCTCGACCTTTTTGAGATTACTTTTGGTCAGAAAGTTAACTGGGGAAAGTCAATCATCATGGGATATCACATCGATCCCCCCTTGTTTCAGATTATGGCAGAGACTCTAGGATGTCCCATTGCGATTGCTCCCACATACTACTTGGGTCTTCCTCTTACTGATAGCAGACCCCGGATGGGTCTCTGAGCTCCTGTGATAGAGCGGCTTGAGCGACACCTCTCCTCTTGGAAGGTAGGATGATCTTCAAGGCTGGTAGATTGATCCTCTTAAACTCATGCCTTGCGGGTATTCCCAACTACTTCCTCTCTTTCCTAGCTTGCCCCTCCTCTATTAGTCGGCACATTGACATGATCAAGAGGCATTTTTTGTGGTGTGGCATTGAAAATGACTTTTGCTATCGCCTTGTCAGTTGGGATGAAGTGTGTAAGCCAAAATCTTTGGGTGGGCTCGGGATTAGGCACACCAAAGAAATGGGACATGCTTTATTGCTCAAGTGGTTTTGGAAGCTCAACTCTTCCTCGGGGCTTTGTGGAAGCCAATGGTTGCCTTCAAGCTTCGATGTCTTGGTGATAGATGGATCACTGGTGGCAACTGTCGTCATCTCTCCCCCATCTAGAAGACCATGTTTCATTTGTTCTCCTCTTTCTGAATTGCCATTCGGTTCTTTGTTGGAGATGGCTCCAGTCTACGTTTTTGGACGGATTGGTGGTCAGGTGATGGCTCTCTTGCCTTATCTTACCCATCACTACTTCAGCTTGCCACCAGCCGCGACTTATTTGTCTTTGACGCTTGGTAGAATGGCTCATGGAATCTCTGCCTTAGATGCGACCTTACTGATGGGGAAGCCATTTCTGTTTGTGACTTGATTTATAGTCTCGGTAGTGTTATGGTTCGCCCTCAGACGACTGACTGGATGATTTGGCTCCCTGATGACAGCAGGCGATTCTCAGTCTCCTCGGTCTACCGTCATCTTATGGGATGGACCCAACCTCCTGCCCCACATCAGGCTGCTCTTGCCTGGCGCCTCTCGGCCCCGCCCAAGGTGAAGTTTTTCCTTTGGAGTGTCTGCCACTACAAGATCCTTACTGTAGGCAACCTTATTAGGCGTGGCAATACCACTCCCGATCCTCTCTGCCCCTTCTGCGGGACGACATCTAAAACTGTGAATCACCTCTTCCTCCACTGTGACTTCGCTTGGAAGGTCTGAACCTACATGATTGACAATATGGGACTCAACTTCTGCATCCCACTTGACCTGAGCACCATGTCGTTTCTCTTCTGGAACCCGCCTGCCCAGCCTAGGCTAGCTTCTGTTGGCTCCCTACATTGCTTTTGTTCTTTGGTGCCTCTGGAAGGAAAAAAACACGGTTTGACTGTACTTTTCGCTCTGCTGTTGAGGTTTCCTTCACTACCACTGGGCTCATATCTACCTGGATCCTCACCCGAAAGAGTTTGCTTACCTCTCTTGTGCCCTAGTCCGCACCAATTGGAAGATTATCGCTCAGATGTCTGTCCCCACGCCCCCCCAACAAGTTGCAGTTTGGGAGCCTCCTCCCTCCGAATATTATAAGCTAAACTTTGATGGTAGCGCCTTTGGGAACCCGGGTTTGCTTAGGTTTGATGGGGTGATTTTTTATTCAGGGGGCACTGCCATCCTCTCTTACTCTGGCCCTCTCTGAATTAATGACTCGACCACTACTGAGCTCTCTGGTCTCCTTCATAGCTGGCAAATTTTTCAGAACCGCTTTAGTGTCCCCTTATCATGGAGGAAGACTCCAAGATTGTCATTGGATGGTGCTCCATCTCATCCTTCCTCCTCATGGCATCATTGGTAGATTCTTCTTGATATTTTGGACATTGTATCCACCATTTCTTGTACTTGGTCTCATGTACTTAGATCAGCCAATTCAGTTGCTGATTTGTGCGCTAAATTAGCCCCCCCTTCAATCTCTTGTTGTTAGGGGAGGTTTTCCTTGATATATTTTCTCTTTCTTTGAAATAAAATTATCGACATTTAAAAAAAAAATGTCATCGTTGATATAGCTGTAATGGTTTATTTGTGGAAATAGTTAGGGAGAGTAGGAACATCCTCCATAAGAGTGGGAGCAACAACTCCAGAACCTATGAAAGGTGGGGTAACATTCATAGTAGCTGAAGAGAAGAAAGGGGCATATTCAAAAAAGTGTTGTATCAGCAGCTACAATCTTCCTAGTTGAGGGGTAAAAACATTTGTATCCCTTCTTTGTCCAAGAATACCCCAGAAATACACATTTGATCACACAAGGAGATAATTTATCTGTGGAGGAACTAAATACATGGGCAAAACATACACACCCAAAAATACAAGGAGAGAGAGGGAACAAATAGTAGATGGCTTCAACACCTGGATGGGAATTTTACCCCCAAGAATAGAAGAAGGCATCCTATTGATAAGAAAACAAGTAGTGAGTACTGCATCATCCCAATATGACTTAGGATCATTCATACGAAGAAGCACCGTGCATGCAACTTCTAAGAGAAGATGGTTCTTATGTTCAACTACTCCATTTTTTTGTGGAGTAAATACACATGATGATATACACATGATGATTGATGGATGATGCCATGACTCTAGCAAAAATGATCAAATTTTTTATTCATAAACTCGAATCCATTATCAATGCGAAGAATATGAAAAGATGCATCACACTAGGCTTTGATTTCGTTGTGAAAGTTTTGAAATACATTAAATACTTCAGATTTTTCCTTTAGGAGATACACCCAGGTACTACGATTGAAGTCATCAATAAAAGAAACAAAATACTTTTAACCAAAGATATTGGACAGAGGACAAGGTCCTCATACATCAAAGTGAACAATTTCAAACAAACTACTACTCCTTATTTGGCTAAAAGGAACATAGTTCGGTGATGCTTGCCCAATTGATACGCGTCACACTGAAATGACAAACTAGAAGGAAAATCACGAAATAGCTAAACCAACTTTGTTGGAGAAGGATGTCCTACCATAGGTGCCACTGGAATGGCATGACCGCAGCATGAAGAACATGTGAGGAGGTTGTGGATGGCCTTCCAGATGATATAATCTACCTCTCTCACGTGGGGAACTAATCATCCTCGTCGTCGTGATATCTGAAACATACAATGAGATGGATAAAAAGTTACTAAACAATTCATAGATTTAGTAAGCTAGCTTATTGGCAACAAATTAAGTGAAAATTTAGGGATAAACAACACAGATGAAGATGATATGAATAAAGATGGGCCAGTTTTGCTCAGTCCTTTGATTGAAGATGATATGAATAAAGGTGGAATCTATGTGATCCACCTGTAAGAGCAGCTATTATGGGGTGTCGTTGGGTTTATACTATCAAATATAATGCTGATGGCTCTATTGAAAGGTACGAAGTTCGGCTGGTAGTGAAAGGGTATACACGGACTTTTGGAGTTGATGTCTTTGAGACATTCTCTCTTGTGGCCCGACTTACTTCGGTAAGTATCTTAATATCTGTGGCTCAAGGGGAGACAGAAAAAGTGTGTAAGCTGTAGAAGGCTATTTATGGACTTAAACAGAGTCCACGAGCTTGGTTTGAAAGTTTAGTGATATGGTACTACAATTTGGGTTCTATAGGAGCCTCTCTTTCAACTCGATGTGAAGAATGCCTTTTTATATGGTGATCTACATGAGGAAGTGTATATGGAGTAACCTCCTGGGTATGTTGCTCAGGGGGAGACAGAAAAGGTGTGTAAGCTGTAGAAGGCTATTTATGGACTTAAACAGAGTCCACAAGCTTGGTTTGAAAGTTTAGTAATATGGTACTACAATTTGGGTTCTATAGGAGTCATTGTGATCATTCTATGTTCCTACTTAAAAGGAAAACTGGTATGGTGGTTTTGGTTGTCTATGTAGATGACATTGTGTTATCTGGTGATGATCTTGATGGTATTACAGAAGTTAAACAATATCTGGCCACACATTTTCAGACAAAGGATTTGGGCTCTCTCAAGTACTTGGCATTGAAGTCGCTCGTAGCAAGCGAGGTATTGTTCTTTCTCAGAGAAAATATATATTGGATATGTTACAGGAGCATGGTTTATTAGGTGCTAAACCTATAGACACCCCCATGGAAGTTAATCATAATCTACATGACACCCAAGGTCCTACACTTAAGGATAAAACTCAATACCGACGGTTAGTAGGTAAACTGATCTATGCTACAATTACCAGGCCGGATATTTCATTTGTTGTGGGAGTTGTGAGCCAGTTCATGGAAAATCCTCAAAAAGTCCATTTAGAAGCTACTCACAGGATTTTGAAGTACTTGAAGGGTGCACCTGGAAAAGGTCTTCTATATACTCATAATGGGAAAATTGATGTACTTGGGTATTCTGATGTCGATTATGCTGGGTGTAAGATGGATAGACGTTCTACATCAGGCTACTGTTGTTTTGTTGGAGGCAATCTGATAAATTGGAAAAGTAAGAAACAGACAGTTGTGGCTAGGTCCAGTGCAGAGGCCGAGTATCGAGCAATGGTTCATACAGTTAGTGAGCTTATGTGGATTAAGTATGTGCTTCTTGAGTTTGGTTTTATGTTACCTGACCCTATGGTTATGAATTGTGATAACCAGGCAGCCATTTTTATTGCAAGCAACCCTATATTCTATGAGAGAACGAAACATATAAAAGTTGACTGCCACTTCATTAGAGATGCAGTTATTCAGGGGAAGGTGGTAACTCCTTATGTAAAGTCTTCAGACCAGTTGGGAGATATATTTACCAAACCTTTGGGGAGACGTGAACATGTATCCTTTAGTGACAAGCTGGGATTGTTTGATATCTACTCTCCAGCTTAAGGGGCAATGTTAAAATACAAGTTCAGGGGTATTTTGGTCATTTCTTATATTTTCAATATTACATTTTTCTCTTATAGTATGGCTATTAGATAGAGAATGTCTTATTTTATCTCTAGTTAAATTTTCATTCAATTTAGACATGTATTTTAGGAGATATGTAATTTTGAGTATTGAGGGGTATTTTTGTCTTATTGTAAAATTTCACTTAAACCCTGATTATAAAGAAGTAGGAAGGGCCTTTCTGGCTTGGATTCCAAGGCAGCAAAGCTGCCTCTCTTCCAGAAATCCATTTTCTCCCCAAATCACCTATTTTTCACTGCTTATAAAGTCGAGAGAGATTACTCTCCTATGCATATAAAGATTCTAGAGATAGCCACATAGCCTTTGATGTCTCACAGTTTATCTCCTAATTTCTAAGAGTAGAGTCAATACTATAGACAATCCAGTTCATATTCTGACTGTCCTCAGCCTCCTGATCATCATTTGGAGGCACTGGAGGATCATCTCCGATAAACTTTAACTTCTTTCTACCCTTAGGATACTTTTTGATAGACTTAACCCAATTAAGATAATTAGGCCTTGTCAATTTTTCTGAAGTAATCATGATGATATCATTTCTATCAAACCCAGAATTTTCTCTAGCCGGGGCATAAACTTATCCTGTCTCAACCATAATACTGATATATGATCACAAAATAACCAATTTAAATTTCCATACAATTTTTAGATTATCACCAAGGCGGGCCCCACTTTCAAAATTAGGGTTAGGGCACAAAAACAGGATATGCGTACTTCAACAATCTAAGAACCAACAATTCACAACTATTTCAACCAATATCATGCAAAGTGGTCGCAATTAGGGCTAACATAATCAATTGGGTGATGACGCAGGCATCCAACACTATGTTGGGTGACGCAAATCTCAAAAAACTCAATTAAGAACCCAATTAGGGTAATCAAAGTGTAGAGAATCCTTCAATGATTCATAAAGACCAGTAACCCTAAGGTTATGGCAGAAAAAAAGAAGAAAAAAGGTTAACTTTGATGAACCAATATAAAAACCGTGTAGGTTTTCTCCTTCCAATAGGTTGTCCTCTAAAAAACTGGCAAGAATTTGCAGTAGAATGCTCCCAGCAACAATCTGCTGCTCTGATACCATGTAAAAATCAAGATTTGGGTGAAGGAAGAGGAGAAGATTGAGAGAAAAAGGAGAAAGGAGAAGAAGAAATTTTTGAAGAGTTTGAAAGGCTTTGTTGGGAAATGCGCACTAATTCCCAGACTTCTTAAGTAGGTGTTTTGAGTTACAAATTACAAAAATGTCCTTATACACTTAATAAATCTCCTTATATCTCCCTAACTGCATATCCTATGTATATGAAAATTTTACCACTGATATAATTTAACATGCAGAACATGATTACATAAAGAAAATTAACCACTGAAGTGGTAAAATGACCAAAATACCCCTGAATGTATTTTCTAACATGTTGAATTTCTAATTTGCAATTTGTCTTGTAGATTGAATAGCTGTCATCTGATGTGGTTTTGAAGTGATATTATTTAATTTCTCTGTTTTACAGTGACCTCTCATACAATCTGTTAAATGGTACAATTCCTGAGGGCCTTGGCCAATTAAAATTGCTAAAGAGACTGTAAGAAGCATTTAAACTTTTTGGTATTATTGAGTTCCGTACAGTCCAGTAGAAATTTCTAAACAATTCAACATGCAGGGACCTTAATGGGAATTCTCTATCTGGGGAGGTCCCATCAGCGCTTGGAGGAAGATTGCTCCACAGAGCTAGTTTCAAGTAACTACCACCTTGAGTAGGAGAAAGACAATACTATTACTATTGCTGAAACAAAAAGAGTTTATAACAGCTTTTACCGTCAGTTTCTCACCTTGTTGGGTACAGTTTTACTGATAATGCAGGTCTTTGCGGCATACCTGGGCTACGTCCATGTGGGCCTCATCTTTCAACTGCTTCTAAGATTGCCATTGCATTTGGTGTCCTGGTGGTGATTCTACTTATCATAGTTATTTCAGTTTGCTGGTGGAAAAGACGTCAGAACATTCTTCGAGCGCAAAAGCTTGCAGGTAAAATATACTTGGTAGGGCCTATGCAAATGAAATATTTTCTTCACAGCATATCTTCTGATGAGAGAGAGAGTTTTGGGCTTAGCTTCATTTTCAGCTGTCATTTCTCAGGGTTCAGTTTATCATAATTACGTTTTGCTTTAAACACCCAATTTTCCTGTGGATATTTAGAATGCTACATCTATCACTTGTTGTGTGATGCATATCAACCATAAGGATAATCTTGAGAATACTTGGACCTTTCCCCTTCTCTCTTAAAGACGACAGATCAATTTCTGTTTTGCAGCACGAGATGCTCCATATGCCAAAGCAAGAACCCATTTTGTTCGGGAAGTTCAACTGGGTAGGCCACAAGTTCAAGAGCATCCTAGGACTGCAGCAGAAAATGGGTCCCGATTGCTTACTTGATTGAGTTCTGAATTTTTTGAAGCATGCTACTGAGTCAATTTTGATACAATCTTTGATAGTTTCATGGGCCATGACCAACTGCTCTCAAGAATCCTACTTAGTCAATCTGTATCTGGTATTTTCTCATTATCTTTTTATGCTTGTAAAATAAAGAAAAAAAATGTAAAAATCAAGATTTGGGTGAAGGATGAGGAGAAAATTAAGAGAAACGGAGAAAAGAGAAAAGATTTTTTTAAAGAGCCTAGAAAGGCTTCCTTGGGAATTGTGAAAGAATTCCCAAACTTTTTAAGTAAATGGTTTTGAGTTGCAAATTACAAAAATGGTCTTATACATTTAATGGACTTTAATATCTTTATATCTCCCTAATTACATATCCTAAGTACATGAAAAATTTAATAACTGATATAGTTTAAAAAGTTGAATATGATTACATAAAGAAAATTAACCATTAAAATGGTAAAATAACTTAAATATCCTTAGACAATAAAATGACTAAAATACCTTTGGATGTACTTTCTAATGGAAAAAATTCGAAAGAAGAAGTCGGAGAAAAGAAGAAGAAAGGAGAAGAGGAGAGAAGAAAAAGAGAACCATGTTGAAGAGAAAAATAATGTGGATTAGGTCCATTACTAATCTCTTTATTCATAGCTTAAGTGGTTATAAGGCAAAACGATAATAATGCCCTTATTCTAGTTATTTCACTTACAACCATCAATTAGTAATAAGAAAGCATAAAATTCTTCACCTCTATTTAATTATGACTACATATGTATAGTAAAATTAGCAAAATACTCCAAATCTTTAACACACTCTTTAAGGAGCATAAAAATTTGAGTTGGCAATCTTTGATTGTGAGAGTTTTTCTTTTCTTTGCACATGCAAAATTCACAAGTTCAACTGTCTTATGTGCGCGAGCTTCGTCTCAACTTCCCGATACAGTCGGGAGTGGCGATTGCGGTCATCGAAAAAAAAACTGTTGGAGTCAATGGAAATATTCTGGTTTTTGAGAAAGTGGATCACGTTGGAAGTGCTGATCTCGACGAGGGAGAGCGAGATGTTCCTACAGAAGGCAATATAGTATCATGGTCGGGGATGAACAACAACGTAGAGTGAACGACAAATGGCGTCGGGTGAATGGCAACGTAGGCGCACAAATAATGGGGTCGAACGACAGTCAAGGAGAGGAGAAAGGGAAGAGGAAGAGATGGCAGAGATTCTGAATGGAGGTGGTCAAAACGCAATGACAACGGAGGAAAAATAGATGTCTTGTTCTGATACCATAGAACGAATTGTTGTATGTTGAATTGAACCATGATTTTGTATCGATTTTTGTTTATATACAGTTTTACAACAAGAATCACCTAAACAAAAGGATGATTAACCCCCCTTCCCTCCCTCGGACAAGGTTCCTGGACTTGATGGGTTCAATGCAAAATTATATGAGGTCCCCCCCTCCCTCGGACAAGGTTACTGGACTTGATGGGTTCAATGCCGAATTATATGAGGGGGTAGAGCTTCTCAAGCATCTATGAAATAATAGCAAAGGTCCTAACAAACCATTTCAGGCTCTCAACTTCCTTCAATCTCACTCGATAAGAGCCCCTCGATGTGGCTTTTATCCTAGGTAGATAGATCCCTCGATGTAGCCATATCAGCCAATGAGGTCATTGACCATCTCCACAAGAAAAGCTAGCTCTGGTCTTTGTATTGATTAAGAGTAGTATTTATATACAGTTTACGATCCAAAATGATAATTTTTACATGGAAAGATAATTATAACATGTAATAAATACAATCGGGATCTTATCCGATAACCGAAGGGATTATATTAATTCCTTATCAACTCCTGATCACAAGCATGGCCGAACTAAACATTCCAACCTCTAATAAGTGGACGATACATTATGTTATGTCGAGCAATCTCTTAACCTTCATCCCTTCCCCACCTTGTATGAGATTTTATTAGGCCAAAACATACATTGTTCAAAGCTCTAGCTTTCAAAAGGGCATCATGTTCTTTAACAAACTTTGTAGATTTTGCAATGGTACAAAAGAAATTGTTGACTATCTCCTTTTGGTATGAAAATTCTCCTTGCAAATATGGTCTAGTGTCTTCCAATTCTAAGCCAATCCATCCAACTGTGTGGTCTCATCCATTGGCATTCACATAAAAAAAATTCTATAGAGAGCTTCAATGATCATCACAACTTGATCGTTCGATGAATTCAATGTGTTCAAAAATAAAAAAAGGTCTAAAATTTTCACGATTTAAGTTTCTTTGGGAATAAAAACCTCTCAACTTAATATAAAGTACGAATTCTTAAAGTGGTTAAATACATCAAATAATTAATTTATGTGACTGTTTTCATTCTTACATGTCAAAAGAAGTGAAATCAAAAGCAATAGTAATAGTCACTATTCTATGTTCTACTTAAAAATATTGTCTGGTCAAATTCTTGTCAGTGCATGGTCCAATGCCCAATACTTTTTGTGCAACTATTTACCGTATAAAAGTCTAGGTGAATTGCCCTAATTTTCACCATCATTATTCTCACCAATGCACTAAGATTCGGGACACAATGATCGTTGCTAAAGGATGGATTTCCACGAAAACATACAAATGCATGCATTAAATATTCATTATAAAAATAATAAATCAAATATAGTATTATGAAAGGGCCACATAATAATATTTATTCTAACAATTGACCCTCGTCCTTCGTCTAAAATTGACTACGCAAGAATTACTTAAAAGCTCTTCAAAGTTACCTCCCATAATCATTATGCCATCCACGTCAAGGAGGTCGCGATTGTTTCAACTCAAATGTTAAGTTCATAGACATATTTTTAGTGATCATATGCATGAAAACCTTAGGTTGCTTCTATTGAATTTAAGATCCCATGCTTGAAACCTCCAGTAAGATGAGAGAGGGAGAAGAAAAGAAAAAGCAAAGAGAGAGATCTCGAGTAGAGAGGAGAAAAAAGAAAAGGGAAAAGAAAAATTTTAGGTTAGGAAAGAGATTCTTCCACGAATTTGAGAAAAATAGAGTTTGATTAAAAACTTCAAACCAATACCCCTATTTATACTATCTTCATTATATATTTAAGGAAATTTTTCAATCAATTAGGATCCCTAATTACATCAATCATGATTAACTAAATTACATCAATCAAACAAAGATCAATCAATTATATTAATCAAAGAAGATTGCCAAATCTTCCACCTCATGAGATTTTATTAATCAACTCATCATGCCACCTCGTGTGGTGACTCATCATACCACCTCACGAAGGCATGGTGGGGTTGGTCCTACCTTTTAACAACTTCATATTCTTTGTTGCTATTAGGGTTGTGTTGGTGGCCGAGAGTAGACCTAGCAACATGAAGGCATATAGTCTATTATCAAAGATCTTCTGGTCCACCATAATATTAGAACTAGCATAACCTTAAACCGCCTTAATGTCCATAACCTCTGGTGATGCTGATCCATCTTGCTACAAAGCTTGGTGTGGATAGTTGCTGCTCAAAATTTCAACATTGGGTTATTGCGACCTAGCCAACTAGCAAACTTGATGTTATGCAGCCAATCTATAGAGTAGGCTGGACACTAATGCTCTTCATGCTTCATGTCACCTACACTTCAACAAGTGCAGGTTTAGTGCTCCATAACACACTTTAGCTAATGTAATCTCAATGCCAGGTGGTGGAGAACAAAACAAGCAGCAAACATTCAAATATTCTTTTTCATGTTTAATTACCTGTTCTCTACATGTACAAAACCACATTTATCAATTCATCACAATTTGGAGGCCATGCAGCTTGTTTGGTTCTTTTGGAATCTGTAGCACCACCTGAGGATATAAGAACACAAGGATCAGTTTTCGTTTCCTTTGTGAACAATTTGCAAATGCTGATGGAAGCATCCATTGACTGCAACAAATTCATACTACAATAGCAAGCATAATAAAAGACTGACCCACCCAGTTTCAAGGTCCCTCCCCCACCATGAACAAGCTTGTTAGTGGCCTTCCCTAGAAAAACCAGAAATCCATATATATATGGACACATATTGAGAGTTGCTAGTCTCTTTCAGTTGATTTGCAAGGATCCTCGCTGAAAGTTCTTTGCAGCACAGAAGTCCATTTTGCTCCAAGTTTTTCTGGGGATGAAATAAAAGTTTCAGGATGTGAAGATGTGAAAAAATGCCCCATACTCCTTATTTTCATCCACTTCTTGCTTGCCCCAACCTTCTCCCTTCTCTATTCCAACACCTTCTAAAACACTCTTAAGGTGGAATAAGTCCAGAGTCACAACCATTAGGGCAGCCTGTTCCAATCCATCACTGTTATAGGTGCATTCAGAGGTTGACGATACTCCAAAGTACAATAATCAGATTCCTCTCCCAAAACAATGAAAACAATGTTTCAAAGATGATTATGATTAACTGGTCTTGTGAAATCTTTTAGAACAAAAGCACATGGGGTCTTTGGTCAGGAAGTTGATGTATGGAGTATTTAGGCAATTTACGGTGGTAATGCTAAGGAATTTCCAGACGAGTTGCCTTAATTCAGAGCATTACTTGAGCCTGGTTGTTAATTAGGCTTTCATCAAGCCAAAAGCCAAAAATTTCAGCACCAAAACTTGAGACGAATCCTCCAGAAATTACTCTTCAAATACATGCATGTCTTATTAAAGAGAAGATTGACTAGTGGAAGGGTATTATGTTTCTTATGAAAACTGAATCCAACCTCTGAACCTTTTAAAGTGTTTGACTCGTCAACATTTTTAAAGGAATACATTTCACTGCTGATAGCCTTCCCCTTTACTTGAATACAAGAACAAGGAAGACTCAAATATATATCACATGTCAACCTTCATATTCATCCTATAAATTGAGTAGAATAAAGCCAAAAGGCATACTGCCCACTGAAAACGAGAAGAAATCTGGAGAAGCACAATCGGCTCATCTACCTATACTATTCAAATCTGATACCTTTTTTATCCATCAGCTTTCATCACCAGTAGTCATTACAGGAACACCTACCTGCTTTAAACATATGGAACCTACTCCGGTCACGTAATATGATCTCTCGTCTCACGATTCTTGAGATAACTTTCACTGCCTCATGGCAATCAGTACACACTCTCAAATTCTTCACTACTCGAATAGTAGTTCCTTCATTGGTACTAATTAGGCCAAACGCAATTGCTAATTTCTCACTATGTGTTGATAATACATCCTCCTTCTCTTCGTCATCTATACTATGTGAAACAAGATCTGTATTTGGTGTGTATCCTGCCAGCTTCATTTCTAGTCCTAATTCCCGAATCTTTGAGTAAATTTTATCTGTTTCAGGATGAGACCTATCTCCCCTGAAGAACTCATGAACTGTGTTATTAACCTCAATCCAACTGCAACCAGGAGTGCTAGTAACCTTATTCTCACGCATTTTTAGTCTACATTTTGCTGCATCATCCAATCTGCCCATCAAGGCATAAACATATGCAAGATAAACATAGCTTCCAGAATGGTCAGAATCTAGCTCAAGTATTTGTTGAACAACTCTTTCCCCTCGATCAACATCTTTGTATGTTCTACAACCACCAAGAAGTGAACCCCAAACTACAACATTGGGTGTGACTGGCATTTCATTTATCATATTCTCAGCTTCATCTAGCCGTCCAGCACGACTAAGAAGATCAACAATGCAACCATAGTGCTCAATTGTGGGTGATATTTCATACACCTCATTCATTATATTGAAATACTCAAGCCCCTTATCAACCAACCCTGCATGGGTGCATGCTGATATTAGGCCCATAAATGTGACCTCATTTGGCTTTACGTTATTTTCAACCATCCTAGAGAAGTACATAAATGCCTCATCTGAATAGCCATGCATGGCCAATCCATTAACAACTATACTCCATGTGATTACATCTCGTTCATTCATTGCATGAAAAACACGTTTAGCCTCTTCTATAGCCCCACATTTTGCATACATGTCAGAAAGTGCATTCCCCAAAAATAGATTCAATTCCATCTTGCTCTTTTTGACATACTTATCAATCCATTTCCCTAAATCCAATGCACCAAGATGCCCACATGCAGATAAAACACTCACCAGGGTAACATCATTGGGTGCTACACAACCTACTTGTTGCATTTGGTAAAACAGATTAACACACTCAGAAAATTTAGTGTTATGAGCATAGCAAGCAATCATGGAGTTCCATGAAACCACATTTCTCTCACGCATTTTATCAAAAACTTCACGAGCAGAGTTAACGTCACCTACCCTAGCATATGCAGCAACCATGGCAGACCAAGAAACTAAACTCCTCTCCGACATCTCATCGAATACTTTTCTCGCCATACCAATATCACCACAGACTGAGTACCCATTGAGCAGTGTATTCCAAGAAACAACGTCTCTCAAAGGCATTTTATCAAACAGTTTCCTGGCGACATCCTTCTCCTCAAACTTGAAGTACATATCTATAAGAGAATTTTGTATGAACAAGTTATCCTGGACACCTAACTTAATAACGTACGCATGAACCTTGTACCCCTCTGTCACTGAAAGCAGGGACGAGCATGATTTAATTACAGAAGTGAACGTGAATTCATCGGGAACAGGGGCACCTGGGCATGAGAGAAGGAGATTAAAGAGATGGATGGTGTAAAGAAATGAGTTGTTCTGGGCATGGACTTTAAGAAGCGCATTCCACACATGAAGATTAGGTTCTGGAAGCAGGGAAAATATGAGCTTGGCGTGGCGGAGGTGGGCGTTGGCGCCGCAGACAGAAATGAGTTTGACGGCGATGAGATTGGGATCGATCGAAGGGGGAGGCGGCTTGACGATTAGTTGGGCTTGGAGCTGAAAAAGCTGCTTCATGGTGAGTCCTGCGGAGCATTTTGACAGTAAGGTGGTCAGATTGCCGTGGCGGGAAGCTACAACAGCCAGATTGGTAGTTTGTACTCCACAGAGAGGACCGAAAGGACCGCAACGTCAAAAAAGCCTCTGGGGGAAATAAAACGTAGATTTCCAAAATAGTGGCATTTTCGTAATTATAGATGAGAAAGTATTGCTCCTAATTTAGTGGGACCCGTATTGAGCGGCTGATAGGAGGTGGTTTTAATGTCGGCCGTTCATCAGGAGCAGATCCGTTAGGGTTTTTCCACTCAGGCGGAGTCGTCTCGTATTAAATTGAGGACAGAAGAAAAGAGCGGCCTCTGGAGATCACGTTTTCGTTCTTCCGAGCTGCTGTTGTGTGGGTTTGGAGCGACGATTCTTCAACAGCATGGTAAGACAGGCATCTTGCACTTCGATATCATGCTGTAGGGTAACTCGTATTAGATTTCCAGGATATCTGGTTGAATCTGTTAGCTCTTAGTCCTTGCTACTTCCAATTTAATGGCTGCTTCCTGAGATTCCAGCAGTTCGATCTTTCTGAATTCCATTCAGAACTAGGTTGAATGTCTTTTCCATCCCTGTATTCATCTCATTTTCTTTTTATCACGAGTTATGGAGCGTTGGAGATCATTGACGTTGTTTGTTTGTCGGTTAGATATTTGTTTGGATTGCACATTATTTCCAGTAGTTCCAGCAAAATCCTATTAGGCTCAAGCAAGCGTTATATATCTGGTAAATTTAGTTCACAGTAATAGAGGCTGGTATTTTTCTCATCGCATTGTAGTTATGGGCAAAAAAATGAAATGCGCGTGGATAGACGAAGACTCTAGTAGTTTTGAGAGCAAATGGAGTGGACTGTAATTGAGAAATGAAGCCGAATTTTGCTTATGGTTGTGCCTGAAAAGGACTCTACTTCAGACTTTCATAAGAATGTATGGAGATGCTTGTAGTGCCTTGAGTTACAAGGAGCTTAGCGTCCTAGATTGGTGTTTGCATTCACTCCTTTCTGGACTGGTCGTGATGCTTGTCTTACAGTGTATGGCATTTGAGTTGCTCTTTGGTTGTTGTCCTACAAATTATTCAGGTTCTCTTCTTTTATCTGCCACTTATCAATAAAAGAACTGGGATGAACTGTTCTCTTAATGCTTTTGCAGTCCAATAGCTGTGATCTACGTTTCTTCCCCGTCACAGCTCATTTTTATTCTAGTGGTTATGTCCTACAGTGTATGGCATTTGAGTTACCCTTTGGTTCTTGTCCTACGGGTTACACCAGTTCTCTATTTTTCATCTCCCACATAAAAGAACTGGATAAACTGTTCTCTCAATGCTTTTGCAATTACAATTCTTGTGATCTTATTTCTTCTACATCACAGCTCACTTTTATTTTTATCTTCTTATAGCTTAATCAATTCTTAATTTTATGCAGACAAAACGCACAAAGAAGGCTGGAATTGTTGGCAAATATGGTAATTTTTATAATGTTTGCTCACAAATTTTATTTCGACTATATCATTATCTACCCTTTTGTTCTCGAAAGTTTGAATTGTGTTCTATCACAGGTACTAGATATGGTGCCAGTTTGCGTAAGCAAATTAAGAAGATGGAAGTGAGTCAGCATGCCAAGTACTTCTGCGAATTCTGTGGAAAGGTATTATATCATATTACATTTGCTAAATAGGCTGATTGAAGTCTGCTGCAAACTGCTATACCTGTGCTACATTGCTGCAAATGTAGTTTTTTCACCTTTGTCTATGGTGATGCTAACCTTGTGCACTATGAGTATGAGGTGATGGGGACCAAAAGCATATTCCTGTTTCGTAGAGTGTTCTATCATAGATGAACAATAGCCTGAAACTTCACTCCTGCATAGGTTGTAGAAGTTTGATCTAGGTGCTTCTTTTTACTCAAAAATCTGCATTAATTGTAGAAATTTTGATTAGAGTAATGAATTCAATGGGTTAATTATGGAGTTTTTATTTTGATAGCATGATTATTTAGGTTCTGCACTGTGCATGAGGTCTTGGATCGCTAAGCTAGTAGCATATCTTGGATTAGTAATTAGAAAATAGGGGTTGTGTTGCAAAAAGAAAAAAAATGTAATATTTTCTTACTCTGTGTGTGTGTTTTGAACTGCTTGTTAGTTTCATTTTGACTGATGGCATGTGTTGTCTCTTGCAGTATGCTGTGAAGCGAAAGGCTGTTGGTATCTGGGGATGCAAGGACTGTGGTAAGGTGAAGGCTGGTGGTGCTTATACGTTGAAGTAAGTCAAGCCTCTGTATTGTCTTTTAATGTTTATTAAGTACATTCGGATCTTCTGTATAATAGTAAGAGTTCTTCTCTTTGGTTGCAGCACCGCCAGTGCTGTCACAGTAAGGAGCACCATCCGTAGGTTGAGAGAGCAGACCGAAGGGTGATGATTATTTCGAAATATTTATTCATATGCTAGATATGTTTTTGTGCAATAGGGGAATAATATTCTGTTGCAGAGCTGTTTATGATTACTTTTCTTCACTTGCTAATCTGAGAAAACTACCTTAGTGTAATCTTGGTCCTTTGTCAAAGTCCCACCAACTTTTAGAGATCTCTTTTTTTGTGAAACCAATGACGACCAACAAACTTAGCCAATGATTGTGCTCGATTTGAAGAACTATAAAGCTGGCCAATGGGTACAAAGCCACTTGACCTTACATCTCCCACTTGGGTGCCCAGAGGATTGTAGAGACAACACTAATCTCTCTTTAGTCTCATATTGTGCACATGACTCATAAAAGAATAATATAGTCAATGCCATTATCAAAAGATCTGCCAACATCATAGAACTGGGAATATGACTCACAACCACTTTCCCCTTTTATAAAATGTCAAATATATAAAGATAGTGAATCTCAATGTTTACCTTTAAAACTTATTTCGCCATTTTTTATGGTGGTCATTATTGTTTGATTGTCACAAAACAGTTAATCTGGGTCATCAGTCTAGATACCAAAGTCCAGTTAATTTTAAAAACCCACAAGCCATAAACTCGCTTCTATGATGGATTTAGGAACACATTTTTGTTTTTTACAAGCCCATCAAATTGCACCATCACCAAGGAAAATTACAAACCTCAGGGTTGATGTTCTATCATTAGGATCTCCTTCATAATCTGGATCAATGTAGCTAATAGGAACCAACTCATCGACTTGATAAGTGAGTTTCAAGTCTTTAGTGTCCAATACATGTCTAAGTATTCTTTTAACATTTTGTCAATGCAAAACACTATCTACTGGCTAGGCTTAGAACAAAGCTTAAGGACATCATCAAGCTATTAACTACATAGGCATAAACATGATTGTGCCATTTTCTTTGAGAAATTGGCCCCTTTTTAAATTGGGGAATTAATGATCTTCCATCCAACCACACCTATAAGTGTTTTCATACAGTGTCTAGATATTGTTCTTAAAGTAAAGAAAGCTTTTTTACTTTTTTTTCTCTCTTTGAGTTTTTATACCTAGGACAAAATAGGTTTCACCTATATCTTTCATATCAAACTGAGAATTTAGCCCTTTTTTTTTTTTTTTTTTTTTTTTTTTTTTATCTAGATCGTTTCTCATTAGTTATATATTGTCTACATAGACAGAATTATAAATTTACCTCTACTCACTTGAGAGTATACATGAGGACCATTTGGGTTAGGGATTAACCCATACTTAGTTATCACTCAATTAAAGTAAAATAACATTTCTAGGTAATTAAACTCATAAATAGCTTTAGTCAATCGATTTGCTTTATCTTTTTTACTTTTTAACAATCAGCCATTCAAATTGATGAATATCTCTTCATTGAAGAAGGTTGTTTTCATATCTATTTGATGTACATAAATATCTAAGAATGCAATTATACCAATAACACTCAAAATAGAGGTAAAGGTTGACAATGGAGAATAGGTTTCCTTAAAATCGATACTTTCTTTTTGTTTGAACCCTTTAGCCATTTACCTACTTTATATCTCAGATGGGTCTTTATGTAACATTTGACTAACAAGAATGATAACCATAATAAACGTGCTCATAATTTTTATAATTTTTTGAATGGTGCTCAATATATTAAATGGTTCGTCATGATATTATTAAATATAGCTTGTTGTAGGTAGTATCTCTCTAAAATTAATATTGTATTACATGAAACAGAATCTATCCAATATATGTTACTATTTAAGCTTCTAAAAGAACTAGTAGATTACATGATGAATATTATTATACATTTGACAAGAATTTGTCATTTATTGGACAAGTCTTGTTAGTTTATTCCAGTAATATAAAAAAGAATCGAGTTCTCATCACTAAACGATACTCATCTTTGCCAATTATAATAATAAAACCAACTAGAAAGTCAGTCATTTCATGTCTACAACATTATTTTTCTCCTTGTTACTTTTTATTTCAGCATGACAACAAATCAGAAGACTATAATAAAAAAAAAAACTACTTTTAAAAATTAAAATAACTATTTCGCAGCAATCAGTTAGTGATGGAAGAAAACGACTAACATTCTCATTATCAATTTCATCAGTCGGTCAGGAACTTATTGAAACCAAAATCACAGAAAACGCAAAAAAAATATGATGAAAGTTTCCTATAAAGAGCAGGAGCAAAGTCTTTCCATGATAAGTTGAATAAATAAATTAAAAAGTTCATCTTGGAACAAAATTACACCTATTCATAGAGTATAGTATAGGGAGAATCGAGGACACATCTACTTACTACGCCAATCTGCCTTCTTCCCTACTTTCTTGGTGGCTGCAGCTCCACTAAACATGACAGCCGCTTACGACGGGTGTGAATCCCACACACAACAGCAACAGCAACGCTGCCTGTAAAGTCATACCAACTGCAAACAAGATAGACTGAAAAATATTTCTTCTAAAAAAAACAAATAAATAGGGCCTTCCTAGTTATGATCCTTGCGTCTCCAAAACTGCACTCTTTACCACTTGAAAGCAAAACCGATTTAGCTGGATGCCACCGGTTTTGCAGTTTCCTGCTTGATAGCCTCTGCATATGTCCGGTGCTGGTACGTCAATGTGGATTCGAGCAGATCCCAGAGCGATGTTTTCGGGTCCCAGCCTGCCAATGAGAAAATCAGAATGAACAACAAAATTACGGGTACGAATTGAAGCCAAGAGACACAAAAGGACAAAAAAGAGCATAAATTCCAGATAAACACGAAAGTAGAAAAAACAAGAGTAAACATTCAGATAGCCAATTTCAAAGCTGAATATTTCCTCCATAGCTCAATATAGTTGCCAAATAGAAACTATTCTAGCAAGGGTAGCAGTTTTTACTAGTATCTAAATGATGAATACTGAAGTTAAGGTTCTTCATAGTAAAAAAACAAACTGTCGGGCCTCAAGAGAAGCAATAAGAAAGTGGACAGACATACCCAGCTGTTTGTTGATGATTGTCATGTCAGGAATCCGTCTATCACTGTCATCATACCCTTCACCATAAAATTCCTTCGAGCTTACATCAATTGTGGGTACCTCCAATGACAGCTCACCACTCACTTTCGAGTACACCTGAGAAGCAACACAGCAACAACCCTCACGAAAGGAAAAAAACAAACTGTACAAGCTTGAACTTTGATTGAATCAAGGTTCCCTCACTGACCTGTGTCATAATTTCAGCGAGTTGCTTCACTGTAACTTCATTGTTTGGATTGCCCACATTGAAAATGTGACCATTAGCCCTGGTTGGATTTTCCTGAAGAAGATCATTGATGGTCAGTCTTGAACCATTGCAAGTTGTGAAGCTAAATAACACTTCTAGGTTTTGCTTGTCACTTACAATCATCAATAATACAGCTTCAATGGCATCTTTGATATAAACAAAGGTTCTTTGGGATTGTCCACCATCCACAAGCTTGAGAGGCTGACGTCGGAGGAGATTCTGCAGCAGAAAAAGAATTTTTGATAAAAGAAGCGGTAGGTGACCCTCAAAAACTGCAGTTTTGGAGCTTGAAGTACTTACATTACTGAAGCATGCCAGAACTCGAGGTACACCTTCACTTGGACCATCTACACCGGGGATGAAATCCATCCTAGGTCCAATCCAGTTGAAAGGTCTCACAATGGTGAATTCAAGACCATTTTCTGCTCCCTCAGCTAAATAGTTCCAAAAATAGTATGGACAGGTCAGAAGAAGGATATTAAAAAAGTTTACCCTAAAACATAAGGCTAATGAAAACCTACCTACCATAAATTAGCCTTTCAATGAGCTGTTTTGCACACGCATATGACCACCTCTGCTTCTCCATAGGACCAAAAATGCAGGGGGAAGTATCTTCTTTGAGAACAAAAAAAGCTGGGTCCTGTCAGAAGAATAAATCTTCAAATGAGTCTCAGAACAATGGTAAAACCGATTTGACTTTTTATGGATTATTTTAAAACAATAGCCACAGAGAGAAGTAAAAGCATAACATATTGTGATACACAAAAAGTATGAGAGCCCTCTATTTTAAATCAACTGTAGAGTAACAGTTACTTTTTGTTTTCATTTTGATCTTCGAGTGAAGCTACTAATGACAGAAAAGAGATAGAGAAAAGAAAACCTCAAAATCCAGAGTATAAACCTGAAAGCACAATAACATAATTCTTTTATACAAACAAGATCATGTCAGAGTCTGCACAAGAAGCAAGCTAGATGATACTGAATCTGTTCAATATCATCAATCACCAAATATAGATGATTGAGACCTCAACCACAAAGCTACAATTGCAAGCATTTACCCAATTAACCTGAATTTTAAAAAGCAACTAGCTACACTGATGCAGTCCTCATTAAAAAAGTGAATTTTGACTTGTGTATTTATAGAACCTAATACTGAGTAAATCGCGTACTGTTTTTGCCGATAGAGTTGACATTCTATTTACAATTCAAAATTTAAAATTTTATACGAGTATTCAACATAAGCCAAGTATGTCCCCACGCATAAGTAGCTATAGATAGATGATTCAATATTCCTAATGTCTATCCAACTCTTTCAATAGTAAAGCCGGTGTGCTTTTCTACCAAAGTGTCAACCTAAGTACTCCAGAAGTATTAACTATGATGACTACAACAATAGTACACCAGAGTTTTAACTATGATGACTACAACTATAGTACTCTAGAAGTTTTAATTATGATGACTACAACCATAGTACTCCAGAAGCTTTAACTGTGATGACCACATTCATATCTCAGTAATAGATAGACAGAGAATTGTTGACATAAATTTCTTCCATATTGGACAAGTCAAGGAAATAGTGGCCCTGAATTGAATAAATTACCCAAACTGTAAATTGTGCCATAAGAAATACTCATATATGTAAAACCTAATGGACTTAAAGAAGATTATTAAGATAGCTCTCCTCACCTAATGGACTTAAAAGAAGATTATTAAGATAGCTCTCCTCATTTTTATTGCAACAAAAAAAAAAAAATAGTAAACATATTTTTTAAGGTCTATCAAAATTCCACATACATATCTGACCAAGGGCAGAATGATCGATGTTATAAATACAGAATGCTTAAAAGGCTAAATTTCTTTTTTATGTCATTTTTCACTAATGAGGAAGATTCTCTCAAAACCAACTTATGGTTTCTTCAATTCAGAAAGAAAAGTTGGTCTGAAAAATCATGCCAAGAAGACCAGCAAACTCTGGTAAATGTGTTTCGACTTGGGAGCACTCACGACCCCAAACCAGAAGATGAACATATAAGACTTGACCAACCAATGTAGAGACCAACACTACAGCTGTTGAATATATCATTGATAAACACTACTGAACATATTATATGTTCCCCACCAGAGGTCTTGCCGAAAAGAGAAAAAGCTAAATCAACTAAAGCTCAAGCTTTAACAACAAGTAAAAGATCCTTTACAGTACAAACATTAAGATGGGCACATGATGAGCGCAATGATGGGCACATGATCATTAAGATAAAGTGGCATGATAACAGCCAACAATAGCAGGACAAGTGAACGGAAAAGAATCGAAAGAACTGAAGGAAAGGTTAAGGAGAATGAAGAAGCAAGTGTTACCTGTAGCAGACGATCGTCCTTGGGAAGAAAGGACCCAATCGTCTTCCCATAGACTTCACAAGTAGAGAAGTGAATGAGACGCTTGCCGTTTTCCGAACAGTACTTCACCTGGAAAAACGAGTATTCTAAGGACGACGAATAAATCGAAAATTATTTGAAGACAAATACGTGAATTATAAAATCAGCGAACAAAATCTCCACAAAACTCTGCAAAAACCTCACCACAGGCAGTGCATCGATAAAATTGCTGTAAATGGTGTCGAGAGGACGGGTGTTGTAATCCGCAGGGGTGCAGATAGCCGCCAAATTAATGGTCTACGCAATAAGGCGAGATCCACCATTAAGAACAACAAAGACATAGTAAATAAAAAAGCAAACAGCATTTGTCGAACTGCAAAGCCGAAGCAAAAAACACAGTGAAACCAGACCAGATCTGCCATTTTGATAAGGCCTTCAAGGCGGGAGTCATGCTTGATGTTGATGCGATGGAACTGGATTCGATCGGCCCAGGGAAGACCGGCGGGCTCCAAAAGATGCTTAATCTTGTCGTTATAGACATCGACAGCGAGGATTTTGTGATGAGTCTCAGAGAGGATCTTCTCACAGAGGTGGGATCCAATGAAGCCTCCGGCGCCGATCATGCATATGGATTTCGGCTGTATCGGGTTCCCGTCGAGATCTACCCTCGTCGATGGCGCCATTTCGTGTTCGGATCTGAACGGATCGCGGACGCGGGAGTACAAGCCAGAGGAATGTGTGGCGGACTTCTAATAAAAATTGAGGTTAAGAGATGTATCCTTGTCGCCTTTTAAATCCTTTTTATTTATTCAAATTATTTAATGCCCAATTGGATGCGTTGGCGTTGTATCCTTGTCGCCCTGAACCCGCGTTTCCCACGTTGAGCGTCCCCGGCTTCGGTGACCGAACTCGTTATTTTTCGCTTCAATCCTCCGACTCGTGGACTCGTCCACTCAGATTCACGTTTACGAATAAAAACTTTCAAAACTCATCCTAAACTCTTTTCCTGAGAATTATTGAGAGAAAAAAAAAGAGAAAAAATCATTTTCTCTCGTAGTTAATAATTTTTGTCTCAAAAAATAATGGAATTTAGGAAATAACTATTTATAAACAAATAGAAAATACAGCTTTTTATATTGAATAATGTACATAAGCCTGATTTAACCTTGTTGAAAATTGATCGATAGTGTAATACGATTTTTAAACTCGTAATCGGAAATTGAATCGAGATCTTCCAAGTCAAATCTAACAATTCATACTCCAACTTGCGAGTCCTATGATTGAAATTTAATGCCCTATACTTCTTTTTTCTTTAAAATTGATAATCAAAAAAATACATTTTGAGTTTCAAAATCAAGATTAAACCAATGAAAATTTTTCTAAAATAAATTTATGATGATTTTGAGTTTGATATGAAATAGAGGTGGGTCACTTACTCAAATTTGAAACCTATAGTGATTGGTTTGATGTGGGAGTCTTCTTCTTCAATTTTCTTCTTTCTCTATGGAGCTTTCTTCTCGGGGCCTTCTTCACAAACTACTCTCATGTTTTTTCTTCTAGAAGTTGTCTTCAAATGCTCTTGATCATTTTTCACTCTTTGCTTGCACTATTTGAAATGCTAAGCCATGAGTATTTTTTAACACAATAAATATTTTTTCGTTCTCAAAGTTTTTAGAGAGATATCAAAATTGGAAAAATCTAAGGTCATACTGCTAACCTATTACATGCGAAAATCTGAATTTTACGCTTATTTTTTCCTTCTCTTTTTGAGTTGCTAAGTTTGGTTTGACCAAGTTTTCTATTTTAATTTCAAACTCAAAGCGAGTATTTTTTTCTTCGTAAGAGTTTTCTTTCTTTGATTTCACATTACATGAGTTTGCTTAAAGAAAAATATTTCCTTTTTTCTCTAGTTGAATTTCAAGATGTGCTAAGAACAATTGGCTTACATGAGAATTATGTTTTTAGGAAGTTTTTGCTATTATGTTCTACCTCGAAACCTCCCATATGGAAATTTTTTTAAGTTTCCTCAATCATATATATTCATAGAGGAATTACTTGATCTCCTTTTTGAGTCAAACCTGGTCATGTTTTATCCATCTATTAGTCTAAAAAAGCCTTCTTCTTATTTGAAACTATGAAGAGTAATAGTGTGCACCTCCTTTCGTTTTGAAGAATGAAAGTTGCTATTTTTTTATTCACATTCTTTGGTTCTTCAAAGTACTTTCTCCAGTTTATTTGCTTTTTAAATTGCTTCAAAGCAATGCCTATAGACCCAATACTTGCAAAGATAAGCAGTGTGCCTAACATCCAACTTAATTCATGCCCTAAAATGGGTCGGACCTCGTTTAAATTTGATCGATCATTTTTAGCCTGGAGTTCGAATTTTGTCACACGGCTAGGGGTTGTTTTTCTTCTCTCACAATTATTTTATGTAAGATGGGTTTCTTGGAAAAGAAAAAATAGTCTCCCACGGGAAGGGGAGAATTGGAAAAAGAAGTACAAGAAAGAGGTATTTGACAATTAAGAATTCCATGAGTAGTAATAATAAAATTTAATCAAATTTTATGTAACCAAAATATTCAAGTATGGGGGAGAACAAGATAAAGATTACAAGTAAGATGTGAGCAAGAACAAGATGAATCAAAATTTATTTTTCAAACCTCACAAAATTAGAATTTCTTTTTAACCGCACAAATTTCTTGACCAAGATTGCCTGCAAAGTAAAGCTATAAACTCTAATTTACTCTTGGCACTATGTGAACCAAAAAATCTTTGATTGCAATTACGAAGCTTGGTAAAAGGCATCCACTAAAAATTTCTCACAAATATGGTCCAGAGGAGTTATGGTGAGATATATAGATGTTTTAATTTAGTCCTACATTCATATTATTTGACGCTATCGACCAAAACTTTTGTCCAAACCATCACAAAACAAAAAAGATCGAGACAAAGACATAGGGATACATATCTGAGAGATGTATTACTTTTCCTGTCAAAGAGACACAAGAATAGCACAGTTACTTTTTGTTCACTGACTCTGGTTATCATACTAAAGTTTCCTGAGGAGAGCTTTCAAATGGGGCTGAAGGTGGTTCAGATTTGTAGCCATCTGGACCACATAGGACAATTCCCCGTTAACCATCTCAAAAACCCGACTGATCTCCTTTACCTGCAAATAAAGGAAAAGCCAGATCACCCTCGATCCTTCAATATGAAAAAAATTAGAGGTTTTGAATTTTAGGATGGATATGAACATGGTTTGGTTTCTCTAACTACCCAGTTACATGTGTATGGCGTAGATTGTTCAAGAAACAAATTTGATAAGATCTGTTTTGCTAAAGCCAGGAACAAATGCCCCATTATGTCACTTGCACCCAAGAATTGAAACTTTTAATTGACTAATAAAATTACATAGCAAGAAGCAATAAAGAATGCATGCTTCCAGTATATTTTATATGAGGTGTCAACCTTAGGTTATTCTTCTTCGCGAGTCCTTGACTTAAGTTTCCACTAGACACATTAAGTACAGGAGCCGTGTTATTGTTAATGGCATCTCTCTCCTCACCAGCCTGAAATTTCTCACTGATAAATAAACAACAGAATAAAAGACCATTAAAGAGATTGGAAAATTTGGAAATCCATGGAAGAACTTTTAACAAAAATTTTAAGTCATTTCCAGCATGAAGACCAGTAAAGAGATAAAAAAATTGGAACTCCATGTAAGAGCTCTGAAAAAATAAAGTGGGATTGCGTTGCTACAACCGCTATAGAATTCAGTTCCACTGTGCAATTACGAGAAGTTCAATATAGTTTTTCTAGATAAAACAATATCAACAAATGAATGAATCAAAATTAGATCGTTGTACAGGAGATTTTACCTTTGATGCGTTTCCCACTAGTTCACTCTGAAGTTTGACAACTCTGTGTTCAGCATCAAAGGTCCCTTTCTGAAAAATGAAAAGGTGATATTGATCATAACAAAATGAAGGTTTTACAACAGAAATGATGATAAAATAATACACCAACTACCAGCATTGTTCATGAAAATAAGATTTCTGGTAAATTGTCTATTTAAGGCTTCATCCTGTGAAGACTTTCAAACTTCCATGCATCAAGAGGTTTCCAATTTCAGATAATAATTGCCATAACCCTTATATGGTACTGTTATACATCTGTTCTTCTATTCAATCCTAGACCATTTCTTTTTCCTCACCATCAGGAGTATATCTCATAAACGGCCAATTCAATTAATATCGCGTGAAATTAGTTCTTCACAGAAGCATAATCCAATATACATAATTTGATATTTGAGTCTTGTACTAAAAGCAAACTAGCAGTCTTCGAGTACCTGAACCTCCACCAGACCAGTGCTCTGCGCGACTACAACTTCGATCGACCCATCATTTTTCGGCCTCCAGTATCCGCTTTCGGCGTGCATTGGCTCCCCCGAGGCCGATTTCCAAGTCTTGGACGTGTACGCAATCACAGGCTGGTCCACCAAAAATGCTTACAAAAATAAATTACAATAAGAAGGAAATGAATTCAAAGAGGGCAAACTAAGGCAAGAAATCAAGAAACTCGAACCTTTCCAGAATGTGAGAAGGTGATTTCTTCGCCGTACTTGAAATGGTTGATTGTGGGGAAACATCCTTCCCCTTGTCCTCGCCACGTCCCCAGGAGATAAGAGAGAGGAACTATTGCTGGATGCATCGAAGGAGGTAAAGTTACGCCGCTGCCGTCTCCGTCCCTACTCCCGCCACCGCCACCGCCGCCTCCGCCTCCGCCTTCCATGTCACTTCAATCCGTGTCTGCTCTAGTTTCTTCGTCCTCAAAATCTCTTTTCCTACTGTCTCTCTCTCCGTCTACCTAGTGTTGTGTTGGGCACAATGTTCGTTCTCGCTCCGATTAGTCCGCCAATCTTGCCGCCCGGAATTATGCGATCAGACCCGGATCCGTATCCGGTTTATCAGCACTTCCGGTCGGGAAATTAAATTTTAGCGGTCATTCGGGTAATCCGATAACAGGATCTTTTTCGGGCCATTTTGCTGAGCTGGCTTCCCCAAACCGTCGCCACGTGTCACGCAACTGCTTCAGTTCCTGAGCACCCTATCACCCTGCTCGAGCTCGACTGACTGCAGCAATTTCGTGATGCACTGATTTGGAATCTCTGCTTCTTCTATTCTTTTTCGTCCATGGCGCTACAGCTGCGTCTACCGGTTTCGTCGTCCGAAACCCTAGCCCTAATTCGTCACCACCAACGACATTTCTCTCCCTTAAAAATCTCTCTATACCCCTCTCTCCCATTTTCATACCGCTCTTTCATCTCCCTCTGCCGTAGCCGCGGGGTCCGCTGCGTTCCCGCCGGTAAGGAAGAGACTCAAGTGGCAGTCTCCGACGCCGCTGACAGCCTGCAAAATGCTTCTCCGGAGGACCTTGATTACGTTCGACAAATCAAAAGAGTGAGTGCTTTACTCTTTTGTGCTTCTTCCTGATAGAGTTAATTGGTGTACAAGGTGTGACTGCTGCTTCCTTGCTTTGTATAGATTTTGGAGCTTCTTAGAAAGAACAGAGACATGGTCTTCGGAGAGGTACTTCCGGTCATCAGAGTTGACTTTCTTTTAGACCTTAAAACAGGATCATTCTGATGTATGTGATGAATCCTTTTAGTTGAATTTGAAATGTCAAAACCTGGATTCTTTTATATTTTTCTTTTTAATTGGAGTTACGTGCTCCACTGGGTTCTATATAGCGAGTATGTTTTTTAATGCCAGGTTAAGTTAACTATCATGATTGACGATCCAAGAGATGCAGAGCGCAAAAAGCTGCTTGGACTAGAAAATGCTGAGGAAGTGACAAGGGACGATTTAGCTACTGCTTTGGAAGATGTACGTGCTTCTTCTTTGTAAGATGCATAACTTTGGTCTTATACCGTTTTGACTTTCAACCGGTTTACTGTAATGTTCATTTCTGTTGAAAACCATTTGTTTTTGTCAAAAACAGTTGGTGATGCATTCGGAATTCCTTTCTCTTTTGCATTGATTTTGGAAACGTCTTTCTTGTTGAGTTCAATTAGTTAGCCTACCTACATGCTTTATATGTCATGACCTTTCAAGATTAGTCGTTTTCATGCTCCACAATGATGTTGAGGACAAGTGGAGTCCATTTTACTCAATGGAAATTTCTATTTGAGGGGAACCTGTGTCTGCTTCAACTGGAAAGAATTACAGAATTAACTTCAGACTGGCTTTACGGTGCTGGCATTTTTGTATTGCATCAACATTTTCCATCTGTATCTATTGTTGTTATTTTGATTGATCATTTGCTGAGATCAACTCTTTTAGTAGACACAGTGGTTGCCAATAAACTGTTTGCTTCAGTGTAAAATGGAGCACTTGTGCTTGACTTATTTGCATATGTAAAATTCTTTATTTCCGATATGAAAATATACATTCAGAATACGTTTATATATAAGGGAACGAATCCCGTTTAAAGTTACAGATCCGTTCTTGTCGGATCAAGACCAGTTAATCTCGGATCGTAAGACCCGTTAAGTTCGGATCTTCAACACTCCCCCTCAAGTTGGAATATATGTTAATGATACCCAACTTGCCGAGTAATGCCTCAAATTGGGACGAACTCAACGCCTTAGTAAATAAGTCTGCAGTTTGGTCGTTGGTTCGTATGTGGGCTGTCTTAATCATCCCTGCTTGAATCTTTTCACGAACTAAGTGACAATCGATTTCGATGTGCTTGGTTCGCTCATGGAAGACCGGATTTGAAGCGATGTGTAGAGCAGCTTGGTTGTCACAATACAACATGGCTGGTTGAGTATGTGTGATTTTCAAGTCTTTCAAAATGTTTTTCAGCCAAGTAATTTCGCAACATGTAGCAGCCATGGAACGATACTCTGCCTCGGCAGTTGATCGAGCCACCGTTGTTTGTTTCTTTGTTTTCCACGAAATGGGTGATTGTCCAAGAAATATACAATACCCTGTTACTGACCTTCTTGTGTCCCTGCAACGAGCCCAATCTGCATCGCAAAATGCATTTAACTGGAGTGTACCTGTAGAGGATAATAGAATACCCTGCCCTGGAGTTTGTTTCAGGTATCGAAGAACTCTATGTGCTGCCTCAAGGTGTGGTGTACGTGGTTTTTCCATAAATTGGCTTAGAACATGGACAGCATAGACCATATCTGGCCTAGTGATGGTCAAGTAGATCAATCTTCCCACAAGGCGCCTGTATGATGAAGGATCATTTACGAGTTCACCATCGGATTGTGTAAGAGCCAAATTTTGCTCCATTGGGAACCTCGTAGGTTTTGCTCCTAGAAATCCAGCATCTTCTAATATTTCCAATGCATATTTCCTTTGGGAGAGGGTAATCCCCTTTGAAGACCTTGCTACTTCTATACCCAAGAAGTATTTGAGCTGACCAAGATCCTTAAGTTTGAACTGCTTGGATAATAAGTGTTTCACATCTTCAATATGTTGCAGATTGTTACCTGCCAAAATCACATCATCAACGTATACAAGTATTGCTGTAAAACTGCCTTTGTGGGATTGGACGAATAAAGAATAATCTGCCTTTGACTGATGAAACCCAGCAATCTTGAGGGCTGTGGAAAACTTCAAAAACCACTGTCTAGAAGCTTGTTTCAAGCCGTATAGGGACTTGTTAAGTTTGCACACTCGAGTCTCCCCCTTTCGTCCAAAACCAGGTGGTAGTGACATGTAGACATCTTCATCAAGATTACCGTGTAAGAACGCATTGTTAACATCGAGTTGGTGAAGATGCCATCCTTGAATAGCAGAAACACTGAGTAGGACACGGACAGTAACCAGCTTGGCAACTGGGGCGAACGTCTCTTGATAGTCAAGTCCTTCAATCTGGTTGTATCCTTTGGCGACTAGGCGAGCTTTGTAACGCTCAACGGTGCCATCAGATTTGAGCTTGACTTTGTATACCCATTTACATCCAATGGGTTTCTTGCCAGGTGGAAGAGATGTGAGTGTCCATGTCTGGTTAGCCTGGAGAGCTTGAATTTCATCATGCATTGCTTGACACCATTTAGGATCCTTCATGGCCTGTAAGAAACTAGTTGGTTCTAGTGTAATGGTTAATGAAGTGGTAAAAACTTTATGAGATGGGGATAACCGGGCATAAGAAAGAACGTGAGAGAGGTCATAAGGTGTACCTGAGGTGGTGACCACGTTGGAGGCAGAAGATTGTTCAGGTCGTGACGGTAGGGTCGCTTCCACATGAAAATCCTGAAGGAAACTAGGTCGCTTAATGGGCCTGGTAGAGGGGCGACGAGTAGGAGAAGGTACTTGGGGGGAAAAAGTATGATCAACATGGGAAATGTCAAGATTTGGTGACGGAGGAGGTGTGTCAGATAAAGGTATGTCTGGTAGAGGGTCATCATAAATAGCAGACATTATAGGAGGAGGAAACATGAGACCCTTATTTGCAGCGGAAAAATGTTTAAGAGGGAATTCATTTTCAAAGAAGGTAACATCTCGGGAGATAAATACTTTATTGAGTTGGAGATCATAAACCCTATATCCCTTTTGTCCATAAGGGTACCCAAGAAAAATGCAACGGATGGCACGTGCATCAAATTTGGATGGTTTGTGGGCGTGAGAAGAGGCAAAACATAAACATCCAAAAACTCGTAAATGAGAGTAAGTGGGGATAATGTGAAATAACTGTTCATAAGGAGTTTTACCTTGCAAGACTGGGGTAGGTGTCCGATTTATGAGATAAGCAGCTGTTAAAATGGCATCTCCCCAAAATCTTTTAGGAAGGTGTGCTTGAAAAAGTAAGGCTCTAGCCATGTTAAGAAGGTGTCGATGTTTGCGTTCAGCTATCCCGTTTTGTTGTCGGGTGTGAACACAACTGGTTTGGTGGATAATGCCTTTGGACAAGTAGTAAGTGGCAAGAGTGAATTCAGGGCCATTATCACTATGCACAATTTTCACCGTGGAAGCAAATTGGGTTTCTACCATACTAATAAAATTAGTTAGGTGAGTTTGAGTTTCAGACTTGTGACGCATCAAATAAATCCATGTGCATCTAGTAAAGTCATCAACTATAGTAAGGAAATATCGAGCCCCAGAAATCGATGCAACATGGTAACCCCCCCAGATATCAACATGCAATTTTTCAAAAGATGATGTACTAGAAATTGTGCTCAAAGGAAATGACAATCTAGTTTGTTTAGCCAAGGGGCAAACTAGACAATTGTTTGAACTACAAGAATTTTTATGAAAAAATGGAAATGAGACAGATACTTGATGTGATGGATGTCCGAGACGTTGATGCCAAATACCAGATGGAGAATGTATGGAATAACATGATGATGGTTTTGGACGATCAAGGTAGTAGAGACCCTGCTGTTCAGTTCCCATCCCAATCATCTTCCCCGAGCGTAGGTCCTGTATAGCACAAAAATGGGTAAAGAACACGGTGATGCAAAGAGAATGATGAAGAAGTTTGCTGATAGAAATGAGGTTTAATTGGAAAATTGGGACACATAAAACATTGTGAAGAACCAAACTAGAAGAAAAAACGATTTGACCAACATGTGTGACATTAGCATGAGAACCATCTGGTAATTCCACTGTTTTGTTCGTAACAGCTCGCCAAGACTTAAGCAATGTATGACAGCAAACAATATGGTCAGTGGCACCACTATCTAGGATCCATGTGGCTTGCTTATTGGGAGAGGAAAAGTAAAGTGTTTTACCTGAAAGTTCGTCGTGAGTAGAGGAATTACCCACATGATTTGCCAATGATGGCTTGTTATGACTGAGCATTTGTAATATTTGTTGGCATTGTTCCTGAGTAAAAGGAAAGGAGTTGGATATGTTCTTCTTCTCTGTGGGCTTAGTGGATTCTGCAAACTTGAATCTTCGACAGAAATCAACGGTGTGACCCTTCAAATTGCAATAAGTGCATTTCAAATGTGCCCGACAATTTCCAGCATGGTGACCGTCTTTGTGACATTTTGTACAGGTGGAGGAGCCACCTTTCTTGAATGAATTTCTGACAGCGAAAGCTGCTGCCTCAGGTTGAATGATGCTCCGTTTATCAGATACATCTTTTTGTCGTTCATGTCTGAGTACTAGAGAATAAACCTTGCTAATCTTAGGCAAAGGGTCCATTGTCAATATTTGTCCACGTACGGTAGTAAAAGATTCACTTAATCCCATGAGAAACTTGATGATTTTCTGTGTTTCTCGATAGGATAGTTCCTCTTTCATAGAGCCACAACGACAGTGTGAGATAGGACAAATAGAATCTCTTTCATCCCACAATCCTTTGAGTTTTGTAAAATATGAGCTAACAGACATATTATTCTGTATGCAATCATGTATTTCATTCTCAATGTGAAATAATTGGACGCTGTTTACCTGAGAAAAGCGATCGCACAACTCATTCCAAACTGTTTGTGCTCCATCACAATAAAATACGCTTACTGCAATATCTCTAGAGATTGAACTCAATAACCAAGTTTTGACAAGGTTATCACAACGAATCCACTGTTGTAATTCATTGTCGGTATTGTTGTCTGGTCGTTGAAGAGATCCATCAACAAACCCAAATTTGTTTTTGACTGTGAGGGCCATAGTCATGGAACGACGCCATGTGCTGTAATTATCCTCAGTGAGAAGTTGTGAGACGAGAACCAACCCAGGCTGATCTGAATGGTGAAGATACAGTGGGTGATTCAGATTAGTAAAGTTGGATGTCATACTAGTGATATCCTTTGTTAGAAGTTGGTGTGCGCAGACTGGGACTCTGGCTTCGGCTCAGGACTTCGAACTAGACTCCTTAGGTCCAAGTTAACTCGGTAGAAAACTGGTACGGCTCAGTATGTCGGCTCGGCTCGGCTCGGCTCAATATATTGGCTTAGATAATATTAGCTCGGCTCGGTATATCGGCTCGGCTCAGTATATCGGCTTAGATAATATTAGCTCGGCTCAGTATAGTGGCTCGGTTTGGCTCGGCTCGGCTCAAACTTTGGCTCGGACCATAAAGCGTTGATTTAATTCAACGCGTAAATATTTCTTTCTCGTCTCTGTCTCTGCCGACAGAGAGCGACGAAAATTAAACTGGCCGGAACGGAAGGCGGGATGGCGCAAAACGTCGGAGCACGGTTTGCGAGCGTCGTCTGCGGCAGAGGAAGGCCGGAAGGCGATGGCGGGGACGGCGCAGTGGCCGGATCTGGGAGACCTTTGGTGGACAATAAAAGAACTCCTGTTGCGTCTTTTAACGATCGGCGCAGGTTTATCTCCGTCCGTCGAACGAGGATTCGGACCTCGACGGAAACGTCGCCGGAATCGGAAGCGGCAACGAGACAGACGGGAAGAAAAAAATAGAAAGAGCGATCTCAAGATCGTCGCTCTGATACCATGTAAAATTCTTTATTTCCGATATGAAAATATACATTCAGAATACGTTTACATATAAGGGAACGAATCCCGTTTAAAGTTACAGATCCGTTCTTGTCGGATCAAGACCAGTTAATCTCGGATCGTAAGACCCGTTAAGTTCGGATCTTCAACAGCATAAGAATCCTTTCTTGCTGATCGGTCAACATTATAGACCCATAAATGCAGCATTGGATGCTTTCAGGTTCCGTTGTTTTATCCATTTTTTTTTTTTTTTTGTGTCCTTGGCCATAATCTTTCAAGTTGGCCATAATCTTCACGAGGGGAACAGTAATGAGCTCAGAGACAAGACTATGTACAGGAGGTGGAGGTTGGTAGGCAAGGTTTTTTATGCCACTGTGACTAGACCTGATATGGCTTTTGCAATGAGTGTAGTTTCCCAATTTATGGAGCACCTGAGAAAGACTCACCTATAAGCTGCATTGAGATTATTGTGATATTTGAAGGTTGCATCAAGAAAGGGTTGTTATATGAGTCACGTCTTGCAAATTGTAGGATATTCTAATGTTGAGTATGCTAGTTCTAAATTGGATAAAAAATCTACTTCGGGATACTATATTTTTTATGGAGGCAATTTAGTAAGTTAGAAAAGCAAAAAGCAAGCTGTAATTGCCTGTCCAATGAAGTTGTGTATAGAACAATGACTCATATAATTAATGAGTTTTTGTGGGTGAAATTTGTGTTACAAGAATTGGGTTTCCTGATTAAAGAGGCTATGACTATATAATGTGACAATCAGGTCATCATATTCATTGCAAATAATCTTGTACTTCATGTAAGGACTAAACACGTGGAAGTAGATTGTAATTGTATCGGAGATGTTGTCATGAGTAGAGCTGTGGTTACTCCCTATGCCAAGTCTACTGATCAACTCGGTGATGTGTTTTAGAAGGCTCTAGGAAAATGAGATCATGAATTTTTCTGTAACAAGCAAAGGCGGAGAGTGTTAAAATTGTAAGTGTCAAGGGTATTTTGGGTATTTTATATGGTTTTACCCTCTAGGGTTAGTAGAGTATTCATCTATTTACGACATACATTGGGTTCAATTTTCAGGTTTATGTGATGTATATGTTAGGAGATATAAGTAATTGAGTCTAGAGGGGCCTCTGTGTCATTGTACTAATTTTTCACTTAAGTGACCTATTTAATAAAGAGGGAGGTCGAATTTTGACCTCTGAGAAGAGTGCCGCACACTGCAGCAATTCTGAATTCTCTTCTGCCTTTTCTCTCTTTCCACTTTCTTCTCTATTCTATCTCTTTCGCTCAATTTTACATTCAGTAATTTTGCTATGTTTCCCGCTTCTTCATCTTTGAGAGCTCTTCTAATTGAAAACAACTATCTCAGATTCTTTTTTTTTTTAAATGTTGATAATTGCCTTTTTTGAGCAATTGTGGCTTTGAACTGTGTTGTTCAAAGCCAGAACAAAATGCAAAAACTGTAGTCAATACTGAGCTAGGACATGGCTTCATTCTGATGTGAACTTGTCCTTGTTATAGTTACGGTGTGCAGTATTAAGGGTTAAAGTGGCATAAGGAATCATGGGATTAAGTCAATGGTTGTGGTCTCACAAACACTCAATAAATTGAGTGAAAAGGACATCTATGGCTGGTTAGTTTTATATCTGTAGCTGTAAGGCAAAAGAAGAAAAATAAAGCAGCATTGAAACAAGAACAATGCACAACAGTAAAAGATCTCTGTTCCTACTTTTTTATCTTTTGTTCACATTCTATTTGGAAATGACTAAGGTTTTCCCTTAACAAAAAAAAAAAGAAAAAGTTGACTGTCTGAGCAGATTGGTATTTCGAAGTTCCTTGGGGTATTTCTATATCATCTGTCAGCAACACTAATTACATTACTTTGCTCTTGTAGGTTCATGAAGGCAGAATTCCTGAAAACCGTGTTGCTCTTAGATTGCTAGCTGAGGAAATGACCGGTTGGCCCAATCTTGAGGTATTATCAATATCTTCTATCCTTTTTCAAGGGCAGCTACAAAAAACTCTACTAAGTTGAAGGTTGCTTTTATTATTCTGATTAGGTTTTGTATTGCATGCATCGTTGTCAAAGTTAGTCCTCTGAAGTGATGGTAAATTGATTTTTTTTTCTGTAGCAGTGTTGAGCTACAAACACAATGCCTGGTTGTAACCTTCTAGGCTGTCCTGAAATATCTAAATTTACGTACTTAGTTCTAAACCACTTTGCTCAGTCCACCTGGTCATGTACTTTCTCTGTTATAATACTTTCTGCTGTGTTTTAAAAAAAACTTATTTAATTAGATATGTAACAATTAACATCCAAATGTTTCTAACCTAAATCTGAGGAAATGAATTATAATTTTAAGTTCTATGAAATGGTATTAAAGACATTAACAGAGGTCATAATTCCAGGCGTGCCAGAATCGTGAATGATATCACTATAACGAATGTGGACTCTGTAAAATGTTTGATAATGAAATTGAAATGCAGTGAGCTTATTTGGAAGAGATAGCTGTGGCCTGAAATCTAACATTCTACTTTATCAATGCCCAGCTCCTGTTCTTGACAGTCACCTTCCAATTCTTCCTGTGAAAAAAGTTTAAACTTGAGAGGTGTAGAGACAGAAATAGATAGAGAAGAAGAGGAGAATGGAGAGGAGGAGTTCTGAAGTCAGACTCTCTTTGGGGTCGTGCTCAACCCCCAGCCTCTTTTTAATAAGTAAAAATAGTATAATTACAGAAATACCCCTATACACTTAAATATCACTTAAACCTTATATCTCCCAATATTATACATTCTCAATTTACATGAAAATATTGTTAACACAAGACCGGTCTTGCTTCTAGCCACCTCAATGCCTAGAAAATATTTTAAAGACCCTAAATCTTTAATCTGAAAATGTTTTGCTAGATTCGTCGTTACCTCCTCAATGCCGACCGCATCACTATCAGATACTATAATGTTATCCACATACACTAGCAATACCACAATACTAGATTACCTCATCATAACAAAGAGTGAATGGTCAAAATGATTTCTAGAAAAACCAATAGATCTGACCACCTGAATAAATTTCTCAAACCATGCTTGAGGGCTTTGTTTAACACCATATATGGCTTTCTTGAGCTTGTATACCATACCACTTCCCCCCTAAGCAACATACCCAAGAGGTTGTTCCTTATATACATTCTCATCAAAATCACCATATAAAAAGGCATTTTTGGTGTCAAGCTCATATAGTGGCTATCCCTGGTTGACTGCTATAGATATCAAAATCCGGACTGAAAATAATAATCGGGCAACAGGTGAGAGGGTTTCAAAGACATTATTTTAGCTACCAATTGAGCCTTGTATCTTTCAACCATCTGCCTTATACTTCATAGTATAACCCATCTACATCCAACCACCATAGCTCTGAGGGGCAAGTCACACAACAACTAGGTACCTTTGTCCAGTAGTGCCAGCATCTCAATATCCATAGCTTTCTTCCACTGAGGAGAAGAAAGGTATCCTGCACTGAAGAAGGAACGATGCAAGTAGACATTGACAAGATGTATTGTTCGTATCAGTCAGATAAGGAATAAGGGAAACAAAGTTAGAGAGAGGATAACAAGTACCTTTCCGAACTCCTTTTTGTAGAGCAATAGGAAGGTGTAGATTACTAACCTCTAGATTAGCAGACAAAGAGGGTTCATGGTCCGATGTGAAAGAGGGAACTGTCTTCTATTGAGCCCCATGCCATCTGTGGCACACTTGTAATGGTTTCTCTACAGGAGCATTAATGGATGAAATAGGACCCTATTTCACAAGAGTGGGTACAACAACCTCGAGACCTATAGTAACTGGAGACATCTCTATAATGGATCGAGAAAATAACGGAGTATCTTCAAAACATGTCACATTAGCAGATACAAATGTCTTTTTAGTTGAAGGACAAAAACATTCATATCCCTTCTGTGTACGTGAATAACCCAAGAAAACACATTTTACTTCACAAGGAGACAATTTGTCCCTGGAAGCACCAAATACATGTGCAAAACATACACATCCAAATGCATGAGGACCCAAGAGAAACAATGTGACCGATGACATTAACATCTCTATAGGAATTTTCCCATCTAGAACCAATGAGGGCATCCTGTTAATCAAGAAGCAGGCAGTGAGAACACCATCCTTCTAATACGATTTATGAACAATCATTTGTAAGAGCAAGGTACGTGTCACTTATAAGAGATGATGATATTTACTCTTAGCAATACCATTTTGTTGTGGAGTAAAGACACAAGATAGTTGATGTATAATTCTATAACTCTGACAAAAGGAATCAAATTTTTTTTTCATAAATTCCAAGACATTATCAGTGCACATTGCACAGAGAGAAGTATCAAACTGATTTTTAATTTCATTATAATTTTTTTGAACATATTAAATACTTCAAATTTCTCCCATGAGAGATACACCCAAGTACAACGATTATATCATCATCTAAGAATGAAAGGAAATACTTGTAACCAAAAATACTAGGGATTGGGCATGACTCCTAGACATAAATGAACTACATCAAATGAGCGACTACTTCTGAATTGATTGAAGGAAATGATGTCCGATGGTGCTTGCCCAACTGATAAGAATCAGGGTAAAAGGAAAGACTAGATAGAAATGTAGGAAAGAGTTGAATCAACTTCACGGAAGAAAGATGACCTAATTGTTGATGTCATTGTAGAGGCGAAATTGTTGAGTGCAACGCTTGTAATTTATCTCGTCAATGGTTCTCTACATAGTATAATTAGCTTCTGTCATGTGTGGAATCAATCGTCCTCCTCGTCGTGAGATCCTGAAACACAGTAATTCATAGGTTTCACTAGTTGACTAATTGACAAAAAATTTGAGGAAAATTTAGGAATAAACAACACAGACTGAGGCGACATGAGCTCAGAAGCGATTAACCTTGAACAACTACAATGGATCCATCAGTCAAAGTAAATAGCATCTGATTCCTTTAAATCAGAAAACAAAGAGGACATACCTCACATATGAATAGTAGCACTTGAGTCAAGAACCCAAGTGGAAGATCTGTACATGAAGGGCAGATATACCTAAATTAGCCTGAATGGTCTGAGCCATAGATCCTGAAGATGAGGCAGCAATCAACTAAGCCATACGCTGGACTAGCTATTACATTTCATCATATGACTCTGGTACAACATTCGCTATAGGCCCATTGGATGCTTTTGCACTCTCATGAATGAGAGAATTAGGCCATGTAGGCTTACCAAACATGGTCCAACTTTTTTTAGAGAAGTGGTTGGAGTGATCACAGTGAATGCATTTCCAGTCGGGTCTACTATTACCCTTGCCTCTGGCTTTACCTCTACTGTGATTATCTCTTCCTCTACCTCTAGAACTACCTCTTCATCCATTAGATGATTCGAATGGACCCTGAGTATTCTGTGGAAATATAATAAAAGTAGGAACATCTTTACTCCTCTGAGATATAATAGCTGATTCTGCATGCAAACTCTACTAAAGGTGGTGGATAAAGATTGAACATCCTCAGACACTAAAAGATGTGCCCTAACTGAGTCAAATTCTAGCCCCAAACCTGACAGAAATTCGCTATGTGAGCCTATTCATGCTGTTTTCTAGATTCCTTTTTATCAGGAGTAAAATGATGTTTACCTCCTGCAATACACCAACAAGCTCAGCTTATTATTCTGTAACAGACCTCTGACATCTTTGGAGGCTAAACAATCATATACTTGTGACAGATTGCTCTCCTGAGTGTACCTATACATTCTAAAGGTACCCACATCTTCTTAGCAGTGTCACAGTTCATAATCTGATTCCTTCACTTGGAATCAATGTTGTTGATCATCTAGGTCAATACCTGACTGTCTTTAGCTTCCTAGACATCATTTAGAGGAACAGGGGGATCTTTCTTAATGAACTTAGATTTTCTCTTAACCTTAAGATATATTCTCACTGACTTGGACCAACTTAGGTGATTTTGACAGTCTCTCAGATGTAATCAAAATTGCATATTTATCCTCTGAACTTCCTGTTTCCTTAGAAGGTGTGATAACTTCACCAGAATCTGCCATCAGACTAACAGCAGTAATTCAATCAACCCTAATTTCACTTCCAAATCAAGTACACGATGTGGAGCTAGGTGGCCTTAAGATATATCCTCACCGACTTGGAACAACTTAGGTAATTTTGACAGTCTCTCAGATGTAATCAAAATTGCATCTTTGTCCTTTGAACTTCCGATTTCCTTAGAAGGGGTGATAACCTCACCAGAATCAGCCATCAGACTAACTGCAGTAATTCAATCAACCCTAATTTCACTTCCAAATCAAGTACACGATGTGGAGCTAGGTGGCGCCCCACTTTGAAAATTAGGGTTTGGGCAAAATTCTATGGTGCACAAACCACAACACTTTAATAATCCACAGTATACAATCAGAATGACTTGAACCGCAATAAATACCCAAGAATTGGGGCTGAACCGCAAGTACTCACAGTGCAGAAACAGCCAATTTCAACTCAATAAACCCTCGTAGATTAGTAATTAAACTCTGAACCGCTTAATCAGCAATAGAAGATATTAACCCTAGGGTTATGGTAAAGGAACACAAAAGGTTAGATTTTTACCAACCAGACAATCTCAAATTTTGAAAAACTCCCTTTTGTGAGGTTGCTGGCTTCAATGGAGAGAGTCAAAGAAGGGTTTCTAACAAAGATTTGTAGCTCTCATACCATGAAAAAGTATGAACTTGAGAGCTGTAGAGAAAGAAATAGAGAGTGAAGAAGAGGAGAATGGATAAAAGGAAAAGAGTTCTGAAGTCAGACTCTTGTTCCGGGTTGTGCTTGACCCCCCAAACTCTTTTTATTAAATGAAAAATAGTATAATCACAGAAATACCCCTATACACTTAAATATCACTTAAACCCTTATATCTTCCAATATACCTACTCAATTTACATAAAAATAAAACTATGGACATCTAAATATGTAGTAGCATATAAGATAAACTCTAGGCAACAGCAAAGGTAAAATGGCTAAACTACTCTTCAATAGATTTTCTAACATCCTGAATGGCTAAGTCAACTGGAACTAACATGCATTTTCTCTTTATATTGGAACTTTTGGTATGATCATTGTAAATGGTTCAACAAATTGCAAGTGTATAGCAGGTCATAAATCTTGGATTTGCATGAATGCAATTTCGTTTTGGGATGTTGTAGTAGTAACGTCTAGGAACATTTGAATGGGGTATAGTCCATATATTTGAGTGGTTCACACTGATAAAGCTGCCGCTCAATCCTAAAGCTTTCTTCTTTTTTGTTCTTCTATCAAGTCTTTTTGTTTTCTGAAATGTGGTGTATAAACTATTAAAAGATAAGAGTAAAGTACAAACAAACCTAACTAGGCAGGTCTTCCTCCACAACAAGGTGTTGGAGCGAAATACCCATCTTAGCTCTGCCAAATGATTGGCAGAACGAGGAATGTGCTTCTAATTACAATTTAAAGAAGAAATTAAGTTACAAATCTTTGAATACATATCCCCATGACGCCATGGAGGTTTGATAGACTTTGCACACCAGTCAATGACCGTCTTTGAGTCCCCTTCGATGCAGAGGGGGCCCATGAGCTGGCTTGTAAATACTTGAATTTCGTTAAGCAATCCAGAGAGTTCTGCTATGGTGGAGTCGGAGACTCCAAGTGGCCCCACGAAGGAGAAGAGGAGATAGCCGTTTGTATCGTGGATAACTCCTCCATAGCCCGCAGGACCCAAGGGCGGGAAGGCTGAGACAGCCCAACAACCAGCTGCCAATTTCCTCTGAGATTGGAGTTGCTAAAACTTCTGAATTCCTTTTGGGTCAATAGCCAGATTGTTACATGGCCCGTAATGTTATCAATCAATATTTCAAAGGGGGAAGATTTAGAATTGAATTTTTCTCTTGTTTCTTCCTTCCATAATCCCCATAGGACATGCCCTATGCAATATGAGACAAACATCTTTCCAAGCTCTGGGAGACTAGCACTGGTGATTGAGAGGATAGTGGATGACGGATTTTGTGAGGCGCACTATTGAACCCAATTTTATTTAAAAGGGTGGTCCAGATAGTATGGGCATAATGGCAAGATAAGAGTATATGATTGGTAGTTACTGGAGCATTTTGGCAAAAAGGACAAGAGGGATCTTGGATGGTGGTTCCACGCTGAATTAAAGAACCCGAGGTGAGGATTTTATTTCTACAGGCGCTCCAGATAATTTTTTTTGCACGTGGCGGGGCAAGTAGGTTCCAGGTGGAGGCCGCAGGGTGATTGGACTGATTTGAATTGGGGTTACAGAGGAAGTTGTAAGCTGAAACAGTTGAGAAGATACCTTTTGTACAAGGGATCCAGATCAATGTATCAGGGTTAATCCGGGGTTTAGCTGTGGAGATGCTGGAGAGGAGATTAGATACTAGAATGGCTTCAAAATCCGAGAGAGCTCTTCGAAGGTTCAAATTCCAGCCCTCGGTTTCAGACCATAGATCTGAGATAGAGGCATCAACATTTCTTGCCAGGATTGAGATAGACTCATTGCTAATGTTGAGGTTGGAACAACCAATCCACCAATTGAACCAAAATTTTGTGGAGGTCCCATTATTGATGTAGCATTTAACAACTTTCTTGAAATCAAGAAGTAGCATCGTTATTTTTTTCCAAACAGGGGATAGTCAATAGTGTCTTCCCTCCTCAATCCACCAACCCAAATGTTTGTTGGCTTTGGCGGCTACTAAATTTCTTCAAATCAGATCAGGGAAGAGATTGAATTTCCAGATCCATTTTAGGATGAGAGTAGAATTCGTAGTGGCTGTATCTCGGATACCAAGTCTGCCAAGGTGTTTAGGTTTGCAAATCTCTTCCCATTTCACCAAGTGAAACTTTTTTTCACCATTTGGTCCTCTCCATAGAAATCTTCTTTTGATGAGATCGATTATGTCTCTAGCACATTGATAGAAAGTATCCAAGGATTCCATGAGGGAAGGATTTTATGAGTACCAATTTACCTGCTTTAGAGAGAAATTTTCCTCTCCAAGAAACTAAGTGATCCTCCCATCGCTCAATAACAGGGTGCCAGGAGCATTTGGAGGGTAATCCAGGGGTAAAGCCCAAATAAGTGCATGGAAAGAGTTTTATCAAGTCTTACAATTTGATTTTATTTTAAAATAAATGTTTAAAACACAAATCCCATAAATAATCTAGAAATCCTTAATAAGTTCCCAAAAACTTCTCATTCGTCCTCCTATGACCATTGCAAAACATGGATAATTGGTGCTGAACCTATAAAATCTGAGTGTATGAAGAATCTCCAAAAAACTTTCTGCCTGCTCCAAATTGTGGATGACTTGTCCTAAGCCTGCCTATTAATTTTTTTTTTTTTTAAAAAAACTCCTACACTTTGTCCCATGGAAGCCTCATTTTCTATTAATCTCTCTAAAACTCTTTAACTTCTCATGTTTTTATTCCATGGGGAGTTTATTATCTATTCAACTCCTAATCACTAGGCCCAGACAAATTCACCATCACAAAAATTTATTTAAAAAAAAAGAAAAAATGCTGAGAAATCCATGAGTCATGGCCTTCTTTTTACTTGAGAGCCTGCAATTAACTCCATTTCTTTGGAAGGGTTTCAGAATAATCGTGTTTTTCCAACTTTTTCAGCATACTAGGCAAATTTTTGAGTAAGATGCTTATTAGATACTTTATGACATGGTATGATCTAAGAGGACAATATACTATAAGGCTAGCATGATGTGATAGTGTCCTAGTAGGGCCGACACGGAGGATTTTTTTTTTTTTTTGAAATAATGTTGAATTTTATTATTAGGCAGCTCAAACGAGCATATTACAAGGGGGGAAGCCTCCCCAAACAATGAGAGATCGCCGGGAGGTTCCGAATTTTGCCAATTTATTGATATGGAGGATTTAAGTGCTTCTTGCATTAAGTATTTTTTTTTTATATTCAATATCTTGTAATACAACAAAAGAAAAAAAAAAGAAAACAAAAAGAGTTTAAATTCAACAAACAAAAACAAAAAGTAAGGTCTCTTGTTTATTTATATTTTGCACCATACAGTGTATTACCCTATTATTGTTCTCGTTTTTGTCTTTTTTTTTTTTTTGGTTTTAAAACAGAGGTCTTTTAGGAGAAAAATGAAATGAGTAATACACGAAAGGAGTAAATCAAAGATGGAAAGGTTGCGGCTCTTTGGCTGAGTATATCATTTTGTTGAACAGGTTGAAGCACCAAAAAAGAAACCCACCAAATCTCTATATGCACGAGCCACAGACACTGGAATTGATCCTGCAGAGGCTGCAAGGAGACTTAACCTTGACTGGGATACTGCTGCTGAAATTGAGGGGAATGGAGACGATGATGATATGGATGTTCCTCCAGTACTGGTATTTATGCTCTCTGCCCTTGTATCTCATACTGTGAGGATGGGATGATGGCCGTTATGAAGGCACTGATTCGATTTGAATTTGATTCCGCTGAGTCTGAGTTGAAGAGAAAACTGTGCAGGGATATGGAGCGCTCTACTTGGTCACAGCTTTGCCAGTTATCATCGGAATATCGGTGGTGTTGATTCTGTTCTATAATTCGCTTCAGTAGAGGAATTTCCCTCATCTCTCCAATACGTTCTTTAATTACGGTGTCCTTTCCTGCCCTCAAGCTTTGTTTGTATATTAAATGGGTGGAACGACTTCATTCATTAAGATAGGTTTGAAATGCTCTTGCCAAATATGAACATGCAAAGCATGATTTTGAGTTATGCCTACACGTTTTTCTCTATTTATTTCTTCTACGCGTTTTGAGCTCCCACCTTCCGGTCGGAGAAGATGAGATCTACACGAAGGAAGTTTCAGATGATTGCGAGGTTTAGCTAACCCACATCTTCTCCAGGCCAGATGACGCACCCTGCAACAGCAAAAGGAGAAGCTGATATCTATCGATCCCATATCGTTGAAACAACCACCGTATAGGGTTGAACATGCTTTCTCCTCCTTCCCTCCAATCAACCTGCCTCCCCAAAGCTCATGTACATAAGCGCCAGCCTTCCCTGGTCGGCCGCCTCATCTCCTCGGACGCTCTCATCGCTGATGAAGAAATTAAAGAAATGGAGAAACCAGAGTCCTCCGTCTCCTCCTCCCGTCGCTTCCCTGGTTCACCAACAGTCGGTTGCTCTCTCTCGTCTGAAGCAAGTCCTGTGGCGAGGACAGAGATTGTCGTCCGTCAGTTGAATTCGATTTCGTGGTTCAGAATATCAACAATCACTGTGATCGGGAGAAGTACACAGAAAACACGATCGATAACCGTGAAATGCAAGGCGAGGACTACATGCCGAGGGTGCGCTCCGCCTGTTCTTGCCGAATTTCACGAGGAGCGCAAAGCAGGTGAAACCCACGAGAGAAGAAAGCGAGTATGGAGGGGATGCGATATCGAAAACCGTTTCGATAGAGAAGTGCGAATTCGAGTCCTGGGAATCTTCAGCGATGGTAAAGAACAGAGAAAGAGACGACAGCATGAACCTGTACTTCGATTTGCCGCTGGAGTTGATAAGGAGTGGTGGCAACGAGACAAATTCGCCAGTGCGTTCTGAAGAAGAACACTTGGAGGAGGTCCCGTGAAGCGTCCAATCGCCATGTCCGGTTTTCTGCTTGGACCTGGCATTTTCCTAATACAAAGAAAATAGATCCCTTATTATTATACTTTTTTTTTTTTTTGGTAAGAAGGGGACAGAGGGAAAGAGAAAGAAAGGAGGGAGAGCCATTACTCGTATGGAGAAGAAAACAAAGAAAAAAACAAGTTATTTCGGTTTCATGTGTTTTTTTATATGTCCACTCCAACTCCTTAAATAGGGATTATAATTCTTAACCCCAATCTTTGCCCATTATTCATTTTAGACTAATCTACCTTTGAACTATCTATCTAATACCCCTTAACCCACTCACACCCCAATTTTCCATTTACCCTTAGGTTGACTTACATCATCCCAAATCCATGTCAAAACCTAGAGGTCCAAAACTTACCACTATGAGTAACGGACCAACCAAAATTTTTAAGTGGAGGAAAGGCATAGTGCTGAGAGGAAGTAAGAACGTTCTATCTGAAAAACAACAGAGAAATATGAATATATAAAGATAAGTATAAGAAGATGCATTATTCCAAGCTATACTAAAACCCTTTAATACAAAGGAAAACCGTGTTCATTTAAAGGTGGCACAAGAGGCAAAGAGAGAGAAATCACCCATATAAAACCATGCAAGGGTGATGTCCACCTCATCCACTCAAAAAATGACGTCCCCATGCATGGTTCTAGAGAATTAATCCTTTTAATCTCTCACATGTGGGTCCCACTATATCCAACTCAAGGATCTTCTACAAATCATGAACCAATCAATCAATGAGACAAATTATCTCAAATTACTCAATCAAAGAAAGAAGATCAAAGTGAACAAGGAAAACAAGATTAATAATCAAAGGAAGAAGAAATGAATGATTGAACTCTATTTTGAATTGATTCTTGTAATTATGTAAAGACACTTAGGTTACAACTTGTAAGAGGAATTCCTTGTGATTTATATCTCCTTGAAGGTTTTTTTGAAAACTCATATAAACACTTGTAATTCTTCAACAATTCATTCAATACACATAAAAAATTCGTCCCTTGGCTCTCTCTCTCTTGGGTTTTGATCTTGAATGTCTTGAAACTCTTTGTTATGGTCTTGGGTTAAGTACATATGTTTTTCGCTCCTAACAAGTCGGTCTTTTGGGTAATATTGGCTAGGTGCTTAACATTTGGTATCAGAGCAGGCGCTACGTTGCGAGTTCGAATTCCCACGGCATGAGTCCTAAGCAAAGGGGGTGACCTAGCAGAAACTAGAGTGGGCCATCGCTAGAGTAGGCCGTCGCTAGCGTGTGGCCGCCGCTAGAGTGTGGCCTTGGCTCTCTCTCTCTCTCTTGGGTTTTGGTCTTGAATGTCTTGAAGCTCTCTCATTCTTGCACTCATTCAATCACCCATTCATGGAGGCTTAAATTTTCTCAATCCTGAGGAGGGTGATCTCATTCAAAAAAAGTAGGTACTCTTCCATTAATTCCATATCATATTCTTATATTATCATCTTTTTCATAAATATTGTCACTAAATTCTTCTTTTTTTCTTCTTGAATTCATCTTCTTCTTAGCACTTCAGTCAATTGTCATAGTTTTCTTACTTCCATCTCTTATTATAATCATCATGAGTACCAATGCTATCTCAATACATTCAAATCTGTCTCTCATGTCAATTACATCTATTGTGACACTCATTTCAATTAAATTCTCCTCCAACAACTATGTGTCATGGAGAAGTCAATGGATTCTGGTTTTGAAATCTCAACGCATCATGGGATTCATTGATGGATCTTTTACGTCACCATCACAATTTGCTAGGGATAATTCATCTATGATAAATCCATCATTTGAAGAATGATAGGTTAGAGACTAATTACTCATTAGTTGGTTCAGTGCTACAATAACTGAAGAAGCTCTTTGCCATTTGGTTGGACTCAAGACCGCAAGGCATGAATGGCAAAAATGTGAAATCATTTTTGCAAATCACTCAAAGGTACGAGAGATGCAACTCTGTCAAGCTCTACAAACAATGAAGAAGATAGAAGATCAAACTTTGAATGACTATGTCACCAAATTGCAAGGAATATGTAACGCTTTAGTAGCCATACAAAATCCTATTCCAGAGGAGGACAAATCTTTTTGGCTTCTCTATGGATTAAATGCCTTGTATGAATCGTTGGCCACAACAATGCTTGTTCGACCTCAATTGTCAACTTATGAAGAAATTCTACCGATACTCTAGAGCCATGACCTTCAGATAAGTTAAACACTTGGAAATTCATTTTTAGCCATGATTGTGAGCAAGGTTTTTGCCAACAAGTCATCAAAGGTAAAAAACAACAATCGATTTTTCAACAAAAAATTAGGTAGGTCCCCTAAACATAACATCTTGACCCAATCCAAAAATAATACTTCCAATCAATTCCACAAGAATAAATAACCATCATCCACTGCCACATCAAATGGGATTTGGTATCAAATTTTTCATAAACCCAATCACACTATTGATACATGTTGGCATCGATTCAATCAAAATTACCAAGATGAAAATATTCTCAGTGTTTTAGCAGCTCTCACCATCTCCGAACCGAAAGAGGGCTCACAGTGGTTTCCTGATACTGGTGCTACAATACGTATAACAAATAATCTGGGTATGTTCTCAAATTTATCCCCTTATAAATGATAAAAAAAGATTACAAGTAGGAGATGGTAATGCTCTCTCTATTGAAGGAAAATGACATATTCAACTACCATCCTCAACTGGTTCCTTTTACCTTAATAATGCTCTTTTAGTTTCACAAATAAAAAAAAAATCTCATTTCAGTTTCAAAGTTTACAAAAGACAATAATTGTTTTATGGAGTTTCATCCAAATTATTTTTATGTGAAGGACACACAAAATGGAATAATTCAGGCCAGTTAGACAATGTCTGATGATCTATACTACTTTCCTCAAGAAGAAAAAGTTTTTGCAGTCACAAAAAAATCACAATCTATGTTGTAACATAGAAGACTTGGTCATCCATCTTCAACATTGATTTCATCCTTAGTTAGAGAAAAACCACTCCCTAATTTAAGTTCTTTTTAGACACTTTTGTTAATTGTCAAATGGCAAAACAAACTAAATTGCCTTTTGATCATATTGAACATAAAGCTACTAAGCCACTTGAATTGGTTCATTCTGATTGTGGAGACCTTTACCATTAATTTCTAACTTTGGATTCAAATATTATATTTTTTTTATAATTATAGTAGATTTATGTGGATGTATCCTCTAAAGGATAAGAATGAAGCCTTTGGAACATTCGTTAAATTTTGAAATTTGGTGGAAATTCAAATTTTCTTGCAAGATCAAGGTATTTCATTTAAATGGAGGAGATGAGTACATAAACTCTCTTTTTAAAGATTATTTGATTCAATATGGAATCTTCATCATCTCTTTTGTCTTTATACTCCAAAAAAAAAATGGAATAGTCGAAAAAAAACATAAACACATAGTTGAAACGGGATTAACATTGTTATATGAAAGTAATGTTCTAACTAGTTTTTAGGTTGAATTTTTTCAAACTACATTATATCTGATTGATCGGCTTTCTACTGCTCCCTTACAAGGTAAAGCTCCTTGCCTTTTACTTCTAAATGCCTCTTCTACTTACAATCACATTCATGTTTTTGGTTGTCTGTGTTTTCCTTGTTTACAACCTTATAACAAAACCAAGTTTGAACCACGATCTATGCCCTATGTTTTTCTTGGATTTCATTGTTCTTATAAAGGTTATCAATGTTTTTGTCCATCTTTAAACAAGTCTTTATCACTAGTCATGTTGTTTTTAATGAGTCATGTTTCCTTTATTCATCACCAAAAAAATATAAAATTATGACTCCACTTACTCTTAGTGTAAATTTTTTTTTCGACAAATTACAAAAACCACCTACCACTTCACCTCCTCTTTCAACTTCTGATGACATTTAAGTTCAAAATCCTCCAAACTTATCCTTTGATTCTACCACAACACCTCCAACCTCATCTTTTACTTCCTCACAATCTTCCTAAGATAATGGTCAAATTGGAATTATTCCACCTACTCCCCCCATCCCATGATGACTAGAGCAAAGAGCAAGGCAACTGCCTCAACACTTCAAACTCATATGATCACACATATATATGAGCTTACTTCCTAAAAACTCTCTTATACTTCCTCAATGGTATGATAATATGCAAGATGAGTACACTATTTCTCAATGAAACAATACTTGGGAACTTGTCCATAAGAATTCTCTATGCATGTCGTAGGGTCTCGAAGGGGTTTTAGGACCAAGTTCAATACTGATGGATATGTCCAAAAATAAAAAACTCATCTTGTTGCTCATGGACATCGTCAACTTCATGGGATTGACTATGATTAAATTTTCCATCTTGTTGTCCAACCTCAAACAATTCGAGTAGTACTCACCGTAGCCCTTCACTATAATAGGACATTGCTTCAATTCTATGTTAATAATGTCTTTCTTCATGGATCTCTCAATTAGGAAGTGTTTATGAGACAAGCACCAGGTTTTGAAAATTTTGCTTTTACAAACCATGTATGTAGGCTCAAAAAAACTATCTATGGCCTCAAACAAGCCCCTTGTGGTTGGTATGTTAAATTTAATAACTTCCTACTTCATTTTGGTTTTCAAATCAGTAAAACGGATCTCTCACTATTTTATTATTATTCTTCATCTAACCATCTATACTTGCTTCTTTATGTGGATGATATTATTCTCACTAGGAATAACTCCTTGCTTCTTCAAACTTTTGAAACAACGCTAAGTGATACTTTCTCTTTAAAAAGTCTAGGCACTCTAGATATTTTCTTAGGCATTCATGTATGTAGAAGTCCCACTAATCTTTTTCTTTATCAAAGTCAATAACTAAACGATATATTAACTAGAGCAGGGATGAAATCTTGTACAACTGTGACAACTCCTCTTGCTACCAACACAACTTCATTTTCAAAGTTCCCCTTATACTAACCTTCTCACTATAGAAGAAGTCTTATAGGAGCCCTTCAATATTTAACATTAACACGACCTTATATATCTTACTCCATCAATCTTGTAGCCCAATATATGCACTCCCCCACTATTTTTTACTTTACACTAGTTAAAAGAATTCTTCGATATCTTAAAGGTACCATGGACTATGGTTTAGTCTTTTCAAAACCCTTATCACTAGATATCCTTGCCTTTTCCGATGCAAATTGGGGTGGTTGTTCACTACCAAGGCGATCTACCACTGATTATGTAGTCTTCCTAGGACCCAAGTTGTCTCTTGGTTTGCAATGAAACCACCCACTACATCTCGCTCCACTACTGAAATACAGAGCCATGACTTCTACATGTGGTGAAATCACTTGGCTTCAGTATCTTCTAAAAGATTTCCAACTTGACCTCCATCTCTTCTATGTGACAATTTAAGTGCTACTTACTTGGCTCACAAGCCTTTTTTTTTCACTCTCGCACTAATCATATTGGTATATACTATCATTTTGTTCGCAAGAAAGTTACAATGCAAAGTCGTCAAGTTCGCAAATTCCCTATGGGAAATATAAACATACAAAGACAAGTATAAGAAGATACATTATTCCAACTTATACCAAAACCCTTCACTACAAATGAAGACATGTTTATTTAAAGGTGGCACAAGAGACAAAGAGAGAAATCACCCATGCAAAACCATGCAAGGGTGATGTCCACGACATCCACACAAAAGAGGATGTCCCCATGCATGGTTCTAGAGAATTCAATCCCTTCAATCTCTCACATACGTGTCCCACTACATCCAACTAGAGGATCTTCTACAAATCATGATCAAATCAATTAAGGATACAAATTATCTCAAATTACTCAATAAAAGGAATAAGATCAAGGCAAAATCAAACAAGGAAATCAAGATCCAAAATCAAATGAAGAAGAAAGGAATGATTGAACTATATTTTGAATTGATTTATATAATTACGTAAAGACACTTATGGGGGGTTAGTCCACAATGAACTTGAATTGAAGTGAAATGAATTGATTCAACTTCAATTTATCTTTGGGTGTTAGTGTAGACGAGTGCAAGTGGTTGGAAAACAAATTCCAGTGTTAGTGCCCTCAAATGAAAAGTATGATATAAAGAAGAGAATGAGTAGCCTTTTATAATATACTAAATAAAACATATACCTAAACATATAATTAACCAAAATAAACGTGGTTACTGAACTTATAAGTGATTTACCGTGTAGTCCACAATATATTAATATCCTAATTAATGAAAAATTATATTATATTACTTAATGATTATATTTTATTATAAATTAAAACAATAATTACGTGTGACTAGAATAAATTATACAAAATTAATTAAAAAATTTAAAAATAACATAAGAGAATATAATAAATAAACCCAATGGTTTAACTAATTATAGCAATTGGATAATTTAACCAATTAATGATTACAATTTATTATAAATTAATATATTAATTACGTGTTACTAGAATAAATTATTTAAAATAAATAAAAAATTTAAAAATAACATAAGTGAATATAATAAAAAAATAAATTATTTTGTAATAACATCAGATATAGTTTAAAATTAAAATTCACTATTTTAATAAACAAATACATAAAAAATAAATAAATATATTAATTTATCAATAACATAATATATATTTTAAATATTATTAATTAATAATATATTCACACAAAATGAAAAAATAATGGTTAAATTATATGGATAATTAAACCAATTAATTATTTTTACTTATTAATAATTAATAAAATATTAACACAAAATGTAAAACCATTTGTTTAATTAATTATAGCAATTGGATAATTAAACCAATTAATTATTATAGTTTATTATAATTAATATACTAATTACGTGTGACTAGAATAAATTGTAAACACGTGAAAAAAACATATAAAATAACAAAAACGAATATAATTAACGTAAATTATTTTTAACAACGAGTTCGTGCGTTTAACAACATCAACTTACTAGTTTAGTACATACGAATGACAATATACATGTTCAAATACAATAAAGTACAACTACTAATAATCACTCCACATGCTAGTTGCTATGGCATCTCGAAATTATGCAACTCTTATGGATTTTAATGCACGATACCTCTTGCATTCCTATTTTTATCTTCCATGGAAACCTACAAATACAATCACCACAACCACAATGACGACTACAACAATAATTCTTGTTTCTTCTTAAATGTCATAAACACAAAAACATACCCTTATCTTCAATCACACCTATATAAAACCATCTCTAATCAAACACCGACAATATTCATCCACACAATAAGAACACAACAATCATGAAAACCCAAATCTTAACCATAATAACATTCATAATCTATCAATGATATGTCTTATAAAGTCATAATTAAAAAAATATAATTAAACTTCAAAACAATCATCCCAAAATACATAGTGTACTTAAAACTATTGACTACATTTCACCAACACAGTATTTAAGCCAAATAAGTCGCTCACCAAAATCTCCTCACCACATGACAAGAGCATTTCATAGCACTTCAAACATATTCGACAACATTGTAAAACATTTCAAAATTAATCGAACTAATTTCACTCCAGATGACTAGAACAATACAAAAACACACTCTTAAGTCCAAATTCACCGAATACCCTTGGTAGAGCCCCATATGACTTCACAGTCACTATGAACCGTACATCGTCAGTGATGGGGGTCGGGTTTCGTTGGCTAATGGACGCCTGTGTAGGCGACTCAGCCTTGTTTGAACTGGACCATGTGGTGGAAACCCTAAACTCCAAAATCTCATCACCACATGACAAGAGCATTCCATAGCACTTCAAACATATTCAACAACATTGTAAAACATTTCAAAATTAATCGAACTAATTTCACTGCAGATGACTAGAACAATGCAAAAACAAACCTTAAACACTAAACCCTAAACCCTAACCAAATTAAAATATTCCCTAAACCCTAGTCCTTAAAACCCCTAGCCCCAAACCCTAAACGCTAGTCCAAAAAACCCTAAAATTCCTAAACCCTAGACCTTAAAACCCCTAAAAGCCCCAAACCATAAACCCTAGACCTTAAAACCCCTAAAAGCCCCAAACACTAAACCCTATTTTTTTTTTAAAAAAAACATAAACCCTAATTTCAGACCTAAAGACTAAACCACCTTAAAACCCTAAAATTCCCAAACCCCAACTGTAATCCCAAAATTAAACCCTGTAAAGACGAAATTGAACCCTAAATCCCACAATTAGGCCACAATCAACATAAATTACACACAAAAATTAAAATTAAATCAAATAGAACACTAAATCAGTTTAAAAAAACTAGGGTTTCGGCTTATCTTCTGAAATTTGGGGCAAAAATCTAAGCCCAATCGAAGAAATCGACACCTAACTGTCGAAAATTGAAGGAAATTGAATGATATCGCAACCGGAATAGGTAAAATCGAAGGAAATTGGGGGAGAAGGTAAGGGAAGAGCAATAACGAGAAGGGAGAAGGACGTCGAGAGTGAGAAGAGAGGGAGGCCGAGAGGAAAAAGAGAGAGGGAGAAGGAAGAGTAAGGCCGAGAGAGAAACATAGTGGAGATGCATAGAAGAGAAGAAGAAGATGGGGCCAAAAAAATCGAGCGATGACGAGAGAAAGCAGAGGCACCAGAGAGAGCGAAGACGAGAGGAAGCAGATGGGGCGAAAAAATCATCGGGAGACAAAGGCCGAGGGAGAGGGAGAGGAGAAGAGAGCGAATGAGAAGAATTTTTTTGTTTCGGGGGGAGGCCGAGGGAGAAAGAAGAGATGTCGTCGTGCGTGGAAAGCGAATGAATCGCAAAATAGGGGGGAAACAACTTTCCCCCATTTTTGCCTGAATAAAGTGGTGTAATCTCACTTCAATTAATGTCATTCTATACTAACGCCATAAGTGGGATGAACTAGGTAATGCAGGGGGAATTCATTCCACTGGATTGTAGACTATCCCCCCCCCCCCCCCCCCTTAGATTACTACTTATCAAAGGAAGTCTTTGTGATTTATTTCTCATATATAAACCCTTGTAATCCTGTCATAAGAAGAATGATGGTTGGATATTTAAGTTTATTGATTTTGTTACCTGCCTCACCTAGTGGTTTCATGTCACTGATTTGAAGCTTTTAATGAGTCTAATATTTTTCAAGAAATTAAAAGTACTTTACAAAAAGTGTTATGTAGTGAAGCAAAAAGTCAAACACAGGCAAACTATTCAAAGACATTAATAGTAGGGTTAATTAGTTATGCAAATATGTATTTACCCTTAACATTCAAAATTCCATAAAATGCCTCCATTAATAAACCCTGTGCTTGTCTAGAGGTGGTTGGAGATGTGTTAAACGGTGAGAGCTGCTAAAGAAATCTCTCCTGGTCTCTATCCATTTGACTCACACGTAAGCTTTGTTTGATTCTTGACGACGAATTCCATCTCACATCACCTCATTTGTCTTAATTTGATTGTTCCCAGTCCAGATGTGCGTAACAGCACCAAGCAAATCACCACAGAAAATTTCCAATTTGAGGTTAATTCTACTTTTTAAGCAACTGTTCATGAGAAAAAGAAGAAAAAGAGGAAGTTTCTCTTGATCGAATTGCAATACAATCATGGAGGTGAGTCGTTAGCCAGAAAACAAAAAACTGAACACCAACCAGCCTTCACCAGCTATAATTATTCAGACGCGTCATGCGTACCTGAAATCCTTGTCGGTTTCCCAAAACCAAGATCGCGACGTTCATCTCCTCCTTCCTCCTTCCCTGACCTGCCGGAAAAAGCAAAAAAGAGGGTCCTCCCCCTCCAACCATCACATTCCCCAGTCTTGAATCCCCATTACTGTCGATGGTTTATTCATTATTGGGTCTCGATGATTTAAGTTTCTGAAATGCAGTTCAGTGTTCTGATCGTTTTAAAGGATCCTGAGAACCCCAGCTCGTTGCCAGCTGAGCTTTCTCTGGAGGAGAAAATTCGGTTCCGACTGATTTCCTGAAATCTTCGAATGTAAGGTGGTTCAGTCGATGACAACGAATCACAACTGGCCTCAATCTTGACCGCCTTAAATGAAGCCTTCCTGGGCTGTAAATACTCGTAGATTTCGTAAATGATCCGCAAATTGCTCCGAGTATTTTAATGGAGACAAGAATCTTTCGGGGCATTCCCCATACAAAATATTAAAAAACGAAAAATTTCACCGATGTTTTCTGGGTTACCGATCGGACAGAAATCTGGAACAAATAAGTATTCTAATCTATTCTCCGAGCGGTGAGAAGGAATAGATTGCTTTTTGTTTCTCGCAGATGGAATCAGAATACGATTTGGTCTAGAATTTAGTCGTGAAAGGTCATTAAGACAAAAATATACAAAAATCAAACGGCAAGGCACCTGAACATACAAAAATTAAAAAAACCGAGTAGAACGCACACAGATCAGAGTCCCTTTCCCTTCACGTCATTACATTGATTATCTCCTTAATTAACTATTCTATTAAAAGACAACCTCTCCTTTCGGCGATTTACTTTTCTTTTTTTTAACATAAATATCTATTTTCCTAAGAATAATCCTATCTTATACCTTTGTTAAAAGATAGTCTTAACGAGTATAAAGATTATATTTATTAGTTGACAGAATATCTTATATTTATTAGTTGACAGAAAAAATTTCTTGACAAATCATTTTAGGATAAAATCTTAGACCTAATTTAACAGAATAAAATTCTTATATTTGTACATCCACCTAAATTATCCACGTGCATCTATCCAAATTATCCATGTATCTACCCGTGATGAGAGTGGATCCACCCAAATTATCTACGTATCAGCACGTGAAAGCATCTATCCAAATTATCCTATGTGTTTACGCGTGTTGAGAGTGGATCCACCCAAATTATCTACGTGTCACCATGATAAAAGAAGTTTCCTAAGTTAAATCTTATTAATTAAAAAACCCTAAAACATTAAGGTTATTATTATTTATATTATATAAGGAACAAAGAATCGTGTGCTCGCCACATATTTACAGCCAAAAAAACCAAAATCCATTATTGGCGCGTGCGCTGGAGCCTCGTGCCGATGGTTTTGAGTTCAAACCGCTTGACGAGAGCCGCTGTGCCTCGCAGCGTCTGATCCAGGACGTAGGGTACGCCCTCGTAGGTGAGCTTCGTGGTGTTGATGAATTCGCTGCATGGGTCCCGCCTGTACGAGATCGTTCCATGATAGTGAAAGTACATGATCTGACGGTAAGTTTTGTGCTGGGTCCTACCTACTACGTTCTGGGACATGTGGACCCCCGTCGCGAATACTTTCCTTGGCTGAATCGCGTACTTGCGATCTCGCCGTATTCCTCGCTTCACGTCTCGGTATACCATCTTCTCCATCACCCACATCCTGCAAATTAAATCTCAACCGTTAAAATTGAATATCGCCATATTTCTACGAATTTATTGGTTTTAATTTATTTTTTCCCTTAGAGAAGCGAATTGAGGAAGGAAATCATTGGGAAATTTTCTTGAATTTGAGAGAGTTTACCTGGGAGTTCTTCCTTTGTCGTCGGCGGAACAGAGCTTGCCGGACATGGGCATCTGTTCGATGGTGAACTGGGAATAACTGGAGAGAGAAGAGACGACTGAATCGATGGTGCTCTTCCGGGGAACGTAAACGAACTCGTCCACATCGAAGAAGAACATCCATTTCGCTACGAATCTGTACCGATGCAAGCAGTCGTTCACCACCATGAACTGGTTGTGGTAGTACCCGTCGAACCTCTCCTGCTCCCTGATATCCTGCAGTGTCACGAACCCTTTCTCTATCCACGGCTGGAGAACCTCCATCACCTCCCGATGGACCCCCCCAGCATCGTGGATCACGAAGTGTGAACGCCGACCGAACAGCTTTACATGGTAGGCGATCCATTCCCGGATCCTCTGCGGGCTCAGGTTCCCGTACAGAGACGAGCCGCAGTAGAGGTAGTCGTAGGTCGGCTTGGAGGTGAAAATCGCCGGGTTTAAGCTTCCGGGCTTTTCTATAAGAGCTACTATCTCTTCTGTTCGGATGTCATCTGGGTGTTTCCCGCCGGAGGAGGCGATGAGAAGCAATTTCCCGCCGGAGCGGTCGGAGCCGACGTCTGTGGAGAAAGTGCAGTTAACCACCACGACGGTGTAGACGCGGCCGTAGCCCCAGTCGGGAAGGATACGGGTGCCGTTGGCGGAGGCGGTTGGGTGGGTGGTATTTTCCGGGACCCATTTGCACTCGAATAGCGGGCGGCCATAGACGTGCAATGGCTTAGAGGCTAAACCCGTAATGGCAAAGGTGTTGAGGCCGCCGCGGTAGGCGCCCATCTGGACGAAAAGATAAGCAGCGGCGCCGTACGGGATGAAGGCTCGTTTGATAACTCCCGTCTCGGTGACGGATTCTCTTTGCTGAGTGGTTGGCACAGGTAAGACCGGATCCTCCGTAGCAGAAGGCGCGGCGGCGACCGGAGAGGAGAGATTAGAAAGATTGGAGAGGCAGAGGCGGAGATTAAGGGGAGAGAGGGCGAGTCTGGAAGGGATGAACTGGAGGAGTGTGATGAGGGAGCAGACAAGGAAGAAGAAAGTGAGGAGGAACTTCATTTCCGCACAGTACCACACTACACCGACAAACATCTTTCTCTCCTTATCTCTCTCGGTCGCCATTGGAATTCCAATACGACGGAGGGAGCTTCAAAAGGGTAACAACGGCGATGCTTGCGTCGCGTCGCGTTCCGCCCTCTCCTTTTTCCTTTCTTTCGTTCCCAGCTTCTTCCAGTTTCCAGTCAGAGAAAACGAAGAAACAGAAAAACAAAAAGGGTGAAAAAGAAGAAGCAAGTAAGAGACACTGACAGAGGCAGGAAGAAGAACAGGGAAAGAAGAAAGAAGGGTATCTAACAACGAGGGGAACAAGCATTTCGGCTACTTTTGATGTTCTCCACGTGGCATTCAGGAAGATGCGTGTCCGGATCATCGCCTGCCATTAAGGACTGTGGGCCCCACTCACCGTCGTGAAACATAAATCACATTTAAACAAACTTTTTAGAAACTAATTATAAAATTTAACTCCGTGGGCCCATTCAGGGAAAAGGAGCCGTTTAAGTGGGCCCGCGTAGAAAGAAAGGCGGTGCTACGTGTCGACGTGAAAAAACATTTACGTAGAATTTAACTTTTGAAAGTAAAAAGAAAAAAGAAAAATGTAAAAAAGTAAAAATAAAAAAAGGGAGGTAAATAGTATTAACGTAACGGAAAAGTTGGGAGGAAATGTGAGTGACGCGAGAGTGGGCCCGCACACTCTTTTCCTTCTCTTTTCTGGACGAGTTATCGTAATCGCCGTTGACAAGCGGACCACCTGAGACGGGAGAGAGACAGGGAACATTAGGGAACACTCGCTTTAGCATATTGCCTTTTCCATCTTTGTCACGTAATAGCTCATCATTTTGTATAAATACATTAAGGAAGAAGCTGCCATGATTAGCAATGTAGAGTTTTTAGGGCTCCATATATTAAACTTGGGTAAAGAAGAGGAAGAGAGAAGAGTACACACGTTTGAGGAGAAAAGATACGGAAGAATAAGGTTATGGATGTCAAACGCCTAACCAATACAACCCAAAAGACCGGTATGTTAAATGCAAAAAGCCAAGTATCTAACCCAGGTGGACCGGAACCACCTAGATCTTACAATGGACGTAATCCAAACCCTCTCTCTTAAGCTTCATTTATAAATGTCAAAAGTATCAATATTATAATTATACTCTTTATTATAGTAAGAATGAAGAAAAGACAAAAAATATAAACTAATAACATTAATGACACTCTAACTTATTCATATCTTCTAATAAGAAACTTTTGTACAAACACATAATGATCAAAAGTAGTATTCTTGTAGTCTTTCTTCGTTATAACTGACTTAAATTTTTTATACCACTATTTAGGTTGGTGTTTCATTTACCACCAATTCATCGAGAAGGAAAGCAGTATTCACATCCATCTACTCAATCTCTAAGTTCATTAAGGCTGGTTGTTAAGCGAGAACTACACGAATTAAAAACATCTTCACAGTTGGAGAAAATATCTCATACAATTTAATGCCCTTTCTCTGACTAAAATCGATAACTAGTCCTTCATATCGTAGCAGTGAAGTGTGTTCTTCTTGATTTATCCTATAAACCCATAGGTTCTTCAATGCTCTTTTGCCTTTAGGCAATTTTACCAGTTCGACCTATTATGCCTTATGCTCATCTTCCATGACTTCTTTATAACACTTGAACTCTAGCCCATCAGTAAATAATATGTACTCTTGGAGAATATATTACTTAGAAGGTTGTAGTTCTCTAGGGCACCTCCTAAGTGTAGTAGGAAGTCCTTCTCTATGAGATCTATATGTATCTCTTGGTTGAATCTCTGGTGAGGGTAATTTGAACAAGAGACTCATATTTTGTATCAGTTTGTAAAAGAGTATCGACATCATTTGGGGCATGTTGGTTAACTTCTTCATCATGTTCAACATTGACAAGTCCCTAGGAGAAATTAGGTCTAAGTCAATTAAACCATTTGTATATCGAGTCATTGTTTTCTTTGTCTTCTCCATATCTTGAATGATTTAATCTTCCACAAACACAATATCTCGACTTCTCACAAGTTTTTTTTTCTCAATGGGATTACACAATCTATAGCCAAACTCATCTAGGTCATAGCCTAGAAAGATGTATTGTAAAGTTTTATATCGAGCTTAGACCTCTCATCTTTAGAGAAACATACAAATGCTTTACATAAAAAAAATATGTAAATGGTCATAAGAAATGTCCTTGCCAGTCCCAACTCTATCTGATACATCAAACGATAGAGGAACACATTGTGAGATTAAGAACATGTGCAACCGTACTCAAAACCTCACCCAAATTTTTTTGGTACCTGTGCCTATGAAAGTAAACATCTTACTCTCTCAACCAGTTTTTTATTCATCCTCTCAACTAAACTATTCTACTTAGGAGTCTTGGGAGGTGTTTTATTTTTTTTATGTTAAATACCCTATTTTCTATAGTAATCGTCAAAAGGACCAAAGCACTCTTCCCCATTATTTGTTCTAATAAAATTTAGTTTTTTTTTCTTTTGCTTTTCAACTAAAGCATGATTTTTTTTAAAACACATCTAATACCTGGTCTTTTTTTTTGGTATACACCCACAACTTTCTTAAATGATCATCAATGAAGGTAATAAAGCAAAGTGAGCAGCCAAGTGTTCTCGTTCTCGGATTGCATACTTCAAAATATATCGAATCAAATATTTTTGGCTTTCTTGAAAGAAGGGAACTCTTGAAAGAAAGCTTATTTTATTTACCTTCTAAAGAATGGGTACACTTGTTCAAGGTTGCACATTAATGATGCTTTTAGAGAGTTTTGCTTACAATATATATTAAGTTGAGAATTTCTTACCTCACTTTTAGTAAGCTTCCACCAACCATTCCTAAAAGTGTTGCAATACTCCTCATCATTTAGTTTACTTGTATAAATTAAATTGAAACAATGTCAGGAATGTATTTAAAATCTTTAAGAAGAAAATTAGTACCATTTTACCTATCTAAACATACATCTCCCACACCAATGATTTTGGCCAAAACATCATTGCCCATTTTTAGTGTCCCAAAGTTACCGACTGTATAAGATGTAATTCCATCTTCTCAAAATGCAGCGTGAATAAGCCACCACTATCAATTACCCAACTGGCCTCATGACATGTAACATTAATGACATCATCATCATAGACAATGAGTCGGGCCTAGAATCCCACTATCCCTTCATTTGGGCTTTGGCCCCACAAGCACTTCACTGAATTAGCGGTCTCTACTCTGCATGAATAAGTATAACTATAATGGAGTTAAGGAAATAGTCCCATGTCGGTTATTGAATATCGTCTCCTCTCTTTCAGTGATTAGGAAACAGCAGTAACGGCCCCAAATCTGAAGAACAAGTGCCTCGGTCTACTTTGGCATCCATTGATGCTACTCAACTTCCATGTCTTATCTGCTCATGTAAACTTGAAGGATTAGTTGTTTTCGGGGAGTATCATGAAGGATGTTCAAAGCCACTTATGATCATCCAACACGGACTACAAGGGTTTAACTTTTGTCGCCATTGTTGTCAAAAGTGATGAGAGCATTTCGAGTGTAGTGTAGCTCAAGTTTCGGATTGTTTGGTTGGATGACGAAGGAGAGGGAAGCAATAATGGTTGGAAGCAATAAGGATTGTTGTGGAAGACTCAAGGTTGGAGGCCACTACGTTAAAATTTACAGACGTGTTCAGAAAGTTTGGTCTTTATGCTCTTGAAAGAGACAAGAATTGGTTTCAACATTTTACGACTCGCTCTGAAAGGTAACTCCTATCAAGTTATTGGTATTTGCAGCTGATATCTATGCTTTAGTTAAGGAAGCTGGATTTAATCTATTGAAGCAAAAATAAGAAATCTTGATTGTCAAAAGTCTTCCTCCATTATAAGAATTTGACATCTTAAATATAATATATATTAGGTAGTGAGAGAGTTGTCCAAGTACTGGGGATTAAACTACCTCATGGTAGAGTAGTTCTTAAATATTTTTTTCCAGTCTCTTGTCCAAAGATTCAAGTTAAAAGTTGGCTCCAATGGAAATTTAAACTTCTGTTCAAAGAAGCTAAGAGCAACCTTCTTTAAAAGCAATACTCTTTGGAATGGCAATCAGCATAGTATGTTTAAACGTTAAATTCTAATGTTATTGAAAGAAAAGGAAGAAATATCCCTATTCAATCTGGTTTGATAATCAGAAAACGTCCTCAAGAGCTTATGGGCCTACACGTCTAAGAGGGTGAAAAGGTTTGCTTGGGAATGGATCATTGGCATTCTATACAGTGAATCTCTAGAATAAAATTTTTATTTAAATTATTTATTATTTTATGTCTGATTGGTAAAACAATTTAGGAAAAAGTATGTATTTATTAATATTTTGTGAGTTTATTATTATGGCTAAAAATTTTAAACTTCTAGAATGGGAAAATCTAAAAACTCACTGACACTAAAACCCAAACCGTTTGATGAAAAAATTTCAATAGATGATAGAAACAAATGGAATACTGGATAATAACTCTAAAATTGTTCTATGTAATTGTGATTGCTCCATTAGTTAGTAACACAAAGGACCATAACCAACAAGATAAAAGTGTTAAACATAAATATGAGAAAAATGATTATTGCTGTGGTCTTATTGTTGAACACAAAAGCAACAGTTTGTATGACTTATTTTCATGCTAAAAATGTGAAAACTTAGTAAGAAACTGAGCCTGGACAGAAGTTTTTCAAAAAAGAATATTTCAACCACACGATAGCAAATGGAAAATCAGTGATCAATCAAACACACATCAAAATATTGTTGTTAAGATTATGGGATTTAGTGAAATTATCACCTCTTCACGTAAACTTCTGTACTCAAATCGAAAGAAACAAAACCCGGTTCATGTTAATAATAAAAAAACTCATTATTCTAAACCCAGGATTAACCAAAATTTTACGAAACAAATTGCCTTAATCAGAGTTAGATTAGAACGTCTTAGGGTCAGCACTGCAGCCAGACACGTTGACCTTCGCCCATGCACCGTCGCCTGGTTAGGGCCCCTGTAGCTATCATTGATAGACGCACCACATTTATTATACAAACTTTAAAACGACGTCAGTCAAATTCAATCCTGCACAGAGATGATAACTCAGATACAGCAAAGTTTTGGGTATAAACAACGGAGATTATATGACATTTGAAGTTGTAAGAAATAGACCTAAATCACACAATTCGATTCGAGTCTCTGGGGTTCGTATAAAAAAAGAGTGTCTGCAAAATACTTCTACCAGTAGTCCGAAAATTCTCCACCTCGAGCTCTGATTCCAGAGCATGCTGGTAAGAACCATACAGACCTCATAGTTAGGGACCTCCCGTCCATATCTTGACTCAACCTTGCTCTTTTTCCCTCGTCTGCCCTCGAGCCCCTCGTACACCTCTTCCACGTCCACCGCGCTGGTAATACCAACATGAACCACACATCAGTTTAAATCCTCAATTATATATTTTACTTCTTTCTGAAGTCATATACTGAACATACTACAAGTTCCAATTACCAGATCAAAATTGCACAACGAATGACAAAAATAAACAAATGAAGCACTAGGAGCCAGCAATAATATGTAGAGCACGAACTCACCTTCACTAGTGTAGGAGCTCTCCCACGACCTCTTGCTGGAGTAGGAGTCGGTACTACTCCTGCTCCAGCTCGTCGAAGTAAAGCATTCTCTCTAGCTCTCTCGCCCAAGTTTACAATTCTCCTAACAGGTTGAAGTTCCTTATCCTCTGTTTCCTTCACAGGGCTTCTGGGAATGGACTGTTTCAGAGAAAGACTCTCTGAAACAACACTCGAGGATGCTCCCCCCCCACCACCAAAAGAAACTTGTTTGCTTTGCTGAGAAGACTTCAAGACAGAACTGTTGTGGTTATTGCTTGGTTTATCTTCACTGGGCTTATCTGTGCCTTCATCTGCCTCTTCAGTTGCCTCTCCATGCACATTCCTCTCAATTAGCACCACTTCGAGAGGTAGCATCTCAGCAGTAGAATCTTCTATAAGTGGTTCAACCAGGCTATCTCCAGCTTCCATGTCACCCAAACTACTGAAAGTATCACCGCCCTCTTGCTGCTCTGCTCCCTCAAAGACAAACTCACCCTCTTCCTTTTCACTCTCCACTTCTGCAGTAGAGTGCTGTGGATCTGGCACATCAGTGCCCTTAGGATCTCCACCAGGACACTCCTCTGCTTGTCCTGGCTGCTCTACTAATAATTCTTCCACTATTGACACAGAATCGCTTTCTAAGTCACCTTGATGTGACCCAGCTAATGGATCTTTCACATCCTCCATATCCGTTGACTCCTCCATTGCCTCATCTTTTGCAGCATCAGCTATCTCCTCATTTGAAGCTGGCATTATATCAGTAGTGGCTTCACCAGACTCATCTGCAGGTAAGGAGCTTTCACCAATTTTAGAAGACTGGATGTTCAATTGGTCCTCCATAAAAGCACCTTCTGAGGGCCCCTCCATACCTTTGGTCTTCTTTGCAACAGGTCCGCCATCAGTGCTCTCTTGCTCAGGAGTTCCTTCTCGAAATTCCGAGGCAGTGGAAGAGGCCTGGCGCTTACGTGCAGACGGAACATGGAGCAGAGCAGTAGGATCACTTTGTGCCTCTGGTTCATGAGATGGCCGAGGCTTTGTCTCCTCGACTGTGGTCTGCCCTTCTATCACAGGAGGGCCTTCCACTTCTGGCATCTCAACATCATTGCTTGGCTCTTGAGTACGTTCCAGATGAGGCCGGACTAACCTTCTTCCCATTTTCCGAGTTTCAGTACTAGGCTTTGACACAAGAGGCCGTTTCTCTCTTTCATCTATAGATTTAGCTTGCAAAGAACTTGTAGGTACTGCAGCTGGATTCTGGTTAATGAGATTTTGAGGGCCTTGATGACCTGCAGAAAAAAAAAACGAGGTTGATGTCTGTCCTTGGAAAAACCTTTTTTTTTCATGTTTCAGATACATGCTTTACATCATAAATACCCACAGGCACTGCTGCATTTATTCATTTGGTGTCTCAAAAAACCATCATTACTATTTGAAGGCTGCCAAAGTTCTCTATTGGTTTATATGTTTAATGAATTTTTTTATGTTAGTATATACTTAGTCGATAGGGTATTTGGCTTAGAAAGAACAAAGTTTCAAACCATTGTTGTTTTACCCCCTTGAAATGTTTATATTCAGGTCTTCACTTCAGAGACCTAACTAAAACTAAGAGATGATAGGTCCAATAATCAGGGCAACTCTGGACATCCTCTCTTTCCCTCTTTCCCTTTAGTGTGCTTCTATCCTCTTCCTACTTTCTTTTTCTTTTTTCATTCTCATTTTTTCTCCACTAACTAAATTCTGCATCTCCCACTTTTTTTTTCTAATTTATTTATCATGAGTAGCAAGTTATTATAACCCTGATTAATGATTTCAAATCCTTCCTATCGCTCCCAACTGCTTCCTAAAAGTATCTTATATATCTTTATTCCCTAGCATTCAACAGCACTGTGGATATACAGAAAAGAGAGATACAAATTAAGTGTAGCTGAAAAAATAGGACAACGATCAATATAACAAATAAAAAGTAAAAAGTGTAGCTGAAACAATAGGACAACAATTAATATAAAGGATACTTAAAACTACAATTGATATCTGATAAAAAAAGACATACCTGCAAGCCCTGCCGAGATATCCACAGGAGAAGCCACTGCAGCATCACTTAAAGCAGATTGTGCTGCTTCTTCCAAGTCATCTACAGCTGACATATATGCAGTTGCTTGCTCATTTAAGCCAATCTCAACAGGAAGCTCAGTTGCCAACGTTCCACTAGTCTGTGTGTTAAAAGTTAGCCAGATCAGAATTTCGGATTAAAAAATAGGCCAGTTTACAAGCAAAGATACACTTCATAGTAAGCTAGCTTGACAACCACTAAAAAGCATGTGAAAAGCCCAAAGAAATCTACAGGAATGAAAAATATGAATCTGATGATTACATAAAAATTTTACACAGCTTTTGCAAGAGAGATTAATGTGAGAAATAAAAGAAGAGAATAGGGTTTGGTACGATCATGTTGTATTAGGTTGTGTGCAATATTGATGGCTGATTTGTTGTCTCAATATATAGCCTCATTGGACCTTCCCACCTGACTTTCAGATCCTCCAAGATTATCGTTAGCCATAGCAGTTCACAAATCCCAAGGGCCATTGCTCTAAATTCAGTTTTTGCGGTGGACCTTGTAACCACATTTTTTTTTTTTTTTTTGCTTCTCCAAGTTACCAGATTGCCTCCTAAGAAAGTGCAATACCCCGAGGTCGATCTTCTATCAACTATGGAACCTGCATATCCCTTCTCCTTTCTTAAATAAGATTCCTCTGCCGGGTGTACCCTTTGAGTACTGCAGGATTCTATACACTGCTTTGAGATGTGACTCTCTAGAATTGTGCATAAATTGATTACGGCATAAGCTATATTAGGCCTGGTATGTGACAAATAAATTAGCTTCCACAAGTCTTTGATAAGAACCGTTATCCACCATCATCTCCTTTGAAGCATCACAAAGTTTGTGGTTCGACTCTATGGGTGTCTCTACTGGCATACATCCCAGCTTTGCCTGTATCAGCCAATAAGTCTTAGCACATATTTTGTTGGGGTATAAAAATCCTTCCAAAGGAACCACTTTTTGAGGGCGTCAATTTGATTGCAGATAGCAGTGGGGCAATGGAGGAAGGAAAGGTAGTAATTGAGGATGTCAACCAGGGAAGATTTGAGGAGAGTGAGCTGACCAGCCGAGGATAGGAAGCACCCCCTCCAAGTAGTCAGTCATCGTTCCAGTTTTTCAATAATTGGGTTCTAGAAATGATTTTGAGGGTGTCTGTCAAAGAGGAGGAGGGCCCAGGTGAGTCATGGGGAGCATGCCGATCTTGCTACCAAACTGAGACAGAGTGAGTTCTCAATGTGGTAGTCAATGATGGAGGTCTCACTCAATTAATTCTCTGACCAGATGTGATCTCAAAGAGGTCGACGAGGGCCTTCTAACGCTTCACTTCATCTAATAATCATGTCATCGGCAAATTGAAGCAAAGGAATGTCAAATTCTGGGGGGGGGGGGGAAGGGGGGGAGGATGTTGTAGCCAGCCTGATTCCTTGGCAGTATAGATGAGTCTTGAGAAATATTCAGAGATGATATTGAACAAAAGAAGTGAGAGCGGGTCTCCCTTACAAATGCCTTTAGCAGGAGCGAATATGATGTGGATGAGATGCAGTTGTGTGGATCCAAAAATGCCATCAGTATCTGAATCCTGTCTTTCCAAGGAGGTTGTCTAGAAGGGACCAGTTCACTCGATCAAATACTTTTTCCAAGTCCAATTTGAGAACAAAACAAGAATCATTAGCCTTCTTGAAATGGTCCAAGATTTCATGAGTGGCCATGGCCAAGTCATTGATATTGCGCTCTCGAATGAAAGCACACTACCTCGGGTGGATGACCATTGGAAGGGCCACCTTGAGACGATGAGCAAGGCAAGGGGCCAATATTTTGTAGGTGCTGGAGATGAGGCTAATAGGGCTGTACTCTCTTGGGTGTTCAGCCGAATTTCTCTTTGGAACAAGAATGATTAGGGTCATGCCCATGCTTTTGAAAGTAATACCTTGGTAAAAGAAAGAGTGAACCACAGCAGAGCTGTCTTTATTTAGGATTGGCCAACGTCGATTATAAAAGTCTCTATTGAATCCATTAGGGCCTGGGGCGCAATCAGCAGCGAGGCCCCAGGTGGCCCTCTCAATTTCTTTCTTCGAGAAAGGAAGCTCCAATAAAGTGCCCACTGAGGTGAGAATTTGGGAGAGGTCAATGTTGGAGCTTGGGTCAAGAGGAACATTCCTCTTTATAAATATCTGCAATAAAAAAGTAATTGATGACTTGTTTGAGGTCACAAACCCGTTGAGGCAAAGGGAATTGATTCGATTGGCTCTTCTTCTTTCATTGGCAATGGCATGGAAAATCTTGGTATTTCCATCATCCTTTGATAGCCACTTGAAACAAGCTCTTTGTTTCCACCGAATTTGATCAGAGTGGAAGAGGACATGATAGCAGGATTAGAGCGTAATCTTTCAGTGAACTCGGGTGTGGAGAGAAGGTCAGTCTCTTCTGTGGAATCAAGAGCAGCAATTTTGGCAAGAAGGGAAGTTTTCTCAATGTTGTCAGAGGCTGGTGATTTGATGTCCAAACTTTTAGATGAGGTGTCAAAGATTTGAGTTTCATACGGAGGTTCCAACCCGAGATATCCGAAGTGGGGAGGTTTGGCCAAAGACCACCAAAAAATTGATCAAAGTTCGATAGTTGGAGCCAAGCCCCTCAATTGCCTAGCTTGGTATCGAAAAGGATGGGCTAATAGTCAGAACAAACCCTATTGAAGATCCTACCAGTGGTCTAATGATAGATTTGCAGCCACTCACCATCAGCGAAAAATCTGTCTAATCTTGATAGGATCGGCCGGTGAGATTAGCCATTTGACCAAGTAAAGTTCTTTCTAGTGAGGGCAATCTCCTCCAATTTGCAGCTGCCTATGAAGTCAGCGAACCTTCTCATAGATGTTGTGAATAAGGGGGTGAACCTTCTCAAGGTGGTCGGAACTCTCCCCTTCACTTTCGTTAAATAACTCTCTTGGTTGCATGCACAATTACCCTTTCACATCAGCTGTGCTTGAGACGCTAAGTAGTTTAAGTGACCGAAATACCCTTATTGACACTACAGTGCTTCAAACAGAAAACTAATTCAACTTAAAAAATACAAAATGAACCATATGATAAAATACCTGTTGCTGGTTGTCTTTGGCTAGCTTATGCTTCTCAAGCTCTTCCATCACTCTCTCTCTCTCCTGCAAGTGCTAAGATGACTTTAAATACAGATAGGTGTTCATAGAATAAACATTGTCATTCCAATAGCATAAATCCACTAATTGTCTCTAGGAGTTTAGAACATTGAAACTCATATGTATCTATTAAACATGAAATATACCATTTTTATATCAACATTTAATAGAAAATAAATTAAAATTTGACTTGAAATAGAGACAACCTTCTGAACTTGAGTCACTTTAACGAAAACAACTTGCTCAACCTTCACCCGCCTTGCTTTTTCCCTTTCAAGGGTTTTCTCTAATATCTGTTGTGTAAGTGTCAGTGTAAAATATATGAGAAGTAAGACAAGTGACTGGGGACTTTGAGATAACAAGGTAAGAGTACCTGTATCCTGGTGTCCTTTTCTTTCATTGCTTGTTCACTGCTGGTATCTACAATGACCTTCTTACCTACACAGTTCACCTATTGTAAGAGCAAAGGACAGCATTGCTCCCGATATTATGCTACATAAAATCAGAAAGATGTATTACTTGATCGAGAATCCTCTAACTGTTTACTCAGAGATTGCTTCTCCTTGACTACATCCTCCATCTGTTTAAGCAACACTTGTTTTTCGTTCGTCAAATCCTCCAACTGTTTTGAAAGGGTTTGCTTCTCTTTGTTACCTTCTTCTTTTTCCTTTGCCAAGGCATCAGCTTTCTTCTGCACAAAAAAAGCATCTTTGATTCAGACGTTTTGAAATGTAACTGGATCAAATTAGTGTTTCAAAGAAGATTGCTTAGAGAGCGAGACAAGTTGCCTACACCAAGGTCGCCAAACTCAGGCAGGATGTGAGAATTCCATATACAGGACAAGTTTCATACTCAAAAGAATATCCGACAAAAAGAACAACAACAGGACAAGATTTCTTGGTATAAACATGCAAAAAAGAAACAAAACTAACTGGGCCTGGTATAAGTTTTAGTAGTAATATTAACCCTAATTCCAGGAATAAAAATTTTCCTTCTATAAAACTAACTACACTTCCAAAAAGATTTTTTATGCCCATTAAAATAAGGATATAAAAAACAAGCAACTTTTTCCTGAATTTCAGACTTTTATTACTAAACTTTTGTCTTCTCTTGCTGATACACCGAATGAGCTAATGTCATTTTGTAGGCAGTACACAAGATAGTGGGTCAGTTTTCGTAACAAAGGTCTCAATCCAGATCAGTCGATAAACTCAAGGATTTACTTGAACTAGTAAAAAGAAGTACTTCATAAGACGATAGTTTCGGATTCCTCACAGGACAAGTTTCATACGGAAAAAATATCCAGAGCAATAGAATAGCTAGGTGAGCATCCGGATTGGAATTTACTGGGTCTAGAATAAATTTCAGGAGTACGATGTTTTCTCTAATTCAAAGACTTAGATAAGATTAAATAAGAATTAAGTTTTCAATAAGAATGTTTATGCTCATTATGTTTTTTTAATACACTAAAATTTTGATTAAAGAGATAAATTACAATAAAACAGAAGGCAAAGAAACAGCCCAAAAGCAATAGTCATCCCGTATCTTAAGGGAATCAATCACCCAAAATAATATAATGCCAATCAACCCCCAATTGAGCTAAAAAATCTGCATTACAGTTCGCACTCCATAAAATGTGAATCCCAACAAACGTCATACCCATACATTATGTTAAGCCTGTAAATAAAAGGCAACATTTTACACTTTTCCTGGATTACAAACTTTTGTCATTTTTATTTTCTCTTGCTGATAGCCTAAAGAGCATGGTCATTCTATAGGAAAACACAAGCTCATGGACCAATTTTTATAACATCGGGCTCAATCAAGCCCCCAGATGAACAAAGCCGAGGATTCACTAATTTTTTAAAGGAATAAGGCAACGTTGGTTCAGGTTTGGAAAACGCCTAAGATCACTACTTGGGAAAATGCCTCCTAATTTGGGCTGGTGATTTTGGGATTAAACATGAACCCAACATAACATTTGGCCCAGTCAAAAAAATACTCAGTGCACCATGGTGATTCACTCAGCTCTAAATGGACTCCAGTTGGTCCTAACAGGCAAACTCATCTAAGTTGGTGATTTGTCATGTGGGTTTTTAGAACATCTAGTTGACACTATACAAACAGAAAATAAGACAAAGAAACTGTAGCAGTTTACAGACCATGAAGTTGGATATTATTCTCTACCGTTTTTCAAACATCTAATCTCATTGTTCAAACAGAAAATAAGAAAAAAAGACTGCAACAATTTGCAGACCTTGAAATTGGATATTATCCTTTTGTGCTTTTCAATTTCTGCTCTTAAAACTGCCTGAAAGCAAAAACAAAGATGATGATCATCCATACAATTGTCACTAACCTGTGTCAACATTTAATCAAGTAAAAAAATAAACATTAGTTGAAAATACAAAAAAAACCCACCTCAGCTTGGAGAGTATCATTTAGCCTCTTCTCTATCTCCAAAATTCTAGATTGGCTGCTCGCAAGGTCTTCCTCCAATTTAACTATCATTTCTTCTTTCTGATTAATAAGCTTCTTAGACTCTTCCACCTCGGCTTGTTGCTCTCCAAGTTTCAACTGAAAAATGTAATTTGACAAGCTCATGAAATATAAAGACCTTAAACCCCAAAACAAAACATACAATGAAATGCCAAAACAGAAAGAAAAAATAAAAAACCAAAAATACCTGAATGTTTTGATAGTTATCCTTCAATAGATTATAATCCTCCACATCAAAACCTTTGGTCTTCTCAAGTAACTTCAGTAAAGAACATATTAATTTTCTGGGAAGACAAATGAAAAGAACAAAACAAACAAACTGTTGACTCTAAGAAGCCATCCAAGGAATACCTCAGAAATCCTGTTCTCTAAGTTAGCCCTTTCTGCATTGAGCATCTCAGCTTTTTTTCTAGAAACATCTAACTGAGTGTCCTTCTCTTTCAGCAGGCTATTCAAGTGGTCAGCTTCTGCCTTAACCTTCTGAGCAGTTTCCCGTAGTTTCTAAGAAACAAAAAACAGTATTATCTGATGAGACAACAAGTTGCATTCACTGTGCAACACCAGAGATATACAAGATGAAATACTTCTAAAAAACACAAGAGTACATTTTTTTCTCCAACTAGAATAAACATTGGATACTAATTGCATTTCTTTTTTCCTAAAATTGCAACAAATATTTGGTGTCATACAAAACGAACCTGGCATTCTTCAAAGTTGTGTTTATTCTCCTCTCGGATTTGCATATTGCTTTCACGAAGCAAATTCAACTCATTTACCTGAAAATTTGTGTTTAAGAAGAGTAGAAGTTATTGACATGCATCAGCCAACTAAAACTGTTGCTGTCAAATTCAAATTTCTGCTTAATACTATGCTGATGTCATCCATAAAAAAGTAATAAATTAAAAGAAATAGAAAAGAAACAAAACTTTATGGAAGCTGAAAGAAGTTCTCTTGAAAAATAAAAAGAAAAGTATGTTAAAAAAAAAAGTAATATAGCTTGTCTTTACAATGAAAATAATGCAATTCATCAAGGAACCCCTGTCCAGGACCACTTGTGCCCCTTTTGCCAAACTTCTCCTGAAACAGCCACCCACATCCTGTAACACTGCAATTTTGCTCACACTGTTTGGACGGGCCTCCTCAACAAAATCGGTTCCAAACAGTGTGAAGCAAAATTGCAGCCTTCTATACATGTTACTTTTTTTTTTGTTGTTGTTGAGAAAGCGATCATTTTTATTAAGTAAGAAACAAACAACAAACAAGGCTAGGGGAGCACACCCTTTACATCAAGGGATTGGAGGGAGGTTCCCTGCTTAGCAAGAGAGTTGGTTACAGAATTAGCAAATCCAGGAACATGCGACCAAATACAAGTTACGTGGGGTAAAAGATCCATGATAGCATAAAATACATCCAAGTGTCGCCATGGTGGGGTGGAAGGTGAGGAAAACCAGCTAATAATCACTACACAGTCACCCTCAATATGGAGTGGGCTGGAGAGATCATCCTAGAAGACTTGAGGCCGTTGAGAAGGGCTTGAAGCTCAGCAAAAGTCGAGTCGGAGATACCCGTAGGGCTAGAATAGTGATCTGGTTGCCATCGGAGTCACGAAAGACACCACCAAATCCGCCCTTGTCGGGGTTACCAAGAGAGTTGCCATCAAAGTTGAGCTTGAGGTAGCCCGGCTGGGGGGGCTGCCACTCTTTAAATAGTGGAAGATCTAGCTAGGGAACCCATCTGAGTGAGAGCACACCAATTGTCTCTAAGGGGAAAGCCCATGAGAGAAGAAAACTCTTTGGTATGAAGCAGAGAGGAGACAAAGCCAATGATAGAGGAGGTGACCCTCTCTAAAGACAGAGCTTTGGCATTGAACCACCAATTGTTGCACTCCTTCTAGATACCCCAAGGGATGAAGGCAATGCAGGCAGAGATAAGTAGCTTACCCATCTTGGGGAAAGAGACCACAAGAAGCATGCGACAAACAAAAATGAGGTCCAGAGGCAAACCTAACTGAAGGCTCACCTGGCTAAGAATGTCCATCCAAATTGACCAGGAGAAAGGATAGGAGAGGAGAAGGTGGCTAACAGTCTCCTCAATACGGCAAAGGGGGCAAGAAGTGCACACATTATGGTTACCACGACACCTGAGATTGTCGGCAGTGAGAATCTTATTGAAACTGGCACTCGAAAGGAAGAACTTGGTCTGAAGGGGGGCGCAAAGGCACCAAACACGTCATGATCAACAAAGCACGAAGTCCATCCCTTGATGAGGGAGTAAGCAGAGGAGATCGAAAAGGCAATAGTTGTCTCCAACCACCAAATCATTGAATCAACCAAGGAATCTTTGGGTCTGGAAGGAGAAAGAGTCTCCAGGAGGCGAGAGGCAAGTAACACATCCAAGTCATTTAGGCTGCGCCAAAGGTGCAGGTCCCAAAAGCCAAATCTCAAAGTGTTAGCGACTGAGAGACTACTCTGAGTGGAGGCTTGCCAAATACTGCTGAAAGAAGCACGAAGCAATCCTCCCAAAACCAAACCAACTACTCGTTACCAACATGATATCGAATGCCCGAATTGAAGAATGAAAGGAGGTAGATTGCCCTCCAAATTGGAGAGAGTGCACATCGTCTACCACCCGAAGTCTACCAATGCCCATGCCAATGCAGCTTAGAGGTCATCAGCTTCCAAAGGTTGTTAGAAGTGGTGTTGAATTTCCAAATCCACTTGAGAAGCAAGGTCACATTCGTATCTTTAGTAAGCTGGATCCCCAAACCGCCCCGAGATCTGGGGAAGCACACATCAGACCAGCCAATGACATGAAATTTAAACTCCGATCTTGCAAAGCCAAAGGAACCTCTTCATAATTCTGTCAATATGATGGTGGGTAGAGACTGGACAAGGTAAGAAGGAGAGGTAATAGTTTGGAATTCCAGCTAGGCAAGATTTGAGGAGGACGAGCCTTCAAACCTTCGAAAGAAAACGACCATACCAAGTGGCCAGTCGGGTCTCAAGTTTCTCAATCACGGATTGCAAAGATCCTTGCCAAGGCACGAAGTGAAGACCAAGGTACGTAGTTGGGGGCGAGGATAGGTAGCATCCCAATATATCAGCCATAGATCGAAGGATATCCGAATTGATGTTGAAACCCAATAACATAGTCTTCTGCAAATTTACCTTCTGACCAGAAGCCAGCTCAAAAAGGCCAAGCAATGCATTAATCTTCATAGCATACTCAAGAGTCCCGTCGCCAAAGATGAGTGTGTCATCAATAAATTGAAGAAGTGGAATATCAAATGCAGCAATGTTGTTGATCGAACCCGGCCAACCAACTTCCCTTGCCTTGTAAATCATAGAGGAAAAGAATTCAACAACAATATTGAATTAGAACGGAGAGAGCGGATCGCCTTGCCTTATTCCCCGAGACCCTTTGTAGAAGCCACAAACAGTACCATTAATCATAAGAGAGAAACACATCGAGGAGATGCAACTTTTGATCCAAAGACGCCATCAGTCTCCAAACCCCATCTGACCCAACAAATTGCCCAACAATTCCCAATTCACCTTGTCAAAGGCCTTCTCAAAATCAAGCTTTAGGGCAAAGTGGGGGGCGCTAGAACAAGAGAAGTGATCAAAGAGCTCATGTGCCGCCATGGTGGAGTCTAAAATGTTCCTCCCACAAAGGAAAGTTCCTTGCCCGTGATGGATCACCAAGGGGAGGATAGCATGCAACCTGTGGGTCTGCAGCCTAGTGATGATCTTGTAGGAGCTGGATATGAGGCTAATAGGACAAAAGTCACCCAACTGTTCCACGTTAATCTTCTTTGGCACAAGAGGAATGAAACAAGGCCCCATACTTTTGAATGTGATACCCTTGTTGTAGAAGCCCATAACCATAGCAATCACATCCTACTAAATAATAGTCCATCATCCTCTACGATAAAAGTCACCATTAAATCCATCTAGGCCGGGGGCCGATCACAAGCCATGCCAAGCACTACAAGCTCAATCTCCATATTGGAGAAGGGAAGTTCCAAGAGGGAAGCAACGGTGGCAAAGATTTTGGCAAAGCAGAGATCCTGAAATTTGGGTCTACAAGGGCACTCCTAGGAGTAAAGATCTGCATAGAACTTAATCAACACATTAGTGATGGAGGATCTATCCGAAGTTACCTCATTATCAATGCATAATGAAGTAACTCAGTGAGTCCTCTGCCTTGCCAAGGCGACGACATGAAAAGATTTGGTGTCGGCGTTCCCCTTCGCCAACCACTAGAATCTGGCCCTTTGCTTCCAATGCACTTTTTCCTGATGGAAGATGGATTGAAGCTGAAGTTGAAAGGTCATCTAAGAGGAGAATTCAGCAGGTGAGAGAGACCTTTAGTCCTTGGTCAAGTCCAAGACCTCAATCTAGGGGAGGAGGGAATCTTTCTCAGCGGAGAGTGAGGAACAACGAGCAAGAGCCCAAGCCTTCAGCTTGGCCTTTTGGAGTTTGAGTTTCTGGGGAAAGAACCAATCAGCAATGCCATCAATAGAAAAATCCATCATTCAGCCAAAAGGCAATCAAATTCCTTGTCCAGCAACCATGAATTTTCAAAGTGAAATGGGGGAGGAACGCTTCTTCCAAATGAGGTGGATAACAGAATTGGCCAGTGGTCTGATCGCGCCCGATTGAGGACCTTGCCCAACGAGTTGTCGTAAAGGTGAAGCCAATCAGCACTAGCAAGGAAACGATCCAACTTTGATAGAATAGGCCGCCTTTGGCCATTCGACCAAGTGAAAATCTTCCCTGAAAATGGAATTTCCTCAAGCTCAGCCTCCAATGAATTCAGCTTTCCCTCAAAGGCGGGTGTAGGGGCAATGGATTGGGGGCCTTGACTCAACCAGGCGATGACTCAATCAATGTGAGTTATTGGAATTGAAGCCTGTTGAGTCAGGGGTTGTCATCCCTCTTGTCGGTGATCAGAGCAATCAACGGCGATTCATATTGTCAAAGACGATCTTCTTCCAGAAGAAATCCTCACCCATCGAGAGCTTGAGAAAGGTGTGTCCAGACCAATGCTTCGTCGAAATAATGAAGAGCTGGGCGACATCCATTCTGGATTGTCGAGAAGTGTTCCGCACCAGCTTAAGAGGTCATCCAAAAACAGCAGCAATACGATGGAGGGTGCAGTCTGACCACAGCTCCACCGGAATTCCCCAGACTAAGATTCATTGTCCGAAGTGATTTGTGGGAGTGGAGGGGTCCCATTCCGTAATTCTAGACAGAGGTGGCTGGTAAGAGGAGACAAAGCAACTTCCTTGTCAGTCTAGGATTGGAAAGAGACGAGCCAAGCGAGAGGTTCAAGATAGGGGTATAGTCCAACCAGAGTCGGGCACTGAACCAGGGGGCGAGGCTGGAGCTATTCCAGTTGGAATCGAGCATGATAACCAAGGCAGCAGAAGTGAGGAACTGTTAAGGAGTCAGAAGGGAGGTTAACGGCCAGGGAGGAAGGCAAGGGGAGATAGGGGAAGACAGTCCTAGACACATTCTAAATATGCTTCATATTTTTTATTCTTTGCAACAATACTTTATCTCATGTTTTGTTTTTCCCAGATTTGACCAATATTTCCATAAAGAATGACTCGTATTACCACCAGGAAAAGTATTTAACTATATATACTCAAGAGAGAAAACGATCTCAAGATTCCAAGACTCTCTCACTAGAAACACCAACCCCTCAATCCAAGATGTGACTCTCGATCCAGATCTTCCTATGACATAGAGCAATGAACTAATCCATCACCAAAAACTATCACAAAATTATTCTGGTCATCAATCATCCTTCATCTGTCATTTCCCAACTTCATTTTGTCCTGCTTATCATCCACTATACAAATGCTTTTTTGCTTTTATTGCTATCTTGAAATTGTCATGAAACATTTCTTTCAGTTAGGGTTCATAAGTAATAGTCCTCAGTAGGAGGATCTTTCTGCAATAGATTGACGAAGAATCATTAGCAGTTAAAATAACTCATAGAGATCAAAAAAATATAAAATAGTTGGAAACTCAAAAAGTGACCAGAATCTGAATCTTCTAGATTCGAAAATACAGAACTTGAGCAGAAAACAATTGATAACCAAATGTTCAGATCAGATCTGAGCTTCAATACCATGTGAGTTAAAAGAAAAGAAGAGAGAAGTTGAAAGAAGAGCAAGAAGTGACAGGAGAGAGAATGAAGACAAGGCTTCCAAACTTCTATTAGACTACATTTAGAGATTATATGGAATTCCCCTAGGTAAGTAAACAGATAAAAGATACAAGCTAAGAGACAAATTCAGTCTATTATAATCAACTCTATCCTTGGGCAATAGGGACATCTATACCCCTTTACGGTGGCAATGCTATGCAGACACTATTGTTTCAAAATAGATGTTATAATATCATGCAAAAAAATGAAAAAAAAAAAAGATGGGCATAATTAACATCTACAATTCAGCACCTTCGGCTTGAATAGAGAGTTAAACATCAACTGTTTCAACTAATCATTTAGCGCTTCCAATTGACTACTTAGTAGAGAATCAAAAAGTTGCTATCTATAGTAACTAAGCAATCTTACTTATGGATACATTGGCCATTGTTATTTCCATGCACTAATAAAAGCTAACTATAAATCAGCATCATTTCAAAAAAAAAAAAAAAAAAAAAGCTAACTATAAATCAGCATCATTTAAAGAAAAAAAAGAAAAAAAGCTAACTATCGTGACAGTTCACTGGATCAACTTCTTCACTCTTGTTTCCTCTATCTCGTTCCTATACTCATTAACCTCTTTCTCTTCATGTTAAATTAATAAGCCCTTACTCTCATAGCATCTGATGACTATTCAACATTTAAAGAGTACTTCATACTTTCCACAAAAGAAACCATTCAACAAGTGAATTAAAATAAACCACACAATTATGAAAAAATGCTAATTAGAGAGAGAGTTGCACCCCTACGAAAGAAACATACCTGAAGCTTAAGAGACTTGAACTCTTCATCTGTTAACAACATTTTTCGAGAATTTGCACGCTCAGTATGAAGTATGGCTTGGGCAGTGTCAGACGCTTTGAGTGCACTTTCAAGCTAAAATTGAGAGAAATCATTTTTTCAGTACATTCTTTCCATGCTCATATTCCCAAAAGAATGAAGAGAAAACAGATATACATGTTCGCAACTGACAAATGCCAATAACACGAAAGAGCAAAAACAATGACTATCAAACCAAGAGAGACAGGTTTACTTGAGATTGCAACCGCAGCTTTTCTTGTTTAAGCAATGACATCTCACTTTCTGCCTGCATTATAGACAGAAAAAACATTATATGTGGCAAAAAAACAGCATAAGACATGCAAGAAAAAAGTGACAAACAATCTTACTATCTCCTTTGATCTCCGAAGGTAACTAACAACAGTCTGCAGGCCATCACCCGCTTGCACATCCAGATCAGAGCTTGCAGAGGAAACTCCAGCAGAGATTCGCTCCTTCTCAGCCAATTTAATATGCAATGCTTCTAAGTGACTATGCAGAATCTTGTTCTGATAGGTGAGGCGTGATGCAGCAGGAGATGTCAAACATCATTAAAATGTAAAAACATACTAAAAAGTGGCAATTTTCTACACTTCTATAAGAGAGGCAGAGAAAGAAAGCAGATCCATAAATCCTAGAATATGAGTTGAATAACAAAGTTCTCATAAAGCAAAGGGAAAAACAACTAATAATAAATTGCAGTATCCGAATAAACATTGCCACACTAGCCAATCGAAGGAGGCACACCTGTTCATTTATCTCTTCGTACTTCTTCTCTGCCTCATACTTCAGTTTTTCTAATAAGGTCTTCTCTGTTTCCCATGTTGCTTTCAGTACATCCTGCAAGAAAGGTCTCATATATGCCAATTAAATCCAAAGAAAACTTTAAAATAAGTCATCAAATAAGATTCCCACTGTTATTATAGTTTCCTAAAGTAATTTAGTCCATAAGACACAGATGAGTCCTTAATAGCAAGGTGCCTCAATTCGATCATTTAGAACTTCATACTGAAGTAGATTGCCTCAGAGAAAAATGTGATGAAAAACCCATTTGATAGTCTCACTTAATAGTTGGATACTTCTAATTTTTCAATGTGGGACTTTTTCCCACTCAATAGACAACCATAGGTTGTGAATAGCTATTATCTATAATCGATTGTGACTGCAAAGAGACGACCAAAGGATGGCCAACTCTCCTTGGAATCATTTACATACACACTAGACTGTCAACCCCTATCCATTAAGCTGATCACGTGCTTTCAAAGCAGACCAAACAAAATGCATGATTTAAGAGAGGGACTGACCAAAGATACTTCAGCCACAACATAAGGAAGAAATTCAGAATCTATAAAAAAGATGCAACAGTAGTTCTATTGAATTATATAAATAGCGTATTATGGTCTTTTTACCTTCTGCATATTATCCCTCTTCCAATTCATGTAATAGTTAGTTTTTGGACTTCAGCTTTTTCTGCCATTTAATTAGAGAGTCAAGGTGTATCGAGTATCGAGGGGTAACATTGTCATTGTGCTGTAATTACAATTAATTGAGTCATAAAACAGGTTAAGAGGTAGTGTTTTGACCTCTGACGAGAGCTGCGTCTCACACAGCCTCCTTCCTCTGTCCCTTTTCTTCTCTCCCTCTCTCCTCTCTTCAATAATGATACCAGAGCAGAGGGATCCACTTGCTATGGAGCTTTTAATCTCAAGCCAGCAACCTGGGGTAAGTTTCAATTTTATCTGCTGATGAACCTTAAAGGTACCTCTATACTTGTGCCAGAGTCTTCGACGTGATGGCTTGTGCTGTAAATAGGCAACTTTATTTGTTTTTGTGGCCCAAGAGCATTTTCTAAGGTCAAGTCCTAGACCTCTGCCTGTACAACCTGTCTAGGTGTGCGTGACTATTTGTGCAATCATCCTGTTGCCTACATCATCATCTAGTTGGCTAAGATGAGTTTTTTAAGTTCAAGTTTTAATTATTTGGTGGCTGGTTCTTCTAGCGTGTTGCTGTTCTGAGTTAATTGTGCCCTAGTTGTGATACTGTGCAGGGCCCACTTGATGATGTTAGGTTACTCATATTCTACAAGTAGCTTCCAATTTTATAATTCATTGAATCTAAACCACCATGCTGTGTCAACCCAATGCAAAGTTGAAAAACGGATCCAAGATAAGACTTTTAAAGGAAACTCCTAACCTTAATTGACGTTGTGCTAGATGGCGACAGGTCATGTTTTAACTTCAGAAAGAATAATTATACATTCTTACAATGCTCCTATTCCTACCCTCAAGTTAAATCAACTCAATGCTGCAGAGTTCTTAATGACCATGAATCATGAATCAGGTAAAAAAGTTAACCAAACAAATAGAACACAAAAAATTTGACATTCCTGCCAATATAACAGGAACCTTTAATCAAATAACAGTACAGGAGAAATCAAAAGTACGCCCCTTCCTTAAATTCTTTAGTGACTGATTTTATTTTGAGAGGGGCGGAGAAGCACAACCTTATCCTGGAGGGGAGAAGCAAAAGAAGAAAATAAAATATAGAGAGGCAACTTAAGAATAACCCTGAAAATTCTAATGTTTTAATTAATTGTCGTCTTCCAGAAATGTAAAAACAATGACCCATGGCCGGAACACAACTTACAATTTCACTTTTTTGTGCATCTGCTAATTTGTGCAGCTTTGAGTTTTCATCTTGCAGTGCCGCTAGTGCCTGTGAAGTTTTTGTCAACTCTTGAATTGTCTCAGATTGGAGTGTAACCTGTAAATATACTAACATCCATGAGCTGGTTTATCCATTTCTTTTGCAAACCAGTCTATCCCCTAAAGATCAGAAAAATCTATGACATTCGTTTCATAATCAAAGCCTTATCCCTACTATGTATCTTTGTTATATCAGCATGCAGGCAATATTTAAATTTTATTTTTCATCTACGGAAGCCCTTCAAAAATAGAGATCCTAGTCAACATTCAAATTGTATTCTTCCTAGTTAAATAAATTCTTCTGTTGTAATAAAAAAACAGATGAAGGTAAAACATAAGACATGTATTGGAAGGAATGATGTTCTTAAAGCCGAAATTCAAGATCTTCTTCAGAGGGTCAGATTTTATGTTAAGCATTATACAGCTCCACTGTTTGTGGAAGGCCACTCATTTGTTGTTATATCATGGTTATTGGGATCCTCTATTCCTATAAAGTTAACGTGTTTTTCTCGAATCAACACCTCAAAATAAACTTCAGTTATTATGGCATCATCGTCATTGTTATGACAAAATTCTTCATTTACCGAATGGCTTTAGTGTTGCTTGGTACCATGTTTTACAATTAGCTAACCATTAGCTGATAGGTTAGCTAAGTCAGGTGTCTACAGATTTTATTTTTATTTTTTTGTAGAGGACTTTGTCCCCCCTAGGGTTTGAGGCTCTCTCCCCTTCTTGTTATATCATTTTAATAAAATCCAGCCATGTTCCAAAAAAAGACATGCTAAAATATACTGAAAGACAAATAGAGTTTGAACAATTAAATGACCTGTCTTTCATAGTTATCCTGAGCAGTGCGCCAACATTGGTGCTTCCTCTCCAACTCTTCCCTGAGAGATGAGATTTGCATTTCTAACTCCATAAGCTGGGATCTGAAGCAAGCATAACCATTAAGTGTCACCAAGGTCAGACATTTTCGGAAGAAAACTATTTTTAGAAATGATCATCATTACAGCAAATCCCATACATTTTCTTAGAATTTTCTTCTTTGAGCTGGTTGATTTCTGAAAATGCAGAATAGAGGTTTTCTTCTTTCTCTGAAATGGCCGAGGAGGCTTCTGCTGTCTTGGAAACAACATCTCTCTCAAGTTCAGAAACCCTTGTGTTAAGAGAAACAATTTCAGCCTCTAGTGAACTCTTCAGCCTTTCTGCCTGAGAAATATGGTAGCAAATAAAAAAATGTATTTACACATTCAACAAGCAGAAAACAAGAACCTTAAAAGTAAGTGTGATTTGATAAGCATACTTCAGACTTGAAATTTTCATGAGCAGACTCAATCTGTTTCAATGCAACCTCGTTCACTTGCACAATTTCTTTATACTGCAAAACATCTTACAGTTAACATCTCAAGCTTTATTGCTTATGCAAATTGCCTCCATAGCTTAGTTAAAAGCTACCTGAAGCATGTGATCCTTGTTAGATTGAGCTTCCTCTTTCATTCTTTCAATTTCTTCTTTTGCTTTCTGGAAATCTGCAGCAACCTAGTGCAATAAACAATTGATAAACTTCATATTTATCATGAAATATCTAAAGCAATCACATTAAAGATTCCAGAGCAACAACCATGTATATTTAATTTTGCTTCTCTTTAAAAGTTAACTATTTGTTGAGAAACATGAAGAGGCAGAGTAAAATTGTACTTAGATAATATAAGCAGTACTTATCTAAAGGTAGATTAGTCACTCTGTTTATAAGTTACAGGTTTGCAGTGGTAGATGAGACCACTAAAGTCTTTTGACTGTAACCAGTGTAATTAGTTAGATAAGGGTCGATGTCAAAGAGCCTAATCTCAGTTCTGGAAATAGAGCAACAGTTCTGTCTCCTCTCCCATTTCAGGTGACTTCTTTCTGTTCCCAAATCTCCAATTTCACATGGAATCAGAGCTCTGGGAGATTGAAACAGGTGCTGTCTGACCTTCCTTTGTCCTATATCTCTTCTTTCTCTTTTTCTCCTCTCTAGTTCATCTGCAATAACAAATAGCCAGGTACAGGTCTGTTAAAGACCTTCAAGATTCAATTTTTCCTGTTATATCACCCTTGGGTGATGGACTGAGTATCTTATTTCTCATTAGATGGTTATATCCTACTGCCTACCCTCTCTAGGAAAGATATGAGTGATGGACTGAGTATCTTATTTCCATCATTAGATGGTTATATCCTACCGCTGCCTGCACTAGTAATTTTGGATTGTTCCTCTAGATGGTTATATCCTACCGCTGCCTGCACTAGTAATTTTGGATTGTTCCTGCTGATTTTATCCGTTGTCTACAAGTGGTTGTTGCTGGAAATTGTGTTCTGATGTCTATCTTGGGTTTGAATTAAGTTGTGACTCTCAATTTCAGTATTTGCAATATCTCTGCATACAACTACTGTTGTTGTGAGTGATCTTACTCTCAGCTATTTGTGCTTATTACTCTGTTCCTAGTTGCTGTGTTGGCTGTTTTTCAATTGCATGGCGTGAAATTTTCTGCTGTGGTAGAGAATGGCTGATCAGCATAATGTTAAGCTACCCAAAGGTGAGAAAGAACAAAACATTTCTCAGATTACATCTGTAAACTAAACTCCAGCAACTATCTGGCGTGGGCTTTAGTGATGAAGGTTTTCTTAGGGTCGAAAAAGAAGCTCAAGTACATAACCTAAGATTCCATCAGACACTAAAACAGAAGAATGGCAGATCTATAAATACACAGTTGTCTTGGTTATTTAATAGTGTGGAGCCCCAGATTTTAAACTAAGTGATCTTTAACAAAACCACGAAACGAATCTGAACATCACTACAAAAGCATTTTCTGAAAAATGGGATATTTCTAAGGTTTATAACTTGTATCTCATAGGACTTTACCTTGCAGCAAGGATATAAGTCCTTAAAAAGAGTATCTTGGTGAGATGGATAGAGTATGGCAGGAGCTTCTTTTGTATCATCCACTTGTCCTTCATCAGAAAACATTGAAATTTGGAGATAAGAAAGGTGTTAGCTTATAGAGAGGTGTATTTTTTTAAGAAGTGTGTAAAGAGATTAAAAGAGAAGAGTAAGTACAAACAAACCAAGGTCGGAGGGTCTTCCTCCACAACAAGGTGTTAGAGTGAAATGCCTGCAAGGCCTGGGTGTCTCTGCCAAGTGATTGGCAAAGCGAGGAATGTGCTTCCAATTACAATTCAATGAGAAATTAAATTACATATTTCTGAATGCATATCCCAATAACGTTAGGGGGCCTGATGGATTTTGCACACCCAGTTGATGACCACCTTTGAGTCGCCTTCAATGCAGAGTGGACCTGAGAGATGATTTCAAAAAATTTTAATTCCATTTAGCAGTCCCAATAATTCAGCTATTGTGGAATCAGAGTTTCCAAGGGGGGCCACATAAGAGAAGAGGAGATCGCCATTTGCATTGTGTATAACTCCTCCGTAGCCCACAGAACCAGGGCAACCGAGAACACTCCCATCAAAGTTAAGCTTAAAGTGGCCCAATGGTGGTGGGATCCAAATAGCCATGACAGGTGGGCGAGAGGGCTGAGAGAGACCTGCAAACAACTGCCAATTTTCCATGAAGTTGGTGCCACTAAAGTTTTTGAATTGTTTTCGATTAAGGAGCCAAATAGATACTTGGCCCGATATTTGCTCAATCAAAACTTCAACTGGGGAGGATTTGAGTTTGAATTTCCTCATGTTTCTTTCTTTCCATAGTACCCATAGGATATGACCAATACAACATGATATAATCATCTTTCCTAACTTTGGGAGTCTGGAATCAATAAGTGAGAGGATAGTAGTTGATAGATTTGCAGCAGCACAGTTTTGGAGCCGAAGGAATAGCCTGGAAATGAACCCTTTCGAAGAAAGGGCGGACTAGCTGGCATTCAGAATATATATCTGCAAAAAAGTTCACCAATGACTCTGAAATAAGGGATCGATCCGAGGTAATCTCACCATTGACACTGAGCATAGTGATGCGATTGGCTCTTCTCAGTGCAGAGGCGACTGCATGGAAGAATTGTATAGGCATCCCCATCAGCGAGCCACTTAAATCTTGCACGCTGCTTCCAGTGCACGATCTCACTATGAGCGAAGGACTGCATTTGCCCCTGGAGGGCATATCTTTGGGTTACTTATGAGGAAGAGAGGCTTCTAGATTCCTCTTCAGAGTCGAGAGTGGCAATCTCGGTTGAGGAAGAGGCCCTTGTCGCAGAGGCCCAGGATCACAGCAACGGCTTCAACATCTTGAGCTTGGCTGGGAAATTCTACCCGCTCGGGCCAGCCACGACCATCCTCTCCCAGAAGGACTGGATAGAGACGTCCACCACTTACAGGTGTTTCTCTCTAACCTCGCGAGGAGCATCTCAAGTTGCAGCCCGAGAGGTTAGAAAGAAACACCTATAAGTGTGTGATTTCTCTTGTAAACTATTTCATCTTCATAGTGGATTACAGCAACGGCAGAAGACAGGACGTAGACTCACCTTGAGGCGAACCTGTATAAATCTTATTATGTTTTTCCGTGTTTGATTTTCCCTTCTTCCGTGTTTATTATTATTGCTCTCGTTAGTTTGGAATTAGGGCATCTAATTCCTAACAGATGTGGGTGAAGACACTCATCGCTGAATTTGGTTTTGTTAAAGAGGAACCAAAAATGTTTGTGATAATCAGGTTGTTACATTTATAGCTAGTAAACTTGTTTTCCCAAAGAAGGAGTTCATTATCATGTGTTACAAGCATGCATGATATCTATGCTCCAATTTGAGGGGGAGTCTTGAGAGATGTGAATAAGGGGGTAAAATAGTAATTAGTTAGATGTTATAACCTGGCACTTATCTAAGGGTAAGTTGGTCAATCTGTTTATAAATTTCTGGTTTGTAGTAAGCATTGTAAATAGATAGAGCCGGTCAATGTTTAAGACCGGCTCTATAACAGTTGGGTCTTCTCTCCCAACATTGTGTAACTTCTTTCTCTCCCAAAATCTCCAATTTCACACAACTATTCTAACCAAAGGAAAAGAACAGCTGAACATTATGGTCCTCAACAGCTATGTCTCAAAGATATTAACATACTTGAATTTTACCCACCTCATTTGTATAGTGCATTGAAAGATCAGATCCGCCATTGACATCCACAATCTAACAAGGAAAAATCATATGTAAACTTATGAAGTGTAGAAAAAAAAAATTCAGTATCAAAATATTTGCTAAAGGGATCTGATTTTTGTCTTCAGAGAAGTGAGCAGAACTTCAATTTGACATGCCCATGTTAACATGGGTGAACTTGAGATACTTTCAGGTGCAGAGGGAGAGACAGAAAAGACAAAAAGACTACCTTTCTCTCAGACGATTTTATGCTTGTTTCAAGGTTTGAGCAGCGAGCCTGCAATACCCAGTGATTTAGAAACGTGAATAATGTTTTATCTTTGAAACTTTACTGAAGGAAAAAAAAAAACCTCAGCAGCTGCTGCCCTGGCTTCAGCAGCAGTAACAGCATGTAGAGCATTTGCTAGTTCTTTTCCTTGTTGTTGAACTTCTCTCATAGCATCTTTAAGTGTTAGTTCCTTGTCATGTGTGAGAGTTCGAACTCGATCCCTTTCTTCTTGAAGCTCCTTTTTAGCTTCAGACCATTCTCTCTGCACAGAGGAAAAACATCACTATTTTCATCATGCCTCGAGGTAATCCAGAAAAAAAACAAAAACACTAAATCACAATATTTAGTATTTCCTTTTGTAGTAATCTCACAACTAGCAGGCAGACTTAATGATAAGGACAGAGCACAAATCATAAAGCCAGGTATAATCTTTCAGCATTGCATGTTATTAAACTATTTATTCAGAAAATCATCTGAAGCTCTTTCAGTTTAGTAAGTCTTTTAAAAATCTGCAAGGGCAAAAGGGAAATAAAACAGAGTACCCTTTTCAGCTTATACAGTTTTCAAAAACCGCCTTAAAACTTTTTCATTAATTGACTTTCTTTAAACCAAAGGACAAAAGGGTACTAACACACCCTACAAGCTGTTCACCAAAACACGGTCTGACCCACATCCAATGCAGGTAGGGGTGGGCCAGGAACCCAACCTGATTTAGGCAGGTACAGGTTTGACCCCTAATTCTGTGGGTAGGGGAACGGGAGAGGAGAAAAACCCTGTGCGGGTTCACTTTGGGTATGGGTTTCCCCCACATGACCAGTGAAACTTTATATCTTGTTATATATTTGTTTCAAATTTTTACCCTTTTTATAAGGTTATGTTAAAGATTGACTGACTTGTGGTCCAATGCAGGATGGGCTAGGTAAGTGGGGACATGCAGGTTGGAGTAGGGGAACAGGGCAGGAATGGGGTTGGATTTCCAATCCCATCAAAGATTTCCATGGGAATGGGTTTTAGGGTCAGGTTCACAGGAAGGGTTTGGATTTTCAAAAAAAACAACTCCAAACCCAAATATGCCGACCCCAAAGGGTTTTTCCTGACCATAGTCACAGGCTGCCTGGTAAAATTTCATCCTTGTACCCACTTAAAGCAGGGTGAAGCTGGAATATTTCACTATTCAACCCACCTAGTTTTGCCATCCCATCCAGAAACCTATAAGAACTAATAGTGAGAGGAAAAAAATCTAAAAGATTCAACAAACGAAAAAGTTACTTTTGTTCAAAATACTGGAGAACACTTAAACATGTAAATGCAGCTTTATTTCCACCATTTACCACCCTTTCTATCAGGCATCTCCTTGTTCAGTTTAGTACTCAAAGAAACTTACTTCAATCTGTTTTACATAGTCCTCATGCTTTCTCCTTTCCTTAGTTCTTGCTTCCTGCACCGTTGGTGTATCAGCAAAAAGCAGAAACGCTCAACAAAGAAAATACTGGAAATGAGACCACCACATGATAGGGAAAATGCAAACAGACCTCACGAACATCAGCTGCACTTTGGATTGTATCAAGACTTGCCTGCATATAGGAAGTGCAATTAAAATTACCAATGAAAACATACAAAATTTCTTTTCTCAATTTAATGCTGAAGAAACATTTAACTCATCTACATCATCATAACATAAACTTTTTTTACCTGAAGGTGGTGGACTTTCTCAGTCAAACTATAAACTTGATCCAAAGCTCTTTTTTCAGATGTTGCCAAAATATCCTTTTCATGTTTCAGAACAGACACCTGTTGGGTGAAATAAAATAAATAAGATGGAATCCAGCGCACAATTTCTGGTGGATAGTGTAACTTCAAGTTCCCATTTCCATTTAAATTTTCGGTTTTTTTTTCCAGTAATTCTTACCTCCATAGATAACTTTCTAGAAAGTTCCTCAGAGGCTAACAATGAATCAGCACTATCTCTGAGTTTCTTCTGATAATCAACTATTAATTGGGAGAACTCCACATTTCTAGCCCGAATTCCATTAGTTTCTTCTCTCTGGTACATAATATAAAATGCACATTAAAATTCAAGTGCACCAGCAAGGAACTAACCCTTTCAAACAACTACAACAGTCTCCAATTACGAGTAAAAACGACAACCCAAACATCTAAGTGCAGCACAAAACAAGCCTTCTCAATCTAACCGGACACTTAATACTACAAGAACATATTACTGAATCATTAATGAGATAGCTAGGATCAATATGTGGGGAAGAGAGGTGGCTCTCACCATATCATTTGAGACACCAAAGGTGTCAGCCAGGTACATGGTCAATATAACTAAGAAAAAGTCATAATGATCGAAGAAAAGAAAAACTCAGTATTATGTTAAAAAAAATGAGAAAGAAAAAGAACCTGGTGCTCTGATTCCTTCATAAACCTTTCCAACTGTTCACGTGCAAAATTTGCTTGCATAATCAATTTATCACGCTCCAAGCGCAATGAAATAGCTTCATTCCTAATCAGTTGTACAAACATGATGCAAACAGGATTCAATTGAAAGGCAGAAGTGCAACCTCAACATACAAGAAACGGAAACTGTGAACTATGAATTTCTTGAAAGCAATTGCTTCATACTTAAGACATCAACTGCAGAACTCCCACAACATAGTTAAAAGTTGATCAAGAACAACTAAAAAGTAATAAATAGCAAATAAGAAATTAAGAAAAGTGAATATTGTTGATTTTCAGGACTCCATGATTTAGGTCACGGAGAAAAATGAGAGAGACACCATTGGGAGAAAACTGGAGGTTATGGACTTTTTGAGGATTTTCCATGAACTGGCTCATAACTCCCACAGCAAATGAAATATCAGGCCTAGTAACTGTAGCATAGATCAGTTTACCTACTAACGTCGGTATTAAATTTTATCCTCGAGTGTAGGACCCTAGGTGTCATGTAGATTATGATTAACTTTCATGGGGGTGTATATAGGTTTAGCACCTAATAAACCATATTCCTGTAACATATCCAATATATATTTTCTCTGAAAAAGAACAATACCTCGCTTGCTACGAGCGACTTCAATGCCAAGGAAGTACTTGAGAGAGCCCAAATCCTTTGTCTGAAAATGTGTGGCCAGATATTGTTTAACTTTTGTAATACCATCAAGATCATCACCAGATAACACAATGTCATTCACATAGACAACCGAAATCACCACACCAATCTTCCTTTTAAGTAGGAACATAGAATGATCACAATGACTCCTATAGAACCCAAATTGTAGTACTACATCACTAAACTTTTCAAACCAGGCCCGTGGACTCTGTTAAGTCCATAAATAACCTTATGTAGCTTACACACCTTTTTTGTCTTCCCCTGAGCAACATACCCAGGAGGTTGCTCCATATACACTTCCTCATGTAGATCACCATATAAAAAGGCATTCTTCACATCGAGTTGAAAGAGAGACCAACTCTTATTAACAGCCACAGATATTAAGATACGTACTAAAGTCGGGCCACAGGAGAGAATGTCTCAAAGACATCAACTCCAAAAGTCTGCGTATACCCTTTTGCTACCAGCCGAGCTTTGTACCATTCAATAGAACCATCAACGTTATATTTGATAGTATAAACCCAACGACACCCCCACAATAGCTGCTCCTGCAGGTGGATCACATAGATTCCATGCTCCCCGAGACACCAAAGCACTCATCTCATCATCCATAGCTTGTTTCCATTCTAGAGAGCACAAGGCTTCTTGCACTGAACAAGGTATATGGGAAGTAGACAATGACATAACAAAGGACTTGAAGGATGGGGACAAAAAATCAAGTGACACATATTTAGATATCGGATGAGAAGTACAACATCATTTACCTTTTCGTAGACTAATAAGCAGGTCCAAATCAGAGACAACAGGATCTGCAAGCAATGAGGAAGTTGGTGGATCATGAGAAGAGAGCTCTGTAGAGGTATCTGTTGGAGGCACTGCAGGAGTACGAGAGCGACGGCTGTAAACACGAAGAGGCAATGAAGAACTCGATGACGCTGGTACATCCAAAATTGCAATAGGAACAAGACAGTCTGAAGGAGATTCAGGTGATACAAGAAGCTCAGTAGATGATTAAAAATATGGAGCTTGTTCAAAAAAGGTCACATCGGTTAACACATGTTTTCCGTCGAATAGGATCATAACATTTGTACCCTTTTTGTCGACGAGAATATCCCAAAAAAACACATTTGACAGACCGAGGTGACAATTTATCGACCGAAGTTCCAAGCATATGAACAAAACAGGTACATCCAAAAATACGAGGAACCACACCAAACAATTTACAATTGGGTTTTAAAACCTGAAGTGGAACTTGACCACTCAAAACAGTTGAGGGCATACGATTAACCAAGTAGCACGAAGTTCGGAACATTTATATGCAATAATAATGTCCTTGTAACCTCAAGAAGATGTCTATTTTTACGTTCAGCCACCCCATTTTGTTGTGATGTATAAGGGCAGGAAGTTTGATGGGTAATACCATGAGAATCACAAAATACTGAAAATTTATGGTTAAGATATTCCAAACCATTGTCAGTACGAAGTACATAAACACGTGCACCAAATTGATTTTTCATTTCACTGAAAAATTTGAGGAATAGATCAAATACTTCGGACTTCTCCCACAGGAGATACACCCAAGTGACTCTATTGAAATCATCAATGAATGACACAAAATACTAAAAACCAAATGGGCTAGGAACCCGACATGGACCCCATATATCAATTCTCATTATTTTGCCTTTTCCTGTCAAGTCTTTTCTCTAAATCTTTTCATGTAGCATGCTTTCCATTCGAGAAGAATCCCACCAACGGATTTATGTTGCGGGAGTGGAATAGTTGGTAAAGAGGTTTCCTAAGTTGGCTAGTCATTTTGGTATACGTGTCTGGGTCACGAGTTCTATGCTGGCTCCTCCCACAACTCGGCTATATTGGTCTATTATTTGACTCGGTTCTCGGTCTCCGATTGATTATTATCGTGGATTATTACCCGGATTTGGTGCAACTTCCTTATTTACTGATGGACTCGCTGCCAACTATTTCATGTGTCCTTATTATTCTTAAGGACCACTATTATTTACTGATTATCCGCTACTATACAACTGTACATATGGTGCATGGCATCTGGGCATTAACCCATTTCCGCTACTGCTATTGTGTCTCTTTGATTGAGATATTATTTTTGAAGAAGAACTCCTTGGTTGCTTGCCTTGGGTTCATTATTTGCTAACTGTAGTTGGCATTGGTTTGTTTGATGCAAATTTTGAATTTCGTAGATAGATAAAAAAATAAAAATAAAAAATAAAAAATAAATGCCTTGGTATCAGAGCAGGTACTCATATGTGGGCCTACACCTAAACTATCTACTTGTAGAGCCACAAAAAATGGCCTACACCTAAAACTATCCACTTGTAGAGCCACAAAAGGGGAGAATCGGATTGGTATTGGTCGCGCGCGGGCTGCCCCAGCTCCCAACTCATCTGGAGAATGAATTGGGCCCCTGTGTTGATGATCTACTAGTTGATTCAAGATCTGGGTGATTCACCCCATTTTACTAGTCCCGAAATCGGTCGGGAATCCGAAATGACGGCACAGGCCTACACCTAAACTGCCTACTCCTAAATTATCCACTTGTAGAGCCACAAAAGAGGGTCTACACGTGAAGGGGAGTGTTAAGGAATAGTCCCACATAGATTAGTGAGTACAAAGATCTTGAGTTTATTAGTTGGTAAAGAGGTTTCTTAAGGTTGGCTAGTTATTTCTTAAGGTCCTGGTCGACAAGACGGGAAGATCTCTCCTCACTGGAGATCTGGAGTTCCAAATCCACACACAGTACCACAGAGGGAAACTCGAGTGCTCCATCACGCAGCAGTGGGCAAAAAAAAACCATGGGTATGCTATTTCTTCACCAAAGCCCCACCTCCGACCTGGGATGAAAAAATTCCGCCTCTCGCTCCTACAAATCTTACAAAAACAGCCCCTAGCAACCACCATCACCGCCTTGTGGCAAGAAAAAGACGACTCTCCACCCCCCATCATCTCCCTCCAAAAAAAAACACACCTCAACCGCCGCTCATACTCCCTCTCCCTTCACAAAACCAAGAACCAAGCCCCACACTTCCGCCTCTACCCACACCACAAATTAGCCACCATGAGAGTCATGCCTCCCTGATACTTCCGAACCAAGCCCTAATCGAAGAACTAAGCGTTTGCCCACGTCAAAAGTAATTTCAGTCCACCCCAACTATAACTCAACCGAGTAGATTGGAGCCTAGATCTGGAGCAAAGTCGATGCTCTCAAGCTACAGGCCATCACCCGCATTCAGGGGAGAACATGGCTCATTGTTTTCGGATCAAAAGAAGATCGAAGTGCACTGCAAAGTATCCGGAGCGAAATGAACTCTCCAGTTCTGCACATGGAAAACTGGGCTCCCGGCCTCACAACCACTGACCACTGGGTGACTGCTCGAGGCATCCCTGCTCCGATGTCACCATACCCTGGAAAGTCTGGCGAACATCTTCGGCAAGCTCGCTTGGACAAAAGACCAACCGATCAACCTCCTCTGGGAAAGATTCTTCCTCAAACCTAAATCTCCAGTAAGTGGATCTCATCTAATTCAGCTTATTTCCGGAGGTTTTTCTGCCTGGATCATTCTGGAGTTCGAGGAGATGGTTGTTCTCCCCTCATGATTCTTGACTAGCAAGAACATGCACTAAGTCAAACTCAGTCTAGCTCAACTCTGGAGAATGCTAAGTCAATCCGAGACCAAGCCAACACTAAGTTAAGGAAGGAGCGAGTCCCCCCCCCCCCCCCTTGTCCTTTCTCTGCCAAGCCCACAAATTACTCCACCTCACATAAACCAATCATCCACTAACTTGACTAGTCAATCCCCTCGACTGACACGCCTTCCCTTACCTCGTGCAAAACATCATCCATATGCCCGCCATCAGGCCTACCGCCGACTCCTGCCCAAGCCCCGAAAATTATCCACCCTCATATTCCACCCCTTGAGATTTTCTCTACCCTTTCCTACCTTGAGCCTAGCGCCCAACAGCTCATCCCACCCATCCCCTCGCTAACACCAATCGGAAAAACCAGATACTCACCCCTCCGTCTGTCCAACCAGTCCAAAAAATCACTTTTCTATCCCCCCCACCCTCCACTGTCACCCATCAGCAACCTAATCCCAAGGGATCCTAACTCCCTCGTTTTTCCCACAACTCCCTTGGAAAGCGAAATTTTTGTGCCAACCAATACCTTTCCCTCCAAGTACAACAAGTCCACTCTCCAAGAATCATCTATCCCTATCAACCCCCAAAAATACATCCCAAAAATCAAATCCTCAAAAAAAGCCAACGTCAACTCAACCCCGCTTCGAAAATGTCCCTTATTTCGAAGGCTCCTATTATGATAGAATGGACTAGACCTCCTCCTGGACACTTTAAATTAAATTTTGATGGAAGTGCTTTCGGTTGTCCGGGCCCAGCCGGATTTGGTGGAGTAATTCACGATGATCAAGCAAATCTTCTCTACACTTATGCGGGTCCAATTGGAGTATCAGACTCTACTTGTGCGGAATTACATGGCTTGCTCAACGGGCTGAAACTCTTCAAACAAAAAAAGGACGGTGCTCTCTTGATTGAAGGGGATTCTCAAGTTATTATAAATTGGTGCTCCAAGCCTTCAAAACCTCCTTGGCGTCATTGGAAGATTTATGATGAAATCTGTAATTTAACTTCTGATTTATTATGTACTTGGAAACATGTACCAAGATCTGCTAATCATTTAGCCGATGTTCAAGCTAAAAAAGGCGTTACCCTCCAACATCTTGTTGTGGAGGAAATGTCTTTTTCGTTTTTTAGTTTGTATTTTATCTCTTTTGAATGCATTTACAACTCTTCTCAAAAAAAAAAACTCAACCCCGCTAACAACCCCCAATCCATCAAATCCCCCACCCATCCCTCTCGATCTATATCTACTAGAACCTTCTTTTCAGTCCCCCTAAAAAACACTTCTAAACTTGAGATCTTCAGAAAACCCACATCATCAAATCCTATGTCTTTTCAACCTCCCTGCCACACCTCTAAGTCGTCGTCCTTAAACTGTGAACCCTATAAATGATAGCCTATCTGATATGTCCCGAGAACTCTCAACCCCATCCCCAGAAAATCCAAAGCTTATAAAATGGCACAACACCCCTCCAAACAACCAATTATCTCCCTACCACACGCCATACCTACCATCCTCTGTCCAACCCCCTTGGCTTCAATGAATCCCACTTTCAACAAACCTCTAGTGACCTCCGATGTGGAGTCCTCCAACAGATCATCCATCACTCCCTTTCCCCTCACCTACTCCCGCAGAACGTCCAAAAAAACACCCTCCCGCTCAATTTTACTCACTTACTCTATAAGAAAGAAGAAAAATTAAGGAAAAGGACCTTGCCTCGGAACAATCCTGCACAACTCAGAACCTCCCCTCCCCTCCTAGACCCCAATGGCTAGATAGGTTCCCTATAATCTCTCGCAGGGAGTGGCTTGAAAATATGAAACATCATCACCTAGTCCATGCGGACAAATTCTCTCCACATGACATGGGAGTTCTTCAGATACTATCATGGCCTCTTTTGCTATTCGAAAGAAAATATTCTCACCATCACTCCGATGCACCAAGGTCACTCTCGTCCCTGAACTTCTACTCTGAAATCATTTAAATTTTGATCTTTCAAATCTTCTAAAGAATGAAACCATTCACTGGAAACAATAGGCCAGATTCCGTTGGCTGACCGATGGGGATGGAAATTCCAAATTCTTCCATTCCGTTGCCTCAGCCCGTAGGAGAGCCAATCGTATCTCCTCTCTTCGCAATGAAGACGAAGAGATCACGGATAGCATCTCCATTGCTAATGTTCTTGTGAAGTTTTTTTCAGATCTTTATACAAAGTCATTCAACCATCCTATTCTTCATCAGCTCGAGTTTAAGCGTATCTCAACCTTAGAAGCTGAATTATTGGAGCGTCCTTTCTCTCCAGAGAAAATTGATGCAGCTGTTCTTGGCCTGCCAAAGGACCAAGCCCCCGGCCCAGACAGGTTCAATGGTGAATTTTATCACAAATTTTGGGGGACAATCAGGACTGATGTCCATGCCTTTGTCAATAGCTTCCATCAAGTTGGCATCAACCACAAATCCATCAGGGTTTCCTTCATTGCCCTAATCCCAAAAAAGCCAACTCAGCCCTCCCCCAAGATTTTGACCTATCAGTCTTACCACCAGCGCATACAAAATCTTAGGCCGAATTCTTTCCAATCACCTAAGAACCATCCTCCGTGTTATTAACCCATGTCAAAGTGCCTTTATTCGAGGCTACAATATCCAGGACTCAGCAATGGCAGCCCACGAATTACTTCTCTTTCAAAAAATCAAGTCAACCAAGAGTTGTTCTCAAACTTGATTTCGAAAAAGCCTTTGACTGGGTTAACTGGAAGCGGATTGACCACGTTTTTGGTGAAATGGGTTTCGGCACCCAGTGGAGATTCTGGATAAGAAACTGCATTTTATTTTGTTCTTGTCAACGGTAGGCCATGTGGATACTTCAATGCAACTAGGGGAATCAGGCAGGGAGACCCGTTGTCACCTTTCATCTTCACCCTTGATGGCAAACATTTGTAGGCCATGGTTCGACTAGCCAAAAGATCGGGATGGCTCAGCCCCATATCCCTTGATCCTGCTCAGGACATCACCCTCCTACAATATGCGGATGACACCATCTTCTTCTGTGAAGGCTCTTTGAAACAAATCCATCACATTAAAGCCTTGCTCAATCTATTTGAAATCTCCTCCGATCAGAAAGTCAGTTGGTCAAAGTCATCTATTACTGGTTTTAATATTGAACCCCACCTATTGAATTCCATGGCCAGCTACCTTGGATGTAAAACTGAGATGACTCCATGCACGTATTTGGGCCTTCCCCTGACCCCTAGATTACCCTCCAGGTGCCCCTGGCACCCTGTTATTGAGCGCCTGGAGAGTCACTTGGCTTCATAGAGAGGAAAATTCCTCTCTAAAGTTGGTAAGTTGGTTCTCATAAAATCTTGTCTTCATGGAATCTCTGGTTACTTTCTGTCTATGTTTTGGTGCCCTGCCTCTATTAGAGATAGAATTGAGCTCATCAAAAGAAGATTTTTGTGGGGAGGTCCAAATGGTGAAAAAAAGTATCAATTGGTAAAATGGGAAGAGGTCTGCAAACCAAAATTCCTTGGTGGACTGGGTATCCGAGATACTGCCACTACAAATTTGGTTCTTCTCCAAAAATGGATCTAGAAATTCAATCTTTTCCCTGATCTAATTTGGAGAACTTTAGTAGCTGCCAAAGCCAACAAACATTTGGGTTGGTGGACTGAAGGGGGAAGGCACTACTGTTTGTCCCTGCCTGAGGGGGGAAAATATAGTCTTGCTACTCCCAAACTTCAAGAAAGATATTAATTGCTACGTTGCAATGGGACCTCCACAAAATTTTGGTCCGATTGATGGACTGGCCAATCCAGCCTCAACATTAGCTATGAGTCTATCTCAATCCTGGTAAGAAATATTGATGCCTCTATCTTAGATCTTTGATCAGAAACAGAGGGCTGGAATTTGAACCTTAGAAAAGATCTCTCGGATTTTGAAGCCATTATGGCATCTAATCTCCTCTCGAGCATCTCCACAGCCAAACCTAGAATTAACCCTAATACATTGATCTGGACACCTTATACAAAAGGTACTTTCTCAACTGCTTCAGCCTACAATTTCCTCAGTAACCCCATTTCAAATCAATCTAATCACCCTTCAGCCTCCACCTGGAACCTCCTAGTCCCACCTCGCACAAAAAAATAAATTTGGAGCGACTACAGAAATAAAACCTCACCTCAAACTCTTTAATTCGATGAGGAAACTCCGTCCTGGATCCCTATTGTCCTTTTTGCCAAAATGCCCCAAAAACAGCCAATCACATACTTTCTCTATTGTGATTCTCCAAGAGACGAAATATCAAAAGATGATAGATGCCATTCCCAGGGAGTTGTGGGCATGTCCTTCAATTAAGTGGGCGGTTTTCCATGCCATTGGTCACTCTGGTGGCATTCTTGTCGCCTGGGATTCTACTATTTTGGATGCCCTCAATGTTACTGAGGGTGTTTCCTCTCTAGGAATCTAGTTCTGAGATCACTCCTCAAGCAATATACGGTGTGTTAGTGGAATTTATGGCCCGACAAGATATCATGAGAGAAGATCTTTCTGGGATGAGCTTGTAAAGTTTTATCAGCCGTGGAATCTCCCCTAGCTATTTGCAGGAGATTTTAACGCTATCCAATTCTGCAACGAGAAGAAGCATCCGTCAAACTGTATATCTGCCTCAATGTTGGGGTTTTCAAATTTCATTGGCGGGTGTAGTCTTGACGAGATATCTCTCTCCGGGAAAAGTTATACCTGGTCTAATGGCCAGCAACAATCTATCCTCTCAAAATTGGACCGATTTTTGCCCCAGCCAGATTGGCTACAACTTTTCGGTAACGTCTCTGGTAGGGTGCTTAATAAGATGGGTTCTGACCATTGGTCTATCATGCTCTCTACCTCCTGTGATAAATGGGGGCCTACCCCATTCCGTTTTGAAACTCATGGCTCTCTAAACAAAGTTTTGAATCTCTTATTAATGGTTGGTGGGGAGAAGGTCCGAGCTTTGGCAAAAGGGAGTGGACTTTTCCTCTAGAATTGCGATTTTTAAAGGAAAAACTTAAGGAATGGGCCTCAAGTCGTCGTGCCTCTTCAGTTTCCGCGAAGACTTCTCTCCTCTCTCAGATTGCTGATATGGACCAGGTGGAGGAACAAAGGTACTTATCCCCTGCTGAGTTCTCTTCCCGAAATTCTCTGAATTCTGATTTAAATAAAATTTTGCATCAAGAGAGGACTCGATGGAAGCAAAGAGCAAGATTTAAATGGCTGAAGGAAGGTGATGTATATACTAAATTTTTCCATGTTGTCGCATCGGCAAGAAGGAGGTCCAACAGAATTACCTCACTATGTATTAATAATGAGGTAACATCATGTCGGACCTCGATAACTAATGTGTTGATTCAGTTTTTCACAGATCTATATTCGAAGGAATGTTCAAATAGGCCAAAAGTTTAACACATCAATTTCTCCCGTCTCTCCCCAATGGCCGCCTCCCTATTAGATTTTCCCTTCTCTGCTGCTGAAATCGAGCATGTCGTATTAGAAATCGAAAGTGATAGGGCCCCGGGCCCAGATGGGGTTAATGGGGATTTTTATAAAAAAATTCTGGCCACGCCTCAAAGAGGATATTTCTACTATGCTACATGGGTTTTTTTAAGAATGGTATCACCTTTCACAGCATTGGGGCATCTTTTATCACTTTGGTTCCGAAGAAGGCCTTTGTTGAAAAGCCAGAAGACTTCCGGCCTATCAGCCTGGTAACTAGTACATACAAAATCATTGCAAGAATTCTGGCCCATCGACTAAAAGCACTTCTCCCAATTGTCATCCACTGCGGACCATGCGTTTTTCTCAAGGGGAGAGAAATTCTTGATTCCACAATGGCAGCCCATGAAATCATTGATCGCTTTAGTCATAGCAAAGATCCAAGAATTGCCCTCAAACTTGATTTGGAAAAGGTTTTTGATCAAGTAAATTGGATTCTTCTAGATGAGCTTAAGGAGAAAATGGGTTTCGGTGCAAAATGGAGATTCTGGATTAAGAGTTGTGTGAGTTCGTCTTCCTACTATCTCATCCTTAATGGCTCTATATGCGGATATTTCAAAGGAACAAGGGGGATCAGACAGGGAGACCCGCTCTGTCCTGGTCCTGTGGAGGAGTTATCTCCTCATCTCCTTCGCAGGGCCACTTGGAGTCTCCGACTCCACAACAGCAGAACTCTCTGGATTGCTGAACAAAATTAAAGAATTTATTAGCCGACTCACGGGCCCCCTCTGCATCGAAGAGGACACAAAGACTGTCATTGACTAGAGTGCAAAATCTATCAGACCTCCATGGCATCATTGGGATAAGTATTCAGAAATCTGTAATTTAATTTCTTCTTTAAATTTTAATTGGAAGGACATTCCTCGCTCTACCAATCATTTGGCAGACAATCAAGCTAAGACGGGTATTTCACTCCAACACCTTATTGTGGAGGAAGGTCCTCCTAGCTAGGTTTGTTTGTACTCTTCACTTTATTTAATAGTTTATACACCTCCATTTGTACTCTCTTAATAAAATTCAGCATCATTTAAAAAAAAATAGTTTTTACACCTCATTACAAAAAAAAAAAAAAAAATAGCAACAGAATAGTATATCCACCTTAACTTAGCTAATTCCTCTTCAAGATTTCTAGCACGTTCGACAACTTGCTCATGAGCCTTTTTTGTTGCTTCCTAAAAAATTATCAACAACAGAATCAAAATCAATTATAGCATCAAGTTGGCATATTCAGAAAAAAAGTTGACCTCTGCATACTTACATGAGAATCCTCGAACAAAAGCATAAGATCCTTCTTCCCATCCTCTTCATAAATGATGAAAAGTAAGTAAAAAATAATAGAGGTAAAAAGGACAATAAGTTTAGATTTTCCACAAAAGAAAGCAAGAAAACCTCGCAAAGCAATACCAGAGATAGGTTTGGCAGACCGCATTTTAAGTTCTTCTTCATACAATCTTTTATACATTGCTACCTACTCAAGATAACAAGAAATTATTTAGCAGGTCCACAGGACGTTGAGCACCTCAAAGAAAAATTTTCTTTCTGAAGCAGACTTACAGAATTGTGAAGTGCTTCCACCATGCGTACTTGTTCCTCTGACCTCTGTAAAACAGCTGCGACTTTCTGTGTGGCTTCGTCATTATGCTTCCGAAGTTCATCTTCAAACTTCTCCTAAAAGCGCATAGTGCATCATCAAAAGCAGCTTAAGGAATCAAACCAGTGTTGACTTATTTGTACCTCTATATTGAAATAAACACACCATGCTAGAGCCTCAATTTTAAACCAAATGCAATCGATTAAACTCACTAGCTGAACCTACCCTTAATTCTGCATCTCTCTGGTCTCCCTGGTCAGAAAGACTGCGAACAAGGCTTCGCAGCTGGACATTCTGTTCAACTAGCCCATTTATATCTTTATATGTTAACTGTTTCAATAAGTAAAATCCAACTATAAGATCAAGGGTTTTGCTGACCTCCGGCACAAGATGAACATATAAAACAAAATAGAATAATTATTTTTTGAATGATTACATCAAGTAAGCATTCAGAAGAATTTACTTACAAGTTGCTCTGAAATTATCTTCTCCACATCAGAATCACCATCTATCTCCAGAGCATCACTAGTAAGACAATCTTCAGCACCAACTACGCTTGCACCTCCACAGCGAATTTGTATATCTTGACATTCTTTAAGTAGAAGTGTCACCTGCACACCCAATTAGCATATAATGTAAAGAACTAGTAAGCTGTAATATCAAATGGAGATTATCCCATAGAATACCATATCACTATCAAGTTCTTAATTGTAAGCAGTGTTTTTTTTTTTTTTTTTGATTTTTGAGAAAGTGATGAATTCATTTAACCAGAAACAAAAACAAGAATAGGCAGGCATCCCCCTTACAAGTTCTTAATTGTAAGCAGTGTAGAATTGTATGATTGAAGGATTAAAGGAAGAAAGATGGAGAGGAAGAGAAGTGAAGAACTGCCTTGAGAGATCGCAGTCTCAAAAGCTGCATTATTACTCAGTAAGTGATTTAACATACAATGAACAAAATACCAATCACCACTACAAGACTTGTCAGCTGATAATAGGCTGGAATAAGAGGGAAATTACAGACTATACCCTTCTAAGACATAATGTAAACTAAGAGGGATATCATAACATAAATACATAAGTTTGAAATGACTAATTATACCCTTAACTTTCTACCAACCAGTAACACCTTTCCCCAATATTAGAATAGGATAAAATACATAGTAGGAACTAGACAGATAATGAAAACATGGAATGGGAATAACAGTATAATTCATAATATCTGGTATAAAGCGAGCCCTCAGTGGTTAGCTTAGAATGTTAGGCTGGTGGGGTAGTATTAATCTGGGATTCTAATTTGGCTCTTGCCTCGGACTGTGCTCCTGGACCTGACAGATTCAATGGTGAATTTTTCAAGCTTTGTTGGCCCATCATCACGATATATCGAAGATGGTTCATTCTTTCTTCTCTCATGGTTTATCTTATATAAGTATGGGAGCCTCATTCATTGCTTTAATCCCCAAAAAGTAATCCTGCGAGCATCCAAGGTATTGCAGGCTGATCAGTCTTTCATTCAACCCCTACAAAATCACTGCAAGGATCCTTGCCAATCGCCTTAAAGTAGCCATGCCGATCTTCGTTCACCGTTGCCAATCAACTTTTATTCGAGGAAGAAACTTCTAACTCAGTCAGGGCCTCTCATGAAATGATGGTCCATCTCAGCCGACTGAGAAGGCCATGCTTTGCTCTAAAGCTTGACCTGGAAAAAGCTTTTGATCGAGTCTACTGGTCTCATATTGGGGTTCTCCTGCACAAAATGGGTTTCAGGCCCAAATGGCGGTACTGGATTCACATTAGCATCTCATATGCGAGCTACTCAACTCTGCTCAATGGCACCACTTATAGAAGCATTTGGCAGGGGGACCCGCTTTCTCACTTACTCTTCAATATTGTGGTGGAATACCTTGCTCGGTTAGTTTGGGCCGCTAAATCGGCTGGATGGCTCCCACCGATCTCCTCTCAGGCTGACCTTGACATCCCACTATTACAATTTGCGGATGACACCATTTTGTTTGGCATTGGCAAAATTGAAGAGGCGTAGCACATTAAATCCTTTCTTGGTCTTTTTGAGTTGACATCGGGTCAGAAAGTCAGTTGGAGCAAAACATCTTTATTTGGGTTCAACATTCAGGAAAGCACCGTTCATAGCATGGCTGATCTTCTCGGATGTCAAATTGGAGCTCTCCCCACCTCATTTGGGGCTCCCTCTTTTCATCAGCAAACCACTCAAGCAACTTTGGAACCCAATAATTGAAAAGCTGGAGTAGTGATTGGCTACATGGTGAGGCCGTTTCCTATCTTCTGCTGGGAGGCTTAACCCTCCTCCGGGCTGCTATTGATGGAATCCCTATTTTCTTCATGTCATTTCTCCGTTGCTCAATGGAAATCTGCAATCAAATTGATTGTTCCGTAGAAAAATCTTTTGGCATGGTTCAAGTGATGGCTTCATCGACCACCTAGTTGATGGGGTGGACGTCTGTCAACCCAAAGTTTTTGGGAGACTTAGTTTGCGCCTAACTAGAGATATGAACTCGGCCAGCCTCCTAAAGTGGTTTTGGCGTTTCAATGTCCACCCCAATGCAATTTGGAGACATATGGTGGCCAAGAATAGCAGCCTTGAGGGAAGATGGTGGATTAGAGGGGAGGAACCAGCAGCACCTTTTGCCTCTTTGGCCCTCTCTCTACCCGTTGACCATGTCATTTCATGCTGAGAAAAACTATTTTGCAGGCAATGGCGAAACTATTCGGTTTTGGACTAACCCCTGGTGCAACAGTTTGGAATTGAGCAAATCATACACTCCTCTCCTCCCCATTTGTTCCTCCCAGAATGCCATGGTTGCTGATTGTTGGACCTCTCCGGGGTGCTGGAATTTCTTTTTCCGACGGGGCCTTTCGGATTCAGAGTCTATAATTGCCTCCCAGCTCTTATTAGACTTGCAAGAAATTGATATTCAACTTACTACTCTGAACAAGCTCATCTGCGTACCCGACAGCAATGGAATTTTCTGTCTCATCTGCCTACTTGCTCATCACAAGCAAGCTCGAGCCCCAGCCTCCTCATATCAGCTCTATTGCCTGGAAGACTTTGGTCCATCCAACGATCCAATTCTTCTTATGGAGTGCCCTTCACGGAAAGATACTCACGTCTGATAATCTTAGGCAAAGAGGTATTGTCACCCCTTGCAAGCTCTGCCCCCTATGCTCTCAAGTAGAAGAAACCATCCAGCACCTGCTGCTTCATTGTTATTTCTCATAGCAAATCTGGACCCGGATCCTCCATCGAATTGGCATAACATTCTGTATGCCTCAACAACTATTGGAAGTTGGCCTATTTCTCCAGCACCTCCCCATGCCCAAGTTGGGTTGTATGATTGCGTCGGCTTGCCTTGGGTATATCCCCTAGCTGATTTGGTAGGAGAGGAATAATAGGCGATTCAATTCCAAGCTCCTCTCAATTGAGGTGATCACGGAACTGATAGTGGGTCAAATCTCGGTATGGCTTCACACCAAGACTGATTTCAGCACGTTTAGTGGTTCCTCTCTGCGAACCAACTGGCGATGCATATCGTAAATGTCTGAAAGCCAGCAGCCTCCTGCCTACATTCCATGGTCCCCCCTCCCCAAAGTGTTTTCAAACTAAATTTTGATGGTAGCGCTCGGGTAGCCCGGGGCTTGCTGGTTTTGGAGGGGTTATCAGGGATGCTTCGGGTCGTATTCTTTTCTCCTATGCTGGACCGATGGGAGTTTCAGATTCCACTGCTGCAGAGCTCCGAGCCTTATATCACGGTTTAGCCACCTTCAAAAATCATCTTCACGGCCCCCTAATTGCTGAAGGAGATTCCAGCATTATCATTCACTAGCGTTCTGCTATTTCTACCCCTCCTTGGAGACACTGGCCTCTTTATCATCGTGTTTTAGACATTGTTGTCAACCTTTCTTTTACTTGGTCACACGTTCCCCATTCCGCCAATTCTTTGGCTGACAGGCATGCTAAACATGGGACCTGCCTCCCCGCAATGGTTGTCACGGAAGGCCCCCTTTCTATGTAATTTTTCTCGGTTAATACATTATCACTTTTATCAAAAATAAAATAAAAAATTCCATGTGCAGCATTTCTAAGATCACAAATAAATGGCTTCATTTGGTGGGCAGTCTCTCATTATGGCCCACTCCCTACTTAGGTCAGGTATGATTTTAACATGGTTCGATTCCCATCTGAACAACTCAGTAGCACAAGCAGACTAAACTCAGCAATTTTAATGCAGATGATTCCCTGGTTGATGTCCTATTATCTGGTGGGTTATAGACCTGATCAGATGATAGAATCCATATATGGAACAAGTTAGGTCGTTCTAGCCTCTCAAGAGTGATTAAATCAGTTTCATACTAGTATTCTTGCGAGACCTGCATCGGATCATTGCCAAATTTTATTTGCAAAAAGATCCATTCATGGGGTCCATCTCCATTTAGATTTGATGTTCAGTGGATCAAAGAAAAATCTTTCATACAGTTGTTGGAACAGTGGTGGTCTAAATGTGCTGCTTCCGCTTCAGCTTCTATGAAACTTTCACGAAAGTTAAAATCCCTGAAAAGCAAAATAAAAGAACTGACCAGATCTACCAAAAACAGTCGTTACCCAAGGAGTGTATTGGAAGCAAAGAGCCAGGTTTAAACAGTTAAAATAAAGTGATGCCAAGACCATATTTTTCATGCAATAGCATCGCCTCACATACGATCTAATGCTCTCACTCATTATCTATTGCCAGAATCCAGACCACTAATCTGGAGATGATTACCCGTGCATATATTAACTTCTTCAAAATCTGTTTAAGGATGATAGTTTGGACAGACCATTTGGCTGACTATGTCTCTGCTCTGTTCTGAATTTCCCAGATTGTTTAACATCGTAAGTGTGAAATGATGAAATAAAGAACATTGAAAGGAGAAAGGAAGGTGATAAAAAGGGGAGAGGTCGCTGCTGTAAAAGAAAGCAAAGGGATAGCTCTCAATAGGGATCAGAACTCGATCAACAACCCTTCTTATTTACTTAGTGAAACATGTGTACAATGATAAATATACCCTCATAAACTTAAACTACATATAACTCCCACTCTACACCTCCAAATTACATGAAAATTGGACCACAGGGATACTTAAGCATAAGTGAATAAGATAGCACCCTCACTAGAAAATAAATATCATTTAAAATGGCCAAAGTGCCCCTTATACTGTTTTCTAACAGTAAGAGACAACAATATCTCTGTTCAGCAATCAGTGATGAAGAATTCATTTCCTGCAAGTTGTTGCTTCAACATTTAGAGCTCTTTTAGATTCAGAAATTTCAGAACTGAACAGACCTCGCCAACTCCTTTTTTTTTTTTTAAATGACGCTGATTTTTATTAGGCAAACTCCTTGACACTCTTTTTTATTCAGGGTCATGTGTCAGATCTTTCAATTTTGAGTTTGGAGGCCATGAATCTCTTTACTGCAGCTTCTTTTTATTTGTTTTTAGCTGGAACTTCAAATGACAGCAGCAGTACAAAGGTCTCTTAAGTTTGGAAGCTCAAGGCCTCTCCTAAAGTAATTTATTTGTTTTGGTTTGAAGCTCATAGTAAAAATTTTAACACCTGACATTGTTAACAGTCTTATGTACTTTTCGTGGAGTCATGGAAGAATGTGGAAGAATCAGCAAACCACATCAGGTTGCATTGCCCTTCTAGTCAGAATGTTTCAAGTTTCATATGTAGCAAGAAGTTTGATGTCCCTGTATGCTTCTCTTTCTCAATAGCAGACTTCACGTCATAGTTTTGTACAGCTCATTTTCTAAAAAAGGGACAAATTTTCTGGCAAATTTGAGAAAGAAAGGAATTCAATATCTTTCATGAGAAGTCAGCATTTGGTTGGAAATGTAATTGAGAAAGTGTTTCATTCTATCCTTCATGGATTTTCACTTTTGGGCTTTTTGCTTCTTATCAAAGATCAGTAGTCAAAAAAAATTGGACTAATTTAGCAGCTTTTCACAGTTGTTATCTGACCACTTTGGCTTATGTGCGAACCTCCTCCAACTGGACACTAAATTAAATTTTGATGGAAGCTGTCTAAGTAATCCTGATCCAAAAGAAATTAAGAAGGTCATTAAGGATCACAGTGCAATAAAATTATTTCTCTCAGGTCCTATTGGAAGGAAGAATGCAATTACAGCTGAGATTAGTGCTCTTTTACAAGGTGTCAGGTTCTATGTTCTGCAATTTACAGCTCCACTAATAGTTGAGGGAGACTCTTCTACCACTACATCTTAGATTTCAGGACCTTCAATCCCTGCTTGGCATCATAGGTTGTTATGCTGAAATTATTCATATATTGGCAGGCTTTGATGTCACATGGAATCATATTTTAAGATCAATTAATTTTCTAGCTGATGGTTAACAAAGTACGGTGTTTCAAGATCTTGTATTGCTGTTAGGACCCAGTTCCCCTTGGGACATGAGACCTTTCTTGTTGTAACTTGCCCTCAACAATGAAATTTCACCATTTTCAAAAAACAGCATTATCTTCTCCTATGCTAGGCCTGTGGACATTACAGATTCTACCACTACGGAGGTAAATGCTCTTTATCTTGGGTTGAAGATTTTCAAAGACGGACTTCAAGGGAAACTACTGATTGAGGGAGACTCTAAATTGGTCATAAGTGTTATCGTATTTTGGAGGACACTTCTTCTATTGATACTCCTATGGAGGTAAATGTCAAATACAGGAAAGATGAAGGGGACCTTCTAGATGACCCTACTCTCTATCGACGCCTGGTTGGGAGTCTCATCTACTTGACCACTACTCACCATGATATCTCCTATGTCGTTCATCAGGTCAATCAGTTTATGTCCTCTCCTCGTCATCTCCATATTGCTACTGTTCGACGCATCATCAGCTATCTTCGAGGTTCTCCTCCCCATGGGTTATTTTTTCCTACAGGCTCCTCTCTTCAACTTATTGCTTATAGTGATGTTGATTGGGTTGGGTGTCCGGATACACGTCGATCTACTACGGGTTGGTGTATGTTTTCAGGTGATGCATTAATTTATTGGAGATGTAAGAAACAAGATCATGTTTCTAAATCCTTTACTGAGGCTTGAGTATCGTGCCATGTCTACTGCTTGTTCTTAGATTGTATGGCTACGTGGTCTTCTTGCGGAGCTTGAGTTCCCTCAGACTACTTCTACCCCTTTTCATGCTGACAACACTAGTGCTATTCGGATTGCCACCAACCCTGTTTTCTATGAACGTACCAAGTACATTGAGTTTGATTATCATTCTATCCGAGATACCTTGGATAGTCGGGTGATATCTCTTCCTTACATTTCTTCGGATCTCCAAGTGGCCGATGTCTTCACCAAAACAATGACTCGGCAGCGGCATCAATTTTTGGTTAACAAATTGTTGTTGGTTGACTTACCAGCATCAATTTGAGGGAGGATGTTATCGTATATTATTGTAATTTTTGTATCATGAAAGGGCATTATTGTAATTTATGTATCTTATAACTTAAACTATGTATTGGGAAGAAATAAACGGATCGAAACACAGAAAATCAATCTCTTGATAAATCTTGGTTCGGAGAAATCCATTGAAAATAAGCTGGAACTTTAATTAAGCCTCTCCCCTTAGCGGCATTGGCCAATTACTTCTTCTATTGCAGATATTGTATCTTTCATTTATTGTACTTGGAATCACACTCCTAGGTCAGCCAATTTTGTACCTAATAGGCTAGCTAAATTTGGATCCTCCCAACAATCTCTCATTGTTTGGGACTGTTCCCCCTCCTTGTAATCTTACTCGTTTGAGCCTTTTAATATAACTCAACACTATTTCAAAAAAAAGGCAAACAATAAAATTTCCTTGGTATGTTCCACATTATTTTTTGGAAAAATGACACAATTTAATTCAAAAAGAGAAGAGAACAAAAGGGCAAATGCCCTAAGGGAATAGAATCCTCAACAAAAACACAAGGCTTTTTCAACCCCCAACTTTGCTTAACCATTAGCTCAATGATTAGCTGATCTAAATATAGGTCATCAAGGAACATCAATCACTTTGAATATGTGCAAAATCTCAACATAACAATGCCTATGTCTTCAAGCAGGGGTGACAAACCGAGAAAACCAAAAGAGAATCTTGAATGAATCTCCTCCAAAATTAGAGTTGTAAACTTCTGAACATGGAATTTGACACTATGCAAAAGGGCAGCAATCTCTGTTGAAAAACCATCACTTCTGCCAATAAGCCATGAATAACCAATTTAGTCACACCATCTTGAACTTGAAGAACTACTCCAATTCCTACAGGCTCAGGGTTACCAGCAGAGCTTCCATCAAAATTCAATTAATAATAATCACTTGGAGGGCACTCCCATGCGGCTATTTTGGAAGGGAAGGACTTGTAAAATAAGCTAAGTCAGCCCAATTATGTTAGACAACAGATCTCGGATTAAGTAAAGAATAGACCAAAAATGGAAGTCCTCAATAGAATAGAATCAGCCATCATCTCAATGATGCTTCCAATAGAAAGACGAACCCCCCAAAGGTTGAAGACTTCTCCTTTCCACAATCCCCAAAAAATACCAGGACCTAAAATGTGCCAAAAAGAACACCCATCTTAGAAAAATGGGCAGCAAAAAACTGATGAAATCCAAAGTTGAGAGAGAAAAACAGATAAGAAATCCCAAACTTCCTGCATATAAAACTCCAAATGCAAGCTGAGCGGGCAATGTAAAAGAACAGGATTGGAAGATTCCTCCACCTCACTGTACAACTAACACAAACTAGCAATAACAATCTGACCACTGGTTGTAAACTTATCATAGGTTAATATTTTTCCACGACAGCAGACCACATAAAAGGGATAACCTTATAAAGCACTTTACATTTCCAAACTGTTAAATTGGGTCCAATGCCCTATTCCCAAAATGACTAGCCAATATAGGAAACCTCTTTACCAAGTACTAAACTCGAGATCTTTGTACTCACTAATCTATGTGGGACTATTCCTTAACACTCCCCCTCACGTGTAGACCCTCTTTTGTAGCTCTACAAGTGGATAATTTAAGAGTAGGCAGTTTAGGTGTAGGCCCTCTTTTGTGGCTCTACAAGTGGATAGTTTTAGGTGTAGGCCTTTTTTTGTGGCTCTACAAGTAGATAGTTTAGGTGTAGGCCCACATATGAATACCTGCTCTGATACCATGTCAAACGCCTAGCCAATGCTCCCCAACAGACCGACCTCTACCTCTAATATTACCACCATGAAATTGACCGTCGGGCTTACCAATAGAAGATTGAAGGTTAAGAGCAGCTGCTTCTAAGAGGGCTCCACCTGACTCATTCTTATTTACAGTTGCACCTTCAGCTCGAATAACTCTGTTAAAAGTTTGCTCAAGAGTGGTCACATCCTCATTAACCAACAATTGGGCTCTAATAGCATCATACTCATGCCCCAAACCATCCAAAAACCGGGCTACTTGAATCTGATTTTCTTTCTTACGGATGTCTTCAACATTCATAGTAAAAGAATGAAATGTACTAATTTCCTGAAGTACTCCCCTCATCTCAGTGAAATAATTTGTTACTGATCTACCTCCACGCTTCATATTAAAGAACTTCACATATAACTCATAGATCCTTGATAAATTACTTTCATGAGACAAAATGAAAGCCAATGTAGTCCACATTGCCTTAGCAGTATTGCAACTCAAAATTTGATCACTAAATCTGGATTCCATACTATTGACCAACCAGGTCATTACTAAATTATCTTCTGCCACCCAATCTTCAGTAACAGGTACCGGGGGATCATCATTTATATATTTTGCCATTCTTCTGGCCCTCAAATACATCAAAACTAATCTAGACCAGTTTACATAATTCGATCCATTCAACCAAATCGTAGTTATCTGAATAGACTGAGAGAATTTCACATCTGAGCTCTCAGCAGTCCTTTGGACAGCACTAATCTATTTGGGACTATACAATGTGGGACTAATAAACTCAAGATCTTTGTACTCACTAGTCTATGTGGGACTATTCCTTAACACAAACAATAGAAACCTTTGGATAATGAGAAGTTATTGAAGATCCAGCAATATACTTATAAAAAGAAGCAGATGTGAAGGAACCTGAATGCTCCAATCTCTGTACAACAATATCAATACGTTAGCCTTTGATAAAAACAGGTTCCAAAAGCTGTAGAAGCCGTTGGAAAGTGCCCTAAAAAAATTAAAACACTAACTGGAAAAGCAGTCCCATCCATTGAGCTCTGAGTAGTTATATTCTTCACAAACTACATTGAAAAGCCATGGAAATTCATAACTAAGAGGTGTTCTTTTCAACAAAAAAAAAAAAAAAAAAAAAAAAAAACATCAAACCAGAATTTAATCAAAGAACCACTCAAAGCATGACATCTAATCCCTTTGGAAAGCCTCAAGATGCCGACAAATCCCTTTCCACAAATAAGAAATGGAAATTAAACACAATGAAATTGGTAACCAATAAGGATCATCATACAAATATTTAGAAGAGATTACTGTCCCCCAAAGAGTATCTTTTTCCATTATAAATCACCTTAACCACTTTGATAAGAAAGACTGACTGATCCAATTGATTTCCCTTATACCAAGACCCCCATCTGCCTCAAGTTCTAACAGACTGTGTCCCATTTGCCTAAAGAATATTTAAATTTTTTATCGACACCCCACCGCAAGAACCTCTGTTAAAGTTTTTCTACGCAAGCCACAACACTTAAAGAGCAATGGATAAGAAATAAGGAAAAAAATGGGAATACCAGATAGGACAGATTTGATGAGACTTGTATGGCCTGCAAAAAGAAAGAAAGCTCCCTTGCCAAAAAGAAAGTTGTTATTCTAACCACCCAATTAACATATTCTATAAACGCTTGAAGGCCTATCTGTAAATAAAGGAAGACCAAGATAAGCCGCTGGCAAATCAATTTTGCTACAGCCAAGAAGGGAAGCATAGTCTCAAAGATCCTCCTCTGCCATACTGATCCAAAAACTTCTGATTTTCTCCAATTTACTTTCAGTCCCAAGGCTGCTGGCTCTTTTTAGCTAGGTATTGTACTCTTTACTCTTTTAATAGCTCATACATCTTCATTAAAAAAAACAAAAAAGTATCCCAAGGCTGCTGAATGGATATGTAATAGAGATTTTATATTAAGAACATGATTCCTAGAACCATCACAGAAACAGAGGACCTAATCAGCAAATTGTAGCAATGGCATAGTTATGTGGTTGGGTCACCTGAAGATAAACCTGAAATCCAGTCAGCACTCACGACAATAAAGAGAAATTTTAGCCAAACCCTGACCCACAATAATTAAAGAGGGGAGATAGAGGATCCCCTTTACAAACTCCTGTAGTTCCTTTAAAATAACATTTTACTGTTCGTTCAAAAGCATGGAATGGTAAACAAATGACCGAAAGCTGAAAATCCAAACACGCCACCTTTGAAGAAATTCCATCTTACCCATAGTAGAATCCAAAATTTTCCAATTGACCCAATCAAAAGCTTTCTCCATAACTAGTTTAATAGCTACGCCTCTTTTTTTTTCTTTTATAGTCATCTATTAGCTCATGCACTATCAAAGAAGGATCTAAAATCAGACGCCTTTTGATTAAAGGGCTTTGGGTTTCACTTATGATAGACAGAAGAACTTTGGCAATTTTAGCAATCAACTTATAATGGCTTGCAATGAGACTGATTGGCCTATAGTCAGCTGGTGTGTCACCTTTGATGAATGGACTTTGGGTTCACTTATGACAGATTTCGCAAGTCTTAATGAAAGATTTTAGCAATCACCTTATAATGGCTCTCAATGAGACTGGTTGGCCTATAGTCAGCTGGTGTATTGGCTCCTAAATGCTTTGGAATCAGATCTATTAGAGAGCAACCCTCACTATTAGAAGTAATCCCATTTTCATAGAAAACCTCAAAACATGGACAGCACATCAGATCTAATAAAACTATTAACTTTCTTTATAAAATTCAACTCCTAGAGCCTTATCATTAGAACAGAGCTTCAAACCAGCTTCTATTTCATCCAAGCTAAATGGTTGAATCAGAAATGCTGCCTGACTACTTGAAAGAGTGGAAAGTACTATCATTATTGAATGCTACTAAAATCAGAAAACGGTATGTTCCACATTATTTACTACTATAAAACAAAGATGATTTCAGGTTCCCAATCCCAGTCATATTCATACATCGGAAAAGAAAACAATAAATAAATCTTACTATTTTACCTGCTTTTCGAGATCAGCTACCTCTTTCTGGGCAATATCATAATCTCGTTCGTGCCTCCTCAAGTCAGCCTGAAAAAAAAAAAGATCAGGAAACATAGTACTATTGATTATAAAACAAAGGGAACTTAAACAAGAATAGAAACAAACAAACCACAACAACAATAATAGTAATAACAAATTTCAAAGACTTTGTATCAACTCAATCAATATGGTAAGAGGCAAAGCAAAAGGGAAGGAAGCCCCCTCAGATCTTAAACCCACATAAGTAGTTCATAGAAAAACAGCTAGACAGAAAGTTCAAACATCAACAATAATTAGTGATTGCAAAAAGCCATCAATGACTTTATTGCAAACAATATCTAGTTGATATTCTCATAATGGTACAACATTTATTCAGTCTAAATGGTCAGGCCTTCACAATCATGTCCAAGCAGGGCCACCTGCCACATTCAAGCAGCTAGATCTTTTTTTTTTAATAGCAAGATGTTTGATTAATAAAAAAACTGTTACAAGAGACCAACATGACTATCCATGATATTTTGTTTAATGAAAAGTTTTGGAAAGCCAAAGTAAATAAGGTCAATTTTTCTGGGTAAGGAGAGATGGGTGAGGTGCAAGGAAAGACTAGCAAGAATCGATGCAGAGAGGTGAGAGGCAGGCAGGAAAGAGTGGGAATCCAATTGGTCAGACTTGTCTATATACTCGATTCGGAGTGCATAATCAATTTGAGAACAGCCATCAAGTTTGTTCGCATCAAGATCTACTTTTTTCAACATGGAATTGTCTGTGGTTATATTGACATTGTGGGTGGAGAAAAACCTTTTGACCTGAAGATTAAAGAAAGGTAGGAGCTGTGAAGAAGATTTGTTCGACTACTGACAAAAATTTTGTCGTCTGTCATCTCCATGTTTACCTCCTAGTTAAAAGATGATTAGCAAAAGTTTATCAACGATCTATTTGTTTCGGGAGTTTTAAATTTCAATTCCTGATAGAGCCGTGGACTGCATCACATATTTGCCCAATAGTAGAGAAGCATAACGCAGATTTTTGGTGGGAATAATTTCTGATCTCAGTACAGAAACTGCACTACATAGCAGGAAGTTTTGCACAACTTCCTTTACCACACAGCTTAAACACATCAGTAATAACAGCGAAAGATGAATAATGAAGGAGAGGACCTTGAAGCTTGACAGATTGTTGGATTGCCGTACTCAAAATGAATGGAATTTCACCAAATTGGAAAATTATATTGTTTCGAATTGGAGTATTAATGGTCTATTCCATTTATCTCTGTTTTTTTTATGAAATGTGATTTTATTAAAGAGGGCAAAGAGGAGGAGCTAACTCCTAACAATAAGAGATTGCAAGGAGGCACCTTGTTTGGTTGAAGCATCGACCACAGAATTTACTGATCTCAGAATGAGAGACCAAAAACAATCAAAAAGATTGACAATATCCAAAATTTCAAAAACGGCATCTCAATGGCACCACGGAAGCATAGAGACATTCTCACACCAACCGATCACCACCTTGGAGTCTCCCTCGATCAGGATGGGCCGGGAGCAATGGTCTCGAAAAACACAGACCTCATTAAGAAGGCTTTGAAGCTCGGCCATCGTGGAGTCCACAATACCGAGAGGGCCGGAGAAAGAGACGATCTGGTTCCCAAGGGAATCATGAATCACGCCGCCGAAACCCTTAAGCCAGAGTTACCAAAAGAAGAACCGTCAAAATTCAACTTAAGGACACTAGCAAGAGGCAGGGTCCACTCACAAATAACAGGGGGCTTCGAAGAAGTGTGAAGTTGGGCAAGACACCTCCAATTATCTCTGTTAGAGCTGAATGTTGGGTTGATTGAAGTGCATACAAGGTGGCTCGGGATCATATCTTGAATCTAAAAGACCAAATCCGTGGAGGCCTTTTTTTAAGCATTGTGTCTCGGGTTCCTGACTAAGGCACAATCACACGTTTATGAAATGAAATTTTTGGAATCCAATTTATTAATGGAAAAGGGAGGTTGTTACAAATCTGGCTGAAGTGATAGAAGTGCTGGAAGTGGACAATGAAACACTGTCTATGAAAAGGATGGACAGGCTCAAGTCAAAATTAAGCTGCGAAATTTGTTCCCGAGTTCGGTATGTCATAAGGAGCAATGTGGTAAAAAATACAATGGAAGCTAACCAGGGTTTCCAGTAAAATAGAGCTTGTTGGTGTTGGAGAAGACAAGCCCAAATTGTTCCAAACAGATGGTTGAATCCATAGTTGGAAGGGGTTCATACTATTCCAACAATCTTGGGAGAACATCAGACTGGAGATTCGATTCTAAATGCTAACAGTAATATCATCATTAATGGAGATGAGAATTTGAGTCCTGCTTTTCCCAGAGTACCTGAAAGGGGGAATTCATCAATTTTGGGTGCATTTTTTGCAATTACAGGATTCTCAAGTTACTGAACAGATGGCTATTAATGGTAGGGACTATCAGGAGAACGTTTGGATAGGGCAAATCAATGACAATTGGAAAAGAAAAGGTTAATGCTTCAATGGATTATGTGGGGCCACAAACTGAATATTCCAATTCTTTGTAGAAAGTCTAAAAAAGGGTTACATCATTCTGAGCCCACTTGCAAAGATGCTGTGACCATTCCGAATGAGGACTGATTTCAATGATAAACACAAACCAATTGGTTTGGCCATCAAGCATTCGATTAAGTGGTTAATCACACCTCCACATCAGCAATGTGCCCCAAACTTCTGTGAGACACTCTTTGCCAAGCCTGTGTTGGTGCTTTAACCATAGTTTACCATAAGTAGGACCCTGATGCAAGTCTCAAACACCATGTCTTCCGGTCATACTAGCTAAAAACATTTCAATAGCATGCCCATCCTGAAGTTGAAGCCTTTGAAACTAACCAACTCCTTCAATCTTTGGATAACCACTAAATAATTGAACTTGAAAATGACTAAATAATTTAGAAATGGAGCAGTCTGGGCCACCTTCCTTAGCATAACTTTATTGTATGTCTATATGCTGTGATGTTCTAGCTAAGCCTCCTTGCTCCTTGTCATGGAAAATCCACGCACCACTAAAGATCATTTATCCCTTAAACAGTGTTCCACATAAAGCAAGATCACTCTAAACAACACCCCCTTAGCCATCAAACACCATTAGACGAACGCTACAACAAGGTTAAATCAATGCACCAAAAATCACAGTATCACATGGCCCATGGTGGAGATTCACGGCAACGCCATATCAACCCAGATATCTTCCCTTTTAATCTCCCTTGGGCTTTGTAAATTGATCTTTTGAGCTTTTGTCTTAATAAAAATCAGCATCATTTAAAAAAAAAATCCCCCTTGGGCTTTATCATGCCTATATAATTCTAGGCTATTGTATCTTTTTTCCCATTTTTGTATAATATTACTCTTTGTGCCTTTCTACATGTTATTTTCTTTGTATTTTATATATAGACACCGAAAAACACATCCCTCTCTTCAAAAAAACAAAAAGGTGTTTACACATACCACCCTAGAATGTGCCAAATTATACTCATGGTTCAGAGCCAAACTTCCTTATCCTTTCATAACTATAATCATGATGTAACTCATAAGGCAAAGTCATCACGTCTCATCTAATGTGTGGACCTGTGACCCTATCAGTTCATTTTCGGAACCATTTAAATAAGTCTTACTGGTCAAGCTTCCGCACATTATAAATGGCTTTAACAGTATGATTCCTAATAACCATTCTTAATGTCGTAATACACCTTAAAATTAGTCCAATGTGGATCTTATTAAATAGATCTCACATACGGCATATAGGGCCACATTAAAAACTTGGCCAACCATTTAATATAAAGCGTGTTACATAAGTTCGTCAGATGCACAACCACCCAAAGGCCCAACATTACAATAGCAGGGTCAATGCTCCAATATTGGCCAACTTTTTCAATTTTGGCTGTACTAGGAGGATCAGAAGTCAAGAGATACATCCTCATTGAATGCATTAGCATGATATTTTATTTTAGTTTATCATTTGGTTCCGCTTCAGCTATAAAGGATATATAAAAAAAGAAAAGCTGGTAAAAGCTCTCCAAAAGGACCAGGATAGAACAAAGAGAAAAAGCCGAAACTCCATGAGAACAAAATAAAACAGCCGCTAAGTCTACTAATGAACGTCTAACAACAAGATGTTGTAGGGAGACTCACATCTTGCCAAATCATCAACTAAATTACTGATACTACATTTTTTTTTATAAAATGATGTAAAAAATTTTATAAAGGAGGGAGAGAAATATACAAACCTAACAAAGTGGGTCTTCCTCCACAACAAGGTGTTGAAGGGAAACGCCCTGTTTAGCTTGAGAATCTGCCAAGTGATTGGCAGACCTAGGGATGTGGGTCCAAGTACAATTCAAAGTAAATGTCCCAATGCCGCCGGGGAGGATTGTTTACCTTTGCGCACCACTCAACAACAATCTTGGAGTTGCCTTCGATAAGGAGGGGACCCACAAGATGGCCCTGGAAGACCTGAAGCCCATTGAATAATCCGGAGAGTCATACAGTGGTGGAGTCAAAGATTCCTAAAGGGGCGGCAAAGGCGTAAAGGAGATGGCTGTTTTCGTCATGGCCTACTCCAAAACCAGCAGGACCACGACAGCCAAAAGCGCTACCGTCGAAGTTCATCTTGTAGTGGCTCGCAGGTGCAAGAGTCCATATCGCAATTGTTGGAGAACAAGTAGGATACACCATCTCAACAATCAATCGTCAGTTCCCTCTGAGATTAGTGCCACTGAGGGAACTGAATTCCTTCCGAGTCAAGAGTCAGGTTGTTACTTGACCAACAATTTTATCTACCAGAACTTCAATTGTGGAAGATTTAAATTTGAATTTCCGGCTATTCCTTTCCTACCATAAGGCCCAAAGAATATATAGCTCACACAGCTAGATATGAGCAATTTTCCAATTTTGGGGAGTCTAGCACTTGTAATTGATAGGATAGTGGATGGCAAATTTTGGGAGATACAATACTGAAGTCCAATTTTATTAAGGAGGCTAACACAAACTGCATGGGCGAAGTGGTAGTGGAGAAGGACATGGGTGGCTGTTTCGGGAGTATTTAGGCAAAAGGGGCAAGAGGGGTCCTGGACAGAAGCGTCACACCTAATGAGAGAATCAGAGGTGAGAATTTTATCTCTACAAGCACACCAAATAAAAAAATTTCACACGAGGTGAGGCAAGTAAGGTCTAGGCAATGGCCGTAGGGTGGCGAGGTTGAGGGGAGTTGGGGTGGTAAAATTAGAGGTGAGAATTTTTATCCCAGAGGCTCAGCTATTATAACATATTTTAGCCCTCTCGGTGTTGCGGACACTACTGCTGAGCTCCCGGGCCTTCTTCACGACCTCCGCATTTTTCAGGCTCGCTTCAGAGGTCCGCTTACTGTGGAAGTAGCCTCCAAAGTTGTCATCGAATGGTGCTCCACCACCTCCTTCCCTTCGTAGAGTCACTGGCAGCTTTATCTTGATATTATGGAAATTGTATCCTCTATTACTTATACTTAGATCAACCAACACAGCTGCTGATTTGTGTGCTAAATTGGGTCCCTCCCTTCAATCTCTTGTTGTAAGGGGAGGTCTTCCTTGATGTATTTTCTTGCTTTGCTTTGAAACAAAATCATCTTGTTTCAAAAACAAATGTCTCAAAACAATTCACAGCAATAAACTGATACTGCCACCTAGCCGGTGGTTACGGTGCCTATCTCAAGATAGTCAAGGAGCGCGGCCACCCCTCTCGCCACTTATCAGAGGCGTCATAGAGCCCCTGCTTCTACTCCCCCTCATGGGGAATTTTTTGATATTCTACCTAGTTGGCATGATTAGGATCGCACCCCCCCCCCCCCCCCGAAGGAACGTTTGGAGCCGATCACTGCCACCATTCAGTCGGAGAGGCAGCAAGACATAGCAGCAGATAATGAACCTTGCCAAACTTATGGGAGTAGCCTACAAAGGTTATTTGCACGGTGATAAGGACCTAGGAGTGCACAAACCACCCCCAGAAATGATTGTGCTCTCCTAGAATGTTTGAGGAGTTGGCTCACCTAGGAAGTGTGCCGTTCTTAGCTGAGTTCTTGCATCCTGCAAGGCCCCGATTGTGATCCTTCAAGAGATGACGGGGCATGGCATGACTAACTTCATTGCGTGGGAAATGTGGTCCTGCCCTACCCAGGAGTGGCGTGCTATTGATACAGTGGGCCATTCCGTGGTCTAATGGTTCTCTGGAACTCTTTGCTTGGTCGACCTCACGGATCTATGCTTTGGTCAATTCTCGATTGAGCTAAAATTCATCGATTGCTGCCTAGGGTGCACTTCGGGGCTTGTTGGGGTTTATGGGCCCACTAGATACCGTCAACGTAGATCCTTTTTGGAGGAGCTTCACGCTCTTCTCGAGCTTTGGTCATTGTCTTGGCTCATTGCAGGAGATTTCAATGCGATCAAATTCTGCAACGAAAAATCCCCTCCTGCCACTCGTATTTCCTCTTCCATGAGGAGGTTCGCGGACTTTATCAGGGGTGCTAAGTTGGTGGAAATCCCTCTGTATGAGAAGACATTTACTTGGTCGAATGGGCAGAAACAACCCATTCTCTCCGAGCTAGACAGATTTCTTGTGAGTGGTGATTGGCTTCAGATTTATGATGATGCTTCAGGCAGGGTTCTCAATCAGGTAGGATCTGATCATTGGCCGATTCTCCTTTCCACATCTTTTGGTAGATGGGGCCCAGCCCCTTTCCGCTTTGAGAACTCTTGGTTACTTCATGCAGATTTTGATCAACTCATAACTGCCTGGTGGTCCAGTTTTACAGGTGGTCGTCGGATTGGATCTCCCTCAAAAACTTAAGCTACTCAAAGGTAAGCTGAAGTCTTGGGCTTCCAACCTGAAGTCCTCCCTTGGTGCCAAGAAAGCTTCTCTCACTTCCCAGGTAGGTGTTCTGGACCAAGCAGAAGAACAAAGGTGAGAGAAGAAGGGGCCAAGTGGTATAGGCAGTGGGGGGGTCTGGTTTTGCAGCGAAGCCAGGTGGGGGGGGTAGAGGGGTCAGGGTGGCAAGGGAAATTTTCTGGAGGTGGGTCAGGGTTTGAATTTGAAAGAAAGGGTAGGGGAGGTAACCGTAGGAAGAGTGGCGCTTAGAGGTAGCAGAAGAGGGGAGGGGGGGAGGGGATTCCAGGTTGGTAAATCGACTCACTGGAATGGCTGGGTTGCAAAAGTCACTGAATCGAGGTGGGGTTTCATCGTTGTTGCTGCCGCCAGTGGAGGTAACAATGTCGTTGACAAGGCCTTCAACAAAATGTTGAGCCAAAAGGAGGTTTGGCCAGTGCCAAGTCGCAAGAAGGACGTCCCAGATTGGACTCTGTTGGGATTGATGAAAATCCAGGCACGGTCGAACCTCCGGCGATCGACAATGCACTTGTCAAACCGGATGAGTGTACCGAAATGATTGGCAATGAGGTTGAAGACACACTCGCCCCGAAGGACCAACAGTTCAGTAGATGGGTAAGTACATTGATGCAGGGCTCACTTGGTGGACCAACCATTTCATTGTAGGATTGATTAGATGGTACAACAAACAAAAAAATCCGCTGGGGTATGGATACAATTTTGACAGCAACCAATGCCAGCTTCCAAGGGCTAGTATTGTAGATGGGTAGGTATATTGACAGAGGACTCACTTAGTGGGCCAACCATGTTACTGTATGGCTCATTCATAAACAAGCTAAATTTATGGGCACATTATTAAAACAAATTAACTGACTGTTTTCCCGTCAGAAACTTTTTAGGTTGGGACCACAAGCATTGAGCATGGTTAAAAAGAGCTATGGGCATTCACATTATAAAAAAGGCAAAATAACCCTTTAGCAAGGGTGCTCTTGCCTTGTTTACATTTTTTTTTTTTTTAAATGAACCTTGTTTACATTTTGAATAGAGGTTAACTCGCAAAATTCCAGAAGAATGGATGTACAAGATTAACCATAAAAGAGAGTTTATGATTTATTGTATCACATCAACTAGTGCACAATGAAATGGAGCAAGCAAAAGATAACCATCTGCCCCACCTGTAAAAAATAAAAAGCAGCCACAACAAATAATATCAAGAAATGATATTTCACGTTCTTCAGAGAAACAGGCGCATCCTAGAATTCTCTAATCATGTATCCTAAACAATTATTCAAGTGAAAATTGGGAAGGGGATATACCTTCAACTCACGGATGGTATTCTCAAGCTTAGCATCCTCAGTGTGTGACTGCTGAAGTTTCTGCTCCATTAATTTGTATGCTTCCACCATTCTCTCGTGCTCAGCTGCAATAATCCATAATAATAATTGTTAGCATTCCAAGAAAGCCTACAAATAAAATTAGATTCCCGAGCATGCCACCTTAGACTGACTGCAAATAAGATATTCAATGCAAGTACTCCAGAAGTTGTCCCCTGTATTATAGGGTCCCAGATCTCATAACAAAATCATCTTAGTACAAGTTCATAATAGCATTCACAATGCTTCTAATACCAAAGCAGCCGTCCAACTGGCAGTTAGACAGGTTCCACTACAGTCAGGTTTAACTTCTGGTTGGATCGGTATGACATTGTAATAAGAAACAAGTTAAAATATAGTAAAGGTATCCCTTGGATATTCAAAAACAAGATACCAATTTTTTGCTTTTTTTTATTTTGAAAAAAGTGCAACTTCATTCTAAAGCCAGAAGGCTGCAAATACATCAAGGAGGTTCCCTTACGACAATGGGATTAGAAGGCATACCCCCTCGTTAGCTAATGAGTCAACTCACCCATTAGCCGATTTAGGTATATAAGGCCAAGAGAAAACAATGTTAGAAGAAACATCCTGAATCTCATTAAAGCACATCTTGTTGCACCAAGAGGATTCTTCTTGCCGAAGCAACAACTTATGACGTTGCCAGAGTCACATTTATTCTCCCCTAGAACCGATTATGGAACCAAAACCCTTGAAGCTCAGCTCAAATAGAATTAAAAATGCCCAACGGACCCACATTGGAACATAAATCTCACTTTTGGGATGTTAGAACACTCCCAAACTTTGAAGGCCTAGGGTTGCCTCCAAACAGCACCAGCCACCAGCCGCTTGCCCCCACTAAGAGTAGCCACCACCTTCCAGCAATGACAAAGTGGGCCTCCCTTGATATCTTCAAATGCATCCAAAGTGCAGAGCCAAGCAATTATAGGGCAAAGAATGATATCAGCCACTGTCACCTAACGAGTTGACGACCCTCTTGATTGCGCCCTTCTAAGTTTGCCAAAGATTAAAGGTCAAGCAAGTGTTAAACATGATCTTTCCAAGCAAGGGTATGGGAAGACTGGATCCAATGTAGACAAAATCCTTGAATGAAGCCAGCAAGCAAACTGGGAGATTAAATAGACTGAGAAAGTAGTCCCATGTGTGCCAAGTGAAGTGACAGTGAAAAAGAAAATGATCAATTTTTCATCCGCCAGCCCAAAAGAGGACACGATGTGCAAGGCAACAGTGATCCTCGTCTGCAAAGATTGTCTCTGGTTAGGGTTTTCCTGTGAAGGCATCTCTGAATGAAGAACTCGGCAGTCCAGAAAGACCCAGGCAATAGCGACAGGTGAGGAAGAGTGTGTATCTACAACTAGTTTCTCACAGCAAGAAGATACAGAGAAGGTGTAGTCAGTGTTTGACACCAGATCATTTTGTTAGGTTAAGAAGGTTGAAATCATTTTAGTAGGTTCAGAGGGTTGAAGGTAGACCACGTCGAGCTCCTTCAGCAGCCTGCAGATACCAACAACGGCTTATGCATCATTGAATGTGCATATTGTAGTTAACCCCCTCAAAACTACCTTGAAGGAGACAACCTAGCAACCAGTTGTCTGGCTAGATTATAAAGGCTGAGTCAAACAATCTTGAATGAACCGTCTGAAACCCATAGATTTTACCAGAATTTAATTTTTTCTCCACCCCCAGCTGAGAAATGAATACACTCAAAGAATAGTTGGAACATCTATCGCCAAACTCGGAGAATACTTAGAAGTTACGTAATGCCATGTTGTGATGTATGAACCGCCAAACTGAAACACTCAAGAGGGGCTTAATGATCTACCTTCCTCAAGGTTGAGAGAGTCGATTTGCAGGTGAAGCAATTCCTTTTGAGCAGTGAGAGAGGCCTGGTTAGTTTGGACCAGGACTTCAGTTTGCTTGTAAGGAGTTTTAAACTTCATTGCAACAACTCCGGTCTTGGACAATTCACACTAAACTCATTCCATCAGATCTCCATCAGTCGAATAAGCTCCTTACTTTCCAGCCAATGATTGTCAAACTTGAACAGTTTTCTTCCCCAGGAAATAGACTTGGTATCCAATGGTTAGAGACTAGCTTCCCAAGTACCAAATCCATTGCCTCAATGTAGATTTGCAGCCAGCCTCTAGTGGCCAGGAACCGATCCAGACAACATACAGTAGGGTTGCATAGACAGTATCTCCATGTAAAAGACTACCTGAAGTTTGTGATCTCCTCAAGTTCACAAGCTCCAATAAAGTCACAGATCCTCTCATGGTGGATAAGACACTTGTAACTAGAGGGGATTTCTCATTGCAGAAGCGGACTAAGTTGAAATTCCCAGCTAGCAAGCACAAGTAATCCCAGTCAACAATTATCTGAGCTAGTTCCTCCCAAAACTCATTTCAAAATCTGTATCCACTAGCACGGTAAAGTCAGTTGAGTCACCAAGTCACCCCCGCCTCCCTGTCCAGAAATTTAACACTCCAATAGCGAAAGAACCAAGGTGACTATCTTGCAAAACAAGAATCACCTTGTCTCAAATTATAAGGATCCCCCACCAGAACTGCTAGCACCAAGCTACCAACCACCCTGGTTGCGGAATATGACAACGATCTCTGACAGACATGGCTTGCATCTTAGTCTCTTGGAGGAAGGTTACTTGAGCCATTTTCCCATCAATCAATTGCCTAATTGCAGCCCTCTTCCTAGAATTGCCAACTCCCCTAACATTTCATGAGATAAGAAACATTTCTTACCCCATTTTTCCTAGATAACTACTTGGTTTTGGCTGCCAGATTCGCCTTAGCTTCAAGCTTCGTGGCAAAGTCCATCACTTCCCCACTTGTATCATCATCAGACATGTCTTTTGACTCTAAATTAGTTCCACTCAAGATCTAGATGCAGACTTATTAGTATGTCCCTTCCTTTTCCCCTCACTTGAAGAGTCACCAGTATTTATCCCCTTTCCTTTGGATTGTCTGGGTAAGTTCTCTAGTTCCTATGCAGCAAAGTTATTCACCTATAGCCTCATTGAACATGCCTGATGAAGGATCGCTTGATCCACTTCATCAATCTTCAAGATCGGTTCTTCAATTTAGATGTCGGGAGATCCACCTCCCTCCCTCCCTCTCTCTCGCTCAGAAATATAGTCCCATCTCCAAATCCATGATAGAGAGAATATCATAAAGAAGATGAATAGTTTTGCACCATTGGGTATTCTACCCAGAGTTTTTAGCTCAGAACTTGTTTTCAGCCATAAATCAAATTGAACCTTCATTGGCTCAGGTAATATCTCCGTTGGCGGCCCAAATTTGATCCACCAATTGAAAACCCAATTAGGTAAAGGTAATGACCTTAAAGGCATCCTTGCTCCATTGGAAGAACCAGGAATGTCGATGAGTGGGATTCTGGTAATAAAAGACATCAGACCAGCATCAATATAATCCCAGTAATTGAATTCCTTATCATTAGGAAGCGCTATAGATTTTCCCCAACCAGACGGATGCATAAATTTCTGAATTGTACTTTTGTTGTACACTCTTGGGCTATCCCATTTAGCCACATTGGTCAATGTATGATGCACTGAGATAAAATTCACATGAACCAAAATGGATTCAAATGAATACCACTATTTTCCTGCACGGATGGGACAGTAAGCATCACCAAGCCATTTCTGCATCTTCTCCCAAGAATCCAGGGTACCATCTAATTCCTCCTTAGTGAGGATCAAAATAATTTCCTGATCAAGAAGAGTAATATACTCTGGTTCAGATTCCAGTGTCTATTTATAAGACACAGGGGTTCGTCCTTGATTATCACGGCCTCGGCCTCTTGATGATGAACCACTTCCTCTTATTGGGAGTGGGTTACCCCTGTAGGGGTTAACCATGATTGGAACCCTGAAGAAATTCACGGGTTAGAAAATCAGGTAAGGAGTTTAATTCTCCTTTGATATGTTCAATATAAATATCAAAGGCGCTTAATTCCGCCTGCCATTTGGCAAAGATTTGTTTGGATGTAAGATTTTTTACATCCTTTTTAAGAATAAATTTAGCAGTAGAGCAATCAACTCTTAAAAGAAATTTCTGATTTAATAAATCATCTTGAAATTTATGAATGCACTTAATAATAGCAAGAATTTCTTGTTTGACAATTACCAGAAGTAAAACGAATAAGTTCTTCCTTTTTACTAGCTGGATTAATTTGTTTCAATATGCCACCATAGCCAATATGAGAGGCATCAGTTTCAACAACCATCGGATATGAAGGATTAGTAAGGTTAAGGCAAGGAAGTCGTCTAACCTTTCTCTTAATTAATTGGACTGCAATAGTATGTTTATCAGTCCAGGACTCAAGATTCTTTCTGAGTCTTCTATGCAATATTGTTGAGTCTTGAGCAAGATTTGGATAATAATAAGCAATATAATTGAGACTCCCAAGAAATCTCTGAAGTTGAGTCTTTCCAAAATTTCATCAGGAAATTTGGAGGCAAACTCGATGCTTCGATCAATGGGAGCTATTTTTCCCTTATGGATATTATGACCTAAAAATCTAATAGAGATCTTAAACAATTTCATTTTTGGTGAAAATATCACCAACCCATGTTTTCGAATAAAATATTTGAAAACATTTAAATACTTAAAATGAGCATCAATAGATTCTGAATAAACCAAGATATCATCAATATAAACAATAGTAAATTCAGAATAATTTGCAAAAATATCATTCATGATATTCTGAAATTCAAAAGGAGCATTCTTCAAACCAAAAGGCATAACATTTCATTCAAAATGACCAAAAGGTACTGTGAATGCAGTTTTACATTTGTCCTTTACTTTGATTTGATTTTGCCAACAACCAGATTTCAAATCAAATTTGGAAAAGATTTTAGAAGAACACAGTCTGTCTAATAAATCTTTTTTGGTTAGGATTGGATATCTAATCCATTTCAAACAATCATTAAGTGGTTTATAATTAACCACTAATCGTGGAACACCTCGTTCCTTCTCTGCATTTTTATTGACATTAAAAGTAATACAACTCCATGGGGGGGTATGATTTTCAAATTAATTTTTTATCCAATAGGTTTTGGATTTCTTTCTTGCAAAGGTCTAGAAAAGTATGCTTCATTTGACTAGGCCAGGCTTTGGTGGGAATGGTTATTTCATTGAACCCATCAATATAAGTTAAGGACACAATATATTTGTATCTAGCCCAAAATGGTGTAGGAATGTCATTACAAATTTCTTTGGAAAATAATTTTTAAAGAAAACTAATTTCCTCTCTCTCTCTCTCTTTCTCTCTCAAAAATTGCATGGCAGATTCCCCAACTGGAGTTTCCCTTCATCACCTTGTTGAAAGCAACTCCTTCCCACTTTTTTTTTAAATGGGTGCTTTCATTAACCAACCCAAAGGCAAGCAGCTACACAGAGAGGGGACCCTTAACAATGAGGGATTGGTGGGAAACCCCCTCCCAAGTAAGGGAGCTAACAACACAATTTGCTGACCTCAAAACATGGTCCCAAGCAGTTACGTTTTCAGCTAGATCTAAGACCTCATAAATGAGCCCCCAAAGACACCAAGGAGGAGACTTCTTGTTGCACCAACTTATCACCTTCCACAATGAGGTGGCTATGAAGTTTCTCCTTGAGGTTTCTCAACCAGTGAACTGAGGCCGAGAGCTCAGTATCAGTGGAGTCGGTAACACGAAGAGGACTGGAGATGGAAAGAAGAGTGCTGCCATCGCTATCTCTGGAAACACCAACGAAGTCTAATGGCCCAAGGATAGCCAAGAGGAGTTTTGTCAAACTGGAGCTTCATGCAACCAAGCCCAGGTGGGATCCACTGCTGCAAAGGAGAGTGCTTAGGAAAGGATGGCCTGGAAAAATAGTCCCAGCTCTACTTCAAGTAACCGTCTTCAAATTGCTTGAACTCCTTGAGGGTGCATAGCCTAGAAATAATGTGTCCTAGATGCAAAGAGAAGTGGTAACCAAAGATGAGGACTGCCCTTGGAAGTGTCTCTGAGTTCGTTCCAGCCAGATCATTCGTGGCACAAAGGCAAGACAAGCTTCAGCATGAGCTTCTCATTGGCAGCGCAAGGCCAAGGCACTACACAAGGAGATCAAAAAAGGAAGCCAGGATACAAAAACTAAGACCAAAGAGGCTGAAGAAGTCGGACCGAATCCTCCAGGCAAAGGAGGAGCGAGGAAGCAATAGATGATCTACTGTTGCATCCCGACTAAGCCTAGAAGAAACACTGGGATTGAGGTTGCCTCTTCTCATAAGGTTATCTAGAGTGAGAATTTTGGTTTTTCGATTTTCCAAGCACTTCAGACAAAAAATTGGATTTTGGAGGCACAGATAGACTCCAGGCGAAAATGGAACAATTCCCACCAACAGGTGACCATTGAGGAGTCTAAAACAGGAAACCATTTGGCTCCAGGGCCCAAATAAGAAGGTCATTTGTTTGACCTCCTTCAGAATCTCAGCAGCCTTTATATTGACTCCTTCCCACTTGATGTAGGCTGATTTCTATCTTGGCTCATTTGTTAATCACCTTTTTTGCACTTTTTGTATCTTCTCACTCTCTTGTAATGAAATTCTCACCTTTTTCAAATAATCAAAAAATGAAAAGGCAGCATATATTATGCAAAAGAAGAAATGGACGAGAAATGAGTTTCATGTTTCTTGGATCTTTTAATTCACACAAAAAACTACCAAGAAAGATACCTCTTTCATCCAAAATGATCTCAGCTTTCTCCTCTATTTCATATAGAACCTGCACAAGATGATAGATGATTAATCAATCAGGTTGTCCAAAGTTATCATATAGGAATTTTTTATTTTTGAGAAAAATTAGAGATTCATTCAAAGAGAATAAACAAAAGAAAATACAAAAAGAGCAGATTGGTCCCCAAGGGTATCAAAGCCTGTAACCAAGGAGGAAGAATCGCTCACATTATAAAGAAACCCCAGACCATGCTAAAAAATCAGCTATAAGATTAGCACTTCGTACAACATGATTCCCAATAAACATGATGCAATCATAAAAATAAAACAGAATCAGCTATACGATTAGCACTTCTTACAACATGATTCCCAATATACATGATGCAATCATAAAAATAAAACATTTGCTCAACAGATGTGAACATAACTAGACAATTACCACAGCCCAAACAGATACCAAAGCTATTTTGGTTTGAAATATGCCATACATATTCTCTTCTTTTTTTTATGAAAGGTGATTTTATTAAAAGAAATAACCAAAGGAAACAAAAAGGGGGAGCTAACCCCTAACAACAAGAGATTGCAAGGAAGCTCCATGTTTGGCCAAACCATCAACCACATAATGTGTTGATCTCGGGATGTGAGACCAAAAACAAATAAAAAGGCTGACAATTTCCATAATCTCAAAAAAGTGTCCCAATGATGCCACAGTGGCACTGAGGATTGCTCACACGAACTGATACCACCATAGAATCTCCCTCGATGAGAATGGGGCCAGCGCAATGATCGCTGAAAACATAGAGCCCATTAAGGGGGTCGTGTAGCTTTGCCGTTGTGAAGTTCGCGATACCAAGAGGGCCGCAGAAGGAGACGATCTGGTTCCCTAGAGAGCCACGAACAACTCCACCAAATCGTACTAACCCAGGGTTGCTGAGAGAGAAGCCATCAAAGTTTAACTTAAGGACAACGGCCAACGACGGGGTCCACTCAAGAACAGTTGGGGGCTTTGAAGATGTAGTTTACGGTTACGAACCATTGGAGTTGTCTTGACCAGCTACATGCATATTCCCTTCTATTGATGAAATAATAAAGAAACAGTAGTTTACTGTTATCCTAGAACTCATCAAAAGGCATGAGGACTATTCCCAGAAGATACCAGAATGCTTCAAATTCTGACCTATTATGTGGCATCCTTGAGTAGTTGCAGGTTCAAGGGCCTAGTTTGCCCACCTTTTAACATCACTCGTTGAAATATTTGGCCCCTAATCTACCACCTAAATTCAAGCTGGAAACATAGGCCTCATTCAATTGGTAGCCTAAAATGTAGAGCAGTGTTCTCTTGTGTAGACAAACCAAATATGAAGAGATTTCAAGAGTTATAGTAAAATCATAGACAAAAAGGAGAAGTCCTTTTTTCGTCAAGTCACAGTCAAAAACACCAAGCTCTTGATATTTTGAAGGGTTCCACCCTGACCAAAATCTCTCTGTGAAGTTATTTGTTTTCCTGTTCTATAACTCTTGCACATGATTCTGCAGCTTAGCATTTTTGACTTTTTTCTAAAATATATTTCTGAATTTGAATTCTATTGCACAGCATATTAGATGAGGAAGCAAATGCACAACTGCATCCATGAAATAGTGGTAATATCCAGAAAAGGCATTGTCCTAACTATTAAAATCCCAGTTCAAGGGTATTTTGAACATTTCTTACATTATATTTTCTCTTATACAATGACTGTTAGATAGGCAATGTTTTATTTTATCTATGGTTCAATTTTCATTCAATTTATACATGTATTTTAGGTGTTGAGGGACATTTTGTCCTTTTGTAAAATATCACTTAAACCGTGATTAAAAAGAGCAAGGACGTGCTTTTTTGGTACGTTTTGCAAAACAGCAAGGCTACTCTTCCCCCAGATCTCCTTTTCTACTCTTTTCTCTTCAATTTTCTCCCCAAATCTCATACTTTTCACAGTATCAGAGCATTAACGCACATCTTGGGCTGATTTCTTTCAATTTTGTGGAACCTTTCCATTTTCAGAAATCTCCTTGAAGGATTATCACAGGCTTCTAGACTAGTAGGGTAAAATTTTCAATTTCCCCCTTTTTTTGCCTGTCTTGGCCTCTTGGCTAATGACTACTGCTTCTATTTAATTGATTAATGGGATTTATAAGTGTTTGATAATGCCAATTTGAAGAAAATTCTTCAAATCTGCCTGCATCACTAATCCTAATGCTTGCATCATCATTCATATGGCATATGTCATCCTGATTTCTTGCAATTAGGTCATTCTTTCCTCGATTTATGCTCTTAATTGCTGAAGTTGATCACTATTGCTTGGAAATTGAATGAATTGGGTGTTGAATTGCCCTAATTGACTTTGATGTGAGACCCACTAGACTGTGTAAGCATAGAAATTTTGGAAAAGTGTTTCTCTTTGGTTGATTGATGCTCTAGTGCACTAAATTGTAGTCATTTGTTATATTTAATGGCTAAATGCAGCACACAAGTTGTTGTTCAAGGGACTACTGAGAACTCATATGGATCAAATTACGTGAACGGATCTAGATTAGTTTTGATGTATTTGAGGGCCAGAAGAATGGCTAAATATATAATAGATGATTTCCATGTGCCTACTACTGAAGATTGGGAGGCAAAAAATAATTTAGTAATGACCTGGTTGATCAATAGTATAGAGTTCAGATTTAGTGACCAGATTTTGAGTTGCAGTACTGCTAAGGCAATGTGGACTACCTCGGCTTCTATTTTATCTCAAGAAAGTAATTTTTCAAGGATCTATGAGTTATATATGAAATATTTTAATATGAAACGTGGAGGTAGATCAATGATAGATTATTTCACTGAGATGAGAGGGGTACTACAGGAAATTAGTACATTCTATCCTTTTACTGCAAATATTGAAAGAAAATCAAATTCAAGTAACCCGATTTTTGGATAGTTTAGGGTCCGAGTATGATGCTTCAAGCCCAGTTGTTAGCCAATGAGGATATGACCACCCTTGAGCAAGCTTTAATAGAGTTCTTCAGGTTGAAGGTGCAGTAGTAGTAAATAAGAATGAGTCTGGTGGAGTTCTCTCAGAAACAGCTGCTCTTAACCTCCAATCTTCTACTGGTAAGCTTGATGGTAAGTTTTGTAGTGATAATAATAGAAGTAGAGGTCGCTCTTTCTCTATTTGTAGTCGTGGCTAGAATGATCAGGGGATCAGAAATGTGTTCATTGTGGTAAGACCAATCATATTTTGGATAAATGCAGGGAAAATTTTGGTAAGCCTACATGGGCCAACTCTATAGTCACAGATAAGGACGACTCCTCACACACTGGATCCTATGAAGAAATTCAGCAGTTGGTAAAGGAAATGGATGAGTTGACTGCTCCATCTATTGCTTCTCATACTATTGAGACTCCTCCTTCCTCAACGAGTACCACAATGGCTAGTACTAGTATGACTGCATAGAATGTGCCCCATTCCCCCTCTTGGATCATTGATTTTGGAACCTCTACACACATGTCAGGCGTGCCCTTCTTATTGCAGTCCATTAATCCATCTCATTCATATCGTCTAGTTACTTTAGCTGATGGATCCTCCTCTCCCATTCAAAGGCAGGGTACAGTTCACACCTCCACAAATGTCTTTAGATTTTGTCTTATTCGTACCAAAGTTTCCAATTAATCTCTTGTTTGTGAGTCATACTACTAAATCTATGAATTGTTCAATAACCTTTTATCCTACTTTCTGTGTTTTCCAAGACTTGCAAACGAAGAGGACGATTGGTCCGGGACATGAGAAGGGGGAGCTCTACATGTTGGATGATGTATCCGTTTCACAAGTTGTGGCACTCACTATTGTATATTCTTCTTATTTGTGGCATTTGAACTTGGGACATCCATCACCAGTTAAGCTACATCTGTTTTTTCCTTCCTTGCCAACCGATATTTCATTTGATTGTGAGTCATATCAACTAGGAAAACATCGTCACTCCGATTTCTCAATTAGTTTTAGTCGAAGCACCAAATTGTTTAAATTAGATCACTCTGATGTATGAGATCCATGTCGGATTCGTAGTCCACTTGGTTTTAAGTATTGTGTATCGTATATTGATGGTTTCAATAGACTAACTTGGGTATATCCCCCTATGGGAAAAGTCCGACGTATTTGATGTATTCCTCAATTTTTTCAATAAAATAAAGAATCAATTCGGTGTTTGTGTTCATATGCTTTGTACTGACAATCGTATGGAATATCTTAATCATAAATTTTCAGTATTTTGTGTTTCTGATTGTATTATCCATCAAACAGCCTGCCCTGATATACCACACAAAATGGGGTAACTGAACATAAAAATAGACATCTCCTTGAGGTTACAAGAACACTATCACTACATATGAATATTCTTAAATCCTTTAGGAGGGATGCAGTTTTAGCTTCGTGCAACTTGATTAATCGTATGCCCTCATCTGTTTTGAGTGATCAAGTTCCACTTCGTGTTTTAAAGACAAATTTTACATTGATGATGTGGTTCCTTGTGTTTTTGGATGTACTTGTTTTGTTCCTATGTTTGGAACGTCAGTTGATAAGTTGTCACCTCGGTCTGTCAAGTGTATTTTTCTAGGATATTCTCGTCAACAAAAAGGGTACAAATTTTATGATCCTATCCGATGGAAGACATCTGTCAGTTGATGTGACTTTTTTTTTAACATACTCGATATTTTGCATCTTCTACCGAGCTTCCTATCTCACCTGAGTCTCCTTCAAACAGTCCTACTCCTGTTGCAATTTTGAATATACCAGCTTCATTGAGTTCTTTATTGCCTATTTGTGTTTACAGTCGCCGTTCTCATGTTCCTATAGTGTCCCCCAACAATTACCTCTACAGAGCTCTTTTCTCATGATTCATCAACTTCCTCAATGCCTCAAGATCCTATTGTATCTGATTTGGACTTGCCCATTAGTCTATGGAAAGGTAAACAATCTTGAACTTCTCATCCGATATCCAACTATGTCACTTGATTTTTTGTCCCCATGCTTCAAGTTATTTGCTATGTGATTATCTACTTCCTATGTACCTCGTTCAGTGCAGAAAGCCTTATGCTCTCCACAACAGAAACAAGCAAAGGATGATGAAATGTGTGTTTTGGTGTCTCAGGGAACATAGCGTATATGTGATCTACCTGTACGAGCAGCTATTGTGGGGTCTCGTTGGGTTTATACTATCAAATGTAATGTTGATGGCCTCTACAAAGCACGAATGGGTGCAAAAGCGTATACACAAACTTTTGGAGTTGATGTTTTTGAGATATGCTCTATTATGGCCCAACTTACTTTGGTACGTACCTTAATCATTATGGTTGTTAATAAGGGTTGGTCTCTCTTTCAGCTTGATGTGAAGCATGTTTCTTTTATATGCTAATCTACATGAGGAAGTGCTTATGAAGCAACCACCCGGGTATGTTGTTCAAGGGGAGAAAAGAAAAGTGTGTAAGCTGCAAAGGCTATTTATGGACTTAAACAAAGTCCATGAGCCTGATTTGAAAAGTTTAGTGCTATGGTACTACAGTTTGAGTCCTATACGAGCCATTGTGAACATTTCATGTTTCTACTTAAAAGGAAGACCGACGTGGTAGTTTTGGTTGTCTATGTAGATGACATTGTATTACCTTGCGATGATCTTGATGGTATTACAAGAAGTTAAAACAATATATGGCCACACATTTCCAAACAAAGGATTTCGGCTCTCTCAAGTATTTCCTTGGCATTGAAGTTGCTTGTAGCAAGCAAGTTATTGTTCGTTCTCAGAGACAATGTATATTGGACATGTTACAGGAGTATAGTTTATTCGGTGCTAAACCCATAGACACCCCCATGGAAGATTTTTTTTCATAATCTGCATGACACCCAGCGTCCTACACTCGAGGATAAAACACAATATCGATGATTGGTAGGTAAACTGATCTATACAACAATTACCAAGCCAAATATCTCACTTGCCATGGGAATTGTGAGCCAATTCATGGAAAATCCTTAGAAAGTCCATTTAGAAGTTGCTCAAAGGATTTTAAAGTACTTGAAGGGTGCACCTAGAAAAGGTCTTCAATATACTCGGAATGAGAAAGTTGATGTACTTGAGTATTCTGATGTCGATTATGCTGGGTGTAAGATGGATAGACATTCTACGTCAAGCTACTATTGTTTTATTGGAGGCAACTTGGTAAGTTGGAAAAGTAAGAAACAAACAATTGTGGCTAGATCTACTACAGAAACCAAGTAACAAGAAATGGCTCACATAGTTTTTTTTTTTTTTTTTTTTTTTTTTGAAATGTAGTGTATAAACAATTAAAAGATAAAGTACAAACAAACCTAGCTAGGCGGGCCTTCCTCCACAACAAGGTGTTCTAGCGAAATACCCATCTTAGCCTGAATGTTTGCCAAATGCTTTGCAGAACGAAGAATGTGCTTCCAATTACAATTTAAAGAAGAAATTAAATTACAAATCTCTGAATACATATCCCAATGATGTCATGGAGATTTGATAGACTTTGCACACCAATCAATGACTATCTTTGAATCCCCTTCGATGCAGAAGAGGCCCATGAGCCGACTTGTAAATACTTGAATTCCGTTAAGCAATCCAGAGAGTTCTATTGTGGTGGAGTTGGAGACTCAAGTGGCCCCGCAATGGAGAAGAGGAGATAGCCGTTTGCATCGTGGATAACTCCTAAATAGCCTACAAGACCCAGGCAGCCAAAGGCGCTTCCATCGAAGTTTAGCTTGAAGTGACCCATTGGTGGAGGGGCCCAGATAGCCATTATCGGGGGGCGGGAAGGCTGAGACAGCCCAGCAACCAGCTGCCAATTTCCTCTAAGATTGGAGCTTCTGAATTCTTGTTGGGTCAGTAGCCAGATTGTTACATGGCCCGTAATGTTATCAATCAATATTTCAGAGGGGAAGATTTAAAATTGAATTTTTTTCCTATTTCTTTCCTTCCATAATCCCCATAGGATATGCCCTATGCAACATGAGAGAAGGATCTTTTGAAGCTTTGGGAGATTAGCAATGGTGATTGAGAGGATAGTAGATGACAGATTTTGTGAGGCACAGTATTGAAACCAATGGTTATGAATTGTGATAACCAGGCGGTCATTTTTATTGCCAACAACCCTGTATTCTATGAGAGGATGAAACAAATAGAGGTTGACTGCACTTCATTAGAACAGCAGTTAAGCAAGGGGAGGTGAGAACTCCTTATGTAAAATCTTCAAACCAATTGGGAGATATATTTACCAAGCCTTTGGGAAGACGTGAACATGTATCCATCAATAACAAGTTGGGGTTGTTTGATATCTACTCTCCTAGCTTGAGGGGGGAGTATTAAAATACCAGTACCAGGGTATTTTAGTGATTTCCTATATTACATTTGTTAAGTTGGGTCCAAGGCCCATCCCAAAATGACTAGCCACTAGGAAGCCTCTTTTCCAGGTAATAAACTCAAGATCTTTGTACTCAGTAATCCATGTGGGACTATTCCTTAACACTCCCCCTCACGTGTAGACCCTCTTTTGTGGCTCTACAAGTGGATAATTTAGGAATAGGCAGTTAGGTGTAGGCCTTCTTTTTTTTGACTCTACAAGTGGATAGTTTAGGTGTAGGCCCTCTTTTGTGGCTCTACAAGTAGATAGTTTTTAGGTGCAAGCCCACATATAAGTACCTGTTCTGATACCATGTTATGTTGGGTCCAAGGCCCATCCCAAAATGACTAACCACCTTAGGAAGCCTCTTTTTCAGCTAATAAACTCAAGATCTTTGTACTCAGTAATCCATGTGGGACTATCCCTTAACAACATTTTTCTCTTATAGTATGGTTGTCAAATAGACAATGTCTTATCTTATCTATGGTTTAATTTTAATTCAATTTAGACATTTATTTTAGGAGAAATGTAATTTTGAGTATTGGGGGGCATTTTTATCCTCTTGTAAAATATCACTTAAACCCTGATTAAAAAGAGGGAGGCATGCTTTTCTGGCATGTCCTTCAAGGCAGCAAGGCTGCTCTTCTCCTAGGTCTCCTTTTCTCCGCTTTTCTCTTCTATTTTCTCTCCAAAACTCATATTTTTCAATAACTACAAGGATAATTATTTTCAGGAAAATAAAACTACACAGATAGTTACCCTTTCCAACACAGCCTCTGAGTGCTTCCGACCCAATCTTTCATGTTGCAAGGCATCAACAGCTTCTTGATATTTCTCATACATTTTAACCAACTGAAAGCTCAAAATTTTGTTGTTTCAGCTATTGCAATAGGATCACAAGAAAGAGAAAAACCAAAAAAACAAAAGATTTTACTTACATTCCAACCATCACGCAAAAGAGACGTTGCCAAAGCAGTACCTGAAATACCTGTCGGTACCTTTGGTACAAGTAAGAGACAATCCTCTTTTTTACTTTTATCATTACATTCATGTTCACCAATCCATCTGCAAAATGAACAATAGAAGCAGTAATGGCGATAAATTTCTATCAAACATGGGACACCATTTCATGATGTAATTAAACAGCTAAGATATGAAGTAACTGATACTATTCCATGATGTTGGTAGGTTAAATTCCCACCATTCTGAGCATCAGAAGAAGAAAAAATTGCTAGAGAACATTCTCACATTGGTTCGTTTTTAGAAAGATCCAGGAAGAGGTCTCGTAACCATCAGCTAGTCACTTTGGAAGGTATCTCCTCCATTTGGTATGAGAGTGAATTCAATCCAGTAAGGTTCTGTTTAGTGGCCCATGCATGTATCTTCTCTTGCCCGGACATCCAGTGGTGCATGTATCTTATTGATAAGTATCGAGTACCCCAAAATCCGATATGTATCAGGGCGTATCGACTGATACACCCCCTTGCATCGGTCTGTATCGGCTGATACAGGGTGTCTCAGCTACCCCAAAATCCCAGACATATGGTGCAATATGTCTTTATAGGCAACCCTGTGTACATCTATGTTCTCTATATCTTGGTTAAAATGTATCTTTAACCGTAGAATGCAGGGGACTGTTGAGGGCAATGAGTCCCAGCTTTCTAGGAGTATGAAAAGTAAGGAAAGTGGTTGTTAGACAATAACATTTGTTGGGAGATCTAACTTCGGCCAGTCATTTGTCCAACTTCAGCATACATGTATGTTAGAACTTCTGACATTTTATAATATTTTCAAGTGAAAATCTCCTTTAGCAACAAGAATTGGATTGTCGTTTTTGAAAAAAAAAAAAATGGCCCCTCCTCTAGTTTTGTCTTCCAAAAACTTGCCAAAACCATTTTTGAAAAATGACTAAAGTCAGATTTTATAATCCAAGTTGTTTTATTTTACTAGAAAGGAACTGAAACTGGTGCATTTTTAACATCACTTGTATCCAAAGAACAAACTTATAGTACTGCAGTCAAGCAGTCATAGGATCAGTTACTTTGTTTTTATTTATTTCAAGCAATCTAACATTTTTCAAATTAAAAAAAAGGGGCACTAATGCACCCGTGTTATACTACATTTCCTTTCCTCCAACTTTGTAAGCCCTCCCCGGTTTTATTGCTTCTTTTACACATCAAATGTTACTCCTAAATCAGTTCTTCCATTATAATTTTTTTTTTTTTTTCTGAAAAGCCTTGTTCTTTTTTTTTAGTAAGGAAAAGTCTAGTTCTTGGGAAATGAAAGTTACTCCACGATAGTTAGTTCAAAGCATAATTGCCATTTCTATATACTTCCAAGACATCAATAAATTAAATTTTAGAACGGCATCAGATTTATGAAGCTACAACCCATCCAGGCAAGGTAATTCAAAAAACCAATAACAATAAAAATAACAATAACAATAATCACAACAATAATAAACAGACAATTTAGAATGAAGAACAAAGATCTAAAACTTGAATCACCGTTTTAGAGTTTTGGGCCATACCTGCCTGCCATAGTTGAAACATTTTCAAAGCTCGATATAGGAAGAAGACTCATTTCATTATCTTTTCTAGCATTCTCAATCTCTGCTTCACATTTTTCCAGTTTCGTCTTCAAGTCCAGAGCTTCCTAAAGGTGAACCATACCACATGACAAGAAGATCAAAATTATTCAAGTGACAAAAGAAACTGAAAGCACTAAATGCAGAATATTTGAACTTTGAAGAGAAAATACCCCCCCCCCCCAAAAAAAAAAAAGATGCGTATGGATTGAACAGCAGACCTTTTCCAAATCTTCCTTCACAGACACTTCTTTCTCAAGTTTTTCTCTGTAATCATTTTCCACCTGACTCAAATGTGTCTACACATGAATAATTGAAAAAATTAAAAAACTGAAAGGACTTTCAGTTAGTTAGAACACAAAAGAAGCTACGGCAGTTAAAGAAAATTCCTTACTTCCAGTGCTTTAATTACACCTTCAAGATCACCTGCCTTCCTAGACCATTCTTCAGCACTCTCTTTGTACAAATCAGCAAGTTTAGATACCTTTAGTTGTTAGTGAAAGAAAAGATCAATTAGTCTTTTTAAGAGGTGTCAGATACAGTAGTTCATAATCAGAAATCATTTAAAACATATTAACTAGCCGAATTTCCAATGCACTAGTCGTTAATATGATAGATTAGGCACAGTATCCCTCCTCAGCATTGTGTTGTTAGTGGTCTTATTACCATGACTTTGCTGTCGTCTTAGCTTTCACTGAATCAGATTGTTTCTTGCTCATGATCCAACAAATAAGAACGTGGAGTACATAACCCAGGTACTCTATGCCAAGTAATTTGTACCTTCTCTTTCTATGAAGAATACACGCTTCCAGAACTCAAAAACTACAATCTGCTAGAAAAAAAAAATGCCTCATACAAACAACAATCAGAAACAACTGGTTGCTCGCTGGCCCGCCGTTCTCTCCCGCCATTAAAGGCGCCATGAGGAAAACGACGCTGGTTTAATTTTTCCTAAATTAGGAAAAATTAAACCAGCGTCATAACTTCATTATATTTATTTTTTTAAATCATCCATATTTTGTTATTTATAAAATAATTATTTTTATTTATTCAGTATATTCATTTTGTAATTACTGTATTAAATTAGTGATTTAATAGTCGTAATTAAAATATTGTTAGTGTAAACATTTGATAAATTGTTTTGGTTTAATTATCCCATTGCTATAATTAATTAAACCAATGGTTTTAAATTTTGAAGCAATATATTATTAATTAATAATACGTAAAAATATATATTATGTATTTGATAAAATAATATATTTATTTATTTATTATATTTATTTATTATTTTTATTTTTATTACTGTATTAAATTAGTGCTTTTTAATTTTAAAATATATCTTATGTTATTAAAAATAATTTATTTATTTATTATATTCGCTTCTGTTATTTTTTACTTTATTTTTTTTTTTAAATTTATTCTAGTCACACATAATTATTATATTAATTTTTTGATAAATTGTAATCATTAAGTAATATAATAATATAGTCTTTCATTAATTAATAATACACATTAAATCACTTATAAGTGTAGTAACCATGTTTATTTTGGTTAATTATCTATTTAGGTATATGTTCTATTTAAGTATATTATAAAAAGTTACTCATTCTCTTGTTTATATCATATTTTTCATTTTGGGCACTAACACTGGAATCTGTTTTCTAGTATACTTGAACTCGTCTACACTAACACCCAAGGATGAGTTGGAGTTGAATCAATTCATTGAGTTGAATCGATTCATTTAAGATGACTTCGGAGGTTACATGAGACCCGCGAATTGGCGACTTCGGAGATTAAATGAGACCCGCAAAGGTCTCTTCCCTCCTGACCCGCACGCATCCTCTCGGGCAGGATCAACTTCATGAGCAAGCTAATTTTTCTTTCATGTGTTGGATAACCATTCTTCAGGATAATATTAAAGTTGCATCTTCAGCATCTACATTTATATGTTTTGTGCATATGATGACCTCTAAAGTTCATAAACTATTTATTTTCTATTTTCTGAAACAATGAAAAAATCATCATAATTAAAAGAAGAGAGGAAGTATTTTTTGTAGATTACTATCCATTTGCTTTTTCTTTTGGATGAACATCACCCATTAATTACAATTTCAAACTTGAATACAGATCTAGCAGTAATTACAAAGCAGTATGTGGCTATTATATAGCTGACAATGACAAAAACTGCGCTAGTAAAGATATCAAAACTATGAAAGCGGATCTTTTGAAAAGGTATTTTCAATTCACAAATAGTCCAACAAGACATTAGTACTACAAAAAAAAAAAAAAAAAAAAACTGAGTCATTGCAGTATTATTGGGAATAATCCAACAAAGGTAAGTTTGAAATATCATAAAGCTACTAGTTGGAAACATGTCTCTCCTACCTCCTCTGGTTGTTGTGGGAGGAACTAGCAAAGCTTTAACAAGGTATGAGAGCAAGGCATCTGCTCTATTGAGCATAGTTTATATTATCCACATCAAAGGCCAATCGTCTGTTTGCTTATCTCTAAACATGAGAAGTGTTAGTGGAAACAATCCCACGTAAGTTAAAATTTAAAAACAAAAAATGTTGTTATTAGTACAGAAAAGATTCTTTAACTTCAACTAGTAATTTGTGATGGACCTGAGCCCAATTTTAACAACATATCAAGGAAGATAGTTATTCTATTAGGTCCAAAACAATTCATTTGGAACACCAAAACTTCATATTAGTGACTTATGCATTTCATTGCACAAGTGCTCTGAAACAGCTTATTTTAGATCATCATGCAACAATGAAGATTACACCAATCAAAGAATAGAGATCTGAAATGAATCTAATACTACTAGAACTCACCGTTGCTACTTCTGCAGAAAAGCGCTCCTGATTAGTAGCAGCGGTGTCTTTAGTTGAACAGAGTTCCTACACTTATACAATAAATGTAATTATATTTCTTGCTTTTAACAAACAAAAAAGTCACAAGGTAAGATAAGGAAGAAGTAGGTATTGCATACAACGAGAATCTGAAAGTTCAGTTAGAGCAAACCAAACCTCTTGTACAGATGTCAATTTGTTTTCGAGTTCACGTAAACTCTCTTTGTACCAACTTAAGGAGTTCAAACATTCATTGTACTGTCTCTCAACCTAAGGAAACAAACCAGAAAAATTACTAGACTACCAGAAAACCAGTTCAATTTCTCATGTTTATGCTTCTCATTTTGTCACTTAAATGAACATTTAAAACAAAGGAAATAAGTATGTTACTGAAGAATGCAGGAGGAAGGAGGGAAACAAGAGACACACAGAAAAATGGACCAGTCAGATTCAGTCTTAATGACAAAACAGATGGTCCAGACTGGTCCCTCACGATATATGCCAGAGAAACTAGGCTATGTGATATAGAAGACGTAAATACAAGTAGTAGACTCACATCAGCTAATTTCGCAGACATATCCGACTCTAATTCAGTATGGCTTTTGCGAAGCTCAATGAAGCTATTAACTTTGGCAGTCAACTCATCATTAAGCCAAACATTGTGCCTCTCAATAAGTTCCTTCTCCTGTCATACAAGGAAATGACATCCAGAAGAAGTGCCAATATGTAAGCATTCAAGAGGTCTCAATAAGTCAAAGTAACACAAGCACATGACACTCAAGTGAATAATTAGGTAAAAAGCTAAAACAAAAGAATGGTATTATGAAACAAAAAGATGGAGGAACAAGAACAGCTTCTCAAATGAAAAATAGGAAAAAAATTCTGAGTTCGTAGATCTGTTAGTAGCAGGAAATAGTAAGACAAATACAGTGAACAATAGACAAAGAGAACAAGATCTCTCATGCACACAATTTGCTAATTTGTTCAGACAAGTATTATTCATAAGTTCAATCATAGTAGCTGGAATTTGATTCCCCAGTGGAGAAACCCATTTAGTTCGGTTGAAAGACAGTTAGAGAAAAATTATCTTCATGAACGAATCAATGGAAGCAGCAAACGCTTCCAGCTAACTGGAATGGACATTCACTACTTTCAATTGACACCTGCAGAATCAAAGAAGCTTAGCTACAAATTTACTCTGGTCATATTGAAGACTAGAGCCACTGAATGGATGCATCAGAAATGACCTTTTGATGGCTCTTCCATTCACCTTCATTTCTATTTTTTTCTTACGGCTTCATAGTGCAGATAAAAGAGTCAACACCACCATTGGAATTTTTTACAGTGTACTGCTTCAGGCACTTTACTAGCTCCTTTTTAAGTTATTTGAAAATTGAAACACAAGCAAATAAACCAAGTATTCAATATAGCTCAAGAAAAGATGAAGCACTCAGCTAAGAATAATAATCTATTGGCCTAAATGACATGTTAGACCAATTTGAAGAAGAAAACCAACTGCCGTCAGGAAAAAATTCCAAGAAATCACACATGGAAGGAATGTTCAGATTGCCAGTAAAAGAAAATACACACACCTGAGAGAGACGAGCACAGGCAGCATGACAACATGCAGATTCTGCCTCAATGTCATGTAACTTAGCCTCTTTTAAAGCGATCTCATCTGACAAGTGGACCTTCAGCGCAAAGCAAGAAATGTGAAACATCCTTGGTGTAACATAAACCCATATAAGAAGGATGGGAAACCTTAGAATTACATTTGGTGGCCTCCCAACGCGACCACTCCATACAAAAAAATAAATACAAGTGAAGCACCTGAAACTACACAGGACCATAGAGAACTTGAACTCTATGCTTCTTAAAGCACGACTCTCAAGAAGTATTAGATTACTCAACCCCTACCTCTCCTTAGTCCTTACAAGTTTTTCCTTGACATGGTATATTCACCAAAATTAATACGTCTCCAGGGAAGACTATTCCTAAATTTCATAAATGGCCTCCAGAAGCAATTTCGATGAGGTTTACATCAACCTATTACTGGTATCTGATGTCGAACCCTAGTCTCGTCCCAGAACGGAAGAAAACTTGGAGCCTTTCTATTGAACGAAACCAGAGACTATTCAATCGCTTCTATCAAGCTGCACAATATCAAAGCAGTAATTATTTTGACTTGGCAGGACGAAAGAGTAGCATTCGCAGACAGTGAAAACTAAACCACGGAGCAATTTGACTGCACACCGTGATTTCTAGCAAAGCAAGCCAATTTGGTTTGACGAACTCTGCATCACATTAGTAGCAATGGTGGCAGCATTCTTCCAGAACTAGTCTCAGTTTCTCTACCTGTTAAAAAGGTGACCGACAGAAGTTCGAACATCTTCTTCAGCAGGCATGTATTTTCGCCCCCTCGAAACTATAGAACCCTAACCCCTCGAAGAAGAAAAAACTGAAAAGAAAAGAAAAGCGCAAACAACAAAAAATCCAAAACAGAAAGGCGCGAAAGCGATGAAAGCCGAAAACAACTCACAATTTTGTCCAAATAGCTTTTTATGAGAGAATTTTTCTCTCCTATCTCCAAATCCTTCTGCTCCAACAGCTCCAACAACTGCCTCCTCGACTTATGCAGCTCCGAAACCTCGACTGATAACCTCTCAAGCTCTCCATCCTTCACAATCTGAAACGGGAACCAAATCATAATAACAAAAAGCATATATCAAGCACTAAGCACATCCTTTACGTGTCAATATAATATCTTACAGCTTTCAGGTGAGTCTGGTGCTTTTCCGCCTGGACCTCGGCGAGCTCAGACGCGCGTTTTTCTAGAGCGGAAGAGAGAGAAAGGTTCTCCGACTGAAGATTGGAGAAATCGAAAGAAAGAGATACGTACTTCTGTTCGAGGAGAGTGCAAGTTTGCTCGGCAGTAATCGACGAAGCATCGGATTTGGCTTTCGCGGTTTCAAGTTGAAGTATGAGATCGCGTATGTACAAGTCGGCCTTCACGGCCACCAGAGAAGCGTCGCCGGAGCACCGGCTAAATTCTTCTTCGGAGAGAAAAAGCGGCATTTATGAGAGGATGGAAGAAACTCTAAAGAGCGGGGAGCATAGATGCCAAAGAGAGGAGGACAAGGCACGATTCTGTCGGAGTAGGAGAACGAGAATGCACTGCGCGAGGGAGCCCTATATGACGGTTTCTAAGGGCGGTAACTCGAAACGCGAGTGATTCTAGTGGCTGCGATCAAGTTTGAGGGTCCCGGATTTTCAGATACGGCTGCCAAAGCGAGTGACGTTTCGGCCGTGGCGGGTCGCATAGTTTTAACTTCACAAGTTACGGTCTGATAAAAAAAAAATAATAATTAAGTTATCATAATGTAGTTCACCTCATTTGTTTCATAAACATAAATATTGTATTTATAAAAAAGATAAATACTTCGTTGACTTATTATAATAAGAGTACATGAACCTTTACTATTTATAATAGAGGAAGATAGTAAAATCCAATTATAATAAAACTACCATTAGAAGATTAACTCGAAATGTTAGCAAATTAGTAAAAAATGTGGAGTATTTTTTACTAATTTTTTTCTTATAGGGCATCTTATAGTTATATTTAGAAGATTATCAAGATAATCTATTTTTCTAAAAGGTTCCAGGGTGTCTGGCTCTGATACCAAATCTTCAGGGGGTACTCTTTTTCCTGGAGTATTCAGGTTCTAATCAGGATTATTTAATTCTGAGGAAATTACTCTTCTTAATATTTGTCTTCTAGGTTGTCTGGGAATTATAATAGGCCTAGGAGTCTCAAATACTCTAATATAATTATTTAAGGATAAAACAAAACAAATAAAACTAAAAATCACAAGATTACTAAAGATTAATACTAATGCAATATTAACAAAGAGCATATATTTTTTCTAAACACTTGATTATAATAGCAATAAATAAGAAAATATCAGATTCTAATAATTCTTCCAAACACTGAGGAATCCAAACAAAATATTCAAAAAGTCTTATACTAAGAATAAGTAAAAAAGATAAATACTTCGTTGACTTATTATAATAAGAGTACATGAACCTTTACTATTTATAATAGAGGAAGATAGTAAAATCCAATTATAATAAAACTACCATTAGAAGATTAACGTGACTAAACATCTTTAAACTAAAACACTTTTATGGGTCTATATCTTATGGGTTTGGGTCCATCCTCCAACATTTTTAGGTATGTGGGCATTCCTTTGTCGTGTGGAATTGAACCTATCTTTTGTGAATCCATATCTTATGGGCTTGGGTTATCTTCCAACATTTTTACATATGTGGGCCTTCCTTGATCGTTCGGGCCTATCTTTCAACAATAAAAAAATTCAAAATTTACTTATGAATAACAAACATTTCCGATATACTTGGTTTGTAATGTTTATTTTAAAGTTTGTTTGGATTAAGGGAAAACTCTAATTTTTTTAAGGAAAATAATAATAAGTGGCAAATTTATATTTACCATAAATCTATTATAATATATACGGATATTTAATATATATTTTTGAGGTAATCTATGTATAATATAAACTACTCTGATATGGGAAATAAATATAATTAAAGTGAATTTAATATCATAAAAATATTAATTTGATATTTTTACATATTAGTTTAATATTTCTTGGATATTTTATCTATCATATTAATATAAAATTTTATAAAATTGTTTTATTCACACTATGTAGTACAACAATTGCCAAAGCGAAATCTAAAGTTAAAATTGGCAAATAAGTAAAAAAATAATATCACTATGAATAATCAAAATTACATAATGAGTAGGTAAAGAATGTAGAGTTATGGTGTAGATCAAAAGTAGTGTCAAACAATTGATCTCTATTATAAGCATGTTGGGCATGTGGTCCATAAAATAGGTACTCATTTTCCAACACTAATTGATTCTATACCTTGTTGTGTATCCTTGCAAATGTACACCAACTGTGCTCACAACTAGAAGAAGAGTATTGTTGAATTTATGGAAAAGATAAACACTTCATTGACTTAATGTAATCAGAATACATGAACCTCTATTTATAATAGAGGAATGTAATAGAGTCCAATTACAATTAAACTATATTTGTCCCAATTACATATAAACTCTAACACTTAAAGATAAGTCATAACATAATTAAATAACCCGATATAAATAGAAGACTAACATGACTAAAACACCTTTAAATTGAAATTATTTTGTGATACCTACTTCCATAATAATTATGGCTTTGTAAGACTTCTTATTGTGTAAGACTCATCATGCCATCTCACGTGATCATGGTGGCTTCCACCAGATTGTGTGATCATGGTGGGTCATATCTTATGGATTTGGGCCCATCTTCCAATACTCTCGCATATGTAGGCCTTGGTCGTGTATGCTTGGACCCATTTCCCAACAAGTATATTTGCTTTAATATTCATTGTACATCAAACTTCAAATTAGGCATCAACCACCCATAATCCCTCCCACATATCAGTTGTAACATTGCATAGCAATTCTAGTTAGAGTATATTAAAACCGGATTTTCAAATTCAACATAAATAAAAGTTAAGAGACCTCACCTTGGAGTTTATCTAACATAAAGTTGTTCTCTTCTCTCTTAATTGAAAATTGTTGTTCATACATCTTAATATATTTATTCAAGACGATGCATATATCGTCTTTAGGTACTACCTGTTGAATATAATCTTGAAGGCCTACATTCCACTTTGCCTCCATTTTAAAGTCAATTGATCGAAGCAATGCCCTTGGTATCTACCAGATCCAATGGATGTTTAATCTTATTTTTCACCTCTTGTCATAAATCTCCCAAAATTTATGATAGAGCTTAGGGAAGAAAAAATGCATGAAATAGTGTAACATGTACATATCCAATCAATGGTTGTTCCTCATTATCTAGTGACTTGAAAACTTTTACATGTGTCCCATGAGAAGTATAGTTTTATAAAATTCCATTAGAAAACCATCACAAGAATCAACTGCTCCACCTTCTCCCCCCTCTTCTCGTCATCCTTTGTGAGGTAAGAAGCAAGAACTCCATGCAAGAATCAACTCCAACCACCACAAGTGTTGAAGATACCTTACCTTGATTCAAGCCTGTTGAAGATACCTCGCCGTGATTCAAGGCTCCACTTTTGTACACTTTCAGTTGAGGATAAGTAGCCCTGATTAAAAGCTAATTCTTTGTATATTTTCCATTTTAGTTTGATTTTTAATATTATGTATATGGCATTGTAAAGATTATAAATTCATCATCCTCACCACCTTCGAAGGGTGGTATCATGGTATCCAAGCCGTCGTTCTACCCTGTCTCTCAGAAGATTTGCCAAAATTTTTCTCACTGAGCTTCACTGCTCATTTATTTTTCTGCCACGATTTCTTTGTTCATTGCATCATTCGTTGTCTGTCATTTGTCGTAGCCGATTGTTGTCGGTAAATCCGGTCACTGATTGACGGATACCTTTCGGAGTTTGAGTCAGACGCGCATAACGCCGGAGAAATTTTATCTCATCTCTCGCGTTTTAAGTTCGTTGTTTGCCGCCACCTTCTAGAATCAGCATCGTTCGGCATCGCCGTTTGCCGGTTTCTTCTCCGTCAACTTCTTCTCAGCCTTCGGTGTTATCAAACCAGTTTTTCTCGCTTCCATATTTACAGAAGACTCTTGCTGCGCTTCTTTGAGCATCGTCTGCTCCATCGAGCAGATAGAGAAAAAAAAAAGGCAAAAAAAAAAGGTTTATGAATCTTCTCATCTTCTTCCTTTTAACACTCCAATCCATATGATCACTAACAAGTTTTCTTCCTCCAATTATCTTCTTTGGAAAAACCAATTTTTTCCTCTCCTTGAGAGTCAAAAATTGTTAGCCTACGTCGATGGTACTCTTGTTCCACCACCTCGTTTTGAACCAGCAACCTCTACCACACTCAACCCCAAATTTCTGGCACGGAAATCAACCGATCAACGACTTCTCAGTTTATTGCTCTCCTCTCTCATCGAGGAAGCCATGGCTGTTGTTGTTGGCCTCTCCACTGCCCGCAATGTCTGGGTCGCTTTGGAGAATACCTTCAGCCATCATTCGAAAGCTCGTGAATTGCGACTCAAGGATGATTTGTTGAGTACGATCATACCTTTAAAGCTCTTTGTGACCAGTTTCATGCCATTGGTAGACATGTCGAGGACATTAACAAAGTGCATTGGTTCCTTCGTGGCCTCGTCGCCGATTTTTCCAGTTTTTCTACCGCTCAGATGGCTCTCACTACTCTCCCCTATTTTATAGATTTAGTTTCTAAAGCAGAAAGTTTTGAGTTGTTCTAGCGGTCCCTCGAGCCTTCTGCCACCACTGCAGCCTTCACAACGACTAATCGTGGTCGTACCAATACCCATGGAACTTCCTCTGCTTCTCGTGGTAACCAGCGAGGTCGTTCTCACTCCCATGGTCGTAAATCTTCCAACCGTGGACGCCCCCACTCTGGTCAGGGTCGTTGTCCACCCCGCTGCCAAATTTGTCGCATGGAGGGCCATTATGCTGACCGCTGCAATCAGCAGTATACTTAGACTGATTCCTCGGCTAATCTTCCTGAAGCCTTTAACACCTCTTGTTCTCTCTCTGGATTCAAGGCTACTGACTGGTTTTGGGACACTGGGGCTTTGACCCATATGACCACCGATCCATCTACTTTGGATTAGTCCAAAAATTACACGGGTAAGGACTCTATGATCGTAGGAAATGGTGTATTTCTACCCATTACTCACACTGATACTTTTTTCTCCTGTTCGAAATATTAACTTATTAGATATCTTGGTTGTCCCTCATCTCACTAAAAATCTTATTTCAGTTAGTAAATTAATGTGTGATTTCCCTCTCTCCGTTACATTTAATAATACCTTTTTCACTATCCAGGTGCTGGAGCGCAGGAACTCTACCTTTCTTTTTGTACTTATAAATAAATCTCTACGTGCTTCATATGATTTATGGCATGCTCATCTTGGTCAGGTGAATCACTCTATTATTTCATTTTAAAATAAAAAATGATATCTTTCTCTTATGTCTTTATTGCCTTCTCCCTCGCTATGTAGTACCTGCCAACTTGCTAAAACTCATCGTTTGCCTTATTCTCGAAATGAACACGGGTCGACTCATGTATTAGATCTTATTCATTGCGATCTTTGGGGTCCTTCCCCTGTCAAATCAAATTCGGGTTTTATCTACTATGTAATTTTTATTGATGATTATTCCCGATTCACTTGGCTTTATCCTTTGCAATTTAAATATGATTTCCTAGATATTTTTCTTCAATTTCAAAAATTTGTGGAAATCCAACATTCCACTTGTATCAAGATTTTTCAAAGTGATGGTAGTGCCGAATTTACTAGCAATTGTTTCAAAGACTATCTACATTATTCTGGAATTCAACATCAACTCTCTTGCCCATATACACCTGCTCACAATGGCCGTGCTGAAAAAAAACATCGTTATGTGACTGAGACTAGCTTAGCACTTCCCTTCCACTCCCACCTTCCTCCTCATTTCTAGGTTGACACTTTCAGCACTGCAACTTATATCATCAACCGGTTACCCACTCCGCTTCATGGTGGTAAGTCCCCTTTTGAACTTTTATACGACTACTCTCCAAATTATGAGAACTTTCATCATTTCAGTTGTCATGTTTATCCTTGCTTGCGTGATTATATGCCTCATAAACTTTCTCCTTGCAATATTCCTTGCATTTTCTTGGGTTATAGTCCCTCTCACAAAGGGTTTCGTTGTCTTAATCCTCTCACCACTAGGCTATATATCACCCGCCATGCTCAATTTGATGAAACTCACTTTCCTACAATCCCTAGCTCCCAGGCCCAACCTATTTCTTCTCTTCACATTTCCAATTTCTTGGAATCGTGACTTCACCATATTGAGCCACACACCCCTTCACCCCCACCCCATTCCCCGCCTATTCCTCAATCCAGCGCCTCCCCATGTAATATTTGTTCTGACCCTTTGGATGAGTCTGTGCAAGTTGATAATCCTCTTGCAGGTGCTTCTTTGTCACCCTCGGCCTCTCGTCCACCTTCCATTGAGACCGCTGCTAATCCTCCTTCTCCCTTGCGCTCTCATCCTATGATCACCTGAGCTAAAGCTGGAATTTTCAAGCATCGTTATCCAGCGCATCTTGGTGTCTTGAGCTCCTCTGGACTTATTCCAGCTCTTCTTACTTCCACTGAGCCCAAAGGATTCAAATTTGCTGCTAAGAATCCTACTTGGCTTGCTGCCATGGATGAAGAAGTTCAAGCTTTACAACAAAATGACACTTCGATTTTGGTTCCTCGCCCTGCCAACACTAACATCGTGGGCTCTAAATGGGTGTTTCACACTAAATATTTGCAGGATGGTTTTGTCGAGCATCTCAAAGTTCATCTTGTTGCTAAAGGTTATACCCAAGTACTTGGTCTCCACTACACTGACACTTTTAGTCCAGTTATCAAAGCTACCACTGTTCGTGTTGTGCTTTCTCTTGCTGTTACCAATAAATTGCCTCTTCGGCAACTTGATGTCAATAATGCTTTCCTCGAAGGCACCCTTACCAAACATGTTTATATGGAACATCCTCTTGGGTATATTGATCCTCGCTTTTCTACTCATGTCTGTCTGTTAAAGATAGCTCTCTATGGCTTAAAACATGCTCCCCGTGCCTGGTTTCAGCATTTCAGCTCCTTTCTTCTCACACTTGGGTTTTCTTGCAGCCGTGCTGACACCTCTCTCTTTGTCTTTCATCAGCAATCTAGCCTTATTTATTTGCTTCGTTATGTTGATGACATTATTGTTACTGGCAACAATCCATCTCTACTTGACAACTTTACTCTTAAACTTCATTTTGAGTTTGCTACCAAGGATCTGGGCTCCCTTAATTATTTTCTTGGTCTTGAAGCATCTCTCACTCTTGATGGTCTATTTATCTATTAGTTAAAATATGCTCAGTATATCCTCACTCGCGGTCAGTTGCTCGACAACAAACCTGTTCACACCCCCATGGTTGTTTCCCAACACTTGTCTGTTGATGGTTCTCCCTTCTCTGATCCTACTCTCTATCGGTCTCTGGTTGGCACCCTTCAGTATTTGACCATTTCACGCCCAGATACTGCTCATGCAGTCAGCCAATTTCTGCACGCCCCTACTGTAGATCATTTTCTTGCTGTTAAGCGTATTCTTCGCTCCCTCCACTTTGGTCTTCTTTTTCGTCCATCCTTTGTTCCCAATGCGCTGGTAGCTTATTTGGATACTGACTGGGCTGGCTGTCCCGATACTTGTCGTTCCACATCAAGCTACTCCATTTATCTTGGTAACAATCTAGTTTCTTGGAGTGCAAAGAAGCCACCTACTGTCTCACGCTCTAGCTGTGAATCTGAGTATCGTGCCCTAGCAATGACCGTTGTTTAACTTCTTTGGCTTACGTATCTTCTGCATGATCTCAATGTCCCCATTCCATAGCATCCCCTGCTCTTATGCGACAACAAAAGTGCTATCTTCTTAAGCTCCAATCCTGTTTCCCAAAAGCGGGCCAAACATTTTGAATTAGATTACCATTTTCTTTGGGAACTCGTTGTCGCTGGCAAACTTCGCACCCAGTATGTGCCCTCTCACCTGCAGGTTTCTGACATCTTCACCAAAAGTGTTCCTTGACCTCTTTTTGAATTTTTCCGATCCAAGCTTCATGTTCGTTCCAATCTGATGCTCAGCTTGAGGGGGGGTGTTGTTGATACCTTGCCTTGATTCAAGGCTCCACTTTTTTATACTTTCAGTTGAGGATAATTAGCCCTGATTAAAGGCTAATTCTTTGTATATTTTTCGTTTCAGTTTGATTTGTAATATTCTGTATATGGTATTGTAAAGTTTATAAATTCATCATCCTCACCACCTTCAAAGCGTGGTGATTTTTATCAAATCGTCTCAATAGGAATCAATTACCAATAACTTTGGCATTGTAAAAGCAAATTCCATGCAATATGAAAAAGACTGATTTCGTAGGGACTCCTTCCATTATAATCTAATCAACATCTCTCAAATTATCATTCTAGAGAACAAGGCGGTCATGATGCCCTTGTGGACGCTTTTGATTACAACAACATTCTTCATTACCATGTCGTGTCATGGAGATTCACCTTCCAAAAATTCTATTTCAGGAAGCACTCTTAGCCTTCGTTGAGTTCGCTAATGGTGGGACGAGCTATGTATCTCTCAGTTGGATTAAAATTGTACCTCCAACTTGGTTATTTTTGTTGCAGCTCAATGGAACCACTACATCTATTACTGCTAATATTCAGTTCATATTTCTATCAAGTTAGAATCACAACTCGTGGAGGACTTCTAGTGGGAGGATAGAAGTAACACCAAGACATCCTTTCTAGTCCCACTTCAAGTAGGACTCAAATTACTAGTTCCTAGGTGTCTATATGAAGACACGTTGCTCCTGGTAAAAAGTCCAAATTTATGAAGAAGGTGCAAGAAATTGTCTTAAAGATGGATTAGGATTCTACTATAAAAGAGTTTCAGTTTAAAGGTGTTTTAGTCATTAGTCTTCTATTTATATTAGGTTATTTAATTATGCTTGGACTTATCTTTAAGTGTTAGACTTTGGGTGTAATTGGAACAAAAGTAGTTTAATTGTAATTGAACTCTACTGCCCTCCTCTATTATAAATAGAGGTTCATGTACTCTGATTATAAAAAGTCAATGAAGTAATTCTCTTTTCCATAAATTCAACACCATTCTTGAGTAGGAAGTTCGTAGAAAGGACTTCGGAGAATCGTCAACATCTAATTCTGCCTAAGTGTCGATACTAGGGCAGGAACTTCGAGAGGAATTCCAACAAGGGCAAGGATAGAAGCAAGTCCAAATTTGGAAGGAATGTGGAAAGCTAGAATTGTGGGAAGTCTGATTGCATAAAGAAGAACTGCAGAGCACTAAAGAAGGATGAAAATAAAAATGATGTTGCAAATACTGTGGCTGAAGAAGTACAAGATACTTTACTTTTGTCGAATGATAACCCTATTGACTCTTTAGAGTTGGTTTCAAGAACTTGTTTTTACACCAATGCGCATTGTGAGATCATGGATAATTATGTTGCTAGAGATCACAAGAAGGTGTATTATTTTTATGGAGCAACTTTGCAAATTGTCGGCATTGGTGATGTTAATTTGAAGATGTCAAATGGGTCAATGTGGAAAATTCAGAAGGTGAAATATGCACCAAAACTGATGTGTAATTTGACCTCAGAAGGGCAACTTGATGATGAAGGTCATAATGTGACTTTTAATGGTGTTATGGGAAAGTCACAAAAGGAGCCATGGTTGTTGCACGTGGAGTTAAAATTGGAACTCTATACATCACTTCTAGTTGCAAAGACACGGTTGCAGTCATTGATGCTGGAACGGATTCTGATTTGTGGCATTATAGGCTAGGTCACATGAGTAAGAAGGGAATGAAAGTGTTTCAGTCCAAAGGGAAGCTACCAGGGTTGAAAATTGTAAACATCAGTTTGTATGAAGGCTGTATTTTCGGCAAGCAGAAAAGGATTACCTTTTCTAAGGCTAGAAAGGAGCAAAAGACAACAAAATTGGAGTTGGTTCACACAAATGTGTGGGGGCCTTCAACTGTTACCTCCCTTGGTGGTTCTAATTACTATGTGACGTTTATTGATGATGCAAGCAAAAAGGTATGGGTTTATTTCCTGAAAAATAAATTTGATGTCTTTGATACCTTCAAGAGATGGAGAACAATGGTTGAGAATGAGACAGATTTGAAGGTGAAGTGCTTGTAGTCAAATAATGGGGGTGAATACATAGATGATAATTTCAAGTTGTATAGTGTTGATAGTGGAAGCAAGATGACGAAGATCATTCTTGGAAAACCTCAATAGAATGATGTGGCTGAAAGGATGAATATGACTTTGAATGAGCATGCTAGGAGCTTGGGATTACATGCGTGACTGCCAAAGATATTTTGGTCTGAGGCTATTTGTACCGCTGCCTATTTGATCAACTGTGTTCCTTCAACACCATCGGATTGCACAATACCAGAAGACATTTGGAGCAACAAAGAGGTAAAATTTTATTTCTTGAAATTTTTTGGTTGTGTTTCTTATATTCACATTGATTATATTGTTAGAAGTACACTTGATGCTAAATTTAAGATATCTTTTATTATTGGCTATGGTAGTACCGAATTTGGTTATCGCTTTAGGGATAACCAAAGTTGTGAGGATATCGGGAGCAAAGACGTGATCTTCAATGAAAGTGTCCTGTATAAAGACAGGTTGAAAATAGAGTCTGAGAGCACAAGTGATAAAGCTAAGAAGTTTGGAGTGATTCAGTTGAGAGATCTTCAAGTTATAGAAGTGGAGAATACTATCCAGGAAGACTAAGAAAACATTCCAAGTAAATCAGAACATTCCTGTAATTGAACTCAGCAAATCTGCCATAACTAGCAGACCACCACAGAGGTACTCCCCTACGATGAATTATATTATGTTGAGTGATAAAGGCGAACCAGAGAGTTATGAGGAAGTCATGCAAGTTGATGAATCAACCAAGTGGGAGTTGACTATGAGGGATGAGATGGATTCGCTGTTATCCAATCAGATGTGGCAATTGATTGAGTTACCAAAAGAGAAGAAGGTTGTGCAGAATGAATGGGTGTAGAGAATAAACGATGAACATGATGGCATCAAGTTGTACAAGGCAAGACTAGTGGTAAAGAGCTTTCAACAAAAATAAGGCATTGACTACACTATGATTTTCTCTCTGGTAGTGAGATTGACTTGCACTTAGAGCAATTGGATCTAAAGACAACTTTTCTTCATGGTGATTTGGAGGAAGAAATTTAGACGATGCAACACATGGTTTCAAATCACAAGGAAAGGAGAAAAAATTGTCAAACTTCAAATGAGTTTGTATGGTCTTAAACAGGTTACAAGACAGTGGTATAAGAAGTTTGACATCTTCATGAGTTGTATTGGCTTCTTGAGGTGCTAGGCGGATCATTGTTGTTATGTGAAGAAACTTGATGACTCATACATCATTCTACTGCCATATGTTGATGACATGTAGATAGCAGATGCTTGCAAACAAAAAATTGATACGTTGAAAAGGGAGTCATCCAAGAAGTTTGTAATGACGGATTTGGGTGCTGAAAAACAAATCCTTGGGATGAAGATTACAAGAGATATTGATGTCTTAAAATTGTCACAAGAAGAATATGTGAAGAAGGTGTTGAGTAGATTCAACTTGAATGATGCAAAACCAGTGGATACTCTTTTGGCTAATTACTTTAGGCTATCAAAAGTGCAGTCACCTTCTACAAAGTAGGAGCTAACATACATGGCCAATGTGCCTTATGCTTCTTCTATTGGCAGTCTCATGCATGATATAGTGTGCACTAGACCAGACATAACTCATGTAGTGGGAGTTGTGAGTATATATATGAGTAATCTGGGTAAACAAAATTGGGAAGCAGCGAAGTAGATTCTCAGGCATTTGAGAGGCACTACATACTAAGCCTTATGTTTCAAAAAGTTAGACTTGGGATTACAAGGTTATGCAGATGCTGACATGGCTAGAGACAACGGTGGCAGGAAGAGTACCAATGGATATGTATACACATTGGGTGGTAAAACAGTTAGCTGGGTCTCTAAGTTGTAAAAGATAGTTGCCCTTTCTACTATTGAGGCAGAATAAGTCGCCATGACTGAAGCCAGTAAAGAGATGGTGTGGTTGTAGTCTTTCTTGGAAGAATTAGGTCTCAAGCATGGGAAGAATGTGTTGTATTGTGACAGTCAAAGTGTAATTCATTTAGCAAAGAACCCTGTTTATCATGCCAATACAAAGCACATACAAGTGTGTTACCTCTTCATTAGATTGGCTCATGAGGATGGAGTATTAACACTTGAGAAGATTAAAAGGGAGTAAGAATTCACATCATATTGTTGAAGAACAAATATGGAAGAGTCTTACATGACTCTCACAATAAGAAGTCTTACATAATCACAATTATTATGGAAGGAGGTCTCACAAAAGAGTTTCAGTTTCAAGGTATTTTATTTATGTTAGTCTTCTATTTATGTTGAGTTATTTAATTATACTAGGAGTTATCATTAAATGTTAGAGTTTTGGTGTAATTGGACTCTACTACTTTCCTCTATTATAAATAGAGGTTCATCTACTCTGATTACAATAAGTCAATGAAGTTTTTCACTTTTCATAAATTCAACATGGTATCAGAGCAGGTTTAGTGAGTTGACTTGGTCAACCCATAGAGATAGTGTGATCCTTTTCTGATCTATTATTTCTGGCAGTTTAGGTTCCTATCTATCTTTTGTTTTTTACCCGTCAGAGTTGAGGAAGCAAGGGGTACTATCACCACTTTGATAGTGGACATGATGAAGCAAGAACAGTTGTTTGCTTCACAAGGAGGCTCCATCATTCTCACTTAGATTGAGACGTAGTGAGTAGTTGTTTATTTTTGGAAGTCATATTGATCTACATCATCGGAGAAGACGACTCTGGTTTTGTTTCTCATGCAAAGACAGAAAAAGATTGTTGCCTTTGGGAGTCATATTGTGTTTCTAACTTTGTTTGTCCGAATAGCGGCTTCCCTTGGTTTATGCTTCGGTGACGACGAATCAGCCCGCTTTGTTGGAAGCTTGCTCCAGATTGGTTGCCATTTCTGGACGACGATGAAGGAGCAAATAAGTATCTCCTTGACAACAAAATTTTCATTGTTGTCTGGATGTCTCTACTACTGCATCTTTTTACTTTTGGAAGAGTTCCATTGTCTCGCTCAAATTATTGCCATCAATCTCTGTTGACTATACATGATGACTGCTAATTGATTCATGGCTGATCTTCTATTTCTAGAAGTTCTAACTGCTTGGCTAATTCTAGCTGTCCATTGCTCTCTGCCAGAAGGTGTTTATAAGTTGCTGATAAATCGTATTTTGTTGGGAGTTGTTTTGAACTTGTATCCAAATCGTGTCCTGCTGAGATCTCTGGTTGGCTTATTTTCTATTTCCAGTGTCGTGAGATCATTTTATTCTTGGCATCTCTCTAATTAATAGCGTAGAATTTTTTTGCTCTACTGTCGACGACTTTTCAAGCTTGGTCTCGACTGGGTATCTCTATTATTGGCCATTGAGATATGCAATTACAAAAACTTTCCATACTTGCTGATTAGAAACTTGTCTTTTTAATGCATGTTGCTGCTTCTGGAAGTGTTGAGGATCTGTAGATTTCAATAAATCTACTGAGATATTTAGCGACTCCAACTATTTTTGGCTCGTCTCTTTGGCTACCATTTCTGTTGCTTGGTTTCCACAGGAACATGACCCACTGTTGCCGAAGAAAGAAGACACGTTGTTGAAAACTTATTTTTTTATTTTTAATTGAGTGCTAGTTCTACCGAAGTCTCGGACCAAACCCGTCCGAGTCAACTCAGCGAACCCAGCTTGGTTTTGTCCCATGTCACTACTGTCGAGCAACACCACATGACCGAGCCAACTCGGGTCAACTTGAACTGAGATAACTCGGGTCCAGGTCAACCTAACTCGGTTCACTTGTTTTCTACCCATGTTATACGTGTCTGGGTCCAAAGTTCTATACCTATTTTTCTTGCGACTAGGCTATATTGGTTTGATATCTTACTCGGTTCGACTGGATTCTCTATCTCCGACTGAATTATTGTCTTGGATTATTACTCGGTTCCAACATACTACTTGGTGCAACTTGCTTATTTACTGATGGACTCACTACGAACTATTTCTTGTGTTCTTATTACTATTAAGGACTTTCATTATTTACCGTTTATCTACTTCTATACTATTACAAATTTGGTACATGTTATTTGAGCATTAGCCCATTTCTGCTATTGCTATTGTCTCTATTTGATTGAGACTTTATTTCAGAAGAAGAACTCCATGGTCACTTGCCTTGGGTTCATTATTTGTTGACTGTTGTCGGCATTGGTTCGTCTGGTGCGGAATTTGAAGCACATGGTGGCCTCAATATCCTATCTTCCTCTTTACCCATTACCCATTGGTTATTTGACAATCTTTCTCCTACCGTCGTTTATTTGACTTTCACCCAACCTCTTGTGTGTTGCTTTAGTTGGTTTACTATATATATGTGGGTGTTTTAAGTCCATTGAGACTTTTTATTTTTATTCGTGGGTCTTTTATCATCTTCTTGTGAATGACAGACATTACTCACTTATCACCCATTTCTACCTTTGAGAGTCGGTGTCCGGGTTGGGAGACCGTGATGGAGGAGCTTATTACTACATCTATGTTATTTGGTTCAAGTTAGGATCATTGCCATTACCTCCCAGCTTGAGGGGGGGGGTGTGGTGGGTGGGCGGGTGTTGAATTAAAAGAAGAAGCACAATAAAGAGGTATTTTATTCCATATGTTGTGGTAAGTTTTATATGACCAAAATATTCAAGAAAGGGGGAGCACAAAAGATGAAGATTTGGATCTATGAAGAATTGTATTTGTTAAGTTTTTTTTTCATCAAAGGAAAATTGAAGACCAAGAATCCTTTTCATTGCATGCTGAAGTTATAAACTCCACCTTGAGGGGGAGTGTTGAAGAGAAAATATGAAAGAGTCTTACATGACTCTCACAATAAGAAGTCTTATAGAGTCACAATTATTATGGAAGGAGGTGTCACAGACGAGTTTCAGTTTGAAGGTGTTTTAGTTATGTTAGTCTTCTATTTATGTTGAGTTATTTAATTATACTAGGACTTATCTTTAAGTGTTAGAGTTTGGGAGTAAATGGGAAATGATAGTTTAATTCTAATTCAACTCTACTACTTTCCTTAATTATAAATAGAGGTTCATGTACTTTGATTACAACAAGTCAATAAAAAAATTCTCTTTACCCTAAATTCAACAGATATGTTGACAAAGACTGTTACGATTGAGAAACTGAAGTTGTGTGCAACTTCACTTGGACTTCTCTCTGAGGATTGAGAAGTTGTTGCCACTGTAGAGGAGATATTGATGATGGATTAGTCTCCAAGTGGGAGATTGTTAAGTTGTGAAGCCAAATCAACGCCCTACACTGAGTTGGTACGCAGATCGACCTTCGCAGTAAGATCACCATAGGGGTTGGAAGGGGGCGGAGCCCTTGAAAGGTCCATGATTTATTGACTGTTGTTTCATTAAAGACAGTTTGGGGATTTCACACTTGTAATCCAGTTGTCCTAATTTTATTTTTATATTTGGGGGCGTTGTGGTTAGGGTTTCATCACTTGGAGTAAGATCATCAGTTGTGACTAGAAGAGGTTCGAGAAAAATCACCTGTAAGTATGTGCGGTGTTGATTTTCAGGACTCCATGAATTTAGGTCATGGAGAAAAAGAGAAAGAAACTCATTGGGAGAAAATTGGAGGAAGAAGGGTTATGGAATTGATTCTTCCTAACCCTCCCCCTGAAGCTCCATTTATTGATTTATGAAACTAAAATATTACAATAATACCCCTAAACTTAGGGTTTAGGGTTAAGGGTTTTAAACCTGGAACATTAACATAATTACATCAATGCCATCTCTATAAGATGACCCTTTATTTACCATCATGCCTGTATATGGGTCTATGGGCCTTCTCCTTGATCTATGGGCCTTGAGCCTGTCTTCTATTTCTCTTGGATCCATAGGTCTTACTTGGTCTTATGGGCTTGGGTCCATCTTCTTATACACTTTGATATGTGGGCCTTCCTTGGTCGTGTGGGTTTGGGCCTTGTCTTCCAACACTCCCCCTAAAGCTGGAGGTGAGAGAACAGCATGAGCTCCCAGCTTGCCGCAAATGATGTATAATTTTATTTTTTTTGTATAATATGCCTTCATCTTCCAACACTCTCCCTCACGCTGGTTCTCTCGTTCATGAGGCCCAACTAGTATAATATCAGTGAGAGTAAAATCACTCCTAGCAGCTAAGACATTGCTCTAAAGTGTGCACCTCCACCACCTTGTCCCTCTACAGGACAAAGACTCTCAAGTGGTAGAGTAATATATGATATTAATGGGAAAAAATAACATAAATATAACAATAAGTTCCTTCGTCACGGACTTCCAATCACAAAAATGTGATATTTTTTACGAGGATGAAGTTCATCTGTCATGGACTCTCAACCACAAATAAATTTGATATTTTTTACGGGGATGAAGTTTCTCCGTCATTAGACTCCCAACCACAAATAAATTTGATATTTTTGACGGGGTTGACAATAAATAGAACAATAAGTTCCTCTGTCACAGACTCCCAACCAAAAAAAAATTTGATACTTTTGACGGGGTTGACAATAAATAATGGTAGGAGGCTACCTCTTCTTCAATAATAATGTCTCATGAATAGAGACACAATAGCAGCAGCTGAAATGGGCTTGGCTTGGGCCCATTTAACACGACCTAAAATAATCCTTGTAATATCACTCATGAAATAATCCAATGCACAAATCTAGACCAAATAATATGTTGACCAATGAATAATTTGTCAATTCTTCAAAAATAATAATCGAGCCAGTGAAATTTTTTTTACCGAGTCACACCAAAATCTTGGACATGTTTACCGAGGCATAAAATAAGTGGCCTCAGTCAAGTTGACCCGAACTGGGCTGACTCGGTCGGAGTTGACTCAGTCTGGCTGGTGCTGAAACAGTGGTTGGCTAGGATGCTGGCTGGCTGGTCCGAGTTGACTCGGGCGAGCTGAATGGACGCGGGAGAGTCCTGGTTGCGCCAAACGGAGTGTTGGGTTATCTTGGCACTGAAGTGTTCATAAATTTTTCCTAACTTAGTAAAAATTGATGAACAGTTCTTCGTCTTCCTCTTCTCGACGCCGAATAGGGCGGAAACTCGGAAGGATAGTTTCCGAATAGCAGCAGCAGGTTTTCCTATTCATCCTTCCAGAAACGGCAACACAACTTCTCCTCGGCACCGAACAGAGAGGGAAACAGTCCTTCTTCCCCGCGCAGAAGAGACGGAAAAGAGGAAGGCGACTTTCTAGTCGTCCGCTCCGAACAGAGAAGAACTTTCCGAAAAACATCTAATTTGGCAACTCGTCTTCCTCCCCACCTTCTTCGGCGGAAACAGAGTTTCGCGGGAGGAAACTTTCCCCACGAGTGTTCGGATCTCTCAGGCAAAGTCGGGCAAGCGAGACCCGACAGCGGCAACGGCTCCAATTGTAGCTTCGCAAACACTTCATCCATTTCTGGATTGGCCAAAAACCTCACAGAGAACGTAAGTCGGATGCTGCGGCTTGAACTAAGGCGGCGTCGAGGACTGCTCCCCGTGGCCTGACGGAAAGTAATAAACGCTAGACCCCACAGTGGGGATATTCACAGAACTGTCGGTGCACGCCTTCCAGATATGAGGATCGATACTCCGAAGCTCGTTCGCCATCGCAATTAGGGCTCAGCGCTGAGACACCACCACCTCGTCGAAAGCTATGGAAAGCGACGAGCTGGAGGCGTCTTAGGTCCAGTGTAGGTAAGAGCTCAGTGTGGGGAGATCACAGCAGAGCTTGAAGACCCTCTTGGCGGGGAAGTCTTTGGAACTATGGCGAAGTCGGTAGCCACCAAAAGCAGAAGCAGAGAGAACACGCTGATGAAAATGGCCGAAGGAGAAAAAAGGGAAGACGGCGGATGACCTCAACTCCAACGACGACTTCTTCTGAGAAATCGTTACTGGGCCATTAGAGAAATTTATGAGAGTGAGGATGATCCCGCCTCTCACTGGTCAATAGTACTCCGAAAAAGTCCCAGAGAATTGTGTGGCGTACAGGAAAGCAGCGGGCATCTACACCAAGCCGAAAGCCATGGCAGTAGAGCAATTCAAACAAGTTTTCAAGGACGAAAGACAACAATAGAGCAGTAAGAAAAAAAATATTAAGGAACTAGCACTTGTTCAAGACTCCAAGAATTTAGCTTATGGAGAAAAAAAAAAGAAACTCATTGGGAGAAAACTGGAGGAAGATAGGTTATGGAATTGATTCTTCCTAATCCTCTCCTTGAAGCTCTATTTATAGATTTATGAAACTAAAATATTATAATAATACCCCTGAACTTAGGGTTCAGGGTTTAGGGTTTTAACCCTGGAACTTTAACATAATTACTTCAATGCCATCTGTATAAGATGATCCTTTATTTACCATCCTGCCATCAATGTATATGGGTCTATGGGCCTTTAGCCCGTCTTCTATTTCTCTTGGATCTATGAATCTTCTTTGGTCTTATGGGCTTGAGCCCATCTTCTTATACACTTTGATATTTGAACCTTCCTTGGTCGTGTGGGCTTGGGCTCTGTCTTCCAACATGCGGTTTCTCTTGTAAACTATTTCATCTTCATAGTGGATTACTGTAGCGATAGAAGATAAGAGGTAGTCTCATCTTGAGGCAAACCTGTATAAATTTTGTTGTATTTTTTTGCTTATTTTTCCTTCTTCCGCGATTATTATTGTTAAGAAATAGTTCCACATGGATTAGTGAGTACAAAGATCTTGAGTTTATTAGTTGGGAAAGAGGTTTCCAAAATTGACTAGTCATTTTGAAATAGGGCCTTGGATCCAATTTAACTTAGTATCAGAGAAGGTATTCATATGTGGGCCTACACCTAAACTATCTACTTGTAGAGCCACAAAAGAAGGCCTACACCTAAAACTATCCACTTGTAGAGCCACAAAAGAGGGCCTACACCTAAACTGCCTACTCCTAAATTATCCACTTGTAGAACCACAAAAAATGGTTTACACGTGAGGGGGAGTGTTAATAAATAGTTCCACATGGATTAGTGACTACAAAAATCTTGAGTTTATTAGTTGGGAAAGAGGTTTCTTAAATTGACTAGTCATTTTGGGCCTTGGATCTAATTTAACAATTATTATTATTGCTCTCGTTAGTTTGGAATTAGGGTGCCTATTCCTAACACAACTATGAATGTCCAACCAACTCAAGTTAGAACTCAATTAGAATACTCTAATCATAGAGAATTATTATCAAGGTTGAAGTTATCCTTTTGATTCCAATGGTTCTAAGAGTCAAGTACTTTTGTCTACTGCATTGGAGGTCCCTAGTAGGTAGCCTCTTAGTTGTTGCTTAAACTTTGATAGTTGCATCCAGAGACTGGTTAGCATTATTGTCTACTTCAGCTAGTTATCGATTTATAGTGATAGTTTTGGTGATGTCTACTTCAGTTCAGGTCAATATTACTTTTCAATTTGGCTTCCAAAATTCCCAGAGTATTCCCTAGTTTTTATCACTTTAGAGTAAAGTTCAGTTGGCTTGCTTGTTTGCATTGATTGTATATCTTTCGTATCATCAACTTCAATAAATTTTGTCACCCCTCAAAAAATCCCTTGAGATCATACATGGCCAAATTTGGTGATTAGTTTTAGTTTTATCGTTACAACCTCCTTCTCATTACCTTGGTGGTTTTTTTCTCTTTCTTTCATTCCCCACAAACCCCTTTTTTATCGATTGGATTTCTCTTATCATCCTTTTCAACTCTCACATAACTCTTTGAGCCAACCTCTTTTGTGTTGCTTTAGTTGGTTCCTCCTTTACATATATGTAGGTGTTTTAAGTCTATTGAGACTTTATTATTGGTACTCTTGAATGGATATTTAACATAGTCCTTTGAGGAGTCTGTGTTAGATTGAGTACTTATCCTCATGACACCTTGATGGAGGAGATAATAAATACAGTTATGTTCTTGTTTCAAGTTGGGATACAACAATATTTCCCAGTTTGAGGGAGAAGTATGAAAGATTCAACAAGTTGCAACAAGACTAGTCACTTTCCTTACTCTATTGATTTGATAATTTCGTTTGAGAGGATAGTTATGTAGTGGTTGCGTCTCTTTCCGGAATTGAACTATGGATATTGCTATCGCTTGAGAAGAAGAAAATATAATCTACTAGGAAGAATTCCATGTATGATGGTAATCAAATTTTATGTGACCAAAAAATCTATGTCAAGGGGAGTACATTATGAAGAGTTTCTTCTTGAAGACAATTTTTTTTTTGTTGCAAGCTGAAGTTATAAACTCCAACTTGAGGAGTAATATTGAAGAATACAAGTAACATAATCCTAAATGACTCTCACAGAAAGAAGTCTCATAGAGCCTAAATTAATATGGAGGAGTCTTATAGGAGTCTCATAGGAGGAGGTCTCAAAAGAACTTTTAATTAAAGGTATTTTAGTTATTTTTGTCTTCTAATTATATTTAGTTGTTTAATTGCGTTATGACTTATCTTTTAATATTTGACTTTGGGTGTAACTGGGACATGGGGTAGTTTAACTGTAATTTGATTCTACTTGTTTTCCCTATTATAAATAGAGACTCATTGTATTCAGTTATAATCAAGTCAGTGAATTCTTTTTCTTCTCGAGAAATCATCAAATAAAATACTTATTTTATCTCATTGCAACATTGTTCTCTAGTGCAATGCAATGGGTTACAAATTGAGTGATCCCTGACTACAATAACTCCCTTATTCCAATATACTCCCACATAAGATGTCGCATAAGACACTTGTCCTCGATGAAGGTTGTGATATTTTTACACTTAATGATGACATTCATATGACTCTTGATCTTGCAAATATCTGAAATCATATGGGAGAAGAAAATCATTCCTAGCCATACTCTAAGTTCCATACCCCAGTCAAAATAGTAATAGTCTAAAATACACTCCACTCAATTTTAAAGGCGGAAAAACTGCCCAACTTTAGAGATTAACAAAGAAACTACTCACTTTTTAAGGGTAACTCAAACACAAATTACCTCTTGGGTGAAGAACAAAAAAATTGATTCAAGTTCGATGTTCGGCATACTCCTATAGTTTTTAGGAAGTGTATCTAGTCATTACTCTAAAGTGATGAAAACAAAAGAAGATAAACTAAATAAATACTAGAGGAAAACAACTTTAACCGAAAGGAGGCGACTATGAAACACTCATAATTCCAAAGTGACATTTTTTTTTAAAACCAGGGGAGACTATAATGATAGAACTTAATAAACTTGGCCAAACATAACTTTTTTGGGCTAAGTACAATTTTAACCTAGCCATGGCAAGACTTTAAAATAAAAAAAGAAACCACCAAATATTTGTATTTATATAATCTGTTGTACTCAAATAACTTCTATCAAGTAGGACAACTCGTAGACATAAAATCAAGCAGCAATTGCACACCAACTTAAGATTGGTATTAGCTGCTATAAGTAACCTCCAATAGCTTCGATTTCTTTCAAATTAACATGATCACCACCAGTTTATTTCTTCTCTTATTATCAGTTTAAGAGTCCTTCCTCGAGAGGAACTCAAGAGAAGAAACATTGAGGAGTCTTTTTGAGGTATGTATCTACCTCAACTTCAAGTGTCAAGTATCATTATGTAACAAGAACACTACCAACCAACCCAAAATGAATTTCCTAATTGCAAACAAACTCTCCATACCAAAGAGAAGAGCTTGCAATTTGGATTCTTACCAATTTGAGTCCAACTAAAACTTTTATAGTTCTGAATTTTCAGAGGTCAGCTTCCCATCTCCTTGCAAAGGAATGCTCAAAAATACCTTAGGAGAATCCTTGAGGCAACCGAGCACCAGGGTATGGGTCTTTCAACAAAAACAAAGCTTACTGAGGCATATGTAGTTGTTGCTATCCCTCAATTCACGATAACCAGTGGTCTTCTTCATTAACCAGAATAGTAACTTAGAAAATGCTTCAAAATTAAATCAGGTACCGTTCAAGATGGATTTCAGAAGGTATAGGGATAGCAAATGAGCAGCTTGACTCACATTTCATGGGGAAGAAAAACAAAGGTACATATGCAACTTATATTACAGCTCAATGCATGTATGGACAGGTAATAGATCAATCTTTTTCTCATACACACTCAACTCATGGAGAAACCTGAGGAACTGATTTATACACACATCTGTTGTATGCTCTAGGCCTCAATGGATTGAAAAGCCAAACAAATATGTAAAGGTAATACTTATCTAAACCAAGGAATAGAAATTACCCACCAATGCCTATCCAATGCAGCCTTGAATCAACCAAGCAGAAGAAAACTATTGGAATCCTAAGACCTCTACTCTGGTATCATTATAAATCTTAGGATTCCATTAGTATTATTTCGTGTGAAACCAAGGTGAGGTGGAAGGGAGAGTGAGTTTTGAGGTGAAGAGTTTGAGAAGAGGAGAAGAGAGGATTAGAAAGAAACTCAAGGTGAAGGTGGAAAGGTGGCAGGATTTAGGGTTCAAAGTTATTATCGTAATCATCCCCCTCAGACTTTATATAATCGCTTAAAAGGTTGCATATGCCATCAATACACTTTACCCCATGGCAGGAAATAAAGACAAAAAAGCCAAATTACAAGTATGTCACTACCCTTCTTATCTTCTAACACTATCATAAATAGAAGTTCATTGTACTCAGTTATAATCAAGTCAATTAGTTATTTCACCTCCTAAAATTCAACTTAGTATGAGAGGGGTATGTAAATTGACACACCATCAATTTACTTAGATGATGTATTTCTCTCTCCCAATCAAGTTTTATTGTAGTTTATTTTTTTCATTGTCACTTATTTCCTTGTACTAGTTTTATATCTCAGATTTTGCTTTTACTTCCGTTTATCTTTTTACTTTTGTCGTTGTTTGTTTTTTCTTCTATTTGGTGTACAAGGTTGTACAAGGTTTTTTCTCCACTTTCTTTTCTTGCTCGCTTTACTGCCTTCGCTACAAAAAGACTCAAAATCCTGACCTACTCGTCATCTATATCTGCTTCTTTCCGCTCGAGAAAGAGAGACTTCCTTATTGTTGTCATTTGTTTAGGCAAGTTGCATGTTTTTGGTTCTCCATTTTTTACATAAGAAGTGTTTCTACCGTCTTATGTAAATATTTCTTGTTGTTCGCTCTAACTATTATCCTTTATCATAGGATAACTAATTCCAGAACTTCCTATTTCATGCACATAGTTCTTGCTATCCACTACCCTATCCAATGACCATCTTGTGAGTAGAGAGAAGGAAAGCATGCCAGCAAATAGTGATGTGCATGGAGAACACAAAGAAGCAAACGCCCATATTTTGTGGACTAGGCAACTTCCTCTTCTTCCATTGGGCTCATGTAAAGTTTAAGTTCTACAACATTATGTTGGAAGATGGGTTCATGCCCACAAGCTCAACATTAGAAGCCCACATGTCAAAAGAGTGGCCTATGGGTAAAATATGACACTTTCCATAAAGATGGCATAAAGATGTAAATAAGTGTTTTTTTTATGTCTTTTGTTTTATCAAGTTGTAGCCCTAAGGGCATTGTAACACTATTAATAAAGGTATTGGCTAATAGGTAGTGCATTGAAGCCCTCTCCTTTTTTCCAGAAATTCTTTCGACCTCCCTCATTCTTGGTTGACGCCATATCTTCTTCCCTTAATCAAAGCTCTCTCTCCCTTTACGTCCTTCTTCTTCTCCTCTCATTTTTCTCTGTTTTTCTTCTTCTTCCTCCTCGTTGATCTAAAGTTCTTCTCATGGGATCCTAAATTATACACATTACACTTGCAAAAGCAAGAGAAGAGCAAAATAGTAGAAACTCTCATAAACCTTGTATTCTCGGTATTGAGTTGTGAAGGAATCCTTCTACTAGGACACTGCAGGGAGATCATTGTCTTCGCCTAGGACACTACATGTAGTTCTCAGCTCATAACAAGTATTGCTGAGAAGCATTACACGTCAATAATTACATCTTCTTATACGACAGTTACTTGTTTTTAAGGAATTGCAGCAACGACTTCCATGGCTCCTTGGCAACAACAATAGACGTCAAATGCATTCTTCTCATTGGCAACTTCTCAATCCTTTGGCCTATCCTTGGGCTTCATGCAACTTCTTACACAACTCTGGCATAGCCTTGGGCCTCCTAGGGTTCTCATAAGGCATTTATAGGTTGAGATGGCCATGTTAATCTGAAAAACCGCTGATCCCATAACCTGAGTCGGATCTTGTTTGAGCAGCACATGAAGGCCCTAACATACCCCCAACTATCCCTGACATGTTTGACTAGTATGGTAGTTGTTGGGGCCATCAGAGGAGTGATAGTCGTTGGTTTCATGAATAATTGTATTGGATGAGGAAAGTCGATCTTGATAGCCGATTTTGTCTTTTGTCTTGGAGTTGTTATTATGGCTGCTTTGAATCCTAGTATGCTCATCATTGGTCGTGTTTTTGTGGGGCTTGATGTGGGTATGACGTCTTTGACTATGACTTCTTCATGACCGATGATCAGTTGTTATCAAACCTGTTGAATTTATGAAAAAGTGAAATACTTCATTGATTTCATTAACTTATTATAATCAAAGTACATGAACCTCTATTTATAATAGAGGAAAGTAGTAGAGTTCAATTACATTAAAACTACCTTTGTCCCAATTACACCCAAACTCTAACACTTAAATATAAGTCCTAGCATAATTAAATAACTCAATATTTATAAAAGACAAACATAACTCAAACTAGAAGTCTTCTAGGACGTGACCATAAGATAAAGATGCATTTGTGAGTCCTTCTTGATCTTCCAACTTTTGTGATAAGGATGCCAGCTCGTGGTAATCATGGTGGGTCCTACTTCTTATGGGCTTGGGCCCATCTTGTGGACCTTCCTCGGTTGTGTGGTCCATCTTATACTACTCTTAGATATGTGGGCTTTCCTTGGTTGTGTGGGCTTTGGCCCTATTTTCCAACACTCCCCCTCAAGCTAGGGGTGAGAGAACACAAAAAACTCCCAACTTGCTGCAAATGATGTATAAAATAGCTTATTGCAAGTAATGTATAAAATATTTTTGTATAAAATGGCAGTCCTCCAATCTTCCAACACTCCCCCTCACACTGGTGCTCTCTTCCATGATGCCCAACTGGCCAATTCAGGGGGGTATAATATAGAAGTAATAGTAAGTTCCTCCGTCAAGGTGTCCCAACCATTGACATTTGATATTTTTGATGGGGTATTAAGTTCCTCTGTCATGGAATCCCTATTCGTTGACAATTTTTTAAATTTTTGACGGGGTATTTAGTTCCTTCGTCATGGAATCCCAACCATTAACATTTGATATTTTTTACGGGGTATTAAGTTCCTCAGTCATGGAATCCCAACCATTGACATTTTTTATATTTTTGACGGGGACAAATAAATAATGGTATGAGACCACCTCTTCTTCAATAATAATGTCCCCAAAGAGACATAATAGCTGCAACTGAATATAACACGACCATCTTCCAACACATATAACACGAAGCAAATAATAAACTTTGTAAAAGAACCCATGATGTAAAAATTTCTTATTAGATGGACAAGCTTCATCTTTTGTGCTCCCCCTTTCTTGAATTTTTTGGTCACATAAACTTATCCATAACCTAAGTAATAAAATACCTCTTTCTTGTACTTCTTCTACTTCTCCCCCTCAAGCTGGGAAGTAATGGCAGTGATCCCAGCTTGAACTAAACATCATAGATGTAGCGATAAACCCAAATAATAGATATGTATAAGTAAGCCCTCAAACCAGGGAGAAGTGAGATATTTTCCTCATATATCAACTCAAAAACTGACGTAAAACAATTGACATAAATTTAGATTTTTCAATACAACAGAATACCTGCATAACCTTTGATTCTTCCAATGCGAATGTATTTTTAAATATAGATCAGATTGAGATGAAATTTTCTCCTTCCGAAATTAGACTTAAAATAAATTTCATCCAAGTATAACTTCTCTTCATAAAATATAGTTATCAGAGGATAAATAATCTGATAGATTTTGGTCTCTGTCATCTGGCCGAACTAAGTGTTGTTTCTCCTTTTTTTTTTGGAATGACCATTGACTATTCCAAGATCAATATCTCCTTATAAAAACATCATACCAATAATTGGTTGAATAATTACAAAAATAGACTTACGTATCTTTCTTTTGATATATAATTCTCCATATAAAGTCTCTTTCTTGATAGCAAAAAATACCTCGAAAGTTGACGCTTTCTGCTTCTGCTCGAACCACTTTTTCAATCTGACCTTTGCTGCTTCCAATATCGATTTATCTTTGTTGATAACTCAAATAAAAAATCTGGTTGAATAGATAAAAGAATAGACTTATAGATATATATTTTGATATGTATTTCTCCTTATAAAGTCTAGTTCTTGATAACATAAAATACCTCGGAGTCTGAAACTTTCTGCTGCTACTTGAACCTTTTTGCAATCTGACCTTTGCACATTAAAATATAGATATATCTTTGTAGATAACTCCGATTGGAAAAAAAATCATTTTTCTTTGGAAAGTAGACTCAAATATCTTTCAGTCAATATATAATTTTTCAATAGGAAAATATCTTTATAAAGGTACAACATGCAATAAAAACTACAAGTGAAGGGAATGAAAATAAAATAACTATGAACCTAGACTTAGGGTTTAGGGTTTAGAGAAAAGGATCTCATTATCTCTGTGAGTTGACCAAGTCAACTCACAAAACCCGCTCAGATACCATGTTGAATTTATGAAAAAGATAAATACTTCATTGACTTCATTAACTTACTATCATCAGAGTACATGAACCTCTATTTATAATAGAGGAAGGTAATAGAGTCCAATTACATTAAAATTACCTTTGTCCCAATTACACCCAAACTCTAACACTTAAAGAAAAGTCCTAACATAATTAAATAACTTAATATGTCTAAAAAACAAACATAACACAAACTAAAACTCTTCTAGGACATGACCATAGGACAAAGATGCATTTGTGAGTCCTTCTTGATCTTCCAACTTTTGTGATAAGGATGCTAGCTCGTGGTAATCATGGTGGGTCATGCTTTTTATGGGCTTGGGCCTATATTGTGGGCCTTCATGGTCGTGTGACCCATCTTATAATACTCTTAGATATGTGGGCCTTCCTTGGTCGTGTGGGCTTTGGCCCTATCTTCCAACAATACCTCATCAACCAATAAATCAAAATGGCGAGGTCATACCGACATACATCATCTAATCTGTGTTAGGTATATCCAAATTTCCATAAGAAGAGGAGAACCTCACCAAGTTGATTCTTTGAACCTCAATTTTTCATACTCATCATTAACTTTTCCACTCAAGAGAGCTTCTTCCAAATCGGAACCTAGAGATGATTTTCTTTGGCACAATAGAGCTACCCATATGTACATCTAATACTCTTCTGGGGGAACTCTAATACAACTGAGCCCCAGTTGCTTGGGCTAGTGGTCTCTTGCAAAGGGCTGGTCATCCATGAAGCACGGAAGGTCATAGTGACAAACAAACATCCTCGCCAATTGATGGTGTTATACAATTAGGGGCTTTAATCACACTTCCACCGCCTCGAAAGGTTGCTAGGCTAGAGTCACAAAGAAATAGCTTCAAGCTAATGAGGAAAGTGGGGTCTAGTGTGAAACCAGGTCGAACTTCGAGTCTAGGTTGAACTTATAAGGTTCAGATAATTCAAACCGGTCTAGTCTCAAATTGTCTAAAAGATTCAATAAAATTATTAAATTTGGTTTTGAGGGAAAATCACATGAGGCAATTTAGCTCGGGTCTCCTCAATAGAATTGGCTTGCTTATCTGCGTCGATTGCAAATCTTTCTCATTGTCATCTCCAAAAATTATGTTCACCCCCACACCAGAAAATAATTTCTGTGGGGTTATTCTTGGTCCAACTTATTAACCTTTTTATTTTGTCTACCTTTCTCCTACCATTTTTTTTGCACTCTCGATTATCCTTTTAGGCCAACTCCTTATTGAGTTGCTTAGGTTGGTTCTTTTTTTATATATGGATGTATTTTTTAAGTCCATTGAGACCTTTTTACTAGTTACCTTATGTGGATTCTTTTATCATTGTCCTTTGAGTGACATGCATCACCCTAGTCAGTGATTATCATTATTGTTTTGTATTAAAAATCCTTTGAGGTTGGTTTCTATTTTTTTTATCACCCATAGTTTTTGTTTTTTGATAATCAGTATCCGGTTGAGAACTTATCCTTGGGAAACCTTTATGGAGGAGATAATTACTACATTAATTTTTTTGTTTCAAGCTAGGATCACTGTCATTACCTCCTAAGTTTAAAGGAAGAATCAAAGGAGAAGTGTGAAGGATGAGGTAAGTGACAAAATTTACCATAAAAAATTCCACAGGTTGTGGTAATCAATTTTATGTGACCAGAATATCTAAGTTTGGGAGAATACAATATGAAGACTTTTTTTCTTGAAGACCAAGAACCTTTTTCCTTACAAGCTGAAGTTATAAACTCTAGCTTGAGGGGGAGTATTAAAGAACGGGTATGGAAGAGTCTTACATGATTGTCACAACAAGAAATCTCACAAAGTATCAATTCATATGGTAGAGTCTTATAGGAGTCTTAGGGGAGGAAGTCTCACAAAATAATCTCAGTTAAAAGGTGTTTTAGTTATTTTTGTCTTCTATTGTAGTTCAGTTGTTTAATTACCTTTCCATAGTGGTCAACTCATTTTGGTCCTTTTGCATCATATGATTGACTCCTTCTATTTATTAAATTTAGGGATTCATATTTTTGACAAATGTGTTTGACTTCTATGCATGGGCTTGATTCCTTAGACCTTTGATACTTCAATTCTTAAATTCTTCAACTAAAGTGGCCAACTTCTTCCTTTGTGGTCATCTCCTTTTGATTGCTTTACTCTTTTTTCCTTTTTTGGCTAGTTGTTTGCAAAATTGATTCTTCCTTTTCTTGTTTGGTCAAACAATGTGGTTGGGTTGAATTGATGGAATGTTTTTTGGCATGAGTTGCTTCCTTCCTTTTGTATAGACTGTTAATATGGACTATGGCCGATTGAATGGATATGCTATATAGAAAGCTTTCTTCGAGAGTTTTTTTACTACACAATATATTTAACACTATCATTAGTATCTCAAGTATTTGTTATCATCAAAATGATCTTAATGGAGATCTTGAAACCAATATGTACAACTCTTAGTTTGTCAAAAATCAAATGATAAATTTGGGGGCAAGGAGGAACTGATCGGCAGCGTGGTTTCTAGAGGAAGAAGATAACAAGGCTTATAATTGAATGGTATATATCTATAATAAAAGTCACACCATATTTTGGACATTTAATGTTCAATCAAGGCAACCTATGAGAGACATTTTTGTGGTTTTTGAGCATTAATGATTTAATGGATGGTGTGGATCAGTAAAACTATGTTTTATTTGATCAATTTATGAAAGAGGCAAATTGGACGACTTGTAAAGTAGTCGATATAAAAGTTCCCGATTAGAGTATCCAAATGCTCAACTAAAGGTGACTAAACTGCTACACCTAGGTTTGTAAAGTATTTTGAACCTAGGGAAGGGTTCTGATTGGCCATATTCAACACCATTTGTAATATTTGTATAAATCGAATACACCAAAGAGGGTAATTAGGCTAGATGAAAGTTGATTATATTTGTTTAAACTTGTGTCAATTTCAAAAATTATAAATCAAAGCAGTACTGATCTATTTAATTATGTCCACTAGTTAAAGGGGAAGTGATACATTATTTTTAAATAGAGGAGATTTTCATAAGGCATGCGACCGATATGTCTCTATTGTACTATTAAATGATTTTTTATTATATATAATTTTCATGTATCTATGTATTTCTTATATATACATGTTAATTACATATTAATCATTTACTCATATACTCCTGAGTCAAATTGTGTGAGACTCATTTAAGTTGACAATCCGAGTCACCCAAGTTTCATTTTTTAAACAATGATAAAAACTTAGTATTATGTTATTTAAAGCATTAGAAAAATTAATTTAATGTTGTAATATAAATTCGATAAGACTGACATAAAAATAAAATTAACTAAAAAATATAAAAGACATTTTCACCATGAAAGACATTTATCAGAACCCTTTAAAAAAAATAAAATTGGAGCATCCATATGCTATTTCTTCTTATCATCATATGCCTTCATCTTCCAATGAGAAAATCTATCCAAGTTTATCACTCTAAATGGTAAAAAAATAAAATATAATTGTAATGCTTACCAACTATTTCATCATGCTTTCTACTTGATATGCATAAATTAAGGAGAAAATGATAAACCCAATAGTGCAAAAAAAAGATTAACTCAATAACATAACAATTCATAGATAGAGCATAATACAACATTTATCAAGAAGAACAAATTAACAATGTAATTAGTATTTGTCAAAAACAATGTGATTAGTAATATTGTTGTTTAGGAACAAGACAATCATAATAAAATATAAGAGATGTATGATAATTTATAGAGGATTGGTCTGACAACAAAGCCTCTTAGGCTAAAAGGATAAAAGAAAAAGAAGGAATTCTTTTGAAAAGCATATATAAGAAAAAGTATAGATGACATAGCATAGCACCTGCTCTTATCATATTATTCCCTGTCAAAATCGCTTTAACCCTTAACATCACAAAAAAATTGTGTCCGTAATGAACGTGTCTCTCATTCCTGTCTCTAATGATAGCAGTAGAAGCACCTTGATACAAGAACAATTCTCAGAGGGCCCTCTCTCTACATCATTCAACCTTATTGCTGGTCACTTTCAGCTTATTCGGTTTACGAGTCAATCCCCAGAACAATCCAACACCAAACATCTGGAAGACTAGAATGAAACGAGGGGAAGAGAGAGAGATAGCAGAACATGATCGTAAAGCTGATAGAAGCGGCGGATTCATATTGGGAGAAGAATGATTAAATCTTCTTTTCTTTTTCTTAAGATTGGAGAGTTAGTACAGTTGTTGTTTATTATTCATGGCAGAAGTGGTAGTCCTTGTCTACGGAAAAAAAGTATGCGTGGGGCAGTTGTATGCTGCAAGCCTGCAACGGAGGCGAACGTCACCAAGTTGCTTCTGCTTCGTCTTCTTCGAGTGTAGGAGAGTTACGTTTGAGCAAGAAAGGGTTTTTTCCGTATCAGATTTAGACCAACTCTCTGCATGAAAATTACACCGAGAGAGAAAGGAGTCTTGGAGCAAAAGGAATGGTTTGTGGATCACTTCATGCCGTGAAAGCTGTTCTTATACTTCAAACCATGCTTAGCAACTCATTTTTCCGCATAAAATGTTAATTCAAAAATTTGGAGAGGTTTCTTCTCCTTTCAGAGTTGGGAATAAGAGAAGCTAACCATGTAGCCTTCTTGAAAGTTATGTTCTAAAGTTTGTAAAAATTTGATATAGATAAATCAGGCTATATATATAAGTGTAATATAATTTAAGGCTATGAATTGTAGCAATGTTAAATGTTGTGAATATTCCCAACTGAATCTAATAAATTTACATAAAATTTAGGAAAAATCTAGAGTATATTCAAGAAAGATATTAATAATTCTATAGTTTAAAACTTTTAAGTACTAACTATTGGTGTGTCCCATAAGTTTACGTTAAGAAAGAATAATAAAGTTTAGTAGCTTACTAAGAACCTTTTTATGAATTTAGAGAAAGTAAATTAAAAATTCTACGTAAAATTAAGAGAAGAAAAGATTATTATTTACTCATAACAATAAGTCCTATCTGCTTGATTCCATTTTCGTGGACGATTTGTGGGCACTAAAGAAACAGAGTTAAGAACCCTCGCTTCTTAAGAAAGAGGATTAAGTCTCAGAAGCACTTGTTGTAAAGGGGCCCCACGAGCACCCGACTTGCTCTTTCGTTGATGCTATTGAGCTCAATCCGTAGTGTTTTATGGGAGTATTCATTAATTATTTTACCTATATTTCAAGATTAAATCTTAAAAATGATTACTATATTTATTTTAATATCATTTATCTACTCATGTTAGAAGTTTTATTTTAAAAATAATATATTTAAGTTTTAATATTTAATTAATAACTTAAACTACATGGTGAACCTAAATCTTTGTTTTAGGATAACAAAATCATAACATTTTGTAGTAGCCATCACAAAAACTATAGTTTTAATATGTTCTCTTTTAGCTAGAAGTGTTGGAGAGTTGAAAGCTTTCATTTTTCAAGAAATATAGGTTAATTAAATGATTTATTTTATATATTATTTAAGATATTATTGCTTACATTTTGAGAAGCTAGAGAGAATTGGAAAGCAAGTAAGTCTAAAGAGAGAGACCTATATTGTGATCCTCTCTACACATACATAAGAAGCTTTCAAAGCAAGCTAACAATAACAAGTAGAATAATTCTCTAAGTTTTAAATTAGAAGGAAAATTCATGAACTAGCTAGCTATAGTGGGGAGTAATAACTATTCGACTAGTTTAATTAGGAATATGTACCATATCACTTCGAGTGCTTCACAGTAAATCACGCGTGAATACAAAAAGAACCATCACACTTGTGCATCATGTGAAGACTGGTGTAGCCTAAGGGCATCTAACGACTCTTCTCGCTCCTTCGTTATTTCCTATGAAGTACTCCCACCTAAACGAAAATCATGAATACGATACCAAAAAAGAGGTTGGTACGATTCCATAGCAGAAAAGTACCGCGTATGCAATGCGCGTGATATTTTTAAATTTTAAATCTACTTAAATATAAATTAAAAATACATATTTACCCTCAACAAATAAATTTTGTTCTTAAATGACATGTGCATCTCTAATAGTTTTTTTTTGCATTTTTTATTTTTTTATATTTATACTCCTATTTCCCATCCAATAGTTTTTTTTTTTTTTTAAATTGATATGAGAACCATGCTAGAGCCTTATATAAGTTTTTAAATAAAAATAGTTATTTAAAATGTCACTTGAAGTTCAGCTAGAACTGAAAAACACACATTTGAATGATTTTACTTTCACCATATGAGAGCCAGGCTCGAACTTAACTAGACGCAGTATTGTTATCACCCATGAAGAAAACTAACATTTCGAGACTATAAGACCTTGGTTCAGAAATCACACCAGTAATGATCAGTCCGAAGGGAACGACATGACCTGGAGAAGGGTGTTGTCAGCGAGAAGCTTCCGGCTGTAATTGTGCAGGTTGTAATCGACAACGAGGAAGTGGGAGAGAGTGTTGGATAACTTTAATGTTGCAGAGTACTAGAATAATGATAGGCAGCGGGAAGGGCGTGCAGGTTTTGGATTTCTACATGGAAGCGGTTGCTCGGGTTCCGTCCCGTCCCTCCGTCGACACGCAGACAAAGATTTTTGCATTTCGATAGCTTATTCAACTCCGTCAATTTTTATCAGAGTGGTGGCGCAAAAATCAGAAAACCAATCTTACTGATCCTTCCGTTTTCATTTGAGGAGGACATAAGAGAGCAAGAATCTGTTAGGCTCCCAGCTGAGACCGAGATTTTCTTGGTAGGAAATTTTTATGTATTAATAATTGCGGGAGCCCTTGATTTGAAGTAGGGAGGGTTGAGGACATGGTGGCGCTGATCCGCCTTGGTTTTCTGCAATTTGCGTAGATTCTTCGATGTTCCAAACGGACACGTTGAGTCAAAACCCTAAAACTGAAAAGGGCGAATCGCTCCAAACCGAATCCGCATGCAACCTCAAACCTTACTAAGGGCGACGACAAGCGCACAACAGAAGCCGCGAGAAAGAGGAAGAAGAAGCCATGGAAGAGGAGAATGCGATCATAAAGGAGAAGGAGATGGAGGAGCAGCCGAGGAGGGCGATGGCGGGGATGGTGAGGCCTGCGGGAGAAGGACGAGATGGGGAGAAGGAGAAATGCCCCCGCTGCAACTCCATGGAGACCAAATTCTGTTACTACAACAACTACAGCCTCTCTCAGCCTCGGTATTACTGCAAGACCTGCAGGCGTTACTGGACCAAGGGCGGGACTCTCCGGAACGTCCCCGTTGGAGGCGGATGCCGAAAGGGTAAGCGATCGAAGAAAAACCCCCTTTCTTCTTCTCCGCCACCGTCCGATGAACCAAAAGCTGTACTGCCGGCCACCGCGATGGCTTCTCCTTCCGTTACCGTCAACACTGCTGCAAACTATGGAGTCGGAGGAGGTAGCTTTCTCGCTACGCTGGCTTCGTTCCATCCTTTAAGCCATGCATCCGATCTTGGCTCGCCATTCGGTCTCCCCTCGGAAGAACTCAACCTTCCAGCCGCACAGCAGGTACCCGCTCCCAATTACCAAAGTCTTCTCTTCGACGACAAGGATCAAGTCCAACCGGCTGGTTTTTCTGCTGGAATGGACAACAGTGGCTACAACCTCCCTCCCATCGTTCCTGATATGAGCTTTTGGATCAACAAAAACAACAGTGGCGCCGAAGAATCTTCTTCTCGTTGGCCGGATTTTCCTGGCTATGACCCACCGCCGCCTTCTTCTTCTTCCTTCCATTGAGAAAATAAAAACAGATAATCACCATCCAACTGCTTTTGTTAGAAGCTGTAACTGGTTTCCCCCTTTTTTGTTCCTTCTGTGCTGTGTTCGGGGTGCTTATGTAATAGATGGTGGATGATATTCGCCTTTGTTGGGTTCGAGGTGTTGATTTTCTCATTCTCATATATAGAATCCATCAGTGTTCCTCCTTTATCCTTTTTCTCTATATGTTAGTGATGCAGTTACCTGCTTTACTTTTTCTATACGAATAAACTTTGTTTTCTGCTCAGAGCCCTTCTGAGCTGTGATCCTTTTGGGTATGGCGACATACATTACACTTTACTGGAAGGAAAGAGAAGAAGGCGCAGCAAAGTTGAGGATTGTTAAGAAGGTTTCTTTCTTTATTGGCTTGTAGCTTTAGAATCTGACGATTCAGAGCTTTTACCATGTACAGAGTCTCGTCCTTCTTCTGCAGAATGGACCTCATCTTCTCTTTCTCTGCTTTCTACACGAACGACAGGGAAAGCTCATCTCTCGGATCGGAACCTCGTTTCCCTGTTCGCTCCATTTAACTCTCAAAGGTTGCTGCGATATCGGGCTAAGAGCTCTGATATTTGATAGATTTTGTCTGAAGAGCGGAACATGTTGCCGGTAATACTGTGATGGTGTGAAGTTTGTTAAAACCGAAGAAATCTGTTGCCGGAGAGAGAAATCCCAGAGGGGAATAAATGCAGAGAAGGCTGCGACAACGACGCCTAGAGAACCGCAATCCCTGATAACGGACGGATGTCGCATTCTCTTTGTGTTTTTGCTCCGGTAGTTTATTTTCCATGGCCACGCGAACGACAATTCAATTCACAGTGGGGATTTTCACCCCCTGGTTGGATGGATTCCATTTGAACTATTTCTCCTCCAAATCGATGCCTCCAGTACAAAACCATGTCGATTCTACAAACCTAGCATGTCCGCCATGGTTGTTCATGTAGGATAGGATTTTACTAAAAAACAAATTTAGAACCTAACAGTGTACTACCAAAAAGCATTAACGCCTTGTTTGGAACAACAAAGTGGAGAGAAAATACAAAAAAAGAAAAGAGAAAGAAAGAGAAAAGAATTTCTTTTCTCATCACTAAAATGAGAAATATTGAACCAATTTTCAAAAGTCATGTATACAATGTTAACTATGAACAATTACAAAATTTTAGATTTTCGTGAACTTTTCTCAACCGTAGAAGGTCATGTTTGATCTTTGTTATACTAAAATATATTCACAAGTTATGCTTGTGATGTTGGGTCGAAAGTCTATCCCAAAATGACTAGCCCAGTTAACTAATAACGATATTTGATACCATGTGAAATTGGATCTAAGTTTTATCCCAAAATACTAGACAAGTTAAGAAATCTTTTTTCCAACTAATAAACTCAAAATCTTCATATTCATTCAAATACTATTCCTTAACAATGCTATTGTATTTCCCTAGCAATCTTGTTTGTCCAATAGACATGGAAAGCTCTTGCTTACACAAGTTTTTTGCCCCATAATAATTTTTATTAATGGATAATATACTTAGTAGTGTTATGAAACTCGAATTAGATTGGTCAATTGATCAAGTTCTAATAAAATCTGGTCTCATGTTTAAGACGAAAAGAGAAGAGACTTCAAAATTGGATAAAATTTGGATGACCACCTATTGGTGGTTCAATGTGTAAGGTCCCACAAGGATAAACCTAGAGGGGTGAGTGAGTAGGTGTATCAAATTTTCAATTTTAATTCGACTTTTCTATCTAATCAATAATCATACAAGTAAACTTAATAGAAAATTCAATCATTCATTACTACACAGAATTTTTAGTAGTTCACAATCAATAGGTTGCTACTCTACTCCCAGGGGGGCCCTTACCTTGGAGTTAAATCCACTAATAATTACCCAAATGACATCTATAGCCAAACACCCATTAAGGGTTTACGATACATGTCCAACACTAGAGACTTATAACAATTAGCTACTAGGTATAGACACCTTTCAACAACTCTCAATCAACAAATACTAGTCTTGATTGGTTTAAAAGTGCAAGGAGTGCTTGCTTACCTATTAGAAGCACAATAGACTATTAATAGGCAGATATTACAATCACAATCAAGATTATACCCAATTTAAAATTGAATCTACCAGCAATTCAGTAGTTCTAATGTATTAAACATATCACTAAAAAAACTTTGCTCAAGTTGGCTATAAGAGAAACTTTTAAAATCAAATAATTAGATAAGGGCCTGTGATGATGTAAATTTTTGTGATCAAACTGAAAGTTCCTACAAGAATAAACTTAGAAAGGGGTGAATAGGTTTATCAAGTTTCTATGTCTAATTTAATGAAATTGGATTGTACTCAAAGCAGTCAAAATAGAAGAAACAAACACTCAACTATTTCACTATGAATTTTTATAGTTGTTCACAAATAATGTTTCAGATTGATATTCCACCCCTAGGGGGTCCTTGCCCTAGAATTAAGATCTTCATTATGTTCAGCCAAATGAATTCTACATAAAGAACCTCAAGAGGTTCAATTACATTACTTACTCAAATATTTAGGGAGATTACCGTTAGTAGCTCCTATATACAAATAACTAGACCCAATTGAGGGATTTTTCACAACCTTCAACCAGCTTATACAAGTCTTAAATGGTTTACATACAAGTGTGGCTTATTTTTCTAGTTAAAGTACAATTAAACCTCTTATAAGGCAAATATAACAATCAAGCATAAGAAATCTTCCAACATAACCAATCCTAAGGTAAATCTTCCAACATTTTGTGGCTCTACTATTTTAGATTTTAAAGTACATGCATTCAAGAACTTTGCTCAACATAGTTATATGGAAAGATTTTTCAAATCAGACAATTGATATGAAAAAATTAGAACCAATTATAATGTAGTAATTGTGAGTAAACATCTACGAATCAAAAGCCAAGTACTTTAAATTGATATTAAAATCAATGCACATAAATACTTAGCTTTAACTGAGAAAAACTATCAAAAGTACTACCTCTTGAGCTCTTAATGGCACTAACACTTGAAAACCACTATGAGAGGACTTGGGAGTTTTGAAATTCATGTAGACAAGGATATCTTGAAGTTTGGATCAAGTATGATATATATATATATATAAATATATATTAAGCATATTTTCCAACATTCTAAATACTAATGAATGTAAAAAGCTATTTTTGTATTATGTAAAAATAGTTGAAACAAGCTCCAAAAATTATGAAAAATTATCAATAAATCCAATTTTTAATGTTGAACATGTTGGTAGGTACAAAATTTGAAGAACATGTTGGTAGGTACAAAATTTGAAGACATAGAGCCTCTGGCTCCGCCTCTAACATTCTAAAAAGTAAAATTATACTATTTGGGTCAACTCCTTTTCCTAGGGTCAAATCTTTTTTGCTTTCAATAGCTCTTTCTGTAGTTGAATCCTTCTCGAGGCTCGACTACATTATCTTTCTACTTCCTATAGGGTTGACTCCGCATTTTATTCTTGTAATTACTGTTAGTAGAATTTGGATCCATTTTCTTATTTTTTTTCTTCAAATGGGGTCAACTCTCCCCTTATTTACTCAACTTCTTTTCCATTACTAGGATTCAATTTATTTTTCTCCATCTGATGGGGTCGACCCCTTTATTATGTGGTTGACTCTTTCTATAGCTCTGGTACGGTTGACTCCTTATTTAAATTCAGAATTTACTGGAAGTGGGACTCGACTCCTTTCTTTGTATTTGCTTGTTGATGTAGTCAACTACTTTCGCAACTTTAGTTCAAGGGCCAATTTCTTATTTAAATTAGAAAACTATTATAAGCGGGATTCAAATCCATTCTTAGTTTTTGTTTTTTAGTGTGTTTAACTTCTTTATTATATACTTGACTCTTTTTGTAGCTTCAATACATGGGTCGACTCCTTATTTAAATTCAAAGGTTATTGCAAGTGGGATTTGGCTCCTTTCTTTGTTTTTGGTTGTTGGTGTGCTCGACTACTTTTTTATGGAGCTCATTTTACAAAAACAAAAATGACTCAAATGCTTTTGAAAGATTTCACTCATAGACCAAGGTTAAGTATGTGGGTTTGTATCATCAAAATTTGGATTCATACAGGAAACTTGAGCCTTAGTACCAACACAAACTTCCTACAACCAAAAAACCAAGTATTTAAAATTGATATTAATATCAATGCACAAAAATACTTGGCTTTGGTTGAAAAAACTCTATCAAAAGCACTTCTTCTTGAGATTTTAATGGCAATAGGACATGCAAACCACTGTAGGAGCACTTGGAAGCTTTACAATTCATGTATGCAAGGATATTTCAAAGTTTGGGTCGAGTTTGATATATATATATGTAACACAATTCTCAACACTCACAGAACTAGCCATTGTGAAAGGACAAAGTTGTCATTGGCATTTTGCAATAATAGCTGAAAATTGGGTCCAAAAATTATGAAATATATTTAATAAATTGTATTTTTACAGTTGGACATATTGGTAGGTCACTTACTATTAGGAATTAGACACTCTAATTCAATATTAACGAGAACAATAATAATAATAAGAAGAAAAAATAATCAAACAGGAAAACACAAGATTTATATAGGTTCGTCTCAAGGTGAGATTACGTCCTGTCTTTCGCCACTACAATAACTCACTATAATAATGAAGTAGTTTACAAGAGAAATAACACACACTAAAGTTTTTTCTCTAACCTCTCACAGCCGCAGCTGATGATCCTCCTCGATGATAACCCAAACAACGACGCCCCCAAATATAAAGAGAAAACTAGGGCAACTGTAATATAAGAGTGAAATCCCCAAACGACCCTTAATGAAACAATAGTCAATATATCGTGGATCTGGTGGGGACTCCGTTCCCCTTCCAAACCCCACGACGACTCAGTGTAAGAAATTAATTAGGCTCCACAACTTAACACTTACAAATTTTAAAGACCTAGAACATCCGAACGTGGGTTTTACATTCTGATATTATGATTTTTGCAATATGGGTTCAAATATTGTGCCCTAGGTTTGACTCCATTTTCTTCCAAAGGTATGGTTTTGTGGTCCAATCCTTCCCTGAGTCCTCTTGCATTTTCTTCATACAAAGGTTGAATCCTTTGTTTGAGCCAAACCTTTCTATTAATTGGCTTCACATCTTTTTTGCTATTTTAGACCAAATAAGATTGAATCCTGCCATAGGTTCAACTCTTACAATGTGCTTCTTCTATATAGGTTTCAAATCCACTTTTGACCCCTAAATTTTTGAAACTAGGGTTCCACCCCTTTTCTTACTTGCCTTAAGTGCTTGACTCTTGTCCCTTGGGTTTGAATCCTTTCTTTATTTTGACAATTCCTCTAGGCCTTGGATTTGAGTCCTACTCCTTGATAGGTTTGAATCCTATGGAGGGTTCAATGCCACTATTAATTCTAAAATTGTTGAAAAACAAGAATAAGGGTATTTTGTTGTTTTACATCGTCGTTATTAATATTTTTTTATATAATCTTGTTCTACATGTCAAGTTATGTCTACAGACCAAATTTCATGTAAAGGGGACACATAGAATAGGAGATATAGAGAATTACAGTTTTCACTTAAAGTAGGGAAAATGTTGTAAATTGACCTCACCTACTCAACCCTAAATCTATAAATAGACGTTGGAAGAAGTCCAACCATGGGTTTTTAGTTTTGTTTTCTCAATTTCTCTTCTCCAAGCTCTCTCCTTGTCATTCTCACCCTTCAACCTTTCTTCTTAATACTTTTTACATGGTGTCAAAATAGTAGATCGCATCTGGGAAGAATCTTTGTGAGTTTTTTCTCCTCTTTGAAGCAAAAATTTACATGAAGGAATATCTTTTTCTATGTTTTTTGGTTAAGGGTTAGTAAAAATCCATTTTTTGTCCTTTTTTCTTTGACATAATCCTAGGGTTACTAGTTCTACTATTAAGAACATATTGTGATGTTCTAAACTTTCAAAAGAGACTATATTATGTCTTTCTTGAGGTGTGTGCCAAAATTCCAGAACTATAACTGTTGAGGTTATCTGCGCACTTGTTGATGTCAGCCCTAGTGCAGGTTCCAATGCACTTTTTCTTTTGAATTTAATCCTCTTGTTGGATTTTCTGGACTGTTTGATCTGCGCACATCTTATAACTACCCTAATTGTGTTTTTATTATGTGGTGGGGCCTACTTGAACTGGTTGATTTGGAATTTTTTGAAGAGTTTTTTTTTTATCTTTTATGTCTGATATGGTTGACTGTGGTGAGGTTTATACTCTAGCAATGGGTCATATAATCGTAATGGTAAAGATAGTATATCTATCACCTCTAATAGGTTGAATGGTGATAAATACCTTACTTTGTCCAAATCTATTAGAATGTACTTGAAAAGTAGGAAAAAACTGAAATTTATTAGAGATGACCCTTTTGTTCCTCAAGATGATGATTGGGAGGCTAAAAACAGTCAAGTGATGACTTGACTTGTCAACAATATGGAATCTAATATCAGGAGCCAAGTTTTAAACTTTGAAATTGCCAAGGTTAATTGGTTGTCCTTGGAAGCTCTTTATGGACAAGAGAGCAATCTTTCTAGAATTTATGAATTTATACAAAAAAAGGCCTAAAAAAGGTTAATAGAATTATGACAGACTACTATAATTAATTTTTGAATATCGGGCAAAAAATTAATGTCTATCACCCTTTTACTACGGATGAAAGGGAACTTCGAAAACAACATAGTCAATTCCTTGTAGCAAAATTTATAGATGGACTAAGTGTTGAATTTTACAACATAAAGGTACAAATTTTGGCCTCATATGAAATACCTAACATCTCTACCACCTTTAATAGGGTTCAAATAGCTGAAAAGACTATTGCGCCTACAGTTGGAAAAGATACAAAAGCGGTGAAGCTACTTCCCTTAATACATTGGCTACAACATTTAAGTCTATTGACATGTCCAATGGACGTATAGGGGCTGGTAGAGGCTGAGGTAGAGATAATTCTAGCAGAGGGCGAGACCAAGGAGATGGTAAATCTGAGTGCAAATGTGTTCATTATGGACGCACCAATCATTACTCTGATAGATATTGGGAATTTTGGGTAGCCTGCATGGGCAAATGCTACTACACATAAAAGTACAACACCAGGGTCTGAAACTACAATCCCACCAAGTGGTCCGGTGGAATTACAGAAATCTCACAGCAACAACAATGGATTTCCCAGCATATGACACAACTATATATTCCCTTTGCATCTTTGGCACATACGACTCCTACTGCAGGTTTGTTTGTACTCTCAATGTCTTATTCCCAATCTTGGGTTCTAGACTCCGGTGCTACAAAACACATGTCAGGTATATTCTCATTATTTTCTGATTTAAAAGAGTTTGTTCTCATTAAGAATGCTAATCATGTTGATGGGTCAGTTTCACCAATACAGGTAGTGGAACACGTTACCCCTGCACCTTTTCTTTCACCTCAATCTGCATTGTTCGTTCCAAAATTTCCTTTAAATATATTGTCTGTCAGTCGGGTGGCTATGTCTATGAATTGTACTCTCACTTTCTACCGTACTCATTGTGTGTTTTAGGATCTCATGAAGAAGATGATTGGTTTTGCTCGTGAGAGAGGGAGACTATATTATCTGGATAACCACAATCCAAATAATACTTTAATGCCATACACATAGTTGATTCACCTCTTCAGTGGCATCTTAGACATGGTCATCCATCTCTAGAAAAACTGATTCAAGTAATTTCAGATCTTCCTTCTAGAATTACTTTTCAATGCGAGTCATGTCAACTAGGCAAACATCATTGGAGCTCCTTTCCCGTTTCATCTCATAAACTAGTGAACCTTTTGAGCTTGTCCACTCAGATGTCAGGGGTCCTTGTCCTATGACTAGGAAGTTTGGTCATACATATTTTATTTTCTTTATTGATGATTTCAGTAGATGTACTTGGATTTTTCTCATGCGACAAAAATCTGATGCTATTGATATCTTTCAACTATTTTTTTAATGAAATCAAGAATTAGTTTGAAACTTTTATCCATATATTTTGTACAAACAATGGTCTTAAGTTTATGAATTGGGCTCTTTCTATCAGTCACAAGGAATCATTCATCACACTTCTTGTGTTTACTCAACAACAAAATGGAGTTGTTGAACAAAAGAATTGTCGTTTACTTGAGGTTGCTCATACTATGCTGATTCACATGAATGTACCTAAGACTTATTGGGGTGAAGTTGTTCTTATTGCCTGCTTTTTGATAAATAGAATGTTTTCTTCTATTCTTTATGGCAAAATCCCTATTCAAATTGTTTTACCTATTACACCTTTTTTTCCAGTGACACCTCGGGTCTTTGGGTGTGTATGCTTTGTACATGTTTTTTTATCAGTCAAAGGATAAGTTGTCTCCACGGTCTATCAAGTGTGTTTTTTTGGGTATTCTCGAACGCAAAAAGGCTACAAATGCTAGTGTCCATCTATGAGAAAAACATTTGTTTTTGCTAATGTTACCTTTTTTTAGGATGTTTCCTTCTTTGTATCTTCTACATCTAAATCGGTTCTACCTGAAGCCTCTATTCCTACTCCGGCTATTCCTCTTTGTTGGAAGATATGAATGACTGTTATTTCATACAAGAATATCCAATACACCATTTACAGCAAGTTAGGCATTTATGATGTTCTCTCACCCCCAGCTTGAGGGGGGATGTTGGAATATGAGCCCAAGCTCACACAAACAAAGAAGACCCACACATCCAAGTGTGTGGAAGATGGGCTCAAACCCTTAGACTAAGGTGAAGGCCCACATACTCATACAGTGGTGGCATGATGGTAAATAAAGAGTCATCTAAAAAAAGTGGTGGAATTGATATAATTAGTTTATGATTTATGTCTCTTATTCACTCTTACTAGGGTAATGGGTATTTTTGTAATATTATTACTTTTGATATCTATAAATTCAAATTAAGGGGATGGTTTGGATAAGTCCATTACCCTATACCCCCTCCTCCTTTCTCCAAATTCGTCACTCTTCCTCTTCTCCTCCTAAAACCTTCTCTGCACAACTCTTTTTCTTCTCCTCACTTTTTAATCCTCTTCTACTGTGATTAAACATCATGGAATCTTAAGTTTCAACATGGTATCAGAGTGGGCAATGATCTGAGATGTAAAAGGAGAAAAAATATGGAGAATAAAGGAGGGAAGATGAAGATGAAAAAAAAGAAAAACCAAAAAAAGGAGTTTCTTGTTTTTTCTTAAGTCTTATTTCTCAATTTTTATATTTCATTGGATGTTTCACTCTCTTGCCGTATTTTTCATATGGTAATTTATATACCTTTGGAAAAATATTTTAGTCTAGTTTCCAACTCAAAAGCAATCATTGAAATCAGATTTTTCTAGAAAGAGAAATCGACATCTGAAGTAGCAAAGGTAAAGTAGTAGAAAAGTTTCGTGCATCAACCAAAAGCTTCAAAATTCAAGCCATTTTATGCCATCGATGAGACTTTATATGGATATTTATATATCAAAATAAATATTCGAAATTCTATTTTCTTACCTATTCAACCAATTCTCATTCTGAGTTTTTTATATAGAGATATCAATTTCGAAAGCGTCAATGGTCATACTGGCTAAAGAAGAAAGAGTACTCAGTTCGGCCATATTACAGAGTTTGAAATCTATTAGATTATTTATCTCAAAAAATATATTTTATGAAGAGAAATTATACTTTATTGAAATGTATTTAAGTAAAGTTTCATAAGGATAAAATTTTATATCAATCATATCTATATTTAAGGAGATATTCACATTGGAAGAATTAAAGGTCATGTTGGTTTACTCCTGCATGTGAAGATCCGAATTTAAGCTGATTTTTTGGCTTTATTTTTTGAGTACCTATTATTGATCAACATTATCAGGAAAGAATCTCATGATCTACCCTTGGAGAGTTTCTGTTTGTTAACTAACAATATTTGGAAAGAATCTTTAGAAGATCATTTTATTTTCAAAAAAATTCCTTGATTTATTTGTTAAAGATTGTCTTGCCTAAATATTTCATGAAAAAAAAGGTAAGGAAAGGTGTCTTCTTTGATTGCTACGTTGACACCAATTGAAGGAGGAAAACTAACTTATTTAGAAGATTTTTCCTGCCACGAATTTTGTGAGATGCTATAGGTATTTTGAAAGATTACATAGAATTTGATTTGGTATCCTTGCCTAAAAAATTAAGGTAAATATTGAAATATTTTGCTTGGCTTGAGTTACTTTGTTTACAATATTTGAGCTAGTGAAGTTTGTTAGAAGATGGCTGTTAGGATCCTCACGAGCCATGGATCTTGTCACCCTCCTCTCTTCTCTTCCTTCCATTACCTTGCTTGACATTGAGATGGAATGAGGTGTTGAAGGGAATTGAATTTCGGAAAGGAGAATTGGGGGAAAAAACGGAAGAGAGCTTGAAGGAGCTCTTGACCTGTTTATCTAAATTACGTTAACTAAAGTGAACTCAATTGATAATCTTCATTACCCTAGCCGTCCCCTTAAATAGGGTGGAGGACGTCCAAAACCCTAAAGACCTCTTGGGTTAATTGTTCAAACTAATAAATGCTAAACCAACCCAAACCAAAGACAAAACCAAACCAAGAAACAATTACATGGAAATTGAAAAACACATTCATTACTTCCTACGCTTGTTGGTAACTCGTGATGCTATAGAGTCCATAACATCACCCCCCTCTTGGAGAAAGAGCTTGTCCTCAAGCTCGAAGGAAGGATATAAAAGTCGAAATGCTGATAACGGCTCCCATGTGGTGTCACTGGGATCGGCATCTGCCCACTGGACTAGAATTTCCCAATCCCCTTGAATGTGGCGTGCTTGTATTACCTGAGCCGGAATAGAAAGGACTTTGCCCTCATGTAGTGGCGGCAGTGGAGTGTGCAGTAGGGGCGAGTCACCTTGGAAGGGCTTCAATTGGGAGACGTGAAATACATTGTGGATCTTTGCTTCCGGTGGTAGCTGCAAGTGGTATGCCACGGGCCAAATTTGGTCCAATATCGAAAATGGACCATAATATTTTGGAGACAGCTTATGGCGCTTGGCTGCAGTCAGAGACAGCTGGCGGTAGTGTTGAAGCTTTAACCACACATAGTCTCCAGGGCAATAAGATGCCTCCCGGTGTTTCTTATCATAAAAGCGTTTCATAGAGTGTTGGGCCGCCTGCAGATGTGTACGTACCTCGGTGAGCATAGCGTCTCGTTCAGCTAATGCTTGGTCCAAAGTGACGACTTTGGATGCCCCCGGTTCATATGGTAACAAACGAGGTGGATCTCTGCCATAAACTACCCTGAAAGGAGTAGTACCCAGTGCTGTGTGGTAAGATGTGTTATAGCAAAATTCTGCCCATGAAAGCCATTTCACCCATCTTCTAGGTGTGTCCCCCACAAAACAACAAAGATACATTTCAATCGTGCGATTGACAACCTCTGTTTGCCCGTCCGTTTGTGGATGATAGGCAGACGAAAATTCCAATTGGGTGCCCTATAATTTGAATAATTCCTTCCAAAAGAGACTGGTAAAAATGGCATCCCTGTCACTGATAATGGATGAGGGAATTCCATGTAATCGGACAATGTTGTCCATAAACAATTGAGCGACCTGAGCAGCAGTATATGGATGCGCCAAAGCAAGGAAGTGCCCATATATTGAAAATCGATCAACGACGACGAATATCACCGATTTACTTGATGAAATGGGAAGTCCAGCAATGAAGTCCATGGAAATATCAGACCAGATTTGAGATGGTAGTTGTAGAGGTTGCAGTAGGCCGGCTGGACTTAAAGATTCAGCCTTGTTTCTTTGACAAATCTGACAAGCAGCTACATAATCAGCAATTGTGCTCTTCATGCCCTTCCAGTAAAAGTCTCGACTGATTCGGAAATATGTTTTCTGTCGACCCTCATATGTACTATCATGGATAGAGGACAGGATGGTATGAAGAAGTGGGTATGTATTATGCAAAAAGATCCTATTTTTTTAGAGAATGAGACGATCCTGAATCGTCCAATGAGGAACAGCTGTCCCCTGTTGAATATCCTGATATAATGACATGAGATCCGGATATTGATTTACTTCCTCACGAATAGAATCTAATAGCAGTGCACGTGGGTGACTGATAGCATAAATTTGAGTGGCGAAAATATCCCGACGTGATAAGGCATCAGCCCCCAAATTTGAACTACCTGGCTTATAATGAACCGTAAAATCAAAGCCCATGAGTTTAGTTAACCAATGCTACTGTGGGGATGTGGTGAGGTGCTGTTCAAGAAGATACTTGAGGCTGCAATGATCTGTACGAATGAGAAACGGTCGTCCCCAAAGATAAGGTCGCCAATGTTGGAAAGCCTTGGCTAACCCAATCAATTCCCTCTCATATGCAGCTAACTTATGGTGGTGTTGTCCCAACTGACGGCTGAAATAAGCAATGGGGTGTCCCAATTGTTGTAACACTGCCCCTATACCTTCCCCGGAGGCATCACATTCCACTACAAATTCTGCCTCAAAATTTGGTAATTGTAGGACAGGCGCTGAGGCTAAGGCCTCCTTTAACAGGTTAAAGGCCTGTTCTGCTGAAGAAGACCAGTGGAAGGCATTTTTTTTTAGCAGGTTGTTGAGTGGTGCTGCTATCTGGCCATAAGATTGGATAAATTTTCTATAATATCCCGCTAAGCCCAAAAATCCCTTTAATGCTGTGGTGGAGGTGGGAACCGGCCAATCTGTAACTGCATGTATCTTGCTCTGGTCAACTTTCACGCCCACAGCTGATATGACGTGGCCCAAATATGCCACCTCAGATGTACCCATAGAACATTTTGATTTATTCAAAACCAAATGATAAGAGCGTAGAATGGTAAATACCTGATGGAGGTGGTGGAGATGTTCTTCCCAATTTTTGCTGTAGACCAGAATGTCATAAAAAGAGACTAACACATAGTGGCGCAGAAGTGATGAAAAGACCTCATTCATGAGGGCCTGAAAGGTGGATGGTGCATTGGAGAGACCGAAAGGCATGACGAGGAACTCGAAATGACCGTGATGTGTGTGGAAGGCAGTCTTCTCCACATCCGCCTGGTGAACTCGTATTTGATGATAGCCCGATTTCAAATCTAATTTGGTAAAAATTGTAGCACCATGTAACTCATCCTGCAACTCGTCCACGACTGGAATGGGGAACTTGTCCTTAACTGTGTGCAAGTTGAGTTGCCTATAGTCGACACAAAATCTCCAAGATTTATCTTTTTTACGTACAAGTAACACTGGTGAGGAGAAAGGAGATCGACTGGGCTGGATCACACCTTGAGCGAGCATATGCATGCACTGTCGTTCTATTTCATCTTTCTGGATATGCGGGTAACAATAAGGCCGCACCACTACTAGATCAGTTCCCAACTTTAAACGAATGTGGTGATCGCAATAACGCACTGGTGGTAGACCTGTAGGGTCATTAAATAAATCCGCAAATGCTGTAAGTAAAGAAGCTAACTGATCATCACCCGTGTGTTGAATATGCAAAGTGTGAAGTGCGTTAGGGACCTGTGCCACAATGCCTTGTAATGTAATCTGGCCCTGTGGTGCTGAAAATGTCATAGTCCGAGCCTGAAAGTCCCATAATATCGGTCCTAATAACTGGAGCCATTTGACCCCGAGCACCAAATCAAATCCAGCCAATGGAATGACTAGTAAATCTGTCTGAAAGGAATGCCCCTCAATGGTGAAAGGGGTGTTAGCACATAACCCCACACTATCAATTTTGGCCCCATTGGCCACTGAAACTGAGAGTCCCCTTTGTTGTTGAATTTCCAATCCCAATTGTTGCGCGGCTGGTTCACTGATAAAATTATGTGTGCTGCCCGAATCAACTAAAGCAAGTAGCATGAGATGATGTAACCTGGCCTTTACCTGCATGGTATTAGAACTACGCAGGCCATGCATGGCATGGAGGGAGAGCTCTGCTTCCTGTTGTACCTCTTCAACAATTTCATTTTCAAGAAGTTCTTCTGAATCTTCTTCCAACAATTCAATACTGAATAAACGTTTACAGGTATGTCCGAGCAGGAATTGTTTGTCACAATTAAAACATAGGCCCTTTGCCTTTCGAGCGTCCATTTCCTGTTTAGTCAAAAATTTACGTGGCATAGAGTGTGGAGGCACACTAGTAGCCTGATCTGCTCGGTCAGGGGCAGAGGACCCAAAACGTGGACCAGATGCAGTACCCTGTATTCTGTTTTGCCAAAATAGTTTTCTTTGTAAAGACTCTTTTAGAACTCTCTGTTTGTGTTCCACAGCTCTGGCATAATTCATTGCTGAGTCCAAATTTGTCGGACCAAGTAATTCCACTTCCAATCTGACTGCCTCTGTCAATCCAGCATTAAAAATCTGAACATGTAGGTGAGGAGGAACAAATTCACTAGCTCTGGCCAACCTTTCTTGGAACGTTTTTTGGTAAACTTCTAAGGTGCTGGTCTGTTTGTAGTTGATCAATTCCCCCACTGGGTTGCTGCTAGCTGGAGGTCCGAACCTCAACTGGCAAGCATGTGTAAAGTGCAGCAAATCCTGAATGGAATGGACATTTCGGTAGTGATGGAACCACATGAGCGCTTCATCGAGCATGTGGTAGGCGGCCAAAGTAACCTTGTCCATTTCCACCGTTTGTTGATGATAGAAGAATTGTTCACATTTCGTGAACCACAGTAAAGGATCTTTAGAGCCATCATATGTAGGAAAGTTAAGTTTAAAGTACCTGGGAACCGTTGATGGTCCTTGTGCGTGAGTTGTCATTGAACCCATTGGTTGGCGCAGGGGTGGATTTGGTGGTGGCGTGAATTGTTGGTGGGGAACTGGTTGTGGTTGAAAATTGGTTGCTGGTGGTGGCGTTGGTGCTTGAAGTGCAGCAAGTTGTCGGAGGATGGTTTGTAGAGATAATTCCAGAGTTTGTAAGGTAGTATTGATGTGAGAAATTTCAGTACCTTGAAGAGTGGATCGTTGTTGAAGTTCTGAAAGGACTTGACGTATGTCCTCTGGAGAAGAGGAATCACCGAGGGTGGACCTGTCTGATACCACGTTGTTAGGATCCTCACGAGCCATGGATCTTGTCACCCTCCTCTCTTCTCTTCCTTCCATTACCTTGCTTGGCGTTGAGATGGAATGAGGGGTTGAAGGGAATTGAATTTCGGAAAGGAGAATTGGGGGAAAAAACGGAAGAGAGCTTGAAGGAGCTCTTGACCTGTTTATCTAAATTACGTTAACTAAAGTGAACTCAATTGATAATCTTCATTACCCTAGCCGTACCCTTAAATAGGGTGGAGGACGTCCAAAACCCTAAAGACCTCTTGGGTCAATGGTTCAAACCAATAAATGCTAAACCAACCCAAACCAAAGACAAAACCAAACCAAGAAACAATTACATGGAAATTGAAAAACACATTCATTACTTCCTACGCCTGTTGGTAACTCGTGATGCTATACAGTCCATAACAATGGCTCAAACCCACACATCCAAGGAAGAAAGCTTACATGTCCAAGAGGTGGCATATTGGTAAATAAGAAGACTTCTTGTAAAGATGATATGAAGATGTAGTTACTTTTCTATTTATGTCTCTTCTCTTGTAATGTTGTAGCCCTAAGGGCATTGTAAAAACTATAAATAGAGACCATTGGCTAAGAGATAGAGTATTAAGTTTTTTCCTCACTTCTCAATCTCGTCCAAACTCTCCTCTCCCTTATGTTGGAATCCTATCTCTAACCTCTCTCTCCTTTTTCTCTTCTTCTCTTCTTCCTCCTTATTCTCCTTCTCTCCATCTTTGGCTCCAGATCAATATGAAGGAGTCCTCAATTATACAAAATTGTTGATACTAGCCTTCTTTTACTTGATCATACAAGAGGTGGATTAGCACTTGAGCTTGCAAAATATTTGTTGACTTCAAACTAGGATCATTGACATTATCTCCCAGCTTGAGGGGGGTAATAGAAGGAGAAATATGAAGGATGAGCACATTGGAAATTGTTTGATTTATTGATTATCAAACAACACGTGGTTCAACTTATTATTGGCAATCTATTATTCGGCTGGACTCACTCACTCACTATCAAAACTACTATTTTCTATCTACTACCGGCTTGATTATTACCTTGGAATATCCTTAACTTATTACTTGGTGCATAGCTTCCTTATTCAAGGATGGACTTGTTGCAGATTATCTTATGCGTCCTTATTGATCTTAAGGACTTTTACTACCTACTGGTTATCCAGTGCTATATAATTGCCTATTTGGTACGTGTTATTTGGGCTGGGGCCCATTTCAGCTGTTGCTATTGTGTCTCTTTGATTGAGACATTATTATTGAAGAAGAACTTCTTGGTTGCTGATGGTTGTCAGCTTTGGTTATTTTGATGAAGAAGAAAGCACATTGTGGCCCTATAATATTATGTCCAGTGATTACCCGTTACCCCCCTTATTTGGCATTTTTACTCTTACCATTTGAGAGTCAATGCCTTGTGTTGCGATACTATGATGAAGGAGTTTATTACTATACTTCTGAGCAATGCCTATAGACCCACTACCTACAAAGGATATGAGTGTGTCCAACATCCAGCGTGAGTCAAGTCTATTATTCACCCAAGAGGTGTTTTTTTTAGCTACTCTGAGAAAGCGTGTAGAGCTTATCCCCCACAGTAGGGTTAATTTTTTCCTATGAAATTGAACGGAAAGTATTTTTGACTATGACCATTTGATTGGAGTATGGAGCGATGTCTTACGACTAGGAGTGGTTTTACTCTCTCTTATATTATGTAAGATGAGTCTCTCGATAAAGAATAAAGAGACCACTGAGGGGGAGTATTGGAAGATATGAAGGATTGTCATTTTATACGGGAAGATCCAATACACCATTTGCAACAAGTTGGGTGTTCATGATGTTCTCTCACCCCCAGATTGAGGGGGAGTATTGAAAAATGGGCCCAAGCCCACACATCCAAGTGTGTAGAAGATGTGCTCAAGTCCACAGACCAAGTAGAAGCCCACATGCCCACACGATGGTGGCAAGATGGTAAATAAAGAGTCATCTAATAAAAATGACACTGATGTAATTAGTTTACGATTTATGTTTCTTATTCACTCTTACTAGGGTGAAGGGTATTCTTGTAATAATAATACTTTTGATACCTATAAATACAACTTAAGGGGAAGGGTTTGGACATGTCCATTACCCTATTCTTCCTCCTCCTTTCTCCAAATTCATCACTCTTCCTCTTCTCCTCCTAAAACCTTATCTCCCCAACACTTCTTCTCCTCACCCTTTAATCCTCTTCTATTGTAGTTAAACATCAAGGAATCCTAAGTTTCAACACTCTTCCAATTGATGAATGTGCACCAACTTCACGAGGTATACCAACGTCGACAACAAGCTTCTCATTCTGATCCAGACCCCCTCCTCACATCCGACCATGACTCTTCGTCGCCTCCTGATCCTGAGGTAAGTGATTTGCACCTTCCTATTTCTCTTCGAAACGGTGTCGTAAAGGTACCTGCCATCCTTTATCTCATTTTGTCTCCTTCGATTCCTTGTCTGGTAACTATCGTAAGTTTGTTTTGTCCATCTCCACTTGCACTATTCCTTCTTCAGTGTAGGAGGCCTTATTACAACCTCTTTGGAAGAATGCCATGGATGTTGAGATGGAAGCATTAGCAAATAGAAGGACTTGGGAGTTACGTGACTTACCTCTAGGTGCTATTGCAGTTGGATGTCGATGGGTCTATACTATTAAATATAACTTAGATGGATCAGTTGCACATTATAAGGCTTGTCTTGTTGCAAAAGGGCATACACAAACATTTGGAGTGGATGTCTTTGAGACTTTTTCTCCATTTGCTCGCATGTCCTCTGTTCGTATACTTATCTTTGTTATAGTCCATCATAGCTAGTCTCTATTCCAGCTAGATATTAAAAACGCCTTCTTATGGTGACCCTGAGGAAGAAGTCTATATGGAGCAACCTCTAGGGTATGTCGCTTGTGGAGAGATACATAAGGTATGTCGACTAAAGAAGACTCTTTATGGCTTAAAATAAAGTTCGCGAGCTTGATTTGAAAATTTTAGCCAAATGGTTAATCCTTGGGATTTTGTAGAAGCCATTGTGATCAGTCATTATTTATTCTGAAATGATTGTCTGGAATTATTATTTTATCGGTATATGTAGATATATCATTTTATCTAGGAGTGACAGATCAAATTGCGACAGTAAAATCCCAATTGGTGAATCACTTTCAGAGTAAGGATCTAGGTAAGTTGAAATAGTTTCTAAGTATCGAGGTAGCAACATTGACTTAAAGGACATATATTACTGATATGCTTCAAGAATATGATATTCTGGGGGCTAAACCTATGGATACATCTATCGAATTAGGACTTGATCTAAAGTCTAGAACTAAAAGATAAAACAATGTATCAAAGGCTAATAGGCAAATTCATTTATGTTACAATTAGTAGACCAGATATTTCATTTGCAGTGAGTGTAGTGAGCCAATTTAAGGAACATTCACGTAAAATTCACCTAGAGGTTACACAATGAATCTTGATATATCTAAAATAGAGTTTAGAAATAAAAAGAAAATAAGTTTTGACGATTTTTGGTTTAGAGTGGCAAAAGTCACAATCTCACCCATGCGTGTAACTATTATGGATGTCACAACTACTATGTATTATGAAAGTTTAATAGGGAGATTAGAGATAAAAGTGGCGAAGCAAGTTTGGATACCTAAGGACACTCTAAACACGACTTTCAATATTGGGACTACATGTACTAAACAAATTTGGATACCTAATATTACTTGATCTCCATGTTAGAAGAGTTTGTTTTTGAGCCCAAATTACTAACTAAATTACATGTGTTAGTTAATCAAGGAGATCCCCTTATAGTGAAGGATGGACCACGAGTTACTAACCCCCATCATTATTTTTGCAAATGATGCCTTTGTAAAATTAGTAGTTCTTGTGAAGTCTGTACCCCAAAATTTCCAGTTTCCCCTATATGGAATGCTTGGTTGGATGCGGAGGAGTCCGTGCGAGGTTGAGTTTAGGTGGTGCAGCTTCGGTAGGGCAGAGACAAGTTAAAAAATCAACCGGGAGAAGATTGGGAGTTGGAGATTGGGTATTTAAACGTGCCTCGAACCTGTTCCTGTGACGTCCCTAGAGTTCACAGCTATCCGCCGATCCCCCGGGAGCTGTTACTGCACTGGCCTTGTTTTGATCTGGACGAATATCTTTGTCCTTTGTACTAGGAACAAAAAACTGACAGAGACAAAAGAGAGGTTTGAGTCGAAGTTCGGAGAAGAAGATGTCAAGGCAAGAGACTTCTTTTGTTGACGGCGATAAGGAAGAGACGGAGAGGATTGAGGAAACGGAGGAAGGAGAGATCATCGAATCTGGTGGTCCACCCACAACGAGCAAGTCGCCGGGCGATCCGCATCCTCTTGAGCACTCTTGGACCATTTGGTTCGATAATCCCTCTTCCAAATCGAAGCAGACGGAATGGGGTGCCTCTATTCTTTCTATCCACACTGTCGACACTGTCGAAGAGTTCTGGGGGTAGATCTTTTCTTCTCGTCTTTGAATAGTTTCCTCCTCTTTTTACATGGGCTTTCCTCCCTTAATCCATAACAAGGCCTTGAAGTATTGCTTTGAAGAGAATCTCTCTCTCTCTCTTAGTTCTCTTCCCTTAATTCATTATCTCTGTGTTTCTAGGTACATCCGAACTGATATTCATGTTTTTCTAGGCCTATCCATAATCAACTTCAAATTTTCTTGGCACAATAATTAATTGGCGGATTGTTGCGATATTATTACTATTCTCGATGAACTGATCAACCGGATATAACTGTCATAGGATTCTGTGCATTTTATCCTAGAAACAAGTATTAAGTGTTGGATTCTAAGTAATGGCCCAGTCCATTTGATTATTTATTGGAGCATACAAGCTTTTTTTCTTTGAATGGTTACAACTTTTTTTTAATGTTCATTACACATGCATACATCTCCCTTACCCTTAGAGACACTTGAACATGTTTGAATATTTCAACCAGTTGGTTTATAGAATAAGGGTGTTTCAAAGGGACAAAAGGGGCACATTTCAAGAGTCTACCTACAACAACAAAAATAATACGATATCCCTCTGATAGTGGCAATCCATCAATAAAATCCATATATAGATCCTCCCATGCCTGGTCTAGACTAAGAAGCAGTTGTTATTGTTTTACTCGACACACTAACAAGTATCACAAGAAGAGAAAGTGTTTTACATCCTTCATCCTATTGGGCCAATAAAAATTTGTAACTTGTTTGCATGTCTTAAGTTGTCCTTCATGCCCTGAAGATACAACTAAATGGACCTTTATAAAACAATAGATATCTTGCACCATGCAACAATGGATATATCTATCAGAATTAAGTTGAAAGATCATGAATCAAGGACAACAGGTGAGTACTGAAGCTATATGCATCTTGGACTCAGTCAGTCATGTTGTGAGGAGTGCCCATGACCAAGGGAAAAAGAACAATAACTACCCTTCCTGATGACGCATCCGTAGTTGTATTTTTGAGCCTTCTTTGTCGCCAATCTCATAATCATACCCCATAGGCTTGAATTACTATTGTAGTTGTTGCATGGAGACAATTTTCTAGTTCAAGAGATAATGTAGAGAGGAATGGTCTATGCGAATCTAGTAACATCGCCTTGTGAGGTATGCACGCCAATGAAGACTATTGAGAAGTAAATTTGTGTATCCCTTGTCAAACAATTTTTTTTGCATTATGAACTCCCTCAATTTGCCCGTTTCCATTTACTAGAGGTGCACTGATGCTCCCTAATTTCTTTTACTTGAAATAGATGCTAGATCTCACTCTGGAAACTCCTCCATGTGACCATTGACCCAAAGACCCAGACCACTATTGGAACATACAGAACTGATAAATATTTTCTTTCATGACTGGGCTAACTGTTGCTTCAAATTGTATTTAGGTGTTTACTTGTAGTGTCTTCAATTGAAAGATCTTCCCTTTATGTTCTACTTCTGCCTTTTAGCCTCAACTCGTAATGCATCTTCTTATTGGGGCCACATGTCAAAGAAACTGGTGCACTATCATGCAACAAAAGAAGAAAAAAAGAACTTTAATGGCTGAAATTGTTGTTTATAAGTTTGAAATCATTTTTTGCAGTGCAAGTTTGAAACTGTTAGAGGTTGTAGTTTTAGTTGTTAAAGTTGTGTCAAGGTCTAACTCAAAATGACTAGCTGAGTAGAAGACCTCTTCGCATCTAATAAGCACAAGCTCGTTCTTAACTATGTTTAAGTTAAATGTTTATAAATCACAGAGCTGTGACTGATGAGGCTGCATTGTAATGACAACTATTTCAAGTCTACAGGTTTCAGGGAATTGGTGTCAGTTTTTTTCTTTCCTTTTTCTTTTCTTTTCTCATAAGACAATTGCTTCTAATTTTGATATCTGAAAACAACCTTTCTAACTGACAAATATTTGTTTTCTTTTTTTCTGTGTTTGATAAGGATTTGCATTGATTTTAATAAAAGTTTGAGTTAAAGGAAGATACACAAAATAAAGCTAGTGTTTTAGGCCAATCAGTTGATGGAAATAAACTTCTTTATTGTAGATTTACTGTATATATTTCTCAATCAGTTGTTTTGACGAAAGCAATTTGAACTCATTTTATTCCACATCCGGTTTATTTGCTTCAGAATACTGGCATAGTTTAGGAGTGATAATTTCCTGTTTTTGCTCTAAGATGCAAGTTTTTGATAATTAATACTTTGGAAATTTGCTTCTCACATTGTATGCTTGTTTCATGAAAGCTTGTAGAAGGGAGTGCTAATCTCAATACTGTTAACTTTGAGCCTGATGTCAGACAAATTAATCTGGACTTGTGAATATCAGGTTTCTCACATTGAGGATGTTGGATTAGTAAATGAAGTAGTGATCAGATATATAAACAAGGCAAGCTACTCTCATGAGGCTCATTTTAACCTGACTTATAGCAATGTTGGTCTCTAAATGCAGCTGAGTAATTATTTATTGATTAGTTTATTAGATATTGATGTCCATGTATATACTGCTCTTGTGACACTTCAATTGCTTGATTAAGCCCTGGATAGCACCAAACAATGAACTTTCATATTCTTTTCAGTCTTTACAATAACATACATCATCCTAGCAAATTGGGTGGTGGTGCTGATCTCTATTGCTTTAAGAAAAATATTGAGCCAAAGTGGGAGGATCCTGTTTGTGCTAATGGAGGAAAGTGGACCATAAGCTGTGGTCGTGGCAAATCAGACACGTGGTGGTTATATACTGTATGCTCAAGACCTTGTTATTCTATGTACGTTGAAATTCCAAAAACTCTGAATTATTCTAATCTTTTACATCTATTTTCTGCTAGTTGTTGGCTCTGATTGGTGAACAGTTTGAACATGGTGATGAAATTTGTGGAGCAGTTGTCAATGTAAGAGCTAAGCAGGAAAAAATATCCATATGGACCAAAAATGCCTCAAATGAAGCTGCCCAGGTAAACTCCCATGTCGTTCTTAATCAAGTTCATATGATATTTGCTTTGATAGTTGTTATGGTTTCTTCTGTTCTGAAATACATTAGGGGCAAAGGTAACCAAAGGATAGTACCATGTCCTTGGCATGTATTTCTTTTAAATTACTCAAAATAAGATGGTGAAAGGCAAAATATACCCCTAAGGTAGCCTCTTATATTTCAAAAGGCAAAGAATATATATCTCTGCTTTAAAATGAATATTTGAGCCCCTAATAGATTGTGTACCCATAAATTTTGATGCAAAACATCTCTATAGCACTTATTGAGAATGAGGACCTAATGTAGCAGTCATCCTACATTAAATGAGCAGAGCCCACATAAAGCAACCTTCCAACAGTCTACATGTAAAAAACAATATATAATGATACCTTCTCTTGAGTGGTCTACTTTGTCTTTTTATTTGTTTATTTACTTTTTTAAAAATGAGAAGATGAAATTTCGTTAAAAGAGGGGAATAAGGTAGAATGTGAAGATACATTGCCTAAGGTCAAAGAATAAAGGAAAGTAGAAGAAAGTAAACATGGAGTGCATCAATAGGGAGTACAAGACTATAGAGAGATCATTCCATGGGAAAGGTATCCCCAAGATGTTGTAGGGAGGTCCCTTCCCGAGCAATAAAATCTGCAATATTCATATTATTGCAGGAACTGTGGGTTCATGATATAGTGAGATGTCTATGAATGTGTAACAACTCCATGTAGATCCTAAGAAGGCGTTATTGAGGTGGTTTCCCAGTGGACATCCAAGTGATAACAATCATACAGTCTCCCTTAATATTCACAAGATAAGAAAGCGTACTGGTATAGATAGGAAGCCAATAAGAAGCTTTGCCTCAAGGAAATAGTTCTCCACTGGGGTAGAGTGCACAAGACAAATGCAGCCTCCTAGTTACAGATCACACTGCCAGCACTAAGAGGCCTAGACAAGAGCTACCATCAAAGTTTTGCTTAAACCTACCATGCTGATGAGGGGATCAACAGTCTCTGAGGGATTCCATCTTGGCAGTCAAGAAAGAGGCAATTCCTTTTCAACTCTCTCAGTAATGGAGTTGGGAGGTGTTTAAGGTCTGGAATTTTGCTGGACCAGAAGAGAATGTCGTGCATGGTTTGTTCAACAATTCCTCCTAATAGAATGTGATTTACCATCAAAAGTTATCTGGTAGAATTTGTCATATAAACATCTTGTTCTAAGTAATATTTATCAAGATTTTAGTGGGATACTCCTTCCTTTCGCTTCCTCCTCTTGATCTTTTTGTACCAATAACAAGTGTAGTGCCATTTGTACTTACTGCATGCCATGCAATTATATCAAACCCAGGTCAGATCCATCGATTGAACCAGCACTTGATCCATTGTCCAGGTAAGTACATGAAAAACCTGAGGATTACCAAATACCTAACAGCCAACACCCAGGTTATATGTTTAAACTTGGTGCTCTACAAGAGCTGATGAGTTAGTCAAACCAATGCCAATAACAAAGGATGGAAGGTGTAGGGTAGTGCCCTCCTTCCCTTCCTCTTTGTTTTTTTATTGGAAATAGAGAAGGGGAGGACTACCCTCTTTTTTTTGTTTTTTTATGTTGTCCACCCCAAGAGGGGTGGCTTGCTTGCTTCCATCTAAAACTTTAGACATAGCACCCTTGTCAAAATCTGAGTGTTTGTATGTATTAGGCAAGACGTGTTGGATGTAATGTTCCATAATCTTACTTTTATACGAGTGGCATATCTCACTGCCTTGAAAATATGAGACATTTGGCAAGATACCCACCCTTCCAAAACTATGTTTTATTTCTTATTTAGAATTTTCGTTGGTAATGACATCTTGGTTGTATCATCTATTAATTGTGGTGGAACTCCAAACTTACTCCCAAAGCTATGATATATTTTTTATTCTAGAATTTATTTTGGTAACGTCATCTTGGTGACATCATCTATTAATTGCGGTGGAACTTGTTAGCCTGAATTTATCTACCTAATCAGGTCTTTTTTATTTTTTATTTTGTGTGTGTGTGTGCCATATTGAACAAAATTTTTCCCTCATTTTAATTGTATTTTCTTCTTGTCAAATTTTATGCTCAAATTCAATTGCATCTTGTCAAATTTTATGCTCAAATTTTCCTTGTAAGAGAAGTTTTCATGATTTTTTTATCTTGTTGGTTTTACTTTTTAACTAATTTCTACAACAAAATCATATGAAACGGTGAACTTCTTATGTATAGATGAGCATTGGGAAACAATGGAAGGAGTTTTTGGACTACAACGACACTATTGGGTTTATATTTCACGTAAGATTTTCTTTGATCGTGCATTTTCTCGCATGTTTTCGTGGATTATGTTAAAAAATGTTCTCTTCTTTTTTATTTCAGGATGATGCAAAGAAGCATGATAGGTTTGCCAAGAATAGGTATACTATTTAAGAATTCTCTTTGTTGGTAAGAAGAGCTTGAATGATGATTGCTCCATCATTTGAAGAATCCTGAAGCTAGTGACGGGCCATCTGAATACCTACGAAGACGTTTTTTCTTTTGTTTTTTGTGTCTTATATATGAAAATTGTGTTGTCTCCTATTTCAAGCTATGAGTCACTTATCAGTTGATAATGGATTTTCCATTGTAGAATATAACCAAGGTAACTGTTTGTGTCTTGGGTCGATGGAACAAGCAAGGCATCTGGTTAGAAAATGAATCATGAGAGGGGGAATGGATGGAGTAATCCTGGAAAACTGTGGATTATTATAAACCTTCTCTTGTTTTTGGAATAAGTTGTAAATTCGCAGGACACAATTAAAAAGGAGTTTCTTCCAACTCACAATGGCTACCCACAACACATGGCACACAAGAATGCTAACATCCTTCAAAGGAAGCAAAACCATATGTAGCTAATTTTACTCCCCAATCCCAAATCCAAAGGGACACTTTTTGTTGCACCGCTCATGATGGAGCTGTTTACTACATCTTCAAAACTAGTATAAGTTGAACAAATAATTTCCTATAGTTACTCAAACATGGATAGTTTGCTTATAAAAGATGTTTCTCAAGTAAACAAACTGATTTTATATTTGGACCCATCTTTGAGAAATAAACAAATAAATAACAACAAGGAATGGCTACATCTAAATCTTAAGTAAAAAAATTGGCAACAAATTGCACCTTTTGCTACTTTACATCCAAGGCCTAATTCTAACTATAATATGTCGATTATTATAATCTACAAAGTTGAGGCTTTCAAATGTTGTATAAAAATATGAGAGATTTGAAAGAAAAAAAAAAAAAAAGTCATTGGTGGTATAGATGAAAAGTAATTGGAAGCAACTAGTAGAACTAGAGGAGGCAGTGTGCCTCATGGACATGTTAATTTATTTGTGATTGATATAATTTTTCATGGTATGTTATGTTCTGATACATTTTTTATTTTTACTATAAAATATAGCATATTTTACTAATTACTCATTTCCCAATTTACCTAAATCACAATCGAAAATTTGTTAAATAAATATAAACAAATGAGTCATTTTGTTAATCATTCGAAGTGGAAACAAAAAAAGACTAATGTTAAACAAAATTGTGTGAGAATGATCTCATCATTTTGTTTAGTATTCGTTTATACCTCTACTTTTCATGTTGGTGTAATTGTCACTTTTCATTAGCATACAAATAAAAAAAATGGTCCATTATGTTAGTCCAACATGGAATAAACCTAGAGAGAAGGGTGGATAAGTTCGTTAAATTTTCTTACTATTTTTTACTACTTTTAGATTGTAATTTTAATCTCACTTGTGTTTATAATCTTAATTACAACTCAATGTGTAAAAGTAATTTCACAATTAAAGGTACATAAAGAAATATTCAAACCCATAAAGAACACACATTTACTGTTGGAAGATAGACCCAAGCTCACACGACCAAGGAAGGCCCACATATCTAAGAGTATTATAAGATGGGTCACACGACTAAGGAAGGACCATAAGATGGGTCCAAACACATAAGAAGTAGGACCCACCATGATTACCATAAGCTGGCACTCTTATCACATAAGTTAGAAGATCAAGAAAGACTCACAAAGGCATCTTTATCTTATGGTCACGTCCTAGAAGAGTTCTAGTTTGAGTTATGTTTGTCTTTTATCTATATTGAGTTATTTAATTATGCTAGGACTTATCTTTAAGTGTTAGAGTTTGGGTGTAATTGGGACAAAGGTAGTTTTATTGTAATGGGACTCTACTACCTTCCTCTATTATAAATAGAAGTTCATGTACTCTGATTATAATAAGTTAATGAAGTCAATGAAGTATTTATCTTTTCCATAAAGTCAACATGGTATCAGAGCAGGTTCTGTGAGTTGACTTGGTCAACCCATAGAGATAATGAGACCCTTTTCTGTAAACCCTAAACCCTAAACCCTAAGTCTAGGTTCGTAGTTATTTTTTTCAGTCCCTAAACCCATAGTTTGCTTTGTGTTTTTCACCTCTATACTGAGATTTTCATATTGCAAATTATATAATGACGGAAAGATATTTGAGTCTTCTTTCCAAAGAAAACCAATTTTTCCCAATCGGAGTTATCTAAAAATAGAAATTGATATTTGAATGTGCGAAGGTCAGATTGCGAAAGAGGTTCGAGTAGTAGCAGAAAGATTCAACTTTCGAGGTATTTTATGCTATCAAGAACGAAAATTTATATGGAGAATTATATATAAAAGAAATATTTGTAAGTATATTTTCTTACCTATTCAACCAATTCTCGATCTGAGTTTTTTATAAGGAGATATTGATCTTGAAAGAGTCAATGGTCATGCTGGAAAAAAAAGGAGAAATAATGCTTAGTTCAGCCAGATGACAGAGACCAAAATCTATCAGATTATTTATTTTTTGATAATTATATTTTATGAAGAGAAGTTATACTTGTATGAAAGTTATTTAAGTCTAGTTTTTAGAAGGAGAAATTTTCATGTCAATCTGATCTATATTTAAAGATATATTCGCATTGGAAGAATCAAAGATCATGTTGGTATTTTATTGTATTGAAAAATTCGAATTTATACCCTTTGTCTTGTGTCACTTTTTGAGTTGCTATATCAGGAAAATATCTCACTTATCCCTGGTTTAAGGGATTATTACTACATCTATGTTATTTGGGATTATTGTTGCATCTATGATATTTGGTTCAAGCTGAGATCACTGCCATTACCTCCCAGCTTGAGGGGGAGAAGTAAAAGAAGTACAAGAAAAATGTATTTTATTCCATATGTTGTGGATAAGTTTATGTAACCAAAATATTCAAGAAAGAGGGAACACAAAAGATGAAGCTTATGCATCTAAGAAAAAATATTTATATCGGATTATGATTATTTCATGGCTCCTTCTACAAGGTTTATTATTTTGGTTCGTGTTATATGTGTTGGAAGATGGTCATGTAACATTACAACTGCTGCTATTTTGTCTATTTGGATGAGACATTATTATTGAAGAAGAGGTGACCTCAATACCTTTTCTCATACCATAATTTATTTGACTCTAAAAAATATCTCAGGTAGGATACCATGAGAGTCGGTGTCTGGATTGGGACACCATTATAAATAAACCCACTACCTACACCTCCCCCTCCCCCACCCCCTGTAATGGCTTTTATTACTCCTACCACTTGAGAGTCATTGTCATGTGGAGGGATACGGTGGTGGACGCTTCAGATCAATGCCAATAGACACACTACCCACAGAAGACGGAGTGTGCCCTACATCCAGCATTTAGGACTGGTGTATGGAGCAATGTCTTACCGGTTAGGAGTGATTTTAACTCTCACTTATATTATGCCAGCAGGGCCTCATGGAAGGATGCAACAGCGTGAGGGGGAGTGTTGGAAGATGAAGGAATATTGGAAGATGTGCCATTTTATACAAAAAGATTTTATACATCATTTGTAGCAAGTTGGGAGTTCATGTTGTTCTCTCACCCCCAGCTTGAGGGGGAGTGTTGGAAGATAGGCCCAAGCCCACATGACCAAGGAAGACCCACATATCTAAGGATATTATAAGACGGGCCACACGAACAAGGAAGACCCACATATCTAAGGATATTATAAGACAGGCCACACGAGCAAGGAAGACCCACAAGATGGGCCCAAGCACATAAGAAGTAGGACCCACCATGATTACCACAAACTGGCATCCTTATCACATAAGTTGGAAGATTAAGAAGGACTCACAAAGGCATCTTTATCTTATGGTTTCACCCTCGAAGAGTTCTAGTTTGAATTATGTTTGTCTTTTATCTATATTGAGTTATTTAATTATGTTAGAGTTTGGGTGTAATTTGGACAAAGGTAATTTTATTGTAATTGGACTGTACTACCTTGCTCTATTATAAATAGAGGTTTATGTACTCTGATTATAATAAGTTAATGAAGTCAATGAAATATTTCTCTTTTCCATAAATTCAACATTTACAATCATAACTTGGATTGAGAAAATTTGAGCCACCATGAATTAACTGAATGGATGAGTAAAAAGAATGAGAAAGCTTCAAGGCACTCAAGGCCAAAACCAAAAAGAGGGCAAGCCAAGCAATGGGATGAATTTTTTGTGCATTTAATGAATGAATTGCAAAAGGATTACAAAGGTTTATATAGGTTTTGCAAAACCCTTAAAGGAGAAATAAATTACAAGGACGTCCTCTTTCAAGTTATAATCTAGGTGTCTTCATATAATTACATAAATCAATTCAAATTAGAGTTCAATCATTCTTTTCTTCTTCCTTCGATTTTGGATCTTGATTTCCCTGATTGACTTTGCTATGATCTTCTTACTTTGATTAAGTAATTTGAGATAATTTCTCTCTTTGATTGATTTGGTCATGATTGGTAGAAGATCCTTGAGATTAAAAGGGATTGAATTCTCTAAAACCATGCACAAGACTTCCTCTTTTGAGTGGATGAGGTAGACATTACTCTTTCATGGTTTTGCGTGGGGGATGTGTCCCTCTTTGCCTCTTGTGCCACCTTTGAATAAACATATTCTTCCTTTGTAATGAAGGGCTTTGATGTAACTTGGAATAATGCTTTTTCTTGTACATGTCTTGTATGTTGATATGTCTTTGTTGCTTTTCATTCAGCTTTGTGATAAGTTGTTTGAACATTCAACTTGATGACAAGTTGTTGAAGCCAGTTGGAAATGTCTGCAAGTTGGTTGACAAAGGGATTATGACGAACTTGAAGACATCCCATTATAACTTTCTCACAAACAAAATGATAGTCTATGCCAAAATATTTACTGTGAGATTGAAAAATAAGGTTGTGACCCAAATAAATAGCACATACATTATCACATAGAAGAGATGGAGGTCAAGTTGAGTATATGTGCTAATCTTTTAGATAATACTGAAGCCAAGTGATTTCTGCACATGTAGAAGCCATGGTTTTGTGTTTGGCTTGAGTAGTGGAGCAAGATATTGTGGGTTATTTTTTTTGCAAATCAAGAGACAAGGTTGAGTCCTAAGAAGACTATATAACCAATAGTAGGTAGCCTTGTTGTTGGGTAACCACCCCAATCTGCATCGAAAAAAGGAAAGGATATCTAGTGATGGGAGTTTTGAAAAGACAAAGTCATAGTCTATGGTACCTTTAAGATATCAAATAATCTTTTAACTAGTGTAACATGAAAAGTTGTGGGAGAGTGCATATATTATTGGGCCACAAAATGACAAAGTAAGATATATCAAGTCGTGTTAATGTTAAATATTGAAGGGATCCTATAAGAGTTCTACAAGTGAGTAGGGTTAGAGTAAGGGGAACTTTGAAAATCAAGTTTTGTGTTGGTAGCAAGAGGGGTTGTAATAGATGTACAAGATTCTATATCTTCTCGAGTTAATATATCTTTTAAGTATTGAGTTTGATAAAGAAAAATATTGGTGGGACTTTTACGTACTTGAATGCCTAAGAAAATATCTAGAGGTCTTAGACTTTTTACAAAGAAAATATCACTGAAGTGCTATTTAAAAAATTTGTAGAAGAGGGATTATTCCTAGTAAGAATAATATCATCCACATAAAGAAGCAGGTATAGATGGTTAGACGAATAATGATAACAAAATAGTGAGGGATTCATTTTAGTGATTTGTAAACCAAAATGAAATAGGAAATTGCAAAATTTAGCATACCAAGCACAAAGGGCTTGTTTGAGGCCGTAGATAGTTTTTTTTTTTTTTTAGCATACATACATGGTTTGAAAAAGTGGAAGTTTCAAAACCTAGTGGTTATCTCATAAACATTTCCTCATTGAGAAAGTCATGAAGAAAAGCATTATTAACATCCAATTGAACCAATGTCCAGTTATAGTGAAGGGTTAGGGTGAGTGCTACTCTAATTCTTTGAGGTTGGACAACAGGATTGAATGTTTGATCATAGTTGATCCCATGAAGTTGACGATGTCATTGAGCAACAAGTTGAACTTTGTATTTTTTGACAGATCCATCAATATTGAATTTGGTTCTAAAAACCAATCAAGACCCTACAACATGCATATTAGAATTCTTAGGGACAAGTTCTCAAGTATTGTTTTGTTGAAAAGGTTTGTACTCATCTTGCATAGCATCATACTATTGAGGAGGTGTAAAAGCAAGTGCATATGGTGTAGGCTCAGATATATGTGTGATCATACGAGCTTGAAGTGTTGAGGCAATTGCCTTATTCTTTACTCTTGTCATCATGGGATGGGTATTAATCCTAGAAGGAAGGGAAGTAGGTGGAATAATTTATAATTTACCATTGTCCAAGGAAGATTGTGAGGAAGTAGGGCACGAGGTTGGACGTGTTATTCAGAACTTGAAGGATAAATTTGGAGGATTAGGAACATAATGTCATTAGAGGATAAAAGAGGTGATGAAGTGGTAGGTGGTTCTTGTAATTTGTCAAAAAAAGTAAAAAATTGTACACTAAGAGTAAGTGACTCATAAAAAACAACATGCCTAGTGATAAAGACTTTGTTTAAAGATGAACATAAACATTGATAACCTTAATAAGAATCATGAAATCTAAGCAAAACACAAGGTATAGACCGTATTTCAAACTTGGTTTTGTTATAAGGTCATAAACAAGGAAAACATAGACATAAAAAACCATGAATATAATTATAAGTAGGAGAGGTATTTAAAAGAAAAGAGTAAGGAACTTTACTTTGTAAGGGAGTAGCAGGAAACCGATCAATCAAATATACTGTAGTTTGAAAAGCTTCAAATAAAAAAACTAGTGGGAGCCATTACTTTTATATAACAATGCTAATTTATATTAAACTATGTGTCTATGTTTTCTTTCAGCTATTCCGTTTTGTTTTGGAGCAGAAGGACAAGAGAGGTGGTGAATAATTCCATATTGAATCAAATAGTCTTTAAAAAGAGAGTTCATGTATTCGCTTCCTCCATCTGAATGAAATACCTTGATCTTGCAAGAATATTGATCTTTCACCATATTCCTAAATTTAATAAATATTTTAAAAGCTTCATTCTTAGTCTTCAGTGGATACGTCCAAAATCCTTAGCCTTTAGTGGATACATCCACACAAATCCATTGTAATCATCAACAAAAATAATGTAATATTTGAGTCCAAATTTAGAAATTAATGGTGAAGTTGTTATGTTTAGGGGACTTGAATTTTGGTATAAAAACTGATTGTTGTTTTTTCCCTTAAATGACTTATTGGCAAATGTATTGTTCACCATCATGGATGAAAATAAATTTCCAAGTGTTTGACTTATTCGAAGATCATGACTTTGGACTATTGGTAGAATTTCTTCATAAGTTGGCAATGAAGGTTGGATGAGCATTGTTGTGACCAAGGATTCATATGGGGCATTTTACCCATGAAGAAGCCAAAAAGATTTGTCTTCTGAAAATAGGACTTTGATGGCTACTAAAGCGTCGCATATTCCTTTGAATTTTGTGATACTGTTATTCAAAGTTTGATCTTCCATCTTCGTCATTGTTGCTAAAGTTTGACGGAGGTGTATCTCACATACCTTTGAGTGAACTACAATTTGGTATATATCTCTTGCGGTCTTGAGTCCAACCACATGGAAAAGGGCTTCTTCAGCCATTGTAGCATTGAACCAACTAGCAAGTAACTGGTCTCTATGTTCCCTTTCTTCAAATGATAGATTTATAATGAATGGATTATCACTAACAAATTGTGATGGTGGTGTAATAGATCCATCAATGAATCCCATGAGGTTTCAAAATTTCAAAACCAAAATCATTGACTTCTCCATGACACATAGTTGTTGGAGGAGATTTTAATTGAAATAAGTGCAATAATAGATGTAACTTACACGAGAGACAAATTTGAATGTATTGAGATGACATTGATACTCATGATGATTATAATAAAAGATGAAAGTAAGAAGACAATGGCAATTGATTGAAGTGTTAAGAAGAGAAGACGAATCGAGAAGAAAAAGAAGAAGGATGTAATGACAATGTTTGTGAGGAAGATGATAATATAAGAATACGATATGGAATTAATAGAAGGATACCTACTTATTTGAATGAGATCACTCTCCTCACAATCAAACCATTAGCTCTAATTCCATGAGAAAATTTGAGCCACTATGAATTGAGTGAATGAATGAGTAAGCAAAATGAGAGCTTTAAGGCACTCAAGACCAAAACCAAAGAGAGAGCAAGCCAAGCAAGGGAACAATTTTTGTGTGTATTGAATGAATGAAATGTTGAAGGATTACAAAGGGTTTATATAGTTTTTTTCAAAACCCTTAAAAGGAGAAATAAATCACAAGAAGGTCCTCTTGCAACTTATAATCTAGGTGTCTTGACATAATTACATAAATCAATTCAAATTAGACTTCATCATTGATTTCTTCCTCTAATTTTTGAATCTTGATTTCCTTGATTGATTTTGCCTTGAATCTTCTTTCTTTGATTGAGTAATTTGAGATAATTTTGTCTCTTTGATTAATTTGATCATGATTGGTAGAAGATCCTTGAGTTGGTCTTAGTGAAACCCGCATGTGAGAGATTGAAAGGGGTTGAATTCTCTAAAAATGTCCTCTTGTGAGTGGATGAGGTAGACGTCACCCTTGCAAAGTTTTGCATGGGTGATGTCCCTCTTTGCCTCTTGTGCCACATTTGAATGAACATGATATTCCTTTGAAGTGAAAGAGATGATCTCTTCTTTCAACATATATAAAAATGTGGACTTTCAAAGAGGAGAGGGAGAAGGACACTCCCCTCTCTCTTTTAGATGTTCAATGGGGCAAAAATTTCCTCCTCACTATCATGCATCAACAAAAAATACTGAGAGAGAAGGGGGTGATGCTCCTTTCCTCTGTAGACCTAGGAAAGAAACTTCTTCCTCTATTTTTTTTATTTTGATACTTTAAATTATGATGTCATGATAACGTTATTCCAAATCAATAGACGGTAAAACCCAATTGACACAAGACTTGATCCTTGTTGGTCAGTTTTCATTGTATTGAACCTTCGACTTTTTTATTGATTAGAGTTGAGATTTCCTCTAAGATTTCTTCCCTTAAGAAGAAATCCTATAAATGTTTCATAAATCCCATAATTTTGTAAATTGTCTGTAATCCTCGAAATCACTCGTAATTCTTCCATGTATAGCCTGTAAAATGGCTATTTAAGCTAACGATGTGAATAAGAAAGAGACTGAAATTGAAGTATTATTTTTGACTTGGTATCAGAGCAAGAGAATCTTTCTCCTTCTCCTTTCCGTCACCGAAGAACAGAACGACAACTCTGTCCCGTCTGTCCCGTAACTTCCTATCGCCAAAGAACAAAGAAGAAAGCTCTATCCAGTATGAATCTCCGTCCCTTCCTGTCGCCGTAGACGATCCCATATTAATCTCTATCGTCGGAGAAACTAGAGCAGGTCTATTATGTTTCACCGTGAACAACACTGTTCAGAAGGTCTGCCGATTCATCTCCATCGTCATCCCACTCCGGCGGAACCTTATGGACATCGCCGACGACTGCAGTCGTGCCACCGCTCGGCCTTCCTGCTAACCGCCAGCCCAAACGTCGCTAACAAAGATGGAGTTGCACCGTCTCGACGAAGAAGATGAAGGTATAGGAAATAAAAATTCGCTTAAACGTGGGTCCCTTGTTTTGATTATTTTTGCCAAGCGATCCAGTCTTGGACCAAACCATGATCAACCCAACGAGAGAAAGTGAATCGGACCAGACCGGATCAATTCTCGGACAGGACTGGAATCAGAGACCCAAACCAGATCAACCCAGTGAACAAAAAATGGACCAGACCAGTTCTCGGATCGGACCGAAATCAGAGACCCAAACCGGGTCAACCCAGTGGCAGGAATCGGACCGGACCAATATTTTTGGGTGATTTTTATTTTGATCACTGTCGATCTTCTTTCATCATGTCAAAGGAATCAACATTCATGTTCAATCTGAAAACTCTGGTTTTACAACCAGCGTCATTCTTACAGAAGTAAACTACAATGTACGGTCACAGATCATTCGAGATGCAAATTGCAAGACGTGAAAAACTTGAATATATTATGGGAAAAACACAACTCCCATAAGAAACGGATGGCTCCTATGTGAAGTCGTATGCTGAAAATCAAGAGGTCAAGGGGTGGTTGCTAACCTCTATGTCAAAAGATATTATGAAGCGCTATATTCGGTTGCGCACTGCACATGAAATATGGAATGCTCTTGCAAAAGATTTCTATGATGTGTTAGATGAATCGCAATTATTTTCATTGAATCAGAGAGTTTCCTCCACCAAATAGACTGGTCGCCTTTTGTCAACGTATTATGGTGATCTTGTGAAGAATTTAAAAGAACTTGATCATTGTGACAAGATTATAATGAAAGATCATGATGATGTTATCGCCTATAGAAAATCCCTTGAAAGATTGCGTGTACACATTTTCTTAAACATAATAGATGCATAATTCTAACAAATCTGTGCTGAAATTCTAAAAAAGGACCCGATATTGGATCTTGAAGAAGCCTATGCTTACGTACGTCTTGACTCTGTTCGCAAAACCACTTTAAATAGTGAAGTTGATTGTGTTGAGTCATCTGCAATGGTAGCACGTCGAGCTCATAAAACAACTCGACCAACTGGTCCTACCAGTGATCAAAATCGGATATCAGGATCTCAGAATCGTAGTTATGAGGTTGGAACAGCAAAACCAGAGCGCATTTGTACTCATTGTGATGAGACTGGGTATACAAAGTCACGATGTTATGAACTTATTAGGTATCCAGAATGCTGGGATCCTACCAAAGTGCCTCGCAAATGGAACTCCAAACCAAATAATCATGCTTCCGTTGCTGTAACAGAACCTTCCACCTCTCACACAACTAAGGATGCATCAGTTTTAATTGTTACATCTGGTAAAATTTTTAATACTTTCGCTCTTAGTAGAAATAGTGAATGGATAATTGATTCTGGTGCTACTGATCATATGACCTTTGACAATCATCATGTTAAAAGTATGAAACCATCTAAACAACATATCGTATCTACAACAAATGATAATCCCTCTCACGTTATTGGAGAGGGTTCCATCACCCTTACTGAAAATCTGAATCTTGATCTTGTATTAGTTATTCCAACCCTCAATTATAATTTATTATCAGTTGCTCAAATAACTCATGCTCTGCATTGTATTGTGATTTTTTGGCCTAACCTTTGTGTTTTTAAGCACATTCGAACTCAAAAGACAATTGGTTATGGTACTAGAAGGGGGAGACTCTATTACCTAGATCTAAAGCCAAAGAGTTTTCATCGGTTAGCCCAAGCATTCTCCATCAAGAATAAATCTACAGATTCTGAAATTTGGTTATGGTATAAACGGTTGGATCACTCATCCTTTGGTTATTTAAAGAAATTGTTTCCAAAACTCTTTGAAAAATTATTTGTTTCAAATTTTAAGTGTGATGTATATGAATTAGCGAAAAGTCATCGTGTTCCATTTCAAATATGCATGAATAGGAGTCCAACACCCTTTATGATTATCCACTCTGATGTATGGGGTCCAACAAATATAGCCTCTCTTAGTGATGAATGGTGGTTTGTTTCTTTCATTGATGATCACACCCGTATGACTTGGATATGCTTAATGAAGTCAAAAAGTGAAGTTACTTCGTTGTTCAAACAATTTCACAGAATGATAGTAATCCAATATCATTCTATAATACAAACTCTTCGAAGTAACAATGGTGGAGAATTTGTGAATCAAAGTTTGAAGAATATCTGGATGATCATGGTATTACTCATCAAACTACTTATCCGTACACTCCTCAGCAAAATGGGGTTGTAGAGCGAAAGAACCGCCACCTTCTTGAGGTTGTTCGTGCTTCCTTGTTTAAAGCTCATATGTTGGCTAGTTACTGGCGTGAAACCATCACAACTGCAACTTATCTTATCAACCGAATACCCTCGAGTGTGTTACAATTTCAGACTCCCTTGAGTGTTCTTCATAAAACCATAAGCTCACCTGCTGTGACGAATCTGCCACCTAGAGTTTTTTGGTGTGTAGCCTTTATTCACCTCCATAAGTCATTGAGAAATAAATTTGAACCTCGAGCTCTCAAGTGTGTTTTTGTTGGTTATGCTCAACATCAGAAAGGTTATCGTTGTTATCATCCTCCCTCTCGCAAATTGTATGTTTTTCTTGATGTGGTATTTCACGAAGATAACATATATTATTCTACTCCCGAGTCTTCAATACAGGGGGAGAACAAGATTGAATTGAAGACCCTTAATCATCATTTGGACACCTTGGTTACTACAAGTGGTGAGTATTCAGATTACAACAGTGAACATCAAAATGATACAAATGAGCATAATTCACAGGATGGAGACAGACATGACCAGATGGAAGTGATGCAACCAGAGTCTCAGCCGACATCTTCCCCCCTTCATAGTGTACCAACTGATCAATTGTTTTCTGAGTTTGAGTCCATGTTTGAGCCTCAGGTAAGTTCCGAAACTCAACTAAGAGTACTACCTCATCGAACTACAAGAAAAAAACCTAGAGTCAATTATGAACCTCTTCTCACCTCTAAATCTCAGTATCCCATGCATAGTTTTGTATTTTATCATAGATTGTCAAAGGCAAATGAAGTATTTGTGAAATAATTATCTGTTATATCTATTCCAAATAGTGTGCAAGAAGCCTTGAAAGATCTCAAGTGGAAAGAAGCTATGAATGAAGAAATGAGGTCCTTCCAAAAGAATTCAACATGGAAAGTGGTTGACCTACCTATAGGAAAGAAACCAGTTGGATGCAGTGTCAAACGCCTAGCCAATACAACCCAAAAGACCGGTCTGTTAAGTGCGGAAAGCCAAGTACCTAACCCAGGTGAACCAGAACCACCTAGCTCTAACACCCTCCATTCCCGTTCCTTACACTTCCACCGGGATTCGAACACGGAACGTGGTGCCCAACTCTGATACCATGTCAAACACCTAGCCAATACATCCCAAAAGACTTGTCTGTTAAGTGCGGAAAGCCAAGTACCTAACCTAGATGGACCAGGGGTGGACAGAACCTAACCCAGGTGGACCGAAACCACCTAGCTCTGACACCCATTGATCCCGTTCCTTACTGCTTCCGTCAGAATTAGAATGCAGAACGTGGTGCCCAGCTCTGATACCATATCAAACGCCTAGCCAATACAACCCAAAAGACCGGTCTATTAAGTGTAAAAAGCCAAGTACCTAACCCAAGTGGACCAGAGGCGGACGAAACCTAACCCAGGTGGACCAGAACCCCTAGCTCTAACACCCTCCGTTCCCGTTCCCTACCGCTTCCACCGGGATTCGAACGCGGAACATGGTGCCCAGCTCTGATACCATATCAAACGCCTAGCCAATACAACCCAAAAGACTTGTCTGTTAAGTGCGAAAAGCCAAGTGCCTAACCCAGGTGGACCAGAAGAGGTGGACGGAACCTAACCCAGGTGGACCGAAACCACCTAGCTCTAACACCCACCGATCCCGTTCCCTACCGCTTCCATCGGAATTCGAACGCGGAACGTGGTGCCCAGCTCTGATACCATATCAAACGCCTAGCCAATACAACCCAAAAGATCGGTCTGTTAAGTGCGAAAAGCCAAGTATTTAAACCAGGTGGACTAGGGGCGGACGTAACCTAACCCAGGTGGACCGGAACCACCTAGCTCTGACATGCAGGTGGGTATTTACAATCATATATAAAGCCGATGGCACCATTGAAAGGTTCAAAGCGAGGTTTGTCGCCAAAGGATATACTCAAACCTACGGGATCGATTACATGGAGACATTTGTACCAGTGGACAAAATCAATATTGTTTGGATTGTACTATCTTTGGATGTGAATCTTGACTAGCCCTTATATCAGTTTGATGTTAAAAATACATTTTTGCAAGGAGATCTCCAAGAAGAAGTATATATGGAATTACCTCCTTGATGTATTATGCAAACCAAAGGATGCAAACAAGTATGTAAACTAAGGAAATCTATCGGATACAAGCAAAACAACTCAGATCACAGTCTCTTCCTGAAATCTAACGAGGCAATCATAGCTCTTATTGTATATGTCGATGATATGATAGTAACTGGGAATGATCCAGAAGAATAGAAGGTATTACAAAGTCATCTTGCTAGAGAGTTTGAAATGTAAGATCTTGGTTACTTAAAATATTTTTTTGGTATTGAAGTGTCAAGATCAAAGGAATGAATTTTTCTATCTCAACGAAAATATGCTTTGGACTTGTTGAAAGAAACTGGTATGACAACATGTAGTCCAGTCAGTACTCCCATGGAAGAAATTCTAAAACTAAGACTACATTCAAATCAAGTTCCTGCTAACAAGGAACGTTATCAGCGACTAATCGGGAGGTTAATGTATCTTGCACATACCAGACCAGATTTAGTTTATGTACTAAGTGTGGTTAGTCAATTTATGCACTCTCCAAGTGAAGAACATATGAATGCCATCAATCGTATCCTGCGCTACTTGAAATCATCTCCAGGGAAAAGAATTTTATTTAAAAAAGGAGGCGACTTAAAAATTGAAGGTTATACGATGCCGATTGGGCTGGGTCAATAGAGGATTGAAGATCTAAATTTGCATACTTTACATATATAGATCATCACTTGGAGAAGTAAGAAACAAGAGGTGGTGGCTAGATCATCAACTGAAGCCAGATACAGGGGAATGACCAAGGCAATATGTGAATTATTATGGATAAAAAGTTTGATACAAGAACTACATATTGAGAAAACGAGTCCTATGAAATTATACTGTGACAGTAAGACAACATGTGATATTGCCCACTAGGGGTGGCATCGAGCTGAGCCGAGCCCGAACCTGCCTATGTTCGAGCCGAGTTTGATTTAAAATTGTGAACTCGAGCTCGAGTTGAGCCCAACTTCGAGCCTAAAATTGTTATCGAGTTTGAGCCCAATAATTTTAACCGAGTTCGAGCCGAGCTCGAGCTTCAACATTCATTTAAAACTTTTCAAAAAATACATGTCTCGAGTTTGTGCTCCAACATATATTTAATTTTTTTTAAAAAATACATGTTAAATAAATTGTATATAAAATTATTCATACATGTTACATAAAATTGGGCATACATTTTACATAAAATTGGGCATGACCTCCACTTAAAATTGGGCATAAGGGTGACATCGAATTGTGCTGAGCCCAAACCTTCTAATGTTCGAGCCGAACTTGATTTAAATATTTCAAACTCAAGCTCGAGCCGACCCTAGCCTCGAGCAGGTTCGGGATTGAACATCGATAATGAATTATAATGCATTAATATTAATCTTTTTTACCCCAAATATTGTCTAACTTATTTTGTAATTTTTGAATCTGGCCATAAATTTACTATGGTCTCCTTAATGCCCCTGGTTGAAAATTTATATCCTAGGAAAAACCTTTAAATAAAATCCTATTACTATTAATGACTTACTAAGAAATTACAAGAAATATTTTAAAATTTTTTTAGGAAAGTTAAATGGACCTCTTATTGCCTCTTCTAGGGAAATAAATAAAATAAATAATTAATCTAATATATTACTATACTTATAGAAATTTTTTTAATCAAATAAAATATTAAACACAAAATTTCTATAAAAATTGAATAATGCTAAAAATATTACAACTATCAAAGACTTATTCAAAAATTTTCTATACGTTTGTCGCTGAAAAATCTTACTTAGAAAATTATATGATTTTTTAAAAAGAATTTCTAATTAAAAAAATATTTTAAAAAAATATGAGACACTAATGGTCCCTACGTATTTCTACTAAAAATATTATTTATTTATTTATTAAAAAAACCACTCCCTAATTTTTTTTTTTTTACTTTTTTCACTTATTTATGATTTCTGCAAAATCGTTTTCCCGATGGCGACGGAAGCAGTATTTGACCGAATGTCAATATCCCCGACTATGAGCTGCCGCGGCCTTCAACACTGCCCGGAGAAGCGAGTCTCTCCGTCCCTTTCCAGACGTTTTGTAAGCGTAGAATAAGAATTAGGCAACATACTATCAAAATGAGAGGCCTATGAGATCTCATTGCATGAGCACGATGAGATCTTACACGCTTCTCATGATACTACTTGTTACCATATGTGATCTTCCCTTGAGATTCTCGTCCTAGTAACGTGGGCTGGCGTAAAATCGCCAGTGGAAAATATATGTAATCCGTTATTATAAAGAGGTTCGCCTTTGTCTCTTTCCCGGCAGGCAGCAGGTATCGGAGGAATATACCAAGACGGGATACCCTATTTGCAGAGAGAGACCATGGAGACAATCAACGGAGATCAATCGGCTCAGGCGAAGGTCTGGAAGTTCGTCTACGGTTTTGCCGACTCCCTCGTCCTCCGATGCGCCGTTGAACTCCGCATCGCCGACATCATCCATTCCCGTGGCCGACCCATCTCCCTCTCCGATCTCTCTTCCCGCGTCACACTCCCCTCAGGTGACGGAAACGGCGACAGAGGAAGGGCTCGGAGGTGACGAGGGGAGGAAGAATTTTTCCCCCTCGCTGTCGCTCCCCTCTGCGCTCCAGCCCGCTCCCCGGTCCCAACTCCCCCAAATCCCCCGAATCCGGCCCGCTCGTTAAATTAACGGCTCGCTACCTTTCGAGCCGATCCTTAGATCTCGAACTCGGCTCGAGCTTAAGGTATACCGAATCCGAGCCGAGCTCGAACCATTCGCAAACCGACTCAGTTCGAAGACATTGACAAGGCAGACGGGAAGGGTTGAAATTTCGTCTAAGATTTCTTCTAGATCTTGTAAATATTCCACAAATCCCGTAATTTTGTCAAGTGTCTGTAATCTCCGAAATCATTCGTAATTCTTCCATTTGTAAAATGTGAACGAGAAAGAGGACGTATTATTTTCGACTATTAGTAGCATTATGATTATTCTTTTTTTTTGAAAGTTGGGTTATTGGACCCGTTTGTGACGCAAATGAGGTAAGTTTGTAGACACTGACGGCCGAAGTTCAGACCACGCAGCCACTTTTGACTTACAGCTAAACCTCTCCAGGCAGTTTCCGTTTATATCAATGTCACTAAACTAAAACCCCCATTCGTGGGGTTTTCTCCGCTGGAAAACCCTAGACGCTCCATTAGTCTGCTGCAGTTGCTGGTGCTTCCACCACTATTCGCTTCGTCTCGCTAGCCAACTATCTCGGAAGGTCTTCTAATTGTAACTCGTGTAGATTTCCTTAACTTAAGCCGCTGCGCTCCTGTCTGGCGATTTCGCGTGTGCCGAATTACGATTTTGGTGGAGACGGGAGCTTTTCTGTCCAGAGTCTCCTGATAGGGATTTCGATGCTAGGTCTCCTCCCGCTTAAGGGTATTGATTTCAAGTCAATGTTGGTTCATTCGCATTTCCTCCTTTACTTTTTTTTTTTTTTAATTTTTTTCGAAGTATGCAAATCTTAAGGAATGATGCGAAGAATAATCATTATTTGGTTATAAAGTTGTTCACTGTCTTGTGTTGGATATGCGTCCATTATATGTCGAGGATCAACTGTTATAACACGCACCACTCACATGCGATGAACCTGTACTTCAACATTCATCCTGTCTATGTGTATGTTTTTTTTTTTTTTTTTTGTCAGCAGTAGCCTCCAGATAAACCTGAAAGCATCATTTTTAGAAATAAACTTCATTTTTTTCTGTTTTATGATGTCCATTTGAAAAGGGGCTTGTTTAGACAAGTCCATTGAATTTTTACAATGTTTACATGGACTTCAAGTCAATTTGGCTTCCAATAGCATTGAACATAGATAAAATTGCTTCATTACATATGCAAATGTTAATTTCGTAAAATAATGTTCATGTTAAATATGATACAAGATGTGCTATAGAAAATTATCTACTTTGTTCCAGTCATAAAAAAATCTTTGTGTGAGGTACTTATATTGAACTGTTGTGAAGGATAGCAATACCACATTTTAAGAAATGATGAAAAAAATAAAAAGGAAAATAGAATTGACTGGGTTATCTGTTAAAACTACTTCCATCTTTGGTTTCATATATCCATGTTTCCTATATATTTTCTGCTTCAAAATTATAGGATGGGGAACTTACTTTTACTGAGTGCTAAATCTACCAGATGAATGTTGCAAGTCTTATGCTACTTGCAGATTTAGATGAGGACATACTGAAATTTTTCGTTAGTATGCTTCAGCTATTATGTTACAAGCCAATTGAGCAGAGCCAAAACAGGGTATTCAATGGCTGCTCTGAGAGTCTAAGCTTGTTTAACCGTAATGCGTTGGTATTGGAGAAGCTTAGCAGGCAGTATTTTTTTCTAACAATCGAAATGCTTTAGTTAGTTGGTTAACTTGTTTTTGTACTTTAGATGCACGGGATAACATTTTTTTGCTTGGATGCGGATGATATTGCAGTCATTATTCACTTTGGTACTGTGCCTGCAGGGTTGGAATTCACGAAGTATTTGCCTTTCATTTCTGACCGTGATTTCTCTTGAGGCGTCTTGTGGTCATTTTCTGATCCACGTAAACCAATGGTTACAGTTGCTGAAGGTGTGCCTTGAAAGCTGAAAATATGTCTCTTTTTATATGCTCTTTAGTTTTTCACTCTCTCTTCATCTTACTTTAAAAAATTTCTGATTTCAAAAGGTAAAAAGGCTTTAGCCATAGTTTTCTTAAACTTTCCCATGTTAGATCTTCATTGGAGAATATCTAGTAGCACAAAAATAAACTTGCCCTAATTCCTGAAGAAATGCCCGTCCATAAAAAAAAAACTGGCCTGAGAAATCATATGGGAACCTTATGAAGTCTCTTATAGCATTAACATTGCATGCAACAGTACCGAGCTCCTCACACTATTTCTTCATTATTGTTATCACTGGTCTATCTCCTTGTTGGAAACATGGATTACAATGAGTCATTTGACAAGTGCTGTGCTGGATTGTCTTGTGCCAGGTGCTAAGAAATGTGGGCCCTTAAAGAGCATCCACTGTCAACTAAAGCGGAAGAGACAGATGATGGATCGGGTCAAGACAAAACAATGTGCAGATATTCTTAAAAAACTCATGAACCATGAAGCTGGTTGGGTTTTTAAACAGCCAGTTGATCCAGTGGCATTGAACATTCCTGATTATTTTGATGTCATCTCAGAACCCATGGACTTTGGCACAATCAAGTCCAAACTGGAAAAAGATTTGTATGTAGATGTCAAAGAGTTTGTTGCAGATGTGAGGTTAACTTTCTCTAATGCCATGAGATATAATCCTCCCTCTAATCCTGTTCATATCATGGCCAAGGAACTAAATGACATATTTAGTATGAGATGGAAAGCTTTGGAGTTGAAATGGATAGGGGAAAGCGCTGAGACTTTTCAAAAGTCAGTTGCAGAAAAGCCACCAAAGCGTTGCCAAAATTCTAAACAAGTGTCGCATAAACTAATATTACCCAAGAGAGTGATGACAGCAGTAGATAAGCAGAAGTTGAGAAAAGATTTGGCAGCTCTTTCAAACCAAAATATGCCTACTCCTCTTCTCAAGTTTCTTCAGCGTTTTGGATCTGCCCCACAAATTAAAGAAAGAATTGAAGTGGACGTTGATGTATTTGACGAACAGACAGCATGGGAATTATATGGGATCGTGAAGAGTTGTTTAGAAGCTAGATCGACTGCAGTAAGTAGCAACATAACTGGATCATTTTTTTGGATAGCTTGTGCGTTATGGTGTCTAGAGAAGGCTCAACTTAGGTAGTTTTTGGTGTGATAAACAAATTAGAGGGCTAGGCCAATGTGAGTAAGTGTTACTTTAAATGGCCCTGGGTAGACGTTGATGGTATCTTGTCAGCCCATTGTGAACCTTGAAGCCCTCTGCAGGGCACAAGCCTTTCAGTTGAGCTGATAATCTGGATATTTCAACTTGTTAAGCTTTTGGAAGGGGCCACCTCTCTGCTGTTGTCCCACCTCCATGCAGTCCCAACACGTGATACCTTGGTGGAACTTCTTACTATAGTTTTATTTTTTTATTTTTTTGCTGGTGTGTGTTTTCAGGGGGGTGGGGTGGGGTGGTCACTTTCTGGTTGTCATATGCTTTTCTTATAGATCCACTTGTCCACCAGTAAGCTGCATTGAAAAATTAAATAGATAATTTTTGCATTTCTACAGGGCAATTTATGAATAAATATTTTTTTTATGATGTTATCTTTGAAATTATGTAATGGTTTACTACTATGCATATTTCTGTGTGACTTTATGCTCTACTTCTATAGTGTTTTGATATGATCAGTCATGTTTGAGGATTAAGGTCCAGCTGTTCCTTTGTCATTTGACTCTCTCTAAATATATCTTTCTACATTGCTGCTTTCATTTGTTTGACTCATTTCCATTGTTTGTCATTGGTTTTATGTGATTAGTCAAGTGTTGTGAAAAGTGGAGAACATGGCACACTCCAGTCGTTAAATACTGTAAAAAGTGGATCAGCCGGAGACATCCAAACTTCGTCAAATGGTTTGCTTCTTCTTCTAAAGTTTGTTTGGTTATGCATGTTTTACACGACAGTCTTACTAGTTCACCTAATGCAGATTTAAATTGTGGGAGACTGCCGATGAAAAGTAGAAAAGCGTGTCAGGATGGTGTACTCAACTTGGTGGGTATTATTTTTTGGTATGAATATCCTTTTTTGGGTATTCATTTTCTCGGGGGCACCTTATTGGATGCTCACATGCAATGCAAAGGTTTAATTGAAGCCTTCTGTCCAAATCTAGGATCGCCTGGCATGTAATACTAATAGTACCACAGCCAGCGCACTTGATGGCAGTTCAATACATGATTTTGATGGTGTGTACTTCTTCTTTCTGTTTTTGTCTTATTTATTGTTTGCTTGTTTTTTTAAATAATAGATCAAATGCTATAGAGAGTTTACTGACTTGGACAATGCAGGAGACACAAAAAGGAGAGAGGAAAAAAGTGTTCATCCTGGTTATCTTCCTGCTACTCCAGAGAGAACTTGCAAAGAAGGTCAGTGTCAGCAAGTATTTTGTCATGTTCTTGTGTTATTGCTGTATTATACACTTTTAAAATGGAAAATCGTCACTATTGTACACTGGAAGCCTCATTCTTGTGTTTTATCGGTTGTGATTGTGTTTATTTAGGTTTCTGTGATTTAGGAAGCAAAGATCTTATTTATGATGAGCAACTATCGCCCAGCAAAGCACTCCGTGCTGCAATGTTAAAGAGCCGCTTTGCAGACACCATCTTGAAAGCACAGAATAAAACACTCCTGAGCCATGTACTCTCTCTCTCTCTCTCTCTCTTGATGATCAATGTATTATCCTAAGATGCAATAGAGTCATTTGCCCGTCTGAGTTCTGAGTGGTGGCTCTTTAACATTTAGAACTTCAGAGGTCCTGCTATGGGTGGGTGGTCGTGCTTGACTTCCATCATTATTCGGATGAATCTTGTAGCAGATGGTGATAAAGTAGCTAAACATTTCTATCGTTTCGTTCATCTTCGTAAAAATGAACCAAAAAATTAGCATATTGTTCGTTCTGTCATATCCATATAAGATTCGTACGCTTGATAGGTACATATAATCATAGATATATTTGACTACTTGTTTGTTATCTATGCTAGGTCAGTTAGTGTCATCTAATTCACAAGATGAAGAAAATTTCAAACACATCCTCATAGATATAGTCGATATGTTTGCTTTGTTTAGCAATTTTTTGGAACCTGTTGGTTATCTGGACTTTAGACTGAGAGGATTCTGGGACACTTAAGGTTAACACCCAATTAATCTTGATGTAATGATGCCTGCTTTTCTTTACCTAATTGATAATTTGGTTATAAGGTAAATTGACAATTTATATCTTTGGTTAACAATGATTATTCTTGTAACTTTCAGGGTGAGAAAGCAGATCCTGTCAAGATGCATGAGGAAAGAGTGAAACTTGAAAGAAGGCAGCAAGAAGGTGAGATGAAGCATTCTATTGCTAACCTTTGTTCTCCTAACTTAATATTTCTTGATTTTAGGTCCTTTTTTTTTTTTTGTTTCTCTTTTTTTTTTTTGGGTTTTTTTGTTTAATATTTGGTTGTATCTACCAAAGAATCATATGTATTTATATGGCCTCATTAAGTGTGCTTCTTTAACACTAGAGTGTGGGTTGAGCCATTGCTTCAATGAGACCATGAGAGGTTTTTCTTAATATGAGGTACTGGGTTCAAGTCTCACTGATGGCAGGGGTATCATGGAGCGTATGCATGTTTTTATCCTGTATTTAAAAGAAAAACACAGCTTTGCTATTGCACTTTTGCTATTCAGTAAAATATTGTACTTTGGTACACAATTTATTTGTTGAATGTTGCATCAGAGAAGTGGAAATGAGAAAAGGTGAATTTGAAATAAAAGCAAAGCTGATGAGATAATATAACATCTAAGCAGAGTTTGAGATGCTATCCAAGTAACAAGTTCCATTGGTTGTGATTTGTCCTTGCAAGAAAGTATTATCTGAACTGACGATGTTAGATAAAATGGGGTGAGGGAGTGAAGCATGTGGTAGATTATCATGTACTATGTGTTGGATGTTTCTTGTTCAAGCCTTTGTAGTGGTCAGTGGGTCAGCATATCGAGTAGTTGAACTTGCTGCAAAATGCAAACATATAAGCAAGCTGGGGCTAGATAAGTGGGCCTGATTTACCTTGTTACTGATGAGTTATGTGACACTAGAAAATCTGATCTAGGTTGGGAAGTGGAACATCAGTTCTGGTGACATTGATCAAGGTATCTTCAGATTAGCGAAATTATTATGTTAAAAAAAGCAAACTTCTGGAATAGAATCGAATTGGGCCAGGTCCATCTTTAAATAATTAGCCAAATAAAGGTATTTTCCCTATTAATAAGCTTAGAATTTTTTACCTAAAAAATTAGCTTAGAATTTTAAATTGCAAACTTGTGTGGGACAGTTCCTAACAATGATACCTTTCAACCTCTGACAACCAACCCAAGATGCAGAACACTTTTAAGTGTTTTAAAGTGGTGGGACATTATCCACCAAAACTCCACTTAATTTCCAGGTTTAAACAGACAAGGCAATCCAAGATGTGGACTGTGGAGAACATATACAGAGGTCACTGGAAGCTTACACTACATAGCAAAAATAGTTCTAGGATTTGTATTTGATCTGATATCCTGTTGAATTGGGCTGGAACAGTTTCCAAATCAATTGGTGAAGTTAAGGGGAATTTTATCACTGAGTAAGCTTAAGATCTTCTTAGCCCAAACTTATATGGGACTTTCCCCCCAGAACATACCTTGTGCTTTCAGACCAGCTTGGGACGTTGAGCACACTTATAGGCCTCAGTATGGTGGATCTTATATCTGATAACAAGGGCCGTACCACCATGGGAGCCGGTGCTGTTTTTTGTGTTAGCATTCAACTTTCTTTAGAGCATTAGGAAGTGGATGTTGTTCTCAAATTTCTTGAACAGTGCTTGAGACCGTTTCTTAGGAGTTGAGTAAAACCTAGTTTTTTGAATGTTGATTACAAATGCACACACACCCCTTACCCCTCGTGAGACTTGACCTCAAGACTTTACACTAGAAACCCCCCATGTGACTATTGAGCCAAATGTCAAGTCACATAAAAGTGTCTTTTGTGAAGGAGAGAACTCTAAAGGGCATATTAATACAAGCTAAGCAACAGTAACAAAGCTAACGAGCACAATGAGAGAAAATAAAAATGTAGTCATCTAATTCACAAGCCAAGCAAACAACACTGGGTAAGAGGAAGAATCTTGCAGTTGCAAGTTGTTGCTAGAGAATTCTATCTCTTTCAAGAGAGTCAAGCAAAGTATTTGCATCATGAGAAAAATGCACCACATGCATTGTAAGCTGATCCATCATATCCATAAGTCTCATTAAAAAAATAAAGGAAACATATGCCATGGCAGAGTAGAACGATGAGAGATTCAGCTGATGATGTGACTGGGTTCTGCTGATGTGAAGAAATTGGTTCTGCAGGCATGTTGGGGCATTGATGAACCCTTTTGCCATATTTCTTTTTGAGTACTCTGCTTACTCTCTATTTTTTATTTTATTTCAGGGAAAGGTGTAAAATTAATTTAAAAAAAAGGAAGAAGATAGAACCTAGTGCGGTGGCCCATCCTCCACAATGAGGTATTGGAGGGAAGAACCCCTTTTAGCATGAAAGTCCGCTAAATGATTGGTGGATTTGGGCATGTGAGCCCATATACAATTTAAATGAGCTGTTATATTACAAATTTTAAAATAATTGTCCCAGTGCCGCCAGAGGGGGGTGGATTTTCTGCGCACTAGTCAATGACGATGATGAGCAGCCCATTATGACGGTCTCGAAAAATCCTAAGGCCCTGAAGCAGCCCAGCTAGATCAGCAGTAGAAGAATCAGAAATTCCTAAAGGGCTGGCAAAGGAGTAGAAGAGACAGCTATCTTCATCATGGATGACCCCTCCAAACCTAGCAGGACCAGGGCAGCCAAAGGCACTGCCATCGAAGTTCATCTTGAAGAGGGGGGGGACCACATTGTCATAATTGGGGTGTGCGAAGGCCTAGTCATGGCGGCAATCAGATGCTAATTCCTCGTGAAATCAGTGCCACTTAGATGAATGAATTCTTTTCGTTTACTCTCTATGACCTCTTGTATTCCTATTGTAGCTTTCTCCTAGTCTCCTTACCTTTTCTCTTTTCTGTCTTCTTTACTTCTACTTTCCTTTCTCATGGAGGTGTAGTTGTAAGAGGGTCCTCTGCCCTCATTTTGCCTTAAGAGAGTGGGAGAGGGACAAGGAGATGGAAGGCCTGAGGAACAAGGGGAAAAGAAGGGATAAGGAGAGGAGTTCCCTGGAAGAGGCAGCAGGAGGAAGAAAAAGATTAAATTGTGTAGTTGTTGGTGGCATTGGCAGGACATGTGAAACAGGTGCCATATCAAGTCGTTTAAGCTGCTGCAAGAGGGAAATCATTCGTATCCATACATATGCATCTACCTCTGTTGTTGGACTATTGTTTGGTCCTGTAGTCTAGAATGCTTATCTCATTGCAATTGAAGTTGTAATGAATTTCTTGTCATTGCCTTAGAAACATTTTGTTCATTTGTCGTTCAAAGTATTGTCTTCATTCTTTTCAGTCTCCCCTGTTTTTAACTCTCCATTATGAGACTATCATAATGGAAGTATTTACCATAATAAACTAAAGGCATAGTTATTTTAATGAATAAGAACTCATTCTTCAAAATCATCTTTATTTCTCATTGTGTTGGCATTTTTTAGCTGACCTGCAAGTGAGGAAATTGCAGAACACTCAAGGGTGGGACTCCCCCCTAGTTGTGTTGTATATCAGGCGAGACATCTTGGATTTTTGGGAAATCAAGGCAATTACTACAAAAATAACTAAATGCTTTGGATTTTGACCAAGGCTGCCTATGGCATATTATGTTTGTGATCCTGCTGTTATAGTGAGCGTGTGTGAGTTGGTGTGTGTGTGTGTGTGTGCATTGAACTATACATTCTATTTGAATATGAAAAGGTGAAAGGGATGTGGACTACCATTTTTGTTCAAATGAAAAGAAGACAGATTGTTTGCCAGCTTGTTTTGTTTGTAAATTTGAAAAATATAAGAAAAGCTGTGTTTGAGATTTTGTATAAACTGCTGTCTCATGATGCCTGCTTGTCTTTCTTTGTTGCGATAACAGAGAAAGCTAGAATCGAAGCTCAGGTGAGAGCTGCTGAAGCTGCTGCACAGATGAGGACAGAAGCTGAGATGAAAAGGCGACGGGAGCGAGAAAGAGAAGCAGCGCGGTTAGCATTGCAAAAGGTGCCTTTTTGTTTCCTTTGTTTTTTCCTTGTACTTGAATTTCATTAGCTATGATCTAAACATTTCCATCTTAGAAGAATGCCGCTTACACGAATTGGGGAGTAGTGAAGAGGTATTCTGATATTAGGATGAGTATGCTAACTCTTGTATGGTCCAGTTTACTCTCATGATGTGTCATATATTAGCAAGTTCATTTTGCTAGTCCATATATGGACTCTGCAAATTTTCCTTCTTACCAAGCGTGTGGGGATCACGTATGTGATCTCGATCGTCCATGTGACTCCCGCTCACATGAATGAATGCCCCCTTTCATGCTTTCCATGTAATTGGTGGACCTGTTGATCCCATTCTCTAATTAGGTGAATGCCACATTCCAGGGATTGAACTTGAAATGTAATTTGGAAAAATATCTTTCTTTCAGAAGTTGACTATGAAGAGAACAGACGTACATGTAGAGGTACAAATTGGACTTAATATTTTCATGGCCTGCATGGAAACAAATGATGGTTAAAGCTTATGTGGCTTCTTTTTGCTCTTTGAAAATGGATTTTTCAGGGTCTCTATATAAAGTATTTTTGAACAGTATTTTCTGGGAAGTATATGCATAATTTCCCTTATTTGAATGATTAAAAATTAAATGGATTTGTGCTAGCATTTCATTGGAGGGTAAAGCAGGGGGAAGATAGCAAATAGAAATATGAGAAAAAGAAAAGAATATACAATCACCGCTGCAACTTAAACTAAAAGTTTTGGCCGAGTAGCTCCTTATTTACGTTAAATCTCACTTTACATTCTTGCACTGGTCAGTGACTCTGCCCATCAGTTTGTAACCTCTCTTGGTTGAATCTTTTCTTGCTCCGGTCACAGATTCAACCCATCAGTTTGTGACATCTTTCCTGATGGTGAAAATCTAATTGGCTGTTCAGCTAATGTTTTGTTTTTCTCCAATTTGTTTGAATGACAGATGGAAAAGACTGTAGAAATTGACGAAAACAGGGAGATATTGAAAGATCTTGAGGTGTTTGGATATTTCAACTCCAATGACTTGGATGCTCTCCTCCCAAGTCCTGTAAGCACAACAGCAGGCTTTCAGGGTAACCCACTGGAACAGTTGGGGTTGTTTATAAAGGACGATTATGTGGAAGATGAAGATGACTTATACACGGAAGTGGAAGAAGGTGAAATTGGCAGTTAAAGCTATTGTTAGATGTAGGTAGTGGAGGGATGTATATAAGTATTTCATGGCGATGACGATGAAGGTCAACCATCTATCTGAATGGTAAAAGAGGAATCCAATTTTTGATCTATTTCGTTTTTTGAAGATGTAGAACAAGAAATATAGTGCACATAATGAAATGAGTTCTGGTCTTCAGGTTCGCTTTCATAGCAAAGAACATTTTGTCTCAGCTTATGGGCTGTCTAACTTGTTTATGAAATGCTAGCCCGATTCATGCATTTTTTATCTCTTTTTTTTCTTGTATTTGGACAACGTGAAATGAACCCAAGTCGTACTTGCCATCACATAACGAATCGGAAGCCCCATGATATTAAAATGTCATACCAAACGATTAGATCTTCTTTGGGATACGTCAAAATATTAATCCACATTCATTCAACGTTTTAATTTGCACTTTTAACTATTATAATACAGTCATCACCTTCTGTTCAAACTCTTAAAGTTCTCCAAGTACTTAAAAATGGCTTCCTTGTAAGCTTGTGAAGCAGCTATTTATTCAGCCATGGCCTAGTAGATTGAAATCTCAAAACAATTGAATGTTTGGAGAAAAAGAATCATGTGGTAGACTTTCTTCTATCTTTATCAACAGTACTATCAACAAACACAAAACCAATGCAATTTACAACTTTTCCATCTTGGAAGCTCCATTCCTACTGACCCCCTACTTCCCCTTAGTGGATGAATCTACCTCTTGGAAAAGCTCTACTTTTCCAATTGCAAAAACTACACTCACCTACAAGTAAGAATGCCCCCATGAACCTTTTACCCATAATTTCCAAACTACTCTTCCATGAAATAAACCTTGTTCTCAATTTTCAAATTCGAGGAGTGGAGAGAACAACTCATCCTCCCATTTCTCTGTGGTGTCTTCAGGGGCCAGACTGTTCCATAGCTTGGGACTTCTATTTTTTGTTGGCTTCCTTTCATAGAAATGGGCATAGGAGACGTCTTCATCGTCTGGAAGTGTTGGTAGGTAGGGGGAGCAAGAGTGCTGGTCTCCCACTTTGAGCTCAAGTTGTAAAACATTAAAAAAGGGGACGAAAGTGAGAAGGTGGAAGTTGTAGATTATAAGTGACCTTCCTAATAGGCTTAAAGATTCCAAATAGATTGTAGTAATGGACTGTCAACTTCTGGTTATCAATATATAATAGCTCATCTTCTATATAGTTATTATTTAATTAATATTTTGATTACATAATTCAAAGGTGGTAGTCTCAGACATGCAAGATGTCTTGGAAGCTTAAAACCTGAAAGTTGATACATCTTGGACGTTATGTGTTATATCTGAGATGTCTTGCTATGGTATTTGATAGACACATGCATCTAATGTTTCACATAACATAATTGAACTTACTATAAGAGAGGTCATAAGAGAGAGTAGATGTTCCTAAAATTCTGAGACATCTGATGGGAGATACCCACTAATAGGCTTATTAATTACATCAAATAGAAGAAATTCAAATATAACTCCATCTAATCTGAGGTAAATTACAAAGTTCTTTAACTCTTGGCAAGAAAATGAAAAGTAATAATGTTTCTAAAAAACAATAACCAAGGGCACAATACAAAAACTATTAAAACTTATACCAAAATGATAAAGAAAAAAAATACAAAAAATGGTTAAGTAGCAGCTGTAATACAAAAATAGAGCTCAAAAGTTACAATAAATGATGGATTTATCAGCTTTTTCACAATATATTTTTGGCATATAAAAGATCTTGCTGGTGCAAAGCTAATAGACAACACTCTTCAATTCAATGTTGAAATAGCAAGAATGGTGGTGATTTTCATGTTGATTTATGTTTAAACGACTTCGTAATGATCATGGACTGTTGTACAGTATTGGGGAACCTTCTTTTCTGTTGGAAACCTAAAAAGCAAGATTATGAATGGAAATTTGTTTCCTGAACCTCTCTGTGAGATATCAGTGCTACTCATTTTACCTCAAATCTAGTTTTTTTCATGAAAGAATGGAATGCTTTATTTTTCTTAAAAGTTCATTTCCAGGTTAGAAATCTCTCCTCCTAGTGTTGTTTTATTAGGTTGACAATAGAGTTAGGCAAGTTTATTCCTTGCCAATGGTTTTGCTAACACCACCTAATCAAATACTCTATTAGGGTCTGTTTGGAACCCAAAGGAAAATAAGAATTCGACTATTATTATTCTTAAAAATAATTTGTAAAAAAAAAGAATTTGATCATTGTTTCATTTCCACTAACTATTTTTTAAAATAATAATAATCAAATTCTCATTTTCTTTTCTTTTATAAGAATTCCAAACAGACCCTTAGGTAACTATTAGGAAATCCTGATTTGTCTATCTTTGGGAGAGTTATTTTCTTCTTCGAAAAGAAACACGAAAACTGATTTAACTTAATACCCAAATGATACAATTTGGAAAGGCAACGAACAGAAAACCGTTTGTAGCCTCCAAAAAACCAATGAGCCTGCCTTTCTGTTGGTAAAAATCAACTGGCCATTAGTTTTTCAGGCTACGAACAGTTGGAACAGTCAGTACACTGATGTCAAGGTCTGGAATTGCCCTGAAAACAAGTCTCGAGTAATGGAAGGGAAGGTCACGCAGGGTTTGACATTTATTACCGTCCTAGCTAATACCTGCATTTTGATTCAGTACCGTGGTTTTGCTCCGTCCTAATACCGGAGAAACACAATTTGAGCCAAAAAAGAATGATAATCACCCTGAGAAGAGAAGATAAAAGTCCATTTTAACGGAATGTGCTTTCTTATGATTGCACAACCTTGTAGAAAATAAGGTGGAGCGTAGTGCAACCTGATTTGACTTAAACTTTCTCCAGAAAAAATGAAACCTTACCTATAGAGAGTTTGCCTTTGGATGTTCAAGGCTTTAAAGGGAAAATAAATTTCAATGCGAAGTGACTTCCTCGATTTCCAAGAGCACATACTTTTTGCATAAATCCGTAGAGAAAGTGAGTCCTCCCTCTCTGATTTAATGTGCAACAATTGGATGAAACTGTTACCTTTTAACAGGGTGGTAAGAATCACAGATACGGTTCAATATGAGACTCAAAGAAAGTTTTTACCTCAACCATTTAACAGCCAGATACTTTTCACGTATCAGGTATATTATGTCGGGTTTGAAGATCCCAATAAGAGGCCGGATGCTGAGATGCCTGATACAACTACCATTTGTGAAATCCACGAAAGCAAGTGCTGCGAGTGAACAAGAAAGGCAACCCACCATTACTGGGAACACCCATAAAACTTACTGCTACATCTGACCAAATATACATACATACATGTAGGACAGACCCTTCATATCGTTTCATGGTACACCGACTATACGAACTGCCTTCATCCAGTGCTTCTTCATGAACGAGCGGAAGCTACTGCATCCTGAGAGTCCATCTTCATCTGAAAAGAAATGAAACGAGAAGAATAGAAACTTACATCTGTAATCATTTAATTCAAAAAATTCAAGAGCCAGGCTGAAAATGGTAAAAGAGGTTGTACTTGTTTAAGATGCTTCAGCAAAGCTCCATGTAAGAGCGTCTTTAGTTTCTCATATTGATCACCCATGTGACCAGCATTTCTATAATCCTCAAGTTCGCACCACAGGCGCTCAATTGCAGTATATGGAAAACAAACTGCAGACATCTTCTTCCGATTAATCACATCAGCTGGTCTCTGTAAAAATCCACAGCCATAACTTCAGTCGTGCAATAAAAAGTTTTTTTGCTCATCTAAAACAAACAATAAGCCCTCAATGAGTCGACTCAGCCGAGTCGACTCGTTATTTAAATCAAACGTAACCTAAGTTTAAAAAAAAACAATAAGCCCTCAATTGGCTCATGTTCTTGCAGAAGAAAAGTTAAGACACATGGACCATGGAGCAGTAGCAGTAAACTGAAAATGAAGTCCAACTGAGAAGGTCAAGAAATGACTAATTACCAGAGATGCAAAGGAATCAAGGTATTCAAGCAACAAATTTGTCGCTTCAGTATATCGACCATAATTTACATAAAGTCGAAATAAAGTTGCCGCATCTGGTTCTTGGCCTGTCATCCCCCGTGACACAGCCCAACGTCCACCCTGTTGCCCATGATGATATAAAAAACGTAACATATCTACATAGTTATTTTCTGATAATTTATAATGCTAACTAGCCATAGTACTCCTGGAATTGAAATTCCAGTCATTAGAATTGAGCAATTACCTTGAACATATGAATCAGCCATAAAGGCAATTCAATCTGGGGATCCATATGTAGAAGAGTTTCAGCAACAGTAGCTGGCAGCCTTGGATGCAACTTTCTGTATTTCTCCTAAAAACCACATATACTCTAATCAAGGAAATATGTGGAAACAAAGAACATAGTACTTTCACTGGCAAAAACTTTGATTTGCATTTTTCCCATTCACAAGCCTGGTCAAAAGCTTAGATCTCTTGGTTCTATCTCAACTCTAAATGCAGACACCTGCATCTCGGTCTGGTCACATACATTTGCAAGTGTGTGTGTGTGTGTGTGTGTGAGAGAGAGAGAGAGAGAGAGAGAGAGAGAGAAACTTACAAGATAAAGTTCCAACATTTCCCATTGGCCACTCCCCTGGCAGTGATAGGCAGCAGGACCGATCTCACGTGCAGCCACTCCACTTGTTTCCTCTCCATAAGTCAAAAGAAGGCCATTTGCCCTGCCATAATTATATAAGAGATAACAGAGGTGATCACACCCCACAGATACTTACACTAAAAGCATAAAAGACAATTTGCTTAATTAACATATAAAAGACAAATGAACTTTGTCTAATTACAAGATAATCAAAATTGTCAAACAGAAAAAGTCATTTGAGTGTACCGAGTCGTTGAGAACCCTACTTTGCTTGGACAACATTTATGAGACAAAGCAACAAAGACATGCTCCAGTTCTCTGTAACAGAAGAACTAGTTAGATATTGATATCCAAGAGAGACTAGTAGCAAATATAAATGGGAAGCTTCAGTTAAACCTTTTGAATGCCGAACCCTTCCAAAACCTGAGAAGAATAGTAAATGCCATATCATATAAGTTGGCCTGGATTAGTAGATCAAGGATATCTGAAGGATTGGGTTGATGACCTGTATCAACAGGGAAAATGAATGATAATTACAGACAGACTAAACTTTTGTCTCAAGCATCATAAAAATTGGACTCAACAGCAAAGAACCAAAAAATAATCTATTTCGAAACATAAAATAGTTCTTTCTCAAGAATACTCTTAAAAGATTACATTGTGGTTATACAAATGCATTCTTATATTTTCTCCATAACAGAGGTTCATATCAAAAAGGGTATCAACCATAATTTGAAAAGCAACAAAGAAATATCATCACATAGACAAGTACACTCGATACATTATTCCAAGTTACACCAAAGCCCTTCACTACAAATGAAGACCATGTTCATTGAAAGGTGGTATAAGAAGCAAAGGGATAAATCACCTATGGAAAACCATGCAAGGGTGATATCCACCTCATCTATTCAAAAGATACATCCCCATGCACGGTTCTAAAAAATTCAATCCCTTCAATCTCTCACATACGGGTCCCACTACATCCAACTCAAGGATCTTCTACAAATCATGATCAAATCAATCAAGGAAACAAATTATCTCAAATTACTCGATCGAAGGAAGAAGATCAAGGCAAAATCAAACAAAGAAATCAAGATCCAAAATCAAAGGAAGAAAAAAGAAATGATCAACTCTATTTTGAATTGATTTATGTAATTGACACCTAGATTACAACTTGTAAGAGGAAATTCTTGTGATTTATTTCTTTAAGTTTTTTGAAAAACCTATATAAACCCTTGTAATCCTTCTACAATTCATTCAATACACAAAAAATTTGTCCCTCTCTCTCTCTTGGGTTTTGGTCTTGAATTTTCTCATGGTATCAAAATTGATGGTTTGATCTTGAGGATGGCGATCACATTCAAACAAGCAGGTACTCTTCCATTAATTTCATATTCGTATATTATCATCTTTTTCATAAACATTGTCACAACATTCTTTATTTTTTCTTCTTCTTGAATTCATCCTCTTCTTAACATTTCAGTCAATTGTCATAGTTTTCTTACTTCCATATCTAATTATAATCATCATGAGTACCAATGTCATCTCAATACAATCAAATCCGCCTCTAATGTTAGTTACATCTATTACTGCACTCGTTTCGATTAAACTCTCCTCCAACAACTGTGTTATGGAGAAGTTAATGGATTTCGGTTTTGAAATCTCAATGCCTCATGGGATTCATTGATGGATCTTTAACACCACCTTTACAATTTGCTAGTGATAATCCATCCATGATAAATCCATCATTTGAAGAATGAGAGTTTAGATAATAGTTACTTGTTAGTTGGTTCAATGCTACAATGGCTGATGAAGCCCTTTGCCATGTGATTGGACTCAAGACTACCAAGGGATGTATGGCAAAAATGTGAAATATTTTTTGCAAATCACTCAAAGGTACGTGAGATGCACCTCCATCAAGCTTTACAAATAATAAAGGAGGCAAAAGATCAAACTTTGAATGACTATGTCACAAAATTCAAAGGAATATGTGACGCTTTAGAAGCCATATAAAGACCTATTTGAGAAGAGGACAAAACTTTTGGCTTCTCCATGGGTTAAATGCCCCATATGAATCCTTGGTCACAATAATGCTTGCCCGATCTCCATTGCCAACTTATGAAGAAATTCTACCGGTACTCCAAATATGACCTTCAGATAAGTCAAACACTTGAAAATTCATTTTCAACCATGATGATGAACAAAACTTTTGTCAACAAGTCATCAAAGGCAAAAAGCAACAACCGATTTTTCAATCGAAATTCAGGTAAGTCCCCTAAATATAACAACACCCAATCCAGAAATAATACTTCCGGCCAATTTCACAACTAGAAGCAGCCATCATCCATTGCCTCATCAAATAGGATTCGATGCCAAATTTTTCACAAACCGAATCATACTGCTGATAAATGCTGGCATCGTTCAATCAAAATTACCAAGCTGAAAATATTCCAAGTGCTTTAGTAGCTCTCACCATCTCCGAACCAAAAGAGGACTCACCCTGATACTGGTTCTACAACACAACAAACAATCCAGGTATATTCTCAAACCTATCTCCTTATAAAGGATAAAAAAGAGTACAAGTAGGAGATGGTAATGGTCTCTCTAGTGAAGGAAAAGGACAAGTTCAACAACCATTCTCTACTGGTTCCTTTTACCTTAATAATGTTATTTTAGTTCCACAGAGAAAAAAAAAATCTCATTTCAGTTTCAAAGTTTACAAGAGACAATAATTGTTTTATGGAGTTTCATCCAAATTTTTTTTATGTGAAGGATACACAAAATAGACAATGTCTAATGTACCTCTTTCTTTAAGAAGAAAAAACTTTTGCAATCACAAAAGAATCACAATCTATATTGTGGCATAGAAGACTTGGTCATCCATCTTCAACTTTGATTTAAAGAGGTGTGCTTCTTGTGTAGGGGAGAGGAATCAGTTCAAAGTTTTTATTGCTCCAGGTAGTAAGAGATGAAGGTGGGTGGGTCGACTTATGATAGGTTGACGTGGTGGGCCTGTGCGGGATGGGTGGACGGGAGGTAGGTCAATGGAGTTGTAAATATTTTGTGTATCTGATGGGTTGCAAAGTTGGATGAGTAAAGGTGAAAAAGGGGCTATCTGGTGTGATTTCCATGTGTAAAAGGCTTTGGCACATTGCATGGGTGGGCAGAGGGGTTGAGACAGTTGGTTGCCTGGTGCAAGGAAACAAGTCTGGCAGTTGCAGCTGGCAGAAAATAGGGGTGTCAGGGTGGTGGTAGGTGGGGCAGAAGGTTTGTGTGGATGTATCCTCTAAAGGCTAAGAATGAAGCCTTTGGAACATTTGTTAAATTCGAAATATGGTGGAAAATCAATTTTCTTGTAGGATCAAGGTATTTTCATTCAGATATAGGAGGTGAGTACATAAACTCTCTTTTTAAAGATTGTTTGATTCAATATAGAATTCTTCATCATTTCTCATGTCCTTATACTCCATGACAAAATGCAATAGCTGAAAGAAATCATAGACACATAATTGAAACTGGATTAACATTGTTATAAGAAAGTAATGTTCCAACTAGTTTTTGGGTTGAATCTTTTCAAACTGCAGTATATTTGATTAATCTGCTTCCTACTTCTCCCTTACAAGGTAAAACTCTTTACTCTTTACTTCCAAATGTCTCTCCTACTAATAATCATATTCATGTTTTTGTATGTCTATGTTTTCCTTGTTTATGACCTTATAACAAAACCAAGTTTGAACTACGGTCTATACCTTGTGTTTTTCTTATAAATTTTTGTAAAGGTTATCAATGTTTCAGTCCATCTTTAAACAAAGTCTTTATCATTAGGCATGATGTTTTTTATGAGTTATGTTTCCCTTATTCATCATCAGAAAAATTTAAAATTATGCCTGCACTTACTCTTAGGGTACCAAATTTTTTCGACAAATTACAAGAACCACCTACCACTTCACCACCACTTTCAACCTCTGATCACATTTATGTTCAAAATCCTCCAAATGTATCATCCGATTCTACCACAACACTTCCAACCTCGTCCCCTACTTCCTCACAATCTTCCTTAGACAATGGTCAAATTGGAATTATTTCACCTACTCCCCATCCTTCTCGCATTAATACCATCCCATCATGACTAGAGCAAAAAGTAAGGCAATTGCCTCAATGAGTCAAGCTCATATGATCACATGTATCTGAGCCTACGTCCAATAAACTTGCGCTTACACTTCCTCAATGGTGACGCTATGCAAGGTGAGTACAATGCTCTTCAATGAAACAATACTTGGAAACATGACTGTAAGAATTCTAATATGCATGTCATAGGATCTCGATGGGTTTTTAGAACCAAGTTCAATACTGATGGATATGTCCAGAGCTCATCTTATTGCACAAGGACATCGTCAACTTCATGGGAATGACTGATCAAACATTCATTCCTATTGTCCGACCTCAAACAATTCGAGTAGTGCTCACACTAGCCCTTCATTATAACTGGACATTGCTTCAATTCGATGTTAATAATGCCTTTCTTTATGGCTATCTCAAAGAGGAAATGTTTATGAGACAACCACCAAGTTTTGAAAGTTCTACCTTATTGACCGATCTCTTCTTCATTTTGATGATACAAAACTTAATAGAGCTAACAATTGTAAATCTAGTATTTCAGATACTTTTCCTTCAAGAGATCAATTTCAAGGTCTAAAGCATTGAATCGATACAAGTTTCACAAAGACTTCAAGCTTTATGGAATATAGAGAACTCTTGAAGAAGCACCCTCAGAAGATGAAGAAAAATTGAAGGCTAAAGTTTTAGGAATCACTGAGAAATGTGAAAAACTCAGTCTATGTAAAGAGAGTTGTCCACTCCTTCCAAAACTTGAAGGTTTAGGACATTTTTGTATTCAAACATGTTTTCACAAATACACACATTTCATACATGAAAGAATCACTTAGGATCATTCATTCACATGCTTTAAAAGTCTATTAGATGAACTAGCACTGGAATAATCGATCAACATCTACCAAGATCGATCAACTAGAAGTGCACATGTAAAACATATAAAGTGTGATCGATCAACCAAGGTCGATTAATCGATCATCGAGAACATGGTCATTTTGTGTTATAAAGCATGATCGATCAACCCATTTGGAGTGATCGATCAATACTGTCTAGGCAAAGCAAATTCTTGTTGATTGATCGATCATACAAAACTTTGCCAATTAGAGACATAAAGCATGATCAATCATAGGAAGATAATTGATCGATCATATCAGTGATTAATAAGTCACATTCTAACAAAAAAATAGCCATTACACTCGATTGATTGATCGACCACATTATACTGATCAATCAATGTAAACTCAAACTTCTTGCAAACAAGTAAAAATTGGCTAGTTTGGCTTGGAGAACTTATAAATACCCCACCGAAACCTACTATTAAGAAGTTAATGAGCCTTTATTGGTATATCCATAAGCATTTAGTCTCAATCCCTTCAAAATCTTCCTAAAGTGCATTTTTGAGAAAGAGAAACTCTAAAAAAATCCTCTCTTTTCTCATACCATCTCCATTGCATACACATTAGACAATCTCCAACATCTTTCATTGTGCTACAAAGGCTAGAGGCTTGGATCTCTCAAAGGAGAATATTTCTCTCCAACTGATAAGGGTATAAGTTTTACCTTTATTTTATATTTTTGTTTTGAGATAGGTTCATCTAGAACCTGATTGAATCTAGATAAAAAGGGCATTAGCTAGACCTAGAATCTAGCCAATCTTTTGGGGAGATTGATTCGTAAATCATGTATTTGTGTTACACATGGCTTAAAGAAAGCCACAATCTCTTTTATGTAAATTCCAGCTAATAGAGCTTGATTAGTGGAATTTCCCAAACACGGGTTCGTGGCCGGTGTACACCAATAGGGGAACATCAATAACAAAACATTTGGTGTCAACTATTGTGGTGTGTGAATTTTTTATGCTTTATTGTGCATGCTTCCAGACCATGTATGTAGGCTCAAAAAAGCTATCTAAGGCTTCAAACAAGCCCCTCGTGCTTGGCATGCTAAATTTAGCAACTTCCTACTTCGCTTTGGTTTTCAAATCAATAAAGTGAATCCCTCACTATTTTTTTATCATTCTTCATCTAACCATCTATACATGTTTCTTTATGTGGATGACATTATTCTCATTGGGAATAACCCTCACTTTTTCAAACTTTTGATACAGCACTAGGTGATACTTTCTCTGTAAAAAGTCTAGGACCTCTAGATATTTTCTTCAACATTCAAGTATGTAAAAGTCTCAGCAATCTTTTTCTTTATCAAACTCAATACCTAAAAGATATATTAACTCAAGCAGATATGGAATCTTGTACACCTGTTACAACTCCTCTTACTACCAACACAAAACTTGATTTTCAAAGTTCCCCTTACTCTAACCATACTCACTGTAGAAGTCTTATAGGAGCCCTTCAATATTTAACATTAACATGACTTGATATATCTTACTTCGTCATATTGTAGCCCAACATATGCACTCCCCCACTACTTTTCATGTTACACTAGTGAAAAGATTCTTTGATATCTTAAAAGTACCATAGACTATGACTCAAGTATTTTCAAAACCATCATCACTAGATATCCTTGCCTTTTTCGATGCAGATTGAGGTTGTTACCCAATAACAAGGCTATCTACCACTGGTTATACAGTCTTCTTAGGACCCAACCTTGTCTCTTGGTCCGCAAAAAAATAACCCACAATATCTTGCTCCACTACTCAAGCCGAACACAAAACCATGGCTTCTACATATGCTGAAATCACTTGCTTCCGTATTATTTAAAAGATTTGCACATATACTCAACTCGACCTCCATCTCTTCCATGTGATAATTTGAGTGCTATTTATTTGGCTCACAACCTTATTTTTCAATCTCACAGTAAACATATTGGCATAGATTATCATTTTGTTCCCTATAAAGTTACAATGTGATGTCTTCAAGCTCGTCATATTCCTTCTATCAACCAGCTTATAGACATTTTCACCAAACCGCTCTCTTCCAACCAGCTTCGACAATTTATCACCAAGCTGAATGTTTGGTCAACCTCTCACTTCAGTTTGAGGGGGAATGAAAAGCAGGATAGAAATATGAACATAAAAAGACAAGTACAAGAAGATGGATTATTCCAAGCTACACTAAAGCCCTTCACTACAAAGAAAGACCATGTTCATTCAAAGTTGGCATAAGAGGAGACAAATCACCCATGCAAAGGTGATATCCAGCTCATCCACTCAAAAGAGGACGTCCTTGTGCATGGTTCTAGAGAATTCAATATATTCAATCTCTCACATGCGGGTCCCCCACTATATCCAACTCGAGGATGTTATGCAAATTATCTCAAATTACTCAAATCAAAGGAATAAGATCAAGGCAAAATCAAACAAGGAAATCAAGATCCAAAATGAAACGAAGAAGTGCCTTGGCACTCTCTCTCTTGGGTTTTAGTCTTGAATGTCTTGAAGCTCTCTCATTAGTGCACTCATTCATTCACTCATTCATGGTGACTTAAATTTTCTCAAAATTAACCCTATAGATTAAAAAAAAAAAAAAAAATCCTGATTACAAAATAAAGTAAATACATAAGCATGAATGCAGAAAAGAAGAGTTAGTCCAAGAAAAACAACAAACCTGCAAATGCTGGCTTCACATTTGATAACACAAGCAAATAATGTGCAGATGTTAGCACATATTCATTTTCAAGTTGTTGAATATCAATGCAACTCTGTACCTTCCTCAACTCTGGATTATCACCAGCTACAGCTACAAAATATAACATCATCACAACCACATTTGAAACATTACCTATTTACATAATTACTTTTAAATATTTACGTAATTTACTTCATTAACTTAGTTGTTGGAAAAGGCAATAGTCAAGTATAAAAAAAATCATTTAAAAAAAAAAAATATATATAAAATCAAGGCAACTAGTGATGAGGAATACACGATAACAGTGGACAAAAATTTAAACACTAACATGTCATTTCAGCTGTTCTTGCTTTTTTATTAGGCGAGTGTTGATCAGGGCAGGTGGAATTTTCATCAATCCAAGTATAAGCAGGATGAACAAGATGTAGGGCATTTATAGCTGCAGATAGCCCATTAATTCTCTCTTGCAGAACCAAAGAAAGTTGACGCTCTTTTAATGTCGCTTCCTTTCTTAATCGAACAGAATACTGATACATATAAGTAGCTGCTTTTCGCCAGTTATTCCGATGCATCTCAAAAGCATAAAGTAGCTTATAAGGGTTTGGGTTAGCGGTAATTTCTGAACGCTCTGCCTGCAAGAAATCAATCAAAAAATACAGATGATGCTTAAAATTGGAGAAACTAGAAGGACAATCTAGATAGAAATCATTTTCAACAATAAAAAAAAAAAAAATTGCATTCATTCTGGTTCTTTGGCAGCTAGCATACCTTCCAGACAAGTTCCTTCTCCACTTTGTCCACCAATCCAACAAATGGAAGCTCTCCATCACAAAGGACCTAAAAACAAAATAGATGAATTATTTAATTAAAAAATCATTTCTTTGAATGTTGAACTGAATACCCTGGTGAAACTGGAACCAACCACCTCACAGTAAAGTGTACTCCCGGCCCCTCCCTGTGGCCACTGAGCCAAATGGCCAACCCACATATAAAAAGATTATATATATATATATATATATATGGAAAAAAAAGACAGCCTTCATTTCAGAAAAAAAAAAAAAACCTTGAGGGCCCCACGTTCGCACAGTACAATCAAGAATCGCCTCAGGCAGATATTTTTACTCTCTTCATCTGGATTCGAAATTATAGCACAATATGCATCTTTGTAGTTATTAAGATCTAAAGTGAACTTGAAAATGTTAGCCCAAAGTCGTCCTCTAACATCAGTTGCTGGTTCAAGAAGAGAATCTCCAATAACTTCATCAACTTGTTCCAATGCCGCAATGGCAAATTGACAAGCAGCTTCACTCATATTGTACTGCTCAAATAGCTGCATTCCCCACTGGTAGTAATGAAGCTTCCATGCTGCTACAGAGCTCAGAGCAGGATAAGGCAAGCCAGTTTGGAAAGCCAAACTATGCAAAGCTTGGTGAGCACCTTCTCCAGACGCAGCCCTGAATTGAAAATCCTGTTAATTTGGCATATGATGATAATATAGTCATTACTGATCATTGCTCGTATCTAGTTGAAAACAAATGCATTAGATGACTTCAATTTTGAGGATCCACCGTAAAATACATCACACTAGAAGACTGATTCAATTGAATATTTTGATGCTTTACTCATGAATGGTGCATTATTTGAACGAATCCTTAAAATTTTTAAAAGCTTTAAAAAGTTTGCATATGATTTATTTAAGTTTTTTGTTCATGACTTTTTGTAAATATAAATCAGTTCTTCTCTCATTTAATATTCTTAAACAGGTCAGCCATGGGTAGACAGCTGACCTGTCAAAGTTACAGGTAACTGCTAAGCTTGGGCTACCCTAACACCAGGTTTAGATTAAGGAAAAAACCAGGAAGCCCTTAGCTCAACCAGAACAAAACCAAGACACCCCTAAGTTGGTTATCCAAGTTCCATTTGTATTCTGTGAATATTCCTTTTATGGTCAAAGTCAATTGTGATTTCTTTTTTTAATTCTCTAACGTGTCAATCACAAAGACAAACACCTAGAATAACCACAGACAGATTTTGACATATGCTCTTTCTTAAAGGTATTTTGAATAAAAAGTGTACCTGAAGAAACAGCGAACAGCCTCACGAATTTTTTGTTCTCTAGCAACTCCAGGTAATCTACCTTGAGCCTGAAGAAGGAGGCAAAATCCCAAGAGATGAAGGCATGCACTCCATTCACCATCAACACTCTGAACACTTTGGGATACCTTTTCCTTGCGTGAATGCGCTTCAGTAAGAACAAGAAGATTCTTGGGACATAAAGACGAAAAAGTTTTAGCTACATGTTTAAAAATAGAAGTATGAAAACAAAACAAAAATCCATGAAACAAACCTCAACGGCTTCATATTGGTGATACCCAAGTAAGACTGTGGCAAGGTCCAGATGGTGATAAAAGGAAGCCTGAGATTCTTCACCTTTTCTGCCCCATACAATCCAGCTGCTAAAGTTTCGGACTAAACTGACAAAATTGTCTGGGTTAGGAAAAGATTTTGAGGAAAGGCACTCCTTGTCTTCGTCTAAGGCAGGAAACTTTAGCAAGAGTATACACGCCAACATAAAGTCGTATCTTCCTAGCATTTTATTCCATGATCGTTTGTCACTGCTGTTATCTAAAAACCATAAACAGCATATGTAAGTGAACCCAAACAATGTTAAGGAATTAAAGACAAATACTGGAATAATATTACATTAAAGGATGATGTAAAGAAATTTATATGAATGAACAAAGCACTTCAAATAAACAAACAAAGCACTTTGAATGAAGGAAGGAAACTAGACCAAAGCATGACACAAAGTTGCTATAACCAGTTAGAACATTTAACTAAATTCCCTGATGATATTGTTACTATAGATTGTTAATTTCTTGCCACTAAATGTTTGAATACAACATTCGGCATGCTACTGCTTTTCATAACAGTTCATCAGGGAATATAACAATTTCCGGTACAAGCTAAAGAATATTTCCACCCAATATTTCAGTCAACTTCCTCCCAAGTTGACTATCCGAGTTTAGGAGGCCCCTTCCAAAACCAAGCCAAAGCAATGCATGAAGAGTTCTCGCTTTCAAACAAGTAACCTAAGATATATGCAAAGGTACAACCATAGAATGTTAAAACCTTTTGCAGACTAACACTTCCCCTCATATCCAGAATGACATGGACAACCAGGCCAAGGACGGGAAGAAAATACACACACAAGCAGCAGAGAACACAAACACAAGCCACATAAGAATATAGGTTCAGGCTTGGATTAGGTTTGATACCAATATTTTTTATTTTTATATTTGAAAAAGGACATTATATTTAAAAGCCAAACGGCGGCAGATACATCAAGGGGGGTCCCTAACAATGAGGGATTGGAGGGAGACCACTTCTTTGGCTAATGATTCAGCAAGCCCATTAGCCGATCCACAAACATGAGACCTACAACAGAAGAAAGGTCCTGAATTTCATGGAAGCTCTGATACCATATTAACAATGGGGTAATTCCCAACACAATGAATAGTTGAAGTTATGAGGCATCTTCCCAATTAACAAGCATAAAACTTCTCCAAACCCAAAGCAACATGGATAACTGAAGCAAAGACAATCTAGTTCAAAATGGCTATGTCATAGTTTATACATCATTTGTCATATAAAAAAAAAAAGTAGCTAGAGATTTGTTTCCAAAATGTAAGCAATATGTAAGACCTGACTAGGAAGAAATATTTCCATAATATCTGCACCAGAGCAAAGTATCAACAATGTAGAAAAATTATAGTTGTTAGAACCAAACTGAACCTGTCTGACAAACCAGGACAGGTGAACTGGAATGTTCATTTAAACCTGAAAACCAATCAAATGCCACCAGACGGATCAAATCTTCTAGTATAATGTTTTTCTTTAAGTCAACCACAAAAATTTCAAAGGAAGAAACGGCAAAGAACAATAACAACAAGCTACACCAACCTGTACTACTGTTTATAGGAATATATGAATGTAAAATATCTTTAATTTTAATTAAAGATAACATAAAAGTTTAACTAGTCAGTAAACCCAGTTGAACCAGGTTGAACCTTAACCAAATAGGCCATATTTTGATACATGCTCATAGTGCTGGTAGAAAACAAACTTAGAAGGAACCAAAGGAACAACTTCTGGTATAAAATCTTCATGAAAGTGGGATCTGAAACAGTGTTCATCAGGAGTTTCCTAATGATAAGTCAAAGAAGCACACAACATGGATGGCAAGAGAAGCATAAATTAGGAGCAACCAAAAGTCTTCATTCTTTTAGAGGGAAGACTACAATGACAATAAATTTGATGAGGACAAACCTACCTATGTGCAAAGCTGATAGCTGAAAGCTAAAATCTTCCAAAATTGGTGACTCAGAGGGTGTTGTTGCCAACAAGTGAACAATAAGCCACTGAATCAGTATTTTCTGAGTCATCGGAATTAACTGAAGCTGTACTCTGGAGATGTCTTTGTGATCGATGAGGAGCTGTACCCATCAAATGAACATGAAGAAAGTGTTGAATTGGTAGATATCTCAAATATACAAAAAATTATGTTAAATAACCAACAGAAATTGGAAAAGAGCATCAATAGTTCTCTGATTCGGCAATCCAATATCCCTCCAAAATAAAACTTTTGTTCTATGATTTGAACCAAATTGGTCAAGAGACAGACGGACAAAATTAAATCTACCAAATCACAGTTTATAAATACCTGACCACTACTGTTGATAAGATAGACAAGCAGCAGAAATATGTCGAAAGCTGATTCCAGCATTACTCTTGCAACCTGACAGGTTGCCTGAACCAGTAATAAGCTATTCATACTAAAGAAAGTTCCCAGATCAGACTTTTGAACACTTTCACAAGGAACAAGATGCTTCAGAAACTTTTCTAGAATGTCTAATACTCTACCCCAAGAAGTGGCTTTGTCACGCAAACTAAGAAGAGAAATCAACATTTCTACAGAGAATTTCCTCTGGTTTTTGTTATCTAATCTTTCTTTCTCCCGAGCAACATCAACTCCAGATTGTGCTCGGTGGGAGGCCAGAACAGAAGCACTATATCCCACATCCAGAATCTTAAGTAAACAAGGGATAATATCTTGAGATGAGATCATCTGTGGATTCGCAAGCGCTTCATAATAAATTATGGCAGCAGATCTTCCCAAGTGATGATTGATGCCACTAATGCATCTCAACAGTTCAAGAAGAATTTCACAATCATGACTGAAATCTGGCAGAGGAAACCCCAAATCTGCAAAATTGCCAGATTCATCGAAGTAACCTGAAAAGAAGTTTGGAAATGGCAAGAATTAGGTATCACCAATTTTTTTCTAATGAAGTCTCTGATTAAACATAAGCAATCATGACCTACGACCAATGTGAAAGACAATCAAGCAAGACTGTTATGCCAGAAATTATAAAGACAGTTGAACAGGAAAATGTAGATGCACAAAATTGAATTGCTTGAAAGGGAAGAATATATAATATTTCTAAAATTTCAATGGTTGAAATGATCAATAGCCACTGTAAGAAACTTCAATAATTTTGTACTGCTTGATGAGTCAATGCACAGAAAGACCTTTGTGAATTACGCATAAGGAAACTTTCGTGGTGCATTTTCATGCGAAGTTTGGAATGAAACAGAATATGAAAAACCATATGAAACCTGTAAAGTTAGGGCCAAGGCCCATCCCAAAATGACTAGCCAACTTAGGAAACCTCTTTCTCGACTAATAAACCCAAGATATTTGTACTCACTAATCCATGTGAGACTATTCTTCAACACTCCCCCTCACATGTAGACCCGCCCTCTTTTATGGCTCTACAAGTGGATAATTTAAGTGTAGGCCCTCTTTTGTAGTTCTACAAGTGGATAATTTTAGGTGTAGGCCCTCTTTTGAAGCTCTACAAGTGGATAGTTTAGGTGTAGGCCCTCTTTTATGGCTCTACAAGTGGATAGTTTAGGTGTAGGCCCACATATAAGTAACTGCTCTGATACCATGTAAAGTTGGGTCCAAGGTCCATCCCAAAATGACTAGCTAACTTAAGAAACCTCTTTCTCAACTAATAAACTCAAAATCTTTGTACTCACTAATCCATGTGGGACTATTCTTTAACAAAACCCGTTCCACTTTTTTTGACACAGAAACTGGCCCATCCACATCATCTCTGCTTTCAGATCCATTTTCAGTCCTCCCTTATTGTACTCCTTGTCCCAAGCAAAGGTGGATTTCCTACAAGCAACCACATCCATTCTTTTTTTTTTTTTAAATGATGCTGGATTTTCTGCTCGACTAAAGGGTAAATTTTGTAATCCTAACATGAATACAAAAGCTAAACACATCGAAAGCATATACACACTGAAATAACTATGTTATATACAGACAATACCATGAAGCAGGGTTTGTCAGGTGGATTTCTATAACCTCTCCCTTTCAGGGCCATTAAATATTCTCCCTCTCAACCCTGTTCTTCATCCATGGCCCCAAAACCACTTTCTACAATCAATTATCCATGCCCAGACAGAGAGCCAATAGTGGTTATTTAATTCCTCCCTGGCAGAAGGTATATTACAATATCAACAAACTATATGAACACATTCAAACTTACCATATATAAGTAGTTCAATATCTTCCAAATTACGGAAGAGAGATATTGAATTCTTCCTTATCAGACCAACAGCTTCCGTTGAATGGTCAAGAAACAAACTGTAGGGTATGTTGTTTTGACACCAATAGTGAAAATATTGACTGCAAATATTTTTCCAGTAATAAAACACTGAAACTGGATTCTCTGTAATCCCCTGTTGCAAAAGAAAGTTGTTACCATCCACATGATTGCTTGACCGTGATAAATAACAGATTTGATATAACTAAATTAATAGCTTTCTCTTATCATAATAGTTATTTCAGAACACCAAAAGACAGGTATAAGTGTCAGTGGACAAAGAGAAGGAAATAATTGAAGGCCAGGAACATTTAATACCTCATTTTCAATGACAGAAAAAATTTCCCTTTTCAAAGCAGTAATAGAGAGAGATTGAAACTCAGAATCTGTTAAGTGCTTAGAGTGATCCTGTAATGTTGCACGCAATGCAGCACGTTGACAAACACCGGGATGGAGCAGTCTACGGAGGAAAATAGAGGATATAAATGGAACAATTTGATCCTGCAATATTACTCCTTGAGGTAAGTGGTTAAAAATAATAGAAAATTTAAATGTCTAACAATACGAAAATTTTAGACAAAACTTTTAAATAACGAAATCACGAGGGAAATGCAAACTGCTGACCAATTTGAGTTAGCAATCTAGATATAAACTTATCTCAACAACATCTATGGTCTTGAATTAGTTAGCAATCTAGATACAAGTAGGATTTGAGCTCCCTTCCTCCATCATTTCACTTTCTCCACCTTCGTTTCAGTGACTGACAAATAATCTCCAGTCAACAAGGAGACTATAAGAGTCCATGGCTTTGCAAGAAATAGGTTGCAATAAGATGGCCTAGAGATAGATTACTAAATCAAAACCGATTTCAATCATTTTCCATAATTTGGCACTATTAGAATCAAAATTGTGTTCCTATTCCATAGTGATAGCCAAAACCGGCTCAGCCATCAAATAGGAAGTAATATGAACACTTTAACGTGTCAAATAGGAAAATGCCTTAACAAATGTAAATCAGAAGTGTTGTTTAAATTAGTGAAAAATGATAAACTTGAGAGAATTTTTAAGAAGAAGAAAGAGAGAAATTGAGAAGAAAAGAGTGGACAGAGAAGCAGCATTATGCTGCATTGGATTGAGGGCTCAAAAAATTCAAGCCCTCTTATCTTTTCACTTAAGTGAATTTTACATAGTTGGACAAAATTGCACCTACTTACAAAAACTCTTATAACTCACAGAATACAAATCAGAATTAGATGAAACTTGAACTAAAAGGTTCTGACAAGTAGCCTATCATGCTGTAATCTGATGAGACAAATATGTGGTTGTAGAATGACAAAAAAAAAAAAAAACTCTTTCATGAACTCCGGCTGTCCCTTCCTCATTGCTCTTGAAGAAATTGAAAAGACCTTTTAGTAGAAATACGTTTCTAGGGACTAATAGTGGTTTTTTCAAGAAATTTTGAAAAGACATTTTTAGTAGAAATACGTTTCTAGGGACTATTAGTGCCTCATGTTTTTTGGAAACATTTTTCTTATTGGAAATTCTTATTAAAAAAATCATATAATTGTTTAAGTAAGATTTTCCTGCCAAGATGGGCTAGAAAACCATATAGAAAATTTTTGAATAAGTATTTGACAGTTCATGTTGTAATACTTTTAGCATGAGGCAATTTTTATAACAATTTTGTGTTTGACATTTTATTTGATTAAAAATTTATCGATAAGTAGAGTAATATATTAGATTGATTATTAATTTTTATTTATTTCCCTGGAAGAGGCAATAAGAGGTCCATCTAACTTTCCTAAGAAAATTTTAAAATATTTCTTGTAAGTTTCTAGTAAGTCACTAATAGTAATAGGCTTTTATTTAAAGGTTTTTTTGGAAGTATGTATCCTAGGAAAAACATTTCTAATTTTCCCTAGAATATAAATTTTTAACCAGGGGCACTAAGGAGGCCATAGTAAATTTTATGGCCAGATTCAGAAATTACAAAATAAGCTAGACAACATTTGGGGTAAAAAAGATTAATATTGGTGCGTTCTAATCCATTATCGAGATTCAATCCCGAACCTCCCCTATCATTCTTTTTTTAAAATATACACATAATTTTATATATAATTTATTTGACATATATTTTATGCAGAGTATTAAATGTAGGTTGAAGCTCGAACTCGGTTAAAATTATTAGGCTCAAACTTGGTTAAAATTATTAGGCCCGAGCTTGATTACAATTTTAGGCTTGTGGCTAGGGTCGGCTCGAGATTGGGTTCAAAATATTTAAATCAAACTCGGCTCGAACATAGGAAGGTTCGTGCTCAGCTCGATTCAATGCCACCCTTATGCCCAATTTTAAGTAGAGGTCATGCCCAATTTTATGTAAAATCGGCTCGATCATAGGGAAATTCAGGCTTAGCTCGGCTCGATGTCACCCCTAACTAAAACACTTTTAAACTAAAACTCTTCTATGAGACCTCCTTTCATAATAAGTTTGGCTCTGTAAGACTTTTTATTGTGAGAGTCATGTAAGACTCTTCCATATTTGCTCTTCAACAAGCTCAATCGACATGAGATCTGGTGGACCTCTGGGGGAGTAGAGCTACTCTATCTCCAATTTGGAGAGTTGTCATTCATCTCCTTCCGTTGTTCCACTCGGGCATTCGTTTTCATTAGAAATGGTCACTCGATCCACTTCTGGGAAGACTGATGGGTTAGCTTTGGGCATCTGAAGAGCTCATTTGGCAGTATTTGTCGGGCATCCACGCAATGTGGTATGTCGGTTGCGGATGCCTAGAGTCTGGGTAATTGGGATCTCCGACTGCATCGGGGATTGGATGATGTGGATGCCCTGCTTGCCTCTCGGCTCCTTGAGGTGATTTCCGACTCTAGACCCCATGACTCTTTGGAGGACTTGATGATTTGGTGGCCAGAGGCGAGTGGCATTTTCTCGGTCTCATCCACCTACTCCCCTCATCAAGGGTTAGACCTCAGATACCCCCAAGCATGAGGTGGAGTTTATTTGGCATCTCTTCGCTCCCCTGAAGATAAAGTTCTTCCTTTGGAGTGTTGGGCTCAACAAAATCCTCACCATTGTCAACCTTCATCGCCATGACAATCTCACAATATGCACCTCTTGCCCCCTATGAGGCTTTGAGGAGGAGACCTCTCGACACCTATTTGCTACATGCCCTTATTCATGGTCTGTTTGGATGAGCATCCTCTGCCAGTTTGGTATCCAACTTTGCCTACCAGAGGACATTCTCTCAATTAGGCGTTTGCTTCTTGGGATCCCCCTCGGTAAATTGGGGAGGCCGACCATCTCTGTCTGCGTTGCTTTCATCCCTTGGGGCATCTAGATTGAATGCAACAACAGGCGCTTTAACGCCAAGCATCTCCCTCGTGACTGGGTCATCTCCTCTATTATAGACCACATCTCTGCTAGGCTTCACTCCAGGGAGGAGTTCTCTGCTATCTCTAAGCTCTCACTTAGGGAAAATTGGAGCACCATTGCCTAGTTGGGAGTCCCTTCGAAGCCTCCAGAAATGCCGGAATGGCGACCCCCTGATTTGGTCTACATCAAGATGAATTTTGATGGCAGTTCCCTCGGCAACCCTGGTTTGGCTGGTGATGGTGGGGCCTTCCATGACTCAGACGGTACCCATCTTTTGTCCTATTCTGATCCTATGGGCATCACAGACTCCACTGTTGCTGAGCTTCAAGCCCTCCTCAGAGGCTTCATCATCTTTCGCAAGCATTTCTTTGGGCCGCTCCACGTTGAGGGAGACTTTGCGGTGATCATCGGATGGTTCTCCTCTCCCTCTCCCCCAGCATGGCGTCACTGGGATGCTTACTACTCCATTTTGGACATTCTCCCTCATATTACCTGTTTTTGGTCCCATGTTCCCTGATCTGCAAATTCTGTTGCAGATGGTCCCATGCTCCGCATGTAAGGGGGAGGTCTACCTAATTTTGTTTTTGTTTCTGGTTTAATGAATTCATCTTTCTCAAAACAAAAAAAAGTCTGTGAATAAAAATTATTAAAAATAAACTTTATATTTTACATAATAAGCATCGGACCCATTTGTTTATAGGTAACTTTCAGTGAACAAATAAAATGAAACTAGAGAACAAATTTTGCCTACGATCCAGAATTCTTCCTACAAAATGGGACGAAACTCAATTCCTCCCCTTTCTTTTTCCACTTAATTATTTGTTAATCTCCGAAAACAAGGAACAAAATATTCTCCTCCACACAGAAGTCAACAAGTTAAACTACCAGTCTCTTCACAAAACACATCCTCTGCCCAATAACTAAAAAGGATAAGTCAGGTTATTAACAAGCTCCCCACTTTAGCTAGAAGTTCCACTTTGCCTCCTTAGCGAGGAGTTCTCAGTAAAAAACCCAGGGACACCCCTGTCTTTCAAAGCAACAGTAGTTTCTGGACTATTGGGTCATGTCACAGTAAAAATATAGAAGTTGCACAATCTTTTACTAAATAAATTGGTTAAAACTGATGATTTGAAGAAAAAATAACAAGCACCAGAAAATTTGTTCAGTCTGAAAATGCAATACAGTAAGGTACATCTTGATACCTTTATAGAGGAAAACACTGAAGAGCTTGCCCATAGCAGATCATCTGAAGCATGTTCAGGAGCTTGAAATAGCTGATCAGCAACAAAGGTTTCTTGCAAACCATAACCCGACACATATACCCTAACAAGAGATATTGAATGTTAAAAAAAATTAGGTTTGACGTTTTATTAGTCAAATATCGAAGGATGTCAAAAAGAAAAAACTGAGGCAAAAGACATAAGAAAGAATTATATGAATCTGTTTTTTGAAATGAGGTGTATAAAAAATTATATGAAATTAAAACATATAAAATATTGAAAACCAGATAATATCTTCTATGAAACATAAATAATATTTCCAGTTGGTCTGGCAAGTTTCCCCACCACTGATACAATCCTAAGTGAAAGGTGATGCTAAATGCTACAACTTTTTTGTTTGAAAAATTAACACTACGACTTTTTTTTTTTTTGAATGATTTGCTGCAAATTTTTAAATTTACCACACAACAACCCTAATTGCTCAAAAGGATAGATTAGTATGGTCAATGTCTACTGTATGTCAAGTCAATATCTTCTTTAGGAAAGAAACAGAATTGGTCCAACTTAATCCAAAGGACTGGCATCCAACCATGCGCAACTCATGACCTCCCCTCCATGATCCATTCTCTCCTGGGTACCTGGTTGGCAAACGATGTGCAAGCAGCTCCTTTCCTGCTGCGTGGGATTCATCCCCTGGTCCCTCTAGAAGGAGAGAAACAGATGGATGTTCCAGCACAAATCAACCAGCGCAGTCATTCTTGCTGAATCTATCAGCGCTCATGTCTCCACTTGGCTTCTCCTGATGAAGGATTTTCTCCACTTGTGCGGCTTCGGGGAAGAGGAAAAGGCAAAGGTGATACTAGCCAAATAGAAAATGTTTTCATTGTGGTCATACAAGCCACTTCTTTGAAACGTGATAGGAGAAGTTTGGTAAACCTGCATGGGCAACTTTTTTTTTTTATAATATTGATAATTTATTAAAAACAACTAGAAAACAACATGAAACTAGAGGGGACCTGCATGAGCCTCCCTTGGCATGGGCCAACTCTCTTGTTCATGAGAGTACTAAATCATCCATTGAGCCTCCAGTATAAGTTGTAACAGGCTCCTTTGATGAAATGCAACAATTGATTCAGCTAATGGCACAATTGACTGTTGCCTCCTCTTCAGCATCCATGACTCAACCTTCCACTCCTATAGGTACATTGGCCAATTTAGGTACGTCTGCCCTTCATGTGCACCCATCTTCCACTTGGGTCCTTGATTCAGAAGCATCAACTCACATGTCAAGTATGTCCACCTTGTTACCTGATTTGAAAAAACCAAATTCTATTAAATAAGTCACCTTGACAGATGGATCCATTACTCCAATACGAGGAATGGGTACATTGTCACCTTGGCTGATGGATCCATTTCTCCAATACGAGGAATGGGTACATTGATTCCATCTATTTATGTCACCACGATCGGTCTTATTTGTTCCTAAATTCCCTCTCAACTTATTATCAGTAAGTCAACTCACTAAATCTATGAACACCTCTGTGACCTCTTATCCTTCACACTGTGTTTTTAAGGATCTTACGACGACGAGGATGATTGGTTCAGCGAATCAGGTGAGACAGGTGGACTATACTGTGGAGAGCGATTAACAAAATTCTCAACAGGCATTGCACTCTACGGTTTCTCCTCTACAATGGCATCTACACTTAGGTCACTCCTCTCCTTCAAAGTTGATTCAACTATTTCCTTCATTTCCTTCAAGTCTATCCTTCCAATGTGACTCGTGTCAGTTGGACAAGCATCGTCGAACATCCTTTCCTACAAGTCAATCCCGAAGCAATCACTCATTTGATATTATTCATTCTGATGTTTGGAGGCCTTGTCCAGTGCTAATACTTTTTGTCCTTTATTAATGATTTCAGTCGATATACTTGGGTGTATCTCCTACGGGAGAAATCTGAAGTATGTGATGTGTTCAAAAAATTTCATAGTGAAATAAAGAATCAGTTCGATACTTCTACTCATGTACTTCGCATTGACAATGGTCTTGAATTTATGAATCAAAAGTTTGACTTATTTTGTAAAGATCATGGTATTGTACACCAATCCTCATGTGTTTTTACACCAAAACAAAGTGGCATTACTGAACGTAAAAACCGTCATCTATTAGAAGAGGATCGTACTATATTTCTCCATATACATGTATCCAAATCATATTGGGGCGATGCTGTCCTAACTACTTGTTCCTCATTAATAGAATGCCTTCCTCAGTTATCAATGGAAAAATTCCTATCTAGGTATTATTACGATCAGTCACCTTTTTTCGGGTGTCCCCTCGGGTATTCGGATGTGTTTGTTTTGCACATGTATTTGGTTCCTCTTGAGACAAGTTGTCACCTCAGGCTATAAAGTGTCTTTTTGGGCTACTCACGTACACAGAAAGGATATAAGTGCTACTACCAATATACTAAGAAAACATATGTTTCTGTTGATGTGACTTTTTTTAGGATACTCCTTTCTTCTCTTCATCTTCCATTGATGTGTCTCCACCAATTTTTATGTCTAATGTTGTGGCCCCAATTCCTGTGGATGATATTCCTAGTCCACTTCCTAATGCTACTGTAGAGAAGCCACTACACGTATATCACAAATGGGAAGCTACTAAAGATGAAACAGTTCCCTCTCTATCGTTGGACCAAGAACCCCACCTATCTATTGATCCTGAGGTAAGTGACCTACACTTTCCCATTGCTCTACGAAAAGGTACTCGTTATCCCTTGTCTCACTCTGTGTCGTTTGATTCTATTCCTGACCGGAACAAAGAGTTCACCTTGTCCTTGTCCTCCTGTATTGCTCCTCCGTCTATGCAGGATGCTTTTTCCTCCCCTCAGTGGAAGAAAGCAATGGATGTTGAGATGGCAGCATTACTGGATAAGGCACCTAGCAGTCGTGTGACCTGCTTGTTGATGCTACAATTGTGAGTTGCAAATGGGTATACACTATGAAGTATAAACCAGATGGCTATGTTGAACAATACAAGGCTCGCTTGGTAGAGAGAAAAATACAAGGGATGGTCAATAGTTGAAGAAGTCTATATGGAGCAACCTTTTGGGTATGTTGCTCAGTGAGAGAATGACAAAGCATGCCCACTAAAGAAAGCCATATCCGGTCTCAAAAAAAGTCCCCAAGTATGGTTTCGAAGTTTAGTCAAGTGGTTACGTTGATTGGATTTGTCAGGAGCTACCGTGACCATTCACTATTGGCTTTGAGCAGGCCGCAAAGTAGTGTGGTAATTCTTGTATATGTTGAAGACATCATTCCATCTAGCAGTGATTTACAAGGCATTGAGAAGGTAAAAGCCCGTCTAGCATAGCAATGTCAGACTAAGGACCTAGGGTCCCTAAAAAAATTTCTAAGTATTAAAGTAGCTAGAAGCAAGGCAAGTCTAATCCTGACTCAAAGGAAATATGTCACAGACATCCTACATGAGTAGGGACTATTGGGTGGAAAGCCTGTGGAAACTCCTATAGAGGTTGGGCATGACCTTCATGATGAATAGAGTGATGAACTTCGTGATAACACAATGTAATGCCGACTGGTTGGAAAACTCATATTTGCTACTGTCACTCGTCTCAATATATCATTTGTTGTGAACATTGTTAGTCAGTTCATGGAGTGCCCTTGCAAGGTTCATCTAGAAGTTGCTCACCGGATCTTGAGATATCTAAAAGGGGCACTTGGAAACGGATTGTTCTTTATGCCTCATAATCACATGAAGATAGAGATCTCCTCAGATGTTGACTATGTTGGGTCTAAGCTTGACCAGAAATCTACTACTGGCTATTGCATCTTTCTAGGACATAATCTGATTATCTGGAAGAGTAAGCTAAATATTGTAGCTCATTCCAATGTTGAAGCTGAGTATAGGGTCATGGCTCATACAGTCAGTGAAATGATGTGGATGAGATCTATGGTCAGAGAGTTGAAACTACAACAGGAGGGGCCAATCACTATATATTGTGACAATGAAGCAACCATATTTATTGCAGGAAACCCAGTGTTTCATGAACGAACAAAACATATTGAAGTTGATTGTCACTTCATTTGAGACGTTGTGATAAAAATGAAGCATCACCCCTACATGGTTTGATGATCAGATTGGAGACATGTTTACTAAAGCACTGAGCAAACATGAATTCAATGTATTCTGCAGCAAGTTGGACCTTATGTATATATAAGCTCCAACTTGAAGGGGAGTGTTAAAAAATCTACTAAAAGGCAATTTCATCATGTTACACTTCCTACAACGTCCAGCAGCAACACTATCCTATGCTCTATATTTAATTTTATCTCTAGTACAATTTACATGTAATTTGAATAAATATGTAAGGAGATATAAGGGTTTAAGTGTTTTTAAGTGACTAGGGGCATTTTTGTTATTGTTTTTCAGAACTCTATGAAAGCACTAGGGTCAAACTCGACCCCCACACATAGTCATTCCAAAACTCTGATTTCTTTCTCTTTTCTCTTCCTCTCTTTCCTTCTCCAAAGTCCTAAAGTTCACTCTTTTACAAGCTTCAATATGAATCCCTGCAGTCCCTACTTTTTATACAAGTGATCAACTCATACATTGCAATTGCTGCATCTAATTTGCCGCCCTTTTAAGAATGTTCACTGACTTTCACATACCACCCTTGACAATGCTCTCTGCAATCTAGTCGCAAGCCCTTGATAAGAATTTATAGTAATTGGAAACTAAGTCTTATCGGTCTGAAGTCTTTAGGAGAGAGGGTACCTTCCTTCTTAGGGATTAGAGCAATGAATGAGGATCCCATGGTCCGCAACAGTAGACATTTCTCATAGAAGTCCTGGAAGACTTTCAGTTGTCATCATTTAAAAAATTCCATCCAGCTTTATAGAATTCAGCAGTAAATCCATCTGGCCCAGGGGCCCTGTCTTTAGGAATTCTCTAAACAGCCTCTTTGATTTCCTTTAAGAGTGAAAGGCTCTTCTATCTTACTTGACATATCAACTCAAAGAGTTTTCTTTTCATTAGACGTAATTAATTCAAGTGATCCGAACAGCACAACCATAAAAAAGATAATCCATAAATTAATCCTCACTAGAAAGTACTGCAAGAGATAGCATAAGCAACCAGAGTAGGATGTCATCCTATATAGCATACCTAGGGTGGTATAAGATTAGAACATAAGTCCATACCTGGACTTGGAGTGAGTCAAAGGGGACTCATATAAAACAGAAGGGGCAAGTCTTACCCCGTGAACCCGGGATAGGGACCTGACCCAGGTTTTGACGGTCGTGTCATGACCTCAACCTGAGTCCATAGCTGGATTCGGGGTGAGTCAAAGGGAACTCATGTAAAACAGAAGGGGCAAGTCTGAGCCCCTCAGCCCGGGATGGGGACTCAACCCAGGTTTTGAAGGCCATGTCAGGTCGCTTCAACTCGAGTCCAGAGTTGAACTTGGAGCAAGTCAGAGGGAACTCAAGCAAAATAGAAGGGATAAGTCTGACCCCTTGACCCGTTGAAATCTGGATCAACTTGCAACTTGGCCAAGTCAATCTGCCAGGTCAGAAAACCATGTTTTAGATATGATCAATCATGTGAACTAAAGTTAGAGGCGACCCTCTTGTAGTGAGTAAAACAAAGGCCTAAACAACAGGAAGTTCATCATGATAAAATGAAAAGTCCATTTGCATAAGCAATATAGAATGTGACTGTTTATCACCAAAATTTGCCTTAGGAAAAAGAAAACAAAGCATCTGGGTTGTAGGCTTTCAAGGGCCATAAGCAATCACCTTAGTAGCACCATCTACAAAGACACGGTTGAAATAGCCACAAAGATCGAAAAAGTGAAAAGTTAATATTTTGGCAACAGAACATGGCTGCAGATCGCTATTGTAAGAGAAAACAACACTTTTTTTTTTTGAGGAAGTGATAATTTTATTAACCAAAGAAACAAAACAACAAACTAGGGAAGCCCACCCCAAACATCAAGGGATTGGAGGGAGGCTCTCTGCATAACAAAAGCATCAACCACAAAATTGGCAGATCAGGAATCATGGGACCAAATACAAGTAATGTGGGGAGAATGTCTAAAACAACACTTACTTATTAGCATCTGTTTGAAATAAATCATACAACAATGATCCATCCTCTTTAAGTATCCAAAGCTTGTCATGAGTAATTATCAAGTCAATTAATCTCCCCTGACAAGAACAAACAGTTGTCACATTCGTGGTAAATATGTTGCATGGACAAGTAAGTACTGATTTTATTTTATTTTATTTTTTTTGAGAAAGTGAAATTTTTTTTTCGAACCCAAGAGCAATGGAAACAAAATTTAGAAGAGGCAACCCCTTGCATGGACTAGTAAGTTCTGATATATAAGAAGTAAAAAGACACAAAGATGACAACAATATACCTTGTCTAAATGAATATTATGAATTGGACGTTCAAGTGAAAGGGCTATCTTGTCTCCCTCAGAAAAATGAAGATTGTAAACTATAACCAATTCTTTGTTTGCTTCCTTCACAGTTGCAACATGAAAATGAGATTAAAAAGTCCCACACATATTACCAATAGAATATCAATATTACTTTCAGCAATTAGTTCCTACAGTGGCAGAAACAAGGAAATTAAAAAGATTTAACTACTAAATTAGTAGATAATTTTCAAGTAGCAAATGAAAAATACGCAAGAGTGGAGAACAATATTGTTCGGTGGGAATACTCTCACATTGATAAGTGTTAAGTACTTTTGGTTTATAAGGTTGAGCAATAAACCTCCTAAGTGGTAAGTTATTTTGCATTGGCAACCAGGCTTAATCCAACAATTGTACTAGAGCAAGATTTCTGCATGAATCAAGACTGAGATTATGCTCCATTAGAAGTGTGTGTTGTGTGCTCTATTGCTAGTTTCTGGTTTGAGCCCAAACAAACATCTTGCTCTAATACCACTGTTGGATTAAACCCGGTTCTATCCCAAAATGACTAACCATTTAGAAAGCCTATTACTCAACCTTATAACCTAACATTTCTCAATGTGGGACTTCTCCCATTCAAGAATCTTGGATATGATATTTCAAGAAATTGTCCACATACTTGTATTGAGTACTAAATGTTCACAAACCTTCCCAAAAACATTTATTTTTCTATGTATAACCCAATAGGCTTACATAATTGCTAGTCAAATTATGGTTTTCCACGATCTATCTATAAAGCTTCATAATAAAGTACCCATAAAACACCAGTTATAGAAGTAAGAGTAAGAAGCAGCAATAAATTGATTTAAGAACGAATATGACATGGTATCTTATATATAAAATCTTCTTTATGCATAATAAGAAAAAATTGAAAGATAATTATTAAGAATAGTCTCATGTGAAAAATGAGAGACCAAGAGCGCAAGGGAGAGAAGAAATTGTGAGAGAGAGAAAAGAGGGAAAGGGAGAGAACATGTAATGCCTAAAGTAAGGAGAGAGTTATCGGCACTCTTACATAACGTTTTTAAATAATCTCTTATAGTTAGAATCATACCTAAAAGTAAAACTACCAAGCCCCATTACACACAAACATAACTTGTTAAATTAACATCAGAAACATAAAACACAACTAGGAAACCTCTTGAAAATATCCTCTTTCATTCCAGCTTTTTCTTTGAACTTTCTCCTCTTGTGAGACTTTCTCCTCCACTAGACACCTTAGACTACATGAAACCAACCTCTTTCACACTCCCCTTCAAACTAGAGTTTGTAGCTGCAACTTGCAAAGAAAAAATTTATATCTTCATTCTTCAATCTTCCTGTCTTCATTACTTTTGGCTACAAATCCTTCATCTTCCATTCTACCCTTACCTGAATGTTCTAGTCACCATCTCTCATAAAAAACATTCACTACCACCCGTGGAACTCTCCATTGACACCAAGAGACCTAGTTTGCCCAGACTATATATGAGAGAAGAAACATCACTCCTAGATATTTGAAAATACTACAAACAGAATTGTGGAAAAGATTGGCTACTGTAATGAGGTTTCTAGCACCTGCTAGGACTCTTTATGGACAATTTTTTACAAGTCCAACTGCAAGTCTGTGTTAAAATACAAGTTCAGGGGTATTTTGGTCATTTCTTCTATTTTCAATATTACATTTTTCTTTTATAGTATGGCTATTAGATAGAAAATGTCTTATTTTATCTCTAGTTAAATTTTCATTCAATTTAGATATGTATTTTAGGAGATATGTAATTTTGAGTATTGAGGGGCATTTTTGTCCTATTGTAAAATTTCACTTAAACCCTCATTATAAAGAAGCAGGAAGGGCCTTTCTGGCTCGAATTCCAAAGCAACTAAGCTGCCTCTCTTCCATAAATCCATTTTTTCTTCTATTTTCTCCCCAAATCACCTATTTTCATGGTATCAGAGCAGTAACACAAGGCTTGGGCAAGTTTCTTTGGATTTTGTGAATCTTCTCTCTATTTTTACTAATCTCCTTGAAGGTTTTCCCCACATTTCTGGACTGGTAGGGTAAAATTTTCATTTTTTCCCTTTTCTACCTATCTTAGCCTCTTGGCTAATGATTATTGCTTCTATTTGACTGTATGTTGGGATTTAGAAGTGTTTAATGATCCCAATTTGAGGAAATTTCTCAAATCTGCCAGCGTCGTCAACCTAATATTTGCGTCACCATCCATGTAGCCTACGCCAACTTGATTTCTTGCAATTAGGTCATTCTTTCATTGATTTATGGTTTCAATTGCTGAAATTGATCACTATTGGTTCTAAATTGAATGAATTGGGTGCTGCATATTGCCTTAATTGAAGTCGGTGTGGGGCCCACTTGAATACGCCAATATTGAAATTTGGGAAAAGTGCTTCCCTTTGGTTAATTGACGCTCCAATGTACTGAATTGTGGTGTTTGGTGATATTTAATGGCTGATTCCAGCACACGGGTTGCTGTCCAAAGGACTGCTGAGAACTCGGATGTGAAATTCTCTCAGTCTATTCAGATAACTACGATCCGGTTGAATGAATCGAATTATGTAACCTGGTCTAGATCAGTTTTGATGTATTTGAGGGCCAAAAGAATGGCAAAATATATAAATGATAATCCCCCGATACCCCCGGTACCTGTTACTGAATATTGGGTGGCAGAAGATAATTTAGTAATAACCTGGTTGATCAATAGTATGGAATCCAAATTTAGTGATCAGATTTTGAGTTGCAATATTGCTAAGGCAATGTGGACTACATTGGCTTCCATTTTGTCTCAAGAAAGTAATTTATCAAGGATCTATGAGTTATATGTGAAGTTCTTTAATATGAAGTGTGGAGGTAGATCAGTGACAGATTATTTCACTGAGATGAGGGGAGTACTACAGGATATTAGTATAGTCCATCCTTTTACTATGAATATTGAAGACATCCGTAAGAAAGAAAATCAGATTCAAGTAGCCTGGTTTTTGGATGGCTTGGTGCACGAGTATGATGCTATTAGAGCCAAATTGTTGGTTAATGAGGATGTGACCACTCTTGAGCAAGCTTTTAACAGAGTTCTTCGAGTTGAAGGTGCAATTGTAAATAAGAATGAGTCAGGTAGAGCCCTCTCAGAAGCAGCTACTCTTAAACTTCAATCTTCTACAGGTAAGCCCGACGATCAGTTTCATGGTGGTAATAATAGAGGTAGAGGTCGCTCTTACACAACCCGTGGTCGTGGCCGAAATGATTGGGGGGATCGAAAACGTGTTTATTGTAGTAGGATTAATCATATTTATGAGAAATGCTGGGACAAATTTGGTAGACCTACCTGGGCCAATTCTATAGTCACAGATAAGGACGCCTCCTCACACACTGGATCGTATGAAGAAATTCAGCAGTTATTAAAGTGACTGCTTCATCTACTACTTCTCAGACTACTGAGACTCCTTCCTCAGTGAATGCCACGATGGTTAGTACAGGTATGAATGCACTAAATGTGTCTCATTCCCCCTCTTTGATCATTGATTCAGGAACCTCTACACACATGTCAGGTATGCCCTCTTTATTTCAGTCTATTAGTCCATCTCATTCATATCGTCGAGTTACTTTAGCTGATGGATCCACCTCTCCCATTCAGGGGGAGGGTATAGTTCACACTACTCCACAAATGTCCTTAGATTTTGTTTTATTTGTACCAAAGTTTCCAGTTAAACTTTTGTCTGTGAATCATATAACTAAATCCTTAAACTGTTCAGTAACCTTTTATCCTACTTATGCTTTCCAGGTCTTGCAGACAAAGAGGACGATTGGTTCAAGACATGAGAAGGGAGGGCTCTACATGCTGGATGATGTATTCGTTTCTCAAGCTGTAGCTCTCACTACTACAGATTCTTCTTACTTGTGGCATATGCGCTTGGGACATCCTTCACCAACTAAGTTGCGTCAGTCTTTTCCTTCTCTGCCAGCCGATATTTCATTTGATTGTGAATCCTATCAGCTCGAAAAGCATCATTGCTCCAATTTCCCAGTTAGTTCTAGTCAAAGCACGAAGTTGTTTGAATTAATCCACTCTGATGTATGGGGTCCATGTCGGGTTCCTTGGCCATTTGGTTTTAAGTATTTTGTGTCGTTCATTGATGATTTCAGTAGAGTCACTCGGGTGTATCTCCTATGGGAGAAGTCCGAAGTATTTGATGTATTCCTCAAATTTTTCAATGAAATAAAAAATCAATTTGGTGCATGGTTTCATGTACTTCTTATTGACAATGGTTTGGAATATCTTAACCATAAATTTTCAGTATTTTGTGATTCTCATGGTATTACCCATCAAACATCCTGCTCTTACACACCACAACAAATTGGGGTGGCTGAACATAAAAATAGACATCTCCTTGAGGTTACAAAGACACTCAATACCGATGGTTAGTAGGTAAATTGATCTATGCTACAGTTACCAGGCCGGATATTTCATTTGTTGTGGGAGTTGAGACAGTTCATGGAAAATTCTCTAAAAGTCCATTTAGAAGTTGCTCAGAGCATTTTGAAGTACTTTAAGGGTGCAGCTGGAAAAGGTCTTCTATATACTCATAATGGGAAAATTGATGACTTGGGTATTCTAATGCTGATTATGTTGGGTGTAAGATGGATAGACGTTCCACATCAGGCTACTGTTGTTTTGTTGGAGGCAACCTAATAAGTTGGAAAAGTAAGAAACAGACAGTTGTGGCTAGGTCCAGTGCAGAGGACGAGTATCGAACAATGGCTCATACAATTAGTGAGCTTATGTGGATTAAGTCTGTGCTTCTTGAGTTTGGTTTTATGTTACCTGGCCCTATGGTTAAGAAATGTAATAACCAGGCAACCATTTTAATTGCCAGCAACCCTGTATTCCATGAGCGAACGAAACATATAGAGCTTGACTGCCACTTCATTAGAGATGCAATTATGCAGGGGAAGGTGGTAACTCCTTATGTAAAGTCTTCAGACCTATTGGGAGAATATATTTATCAAACCTTTGGGGAGACGTGAACAAGTATCATATAGTGACAAGTTGGGATTGTTTGATATCTACTCTCCAGCTTGAGGGGGAGTGTTAAAATACAAGTTCAGGGGTATTTTAGTCATTTCTTAGATTTTTAATATTACATTTTTCTCTTATAGTATGGCTATTAGATAGAGAATGTCTTATTTTATCTCTAGTTAAATTTTAATTCAATTTAGACATGTATTTTAGGAGATGTAATTTTGAGTACTGAAGGGCATTTTTGTCCGATTGTAAAATTTCACTTAAACCCTGATTATAAAGAAGCAGGAAAGGCCTTTCTGGCTCGGATTCCAAGGCAGAAAAGCATGAATCTGTTGTTCTCAATAACTCTGAAGACATGTACGACCTGTAGTTTCAAATTGGAAAAGCTGATTTGGTTGAAAAGACTAACAAGATACAACGATTACAGAAAGCAGGTTTTAATCTTGGCCCTCAGGCCTAGATACCACAGAAACAGAAGAGACAAACTAGAACGCTGCCTTGGACAAAACAAACCAAAAGATTCACCAAAATTCTTGGTGCTCGCTGCATCAAAGTAAAAAAGAAACAACCAAAAATCAGAGCCGGACAATTAAAGAAGATTCCTGACAGCACAAGGAAACAAGCAGCAGCCACACTTAGAAAGTCCAAAAATTGACACAAAAATTCTAACATCCAGAATAGATTCCTTAGTTCTGCTCTCCACACAATTGCCATCTAAGAGGAAAGCCATGAAGCAATGAAAGTTTTTTTTATGGAAAGTGAGAATTTTATTAAAACAAGAAGATAGAAAGAAACAACCTAACAGGAGGGGCATCTCACCACATCAAGGGTTTGGAGGGACGTGCCCCTTTTAGCTTGAGAATTCACAAGGTGATTTGCGGACCTAGGAAGATGGGCCCAAATACAGTCAAGGGAGGAAGAGATGTACAAACATCTAAAAAGATGTCCCAACGTTGCCAGAGAGGAGTCTTAGACTTGGCGCACCAGTCAATGATCACTTTGGAGTCACCTTCGCTCATGAGGGGACCAGAAAACCTGTCACATAAGATCTTACAGCCATGAAGCAAACCAGCATGCTCTGCAGTGGTGGAGTCCGAAATGCCCGAGGGACCGGCGAAGGAGATAAGAAACTTGCTGCAGTCATCATGAATTACTCCACCAAACCCAGCGGCCCAGGACAACCATAGGCGCTGCTGTCAAAATTTAACTTGAGGTAGCCGGGAGGAGGAGGGGTCCAGACAGCCATAGTGGGAGGACGAGAGGGCCCTGCCATTGCAGCAACGAAGATGCCAGTTCCCTTGAAAATGGGAGTTTCTAAGGTGTAGGAATACTTTCTTTGTGAGGGTCCAAGTGGATAGTTGTCCTGCAATGGATTCAGCAAGCTTAGAAACAGAGGAAGACTAGACCAGGAACTTTCTTTTGTTCCTCTCCTTCCAGAAGGCTCAGGGGATATGACCCGCATGGTTGGAGATATGCAGTTTGCCGAGTTTGGGAAGCTGAGAGCTGACTAGGAATTGGATCATTGAAGGGAGATCATGAAGCACACTATTGGATGTCGTTCATACTCAAAAGGCTGGCCCAAATCAACTGGACGAAGTTGCAATGGAGCAGTACATGAGTGGCACTTTCCCGCGAGTTATGGCAAAAGGGACAGGATGGGTCATGAACATGTGCCCCGTGCCGAAGTAAGGCATCGGAGGTGAGTATCTTATTCCAGCAGGCACATCTAACAAAAAATTTAGCGCGAGGTGGAGCTTGGAGAGACCAAGCCATAGTAGCTAGGCGGTGGGGCCGGGGGATGTTGAAGCCCTGAATGCAGTTGTAGGCAGAAGCAGCAGTAAAAGAACCTTTTAGGCAGCGGGTATAAACAAGCGCGTCTAGGATGGAGGTTGTAATTTTGACTCCGGCCAGATCAGATAGGACGGGAGAAGCCTTCAAAGCCTCTGCATCAATAAGGCCTCGATGGAATTGCATATTCCAGTCATGCGGTTGACGCCAAATATCAGCGATCGAGGTTGAAGGGAGAGTGGAGAGAGAGAGAGAGCAACAAGTGTTCAGTACCGGCTTTTCTCCCAACCACCACCAATCTGACCAAAATTTAGTACAGAGACCATTTCCAGGGAAGCACTTAACAACACCCGAAAAATGAGGGAGAAGAAGGAAGATTTTCCTCCATTGGCGAGAGTCTGTACCACCTACCCCCATCCAACCACCAACCATTCTGCTTGCCCGCTTTGGCAACCACCGGCAAGCGCCAGATCAGCGAAGGAGAGGTGTTGAAGCACCATAGCCATTTGAGAAGATATGCTGAATTGGTGTCGGAGATGCTTCTAATGCCGAGGCCGCCAAGAGTCGATGGTTGGCCGACATTGGACCACTTCACCAGGTGATATTTCCTTTCACCATTGGGACCACCCCAGAGGAAGCACCGCTTGAGGAATTCCAAACAATTGGCCACGGTGGCAGGGTAATGGAATAAGGAGAGGAAGTAGCTTGGAATCCCATTGAGACAAGATTTAATAAGGGTGAGTTTGTCTGTCTTCGAGAGGAATTTGCCCCACCTAGTACCAAGTCTACCCTCCATCCGCTCAATCACTGGCTGCCAGTAGTGTTTGCTAGAGGTACCATCAATCAACGGAAGGCCTAGGTAAGTGCTTGATGTTAGGAATTAAACGCCCTAATTCTAAACTAACAAGAGCAATAATAATAAATGCAGAAGAAAGGAAAAGCAAGCACGAAAAAACAAACAACAAGATTTGTAAAAGTTCGCCTCAAGGAAAGACTATGTCCTATCTTCCGCCGCTGCAGTAATCCACTATGAAGATGAAATAGTTTACAAGAGAAAACGCACACTTATAGGTGTTTCTCTCTAACCTCTTAGGCTGCAACTCCAGATGCTCCTCGGATTAAGATGATCAAACCCTAATAGCGGCGCCCCTCAACTATAAAGAGAAAATTAGGGCAACCGCAATACAAGAGTAAAATTCTCAAACTGCCCTTAATGAAATAACAGTTAATATATCGTAGACCGGGCAGGGGCTCCGCCTCCACACCCTCGGGAGGGGGACTTCCTGGCCCCCTTCCAACCCCCACAGTGACCTGACCGTGCAAGTGGATCCGCGACCAACTCAGCGTGAGGCGTTAATTAGGGTCCACAACTTAACACTTGAGAGATTGGTGACTCTACGGCCAAGGTAATCAGCCATGGAAGTGAGGGTGATTTGCTCAATGTTATAACCTAAGATGAAGGAGTTCTCTACAAAAAAAATGATGAAGGAGTTGGCGCAACTGACTTTCTAACCAAAAGAGAGCTCAAAGAGGTTCAACAAAGCCTTGTGCCGGACAATTTGATCCAAAGTACCCTCGCCAAAGAGGATGGTGTTGTCAACATATTATAGAATAGAGATGTCTTGATTAAGGAGATCAGAGATGGGGGAGAGCCAACCAACGTTCTTGGCATGTTGAACCACGGTGGACAAGTATTCCGCAATAATGGTAAAGAGCAAGGGCTATAAGGGGTCGCCTTGCCAGATCCTTTGAGTGCCATGGAAATGACCGCAAGAGATGCCATTGAGCAGAATGGAGTAGGACGCCGAGGAGACAGCTATGAATCCAAAAATGGCAGCAAGTGTCGAATCCCATTTGACCAACTAGATGGCCCAAGAGCTTCTAGTTGACGCGGTCGAAAGCTTTCTCAAAATCCAACTTGACAACAGATTGAGGAAGCTATGAACGCTTGAAGTAGTCGAGGAGCTCATGTGTTGCCATAGCTGAGTTGAGGATGTTCGTGTATTTGATGAAGGCGCTCTGACAGGGGTGGATGATCAGTGGTAGGAGGCGATTGGCCAGCAACCCTGCGATAAATTTGTAGGAGCTTGTGGTGAGGTTGATGGGTTTGTAGTTGGATGGAAGCTCAATCTTGGTTTTCTTGGGAATCAAGAAATTGAAGGAAGACCCCAACGCCAGGTACGTAATACCACAGTTGTGGAAGTTGTTGGCAAAAGCGTAGACGTCATCACGAATTGCCAGCTAGTAGTACCATGTAGAACTCCCAGTTGAAGCCATCCGGCCCGCGGCACGGCCGGTAGGCCAGCCAAGGGCAGCAGCGTCAATCTCATCATAGGAGAAAGGGAGCTCCAAAAGATTGGCTTAGTTGGAGCTGATGTTCTGGTATTGAAGGAGCTGAAAAGTTGGCCTATCAAACCGATCCTTGAAGTAGAGGTCTACAAAAAACTTCACGATCGTATTAGTAATGGAGAACCTATCCGAACTCACCCAACCCTCAATGTTGAGGGACGTGAATCAGTTAGCTCTCCTCCGGGCCGAGGCGATACAGTTGAAGAATTTGGAGTTTTCATCTCCCTCGGACAGCCAGCGAAATCTAGCACGTTGCTTCCAGATGATTGTTTCATTGTATGCAATATTTTGAAATTCACGAGTGAGGTCAATGAGAAGAGAGTATTCAGAGTTGGAAAGAGACCCTTGTTCCTCGAGCTAGTAGAGAATGGAAATTCGACTAAGGAGGGAGTTCTTGAAACTAGCAGTAGCAGTGTGCGCTCGGAAGACCATTACTTTAGGCGGGCTTTAAGTAACTTTAACTTGAGCTGGTTGGAGTTGGCATGGAGGGAGAACCACCAATTTTTGAAGTTAAGGTCAAAATCAGGATCCCGAAGCCAAATGTTCTCAAAACGAAAGGGAGATCATCCCCAAGGCAGGAAATTTTTATCGATGAGGATTGGCAAGTGATTAGAACATACTGTGTTGAGCACCTTGCCGGATGTGTTGTTATATAGTTGGAGCCAGATGGAATTTGCAAGGAACCAATCAAGTTCTTGGGAATTTGCAGTGCTCTTGGGAATCTTGAGATGGCAGGCTTTGGTGGGGTGATCTTCGATCTCGGAGGCACATCTATTATCTCATATGTTGGCCCTCTCGTCATTGCTTACATCCCCTAGTGCCTCTAGAAGGAGAGGAACTGCCGGCATTTTGAGTGTGATTTCCGCTCAGCTATTGAGGTTTGTTTGTATTGCTACGGGCTTCATCTCCGCTTGGAGCCACACTTAGAAAGAATTTACATGTCTTTCATGTGCTCCTCTCCGCACTAACTAGAAGGTAATTGCTTAGATGTCAGTTCCTACAACCCCCACAAAGTGGCTGTTTGAATACCCTTTAAGCTCAACTTTGATAGCAGTGCTCTTGGGAATCCTAGGATAGCGAGCTTTGGTGGGGTGATCTTCAATCCCGGAGGTGCAGCTATTATCTCCTATTTTGGCCCTTTCGGCATTGCAAACTCGACCATGGCAGAACTCTCGGGCCTTCTCCACGAACTCCGCATATTTCAGAATCACTTCAGCGGTCCGCTTATTGTGGAAGGGGACTCGAAAGTTGTCATTGGATGGCGCTCTACAGCCTCCTTCCCTCATTGGCATATTTGGCAGCATTTTCTTGATATTATGGATATTGTCTCCTCTATTTCTTGTTCTTGGTCTCATGTACTTAGATCAGCCAATACAGCTGCTGACTCTTGTGCTAAATTGGATCCCTCCTTCCAATCTCTTGTGTTAGGAGAGACTCCCTTGATGTATTTTCTTGCTCTCCTTTGAAATAAAATCATCACCGTTTTTAAAAAAAAAAAATTCAAAGGAAATACCAGAGCTCGCTGATGATAGCATTATCAAGGGATTGAGAGTTAGTTTCTTGAAGGATTGCAATAGAGGGATTGCAAGAAGCCAGAATTCTTCGGATGATAGTCCGCTTAGAATGAGCACAGAGACCACGAATGTTCCATGATAAGATGATCATTGGGGGAGCGGGTTAGGGATTTCAGCAGCCTCATCAGTTCCAGGCAGAGGGCCCGAGTAAACTGCACCAAATATTGCTGCAAGCTCCATCATTTGTTCCCATTCGTCAAGACGATATTTGTGCTTTTCAGATGCAAAGCCTCCACCACGTGTTAAATTTTTTATTTGGTCCGCATGTTGAAACAAAGTCCTTACTTCAGACACCCTAATTCGAAGAGGTGCCCATGTTCTAGACCCTCTTTGCCCTTTTTGCCAAACTTCTCCAGAAACAACCAGCCATATCCTTCTACATTGCGAGTATGCCTATTTTGTGTGGACCAGCCTGCTTAACAAAATCGGTCTCCAATACTGTTCCTCTCAAAATCTCTCTTCAACCATCCTCTCAATTACAAATACCAACTCCCAAAACTCGAAAAATTATTAATATCTTGTTGTGTGGGGCATCTCATTTGGGTATTATGGAAAGAAAGGAATAACCGTAAATTTAATCTAAAGTCTATTCCTGGAGAAACATTGGTTGAAAAAATTATTAGTCAAGTTACTACATGGATCTTATTGCGTAAGGAATTCAGAAATCTTCGAAGATCACTTTCATGAGAACTGGCAAGTAATTGTTGGCATGTCCTATCCAGCTCGCCCCCCTAGGATGGCGATTTGGTCTCCTCCCCTTATAGGTCATTATAAATTGATCTTCGATGGCAGCGCGTTTAGATGTCCAGGCCCAGCAAGTTTTGGTGGTGTTATTCATGATGAAAATGGAGTTCTTCTTTTTTCCTATGCTGGGCCCAATTGGAAATTCAGACTCTACTATTGCTGAATTATCCGGATTATTTAATAGATTTTCAGATCTTTAATAGTCATCTTTCTGGGCCCCACTGTATTGAAGGTGATTCAAAAGTTGTCATCAACGGGTGCGCAAAGATTGAACGTCCTCCTTGGCGGCATTGGAATATGTTCTACAATATATGTAATTCAACTTCTGCATTAAATTGTAAATGGAATTATATTCCTAGATCTGTTAATCACTTAGCTGATGCTCAGGCTAAATTAGGCGTCTCTCTCCAACACCTTGTTGTGGAGGGAGGCCTTGTTTAACAAGGTATTGTAATCTTCATCTTTTTATAATACAGCTTATACATCTTCTTTCAAAAAAAAAAAAAAAAAGATGCAGTGCCTCCACAAATTTCCGAGAGTGCTCTCCTGGAGGGCGGAGGATAAGATTTCCAGTGATTGGATCACTCAGAAAGGTAGTTGGAGGGAGAGGGGCACTGGGTTCACCAGAGGTAGGACGAGGCTGGTGGGTTTTCCCTCTCTGTCTGTAAGTGTTTAGAGTGGAAGTGGTGGCAATATAAGTTGGAGCTAGGGGGGAGAGTTATTGACTGGTAGAGCCAATTGGGGGAGGAGAGTTAGGGTTCATGATTGAGAGTGAAACTAGATATAGAAGTCTCAATGGAGAGATTGATAGCCGGGGAGGATGGTAGATAAAGGAGGTAATTGCTGGAAGATGAAGCAATGAAAAGTTTTTTTTTAAAATGATGCTGAATTATATTAAAGGGGGGGGGGAGCCTTCCCAAACAATGAGAGATTACTAGAAAGTTCCAATTTTAGCCAATCTATCAACCAAGGAGTTAGCTGATCTATGAATGTGATTCCAAGTAGAATAAATTGTAGACACTAAGTCAGCAATACAATCAATGACAGGCCATTGGCGCCAGGGGGCAGCTTGAGATGGAGCACCAACTGATGACGACTTTGGAATCCCCTTCGATAAGCAATTTTCCATGAAGACGATCCTTGAAAATTTGTAGCCCATAGTGGAGGGCACTCACTTCAACAGTGTTGGAGTCGGCAATGCCAACCGGCCCCGCATAAGAGAGAATAATTTCACCACAACTGTCTCTGAAGACACTTCCCGCACCCATCAGCCCGAGACAACCTAAAGCACTGTCATCGAAGTTGAACTTTGATGCAGTCACTAGGGGGAGGTTCTCATACAGCCATAACCGGCATCTTATGGGAACCCCCCATATGAGCCAACAGACTCCAATTTCCTCGAAGGGATATACCTGCTAGAGAGGTAAATTCCTTCCTGGTGTGCAACCAACTAGAGATCAAGCCCACTGCATAAGAGGCGGTGCAATCCGAGGTGCTAGATTTGGAGTTGAATCTCCAATTGTTGCATAAGAGGCAGTGCACCACGGAATATGAACAAGGCAAGCCGAGGGGAGCAACTTACCAATCTAAGCAGGCGACTCACAAGCACCATCTAGCAAGTGCCAAAAAGGTCCTGATGAAGCCCCACTTGAATACCAATCTTCTGAAAAATCACCATCCAGACTTGCCAATAGAAACCGCAATGAAGAAGAACATGCTGGACGGACTCCTCACACACCCCAGAGAGGGCAGGTGCAGTCAAGAGCAGTGAAACTTCTCTTGTGGAGGTTGTCAGAAGTGAAGATCTGCTCTCTAATGGTTGTTCATATGAAAATTTTGATCTTGCTAGGCGCAGAGAGCTTCCAGGCAAGTCGGGATCATCATCTCTTATGTGAGAGTAAGCTAAGGCCACAGAGAATATACCATTAATGCCAGGCTTCCATATCAGCTTATCAAACGCATGCTCTCGAATAGTGATACAATTGAGACTGGATAGAAGAGAGCAAAACTCTAGGGCTTCCTCATCATTCAGCCCCTTACGGAATGGAAGACTCCAAGACTGAGTGCTCCATGAGTCTGCCATCAAGAAAGTAAGGTCCCTAGTGACCCTAGAAAGCCCCGAGAAGTCCTCTAAGAGAGAGCAAGGACTGCACCACTCATCTAACCAAAAGAGGAGAGTCCTCCCATTTCATGTGTAGAAAGTGACCGCTGCCCTGAAGGTAGGAAGCAGCTTGTATATGTTATGGTCCCTAGCCATGGATCTAGTAACTCGACGAGTTGAATATGAATCCAGCACTGTTAGAGGGTTTCTTAACACGTTTTTGTGAAAAGAAACTATCTTTTTCTTCCCTCACACGTTATAATTGAAAATGAGTTTCCTTTTCTCAATTATAGATGCAACCAGCAAGTTAAAGGACTGTTTAAGCACTCAGATATGAAACCCCTCTTTTATGATTCATGTGAAGAGGGTTTTACTTGCTGTAATTACTCAAGAACAACCCCTTTCCCTTTACTGAATTCATTCCCCTTGAAAAGGAGTTTCCTTTTCTTAATTATGAATGCACCAATTCAAGCAAGAGACTGTTTTAAGGATCCAATTATGAAACCCCACTTTATACCTCACATTAATGAGTAGGGTTTCTGAATTCATGCAACTACCAATGTTGAATGTAAAGAGGGCAGTCTCTACCTCTTCTAAACTCGGAAAAGATAGATAAAAATACCTCTTGAAGACCTCCTTCAATTCAGCAACTCGAAAATCCCTTTATTGATGCTAAGACTCAACCAAATCCTCCTTCCCTCACTGCTGGTTCGTGGAAGAGATGGATGACTATTACAGCATGGAAGAGAAGGCTGATTCCTCCTCCTTTTCCTTCCAAGATCTCCTCAAAGACTCCCCAATGGATACAGCAAACCCCCAAGAGAGTTCACACCAAGAACCCTAGAATAGAGAGCCTAGAAGGAACCTAAATTACCCTAGTTTATGCTAATTCCGAACTTCCTTTATTTCTCCATCTTTACCCCTTAAATAGGGTAATTAACATCAACATAGGTTAGGGCTATTAAACCCAATTCTACCCCTACCTTTACGTCTTATTACAAATCAATAAAATTCGAAATTAAAAGCAACATAAATAATAAAAGTAAAGTAGATGACTCAGTCTTATTGAGTCCATAACATCTGCCCCCCCTTGGAGATCGAGCTTGACCTCAAGCTCGGAAGCTGGGTAGACCTGGTGAAAGTTGTCGAGCCGCTCCCATTTTGCGTAGTTGTGGCCGATTGCTGCCCAGTAATGGCATGCAGGGAGATGTCCGGTGGTTCTTCCTCAATCATATCCTCTGTCACCTCGATATCCTCATCTTCAACCTTATCGATCAAAAACAATCTTTTGCACTGATGCCCAACCCGATATGGTTCATCACAGTTGTAACATAGATTCTTAGCCCGCCGTTCTGCCATCTCAGCACTTGTCAATTTTTTTATATAAGGAGTTGTAGGATGACTAGATCTCAGATCCCCTGTCAAAGTAATACCCGGGTTGTTTCTCAGAGGAATGCGCTCCCCTGACCCTGGAGGTCGTCTGTGTTGTGCCTGTTGTCGCAATTCTAAAGCACGAGCTATATTCATAGCGCTGGATAAGTCAACAGGTTCATAGAGCTCCACCTCAAGCTTTAAGGCCTCCGTCAGTCCTGCTGTAAATAGCGCAACTTGCTGATCCACTTGTACCATACTGTTGGCTCGTGCTAATTTTTCCTGGAATAATTTTTGATATTGCTCCACGGCCCCAATTTGGCGTAGTAAAACCAAATCTCCCAAAGGGTTACTGTAAGCCGGAGGACCAAAACGGAGAGAACACAGTCGCTTAAATTCATCCCAATCTACCACCTCGCTATCAACCTCAACTAGCTGGTACCAACGTTGTGCTTCCCCTAGTAAGTGGAAAACAGCTACGTTGACTCGGTCATAGGTTGGGACTCGCTGATGGCTAAAATTTTTTTCACATCGATACAACCATATCAAAGGGTCTTCTGACCCATTATAAGTAGGGAATTCCATTTTAGTATACCTCGGAACAGTGCCTCCCCCCTGGTAGAAGTGTCCCCCCGGAATGAGGGGTCCTTGCTGTCCTGAGAAACTCGTGCGCCTCGGAAATTCATCTCCCCCTCTGTTATACGAATGGTCCCCTCCTCTCTGATCTGGAATGAGGGGTACAGTCCCTCCCCCATGGTTGAGGTGTCCCCCCGGAATGAAGGGTCCTTGCTGACCCGAGAAACTCGTGTGTCTAGTAAACTCATCTCCCCCTCTGATCTGCGAATGGTCTCCCGGAATTGGGTTCTTGCCAGTGCTCAGACCAGTCTCCATGCTATCCATCCTTCCTTTCAAAGTTTCCAAACTGAGAGTGAACTTCTCCTCCAATGCAGCAAATTTCTTGCCAGTAGTTAGACCATTCTCCATGCTATCCATCCTTCCCTTCAAGGTCTCCATATCGATATCAATTTTTGAGAACCTCTCTAGGACAATATCAAATTTTCTTTCAAGCAATTCAAAGTATTCATTGGTGCTTCTCTCTACCGGGTTACCCTGCTCTGATACCAAGTTGTTATGGTCCCTAGCCATGGATCTAGTAACTCAGCGAGTTGAATATGAATCCAGCACTGTTAGAGGGTTTCTTAACACGTTTTTGTGAAAAGAAACTATCTTTTTCTTCCCTCACACGTTATAATTGAAAATGAGTTTCCTTTTCTCAATTATGAATGCACCAATTCAAGCAAGAGACTGTTTTAAGGATCCAATTATGAAACCCCACTTTATACCTCACATCAATGAGTAGCGTTTCTGAATTCATGCAACTACCAATGCTGAATGTAAAGAGGGCAGTCTCTACCTCTTCTAAACTCGGAAAAGATAGATAAAAATACCTCTTGAAGACCTCCTTCAATTCAGCAACTCGAAAATCCCTTTCTTGATGCTAAGACTCAACCAAATCCTTCCCTCACTGCTGGTTCGTGGAAGAGATGGATGACTATTGCAGCATGGAAGAGAAGGCTGATTCCTCCTCCTTTTCCTTCCAAGATCTCCTCAAAGACTCCCCAATGGATACAGCAAACCCCCAAGAGAGTTCACACCAAGAACCCTAGAATAGAGAGCCTAGAAGGAACCTAAATTACCCTAGTTTATGCTAATTCCGAACTTCCTTTATTTCTCCATCCTTACCCCTTAAATAGGGTAATTAACATCAACATAGGTTAGGGTTATTAAACCCAATTCTACCCCTACCTTTAAGTCTTATTACAAATCAATAAAATTCGAAATTAAAAGCAACATAAATAATAAAAGTAAAGTAGATGACTCAGTCTTATTGAGTCCATAACAGTATACTGATTTCCAAATAGGGGATAAGTGACGGGTGACTCCGCCTTCTCTCCACCAATGCCCGAAAAACTGAAGGTAGAATCTAACCATATCTCTCCATAAGTTGTTATGCTTGACATTAAAGTTCCAGATCCATTTAACTAGGAGGGCTTTGTTCATATCCTTCGTAGGCTGGATGCTTAAACTACCCCTACTACAAGGCAAGCAAATCCCCTTCCAACTAACCAGATGATATCTAAAGGTGTCTTCGGAGCCTCTCCAAAGAAAGCGCCAACGAATGGCATCAATCTTGGAGCAAACCAAAGTCGAACACTGCATGAAGGATAAGAGGTAGTTTGGCAGCCCTACCAAGCATGACTTAAGAAGGGTAAGTCGACCCACGAAGGATAGAAGTTTGCCCCTTCAAGTGGCCAATCTCTTCTCGAGCTTCTCAATAAGGGAGGACCAAAGCGCCGCCAAATGCCGAGAGTCAAATAAGGGGAAACCCAAATATGTAGTTGGCATGTTTTCTAACGCACACCTCAAGTAATCAGCCATACCACGGAGGACTGTGGTGTCAATGTGATATATAAGAAGGGTGGTTTGCTTCCAATTGATATTATGCCCAGAAGCCAACTCGAATAAGCCAAGGACCGCTCACAACTTTTTAACCTGGTCCATGGTGCCTACACCAAAGTAAATGGTGTCATCTGCAAACTGGAGGATCGGAACATCGAAGACAGCGCAATCAGTTGTGGGGAGGAGTCATCCCAAGTCCTTGGCCGAGTAAATCAGGGAAGAGAGGTATTCTGCCACCACATTGAATAGCAAAGGGGATAAAGGGTTTCCCTGTTTGATGCCCCGGGATCCCCTAAAATAGCCGCATACAGTCCCGTTAAGAAGAATTGAGTAATTGACAAAGAAGATGCAGCTTTGAATCCAGAACTGACATTTTTCATCAAATCCCATCTTCCCCAAGAGAATATCCAGAAGCTTCCAATTATCTCTGTCAAAAGTTTTCACGAAGTCTAACTTGAGAACGAATCTGGGGAGCTTCAACGCTTTGAAGTGGTGGATGAGCTCATGACCCGCCATAGCCGAATCCAAAATATTCCTTCCTTTGAGGAAGGCACTCTACCCCTAAGGAATAGCCACAGAAAGAACCGCACAAAGGTGGTTAGCGAGGAGACAAGTTATCACCTTGTATGTACTAGTGGTGAGATTGATAGGCCGGAAATCTGAAGGGAATATTGCCCCTTCTTTTTTGGGGATGAAGCAATGAAAGTTAAGAATCAAATAAATCAAACACTGACAGCAGGCTATTAAATTGAAACCAAGTACTTCTTAATCCTACTCCTTTTCACCATGTGAATGTGAGAAACTAAAAAGCAGCTCCAGCTGCTCTGAATGATCAGAACATGTCAGTCAAACAGAGGTATCCCAAATACAAAAGAACCACCATTTGGCAGTCTTGGGATGATGCTGGAAACCAGAAAATCTTCGACCAGGATTCTGCCCACCGAAAATAGAAAAAATAATAAGAACCCTAATGCTCTCTATGAGGAACACAACTTAAGCAAGGTGTGAACTTACAAAACATAAAACTGTTCAACAAAATTCTTTTTTTTTTAAATGTGAGCAATTTTATAAGCCAAAAGGCAAAAATAAACAACCTCAACAAGGGGAATCTCTAACAATAAGAGATTGAAGGGAGAATCAGCTAAGCTATAGCTGATCTAGAAACATGACTCCATTTACATACAAAGTGAGAGAGATCTTTGATCGCATAAAAATAATGCCAAAGAGGCCAAGGAGGAAGCTTCTTTCCTTCACATCAGCAAATAACACTCCTAGAATCTCCTTCAACATGAAGCAACCCCTGAAATTTCTTTTGAAAATTTTTAAAACTTTGGTGAAGAGCAAGAATTTCAGCTAATGTAGAGTCTGCAATGCCAATAGGACCAGAGAAAGGGGCTAAAATATCACCCAATGAATTTCTGAAAACGCCTCCAATACCTGAAGGTCCTGGATTACCAATAGGTGATCCATCAAAATTGAGTTTTATGATAAATGGATCCGGAGCAGACCATTTAACATGCTTAGGAGGATTTACAGAGAGAAGATTAGCTACTACAGAGAAGATGGGTTGTGGAAGTATTGCATAAGAAGTTGTATGTAGAAGCAGTGGAGAAAGACCCTTTTGAGCAAGGTGTCCAAATTAATGTATCATCTGTGTTATTGGGCTTCACTGCGGGAAGGCTTGCAAGGAGATTGGAGGCCAGAATGGCTTTAGGACCAGAAAGATGTCTTCTGAGATTTAAATTTCAGTCCCCACTGTCTGACCATATGTCAGAGATGAAGGCATCAGAATTACCAAAAAGGCTAGAGATTGATTCATGGCAAATTTTGAGGCTAGATTGGCCAGTCCATCAATCATTCCAAAATTTTGTTGAGGTACCATTTCCGACATAGCACTTTACTGCTTTCTTGAAATCTGGAAGAAGTCGAACAATTTTTTTCCAAGCTGGGGAGAGATAATAGAACCGTCCACCAACCCGAATGCTTGTTAGCTTTTGCCACTACTAGAGCTCTCCAAATTAAGGCAGGGTAGAGGTTGAATTTCCAAATCCATTTAAGGAGAAGAGCAGAGTTTGTAGTGGTAGTATCCTGAATACCCAAACCTCCGAGGGATTTAGGCTTGCAAACCTCGTCCCATTTTACTAGACGAAATTTTTTCTCCCCATTTGGCCCTCCCCAAAGAAATCTTCTTTTTAGAAGCTCGATTCTATTTCTGAATGAAACAGGACATCGGAACATCGACAAATAGTAGCTGGGGATTCCATGTAAACAGGATTTAATCAGAACCAATTCGCCAGCTTTAGAAAGGAATTTCCCTCTCTAGGAGGCCAATCGCTCAATGACAGTGTGCCAAGAAGCCTTGGAAGGGAGACGATGGGTCAGGGGGCATCCCAGATATGCTCCAGCAGACATCTCAATTTTACATCCAAGATAGGTTGCCCTAGAGCAAAGCAAATTTTGTTCAATGTTGAAGCTAGTAATGGATGATTTTGCCCAACTGATTTTCTGTTCCGATGAGATCTCAAATAAGTTAAGCAGGGCACTAATGTTGTGAATTTGGCTTAAGGAGCCTTCGCTGAAGAAGATTGTGTCATCTGCACATTGAAGGAGGTCCCTAGGTGTTATTGAGTGATTTTTAATACACATTGTTCAATCATCTTTTTTTTTTTAGAAAGATGAAGTTTTATAATCATTTTCATTATGTAATCCTTACAATAATATGGCATTGAAAAGATGTGGATGGTTTTTCCTCTTCAACAAGAGGGGTGGTTAAAACTTAATTTTGATGGTAGTTTTAGAGGAAATATAGGCTCCACGGAGGAAGGTGAGATCATTTGGGTACAATTATTTGTGTTTTCTATGCTCCCTTTGGAGCGTGTGCCTGTGGGGCTGAGCTTTGTACTTGCTTGTTTTGTTCCTTTATATATTCTTCTTTCTCTAACTGAAATCCTCACTTTACTCAACCCCCCTCCCAACTTAATTTGTTTTTTGAAAATGATGGACTATTAAACTCAGATTTAAATACGTTTTTTTTTTTTTAAGAAGGGTGTGAATATATATTGCAAAAAGGAGAGAATACAATACCTGGCTAAGGTGGCTTTCCTCCACAACAAACTATTGAAGGGAAACGCCCTGTTTAGCTTGTATATCAGCTAAATGATTAGCATATTTAGGAATGTAATTCCACTTACAGTGCATTTGGGAACTCAGATTTAAATACTTCATAATTGTTCTTATTTTGTTTTTGTTTTTTGGTCATATACATCATTGTTGATGTTGATGTTGATGTTGATTTTAAGTTTGCTTCTATTTTAATGATAAATTGAGATGATGCCACTGTTGTGAGAAAAAAAACTAGATAGTGTGCAATTTGGTAAATACCCTCTTTTTCTATAAAAAATACCCTCACATCTTATAGAAGGAAAAAGTTGAATGCAACCACAATTGGCTAGACTTGAATCCAGCCACTTTTCCCTCTTTCAGAAAACTACACATTAGCCCTTAGAAACCAAAGCAGAAAATAGGAAACATAACACAGAACCCAAGGCTCTGCTCTAGGGAAACATACCAAAGTATTCCGACATAAGATTGCTAGTGGAATCAGCTTCACGGCATGCTTCTTAGTGCCAACCCATAACTTCGAGAATGTACAACCTGAAGTCAAGAATTCACAAATAGGCATGCATATTCTATGCAAGAATAAGAATATTCATTCTGAACTTAAAAGTAGCAAGACTCATTTTACAGATTAAACATAAGAAAGGCCTGGTGAATGAAAACATACGAGGAACAACCAAAAGCATACAATTCATATATACCACTCAGCCTGTGATCCATTTCTCTCAACAATGAATCAGTGACAAATGAAAAAACGTACAACCATCTGCTTCAGAAAATAAACAACAACAACAACTTTAATTAACATATACAACAATTTTTATGCTAAAAAAAATAAATGTCAAAATGAATTTACGCTCAGTTGATCTATTTACTGCACAGACATGTGTTTTTTGTATCTATAAATGGAAAGCTTAGATGAAAGGTTTGAAATACTAAACATTTTATTCCAATCTCCATTTCAAAAAAAAAAAAAAAAAACATTTTATTCCAATCTAAGGATGACATAATGCCACCTCACTTCATAAAAAACTTTCCCTTGTATGCATAAATAAGGTGATTCACTTTCCTCAACTAATGCCAATTCTACCCAGACTTGCTACGCACTAACTTATTTCTTTTTTGAAAATGTTGATAATTTTATTTCAAAGAAAAGGAAGATACATCAAGGGAGACCTCCCCTAACAATAAGAGATTAAAGGGGAGGGGAGGGGCCTAATATAGCACACAAATCAGCAGCCAAATTGACTGATCTAAGTACATGAGACCAAGTTCAAGAAATGGTGGAGACAATATCCAACGTATCAAGAAAAATCTGTCAGTGACTCCATGGGGGGAAGGATGAGGTGGAGCACCATCCGATGATGACCTTGGAATCTCCCTCCACGATAAGGGGACCACTAAAGCGATCCTGAAAAATACACCAGCCGTGAAGGAGACCAGAGAACTCAGCAGTGCTCAAATCAGCAATTCCAAGAGGGCCAGAGTAAGAGAGTATGGCAGTGCTAATCAGATCAAAAAACACCCCGCCAAAACCAACCCAACCCAGGTTTCCAAAGGCGCTACCATCAAAGTTCAGCAATATCCAGTGGGAGGAGGTTCCCAAACAGCAATTCAGCGAGGGGTAGAGGTGACGAATATTTGAGCAATAATCTTCCAGTTGGTGCGGACCAGAGAACAAGAAAGGCAAGTGAATTTTTTCCGAATGCGGATCCAAGTAGAGATGAGCCCTATGAAAGTGTAGGAAACCTCTGCAACAGAGCGGAAAACATTCTTGGCTATCACATTGATCCAGCTGGGCTTCGGGATATGGCGGAATACCTAGGATGCTCTGTGGGAAATATGCCAGCTACATATCTTGGGCTCCCACTTTTTGATTTTCAGCCTTCAGCGTCAGTATGGTCCCCCGTCATTGAGAAATTTGAAAAGAGGCTAGCCACTTGGAGGGCTAAACTCTTATCAACAGTGGGGCGCCTCGCTCTCCTCAAGTCTTGTCTGGCTGAGCTGCCAAATTATCTATTATCATTCATGCACTGTCCGGCCTCCGTTTGCTCCAAAATTGATGTCATCCGTCAACGATTTCTATGGAGAGGTTCAAAAGACACCTTCAAATACCATCTGGTTAGTTGAAATGATATTTGCATACCTCATAATAGGGGAGGATTGGGAATCCGGCTTACAAGATAAATAAACAAAGCTCTTATGCTCAAATGGATTTGGAATTTCAACAACAAGCATAACAGTTAATGGAGGAATATGGTGAAATTCTACCTTCAGTTTTCAGGTGCCTTATGGAGAGAGGGTGGCGTTGCTCGCCTCCTATCCCCAATATGGAAATCAGTTTTCAAGCTCCTTCCAGTATTCAGAGATGCTACCTCGTTTCACACGGGCAATGGAATGACCCTTCTCTTCTGGTCGGACGAATGGTGTGGCCCATGTTCCCTCTCGAAGGACTTCCCAAGGTTGTAGAGGGTGGCAAGCAACCTCTCTTGTTTTGTGGCTAATTCATGGAGTGATCACTCATGGAATCTCCCGTTCCATCGGGGATTAAACGATGAGGAATCGTTGGCTTTTTGCTCTCCCCTTACCAAACTCAGCAATACTATTATTCGAGAGCATTCAGTTCATAAGCTGATTTGGAAGCACAGTAATAATGGCCGATTCACAGTCACTTCGGCTTACTCTCATATTAGAAAGCAAGACTACAGTATTCATGAGCACAAGGCGAATTTGGCTTGGAAATTCTCAGCTCCAAGCAAAAAAACAAATTTTTCGTGTGGTCAGCCATCAGAGAACAGATTCTTACTTCAAACAACCTTCATAGAAGAGGCTTCAATGCCCCCAATCTTTCTTGTCTCCTTTGTGATGAGTGCGAAGAGACAGTCCAGCATGTCCTCTTACACCGTGGATTTTCGTGGCAAGTTTGGATGAAGATCTTTCAGAAAATTGGGTTCCAAGTGGGGCTATACCAGAACCTCTTTGGCACCTTTGAGATGGTTTGAGGGATTCTCCTTCCTCGACTGGGTAAGTTAATTCTTTCGGCCTGTCTTGTGCATGTTCCATGGTGCATTTGGCTCGAGCAGAGTAACCGGAGAATCAACTCCAAAGCAAGCACCCCAGACAACATGGTTTCTCATGTTGTTGGCCTCATCTCGAACTAGCTTCACACAAAGAAGGATTTTGCCACTCTATCAGGGGTTTCCCTTCGGGAAAATTGGAATTTGATCACTCATATGTCTGGCCCCAGCAGAACTCCGAATATGGCTATCTGGGATCCTTCCCCTTGCAACTGCATAAAGCTGAATTTTGATGGTAGTGCTATTAGATGTCCTGGGCCAGCTGGAGCAGGTGGTGTGTTCAAAGGTCACTATGGAGACCTTATTCTTTCTTATGCTGGTCCGATGGGCATTGTCGATTCTAATACTGCTGAAGTTAGTGCTCTATTGTTCGGCCTCCAAATCTTCAGGGATCATCTCCATGGCAAGTTAATCATTGAAGGTGACTCAAAGACGATTATTAGTTGGTGTTCCAAAGATAACTTCCCCCCTTGACGCCACTGGCCCATCACTGATAGTATTGCTGACATTGTATCTTCTACACATTGTAATTGGAATGTCATTGCTAGATCAGCCAACCCTTTGGCTAATAAATTCGGAACTTCCCAGCAATCTCTCATTGTTTGGGAAGGCTTCCCTCCTTTGTAATATGTTCTCTTGAGCTTTTGTCTTAATAAAAATCAGCATCATTTAAAAAAAAAAATAGAGCGGAAAGCACAGTCAAACCGTCTAGTGTTCCTCTCCTTCCGAAGGCACCAAGGGACAAAAGCAATGCAGGCAGCTAGTAGAAGCTTGCCCAGGTTGGGAAAGTAAGTTGGGAAAGCAGGTTGGGAAGGCAGGTCCCAAAAGAGAAGTGACACATGGTACTCAGGTCAAGTGGGATGCAAAAGCTGAGTCCCATACTATCAATCATTTAAGTCCAGACCTTCCAGGAGAACCATAGTGAAGGAGAAGGTGACTCACAATTTCAGCCTCCATCCCGCAGAAAGGGCAAAAAGGATTGGGAGTAGTGTTACCATGCCTAATAAGGTTGTTTGCAGTGAGGATCTTGTTGCAGCAAGCACTCCAAAAAAAAAACTTCACCTTGGGTGGGGCCAAGAGGCGCCAAGCAAAGGCTATCGAGTGGAGGGTGGGTGGTCGGGTCCATCCCATAAGATGGCGGTCGGCCGAGGAGACTGAGAATCGCCCACTGTCAACAGGGAGCCAAATCATCCGGTTAGTCGTCTGAGGGCAAACCATTACACTACCAAGACTATCAATCAGGCCACATTCATAAATGGCTTCCACATCAATACGGCCGCGTCTAAGGCAAAGATTCCATGAGCCATTCCCACAAACATCGGAAACAGATAAGTCGCGGCTGGTGGTGAACTGAAGCAGTGGTGGATAAGACGAGGTAAGAGAGCCATCGCCTGACCACCAATCCGTCCACAAACGCAGACTGGAGCCATCCCCAACAAAGAACTGAAAAGTGCGGAATGTGGAGAACAAATGGAGCATGGCCTTCCAGATGGGGGAGAGATGACAACAGTTGCCATCAGTGATCCATCTATCTCCAAGATGCTAAAGCTTGAAGGCAACCATTGGCTTCCACAAAGCCCCCGAGGTAGCATTGAGCTTCCAGAACCACTTGAGCAATACAGCATGGCCCATTTCCTTGGTGCATCTGATCCCGAGACCACCCAAAGACTTTGGCCTACAGGTTTTATCCCAACTAACAAGGTGATAGTGAAACTCGTTTCCAATGCCACACCACATAAAAACTCTTTAACATGTCGATGCACCAGCTAATAGAGGCGAGGCAAGCCAGCATAGAGAGGAAGTAGTTGGGAATACCCGCAAGACATGCGTTTAAGAGGATCAATCTACTCACCTTAGAGAGCATCCTACCCTTACATGTGGAGAGGTGTCGCTCAAACCGCTCGATCACCAGAGCCCATAGTCCCATCCGGGGTCTACTGTCAATAAGAGGGAGGTTAGTCAACAAACTTGAAATTTGAACTTCATCTTCATCTTCTGCTTCAAATTCATTTCATTCATCTACATGAAATTCAACTTCAAACTTGGTGTTAGTGTGGACGAGTTCATGTGCACTAGAAAACAATTTCCAGTGTAAGTGCCCCAAAATGAGAAAAATATCAAAAACAAGAAAAGGAGCAACTTGTAATAGTATACTTAATTAAAACATAATACTTCAACCCCAAATTACGTAAAACATGTTTTTTTTTTAAAAAGAGATGTATATATATAAACAAAAATGCAGAAATTACAAATAAGGGAGAATCTCCCTGACAACCAACGATTGTAGGGTAGCCCCGTGTTTAGCAAGTGCATCGGCTGCCGAATTTGCGGACTTCGGAATGTGAGACCAAATACAACATAAAAATGAACAAATTTCAATAATCTCCCAAAAAATGTCCCAATGGCGCCACAGGAGAGGGAAGTAAAACAAACATGATTACTACACAAATAAGTAATTTGATGTATAATTAAAATATATTAATGTACTAATTAATTAAATTAGATATTATATTATTTAATGATTGCAGTTTATTGTACATTAAAACAGTAATTACGTGAACCAATTAGTTGTGCACATGATTAATTATAATAAATAAATAGGAAAATTTGATCAAATGTTAACTTTAACACACTATATTTTTATATATTATTGCATCGTCCGGAGGAAAAGCAGCACTAGAGGCGGTTGGGGCAAACGAAATTGCCTCGTCCGGAGGAAAAGCAACGGCTAAGAATAGGATTTGCAAGTTTTTTTTTTATATATAAAAAATTACATGTGTTCACACGTGTGAGTTCGCACGCGCTGTGGGACGGGTTGTCAACTTAGGTATCCGGGGGGGTTATGTGCAGCCCCGGCGAGAGCGGTGGCTAGCTGATCTGACTACGGCAACAGTCGGCAGGCAGTGGTAGGGGGGTGACGACGATGGGAGAGGGTTCAGAGCAGCTGCTCTGGCAGGGGTACGATGAGGCGAGGGCGAGGCTACGGGAGTCGACGGCGATGGCGACGGTGACGGGCAGCAGAGAAGGAGATGCGTGGGGGGCAGGATTAGGTGCAGCGGCGGCAGCAGGGGCAACGATGGCGAGAGGGAGAAGGGAGATGGAGGCCGAGAGAGAGGAAAAAAATTTCGAAGGAAGAAGAGACGAGAGAAGAGGAGACCAAGAGGAAGGTGCAAGAGAGAACCAAAAAAAAAAAATTCGACGAGGGTTCGCAGCTCCGCGCCTGCTTCATCCGGATTCCTGAAATTAAATTGTGGAGATGATTTTCGGATTCATCTGATTCAGCAACATGAATCAGACGTTGGTGCTCCACTAACAACGTCAGGAGATGAACTAAGTAATGCAGTTGAAGGTCATCTCCTGCGTCAAGTTGACTAACCCCCCCTTAGGCATCCTACCCTTCCATGTGGAGAGGTGTCGCTCAAACCGCTCGATCACCGGAGCCTATAGTCCCATCCGGGGTCTACTGTCAGTAAGAGGGAGGCCCAAATAGTACATAGGAGCAATCGCAACCGGACATCCCAAAGTCTCTACCAAGATTTGAAGCAAGAGTGGATCAATATGATATCTCATAATGGTCGTCTTCCTCCAGTTTACTTTCTAACCAGAAGTGATCTCAAAAAGGCCAAGAAGGGCCTTGCTACGCACTAACATGTTATCACACTTTTTAACAATGAATTCACCCTCTTTTTTAACAATGAATTCACCTTCTACCATACATTGTGCACTAACGTGGCCTTATTCAGTGCATCATCAAGGCCTTTTGGGCAGCACCCAAGTCTAATTTTAATCTTTTAGTTGTAGAACAGGTTGGATGTTGGGCAATTTTGTAAGAAGTTGCAGTAAGGTCATTACCCTCATAGTTTCTAATGACCATCTTTTATCAAAACTTGGAGTTCCTTACTCTTTCTTGCTTTAAACATTTTTTTTTTTTTTTGAATAACATGTTATCCCCATAACCCTTGTCTAATTTGTTTTACGTCTGATCTGTAGTTAAACTGCAAGTTAACTTGGATTTTATTTGCTCATTGATTTGGAGCCCATACCATATATTTAGGATTACAATCCATGGACAATATCACAAAGGATGAGGTTTTGTGCCAGGATTTTTACAGAGATGCAAAATAGGACAGATCCAAACCCTTTCCTGTTTATGCATGCTAGGTTGCTGCCAACTTCATCTGGTACATGAAATTGAAAAGCAGATAATAAGTAAACTGAAGGGCACTACTGCAGACATCCCCAGTTGTAATGGATGAAAAAGAATTTATGGACAATATCACCAAGGATGAGGGTAGTGCCAGTTTTTTTTTCTTCTTTTCTTTTTTTGTTTTACAACAGGTGCACAATATGATGAATCCAAACCCTTTCTTGTTTCAGCAAGCTAGGTTGCCAACATCATCTGATGTATCATATCAAGAGGCTAATATTATATACACTGAAGAGCACCCACTTCACCCATCAGCAAGCCATTTCAGTTTTGGATGATTTCATATCAGTTTTAATGTACTAGCTTCAGTTATAATTTACAAAAAAATGGGTGAAGAAAAGGGAACTTAGCAAGAAGCAAACAAATATTAGTTACAAACCTCTAAAGCTGACAATCATGAAGAGGAAATAATTCATTTCAGATTAGATAAAAGAAATATTTAATGTTTTTACTTTGCGATAGAAGTAAGAGCCCCACCTTAAATGATGATGGTTATACAGATGCATACCATCTCTCAACAATAATGACAGCATTACCATCTCTCAACATAATAATTTTAGAAAAGATGGAAGAGGTATACGAGATAAAGCCATATAACATGAAAGAAATAGCCAAAAAATCATAGTTAAAGAAATGAAAATAGAATTGCCTGGAAATTCTGGTAAGCTTGTGTTTTGTGAAAAAAGTCTAACACGACTAAGAAGATCCCACACTCGTAAGCACCCATCCCTATGGATCACAAACAACAATTTCCTCCCTTGGATTTCTGATACTACTAAATCTTGCACTGGGCTAACAACCTTTCCCCTGCATTACAGATGTTGAAAGTCATGTACATCAAACTTGGAGAAAGAAAAAGAGAAACAAGACACGAGATTGAAGAGCTCCAAAGTGTTGATATAAACACATTTAAAAGAAGAAAGATATAAAAGTAAATTGAAAGTAGAAAATATTAAATTGTATCATCACCATCCACCATGACTTGATACAATTGAAACGTTTTTTGAGTTTTGATATCCAATTGCCCGCAAAGAGAATTTTGCATCAAATTTCACATTACTTGAGCAATCAATGCACCAAATCTTTAAGGAGAAATTTTTATCTAGCTCCAACCAAAACCATCTTGTGGAGCTTCCCACCTTGGAAGCAACAAACTATGTGCACCAAAACCCAGCTCAAGAGAGAACAAAGATCAAATTCAAATGCCTCTTCTCGGAAAAGTAAATGCAAATTCCTATGCTAGAGAACCACTAGAGCACAGTCATGTCAGTCAAGCTACATTTGAGCTGAGACAAGCTTAGCTTGTGTTAGATTATTCACTTTTTGTAAAATTTGGTGAAGAGAAGATATGGAAGGCTCTCATATAATTCTCACAGTAAAAAGTCTCACAAAGCTAGAATTAATATGGTGGAGTCTTACAAGAGTCTCACAAAATGAGGTCTCATAGAAGAGTCACAGTTTAAAGGAGTTTTAGTTATGTTAGTCTTCTATTTATGTTGAGTTGTTTAATTATGCTAGGACTTATCTTTAAGTATTAGACTTTGGGTGTAATTGGGACAAGGATACTTTAATTGTAATTGGATTCTACTACTTTCCCCTATTATAAATAGGGGTTCATGATCTCAGATTACAATAAGTCAATGAAGTTTTTCTCTTTCCAGAAATTCAACAAAATTGATAGAAGAAAGAGAAGAAAGAAGGAAAAGAGGAGAGGAAAAGAAAAGGAGAACAACGGGACAGAAAACCATTATAGGCAACAGCTTCCTTAGGGGTAAAAAAAACGATAATCACTTTTATTAAGATTGTTAAATTACATAGGCAAGGGTATTTTGGTCATTTTTGCATATCTGATGTATCATAATGTACCAACAGGATATATTCATGTCATATGCCTATGTTACAATTTGTATTAAAATCAAAGTTGTAAAAAGAGAGATATAGAGTGTTTGTACTTAAGAGGCATTTCTGTCCTTTTACTGTAATTTACTTATGTGAATATAAGAGGGATCAGAGTCTCAATATTCGAAATTGATCATGCAGCCTTCCTTGCTGCTTCTCAGAAACCTTTTCCCCTTCGCTTTTTCTTCTCTTCTATCTTCATATTTTCATCATTTTTTGCATTTTATCATGGTATCGGAGCAGTAGCTTCAGTTCTTGGGAGCTTTTACTACAGATTTTGTCTCCCTCTCACAGATTTATCAACCCTAAAGGAAGAACTCAAGTCTAACTCCTCTATGGTAGGGCAAATCTCAATTTTTCTTTTTTCTACTGCCATAACCTCCTTTAGTTGATGGCTAGTGCTACTATTTGAGCAGTTATGACACTCAATTGTCCCTAGGGAACCCTTGCTGAAACTTTTGCTTCCCTAACTGTCTACATCATCTTATCCATGCCCGTATCATCATGCTAAAAGCGATATATATGCTACGTTGAGATTGTTGTTAGCTGTATTGGGATTAACTGAGTTTTTGTGCAATTTGAGAAGAGTGTGCTCTAATTGGAAGTGTGGGACCAACATGCCCTAATTTTGAAATTTTTGAAGTGCCTTCAAATTGAACTTGGTGCTTCCCGTAATCAGTTTTATATGCTTAGAGTATTTTCAAGACTCTAAAGGGCAGAACCAAGCACACAAGTTGTTGCATTTAGACATTCAAGGCCTCTAAGGGTAAGGATTCAGGTTATATTTAAATTACTTCAATCAAATTGAATGGTTCAAATTATAAGAATTGGTCTCAATCTGTACTTATGTACCTGAAGACAAAAAGGAAAGCTAAATACATCAGAGATTATCCACCTACACCTATCACTAAAGATTGGCAAGCCAAAGATAACCACATCATGACTTGGTTGGTCAACAGCATGGAAGCCCGATTTAGTGACAAGATTTTGAGTTGTGGGACAGCCAAAGACTGTCTTTTCATACTGAAAATAACTCAAAGATTCAGGAGAGATCACTTTCTTTGGCAAAGATCAAATCAAGAGTTTTCTCCAAGTCTTTGGCCATATCACAACTCATAACTAGATCGCTTACATACTCAACACCAAGTATAAACCCAATGATATTCGACTTCCAATCCTCAATCACAAGATTTGGAGAACACTCACAAATACACTTCACCTTCGTCTTTTCTATCAAGAACTTCCTAACATCTCTAGACCAATTTAAGTAATTAGATCCATTTAGCTTAACAGATGTGATCTGAATGTAATTCTTGATCTCTACATATTCTAATGTCTTAATAGGTGTATAACTTCTCCTGTGTCAGCCGTAATCACACCAAAAAACCAACAATCACAGCAGTAATAAATCTATCAAACAGGTCCACTACAATCAACTTCAAACTTACTCACACCTAGTAAATACAGTATGTACAAACAACTATGGACCCCACAATGCAAATACACAACTAGGAGCTAAAATGTCACCCACGAGTAGGAGTGGCATGGCCATTAAATAAGAAAAACTTCAATATAGATGGCATAGAAATGTAATTATACAAACCGGAGTATGTTCTCTTATATCTTTTTTCTTTTGAAACATGTAACCCTAAGGGCATTTTAGTCATTGTAAACACCTTCCCACCACTATAAATACAGTCTCAAAGCATAGGATAGAACACTCAAGCCTCTTCCTCTTAACTCAAATACATCCCTTACTCCTCTCTCTCTTTTCATCTTCTTTTTCTCACTTGGTTTCTTCCCCTTCCCTCTCTACAAGCTTGATCTCTCTCTCCTTTACTCCTCTCTTTTACCCTTTTTCTCTTCTCTTAGACCCTTGTAATTATGTGAAAAGGACCCTGGAAATCAACATGGTATCAAAGATAATGATTTAAGGCCTTGTTTGAAGGTTACCCAACAATATTCCTTTGGAGGAGATTGAACTCGTTGAAAAACCATTGTTAATCAAGTATGGCTGGTGTCTTCCTCCTAAAGATAAGTCCTTCTTCCTTATGAACTTTGATTCAATTGACTTTTTTTATTAAAGATGATCAGTAAGTTCTTTTTTTAATAAATTCTCTTCAAAATTTTGTTTTAACTCCATCCCATGCAAGAAGCTCGTTTTTTTTAGATGGGAAGCTCCCCTCTTCAAGGCTCAAATTGATGGCTCAAATCCCCTTTGTTACCTCTTTTATCTCAGCCGCTTTTCTCAAATAAGAATCTTTTTTTCAAACCTAAATGGTCCCTAAAAAACATGGTGGTTCCTCCCTTTTTCTTTTTGGAAACTTGACCTTTTTAATCTGATCCCCTTTCATTATGTGCAATAAAACTTCACCTAAATAAAAGGATGTTTTAGTAAAAAATTATCCTAGGGCATTCAAATTTATATTAAAACTGAAACACGTCATATAACCTTTTCAATAATAAAAATAACAACAATAACAATGAAAACTTTAATCAAAACTTCAATCTAATTATGTGCAAATATAGATGCTACAAATATAACCTTGTAACAAGGCCCCAAAGGCGGCCCATTCCAGCATCATCTTGCAAATCATGCACAAAACCTACATTATACACAAAAAATATTGTGTGAAAGGACAAAAAGTTAACAACAAAGGTACAATGTAAATCAACATATTCCAGGCAGTAATACAATAAAAAATTAAAAGAAATGATAAGGTCTATTCCTATCTCTTGTTAGTTTGAAAGAGTTTCAAAAGAATGAGGAAAGAGAGAAGAGGAAGAAGAGAACTCAAAAGTGTCGTAGTGTGCGGCACTCTTGTCAGAGGTCAAAATTCGATCTCTCTCGTTATTAAATAAGTCACTTAAATGAAAACTTAGTACAATAATAGAACCGCCCCTCTACATTCAATTACTATTTTCCTAGTATATACTTCATCTAAATCAGAAATTGAACCCAATGTACATCATAAATAGATGAATACTCTCCTAACTCTAGAGGAAAAAATCATGTAAAATACCCACCCTCGACACTTACAACATTAATACTCTCCCTCAAGCTAAAGCTTATATAACTAGAAGCCCCAGCTTGTTACAAAAAATCTCATAATCTTGTTTTCCTAGAGCTTTTGGTAAACGCATCATCAAGTTGAACAGTAGACTTAACGAAAGGACAAACCAACCTCATCAAGGTCCTATCTTTTTCAACTTTTAATAAGGGAACTAGGGGTGAATGTCTTGGGAAATGACTAGAATTCATGTGTGAATGGAGTGTTTTGAAGGAAGAGGCTTGATGGAATGATGAAGGGGATTATGAAAGTGGGCAAGAGGCTCTTGAGGTAAGAGGGACCACTTGGGACCTGGGAGGAAAGAAGCAAGAAAGCTTCTAGGCAAGGGGGAGAGAGAAAGGGAGAGAGGCCAAGAGGGAGAGACAGGGAGAGAAATGGGGAAGGTAAAATTTTAGGAGAGGGAAAGGAGAGCAAGAAAGATTTGGGAATACACTTAACTGATTTTTCCTTCAGCCAACACCCCTATTTATACTTTTCCATTACATGTTTAGGAAAGTCTTCAGTCAATTAGGATTCCCTAATTACATAAATCAACGGATGATTATATAAAGGAGAGATTCTAGGAAACTTCTAAACTAAATACAATTTTATCTCTAAAGATCTTTTAAGAGAGGACAGTATCTTCCAAAAAGATAAAAGTAAGACTCTCATTTCTACTCTTGGCCTTTATCTGTATTTCGACTTTTGCCCTTCAGCTCATATGCCCCATGCATGTGCATGAGCATGCAAACCACCTACTAATTTTTCAGGTAGCACCCCTTCCCTTGTTCTCTCACTTCTTCTTCCTTCTTCCTTGTCGTTTTTGAGGTTTTAGGTTTGCTATCACATATCTGATAAAATGACAATCAACCTTTATATGTTAGTACTTAATGAAATACAAGATTACTTTCAATGAATATGGTAGCTCGATTTCACAATAACATAGCCTATTTAACAAGGAAGCCCAATTCTTGTAACACAAATTTCACCCACAAAAATTCACTAACTGTATGAGTCATTGCTCTATACCCAACCTCTGCACAGGAACAGGTAACTACAACCTGTTTGTGCTTTTCCAGCTTACTAGATTGCCTCTAACAAACGCATAGTATCCCGAAGTAGATTTTCTATCCATTTTAAAACCAACGTAGTCAACATCAAAATATCCTACAATTTGCAAATGTTTATGTTGCTCATATAACAACCTTTTTCCTAATGCACCCTTTAAGTATCGCAATATTCTCAATACAACTTCTAGGTGAGTCTTTCTAGGGTGTTCCATAAACTTGTTAACCACACTCACTGCAAAGGATATATCAAATCTGGTCAATATGGCATATATAAACTTGCCTACCATCCTCTTGTAGTCTTAAATTTGAGCTCATCATTGTTCCCCTTGTGAAGATTGAATCCAGGTTAGCCAGTTGGAAGGGGCAGTTACTTAGTAAGGCAGGCAGACTAATTCTCCTTAAATCTTGTATTGCTGGCATCCCAAACTATGCACTATCTTTTCTGCCTTGCCCATCCTCAGTTTGCAAAGTCATAGATAAAATAAAAAGAAGATTCCTATAGAGAGGATCAAGTGACTCTTTTAAATATCATTTGGTCAAATGGAATGAAGTCTGCTTACCTAAAAGATTGGGAGGACTAGGGCTTCGGAAATCAAAAGAAATGAACAAAGCCTTAATGCTTAAATGGATTTGGAAGTACAACACAAATTCCTCCAATCTTTGGAAGGATATGGTTCGTGTCAAGTTGGGCTGGAATATGCCATGGTGGATGGCTGGAGGAAACCGGAGAGGACTATCCTCAATATGGAGATCTATTTTTTTGCTTCTTCAAAATTTCTCATCAGCCTGTAGATTTTTTGTGGGTAATGGAAGATTTCTTAAATTCTGGGATGACTGGTGGACAGGACAGGCACCTTTACGGAACTCTTTCAGCACTCTTTTCCCTCTCTCCACTCACAAGGAAATTACAGTTGCGGATGCTTTTGAGGGAGGGAATGTGAACCTACACCCCCGAAGGGGTTTAACTGACATGGAGGCCATGGAAGCCAGCAGCCTCTTAGATGCTTTGAATCATGTCAGAATTTGGCCTTCCAATGAAGACAAGCTCATTTGGTGGCCTGACAAAAGTGGGAAATTCTCAGTTGCTTCAGCATATGGATACATCAACGGTTGGGATCCGACACAAAGGGAGCATGACATCAACTTCGTCTGGAATCTATGTGCCCCCCCTAAGGTAAAAATTTTCATGTGGAGTGCCTGTCAAAGTAAAATTCTCATGGCTGATGTGCTCAGAAGAAGAGGTCACCCATCTATAGATCCACTATGCCCTTCTGCCACAATGAAGATGAATCCACCAGTCATACTCTTCTTCAGTGCCAGTTCTCATGGACTGTGTGGACCTCTATTTTAAGCAAATTGGAGATTCAATTTTGTATTGTTGTCGACCTGATAAGCTTTTGCAAGCCGATCTTGGGATATCCCCTTCCTGGCTCGGTAAATTAATTATCTCAGCTTGTGCTAGCTTCGTTCCATGGGGGCTTTGGAATGAACGGAATAGAAGGCGGTTTGATGCTAAAAGCGAATCTGAGGCTAGAGTTGTTGATAGAGTGATAGGGCAAATATCAACCTGGTTATTGACAAAAAAAACTCTCTCCTCTTTCAAAGGCACTGACATTCGAGACAACTGGAGCAATTTGGCGAGGATGCACATTGGAGCTAAAATCTCAGCTATGCAGGAATGGACCCCTCCGGAAACTGGCTACCTAAAACTAAACTTTGATGGATCTTCTCTTGGAAATCCCGAGTTCGCGGGATTTGGGGGCGTCATTTCAGACTCAACTGGGAATCAATGTTTTTCCTATGCTGGTCCTTTAGGCATATCTGACTCAATGTCAGCGGAATTACATGGCCTTCTTAATGGATTGTGGGTGTTCAAAGACAAATGTAGTGGGCCTATTCACATCGAAGGAGATTTCAAGGTGGTGATTGGTTGGTGCCAGCGCAATTCTTCTCCCCCATGGAGGCATAGGGATGTATTCCAGGAGATTTTGGATATTGTTTCTTCCTTTTCTTGTATTTGGTCTCACATTCCGAGATCTGCTAATTCGGCAGCAGGTGTGCTTGCCAAGGAGGGAGCTTTCCTGCAATCTCTCGTTGTAAAGGATTTGCACCCTCCGCTTTTGTAGTTTTGTAGTTTTCTCTTCCTTCTTTTAATTAAAATTACATCTTCATAAAAAATAAAAAAATAAAAAAATAAAAAAAGATCATGGCCAACTTCCATAAAAGTTGTAGCAGGTTTAGCTCCTAACAACCCATATTCATGTAGCATACTAATCACATACTCTCTTCAAGTTAGAACAATACAAGCCTTGTTTCTTGTTACTTTGAACTCGATGAAGTATTTAAGTGTCCTCAAATCCTTGGTTTGAAAGTGATTTGTCAAATGTTCTTTTACCTTGTCACTACCAAATAGCACTATATCATCAACGTAAACAATCAATACCACAATTCCAAAATGACCCCTTCAAACAATGAGTATTCACAATGACTTCTCTGAAATCCCAAGGACATTACCACACAACTGGATTTCTCAAACCACGCTCTTTGACTTTGTTTAAACCTAAAGCTAGTTTTATGCAATCAACATACTTTTCCAGTCTCCTCTTGAGCAACAGACCCAATAGATTGCTCCATATAGACCTCCTCAGACAAGTCTCCATACAAAAAGGCATTTTTTATATCAAGTTCGTATAACGGCTAGCCCTAATTGACCGCAATAGATATCAAAATCCGAACATAAGATAACTTGGCAAAAGATAACTTGGGAAGAGGAGAGAAGGTTTTGAAGATATTCACACCATAAGTTTGTACCCTTTGGCCACAAGTCTGGCCTTATACCTCTCAACATAACCATTGGCCTTATATTTGACCATATACACCCTCTGACATCCTACTATGGTTGCGTCAGGTGGCGGCTCACACAAAGTCCATGTTCCCCTATTAATCAAAGCTTCCATCTCAACATCCATGACCTATTTCTAACAAGATGGTACTAGTGCTTCCTACATTGAAGAAGCGACAGAGTAGGTGAACAAGGATAACACAAAGGTTTTAAAGGAGTCTGATAAGTTATCAAAGGACACAAATAGGGAAATAAGATGTTGGTACCTACTTGTGTACAAGTATGAATACCCATGCAAAGAGAAACTAGAAGATCCAAATTACTTACCTCAACAGAAGAGGAATGTGTTGGCATGGATGGAGGAGACACTACAGAAATAATCTTGGAAGGGGTTTGTTGTTTGTTTACTTGCAATGTCTTTGGTGATTTTGGAACAACTGCAGGAACTAGTGTAGCCCTTGGCACATCATGCACAAGAAGCAAAGCAACAACATCAACATCCATAGGTAGAGCAGCAGACTCAACTAACTTAGAAAAGAAAGGAATGTTTTTAGAAACAAATAGCATTTATACACCTTTTGATAATGTGAATACCCAAGAAACACACATTTAACAGCTCTGGAGGGCAATTTATCAATGGAGGAACCAAGAACATGAACATAGCAAATAGACCCAAATACACATGAGCAAAGAGGAAATAACTCACTATCGAATTTGAGAACAAATCAAGAAACAAATTGTGAGAACAGCATCACCCCAATGATATTTAGGAACTTCCATTTGAAACATCATTGTGAGAACCACTTCAAGTAGGTGGCAATTCTTCCTCTTTGTCACACCATTTTGCTAAGACGTATACACACATGAGGATTTGTGAAGAACACCATTGGCAATACTGAAAGAAACAAATTTATTGTTCATGTACTCAAGTCTATTATTAGTACACAAGACACAAAGTGAAGCACCAAACTGAGTTGTTATTTCATTAAAAAATCAAAGGAATCCATCAAAAACTTCAAATTTCTCCTAAAGGAGCTACACCCAAGTTGTCCTACTATAATCATCAATAAAGGAGACAAAATATTGATAACCAAAAAGACTCAAAACCCGATATGGACCTCATACATCTGAGTAAACAACCTCAAACAAACTTTATAGCTATGGCTATGGTGCTTCCCAAGCTGATGGGAATCACATTGAAAAGATAAAGTAGAAAGCAACTTTGGAAATAACTGACGAATCTTCTTTAGAGATAAATGTACAAACCTCAAGTACCACTATGAGGATTATGTAGTCTGAAGTGTTGATGGTTGTTGATTGACGAAACCTTCCGAGTAGTAAAGGGTATCCACTCTCATACCCAGAACCAATCGTCCTCCTCGTCTGAAGGTTGTAAAAGACACAATGAGTAGGAAAGAAAGTTACAGAACTTGCAAAGCTTCTGTAAATTGACTCATAGACAACAAATTGGTCGGAAACTTAGGAACAAATAACACAAAATCTAGAGACAAAAATGAAGAAGCCTTAAATGTCCTAGCACCATAAAAAGAAGAAAGAGACTCATCTACTAGTGTAACATTTTTAAAGGGAAATGACTGTCTAAGAGAAGAAAACACATTGGACATACTTTATATGTACGCAAAAGCACCAAAATTAATGACCACGAAGAGACTGGAGTGGCATGGCCATAGGTATTGTAGCAATGGGAAAAGTTTGGTTCACAAAAGGGCAGAAAGCAATCAATTGAGTTATACTCTGAGCCAGCTACTAAAGCTCATTATAGGTACCAAGAATACTTCCAACTGTATCGGTAGACAAGGACTGCCCACTTCCACAGCACTAGAGTTTGCCCAGACTAGCTTACAAAATTTATCCCAACACTTACGTGAGTAATGGTTGGTATGCCTCAATGAGCACACCTCCTATCAGTGCTACTCTCTCCACGACCTCGGCCATGACTAGAATTATCTCTACCTCGACTATGTCCACCTCTAGCCTCTAAGCGCTGCTGTGCAGGCTAAATAATAAGGACAGCAGCCTCTATATCTTTATTCTCCTTGCTATTAGGTGGAATTACAGCCATTTCGACCTGAATAACTCAATTAAACACTTTGTAAAGAGATGACACATAAGTTGCTGCAAGAATCTGAATTCAACTGCGAGCGATGTGAGAGGTTGATTTGCGTGAAAATCGAGAGGAGAGAAACATTACGCGTAACGTGCACAGGATCGACACGTATCGTGCTCCAGAGAAGCGCATAACGTGTGCCGTTAGCTTCAAGTGCGCTAACGTGCGCTGATTTCCAAAAATGAGTCGGGACCCTTCTCCAGTCACCATCCCCACAACCGGTGACCGGAACCCACGACGACAGACTTCCGGCAAGGACACGGCCACCTTCTCCGGCGCCGATAGACGGAAAGACGTCATCTCACCGAGAAGACACAGAAGATCCGACCTAGAAAAATGTCACTCCAGACGCTCGGAAACCTCCGAGTTCCCCTCCGACGAGCCACCGAAACCTCCTACAGAAGGTTTCGAAGCCAGCTGGAAGACGATCTCCCGGTGAAAGAAGAGGCACCATCCTTTCCATTTCAGTTACGGAAAGAACAGAGTTACAATGGAGATAGTCGCCCGAAGCTCCGGACAGGTGATTCGCTTCTCCTCTGTCGTCGGATCGAAGATGTCCTTCATCTGTGTTCCGTTGGAAGCCATTTCAAGCTTCGTCCTTCAGTTTCAACGAATCACGAACGAAGCCAATCGAACCCATGAACTTTGGACATGGGATTCGATTTTTCTCCTGTCGGTGAGCTCCTTTCAGGGACGAAGAGAGTGTCGTGTAGTCCATCGGTGTGGCTCAACAATGCTCGCCAAGATCTATATTCCCGAGGCCAACAACTCAAGATTTGGTTGGAAGGAATTCGCAAAAGCCATTCGGAGCCTCTCTCCAGCGCCAACTCCAGCAGAGGGAGTCCCCAGCTCCAGCGGCAACACCCAAGCCTCCCCCCCCCCCCTCCCCTTATTTTTGAGACCCACCAGAGACAAAACACCCCCCTGAGCCCACCTCTCCCTCCAATCAGCCCTCCCCTTCCTTCGAAACCCCCTAACCCAGCCATTCAAAACCTCTTTTCAGACCACCATGTCCCAACACACCCTCAATCAGAAAAATCCAAAACCATCCAAATCCCTCCCAACTTGCTCCATAAAGGGCGACAATCTTTGGCCCGCTCTATCTTAGTCCACACCTCCCCCAGTATCGTCAAATCCAGCATCCTTCTATGGCTGACTGATGAGCTTCACCTCCCCCTACACACCCAGAATTTCCTACCTCAACCCCCAATCCTGGCTTGTTCATTTTGAAGCTCAGCAAGAATCTTCTACGTCCCTTGCTCTCACACCCCACACCCCCTTGGGCATCATTGGAATATTAGAATAGCTCCCCTCGACTCCTAGTTAATTTGGGCAATAGGCTACAGTCACCGGCCTCCTTGCAGAACTATGGCACAATGAGGTTTTCACGAGCATCATCTCGGAGTTTGGCGCCATAATTGCACTAGACCCTCTTACTGAACATTGGCATCGCCTTGATGAGGCCCGGATTCTCATCAATCCTATTCGTTCTTGGGAAGGCCACTACTTCCGATGCATTATGGTGGATAATGCCCGATTCTGGATCCACATTGAGTTGGCAAATATGCAAGACTTCAGAAATGTGACCTCGAGTCCTACAGTTAAATCCAGAGATTCTCCACGGTATGTCCGCACATTGAAAGCAGCAACCCTGGTCTCTTCTCCCCAGCAGATACGTCCTAAACCAGCCAGTCTTACAGTTGGCACTAATGCTATTCCAGTTGCCTCCTTGATAGTCCCTAACTCCAGCCTGCCATACCACCCACCGCCCGCCCATCTCAACCCACCACAGATTTTATCCTAGATAGAATCTATCCCAACCCCCAGATACCTACAATTGTCTTTCACCCTCCCACTTATCCCCAAAAATAACCACCACCACCCCATTAAAAGCCCCACAGGCCTTCCTATAAATCTATCCCACAATCCTCACACCCCCTCAAACCACCACTCAAATAATGAATTCTCCCCCTCCACCACCTCCGAGAAATTCCCACTCCAAAATTCATTCTCCTCCTCCCCTTGCCACCTACCAGCACAGGACTAGAGGTCAACCGAGACAGTTTCTCCAGGGTGGTCCCATTGTTACTACTAAATACCCCTGCAATCCGGTGGCATAATTGTCATCTGGGATCCAACTGCTTTTGATGCAATAACTGTCGTTCCGGGACAATACTCAATCGGTCTCCAGTTTCTCGATCAAAACCTCGGAATTTCTTGGGCACTAGCCGGCATCTATGGACCTAATCGTTACCATGACCGGGCAACTTTCTAGGAAGAAATCCTCCAGCTTGTCCAGTTATGGGACCTCCCTTGGCTTCTTGGAGGAGACTTCAATGCAACTCTTCTTTGCTCTGACAAAAGCCCTCCTACCTCACGAACCTCATCAACCATGAGAGTTTTTTTTCTGATTTTATCAATAGTTTTACTCTATCGGAGGTTCCTCTCTCGGGGAAAAAATTCACCTGGACAAACTGCCAAACCCCCCTATTTTGTCTAAATTAGACCGATACTTTGTAAATACAAAATGGAACCTCCTCTTCCCAAATGTCTCTGGCCAAGTCCTAAATAAAATAGGATCTGACCATTGGCCTATCCAACTCAACACTCGGCCAGTTACGTGGGAAAGATCTCCTTTTCATTTTGAGAATGCTTGGCTGTTAACCGAGGCCTTCTTTCCCTTCTTCAAAATGTGGTGGCTCGAGCTGGAAAATCATCCTAACCCGGGCTGGGCCCTCCCTCTGAAACTCAAAGCCCTCAAGCCGAAGATCAGACTGGGGGAAAAAAATCTCAGAATTTCTGCTGCTTCCCAGAAAGAATCGATTCGCCGCCGCATTTCTGAGTTGGATCTACTAGAGGAACAAAGGTTAATCTTTCCTTCTGATTTATTAGTTAGAAATAATTTAAATTCAGAATATCTTTTGTTTCTTCGTTCTGAATTTGTTTGTTGGAAACAACGTTCAAGATTTCGATGGATGGCCGAGGGAGATGGGAATACAAAGTTTTTCCATTCCATCACCTCGGCCCGGAGGACTAACCGTATCACTGCTCTCTGTAACAGAGAACAAGTGATTACGGATAGTGCCTCCATTTCTAACCTCTCGGTGAAGTACTACGCAGAACTATATTCAGAAGTCTGTTTCAGAAGACCAAAACTCCATCAACTTGACTTCGAGCATATCTCATTTGAAGACGCTGCAGATCTTGGAAAACCATTTTCACCAGAAGAAATTGAACGGGTTGTCCTTGGCCTTCCTCAAGATAAAGCACCAGGACCAGATGGGTTTAATGGTGAGTTTTACCACTGTTTTGAGACCTGTTAAGAAATGATGTATGTGCCTTCATTCACAATTTTCACCAAGTAGGTATCACACACTCTGGGATCGGCGCATCTTTTATTGCTCTTATTCCTAAAAAAACAAATTCGGAGTTACCCAAGGATTTCCGTCCCATAAGCCGTACTTCCAGTTCATATAAAATTATTGGGCATCTCTTGGCCAATCGGTTGAAAGCGGTCCTTTACAAGGTAATTAATCCTTGTCAAAGTGCTTTTATCCGAGACAGAAACATCTTGGACTCTTCTCTAATAGCTCATGAACTCCTTGATTCGTTCAAAAAATCATCCCTTCCCAGGTGTGTCCTAAACAATTGATTTTGAAAAAGCCTTTGACCGGGTTGACTGGAAACTTGTGGATTATCTTTTTGACCGTATGGTTTTGGTACAAGATGGAAATTTTGGATGAGTTGTATTTCCTCTCCTTCTTATTCTGTCTTGGTAAATGGTAAACCTCGTGGTTATTTCAAAGCCTCTAGGGGGATAAGACAAGGAGACCCTCTATCTCCATTCGTTTTTACTCTCATACGAGAATACCTTACCTCTATGATCCGTTTTGCAAAACATTCGGGTTGGCTAAATCCTGTTTTTGCTGATCCGAACCATGACGTTCCCATTTTACAATATGCTGATGATACTATCCTTTTCGGAGAAGGGTCCATAAGACAAGTTAAACACATGAAAGTTGTATTGAACATCTTTGAATTGACCACTGGTAAAAAGATTAGTTGGGAGAAAACTTCAATTTTTGGATTTAACATTGAATCCTCCATTCTCAATTCGATGGCAAATTATCTGGGTTGTAAGGTTGCGTCTTTTCCAAGCACATATCTGGGCTTGCCTTTGACTCCACTATTGCCTACAAAGAACTCCTGGTTCCCGGTTGTTGAGCGTCTCGCTTCATGAAAAGGGAAATTTTTATCCAAAGCTGGTAAATTGGTTCTCATCAAATCTTGCCTACACGGTATTCCTTCCTATTTTTTATCCTTGTATCATTGTCCTGCATCTATTCGGGATAGAATAGAGTTTTTAAAAAGAAGATTCTTATGGGATGGACCAAATGGGGAAAAAAAGTATAGTCTTGTAAAATGGGAAGATGTTTGTAAGCCATTTATAATGGGGGGACTCGGGATTCGGGACATTGCTACCACAAACAAGGCACTGCTCATGAAGTGGATCTGGAAATACAACATGCAACCCAATCTGATGTGGCGTAGAATGGTTAAAATGAAATCCGGAACAGTTCATGGCTGGTGGATGGACGGGGGGAGGTTTTATAAGTTATCTCCTGTTTGGAAGAAAATTGCCAAATTTTTACCAACATTCAAGTCTGTCGTCAAATGCTACATCGGGTGCAGAAAAGAAACTCTATTCTGGACGGATTGGTGCTCAAGCTGTTTGAAGGATAGTCATCAACATCTTTATCAATTATCAAGATCTCATAGCACGATGGTTTCTGACCATTGGCAACCTTCGGGTGGCTAGAATCTACATCTAAGGTGAGCATTGAATGATTCTGAAGCACTGGAAGCCACTAGCCTGGTCAAATTGCTCTCAGAAGTGATATTAAAAAGCTCTACTGACACACTCATCTGGACGCCGAACAAACAAGGTATGCTCTCCTCTGCTTCTGCGTACCACCATATGATTTCACATCCGACTCCCCAAGCAGCACATCCTACTGCCTTTGCATGGTCGCTACCTATTCCTCCTCGAGTTAATTTCTTTGTCTGGACGATATGCCGCAAGAAAATCTTAACCTCTGACGCTTTAAAAAGACGTGGCACTAATGTTCCAAACCCAGAATGCCCGTTTTGTAATTCATCTCCTGAAACAGTAAATCACACGCTTCTGCACTGTGCATATGCTCATAAGATCTAGACCGAATTGATGGATAAAATCAGTATATCATACTGCCCATCTCAAGATTTACATAACACCATCCTAACTTTGGTTAGCTCACGTCTCCCAAAATTGGGAAAATTTTAATCTCTTGCTGTGTTGGACACATTGCATGGAATTTATGGAAAGAAAGAAATAATCGAAAATTCAATCAGCAAGCTTTCCCACGGAAAATTCTTTGTGATCTGATTATCGGTCAAGTAACCTCTTGGGTTCTCCAACGCAAAGAATTTTACAACTTGAAAGGGACAAACATGCGAGGAAATTGGCGAAATGTTGCAGGTATGTCTAAACCGGCAAGAGCCCCTGAAATGGTTGAATGGTCCAAACCCCCTCCTGGGCACTGTAAACTAAATTTTGATGGAAATGCTCTAGGATGTCCGGGACCGGCTGGTTTTGGCAGAGTTATACACGATGAACAAGCCAATGTTATCTTCACATATGTGGGTCCAATTGGTGTATCTGACTCTACTAGCGCGGAATTACATGGGTTGTATAACGGTCAGAAACTTTTCAAGCAAAAAAAGGAAGGTGCTCTCTTAGTTGAAGGAGATTTTCAAGTCATTATCAACTAGTGCACAAAGCCATCCAAACCTCCTTGGCATCATTGGGAGTTATTTGAGGAAATCTGTAAGTTAATTTCTGTTTTACATTGTACTTGGAAACATGTTCCAAGATCAGCTAATCACTTAGCCGATGCTCAAGCTAAAAAAGGTGTTTCCCTCCAACACCTTGTTGTGGAGGAAATGTCTCTTTAGCTTTAAGGGTTGTAATCTTTTTTCTTCAGTAATACATTCACACTTACTTCTCAAAAAAGAAAAAATACCCCTGCAATCCAGAGATAAGGGACTTCATCTTTCCAGAGCCAAGTGAAAGAGCTCAGAATTATGTGGCTGCTCTTCAGATAGAATAGCAAAAATTTGATCCAAAAACCTAGGCCCAGATAGTGGAACTTGCCAAGGTGATGGGCACCGTCTACACGAAGCCCCTCCGGGGAGATAACCACCTGTCTGAGAAGTCCGAGAAGAAGACTAGTTATCAATGATCATTCTCTCTTGGAATATTCGTGGAATTGGAATGGATTTGTGCGTCGGCGTGCCTCAATTCGGGACCTCCTTGCCTCTGCCAAGGCCAATGTTGCAATTTTTCAAGAAACCAAGACGGCTTCTTTGCCCCTTGGATATATCCACGAGTTGTGGCCTCTTAAGGAGCCTGGATGGATTTCAACGGATGCGATTGGATCGGCTGGAGGCATTCTGATGGTGTGGGACACTAATACCATTGAGGTGCTCGATCGTTGTTGTGGCACTTACTCCCTTGGAATCAAGCTGAGAAACAAAGGATCGGGGAACATTTGGTGACTTGTGGGTATGTATGGTCCTACTAGAAACCATGATAGACATCTCTTCTAGGATGACCTTTTGAGGACTCGTCAGAGGTGGCTCATTCCTCTGATGCTTGCGGGGGATTTCAAAGTTACCCACTTCTGCCATGAGAAATCCCCGCCCTCCCGGACAATCACTACCTCCATGAGGCTATTTGCAGACTTTATTGGCAGCTGGGATCTTGATGAGGCTACCCTATCTGGGAAGACCTTCACTTGGTCAAATGGCAGACAACCCCCCATCCTCTCCAAGCTTGACCGCTTCTTAGCCGACAACGACTGGCTCCAGTTATACAGCAATGCCACAGGCAAAGTTCTCAATAGGGTCGTTTTCGATCATTGGCCGATTATGGTAGATACCCACTTCAGCAGTTGCCCCCCCCCCTTTTTTCAGATTCAACAATGTTTGGATGGCGGACCCCTCTATTTAGTCCTTCTGGAAGAGGATGGTCGAGACTAGCCCGAACGGGTGAACTTTCCCCAACCAAGCTCAAGATGCTGAAGTCGTTGCTGCGAGAAAGGCCTCTTCCTCAGCCGAGAGAGCCTCCATCCTTTCTCAGATTTTCACTCTTGACTATGAGGAGGAATCTAGAAACCTCTCTTCCTCAGAAATAACCCAGAGATATGCCCTCCAAAGGCAAATGCAATCCTTCGCTGATAGTGACCTCGTGCACTGGAAGCAACGTGCAAGATTTAAGTGGCTCGATGAGGGGGATGCCAATAGTAAATTCTCCATGCAGTCGCCTCAGCACAGAAAAGAGTCAACCGCATCACCACACTCAACGTCACTAGTGAGATTACCTCGGATCGATCCTTTATTTCAGACTCACTGATGAACCTTTTTGCAGAATTATATTCTGATTGCCAGCCAGTTCACTCTTTCTTCGAAAGGGTTCATTTCCAGGCTATTCCTTCGGCCACAGCTAGCCTCATGAGCTCCCTTTCTCCAGTAAGGAAATTGAAAAAGCAGCACTAGGTCTTCCTTTGGATCGCGCACCGGGCCCGGATGGTTTCAACAGGGAATTCTATCGATGATGTTGGCCCTTCAACAGAGATGATATTGTCTGCATGGTCCATTCGTTCTGTCAGCATTAAAATCAAATATAGGAGCATCGGAGCTTCGTTTATTGCCCTCATCCCTAAAAAAGGAGCAGAACTTCCATCTGACTTCCGGTCGATCAATCTCACCACCAGTGCCTACAAGATGTTTGTGTGCCTCCTTGCCAATCGCCTCAAAGCGGTTCTCCCTATTGCCATTCATCATGGCCAGAGTGCTTTTATCAAGGAAGAAATATATTAAATTCGGCCATGGCATGTCACGAGCTCATTCACCATTTTATGCCTTTAAAGCTTCCCAGATTCATCCTAGAGCTTGATTTTGAGAAAGCCTTTGACGGAGTTAATTGAAAGCTTCTAGACACTATCCTGGGGAAGATGGGATTAAGGGGAAAATGGCGCTTCTGGATTCAAAGTTGCATCTCCTCTGCAAGCTACTTTGTTCTTCTCAAAGGAACGGCCTGCAAGTATTTTAAGGGATCCAAGGGAATCAGGCAAGGAGACCCCCTTTCCCCTTTGCTCTTCAATGTGGTACCGGAATGTTTATCCTCTTTGATCTATTCGGCCAAGAACTTGGGTTGGCTCCTCCCCACAACAGATTGTGCAGCCTTTGATGTGTCGATCCTTCAATTTGCAGACAATACCATTTGCTTTGGGGTTGGTACTATGGATCAAATCCCAAAACTCTGTGTTGTATTGGGACTACTTGAATTGGCTTCTGGTCAGAACATTAACTGGAAGAAAACCACCCTCCTAGGCTATCATATCGACTCACTTGTGCTTCAGGGTATGGCTGACTATTTGGGGTGCTTAGTGGGAAATTTTCCAGTTACATATCTTTGACTCCCACTCTTTGACTCTCGGCTTTCGGCGACACTTTGGTCCCTCCTTATTGAGAAATTTGAGAAAAGATTAGCTACTTGGAGGGGCAAGTTTTTATCTACTGCAGGGCAACTCACTCTCCTTAAGTCTTGTTTGGCAAAATTGCCAAACTATTTATTATCCTTCATGCACTGTCCGGCCTCCATTAGCAACAGGATTGACGCCATTTGTCGGTGTTTTCTCTGGAGAGGATCAAAGGACACCTTCATATATCATTTGGTGAGTTGGAAGGATATTTGCATGCTCCGCAATCGGGGTGGTTTAGGCATCCGGCCTACGAAGGAGATGAACAATGCCCTTATGCTCAAATGGATTTAGAACTTCGACATCAAGCATAATAGCCTATGGGGAGATATGGTCAGGTTCTATCTTCAACCTTCGGGTGCTTGGTGGAAGGAGGATGGAGCTACTCACCTCCTATCCCCAATATGGAAATCAATTCAAAAGGTCCCCCCAATATTCAGATATGCAACTTCCTTTCACACATGCAATGGAAGGACCCTCCACTTTTGGTCGGATGAATGGTGCGGCCCCTGCCCCCTCTCCGAGGACTTCCCGGGGCTCTCTAGGGTGCTTGCTCAGTGGTTGATTCTTGGAGAGATCGCTCATGGAGTCTCACGTTTCGTTGGGGATTAAATGATGAGGAAACTTCGGCTTTTTGCTCTCTCCTCTCCAAACTCAGCAGCATTACTATTCGTGAACATGCAGTTAATAAACTGACATGGAAGCCCAACATTAATGGTCGATTCACAATTGCATCCGCCTACTCTCACATTAGAAAGCAAGATTAAAAAATGCATGAGCACAAGGCAAACCTAGCATTGAAGCTCTCAATGCCTAGTAAAATCAAATTCTGTGGACGGCCATCAGGGAACAGATCCTCACCTCTGACAACCTCCATAAAACAGGTTACACAGCCCCCGATCGTACTTGTCCCTTTGGTGGTGTGTGCGAAAAGATAGTCCAGCATGTTTTCTTACATTGTGATTTTTCTTAGCAAGTCTGTATGAAGATATTTCAAAAGATTGGACTCCAAATGGGGCTACATCAGGACCTTTTCGGCACCTATGAGATGGTTATAGGGACCCGTCTTCCTAGGTTGGGCAAGATAATTCTCTTGGCATGCCTTGCGCATGCCCCATGGTGCCTATGGCTCGAGTGAAATAACCGAAGATTCAACTCCAACGCTAGCACCCCGGATAATACAGCTTCTCAGGCAGAGGGCCTTATCTCGAATTGGTTACATACTAGGAAGGAGTTTGCCTCTCTATCGGGCGTTTCCCTTTGGGAAAATTGGGGTTTAATCGCGCATTTGGCGGGCCCCTGCAAGAATCCGATTATGGCAACCTAGGATCCTCCCCCTTACGACTGCATCAAACTCAATTTTGATGGCAGTGCTTTAGGCTGTCCTGGGCCACCTACTGGAGCTGGTGGTGTTTTCAGAGACAGCAATGGAGACCATATTCTATCCTATACTTTGTCGGTGGGTATTGCTGATTCAAATACTACTGAAGTGAGTGTTCTTCTTTTTGGCCTCCAATTCTTTAAAGAGCAACTTCATGGCAAGCTGCTTATCGAAGGAGACTCAAAGACTGTCATCAGCTGGTGTTCAAAAGATAGCTCCCCCCCTTGACGCCACTAGCCAATCACTGATTGTATTGCTGACATTGTGTCATTCATTCATTGTAATTGGAACCTCGTTCCTAAATTCGCCTATTCTTTGGCTGATAAATTGGTAAAATTCAGAACCTCCCAGCAATCTCTCATTGTTTGGGAAAGTTGCCCCTCTTGTAATATGCTTGTTTGAGCTCTCTTAATAAAATTCAGCATCATTCTAAAAAAAAAAAAAAAAAAAAAATCTTAATCCAATTGCGTCATACTCGTATCCCAAACCGTTGAGGAACTTAGCCACATACAAAATTCACTACGCAACTTCTGAAGATCTGTTTCATTGGTAGTAAATGGGTGATACATGTCAATCTCCTATAAAATCCCTTGTACCTCACCAAAGTAATCCATCATAGATCTATCTCCCCTTTTTAAGGCAAACAATTGAGCATAAAGCTGATATACTCTGGATAGGTTGCAATCTACATTTGTTTTGAAGTCTCAAAATTGACCTATCTTAAACTTATTTCTATACTATTGAGCAGCCAGCTTATAACCTGACTGTCTTCAACCTCCCAATCATCTTTAAGTGACTCTAGAGGGTCTTCTCTCAAAAAATTTTGCTTTTCTCTTGGTCTTCAAGTAAATTTTGAGAGATCTGGCCTAATCAAATAATTTGAGCCACTCAACTTTTCAATAGTAATAACAAGCGCATCCCTCTCTTCCAAATGCACACTTTTTACCAAAAATAATAACTTTTTCCAAATCAGACATAACTAATTCTTAAAATACTTCAAACTATTTGAGAAACTGCAATTCAACCACACAGTTCCAACCAGAATCACATAAACACACCAAATTCCTTGCACAGATAATGTGGGCCCCACACAAGACTATAAATGTAAGGAATCAACTCATTGACACCATAGCAAGGCACAATAGAGGTTTTACTAGTATGAAATCACTTCAAAACACACAATTCCATGCAAAACATAAGATAATGCAGTTCTAGGTACTAGTATGGGAGTTTGCACTGGCACAGATATAGGGAGCCAGCCATAAACAACCCTCAAGGGGCACATAAAACATATGTAACTGCTCAACATGCAGCACAAATCATCAACCCTATGGTCATCGCACGAAATAAAAAATCTAAACTTAATTCCAATAATCAGAGAATTGAAGAAACCCCCATCCTGGAGTGAACGCAAGCTGCGAATGGGAAGAAAACTTGACTAGAACTTCACTTCAGATGGATAACATGTAAAACTGAGTGGAAGAGAGAAAAGAGAGAAGAGGATGAAGAGAATTCAGAAGTGCTACGGTGTGTAGCACTCTTCTCAAGGTCCAAACTCGACCTCCCTCTTTATTAAATAGGTCACTTAAGTGAAAACTTAGTACGATAATATAAATGACCCTCAAGACTCAATTACTTATATCTCCTAGTATATACATCTTATCAACCAAAAGTTGAAACCAAAGTATATCATAAACAGACAAATACTCTCATAAACCTAGAAGGAAAAATCAAGTATGTAAAATACCCAAAATACCCTTAACTCTTACAACTTTCACAAGCCCAATTCCAATTCGCTGAAAGAGATCACAAGGTGGGAACATGCATGAACGGTGCCAAGAACAAGCGGCTGAATGTGATGAATCATTATATTTTACCTGGTGAGCTTTGGCTAACAATGCCAAGTTGGAAACAGCTGATTGATCCATCATGCCGACCAACAAGCAAGCAACCATATGTTGCTGCCACACTCGTTATATGCCCAAGTTGTTGGTACGCTTGCACATCAATCTCCTCGAGTTCATTTTGCAGGAAGATAGAACCAGATACATAGGAAGCAAAGTTCCTTAACTTTAGAAGATAAGCAACTCCAGAAATGGTTAATATATACAAACAATATGCATTTTCACCTCTGGTAACAGCCTGGAAACAAACAACGCCACATGTAGTTCAGGATCTTTTCTAACTTCTAGAGATATGGAGAGCTATGAAAATTGATTAAGCAGACACGTGTACCTCATTATCACATATAAAAGCAAAAGGGCAGAGTGAATCCTGGAATATAAGACGCAATCCTGTCTTAGGAATCTCTTTGCATGGTGCAAGTTCTAGCAGTTCAAGTGTCTTTGGCTGATTCTTGTGAATACGCCTATGATTTCAAAGTTGATGAGAGTGTTAATATGCAAAATGTCAGAGCAGCAAAGTTTTAACAATCGATATCTTTCCAAAAATACATAATTTAAAGAAAATGGTTAAAAATCCCTGGCTACCCATGCGCTTCGATTATCTGGTAAGTTAAAAGTAAGCACTCCGAGGCAGAACTAACTATAAATATTCTACAGTAAACAAAAACAATATTAAGCTAAACATTATATAGTTGATTTGGTCAGCATTGTTCAACAGCTTATGGATCAAAGTGAGAAAGCTAACTCACCGATATATAGCAATGAAGAACCACATACAGTGTGTCCCCCATCTCCAACATGAGCACATCTTAGCTTTCAGAACAATCAGAAACAGAAGCAAGAGCTAACAGATGCAAAGAATACCTGATGACGTAAGTGTTGTCTCTCAAGATGTGGCAGGACGCAGAGTCTTCAGTGAGGGGTCCACAGGGCTCCGACGACGATGGTGGCAGGGAAGAAGGCACAGTTACCTCCGTCCATCGTATTGAGTCACTGCCGACGAGCGGCACTTCCATTGCGGCCATGGAACGGCTCGCCATTTTGCTCTGACATAAGCAGTTGGAAAGAATGAGAAGCTTTTAGAGGGTTTTGGAGAGGGAGAAGGGCACCGGCTTTAAACTCCAGCAACGTTCACTAGGACCTAAATTTCAGCCCGAAGACAGGCTCCTTCCGAAAAGGACCCGCCAAAGTGCTTAAGCACGATAATTGCCTTTTGTTTTTTGTTTGGTCGAAAACATGAGATAAATAGTTTCCAGTCATCAAAAAATAAAATAAAAATTGTTAATAAAAAACCCACACCGAAGGGAGAGAAAAATCGACAATAAATGTATATTTTGTACGTTGTATTTATTTATTTAAATTATATTAGTGGATAATAGATAATAATTTTTTAGTTAATAAAGAGTAAAGCTAATAAGGGGGGTTAGTCAACAAACTGGGAATTTGAAGTTCATCTTAGTCTTCATCTTCATCTCCTACATCTATATGATTTTCATCTTCGAAATAGGTGTTAGTGTGGACAAGTTCATCTTCAAAATGTTCGAAATGGGTGTTAGTGTGAATAAGTTCATCTTCATCTTCATCTACAAAATTTAAAACCATTGATTTTATTAATTATAAAAATGAGTTAATTAAACCAAGTATTTGAGTTAACAATATTTTAATTACCATTATTAAATCACTAATACAATAGAGTAAATAAAACAAATATGATTAATGAATAAAAAAATATTATATTAATAACATACGATAGATTTTTTACAGGGTATTAATTAATAATATTTTTTCACAAAATTAAAAGTAATTAATTAATCAAATGCCTACTTTAATTATATCTTATTTACCAAAAACTTAAATATGAAGTTTAATATAGTAATAAAATTGAACAAAAATAATAAATATATACATATACAACTTTATTAATAACCTAAAAGAAAGATTATTCAAATAACGAGTTCGTGCCTTGAATATTAAAATATCAAGTTACAAGTTTAGTACATATGAACAATTACATATTCAAAAGTAATAAGATACAACCATCATTTATCGTTCCACATGGAAGTCGATATGGCATCTCGAAATTGTGCAACTCTTGTGGATTGTAATGCACTTTGCCTCCGAAAGTTTGTTAATTGGCTACCCTCGTCCTCAAGACCATCGTAATCGTCAATGTCTATATCATCCATTGCACCTAATTGGACCGCATCACTTCCTCCACCGAGCTCGCCACCCGAATCATCATCTTCATCTTCAAATATATCATCATAATCCTCTCTACGTCTATAATTGTGCAATATGCAACAAGCATATACAATTTTCACCTGGATCTTAAAATAAAATGGAGGAGCGCCTTTTAACATTTGAAATCGAGCTTTTAAAGCACCAAAAGTTCGCTCAAATTCTTGCAGATGATACCATTCCTCGATATGGAGCCAAAAATCCTCAATGTAAATAAACGGTGTCTTGTCCTCAAAAAGGGCCATGACCTCCACTATCTTAAAGGTTGTTGCTTGCTCTTTCCTGTAAAGGATTTAGGCAAAATGAGAAGTCAATTTAGTCTCATTCTTGAACAAATCCATTGCCAAAAATGTACAAATGACAAATAGAAAAGGCAAATGGGACTACTATCTTGCCCAATCTCTCATTCATGAACAGAAGTCTGTTTTTTCACTTTGGGTCCTTTCAGTATTTGTCAAACTGCCATTTTTCCAATCCCTCCATGTCACAAGTTACATAACCAACCCTGTCCATGTATCAAAAGAAAAACAGATTTTTCATTTCATGAAATGGGAGAGCTTGGTGGATGCTCTCATCCAGTACAAACAATCTATCATGGGAATAAAACATGCATCCAACATATTGTCGGTGCTTCTATCGAAAATAATCAAGTACATGAGTAAACAATTAGATGCCATGTAGCATTTGAAGCACACAAAAAAAAAAAAAGTTCCCTGTCAGAGAAACTAGTGAAATACACGTTTAAAATGTCCATAAAGGCTTGAGTGTTAGGGTTTCTCCCTTTTCATATCATAAACTACACACACATCCGCAATTGTCTTCAACTGAGACCAAGCAAAAACAATAAATCCCAGTTAGGAAGTATTAAACACATTTGAACAAGGGTCCTCTATTATAGAAGGTAAGTAAACAATTGAATGATCACATTAAAAAAAAGTAGGTAACCGAATGTTCACATAAAACAAAGAGTCGATAACTGAATGTGATGCGAACTTCTCCATCGATTTCCAAATGTTAAAATGATTACAAAAATAGAAGTACATACTAAAAGAGTACGAAATTTAAATAAGCAAATGCATTAAGGACAAGTAAGCAGAGCACATGCAGGTGGCTTTCAATCAGTTATGTCAACCCACATGATGGAAGTCATTCCACATGATGTCTATGCCTCTGCAATGATATAAGCACAAACCATAAGGAGATGATAATTTTTAACTATGTCATTGCATAGGCATAAGCATATACCATAAATAGGTAATGATTTTTAGTTCTCGATGTTTCTCTAATGGTAATCACCACCCAATAACTCTTACTTGGAAAATTTTCACTAATTTACTCTATTAGCTGAGAATACAAAAAAATTCAGGCACTATTTAAGCCGAGTAGTTTCCAATTACACAAATTGATCTATCCCCAAGAGCATGTCTTCCTCATGTCCCATGACCTTGGAAGTGCCTTGAGGACTTAACATTTTGCATAGGTAAGGAAATTTCTTCTCCTAAGTTATTCAACTCATTTATTATATGAGTAAACCTTGAGTTCATCTTAGCAACTCACTCACCCAGCTTCATTTAAATTTCATCATAATGGGTTATCAAAAAACTGATTCTAAAGTCTTTTACTCTAGCAGTTTCTTCAATTATATACCGTTGGAAAGATATTTGAATTTAGTTTTCAACTCTGAAATAATTGTTGCAATCAGATTTTTTTAGATAGAGAAATCGACATATGGAGTAGCAAAGGTCAAATCGCATTAAAAGTTTCGTGTATAAGCAAAAAGCCTCGACTTCCTGAATAGTTTGTACCAACATTATTAAGAATTTATATTGAAAATTATATCTCAAAATAAATTTATGTGAGTCTACTTTCTATTCCAATAAGTTGTTTATCAATCTGGTCTTTCTAGAGAGAAATATCCACAATAGAAGAATCAAAGGTCATGTTGGTATGCTGTTGAATGTCAAAATCCGAATTTAAGTCGAATTTTTTGCTTCGCTTTTTTAGTTGCTAATGTTGGTTAGTTTTCTTATTTGTTTACAAGATCTAGTCAAGGTTTTTCCAACTTGAGTATTTTTCCTTCATTAAAAAAATTATTTCTTTGATCTCACATTGCATTAATTTCCTAAGAGAAGTCTTTCCCCATATGAGTTTAGTTTTCTTTTTTGACAAAGTCTGAATTTTTTAATTAGGAAGTCTTGTTTGCTCATTCTAAATTCCAAATCTTAGTGTCCTAAAACCTCCCTTATTCCAAAATTTATCTTTCAAATATTTCTTTTCAAATTGGTCTAGTCGTGTTCAAAAGTAATTACCTCGTATGAGAAATCTATGTTTAGAAAGTTTTCATTGTTATGTTTCAATTATGTTCCATCTCAAAACTTTTTTATTGGGGTTTTTTAAGTTTCCTTAATCATCACGTTTATAGAGGAATTATTCTGTTACCTCCCTCTTGAGTAAAACTTGGTCACTTTTTATTCATTTATTGGTCTAAAAGTGCCCCCTTCTGACTTGGAAGTATGAAGAGTTACATTGTGCGCCTCCTTCCGTTTGAAGTATGAGAGTTACTATCTTTTTATTCACACCCTTAATTCTCAAAGTACTTTATTCATTTTTTTATTAAAATACTTCAGTGTAATTCCTGTAGACCCATTACCTAAAAAATATAGGAGTGTGCCCAACATCCTACGTTAGTTAAGTCTTTTTATTCTTCACCCAAGAGGTGACTTGTGTTTGAACTACCCTTGAAAAGTGAGTAGTCTTTTTGTTGTGCCCTAAAGTTGGGTTATTTTTTCGCCTTTAAAATTGAACGGAGTGTGTTTAAGACTTTGACCGTTTTAACTAGTATATGGAGTTTCATCGTACGACTAGGAGTCATTTTTCTTCTCTCGCCATTATGTTGCACAAGTTGGGTTTCTTGGTAAATAACAAAGAGATCCCTAACTTGAGGGGGGGAAATAGAGGAAGTACAAGAAAAACGTCACCAACAATGAAGAATTCCATGTGTCGTGGTAATAAAGTTTTATGTGGCTAAAATATCAAGTAATGGGGAGACAAAATGAGAACTAGATGAAGACTACAAGCAAGATGCGAACAAGAAGAAGATGAATCAAAGCAAGTCAATCAAAATTTATTTTTCAAACAAACAAGTTTTTTTACCAAGATTATTTGCAAATGAAGTTAAAAACACCAGTTTGAGGGGGAGTGTTAAGAGACACCCATGTGTGTAGGGGTGGCATGGCTAATAAATAAAGAAAATTTTCATATAGATAACATAGAAATTGTAATTATGCATGTTGGTGTGTGTCCTCTTATGTCTTTTTGCTTTTGAAACATGTAGTCCTAAGAGCATTGTAATCATCATAAACACCTTTCTACAACTATAAATACAACCTCAAGCCATGGGGTAAAGCATTCAAGCCTCTTCCTATTGGCTCAAATTCGTCCATACACCTCTCTCTCTTTTCCTCTTCCTTTTTTCTCTTGGTTTGTTATCTCCTCTCTCAAGTGTTAGATTTCCTCTATTCTCTCATTCCCTTGTGATCTCTCGTGTTTATGTCTTGTCCCTATAAATCAACACTGATCTTCTTCTTTTTCAAATCATTTGGAAAGAATGAAATGGAAAGTAATTTTGCAAGTCCTTCTCATTACTATACTGTTGCGTACAACAATGAACAACTTTGAAGAAGTCTTTACCTTTCATATATTGTTTTCTTACTTTTATCATGTCATTCCATGTGATTTATAGAGGGAATTATTGTTTGTGCATGTTATTTTTATAGCATATTATATATAATATAAGGACTTGTTTTGTCTAAAAACCAATAAAAGGTTGACAAAATAACTCAAATCAAATTACTAATTCAAAATTAGTCAAGGTTGAGGTTTGTCCAAATTAGCTTGATGGATGCAATAAACTTAAAATCACGTTTTATTATAATAATATCATTTGGTACAAGAGGCAAAACTAAGGGATCATGTTGAGTTGAGGAGCTTGAACCTCTGAAGAAATCATGCTTGAGTCAAGTATGAGACTTGAACTAGTTTTTTTGGGTTTGTGTCTGGCTTGTTTCCACCTACTGAAGGCAAAATGGTTAAATGATAAACACATCCCACTCGCCTAGAAGATTACGTTCATCTTTGTAGTTAAATTGAATAGTGTTATATAACCATCTACATTAATAAAAGAATACAACAAATATTCTAACACTAAAATACAAAAAAATATGCTCTAATTCATCACACAATCTATTACAATGCGCACTTGAGTGCATGAAATGGATGACACATGTAATGGATTGCATGTAGATCTTGAAGTTAACTTTGATCTAGTTTGCAACATCCGTGGATGAATAAAAAATGTTAATTCACTAGAATCTATTCACAATAATTGTGTGAGTCTATTGCTACAAATATGATAAAGATATATGAAGTTTAATTTATTACTTGGAGAAATGTAGTAAAAAACTAGTCCACCTACATTGAAGCTCGTATGGGCTATATTCAACATCTTGTTCGCCAAGATGTTCACAAAATAGTACATAATAGATAAGATACAAATATTTGAATCGAACTTTGGGTTTTGAGAAGGCCCCTTGAGTAGTTGTACCCTAATGTCCCTTATCACACCTTATTCAACCTCCCTAGAAGGTTAGTTTGCTTAAGGACCCTTAAGACAATAGTTAGAATCACTCTAATGATATTGCGTTTACAATTCAACATGTTTACCTGCTCCTTATGCTATCAAAAGATATAAAGGCTTTGGAAGCTTACAGAGTCCTCGATAGATAGGGTAGTTTCACGTATTATAGTTGAATTTCTTCTACAAGGGTAACCCATGTGGATCAATCAACATAGTGTAGAACAAAATAAGATAGGTCAAATGTTACCCGAAAGCTCTAATTTATTTTGGCTAATAGCAAGCTTGGACTCAATTCATTGAGATCGAATCTAAGTTCATTAGCCAAAATGAGTCTAGTTCAAGGTTTGCCTCTCTTGGCTTGATGGCTTCTAGTTGACTCTAAAGTATGTGTTTTTTTATTAAGAATACCATTTTGTAGGAGAGGCAAAACTAAGGGTCCAGCTGAAAGCTGAAGTATGAGGCTTGAACTAGTGGTTTGGGTTTGGTCTCGTTTGTTTCAAACTAGGGAGAGCAATGAGGTGGTTAAATGGTAAACACATCCCAAAACAACCTTCTTGATAGAAGGATGTTTTTTTCTCATTTTACTTCCAAGGGTGGAGATAAGTTTCATTTGAAAAAAGCTGCAAGGGAGTTAGGGGTAAGGTTAACCCTAAAAAGCCACCTCTACCTAAGCTATATGATAAAAATGTATATATAGTTACTTCACAAACATATTTTTAATCTTACTTTAGATGACAATTTAAGAAGTTAAAGAAAAATTAAATAATGAAAATCTTAAGGACTACTTATGAGATATTGATTGGGTGTGGTGTGTGATGGGTGGGAGTGGAAGGAGTTTATAAGGACCAAAAGGTTAATGAAGATGAGGCAAGAACAGGGTTGAAAACCCAATCCTATTATGGTTCTTCACGTAAATAGGTTCAGTGGGCAGGTTCGTGGGGTGGAATTCACTTTCTTTGAGCCTGACATTGATCCCAACCCTAAAGTTAGCCCAATAAGGGTGGCACTAAGCCAAACCGGTTTGCAAGCCGTTTGAGTTCGGCTTGGAGAAAACTTGGCTCAATTTAGTTTTTACTTGAACTCTACTCGAGTTCAAACTTGAAATAAGGTTCGTTAAGTATAATATGCCAAACTCGAGATTTTCTAGGCTTAGCATGTTGGTATATATATTTTTTTATGAAAATACCCTTTACTTCAATTACTTTCGTCAATTTACTATTTAGTTAGTTGATAGTTGCTCTTATTTACCTCAAACCTCAAAGACGATATCGTTCAACCCTTTCAGATCCCTCAACATCTAATGTTATTGTTTGCTAATGGAATAAACACTATTGATGGAGGTATTTGCTATTTCTTTTATGTTTATTAAACTGATTATTATACATTAGTATACTCTATTATAAAGTCTTGGACTCGTGAGCTTGTAGTTCAATGATATTAAGTTTATCGTAATATTCTCTTTATTTATTTTTATTATTTTAAATATAAATTGGGGTTTGAACTCGGTTTGAGTTCCAGCTCAAACTTTAATTAAAATTTTTTGTTTAAGCTTTATTCCAATTTTAGGTTGAGCTCAAACTCTAACTGAGTTCGAAATATTTAGATGAAACTCGGCTCGATGCTACCCGGGCAGGCCTCACCGCCCGAGCACAACCTTTAGGCTTTCACTGCTTTTAAGGCGTCCTGGTCCCTCGGCTCCTGCCAGTGAGTCAGTGACTCCATAGCTAATTCTTAGTCTGCGCCCTCGGCGATTCACTTTTTCTCGGAGCGTGGACTACTACTTTATTGTCGACTTCACGTTCAGATTTTGGACAGCAAAATCCTCTGCACTGCACGCAGGAAAGTCACTCTCTCTCAGGTATGGGTTTTCTGATATGTAGCATTTGCTCTAGCTCTTCCATCCCTGATGTTTCTGTTTTTCATTCTGTTCTGAATCTCTTGCTTTTACAATTGTATAGTTTTAATTTTTTTTGATAGTTTGGATGGCTGAAACTCTCTTTTTGTTTTTTGTTTGAATCACTTTCCGGTTAGTTCAGGGGGTATCAATGGCAGAAAATGAAGGGAAAGTTCCAGATCAACTACCAAAACCCTCTCAAGAAAAACGATCTTGGGGAGATGAAGTCGACGACCCTGAGGATGAACCCGAGACTACAGGTCTGACTTCTAATGATAAGGATCCGGAGGTCGACATCAAATCACTCTCAATTGATGAAGAAAAACTAAAAGAACCCGATGATCAAAGTATCGAGACAGTAAGAAATACTTGAACTGTATGCCTATTTCCTGCTTTGTAGCTTACGACTTATTTATTTATTGTTAATGCTTCTTTCCACTGCTTACTTTTGTTATTGACCCAGGTTACATCCGGGGATACGATATATACCTCAGCCAAGATGTTTGAAGATCTGAATCTGTCCCAGGAGTTGCTGAGAGGATTGTATACAGAGATGCTCTTTAAGAAGCCCAGCAAAATTCAGGCTGTAAGTTTGCCCATGATACTGACACCTCCGCACAAACACTTGGTCGCTCAGGCCCATAACGGGTCAGGAAAAACAACCTGTTTCGTCCTAGGCATGCTAAGTCGGGTTGATCCAAAGAGAAAAACACCTCAGGCCCTCTGTATATGCCCCACGAGGGAACTTGCCATCCAGGTTAATATTTCATGGGTTTAACTTTTAAATTCTCGTTATTGTGACCTTTTAGTCTCAGAGTAAGCCAGTGATAACAAAGAGGAAAAATAATTTGCAGAACCAACAAGTGCTCTTGAAAATGGGAAAGTACACTGGGATTACATCTATGTGTGCTGTACCAATGGATAGTAGCAATTACGTACCGATTGCAAAGTGCCCTCCTGTTACAGACCAGGTGGTCATTGGAACTCCTGGTACAATCAAGAAATGGATGGCTGCAAAAAAATTAGGCACCAGAGATTTGAGGATTCTGGTCTTTGATGAGGCTGATCATATGTTGGCTGAGGTAATTATTATTCATTCATGTGCTTCCCGTCTACTTATTTTGCTCAGTAGTGGTGTTTGTATGCGATCTTATTGTTCATTGTCAAATATTTTCTATGTCATATTCTGGATAATCATTCTCCAGACAGACCTGATTTGGATTTAAAAAGTGAAAAGGAAGAATTTTTTCTGGAGTAATGACCTGCAAGATGGATTGAAAGTGCCTAGTGGATCTTTTTCTTTTTCTTTTTAACATTGTTATGAAGAAACGTGTTTTATGATTTTCTTTTTCTCCTTTTCCCCCTTTCATCTCAGAGAGATTCACGAATATAGGATGTACCTTCAAACCAAATAAAATCATATTTTCCTACAGTTTTGCTAGTACTGGAAAAGTTTTAATGGTCATGAATACAAGGTTGTTTCTTGGCACTCTTGAATCAGTCGTGTGGTTCAAAATGAGGTTTGCTTGTGATTTAGGCCCTGAAACATTTTTCAAAAAAAATAAAGTCCTGAAACTATCAGTTGTTGACTTCACCTGCTGCAACAACCATGAGAAAATCCAATCACTTTAAACTGCTCATTAATAGTTCTTCCATCACCTACCTTAGTTCTTTCTGTGTAGCTCTAAATAATTTATCCTGTCCGGTTCGTTGGGGAATCTTCTGATACATTCACTGCTTCTTGGGGAAGAACTGAGGTGGGTGAGGTTAGAGCTGGATAGTTTTGAGCAGATTAATTGGGTCATTTGTGCACATCCTTGGAGATCACCCAGGTTCATTTTGAAGTCTTCCATTTGTATCTGATCATAACCCGCTATTGTGGTTATTGCTGACAGAACCCTGATTCCTTCAGCAGGTGTAGAAAGTTGAGAAGAGCCTTTTTTATTTTTTAGAGAGTTGGTTTCTCTTTCATGGAATTGGATTATTAAAGAAACTCATAAATATTTGGTACAAGGACTAGAAATGCTAAGAATAGAGCTGCAGAAGATTTATGAAGAGCTGGCAAATGTGGGATAGAAGATGGTCAGGAGAGGGGGAGGGGGGGGGGGGGATCTCTCAGGGCGACTTGTATTGGGGATACTGGCAGCAGGCTGGGTAGCAGTGGTAGACTCCAAATCAGAATTATCCTGATCAGGATGGGGATGGTCAGAGAGGGGTGAGTGGTCGATTGTCAGGTTGAGTCACGTGACTTGGTCTGGTAATGACTCAGCCAAAGTGAGTCATCGATGGGGGGTGTTGCAGTGAGGATTGCCATTCACCATGCTGGTGGTCGGAGCAGTCAACAGTGGAGAAATCATCGAAACCAGCATTAGCCCAGAAGCAATCCTCCCCCACCAGTATCTTGAAGAAGTAACACCCAGTCCAGTGCTGATTTGGAATAACAAAGAGCTTCGCAACATCTAGGCGAGACTGAGAGGCAGAGTTCGAGGCTAGTGAGAGAAGTCGACCGAAGGCAGCTGCAACTCGGTGAAGAGTGTCTTCAGACCAAAGCTCAATCGAAGTTCCCCAAATCGAGACCCACTGTCCGAATTGAGAGGTAAGACACCGAAGGGTCCCAGTCCTTGAAATTGGCAAGAGGAGCTTGACAGCAAGTGAGGGTGTTCAAGGTAGTGATCTTGTCATTAATGGATCGAAAGGAGATCAGCCAGACTAGGGGCCCGACATACGATAATTGCGGGTGATGATCCAATCGAAGGCGTGCACTAAACCAGGCAGCGAGGCTTGCGTAGTTCCAATAGGTGTTGACCATGGTGGTAAGAGCAATAGTTGCGCGAAGTTGTGTTCCCTGAGACAATGAAGTGGGGGGAAGATGAACATCCAATGGCGAAGGCAGAGGGGAAGGGGATGGGTTCTGGACATGGGTGGTCAGTGAAGGAGCTGGGTTTGAGACGGGGTTAGAGGTCGATAATGGTGGAAAGGATGCCTATCGGAGAGGGGGTGGGTGTTGGAGGTCCGGAGATTGAGTAATTGGAGAAACAGTTTCCGTCGGGAGATAGTCTCTGAGAGCTGCCTGGAAAGCCAACCAACCGAAGGACCCAACAAGCTCGAGGATGTAAACATGTGCCATAACCAAATCCCCATGTTCTGAACGATTTTACACTCCCACCGATCTTTGTAACAAAATATGGTGAAGTGGAAGATGAGCTTCCCAACACGAAGAGTGTTGGATTGAGTGTTGAGCGAGCCCTCAGAGGTGATAGTATCAAACTATCGAAGGAAATCAGCGCATGCCGTCACCAAAAAAGAAATGAAAGCTCGCTTCCCGTCAGTGCGAATGATGATGTGAATGGATGGTCCCGAACGCTCCATAGTTCGCCCAATAGTCGAGCCGTTGAAACTGAAGGTTGTCTCAAAAGATCCCGTCCTCCCTTTTTGAAAAGTCCTCCTTGTTCGAAACTTTGTCCAACCGCAATCGCCTTCTTCATCCGTCTGATTGGTTCCTCCATTTCCTTTGTCGAGCTGATTCGCATTGAAAGAAATCTCGTTACCCTCCTCACGATCGCAAACAACGACTTCGAAGCAAGGGACTCTTGCACTGGATTCTCCCTTCTCAAAGCAAGGAGTATTTCTGCCATTCCGAGTAGGTCGAAGAAGTTTAGGCGAGAGAGTTCTGTCATCACACTCCCTATCAACGTCAAAGTCGGGACAGGCTAGATGCCTATCGCCGCCAGTGCCGCCTTTAACGTTGCCGGCCACCGTCGCACATCGTGCTCCTTTGTGTCATTGGTCCCTCTTTCACCTCCTTCCCTCCCTCTTTCTACCCTTTTCTTTTCTTTTATGTGGTTTCCAAACACACACGTAGTGTCATTCTTTTACTTGTGGTTGGTACAAAGTTCTGTTGGTCCGTTATTCTTTCTTCCTACCTGCCCTTTTCCCTTTATTTTTTGTAATTTCTGTACAAAGTTCTTTTGGTCCGTTATTCTTTCTTCCTGCCTGCCCTTTTCCCTTTATTTTTTGTAATTTCTGTAAATTCATTGTTTCAATTGTTCACGACAAAAGAAGTGAAAGAAGATTCATGGTGGTAATGCATTGATTTGAACTACACGCCATATAAACTACTTTCAACTATCTAATGTTATGAAATTATATTTTTGATATGGTGGCCTCTAAAGTGTTATACTCCGGCCAAAAAATGTATAAACATTTGGCTGTCAATGCAGAGTTTGCTTTTCTCGTTAGCATATTCCACTAACCCAGTTGCATTCACACCAAATATGATGTGCTTAGTTAAGAAACTATACATATTCTGTAGCAAAATTACAAGAATTACTGTAAGATCTTGATGTTCATATTTATAGGGGTTAACCCTTTTTTTAAGGTGCTGAGTGTACTGGAGAAACATATGGAACTAATGTGGTATCTTCTTTTATGTAGGATGGGTTCAAGGACGATTCCTTGAGAATAATGAAGGATATTGAGAGAAACAGTTCTGGCTGCCAGGTTAGTGTGTAGTCTATTTTCATACTTTGTAAAGGGCAACAGTTTCGAATAAGAGAATTAGCATGACCAGTTGTCCATTTTGTTTTCTTGCTCTGGATGGGTTCTTTCTGTGATCCACTGCTTGAAATGATTACAATGTATAATAGATCAAGATTAATATTTTCTTTTTCCCTAGAAATAGTGGTTTACACGGTGTTTTTTTTTTTTTTTTTATCAGGTGATTCTATTTTCTGCCACTTTTAGTGAAACTGTTAAGGATTTCGTAAGGAGAGTGGTTAAGGATGGAAACCAGTTGTTTGTGAAGAAAGAGGAGCTGTCTTTGGATGTAATTAAGCAGTACAAGGTGTTCTGCCCAGATGAACTTGCTAAGAATGAAGTGATAAAGAACAAGATATTTGAGCTGGGGAAAAACTGGGGCCAAACCATAATATTTGTTAGGACTAGGAGAGATGCTGACAGGTTGTATAAGGAATTGGAGGATTTTGGATATGATTGTACTTCAATTCATGGAGCTACCATCCAAGAAGAAAGGGATAGAAAGGTTGAAGAGTTTAAAAAAGGATTAACTAAGGTCCTTATATCTACTGATCTCCTCTCAAGAGGATTTGATCAGCAGCAGGTGATAATTAATTTGCATCATTTAGCTGGATTGTTATTTGCTAAATTCATTCAAAAACTGATGACTTAGTGCTGTTTTGTCATTGAATTAAAGGTTGGTTTGGTTGTTAACTATGACCTCCCGGTCAAGTATGAATCCATGGAACCTGATTATGAAGTGTACTTGCATAGGATTGGGCGGGCTGGACGATTTGGTCGCAAGGGCAAGCTTATTTTATCGTTTTTTTTTGGTTGTTTCTTGAACTTTACTTCATAGCATCTTGCTAAGGGTTACTTTGGTGATTGCTCCAGGGGCTGTGTTTAACTTGCTATGCAGTGATAGGGATAACTTGATCATGGAGAAGATTGAAAATCATTTTAATCACCAAGTTGCTGTGGTAATGCTGCGTCTTCCTCCAAAACATGCTTAGAATTTTAATGAATATTTGGTATATAAGGTTTCAAATTTGGTCTCTTTGTAGGAAAAGGTGGACATTCAGCATTTTGCTTAATTAATGTTTTGTTTGATTTGTTTTCTTTAGAAGCTCAAATGGGTCTTGTGAATAAAAATTGAGGATAGCGTAGTATTTTGTTTTCTTTTTTCATTGGCTGCTCATGGCTGTTCTCTCTTCCTTGCCTCGTCCCACCGTGTTCCTTCTATCCTCATCCCTTCTCTCCCATCTCATTCTTCTGACCTAATGGGTGTGTCAATAAGAAGTTGAGTTAGAGAAGTACTTGTGTTTTATTCATTTGCTTTATTCTCATTGGCTGCTCGTGGCTTTTCTCTCTTCCTTGCTTCGCTCCCCTTCTCTCCTTACTCATTCTTTCTCCTTCTATCTTCTTTCTTCCTCCAGCGCTAGTCCTGCCCAGCCAGTGACCTCTTCGTTCTCTCCTGTTTTCTTCTTTTCCCCAACCCGATAGTTGGTACCACCTTCTCCTTTACTTCCTTTTTTGTTGTTCTCTGATGGATGAAATGATGAATTTGCCCTCACTTTTCACTTCCATTGTTAGGGTCCTGTTGGGACAAAGATAGGGGTACCATTTATGTTTAAGGAAAGTGAAACCCGTCCTTTCCTTTTTTTTAATTAAAAAACTCAGTTAAGGAAATCTAGGAACTAAGGATGTTTCTGATACTGGCCGCTGCTCATGTAGAAGCAATTGTTTCCGCATGTAGCAGATATGTTGATTTTGCATCTTCAATCATAAGAAGTAGAGTTTCTTTAACACTTTCTATTGCAATTTCCTGGATTTAGATAGATTCCTTGTTTCCATGTTCCTTTTCATTTTGGGACTTCTGACTGACAAGCTCAGAGGCCACTGGGAGCATTAGCCTTTACTTGGTGCCCTACTTGAAGAAACTCTTTCTTGTTGAATTTGAAGTAAGACTTGATCCCATTCATACCCTTGGAGATACTTTGGGTCTGACGTGAGGCAGACCTAGGCCCAACGTGTTTCAAACTTGGGAATTAAGCATAATTATTAAGCCAAAAGAGCAAATCATATAGTGAGTTCGTTTTTTGGACAGTTAGAAAATTCTTATACTTGTTTCATTTATTCCTCAGGTTCCAAATTGGAAGAGTGACAAAGATTTTGAAGCTGCATTGGATCAAGCTGGGCTGATATAGAGTATCTTGTTGAGAGTTCTCTTAATATTTACAGTTTCGCCAAAGCTTTTTTCTTGAGAAGAAGAGTCAGTTTTAGGAATTCTCTGTGCTTGTAAACTTTACAATGTTTATTTTTACTTGTTACAGAAAATAATCCAAATATTTGGTGTAAAAGTTGAAGTTATTGATTTTTTCTTTATGATAGTAAGTGTCAGAATTTTGTTCCTACTTTCTATGCTGTTGATCTCGTTTCGTTTGGTCCCATTGTACATATTATTCTTAAAATGTGGCTCGTGGCGTTTTGGTTGGTAATATTAGAAGAACATCCTCTTGAAGACTTCTCCTGCAAGGGCAATCTCTAATGCACAGGCCCTGCATAAGTGAATTGGTGCTCTTTCCCTTCAGCAGTGATAACACATCCTTCCCAATAACGAGTTCAGAAACTTATCAAGGTCATTGGAGACATGTTAAGGAGCTCCACCTTTAACAACCTAATTTTTGTTAGGAGCATCTGTCACAAGTAAATCTTGCAAGTTTGCAACTAAGGCTGACGCATTGGCATCTTCTCATTTTATCCTTTCATCATTTTCCCTTTCTTTTGATTTTCTTTACTTCAACACCATCATATGTCCCACAACAATAATTTTGTGATAACTGAGAAAAATAGAGGTGAGTTAGTTGGAGTTGTTGCAAGTGAGAGAAGAACGAAAGAAGAGAGGAGGAGAAGGGAAACAAGGATTTGAGAGAAGAAACTATTGTGCCTCACCCCCTCATGTTTAATTCTTATTTAAAAACAGCTAAAGGTATGTACAATCTTAATACAGACTTGGTTTCCCACAACCTGATTCCTAGAAACTAACATTACATAGAAAAAGATGTACAAGGAAAATGTTGGAAAACACTTCACATGTCAAATTACATTATACATGTTCAACTTGTTACATAAACAATCAAACTGCTTCTTCAATAGTTCTTTGGTGAAAAAAATCCCCCAATTAGTCTTCTGATTGAACAAAGTGTTACATTCCTGCTCATCATTGTTTCTCAAATAAAGTGGAAATCGAGCTTGATGTAATTCTTTCTTTCATGAAAAATTGGGTTGCTTGTAATAAAACTGTTTCTCGAATAAAGTAGAAATCTACCTTAATGTGCTTCTTGCCATTATGAAAAAAATGGGTTGCTTGTAGTGAAAATAGTTGTTTGATTAGCACAAGCCATAGTCATGGGTTTGCTGGTTGAAAATTCAAACTCTATCACCAATAAATTTCTCCATATTAAAAACCCACATTATTAGATCAAATCACCACTGATTATTTTTGCTTTTGCATGCCATCAGATCACCTCCAACAAAATATATGTATAATAAACACTTGTTGACCTCTTATCACTCTTTGGCCCTAGTTAGCATTATTAGATGGTCATGTGTCTTGTACAACTACTTTTTACCAAATCCTCCATTTAAAAACCTTGCCTCTAGATGCAATTTCCATTGATTTTCCATAAATTGACTCAATAACTTTCTATACAGATGTTAAGAGGAGTGACAATGCCAAAAATGAGTTTACCAACAAGTTGGCAATAATGAATCTTGTCCTTGAGAATTAGGGACAATTTGTCATGCAAATTCACATTGCTAACCATAGGTGTATCCACCATTTTTGCACCAAGGAGACATGTTTCACTCAACAAATTAATAACATACTTCTTTTAGGACATGACAATACCTATTTTATTCTTGTAATATGAGTCCAAAAAATACTTAAGGTACTAAGTCTTTTTTTTTTTTTTTGTGGAAATGACGAGCCAAATAGTCCTCAACTGTACTATTACCCTCTATATCATCTCCATATATAATATCATCCTCATAAACAATCAAAACCACCAATCCTGTATTAAGGTCGGGAACAAGTTAGTTTGAGGTCGGGTTTTCACGTCGTACCCCAAACTTGAAACCTGGCCTTGAAAAAATACCCAAAGAGGATTGGAAAATCAACCATGTCCCCTCCATATTCCCTATTTCCCTTAATCCTATCCTCATAGCCCCATCCCATCCCCAACTTGTCCTTGTATCCCTGTCTTTTCGCCAACCCATCCTTGTTTCTTTGCCTTGTCCTTGCATTTTAAGTATTTAATTCCCACATGTCGAGTTTGGGTAAACCCCGTCCCTGACCAAAAACCCTATGAATATTTTTTCCCATCCCATCCACAACTTGCAGAGCAAAGCAAAAACCTTGTCCTTGGATTCTTTTGGGTCAAGTTCTTCACAAAACTAGGGGTCTCAATTTTAATTGTTTAATCCATTTTTAATTCTTTCATTTATTTAATAAAACAAAACTGATTAAAAATTAATGTGATCGACTAATCATGTAATTTTATCAATTTATCATTTACCATCCAAGAAATGAAAGAAGCTTACTAGATATAATTTCATACCCTATTACCAATTATTAATGTATAACGGGTAAATTTCATAATTTTAATTTCCTACAAAGCCCTAACCCATCTTTGGCTTTGTTCTCTGGCTTGACCATCATTTCTCCTTCCAAGTTCCACCTTGAACTCTCATTCTCTTCCTGTTAGTACTTGTCGGTGAGCCCTCATCGGTCAAGTTCATTTTCTCTCTTCTTGATGGCATCAATCTCACATCTCTTGTCTTCTCTCATCGTCTCCTCCTTTCCAATCCTGGTGGCACCTCTTGATGACCTCTACTCTCTTCCTAAAGCTATCCCTTTATTTCTTAGTTCTTCTCATCTCTCTCACATCTTTTGACTTCTCTCAACCTCTCACGAGCACCGGCATTGTTCACCATGGAGTCTTGTTAGATAATAATTAGGTTGTTGTGAATAATTTACTTAACAAGCAATAAATTTTTGCATATCCAAAATTTGTATTTTAAATTATTTGATTGTTTATATAGGATGAAGTAATGGAAGCTAATTTGGTGTTCGAGTTTTGTTGATCTTCATTTTGGCATTATTGTTTTTACCCCACTCACTATTCAACTAGTTAATTTCTAGAATCCGTATATCAATAGTTTAAAGCCTGCTCACTCTAATTTTCTCTTCAATTGGACTATTTTATTTTTATTCTTTTATTAAAATATTTTTGCTTCCATTTTCAAGTGATTTTGTTTTCTGTTGGATTTTGTCCACAGTCTTTTATTATTCCTTTATTGTAATGATAGTCTACAAGTGTCATTTCTTGGTGATAAGAGGTAAAAGTTGTGCTTGGTTGTTATGGTTCTGGGTTAAGTGGTTGGCTTTTCGCTTACCTACCATGCCGGTCTTTTGGGTAGTATTGGCTAGATACTTAACATTTGGTATCAGATCCACTACTTACGTTGAGAGTGTAAATCTCGGAGGGGGCAACCTAGTGGTGTTGCTAGAGTGGGCTGTTGTGGACGTCGGCTCGTAACGGATGAGTTTGAGGGCAAGCTTTTTCTCCAAGGGGTGTGTGATGTTATGATCTTGGGTTAAGTGCTTGACTTTCCACTTACCTACCAGGTTGGTCTTTTGGGTAGTATTGGCTAGGTACTTAACATTGGTCCCTTGGTTAAAAAATTTCTTAGTTTTTATTTTATTTTATGGGAAATTTTGGATTTTTCGAGTAGATATCTTCAATATTTTTTAACAACAAGTACTTCCTACTTGGGATTGGGTCAAAATATCTATTCTTCTTCCTAGCATTGCAGCTTTAGTTATCAAGTTGAGTTTGTAAATATGATAATTTTATTTTGAGCAAGGTGGATTTAATTAGTGTTGTTGTGTTGGTTTGACATCTCTAATCTTCAATATTATGTCAATTGTCCATAAAAGATTATTTTCCTGAATCCTTTGGGTTCAATGAGTAACTTGTTCCTTTAAGAAATTTTGACATTGTCCTTCTAAAATCATTGCATTCTTTTCAGGGCTTTCAGAATAAAATCAACTCAACTTTGTTAGATAAATATCTAATTATAAGAGAACTCAACACAATCAAAATTTAATAAAAGATATCTTACTTCCAAGTTTATTTAACGTAGTTCGATTCTTATAAACTTTTTCATTTTCTTTCATTTGCATATCCATTTACTCGTTATCGGATCTATAATCTAGTAAATTATAAAGAATGGAATTCATTTATATAATAATTAATTGAAACAAAATGGAATAATAGTTTAGTAATCAAAACGATACCGAAATAAGCTATTTTGTTTCTTTTTTATGCCATTTACATCGCATGCTAAACTTGATCCAATGACCGCCCCTGTTCAATATGGCATTTTAACATGAACGTAGAGTAATTAAAGTGTCTTCAAACAGACATGAAAGTCATAACTACCTAGCTAAATTTATAAACCCTTGCTTTAACCTATTCAACTTTTTATTCAAATTCCATACTTTTGTAAACTTTCGCTCAAAACAAATCGTGAAAGTTGCTCAATATGAATTTCCTTAGATAAGTCACTATACAAAAAGTGTTTTTAGCATTAAGCAACTATAAGGCCCACCTTTATTAGCAATGACAAATAATAGGATATGAGAGAAAATTGAGATGAGCAATTGGGTAAAAGGTTTCCACATAATTAACTTCATAAGTTTGGTTATAACCTTTACCTACTATCTTGGCCTTGTAACGATAAAGAGCTCTATCACAATTGCATATTATGGTGAAAACCACTACATTTGGTTGGCAAGTCACTTAAAGTTCTAGTATTTTTAGATAGTAGGGTTTACATCTCCTCTTCCATTGTAGCTAACGAGGGCTCTTTGTATGACTTAGGAATAATAATTTTACTCAAAGGACAAGGCAAAAAGTTTATATTTAAGTGTGAAGAACTCAACGACACAAACTGAGAACGAGGATGTTGAGTACTAGATCTAACCCCTTCTTGAAAGAACAATGGGAAAATCCAAGTTGGAGAGCAGTGGAGGTGGTGTGGGTTACCTTCTTTTATCAAATGTTGATGGAAAACTAGAAGTGGAGGCCGGTTCATGTCATACAACCATAGGCTGCAAGTGCTTAGGCATGTGATTGGCCAAATCCTACATTTGGAGTCCAGAAGAGGAAGTTGTATGGCAAATTCATGTTAATCAAAGGCAAAACGAAGGAAGAAACCTTTTCCAAAAAGGTGACATCAACAATAATATATACTCTGTGATTAGTTTGATCAAAGCACATAGAACCTTTCTGAAGATGAGACTAGCCTAAAAAAATACACTTAATAATGAGGGAAAATATTTTATTATGATTAAGACTATAGTTACAAACACGTATGCCCAAATAATTTGGGTGAAAGAGGGTAAAATGGGATAAGAAGCAATTAACATTGTATTACTCAAAAAAAAAAATGTTTAAGTACTTCAATGTCAAATGGAAAGGAATGCGCAATATCTAGGAGGTGACAGTTTTCCCACTCACCTACTCCATTGTGGAGTACACAAGTAAGATTTTGATGCACAATTCCAAGGGTACAATGAAAGTCACTAAATTGTTTACTACTACACTCAAAGGCATAGTTTGATCCAATCACATGAATGAGTGTATCAAACTGACTCTTAACTTTATTATAAAACTTCTGAAACACCACAAAGACTTTACTTTTGTCCTTTAAAATAAAATCAAAGATGTACAATTGAAACCATTTGTAAATGAAATGGGGGGGGGGGGGGGGGAGGGGAGGGGGAAGGGGAGAGGAGAGGATAGATTTGCCCTATTGTAAATTTTAAACCTTTTCTCACTCAACCTATGCGCATTTCTCCTTTTGATATGAAAAATCAATACTCAATGCATAATGCACAAGTCATACAAGGAATACCACAATTTTTATAGCGGTCTACGACTCAAACTTAAGTTGGTACATACACTCCCATGGTGTTTGCACCTGGAGTTGAATTCACTATGTAAAAAGGCCAAATGACATCTACATCAAAGAGCCACAAAAGTCAAATTATAGTCTTTGCCCACATAAGGACTTCCGTCACTCCATTGACCATAACAACAAATTTACAACATATTCACTTACAAGATTTTACAACGCACTAGACTCATCAGCATAGACCCACATAGGATTTTCAATAACTCACTAGGCTACACATGTCTACCACCCACACAACAATTTTCATGGCTTATTAGCTATAGAAGCTTAAACCCACATACTTTTTGGTCCCACCCACGAAGGTTTTGCAAGATATGTAAGTTAAAGTTTAGGAGTTACCTACACAGGGTTTATCCTATTACTATAGCAAGTTCTACTTGCTTTACAATCAAACCGACTATTTGCCTCTCAAATAGACTAAAACAATAATTTAGCACAAACAAAAATTACATCCCAATCCTAATGTGACTTTCCATTCATAACAATAATTTAATAACATTCATTCAATTAGATTTGAAATTATTTGGCCCTTTTGAAAAAAGTTGATAATGATTAAAAAATAAAAACTTGATTTGAACCAAATTAATGCCTAAACAATATATTAGGCCAAAGTCTTTTGCACTAAATGAAAACTTGGAATTCGATTGAGATAAACAAATTGGTACAACCTAATTTAGTTGTATGAAAGAGCCATTTATTCCAAGCAATCCAAGTTTATTGTTATCTGTTAACTCATTCAGTTTGTGAGATGCTTCAAAGCAAAGTATATCTCTATTTTTGTTGATATATGCCAAATGGGCCTCCTTCAAGCTTTGTCTTTATATCTGTTGAGGCAGTGGGTGAACATTAGTAGATCCCATTTCATTCCATGAAAATTTACTTTAAAATGCCGCTTTAAGCAATCATGAATCTCCTTAAACTGAAGATTTTTCTTGATTACAAATAAAATGGTTTAATTGTTTGGGATAGCGATCAGTTAGAGTAGTTTGTCTTAGTGAAATAAACTCAATTCAAGAATATTGTTTCATGGAGAGAAAAATACTATTTGATAAAAGTGACTGATTGTCTATAATCTTTACAGATTGATTCAAATTACAACATTTCAATGTGATTGAGTTTTGTTCGTAGATTTGTTGATTAATCTATGAAGGGTAGTAGTCAAAATTTGTTGTAACTAGTTGATAGGTTGTTGCTCTTTGGGCCCTAATTTTAGTGATCTATTGTAATTTAAGACTACATATCTTATTGCTTTCTTTTTCTCTCATTTTGTCTTTCTTTTGCATATGTTCTTGATCCTTTGTTTATTTCTTTTGATGACTATAGGTAGGCTCTTGGTCTATGAGTCATCAAAGAAGAAGGTAGGTGGCCTAAAGTGTGTTGGTTTTTTCTTTCCCAAGTCTGTATAACAATGAGTTTACACCTGGTTATCTCCTTTGCAAGGAGACTCAACTTGAAATTTCCATTTGGAAAACTCCATTACGAGACCATGGAGTTGCTTTCGAAAAACCCATAGTTTTATTTGTGTTAGAACTTGGAAAAAGGAAAAACACAAAAAACCACAGGAGTCAGGGTAAGGGAAAAAAAAACCCAAAAATTGAAGTGCTGATAGTAGAACATTCCAATCAAGTGAGAAGTCTATCATTATCAAACAAAAACTAAAAACAAAAGACATAAAAAGTAAACTACTAATATTAGAATGTCCTAATTAAGAGAGAAGTCTTTGTTGAAGAATTAAGCCAAAATATAATATTGCTCCTAAAAAGCTAAAATATAATGTTTTCTACATCCATAGTAAAATTTTCAGATTAGCCATTGGGTTGTAATAAACAATTGGTAGTTCTTTTAAATCCCAAAACCGTTAGTATTATTTTTCAAAGCGATTGTTTCTTAAGAATTGACGTTATATTAAGAGTCGAGTACTCGAAGAATGATCATCTGCATTTCAATTTTCAAAGACCTGTTATTTTTATCGAATACAATAATGGAGTTATCCTTGTGTATGACAATTTTTTCCTTTTTCCATTTTAAATCTTTTTCAATTTTCATATGCGCCATTGGTTTGTAATAAACAATTGGTAGTTCTTTTAAATCCCAAAACCGTTACTATTATTTTTCAAAGCTATCGTTTCTTAAGAATTGATGTTGTATTATGAGTCGAGTACTTGAAGGATGATCATCTACATTTCAATTTTCAAAGACCAGTTATTTTTATCGAATACAATAATGGAATTATCCTTGTCTATGACAAATTTTTTCTTTTTCCATTTTAAATCTTTTTCAAATTTCATATTAGCCATTGGTTTGTAATAAACAATTGGTAGTTCTTTTAAATCCCAAAACTGTTACTATTATTTTTCAAAGCGATCGTTTCTTAGGAATTGACGTTATATTAAGAGTCGAGTACTCGAAGAATGATCAGATTTTCAAAGACCTGTTATTTTTATCGAATACAATAATGGAGTTATCCTTGTCTATGACAAATCTTTTCTTTTTCCATGTTAAATCTTTTTCAAATTTCATATTAGCCATTGGTTTGTAATAAACAATTAGTAGTTCTTTTAAATCCCAAAACCGTTAGTATTATTTTTCAAAGCGATCGTTTCTTAAGAATTGACGTTGTATTAAGAGTCGAGTACTCGAAGAATGATCATCAGCATTTCAATTTTCAAAGACTTATTATTTTTATCGAATACAATAATGGAGTTATCCTTGTCTATAACATTTTTTTTCTTTTTCCATTTTAAATCTTTTTCAAATTTCATCACTTTTCTTGATTTTCCTCATCTTTGTTTGGCATTTCTACTGCTTGTTTGGATTAGAGTAAGAAAAGCTGAAACCTTTTGGAGTGTTTTTTTATTAAGTGTAAAAATACTATTTATATTGTAATTATAAACATTTTAATTAAAATTTCTGTTATTTCCTACAACAATACAAACACATGAAAATAATTACCTGTCATTTTATTTTCCTTGGTGGCACAAAGGGTAGCTTTGGTCATCCTATTGGAAATATCTGGCTCACATGATCGACGGTTGGATCAACTCTCCGACTAGCCATGTTTTCTTCGTTCGAGGGATAACCCTAAGCCATTGTATATGCTGGGCCTGCGCGATTGTTACGAGCGCAGCTGACAGGTTTTTGAAAATTTTGTTCGCGTCTCAGCCTCTGGTATGACCCTCCTAAATTGGCAGTACGGTTTCGATCGCAACGAGATGAGGGTTTCTGCCTTTTTCTTTTGCTTTAGTTCCTCGATCCTTTTTCCGGGTTCTTCGGCCGATAGTTTCTGAGCATTTTAAAATTGGTGCATGGATTGCTGATCTATTATACCCACTGCATCCTTGGGTTTTATCTGTTTGACCATGTTTTATGAGTTCTTAGTTTTATTTTTATTTTTGAATGTTTTCATTTCTAATTTCTGACATTGCTGTAGGTGTTGAATGACATTAGTATTACTGTTAAGAGTCTTTCCTTTCAGCTTCTTTATTCAGTTGTCGAAGATAACCTTAGTTGATTCTGTTTTTTTTTTTTTTTTCCTTAGATCAGATCCCTAAATTGTTAGTCGCTAGATGTCTAGAAGAAACCGCGGTGGTGGTCATCAGCACTCGGTCAAAGGTGCTGGGCTGCCGCCTCCTATCCTTGATACTCCACCTCCTCATCCATATGCCAGAGGCCACTTTGGACCGCCATTACCGCATCATGCTCTTCTCGACGAGCTCCGAGACCCACCACTGCCCTTCCCCCGTGGGGCTCATCTTCCTCCACACCCGGCTATTATTGAAGAGCGCCTTGCTGCCCAGCACCATGAACTCCAAGCTCTCCTTGTAGACAATCAACGTCTAGCTGCCACCCATGTAGCACTGATACAGGAGCGTGCTGCCGCTCAACATGAACTCCAGCACATGACCCATGTAGCAGGGTCCATGCATGCAGAGAAGGACTTGCAGTTGAGGGAGTTATATGATAAGTCTCTTAAAATTGAAGCTGATCTTCAGGCTTCCGAATCCCTCCGAGCAGAGCTCATGCAAGTGCGAGCAGGTATACAGAAACTTAGTGCCTCAAGGCAAGAGCTCACTAATCAAGTTCAGGCGCTCACACAGGATTTGACAAGAGCAAATGCAGAGCTGCAGCAGGCTCCTGCGTTGAAGATGGAGAGTGATGCCATGAAACAGGAATTGCACCGAGCAAGGTACTGATGCTTTTGACACTATATTGGTCGTACAATAGACTATCATGTGATGCTCCACATATAGTGATTTAGTGGATTTGGCTTTCCCATGGGGATAAACATGATGATTTGTTCTGGTTCGGATTTAGTTTATTATGCGTCATTCTTTTTTTTTATGGATAGCTAAAGGTGTGTACTATTTTTATGAGTAGAGCTGCGATTGAGTATGAGAAGAAAGCACATGCTGAGAATTATGAGCAAGGTCAAGCCATGGAAAAGGATTTGATTTCCATGGCATGGGAAGTGGAGAAACTACGTGCTGAGATTGCTAATGTAGAGAAGAGAGCACGTGCGTCTGCAGCTGCTGGGAATCCAGGTATTGAGGCTCGTAGATGTGATGTGCTTAATCTATTTTCTTGATTTTACTCTTAGCTAATGGGAAAATCCACATAACTATGTTTAACCAGCTTGAGAATACATAAATACAGTTTTCTGAAACCATATGAGCTTAATCATTGAGAAAATTTTCTTTAGTGATGATTTACGAAATTTACAAAACAAGAATCTTGTTCTGGTGGCCCATGCTTGAACTTAAAAAAGCCATGCACATGCATAGTCATTCACTGAAGAAATTCCACATAAGACATGCATAAACCATTAAGAAAAAAAAATATAAGGAACCAGATCATGAGATTTTTATTTTAATGGTGATTTCTGTAGATTTTATTTCTTAATATTGTACAGAGAGAGAAAAAACACTTCCTCAATTGTATGAAGAGGGAAATGAATCCAACTAGGAGAAAGCCTAGATACACCCTCCTTTACTAGAGCATCAAGTATGTTATTTGCAGCCTTCAGGGTATGCTGAGATTGTAAGACAGAGAATTCCATTATCTTGATTTCACCAACACAAAGACAAACCCACAAAAGAGGAATTTTATTTTTATTTTTAAGTTGGGGATCCTTTTTTTACCTGGCCTGATCATGAGAACTTAAGTGATTGTGGCACTTGGCTTTTCTGTTTTGTCTAATGCGTTGCTCTTATGCTCATTAATGTTAACATCTCTAATTTGGGTCTTTATGATCCACAGGCACAGCTTATGGTGGAAATTGTAGCAATGCTGATGCGGTATATGCATCAAATTCTTACCCTGTAGGCTATGCCGTGGATCCTGTATGTGTTCTTCCTATGATAATGATCTTTGTCTTTTTGTCATGTGTATATTGAAAGCTTTTTCCTACATCAAGCTTGTTCATGTGATTCTTTACCCTGCTTTTTTACATCTTAGGTGCAAGGTGGTGCTGATCCTGGTTCTCAGTATGGCATTATGCAGAATGTCTGGGGAGCATATGACATGAAACGAGCTCATGGACGGAGATAAATGATGTATGTGCATATTATGGGAGAGTTGTCTGCTCATGTTGCTCATCTGGGTCTGAGAACTTGGATTGGAACAAAGTGGCTACATTCATTGAGGCCCAAATGTATGAAATGTATTTCTGAAAAACAAGCCTTGTGCATTAGAAAGGGCTTTAATGTGCCCGCTTGCAGATTTTAGCATATGTGATTGCCATGCCCATATGGTATTGTTATTTTTAGTTAAGATGGCTGCCTTTCTACTGTGTTCTATCATGTTCATGGAGCTGGATCCTATATGATCTCTGAATGATCCTTTACCCTGCTTTCTTTCTGCAGTATGTGAATTTTAGCTTGTTATCTGCTACTTGCTTTTTGTGTCAGTGTACTTGGTGTAATTAGATTCTTTGGCTTAGTATCTATTCCAGTTCATCGGATTTGGTTGGGTATAAAAAATCATGTGATTTGGTTAATATAGTTCATAATGTTGAGTGTCCCTTCCTAGGCCTTAGGTCAAAGCTCCTACTTTTGCAACCAACCTAGAGGTGATGCTATGTGTTTGACAAAAACTGATGGCATATTTTTCTGGTTTCCCGTTGCTTTCAGTACATGGGGCTTGACAGGGTTTAGGATTATTTAAAAGATGATGGTAGAGACTCGTAGGAAGTCTTTGGTTGGCTGATGAGATTTTGTATATCCTATATAATGTTAGGAGATAGTTACAGAAAGATCTTTATGCTCTGGCTACTGAATTTTAATGTATAGGAGTCTGTGCCCGACAGATTTTTTTTATTGCAACAATGGAAGAAAAAGAACGAGGATTTGATTGTGGTAATGCATCATACCCTTCAACATTGTCCAAAAATAATGTCTTTTGAACTTTCTGGCTTGTCATGCTAATTTGATATGCTTGAGGGCTAAAATCTTGGGAACCCTCCGATAGGACATTTCAAATTAAATTTTGACGGAAGCGCTTATGGGTGCCCAGGCACCGCTGGGTATGGGGGAGTTATCCATGACGAAAATAGAAATCTTCTTTTCTCCTACGCTGGGCCAATTGGACTGTCTGACTCTACCACTGCTGAACTTTCTTGATTGTCTAATGGGCTAAAATTTTTCAAGCAACATCCGGTGGGCCTTCTCTGCATTGAAGGTGACTCAAAAATCGTTATCAACTGGTGTGAGAAGTCCTCTGCACCTCATTGGCGGCATTGGGATATTTTTTATGATATTTGTAATTTAATTTCTCAATTGCAATATAATTGGAAATACATTCATAGATCAGCTAATCATTTAGTGGATATTCAGGCTAAATTAGGCGTTTCACTCCAACACCTTGTTGTGGAGGAAGATTCTTTTTAGCTAGGTATTGTAATCTTCACTCTTTTAATAAACATTTACACCTTTTCTAAAAAAAAGTAGTCTCTGCAACTTTTTGGGCAACATTTTTCTCCTTTTTTTGGTAAAAAATCTTAGTTGATTGTGTACCACTGAGTCCAGAAGTTTGAATTGAGTTGGTTATGTGTTTGAACTTCAGCTTAATGCTGTTATCTGCAGTATGATTCAGCCATGGATTCTAACATTAGAGTATTAGTGGTCTTCAAAGCTTGTTTCTTTTTTCGTTTACATCAAACGACTGTCATCATATCACCTCTAATTTAGGATTTCCTACCGGCTGATGTCAAGAGATAAGTAATGTCTGTTAAAAAAAAGAATGAAATTACTTGTACTACCTAAGGTTCTCGAATAGCCTTCATTCATTTTCAGCATTCAACCTAGACATTCATATCAGAAGCTCTTTTAGCTTCTAATGTGGTGGTTGTCATAATCTGATATGTTGAGTCGATGTCATATCTAATCACAAGTGAACTATCTTGATGGGGCACAGGAATGGGAGCTCGTGGCACTTAGTAGAGTAGTTATGTTGAGAACTCATGACTTATTGATGCGAAGCGGGATAGCTTTTGTGTCAATTTTACCTGCAATTTGATGGAGCTGCTGGTCGTTGCAAGGCAAGTTGATGGTTGGAGCCCTTACAGTCAGATGGTTCAAGTAAGTGATACTTATTGAGTATTTTTCGTTGTATTACTGTACTCATGTTAGTTTTTCTCTGTAGTTGTTTCTGGGCTTTCTCTAATATTTTTTAGGTCTCCATGGGTGAGTATTGAAAGTTTGTTTTTATATGCACTAGGGTTGGTCTTCTGTAAATCAGGTTTTCACTGTTTCAGTGCTTGGTCAAGTTGTTTTCAAATAATCACAGCAGACTCAGTGGCTTATTGAAGGGGAGGATGTTACTGTTAAGCCTCTGTCGTTGCACTTTTGCTCCAATATGCCATTCTTTGTTCAATCATCAAATCCATATAACGATATATGGTGGAGAATATTTAAATTAGATTGGGCAAGGGACCTCATCTTGACATCAGAATGGGTTTAACAAACGTTTCTTACCTCCTTTAGAATTAGGTTGTTTCTCCTAGCATTGAGTTTGTTTCTGGATATCAGAATGACAAAGTTCCGTGATAAAAGTGTAAGCAATTTGGTTGCAAATGCTCATAGATGCATGTCTTTGAAGGTAGATGAATTATGGTGGGTTTAGTGTTCAGGGAAAGTGTATCATAGAAACTGAAGTTGACGTTCTCACGGAGAAACTGAAGTTAAATTCCAGGTTGATATGCTTTCTAAGTTAGAACGCATTTTTTGTGCTAGAGTAGTAATAGAGTGGAGGATGTGACACGACTTTATCTTTATAGAAATTGAAGGTTGCAATTATCAATCGCATCATACCACCTTAGTTCACTTGAACCTCTTCAAGTGAAAGTAAAATCTGCACCTTTTCTGTGGTAGTTCACTTTCTATCATTTAGATTTGTGTGGGATGAGTGAAATCTCTGGATGAAGTGAATTCTGACTCCATTTTCATTTTCATTTTTTTTTTTTGGCTAATTTATATTAGTGAAGGTCAGTTCACAGGGTTGCTTTCCCTGTGCTTAATAGGGTCTATATTCTTCTGTTTGTTTGCGTTTGTATTTTTCTCAAACATTGGTTGGCAGTGACTGTTTACTTAATTAGAGAAAATAATACAGCAATGATCCACGAAGTTGAATGAGCAAGTGATTGACAAAACTATGTAGTTAAGCATTTGCTTCTCAAACATTTAGTTTAAAAAGTGCATATGATTGTGTTCTTAAAAAAAATCTTGTTTATTGTGAGTTGACTTCATAAATAAAGTGAACTGTTTTTTACAAAATATGGTAGCTAGATCATGGCCTTTGACTCAGTGTTCACGTGGGGGAGGGGGGTTAGTATGAGGTCATGGGTTCAAGTCTCACCAAGGGTAAGGAGAGTGTGTGCATGCGTAATCAACATCCAAAAAAAAAAGAATATAATTGTGTTCTGTGGTGTACTCGACACTTGGAATTCAGGATATGGTCAAGTCCAGTTTGAACCAAATAAAATTTAATGCTTTGTAACTGTTGCCTTCTTACTGTGCAAAGCCATTCTGGATTAAGTCATGACTTTTTTTATCCCACTGACTAGCTATTATGGGTTAATACATAGTTCATCATTTTCACGGGGAAACTGACATAGTTTTGGCCTTTCCGGCTAGATAATACACTCCATAAATCAATGAAAACTGTGTTTTTATATGAACTTTTTTACTTCCTTGGTTATTTGCTTGATATTTCTTCTTGAAGGTGGTTGGACATTTAGTTTGCATATCAAGAGGCTTGACTGAGTCATACACTATCTTACTCGGTTGTTGGTGTAGTACTATGAGTTTTATTCCGGTCAGGTTGTGTGAATTATACAGTGGCAAAATTTTGTTTTAGGTACACTTTAATCCAATGTTTTGACTGTCACCCAATTTTTGTTAGGCACTAGAGTCCCAGCTTTCTCATTGCTCTCCAGTTAGGGTGGAATCATTCCCAGCCTATCTTCTGTAGACTGTTGTAACTGCATGATTCAATTTGGTCTTGCTTGCATCTGTTCCGTAAATTTTGTGGGTTTTTCATATATAACCCACAAAATGTATTTTCTGTTTGTGGGCCTTATTATTATTTAATTATACTTTGAAGCAGCTGTACAAATTTCTTGATAGGAAATAAAGCTTTACAGATTATTAATTCTTAATGGCATGTGATCTTTATCTTGCAGGGTTTTGTTTCTTGGACTTTAATATTCATTACACTTTTAATTATTTTCTCATGTAGGAAGGAGTGCTTGACTCTGGAGTCCATGTATGTCATATCAAATGGAACATTTTTGGTGCTCCATCCGATTTCTGTTATTCCTTTTTTTTGTCCAAAATCTCCGAGGTACACACCCCCTGTTCCCAGATCATACTGTTAGTCTTATTCAGTGAGCTCTATTATTTTGGTCTCTTTTACTGTCAAAGCACCCTTATGTACATTTAAAAAAAAAGCACCCTTATGTAAGCATGCATAATTTATTTTATGGTTGTCACCTTTATTTTGTGTAAATAAATACCACAGCCTATGGAGTAGATTGCTTATAGATCCGGTAAATACTGAGTGGGTGAATGTCGGCATGTCGGCTTACTAAGTTATGTCTGTGCTTAGCTTTAGAAATACCTGCGTTAGCTCCAGAGTATGACTGATGCTTTATGTCAAAGGAAGCCAGCTGGTCTTAAAACTATTTGACTTTAGAAGTTGGCATTAGGTTTGTAATTTTGAAGGTAAAGGAACTGTCATCTATTTGTTTCGCATCCTTCATTGAGTAAAGTGGTTTCATTTTTGAGTAAAAATGTGCTCCTGTTATTTTAAAGGACAAGGATACTTCGCTCAAGTATAACAAAGGTGCCTGCGGTGAGTTTTTTGCTCTTTTGAAGGTTGCAAGATTAAAAAGATTGCCACTTTTCTATAACATCTATGAATATACTGTTATTTCCGTTTTGCCTTTCAAAAATAAGAGGGCTGAAAATAACTGAAAATAACAATCAACCATAAGCGCATTGGAGAAGAACTATAGAATATGAAGAGACGAAATTTGTATCTAATGCATTTGGATATCAGGCTTCGCTAACTTAGTTGGGCATTGAGTCCATATTCATTTTAAAGACATAAAATTTTAGTTCACCTTGCAATATGCCTAGCGGGCTTTGATGTGTTATTGACTGTTGGTTCAACTTCTCATATAGGCTAAAAGAACCATTTTCACATGTCCCTGTTGTTGATGCCCATATCCAGCTCCTGCAATGGTGCGGGAGGGTTAACCTTGCTCCTTTAAGTGATTGTGTAGCAATTCCCTCACCATTTGTGGCCCCCTTGCTCATTTGTATTGAAAATTCGAATTCTGCTGCAAACCACCCATTTTCTCTGGTGTGCTGTGAAAGGAAAGATTCTGACCTAACTTTCTAGGTTTTGGGTGTCAGGTTTGAGTCAAAGATGGCAAAATTAAGCCTTGATGTCCATGAGACAATGGACCATATATTCATGTAGAAGCACTTCACTTTTGATTTTGGAGAGCTGTTCTCATGAAATTTGGATTTGTCTGCCCTGGCCAACTATTTTTTACAACCCTTTCTGGGCCTACAATTATAGAAAAACCTATGGCATCTCTACATGGCACCTGTCATGTTGTGAACTTGGAATGAGCTTAATAGTAGAGCTTTGAGGGGAAAATTCTTCTGGTGGTGTCATTCTGTAAGAAACTCATTCTGTCATGCTATCAATTTGTTGCACATCCTTCATCAAGTAAAGAAGTTTCTTTTTCAAGTTAAAGTACTTCTGCTTTTTTTTGGAGGAAAAGGGTGCTCAACTTGAAGAATAGCATTGGTGCGATTCAATTCGAAAAAAAAAAGTATAGCACTGTTGCCCGTTAAGTTTTTAACTTGAAGGTCATAATATTAGAAAGATTTTGGATCTCAAGTTGTAGGTGTTTTCTGTCTTTGTCAATCTGAATCAATGGCTCTGTTAAAGGGTATTTCGAAAGCTCTAGGGGGTTAAGGCAGGCGGACCCCCTCTGTACTCTTCTCATCAATGTGTTTGGAGAAATCTTTGTTCTTGTTCATCAGTTGGGTCACAAATGTTGGATAACTGGTTTCAGTATGGTCAATAGTTCCATGACAAATCCAATTACTGCAATTTGCGAATGTCTCAGCGTGCTTTTGTAAAGGAACTGAGGTGGAATTTCTAATCCTAAAATCAAGGCCCAGTCTCTTTGAAGTAATCTCAAGACAAATAGGTAATTTGAATGAATCAGGGATCTTTGGGATATATATAGCTGAAGATCAAGTTCAATCACTGTTCAAAATTTTAGATAGCGAAGTGTTAGACTTGCCTTTCACATTTTCTAGTCTTATTCTTAGGGAGGCCATCTAAGATCCCAGTGGCGCCAAGGAGGTTTGCATGTCTTCTTACACCAATTGATGACAACTTGAGAATCGCCTTCGACATATAAAGGTCCTACCATCCTTTGATGAAACATTTTTAGGCCATTAAACAAACCAGTCAGCTCGGCTATAGTTGAATCTGAAATCCCTATTGGCCCGAAAGAAGAGAAGTGAAGATTTCCTTTATCGTGATGAATAACCCCTCCATATCCAGCAGGCCCCGGACAACCCAACGTGTTTCCATCAAAATTCACGAGAAATTATGAAAGAGGAGGGAGCAGATCCCTGACAACAATCGATTGTAGGATAGCTCCCTGCTTGGCAAGCACATCTGTTGTCGGATTTGCGGATCTCGGAATGTGAAACCAAATGCAAGATAAAATTAAGGTAATTTCTAGAATCTCCCGAAAGATGTCCTAATGACTCCACGGGGGAGAGGATGTACACTCACACCATCCAATGACCACATTCGAGTCCCCTTTAATATGAAGGGAACTGCTACACTTGTCTTTGAAAACATGGAGCCCGTTGAGGAGGCCATGAAGTTCAGCTGACGTAGAATCGGATATGCCTAAAGGGCAGGCGTAAGAGAAAAGTTGATTACCGGATGGATCTGAAATAACCCCTCCGAAGCCAAAAATCCTTGGATTACCAAGAGAAGAGCCATCAAAGTTCAACTTAAGGTAACCGGGTTGAGGAGGGGTCCATTCCTGCATAACTTGGACCTTTATCCCAGAGTGCATCATTGCCAAATTTCTCTAGTTTTCACAGATAACGGTACCCACTAAGGAGGAGAAAGACTTCTTAGTCAGAAGCCAAGAAGAGATACGTCCCACCACTCGGTCTGCAACACAGTCCGCTGATTCACTTTTTGTATCGAATCGCCTTCAGTTGCGTTCATTCCAAAGCCCCCATGGAAGGAAACTAGTGCAAGCAGAAATCATCACTTTTCCAAGACCCAGAAGGGGAGTACCCATGAGCGACTTGTTGAAAGAGATCAGATTAGCCACCATGCAGAATTGTAACCCCATCATACTAAGAATGGAAGTCCACACCTTCCATGAGAAGATGCATTCTAGCAGAATGTGGCTTGTGGTTTCAACTTTAGTGTTGCAAAAAGGGCACAAGGGGGTTGATTGAGGGGTGACCTCTTCTTCTAAGCACGTCTGCCTAGAGAATCTTGCTTTGACAGACACTCCACATGAAGAATTTTATCTTAGGAGGTGCACAAAGATGCCATACAAAATAGACCTCATGCTCTATTTGAGACGGATTGTAACCATTAATGTATCCAAATGCAGATGATACAGAGAAAGTACCTCTTTTGTCTAGCCACCAAATGAGCTTGTCGGCCTCTGAAGGTCGAATTTTTACCGAGTTTACAAAATCCATCAAACAGCTGTCTTCTAAAGCCTCTGTATCAAATAGACCCTTTCTGGGATGAAGGCTTAGACTACCCCCCTCAAAAGCATCAACTACTGATATGTCTCTACGTACAGAAAGGAGAAAAAGACTTCTAAAAGTATTCTATTGCGACTCTTGCCCCATCCACAAATCATCCCAAAACTTAAGGGATCTGCCGTTTCCAACAAAGAATCTATTGGCAAAGGAAATTTTTGGAAGAAGTAGGTATAATGCTCTCCAAATTGGAGATAGACCTCTCCGATTCCCTTCTAAAAACTACCAATGAGCGTCACCACCAAGCTTGACAAGAACCATTTCCTTCCAAAGATTTGAAGGAGTATTGAACTTCCATAACCATTTTAGGAGCAATGCTTGGTTCATTTCCTTGGATTTCCGAATCCCCAGGCCACCCATATTTTTTTGGCAAACAGACATCATCCCATTTGACCAGATGATATTTAAATGCATCACTTGATCCCCTTCATAGAAATCTTTGTTTGAGTTATCCATAGTCTTACATATGGATATAGGATAGGGCATAAATGATAGTGCATAGTTTGGGATGCCAGCAAAGCAAGACTTAAGGAGGATGAGCCTCCCAATCTTACTGAGTAGACACCCCTTCTAGGTTGCTAGCTAAGATTCAATTCTCTCAACCATCGGATTCCATAGACTTTTGCATATATAGCCATTGAATATGGCATGCCGAGATAGGTTGCTGGTAGGTGGCTTATTGTGCAACCAAATAAACTTGCCATATCTGCAAGGAGCTCAGAGTTGACATTGAAATCCACGAGAGGTTTTTCCCAAATTGACTTTCCTATCATAAGCTAATTCGAAGAGACCCCCTACCGCTTTAATCTTTCTAGCTCCATAAATGTTATTCTTCCTACCGCCGTGTGCTATCATGTCTCTTGGGGATTCGGTGATTTGCTGGGCTAGAATTTCCTTGAGTGATAGCAACGTCTTGTCGCTTTCTTCTTCTTTCGTAAGTAGTGATGACAGGAGGGATGCTGGGTTTAAATGTGGTTCGGGATCAACTCCATGCGGGGGTGATAGGGCGAGGCAAGTGGTGATAGCTTTTCTAATCTCAGAAGAGGGGAGACTTGCTCAACTGGGTTAAGGGGGAGGTTGGAGGTATCAAAAGCATTAGGATACAGATGGGGATTCCATTCCCCGACAGATGCAGAACTGGGGAGGAAGATTCAATCGGCAGAATTTGTGTTGATTTCCACTGCGCACTCGCCAAGTGGTCCGGTATTGATGTCAGGCCGAGATAGAGGACCGTTACAAGAAATGGTAGGAGGGTTTGGGTTGGGGAGATCCACGGTATTTACGGATCTCGAGGTATCGGGATACGTAGGCTGGCCCTCTCGGTTGTATTGGGCCTTGAGAGGAGACATGAGAGAGGGACTTGCCTCGATAGTATGGTTGACAAAATTTGCTTTCTCGAGACAATCATTGTGCTGGAGACTAGTGTATAGATGATGCGGGTCTATAGATCGCAGACTCCAAAGAGTATCTCGGGACGAGGGGGAAAATGGGGAGGTGAAAGGACTTATTTGGAAGAGGGGATTAGACAAAAGGGTTGTGATAGGGCAAGGGCTATTTTGGGGGTTTGGAAAGAGAGAGGAGGATGTTGGAGTGGATGGTGTTTCGGGATTTGGAAAAGTAGAAGTGGACGGGAGGGAGGGTGGAATTTCGGGATTGGGGAAAGTACCGTTTGAAAGGGTTATTGACAGAGGTATGGACGAGGGCATTGAATTTTCTAATGAACTATTAAAGCTTTGGCTCAAAATGCGAGATGGTCCAACTTTGGAAGCCGTGGAAGAGGGGAGGGACGTTGATCTTGACAAGGGCCCAACTTTCAATTTTTTGGGGTTCATGATTTGAATGACTACAGTGGCTTCGAAAATCAGGAAGGCGTCAGGTTTCAAAAGACTCCCCAAAAAATTTAAATTTGAGAATGAGCTAGAGTCCGAACTTGGTAACGATGTAGACTCCCCTGAGTATGAAGGGGTAGACATTGGGTTGACCCGGTTAGGAGGTGACGCGGACTTGGGAAAGGGTTGTCCCCTTCATGTCTGGCGAAGCTCCAGCGATTGCAAAATACCGATGTCTCCGAAAGAGACCTCAAGCCATATAAAATTTCCGCCGAAAGTTAGTTCCAAGAAAAGACTCTTGGACCATCGTGAGGTTGGGGGCAACAAAAGCCATGACAATGTCGAGCTTTCTTCTCTCCAACGTGTCATCTGCCCACTGTAGTATATTCCCAAAAGAACCGAAGACGCGTTGTAACACCTCCTCTGACCAGAGCTCTATCGGCAGGCACTGACTGAGATCCATTGACCGAGAGGACGACACAACGAGGTCTCCTCCGATTTCGACACGTTCATTTCCGTTTCTTGTTCCCGTATCCCGTCTTCCAGGACTGACTCTACCTCTTCCCTCGAGTTGAGAGATACCAACCACTTCGGAGGACCCAACCAAGATGTTTTGGATAGGTAATCACATTGTATCTTATCGCGGATCCATGCTGTGAGAGATTCGTTGGTCCAAAACTCGGACTTGGTCACCACCCAGAAGACTGATTTTAGCGCCATCTTTCTGGCTGAGAGGATGTCTTGGGGTAAATGGATGGTAGGGTTCTGGGTTGTGGGGAAGGGGATTTTCTGAGGGGATGGGGGTAGGCAACTGGGTTTAGATTTTTGATTTGTTCTGTGGCTTGTATTTGGTAGGGGGAAAAATGAGGGTATCTTTTCTTGGGGGAGCGGGATGAGTGGTCGAAGATTGTGAGCCATTCTTCGGTGGTGCCACAACATGCTTCTCTCCGATGGTAAGAATCATCTCTCGCAATAGTTTCCAATAGGACGCGGTTCTGAAAATCTCAGGGATGTAGATTCGAGCCATGATTAACGACCCCTTTCTTTGGACGATTTTGAGCTCTCGAATCCCCTTCTTTCGGAACACCGAGAGGGAGAAAGAAATTTTTCCTATTTTGATGTCCCGGAGTTGAGGTGCCCTCGCCGTTTTCCCATCTTCGAAGCAACGCGCGAAATCGGAGACTGCAGCTAGAGGAATCGAGATGAGAGACCGTCTTCTTCCATTTCTGATGGTTAGGCGTATAACCTTGTCGAATCTCCCTGATTTCAGCTCCAACGAGATTTCCAAGTCTCCACAAGCCCATGATGCTTCCCTTCTTTCCGTTTACCTTTCTTATCCGAATTTCTTCCTTTTGCCGTGCACCAACGCCCGTCTTCCTCTGACACAGGTTGGTCGAGGTCGAGAAGATCGTGATTCTCCTTCACGACAGGGGACTCCTCGTCAGCGCCAGAAGATTTGGAGTGTTTCGTCGTCTTGACCACTATCGTCGGCTCGAGCCCTGCCTTCGCACCAGTAGGTGGGGCTAGTGGTGGGTTGGGAACTTCATCAGGCGACGACGACGACGACGACGACGACGATTCGTTGGATTTACTCTTCACTTATAGAGATTCAAGTTAGTTATCACTAGGACAATTTTTTTTATGTTTCTGCTTGTGTCCAGTTTTATTTGTGAGCATTTGTTTTCTATTTGGGAAAGCTTATTGACCCTAAACAGCTAATTTAGCTTGTGTATAGCTGTTTTGTAGTGTTTGGAAATTCTTGAGAGATGAAGTGAGGGGGTATAATACTTGAGTAAAACTGTTGTTCTTGGTGGCTTGGGGAACTCTTTTTTCATCGCACAGTATGCCAGTAGATTCTTGAGTAGGATACCATCCTTGGATCATACATGTTGGAGGAGCCTCAGCAATACAACACACAGCTACGTGTAGGAATGGCATTGAATTAAGTTGGTTTGTGAATGGCATGGGCTTGGCCCGGGGTCTGGATGGTTTTTCTAATGCTCAAGCCAGGCTTGAGCCTCCAGCTAGCTTGTTATCTTTATAGAGTTGAGCCCAAACTTTCCCATGTTTGGCTTGATGAGCTTTCGAGCTGGCTCAATTTTCTAGTTTACTTACAAAAATGCCTTTTATATACATATGAAATAACAAAATTAATTTCTTTAAGCTTTGTCTGAAAGTCCTCCACCTGCCAATGTTCATCTCCCATTGGAAACTCTCAAAGTTGAGCTGAGACACCAACAACAAAGCTCAGGAAATCCTCCTCAATGTTCTCGAAGCTTTGGGAGTCTCATTTCCCATTGGTGTCTCAGCGATGCAACAGTCCAGTGGTTTTGCTGTTCATTTGTGCTCAATCTCTCCCATCTCATTCATGATTCATTGTCACTTCCCACTAGTATCCCTGTTTTCATGGGTGACACGGTAACGCAATTTGCATGGAAATTGCCTTGGCGGTGAAAATCCTCGGATAGAGTGGTGTTTCCTTCAATAATTTCAATATTCACCGTGAGGAATGTACCTTTTATACATGCGGAAGCTTCCTCCCAGTTGATGTTATTTAGAAAAATCTAATGAGATTTTACAGGGCTGCGGATCTCTGTGGCATCTAATATGTCTCCTCAGAAGATTATATTACAGAAGCAGACTAGTTAGTAGATGTATTTTCCAGTTTAGAAAATTAGAAAACAGAAAAAAGTTTGGAAAGGGAAGATACAGGGCATCGGAATGTGCAGACCTCTCTCATTTTTCATCCTCATCCTCCTATTTGCATTTATCAGGTGGAATAGCAAAACTGAATGTAGAAGAAAGCAGGATCCCCCTACAATACCTCTCACTATGGAGTTCTAACTCGAACCTCCTACTTTCCTACAGAGTCAAACTTCCAGTTTAATGTTCATAATCAAAATCCCATTGTTTCCCATGGATGATGCTTCTGATCTAGAGCCCTGTTTATGTTTTGGTGCTGTTTAATCGTGTGATCTTATTGTTTCAGTCAGAGTATATGTCAATTTTCATATTTTTGGAAATCATTGTAATTTGATTTTATATTATGTTTGATAGAGTGTGCTTGGCAGGTCGGCGTGCCACTCCTTCCGACTTCTGTAATCACAAGGTGCTTGAAACCCAACTACTGTGCCTTATGGATTTACACAACTAAAGATGGATTTGGAGGCAATGTTATTTTTTTTTTGGACTTTACACTGATTCTAGCGACTAGCGTCTCTGTTTCACTGTTTTGCTAGGCTCTAGTGCAATCTTGCTCACACCGAAACCCATGCGACTAGTTCGGAGTGGGAAGAAGACAGATACGGGCCAGCGTCGAGCTCAGTGTTGAAATCTGCTCAGGTATTCCCAGGCATCAGGTACGTTTGTATTGTTGAATCTCCCATCTTTAGTCCAAGTTGAGGGAGAGAGTTGAAAGAACTACGTAGAACATGTGACTCGTGAAAATTTACATATGCAAACTCAGAGTGGACTAAATATTTTATTCAAATCTAATCACGCAATGAAAAGATTTAAGGACCCTGTAAATCCTCCTGTTATGTCTTCTATTCTTACGTACCACCACCAACACGAACGATTTTAATGAAATCAAGGGAGAACCGATTGATTGATCGATCCATCAAGAAGTTGGCCCAAAAATCTATCAAAAATTTGACTAATCTTCCTTAAGCTTCCTTGGCCAAATTTGAATAGCACTTCCCACCATGGTTCTTGCTCTAATCGCTCTTGGATTGTTTCCCGATTTGCCCTAGGATTGACAGCAATCAGGAAAATGTGTGTAAAATCAAATTGAAGATCCTAGATTAAAGTATTTCTTAATTAAAAAATTCTGAATTCTCTCCCTTGTAATCTTACTGGAATTCTTCACTCCATTAAAGCACAAATCGTATCTGAACTCTTGTTTCTCTTGCGCCAGGGAAATCTATTTTACTAGTGGCATTTTAAGTTAACAGACTTTCGCCATTGAATATATCGCTAGAGGAAGTCTAAAATTTGCTGGAGGACCCTCTTAACAGCTATCTTAGAAAATTCAAAAACTCATTAGTAGAAGTCAGCTGTATATTGAAGAAATTTTTAAAGTTCATTGGAAAAATTTACGAATATAAAAATAAAAAATTATTTTTCTAATGAAAATTTGTAATTAGTTGGTAGAGGTCAAACATGTAACAGCGAATTAATTATAATTTTTATGGAATATATTTGAAAATAGTTTTTTTTTAGAAAACTTCTTGTAGTGAATTTCTTATTTTCTGCTGTAGTAACAACTATTAAAAAATTAAATTTACCCTATTTAATAATAAAAATAAAAGGAAGACAAAATAATTTTAATAAATAATCAAATAATTTAAAATGTAAACTTTAAAATAAAATATAGAAAATTATAAACAGAATTAATTAAATTATACAAAAAAAGAACATACAAGAGTATAAAAATATACATAAGAAAACTAGACATCACTTTGTGAAAGGACACGAAAAACAATCAATTTACTTGCATTTGATAAAAAACCTAATGCATCTCATCCTAGAGCTAAGATTACATAGCCTTCTTCTTTGCTAGAAGATATGAATGATCTTGAGTGGTATTGATGTAAATAATCTATTTTTTTGGCCTTTATACCCACCTATTAGGGTAAGGGGCATGCATGTATTTTTTTACTTTTTGATCTCTATAAATAAGTATGAGGAGGATTAGGGAATTCTTTCAAAACCCTAATCCTCACTTCGATCTTCTTCATGTGGTCTCTCTTCTCTCCTCTAGCTGTTCTCTTGTTTTTTATGTCTCTCTTCCACTCTTTTACTCCATCCTTCCTTACCTCACCTCATGAATCATTAACATGATTACCATGCAATTCTGAAATTCAATATGGTATCAGAGCATCTTCAAAATTCTATGATTTTTTCCTCTTTGCTCGGTTGACTAAGGGATGCAAGAACAAGAAATCGAAGTGTTGCAAAATTCTCTCAAATCAGATTAGTCATTTCTTTGTTGTTTTGATGGATGTTTTGTTTCTGGGTTGAAGCCTTGGGAACATGCATGGAGTTAAGAATGCATGGTTGACAATATCAGTGGTTTTATCATGCATACGAGCTAGTTGCATGTCATAAAATGCTGGTTTTTCCCTCTTCATGAACTGGGAGATAAATAACTGAAAGTTCTAAGATTATTGATGCTGAAATCCTTAACAAAAATTGCTGATTTTAAATTGATGAACCATTCTCTTATTGAGAGAAGAAGAATAGCAGCAAATCAATTTCGATTTTCTTTATGCTTCAATGTGCTCTGTACATTGAGACATCTTTGATTTGTTTGCCATAACAATCCCTCTTAGAGCATGATTTTCGTGGGTTTCTTTGAAAGAGGAAGAATGACTCAAAGCTCTCGAATTCAAAAAGGTTCCCTCAAATTGAGTCAAATCTTGAGAGTCAGAAGAGAACTAATGAGCAAGTGACTTTCACAGAAGAGGTCACTTCAGACCCCACTAAAAGGGCAAGTGACTTTCATAGAAGAGAACTATGGTTTCTTACAAAAATTGAAAACACTGATAGTTGCTCCCTCACGTGCACATGCAATTACTGTTTCTACCACAAGCATGTATTCTCTTTGTTCATGTTTAGGTTCATCACCTTGGATTATTGATCCGGAACCTTTGAACATCGTATTGGTAAATATGCTAATTTAACCTCCTTATCCTCTTGTGTTACAGACCGATTTGTACCTTTTGTAGTTGGATCCTAGACTATAGTGTAGGGTAGTGGTAGCTTTCATATATCCTCTCTATTAGTCAATAATATTTTTTTTGTTCCACAATTGATATTCAGACTCCTATCAGTTAGTCAATTGACAAAAAAACTTAATTATTTTGTTACATTTTCCCCTCTCATTGTGTTTTTCAAGACATCAAAACGAAATCGGTGATTGGTAGCGGCCATGAGAGAGTAGATCTCTATTTCCTGGAATCTCCCATTCTTATAGTTGTAGAAACAACCAATCTAGATGCAAAACAATGACATAATTGTCTCGATCATCCCTCATTGGCTAATTAACAAAAGTTGGTTCCATGACTCAGTTAAGTTATGAGTTTTGTGAGCTTGGAGAACATCACAAATTTGTGTTATTCTTTAGCAAGATAAAGTCGCTTCTACTTCAGTTTTTTCTTTAGTTTATTCAAATGTTTGGGGACCAAATCATATATCAAATATTTCAAACTCTTAAGTATTTTGGATTTTTTATGGATGATTATTCTAGAGTAACTTGACTTTATTTACTGAAGGATAGATCAAATGTTTTATCTATCTTTGAATCATTTTGTGCTACGGTTGAGTAAATATAGATTTTCAGGCCAGATAATACTAAATATAGATCAAAAGGAAGATATTATTCATCAAGGCTTTGTGTTTAAACACGTCAAGATAATGGTATATCTGAAAGAAAGAATAAATATTTAGTTGAGGTTGCACGAACTATTATGTTATCCATGAATAAACCACAATATTATTTGCCCCATGCTATTCTCACTGCATATTTCCTTTTTTTATTTTTTGGATGCCTTCTAGTGTTTTATAGGGTCAAACACCATTCTCCAGATTTAAAAAATATTTATTTACTTTTTCGTTATCTCCTTATATGTCTGGATGTGTTTCTTTCATGCATAACACTTTCCACATCCAAAATAAGTTTAGTCTTAAAGTAGTTAAATGTATCTTCCTTGGTTACTCTAACATTTGAAAATGGTATATTTGTTATACTCCATCTTTGAAAAAACATTTATCTCAATGGATAAAACATTTTTTTCTTGAAGAATAATCCTTCTACTCTAGTGTTTCTTCGTCTGGTTTTGATCCTATTACAAGGATGACAATACCTTTTACTTTCACCATATCAACCTATTCTACATTATGAGCAACCCATTGAGATCTCCTCTGTCATTGCTGATCACTCTCCTGTAGAGTACTCTGATGGTTATGAGATAAAGGTAAGTTCTCATCCATCTTCTCTTATTGTATTTGGTCCACTATATGACACTAGACTTATTGCCCTTTGTAAGGAGCCTCACTCCTCTACCATTCATCCTATTGCACATTTTTATCCACTCACAGATTGTCTTCTAGTTGTGTCACCTTCTTGGCAGCCTTGTCTTCTTCTCATATGCCTGCCACTTATGAGGCCTGTCTTGATCCAAGGTGAAAAGTTGTCATGGACTAAGAAATGAATATAATGTATTGGAATAACACTTTGGATTTATCCATGCTTTCATCTATAAAAAAAACAACAATGGATTACAGATGGGTATTTACCTTTTAAAATACAATCCAGATGGAACAATTGCTCGGTATAAAGCAATGTTTGTGGCCAAAGGGTGTACTCAATTATATGGCATTGCCTATGATGAGACCTTTTCACTAGTGGCTAAGTTAAATTCGATACGTGTTCACATATCCCTTGTTGCAAATTTTAAATGGAAAAAATTTCATCTAGATGTAAAAAATGTTTTCCTTCATGATGACTTATTTGAGGGAAGTCTATATGATTTAACTACTCGGTTATGTGGTTGAGGGGGTATAAAGTATGTCGTCCCAGAAAGCCAATTTATGGGCTGAAACAATTTCCTCATGTTTGGTTTGATAATTTACAAAAGTTGTGGTAAGACATGGTTTTAAACGATGTCAATGTGATCGTTTTATTTTTACTATAAATACAACACAAGGCATGACTGTTTATGTAGATGATATTATCATCACGAGAAGTGATTCCATAGGAATTCAACACGTTTAGGAGAATTTGACCAAAGTGTTTCAAACCAAAGATCTTGGTTTTTTACGATATTTTCTTGGTATAGAAGTACTTCAATCTAATCGTGACAAAGTTTTGTTTCAAAGAAAGTATGTGCTCGATTTACTTAAAGAAACATGGATGCTTAGTTGGAAAAATTATTTACCTTATAGTTACAATACCGAACATCTCCTACTCGATCAATGTTGTTAGTCAATTAATGCTTTGACCACAACAACCTCATTGGTTGGAAGTAGAAAAAAAATTTTCAATATCAAATGAAAAATCCAAGTTAAAGGTTTATATATAAATGTCATGGGCACACCAATATTGAAGGATTTGTAGATAGATTGGGTTGGCTCCCCACATGAGTAAAAAATCCACTTCAGATTATTGTATCACTATTGGAAGCAACTTGGTCACTTGGAGTAGCAAAAACCAAAGTGTGGTAGCTAGCACATGCAATAAGTGAATTGTTGTGGCTTGTGTCTCTAATGACAAAACTTGATTTTCCAATACCGAGTGGTTATTCATATTACGACCAATTCAGTGTTTCATGAAAGAACAAATTACATAAAATTTGATTGTCATTTTGTTCAATAAGCTATAAGCTAGTGTCATATCTATGCAATATATTTCTTCTAGAAATCAGCTAGCTGATATTTTTTTAAACACTATTGCAACGGGACCACTTGGTACTACTTGTATAAAACTTGGTATATTTAATATTTTTGCACCAGCTTGAAGGGGAGTGTTGAAGAAGCACTACGTGACATATATTATAATTGAGTGAATACCTTGTAATTACTAAGTATTTTAAATTCTTTTTCATATTTCTTATGTATTAGGGTTTCTACCCTTGATTATAAATAAGGCATCATGGAGAGGAAAACCTCATACTCGAGCTCTTCTTGTGTGGTTAAAAACCTTAGTTTGAGCTCTCTTCTTGCTCTCCTCTCTCATTTTCCTTTTTCCCACTCATTTGTCTTACTCTGCTTCACCTCAACTCCAGCTCTTTCAAGCATGAAACTCTAGAATTTATTAGCTATTATAATTTAGACTCTAGCCGCAAAATAGAAATTAACTACTAAAGTCCTACTTTCCTTACAATTTTCTACTAGATGTTGTTTTGACGACGTTGATAGAAAGTTTTGTTTGCAGAGCCCCTTTTTGTTGTAGGTAAAAGATGTTTTATTAGCCTCGAGTTATTAGGTGAACTGGTAAATAAATGGCTAAGTGAAAATTTTAAAACACATCATGAAAATAAAAAATCTTTATGGCATTGTAGAGACATATTGGATTCTTAATTAAGGACTCAAACCTAATTACCCATGCAATTGCTTATACTGATAACCTAAAAATCATATTCTATCAAAGTAAAAAATGCACATTTCTACATAAAATTATACTTTCACTTTCCATGGATAATTAACTACTTTATATGTGTATTAAGAGCTAACCATGTCTAATCATTCAAATACACAAAATAGCTATATGCAATTGCTTATTTTTATTTAAAACTATTTATTTATTTATTTTCTAATTTTATAATTTACAAGATTTTCCCATCTTTTTTTGCCATAAGCATGGTTTATCTTTTCCTATTGATAAAGAATCAGTTGATGGGTCCACTTATGATATTCGCTTAAAGTCAAATCCTAGGTTATCAGTATAGAATGTGAAGCAGACCAACAAGCAAATCATGGTGAATCTATGGAGTTAGGTCAGGTTTAGGTAATTAGTGGATGAAGATATTTTATAAAATTTCAAATAAAGACATGGTTTCTTGTACTTTACTGGCTGGTTAAAAATAATAATTATGAACTGAGAATAATGCAGGAGACAGCAGTCTCTAGGATCATGGGAATAATGAAAACGATGAGCATATCAAAAGGTAATAAATGGTGGTATTCGTATCCAATTCAGTTCCATTGATTGCTAAGTTTTCATCAATATCCTCTGATATATGATCGTATCCATGGCTTCAAGGTTTATCAATGAGCTCGAATGAAACTTACCGGATACTTCTTGTTTAGTGCGATCATGAATCCACTTGAAGCAATATAGTAAGACTTGGTTGACATTCCCATTATGGGTTGGCCAGTTTTAGCTGATTTAGAGGCAAAAACCCAATTTTCTCTCTCTGTAATTGTCATGTTCTCTTTCTTTCACCCAGCTCCTCAGATCATAATCAATAGAACGGAGTGGTTTACGATTCTCTCTGGTGGCTTAAAAACAAAATGTGGAAAAAAGAGAGAAACAGTCATTTTGCAGAGAATATTACACACCTGCAATCTTCCAGTTTAATGACATTACCCTCGAGATGGCTGACAAACAATCTTGGGTTTTTGGGATCCTTCATAAGATGGTTTCAGATTCAAATCTACCAATTAAGATCAGTGTGATGAGTTTATGAAAGAACAGTAATGAAATTTGGGGAGAGGAGGAAATTTGCCAATTCAATGTGGATATAGAAATTAAGCCAGTGTTAATGGCTGCCCACCATATTCAAACTGCTGGAAAATACAAATCCAAAGTCGTCTCTCACATATAGTTATACTTCTCAAAAGTGAGAAAAGAAAAAAAAGCAAAAGAAGAAGAAGGAAATCTTATTAGTCCCCAACATGCACTTACATGATCAGCAGCAAGCAAGATTTGTCTCTCTTCATAAGAACTGAATCTATTTCATCTATCCCAACCAATTAACCCAATCACATAAACAAGAAATACATCAGAAAAGAGAGGGTGTGTCGTGCTTTATATACATACAAGAAAACCCAACTTACTAGACCAAGAAATGAAGAAACCCTTCGACTGTTTGCAGGTGAAGAAGGGCAGACAATGACATGGAAGGATCCGAGGTTCCTCTCGGAGCTGACACTTTGCTGCTGGCGCCAATATCAAAAACAGGCCTGTAGAAGGTGTGCCTCCGACATGATCTCTCCGATCCAAACGTCCATTGCCGCTTACCTCATTTCAAGACTGCTAAAAGAATCGAACACCTGATACTTGTGCCTCATCAACTCTCCGGGAAGAAACATAAAACCTCCTAGCTCTATCTTTACTTAGGAACAAGGAAAGAGAAAAAAGAAAAAAAGAAATGAAGAAAGAAAGAAAGAAAAAAGTAAAGGAGATGATCATGGTCGGATTAAAGGGCTTTGCTAGATCAAAGGAGTGATGGAGGAGCCGTAATTTGTGACGTCTGGCCAAGCAGAGATTCCCCCTGAGCTCCAGTAAACTGAAGAATCAGAACCCATGTTTACCACGGAATTATCGTAAGGCATTTGCCAACCCATTTTGTTTCCGATCGTACGAGTCTCTTCCTCCATTTTCACGCCCTTCATGATGTCAGCACCCCCGTTTGCACCTAGGTGCAATCCTCCCATGGGAAAGAAGACTTGGAAATCGTTCGACGGACGGGTTTCTTTGAAAGCCATACCCATTTTTTGATTCTGAAGAGTGGTGAGGATCGAGGACGCCGATGATCCAACAAGTGAAAAATCAGGCAGGAGAGAGGACGAGGTGACTGATTCTTGGATGTGGTTAGGGTTAGGGTTGAACCCGGCCTGATAGTCGGCATCGCTCGTGTTGCTGGTTGCGGTTGGGAAGTTCATCCAGAGAGAGTTGAGCTGGGGAAGATCAAACCCGGAAGAAGAAGATGAGATGGGGACGTTCATGTTTTCTAGGTTGAGGGATGGTAATCTGGACCGGAGAGTGGGAAAGGCCAGAGCAGCCATGTCCGATGGAGGAGGAGGTGCGCCTGTCAGACCGTAGACTCCATGCCCGGCGGAAGCATCCATACTAGGAGACGAAGGGTTGGCCGGGAGAGAAGAAGCATCGCCGGCAGCAGGGCGCCTGACGCGCTTGTTCTTCCGGCAGCCGCCGCCGACGGGGACGTTGCGAAGAGTCCCCCCTCTGGTCCAGTAGCGCTTGCAGGCCTTGCAGAAGTGCCTCGGCTGGGAGAGGCTGTAGTTGTTGTAGTAACAGAATTTGGTGTTGGAGGAATCGCAACGAGGGCATTTGAGAGGCTGCTGTTGATCTTGTGGAGATTTCTCCATGAGCTTAGTGGTGGCAGACATGGCAGCAACACCTCTTTGCTCTAGCTGTTGTCAAGGAAAGTCCAAAAAGAAAGAAAGAGAGTTAAAGGTAAATAAGGAACCAAGATAACAACCCATCACTAATATGCCAATCCAAATGCTACACAACAAAAGGAGCATGTGTAGAATTATTGGCATAGAGAGAGAGAGAGAGAGAGGATCCGAAACCGACCTGTGGCCATTCTGTGATGGGCATCTTCTCTGGGTTGCAGAGCATCGTCCCTCGCTCAGTAGAGACTGATTGGATTGCAACAATGCGTAAGGAGACAGACCTGAAAACTCTACAAAGAGAGATAGGGATTTCTCCTCTTCTGCTTTTCTAGAGAGCGAGAAGAGATCAGGTATCGATCGACAGAGATTCCTAGAACGAGATTGAGATCGACAGAGAAGAGCTCACTACTGTTGGGTACATCATACGCATATATACCGAGTTTTAGATTTCTCGGGTTCTGGGTTGCTTAATGTTAAATTTTAGAACGAGGGAATCCAAATGGGATCGAAAAACGAGGCCGCTGAGCTGAGCTGAGCTGAGAACAATCAAATCCCCACTCCTGCTTTATGTATCTATTGTTTGTGAAGGAATGTTAGGTGCACAGCAGACGCTCAAGAGAAATTATTTTCTTCTGCGATGAAGGGTCCACTTTGGTACGATACCGGCACCTGGCTGCTCTTTCTTCTCTCCTTCGTTTACGGTTTAATTGACTCATCTAGATCATTTCAGACTGATTTATCCAGTTCATATCTTCTTCATGGAATTGGCATCCTTGCTCTTTTCGGCACTTGATCGGAGATTTCTCTTTTGAGGCTTCGTTAATCTCTTCTTCTTTCTTATTGTCAATCCTAATCCCTATATAAATTGCAAAAGGTTTGCATTAATATCACATGTTATCGGAGTAAAAGATGAACTGATTTATGCATCTTCTACTGTTTCCATGAACTTTCCTAATTGACAGTACCAAACAAAAGCATCCATCTGTATCAGAAAATGTCTCTAAGGGTGAATTTACTATGTCACATTCCTGTGAAGTTCTTTGTACTATATAGGTTTTTTCTCCTTTGGCAGTCCTTCCATATAAATTCCAAACGAAAGCGACAACACCAGGCATGTGAGTTGGTGTCCAAATCTCATCCTAGACCAAGACCGAAGCCACGCTTTATGCTCGACGGAGGACCAGAGAGAGAGAGGGAGGGAGGGAGGGAGGGAGTCTGTGCTTAGCTCACTGTGAGAAAAGAAAAGAGTGAGGTGAGGAGGACAGAACTAAGCAGGCTTTACCTCTCCTGGGTTTTCTTCTCCTTAGAAAACCGTTAAGAAGGGGAAGAGCAGGCAGCAGGCGGGCGTCTTTGTGTCAGAAAGCTTTGGAATGACCTACAATGGCCGCGCCCATGTGGGCAGCTCATCTCTCCCCCAAATAAAGCTAACATGTTTAAGGGAACATTTGGATTTTGTAGCTCCCCGAGGGATCTTCTCCTCCTTCCCATAATTATTCCTCATTCCCCTCTTCACTATTTTTCTCGTTATTCTTCGTCTTCCAGCATTCGACATTAATTAGACTACCAGACACTGGAATCAATGCTTTTACACTAGTTTAATCTTTTTCGCTTGCTGCTCTCTTTAGGTGAATTATATTTTAATGTACCTGCTTCTGAGAATGCTTAAAAGGAAGAAGTTGAATCAGGACTTTTACTACATGGCTACCACAAGGCTCGTCCTCCTCTGCATGCCACTGGTAAGCAGGTCGTCCTGCTCGTTCTTCTCCTGTTGCTACCTTACGTCCTACACTGTAAGAAGGAGCACGGGACCCACTTGGTGGCCTGTTCAGATTTTCCGATTAAGAATCTGGTCCTTTCTGGAGAGAGAGGAAGAGGAGGGAGAGGCTCAGAACCAAAAAGAAAGAAAAGTAAGGTGTGGAAATGTCGGTCAATGGAACGACTGGACGTGGGTCCGTCCCTCTCTTTCTCCACCCTAAGAGCACAGTAGATGACGAACCAGTTGGAAAAGAAGGGAGAGAGAGAAGGAGAGAGAAGTTTAAAATTTTTTGCAGAGACCTCACCATTACCCATCAAAGGCTGACCACATTCCTCTCCGGGAAAAACAAACGACAAAGATCTCACTCTTCGTTTTCTTTATCAGCATCTGTGTATAAAATAAACACAGTTTGATCTGCTATGTGTGGCAACCCAAATGTGCTTAGATTATTTCAACTTTCTTTAATCAATAACTACTGTTTTTTATTTCGTTCCGTAGCTAATTGATTCAATATCTTTAATCCAAGATGTTCCATCTCAAATCCCTTTCAACCAAGCTTCCCTTCCTCCCCGCCCGCCTGCCTGGTTCATATCTAAATTGCACTCATCACTGACTCCTTCCCCACTAGCCATCCCTTCCCCATGGTCCACCTTCCTGTCCAGATTCCCCAAACCCTAATTTCCACGCGGTGCTCATTGATTGCGTCACCGCACTCACAGATCTTTCCGGCCGCCATTTCACATGGCATCTCATCTTCCATGGAATTTTCAACTGATTCCTTACCCTCTAAGGGAGGTCTCATCGGAATGTTTCAGACCCTTCCCTGCTTCCACTATCTGTAAGATTTTTCTATAATTTATCACTTAAATACTCCAAGCCATTATTATACCAAGAGAACCATCACCTCATTAGCCACACTCCCGATCTTAAAAACACTTTTTTTTTTTCTTTCTTTCTTTTTCGAACTGTATCGATAGTGTGGCCTCTGTTCCACTTGCGCCTCGCATGTGCCTGCAACAACTCCACCATTATAAAAATTTGCATGCGAAAGATTATCGAAGATGTTCGGATCATTAACATAATCAAATCCTGTTCGTTTAGTCATTCGAATGTCTCCGTGTTTGAACGGAAAGAATGCAGTAGATGATGCTGCAGCTAGGTTCGTCCTAGTTGTTCCTGCGTTGCTGTTTATGAATAAAATAGGCTTTGATGGTGTTAGAACAGCTTGAAAGTTGAACGCCGAAATGGATATGAGGACCCACTTAACCAAACTCAAATCTGCAGATTGTTGTTGTATTATTAGACTCTCGATGTGATATGTTCTTGAAGCTCCTGTTGAGGGACATGTTCACACCTTACCAGTTAAACTTCTTTTCGTCTCCATTGCTTCGCTAGCAGCTGCCACCGTGAAGTGAGAGAGAGCAGGAGAAAGAATCTGCTTTATCCAGAATAAAGAACAACTGTCGAGTAACCTACAGAGGCCTCAAAGACAGATTCCGTCAAAAATAACAAAAAAGAAAGATGGAAAGGTTGCAAATTACAGAGGGGGACTACTACGGTCCAGAAGTTCTTCTTTACAATAGTTTGATCAACAATTCATTATCCTTCCTTTCGGGTATGAACATTTCTTTCAGCATCTTTGTCGATGTCTGGTCTGACTTAAATATAATTTTAGAACTTTGCATCTGAACTCGGCTTCCGAGATGAATCAATTGAGTCGATTTCTTTGTAATTATCTACTCAGTCCTCGTCTAAACAGATTCTATTCTGCTCAAGGAGAAGGAATATAGGATTGCAAACTGTCCCAAGATTCTCAGGTATGGCCAAATCTAAGTTTAAATCTGAATCAATGGCCAGATGCGGTTGATTGGAGCAGCACCGAGTCAAGCAGCCGAGTCCATGCGCTGTTCGAGATTCAACCTTACATTGCTTTCAGAACCACGACTCTTGAGTCTTCTACCCTCCCTTTCCCGCTTAGCGACGACCCAGAATCATTTTTAAAGCTTTAAGAATGTTTTCAGTCAATTTCAGACCAGCGACGCTTGCAGGAGTGGTTAAACAATTGCCTTTAAAGAAAGAAAAAAAAATCTCGAGTGTCAGTCAGATAATCCCGATCACAAAAGCTTCCGTGGGTTTTCACTGGAACTTAGGAATTGATGTTTTCCATCAACTGGGGTTACTTATGGAGAAGGAAACGGACTTCGTCAGTCAATCTGAATAGTCAATTTTCAGGGAAAAGGAAACCGGCAGGCAAGCTCCCACACTCATCACCCGAGTGTGCAAGGTGACAAGCAACGTTTTAAAGCGATGCAGATCGTTTTGTTTGGAGCTCAAAAGGGAAGAGGACCACAAGCAAGTTTTTTTGTTGTTTTAATTGCCATGGCGGAAGAAAATGGCAGAGGAAACTTGAAGCAATGTCGGAGACAAGTGCAGAGCAGACAAAAGAATAGAGATCGATCTCCTCGTCTTCTTTGCTGCAGCCGATGCTAAATCCTTGCAAATGTCCTTCACCTTAAACCATTATGGCTTCTGGTTCTTTCCCAACTGTCCTTTACTTCTTCGTTTCTTCGTTTTCAATTCGTGTTGGAATTGGTCATTCAAGAAGTCTAAGAGACTTAATCGGACTGTGGATCGATCTAGGTTTACAAACTGGTGGCTAGAATGACTTGGGTTGAGGTCAGCCCTAGCCTCACCATCTGTAGTGGGACGGGTTTTTCCTGAACCGTCGGCCATGAGGTCTCACCCTGTGTTCCATCCTTGGATGGGTCTCAGGATGGTGATTTTACTCGATTGTACATTTTATAATTCTACACCTTAAAAATGGATATAAAACGAAAAATCTTACCCATATAAGGATTTATTTATTTGCTTGCATATTTTTATCATTATCTCAGTATTTATACTAGTATTTGAATTTTTTTCTTATGTTTATTATTTTTAATTAAAAAAATAAAGATAATAGCATTGTGATAAATTACAATGGGAGTAAATAACATTCTTGTAAATAAAATTTTTCTTTACGGATTTAAAAGATGGGTGCAACTAAGATTGGCGGGATTTGATATTTCACAAACCCAATTAAGGGGAAAATCTAGCCTGATCGATTTCCTCTCCCCTTCTTCCATAATGTAGGGAAGATAACCCCTTTCATGTTTGCGGGCATATGAGGAGGGAATCATCACCTTCTTTGCTTTTCATAGGGAGGGGAGAAGATAGAAGTTTTAGTGCGAAAAATGAGATAATGATCAAATTCTCTTTTTTACTAACTATTTTTGGGAATAATAATAGTCAAATTCTTTTTTTTTTTTCTTTTCCATGGGATTCAGGGTTTAGGGTTTACGGTTCCAAACAGATCCTAGGTGATCCAAATTTCGAAAGATCCAGGTTAATAAAGGAGCCCCAATTGTTCAAATAATACAAGATAAGAGAATCCAAGAGGGTCCCTCCTTATTCATCTTTTTGCTAAATTCCACTTAGTCTTTGATAGCTTCCTCTCCCTCCCCATCATCTCGATTCTTCGCCCAACATGCCTCTCCAGCTAAACCTAATCGGCATTATTTTTATCGATGTGCGACCGATCAACGGCAATTATCACCACTAGGCACTATCTAAGTGGTCCTGACCCTTTTGATCTTTATCGATATTCGTGTTCCTGTTGCCCTGGCGTTTTGCTGTGTGGCCCCTCCCCCCGCTTCAGTCCTCTTCAAATGTGAGACATGATGGGACCCTGTGATTTTGAACGGTCAATCATGGGTCCACCTGAACTGCCATCAAGCAATGAGTAAGAGAGCCTTTGATGCTTTCTTTCTTCTCTGCACTGTTCATGGAGGATTGTCAAGGAAACAGAAGGGATATGTTGAAAACTCTGAAAACCATTCAGAAAGCTCATTTAAGGCTAGGCTCACAATTTTGAATTTTTAAATGACTAAAGGCGGATTTTGGATCTCAAATGAGGTTTAGAACAAAGAGTGAAGGTAAGGGATCCTCTCATCTGGGTTTCTGTGGTCATCGTTTCACACCCATCAACTCGAATCGCTATGTTGTTTCAGACTGATCGATCGACTGATGGATGGTCTTCTGCCGTTGCTTCTGGACCTCGCTGTCTGACGACTGATCAGTAACCAGTTTCTATTTCTTGGCCGACCGTGATGCGAGTGAATTGAAGCGACTTACCACCTTAAGATGGATTTTGAGAAGAAAAATTAAAAAGTCTGGCTTCAGTGTGTCTGGAGAATGAGTTTGATAAGACCGGAAACAGAAGCTGATATTGTCTGGGAGCGTTCAATCTGGCGTTGTTTTACCGGTTAGGTCAGACTGGGCGTCTGCTTTTCACACTGGGCTCGATCCAGTTTCTGGAATTCATACCTTTCTGAACCAATGATGTTACCTGAGGATATACAGAAGAAGACTGTTGAGAAACAAGATTAATTTGCTAATGGTGACATTTGATTATATATTTAACAAAAAACTGAATACACTACAGCAAATTCTTTCAGCTCTTCCATGGCTTTGTCAAACTGGGTGCGGGAACAAGAGAAAGATAAAAGTTAAAGCAGCTTTGTCATGTGAAACATGACGGCCTGGTTAAATGTATTTTCATCAAAGTGTGAGAAGCAAGGTTGAATGTCTTATAGGACAATATCTTGACATTTTACTTGAACCCAATTGGACCCACTGCTTGTCTATCTTGAATCTCAAAATTCTTATAGATAACCCTTATCATGTAATCTACTGATAATGCTTATCTTGTAAATCTATAACCTATAAATACCTATGATTCATTAATGTAAAGCATGACAAATATTTTTCTTCTCCCTTCCGATTCTTCTAAAAGGTATCTGAATTGCCACCACCAAGTGAACCAACTCCGGGGAAACCTTCGAAAGTTGTTGACGACTGCAACTGAGCCACCTCTCGGCCTTCCGACTCCTCGCATCGGCAGTCTCAACGAAGATGTGATTCTAAGTCCGCCAAAGTTTGAAACCAGATGACGTGCGCAAGGTTGAAGACGAAGTGTACGCCGTATGTGTGAATCTCACACGAACAAAAAAAAAAAAAAGGAGGCACATTGCCCTCAACTCTAATTTGACGACTCCACATGTTCCAACTTGATTTACGAGTCTGTGCTCATGGCAGATGGTCAACCAAGCCCCGAGACCTACCTTAGACGCTTCCACTGGTGTCATGAACAAAGACACAACATCCTATCTTTTGTTAGATGTATCCATACTTGTCACCACCGCCAGCCACTCCTCAATGCCAGCCACGATCATATCTTGCAACCACCACCTCTTATGCTGATTCCACTTAGCTCTAGATAGTGGCACATCGCACCATGTTACATTTGACTTAAGTAATCTCTTTGTTCACACTATTTATAACGACACTGATGACATTGTGATTGGTGATGACACGAGTCTCCCTATTACACATACTAATTCCAAATCTCTCTCTACACAGGGGCAACACTTTTGTTGGGTCAAACTAAGATTGATGTGTATGAATGACTGTCATCCTCAGCCCAATCTTCACCGTTAGTAGCCTTTTTTTGTGTCAATGCCACTTAGTCTGCATGGCATCATTGCGTAAGTCATCTATCCTATCCAATCCTATCCTAAGGCACATTGTCTTTACTTGAAGCTAAAACCAAACACGTATCCCACTTGTATAAATCAAGTCATTAGATCATAGAAATAAGGATACAGAGATTGGTTTATCCAAGTTACAAAGATTTTTCTAATTGCACGCTGAGAGTTTTTTTAGAAACCCATGTATAGAGCTAACTTTGATATAGTACTAGTTAGTTTTAGAAGCATCTCAAAGTGGCTAGTCCAAGCTAACAAGTCCATTCTCAAGTACAAACTCCATGGCCCGTTCAACATCTGCCAACAGCTGCTATTCTTTCCATGTTTTCCTTTTCCGTTTTCCCCATCTTTTTTCCCTTTTATGTTTACTACTATGCTAACTTCCTCACATATACAGGTCTTTCACGACTAATAACAGTAAGTTTCAATCTGATGAATTCATGTTGCAAGGAAGAATAGGGAGAGAGGATGAGTTGTCAGTGCAAGGCCATGGCAGGAACAAAATTCATAGGAAAGGGAGAACTGAGCAATCACTAACCAGTGAACGTCAAATCATCAACAAGCAAGGAAATACTGAGAAAAAGGTAAACCACAATGCCAAACTTGAGGATGAAGTTGAGACCAATGCCAGCAAAATCCCAAATTCCTGATCAGAGGCACTGTAGGATGGCTCTTGTTTGCCAAAATGGAGCAACTCAATTTTATAGACATTTTTCAAGAGAAGGCACGGCTGACACCTTGTAGGTTTGAAGACTATGAAACATCTACAGCTACTTTCTTGGAAGGGATCCTTTGACGTCTCTCTACATATGCTGAAGGGAACCACCCTGCTTTGCCTTTACATTCTCCTTCTGACCATCCTGTTGGAGAGACCTGATTCAAGAAAAATCAATTGCTGAGAAACAGAGGAAAGTTCTTTTTTCTTCTAACCAAACCCAATACAAACAGAATTATTTTTCTTTTTCAAAGAGCCTGAACGACACAAGAAAGTCACAAACCATAGATTATTGTCAGATACATCACAACCATGGGTACAGTAATGTGGCTCTAAAGATAATTTTGGCTTCAATCAGATGCGACCTTTTTGGAATGCATGCCATAGATTACAAGAGAGAGAGAAACATGATGAATTCAACTCTATATGTGGTTGACTATAAAAACAGAAAAACAACAGCTGATTGAAACTACCACTACAGGACAAAACACAAATAAAAGATCCAGGATACAGGGAATGTAAGTCCATAAACATCTACCATTGATGTTAACCATCATCTTCGAAGAAAATTAAAAGCAAAGAAGTGTAAGTGCATAAGAGAATATATATACCAGCCGAACTACGATGTAGTCACCCACAGATAAGCTCAGTTCTTTATCAGATTCAGCATTAAAAGCCTGTATTGCCTGCAGGAGAAGGGCAGAACTTTGTTTGTTAAGCTTCACTGATATTAACATCCAAATCTTACCTGGGTCCTTCAGCACTAATAAGAAATTACTTGTATCCAAGCAATTGAAATTTTATAGCCATGACCTTAATGACAGTACCGTCTTTTTCTACTTTTTAACTATCTTAACAAGCAGGGTTATACTGGAAGCATTTAAAGCAATTTTCAAATATCCGAACTATATTTTCAGAAATCAGAACCAAACAGAAAATATGTTGGACATCTAACATATTTTTTAAATTCATTCACTTTTTTAATATGCAAATTCATTCCCTGCATACAATTTAGTATCACACATATTTTTCATCACCCATTTGTATGATCATATTTGATGTATCTAATCAGGATTCTGATCCATAGACCCACCAAATAACAGGATAATGGTCCTATGTGATCATGAAAATTTTCATTTTGTTTACAAACTATGTGAAAATCCTTAGTTTTCCCCCTGCAAATCAATGGATTTAAATTGAAGACAAAGAAATAGTTGCTCAAATGTATTTCAATAACAACCTCCATAGTACATTTATATCACCATACAGTAAGAACACTTAATGTCTTTGCACTCCAGACCATTTCTGTGTACACATGAGAGAGAGAGAAAGAGGTTTCCGACATACTTCAGCAAGAAAATATGTAGCCTTCTCTGAACTGCTACTAGGTGGAGGTGTAGGAGCAGCAGGAGGCACAGACTCTCTCCTTTGTTTCTCCGAGACCATCTACAAGCAGATTTCATAGTAAATGACTTATTTTGAGCTCATACAGAAACAAGTATGACAAAACAAAGAAAATATGTAGGAATCACCTCTGCTTGGATCTGATCTAGGATTGCAGCCACTCTCTGATGATATGTTTTTTCAGCCTCAACCTTCGAGAATTCAACATTAAGATTGCTTTTTGAAATAGTAAGCCCCATAAATATTATTTTAACTAATTAGGAAGAGATAAAATCTTAGTAAATGCAATACCATGGCTACTAGACGTTGGAAAGTTAGCCTCTGTTGTTGGGCCTCAACTGCAGCCAAGGCAACTGCAGCTTCTTTCCCCAAAACCGCCATATTTGCTTTAAGTTCTTGCATTTTAGATTCAGCTGAATGAAGCTTAGCAGCATTCTCAGAACTAACTAACTCTCTTGCCCTTGCTTGCCTTTTAGAAACCTCAGCTGCCTATCACATGTTTTACATCAATAGGAATGCATGATAAAGGATCAGGGAATTCAAAAACTTGACTGTAGACACTCACTCAGCAACTTGATTTATTACTCACAGTTATTCAAGTTCACCATCTAAGAGCACACCAAGTTGATTCGACCGTTATGGCTTTCAGTGATTTTCTATTTTGTTTTTTATTTTTATTTCTTACATCAACTTTGTGCTCCAACTAATACATAATAATAAAATTCCAAATTTTTGTACCTGCAATTCAGCTTCTTGTCTCATTCGACTATATCGTTGAGCAAGATGTCGAGCATCTTCCAAGGGGACACCATTTACCATTGCTTTTAAAGGCTCTATGATCTGAAAATGATAAACAAGATGTTAAATTATTAGGGAATTATAAGATTATGAGATGCCCATTGAAGGAGTCTGTAACTGAAACAAAACCTTTTTGTTTTTAGAATGAGAACAAGCTCTAAATATGTAAGCATAAGATACTGAAGACACATAAAACAAAATCCATATATTTCAAACAAAAATGTAAAGAGTGATTACTATAGAACCAGGCCTAGGAATCGGAGGAAAATGAAGCAGACCTGAGATGACAACAATTTGCTTAGATCTTCTTGTTCTTTCTCCACATGAACACGGGCTTCACCATACAGACATACAGCTTTGGCCAGAATTCCGGCACTAGTGTTTTCATTTCCATATTTCAGGCATTCTTCGGAAAATCTATTCCCTGCATAGCACATAAATAATCCTTATTGCCTACTGATTATGGTACAGTTAATTGCATCTTCCAGTTGTCTTTCAGAACATCAGGAGCCAGCTGAAAATAAGAATATCACCCTCACCAGCTTCAATTTTTTTAGATCCCAAGGCCACAAATGTGTCACATGCTCGAACAGTTTCCTTCTGAAAATCCTGAAATATAAACAAAATAAGGCACCATGAATAACATTAAAATACCAGTCTGAGGGTATTTTAGTTATTTTACATACACTGATTGATCTGAGCATGGTTCTGATAGATAGATAATTTCATTAAGCTCTTATATTTCAAGTTTCATTCAAATCAGAATTATATTGTATGAGTTATAGGAGTTTCTTTTACTAAGGGCATTTTTTATCCTTTCCCGTAATTATAACTTAAGTGACAAATAAAAGGGGAGAGCTCATGCAGTCTTTGCTGCTTCTTCTTCCTCTCCTTTCTCAAAATTCTCTCCCTCTTTATCTCTCATATCTTCTACTTCACATGGTATCATAACAGTGAGAGCAGTCTTCGACAGATCTTCTCCAGTTTTTTGGCCTCTTCTTCTTCATTCAGTAACCCTATTGAAGGTTCTTCTAACAATTTCTGGACTAGTGGACTAGTAGGGTAGAAATTCAATTTTTTTTTCTTTTTTCTTCCTGCCATAACCAATTGGTTGATGGCTCATACTATCAATTAGATGATTTCTATGCTTTGAAGCCCTTTAAGGGATCCCACTTGAAGCCCTAGCTTCATCTCTGCCTACGCGGCCTACCTAGGACTTGTGTCACCTCTCCATAGCCTGCATCATCCAACCTACAGGCCATTGAGGAATAATTTCACATGGATTAGTAAGTACAAAGATGTTGAGTTTATTAGGAAAGAGGTTCCAAAGTTGGCTAATCGTTTTGGGATGGGCCTTTGACCCAACTTTACATGGTATCAAATCAAATACTCATATGTGAGACTCCACCCAAATTATCCACATGTAGAGCCACAAAAGAGGGCCTACACATGAGGGGAAGTATTAAGGAATAGTCCCACATGAATTTGTGGGTACAAGAGGCTTCCTATGATTTTTTTTTTTTTGAAAATGTGTGTATAGATTATTAAAAATAAGAGAGAAGTACAAATCAAATCTAGGAGAGAGGGCCTTCCTCCACAACAAGGTGTTGGAGTGAAATGCCCGCCTTAGCCTTCGATGCGTGGGCCCGTGAGCCGGTTAGAAAAAATTTGAATTCCATTCAGCAATCCCGAAAGTTCTGCTGTTGTGGAATCGGAGATACCAAGAGGGCCCGTGAAAGAGAAGAGGAGATCACCTTTAGCATCATGGATAACTCCTCTATATCCAAGAGGCTTCCTAAGTTGGCTAGTAATTTTGGGATAGGCCTTGGACCCAACTTCACACAGGCCATTAATTTGACTTTTAATTCAGATTTCTACTTCAATTGAGGATTGAGTTACTATTCATCACTGGTTTGTGTACTTGAAGAGAATCGTGCCCTAATTTCTTGATTTGTGGGGCCCACTCGCCTGTGCAAATTAAATTGACTCGGGGAAAGTACTCTTTTGAGTTTAACTCTTATTTGCATTGAATTTTGATATTTTTGGGAAAAACAGATGGCTGAATCCAGCAAACAAGTTGCTGTCCTAAAACCAATTGAGAGTTCAAATGGAAAACACTCTCAGCCTATTCAAATAACCTCTATTAGACTGAATGGATCAAACTATGTGAATTGGTCACGATCCGTTCTTATGTTTGTGAAGGCCAAAAGAATGGCTAAACACATCAAAGACAATCCCCCTATACCAGCAACTGAAGACTAGGAAGTAGAGAACAATTAAGTCATGACTTGGTTGGTGAACAATATTGAGTCACATTTTAGTTATCAGATTTTGAGTTGTGGGGCAGCCAAAAAATCTGGACTACACTGGCTTCCATAGTCTCATGAGAGTAATTTGTCTCGGATTTACGAGTAGTATGTCCATATTTTAATAAGAAGAGAGGAGACAGATCGGTGGCAGATTATTTTACAAAAATGAGAGGTGTCCTATAGGAAATCAACACCTTTTATCCTTTCACTACAAATGTCGAGGACATTCGCAAGGAAAAGAATTAGATTCAGGTCGCCTAGTTTCTAGATGGTTTGGGACTTGAATATGATGCTATTCAGACCTAATTGTTGGCCAATGACGATGTGTCTACTCTTGAGCAAGCTTTTTAACAGAATGTTTCCAGCAAAAGGAACAGTTGTAAGTAAACCTGATAAGGATGCTAGATTATTAGATATTATTGCTCATTCTAAATTCCAAATCTTAGAGTCCTAAAACCTCTCTCATTCCAAAAATTATCTCTTGAGTATTTTCTTTGCAAATTGGTCAATTTGCGTTAAAAAGTAATTGCCTTATTTGAGAAGTCTATTTTTAGAAAGTTTCCATTATTATGTTCCATTTCAAAACTTTCTTATTAGGGTTTTTTAAAGTTTCCTTAATCATGATATTCATAGAGGAATTATTTTTTTATCTCCCTCTTGAGTCAAACCAGGTCACTTTTTATCCATCTATTGGTCTAAAAATGCCTCCTTCTTAATTGGAAGTAAGAAGAGATGCATTGTGCACCTCGTTCCAGTTGAAGTATGAGAATTACTATATTTTTATCACACCTTAACTCCTCAAAAGTACTTTTTTTCAATTTTTATTTGATAAAATCACTTCAGAGCAATGCCTATAGACCCACTTCCTAAAAGTATAGGAGTGTGTCCAAATATCCAGTTTGAGTCAAGTCTTTTATTCTTCAGCCAAGTGGTGATTTGTGTTTGAGTTAACCTTAAAAAGTGAATAGTCTCTTTGTTATGCCCTAAAGTTGGGCCGTTTTTCTGCCATTGAAATTGAGCGGAGTGTGCTTTAGACTATGACTGTTTTAATTGGTGTATGGAGCTTTGTCGTACGGCTAGGAGTGATTTTTCTTCTATGACCATTATGTTGTGCAAGCTGGGTTTCTTGGTAAAGAACAAAGAAATCCCTAGCTTGAGGGAGCAAAGTAGAAGAAGAAGTACAAGACATAGGGTAACCAACAATGAAGAATTCCATGTGTTGTGGTAATCAAGTTTTATGTGGCTAGAATATCCAAGGGGTAGACAAGATGAGAACAAGATGAAGACTACAAGCAAGATATGAACAAGAAGAAGATGAATCAAATCAAGGTAACCAAAATTTCTTTTTAAAGCAAACAAGTTTTTTGACCAAGATTATTTGCAAAGTGAAGTTACAAACACCAGCTTGAGGGGGGAGTGTTAAAAGACACCCACGTGTGTAGAGGTGACATGACTAGTAAATAAGGAGAACTTTCATAAAGATAACATAGAATTGTAATTATGGAAGCTGGTATACATCCTTTTATGTCTTTTTCCTTTCAAAGTATGTAGCCCTAAGGGCATTGTAGTAATTATAAACACCTTCCTACAACTATATATACAACCTCAAGGCATGGAGCATTCAAGCCTTTCAAGCCTCTTCCTCTTGGCTAAAATTCGTCCATATACCTATCTCTCTTTTCCTCTTCCTTCTCTTCCTTGGTTTCTTCTCTCCTCTCTCCCAAGAGCTAGAATTCATCTCTTCTCTCCTTTCCTTGAGATCTCTTGTATTTATGTCCTGTCCCTAGAAATCAACATTTCTGAAGTGGTGTGGTTATTATGTAAATTTTGAGGAATTTAAAGGGTATTTTACTATCTTACATATAAGTCCTCGTTTTAGGGACTATTAAGTCTTTCTATAAAACCACTTAAATGAATTAATAAAACAAGATGGGGGATCGATCCTACCCCCATCTTTTCTCTTCCCTCTTCTACTTCTCTCCTTTCTCTCCAATTTGTCTTCTATCTTCTTATTTTACTATACCCCTTTTGTGTTGTCCACATCTAAAACCTGGATGTCTAGGAGAGTGTTAGTAGTAACAGTCCCTCAGATAAATATTAACAAAATAGTTGGTTTATAAGGTTGAATAAACTAAGTGGTTAGTTATTTTGAGATAGAATCGAGCTTAATCTTAAAATAGTTTCAGAGAAGTATGTATGACTGTTGGGCCTAGTCTATGCCCCATTTAGTTTGTACCTATTTGTGGAGTCCACATCTCAGGCACGTTATTTGTTTGTGCAAGCCTAGATGTGAAGAGGAGTGTTAATAGGATCAGTCCTGGATAGATAAGTATTAAGAAAAGTCATATGGTTATTATTTGGGAAAAGACCTCCTAACTTCGACTAACAATTTTGGGAGAGGAACCAGGCTCAATCTTCACAGATTGGTGTGCTAGCTACATTTTGAATTAGCCGAAACATTTTTGAGTGACAATTAGCCACATTTTAAGTGGTTGTTTGCTTTTTAGGATAATAATTGCCTTTCAATGACATCCTCCAATTTTTTTTGAAAAATGGCAAATTTTATCGAAGGCGAAAAGCCACAAAGCAAACTACAAGGAGCTAGCATGGGTCCATTACAACAAGGGATTATAAGGAACATCCTCCAAGCTTTGAAAGACAAACCAGGTACAAAAGACAAAAAACTGCTAAATATCCATATATCATTATACTCTTTGTCCAATTTACTCAATCTACACCAATCTCTTTCTCGACCTAAGAAGAGATTATTTAAGTATATCTGTTAAGAGAAAATTAGACATACATGCTTACAGAAATTCCTTATGGGAATTCTGCTTCTAACAAGCAGGCTCTATTTTAGTCCGAAGCTTTCCACTATTAAATTGGTACATGCCTGCTTAATCTCACTTATTGTCCTAGATTTTCTGATACATAGAAATATTACCTATGGAATTCTATTGCTTTTCTCATGGTTTTGCTTCATAGTTCTTTTATAGGAGCTGGACTCATCAAATTCTAGTCCCAGCTGCATCAGGATTGATTACATGAATCCTTGATTCATGATATACGGTCCACGGTGCAGTGAAGGCTTTTGTGCTAACTTCGTACCTAACTAACACAATTCTCTTTTACAATGCTTGGCATTGGCAGCTTTGTAGCTTATGGAGTTCTTGTCTTTTAGAGGAATTGAGATTCAAACTCTTTGTTCTAGTTCCAACAAGCACATCTCTGTTATCTCAGCAGTGAGCATTAGATATTGTGATATCTATCAGTGACAATATGAGAAGAGTCATTCTCTGAGCTCTGCAAATTGTTAGCTTAAAACAAAATCAGCTGAAACATCTTTGCAATGGCAGCTGAAAGAATTCATATCAGCACCCAAAGATAAAAGAAAAAACTTGATTATAAACTACTTAGAAACAGATAATCTTGGACTTTTTTTTTTTTTTTCCTTTCTTCATTTATGGTCCCGAGCAAATGAATAGCTCATGACATATCATATTATTTTCTTTAAATTAACAAATGAGAAGGATAGTTGGCTGAATAAGCTCTTAATTAACGACTTACGTACAGTGAGAATCATATCAAGAACATCAGAAATCATGGCAAGCGAACTCAAAAAAGTACTTTTCTAAAGCTTAAAACCCTTTATTAAACATGAACAAAGCCCCAAGGATAAAAGCTGAAGTGTTTTAATTAGACAATAAAAAATTGACATAATACCTCAAAATAATCAAAAGAAAAACCTGATAATGAAGATCATGCATGAATTTCAAGTCATAATTATATTTGACTATATGGGTCCACATTCTGGTACCTATGATTGTTTTTGGTCAACAGAAACAGAAAGCTAGTCAGAAAAAACCTGAAAGTAGCCAATTAAGTACTAATGGTAAATAAATAGTACAATACTAGACCAGCTATATACCTTGCCAGCACGGGTAGACCTGTACAACTTTTCCAGTTCATGATGTCTTTGCAGCTCAATTTCATCAATAATCATTACCTCAGAACTTTCATAACCAGTCCCGCTTATATGCTTTATCACAGCCTGATAAAAGAAAAGGAAATGTCAAAGGCTAAGGAAAAGCACTTGGAATTTTTACACCCTAGAACAACATAAAAGCTTTTCGAGAAGATCAGAAGCACAGATAAAAGATAAAAAACTATAAGCTTGTCAGAGTTTTCGCAGAAACAAATAGAAAGAGAAAAGAATTAGACTATTATGCATAGATTGTGATATATGATTACAGAACCAAATTTCAAAAAAGTGTGTTTTCAGTTAGTTAATCTACAGCTGTGCATTTAGTTCTTGTAGCATCATAAGTTGTTTTGCTAAGTATAACTGCGTTAAGGACTCATATGCATCCAAGTACTGAGCACATACAGTGAAGTCGGCTCCAGTCTCAGAGTTTGACTGGTACTATTCCTTACATTAACATACAACCTTCACAAGTACAGGTTAAAGGCACACCGATACTAATTCTGTTCTCAACATCTAAGATGCATGACTAAAATTCTTATTTGGATGCAACGGATGCAGTCCACTAGAAGATCCATGTTACCCTAAACTTTATCTGTTGTGGTTGCCCATCAAAATTGCCAGATGAATATACTAACAAGCTAGTAAAACAAAATAGTTCCTCAATCCAAGAGAAAATTGAGACGGCAAAATTGCTAATGGCACATTTTTCCAAAGCAATCCAACTTGTTAACCTCATTCATTTAGGAATAACAGCAGCTAGACAACCGATTAAAGGTTTCAACACTGAACACAAAGGGAACTCGGTACCCATTATATGATGACAGTTTCTTCACATTATCTGCATTAGGAGACCTGACGTTCAGTTTAAGCAGGTAAACAAAAGTTAGGAACAGCATTCTGAATTACACAAGTACAAAGGAATTCAACTCAGCATCAGTCCGTAAACAAGTCAATCGTAGTCACTGCACTACTCGACTCTTACCCAAAAAGTTTAAAACTCCAGGCAAGCATTAGCACCATCACTAACGAAATCCCAACCTCATTTCCCACAAAGAATATATTACAATTTCCTCTACTATTTCAGATCTGAAATTCCGAAGTACTCTGCAATGCCGACTGGCTGGAAATAAAATTATACCTGTTGCTGCTTGGCCACTTGCTCTCGCAATCGGCTTGCCTGCTTCCGAAAAACATCCATTTTCCTGGTGGAAACGAGAAAAATGATCCGAAATTGAAAGAGAGCTTCTTTATAATCGATATGGCTAACGATAAACAGCTTCGAGGTCTCAGGATAGTCTTCTTCGTATCCAGCTAATGTATCTGTTTATTGGTTACCGTTAACCAACTGGGTATGGTTCATGGTAGAAGAACAGGTAGGAAAAGAAAAAAAGAAAAGAAAAAAACGGGAGGGCGAAAGCGATGTTGGGAACCAGCAAACGATAAAACCAGTTGATAAAACCGAAGATGGAGATTACTAAGTTCCTAGATTTGCAGTAGAGCTTTGATCCCTGAATGGTAAAGTAAACTAGGCCAATCTGGCTAATGCTAAAGCAGCTAAACACAAAATAAGTCTGTACTAAAGTAGATCTAGAAGTGTGTTCTAGAAGTGTGTTCATATGTCAAGCTTCAAAATCGTTAAAGAAAGGGACCGCTTTATTGGATCAGAAGGCTCAAGTACCTTTCCTGATTAGACCCTGAAAAATTTCTGATAGATTCTTTGGAGTCGAAAGCAACTCTTTCTCTAAGGGTACGTTTCAAGAACTCGGGAGTTTATTTGGGTAGTTTATTCTTTGAAAAAGCTCAGAGGGGAAAAGGAAAAAATCACATATGAGGTAAAGTTACTCCAAATAAGTGAATTTTCTTTTGAAAATAAAAGATAATAAATATCTATTTGATAAACTTAAAAGGGTAAATATAGTAGAAAACTTAGTTTTAACATGAGCTCATATACATGACTATTCATAGTAAAAAATAATACTTTGATTACAATCTTAATTTCTCATTCACATCATCGACTTAAATAGCCGTTTTACAAAATATACATGAAAGAATTTGAATGATTAACGGGATTACGCCAATCACCGGATTTACAGAATATTTACATGATTTCTCCTTAAGGGAAGAAATCTCAGAGTGAATCTTAACACTCCCCCTCAAGTTGGTGCATAGATATCACTCATGCCCAACTTGTCAAGACATTTGTTAAAAACTTGGTAAGACACTGCTTTGGTTAGCACAATAGCAAGTTGATCCTCAAATCGAACATGAGGGACTTCAATGATTCTTGCTTCTAACTTTTCTTTAATAAAGTGTCTATCAACTTCAACATGTTTAGTTCTATCATGCTAGACTGGGTTGTGGGCAATATCGCATGCTGCCTTATTGTCACAATATAATTTCATAGGACTTGTCTGCTCAATATGTAGTTCTTGTATTAGATTTTTGATCCATAATAATTCACATATTGCCTTGGCCATTTCCCTGTATTCGGCTTCAGCTGACAATCTAGCCACCACCTCTTGTTTCTTACTTCTCCAAGTGACCAAATTTCCACCTACAAATGTAAAGTATCCAGATGTAGATCGTCGATCTTCTATTGACAAAGCCCAATCGGCATCGGTATAACCTTCAATTTTCAAGTCACCTCCCTTTTTAAATAAAATTCTTTTCCTTGGAGATGATTTCAAGTAGCGCAGGATACGATTGATGACATTCATATATTCTTCACTTGGAGAGGTGCAAGATACATTAACCTCCCAACTAGTCTCTGATAAAGCTCCTTGTTAGCAAGGACTTGATCTGAATGTGTTCCTAGTTTCAGATTTTCTTCCATAGGAGTACTGACTGGACTACATGCTGTCATACCAGTTTCCTTCAATAAATCCAAAGCATATTTTCGTTGAGATAGAAAAATTCCTTCCTTGGATCTGGATATTTCAATACCAAGAAAATATTTTAAGTAGCCAAAATCTTTCATTTCAAATTCTCTAGCAAAACAACTTTGCAATGATTTCTTTTCTTTTGGATCATTCCCAGTTACTATCATATCATCAACTTATACAATAAGAGTTGTGATGACCTCCTTGTTATATTTCAGGAAGAGAATATGATCTGAGTTGCTTTGCTTGTATCCGATAGATTTCATAAAATTTGTGAACCTTCCAAACCACGCCTTTGGGGACTGCTTCAAACCATATAGGGATTTCCTCAGTTTACATACTTGTTTGCATCCTTTGTTTTGCATAATACATCCAGGAGGTAATTCCATATATACTTCTTCTTGGAGATCTCCGTGCAAAAATGTATTTTTTACATCAAACTGATATAAGGGCCAGTCAAGATTCACAACCAGAGATAGTAAAATCCGAACAGTGTTAATTTTGGCCACTAGTGCGAATGTCTCCATATAATTGATCCCGTAGGTTTGAGTATATCCTTTGACAACAAGCCTTGCTTTGAACCTTTCAATGGTGTCATCGGCTTTATATTTAATGGTAAATACCCACCTACATCCAACTGGTGTCTTTTCTACAGGTAGGTCAACCACTTCTCATGTTGAATTTTTTTGGAGGGACCTCATTTCTTCATTCATGGCTTTTTCCCATTTAGGATCTTTCAAGGCTTCTTGCATACTATTAGGAATAAATATAGCAGACAATTAACTCACAAATACTTCATTTACCTTTGACAATCTATGATAAGACACAAAATTATGCATGGGATACTGAGATTTAGAGGTGAGAAGAGGTTCATAATTGACTCTAGGTTTTCCTCTTGTGGTTCGATGAGGTAGCACTCTTAGATGAGTTTCGGAACTTACCTGAGGCTCAGACACGGACTCGGACTTAGAAGGTAATTGATCCATTGGTACATTATGAAGGGGGGAAAATGGCGGCTGAGACTCTGGTTGCATTACTTCCATTTGGTCTTGTCTTTCTCCATCCTGTGAATCATACTCATTTGTATCATTTTGATGTCCACAACTGTAATCTGAATATTGACCATGTGTAGTATCCAAGATATCCAAATGATGATTAAGGGTCTTCAATTCAATCATTTTCTCCCCCTGTATTGAAGACTCGGGAGTAGAATAATACATGTTTTCTGTGTGAAATACCACATCAAGAGTGGCATACAATTTGCGAGAGGGAGGATAATAGCAACGATAACCTTTCTGATGTTGAGCACAACCAACAAAAACACACTTGAGAGCTCGGGGTTCTAATTTATGTCTCAATGACTTATGGAGGTGAACAAAGGCTACACACCTAAAAACTTTAGGTGGCAGATTCGACACAGCAGGTGAACTTATGGTTTTATGAAGAACACTCAAGGGAGTCTAAAATTGTAACACACTCGAGGGTATTCGATTGATAAGGTAAGCTGCAGTTGTGATGGCTTCACCCCAGTAACTAGTAGACATATGAGCCTCAAACAAGGAAGCACGAACAACCTCAAGAAGGTGGCAGTTCTTTCGCTCTGCAACCCCACTTTGCTGAGGGGTATATGGACAAGTAGTTTGATGAGTAATACCATGATCATCTAGATATTCTTTGAAACTTTGATTCACAAATTCTCCACCATTGTCACTTCGAAGAGTTCGTATCGTAGAATGATACTGAGTGACTATCATTCTGTGAAATTGTTAGAACAATGAACTAACTTCACTTTTTGACTTCATTAAACAAATCCAAGTCATACGGGTATGATCATCAATAAAAGAAACAAACCACCGTTTATCACTAAGAGAGGCTATATTTGCTGGACCCCACACATCAGAGTGAATAATTATAAAAGGTGCTGGAATCCTATTCATGCTAATTTGGAATGGAACACGATGGCTTTTCACCAATTCACATACATCACACTTAAAATCTGAAATAGATAACTTTGCAAAAAGTGTAGGAAACAATTTCTTTAAATAACCAAAGGATGAATGACCCAACCGTTTATGCCATAACCAAATGTCAGAATCTACAGATTTATTCTTCATTGAGAATGCTTGGGCTAACTGATGAAAACTCTCTGGCTGCAGATCAAGGTAATAGAGTTTCCCTCTTCTAGTACCATACCCAATTGTCTTCTGAGTTCAAATGTCCTTAAAAACACAAAGGTTAGGCAAAAAAACCACAATACAATGCAGAGTACGAGTTATTTGAGCAACTGATAATAGATTATGATTGAGGGTGGGAACAACTAATACTGAATCAAGACTCAGATTTTCAGTGAGAGTGATAGAACCTTCTCCAATAACGTGAGATGGAGTACCATTTGCTGTAGATACGATATGTTGTGTAGATATGGTTTCATACTTTTAACATGATGATTGTCAAAGGTCATATGATCAGTAGCACCAGAATCAATTATCCATTCCCTATTTTTACTAGGAGCGGAAGTATTAAGAACCTTACTAGATGTAGCGATTAAGACTGATGCATCCTCAGTTGTGTGAGAGGTGGAAGGTTCTGCTACTACAACGGAAGCATGATTATTTGATTTGGAGTTCCGTTTATGAGGCACTTTGGTAGGATCCCACCATTCTGGATACCTGATAAGTTCATAACATCGTGACTTTGTATGCCCAGTCTCACCACAGTGTGTACAAATGCGCTCTGATTTGGTTGTTCCAACCTCATAGCTACGATTCTGAAATCCTGATGTTCGATTTTGATCACTGTTAGGACCAGTTGGTCGAGCTGTTTTAGGCTTAGCTCGACGTGCTACCATTGCAGATATCTCAACGCGATCAACTTCATTATGAAAAGTGGTTTTACGAATAGAGTCACAACGTACATAAGCATAGGCTTCTTCAAGATCCAATATCGAGTCTTTTCTGAGAATTTCGCCATGGACTTGTTCGAATTCTGCATCCAATCCGTTTAAGAAAATATGAACACACAATCTTTCAATGGATTTTCTATAAGCGATAACATCATCAGGATCTTTTATTATAATCCTGTCACGATAATCGAGTTCTTGAAAAATTTCGACAAAATCACCATAATACGTTGATAAAGGGCGACCAGTCTGTTTGGTGGAGAAAACTCTCTAATTCAATGAAAATAATTGTGATTCATCTGACCCATCATAGAAAGTTTTTTCCAGAGCATTCCATATTTTGCGTGCGGTACGCAGCCGAATATAGCGCTTCATAATATCTGGTGACATAGAGGTTAACAACCACTTCTTGACTTTTTGATTTTTAGCATAACATTTCGCATAGGAAGCATCCGTTTCTTGTGGAAATGGTGTTTTTCCCCTAATATATGCGAGCTTTTCTCGTCCCGCAATTTACATCTCCATGATATGGGACCATACATCATAGTTGACTTCGGTAAGAGTGACGCTGGTTGTAAAACCAGAATTTTCGGATAGCACATGAATAATCGGTGTTGATTCCTTCAACATGATGAAATAGAAGATTGATAGATTAGTGATGATCACCCAAAAAATACTGGTTCGGTCCATTTTCTGTTCGCTGGGTTGACCCGGTTTGGGTCTCCGATTGTGGTTCGGTCCTTTTTCTAAATATTTTTTTCTTTCCAGGTCCGGTTCGCACCGGTTCAAGAAGATCTCGCAACCCGCAAGAAAAATAAAAATTTGAACATAAGTTAACGAAAGCGAATTTTTTTTGCGTACCTTTGTCTTCTTCGTCGACGGTGTGGCTTCTTTGTTGCTGGCGACGTTCAGGCTGGCGGTATGCTAGAAGGCCGAGTGGTGGCTCGAATTCAGTCTTTGGCGTCGTCCCTACGGTCCACCGGAGTGGGGGTGACGACAGAGATAATGTGGCTTTTCGTCTTTTGCATCGGTGACGCTGGTGCCGATCGCTGGAAGGTGGTTTGTTGCTGGCGACGTTCGGGCTGGCAATATGCTAGAAGGTCGAGCGGTGGCTCAGATTCAGTGTTCGGTGTCGTCCCGACGGTCCACCGGAGTGGGGGTGACGGCGGAGATAATGCGGCTCTTCGTCTTCTACGTTGGTGACGTTGGTGCCGATCATTGGAAGGTGGTTCGGCAGCGGTTCGTCGGCGGATTTCGGGAGTTCAGGTGATGGCGGTTTTGTGTTACAGCGACGACCGAAGAGAACCTCAACAGAGTTGCAGACCTGCTATATTTTTTTCAGCGACAGAGTTGCAACTTTGTTCTTCAGCTATGGGAGAGACGACAGGATAGAGCTTTCACTCTGTTCTTCAACGACGAGAAGGAGAAGGATTCTCCTGCTCTGATACCAAGTAAAAAATAATACTTCAATTACAATCTTAATTTCTCATTCACATCATCGATTTAAATAGCCGTTTTACAGAATATACATGGAAGAATTTGAGTGATTAACGGGATTACCCAATCACCGGATTTACAGAATATTTACATGATTTCTCCTTAAGGGAAGAAATCTCAGAGTGAATCTTAACATTCATCAAATTTTATCTCAAGAAAACCTACTGAGTATTGTGGGACATGTGTCTTTCTTTTACCTCATTTTATTCAAAATTTAAAAATAAATTTACTAAGTATGAATAATAAGTAACTTGAATGATCTTATTAAACTACACCCAAAAAACTATACAAAGTTCATATCCTAATAATTTTAACCGAGTTCGGGTTCGAGCTTGAGCTCTAGCTGAGTTCGAGCTGAACCTACATTTAATACTCTATATAAAATATATGTCAAATAAATTATATATAAAATTATGCATACATTTAAAAAAAAGAATGATAGGGGAGGTTCAGGATTGAATTTCAATAATGGATTCGAACGTACCAACATTAATTTTTTTACTCCAAATGTTGTCTTGCTTATTTTGTAATTTTTGAATCTGGCCATAAATTTACTATGGCCTCCTTCGTGTCCCTAGTTGAAAATTTATATTCTAGGAAAAACTAGAAATGTTTTTCCTATGATACATATTTCCAAAAAAACTTTTAAATAAAATCCTATATTTTAAAATTTTCTTAGGAAAGTTAAATGGACCTCTTATTGCCTCTTCTAGAGAAATAGATAAAAATTAATAATCAATCTAATATATTACTATACTTATCGATAAATTTTTAATCAAATAAAATGTCAAACACAAAATTGCTATGAAAATTGCCTCATGCTAAAAGTATTACAGCATCAACTGTCAAATACTTATTCAAAAATTTTCTATACGATTTTCTAGCCCATTTGGAAGGAAAATCTTACTTAGAAAATTATATAATTTTTTTAATAAGAATTTTCAATTAGAAAAATGTTTACAAAAAACATGAGACACTAATAGTCCCTAGAAACTTATTTCTACTAAAACATGAGTGTCTCATGTTTCTAGGGACTATTAGTGTCTCATGTTTTTTGTAAACATTTTTCTAATTGAAAATTCTTATTAAAAAAATTATATAATTTTCTAAGTAAGATTTTCCTACCAAGATGGGCTAGAAATTCGTATAAAAGTTTTTTGAATAAGTATTTGACAGTTGATGTTGTAATACTTTTAGCATGAGGCAATTTTCATTGCAATTTTGTGTTTGATATTTTATTTGATTAAAAATTTATCGATAAGTATAGTAATATATTAGATTGATTATTAATTTTTATTTATTTCCCTAGAAGAGGCAATAAGAGGCCCATTTAACTTTCCTAAGAAAATTTTAAATATTTCTTTTAATTTTCTAATAAGTCACTAATAGTAATAGGATTTTATTTAAAAGGTTTTTTGGAAATATGTATCATAGGGAAAACATTTCTAGTTTTTCCTAGAATATATATTTTCAACCAAGGGCACTATGGAGGCCATAGTAAATTTATGGCCATATTCAAAAATTACAAAACAAGCTAGACAACATTTGGAGTAAAAAAAATTAATATTGGTGTGTTTTAATCCATTATTGAAATTCAATGTTGAACCTCCCCTATCATTCTTTTTTTAAAATGTATGCATAATTTTATATATAATTTATTTGACATATATTTTATATAGAGTATTAAATGTAGGTTAAGCTCGAACTCGGGTAGAGTTCGAGCTCAAACTCAGTTAAAATTATTAGGCTCGAGTTCGATTACAATTTTAAGTTTGAGGCTAGGGTCGGCTCGAGTTTGAGTTCGAAATATTTAAATCAAACTCAGCTTGAACAAGGTTCGGACTCAGCTGGATTCGATGCCACCTTTGTGCCCAATTTTAAGTAGAGGTCATTCCCAATTTAATGTAAAATGTATGCATAATTTTATATACAATTTATTTGACATGTATTTTTTGAAAAGTTTTAAATGTATGTTGGAGCACGAACTCGAGACATGTATTTTTTGAAAAGTTTTAAATGAATGTTGAAGCTCGAGCTCAACTCGAACTTGGTTAAAATTATTAGACACAAGCTCGATAACAATTTTAGGCTCGAGTTCGAGCTCGAAATATTTAAATCAAGCTCGGTTCGAACATAGGCAGGTTTGGGCTCGGCTTGGCTCAATGCCACCCCTAACTGTAGTAGCCTTCATCATCTAATTTCCCGATGGACATTAGATTAAACCGCAAATTGGGAACTTGTCTAAAACCTTTGGGAAGTAATTTGTACCATGTGTTAGTTTCCAATTCCGCATCTCCCATGCCCATAATTTCACATTTTATTTCATCCCCCATCCTATCCCAACCAAATTTTAATGATTGTAGGAAGAAAAGAATCTCTACATGGAGTAATGTGAAAGGATGTTGTTGTATCAATTATCCAAGTGGAATCCTAAGCTCATGCATCATCACATACAATAAAAACTTCACTATTGGATGCAATTGCAACCGTGTGTTTATCTTCTTTCTAGTCTTCAAATTTCTCTTTAAGATGTTCCCTTTTATAGATTATATCTCTTGTTGTAGTGATAACATTTCATGCCACTTTTGGACTTTGATCTTCCTCTTCACTTGTCATAGTTACTATCTCCATGAGGTTCTCTACTTAGCCTCTCCCCTATTTCTATGTAACAAGTGCTGTCTAAGAGAGAATGTCATGTTCTTTTCTTCTAACCTCTTCATTGAACATGCTATCTTTGACCATCCAGGGTTATCTCCCTTTTGGAGCCAAATATTCAGTGACACTACCAAGGTTTATGAATATCTGGTAAGGAGCTCAATGGCAATAGTGCTTTCACCTCATCATCTAGTGCAAGATTCATATTACATAATTCATTGAACAACTCTTGGAAACTACTTAAATGTTTTGCACCAATGTAACCATCTTTGTACTTCGACTTCACAAAAATAAATAAATAAATAAATAAATAAATCTTTACTTTATGTAGTCTTCTGTCCATTCAAACTTGCTAATTTCTACTAAAAGTTATAAGCATCTACTTCTTTGGCAACCCGCTGTCTAATTTGTCTGTTGACTTTTTGGTTCACTTTTTTTCCACTCAGCCTTGTCTTTTGCAACTAGCTTATGACCCTACCACTCAATGGGATCAAAATATCTTCCATCCAAGTCTTCCAAATTTGTATAAGTTGAAACTGTAAGTTTAATGACGTTGAAATTAAGAGCACCATTAGAAGATCCCCCAATTTAATTAGCACAAGAACAATTCTCTATCAATTCTCCTACAATTACACATGAACTTGCTCTAATACCACTTTGTTGAGGCAATCTCAAATATTCAATGGAGTATTGCAACAAAATTTTACCCCTCTTTATGCAATTAAATAAATAGATTAATTTTGGAAGCAATATAGTTCACAAATAAGCAAATAAAATGCAAATAAAAAAGACAGAAAAAAATTAACGTGGAAAACTCCATGATGTGAAAAGAAAAACCATGAGACTTAGTCTAGTAAATATCTCCACTATATCAAATAATGGGTTATAACAATCTATCTTGGATAATCTCAAGTGGCTATAAAGTTGCTCAAAACATACCAACAATCCTTCACTTTACAAGTGAATATCAATAGAAAATGCAATGAATAATCTCACTAGAATTCACATAGTAACTAGAGAAAAATTAGATTTTCTTTACTATGAATTGCATCTCTAATAATTTTATACACTTCCACTCTACCTAAAACTCTGTCTCAATGTTATTTCTTCTCTCGGCCATTCTTCCTGTTTTCTCTTTGGCTTTTTTTTTTATTTCTCTGTTTTTCTCCTTATTTTCTTCTCTGACTTTTTACACTTCCATTGCATGTCTCTCCTTTTGTTGACCGTTCCACTTCGCCATATTCCCGTTTTAATTCTATTCCTTTTTTTTTTTTGTCAAAAACGTTGAAGCAACAAAGCTAACACGCTGAACAAGCTCGGTGACATTCTTTCACGGTTGCTTGCAGCCGTATTACTCAGTTCATCTCCTGATGTCGTTAGTGGAATGCTAGACTTCAAGTCATCTCAATGACTAAGATGAAGCTGAACATCATCTCCACGTTATAATTTATGAAATCTAGTTTCCGCCCAAAATTGTCAATCATCCAGATGAATTAAACGCCGGGGTTCGAACCCTCAACATTTTTCCCCTCTCTTGTTCTCTTCTCATTTTCATTTTTTTCCTTCTCTCCCGCACCCCCTCTCTCGTCTCCCTGCGCCCCCGAGGTCTCTGCTCCCTCTCTTCTCTCGGACTCGCTCTCCGGTCTCCGTCTCTCGGTCTCTTCTTCTTTTCATTTTTTTCACACTCTCTCCCGCACCCCTTCTCTCGTCTCCCTGTGCCCCCCAGGTCTCTACTCCCTCTCTTCTCTTGGACTTGCTCTTCGGTCTCCCTCTCTCGCTTCACCCTTTCTCCTATCCCCCTCGGCCTCCCTCTCTTCTCCCTTTCGGCCTCCCACTCCCTTCTCCCTCTCGCTATTCTCTTTTCCCCCAAAATACCTTTCGATTTCTCCCTTTTCGATTTCGATTTTCTTCAATTTTGACATTTGGGCATCGATTGCTTAATTTCTACTTCGATTGCTTAATTTCTACTTCGATTAGGCATCGATTTCCCCATTCGGCTTCAATTTCACCCTTCGGCTTTGATTTTCCCCAAATTTTAGAAGGTATGACTAAACCCTAATTTATTTCGATTAAATTAGTGTTGTATTTGATTTAATAATTTGGGGTTATTTGTGCATAATTGTGGGATTTAGGGTTACAATTTAGGGTCTAAATGCTTGATTAGGGTTAGGGTTTGTTTTTAGGGTTTGGTGCTCGATATTTAAGGGTTCTAGAATTAGGGTTTAGGGTTTAGGATTAAATATTTATGGTATTTTTAGGGTTTAGGTTATGGAATTAGGGTTTTTTTCAAATTTTTTTAGGGTTTAGGTTTATTGGGTGATAGGGTTTAAGGTTTAGGTCTTTTTTGGGTTTTTAAGGTCTAAGGTTTTTTGGGTTTTGGGTATGGAATTAGGGTTTAGGGGGTCTAGGGTTTAGGGTTTTAGGTTTTAGAATTAGTGTTTAGGGTTTAGAGTTTAGGAGGTGATTGGGTTTAGGGTTTAGGGAGTCTAGGGTTTATTAAGGTTTTTTTTAGTCCAGTTCAGACAAGGCTGAGTAGCCTACACAGGTGTCCATAAAGCCTAAAAAGGGTGATATTGAAAGAGATTGGGTCAAATCCCTCATGGAAATCTCAGACATGTCTGTAGACTTGAAGTTTCGCGCTCTTGTATGGTTGGATACGCCAAGTAAGAAGGTCATGTTTACTGAGATGATAGTGGAAGAGCCGGTCGAGTGGCTTAAATATTGTGCAACAAACTATTTGTAATGCGTTTTAAGTACACTATTTTCTTTTGGAATATTGTGATGTATTAGGTATGATGTGAATTATGACGTTGCAAAACTTATTAGTATGGTTAATATTTTTATTTTATATGATTTTTGTGTTAATATATTGTATGGATGAATATGGTGGATGAGTATGGATGTGGACAATTAAATGGATATGGTTGCGTAGGGATGTGACTGAAGGTAGGATGTGGGAATGTGGATGAATATGGTTGTGTACAGGTGTGATTGCAAATAGGTTATGATTGAAGATTGATGTTTATTTGTGTTTATGACTTTTAGGCGATTGAATTTTTAGATTTCCATGGACATTATGACAAACGAAGAAAAAATTGCAACTATTATTGCATTCAAAATTGGCAGAGATACTTACTAGTAGAGGGTTTTTATGGGCCACAAAGACCATCTCAGTTGAAGAACAACTTACATATTTCCTCCTAACTGTTGGTCAACAACAATTTTATAGTGTCACAGTAGACATGTTTGATAGATCGAACTGGACTATAAGTAGGTATTTCAACAAGGTGTTGGATGCAATCCTCAATCTTCACTTTGATTACATCATACGGCCTTCGAAACGCACACACTCGAAAATTTTAACCAGTTCAATGTTTTATCTGTACTTCAAGGTAACATCACTTTTTCTAAGTAAACAATTTTAGATTAATATACAAAGTTAGTCAATATTAATTGAAAATGTATAATTAGGATTGTATTGGGGCTATTGATGGAACTCATATCAAAGCAAACATTCCACTTGAAGAACAACAAAGGTTATGGAATAGAAATGGTTATCTCTCACAAAATGTGATGGCAGCATGTTCATTTGACATGTAATTCACTTATGTACTTGCTGGATGGGAATGATCAGCAGCTGATTCCCGTGTACTGAAGGACGCATTAACTCGCTGAGATAAAATCTTTGTACCAGAAGGTAAATAATATATTTTTATGTAGTCATTTTTATCTATTTATCTTCAATTATTTTATGTGGAATATAATTTCTATTATTGGTAAATATTATCTAGTCGATGCTGGTTATACAAATCTTCCAGGATTTTTGGCTCCATATCGAGGAACTCAGTATCATCTGCAAGAATTTGGAGATAATATTCCTAGAAATGAAAAAGAATTGTTCAATCGAAGACACTCATCTTTGTGGTATACTATTGGGCGAACTTTTGGTGCTTTCAAAACTTGATTTCAAATGTTGAAAGGCGCTCCTCCATTTTCTTTTAAGATCCAGACAAAAATTGTACTTGCTTGTTGCATATCGCACGATTATATACGTGGAGAGGATTACGATGATCTATTTGAATATGAAGATGATGATTCGGGTGGCGAGCTCGGTGGAGGAGGTGATGCGGTCCAATTAGGTGCAATGGATGATACAGACAACGACGATAGCGATGGTCTTGAGGATGAGGGTAGCCAAGTAACAAGCTTTTAGAGCCGCACAATTTTGAGATTCTATAGAGACTTCCTTATGGAATGATAAATGATGGTTGTATCTTATTGCTTTTGAACATGTGTCGTTCATATGTACTAAACTTGTAACTTGATGATTTTAATATTAAAGGCGCGAACTCGTTATTTGAATAATCTTTCTTTTAGTTATTAATAAAGTTATATATGTATTTATTTAATATTTTTGTTAAATTTTATTACTATATTAAACTTGATATTTAAGTCTGGTAAATAAAATATAGTTAACATATGCATTTGATTAATTAATTATTTTTAATTTTGTCAAAATATATTATTAATTAATACCATGTAAAAAATCCATCTTATGTTATTAATAAAATAATTTTTATTTATTAACCATATTTATTTTTAATTACTCTATTGTATTAGTGATTTAATAGTGGTAATTAAAATATTGTTAACTCAAGCACTTGGTTTAATTAACTCATTTTTATAATTAATAAAATCAATGGTTTTAAATTTAATGAAAAAATATTATTAATTAATAATATATAAAAATATACAGTGTGTTAAAGTTAGCTTTTGATAGATTTTATCTATTTAATGAAGACTTTTTTATGTTAAAGAATACCATATTATCAATAAATTAATAACTAAATGTATTATATTCGTTTATGTTATTTTTAACGTTATTTTTTTTATAATTAATCACGTGCACAATTATTTGGCTCACGTAATTATTGTCTGAATGTACAATAAACAGTAATAATTAAATATAAGATATATAATTCAATTAATTAATATATTAATATATTTTATTTATACATTAAATTAGTTTTTTGTATAGTAATAATGTTTTTTTACCTAATTTAATAGTTAAGTATTATATTTTAATTAAGTATATTATTACAAGTTACTAATTCTCTTATTTTTTGCGTTTTTCTCATTTTGAGGCATTAACATTGTAAACTGTTTTCTAGTGCACATGAACTCAACTACACTGACACCCATTTCGAAGATGAAGTACATGTAAATAAACGAAATGAAGAGATGAAGATGAATTTCAAGTTTATACTGTTGACCCAGATTCCCTCTTCCGGTTACACCGCACGATTCTTTCTCCACACGCAAACAGATGCATATAAATCCAATCAAGATGTCCCCAATTTTCTTAACGGAGACAAGCCCAAGAAAACGAAGTGCTCATGGCTTTTTCGTCTTTCATTTTCAGCTGTTTTGGCCTCTCTTACTCCGAGCTCTCCGCCGCGGAACCCACTGAGAGCACTCCACCAAAAGAATCAGAAACCAAACAGGAACACGGAGATGGGGTTTCAATTTCTCATAACCCTCCTGTCGACTCCCATATCCGATCAAAATCCGGTGTTCCCATTGTAGTTTCCCACTTCCCATTCAATGCTCGGCTCTCACTTCTGTGAATTTCAAGAGGCGGCGGCATGAGCTGAAACACTCAGATAACTGATTCGTTCTTCTCTTTGATGTATACACTACATACTAGTTCGAAGTTTCTGTTTCTTAGTTTTTTTTTTTTTTTTGGTTGGTAGGGTAATGAATCTCCATTTCTGTTGGTCTATTTTCTGCATGAGCTCCTCTCCGCGTCTCGGCGGGTCTGCATGATTTTTCTTCTTAGGATCTTTTCTCATGGATTGAGCTAATTTTGTCTTTTATTTTTTATGCTTTGTATTAATATCAAAGAATTCGCAAAACAGTCTTTCTTGGAGAAGAAGCAAAGATGTATTTGAGAGTCAATGATAGGAGTGGGCACAGGTCGGGTCAGGATTGATTTTATCCAAACCCCCACCTGATCCCTCGAAATCCGAAGCCATGAAAATCCAAATCATCAAACCTGACCCTGACCCAATTACCATCTTCGTAACCAAGCGAAATACCAAAATGTGACGTTGTGGGATTCCTACAGATGCAGACATTCGTGGACTCTTTCTCGACATTTCCTCGAACAATCATCATCTTTTAAACATCCGCCCGGTGCCTTGAATCTCTCAAGTTGCCAAAATGGACTTTCAAGGATGTCAAGAGACTTGCCCAGCAAGGTACCCAACCTTCAGAGAAGGGACGATTGGGATATGAAGTATTTTTCTATATTTATACCTGAGCAGTGTTGCAGCCAAGTCCGTAACCCAACACACAGAGGAAAAACAGTTACCAGCTAGTGAATTTCATGGCTCTCTTCTCCTCGCTGTTCACCTGCTTTGGTTCTCCTTCCCGTGTCTCCGGCATAGAGACTCCGCCGAGAAAGCTCAAAACCAAATCGGCACCTTCCGAAGACCCGGTGCCGAGTTCCCACTTCCCTCTCAACTCCCACATCAGATCAAAATCGGGTGCTCCAATCCCACTTACTTATTTTCCTGTCAACGCCAATTTCTCTCGATTGTAAACAATTCTCTTCTTCTTCTTTTTCGGTGAGTCAGAAGATTTATTTCATTGAAATTTGATTGCATTGGGCGAGATTTATAGGAGATTACGGTCTATAAAAGCCTGGAATGGTTCATTCGGTTCCAAGAAACGGACAGGAATCCCGATGAACCGGCTCAGGTAATCAGACATGCAAGGAAGGGACTGGGATGGAAGATGCTGCTGTAGTATATGTATTTATTTTTGCCATTTGTTGTGTTTGTAAATGGGAAGCTCGTGTAACGATGAAAATTGTGGTCGTGTAAGAATTCGTGTAATAGATCTGCTACTGCCTACTGGCTTCCATCTGTTTAAACATAATTCAGGGGCTTTTGATTAAGTCTACGGCTCGCCTTTGGCAGAGAAAGACTCGGTTGGTTTAGATTCCCACGCAGGATTCCGAGTAGTCTGCGATGCAAAATAACGATATGGGTACCTTGATTCTCCAACATCCTGTGATGGAGTCTGATATGCTCATCAATGTTGAATTACACCTTCAAATGATGTTCACGGAACTATAATAAGGCATGGAGAACGTCCTCTCTCTCATCCGAAATCCTAGCAGAGAAAAACCAGGACAGCTCGAGCCCAAAGAAGCTTTCTCTCTTGTAAATCCGTTGTGGCCATTATGGCATTCGGACGCGACGTCTCTCAGCATTTTCTCTGGAACAATAGGAAAAAATAACGGAAACAAATCGTTTCACAATCACGCTAACAAATTTATAGACAACTCATTACAGCTTTACACGCACTCCCCCTCAAGTTGGTGTATAGATATCGGTCATGCCCAACTTGTCAATTATACCATAAAATGTCTTCCCTGATACTGCCTTTGTGAGCATATCAGCCAACTGGCTCTTAGATTGAATAGAAGGGAATTGTATAATCTTTGTATTTAGTGCGATCATGTTGAACATAATTTTGTGCAATTACGATGGCTGCCTTGTTATCAAAGTGGAGATTCATAGGTTTAGCGTATCCAATCCCTAAGTCCCTCAGTATATTCCTTATCCATAATAACTTGCATACACCATGAACAATGCCTCGAAATTCAGCTTCAACACTTAATCTTGATACTACCTTCTGTTTTTTGCTTTTCCTAGTGACAACATTCCCTTCCACAAAAGTAAAGTAACCCGACGTGGATCTTCTGGTTGTCTGATCACCTGCCCAATCAGAATCCGTATATCCTTCAATATTAGAGATACATTTTTTTGAGAATAGCAAACCTTTTTCCTGGAGCACTCTTTAAGTATCTCAAGATCCGATAGACCGCTTCCATATGTTCTTCACTTGGTGCATGCATGAACTTACTCACAACGATCACTGCATATGCTACATCTGGCCTTGTGTGTGATAGGTAGATTAATCTTCCAACTAATCGTTGATAACGTCCTTTTTGTGCTGGGGTTTGATCTGAGAGAATTCCGAGCTGATGATTCATTTCCATGGGCGTTTCTACTGGTTTACAATCAAGCATTCCATTTTCGGCTAGAAAGTCCAACACATATTTTCGTTGTGAAAAGAAGACTCCATGTTTCGATCTTGGAACCTCAATTCCCAAAAATTATTTAAGTCGTCCGAGATCTTTTATTTCGAATTTAGTGGCTAAACACTCCTGTAAAGCTTGCATTTCACATGGGTCATCTCTTATCACAACCATATCGTCAACATACACAATTAAAGTTGTTACTTTTCCTTCTTTGTGATTTATAAACAAAGTATGATCTGAGTTACTTTGCTTATAGCCAAACTCCTTTATTGTAGTCGAGAATCTCCCAAACCATGCTCTAGGTGACTGTTTCAGCCCATACAATAACTTCTTCAATTTACAGACTTCACCTTGACACAAAGAACCACTTTTAACTCCGGGTGGTAGCTCCATGTAAACTTCATCTTCGAAGTTTCCATTGAGAAAGACATTTTCAACATCAAATTGTTCTCGATTTGCTGCTATAGATATAAGAATGCGAATTAGATTGATTTTAGCTACTGGTGCAAAAGTATCCTGATAGTCTATCCGATACCTTTGTGTATATCCCTTTGCAACTAGTCGAGCTTTATATCTTTTAATACTTCCATCCGGTTTGAGTTTCACTGTGAATACCCATCGACATCCAATTATCTTCACTCCTTTAGGCCATGGAATAAGTTCCCAAGTGGCATTCTTTTGTAGAACCTCCATCTCTTCGTTCATCGCCTTTTTCCATTTTGGATCAGCTAATGCATCCTGTACATTACTAGGAATAGAAACCCTGGATAATTGATCAACAGTAAATGCATACAATTTAGTCAACCTATGGGAGGACACATAGTTGTTGATTGAGTATTTGGTTTTGGCTTCTGGATCAGGTTCATACTGTTTTTTTTTTAAACTCCCTTGTTAAATCTTTGTGGATATCTAGGGGTTATATTTTTTGTAGGAACACATGTTTCATTAGACTCATCAAACACATGATTCGTATTTACTTGAGGAGGAACATTCAGGGTTGATTCTTCAATTGATGGTGCAGACGGAGGCAATACTGAGGGTTCTTCAGGATAAATTAATGAATCACTCTCGCTTTCATGGTTGTGATCATAGTCTTGTTGCACATCATGATGACCTGGTTGCTTAAAAAATTTATTCACTGTTTCTAACTCAATAAACTCACCACCTCCGCTATTATCTTGTTGAACATTCTCTTCACTTGAACACTCCCCCTGAAGAGGATTCACAAAGGCTCCCCCTGGATAATAAGGTATTTATTTATGGAAGGAGGCATCAAGAGTCACATGGAGCTTTCGGGTGTGTGGATCATAGCACTGATATCCTTTTTGAAATTCAGAATAGCCAACAAATACACATCGTTTGGCACATAGATCAAGTTTATTTCACAAGATTTTTGGGATATGAACATATGCGGTACACCCAAACATTCAGGGTTCAAGGTTCAGAAGATGGGGAATTGAAATCATGGATTGCAACTTGCGTTGAGGAGTTTGAAAATCTTATTTCGAGAAGGTGTTCGATTGATGAGGTAGACAACAGATTTAACAACTTCACACCAATAAAACCAAGGCATGTTCATGCCAAAGAGGGAGACACGCACTACTTCCAAAAGTTGTCTATTCTTTCTCTCTGCCAATCCATTTTGTTGGGGAGTATAGGTGCAAAAGGTCTGATGACGAATTCCATGATGGGTCAGAAAATTTTCGAGAGAAGGATCGACAAACTCAATACCATTGTGAGATTACAAAATACAAATATGCTTTTGGTACTGAGTATGTATCATGTTGTGAAATTTCTGAAATGCTCGACACACATCACTCTTTTTTATAAGTAGGGATACCCAAGTCATTCTAGTGCATTCATCAATAAATGTCACAAAGTAACGAGCTCTAGAAATAGAGGGAACCTTTGTTGGACCCCAAACATCAGAATGAATAACTTCAAAAAGTTCAAAACTTTTATTCAAACTCGGTAAATAAGAAATACGGTGGCTCTTAGCCAGTTCACAAGTGTCACAATGAAAATCCAAATCATTCAAACCTGAAAAAAGGTGTGGTTGCAATTTCTTAAGATAACCAAAGGAAAAATGGCCTAATCTTTGGTGCCATAACCATATAGTTGCTTGAGTATTGACTTCACTGCTAGCTTGATTTGCCTGACTGATTTTCGATTCCCCATTCTCTGTCAACTCCAAATAGTAGAATTTTCCCTGTCTAACACCATAACCAAGAATCTTCCGGGTTAGAATTTCCCGAAAGACCCAAAATGAGGGCCAAAAAGTTATAGTATTAGCAAGATTTGTAGTAATTTGGCTAACAGACAAAAGATTGTATTCAAGAGATGGAACCACAAGGACAATATCTAATGTAAGATTATTAGACAATATAACATATCCTTCCCCAGTAATAGGAGAAGTACTACCATTGGCGGTGGAAATAACATATTGTGGATAAGGTAGGATATATTGTAACTGACTGGAATCTCTTGTCATGTAATCGGATGCACCTGTATAAATAATCCAAGTTCTATTCTTAGAATTTATAGAGAATATTGATGCTTTATTGATAATACCTGGATGGGCAACATTTGTCGTAGGTAGCTATTGATTTTATTCCGTGGATGTTACCATAGCTTTCCCATCAATCTTTTTACATAGTTTTTTTGAGAAATCCCACCACTCTGGATAACCAATAATCTCGTAACAACACTGTTGTGAATGACCTTTCTCCTCGCAGTGAGTGCATACCCAGTTGTTAGCTTTTCCAGAGGATAGATTGTTTTGATTGTTTGATGATCCTTGTCGAGTTTGGTTGACCAGCATAGACAAAGTCTCAGAGATTGGACGATAGGTCCCCATTGTCTGTCTTTGTTGATATTCTCTTCTGACATATGCATATGTACTCTCCAAATCAAGTTTGGAGTTTTTTCGCAAGATTTCTCCTCGAACCTGATCAAACTCAGAGTCAAGCCCATTGAGAAAAATATGAACTCGAAGCCCGGCTATTGCAGAGTGCAATTGGATTTTTCTTTCGACTATTCCTTCCTGAGATATAGTTCTATGATCAATCTCCTGGAAAATAGCAACCAGTTCATTATAGTACGTTGATAATGGTCTACCATTTTATTTAGTAGAAAAAAATCTCTTGTTTAACTCAAATAGACAGGTTTCATCTAATCCATCATAAAATATTTTTGAAACGGCTTCCCATATATCCTTAGCGGTGGAGAGGAGAATAAATTGTTGCGTTAGCGACGGACTCATTGAGTCAATAAGCCAGCTTTTCACTCTTTGATTTTCTGTAATCCATGCACCAAAATTGGGATTTCCAGATTCTTGTTTTTTCATTTCTCCGATGAGGTATCTAGATTTGTTGCGAGCACCAATACGCATCTCTATGAGCTGAGACCGTAATTGGTAATTGGTCTCATAATGGATGATTCCAGTTGGAAAGGAAAAATTATCCTAGTGTACGATAATTTGTGGTGGTGGTGCTGGGAACAATTCGGTTGATGCACCTGTAGTGGTAGCCATCAAATTCTGTCACTGGGTTGGCTCGAATTTTTTTTCCCGGACTAGTCTTCTTCCTGTTTTGGGTCGAAACGGTTTGGTCCGATCTGAGTCCAGGTCCTAATCCGAGTTTGGGTCGCTATACGAGAGAAAAAAAATTGGGACCTAAGTTAACACAATTAATTTTTTCCTCGTACCAGTGTCTTCGTCTTCGGCAACGACTTGATTTTTTCCGCAATAGCAGAGGGGACAGCAGTGCGCCTCCTTCTTCACCAGGTTGATGGTGCGATCGTCGGCGACGTTTGAAAGTTCCGCTGAAGTGGGCGGTTTGGTGTTACGGCGACGAACGAAGAAAGGAACGCAACAACGTCTTCTTCGTTCACAGCGACGACAGAGCGTCTTCGATTTTTGTTAAGCGGTCGTCGACGACATTCATAAATAAAGTTGGCTTCACTGCGACTAAAAAGCAGACCTGCTCTATTTTTTTTTTTTTCGGTGATAGAGTGGCTACTCTTTTGTTCGGCTACGGGACAGAGTTGATGCTCTATTCTTCGGCGACAGGAGAATGATCCTTCTGCTCTGATATCATGTCAAATAGAACGCTTCAAAGAATGTTTTTTCGATGATTTATTCGTCTCCTAGCGGAGGTTATTTAACATACATTACATCCTAATTTTAAGTCTAATTTAGATCCTAAAATCAGGGAAAAGAATCACGAAAACAAATCGTTTCCTACAATCACGATAACAAATTTACAAACAACTCATTACAGTTTTGTACACAAATATAAAGATAATGATAGAGATAAAGATAATTAATGATTAAGTTAGAGACAAATAGATAAAGGTAAAAATAAACATAGTGATAAATATAAAGATAATGATAGAGATAAAGATAACTAGTGATTGAATTAGAGACAGACTCAAATTCAACCACCAATTATCTTTATCTCTATCATTATCTTGATATTTATTACTATGTTTATCTTTATCTCTATCAGATTGATCCGAAGAAAAGAACAAAAATGGTCTAACCCTGGAGTTTTTTTACATGAGGGGGGTTAGTCTACATTTACAACTATAACTTCAACTTCAATATCAAGGAAGCTTCTCCCCTAATTTATGAGAGGGTGTTGCTATGCTTTGATGGGGTCAATGCCAGTCACCTAGGGGAGGAAGTTCGACTTGATCCAACTTAGTTTAGGAGAGGATGGATCAACCCCTCATTCCTATTAGAGTGGGGGAGGGTTGAGGGATTTTTTTTTTTATAAATTTAGCTAAATTTTACCCTTTGTAGTACAAAGTTACTTTTTAAAATAATTGTAGAGAATTATTGTAGGCTTTGTTTAATTTCACAATATTATTATTTTTATTATTTATTTATTTATTTTATATATAGTTTTCTTCTTTTTAAAAAATTACAAGATTATGTTAAATTGAATGGGCCATGTACTAATGTGGCCTGGGGGACAAATCAGGGATACGAGGACGAGCTAAGAAGGACTAGGAGAGTAAAGGAGGGTTAAGACGGCTAACTGGGAGGAATGTTGTGGGGTCAGAGGAGAATTTTTCCTCCAAAACATATGACTTGGCGGCTACTTGATACTGAAGCAATCGAATTCCATCAAGGGGGGGTTAGTCCCCCAAATGGATTTTTGAAGTTCAAGTTCATGTCCAACATGAAGATCATGTCAGTCATGTACATAAAAATCATCTTCGCACTTGGTGTTAGTGTTGACGACTTTATATGCACTGGAAAACAGTTTCCAGTGTTAGTGCCCCAACATGAGAAAAACATTAAAAACAAGAGAATCCCTAGACCCTTACAGTACACTTAATTACAACATAATTCTTAAACCCCAAATTAGGTAAAACAACTATTATTACTACACGAATAAGTTATTTAATGTATAATTAAATATATTAATATATGTACTAATTGAATTAGATATTTTATTGTGCATTAATATGGTAATTACATAAGCCAATGAAATATGCACATGATTAATTACAAATAATAAATAAATAATGTTATAAATAACAAAAACGAAAGTAATACATTGAGTTATTAATTTATTATTAACATATGATATACTTTAACCTAAAAATAAATAATTTAAGAGAAAACATTGATCTAATTAGAACTTTAACACACTATATATTTGTACATAATATATTTTACATATTATTAATTAATAATATATTATTATTTACTGCATAGAAAAAATGAGGCCTTAGATTATTTCAAAACCTTCAAATTGGAGGTAGAAAATGCCACAGGAAAAAAGATCAAAACATTGCACACCGACAGAGGTGGAGAGTATTGTTCGGAGTTATTCTCTGAATTTTGCAAGTCAAACGGGATTATCCATATGTTTAGCATACCTTATATACCTGAACAGAATGGTATTGCTGAAAGGAGAAATCGAACCTTACTAGAGATGGTAAGATCTATGATGGCACTTGCAAATTTGCCAATATTCTTTTGGGGCGAAGCATTATTGACAACTACCTATATCTCAAATAGAGTGCCTTCAAAGTCGGTTGAGAAAACACCTTTTGAGGTATGGTCAGGCAAAACTCCTAGTCTTAACCATTTTAAAGTATCGGGATGTGTTGCTCATGTTTTAAAACTTGATCCTAAGGACAAATTGAAGGCTAAGACTCGAAGATGTTTATTCGTTGGGTACTCTGAACATTCGAAAGGATATAGGTTATATGATCCCAAGGAGAAGGTGATTATTGAAAGTAGACATGTGAAATTCATTGAGGATAGATTTGATTGTGATGAAGATTTAGGTATGAAGTCTCACTTGGAAGAATGTGTTGAAAGGTCTTATTCTGAATCTCCTTCTAATATAGAGAATTCCACCCAAATGGATATTCGAAGGGGGACTAGAGAAAGAAAACCTAGTCAACTCTTATCATCTTCAGATTATTATACCTATGCTGGAGAAACTTATGAAAGAACAAGGTTGAATAAAGATGTTACTGATCCTGATACTTACGAGGAAGTACTCCTTGATGTAGATTCCGACAAGTGGAAGTCGGCAATGGAAGAAGAGATGGACTCTATGTATAAAAATGAAGTTTGGAAACTTGTTGATTCTCCTACATCGGTTAAGCCCATTAAGTGCAAGTGGATTTTTACAAGGAAGAGAAATGTTGAAGGTACAGTTGAAAGATTCAAAGCTCATCTTGTTGCCAAGGGTTTTACTCAACAATACGGGATTGATTATGATGAAACATTCTCTCCTGTTGCAAGAATACAGTCTATTAGAGCTCTCCTGGCATTGGTAGCATATTATGACTATGAGTTGTTCCAAAGAGATGTTAAAACCGCTTTTCTAAATGGAAATTTGGATGAGAAGATTTATATGGAACAACCACGTGGATTTGTTAGACCTGGAACTGAAGCAAAAGTGTATAAGTTGGACAAGTCTATTTACGGTTTGAAACAAGCCTCAAGATTATGAAATATCAAGTTCAATGAAGCAATTACAGCGTATGGTTTTACTCATAATCCAGAAGATCACTATGTTTAGATAAAAACAGTGGGAGATCGCATTGTTTTTCTTACTTTATACGTAGATGATATTTTATTAGCCGGGAATGATATTCAGTTACTCCAAGGTATAAAGACATGGTTGTTTCAGACATTTGATATGAAAGACCTTGGGGAAGCTTCTTATATTCTTGGCATTAAAATTCTACGGGATAGATCTTTACGAAAATTGAGTTTGTCTCAAGAGAAGTATATCGACACTCTTCTGGATCGGTTTCACATGTCTAACTGTATACAAGGTAAAGTACCTTATGATAGCACTAAAAAGATGAGGCAGGTGGATTGTCCTTCTCGCCTCAAAGATAAGTTGGACGAATCTAAGTATCCATACGCTTCTACTGTGGGGAATTTTATGTATGCTCTTATATGTACAAGACCTGATCTTGCTTATGCTATTGGGATTCTTAGCCGGTTTCAGGCTAATCTAGGTTTCACTCACTGGGAAGGGGTAAAATGGGTAATACGCTATCTAAAAAGAACAAAGTCATATGCTTTGACTTATCAAGCAAACAAGTTGGAATTGGTTGGTTATTCTGACTCAAATTATCAAGGATGTGTTGATACCCGAAAGTCTACTTCTGGTTTTATCTTTATGTTTGGAGGAGGTGCTATCTCTTGGAAAAGCAAGAAGCAAGACTATGTCGCGCAATCAACCATGGAGGCAGAATATGTGGCTATGAACTTAGCTACAAGGGAGGTTGTCTATCTTAGCAAATTCTTGCGAAGTCTTCTAGTGGTAGACTGTGTGGAACGACCTATTCCTCTCTTTTGTGATAATGAATCTGCTATTGCTATCACGAAAGATTCGAAGTGTCACTCTAAGCCTAAACATATCGAAGGGAATACCACTACATACGAGACATGATGAGGAAGGAGGAAGTTGTTATTTATAAGATATCTTCTCCGGCTAACTTAGCTGATCCACTAACCAAGTGTCTTCCCGTGACCAGTGTCACTTTCCATGTGGGGAACATGGGTTTGATTTTTTTATAATTGATGAGACCAAGTGGGAGAACATTGTTTTTGTATGCATTGTGGTCTCAATGATTTGTAATACTATGTATGTCATGACATTATAATTTATATTCTATGGAATGATTTTGAAAGAATGCATATGTTTTTGTGAGATAATATGAGTACTCAGTGTATGCCTTGAGATTCAGCTTCCCTATTAGGTATGCACTTGTACGTGTATATATGAGGGTCTCAATAGGGCATGACGGTTGAGTCTCTAAATTGTCCAGGCCAATGGGACTGCATAGGCACATTTTCCTTTACAGCTAATACTCATGCTGGTATAGAGCTTTACCCTGAGCTCCTCAGGTACTGAGTATGCTATGGACAGTGAAATGCCTTGATGTCCAGCTTTTCTATTAGGTATATACTTGTATGTATATACGGAAGGGTCTCAATAGGAAGGTAGGGTTGGATGTCTAAATTATTCAGGCCTATGGTACTGATTAGGCACAGTTACCTTAGTGGCTAATACTCAAACTGGTACAGAGCTTTACCCTGAGTTCAGGTCCGAGTATGCTATGAATGGAGACCGCTGAACGGGCAAATTTGACAAGTATGGATTTGGTTTATTCCCCAGCCTTGGATAGCTAAGATATATATTGTGTAGGCCCCGGTTAACTACACATGTATATTAAGGTGTTTAAGGTAATGCATATGGTCATGGTATGATTTTATGTGTCAAGATTGATTTTTTATGTTTTTTCGAAAATCGGAATTTGAAATGGATTTGAAACCAAGTGGAAGTTTGTTGGAATTATGGTTTCAAATATATTTTTTATAAAATAAAATTACCATGATTCATATGGTGTGGGGCCCACTTCTAGATGCTTTGTCATTAGATGTTCAGTATAGGGAATAATGGCCAGCACATCCCCCTGTAGAGGTAGATTAAATGGGTGCATTGACTTAGTGGACACATCCCTTGGGAATAAGGAGATGTGTCTTTCTTGAGGGGATGTATCTCTCCTGAGAGGATGTATCTCTTCTAAGAGGATGTGTCCTTATGAATAGTCATTAGTGTCACACCCTTTGAAAATCTATAAATTCCTCCACGGTCTTACAAGTGAGGCTAAGGCTATTTGCACACCCAGTCTGGCTGAACGGGAGCAAGCTTATCACTTGTAAACGAATTATCAAAGATTATCTTGTGCACTTCAAGTTCTATTTATATTCTTCAAGATGAAAGGTACGCTCTCTTTATTCTTATTATTTTAATTCTATGATATATGTATGACTCTCATGATAAGAAAAATTATGGAGGATTTAATATTTATTTCTATGATGTTTATTTTATTATTATTAGACATCAAGTTTAACACCACCTGAGAGGGGTAGAACTTCGGCGGCATGGCGGCAGATGACTTCGGGATTGAATGCCGCGTTGGCCAGTTCCATTAACATTTATGGCCCCTTTGGAAGAAAGCCCATGCTACTTTCTGTAGAAAGGCCATTATAAGTTCGAGATGCTGGGAGATGGGCTCCAAACTCGATCATCCACATTCATTGATGGAATGTGTGGTAGGTGTACTGAGACCGACACAATCAGACTTCCGTGAACCCGTAAACATTGCAAGACTAAATGGTTAGCATGAATGAAATGGCTGAGATAGTGCTCAGTTTTGAGAATAAGAATCTTCCGTCCATCTCATTCCTGGCTAGAGGGTGTTAGAGGACGCAAGAGTTCTACCAGACTTGCCCGACAAGGAACCGAATACAGACAAGAGATGATTGACCCAATCAATCACCACTCGCCATCTTTACCGTCTTCCAGTTCATGCCATGGGATATTAAGCCTTTTTTCTATATTTTATACTTGAGAGGATCAAAGAAGTCCATGACCAAGCACTGAGAAGGAGTGGAAATCCTTGTTTACTTGTCATCACTACGTGCTCCGGCTCTCCTTCCTGTGTCTCCAGCGAAGTCTCCGCCGTGAAAGCCCAAAACCAAATCAGAACCTCCCGAAGATAAATTCTCTACGAAGTGTGAACGAGTCCTTTGGGTAATGCCACAAACTACGACTTGATTGGCTTCTCCTTACTATGTTTACATCCTTCATCTTTTATTTGTGGCTTTTTTTTCTCTTATATTTTGCTGTTTTAGTTCTCATACTCAATGCTCAACAGCTGAGGATGTAGTTCCTCTCCTGTTTTCCATTTTTTCTTCATGAAGACTCCACTATGTTAATCTTCTTCTTGGATCATATGTCTCTTCAAGTTTCACTTTTCAGATGATAGAGATAAAGGGTAAGGGAGATACCAGATAACTACGACACATAGCTGAAGAGTTGTACATGCTACGGATCTTTGTTGTAAAGCTAAAAATATTTGTTAATTCATCAATGAAAAACACTAGAGTTTATTACTTTTTTCTTCTCTTTAATATCGTCTATATCAGAGTTGTTGTTTTCTCTCTTGTAAACTTAAAACCAGGCCGTTGTTTCCGTGAAAAGAGCAAATTACAGGTGTGAGTCGCTGCCAAGTCATGGGTTTTAAATCTAAGAGTGTGTTTATGCCAATAACAAATCAGTAATAGGCAACCACTTTAGTGTGTGATGCATATATAGAAAAATGGAAGCACAACAACTATAAAATTAAAAATCAACAAAACTAATTATATAATTAGTTCAAGTAATTTGAAGGAGCAATTTCAGTCGATATTACCATTGTAAAAAAATTCCTTATACAAAAAATGGATGAAGGTAATTTATATGAGTATATGTGGGGAGTGACTTAGTGTACGTGGTACTTTGGAGAGTGACTAAGGCTAATCGAACTAGTGTTCAGCAGGGTAGCTAGATTGACTAGACTGGTTTGACTGATGGGAGAGGGTAAGGTTTGTTAGAGGATTAGTTGGACTAGGGTTAGGTGGGATGGCTTCACTAGTTAGGAATGTGGAATGGGGCGAGTGCACGACTGATCCAGTGCGAAAAAATATTTGGTATGAAACATGTGAAAAGAGCTGATCGGATGGCTGAGATAGTCGTTGATTGGATGGCTGAGATAATTGTTGATCATGATTGGACAACTGAGATAATAGTTTCACACCAAATGATTTTTCGTATTGAATCTGCCCTCAGGGTGAGTGATGGCTAAGTAACTGGAAATTAAGATATAGTGATGGTCAATGTGTGGCTTGTTTGAGGGACATTTTGTTTCTTCTACAAGTCTTTGGCTGCATGTTGATCCACAAGGACTATTGGCAAACGATTTTCGTGCTACAACCTTTTGGCTCAATTGGATTGTAACGACTAAGTCGATCCGACTGACTTTGCCCACACAGGGGCATTGTCCTACTCTTCTAGCCAACCTCCACAAACAAGATGAGCTGGTTTGGGCTACTAATTAGATGGATCACTAGTTGAAACAAGGAGAGTTAAAGTAGGAGATAAATTCTCAATTTCAAGAATTTAATTTAAGTAAATTTAAAGTATGATTTTTTTGTTTACTAATCTTTAAAAGTATAATTTGGTATGCTAATCCTTTAAAAAAAAGTGCACAGAAGAGAAGAGAATTCTAGTAGCCAAAGATGTTGAGAAGGGAGACTCTTGTTTGAATCAAACGCCTTTGCACAAGATTCAGTCCAACCTCGAGGCCTTGGATGCCGTCAAGGAAGACAATCAATTGTTCTTGGGCATTCTGCACTTGTTCGCTATCTTTCTCTAATTTATGGCTGTAGAGAACTGAAAGAAAAGCATGCAACCTCTCCAGATCATTCATTTTCTCTGCTTTCTCCTCGCACACAACTCGCCTAGATCCGATCCATTTGAGAACAATAGATGATCTCTTCATGGAGCTTGGATTTGAGGCAAAAACGAAGGACAAAATCTGTTCCAAGATACAGATGGCAATGGACCTTGCTTCCCTTAGCACAGTCATCACCTCAACAAGGTGTAATAGAGATTCCTCAGAAAGAGAAGAGAAGTCAAGTTTTTGTGTCTTCATGGCTTTTAGGCACTTGGTTCTCTTGTGTTTGATTTTCTTTGTCAATGATATGTAACCGTTGATATCTTTCTGTAATATACATGTCTTAGGTTGGCCTCTTCTATGCTGAGCCAACTGAAGATCTTTCATTGCGTCAGTCATCTAAAAAATAACATCTCTTGCAATACTACACAAGTCTAGTAATCTTAGAGACTCATCCAACACATCATCAACGTATTTATTCTTGAATAGCTAGATACTTAATGTCAATATGCATACTATGACTTCAAATCTTATTGTTCTTAGCCAAAAATACTGTAGTTAAATTATCGCAGTAAATCCTCAATGACTTGGAAATTGTGTCAACAATTTCAAACCCAGAAATAAAACTCCTCAACCATATAGCTTGTGATGTCGCTTCAAAACATGATACAAACTTTGCTTCTGTGGTAGAAGTAACAATCAAAGATTATTTTTCACTTCTCCAAGAAATGGCCCCTCCAACTAATAAGAAGACATATCCTGATGTCGATTTTCTCATGTCAAGGAAACCAAAAAAAATAGGAATTTAAAAATCCAATCAATTTTTTATGAGCAGATCACCAATATGTAAGCTTTTAGTCCTTAGTCCTTTAAAGATATAGCATGACTTTCTTTGTAGTTCTCCAATGGTCCAAACTTGGGTTATTTTGATATCTGCATAATATTCCAATTGCGTATGCAATGTCAGGTCTTATGCAAACCTGAGTATACATTAAACTCCAACCACGGAAGCATAAGGAATGTTTTTCAATTTTTAGATGGACGATAAACAAAAGTGACGTATCAGCCGCATTGAAAGCGAAATTAGGCGAAGCTTGGTCGCCCTAGATGGAGAAGCAATTGACGGAGAGCAGTCTCATGCAATGCCCTCCATTTTAGGAATGTGGAAGTCTACATCCGGTGAGAGCTCGATGTCAGCGCACACAACACCGCTCTCGACATCTCTCTGTTGAGGATCATGTGTGCGCAGTGGAATCCTGCATCCCTCGAGAGCTTGATGCGGGCACACACAGTGCCTCTCTTGGCGTCTCTCTGTTGAGGATCAACCGTGCACAGTGGTGATCTGCTCTCTATATTACACATTTTATTTTCTCTTGAAAAACAAAGCAGAAGGCATGTGTGGTGGTCCAGCTGAAGCGTAGGAAGATCCATCAGGAGTTCGATGCCGGAGGTACCAAATGTGCCCTCTGTTCATTATCCTTCCTCTCCTAACGGGGAGGAGGTGGACGTTGCTTTGTGAAACCAACCTCATGTGTAGGCCATGCATCACATTGCTCGGCTTGGAAGGGGTGTGCCATATGGATGTAGGACAACCCAAACTCTCCATTTAACTAAAAGACAACGCGATTCTTAAAACCATGGTTGTTTCCAGCAATGGAATCCAGAGCTTCAGATAGAAACAAGGATCGACCCAAAATGCTCACAAATTTCTCTTTTTTTTCCAGAAAATTTAATGGAATCTAAAACTAGACAAAAGATATGATACCAAATCAAAGAAATATTTCTTAATATATCATGAATTTTAGAAAATTTGAAAGCAGAAGCCCAAGCATATACCTCCAGCCATAGCAATCAGATTTTAGGAATTTTCAGAAACGCTTGTCAAGTCTATCCAAAGCTTTAATCCATGCAATTGATGGAGATAACATAAACTTTTTTCTAGACCAAATATCCTCTTTTCACTGTTTGTGAAAACTTCATATCAAACTTTTTAAAGACTCTTATCCATCAAAAGAGGAGTTTTAAGTAATTGGCATTTAAACAATTGTCCCACTATCCCTACATCTAAGGGAAAACTACTTAATAATGGGTCAACTAAAAGGATGTGTTCTAACAATAATCACATAATTCAATTGGCAGAGGAGTGAGATTATTTATGTTCTCAATCACGATCACAACAACTCGTTGTGAAATGACTATATAAAATATTTAATTGTGAATTGAACTTCCTCCCCAGGTCTGGAAATAACTATCGACCACTTGACTGACAAAAATATGACATGCCCCATCATGTGCTCTACCAAAAGCCGCCACCATGTCTAGTCTGCTTGCTCGCCTTTTACTTGGCACCCTCTCGATCCGAAATGTCATGGAATGGTTTTGCTAAACTATCAACATCGTGGGAAAACTCATCAGAATTTGCTTAATTTTTGCACTGCTCCAAGAGCTTCTAGTCCACCATGAGAACAAAACAAGTATAATTATGTGACGTTGGACCAAAAACTTCTCATGAAGGAGAAAAAAATCACTTATCTTCTTGTTGAGCCTTTTTTTCACCAACACAAATACACGATGTTTGATAAAAACTCCTTAATCACCACCTTAATGTCGAGATCCGGAACTCAATGCTCTGATATTGTGTTAGATTTAGGATCCCATGATAATGTCCTCGAGAAATGGGTGAGAGAGAGAGAGAGAGGGAGAGAGGGAGAGAGAGAGAGAGAGGAGAGGAAGAAGAGGAGAAGAAAGGAGAGGAAGAAGGAAGAGAAGAGGGAAGAATAGAGAAGGCTAAAGAGAGATGGAGCTCGAGAAAGCTTGGGAGAAGAGAGAAAGGCTAGGGACGAATTTAGAGAAGAGGGGAAGACTTGATGCTCTACCCCTTACCTTGAGCCTCTATTTATAATTTATGAGAGGGTGTTACAATGCCTATAATGTCCTTAGGGCCACAAGCTTTCAAAAGGAATAGACATAAGTAAACATACATCATCTTACATAATTACTCCTTTCTGTCATCCTTATGAGAAGAGCACTTATTTACTTTTTTATACCACCTCCTTGATGTGGGCATGCATATTACCATGATGCCATTTGAGATGTCTTCCAATAGAACCAAATATGACATCATCACATAAATTTGAACGATAATCAAGTCTTGATCATGGTTCTTACTTCTTAGTAAATAGAGTCTTATATACGTATCCTCTGTTATAGCCATTCTTTTCTAAGAGTTTGTCTAACCTTTTATACCACGCTCTTGGAGTTTGCTTTAACCCATACAATGCTATATGTAATTTGTATACATGGTCAATCTTACTCACATCTTTAAATCCTTTGGGTTGTTCAATACACCTCTTCTTGTATTTACCCATTTAAAAATTCACTATTTACTTCCATTTGGTACAACTTGAATTTCAAGTGACAAGCATAGGCTAGGAGGATTCAAATTGCCTCTTGTCTTGCCATAGGTGCACAAGTTTCTTCAAAATCTATATCTGCTTCTTGGTTATATCCTTTGGCAACTAATCTAACCGGTGCTTCTCACTACTTGATTTTCTTTATTCGCTTTGTTCCTAAAGACCCATTTTAACTAGAGTCCAAACTTTATTTCTTTAAAATTGATCATGTCTTGTCTTCAGAGCAATGCCTAAACCCACTACCTAAAAAGTTTAGGAGTGTGCCCAACATCAAGCTTGAGTCAAGTCTTTTATTTTTCACCCAAGAGGTTACCCTTAAAAAGTGAATAGTCTCTTTGTTATGCTCTAAAGTTTGACACTTTTTCTGCCTTTAAAATTGGGTGGAGTGTGTTTCAAACTATAACCATTTTTACTGGTGTATGGAGCTTTGTCGCAAAACTAGGAGTGATTTTCTTCTCCCATATGGTGTTTTGTCCAAGTTGGGTCTCTATGTCCTTTTTATCCCCAACTTGAGGGGGAAGAAGCAGAAGAAGAAGTACAAGAAAGAGGTATTTTGTTTCACATGTTGTGGTAATTTTTATGTGACAAAAATATTCAAGAATGGGCAGCATAAAAGTTGAAGTTTTTGCATCTGTGAAGAATTTTTTTCAACAAAAGAAAATTGAAGACCAAGAATCCTTTTCATTGTAAGTTGAAGTTATAAACTTCAACTTCAGGGGGAGTATTGAAGAGCATGTATGGAAGAGTCTTACATGACTCTCACATAAAGAAGTCTCACTGAGCGAATATTAATATGGTGGAGTCTTACATTAGTCTCATAGGAGGAGGTCTCGAGTAAAACTGTTTTAGCTATGTTAGTTTTCTATTTATATTTAGTTGCTCAATTGCTCTAGGACTTATCTTTTAGCGTTTAAATTTGGGTATAACTAAGATAAGGGTAGTTTAATTAAAATTGGATTCTACTTGTTTCCTCTATTATAAATAGAGGCTCATTGTACTCAAATTACATCAAATCAATGAAAATTTTCTTTTCTCCAAAAATTCAACAAAGACCAACATATCCATGCCGTCCATGGAACTGAATGACTTCCTAGGCATGACTTTTTATGGGGATGACCATGTATATCAAGGAGAACTGGCGGGTCAACCTTCATCTCGATTGCCCTCAGAACATCCCAGATGCCATCTTACTTGTATTCAGGCCACAGGTGGGAAGTTCATATGAGGTCAAGATCAAAGACCTCATGATGGCTCAGTGAGTAGTTATGGAGATCGTGACACTCATTCTGAATCCAAGGAAGGGGACGTACTCATGCGCTAATACCACTTTCTTGAGGCAATCTCTAATATTCAATGGAATTTTGCTAAAAAATTTAACCCCTCTTTATGCAATCAAATAAATAGATTAATTTTGGAAGCAATAGAGTTCACAAATAAGCAAAAAAAAAAAGACAAAAAAAAAAATTAACGCAAAAAACTCTTTGATTTGAAAAGAAAAACCACGAGACTTAGTCTAGTAAAAATCTCCAATATATCAAATAATGGGTTATAACAATCTCTCTAGTGGCTATAAAGTTGCTCAAAACATACCAGCAATCCTTCACTTTACAAGTGAATGTCAATAGAAAATGCAATGAATAATCTCACTAGAATTCACATAGTAACTAGAGAAAAATTAGATTTTCTTTACAATGAATTGCATCTCCAATAATTTTAGACACTTCCATTCCCCCTAAAACTCTGTCTCAATCTTATTTCTTCTCTCCTTGGCTCTTTTTTTATTTCTCTGTTTTTCTCCTTGTTTTCTTTTCTGGCTTTTTACACTTCCATTGCACGTCTCTCCTTTTTGTTGGCCGTTCCACTTCTCCATGTTCCCGTTTTAATTCTATTCCTTTTTTTTGTCAAAAAGGTTGAAGCAACAAAGCTAACGCGCTGAACAAGGTCCGGTGACATTCTTCCGGCTGCTTGCTACCGAAGCAATCGAATTCCATCAAATAAAGATTGACTCTTCCGGTTCAACTGCACCATTCTCTCCACACGCAAATAGATCCATATAAATCTAATCCAGATGTCCCCAATTTTCTTAACAGAGACAAGCCCAAGAAAACGAAGTGCTCATGGCTTTTTAGTCTTTCATTTTCAGCTGCTTTGGCCTCTCTTACTCCTAGCTCTCCGCCGCGGAACCCACTGAGAGATGGGGTGGTTTCGATTTCTCATTACCATCCTCTCGACTCCCATATCCGATCAAAATCCGGTGTTCCCATTGTAGATTGACTCTTCCGGTTCAACTGCACCATTCTCTCCACACGCAAACAGATCCATATAAATCCAATCCAGATGTCCCCAATTTTCTTAACAGAGACAAGCCCAAGAAAACGAAGTGCTCATGGTTTTTTCGTCTTTCATTTTCAGCTGCTTTGGCCTCTCTTACTCCTAGCTCTCCGCCGCGGAACCCACTGAGAGATGGGGTTTCGATTTCTCATTACCATCCTGTCGACTCCCATATCCGATCAAAATCCGGAGTTCCCATTGTAGTTTCCCACTTCCCAGTCAATGCTCGGCTCTCTCTTCTGTGAATTTTAAGAGGAGGCGGCATGAGCTGAAACACCCAGATAACTGATTCGTTCTTCTCTTTGATGTATACACTACATACTAGTTCGAAGTTTCTGTTTCTTAGTTTTTTTTTTTTTTTTTTGTTGGTAGGGTAATGAATCTCCATTTCTGTTGGTCTATTTTCTGCATGAGCTCCTCTCCTCGTCTCAGCGGGTCTGCATGATTTTTCTTCTTAGGATCTTTTCTCATGGATTGAGCTAATTTTGTCTTTTATTTTTTATGCTTCGTATTAATATCAAAGAATTAGCAAAACAGTCTTTCTTGGTGAAGAAGCAAAGATGTATTTGAGAGTCAATGATAGGAGTGGGCACAGGTCGGGTCAGGATTGATTTTACCCAAACCCGAACCTGATCCCTAACCCAAAAATCCGAAGCCATGAAAATCCAAATCATCAAACCTGACCATGACCCAATTACCATCTTCGTAACCCGTCCCCGCCCCATCCCCTTAAAACCCGACTCCGATGCCTACCCCCGGTGAATGAACAAGTAATAAGGGGTTATCACATAAAACACTATTTTTTTTTTTTTTGTAAATAAACGATTGCGATCAGATTCTCCGAGTTTTGTCTGGATGAAGACAGAAAGAAAGAAACGAAGTGAAATGCCAAAATGTGACGTTGTGGGATTCCAACAGATGCAGATATTCGTGGACTCTTTCTCGACATTTCCTCGAACAATCATCATCTTTTAAACATCCGCCCGGTGCCTTGAATCTCTCAAGTTGCCAAAATGGACTTTCAAGGATGTCAAGAGACTTGTCCAGCAAGGTACCCAACCTTCAGAGAAGGGACGGTTGGGATATGAAGTATTTTTCTATATTTATACCTGAGCAGAGTGTTGCAGCCCAACACACAAAGGAAAAACAGTTCCCAGCTAGTGAACTTCATGGCTCTCTTCTCCTCGCTGTTCACCTGCTTTGGTTCTCCTTCCCGTGTCTCCGGCATAGAGACTCCGCCGAGAAAGCTCAAAACCAAATCGGCACTTTCCGAAGACCCGGTGCCGAATTCCCACTTCCCTCTCAACTCCCACATCAGATCAAAATCGGGTGCTCCCATCCCACTTACTTATTTTCCTGTCAACGCCAATTTCTCTCGATTGTAAACAATTCTCTTGTTCTTCTTTTTCGGTGAGTCAGAAGATTTATTTCATTGAAATTTGATTGTATTGGACGAGATTTATAGGAGATTACGGTCTATAAAAGCCTGGAATGGTTCATTCGATTCTAAGAAACGGACAGGAATCCCGATGAACCGGCTCAGGTAATCAGACATGCAAGGAAGGGACTGGGATGGAAGATGCTGCTGTAGTATATGTATTTATTTTTGCTATTTGTTGTGTTTTTAAATGGGAAGCTCGTGTATGTGATCGGATGCACATGTATCAATAATCCAAGTTCTATTCTTAGAATTTATAGAGAATATTGATGCTTTATTGATAATACCTGGATGGGCAACATTTGTCGGAGGTAGCTGTTGATTTTGTTCTATGGATGTTACCATAGCTTCCCATCAATCTTTTTACATGGTCTTTTTTATAAATCCCACCACTCTGGATAACCAATAATCTCGTAACAATACTGTTGTGAATGAACTTTTTCTTCGCAGTGAGTGCATACCCGGTTGTTAGCTTTTCCAGAGGATAAGAGTGTTTTGATTGTTTGATGATCCTTGTCGAATTTGGTTGACCAGCATAGCCAAGGTCTCAAAGATTGGATGATAGCTCCCCATTGTCTGTCTTTATTGATATTTTGTTATGACATATGCATATATATGTACTCTCCAAATCAAGTTTGGGTCTTTTCGCAAGATTTCTCCCCGAACCTGATCAAACTTAGAGTCAAGCCCATTGAGAAAAATATGAACTCGAAGCCTGGCCATCGCAGAGTGCAACTGGATTTTCCCTTCGACTATTCCTGCTTGAGATATAGTTCTATGATCAATCTCCTAGAAAATAGCAACCAGTTCATTATAGTATGTTGATAATGGTCTACCATTTTATTTAGTAGAAAAAACATCTCTTGTTCAACTCAAATAGACAGGTCTCGTTTGATCCATCATAAAATATTTTTATACGGCTTCCCATATATCCTTGGCGGTGGAGAAGAGAATAATAAATCGCTGCATTAGCGACGGACTCATTGAGTCAATAAGCCAGCTTTTCACTCTTTGATTTTCTGTAATTCATGCACTAAAATTGGGATTTCCAGATTCTTGTTTTTTCATTTCTCCGGTGAGGTATCTAGATTTGTTGCGAGCACCAATACGCATCTCTATGAGCTTAGACCATAATGGGTAATTGGTCTCATAATGGATGATTCCAGTTGGAAAGGAAAAATTATCCTAGTGTACGATAATTTGTGGTGGTGGTGCTGGGAACAATTCGGTTGATGCGTCTGTAGTGGTAGCCATCAAATTCTGTCACTGGGTTGGCCTAATATTTTTTTCCTAGACCGGTCTACTTCCTGTTCTGGGTTGAAACGGTTTGGTCCGATCAGAATTCGGGTCCCAATCCGAGTTTGGGTCGCTATACGAGAGAAAAAAAATTGGGACCTAAGTTAACACAATTAATTTTTTCCTCGTACCAGTGTCTTCGTCTTCGGCAACTACTTGATTTTTTTCGCAATAGCAGAGGCGACAACAGTGCGCCTCCTTCTTCGCCAGGTTGATGGTGTAATCGTCGGCGACGTTTGAAAGTTCCGTTGGAGTGGGCGGTTTGGTGTTACGGCGACGAACGAAGAAAGGAACGCAACAATGACTTCTTCGTTCACGGCGACGACAGAGCGTCGTTGGTTTTTTTTAAGCGGTCGTCAGCGACATTCAGAAATAAAGTTGGCTTCACTGCGACTAAAGAGCAGACCTGCTCTAGTTTTTTTTTCCAGCGACATAGTGGCTGCTCAACTGTTCGGCTACGGGATAGAGTCAGTGCTTTGTTCTTCGATGACAGGAGAATGATTCTCCTACTCTGATATCATGTCAAACAGAAAGCTTCAAAGAATGTTTTTCGATGATTTATTCTTCTCCTAGCGGAGGTTATTTAACATACATTACATCCTAATTTTAAGTCTAATTTAGATCCTAAAATCAGGGAAAAGAATCACGAAAACAAATCGTTTCCTATAATCACGATAACAAATTTACAGACAACTCATTACAGTTTTATTCACAAATATAAAGATAATAATAGAGATAAAGATAATTAATGATTAAATTAGAGACAAATAGATAAAGATAAAAATAAACATAGTTATAAATATAAAGATAATGATAGAGATAAAGATAACTAGTGATTTAATTAGAGACAGACTCAAATTCAACCACTAGTTATCTTTATCTCTATCATTATCTTGATATTTATCACTATGTTTATCTTTATCTCTATCAGATTGATCCGAAGAAAAGAACAAAAAGAGTCTAACCCTAGAGTTTTTTACATAAGGGGGGTTAGTCTACATTTACAATTATAACTTCAACTTCAATATCAAGGAAGCTTCTCCCCTAATTTATGAGAGGGTGTTGCTATGCTTTGATGGGGTCAATGTCCGTCTCCTAGGGGAGGAAGTTCGACTTGATCCAACTTAGTTTAGGAGAGGATGGATCAACCCCTCATTCCTATTAGGGTGGGGATGGGTTGAGGGAATTTTTTTTTATAGATTTAGCGAAATTTTACCCTTTGTAGTACAAAGTTACTTTTTAAAATAATTGTAGAGAATTATTGTAGGCTTTGTTTAATTTCACAATATTATTATTTTTATTATTTTTATTTATTTTATATATAGTTTTATATTTTAAAAAAAAATCACAAGATTATGTTAAATTGAATGGGCCATGTACTAATGTGGCCTGGGGGACAAATCAGGGATACGAGGACAAGCAAAGATGGAATAAGAGAGTAGAGGGTGAAGACGGCTAACAGGGAGGCATGTTGTGGGTCAGAGGAGAATTTTTTCTCCAAAACATATGACCTGGCGGCTGCTTGATACCGAAGCAATCGAATTCCATCAAATAAAGATCAACCGCACCATTCTTTCTCCACTAGAAAACGAGTGCTCATGGCTTTTTCGTCTTTCGTTTTCAGCTGCTTTGACCTCTCTTACTCCGAGCTCTCCGCCGCGGAACCCACTGAGAGCACTCCGCCAAAAGAATCGGAAACCAAACAGGAACACGTTGATGGTTTTTCGATTTCTTATAACCCCCCCTCGACTCCCATATCCGATCAAAATCCAGTGTTCCCATTGTAGTTTCCCACTTCCCAGTCAATGCTCGGCTCTCTCTTCTGTGAATTTCAGGAGGAGGCGGCCTGAGCTGAAACACCCAGATAACTGATTCGTTCTTCTCTTTGATGTATAGACTACATACTAGTTTGAAGTTTCTGTTTCTTTGTTTTGTTTTTTGGTTGGTAGGGTAATGAATCTTAAAATTTTTTATAAACAAACGATCGCGATCAGATTCTCCGAGTTTGACTGGACGAAGACAGAGAGAAAGAAACGAAGTGAAATGCCAAAAGGTGACGTTGTGGGATTCCAACAGATGCAGATATTCGTGGACTCTTTCTCTACATTTCCTCGAACAATCATCGTCTGTTAGCATCCACCCGGTGCCTTGAATCTCTCAATGTGCCAAAATGGACTTTCAATGAGACTTGCCCAGCAAGGTACCGAACCTTCAGAGAAGTGACGATTGGGATATGAACTATTTTTCTATATTTATACCTGAGCAGAGTGTAGCAAACAAGTCCATAACCAAACACACAAAGGAAAAACAGTTCCAAGCTATTGGACGTCATGGCTCTCTTCTCCTCGTTGGTCACTTGCTTTGGTTCTCCTTCCCGTGTCTCCGGCGAAGAGTCTCCGCCGAGAAAGCCCAAAACCAAATCGGCACCTCCCAAAGACCCAGTGCCGAATTCCCACTTCCCTCTCAACTCGCACATCAGATCAAAATCGGGCGCTCCAATCCCACTTAACTTATTTTCCTGTCAACACCAATTTCTCTCGACTGTAAACAATTCTCTTGTTCTTCTTTTTCGGTGAGTCAGAAGATTTATTTCATTCAGATTTGATTGTATTGGACGAGATTGTTGGGAGAATACGGTGTATAAAAGCTCGGAATGGTTCGTTGGATTCCAAGAGACGGACTGGAATTCCGATGAACCGGCTTAGGTAATCAGAGATGAAAGGGAAGGGCTGGGATGGAAGATGCTTCTGTAGTATATATTTATATTTGCCATTTGTTGTAAGAAATCATGTAATAGATCAGCTACTGCCTACTGGCTTCCATCTTTTTAAACATAATTCAGGGGCTTTTGATTAAGTCTGGGGCTCGCCTTTTGGCGGAGACAGAGTTGGTTTAGTTTAGTTTCTCACGCAGGATTCCGCGTAGTCTGTGTTGGCGTGAGTTCCTCCAATGGAGGACTTCTTCGGGATAGATTTTACGGAAAGTGTACATGGTATAAGAGCGGGAATAAGTGGGAATAACCTGTTATATTAGAACCTCAAACGGATAAAGAGCTGTTGAGCTCTGTCGTCGTGGAGGCCGAGTCGAGAAGACGAACCAGTGAATCAAATTGTTTTCTCATTCATACCTTTACAAAATATAACAGAGGGTTTTATACAATGAAGAGGGGTAAAATAGTAAAAATATAAATATTACATAATAATGAAATAATGAATTAACTAAATAATGGATTACATTCTTCCCCGTCAATGTGGCTTGTAAATGTCCTTAACAGCCATCTTGGACAACAAAGAAAAAAGGTGGGTAGAAGGGAGAGGTTTAGTAAACATGTTGGCTAACTCGTACTGAGAACGAATGGGAAGTAACTTGAGGACTCCCGAAGTAACCCGTTCACGAACAAAATGACAATCTATCTCAATATGTTTGGTGCGCTCATGGAATGTAGGGTTAGAAGCAATATGTATCGCAGCTTGATTGTCGCAGTATAATAGCGCAGGAGAGTCAACTTTGACTTGAAAATCTTGAAGAAGTTGTTGTAACCAAATAAGTTCACTGGCAGTGGAAGAAAGAACTCTATATTTAGCCTCGACGGAGGAGCAGGAAACGGTGGTATGCTTTTTGGCCTTCCAAGAGACTAAAAAATCACCAATAAATATGCAAAAACCGGTAGTAGATCGGCGAGAATCAAGACAGGAGCCCCAATCAGCATCAGAAAAGGCCTTTAAAAGAACTGGAGCACAAACATTAGAGTAAGCACGCATCTGCAAGGAAGAAGTAGAGGAAAACAATAACCCTTGGCCAGAACTGTTCTTGAGATAACGAAGCAGGTGATGCACTGCCTTGAGATACGGAAGACGGGGTTGGCCCACGAATTGAGTAAGCTTGTGAACAGAAAAAGTAATATCGGGGCGAGATAAAGTGAGGTAAAGAAGTTTCCCAACAAGCCGCCTATAATGGGTTATATCAGGAAGGAGGTCACTGTCAGTGGCATTTAAACAAAGTTTGGGATCCATGGGAATAGAAGTTGGTTTACAAGCCAAGTAACTTGTGTCTTCAAGTAATTGTAAGGTGTAGTGGAGTTGGGAAAGCACTATACCTTGCTTGGATTGAGCAATATCAAGACCAAGAAAGTGTTTGAGACAACCAAGATCCTTGAGCTTAAACTGAGTATGCAAAAAGTGTTTGAGCTCAGTAATAGCGTGAGAGGAAGGACCAGCAAGGGTGATATCGTCCACATAAACCAATAGGGCGACAAAGGAGAAGCCATGACCTTTTTTGAAAAGAGAGTAATCGGATTTCGATTGAAGAAAACCAAAAGTGATTAAAACGTGAGAAAATTTTGAGTACCATTGGCACGAAGCCTGTTTGAGACCATAAAGGGACTTGTGAAGCTTGCAAACTAGTTTGTTGTAAGAGGAAGAGGACTCCCCCTGTCGAAGGTAGCCAAGAGGGAGATCCATATAGATTTCCTCAAAAAGATCACCATGTAAAAAGGCGTTATTGACATCAAGTTGAGCTAGATGCCAACCATGGGAGGCAACAAGAGCAAGAAGAACCTTCACAATTACTAATTTGGCTACTGGTGAAAAAATGTCAACAAAATCCAAACCTTCTGGTTGGGTATAGCCTTTAGCCACCAAACGTTATAATTTATGAAATCTGGTTTCCGCCCAAAATTGCCAATCATCCATATGAATTAAACGTCGGGGTTCGAACCCTCCACGTTTCCCCCCTCTCTCGTTCTCTTCTCATTTTTATTTTTTTTCCTTCTCTTCCGCACCCCCTCTCTCGACTCCCTGTGCCCCCCGAGGTCTCTGCTTCCTCTCTTCTCTCGGACTCGCTCTCTGGTCTCCGTCTCTTGGTCTCTTCTTCTTTTCATTTTTTCACACTCTCTCCTGCATCCCCTCTCTCGTCTCCTGCGCCCCCGAGGTCTCTTCTCCCTCTCTTCTCTCTCTCTCTCTCTCTCTCTCTCTCTTTCTCTCTCTCTCTCTCTCTCTCTTCTCCCTTTCGGCCTCCCACTACCTTCTCCCTCTTGCTATTCTCTTTTCCCCCAAAATACCTTTCTATTTCGTTTGATTTCTCCCATTTCGAATTCGATTTTCTTCAATTTTGACATTTGGGCATCGATTGTTGATTAGGCATCGATTTGCCCATTCTCCTTCAATTTCACCCTTCGGCTTCGATTTTCCCAAAATTTTAGAAGGTATGACTAAACCCTAATTTTTTTCAATTAAATTAGTGTTGTATTTGATTTAATAATTTGGGGTTATTTGTGCATAATTGTGGGATTTAGGGTTACAGTTTAGGGTCTAAATGCTTGATTAGGGTTAGGGTTTGTTTTTAGGGTTTCTTGCTCGATATTTAAGGGTTCTGAAATTAGGGTTTAGGGTTTAGGATTAAAGATTTATGGTAATTTTAGGGTTTAGGTTACGGAATTAATGTTTTTTTCAAATTTTTTTAGGGTTTAGGTTTATTGGGTGATAGGATTTAGGGTTTAGGGTTAGGGGCTTTTTGGGTTTTTTAGGTCTAGGGTTTTTTAGGTTTAGGGTATGGAATTAGGGTTTAGGGTTTAAGGTTTAGGGGTTTTAAGGTTTAGGGGGTCGAGGGTTTAGGGTTTTAAGTTTTAGAATTAGTGTTTAGGGTTTAGTGTTTAGGAGGTGATAGGGTTTAGGGTTTAGGGAGTTTAGGGTTTTATGGTCTAGGGTTTATTAAGGTTTTTTTTTTTGTCCAGTTCAAACAAGGCTGTGTCGCATACACAGGCATCCATTAAGCCTAAAGAGGGCGATATTGAAAGAGATTGGATCAAAGCTTTCAGGGAAATCCTGGACCTGTCTGTAGACTTGAAGTTTCGCGCTCCTCTATGGTTGGATACGCCAAGTAAGAAGGTCATGTTTACGGAGATGAGAGTGGAAGAGCCGGTCGAGTGGATTAAATATTGTGCAACAAACTATTTGTAATGCGTTTTAAGTACACTATCTTCTTTTGGAATATTGTTATGTATTAGGTATGATGTGAATTATGACGTTGCAAAACTTATTAGTATGGTTAATAGTTTTATTTTATATGATTGTTGTATTAATATATTGTATGGATGAATATGGTGGATGAGTATGGATGTGGACAATTAAATGGATATGGTTGCGTAGGGATGTGATTGAAGGTAGGATGTGGGAATGTGGATGAATATGGTTGTGTACAGGTGTGGTTGCAAATAGGTTATGATTGAAAATTGATGTTTATTTGTGTTTATGACATTTAGGCGATTGAATTTGTAGATTTCCGTAGACATTATGACAGACGAAGAAAAAATTGCAACTAATATTGCATTCACAATTGGCAGAAATACTTATTAGTAGAGGGTTTTTATCGGCCACAAAGACCATCTCAGTTGAAGAACAACTTGCATATTTCCTCCTAACTATTGGTCAACAACAATCTTATAGTATCACAGTAGAGATGTTTGATAGATCGAACTGGACCATAAGTAGGTATTTTAACAAGGTGTTGGATGCAATCCTCAATCTTCACTTTGATTACATCATATGGCCTTCGAAACGCACACACTTGAAGATTTTAATCAGTTCAATGTTTTATTTGTACTTCAAGGTAACATTACTTCTTCTAAGTAAACAATTTTAGATTAATATACAAAGTTAGTCAATATTAATTGAAAATGTATAATTAGGATTGTATTGGGGCTATTGATGGAACTCATATCAAAAAAAATATTCCACTTGAAGAACAACAAAAGTTATGGAATAGAAAGGGCAATCTCTCACAAAATGTGATGGCAACATGTTCATTTGACATGCAATTCACTTATGTACTTGATGGATGAGAATGATTAGCAACTGACTCCCGTGTACTGAAAGACGCATTAACTCGCCGAGATAAAATCTTTGTACCAGAAGGTAAATAATATATTTTTATGCAGTCATTTTTATCTATTTATCTTCAATTATTTTATGTCGAATATAATTTATATTATTGGTAAATATTATCTTGTCGATGCTGGTTATACAAATCTTCCGGGATTTTTGGCTCATATTGAGGAACTCGGTATCATCTACAAGAATTTGGACATAATATTCCTAGAAATGAAAAAGGATTATTCAACCGAAGACACTCATCTTTGTGGAATACTATTGAGCGAACTTTTGGTGCTTTAAAAACTCGATTTCAAATGTTGAAAGCGCTCCTCTATTTTCTTTTAAGATCCAGACAAAAATTGTACTTGCTTGTTGCATATTGCACAATTATATACGTGGAGAGGATTACGATGATCTATTTGAATATGAAAATGATGATTCGGGTGGGGAGCTCGGTGGAGGAGGTGATGTGGTCCAATTAGGTGCAATGGATGAAACAGACAACGACGATAGCGATGGTCTTGAGGATGAGGGTAGCCAAGTAACAAACTTTTAGAGGTAGCGTGCATTAGAATCCACAAGAGCCGCACAATTTCGAGATTCCAGAGTGGCTTCCATGTGGAATGATAAATGATAGTTGTATCTTATTGCTTTTGAATATGTGTCGTTCATATGTACTAAACTTGTAATTTGATGATTTTAATATTAAAGGCACAAACTCGTTATTTGAATAATCTTTCTTTTTGGTTATTAGTAAAGTTGTATATGTATTTATTTAATATTTTCGTTAAATTTTATTACTATATTAAACTTGATATTTAAGTTTGGTAAATAAAATATAGTTAAAGTATGCATTTGATTAATTAATTATTTTTAATTTTGTCAAAATATATTATTAATTAATACCATGTAAAAAATCCATCTTATGTTATTAATAAAATATTTTTTTATTTATTAATCATATTTATTTTTTAATTACTCTATTGTATTAGTGATTTAATAGTGGTAATTAAAATATTGTTAACTCAAGCACTAGGTTTAATTAACTCATTTTTATAATTAATAAAATCAATGGTTTTAATTTAATGGAAAAATATTATTAATTAATAATATATAAAAATATATAGTGTGTTAAAGTTAGCATTTGATAGATTTTTCCTATTTAATCAAGACTTTTTTATGTTAAAGAATACCATATTATCAATAAATTAATAACTAAATGTATTATATTCGTTTATGTTATTTTTAACGTTATTTTTTTATAATTAAACACGTACATAGTTAATTGGTTCACGTAATTATTGTATTAATGTACAATAAACAGTAATAATTAAATATAAGATATATAATTCAATTAATTAATATATTTTATTTATACATTAAATTAGTTTTTCGTGTAGTAATAATGTTTGTTTTACCTAATTTAATGGTTAATTATTATATTTTAATTAAGTATACTATTACAAGTTACTAATTCGCTTATTTTCCACATTCTTCTCATTTGGGGGCATTAACACTGTAAACTGGTTTTCAGTGCACATGAACTCAACCACACTAACACCCATTTCGAAGATAAAGTTCATGTAAATAAACGAAATGAAGAGGTGAAGATGAATTTCAAGTTTTATGTTTGGGGGGGGGGGGGGGGGGGGGGGGGGGGGGGGGGTTAGTCCACAATGAAGTGGAATGAATTCCCCCCGCATTACTTAGTTCATTAAAAAATAGCGTTAGTATAGAAAGACTTAAATTGAAGTGAGATTATACTATTTCATTCGCTCAGGCAAAAACGGGGGAAAGGTGTTTCCCACCTATTTTGCGAATCATCAGCTTTCCACGCGCGACGCACATTGCTTCCCCCCCCCCCACTCCCGTTGGCCGTCCTCCCTCTGCCCCCACCTCTGTCGCAGAGCACGGGAGGTCGAGCCTCTGTAGCAGAGCCCCTCGGCCTCCCTCTGTTTCCCCCCTCCGCTAGGGGTGGCTTCGAACCGAGCCGGTTCGCGAGCCGCTCGAGTTCGGCTCGGTTCGATTAGTTTTATATCGAGCTCGAGCTCAGAAATAGGTTCGTTTATATTAACAAGCCGAACCCGAGCAGAGCTAGGTTCGGCTCGTTGGCTCGCGAACCATCTCGTTTTAACGAGCGGCGATTCGGGAATCGGGGGAGCTCTAAAATCTTCCCTTCCGTCCTACCCCGTTTGGAAAATCCATACTTCTCTGCCATTTCCATGCCGTTTCAGCATGATTTTCTCGCAAAAATCACTGTCTGTCGGCGGGTATTCATGGGAAACGGGGGATTTTGGTCTTCAAATCCCTCGTTCTCCCTCTCCCTCTCCGATTCTTCAATCTCCGTCAAAGACTTCAATTTTTTCGTCTTCATCTGCGATTTCTTCCTATTCTATCTTCTTCCTCTTTGATTTCTTCATCCGAAGTTCTTCCTCGCTGACGAACGAAAGCCACGGTCCGACGGGAGGTAAGATTTTTATTTAATGTTTTTTTTTTTTGCGTCGCCGACCTAACCCTATAAAATCTCTAAATCTCGTTTCGTTTAAGCAGTGATTCTTCATTCTTTGAAAGGTTTTGGAGATATCCCCGAACGAGGCGAACACTCTCTATTTCTGTAAATGTTGATTTTATTTTTTTTCATTTTTATCTTCTATATGTTTTCTTCCTCAGCAATTTCGGAGTTGATTTTTGTTTTTCATTTTTATCTTCTATACGTTTTCTTCCTCTGCAATTTCAGTGTTGATTTTTTTTTTCAGTACGTTTTTTTCCTCTGTGATTTCAGTGTTGATTTTTTTTTTTTCATTTTTATCTTTTGTAAGTCTAGTTAGCCTTTGGTTGACTGAACTCTGGGGTTCGTTGTATATGTTCCAGATAAAGTTAAATACATCATTTTAATCATTTTTTTACCTTTTTTCCTCAATCAATAAGTTTATCTCGTATCATTTTCTATCATGTGATTTTTTTAAGCACGAAGAGAATTTAGCAGACCATGTAGTTGATTATTATCTTATTACTCACAGGCTTAAACTTTGACCTTCCAATTTCAATCTATATTGCTATCAGCGGTATTGGTTTTAAATGCATAAAATTTTTGTTCTCTCTTAAGAATCTGTTTAAGCTGAAAAGGATCATTCATCCTTTGCTCGGCATTGCATTCTGTACAGTCGTCATTCATATGTTGTCTTACATTTGGTATCCTATACGATTTTTCTGTGGACAAAGTCTCAAAACCCTTCTTCTAGTCACAATATGTGGATTATCAACATTTTCAATGTACATTGCACATCTATTTTTGCTAGTTCACTACTTATATTGATTTCTGTTCATATAAATTGTGTCCATATTAATTATATTTTATCTGGTAGTGGACTTTTTTTATCCAAAATGCAATGATTAGTCTTTACCTTTTTTCTGCAGCTTTTATTGTGATATGGTGCTTCATTTTTTTTTTTCAATAACTTGAGAGAATTAAAATTACGATAACATGCTCTTTGAATCAATTGTGTAGACAAAAATCATGTCCTAACTGCAAAATTGTAAAAAAAAAACCCTATCTGGTGTGATCAGAGCTTGTTCTTTCTTCATGTGTCTTTTTCTTATTCCTATGGAACTCTTCCTCTTCCTAAATATAATATTGTGGTCCATAAAACAACCATAATAATTAAATTGTTGTTCACCAAAACAAAACTTTTTTTTATGCATATGGAACTCAACCCAATTATGTTATGTTAGACTAGTAACAAGCTTGTAAGTATGTATTCATCATACATATTAGATCAGAACATTTCAGAATACAGTACATAATTTTTATTTTTAGACCCAATATTTCGTTGAATTGATACGTTAGATACAGACTGATGTAAATTATCTCTCTTTTTTGCAATTGATTTTTATCCTTCCTCTTCAATTTCTTCATCCAAAGTTCTTCCTCGCTGACGAGACGAAAGCGACGATCCGACAAGAGGTAAGATTTTTATTTAATGTTCTATTTTTTTTCGTCGCCGACCTTACCCTACAAAATTTCTAACTCTTGTTTCGTTTCAGCAGTGCTCCTTCATTCTTGGAAAGGCTTTTGGAGATATCCCTGAACGGCGAACACACTTTCTGTTTCTGTAAGGTTTGAATTTTTTTTTTCATTTTTATCATTAATTTCTTGTTATTGAGGTTGTATTTCATCAGAATATTAGAAGAGAATGTTGGTATGCTTATTTCCTTCTCTTCGAAGTTTTTAAATTTATATATAAAAAAAGGATCGGTATATTGGACTGGAAACTATTTGGTGCAGGGCTACTGGCTCAAAGAGACCCCGCTGCATTGAAAGACAAGGGTCGTTCCCGATTGTCACAACGTCACGTACCTTCCTCTAAGAATAAACAAGTATCTTAAATTATATGTAGGATCTTTGTTGTTTGGATAACTTTCTTTTCTCTATGTTTTTAATTTGTAATTTTGTTTTTTTGTAGAAGTAAGAATGTCAACACCTCCTCAATTGACATCAATAATTAACACTAGTTCTAGTGTGACTATAAATAGTGACTCAACTCCACCAGAGTCACTACCCTCTGTCATAGAAATGGACCCAGATGAAATTACCATAAATGAGGATGAAGGTGACTTTACCCATACTTCAAAAAGACAAAAAAAGTCTCATGTGTGGTTGGAATTCAAAGAAGTATCACTTAATGGTACAAAAAAGGCTCAGTGTGTTCATTGTAAAATTAATTTGAGTGTTATTAGTAGTGGAGTGACCACACATATGAGTCGACATTTGAAACGTTGCACTAGTAGAAAAGTGGCAATGAGAAAACAAAAAACCTTAAACTTTCAACCAGTGGGAGCGGGATCTAATGTTGATCAGAGTCCATCTGGACTTCCTTTTATGGATTTTGGAGGAAAATATGATCAAGCTAAAATGAGAGTACTCATTGCTCATTGGATTCTTATGCATGAGCATCCATTCATGATAGTAGAAGAGGAGGGATATAATTTTGTAATGAAGATGGCAAATATGAATTATGAGAAAATATCCCGTAAGACCATTAAGGAGTGTATGGAGGTGTATGAGGCAGAAAAAAAGAAATTGAAAATTTTGTTAAAAGAGATTAACAAGATTAGTCTTACCACGGATCTTTGGAAGTCCCAAAATCAAAAGATTAAATACATGGTTATTACTGGGCATTTTATTGACAGTAATTGGAAGCTACAAAAACGAGTCTTGAGTTTTGTGCATGTTCCTCCTCGTCGTGGCGTTGATATAGCAGATGCTATTTACAAGTGTTTGAAAGAGTGGGAGATCGAAAATAAAGTTTTTAGTATTTCAGTTGATGATGCTGCATATAATGATGTTTGTATCAGAGTTTTGAAACAAGATTTTTCAAGGAAAAAAATTTGGTGTGTGGTGGAAAGTTGTTTCATGTGCATTGTTGTGCTCATATTTTGAACTTATTAGTCCAAGATGGTCTTGTTCAGATTAAGGATATCATTGATAATGTGTGTGAAAGTGTCAAATTCATAAATCTGTCTGAGGCTAGACTTCGCACTTTTTCTGAAATTGTACAACAATTAGAACTTGGTGAAAAGAGGTTGGTTATTGATTGTCCAACTTGTTGGAACTCCACTTATGACATGTTGTCTTCTGCATTAAAATTCAAATATGCATTTTCTAGATTTAAAGTTAGAGAACCAACTTATGATTGTTTGCCAAGTTTTGATGAATGGGAAAAGGTTGACATGGTGTGTGAGATCCTAGAAGTTTTTAATGCAGTTACTAATATAATTTCTGGGAGTGACTACCCTACTTCTAATTTGTACCTTAGTGAGGTATATAGGGTAAAAGAAGTTCTGGATTTTCATTCTACAAATGAAAATGTTTTCATTAGGACAATGGTTAGTAGAATGAAAGAGAAATTTGAGAAGTACTGGGGTGAATGCAATTTATTGATGGTTGTTGCTTCAGTTTTGGATCCAAGGGTCAAATTAAAGTTGATCGAAATGTGTTTTCCAATGATATATTCTAAGGAGGAAGCTACAATGAATATAAATGTAGTTCGATGCACATTATACGAGATCTACGATGAATATGTATCTTTTTATAATGTGGATATTAGAAATGAAGAGATTGTTTCAAGTACTAGCTCTATGGGTGTTTCCACAAGTCGTAGGCCTTCATCAAGTTCAGGTTGGTCAAAGTTAATGAGTTATATGAAACAAAAGGATATAGTTAATTCACCAAGGTCAGAATTGGAAATTTATCTTGAAGAAGGTGTATATAGTTGTGAGGAAACTTCACAATATGATTTTGATATTTTAGAATGGTGGAAAGTGAATCATATGAAATTTCGGGTATTATCTAAGATGGCAGCAGACATCCTTGTAATTCCCATATCCACAGTAGCTTCAGAGTCTACATTTAGTGCTGGTGGTAGAGTAATAGACTCATATCGTTCTTCCTTGGCACCAAATACAGTTCAAGCTTTGATTTGTAGCAGTGATTGGGTTTGGGTTATTCACGGTGTAAAGAAAAATCAAAAGGTAAATTTCTTTGATTAATTATTTATTATAAAAAAATTAGTTTATTTTTTAGTTTTATTTATTAAAATTTTGTTTTTAAATGGGAAGCTCGTGTATGTGATCGGATGCACCTGTATCAATAATCCAAGTTCTATTCTTAGAATTTATAGAGAATATTGATGCTTTATTGATAATACCTGGATGGGCAACATTTGTTGGAGGTAGCTGTTGATTTTGTTCCATGGAGGTTACCATAGTTTCCCATCAATCTTTTTACATGGTTTTTTTTATAAATCCCACCACTCTGGATAACCAATAATCTCGTAACAATACTGTTGTGAATGAACTTTTTCTTCGCAGTGAGTGCATACCCGGTTGTTAGCTTTTCCAGAGGATAAGAGTGTTTTGATTGTTTGATGATCCTTGTCGAATTTGGTTGACCAGCATAGCCAAGGTCTCAAAGATTGGATGATAGCTCCCCATTGTCTGTCTTTATTGATATTTTGTTATGACATATGCATATATATGTACTCTCCAAATCAAGTTTGGGTCTTTTCGCAAGATTTCTCCCCGAACCTGATCAAACTCAGAGTCAAGCCCATTGAGAAAAATATGAACTCGAAGCCTGGCCATCGCAGAGTGCAACTGGATTTTCCCTTCGACTATTCCTGCTTGAGATATAGTTCTATGATCAATCTCCTAGAAAATAGCAACCAGTTCATTATAGTATGTTGATAATGGTCTACCATTTTATTTAGTAGAAAAAACATCTCTTGTTCAACTCAAATAGACAGGTCTCGTTTGATCCATCATAAAATATTTTTATACGGCTTCCCATATATCCTTGGCGGTGGAGAAGAGAATAATAAATCGCTGCATTAGCGACGGACTCATTGAGTCAATAAGCCAGCTTTTCACTCTTTGATTTTCTGTAATTCATGCACTAAAATTGGGATTTCCAGATTCTTGTTTTTTCATTTCTCCGGTGAGGTATCTAGATTTGTTGCGAGCACCAATACGCATCTCTATGAGCTTAGACCATAATGGGTAATTGGTCTCATAATGGATGATTCCAGTTGGAAAGGAAAAATTATCCTAGTGTACGATAATTTGTGGTGGTGGTGTTGGGAACAATTCGGTTGATGCGTCTGTAGTGGTAGCCATCAAATTCTGTCACTGGGTTGGCCTAATATTTTTTTCCTAGACCGGTCTACTTCCTGTTCTGGGTTGAAACGGTTTGGTCCGATCAGAATTCGGGTCCCAATCCGAGTTTGGGTCGCTATACGAGAGAAAAAAAATTGGGACCTAAGTTAACACAATTAATTTTTTCCTCGTACCAGTGTCTTCGTCTTCGGCAACTACTTGATTTTTTTCGCAATAGCAGAGGCGACAACAGTGCGCCTCCTTCTTCGCCAGGTTGATGGTGTAATCGTCGGCGACGTTTGAAAGTTCCGTTGGAGTGGGCGGTTTGGTGTTACGGCGACGAACGAAGAAAGGAACGCAACAATGACTTCTTCGTTCACGGCGACGACAGAGCGTCGTTGGTTTTTTTTAAGCGGTCGTCAGCGACATTCAGAAATAAAGTTGGCTTCACTGCGACTAAAGAGCAGACCTGCTCTAGGTTTTTTTTCCAGCGACATAGTGGCTGCTCAACTGTTCGGCTACGGGACAGAGTCGATGCTTTGTTCTTCGATGACAGGAGAATGATTCTCCTACTCTGATATCATGTCAAACAGAACGCTTCAAAGAATGTTTTTTCGATGATTTATTCTTCTCCTAGTGGAGGCTATTTAACATACATTACATCCTAATTTTTGGTCTAATTTAGATCCTAAAATCAGAGAAAAGAATCACGAAAATAATTCGTTTCCTTCAATCACGATAACAAATTTACAGACAACTCATTACAGTTTTGCACACAAATATAAAAATAATGATAGAGGTAAAGCTAATTAATGATTAAATTAGAGACAAATTGATAAAGATAAAAATAAACGTAGTGACAAATATAAAGATAATGATAGAGATAAAGATAACTAGTGATTGAATTAGAGACATACTCAAATTTAACCACTAGTTATCTTTATCTCTATCATTATTTTTATATTTATCACTATGTTTATCTTCATCTCTATCAGACTGATTCAAAGAAAATAACAAAAGGGTCTAACCCGGGAGTTTTTTACATAAGGAGGGTTAGTCAACATTTACAACTATAACTTCAACTTCAATAACAAGGAAGCTTCTCCCCTAATTTATGAGAGGGTGTTGCTATGCTTTGATGGGTCTATGCCCGTCTCCTAGGGGAGGAAGTTCGATTTGATCCAACTTAGTTTAGGAGAGGATGGATCAACCCCTCACTCCTGTTAGGGTGGGGGTGGGTTGAGGGAATTTTTTTTTTTTTATAGATTTAGCTAAATTTTACCCTTTGTAGTACAAAGTTATTTTTTAAAATAATTGTAGAGAATTATTGTAGGCTTTGTTTAATTTCACAATATTATTATTTTTATTATTTATTTATTTATTTTATATATAGTTTTCTACTTTTTTAAAAAATTACAAGATTATGTTAAATTGAATGGGCCATGTACTCATGTGGCCTGGGGACAAATCAGGGACATGAGGACGAGCAAAGAAGGAATAAGAGAGTCAAGGAGGGTGAAGACGGCTAACAGGGAGGAATGTTGTGGGGTCAGAGGAGAATTTTTCCTCCGAAACATATGACCTGGCGGCTGCTTGATCCCGAAGCAATCGAATTCCATCAAACAAAGATTGACCCTTCCTGTTCAACTGCACCATTCTTCCTCCACAAAAAAACTAAGTGCTCATGGCTTTTTCGTCTTTCGTTTTCAGCTGCTTTGACCTCTCTTACTCCGAGCTCTCCGCCGCGGAACCCACTTAGAGCACTCCGCCAAAAGAATCGGAAACCAAACAGGAACACGTTGATGGAATTTCGATTTCTTATAACCCCCCTCTCGACTCCCATATCCGATCAAAATCCGGTGTTCCCATTGTAGTTTCCCACTTCCCAGTCAATGCTCGGCTCTCTCTTCTGTGAATTTCAAGAGGAGGCGGCATGAGCTGAAACACCCAGATAACTGATTCGTTCTTCTCTTTGATGTATAGACTACATACTAGTTTGAAGTTTCTGTTTCTTTGTTTTGTTTTTTGGTTGGTAGGGTAATGAATCTTCAATTTTTTTATAAATAAACGATCGCGATCAGATTCTCCGAGTTTGACTGGATGAAGACACAGAGACGAAGTGAAATGCCAAAAGGTGACGTTGTGGGATTCCAACAGATGCAGATATTCGTGGACTCTTTCTCTACATTTCCTCGAACAATCATCGTCTGTTAGCATCCACCCGGTGCCTTGAATCTCTCAATGTGCCAAAATGGACTTTCAATGAGACTTGCCCAGCAAGGTACTGAACCTTCAGAGAAGGGACGATTGGGATATGAACTATTTTTCTATATTTATACCTGAGCCGAGTGTAGCAAACGAGTCCATAACCAAACACACGAAGGAAAAACAGTTCCAAGCTAGTGGGCGTCATGGCTCTCTTCTCCTCGCTGTTCACTTGCTTTGGTTCTCCTTCCCGTGTCTCCGGTGAAGAGTCTTCGCCGAGAAAGCCCAAAACCAAATCGGCACCTCCCGAAGACCCAGTGCCGAATTCCCACTTCCCTCTCAACTCGCACATCAGATCAAAATCGGGTGCTCCAATCCCACTAACTTATTTTCCTGTCAACACCAATTTCTCTCGATTGTAAACAATTCTCTTGTTCTTCTTTTTCGGTGAGTCAGAAGATTTATTTCATTCAGATTTGATTGTATTGGACGAGATTGTTAGGAGAATACGGTGTATAAAAGCTCGGAATGGTTCGGTCGATTCCCAGAGACGGACTGGAATTCTGATGAACCGGCTCAGGTAATCAGAGATGAAAGGGAAGGACTGGGATGGAAGATGCTGCTGTAGTATATATATTTATATTTGCCTTTTGTTGTAAGATATCATGTAATTAGATCTGCTACTGCCTACTGGCTTCCATCTTTTTAAACATAATTCAGGGGCTTTTGATTAAGTCTGGGACTCACCTTTTGGCAGAAAAAGAGTCGATTTAGTTTCTCACGCAGGATTCCGCGTAGTCTGTGTTGGCGTGAGTTCCTCCAATGGAGGACTTCTTCCGGATAGATTTTACGGAAAGTTTACATGGTATCAGAGCGGGAATAAGCGGGAATAACCTGTTCGGTGACGACAACTGCAGGAGAAAAACTCCTGCGTTTGGCGACGACGCAGGAAGAAAATTCCGTTCTTTCTCCCTGCATCATGCTTCCTGCTGCGGACCTGATTTCCAATGTTCTTCGTTTTCTTCCGTTCTCGATCCAGCTCCTTAAGAGCTTTGATGACGAGAGTTGCCACGGACGGGCCAACCGAAACCTTCGCCTGACGGTTCTGAACGCTGAGTTTTACGGTAACCCGCAGGCCCTTTCAATCTTTAGCGGTCTCCTTGGCAATATCTTCTCCGATTATTTTGAGGGAGAGCCTGAGAGCACTGATTTTGGGAGCGAGAGAACTGGCCGCGCCGACTTCACCGCCGGTGACACGAACGAAGACATGGACCACCTGAAAGGGGTAGAACTTCGGCGGCATGGCGGCAGAGGACTTCGGGATTGAATGCCGCGTTGGCCAGTTCCATTAACATTTATGGCTATTATAAGTTCGAGATGCTGGGAGATGGGCTCCAAACTCGATCATCCACATTCATTGATGGAATGTGTGGAAGGTGTACTGAGACTTACACAATCAGACTTCCGTGTACCCTGGTTAGCATGAATGAAATGGCTGAGATAGAGCTAAGTTTTGAGATGATTGACCCAATCAATCACCACTCGCCATCTTTAAGCGTTTTGTATGTATTTTATACCTGATTTAAATATTTTGAACTTGAGCTCCAACCAAACCTAGGCTAGAGACTAAAATTGTTATCGAACTCGAGCTAATAATTTTAACCGAGTTCGAACTTCAACATTCATTTAAAACTTTTCAAAAAATTTATGTCAAATAAATTTTGTATATAAAATTATGCATATATTTTACATAAAATTGGGAATAACATCTACTTAAAATTGGGCATCGAATCCAACTGAGTCCGAACCTTATTCAAGTCGAGCATGATTTAAATATTTTGAACTCGAGCTCGGCCGACCCTAACCTCAAACCTAAAATTGTAATTAAACCCGAGCTTAATAATTTTAACTGAGTTCGAGCTCGAGTTCTAGTTGAGTTCGAGCTTAACCTACATTTAATACTCTATATAAAATATATGTCAAATAAATTATATATAAAATTATGTATACATTTTTAAAAAAAGAATGATAGTGGAGGTTCAGGATTGAATTTCAATAAAGGATTAGAACGCACCAATATTAATTTTTTTACTCCAAATGTTGTCGAACTTATTTTGTAATTTTTGAATCTCGCCATAAATTTACTATGGTCTCCTTAGTGCCCCTAGTTGAAAATTTATATTATAGGAAAAACTAGAAATATTTTTCCTATGATACATATTTCCAAAAAAAATTTTTTACATAAAATCCTATTACTATTAGTGACTTATTAGAAAATTACAAGAAATATTTTAAAATTTTCGTAGGAAAGTTAAATGGACCTCTTATTGCCTCTTATAGGGAAATAAACAAAAATTAATAATCAATTTAATAAATTACTATACTTATCGATAAATTTTTAATCAAATAAAATGTCAACCACAAAATTGTTATAAAAATTGCGTCATGCTAAAAGTATTACAGCATCAACTGTCGAATACTTATTCAAAAAAAATTTATTCGGTTTTCTAGCCCATCTTGGCAGGAAAATCTTACTTAGAAAATTATATGATTTTTTAAATAATAATTTTCAATTAGAAAAATATTTAAAAAAAAATATGAGACACTAATAGTCTCTAGAAACTTATTTCTACTAAAATGTATTTTTAATTTCTTCAAGAGCCATGAGGAAGGGGAGTTTAAGAAAAAGAAGCGACCGGAGGGGCTCGACGATGACGAGGGGAGGAAGAATTTTTTCCCCCCCTCGCTCCGCTCGGCGCTTCGGTCCCGTTCCCCGATCCCAAATCCCCTGAATTTGCACCGCTCGTTAAATTAACGAGCCGACTCGTGAGCTTTCGAGGCGAACCTTTGTGCGATCGAGCTCGGTTCATTAATTTAAACGAACTAATCCCGGATCTTGAACTCGGCTCGAGATTTGGGTATACCAAATCAAACCAAGCCATAATTGAGCCGCTAGTGAGCCAGCTCAGTTTGAGAGAAGTCCATGACCAAGCATTGAGGAGTGGAAATCCTTTGTTTTCTTGTCGTCACTACCTGCTCCGGCTCTCCTTCCTGTGTCTCCAACGAAGAGCCTCCGCCGTGAAAGCCCAAAACCAAATCGGAACCACCCGAAGATAAATTCTCTACGAAGTGTGAATGAGTCCTTTGGGTAATGGCACAAACTACGACTTGATTGGCTTCTATGTTTACATCCATCATCTTTTATTTGTGGTTGTTTTTTCTCTTATATTTCGTTGTTTCAATTCTCATATAACTTCAACTGCCTTATTCAGTTCATCTCCTGAATAATTTCAAGTCTAGATGACCTGGGGGGGGTTAGTCCCCCAAATGGATTTTTGAAGTTCAAGTTTATATCTAACATGAAGATCATGTCAGTCATGTACATGAAGATCATCTCCGCACTTGGTGTTAGTGTTGACGACTTCATATGCACTAAAAAACAGTTTCCAGTGTTAGTGCCCCAACATGAGAAATACATAAAAAATAAGAGAATCCCTAAACCCTTACAGGACACTTAATTACAACATAATCCTCAAACCCAAAATTAGGTAAAACAACCATTATTACTACACAAATAAGTTATTTAATGTATAATTAAATATATTAATATATTTATTAATTGAATTAGATATTTTATTGTGCATTAATATGGTAATTACATGAGCCAATGAAATACGCACATGATTAATTATAAATAATAAATAAATAACGTTATAAATAACAAAAATGAAAGTAATAGTTGAGTTATTAATTTATTAATAACATATGATATACTTTAACCTAAAAATGAATGATTTAAGAGAAAAAATTGATTTAATCATAACTTTAACACACTATATATTTTTACATAATATATTTTATGTATTATTAATTAATAATATATTATCACAAAATTTAAAACCATTGGTTTAATTAATTATAGCAATCGGATAATTATGCCAAAATAATTTATCAAATATTTATTTTAATAATATTTTAATTATGACTATTAAATCACTATTTTAATATAGTAATTATAAAATAAATATATTAAATAAATAAAATAAGTATTTTATAAATAAAAATAATTATTTTATAAATAATTTTATAAATTAATGATTTTTATGACAATAGTTTAATTTTTCCTAACTTAGGAAAATTTAAACCATCGTCGTCTTCCTCAGCGGCGGGCAACGACTATGGCGACGAGCCAGTGGGCAACGACAATGGTGGCGGGCAACACTGACAGAGGCACTCCGACGGTACGCCAAGAGGGAAGCCGAGAAGCTCTACAACAGATGCTCGACCTCCTGTGCTCTGCGACGGAGGTTGAGAGGGGGAGGAGAGGGAGGATGGCCGACAGGGGGGGGGCTCCATTTCCTCTCCCTCTCGACCTCCGTCGCAGAGCCTCTCGATTTTTCGTACTCTACAACGGAGGTCGAGAGGTAGATTGGAGAGGGATGGTGGAGACGAGAGAGGGAGCAGAGGGCTCGGGGTTTAGGGAGATGAGAGAGGGGTGCGGGAATGAAAATAAGCATAAATGAGCGAGACGGTGTGCGCCAGAGAGAGCCCCACACGTGAGTCATGTACATGATTCTCAAAATCGGGCAGAAAGCACTTTCCGTCGTTTACGCTTGGGACATGATCTCTTGAGTCATGGATGATCATGTACATGGCATGAAGTTTGGCACTCCCTAATGATCTTAGAACATGAACTGAGTAATGCGCATGAAGATCATGTCCTAAGTCATGTTGACTAAAAGATGAATCCAAAAATCATCTCCATGGTTTAATTTCTCTTTTGTTTTTTTCTCTCCCGTTATCTCCCTCTCTATGTTCTCCCTACTCCCTCTCGCTTCTCCCTTCTCTCTCTCGGCCTCCCTTTCCCTTCCCCCTCTTGCTGTGAATGTCATCTAGGTCTCCCTCTCTCCCTCACACTCGCTCTCCCTTTTGGCCTCCCGCTCGCTTTTACCTCTCCTATCCCTCTTGGCCTCCATCTCTTCTCCCTCTCGGCCTCCCTCCCCCCCTCCCCCCCCTCCCCCCCCAAAAAAAATACCTCCCGATTTCGTTCGATTTCCCCCATTTCAATTTCGATTTTCTTCGATTTTCAACATTTCGGCATCAATTTTTTCTATTCTACTTCGATCCGGCTTCGATTTCATCCTTTGGCTTTGGTTTTCCCCAAATTTCAGAAGGTAAGCCTAAACTCTAATTTTTTTTTTGATTAATTTAGTGATGTATTTGATTTAATTTTAATTTCTGTGCGTAATTTGGGGATTTAGGGTTAGGGTTTATGGTATTTATGGTTCAATTTTGTCTTTATAGGGTTTAATTTTTGGATTAGGGTTTAATGCTTGGTATGTAAGGGTTTATGGTTTAGTGTATTTTTACGTTATATCCCTCATTAGTGAAGAATCAGCAAATTTATGTTATTTTTTCAGTCACTGGACAGCACTATATGTTGATTTATAGCGTTTTTCATTTCTTCAATGCTGCTTTTAAAAATTTCTCTGAGCAAAGACTGGAATATATAAGCCTTATATAAACTTAAGTCGCAGTACTATTCCTTTTTTAGCATAGAATTTGCACAGTGCAATTCCTTTGTCAGCAGTGATTTTGGATTGCCAGAATTATCTCTTGTTTTCCATTTTTTGATTTTGTAGCTGGAGCCTGCAGTGGGTGCTGCAATGCTGGCGTGGAACTTCTTAATGAAAGAATCAAGAGTCAGTCTCAAACGATGACTAGAGACGATTTGATCAATTGTTAGTGAAACCATCATTTGTACAGTGAAACATCTGCAGGGACACAATTACTACATAGTAGTTCATTGACCATTTGAAATTTATTACCTTCTCCCCACATCCTGTATCTCCTCTCTCTACGAGATCTTGTTTCAAATGTAAAAAAAAAGAAAGAAAAGAAGATGCTGGTGAACCCATGTGTTTGTGGGAATACTTTGCCAAATCCACCATTTAAAGCATGGTAAGATAATTTTTATACAAATCACTTGCAATGTATTTGCTTTCTGTACCAAGGTTCTCTTGCTGATGTGAATGAAGAGGTCCTTCTATACCCATTTGTGTCTGTGGGGATGTTTCTTCATCTAAACCAGTTATTGAGATTCACCCTTTTCATGCTCTAGCCAGAATCGCCATTTTTTTGAGGAACAAAATGATCATTGGTGAATTTCAAAGCCCTTAGAAACAGTTTTAGATTTCGCCATAGGATTCATCTCTTGCTAGAGTTATTTTGATGGCTTTCATGTCTTGTAAAGGGTTCAGCCAAAACCATTAGCTGGGTCCATCTGTCATCTCGTTTTGGCTGAAGGGGGAGTTCTTTAGTTATAGCTTTCTATAGTCTCCTTCAAGAAAAGACGAAAAACTGGGAGAAAGAAGATAATAACTTACATAACTCCAGTCTTTGGCCGTCAAGCCTCCTATTTGACATTAGAATCTAATATCTTGCCCACGATTCTTTCAAGCTCATACTGCACCATGAAATTGCTAACCTCAGTCTATACATTGATGGAAACCTCAGTCCTCTTGTTGTTTCATTTGTTATTTGGAATCCACAAAAAGGAAAGAATTGATTTCTGCAAACTCTTTCAGTGATCTTGTAATTTACACAGCCTCAATTGGTAACATACCAATTTCATTACAAAAAAATAACCTGTATAGATGAGGTATTTCACCTAAGCTAACTAATTGTTTCTTCATAGGATTCTTGTATACACAGAGCATACTCTGTACAAGGTAGTTCACAACTCATCATGATGCTTTACTACGCTGTATGCTGCAGCAATGTGCCTTTCAAAAATGAGACTAACTAACACTATCATACAAGAAAGAGTTAGAAAAAGAAGAATAAAATTAGTTACTGATTTGGGCGACATTTCTTTAAAACAGTTAAGATTGATTAAGGGATATCAGCAAACCATGCTTACTTTAAAATCGATCAAACTGGTTTCATGCTCACTCCATTTAGTTCTCTTCACCAATATATACCTCATGCTTGTCCATTTAGTTCTCTTGTTTTTTATATTTTCTCTCATGTTGGGACACTAACACTGAAAACACCAAGTTTGAAGATGAAGTTCATGTAGATGAATGAAATGAATTTGAAGTAAGAGATAAAGATGAAACTTGAAATTTTCATTTAGTTGACTAACCCCCCCACCCCCACCCCCTTCTCTCTCTCTATGTTAATCTTCTTCTTGGATCATGTATCTCCTCAAGTTTCACTTTTCAGATAACTACGACACTTAGCTGAAGAGTTGTACATACTGTGGATTTTTGTTGTAAAGCTGTAAATATCTGTCTCTTCATCAATGAAAAACACTAGAGCTTATTACTTTTTGCTTCTCTTTAATATCGTCTATATCAGAGTTGTTGTTCTCTTCTAAACTTAAAACCAGGCTATTGTTTCAATGAAAAGTGCAAATTACAGTACAGAGTGAGTCACTACCAAGTCTTGGGTTTTAAATCTAAGAGTGCATTTGTGCCAATAACAAATCAGTAATAGGCAGCCAATGCAGTCTGTGATGCATAATATTGAAAAATGGAAGCACAACAACTATAGAATTAAAAATCAACAAAACTAATTGTATAATTAGTTCAAGTAATTAGAAGGAGCAATTTCAGTCGTTATTACCGTTGTAAAAAAATTCATTATACAAAAAATAGATGAAGGTAATTTATATGAGAATATGTGGAGAGTGACTTAGTGTAAGTTGGACTTTGGAGAGTGACTAAGGCTAATCGAACTAGTGTTAAGCAGGGTAGCTAGACTGACACGAGTGGGTTGACTGATGGGAGAGGGTAAGATTTGTTAGAGGATTAGTTGGACTTGGGTTAGGTGGGATGGCTTCACTAGTTATGAATATGGAATGGAGTGAGTGCACGATTGATCCAATACGAAAAAACATTTGGTGTGAAACATGCTAAAAGAGCTGATCGGATAGCTGAGATAGTCATTGATCGGACGGCTAAGATAGTTATTGATCATGATTGGATGGTTGAGATAGTTGTTGATCATGATTGGACGACTGAGATAGCCGTTTCGCTTGTTTCACACAAAATGGTTTTTCATATTGAATCAGCCCTTAGGGTGAATGATGGTTAAGTAACTGGAAATTAAGATATAGTGATGGTTAAGTAACTGGAAATTAAGATATAGTGATGGTCAATGTGTGGCTTGTTTGAGGGACACTTTACTTCTTCTACAAGTCTTTAGCTACATGTTGATCCACAGGGACTCTTGGAAAACGATTTCTTTGATACAACCTTTTGGCTTAATTGGACTGTAACGACTAATTCGATCCGACTGATTTTGCCCACATAGGAGCATTGTCTTACTCTTCTAGCCAACCTCCACAAACAAGATGAGCTGGTTTGGGCTGCTAATTAGATGAAACATGATGAAAATGCAAAATATCATATTTTTCTCCCTTAATGCTTAGGATAGTTTGGTGCCTAAATATACTTATTATTCTTATATATTGATTTAGGATGCAAATGGAGGCGTTAAGTGCAAAACGAAGTTAATTGGGCGATTCTGGATAGTTTCAACATTGCTTCGCAATATTGGCATAATTCTCTCATCCGAGCTCTGATTGAGATGATTAAAGATGATATGAAACAACAAGAAAATTTCTACAACTTTTATGTTTTGAATTTTGAGAGATATTGGCTGCATCCATGTCAAAATTGGGGTTGAAGTCGCGGCACATGCATTGTGACATCCTAAAAGGGAAAAAGGGGGTTGGGGGGGGGGGGGGGGGGGGGGGGGTGTGGAGAGAGGAAAATAAAAAGAGGAAAACCCTAAACCTTAAGGGACTAAGAAGAGAAGAAGGCACAAGGAGACTCTTTTTCCCTTCTCCAGCTTTTCCTCCTCTTTCTCTAGCTTTTCCTTCAATTTGCATCAAGGCCCTGTGTGGGTAAACTTTCAGACTTGGTCAAAGGAAACTGAAGCCATCAGAATCAATAAAACTGTGAGATTTGTTTTCATTGTTCAATTTATGTTTTGAGTATCAGATGTTCTTATGTAATTTTTTTCATGATTGTCTCGTTTAATCACTAGGAAGCCTACTAGCTTATTATTCGTTGCAATCTACTACTGGGTTATATGTCAAATCTATAATTGTCTGATCCTTCTAACTTGTGAAGCAATTGAGATTTGATGATTTGCTGTGTCAGGAATTATTAAATCTTAAGAAAAACGCTGGACTAAATTAAATGCAACCGCTTGTGCTTGTGTTGTTTAGTTTCATCGATCTCTCTAATTCTTAAAGTTGTTGCTAGATTAAACCTTTAGTGTTTGTCTTGGGTTGTTTAGTATTTATGGTTAATTGGATCGCTTGTTTTCCAATTAACTATGACTAAGGAGAGATAGGAAGATAGTTCCAACGGTAAATACTCAAGTGCGAATTGATATATGCTTGCATCAATGATCAGTTGTAAAATTCCGATGGTGGATGTTGACTTAGACCAAGTTTTGTTCTTTTGATTGATTTCGATCCTTTAATTTGAATTATTTCTTAGTCGTTTTTTTCTTAAAAGTGTTTTTCGTTATACTCAAAAAACCCCATCCTTGTTCATGAAGCATAAAATTAGACTAATCATTCTTTGTGGGAACAATCCTTACTCGCATTGCTAGATATATTTTTAGGAGTATAGGTTTTATTTTTGGTTGCCTGCGACAGCACACTAGAACACTAGTTGAAACAAGGAGAGTAAAAGTAGGAGATAGTTTCTCCATTTCAAGAATTGAATTTAAGCAAATTCAATGTATGATTTTCTTGTCTAATAATCTTTACAAGTATGATTTGGTACGCTAATCCTTTACAAAAAAGTGCGCAGAAGATAAGAGAATTCTAGTGGCCGAAGATGTTGAGGAGGGAGACTCTTGTTTCAATCAAACGCCTTTGCACAAGATCCAGTCAATAGTGCTTTGGTATTAGTATTCCGTTGTCAGAGTCTGCTAGAGACTCCTTGCGTCGTGAAAATGGTATCAGAGCCGAGTAATAGACTTGGTTTTGTATGTGTCAAAGAAGTCAAAGCTTACCTTTGATTCTTTCTGTTTAGGTATACATACTCCCAAACAGTTACGACCCATACCGGTCACATCCCAAGTAACATTTGTAAGGAACAAATGTACAAACCCAAAAGTCCATTATGGAACAAAATAGGTCTAATCCAGAGATAAGACTTATAAATTATTCGCGACTGCGAGAATATATCATGACCAGAAGGTATGATAATCAAATCGAATTCCAGAGGGTCTGGATTCGACAGTTAAAAGATCGACTCGCAAGAGTTCAAGCCAAACTCAAAGAGCTCGAAGAAAATCCTTTAGTTGTAGATTATAACAACGAAGGAAGAAGAATAATCCGAGATGGACGATTCTTAGGACTCGGTCCAGTAGGATTAAAACAAGTTATCAAAGACCTGAAACACCAAATCAGGATTGAACAACTTGAACTTCAAGAATATGCTATCTAAGCAATTCTTAGAAGATTTGGTAATCATTCTGCAAAGAGAAATCTACAGAATGACCCATGAAGAAACCGTATCTCAACCTGTAGACACCGCTTCAACAGGAGAAGCCTCTACAAGTACATACGGAAAGCCAGAAAAAACAAAATACTGGTATGTTGTCTTCATAGGAAGAGCAACAGGAATATATGACAGCTGGAAAGAAGCCCAAGCTCAAGTCATAGGATTTCCCGGAAATTCTCACAGAAAATTCCGGACAAAGGACGATGCTGAACAAGCCTGGACAACATCCCGAAATAAATGATCTATCGGCAAAAACTTTTAGATCGTTTGCAACGAAAGAGAGAAGGTCTAGCCTTCACTCTCTTGCTAAGAAACATGCTTCAACTAGAAGATGATACTACCTTAGCCAGGGAATGGTACAATTTCCATTGGGAAAAGTATACGAATCGCATCCATCTATTTCGATGCAAAATCGACAAAATCAAACAAAAGCTAAACCTCCTAGCTTTGTAAAAATGAATGAGTTTTTCTATTTAATGGATATGGAAACTCCATTACCATTAGGCCTTCCTGACATCACCGGATGGCTTAAAAACCTAGTGTACTTTGCAACACCTTGCATAACACCTAGAAGAAAGGATCCAGCACCACTTGCTTTTAGGATCGCTTCAAAAGCATCATCCTCCACCGATGATGAAGTTTACGCAGAATATAATACCTTCGATCGCCAACCGATTTATTATGTTCAAGAAGAAAAACCTTCTTCGAGTAAACAACAAGAGCAACACGAAAGTGAACCAGAAGCCTGGGAATCTGATGAAGTTGCAGAAGAAAATACTAAGAAAACAGACTACTCTGCTAAAGACAAAAAGGCAGATGATCTTGGTAAAAGGTTTCGAATGCTTCGTGGTAGTGACCATTTTGAAGCAGAAACTTCAAAGGGTACGAGATACCCACATGGAAGATAGCTTTCAAGATAACTTCTGAAACCGTACTGCGGTTCATCCGCAAGAGCGAGAAAGTTTCTCCCACTCCAAAATATCCCTGGGAGGACAAAGGTATTCGACAAAATACACAAATGTCGATCCTTCAAATGCTACTAAGGGACACCGAACCATAGATAGCATAAACCCTTTTGGATTTTACCTCAACTTGGATTGCCCCAAGGATGGAGAAAAAGTCCTTAAAGATTGGGAAAGAAGCATGAGCAATGCTGCAAATATGCATGAATCTTGGAACCAAGAATCAGCATTTAATTTCTTTACCCATGCTTTACAGGGTAATGTAGCTCTTTGGTGGGACAACCTTCCCGAAGACCAAAAACGAGCTAATACCTCAATATCGATAGCCAATATCTTGAAAGGATTAGTGGCTAAGATATCAAAGGAATTTCTAGGAATACATCCAACCCTAGAAGCCTACAATGAGAGTACTAAACAAAGAAAACGTTTAGAAACTCTACAGAAATTAAACAAGTTACAAATCTGTAACATTTGTTTTTATGAGAAGTATTACTGTGAGTTTGCAAGTTACTTCTATAAACTGCAAAAAGAAGACCAGAAACCTTATCTGTCTATCTTTTATGCAAAATTGCCAGAACCATTTGCACATGTAGCTGAAAAAGACTACATTACAAAGCATTGGCAAAACAATCCAGAACTTGGTACTTTAACCATGGATATTTTCCTAAACATTGATACGTTAGGAAGAAGACATAGATTTGTACAAGACATGTTGGCAAATCTTTGTGAAGCCCAAAAACTACAAAAGAAAAGTAGTAAGGCAAATAAACAAACATTATGTTGTTCAAACCAGAACAAAAATGTAGGAGCTTAAGGTGCAAAACCACCTCTCATAAGCAACGAAAACATCCTAAGAAATTTCAACAGAAAAAATTTAGGATACAAAAAATTTCTACAACAAGGTATACTCCTAAAAAGAGATACTTTCGAAAAAGAACAAATTCTGGCCCGACCACATCCAGTAAAGGGTCAAATGCATACTGCCCAAAGGGGAAAACCCCAAGCAAATGCAAATGCTAGATATGCCAGAAAGAAGGACATTTCGCCAAAGATTGTCCAAATGATAACCAACAACGGCGGTACAGTACATACATGTTACTAGCCGAAGAAAATGGATTGGAAATCATCCATTACGATGACATCCAGTCAGAAGATGAGGTGTATGAACTTCATCTCGAAACTGAGTCCTCCTCCTCAGAAAACTCAGAGAACATGTCAGACTCTTCAGGTTTCTTCTCTGAATGAGTATCCGCATAAACGCAGAGCATGTTGCATCTGGAAATTCTTATATCACGGTCATGCTTAGACTGCCCGGATATATCAAATTCCATATACACGCTCTCATAGATATAGGAAGTTCATATTGTCTAGCTAGACAAAATCTACTTCCCACAGATCTATGGAAACCACTTGAAGCGCCCCTTCAAGTAACGGTTGGCTCCGGAGAAACTATCTCTCTTCCTGCCGAAGCCCGCAACATTCATCTCGACATTGGAGGTGAAAAATTTATGATTCCAAAACTCATTAGTTTAGGATCAAACATAAATTCCGGACCAGATTTAGTCCTAGGAAATGAATGGCTCATGTTTCATGCCCCTGTCGAGCAAACACCAGCCTACTATAAACTTCGATGTCACACTCGAAGTAAAATCGACAATACTGCTGTCTTTGTCTATGCAGTAAAACCTACTGAAGCCTATGCCATTTCTGGCAATGGAGCTGTCCTCCATCAGGTCTTCAAAAAACGCAGCAAGCGTGGTGATGAGATTCCTCCCTTAGAAACTCTACTCCTCGCTGAATCCTGTGAATCTGAAGTTCAGCAACTTCTAGAATCCACTTGTTCTGAGAAACCCTTAGAATGGTGGCATAAGCAAAAACCATATGCAGACCTCGAACTTCTTGATCCTGAAAAAGAAATCCGAGAGAAACCTATGGTTTATACTCCTTCTGATGTGAAGAATTCTCAACACAAATAAATGATTTGCTGGCTCAAGGTTTAATCCACGCAAGTCATTCTCCACATACATCTCCTGCTTTCCTGGTAAGGAATCACGCAGAGATAAAACGAGGTAAAGCTCGAATGGTCATTAACTATAAAAAGGTTAATGAAGCCACAAAAATGGATGGCTACTATCTTCCTAACAAAGAAAGATTGATAGCTGCCATAAGAGGAAAACAATGGTTTTCTAAATTTGATTGCAAATCTGGGTTTTGGCAAATTCGTCTAACCGAAAGAGCTATTCCCCTAACTGCATTCAGTTGTCCTTCAGGACATTATGAGTGGCTTGTAATGCCCTTTGGGTTAAAACAAGCACCCAACATATTTCAAAGAAGAATGGATGATATTCTCAAACCATTCTTTAAATTTTGCTTAGTTTATGTTGATGATATCCTAGTCTTTTCAGAAACTAAGGAACAACATAAAGAGCAATTACTAAAGGTCTTAAAAGCCTTAAAAAATGCTGGGATAGCACTCAGCAAAAAGAAATCAGAGTTGTTTAAAACCAAGATAGATTTCTTAGGTCTAAACATCTCAAAAGGAGAAATCATTCTTCAAAATCATATTCTGGAAAAACTAGCTGCTTTTCCGAATGAAATTGAAGATATAAAACAACTTCAACGTTTCTTAGGATGCCTAACATATGCTGAACAATTCATACAGAATTTAGCAGAAATTAGGAAACCCCACCCCTTCAAAAGAAACTAAAGAAAGACGTCAAATGGGAATGGACACCCACTGATAGTCTTAAAGTAATCCGGATCAAACAAATGATGAAACACCTCCCGGTGTTAACTCTACCTGATCCAGATGCAAATCTGATTTTAGAAACTGACGCCTCTGATCACACTTGGGCAGCAGTCCTAAAATGCAAAATCAATGATTCTGAAAGAATATGCAAATATACATCAGGAACATTTTCATCTGCTGAAACAAACTATCATTCTTATGAAAAAGAAATTTTAGCAGTAAAGAATGGGATAAAAAAGTTTTATATTTATCTCGCTCCCAAAGAATTTCTGGTAAGAACTGACTGTAAAAATTTTGTCGGTTTTATGACAAGAAATTTAGAAGATTCACTTTGTCGCGGTAGGTTACTCCGTTGGCAGCAATGGTTCTTTCAATTCTCTTTTACTGTTGAACACATTAAAGGAGATAAAAACTATTTTACCTGACACTCTTACTCGAGAATTTTCTTGTGTTACAGACAGGTAAAATGGATCCCCTCAGCAGCACCCTGACGGACCTAGTAGCAGCAATTGCCGCACTCACGGTATTGCTCTCAACCCTACAGTCACTATTCGACAGTCTTTTAGTTCTCTCAGAACGAGGAGACATTTATGAGAATTGTGCCCGTTACGGGTTAAGTGGAGAACTCTTACAACTCAAGGTTAAAAAATTAACCGAAGAGTTAAAAGAACTCACCCTACGGCATGAAATGCCAAGCTCCTCCGGGACTTCTACCAGATCTCCATTGCGAGAAAAGGAAGCCACAACGTCAGCTAATCAGCAGACGGATGACTTTAGTGTTTTGATAAACACAGGTCGACCCGGGATTTCTACCGGTCATGCCAGGCATGAGAAGAAAATCACAACCCAATCTTCTCTGAAGATAGGGGAATCAGGGATTTCTACCTGCCAGTCAAGAGCAGGAAAGGAAACCTTAACGATTTCGTTGAAATCGGAATCAGGGACTTCTACCTGTCAGTCTAGAACTGAAAAGGAAGTCTTAACGGATCTATCCCTGATGGAAACAGACTTGTCTAAGAATGAGAAATCATTCAAGACAAAATTGGTTACCCCGTCTGAGTTTACAAGGTTGAAAAGCCTAAATAAACCAGATAAAACTAGTTTTAATGAGTTTGAGTTTTTAAAGAAATTTAAACCTTTAAAACTTTCGGACATTATGTCTGAGGAACCCTCGCTACACCCTCAACAGGTGGACAGCGTTCGTTCAAAGATCGAATCCGATCATACTGTTCAATTCCAGAGATGGAATGAACAAATTGGACAAGGGATGAACACTCCCTTCTTCACCACTGAGCCCAGCAATAGTTGGAATCAAGTGAAGCTGAGTCATGAAATAGACTCAAAATATGCATCCATGCTTTATGCATATGGATTCATAAAACAACTGGTATTGCCCTCCACCGACTTATCAGTATTGGAGAAAATGCCAAAGGAAATTATGGAGGCTTGCAAAAGCTTTATCTCCACAACGAAGAGTAAAAGAATTCGACTGCATTTCGTTTCCTGTATTGCTGAAATTGTTACTAACACCAAAATGTTTCCAAGCATTTCCGTCGTGACTATTGAAGGCATCAAAGAAGGTGACGCCAACATGGAATATGATCCCAAACATGTTCCAAAAACCAAGCCTTGCCCAGAAGCAGTCTGGCCAACCAGATGTATCTACGGGCTAAAACACCTGATACAGCTCATGAAGCAGCTGATTCAGAAAAAGAGAAGCTTCGTCTACAAGACCTCCGTCCCATTGACGATCATCTCTAAAAGCTATAAAGAGACTCCGGCCTCCATCCAGACCAGTCTTGAAGTTACGCTGAAGAAACTCCTTGGAGGAAATATCCCCTTCAGCAAAACAACAAAGGAAAGCTTCTGCCGGATGGCTCAGAAGACTTTTTCTAAGGAGCACACCTGTAAACTGTGCACAGAACGGCAGCTGTCCGAATGAGCAGTCAGCAGCCACGTCAACCAACTAGTCAGCAGCCACATCAGCAGACTAGGCCCACGACAAAAACAAAGTCAGCAAAGGAAGCTCAAAAGTCCGCAATAACGGCTACAAAAAGTCATCAATGACGGCCACACCAAGTCAACAAAGATGGCTAAAAAAGATTCCTGCACGTCATCATCATGATGTCACAAGCAGAAAAGATATTTCTACCCCTGCTTTCGGCGCTGAAAGGTAATAATGCAAGGGCAAAAGAGACATGCCAAAAAGACAAAAGTTACCCTTTGTCTTTAAACGCACACCTTACAATCAAGGGTAAAGGTGGAAAGCTATAAAAATCTTCAACTATAAAATCTTCAGCTATAAAGGTGGAAAGTCAGACTCTTCAGGTTTCTTCTCTGAATGAGTATCCGCATAAACACAGAGCATGTTGCATCTGGAAATTCTTATATCACGGTCATGCTTAAACTACCCGGATATATCAAATTCCATATACACGCTCTCGTAGATACAGGAAGTTCATATTGTCTAGCTAGACAAAATCTACTTCCCACAGATCTATGGAAACCACTTGAAGCGCCCCTTCAAGTAACAGTTGGCTCCGGAGAAACTATCTCTCTTCCTGCCGAAGCCCGCAACATTCATCTCGACATTGGAGGTGAAAAATTTATGATTCCAAAACTCAACCTCGAGGCCTTGGATGCCGTCAAGGCAGACAGTCAATTGTTCTTGGGCATTATGCAAACCTGTTCGCTATCTTTCTCTGATTTATGGCTGCAGAGAACCGAAAGAAAAGCAAGCAACCTCTCCAGACCATTCATTTTCTCTGCTTTCTCCTCGCACGCAACTCGCGTAGATCCGATCCATTTGATAACAATAGATGATCATCATCGAGCTTGGATTTGAGGCAGAAACAAAGGACAGAAGCTGTTCCAAGATACAGATGGCAATGGACCTTGCTTCCCTTAGCACAGTCATAACCTCAACGAAGGTGCAATAGAGATTCCTCGGAGAGAGAAGAGAAGTCAAGTTTCTGTGTCTTCAAGGCTTTCAGGCACTTGGTTGTCTCGTGTTTGATTTTCTTTGTCGATGACATGTAACTGCTGATACCTTTCTCCAATATACCTGTCTTAGGATGCCCTCTTCTACGCAGAGCCAACTGAAGGTCTTTCACTGCGTCTGTCATCTGCAGCATAACATCTCTTGCAGTACTGCACGAGTCCTGTAATCTTAGAGACCCATCCAGCACCTCATCAACGTATTTCTTCTTGGTATAACCGTAAAGCGCTTGCTGGGTTTGTGGCAATCGTAGCAAACCATCAACCGTTTGGTACAAGTCACTGAGACCAGATAAAGCAGAGCACAAGGAAGATGACGAAGTTGAAGGCAAAGACTCCCGTTGTCTAAATTGCTTGAGGTTCTCTTCAACCTTCTCACTGATTGGATGCGACCTTGAGGGAAGGCTGGTGGATCGAACGTGGTGACGATTGCTGGGGAAGAGAATTGAGGCAGCCATCTTAGCCTGAGAATTTTTAACGAGGAAGGCCGACTTGGTTTGAGGCCTCCTTGATCTTTGGTGCTCATATGTAGTGTCTGCTCACCCGTCCATGTGCAAGGAGACAAAAGAAATCTGATCAACGTGAATTGGATAGCACTCACAGAGTGTTGCGGCTTCTTCAGAGCAAATTAATGAGAGATTTTCTGCACGAGTGGGTTGCTTCCTTGTCTCCCCGGCAAAACACCAACAACTGGGCCAATAATTCAACTAACTCTGATCTTAGTTTTACATGGCTAGCCAAGTTTAATGTTATCAGACTTTAAGAATTAAAAATAACGGGGCATCTTGCTATCTTCTTCTTTGTTTGAGCAATGTATACCATGAAAATCTTGCCTAGCTTTAAGGAGGGAGACAATGAGAATATGAACAACCGTGTATGCTTGCATTTTAAATCAGCTTTTGTATGTTTAACCAGATCTCTCTCACAAAGGGCAACAACTTTTAGCATAAAATGGCTCATGGTTGTCCAGATCGCCGGAATCTCATTGTCCCCTTATATGACACCTCTATTTTTTAATTATCTATTGGAAGAAGGAAAGCGCATTGAATTGAAATTTGCAAGGAAGGCAGTTCCATCAAGAAACAAATAATCACAAAACCAAACTGGCAAAGGAGTGACCGTAATGGAGTCTTTCAATTGAAAAAATGCGATACAAATATAAAAGGTATCTCAATCTTTTGTCAACGGATCAACAATCACCAATCCAGTCATGATGCGTACCACAACAACTTTGTTTGCTTTGACATGTTCTCGAATAGATAGATACTTAATATCAATGTGATTAATACGATTTTTACTTTCATTGTTCTTGGCCAAAAACACTGCAACGAAAATATTTTAGTAAATCCTCAATAGCTTGGAAATTGTGTCAACAATTTTAAGCTTAAAAATAAAGCTCCTCAACCATATAGCCTATGAGATCACTTCAAAACATGATGCAAAGTTTGTTTTGGTAGTAGAAGTAACAATCAAAGATCTTTTGCACTTCTCTAAGAAATTACCCCTCCAACTAATAAGAAGACATATCATGATTACGACTTTCTTTTGTCAAGGCAACCAATAAAATCTGAATTGGAATATCCAATCACTTCTAGATGATCGGATCGCCTATAATGTAAGTTTGTAGTCCTTAGCCCCTTGAAGGTATCGCATGACTTTCTTTGTAGCTCCCCAATGGTCCAAACATGGGTTACTTTGATATTTTTGCAATTTTCCAACTGCATATACAATGTCAAGTCTTATACAAACCTTAACAAACATTAAACTCCAACAAACGGAAGTATAAGAAGTTTTTTTCATTTGTTCTCTCTTTAAATTATTTTTTGGGTTTTGTTCCAAACTGAACTTGTCAACTTTGACGATAGGTGCAACACTAAATGAACAATTCTTTATAGGAAATCTCTCTATAAATTTATTGATGTAGGTTTCTTGAGACAATCCTAATACCCCTCGGATCTCCCTTTCTCAATCTTTATGCCTATGACATAAGAGCTTTGCCCATAACTTTCATATTAAATTGCTTCGAGAGAAATCGCTTAACCTCATGAAGTAAACCTAAATCACTTAAAGTAAGTAGACTATCATCTACATATAGGACTAAAGAAAAATATTTTGCTCCCATTGATCTTATGGTATATACATTGATACATGATATTCTCCGTAAAACCAAATGAAAAAATAACCTTAAGGAATTTTAAATAGCATTGACGGGAGGTTGATTTCTACCAATATATAGATTTCTTAAGCCTACAAACTAAATGATTATTAACCCTCTAAAATGAAACCATCTGGTTGTTTCATTTAAATTCCTTCCTCTAGGTTTCCATTAAGGAACACAATTTTCACATCCATTTGATATAGTTCCGTATCAAAATGAGCTACCAATGCCACGACTATTCGAAATGAATCTTTCTTTAAAATAAGAGAGAAGGTATGTAGATAATCAATTCCTTTTTGTTGTGAGAATCCTTTGATTACTAGACTTGCATTATATCTTTCAATTTTCCCTAAATAGTCTATTTTGGTTTTTAAAATCCACTTACAGCCAATGGTTTTTTCCCCTTTACGCAATTCAACAAGATCCCAGACTTGGGTATTAGCCATTGAATCCAACTCATCCTTCATGGCATCATACCATAATGTGGATTTATTTACACTCATAGCATGTGAAAACGTAATAGGGTCATCTTCGACACCAATGTCCATGTTAAATTTTTGTAGGTAGACAACACAATCTAAAGAAATTACAGGTTTCCTAACTCTTGAGAATCTTCTTAATATGACATCAACATTTTCAACTTAAAAATGATGAGTAATTGGATCTAATGGGATATCCTCATGATGATGTGGTTCTTCAATTATTGGTTGTTCCAGAGTTATCTAATCCTGATGATTATCATGAAACACAACCAATCTATGCGAAGATGTAGGAGTAGGTTGAAAACTGCTATGCTCCTCAAAAACGAAGTTTCGAGGTTGGCTACTCCTACCAATCTCATCATTCTCAAGGAACCTTGCATTCTTAGATTCCAAAATTCTCGTTGCATGAGATGTATAATAAAATCTATATCCATTAGGTTTTTCTACATAACCAATAAAATATCTACTTACTGTTCTTGAGTGTCAATTGTTGATCGATCGATCCATCGATCAATAATCACTTTACAGTGCTCAAAAGTTGCATTGCGTAGTAACCATTTAATCAGAGGTAAGCCACTTAGTGACTGGTTTAATTGTTAATGGCCTAGGGTGGCAAAAACATGTTTGTTTGGTGTTTACAGAATGAAATAGCTCAAGGGCCTTAACTTATATAAGCTCCTCAACTTGGACTCTAAGACAATACTGATCAATCAATTGCTAGACTACTCCTACTAGAACTAGGATTAATGTATTCTTTCAATCTTCCTACCTGATGGTCAATGTGTGGTTTGTTTGAGGGACACTTTGCTTCTTCTACAAGTCTTTGGCTGCATGCTAATCCAAAGGGACTCTTTACAAACATCCTCCTTGATACAACCTATTGGCTCAATTGGACTATAATGACAAACTTGATCCGACTAAATTGGCCCACAAAGGGGCATTGTTCTACTCTTCTAGCCAACCACCCCAAACAAGGTGAGCTAGTTTGGGCTGCTAATAAGATGGAACACTCATTGAAGCTAACCAATTGAGAGAGAGTATCCTCATACAATATAACTTTTATCCATGAGGCCTCTCAAAAATCATATGCTAATATTTACTCAAGGATAAGACACAGTAGTCATGATTCAGAGGCGACCGAGGGCTATGGAGATACAATTCAGGTTTGAAATTTAATGATTTCAGGCAGGGATCATGTTTTGTCAGTTGAAGCAAGCAATGACTCCAATTGAATGAGGTCAAATTGTTGATCGATACAGGGATATGGTCAATCGATTGAGGCCAACTTGTAATTATGTCAATTGATTGGAGATTCGCTTCAATTCTTGAAGCATTCTTGTTCTTCCTTTAAGAAAATTAAAGATAAATTATAGCTTGAATTTGAATTTATATTACACCTTTGTAGAAATTTACATGTCGATTAAATAGAGAAAACTCTAACATTCTCAATTTCAAGAACTTAAGTTTATGTAAATTAAAAGTATGATTTTATTGTCCACGAATCTTTAAAACTATGATTTGGTAAGCTAATCCTTTGCAAAAAAGTGTGCAAAAGAGAAGAGATTTCTAGTGGCCGAAGATGTTGAGAAGGGAGACTTGTTTGAATCAAATGACTTTGCACAAGATCAAGTCCAACCTCGAGGCATTGGATGCCATCAAGGAAGACAATTAATTGTTCTTGAGCATTCTGCACCTGCTTGCGATCTTTCTCTGATTTATGGCTGCAGAGAACCAAAAGAAGAACATGCAACCTCTCTAGATCATTCATTTTCTCTGCTTTCTCCTTGCACGCAACTCGCCTAGATCCAATCCATTTGAGAACAATAGATGATCTCTTCATGAAGCTTGGATTTGAGGCAAAAACGAAGGACATAACTTGTTCCAAGATATAGATGGCAATGGACCTTACTTCCCTAAGCACAATCATCACCTCAACAAGAGTAATAGAGATTCCTCAGAGAGAGAACAGAAGTCAAGTTTCTCTGTCTTCAAGGCTTTCAGGCATTTGGTTGTCTCGTCTTTGATTTTCTTTGTCAATGGCATGTAATTGTTGATACCTTTCTGTAATATACATGTCTTAGGATGCACTCTTCTACGCAGAGCCAACTGAACGTCTTTCGCTGTGTCAGTCATCTACAACATAGCATCTCTTGCAGTACTACACAAGTCTAGTAATCTTAGAGACCCATCCAGCACCTCATCAACGTATTTCTTCTTGAATAGCAAGATACTTAATGTCAATGTGCATACTATGACTTCAACTCTTATTGTTCTTGACCAAAAATACTTTAGTAGAATTATCACAGTAAATCCTCAATGACTTGGAAATTGTGTCAACAATTTCAAGCCCAGAAATAAAACTCCTCAACAATATAGCTTGGGATGTCGCTTCAAAAGATGATACAAACCCTGCTTTTGTGGGAGAACTAACAATCAAAGATTATTTTTCACTTCTCCAAGAAATGGCCCATCTAGCTAATAAGAAGACATATCTTGATGTTGATTTTCTCATGTCAAGGAAACCAGCAAAATAGGAATTTAAATATCCAATCACTTTTTGATGATCATATCACCCATATGTAAGCTTGTAGTCCTTAGTCCTTTAAAGATATCTCATGACTTTCTTTGTAGCTCTCCAATGGTCCAAACTTGGGTTATTTGGATATCTGCATAATATTCCAACTGCATATGCAATGTTAGGTCTTGTGCAAACCTGAGCATACATTAAACTCTAACCACGGAAGCATAAGGAATGTTTTTCATTTGTTAGATGGATGATAGGCAGAAGTGACGTATCAGCCGCATTGAAAGCGAAATTAGGGGAATTTTGGTCGCCCTAGATGGAGAAGCAACCGACAGAGAGCAGACTCATGCAATGCCCTCCATTTCAGGAACACGGAAGTCTACGTCCGTTGAGAGCTCGACACCAGCGCCCACAACACCACTCTCGACATCTCTCTGTTGAGGATCAGGTGTGCACAGTGGAAATCTGCATCCTTCGAGAGCTCAACGCGGGCACGCGCAGTGCCTCTCTTGGTGTCTCTCTATTGAGGATCAACAATGCACAATGGTGATCTGCTCTCTATATTACACATTTTCTTTTCTCTTGAAAAACAAAGCATTTTCAAAGCAGAGGGCATGTGTGGTGGTCCAGCTAAAGCGTAGGAAGATCTGTCAGGAGTTCGATGCCGAAGGTACCAAATGTGCCCTCTACTCAATATCCTTCCTCTTTTGACAACAGGAGGTTGACGTTGCTCTGTGAAACCAGCCTAATGTGCAAGCCATGCATCACATTGCTTGGCTTGAAAGGGTGTGCCATATAGATGTAGGATGACCCAGACTCTCCATTTAGCTAAAAGACAACGTGGTTCTTAGACCTGGGGTTGTTTCAAGCAATGGAATCCAAAGCTTCATAGAGAAACAAGGATCGACCCAAAATGTTCACAAATTTCTCTTTTTTCCAAAAATTTTGATGGAATCGAAAACTAGATAAAAGATATTGCTTTGATACCAAATCAAAGCAATATTTCTTAATATATCATGAATTTCAGAAAATTTGAAAGTGGAATCCCAAGAACATATACCTCCAACCATAGCAATCAGATTCCAAGAATTTTCAGAAACGCTTGTCAACTCTATCCAAAGCTTTAATCCATGCAATTGATGGAGATAACATAAACTTTTTGCTAGACCAAATATCCTGTTTTCATTGTTTGTGAAAATTTCATATCAACATTTCAAAGCCTGGAAAAGAGGAGTTTTAACTCATGGGCCCACTATCCCTACATCTAAGGGAAAAAACACCTAATAATGGGTCAACTAAAAGGATGTGTCTAACAATAATCACATAATCAAATTGGTAGATTCTTTATGTCCTCAATCACGTTCACAACAGCTCGTTGAGAAATGACTATATAAAAGATTTAATTGTGAACTGAGCTTCCTCCCTAGGTCTGGAAATAACAATCGACCACTTGACCATAAAAAAATATGACATGCACCATCATGTGCTCTACCAAAAGCCGCCACCATGTCTAGTTTGCTTTCTTGCCTTTTACATGGCACCCTCTCGATCCGAAATGTCATGGAATGCTTTAACTAAACTATCACCATCGTGGGCAAACTCATCCGAATTTGCTTAAGTTTTCCACTGGTCCAAGAGCTTCTAGTCCACCAAGAGAAATGAAAAAGTATAATTATGTGATGTTGGATCAAAAATTTCTCATGAAGGAGAATCACTTATCGTCTTTTTGAGGCTTTGTTTCACCCACACAAATACACGATGCTTGATAAAAACTCCTTAATCACCACCTTAATGTCGAGATCCTGAATTCAATGCTTTGATATTATGTTAGATTTAGGATCCCATGATAATATCCTCGAGAAGAGGGTGAGAGAGAGAGAGAGAGAGAGGAGGAAGAAGAAGAAGAGAAGAAAAGAGAGGAAGAACGAAGAGAAGAGTGAAGAATAGAGAAGGCTCAAGAGAGATGGAGCTCGGGAAAGCTTGGGAGAAGAGAGAAAGGCTAGGGACAATTTTCAGAGAAGAGGGGAAGGCTTGATGCTCTACCCCTTACCTTGACCCTTTATTTATAATTTATGAGAAGGTGTTACAATGCCTATAATTCCTATAATGCCCTTAGGGCCACAAGCTTTCAAAATGAAAAGACTTTAGACATAAATCATCTTACATAATTACACCTTTGTGCCATCCTTATGAGAAGAGTGCTTATATACTCTTTTATACCACCTCCTTGATGTGGGTATGCATAGTACCATGATGTCATTTAAGGCGTCGTCCAATACAACCAAATATGACATCATCCACATAAATTTGAACGATAATCAAGTCTTGATCATGGTTCTTAGTAAATAGAGTCTAATCTACGTTTCCTCTCTTGTAGGCATTATTTTCTAAGAATTTGTCTAACTTTTCATACCACGCTCTTGGAGTTTGCTTTAACCCATACAATGCTATATGTAATTTGTATACATGGTCAAATTGTTAAGCATCTAGCCAATACTACCCAAAAGACCGACCTGGTAGGTAGCGGAAAGCTAACTACTTAACCTAGGATCCCATAATCCTTTTTGGCCCACAACATCGCACCTTACCTTCACGAGCCAACGTCCAAGGTGGCCTACTCTAGCAATGACATGTACTTCTAGCTATTACAGCTATTAAAAAGTGGAATTCTAGCTATTACAGCTTTGAAAAGTGGAATTTCTCAAACAAGGGTTCTTGAACGGTGAATACCAATAGGGAAACATCGATAACAAAAATTCTTTTGTTTCCTATGGTTTGTGATTTAATTTTACTTGGAAATTGCTATATTGAATACTTTATATTTCATGCCTAAGTTAAAGTTTTTAAATTTTAATTCTTAATTTACCCTTCCTTGAGAAGCCACCTGGACCGATATTTTCAACATGTATTATCCAATTGAATGCAACAGATGGAGAAGACACATCATCTCAAGCAAGCACATGTGCCTTCACTGCATCATACTCAGATGCTAGACCATGAAGAAGTTTGGCCACAAGTAATTGGCTTTACCATGTGGAATTTTTAGAAAAGAGAAAAAACTTCACTAACTTGATTTAATTTGAGTAAATAAGTCTCTACTTATAATAGAGGAAATAAGTACAATCCAATTACAATTAAACCACCTTTATCTGAATTACTCCCAATGTTAAACACTAAAACAAAAGTCCTAGTAAAATTGAACAACTGAATATAAATAAAAGATTAATATAACTAAACACCTTTAACTGAGACTCTTCCATGATACCTCCTCCTATGAGACTCCTGTAAGGCTCCACCATAATAATTCTAGCTTTGTGAGATTTCTTACTATTAAAGTCATGTAAGACCTTTTCATACTTGTTCTTCAACATGGAAGTTATAAATACCCCACCAAACCTCACATAGAGAAGTTAATGAGCATTTATTGGTAAATCTTTAAGCATTTATTCTCAAAATCTTGTAAATTCTTCTCTAAAGTGTTTTTGAGTGAAAGAGAGCCATTCATTTACAAATCTCCTACTCTTTCCTCGACCTTTTCTGGCATATCATTTGAACAAGCTCCCATATTCACATTGTGCTGCAAAATAGTGAATGTTTGGAACTCTCAAGGAGAAGGTACTCTCCAAGTGAAAGGGTGAAAGTGGTTTTTACCTTTCTTTTATTTTTCTTTTTGTGAATGGTTCATCTAGAACCTATTTTAATCTAGATAGAAAGGCCAACTAAAAGTAGAATCTAGTCCATCTCTTGGGGAGATTGTATTTGTAGAAGTGTGTGCTTGAGCTACATATGACTTAAAGAGAGTCAAAATCTCTTTCATGTAATTCTAGCTATTACAGTTTTGAAAAGTGGAATTTCCCAAATAAGGGTTCTTGAACGGTGAATACCAATAGGGAAACATCGATAACAAAAATTCTCTTGTTTCCTATGGTTTGTGATTTAATTTTACTTGGAAAATGCTATATTGAATACTTTATATTTCATGCCTAAGTTAAAGTTTTTAAATTTTAATTCTTAATTTACCCTTCCTTGAGAAGCCACCTGGACCAACATTTTCAACATGTATTATCCAATTGAATGCAACAGATGGAGAAGACACATCATCTCAAGCAAGCACATGTGCCTTCACTGCATCAAACTCAAATGCTAGACCATGAAGAAGTTTGGCCACAAGTAATTGGCTTTACCATGTGGAATTTTTAGAAAAGAGAAAAAACTTCACTAACTTGATTTAAAATATTTATTGTAATTTTCTAGTAAGTCTCTAATAGTAATAGGATTTTATTTAAAGCATTTATAGTTTTTATTTGGGTGATTGTAAATTAATAGTGATATTTCATTTAATTTTGTTGTGTTTGATTATTGTATGGAGTTTATTCATAATGTTATGCATTGTATAGAGTGTTTAGACTATTTTATGGAATGTATGGAGTGTTTAGACTATTTTATGGAATGTATGGAGTGTATAAACAATTTCATGGAGTGTTTATGGAATGTATAGACAATTTTATGGAGTGTTTATGCAGGTATTATGTATATAGATTATGCCCAATTTTAAGTAGAGGTCATGCCCAATTTTCTATAAGTATTATATATATAGATTATGCTCAATTTTAAGTAGAGGTCATACCCAATCTTATACATGTATTATAGATATATGTTATGCCCAATTTTATGTAGAGGTAATACCCAATTTTATGTAAATATATATGCATAATTTTATATACAATTTATTTTATATATATTTTTTGAAAAGTTTTAAATGTATGTTGAAGCTCGAACTCGGCTCGAAGCTCGGTTCGAACGCGATTAAAATTTTTGGGCTCGAGACGAAGTTCGATTTTAACATAAGTAGGTTCGGGCTCAGCTAGGCTCGATGCCACCCCTAACCATAAGTAGTCTATCACCTCTTTTAATGATGAAAAACTTTGGCATACAACTCATAGACTTGAGACAGATTGTTCTCATATGCATATAATGACTCAAGAGACATCCACATTTTGTTGGGAGTCTTGCAATTCATATATTTGATCCCTCAATTTGGAATCAACATTGTTCAACAATCATGCCATATCTCGGAGGATTATCTCTGAGAAATTTTAATTTCCTTTTGGCTTCCAGTTATAAGCGCACGAACTTTGAAAATTTGAGATAATTATGCCTCACTTTGAACAAATTAGGGGACAAGAGCATTTGACACTTCAACCAACAATTCTCCGAACAAAAGTCCATTTGCTTTTTTACCCTTACCAATAATTGCATTGTTATCTTTCCCTTTTTTACTCATAATGCGCATTAATGGGTTTCTTGTAGGCTGTATCTAATGAGTTCAGATTCCAGCTAATAACTTTCCATCAGAGAAAGACACACACTCACATGGAGAAATCGGTCCTACTATCTCATCATTTTCTTAGGATTAAAGGACACCCGTCCAACCCTAATCTCGTATACTTTGCAGAAAGCTCTAAAATCAAAAGTGTGGAAAAAAATGAAAGATTTGAAAAGGGAGTGGGATGGAAAACTAGGAGAGCAGTACAGGAAAGGAGAAACCGTGAAGAACTATTGAGTGATGGATATGCTTTTTGGAAGCTATTTCTTTCTAATTTGTCTGCAATTATCTGTGGCTTCGGTTGCGCGTAAGAACTCTAATTTGGACACCCTTAATACTCGATCAATGTCCCGCAAACACCATTGTTAACAGCTTATGTAAGCTAGAGTTTCTGCTCAGTGCAGCTGAAGGTAAGTGACAGGGAAACCATAGTCGGAGTATTTCCTTCTCAAAACAAAATGTTAAGTGAAAGCAAGCAAATCCTATTACATATTCCAGATATACAAACCCAGCTTATTCAACTACTGAGAAGATTCGGAGCTTCCTAATTAATCTCGCATCTCCTTCTGGTAACAGATGTAAAAGGACTGCAGACAGCAAGCTAATTAACAACCATTTTAATGTTGTCAGTGGTACGAGCTGCGGCTTCTTCGTCCTCATGGGTCCCGGAAGTGACGACTGGTAGGAGTTGGACGTTTTGGGCACAAGTTGAAGGCAATGGGTTGGGGCAGTCGATGAACCTGGAAGCAGTTATATCAGCACAGAGTCTGACGGTTCTGATGATGCCGCTGCTGTTCGAGCCACAGTGGATTAGAGCACTGCTCCTGAGTCCTAGTCCCCCGTTAATGGCGTTCAGCACTTCCGATTGTGTGTAATTCCAGTGTTTGGAGGGGATGACACCTAGACGCAATAAAGAGTATCCCGATCAAATTTCCAGTTTTCCACTTCTTCTTACTAATTAACTGTCTAAATATTACTCTTTACTGAGTCTTACCCTTGGCAGCAAGAAGTTGCAGCAACCTTGAAGATTTGAAGAGATTCAGAGTCTTCGAAAAGTAGTTGAATTGGTTCAAACCTGAGCAGACCCCGTTATCATCCCATGCAGTTCCCCATGCCAACACTCCAGTCTCTACTGGGCACCTTAGCCCCGGCCAGTTCTCGTAAAGATCCGATATATAGGATTGGACCTGTAGAGAGTGCTCGAAACGATGAAGACCGGATACATACATATGCAGGAAAATAGCAAAAAGCAGAGAAAATAAAAATTTGAGAAAGAAGAAAGGAACTGAAAGGGAGATGGTTCTAAAGGTGACCGAAGAGGTTCTACCGTATTGACAAAAAATGGGTCGGTATTGCATGATGGGGCGCCCGACCGGAAATTACGAGCGAGGTAATCAATCTTGAAGTCGTTCGGGTTGCTCATCGTGCAAGGGAAACAGCATTTATTTTTTCCGCTGCACATTCCTCCCGGCCACTGCGAAACAAAAAAAACCCATATAACAATCCAAAGCAGGCACAGAATCAAGCATTCACAAAAACAGAAACGAAAGAGAAAAGTTCTTTAATTCTTCGGAACATCAATCACGGCCCCGTCCATCTCAAACTGGTCCAGGCAGCCACAAACTGATGTTCAACGATCATCGCTTCATGGTCAAGATGCCCCTTATTTAGCAGGTAACACAAACCGCAACATTTTCAGAGAAGCAACAACAAAGAAAGACCAGACCACCAGAAATTTTTTACAAGTTCCTTGTTTACAGTTTCCAGGGGGAAGGAGAGAGATAGGGAAGGAGAGAAACCTTCAAGTTAAGGTAGGTGTTATCTTGAGCCATGGAAACAGAGCAAGAAAGGAGGGCGACAAGACCAAGGAATGCACAGAAGCGAGCCATTATCGGGAGAGACAGTGACTCTGGAGAGGAGAGTGGTTTGTGATCAAATGAGTTTTCTGGTTACATTAATTTATAGGCAAGAGTGGATATTCACCGACTGTAAAAACCTACTTATCCTTTCGTTTTGAATCCATTTTCCACATTTTGTAGATGCAGAATAGAACCAGAGGATAGGAATCATTCTAGAATAACTAGTAGCCACCTAATAAATAAAAATATCTCTTGTATCTGCCACTAGACAATTTTAATATCCACATGGCAAACGAAAATTCGTGGAGACCACAACTGCCCCCGTCAACAGCGACGTTCAAGATCAAGGATTATTAATTATTATAATTAAATTAGTCAACTGTACTCGGTACTGCCGCGATTCACATAAATTTGGAAATCCTTCGTCGGTGCCTGGCTCTGAACTTTAAATAGGCTTTTACGGTACATTTTTATTAAGGGATTGAATGTGTGTGGCAGGTCGCTGTCGTCGTCGCGTGGGACTTTTCAGGTATCCTGGAAAGCACGTGGGGGCACCCTCTGGGCTTGGGCCTTTTTAAAAGGCTGTTATCGTTTTTCTTCGCCCATCGTTTGGTCTGCTTTTTCCATTGGGAAATGGTTAACTAGTGGTGAGACACATGTGGCACGTGAATTGGTAATTCCACACGTGAGACACACCTGAGATGCGACTTTTTTAACTTATCTGCTTGTTGGACCGTGGACTGTCAGCCTGGATGAGGATTTGTCTCTCACACATGTGCTTCACATTCTTGTCAGGATAAGGGAAGAGGGTTTTTTTTTTCTATTTTTTTAAGATTAATTGTGTTTTTATTATATAAAATACTAGTTTAATTTAAAGTAATAAAATAATAATAATATTTTATTATTTAAATTATTTTCTTAATTTAAAATATTATAACATGTACTAGTGTCGAATTTTAAAATTGTAATAAAATATGTGAGGGACACTACCACCAACCCGACAAAGGGGCGGGTTAGTCAAACAATGAAGTTTACGTGCATTATGTAGTTCATTCACAAAGAGAAAGTGTCCACATGTGGAATACAATGAATCTCATTGATCTTTATTCAATAAATTGATAGTAACTAACTATTTTTGGGAATAATAATAATTAAATTTTTATTTTTTTATTTTTAATTTTTTCTAGGGTTCCACACTAAAAATCAACTAGATCGATAAAGTTTTCTTGTACATTGAATTATTTTGTATTTATTATTCATTTAGAATTCAATTTCTAAGAGTCAGCAACTTAATGCAGCTTCTTGACCTTTCATTTTCGGTAGATTATCCAAATTGATTTACAACGGTGCTTGAAAGGAACATGGGACTATGGCATTTGATTTCAATCGATTACACATATTCAGGATCAAAGACTTTTCACACTTCAAAAGTTTGGGAATTTCTTTAAAATTATAATAAAATAGGTGATACTAAGAATAGACATTATGTGACACACACAACCACTAACCAGACATGTCTCTTTTTTATTTCACAAAGGGGAATGGAGGGGTCAACAATGAAGTTCACGCGCATTATGTAGTTCATTCACAAAGATAAAATGTCCACATGTGAAATACAATGAATCTCATCAATCTTTATTCAAGAAATTAATAATTACTAATTATTTTTGGAAATAATAATGATTAAATTTTTATTTTTTATTTTTTAATTTTTTCTATTGTTCGATACTAAAGGTCAAGTAGATCAATAAAGTTTTCTTGTACAATGAATTATCCTGCATTTATTATTCCTTTAGATTTGAATTTATAGGAGCATGCAACTTCTTGACCTTTCATTTTCGGTAGATTATCCAAATTGATTTATAACGGTACTGAAAGGAACATGGAACTATGGTCTTAATTGTAATTTTATATTTGATTTCAATCGATTTCACATATTCAAGATCAAAGACTTTTCACACTTCAAAAGTTTGGGAATTTCTTTTAAATTATAATAAAATAGGTGATACTAAGAAATAGACATTATGTGACAGACACAACCACTAACTAGACATGTCCCTTTTTTATTTCACAAAAGGGGGGGGGGGGGGGGGGGGGGGGTCTACGATGAAGTTTAGGCGCATTATGTAGTTCATTCACAAAGAGAAAGTGTCCACATGTGAAATACAAATGAATCTCATCAATCTTTATTCAAGAAATTGATAGTTACTAATTATTTTTGGAAATAATAATAATTAAATTTTTATTTTTTAATTTTTTCTAGGGTTCGATACTAAAGGGCTACTAGATCCTTGCATTTATTATTCCTTTAAATTTCAATTTCTAGGAGCTGGCAACTTAAATGCAACTTCTTGACCTTTCATTTTCGGTAGATTATCCAAATTCATTTGTAAAGATATTGGTCGCAAGAAAAACCATGGGTGGAAGGCCTTTTCCTAAAATGATTAACCACTTAAGAAACCTTGGGTGGAAGGCCTTTTCCTAAAATGATTAACCACTTAAGAAACCTTTTCTCCTAGCTAATAAATACAAATACAAGATCTTTAACAACACACTTTAAGCTCTTTTCTCTCGTGTTCGAATAACCATAAAAAACTAAAAAAAAAAACAAAAAAGAAACATGGTTAAAATGGAAAAGAAAAAAATATCTTTCGAACGGCACCGATCCTTGAATTGAAACACCATTTTATCCACAAACAAAATATCTGACTACGATATTTTTTAAACAAGATGAAAAGACAAGATTGCGCCCACAATCTTCAGTTATTATTCCACGACACTAGGCTATAAGGAAAACAGACAGACACAGTCGACTCATTGGATCCTTACACAGACACAAATATTCGATTCTTCTCGATCAGGGCACTTAGAAAGACCCCGACATACCCCTTTTAATACGCCTGCGCGGGCACCAGCTCGATGTGGACCCCTCCGATCTTCACCTGCCCGCTCCGGGGGACGATGTTCACCGCGATCTTCTGCGCAGCGTCAGCGCCTATGCTCTCAAGGATGCTTTGGATCCCCAGCTGGAGACCCGCCTTGACGGTAGGTCCGTTTTTCATGATGTGATTGTTGTGTCGGACTCTTGTGAAGCTTCCGGAGAACGTACCGGGGCCGACGGTGTACGTATTCTGTAACAGATTGTCCACGTACACGTCGAAACGGATTGGTTCTGGGTCCAAGATATCAATGTCGTCGATGAAGAGGACCTCCGCGAAGGCGGCCTTCTCCGCCGGAGTGCGAGAGGCTTTCGGCCGGGTAACCACCGCTCGGATGGTCTCGTTGAGAGGACGCGGCGATGGACCGAAGTCGCTGATCAACTTGGGGTTTGTGATCGGCGCCGCCCGTGGTTGTACTGTTGGCACGCTAAAATTATTGTCTGCAAACGCGTACCCCAAGTCATTTACGTTCAGACAATCTCTCACCTGTTTGCACATTTCAAAACAAAAAACTGCTTTACGCTAAACGAACAACTAAAATTTCTTTGATAAAGTTGGCAGAATTAGAAGAAGATGATGAAGGGTAGTAAATAATGCGAAAACGGGAAGATAAAAAAGTAACCGCAGCAAACCCAAACTCACCTTGACACTGACCACCTTCTCGTTCTCGTCGTAGAAGACGAAGGTGGCGTCGAGCCAGTCGGGATCGTTGAACTCCAGAAGGTTCCCTCTCTTGTTCCTGTAGATATCCCAGAATCGGTCGATATTAGCATGATGACCAAAAAAGATAGGATCCCTGGCCGCCGAGAAGAAGTTGCCCATGTCTGTGTTTGGGGCCTCCACGTTCCCAACCCACATATGAGGCACATTATGCACGTTTTCACAGTAGCCCGAAGTTAGATTAGCCGTTCCGGCGTTTGGCGAATCCCCGGCTCTCACTGGACTTCCCATGAACAGCCGCGGCACCGCCAGAGTGGTCTTAAACATGGTGTCCAAGTTCTCTAGATTCTTTTGCACGACATCCGCCGGCGGCGGCTGGTCCTCTATGTCGTAGCTGTAACTAAGATTGAGATTCTCATTGAAGTGGGAGGAGTTCCGGTTGGGGTTGTAAAGACTGGAGGAAGGATCCGAGTAGATATCCGGGATCTTCATCCCGGCTGGAACGTCGTAGTTCCAGTAAGGGAGAGCAAAGGTGTCGTCGTTGATAATTTTCCCGATGATCCTCTCCAAGAAGTAGAGGTAATAGCGATGCCACGGGAGGAACAGCCAGCTAAAATGGACCTGCAACGGCGTGTTCGTTCCCTTTTGGTTGTAAGCCTCGTTACAGTAAGCGCAGTGGATCTGTGCCTGCTGCAGGTAGTTCCAAGGGTGGTTCCGGGGAAGGGCTTTCATCTGAGCTATCACACTCTTGAACCGGTCCTTTTCAAACTGAGTGAGGAGGTGGGCCGGCTTCCGTTTCCGCAGGGGCGGACTCACTGGAAACTGGTAAGGTTGGACATTAAGAGGTTTGCTAAAGTCATAGGGCGGGCAGCACTGGACCGGAACTTGGTCCCCATACCCATCCGGGTAGTTGGCCGAACGACAAGCTGTAAGTTCCGGCGGCTCAATCGGAGCACCAACCGCTGAGGGGTTGCCGGCGAGAGCGGTGGCTCCATAGAACCCTCCGAGACCGAGAAGGACGTTGCGACGGTCAAATCTGGCCGGAGTGGGTTCACCACTCGTCTCGCTGCTACTTCTAATACTAGTATTTGCCCTTCTCTTCTCACGTACATTGCAGTCTTTGATCTGGAGCGGGCATGCATAGGAGGAGGAGGAGGAGGAGGAGGAGGAGGAGAGGACGGTGGCTGTAGGGACGGCGTTGGACAGCAGCATTGACATAGCCATTGTTGGATCGTTTTCGTGCTGGGTTACGGTTTTAAGTATGGAGGAGAGAATGGGGCATTAAATAGAGGAGTAGTGAGGTCCTTCCCGCTTCTCTTCTCTCGTTCGTCATTACAGGTCGGTGGGAAAGCGGTGGGAGAGGTGAAGACGGTAAAACTACATTTCCTCATTTCCACGAAGCACGGGTTTCTGATGGTTAATGCAAAATGGAGCAATTTGTTAAAAAAAAGGTCAGGGAAAGCCGGCAGAATCGTATAAAGGGGAAAAAATAAGAAGGGAGGGACCCATTTGATAAAATAATTGAAAAAAAAAAAAAAAGTTACTTTTTCGCACTCCCCCTTTGACCACATGTTTTCTAGAGTCATTCGAAAATATTCCTTGGACCCGGGCGACCCATTTGGCGGGGCGAAGATATCCAATCCGGTCCCCTTCAAGCTAGAAACCAGCCCAAACATTGAACGGAACAATTATTACGCATACACGTGGCATACAATTTAAAAAAGCAAAAAAAAAGTGTCTACGTGTATTTCGTGGTATATTTTTTATTATATTAAAATGGAAATTGACCATCACTTTCAACGCACATTGGTGGGTACATAAGAAAATGATGTCTTTGGGCTTGGAGCCAGCTCACATGAGATAAGTAAGCGTCCACGTGCAGTTCGTGGTCTTTTCCGATTCGTAAATTGCCCATCTCATTAAATGAACAAGTTCACTCTTTATTATCTGCAGTTTTTCCGATTCGTACGTAAATTGCCCATCACATTAAATGAACAAGCTGACTCTTTATTATCTGCGGAGACTCGAACCTGACTTTCTCGATTCGTGAGAGGAACTCAGAGGAGGATTTCATGCAGATACTCGCAATTATCTTGCAGACGCAAATGTGTTAAACAAGAGTTCCAAAAGATTAATTTTTTTTATATATTTGTTTTTGATATATTTTTCTCCCAAGCGAAGGCAATGATATAATTACACGTTAAAATTAGGTCAAAATAAGAACTTAAAATTAGAGAAAATCAGATAAACAAATTTTGTCGATATATAAATCCTAAAATTATGGTAACAAATTAACAATTGTACATCTCATTGCAACACTCACTCTCTCTCAAGTTGGTGCATAGATAGTCCAACTTTATATTTTTAAAGTTGAGGTCACATTGATATGGTAGAGCCAACAACAACAGATTGTGTAGCGGCAGCAATAGATTTTCTAGCTGCGGCCGATTCCACTTTCTGTTTGACCCAGTTTGGGCCTTTGAACGTGGTCCAGTTCTTGTCCGGGTCGCTAGGCGAATAATAAACCAACGGACCTAAGTTAAGCGAAAAATTATTTTTTTCCGTACCTTCGCATTTGTTGAAACAGTGCGGAGACAACGCTGCTCCTTCTCACTGGAAGGCAGAGTGGTGGTTTGGAAGCAGCTTTCGGGAGTCCCACCGGAGTTCGGGTGACGGCAAGTCTGTGTTACGGCAACGACTGAGAAGAACATGAAAATTAAAAACGATCGCACCTTCGTCTTCTCCATCGGCGACGCTCATGCAGGTCGCAAGGTGGTTCGGCACTAGCTTTCAGCGGATTTCGGGTGGCGGGGTGATATTTTACGGAACCACTAAAAGGTGGTTCGGCATTGGAACTTCTTCGTCGGGCCACAACAGAAAAATAGAGATCTTCTACTTTGTTTTTTTTTTTTTTTCAGTGACTTTTGCAGGCGACAGAGATGAATACGGGAACACTAGCTCTGATTTTCATCGACCGGAAAGAGAATTCTCCTACTCTGATACTATATCAAACAGAGTCTCAAAAGAATAATTTTTCCAATGTATTCTTCTCTCAAATGGAGGCTATTTATCAATACAATTACAACCTAAAATTAAGTCCAAATCAAATCCTTAAATCAGGGAAAATCAGGGAAACAAATCATTTCGATATACATATCAAAAATTATGCTAGCAAATTAAAAAATTGTATAACTCATTGCAACATAATAGAGTACGGAGAGATGTGGACGAGAACGAACCATTTTAAATGGAAAAAGGGTCTATACACTAATGAAGATCAAGGTTCTTGAGCCTAAACCGTACGGGGACTGTGAAATTCAAAGATGATCAAGAACTGCTAAAGGCAAGTTGAGCAATACTTCAAAGCTTCAAATCTCACGAATGAGGGAGCAAAGGTTAATACCGTATTTATGTTTCTCATTGATGACACTATCTTGTGGGGGAGAAGAAGGTTTGATAATGTCGAGAATGGTGAAAACTCAGTTGACACATGGGAAAGTTTCAAACGTGAATTGAAACACCATTTCTTTCCCAACGATGTCGATTACCTTGCTCGAAAGGAATTGTGTATTGAAGAAAAAAAGGACAATTCATGAGTATATTTAGACTTTTACTTCTTTAATGTTAAACATTTCTAACATGACCAATGAGGATCGATTTTTTTCTTTTCTTGTAGGACTTCGCCTGTGGGCAGAACAACAGTTGAGGCGTAGGGAGGTGAAGAGACTTGCAATTGCTTTAGCCACGAAAAAGAAGTAGACTGATTTTGAGAGAAAATTTGATGATAAATGGCCATCTCTGTGGATAGAAACAGGAACATTGAGAACCATAAGAAGAAGTCTTTTTGGAGATGGATTTCCGAGGAAGAAGAAGAACTATATGGAAAACGGTAATCTTAAAAATTGAAAGATTACTTGTTTCCTTTGATAAGGAGAACATTTGATGAAGGATTGTCCAAGAAAGAAGAAAGCTACTAAATGTTATCAAAATGGATGATGGAGTCAAGCAATCAAGTGATGATCAACATGTTGAAGAACGTCGAGTTGGTTCGTTGATGTTGCTTAACTCAATCCAAGTAATGGTCGAGAAATTCAAAGTCATAAACTGATTTTTCTAGATAGTTTGATAAATGATGGCAAAGTGAAAACTCTGGTTGATTTGGGATCAACCCACAACTTCATTTTGGAGCAGGAAACAAGATGATTACACTTAAGGTGAGAACTGGCTAACAGTCGAATACAGGTTGTCAATTCTGAAGCCAAACCCATGCTTGGGGTGGCCAAGCATGTTCTTGTAATCGTTGGGGAAGTGGGTTGACTTTTGGACTTCGTTGTAACTCATCTACACGATTTTAATGTGATCTTTTGGGTAGATTTCCTTTATAAAAACAAGGCCTTTGTAATGCCCTATATGGGAATGATAGGGATTACCAATGAGCAAGGACCTTGGGTAATTTCCGGTGTAGGGGACTATGTAAAGGGAATAGCAGTCATGCATACAACCCTCCAACATAGGGTGTAAAGGGTGGAGAGTCCAACCTTCTTGTTTCTTTGGCAGGTGACAAACAATGAGTTGAAGGTCAATCCATGCCAATTGAAGAAGAGAAAACCCTAAAGAAGGACTTCATGACTGGAGGTTTTAAACATGATCAGGGGCAACCAAAGTGCCAAAAAACTAACTTTGGCACAAATTCGCTTTGATGCGAAAACGCGTCAAAAGCAACTTGAGAAGGAGCCAACAAACTGATATTCTTATTTTGGCACATTTGTGCTCATGCCGAGCGAGTATGCGGTAGAGGAAACCTTTGTGACGGGACTGCAGACCCTTATGTCACGTAACACATTTTCAAACAAGTTTGGAAGGAGCCCAATTGAATTACATTTTGCCAAATAATTGAGGGATCTCATCTGTTTGGTAGGTATTTTTTCTCAACTATCAAGGAAGGTAATGCAACGAGGGCGGCATGCGGCTGCTTAAGCATGTGGGCACATGGGACGGGCAGGGGTGCAGGTATGCTCGCGAGGGCGAGGCGACTGGGTCATTGGCGGCAAGGATGGGGCGCGCGTCTAGACCTGCGCACATGGAGTGCAGCTAACCCAACGCATGCACGACTTATAACTTGCTAACTGGCTTGGAGACCACATGCCAAAGCTTCAGGGTCGATTTCTAGCCCGGTAACACTAAATCACTAATCGGACTCCCAATACAACACAATTAAAAATGCATCACGCACCACCTTTACACCTATTTTCGTGGAGAAATGTTTCCCATGAAAAGAATTCTTACACAATTAAACATTCAGATCATTTATTAAATAGAATGAAAATAGATAAAATTTATTATGTACCTAATTATGTATAGAAGTAATTTGATAAACTTTTATCAGAGTAAACATAACTCAAACTCTTTTGTTTCGGAGAAGAAAACAGAAGTCATTCTTGAAACAAAATAAAATAAAATATCAAGTGATGGCAAGTAAAACAAGTAGAAAGCATCCGCTTCAGTCACCACCAACTTGTCTTTTCCATGAGTCCTCGACTATAAGTTCATCGACACCCCAATCTTCATAACTGCCAAATGTTCCAGGGATACGAACTCACACTAAATTTCTGATTAAACATAAAAAGAAACAAGGGAAACTAGTCACGAAAGACCTACCTTCCATCAGGCAAATATCGACGAATTGTGAATGGGATTTTGCGCTCTCTAAGCTCTTTCATGGCAATCTGTAGTGACAGAAATAGACACATTTGAAACTGAAAACCAGGCCTTGAATGGGGTTTCTTTTACACAAAATGAGTTCTGCAGGCTTCACAGTTACTTACCTCCAGTGGATCAGTTTCACCCTCCAGCTCAACCATCACAGGGGCATTCATACTGTTCAAACAAAAATAACATGTCACAGGCATTGTCACACAAAAATTGAACTTATAGTACTGACTAGGAATACTAGGAAATCATAGGACAAAACCTGATCTGCAGAGCCCGAGTACCAAGTATTCTAGCACGCTCATATTTAGTCATGTATTTCGATGTCTTTCGAGGCCGCTGAGTTGCTTCTTCATTTCCTTTTGCCTCACCTTCAGGTTCAAGAGTATCAGGAATCTCTTCATTGTTATTATCAACCTCCTCTTCATCACCTTCCTACAAACGACCAAATTTATCTCTTAAGGATTTGTTTCACATGTTTGAACCTGCAGGATCTACCGCCAGTAGCATCTAAAATTAACTCATACAAATGGGAACTGATCATTTACCTCAATCTCTGGTTCCGGAGGCTCATCCTCATATCTGCACAGCACTTATAAACATCAAGACTAAACAGAAGTTGCTATTCAAAAAAGAAAAAAAGATGATGCAGACTTCATTGAAATTGACAAACCAGCAAGCCTATACAGCAGAAGCAGGTCTAGAAGTATTCGTCGCTCACTTGAAAGTTATAAGATTGAGGTGAAATAGCAAAGATGTGTGATGGTATGCTGTCACAGACTGCATATAGTGTTTTGTAAATTGCAACCAAAATTCTAAAGAACACGGAGGAGGTGATAATCTTACCAACAGAAATTTGTATGAACTAAATTACAGGAATTTAAACAACAATACCCTCTTCAACTTAAGAATGAAGACTTCAGCACAAATGGTTCTTTAGTCTGAGGTGGAGCTCATCTAATTGTTGGTATAAAGTTAGCAGCAACATCGTCCACCTAGATTTTGAAAATTTTGAAAGTTCCAATGCACATGTATCATAACACTTAGCTTACCAATATGTTTATGAACAATATATACATGGACTTATATAAAATATATGGATAGATATATCACACACACGCACTTATGAAACCATGTAAATGAGGAAACTCAAGTTCTTCACAACCTTGAGTAATTACGCGCAACTGTTGGTGAAATAAAAAAACATCATATAAAGATGAATAAATAATAGCTAAATACATAAAGAACATAAATTACCCCATGTCCACGTCATTATAATCATCGTCGGCCATTGCTGTTGCAGCTTACTCCAACAACAATTTCCCCTCTTTAAAAAAAACACTCAACTTAAGCCTGAAAAGAACAAAAGAAACCTTACACAACAGATTCCTCATGTCCAATCGTAGAACAGAAGAAAAACAAAATAAATGAGGGAACTTCTAAACTTTAAAGAAAACAAAAGCAAATGGATACTCTCGCTGCAGCCAATTGCATATATCAGAGAAAAGATATTAGCTTTAAAATTCTCGAGCAAATAGGAAACAAAACCATTCAGACTAAGTTATGACAAAATAAAAGATTACTTGTTCAAGACAGACTGGAGACAACAACGAATCGACTGCAAAAGAGAAGAAACGTATTCAAGGCGAATCCATTGTGGAATAACAATAACTGAGTGCTACACTAATCTTTTTGGTAGAATTGACAGGAGTATGTCTATCCATTGTAAATTATTAAGGGTAGAATCGAGCCAAGCTTGAGCTTACATGAGCATGAGCTCGGTTTGGCATCTAAAACTTGGCTCAAGCCTATAATTGAGGTTTGAACTTGAGAGCAGATCAAGACGGGGTCCAGCTTGAGTGGCTCAAGCTCATCTTGCTGCCATTCTTATCAATACGCAGTCTCAGGAACATCAAATCTTATCAGTAAAAAGCTTCAAGTCATCAAAAGCCATCTTCATCATTGTTATATCTTAATTTACATGGGGTGCATTAACCAAAAATAGTGAGAAACTCATACGTTGTTTGGGTGGAAGTATTTTGATCCCCTCATTCAGCGGCTAGTAAAGATTACTTGAATCATAGGATTAAAGAAAACATAGTAATGGTTCTCCCCTAGCACAAATTTTCAAAAACAAGGTGGCTTGTTGGTCCTAGTAAGTACTGATTCACTGAAGTTATGGAATTATATTTACAGAAACAGGCTTCAAGAAGCTCTCTCTAGCAAGTTCCCCACAGTTTAACCATACAACTGATGATACAACAGCATATATGAAAATAACATATACTAAGCAATAGAATAAAAAAACACATATGAAGACCAAATTTAATATACAACAGTATAAGACAGAGCATTAACACCAGGACATTTATGAAAACATCATAAACAACAATATTTAAACTTCAAAAACAACAACTTCCCACACCTAATCTCCTGAAAGCTTTAAGCTCTTATCTGAAACATCCAAACTCCCAGCTAAATAGAAAAAACTCTTGCTACTTAACAAGGATTTTATACTGGAGAAGCAACAGAAACCGAGTATTTATAAGCAGTATGGTGCATTGTAGAAAGACAGAAACTGTTCCAGTTGGCGTTCGTTAGGTCAATTTTCAAGATTTCTCCTAAAAATTTATGTAAAAGATAGTATTTTCTCTACAATTTTTGAACTAACTAGGATACGAAAAATATTTATCTTCACGTTATATGCTAGATTCTGAGAAGCACAGTTTGTTCTTTTGGGCTGAGTTTTCCTAAGAAAGAATTTAAGGCTATATATATATCGCTTTCCACTTCTAAAGCTCTTCGAACCGAAGTTAATGCACCTGAGTACTTCCTCTTTCCGGTATAGTTTGCATTTTTCTCAGGTAAATTACAGACGTTTGCTCGGCAAATGAGGTTCTCAGACACACCCCGTTTTCCAACAAACTGTGGTAAGAGTAAGTTACTTGTAAAATAAATTTGGCTTCGAAAAGAAGGATGGATGTGGGCGAGCCAGAGTTCCTTCGAGCTGCAGCAGGGCAGCGTCATGTGAAACCAGATAGAGAAGCACAACCAGCCGGCAAGAGAAAAACCCTGACTTGAACTTGGAAGAGACGGAGAGGGAGGATTCGATGTTTTTCTATGGTCGAGAGATACACAAAAAGAAGAAAACCTTTTCTAGGAAGAGGGGTTTACCTAGTTTCTTTCGAATCGAGCCGGAGAGGTTGCAGAGGGGGGAAAGAAGTCGCCGAAGGTCGTTAAGCTGGGGACAGCTAGAGGAAAGAATCACGCCGGGGAGAGGTTGCAGAGGGGGCGATTGAAATCGCTGAAGGTCGCGAGCGAGAGAGCAGAATTTATTTTTTCCCAAAACCCTAAACCCCTCTTAATTCAATTTCCCTCGCGTTATGCCTAAAACGGGGAAAGTATATTACATCTGTAATTTACTTTCCCTAAAGGGCACTAACAGGTTTTATCACATTTTACCCGTCAGTAACACTAACAGGGCCTAAATGTTGTAAATTTTCGCTTCATAAATTAATGATAAAACTATCCTCAAGGATGGTTGTGGAGGTTGCATCCAATAGGGAAAATACATTCTTATATCATGAGATAGTCGTTGATGGGACTATTAAGATAGTTATTGATGAAATGGTTGAGATATTCATTGATCATGTGAATATATATAAATAAATATATATATTTTTACATATTATTAATTAATAATATATTGCCACAAAATTTAAAACCATTGGTTTAATTAATTATAGCAATGGGATAATTAAACCAACTAATGATTATAGTTTATTATAAATTAATATAATAATTACGTGTGACTAGAATAAATATAAAAAATTACAAAAAGTAAAAAATAATTGCATCAAATATAATTAATGAATAAATTATTTAATTGAACAGAATAAATAAGTAAAATTATTTTATTAATAACATGAGATGAATTTTTAAAGTAATTAATAATATATTTTTACAAAATAAAAAATGATTAATTTAAATAATTATAAAAATGAGATAATTAATCCAAAATAATTGATCAAATGCTATATTTAACAATATTTTAATTACTAGTCTTAAATTAATAATTTACTATAGTAATAACATTAATGAATATAATAAATAAATAAATTTATTATTTTATTAACAAACTAGGATAAATTATTAATAACATATAAGTTCATATTTATGTCGTTCGTAATAGTCCACAATTTACAGCATAAATGCAAACGTTAAAAAAAATATGTGTTGGAATATAACAACCAGTTCGTGCATATAATATTAAAATCATCAACTTACTAGTTTAGTACATACAAACGATAAAATACATGTTCAAAAACAATAAGATACAACCATGAATGATCACTCTACATGCTAGTTGTTATGGCATCTCGAAATTGTGCGGCTCTTGTGGATTCTAATGCACACCGCCTCCGCATGTTTGTTGATAGGTTGTCTTCATCCACAACAGCATTGCTATCATCACTATCTTCGTCCTCAATTACACCTGCTAATCGGACCTCATCACCTTCTCCACCAAGCTTATCACCCGAATTATCATCTTCCAATTCAAACATATCATTGTAATCCTCTCTACGTATATAATTTTGTAATATGCAACAAACTATTACAATTTTTATCTGGATCTTATAAGAAAACGAAGGAGCGCCTTTCAACATTTGAAATCGAGCTTTTAAAGCACCAAAAGTTCGTTCAATAGTATTCCTCAAAGATGAGTGCCTTCGGTTGAATAACTCTTTATCATTTCTAGGAAGGTTGATAACGAGTTTCTCAATATAGAGACAAAAATCCAAGCATATTTGCATAACCAACATCAACTAGATAATATTTACCTACAGTACAAAATATATTCCACCTAAAATAATTGAAGATAATAATAGATAAAAAGATATTGAATAAAAAAATATTATTTACCTTCAGGTACGAAAAGTCTATCTTCCCGAGTCAATGCGTTCTTCAGTACACAGGAATCAGCTGCTAATCCCTCCTATCCAGTAAGTACATAAGTGAATTGCATGTCAAATGTACATGTTGCCATCACGTTTTGTGGGAGATAGCCCTTTCTGTTCCGGAACCATTGTTGTTCTTGAAGTGGGATGTTTGCTTTGATATGAGTTCCATCAATAGCCTAAATACATTCCTAATTATACCATTTCAATTAATACAAAGTAACTCTGTATATTAATCTAAAATTATTCATTAAAGGCCAAGTGGTGTTACCTTAAAATACGGATAAAATATTGGATTGTTTAAAACCTTCGAGTGAGTGCGTTATGAAGGCCATTTGATGTAATCAGATTGAAGTTTGACAATAACATTCAACACCTTATTGAAATACCTACTTATGGTCCAATTTGATCTATCAAACATCTCTGTTGCGACAATATACGATTGTTGTTGACCAACAATTAGGAGAAAATATGCAAGTTATTCTTCCACTGAGATGGTCTTTGTGGGTGGTAAAAATCTTTTACTATAAAGTATCTCTGCCAATTTATGAAACACAATTTGATTCATCCTATAAACTTTTCGAAATTTAACAAGTGATTTCTCTAATGCCTTTTGTAAATAAATTGGACCCCCAATCCCACGAGGACGTAGTGCACGTCTATTCCTATAGCTGAGATAGTATCTTCCCATGATTTACAAAATACATGTAAATGCTATCATACTTACAATCCTTTCTTTTTCTTTCTTAATATCCATGGAAAGCTGCAAATACAATCAACACAAACACTTATGATTGACGACTACAAAAATAATTCTTGTTTCTTCCTAAAAGTCATAAACACAAACATACCATTATCTTCAATCATAACCTATTTTCAATCATACCTTTACACAACCATATCCAATCACACATCCACTATATTCATCCACACAATAAGAACCCAACAATCATGAAAACCCAAATCTAAACCATAATGACATTCATAATCTATCAATGCTAGGTCTTACAATGTCATAATTAAAAAACATCATTAAAAATCAAAACACTCGTCTCCAAGTAGATAATGGACTTAAAACTCATTACTACATTTCTTCATTAGAACAATCTTGAAGCCATTCGAGCCGCTCTTCCACTGTTAGCTTCTTAAACATGTCCTTCTTAATTTTCGTATCCAACCATCGAGGAGCGTTTTTTGGCAGGTCCGAGATTTCCGTGAGGGCTTTGAACCAATTCTCTCCGACTTTATCATATTTAGGTTTGATAGCATCATGCAATACCGCGGTAATTTCCTTCATTGTATCAAAAAACATGAAAGTGTCATTAGTGGATATTTTCGGTCTCTTTCTATGACGAGTTGAAGTCGACGGGTTACCACTTCGAGACTGATTAGTTGTCGACTCATTCCCGCTAACGAATGGTGATGGAGTTTCTGTACCTAAATCGACATCCTTGAGCATATCCAAGGGTGAATTTTCTTCCTTGTTGAACATCATTGCACTTGTCTACGCTAATTTGACTTATTGTCCCCATAGCTATTGAGTTTCCCACTATCAAAGCCAATTTGTCATATAGGGGGAAACCTTGTTGTCTATACTTTTCAACATCTTTATGCTCCTACAAGAATAAAACATCATTTAGACGGCTTGGAATAGAGCTATAGTAATGCAGAAAACAAACAAATTTTTTTACAGTTGATCATAATTTATTGACCTTGATGTAGTCTTGCCATACAGAATAACATGCAGTAACTCGGTGTGTGGTTGCATCCCAGCCGAACCCACTAGTGTTGAGATAGCTCGTTACTATTTGATAAGTTTTCTTCCATGATCTTGTTCGATTCTTGAGTTGTTCAATAGTTTTTTTATTAGTTGTGTCTTCATTGAACCTATTGACACAGTCCAAATACACCTCATGCTTCCAAACCCCATTGGACATTATTTCAAAATTAATCAAACAAAATTCAAGTCCAAATTTAACAAACACCCTGGTAGAGCCCCATATGACTTCGTAGTAACTACAAACAGTACATCGTCAGTGATGGGGGTCGGGTTTCGTTGGCTAATGGACTCCCATGTAGGCGACTCAACCTTGTTTGAACTGGATAAAATACCCCAAACCCTAAACTCTAACCGAGAACTCTAAAAAATTAAAAAGAACCAAAAACCCTAAACCCTAAACCCTAAACCCTAGACCTTAAAACCCCTAAAAGCCCCAAACCCTATCACCCCAAAAACCGAGAACCCTACATTTTTTTGAAAAAACCCTAAACCATAATTCCAAACCTAAAGGCTAAACCCTAGACATTAAAAACCCTAAAAGCCCTAAACCCTAAACCATAAACCCTAAAAAAACCATATACCCTAAAAATACCATAAACACTAATCCCTAAACCCTTAAATACCTTGAAAAAAGCCCTAAATACACTAAACCCTAACTCTAATCCTGAAATTAAACCCTATAAAGACAAAATTGAACCCTAAATACCATAAACCCAAACCCCAAATACCACAATTAGGCTACAATCAATAAAAATTAGGCACATAAATTAAAATTAAATCAAATACAACACTAAATCAATTGAAAAAAAATTAGGGTTTCGGCTTACCTTATGAAATTTGGGGAAAACAGAAGCCAAAATGGGAAATCGACGCCTAAATGTCAAAAATCGAAATGGGGGGGTGTAGAGAAGACTGAGAGGGAGATAGAAGAGGGAGGCCGAGAGGGAGAAGAGAGAGGGAGACGAGAGAGGGAGGCCGAGAGAGACAAGGAGAGGAGATGTGATGACGATGAGAAGGGAGTGCGAAGACGAGAGGAGGAAGAGAGGGCGAAAAAATCGTCAGGAGAGGGAGAACTAAGGGAACCGAGGGAAAATTTTAGTTCGGGAGAGGGAGAATCACATCCCACGCATGATTCATGTGGATGATTCGCAAAATAGGTATGAAACATGATTCCCCTGTTTTTGCCTGAGAACATCACCTGACGTGATTCAAATGAAGAAGAGATCATGCAACACTAGTGGCCTAATCGAATGAACGGAGTAATGCGGGAGTAACTCATCTTTGACTCATTTTAGACTACCCCGTTTCCCCTTCCCTAAGTCTTTTATCATTCATTCTTTCCTAGGGGTTTTAGTTTTGAATTAATAGACTAACAATTTTACCTGATTAATTGTTCTACCCATGTAAGGATTTACCAATTTATTGCATAGCTTTATTAAATAGAACAGATTTACCAATTTATTGCATAGCTTTATTAAATAGAACATATAAAGTCTAGAACTCAAGTAGGTTAGCAAATACAAGAGATCGATTAAACTAAAGGTATATAGATTCACTCAAGGTATATAGATATGGAGTCTTATGTCAAAAGGAAATTGAGCTGCTAATTCATGCGGTAGTATTGAATTTTGCACTTGTTAATGAAAATGAGTATTTATAATTAAGTTACCATGGATACGATTCATGAGTCACATATGAGTGCAGTCAAGCAAGGATCCACTGACATTAGCCAAACAAGTAGTAAACAAAGATTTATTCATTACTTCGTAATATAGAATAGGAGAGGGATGCATTGCAGCCCCATAGGAGGTACATGTGATGTCCCTTTCCTAGTCCACAATTGACACTTGAAACCGTTGCTTGTAGTTCAAAAATGTTGCTTGAGGACCGGGAGGGAGTGTCACCCATGCCTCACAAAGGGGCATCTCATGTGTCACTTCCCCATTCTATGTTAAGACATTAGCTTATCCAAACTTGTGTGGTTCCAAATTATTATTGTATCTCTTTCTTTACTCTTCACCAATACAAATTGCTCAATTTTTAGTGATACTACGACTGTAATTAACATCTTGATTTAATCTCAAATGAACTCAACTTTTAGAGTTTGACAAGATGTGGGATAGCCCAAGTTTAAGGTGTATTGTAATAGACTCACAAGCAAACCAACAGTGAACTCAAATAAATTTATTTCAAGATAAGTTCAATTTGGTTCAACACGAAAAACACCAAGGACACACTGAATTTCAAAATCACAAAGAGGCTTATTAGCCTTTTCAAAATATCTCCTTGTTTTGGAACTTCTGAAATGATTTTGTTAAAAAAAATCTCCGTTTCATGTATGGTTGTTTCCAAACTACTTACATTCTCTCCTTGAGCGATATGAGAAAATCTGCCTAGACCTTTTCCCAATAAGGCATAGTTCCATGCCTGAACACTCTTTGATATGAAATGATTTTGTTAAAAAAAATCTCCGTTTCATGTATGGTTGTTTCCAAACTACTTACATTCTCTCCTTGAGCGATATGAGAAAATCTGCCTAGACCTTTTCCCAATAAGGCATAGTTCCATGCCTGAACACTCTTTGATAGAGTACAGTTAATTCTAGGGTCCTATCGTGTTAACTGTTCTAGCATGAGAATTTGAAGTGGTTGTTGTATGATTTGAATTTGAGGAGCATTTGAAAAATGGGGTTGTTGCATTGATTGGGGGGGGTGATTTTTTAAAATCCATTTTTCATTGCTCTTATCGTTTGAAATCATTTAATTGAACTTGGTCTAGCAAATCTAAACTCAAGATTAAGATCCTTGACTAAAGAGCATGCATTGTGAAATCATATTTGGCTCGAGTTGGTTTAATTGAAAACTTCCATTTGTAAAACTAATCCTTTCATCAAGCTTTGATTTAAAATGTGGTCATCCAAGGACATAGAGATGTTGTTTACATTGAATAGGTACTTATGATTGTGTGCATATTATTGTGCTTGAATTGTGAAAGCTGGCTATTAAGAGGTATGTTGGAAGATATGAACAAGTTGGGGGGGGAGGGGAGGGAAACTAATCCTTTCATCAAGCTTTGATTTAAAATGTGGTCATCCAAGGACCTAGAGATGTTGTTTACATTGAATAGGTACTTATGATTGTGTGCATATTATTGTGCTTGAATTGTGAAAGCTGGCTATTAAGAGGTATGTTGGAAGATATGAACAAGTTGTGGGGGGGGGTCATTGATGTAATTAGGTTATGGTTTTGTCTCTTATTCACTCTTATTCACTCTTACACCGGTCTAGCAAATTACCTGACAAGATGTAACTTCCGGCGGCTCAATCGGAGCACCAACTGCTGAGGGGTTGCCCGCGAGAGCGGTGGCTCCATAGAACCCTCTGAGACCGAGCAGGACGTTGCGACGGTCCAATCTGGCCGGAGTGGGTTCACCACTCGTCTCGCGGCTACTTCTAATACTAGTATTTGCCCTTCTCTTCTCACGTACGTTGCAGTCTTTGATCTGGAGCGGGCATGCATAGGAGGTAGGGGAGGAGGAGGAGGGGAGGGTGGGTGTGGGGACGCCGTTGGACAGCAGCATTGAGATAGCCATTGTTGGATCGTTTTCGTGCTGGGTTAGTGTTTTGAGTCGGGAGGGGAGAATGGGGCTTTAAATAGAGGAGTAGTGAGCTCCTTCCCGCTTCTTTTCTCTCGCTCGTGATTACTGGTCGGTGGGAAAGCGGTGGCAGAGATGAAGACCAGTAAAACTATTTCCTCATTTGCATGAAGCATGGGTTTCAGATAGGTCAATGCTTTAGGATCGAATTCTAGAGGACTGTGGGGACGCCGTTGGACAGCAGCATTGACATTAGCCATTGTGGGATCGTGTTCGTACTGAGTCACGGTTTTTGTGTCTGGAGGGGAGAATGGGGCTTTAAATAGAAAAGCGATGGCAGAGGTGAAGACGGTGAAACTATATTTCCTCATTTCCATGAAGAGGGGAGGGGTTCAGATAGGTCAATGCAAAAGATGACACAATTATTGAATGAAAAATTAAAATTGACTAGAATCACGTATATTACATTATAAGCTTTTAAAAGTCTATGTTTAATTCACGTTAAATGAACCGACTTGTCTGATTTGTAATTCCTTTAACCATGGCCACCCGTTTGGCTGAGCGAAGATATCCAAATCTGGTCCCCTTTAAGCTAGAAAGCAACCCAAACATATGGAACAATTGTTATCCATATACATGTGGCCTACAGTTTAACAGAAACAATCCACGTATTTGTTATTATATTAAAATGGAAATGGGTCATCACTTTCAAAGTACGTGGTGGTGGTCCATATATGGGTTTTGAGCCCGTTCACATGACGGAGTAAGCGTCCACGTGGAGTTATGATAAACACCAAGTTAATACTATCCAAAAGACCGGCCTGTTAAGAGTCACCTTCACGAGCCGTTGACCACGGCTGCTGGGATTAACACACGCAGCCGCCGGTCGGGATTAATCACACGTAGCTATCGGGACGCCCGGGATTAACACACACAGACACCCCGCGCGGGAGTCAAACTCGGGAAGTAGCGCCAATTTTGATACTAAATGTTAAATATTTAGCCAATACTACCCAAAAGACCGGCCCGTAAAGAGCAGAAGGCATAGATACTTTCCCCTAGGACCATAGAGTGTTCGTGGTCTTTTCTGATTCGTAAATTGTTGCCATCTCGTTAACTGGGGTTTAGTCCAAGATGAATAATTACTCCCGCAATACTTAGTTCATCCGATTAGGCCCTTAGTCCAAAATGATCTCCTCTTTATTTGAATCACGTCAGGTAATTTGCTAAGGGAAAAACGGGGGATTTAGGTTTCATACCTATTTTGTGAATCATCCACATGAATCGCAAGCGGGACACGTTTCTCGCCCCCCTCCCCTGGAAGGAAAAAATTTCCTCCCGAATTTTTTTTCTCCGGATCGGCCTTCCCCCTCCAAATTTTTTTCCTTCTATCTTCTCTCTCTCAGCCTCACTCTCTTCTCCCTCTCGACCTCCGCCGCAGAGCACAAGAGGTCGAGCCTCTGTCGCAGAGCCTCTCGGCCTCCTGACCTCTCTGCTCCCTCTCGGTGTACCGTCAAAGTGCTGCCTCCGTTGTCGTTGCCCACTGACCCGCCGACGCTGAGGAAGACGACGCACGCCGTGATGAAGACGAAGTGGTTTAATTTTTCCTAAGTTAGGAAAAATTAAACCAACGTCATAAAAAAAAATTATATTTTTTATTTATTCAATATATTCATTTTAAAATTATTGTATTAAATTAGTGATTTAAAAGTCATAATTAAAATATTGTTAAAATAAATATTTGATAAATTATTTTGGTTTAATTATCCCATTGCTATAATTAATTAAAACAATGGTTTTAAATTTTTGTTAATATATTATTAATAAATAATACGTAAAAATATATATTATGTTATTGATAAAATAATATATTTATTTATTTATTATATATATATTTTTATTATTGTATTAAATTAGTGGTTTTTAATGTTAAAATATATCTTATGTTATTAAAAAAATAATCGATATTTTTTATTTATAAAATAATTTTTTTATTCATTTTATAATTAATGTATTAAATTAGTGATTTAATAGTCATGATTAAAATATTGTCAAAAAAATATTTGATAAATTATTTTGGTTTAATTATCTCATTGCTATAATTAATTAAACCAATGGTTTTAAATTTTGTGACAATATATTATTAATTAATAATACGTAAAAATATATATTATGTTATTGATAAAATAATATATATATATATATATATATATACATATATATTTATTTATTATATTTATTTTTTATTACTATATTAAATTAGTGGTTTTTTATGTTCAAATATATATGATGTTATTAAAAAAATAATTTTTTTCTTTATTATATTCACTTATGTTATTTTAAACTTTTATTTAATTTTTTATAATTTATTCTAATCACACGTAATTATTATATTAATTTATAATAAACTATATTCGTTAAATAATATAATATAGTATGTCATTAATTAGTTTATTAATATATTTTAATACTACACATTAAATCACTGATAAGTGCTCTCTCAATTTTTGCATGTTGAACCTTAATAAAGAATAATATATATAGACAATTGCCTTTATATGACCAGAAATTGAATCAAACTAGGATTCCTATTACTAAGTATAACATACATAAATTTACTAGCACAACTAAAATTTCTAATTAGATCATAACTTAAACACGTTTCACTAGGTTTGGCATGTTCTACTTAATTAGTTTAGTGTAAAAAATCCTTCGGATATTGAATCTCTACTTTACACTCTTTGTTTTACACAATTTATACAAAAATAGAGTACATAGATTACAAGATTCTTTTCTGCAATCTCTTGGAGGATAAATCAGAGGAAATCCTTTAATTTATCAGGATACAACTCTTGCTAACAGTCCCCCTCAAGTTGGTGCATATAAATCTTTGATGCTCATAGTCGAGAAAAAAGATTCAAGAAGTGGTGGACGTTCGATAAGATAACCTTGAAGAAAGTCAAGGGCTATAAGACGATGTGCATGCCACCATTGCAGTTCTAAAGGCATATACTCGCAACAATCTTGCTGAGATGCGAATGGAGTCGGAAGAGATGTGGACGAGAATGGTGATTCTCGAACGAACCGTTCTAAATGGGGAAAGTGTTCCTACATTAATGAAGATCAAAGTTCGTGAGTCTAAACTGTACGGGGGCTTGCGAGATCCAAAGACGATCAAGAACTTCTTATGACAAGTTGAGTAGTACTTCAAAGCTTCAAATCTCACAAATGAAGAAGCAAAGGTTAATACCGCATTTATGTTTCTCATTTATGATGCCATGTTGTGGGGGAGAAGAAGGGTTTCTAATGACGAGAATGGTGAAAACTCAGTTGACGCATGGGAATATTTCAAGCGCGAGTTGAAACACCATTTCTTTCCCAATGAAGTCGATTACCTAGCTCGAAAGGAATTGTGTGTATTGAAGAAAAAAATGATGATTCACAAGTATATTCAATCTTTTACTTCTTTAATGTTAAACATATCTAACATGACCAATGATGATCAAATTTTTTCTTTTCTTGCAAGACTTCGTCCGTGGGCAAAACCAAAGTTGAGGCGTAGGGAGGTGAAGATACTTGCAATCACTTTAGCTATGACAAAGAAGTAGACTACTTTTGAGATAAAATCTGATGATAATGCCATCTTATCTATAGATAGAAACGGGAACAATGAAAACTATAAGAAGAAGTCTTCTTGGAGACGGACTTCCGAGGAAGAAGAAGAACAATACGAAAAAATGTATTCTTAAAAATTGAAAGATTACTTATTTCCTTTGATAAGGAGAACATTTGGTGAAGGATTGTCCAAGTAAGAAGAAGTTGCTACATGTTATCAAAGTGGACGATGGAGTCAGGCAAACAAGTGATGATCAACATGTTGAAGAACGTCAGGTTGCGTCGTTGATGTTGCTTAACTCAATCCAAGTAATGGTCGAGAAATTCGTAAGTCATAAACTGATTTTTCTTGATGCGTTGCTAAATGATGACAATGTGAAAACTTTGGTTGATTTGGGAGCAACCTACAACTTCATCTTGGTGCAAGAAGCAAGACAAATACACTTAAGGTGGGAAGTGGCTGACAGTCGAATAAAGGTTGTCAATTTCGATGCCAAACCTGTGCTTGGGGTGGCCAAGCATGTTTATGTTATTGTTGGGAAGTAGGTTGGCTTTTTGAACTTGGTTGTAGCTCATTTGCACGATTTTAATGTGATATTTGGGGTATATTCCCTTTCTAAAAACAAGGTTTTTGTAATGACCTATTATGGAATGATAGGGATTACTAATGAGTAGGGACCTTGTGTAATTTCCGGTGTAGGGGACTATGTAAAGGGATAGCAGACATGTTTATAACCCTCCAACATAAGAAGGGTATGAAGGGTGGAGACTCCAACCTCTTGTTTCTTTGGCAGGTATCAAACGATGAGTTGAAGGTCAATCCATGCCGATTGAAGAAGAGGAAACCCTAAAGGACTTCATGCTGAAAGATTTGCCATGGAGGGAGGTTTTAAACATGATTAAGGGTGATCAAAGTGCCAAAAAACCAACTTTGGCACAAATCCGCTTTGATACGAAAGTGCGTCAAAAGTAACTCGAGAAGGAGCCAATAGACTGATTTTCTGACTTTGGCACAATTGTGTTCATGCTGAGCAAGTATGCGGTAGAGGAGGCCTTTTGTGACGGGATTGCAGACCCTTGTGTCACTTGACACATTTTCAATCAAGTTTGGGAGGATCCCAATTGATTTGCATTTCGCCAAACGATGGAGGGAGCTCATCTGTTTGGTAGGTGTTTCTTCTCAGCCATCAAGGAAGGTAATGCAACGATGGCATTTGCATTATTGTGACGGGAGAATGATACGAGGGCGATCACGACTTGGGCAACACAGTCGTAGAGGGATGAAGCATTGTCGACACAACCGATTTTGGCGAATTTGTATGTTGGACGACCAAAGGGGAGAACATTGGTGTTGGCATCAAAATGGGGTTTCCAAGGTGGAATGGCAGCCCCAAGTCCTCGGAAAGACCATCTGGCTTCAAAAACACTTTCACATAACCTCGCACAAAACAGCCAAGGTTGCGACAACAAAGGTGCATGGGCGTGTGCAGGTATGCTGGCACGGGCGAGGCACGCATGGGGCGCACGGCTAACCCAGCCCGCCCACGACCTATAACTTGCTAGTTGGCTTGGAGGCTAGCTGAGTGGCAGTTTTGACAAATTCAAAATTTGAGTTTTTCCTTCCCAAAAGGAATAGGGTAAGTTTGAAATATTTGACTTTGAATAAGATGGGATTTACATTGCTTTTGTGGTGAATTCTCATTGGTTTATGCATTATGAGGGATAAAGGTGGTTTATCATTGATTTGCATATAAACAGGCATTATAAACTTGATGCATTCATCTTAAAATTCATTCAAAGAATACCTCATTTCTCTCCATTTCGATTTGATTTCCCCTTGAAACAAAGGCTTACTAACCTACTTTTAACTCAAAGTAAGTTAGGCCGCATACCAAAACTTTAGGATCAAATTCTAGCCCGATATAACGCGTGACACTAAATCACACTAAATCACTAATCGGGCTCCCAACACAACACAATTAAAAATGCATCACACAACACCTTTACTCCTATTTTCGTGGAGAAATGTTTCCAATGCACGATGCAAAGGGTAAGTGTGGCATTAGAGTTAGAGGTGTTATTTCACTCATAATTTTTTTTAAATAAAATAAAAATTCTTACACAATTAAACATTCAGATTATTTTACAATTTTACCATTCTTCAACAATTTGTATTTGTTCATGGCAAGTAGTCAGTGTAAACATAACTCAAATACTTTTTTTGTTTTGGAGAAGAAAACAGAAGTCATTCTTAGAAAAAAGCAAAATATAATATCAAGTCCAAAAGCATCATGGGAGATGATGGCAAGTAAAACAAGTAGAAAGCATCCACTTCAGTCACCACCAACTTGTCTTTTCCATGAGTCCTCGACTATAAGTTCATCGACACCCCAATCTTCATAACTGCCAAATGTTCCAGGGATACCAACTCACACTAAATTTCTGATTAAACATAAAAAGAAACAAGTTAAAATAATCACGAAAGACCTACCTTCCATCAGGCAAATATCGACGAATTGTGAATGGGATTTTGCGCTCTCTAAGCTCTTTCATGGCAATCTGTAGTGACAGAAATAGACACATTTGAAACTTAAAACCAGGCCTTGAATGGGGTTTCTTTTACACAAAATAAGTTCTGGAGGCTTCACAGTTCCTTACCTCCAGTGGATCAGTTTCACCCTCCAGCTCAACCATCACAGGGGCATTCATACTGTTCAAAAAAAAAAAAAACATGTCACAGGCATTGTCACACAAAAATTGAACTTATAATACTGATTAGGAGTACTAGGAAATCATAGGACAAAACCTGATCTGCAGAGCCCGAGTACCAAGTATTCTAGCTCGCTCATATTTAGTCATGTATTTCGATGTCTTTCGAGGCCGCTGAGTTGCTTCTTCATTTCCTTTTGCCTCACATTCAGGTTCAAGAGTATCAGGAATCTCTTCATTGTTATTATCAACCTCCTCTTCATCACCTTCCTGCAAACGACAAAATTTTTCTCTTAAGGATTCGTTTCACAAGTTTGAACCTGCAGGATCTACCGCAAGTAGCATCTAAAATTAACTCATACAAATGGGAACTGATCATTTACCTCAATCTCTGGTTCCGGAGGCTCATCCTCATATCTGCACAGTACTTTGAAACATCAAGACTAAACAGTAGTTGCCATTCAAAAAAAAAAAAGGATGATGCAGACTTCATTGAAAGTTGACAAACCAGCTGTGTCAAAATATAAATGATAAACCAGCAAGCCTATACAGCAGAAGCAGGTCTAGAAGTATTCATCGCTCACTTGAAAGTTATAAGATTGAGGTGAAATAGCAAAGATGTGTGATGGTATGCTGTCACAGACTGCATATAGTGTTGTGTAAATTACAACAATACCCTCTTTAGCTTAAGAATGAAGACTTCTGAATTTCTTTAGTCCGAGGTGGAGCTCATCTAATTGTTGGTATAAAGTTAGCAGAAACATCGTCCACTTCTAGATTTTGAAAAGTTTGAAAGTTCCAATGCACGTGTATCATAATACTTAGCTTAACAATATGTTCGTGAACAAAATATACATGGACTTATATAGAATATATGGATACATATATCACACACGCACATATGAAACCATGTAAATGAGGAAACTCAAGTTCTTCACTACCTTGAGTAATTACGTGCAACTGTTGGTGAAATAAAAAAAGAATCATAAAAAGATGAATAAATAATAGCTAAATACGTAAAGAACATAAATTACCCCATGTCCACCTCATTATAATCATCGTCGGCCATTGCTGTTGCAGCTTACTCCAGCAACTATTCCCCCTCTTTAAAAAAAACACTCAACTTAAGCCTGAAAAGAACAAAAGAAACCTTACACAAGAATAACAAAATCAATGAGGGAACTTCTAAACTTTAAAGAAAACAAAAGCAAATGGAGACTCTCGCTGCAGCCAATAGCAGATATCAGAGAAAAGATAATAGCTTTAAAATTCTCGAGCAAATAGGAAACAAAACCATTCAGACTAAGATAGGACAAAGTAAAAGATTACCTGTTCAAGACAGACTGGAGACAACAACGAATCGACTGCAAAAGAGAAGAAACGTATTCAAGGCGAATCCAAGGCGAATCCATTGTGGAACAACAATAACTGAGTGCTACACTAATCTTCTTGGTAGAATTGACAGGAGTATGTCTATCCATTGTAAATTATTAGGGGTAGAATCGAGCCAAGCTTGAGTTTACATGAGCTTGAGCTCGATTTGATATCTAAAACTTGGCTCGAGCCTATAATTGAGGTTTGAAATTGAGAGCAGATCAAGCAGGGGTCCAGCTTGAGTGGCTCAAGCTCATCTTGCTGTCATTCTTATCAATACACAGTTTCAGGAACATCAAATCTTATCAGTAAAAAGCTTCAAGTCATCAAAAGCCATCTTCATCATTGTAATATCTTAATTTAAATGGGGTGCATTAACCAAAAACAGTGAGAAACTCATACGCTGTTTGGGTGGAAGTATTTTGATCCCCTCATTCAGCGGCTAGTAAAGATATCTTGAATCATAGGATTAAGGAAACATAGTAATGGTTCTCCCCAGCACAAATTTTCAAAAACAAGGTGGCTTGTTCGTCCTAGTAAGTACTGATTCACTGAAGTTATGGAATTATATTTACAGAAACAGGCTTCAAGAAGCTCTCTCTAGCAAGTTCCCCACAGTTTAACCATACAACTGATGATACAACAGCATATATGAAAATAACATATACTAAGCAATAGAATAAAAAAACACATGAAGACAAAATTTAATAAACAACAGTATAAGACAGAGCATAAACTGCATAAACAGCAAGACATATATGAAAACAGCATAGACGACAATATTTAAATTTCAAAAACAACAACTTCCACACCTAATCTCCTGAAAGCTTTAAGCTCTTATCTGAAACATCCAAACTCCCAGCGAAATAGAAAAGCTCTTGCTACTGAACAAGGATTTTATGCTGGAGAAGCAACAGCAACTGATGGGTATTTATAAGCAGTATAATGCATTGTAGAAAGACATAAACTGTTCCAGTCGGCGTTCGTTAGGTCAATGTTCTAGTTTTCTCCTAAAAAATTATGTAAAAGATAGTATTTTCTCTACCGGTTTTGAATTAACTAGGATAGGAAAAATATTTATCTTCACGTTATATGCTAATTTCTGAGCGATTCAGAATTAACTCGAGGAGTATAACAGTTTCTACTCCTTGTATGCACCAAATACCTAGCTGATCTTCTTGGTGAGAAAATAAACCGTAATTCTAGATTTCTTATTACCACAGCACAACTGATTTTTCCCTATCTTTCTCTTCAAGAAAAGAAGGGGACAGACCCAGGCCTTATAACAAAAGAGGAGAGCGAAACCTAGAACGACAGCACTCCGAGAACGAGACACCCTGGACAAAAAATAGGCAAGAATACCTCAGAGATCTTTCTCTACTGGACACTCCAATATCATACTCTGATTTGAAGAGACTACTAAAAGAAAAGAGAAGAATGGGAACCATCGAGTTTCTTCAACGAACTATCAATTCTCTGGGTCTTTCTTTCTTAGTGTCGTTGGGTCTCCAGTGGTAAGGTCTCCGACTACTGGCTTGGCAAGGCTGGCCTTCAATTAAACATGATAAGCCCTAGCCCTAAGCCCGAAGCTCACTAAACAGATAAGAAGACGAACCGAAGGGAAATTCATCCCTTTTCCTCCCCTCTTCGGTGAGACACTCGTAGCATCGAGTGTCGCGGGCGTCGGAGGGAAGATTAGAGGCAGAAACAAGAAAAAAAAAAAAGTTTTATACCAAACTAAAGAAAGAACTCAAAAGAACAGGTTGAAGATTTGATAGCCTACCTATTGGGTACGCGGCGTCGAACAGAAAGGAGAGCTGAAGGGCAACTGGGAGGGAAAGAGAAAGATTAATCAAACAAAAGCTCAGGGCTCGAGCCGAAGTTTCTTGCACATCGGACAATCTCCAAACTGCCCGTGTTTGTTTAGGTGATCAAAGGCATAAATTTAGTAAATTTTCGCTTCGTAAATTAATGACAAAACTATCCTCAAAGAGGTTGGGAAGTTTGCATCCAAAAAGGAAATCACATTCTTATATTTGAGATAGTAGTTGATCGGACAGCTAAGATAGTCGTAGATTGGATGGCTAAGACAATGGTTAATCATGATCGGATGGCTGAGATAGTTATTTTGCATTTTTAGCACCAAATAGTTTTTTTATATTGGATTAATCCTCTATCATAATGAATATAATGTTCTGACTTCAAAACAAATTGAAAAATTTCCATATGAAATTACATTTAAGTTGAAAAAGTGATAAATTTTCTTTAAAACTATCTCTACTACAGATCTAACATCATCTATAATGCACGAAAATGACTATACAATGAGTTGAAGCAAATGTTATTCCCTATAGCAAACAATATCCCTAATAAAAATTAGTATTTTGTCCTTTAAGTCTTTTATCATTCATTCTTTCCTTGGGGTTTTAGTTTTGAAAAAAATTACCTAATTAGTTGTTCTATTGTTCTACCATGCACTTGTTAATGAAAATGCTTATTTATAATTGAGTTACCATGGACACGATTCATGAGTCACGTATGAGTGCGGTCAAGCAAGGATCCATTGACATTTGCCAAACAAGTAACAAACAAAGATTTATTCATTACTTCATAATATAGAATAGGAGAGAGATTCATTGAAGCCCCATGTGAGGCACATGTGATGTCCCTTTCCTAGTCCACATGTGACACTTGAAACTGTTGCTTGTAGTTCAAAAATGTTGCTTGAGGACCGGGAGGGGGTGTCACCCATGCCTAACAAAGGGGCATCTTATGTGTCGCTTCCCGTTCTATGTTAAGACGTTAGTTTATCCAAACTTGTATGGGTCTAAATTATTATTGTAGCTCTTTCTTTACTCTTCACCAATACAAATTGCCTAATCCTTAGTGATACTACCATCGTAATTAGCATCTCGATTTAATCTCAAATGTATGTGCACAATGAGATTTGTAAAACTCAACATTTAGAGTTTGAAAAGATGTGGGATAACCCAAATTTAAGGTCTAATGTAATAGACTCACAAGCAAACCAATAGTGAACTCAATTTAATTTATTTCAAGATAAGTTCAATCTGGTTGAGGCTTATTACCTTTTCAAGAATATCTCCTTGTTTTGGAACTTCTAAAATGATTTTATTAAAAAAAACTCCCCCTTTCATGCCTGCTTTTTTTCCAAACTACTTGCATTCTCATTGAGAGATATGAGAAAATCTGCCTAGAACTTTGGCCAATAAGGCATAAGCTCCATGCCTGAACACTCTTTGATAGAGTACAGTTAATTCTAGGGCCCTATTTTGTTAACTGTTCTAGCATGAGATTAGATTTTGAAGTGGCTGTTGTGTGATTTGAAGTTGAGGAGCATTTGAAAAATGGGGTTGTTGCATATAATTGATTGATTGATTGGGAGGGAGTTTTTTAAAATCCGTTTTTCATTGCTCTTATCTTTTGAAATCATTTGATTGAACTTGGTCTAGCAAATCTAAACTCAAGATTAAGATCCTTGACTAAAGAGCCAGATTTGTGAAATCATATTTGACTTGAGTTGGTTTGATTTAAAACTCCCATTTGTAAAACTAATCCTTTCATCAAGCTTTGATTTAAAATGTGGTCATCCAAGGACCTAGAGATGTTGTTTATGTTGAATAGGTACTTATGATTGTGTGCATAATATTGTGCTTGAATTGTGAAAGTTGGCTATTAAGAGGTATGTTGGAGGATATTAACAAGTTGGATGGTGATTGATGCAATTAGCTTATGTTTTTGTCTCTTATTCACTCTTGCTAGGGAGAAGGGTGTAATTATAATATTGGTACTTTTAGCATCTTTAAATAAAGCTTGAGGGGGAGGGTTTGGACAAGTCCATAGCCCTTATCTTTCTCCATTTTTCTCCCCTATGTGTGCTCTCTCATCTTCCTCTCCTACCTGTTCTCTCTCCTTTCTTCTATCTTCTCTCTTCTTCTCCTCTCTTCTCCTTCTTTGTTTTCCTTTTGTCTTTGAGTGAAGCATGTAATCTGTGAAGTCCTGAAAAATTAGTAAGGTATAATAGACCTTAGAAGCAATTTGTTGTACATATTGTGAGGCAACTCCAATCTCAGTGGAACTCCAAAACGCCAAAATGCTTTGCAAGTAGATTAGCAACCCATATTAGGATTGTGACTCACCATAAATCCAACATGTATATTTTACATTATTACTATTGCACTTACCTTGAGTACATGTGCTTATACCTTGATTATAAAATCATACATGCACTTTGACTAAACTGAATTAAGAGATACATAAAATCAAGTTAAAAGAAGTCAAATTAACTAGGGAATCTTGCCTAGACCTAACAAAAGGATATTCCAACAACAACTCCTAGGCAATCTAGCTTAGACCCAAACTTGGGATTTTCTGCAACAACACACTAGGTACACAAGGCCTAGACCATAATGGGAATTTCTGTAGTGCCTGCCTACACAAGGATGTATGACTAATAGTAACAACAAACAACACTTAGCAGCCTCTTCACATAGGTACAACAAACTCTCATGAAGCAGGGAATGGTCTTGCTGGGGTCACTTGCTTATTATTCAACCCAATCCCAATGTCTATCAAATAGGCAAATTTCACAATTCAACCACATCAAAATAGATACATCAATCCTAAGGGGCACGAACTCAGCCAAAAGATTCAGAAGGGTCCCGAGAAATTCTAGGATAAGCTTGCTTGCCTCCCAAACAAACCCATGCCCAACCATAGTTCCACATAGGAGAATTTTGGAGAGGGTTTAGGGAGTTTAGGGGGTTTAGGCTAATTATCTCAAATCAATACAAACCCCTTTTAGCTTAAGCTAATTATCAATTTTGACCAACCATGACATCTTGACTGATAAAATAAAGGTCAATTATGTGGCTGGCCCCCAACTAAAGGGTGTTATCTTCACCAAGAAGATTTTACCTTTGCAAAGGTAAGCCAAATCAGTTTTTTATCCTTCATATTTATTGTAGCTTTAGTTGTGTAGAGTGTCTTTGATTCTATTAGTTAGATATAAAGTAGTTTTAGTGGGTTCACATATGACAAATGTTACTCACTAAGTGAAACCTATATTCACTAAATAATCATATTTCTCTTCAAGGTTATTTTAGCATTTCTATCGTCTCCATTTTATCATGAAAACCTATAAAAAGAGTCTTTGTTTATTGTCCTTAGAGTCCTCTACCCAAACCTAAGCCTACAACATCATTATTAGGTCACCTTGGTCCCCAAAACAAGGTCTCCTACCCTAGCATAAAATCGGGGTCATAATAAACCTTTGAATTGGACTTAAAAAAACCCTAATAAACGCTAAACCCTAAACCCTACAGTCTAAACCCCCTAAACTCCCTAAAACCTAAACCCTAAACCCTAAACACTAATTAAAAAACTTAAAACCTTAAACCCTAGACCTCCTAAACCTTAAAAGTCCATAACCCTAATTCCAGAACTTAAACAGAAAACCCAAGACCTTAAAAACCCAAAAAGCCCCTACCCTAAACCCTAAACCTTATCTCGTAATAAACCTGAACCCTTAAAAAAATTGAAAAAAACCCTAACTCCAGAACCTAAACCCTAAAAATACTATAAATCCTTAACCCTTAAATATCGAGCACTAAACCCTAATCAAGATTTTAGACCCTCAACCGTAACCCTAAATCCCCAATTAAGCACAAATAACCCCAAATTAGGCACTGAAACCAAAATTAAATCAAATACAACACTAATTTAATCAAAAAAATTAGGGTTTATTTAAACCTTCTGAAATTTGGGGAAAACCGAAGTTGAAGGGTGAAATCGAAGCTGAATGGGAAAATCGATGCCTAATCGAAGTAGAAATAAAGCAATTGATGACTAAATATCAAAATCGAAGAAAATCGAAATCAAAATGGGGGAAATTGAATGAAATCGGAAGGTATCTTCGGGGAAAAGAGAATAGCGAGAGGGGAAAGGGAGTGGGAGGCCGAAAGGGAGAAGAGAGGGAGAAGAGAGGGAGGTCGAGAGGGATGGATAAGAGAGAGGGGGAAGTGAGCGGGAGGTTTAGAGGGAGAGGAGTCCAAGATAGAGAGAAGGACGCCGAGAGGACGTTCGTAGCGAGAGGGATAAGGGATAGGGAGGCTACAGACAGATGGGGCCGAAGAGATGGTGACCGGAGAGCGAGTCCGAGAGAAGAGACCTCGGGGGCGCATGGAGACGAGAGAGGAGGTGCGGGAGAGAGGGTGAAAAAAATCGAAAATGAGAGAGACCGAGAGAGGGGGTGCAGGAAAGAGAGGGGCAAGAGAAAAAAAACATCCAGGGTTCGAATCCTGACGTTTAATTCATCTGGATGATTAGTAATTTGGGGCGGACACCAGATTCCATAATTTATAACGTGGAGATGATGTTCAGTTTCATCTTAGTTAGCTAGATGACTTGAAGTCTGGTGCTTAACGACGTCAGGAGATAAATTGAGTAATGCGGCTTAAGTTCATCTAGTGAGTCAAATTGACAAACCCCCCCTCATTTCAAGTTCATTTTAAATGAATCTTGGACTGTTCTTGGTTAAAAAGTAAAAAAAAAAAAATGAAAATTTGATTATTATTATTTTTACTAACTATTTTTTTAGAATAATAATAGTTAAATTTTTATTTTTTATTTTATTTTCTTTTTCATTTTTTCGGATTCCAATCAGTAAAGTTTTCTTGCACATTGAATTATCTTTTATTTATTATTCCTTTTGATTTCAATTTATAATAGGAGCCTGCAACTTATTGCAGCCCGACCTTTGTTTTTCGGTAGATTATCCAAATTGATTTATAACAGGAAAAAGTTGAGACTTGTCAAAAGAAAAGTCTGTGACATGGGACTATGGCCTTAATTGAATAAGTTGGATTTTCACATTTCCAGGATCGTCGGATTTCCACTTTGCTATTGCAGATTCCCAGGAAACATCTAAAGCCTAGATTTCTCAAAGACTTTTCCCTCTACTTTTCACACTTCAAAAGTTTGGGAATTTCTTTAAGTCTTCACTCCAATTATATAAATTGTCGCTAACACATTTCATGGTCCCAGGAAATATACACTTCACGCTGCAAAATGAGGAAAAAACCAAAAGAGATAGAGACAGAGAGAGAAAACTTTGAAACCTAAAACCTAAACCCCAAAAAAACTTTGAAACGTCAAACCCATTAAAATTTTATTTATAGGGAATACCCATATGGAAATTTGGGCTTCGAACTCGGGACCAACCTGCTCTGATACCATGTTGAAACCAATTGCGTTAAAACCTCGAGGCATTAGTAAGAGGCGCAACAGGACCTTATACAAGAACCGGCCTGGTTGATATCTCGACATATTTATTATAAAAAATTTAAATAAAAACTTGTACATATAAGTGCACTCTTTTTCATAAATTTATAAATTTAAGTTCATAAAATTAACCATACAGTAGCGAGCTATAATGCCATACCAATAGGTGTCGTTTACTCTTATTTTTTGCGATTAGTTGGGTGGAAAAAACGAAAGGGGACGTATGAAATCTCTAATACGATAAAATTCTCCTCACTTTTTATTTCTTTTATTTTTTCTCCAAATTTTTTTATTACTTGAGAGAAAAAAAATTTAATTAAAAAGAGAAAATAACTTTTCATCTAGTTTTCTTTTCTCTCCATGAAAAAAAATCATTTTAATTCTCTTCATTTCTTTTCTTTTTTAGGAAACAGTTAAAATGAGACGTGTCTTTGTCACCTCTCCTTAAAATTGTTATTTCGGGATAGTTCGATTTATAAAATCAAAGAAGGGTGGGGCCTAGTGGCATCACATATATCCGTTCACTAACAACGATATTTTTTAAATAAGATGAAAAGACAAGATTGCCCCCACAATCTTCTGTAATTATTCCCAAGACACCACGCCCCATGCAGAAAAGAGACAGACAAGTCGACTCATTATAGGATCCTTCCACAGATCGATGTGGACCCCGACATACCTCTTAATAGGCCTGCGCGGGCACCAGCTCGATGTAGACCCCTCCGATCTTCACCTTGCCGTTCCTGGGGACGATGTTCACCGCGATCTTCTGCGCAGCGTCAGCGCCTATGTTCTCCAGGATGCTTTGGATCCCCAGCTGGAGACCCGCCTTGACGGTAGGTCCGTCTTTCATTATGTGATTGTTGTGTCGAAGTCTGGTGAAGCTTCCGGAGAACGTGCCCGGGCCGACGGTGTACGTATTCTGCAAGAGATTGTCCACGTACACGTCGAAACGGATCGGTTCTGGGTCCAAGATATCAATGTCGTCGATGAAGAGGACCTCCGCGAAGGCGGCCTTCTCCGCCGGAGTGCGAGAGGCTTTCGGCCGGGTGACGACCGCTCGGATGGTCTCGTTGAGAGGACGCGGCGATGGCCCGAAGTCGCTGATCAACTTGGGGTTTGTGATCGGCGCCGCTCGTGGTTGTACTGTTGGCACGCTAAAATTATTGTCTGCAAACCCGTACCCTAAGTCATTTACGTTCAGACAATCTCTCACCTGTTGCACATTTCAAAACAAAAAACTGTTTCACGCTAAACGAACAACTAAAATTTCTTTGATAAGTAGGCGTAATTAGAAGAAGATGATGATGGGTACATAATGCGAAAACGGGAAGATAAAAGTAACCGCAGCAAACCAAACTCACCTCGACACTTGTTGAAGATACTGTTAAAGATATCTCGCCTTGATTCAAGGCTCTATTTCTGTATATCCGTTGAGGATAATTAACCCTGATTACAGGCTAATTCTTTGTGTAATTTCCATTCTAGATTGATTGTAATATTCTGTATATAGCATTATAAAGCTTATAAATTAATCATCAACTCCATCTTCGGATTGTGGTGGTTTTTATCAAATCCTCTCATGGTATCAGAGCAGGCGTTCTACCCTGTCTCTGTCGAGCGATTCTAAATTTTTTTTCTCTCCGCCGAGTTTCACTACTTCTTTATTTTATTTTCACGGCGTCCCTGTTCATCGTCTCTGTCATCGTCGCCGTTGAAGAAAGACGTGGCAGCCTATGTGTTCATCTACAGCATCGCTCCGATGATGGAGCGACACGTAAACAGTCAAAGCTTACGTGTCACCTTTGACTGTCCACATATACAGTGGACCGGTCAAAGTTCAGTAGTTTTATAAATATTTTGTGGTATTCGTTATTATTATAAATAAGTTATTTTTAATCGGTATTTTGGTAAAATTCCCTAAAAAGTAACCCCAGCAAACCAAACTCACCTTGACACTGACCACCTTCTCGTTCTCGTCGTAGAAGATGAAGGTGGCGTCGAGCCAGTCGGGATCGTTGAACTCCAGAAGGTTCCCTCTCTTGTTCCTGTAGATATCCCACATTCGGTCGATATTGGCATGATGACCAAAAAAGATCGGATCCCTGGCCGCCGAGAAGAAATTGCCCATGTCTGTGTTTGGGGCTTCCACGTTCCCAACCCAAGCATGAACCACATTATGCATGCTTTCACAGTAGCCCATAGTTTGCTTAGACTTTCGGTCGGTTGGCGTATCCCCGGCTCTCGCTGGAGTTCCCATGAACAGCCGCGGTACCGCCAGAGTGGTCTTAAACATAGTGTCCAAGTACTCCAGATTCTTTTGCACTACATCCGCCGGCGGCGGCTGGTCCTCTATGTCGTAGCTGTAATTAAGATTGACAGAGTCATTGAAGTGGGAGGAGTTCCGGTTGGGGTTGTAAAGACTGGAGGAAGGATCCAAGTAGATATCCGGGATCTTCATCCCGGCTGGAACGTCGAAGTTCCAGTAAGGAAGAGCAAAGGTGTCGTCGTTGATAATTTTCCCGATGATCCTCTCCAAGAAGTATAGGTAATAGCGATGCCATGGGAAGAACAGCCAGCTAAAATGGACCTGCAACGGCGTGTTCGTTCCCTTTTGGTTGTAAGCCTCGTTACAGTAAGCGCAGTGGATCTGTGCCTGCTGCAGGTAGTTCCAAGGGTGGCTCCGGGGAAGGGCTTTCATCTGGGCTATCACACTCTTGAACCGGTCCTTCTCAAACTGACTGAGGAGGTGGGCCGGCTTCCGTCTCCGCAGGGGCGGATTCACTGGAAACTGGTAAGGTTGGACATTAATAGGTTTGCTAAAGTCATAGGGCGGGCAGCACTGGACCGGAACTTGGTCCCCATACCCATCCGGGTAGTTAGCCGAACGACAAGATGTAAGTTCCGGCGGCTCAATCGGAGCACCAACCGCTGAGGGGTTGCCGGCGAGAGCGGTGGCTCCATAGAACCCTCCGAGACCGAGCAGGACGTTGCGACGGTCCAATCTGGCCGGAGTGGGTTCACCACTCGTCTCGCTGCTACTTCTAATACTAGTATTTGCGCTTCTCTTCTCACGTACATTGCAGTCTTTGATCTGGAGCGGGCATGCATAGGAGGTAGGGGAGGAGGAGGAGGGGAGGGTGGGTGTGGGGACGCTGTTGGACAGCACAATTGCCATTGTTGGATCGTTTTCGTGCTGGGTTAGTGTTTTGAGTCGGGAGGGGAGAATGGGGCTTTAAATAGAGGAGTAGTGAGCTCCTTCCCGCTTCTTTTCTCTCGTTCGTGATTACTGGTCGGTGGGAAAGCGGTGGCAGAGATGAAGACCGGTAAAACTATTTCCTCATTTGCATGAAGCACGGGTTTCAGATAGGTCAATGCAAAATATGACACAATTATTGAATGAAAATTTCACGTTAAATGATTTGTAATTCCTTGAACCATATTGGCTGGGCGAAGATATCCAAATCTGGTCCCCTTTAAGCTAGAAAGCAACCAAAAGATTGAACCGGGTAGAGGGAACGATTATTATCCATATACATGTGGCCTACAATTAAAAAAAACAATCCACGTGCATTTCGTGGTTTATTTTTTATTATATTAAAATGGAAATGGGCCATCACTTTCAAAGCACATGGTGGTGGTACATATATGGGTTTTGAGCCGGTTCACACACGAGAGGAAGCGTCCACGTGGAGTTCGTGGTCTTTTCCGATTCCTAAATTGTTGCCTATCTCATTAACTGAACAACTTCACTCTCCATTATCTGCGGTGACTCGAACCTGGCATTCTCGATTCATCCTATTTTAATAAAAATATAATTTTTTATTTTTTTAAATAGTGTATATATTGAAACAAATTGCCAAGCGTGTTAGAGAATTTTTTTTCTCGAACGAGCCATTCTAAATGGGGAAAGGGTTCCTACACTAACGAAGATCAAGGTTCTTGAGACTAAACCGTATGAACGAGGGCCTGCGAGATCCAAAGACGATCAAGAACTTCTTATGGCAAGTTGAACGGTACTTCATAGCTTCAAATCTCACGAATAAGAAAGCAAAAGGTTAGTACCGTATTTATGTTTCTCATTGATGATGTTATCTTGTGGGGGAGAAGAAGACTTGGTAACATCGAGAATGGTGAAAACGTAGTTAACACATGGTAACTATTTCAAGCAGGAGTTGAAACACCATTTATTTCCCGACAATGTCGATTACCTAGCTCGAAAGGAATTGTGTGTATTGAAGAAAAAAAGGACGATTCATGAGTATATTCAGTCTTTTATTTCTTTAATGTTAAACATTTCTAGCATGACCAATGATGATCAATTTTTTCTTTTCTTGCAGGACTTCGTCCGTGGGTAGAACAATAGTTGATGCGTAGGGAGGTGAAGATACTTGCAATCACTTTAGCCACGACAAAGAAGTAGACTGTTTTTTAGAGAAAATCTGATGATAATGCTGCCACATCTATGGATATGTTGATTTTCAGGATTCTATAGATTTTGCTCATGGAGAAAAAGAGAAAGACACTCATTAGGAGAAAAACAAGAAGAAAAAGAGGTTATGGACTTGTATCCTAACCCTTCCCCTGAAACTCAATTTATAGATTAATCAAATTATAATATTACAATTATGACCCTAGAACTTTAACCTAATTACATCAATGATGATTATCCAAATCTACATAAATCAATGGAAGATAAATCAATTACATTAATCTAGGAAGATTTGCCAAATCTTCCAACTTATGTGATGAGGATTCCAGCTCGTGCTAAATCTTCCAACTCATGTGATAAGATTCCAGCTCGTGTGATGACTCATTATGCCACCTCACATGATCATGGTGGGTCCATATCTTATGGGCTTGGGCCCATCTTCCAACACTCTTGGATATGTGGGCCTTCATTGGTCATGTGGGCTTGGGCCCATCTTCCAATACTCAAGTTGGTATGAGAGAACATCATAAACTCCCCATCTTGCTACAAATGGTGTATAGGATCTTCTCATATAAAATGGACCCAACACTCCCCCTCATGCTTGTGGTCTCTTCCATGAGGCATAACTGGCATAAGTGAGAGTAAAATCACTCCAAGCCGTATGACATTGCTCCATACTCTAGTCATAACCCATGTTGGATGTAGGATATCTTCTGTAGGTAGTGGGTCTATATCTAATACTTAGATGTGTAATAAAACTCTTCCATCATCATGTATAAACCCTAGACATCGAATGTCAAGTGGTAGGAGTAATACATGCATATTAAGGGGGGTAATTACTAGAAAGATAATATTTTGGGGACACCTTGGCTTTCGTCATGCATAAAATAGTCAATGTTGATAAAAAATAGTAATTGAGAAGTCATTTTCAATAATAATCTCTCATCCAAAGAGACGCAATAGCTGCAGCTGAAATGGGCTTGGGCCCATATAATACGAACCAAAATAAAAATCATTGTAAAAAGGCCCATGAAATAATCTGATGTGAGTATTTGCACCAAATAATATACTGACCAAAGAATATGTTGTGAATACCTCAAACTAATAATCCAGTCAGAGAAATAAAATCGAGTTGCGCCGAGTCAAATAGTAAACCAATATATCCGAGTTGTAGAAGAAATATGTATAAAACTCGGGACCTGAACACGTGTATATCGAGGTAGAAAAATAAGTAGCCCGAGTCACGTTGACCCAAACTGGGTTGAGCCAAGTTAACTCGACAGATCTGAAACATCAAGGGATCACTGGGAACTCAGCCCGGTCCGGGTTGGGTCAGAATAGGCGCAGCCCAGCGCTGGATCAAAATTTCCTAACTTAGAAAAATTTAATCAATCTGCCTTCGTCTTCCTTACGGTGAAGAATTGCTCGACAAATGAACTTCTTCTTCTCCCCTTTGCCAAAAGACTCTAATGGACTCGGTACGCTGGTTGCATTCATCACCTATCTTTTCATCGGAAATAGAGTTTTCAGCATAGGAAATAATCGCGCAGAAACAAAAAATGGACTCACAAAATCGTCTTCTCCGAGCAGCTCTGAACAGAGAGGCAGTCGGTAGAACAACCAGCTCTTTGTCAACCTCGCGACGCCGAACAGAGTGGAATTGTAGGAAAAAAACTTGGCAGAATAGAAACTCGGCAGAGTTGTCTTCTCGATCACAACAATGGGATAACTCGGAGGAGTTTGGTGTCACATCTCTGGCACAGCAATGGAAAACGAAAAATTCTGCTGTCAAGGAAATACTTATCTGAGACGGTCAAACGACAAGATCAATGCTGGCACCGGCGGATTGCCCCAACAGTGCTACATGGAATAACGGTGTAGTTTCTAATCATGGCTACAGTCACATTCGTGAGTGGAGATAGAGAAGGCATGATAATGAAATGACAAATAACACAAAGTAGTGCAGCATCAGAGTATACAATCAGGTAGATGTCAGACCAAAGAGAAGATAAGTGAGTCAATTCGTTTAATGGTTCGCACTAGATACCGTGATACCAGACCGGGTTACTGTGAGACTGGATTAAGAACCATGCTGGAGACAGACAGAACTCGGTATCTCGCTTTCAACAGAAGCACTTTCACTTCGTTGATTAATTGAAGCAAAGGAGACAAGATATCTAATCTTGGCTTAGCCGTCTCTAGTGGCTATGGAACCGAGCAAAGAGATTTGTTCATGAAGTCACCATTCCAGAGAGAAAAGATAACCGAGAAAAATAAAAACTAGAAAGTTTTTGGAGGTGAAGTTATAAACAAACTATAAGCAATATGAGCAAAAGAAAAAAATGGGTTTATGGAATCCTGAAAATCAATGCTCTGATACCATGTTGATTTTCAGGACTTCATGGATTTAGCTCATGGAGACAAAGAGAAAGACACTCATTGGGAGAAAAATAAGAGGAAAAAGAGGTTATGGACTTATATCCTAACCCTTCCCTTAAAGCTTAATTTATAGATTAATCAAACTACAGTATTATAATTATGACCCTGAAACTTTAAACTAATTACATCAATGATGATTATCCAAATCTACATAAATCAAGGGAAGATAAATCAATGAGAATAGGAACAATGAGAACCATAAGAAGAAAGGTAATCTTAAAAATGAGAACATTTGGTGAAGGATTATCCAAGTAAGAAGAAGCTAATAAATGCTATTAAAGTGGACGATAGAGTCAATCAATTAGGTGATGAGCAACATGTTGAAGAACGTCGGGTTGGTTCGTTGATGTTGCTTAACTCAATCCAAGCAATGGTCGAGAAATCCATAAGTCATAAACTGATTTTACTTGATGGTTTGTTAAATGATGGCAAAGTGAAAACTCTGGTTGATTTGGGAGCAACCCACAACTTCATCTCGGAGCAGGAAGTTACACGATTGCACTTAAGGTGGGAAGTGGCTAACAGTCGAATAAAGGTTGTCAATTCTGAAGCCAAACCCATGCTTGGGGTGGCCAAGCATGTTCTTGTTATCATTGGGAAGTGGGTTGGCTTTTTGGACTTCGTTGTAGCTCATTTACACGATTTTAATGCGATCTTTGGGGTAGATTTCCTTTGTGAAAGCAAGGCCTTTGTAATGCCCTATATGGGAATGATAGAGATTACGGATGAGGAAGGACCTTGTGTAATTTCCGGTGTAGGAGACTATGTAAAGGGGATAGCAGCCATGCTTATAGCCCTCCAACTTAAGAAGGGTGTGAAGGGTGGAGAGTCCAACCTTCTTGTTTCTTTGGCAGATGAAAAACGATGAGTTGAAGGTCGATCCATGCCGATTGAAGAAGAGGAAACCCTAAAGAAGGACTTCATGCCGAAAGATTTGCCATGGAGGGAGGTTTTAAACATGATTAGGGGCGATCAGAGTGCCAAAAAACCAAATTTGGCACAAATTCGTTTTGATGCAAAAGCGCATGAAAAGCAACTCAAGAAGGAGCCAACAAACTGATTTTTTGACTTTGCCACATTTGTGTTCATGTCGAGCGAGTATGCAGTAGAGGAGGCCTTTGTGACGGGATTGCAAACCCTTGTGTCACTTGACACATTTTCAAGCAAGTTTGGGAGGAGCCCAATTGACTTGCATTTTGCCAAACAATTGAGGGAGCACATCTGTTTGGTAGGTGTTTCTTCTCAGCCATCAAGGAAGGTAACGCAACGAGGGCGAACATGACTTGGGCAGCACAGTTGTAGATGGTTGTAGCACGGTCGACAACCAATTTTGGTGAATTCATATGTTGGACGGCCAAAGTGGAGAACTTTGGTGTTGGCATCAAAATAGGGTTCCCAAGGTGGAATATCAGCCCCAAGTCCGTAAAAAGACCATTTGGCGTAAAAAAACACTCTCACATGTCCCAAAAATGTGAACCTCGCACGAAACAGCCAAGGTTGCAGCAACAAGGGTGCATGGGCGTGTGCAGATTGTTGTTGCAGCCCAACCCCCCCACGTGTGGCTGCACAAGCATGTGGGCATGTGAGCATGCGGGACGCTGGCACATGGGATGCGCAGGAGTGTAGATATACTGGCACGGGCAAGGCGCGGGTCACTAGTGGCAAGCATGGGCCGTGCGGCTAGACTTGCACACATGGAGCGCGTCTAACCCTGCTCTCTGGTGGCAAGCATGGGTCGTGTGGTTAAACTTACTAGCACAACTAAAATTTCTAATTAGATCATAACTTAAACACGTTTCTCTAGGTTTGGGTTGTTATGCCTAATTAGTTTAGTGTAAAAAATCATTTGTACATTGAATCTCTACTTTACACTTCTCGTTTTACACAATTTATACAAAAATAGAGTACATAAATTACAAGATTCATTTTTGTAATCTCTTGGAGGATAAATCAGAGGAAATCCTCCTCTGATTTATTGGGATACAACTCTTGTTAATAGTCCCCCTCAAGTTGGTGCATATAGATCTTTGATGCCCATAGTCGAGAAAAAAAATTCAAGAAGTGGTGGACGTTCGATAACATAGCCTTGAAGCTATTCAAGGGCTAGAAGACGATGTGCATGCCACCATTGTAGTTCTAAAGGCATATACTCGCAACAATCTTGTTGAGATGTGAATGGAGTTAGAAGAGATGTGGACGAGAATGGTGATTCTCGAACGAACCGTTCTAAATGGGGAAAGTGTTTCTACATTAATGAAGATCAAAGTTTTTGAGCCTAAACTATACGGGGGCTTACGAGATCCAAAGACGATCAAGAACTTCTTATGGAAAGTTTAGCAGTACTTCAAAGTTTCAAATCTCACAAATGAGGAACCAAAGGTTAGTACCGCATTTATGTTTCTCTTTTATGATGCCATCTTGTGGGGGAGAAGAAGGGTTGCTAATGTCGAGAATGGTGAAAACTCAGTTGACACATGGGAATATTTCAAGCGCAAGTTGAAACACCATTTCTTTCCCGACGATGTCGATTACCTAGCTCGAAAGGAATTGTGTGTATTGAAGAAAAAAATGATGATTCATAAGTAGATTCAGTCTGTTATTTCTTTAATGTTAAACATTTATAACATGACCAATGAGGATCGATTTTTTTCTTTTCTTGCAGGACTTCGTCCGTGGGCAGAACAATAGTTGAGGCGTAGGGAGGTGAAGATACTTGCAATCACTTTAGCCACAACAAAGAAGTAGACTACTTTTGAGTGAAAAAACTGATGATAATGCCACCATATCTATGGATAGAAAAGGGAACAATGAAGACTATAAGAAGAAGTCTTCTTGGAGACGAACTTCTGAGGAAGAAGAAGAACTATACGAAAAAATGTATTCTTAAAAATCGAAAGATTACTTATTTCCTTTGATAAGGAGAACATTTGGTGAAGGATTGTCAGAGTAAGAAGAAGCTACTAAATGTTATCAAAGTGGACGATGGAGTCGAGCAAACAAGTTAATCAACATGTTGAAGAACGTTAGGATGCGTCGTTGATGTTGCTTAACTCAATCAAGTAATGGTCGAGAAATCCGTAAGTCATAAACTGATTTTTCTTGATGCGTTGCTAAATGATGGCAAAGTGAAAACTTTGGTTGATTTGGGAGAAACCACAACTTCATCTTGGAATAGGAAGTAAGACGAGATTACACTTAAGGTGGGAAGTGGCTGACAGTCGAATAAAGGTTGTCAATTCCGAAGCCAAACCCGTGCTTGGGGTGGCCAAGCATGTTTATGATATCATTGGGAAGTAGGTTGGTTTTTTGAACTTGGTTGTAACTCATTTGCACGATTTTAATGTGATATTTGGGGTAGATTTCCTTTAAAAGCAAGGTTTTTGTAATGCCCTATAATGGAATGATAAGGATTACTAATGAGAAAGGACCTTGGGTAATTTCCAGTGTAGGGGACTATGCAAAGGGGATAGCTAGGGACTAATGAGGAAGGACCTTGAGTAATTTTCTAAAGATTTTTTAATTTTTTAAAGATTTTATGATACATTAGAACGACATTATTTTCACCTCTTTTTATGATTTTATAAAAAAATTAAATTATTTTTTGTTATTTTCCGTATTCCGTTTTACTGTTTAATAAACAAGTGATATGCTACATACACATCAGCTTATTCTATAAAACAATAATACCACATATCAAATGAAATGAAATACGGAATAGTTTATTCTATCGGGTTTATAAACCCTTTACTCTTCTTGTTCAAGATCATTCACTAACTACAGACTTACCGCATGAGGTATGTCAAGCCAGGGTTAAAATTATAAAAGGGCACTTATCAAGCACAACCACCACCTTGATGCATGCACAAGCTTTGCACATTTGTTTAAAATTTGGAGTACCCTGTTTCATGGCAAGCACTGAGAGTACCATTCTTCAACAATTTGTATTTGTTCATGGCAAGTAGTCAGTGTCAACATAACTCATACTTTTTTTGTTTTGGAGAAGAAAACAGAAGCCATACTTAGAAAAAAGCAAAATATAATATCAAGTCCAAAAGCATCATGGGAGATGATGGCAGTAAAACAAGTAGAAAGCATCCACTTCAGTCACCACCAACTTGTCTTTTCCAAGTGTCCTCGACTATAAGTTCATCGACACCCCAATCTTCATAACTGCCAAATGTTCCAGGGATACCAACTCACACTAAATTTCTGATTAAACATAAAAAGAAACAAGTGAAACTAATCACGAAAGACCTACCTTCCATCAGGCAGATATCGACGAATTGTGAATGGGATTTTGCGCTCTCTAACCTCTTTCATGGCAATCTGTAGTGACAGAAATAGACACATTTGAAACTTAAAACCAGGCCTAGAATGGGGTTTCTTTTACACAAAATAAGTTCTGGAGGCTTCACAGTTACTAACCTCCAGTGGATCAGCTTCACCCTCCTGCTCAACCACCACAGGGGTATTCATACTGTTCAAACAAAAATAACATTTCACAGGCATTGTCACACAAAAATTGAACTTAATAGTACTGACTAGGATTACTAGGAAATCATAGGACAACCTGATCTGCAGAGCCCGAGTACCAAGTATTCTAGCATGCTCATATTTAGTCATGTATTTCGATGTCTTTTGAGGCCGCTGAGTTGCTGCTTCCTTTCCTTTTGCCTCACCTTCAGGTTCAAGAGTATCAGGAATCTCTTCATTGTTATTATCAACCTCCTCTTCATCACCTTCCTGCAAACAACCAAATTTATCTCTAAGGATTCGTTTCACATGTTTGAACCTGCAGAATCTACCGCAAGTAGCATCTAAAATTAACTCATACAAATGGGAACTGATCATTTACCTCAATCTCTGGTTCCGGAGGCTCATCCTCATATCTGCACAGTACTTTGAAACATCAAGACTAAACAGTAGTTGCCATTCAAAAAAAAAAAAAGGATGATGCAGACTTCATTGAAAGTTGACAAAGCAGCTGTGTCAAAATAAAAATGATAAACCAGCAAGCCTATACAGCAGAAGCAGGTCTAGAAGTATTCATCGCTCACTTGAAAGTTATGAGATTGAGGTGAAATAGCAAAGAGATGTGATGGTATGCTGTCACAGACTGCATATAGTGTTTTGTAAATTACAACAATACCCTCTTTAGCTTAAGAATGAAGACTTCTGAATTTCTTTAGTCCACGTCATTATAAAAAAACATAAATTACCCCATGTCCACGTCATTATAATCTTCATCGGCCATTGCTGTTGCAGCTTACTCAGTAACTATTCCCCTCTCTTTAAAAAAAACACTCAACTGAAGCCTGAAAAGAACAAAAGAAACCTTACACAACAGATTCCTCGTGTCCAATTGTAGAACAGAAGAAGAACCAAATCAAAGAGGGAACATCTAAACTTTAAAGAAAACAAAAGCAAATGGAGACTCTCGCTGCAGCCAATTGCATATATCAGAGAAAAGATATTAGCTTTAAAATGCTCGAGCAAATAGGAAACAAAACCATTCAGACTAAGATAGGACATAATAAAAGATTACCTGTTCAAGACAGACAAGAGACAACAACAAATCGACTGCAAAAGAGAAGAAACGTATTCAAGGCGAATTCATTGTGGAACAACAATAACTGAGTGTTACACTAATCTTTTTGGTAGAATTGACAGGAGTGTCTATCCTTTGTAAATTATTAGGGGTAGAATCGAGCCAAGCTTGAGCTTACATGAGCTTGAGCTCGGTTTGACATCTAAAACTTCGCTCGAGCCTATAATTGAGGTCAAAACTTGAGAGCAGATCAAGCCAGAGACCATCTTGAGTGGCTCAAGCTCATCTGGCTGTCATTCTTATCAATACGCAGTCTCAGGAACATCAAATCTTATCAGTAAAAAGCTTCAAGTCATCAAAAGCCATCTTCATCGTTGTTATATCTTAATTTACATGGGGTGCATTAACCAAAAACAGTGAGAAACTCATACGCTGTTTGGGTGGAAGTATTTTGATCCCCTCATTCAGCGGCTAGTAAAGATTATTGTATCATAGGATTAAGGAAAACATAGTAATGGTTCTCCCCATCACAAATTTTAAAAAACAAGGTGGCTTGTTGGTCCTTGTAAGTATTGATTCACAGAAATTATGGAATTATATTTACAGAAACAGGCTTCATGAAGCTCTCTCTAGCAAGTTCCCCACAGTTTAACCATACAACTGATGATACAACAGCATATATGAAAATAACATATACTAAGCAATAGAATAAAAAAACACATATGAAGACAAAATTTAATAAACAACAGTATAAGACAGCATAAACTGCACAAACAGCAAGACATATATGAAAACAGCATAAAGAACAACTTCCCACACCTAATCTCCTGAAAGCTTTAAGCTCTTATCTAAAACATCCAAACTCCCAGCTAAATAGAAAAGCTCTTGCTACTGAACTAGGATTTTATGCAGGAGAAGCAACAACAACTGATGGTATTTATAAGCAGTATAGTGCATTGTAGAAAGACATAAACTGTTCCAGTTGGCGTTCGTTAGGTCAATTTTCTAGCTTTCTCCTAAAAAATTATGTAAAAGATAGTATTTTCTCTACCGGTTTTGAATTAACTAGGATACGAAAAATATTTATCTTCACGTTATATGCTAGATTCTGAGCGATTCAGAATTAACTCGAGGAGTATAACAGTTTCTACTCCTTGTATGCACCAAATACCTAACTGATCTTCTTGGTGAGAAAATAAACCGTAATTCTAGATTTCTTATTACCAAAGCACAGCTGATTTTTGTCTATCTTTCTCTTCAAGAAAAAGAAGGGGACAGACCAAGGCCTTATGACAAAAGAGGAGAGCGAAACCTAGAACGACAGCACTCCGACAACGAGACACCCTGGACAGAAAACAGGCAAGAATACCTCAGAGATCTTTCTCTACTGGACTCCAATCCCATACTCTGATTTGAAGAGACTACTAAAAGAAAAGAGAAGAATGGGAACCATCGAGTTTCTTCAACGAACAATCAATTCTCTGGGTCTTCCTTTCTTAGTGTCGTTGGGTCTCCAGTGGTAAGCTCTCCGACTACTGGCTTGGCAAGGCTGGCCTTCTATTAAACATGATAAGCCCCGACCCTAAGCCCGAAGCTCACTGAACAGATAAGAAGACGAACCGAAGGGAAATTCATCCCTTTTCCTCCCCTCTCTTAGGTGAGACACTCGTAGCGTCAAGTGTCGCGGGCGTCGGGCGGAATATTAGAGGCAGAAACAAAAAAAAAAGTTTCCAATCTCTTCCATGTGTATTTCTTGGTTATAGCTCATCTCATCATGGTTATCTTTGTTTTCATGTTCCCACTACCAGAATGTATGTTTCCAGGGACGTACTATTTGATGAAAACACATTCCCCTTCTCTATCTCGTCCACACACCCTCCCATTCAAAATCTCACCTCACAAAATAGCTCCATCCCCTTGCCCATTGCCAACTTAAGTCCTCATCCAATTAATCCTTTGCCTCCTGACGCTGGCCAAATTGATTCTTCATCTCCTCCTAATTTACCTCCCACCTCATCTGCCGTAGAATCCAGCCATTCCTCCGAAACTCTATCCGATGCCTCTCGTCAACCCTCTGCTTCTCCTTAGGGCACAAAATCACTCGTCTTCCCCAATCGTGCCCTTACCCATCGAGCATCCCTTTCCAAACACTCACATCATGCAAACCAGAGCTAAATCAAATACAACCTGTCCCAAAATCCGAACGGACGACACCATTTCTTGCCCTTTACCTCGAGCTCATGTGACCATCATCCCCGATGAACCACAATCTGTCACCGAAGCTTCAAAATATTCAGAATGGCGACACGTGATGCAACTGGAAATCGATGTCCTCATGTCCACCAACACCTAGTCCTTAGTTCCCCCTGCTTCAAATCAGAATCTTGTTGGCTGTTGATGGATATTCAAAACCAAGCTTCTGTCAAATGGTTCTATCGAAAAGCGCAAAGCCAGACCGGTCGCCAGGGTTACAGTCAACTCCAGGGTTTGGATTACAACGAAACTTTCAGTCCTGTGGTGAAACCCACTTCAATCAGGTTAATTCTCTCAATTGCAATTTCTTCTCGCTGGCCGATACAACTGTTAGCCATCCAAAATGCATTTTTGCATGGGACTCTCGATGAACAAGTCTTTATGACTCAGTCACCAGGGTTTGTACACCCTCAATTTCCTCGTTATATCTGCAAGCTCAACAAAGATTTATATGGCCTTAAACAGGCTCCCCGAGCCTGGTATGCACAATTGAGTTCTCGGTTACATGAATTGGGTTTTAGTGTTTCCAAATCCGATTCATCGTTGTTTATCTATCAGCATAACTCAGTGATTGTGTATTTTCTGGTATATGTGGATGATATAGTGCTTATTGGCTCCAATTCGGATGTTCTAAAACACATCATTTCAGTTTTAAGTACTAGTTTTCCTCTTAAAGACTTGGGGCCTTTATACTATTTTTTGGGAATTGAATGTCATCGTACCAACACTGGACTGAAGTTATCTCAAATGAAATACATTGTGGAGTTACTCAAAAGGACGAACATGTTGAATTGCAAGCCTGTCGGCAGTCCTATGTCTCCATCCACCAAGTTATCTGCCTTTGATTCAACTTCTGTAGAAGACTCTTCCTTTTATAGAAATATTGTGGGAAGCTTGTAGTACTTACTGTTTACAAGGCCAGATCTTGCATTCTCTGTCAATCGTGTGTGCCAATTTATGCATGCTCCATGTATATCTCATTGGCAAAGTGTTAAAAGAATTTTACGGTATTTAAAACACACATTGGACTATGGTCTTTGGATTACACCATCTCCCATTTCTTCTCTTTCTCTGGCTGCCTACACCGATGCAGATTGGGCAGGGTGTCCAGATGATAGAAAATCAACTGGTGGCTATTGTGTCTTTTATGGCAAGAACTTGGTTTCCTGGAGCTCCAAGAAGCAATCAACCATAGCTAGATCAAGTACGGAGGCAGAATATAAAGCACTAGCTCATGCTACTTGTGAATTATTGTAGCTGCAATCACACCTCTCTGAGTTAGGAATATTTTTAACTATACCCCCTACTCTTTACTGTGATAATTTGGGGGCCACTTACCTCTCCATGAAGCCAGTAATGCACTCCCGTACCAAGCATGTTGACATTGACTATCACTTTGTTTGGGATCGCATTCAAGCCAAAGTTTCATTTCTATCAAGCAAAGATTAAGTTGCTTATATATTTATAAAACCATTGTCCACTACCAGATTTTCAACATTGAGATCGAGCCTCACCATTCTTCCCGATAAGCTCGGCTCGCAGGGGCATATCAACAATACAGAGAAAGGCACTTCGTCTACACATACAAAGGATGTGCCAAACAAGAATCTTCTAGAAGAAAACTGTTATACATGTGTCCCTTTATTACTTGTAATTCTGAGCTATTGTTACTCACTTAAGGTATATAAATACCCTTTGTATCCTCTCTGTAATTCAAGAAACAGAGCACAGAAATGAGATAAAGAAATATTGTTTTATCAATACCAGACGAAAGAAAGAACTCAAAAGAACAGGTTGAAGATTTTATAGCTTACCTATTGGGTACGCGGCGTCGAACAGAAAGGAGAGCTGAAGGGCAACTAAGAGGGAAAGAGAAGATTGATCAAACAAAAGTTCAGGGCTCGAGCCGAAGTCTCATGCACATCGGACAATTTCCGAACTGTCCGTGTTTGTTCAGGTAATCAAAGGCATAAATTTAGTAAATTTTCGCTTCGTAAATTAATGACAAAACTATCCTCAAGGAGGGTTTGGAGGTTGCAATAGGGTAAAGACATTCTTATATAGTGAGATAATGGTTGATTGGATGGCTAAGATAGTCGTTGATCATGATCGGGTGGCTGCGTCCTCTCGCTTTTCGCTTCAGACCAGTGCGAAAGAGAAAAAAAAAATTTTGCGGCTAACGAAAAAAATAGCAGTTTTCTGTTAGAGAATCTCAATCAGCGACACTGCGGGTCGGAATTCCGCCGGAGATGGGTGACTTGGCGGGCAACAACAACGGTAAACAAAGAGCTCTGATTTTTCGGCTCTGTTTCTTCAGCCACGAGATCCGAAGATTTTCGGTTTTCTTTCTTCAGCAACGGGATCCGAAGATTTTCAGCTCTCTTTCTTCAGCAACGGGATCCGAAGAATTTAGGCTCTGGCACCGGCGGGTGGACAGAGAGCTCTATTCCTTCAGTGACGGGGGGTCTCGTTTTGATTTTCGAGATCATCCCGAAATTTTTCAACTCTGGAGAGGACTCGCTCTCTCCTTTCTCCTTCTACGGCTTCGGCATTGGAACATGGGAAAATCGAACGGAAGACGAAGGCTACGGCTGCCGCTTCCCATGTTTGTTTAGGTAATCAAAAGCATAAACGTAGTAAATTCTCGCTTCATAAATTAACCAATAGCAAAAATACATTCTTATATATATAATGAATAGACGTTGATCCGATAGTTGAGATAGTCAAAAAAAAAATTGAAAGGATTTCATATGAAATTCCATTTAAGTTGAAAAAGTGAGAAATTTTCATTAAAACTATCTCTACTACAGATCCAACATCATCTATAATGCAAGAAAAAGACTATTAGATACTCAATTTTACCTGACTAGTTGTTCTATTGTTCTACCCATGTAAGGATTTACCAATTTATTGCATAGCTTTATTAAATAGAGCATATAAAGTCTAGAACTCAAGTTGGTTAGCAAATACAAGAGATCGATTAAACTAAAGCTATATAGATACTCAAGGTATATAGATTTGGAGCCTTGTGTAAAAATTAAATTGAGCTCCTAATTTTTGTGGTAGTATGGAATTTTGCACTTGTTAACTAGAATGTGTGTTTATAATTGAATTACTACGGACACGATTCATGGGTCACGTATGAGTGCAGTCAAGCAAAGATCCACTAACATTAGCCAAACAAGTAGCAAACAAAGATTTATTTATTACTTCATAATATAGAATAGGAGAGGGATTCATTGAAGCCCCATGTGAGGCACATGTTATGTTCCTTTCCTAGTCCACAAGTGACACTTGAAACCGTGGCTTGTAGTTCAAAAATGTTGCTCGAGGACCCGGAGGGGGTGTCACCCATGCATCACAAAGGGGCATCTCATGTGTCGCTTCCCGTTCTATGTTAAGACGTTAGCTTATCCAAACTTTTATGGGTCCAAATTATTATTGTAGCTCTTTCTTTACTCTTCACCAATACAAATTGCCCAATTCTTAGTGATACTACCATCGTAATTAGCATCTCAATTGTATGATTTCAATGTATGTGCACAATAAAATTTGTAAAACTCAACTTTTAAAGTTTGAAAAGATATGGGATAGCCCAAGTTTAATGTCTAATGTAATAGACTCACCAGCAAACGAATAGTGAACTCAAACTAATTTATTTCAAGATAAGTTCAATCTAGTTCAACACAAAAACACCAAGGACACACTGAATTTCAAAATCACAAAGAGGCTTATTAGCCTTTTCAAAATATCTCCTTGTTTTGGAATTTATGAAATGATTTTGTTAAAAAAAAACTCCCTTTCATGTCTCCTTGTTTCCAAACTACTTGCATTCCTTCTTGAGCGATATGAGAAAATCTGCCTAGACCTTTGTCCAATAAGGCATAAGCTCCATGCCTGAGCACTCTTTGATAGAGTACAGTTAATTCTAGAGTCTTGTCATGTTAATTGTTCTAGCATGTGAATTCGAAGTGGTTGTTGTGTGATTTGAATTTGAGGTGCATTTAAAAACCATTTTTCATTGCTCTTATCTTTTGAAATCGTTTGATTGAACTTGGTCTAGCAAATCTAAACTCAAGATTAAGATCCTTGACTAAAGAGCTTGATTTGTGAAATCATATTTGGCTCGAGTTGGTTAAATTTAAAACTTCCATTTTTAAAACTAATCCTTTCATCAAGCTTTGATTCAAAATGTGGCCATCCAAGGACCTAGAGATGTTGTATACATTGAATAGGTATTTATGATTGTGTGCATATTATAGTTCTTGAATTGTGAAAGCTGGCTATTAAGAGGTATATTGGAAGATATGAACAAGTTGGGGGGTCATTGATGTAATTAGCTTATATTTTTGTCTCTTATTCACTCTTACTAGAGTGAAGGGTGTAATTATAATATTGGTACTTTTAACATCTATAAATAAAGCTTAAAGGAGAGGGTTTGGACAAGTTCATAACCCTTATCTTTCTCCTCTTTTCTCCCCTTCGTGTGCTCTCTCATCTTCCTCTCCTAGATGTCCTTTCTTCTCTCTTCTCTCTTCTTCTCCTCTCTTCTCCTTCTTCTTTTTCCTTCTCTCTTTTGGCGAAGGAAGTAATCTATGGAGTCTTGAAAATCAACAAAGTATAATAGACCTTAGAAGCAATTTGTTGTACATGTTGTAAGGCAACTCCAATCTTAGTGGAACTCCAAAGTGCCAAAATACTTTGCGAGTGGATTAGCAACCCCTATTAGGATTGTCAATCACCATAAATCCAACATGTATATTTTATATTGTTGAATTTAGGACCCTATGACTGAAATCTCGAGCAAGATCAGAGAGGGAGAAGAAAAAAAACAAAGAGAGAGAGAGAGAGAGAAAGCTTGGGTTGAGAGGAGAAAAGAGAAAAGAGAGAAAAATAGTTTAGGATAGAGAGAGAGAGAGCTCGGGTTAAGAGGAGAGAAGAGAAAAGAGAAAAAAAAAGTTTAGGATAGAGAGAGATTCTTCATGAGTTGAGAAGCGGAGAGTTTGATTGGACCCTTTAACCAAATGGAATAGAGTAATTTGGACAGCAACATTGACATAGCCATTGTTGGATCGGTTTTGTGTTGGGTTATGGTTTTTTAGTCTGGAGGGGAGAATGGGGCTTTAAATAGAGGAGTAGTGAGCTCCTTCCCACTTCTTTTCTCTCGTTCGTCATTACTGGTCGGTGGGAAATTGGTGGCAAAGGTGAAGACGGTAAAACTATTTCCTCATTTCCACGAAGCACGGGTTTCTGATGGTTAATGCAAAATGGAGCAATTCTACTCTCCTTTCTATGTTAAAAAGTCAGGGAAAGGTGGCAAAAACGTATAATAAATAAGAAGGGACCCCGCGTCACACTTAACACACATATATGCATTCAAGTCACATTATAATTTGCCATGGCTTGGTGCGACAACAAAAATTGTTGTTGATCGGGCGGCTATGCGATAGTTGTTGATTAGGGATGACTGAGATAGGGTTTTGCATATTTATCACTAAATAGTTTTTTGTATTAAATGATTAACATATTATTTTATCAGTATCTTTATTTTATCACCAATAATTATTTTATGTACTTATTTAGCACTTGGAACAATTTATAAATATTTACTAAAAATATATTATGACTCTCAAATGCATAATAAAATAATTGAAAAAATTTACTTTTCACTCTCCCCTTTTGTTCATCATATGAAATGAATCTTGGATCTTTCTTGGCTAAAAATAAAAAAAAATGAGAATTTGATTATTATTATTCCCAAAAATAGTTGACTTGTCGAAAAAATAGTATGTGACTTTAAAGTAGGGGTGGCATCGAGTTAAGCCATGCCCAAACCTGCCTATGTTCGAGTCGAATTTGATTTAAATATTTCAAACTCGAGCTCGAGCTGAGCATATCCTCGAGCCTAAAATTGTAATCAAGCTCGAGCTCAATAATTTTAATCGAGTTCGAGCTCTAACCTACATTTAAAATTTGCATAAAATACAAGTCAAATAAATTATATATAAAATTATGTATACATTTTACATAAAATTGGGTATAACCTTTACTTAACATTGGATATAACCTCTGTACATTAACCCTATATAAAATTATCTATACTCTATGTATATAATTATTCATAAAAACTGCATAATTATGCGTAAAATTTATTCAATAATCAAACACAAAAATATTCTTTTGAAAAACAACGCTAGTTTTGTCCATTTGTCCTCAATCATATCGTTCTGATTCAAGGACTAGAAAACCAGATCATGGAGACAGAGAAAAGTTTAAGAAAAATGGTTTTGGATGACTTAATCGTATGCCCATTTTCGTTTTTCTTCGGAGCATGGATTCATACAGTAATAGTTCTGAAATGCTACCAATTTGTTCTTCAAAAAAATTTGAGTGCAGTTAGCATTAAGAGAGTACCTCAAACAATTAAAGTCTCTTCAAGAGCCATGAGGAAGAGACAGTCAGAGTTCAAGAAACAGTTTTATTTATTTATTTATTTTTTCACATGCTTATGATCTCGCACAAGTGAAGGATGCATGTGAGAAATCGCACAATGTCTTCACGTACAGGGGGGTGGGGTAGGGTGGGGATTTATTTCTCCCCCTACTTAGGTCTTTGGTTTTCTATCGAGACGACACGGGGCAGGGGGTTTAGCGGTGCCATCCAGAAGCTGTCGTCAGGGCTAACGACTGTGATGGAGGCAACAAAGACTAAAGCAACGACGAAGGCAAACGAGAGGAGGAAGAAATCGAACTGAGCAACAGCGAAGGCAGCCGACAAGCAGCTATCAATGGCGACAGAGGGGGCCACAACAGTGGACGAGAGGGGCTCGACGGTGACAAGGGGATGGCCTCCCGGTCTTGACTCCCAAACCCTTGTTAAGTTAACTAGTTGGATTGCAAGCTTTTGAACCTAACCGTGGTTCGGTCTAGCTTGGCTCGTTAACTCAAACAAGCCTTATCATATCTGGATCTCGAATCGAACCAAGCCGGAACCGAGTTGAGTTCGAGCCGCTCTCGAACCGGTTCGATTCGATGCCACTCCTGCTTGAAAGGAACATGGGACTATGGCCTTAATTGTAATTTTGCATTTGATTTGAATCGATTATGATATTGCTCGCTAGAAAAACCATGGGTGGCTTTTCACATTTCCAGGATCATCGGATTTCCACTTTGCTATTGCAAATTTCGAGGAAACATCTAATGCCTAGATTTCTCAAAAAAATTTCACTCTACTTTTCTCATTTCAAAAGTTTGGGAATTTCTCAAGTCTTCACTCCAATGATATTAATTCTCGGTAACAGATTTCATGGTCACAAGAAATATACACTATACGCTACAAAATGAGGAAAGAAAAAAAAAAGTTTCTTTTCTCTCTTGTTTGGATACCCATAAAAAGAAGAGAGATAAAACGTGGTTAAAATGAAAAAGAAAATAAAATTAATAATTTTTAAAATTTTGTAATAATTAAAAGTTTATGCAAGCCTAAGAACTAAAATATCTATAATTATTAAAATATTATAAAAATATTAATACATTAAAATCATATATTATTTATAAATTTATTATAATAGTAATTATTATTATTTAAAAAAATGTTTAGAGGTTCTAATTATAAAAAAAGTAATTACTGAACATAAAAATATTGTAAGTTTAAAGTTTTAAGCTACTTGGCACGGGTCAAGGTTAGCACAACCCGAAGACGACCTTGAACCCTAAAAACCCAAACCCAAAAAAACTTGAAACGTCAAACCCGATCACCATCCAAGATCACAAATCACCCCGTTAAAATTTTATTTATTAGGTGCAACCCTTGTTCTCTGATATTTATTAAAAAAAAATTGAAAATAAACTTGTGCACTTTTTTATAGCTTTATAAATTTAAGTCCATAAAGTAGATTCCAATTACAATAAAATTACCTTTGTCCCAATTACACCCAAACTCTAAGACTTAAAGATAAGTCATAACATAATTAAATCACTCAATATAGATAAAAGCCAAACATAACTTAAACTAGAACTCTTCTAGGACGTGATCATAAGATAAAGATGCCTTTATGAGTCCTTCTAGATCTTACAACTTATGTGATAAGGAGGTCAGATTGTGGTAATCATGGTGGATCCTACTTTTTATATGCTTGGACCCATCTTGTGGGCTTTCCTTGGTCGTGTGGCCCATCTTATAATACTCTTAGATATGGGGGTTTTCTTTGGTCGTGCGGGTTTGGGTCTATCTTCCAATAGTCCCCCTCAAGCTAGGGGTGAAAGAATAACATGAACTCTCAGTTTGCTGCAAATGATGTATAAAATCTTTTTGTATAAAATGACACATCTTCCAATATACCTTCATCTTCCAATACTCCCCCTCTCGATGTTGCATCCTTCCATGATTTATTGAATTATTTAATTATGCTAGGACTTATCTTTAAGTGTTAGAGTTTGGGTGTAATTGGGACAAAGGTAGTTTTATTGTAATTGGACTCTACTACTTTCTTTTATTATAAATAAAGGTCCATGTACTCTGATTATAATAAGTTAATGAAGTTAATGAAATATTTTTTTTTTCATAAATTTAACACATGCAGTAGCGAGTTATAATTCCATACCAATCGATGCCGTTTACTCCAATTTTTTTGTGAAGAAGAAAGGGGACGTATGAAATCTCCAAGATGATAAAATTCTCCTCACTTTCCTTTTCTTTTATTTTCTCTCCAAATTCTTTGATTACGAGATAGAAAAAAGTTTAACTAAAAAGAGAAAATAACTTTTCATCTTATTTTATTTTATTTTCTGTCCATGAACAAAAAATCATTTTATTTCTCTTCATTTCTTTGTCACCTCTCCTTAAAATTGTTAGGAAGGGTGGGGCCTAGTATCAACACAGATATCGGTTCACTAACACCATTTATCCACAAACAAAATATCTAACCACGATATTTTTTAAATTAGATGAAAAGACAAGATTGCCCCCTCAATCTTCAGTAATTATTCCAAAACACGAAGCCATAAAGAAAAGAGACAGAAAAGTCGACTCATTATTGGATCCTTCCACAGACACAAACATACCGCTTAATAGGCCTGCGCGGGCACCAGCTCGATGTGGATCCCTCCGATCATCACCTGGCCGTTCCGGGGGACGATGTTCACAGCGATCTTCTGCGCAGCGTCAGCGCCAATGTTCTCCAGGATGCTTTGGATCCCCAGCTGGAGACCCGCCTTGACGGTAGGTCCGTCTTTCATGACGTGATTGTTGTGTCGGACTCTGGTGAAGCTTCCGGAGAACGTGCCGGGGCCGACGGTGTACGTATCCTGTAAGAGATTGTCCACGTACACGTCGAAACGGATCGGTTCTGGGTCCAAGGTATCAATGTCGTCGATGAAGAGGACCTCCACGAAGGCGGCCTTCTCCGCCGAAGTGCGAGAGGCTTTAGGCCGGGTGACCGCCGCTCGGATGGTCTCGTTGAGAGGACGCGGCGATGGCCCGAAGTCGCTGAACAACTTGGGGTTTGTGATCGGCGCCTCCCGTGGTTGTACTATTGGCACGCTAAAATTATTGTCTGCAAACCCGTACCCCAAGTCATTTACGTTCAGACAATCTCTCACCTGTTGCACATTTCAAAACAAAAAACTGTTTTACGCTAAACGAACAACTAAAATTTCTTTGATAAGTAGGCGTAATTAGAAGAAGATGATTATGGGTACATAATGCGAAAACGGGAAGATAAAAAGTAACCGCAGCAACCCAAACTCACCTTGACACTGACCACCTTCTCGTTCTCGTCGTAGAAGATAAAGGTAGCGTCGAGCCAGTCGGGATCGTTGAACTCCAGAAGGTTCCCTCTCTTGTTCCTGTAGATTTCCGACAGTCGGTCGATATTGGAATGAAGTGTTGGAATTATGGTTTCAAATATATTGTTTATAAAATAAAATTACCACGTGGGCCCACTTCTAGATGCTTTGTTATTGGATGTTCAATACAGGGAATAATGGCCAGCACATCCCCCTGTAGAGGTAGATTAAATGGGTGCATTGACTTAGTGGACACATCCCTTGTGAATAAGGAGATGTGTCTCTCTTGAGGGGATGTATCTCTTCTAAGAGGATGTGTCCTTATGAATAGTCATTAGTGTCACACCCTTTGAAAATCTATAAATTCCTCCATGGTCTTACAAGTGAGGCTAAGGTTATTTTGCACACCCAGTCTGGCTGAACGGGAGCAAGCTTATCACTTGTAAACGAATTATCAAAGATTATCTTGTGCACTTCAAGTTCTATTTATATTCTTCAAGATGAAAGGTACGCTCTCTTTATTTTTATTATTTTAATTCTATGATATATGTATGGCTCTCATGATAAGAAAAATTATGGAGGATTTAATATTTATTTCTATTATGTTTATTTTATTATTATTAGACATCAAGTCTAACAAATACAAGTGATTAATGCCTTTGTTGGTATCATAGAGATAGATTCTAGGTTTCTATATTTTTCCATAATTTTTTTTGGATTTTTTGGCTATTTATATGTGAATGAAAATAAGCCTAGTTTAGGCTTATTGGGTTCTGGCGCCGCTTGCGGGTCTGCTGCGCGGGCCTGTTGCGCGGGCTACTGTGCACGGGCCTGCTGGTGCGGGCTGCTGTCCACAGGCCTGCTGGTGCAGGCTTGTGCGGTCCGGGTCGTTAATGACCCAGAACCATGAACCACACCGGGTTTTACTAATATAATGAGCCAGAATGTGTTTTAAGGGTTTATTTTACCCAGAATTGTATTTTGAATAGAATTTCCATGTTATTTGGAATTTATTTGGCTATTTGAAGTATTTATAATTTGTGTTATTGCATGCCTTGTTATATATTTATGTATTTATATGTGAAAATTAACTTAATTATATAATTTGAAAAATTCCCAAAGGGTAATGCATTTTGTATAGATTAAATTAATTTTATGTGTGTTTATTTTGAGTATAATTTGTTTTATAAGTTATACGATTAGCAAAATCCCCAAAGGGTAATGCGAATTGTATAATTAGATTAGTATGTTGTAAATTAATTCATGTGAATCCCCAAAGGGTAAGTATGAATTAATTTATTTGTTTGTTTGCTGGTTTGTGATATTGTTGGTTGTTTATCATGGGTGGAATGATTTGCCTAGTAACTCTCATGAATCCCCAAAGGGTAAATGGGAGTGCTAGATGGTTGAAATGATTATATAATTATGTATGTTCTTCCAAACATTGAAATATTTTCTGGATGACAGGAATATCCAGTAGTGGACATAATTGTGCTGAGTCCCTAAAGAAAAATGTACTTGATAGGACTAATTATGTGAACTGCTCACAACGGGTTGACTTAATGCTACGAGGCTATAGGTTTGATAAGATTATCAAAGTGGATACTCTTCCTCAAAGACCTTCCTGAATAAACTACCCCGATAATCTGAAACAGTATAAGAAGGACCTTAGAAAATTCAAGGAATGGGGTAATGCTAATGAAATTTCTAGGTCACATATTCTTGGGGCTATAAGTGAGACTCTCTTGATGACATATTTTCATGTCCCCACTACAAAAGAGATTCTCGACCAGATTGAGGCTAAATATGGTAAAAATTTGTCTACTCACATCAACAACTTATGGCAAAAGTTCACTCGTGCCAAATGGGAAGAAAATGCTGATGTGAGAAAACATGTAAATGACATACTTGTCATGGCAGATGAGTTACAATATCATGGTAGACCAATGGATGAAGAAACTAAAGTGGTCACCATTATCAACTCTTTACCCAAATCTCTCAAATATATTCAAGACTTTTATTCTTTGTCCAAGACAAAGTGGACTATATTTGATTTGATTAATATGATCGACCACCAGTCCGAAAGACTCAATCCAAGTATTGAGTTAGATAAACCTTCACCTAGTGCTAATGTAGTTTTGAAGCCGAAGAAAAAGAATTTTAAGAAGAAGGGAAAGAACTTTCAATTTCAAAACTTCAAGGACAAAAAGGTCAATCAACAAAGGGTTGAAGTACATGCAAATCAACGTGTTTGCTTCTTCTGTAATAAGCTAGGACATATAAAGAAGTATTGTAGGGCTTTGAAAACCATGCAAGAAGGGCAACAGAAGAACACCAATGAGTCCTTATCTCTTGAAACTTGTACTATTTATATCAAGCCTTTCAGTTGGTGGGCTGATTCTGGTGCAACTGTTCATGTATCGAATGAGTTGCAGGGCTTCAAGGAGCTAAGAAAGATTGAGGACAAAACAAACTTTATTTACATGGGAAATGATGAAAAGGTCATTGTGGAAGGCGTGGGAACTTACCGGCTAAAGCTTGTTGATAATAAATTTTTTGATTTAGAAGATTGTCTTTATGCTCCTTCTATGAGAAGAAGTCTATTATCTGTATCTTGTCTTGAGAAACTTGGATTTACATTTTACTTTGGAAATGGAAAGTTTCTTATGTTACAAGATGATAAAGTTATTTTGAGAGATTTTCAAAATTCTGGTCTATATCAATTGCAACTTAGTGGAAATATGGTGTTCAATGTTTCTACATCTTCAGATATTAAAGAAAATGAATTATATTTGTGGCATTTACGACTAGGGCATATAAACAAGGATAGAATTACAAGACTTGTGACACAACGATTATTGAAAAATCTTTCACATAATGATTTTCCTATTTGTGAGTGTTGTATATATGGGAAAATGACAAAGATACCCTTTCCATCCAAAGGCTCAAGAAGTTCTCATGTTTTGGATATTATTCTTTCTGATATATGTGGACCTATGAATGTGAATACTCGTAATGGTCATTCGTATTTTATCACATTTATAGATGATTTCTCAAGATATGGAAGAGTATATTTACTGCATAGAAAAAATGAGGCCTTAGATTATTTCAAAACCTTCAAATTGGAGGTAGAAAATGTCACAGGAAAGAAGATCAAAACATTGCACACCAACAGAGGTGGAGAGTATTGTTCGGAGTTATTCTCTGAATTTTGCAAGTCAAACGGGATTATCCATATGTTTAGCATGCCTTATACACCTGAACAGAATGGTATTGCTGAAAGGAGAAATCGAACCTTACTAGAGATGGTAAGATCTATGATGGCACTTGCAAATTTGCCAATATCCTTTTGGGACGAAGCATTATTGACAGCTACCTATATCTCAAATAGAGTACCTTCAAAGTCGGTTGAGAAAACACCTTAAGAGGTATGGTCAGGCAAAACTCCTAGTCTTAACCTTTTTAAAGTATGAGGATGTGTTGCTCATGTTTTAAAACTTGATCCTAAGGACAAATTGAAGCTAAGACTCCAAGATGTTTATTCGTTGGGTACTCTAAACATTCGAAAGGATATAGGTTATATGATCCCAAGGAGAAGGTGATTATTGAAAGTAGACATGTAAAATTCATTGAGGATAGATTTGATTGTGATGAAGATTTAGGTATGAAGTCTCACTTGGAAGAATGTGTTGAAATGTCTTCTTTTGAATCTCATTCTAATATAGAGAATTCCACCCAAATGGATATTCGAAGAGGGACTAGAGAAAGAAAACCTAGTCAACTCTTATCATCTTCAGATTTTTATACCTATGCTGGAGAAACTTATGAAAGACCAAGGTTGAATGAAGATGTTACTGATCCTGACACTTACGAGGAAGCACTCCTTGATGTGGATTCCGACAAGTGGAAGTCGGCAATGGAAGAAGAGATGGACTCTATGTATAAAAATGAAGTTTGGGAACTTGTTGATCCTCCTACATCGGTTAAGCCCATTAAGTGCAAGTGGATTTTTACAAGGAAGAGAAATGTTGAAGGTAAATTTGAAAGATTCAAAGCTCGTCTTGTTGCCAAGGGTTTTACTCAACAATACGGGATTGATTATGATGAAACATTCTCTCCTGTTGCAAGAATACAGTCTCGAGCTCTCCTGGCATTGGTAGCATATTATGACTATGAGTTGTTCCAAATGGATGTTAAAACCGCTTTTCTAAATGGAAATTTGGATGAGAAGATTTATATGGAACAACCACGTGGATTTGTTAGATCTGGAACTGAAGCAAAAGTGTGTAAGTTGGACAAGTCTATTTACGGTTTGAAACAAGCCTCAAGATTATGGAATATCAAGTTCAATAAAGCAATTACAACGTATGGTTTTACTTAGAATCCAGAAGATCACTATGTTTATATAAAAACAGTGGGAGATCACATTGTTTTTCTTACTTTATACGTAGATGATATTTTATTAACCGAGAATGATTTTCAATTACTCCAAGGTATAAAGACATTTGATATGACAGACCTTGGGGAAGCTTCTTATATTCTTGGCATTAAAATTCTACGGGATAGATCTTTGCAAAAATTGAGTTTGTCTCAAGAGAAGTATATCGAACACTCTTCTGAATCGGTTTCACATGTCTACTGTATACAAGGTAAAGTACCTTATGATAGCACTAAAAAGATGAGCCATGTGGATTGTCCTTCTCGCCTCAAAGATAAGTTGGACGAATCTAAGTATCCATACACTTCTGCTGTGGGGAGTTTTATGTATGCTCTTATATGTACAAGACTTGATCTTGCTTATGCTGTTGGGATTCTTAGCCGGTTTCAGGCTAATCCAGGTTTCACTCACTGGGAAGGGGTAAAATGGGTAATGCGCTATCTAAAAAGAACAAAGTCATATGCTTTGACTTATCAAGCGGACAAGTTGGAATTGGTTGGTTATTTCGACTCAGATTATCAAGGATGTGTTGATACCCGAAAGTCTACTTCTGGTTTTATCTTTATGTTTGGAGGAGGTGTCATTTCTTGGAAAAGCAAGAAGCAAGACTGTGTCACGCAATCAACCATGGAGGCAGAATATGTGGCTATGAATTTAGCTACAAGGGAGGTTGTCTATCTTCGCAAATTCTTACGAAGTCTTCTAGTGGTAGACTGTGTGGAGCGACCTATTCCTCTCTTTTGTGATAATGAATCTGCTATTGCTATCACGAAAGATCCGAAGTGTCACTCCAAAGCTAAACATATCGAAGGGAAATACCACTACATACGAGACATGCTGAGGAAGGAGGAAGTTGTTCTTTATAAGATATCTTCTCAGGATAACTTAGCTAATCCACTAACCAAGTGTCTTCCCGTGACCAGTTTCACTTTCCATATGGGGAACATGGGTTTGATTTGTTTATAATTGGTGAGACCAAGTGGGAGAACATTGTTTTGTATGCATTATGGTCTCAATGATTTGTAATACTATGTATGTCATGACATTGTAATTTATATTTCATGGAATGATTTTGAAAGAATGCATATACTTTTGTGAGATAATATGAGTACTCAGTGTATGCCTTGAGATTCAGCTTCCTTATTAGGTATGCACTTGTAAGTGTATATGTGAGGGTCTCAATAGGGAATGACGTTTGAGTCTCTAAATTGCCCAGGCCAATGGGACTACATAGGCACAGTTTCCTTTACGGCTAATACTCATGCAGGTATAGAACTTTACCCTGAGCTCCTCAAGTATTGAGTATGCTATGGACGGTGAGATGCCTTGATGTCTAGCTTTTCTATTAGGTATATACTTGTATGTCTAAATTATTCAGGCCTATGGTACTGATTAGGCACAATTACCTTAGTGGCTAATACTCGAACTAGTATAGAGCTTTACCCTGAGTTCAGGTCCGAGTATGTTATGAATGGAGACCGCTGAATTGGCAAATTTGACAAGTATGGATTTGGTTTATTACCCAGCCTTGGATATCTAAGATATATATTGTGTAGGCCCGGGTTAACTACACATGTATATTAAAGTGTTTAAGGTAATGCATATGGTCATGGTATGATTTTATGTGTCAAGATTGATTTTTTATGTTTTTTCGAAAATCGGAATTTGAAATGGATTTGAAACCAAGTGGGAGTTTGTTGGAATTATGGTTTCAAATATATTGTTTATAAAATAAAATTACCATGATTCATATGGCGTGGGGCCCACTTCTAGATGCTTTGTCATTGGATGTTCAGTACAGGGAATAATGGCCAGCACATCCCCCTGTAGAGGTAGATTAAATGGGTGCATTGACTTAGTGGACACATTCCTTAGGAATAAGGAGATGTGTCTCTCTTGAGGGGATGTATCTCTCCTGAGAGGATGTATCTCTTCTAAGAGGATGTGTCCTTATGAATAGTCATTAGTGTCACACCCTTTGAAAATCTATAAATTCCTCCATGGTCTTACAAGTGACTCTAAGGCTATTTTGCACACCCAGTCTGGCTGAACGGGAGCAAGCTTATCACTTGTAAACGAATTATCAAAGATTATCTTGTGCACTTCAAGTTCTATTTATATTCTTCAAGATGAAAGGTACGCTCTCTGTATTCTTATTATTTTAATTCTATGATATATGTATGACTCTCATGATAAGAAAAATTATGGAGGATTTAATATTTATTTCTATGATGTTTATTTTATTATTATTAGACATGAAGTCTAACACGAAGACTATAAAAGATCGGATCCCTGGCCGCTGCGAACAAGTTGCCCATGTCTGTGTTTGGGGCCTCCGCGTTCCCAACCCAAAAATGAACCGCATTATGCATGTTTTCGCAGTAGCCCGAAGTTTGATCAGCCGTTCCGGCGGTTAGCGAATCCCCTGCTCTCACTGGACTTCCCATGAACAGCCGCGGCACCGGCAGAGTGGTCTTAAACATGGTGTCCAAGTACTCCAGATTCTTTTGCACGACATCCGCTGGCGGCGGCTGGTCCTCTATGTCGAAGCTGTAATTAAGATTGAGAGACTCATTTAAGTGGGAGGAGTTCCTGTTGGGGTTGTAAAGACTGGAGGAAGGATCCAAGTAGATATCCGGGATCTTCATCCCGGCTGGAACGTCTAAGTTCCAGTAAGGTAGAGCAAAGGTGTCGTCGTTGATAATTTTCCCGATGATCCTCTCGAAGAAGTAGATGTAATAGCGATGCCACGGGAGGAACAGCCAGCTAAAATGGACCTGCAACGGCGCGTTCGTTCCCTTTTGGTTGTAAGCGTCGTTACAGTAAGCGCAGTGGATCTGTGCCTGCTGCAGGTAGTTCCAAGGGTGGCTCCGGGGAAGGGCTTTCATCTGGGCTATCACACTCTTGAACCGGTCCTTCTCAAACTGGCTGAGGAGGTGGGCCGGCTTCCGCTTCCGCAGGCGTGGATACACTGGGAACCGGTAAAAGGTTGGACATTAATAGGTTTGCTAAAGTCATAGGGCGGGCAGCACTGGACCGGAACTTGGTCCCCATACCCATCTGGGTAGTTCGCCGAATGACAAGCTGTAAGTTCCGGCGGTTCAATAGGAGCACCAACCGAGGAAGGTTTGCCGGCGAGAGCGGTGGCTCCATAGAACCCTCCGAGACCGAGAAGGACGTTGCGACGGTCCAATCTGGCCGGAGTGGGTTCACCACTCGTTTCGCTGCTACTTCTAATACTAGTATTTACCCTTCTCTTCTCACGTACATTGCAGTCTATGATCTGGAGCGGGCATGCATAGGAGGTGGAAGAGGAGGGGAAGTTGGACAGCTGCATTGAGATAGCCATTGTTGGATCATTTTCGTGTTGGGTTACTGTTTTGAGTCGGGAGGGGAGAATGGGGCTTTAAATAGAGGAGTAGTGAGCTCCTTCCCGCTTCTTTTCTCTCGTTCGTCGTTACTGGTCGGTGGGAAAGCCTGCATAAATAGACGTTCATCACAATTGGAGGGTGAGATAGGGTTATTGCATATTTCACATCAAATGATTAGATCATCCATTCAACAAATGAGATGGGTGACACGTGTAACAAAAAAAAAGAAACACGTGCGTCTGACTTTACATGTTTTTAGTATCAATCGAAAATATGACACAATTATTGAATAAAAAATTAAAATCTAAATAAAAAATTTACATCTCAAATAAAAATCCAGTCGTTTGGCGGGACGAAGATATCTAATCCGGTCCCCTTTAAGCTAGAAACCAGCCCAAACATTGAACCGGGTTCATGGAAAATTATTACCCATACACGTGGCCTACAATGAAAAAAACAAGAAAAATGTGTCCACGTGCATTTCGTGGTCTATTTTTATTATATTAAAATTGAAATTATCCATTACTCTTTCAAAGCACATTAAAGGACAGTGTCAGCGTCCACATGCAGTTCGTGGTCTTTTCCGATTTCTAAATTGCCCATCACATTATGGGTTGGGGGGGGGGGCTTTGGGTTAGTCACTTGAAATGAACAAGTTCCTCTTCATTTTCTGCGGAGACTTAGAACCTCGCATTCTCGATTCATCCTATTTTAATTCAAATGTAATATTTTTTTAAAAAATAGTGTATATATAAAAAATGTAATATTTTTTAAAAAAGTAGTGTATATATTGAAACTAACGGGTCTTACTATCTCACAATAATTGGTAATATGATCCAACGATAACGGATCTGTCATTTTAATTTCAAATGGGATTCATTCGCTTATATCTAAATGTAATCTGAATGTATTTCTTCATCAGAAATAAAAAAAAAATTAACATGGTATCAGAGCGACGATCCTGAGATCACTCTTTCTATTTTTTTCCTTCTGTCTCGTTGCCGTCGAAGTCCAAACCCGCTGATCGTCAAGAGACGCAACCGGAGCTCTTTTATTCTCCACCAAAGGTCTCTCCCAGATCCAACCACTGCGTCGTCCCGGCCACTGCGCCTTTCGACTTCCTTTGTCGCACAGACGACGCTCACAAACTTTCGCTCCGACATTTGGCATCGTCCCACCATTGCCCCTTCTGGCGGCTGTTTTATTTTCTCTCTCGTTGTGTCTGAAGAGAAAAAGCCAGAAGATGAAATATTTACAGCACCACCTAGGTGCTAATGCGCTGAATTAAATTAGCGCTTTTCCCAAGGTCCAAGCCAACCCAAAATGCCGAAACATTGAGCCGAGCCGAGCCAAAATTAATTGAGCAGAAACACTGAGTCGAGCCGAGCTACAATCAATTGAGCGGAAACACTAAGTCGAGCCAAAATCAATTGAGCCGAAATACTGAGTCGAGCCGAACCAAAATCAATTGAGCCAAAACACTGAGCCGAGCCAAGCCACACTAGTTTTCTGTCGAGTCAACTCGGACCTAAGGAGTCTAGCTCGAAGTCCCGAACCGAAGCCCAAGCTGCAGTCTGCGCACACCAACTTCCAACAAGGATATCGTTAGTATGACATCCAACTTTGCTAATTCGAATCACCCATTGTATCTGCACCGTTCAGATAAGCCTAGGTTGGTTCTCATACCACAACTTCTCACTGAGGATAATTACAACACATGACATCATTCCATGACTATGGCCCTCACAGTCAAAAACAAATTTGGTTTTGTTGATGGATCTCTCCAGCGACCCGAAAACAATACCGATAATGAATTACAATAGTGGATTCGTTGTGATAACCTCATCAAAACTTGGTTATTGACTTCAATCTCCAGAGATATTGCAGCAAACGTATTCTATTGTGATGGAGCACAAGCAGTTTGGAATGAATTGTGCGACCGTTTTTCTCAAGTAAACAACGTCCAATTATTTCACACTGAGAATCAAATACATGATTGCGTACAAAATAATATGTCTTTTAACTCATATTTCACAAAACTCAAAGGACTGTGGGATGAAAGAGATTTTCTTTGTCCTATCTCACACTATCATTGTGGCTCTATACAAGAGGAACTATCTTATTGAGAAACACATAAAATCATCAAGTTTCTCATGGGATTAAGTGAATCCTTAACTACAGTACGTGGACAAATATTGACAATGGACCTTTTGCCTAAGATTGGCAAGGTTTATTCCCTAGTACTCAGACATGAACGAAAGAAAGATGTATCTGATAGAGCGTCATTTAACCTGAGGCGACAGCTTTCGCTATCATAAATTCATGCAAGAAAGGTGGCTCTTCCACCTGTACAAAATGTCACAGAGACGGTCACCATGCTGGAAATTGTTGGACACATTTGAAATGCACTTATTGCTGTTTGAAGGCTCACACCGTTGATTTTTGTCAAAGACTCAAGTTTGCAAAATCCACTAATCCCACAGAGAAGAAGAACATATCCAACTCCTTTCCTTTTACTCAAGAATAATGCCAACAAATATGACAAATGCTCAGTCATAACAAGCCATCAATGGAAAATCATGTGGGTAACTCTTCTGCTCATGACAAACTTTCAGGTAAAATACTTTACTTCTCCTCTCCCAATAAGCAAGCCACATGGATCCTAGATAGTGGAACCATTGACCATATTGTTTGCTATATATATTGCTAACGTCTTGGCGAGCTGTTACGAACAAAATAGTGGAATTACCATATGGTAAACATGTTGATCAAGTTATTTTATCTTTTAGTTTGGTTCTTCACAATTTTTTATGTGTCCCAATTTTTCAATTAAACCTCATTTCCATCAGCAAGTTTATTCATCATTCTCTTTGCATCACTGTGTTCCTTATCCATTTTTGTGCCATATAGAACCTATGCTCGGGGAAGATGATTGGGATGGGAACTGAATGGCAGAATCTCTACTACCTTGATCATCTACAACCATCATCATGTTATTTCGTACATTTTTCATCGGTATTTGGCATCAATGTCTCGGGCATCCATCACCTCAAGTATCTGTCTCATTTCCGTTTTTTAAATAAAATTTTTTATAGTTCAAACAATTGTCTGGTTTGCCCCTTGGCTAAACAAACTAAATTGTCATTTCTTTGAGCACAATCTCTAGCACATTGTGTTTTGAAAAATTGCATGTTGATATCTGGGGGGGTTACCATATTGCATCGATTTCTGGGGCCCGATATTTCCTTACTATGGTTGATGACTTTACTTGATGCACATGGATTTATTTGATGCGTCACAAATTTGAAAACTCAAACTCACCTAACTAATTTTATTTGTATGGTAGAAACCCAATTTGCTTCCAAGGTGAAAGTTGTGCGTAGTGATAATGGCTCTGAATTCACTCTTACCACTTACTACTTGTCCAAAGGCATTATCCACCAAACCAGTTGTGTTCACATCCCAGAGCAAAATGGGGTAGTCGAACGTAAACATCGACACCTACTAAACATGGCCTGAGCCTTACTTTTTCAAGCCCATCTTCCTATACGATTTTTGGGGGATGCCATTTTAACAGTTATTTATCTCATAAATCGGACACCTACCCCAGTCTTGCAAGGTAAATCACCTTATGAACAACTATTTTATATTATCCCCACTTACTCTCATTTATGAGTTTTTGGATGTTTATGTTTTGCCTCTTTTCACGTCCACAAACCATCCAAATTTGACGCACGTGTCATTCGTTGCATTTTTCTTGGGTACCTTATGGACAAAAGGGATATAGGGTTTATGATCTCCAAATCAATAAAGTATTTATCTCCCCAGTTATTACTTTCTTTGAAAAAGAATTCCCTCTTAAACATCTTTCAATTGCAAATAAGAGTCTCATGTTTCATCCTCCTATAATATCTGCTATTTATGATGACCCTCTACCAGACGTACCTTTTCTTAACCCTCTATCAGACACACCTCCTCAGTCACCAAGTCCTAACATTCCCAATGTTGATCATACTTCCCCCCCTCCCCCCCCCCCCCCCCCCCCCCCAAATACCTTCTCCTACTACCATACCACCTCCTGCTCGTCGTCCCTCTACCATGCCCATTAAGCGATCTAGTTTCCTTCAGGATTTTCATGTGGAAGCGACCCTACCGTCACGGCCTGAACAATCGTCTGCCTCCAACGTGGTCACCACATTAGGTACACGTTATGACCTCTCTCACATTCTTGCTTATGCTTGGCTATCCACATCTCATAAAGTTTTTACCACTTCATTAACCATTACAAAAGAACCCACTAGTTTCTTACAGGCCATGAAAGATCCTAAATGGTATCAAACAATGCATGGAGAAATTCAAACCCTTCAGGCTAACCACACATGGACACTCATCTCTCTTCCACCTAGCAAGAAACCCATTGGATGTAAATGGGTATACAAAGTCAAGCTCAAATTTAATGGCACCGTTGAGGGTTACAAAGCTCGCCTAGTCGCCAAAGGATACAACCAGATTGAAGGACTTGACTATCAAGAGACGTTTGCCCCAGTTGCCAAGTTGGTTACTGTACGTGTCCTACTGAGTGTTTTTGCTATTCAAGGATGACATCTTCACTAACTCGATGTCAACAATGCGTTCTTACATGGTGATCTTGATGAAGATGTCTACATGTCACTACCCCCTGGTTTTGGACAAAAGGGGGAGACTCGAATGTGCAAACTAAACAAGTTCCTATATGGCTTAAAACAAGATTCTAGACGGTGGTTTTTGAAGTTTTTCACAACCCTCAAGATTGTTGGGTTTCATCTTTTAATTGATCTTCCAAGAAGGAGCTATTTATATCAGTCAAAGGTAGATTATTCTTTATTCTTCCAATCCCACAAAGGCAGCTTTATAGCAACACTTGTGCATGTTGATGATGTGATTTTGGCAGGTAACCATCTGCAACATATTGAAGATGTGAAACAGTTATTATCCAAGCAGTTCAAGCTTAAGGATCTTGGTAAGCTCAAATACTTATTGATAGGGGTGGCTTCGAACTGAGCCGGCTCGCGAGCTGCTCGAGTTTGACTTGGTATCGGCTCGGTATCTTGCGAGTTCGAGCCAACCTCGAGATCCGAAATCGGCTCGTTTAAATTAACGAGCCGAGCTCGACGGCTCGCGAGCCGGCTCATTAATTTAACGAGCGGCGGGATTCGGGGGGATTTGGGTATCGGCTTCGAGAAATTATTATTGATCAAGCTATGACGGATTTCTGTGTATTTAAAAAATTATAACATAGTCTATAGCTTTTATAACTCTACAATTTGAGTTTGTTTCTATTCCAATCACTTACAATTTGAGGATGTCTTTGTTTCAATCACCTTTTTATCTTTATCTCTATAAATTACATAATCCTCTTTTTGTCCGACCAACCACTCTCCGTCATCTTGAGGTAAAAGAAATCAACAAAGCACCCGTTACGCCTGTCGGGTTCAACTTGTGATATAGCTCACTATTGTAGTCCGACGTGCAAACCTTTGTTTTTCAAGGAAACGTGCTACTGTACTCTCACTTTCTTTTTGCAATTTGATTGAATCTGTGAGAATACGAATGAGCTTCATTGGGAAAAATGAATCTGACTGAAAAAAGAGTTTAATACGAATTGAAGAGCAAGAGGCAGTTTCTTTGTAGATTATACTAGGTTGAATTACTGTGATTTTTATTTAATAGACTTTCCCCCCTATGTCCAACGTGTTTGCCGTGCAATCAATTTTCCTTTGACGAAAATTGCAAATACACGGATGAAAGGCCTGTGCCTCTAGCTGTCTCGAATAATAAATACTTGTTGTTCTTATCCTCGTCCTCGTTATAGTGCCTAGCATGTGAAGGTTTTCACTGTTAAACAATCTGGGAACATAGAAAATGTTGAATCCATTGGAGGTGGGAATCTATCTGGAAGTTGCCCTTTGCGCCCACGAGCTTTAATGGTGAAAGGTGTGAGAAAGTTTTCATTCCTACCTATTTAAGTCTCTATTGATCTCTTCTTCTCTTCCACCCAAAGATCCATCACGCCCCCCCAGTATGGCTTTGTCCATGCTGCTTGCTTCTCCCAGCCTCATCGACTTGTGCTTTCTCTATGTTTGCATGTTGAACCTTAATAAATAATAATATTTATAGGCATTTGCCTTTATATGATAAAAAAATTGAATCAAACTAAGATTCCTAATACTAAGTATAACATAGTTAAACTTACTAACACAACTAAAAATTCTAATTAGATCATAACTTAAACATGTTTCTCTAGATTTGGGTTGTTTTGCCTAATTAGTTTAGTGTAAAAAATCCTTCGTACATTGAATCTCTACTTTACACTTTTTTGTTGTACACAATTTATATAATAATAGAGTACATAAATTACAAGATTCATTTTTGTAATCTCTTGGAGGATAAATCAGAGGAAATCCTCCTCTGATTTATTGGGATACAACTCTTGCTAATAGTCCCCCTCAAGTTGGTGCATATAGATCTTTGATGCCCATAGTTGGGAGAAAATATTCAAGAAGTGGTGGACATTAGAGAACATAGCTTTGAAGTAGTTCAAGGGCTAGAAGAAGATGTGCATGCTACCATTGCAGTTCTAAAGGCAGATACTCGCAACGATCTTGCTGAGATGCGACTGGAGTCAGAAGAGATGTGGACAAGAGTGGCAATTCTTGAACGAGTCATTCTAAATGGGGAAAAGGGTTCATACACTAATGAAGATCAAGATTCTTGAGACTAAACCGTACGAGGGCTTGCAAGATCCAAAGACGATCAAGAACTTCTTATGGCAAGTTGAGCAGTACTTCAAATCTCACGAATGAGGAAGCAAAGGTTAGTACCGCATTTATGTTTCTCATTGATGATGTTATCTTGTGGGGGAGAAGAAGACTTGGTAACGTCGAGAATGGTGAAAATGTAGTTAACACATGGTAACTATTTCAAGCAGAAGTTGAAACACCATTTATTTCCCGACAATGTCGATTACCTAGCTCGAAAGGAATTGTGTGTATTGAAGAAAAAAAGGACGATTCATGAGTATATTCAGTCTTTTACTTCTTTAATGTTAAACATTTCTAACATGACCAATGATGATCAATTTTTTCTTTTCTTGCAGGACTTAGTCCGTGGGTAGAACAATAGTTGAGGCGTAGGGAGGTGAAAATACTTGCAATCGCTTTAGCCACGACAAAGAAGTAGACTGTTTTTTAGAGAAAATATGATGATAATGCTTAATTAATAATTCTTGATCTTGAACGTCGCTGTTGACGGGGCAGTTGTGGTCTCCACGAATTTTCGTTTGCCATGTGGATATTAAAATTGTATAGTGGCAGATACAAGAGATATTACGGTCGGTGGTTCTCCACTCTTGCCTATAAGTAGATTTTCGTCAAGAAAATTACGGTCGGTGAATCTCCACTCTTGCCTATAAATTAATGTAACCAGAAAACTCATTCCATCACAAACCACTCCTCTCCAGAGTCACAGTCTCTTCCGAGAATGGCTCGCTTCGGTGCATTCCTTGCTCTTGTTGCCCTCCTCTCTTGCTCTGCTTCCATGGCTCAAGATAACACCTACCTTAACTTGAAGGTTTCTCTTCTTCCCTCTCTCTCCTTCCCCCAGGAACTGTAAACAAGGAACTCGTAAAAAATTTCGAGGGGTCTGGTCTCCTTTGTTGTGCTTCTCTGAAAATGTTGCGGTTTGTGTTACCTGCTAAATAAGGGACACCTTGGCCATGAAGAGATGATCGTTGAACATCAGTTTGTGGCTGCCTGGACCAGTTTGAGATGGACGGGGCCGTGATTGATGTTCCGAAGAATTAAAGAACTTTTCTCTTTCGTTTCTGTTTTTGTGAATGCTTGATTCTGTGCCTGCTTTGGATTGTTATATGGGTTTTTTTTGTTTCGCAGTGGCCGGGAGGAATGTGCAGCGGAAAAAATAAATGCTGTTTCCCTTGCACGATGAGCAACCCGAACGACTTCAAGATTGATTACCTCGCTCGTAATTTCCGGTCGGGCGCCCCATCATGCAATACCGACCCATTTTTTGTCAATACGGTAGAACTTCGGTCACCTTTAGTACCATCTCCCTTTCAGTTCCTTTCTTCTTTCTCAAAATTTTATTTTCTCTGCTTTTTGCTATTTTCCTGCATATGTATGTATCCGGTCTTCATCGTTTCGAGCACTCTCTACAGGTCCAATCCTATATATCGGATCTTTACGAGAACTGGCCGGGGCTAAGGTGCCCAGTAGAGACTGGAGTGTTGGCATGGGGAACTGCATGGGATGATAACGGGGTCTGCTCAGGTTTGAACCAATTCAACTACTTTTCGAAGACTCTGAATCTCTTCAAATCTTCAAGGTTGCTGCAACTTCTTGCTGCCAAGGGTAAGACTTAGTAAAGAGTAATATTTGGACAGTTAATTAGTAAGAAGAAGTGGAAAACTGGAAATTTGATCGGGATACTCTTTATTGCGTCCAGGTGTCATCCCCTCCAAACACTGGAATTACACACAATCGGAAGTGCTGAACGCCATTAACGAGGGACTAGGACTCAGGAGCAGTGCTCTAATCCACTGTGGCTCGAACAAAAGCGGCATCATCAGAACTGTCAGACTCTGTGCTGATATAACTGCTTCCAGGTTCATCGACTGCCCCAACCCATTGCCTTCAACTTGTGCCCAAAACGTTCAACTCCTACCAGTCGCCATTTCCGGGACCCATGAGGACGAAGAAGCCGCAGCTCGTACCACTGACAACATTGAAATGGTTGTTAATTAGCTTGCTGTCTGCAGTCCTTTTACATCTATTACCAGAAGGAGATGCGAGATTAATTAGGAAGCTCCGAATCTTTTCAGTAGTTGAATAAGCTGGGTTTGTATATCTGGAATATGTAATAGGATTTGCTTGCTGTCACTTAGGATTTTGTTTTGTGCATTGCTGGGAGAGAGGCTGTTGTGCCTCGTCGTTGCCGGGAGAAAAGGCTGAGAAAGGCAATTCTGTTTTGAACAGAGAAGGCTCGAGAGGCTGAGAGGGCGATGCGTTGTGTCTTGCTGTGAGAGGAGAGAGAGACTCTCTTGGGACTCTGTATTTGTGTCGTTGTGATTTCTTTGTGGGAAATCATGGACTATTGTATTGTGATCCTCTTATGGAAAATAAAATCCTCTACAACTCCGTGGGTGTGGGCAATTTACCGAACCACGTAAAATTTTTGTGCCGTGTGATTACTTGTCTTGTTATTGTCATCGATTTTTTCATAATAATTTCTTCATTTCTATGGAGTACGGTTTGAGAGAGGTCAATACAAAATATGACACAATTATTGAATGAAAAATTAAAATTTACTAGTCTATGTTTAATTTAAATGATTTGTAATTCCTTCAACCATGGCCACTCGTTTGGCTGGGCGAAGATATTCAAATCTGGTCCCCTTTAAGCTGGAAAGCAACCCAAACATTGAACAGGGTGGATGGAACGATTATTATCCATACATGTGACCTACAATTAAAAAGAAACAATCCACGTGCATTTCGTGGTCTATTTTTTTATTATATTAAAATGGAAATGGGCCATCACTTTCAAAGCACATGGTGGTGGTACATATATGGGTTTTGAGCCGGTTCACACGAGAGAGTAAGCGTCCACGTGCAGTTGGTGGTCTTTTCCGATTTGTAAATTGTTGCCCATCTCATTAAGACAAAATGAATCAGACATGAATTACTCCCCCGCATTATTCAGTTCATTCTACTAGGCCCTTTGTCCAAAATGATCTCCTCTTCATTTGAATCACGTCAGGTAATTTGCTCAGGCTAAAAACGGGGGAATTAGGTTTCATACATATAATTATTTATTTTATAATTATTGTATTAAATTAGTGATTTAACAGTCAAAAATAAAAATATAGTTAAAATAAATATTTGATTAATTGTTTTGGTTTAAATATCCCATTGCTATAATTAATTAAACCAATGGTTTTAAATTTTGTGATAATATATTATTAATTAATAATAAGTAAAAATATATATTATGTTATTGATAAAATAATATATATATATATATTTAGTATATTAAATTTTCATTATTGTATTAAATTAGTGGTTTTTAATGTTTAAATATATCTTATGTTATTAAAAAAATAATCCATATTTTTTATTTATAAAATAATTTTTTTATTTATTCAATATATTCATTTATTATTAATGTATTAAATTAGTGATTTAATAGTCATGATTAAAATATTGTTAAAATAAATATTTGATAAATTATTTTGGTTTAATTATCTCATTGCTATAATTAATTAAACTAATGGTTTTAAATTTTGGGATAATATATTATTAATTAATAACATGTAAAAATATATATTATGTTATTGATAAATTAATATATTTATTTATTTATTATATTAATTTTTTTATTACTGTATTAAATTAGTGGTTTTTTATGTTCAAATATATATGATGTTATTAAAAAATAATTTTTTTCTTTATTATATTCGCTTATGTTATTTTTAATTTTTATTTAATTTTTTATAATTTATTCTAATCACACTAATTATTATATTAACTTATAATGAACTATAATCGTTAAATAATATAATATAGTATGTCATTAATTAGTTTATTAATATATTTTAATACTACATATTAAATCACTTATAAGTGCTCTCTCAATTTTTGCATGTTGAACCTTAATCAAGAATAATATATATAGACAATTGCCTTTATATGACCAAAAATTGAATCAAACTAGGATTCCTATTACTAAGTATAACATACTTAAATTTACTAGCACAACTAAAATTTCTAATTATATCATAACTTAAACACGTTTCACTAGGTTTGGCATGTTTTACTTAATTAGTTTAGTGTCAAAAATCCTTCGGATATTGAATCTCTACTTTACACTCTTTGTTTTACACAATTTGTACAAAAATAAAGTACATAGATTACAAGATTCTTTTCTGCAATCTCTTGGAGGATAAATCAGAGGAAATCCTTTGATTTATCAAGATACAACTCTTGCTAACAGTCCCCCTCAAGTTGGTGCATATAGATCTTTGATGCCCATAGTCGAGAAAAAAGATTCAAGAAGTGGTGGACGTTCGAAAAGATAGCCTTGAAGAAAGTCAAGGACTAGAAGACGATGTGCATGCCACCATTGTAGTTTTAAAGGCATATGCTCGCAACAATCTTGCTGAGATGCGAATGGAGTCGGAAGAGATGTGGACAAGAATGGTGATTCTCGAACGAACCGTTCTAAATGGGGAAAGTGTTCCTACATTAATGAAGATCAAAGTTCTTGAATCTAAACTGTACGGGGGCTTGGGAGATCCAAAGACGATCAAGAACTTCTTATGATAAGTTGAGTAGTACTTCAAAACTTCAAATCTCAAAAATGAAGAAGCAAAGGTTAGTACCGCATTTACGTTTCTCATTTATGATGTCATCTTGTGGGGGAGAAGAATGGTTTCTAATGACGAGAATGGTGAAAACTTAGTTAACACATGGGAATATTTCAAGCGCGAGTTGAAATACCATTTCTTTCCCAATGATGTCGATTACCTAGCTCGAAAGGAATTGTGTGTATTGAAGAAAAAAATGATGATTCACAAGTATATTCAATCTTTTACTTCTTTAATGTTAAGCATTTCTAACATGACCAATGAGGATCAAATTTTTTACTTTTCTTGCAAGACTTCGTCCGTGGGCAGAACAAAAGTTGAGGCGTAGGGAGGTGAAGATACTTGCAATCACTTTAGCCATGACAAAGAAGTAGACTACTTTTGAGAGAAAATCTGATGATAATGTCATCATATCTATAGATAGAAACGGGAACAATGAAAACTATAAGAAGAAGTCTTCCTGGAGACGGACTTCCGAGGAAGAAGAAGAACTATACGAAAAATGTATTCTTAAAAATGGAAAGATTACTTATTTCCTTTGATAAAGAGAACATTTGGTGAAGGATTGTCCAAGTAAGAAAAAGCTACTACATGTTATCAAAGTGGACGATGGAGTCAGGCAAACAAGTGATGATCAACATGTTGAAGAACGTTAGGTTGCGTCGTTGATTTTGCTTAACTCAATCCAAGTAATGGTTAAGAAATTCGTAAGTCATAAACTGATTTTTCTTGATGCGTTACTAAATTATGGCAATGTGAAAACTTTGGTTGATTTGGGAGTAACCCACAACTTCATCTTGGTGCAGGAAGCAAGACGATTACACTTAAGGTGGGAAGTGCAGGAAGCAAGAAAATTACGGTCGGTGAATCTCCATTCTTGCCTATAAATTAATATAACCACAAAACTCATTCGCTCACAAACCACTCGTCTCCAGAGAAGAATATTTTAGTATCTCTTCCCTTCACAATGGCTCATCCCTTTGTACTAGTTGCTCTTGTCGCCCTTCTCTCTTCCTCTGCTTCCCTTGCTCAAGACCAGTACTCCCTTTACCTCAGGATGTCTCTCTCTCTCTCATCAGTTGTACTCTTGCTAGTTATTCCGGCTGAAAAGCTTTACTTTGTTGAATCTTTTTGCAGTGGCCTGGAGGACTTTGCAGCAAAGGCGAGTGTTGCTTCCACAGCAGATCCTCGTCAAAACGATTTCGTTGTACACTACCTTGCTCGTCCTTTGACCGGAACTTCCCCGCAATGCAATCCCAACCCCTTCCATTGCTCCCTGGCACCTCATCCAGTAAACCTTGGCTACTTTAAAATTTCTCACCCCCAAAGAGCTTAAGTGGGCTATGGAGGATGGTTGGAAGAATAAAGCAGTAATTTTAATAATAAAATAATTTAATTATATTATTATTTTATAGATTTAAATTAAACTGGTATTTTAAATAGTAAAATAACAATTAATCTTAAAAAATAGAAAGAAAAAAAAAACCGTCATCCCCTATGTTGTACAACATGAAGCAAATGTCCTCATTCATTTGCTAGGCTGAGAGGACGACACGAAACCTGAAAAGTCCCGCGGGAGGCCGACAGCAACCTGCCCGAATCCTCCGCTTCTATTCTGCATCTACAAAATGTGGAAATGGATCCAAACGAAAGGATAGATAGATTTTCGTCAAGAAAATTACGGTCGGTGAATCTCCATTCTTGCCTATAAATTATTATAACCTAAAAACTCATTTTATCACAAACTACTCGTCTCCAGAGAAGAATATTATAGTATCTCTTCCTTCAGAATGGCTCATCGCTTTGTACTAGTTCCCCTTGTCGCCCTTCTCTCTTCCTCTGCTTCCCTTCCTCAAGACCAGTACTTCCTTTACCTTAGGGTCTCTCTGTCTCTCTGTCTCTCTCTGTCTCTCTCTCTCATCCGTTGCAGTCTTGCTAGTAATTTCGGTGGAAAATACTGAAAAGCTTTACTTTGTTGAATCTTTTTGCAGTGGCCTGGAGGACTTTGCAGCAAAGGCGAGTGTTGCTTCCACAACACATCCTCGCCAAAACGATTTTGTTGTACACTACCTTGCTCGTCCTTTGACCAGAACTTACCCGCAATGCAATCCCAACCCCTTCTATGCCGCTGCGGTAATCTCTATTATCCTGTACTCTGCCGTCTTTTTTTTTTATCTCGTCTTTCACTTTTTAATTAAGTCTAATATAGACTTAATTAGTAGTGAAAGGATTTGATAAAAACCACCACACTTTGAAGGTGGTGAGGCTGATCAATTTATAAGCTTTACAATACCATATACAGAATATTACAGATCAAAACTGAAACAGAAATTATACAAAGAATTAGCCTTTAATCTAGGCTAATTATCCTTAACTGAAAGTATACAAAAGTAGAGCCTTGAATCAAGGCGAGGTATCTACAACACTGCATTAGGAAAAGTGGATGGACGAAAAAGAAGACCAAAGTTGAGGGTGCCCTTAACATAGCGAAGAATACGCTTAACAACAAGAAAATGATTTGTAGTAGGGGAGTGCAGAAATTGGCTGACAGAATTGACAGCATGAGCAATATCTGGACGCGAAATGGTCAATTACTGAAGGGTACCAACCAGAAACATATAGAGAGTAGGATCAGAGATGGGAAAAGCATCAGCAGATAAGTGAAAACAACCATGGGGGTGTGAACAGGTTTGTTGTCGAGCAACTGAGTGCGAGTGAGGATATCCCGAGCATATTTTAACTGATTGATAAATAGACCATCAGGAGTGGGTGAAGCTTCTAGACCAAGAAAATAACCGAGGGAGCCCAAATCCTTGGTAGAAAACTCAGAATGAAGCTTACGAGTAAAGCTGTCAAGTAGAGATGGATTGTTGCCAGTAACAATAATGTCATCAACATAAAGAAGCAAATAAATAAGGTTGGACTGCTTATGAAAGACAGAGAGAGAGGTGTCAGTGCAGCTGCAAGAAAACCCAAGTGTGAGAAGAAAAGAGCTGAAACACTAAAACCAGGCACGAGAAGCTTGCTTATTTGCCATAGAGAGTTTTCTTTAATAGACAAACATGAGTGAGAAAACAATGATCTATATACCCAGGAGGTTGTTCCATAGAAACATTCTTGACATCAAGTTGTCGAAGAGGCCATTTGTTGGTAACAACAAGAGAAAACACAACACAGACAATGGTAGCTTTGACGACCGGGCTAAAAGTGTCAGTGTAGTCGAGACCAGGTACCTAAGTTGGCAACAAGGCGAGCTTTGAGACGCTCAACAGAACCATCTGGCAAATATTTAGTGTGAAACACCCGTTTAGAGCCCACGATGTTGGTGTTGACAGGACGAAGAACCAAAATCCAAGTGCCATTGTGTTCATCCATAGCAACAAGCCAAGGGGCTCAGTAGAAGTAAGAAGAGTCAGAATAAGTCCAGAGGAGCCCAAGACACTAAGATGCGCTGGATGACGAGGCTTGAAAATACCAGCTTTAGCTCGGGTGATCATAGGATGAGAGCCCGAGGGAGAAGGAGGATGGGCAGCCATCTCAATAGAAGACGGACTAAAGGCCGAGGGTGGCAAAGAAGCACCTACAAGAGGATTATCAACCTGCACAGATTCATCCAAAGGGTCAGAACAAATATTACATGGGGAAGAGCTGGATCGAGGAATGTGCGGGGAATGGGGAGGAGGGGAAGGGGTGCTTGGCTCAATATGGTAAATATGTGATTCCAAGATATTGGAAATGTGAAGATAAGAGAGAGGTTGGGCATGGGAGCTAGGGATTGTAGGAAAGAGTTTCATCAAATTGAGCATAACGGGTAATATACAGCTTAGTGGTGAGAGGATCAAGACAACAAAATCATTTGTGAGAGGGACTATAACTTAAGAAAATGCAAGGAATGTTGTGGGGAGAAAGTTTGTGAGACATATGATCATGCAAGGATAAACACGACAACCAAAATGATGAAAATTTTCATAATTCGGAGAGTATCCGTATAAAAGTTCAAAAGGGGACTTACCTCCAAGAAGCGGAGTGGGCAAGCAGTTGATGATATAAGCTACAGTGTTGAAAGCGTCAACCCAGAAGTGAGGAGGAAGATGAGAGTGGAAGAGAAGTGCTAGACCAGTCTCAGTCACATGACGATGTTTTCATTGAGTACAACCATTTTGAGCAAGTGTATATGGGCAAGAGAGTTGATGATGAATACCAGAAGAACGTAGATGGGCTTTGAAGCAATTGCCAGTAAATTCGGCACCACCAGTACTTTGAAAAATTTTGATACAAGAGGAATGTTGGGTTTCCAAAAAAATTTGAAATTTTAAAAAAAAATCAAAGAAATCAAATTTAAATTTCAAAGGGTAAAACCAGGTGAATCGGGAATAATCATCAATAAAAATTACATAGTAAAGAAAACCCGAATTTGATTTGACAGGGGAAGGACCCCAAAGATCGCAATGAATGAGGTCTAACACATGAGACGCCCTGTGTTCATTTCGAGAATAAAGCAAACGATGATTTTTAGCAAGTTGCAGGTACTACATAGTTTGAGTGAAGGCAATAAAGACGTAAGAGAAAGATGTCATTTTTTATTTAAAAATAAAATAACAAAGTGATTCACATGACCAAAACGAGCATGCCATAAATCATATGAAGCACGTGTTATGAAAAGACTGACAATAAAGAGACAGGTAATCACACGGTAATCATGCACGACACACAGATTTTACGTGGTTCGACAAATTGCTTACGTCCACGGGAGCTACAAAGGATTTCATTTCAAATCAGAGGAATCACAATACAATAGAGGGGCTTATCTGTTACAACAGTAGTGTCGTCCCACTGTCTCTCACAACAACGACTCCCTGTTGCCTCTACCAACAACACCTGGAACGGTTCCCTGCTGCCTCTGCAAGCAGCACCTAAGACGGTTCACTGCCGCTTCTACCAGCAGCTCCTGAGACGGCCTCCCTGCTGCCTTTGCCAGTAGCACCTGAGATGGCTCCCTGCTGCCTCTGTCAGCAGCACCGGAGATAGCCTCCCTACTGGCTCTGCCAGCAGCACCTGAGATGGCTCCCTACTGCCTCTACCAGCAGCACCTGAGAGCTCCCTGTTGCTTCTGCCAGTAGCACCTGAGACGGCTCCCTACTGCCTCTGCTAGAAGCACCTGAGGTAGCTCCCTACTACCTCTACCAGCAACACTGGGAACGCCTCCCTGTTTCGGCAACAATGCTGAAAGCCGAGCTAGTCTCTTCCGGAGACAGCGCCGAAACCCGAGCCAGTCTCTTCCGGCTACAACGCCGAAACCCGAGTCAGTCTCTTCCGACTACAATACAGAAACCCCGAGCCCATCTCTTCCGACACCGGCGATGGCAACGACATCGTCCTTCTCGAGCCTCTCTATCTGCCGAGAGCTCCTCTCTTGTCGTTGTCCTTCTTGAGCTTCTCTCTTGCTCCAGCGGCGTCGCTTCTCACGATGGTGAGAAATCTCATCTCTTCCTGCACCAGTGACGCTCGTCCCGAGCTGCTCCGGGTCCAAGCGTCGTCTATCAACCCTCTCGCTTCTGGGTCGAAGCGCTTCTCTGCAGCGTCGACTCTCTCTATGCGACGTCGTCCTGACGAGAGTCTGAGATCAAAAAACCTCTCGATCTCCCACTGTTGCAACACTGTCTCATGCCGATGCAGAAGCCCACAGAGCTCTGTGACCTACCCCGTTTCTGTTGGTCCTGAGCTTCTATAAGTCATTTGGAAGAAAACCCTTGAGTGCAGCATATGCAAACATAAAGAAGAATTTCTAAATTCCCTCCATGTCCCTTGGGCCCACCTCTCTTACGGTGCCCATGTACTCGAGTGTTGTGGACCAGACTCCACCACTCAACAATTCTCCCACTTGGAGACTGGTACACCCAACTGCATTGCCCTTTTCCTTGAACATTACCTCCTCCACCTCTGCAACTCACTACGCCTGTCTTCATGCTAGAAGACCAACTGAAATTGCACACAACTTCAGTTTCTCAAGTGTAACACACTTCATGGCCAACTCCCACTTGCTAGAATTTTCATCTTGCAGGGTTTCTTCGTAACTCTACGAACTGCAAATACAGGAGTGGACGACTCTGGATTTGACTGCGAAATAATAGGAGTAGGTGCACTGGACCCACTCTCCCCGCCACTCACATCTCTGCACTGCACGATGGCCTTGTAGACAATCTTCTCACCTCTCGCTAGCCATCGTTTTTCCCTCAGACCCAAACCTCAGCTCTAATACCAGTTGTTATGAAAAAATTGACAATAAAGAGACAGGTAATCAATCACGACACACAGATTTTACGTGGTTCGGCAAATTGCCTACGTCCACAGGAATTGTAGACGATTTCATTTCAAATCAGAGGAATCACAATACAATAGAGGAATCACAATACCAGCAACACCTGAGACGGCTCCCTAGTGCCTCTACCAACAGCACCTGAGATGGCCTCCCTACTGCCTCTGCCAGCAGCACCTGAGACGGCTCACTACTGCCTCTGTCAACTACACCTGAGACGGCCTCCCTGTTGCCTCTGCCAGCAGCACCTGAGACGGCTCCCTGCACCCTCTGCCAGCAGCACCTGAGACGACTCCCTGCTGCCTCTACCAGTAGCACCTGAGACGGCTCCCTACTGCCTCTACCAAAAACACTTGAGATGACTCCCTGCTGCCTCTACCAGCAGCACCTGAGACGGCTCCCTGCTACCTCTGCCAATAACACATAAGGCGGCTCCCTGCTGCCTCTACCAATAGCACCGGGAACACCTCCCTGTTCCAACGACAGTGCCGAAACCCGAGCCAGTCTCTTCCGGCGACAACGCTGAAACCCGAGCCAGTCTCTTTCGGCTACAGCGGCGAAACCTGAGCCAGTCTCTTCCGACTACAATACCGAAACCCAGAGCCAATCTCTTCCGACACCGGCGATGGCAATGGCGTCATCCTTCTCGAGCCTCTCTGTCTACCGAGAGCTCCTCTATTGTCGTCGTCCTTCTCGAGCTTCTCTCTTCCTCCAACCTCATTTCTTCTTGCACCGAGCGTCGCCTCTCAACCCTCTCGTTTCTGGGTCCAAGCGCTTCTCTGCAATGTCGAATCTCTCGATGCGGCGTCGTCCCGACGAGAGTCTGAGACCAAGAAACCTCTCGATCTCCCATTGCTGCAACACCGTCTGATGCCGATGTAGAAGCCCACAAAACTCTATGACCTACCCCATTTCTGTTGGTCCCGAGCTTCTATAAGTCCCGTGGAAGAAAACCCTTGAGTGCAGCATACGCAAACATAAAGAAGAATTGCTAAATTCCCTCCATGTCCCTTGGGCCCACCTCTCTTACGGTGCCCATGTACTCGAGTGTTGTGGACCAGACTCCACCACTCAACAGTACGTAGAGATTTATTTATAAGGACAGAAAGAAAAGCAGAGTTGCCGTTCTCCAGTACATAAAGCCCTCCATCTCTTTTACCAGTTGCCACCACCCTTCCTGTTTGACGATTTTGGATAGTGAAAAAGGTATTAGTAAATGTAACGGATAGAGGGAAATCAGAGGTTAATTTACTAATTGAAAGGAGATTTTTAGTGAGATGAGGGACAACCAAGACATCTAATAAGTGAATATTTAGAACAGGAGAAAAAGTACCAGTGTAGGTAATGGGTAGAGATGCACCGTTTCCTACGATCACGAAGTCCTTACCTGTGTAATTTTTGGACTGATCCAAAGTAGATGGATCGGTGGTCATATGGGCCGAAGCCCCAGTGTCCAAAAACCTGTCAACAGCCTCGGATCCAGAGAGAGAACAAGATGTGTTGAAAGGCTTCAGCAAGATTAGCCAAGGAATCAGTCCGAGAATACCGCTGATTGCAACGGTCAGCATAACGGCCCTCCATGCGACAAAGTTGACAGCCGGGTGGACGATGACCCTGACCAGAGTGGGTGCATCCTTGGTTGGAAGAGTTGCAGCCATGGGAGTGAGAACGACTGCGCTGGTTGCCATGGGAACCAGAGGAAGTTCCATGGATATTGGTACAGTTGCAATTAGTGGCTTTGAATGCCGCAGTGGTGGCAGAAAGCTCAAGGGACCACTGGAACAACTCAAAACTTTCTGCTTTAGAAACTAAATCTTCAAAACATGGGAGAGTGGTGAGAGAAGTAAACTGAGAAGTCGTTGATCAGCTGATTTCCATGCCAGAAATTTGGGGTTGAGTGTGGTAGAGGTTGTTGGTTCAAAACGAGTTGTCGGAACAAGAGTACCATCCACATAGGCTAATAATTCTTGACTGTCAAGGAGAGGAAGAAATTGGTTTTTCCAGAGAAGATAATTGGAGGAAGAAATCTTGATAGTGATCATGTGGATTGGAGTGGTAAAAGAAAGAAGATGAGAAGATTTGGAAGCCCTCTTTTTATTTTTATTTTGGCTTTTTTTTTCTTTGTCTGCTCGATGGAGCAGATGATGCTCAAAGAAGCGCGGCGAGAGACTTCGGTAAATACGGAAGAGAGAGAAACCGGTCTGATAGCATCGAAGGCCGAGAAGAAGTCGACGGAGAAGAAACTGGCAAACAGAATAGCGATTGATGGCAAACGACGACGCCGAACGATGCTGATTCTAGAAGGTGGCAGCGAACAATGAGATAAATTTTTCTTCTTTCTGCTGGATGGAGCAGAGGATTCTCCAGGAGCTTCAGCTGAAGACAATGGCGAACAGCGGCGGCGTTGGCGCCTGCAAACTGGGGACAAGTGGTGTTGTGGCCGGAGGGCGAACAGCAGCAAGCGCGAAGAGCCTAGCGTGAGACAGAAACTTGACGGCGTATCGGCTTCAGATTCGCATCGGACGCAATCTCCAACAGGTAGCTGTCAATTGATTCACTGTCGGCAAGCAGCTACAACAGACGTCAATATAGCGAACAGCGGCACCTCGGTAGAGAAAAGAGAGGGAAAAAATGAGTAGAGAAGCTAGACAAAACGATGAGGAATTTTTTTTGAGAGAAATCTAGAGTCATGCGGCAGAAACAGGGTAGAATGCTCGTTGTGATACCATGAAAGGATTTGATAAAAACCACCACACTTCGAAGGTGGTGAGGTTGATCAATTTATAATTTTTACATTACTATATACAGAATATTACAGATCAAAACTTAAACGGAAACTATACAAAGAATTAGCCCGGATTATGGTGAGGCTGATCAATTTATAATCTTTACAATACTATATACAGAATATTACATATCAAAACTGAAACGGAAACTATACAAAGAATTAGCCTTTAATCCGGGCTAATTATCTTCAACTGAAAGTATACAAAAGTAGAGCCTTGAATCAAGGCGAGGTATCTTCAACACTTACCATGTGAAGGTTTTCAATGTTACACAATCTGGGAACATAGAAAAAGTTGAATCCATTGGAGGTGGGAATCTATCTGGAACTATTCGATCATAAATGTCCTCGAGAAGTATCTCTCAGAACAGTGATCTGATATATTTTTTATTTAATGAAACAGGTTTGACAGTCCCACAATCAAATGGATATGGGAAATGGGATATGCGTACCGGAACGTGCCGGTTGAGTACCTGAACTCTTCCCTAGCATTTACCCCATCAGCAGCGGCCTCGACCCCGCCATTATCATCGGTAAGCGAGTTTGGGCCAAAGCCGCGCCCTCTTTCCAGCACCAAAAGAGCCATAGTGAGAAGGCCAAGAACTTCTCGCTTTGCTACAGAAAAGCGCCGGGAGGCAGAAGTATTGTCCATCAATGACATTGAGCTCAATGGTCCGGAGACCACTAGGTTTGATGTGTACGTCAACAAGGAAGACCCAAGGCTCCTCTGTCGCCGGACCAGGAACGTTCACCGGGAGCTTTGTCAGGGTTCATCACAACCACATCAATGAAGATGGCTCACACACCAAGACCATCCAGAAGTTCGGTATCACTTCATTGGTGGATGAAATTGGAGCGGACGCTGATGAAAACGTTGTGGTCACTCTCATTCCACGAGATGGCAATGTCGCCATCGGAGGAGTCCATGTTGAGCTCACCAAGACCTTTAGTAACCAGTCAAAACGTTCAAGAGAGTGGTTAAAAGGGTCCATTGAACCTTTCATGTTTTAGCGTTTTGTTCCGAGAAGTTACTTTTCTATGTGCTAGTTTTGCTTTGGTTTCTCTTGGATGAGGCATTCTGCTGCCTTGTATCAGACCTTAATATCTCTTGTACCAACTTTGTTCGTAAACTATCTTTCCCATTTGGAACCACACTGATGGTTTGATTTCAATACATTGCTCATATTTGTGTAGTAAGATGTTCTTTTTTAGAGATAACGGATAACAATTATCCATTATCTCTTTTATAACACTTATCATGTTGACAACCCTTATCATATAATCTACTGATAATACTTATCTTGTAAATTTGTAACCTATAAATACCTATGATTCATTAATGTAAAACATTGGAAAATATTTTCTCCTCCCATCCGATTCTTCCACATGGTATCCGAGTGATTGATCTCACTGAATCCTCCTCCCCGTCGCTGAAGCACTAAAGCCACAACTCTCTGTCGTCGTATCTTCGGGCGCTCGTCTAAATCTCCACCACCAGGTGACCCAACTCCGATGAAACTTGTGAAAGTTGTCGATGACCAAAACTGAGTGACCACTCGGCCTTCCGATGCCCTACACTGGCAGACTTGGCAAAAATCCGATTCTGACTCCATCAAAGTTCAAAATCAGACGATGTGTGCAAGGTGTAAGACAAAGCACACGCCGTCCATGTGAAGTCCAACGTGCGGGGAAAAAAAGTCATTCTACCCTCCCCTCTACATCGATGACTCAAAGTTCCAACTCAATTTCCGAGGTACATCATATTTTTTTCTACGATCTACCCCATGCCAAGTATAGCAGAAGTAAAACAAGTATGGAAATTTTGGTAATTGTAAACTTTAATCACAAGATTTATTTTCAATTTGGGCAGTCCATATGAGAAAAGTTTCTAATCCAAAACGCCAACGAATTCTTGGTTGGAATCCTATCCAGATTCTGTAAAAACAAACCAAGAAACTTTCCAAATATAGACTTTCCTAGATTACCAACACTTTCCTAAATTAAAATTGTCAAATATAAGAGCTCTTTAGGATCAAAGAGACTTTAAAACAAGAGGTAAATCTCTGTTCAATATATTAGAATTATTTCAGAATTCTGGAATTCATGTAGAACTTCTTAGCATACATCAAACAACAATTCAAGATATCAAATTGCAGCAATTTTTCAACAAGTATTACTACAATTCAACCCAGGTATATAATAAAAAAAGGTATCGAGCAATGATAGATTAGACTATTGATTTTCAAAGAATAATATCATTAACCAGCTAAGAAAAACAATGTTGTGTGAGGCATAGAAACAAGGTCATAAAACTCCTCAAACCGATAACTTTCTTCCTAAAAAAAAACAACTTTCATGGAGTAGAAAAAATTTCAACTTTTCCTCATAAATCTCAAGAAAGAATCATAAATTCTGGACGAAAAAGATCTAGCATATATCTGGCATTAATATAAATGAAACATCAAGGATCAAACTTTGAATAAAAACTTAGCTTTCTCAAGAAATTCCAACACAAATCGAAGAAGAAGACTTCTGCTCTTTAAATCGAAACTTGTACCATGGAGTCTTGAAATAAGGTGCTCTGATACCATGTTATTTTCATAACTCCGTTATCTCTAAACTTTAAGTTCACGTGTGATGAAGGAGAGGAGGAAGGATAGAAGAAAGAATAAGAAGGCTAAAAAAATAGAAGAAGAAAGGAAGAGGAAAGGATAGCTAGAGAAGAAAGAAGGGAGAGCACGTAGAGGTGTGAATACATCAATTATAAGTATACTCTTCACCCTAATAGGTGTGAATAAGAGTAAAAAAAAGAGTTATTATAATAATGTCATTTAAGATTGACCATATCTTCCAATACCCCTCAAGCTGGTGGTGAGAAAACATGATATGTGCCCAGCTTGTTGTATGTAGTAGAGAGAACAATTCAGTTGATAAGTTATGTCAGTATATCAGCAATTTGAATGTGAGAAGAAACATGCGTAAGACATATAATTCCTGCTTGCAGCTTTTCTCTAACAAAGTGACAATCCCCTTATATGCTTAGTTCTCTTGTGAAAGACCGGGTTGGAGGCAATGTGGATTGTAGTTTGACTATCACAATGGAGTTTCATAAGTCCTCCATGGTTGAACCCCAACTCTGCTAAGAGCAATTTAACCCATAAGAGCTCACTTATTGCAAGTGTCATAGCTCTATACTCAGCTTCAGCACTGGATCTTGCAATTGCAATTTTCTTTTTTTACTTTTCCAGGTTACTAGGTTGCCTCCAACTAGAGTACAATATTCTGAAGTGGACTTTCGATCATCTGGAGATCCGGCCCAATCTGCATCAACAAAGCCTTCAATTTTTACGTGTCCATGGCATTTGTATAGAAATCCTTTTCCATAAGACTTTTTCAAATATCTGAGGATCCTTACTAATGCCTGCCAATGAGAAATCTAGGGTATGTACATGTATTAACTAACCATACTAACTACAAAGGAAATATCTGGTCTTGTTATAATAAGATAAATTAACTTCTCAACTAACTTTTGATATTTGCCCACATCAACTTCCTCTCCAGAACTAGCACATAATTTTGTATTTGTATCCGAAGGAGTATCTACGGGACGACATCCCATCATTCATGTGTCTTTGGGATAAGTCAAGTACATATTTTCTTTGTGATAGAATAGTACCATGTCTGGATTGAAGAACTTCAATACCAAGGAAATATTTTAGTCACCCCAAGTATTTCGTCTTGAATTCACTACAAATCTTATGCTTAACTTGATTAATGTCGTCATTATGACTTCCTGTCAAGATAATATCATCAACTTATACTACAAGTAGCACCACACCTACGTTAGTATAATTGACAAATACCCAATGAACTACAGAGCAACATGTAAACCCAAATCGAAGCATAACTTGCCTGAACTTATCAAACCAAGCTTGTGGAGATTGCTTCAAACCATATAAGAGGCATACCAACTTCCCCTTAACCACATAACTAGGTGATTACTTCATATATATCTTCTCCTTAATATCATCATTAAGAAAGGCATTTTTTACATCAAACTGATAAATTGATCACTGAGAATTTGTAACAAGGGAGAGTAAAAGGTGCATCTAATTAAGCTTGGCAATAGGCAAGAACGTCTCCTCATAATTAACCTCATCGCACTGAATATATCTTTTAGCCACAAGTCGGGTTTTAAGACAAACCACAAAACCATCTGAATTATGCTTCAACATAAAAACCTACTTAGAGCCCACCGATTGTTTAGCATATGGAAGAGGAACAAGTTGCCATGTCTAATTCTCATGATTGAACTTTGAAGTCCTCAATACTACGAGAGTAGTACCCAGACTACTTTTGTAATCAAGGGGGCTCATCATGATTGATCTTTGAAGTCTTTATGTTAACAAACAAAAATTCTATAATTATGTGGTGTCTCCAATTAGAATTTGGAAATGTAAAAATCTATTAGAAGGAAAACTAACAAAAAAGTCTCATGTTTGGTGCTAATAGTCATGATTTTATTAGAAAAATAATAGTAACAGAATGTTATTTTAATTGAATGCATACAGCTCACATCAATGTTATAAAACTAGTACAGACTCAGCTAATTGAACTAGGTTCAACCGAACCCAGGCCCTTGTCCAAATCACAAAACCTAAAAATTCAAGAATTAGGAAAAAAGAGCTGACATAGTTAGGTCAGCCAGTTCAATCCCACTTGGTTCAGGCACACGGGAGTTTCCCTTGTGTGCGAAGGGGGCAGAAGACAAAAAGGGAAAGGGGAGGGAGCAGAGGCAGAGATGGTGGTAGATGCCTTCTTCCCCGTCCTCCTGTGTAAAACGAGTAAAAGTGATTTACATAGGTAATTCATTTTTTACTTTCAATTGTTGGTCATGTACACTAATGATTTAGTAAATGAAAATAGATTCGAATTCCGTTTTCCTCAGCGTGCACTATTTTCAAGTAAGCTTGAACAAAAGTTTTCCAGTTTTCAAGTCACTTGCCTATGTTTTTGGCACAAAACAGCTACTGCATTTCAAAAGACAACACCGTTCCACAGAAAAGAGAGAAATCTGTTGGCAAATCAATTTTGTAAGGCCTACCGATTGGTACTTTCGGGGTGCACTTGATTCCTGCTACTGCAAGTTGCACCGCAATCGCTCTAATTTTCAGACCCATTATCTTTCAATTTTAGCCCTTGCCATTAGGGTTCTCAACTGGTTGCTTTGAACCAAACTCGCACATAATCTTGTATTCGCAATAATCTCAATTTTCTCGGATACGATGTACACTTTTTACAATTTTCAGCTATTTTAACAGCCAACTAGATATTGCCAAAATTGCAGGCATTACTAGCAAGCCATAGTACACTACATTCTCATCAGTGTCCACCTCACCCAAGCACTTCAAAATAGGGCTGAGAAAGTTAGCATTTCCCTGCCAAAACAAAAAAAACAAATGAGCAATTTCAATATTTTCACTCACATATAACCCCTTTTAACTAAATCAAAATGTGAAATCTGAAATTTTACCTTGATGCTAGAAATGGGTCTTCCCTCCTCAGCAGTTATGCTAGTCAAAGTTCTTTCCATTGCTCGGTTGAGTACAGTTTTCATGTGAGGAGTAAGCAGGTACTCAACAGCATTGCTTATGTATGCTGAGTCTGTGTGATTGGTCTCCATAACCGACCCAAAGAAGTTTGTTACAGGTACCTAAGCCATGAGAACTGAACATACTAAGAGATCACCATAACAAAATGATCACAGGAGTTAAAAAGCGATCTAACGGATGCTACAAAAATTTAAATACAGACACGACCACATCCAAGGGAATGGATAGAATTATATGTTAACTTAAACACTAAAACCTAAACCTGAGGCATCTCTCTTCAATCTCTCATTGTCAAGAGCATGACTCCCTTTTGTAACTTGTAGCTTCTCTTCTCTTCTATAAAGTTCTCATTTTCATAGAAAAAAAAAAAAGGATGGCGACCCTATAGGATAACAAATGTTATTCTTCAAAAACAATGAGAAATAGATTTCATTAAAGAAAATAAATCACAAGGAACTCATTCATAAATGCGATATAGAGAAAATACCAATCATACACTAGTTATTGTTCTAATGGGTAGGCTGTGACACGACTAGTCATCGTAGTGACACTCCAGTTCAAGCAAAAAAAACAACAGCAATATGATTAGAACTTTGAGCTGTGTCCGGATCCAAGAATCTATCATCAATCTACACAAGCCATCCTTCAGGGAGTTTTTCTTTAGCCATCTAATTAATGACAACCACCAAATCCTTCAACTAGGAGGGGATCAGAGAAATTGCTAGAGTAGGGTGACCCTAAAAAATAGCATGCAACATGGCTTCCATTGCTCCCTGGATTACACCACCATCCAGTAAACCTTGGCTACTTTAAACTGTCATCAAGATTGAGTTTAGTCCATCCAACTAGAAGAGGAGACAAATTGGAAAAAATCTAAATCCAAGTGCCCACGAATGAAGCCACTGGCCTCCAATTATCCCTCCAGAGAAGAGCTAGGAATTGGTGAAGTGTACATACTAGCTTAAAAAAAGGCCACAACAGAGAACCATTTTAATAATGTTTCAAGAATTATAAATGCTTTAAGCCAATGATTCCTAACCTGATGCCATGAACAGAAGCAAAGCATGATAGCCAATTATATCCACTGAAAATATGGAAAAGTAAGAATTGAATCAGATATAAAACCAACCATATGCCCACCTCTTCCAAAGGACGCTCATAAAGATCCGTTCGGTAGTATGCAGTTGACATCAACAAATTCCAGTCATATGAAGTAAAGAGACTGCAGAGTTCACAAAAGAGGCCACGAATCAGAACTGCTAATCCAAATCAATATGATTCAACACAGAAAAAAGGAATTAGTGAGACTCCTACGTAGGCCAGAACATAATGCTAGGCCAAATTAACATGGTGCAATAAAGAACAAAGGAGATGCATAATACTTCTAAATAACGCCATCCCTCAACTCCAATCAATGAAACTTGGACCCCAAGGTCCTAAATATGGGTAGACGGTTCTCATTCCTGGTCTCCTTCATTACATGTAAACTACACATTAATCTCGAAGATTTTAGATTCACACCTGCTCAATGAGGCATTGTTGTACATATTTAGCCTCTCAAAGAAAGCAAGTGTATAATAGGTGAATCGATCAACAACAGAAACACCAACCTGCAACAAATAAACACAATATCAGGAACATGTTATTCAGAAAAGGAAAAAGGAAATATTATTCAAAAAGACCAAAACTTTTTGCTCCTACATCAGAGTCAAGGTGATGAGAATACGAATTTTCTCCTTTCATGCTACTCCCAATCGCTAAAACTCCTGGAGAGTGAAGCTGCAAAACAACAAAAGTGATAATCATGTATTAAATGTACAAGTACCCGTCATAAATCAGAAATTACAGAAAGTAGAGAGAAAGAACTTGAAAACACTTCTGTGGATCAATTTCTTCCCCAGGAAACTCGCTTTTTTTGGGAACCAAATGGTAGTCTTTAAGAATTTTGTAGGGAAATTTCATTTTCAAGGAAGGTCTTGATAATTCAGTAACAGAATCAATAACCTGGAAATAAAGTATCAGAAATTGATAGAATGTTCCATAAAAATAGACTTCCATGTTTTAGAAACTTCGATGAATCTTGTACTCATATATCTCTTTTGCTTTCAGAACACTTAATTGCCTCTCAAACTTCCTATAATATCTTCATTTCATCCCTCATTCTAACAAGCACCTTACTTGGTATCAGATTCTCCGTATATGAGTTAATTGTTACTTTTTCATCTGTTAATTTGCTAACTGAGAAGTTCTGTTCATTAAACATTGAGCAAATTAATGGCAAATAAAATCACATGCTCCTCAAGATAGCTCTAGATATCTGAAAGGCAATATCCATCTTTAGGATTGGCACTCAGTTTGCGATACCAAAGATTGAATCTGAAAATTTTACGTAGTTTGGCGGCAAATAATACGTGTAAGGTTTTAAAATTGGATACTACTAACCTGAGAGAAGAGAGTAGCTGCTTGGCAAGTGTCTACCATAATCAATAATTCCTTGAACCTAAGGGCAGATAGAATTATCAAGATTCAGATACGTCAAGTAAATAAACATCTTTTTTCCAGGACAAAATTCCAAATAAGAAATGAATGATCCCTACTTCTGTTACAAGAAAAAGATAGAAACTACAAGCATGAGAATAAAGCCTTCCACCTTCTCTTCTCTTTCATTTGCTTGACTGCATCGGCTAAATCATGACTTTGAAGCTCTTCGGAATCCTGAAACTTTAGAAATTGATCTCCCCCATGACCTGTCATAAATAGAAGTATGTGGCTTCCCTCATCGCTTAATAGACGCTTCGACCTTGGAACAGCAGGCTCATGACGACCAGTTAAAACCCGTAAAAAACTTTCTACAGTTACCTCATAACCTCGATAATCAACCTGAAAATTTTGTCCAATAGAGTAACCCAATTATGACTGACAGAAAGATGAAAACAATAGATACATAAATAACTAAAATCTTATTTTGGTGGTTTTAGTCATATAAACCAAGTGGATACAATCTTTTTTCTTATTCTTCTGCAGAAAATAAGCTTTCCACAAGGAAGAGGAACTGCCCGCCCCCCTTTCTCATGCCCATAGCTTTCCGCAGAAAACCAACCTCCACTTTAATGGCAGATCTTTCCATATTTTATTAAAATAATTTTAAAAACCTTAAAAGTTTTTATAAATATTAAAAAATTATATAAATTATGATTTCATTTATTTATTTCATAGGCTAAATTATAATTAAATGAGTAAATAATTTTGACAATTTAAACTTACTTTGTTTAGAATGTAATTCGTGGTTATCTTAAAATTCAAATTCATAGACTCATTTAAAGATCCTTCTATTAATTTAAAATGATTTAATTCTTAAGTTAAAGTCTTAAATTATTGTTCAATCCATTGTTTTAAGTCCCTAAGTTACAGTAATGATAATTGAATAATAGATAATCATATTATTTAAGTAATAAAAATTATGTGTAAAATTATCATTTTAAATTTTTATTTAGATATTCTAAGTTGTTTCATGAAATTAATAAAAAAACATAATTATCAATTTAATTCTTAATTATGTTAAATTCCAAAATTATGTTCTCTAATTCAAATTTTATTTTATAAATTTTTAATTGCTTAATTTGTATCATTAAGTCTTAAAGTATCATGTATTCAGTATTTTAAGCACTTTTCTTTTGGTGTTGATCATACACTACTATGAACCCAATTTCTCAGGCCCAAAGAGCTTAAGTGAGCTATGGAGGATGGTCGGAAGAATAAGGCAGGTTTGCCCCTGTGTGGACCCAATATGACCAAGTCTAGTTTTATTTCAGCAAGTGTTTTAATTGTAAGCAGGTATTTTACTTTAAGTAGGAGAGTGCAGATGTAAGGCTTGACGAGGAAACCTCTCCCCCAGTAAAACCACACATGAGTGAAGAGAAGAATAGTCCAAAAGTGTCCAAGTTCAATATAGATAGGAGGTAGCTTAGTTCATAAGTCGGTGGGAATCTAACCTATTAGTCCCACAGAGAGCAGAGAGCAGAGAGCAGTAGTCGCTTAGTTAGTCAATCTATATAACGTATGCTCTTTGGGCCCTTGCAATCAATCAATCAAAACCAATTTCTCTATTATCTAGCTCTGGCTAACCCAGGCATCTGATCAATAGGGTATCTATCTGATGTAAGGAGTCTCGCCAACTGAACCGCTCCCATGAGGTAGACAACCCTTAGAAAAGGTAGGAGTCTTCAGTTCTATTTCCATTCATTCTATTTCAGTCATTAGCTTAGTCCCCTTAGTAACCTGCTGCCCATCCCTCATTCTGTAGTCTGAATTATATTTGGTCTATAGCCCTAGTCCTAGTTAGTCGAGTCACATTGTTTCTCTCCCTTCTATTTGAGTCTACCCTGCCTTAGTTAAGTCCCACAAGTCCTAGTCGGCCCCCCAAGTGCTCCCCACGAATCCTAGTCAAGAGGTCTAGTCCCTCTAGAATTCCTCCCAAAAGTTTAGAATAGATTAGCTAAGTTTGGTTAAGTTAGGAGATCGGTTCCTCCTTTCTTAATTCACTTTCCTAACTAAACTACAACTCTAAATCTTCCCATTTTTTTAGTCTTCTCACGTCCTTGCTTACCCGAACGAGAGTCTGCCTTCCCCCCATAGTCCTTCCCTTCACGCGCAAGTCACCGCTTACTAAATTTGGCTTCCCTCTTTAACTCCAACTCTAGTTTCCTATTCATCCACTTCTTTTCCTTCTCAAGTCTCCAGAAGTACTCTACAATGTGCCAAATCCTCATTAGCCTATTGCCTATAATAACCCTATTCTACATCCTCTAAAGTTCCATGAACCCTAACCGTAATTGTTCCCCAACCAAGTCCCATCTCCCACCTTCAATCCCAACTTTCTCTAATATCCTTTCCCCATGCCCTAAAACCCTATACCACCTATCATACCCTCTCCCTAATAACCTAAATTACTCAAGCGTACCCTCAGACCCCGTTTTCTATCTACTTATCTTGGCCCCTCAGTTGAAACACCTAGAAACCCTAATTTCAACTTCTTGCAATCTGTCCTTTCTCCATAACTTCATGTAAAAATCTCCAGAATCCCACATGCAAAACGTTTACTAGGTCCATAGGTCAGTACCCTTGCCTCTACAACCTTTGCATGCAATTAGAGTTGTAACGCACACACACTCACCTCTAAACCCTGGTGAGACTTGAATCCAAGACCTCACACTAGAAACCTCTCCATGTAACCATTACGTCAAAGGCTCAAGTAACTTAAGCACTTAATGTTAAAAAGTAAATATATCACAAATACTGAGAATATTTTTAATAGTTTTATTTAATTGTATATTATATACATGAATCCAATTGGAAATCCAATACTTGAATACGTCCCCGTTTTCTTGTATCTACATCATGAACCCATTTATTAATGCACTCCTTATGAACTTTTCATAAGATTACACTAACACTGAAAAAATTAAAAAGAAAAACAGTTTTGTTAATATATAAAAACAAAATTCTCTAGCACGTTCTACAGGTTATACTAACACAACAAAGTGTGTTCTCCAGGGAAAGAAAAACATCCTGGAATTCACTTTTATTTTCCCTTTCTATAGGTGATCTATTTTCCAAGTGTACTAACATCTTGGGTGGAATAAGAATTACTAAGGATTGGACGAAAATATGTTAAATAATGGAGGATTATGAGGTTAACTAGTAGGTAATGCACCAAATTGATTTGTTTTAATGAGAATCAACTTCCCAATCTGTTTCTTTAAAAATCAAGAGAATCCAACCACCTACATGTCAAGGACAAATTTTGGGTGAAATTCTGGGCTTCCTACCTTTAGGTTGCCATCTCTTTCCTACTTCATGAAATTTCACAAAATTACACTTTTTTGTTCCCACTTTTACACTTTTTTCAGGAAAAAAAAAACTACCCAACAATTACCTCTTAAAACTATTGGATTTTTGGGTTGAGCCCAGTTCTATCCCAAAATGACTAGCCACTTGGAAGTCTATTGCTCAACCTTATAACCCATTAAATTTTTTTTAATTTTTTAATGTGGGACTTTTTTCCCACTAAACACTTCTCCTCACGTCTAAGCTTACACATAACGGGCCTGAGACATGGGCATGAACCCTCTATAGGGCACACAAAATCCCTCATGAAGCCATTCAACACACAGACTCCTACCTTATGGAGCCCACAACACACAAATAACCTAGAGAACACAGCCTTAGCCCACACAAACAACCTGCTATGATACCATGTTGGATTTTTGGGTTGAGTCATGTTCCATCCCAAAATGACTAACCACTTAGGAAGCATATTGTTCAATCTTATAACCCATTAACTTTTTTTCTCATTTTTCAATGTAGAAATTTTTCTCACTCAACAAAAACCAATAACTACCCAAGACCAATGAATCGATATACTACCCTAAAATCATCAGAGGTGCTTATTTTTAAAGATATATTAATAAAACAAGAGAAATTACAAAATTTGGGGGAGCATGTCCCTTACAACCAGCGATTGTAGGGTAGCTCCCTGCTTGGCAAGCATATCTGCCGCCAAATTTGCGGATTTCGGAATGTGAGTCCAAATACAAGAAACAATTGAGGTAATTTCTAAAATTTCCTTAAAAGTATCCCAATGCCACCACGGAGGAGAGGATGCATTCTCACACCAGCCTATCACCACTTTTGAGTCACCTTGAATATGAAGGGCCCCCCTGCATTTATCTCTAAAGACGCGAAGACCAGAGAGGAGATCATGTAACTCAGCAGACGTAGAGTCAGATATACCAAGAGGACCGGCATAAGTGAAGAGCTGATTACCAGAATGGTCAGAAATAACTCCTCCGAAACCAGAAATCCCAGGGTTACCAAGAGACGAGCCATCAAAATTTAACTTGAGATAACCAGGATCAGGAGGAGTCCATTCTTGCATGACCGGAAGCTTTTTCCCAATGTGCATCTTAGCCAAGTTTTCCCAGTTTTCACGAATGGAGGAGCCCAGATAGGAAGAGAATGTTTTCTTTGTTAAAAGCCAAGTTGATATATGACCTACCACTCGGTCCGCAACCCGGTCTGAAGACTCACTTTTTGCATCAAATCGTCTTCTATTGCGCTCATTCCAAAGCCCCCACGATATGAAACTGGCACAGGCAGAGAACATCAACTTTCCAAGGCTCGGCAAAGGTACCAATGAGAGATTTACTAAACGAAAGTAGATCAGCCGCCATGCAGAATTGTAACCCAAACTTTCCAAGAATGCTGATCCACACCTTCCAAGAGAAACTGCAATGGAGCAGAATGTGGCTAGTAGTTTCAGTGTCAGAGTTGCAGAATGGACACAAGGGATCAACGGAGGGGTGTCCTCTTCTTCTCAACACGGCTGCCGAGAGGATTTTGCCTTGACAGGCACTCCACAGGAAGAATTTTACCTTTGGAGGGGCACATAAACGCCATACAAAGTTGATCTCATTCTCCCTCCAAGACGAATTACCGCCATTTAAGAAGTCGTATGCGGATGAGACCGTGAAAGAACCCTTTTTATCCGGCCACCAAATGAGCTTGTCAACCTCTAGAGGACGAATTTTAAATGAAGCAACAAGGTCCATCAAACGACTAGCCTCCAAAGACTCACTATCTGAGAGACCCCTTCTACGATGGAGGTTCATACCACCCCCCACCCCCCCACCCCCCCCCCCCCATACCCCCCAAAAGCTTCTGCTACTGATATGTCTCTGCGAGACGTGAGGAGAAAAAGAATGCAGCCTGCAGGGGCTCCTGTCCTATCCACAAGTCCTCCCAAAACTTGAGCAATCTACCATTGCCTGCATAGAATCTACTTCCAGAATGAAATTTTGGAAGCAGAAGGTATAGAGCTCTCCATATTGAGGAAAGTCCTTTTCGATTCCCACCAGACATCCACTAATGAGGGTCCCCACCTAGCTTTGCGAGAACCATTTCCTTCCAAAGATTTGAGGAGTGGGTATTAAACTTCCATAGCCATTTTAGCAGCAATGCTTGATTCATGTCTCTAGATTTCCAGATTCCCAGGCCACCCATATTCTTTGGCATGCATACTTCATTCCAACTAACCAAATGGTACTTAAAAGCATCACTCAATCCCCTCCATAGGAATCTTCTTTTTAGCCTATCCATAACCTTACAAATTGCAACAGGACTAGGCATAAAAGACAGGGCATAATTGGGGATCCCTGCTATGCAGCACTTGAGAAGGATGAGCCTCCCCGCTTTACTAAGTAGACACCCCTTCCATGATGCAAGGCGGGATTCCATTTTTTCCACCACCGGATTCCAAAGACTCTTGCATATACGCCCATTGAAAAGAGGTAAACCAAGATATGTTGCAGGTAAGTGGCTTATTGTGCATCCAAATATACTTGTCATTTCTGTAAGAAGCTCAGGGTTAACATTGAAGCCCATGAGGGAAGTCTTTCCCCAATTTACTTTCTAACCAGAGGCTAATTCAAAGAGCCCCAACACAGTTTTAATCTTTTTTGCACAATCAGTGTTACCGACACCAAAAATGATGGTATCATCTGCATACTGGAGAATGGGAATATTGAAAGCTGGACTGGAACTAGTAGGGGGGAGCCACCCAAGATTACCTGCCGAGTAGAACATCGCAGATAGAAATTCACCAACCATATTGAATAAAAGCGGGGAGAGGGTCTCCCTGTCTAATTCCTCTAGTCCCTTTGAAATAACCACATACTGAGCCATTGATGAGGAGAGAGTACGATGTCAAACCCACACAACTTCTGATCCAGAATCTCCATCTGTTGCCAAAACCCATCTTTTCCATTATCTCATCCAACAGGATCCAATTTACTCTGTCAAAAGCCTTTTCAAGATCTAGCTTTAGGGCAATTCTTGGGTCCTTGTTGCGCTGAAAATGGTCAATAAGTTCATGAGCAGCCATAGTAGAATCCAGAATCTCTCTTTCTTTCAAGAAAGAGCCTTGCCCTTTGTGAATAACTGTTGGAAGGAGGACTTTAAGGTGCGCCAAAATTCTGGCTATAATCTTGTCAGCACTAGAGACGAGGCTGATAAGCCTAAAATCCTCAAGTTTCTCCACACTTGGTTTCTTCGGGACGAATGCAATAAAAGACGCACCAATACTATGGAATGTGATCCCATTGTTGAAAAACCCATTAACCATGGCTATGATATCCCCTTGAGACGAGGCCAAATTTTTTTTAAGAAATCACCATTGAAGCCATCAGGGCCTGGTGCCCTATCACTTTCCATGCCTAAAACAGCACGTTCGACTTCTCCAAATGAAAACGGCAACTCTAGGAAAGAAGCAGCAGCTGGAGAGAGACGAGAAAATCTGATATTCTGAAGTTTCGATCTATATGGGCATTCCTCCGAATATAGATCTGTGAAGAACTTGAGCGACAAATTAGTAATCGAAGTCCGACACGATGTTACCTCATTATTAATGCATAATGAGGTAATACGGTTGGACCTCCTCTTAGCCGAAGCCACTGTGTGAAAAAACTGTGTCGGCATCTCCCTCCTTTAGCCATTTAAATCTGGCATGTTGTTTCCAACGGAACTTTTCTTGATTGAGAATTAAATTTAGATTTGAATTTAGAGAGATTCGGGTTGAGAACTCCGCCGGAGATAAATACCTCTGCTCCTCCACCAAGTCAAGTTCTGCAATTTGAGAGAGAATAGAAGACTTCTCAGCAACTAGAGAGGTGCGATGCTCTGTGGCCTACTCCTTAATTTTCTTTTTTAAGAACCGAAGCTTCAGAGGAAAAGCCCACTCCCGCCTGCCCAAATATGGACCCGCAGCCCACCATTCATCAATATGAGCTTCAAAATTTTTGGTAGATAACCATGAATTCTCGAACCGGAAAGGAGAGGGACCCCATTTCTCGAAAGAGGTGGTTATCATGATTGGCCAATGATCTGATCCCACCTTGTTCAGAACCCGACCAGAGACATTCCCAAATAATTGTAGCCACTCAGGACAGGCCAAAAAAGATCCAATTTGGACAAAATTGGTTGTTAATGGTTGTTCGACCAAGTATGATTTTTCCCTGAGAGGGGGATCTCATCCAGCCCACATCTGCCAACAAAATCGGAGAAACCTCGCATAGAAACGGCAGCTTCTTCTCGTTGCAGTATCGAATTGCATTGAAATCACCAGCGAAAAGCCAAGGGAGTCTCCAGGACTGGAAAAAGTTACTGAGCTCTTCCCAAAAAAGGCCACGCTCACGGTATCTGGTCGGACCGTATACTCCCTCTACACACCAAATTCTGCCCTAGGAGAGATCTCTAAGTTGCAAACCCAAGAGAAACGGCCTTCAATCACTTGCAAGGAAGTCAAAAGCGTCGAGTCCCAAGCGACTAGGATACCTCCAGAGTGACCCTCAGCGTTAACAGCCACCCACTTAATAGAAGAATTCGTCCAAAGCTCTTTGACAATAGCATCGGACATCTCTTGACACTTTGTTTCTAGGAGGATTACAATGGAGGGCTTGGATTGAGAGAGGAAACTCGAGATCACTCCCCTCTTCCGGAATGCCCCAATTCCTCGAACATTCCAGGAAAGCACGATCATTTATTACCGTACTTCATGACTCCTGATGCATTTCTGTCCCCACGCAACGGACCTCTGAAAACTGCTCCCATAAGGCGGGCCAAAACTATCATTTGTTGCCATGATTCTTCATCATACTTAAGACTTTCCACTTGGAGTTCCTTGACCAGACGGCCAAGTCTACCAGGAGAAAGAGGAGTTTGGGTACTGACAAGCTTGTCATGATTTTGGGGGTTAACCGGCATCGAACTTCCCAGAACAGTAGTATCTATTTCTTGTCATCGCCTTCTTCTTTGGTAAGTGGCGAGAACCGGGGGAGAGGAGGGGTTTAGATGCGGCTCATGATGAGGGTTTTGGAGCACCATGGGTGGTTGAAGGGGCAAGCGAGACGACTCTGGTATTCCCGATTCGGGGGAGCGAGGAAAATCCGGGATATCAAAATCCTTACCAGTGGTCATAGAAGGGCCTTGATTGAGTGGTTTCATTTGGCTAATTTCTGTTAGAGGTTCAGGAGTAGTGAAGTGGCAAGCTTGGTTAGTTTGGACGTTCCGAAGTGGGAAAGGATGTGCAGGCTTTTTCCAATTTTCGGGTTGATGTACTGGTTCTGCTTGGGATCAGTGTTGTGCTGTGAATACACGCGGTTCTGATCTCGAAGGACGGGTTGAGAGGGAAGATGGGGAATCGAAAGGACTTTTCTGGGGGGGAGGAATGGTTGCGCAAGTTGACCAGTGGCTTTTTTGGGAATTTGAGAAGTGAGATAGGGATGTAGGGGAAGAGGAGGACGTTGGAGATTGTGATATTTCGGGGTTCGAAAGGGTAGGGGTATGTGAATGGGAGATAAAGGTTTGGGGATTTGAAAAAGTAGAAAGGGGGATTCCCGAATAGGTTTCTGAATTTTCTGATGTACAATTTGAAAATTGCCTTGTAAAGTGTGAGCGTCCTTCTTCTGATGTTTGAGCCTGTGTATGAACTGTTTGCACCATTCGAAAAAACCCATTTGAATTTGAATGAGTCATTAGACTTTCGAAATTCACACCTGTGTGGGGCTTTGGGTCGTCTTTTTGGAGACGCCCTTCTTTGAATTGCGAGCCAGAAGATAAACATACTTCATCCTCTTGATGTTCACCGTCTTTTTTTTATTTGGAAATGGAAAATAAAGCTTCGGAGAACGGGGCCGTATCGGATTTTTTGTCGACTTTTTGGGCCATATGCGGTGCCTGAGGGCTCGTACTGGAGTCTTCGGGAAGTCACCACCTTGAGAGCTAATTGCAATTCCTTAAATCCATTCGAGAAGAGATCAGAGGGTAAATGTATGGCAATGTTTTGGGCCTTGGGGAGGGGAGATTTCTGGGTGGACGGCATAAGACAGCTGAGGTTCAGAGGTGGGTTGGATTTCTGAGATGGAAGGTGGAGAGGAAATGAAGGTCGTCTTTTCTGGGGGGGGAATGGGAAGAGAGGATGGAGGTCTCGAAACCGATTTCGATGGGATGAAGCTTAGTATCTTTTCCCTCAAATCTTTCCAACAGAAGGATGCGCCAATTTTTTCTGGGAGGTAGGCTCAGGCCATTATCAACAGACCCCTACGCTGGACGATTTTCAGTTCTCTCGTTCCTCTCTTTCGGAATATCGAAACAGAGAAAGAGAGTTCTCCGATTCTGATCTCCCGAAGCCAAGGGACTTTCGACACTTCCTCATCAACACAGCAACTCGCAAAATCCAAGGCTGCGGCCAGCGGGATTGAGATGAAATAACGTCTTTTACCATTTTTCATGTTTATTCGTATCACCTTGTCGGATCTCCCTAGTTTTAGCTCCAACAAGATTTCCGAATTCCCGCAGACCCACAATGTTTCTCCTTCCTTTCGTTTTCCTTTTTTCCCAGAGTGTCGACCCCTTGCCATGCACCATTCTCCATCTCCATTTGTCTCCACTCGATTGGGATCGAGAAGGCAGGAAAGATTGGGGGCTTTTTCCGCCGTCGTTGACATCACCTTCGTCTTCGCCGGCGTCGTCATTGTCGTCGGTGGTAGGAGTTCTGGCGCTTCCCCTCGCAGCAACTTTTGGGGAGGAGTGTCGTGGAGGGGGAACGCTCCTCCCAACGTCGCCTCATGGTGTCGGATTCTCCCGAAATTCAGAGTCAGAAATCCGATGTCAGGATTCTAAATTACATAAAGGCCCAAATCTTATGGAATTTACAAGTCCAAGAAACCCTAGAAAATTTTAGGAAATTTCAGGGAAATCTGGACCTGAACTGAAATTTTGAGAAAATCCATGATGCTATAAAACCTCCAACAATTACAAAAAAATCCCTAGAAGCCCAAAAAAAAAATCAAGAACCGGCTCTCACCCATAGGCTGCAGAGACTGATTATCCTACTACTAAAACGAAAATAGAATTATTGCAAATTATGACTCTACCACAATAAGAGCATTTCTAACTACATTGCTTGTTCACAAGCCATGAAGAAGCTTCTTATTCCAAAAGATTTATATGGATGCATCTTTAATCCATCATCAATGTGATGCCAAAAAAAGAAGAAGATCCCTACACCAGTTTTTATAAGAAAGGTAGGGGAATCTCCATCTCAACAAGAGATTGAAGGGAGACTCCCACCAGAATCCTTCAATCCAGATTCAGTAACCTCAGGAGTCTCTGAAGATGATGAGCACATGTCAAAGTGGCGGAATCCATAGTCCCAAGGGGGCCAGAGTAAGAAGCAAAGATCCCACCACCAAAAGACCAAAGAACTTTTCCAAAGCCAGCAAACCCCGGATTGCCAAGGGCACAGCCATTGAAATTATGCTTAATCACACCTATGTGGTGGTGGGTGGGTGGGCTGGCTTCCAAGCTAAGATCACCACTCTTCAAGGAGCAAACATCTGCATACCAAGCTTCCAACTGAAATAAAGCTGATGGACAAGGCTGGAACATGGGCAACGCAACCTTCATCTCCTCAACTATAGGAAATTCCTAGTTTTCATGTTCCAAGGGAACACATGAATTTTCAGGGGATGTTTCATAACACATGACAAGACAACTACAATCACATGCACAATCTCATCCCTATCTAATAGGTATGTTAGCCGATGGTTCCCAATCAAAAATTCATGGCACTGGTTCTTCACATATCACATTCAATTAGCCACTGACTAATGTTTTGCATCTACCTTAATTTCCATTAAATCTTTTATTGAACTCACAAAAAATCTTAAGTTGCACTGTCACCTTTTTTCCCTACACATTGTGTTTTCAGGATCCATAGATGAAACAGGTATTATTGTTTTTGAAAGATGAGAAACTTTATCAATCAGGGGCCAAAAACCAAAAATGACAACAAAAGAAAATGAAAACAAAACAAACTAAAAAATACAAGATTAGCACAAATGGTCCCACCACCAAATCTCCTTCAATTACAAGTGGCTGGAAAAAGAATTGGGAGTAAAGAATAATCCCCTGCAGAGCTCCTAGCACCTCAGCTTCAGGTAGAACTCAGAAATGGTGCCCATATTTAATTCACTAAAGCCGCTACAGAAACTACCACACCTGTACAATGGGGATGCAGATTGGGCATCCATCTCTTCTTTCTTAGTATCAAATTCCAACCTTGAAGTCAATGTCAAGTTTGGAATGTGAGTCCAATCAATTAGGAAAACATCATCTGAATCATTTCTGCCAAGGGAGGACAATAAGCCTTTGAGTCCTTTTGTAAATACTTGAGATCCTATAAATGTGCCTACTACATCCAGTTTTCAATATTTTGTAACCTCTAAGGAAGACTACTCTAGGGTCACTTGGCTTTAGAAAATGAAAGACCGATCAAACTTAGTCATCTTTCAATCTTTTTTATTTTACGGTACCTACTGAATATGGTTAAAGATTAAGGCTTTTTGTTCCAATAATTCTTGGGAATATGTCTTCCTATTTTTTCCTCTTTCAGTGCTAAAGAAGGCATTATTCATAAAATTTCCTGTGCCCATACTACGTTAAACAAAAAAGCAGGCAACTGTGAAAGTCAGAAGGCCCTCTTACAGACCATGAATGTTTCCTGATAATTTTCAGATCCATGTTATTCTTATTGTTTGTTCTGTTTATTGACTGAATCCCATCCAGTGTGATCTCCATTAGAACCCATTACCATTAACTCCTCGTGTCTCTGGATGTGTCTTGTTTGTACACCATCTATCTACAAGTGGGAACAAGCTAGATCTGAAGTTGTTGAATTCTATCTTTTTGGGATATTCAATAAAAAAAAGAAAGGGTATATTTGCTATCACCCTAGTCAGAAAAATTGTAGAACTCAACAGATGTTACTTTTTTTTAAACTACCCTTTGCTATAGTCTAGCTAAAACCCATTTACACTCGCACCATTCTAAGCTTTCACCCCTTTACACTCCACCATTCTAAGCTTTCACCCCGACCAATGTACCAAAGGAGACAAAAACAATAACTTCACCCCCCAAACAACAATCCCACCAAACAATCGACCACATTGCAAAATGATGTGGTTAAAAATCTCTGGTCACAAATTGCAGCTCCTAGTGGAAGACCCAATGGTTGTTTTATGATAACCAAGCAGTGATGCATATTGCGAACAATCTAGTCTTCCAAAATTAAACCAAGCACATAGAAGTAGACTATCTCTTCTTATTTGACAAGATTCAGAGTCAAATCAACTCTATTCAGCACATTTCCTCACAGAAGTAACTTGCAGAAGTAGTCACCAAAAGCATTGCAATCAACACAAATGACATATGATCTATATGCCGCAGATTGAGGGGGAATGTTCAAGTATATGGACAATCTGCTAAAATTTCAAGTTTCTAGTTAGATAGAATATTGTACTACGCAAAAAATTTTAACCTTACGGATTTCCTTATATACAAAAGTAATAAATAGAGTTGGGTTGTGCATTGACCTCTATTCTGAAACTTATGCTCCAATCTCTTCTCTTTCTCACTGCTCTATATCTCTCTCGCCTAGCTATTCTCTGCGATTGGGCTTTAGAATGTAACAGTAACAGATCCAAATGAAGAATTATTCAGGAAAGCACAATGTTGTGAACAAACGTTGCATAAACCTGGAAGAAACTTTTCTGGGGATTTGTCTAAAGAAACTATTTTTTAAGTAGAGTTATAAGTTTTTGAGGAAAACCGTATCGTGCACCGTGCAATTTCAAAATCGCTAACGTGCACCGAACAACAGCGATGCGAGAGAGAGTCCCCCCAATGGTCATCGTCCCCACGACCAGCGACCGGACCACTCCTGACGGTCACCATCACTCCAACAGGGCTACCGCAATCACTTCCAACACTGGCAGAAGACACGACAATGCAGCAATGCGCAGAACTAAGAGAGATTTCTCTTCACGGAGAGGAAGAAAATCTCATAGAAGGTCAAAGTCACCCAACCATCACTCCGGCTAGCCTTCTGAGTCTCCAAAGAAAGACCACGATGCCTGCTGGACAACGATATCCCGATGGAAGAAGCAGAATAACCTTTTCCACCTCAATTACGGAAAATGCAAAGTAACAACGAGAGAGTCATTCGGAAATCTGGTTCGGTGATCCAAATCTATTCAATTGACGGATCGAAACTCTCCTACATCTACAACCTAACAGAAACGATCTCTAGCTTCAGATTACAATTTCAGAGAGCAGCCACCGAAACGGAAAGGTCCCACGAACTTTGGTCGCGGGATTCCATTTTCCTCTTCTCAATGACTACCTTCCGTGGTCGCCAGGAATGTTGGGTCACCGACCGAAGAGGAACTTCCGTTTTGGCAAGAATATTCATCCCAGAGGTCACCAACTCAGGTTTTGGCTGGAAGGAACTAGCCGCAGCCATCCCAGAGGTCGACGTTGGATCCAGTAGAGGATCTGATTCTCCCCGGCAATGCCAGATAAAAGTTTCCACCACTCCTCCTCGAGTCTCAGCAATGCCAAACCACCCACCCGGCACCCCCTCCCGTACCCAATAACACCCCCTCCTTCTCGAAAATTCCTAAATCGCCCCTAAACCTAACTTCAGTACCCCCTCCTCACACATAAACCTCAGAAATCATTCAAATCCCACCAAATCTTCTCCAAGATGGGCGGAAAATTTTGACCCGCTCCATCCTAGTCCAAACATCCCTCGACATCGTCAAATCTAGCATTCTCCACTAGCTGATTGATGAACTCCACCTCCCCTACACCCCCAGAATCTCATACCTCGGCCCCCAAACTTGATTCGTTCATTTCGGAACCTAGCAGGAGTCTTCTACGGCTCTTGTCCTCACACCCCACACCACCTCTGGCATCACCGAGATCTCAGAGTGGCTACCCTTGGCACCCTCCAACCAATACGGCCAATGGGTTACTATTACTAAACTTCCTGCTGAGCTCTAGCAGAACGCAATATTCTCGAGAGTAATCTCCGAGTTTGGCTCTATCATTGCTTTGGACCCAATCACTGAGCACTGGCACCGTCTTGATGAGGCCTAGATTCTCATCAACCCTCTTCGTCCTTGCGAAAGGCAATGCTTCATATGCATTATGGTGGACAAGGGGCGGTTCTAGATCTACATCAGCATTGCAGCTATGGATGACTTCAGAAAAGTGGCCTCTAAAACTACAGTTGAGCCTTGAGAATACACATAGCCAATCAATGCTCTGGGAGTAGCAACTCTGGACACTGCACCCCCCCCCCCCCCCCCCCCCCTCCCAAGCACACTTATAGCTGGCACACTCCTACAGCCCTCACACCCCTCAAGCTCCCCCCCGGATAATGGACTCTCCTCCTCCCTCACCTCCAAGAAATCCCCAGATTCTCATCAACCCTCTTCGTCCTTGCGAAAGGCAATACTTCATATGCATTATGGTGGACAAGGGGCGGCTCTGGATCTGCATCAACATAGCCAATCAATGCTCTGGGAGTAGCAACTCTGGACACTGCACCCACCCTCCCAAGCACATTTATAGCTGGCACACTCCTACAGCCCTCACACCCCACAAGCCCCCCCCCCCCCCCCCCCCCCCCCAGATAATGGACTCCTCCTCCTCCCTCACCTCCAAGAAATCCCCAACCCACCCCCACCCCCCCCCCCCCCCCCCCACCACCACCACCACCACCTGGATAATGGACTCTCCTCCTCCCTCACCTCCAAGAAATCCTCACCCCGAAAACTACCTCTCCGACGCAGAGTCCAAAACCAGTAAGCTTGTTCCTCGTGGAAGCACACAAAATCTTTCTCCTCCCCCCTTGCCACCTACTAGCGCCCAAATAGAGGCCAGCCCAAACAGCTTTTTCAGGGAGGACCCAATGCTACCACCCAATATCCCCGTAATCCAGAGACAGGTGGCATCATCCTTCCAGAGCTGGGTGAAAGAGCTCAAAAGTTTGTGACTACTCTCCAGTCAGAATAGCATAAATACGACCTAGAAACTTGGGCCCAGATAGTGGAACTTGCCAAGGTGATGGGTACCGTCTTCACAGAGCCTCTCCTGGGAGATAACCACCCATCTAAGAAGTCAAAGAAGAAGAAAAACGATCAATGATTATTCTCTCCTAGAATGCCCGTGGAATTGGGTCTTTGCGTCGTCACGCCTCCATTCGAGACCTCCTTGCCTCTACCAAGGCAACTGTAGTTGTTCTTCAAGAAACTAAGGAGGCTTCTATTCCCCTTGGCAATATCCATGAGTTGTGGCCCCTCAAGGAGCCCGGTTGGGCTTCAGTGGATGCGGTGGGATCGGTTGGCGGCATCCTACTGGTGTGGGATACCAATACCATAGAGATTCTTGATCGTTGTTTTGGCACATACTCCCTTGGAATCAAGCAGAGAGAGAAAGGTTCGGGGAACATTTGGTGCATACTGGGTATTTATGGCCCTACCAAACACCATGAGCGCCACCTTTTGGGGGATGACCTCTTCAGGATTTGTCAGATGTGACCTATTCCTCTGATGCTTACAGGCGACCCCCCCCCCCTTTCAGATTCAATAATACTTGGATTGCGGACCCCTCTTTTGACTTCTTTATCTAGTCCTTCTGGGAGGAAATGACCGTTGTTGGCCCGAGCGGGTGGGACGTTCCCGGTCAAGCTCAAGTTGTTGAAGCCGATGCTGCTAGGCCTCTGCTAAGCCTCTTCCTCGGCCAAGAAAGCCACTGCCCTTGCTCAGATAGCCACTCTAGACTCAGAGGAGAAGTCTAGAGGACTCTCTTCTTCGGAACTCACTCAGAGGTATGCCCTTCAAGGGCAAATGCAGTCTTTCCAGTGAGCTCATGCATTTGAAGCAACGTGCAAGATTTAAGTGGCTCTCCGATGGGGATGCTAATACTAAATTCTTCTACGCAGTCGCCTCTGCATGAAGAAGAGCCAACCGCATCACCATGCTCGGCGTCAATGGTGAGACTACCTCGGATTGAACCTTTATTTCAGACTTATTGGTGAGTTTTTTTGCACATTTATATTTTGATCGCCAGCCAGTCCACCCTTTCATCCAAAGGGTTCACTTCCAGGCTATTCCATCAGTTGTAGCTAGTCTCATCGAGCTCCCCTTCTCCAGTAGGGTAATTGAAATTGCAGCCCTTGGTCTTCCTCTGGATCACGCTCCAGGTCCGAACAGATTCACAGGAAATTTTATCGCCGATGTTAGCCCTTCATCAGAGACGACATTGCTTGCATGGCCCACTCCTTTTATCAGCCTGGCAACAGATATAGAAGCATTGGGGCAATTCTCCCTATTGCCATCCATCATGGCCAAAGTGCTTTTATCAAGGGAAGGAACATACTTGATTCAGCCATGGCATGTCACGATCTCATCCACCACTTCAAGGTTCTTAAACTCTCCAAATTCGTCCTCAAGCTTGACTTCGAAAAAGCCTTTGACAGAGTTAACTGGAAGTTTCTAGACACCCTCCTAGGAAAGATAGGATTCGAGGAAAAATGGCGCTTTTGGATCCAAAGCTGCATCTCCTTTGCAAGCTACTCCGTCCTTCTCAACGGAACGGTTTGTGGGTACTTTAAGGGATCTAGGGGAATCAGACAAGGAGACCCCCCCCCCCCTTCCCTTGCTCTTCAATGTGGGGGCAAAATATCTATCCTCCTTGATTTATTCGGCCAAGAACATAGGATGGCTCCTCCCCACAACGGACTGCACAGCCTTTGATATTCCGATCCTCCAGTTTGCAGATGATACTATTTGTTTCGGGGTTGGTCCTATGGATCAGATCAGAAAATTGCGTGCTATTTTGGGATTATTGAATTGGCTTTTGGTCAAAACATAAACTAGAAGAAACCATCATTCTAGGCTACCACATCGATCCAGCTGAGCTTCGAGGTATGGCTGACTATTTGGGATGCTCCTTGGATATCTAGGGCTCCCCTTTTTGACTTTCGGCCTTCGGCGTCGCTCCGGTCCCCCCTCATTGAGAAATTTGAGAAGAGATTAGCTACTTGGAAGGGTAAGCTTCTATCTACATCGGGGCGTCTCACTCTCCTCAAGTCTTGTTTGGCAGGGCTGCCAAACTATCTGCTATCATTCATGCACTATCCAGCCTCTGTTTCCTCCAAGATTGATGTCTTCCGTCGGCACTTTCTCTAGAGAGGATCAAAAGACACCTTCAGATATCATTTGGTTAGTTGGAAGGATATTTGCATGCCCCACACCAATGGAGGATTAGGCATCCGGCCTACGAAGGCAATGAACAAAGCTCTTATGCTCAAATGGATTTGGAACTTCAACATCAAGCATAACAGCCTATGGAGAGATATGGTCAAATTCTACTTCAATTTTCGGGTGCCTGGTGGAGAGAGGATGGCGTCACTCGTCACCTATCCCCGATATGGAAATCAATTTATAAGTTTCTCCCAGTATTCAGATATGCCACTTCCTTTCACACGGGTAATGGAAGGACCCTCCTTTTCTGGTTGGATGAATGGTGCGACCCCCGCCTCCTCTTGGAGGACTTCCCAGGGCTCTCTGGGTGGTTAGAGACCTCTCTTGCTCAGCAGTTGACTCATGGAGGGATCAGTCGTGGAGTCTCCCATTTCGCCGAGGACTAAATGATGAGGAAACTTTGGCTTTTTGCTCTCTCCTATCCAAACTCAGCAGTACTATTATCCAAGAACATGCAGTTGACAAACTGATTTGAAGCCCAGCATCAATGGCCGATTCACTATTACTTCTGCATACTCTCATATCAAAAAACAAAACTACAGTATGCATGAACACAAGGCAAACTTGGCTTGGAAGCTCTCTATGCCAAGTAAAATCAAGTTCTTCATGTGGTCAGCCATCAGAGAACAGATTCTCACTTCTAACAACCTTCATAGAAGAGGCTTCACCACCCCTAACCGTTCCTGTCCCTTCTGTGAGATAGTCCAATATGTTCTCTTACATTGTAGATTTTCTTGGCAAGTCTGGATGAAGATTTTTTAGAAGATAGGGCTCCAAATGGGGCTTCATCAGGACTTTTTCGGCACATATGAGATGGTAAGGGGGATCCACCTTCCTCGGTTGGGCAAGTTAATTGTTTCGGCATGTCTTGCACATGTCCTTTGGTGCTTATGGCTCGAGCGAAATAACCGGAGATTCAACTCCAAAGCTAGCACCCCGGACAATACAGCTTCACATGTTGTGGGCCTTATCTCGAGTTGGTTACATACCAGAAAGGAGTTTGCCGCTCTATCGGGTGTTTCCCTTCGGGAAAATTGGAGGTTGATCGCTCATATGACAGGCCCTTGCAGGAATCCGGTTACGGCCATCTAGGATCCTCCCCTTTGAGACTACATCAAACTCAATTTTGATGGTAGTGCAATTGGTTGTCCTGGGCCGGATGGAGCAGGTGGTGTTTTCAGAGGCAACAATGGAGACCCTATTCTTTCTTAAGTTGTGCTGGTGGGCATGGCCGATTCAAATACTGCTAAAGTAAGTGCTCTTCTATTCGGCCTCCAAATCTTCAAGGAACGTCTCCATGGCAAGTTAATTATTGAAGGAGACTCAAAGACTATCATCAGTTGGTGTTCAAAAGATAGTTCCCCCCCTTGGCGTCACTGGCTTATCATCGATTGTATTACTGACATTGTCTCTTCTATTCATTGTAATTGGAATCTCATTCCTAGATCAGCCAACTCTTTGGCTGGTAAATTGGCTAAATTCGGAACTTCCCAGCAATCTCTCATTGTTTGGGAAGGCTTCCCCCCTTTGTAAATTGCTCTCTTGAGCTTTTGTCTTAATAAAATTCAGCATCATTTCAAAAAAAAAAAAAAAAGTAGAGCCATATAAATACTTCGATTACATGGAGCAAATGATCAAATATTTCTGCAAAAAAATTTCTCTCAAGAATATTTCTCACTATTCTCATTAATATAACAAACATAAATAAATAAGTGTTCCACATTTTACAGAAAATACACAACAAGAAAAACTATATCACCCACCTATAAAGGACCTTTAACGATATAAATGAGAGAAGCACAGTTCAATCAAACCCACTACAAAAAATAACTTTTTTTAAATGATGCTGAATTTTATTAAGAGAGAGCTCAAACGAGCACACTACAAAAGATAACTGAAAAAGACTTGAAAATGACAACAATGCATTCTTCTCAAGTGAAGCACATATATATTCATTAACAGAAAAGGATGGAAATTTTAAACATAAGTAAGTTCCTTAAGTTCCACATGGGAAGAAATGTCAATCTAAAATCTTCATTGTTAGAACTGATATGACAGGCGCATGAAATAAGGCATAACTAGTGTCAGTGAAAATTGTGCTCCAGAAACAACCACAGCATTTTACTAGCAGACTGGAGTTTAATTTCCTGCATTCCAGTTTCCAACAAATTGAACTCCCACACAAAACAAAGAAGTAAAAGAAGAACATACCTCAACATTGTCACCATATAAGTTAAGACGGTGATTTTCATTGTTGAAAACTTGTGCCGGATAGATGTTCCTAGCATTGCATGCCATATCATCTGCCAACATAAGTATTATTCGATCATCAGGTATTCCTAGTCGTTTAACTGTCCTGCAAAGTAAGTAGGCATTTGAGCTGAAGAGACCACATAACAAGAAATTCTAGCAAGAGTAGGATTAGCTCACCTGTACAAAGATAGGGTATTAGCCATGTGCCGGTAATTAAACCTGCTCAAACACAATTTAATCAAGGGGCATAACATATGACTTTGAATAGAAAAACAAGCTGCATTTTAGCTTAACCATTTGAGTAATACTAAGTTGAAGATAAGCAACTTGAAAAGGCCACTTAATATGGTTTTTCTAACCCAGAAACAGTCACAGAAAACGAAAAGCATCTTTAACTCTATGGAGGAAACAGCCACACTATCAATCCACTTATTTAAAAAATTGGAATAACTTATAAAGAATAATTACCAGAAACGAGATGTGCAAACCAAGACAGCCCAATTGTTGGTGTGCATTGTAGAAGAAGAGGAAGAAGCTAAAGCAATTGATCCAGGGAGGGAGGTGCATGCCAAAACCAGGAAAACATACGCAGCCATGATGAAGTGTCCATGAATTTTCGGCCTGGGCTCTGAATTGGTAAACAACATTTGTCCAACGAAATGGTTAACTTGCAACAGTTTTGTCTTCCAATGGCAAATAAAAGCCAAGAACCCTGGTCCTGATGTGAGGAAAGGCAATCGAGTCATTTTTTTTCTTGTTTAATGCACAGGAATCTAACATCTTGTTTAATGCAATTCAAGCGACAAGAAACATGCGAAATTTCATACAAGAAAATTTGGAATACAGTGAGCAAGTGCATAAAGGGAGAACTTGTAATTCAGTTTGAAATTTTAAAATTGGGTCAAAAAGCACAAGGATGGCAAAGATTGTGAAACCAATAAAAGCATGTCAGTTTCTGCCTAAATACATCTATGATCACCATTGTCTCACAACAGAAGGCAAATCTCCAAAGACACTTTTTTATTAAGTTTCCTCGTGTTCTCCTTTTCTTTATCCTTCTACACATTTTCAGTTACATCATGAAAGTAATAGGATGATAAATTTGCATATATGCATTTGTGGAGGTTTAGGGTATTTTGGTCCTTTATTCTTGTAACATACGAAATTATTTGATAGAAGGCACTGGTAATATGGAGGTATCATAATAAAGAGAAAGCGGAGGTATCAAGTTTCAATTGATTGACAACTTCCCATCATCTGCAGCATTTCTCTTATCCTCTCTCTTTTCTTTTTCTTTTTTTTAGGAAAATGTGTGAATTTATTTCTTCTTTTTCATCTTCTTTAACTCTTCTTATTCCCTAAAATCTCTACCTTTCGGCGCTTATTTTAGTGGTCTTTGCACAGTGGCAGCATAAACAAGCTGATCCAATTTTAGGGTTCCTCTGCATCTTCTACTCCAGTCTAGTATGTTCATGTTTGGTTTGATCTACACATTGTAGTATCCATCAGACCTTCAAGATTTTTCTTGAGAAAGTTGAATTTTATTCAAGACAAGACAGAACAAAAACAAGATCAAGGAAAGAGCTCTCCAATTATAACAAGCAATTGGAGGGAGGCTTCTTGGTTGGCGAGGGAGTTAGCCAAGGAATTAGTTGATCTAGGAAAATGATTCCAATAATAATCAAACAAAGAGAAAATGTGTACAATTTCATAAAAAGTCTTCCACTGACGCCAAGGGGGGTCTGACTTTGAGGACCACCAATTAGGATCACAACTTTTAGAGTCACCTCCAATTAGGATCATCTATGCCTAAGGGGACAAAATAAGAGATTCGAACAGTGCCTTCACTATTTTTGGAAACTCATCCTATTCCAGTTTTACTCGGATTTCCAAGAGCACAACCATCAAAATTTAGTTTTAAGACACCTCTTTTGGGGGGGGAGAGGAATCTGACCAGATATACAAAGGGTGATTCCTCCTTGTTAAGGAATAGTCCCACATGGAATAGTGAGTACAAAGATTTTGAGTTTATTAGTTGGGAAAGAGGTTTCCTAAATTAGCTAATCATTTTGGGATGGGTCTTGGACCCAACTTAACATGGTATCAGAGCAGGTACTCATGTGTGGACCTACACCTAAACTATTCACTTGTAGAGCCACAAAAGAGGACCTACACCTAAACTATCCACTTGTAGAACCACAAAAGAGGGCCTACACCTAAGATTATCCACTTGTAGAGCCAAAAAAGAGGGCCTACACCTAAACTATCCATTTGTAGAGCCACAAAAGAGGACCTACACCTAAACTATCTACTTGTAGAGTCACAAAAGAGGGCCTACACCTAAGATTATCCACTTGTAGAGCCACAAAAGAGGGCCTACACCTAAACTATCCATTTTTAGAGTCACAAAAAATGGCCTACACGTGAGGGGGAATGTCAAGGAATAGTCCCCCATGGATTAGTGAGTACAAAGATCTAGAGTTTATTAGTTGGGATAGAGGTTTCCTAAATTGGCTAGTCATTTTGGGATGGGTCTTGGACCCAACTTAACATGGTATCAGAGCAGGCACTCATATGTGGACCTGCACCTAAACTATTCACTTGTAGAGCCACAAAAGAGGACCTACACCTAAACTATCCACTTGTAGAGCCACAAAAGAGGGCCTACACCTAAGATTATTCACTTGTAGAGCCACAAAAGAGGACCTACACCTAAACTATCCATTTGTAGAGTCACAAAAAATGGCCTACACGTGAGGGGGAATGTCAAGGAATAGTCCCACATGGAATAGTGAGTACAAAGATCTAGAGTTTATTAGTTGGGATAGAGATTTCCTACATTGGCTAGTCATTTTGGGATGGGTTTTGGACCCAACTTTACACTCCACTATGGAATATTTTCTACGGAATCTTCGGTTGTTTTGCTCCGTCCACAAGCCCCAAGGAATATGAGTAATACACACTGAAAGAAAAGCCTTCTCTAGGCCTAGGAGTTACGCACCTTTGCTCATCTTGTTGGCATTCGGAACTCAAAAATGGAGCCCAATCATACTCAAGTTGGCCCAAGCCTTCCAAGCGGGGCAGTGCAGAACTAGTTGGTAACATTCTCTTCCTCTATACCGCTAAAGGTGCACTAGATGCTTGCAAGTAATTTCTTCTTTGCCTAAGATTGTTTGCTGTAAGAATCTTGTTGAGAGGGCTGTAATAGCCCGCTGCACATCAACAGATTTGTGAAATGACATCCTTCGCAACCATGTAATTTATTTTATATATATATATATATATATATATATATATACATAACACATGGCAGTACTGAATAATCGCTCCTTTGAGCCCACTATTGATGACCATTACATCGGCATCAGCCTTTGCACAAAATAAGACCTTCCTGCCTACTTTTATACAATCTACCAAAAGATTTAGGGGTACAACCTCATTTTTCTTCCTTTACATGAGGAAGGTCTCCTAAAGAGATTACATGTACAACTATGTGACAAAAGAAAATTATTCAATTTACCATGCCTTCCAGTTCCTGCCTTGGCGGTGGGGGAAAGTTGAGCCAGTGGGAATGTGGATGTGAGTTATTGTTAGTAGAGTTTGTGTAGTTTGGTTTGTGTTGGGTGTGGAGGATTCCGAATCAAATTGGGGGGCTATCTGGTGCTGAGGAGATGGAGGCGGAAGTTCTCAGGCTTCATATAATTTCCTCATTTGGTATAGGAGCTAGGTGGGTGTGTTGATGGGTTTTAAAAGTTGTCTGGTATAGAACTAGTAATGGCAGGGATAGGAGAAATCTTGAAAGATTGTTCCTGCAACAATCTTGCGCCTACAGGCTATGGTGGAGTGTTTTTGCGGGTATGATGGTTTGGTCACTCTTTCATATGCTGGTCCTTTGGGACATTCAGACTCCATTTGTAGATTTGTATGAGCTGCTTCATAGCTTGAACATGTATCACTCACACTTCTCTGCACCCATCGTGGTTGAGGGAGAATTAAAATGGGTTGTTGGTTGGTGCAACAACCTCATTGAGCCTCCCTGGAGACACGGGAATATTTTTTCTAGAATCTGTGATTTATCTCCTCTAGCTTTAGCAAAGTGGTCTCAAGTGAATTGCTCTACTAATTGTATGGCTTATTTTCTCGCTAAAGAAAGGGCTTGATCTCCAATCTTTGTTAAGACCAAATCAACTCAAGCTATTTATTTGTTAATTTAGCAATTTGGCCTTGTAATGAAATCAAATCTTGCCACAGAAAAGGGATTGTGCTTCATTCTTTTGTTTCTTTTAGTTTCATATGCTAGCAACTTGAGTTACACTTGGGCTTCTGGAGAATTTACCAGAAGAAAAAACCTAGACTAGGCAAAGCTAAAAAGTACGAGTCTGTTATGTCCAGTTGCCTAGGTATAATTTTAAAGGTTTTTTTATTTTACTGAAAAGGTTCTTAAGCAATTTCATCCACCCCTCTAATATTGTTTATTCTTTTATAATTATTTGCATGGACATAGCTTCCAGGAAATTTTTTTCTGAATAATATATATGTGCTTCTCTTTTTGTTTGACTATTGATTACACACGCATCCACCCTCCTCACCCCTAGTGTAACTTGAACCCAAGACCTCACACTAGAAGCCCACGCCATCTGACCACTGAGGCAAAGGCCAAAGTCATTGTAGATATTTTTCTTTTAAAAAAAGTACAACATATGTTTACTTGATCTTCCCATCCAATTTTATTGAATGAGTTCACATGGTGGAAAGATAAATTAACATTCACTAAAAGACGAAAAGAAAAAAGTAAACCAACAAATTCTGTTACAGACTTACAAGTCTGGATAATCAGAACATAGAGGTAAAACATACAAAACAAAAAAAAAAAAAATCATTAAGTAAAACCATCTTGCAATTTCCAAATAATCACATAGCCCAAATATAAGAAAAAAAATCATCAAACTTATAAACTATACTCAACATTCAACTATGGGGGGGTTAGTGCACATTGTAAGTAGGGAGGGAAAGTGGAAGGGAAAGTGAAGTACTTTCCCTGGGGAAAGTGAGAGGGAATGTAAAGTACTTGTTTGTATTAGTGTGCGCAATGGAAAGTGCAGTGTAAAGTACTTGTTTGTGTTAGTGTGCACAATGTAAAGTACTTGTTTGTGTTAATGTGCACAATGGAAAGTGTGGTGTAAAGTGCATAAAGATTATTTATTAAATAAAATATTTTGATATATGTGACTTTCAGAAAAGTAAATTAATATTAGTTAATAAATAAAATATATTAAATATAATAATTAAAAAATAACCAATTTTTTTAATTGTTTCCTGGAAACTTAGAAGAGGACCACTCAAATACGAGACTGGGCCAACATGGATTTTCCAATGAGATAATTTCTCATGCCAATGCCGACCCACAGCACTTATGAACTTGGTGGATTGATGCATTTACTAGCAGAAGCTTCCCCTGTTGTTGAGAAATGATAATAAAACAAAAAACCAATGCACTATGGCCGCTGTTTTTTTTTTTTTTACCACATTAACTTCCTTTCTTTTTTTTTTCTTTTGAGAAAGAATTCACTAAGGCCCTGTTAATGTCCATCCTAGAAACTTATATACCACAAAAAGCTAGAAACGTTTCCAAGAAACAATTAATATGAAATCTTATTAGTGTCTTAATAGGTAACTGTTTGGAAAATCTTTCAAATTCTTATTAGAGCTATTGGTGTATTTTCTAAGGAAATAGATGAACATTACTGAAAAGTCTAATACATTACCATACTTCTATCACTAATTTTTAGTAAAATAAGATGTCAAATATAAATGCAAAATAAAAAATTTTAAAATATGTTACATCTAAAAACAAATTATTCATTTCAATAAACTATTCCACTTGACATATTGGCCCACATTTGCCCTGCTATATTGACAAAATGGTTAACTAATTCTGCTTGTTCATTTCTCATTCTCAATAGGCCAATTAATTTCTTCCTCCAAATCATTTTCGTTTTCTTCCTCCTTTTCAAACTTCATATCATATCCAATAGCTTCACCCCATCACTCCCTTCATCACTGAAACCGATATCCTTCTAGACTTCAGTGGGCAGATGATGGAAGGTTTTCCTTTGTGGACCAATGAAAGTGACAAAAAGAACTTTTCCCATGAAAGAAAAACAGAGATAGTTATGCAATATTGTGTCATCATGAGGAGTCCACATTTCTCACGAACCCCATCTATCTTACTTGAAAGGATCAATGAGCTCAACACCTTAATGAGTATATGTCTCGATATTAAACAAAAATAGAAAATATGCAAGGGCAGGCTCTAGATCACACAAAATGAAAAATTACCAACTTATCCCCCCATGAAATCCATATGGTCCGAGTCATAAATCTCAAACAAATAAATAAGAAATGGCAACAATAAATCCTTGGATCAACCAGCACTTGTTAAATTAAGAGAAAATGGCATACACAAATTTTGGTCAAGTAATGAAGATAGAAGAGTCAGATGTTTTGGATGAGCAAGAGGGAAAGCATCACAGTGCTACAAAGCTATTAAATTTCTAGGTGAATTGCATAGCTTTTCATCTGCATTAGGTATGTTTTTCATGTACCAAACAATTAAAGAGCAGAGTATTCCTTGGTCAGTAGAGAATGTTAATACATGGTAGAAAAGAGCACTGTGACTATTTCTTTGCTTCTTTCTATGGTTACAAGGAGGCTTGGACCCATCACCAAAACAAAGAGAAATAGTCTAGGCCAATGACAACCAGACTTGATGTCCCTCACCAACTGTGCCTCCAAAGGACAAAAAAGGACTAAATACGTTTGTATTAGACTCAGAGCTAAATTAAGAATTTTGGTTAATTGTATCGTAAGAAGAACCAGCCTATAAGGCAGATTAATTTTTGTAGAAGTGATTGATGTTACTGAAGAATCTTAGTTGTTTTTGTAAAGCTGAGGAACAACATAGTTTGTGTGCCTCAATTTTGCTTCTTTGAATGAGAATGATATTCGTCATAAGCACTTGGGCAGAACATGGGGTCAATCAGTCTAAATAAATTACCATTCTACTATATATTCGGCTTATGGTGTTCTATGTTACATCATTTACATCTCCATACAGAAACAACATGTCAAGATTGCAGCCCACTAAAGAGAGATCCAAAGTTCAAACTGTTCAAGTGTGTCTGCAGTCATTATCACATACGCAGATCACATGACAAACGGCTACATAATTCAAGAAATCTAACGGACCAAAACAACAGGGATATAAATTTCTTATTAAGAAGGACGAGTATGAGCACATAAATCACATCCCACTAGTAATCATAGATTAAATGGCAATTCTCTTGGTCTATTCATCCTTCCCTAAGCTTACATAGAAGGGAACAACACCGGCTCAATGTCCTGGCAACCAACTGGCCTTTCGATTCGGCTCCATAAGAGAATACGACCAATACAATACGGTGGTACAAGACAATCTCTGAAATGTTCTATGTTCGTGCAAACTCTCTACTAGATATAAGAAGCAATAACAAGTCATAATCTCAGTGATTCACCTAAGAGAAAGTAAGAGAGGGAGGGAGACAGGGAGAAAGAGGAAGGACTGTTACCGATTCAGTAGTGAGATTACTAGATGACGGCGAGATTGCTAGGAGGAAAATACCCGAAGACCGAAACCAGCGAGCTTCTCCAGCGTATGCTTTTCCGGCCTCTCCCACGGTAGATACGTGTTTTTTGGTGTTTCCTATATAAAAGCCTTGCTAGTGTCTACTCGGAAATTATCTAGAAATTGTATTAAATTATAAGTTTCTAAGAAATCTATAATTTTCAGTGCCTATAAATTTAAAATAAATTTAAAATAAATTCAAAATAAATTCAAAACATTTTTAGAGTTATTAATATAATTCCAGAAATAATAAAAATTCCCTAAATCCACTTGGATTTAAACTTAAGCAATATAGGTTAGATGATGAACTTGATTATACCCTAATCATGCAATGATTTGGCTTCGATTAGTTAGGTTGTGTCTCGTTCCAAGTCATGAGACAGACTATTTTACTTAGTCAAGATAAAATATGTCATGATAGAGTAGACTCAAATATTAAAGGCCTTAATTTAGTGATGGTAACAAGTTAGGAAGTGACATATGGGTTGTAGGAATTCAATTTCATTGTACCACCCACGATTCCTCCTTATTTATTTTTGATAAATATTTTTTTATGAAATATAAATATAAATTTAAGATATAAACTTAGAGTAATACAATATAATATATTAAAACACACATAATAATTCAAGGGAGTTGATATATTATAATAAATAACATACAAAACGTATTAAACCTTGAGAGGGGGGGGGAGTGAATAGGTTCATCTTACAAGTCATTGGAATACTAATTTTATTTTCCAAAACCTTTTACAAAGAAAATGATGTGTATTGGGAATGTATTGAAGCTTATAAAAAGTCCCCAAAAGAAATTTCTGACAACATATTCATTTGAATGAAACATGACCAACTGAACAACCCATACATGAGATAAACAAGTAAATCATGTCATAAACCACATCGTTCGTTCAAATGGCCTCAACCCATACATGAGATAAACAAGTAAATCATGTCATAAACCACATCGTTCGTTCAAATGGCCTAGTAATATCGTTTTGACAACACGAGTGATTAGTAGCTCATATTTACAATTTTAAGTATTTTCTCATAAATTTAGATTGAGATTCTATCGAGATTTATAAAAAAGACAAAAAGTTCCCTTTTAAAGCCCAATGATTCAAAGTACCAGCATTGAGAACTTGTTTATTTAAGTCAATTTTGCTCCAATATTACCTCTCTTGACTCTTAAGGCTTGTATGATGGCTCCAAAATACTCTCTTACTTTAAAATCAAATTTGGAGATTTGGTTTTCAGAAAAAGGGCATCCAGAAAATTTTTAAGTAATTTTGAGCTTACACCGTGAAATCAATGTTTGTTAACCATCTTTCAACCTAGAATTTGTGCTCATATACTTTGAGATCATACCTTTTTAGCATATTGAATTTTTTAGGCTTTTGAAAAAGGGGTTATTACATGATATTGAACCTAGGGGCTATTTTAAAAAAATAAAAGCATCGTAGGCTCATACTTTTGAGATCTTTTGAATGAACTTGGTCTAGCAAATCTGATTTCAAATTATTTGGAACCTTAACTAGCGAACTTGCATTGTAAAATCAATTTGAGTTGAGTAACCTTTTTAAAAAGTGATCCATGTTTTCAATGAGCATTGATTTTAACATCTAGTCATAGAAGGACCTATTGAGCTAATATTTTATTACGACCTCGATTTTATGCTAAGGTAGGAGACCTTGTTTTGGAGACCAAGGTGATCTAATAGTGATGTTGTAGGCTTAGGTTTGGGTAGAGGACACTAAGGACAATAAACAAAGACTCTTTTTTATAGGTTTTCATGATAAAATGGACATGATAGAAATGCTAAAATAACCTTGAAGAGAACAATGACTAATTAGTGAATATAGGTTTCACTTAGTGAGTAACATTTGTTATATATGAACCCACTAAAGCTACTTTGTATCTAACTAATACAATCAAAGACACTCTACATAACTAAAGCTACAATAAATATGAAGGATAAAAAACTGATTTGGCTTACCTTTGCAAAGGTAAAATCTTCTTGGTGAAGATAATACCCTTTAGTTGGGGGCCATACACCTTATTGACCTTTATTTCATCAGTCAACATGTCACGTTTGGTCAAAATTGATAATTAGCTTAAGCTAATAGGGATTTGTATTCATTTGAGATAGATGATTGCAAGACTTTTGAAGCTCCCTTTTTATAGATGGGAAAGTTGAGGTAGTTTAAAAATTCTCTTATGTGGGACTATGGTTGGGCATGGGCTTGTTTGGGAGGCAAGCAAGCTTCTCATCTGTTGGCTGAGTTGGCGCCCCTTATGGAGACTTATCTGAGGATAATTCTACCCCTACTTGGCTGGAATCCTCTTCTAGAGGATTCTCGTGGATTATTTTGCCCCTGAACAGGCTAGGTCTTTCTCCTTTTTGGCTCTTTTTCCCCTCCATTGCTAGCACTACTTAATTGGGCCTTGAACTGACCACTTTATCATTCCTTTTAAGCGCTACTTGTCTCCTCTTTGTTGTCCTTCTTTTGACTTGAGTTGTATCAATGGACTTGTCTAAGTCTTTAAAAATTCATAAATTATGATTCAATCCTACTTGGCTTTCATAGGAGCATATTTTCCTAATTAACTAAACCCATAATACAATAGAGGTTTGTAATACCATTACAGTACATAGGTACCTAGGATTGATGTATCTATTTTGATGTGCTTGAATTGTGAAATTTGCCTATTTGATAGACATTTGGATCGGGTTGAATAATAAGCAAGTAACCCTTGTATGAGATTTTGTTGTAGCTATGTGAAGAGGCTGGGTAAGTGTTGTAAGTGTTGTTTGTTGTTTAAACACCACCCCCCCCCCCCCCCCCCCCCACTTCAAATTCTCATGCTAGAACAATTAACATGATAGGACCCTAGAATTAACTATACATTATCATCAGGCATGGAGCTTATGCCTTATTGGGCAAAGTTCTGGGCACATTTATTCATATCGCTCAAGGAGAGAATGCAAGTAGTTTGGAAACAAGCAGGCATGAAAGGGGGAATTTTTTTTCAACAAAATCATTTAAGAAGTTCCAAAACAAGGAGATATTTTGAAAAGGCTAATAAGCCTCTTTGTGATTTTGAAATGCAGTGTGTCATTGGCGTTTTTCATGTTGAACCAGATTGAACTTATCTTGAAATAAATTGCGTTCACTATTGGTTTGCTTGTGAGTCTATTACAATAGTCCTTAAACTTGGGCTGTCCCACATCTTTTCAAACTCTAATAGTTGAGTTTTACAAATCTCATTGTGCACATACATTGAAATCATACAGTTGAGATTAAATCAAGATACTAATTACGATGGTAGTATCACTGAGAATTGGGCAATTTGTATTTGTGAAGAGTAAAGAAAGACCTACAATAATAAGTCGGAACCATACAAATTTGGATAAGCTAACGTCTTAACATAGAACGGGGAAGCGACACATGAGATGCTCCTTTGTGAGGCATGGGTGACCACTCCTCCCGGTCCTCGAGCAACATTTTTGAACTACAAGCAACGGTTTCAAGTGTCACTTGTGGACTAGGAAAGGGACATCACATGTGCCTTATATGGGGCTTCAATGCATCCCTCTCCTATTCTATATTATGAAGTAATGAATAAATCTTTGTTTGCTACTTGTTTGGCTAATGTCAATGGATCCTTGCTTGAATGCACTCATACGTGACTCATGAATCGTGTCCATGGTAACTCAATTATAAATACGCATTTTCATTAACAAGTGCAAAATTCCATACTACCACATGAATTAGCAGCTCAATGTCATTTTGACATAAGGCTCCATATCTTTATACCTTGGGTGAATCTATACCTTTAGTTTAATCGATCTCTTGTATTTGCTAACCTACTTGTGTTCTAGACTTTATATGTTCTATTTAATAAAGCTATGCAATAAATTGATTAATCCTTACATGGGTAGAACAATAGAACAACTAATTAGCTAAATTTTTTCAAAACTAAAACCCCTAGGAAAGAATGAATGATAAAAGACTTAAAGGACAAAATACTAATTTTTATTAGGGATATTTGTTTGCTATAGAGAATAACATTTGCTTCAACTCATTGTATAGTCTTTTTCTTGCATTATAAATGATGTTGGATCTGTAGTAGAGGTAGTTTTAATGAAAATTTATCACTTTTTCAACTTAAATGGAATTTCATATGGAATCCTTCCAAATTGTTTTGAAGTCAGAACATTATATTCATTATGATATACAGTTAATCCAATATGAAAAAAGTATTCGGTGCGAAACATACAAAACAACTATCTCAGCTATCCGATCATGATCAACGACTATCTTAGACGTCCGATCAACGATTATCTCACTATATAAGAATGTCTTTTCCCTATTGGATGCAACTAGGGGTGGCATGGAGCCGAGATGAGCCCGAACCTGCCTATGTTCGAGCCGAGCTTGATTTAAATATTTCGAACTCGAGCTCGAGCCGAGCCTAGCCTTGAGCCTAAAATTATTATCAAGCTCGAACCCAATAATTTTAACCAAGTTTGAGCCGAGCTCGAGCTTCAACATTCGTTTAAAATTTTTCAAAAATTACATGTCTCAAGTTCGAGCTCCAACATACATTTAAAACTTTTTAAAAATACATGTCAAATAAATAGTATATAAAATTATACATACATTTTACATAAAATTGGGCATACATTTTACATAAAATTGGGCATGACCTCTACTTAAAATTGAGCATAAGGGTGGCATCGAATCCAGCTGAGTTTGAACCTTCCTATGTTCGAGTCGAGTTTGATTTAAAGATTTCGAACTCGAGCTCAAGCCTAAAATTGTAATAGAGCTTGAGCCTAATAATTTTAACCGAGTTTGAGCTCAAGCTCTAGCCGAGTTCAAGGTTAACCTACATTTAATACTCTCCATAAAATATATGTCAAATAAATTATCTATAAAATTATGCATACATTTAAAAAAAAAAGAATGACAGGGGAGGTTCGGGATTGAATCTCAATAATGGATTAGAACCCACCAATATTAATCTTTTTTACCCCAAATGTTGTCTAACTTATTTTGTAATTTTTGAATCTGGCCATAATTTACTATAGCCTCCTTAGTGCCCCTGATTGGAAATTTATATTCTAGGAAAAACTAGAAATGTTTTTCCTAGGATACATATTTCCAAAAAAACCTTTAAATAAAATCTTATTACTATTAGAGTCTTACTAGAAAATTACAAGAAATATTTTAAAATTTTCTTAGGAAAGTTAAATGGACCTCTTATTACCTCTTCTAGGGAAATAAATAAAAATTAATAATCAATCTAATGTATTACTAAACTTATCGATAAATTTTTAATCAAATAAAATGTCAAACACAAATTTGCTATGAAAATTGCCTCATGCTAAAAGTATTATAGCATCAACTGTCAAATACTTATTCAAAATTTTTCTATACGGTTTTTTAGCTCATCTTGGCAAGAAAATCTTACTTAGAAAATTATATAATTTTTTAATAAGAATTTCTAATTAGAAAAATGTTTCCAAAAAACATGAGGCACTAATGGTCCCTATATTTCTACTATTTTTTTTTCAATATTTATTGAAAAAACCACTAATAGTATCTAGAAACGTATTTCTACTATTTTTTTTAAATCGGGTTAAAATCGTGGGGGAGAAATTATTTCTCCCAACTTAGGTAACTCTCTTTGGACTATGGTTTTCCGCTGAGACAACGGGGAGCGAAGGCGCAGCGTCGGCAACGGAGGCTGCGGTGATGACACAGGCGACAGAAACAGAGGAGGTGAAGAAATCGGAGGAAGAGGAAGAAATCAGAGGGAAGGGGAAGTAGAGGTCGGCGCTGTCGACGACCACAGAGGCACCCAAAGCGGCGGACGGGAGGGGGTCGGCATCCCCCCCTCACCCGCTCTCGCTCTAGATCCCGCGACTCGCCCATCTTGGCAAGAAAATCTTACTTAGAAAATTATATAATTTTTAATAAGAATTTCTAATTAGAAAAATATTTCCCAAAAATATGAGGCACTAATGTTCCTTTATTTCTGCTATTTTTTTCAATATTTATTGAAGAAATCACTAATAGTATCTAGAAACGTATTTCTACTAATTTTTTTAAAATCGGGTTAAAATCGTGGGGGAGAAATTATTTCTCCCAACTTACGTAACTCTCTTTGGACTCTGGTTTTCTATCGAGATCATAGGAGCGAAGACGCAGCGTCGATGAGGACCTCTCGTCGGCGACACAGGCGACGAAAACAGAGGAGTCGAAGAAATCGGAGGAAGAGGAAGAAATCAGAGGGAAGGGGATGTAGTGACCGGCGAGGAGCAATCGACGGCGACAGAGGCAGACGGGAGGGGCTCGGCGTCCCCTCCCCCCCCGCTCCCGCGACTCGCCCATCTTGGCAAGAAAATCTTACTTAGAAAATTATATAACTTTTTAATAAGAATTTCTAATTAGAAAAATGTTTCCAAAAAACATGAAGCACTAATGGTCCATATATTTCTACTAAATTTTTTTTCCAATATTTATTGAAAAAACCACTAATAGTCTCTAGAAACATATTTCTACTAATTTTTTTAAAATCGGGTTAAAATCATGGGTAAGAAATTATTTCTCCCAACTTAGGTAACTCTCTTTGGACTCTGGTTTTCCGTCAAGGCGACGGGGAGCGAAGGCGCGACGTCGGCGACACAGGTGACGGAAACAGAGGAGGCGAAGAAATTGGAGGAAGAGGAAGAAATCAGAGGAAAGGGGATGTAGCGGCCGACGAAGACTAGAGCGGCGGACGAGGGGCTCGACCCCCCCGCTCTCGCGACTCGCCGATTAACAAGCCGGCTCGCGAACTTTCAAGCCGAACCTTGATTCAGTCGAGCTCGGCTCGTTAACTCAAACGAGCCGTATCTGGATCTCGAACGTTCGAGATCCATGTATTCCGAAATAGAACCGAGTTGAAACATAGCCGAACTCGAGCCGCTCGCGAGCCGGCTTGGTTCGAAGCCACCCCTAGATGCAACCTCCAAAGCCTCCTTGAGGATAATTTTGTCATTAATTTACGAAGCGAAAATTTACTAGAGGGGGTTAGTCAATAAACTTAAAATTTGAAGTTCATCTTCATTTCATTCATCTATATGAATTTCATCTTTGAATTGGGTGTTAATGTGGACGAGTTCATATGCACTGGAAAACAGTTTCCAGTGTTAGTGCCCCCAAATGAGAAAAATATGGAAAATAAAAGAATTAGAAACTTGTAATAGTATACTTAATTAAAATATAATATTTAAATATTAAATTAGGTAAAACAAACATTATTACTATATGAATAACTAATTTAATGTATAACTAAAATATATTAATATACTAATGAATTAAATTATATATTATATTAGTTAATGATTACTGTCTATTGTACAAGTAATATAGTAATTACGTGAGCCAATTAACTGTGCACATGATTAATTATAAAAAAAAAAACCTTAAAAATAACATAAACGAATATGATACGTTTATCTATTAATTTATTGATAATATAAGATATACTTTAACATTAAAAAGTCATGATTAAAAAGGAAAAATCTATCAAATGTTAACGCAATCTATATTTTTACATATCATTAATTAATAATATTTTTTCATTAAATTTAAAACTATTGATTTTATTAATTATAAAAATAAATAAATTAAACCAAATGATTGAGTTAACAATATTTTAATTACCACCTTTAAATTTAAGCCTTTGATTACCTGAACAAACTCGGGCAGTTCGGAGATTGTCCGATGTGCAAGAGACTTCGGCTCGAGCCCTGAACTTTTGTTTGATCAATCTTCTCTTTCCCTCCCAGTAGCCCTTCAGCTCTCCTTTCTGTTCGACGCCGCGTACCCAATAGGTAAGCTATCAAATCTTCAACCTGTTCTTTGGAGTTCTTTCTTTCGTCTGGTATAAACATTTTTTTGTTTTGTTTCTGCCTCTAATCTTCCCCCCGACGCCCGCGACACTCGATGCTACGAGTGTCTCACCGAAGAGAGGGGAGGAAAAGGGAAGAATTTCCCTTCGGTTCGTCTTCTTATCTGTTCAGTGAGCTTCGGGCTTAGGGCTGGGGCTTATCATGTTTAATAGAAGGCCGGCCTTGCCAAGCCAGTAGTCGGAGAGCTTACCACTGGAGACCCAACGACACTAAGAAAGAAAGATCCAGAGAATTGATAGTTCGTTGAAGAAACTCGATGGTTCCCATTCTTCTCTTTTCTTTTAGTAGTCTCTTCAAATCAGAGTATGGGATTGGAGTCCAGTAGAGAAAGATCTCTGAGGTATTCTTGCCTGTTTTCTGTCCAAGGTGTCTCATTCTCAGAGTGCTATCGTTCTAGGTTTCGCTCTCCTCTTTTGTTATAAGGCCTGGGTCTACCCCTTTCTTTTTCTTGAAGAGAAAGATAGGCAAAAATCAGCTGTGCTGTGGTAATAAGAAATCTAGAATTACGGTTTATTTTCTCACCAAGAAGATCAGTTAGGTATTTGGTGCATACAAAGAGTAGAAACTGTTATACTCCTCGGGTTAATTCTGAATCGCTCAGAATCTAGCATATAACGTGAAGATAAATATTTTTCGTATCCTAGTTAGTTCAAAACCGGTAGAGAAAATACTATCTTTTAAATAATTTTTTAAGAGAAAACTAGAAAATTGACCTAACGAACGCCAACTGGAACAGTTTATGTCTTTCTACAAAGCACTATGCTGCTTATAAATACCCATCAGTTGTTGTTGCTTCTCCAGCATAAAATCCTTGTTCAGTAGCAAGAGCCTTTCTTTTTAGCTGGGAGTTTGGATGTTTCAGATAAGAGCTTAAAGCTTTCAGGAGATTAGGTGTGGGAACTTGTTGTTTTTGAAGTTTAAATATTGTTGTTTATGCTGTTTTCATATATGTCTTGCTGTTTGTGCAGTTTATGCTCTGTCTTATACTGTTGTTTATTAAATTTTGTCTTCATATGTGTTTTTTTATTCTATTGCTTAGTATATGTTATTTTCATATTTGCTGTTGTATCATCAGTTGTATGGTCAAACTGTGGGGAACTTGCTAGAGAGAGCCTCTTGAAGCTTGTTTCTGTAAATATAATTCCATAACTTCAGTGAATCAGTACTTACTAGGACCAGCAAGCCACCTTGTTTTTGAAAATTTGTGCTGGGGAGAACCATTACAATGTGTTCCTTAATCCTATGATTCAAGTAATCTTTGGTAGCCGCTGAATGAGGGGATCAAAATACTTCCACCCAAACAGCGTATGTGTTTCTCACTCTTTTTGGTTAGTGCATCCCATGTAAATTAAGAATGACAGCCAGATGAGCTTGAGCCACTCAAGCTGGACCCCGGCTTGATCTGCTCTCAAGTTTTGACCTCATTTATAGGCTTGAGCCAAGTTTTAGATGTCAAACCGAGCTCAAGCTTGGCTCGATTCTACCCCTAATAATTTACAAAGGATAGACATACTCCTGTCAATTCTACCAAAAAGATTAGTGTAGCACTCAGTTATTGTTGTTCCACAATGGATTCACCTTGAATACGTTTCTTCTCTTTTGCAGTCGATTCGTTGTTGTCTCTAGTCTGTCTTGAACAGGTAATCTTTTATTTTGTCCTATCTTAGTCTGAATGGTTTCGTTTCCTATTTGCTCGAGGATTTTAAAGCTAATATCTTTTCTCTGATATATGCAATTGGCTGCAGCGAGAGTCTCCATTTGCTTTTGTTTTCTTTAAAGTTTAGATGTTCCCTCATTGATTTTGTTATTCTTCTGTTCTACGATTGGACACGAGGAATCTGTTGTGTAAGGTTTCTTTTGTTCTTTTCAGGCTTCAGTTGAGTGTTTTTTAAAGAGGAGGAATAGTTACTGGAGTAAGCTGCAACAGCAATGGCCGACGATGATTATAATGATGTGGACATGGGGTAATTTATGTTCTTTATGTATTTAGCTATTATTTATTCATCTTTTTATGATGTTTTTTTTATTTCACCAACGGTTGCACGTAATTACTCAAGGTAGTGAATAGCTTGAGTGTCCTCATTTACATGGTTTCATATGTGCGTGTGTGTGATATATCTATCCACATATTCTATATAAGTCCATGTATATTTTGTTCATAAACATATTGTTAAGCTAAGTGTTATGATACACATGCATTGGAACTTTCAAAATTTTCAAAATCTAGAGGTGGACGATGTTGCTGCTAACTTTATACCAACAATTAGATGAGCTCCACCTCGAACTAAGGAAATTTGGAGATACCATTTGTGCAGAAGTCTTCATTCTTAAGCTAAAGAGGGTATTGTTGTTTAAATTCCTGTAATTTAGTCCATATAAATTTCTGTCGGTAAGATTATCACCTCCTCCGTGTTCTTTAGAATTTTGGTAGCAATTTACAAAACACTATATACGGTCTGTGACAGCATACCATCACACATCTTTGCTATTTCACCTCAATCCCATTTGTATGAGTTAATTTTAGATGCTACTTGCAGTAGATCCTGCAGGTTCAAACATGTGAAAAGAATCCTTAAGAGATAAATTTGGTCGTTTGCAGGAAGGCGATGAAGAGGAGGTTGATAATAACAATGAAGAGATTCCTGATACTCTTGAACCTGAAGGTGAGGCAAAAGGAAATGAAGAAGCAACTCAGCGGCCTCGGAAGACATCGAAATACATGACTAAATATGAGCGTGCTAGAATACTTGGTACTAGGGCTCTGCAGATCAGGTTTTGTCCTATGATTTCCTAGTACTCCTTGTCAGTACTATAAGTTCAATTTTTGTGTGACAATGTCTATGACATATTTTTTTTTTTTTGTTTGAACAGTATGAATGCCCCTGTGATGGTTGAGCTGGAGGGTGAAACTGATCCACTGGAGGTAAGTAACTGTGAAGCCTCCAGAACTTATTTTGAGTAAAAGAAACCCCATTCAAGGCCTGGTTTTCAGTTTCAAATGTGTCTATTTCTGTCACTACAGATTGCCATGAAAGAGCTTAGAGAGCGCAAAATCCCATTCACAATTCGTCGATATTTGCCTGATGGAAGGTAGGTCTTTCGTGGTTAGTTTAACTTGTTTCTTTTTATTCTTAATCAGAAATTTAGTGTGAGTTGGTATCCCTGGAACATTTGGCAGTTATGAAGATTGGGGTGTCGATGAACTTATAGTCGAGGACTCATGGAAAAGACAAGTTGGTGGTGACTGAAGCGGATGCTTTCTACATGTTTTACTTGCCATCATCACCCATGATGCTATTGGACTTTGATATTATATTTTCTTTTTCTATGAATGACTTCTGTTTTCTTCTCCAAAACAAAAAGTATGAGTTATGTTGACACTGACTACTTGCCATGAACAAATACAAATTGTTGAAGAATGGTACTCTCGGTGCTTGCCATGAAACAGGGTACTCCAAATTTTAAACAAATGTGCAAAGCTTGTGCATGCATCAAGGTGGTGGTTGTGCTTGATAAGTGCCCTTTTATATTTTTAACCCTGGCTTGACATACCTCATGCGGTAAGTCTGTAGTTAGTGAATGCTCTTGAACTAGAGGGAGTAAAAGGTTGTTTGTAAACCCAATAGAATAAACTATTCCATATTTTATTTCATTTTATATATGGTATTATTGTTTTATAGAATAAGCTGATGTATATGTAGCATATCACATGTTTATTAAACAGTAGAACGGAATGAGGAAAATAACAATTTTTTTTATTTTTTATAAAATCATAAAAGAGTTAAAAATAATGTCGTTCTAGTGTATTCTAAAATCCTAAAAAAATTAAAAAATCTTTAGAAAAGATTCTTGAATTACATTTTATCTTAAACTTTATTCATTTAGATAAAAGTTTATCAAATTACTTCTATACATAATTGGGTACATAATAAATTTTATCTATTTTCATTCTATTTAATAAATGATCAATAAGGCATTAAGTAAAATAATTTGAATGTTTGATTGTGTAAGAAACAAACAATTAAGAGTAAAATCACACCTCTAACTCTAATACCACACTTACCCTTTGCATTGGAAACATTTCTCCACAAAAATAGGAGTAAAGGTGGTGCATGATGCATTTTTAATCGTGTTGTATTGGGAGCCCGATTAGTGATTCAATGTTGTTACGATATTTTCGGATATATATTAGATAGAATTTATGTTAATACTTGTTGTATAATTTATGTTATGTACATAGGGTAATTAGATTGGGCTAAATAGAATGGGTGACATTGTATAGGGCCCATGGGCCGTTATGTAATAATCTTGCTTAGACCTAAGTTTAAATAGAAAATGAAGGAGGAAAGGAAGGCATTCGATTCCATTCCCAAAACCTCTTCGTCTCCCTCACCGAGAAACCAAGCTCTCTGTCTAGAATGTGTCGTCGGTCCCTGGAGGTCGTGGTGGTTCCGTCCACCACCATAAAAGCTGAGAGCTCTCTGTTGGGTTGTGCCAACAACCTCCGTCCGAAGTGTTCCGTCCTCGGGAAAACCAAAGCGTGAACTCTGGTCTTGGCTGATCCGTCAGCCATGGTTCACCGTCGTAGACCTCTTTTGTCATGGTATCAGAGCTTAGTGGTTCAACATAGTGGTCAAGCTATCTCCGTCTGAGGAACTTCTGTCCGATGACTCAGAGTTCGGTTAGAACTCTCGGGAGTAGTCGAAAACCTCTGTCCGAGCTCAGAGGAGTGGTCGGAAACCTCTGTCTGAGCTCAGAGGAGTGTGGCGATGGATTCTTGCCGGGAAGGTGAATGGCCAGGTGGGTGTTTTTCTCTAAGCTCAGATTTTTTTTTTTTTTTTTTTGGACTGACATTATCTGCATAAGGTGTATGGGATGATATTATTTGCATAAGGTGGTTTCTAAAAATTTCAGAAGCAGATCTGGATTTTTTTGAAAGTGTGGGGGCAGATCCAGAATTTCTGAAAGCGTGGGGGTAGATTTGGAATTTTTGAAATTGCGGGGGTAGATCTGGAATTTTTGGCAACTGCAGGGGTAAATCTAGAATTTTTAGAGGGGTGGTATTTCTAAAAATCTCAACAATCTTTCGCTCTTATCATGTCAACGGATAAGTTAGATTTCTCTCCTATTCGATTCACGAGTAAGAACTATAGGGCCTAGGTATTTCAGTTCCAGTCATTTGTCATGGGAAAAGATTTATGGGGTCACATTAATGGGTGTAATCCATCCCTTCGCGAGGCAGAAGCATTGCCAAAATGGACCACCATCGATGCTAGAGTCTTGACGTGGATACTTGGATCCATTGAGCTTCATCTAGTCCTTAATTTGATGCCCTACAAAACTGCAGCGGATATGTGGAATTCCCTACACAAGGTTTATTATCAAAACAACGCAGTCCGACAGTGTTAAGTCGAATATGAAATGGAAATTTTCACGCAAGGAAGCCGTTCCATTGAAGAATATTTATCGGGCTTCCAAAATCTATGGGTTGACTATATTGATATTGTTTATGAGAACATCCCAATTGCTGCTCTATCTACAGTGCAAGCCGTACATGAAACCAGTAAAAGAGATCAATTCTTGATGAATCTCCGTCCAGAATTTGAGATTGCTCGTTCACATCTGAGAATCGCCATCCAGTGCCATCTCTAGATGCCTGTTCGAGTGAACTTCTTAGGGAGGAGCAACGCATTGCTACTCAGGCTGGCATGGAACATCGAGTCCAGGTTGATACCTCGATTGCTATGGCCTATGCAGCACAAGAGAAAAATAAGGGTCGGGACATGAGTTCTGTTTAGTGCTTCCACTGCAAGGCATATGGTCACTTTACTCGGGAATGCCCCAAGAAATCCTGTAACTACTGCAAGAAGTTGGGTCATCTCATCGCAACTTGCCCTACTCGCCCTGAAAATAAGAAGAATACAACTTATCATGCCTCCACTGGTACTTCTAGTTCTGCAACATTACCGATTACCATCCCAATTACTACAATTCCTGTTCCTCCAGCACCTGCAAGTTCGAACACACTCACCCTGAAATGGTACAACAAATGATCATATCTGCTTTTTCTACTTTTGGTCTCTCAGGCAAACAAAAAATCTCTACTCAACCATGGTATTTTGATTCCGTGCTTTTAACCATATGACCAACAATGTAGTGTCTCTTTCTAACGTAAAAAAGTATGAGGGAAACCTGCACATCAACACTACTGATGGGAGTTCTTAGCCTATCAACGTTGTTGGTGATCTCTCCCCATCCTTAGTTGATGTCTTTGTGTCTCCTAACCTATTGACAAATCTTCTGTCTTTTGGTCAACTGGTTAATAAAAATTGTAATGTTCAGTTCTCTTGTTCTAGTTGTGTTATGCAGGATCAAGCGTCGGGGAAGGTGATCGCGAAGGGCCCTAAAGTGGGAAGGCTATTTTCACTTAAAGTCTTTCTATCCACCATTATTCCACGTACTCATGTACTTTATTTTGCATGTAATGTTGTTGGCTCTGGCACTAAGATGTGACATAGACGTCTAGGCCACCCAAACTTGGATGTTCTTCATACAATGTTTAAATATGGTTTATTAGGCAATAAAAAATGTATCTCTCTTGATACTTCTTGTGACTGTTCATCATACAAACTTGGCAAAAGTAAACTTTTATAGTTTCCTCATCATACCTCCACTGGTTTGACCTTATTCATAGTGATGTTTGGGGAATTGCTCATGTTGTCTCGCGTGCACAATATAAATACTTTGTTACCTTTATTTATGATTTTAGTCGGTTTACCTGGGTCTACTTCTTATTGGCTAAGTTTGAAGTTTTTGTCGTCTTTAAGAGGTTTCTTGCGCTTCTTGAAACACAATTCTTTGCTCACATTAAAGTATTGCACTCTGACTCTGGAAGCGAATACATGTCTACTGAATTCTAGTATTTTCTTCAAAGCAAAGGCATTATCTTTGAATGTTCTTGTCCCTCGACACCGCAACAAAATGAGGTTGCTGAGCGAAAAAATCGTCACCTTCTTGATATGGTTCGTACCCTTTTTTTTGAATCATCCGTTCCTCCCCGTTTTTACTATGAAACTCTCTCTACCTCAGTTCATTTAATTAACCGCCTGCCTTCACCTACCTTGCATCTTGTCTCTCCATTCATTAAGTTGTTTGTTTATTCTCCGTCATACACTGATCTTCGGACATTCAGTTGTGTTTTTTTGTGCATCTACTTGATCATGGACGACATAAACTTACAACCCAATCAGTTATGTGTGCATTTCTTGGGTATGGCATTTCTAAAAAAGGCTATGTTTACTATGATCCCCAGGCGCTTCGAGTCTGTGTTTCTCAAAATTTAGTCTTATTTGAAAATCAATATTTCTTTCTATCTCAAGTTACACTGCTATTTGCATCTCTGTCTAGTTTGCCGAGTTTTGATGATTTTCGCCCCACTTTCATCACTGCCCCCTCCCGATCCCGACCTAGCGCTTGCTCCTGATCATCCCTCTACTCCTGCCCCCCATCACTCTTCGTAGATCTACTCGTCCTTCTTGCCCTCCTGATAGGTATGGTTTCCCCTCCCCTGTATCACTTGCGACTACTTTATCCTCTATTTCCATTCCCTCTTGCTACAAACAGGCTATGGCACATAGTGTTGGCAAAAGGCAATGTAAACATAACTACAAGCGCTAGAGGAGAATCACAATTGGGACATTGTGATTTGCCCCCCTGCTATTCGACCTCTTGGGAGTAAGTGGGTATTCTCTGTCAAGTTGCGTTCAGATGGATCGTTGGATCGGTATAAATCCCGCCTTGTGGCCCTGGGTAACAAGCATGAATATGGGATTGATTATGAGGAAACATTTGCGTAAGTTACCAAGATGACCATAGTCTGCACTATATTAGCCATTGCAACCTCTCAGTCCTGGCCACTGCATTAGATGGATGTGAAGAATGTCTTTTTTCATGGTGACCTACATGAAAATGTCTACATGAAGCTCCCCTCGAGTATGACTATGCTATAGTCCTAGGATTAAGTATCTATGCCTTCCGCTCCTAACAGGCCGGTTTTTTGGGTAGTATTGGCTAGGTGCTTAACATTTGGTATCAGAGCGGGCTCCCACATCATGAGTTCGATTCCCAGGGCGCGCAAAGGCTGGATTAAAATTACTGGTAGGTTGTAGAGGTTGGATTAAAATTACTGGTAGGTCTAGCCTTAAGTATTTCCTTAAGTATAATCCCGGTTGGGCCAATGTTGTTGCACCGCCGTGGTCATCGTCTCACGATGGTGAGGTGTATTGTTATGGTCCTAGGGTTAAGTACCTATGCCTTTCACTCCTAACAGGCCGGTCTTTTAGGTAGTATTGGCTAGGTGCTTAACCCTCCTCTCCTAATAATGTCTGCAAGTTACGTCGTCCTCTGTATGGGCTTAAGCAAGCCCCTGGGGCTTGGTTTGAGAAGTTTCGTGGCACACTTATTCTCCACAAGTTTACACAGAGTCAGTATGATTCATCTCTCTTCTATCAAAAGTTTATCGCGGGCATGGTCATTCTCTTGGTTTATGTGGATGACATCATCATTACTGTCACTGACTCTGGACTGATTACCAAGCTTTAATAGGTATTGCATGCCACCTTTCATATGAAGGACCTTGGACAACTCACGTACTTCTTAGGGCTGGAGGTACATCACTGACCCAACAATATTTTCTTAAACCAGCATAAGTATATTCAATATCTTATTATTCTAGTTAGGTTAGAGAACACATCTTCGGTTGCTACTCCTATGGAGGTCAATATCAAACATAGGAAAGATGGAGGGACTCTTCTTGATGATCCTATTATCTATCGACGACTGGTAGGGAGTCTCATATACTTGACCACTATTGGCCCGAACATTTCCTATGTTGTTCATCAAGTCAGTCAGTTTATGTCATCTCCTCAGCACCTTCATCTTGCGGCAGTTCGACGCATCATCCGCTATCTGCGTAGTTCTCCTACTTGTGGATTATTCTTTCCTATAGGCTCCGCGCTACGACTAGTTGCATACAGTGAAGTTGATTGGGCAAGGTGCCCCGATACCCGTTGCTCTACGACAGGTTGGTGTATGTTTTTAAAGGATGCAATGATTTCTTGGAAGAGTAAGAAACAGGACCAGGTGTCCAAGTTATCCATCGAAGCCGAGAATTGAGCCATGTCTACTGCGCGTTCTGAAGTTATTTGGCTCCGTGGTCTTCTTGTTGAGCTTCAGTTTCCTCAGACCTCACCTACACCACTTCATACGGATAATACGAGTGCTAACCCTATTTTTCATGAGCGCACCAAGCACATTGAGGTTGACTGTCACTCTATCCGCGACACTTTGGAGTGTCGGGTAATATCTCTTCTGTACATTTCTTTGGATCTTCAAGTGGCTGATGTCTTCACCAAAGCATTGTCTCAACAACGACATAATTTTTTGGTTGGCAAATTTTTGTTGGTTGATTCACCAACATCAATTTGAGGGGGGGATGTTACAATATCTTGGGATGTATATTAGATAGAATTTATGTTGATACTTGTTGTATAATTTATGTTATGTACATAGGGTAATTAGATAGAGCTTAATGGGATGGGTGGCATTGTATTGGGCCCATGGGCCGTTATATAATAATCTTCCTAAGACCTAAGTTTACATGAAGGAGGGAAGGAAGGCACTCGATTCCATTCCCAAAACCTCTTCGTCTCCCTCGCTGAGAAACCAGAGAGCATGAAGCTCTCTGTCTGGACTGTGCTGTCAGTCCCTGGAGGTTGTGGTGGTTCTGTCCACAACCATAAGTGCAGAGAGCTCTTTGTTGGGCTGTGCTGACATCCTCCATCCGAAGTGTTCCGTCCCCGGGAAAACCAGAGGTAGAACTCTGGTCTTGGCTGATCCGTCAGCCTAGGTTCACCGTCATAGAGCTCTTTTGTCAAGTATATCGGGCTAGAATTTGATCCTAAAGCTTTGGCATGCGGCTTTGCTTACTTTGGGTGAAAAGTAAGCTAGTAAACCTTTGTTTCAAGGGGAAATCAAACCAAAATGGAGAGCAATGAGCAATGATAGAGATGAGGAATTCTTTGAATGAATTTCAAGATAAATGCATCAAGATTATAATGCTTGTTTATATTCAAATCAATGATAAACCACCCTTATCCCCTATAATACACGAGCCAATGAGAATTTGGCACAAAAATAAGGTAAATCCCATCTTATTCAAATTCAAATAGTTCGAACTCCATGTGCCCTTATTTGTCTCAAATTAACCTATTTCATTTGGGTAGGAAAAACTCAAATTTTGAATTTGTCAAAACCGCCACTCAGCTAACCTCCAAGCTAGCTAGCAAGTTATAGGTTGTGCGCGCATAGGGTTAGCTGCGCTCCATGTGCACAAGTCTTGCCGCACAGCCCATGCTTGCCACCAGTGACCCGCGCGCCTCGCCCGTGCCAGTATACCTGCACTCCTGCGCATCCCAAGTGCTTGCGTCCCACGTGCCCACGTGCTTGCGCAGTCGCACGCGGGGGTCTGGGCTGCAACAACAACCTGCACACGCCCATGCACCCTTGTTGCTGCAACCCTGGCTGTTTCGTGCGAGGTTCACATTTTTGGGACATGTGAGAGTGTTTTTTACGCCAAATGGTCTTTTTGAGGACTTGGAGCTGATATTCCACCTTGGAAACCCCATTTTGATGACAACACCAAAGTTCTCCACTTCGGTCGTCCAACATATGAATTCACCAAAATTGGCTGTCAACTGTGCTACATCCATCTACAACTGTGCTGCCCAAGTCGTGTTCGCCCTCGTTGCATTACCTTCCTTGATGGCTGAAAAGAAACACCTACCAAACAGATGTGCTCCCTCAATTGTTTGGCAAAATGCAAGTCAATTGGGCTCCTCCCAAACTTGCTTGAAAATGTGTCAAGTGACACAAGGGTTTGCAATCCCGTCACAAAGGCCTCCTCTACTGCATACTCGCTCGACATAACCACAAATGTGGCAAAGTCAAAAAATCAGTTTGTTGGCTCCTTCTCGAGTTGCTTTTGATGCGCTTTTGCATCAAAGCGAATTTGTGCCAAATTTGGTTTTTTGGCACTCTGATCGCCCTTGATCATGTTTAAAACCTTCCTCCATGGGAAATCTTTTGGCATGAAGTCTTTCTTTAGGGTTTCCTCTTCTTCAATCAACATGGATTGACCTTCAAATCATCGTTTTTCATCTGCCAAAGAAACAAGAAGGTTGGACTCTCCACCCTTCACACCCTTCTTAAGTTGGAGGGCTATAAGCATGGCTGCTATCCCCTTTACATAGTCTCCTACACCAGAAATTACACAAAGTCCATCCTCATCTGTAATCTCTATCATTCCCATATAGGGCATTACAAAGGCCTTGCTTTCACAAAGGAAATCTACCCCAAATATCACATTAAAATCGTGTAAATGAGCTACAATGAAGTCCAAAAAGTTAACCCACTTCCCAACGATGACAAGAACATGCTTGGGGGTTTGGCTTTAGAATTGATAACCTTTATTCGACTGTTAGCCACTTCCGACCTTAAGTGTAATCGTGTAACTTCCTGCTCCGAGATGAAGTTGTAGGTTGCTCCCAAATCAACCAGAGTTTTCACTTTGCCATCATTTAACAACACATCAAGAAAAATCAGTTTATGATTGATGGATTTCTCGACCATTGCTTTGATTGAGTTAAGCAACATCAACGGACCAACCTGACGTTCTTCAACATGTTGATCATCACCTGATTGATCGACTCCATTGTCCACTTTATTAGCATTTATTAGCTTCTTCTTACTTGGACAATCCTTCACTAAATGTTCTCATTTTTAAGATTACCTTTCTTCTTATGGTTTTCATTGTTCCAATTCTCATTGATTTATCTTCCCTTGATTTATGTAGATTTGGATAATCATCATAGATGTAATTAGGTTAAAGTTTTGGGGTCATAATTATAATACTGCAGTTTGATTAATCTATAGATTAAGCCTCAAGGGAAGGGTTAGGATATAAGTCCATAACCTCTTTTTCCTCTTATTTTTCTCCCAATGAGTATCTTTCTCTTTTTCTCCATGAGCTAAATCCATGAAGTCCTGAAAATCAACATGGTATCAAAGCATTGATTTTCAGGATTCCATAAACCCATTTTTTTCTTTTGCTCATATTACTTATAGTTTGTTTATAACTTCACCTCAAAAAATTTCTAGTTTTTATTTTTCCCAGTTATCTTTTCTCCCTGGAATGGTGACTTCATGAACAAATCTCTTTGCTTGGTTCCATAGCCACCAGATACGGCTAAGCCAAGATCAAATATCTTGTCTCCTTTGCTTCAATTAATCAACGAAGTGAAAATGCTTCTGAGGAAAATGAGATATCGAGTTCTGTCTGTCTCCAGCATGGTTCTTAATCCTGTCTCACAGTAACCCGGCCTGGCATCGTGGTATCTAGTGCGAGCCATTAAACGAATTGACTCACTTATCTTCTCTTTGGTCTGACATCTACCTGATTGTATACTCTGATACTGCACTAATTTGTGTTATTTTTCATTTCATTATCGTGCCTTCTCTATCTCCACTCACGAATGTGACTGTAGCCATGATTAGAAACTACACCGGTATTCCATGTAGCACTGTTGGGGCCATCCGCCGGTGCCAACATTGATCTTGTCGTTTGACCGTTTCAGATAAGTATCTCCTTGACAACAGAATTTTCCATTTTCTATTGCTATTGCCAGAGATGATGACACCAAACTCCGTCGAGTTATCCCATTGTTGTTGTCGAGAAGACAACTCTGCCGAGTTTCTGTTTTGCCAAATTTTTTCCCTACAATTCCACTCTATTCGGCGTCGCGAGGTTGACAAAGAGCAGGTTGTTCTACCGACTACCTCTTTGTTCATAGCTGCTCGAAGAAGACGATTTTGTGAGTCCATTTTTTGTTTCTGCGAGGTGGATTATTTCCTATGTCGAGAACTCTATTTCTGCCAAAAAGATAGATGATGATTCCAACCAGCGTACCGAGTCCATTAGAGTCTTTTGGCGAAGGGGAGAAGAAGAAGTTCATTTGTCGAGCAGTTATTTGCTGTAAGGAAGACGAAGGCAGATTGATTAAAATTTTTCGAAGTTAGGAAATTTTGATCCAGCGCTGGACTGCGCCTGTTCTGAGCCAACTCGGACCGGGCCGAGTTCCCAGTGATCCCTTGATGTTTCAGATCTGTCGAGTTAACTTGGCTCAACCCAGTTTGGGTCAATGTGACTCGGGCCACTTATTTTCCTACCTCGATATACACGTGTTTAGGTCCCAAGTTTATACATATTTCTTCCACAACTCGGATATATTGGTTTACTATTTGACTTGGCGCAACTCGATTTTATTTCTCCGGCTGGATTATTAGTTTGAGGTATTCACAACATATTATTTGGTCAGTATATTATTTTGTGCAGATACTCACTTCAGATTATTTCATGGGTCCTTTTACAATGATTTTTATTTTGGTTTGTGTTATATGGGCCCAAGCCCATTTCAGCTGCAACTATTGCGTTTCTTTGGATGAGAGATTATTATTGAAAATGACTTCTCAATTACTATTTTTTATCAGCATTGGCTATTTTGATGCATGGTGAAAGCCAAAGTGTCCCCAAAATATTATCTTTCTAGTAATTACCATCCTTAATATGCAAGTATTACTCTTACCACTTGAGAGTCGATGTCTAGGGTTTAGACACGATGATGGAAGAGTTTTTTTACACATCTAAGCAGTGGATATAGACCCACTACCTACAGAAGATAGGAGTATGCCCTACATCCAACATGGGTTATGACTAGAGTATGGAGCAATGTTATACGGCTTGGAGTGATTTTACTCTCATTTATGCCAATTAGGCCTCATGGAAGAGACCACCAGCATGAGGGGTGTGCTGGGTCCATTTTATATGAGAAGATCCTACACACCATTTGCAGCAAGGTGGGAGTTCATGATATTCTCTCACACCAACTTGAGGGGGAGTATTGGAATATGGGCCCAAGCCCACATGACCAATGAAGGCGCACATATCCAAGAGTGTTGCAAGATGGGCCCAAGACCATAAGATATGGACCCACCATGATCATGTGAGGTGGCATAATGAGTCATCACACGAGCTAGAATCTTATCACATGAGTTGGAAGATTTAGCACGAGCTGGAATCCTCGTCACATAAGTTGGAAGATTTGGCAAATCTTCCTAGATTAATGTAATTGATTTAACTTCCCTTGATTTATGTAGATTTGGATAATCATCATTGATGTAATTAGGTTAAAGTTCTAGGGTAATAATTGTAATATTATAGTTTGCTTAATCTATAAATTGAGTTTCGGGGGAAGGGTTAGGATATAAGTCCATAACATCTTTTTCTTCTTGTTTTTCTGCCAATGAGTGTCTTTCTCTTTTTCTCCATGAGCTAAATCTATGGAGTCCTGAAAATCAACATATCCATAGATGTGGGAGCATTATCATCAGAATTTCTCTCAAAAACAGTCTACTTCTTTGTCGTGGCTAAAGCGATTGCAAGTATCTTCACCTCCCTACGCCTCAACTATTGTTCTACCCACAGACTAAGTCCTGCAAGAAAAGAAAAAAATCGATCATCATTGGTCATGTTAGAAATGTTTAACATTAAAGAAGTAAAAGACTGAATATACTCATGAATCGTCCTTTTTTTCTTCAATACACAATTCCTTTCGAGCTAGGTAATCGACATTGTCGGGAAATAAATGGTGTTTCAACTTCTGCTTGAAATAGTTACCATGTGTTAACTACGTTTTCACCATTCTCGACGTTACCAAGTCTTCTTCTCCCCCACAAGATAGCATCATCAATGAGAAACATAAATGCAGTACTAACCTTTCCTTCCTCATTCGTGAGATTTGAAGCTTTGAAGTACTGCTCAACTTGCCATAAGAAGTTCTTGATCGTCTTTGGATCTCCTAGGCCCTCGTACGGTTTAGTCTCAAGAACCTTGATCTTCATTAGTGTAGGAACCCTTTTCCCCATTTAGAATGGCTCGTTCGAGAATTGCCATTCTCGTCCACATCTCTTCTGACTTCAGTCGCATCTCAGTAAGATCGTTGCGAGTATCTGCCTTTAGAACTGCAATGGTGGCATGCACATCTTCTTCTAGCCTTTGAACTACTTCAAAGCTATGTTCTCTAACGTCCACCACTTGTTGAATATTTTCTCCCAACTATGGGCATCAAAGATTTATATGCACCAACTTGATGGGGACTATTAGCAAGAGTTGTATCCTAATAAATCAGAGGAGGATTTCCTCTGATTTATCCTCCAAGAGATTACAAAAATGAATCTTGTAATTTATGTACTCTATTTTTGTATAAATTGTGTAAAACAAAAAAGTGTAAAGTAGAGATTTAATGTACGAAGGATTTTTGACACTAAACTAATTAGGCAGAACAACCCAAATCTAGAGCAACATGTTTAAGTTATGATCTAATTAGAAATTTTAGTTGTGCTAGTAAGTTTAACTATGTTATACTTAGTATTAGGAATCTTAGTATGATTCAATTTTTTGGTCATATAAAGGCAATTGCCTATAAATATTATTATTTATTAAGGTTCAACATGCAAAAAATTTTCTAAAAAATTTTCTCTATAATGCTTTCACTAAAAAAAAATTTTCTAACACTGGCTTGGCAATTTGTTTCAATATATACACTATTTAAAAAAAATTATATTTTAATTAAAATAGGATGAATCGAGAATGCCAGGTTCGAGTCTCCGCAGATAATGGAGAGTGAACTTGTTCATTTAATTTACGTGAATTAAACATAGACTAGTAAATTTTAATTTTTCATTCAATAATTGTGTCATATTTTGCATTGACCTCTCTGAAACCGTGCTTCATGGAAACGAGGAAATATAATTTTACCTAGGGGGGTGGCTTCTAACCGAGCCGGCTCGAGTTCGTCTTGGTATCTCTCAAGCTCGAGCCGAGCTCAAGATCCAAAATCGGCTCGTTTGAGTTAAGGAGCCGAGCCTAGTGGTCTCCAGACCATTGAGCTCAATGTCATCGATGGAGAATACTTCTGCCTCTCGACGCTTTTCTGTTGCAAAGCGAGAAGTTCTTGGCCTTCTCACTACGACTCTTATGGTGCCGGAAAGAGGGCGTGACGTTGGCCTAAACTCGCTTACCGATGACAGTGGCGGGGTCGGGGCAGCTGCCCGTGGGGTAAATGTTGGGGGCGAGTTCTGGTACACATATCCCATATCCATTTGATTGAGGCAATGTCGAACCCGTTTCATTAAACAAAAAAAATATTAGATCACTGTTCTGAGAGATACTTCTCGAGGAGGACTTTTATGATCGAATAGTTCAAGTTTATTTGTGCCATACCGTGATGCTGACCACCTTCTCGTTCTCATCAGTGCCTTTTAAGTTTATTTTATAGTCTTTTAAATCGATAATAAAATGTATTAAATAAGTAAGAGTAAGATTTTTTAATTAATTAGTATATTTATTTTATTTTTAATTATTTTAAATATAAGGTAAAAAAAAGACTATCGATAAATTTGAAAAAAATGTGTTGATAAACTTGATTTTTAAACTCAACACTAAAAATTTTCAAAATTTTAATTAATTTTTTTAAAATCGATAATAAGAAGGTGTTAAATAGGTAAGAGTAAGATTTTTTATAACTTATTATTTTAAATATAAGGTAATAAAAAGTGTACCGATACATTTATTTTTTAAACTCAAGTAAAATTTTCATATTTTTTCAGTTAATAAATATTTTAAATTGATAATAAAAGGTGTTGTAAGATTTTTATTTAACTAATATTTTTTTAAATAATTTATTATTTTTTAAATAAGGTGATAAAAAGTATACAAATAAATTGTATTTTTAAACTCTAAAATAATTTATTTTATATTTTTTCAATTTATAAATATTTTAAATCCATAATAAATGGCTAAGAGAAAGATTTTTTCTATTTCTAAATATTTTAATTGATATTAAATGGTGTTAAATAAGTAAGAGTTAATTTTAATTGTTTATTATATTTTTTTAATAATTTATTATTTTAGATATAAGATAATAAAAAGTGTATTTGATTTTTCATTTTTTTTAAATATATATTTTTATCTTTTAATGACATGGCAGGATAATGACGTGGCAGACGATGTGTTTATCTACTCTCTCTGTACTGATGATATGGCGATACGTAAGGAGTCAAAACTTACGTGTCGCCTTTGACTGTACACATGTATAGTTGATTGGTCAAAGTTGGGTATTTTTTAAAATAAGTTGATTAAAAATATATTTTTTCAAATGGTTATTTTGGTAAAAAGCTCTATTGCCTTCCATCATCTGCCCAGTGAAGTTTAGAAGGATTTCGATTTCAGTGATGAAGAGAGTGATGGGGCCAAGTTATTGGATATGATATGATGTTTGAAAAGGAGGATGAAAGAAATTAATTGGCCTATTGAGAATGAGAAATGAACAAACAGAATTAGTTAATAATCATTTTTGCCACCATATAGTGGGGCAAATGTAGGCCAATATGTCAAGTGGAATCGTTTATTTAAATGAATAATTTGTTTTTAGATAAAACATATTTTAAAATTTGTTATTTTGCATTTATATTTGTCTATCTTATTTTACTAAAAATTACTGATTAGAAGTATGATAATGTCTTAGACTTTTCAGTAATGTTCATCTTTTTCCTATTAAGACATCTAAGAAATTTTTGAATGATTTTCCAAACAATTACCTATTAAGGGCACTAGAAACGGATAATTGTGATATGTTATCTTTATAAAAAAAAACCAGAACGTCTTACTTCAGTGTGGTTCCAAACCATAAGGGAAAGATAGTTTACGAACAAAGTCGGTACAGAAGATACAAAAACCAAAGCAAAACTAGCATACAGAAAAGTAACCAAGGTTCTCTCGATCGTTTGGACTAGTTACTAAAGGTCCTGGTGAGCTCAACATGGACTCCTCCAATGGTGACATTGCCATCTCGTGGAATGAGAGTGACCACAACGTTTTCATCTGCGTCCGCTCCAATTTCATCCAGCAATGAAGTGATACCGAACTTCTGGATGGTCTTGGTGTGTGAGCCATCCTCGTTGAGGTGGTTGTGACGAACCCTGACGAAGCTCCCGGCGAACGTTCCTGGTCCGGCGACAGAGGAGCCTTGGGTCAACTTGTTGACGTACACATCAAACCTAGTGGTCTCCGGACCATTGAGCTCAATGTCATCGATGGAGAGTACTTCTGCCTCCCGGCGCTTTTCTGTAGCAGAGCGAGAAGTTCTTGGCCTTCTCACTACGGCTCTTATGGTGCTGGAAAGAGGGCGCGGCGTTGGCCCAAACTCGCTTACCGATGACAATGGCGGGGTCGGGGCGGCTGCCCGTGGGGTAAATGTTGGGGGCGAGTTCAGGTACTCAACCGGCACGTTCTGGTACACATATCCCATATCCATTTGATTGAGGCACTGTCGAACCTGTTTCATTAAACAAAAAAACATATTAGATCACTGTTCTGAGAGATACTTCTCGAGGAGGACTTTTATGATCGAATAGCTCAAGTGTATTTGTGCCTTACCGTGATGCTGACCACCTTCTCGTTCTCGTCATAGAACACGAAACTAGCATTTAACCAGTCCCTGTCGTTGAACTCCAGCTGGTTCCCGAGCTGGGATCTGTAAATGCTCCAGAGTCGATCGATATTGGCATGGTGCGCGTAGAACAAGGTGTCACGAGCAGCAGAGAAGAAGTTACCCATGTCCAAATTAGGCGGCTCAACTAGTCCTATCCAGTTATGCACCACATTGTGCAAGTTCTCCAACATGCCTGACATCAATCTGGCGCTGGGGTCTTGCCCGGCTCTCACCGGGCTTCCCATGAAGAGCTCAGGGATCGGGGCGCTGTCAGTGAAAATCCTGCGCAAGTACGCTATATTAGCGTCAGCAGGATCAGTAACCGGAGGCCTGTCTTCTATGTCGAAGCTGTAATTGAGGTTAATTGGGAGGGGGAAGTGAGATCGGTTACGGTTTGGATTGTAAAGACTGGAGTTGGGGTCGAGATACATGCTTGGGAACATCATCCCATCTCGAGAATCGTAGTTCCAGAAGGGAAGAGCGAATGTTTCATCGCCGATGATTTTCCCCAGGATCCGCTCAAAGAAATAGATGTAGTATCTGTGCCAAGGGAGGAAGAGCCAGCTGAAGTGAACCTGGAGGATCTTAGCACTGTTCCTCTGGTTATAAGATCCACTGCAATAAGCACAGTGTATCCTGCTTTGTTGCACGAAGCTCCATGGATGGTCGCTGGGAAGGTTCTTCATCTCAGCGATAGCCCTTTGAAATCTATCCTTCTCCCACTGGGTGAGCAAATGCGCGGCCTTCCTCGTGCGGAGGGGCACATTTGTGGGGAATACGTAAGGTTGGAGGTTTATAGGGTTGGTGAAATTGTAAGGAGGGCAGCATTCGATGGGGTTGTTACCACCAAACTCATCGGGATAGTTAGCAACATGGCATGATTCCAGAATGGGGTACTCTACAGGGGCTCCAACGGCCGACTGGTTTCCACCCAGGGTGGTGGCGCCGTACAGCCCGCCCAATCCAAGGAGGACGTTGCGACGGTCTACCTTGAGTGGGCGGCTCGCCTCGCCATTCTCACTGCTACTTCTAATACTAGTAGTCACTCTTCTGGGTCGGGGGGATCTGAGTACCGAGCTTCGAAGCCCGGTCCGTGGAGGACGATCAGGGAAGGAGGAAGAAGTGGAGGAGGAAGTGATGAGGCTGGGAGAAGCAAGCAGCATGGACAAAGCCATACTGGGGGGGCGTGATGGATCTTTGGGTGGAAGAGAAGAAGAGATCAATAGAGACTTAAATAGGTAGGAATGAAAACTTTCTCACACCTTTCACCATTAAAGCTCGTGGGGAAAAGGGCAACTTCCAGATAGATTCCCACCTCCAATGGATTCAACATTTTCTATGTTCCCAGATTGTTTAACAGGGAAAACCTTCACATGCTAGGCACTATAACGAGGACGAGGATAAGAATAACAAGTATTTATTATTCGAGACAGCTAAGAGGCACAGGCCTTTCATCAAAGGAAAATTGATTGCACGGCAAACACGTTGGACAAAGGGGGGAAAGTCTATCCACCTTCCTTAGCTTCCCAGAAATGACCAAACTGGTCAAATCTAAACTGCCTCTTGCTCTTCAATTCGTATTAAACTCTTTTTTCAGTCAGATTCTTTTTTCCCAATGAAGCTCATTCGTATTCTCACAGATTCAATCAAATTGCAAAAAGAAAGTGAGAGTACAGTAGCACGTTTCCTTGAAAAACAAAGGCTTGAACGTCGGACTACAATTGTGAGCTATATCACAAGTTGATCGCAACGAGCGTAACGGGTGCTCTGTAGATTTCTTTCTAAATCGTATGAGGCTTGTTGCCTCGTCTTTTACCTCAAGATGACGGAGAGCGGGTGGTCGGACAGAAAACGGAGAAAAACACAAATTGTAGAGTTTAAAAGCTATAGACTATGTTATAATTTTTTAAATATACAAAATCCTGTCATAGCATGATCAATAATCATTTCTCGAAGCCACCACCGTCGCTCCTTTGTCCTTTCTCCCCATCTCTCCTCCACCGTCGCCCTCTCCCGGAGCCATGACTGCTGACCTCCACCTGTCACACCTCCAAAATGACACCTCTCACCAGTGGGCTCTTTCTCTCCACGTCGGATCAAACCGGTGCATTAGCCGTCGAATGCCCAGTCCTGCTCGCAACCACCGCTCGCAATCCTCGTCGGATCTCGCTATTGCTGCGTTGCGTAGGACTTTTCCCCAGCCAGAGTAGCTAGACCTTCCGACCCTCGTTTGATTTGCAGTGATGTCTTTGCCAACACAGAATATCTTCCTACCGTCGGCCCTCGTCCGTTTGACTCATACCCCGTCGCCATTGCCATCGCTGTCCCTGTAGACCAATTGCAGAAATCTCCACATCTCCGACGTCGCCGCAGTCACCATCACCATCACCATCGAGCTTCACCTCTATCACCGCCATCGACCTTCACCGCTGCTGCCTGCCGGCAACCACCCTCGCCGGCACCACACCAGACTCCTCCCACATCGTCTCAACAGAACCAAGCCAGACCTAAGTCCAAGGGGGAGGAACAACAACGCACGTGTAGTTCACACATGCGAATTTCACAAGTGTGAAGGAAAAAAAACCCTTCACTGCAAATTCTCTTCTCCCAATGAGTTTTCTCCAATTCCGTCCGCCCCAGCCTCTACTAGTGCCGTTGCATTTTATGAGTTGTTTTTTTTATTTGGTTGTACTAAATTTTTTGGATTTTTTGGGATCTTGCTTGCGAACTATATTTTTCTTTTCCATTTATGTTCCAAACACAGCATAATAGAAAGCTTCATACTTTATCCATTAAATATGACCGGATTCGTAGTACAGGTACATGTCTACAAGTGAAAACTACTGCAACCACGCTAGGATTCAGCAGTATCAATTACGGTAAGGAAACCTAAGCACTATAATCAAGCACCGAAGCTCCTACATCACTCCGGACGTAACCATTTCAATTGGGTTTTCGCCTTCCAAGGTGTTGTAAGCGAGTGGGAGGAGCTGAACCCTTTCAGCGCATCTGTTCGGTGGTTTATTGATGCAGTCAGTGGCAAAAGAAGCAGTGGGATCGATGCAAAGACGAAGGCTTCTGAGAACAGAACTGGAGTTGGAGGCGCAGGAAATGACTGCAGTGTTGACTCCCAATCCCTCGTCGATGGCGTTCATCACGTCTACCAGACGGTAGGTGTTGTATTTTGAGGGTAGAATACCTGAGCCGGAGACCATTTCGATTCAAAAAAATAGCAGGGTAGGAAATCGCAGATGAGTTGCAGAAAATTGACGATTAATGACTCACCTTTCCTGGCAAGTTTGTCAAGAACGTTGACGGACTTGGTCAGGTTTATGGCCCTCTGGAAATATTGAGGCTGATCGATGCCGCTGCATTTTCCGTTGTCATTCCACGAGTCACCCCATTCTTTTATCCCTGTAGCAGCCGGGCAATTCAAGCTCGGCCAGTACTTGTACATATCCTGTATAAATCTTTGAAGCTGAATGGAAACACGGCAAAAAAATCGAGGTTAAAAAGTGAAAGCCCAGATAACAAAAAAAAAAAGAAAAAAAAAGAAAAGACGGCAGAGTACAGGATAATAGAGATTACCGCAGCAGCATAGAAGGGGTTGGGATTGCATTGCGGGTAAGTTCCGGTGAAAGAACGAGCGAGGTAGTGTACAACAAAATCGTTTTGACGAGGATAAGTGCTGTGGAAGCAACACTCGCCTTTGCTGCAAAGTCCTCCAGGCCACTGTAAAAAGGTTCAACAAAGTAAAGCTTTTCAGTATTTTCCGCCGGAATTAATAGCAAGACTGCAACTGATGAGAGAGAGAGAGAGAGAGACCCTGAGGTAAAGGAAGTACTGGTCTTGAGCAAGGGAAGCAGAGGAAGAGAGAAGGGCGACAAGAGCAACTAGTACAAAGCGATGAGCCATTCTGAAGGAAGAGATACCAAATGGTGAAGAGCAGCAGGACTCCCTTCCCCTATTTGTACATCCAAGTAGAAGGAGTCGCCTATACAAGTTGCTTTCACTTGGGCCTGTCTTCCAGTTTTTCTAGGTTTAGGGTTTATTAATAATCTAGTGTGGGAAAGTAATGGTGATGCAGCTGCTAAAACGAAAACAACTTGGAAGATTCCCTTTTGCTTTGTTTCTTTTCACCAAACCTTCAAATAAACAATTTCCATCATGTTGGATAGTTTCTGAAGATAAGGTTCTGGTGAAGGTTAATATGCACGAGGAAGAGTCTGTATTTCAGAAACATATTATAATCACCATCTTTGCCACTTGTTTTGAATGAATATGTTATTTGGACCATCCTCACCTCCGAAATAAAGAAATAAACACATGTGAGAAATATGTGAACAACCTCATATATATGAGAATAACCTAAATACCCTAGGGTGACCTCTAACATTCCACCTCTCCTATATGAACCTTGGCATTGAGGTTCGACCATAGTTAGTGTTGACCAATGGTCCCCAACTTTTGTAGGCATTCACTCAATTGACACACATCCTTAACCACCAAAAGACATTGGCTGAGATGTTAGCAAGCCCAAAGCATCATCTACTAGTGGGGGGGAGGGAGGAGATCTTCTAATTTCAACTGACTATGAAGCTTTCCACTCATGAGTTGAAGCCATTGACGATGTTGTGGAGGTTGGCAAACGGGAAATCAACATGGCCCTTGTCAATCTTGTACTTGCTGATGCAAACTTCATCTACAAGGCCTCCTTAGTGGAAGAAGTGATGTTCAACTCTTGCATCTCTTTAGATAGAAGCAAGGACACACCTTCAATTGCCATAGTTTCATTCTTCGAAGTGAGATGTTAGAGAAGTTTGAGCAATGTTTTCCTCAATTGTAACTTAAATCAATTTCAAACTAATCAAAGATTAGAGAAAGATGAGCCTCCAAATCTCTACCTTAAATGCTTGTTCTGGAAGCCATCTAGGTCTATTTGAGTATCACTCAAAGAAAAGTTGAGTTGGATTTATTTCTTTTGTCACTCACCCTGTGAGGAACAAACTTATAAGGGGATGAGTAGATTTGTTAATTTTGCTACAAAATTTTGACTCCTCTTTATGTAACCTTGTGTATGTTTACACTTTAAAATAATTCAATGTGCATTGTTACTTTCACAATCAAAGTCCAAAGTCCAAATAATCAATCAACACAATATATAAATATACAAGGATTTATAGTGGTTCGGATTTCTAATCCACTTTCAAGGTATTTCACCTCAAAGTTAATTCACTATATTTCGGTTATCAAATGACGTCTACAACAAATAAGCACAATGACTAATTACAATGTTGCCCATACATGGGCTTAAAATACTCAACTAGCCATCACAACCAATTTTCAGTAGCACTACTTTTGCATAGATTTGTAGTAACAAACTAAGCTTTCAACCTAAACCCACAAAGGCATTTTCAAGAAGCTCTCTCACACAAGGATTAGCACTAAAAACTAGGCCACCAGTCTAGACCCAGACAAGGATTTGCAACACCACTTGCCTATATGTTGAGCACAAGATCCTCATTGATATAACTTTGATGATAGCAAATACTTGAGTCACTAATAATGTACTTTGAGAATGTCTTGTAGCTCATAAAGCCCCTAAAAGATTTTTTTGGCACCATATTTGTTCAACCAGTGAATGACTAATTGGACAACCCATACAAAAAGGGAAGCAAGCAATTTATTCCATAAAGCTCATCCAAATCGTCTAGCAGCACTATTTGACCAAGTAAGAGAGCTCAACACAATAATCAAGCAAAGTTCCAGTAGAGAGAGAGAGAGATAAAAGAGAAGAGAAAAAGGAAAAACATGGCCGAGGAAGCCTGGCTGAATATCATTTGTCCGATTGAACATAAGAAAGAAAAACCCCAATAACATAGAAGGGAAGAAAATGAAAGAAAAGAAGAAGAGAATGTAGGAATAGTGATGGTCAACTAGATGACTTAAATCAACTAGACAAACCAAAGAAAACTAGATAGAAGTAGTTATGAAGGTCAAATAAAATAATTTGATAGAGGAAACTCTCCATTGCAACTCATTTGGCATATCAAGTGGAAAACCAACTGAACAACTAGAGCCAGAAAAACTTCTATTGCAACTCATTCATCATATCAATTGGAAAACCAACAAAAGGATTGGAACCAAAAAAACCACTATTGTCACTTCTTCACTACATCCACTATATATATTGAAGGGAATAGAAGAAATTTACAAAGGCTAGTCAGACGAACCAATATATATCAGGCAAACAGCTTGATCAAAGATAAAAATACGACAATATTTCTAAGATTTTATTTATCCAAGGTAGGTCTCTAAAATCTATAAGTGACCTATCTATGTCAATAATTGCTCATATTGTACTTAAATTGTAATTGGTACAAAGGTGGTTTAATTGTAATTGGTATTAAGGTGGTTTAATTGTAATTGGATTCTACTTGTTTTTTTATTTATAAATAGAAGCTCATTGTGCTAAAGTAACATTTTTAATGGCCAAAAAAAGATTTTTTTTGCAAATAGAGATTTCTAAAAAATATTTTTAATGATAAAAAAATAACTTCATGGAAACATGAACGCTTTAACGATGACAACCAATTTTAATAAAACATCTTCGAACACACAAATAATTACGGAAAAAAAACAGCTTTGATTGATGTAAGTATAGGGTATTCATTATGTACAACATTTAACGAACCGACGACAGACTTTATAATGATTTTCTCTCAGTAGAATCCTATTATCTTAATCTGTCAATGATTCAACTTGAAACTTTATAAGCGTGGCCAGTTTGGATGTCAAAAGAAATGGAATTGAATGTTTTAAACTACAATTTGAAGTCTTCACATGTAATGATATAATGAAGGAGAAGAAGATGAGGATATCGAAGCCACTGACCCATCTCTCGTCGTTAGTGCTAAAGAATAAAGTGTTAAACAGCGATGTTAAACAACTTTAGAGTTGAATAATGTGGTTTCAGTGCATTAGGCACGTGAAAGTTAAGCCCATTATCAAGACAAACTTAAAAGGAAATGTTTCTGGTTACAGCAGCCCTCGTGAGAAAGAAGACTAAAAGCCATGAATTTTTTTGTTTACAATGCAGTCGGCAAACTTCGAGACACAGAGGAAATGTTTCCGGTTACAGCAGCCCTCGTGAGAAAGAAGACTAAAAGCCATGGACGACTCATGGCAGGCTCACATGTCGATCTAAAAATATGGTTTTGAAGACATGCATGTGGGCGGCCGCGTTGCAGGATGCTCGATTTAGTTTAAGGATTGGTAATGAATGTCAGATTCCAACGAGTCCCTAGAAATAATGGCTACCAACTCTAAAACGTGTTTGAGCAGGACCACCTAATGATAATGCTGGTGGTCTGTCCACAAATCAATTTTTTTGGGGCTAAACTATTGATAATGGTGCGTGCATTAATCTCTGTTGTTGCAAGTTGTAGTTACAGCTCAAAAGAACCCCTAAAATATTTTGATCAAATGAAAGAATAACGTATTTGTAGGTCAATTAGAAAATTTGTAGACATTCTGAAAATATGAATGTCTACAACATGGGTTGAATCATGTGCCATGGGTTTGACTCGTCACGCTTCCGCACTCTACATAGGACGTATCCTTTTTATTCCAAAAATTTATGTTAGATGCATTCGATATTTTTTTGTTTTCCACACACATGGGGTCAAATCCTCTCATGGTTCGACTCCTCTAGATAGAATGGGTTTGAATCCTCCCATGGGTTCAATTCCTCTTAGTAAAATTTACAACTCCCAATGAGTTCTACACCTAATGGGTTTTACACCTCCCATTGTGTTCTACACCTCCTTGAGGGTTATACTCCTCCCAATGGGTTCTACTTCTCTTTTTATTTTGAACTTATTGTTTCTTTGTATGCAACTCCTTTACTCTCTCTATCATGACAAGGGTTCAAAAATCCTTCTATAGGGATCAATTCGTTATACTTTTTATTTTTTTTACCATATTGTTTATTCATTTTATCTCTTTACTTTAAGCATTCATCTATTTCACTTTTGTGCTAGACTTCTAAGCATGGGCTTGACTCCTTCTAACCTTTGGCACTTCAATTATTTAATTATCTAGCTGAAATGGTTGACTTCTTCCTATGTGGTCATCTTCTTTTGCTGGTTTTACTCTTCTTGCCTTTTTTGGTCTAAATATTTACAAAAAATGATTCTTCATTTCGTTTGCTTAGTTAGATGGTGTTGCTAGGTCAATTGGATGGTGTGCATTTGCACCATGAACTGCTTGCTTCACTTTTGTGTGGACCATGACCGATAGAATGTATATGTTGTCAAAAAAAATTTGGAGAGTTTTTTTACTATACTGTAGACTTAGTGAACATAGTTAGTAACTTAGTGTTTGTTATCATATCAGGATTATCTTAATGGGGATATTGAAACTAACAAATTGGTCTACAAAATTTATCCCTCTCAACTTCTGAAGCAAAAACAACTACTCATATGCACTTTGACACTTTGAAACTGAATTTGGAGTTTTGAATCGTGATTTGAAAAGCCACATACGAAAGTATTAGGTACTTTCATGCTTTTGTTTCAAAACATTATTTGTTTAGCTAGATTTTATGTACCATTACTTTGAAATCATATTGATTGTCTAGCTAGTGGGTTTGAAGTAGTTGCTTCATTGATTTGAATTCATCCGGGACATTTGAAAGGGGCATTTACATAGAATTAATCGATAGGGGGTAACTTTTAAATCTAAGCATCATTCCACTTATACTAAAACTTTCAAAATTTAAGTTCTTTTGATTGAGCTTGGTCTAACAAATCTAAATACTAAAACTCAAATCCCTAACTAACATGCTTGTATTGTAAAACTATATCTAAGTTGAACTGCTTTGTTAGTTCTCTCCTATTTGAAAAACCCAATCCATTTTTTCAAATTTTATATTTTGAAATTCGGTCACCTAAGGACCATTGAGGTGCTATTACATTGCATAAATACTTAGGGTTAGTATGCCTATCTTTATTGTGCTTGAATTGTAAAAGTCAGTTTATTGAGAAGAATTTGTAGTGGAAATGTAAGCAAGTAACTCTCGCTAATTTGGTGCAAGACCATTCCTATTTCAATATATTTGAGAGAAATTGTTGTAATTGTGGCAAAAGGTTGGTAAACCTTGTGTGTTATGATTGTTGTAAGCTATAAGTCCTTGTGTAGGTTGGCAATGCTCTAAATCCTATTGTGGGTCTAGATCTTGTGTGCCTTGTGTGCCTTGTGACTGTTGATGCAAATTCCAAGAGCGGATCTACGAAAGATAGCCTAGTTAGTTGTTGAAAATTTCTTTGTTGGTCTAGGCTGAATCCTAGTTAATAATCGTAAATCAAAGTGAGTGCGTGTTATTTTAAGTTGGTTGTTATAGTTAATTGAGTGGTGTAAGTTTTATTCCTCACTGAACCTATCAAATAATTATACTAATTATTAATTAGAGAGCTTAATTTGTTATTGTGTAGTGAAAGTAGTGTGCCCATGTGATGGTGTGTTTTTTTAATATAATTGATTTCATGTAAGGATAAGTCTGAACTCTGAACTCCACGTTACTTATTCCCATGGATTTTAATTAAAATAGCTCGTTACATTCTTTGTTTGCTCTGATCTATCCCTCATGGACAAAAAAATTCAATTTTTTAAGCACTAGGAATAATGGTCAGGAACTTTACAACGTGCTCGTGCTGGATCTGCCCATCAATTGGCATTAAAAAAGATGACACATTTATTAATAGAAAAAAGAGACTAATGCTGGTGGTCGAGTTCAGAGAATGGGACAAATCACTGCGTCCAAAATTTTATCCTCATCAGTTTTTAAGTTTTTTAGCTCTTACAATATTAAAGCTGTCAACTGGTTGCTTAAACCAAATCAAAGGAAACACAATGGATTTCTAATAAAAATTAGGCACCAGATTTTTATATAGATATCCTCTATCTGTTTCTATTTTAGTGTTAGAAGATGGGTTCAAACCCATACGTCTAAAGGAGGTGTGTTAAAAGAGGGCTAAAACCCATACGACCAAGGAGAAAGCCCACATGTGCACGACATGTAGCACGATGGTAAATAAGAAATCATTTCATAAAGATAACACTGATGTAATTTTTTTGTCTCTTATTAGCTCTTATAGTGTGAAGGGTATAATTGTAATATTATATATTTTTTTTATCATTTATATATAGAGCTTTAGGGGAAGGGTTTAGACACAAATCCGTAACATCGTTCTTTCTCCTATTTTCTCTCTAACATGCCTTGTAGCTATGCGTTTTAGTATTCCAATTATTTGTTTTTCAACTCTGAACTCATTTTTCTTCTGCTTTGGTATCTTGATTATCATCATCATTCTTGTTAATCTCGTGTTCTGCTACCTTCTAGCTCGTTTTCCTCTGCAATATAGGTTTTGGAACTCTAGCGTCTTCAGTCCATCTGGTAGTTTTTGGCTTGTAAAAAATCACTAGTATTTTCTTGTTCAACAAAACAAGAACCTATGAAAACAAGAATAGGTTCCAATTCCTTGAGCTTCCGTTGAAACAGGAAGTCTAGAAGCTCTCCGCCCTATGAATTTGTGTTGACGAAATATTCATAATTTCCTTAGGCAATCTCACTCGATCCCTCTCCCTTGATACGAAGAACACAATTTTTTTCTTTTTCGTTCATACGATCCCGGAGTTCTATTCTCATGTCGCAGACTATTATCAGCCATGGCTAGGGGTGGCATCGAGTTAAGCCGAGCTTGAACTTGCCTATGTTCGAGCTAGGTTTAATTTAAATATTTCAAACTCGAGCTTGAGCCAAGTCCAACTTCGAGCCTAAAATTGTAATTGAGCTCGAGTTTAATAATTTTAACCGAGTTCAAGAGTTCGAACTTCAACCTATATTTTAAAACTTTGTATAAAATACATGTTAAATAAACTATATATAAAATTGTGCATAAATTTTACATAATATTGGGCATAATCTCTATACATAAGCCATGTATAAATTTGTCTATACACTACATAATTTTTTTCATAAATACTATATAATATTATTATTCAATAATCAACACACAAAAATTTAAATGAAATATCAATATAAAAATTTTATAGTATAAATTTAAAAATTACCGAGATGAGAAAAAGACGAAAAATATATCATTTATCTCGACTGATTAAACATTGAAAAGTTAGGGTTACATGCTAATAAATGAAGATATGCGCAATCACGGGATACTCGGCGACATTCGGCAGGACCATAACCACAACTCCGCCTTTCTTCAGGCATGCAGTACTTCTCAGCACATTGGGCAAACCTGGCAGTGTCTCATACGACTTCCCGGTAGGTGAAAGCCTTGCCGGCATACCGATTGGCGTCTTGGAGGATGAATTCCAGCAAGGTGAGGTTCGGCACACCGGGACGGCTGGGTAATTGTATCTGAAGCCTTTTTTTTCCCATCCAGATAACTTATATACTGTTTCTGCTTTTCTACTCGGAGGCATAATTGTGGCATTTTGAACTTAAACAATTTTCAGTTACTTCTCAGGGATTTCCAAGGAAGTGGCCTAGAAAGATGTAGATCGCATTGTTGTTAGCAAGTTGCTTGAGTTGTAAACCGGGGAGCTTGTGCTTCAGAAGATATTGAAAGAGATGGCGCTAGACAGTGAGGATGCTGATAGAATCACTTCAAACTGTTCGGACAGAAGCTTGAATGAATCACCAAGATATGGAGTCCAAGGCTGAAAAAATTGCTCCAGTTAGAGTTCCCGAAGTCTAGTCTCTCAAATTTCAGTATTGTGCAGAGTCATGGCTTGTATTAGTATCCTTACACAATGAATTCTTTGGAAATTTTGAGAGAAACCATTAAAATCCTTCCCTCAAATGCTACAAGTTTCATGACTACAGCAGAGGTTTTCATATGTTCTGTCCTAAGGGTGCATTGTTCATTCTGATTAGTGCACAATTAAAGAATTTAAGATAGGCCCAGTTTTTCCAGAGAAAACATATGTCTTAGTATCTACAAATAAATAGAAAATTGTTTGTAATCTCGAACCAAGTTGGGTAAAAAAAGGTCATTCTGTGTTAAACATTAATTCTTTTCTGAAGGTTGTCCACTAGAGGATCTAAATTAATGTATTAATAAACAATTACGACAGACCAGCTTAGAAAACTCTTCATTAATACCTGTACTTTCCTCAAAATTAATAAGTTATCGTGAACAATCATCTGTAATTCACCAAATAAAACAGTAGATTAAATCAAATAAAAGGGAAAAAAAGAGAGATAAATGTGGTCACTAGAGGCAGCTTCTAACAGAATATTCTTTAAAAAGAATTAGAGAAGTCTTCAAGTAAAGAGAGCTGATAGAATAGCGCAGTTATCATTGATGTGTACCCAACAGGGTAGTTGCTTTATCTTGCAACACATTCCATGCTTCCTTAATATGTCTTTCTTCTGTCAATGGTGCTCCAACCACAAACCGCAAAATAAACTTTCCAGAAAGCACCTGCCCCAATCAGTCCGACTTAAATTCTTGCCTCAAATTTAACCGCAGTGGTTATTATCAAAGACTAGAAAAGACTACAATTTCTAGCTATTAGGATTCTATGCACTTACAGTGTGGGACATGAATAGTTTTCCACTTGAGTTAATGGCTTCTAATAAGTTGTAGTTCAGCCTATAGCCATTGTCCTGATCACTTGGCGGAGGCAAAAGCCTGAAGCAGACAAGCGAAAATTTACGTGGCACAACAACCTGCACATGGACAACAATGCTTTATAATTCTCTGTCCAAATAGCAGCTACATGGTACAGGAAAAATAGAATAAATAAGACCTTACGTCATAGTAAACAAAAGGGTCAGGAACAATGGAAACTAAACAATATTCTGGATAGTGAAATACAAAGGAATAGTCAACCATGATTAACAAATGTAGCAATTTACAACAGCAAGCACCATGAAAGAAAGTAAGCATTCTTACCTCAAATCTTGGATCAGCAACAACAAGTTCTTCAAATTGTTCAGCCAGCTTTATATGATTTCTTATGTAACTCCGCAGATTTTCTGAACCATATAGTCTTAAGACCATCCATAGCTTTAATGATCTACAACATTTGAAGGCAAGATAAGCCACCCAACATGCAGTATATAATCATTCGATTTGGAATGCATATTCCCCTTCAGAAATGCTTTAACATCAATTTATATTAGGTCTTCTCGTCCATGAATATTGGGGAAACAACTCAAGTGAAGTAGTAAATCTTTCAGAACAATAATAACTCTACCTGAACCGGCGTCCAAGAGGAATTTGCCAATCTTTGTAATCCACAACAGTGTTTGTTTGTGAAGCCTTCCATGACAACAGAAAAACAAAATCAACAATTTCATCAAGTAAAAAAACGGACGCATCATGGGGCTTGTGAATGTATCGGTACATACTCAAATTAAGATATTGCTCCTTGAATGGAGATGTTTCACAATCATATACTTTACGATAGAACAGTTCAGGCATGCTAACATTACTTTCAAGGGGAACATTAAGAGCAAGCCTTCCTCCCGATCCTCTGCAATGTAGTTAGCTAGGGATACTTTCATGTAGTTATGAATTTATCGGTACATACAAGAGATGCTTCTTAGCTTATTCCATATCTTGAGGATGTAAGAAAAATACAAGCAATAATTGTGACAGATCTTTCACCTTATTCTTTAGGTATTCTGGGTTTGTAGAAAGCGATTGAATCAAAGCATTTCGGTCCTGTTGACCAAAAAATTAAAAGTTCCGTCACTTGAACATTTCAAAAATTGAGTTGAGTTTTCATGAACCATTCAAGCTATACTAATTATACATATGGCAGAAAATTGTCTATCATATACATTGAACAAAATGAAAAAATGTACCTTAACCCAAAGTGTTGAACAATCAAAGTTTGTAAGGAACCATTTATGTGCATTCATGTTAAATGAATCAGCATCTTCTACCCCATCAATATAATGGCGGTATTCTGGGCATATACAGGCACTACCAGCATAAGCAGCATCGACATGCAACCAGATATCATTTTCCTAAGGTCAAAAAAGAGAATTCCAATAGACTAAATATCTCTTCGATGAGCCTTTTATCTTTTTAAACAATTATTCATCGACTCATGGCATTAATATATGCTACCTTGGCTATCTTTCCCAGAGCAGATAAAGGATCCACAGCAGTTGAAGAAGTAGTACCAATCTGAAAGTAATAAAACAAGGGGTTTAACGGAATAGTAACCAATCTAACCACACCTATAGTATAGCCATCATGGATGTATTCATTCTCCTCTCAAATATGTTACAGAATTTTCAATCACTGAACAGTTTTTCCTTTGCTATCATTTGAAAGGCATTCAAAGCAGAACAACAGGGAGCACATTTTCATTCTGCTTCTGTCGGTAACAAAATAATAGTAAGCAAACAAAAGTCTTCCTCAGGTAAACAGATAAAATGCTTTCTTACAGTTGCACACAAGAAAAAGGGTATTAACCCAGCGGATATGTCATCAGAGATTGCTCTAGAGACGACATCAGGACAAAGAGTGTAGTCTGTAGAACAATCCGCTTTCAGTAGCCTATAGTTCTCTGTATGAATCCCTGCAATCTTCCATTTAAAAAACTAGAGTATTAGTTCCAACTTTTATGTGTGACAAAATGAAACTGTTATTAGCCACAACAAATATAACCTACTCAAGACTACAAAAACTACCTGGCATGCCTTTTGAAGAGCAGCATGAGTCTGGTCAGATGCATACACTACAAGTTTGCCAAGGCTACTTTTGCCAATGCTGCTCAGAACCCTATCTCGTGCAGCCAGTAGTGTCACTAGAACTGCTTCACTTGCTGTCCCCTGAATCACTCCACCACCTTGTCCTGCAAATGCATGCAACCACTTTCAACTACAGAGTATAGGACTGTATGATTGAAGCAGAAATGTTCTCTGTTGGAATATGTCAGAATGAAATGTTCTGAGCCAAAAACCAAGAAATCCTTTCCTCTCATACCTGATGATAAGAACTGTTCTGGTAATTTCAGCATCTTAGCAAGCCAATCAAGGACAATGACTTCAAGTTCTGTAGCAGCAGGAGAAGAAATCCAACTAAAACCCACGATGTTAAAGCCAGCACTAAGCATTTCTCCTAGAAAGCCAGCAATGCTGCTGTTGGATGGATAATAAGCAAAATAATTTGGGCTCTGCCAGTGGGTTACACCTGGCATTATCTTTGAGCGAACATCTGCATGTAATGAACAGAAGAATGTTGATAATTTACGTTCCAATCATGCCAAAAACACTTGTAGATAATAAATACACAACAAAATGGACAATACTATACTTGTTAAGTGGATCAAGAAAACACGTTGAAAAGATAAAGGGAGCTAAGACATTATATCATTAATAATCAATAGGAAATGAGAAGAACATCTTCACCATCAAAAACGGCTTCTAAAGATTCAGGTTGTTCAGGTGCTGAGCCAGGCAGGAGATTTTGTAGATACCCAGGCTGCATAAAGGGTTCAAGATTAGAGATATTGGGTCCATAAACTGGAAAAGTGAAGATCCACTGATGATGATCATTTGACATAATAACCAGAAATTCAGCATAATCGCTAATGTTACTATGAGGTCACAACAGTCGTGAGATTGTGGTGAATAAAACAAAGAAAAACATGAAGATAATTAAAGTACACAGCCACTTAGTGAAAACTGTGTCTAAAATCAACTTAACTCCTAACTATAGGGTCTACTTGAAAATGAAAAAAAGAAAAGAAAAAGAAAAATGGAGCCCCATCAAGAATTTTAAACGTGAAACATAGCCACGTATCAGACAAAACAGTGGCATTTACAAACAACAACGAAAAGAAACCAGAGATATTCGAAGCAATTGTCTCTAAGAGTGTGCATATCTATTACTAAACCGACCCAATACCCTACAAACATCAACACAGCAATAGCGTAACATTGATTAGATGGTTATCCACTTCACGATTCAATAGCTTAAACGACAAAGTAACAACTTCTACTAAAGAAGATGTGGTATTTCAGGAAAATAAATTACCGAATAAATACTATCTACTAAATTAGTAAGTAGAAACGCCACATTCAGAAGACAGACAACTAGAATATAGATTTGACCAAAACAAAGAAGCATAGCAGTAGAGAAAAGGACAAGGATCAACGAGACAGTACCACACAAAGATAAACTAGTACCTGAACTTGGCTAAGAACAGAAAAATCCTCGATACTTTTGTAATAATCAGCAATGAAATCGACCATTTTGTGAGCATGTTCTCTCAGCTGCTCCGCATCCATGGGCCTCAATACATTTTCCCTGGGATGGAAAACTCACGATTAGTTAGTCTAGCTATCTGAGCGAGCAGGAATTAAGTTACAGAGAGCTGATATAGATCAGAAACTAGGATCTCACATTGCAGCCGAGAAACTGGCAAGCGCTGGAGACAGGGGAGACTGGAGACCGATGCAGACACTTCAAAGTTCAAAAGAACGAGCTTCGGTGATCCGAACGAACGCGTCGTCTTGTGGGGTTTTTATAAAGATAAGGAATGACATTCCGAACCACTCGAAGGGGACAAAATTCCGCCGGCCACGACCGGGTTCATTTAGCCACGTGATAATTCATACTAATCATGATTAGAAAGTTAAATATATAACCTCCCGGGCGGGTTTTTAATTATTTAGATTCTTAGACCACTCAGTTGCCGCCCAACTTCTCCCCTCTAATCGGTCTTATTTCAAAAATACAATATCTAAGACAATCATATTCCGAAACTACCCCCTATTAATAGAGCAATTTTTAAATATGCCTTCTTAGATGTTGTATTCACAAATGTTGTTCACTAGTTTCTATAGCTTCAAATATGACCAAATTCCAAATGAGACAAATGGAATCCTTAAAATTTAAGGGTAAAAAAGTAATATTTTTTTAAAATATTTAATACCCTTTTTCCAAGGAATATACTAAGAAAGCATTGTAAGAATTTGTCTTCAATCTCCGAAGTTGTGTATTTCTTGTTATACTCGTTTTACTTCTATTGTTGTGTTATGCTAATCTAGTGCTTGTTGAGCTTGTCGAAAACTTCTTTTTCGAGTGGCAATAAGTGGGTGATCGTGTCGAACTGGAGAGTAGTTGATATATAGGTGGTGCAGAGTAGTTCATGATGGTAGTGGTAGAGGTGGATTTGTATGAGTTAGGATAAGGAGGAAAATATTGAGGGTTGTTTATTTAGATGTAATGTGTATGATTGGTGCCTCGAGTTGGTTTAGAGGTGGGTTGAATTGAGAGTAAAAGTGAGAATAAGTGTTTTGGTATGAAGGAAAGGTTTGGGCTATTGGAGCATGGAGGTGGGTAGTGGTGGGGTATGTGGGTGGTGTTTGGAATTGATTAAGTCGGTGTAGTGAAATTATAGATGAATAGGGTAGGATTTCATGGTTGGGTATAAAAGTATGGATGTGGTGGCTGGAATATAGGAATAGAAAGAATGTTAAGGTGTTGGGTGGTAATTTTGGCTTGGTGGCAAATAAAAAACCTTATCAACAACAAATTTTGTTGAGATTTTATGATCCATTACTTAGTGAGGAGGGGAAGGAGGTCTTTCCACCCTTGCTTACATGAATGATTGAAAATACTTGTGAGGTGTTGTACTTGTCCTTCTGAATTAGTGATCTTTTTGGGCTCTAAACTTGTGAGTAGCACAACCTCATGTTGTGTTGCCCCATATTTTTTAAGTTCATCATGCTTCTACCTCTTCTTTTTTGTTGGTAGAAGTGATTTTAGAGAATGAAGAGAGAGTTTAGTGGGGGTTGGTATCTAGGGTTGTGGGTTTTTCTAAAATCAAATTTGGAGAGAAGCTAAGGAGGTTGGGAGAGAAAATAAGAGGGAGGAGTTTGTTTCTCTTAAGATGTAGGGATATGGATTTTTTTTTTTTAATGGATAGGTGTAAGACCTAATGGGACTCTAGAATGAGGTGAACACAAGTGGAGTTTGGTGAATAGATAATTTTTAGGGTTTTGGGATAATGGGGGAAAGGAAAGAGAAGGTTTGACTATACTTGGACATCAATATTTTCATTAAAAAAAAAGCCTCTTTACTAATTTCAAGAAAACAGTTTACTCATATATTATTATTACCTTGGTGACAAAACAAGTAGAGAGAATAAAATAACTAAGCAAAAGGTAAACGGTTCCACTTATCCAGTGTTTAAATATGTTTTGTTGGAGCATAAAAGCAATATTTAGAATAGCAATTTTGAATATTTAACACCAAACAAGCTTCCGTCTCGAGGTACAATATTCAACATTTGGTGTCCCATTTTCCCACGTGAAACACGAGATGTTCGGAGATGCACGTAACTCAAGTCAAATAGGGATTGTAAACTTCGTCCCACGATATTTTTTGTTAAACTACAAATTTCAAGAAGAAGCAAGGGGACACTTTCCCCTTGCTTCTTTCTACTATTGTCCAGGGGAAGGGGCCTTGCTTACTTGCACAATATTTTCATTGTTGTTGTTTATTCATTGTTAAAAGCCTTCTTTGCTAAAAGTATTTCTAAAAAATACTAATTCATTTTAATAATGAAATATATCCTTGTTAAGTAAAATTACTATTTGACTACTTATTACAACTATTTAATAAAGAAAAGTAATAATATATCATGGTGGAGGATCAGAATCAACTACTATCCCTTTGATACGGATGTCATTTACATGACCCATGCCCTTTACTAGGGGTGGCATCAAACTGAGCCGGGGTTTGCAAGCAGCTCGAGCTCGAGCTTGACTCGGTTCCAGCTCTGTTCGATTCAATTTATCTGGATCCCAAACCACTTTAGGCTTGTTTAAGTTAAAGAGCTGAGTTTGAGCGAACCATGGTTTGGTTCAAAAGCTCACGAACCGCCCAAGCGACTTCATCGGGTTTCATTCTTGGGAATTCTGGATGTCATGATTTTGTTGCAGCTAGTTCGCGAGCGAGCGAAAATGGCCCATTTCTGATTTCTTTTCTTTCAGATTTATTCTTCTTCAATTTCTTCCTCTTCGACCCTCAAGAATTCGAAGAAACAAATGGTCTACACACAGACGGCACGGTCCTAGCGAAACTCACAGAGCAATGACTCAAAAGAGAATCAGGAGACACAAAAGGAGGCGAAGCAAGGTTCCTCGGTACAAACGAAGGAAACTGAACCCTAGCAGACGCTCTTACGAGACCTACTGAAGCATCTGTTATATACATGATGGAAGAGCATCAAACCACAAATGGCGGATAGAGATAATGGAGAGGGATGTTGTGAGAGCCCCAATCCTCAACTAGAACGGTTGCAGAAGATAGGGAAGAGAGGTGATAACCACTTCTACGATTGATGACGATGGTGAAGCTCGCTCTGTCTCTCTTTTTCTCTTCCCTGTGTTGACGTATTAAAGGACAATATTTCAGTAATGCGGGGAGCCGGCTTAGGCTCTTTAGCTCGTATTACTTTTATGGCTTGTTGAACCCAATTTTTTTGTAAAATGTATGCATAATTTTATATACAGTTTATTTGATATGTATTTTATACAAAGTTTTAAATTTAGGTTAGAGTGCGAATTCAAACTCGATTAAAATTATTGGGCTTGAGCTCGATAATAATTTTAAGCTCAAGGATGGGCATGGTTCGACCTCGAGTTCATAATATTTAAATCAAACACATCTCGAACATAGGCAAGTTCGGCCTCTAATACATGCGTAGAAACCTCTAGTCTTCGGGCTTCTATTAAGCCTTTTATATTTAAGCATGATATCCTCCAACACTTCCAACACTTCCAACATCCAAACCTCTTCATCCTTTTTGTTTTTTGTTTTTGTTCCTCCACCACACCGCACTTGTTGATGCTAATAGAACTCACAAGTATGAAGTGATTGTTTCTGTGCAAGAAAAAAGAAGGTATTTGAGAGTGTATGCGTGTGAATGAAGAACAAATGAGGAAGAAGGTAACCTTTTTTATGAGAGACTGAAAGGGTTATTTCATATAAGTCTTCCCACTTCCATCCTAGTTCATGTAAGGGAAAGAGTTGACTATCGTTATCATCAACATTGTTTATAGCTTTGGACCTTCAGATCTTATTTTCAGAGATCAGACTTAGCAATAATTTAGGGACACAAAGGAGGATAGCAAATTATGAAAACGAAAAAACAAAAGAGCAAATCCATGCCAAGAAATCCTCTTGGCTCCCTTTGCTTTCTTGGGATGTTTCCTGGGTACTTTGAAAGCTAAACTATGTTGGTGTCAACAACCCCATGGACCAGCTAACAAGACCTTACAAGAGAGGTTATTAATTGTTTATGAAACCTCGAGGCTTTAAATGCTATTTTAGTTTCATATTGCCTATCTGATCATTTGCTGTGATTTTGCCTACTTACCGGACTCAGATGACAGCCTACCAAACATAAGCTCCATCCTATGTACTTGTCTTCCTAGTCATTGTTAGGATTCGTGGTTGATGTTTGCTTCAATTCTCTTCCGGTCGTTGTTATATTTTTTTTTTCTTGTTTGGATGCGTATGGACAATCAGAGAGAAAATAGAAGAGAAATATAGTTTTTCTTGTTTGGATACGAGTGAAAAATTAAAAAATTAAAAAAAATTAGAAATATTTTAAAATTTTGATGATTAAATCTTCTTTCAAGTTTTTATTTCTTTTCTTTTCTCCCCAAATTCCATCATTTTGTGAGTGAATTTATTAACTAAGAAGAAAGTGATTTTATCTCAATATTTTTTACTGCCAAACAAGCCATTAGAGGTGGCAAATAGGTCACGTAGCGGTTTATTCACTTGATTATTAACCGTCTGACTTAACGGCTTAATTAATCGAATGTAATATAATAAAACTGGACTATGCCTTTTCACCCATTTTTACTCCAAAAAAAAAAAACAATTTATGAACCACCAAAATCTTTTGTAAAATTCATATTATTTACATTTTTGTCATATTTTTAATTTTTAAAAATCTTAAATTTACTAACCCTAATTGAACTGGCTATATGTCAATAATTTATGCTTGTTTCATCAACTGGTTCATTTAACAATGAGTTTAAATTGATCAGATGCAACTCTTCTCAAACCCCACCCTATCAAATATTAAATTAAGATATCCAAAATCCAAGTAAACCATATTATCACCCATTGCTAAGCAAAAGATTACCAGGAATTTGAAGAGTCTCCATTATATATTGCTCGGACCTTTCAAAGAAGCTATTAAAATACACGTTAAAGGCTTACAAATAGACCACCATCATCCCTAATTGGTTTTATCGATTTTGGTAGTAAACAAGGAGAAGGGAGGCAGAATCAAAGCTACATGCGTCCAAAACACTTTAAAACACGTAAGGTGAAACCAGTTGTTGCATGTTAGTTCAGTTGTTGGCCCGTCCCCCTTCTTTCTAAACCACCAAATTCTGAAACTGAATCATCTTTCCTCCTCACCTCTTCGTTTTTCTTTTCTCTTTTAAGAGTTTGAGATTCTGGGTTGTTCTTCGAGCTGATCTTCCATGGAGTCATCGGGCAAAATCATCAGGAGATCCATTCATGCCTTCCTGCGGCATTACCATCACTTCACCACTGCGGCTTTGATTGTATTTCCCCTCTCTGTGGCTATCCTCCTCTCTCAGTCTTTCCTCTCTTCTTCTCCTCTGTTTCAGACCATCCATTCCCGTCTCCGATCACTCTTCCACTCCGCCGGTTTCCCACCCGCTTCCCCATTTTTTTCTCTCCTTAACCTTAAGCTCTCGCAGACCCTTTCTTCCTCTCTCTTCACCCTCCCCCTCACTCTCTCCTTTCTCTTGGTTGCCAAATCGTACATCATCACTACTCTTTCTTCCATGCCTCTTTATTCCTTTCTTCGCCTCTACAGTCCCTTACTTCTCACCCATGTCTGCAATTCGTTTGTTCTCTTCTCTGCCAACTCAACCGCATTGTCCCTCTTATTTCTCGCCTTCAACTCCTTTGAAGCCCTCGGGATCAAATCGACCAACTTCTTTCTCTTTCTCTCTGCTGCAGGGGCTGTTCTTTATTCAATTATACTGGGTAATGTCCTTGTCGTATGCAACTTGGCTCTGATTGTGGCCGGGATGGAGAATTGTAGCGGGTACCAGGCAATTTTCAGGGCCTGTGTGCTAATAAGGGAAAGGGCTGCAACTGCCCTCTTGTTAACTATACCCACGAATCTTACTATGGCAGCCATTGAAGCTCTGTTCCAGTATCGGGTGGTGAAAGCTTACCATGACTCTCCGAAGTTCCATCCTTCTTTCGTTTATGAGGCTACATTGATAGCATACATATACTCTGTGGTACTTGTCCTCGATACTGTAATCGGATGTTCGTTCTACAGGAGCTGCAAATCGGACACTTTGTCGAGTAGACAGATCATATGTGAAGATAATAATATCGGGTCCTTCGCATCTGCAAAGTCTGTACAGGAGCTTCCCTGAAGAGCTGCGACTGCAGAAGTATCCTACGACTGCAGAAGTAAAAAAATATTACTCAACCAAGGAGAGAAACAAACAATACCGTTCCTTCACATCTGCTCGATTTTTTTATAGATCATTGTTCATTCTTCATCTGTAAAGTTGCATTCTGGTTGTAAAGGATTTTTAGTCATTTTTCTTTTCGCCTACTTAAACTGAATTGACAGACAGAATTGAGAATTTGCTCGCAATCCCTGTGGGAACATATTCATTTTTGCCCAGAGTGCTCAAGACAGGTTTTTGCAGCTGTAACACCCTAACAACAGCAGCAACTTTCTGAAACAGATCTACAGAATTAATTTATTGAGAAAGGTTACGAGGTTTCGTCTGCATCCAAGAAAAAAATCACATCAAAACACAGTTTACCAAAGATGTTGGAATATTTTGAAAGTTGTGAATACTACACTTTTAATTGAAAATCAGAACGATACAGGTTTGTGTGAGTAATACACCGGAAAACCAAGGAGAGAACATGACAGTTTGCTTTTGCAATGCCAGCCTTAACAAGGAGAACAACAAATCTGGAAACTCTTCATTTTAAAGAGTACACCAGGCTGTACTTCCCTGTGCAACAAATTTTAAGACCCCAATGTGACTCTCTTCTTTAGCCAACCAGAGGAATTCCATCTCTCTAACTGATGAGCATGCTGCTGCATTAGTGGAATGGGATGGTAGAGGATGCTGATTGAAGCGTTTATAGTGGGTGAAATGAAGAATCTCTTGGCTTCTCAACAGAACCATGTGAGAAGTAAAAAACTCTCAAAACACGACATTTAACCAATCAGATCCTTCTGTTGTTGGTCTGTGTAGATGATGACGATGCCTTCGACTTGTTTATCACCTCACCAGTGTTAGAGCTGAAAAGTAAGCTACTCCAATTAGTAGATCTATTCACAGTTCTTGGAGGGACTCGGTCGCTGTCTTCCCCTCCAGATGCTTCATATCCATCACTAGTAGATCTTGAGAGTTGAATTCCCTTCTGGGTTCCCACAACAGGAATACCAGTCAGGCCACGAGATTCCTCTGGTCCAGATGAAGAGACATGGAAAGGATGTAGATCTGGCGAGTCTAAGCTGCTTTCAGGTGAAGAGGCAACAATGCCAGTTGAAGACATGGCCCTACTTGTTCGAAATGCACTTCTTGCTTCAAGCTGAAGAGGAGCCAAAGTGCTGGTATCTGCAGCTAAACTGCTAACATTTACTTCAGATTTCGCAGAGATTTTCATCACAGGTCCATGTGGTAGGTCAGCTTGTCCCCGGCCTCTTTTGTTCACCCGCCTTCTATTTTCAGGCTTTGGAAAGATATGACCGCTGCTACTGCCAAAGCTGCTATCTGTCTCCTGCCCCATAGGGACTTCATGTCGTGTAACTGGCTGCAAATTTTTGGATTTCTTCCTTGCTTGAGCTGCCACCTTAGAAACTTCTTCAGCATTCAAGCGGGCAAGGGCCCAAGGGCTAATCTTTATATTTCCTGTAGTTCTTTTCCTCGTGACTTCATCAACCATAGTTCTCTTACCCGTTAGTTTTACAGATGTTCCGGCATCAGGAGGAACTACGTCAAACTGAGATTCAGAAGCATGTTACATATCAGATTACCAAAAATCTTGATTTTACTGAAATGTTGAAATAGAAAAACAAAAAAGGAAAGCAAGTGCGTGGACACTGTAATTATTGTTAAAATATCAGTTTAGGGATATTTTGGTCATTGCTTATATTATATTTTATCCTAACTTATGTTTGTCAGATAGACAATGTTTTCGTATGCCTAAGGTTCAAGTTTCATTCAATTCAGAGTTATCATACTCAATTACAATAACATCAGCTTTTCTGTATCATATTATGTCCATGAGAAAACAGAAACCTTGATATGACATCCGTGATATGCATATTTCTCACCTGCTTGTAAGCAACGGAAATGTGAAACTAGTAGATCTAATGAATTGGTGAATTATGTGTCTGAAGGGGCCTGGCAGAGTAGAATTTGTTGTGCATGGAGAATTCGACCATAAAGATGCATTTTACACTTGAAATGACAATTATTTTATATATCTGTGGGTAATTTTCAAATTAGGCCTTATCAAATGTCATGCTTCTCAATATTTCATATTTCTGAATACAGCTAATAGAATCCCTAAAATTAGGGGTAGAACAGTGATTTAATAAAAATAAAATTATTACTAAAAAAGAAAGGAAGGCACCTCTCTTTAGATAAACCCAACTTGTTCTCAAACAGAAAGGGAAAGACGCACCCCCTTCCACCAATCATCTCTGTTCAAACAAAAAAAATAGACAAGGCCATGCCTCAAGGGAGGCCACCCCTCCCACTTTTTTCTACTCTGGGAGAGGCTTGCCACCCCTCCTACTTGTAATGACAAGAGGGATGGTTCACGAGTTACAGCTGCATCTCTACTTGGCAGAGGAGGCGGCCCTTCCCTCCTTGGGCAAAAAGAGGTCTCCCCGTCATGCAGACAACCGGAAGGGAAATCATGTTACCTTTTTTTTTTTTTTGAAAATTTTAGTAAAAATATAAATATTTCAAATAAAGGGTATCAAAGTAATTTAATTTCTTGTGCTATGTAACAGTAGCATGAGGGCATAATTGTCTAATAAATATTAATCATTCGGCTTTATGTGAAAATACCATATCTATGAGGCCATAATTGGAAATACGTCATGTAAGAGGGCTGCATTTGACAATTACCCTCTTTTAATAATTAGCAAGAGAGAAGACTTGATTACATAAGCAGGCAAGAATATTTAAAAAATTGAAAGTACCATTCCAATCTTGACATGGGATCAATATGAACACTAGCAACTCTACGATGGACCGTGTTAACATCAATTCTGGCAAGGAATATTAACTATTAACATAAAACTGAAAAAGGCCCCAAAACAAATAGTTAACCTAAATTCTCAAATAATTAAGTAAAATATATAGAGAGAAAGCATAATATTAATAACAAAAGTAATCATATCATTGGAGACAATACCTGATCTTCAAGAAAGAGGCGAGGAGGAGTGCACCATGCCCCACGGTGAAAGGTATTGAATGAACTTGCACTGCTCATCCCAGTAAGGGAGCTAGCAGGGGACATCTGAGGGCTCTGCTGGCCACCTCCTTCACCACCTTGATGCTCTTGCTCCCTCAAGGCAATGATGTAATCGTAGGTACTAATACCCTGTCAGAAGGTAGACCAATTTGACATCTAAGCAACACAAGAATAAAAATGTAACCATTGTCTACACATCTTTACAAGGAAAAGGGTCACTGACACAAGAAATGCTGGAGTAGCTTTCCCATGATGTAGTACTAACAGTCTTTTAACAAATCCCCATGATCAACTCCAAACTCCCCACCAAAAGTCCTAGGAGACATTATTTATTATTACAAGTCAGGGGTATTTCAGTAATTTGTGGATATTTCAGTAATTTGTGGATAGTACTATAATATTGTAGTCAAGGTGGCCCAGATTAGTAGTTTAAAGTTGGTGTGGTTGAACTTGTAAATTCTCAATGTTTTAAGTCTTTCTACTCAGTGACGTATAAGTCCTCTTATGAGGGGCATTTTTTGTAGAGTTGTAAAATCACTTGAGTGAGATTAATAAAAAAGGATAAGGGTCGACTTTTCTCTCTCATCAAGTACCTAGCAGACCTATTTGCACCTCTCTTCTTCTTATTTCTTTCTTTCTATCTCTTCCATCTATCTAGTTTACATTGTAACATGGCAATCCAACCCAGAAATTGAAACTTAAGGTAGTGTTTTTTCTCTTCTTGAGGTCTGTAATCTCCCTCCAGCATTGGATTTCTCAATTGCTTCTACTAGTAGAACTTAAAAGGTTAGTTTTTTATCCTCTTTCATGCTTTAACCTAAGGGTTATCTTAATGTCTAAAACAGTTATTATGTGTCTTTGTGATACTATGAAGATCGATTGAAATCCTAGAGAGTAATCTAGAGTTCCCATGCCCAAGTAAGCTAGACACAAGTGGTCTTATATGTGTTTTTGTTTCTTACTCAATTACTGCAATTCTATTACTAGAGGCCTGTTAAATATCAAATCTGGGTTCTTTAAAAACCTTACGTGAATTTTGTGGAGGGTGGGGCCCATAGGTGTCTACACGTACTATTTTTTTATTTGAAAGGTCTTTTATGCAGTTTATTGGCTGATTGTTATTATTGGTATAGTGGCTATTAGTTGAGCATCATTATTTTAGATACTGGAGAAGTCATCACTCCATTAAGACCACTGAGGCTGCAGAGAATAAAGACTATATTCAGACACTTTAGTTAAGTTAAATGGGATTACCAGAATTGGTCACAAGCAGCTAAGAAGTTTTTTTTATCGTAAACCAAGCAATCACTTGTGACGCTGCTAAGGACATGCAGCCTCACGTCAATAACCAAGTAATCACTTGTGCCGCTGCTAAGGTCATGTAGAATACTCTTCAAGTCTATGTTTTATCAAGAAAGCACTTTGTCTTAGTATCTATGAATTGTATGTGAAGTTCTATAGTACGAGTAGGGGTATCCCTCGCAAGCTGAATCGCCTTAAGGACAAACTCAGATCTTGGTCCTCGGAACGTCGCCTCTCTGCCGCTTCTCATAAGTCCTCACTCCAGTCACAGATTGCTGGCCTTGACCTGATTGAGAAGCAAAGGTGCCTTATTTATGCTGAATTCTATAATCACATCTCTCTTCAAAATAGTCTTCAATCTATTCTTCAATTGAACGGGTGCAATGGAAGCAACAAACCCGTTTTAAGTGGCTGGCTGAGGGTGATGCCAACACGGTTCTTTCATGCTATCACCTCGGCTCGCCAAAGGACTAACCAAGTCACTTCTTTGTCTATCGGCAATGAAGTTACCTCGGATTGGGTCTCTATTACTAATGCTCTTCTTTGTTTTTTCACAAATCTTCAAAAGAAAGACTGCCATCACCGCCCCCGTCTGTCTAGCCTTTGTTTCACCTCAATCTCTCCTACCTTGGTGGCGTTCATTGAATTATGTTTTTCGGATCTAGAAGTTAAAGATGCTGTTTTGAGCCTCCCGCAGGGTAAGGCCCCAAACCCGACGAGTACAATGAGGAATTCTACAAAACTTGTTGGCCTACCTTGAGGATGGACGTTATCTCCTTGGTTCATAGCTTCTATAATCATGGTATCATTTTTAAAAGTATTGATGCCTCCCTCATCGCTTTGTGCCTAAGAAAATCAATATTGAGTACCCCCATGATTTCAGACCGATGAGTCTTGTCTCTAGCCCGTACAAGATCATTGCTAATGTCCTGGCTCGCCGTCTTAAGGTTGTTCTTCCCACCATCATCCGCCGTGGTCAAAGTGCTTTTAATCGAGGCCGAGACATCCTCGACTCCGCCACGGCCACTCACAAGATTATTGATCACTTCGTCAAGCTGGGCCTCCCCCGGTTTGTCCTCAAGCTTGACCTTGAAAAGGCCTTCAACCGTGTGAGTTGATCCTTTATGGATGATATTCTTCTACGCATGAGCTTTGGGGACATATGGAGATTTTGGACCAGCAATGGTATCTCTTCAGCCTCTTACTCTCTACTTCTCAACGACACTGTTTGTGGCTTTTCCCATAGCTCATGTCGCATTGGACAAGGAGATCCCTTCTTCCCGCTGCTCTTCAATATCATTGCAGAGTACCTGTCCTCTATATTTTACTCTGCCCATAGCCTTGGGTGGCTCAACGCCGTCTCTGACCAAAGTTGCTTTGATATTTCTTTGCTGCAGTTTGTTGATGACACCATCTGCTTTGGTACCAGCACGTTTGATCAAATCTGCAATATTAAATCCCTCCTTGGCCCATTTGAGATCACTTCTGGACACAAGGTTAACTAGAGGAAAATGACTATCATGGGTTTCCATATTGACCCTCCCCTCCAACTCATGGCAAACACTCTGGGTTGCTGAATTGCATCTCCCCCACCCTCCTACCTCAGCCTTCCTCTTATTGATTATAGACCCCGGATGGGATTATGGGACCTGATTGTTGAAAGGCATGAGCGTTAGCTATCCACTTGGAAGGGTAGGATGCTCTTGAAGCTGGAAGATTGACTTTCCTCAACTTTTGTATGGCTAGTATACCCAACTATTTCCTCTAGTTTCTGCCTTGCCCCGCCTCTATCTACCGGCGCATTGACATGATCAAGAGATGATTTATGTGGCGTGGTATCAGTAATGATTTTCAATATCATCTCTCAGCTAGGAAGATGTTTGTATGCCAAAGTCCTTGGGCGGTAAGAGGATCAGACATACCAAGGAGATGGGATCTGCCCTTTTGCTTAAGTGGTTTTGGAAACTTAACTCCACCTAGGAAGTTGATGGTGGCCTCCAAGCTTTGACATCTTGGGGATAAATGGATTACCGACGATAGCAATTGCCACCTCTCCCCCATTTGGAAGGCCATGTTTCATCTCCTCCCTACCTTCTGCATTGCCATCCGCTACTTGGTGATAAATCCAGCTTTTGTTTTTGGACTGATTGGTGGTCAAGCGACAGTCCTCTTGCCATATCCCTCACCCCGCTTCTCCAGCTTACGACTTGTCGTGATCTTTCTGTTGTTGTGTTTGGGGAAACGGCTCCTAGGATCTTCGTCTAAGGCACTGACGAGGAGGCCATTACCATTGGTGACTTGATTCACAGACTTCGCGGAATTAAGCTTCGTGCTCAAGTGGTTGACCGGATGATTTGGCTTCTAGATGACAGTGGACATTTCTCGGTTTCCTCTGCCTATAATCTCCTAATAGGCTGGACCAAGCCCCCCGCCTCACTCGGCTGCCATTGCTTGGCGTCTCATGGCTCCTCCCAAGGTGAGATTCTTCCTCTGGAGTATTTGCCGCAATAGAATCCTCATTGTTGATAATCTCATCCAACGAGACAATACCTCTCCAAATCCCCTTTTCCCTTTTTGTCACTTGCCACCTCCTCCTGCACTGCATCTTCGCTTGGCAGATTTGGACTTCTCTGCTCAACAGTATGGGTTTCCAGTTTTGCATACCTTGAAACCTAAGCAACATGTATCCACCCCTCTGGGGTCCATCTTCCCAGCCTTGACAAGCTCCTCTTATCCGACTGTGTTGCTCACATCCCTAGGTGCTTCTAGAAGGAGAGGAACTCTCGAAGTTTTGATTATGTCTCTCGCTTGGTTGTTGAGATCATTTGCATTGCTACAAGCCTCATCTCCACCTAGATTTGCGAATTTGTGTGCCTTTCATATGCCCCTCTTTGTACCAACTAGAAGGTGATTGCCCAGATGTCCACTCCACTCAACTTTGATGGCAGTGCTCTTGGCAATCCTAGGATGGTTGGTTTCGGTGGGGTGATCTTTGATCCTGGAGGCACAGCTATTATCTCCTATTCTAGTCCTCTCAACATTGCAGACTCAACTACGGCGGAACTCTCAGGCCTTATCCACAATCTCCGCATTTTTCAGAATCACTTCAACGATTTGCATATCGTGGAAAGGGCTTGAAAGCGGTCATTGGATAGTGCTCTCTTGCCCTCCATGGCGTCATTGGCACCTTTTTCTTCATATTATGGACCTTGTCTCCTCTATTCCATGCTCTTGGTCACATGTACTTAGATCGGCCAATATGATTGTTGACTCTTGTGCTAAATTGGGTCCCTTCCTTCAATCTCTTGTTGTAAAAGGAGGTCTCCCTTGATATATTTCCTTGCTCTCTTTTGAAATAAAATCATCACCATTTAAAAAAAAAAAAAAAAAAAAAAGAGGGGTACACCACCCAAACATATGGAGTGGATATATTTGACTCCTTTCCTTCGGTGGCTTGCATGAGTACTGTGAAGTTGGGTCCAAGGCCCATCCCAAAATGACTAGCCAACTTAAAAAACTTTTTTTCCCAACTAATAAACTCAACATCTTTCTACTCACTAATCCATCTGAGACTATTCCTTAACATTTTTTATTTTATTTTATTTTTTCCAATTAAGTTTGTGACACTATGAAAGAATCGTTTTTCATTATCTCAAACCCAATAGCAAATACAACAAAATATAGACACAATCAATACATCACACTAGCACTTCACTGGACCATGGACACAAGTAAAAAGAAGACACAATTGGTCAGCTTATTATGAAGATCATACTCCCATCTCCTTTTACGCTAAGGACAAGAACCCACATACAATAGGTCCATCTCACTTGCAATTACATGGGTTGCAAGTTCTCAAAGGCAATGCCCATCTCGGACCCCTTAGTGAAGTGCAGTTTTTGAGGTGCCACCCCCATAATCGTGGTTTCAGTGGTGGTGGTGGTGGTTTCTGCGAGCCATGGGTACATCTTGCATCCGCTACTACACTTGCAGGCAGATCCACATCTGTAGTTTCCACCACAACAAGACATGTTCTTTCTTTCAGGAACGCAAATTCACAAGTGGCAAAGAGAGAAAACAGAGAGCTATTTCTCAACACTGAACTTGTAATAAGAGTAAGCCTTTTCAGCTTGATATTAAAATTGCGTTCCTCTATAGTAACCTACAAGAGGAGGCTTATATGGAGTAACCTAGGTATATTACTTAGAGGGAAAATGGGAACGTCTGAGGGTTATATAAATCCATTTATAGTTTGAACAGAATCCAAGGGCCTGGTTTAATAAATTTAGTAAAATAGTCACAAACCTTTGAGTTTGTGAGAAGATTGGTTGGACAATATATGCCACTTTAATAAGGCCAGATATTGCCTTTCCAGTTAATGTAATAAGCCAGTTTATGGAATCTTCAAGCAAAGTTCATCATGAATCAGCCCAAAAGATCTTATACAGTATTTGAAGGGAGCTCCAAGCAAGGGGCTATCTTATACACCTTATGATCACCTCAAGTTTGAAGGATACTCAGATGCACATTATGCTAGATCTAAACTAGACAGAAAATCCACCACAAATTTCTATATATTCATTGGAGGCAACCTCATTAGTTGGAAGAGTAAAAAGTAGAACATAGTGGCACATTCTATTGCAAAGGTAAAGTGGCAAGCAATGGCTTATTCCTTAAGTACACTCATGTGGAGTCAGTCAATGTTGAAGGAGTTAAAACTTGCTTCTGAAGAGCCTATGGTGTTAAAGTGTGACAATCAACCAACCATGTTTATTGCCAGTAATCTTGTTTTTCATGAGAGAGAGCCACTAAGCATAGAGGTGATATATTCAAAAAGGCAGAGGGAAGCTAAACTTCAGTAATTTTGTACTAAGGTGGGATTACTTGACATATATGCTCCAATTTGAGAGGGAGTATTGAAAGTGAGAGATATTTCAGTAATTTCACGTGAGTCGAGTTGTAATGTTGTATTCAAAGTGGCACAGATTTGTAGTTTTAAAGTTGGTGTAGTTGAACTTGTAAATTCTGGATGCTTAAGTCTTTTTATTCATTGATGCATCAGTCCTCTTATGAGAGGCACTTTTGTCAAGAGGGTTGATTTTTCTCCCCCATCGAGTAGGTTGCACCTTGCAGACCTATTTGCTCCTCTCTTCTTATTTCTTCTCCTATCCCTTCAATCTCTCTTCCATCTTTCTACTTTACATTTAATCCTCAGTTACTTAACCAATAAGAACATTTATTATACCCACAATTTTATTATACCCACAATTGCTTACTAAAAATATTCTCCATTTTTTTAAGTGCATGAACAAGTGCCTTAAATTTCTTATCTTTTGTTGCCAATACAAGCACTAGTTGCTAGGAAGCTGGTCAAAGAGAAAACTCTCCCAAGTCTTTCCAATACTCAGAAAGTTGTTCATTTTCATTTGTAAATCTTTGTATCTAATGACACTAAGTTCGCTAACCTCAATCAGCATAGTTGAATAAGATATGTAAGTTCAACCATACATAGATGCAACTACTGAAATTGACAAGTGCTCAACTACTGTCTCAAAAAAGTACCTTCTTCATGAGAAGAACATGGAAGAAGAAGAGTTGTGCCAGTGGTAAAGTAGCAATCATGGCCAAAATGGTGCAAGAGGCCTGTTAAAAAATACAGCCATTTCAAGTCCAGGTAAATAAAGAAGATTTGATATTATAATTAAATCATTAACGCAACAAAATTTAACAGTAACTATTGATAAGCAAACAAACTATTACCACAACAACAATAAAAGGCACCAAAGAGAAACTGCTTCCCAACTTGGATATGATCTCCACAGAAAATCTCTTGCGCTCTAGGAAACAGCAAATCAAAACAAGAATCCCAATGCACCACTGTAGAACAAGCTGCAATTCTCAAGCCCGAGGTGCACAAACCATGGACACCTGTCAATTGATAAATCAACCAAAAACAACGAAAGCCTGAAAATCAAAAGCTAAGCATATCCTTGACTACTGGGGATACAATTATGTAGCCAAGGGAGGGTACCACAGACTAAGTCCATGTTTCAGAATTTGATCTATACTCAGTGAAGTGCCTGCATATAAAAAATTATCAAAATCCTTCACTCGTACCCTTTAACATGCAACTCAGTATGTGACATAGTACCCATGACAATGCATAACTGTTCACAAACGTTGTACTTTGCAAACCATTATGCATTCATATTAAATAAAAAATAACTATTTGCAAACTTTTGTAACTTATAGAAACTTACATAATATACATACAATATATACAATATATACATAATTTTGGGATTCTCTAGCCCAAGTCAAAAAGACCAGGTTCACCATGTCAATGAAGAAAAGTTTCTTCCTGACTGAATAACAAATATAACCACATACAACCTAAACAAAGAGTGAGAGAATATTTGTGCTCACCAAGAGGAGTGAGAAGACCATAAGAGAGAAAAATCTTCTGTAGTTTTTTCTGCCTATACAGTTGTTAAGCCACTAAAAAACAATGAAGATGGAAGTGTTAGATGACCTCCAAAGTGACTATGAAGATACCATGCAAAATTCAAGAGTTCATACCCTGCAGTGATGATCAAAGCTGTCAACACATTTATCACAAACTCTACAGTGCTTGCTGTACTTAAAAACCTGCAAAGAAATGCTTCAGAAATTCAGTACCATCATAATCTCAACTCAATTGACACCCAAGAAATAGCATCATTCAACCAATTGGAGAACGAACTAACAAGTGCATTATGTACAAAAGGCAAACAAGTGTAAAGAATTTTTTCTAGAAAAATGTTAAAATAGGACGAACTAATAATAAGCAAAACAAGGCTATCAACAACAAAGACGAATCAAAATGAGAGGAGGAGGCATTTAAAAAAAAACAGAACGCAGGAAATCATCAAGAACTCAAATTAATAAATAGTACTTTTACCCAAACATCTGCTTGGTGATACATTCATGCATTCTCTCATTACTGTTTGTATACTCAAGTAAATGTGTCCCACTGATCTAGTCGTGCACAAAGTGTATAATGGTAAAACAAGATTACAGATACGTGACACCACACAGGTCTTGTGAATTAAGCACTATATTTGATGCTACAACATAGACAATCATTTAGAATCATTAACTTGCAAACAAAATGAGATTGATCACAAATATCATTTCCACATACCTCAACCTCACAAAGGCTGCAATAAAACATTCCATCTTCACTCGTTTGTTGCTCTGAAGACTGTTCATTCATATGCTGCCGGCCACACGTACAAATGGGACACCATCCAAACATCATCAAGCAAAACTTACAAGGAGGTGACTCGATCCTTTCTTCAACTTTGTTCTGTGAACCTCCTGCACTGTTGCTCATACCAACACCCTCATCTAACTGTTTTTCACCAACTCTCGCAGTATTTGGATCATTGGCTGAAGAAGCACATTCGCCTCCAACTTTTGACGCCTTTGTGTTCATTTTTCCTCTTTCTTCAACTTTAAGGTATTTCTTGGATTTGAACACACCTGGATCACCTGGATCTGTAGCCGCACACCAAATGTACAAGCCGAATACACTTGTCACCTGATACATGATTTTGGTAAAGTTAATGCATGAAAAGATATTAAAACATTAGAAAGACCAAAATTATCTGCAAGGAAACATCACTATATATTTGCTTTGCATTGTATTTGCCTTTTTTTATTCATCTTCAGGTTGAGTCCTAGTTTTTACAAATGACCCAATAGAAGTACAAAAAACAACCCCTCAATCTTACTGAAAAAACTATTCTTCCTGTCTTCTCTTCTTGCATGACCCACAGTTCAAATAACGAACACCATAATGTAATTCTGGCAATACCAACAAATACAGAAAGCGGAATCTGGCTTCCCTTGTTAGCGAGTCATCCTTGAAGCTTATGAACCTTACCGATCAGTATTTGTAACGACTACCCAGTTCAAGGAAAAAGTTCACCGAATAAACACACAAAAGAATATCTCCAGCAATAGATCTCAGCTAAGTAAAGGGGGAAAAGGAAAAGAAATGTCAGCAGAACTTACTAGCGGAGTGTAGAGGCTTATCACAATATACTGAAAAAGCCTCTTTCCCACGAAGGGGACGAAGAAAACATAGAAGGCAAACGCCAAGGCGAGAAACACAGCAACAGCGACCACCTGCGGATAAGAGGAAAACAACCTTATCAACAAAATAACAGAGAAAAACAAGAGATGATAGAAAAGGGAAAAGACATGCCTGAAGAGGATGGTAAGGTAGTTGCCATCCATGCTTCCGCATTTCGAAGTTGCCCTCAGCAAAAGGATGCAAATCCTAAAAAATGGGCCTGAACCAGAAGACGAAAAAGTCTGTAATTTTAGAGAACCAAAAATAAAAGTTGATATTTCCGTTGGGAAGAGAAGGCAATCACAAGAGATGTAACCCCACTGCGTTGCATGACCAGTTTTCAGTAGTGATGGCAGCTGAAACAAAAAGGAGAGGAAAAGGAAAAGATACAAAAGGTAATGTGGGGAAGAGATGATTAGTTGTGGTTCAGGACAGGCAGTGAAGAAAGTTTGTCTGTATCGTGTAATGGCTTCCTCCCTTACCAATCTCTACTGACACCGATTGCCCTTAACAGAAGCTGATACTTTGGGATTAATCAACCGCTTGCTTGCTTCCTCACTGATATATTTCACTTTCTAGTTTCTAGTTTCAACTTCCAACCCTCTTTATTATTTTCCACTCTCTGAACTCCACCGCGGAGCTGCCACAACCACGCTTCACTTTCACTTTACCTCTGGTCAAAAGTTTAAATATGAACCTTTTTTTTATCAGTTTTTAATCAGAGGTGACCCCACAAGCCATGAATCCAACTCTGAAAGCTCTGTTTAAGAAAAGTGGACAACCAGTGTCACAGTGAAAATTACAACGTCAGAAGCGCCCTTCTTTCCCTTCCCTGATCAATTTCATCCAAATTTACAACAGTTGATCCAAAAGCACAGCTATAAGCTTCTTAGTGACATCTCATGATCAGAAGTTGTCATGAATAAGTGGGGAAGGAGTAATGCGGGTCTGTTTGATTGACAGCTTAGGGAATATTTTCGGTTTATGGATAATCAATCTGGGTCCATTTGTTTGTTGGGAATCTTACTGTTTGAGTTCCTTTTTTAAGTATAGAGGTTAGTATCCCACATTTTGGCTGAAAAAAATACACTTTTGGCAGCTCAGAACCAAAACCTTCCAGCCTCTACCATATTGTCTGTAAGTGCTATATCGGTACAAACTTCCGTTCTACTTTTCCAGGAAAAAAAACTTCCGAGCTCCTTTCGATGTTTATCAGGCACCATTGTAGTCAAAGCTAGTTTTGTCTTCCATGTTCGTGAAGACATAAAAATAATTCCTTAATAATGAAAAGTTGTCAAATAGTGTTCGTCCGAGCATCTCTATCATCTTTCTTCCCAAATTCGTAGAACGCTTAGCAGAACAGAACAAACCAGGTTGAAACAGCTCTTTTCTTCTCAACCAGAAAAGGATAAGTGTACAATCAGAAGGACAGAGTTGAACAAGGCAGGCCGTCAAATCCGTGCAGGAAAAGCAGAAAATAAAATAGTTAAGAGATAATCGATCGACATCGGATGGAGATCAGGTTACTGAGTTTACCCACTATTAAACTGACAAAAATGAGTTTTAAAGTTGATCACTTCGGGTCTCAGTTGTAGGAATTTGGGTCCTCGGAAGTAGCAGCGTCGACAAGCATCTGTCTCAAAGCTTTCAGACCATTTGGAAGCTTTTGGCCGCTGGAATCTCATCGACTCCTTGTTAAGTTTTGAAGTAGGAATCCCAACTTCAGAGGAGAAACCACAGTCAGGCAAAGTCTATCAAATTGTCCCGGACTCTGGAGAAGAATCAATTGGAGCGAAGAGAGTAAAGTAACAGTTACAGTAAAGTCAATATCATTCTCTCTCTCTCTCTCGGGATTCAGGATTCCGAGTAGGCCCTAGGGTTTCTTTTCGGCAGTAGAGGTAAAGGGCTCCCCGTTCCCCTCGAAGAAGGGTTGGTTTTGGCGCTTAGTTGTCAGTTATTGGACCGAGTGAAGGCATATGCTTCAGATCAGAAAAAGCAATAAGTAATACCTGCCGGCTACCGGCGTTCGGAGTTTGTATTACTCCATGTCTTTTACCACTTTATGTCAGGATCATTAAATTACATCGGATCCTCTCTCTGCTCTGTCATGCGCGCCTGCACCACTCATGCCAATCTCCCTTCGCACTACTTCTTCCATCTCGAACCCGCTTTCCTGCAAATTTTCACCCCAACAACCGCATAATCTAAGGGAAGAAGAAGAAAGCCTGTCATTCACTTCATTCAACAAGGCTTGTCGCCTACTCCAAAGCGAAACAACTCTTCTTCTTTGTTTTCTCTCTCTCTTATACGAAGAAGACAAAAGGCTCCGGCTTCTTTAGCGACGAATACACGGAACGCGCAAAAATGCATGTGATTGTTTGGCGTGATTTAAAGTGTCCGGATTGCGCTAGTGATGGTACCTGTCGTGGGCCACCAGTCACGGTCACGGTCACGGGTCACTGGTCCTAAGGGTTAAAATAATATTGGGTTTAATAGTTTTAACTGATGCTATGGAAACCCAGCAAGCCGGCTAACCTAGTGAGATGACCGGGTTCAGTTAATTAGGTTTGATCATCCTTTATTTTGTGATGATGGTATAATGATGTCACTATTTTTAAAAAAATAAAAAATTGGGGGAAAACTTTTTTTTCTTGAATTTATGAGTTTCTCCCTTGTTGTGTTTTTCTAACTTGTAATCTAGATTTTAATTTTAATGTCCATGCAAAAATTCTATGTAGAACTTGGGATTGGTTTATCCAAATTTAAAGGTTAATTCTATCCATAATTTTCTTCAAAAGGAATTTAATTAATCGACACTATAAATCAATCTCTCGTTGTGGTTCACCATCCTATCTTGGATTTGTTAATCTAGTTAATAGATCAAATAATAAAATAAAAGTATTCAAATATCATATTTAAAAACATAAGCTCTGTAGAGAAACTTATAAGATTGGACTTCATTTTGAATTTGAAGGAGGCCACAACTTTTAAAATCATATTAGAGAACATCAGAGCTTTGAAATTCACTTAGGCAAGGAGTAATTTTTGTTTGGGGCAAGTTCGGGTAAAATAGATAGCTCCTCAAAGTTCAAAATTTTTGTTATTATGGTTGGATATGTTAATAGTAAGTTACTTACACATTTTGGAAACTTACAATATCTAGATTTGGGTCTAACATTTTGAATTTTTGTGGTAAGGGTCGACTCTATTACTAGGGTTCAACTCCTTTTGAAATCTTGCTTGCTTTAATTACTGGGTTGATTACAAGGGATTATAGTTTTTCCTTTTCTAGTTGTTTTCCTGTTGCACAAATGAGTCGACTCCTTTTGAATTTAAAAGTCACTATTCTAATGGATTTAATTGCTTTTACTTGTTTTTCTAGTTCAATGGGTTTAACTCCAACTAATGCTTCAACTCTTCTATTGAAGAGGTCAACTCCTTTTCGAGTTTAAAAGTAATTGTTTCAAGGGTTTGACTTTTGATGCTTTTGTTTTTTATTTTTCACTCTAATTTGGTTGATTTTTTTACATGAGGTTGACTCCTTCTACCCATAATACCCTTCTTTTATGACAAATTTCACACTTGCATGTCATGATTAAATTACTAGATTTGTTATCACCAAAATTAGGAGACTCAGAGGGACATTGAGACCTCACTCCAACATTCTCCTTCTTTTTTTTTTTTTTTATGATGCAAACACTTAATGAAAAAAATCAAGTACAAATAGCATGAACTAAATGAAATGCATAATGAATTTGAAAATGACTCCTCGACAGTTCTTGCTTGAATTAATTTTTGAAAATACAACTCCCCATCACTTTCATTTTACAATGTAGATTAAGTTTAGTATTTTAAAATGGTTTACATTGAAAAATATTTTTCATTTTCTTTTAATAACTTCAGTTACAATTTGTCTCCCTTTTTGGCATCATCAAAATTAAGTAAGATTTAACCTTGTAAATATAGGATCTTGAGACAATTGCACACATAAGAAATCAAAGTGTGTATACCTTTACAAGTCAATAGGAGGCAAACGAGTCCTCCTAACACTATGATATACATCAAGCAGTAAGCCAAGATGTAGGCTCAGAGGTATCTAGCTACTCCATTGATTGGCGTTCCAAAGGGAAGAGAGGAGAGAATAGAAAGAGGGGGTGCCTGTGGGTCCTATAAGTAGAAATTGTTGAATTTTTGGAAAAGATAAATAATTTATTGGGTATTATTAATTAAATACAATGAACCTCTATTTATAACAAAGAAAATTAGAAGAATCCAATTACAATTAAACTACCCTTGTACTAATGACACCAAAAGATAAGTCATAAAATAATTAAACAATTAAACATAAACACAAGACCAATATAACATAAACACTTGTAAACTGAACCTCTTATGTGAGACATTCTTCCCATGAGACTCTTCTTAGACTCCACCATATTAATTCTGGCTTTTGTGAGACTTCTTGTCGGGAGAATCATATAAGACTCTTCAACAGTTCCCTTCAAGATGGAGTTTATAAGTTCAACTTGCAAGGGAAAAAATTTATTTGTCTTCAATCTTCTTTTGTTGAAAAGTTCTTCATAGATACAAAATCTTCGTATTTTGTTCCTTCCCTTTCTTGAATATTTTGGTCACATAAAAATTACCTTTTTTTTTCTTATACTTCTTCTACTACTTCTTCCCCTCAACTTGGGGATAAAAATGACATAGAGACCCAGTTTGGATAAAACACAATATGGGAGAGTAAAATCACTCCTAGTTATACGACAAAGCTCTATATACTAGTCAAAATGACCATATTTTAAAACACACTTTACTCAATTGCAAAGGCGAAAAAATGACCTAACTTTAGGGTTCAACAAAGTGCGGACTCACTTTTTAAGTGTAGCTCAAACACAAATCACCTTTTGGGTGAAGAATAAAACACTTGACTACAGTTGAATGTACTCAAGCTCAAAAATTGAGTTGTAGAGTTTGGAGAGGGACAATTTATCCTTTTCCAAATCTTAATTAAATCTCGACTAAAAATCTTGAGAAAAAACACTTGAAGTATACTTTATGAGTCTCTAATTACATAGGTAGGTCATTTGCACATTTTAGAGGCCTACATATGCTAGATCCAAGCTCGATATCTTCTTTCATAGTTTTTTTTCTGGCATGTGTTGTTCAAACTGCCTTGTTCCACTCAAACAGTCTTCGTAAAGCACCTCTTCTCATTTCTTCTATCCATTCAGATGGATGGCTAAGTACTAGACTGTTTGTACTTGCCCCTTTTTTGTGTGGGTCATTAGGATGGTCCTTGGCCGATTGGAATAATTGTGCTGCTAGAATACTAATGTTGAAAAACAAGTTGCAAATCAAAATGGAAGTTTGAAACACCGAGGAGCAAGAAAATTGAGCGACTCATTATAGAGGATCTAGGGCTCAAATTTTTTAAAATTAATCAAGTTCTATCAAAATCACATTCACCAATAAATATCTTGGTAGACTTAGTATCAGCTTGCAACAAACTACATGTTCAACTCTAAACAATTAACATTTAGTGATGAACTACATGTCTTGGCAGGTGCATGTATTTGTCCTAGGAAAGCTGCATTAGTAACAAAACCATAGGTTAGTCCATAAGAAAAATAGGTCCATGCTTTGAAACCATTTGACTTATCTTTCAAATCCATAAGATTTCAAAAATCTTTATAAATCGATCAAACAAAAAAATTCAACTGTCTTTTAAATCTACTCTCAATTACTTGCTCTATACGTTAGTATCAAGGATTGAGGGAACCAATTATAAGGCTAACTATCAGAACTGAAGGGATCAATTACAGTGCTTTTCTGGATAAAGAGCAGAAATGAACTACAAATGCAAACTTTAGAGACAAACTCCACCTTTTAGAATCCAAATCTCAAGTAGTCATTTTGGCTTCGCTTAGCTCTCTCTATATGTAAAGTATCTATAATTGAAGGGACCAATTACCAAGGCTTTACTGGACAAAGAGCAGAAATGAACTACAGATGCAAAATTTACACACAAACTCCACCTTTCTTTTAAAATCCAATCTCAATTAGTTCTTCCCTTAAATCTTATAAAGTATCAATAATTGCACGAACTAATTACAAGGCTTTTCTGGTTAAAGAGCACAAACTCACTACATATAGATGCAAAATTTAGATACAAGAATAGTGGAACAGTTCCTTCTTACAGCTCATATTTTACATGGGCCTTCAGACCAATTCACGAAATCTACACATAACGAAAAAATTTCCAATATGTTACAAAAATGAATTGAATATCAGGGTTAGCTTTGTACACAGTTAGAGATGCACTCTGTCATATGCTTGGTGTGCTCATCACGTGTATCAGCGTGGGTTTCAAAAATACCTGTCAACCAACACAGTAAGTAATGACAAAATCTTCACCACTAACTAGATCGTGATGATGGTCGTGGGCGGAATAGTGAATAGAAGTTTACCCATGCAATACTTCAAGAAATGGTGTTATGGATGAGCAAAAGGTCAGCTTCCTCAAGAAATCAGCCGGGTCTCTCAGCTGCTTCTGTGCTGAGATGGACAGGACTTGTCCTGTAGCAAACAGTGAGCCATTTTAGACGTAGCAGTGGCAAGTTACTTCAACAGTTTCTTTGTCGTTGGGACGCCTTTTGCTGTATCCTTTTCAGCCTCCTTCTGAGCCCGCTTTCTTTCTAGCTCAGCCTGTTTGCAGTTCTCTTCGTGGTCTTTTTGCTGTCGACTTTTCAGCCTCCTTCTGAGCCCTCTTTCTTTCGAGCTCAGCCTGTTTGCAGTTCTCTTCGTGGGCTCGCTGGAACATTCGGACGAAGTTTGAAAGGGTGGCCACAACTGCATATTGTTAAAAAAGAAGAAGATAAAAACACTTTTCTAATAAAAGCAAGTACTTCCAACAGTACTGTTTCTGGGGTAATGTAGGATCGGCACAGGCAGGTTCAGCAGGCTAAGGTAAAAACAGTCCCCTTCATGCAACATAAAACCTAGCATCATCCCAGTAACATGGTTTTATGTCTTATCCCTGTTTGTACGGTAAACTCTCCAGCCAACATCATTTTTTTTTTTTTTTTTTTGTGGCGGTAGGGGAGGAGTAGTGAGAATTTGAATTTCATTAAAGAGGAAGAAATATTACAAGAGATAAGAGATGTGCTGGCAGATTCAAGCACAAGAAACCAATAAAAACCCATCTAAAGCCAACTAAAAAAGGAAGAGTGTGCATCAAAAGAAATAGTATCTCCCTCTTTAAGATGAAGAAACTCCCAGAGGATCTGCAATAGAATTTGCACAGGTTGTTCTCAAAATGTGGTTATTTTAGTATCTCATTGGATACATTCAATAATGAGGCATAGCAACCAGATCCACAGTCTATGCATTCCACTAAAATCAATTGCCTTTTTAAAAAAATTGCTGCACTGCCTTCATTGCTCGCTGTCCATAATTCTACCGCTTACCACATTCAAGATAGACACAATGAGAATAAGTGGAAGAGAGAGTAACTGTTTTCTGTTTGGCTGCTGATGTAATTTCAGTGTGTTTCTTTCTCTCCTTAATTCACACCATTTAAAAAAAAAAGAAAAGAAAAAGACAAGTGGAGAAAATACTTTTATACACTTCAAATGCAAACGTGTCAGAACTTTTTTGTGCATCAAATGATGCATCAGAGAAGTAATTACCTTGTTCAAATGGACAGCGAGCAGGGTCCTCACCGAAGTAAAGAGCCAGAGCATCTGCATTCCTTCCCTGTACAGGACTCCGATAAGGTCAAAGAGAGAAACATCCATCGAGAAAGTATGAACTACATTAGAACTTTGAAATTTGGAAAAGAATCAACAAAGTACAAGCATTCCAACAAGAATTGAATAAGAATTATGTCAAAGTTATTTATACCCACAAGAATTGAATAAGAATGATGTCAAGGTCATACCACTCCACTATAAAATGATGTTAAGGATTTGACTTCGGCACCAGCACCAACAATGAACTCTTTTAGAGTCTACAAAACAAACATATTGGTTTGATATATCAACAAGTACCAGAAATATCTTTTTTCTTTTCCATGTAACAGTAAATTGAATTTTTTTTGTATGTATGCCTGAAAAAAAACAAAATAAAAACTCGTACCATTGCTATTAAAATTTCGTAAAGGACAGTACATATGTACCATTTGCTACATGTTTCCAAGGGATGTAACACAGCAAATCTTTGAGAAAACAAGGTTTTCCTCTGAACCCTAAAGGGCACAATTAAAGAATAGAGAAGCCAAATGGAAGCCAAAACGGCTGCTGGAATTCTTCTTTCTAATAAATGGAATGATCTAGGACAGGAGGCCTGATTAGTTCATTGGTTGCTCCCTCCTATTTACCGGCTATTCTCTCACTTGGACAACCCAATAGTGAGTCTCATCGTTGATAGAATAGCCCCAATTTGCTGGACTTGTAGGCATGCCATTGCTTCAGTCATTTGATCTATGAACTCTTTTCAGACCATGGAGAGTTCCGAATATTGCTCCTAATGTAGAAGTGATATCTTGAGAACCAACAAATCCTTCATGCCAATCAGCAGCCACTGCAGGGAAAGTCCTGCTCTAATGACACTTGACACAGCAAATGTTTGAGAAATCAAGAATTTCCTAGCTGAAATCCTAAATGGCAGAATTAGAAAATAGAAAAGCTAAAATGGCTGTTGAAATTCTTTTTTTCTAATCACTAAAATATCCTGAGTAAAGCCCTAAACAGATATTTAACCCAAAATATAAAGACCAAAATATTCCTAATGGTCATAATATATACAGGGTACAAATGTCACGAACTGAGAGTAGAAAGCCAAAATGGCAGTTAGAATTCTTCTTTCTATCACTAGAATATCCCTGAGTACAACCCTAGACAAATACTTAAGCCAAAACATGTTTGAGAAGATCAAAGTATCCCTAATGGTTATAAATTATAAAGGGTAAAAATGTCTCAAACACTTTATTATGAAAATCAGTAGAAACTAAGAAAGAATAAGATAACCTAAATATTATGAACTATGGAAATTTCTGTTTCTTCTTGGGATTGGATTTGTTAAGTTGATCCAAGTAAGCTTCAGCTTACTTGTCTCCAATCAGGTGGGACCATGAAACAACCTTGATAAACTGCTAGGATGTTTAGCATCACAGTTAGTGAGGATAGCTGATGTAGTATATGGCTCACTGGTGGAAGAAAAAAGTCATCCAAAGGAATTGAAGATATATAAAAAGGAAAAGAAAAGGAAAGAAGAAAACTGAAATGCAACTGTTTCTATTTTAGGAAAGTTGTTGTTTAAGGAAAGCAGTACTATATTTTGGTATTTTCTATTACATAGAAAGTCAGCATGTTTCTACTTCTAATAGTTTCTGCTGCGGGACAAGCCTTCTGAAGGAGAATGGAGAAAATAGAAGGAGAGAAGAAAAGGAAAGAAAAGGAAGAAAAAAACAGCCGGAAGTAAGAAAATTTTCAATTCATTCAATGATCCTCAATTACACACATAACGGATTTAAATAGCGACCCAAAACCCTAAAACATTTTACAATGACCAAAATACCCCTGAAAAAATAAGACAATTACTTCTAAGGGCAATACAAAATAAAAATAAAAAAATAAAATACCAATTAATTTGTCCTAAACGCCTCACTCCCCAACCACAACGTGGTGGGTCTTGTCATAGTCCAGTGTCTCCGAGTATAGACTCGTGTAATCGGTGGCACACGAGGGATGTCCCCATCAACTCTCCCGGGCTGGGAAAAACTCGACCCTATCAAGTAAGACTCTTGCTGATTCTGGTATTGCTCAAACAAATCAGGATCCAGTTGCTATAGTGTGTCTCTAGTAATCCATGTGAGTTAGAATATGGTCGCCCTATCCATCGCACAAGGAAACGTTGAACCATGCCACTCCTAGTAAAAACAACTTCTTCATCCAAAATAGCATCAATATATTCTTTATGTGTTGTTGTTACGGGTAATGGAATAGGATCCAAAGAGATATCAGGTGAGGAACTAGGGGTGTGTCTGGCAATGGGGTGATGTCAGAAGGTGAGGAAAAGGGGTCATTCGGAATGGAGGGGTAGTCCCTATTTGCCATCAAATCTTCAATGTTAAATGTGCAGCTAATGCCCGAGCAAAGCCACAACATAAGTATTTTGACTAACCCTTTTCAGCACTTTAAAAGGTCTTGCACTACGAGATTGCAACTTCTAGGTGGGTCCAGTAGGAAACCGCTTACGCCTAATCCGAATCATGACATAGTTATCAACTTTAAATTCTTTATGATGTTTATGCACAACTGAAGTTTGTATTGGGAATTACTCGCTTGGAGTCGTTTAGCAATTTCAACATGCAAGTTTTGAATTCTATGTGCAAATTCTGTAGCGGACTCCGAAACCTTGGCATGAGGTGACATAGGTATGAGATCTAACAATTTCCTAGGCTGATAACTATGGACAACTTGGAATGAGCACATATTGATGGACCTATTGACTAAGTGATTGTAAGCAAATTGTGCTATTGGGAGAACCCGATCCCAAATGCGGTGGTGCGGCAGCGAAGAAGGTTTCCCAAGGTTCGATTAACAACTTCGGTTTGACCATCGATTTGGGGGTGGTAGGCAGTGGAAAATTTCAATTTGGCACCCATCAAATGCCAATATATTCCAAGAATAGCTCATAAAACGGAAATTCCTATTTGATACAATGGTCTGAGGTAGACCATATAGCGTGATGATCTTGTTAAAGAAAAGGAGCAATTTTCAAGGTGCCAGACATTTTAGTGCAAGGGATAAAATGTGCCATCTTGGAAAAATGTCTACTACGACGAAGTTGAAATCGTGCTTTCGAAAATATGTGAGAGCCCTAAAACAAAGTCTATATTGAGGTCTTGCCAAGGACATGTAGGGATTGGTAGGGGAGTATGTAGCCCAGTGTTTTGCTTGGTGTGTTTGGCTAATTGGCATGTCCTAAACTATCCTACTAGCTAGACAACATCCCTTTTTAAACTAGGCAAAAAAAATTGATACTCTACATACGCAATAGACTTGGTGCGCCCAAAATGTTCCCCAATCCCTCTACATAAGTTTTCGAAATTAAAAAGTTTCGTATATACGTGTGGGGAACACATAGCTTGTTGGACTAAAAAAGATAATTGTTCTGAATGTGGTAATCCTCAATGGTACATTGTGGTCCCTCTCACAGTTCAGTTTAACTGCTCCCAAAGTCGGGATATGAGGGGCACTCGTCTATGAACTTCTCAAATCCAATAACCTGAATGTTCATGGAGGACAACAAGCTTATTCTATGACTTAGGGCATCGGCAACCTTATTTCACCGCATGATTTATGCATCAGGACAAATGAGTATTCCTGTTGGTACTCGATCCACCAACCATGTCTGTGATGCGTTTCTTTTGGGAGTTGAGATAACAAAGGGCCTTGTGGTCAGAGTATAGGACAAATTCTTGTGGAAGTAGATAGTGACGCCAGTAACGTAAGGCTTGAACAACCGCGTAGAAGTCATTATCATAGGTTTACTTTTGTTTGGTGGCATTAAATTTTTCATTGAAATACGCAACGGCATGTCGCTCCTGATAAAGTACGCCTCTTATGCCTATACCCGATGCGTCGTATTCTACCTCAAACACCTTAGAGAAGTCAGGTAATCTCATAATGGGTGCCTCGATCATACGCTTCTTGATTTCTTGAAAAGCACGAGAAACAACTTTCATCCATGAAAACTCTTCTTTCTTCATGCAATCCGTGATGGTGTTGAATCCCTTAATAAGTAATCTAATTTAGAATCCCATGACTGAAATCTCGAGCAAGGTGAGAGAGAGAGAGAGAGAGAAGAGAAAAAAAGAAAAAAAGAGTTTAGGCTAGAGAGATACTTCACGAGTTGGGAAGTGGAGAACTACTTGACTTGATGATAATTCAAGTACATGAACCTCTATTCTTAGTAGGGGAAAGTAGTAGAGTCCACTTACAATTAAACTACCCTTGTCCCAATTACACCCAAGCTCTAACACTTAAAGATAAGTCCTAGCATAATTAAATAACTCAATAGAAGACTAACACAACTAAAATACCTTTAAACTGAAACTCTTCTTCCATAAGACTTCTTATTGTGTAAGACTCATCATGCCACCTCACGTGATCATGGTGGGTCCCACCAGCTCGTGAGATCATGGTGGGTCCATATCTTATGGGATTGGGCCCATCTTCTAGCACACTTGGATACGTTGGCCTTCCTTGGTCATGTGGGCTTGTGCCCATCTTCCAACACTCCCCCTCAAGTTGGGGGGTGAAAAAACATCGTAAATGCCCCACTTGTTGTAGATGGTGGACAAAATCTTATGAGTGACTGGTTTTTTGAAAGAAAAAAAAAATGTCAACAACTTGCCCTTGTGAGGAGATATGTTTGAGAGATAATATGCCGGCTTGGAATTTTTCTCGTATGAAATGATAGTATACTTCAATGTGCTTTGTTCTCTCATGGAAGACCGGATTTGATGTGACGTGTATTGCCGCCTGATTATCGCAATGTAGATTCATAGGGGCTTCTTTATAGAATCCTAGTTCAGTGAGAAAGGATCTGATCCTTAGAAGCTCACTAACTGTGTGTGCCATGGCCCTATGTCCTGCTTTTGCACTAGTCCTTACAACTAAATTTTGTTTCTTGCTTCTCTATGTAACCAAGTTCCCTCCAACCATTGTACAATATCCCGAAGTAGATTTTCTCACCTGGGGATCCGGCCTAGTCTGCATATGAGAATCTTTCTCTGTTGAAGTGACCATGTTTCTTATAGAGAAGCCCTCTTCTTGGAGCTTCTTTCAAATATCACAATATTATTTCTAGTGCTTGCCAGTGACTAAGTTGTGGATTGTGCATGTATTGACTCACCACACTTACTGCATATGATATATCGGCCCTTGTTACACAAAGATAAATGAATTTTCTCACACTGTCTTTGATATTTTCCAATATCCACATCTCCTCTAGTGCCTACAAATAATTTTGTTTTTGAATCCGCAGGGGTTTCTACTAGTCTACACTCAGCATTCCTGTCAAGACACGCCAAGACAGCCTTGTTACTGAAGCCCGTGACACGTCTGCTTGGGACCATCACTTTTGATGTGGCTTAAACGATGCTGAACCACCGCGCTATGCAGCCTCTTGTCCAAGCTGGATTCTATTGAGGTCAAGCCCCACGTGCCCGACAAGCTTATTTGGATGCCCGCTGAAAATGGCTGCTTCTCGGTCTCCTTGGCCTTCTGTCACATTGGGGTTGGTCCTCCGATTCTATTGAGCATGAGGCTGCTGCTGTTTGGAAACTTTACACACCTCACAAAATCAGGTTCTTTGTTTGGACTGCAATTCAGAACAAGATCCTCACTACTGACAACCTTCATAGACAGGGTAACCTTAGCCCAAATAGCCTTTGTCCCCTTTGCAACACTAGTGATGAATCGGTTAGTCACCTTCTCCTCCATTGCTTTTACTCTTGGAGGGTCCGGATGGCTATGTTCTAGCGTATTGGCCTTCAAATTGGCCTCCACCGTGACCTTATCCGAACCATCCGTCTTGCCTAGGGACTTCTCTCCCCAAATTAGAAAAGCTCCTCCTTTTGACATGCCTTTGGCTTGAAATGAACAATTGTCGATTCAACTGCAAGTTTGGAAGCATCGATAAAACCATCAACAACACCATTTGGCTCCACACCAATGGTTCTCCACCGTCGCTGACGTTCCTCTCTGGATCATTTGGCGCACTATTGCTCAGATGTCAGCGCCTTCAGCCATGATTGAGTGCCCCCCCTAGAGTTATCAAGCGTAATTTTGATGGTAGTGTGCTCAGGTACCCTAGGGCGGCTGGTTTTGGTGGTGTCTTTCGTGGCTCTACCGGCTCGACCCTCATCTCCTACTCAAGCCCTATAGGAATTGCAAAGTCAACCTCTGCCGAAGTCTTTGCTCTTCTATAAAGCCTCATCATTTTCAGAGACCACCTCTCTAGCCACTTGCTCATCGAAGGAGACTCCAAAGTGGTCATTGGCTGATGCTTTGGCTCAGCTTCTCCCCCTAGGAGGCATCGGTCCATTTTATACTCTATTTCTGACATGACGTCTATAATTTCTTGTTTTTGGAATCATATACCCCGATCAGCAAACTCTTATGTTGATAAGCTTGCCAAGGCCAAGACCTCCCTCCAACCTCCAATTGTCAAGGGAGGGGGCCCCCTAATGTGATGTTTATGTTTTGTTTTGTTTTGTTTCCCTTTAATGAAATCTAGAACCATTTCAAAAAAGAAAAGGATCATACTACAAAATGAAACAAATCAAGCGTTCATAAAAGATTCAAGAATGTAGCTTTTTATGTCAAATTGTGTATCAAATTAAAGATCTTTGAGTGAAATTTCTTGAGCAACAAACTGTTTGTGATTCTGAGCTATTTTTTTAGAGAGATTAAAATGAGAAATACCATAGGTCAGTTTTGCCAAAAATCTCTTTTTTTTCTTATTTCCTCTCTTATTACTTCTCCATGCATTGACATGAATTAAGTTTTCCTTTTCTCCTAGTCATTCCCTTCTAATTAGAGAGTTTTGATGAGACTCAATCACTCCATGATATGCCCGTTCAAGGTATCAATATCTTGCATGGATGTTGTTTTCAATTTTTGTGTTTTAGTTACTTGGTTGTGTTATCTTTAACATTGTCATCTCCAAAAATTACCCTCACCACTAGAAAATTTCTTTGAGGTTGGTCCAAGTTGTTAGTCACTACGAGGGGGGGGGAGGGGGGGGGGGGGGGGGGGGGGGGGGGGGGGGATGTTAGTCAACTTCAAGTCAATGAATTAATTAAACTTCAAATTCAAGTTGGGTGTTATAGGTGCCTCCTTCCCATTAAAGTTGTTTTCTTTTTGTACTTCTTCAATTTATCATCTTTTCTTTTCATCACTTCAGAGCAATGCCTAGACCCACTACCTAAAAAGCATAGGAGTGTGACCAACATCAAGCTTGAGTCAAGTCTTTTTATTCTTCACCCAAGAGTTTTTTTTAGCTACTCTTAAAAAGTGAGTAGTCTCTTAGTTTATGCCCTAAAATTGGGCCATGTTTATACCTTTGAAAATGAGCAAAGTGTGTTTCAAACTATAACCATTTTGACTGGTTGGAGCTTTGATTTTCTTCTCCCACATTGTGTTTTGTCCAAGCTAGATCTTTATGTCCTTTTTGTCCCCAACTTGAGGAGAAGTAGAAGAAATACAAGAATGAGGTATTTGATTCCACGAGTTGTGGGAATTGTTATGTGACCAAAATATTCAAGAAGAGGGAAAAACAAAAGATGAATATTTTGCATCTATGAAAAAAAAAATTAGCTAATGAAGATTGAAGACCAAAACTCTTTTTCATTGCAAGCTGAAATTATAAACTCTAGTTTGAAAGGGGGAGTTGAAAGGCAAGTATGAAAGAGTCTTACATTACTCTCAAAGCAAGAAGTCTCACAAAGCCAGAATTACGATGGTGGAGTCTAGGAGGAGTCTCATGGAAGGAGGTCTCACAGAAGAATCTCAGTTAAAGGTGTTTTAGTTATTTTAGTCTTCTATTTATGTTATGTTGTTCAATTGTTCCAAGACTTATCCTTTAGTGTTTGACTTTGGGAATTATTGGGACAAATAATTCTACCTGTTTCCTCTATTATAAATAGAAGTTCATTGTACTCATGTTATAACAAGTCAGTGAAGTATTTTTCTTTTCCAAAAATTCAACAGAGACCTCATGTTTTGTTAAATGTAAACGAAAGAGTTAGCAGACCGAGGTACATGATTCCAAGAACAATTTGAAAAGAGAAATAGCAACCTTGGAGTCGCCCTCAAGTAGCAGCCTACCATTTAAGTGGTCTGTGGATATAATGAGGCTGTGTGAAAGGACTTGAAGCTTGGTTGCAGTAGAGTTAGCAATACCCAAAAGCCTTGAAAAACGTTTACCACCTTAAGCAGGTTGGTTCACCATGATTTTTATGCCCCAGCTTAAAAGGGGAGGCAGCTATATATATTAGATATGAGTGGCATTCTTGTAATTTTTTTCTTTACTTTTACTCTCTTTATTAAGTTTTGCTAAGTTGTGGAGTCTAATTGACTGTTGTTTCATTAAGGGTAGATTAGGGATTTCACACTTGCATTTTGGTGGCCTTAGTTTTCACCTGGTATTTGGGAGCACCGTCATTAATGTGATTTACTATCATGAGTTGTGAGAGAGAGGTTAGAGAAAAACACAAAGAGAAGGATGTGTACGATTTTCTCTTGTAAACTTCTTATTCATCATAGTGAATGATTGCAACGATTGAAGGATAGGACATAGTCTCACCTTGAGGCGCACCTGTATAAAACTTGTGTGTTCGTGCTTGATTATTTCTTCTTCTGTGATTATTATTGCTCTCGATAGTATTGAATTGGTTCTTCATTAAAAAAAAAAAAAAAAAAAAAAGATAGTATTGAATTTGGGTGTCTAATTCCTAACCTGTTTTTCATCCTCAGGAGTATTTTTGTCTTTAAACTTAGAGAGACTTATTTAGCTCTTCAAGAAAGATGGTAGTTATGTCTTTACTACTTTGTAATCTGTATTTAACCTAGATAGGGAAGAATCGGTGGCTTAATCTAGTGAATTAATGAAATATGAACTCTCTCACTCCCTGGTCCAAGTTGGCACACATCTCCAATTTTGAGATTTCTGCTTTTCCAGCCTTCCATAGTGACATGGGAGAGTTAGAAGAATGAGGTCATATGAGTAAAAAAGGGACATACCTTGCAAAAAACTTCAGACACAGGTCCATCATTTTCAGACGCAGCCAACTCCTGCTCAACCTTTTCTAATCCTTTGATTATAGCTTGCATTTCTTCTGCCAGGGACTTCAATTGTATCTGCAAAACATCAATTTTTTTTCTTAAAGTGACATACTAATGTGGTTAATGATTGATAAGGTAAAGTGCAGAAAGAACCTTCGATGCAGCATCCAAGCTAACAAGGTCCTCATGAAAGTCTAGAAGTTGTGGTGTTTTGGAAGCAAGCACCTGGGGCATGCAAATAAAAAGACCCAATCACCTACACCAGGGTAATGTATGTCATACAGTCTGAACCGGAAGAAACTGAACAGTTCTCACCTTACATAGATAATGCATGAGTGTCATCTTATTATTAGTGGCACGTGTATCAATTAGTTTTAGAAGACTGTCCAACCGAAACCCAACGGCAGAACCTACACAAGTTAAGACTTCTATCAATACGCTGAACAAATAAGAGAAATCCTAGTAGCATTAATAAACTAAATCTGGACAACATCTTTCCTCTTTGAGAATGATGAGAATTCATTGAAAGAAACAACAAGATTTTTATTTTTTGAAAACAATGAGAATAGGGAATTCAAAAAGAAGCTCAAATAGAAGAATACAAGAAACAGAAAAAGAAACTAGACATGAGAACCAAGGAAAACCAAGAAAACTGATATAAAACCGCCTATCAGCAAAAAAAAAAAAAATACAAGGTGATAGAAGTGTCAATAGCAAGGAGCTAGTGCCTAGCTCCCTCCATAGCCAGGCCATCAATGATCCCGTTTGCACTTTGGAGGACTTGCTGCCAAAAATGGTCCAGGAGCTATTAATATCCTCGAACTCATTAGTTAATCTCAGAGATAGACAGGGGACCCCCCTCCAAGGTCCAAGGAATGACTATCGCTGAGTCCCCCATAGAAATAAGAGGGAAGGAGTGCCTCTCAAAGAAGAGGTAGATGTCCTGGAGGAGTGCTCTCACCTTCACAATAGTGGACTCACTGTAAAATTATCAAGAAAAAATACGTAATAGCCTGTTACAGTGTGGTCACCTCAACTCATGCTAAAATATCTAGCATACAGATCATAAACCCTTGACAGATTGCTCTCCTGAGCATAAGCAGACTTAATGGACTTCTAGATTACCTTTGCAGTTTCACAGCCCATGTCTTAATTACACATATGAGGTTCCCTATGGATAACCTACAAGGTCATAACCTGGTAGTCCTCAGTCCCCAATCGTTTCTAACTGTGTCAAGAGGATCACCTTGAAGGTACTTTACTTTGCTTTTGGCTTTGAGGAACATCCTAACTGACCTGGACCAATGCAGATAGTTCTATCCATGGAATTTGACATAAGTGATTTGGATAGTAGGAATCCTTAGATTCAAACACTCAAAAGCCCTTGAAGAGTAACAACCTCTCTTGAATGAACCGTAAGTACACAAACTTCAGCACACACCCCAACAAGAAAAAAAAGCCACTTAAGAGCACTTTTACAGCCTACACAAGTATAGTGGGCCCCACGCACAATCACAATTAGGACATAAGGGACACTAATGGGCACACGTCTAGGAGTCGGAACCTTAAAGAGGCCCAATAGCACCAACAGCAACAAGCACATAGCAAGATCTAGGTAAGTCTGTGCAAGCACAAAACCAGGAAGGGGACCCAAAAAACAACCCTCTAGGGGCACAAGAATATGTCAAACCCCTCCATTTGCAGCACCAACCGTCAACCCAGAGATTATGGCACAAGAAAAAAGTTATGTGCATCCAACAAAAAAAATTGAAATATTCTTTGTTGAAATTGTAGACTCAAGAGAAAGCATAGAGGGCTGGAAACTCTTCTATTGTTGGATCTCATGCTTTGATACCATATAGAAGTTGTTATTTGTTAGTCAGATTACAAACCATTGAATTGTTGGGTAACCTTCTTTCCTACTAATTGTGTGTTTCAAGACCCCTAGATGAGGAGCACGTTTAGTTCAGGGTGTTAAAGTGATGGTCTTTACCACTTGGAAGGATCATCAATGCTGTCTTGTTTGGCGCTCCAAGCATACGTCTCAACCTTCTAGAGGCACTTGCGGCTAAGACATCTTTCCCCAGATGTTTTCAACTTTACTTTCTACTTTGTCATCTCAATGTGAATCAAAGCAGCTCAGGAAGCACCATCAGACATTATTTCTATCCAATCACAATCATAATACTACATTGTTCTAAGTAGCCGATTTAGATGTAAAGGCCCTTATAAGGTCTCTATTCTCTTTGGTTGCTAGTATTTTGTTCCTTCATTGATAACTTTAGTAGATCCACATGGTGTGGGAGAAATTTGAAGTATTTGATGTGTTTCTCAATTTTTATAATGAAATAAAAAATCAATTTGGTGCAACTCTTCAAATATTTTGTTTTTCTAAAAAATCAATTTGGTGCAACTCTCTGAGGATTATCTAGGGCTATCCAGGATTGCTATGGACTTATCGTGTTCAGTGGTAGAATCATGGAGCAATCAGTCTTGGAATCTTCTCTTCCGTCGGGGTTTGAATGATGATGAAGCTATAAATTTTTGTTCACCGCTCAATCTCAGTAGTACCACCATTCAGGATTGAGTGCAAGATAAGTTGATCTGGAAACCTAGCATCAATGGTATCTTCTCAGTGGCCTCAGCTTATTCCCACATCAAGGAGGATGACCCCAACCAACCTAAGCACCAGGCAAATCTCTCCTAGAAGCGAATCCTTGGTGCCTCTGGAAGGAGAGGAACTCCCGTCATTTTGATTGTGTCTTCTACTCAGCCATTGAGATCGTTTGTACTGCGACGGGCCTCATCTCTACCTGGGTTCGCACTCGAAAAGAATTTACTTGCCTTTCATGTGCCCCTCTCCGCACTAACTAGAAGGTAATTGCTCAAATGTCAACTCCTTCCCCCTGGGTGGCTATTTGGACGCCTCCTCTTGCCAGTCACTTTAAGCTCAACTTTGACGACAGTGCTCTTGGGAATCCTGGGATGGCGGGTTTCAGAGGGGTGATCTTTGATCCCGAAGGCGCAACTATTATCTTCTACTTTGGTCCTCTCGGCATTGTAAACTCAACTATGGCGAAACTCTCAGCCTTCTCCACAGTCTCCGCATTTTTCAAAATCACTTCAGCGGTCCACTCATTGTGGAAGGGGACTCAAGAGGTCATTGGATAGTGCTCCACCGCCTCCTTCCCTCCATGGCATCATTGGCAGCATTTCCTGGATATAATGGATATTGTCTCCTCTATTCCCTGCTCTTGGTTTCATGTATTTTGATCCGCCAATATGGCTACTGACTCTTGTGCTAAATTGGGTCCCTCCCTTCAATCTCTAAGGGGAGTCTGTCGAAAGTTGGTAAGCTTGTACTCATAAAATCTTGTTTACATGGCATACCTACCCTCTTATTTTCTTTCCTTGTATCGTTGTCCAGCCACTGTCCAGAATAGAATAGAACTCCTAAGAGGAGATTTTTATGGGGTGGGCCAAATGCGGAAAGAAAATGTAGCCTAGTAAAATGGGATGATGTTTGTAAACCCATTGTAGTGGGTGGTCTTGGGATCCGGAATATTGCAACAACCAACTCTGCCTTACTGTTGAAGTGGATATGGAAATTTAATGTGCAACTAACTCTGTTATGGTGGAAAATTGTTGAAGCCAAAGCAGGGAAAATTTCTGGTTGGTGGATTGATGGCGGAAGATATCACAAATTATCTGTTGTGTGGAAGAAGATTGCCCAACTGCTGCCTACCTTTAAAACTGTTGTTAAATGCTACATCGATTCGGGTAGCCATACAAAATTCTGGACAGATTAGTGGGTACACCAAGCAGTTTCAAGGTTAGTCATGGATGTATATATTGCCTGGCAAGAGAACAAGATGCAACCGTTTCTGCACAAAGGCTTACCTCTGGTGAGTGGAACTTAGATCTCAAACGAGCTTTGTTAGACGTTGAAGCCCTTGAAGTTGCAGAACTTGACACAAGTCTCTCAGCGGTAAGAATCAAAAACTCTCCAGACACACTCATCTGGACACCGTGCAGGCAATGTACATTCTCTACTGCTTCTGCCTATCACTTCTTGATCTCTCTCCAAGCAAATCAACCAGTCCATCCAGCTGCTTTTGCGTGGTCCTTACATATTCCACCTCGTGCAAAGTTTTTTATCTGGACCGCATGCCCAAAAAAAATCTTAACCTCCGACTCATTAATTCGATGTGGAAATAGTGTTTCGGACCCCTTGTGCCCTTTTTGTCATTCCTCTCCTAAAACTGCTGATCATATCCGCACGCCGAAAAAAAATCTTAACCTCCGACTCATTAATTTGACGTGGAAACAATGTTTCGGACCCCTTGTGCCCTTTTTGTCATTCCTCTCCTAAAACTGCTGACCATATCCTTTTACATTGCGAGCATGCCCATTTGGTTTGGACCGAACTCATAAACAGAATTGGATTGCAATATTGCCCATCTCAATCATTACCTTCCACAATACTCACCGTTACAAGTGCTCATCTTCCCAAACTTGGGAAAATATTAATCTTTTGTTGTGTGGGTTACATTGTTTGGAATCTATGGAAAGAGATAAACAACAGAAAATTTAAACAAAAATTTCTTCCCTGGAAAATTCTGTGCAATAGAATCATTGGGCAAGTGTCCTCTTGGGTACTCATGCGGAAGGAACTTCGTAACTTACAAGGATCAAATTTGCGTGAAAATTGGCGTCTTATTACGGAAATGTCTTTCCCGTCGCATCCTCCTCCTATGACAATTTGGTCTCCACCACCGTTGGGACATTTCAAATTAAATTTTGACGGAAGTGCGTTAGGTTACCCTAAGTCGGCTGGATTTGGTAGAGTGATTCATGACAAGAATGGGAATCTTTTTTTATCATACGCTGGACCAATTGGTATATCTGATTCAACCAGTGATGAGTTACACGGGTTGTACAATGGGTTAAAACTCTTCAATCAAAAGATGGAGGGCCCTCCCTGTGTTGAAGGCGATTCAAAAGTTGTTATTAATTGGTGTATGAAGTCTTCGAAACCTCCTTGGCGGCATTGGGAATTATTTGAGGATATTTGCACTTTAGTTACCCAAATGCATTGTAAATGGAATTATATTCCTAGATCTGTTAATCATTTAGTAGATAATTAGGCTAAACATGGCGATTCCCTCAAACAACTTGTTGTGGAGGAAGGCCACCTTAGCTAGGTATGTATACTTTTTCATCTTGCAATATATATTCACACCCTATTTCAAAAAAAAAAAAAAAATGAAGGCCTCCCTTGATGTATCTTCTTGCTCTCTTTTGAAATAAAATCATTACCGTTTCAAAAAAAAAAAACACTAACTTTTATGACATAGCCAAACGCGATGTCTGGGCTATGTGCATAGGCAAGAGTAGACCCTAACAACCCTCTATGGGCGCAAATACCACATAAAGTTGTTGCATTGACAGCACAAGCCATTAACCCTAGGGTAATGGCACAAAATAAACAAAAAAAAGCTTGACCTTTACATTCAATCAACAGCAATTTTGTAAAATCCCCCTACCTGAAAGGCTTGTTAATGTACGAAGAAGAGAATTCTTGTTTAAAGACCAACAGAAATCAGACCACTTGCTCTGATACCACTAACATAATGAAAAGGGAGGAATTTTGGAAGAAGAAGAAGAAAGAGAGAAGCAACTCATGTTGAGAGAAATTCTGGAGTACAAACTCAAGTCGATCCCTAACTGCTTTTATTATTGATAACTTAGGTAATTAAAATGTCAAAAGACAATAATGCCCCTATTTTAAGTAATTCAATTACAACCATCAAATAGTAATAAGAAACTATAAAAGATCACATCGGTAAACATGTCTAATTCACCTCTATCTAATCAAATCTATCAGAGGTATTTTGGTTTTAAAGATAAAGTTGTGTCAAAACATAATAACCTAAAGTAAAATTGTGAAGTTGGGTCCAAGGCCTATCCCAAAATGACTAGCCAACTCAAGATCTTTGTTCTCGCAAATCCATGTGGGACTATTCCTTAACACTCCCCTTCACGTGTAGGCCCTGGGGTCTACATGTGGATAATTTGGGTGGAGGGCCACATACAAGTACCTGCTCTAATATATGTGAAGTTGGGTCTATGGCCTATACCAAAATGGCTAGCCAACTTAGGAAGTTTTTTTCCCAATTAATAAACTCAAGATCTTTGTTCTCACAAATCCATGTGGGACTATTCCTTAACAAAAATTACCAAAATACCTCTGACCTTTAACATAAGGCCTAGCAACAACTAGCAACACAGCCTTATCTTTCAAACCATCCCAACAATCAAACGAAACCATCAGGTTGCAAAAGTTTTCACCAAATAGTAAGCAAGGCCAGTTGATAGGGAAGTAAAACAAACAAGGTAGTCCCTTAAGAACCCTATAGGGTTTATGAATCCCCATAGTTGGGAAAAGAAAGAAAAATGTTTTAGCAAAAACAACATCTGATTCTGCCTTTGGGATGCCTTTTTTGAAATTTTGGATATTGTCAATCTTTTTTATTGTTTTTGGTCTCTCATTCCGATCTTTTTGATTGTTTTTGGTATCTCATTCCGAGATCAGCAAATTATGTGGCTGATGTTTTAGCCAAGCAAGGAGCCTCCTTGCAATCGCTTGTTGTCAAGAGTCAGCTCCTTTTTTGTTCTCTTAATAAAATTACATTTCATAAAAAAAAAAACAACATCTGATTCCTCAAACACAATCTATACATAAGAAGATCATCTGCTTCTCTCTTCTAAAAAAAAAACAAGGTGGATTGAGCTTTTCGCTCATCTGCCATGGGGGTGTGTGAGCATGCACAATGTGGATGGGTTGGGATGGAGAGGTTGTTTCTAGTGTCAAGTCTTGTTTGAGTTTTCCGACGGTGGGGGATCAACATTCAAAAACAGAAAATGACAAGGAAAACCTATACGTAGATTCTTTTCAAGATTTCTCATATTGTCTGCTACTTCCTAATTAACCAAAGGCAGATAAACAATAGATCACACTCCACTCACCCCTTGCAGTTCCCTGGTTTAATGTGTTCCCGAGAACTAGAATTTTCTTCAGAATTTCCTTCAATTTCAATGAGTTACGAATCTGATGAAAACAAAATTTAATCACCATGCATTAGATAAACCTCAAAGAGCAAAAGCATGAAAAACACAACAACGAAGTATAACATTTTTTTTGTTTAAAAGGTGAATAACCAAGTATAACATCACCTCTTCACATGCAAAGTTCACAATGTTTAAGCTTTTCCTAAAATCTGAGATCTGCAAAAACACAAAAGTATGGAGGTCAAAACAACATTCTATGTTACTCTACTACTATCTTATACAGCACTCAAGAACCATCCTACCTGTGTGTTGAATTGAATCTTGAAAGAAAATACTCTCAGCTTTGACTCCACTCGAGGGACTTTCATCAATTCCAGAAAAAACTAAAACAATTGAAAGAAACTTTAAAATTTTCATCTCTTTAACAATTGATAATAAAATTAAAAGGAAGAAAAAGTAAGCAAGACATTTTCTAGATTTAAAAAAGGAGGCAGAGGACACATAAACAGAAAACTATATATAAGGACTTCAGTAACGACATTTTCACCCACCAAACAAAAGAAAACTATTCATTACAAAATTCAAAGAATTAGTGCTTACAAAAAAAACTCTAGTAAGATTTTTTTTTCTGCAGACAATAGTGGAAACTTTCATTTGGGAGTCTCAATCATTTCGTCAACAATTTGAGAAAACACTCTCTTTGAATGGCCCAATTAAGAAGATTCTCCTGTATTTGGTGACCTTGGTTACTTTAATGCGTTTGTTACGATCACATTTTTAATTATGTTGGCCATGCAACTTACAGGCTAAAATTGCTGCTATATGCAAACGAATCACATTTGAGAATTTAAAGGGTTTAGGTTTTACGTATTTGATCAATTCACATGTGAAAAATTCTCTTCACTCTAAATGGCCACGTCTCAATGGAGACTTCATAATACTCATATCATATTATCAAAAGAAATAAGACAATGGATTCATGGATACTTGCAAACAATGTTTCCAATTGAGCATCTAGTCACGATTAAAGTCAAACTTAATTGAAGGTACTAGATATTTGTTGGATTGAACTCAGTTTCATCCCACAATGACTTGCCACTTAGGAGGCCTGTTGTTCAATATCGTGACAAAATAACACTTCCTAACTCTTATCAATATGGGATTATTCTTACTCAACAGTCCGCCTCACCTCCAAACTTACATATGGCCCGAGATATGCGTAAAAACGCACAACAGGACACAAAACTCACAAAAAAGCACATATTGGGTCTAGACCCATACAAACATCCTGCTCTCACACCACTGTTGGATTAAGCTCAGTTTCATCTAAAAACTACTAGGCACTTAGCAGACTTATTGCTCAACCATTTAAACCAACAACACTTCTTAACTCTTATCAAAGTGGGATATTACCTCTCAATAAATATAGGTGATAGAGTCAGGTTTTGGCTCAAGCAGAAGAACAAAAGTAACAAGCGAAAGTGCAAGAGAGAAAAGTGAATAGAGAGAGTAGGAGATCTAGCATACCTCGTCTCCAAATCCATTAATTTATAGCTGAGATGGATCACCTCTAGCTATAACTTTACCTTTCTTGTGTCAAAGCATTAGGAATCACCAAATTTCAGTCTTTGAGTCGTATGCTGGGGGAGCTTGGAATTTTAATTTTAGAAGGAATTTAAGGGACGATGAAACTATTGAGGTTGTGAATTTAATAGCTTCTTCACAATCATCATATGTTTGATATTATTTCAACAAATAAGAGGGGCATAATAGACTATAATTACTTGTGGTAGATTGTGTCCAACAACTTCTGCCGGTAATATTAACTTAGATCGCAGGAATACCTTTTAATAGAGTAATCATCTGATATTTTCAAATAGGTAAGAGAAATAGAGAGGTAAGAAATGATGAATATCCATAACCAAGGAAGGGAGAATCCCATGAGCCAAGGATGACGTCTGGTTGACTTCATGCTGATAGTCAAGATGTCCTTTTGATTGGAAATAGGGTAGCAATTGCTCTCGACAGGCACGGTCAGATTTCGGATTATACGCAGGATCATAACAGGTTTAGGTTGGACAAAGTGGTTGAGCAAGGAAATAACCCACCACATAGGGCAATATGAAGCAAGATTCACTACCTTTGATCCTTCACCGTGGAGGTGTATGAATCTACATTGAAGTTATCAGATTTAAACAAACCTACGCAATGAAAATTAGTGAAAAAAACAGACATGAGAAAGTTCATCAATACTGCTCTGCATAATTTTGTTGTGTTGTTTACAGAGTTGACAAGACGTTAGATGCTATTTAGAAAGTCAATAGGGACTAGAACAAAAAAAATTCAATTTTGTGTTAAACCTTGGGCTCAATCCAGAATTTGTAGAATCAACCAAAATCGAGAATGAAGGAGAATAGATTCCATCAACATTCCTAGTTGTACCACACAGCACTCAGGTGGATGAAGTTTCGGTGAGTTCTAATCTCCACTGACTGCTTTTCTTTGCTTCATTAGAACTTTAAACACATCAATCAAGGTCTGCAACTCCCAAGTAGTAGAAAGCAAATCTCTAGCAGTGATTTCATGGTTCTCCTATGAGAAGACTCCTTCATGGCTGTTACTGGCTCTTTATGGTAAGATTTGTGAAATATGTAGTCTTCTTCACATACAATAGTGTCATACTCTACATAGTACATTTAGCATGGCATACACGAAGAAATGCGTAGGAATTTCTTTGCAGAATCTTGAGATTTATTTCCACTTGGCATATGTTAATGGATTCTTGTTGGTGATTTTAGTTTATTCCTTTATTGTTCTTCGCATTTGAATTTTTCAGTTTAACGGCCTTTTTCTTTCTTTACTTGGCATATCTCAGTTATAATCAAGTCAGTTAAGTATTTCTCTTTACTAGAAATTCAACAAACTGACTTAAAATTAGCTACTACTAGTGGAGATTACTACCACCCAAAGACTTTCCTGAAAAACACTCCTAATTGGAACTGTTGACAAACTAGAAAGCTACTAAAAGTAGAAACATGCTGATTTTCCCTAGACAGAATAGATGTGAGTACTTTCCCAAAAAAGAAACTTCCAAAAGCAAGCTACTGCTTTTATCTTCTTTTATTTTATTTTTCCCTCTTCAATAAAGTTTCAATTGTTTAGATGAAATACTCCATCTTCATATTCTTCAGCTTTTACTCCACAATTGAGCAATGCACTACATCACATGCATTTAAAATGCATACAACAAAATACATCACAATCGAACAAGTATACTCACCTGTTCACACTTTCCCAGATTTTCCCTGTCCCCGTTGTAATTCTGAGTCCAGAGAACATACAAATAAAAGTCATCAATAATAATTTGTATCACAACTAGATGATAAAACAAGCACAATGTCAAAAAAAAAAAAAAAAAAAAAACACAAAATCAAGAGAAGTCCAAGGAAATGAAGATTGATGGTGAAAGCTGACATAAACCCACCTTCAAAAGTTCCATTTCCTCTTTTGATGGACAAAACTTGATGAGATTTTCCACCTGATCCACATCTAAAAGTGAATCATCCAGAGCTAATGCAGCAGCCTACAAAAAGATGAAAACAGGCCCACTGCATGGTCAACAGTATAGAAACAAAAAGATAAGTGCAAACACACCCAACAGTAGCAAGGCAATCATATCTGCATTATGCAGCAAATATTGATTTTGGATCCAACACTCAAGACATCCTTCCTTTTTTCATTTTGCCTAAACACAGATTTTTGGTGTGCTTTTTGGTGTGCTAATTAGGTTTAACCATATTTTAGATAAAAATTGTTAAACATGTCAAGTTTTTTTTTTTTTAAATAGTGCTGAGTTATATTAAAAAGGCCTAAAAGAGCAAGATTACAAGGAGGGGAACTGTCCCAAACAATGAGAGATTGTTGGGAGGTTCCAAATTTAGCTAGCCTATCAGCCACAAAATTAGCTGACCTAAGAATGTGGTTCCAAGTACAAAAAATAGAATATACAATATCTGCAATAGATGAAGTAATTGGTCAATGCCACCAAGGGGTGAGACTGAACTAGAGCACTAGCTGATGACCACTTTAGAGTCCCCCTCAATCAGCAGCTTCCTTGAAGATAGTCTTTGAAAATCTTCAACCCAAAATGACAAGCATTCACCTCCACAGTGTAAAAATTTGTGATGCCAACTCACCCAACATAGGAAAAAGTAGTCTCTCTACTATGATTCCTGAATACCCCATGAGAGTGGTTTTCCTCAAATTAATATTCTGACCCGAAGCCAACTCGAATAGACCAAGAACAACTCTCAACCTCTTGATCTGAACCATGGTGCCCACACCGAGCCACACTGTGTCATCCACAAACTGAAGAATCGGGATATCAAAAGCCATTGAATCAACTGTGGGGAGAAGCCACCCAAATCCCTTGGCCGAACAAATCATAGAGGAGAGATATTCCGCCACCACATTGAAAAGCAGAGGGGACAGGGGGTCCCCCTGACGAATGCCCCGAGAACCTTTAAAATAACCACACATTGTACCATTCAAAAGCACCGAATAACTGGCCAAGTAGATACAACTTTGAAACCAGAACCTCCACTTAGCACCAAATCCCATTCTTTCCAAAAGAATATCAGAAAGATTCCAATTGACTCTATCAAATGCCTTTTCAAAATCAAGCTTGAGAACAAATCGGGGAAGCTTCAAGGTCATGAAATTATGCAGAAACTCATGACAAACAATGACAGAATCTAGGATGTTCGTCCCTTTGATGAGAGCACTCTACCCCTGGTGGATAGCAATCAGAAGAACAGCTAGGAGACGGTTAGCATGAAGTCACGCAATAATTTTATAGATCCTGGTGGTGAGGCTAATAGGCCGGAATTCTGAAGGAAGCTCTACCCCGACTTTTTTGGGAATAAGAGCAATGAATGAAGCCTCTATACTCTTGAAAGCAATGCCCCAGTGGTAGAACGAATAAACCATGTGAGCTATGTCTTCACCGATGAGGAGCCAACAGTGTCGGTAGAATTCGCCATTGAAATCGTCCGAGCCCGGAGCATGATCCAGAGGGAGCCCCATAACTGCTTTCTCGATTTCTCAACTAGAAAAGGGGAGCTCGATAGGACTGGCGGTTGCAACAGGGAAAAGGGGAGCTCGATAGGACTGGCGGTTGCAACAGGGATGGCCAAAAGATTAAATCGCTGAAAGAAGGGTCAAACTGTCTGACCTTCAATGTAGAGATCTACAAAAAAGCTCCCAAATTGTTAGAAACAAGGGCCTTGTCCGAGGTAATTTCACCATTGACACATAGCGATGTAATACGATTGGCTCTTCTTTGGTAGTGACCACACCATGTAAAAATTTTGTATTGGCATCTCCCTCTGAAAGCCATTTAAACCGAGCTCGCTGCTTCCAATGCACAAGATCGCAATGATCGAAGTCCTACAACTCCCCTTGAGAGCAAAGCACTGAGTCGATTTAGTAGAGGTCAGGCTTATAGACTCCTCCTCAGTGTCAATGATAGCCACCTGAGCAAGGGAGGAAGCTTTATCCACCGAACGGGAGGACTGACGCTCAAGGGCCCAAGAGCGCAAAAGGGGCTTGAGAAGCTTGAGTTTCACTGGGAGGGATGCTAAATTTAAAGGAACGGAAGGGGTATCCAAAGGACACGTGGCATCCTCCAAATGTAGGATAGAGGGGGCATGGCATTTTTTGGAGTAGAGATGGATGAGTGTCGGCAGGTTGTATCTGAGGAGTGGCAAGGAGTTGATCTAAAAGATTAATTTTTGGGGGAGGTTGGGTGTGGTGAAGGGTTTTATCCTGCCTGGGGGCGGGAGATAGGAGATAGACGAGCCATGCTGCTACCCCTCCGAAAAATCCATGCAAAATACAACTAGAGGCCGCTGAGAGAATTTTAAAATATTTGAAAGGAGGTCCTGAAAAAGGTTTATTATACACTCCCCATAGAAGGGTTGATGTGTTAAGATACTTAAATATTGATTATGTAGGATCCAAGATTGATAGAAGGTCTACGACTGGGTACTATAAACTTAATTAGTTGGAAGAGTAAGAAACAAAATGTAGTAGCTAGATCTAGCGCAAGTAAAGTATAGACCGATGGATAATCCAATGAGCTCACGTGGATAAAATAAATTCTTGTTAAGTTAGTATTTCACATTACTAAGCCTATGGTTATGAAGTGTGACGATCAATCAACACTTTTTTATGGCAAGCAATCCAGTCTTCCATGAGAAGACCAAACATATCGAGGTAGACTGTCATTAAATCAAAAATGTTGTAATGCAAGGGAAGGTTTTTTCACCATATGTGAAATCATCTGAACAACTCAGTGACATCTTTACCAAACCTCTTGGAAGACAGGAGCATTCGATGTTTTGTGACAAGTTGGTAATCTTTGATATCTATACTCTAGCTTGAAGGGGAATAAGAAAATATAGATTCAAGGGTATTTTGGTCATTAAACATGTATGTTCATGATTTCTATTGGTTGTGAAGGTCCTAGGATAGTGGTACATCAATCTTCTTATATTTTCTATTTCACTTTTGAATTTATATGGATGTAAACAGTTGATGCATTATATATAAGGGCAGTTTTGTCCTTTTGGTTGTCTTTTTCACTTAAGTGATATAATAAAAATTAGGGATCAAATTGATCCATAATGGCTGCTGCTCTCTACATAGCCTTCTTCTCCCTCTTTTCTCCCTTTTATTCCTTCTTTCTCTTCCCTTTACTTCCTTGTTATACAATTTTACAATTTTGCTATATTCGAGTGATTTTATCCTTAGCAACATTTTCTTACCCATATGTGGGTTTTATTATTACCCTTAAGTGGGTTCTCTACTGCCCCTTTTGTGACTACCTTTTGTGACTTTGTGATTATTATCACTACTATGTGTTTGAAATCTCTTGTATTAGTTTCAATTGTCTTATTTGTGTCATTTTACCCTTTTCTTAGATTTGCCCAGACAGGATCAAGAGAATCCACTTCTGCTTTTAGTATTTATTCCTAGGACACCTCCACATGGTGTGTTATTAAGGAAGCGGAGAAAGATGATTCTTGAAGTTTTCTTTTTTTTTTTTTCTTTTTTTGTTCAACCTGGGATCATTGTCATATAATCCCTGGCTTGAGGGGAAAAGCGTCTTATACATGTGCTTAATGCAAGCTTAAAAGCCAAAGACCATAGAAGCTACAAATTTTGAAGTTGTTGAAGCCACATAGACCAATAGTTTTTTAAATCAAAATTTATATTTTTTTTTTATGCTTATATAGGGAGTATGAGACAAATTATGTAACAAGCTGAAGCTATATGCTCCAACTTGAGGGAGAGTATGAGAAGCTAATTTGAGTTAATTAAGCTTTATTTATTTTGTATGAAAGTTATCTCATATAAAAAGTAGATTGTTAGGTTTTACAAGTTCAAGGGGTATGAATGGAATTTTTTATATGATTTAAGTTATAAATAGGGAAGAGGGATTTGTAAACCCTAATCTCTTCCATCTCTTTCATTGTTGCAAATTTCAATAAAAAATGAGTACCTATTGAACACCATAAGGCAAGCTAGTAAATTGACAAAATTTACTAAAAGGATAAGCCATATTGCTTCAAGACCAAACTGTCCACTTCATAAACTTCCTTCCCAAGACGAACTGAACCACTAACTTTGATCAAATGCCTCATAATTTTTCATAATTTGCATGATATTTTGCTTTATTACAGTGAATCCAGCCAACCTATTTATATTCTAATTAAAATTGTAACTACTCTCAGATGCTTATTACAATGATAATGTTTGGTACTTAATTGAAATTACTCCAAGCAAGCAAGGAAATAAACAATTGAATTTAAACAATTCACAACTTACCATCATATCAGGAAGGGGCATTTTCACCTTAGTGAGCATAATCTCAACATTATTGGCACGCCTTAAATCAATCTAGCAAATTTCAGACAAGAAGCAGCAGTAGCATATTAGTACAAAGGAACACAAAATTGTGCATTAGGAAAGCCACGACATGTTTATAGCAGTATATGCCACACTGCACAAAATTTAAAACCCTCGGCATAAAGCACCAACTAACAATGTAGTATAACGCAAGAAGAGGCTTATAATCATTTATCATTACTGTTTATGCATTACAAGACAGAAGATTATTTCTGGCTTTTGTATGTAATGCTTATGATTTAATCAAAAGACAAAAAAGGGTTTGACATTGAGCAAGTCAATCGTCCCCTATTACTCTAGCAATTCTCCTTTTGTCCTTCATTTTTCTCTTCTTCTTGGAAGTAGGTATCCAATTCACCCACCTAGTCTAGTCGACCCTTCTAAACAAAATTGGTCTCCAATACCGTGCATCCGGGAACCTAACCGACACCATCCTATCACTCATTAACTCGAACCTCCCAAAGCTAGGTAAAATGCTAATATCTTGTTGTGTGGGTCATTTTTATTTTTTTTAAATGATGCTGATTTTTATTAAGACAAAAGCTCAAAAGAGCAAATTACAAAGGAGGGAACCCTTCCCATATAGTAAGAGATTGCTGGGAAGTTCCGAATTTTGCCAATTTATCAGCCAAAGAGTTGGCTGATTTAGGAATGAGATTCTAATTACAATGCATAGAAGATACAATGTCACTGATAGGCCAATAGCGCCAAGGGGGGAGGCTTTCTTTGGAACACCAACTAATAACCGTCTTCGAGTCTCCTTCAATGATTAACTTGCCATGGAGATGATCCCTGAAGATTTGGAGGCCGAATAGTAGAGCACTAACTTCGGCAGTATTAGAATCTGCAATGCCCACCGGACCAGCATAAGAAAGAATGGGGTCTCCATTGTGACCTCTGAATATACCACCAACTCCTGCTGGACCAGGACATCCAATAGCACTACCATCAAAATTAAGCTTTATGCAGTCACAAGGGGGAGGATCCCAGATAGCCATTCTAGGAGCTTTGCTAGGGCCACACATGTGAGGAATCAAATTCCAATTTTCCCGAAGGGAAACCCCTGATAGAGTGGCAAAATCCTTCTTTGTATGAAGCCAGCTCGAGATGAGGTCAAGGGCATGAGAAGCTGTGTTGTCTGGGGTACTAGCTTTGGAATTGAATCTCCGATTGTTCCACTCGAGCCAAATGCACCATGGAACATGCGCAAGATAGGCCGAAAGACTTAACTTGCCTAGTCGAGGAAGGAGAATCCCTCGAACCATCTCAAAGGTACCAAAGAGGTCCTGATGTAGCCCCAGTTGGAGCCCGATTTTCTGAAAGATCTTCATCCAAACTTGCCACGAAAATCGACAGTGTAAGAGGACATGCTGGACTGTCTCTTCACACTCACCGCAAAGGGGACAAGAAAGATCGGGGGTAGTGAAACCTCTTCTATGGAGGTTGTCCGAAGTAAGAATCTGCTCTCTGTTGGTTGACCACACGAAGAACTTGATTTTGCTTGGCGCTAAGAGTTTCCAAGCCAGATTTGCCTTGTGCTCATGAGGACTATAGTCTTGCTTTCTGATATGAGAGTAAGCCGAAGTGACAGTGAATCGGCCATTATTACTGGGCTTCCAAATCAACTTATCAACTGAATACTCTCGAATAATAGTACTGTTGAGTTTAGTAAGGAGAGAACAAAAAGCCAACGATTCCTCATCATATAATCCCTGACAAAACGGACTCCACGAGTGATCACTCCATGAATCAGCCACAGAGCAAGAGAGGTTGTTTGCCACCCTATACAGCCCTGAAAAGTCCTCTGAGAGAGATCGGGGGCCACACCATTCGTCCGACCAGAAGAGAAGGGTCCTTCCATTGCCCGTGTGAAATGCGGTAGCATCTCTGAATACTGGAAGGAGCTTGAAAACTGTTTTCCATATCGAGGATAGGAGGCGAACAGCGCCACCCTCTCTCCACCATGCACCCGAAAACTGAAGGTAGAATTTCACCATATTCTTCCATAAACTATTGTGCTTGTTGAAATTCCAAATCCATTTGAGCATAAGAGTTGTGTTCATTTCTTTTGTAGGCCGGATGCCCAATCCTCCCCTATTATGGGGCATACAAATATCCTTCCAACTGACCAGATGGTATCTGAAGGTATCTTCTGAACCCTTCCACAGAAATCGTCAACGGATGGCATCAATTTTGGAGCAAACGGAGGCCGGACAGTGCATGAATAATAACAAATAATTTGGTAGCCCCGCCAGACAAGACTTGAGGAGAGTGAGACGCCTTACCCCTCCAAGTGGCTAGCCTCTTTTCAAATTTCTCAATGAGGGGGGACCATAGTGACGCCAAAGGCCGAGAATCAAAAAGTGGGAGCCCAAGATACGTAGCTGGCATATTTCCCACATAGCATCCCAGATAGTCCGCCATATTCCGAAGCTCAGCTAGATCAGTATGATAGCCAAGGAGAGTGGTTTTTCCCCAGTTTATGCTTTGACCAGAAGCCAATTCAAATAATCCCAGCACGGCACGCAATTTTCTGATCTAATCCATAGTACCAACCCCGAAGCAAATAGTATCATCTGCAAACTGGAGAATCGGAATATCAAATGTTGTGCAATCAATCGTGGGTAGGAGCCATCCCATGTTCTTGGCCGAGTAGATCAAGGAGGATAGGTATTCTGCCACTACGTTGAAGAGCAGGGGGGAGAGGGGGGCTCCCTGTCTGATTCCCCTAGTTCCCTTAAAATACCCGCAAATTGTGCCATTGAGAAGGACAAAGTAGCTTGCAGAGGAGATGCAGCTTTGGATCCAGAAGAGCCATTTTTCTTCAAATCTCATCTTCCCCAGGAAGGTGTCCAGAAACTTCCAGTTAACTCTGTCAAATGCCTTTTCGAAGTTAAGCTTGAGGATGAATCTGGGGAGCTTTCGGACCTTGAAGTGATGACTAAGTTCATGACATGCCATGGCTGAATCAAGAATGTTTCTTCCCTTACTAAAAGCATTTTGGCCATGGTGAATGGCAATAGGGAGGATTGCCCTGAGACGACTAGCTAGGAGGCGCGCAATCACTTTATATGCACTGGTAGTGAGACTGATCGGCCGGAAGTCGGATGGGAGCTCTGCCCCATCTTTTTTAGGGATGAGGGCGATGAATGAGGCTCTGATACTCCTATATTTGATGCCATGCTGATAAAAGGAGCGGGTCATACTAGAAATGTCTTCTCTGATGAAGGGCCAACAACGACGATAAAATTCTCCGTTGAATCCATCCTGGCCGGGAACACGATCCAAAGGAAGACCAAGGGCTGCAATTTCAATTTCCCATGTAGAGAAGGGGAGCTCGATGAAACTAGTTGCAGCTGATGGAATAACCTGAAGGTTAACCCGTTGGAAAAAGGGCCGAAATGGCTGGTGATCAAAGTATAAATCTGCAAAAAACATCACCAGTGAATCAGAAATAATGGCTCTATCCGACGTGGTCTCACTGTTGACGCTAAGCGTGAAAATGCGGTTGGCCCTGCTTCGTGCAGAGGCGACTGGTCATATTATCTGGGCACTCTGGAAAGAGCGAAATAAGAGGAAATTCAATATCAAAACCTCCTTTGTTGAAGCTATGACTGAGCAAATCTCTAACCAAGTTTTGGTATGGCTATTAAATAAAAAAGAATTCAGCAACCATGGTGGATCAAACTTCAGAAGTAACTAGAAATCTATTGCTAGCCTATCTCTACACCTCGCCATCCTACTATGGCAATTTGGGCCCCTCCTTCCCCCGGGTTCTTGAAACTCAATTTTGATGGAAATGCTCTTGGCTTCCCAGGCCTAGCAGGGTACGGTGGAGTCATCCATGATGAAAAGGGTGATCACCTCTTCTTCAATGTCGGCCCCCTTGGTATCTCAGACTCTACTACAGCAGAGCTCACAGGACTCCTACATGGACTAAAAATCTTCTCTAGCAATCTCTCTGGTCCCCTTTGTATTGAAGACGATTCCAAAGTGGTCATCAACTGGTGTGCAAACCACGGCCATCCCCCATGGCTTCACTAGGATATATTCAAAGACATATGTAATTTGTTTTCTCCTTTAAATTGTAAGTGGAGTCACATTCTACAATCTGCTAATCACTTGGCAGATTTCCAAGCTAAGGAGGGCATTTCCAACACTTTGTTGTGGAGACATGCCCTCGACATTAGGTTTGTATTCTTTTCTCTGTTTTTAATATATGCACCTTTTTATCAAAAAAGAATGTCATGGTATCAAAGTAATCCATATGAGTGGATCGCTCTTTATTATTTCTTCAAAATATCCGATTTGCTATTTTTTTGTGGATTGATGTCTGTTGCACTGATTGGCTTTTCAACTTAGATAGCCTCTTTTCTTTTTTCCTTTTTTTTATGAAATATCACATCTTCTTGATCAGAGATATTTGATCATAATGGTTGTGGAGATTTGGCATGGTTAGAAATTATATATGAAGGACTATAATCTGAACCAAATATCCACATAATAAGACCCTGCCTATGCATCTAAGTAGATGGAAATTCACTCAAAGCTTACTTCAATCTAGGTTCCTATATTAATGTCCATAATAAACATTTAACAAAAGTTTGACTGGATAGATTGGCTGGAGATGATGCCGTAGCAACTTCCTTCTCCCCAGTCTCTAGGATTGGTTGAGATCAAAATATTTTCGTCCTTAATTTCTCTCACAAAGAAAATGGCAAGTAGGTATCAGAACCTTAGCTTGAGATGTGTCCCTTCCGAGGAGGAAGCAATTGAGGCAAATCACTTCATTACCCTTCTTGAAGTGGATAGATTAGGGGGAACAAAGAATGAAATTATGAGCCTTCCACATCGACACCTAAGCTAATTTCTTTCCTTTTTTTTCTGAACTCAGATAAATCTATTAATATTAAAGATTGAGCCTGGCCCCTTCCCAATAAGACTAGCAGTGAGGAGTCCTATTACTCAATGTCACAAACCAAGGGTTTTGCTTGACATTTATCCATGCGGTAGTATTCCCACCAACAATTAACAAATAATGAATTCAAATACATAGAAGAGGCATGGCCATAGATGGAAATAGGAAAGGGAAGTGATTCCTAAAACCACAATTGCAAAAAGGGAGACCCAAGACTTGGCCAATTCATCTGAGATACAATTTACAGCACGAGGGGGGGCATGCTGCTTGAGGACATGGAATGGACTGCTAAGACCTTGTATTTCATCAAATACATGCTTCAACCTCCAAAGGGGTCTTACATTGATAGCCAATGAATGATAGGATCTGAATCTCCTTCTGTGAGTAGTTGTTCTGAGAAATTCTGAGCAGACAGCTCAACCTCAGGGAGGTTTTTGCCTCAATTGAATAAATATGGCCAGCAGAACCCAAGAAGCCCAACATTACATGACCACTAGAGTTTTTTATGACTCCTAAAACCCCTGCTAGGCAGGATTTCATTCAGACCCATCAAGATTCAGCTTTATGACTCCAAAGAAATAAGTTGATTTGCACCTTTTTCTCCATAGTTTGCCATGGAGTTTCAACATCTTCATATAACGCAGCTTGGGGTCAAAGGGAGAGACTCCATGAGAGAAATTGATGAAAGTTGGATACAATGACTCCACCAATTCATCTTTGGGAACCTTGGAAAGATAGCACTTGGTAACAGAGACTAGTTACAGAGTTAATATATGCTACAATTACTCAACCTTATATCTCTTTTGCAGGAGTGATAGGTCAATTTCTCAAAAACCAATCGCAAATTCATCTAGAGTCAATACATAGCGTGATGAGATATCTTAAGGAAGCATCAAGAAAAGGTATACTGCATCAGACAGAGAGACCCCCTCTCCCCCCTGCTCTTCAACGTGGTGGCAGAATATCTATCCTCCTTGATCTACTCGGCCAAGAACACGGGATGGCTCCTCCCCACGACTGATTGCACATCCTTTGATATTTCGATTCTCCAGTTTACGGATGATACTATTTGCTTCGGGGTTGGTACTATGGATCAGATCAGAAAATTGTGTGTCGTGCTGGGATTATTTGAATTGGCTTCCGATCAGAACATAAAATGGGGAAAAACCACTCTCCTTGGCTATCACATTGATCCAGCTGGGCTTGGGGATATGGCGAACTATCTGGGTTGATCTATGGGAAATATGCCAGTTACATATCTTGGGCTTCCACTTTTTGATTTTCGGCCTTCGGTGTCACTATGGTCCCCCCTCATTGAGAAATTTGAAAAGAAGCTAGCCACTTGGAGGGGTAAACTCTTATCAACAGTGGGGCGTCTCACTCTCCTAAAGTCTTGTCTGTCGGGCTACCAAATTATTTGTTATCATTCATGCACTGTCTGGCCTCCGTTTGCTCCAAAATTGATGTCATCCGTCGATGATTTCTATGGAGAGGTTCAGAAGATACCTTCAGATATCATCTGGTCAGTTGGAAGGATATTTGCATGCCTCATAATAGGGGAGGATTGGGCATTCGGCCTACAAGAGAAATGAACAAAACTCTTATGCTCAAATGGATTTGGAATTTCAACAAGCATAACAATTTATAGAGGAATATGGTGAAATTCTACCTTCAGTTGTCAGGTGCATGGTGGAGAGAGGGTGGCGTTACTCGCCTCCTATCCCCGATATGGAAATCAGTTTTCAAGCTCCTTCCAGTATTTAGAGATGCTACCTCGTTTCACACAAGCAATGGAAGGACCTTTCTCTTCTGGTCGAACGAATGGTGTGACCCCTGATCTCTCTCGAATGACTTCCCGATGCTACATAGGATGGCAAGCGACCTCTCTTGCTCAGTGGCTGATTCATGGAGTGATCACTCATGGAGTCTCCCGTTCCGCAGGGATTAAATAATGAGGAATCGTTGGCTTTTTGCTCTCTCCTTAATAAACTCAGCAGTACTATTATCCGGGAGCACTCAGTTGATAAGCTGATTTGGAAGCCCAGTAATAATGGCCGATTCACTGTCACTTCGGTTTACTCGCAAGTATGGCTATCTGGGATCCTCCCCCTTGCGACTACATAAAACTGAATTTTGATGGTAGTGCTATTGGATGACCTGGTCCAACAGGAGCAGGTGGTGTGTTCAGAGGTCACAATGGAAACCCTATTCATTTTTATGCTGGTCCGATGGGCATTGTCGATTCTAATACTGCTGAAGTTAGTGCTTTGCTGTTCGGCCTCAAAATCTTCAAGGATTGTCTCCATGGCAAATTAATCATTGAAGGTGACTCGAAGACAGTTATTAGTTGGTGTTTCAAGGACAACCTCCCCCCTTGGTGCCACTGGCCCATCACTGATAGTATTGCTGACATTTTATCTTCTATACATTGTAATTGGAATTTCATTCCTAGATCAGCCAACTCTTTGGCTGATAAATTGGCAAAATTTGGAACTTCCCAGCAATCTCTCATTGTTTGGGAAGGCTTCCCTCCCTTGTAATATGCTCTCTTGAGCTTTTGCCTTAATAAAAATCAGCATCATTTCAAAAAATAAAAAAAGAAAGAAAGAAAAGGTATACTGCATAAACCTTCTCTTTAGCAAGAGAGTCATCCAAGCAACTGGCTGATCTCAAAACATTATTCCAACAAATTATATTATCAGCCAAATCCATAGCTTCATAAAAAAAGTTCACTTAACCCCCAAGGAGGAGTTTTCTTTTTGTTGCACCAACTGACAACCACCAAGGACTATCATTCCGCAACAAGCTGGCCTTGCAATTTGCTCTTGAATATCTTCAAGCCTTGTATCAAAGCCGAGAGGTCAGCTGCAACAAAGTCAGCTGAGCCCACAGGACAAGAGAAGGACACCAAAATCATCTCCATTGCTTGATCTAGAAACGCTACCAATAGCATCCAGCCCTGGTTCCCAAGAAGGCTACCATCGAAGTTGAGTTTGGTACAACACGGGGAAGGAGGGTCCCATTGCTATAGAGAAATATGCTTAGGGATAAATAGCTAAGCCACCTGCTCCCAGTTCTCCCTGATCTAACCACAACCTAGCTGCCTAAAGTCCTTAGAGAGCAAACCCAGAAAAAAACATTGTTCTGGATACATAAAGATGTAGTGAACGCAGTTTGGATTTCCCATGGGAGTCATGCTCAAGATCTTTTTTTTTTTTAAATGAAGGATGTATAAACTATTAAATAGGAAGAGTATAAAACCTAAATAAGTAGGTCTTCCTCCACAATAAGGAGTTCTAGTGAAATACCCAACTTAGCCTGAATGTCCGCCAAATGATTGGCAGATCTAGGAATGTGCTTCCAATTACAGTTTATAAAAGAAATTAAATTACAAATATCATAATACATATCCCAATGCCGCAAAGGAGGAAGGGTTGACTTTGCACACCAATCTATGACAATTTTTTAATCCCCTTCAATACAGAGGGGGGCTATGAGACGTCTTTTGAAGATCTGAAGCCCATTGCGCAGTCCAGAGAATTTTGCAGTGGTAGACTCAGAGACTCCTAGTGGTCCAGCAAAGGAGAAGAGGAGACAGTCATTTGCATCATGTATAACTCCGCCATATCCTGCAAGACCAGAACAACCAAACGCGCTACCATCAAAGTTTAATTTGTAATGGCCCGCCGGTGGAGGAGCCCAGATAGCCATAGTCGGAGGACAGGAAGGTTGTGTCAGGCAATGGCCGCAGGGTGATTAGGTTGGGTGAAATTGGGGTTACTAAGGAAGTTGTAAGCCGAGGCAGTGCCCAAATTTACAAAGCATAAGAGCACAAAACAAGGTGGTTGATAAATTCATCATAGAGACCACAAAATTTGCATGAAGAGTTAGAGATGGAGGCTCCTATTTTTTGGAGACTATTAGAGGTAAAGATAATGCCCATCGATGCACTCCACACAAAAAGCTTAACGTTTGGAGTGGCAGAGAGGTACCAAACAAGATCAATTATACTTTTAATTTTCATTCTGATCACATTAGAACACGAGCAATAAAGAAGTCCCCATCAGCCTCAGGGGCCCAAATGAGACAGTCCTCCACATCCCTCTGTCTCCTCAGCTTATCGTCACCTTATGGGTTGGACACAGCCTCCCGCCCCTCACTGGGCTGCTTTTGCTTGGAGGCTCTTGGCTCCTCTAAAGGTGAAATTTTTCCTTTGGAGTGCCTGTCGCAACAGGATTCTCACTGCTGACAATCTTATCAGACGTGGAAACACTGCTCCTGACCCTCTTTGTTCCCTTTGTGGGTGGAAGCCGAGACCATCAGTCATCTTCTCCTCCACTGTGTTTTTGCCTGGAAGGTCTGGACCTCTATGATTGACAGCATGGACCTCAGTTTCTGCATCCCCCCTGACTTAAGCACCATGGGTCGTTTCTCATCTAGCACTCGTCTCCCTAGCCTCGTTAAGCTTTTGTTAGTTGCTTGTGTTGCTGACATTCCATGGTGCCTTTGGACTAAAAGGAATTCCACACGGTTTAATCGTACCTCGCACTCTACCACTGAGATGATATGCACTACTAGGGGCCTTATCTCTACCTGGATTCGCACTCGAAAAGAATTTGGTTGTCTATCATGTACACCTTCCTACACCAACTGGAAGATTATTGCTCAGATGTTCATTCCCTCAGCGCCCCGCCAAGTTGGGTATCCGCCTCACCAAAGATACGAACTAGGTTCTCTTACTCAAATGGCTCTGGAAATTCAACTCCTCCCCAACAAGCATGTGGAGACTTATGGTTGTTGTTGAACTTAGCTGAGAGGAAGCATGGTGGGAGGTGTACCAGTTTATCTTCGCTTTGGAGATCTTTCTTTCTCATTCTCCCAGCATGTGGGACAGTGATTCGCTATTATGTTTGAGAAGGATCAAGATAAAATTCTGGAATGATTGGTGGAATGCGGGGCCAATAAAAGATTCCAATAATTCCCTATTGCAAAATCACTACTCATCACAAGATTACTGTTGTTGCTTCATGGAATGCCAATACTTGGAATCTTCACTTCCGGCGTGGTCTAAAAGGTGAAGCCCTTGATGTTTGCCATCTAAGGAGTAACATTAGTGTTGTTAAGATATGAAGGCATATGTAAGACGAAATGATTTGGATGCTTGAAAGACAATGGTAAATTCTCGATCTCCTTGATATTTAGACACATCAATGGGTGGACTACTAACCTTGTGGAGCATGAGGCTGCTATCGCTTGGCATCGTTCTACCACCCACAAAATAAAGTTCTTTCTTTGGAGCGCTTACATCAACCTTACCACTAACAGTCTTTGGAGGTAAGGCAATCACAATCCATGCATCCTATGTCCTCTTTTCAGCGTTGAGGAGAAAAGAATCATCCACCTTCTTCTTCATTGCCCATTCACTTAGCGGGTATCGTCCACTCTTCTTAATCTCATCGGCTTGCAGCTTTACCTTCCTAAGGACCTCATTAGCACTTGTCGAATGTTGTTAGGGACTAATATCCCTAAGTTGGAAAAAAAATGCTCCTCTCAATGTCTCTTGCACATATCCCTTGGTGCCTTTGGAAATAAAGACATACTTGATGATTCAATTGCAAAATTGGTAGTGTGGAGGAGACCGCTAGTCATATCACTAAACAAGTATCTTCCTGGTTTCATACAACAAAGGAGTTTGCATGTCCTTCTTTGCATCAACTACCATGTTGTGGCTCACATGCCCATCCCTTCCAAGCTTTCTCCTTTGATAGAATGGCAGCCGCTTCATCCAGGCACCTTATGGAGCCCATAATACACAAACTCCTTATGGGACTTTTTCCCACTTCACAAACTCCTTATTCGGAGCTTTGGTTACCTAAATGAGTTACAAGGTTGAGTAATAGGCTACCTATGTGGCTAGTTATTTTGGGATGGAACCTAGCTCAATCAAACAATAGTATCAGAGCAGGTTGAGTGTGTAATCTTCAGTTTATTTGTGTATTATGGGCTCCATAAGGTGAGAGTCAGGTTGTGTGCGTGAAGCCCATAATGTGTAAGTTTGGATGTGAGGTGGAGTGTAAAGTGGGAAAAAATCCTACATTGAGAAATTTTAAGAGAAGTAAACGAGTTATAAGGTTATACGATAGGCCTCGTAGGTGCCTAGTCATTATGGGATGGAATCGGACTCAACCCAAACAGAGTTTTATAATTTTTATAACAAGTTGTGGTGAATAGATATATATGCTCCAAATTGGGGGTAATGTCAAGTTGCAAGGGTATTATGGTCCTTTACATCATCAAGTTTATGTGTTTTTATAAAATAGGGTATTTTTGTCTATTCACTTTAGCAAGGTTAGAGAAGCTTATTAGTGAAGCGTAATTGCGTTATTACTTGTAATACAACTTGAGTGAGGAACAAAAGAGAGAGATGGGGCCAAGCTTTACCTACTCTCAAGTTAACACAAACTTTTTCTCCTCGTTCTTCACTCTTTATCAATTTTCCTCCTATTTACATCTTAATCCCATTTTAAAATCGCATAGCCCTAATAAATAATAACTAAATTACATAATTATACAAATGATAAAAACATAATACCCACAACTTGTCCCTACCAAACACACACACACACACATATACATACATTTTTTTTTTAAGAAACACTCTATACATACATATCAATTCAAATACAAATCTTGTAGCTTATGTTTCAGACTACTATCATTTTTATTCTTTGAAATGATGAGAAGATTTCATCTCACTCAATGATTCATTAAATATTGGAAAGCATTAGAAAATAATTTCATATCTTTAGAACAGGATTAGCACAAAGAGGCAACTTTCTTGTTGATAGAAAAAGTAAACATGTCTTCCGAACTAACTAATAACCACCATAACCATGAACCATGTGGAATGCACTTACTAAAAAATTTCGAACGTTGAATTTGAAATTAATAAAATGATTATTTCTACAAGAATTACCAGGTGCACTTTATCTGTTTTAGACCCAACAGACTTGCGTCTGCTGCCTGAGTTTCCTCCTGAGCCATCATTCATCTTTGGTACAACAGCAGAGAAAAGACTCTCCAGTTCTGACACGTCAAATTCTGAGGCACTAGCAAGCAGAGTTTGAAATATTGAAGCAGTAATAAGCAGAAGTTGGAAGAAAAAATGAAAGCGAGATATTATTTGTCTTTGTAACATAAAAAATAAAAAAGTTGTTGCATTTCAAAGGAGACATAAACATGGGTCCAAAAAGCCATATGAACACACTGACAAGCTGGATTTCATTAAGAAGCAGTGTATCAAAACTTCCAGCACAGTAAGTTACCTTTGGGGTTCATCATATTTTTGTAGTTCTGCCCATAGACTTCCTTGCACAGCTCTCGTAACTTTCACCCAATGTAGTGGTTTCAAAGAAGACCTCCTTGTTGTTGAACCCTGATAACCTGGACCTGCAAGGCGTGCAACCCCACGCCCCCTTCCTCCAATATTAGAATTTGCAGTGGCCCCAGTAGAGGCTTTAGAACCAATGGGTGGCGGTGGAGGAGCACCAGGAGCATTCGGTAGTGCCGGAGCTGCTGGCATTCGTGACCCAGGAGGTGGGGGAGGAGGTGGAGCTCTCCCACGCGTTGGAGGAGGTGGAGGAGGAGGGGCACCGCGTATTGGAGGAGGGGCACCACGCACCGGAGGAGGTGGAGGAGGAGGAGCACAACACATTGCAGGAGGTGCCCCTGACTTTAATGGTGGAGGGGGTGGTAGCGGTGGAGAAAGTGCCCCTGTCTTTAATGGTGGAGGGGGTGGTGGAGGTGGAGAAGGTGCCCCTGTCTTTAATGGTGGAGGGGGTGGAGGATGTGGAGGATGTGCCCCTACCTTTAATGGCAGAGGGGGTGGTGATGGTGGAGAAGGAACCCTAGCCTTTAATTGTTGAGGGGCAGGAGGACCAAGAGAAAGGGAACCCATCTTTAATGTTGGAGGAGGAAGTGGAGGAGGAAGTGGAGGAGGAGGAGGAGGTGGAGGAGGTGGAGGAGGGGAACCTTGAGGCATTCCACTCATTCGTGAGAATGGTACTAGAGGAGGTGGAGGTGGAGGTGGAGGAAGTATAGCTTTTGACATAACTAAACCCACAAATGAAGATGGTGGTGGTGGTGGTGGTGGTGGTGGTGGTGGCGGTGGTGGGGGTGGAGATGGTGATGGTGGTGGTGGAGGAGTAGGAGGAGGTGGAGGTGGTGGTGGAGGAGTAGGAGACTGAGGTTGAGGTAGGCTTGTCACAGACATTATCCTAGATGTCAAAGGAAGAGGTGGAGATGGAGGTGGAGGAGGTGGAGGAAGATGAGACTGACATGTTGCTCCAGTATAAAGGGGAGGAGGGGAAGGAGGAGGTGGTAGTGGTGATGGTGGTGGTGGTGGGTGGTTTGTAAGAGGAACTTGTGTGGAAGAAACAAGTAATGAGGTACCATAGAAAGAAAGTGAGGGAGGTGGCAGTGGCACAAATGGAGATTTTAAATGAGCAGCTGCTAGCGGAGGTAGTGATTGTGAAGAGCCCTCTGTTAATTGTGAAGTGGGAATTGGAGACGTAACATCTGCAATAGGAGAACTTGGAAATTCACCTTCAACGTTCTCTGGTGAAAGTGAAGTAAAGGCAAGAGCTGCAGGTGCACTATTATATCTTGTTGGAGGACGTGGCACAACATGCATGGAATTAACACAGGACACTTTCTTTGGGGGAACCCACCTAGGCACAATCTTTGGTTTAGTTGGTTTAGCTAAGGTGTTGCCTGAAGAAGCTTGCTGTTTACTCTTTCCTTTAGTTGTAATTAGGTCAGAAGAGGTTTGTGCATTGGGAAGCCCCTGTTTCTTCGGTACAGGAGGGAATGCTTTCTCAGGTATCTGCCCTTGACTATCAGTTATAACCTTGTCATTCTCAGAGTCACATCTCTTCTGTGTAACTACATTTTGTGTCCATTCATCAGCACAAACAAGTAACTGAGACTTCACATCCCCCGTTGTGAGTCTTGCATCTAATTGGTGACTACTTTCATTAACAGCAGGAGTTTCCAGTTTGTAACCCTCTTCATTGAAAGATATCGCTGGTTCTATCTGATTACCCAACCTTCTCAGTGCCACTTTTGTTTCCACCTCATGATTCTTTGTATCAGCTGTGACTGTAGTATTTTCATGCTTCAATTCATCTTGCATGCATGAAACTTCAATGTTGTGGACCACATCCTCTAATATAATTGGCCCTCCTAGTTTGCTAATTTTCTCATCTACCATAGTTGCATTATCAATATTGTGGAAATCAGAATCTCCATTACTAAAGATCTCCTCTACTTCAAAGAATTCCTCTGAGGGACCGCCATCCACTACATCCTCATAGTCAACTATCAGGTCTTTGGTAATAGTAGACCTGACAGCATCAGAGTCCGAAAAGAGCACCTGATAAAAAAATGAGTATGTCTTCAATTCTCATGATTTTATCAAACAAATTCCCATGGAAGAGAAATGCATTACCTACCTCTGCCTTGAAGTCCTTTGGAAACTGGTCTTTGGCGTTCCACAATACATCAACTTCATCACGGTTGAGTGTCAACAAATGTGAACGAACAAATGCTGTGTTGAACATTAACCTGAACATCATCTCCTCACGTTTCAGATCTTCGTCTAAGTGGAGACACTCCAGGACCACATCTCCTTGAACACGACAATGAACATTTACTTTGACAAGTTCCCGGCATTCAGCCTGCAGTGGTTTAGTTCAGTTTGACATTCTTAAAATGAGGAGTCCTGCTGACCACAGGTGACAAAGTATTCAAGTACCATACCTGTCCAAAATATCGAGCATGCTTTTTTGTCTTTGGTGTTGAGAAAAGAAGTTTGGAGCCCCTGTTTGCTACAACAGTAGGATCTTGACCATAAACATGAACCATTGGCCTGCAACCCCCTTCTCCACCAAATGTAGGGAGACTTGAAAGATTTAGGGATTCCAGAGTCAAAGGTGTATCAGCTGGAGGCCATTCTAGTCCAAGACTTCTTCTGGTGATATATCGAAGATATCGCAATTGGGAAGGCTGTGGGTTCAAAGGAGACAGGAGATGGAGAAGTTCCTTTGGTGCTTGCTTGTATACCATCTCTAGAGTCTTCTGCTCTCCACTGTACTGCTTTCTGTACAGAAGAAGCCCAGCCAGCATAAATGCAAGAGCAGGCCATCCACCTCTCTCACAATGCATTAACAACACATTTTGTTGCCCTTCCAGTGATAACCAACTTTCACTTGACCTGAGGAAGTGATGAATCATCTCCAAAGGAAGTAAAGGACAACCCTCAAATTGTCGAGGGTAGTCCATGACGGTCATGTCATACCGAGACAATATGTCTGTGATTTGACTCCTCCTTTCTCCCTCTCTGAAGTTGAAGACCATGAAAGAAGCATCAGGGTAATAATCTTGTAGTTGTGCCACAATACCGGCCAAGTAAACCTTGAATTCATCTTCTCCCAGACCTTCTGTGGAGAAGCAACAATCGAATACTGCACCCAACAACCATCAGATTTTAATCATAAAATTTACAAGTTTATCTCAACAGTGAGTCCTATTACACTGGCCAGAACAGAAAACACCAAACAAGTTCAGTTTTATGGAGCAAGTTGTCACAGTAAAACGTTACAAGGGAAAGAAAAAAAATTTCACCTATGAAAAAAAAGTTCACCTATTAAAAGAATAATATAAAAAGCACATCCATTCGGCACTTCATTCTTGTGAGAGAAATGAAAAGTGATCAATGAAAGCAGGACTTGAATTTCACAAGGTAGAACTAATCTCCACCAGAATGCATAAAACAAAGAAATAATAAGCCATGATTTCCGGCATATTTTAGACATGGTGCCTCATATTCATTGTACTTGGATCAATGTTCCTCGGTCAGCTAACACATCAGCTGACTCTTTGGCAAAACATGAAGTCTCCTTCCAATCTCTTGTTGTAAAGGGAGGTATCTTATAAATGTTGCAGTTTTTTAGTTTTTTTTTAATAAAATTCTCATTCCCCTCACACAAAATAATAATAATAATAATAATAATAATAATAATAAAGGTTATTTAAAAAAATAAGCCACCATTCACTTCTAAGCTCTAAGATGGGAAATTTAGTTATTGAACATCTTTACCAACACGAAAATGAGAAGAAACCCACTTCTCGTCAAAAAAAACGACCAAAGCTTTTAACAGCCTGTCATCCGGAGATGGGAGAAAAAATAAATTAATAGAAAAAGAACCTCAGTCAAACGGGAAGTAGTTGTATTCTGCCAGTCATCAAAGATATAGATAATTAAACGAATTTGCTTGAGTACAACAAATTTCCAGGTAGAGACAACCAAAACGTGAGAAAATCGTACGGAAATTGAGGCAAAAACAACGTAGAATCATAAATTTCCTTTAAAAACGTCATTTCTGAATGAGAACTCTACCAACATCAAAGCGCTCAACAATTTCACGTTCAGAGTACCGTGAAAACGATCCGACGAAGAAGACAGTGAGAAGCTGTCGGCTAAACCACGAAGTACCCTCCAAAGAACTGTCTAAAAGATAATATGAACTCAGATTTAACAAAGTGTTACTCTCAGTGGCAGCCAGCATCTGTTGTCCGATACTGGTCGATTTTCCAATTTAACTTTGATAGCAACTATCAAAAGTCAAAAATTTCCAAACGGAGTCCAGACGACCAAACAGAGGATAAGCAAAAGCAAATCAGAACCTTCAATCCTTGACAATTTTACACCAACACAAACACAATTAAGCCTGCAGTCACAACCACAACTTAGATAAAACAGTGGAAACAGCCAAGATTACCATAAACTCTTTCGGAGATCTCGAGCAGACGATCCGGCGGCTTCCGGTAAAAGAACCTTCTGAACAGCGCCATGTTCCGGCGCTGTCACTTCCCCGGCCAGACCCAAACCGGTCCTGTAAGCACAGATCTCGCGGAAAACGACCGATCGTATCAGAGGGAGTGAACAAAAGACGAGCAGCGAAGCAAGTGATGACGGAAGGGGGAAGCAGAATCTTGTCAGGTTTGGGGATCGCCTCGGCTGCGGAAGAACGAAAGGACATTTCTCGCCCAAGTCCGTCACATGGAGGAGGTGTCCTGCAGTGGACTCTTCCTGACCTGCAGACGGCGAGCTCGGTCGCTCGTCATCGAAGGCACGTGACACACACTTGCCTATAAAAATCAGGGAGAACACAGAAGAGCGAGAGAGGAGAGAGGGTTTTAATTACTGTAGTCCCGGCGGAAGGCCTGTGTAGGAAAAATAAAAAAAAGGTGTGCGGTGCTTTTATAGGGAAAGAGAAAACCGTGAGCGAGAGAGGGGGCGGCGGCGGCAACTGACTTTTTGCTTCCTCTCTCTCTCTTCATCGCTTCGTCTGATTACTGGTATGACATGACCGACCCGACCCGACCCGAATGCAAAACGAAGGCGAGGCTCGCTCCTTTGAGATCCGATGATTGGCGCGATAAAACCGAGCCTCGCGTCCCGTGCCTCGGTCCGAGCGGCCGGCTCCAAGGTTGGTGGGGGCTGTCCATTTCCCTAAATCCCAACAATCTAGCGAGTCTTTTCTTCCGCAACAGGCTAACGTGAGCGTGGGTGTTAGTTGAGTTTTGGAGCTTCCGGATCCATGATGACGTACCTCGAATATTACTTATTACTTATGTCTAATAGTTGGTGCAAATTTATTTATAAATATAGTTGACTGAGGAGGAGAAGGTGGACCCCACTGAAATTATGATTTAATATTTCCTGTTTCTACGAGATGGTAAAATCGTAAATGATTGTGGAGTAAAAGGGCGGAGGATCTGAGAAAAAAGCCGACGGCAACGCAAATCGCAAGGAATTCGGCTGAAGTCACGTAAAAGTGATGCAATGGCATTTATTTTCTCGCTCGTGACTCGTGTGCACTGCAGGTGAGTTTTGGTACGAACAAGGCAATTGGCACTCTCAGTTAAAAAATCCGTGAGGTACTAATTAATTGGATTTTGGACCTTGATGAAAATAACTGCACCAAGCACTTACATTGAAGAATATGTGACACACACGAGTTTGGTAAAATAATGAGCAAAGCCTGATGTGACCAGCACTTTCAAGTCTCAACCACTCTCACGGCTTTAGCATCATATTATGGCATAATTATAATTATTGGAAACTCCCTCTTAACACGGAATCAGATTTTCAAGGAAATCATTTCTTCCAAAGGATTACGTGAATGCAAGGAAACCACTATAGCTATATAAAATGAAAACTTTTTGCAAATCCTCAACCCTTGTGCATAACTTTTGTAAACTTTAATAGGTTGTTATAGGAATTGGAACTTTAATTCATTTCAAAAGTAATGTCGATGAATCTGATGTTGATTGACTAGTTTTTTCTTTATTTATATTCTTAGCGTTTTATACAAAACACCCATGTTTTCGATCTTTATTCTTCTTTTCTTTCATCACTTCGGTTTTTAAACTAATATTATTAAACCTAGACTAAATGCCAGATAAGCCAAATTCTACGAGATAAAGTCTCCTCTATGGGTCGTAAACTTACCACACAAGGGGTTTGTTTGGAACCCCGTGGAAAAGAAAAAAAAATGAGAATTTGATCATTGTTTCATTTTCACTAACTATTTTTTAAATAATAATAGTCAAATTCTCGTTTTCTTTTCTAGGGGTTCCAAACAGACCCTAGAGGGCCTAAAATATCATATAGCTGACCGAGTCCCTTTCTATTTGAATGGAGATAGAGAATGGACACATTGATTCCCCATGATTCAACATGACAAAGGAAAGGGAAGCAATAATTTTCTTGTTTTAGGATAACAACAAAGATCGTAACCGAATAGAACCTTCTTACGGAGGTTTCATCTTCTTCAATCTAGTATAGGAAAAGAGTGAGAGTGAAGGTTAAGCAATTGGAGTAATTAGAAGAAGGTGAGAGGAGAAAAGGAGGTAAAAGAAGTGAAGAACGAAGAAAAGTTTGAGAAGAAAAAATGAGATCTTGTTGGAGGATAACATAAGCGAGAAGAGAAAGCTTGAGTAGAGTAGACAAAAGAGAAGGAGCACGAATTTTAGAGAGAAGAATAGAAGAGGAAGAGAGAGAGTATGTGTTAGGGACGAGTAGGAAGAGAGCACAAATTGGTTGCTTTGCCCTAGCATACCTCTTATATTTATAACTTTTCAAGTACATTCGAAATAAGATTATCCTAGTTTATGGGTTCAGGGTTTAGCTCAAGGTGAATCTCAGAATTATTTTTTCAAATTGGGGGAAATAAAAAAAAACAACTTAATTGAATTTATGATTTCAAAATATAGCCCATAGGCTAGTAATATTAATTTTAATGAATTGTCTCAAAATGCAATAGTACTAATTTAGTGTACTTGACCAAGTATAATCAATAGATTTCAAAGTGTATGTAAATACTTGGACTTTTTCAACTTTTCCTCCCAAATGCTAAAACTACGCAAGAGCCCCTTTAAATTCAAATGCTAGAGTGATTATCTAATTTCAAATTACAAGGACAAAAATTCTTGCACAAGAGAACATAAGTAAATAAAGGTTCTAAGTAAAAGCTTAAATATAATTAACTCAAAAAGAAAATCTTCAAATTTGACTTCCTTTGGAGTCTTGGAGGTGACACAAATTCTCTAAAACGTGTGTGAGGGCTTGAGAGACTTAGAAGTGACCAATAGCTCTCAGTATTTGGGGTAAGTTTCGTTACATAAAAAGCCCCTCTAATGTTCAAAAAACTAGTCTTAGAGCTAGAAAGTAACATTTTTTATCATTTAGCAAAACTAAGTCAAAATAGGTCCAAAAGTTTAAAATAATACATTAAATTCTATTATTTCTAAGAACACAATTGTAGGTTATATGTAAATTGTGGAGCAACTCTTGAATTAGAACTTGAAGGATTTCATATTTGACTTTGTGCACAAAGAAGTCGACTCCTTTAAAAGAGTTTGAGAAAGGATTTGACTTCTATGCAAAGGGTCAACTCCTTTTTAATTTTCAAACTCCATATTTTCTATAATTGACTTCATTTCCTCTTTTGTATGGCAAAGGAGTCAACTCCTATGGAAAGGGGTTGACTCCTTTGTCATATGGTACCACTATGGTTTTTTATCTAAACTGCTTGTTTTCCAATTTTTTATATGGGCCTTTCTGATAATCCCTTGCCAATCAAACGGATTTGCTTCCAAAATTTTCCTTCGAGGATTTTTTGTGAAGCAAAATAATCTAAATGATATCATTAGTAATTTGTACGAACCACTAATTTTAGAATAAAAAACTTCTCTGACCTTCTATGTGAAGGTTAAAGTAAAACTATGTATATTACTTAATTAAGGACCTCTTCAAAAGTATTAAATAATAAATAAATTTTACCATCTGCTATCTAAAGCAGAGTACAAAGTATTAGAACAATAATTGGGAGACATTTGTCAAATTTGGGGTGTATTACCAACTCAAGAAATCCAAACCTACAAAAAAGTAACAATTGAATGAATGGGTTCAGAATAAAAATGGGTAAGGCAACCTTTCCTCTGCCAACATGGCTACCTACTATGGTGATAGAAAGGGTGAAAGCGCTCCCCTCATATTCATTCTGTAGGGAATGAGGAGGGACGGGAGTCTTCTCTCCTTCCTCATATCTTACCTATAACAAAGAGTCCCTTCCCACCCCATACCTCTTCCTTTTTCTCTCTTCTTTGTTGTCCCAGGTGGCTTCTCAAGAGGGTATTTATTTTAAATTAAAAGAAATGTACGGTATATAAATAAAGTATCATGCAAATTCACAATTTCAATAGAAAATATACATACCCACACTACAACATAAGGAAAATTTGGTATTCACCACCCAAGAACCCTTGCTTGAAAAATTCGACTATTTCTAATATCTAATAGTTTGAATTTACACAAAGAGTTGTGGCTCTATTTAATCCATGTGTAGCTCAATACATGCCTTTTAAAATCACAATATCCCCAAGAGATTGGTGCTAGATTCTTGCTCTAGCTAGCCATTTCTATTTAGAGTGAATAGGTTCTAGATGAACCTTTTACAAATTTAAAATAAAAGAAAGGAAAACTTACACCCTTTACCTAAAGAGTTCCTTTTCCTTAAGAAATCCAAGCTTCCACTTCTTTAGCAACACAATATGGAGTGAGGGAGCTTGTCTAGAATGCAATGCTAGGAAAGGAAAGGAAAGAGTAATAATTTTTTTAAGGATGAGGCTCACTCTTTCACTCTAAAGCACTTTCAAGAAGTTTTTCAAGTTTGAGGCTAAAAGCTCAAAATAATAGCTAATAAATGCTCATTAACTTCTCAATGCACAATTTGGTGGGGTATTTATAACATCCCCGAGCCAAACTAGCCATTGTTTGCCCGTTTGAAAAAATAGGTACATTGATTGATTGATCATAACAACTCTTTGTGTTAGAATGTGACTTATTGATTGATCAATATGCTATTGTGAATCCTCAAAAGTTAACTTGATTGATCATTCATAATTACCTCTGGTTGTGCAATACAAGTATGATTGATCACTGAGTTTCCTATGATCGATCATGCTTTTTGTCTCAAACTTGCAACATTTTGATTAATCCATCAATTAGGTGGGATGATTGATCATTCCATGTAAAATTTATTTTGTCTGGATAATATTAATCAGTCAATCCAAATGGGATGATTGATCATGCATTATAGCATAATATGGCCATGTTTTGGATGTTCAATCAATCGACTATGGTTGATCGATCATGTTTTATAGTCTTGGCCTGCACACTCTTGAATGATCAATCATTGGCAAAGGTTAATCAATCATTCCAGTGCCAGTTCAACTAAGTTGACTTCAAAAGCATGTGAATGATTTTGTCTAAGTGTTCTAATATGTTCTAAGTGATGTATGTGATGTTCCTAAACATGTTTATATGCAATGTACTACCTAAAGCTCTATATTCACTATTGTACTCAAAGAAGGGAGTTTAGGAATTCTCTCTTACATTTGTGATTGAGTTTTAACATATGACTTTTATATTTTAACTTTAGTCTTTTTGTTGTCTTCTTCCTTGTGGTTGCTTCTTCAAGAGACTTCCTTTGTTGAATTCTAGGGTTTAATCCATGGATAACTTGGTTTGAGAAGAAGAATAAAGAAGAAGAAATAAGGAAGAAACAAAGAGAAGATGAGAAGGATAAAGCAAGAGCACAAGTTGAGGAGAAAAAATTTTATGGATTAAGAGAGAGCACGAGTTTGAGATCCTCCCCCTCTCTTTCTTGTTTATATAGGTGGGGCATGGATGCCCTAATACATGAGAATAAAAAAGAACACTTAAACTAACCACTAATTATATCTTATGCCACTCACTCTCATAATTACATAGAATACTGCTCAAATTACTTCAACACTCCCCCTCAAGATGGGGATAAAACATCAAATATTCTCATCTTCAAGCAGGTATCTATGAGTGACTTTACAACAATGGCCTTTGTAAATATGTTTGCCAATTAATTCTTTGAAGGGATATATTGTAAAGATATTATTCCAATAGGAAGTTTTTTCTTGTATGAAATGACAATCAATCTCAATGTGTTTATTTATCTCATGAAGGACTATATTGGTCGTAATATGGATAGTTACTTGATTGTCACAGTGAAGTTGCATACGCTTGGTTATCTGAAACCCAAGCTGAGTCATTAGTGATTTTAGCCATAACAATTCACTTACTGCAAGTGCCATAGCTCGATATTCGGCTTTCGCACTCGATCAAGGCAACTACATTTTATTTTATTTTTATTCGGGTGACTAGATTGCCCCTTATAGTGTTGTAATAACTAGAAGTGGATTTTCTATCATTAAGGACCCAACCCAGTCAACATCCGCAAAGCCTTAAATTTTTGTATGACCGTAATGTTTATATATCAGCCCTTAACCTATACTTTTCTTGAGAAACCAAAGGATTCTTTCTAGTGCTTCCTTATGTGATTGTTGTGGTTGGTACATATATTGGCTTATAACATTGATCAAATTAGAAATATTGGTCTTGTGATTGTGAGATAGATCAACTTTCCAACTAACCATTGAAACTGACCAATATCAACATCACTACCGGTTCCTGCACACAACTTAACATTTGGTTCCATAGTGTGTCCGCAGGCTTGCATCTAAGCATCACCGATCTCCTTCAATAAATACGTACTTCCTTTGTGATAGGACTATATCATGTTTGGATTGAAGAACTTCAATCCCAAGGAAGTACTTGAGAAGCCCGAGGTCCTTGGATTGGAACTCTTTATTAAGGTCCTACTTTACCTATTGAATGCCATAAAGGTCATTGTTCGTAAAAATAATATCATCCACATATATTACCAAAAGAATGTTGCCCTTAGTGGAATTTCTGGTAAACATTGAGTCATCACTTTCACACATCTTGAACCCAAGTTTTGTAACCATAGAGGTAAATTCATCCAACCAAGCCTGCAAAGACCGTTTGAACCCATATATTTCCAACATACTTTCTCCTCCTCAACCGCATAACCAGGTGGTTGCCACATGTAGAATTCCTCAGAGAGTATACCATTCAAGAAAATATTTTTGACATCTAATTGATGTAACTCCCATTTAAAATTGGCTACTAGAGAAATAAGAACTTTGACCGAGTTCATCTTGGTAATAGGATAAAAGGTTTTATTATAATCAATATCATAAGACTAAGTATAACCTTTAGCAACCAACAAAGTCTCGTGTCTAACAATAGAACCATTTGGATTATGCACCCAAATACCTTTTTTCCTAGCGAAAGAGTGGCCAAATGCCAAGTCATATTGACATACATGGTCTAAATCTCTTCATCCATGTCAGATTTCAACCTAGGATCAATGAAATCCTCCTCATGGTGGAAGAAGACACTACGGACAAAAAAGAGACAACTCAAAGACAATCAGTGAGTGGAAACATAATGAGAGATAGGGTGTGAAGTAGATGGAGGTCTAACAACAGTGGAGCGGGGCTCTTTGCAATGAGCAATGGGCTCAGTATCATAAGGTGGTCCATGAACTACTGAAGATGGAGGAGAACATAACTCGAGATCATGTGAAGACTCCATAGGTGATTGATCAACAATTATAGAGAGAGGGTCTTCAAACGGCTGGTCCACAGTCTGAAAATCATAATCCACCAAAATAAGTGGCTTTGGCATCCCTGTAGATGACGAGAAACCAGGAGGAGAGCTAGCAAAAAACTAGGGTTGATGGTAAAAAGAGGAAACATTGATTGAGATAAATATTTTTTTTCAAGGATGGAGAGTAACACATATAACCTCTCTTTTTTTATCTTTGGAATACCCCAAGAAAATGCACTTAATAGCCTGGAGAAGGAATTTACCCTGGGGAGGCACCAAGGGGGGGTTAGTCTAAAATGAAGCAGAGATGAATTACCTGTGCATTACTTTGTTCATTTGATTAGGCCGTTAGTGGTGAATGAACGCCTCTTCATTTGAATCATGCCAGGTAATATTCTCAGGCAAAAATCGAGGTAACGTGTTTCATACCTATTTTTCAAATCATTCACATGAAGTGATCGCACTGGACGCATCACTCCCTCCCCTGACGAAATTTTTTTCTCATTTCGCTTTGTTCTCCCTCTCTCTCTGCCTTCCTCTCCCAAATTTTTTTTCTCCCGCTCTCGCCATCGCTTTGATTGACTAGTTTTTCTTTATTTATATTCTTAGCGTTTTACACAAAAAAAACCATGTTTTTGATCTTTATTCTTCGTTTCTTCCATCACTTCAATTTTTAAACTAATATTATTAAACCTAGAGTAAATGCCAGTAAAGCCAAATTCTATGAGATAAAGTCTCCTCTATGGGTCGTAAACTTACCAAACACTAGGGGTCTGTTTGGAACCCCGTGGAAAAGAAAAAAAATGAGAATTTGATCATTATCTCATTTTTACTAACTATTTTTTAAATAATAATAGTCAAATTCTCGTTGTCTTTTCTAGGGGTTCCAAACAGACCCTAGAGGGCATAAAAGATCATATAGCTGACCTAGTCCCTTCCTATTTGAATGGAGATAGAGAATGGACACATTGTAGAGAGCCTAAAAGATTATATAAATGACTCTAAAGACCTCAGTCATTCCCCTTGATTCAACATGACAAAGGAAAGGGAAGCAATAATTTTCTTGTTTTAGGATAACAACAAAGATAGTAACCTAATAGAACCATCTTACAGAGGTTTCATTTTCTTCAATCTAGTATAGGAAAAGAGTGAGAGTGGAGGTTAATTGGTTGGAGTAATTAGAAGAAGGTGAGAGGAGAAAAGGAGGTAAAAGAAGCGAAGAACGAAGAAAAGTTTGAGAAGAAAAAATGAGATCTTGTTGGAGGATAACATATGCGAGAAGAGAAAGCTTGAGTAGTCGAGTAGACAAAAGAGAAGGAGCACGAATTTTAGAGAGAAGAATAGAAGAGGAAGAGAGAGAGTGTATTGGGGACAAGTAGGAAGAGAGAGTATGTGTTAGGGATGAGTAAGAAGAGAACACGAATTGGTTGCTTTGGCCTAGCATACCTCTTATATTTATAACTTTTCAAGTACATTCGAAATAAGATTATCCTAGTTTAAGGGTTCAGGGTTTAGCTCAAGGTGAATCTCAGAATTATTTTTTCAAACTGGGGGAAATACAAAAATCAACTTAATTGAATTTATGATTTCAAAATATAGCCCACAAGCTAGTAATATTAACTTTAATGAACGGTCACAAAATGCAATAGTACTAGTTAAGTGTACTTGTCCAAGTATAATCAATAGTTTCAAAGTGTATGTAAATACTTGAACTTTTTCAACTTTTGCTCCCAAATGCTAAAACTACGCAAGAGCCCCTTTAAATTCAAATGCTAGAGTGATTATCTAATTTCAAATTAAAAGGACAAAAATTCTCGTAGAACATAAGTAAAAAAAAGATTCTAAGTATAGGCTTAAAGACACTTAACACAAAATGAAAATCTTCAAATTTGATTTCCTTTGGAGTCTTGAAGGCAACACAAATTTTCTAAAACGTGTGTGAGGGCTTGAGAGACTTAGAAAGTAGCCAGTAGTTCTCAATATTTGGGGCAAGTTTGGTTAAAAAAACATCCCCTCTAATGTTCAAAAACCTAATCTTAGAGCTAGAAAGTAACATTTTCATCATTTAGCAAAACAAAGTAAAAATAGGTCCAAATTTTTTAAAAAATACATTAAATTCTATTTTTTCTTAGAACACAATTGTAGGTTATATGTAAATTTTGGAGACCTATAGCTCTTGGATTAGAACTTGAAGGATTTCATATTTCACTTTGTGCACAAAGGAGTCGACTCCTGTAAAAGAGTTTGATAAAGGGTTTGACTTCTATGCAAAGAGTCGACTCCTTTTTAACTTAAAAACTCAATATTTTCTGTAATCGACTTCATTTCCTCTTTTGTCGTGGCAAAGGAGTCAACTCCTATGGAAAAGGGTCGACTCCTTTGTCATATGGTACCACTATATTTTTTTTTCTAAACTTCTTGTTTTCCAATTTTTTCTATGGGCCTTTCTGACAATCTCTTGCCAATCAAATGGATTTGCTTCCAAAAAATTCCTTTGAGGATTTTTGTGATGCAAAATAATCTAAATGACATCATTAGTAACTTGTACAAACTGCTAATTTTAGAATAAGAAACTTCTCTAACCCTCTATGAGAAGGTTAAAGTTAAACCGTGTATATTACTTAATTAAGGACCTCTTTAAAAATATTAAATAAATAAATAAAATTTACCATCTGCTATCTAAAAGAGAGTACAAAGTATTAGACCAATAATTAGGAGACATTTGTCAAATTTGGGGTGTATTACAGACTCAAGAAATCCACACCTACAAAAAAGCAACATTTGAGTGGATTGGTTCAGAATAAAGATGGGTAAGGCAACCTTGCCTCCCAACATGGCTACCTACTATGGTGATAGAAAGGGTGAAAGCAACCCCCTCATATTCATTCTTATAGGGAATGACGAGGGATGGGAGTCTTCTCTCCTTCCTCATATCTTACCTATAACAAAGAGTCCCTTCCTACCCCATACCTCTTCCTATTTCTCTCTTCTTTGTTGGCCCAAGTGGCTTCTCAAGAGGGTGGTGAATTGAATATTTCAAATTAAAAGCAATGTAAGGCGTGTAAATAAAGTATCATGCAAATTCAAAATTTTAATAAAAAATAAACATTCCCACACCACAAAATAAGGAGAATTTTTTTTATCGATGTTCTTTTAATGGTATTCACCGCCCAATAACCTTTGCTTGGAAAATTTGACTATTTCAAATATCTAATAGTTTGAATTTTCTCTAAGAGTTGGGACTCTATTTAAGCCATGTGCAGCTCAATACACACTTTATAAAATCACAATCTCCCTAAGAGATTGGTGCTAAATTCTTGCACTAGCTAGCCGTTTCTATCTAGAGTAAATAGGTTCTAGATGAATCTTTCACAAATTTAAAATAAAAGAAAGGAAAACTTACACCATTTACTTGAAGAGTTCCTTCTCCTAAAGAAATCCAAACTTCCATTTCTTTAGCAACACAATATGGAGTGAGGGAGCTAGTCTAGAATGCAATGCAAGGAAAGGAAAGGAAAGGAAAGAGTAATGAATTTTTTAAGGATGAGGCTCACTCTTTCACTCTAAAGGTTTGTTGAGAAGTTTTTAAAGTTTGAGGCTAAAAGCTCAAATGATTAGCTAATAAATACTCATTAACTTCTCAATGCACAATTTTGTGGGGTATTTATAACAACCCCAAGCCAAACTTCCCATTGGTTGCTCATTTGAAAAAATCAGTACATTGATTGATCGATCATAACAACTCTTTTTGTGTTAGAATATGACTTATTGATCGATCAATATGTTGTTGTTGGTCCTCAAAAGTTAACTTGATTGATCATTCAGAATTCTCTGTGGTTATGCATTGCAAGTATGATTGATCAGTGAGTTTCCTATAATCGATCAAGCTTTATGTCTCAAACTTGCAACATTTTGTTTGATCGATCAATTAGGTGGGATGATCAATCATTCCTTGTAAAATTCATTTGCCTGGATAATATTAATCGATCAATCCAAATGGAATGATTAAACATGTGTTATAGCATGATATGGCCATGTTTTGGATGTTCGATCAATCGACTATGGTTGATCGATCATGTTTTATAGTCTTGGCCTGCACACTCCTGAATGATCGATCATTGACAAAGGTTAATCAATCATTTCAGTGCCAGTTCAACTAAGTTAACTTTAAAAGCATGTGAATGATTTTGTCTAAGTGTTCTAACATGTTTTAAGTGATGTATATGATGTTCCTAAACATGTTTATATGCAATGTACTACCTAAAGCTCTATATTCACTATTGTACTCAAAGAAGGGAGTTTAAGAATTCTCTCTTACATTTGTGATTGAGTTTTGACATATAACTTTTATATATTAACTCGAGTATTTTTGTTGTCTTCCTCCTTGTGGGTGCCTCTTCATGGTACTTCCTTTATTGAATTCTAGGGTTTAAACCATGGATAACTTGGTTTGAGAAGAAGAATAAAGAAGAAGAAATAAGGAAGAAACAAAGAGAAGATGAGAAGGAGAAAGCAAGAGCACAATTTGAGGAGGAAAAACTTTAGGGATTAAGAGAGAACACAAGTTTGAGACCCTCCCCCTCTCTTTCTTGTTTATATAGGTGGGGCATGGATACCCTAATACATAAGAATAAAAAAGAACAATTAAACTATTCACTAATTACAACTTATGCCACTCTCTCTCATAATTACATAAAAAACTATCCTTAACTACTTCAACACTCCCCCTCAAGATGGGGATAAAAAATCAAATATTCTTAACTTCAAATAGGTATTTGTAAGCGACTTTAAAACAATAACCTTTTTAAAGATGTCTGCCAATTGATTCTTTGAAGGGATATATTGCATATATATTATTCTGACTTGAAGTTTTTCTCATATGAAATGACAATCAATCTCAATGTGCTTGGTTCTCTCATGAAGGACTAGATCGGTCGCAATATGGGTAGTTACTCGATTGTCACAATGAAGTTGTATAGGCTTGGTTATCTAGAACCCAAGCTCAGTCATGAGTGATTTTAGCCATAACAATTCACTTACTGCAATTGTCATAGCTCGATATTCCGCTTCTGCACTTGATCTAAGCAATTACATTTTATTTTATTTTTCTTTGGGTGATTAGATTGCCCCTTATAGTTGTGCAATAACTACAAGTGAATTTTTGTCATTAGGGACCCAACCCAGTCAGCATCCGCAAAGCCTTCAATTTTTGTATGACCATGATGTTTATATGTCAGCCCTTAACCTGAACTTTTCTTGAGATACCAAAGGATTCTTTCCAATGCTTCCTTATGTGATTGTTGTGGTTGGTACATATATTGGCCTATAACATTAACCGAATAGAAAATACTAGTCTTGTGACTGACTATAAGATAGATCAACTTTCCAATTAACCATTGAAACTAGCCAATATCAACTTCACTACCAGTTCCTGCACATAACTTAACATTTGGTTCTATAGGTGTGTACGAAGGCTTGCATCTACGCATCCCGATCTCCTTCAACAAACCAAGTACGTACTTCCTTTGTGATAGGACTATATCATGTCTGGATTGAAGAACTTCAATCCCAATGAAGTACATGAGAAGCCCGAGGTCCTTGGATTGGAACTCTTTATGAAGGTCCTACTTTACCTATTGAATGTCATAAAGGTCAATGTTCGTAAAAACAATATCATCCACATATATTGCCATAAGAATGTTGCCCTTAGTGGAATTTCTGGTAAACATTGAGTGATCCCTTTTCACACATCTTGAACCTAAGTTTTGTAACCACAATGGTAAATTTATCAAACCAAGCCCGCAAAAACCGTTTGAACCCATATATTGCTTTATTCAGCCAACATACTTTCTCCCCCTCAACCGCATAACCAGGTGGTTGCCACATGTAGACTTCCTCTGAGAGTATACCATTCAAGAAAACATTATTGACATCTAATTGATGTAACTTCCATTTAAAATTGGTTACTAGATAAATAAGAACTCTGACCGAGTCCATCTTAGCAATAGGAAAAACAGTTTTATTATAATCAACATCATAAGACTATGCATAACCTTGAGCAACCAACCGAGTCTTGTATCTAGCAATAGAACCAATTGGATTATACTTTATGGAGAAGACCCATTTTTACCCAACTACCTTTTTTTCCTAGCGAAAAAGTGGCCAAATGCCAAGTGGAATTGACATACATAGCCTAAATCTCTTCATCCATAGCAGATTTCCACCTGGGTTTAATGAAAGCCTCCTCATGGTGGAAGAAGACACTACGGACAAAAAAGAGACAACTCGAAGACAATCAGTGAGTGGAAACATAATGAGAGATAGAGTGTGAAGTAGATGGGGGTCTAACAGCAGTGGAGCGGGGCTCTTTGCAATGAGCAATGGGCCTAGTATATAAGGTGGTCCATAACTACTGGAGATGGAGGAGAACATAACTCGGGATCATGTGAAGACTCCATAGGTGACTGATCAACAGTTATAGAGAGAGGGTCTTCAGAAGGCTGGTCCACAGTTTGAAAATCATAATCCACCTGCATAAGTTACTTTGACATCCCTGTAGATGATGAGAAACTAGGAGGACAGCTACTAGAAAAATAGGGTTGATGCTAAAAAAAGGAAACATCGATTGAGATAAATATTTTCTTCAAGGATGAAGAGTAAGACATATAACCTATTTTTTTAATCTTTGGAATACCCCAAGAAAATGCACTTAATAGCCTCGGGAAGGAATTTACCCTGGGGAGGCCCTAAGTGATGAACAAAAGAGGTGAATCCAAATACCTTAGGTGCCAACGGAAAGGTAATTGAATCAGGAAACAGTTTGGAGAAGGGGATGGCACCTTTGATCACATTGGAAGGTATTAAGTCCAATAATACTGGGGAATATTCGTAGGCAACATAATAATTCGACCAACTTCTACAAATCGGACACACCATATTTTTAGGTGTATAAACACATGATGATTGATAAATGATCCATTTTTCCTTGCAAAAATTTTAAAAGAGAGGAAAAATACTCTTTAACATTGTTAGACTTGTTAGTTATTAGATGCCTTAATTCAATACTAATGAGAGCAATAAAAAATGGTGGAAAAAGAAAATCAAGCATGAATAACATAAGTTTTATACAGGTTTGCCTCAAGGGGAGATTACATCCTGTTTTCTGCTACTGCAGTAATACACTATGAAGTTGAAATAGACAAGAGAAATCGCACACCCTCATGTTTTTCTCTAACCTCTCTCAACTGCAATTGATGATCCTTCTCGATGATAAAACCTAACAACGACGCCCCCAATTAAAAATCCCAAACTACCCTTATTGAAATAGCAGTAAATATATTCGTATACCGACTCAGCATAAGGCGTTAATTAGGCTCCACAACTTAACAAGACTGAGAGATTTTGAGCTTAGTTTTAAATAGATTTTCTACCATACCACAAAAGGAGGTAAAAATAGGAAATACTTCATCCCTATTTTTATCAAATATTACCATGTAACTCTCGAGTAATCATCCACAAATATAAAAGAATACCTAGATTTAGATAAATTTGGGACATTAACAGGTCCTCACACATCGGAATGAACTAAAGTAAAAGGACTAGAAGCAATATTGTTTTGCTTGTGTTGAAAAATCCATCTATGGTGTTTCCCAAGCTCACAAAATTTATAGGACAACTGTGAAACCAAATGAAGGGAAGGAACTAAAAATTTTAAATTCGCTGATGAGGGATGGCCAACCCTTTTATGCCATTAGGAAGCCTCTTTTGTTATGGTTGTTGCTATTGTTGTCAACGTAGTAGGGTCCATATAGTAAATACCACCTCTCTCATGGCCGCCACCAATCACTCATTTTGTCTTGATGTTTTGAAATACACAATGAGATGGAAAAAAAAAAGTAATCGAACAATTTAGTCTTTTGGCCAACCGACACACCGACATAAGACTCAACAAAAATTGAGGAACAAACAAGATATTATAAAGTGAAAATTATGGTGAAATGGTAGATGTACAATACCCTGAATCCAAGTTTGTTATTCATTTGCAATGGAGACAAAGAGATCTAAAGTACATAGTGTCACAAAGGGTAAATTTTAAATTTTACCTGTGAAGTGTTTAGAGGCTTCATAATCAATGATCCAAGGCAAATTTCTAGAGCATGAGAGAAAGGAACACATACAAGTAGTAGTAATTGTCGAGGTAATGTTGCTTTAGGGAGCAACCATCATATTTTTAAACTTCTGAAACAATTCATGATCCTCTTCTGATAGAGTCAATCTTTATTTGAAGGATTATGAGGGTGTTTCACTATTGGTAAATGTAGTAGAAGTTGATGTTTGATTAACCTTGAAGTAAGGTGGTTTGCCATCTCTATCTCTTTCTCTGTCAGGTGTCTTTCCCTCCTCTTCCTTTACCTCTACCAGAACCATTGTTCCCTCTCCCTTGGGGGAACATAGATAAGTTTTCTACTTGTTCTGGTTGATTGTTGGACACCTTAACTAGAATCCAAAGCATGGTTGCACATAAATCATTAAAAGAAAGTTTTGTAGCAAAGCTAAGTTCCTATGACTTGGCAACATCTATGTAGGTAGTAGATTAGTAAGACATATAGCTGAGACCATGTCTTTCCTCTACTTTTCCTGTGTGGCAACATAAAGTGCATATGGTTGTGTAACCTTTCACTCTTGTAGCAACCCTCTAAATATGGCCAAGTATTCATGAAAAATATATTCACACTTTGTGTTGCACATCTCCTAAAAAATATCATAAATCTTTTGTAGACTATCAGGGGTAGAGTATAATCCAAAACATATGTCCCAGATTGTTTTGGTAGTCTCTAGGTGCACCACATTATTTGCTGCATGTTCCTCCATACTATTAATCAACTAGTTAATAACTAGTGAGTCTTCCCTCAACCACATATGGTAAGAAGGTTGATTTACATGCATTGGTAGCTGAGTTATATGCTCAACAAGGTCTCTAGTATTTAGAAAATGTTTCACACAGTGGGACCAATACAATTAATTACTCAAGCCTTTAAGTGGAGTTGTAGTAATCATCAAGGGATCACCTTTGATGAAATAAGCATATATAGAGGAAGAAGAAATATTTGACGATTCAAACATTATGACTTAAAAAATAACTTTTTTCCTAGAAAACTAGCACCTTTAGGTTAACTTAGGAGGAAATAGGACAAGAATTTATTAAAACTAACAAATATTTGAAGCTATGTAATGTCAAGTGATCAAATCCAACAAGTAACAAGCAAGGAAACAAACCAAAAGATCACACAAGCATGACCCCCTTTTTGAATTTTTGTTGTTGTTTGTGATTCTAAACCAGAATTCTAATCACTCGACAACCAATGGTGATTCAAAAGGGAAAAAAAATAACTAGGTAATGGTAAGAAAGCAATAAAAAATGAACTAGAATTAGTGATTACTTTCCAAAAGTATTCTTCAAACCCTAATTTAGGGTTTTAACAACTTAACTAAGCAGCCACTCCTTCGTCAAACCAAAACTTAAGGAGAACTTCAAGCGGAATTTTAGCATTCTTGAGAAGGGATTTTTGGCATAAAAATTAGATCAAACAAACAAGGAATGAAGGAAACTCGTGCACATGACAAAAGAGGTGATTTCAACCATTCAATATGAAGAAAAAAAAGGAATTTTGAGGGAGATAATTAGGTTTGAGTAAAAAAAACTTTGTGACTATCAAAAACTTGAATTGAATCCCTCATAATGTGAAACATAAGGTGTAACTTATCTGATTATGGAGAGAACTTGCTGAATAGACTTCAACTCTTTGCTCCTCTTCAAAACTAGCCAAACCCTTTGTTGCTTGAAGGCTTAATTGAATTTTCTTTCTATTAAACTTTCATAAGTTGGTCAACTTTACTTTAAACCCTAGAATTCTAGTTCTGATACAATGTTCAATCCTGGGGTTTAATCTATGGATTACTTAGTTTGAGAAGAAGAAGAAGAAGAAGAAGAAAGAGGAAGAAAGAAAGAAGAAGAGGAGAAGATGAGAAAGAAAGGCAAGAGCACAAGTTGAGGAGAGAAACTTTAGGGGTCAAGAGAGAGCACGAGTTTGAGCTCCCCCCCCCCCCCCCTCGATCTTATTTATATAGGTGGGACATGAATGCCCTAATACATAAGAATAAAAAAACTTAAATGAATCACTAATTACAACTTATGTCACTCACTCTCATAATTACATTAAATATCACTCAAATTACTTCAACATCCTACAATGATGTTTGAGGTCTTGAGTAGGCTTGATCCTTTTGAAGCTTTAGATCTTGAGATGCAATGACTCTTGAAAGTTTAATATATGAAATACTTGGTTTTGCAAATTATCAGATCTATTAAGTTTTGTTATCATAAAAAACAATAAGTGAGTCAACCTATGGTCTAACACTCTTCACCTATCTTTTCTATCATGGAACATTAGGGTGGGTTGGGAAGGGGATGAGGTGGAGACTTGACATATGACCCAAGAAGATGGTTGACCCGATTTACCCCATCACAAGGGTAGGATAGGATCCAATGACAAGTCGTGGTAGCATAGTGGCATTGGTTTTCACAACCAACTACCACCCTTAGCTTTTTCCTCCCCCTCTATTAAGCATGCAAAGAAGAAGCTGGCTCCTCCTCATGCTAAATATAGAGGAAGAACAAGCCTAGGCTTCTCCCTTGCAGATTTTTTTTATGATTTTTTAGTTCTACTTTATATGTGTGCTAGCATGATGTCACACCTACTTATCTTTTTAGGTCAATAACTCGATCAATTCTAATAACATTTACCTGATCTATAATTCACACAATTTATTTATTTATTGTATTTTTTGTGTTTTTATAAACAAAAAAATTGCTCATACATGCAGAAAATACTCCAATATAGAAACAAAGTACAAAGAGCTTTGATACGAATATGACAAAGGGAATGAATGGCTGTTTAACCTAAGACATAAAAATAAAAAATTACTTTCACTTGCTTCCCTAGTTACTCATTGATGGGCTCTTTAGTTTAATATAAATTGGGCACACAGATGTTTCATCATTGGGTTTCACTCATTATCCTCCTGGTAGTGGGAAACACTTACCACTAGTTTCTCTTTTGTCGTCTTCATGATTCCAAAGGTTGCTCTTTTGGGCATTGTCATCAGTAGACCAATGTGATTCATAGAAGCTGTAGAGGCTTTCACCCCAGATGAGAATGGATAGTGAACAATTCGGGATTGCAGCCAGTGTTGCCAGTTTGTTTCACTCACATGAAACAAAGAATAACCCACGTAGCATTGTGGGAAGATTTTCACTCTCATTAAACAATGAAGCACTCACACTACATGGGCTCACTGTTTTTCTGTTGTTTTTCTGTTGTTTTTTGTCCAGAACACAGCAAAGAGAATGAAGTGCAGAACACAGCTTCTTTTCTGTTGTTTTTGTCCAGAACACAGCAAAAGATGGAAGATCCTGACGCGCCACAGACAGAAGCAGACGCGGGGTCGCAAACTTCTGAAGGATGTCTGTCGGCGGCAAAGCTTCTTGCCTCCAGAACGATCATGAACAATCTTCAACGATCTTGAACGAAGCTGCTGTTGAATGTAATGGATAATGACTAACCAGGGACACGTCAGGGATAATGAGTCAAGGATTAGTCAAATGGAACCAGTTCGACTAAAAAAAAACTTTCCCTGAAAATCCTTAAATTATTTTTTCTACTTTTACTAACAAAGACAATAATTTCATTGATAGAAGAATATTTTTATTATATAATTTTTTTTATAAATTCCTCTTTCCTATTTAAACTGTGAAAAGTTTAGAGAACTTGGATTAGACTTGTAAGTTGTGTTTGCTCTATACTTATGGTACTTAATCATGTGGAGTAAGCCACCTATCAGATCAAGGGCATATTTCTATTTTTATGGTATTAGAGTAGTGCAAGTATATTTTGGATGTTAGAGTTGATTTTTTAAAGACAAGGGTAGTAAATTTAGAACGTCATTTGGTAGCAATGAGTTCCTTAAGTATATTTTGGGTTGAATAAGGTGTAAAAGTGTGCCATTTCCACTCCTCTTTGGTCATTTTTTCTTCTTATTCCTTCTTATGGAAGACCATGTTCTAGTTTTGGAAAAACCCTGAGATCTCGTTCCAAACAAGTATTTGTCGAGGTCTTTGCATGATTTACGAGATTCTATCCATGTTGAGTGCATCTACTGCATGTCTATGAGTTCTATCATTTGTTGCTTAAGGTGAGGTCAGAAAGGTACGTAGACTTAAGAAGACAATTTATAGGCTTAAACAAAGTTTTAAAGCATGGTTTAACAATTTTAGTGTAGTTCTTATGAGTCCCGTGTTTGCTAGATTGACTTCAACTTGGTATTTATTTTAAAATAATTGTTGACCTGTTTTGGAAGTGTTTCCGCCGACTTGAAGTATCGAAGAGCCCCGTTTTACGGCGTTCTTGGGTTTTTTAGGTCAGCTCTAAGTCCTAATGGTCCAAGAACAGCTAATTTTTCTTTGGAAAAGTACAAATAAATCATTAAGAATTAATTTGTTTTTTAAATTTCTACCAATCCACAAGTCTTCAAAAATAATCAATCATTTAAGTATTTCAATCAATTATTCATCTTTCCAAGTTGTTTATTTCTCATTGGGAATTCAAGCCAGTACTATTCTTTATATTGCATTGCTGTTTGGTTTAAATAGAAAAACTCTATCTCAGCCGAGTGATCCTCAAATAGCAAAAATCATTTGAAAACCAAATACAACTTATACGCATTTTTTCTCCCTCTTGACAACATACATCTTTTGGAAGATCTTGCAATTCCTGAAGGAACTCGTTTCAGGGAATAGTGCATAGATCAAACCATCTTGTCAAATATTATGTGGTTTGCTTCTAACACCTTTTTGAAGATCGGATGGCAGTTCCAATCCAGTCATCTGGAATCTCACCATTCACCTGCCCCTTGAGAGCTTTCAGAGAATGGTCTGTACCAGCCTGCAACACAAGACAAATTCAACACTTTACATTTAAGAGTTTAAGTGGACATGTGTTGCAGTGCTTCATCTGACTTTTGTACAAAAAACAACTCCTCTAGATTTAGGCGTTTATTGACTGAATAATTTTTTAGAGGTATCCAATTGGCTTTTACCTTAACAATATAGACATCGATTCCAAGCTTAGCTATCATGGCAGCTTCGGATATTTTGGTCACCATCCCCCCGGTTGTGTCGTGTGCCGCTACTGTGAATTCAACTGTTTTGGACAATCAACGAGTAATCTCACTAGTGTTTCAGTCAAAAGTGAATAAGTCTTATGTGATAAGGCAATAAGATGTGCAAGAAAGCCTGGTCCAGAAAGTTTTCAGTATAAAAAAAAAGACTCGAGTTAGATTCAAAGGTAATTTAGGTCCTTTACAAACTCCAAGCAGAACCCTAAAGGACCCAGGTCACTTTTACATGGCATATCACCACAATAAAAAGTACCTTGGTTATTTGAATGGTTTAGTGCTGGTTTCTGAATAGACCACTTCCCTTCTTCATCTACAGCTGTGAAGAGCGAAAGTGAACACAATTTAACCCCAGGAAAAAAAATCCAGATGTGGCAAAACCACATTTAGAAAACCTAGGCTAGTAGCAGATTTCCTACGTAATCTCTTGAGGTCAATGGACTTGAAAGACACACAAGAAAGTGAGCTCAAAAGAGGAGCACAAAAATCCTCACCAATCTCTCTAAGAAGCACAGCATTAGGATCTGATGGTGGCCGGTCATAAACACCCAAGACATCTGTCTTCATCAATCAAGATGTAGGAAAGACTGAAAAATTACTCTGCTATGTTGCATAAATAGAAGGCCACTATTTTAAAAGTAAACAAAACCCCTCTAAAAAAGTCAATGGAGCTTTTGTATCTAAATTTGGTATGGCTTTTAGGAAAAAGAAACTGATATAGAACATAAAACTAAATATGATGGATACAAGGAAGACAACATAGTCAGGCTTAAACTGTTCTGAAAGATGACGTATAATGACATCCCCACTTAATATGGTACAACCCTGTTCAATTACATAATTTTGACGTTAGTAATGGAAACAAGAAGTATATACTGATTGTATGCCTTATTCAAAAGATTTCCAACATAAATTTTGCTCATTAATTGATTTTCAAGTAACAGAAAAAAAGCACAAGATACAGGTGAGCAGTTTAGAGTGATCACCAGTGAGTTGTCAAACACTGCATCTCCATGCAAAACCTGCAAAAAAGGTTGTCAATTTAGTTCTATTCATGTTACTGTATCATTTAGCTTCTTGTAATCCAGAAAAGATACCAAAAACAGGAAAGTTAACATCCAGTGGTCAGGGCATAAAACAAAAAATCAAACTTACAGGAACAAAACCAGATGTAATAGCCTTGACCACCTGAGAGTTACACGCAATAGCAATCTGTAGATAGATGAAAATTAGTTTCAGTCCTTTTTTTTTTTTTTGAAAATGTAAAGTAGTTCAAAGCTGCAATCACGCCCTCTTTCTCCTTGCAATGGTGGTAGAGGCCGCTAAAAACACTAAGCACCAAAGCATCCTACAGTTTTATCTGACTTGGGTAGGCCACCCCAAAATTCAGCATTAGAGATGCCCAAGCTACTCAACATTAGGAGGTTTTCATGTGGATGGCTGCCCAATTGATAACTTGACAACAGTTCTTTTCCAACTCTTCAAGCCTTTGATAAGTCATGCTTAACTTGGTAAATTGGATGAAGACCTGCACAAACCGCTAGCATGACAGCCTCCATTTTAAGGTCATGCAGAAGTCCGACACATGAAATCCAAAATATGCTATGGTGCAGTATTTATTACCATTGCTTGATCCATGTTATCTTTATGCAGGGCATAACAGACAAAGTAGTTAAGCAGAAAACAATATTTTTTTTTATTTTTTATAGAATGGAAGACAGTATCATTTCTATAATTGAAAACTTCTGTCAGCATTCATAAAATCACTCAGTTTTAGGTGCATGACAACCCATAGAAATTTTCTTTCTGTTGGAAAGTAAACCCAGTGGGTAAAATTATAATTTTAGTACTATTTAAAAAAAACAAAATTATAATTTTAGTTCAGCTTTTAAACTTTCTTTTATTTTCCTACATAGACAGACAATCTTGTAATTTGTTCTTAATGAAAGTTAAAAATAAAAGCTAGGAGGAGAAGGGACGGATGAGCTAAGCCCTAATAGCTCTTTCCTACTTCTTCTCTTTCCAACAGCTAGCACTCTTCACTCTCTTCTCTACTCAGCTCTTCTTCATCTTCTCTTACCTTTTTCTTCTTCTTCTTCTTCTTCTTACATCTAACTAAAGGTTTCACTTTTATCAGTGCATTGAACCCTATAATCTAACATGGTATGAAAGCAGGGGTCCTAGGGTTCCAAAAGGAAGTTGTTGTTCATGATTAATTGACATGCTAGCGCTGGGTTTCCAACAGCTTTATCATTCGGAATTCAGATAGTGTTCAAAGATTCTCTTTTTTTTTTTCTTCTTTCCTTGCCTTTGAATAAAAGCCAGGTATGCATCTGTAAAATCAGATATATGGTCCTGGATTCCGTTCATCCAGTTTGTTGAACTTTTGTCACTTGAAAATTTATGAGTCACTCACTTATTCAAGATATTCCCTTGATCCCTTAAACAAGCATTATCACAATCTTTTTTTTAGTTGTTTCCTGCTGCAATGAGCTTAAAACCATCCTCCTCTCATATTTGGATAAGTCTTTCCTCTCCATACTGAGTTTTTATTGTTTGAAGATTGAAAAAAAAAAAAAGGAGCTTTGATGAACTGCGGCAAACCTATATTCTTGAACAGCAGCCAAATCTTTCTTTCATGTTCGTGTCTTGTTTTCTCTCAAGATTCTTATGCTTTTTGGCAACTATTGGATTTTCCGAAAACTCCTTTCTGATCCTTCAGATGCCATAGGATTTTCCGATCTTGAAGAATTCCTAGGTGAGTAGACCTCCCTTGTCTTATGGGAGTCTCCTATTGCATGCAGGATACTTCTTAAACCCTGCATGCAGAATTTGATTTCACGTAAAACACTTGAGTTTCCCTATTGAGGTTCTTCTACTTAAACCTCGCATGGTCTCTTTGTTTTCTGTTAAATTTGTCTACTCGAACCCATGGCCGAAAAAAGTGTTACCCATATGCTACGAGAGAATGAGGTCAGGGTAGAAGTAACCAAGGCAGAGGACGAGGAGACAAATTCAATAGCAGTGGTAATGGTAACTCCTTCCAGAGGACAAACAGTGTGGGGCACTTAATCACCACATGTTGGAAATAGCATGGAAAACCTGAATGGGTTACAGCTTGGTCTCTCAATAAAACTGCAGAAATATCTGACTCTTCTAAAGGGAAAATGGTATTGACTGATGAAGATTTTGAACTTCTTAAAACACTCTTGTATGATGAACACTATTTGCACTACTCCCTCTGCTACTACTGCCACAGTAATTGCAGGTATGATTTCTCAAACTTCTCACACCTCTTCTCCTTGGATTATTGACTTAGAGGCCCTTGAGCACTTGACTGGGAACACTGGTTTATTATTTTTTGTCTCCTCATTCCAAAAATAGATTTGTATCCGTTGCTGATGGGTCCAAACAAAGGTACAAGAAATTGGTTCTTCCTCACCTACACCTTTATTTCAACTATCTAATGTTCCACATATTCCTAAGTTTCTATATTTGTAAGTCAAATAACTAAAAATTTTAATTCCAATGTAACTTTTTACCCTGCTCATTGTGTTTTCTAAGATTTACAGACCAAATAGATGATTGGTGGGGGCCATGAGTAAGGTCTCTATTTCTTGGATCGTCCAGCGGTTGTTGCTACAACAACATCACAACAACAGGCTCATTAGTGGCATAATACATTAGGTCACCATTCAGCTTCTTCCGTAAAATCTACAGTACCATCATTGAAGAATGTTTCAGATTTCTCTTGTGAAGTTTGTCACTTAAGTAAACATCACAGAAGTTCCTTTCCCAATCATTATGGAAGTGTTAGTAACACCCTTTTTCCTTGTCGCATTTTGATATTTAGGGACCAATACAAGTTTGGAATATAAATCATTCCAAGTATTTTATCATATTTGTGAACGATATGACTAGAGTTACACGGTTATTTTTAATGAAAGACAAATCTGAAGTGTTACCTATTCTTCAATCTTTCTATGCAACGGTCTCCACTCAATTCTATGCTAAATTAAAATTTTCCAATCCGATAGTGCCAAGAAATACATATCTTCTAATCTACAATCATTCTGTACAAAAACTGCCATCATTCACCAAATCTCATGTGTCTACTCTCCATAACAAAATAGTGTGGCTGAAAAAAAAAAAATAGACACTTGTTTGAGGTTGCCCGTGCATTGTTACAGTGTATGAATGCCCTACAATTCTATTGGCCACATGTAATTCTCACAGCTTGTTTTCTTATTAATTGAATGTTTTTTTATTGTTCTTGATAATAATATCCATATTCAGCCCTTTTTCCAACTGATAATGTTTTCTCCCTTCCTCCAAAGGTGTTTGGTGGCACATGTTTTGTGCATGACATACATATCCCCTAACAAGAAGAAATTTGCACCTTGAGCATTTCAATGCGTATTCTTGGGCTATTTTAGAACTCAAAAAAGTTATTTATGCTACAATCTTTCCATGAAAAAATTGTTTGTCTCGGCTGATGTAACCTTTATTGAAGATTAACCATTTCATCAAAACACTCGTGGTCCTATAGGTTTTTCTTCATCTCCAAGTATGTCCAAACCTATTGTGCCACTGCAAGATCCTCTATAGAAGCTCAAATGTGAGGTGCCACAACATTCTACTTTTGAGACTTTTGTTCTGCTGGTTGATCAACCACATGTGAACTCTATAGATCCTTCTGAGGTGAGTCTACTTCTCCACCGTATGATTCTCCATCATATTTGGTCCCCCATATGGTTCTCGACTCTTAGCTATTTTCTAGAGTACTAGGTTTTGGACTTAACAACCTCCCTCTACTTCTCATCCACTCATTAATTTTACGTCCTTTCATCGGGTATCCCCTAGTTGTATAACTTCCTTGCAGCCCTATCATCTGTGTCTATTCCTCAATCATTTCAAGATGCCCTCAAGCATCCAAATTGTAGAGTAGCAATGGCATAAGAGATGACAACTCCTTATGAAAATAAAACATTAGTGGTAGTGCCACTTCCAACACATAAAAAGCGATGGGATGTAGATGGGTCTTTATAGTTAAACACAATGCCGATGGCAGCAATGCTATATTGAAGGCCAGGTTGGTAGCAACAAGGTATATACACAATGTTATAGTGTTTGATTATGAGAAAATGTTCTCTCCAGTGGCCAAGCTCATTTCTGTATATAATCTTATATCACTTGCTGCAAACTTTAAGTGGTATTTTCATCAACTTGATGTAAAAAATGTTTTCATTAACAGAGATCTTCAAGAGGAATTGTATATGGTGTCAAGAGATTTTCCTTTCCCGATTGATTTTCATATAGAGAAGAGGGAACTTAGGGAACATATAGTCTCGTAAGTGATAATAAATATAAATTTACAATAATTACCCTATTCCTATTTTACATATATGTTAACATCCCCCCTCAAATAGATGCTGGTAAGTCAACCAGTAACAATTTGCCAACCAAAAATTTATGTCGTTGTTGAGTCATTGCTTTGGTGAAGACATCGTCCACTTGGAGATCCGAAGAAATGTAAGGAAGAGATATCACCCGACTCTCCAAGATATCTCGGATAGAATGACAATCAACCTCAATGTGCTTGGTGCGTTCATGGAAAACGGGATTGGTGGCAATCTGAATAGCACTGGTGTTATCAGCATGAAGAGGGGTAGAAGTAGTCTGAGGAAAGTCAAGCTCCGAAAGAAGACCACGTAGCCATACAATCTCAGAATAAGCAGTAGACATGGCATGGTACTTGGCCTCAGTAGAGGATTTTGAAACACGATCCTGTTTCTTACATCTCCAAGAAATTAAAGCATCACTTAAAAACATACACCACCCGTAGTAGATCGACATGTATCTATACACCCAGCCCAATCAGCATCACTATAAGCAACAAGTTGAAGGGATGAGCCGGTAGGAAAGAATAACCCACAAGTAGGAGAACCTCGAAGATAGCGAATGATGCATCGAACTGCAGTAATATGGAGATGCCGAGGAGAGGACATAAACTGACTGACCTGGTGAACTGCATATGAGATATTGGGGCGGGTAGTGGTCAAGTAGATGAGAGTCCCAACCAGGCGCTGATATAAAGTAGGGTCATCTAGAAGGTCCCCTTCATCTTTCCTATATTTGACATTGACCTCCATAGGAGTATCAACCAAAGAAGTGTCCTCCAAACCAGCCAAGGTAATAATATCTTGAATATACTTATGCTGATTTATGAAAATACCATTGGCCCGATGATGTACTTCAAGTCATAAGAAGTAGGTGAGCTGACCAAGATCTTTCATATGAAAAGTGACATGCAACAACTGTTGAACCTTAGTAATCAAACCACAGTCAGTGCCAGTAATTATAATATCATCCACATCAACCACCTGGTTTTGTGGTTGGGGGGAGTTGATGCACAAACTAAAAAAATCATTGTATGGGTTAAAATAATCACCTAGAGCTTGGTTTTGATAAATTAAGCAAAGTGATGGATTCGATCTGGTTTCGCTAGTTGTGTTGCGGATCACTCTACTTTTGTGAAGCATACTAACAAAGAAGTAATACTTATGGTAGTGTATGTAGACAATATTGTTTTCACAAGAAGTGATTAATATGAAATTCAACAAATGAAAGATGAGCTATGTAGAGAATTCTTGACAAAAGACCTGAGATTATTCAAGTATTTTCTTGGCATTGGGGTGCTATAGTCTAAGCATGATATGATCTTGTCTCAATGAAAATATGTGCTTGATTTACTTAAGGAAATAGGTATTTTAGAATGTAGACCTATAGATATTCCAATGGACACTAATGTTAAGCTATGTGCTAGCTTAGATGCAGATGTACATGTTGGAAGATTTCACATGTGCTAGCTTACATGTGGGCAAGTTGATTTATCTTATAATGACTAGATTGACATCTCATTTGCAGTTGGTATTGTTAGTCAGTATATGCACAAACCACAAGCTTTGCACTAGCAAGCTCTAGAGAGGATGTTTTGATATTTGAAAAGATCTCCTAGACAAGGTCTTCTATATAAAGTCATGGCCATATTAATATTGAAGGGTTTGCAAATGCTAATTGGGTTGGCTCTCTAGATGACCAAAAATCTACTTCACGGTATTGTGCACTAGTTGAAGGAAATTTAGAAACTTGGAGAAGTAAGGACCTAAAGAAGTAAGAAACAAAATGTAGTCACCCAGTCTAGTGAAGTGGCAGAATGTAGAGCAATGATACACACAATAAGTGAAATGTTATGGGTAAAACCTTCACTCTCAGAACTTGGATTTCATAAAGTGTCCATTGCAACAATCAAGCAACAATACACATTGCCTCAAATCCCGTCTTTCATGAAAGAACAAAGAATATTGAGATAAACTATCACTTCATTCGAGAAAATTACAAGTTGGGATTATATGCCTTAAATATGTCTCCTCTCAAAGTCAAGTTGTTGATATCTTCACCAAGGCCATTGCAGTAGGATTACTTCATTCAACTTGTTCCAAGCCGGGTGCAAAATTACATGTATGCACCAGTTTGATGAGTGTTGGAAAGTAAACCTAGTGGGTAAAATTGTAATTTTAGTTCAACTTTTATCTTTGTCTTTTATTCTCCTACATAGAGGAACAATCTTGTAATATGCTCTAATGAAAGCTGTAAACAAGAAGCTAGGAGAAGAAGGGACGAATGAGCTCTCTCCTTCTTCCTCTCTTTCTTTCCATCAACTAAGCACTCTTCACTCTCCTCCCTACTCGGCTCTTCTCCATCTCTTCCCTTCTATTTCTTCTTCTTCTTCTTCTTCTTCTTCTTCTAATGATGATGATGATGACATCTAACTAAAGGTTTTACTTTTATCAGTGCATGGAACCCTACTTTTCCCTTTCATCTAAATAAGAAGATAGGAGGAAAAGGGACAAATGAGCTATCTCCTTCTTCCTCTCTTTCTTTCCAATTGACTAAGCACTCTTCACTCTCCTCCCTACTCGGCTCTTCTCCATCTTCTCTTCCCTTCTTCTTCTTCTTCTTCCTCTTACATCTAACTAAAGTTTTCACTTTTTATTAGTTCATTGAACCCTAATTTTCCCTTTCATCCAGATCTGGCTCCTCAAGTGCTGGTTGGCCAATTTAACAATGTGAAAATAGTACTCAAGTAGCTACCAAAAATAATCAAGTCCAGTTACAGGTTTTCTGAATGCTTCTAACATTTCTTTCACAAGTCGACCAGCCACAAGCGAAAGGAGGCATTCCAATAGACGGGATTCCCTCTGCAAATACATAAAAGAAATTTATCACATCAGGGATTTTCTGGATAAGTTTTCAATTAGAACTTAAACAGAACTTATTCAAAGATATCAACAAAGAGAACCACGGTATGCTCAAATAAAGGATGTTGATGTAGTACATAACTCCAATGTTGAAGAAATTGTTGAAATGTATGTGAACAGGCTCACCTAAACTATTGAAGGTTTATGAAAGGAGAAAGACTAAAAAAACAGCACTCACTATTTTTAGAAAGTCACTTTTTTGGAAAGTACCATCTGTTAGTACTTTCTTTCAAAAGAAAGCAAGTTTTTAATTGTATTAAGTTCCCTTGTTTGTTAATAAGTCCCAATTAGAAGAATTTTATTTAGGAAAGTGTTCAATTAGTAGTTTCCTTTATTAGTAGTCAATTTAGGAAAGTTATAAAGTTTTTTTTTTTTTTAAATGAGTCATAAAGTTTTATTGTTGGTAGTTTTTTTTTAGTTAATGGATAGATTCTACCAACAATGTACACTTTATGACTTTCCTAAATTGACTACTAATAAAAGAAACTATTAACCATTCCTAAATAAAACTCTCTTAATCGGGACTTATTACAAATTAGGAAAGTAATAAAAATAAAAACTTCTTGACTTTCATTTAATAGTGTTAAGGAATAGTCCCACATGGATTAGTAAGTACCAAGATCTTGAGTTTATTAGTTGGGAACGAGACTTCCTAAGTTGGCTAGTCATTTTGGGATAGACCTTGGACCCAACTTCACATGGTATTAAAGCAAGTACTCATATGTGGGCCTACACCTAAATTATCCACTCCTAGAGCGACAAAAGAAGGTCTACACCTAAATTATCCACTTGTAGAGCCACAAAAAGGGCCTACACATGAGGGGGAGTGTTAAGGAATAGTCCCACTTGAATTAGTGAGTACAAAGATCTTGAGTTTATTAGTTGGGAAAGAGACTTCCTAAACCATTTTGGGATAGGCCTTGGACCCAACTTCACAAATAGAAAGTACTAAACCATGGTACTTATAGAAAATAGTAAATTGTTGTCTTTTGAGTCTTCCTCTTTCCTTTTATGCTTCCTCCTTTCATAAACATTCAATGGTTTAGGGTAACTTAGTTTGTCCTCATACTTTTCAGCAATCTTCAACAATAGAGTTATGTACTACAATAGATGCTTAGCAATCTCAAAAATGACAATACAAGCAACAATCATCCCGTCTCCAGCTGGATTTTTCAAAACATTATATAGACCAAAAACTGGGTAAAAAGTTTTTAAAAATTAGGCAAAATTAGGCAAACTTCAATCACTATAATTTCTAATTATCTTCTTAGGATATCACATGGATTTATGGGGCCCATTTGAGGATAAGTATTTAAATCATCTAAGGTTTCTATTTCTATCAATTTCAATCTATATGTGAATTTATTTATTCTAAACCTATATGATCAAGTATTATCCAAATTACATAGTGAATATTTTTTGGATTTTTTATATGTTGATGGTGGAAGTGATGATGGATTGATGGATGGAAATAAAATATGATTCAAAAAAAGATGGGAAAATGGATTGTGAAAGGGAGTAGATTGAAAAAACTGGGGTAACTTGGCCTTTAGAGAGCTGTCCTCCAACTTTGCAAGACCGAAGCATTCAAAATCTTAAGGCCCAACTCTCTCTCTCTCTCTCTCTCCATTGTCTTATGCGTCAATGAAAGGTTACGACTACATGACCTTTTTTCCCTTAATCAAGAACCCAAATTTTTAGTCACATAATAACCAACTACCCCTAGTAACAAAGAACTCAAAATCTCACTTTATTCCCTCCAAGAATAGACCTTATCAAACCTTTCCCTTCACCCCCAAATAATCCAATGCAAATTGTCTATCAAGGAAGTTTGCCAACGAAACAAAAAAGAAAGAGCAGGTATTGAGGTTGTAGAACCCTTCCAAAGCAATTACACTTGAGGTATTATATAACCCTTCTGAATGCGAGAGTATCCTAAGAAAATACATTTGACAGATTTTGAATCAACTTTACTTCACTGTGGTGAGGTAACATGAACAAAAAATGTCAAGGGAAGCGAAAAAGGATCATCGTGTGGAAACAATAATGAATATGGAGATTTATGACCGAGAACTGAAGAGGGTAGCCTATTTATAAGAAAGCAAGCAGTAAATATGGCATGTGGCCAATAAAAGTATGGTACTTTCATGGTATATAATAAGTTGCGAGCTACCTCTAGAAATGATGGTTCTTCCGTTCTGCTATACCGCTCTATTGAGGGGTGTAGACACAAGACGTTTGATAAATAATGACATTTTCTTGACAAAAGGAGTCAATGTCAATAGAGAGATATTCTTTGGCATTATCAGACTAAAGTAGTTTTATTTTCTGACCAAATTGAGTGACCACCATAGCATAAAGGACTTAAAGATTGATGAAATTTTAGGTCACTCTTTAAAAAGAAATATCCATGTGGTACGAGTAAAATCATCAATAAAGGTAATAAAGTACTTAACTCGGGAAATGTTTGAAATGCTTAAGGGTCCCCATACATCTGTGTGAATTAACAATTTTTTATTTTTTTTTGAAAAAAATATATTAATAAAAAAGGAGAAATTACAAAATTTGGGGGAGCGTGTCCCTTACAACCAACGATTGTAGGGTAGCTCCCTGCCTGGCAAGCACATCTACCGCTGAATTTTCGGATTTCGGAAAGTGAGTCCAAATACAAGAAACAATTGAGGTAATTTCTAAAATTTCCCTAAACGTAACCCAATGCCTCCATAGAGGAGAGGATGCGTTCTCACACCAGCCTATTACCACTTTTGAGTCACCTTCAATATGAAGAGGCCCCCTGCATTTATCTCTGAAGATGCGAAGACCGGAGAGGAGACCATGTAAGTCAGCAGATGTAGAGTCAGATATAACAAGAAGGTCGGCATAAGTGAAGAGCTGATTACCAGAATGGTCTGAAATAACTCCTCCGAAACCAGAAATCTCAGGGTTACCAAGATACGAGCAATCAAAATTTAACTTGAGATAACCAGGATCAGGAGGAGTCCATTCTTGCATGACCGGAAGTTTTTTCCCAATGTGCATCATAGCTAAGTTTTCCCTGTTTTCACGAATGGAGGAGCCCAGATAGGAAGAGAATGCTTTCTTTGTTAAAAGCCAAGTTGATATATGACCTACCACTCGATCCGCAACCCGGTTTGAAGATTCGCTTTTTGCATCAAATCGTCTTCTATTGCGCTCATTCCAAAACCCCCACGGTATGAAACTGGCACAGGCAGAGAGCATTAGCTTTCCAAGGCTCGACAGAGGCGTACCAATGAGAGATTTACTGAGCGAGAGTAGATCAGCCGCCATGCAGAATTGTAACCCAAACTTTCCAAGAATGCTGATCCACACCTTCCAAGAGAAACTACAATGGAGCATGTTAAGTACTTAACAGAGCAGAATGTGGCTAGTAGTTTCAATGTCAGAGTTGCAGAATGGACACAAGGGATTAATGGAGGGGTGTCCTCTTCTTCTCAACACGGCTGCCGAGAGAATTTTGCCTTGACAGGCACACCATATGAAGAATTTTACCTTTGGAGGAGCACATAAACGTCATAGAAAATTGATCTCATTCTCCCTCCAAGACGAAATACTGCCATTTAAGAAGCCGTATGCGGATGAGACCGTGAAAGAACCCTTTTTATCCGGCCACCAAATGAGCTTGTCAGCCTCCAGAGGACGGATTTTAAATGAAGCAACAAGGTCCATCAATCGACTAGCCTCCAAAGCCTCACTATCTGAGAGACCCCTTCTAGGATGGAGGCTCATACCCCCCCCCCCCCCCCCTCCTCTCAAAAGCTTCTGCTACTGATATGTCTCTGCGAGATGTGAGGAGAAAAAGACTTCTGAATGCAGCCAACAGGGGCTCCTGCCCTATCCACAAGTCCTCCCAAAACTTGAGCAATCTACCATTGCCTGCATAGAATCTACTTGCAGAATGAAATTTTGGAAGCAGAAGGTATAGAGCTCTCCATATTGAGGAAAGTCCTCTTCGATTCCCACCAGACATCCACCAATGAGGGTCCCCACCCAGCTTTGCAAGAACCATTTCCTTCCAAAGATTTGAGGAGTGGGTATTAAACTTCCATAGCCATTTTAGCAGCAATGCTTGATTCATGTCTCTAGATTTCCGGATTCCCAGGCCACCCATATTCTTTGGCATGCATACTTCATCCCAACTAACCAAATGGTACTTAAAAGCATCACTCGATCCCCTCCATAGGAATCTTCTTTTTAGCCTATCCATAACCTTACAAATTGCAACAGGACAAGGCATAAAAGACAGGGCATAATTGGGGATTCCTGCTATGCAGGACTTGAGAAGGATGAGCCTCCCCGCTTTACTAAGTAGACGCCCCTTCCATGATGCAAGGCGGGATTCCATTTTTTCCACCACCGGATTCCAAAGACTCTTGCATATATGCCCATTGAAAAGAGGTAAAACAAGATATGTTGCAGGTAAGTGGCTTATTGTGCATCCAAATATACTTGCCATTTCTGTAAGAAGCTCAGGGTTAACATTGAAGCCCATGAGGGAAGTCTTTCCCCAATTTACTTTCTGACCAAAGGCTAATTCAAAGAGCCCCAACACAGCTTTAATCTTTCTTGCACAATCAGTGTTGCCGACTCCAAAAATGATGGTATCATCTGCATACTGGAGAATGGGAATATTGAAAGCTGGACTGGAACTAGTAGGGGGGAGCCACCCAAGATTACCTACCGAGTAGAACATCGCAGACAAAAATTCACCAACCATATTGAATAAAAGCGGGGAGAGAGGGTCTCCCTGTCTAATTCGTAGGAACACCTTTATATTCAGGCCGAGGAAAGTATGTGGCCCTCTGGTGTTTGCTCAGTTGACACACTTCACAATTTAAATTTGACATATTTTTGAATGTAGGAAAAAGAAGATGAAGAGATTGTGCGGATGGATGTCCCAACCAATTGTGTCATAGACTCGCCTCGGTATACTTGGTTGAGAAGATATTTATTTAAGGCACATCCAGGTAGTAGAACCCCCCTTGTTCACGGCCTCCACCAATCACCTGCTTCGTTGTAAGATCCTGAAACACATAGGAAGTGTGTGAGAAAGTGATGGAGCAATTGAAATGCTTAGTAAAATGACTAACAGATAAAAGGTTCAAGGGAAAGGTAGGAACAAAAAGGATATCTGGGAGCAGAAGCGATGGTGTAACAGAGGTGGATCCTTTCCCGAGAACTTTAGTCTGGGATCCATCAACTATGGTAACAAATTTATCTTAGAAACAAGGAGAGACAGAGTGGAGTAAACCTTTGTTACCGGTGAGATGCTCGGAGGCCCTTATGTCAATTATCCAGGATGAAAGGAGGAAGGGGCAGAGAGCATACTTAAAGCAGTGGTGGTAGCAGCAATGGAGGAGAAACTTGGAGGAGAGACCATCAAAGTTTTCATTTTCTGGAATAAGTAGCAGCAATGGAGGAGGAACTTGGAGGAGAGACCATCAAAGTTTTCATTTTCTGGAATAAGTCATACTCATCATCGATAAGGGTCTTTTTTTTTGTCGGTTGGGCAGACTTGTCCTCCTTTGTACCACCAACTAAGGCTTGATTAGTCATGGCCCATTCTGGCTTGCCATGGATTTTCCAGCACTGATCGATGGTGTGGCCATATCTCCCACAGTGGGTGCATTCTTTGCCGTCTATTCTAGAGGAACTAGTCCTTCCACCTCTTCCTCGACCTCCTCTATAATTTCTTCCACGGCCTTGGCCACAGTCGGTTGATGTGCCCCTATTACCGGAGTACATAGCTGATGATACTTCAGTAGGAGAAGGGGGAGAAGAATCTAGAATGTTGAGTAATGTGGCACATACATCATCAAAGGTGGGAATAGTAGAGGAGCTAAGGAGTTGAGTTTTAGCAACCTCGAGATACAGCTTAATATTTGCTATATAGATAGCAGTTGCTAAGGCTTCCTTTTGCTGGTCTTGGACAAAGACATCAGTGGAGTTAGGTTGCGCTAGCTTCCATTCTTGAAGAAGACCTTTGAATCTAGCCAAGTACCCATGTATATTTTCTCCTTGTTTGGTATTAAACATACTTTGGGGAATATCATATGGCCTTTGTAATTTGTCAGAGCTAGAGTACAACTTAGAACATGTTTCCAAATTTGCTTAGCTATGTCTAGATGGACAACATTATTGGAGACGAGCTCTTCTATGCAAAGTGTCATTCTTTAATCACTTAATGTAAGCAATATCGTCCTCATCAATGGGTGGCCCAAGCTTCGTTAGGTGACCTAGTAGGTCCTTTGTAATAAGAAACCATCGAACCAATTTGAACCACCTCAAGTAATTGGATATCCCTCGCAAGGGTATGGTGGTAATCTTGAGAATATCATTCTAACTACCCAAGTATTCGTCAGCCATGAGAGACAATTCAAGGGTAACAGTTTACTCAAAAGGTGAGATAGCCTAAGTAAGAGGCTTCAAGAACCAAGTGAAGCCAAGGACTAGCTTGGATATATGGAAGGAGAACCTGAGCTTAACCAGGCTTTTAGGAAATGAAGGGACCTACTTAGGCAAGAAAACTTGCTGGCCAAAAATTGATTTAATCAATTCTCTAGTTTTCCTTTTAGAGAATAGGAAAAATCAATCAACAATCACTAAATCAATCCAGGGAATATTGCATGCAGAGTAAGATCTTTCCAAAAATATTTCTTTGACGCCATCTTGAATACAACCAGTCTAGATTCAAATCTTCATGAGTTAGGCAAGATATGATTGCTTGAAATTAAAATAAATTAAGCCTAATCAAGGAGATGTTGAGGGGTTGTAAGATCTCAAAAAAACCCAGAAACTTTCTTCAAATAGATTGGTGCCACCTTGGCTTTCCAAAGGAACACTTCCTTAATTCTTTTGTTCTTGCTTCCTTTTATGTAACAACAATCTTCCAATCCTCAATTTCTCGTGAAGATTCAGGCAAGAACAAGAAGTCAACTCGTGGCTTTGAATCAAACAAGAGGTTCGACCTCTCTTTTTTAAAACAACTTTGCACAAAGTGTTTGTGTTAAACCGGCCTTCTTCTTTCAGCTTCTCCTTTCTTTTTTAATAAAAAAAAAAACTGATGAACTTGGCATAAGAGATGGGCATATCTCTGTAATGCTCATAGCAAGTTCGAGACCTAATGCAAAGGCCGAATATCGAGCAATGACTCACATGGTTAGTGAGCTTATGTGGATTAAGTTTGTTCTTCTTGAGTTTGGTTTCTACTTACTAGGTCCTGTGATCATGAAGTGTGATAATCAGATGGTCATCTTCATTGCAAGCAACCATGTATTCCACAAGAGAACTAAACATATAGATGTGAAATCTTCAGACCAGTTGGGGGATGTGTTTACGAATCCATTGGAAAGACATGAACATGAATCCTTCTGCAACAAGCTAGGGTTATTTGATATCTACTCTCCAACTTAGACGAGGGTGGGGTGGGGTGGGTTGGCACCTACTCCAAGGCAACAACTGATGCTCCTCTCCAAAGTTTTTCTTCTCCTTATATCTCATCTTTTCTCATTCAAATCTCTGATTTTTTAACAAGAAACAAAATAGAAGGCTTGTTGGCAAGCTAATTTTCTTGACATTGACTCAGCCAACTATTGTATACATGGTTGAAACAGTGAGTCGATTTATAATGAACCCAAAGGAATTGGCATTTGAAGACTATGTATAGGATTTCAAACCATCTAACAATCTAGCTTGTAAATGTCATTGTCTCTTCGACATTGTAAATTATTCTAATGCTCATTATGTTGGGTCTCATATGAATAGGTGGTCTGCCGCAAGGTTTTGCACAACTGTTGGTAGAAATTTGGTTTTATAAAACAGTAAGAAGCAAATAGTTGTGCCAAAAATCAAGTTCAAAAGCAAAACACAAATTGATGACTTATAGAATGTGTGTCAACTGATGTGGAGTAAGTATTCATAGAGGTTTTTTTTTCAGTTATTGCTCACTTGACATGGCACATAACAACAAGGGAGCCCCACCTACATCTGGCAATTCAATATTTCATGATTGCAGAAAAAACCTAAATGAACCACCACTTTATCCAAGATATCCAGCTGTTTGGGAAGATTTGTACTCCGCATGTTTGGCCCAAGGATTAGCTAGGAGATAATTCTTCCAAGGCTGCATTGCCTACACTTTTTACAATGCTCTATAACAAGACAAACCTACTAGATATGCTCCACCTTGACACGAAGTACCAAGTATTACAGTTTTACAAGTAATACAATAGTAGCGTTACTTTATTCAGATGACATATGAATGTGTTTTCTCAGTTCTGTTATAAGGACCATAATTGTAAATTTTTCAATATTTTAACTTAGTGCATTAAATGAAAAGGGAGAACAAAGGAGGGAGTGATTGCTGAATTGAATAAACCCTTCTTCCACTGTTTTGAGTCTATTTATTCTCACTCTTCTTGATCTCCCACTTGATTGAATCCTTCTTCAATATCCCTGTTCTACATCTAATCTTGAGATATTACTGTCTCTTCTATGTACTTTATTACTGAAGGCATGTTTGTAATTTTATAGAATAACTTAAGCTGACCTTTTGAAAAATTAGATCTAAAACATTAGAGAGGTTCAACAGATGCTTCAGTTTGACAATTTTCGTTTTCCAGAAACCACAATCTTCTCCATTCCTTCTTCTATCTTTTTTTACTTTCATCTCTTATTTTCTGTTATATCACCTTTCTCTTTATTTCTTCACTATTCTCTTTAATCACAATTACAAAGACAACAAGAGCCATTCCATTATAAGCAAGAATTGGTCAAGCAACAAGATATAAGTCATCAGTTGAACATTGATCTGGATGACTGTATCTGGTGTAGACTTTGTTGGGAACTATACATTACATTAAACTGTATTAAACCAAAACACTCAAATAACTCAAGATTCAGCTTGACTAAGTGAAACCAAGATATGACAGAGAAAGCAATATTCAAAGCCATACCTCTGGCAAGGGCTCTCACTATTTCTAGATTGAGAGAAGTGACCTGAAATAACAGAAGATAAAGGAAGAGTATAAATATAAGGAACAGGATTCTTACATAAAGCAACCTTAGAAGTCAAGAATGAGAACACAAAAAAATCCAGAAATAAGATAGAACAGTTAAGATTCAAAAAGTCATCTTTTTGTATTTAGCATTACTGCTGCACCATTTTTTTTATTTTCCAAGAGAGACAGAGGACTTTCTTAGCTATCAACTCATACAACTTTTTATGCTCATTCAGCTATTATAAGTGCTTTGGGATGCCCAGGACCGGCTGGTACGGGTGGGGTGGGGTGGGGGTTTCAGGAATCATAGTGGAGAGACTATCTTCTCCTATGTTGGGCCTGTGAGCATTGCAGATTCTACCACTGCGGAGGTGAATGCTCTTCATCTTGGATTAAAGATTTTCAAAGACAGACTTCAAGGGAAGTTGCTGATTGAGGGAGACTCTAAAGTGGGCATAAGCTGGTGCTCTAACAGCCTCTCCCCCTTGGCGGCATTGGCAATTACTTCATCTATAGTAGATATTGTATCTTCCATTCTTTTGTACTTGGAATCACATTCCTGGGTCAGCCAATTATGTGGCTGATAGGCTAGCTAAATTTGGAACTTTCCTGCAATCTCTCATTGTTTGGGATGGTTCCCCCTCCTTGTAATCTTGCTCTTTTGAGCCTTTAATATAACTCCGCACTATTTAAAAAAAAAAAAGATAGTTGCTGACAATAATGAAACCATCAGGTTTTCGGTAAACAACATCCCCTAATATATGACTGTGGTTATGCTTTATCACCTAGAACCAAAAGTCATGATATTGATGACTTAGATATCATATAGTATTTTAAGAATGGTTTCACTAATCATGCTTCAAATGGCCACAACATCTATTTTGCAAGAACAAATGCAGCATGAACATTATGTATGCAGTGGTTGTAAGTAAAAGACCCACCACAAGAGACAAAATCCACAAAGTGACGGAAATAATATCACATTTAACAAGGATAACAGAATCATTTGAATACTAAACAAGGTAAGCGCAAGTTATTTACTGAAATTCGAGTAGCTACAAAACCAGCTTTGACAAGAGGCAGGTGCAAGCCTCCTTTGTGAACTCCAGATTTACTTGCCTGAAAGTGACCGAAAGAACCTACATTCCACCAAGGTGTATACAATATGAGGCTGAAAAACTGCTTAATGGACAATAAAATAAACAATAGAAGCTAGAGTGGGAGAACCTCCAAACAAATTAATCTTAGTTTTCAATTCATAATTTAATTACATACTCCAAGAAACCCTCATAACCATAAACTGTTAATCTATACAAAATTCCATTCTCTGAAATTCTAAACCAGTTCAAGCTGGACACAAAAAGATCATTCATTTCTTTGTATTTGTAAAGAAAATGTATATGAGGAACATTTGAGCAAGATATAAATACATTGCCTAATACCTACAAAAAGCTCCAGAAAGTCAAACCTACCTGCCCCGTGAACTACAATAAAGTGAAACCCGTCCGATACGGAAGCATTCCTTAGCTCGTCGAAGGTTTCGAAACTTGGCGAATTCAATCCGTCTCTCCTGCTCCAATCCATTCCGAGAACCTTTCCCGAAGAGCTCTGCGTCAGCATCATAGCATCCCTCAACTGGGAAGCAACAGAACTGAGACTTTCTTCATTTATCTTTTCTATTTCATTTTTACACGTAATTGCAGCTCCACCTGAGTCCCAAGAACAAAAAATGGAAGACAGATAGTCTTTGAGAAACTATAGAAGATTTTTGCTTCCATTTCTTATAACTGTATAATGACAACGAATTGCGGCGAGAAGAAGTTGCAAGCGTCCAAGCCTACGAGGGAATGGGTGAGAGTACTGACCGAGTTTGACTATGCAGCGGAGAGGGGCTGGTGTTTCGGGTCCGGGGATCGCAGCCATTCCATCTTCCATCCTTCCTCAGTGCGTGAGATTTACGCGCCTCGCAATTCGCAAGTAGATGCACTTTCGATTGCATGAACAACTGAACATCAAGTGACCGTTGGTGCCTGGTAGGTAAATAACAAGAATTATTTCTTTTTTAACCATCCAATTTGATTAACCAAAAATTATTTTTTCCTGGTTTCCTTATATATGTGTTTCAATATTTTTTAACTATTTTCAATTTAAAATATTTATATAAATATAAATTATCCACTAACACTTACAAAATAGCACATTTGATGTTGGACACATTGAGTCGAGCATGGGTAGAACCTACATATGTTTGAGTTAAGCTTGATTAAACACTTAAAACTCAAACTCGACCCTAAAATTGGAATCAAGCTCGAACCCTAGAATTTTAATCTAGATTGAGCTGGAACCCGGGTTGGAGCTCCAACCTATATTTAAAATTTTGCATAAAATATATGTCAATTAACTGTATATAAAATTATGCATAAATTTTACTTAAAATTGTACATAAACTCTAGATAAAATTGTTCATAAATACTGCATAATATTATGCATAAACTTTATTCAATAATAAAAAACAAAAAATTAAATAAAATATTAATATCAATTTTACAATCACCCAAAACAACTATAAATCTAGTTTAAAATTATAAACTCAAGTGTTTTCTTTTCGTGCTAGAAAACAATATGTTAAGTCCCCATTTGCATAAGAAAAATCTCCAATTATGACAAAATTAAAATAAATTTATTAGTATCTGATAAAAAAATACTTTTCCACTACTAATTATTTGATGTAGTATAAAATACTAAAATTAACAAGATAAGAAAAAGATGAAAAATCAAGTAACTACTAACATTATCTTCCTAGGCTTTTCTCGGCTACAATCACTAAACAAAAATTTAATAAGTAAAACTAAAGAATTCACTAAAAATATTATAATAAATGATTATTCAAAAGCAGTTCACCTTTTGATTTTCTTTACACTATGAAGAGCTCGAACCTAATCGTTACCACAAAATCAAAACTTAAACTGTATTTGATTCCAAGGAAGAATGATATGGGTATATTACTCTACTACTAGCACTAAAGGTAGACTCTAATGCTATTGTAGATATGAGAATTGTAAGAATATCTACTTCCCAATTATGACATACTTCCACTTGTTTCACATAAGTCATTAAACTTGATGAATAATGTGACCTACAACTTGTGAAAACACCCGAAAAATTAATACTTGAAGCAATCCATTCATTAATCTTCACATTACGTATAGATATATATTCATCATAAATCTCAAATAAGGTTCATCGAACTAAGTTTATATTCATTCTAGCTTCCACCTCATAATATATCTTTGAAAAACACATTTTGATCAATCTTAATTTGACACTTGGATCTAAAACTGAAAACAACAACCATCAACAAATTGCAATCACCCCAATACTTTTCAAATTTCTCTTTCATTCTACTAACCCTTGTCATATTAAAAACATTTTCATTAGTGGAATGAAAACATTTTCATTTTTGGAATGAAAATTCAAAACTTCTTTTACCCTATTTAGCTCACCAAGACACAAATTAGAACTAGGGTAGTCACTTCTAGAAATGATATTAGCGACTGCATTAAAAACTTCTAGAATCTCACTCTCCGTTTCAACCTTTTGCCAGCGTTGTTTTGGTTGGTCTCTTTTATATATGGGTGTTTTAATTGGTACCTTTGGGTTTTTTTATCGTTGTCTTGTGAATGACAAACATTACCCACTTTGGTGGTTATTATCACTATATTTGTTCAAAATCATTTGAGGTTGGTTTAAACTTATTTCCCATTTCTACCCTTTGAGAGTTTGTGCCTAGTGTCATACTTATCCTTGGAATACCATGATGGAGGAGCTTATTACTACATCTATGTTATTTATTTCAAGTTAGGATCACTACCATTACCTCCCAACTTGAGGGGAAGTATTGGAAGATATGATGTAGGTAGGGTGTCATTTATGTAATTAGCTTATGTTTCTTGTCTCTTCTTCACTCTTACTAGTGTGAAGGGCATAATTATAATATTATACTTTTATTGGTTATAAATAGAGTTTAAGGGGGAGGGTTTGGACATAAGTCCATAACCTCATTCTTCCTCCTCTTTTTTTCCCCAACATGTGTTCTTCTTCTTTCTCCATGATGTAATTCATGGAGTCTTGAAAATCAACAGATCAAGAGTGCCCCAAACATCTAGCTTGAGTTAAGTTTTTTTATTTTTCACCCAAGTGTTGATTTTTTGAGTTGCCCTTAAAAAACGTGTCTGTTTTTCATGCCCTATATATTGGGTTTCTTTTTCGCCTTTAAAATTGAGTGGAGGTTTTTTTAGGCTTTCACCTTTTTTTATTGGTGTAAGGAGTTTTGTTATTTAGTTTAGTGTGATTTTTCTTCTCCCATATTTGTATTTTCCAAGTTGGGTCTTTTATGTCATTTTGATTCCAGTTGGGTTGGGGAGAAGTAGAAGAAAAAGTACAAATAATAAGATATTTGGTAGAAGCCTACCATGAAATTTTTTTCAGCTAAACAATGATGAAGAATTCCACAAGTATTCTAAATTATTTCTTTACGAGTTGGTCTTGATTGGGGTGTAACTAAGACATTAGTAGTAGTTTAATTGAACTCAGATTCTATGTATTCTCTCTATCATAAATAGAGAATCATTATAATCAATTGAGAATTATTTTTGGCTCCAAAAATTCCAACATATAGTTAGCATTTACATCATTGTCAAGGACATGCTATTAAATAAGGTTGCATTCTTTTAAATGTAAAACAACAATTGTGTAGAAAATTCAATTTTTTTCTTGTTGAGTAACAATTATATGATCTACAACATAATTCATACCTCTTTGAACTCCATCAGCCTCATATTTATATTTTCATTGTACTTATAGTGAGTAATAAAAAAAATATAGCAATAACATGAACTCGATGCAAAGTATTCTCATTTCTTCTTGAATCGAACAAGTCGTATAATGCCTTATACTTTATGTGTTCATTGTTTAACCTATCCTTAATTATTTTTCTTGCTCTTTTCAATGCTTCAAACAAATACCTTACCATAATACTCTATAAGTGGCTCTAAATTAGATGTACTTCTTTTCCCTTACACCCAAAGGACTCATTCTTAAATGATCTGAGTTAACTTTCGCTCCATATAAATTTGCTATAAGTCATTCCCCTCCACTCTTTTTACATAAATCTCACAAATTAATTTAAAAAATAGCCCCTTTTGGATAATAACCAATTCATGGATAAAAGATCGATTTTTTGGATACAAAATGGCCCCTTTGGGTAATGAATCTTGTGTTTCAAACTATTAAATTATTCATTATTACAAAACCCAAAACCCATATATATTTTTTCTCATCTAAAGTTTATCTCTAACTTGAGTTGGAGTGCTAATGTGGCATACCGTGCACACTTAGTAATAATATAACACATGTAAGACTTATGACTTAAAAGAAACTAGATTCTAGTTGTGCCATTGAGAAAAAAAGTATGTCTAAATTTTTCTGCATATGAAACTCATCTTTAGCTACAGAAGAGCGACCAAATTTTCGTCATAAAAATATTCCATTGCAAAAGAGACAATATGCTAACAGAAGTTTCCATATGCTAATAGTTTCCTTCCCCAAGAGACTCTTTTTTTTGACAAAATTTCCTTTTTTTGAAATATTTTTCACGGAAAGAAAAAATCCCAGAAAAGATGGGATTAGCAATGAGTGATTTTTCTAGTAGGTGTTTTTTCAATTGGAAAGATTATATTTACCAAAAATATAAATATATATTTTGTCGATAAGTCTTTTTAATTTTACACTTGTGCGCCCTTATTTCTTCCTTCCCTTCCCTCAATTCTCCCACACAAATCCCAGAAAAGATGGGATTAGCGATGAGTGATTTTTCTAGTAGGTGTTTTTTCAATTGGAAAGACTATATTTACCAAAAATATAAATATATATTTTGTCGATAAGTCTTTTTAATTTTACACTTGTGCGCCCTTATTTCTTCCTTCAATTCCCTCAATTCTCCCACACAATTCTCCCTGTTTTACCACTCCGGACAAAACTGATTGATGATTCTCCCTATCGCCACTAATTTTAGGGTTTTTTTCCATGGTGTTGTTAGGGGGGACGAAGAAAGAGAGAGAGAGAGAGAGAGAGAGAGAGAGAGAGAGTTTCTTTTCTTCTTTTTTGGCTTTTTTTAGGGGTGGGGGGAAAAGAGAAAGAAGGGAAAAGGGGAGAGGGAGAGGTATACGTATCCTAAAGCTTAAATCCTTCTCTCTTTTTATTTCTTCTTTATTTTTTATTGGTTTAGGAAAAGTGTAATTAGAGATAAGTATCTTCCATCGAAGCTTGCACGTGAGGGAGAGAGTTAAGGAATAGTCCCACATGAATTACTCAATACAAAGATCTTGAGTTTATTAGTTGTGAAATAGGTTTCTTAAGTTGGCTAGTCATTTCGGGATGGGCCTTGAACTCGACTTCACAAGCCACAAAAAAAGGCTTACACATGAGGGGGATTGTTAGTCTCACATATGAGTTCCTGCTCTGATACCAAGTGAAGTTGGTTCCAAGGCCCATCACAAAATGACTACCCAACTTAAAAAGTCTTTTTCCCAACTAATAAACTCAAAATCTTTGTTTTGGCTGATCCATGCGAGACTATTCTTTAACAGTATTTATTTTGTGCAAGCTAAGCCTTTTGAAAATGAAAGAGAGACCCCAACTTGAGAGGGGGAAGTAAAAGAAGTGCAATGAAATATGTATTTTTTCCACATGTTGTGGTAAACTTTATGTCACTAGAACATCCAAGGAGAGAACATAAAATGAATAATTTGCATCAAGGACTAAGAGTCTTTTTACTTGCAAGCTGAAATTACAAACTTTAACTATAGGCAGAGTGTTGAAGAACAAATATGGACGAGTCTTATATGATTATCATGAAATGGTAGGGTGTCATTTATGTAACTAGCTTATGTATTGGAAGATATGATGTAGGTAGGGTGTCATTTATGTAATTAGCTTATGTTTCTTGTCTCTTCTTCACTCTTACTAGTGTGAAGGGCATAATTATAATATTATACTTTTATTGGTTATAAATAGAGTTTAAGGGGGAGGGTTTGGACATAAGTCCAGAACCTCATTCTTCCTCCTCTTTTTTTCCCCAACATGTGTTCTTCTTCTTTCTCCATGATGTAATTCATGGAGTCTTGAAAATCAACAGATCAAGAGTGCCCCAAACATCTAGCTTGAGTTAAGTTTTTTTATTTTTCACCCAAGTGTTGATTTTTTGAGTTGCCCTTAAAAAACGTGTCTGTTTTTCATGCCCTATATATTGGGTTTCTTTTTCGCCTTTAAAATTGAGTGGAGGTTTTTTTAGGCTTTCACCTTTTTTTATTGGTGTAAGGAGTTTTGTTATTTAGCTTAGTGTGATTTTTCTTCTCCCATGTTTGTATTTTCCAAGTTGGGTCTTTTATGTCATTTTGATTCCAGTTGGGTTGGGGAGAAGTAGAAGAAAAAGTACAAATAATAAGATATTTGATAGAAGCCTACCATGAATTTTTTTTTAGCTAAACAATGATGAAAAATTCCACAAGTTGTGGTTAAGATCATCCAAGTAAGGAGGAGAATGGAAGATGAAAACTTTACAACAAAGATATTCAACGTTGAAGACCATTGAAGCCATATTGATTTGAGTTTCTTAAATACCACTTTTTTTTTTTTTTGAAGAGTAATTATATATATATATATATATATAGTGTGCTTATGGGATTGCGAGACAAATTTTGTAACTATATGCTCTAACTTGAGGGGGACTGTTAGAAGGTGAGAGGAGAGGGGTCTCTAAACCGTTATCTCTCCCATTTTTTTTCCCCTTGCAAAAATTTCACACTCATTCTTCCTCTTTTTCCTTCTTCTTTCCTCTTTCAAACACACTTTGTGCATGCATTTAACTGCTCATGCAACAAAAAGAGCAGAAGCTATCGACTATACAAAATGCATTTGAATACATGAGTTTATCTGAAGCAAAAAGCAAGCTACAAGTTGTCGAGTATAAGAAGATGAAAATTCAAAATCTGTATATTGCGGCCATTGAGCATTTTATAAGTCTTCAAAATTTATAAGTGACCTACCATTATAATTATAAGCTTAAAATAAATATTTTTCATTTTTTTCATAATTTTTGAGCATCTATTTAAATGATTTTCATAATCTTTATACAACCACATTAAGATTAAATTGCTCTTCTTGCACAGATAGAATCACCTAGAATTAGGTTTATTCTTTTCTTATCCTAGTATTGTAGTATTAGCTTATCATAGAGATATATTAGAGCTATATTTGTAACGAAAGTGTTCCTTGCCTTAAAGGCCCAATTAATTAGCCTGTGTGAACTGATTATAAAATGAAAATCCTTTTGTGGGTTTAGCATGGTGACCATGCTATACGTACATTTCATCAGTTCAGCTTTCCTTTTCCCACCTCCGCGCTCTTAAAATTTTCTCTTTTCGATTGTCCCCTCTAACAAGAGTTTAAGATCATTGACTCGGACGGGCACGAAAAGAAAAACGCATCTGTAATCAATAAGCAGATGCTCTCTCGATCATCTCAACTGGGTTTCATTCCCGTTCAGGATCTGTCAAAATGTGAAGTTGGGTTCAATGGAGCGTTATTTGGATGAAGGGAAAGACTTTCCTCTGACTTGAAGTGCATTTTCTTGTCGAGTCTCCCTACGAATGATAAACGAGATGTTGATAAACTACTGAAGTAGCCGAATTGAGCTGCTTCGCAGGAGTCCCGGCGGGCGGCGAGAAAGGCCGATCCATTTCCAGAACGCATAATTAGGCAGAGACATAGGAGACCCACATGCATGCTAAGTGTTCGACGAAATTTCTGAGAGGATAATGGGCATCCATAATTCATGGCAGATGGGTGGCTGGTTGGTTTGTTAGGGAGATCCAACAAACAAATCCACGAAGTATACAGCCATTGATGAGTCTGAAAAGGGCAGCAAGTGGACCGATTCCAGGGGTGAAGTTACTACGTTATATCTACTCTCGTCTTTACTCTTCTCTGCACTTACCGCTTCGTCTTCGCCGTAGATGCGACTTTCGAGATTTGACAATATGTTGCACGACCAGGTCTCTCACTCCTACCATATTCATGGTTAAAACTCTCGTAGCCTCCACAAGAATTCCAAAAAAAAATAAAAATGTCTCTGCAGGTTAGCTTACCGAAGGTACAAATACCATACTAAACGAATTGATCCCGCAGTCTTGTTGGATCTGGTCGGAGTCCTTTCAACAAAGTAGAATTCAGGATTTCTAGAAACTGAGTCAGGAGAGTCTGAGTTGGGTTGCAAGTTGCAACAGAAACCTGAAAGCCAGTAAGGAACAGCAATAATACAGAAGAGGAAGAGCCGTGCATGCAATAATTAGAAACAAGCTATTTACAATTTTAGACCAACATAATTAAGTCTAAAAATTGTCATTTCTTATCGGTATTAGTATTGGGAGTGGGAAGCGCGCCATGTGGAAGGGGGAAGGGGGAGGGAGCCCTCTCTCCGGAAAGTGGTCCGAAACGATCGTATCGTCTCTGTTAAATGAAGAAATCTTCTGGGTCGCCTCTCCTCTTCCGACGAAGTACAGACCCAATCTCTACCTCTCCGTGCTCTCTGTGTCTCTCTGGGTTGTCTTTCCGCCTTCTCTCCCTCAGATAGGCAGGGAATTTTTTTGTTGAGGGGAGAAAGGAGGGAACCATTTCGATCCTGCCCACTTTCGGGTTATGGCCTCTTGATCGTATTTCATCGCCGGCATAAAGTCGGAGTTCCATGCATTCATGAAACAGGTATGCCTCTGATTTATTCTTTTTTCTCGGGTAATAGTTTTTCTTTTTCTCTGTTTTTTGCTAAACAGGTTCAATTTCTGCAGACGCAAAATGCTTAATTTTAGCTGTTTCTAATATGATATCTTTTTTGCTTTAGCGATGTTTTTCGGTCGGAATTTGTTTTTGTGATGTGAGAATTCATTTGAATTCCGTCATTTCCGTTCATTGTTGTTTGATCCCGAACGTAACATTCATCATCTGCTCAAATTTGCTCCCTGGTCGTCTTCACAATATTTGATTTTCTGGGTCATTGTTTTGTCTACCGTTTCCAGATTTTTTTCTCCTACTGATTGCCTGTTTTGTCTCACTTATTCTTTGTTTTAAACATTCAAAAATTTATTTACTTGAATAAAGAATTTTCCAATTTATTTCCCAAACTACCTTCACACGGATCCGTCAACTTCCCACGTCAGGGATGCTTGTCCACCTCGTGTCACATGAACATCCTCTTTAAGGTGATTTTAGGTTTTTAAAGAGGATACTTAAGTGGTGCTATGTGGACAAATTTTGCTGATGGGAAGTTGTCCGTTATCCGATCTAGTGTGGATTTCAAACGTTGAAATTTTGGTAAAGAAGTTTGAAAATTCGTTATTTAGGTAAATAAAATTTTAAATCTGGTATTTTGATTAATGGCCCTTTTGTTTATCCACGAAAACGGCCGTTAGATGTAAACCAGTTTCTATTTTTCTACTCATCTTTATGTTACAGTTCACCCATCTTTTCTAGTCTTGCTGTCGTCAAGTTTGTGTTTGTCGTCATGTGTCATTATAATACTCAATGTTTCTTGATCTGCTTTCTCTTTTTCCTATAAAGTGATTTTTCTATTCTATGAAGCTAGGAAATCTTCAGAGATGATTTTCTGGTTTACTAGTCAAACATTTCGTATATACGAAGTTGGACTCGATCGAGCATCATTCTTTTCTGTTTGAACTTCGCAGATTTTTTCTCAAGGTGAAATGTTGGTGGCTCCAAGCTTTCAATTTCATCAAGAGAATACACTGCTTCACCTTTCGAATCACTTGTCCTTTAGCTCTGGCTGCTGATGTGGTGATTTTTTCGTGGTGGTGTGAGCACACTGTTCATCCACAAACCTGCACTGTTTTCTATTATGTACAAGTTGCCGTTCAAATAGAAGTAAATCTCTTCTTCTTTGAATTTTATCCATTTTGTTGCTCTCTGAATGAATCTGCTAGTATCATTTGATCTTTAGTGTTCTTGGATTCATGTGAGGGAGGACTAAGATGGTTGTGGTTTGTACCCAAAACCAATCAGGTCCAGTACTATGGTCCTGAGGATGGTTTCTATTTGTTTGGAGACTGCCATTGTCCTACTGGTCTAGTGTGAAATTGTGAAATTAGTGAAGAGAAAAGAGAGATTGAGAAGAGAAAATGAATGTAGAGAAAACCAGCGAGAAGGAGACCCAAAACAGTCTGATTAGGGGTTGAGCTCGACCCCTAATCCCTTTTGTTAAGTGAGATGGATACAAACTGCAAAAATACCCCTCTTCACTTAAACATAACTAAATACCTTATATCTCCTACAATATATACTCCAAATACATGAAAATTAAACCTTATATACAATACAACATGCTGAATAAGATACTGCAGAAATATAAGAGCTCCAGCAGTGTAAAAAAACCAAATTACCCTTCTGCTCTTTTCTTAACACTCTCCCTCTAATTGGGGCATATATGTCCATGAGACCTAGCTTGTTGCAGAAGATTCCAAATTCTCGTTTACCTAGTGCTTTGCTAAAGACATTTCCAAGTTGCTTCCTAGACCAAACATATGGAGTAACCAATTCTTTCTTCATTACAGTGTCCCAGATGAAGTGACAATGCACCTCAATATGTTTATTCTTCTAATGAAATACAGGATTCCCTGTAAAGAAAATTGCCTCTTGATTATCTCAATACATGGTGATGGGCTCATTCCTATGCAACCCTAGTTCGCTAACCACAGACCTTACCCACATCAGTTTGCTAACATTATGAGCCATGATTCCCTACTCAGCTTCAGCACTTGACCTAATTAGTTTATTTTGTTTCTCGTCTTCCAGCTTATTAAGTTTCCTTCTAGAAAAACGCAATAGACTGTAGTGGATTTTTTGTCAAGCTTGAAGCTTGCATAATCTGAATAAGAAAATGCTTCAATCTTCAAGTGATCATATGGTTTGAAAAACAAACCCTTTCCAGTGACCTTTTCAAATATCTGAGAATTATCTGTGCTGCTCCAAATGAATTTTCTGCGGACAATCCATAAACTAGCTCACTGCACTGACAGTAAACAATATGTCAGGACGAGTCACAATAGCATAAATGAGTTTACCAACTAACCCGTGATATACCATCTTGTCATTAAGTTCATCACTTTGACATGGAGATCATGTCCCATCTCCATACCTAGCCCATATTCTTTCAGCATATCTATGATATATTTTCTCTATGTCAAAAGAAGACCTATCTTGCTCTTAGTTACCTCAATACCCAAGAAGTATTTAATGATCCTAAGTCTTTAGTTTGGAAATATTTTCCTAAAAAGGTCTTTACCTCTTCAATACCGGCAACATCACTACTAGATAGGATGATATTAACAACGTAGACAAGCATTAGAACAATATCATAAGCTCTCTCCAAAACAAATTGAAAAAAGTAAGAAGAAGGTTGAAGAGAGAGAATGAGAGGGAGAGAAAGTGGAGAAGAGAAAATTGAAAAAAGAAACTAAGATAGGGGACCTGGACGTGCCCTGACTTCTATTTATAACTTAGGGTTGAGTACAATTTACAACGTATCCCCTACTTTAAGTGAATACCCTAATTCTCTATATCTCCTATTCTACGTGTCTCCTTTGCATGTAATTTGGTCCATAGATATATATTGACATGTAGAATAAGATTACATCAAGAAATATAAATAGAGACAAGGTAAAATGACCAAAATGCCCTTGATCTTATTTTTAGACACAAATAAATAGTGGTCACAATGGCTTCTGGAAAAACTGAAGGACTTGATAACCTGATTGAACTTCTCAAACCATGTTCGAGGGATTTGACCGGAGACCATATATAGCTTTCTTGAGTCTACACACCTTGCCAATCTCCCCATGAGCAACATTCCTAGGAGGTTGCTCCATGTACACCTCATCGAGATGACCACACAAGATAACATTCTTAATGTCCAGTTGACTTAATTTCTATCCTTAATTAACTGCTATAGATATAAAATTTTTGACAGATGATAACCTAGCCATAGAAGAAAAGTTTCAAAGACATCAATATCTTAAGTTTGTGTGTATCCCTTGGCAATGAGCCGAGCTTTGCAACGTTCAACAATACCATCTGCCTTATATTTCATTGTGTAAACCCATCGACACCTAACAACTGTAGCTCTAGGTGGTAACTCACATTACTGCCAGGTACCTCTATCTAACAATGCTTTCATTTCAACATCCATAGCCTGCTTCCAAAAAAGAGACAAAAGAGCATCCTATAGAGAAGCTGGAATAGTGCAAGAAGAAAGCACCAGGGCAATTTTTTTTGTATTTATCAAACAAATAATTAAAAGACACATAATTTGAGAGAGGATAGCAAGTTCCTTTATGAATACTTTTCCAAAGAGCAATAGGAAGGTGAAGATCACTTACCTCAGGATCACAAGATGAAGGAGGTTCATGAGAAGAGGTGGAGTGTGTTGGAGTCATCCATCGCTGCTTTTATACCTGCAATTGTTTCTCAACAATAGCACTAGAAGGGAAACTCAAAACATCCTCCATAGGAACAAGAGCAACCACTATGGGAACTGTAGTAGGTGGAACATACTCAACCAAGGATGAGGTAAAAAAGTGGGTATCTTCAAAAAATATCACATCTACAGATACAAATGTTTTCTTAGTTCACGGATAAAAATATTTGTATCCTTTCTGTTTACGTGAATACCTAAGGAAAATACGCTTTATTGCTCGTGTTGATAGTTTGTCTCGAGCAAAACCGAAAACATGAGCAAAGCAGATAGTCAAAAACTCGAGGAGTTAGTGAAAATAACTCTTTAGATGGCATTAATACTTGAATTGGTATTTTACCATCAAGAACAAAAGATGAAATCTTTTTAATGAGAAAATACAAAGAAATAACTGCATCACCCTGATAAGATTTTAGCACATTCATGTGCAAGAGCATAATACGAGCTACCTCTAACAAGTGGAGGTTTTTACGCTCAACAACTCCATTCCGTTGTGGAGTAAATACACATGATGACTGATGGATAACCCCCTACTCTGACAGAACATATTGAATTTATGATTCACGAATTTCAAACCATTGTTTGTACGAAGCACACAAATGGAACCATCAAACAGATTCTTTATTTCAGCATAAAATTTTTGGACTACATAAAAAACATCAGATTTCTCTGATAAGAGATAAGTCTAAGTATATCTACTGGGCATCGGCCCCAGACATCTGAGTGAACAATATCAAACAATGGGCTACTCTTGAACTGACTTAAAGGAAATGGTGTCCAATGATGCTTCCCTGTTGACAAGACTCATACTGAAACGAAATATTGGAAAAAAATTCTGGAAACAGTTGAATCAGTTTGGTTGGAGAAGGATGGCCTAATTGATGGAGCCATTGAGGTAGTATGCAATGCTTGTAATGTATTTTGCTGCAGGTCACTCTCCAGATAATATAATCTGCCCTTCTTACCCATGGAACCAATTGTCTTCCTCGACGTGAAATCCTGAAAGACACAGTGAGATGGATAAAATAGTGAGAGAACAACAGTTCACAGACCTAGTAAGTTGATTAACGGACAACAAGTTCATAGGAAATTTAGGAACAAACAGAATGTCTTTGGAGACAGGAAGGAAGACGGAACTAAAGTACCAATTCCCTGAACTGCAGGTAATGATCCATCTGCTAGAGTGACATGTTTAATGGAAGAGGACTATTATAAATCTGAAAACAAAGAAGACATACTTAACATATGTGTGTTGGCCCCCTGAGTCTAGAACCCAGGTAGATGTAGCCAAGGTGGCTGTGGGAGTAGAAGTCTGAGCTATGGATGCTGATGTGGATGCAGCAGTTAACTGAGCCATATGCTGAACAAGCTGCTACAATCTCATTAGGTACCCCATGTATGATACTTCCTGGCACTGCCGTAGGATTTTCAACACCTTCATGAACAATAGAATTTGTCCATGAGGGCTTTCCAAATTTAGGCCAACATTTTTCTGAGAAGTGGTTGGTGCGACTACAATGACTGCATTTTCTTTCTATTTTACCATCATTCCTCCTTCTGCCTCTGCCTATGCCATCTCTTCCTCTGCCCCTAATACCAGTACCTATTGAAGACTTTGAATAATTAATTGTGTCAAAAGCAGAAGCATCTGAAGATTTAACACCTTTGCTTCCCTAGGAGAACACAGCATTTTCAGCACTCATGATCTGATTTAATGTAGTGGAAAGTGAAGGTACCTCATCAGAAGCAAGCACTTGTGCCTCACTGCATCAAATTCAGTCCCTAGGACATTGAGAAATCTTGCCACAAAGTAACTGACCTTGCTGTTTTCTCTATTATCGTTCATCGGCAGTAAAGGGTGATACACATTTATCTCTTGCCATACCCCTAGAAACTCACTGTAGCCCTGTAACCGGTCTATCACCTCTTTTGAGAATGAAAATTTTTGCATACAGCACGAGACAGATTGCTCTATGTGCATCCAGTGACTCAAGAGACATACATATCTCATTGGAATTCTAGCAGTTCATAATCTGATTCCTTAATTTGGAATCAATACTAAGGAATCAATACTATTCATCAGCTTTTTTTTAAAAAAATACTATTCATCAGCCAAGTCATGACTTGGTCATCCTCTGCTTCCCAATCTTCATTTGGAGGCACCGTATTATCATCCCTTAAGAATTTCAGCTTCTTGGTTTTCAGAAATACACACGCAGACTTAGACCAACTGAGATAATTCTGCCAATATAACTTCTTAGTGGTAATCCAAACCGATTCCTTTCCTTCAATATTCATTGATTCCCTTGAGGGAGTATAAACTTCACCAGAAATTTGCCTTAAGTACTTCAAAAATTACACAATCCAGCAACTAACCCTTCTAGAAACAATTCCGGTGCACAGCACAAGTGGGCCCCACTTCTAACAGATTAGGGTTAGGGCAAATTACAACATGCACTAGGCCAATAGATTCTCCACAAAGCAATTTCAATCAATTTCAACTCCAATCAAACCAGAAATAAGCAATTTAGGGCTGATGTCAGCATTCAGAAAGTGACACAGCCAAAAAAAAGAGATTTGGAACTGTGCGCATGACATATGGATCAAAGACAAAAAAGCCCTTCCAGGGCAGTAATAAATCATAGAGACTGCTCAATAGGTAGTAAAGCCCACAAACCTAGAAAGTTATAGCAGAAAAGGAGAAAAAATCAAAATTTTGTTATCAAGAAACACAAACCTCCTGAGATCCCTCTTTTGGAGAAGCCGTTGGCTTCAATTCAGGAAGAAGAATGGAGATTAATGGCTCCCAATCAGGATTAGTACCCTGATTCTATGTGAAATTGTGAAACTAGTGAAGAAAAGAGAGATTGAGAAGAGAAAATGAGTAGAGAGGGAACCAGAGAGAAAGAGATGCCAAAACAGTCTGATTAGGGGCTGAGCTCGACCCCCATTCCCTTTTATTAAGTGAGATGGATGCAAATTACAAAAATACCTCTCTTCACTTAAACATTGCTCAACACCTTATATCTTCTACAATATATACCCAAAATACATGAAAATTAAACCATAGATTTTTTTTTATGGGAATGTATGAAATTAAAATTAAACCATAGATATAACATGCTGAATAAGATAATGCAGATATATAAGAGCTCCAGCAGTGTAAAAAGACCAAAATACCCTTCTTTCTTAACATCTAGCTAAAACACTGATCCTTTGAAATCCATTTCTACCTGGAAGTATGACAAATTAATCAGAAGAGTTTCACTCTGCCCTCTTTGTGTTTCCCTCCTCCAAAAAGTAAAATGATATAGGTTTCTGGATCTCCATTTTTTCTTTGGTTTAAAAGAGCTGAATATTAAACATTCAGATATGAAGTAACGTAAAACCACCTGTTGTGGTATCTTGTTTGACTGTTTGTCTCTGCTTTTGAATGTTTTGGACTTGGTCAAGTGGCCGTTCTTTGATGGTGATATCTGGATCTTTCTTTTCTTCTCTGTATGAATTCCACTCGACACTTATTTCCAGTACCAAGTAGAATATATGCATTTTTTTCCAAATATAATTTTGGTGAATGTCTCAAGTGCATCTGCTGTGCCTTGGCTTCTATCTTTCTCAATTCTTCTTTGTTTGCACATTTCTAATCTAAGAAATATGACAGGTTCACAATCTGGTCTTGAAGTGTCCTTGGTTCTTGCTACCTCTTACTTTTTAGCACGTGATAGATTATTTGGAGGTAAATTTCTCTAGTTAAACACAATGGGGGGCTGTGTATCTGCACCAAGAGAAAGACCAAAATCACGAAGAAAGTATGCTCATAGATCAGGCAAATACCGTGCAAGGAAGTCTACTTCTATTCCTGATATCCCTAAGTCACGACTTAGTGACACAGGTTGTATAACAGACTTTTCTGTCAGTGAGTTTGTCCACTTGGATTTTGAGAAAGCTGCTACAACCCGAAGAGGATCTGAAGTTTCTAATATGACCTTCCATGTCACTCAGTTGCAATGGTCACATAAAAACGGGAACTGTAAGTAAATAGTCTCAACTTGTCTGTGTCATGTTTGGAACTATTAGTGCTTTTATTTTCATCTTTTACATCAATTTAAATTACATTATTTATAAATTCAAAAAAAGGGAAAATAAGATAACTTCATTTGGAATTGAAGAAGAATGTTTGGTGGCCTTTTCCTGGTAAGCTAGAATCTCTAACATATTATTTGTCTGCTGACTACTTGCCTCAAAATTGTACTTGGAATATGAAAAACGCTTTTATGCTTCAAGTTTCATGGTAGATAATCAGACAATAACAAAGTATTGTCAAGCATTGGAAATTCACTATCTTCTTTATCTCTTGTCATTAGTTTATCTTATGATTGTTGTTAGATGTCTATCTTTACAATCATACAGGCAAAATGGCTGAATTTGACTGTATTTGTGGTCAAATTAAAGACCCTTATTCCTTTCAATTTTATAAGGTTCTTCTAATTAGAACTTGGAAGTGTTGATTTCCTTGGATGATGATGACTCTCTTTGTTAGATGTCACATGTCTGGGCTTGTATTGGAAGCTTGAGGTTTTCTCCTTTATTAATAAAGTGACTGGGTCTTAGAGCTGTTTGGTCCTCATATTCCTCATTACAATCTCGGAGAAACACCTGACATTCATGTCATTTGCCCTATATCCTGTTCTTGATCAACTCTTCACAAAATGGGACTTGGATTGAAATGGAGATTTGGAAGCATCATTCTATGAGATATGTTCATCTTGTGGTTTTTTTTACAGGTTCTAAAGGCCTTAGCCATGGTGAACCCCTCTCTTTTCAACTTTTTAATGTTGGTGGTGTCAGAGTGGTTCCGTCCACTCTTGTGAGCGGTAGCTTTCCGCACTTAACCAACTAGTCTTTTAAGTTGTATTGGGCAGCCTCTTGACATGGTATCAGAGCCAGGTCTGGCACGTCCTGTTTAAGTGCAGAAAGCCAACCTACTCAAGAGAGGTGGACCGGAACCACCTTTGACAGGTAGTTAGCCTCTCTCATCCTTGTTCTTGGCGGCAAAATTGTTGGATGGCTCTATTTCATCGTTTTTACCTAATACACCATTATTCCCTTCTTCCAGTTTACTGATGTCACAAATATTCCTTTGTGAGAAATCCCTGACAAAGTTAGCTACCCCTTTGATGGCTTCACCAAAAGGTCAAATCCACCTTTTAAAGATTCGATATGGATCACTTTCTTGGTTGTCAGCCATCTACTTCCCATACACCTATTTCAGCTTCCCACTTTTCTCATCTGATCCCAATAAGTTTTGATGGACTCCAGGCCTTGAAAACCTTGAGAGCCTCAGTAATCTTTTCCAAGGATGAAATATTCACTCTCTTGACATCCTCCCTTGCTGGCATCCCTCCCTACTTCCTCTTCTTTATCCCTTGCGTAGCGAGTGTTGTCTCTACGATTGCTGATTTTGAAAGGAAATTCTTGTGGAGAAGAACCATTGAGGGGTTGAAATCTGATTTAATAAATAATTCTAATGTTGAAGAATTACTGAAAACTACGAGGACTGACTAAAGCGTCTAAATTATAAAAGGCTTATGTAAGAAGGAAGCAGAAACTAGAAAGACTGTAAGACAATAACTTACTTCTGGAAAGTTATTGTTTTGAGAAAGTTTGCTCTTTAATTACTTTTAGTACTTCGAGAAAATAAAAAAGTACTTTTGGGGAGTTGTTGGACTCCATTCTTAACAAGGGATTTTCAATTTAGTAAGTCAAAATTCAATTATAATTAGGAAGTTTAGTCTGAGAAATTTTCTGTTATGCTGATGTAACTTATTTTGGTAAGTTCATGGTCTGCTTATAGATAAATTTCTTGTAACTTTGACTCAGTTTTGAAGAATTAATGCAAACTTTCTTTTTAGTTGCTTGAGCACCTTTGTTTTTCTTACTTTTTGCTGAGAAATAATTTTGTAGTATTTTTTTTTTCTTGTGCTAGCTACTACTAATAGGGGTGTCAATTTTATCCAATTATCCGATTTTGTGTCCATTGTTTATTGAACGCAACGGATATAGCACAAAAAATCTTATCCCTATACCCATTTACCCGTTTACTTGTATTAAACAGAACAAAATCGGGTAATACCTAATCCATACCTGTTTACCTGATTACCAGTATGTTAGGGTATTATTGTAAATTTTTACATACCTTTAATGGAGGAGGACCTTATTATACATGCTATTATATGACTTTTTCTGTCTTTGGACATTAGAAACATGTTGTAATGTTATTATTTTAATTTTAAAGAATTTTATCTATTTTATTATTTTTTTGCTAGTTTTTCGTTTAATTACTCGTTTACCAGTTTACTCAACTGGTAGCCAGGTAAATAAACGGAATCAGAGTACCTTAAAAAATAATCTATTGGAACGGATGTGAAATACCGGAATGATAATCAGAATGGTATACGGAATAACATTATTCCATTTCATCCATATACGGTTTACCCCCCTAACTACTAGTTACAAAAACGACTCCTCTAAAACCCAGTTCTTCTTTTTGAACTTGAAAACCAGGAACTCCCTATAGCTAAAATAGCAGTGGTTGGGTTACTTATATTCCAGCCTCATCTATCAACTATATACTAATATTTTTGCAGCTTTAAAATATTACTTTGTCAGATGGATTCATGTTTATCTTCCTAAGAAGTTGGGGATCCTTGGGAGTTAGAGTATTGAATACATGAATAAAGCTTTCCTTACAAAGTGTTTTTGGAGATTGAGAATCCACAGAAATGCCATTTGGAGGAAGAGCCTCATTGCCAAACTAGTTTGAATGGTCAAATCTGCTGGTTGTGTGTAGTTTGTTTTCTATTTAGGGATTTATTATCGAACTTCTCCTTAAGTTCTGATCTGAAGCTCGTTTACAGCTTGGTTATGGCTCTTCAATAAAGATTTTGGGAGGATTGTTAGCTCAAAAAATCCCTCAAGATGTCCTTTCATGCTGTATTTAATGCTGCTTGGTGTCAGAGTGGTATCAGATCTGGGCACGCCACGTCCCGCGTTCGAATCCCGTGAGAGGCAGTCAAGAATGGGCGGGGTGGGTGTCAGAGTGGTTCCGTCCACTCTTGTAGGCGGTAGTTTTCCGCACCTAACAGATCGGTCTGATGGGTTGTATTGGCTAGCCGCTGTCACTTGGAACCAAGCTGCAGTGATTGCTGAAATTAAGCCATGTATCAAACACTTCCTGGAATAATTGGCTGAGGCACAAACTGTTTGATCATGAAGTGGCTGAGGTGCTCTCCCTTTTGCAAGCCCTTAATTGTGTCTTCTTGTTAAACCTCCACCCTTTACCACCACCCCCACCCCCCCACCTCAGTTGCTGTTTTTTGTCTAAATTACTATTTGCAGTAGAATATTAATATTTAACAACCTGAGTAGAGGTGCCCCAATTAGCAACCCTGTTTTCACCCTTTGCAATGCAATGGATGAGTCAATTGACTACATAATTCTTTGCTTTGGTTTCTTGTGGAGAATCTGGCACTTTTTCAAGGAGAAGTTTGTACTGTAGGTTTGTCCTCTTCTGTATTTTGGCAATTCTATGGAACATAACATTTTACTGCCCTCCTAAGAGTGGGCCATATCCTATGGAAGGCATGTCTGGCAAACATTCCTTGGTATTTGTGGCTTGAACACAAGCAAAGACATTTTCACAGAAAGGCCAGCAACTTCGATAGTGTTACTTCAAAGATTTTTAATAAGATATCATCATTATAAAAAAATATTTTTAATAAGACTATCTGTTGGATCAACTAAGGAGTTTCAGCACCTGCTTTGTGATTTCAATCGTAGCAACTTGCATGCAATGACAAACCTTGTACTCCACTGACACTTCACCAATGTCCTGGGATGTCCTTTTGAGGTGCCATTGAATTAATCTTTGATGGATGTTCCTTAGAAAGTACTTTACCAGTGGGCTTTGCTAGGTATTGTCAGAGTGGTTCTGTCCACTCTTGTAGGCGGTAGCTTTCCGCACCTAACAGATCGGTCTTTTGGGTGTATTGGCTAGCCGCTGTCATGGTATCAGAGCTGGGCACGCTATGTCCCGCGTTCGAATCCCGTGAGAATCGGTCAAGAATGGGCGGGGTGGGTGTCAGAGTTGTTCCATCCACTCTTATAGGCGGTAGCTTTCCGCATCTATTAGATCGGTCTTTTGGGTGTATTGGCTAGCCACTGTCAAGTATATTTTGTGATCTGAATTGTGATGTTATGCGATTGTTGCTGGGCCCCTCCGTTCTATGGACTCTACCCTAGCTGAATTACATGCACTCCAACTTTTTTTCTTTTGAAAATGGTAGAGAGTTTTGCTTAGAAGGAACTTCATTTAACAAGAATACATCAGACCAGCCCAGGAACCTAGCAGCCAAAAAGAGAAAATACATTCTGGGTAAATATACCAATAAATCAAAATATGCATTATGATTTATCATCTAATTGAAAATGATCCCTCATATCTAATGGCTGCAAAGAAGCCCCTTGTCAAGTCAACTGGTCTGCCATCAAATTAGCAGTTCTAGGGGTATACTTCCTTGAAATCTGGATAGATATAGTAATGTCATAGATCTCATAATTGAAATGAAGTGAGCACCAAGCTTTGGACTTAATCATAGGAAAGCAATTGATGATCACTGTTCAATAGCCCTCCACTACCAGAGGGCATGAATGATACTGACTGAAAACTTTCAATCCACAAAGGAGTTCACAGAACTCACCCCCTAGTGGAATTGCATTGATAAAAAAGAAGAGAATGTACTCTGATGGTGCAACTCAAGTGGTCTCTGAAGATTCCTTCCCTTCTCACAGTCATGGTAAAGTATTGGGAGGAGGATGGCACAATCTTGTCTATCCAGTGCCCTCAAAACTGCACTCTCAATATGCTGGAAGAAAGGGAGACCCAAAATTGTTGGCAATGAATTGCAGTGTCAATTACTCCAAGTGATAAGTCCCTCTTGTTTTTGTTTCTGGTTTAATGAATTCATATATTTCTCAAAAACAAAAAAAACTTATGGTCAAAAGTTTTACTTTCCATTTCAACCCACTGTGCCATATGGTCGCTACGCTATTATAATTCTACAAAACTTTCCCAGGGTTTCACCGAGGTCTATTGAAAAAATGAACCACCAAATCTAGGAAAAATGTAGGTAAAGAACTAAAGCCAAATGTCGGCAGCATGACCCTGAGACAACAGAAGAAAACGGGTAGTGATGGAAAATATAATTTTCCTACTCAATTGAGACACTAAATGTTACAACTTGATCTCTACGAATTAGCTGCTCATTGGTTAGGATTTTTCCTTTTGATTTACCCTTAAAAAAATGCATTACTTTTGGGAGTGCAGTGATGGACCACGAAAGAGATGAGTTAGGATAATAAACGATATTATGTTTTAAGGTATGCAAATAAAAAGAAGAGATTGTAAAAATCCCAAGTCATATCTCCACTTTAAGTGGTCCTCCTCACAATGCGACAAATACCTATTCTCTAATATAGAAACCAATTGATGTACCTCATCAAACTCATGATCTCTAATCCCTAAATGAAAATTTAAATTCCTATTCCCATCAAGAAAAGAGATCGAGGTATGTTAATCTCTAACAACAAAATAAGTAATTGGGAAGGGGCATTAATGATTGATTCATCTATCCAATCACTGATCTACCATTTTGGACATGAAGCCTGAGACCAGTACAAAACAAAGGCTTGAGAGACAGCATATAGCTTTCCAAAGACTAGAGGCAACACAAGGCACCAAATATGGTGGGACCTAACAATCAGGAGAGTAACTATACATGCACACCTTCGTGGTCTAAGCATTTTTTGTCTTCATTTCTCAGTGCTCCCAGAAGTGGATGGTGGTTCTAAATTGGTTATTAGCTGGTCCTCCAATGATATGGAGCCCCCTTGGAGGCACCGGAACATATCCTCAAATATTAGAGAGCTTGTCATCAAGCTCTTTCCCAAGTGCACTCACATTCACCACCCAGCAAATTATGCTGCTGATTCTTTAGCAAAAGGGGGTGTTTCTCTTCACTTGTTCACTGTTAGAGAATCACCTTAATGTTTTCAATTTTTTTGTAATTTTTAATATCTCTCTTGCTACTGGTTTACTTGGCTTCAGCCATTCAAAATAATCACAATTCTTTAAAAAAGAAAGAAAAATTCACTGGTCATCTGTCAGTTCCTCAATTTCTTTATGTGGCAGTTTTTGTTACTCCAAATGATGTTGTCCACTCACTTGTGTGTCTGTTGTCTATTTGCTCTTTGTTTCCGTTGACGAAATCTATTATCGCATGCTCTTTATTTTAAAAACAGCATTTTCATCCAACTACTAAAGCAAAAATAACTGCCTGATTATAACTATCTTTTAGGTTACAAATGCAAAACACGCAAATACTATACCTGTGTTATAAAAGTCTTTTGTTTTTGAGCTCTTTTAATGCTTCAGTTGGATTGTCTATTATTTTCTTATGTATATATCTTCTAATGCTTTGAGAGGCTTCATTTGTCTCCATAGTAATATGTCAAGAAGAAGCATGGTTTGACTCTGTCAGTATTTTGGAGTCTGATTCTGATGATGACTTCAGTAGCGTGCATGGAGGTGATGTTCACTGATCCTGCTCCATTTGTTTCATTTTATAATATTGAAGCTCTATAACATTTATAAACATCCTGCTCCATTTTGTAACATTTTGCTGCTTTATCTACCAGATTGTTTTCCTGTGGTTAGCGATGCAATTGGCAACCTATCAAACACTCAAATGCTCGACGGTGCTTCCAGCTTTATGGGAACCATGTGCAAGTTTGAGGAATTATGTGACAATGCCAACCCAGTATCCTTTTCACTCGAACACTATATGAAAATAGATGGAGATAAAGTGGAGAAGTATTTTAGTGGCAAAGAAGACTTCAAAGAATCTGATAGGATTGCAAGTTTGACTGCGGAAGGTTACGAAGTTTCTTGTTTAGGGAAGTCAGATGAGGTTTCTACCAAAAGAAGAAGAGCAGAGAGACGATATGCTAGTTTTAAAGGTCTTAGAGAGGACAAACATGATCCCAACGAAAAAAAATTTGAAATCATGAAGCATATAAATGGGTTCCCTAAACTTGCTTCTTCTGTCAGTTTCAATGACAAAACACTTGTGCATACATCAAACCCTTACCTGTCTTCTCAAAAGAAAATGTCAACACTTATTAAGCTTTCGTTTAAGAGGAGGTCCAATGAGGGAGAGGAAACTACTGAATTATGTAAGTATTTATTTTCGTCCTTGGCTTTAAATTTGTCTACTGGTCTTGAGGAATCACTTAAGATCTTAATTCTTTTGATATGGGATCTGGACAGGTGCTTCCCAGAGATTCTTATATCGGCCCAGAGGAGGACTTAGGGTACCATGTTCATTAGGGGAGAAGCCAACTCAGGGTTGCTGGTCTGTCCTTGAACCATCAGTTTTTAAGCTTCGGGGGGCAAGCTATTTCAGGCATGCTAAATGAATTTCGCGACCTATTTTTTTGGTTTCACTTGTTCCTCTATTTGGCAACTGATTGTAAGTCTCAAGAATTTTCTAGCTAGGGTACAGTTGTGTAGTCCACCATCAAGTGGGCCTTGCTAGAGATGACATAGGTTGTCCTTTTAACTGCCCTTAATTTGGGCCATCATCGAGGACCATTGTCCTACTTGACTAATGATTTAATACAGTACTAGTCATATTTTGACTGATATGGTTTACCTTTAATAAGTGATTCTTGTGGATGTTGGTTTCAACTTGTAGTTTATATTCAAATTGTAGGTCTGTGTTTCACATAGTTTAAGTTGATTATATCTGCATTACTCTGTCATTCTCTCCTTTCAAGTAACTGAGGCTTATCTTTTCTTTTTTCATCTATTATTTGTATGAACAATGTGTATAATTTATCTTACAGAGACAAAAGGAAATGTCCTGCCCCAAACTGTACTCCTTACATCCCTATTGGTGTTGATCTTTTTGTCTGCCCACGGAAGGTAAACCACATTGCTCAGCACATTGAACTGCCTTATGTGAAGCCACATGATAAAGTACCTGCACTCCTTATTGTTAATATTCAGGTCAGTAGTGCTTCTACCTATAAGACATCTTTCTTTTTGTGTATATGGTTGCTCTATGACATGGATTTAATACAAGAAGCTTACTCTTGCATCTGGTCTTCAATAATTTGTGCTACAGCTTCCAACATATCCAGCTGCAATGTTCCTTGGTGACTGTGACGGAGAAGGGCTGAGCCTTGTCTTATACTTCAGAGTTTCTGACAGTTACGAGAAAGAGATTTCTCCTCATTTCCAGGAGAGCATTAGGGTAATTTTCTCTCTCATTTTGTAATTGAAGAATTTATTGTCCACCTTTAAACGCTTAGAGAAACATGGGATCTTACTAGAATAGTTGATGGGGTCTGCTTGTCTTCTCTTAGTCATAACAATGGCTGCAGTTGATTATCATTCATTATGTGACCATTAATTGTCAATATTACATGCATGTATACCATATGCGAGTCAAAATCTTTATCCTTGAGTGATGAATTTTAATGGATATATACAATTGAATCAACCATTTTCACAGTCAGTGCATTTAGAGTGTATATTGAAGTTGCTAATAGATGACGCTTGTCTGATATTGGATTCTTTCCTCACCATCTGATGGTCAGCTTTTATCTTGGGCCATAGATAATTGTGACATCTTTGCATGGTGCTATGGTCGTGGTGATTTACATAATTTAAGAAGTAACCTTCTTTGTTGCGTTAGTATTTTTTCTGTCTAACGCATAAGAAGCAAGCTTGCATTGCTTGCTTATGTTTTAGTAACTAGTGCAGAGCTGCCACTGACGATGCTTGTCTCTGAAATTGTACTGAATGTTTCCATTGAGCTCCTACCCATGACACTTGTCTCTGAAACTGTGCTGCATATATCAATTCCTTTTACATATTGAAAAATCACTGATGCATTTGTTCCAAGGATCCTATAAGTTGTGATTCATTCATGGCATACGTGCATTGAACATGGTGTTTTTTCATTTGCTGTAGAAATTGATTGAAGATGAAACTGAGAAGGTTAAAGGGTTTGCAGTGGAATCGAATATTCCTTTTAGAGAGAGACTGAAGATCATGGCCGGAGTGGTCAACCCAGAGGAACTTCGGCTAAGCTCAGGTGAAAGAAAACTTTTAACTGCTTATAATGACAAGCCAGTGCTTTCACGTCCTCAGCACAATTTCTACAGGGTACACATTTTTCTCTTACAATATGTTCCTACGTAAAAAAATGATGGATTTATGTTAGATGCAGAGTTTGGAAGCTCCTGTTTTAGCATCCCAATTCATTCACCAGCTTAAATCTTGTCTTCCATGTAGTTAGTAACTTCTAGGCTTTGGTCAAATACCTATTGACTATGATGTTTTCATGCTGGTGCACTGCTAGCTCCATGTGTTCTAGCCAATATAAACAATAATAACAAAAGTTCCGCTTGATTGGATGAAGAGAAATTTTGTAGTGCTTCTTTTCAATAAACCAGATGGCACCAAAAGTCATGTAGAGTCAGACCAGGACCATCCTTATTAATACAAAGAATAACAGCTGTAAACCCTAATCAGTAAATGGGAAAAACTTTTAAAAGGGTAAACCATGATATTTAAGATTTAGAAACACAGAATTAGATCTTCATGAAAAAACTGATTATGCACACAGCCAGTAGTGACCATGAAACAGTCTTTTAAGCTGGCTTAGTTGCAGAGTCATCGGTTCAACAGAAGATTGAGCAGCCTAAAGGTTCAATCAGAGGCCTGTTCTTGTAGTGGTAAAAATAGTTGTACATACTGCTATCTGAACACCAGATGCTAGACGCTGTAAAAGTTGCTTACTGCTTGACTGAGCTTGTCTACCAAGTTTAGTTGAAGACAGTCGTGATACTTACCAGTGAGTCATTATGAATGAGGCTGCACTAGTTGTATTGTTTCTCCTTGATAGTAGCACAAAAAAGAGGCAGAGATGCTGGTAAACTTTTTAAACACTACTGAGCATATCTAATCAGATCACTAGAGAAGCACAGTATCTATTAGTTATATTTAGGGAATAGATCCAGGTAGCCTGAGATTGTACTAATGGTAGGCATGACATGTACGTTCATTTGACCGATTTAACTGGATTAAAGCTCTCTTAAAAGTGCTTATTTTGTTTCTGGACAGTAAGCTTTGTTCTCTGGTGTTATGTACTGTTTGTATGTTCTAGTGGATCCTTCTTGATCCGACCAAGGTCAGAGAGAAAAGCTCATGTGATTTGGTTGATATGTTCATTTCTCTTGTAAAATTTTCTAATGCAGGACGCGAACTACTTTGAGATTGATCTTGACATACATCGGTTTGGCTACATTTCAAGAAAGGGCCTGGAGTCATTCCGGGAGCGTTTGAAACAAGGCATACTTGATGTGGGTCTAACCATCCAGGTTAGTTCTTGTTAACATAAATCCTTCGAATGTGAACTTTCAGAGTCCTATTGTGTGCCATTCACTGTTAGAGAATTTACGTTGGCAATGTGTGCTTTTGTTTGTATGAGTTAATCCACGGCTGATCCAATACGAAAAGCCATTTAGGTGCAAAACATGCGATGATCGGACAGCTGAGATAGCCGTTGATCATGATCGGATGGCTGAGATATTGTTTCACATGTTTCACACCGAATGACTTTTCGTATTGGATCAGCCCTCAAAGTTAATCTTTACTACTATATGACTGGAGTTAACTCATGACACTGCTGACAGGCTCAAAAACCGGAGGAATTACCAGAACAGGTAATGTGCTGTGCGAGACTGAACAAAATTGATTTCATTAATCATGGCCAAATACCTACCCTTATGACTGACGAGTGATCCTCATCAAGAAAGCAATTATGGGAATGCTCGGATGAGGTTTCTTCTGTGTAAGCGTCTGGCAATTGATAGCTACTGAAAGTTGTGAATTTCATTTTAAATGGATTCATGAAGATAATTTATGGCTTGAGCCTTTAACGGTCTAGTGCTTGTGTCCTATAATAAAATATTTCTGTAATTGCTCTCAAAAACAAAAACAAAAACAAAAATTTGGTGTGAGCATTCTTCTCTATCTCCATTTCCCACTCAAACTCGAACTAAACTCTAAGCTAGATGAGGCATCTCCCAACAATTGAACTTGATTCCTATATTTTAAATATTTTTTTAACAATTATACAAAATTATCAAAGAATATCTATTGTTTCGAGTATAATCCATAGTACAATCTTGCTCTGGGATGAGTTTCTCTTGGAATAAAACTTTTTACCAAATGATTTATTTATGTGAGAATCATGCATCTCAAATCAAGTGAAATTAGGAGGTGATGAGGTTCATGGACTTAAAGCCTAATTAACTAATTAAGTGGTCACCATCCTATGTGTTGTACTTACACTTAGTGTATTCTCACCTTTTTGTGTTCATTTGATTTTATAAAATAATTTTAAATTAATATCCAAAAGGTCAACCCCACAATGAAAAAACTTGATCTGTAGTGGTTCACAATCTAAACTCAAATTGACCCACTCCCTAAATGTTTGCACTTAGGAGTAGAATCCACTAAGTAAAAAGTTGGGCGACACTTACAACTCAAAGGTCTCAAGTCCGATTATAACTATTAGGTCCACTAAGGAACAAGCCAAAATGTGTTGATAATCATAGTTGTACTTCAATGTGCCAAGTCAATTAACAAACAAATGTGCATGCACAAACATTCAAGTCTAAAAAAAATATATGAAGATTTTATAATGGTTCGCATTGTTGTTTGGTTTGTTGGTCCACTGCCAAGGTATTTTACAATTTGATTCTATTACGTTTGCCAAGTGGTACTTACGTCAAATTGCCTGTAAAACCAATTTATAATGTTACCCACATAAGGACTTAGGTTATTCAATTGATTACAATAAATTTATAATACACAACCTCACATAGATTTACAATAGCACACTAGGCATATAACTAAGAACCGTAAGGGGATTTTCCAATAATACACTAGGCAATCCAACTTAGATCTAACAAAAGTGTTGACCATAGGTTGATTCACATTGTTTTTTTATGATAACAAAACTTAATTGAACTAATAACTTACAAATCTAGTATTTCAGATACTTAACCTTCAAGAGCATCTCAAAGTCTAAAACATCGAAACCAAAATGAAGACCTCAAGCACAAAATGAATAACATCACTTGAAGAAGCACCCACAAGGAAGAAGCCAACGTGAATATTGAGTTCAAGCTTCAATAGACAAATGGTTAAACTTAATCATATTATGTAAGAAAGTTTTTTCTAACTCCTATTCCTTAAGTACTTGTGAAGATCGGAGCTTTAGGATATAAAATTGCATATACATGTTTAGAATCATCATACATATCATTTAGAAACATGTTAAAGCACTTAGAGAGATTCTCATGCTTTCTAAAGATATATAAACATATCTGGCATTAGAATGATCGATTAGTGATTGACTATGATCGATCATCCAGAACTGTGTAGGCTAAAATATATAAAACATGATCGATCAACCATAATTGATTGATCAATCATTAAGAAAAATAAGGATCGATCGGTCATAGCTATCCAAGCAAGCTGAATTAATATGGAATGATTGATCATCCCACTAGATTGATTGATTAGGTAGAACCTTGCCAGTAACGGACTTAAAGCAAAATCAATGAAATGAAAATACATTGATTGATCATACTTGCATTGCACAACCAAAGATAATCGAGATTGATCGATCAACCATTAGAAATGATTGATCAACTTAAATTTTTTGGAGCAACAGTAACATGTTGATTGATCAATCCATTGATCAATAAATAGTCGTTGTGAAGAAAAAGTAGTCGTTATGATCGAATGATCGATCAATCACTTACTAGTGATCGACCAATCAACGGTCTGATTTTTGCCAATGGGAAAATAACGCTTAGTTTGAGTTGGGGAAGCTATAAATACCCCCACCAAATCATGTGTAAAGAGAGGCATGACATTTATTGACATATATTCAAGCCACCAAGCTTTATCTTGCAAATTCCCTTTCAAAAGTGTTTTTGAGTGATCCCACTTTATAAAATCTTTATCACTTTCAATCATCCTTGCATGCATGATAGTACATGCTCCTTGATCATTCTACAACGTACTACAAAGGAGGAGAAAGTTTGAAATCTCTCAAGGAGAAACATCTCTCCAAGTAAGGTTGCACATTTTCCCCTTTCTTTTATGTTATTGTGAGAGGTTTATCTAGAACCTGATAATCTAGATAGAAAGACATAGCTAGAGCTAGAATTTTGCAACAATCTCTTGGGGATATTGGGTTGTATAAAAATTGTGTATTAAGTTATACGTGGCTGAAGAGAACTGAAATTTCTTTGTATTTTCCAGCTATTAGAGCGTAATAGTGAAAATTTTCCCAAACAAGGGTTCTTGGACGGTCACTACCACTAGGGGAACATAAAAAAATAACTTTTTTCCCCATATGGTGTGTGCATGATTCTACTTACATTGAATTGCTTAATTGCATGGTATTTTATTTTCTTGCACAAAAAAAATTTAATTTGAATATCTCAATCCCCCGCTCTTGAGGAGCCACATGGGCCAACAATTGGTATCAGTGCAGGCCAAAAACTTAATTGAACTCAAAATTTTCTTGATTTTGAAAAACGATAAATGGTATCTCAAGATAAATTGCTCCTTCCTGAAGAACAATCTGCCAACCGCCCACCGTTATTCAATGGAATGAATTCTGGATAGTGGAAGGTAAGAATGGGTTTTTTCCTTCAATCCATGGATCGGGACATTTGGCATGTAACCAAGAATGGACCCTTCGGGCTCAAAAAGCTTGAAAGTGGCATCTTGGTTGTAAAGGAATTTAGTGAATTAACTAGGGAAGACAAGTAACAACTCAAAACAAACTCCAAGGCCGTAAACCTATTGTTATGTGCCTTAGGACCAAACGAGTTCAATAGGGTCTCCACATGTAAGACAACTAAGGAAATTTAAGAAAAACCTGAGGTCACACATGAAAGAACCACTAGAGTAAAAGACTCTAGAATCAGTCTGTTGATAGCCCAATATGGTGAATTTAAGATGGAACCGGTTGAGTTAATTGTTGAGATGAACTTAAGGTTCACTCATATTATAAATGAGTTGAATATCTTAGGAGAATAATTTCCTAGTATAGGAAGAATGATAAGCTTAAGGCACTTCCAAAGTTATGGGATATGAGGAAGATAATCATCAGTGAGAATGCTAACTTTAGAACCATTAGCTCAGAAGAACTACTTGGAATTCTTCTCACATATGAGATTGAACCTAAAGATGTAGACGAATAACAACCTAAGAAGAAAACATTGTTCTTAAGGCCAAAACATATGCTGAAAGTAGTTCTAGTGAAGAGAGCTCAGATGAAATAAATTGTATCACTAGACATCTTCAAAGAGTGTATACGGAGAAGTGAAAGTTCAGATAAGGCTAATTCAAAGCTCGAAATGACAAATTTTAAAAGAAAATTGATGTTTGTTTTGAGTGTGGTAAATTGAGACATAGAAGGAACAAATGTTCTAAATTGGAAGAAAGAACCCCATTCTCAAGAAAAGATCCATAGGACAAGAAGAAGAAAGTTTTGATCTTAGCTTGGGATACAATGGAGGATGAGTCTAGCCACTCGGAAGAAGAAGAAAGTTATGTAGGACTCATGACTTTTGAAGAAAATGATAATGAGTCTACAACTTCCGAAAATGGTATGTGTCCGAGCCAAGGCACAAAAAATATTTGGATTTTGGACAACGGTTTCTCAAAGCACATGAATGGTGACAAAAAGAAGTTCGTTAAACTCAATCCCAAAGATGGAGGTCATGTAACTCTTGGAGACAATAGTAAAGGTACCATAAAAGGAATTGGTAAAATTGGCCCCTCAACTTCTTTCATATTTGATGTTTATTATGTTGAAGGGTTGAAGCATGACTTACTTAGCATTAGTCAATATTGAGATAAAAGAAATAAGTTTCATTTGAGTAAGACAAATGCTTAGTAAAGAATGAAAATGATGAACTAGTACTAAAGGGACATAGAAACAGGAATCTCTATGTTGCCAACAAAGTAAATATACCCTCAACTAGTGCCATTTATTTGTGGCAGTGAGAGGACTACCAGATAAAAAATTTCAAGAGAGAAACCTAGTGATGCTTGCCAACTTGGAAAACAACACAAAACCTCGTTCAAGACAAAAAATGTAGTTTCAACCTCTTGACCTCTTCAACTAATCCACATGGATTTAGTTGGACCTACCCGAACCTTAAGCTTAAATGGAAAGTGTTTCACCGTAGTGATAGTAGACGACTATTCAAAGTTGATATGGGTAGATTTCCTTACCCACAAGGATGATGTTTTTCCATCCTTTGTCAAATTAAGTGAAAAAGTTCAAAAGGAACAAGGCTACAACATTATCAAAATTAGGAGTGACGATGGAGAAGAATTTGAAAATTCACATTTCGAGAAATATTGCACAAAGCATGGTATAGACTATACATTCTCAGCTCCTTGAACTCTTCAACAAAATAGTGTTGTCAAGAGAAGAAACTAGACCTTAATTGAAATGGCTAGAGCTATGCTTCATGGATACAATATGCCACACGTTTGGGGTCGAAGCTGTGAACACGGGATGTTATATCATTAATCAAATAAGCATAAGACTACTTCTCAACAAAACTTTGTATGAGTTGTATATGGGCACCCTTCCCAACATTACATATTTCAAAACCTTTGGATGCAAATATTCATATCGAAAGAACCAAAGAAAAAATTAGGGAAATTTGACTCTAGAGCTGATATAAGAATTTTCTTGGGGTTTTCTACTCATAACAAAACTTATAGAGTATATAACAAGACATCTATGAGAGTAGATGAGTCAATTCATGTTGAGTTTAATGATTTGGATTCTCCAAAACTAACTCCCAACACTAAATTTTGATTATAAAGAAGGGAACCCCTTCGAGTCATCCCAGGGATCTCAACCTCAAGACCAAAATCTTGAAGAGAGCCCAATTGATTCGAATGACCAAGAAAAACCACCTATGGAGAGCCAAAAAACAAGTTCATGGCTGATCATCCTCTAGAACAAATCATTGGTGACCCTCAAGGAAAAAATGCAACTAGAAGAGCAACTCATGAGACTATTGTAAATAGTGCATTTTGTTTCTCAAACAGAGCCCAAATGTTTTGCCAAAGCTTAAAAAGATGACTTTTGGATTATGACAATGCAAAAAAAATTTGAATCACGTTGAAAGAAACAAATTTTGGATTCTAATACCTAGACTCGAAAATCAACAAGTTATTGGAACAAAATGGGTCTTTAGGAATAAAGCGAATGAAGAAAATCAAATAGTGAGAAACAAAACCAAATTAGTTGCAAAAGGTTTAACCAAGAAGGTGTAGATTTTGAAGGAACCTATGCACCCGTGGCAAGACTAGAGGCAATTTGAATCCTACTAGCCTATGTTTGTCATATGAAATTCAAATTGTTCCATATGGATGTAAAGAACACATTTTAGAATGGGTACATACAAGAAGAAGTTTAAGTTGAACAACCCAAAGGATTTGAATATGTGAGTAAGTTTTACCATGTATACAACCTGCATAAAGTATTGTATGGGTTAAAGCAAGGTCCAAGAGTGTTATGAAAGATTAAGCGAATTCTTAGAAAAGAATGGCTATAAGAGAGGTGTTGATTTGCTAGGGACATTACATAAACACAAAATATCTCAAAGGAATGAGAGAGGAGAAGAATTTTAGCACTTGGGAGAGAGGAGAGAAGAAGCCAAGGGAGAGAAGGATGAAGAAAAGAGAGAGAGGTGTATGGACGAATTTGAGCCGAGAGGAAGATGCTTGAATGCTCTACCCCATGCCTTGAGGCTATATTTATAGTTGTGGGAAATTATTTATAATAACTACAATACCCTTAGGGCTACAAGCTTCAAAACGATAAAGACATAAGATGAACCTATAGAAGTTCATCTTATTTACAAGTCATGCCACCCCTACACATGTGGGCGCCTTTTAACAACTTTCTTCTTCTTATTCTTTGGATCCTTGTTTGAGGATGGGGTTTTCCTTCTGTTAGGGTACTTGTTTCTTCTATGTCGTGGTTTTGCCACATTTAAAACAAACGTCAATTTTCTTAAATGATGTCTAGTGAAAGAAATATAAATATTCTAAGAGCTTTCATGACTTGTTTCCATAGGCCTAAGCTAAGAAACAAAAAGGAAAAAAAAGGAGAGATAAGGGAAGAGAAAATTATTTTTGTTGTTTGGCAACGGAGAATCATCGAGAGGAACAAAAATAAGAGAAAAAATAGTTAATAAATTTTCTTTCACAAAATAATGCAATTTGGGGAGAAAAGAAAATAACTAGAAACTTGAAAGAAAATTTTTATCATAAAAATTATACAATATTACTATTTTTTTCTTTTTTATTTTCCACATACATCAAAACAAGATAAACTATGACGGGTCACGATCTATCACTTAAGTGACCCATCCGTCAGATGGTTTTCCACTGATGGTGGTTGAACCTCTATGATAGACGAGACATTTTGTTTGTCGGAGATGATAGCTGAGAAGTTTTATTTGCCAAAAGCTGAGGTACGATTTAAATTTATGAATTTCATATATGCGTCCGAAATTCTATTTAAAGTAATCCTACGTCTCTTCCATTTTCTAAAGAGAAAAACAAAAGACCTTTTTTTTCTCTTTTTCCTTCTCTTCTCTTCCTTTTCTTTTCTCTCCGATTTCTATGTTCCCAACACACCCGATCAGTAAATTTTTCTTGTTGATGAAACAGCAGCCATCCGATCATTTAACGGTGGATCCAACGCTCACGGTAATGTTTTGCATGTTTCATTTCGAAGAAGGCTGTTTCGCATTGGATCAGTCCCCATTTTATGTTAACGGTGCTTAAGAAAGAAACCCTTCTGCTCAATAAATTCCGCTCGCTCGTCTCGCTTCCCACCTCTAAAACCCTAACACTATCTTCCTTCTTTTCCTGCTCTTTAATTCCCATTCCCTTTTCTCCAGCCCTCGTCAGCCATGGCAAGCACGGATCCGGAGCGTAAAGAGGAGGAGACTTCGGAGCCCGCTCCGGGTGAGGACGAAGACACTGGGGCTCAGGTCGCACCCATTGTTAGACTTGAGGAAGTGGCAGTTACTACCGGTGAAGAGGAAGAAGAAGTCCTCCTCGATCTGTAAGTGTTTCTGATATTTCTATTCTTGTTTCGGCCACTGCTACTTCAATTCCCTCTCGCTCGAGTTCGGTTGTCGTGCTACTCTGGCCGCTGTCAATTGTTTTGTGAGCTTATATTGTTTTTTGAGTCTATTGAATCTTGTCTTAGTGATTCTGGAGGTATTTTGCGCGGAAATTGATGACCAGTTATGATCATGTGTCATTTGCCGTTTTTATCTTTTTCGTTCCGTAAATCTGTATACTCAGGTTTTCCTCTGAGGTTAAAGCCGCTGATCTGAGGAGTGTGTTGGCGGTTTTTTACTTAAGTTGTTTTATGCTCTTCATTTTTCGGTTACAATTATGTCTTGCAACCTTTTACTGATTAATCGTTTGGTTCCTTGTCCTGCAGTAAAGCAAAGCTTTACCGGTTTGACAAGGAGGGGAATCAGTGGAAGGAACGAGGAGGTGGTACAGTGAAGCTTCTAAAGCATAAGGAGACTGGGAAAGTTCGGTTGGTCATGCGCCAATCGAAGACGCTCAAGATCTGTGCTAATCATTATGGTTGGATTTTGCTCTATTATATTACTTATTGCAACTAAGTACTAATGTACAATGAACTAATTCTATGGATTGGTACCGTTTTTTCCATTTAGATTTTCTGATTCGTTTTCTATTTTTCAGTTCTTCCATCAATATCGATTCAAGAGCATGCTGGGAATGATAAATCATGCGTCTGGCATGCACCTGATTACTCCAATGGTGAACTGAAAGAGGAGTTCTTTTGTATTAGATTTGGTTCTGTTGAAAGTAAGTTGTGCAATCCTTGGTGATTCTGTCTTTTACTGTTTTACGTGTTTTAGAGATCCACTTTTATGTATGCAGTTCTGTGATGTACCGGTAAACCTATTGATTGAATATGTTCTTTTGTTCAATTTCCTTTTACTAAATCATGATATATTCTTTGGATTTGCTTGTATGCAGATTCTTTAGCCTACTTGAGCTGTTTTCTTTATGGATCTGTGCTCTTGAATATGTTGTAAAATTTTGCCTTTTTGCTGTGTCCCATTTACTGATGTGCACTTTGATTGAAACATTTAATTTTCATCCATACTTGGGGAAGTGATTATGGTTTCAAGTTATGTTAAGGGTTCAGATTTTATGAGCAATAATAATGTGCACTAATCTTGCCTGAAGGATTTGTAGAAAGCCTTCTGATCTCTTACTGTGGATTTTTTGAAGATAATGAGAAACAAATTTCATTGTGTATGAAAAAAAAAGATTTTTTTAAGAGACTTTGGGGAAGACATTTATAGAGCAATAAAAGCATGTAAGAGAGAAGCCCGATTGCATGCATTTTTAAAATTTCAAAATGTTGCAATACAGGTTGTTTTGTGCTTGATTGATCTGTTTTATTATATCGTTATAAATTTTTACTGCTTTATATGGCTGTATTTTCAAAATATTTTCTGTTTCTGATTTTCTTTACTTTTAATTATAGTTTCTTCACTTTCACTATAGTTCGCTTGTTTAAAAAAGTTATTTTGATTTATGGGATATAATTTTATTTTTTGTTTTTTAGCTGGCTGTGAAATGGATATTGAAATAAAATCCTTACTATCCATAATTGATAAGAGTATCCATGTTCTTGAGTTCTACTTCCAGGACAAAATAGATATAGGTAAAAATCATTCTATAATTGATTGCCCAGCATATGGGAAGTTTGATTTGTAATTTGAGTCTCTTCCAATGTATACATTGGATGGCATAATTATTGAAAATGTGATGGACGATTATCTAAAAACTATTTAAATTGATGATTTTCTTGCTGTATTTATTAAATGTTTTTATAGCTTTTCATAGGTTTTTAATGTTATTTTATTGTTTTCCATGATTTTATTTACCTTTACAGATTATGCATTGTAGCTCTATTTCACACTTTCTTTGGTTACATTGTGTTAAATTTGTAATCACTTACCCGTTGCGAAATTGTAAGAGCATTTATCTGGGGTTTGGTAATGGGTTACCTTCTTTTTGCTTTCTAACTTTATGCAATTTTTAATTCATTTAGAGAGATTCCTGGGAAGAAATTTACTGGCAGACAGGTCCATAATGTTGCAAGAGTGATACTTCATTTATTCTTTATTGATCATTGTTTGTTAGTTTCCTGTTGCTTTGGGCTTCTTTGTTCTATACAAGTGATATTTACAAAATGTGCTCTATTTATGGCATTTTTTTCTTGAAAAGATGGAAGTGAAGCTCCTCTGTAAAAAAAATAAAAATTATACTGTTTTTATAGGCTTTGCAAATTTATTCATTTCATAAAATATCCTTGCTATTCTTATTAACAGAGATAAGGAAAAGTCATTGTATCTTTGTTTGATTATCCCGCTTCTGGGAAGGTAGTTTAACCCCCTTCCTGCTCTAGTCCTAGAAAGAACCTTGGCTGATATATTGATGACTTAATCTAAGAAAGTGTGTCGTTAAAGAAATCACAGTTTAGTTTTACTTATATTTTTACAACTTTTAATAGGCCTTTAGTGTTATTATATTGGTTGTGTTGATTTATTTCTATTTACAGGTTATCTTTTCATTAGATTTTTAACTATGCAATTGTGTAAATATGTGTCGTTCCTTACCTGTTGTGGAAGTTTTAGTGGAAGTATTGGCTGTCCTAAATCAACATTGTTGTTATATGTGAGTCCTTGATACTCAACTGTCTGCTCGTAATGTTTCACTGTGGTCTATTTTGTTTGTGACAATAAGGAGTTTACATAATTTGATCTTGTTTCTGGGCTTAGTATGTCCCTTGTTTGTAGCGTTGCTCCTCATAAAAAAATTCATCATTCAAAAAAAAAAAAAAGGAGTTTGCAGTTAGTCATATATTATTTACTGAATGTCGAACTGGACAAGGCAGAAAAAATTGTGCACTTCATTCTGAAAAAAAATGCAATCTAGTTATTGTTAGGAATTAGAGTACATGCCCGCAAGTGATAGGATTTTCTTTGTGACAATGTAATTATTATTTATTATTATTCAAGGTGCCCTTTATATTTAAAAATTTCTTTGTTCTTATCAGTAAATATAATCAGTTAATTTGCTATTCACACAATGTTTTCTTTAATAGTGCTTGAAATGTGGTCTGATATCTTTGTTCTTTCAGACTGCAGGAACTTCATGGAGATGGTGGAAGAGATTGCTCATTCTCAAGCTAAGAAAGATGAGAAAGATGGCAATTCTGCTGCTGACCTCATTGATAAATTGTCTGTCACAGAAAGCAAGACAGAAGAGGCAAAGGGGAAAGAGGGACCTGCAGCTGCTGAGGAAGAGAAAAAAGAAGCTAGCAGCTCTGAGAAAACAGCAGAGGAAGAGAAGAAGTCAGAATAGACCCCTTCGATTGCTCTTAATTTGGGGATGATTTGGTTTCTGCACATCTTTAATTTGGTTAAGTGGTGGTTTGAGGTCTCACAATCCCATTTCAAAACGTCAATATTTTTTTCGGAATCAAATCATCAGCATTTGTGGAAGTTAGGGTTTGAGTCTCTATCCTTGCATGGAGTTTTTTTATGAATTATTGATTCTCATGTAATTTGGGCTCCGGTTCGGAATTGGGATCCGGGGTAAAGGCAATAGGTGACTGGGGATTGGGAATTTTCATCTTGTTTGCTAGTTGTTTCTCTGGCGGATGATCGTCGCTTCTCATATATGTAAGGTTGTTCAGTTTTGAGCACTTCTATACTTCATGAGAAATGTTTTCTTGTGTGTTTGTTATGTATCTCTATTGAGTTTGCTTTCTACTGGTTTTCATGGGCAGGACTTGGGCCTTCTCTTATGTGGTTCCTCTTCTTCTTTAGGTCTTCTCCTACCCTCTTTTGTTTCCTTCTTGGTGGAAGATTTTGACCTAGTTGGTCCAAAACAATTGGTTTGTATACTGTTGATCCAATTCGAAAAACCATTTGGTGTGAAATATGTGAAATGGTTATCTTAATCGTCCGATTATGATTAGAAGGTTGAGATAACCGTTGATCGAATAACTGAGATAATCATTGATTTGGATGGTTGAGATAACCTTGATCATTATAGGAAACCTAACCGGGTCAATGGGCCTGCCCGGTTGTACCGATTGATCTAATCTTGGTTTTATAATAATGATTAAACCCAAAGTATTTTTCCCTTACATATGTTGGTTTCAAAATCCTCAAATCTAAGTTTGATCATTGCTAAAAAAATTCCCATTATTTCCATGAATTTGAGAAACATGTTTATTTAATAATTACTACTATTTATTTAAAGTGTCTTTAATTATTTGCTTTGGTCTCAATTCGTCAAGAGATTTTTCATCACATGTAACTTAGATGGTCACTTAGCTATGCACCTCATTCCCTATTTCAGGTGAATCATGTAACAAAATAGGAATTAGAGTAAATAGAACCAAAAAATGGAGTATACCCATTACCCTTTGTATTTTGTTACCCGTGTACACCTGTATATAATGACTCACAAGATGAGTTTGATCATGGGAGTAGGGTTAGTAATTCCCTATTTTCTAATTTGACCCGTAACTCCCTTAGATGTAGGGATAGTGGGCAATTGTAACCACTCACTCTCTTGGCGAAAAAAAGAGAGTTTATGAAATAAGGATTGGGTCTAGCAAAGGTAACTTGTGAGACCTCTCCATCGAGGAGCTTCTGAATAGACGAGACGATTTTCTACAACTTTTGGAATTTGATCAACATGACTAGAAGTAAGCGTTCACGCTTCCGTTTCAATTTCATTTATGAAGTTCATGATGAATATAAAAATTCATTTATGCTTGGCTTTTTGGGTAGGGCAAAAGAAAAATAAGAGCATAAAAAATGGTTATGTTTGACCAAATTCTTGGTGTTTTCTCCACATCCTCTCATACAAAAATATTGCCATCTTAATCTCATTTCTTCAGAGAACAGAAACGAGTTTTAAACACATGTTCTGGGCTATAAAACAAGAAAGGTAGGAAGAAAGCTATAAAGAAGAGGGACTGGAATTATTTCCTTTCACAACAATACTAAGCTCTGCTAGGTTGAAACTTGAAATACCGAGGAGTGGCATGTAAAAACAACAAGCAGAAGCGAGTCACAATACAAATAAGCTAATTTCACGAACCATTAGTATATATGAGGCCTACAAATGATTACAAGATTAAGTTAAAACAGCATTGCCAGGAGGTCAGTGGCTTGATGCTATATCATTCACGGGTGCAGGAAATTAAAACTTCAGTTTTAACTCCTACTGAAGGAAAAACAGAAGATCATAAGAACTTGAATAATACCTTACACGCAATACTGCTTACCCACATGTCATATTTGAAGGAAATAATCATCTGAAGTTGGTAGCATTGCAGCCCTTTACTCTCTTACTTCTCATTTGTACATTTCAGTAATCAGGCTCCAACCTGATGGTACAGTAAAAACTTTCATTGTGAACTTCATACAAACAGCTACATAGTGGCATAGTGGCATAGTATTTGCATTCTGGTACTAGCCACCTTCACTTGCAACACCCAAAATATTTTCCTGTAATTTTGGGCTTTTTCTCGCCTTCTCGATCATTGAGAGAATATACATGAATGAACTGGATGTTGGGTCGAGGAAGTGATTGTCGGATATCTGACTGATCCTCTCCCACTGGCAGGTGATTGATGAGTAACAAACACTTGACCCAAATTGATGCCTCATACATGAAGGGGCTTTATCATCAACTTCCTTGATCTTTCGTAGCAGTGTGTCATTTCCCCTGCTGCTTTTTCCCTGTCATCATATTCACACATGGATGCATTAGATCTTCCTACTATTCCTTTTCCTTCCATTTAAACAATTTACATTTGTCTCTCATTGCTTTTCTAACTGTCAAAACTCATCACTACAGAAACCACATTAACCCCTCCCAAGTACTACCACGTAGGCAGATGAACATGAACACCACAACGGTCAATTTTTCTCCCAGTACTGGGAAGGGTTTAATGTGGAAAAAAGCAAGGAACTTGGTTGCAAACCTTCACCAGAAGAAGTTACAAACAAGAAAGAAGGTGGGGGGAATCACTTCAAGCTTCTTTTTGATTTGTTTACTTTAATTATATATTTTAGTCTTGGAATAACAGTATCTGTTCAGCAAAAAAACAAGTATTACACTACCTTGACTGAGGCATGTCTTTGCTCAGACCAGGAGTTAATCCAACAAACTAACATCAAATCCTTACCCAGAAGGCGGCATTTTTCTTTAATATAAGAAAATTAGTATGACACCAATGGAGCAAAGCTGTCAAAACTTTCAACATGTTTGGAAAAATCAGTTATGTTGAACTAGACATGGTTGTGTACACCTCTTGAAAACATAATTTTTTTTATTTTTATTTTTAGAAAAAAAGTGAAATTTTTGAGAAACAGAGTTTCCATTGGATAAAAGAAAAACTACATTACTCCAAATTTTAGAATAACCAACCAGACAATGCTAGATCAAGTTACTTTTAGACTCAGAAACAGGGTTTCATGGGAAATAAAAAATTGCCACTTCAACTGAACCCAAAGTCTGGTCATGAAAAAAGTTTCTGATAGAAATAAAAATAACCAAGTCTCTCATGCACTTGACATAGCTAAGACTTCAGTAATAGATCGTGTTTTTCTTTCAAGGTGGACCAACAACAAAATCACTCTGTTAATGTGACTGACCTATTGATTCCTAAAATATGAATATATTGGCTGCTTATAAGGACTCTTTGAACAAAAAGTCAAGAAGAGAGCTTTGGCAGTCATTGAATCATCTAAAAAGGAAATTATGAAGGTTACAACAAGATTTTAACCACAATAAAAATCCATAGCTGACCTCTTTGAAACCATGAACGACGAACTGCTTGACGAATGTGGCGTTCATTCCTTTGCAAGATCTCATCGACCTTATTTAATTGAGACATCAATGGCCCAGAGAATTCAACTCTCTCTCCGTCATCCTGGTAACCCTGAGAATTCCAAAAGAACTTCACGCATAAATACAACATTTGAGAAGTAAAAAACATAAGATAAATTAAATAAAAAAATTACCAAAACATTTCGTCTAATTCGAAGCTCATCTCTTTGTTGAAACCCATCTGAGAAATCCTGAGAATGAAACATATCTGAACCATCAAATGAATCTGGACGCTCAAACTGGTGCCACTGTTTCATCATTGCATGCTTGGCCAAGTCATAGTCACGGCCCTTAGAATCAACTCGAGCTCCACCATTTGAAATATTTCTCCTCTGTGTTATAGAGTAATCGGGCACAGGTACAAGGCCCTTTGAACTAGATCTACTGTGTGATCTGGAGATAGGATTAGCCTCTTTTCGCTTCTTTACCCATGCAAATCCATTAGAGGGAGGAACAAGTGGGCCCGAGTAAGGAATGTCGCCTAAGGAGTTATGTTTTGCATGGAAAGCCTCATCTGGTGGATTAAATGCTGCTTGCCGTGGCTCATCATTTTGTTTAGTAAGACAATCTTCTTTTAGGCAATGTGGTTCCGCATCGGTTCTATCATGGGTTCCTTGAGCATTCTCAATGCAAGGCTCCTATAGTAGAAGTACATAAATATTTATTCCATGATTTGTCATATTATAAATTTCATTTAAATATGAATGTGTGTGTGTGTGTGTGTGTGTGCTGAGAGAGAGAGACAGACCAAGGTGCCCAATCTACCGAGGCCAGTTGCTTCCCAAGAAACTTTAGTTACTTTTGTTTGCTTCCTTCCTGCTTCAGAACCACGTACTCTACCTGACACCTTCTTCCTGAATATGTCAGAAGAAGTTGGTTAAAACGATTAATTGGATAAATTAGAAGAAATGGTAGCTAGAAGGGCAGATACAAGGTTAGATGAAAGTTGATAAGATGTTCACTGATCCTGCTTTGTTGAATAACAAACATACAAGTCAAGAAGTAAGCTTGAGCACTTAAGGCTAAAATTTGATCAACTTTGGTCCACCCTTCAAGTGTGCACTGGGGTTTCATGAACCTATCATAAAGCAGTCATCATATTCTCTGTTACAAGAGCCTGAAGGGCTTGACAAATGGTTTGAATAGGTTTAATCACTGCAACCAGTTCTACTGAGCTCTAGTCAGATACAAAATAAATAGGCTCAATAGCCCTTTCTTTCTGCTATGAACATCAACATATAGCAGTGGAATTAGGTGGGGGACTACAAGAAAAACATAGGAAAGGGTACCATATATAAAATTATCATTTTCTTATAGCAAACTACATTTATGCTTAATTGGTTTCAATTATATAGCCAAGGTATCTGCCACCAGTTATATATACAGGGTATGCAACTAAGAAGGGATTATGAAGAAAATGTTAAATCTACTAGAAGAGACATAGTAAACTTTTATTAGACAAGTAAATGGAAAAACTATCCTAAAAATAATTGTTAACGAATAGTCCTACATGGATCAGTGAGTACAAACTTGAGTTTATTAGTTGGGAAAGAGGTTTCCTAAGTTGGCAAGTCATTTTGGGATAGGCCTTGGACCCAATTTAACATGGTATCAGAGTAGGTACTCATATGTGGCCCTGCACCTAAACTATCCACTTGTAGAGCCACAAAAGAGGGCCTACACCTAAATTATCCACTTATAGAGCCATAAAAGAGGGCCTAAACGTGAGGGGGTGTGTTAAGGAATAATCCTTCATGGATTAGTGAGTACAAATATCTTGAGTATATTAGTTTGGAAAGAGGTTTCCTAAGTTGACTAGTCATTTTGGGATAGGTCTTAGACCCAATTTAACAATAATAATATAGCTCCATGGATGGACAAATCTATCTGGCTCCAAAAATTCATGAAGCCACAAACAAAAAATAAGGATAGTGAAAGCTAAATAAAAATCTACCTGCGTGCCTCCTCACGACTCTTGGCATCAATCTCCTTGTTTGGCGGGTACTTCGGCAAGGATGAAGGATCACATGCATAAGGCTTCATCATGAAGTACTAGTAAAAATTGAAAAACTTTCAGAACGATTGAAGAAATGTTATACAATAGAACTGTTGCCTCAAATATTTAACAAGAACTAAAATCTATTCTGAATGAGAAAAAACACAGGGAAAAATTCAGAAAAGTAATGTTACATATAGGGGTACAAAATGAGAGAAACCATTCTAGAGTAAGGGTTTTACCTTAGAATTAAGAGCAGATGCAGCTGTGCCCCGTTTGTAAGGTTCAATGGAAAGCAGAGTTTCAATCAAACTCAAAGTAGTTGCAGGGAAACGTTTACAGGTCTCTCGAAGACAACTTTCATAAGGCTGTTGCGGTTTAAAAATAGTAGCATGGGGCAACTTGGACTTCTTCCAGTACTCATCAGGAGGTGAACCACAAAGCTTGAATATTTTGTGTAATTGTTCAATCTGTTGGCAGCCAATAACCGGTTCTTTTCTCAGTCCAACTCACAACACAATCTTACAAATATGTCCTTCTCTAGACAAATACAGACAAAATAAGCATATTCACAAGATCCAAAATTTAATGTTGAATTTTTTTAAAAGAGAGAAACTTTACTGACTTGATTATAACTGAGTATAATGAACCTCTATTTATAATAGAGGAACAAGTAAAATCATATTACAATTAAACTACCCATGTCCTAGTTATACCCAAAGTCTAATACTAAAAGATAAGTCTTAACAAAATTAAACAACTAAACATAAATAGAAGATTAACATTACTAAAAAACCTTTAACTAAGACTCTTTTGTGAAAACTGTAAGATTTCACCATATTAATTCTGGCCCTATGAGACTTCTTACTATGAGAACCATGTAAAAAATTTCCATATCTACTCTTCAACAATACTCATTTCTTGCAATACATAAAAATTTAAAAGTAATTCTACATCTTGTTGCTCTTTTCCTTTATTAATAGGTCAAATGCAGGAGAAAAACAATTTAAGGGTCACTTCAGCTATGAAGTGTCCTGAATTGTCAATTGTTCAAATTATTCAAGAAGCTACCAACTACTAACTTCATGTAAAGAAGAGAAAATATCACAACAGAAAGAGGAAAGCCATATTGACGGCACCATATTGGAAACACATTGATGATGCAGCGTACAACATTACACTTTACTAATAATCAACCTCAGCATGACTCAGGCAAATTTAAAGAAGAAGGAAATGCCAAATATAATACATATAACCATGAAAAAAATGGAAATCATCTGCCCTTTTTTATTCGGGTACAATCTAATTCAAATGTTGCATAGAAGTTCACCTCAGTTCTTCCCTGTAGAATTGGCTTTCCAAGAAGAAGTTCTGAAAAAACACAGCCAACACTCCACAGATCCACTGATGCACCATAATCTGTTGACCCCAACAAAAGCTCAGGTGGACGGTACCAAAGAGTCACTACTCGACTAGTCAGTGGTTGCCTCTGTCCACTGTTATAAAAATTTGCTAGACCAAAGTCAGCCATTTTCAGAATTCCTTCATTGTTTACAAGCAAATTTGAACCTTTAATGTCACGATGCATGATGCCACGTGAGTGGCAGTGGTTCAGGCCAGATAACAACTGGTGCATATAGCACTTGACCTGCACAAAATACCCTGGCCCACATAAATATTTTCCCTTATTAACGGTTATTCAAGAAAAAAGAAAGGCAAGCAGACGGATGAAATTATAAATGGGAAAATATTGGCAAATCTGCAAGAAATTACAGGTCCAGAAATTGATTTTCACACCATGAAGAGTACATCAATTGGGAAGTCTCATAATTGGAATAGATATACTGTGGTTATCTGGAAACTAAATCAGAAATCTTCTGATCATATATGGTTGTCCATTGGACAATAAATTTCAGGTTCAAGGACCATAGAGAGATGCACTTCAACCTTTTTTTGAGGAAAAGCACAAAGGAGTATCAACGAACCTGTGATTCACTAAAGTTGATATCAGGACTTGAGGATAGACCAGCAAGATCATGATCCATGTACTCAAACACAAGATAGATACTGCATGATAACTTTGAAGCAATCAAACCCTCCAACTTCACAATATTTGGATGGTCTAACCTCCGAAGAATCTGAATTTCTCGTGCCATAAACCTCACACTTTCAGGATCAAAATTATCAAACCGGACCTTTTTCAGAGCTACTATCTTTCCAGTATCAAGATCACGAGCTCGAAACACACTGCTGTATGTACCTTGTCCTATCTTCCAGAGCAATAGAGATTTAACAACATTCAGTAAGAAAATAGTAGCATAACATGTACATGAAGCAACTCATGAAGACACGTTTAGTTACATTTCATTTGTACTTCGATTCAAAAAGAAAGAGAGCAAGAATGAAGGGTATGTCACTAAGAAATCGCACATCAAAGTAGGTAAATAAAAGAAATGGCTCAATGGTAATGGAAAACAAAATCCGGCGTTTCAAAATCTATCGAATGGTAATGGAAAAAGGCAAAGCAAAGAGGCCAAAATAAATTGTATCAGGTTGGAATTTCACATACCTTCTCCAATTTCTCAAACTTATCTGCCTTAAGAGGGACCCATCCATGAATGGCCTCTCCCGCGACAGCAGTGAGCCATGCTGGCCAACCAGCGGCAACTTGTTCCCCTTCTACGTACTTGTGCAAATTCCCCAATCTCAGGCTAACCGAATGGGACCCGTGAGAACTCAACCTCCTCAGCTCCACTGGTTCACCGGCTGCAAGAACACTTTCAGCATTGTGTTTCGACCCATCAGAACGACCAGACTGATTTCGGAGTGATGACAGCAAAATGTTAGAATTTTGGTCCCGGAAAGCGCTTGAGTAGTCCAAAGCCGGTGTGACGGAAACCGCCTGCTTCGACGAAATGCAGCCCATTATGAACTATAATGCGGCGACATGGACCGAATTGGGTACTCTGAGAAAACCCAGATTGAAGCCGAAGAAAATCCGTTGAATTGAGTGTACTTAAAATGGGAAGAATGATAGAATAAGGAAAAACCAAGGGTCGGCTCTTACGGAGCTGGTTTAATTGAGCCAAAAACGTAGCCAGGGAAGACCAAGATCATGAACGAGCTGAAATTAACGAAACAGAGTAAAGCGGAAACTCGCGAACTGGCAATATCCAGTAAGACCAGAACAGAAAAGGTCTCGATCGCAAGAAAGAGCTGTACAAGTGTTTGAAAGAGGGAATGGCTGAAAACCCAGAGAAATTTTTTCCTCCTTTTGAATGTCTCCCTGGATTGCGTGATTTTCGCGAGACGGAGAAAAAAACAGAAGATTTTAATGAGTTAAAAGAATGCAACAAACGTCCCGGAATCAACGCGGAGGACCCTCGTGGGTCCGAACCTGCCTTTCTCTCTTGCTCCATGCCGTATACTACCCAAAAAGTAGACAGTGAAAGCTAGCCGTTGGACTGCTTTCTTTTACCCCTCAACCACCCGAATCCATCTTTCTTGCTTACGCTATCCACCATCTCCTTCGGCGAACTCCATTGAGCCATGGGACCCGCAAAGAGAATACAATATCAAACCAGCGCTTCTGAAGTGGACCCCGTAACGTGAAAGCGGGTGGAGGAAACCATTAATGTTTTAGTTTCTGAACAGATTGGACTTTGGAAATCCGCGTTTTTCCCTCCATTTCATACATTGTTCAGACAAGTCAATTTTGTCTGGATATCTTTCCTGTTTGTGGTTTCCCACGAGCAGAGAATACCCGACACCGCAGAGGAGAATGAGGAGCATGGAATATTGCCTGCGATACAATTACAGAGAATAGAAAGGGACAAGTCAAAAGCAAAAGAGGAGAAGCACTGATTAAAAGAAATAAAGGAAGGGGGGAACCGGGAAAGGTAATCGACAATTCCCTCTGCCAAGAAGGAAAACTGGTAAAGAAAAAAAAAAAAAAAAAGCAAAAAAGAAATCATCCTCTCTTTCCACTCACTCCTTCACTGGAACAACCATCGTCCCCCACCCGTGCTTGTTGGGTAGGACCCATTATTGTCGTGCATCTCCCTCTCTCTCCGTTTTTTCTTGAGATAAATCCTTAACGTTGCATTTGTGGAATCTCAGCTTTAAAAAAGGTTCATGATTGACCTACACTTCTTTAATTGTTCATAATTGATTAGTGCGATTCAAGAATATGGTGTCTTGCAAATTACAGGAGTAACATTGCCTACTGGTTATCTCTAGTTTCTGATACATAAATGAGTAGTCCAGTTTTAATGGAGGGTAGCAGGACTGTGGGTTCCATTGGAGAAGAAATACAAGTTTCCTCCAGATCGTCTGTAGTAAACGGCAGGAAAAAGACGCAAATTGGGTCAGTTAACATAGCAGCCGCTACCCCCCACTTCTCTGTAATTTTAATTAATGCCCTGCCTCACTTCAAACCTGTCCTCTCCAAATTTCCTAACTACTTCTGTAGCTTCTGAAAAAGGACTAACGAAACGGAAGAAGGCAATTTTGAATGGAACTGTATCAAGCAGCAGACCTTTAATTGGAGGAGAAAAATCAAACCACAACGACACTACACTAATAAAGTTGATAAAGATAAATTAAAAAGGAAAAGTGATAAAGAATCCTCATTAGATAAATCAAATTCTCCATTTGACCTTGCCTGACAGCTTCCAGCTCTGCTATCGACCTTTTCTTTCTAGTTCACCAACGCTGCCTCAGATTTGGTGCATTAATTCTGCCATTGACGTCTCTTAATTCTCCCAAGTCTTTCAACCTGTTATACCCTTTTCTCTTCTCTTACAAATCTATCATTTTAACTCCCATATCTATCTCCTATCTTCCATCTTCCACCCACTTTATATCATCCATTTGTCTGCGTGATTGTGGAGGTAAGGCCAGAAAGCCGAGAGATAATTCTAGGTTTGTTATATATTCTGACCCTTGAGTGATCATTTTTCGGTCAATAATCTTTACATAACTCCACTTGCTTTTTTTTTGTTCAATTTTTTTACTAAATTTGAAGACTTTAGATGCTCAACAGTCAATGGCACTTTTGTATCATTCAAAGAAGAAGCTTCCTAAAATTTATGGAAGATCCTATTGCAAGTATTTGAAATATGGTCCAAAGATACAATTAAAGATGCTTAATACTTGGACAAAGTGGTTGGAGGGGTCAAAGGTTGCTTAGAGGATTTGGTGTACCTAATCCTTCAAAATCAAATTTCCTATGGACATGTCTCTAGCAAAACATAAGCCAAAGTGGGTATTTATGCCATTTCAGCTAGTTTCAGCCTATATAGTTCCAGTTTGTTGCCTTCTTTGCAGATGCTAGCCATGAAGAAATGTTGTTGGAAGATATGATGTAATTAGATCAATGACACTCTAGTTACATCGTATCTTCCAACACCAATAAATCGAAACTCAAATTGGCCCTCAAGTATGGTCACTGTGTCATTATAATTTTGCCTAATTAACTATCTACTTGAGGTGGAAACATCACAAAAATCTATAGTTAAGAATTCAAGTAATTTTATAAATTATTTTTCTTTAGAAATCTTCTCTTCAAGGCACTTACTGCCCCAAGCACAAACTCATTTGCATCTATAGTCCCCCCTATTTCAAAAAGTTCAAAATCATGCTTACTTTTTCAAAATGAAGAACTCCCCACAAATCTTTACTAGATGGATTGAAGTTCACATTTTGACATCAACATAGATACAATGCATGTTTTCATATAATACTTCTAAATCAAATTAACAACGAATAAATTTCACCCTCGGTTCACCTACATTATATGAAATCTCATACTTCCAACATCCATTAAAGTTGGCAAATTTCACAATTTAAGCACAATTAGACATGTATATTAATCTTAAGTACCTAACCAATATAATAACAGCTCAAAAGATCTACAAATGACTAAATTTCGAAAACATAAGTTCAATAAAATCAAATTAGTTTTCCAAAAAGCAAAAAATCATACAAGCAGCTCCATATAAGGAGTAATTTATGTTAGTTTATAGGGTTACATGTCTAAAAGAGGCTAGGGTAAGAGAGAAAGAACGAAGGAGACACTTAGTTTTTTTGCCTCTTACCCTTATATATATATATATTTGTGTGTGTATGTGTGTGTGTGTGTGTGTGTGGGTGGGTGGGTGGGTGGGTGTGAGGGTTAGCCACTAATGCTTCTTAACACTCGTCCTCAAACAGGTGCAAACACATTGAATATTCCAAACTTGGAGCAAATGGTAGAGAGAGGTCTTTGTGTAATAGACTTTGTGAAAATATCTACTAGTTGATTTTTTGAAGGAATGTACTACAACTCAGAATCACAAAAGGTTTCTTTCTAAAGAAACTAGACTCAAAGAACTTTAAATTGATACCAAATTTGACATAAAAATCTTTGTTGTTGAACTTTTATGACCTCTTGATTTGCTTCATTCTGTAGCATGACCCTTGCAGACTCTAATGCAAATATGTCCTTAAATATAGATCAGATTGACATGAATTTTCTCCTTATATAATTAGACTTCAGTACTTTTCATCCAAATTATTTTGAGAGAAATAATCTGATAGATTTTGACTCTTTAATCTAGCTGAACTGAATACTCTTTATTCTTTGGCCAACATGACCATTAACCCTTGCAAAATTGATATCTCCCTCTAGAATACTTGGATTGAGAATTGTTTGACAAGGTAGAAAATAGACTTATAGATATTTCTTCTAACATATATATATGTATGTATATATATATACACACACACACACACACACACACACACACACATATATATATATATATAAAGTCTCTTTCTAGATGACTTAAACAGTTAAAAAATTGAAGCTTTTTGTTATTGCTCGAACTTCTCATGCAGGCCGACCTTTGATGTTTCAAATAACGATTTCTCTTTGTAGAAAACTTTGATTTCAAAAAAAAAAATTGCATTGGAAAGTAGACTCGAAGATATTTTTGTAAATATATAAGTTAAAATATTAAAAGTTCAGCATGGAGGTGCGAACACCAAAAAAACCAACAGGTACTAGGACAAAAATGAAAAAAAAAATAGAATACGAACCTAAACTTCTAGAGATGATAGATTAGAAAAGGATCACATCGTGAATTCCCACAGAAAAAAGAATCCCTTGCTGATGTGATGTGTTTTACATCGCACCAACGCCATTGTGTTTGTGTGAAGCTCGAGAGTAAACAAATGCAGGAATAGCTCCTCGGATGACTCAAGCAGAGTGGTGTGGTGCAGTAAGGCGCGTTAGCGCAGCCATTTGATTGCTTTAAGCTTAAAAAAAAGCATTTGAAATAAAACAAAACATCATAATAAAAATTTATGAAAGAATTTCTTCTCTATGGGTTGACTGAGTCAACTCTTAGAACCCGTTTTGATACCATGTTGATTTTTTGAAAAAGAGAAAGACTTCACTAACTTAATGTAATTTGAGTACATGAACCTATATTTATAATAGTAGAAATAAGTAGAATCCAGTTATAAATAAACTACCCTTATCCCAGTTACACCCAAAGTTAAACACTAAAAAATAAGTCCTAAAACAATTGAACAACTAAACATAAATAGAATACTAACATAACTAAAACTCTTTGAATTGAAACTCTTCTATGAGACCTTCTCCTGTGAAACTCTTCTATGAGACCTTCTCTTGTGAAACTCCTTTAACACTCCACTATATTAATTTTAGCTATGTGAGACATTTTTAATGTAAGAGTCATGTAAAACTCTTCCATATCTGCTCTTCAAGAAAATATAACCATGTAACTCTCGTGTAATCATTCGCAAATATAAAAAAACACTTGGATTTTGAAATATTTGGGACATTAACAATTTTCCAAGCTCACAAAATACACATGGCAACTATGAAACCAAATGAAGGGAGGAAACTAAACTTTTTAAATTTGCTAATGAGGGATGGATGAGCCTTTTATGCCATTTTGAGGTTTGTTTTGCAGTGGTTGTTGCTATTGTTGTCAATGTGGTCGGATCGATATAGTAAAGCCCCCCTCCCCCCTCTCTCATGGCCGCCACCAATCATTTGTTTCGTCTTGATGTCCTAAAACAAACAATGAGAAGGGAAAAAAGGTAACATAACAATTTAGTTTTTTGGTTAATTGACTCACTAGCATAAAACTCAAAGGAAACTGAGGGAGAAATAAAATGTTAGAAAGTGAAAAGGATGATGAAATGGTGGATGTACCAATACCTTGAATCCTTCTTAGGACCCATCTACAATAGATACAAATTAGTCTGAAGTGCATGGTGTTGCATAAGACAAATTTTTAATTTTATGCATAAGGTGCTCGAAGTCTCGAGAGTCAATAATCCAAGGTAGAACATGAGAGAAAGGAATACGTACCACTAGTAGCAACTATGGTTGTAGTATTACTTTGAGGGGTGTTATCATACTCTTAAATTTATGAAACAATTCATGATCCTCTTCAAATAGGGTCAATCTTCGTTTTGAGGGATCTAAAGATGATTCATTAGTAATAGAAGTTGATGCTTGATTAACTTTGAAGTATAGTGGTTTACCATGTAGGTTCCGATAATTCTCAATCAAATGATTGTTGAGCCCACAAAAAGTATGCTACCTTTGTTGACCACTAATGTTATTTGAACTAGAGGTAGGAACATTCCCACCTCTACCTCTTCCTTTTCCATATATCTTTCCACCTCTTCTTTTACCTATACCATAACCATGTTCTCCCACCCACTTGGTTTGGCTGATTGTTGGACTTCTTAATCGGAATTTGTAGCATGGTAGCACATACATCATTGAAAGAGGGTTTTGTTGGAGAGATGAGTACCCAAGACTTGGCAACATCCAAGTAAGATGATAGATTTGCAAGACATATAGCTAAAACAAGGTACTCTCTTTGATTTTCCTATGTAGCAATATCAAGAGCATATGGTTGTACAACTTTTCATTCCTGTAGTAACACATTGAAATTAACAAAGTACTCATGAAGGTTGTCTTTACTCTTTGTTTTGCACATCTCCTAAAAAATTATCATAAATCCTTTGAAGAATAACTCAAAACATGTGTCCCATATTGTTTTTGTTGTTTCTAAGTGCACTACATTGTTTGCTACATGTTCTTCCATGCTATTTATCGGCCAATTGATAACTAGAGTGTCTTCCCTCAACCATTTATGAGAAAAGGGTTCATCTATATGCAATGATGGTTGAATTACGTGTCCAACAAGGTCTCTAGTAATCAAAAACCGTTTCACGCATTCGGACAAAAACAAATAATTACTCAACCCTTTTAGTGGAATTATAATAATTCTCAAAGGTCTCCTTATTGAAATCCGCATATGTAAAGGAGGAAGAAGAAGAGTTAGAAACATCAACATTTTGACTCCAAAAAAAAAAAAAAAAGGAAAAGCAACACTCTTGAATGAGTTTTAGCAAGAAGAGGACAAGAAATGAACAAATACTTGATGGAACGGAACTAAAAAACAACATTAACAACACATTAAATTCAGCAATCAAACAAGAGAATAAACTCAGCCTATAGGCATTCTGAGTATAGCTTCCATTTTTTTTTTTTCTTCTCCTTTTAAATTTTAAACCAGAATTCTAATTGGCCAACAATCACTTTTAATTAACCAAGGAAAAATAAAATAAATACTGGTATGAAAGTTGTCCTAAACACAATTGAACTATGGACTACTTTCTAAAATAACTCTTCAAACCCTAACTTAGAATTTCAATAGATTAATTGATTAATTACTTTTTCAACAAGACTAAACTCAAGGAAAACTTTTAGAGAAAATTTTGAAATATTATTGAAATTTTTTTTGCATACAAAACAAAACAAGATATGAACTACACAATCAACATATGCATGCAAGTTTCAGGTATTGAACTTTAAAAAAAAATGACTTTTGGGAAATTGATTCTCACAAACTGGGGCTTGATTTGTGGAGAAGATGTTGGCTGATCGTCCCCATTTGCACAGTCAAACTGCAGAGTTCTTCACTAGTCTCTTCCTCGATCGTTGCCTTCCTCTCCCCAACCCCACACCCCTTGGCTGATCTTTTCGATGTTAACTCAGCTCGTGGCAGTCATCGCCATAGATAAGTAATACATAAGATTACTCCATGGAATATAACTGTTGGGTCTATAATTGCACTCTGCAACAAAATTACCAGTATATATACTGAAGGGGGAAAAGGGAGGTTTCTATTACATCAAGTAGGAGTTCGGATTACACCAGAACAAGCCGAAGATTTAAGAAACAAAAAGGAAAAAACCCAATTTTGGGGCCTTCAAGGGAAAGCCAAACAGTGAATGATATCCCACTCAAGAAATAAAAGCATCCTACTAACACGACTCTGAACCATATATGCTACAAAAAAAATGCACCTTAGAATCTTTCACCAAACCTAAAGAATACAGCGCCTGTTCCTGCATTATGGTCCACAGCATACTCGGCTCTCACCAAACCTAACTTCATCCCAACCCCATAGGATGATCCATGGCCTACGCGCCGGAAAAACTCTGTAGGGTTTCCTTTAACATCTTTGGAGCTACCCAGGTCATTTCCATGCTCCGCAAATGCAAATATTTGTGTGTTTCTCACAGGTATTCTTAGCTCAGCAGCAAGCTTAGACAGAATAAAATCCACAATTAGCTCAAGTTGTATGAAGCATATAAATGCTAAAATAAATAGAACAGATTCTAAGTGAAACAAGGCAATAGCATTTTCAGATTAATGCATATAATTTGTAGCCCTTCAGATTCACATATATAATTTCTAAGACATTAAGATGATTCCTCTTACCTCGAGAATATTTCTGCACGCGCCGAGCTCTCCCATGTTATAGCCCCTGACAGAATATGGCCCACCAAGAGTGAAAGCATCGTAACTAGGAAGGTCTCCAACACAACCTCCATAATGCCCATGAAGGACTAGTACTGGGGGTGGTGGTTTAGCAGCACCTTCTTCCACACTCTTCAATTGAACAAAGTGGGTAACAGTTAACTGGTGTCGGTTGAAAAATGGAAACTTGCTTCCAATCCCTAGGCCTTGATCTAACTGCAATTGAAAAAAACATACTTCCACATGTTACTCAAATCATGAAAAAAACTTGATCATGGTTTTTAATAAAGTTTGATCATGCCAATAATTCAAAACATATAAAGATGCAGGCAAAAGTTTATGCCTGAAACACATTCCTCTCGCCAACAATTGTTCCATTAACAAACTTTGTGTTGTCACGGGTAATGTTTGCTTGCAAAAAAGCCATGCGGTCCACTCCAGTACCGCTAAGAGTTGTTGGAGGTCCATCCATGCTCAACCCACCACTAGGCAATGGCCGGGAACCATTAGTACAGATGCTGCTGGTTTCATCACGAGTTGTAATTTCTTCCATCACAAGCCCATAAGTGAACTTGCTTTGCCGTGTGAAACACTATCAAGAGATATTCAATCAGTATGAGAACGAATTCAGCAAACCGTGAGCACAAAAGTAACAGATTTTGAGTATATACAGTTCTGAGCAGTTCTAAACCAGAAAAAGATTGCAAAATCAAGTCACCTACCTCAGTAATGTTGGCCTTGAAGCCCACACGATCAATCCATATTGCTGGAACTTCATCTACTCCTGGGCCACCAGTGAATACAGGACTCAATTTACGGCTGTTGAAGCAGCTTGTACGGAAAGCGCGGTTGCGAGGATTTGTTACACCATCCAGATATGGGTGCACATATTCAAGCTTGAAAGCAAGATCATCCTGATAAAAGAATGCATAGATGCTGACGAAGATTTTCGAGAATAATACCTCACTAGAAAGAACCATATAGCTATTCAAAAAATTTTAAAAACAAATAAACCAACAAAACAAGACAAAAACCTAATAATACAACAACAACAACAACAACACTGAAAATAAACATCAACCACATTAGAACATCAAAATAATCAAGGCCATACAATTGCTTGGCTCTAGCACAAGGACATGAATTAACTATACAAAATTTGCATCCAAAAGAGATTCTATTACACACTCCAGTAAGCATGTTCTGTGCACATAGCTATTCGCCAACTTAATCCACTTGTAACTCCTGTACTTATAGTTACAACTTTTCGTATCTCATTGACAATCGGAATGACTTCAGATTTGGACATGGCAAGCAACTTGGCTCAATCAACCAGTCAGTAATACTCCCACCATTAGAAGTACCCAATGATTTCTACTAGTAGGTCCTTTCTTCAGAAAATCAGTGCAAATAACAGCTAACTAAGAAAATCTTCAGCTTTTTTTTATTTTTTTTATGATAGTTTTAAACAGTATTAACTTATCAGTTTAAGCAAGGAGCATAGGCACACATTGCATGTCATTCACTGTTCAACTGAAAACTGAGATAGGGCATCATGCAGCAAACAGGAGATAGAAGCCAATGATAGACCATAGTACCTGCGGATTTAGGAGATTGCTTGAAGTCACAGAACCTAGTATAGATCTATTCAGACCTTTGAGGTTTCTATGTTCAAATGAAACTGTTCCACCAGGCTGAATGGAGGCCTGTAAAAGAGCATTCAGAGATTAATGAGAACCAACAAGTAAATCAATGAGTATAATTAACAAAATCAATCTATAAGAGAAGTTTAAAAGAGAAACAAATCCACCAGAGTTGGCCGCCCTTGACGTCCTGGTACAATGCTCCATTCTGTGCTGACTTCTGCAGTTTTTTGTTCAAGTTCTTTTAGCTTTATTTCAACAATAATCCCTCCCTCATTCTTCTCATCAGGCCGTGGGTTGACTTCAATGTTGGAAAATAAGGCAAGTGAGTTTATATTCCTAAGTGCTTGTTTCCCAGCTTCTATATTGAAGACACGACCTTTTTGAAGCTGCAACAAGCATGAGGTGTTAAAAGCTCACACGCTATCAAAGGGATAGGGAAACTAAAAAATTTATAGACCACATTGCACTGATAGCAAGTTTTCAAAAAGGCAGTTAAAAAACACTAAAGAAAGGCAATACCATTAGATAAATATAGGTTCTTTATAGCTTCATTCAAACTGAAAACATGCCTTGCATGTCTGTTCTCTAAAATGGCAGTTAAAAAAAAAAACACTAAAGAAGAGCACTACCATTACATAAACATAGGCCTCAATTTTCTAACAGATAGGTGCAATCAAACTAAAAGACTACAGAAAAAATAAAAAACCAAAGGAAAAAAAATTATAGAAATTTGGATGGGAGGCTCAGATCCCTTCCAATTGTAGCTTTTTTTAAAGCCCAGCCCCCCCCCCCCCCCCCCAAACTGTAACTTGAGGCTTGAGGAAAAATAATTAAAAGAAAGACAAAATTTCACAGGAAAATAAACTAGAAGGAAATATAAATTCAGAACTGAAGTAAACTAGAACAAACAAAAAAAGAGGAAAAGAAAATAAAATCGAACAAATACTAACAGAAAACACACAATATTCACTGATCTACGTCAGGAACTGAGTAGACATGCTTTTGATACATTGCAGGAAAGGAGTTTAAAATCACAAAGGTACAGAACCTAAGACATTAATAAAACCCACCATAGGCATTCACCTAGTTAAATTATATGTTCTTTAACAGATAGCTTCATTCAAACTAAAACATGCCTTGCATGCCAGTTCTCTAAAGTGGCAGTTAAAAAGAAAAACACTGTACCTTTACACAGGCCTCAATTTTCTAACAGATAGCTTCAATCAAACTAAAAGACACGTTACAGCTAAAGTTAAAAAACCTGGAAAATAAAAATAAAAACAATTTGGATAGGAAGATCTGGTCCCCTTCTGATAACTTGAGGCTGGAGGAAAAATAAATAGAAAGAAGACAAAAGTTCCCAGAAAAATATACTAGAAGAAAATATAAATTCAGAAAGTGAAGTAAACTAGAACACACAAAAAAAGTGGAAAGGAAAATAAACGCGAACAAATATTAACAGAAAACACACAATATTCACTGATCTACGTACAGGAACTGAGTAGACATGCTTTTGATGCATTGCAGGAAAGGAGCTTATAACCACAAAAGGTACAGAATTCACCACAGGCAATCACCTAGTTAAATTATAGGTTCTTTAACAGACTGCTTCAGTCAACTGAAAACTTGCATCACATGCCTGTTCTCTAAAGTGGCAGTTAAAAAAAGACACTAAAGAAGAGCGCTACCATTACATAAAAACATGCCACAATTTTCAAACAGATAGCTTCAATCAAACTAAAAGACATGCTACTGAAAAAATAAAAATAAAAAACAATGGAAAAGAAAATAATAACAATTTGTGTAGGAAGTTCTGGTTCCCTTCCAATTGTAACTTTTTTAAAGGCCCCTCCAAATGGTAAATTGAGGCTTGAGGAAAAATAAATAGAACAAAGACAAAAGTTCACAGGGAAATAAACTAAAAGAAAATATAAATGCAGAAAGTGAAGTAAACTAGAAAAAACAAAAAAGTGGGGAGGAAAATAAACTCAAAAAAATACAAACAGAAAATGAACAATATTAACTGATCTATATGTATTCATGCTTTTGATACATTGCGGGAAAGGAATTTAAAACCACACAAGGTACAGAAGCTAAGACATTAATAAAACCCACCACAGGCATTCACCTAGTCAACGGGATCCTTATTAGTCAGAGGACAAAAAAGTCTGATTGATTTCACAGCATCAAGGGATCAGCAGAAAATATCATTCTGTTTCCTCCTTGGAAAGCATAAACAGCGTAGTTGGCCGTCCTTCCAAAAGAATATATCCAATAACATTTTAATTTGAATAGCATAAAACAACCAACATGACTCGACCATGATGTGTTCATGAAAAATAACAAGTATTAAACTCAACAGTTTCAAAAATAAAGAACCGGCTGACCAAATGGAGAAAACCATACATCCATGGAACTAATAAATACCTGTCTAGGTAACTCTCTCCATACTACTGGCAACTGCGTGTTTCCCTCGCAAACATTCCCAAGTTTATCTTGAAATTGCACCACCGTCTGAGTAATATCCCCCTCTACGACCTCACAGACCACTTCCCTGGTATTCAAATTCCCAAAATTGACCACTTGTGCACAAGCATACCCTTCGTCATGGTACCACTTTTGCACTCTATCTCGTATCCTCTGCAATAGCCTCGCACTTACCTTCCCTTGCTCCCTCATCATGTTCAAGACTTCCTTTTGCACCGGAATCGGAAGCAAACAGTCTCGTGCTCGCTCTATTCTCCTCCGATAGTCCTTCTCCTGACTACGGAAGTAGTCCATTTTCTCCCTGTCCGTCATGTCCGGGTCCATCTCGATTGCCTTAGATTGAGGCATCAAGCCGACATTGATGCACCGAAATGCATCAGCAGATTGCCATGTGCTCTCGGTGAAGGAAATTGTTACACCAATGGTGCCGTCAGGTTTGGTCTTACCTTCCAAGTCCACCTTTTCAAACATTCCACATGTGGCGAGGGTCTCGAGCTCTTGCTGTAGTTGAGACTTTGTGTAGACAGCTCCGGGCCTGATGGAGACCATTTCGAAGAAGGAATCTTCAGTGCCGACGGTAGTTCTACGTCGCAGGTCAAAGAAGAGAATTTCTGAGACCTTGTAGCGTTTGAAGGGCGAAAGCTTATTGAGTTGCACGATGATGTTGGCAGGAAGACCGTGGGAATCCCATTCAGGCGATTCATCCTCCTTGGCAATTGCGCGGGGAGAGAAAAACCTAGACCAGAAATTAGAGAAACCACCTCCTCCACCTCCCCTGTTGCCATTGCCACCACCGCCACCGCCACCGCCGCCTCCGCCTCCAGAAAAAAAACCACCGCGGCCAGTATCGTCACCTTGTGACAGTTGGAAAATGAGAGAGACGGCGGAAGAGGCAGCGAGGGTCTTGGAAAGAGTGGACAGGGTTTTGGAAGGGGTTTTGGTAGAATCAGATTCGGAAGAAGAAGAGGAGGAGATAAAGGAGCATTTGGGAGAAGAAGCGGTGGCGGAGACTATCCTGCGCCGGCGGGAGGAAGGGAGGGAGGGGAGGACGGGGTTGAGCAGGTAAGAGTGAGCGCACGACCCCATATCGGCGCAGCGCGAGGGCGGAGACCGAGAGAGCGAGAGAGAGAGAGGTAATACTACTACGCTCTGCAAATGATATATCGCGACACTAATATCGATTCAAAGTTGAGCATTAAAATTTTAAATTTTTCTCAAAGAAAAAATACCAGCATAAAATCAATGTCTAAATTGCAAAATTACTCTCCCCTCGATCGGTTTCAAAATAAATATTTACAAGCGGCTGCCCGTTTTAATGTCAAATTAAAATAAGCTTCTGTAGCAGAATCCACTTCTTTAAGCTACTGCAATTATGGCTAAGAATGGCGCCATTCTATGAAAGAATTTAGCCCAATCGGAGCAGCGAAGCTTTGCTTTGGTGAAAGTAAAAAAGCATTGCTGAGAGAACAAGAAACCTCCAGGGTACTTTCAACACCAAAAGGCTCATGGTCCTAAGACCTGTTGGCAGTCCTGTTGCTTAACATCAAAAGTGACCCGGGAGACCTAAATGAAGCATCTTACTTTCACATTTAGGCGGACAGGGAAGATAAATAACTTTGTTTGCACCCATTTACAGTCTGTAGGCATCAGACACTGATGGCTTTTAACAAAAAGTTGATAAAAAAAACCTTACCTAAATGATACACACGGAGGAATATACAGAAGAGGAACGAATCACTGGTACATAATTGAATCATGAATTACAACACAACATGACAAGGGTGATCTAATATACAGGTGATCTTCCTCTGAGACTCTGGATTTGGAGAAGCCATTTTGGCTCCCTACAAGCTTCTGCCAAAAGATTTAGTCAAAACTAATCCTACATTATATCATGTTCCTCCTTCGTCCAAACAAGTGATATGGCTTGTTGATGGCCATTAGTGGCATCGACTTTTGAAAGATTGATACTCTTATTTTCTGTAGAACCTTGCACTTTCGACTGCACAGAACTGTTGGCCATGTTATGGCTACTGTTTTTAGTAGCAGGAACTTCATGGTTATGTTTTCCTTCATATGTAGTTATGACAGACTTGGCATCATTGGAGGCCCTTTCTACATGTTTGCGGACATTGCACCCAGCAGTAGTACACTTGTAATAGCTCCTATAAAAATGAATCAAGATAGATCAGAAAAGGAAAAATTACAGAAAAAATCATATGTTTGAAAGTAACAAAATGTTAACTCTCATTTTTTGTCAGCATATTTTCCGTAATTGGCAGAGAAGGGGCTTAGGCTGCAGGGCAAGCCATCGGCAACAAGGAACATGCCAGAGAAAGGCAGGACACAGAAGAAATAAAAAACGTGAGGGGTTTCGGTTCATCTACTTCTTTTCACTATATAATACAAAAATTACAGTCACATGCAAAATACCTGCTTCTCAACTAATTAGGAAGTATCCTCATGTAAAGACCTACTGTTCCTACTTTTCATGCCCTAAACAAAAAAATGACAAACTTATCTGCAAGTAAATACCCCCATTGACAAATACCACCTTGACCCTTTTACACCCATAATCTTACCCCTTTCTAACTGTAAGACTCAGGCCTTCCTAACTGTAAGACTCAGGCAGAGGAAGTCATATTCGGTGCAAGGAAATGAAGCAGTATCGAATCGTGCAACAAGTATAGGACCGTTAGTTCTGGTAATTCCACTGGAAACAGAATAGCATAACAACCTTTTCTTTTTCGGGAGGGATAAGAACTAAATCTGTGAAACTCCAACTCCTAAGAGAAAACCAAGAACTTGTGCTTATCAGATGTTATAAATTGAGCTAGACATTAGGAGTTTCAAGTTTCAACAACTTTATGAGAGTATTTACTTGGAATTCTTCCATTTATTCCCTTTTGACAAAAAAATATTTTGTGAATATCAATTCATGAATTGTAAATTCACGTCATGTGTACTACAGAAACCATTTGAGATCTACAAAATACCAGGGACGATATTTTTTTCTTATCAATCAGACATTTTTTCAGTTTGATGGTTTTCCATGTCAACTAAAGGATTTTTGGACTGGTTGTTTAAGTCATAGGCATGTCTAACTACAGCCATTATCTTCTAAATCCCAATGCAAAGGGAGCATAGGCATCCGAAACCTCCTGTAAACTAAACAAATAAAACATAAAAATAGGCAAAACACTTCGACCTCCATTTGGGCCTGTGCTCTGCACCAGCAAAATCAAGTTTCGCGATAAAAAACACTTAGTTAAACTTTGTCATTTTTGGAACTCTTTTAAGAAGTGTCATATTTGGATATATAAACATATTAGTAGATCAATGATTAATGAAAAACAGTGCATTTTACAAGCAACAGCTTTTCCATCCAAAATAATCATGTATGCATACTTTTCATATGATAAAAGCAAAACATTAATGGACTGAAAATAAAGAAAACATAGTTCTTTATTTATTCAACCCAAAGACATTTTCAGATGAAAAAAAGATGGTTAGTAGTACATCCTTGAGAACCAACTCCTATTAATCTTAAATGAATGGAAGTCCCACCTGAATCCTTGCATCCAATTTCATTGATCCCAGCCTCAATCAAAACCAAAATTACATTGTGTACATAATAATGTATCATATAATGTATATATTTTGTTTCTTGAATATAAGTGTGCATATGAACATATAAACCATTAAATGTATATCGTATATTTAGATAGTTGAGTAGTAACCATAAAGGTTTGGAACCTAATAAGAACAAAATCAACATCCAACTATCAAATGCCTCCATTTCACCATACAAATTGAAAACAATTAATTGGCTTCCCAGAATATATTTGATTCTCTTCAGCTTGCAGACAGTCAGAAAGGTTTTATAGATACCCCGAAAGGTCTTAGAGGTGCAAGTTGAAGGAAAAGCCACATAGACAAGTTAAGAAGGATGTTATTACCTTGGATGTGGATTGCCTTTCACTACTTTCTGCCCATACTTGCGCCACCTGTAGCCATCATCCAAAAGATCAACTTCACTGGTAGTCTGCACTACAATCCGAGGCTCAGTGACTGTCTTGTGCAACCCAGCAGACTCAATTACTCTTGTCGCAACAACTGTTGTTTCTAACTTCCTGTTTCACAATCATCCTTTGTCAAATATCATAATTTTCAAAAAATCCCCAACACTAAGTCAAAACAATTTACCTTCTCTTGGGATCCAGTTCATCACTATTATCTCTCTCATCTGTCCTTCTTTCAATATCCCCGATTTCCCCATCACTTGAGCCGGATAACTGTTCAGTTGTTGCATGTCCAGATTCCTGGTCCCGCCTTGATATTGAACCGGTACCTGTACCTTCACTAGATAGACCCATGTTTCCAGGGTGACCAGCTGAGCCTAACTCGGGATTCACAAGTAACTCTACATTTCCATCCATTCCATTAACAACTGATGGCAAAACGGCACCTTCTTTGGCACGCATACTGGGTTGAGGTTTTTGGTGGTTGTGCTGACCCTTGTAAATGATTTGTGTCACATGGCCATCAACGGACCGCTCCACCTTTTTCTTGACAGGGCAATTTGGATGGGTACACTTATAGTAACTTCGAGGGTATTCACTTCCCTTCACTTGTTTTTGCCCATATTTTCGCCAATTGTAACCATCATCAGTTGGCTTGTCAACCGCAGGGCCAGTGGGTTGAGATCTTTGGTCTGACTGAGCCATCTGAAGTGATCCCGTTGTCAATGTTTTAGGATTCGATCCAACAGGTTGTATTTGTTGAAGTGGGATCGATTGGACAGGAAGGGCTGAAGTTATTGTTCCTGTTGGTAGAGAAGAAGCATAACCAACTTGGTTATGAGATTGGGATTGAACTGCTTGTGCAGTTACTTGAGCCAGGGCTTGCTGATGAGACATCCCAAAGTGACCCTGTAAGAAACCATTAAATCAGTTAAAAGTTGTGATTATACAGAGACAAGCAATTTCCCATATCTATTCTTTGCAGAATTTTAGAAGAATTTTGGAAAGGCAAATGGAAAAAGCTCTACACCTGCTCCAAAAATACAGGATGAAAAAGAAAAAAACACAAAGTGAGGGCGCAAAATAGTCTTAATTTTTGTCAACAATATGTTTCTATTTGACTGCCTTCAGACTACCAAATGAGAGTGATACAAACCTAAGTGACATCAACCTGAGTGGAACAGTAGTTTTTGCACGAATTTGAGAGAAAGAGAGAGCTGGGGAGTACTCTAGCAGCTAAAGAAATAACAAAAACAGAAGATAAACAAAGCTTGAAGCAACATCGCAAGCCCTAAGCATATTCTCGTTTAAGCAATAATTACAATGCATCTAGGACTTCAAAAACTAAATTAGGAAACTCTAATTCTACCAAAAGCTGAACTCTCCTTTTCAGCAACTTCCCTCACATGGGAAGTTTCCTACTTCAAAACATCTTCTAAACTTAGAGAAGCGAAATTAGAAGTCTCCTACTTCGAAACACTTTCTAAATTTGGAAAGACCAAGTTGGTGTCTCCGCTCAAATCTCTCTAATATATCCTTCTACGTATTAAAATAATTATAAAACATGCCCCTTATTACTCATGCGCTATCATTTGCCCTACCTACAGGAACTTTGTTAAAGAGGTTCAGCTACAACCAATTTGGTTTGTGTCATCCATTGTCCCATGGTCTCGGGCTTTTATAGAGGTCAGTTCCAAGGTAGGATCAACTGGTAGTCAAGCTATGGGCCACAAGGATTTGGAAGGAATTGATTGGGTGCATAAACCACCACCTTAGTTAATCATTTTCTAGTAAGAAAATCCCATCACAGCTGAAGCAGAAATGCCACAAAAAATGCTCATCCTTGGAGAATTAACTAAACATGATCGCCAGGAAAAGTAAAGAAGTCTTCGCGAGATGTTATTTTATGGTAACATCCACTAACTGAGAGCAGATTCAATCTGACAAAAAACCAATTGTATGCTTTTAGTCAACTTCCACACAAATAGTAAACAACAACAAAAAGAGAATGTAGGATTAAGTACAAAGTGCAACATTATAGCACACAGTAATAGGCACTTGTGTTCAAATAAAAAAAAAAAACAAGGTGCCTTTCATGAACTGTTACTGAATTTTATTTTATTTTTGAAATAGTGCTGAACTATTACTGAATTAGAAGAGCCAACATCTGATATGCTGGCAAAGAGGAAGCACAAAATGTATGTCACTGGCAACCTAGGACAGAAATATACTAGAAAATTTCCACTTATGACAAAGAAAACATGAATAAAGCATGCAACTTTAGACGAAAATGAAACAATGCAACTTGAGATAACCCAAAAGCGGCACATGAGATTCTTAAAGTGATGGCCATTATTACCCAACAAATTCTAAATCTGATGTATACTGCAGAGAAACAGCCAAAACACCAAATGCTAATAGACACATGTATGCTGATATGAAGTGTAGAGAATTGACATAGACTGGTATACAGCAGAGCCTAAAGTTTCCCCTAGTACTGAGAAGAGAGCACACAAAGCACCAAGTATAGTTAATCTCAAAGCTCCTTGCTCCCATTTTGCAGCTTCATCTAATCTTAAATAAAGAAAAACGAATGTAATAAAAAGATTTTCTCCCAGTTTGTTGTTACTTACTATTTCTTGCTCTACAGAAACAAGCACAAAATCACCAAGAAGTGCTAAAAGAATGGATTACAATTATCAAATTGGAATAAGAACGAGGATAAAAATAGTGTCTCACCTGAACAATGTAATCTAAGCTGAAAATGCTAGAGGGTGACACTTTAGGACCCAACACCTGAGCCTAATGACACTTTATAATAAACAATGAGAAACTACAGAAAACTATAGACAAGAATAAAAAATAAAAAATAAAAACCATTTACATAAATCAATAATAATATCATTTGTCAAGACAATTTTTTTTTAATGTTGATATCACCCCCCCCCCCCCCCCCCCTCTCTCTCTAACTGTGACCACAAAGCCAAAGGCCCCAAGTCACAAATGGAGACAAAATTGATAAAGCAATGTTGAAGATGTAAATAGAAATAGGTAAATAATTTTTTTTTAAAGCAGAAATATGCTAATGACTAAAACTAAACACAAGCCAAAACCATCCACGCAATCAAAAAACACTGAACATGCACCAATCATATAAATGTAACATCATCTGGTGCATTGAAAATCCATGAGAAATAATTATTTTCATTAGGTGATCAAACAATACCAAGATGCTAGAAATACCTGCTACAAGGACATCTAGCAAGTGATTCATCTCTTCTCAGTTTGCAATTGAAGGAAAAAATAAAGATGAACAAGATAAAGTGGAAATACGATGTTAAAGTTGGGTCCAGGTGTTTAAAAAAAAGGTCCAAGTCCATCCCAAAATGACTAGCCAAGTTAGCAGTCATTTTCTTGCTAATAACCATAGAAAATTTCTTAATACTTATTAATGCAGGGACTATTTCTATTGATACTCCCCATCACGTCCAAGTTTTCACAAATGGACAACAAGCCTAAGATGTGGACAACACAAATGAGGTACAAATTAAGTTGTGCGCAAACTGCGCCCGATAATGCAAATATCCTACTCTCATACCATGATAGAGTTGGGTCCAAGTCCACCCACACCAAAGTGACTAACCAAAGTTGGAGGTTTTTGCCAATAAACACATGAATTTTCCTAGTATTAACTCTTGAGGGTTATTCCTACTAGCAATCCTCACATCCAAACCTACTCAATTAGAGAACAAGCTTCAAACATGAATAACACAAATGGGGCCACAAACTTAGCCCAACAAGGCAGACATCTTGCTCTAATCTATACTAAAATTGGGGCCAAGTCTGCCCCAAAATGACTAGCCAAATTACTAGTTCATTCCCTAACTAATAACCATAAGATTTTTCCTGGCACTTACCTATGTGGAACTATTCCCACTAACACCCAAGTTAAGTACAAAAAAAGGGTTTATTATTCTCAGCCCCCAGGTTTTCAAAAAGCATTACTCTTACCCCTTTATCTTGATTTTTATATAAGATTAAGACTGTTAAATTGGATCAAAGCCCATCCCAAAAATGACTAGCCACCTTAGGAAGCCTTTTTCCCAACTAATAAACTCAAGATCTTTGTACTCACTAATCCATGTGGGACTATTCCTTAACACTCCCCCTCACGTGTAGACCCTCTTTTCGTGGCTCTACAAATGGATAATTTAGCAGTAGGCAATTTAGGTGTAGAGCCTCTTTTGTAGCTCTACAAGTGGATAGTTTAGGTGTAGACACTCTTATTGTGGCTCTACAAGTAGATAGTTTAGGTGCAGGCCCACATATGAGTACTTGCTCTGACTAGCCACCTTAGGAAGCCTCTTTCCCAACTAATAAACCCAAGATCTTTGTACTCACTAATCCATGTGGGACTATTCCTTAACAAAGACAAATTACCATTTTCTAAAGGTTTTATCATTTTTTAAGAGACCAACCCCTCCCCTCCTTTCCCTCCTAGTATTGAGAGAGAAGACAAGGAAGAGGCAAGACCATTAGGACAAAGGGGAAGACAATGGAAGAGGTTTCATCCTCCACAGCTAGACCATTGTGCGAGTGGAGGAGGAAGGCCCCACCTCCCTCTTGTTTCTTTCAATAAACAAGACGGCAGGCATCCCCCAACCTCCCCTCCCCCCCTCCCCCCCACTTAGTGATGAATCACCACACTGTCACCATGCAAGGCGAACTTCCTTTGATTCCGGGAGGGTGGAGACCCCTTACACATATGGAACACAAAGGTGCTGCCTGCCCTCTCCCTTCTCTCCCGAGTCGGGAAAGAAGAGAGGAGACAAGTGGACCTTCTCTTTTTAGGAAATATATTACTTAAAAAAAAAATAAAGGCAATTTAACATAGAAAAGGGGTGAGAAAAATGATCTTATAAATCAGGGTGTGAGGGTAATTAGTAATTTGTCTGAAGTGAGAGCAACTTTGTCTTTTTTTAGGGATTTAAGTATAATTAACCCAAACAAAACTAGCCTTAAAAAAAAATCCTATATTCTATAATCTTCAATGTCATGTACTTCTTCTGCTTATTATACAAACATAAGTTGCAATGTCCTCCAGGTAAAGAGCAGCATTATTTTCTACTGTTGAGGAATTTTTTAATAGAACTTTGTCATACCGGATTCTTATAGAAATCAGGCTGAACTTCTTATCCAATAAGGCAACAAGTTTTGCTAGAATTCTAGTTTTGGTAGCTCTGACACGTATACTTACTTTTCTTTATGCAAGTGGCTCATATTCTTACTCATGACAAGATATCAAGTGAGGCTAGACTTCAGCAACTAGTGTTTTTTCTGCAAAGAGAGTAAAACTGGGTGATTTAAAGATTGTATAAAATGAAACAAGGAACATCCATCATTTAAAAATTAAAGTCACTTTTATTGCAACATAAGTGACTATCTTTATAGAGAGACCAGCAACTTGTGGTATAAGGAACATAAGTCTAAATATATCAGTTAGTAATTGCAGGTGAAAAACACACCCATTTTTCTGGCATGCAGATTGCAAGCAGCATTTATCCTAGAAGGAAAGATAATGTCAGACACCTTCTGTGTCAGGCATGAAAAGACTACTGCCTTGAATAAAAATTCCATTTCAGTGACTTTCAATGATGTTCTGAGTCGTCTTGAAGGCTCAATCGATACACAATTAAGGAGCATCAAGAAACTGAGGAGCCTACAGTTAAGGTAGCATTCCTAAGAGGTTGGCCTGCAAGCATTTTCTATCATCTTTTGGCAACGTTTTCGTGCACACTGCTCTCACTATGTAAATTCACAAATTCCTGCTTTGATCAGCATCTAGCTCCTATATATTCTCTTGCTTACTAGTTAAATTTTCCCATGGTATTCAGAGAAAAATAAAGCCAAACAGACACTAGGAAGCGCGTACTACGGCATGTCCGACAAGATAACCTCTGAGCTGCTCATATCTGGACTGACGAAGTAGCTGATTAAAAAGATGCTCTCTCAACTTCCAATTACAGAACAATATAAATGAAACGAACTGCTGAAAACCAAGCCCCAAATTCCCTCTTAACATCAAAGCTTAAGAAAAGACCAAGTGCTGACCAATATACCAGAAGAAGATGAACATCTCAAATAGAAAAGAAAACTAACTTCTCCCACGGGACGGAAATGAATTGAACTAAACGAAATGCTACTCTATCATAAAAGAGAAGCTCCAGCAAAAAGAGTACCTGACCAGGCGAGAAGAAGCCAGGAGAATCCAACAAGCTAGCAGGACTCAGCCCCGAAGAAACCGTAAACATGGGCGACTGCGCAATTACCAAATTGAAAGGCCGGTTTTGCTTGAATCTCAAACCGCCGCCACCGCCGGCATCCCTCTCCCCCGCCGAATTCTCAGAAACATCGGCTCCAGAAGAAGGAACCGGCGAAGACATAGCCCCGGCGAGGAGCTGGGAAAAGGATCGGCACTCTGACTCGGGGTCGTTCTCGGAGAAGAAGCTGGAAACGAGTGTCATAGGTCCAGGGCTGGCGTCGGCATCGCGAGTAAAGATACTCTCCACGGCGGAGCGCGGCGGCAGGGAGATCGTCGGCCGAGGAGGCGACACTGTCTTGGAGACAGCACCGTCGTTCTCCGCCATGAGCCAGCAGAGAGGAGGTGTACAACTATGAAACTAAGAAGCAATCGCCATTTTTAGGGTTTGTAGAGCTCGTAAATTAAGTTCGAAAGAGCAAAAAACAGAGGAGAGAAAATCATCTTCGTTTTGCGCACTGGCTTTGTCCGTTGTTTTCATCTCCAATTCTTCCTTTTCCGCGCATCTGGAATCTGGAAATCAGCGAAGGAAAGTCCACGACGAGAAGAATATAAACAGTAGTCCCGCGAGACTACCTATTACAGTAGCGGACTGAGTCCGGAAGATGCGTGTTCAGAGAAGTGTCTATAAATATATTTTTAAAATTATAAATAAAAATTAACAAAGTATTAAATAATTTATAAATATGACTTTATTGAAATGGCATATTTTCAAATTTGACGGTTAAATACTGACCAAAAATGACAACCACGAATTTTAAGAGAAAAAGAATAGCTATCTCAGAAAAGCCTGAAAACCACTCTTTGCCTCCACTCTAGTTCCTACTTGGTTAACAATGGAAATAATGCAAATTGCACTACAATACCAATACAAAAAAGGTGTCTAGAAAATAGGACTCAAGGATGATATGCAAAGAAAATAGGGCATTTTGTCAATTCATAAAGAGATGTCAAAGAAATAAATCTTCCTTGTATAACCATTTGAATAGGAATTACCATATTACTTCCATACAATAGTTTTGTACCCGATCATGGAATTACTTTGGATATGTACAGTTGTAAATCTATATATATATGGCTTTGATATACAAGGTTGATCCAATACAAAAAGTCATTTGGTACGAAATGGCTATCTCAGCCACCCGATCATGATTGAACGGTTGAGATAGTTGTTTGATCGAATGGCCGAGGTAACATTTTACATGTTTCACACCAAATGGCTTTCATATTTGATTAGTCCTCCTCTCTCTCTCTCTCTCTCTCTCTTTATATATATATATATATATGCGAAAAGTTATTTGGTGTGAAACGGCTATCTTAGTTGTCCGATCATTGGAGGGGGGGGGGGTTTAAAATATGTAACATGTGAAAATGGTATTTGAGTCATTGGATTTGTGCATGAAAATAGATCAATAATTTGTATTTGATTGGACTACTAAGATAGTCGTTGATCATGATCAGAAGGCTGAGGGGGGAGGGGAGGAAGATTTGATTCAAAATAGCTTAAAATATGAAACATGTGAAAATGATATTTGAGTCATTGGATCTATACATGAAATAGATCAATAGTCCGTATTTCACTTTCCTTAACTTACAATTTGAAGCGATTTTTCATCTCTCTCTTCTACCTCCTACAATCCTACTTTTTAGATATGGTAAATAAGAAAAAAAATCATAAGATAATTACATCAATGACACCCCAACTTATTCATACCTTCCAACACTCCCCCTCAAGTTTGGAGGTAGTGACAATGATCCTAGCTTGAAACAAATAAAATAGATGTAGTAATAATCGTAATAATCTTCTTCATCATCGTGTCCGTAGACACATACCCTCAAAAAGTAAAAAAATGGGTGATAAAACATAAGTCCAAACTAACCTCAAAGGATTTCGAACGAAAATAGTGATAATAATCACTAAAGAGATGAATGTATGTCACTCAAAAGACTGTGATAAAAACCCAAAGGGTACCAATAAAAAAGTCTTAATGGACTTAAAATATATCAATATATATATAAAAAATACCAAACCAAAGCAACACACCAAGGGTTTGCCCTAAGAGGGTAAAGATAATCAAATAAAAGATCGTAGGAGAAAGGTTGACAAGCAAAAGGTTAATAGGGAATTAAAGGAAGATAATGTGAATAAATCAGGGCCATCATGTGTTCTATCTTATGAAATAATGCAAATTCCTCATGAGGGCAGACAACATCGTATGCTTTATCTTCCAAAGTAATTCAAACTCTTCTGTTAAAATGATTCTCTTGCCTTTGGTGTTCTTAAGAGCCATTGTAGAACTAAACTCTTTGAACCAACCAAATCCTTTAAGTTAAATCAATCTAACAATAATTAGCAAATAATGAACCCAAGGTAATGAACAAAGGATCCCTTCTTCAATAGTAATGTCTCAACCAAAGAGACAGTAGCAATTGTGGTAGTGAGCCAATGCCCAAAGAAACCATACCATATATGTTGTTATATAGCAGTGGATAACATGTAAATAATTAAAGTCATTAAGAGTAATAAAGACACATGAAATAATCATAAGTATAACTTCATAACTAAATACGTTCTGAGACCTCAAGCGGTGAAAGATCAAGTGAAGCTAGTATTTGAGGGACCATCAACGATCTTTTGGGTGGCAGTAATGGAGTGAACTACTGTCATCATCCCTCAATCACACCAAATTTATCATGGATCACCTTACCCAGGGGGATCAAGTCAATTGAAGTGTAACTAAATACTTTCAAGAAGGAAATTCCATAATCCAAAAACAGGTGTTGTAATTCTCAAGAACTCGCTTTGTTGAATAACAATAACGTGCAAGCTTCTTCCAATTAGAGAATTCAAAGGACTCCACATGTGTTGTTGTTAATGTTGTTGTTGGGAATTCAAACAACATCACTTGCTTACCAAGTGTAACCATGTACGTGACAAATGCCACCCAAAAATCCTACAAGTAGCATGAGGTGGGTGTTGTATTAAGCATCATGTATTAAGATGTATAAAGTAGCATTAAAAACACAAAAACTCAACAACACCAAAAACATGTACTGAGGTAGTAAATACTATTACACTAGGGCTTTTAGATGAAATGCACTAGTTACTACAACAACAAAAAATTGTGCCATGTATGGCTCAACTTTCAACTACCTTTTCCTTTGCATCTATGGTTTAGACTTCTACGCTTACAACCACTCTAGCAAGTTCAAATATGTTTACTCTTCATGTGCATCCGTCGTCCACCTGGGTGCTTGACTCAGGAGCTACTAATCACATGTCAAGTATGTCATTTTTATTTTTTTATTTGAAAGAATCTTCAAATATTAAACATGTTACCTTAGCTGGTGGTTTTGTCTCATATGTTCAAGGGATTGATATTGTCAATCCTTTGTCATTCCACTCTCCTTAGTCTATGTTAGTCCTTCTTAAATTCCCTCTTAGTCTGTTATCAGTTAGTCAATGTACTAAATTGATGAATTATTCATTAACCTTTTATCCTCCACATTGTGTGTTTTCATGATTTCAAGACGAAGAGGATGACCGATTCTGTGCCTGAGAGGGGCGGAATTTATTATCTGGAGAGCTACTTACTAGATAATATGTTACATGCTTTGTAGTATGTAGTCTCACCTCATCAATCTCCGAAAAAAACTAATTCAACTCTTTACTACGTTTCCTTCCAATCTTTCATTTTAGTGTGAATCATGTCAATTGGGCATGCATCATCGAAATACATTCATTGTCTCTCATGACAAGAATAGTTAGTTGTTTGAATTGTTCATTCAAATTTTTGGGGTCTTTGTCCTGTAACTAGTTTATTTGGTTTTAAGTATTTTCTTTCATTTATTGATGATTTCAATAGATGTACTTGCGTGTATCTCCTTTTGAAGTAAGCTGAAATTTTTTTATGTATTTCAATTTTTTTACAATAAAATAAAAAATCGGTTTGCCACATTTATTCAAGTTTTTCCTTGAATTCATGAACCAGAAATTTGATGTTTTTTTGTTGAAGTCAAGGGATTATTCATATAAGTCATCTTGTGTGTTTACTCCAAGGTAAAATGGAGTAGTTAAATGTAAAAAAATTGTCATATGTTGGAAGTGGCATGCATGATGTCGTTTCATATGAATGTACCCAAGTCGTATTGGGGTGATGTAGTTTTTACTTTTTGTTTTCTTATCAATAGGATGCCTTTTTTTTTTCCTAGGGGTCAAATTCCCATACAAGTTTTAATTTCTTCTGCTCCATTGTTTCATGTGTCCCCATGTGTTTTTGGTTGCATATGTATTTGTGCATGTGTTTGGTCCGTCTAGCGACATGTTGCCACCTCATGCAACCAAGTGCATTTTCTTAGGATGTTCTCACACATAGAAGAGGTACAACTATTTGTGTCCATATATGAAGAAAACATCTGTATCTACCGATGTTACTTTTTTCGAGGATACTCCTTTATTTGCGTCTTCTTTTTTAGATGTTGCTCTTTCTTCTCCTATAGGTACTGAGACTTTTATTCTTATACTTGTCGAGGATAGTCCAGGACCTTCACCAAGTGTTATTCTTGAGAAACTATTGATTTTCAGGACTCCATGAATTTAGCTCATGGAGAAAAAGGGAAAGAAACCCACTGGGAGAAAACTAGAGGAAGAAGGGTTATGGAATTTATGATCCCTTACCCTCCCCCTGAAGCTTTATTTATAGATTTATGAAACTGCTATATTACAATAATACCCCCTAAACTTAAGGTTTAGAGTTTAGGGTTTTAACCATGGAACTTTAACTTAATTACATCAACGCCATCTCTATGAGATGACCCTTTATTTACCATCCTGCCATCAATGTATATGGCCCTATGGACCTTCTCCTTGATATGTGGGCCTTGAGTTCATCTTCTATATCTCTTAGATGCATGGGTCTTCATTGGTCTTATGGGTTGGGGCCCATATTCTAATTCACTTTGATGTGTGGGCCTTCCTTGGTCTTGTGGGCTTGGGCCTTGTCTTCCAACAAAAACCACTGCAAGTATATATTGACGATGGGTGCCCTCATCTTAGTCTACAGTTCCTTCTCTCGCACCGGTTCATGATCCCAATCCATCTACATATCTTGAGTAAGCAATTTACATCTTCCCATTGATCTCTCGGAAAGGTATTGGGAAAGGGGTTCTTTAACCATTGTCCAACTTTATTTTTTTCAATTTGTTGTCTGAACAATTATAAAAAGTTTTCTTTGTCTTTCTCTACTTGCATTATTCTTTATTCAGTGCAGGCTACTCTTTCTTGTCTATAGTCGAAGCAAGCTATGGATGTTGAAATAGAGACATTATTAGATAGGGAGACGTGGTAGTTATGTTATCTTCCCCCTAGTGTTATTATTGTTGGCTGTCTATGGGTGTATCATGTGAAATATAAGGTCGATTGTTCTATTGAGAGGTTTAAGGATTGGTAGCCAAGGGCTACACACAAACTTATAGCCTTGATGTTTTTGAGACATTCTCTCTTGTTGCTATGTTGTCCTCTCTCCGGATTTTGGTTTCTATTGCAGTGAATTTGGGGTGGTCATCATACCAACTTGATATAAAAATTATTTTCTTGTATACTATTACAGAAGAAGAAGTCTATATGAAGCAACCTCCAGGGTATGTCGCTCAAGGGAAGATAAATTAAGTTTGCAGACTCAGGAAAACAATATGAGATTTAAACAGTCCACAATCGTGACTTTGAAAATTTTAGCTAAGTGGGGATGTCCATAGGTTTCTCCAATAGTCAATGTGACCACTCACTTTTTGTCCTAAAGTGGTCAACTAGAACTATGGTGGTGTTAATATACGTGGATGATATTATACTGTCTGACAACGAAGTGACTAGTATGAAAGAGGTCAAAACACACTTGGCCAAATATTTACATACTAAGGACCTTGGTTAGCTAAAATATGTTATAGGAATTGAAGTGGCAAGAAGTAATGAGGGTCTTGTATTAACACAAAGGAAATATGTAACAAATATGTTACAAGAGTATGGGTTGTTGGGAGCTAAACCGGTTGAAACACCAATGGAAGTTGGACATTATCTCCATGATGATCAAAATGTTGAAATCAATGATAAGATAGTATATTCATGGTTGGTTGGCTAACTCATATATACTACTGTTAATCGCCTAGATGTTTATATTGTTGTCAATATGGTTAGTCCATTCATGGAAATGCTCACAAAAAAATCCATTTGAAAGATGCACAAAGAATCTTGAGGTATTTGAAAGGGGCACCTGGAAAGGACTCTTCTTTTAGCTTCACGACCACCGCTAATGAATTGATGTGGGTAAGGTCCGTGATACAAGATTTGGGGCTTCATCAAGAGGAATCTATGACTATATACTGTGACAATCAAGTAGTAATATTTATTGTCAAAAATCTTGAGTTTCATGAGAGGACGAAATACATTGAAGTGGATTATTATTTTATTCGGGATATTGTAATAAAGAAAGAAGTAGTCATTCCTTATATTCATTATGGAGATTAGCTTGGAGATGTGTTCACTAAAGCTTTGAGAAAATGTGAGTTTGTGACATTCTGCAACAAGTTGGGCTTTATGGATTTATATATTCCAGCTTGCGGGAAGGTGTTAGAAAAGCTACTAAAGGGTATTTTGGTCTTTTTTCTCCAACAAGATGTTACAGTTTTTTATTTCATCTTATTCTACATGTTTCATTATGTCTCTAAACTTAATTTCATCTAACTTGGTTTTGTACAGTGGGAGATATAAGGATTTAAATGATTTAAATATTTGAGGGGCATTTTTTTAAATTACCTAATTCCATATATTAAATAGAAAGGGTGTCGAACTCAATCCCCATACAAAACTCATTTCTGATCTCTTTTCTCCCTCTTTCCTTCTCTTCTCAATTTCTAGAGCGGGGCAAAGGACTCTCTTTGCTGTCACAGAGGGCGACGGAGGTCCGCTCCTCTCTGCAAGAGAAAGGGATATGAGTAATTATACCCAACTTGTATTGATTCTTCCTAGTGTTAGATCAACTAAAATTCTACTTTATATTGCATAAAAGCTTAGTTTCGTGAATTTTTTTATCGTTTTCATTGAGTAGATTTTGGTCTTCTTCTCTCTGTTCGGTTTATCATTCCATGGTTGTATATTGCTCTCTGTGGTGGCTTTGGTTCTGTTTTGGGAAGAAAATAGAGCATGCACATCCTTGCTTAATTCTGATTATTTTTTATTCCTAAGGTGCTCTCTCGATATGCCATTGTGGTTTTCTTGTCGTACGGCGTCAGTTAAATTTTCATTTGTGTAAGAATATGACTTTTGAGACATGAAAACCTGTGTAAGCGTATATTTCTTTTACTTGTAGTTGTTGAGGGTTTAATAATAACAAGTCTATTAGATAATCCAAAGATATTGTACACTGGTCCAAGGGGTTTAGGGTTTATTTGCTGGGTCTTATTTTTATTCCATATGGGAGAGTGTCGATAGATCAATGAGGGAGCTCTTGTACCAAAGTTCAATATGTTACAAAGTTCCAGTAGTTCTTACTTTCAAGTTCATATTTTGCTAATAAGAGAAGTTCTTGAATACAGTTTAATCTCTCTAAAGATATCCTTTTAGTCCATATAGACTTTTACAGTCGAATCTGATTTAGCCCTCTTGTAAAGTTTTGAAACAAGGGGTTGCAAATGGACACTAAATGAGGAAACCCTTCCATACTACCTGGTTCTATTTTTAACTGCCTGGGACAGGGTTGTACTAATTAATCCCCACGGTCTTATTATCCCTTCACACCCTCATATTTTACAGGAAATAATGGAGTCAATTACAAGGTATTGATTGAATTCTTACATTAGTGAGGGATATCTATATAAAAACATCATGATATAAAAGCTCAATACTACCATGTGAAACCTTAAGTCTGGATTGTCTAGTCCCTTTTCCACCTTTTCCAACTTTATGCTCTTCTACCATGACAATAGTATTGAAGGTATAGATTACACTTGATCTGCATTCGTCTGGATTGAACACAGTCATTGCCCTTAGTCATTTCAGAGTTAGTTAACTAAGTTTTTTTTTTTTCTATTTGATTTCATGATTTTTTTTTTTTTTTTGTCAGTTTGTCTTGCTCCTCTCACATCCTCAGGTTCCTTCTTTGTGAAGCTTTCAAGGAGGGGTGTTCCTAATGTTTGTTTTTCCATAAATTTCTTGCTGAGTTTGGATGCACATCTTTTATTTCTTAGCTTGACTTGAAAATGTAGCCCAACTTGTTTCTGCTTTATGTCATGATTGTTCTTGCATTTGAATATTTGTGGCATCTGATTACATTGCTCTCGTTTCCTTCAGTGTCTATAGTAAACTAGTTTGTTCTTATTATCTCCATTTTCTGTGAGGCTATGAATTGACTACAGCTTCTGGAGATGTTTGCTGTTACAATCAAGACATAATTTCTTCACCGCTGCTGTTCTCTACTTTTTTTCTAAAAAAAATTTTATTTTTGAGAGCACAGGTCACTTATTTTGTCCATTAATTTATGTTTTACTTTGCTTTTCTGTTTTTTTTTTTTTTTTTTTTTTACCAATTTCTTCTTCTATCCCTAATGGGGTTGTAGATGGGATAAGCAGGATGTGGATGGCTTTGGATAATCAATTTCGTGGGATGATTTCTTAAATAAATAAATAAATAATTTAAAATTTCATTGGATGGTCTCACTTTTTCCAAAACTCTTACAATTCCTTCTTTTCAAAATGTTTAACTTGAATTTTTTTGTTGTATTTATTGGCAAATCCGAGAAAGGTGAAATAAGTTTACTTCCTCGAGAAAAAGTTGCTAGAATACTTTAGTACATGTCGGACTTTTGAGTTTTTTTCACACTGAAGAGTAGCCTTATAATCTTGTCTTGTAGATCTGAAGAAGCCCAAACTGAAAAGCTCTTGTTAGTGCAACTTGCTGGTTCTCTGCTTGGACTCTCTTGTAATGGCAACCTTGAAAGAAATTTTAACTCGCCGGCCAGTAGCCGCCACGATTCGACTCACTGTTTCTGCTGGTGGAGCGCGGCCTGCACCTCCAGTCGGACCTGCACTCGGGCAGTACCGACTAAACCTCATGGCTTTCTGCAAGGACTTCAATGCTCGGACCCAAAAGTACAAACCTGATACACCTATGGCTGTGACCATCACTGCCTTCAAAGATAACACCTTTGAATTTACCGTCAAGTCCCCCTCAGTCACCTGGTACCTCAAAAAAGCAGCTGGAATTGAGTCAGGCAGCAGCCGTCCTGGCCATGTTACTGCATCATCAGTCACTCTCAAGCACATCTATGAGATTGCTAAGATAAAGCAATCTGACCCTTACTGTCAGTACATGTCCTTGGATTCTATTAGCAAATCTATCATTGGGACTGCTAATAGTATGGGTCTCAAGGTTGTCAAGGAACTGGAGTGATCTATCAATGAAATCTCTGGTCTTTTCCTTAGCGCTTACATTTCTAAGTTTGTGTTGAAGTAGAATACATTGATGATATGGGTCCTTATATGTTTATGGATGTTTTTGTAAAGGTTTTTAGGGAATTGGTGTGTTCCACCAATAGCATCCTTGGTCTTGTTCTCTCTGCTAACATTTTTGGGTAACTAGTGGAGTGCAATGTACTGATCATTCACTAATCCATGAAGATGATACAACCAATCCGTCCTAAAAAAATGCATGATATGGAGGAAGAAAGAGTCAATCTTTTTATATATATCATCTCCAAACCATTTGATTTGCTTTCACATGTAGTTCTGTTAAAGTTTTTTTTTTTTTTTTTCAAAGTGAAATTCCGTCTTGAATGGCAGAAATGCATATTTTTTAGAGTGTTTAAGTTCATACAAAAAAATGAGAATTTCTGAGTGAGATTATGTAAGATCAGGGGAGAATAGAGCTGGTAGTCGACCCCCATCTATATGTTCTATTCAACTAATAATAATTGCATGTGAGGACTAGGATGGCCTTAACTTTAAGTCTACATTGAAATTACAAGATATAATGAAACAAATGTACTCTTCAGAACATAAACATAAGCCTCGGCTTCTTAAAAGAAATCATATACAGCACTATGACAAAAAAATATCCCAGGATTCAAAGCTCTTAGATCTCAACACCTAAGATGCTCTTCCCCATTCATTGAGTTTCATATTTTTGGTTTGCCTTGACAGGTCTTAATCCAACACCCCAATATCAGTCTCCAAACATTCTAAATCCTCAGCAAATGGTTAGATCATCAATTGATGTCATATCCAGTGTACAGAGATCCTATAGTTTTATCTCAAAAACATATGTTGAAGACACTGCCAAGCTTTCAACATCGAAAGTACATATAAGTCACTGCCTCTTCCCCCGTGACTCCATCCAACAGAACTCTAGATGAAACGACTGTGACTGAGCCACACTCTTGGCCACATTACAGGGCATCCCATGTGCATGACTCCAGGCAAAAAGGTCACCTGAAAGCCTCCATCAAAGATGAGCAAGTTGTCAGAAATGGTACCCTTCCTATGAACATTGGTAGTGATGCCTGTGCTACTCGTTGAGGTAATATCCTGGATAAGAAACCAAATCAGACAAGTACCATTTGCATCCAATTAAAGAGAATGGGATATATTAATTTGTTTTACAGAATCATTTTGAAGAACAATTTAGTGCTGTGCAAATGTTAAATGACCATTAAGAAGTTTGAACCATCCTCACCTGAATTAGCTGACCCTTTTCATTCATTTCAAGTAAGGTGACTGTATCAGCTTCAGCAATTGTAGCTCCATAAACACCAGTTCGTTTAGTAACAGAATGACCTTTCCATTTGCCAAGATGAGAGGCTATCCTGTCTTTATTATCCTGCAAATTTAGGTAGATGATAATCACATAAGCACGAGAAAGATATCGGAATAGCTCGTTTGTAAACAACGTGAGATTTGGAAAACTTGATTAACAGCTTGGTGGATAGCCATCCTAAGTGACTCAAAAACCATTTATCTAACAAGTAGAGATGTTCAAGAGAAGAAATTTGACTTCTTGTCTATCCAAGGGAGTAGGGGTGGCTTCGAACCGAGACGGCTCGTGAGCAGCTCGAGTTCGGCTCGGTTCGATTCAGTATCTCTCGAGCTCGAGATCCGAAATCGGCTCGTTTGAGTTAATGAGCCGAGCTCAATCGAATCAAGGTTTGGCTCGAAAGCTCGCGAGCTGGCTCGTTAACGGGCGAGTCGCAGGATCGGGATCGGGAGCGGGAGCAGGAGAGAGAGCGAGAGAGAGGAGGGGGGGGGGGGGGGGGGGGGGGGGGGGGGGGGCACACTGAGCCCCTCCCGTCCGCCGCTTTGGCTGCCATTGATAGCTCCTTGCCGGCGACTACATCCCCTCCGATTTCTTCGCCTCCTCTATTTCTGTCGCCGACGACAAGTGCTCGCCGGCACCGCGCCTTGCCTTCACTCCCCGTCGTCTCGGCGGAAAACCGGAGAATAGTTACCCCCTCACCGAAGTCGTTTTCGCACGTGCGAGATCATAAAACCGATTTCACGCGTGTGAAAGTCATACATGCGACATCATAAACAATGAAAAAAAAAACTTTTTGTCCCTTCCTCATGGCTCTTGAAGAAATTGAAAAGATATTTAAGTAGAAATACTTTTCTAGAGACTATTAGTGGTTTTTTCAATAAATGTTGAAAAAACATTTTTATAAATATAGGGACCATTAGTGCCTCATGTTTTTTGAAAATATTTTTCTACTTATAAGTTGTATAGAAAAATTTGGAATAAGTATTTAACAGTTGATGATATAATATTTTTAGCATGAGGCAATTTCATAGCAATTTTGTGTTTGATATTTTATTTGATTAAAAATTTATCGATAAGTATAGTAATATATTAGATTAATTATTAATTTTTATTTATTTCCTTAGAAGAGGCAAAAAGAGGTCCATTTAACTTTCCTAAGAAAAATTTAAAATATTTCTTGTAATTTTCTAGTAAGTCTCTAATAGTAATAGGATTTTATTTAAAGGATTTATAGTTTTTATTTGGGTGATTGTAAATTGATAGTGATATTTCATTTAATTTTGTTGTGTTTGATTATTTTATGGAGTATTTAGACTATTTTATGGAGTGTATAGAGTGTATAAACAATTTCATGGAGTGTTTATGGAATGTATAGACAATTTTATGGAGTGTTTATGGAGTGTTTATGCAGGTATTATGTATATAGATTATGCCTAATTTTAAGTAGAGGTCATACCGAATTTTATATAGGTATTATATACATAGATTATGCTCAATTTTAAATAAATAAAGGTCATGCCCAATTTTATGTAAAATGTATGCATAATTTTATATACAATTTATTTTATATATATATATTTTTAAAATTTTAAATGTATGTTGAAGCTCGAGCTAGGCTCGAAGCTCGGATGTAACTCGGTTAAAATTTTTGGGCTCGAGACGAGGTTCAGCTCGAAATATTTAAATCAAGCTCGGCTCGAACATAGGCAAGTTCGGGTTCGGCTCGGCTCGATGCCACCCCTACAGGGAGATCCAGTTTTTTATGCATAACCAGGTTTTACCCAAAGTGAGCTACAAGTACTAGTGTCAAGTTTTCAGTTTAAAATCATGAAAAGCGTCACCGGTTACCTGAGAACTGCCAAAAAAAGAGCTAGTAAGTGTTGATTCTCCTCTCTTCCATAAAAATGAGAAACATTTCAAGACCCCCCTCTTTGGATCCATGATATGGAAAACTCTTGCTCACATGTCTTTCTTAGGAAAGACAATTTTCACAGACTATTGAAGGCCGGAGAGATGGAAGCTTGAGGTTCCTAAGGGATGTGAAAATTGTAATAGTTAGTCAAATAAATTGTCCAAGGCCCATCCCAAAATAACAAGCCAACTTAGAAAACCTCTTTCCCAATTGATAAGCTTAAGATCTTTGTATTCATTAATCTATGTGGGACTATTCTTTAACACTCTCCCTCATGTGTGGCTCTTTTTTGTTGCTCTACATGTGGATAATTTGGGTGAAGGTCCACATATGACTACCTACTCTGATACCATGCTCAGTTCGATCCAAGACCCATCCAAAAATGACTAGCCAACTTAGAAAACCTTTTTCCTAACTAATAAACTCAAGATCTTTGTATTCACTAATTCATGTGGGACTATTCCTTAACAAATACTTGCCACTAACTACTTTTTACTTTTCAAAGCAGAAGATTCTGGAAATTATAATTCATTCCCCAAATCACTAACGTAGTGTCACCAGAAAAAGCCAATTGGTAGTGTAGAATATTCTGACATTTGTTGAAGCAAAGGAATCCTTCTAGCACTTGACAAGTTTCTAAAATTGACAATATTTAGTACTGGAACTCTGGAACTAGATTTGCAAAATTTTCTTAGAAAGTAGTGGAAATATCATTTAAAGAAAGGACCTGACTTGGGAGATTCTTCACCAGTGTCGTCTTCTCCAAGAACTCCTGTTCTGAGAACAGTTTCAATCATTCCAGCTGTTCGATACGTTAAAGCAAACGCCTTCTTGTGGGGAAAAAACCAATCTGCTAACTAACACATTGACAATAATCCAAATGGAAAAGAAGACATAAAATCAACCATTACAAGCTGTTCAATGGAATAGCAGTAAATTAAGCCATACCTGTTGATACTTGTCCACAGTGAACATGTTGGTTTCTTTAATTTTGTACTCTGCCCATTCAACCACAAGATCGTCATCTGAATATGAAGTTCTTGAAGGTGGCTGCTGTATGTATAATCTGCCCAATGTGAACAGCAAACCATGAATATCAGCAAACACGGACTCTAGAAAGAGAGAGAGAGAGAGAGAGAGAGAGAGAGAGTAAACAAACCCTGTAAACTACGTGATTCCGGCATTTCCCAGCTAAATGCACCGAAAAGATTAAATCTCATAATAAATGTTAAAAGCTAAAAGCCTACCAAATTTGCAAGAACCGGCGCATGAGCTTCAAAAGCTGCTCAGTTCATCTTCTCCATACGAGCTTACTGCCAGCCTGGTGGTGAAATTTTGCATCAAATTCCCGTGGGCGTCGAATTGTTTACAAATCGAAAACCAGATACAACTTCAACAAACCCATGAATCCAAAATAGCATAAAATGCCAAACGCGGAAAAAGATAAGCCACTACTCACAGAAAAAACAGCCATTCCAATTTCCCAAATTGAGCTGGATGAAACGGTGAAGAGCATCGATACTCGTTGATTCTTCCGGACCTTTCCCTTCCGGCAAGTGCTCCCATTTTTCTACGGCCGGAGACGACCAATTTGTTGCTAAAAGAGGTCCTCGGAGAAAAGGTGTAGGCCAAAATGAACTAGGTTTCGAGAGAAGGAGGTTAGTTTTTGGAATTCGGCATGACAGAATGGATTTAAGTATTGGGAAGGAGGTAATGGACGTAACTATAGCAGCAGCCAGCTCTGTGAAGTCTGACTCAGAACGCAATTACCCAACTTATCCTGATGGATATCAGCATGGAGGACAGGCTTTGCCTGAATCCATCCCAATAGTTTGGCGAATACAAAGAGCCAGGCTCGGGCAGTCGGCAGTCGGCAGTCGGCAGTCGAGCAAATGAGAATGGAGATTAGATTCTAGGATTTTGATGATGTCAAAAAGGACGAAATATAGTATAAAAATAATATAATGATTATATAAATTTTATTTTTTGACTTATTAAAATGTTAATAATTAGTTAATAATTTAAATAATGTTTGATTAATAATAAAGGAGGTTTTATCATAAAATAATAATTTTATTTATTTATTTATTTTAAAAAATACTATATATTTTAGAAAAAAAATATAATATGCATTTAAATAATATCCAAAATTTATATTATCTAATTCAAAAACTATTTTACAAATTGATAATATTTATTAGGTAATTTACCTGCTGGCCGCCCATCATCCCTCTTATATCTTCCCCAGTAAAACGGCAGAGGGAACGGGGCGGGAGATTACTGAGCAGAGCATTGAGTCGATTTCTGTCTCAATTAGGGCAGAGGTTCTTGCGCAGTCACAAAAGATAGTGGGAGAGAACGTACGATGGACCGAGACTGGGGTGCGAAGCCTGGGGGCGGAGGCGCAGCCTCCGCGCAGAATGAGGCGATTGACCGTAGGGAGAGGCTGCGGAGGCTCGCCTTGGAGACAATCGATCTTGCCAAAGATCCCTATTTCATGCGTAACCATCTCGGAAGCTATGAATGCAAGCTCTGTTTGACCCTCCACAACAATGAAGGTAACTACCTGGCCCACACTCAGGGCAAGCGCCATCAGACTAATTTGGCCAAGCGAGCTGCCCGTGAAGCCAAGGAAGCCCCCGCCCAGCCCCAACCCCACAAGCGAAAAGTTGCGCTCCGCAAATCAGGTAGGACATTCAAGTTATCTCTTTATCCTACTTATTGAGACAGATTAATATGGATTTTATGATTTTCCTGCATTTCAATTATTCAAGACCCGTTTACCAAGCAGGTATCCTGCTAACTTCATGTTCAATGATATTGTTGGTTTCTTGTATTATCAAGCATCATTTTTCTAGATTACTTTTGTCTGGCCAATAGGTAAAAAATAGTGAATGAGTTGAATAAAGTTAATTTATTCGTGCAATTCAAGGGAAGAAAGGCTATTCATTCATTTGGTCATACTCGCGATTTGTGTATAAGCTCTACACAGAAAATGATAAATGAGTTTACAGATTACTGAAGGTTCTTCAAATCGTAGCGTGTTTATTGTTCTTCTTCCATCTGGAAGAGGTCGGTGAGAGGTCTCCTGTAAGGAGTGCGATTCACTATATGTCAACTGTTACTAGTGGGTAATTTCAAACTGCCATTTAGCTAAACACTTCTCAAACAACAAAGAGTTTTGTGAAGTAGCTTCTAAAACTTATTGGGTATGCTGCCAACTCCCAAAGTTGTATTTCTTTCTGCCTCAAAAGGAGTATAAATGTGTGGCCTGTCTTGTTGGAATCACACTTATCTGCTTATCTGTTTATCCAAGAACAACAATGCAAGCTCTATGTGCTGCTGTCTTTAATACTTTCCTGACTAATGTACAATGATAAAAACAGCTTTTACTAAATCCATGTTTCATGTGCTGACAGTCAAGATTGGGAGGCCTGGATACAGAGTCACTAAGCAATTTGATGCTGAGACTAAACAGCGTTCTCTCCTGTTCCAGGTGCTTTTTCCATTCTTTGAAAAGCTCTCCCTTTGTTCTAGTTTCAATAGTGCTGTTTGGGCAAAGCTTGGCTGCTACATGCGTTCTTCTATGATGGAGTTTCTGACTATAGCTAATTTTCCATGTTTACCTTTTTATTTTCTTCCGTTGGATTGTATATAAGGACGATAAACCAAAGTATGGCTGTGGTATTTGGCTGCATGGACTTCGCAATGGATTTCATAATTAATAGCCTCTAAAATTTGTTCTAACTACCTCATGAACCTGGAGATTCCTTAAGGCTGTCAATGGACCACACCCAGAGCAAAAATAAAAAATAAATAAAATTTAAACTAAATACATAAAAAATTAACCTCTAAAATAAAGCACTCTCTTGAAATCAAATGCTGATGAAATGCCCCTTCACTAGCTAATGGATCAGCCATTGTGCTAGCAGATCTAGGAGCATGCCTGCATTGGACATGCATCAATCTGGTTATATCTAAATTCTCATAATGCACTCTCAATATGCTAAAAAGAAGAGAGCTTGCTAACCCAAAATTTCATATAATGAATAACAGAAGGCAGCAGTCAAGGGTGCGACTTTTTGTCAAAGGTTTTTTTGTTTCTTTGTTCTCACAAGGCACAAAGTGACTGCCAAATCAGCAATTCTCCAAAATTCTCTCCTAGGATTTGAAAGTGGCATTTTTAAATAATGCACCACAAAATCTGGGAATTGGCGAAACAACAACTATATCCAAATTTCCACTGCACAGCTCCCCCAAACACAGAAAAAGAAGGGCAGTATAAAAATTGTGGTCTTTTGACTTAGATGAAACATTACACAACCCACAACTTTATCCCTACAAATAAGCAGGTCAGTGGTTAGTTTTCCTTTTTAGATGCACACCACAGAAAATGTGAACTTTAGGCACTCCAGGAATTGACCAAACTAAAGACGTAGCTGGATGACTGACAATATTACTTTCTAAGAAATGAGAATAAAATGAAGAAATTGAGGATTCACCCGAATTATTGAACTTCTAAATTAGAGTATCCTTTTCTACATTGGAAATTTTACTTCATCTATTTTGTGATCTCAAATCCCTCCTTGAAAAAGTAAATTCCAATTCCCCTCAACAAAAAAACTTAGAAAAAGAGATTTTATTATCACCGCCAACACTCAAAATAAATGGAAATTTGGTTAATTGAAGACCATTATCTATCTATCCATCCATCTAGGGGTGGCATTGAGCTAAACTGACTCGCAAGTTGCTCGAGCTTGGCTTGAAAAAAGCTCAGCTCTACCCAGTTTTTACATGAGCTTGCCTTGAGTTCAAACTTGGAATAAAGCTCGTTAAGTATAACAAACTGAGCTCAAGATTTTCCAAGCTCGACTTGTTGGCTCATGAGCCACACGTTAGCATATATTTTCTTACAAAAATGCCCTTCACTCTAATTGCTTTCTGTAGTTTCCTTTTTAGTTGGTTGATGATTGCTCTTATTTACCACAAACCTCAAAGACAATCGTTGTTCAGCCCTTTCGGGTCCCTCAACATCCAATGTTGTTGCTTGTCAATGGAATAAATGCTATTGATGGAGAAGTTTGCTCTGTCTATTAGGTTTATTAAGTCGACTATTGCATATTAGTCTGCTTCATTACAAAGTCTTGAACTCCTCTGCAATAGTGTGCAATTCAATGGTACTAAGTTCATCACCAAATTCTCTGTATTCATTTTTTTTATTTTTTTAGTTTTAAATGTATGTTGAGTTTAAACTCGGCTCAAGCTCAAGCTTAAACTCATTTTAAATTTTTCGTGCTCAAGCTCGAGTTCAATTTAAGGCTCAATGTCTGTGCTTGAGCTCGAGCTTGAGCTTGAAGTCTTAAGGTTAAGCCAAACTCAAACCTGCACAAATTCGAGTTTGGCTTGACTCGATGCCACCCCTACATCCATCTCTCCAAAATCTAACACAAGAGTTATTGCAGATGTAAAACTTGAGACCCTGTAGAAGAAAGGTTTTAGACAATGAAAGGACTGTCTAAAGATTTGAGGCAATGCCAGGAGTTGGGTCTAGAGGGATCCAACTCTGAAGGAGTAATCGTATTTGACAGATTCCTTACTCTTGTAGGATGTATCCTTTTTTTTTTTTAAACTTTATAGCTACTTGGTTGGAAGAGCTTGGATCACGATCCTTTTGGATTAGATTCCCAACGTTCCTTTTACTTTAGGCAAGAACACTTCTTCCCACTTAACCAAATGATAATTAGATCTTTGGTCACGGGTATACAACCATGGCTGAGATGGGAGCCCTACTCCAGGGCCTGTGACTTTATATGGGAAGATCTTCAGACCCCCTTGTCATAGAAGGGGATTGAGCAGTTGTTATTCCTTGGGTAGTGGAAAGAAAGGTCCCCCTCTGGTTGTTTCTTAATGAGATTGAAGATCTTTTTAAAACTTGGATGCGTCTTGGCAGAACACCCTTGGAAGTGCAAACAACCCAGTGACTGATTAGGTAGGGAAGGGATCCACTCGGCAACACTTCGCTGTTGGTACATCTCTTCTCCATTGAACCCTCCCCCTCCCTCTCCGCTTCCATGTCCTTATTGACTCTTCCTTTTTTTATTTTTTTATTTTTTCAGTTTTGTCTTCTTTGCACTACTCACTCCCTTGGGAGCTCTTTCAATGGATACCTCCTTTCTCACTGTTGCAAAAAATACTTAAAAATCTTTCGGATGATCCTTTCTTACGATTTTTTTTTCATGATTCTTTATTTGTGAGGAGATATTAACTGAGCATGGGAGAAAGTAGTAATGTAGGATCTCTGTGAAAAGTGGCTTCAATTAATATTAATTTCCTGACAAGGTTTAAGTTGCTACCTTTCCTTGTCTTTAATCTTCTTTGAATTCTTTCCACAACTGAAATTCAAAAGTTTTTATGTGGCTAGGCCTAGATGTAAAATGAGAGGAGAAGATACTCTACACCCTAGAAGATCGTCAAATTGGCATCCTCAGGAAGGTTTACTCCCAGTATTGAAGACTTTGACCAGTTAACTTTTGGACCAGATATAGCTTTATATATACTTAGGAAAGCCTTCACACTTGAAACCTGATCTGAATGCAATTGCAAAAATATGGGGTCTCTTCAACAAACTGCAGCAAGGGAGTGCTAAACTGAATCAGAGAACCTGGATGGGGCTGAAGCCATCCAAGAGATTCAGTGGTGTTATAAATGACTGCCAGACCCTCACAAACAATGCTAAAAAGCATAGGTGGATGAGGACATCTCTATCTGAGACCAGGAGAGTTTTTGAACTAACCTTTGGGAACACCCATCAACAAGAACAGAAAAAGAAGCACTAGACAAAACCTCTTTTATCTGAGACCTCTGTTTGTGATCAAAACATATTTTCTCCAAAACTGAATCTAGGAAAGACCAACTAACCCTATCAAAGTTTTTTTTCCAAATCCAACTTAATGATGACTCCAGAACTACGAGACTTATGAGAATGGATTGAGAAAGTGGAATCAGGAATTTGGTAACCTTTGATAAAAGCACTTTGGTTAAGGCTAATTATTGAAGGGAGAACTTTCTTTAACCTTATTGGCAAGGATTTTAGTTATCAATTTGTAAGCACTGGAAATGAGATTGTCTAGAATCTGTGGAATTTTCTGTGCCTTCTTTCTTGGAAATAAGTGCTAAGAATGAAGCACTGATTGTTTTATAAAATTAATAAATAAAACCATCAGGGTCTGTGGACTAATCTATGGTCAAGGGAGGCACTACTGCTACTTCTATCACTTCTAGGCTGAAAGGATGCTCAGATGAGTCTGCCTCCACAGCTGAAAGCGTATAAATGAGAGATTGGTTGCCTTAGGCTGATTAAGAAGGGGTCATCCTTGCATGTATCTACATAAAAGTTCAAAGGAACATTAGCAGTGAGATTTCTTGAGTTTGAAAGTAAACTTGAAAGGTGTCTCTAAAACCCCAATGTCTCTCCACCAATTCTAGAGAATATCATGAAACCCTTCAGCCTCAGCCTCAAACTGGATCCTCTCAAAATGCAAAGGAGAAAAGGGCAATGGTTAGAAATCAGTCATGCTAGAATCAAATCATGCATATGAAGAAATGTATCGACCAATATAATTGTTGAAGAACAGATATGAAAGAGTCTTATGTGTCTCTCACAATAAGAAGTCTCACAGAGCTAGAATTAATATGGAGTTTTATAGGAGTCTCACGGGAGGAGGTCTCACAGAAGAGTCTAAGTTAAAGTTGTTTTAGTTATGTTAGTCTTCTATTTATGTTCAGTTGTTCAATTGTTCTAGGACATCTTTTAGTGTTTAACTCTAGTGTAATTGGGACAAAGGGTAGTTTAATTTTAATTGTGTTTTACTTGTTTCATCTATTATAAATAGAGGCTCATGTATTCAAATTACATCAAGTCAATGAAGTATTTTTTTTTCTCCAAAAATTCAACATGGTATCAGAGCGGGTTCAGTGAGTTGACTTAGTCAACCCAAAGAGATAATGTGATCATTTTTTTATCTATCATTTTTAGTAGTTTAGATCTTTGAGTCTACTTTCCAACGCAAAAAGAAGTTCAACAATCAGAGTTTTCTATAAAAAGAAATCTATATTTGAAGCAAACTGCAAGAGAGGTTCGAGCAACAGCAAAAAGCTTTGATTTTCTAGCCATTTTATACCATCAAGAATGAGACTTTATATAGAGAATTATATATCAAAAGAAAGATCTGTAAGTTTATTTTCTTACCTATCCAACCAATTTTCAATATGAGTTTTCAAAAAAGAGATAACAATCTCGGAAGAGTCAATGGTCATGCTGGCCAAAGAAGAAAGAGTACTCAGTTCAACTAGATTAAAGAGTCCGAAATCAATCAGATTCTTTATATCAAAAGAAGTATATTTTATGAAGAAAAGTTATATTTGTATGAAAGCTATCAAAGTGTAGTTTTAGAAGGAGAAAATTTCAAGTCAATCTAATCTATGTTTAAGAAGATATTCACATTGGAGTTGGCAAGGATCAAACTACAGAACGAAGCAAATCAAGAGGTCATAACAGATTCAAGAACGAAGATTTTTATGCCAAATTAAGTATCAATTTAAAGCTCTTTGAGTCTAGTTTCTTGAGCAACAAATCGTTTGTGATTTTGAGCTATATTTTTCGAGATATCGATATCAGAAGTACCAAATGTCAGTTCTGCCGAAATTTTTTTTTTTTTTCCTATTTTCTCTCCTGTTATCTCTCCATTCATTGATGTGAATTGAGTTTTCTTTTATCCTAGAATCCTAGTTTTTAGACAAATTTCTCTTCTAATCTGAGAGTTTTAGTCAGACTTAATCACTTCATGATGTGCTCATTCAAGGTATGCAATGTCTTGCTTCAATGCTGTTTTCAAGTTTTGCGCTTTTGTTACTTGCTTGTGTATCTTCCTCATAGTTAACTCCAAAAAATTGAGGTCACCCTAAAAAAAGTTATACTTGGTCAAGTTTATTAAGTTCTACTATTATAATCTCCCCTAGTTTTTTTTTTTTTTTTTTTTTTTTTTTTTTAAGGATCACTTTGGAAGTATGAGTGTTGCATAGTTGCCTCCTTCCCGTTAAAGTTGTTTTCTTCAATTATTTCTTTAGTTTATCATCTTGTGTTTTCATTATTTTAGAGCAATGCCTAGACCCACTACCTTAAAAGTATAGGAGTGTGTCCAACATCTAGTTTGAGTCAAGTCTTTTGTTCTGTACCCAAGAGGTGATTTGTGTTTGAGTTACCTTTAAAAAAAGTGAATAATCTCTTTGTTAAGCCCTAAAGTTGAGTCGTTTTTCCGCCTTTAAAATTGAGCGGAGTGTGTTTCAAACTATGACCGTTTTGAATGTGTATGGAGCTTTTTCGTATGGTTAGGAGTGATTTTCTTCTCCCACATAGTGTTTTGTTCGGGGGGGGGGGGGGGGGGGGGGGGGGGGAAGTAGAAGAATAAGTACAAGAAAAAGGTATTTTCTTCCACATGTTATGGTAATTTTTATGTGACCAAAATATTCAAGAAAAGGGGAGAATGGATGATGAAGATTCAACATCTACGAAAAAGTTTTAGGCGACAAAGATTGAAGATCAAGAATCTTTTTCATTGCAAACTGAAGTTATAAACTCCAGTTTGAGGGGGAGTGTTGAAAAGTAGATATGAACGAGTCTTACATGACTCTCACAGTAAGAAGTCTCATGAGCCAGAATTAATATGGCAGTCTTATAGGAGTCTCACAGGAGGAGGTCTCACAAAAGAGTCTCAGTTAAAGTTGTTTCAGCTATGTTAGTCTTCTATTTATGTTCAATTGTTCAATTGTTCTAGGACTTATTTTTAGTGTTTAACTTTGGGTGTAATTGGGACAAGGGTAGTTTAATTGTAATTGAATTCTACTTGTTTCCTCTATTATCAATAAAGGCTCATGTAATCAAATTACATCAAATCAATGGAGTATTTCTCTTTTTCAAAAATTTAATAATAACGAATCGAGAAACCCGTCCAACATTGAGTCTTGAGAGATTTGGAGGTATTTATCCACGTGTACTGCATTCCTAATAAATTCACCTCTATTAATACTAATATGGATGACATCTGCTTTGCCAACCCCCTCATTGCTGGGGTAATGCATGAACCTGAAGAACTTCACTCATGCCAATAAAAGGCTGTATTGAAGTCACTACCAAACACAATTGGATTACCCCGTTCATCTTGAGCATCTCCCAAGAAACAACTCTTCTACTTTTTGTCATTGGGCCATACACATTATATAGCACAAAAATTTTACCGTCCAATGTCTTTGAATTGAGTTGTTAATGTTAACTGCCCACATTGTTCCTCTAACTTTTGTTCCATAACGTGAGAAATCCCTTGGAGGTCCCAGTTGACAAAATATCTAAAAAATCTGAAGATTGAATGAGAAAGACAAGAAAAATTGACAAGAGAGAATAAAGAAGAGAGAGAGGGCCGAAGAAGAGATGTCAGAATCAGGCTCCTTTAGGGTCGTGCTCGACCCCCAATCTTTTATTAAATGAAAAATGTGATAATTACAAAAAATACCCTTTATACTTAATTTTTTTTTTTTTATGAAGATGTAATTTTATTAAAAAGAAGGAAGAGAAAAATACAAAACTACAAAAGCGGAGGGCGCAAATCCTTAACAACGAGAGATTGCAGGAAAGCTCCCTCCTTGGCAAGCACATCTGCTGCCGAATTAGCAGATCTCGGAATGTGAGACCAAATACAAGAAAAGGAAGAGACAATATCCAAAATCTCTTGGAATACATCCCAATGCCTCCATGGGGGAGAAGAATTGCGCTGGCACCAACCAATCACCACCTTGGAATCTCCTTCGATGTGAATAGGCCCACTACATTTGTCTTTGAACACCCGCAATCCATTAAGAAGGCCATGTAGTTCCGCTGACATTGAGTCGAATATGCCTAAAGGACCAGCATAGGAAAAACATTGATTCCCAGTTGAGTCTGAAATGACGCCCCCAAATCCCGCTATCCCGGGATTTCCAAGAGAAGATCCATCAAAGTTTAGTTTTAGGTAGCCAGTATCCGGAGGGGTCCATTCTTGCATAGCTGGGATTTTAGCTCCGATGTGCATCCTCGCCAAATTGCTCCAGTTGTCTCGAATGTCAGTGCCTTTGAAAGAGGAGAAGGGTTTTTTTTGTCAATAACCAGGTCTTTATACTTAAAATTCACCTAACACCTTATATCTCCTTCAATACATACTCAATCTACATGAAAATTAAACCATAGATACATTTCAATGTGTTGAACAAGTTGAAGTAAAGATGTGGTACCTGTGAGACCTCCAACAATGTGTAATTACCAAAATATCTTATGCTTGTCGTAGAAGACTCCAAATTCTCTTTTACCAAGTGCTTTAGTAAAGCCATCTCCAATTTGCTCCCCAAACCAAACATAAGGTGTACGCACTTCTTTCTTCATGTTGGCATCTGGAATGAAGTGATAGTCACTTCAATATGTTTAGTCCACTCATGGAATACATGATTCCCTACAATGAAAATGGCTACCTGATTATTGTAGTACATAGTCATGAGCTCATCCCTATGCAACCCTAGTTCTTTTACCACAAATATTACCCACATCAACTCGTTGACAGTACGAGCCATGACTCGATACTTAGCCTCAACATTAGATCTAGCTACAACATTCTGCATGTTGCTTTTCGAGCTAATCAAATTTCCTTTGTGTCAATATAAGACCCGTCTTGCTTTTAGCTACTTCAATACCCATAAAATATCTTAAAGATCCAATGTCTTTTACTTTGAAAATGTTTTCGCAAATATATCTTTACCTCCTCAATACCAGTAGCATCATTACCGGATAGGATGATGTTGTCAACATACACAAGTAGCACCACAATACCAGAAGATCTTTTCCATACAAAAAAAGAGTGATCATAGTGACTTCTAGAAAAACCAATAGACATGACTATCTGGCTAAACTTCTCAAACCATGCTGAAGGCTTTATTTGAGACCATATATAGCTTCTTGAGTATGCATACCTTGCCAGTCTCCCCCCTGAGGATTATGCTTAGGAGATTGCTCCATATACACCTCATCAAAATTGCCATATAGGAAAACATTTTTAATATTCAGTCGACACAATTTCCACCATTGATTAATTGCTATGGAAATCAAAATCCGAACAGATGACAATCAAGCTACAGGGGAGAACATTTCGAAGACATCAACACCATAAGTTTGAGTGTAGCCCTTGGCTACAAGCCTAGCTTTGTAGCATTCAACTGACCCATCTGCCTTATATTTCATCGTGTAGACCCATCTACACCCAACAACTGTAGTGCCTAGAGGTGAATCACTTAATTGTCATGTTCCTCTGTCTAACATTGTTTTCATCTCTGCATCCATAGCCTGCTTCCATAGGGGAGGCAAAAGGGCATCCTGCACAGAAGAAGGAATAGTGCACGAAGACAGTGACAAGGTAAATTTATTTTTACTTGTCAGATAGAGAATGAAAGGACACAGTTTGATAGAGGATGTCGAGTACCTTTACGAACTCCACGAAGAGCAATAGGGAGGTGAAAATCACTTTCCCCTGGATTGCAAGATGAAGAAGGGTCATGGTCTGGTGTGAGTGAAGGAGTGGATTGTGTCAGTGTTACTTGTCACCTCTGATATACCTGCAATAAAAACACCAAAAGATGGGTTGGGATATCCTCAATAGGAGTAGGAAAAACTACTATAGGACTTGTGGTAGGGGGAACATACTCAACAGAGGATGGGGTAAAGAATGGTGTATCTTCAAAAAAGGTCACAATTGCTGATATAAATGTCTTCTTAGTGGATGGACAAAAGCACTTGTACCCTTTTTGTGTACGAGAATACGTCATAAACACACATTTAATTGCCCATGGTGACAACTTGTCTCTAGAAAGACCAAATACATGGGAAAAACAGGCACAACCAAAGACACGAAGAAACAATGGAAATAGTGGAGTAGAAGCATGTACTTCGGCATTGTAATTATGCGCACTTCGGTATGGACAAATCTCATCAACAAAATTGGCTTGCACTATTGCTCATCCCAAAATCTCGTTTCTATAATCCACACGATTACAAAGGTTAATCTCCCTAAAATTGGAAAAGGTATTAATCTCCTACAGCGTCGGTCACATTATCTGGGGCTTTTGAAAAAAACGGAATAACAGAAGGTTTAATAACAAATCCCTTCCTGACTACATTCTCTGCAATCAGATTGTGGGGCAAGTCACCTCTTGGATTCGGATGAGAAAAGAATTCAAAAGTCTTGGAGGGATCATTCTTCGTGAGAATTGGGATCTTGTTGCAAAATTGTCCTATCCCCCCCCCCCCCCCCCCCCCCCCCCCCCCCCCGCCCTCCGCCTCGACTATGGAGACTTGGTCTCTTCCTCCGGCTGGATTTTTTAAACTAAGCTTTGATGGAAGTGCGTTAGGTTGTCGGGGGGTTAGATGGATAGGGGGGGGGGGGGGGGGGGGGGGGTAGTTACTCCCTCTTGCTTCCCTCTCTTCTCTTTGTAACAGAGGAGAGGTGTGCACAGAAGTCCAGCCTCCCTCCTTCCCTACCCTCTGGAATGGGGGGAGGGAGGTCAATTTCTTTCTATTTGCATCTCCCCTTGTCACAAAGAGAGTGGAAGAGAGGGAGGCGACCACTTCTCTCTCTCCATCGAGAGCAGAGGGGACAAGGCGGAGGGAGGCTAATACCCTTGACTGAGGTGTCTGTGTGCTGGGGCTCCTTTTTTCCACCCTGTGCCTTCCCATCAGATTTTGAGGGAGTGGGGTGAGGTGCACGTGAGAAAGTGAGGCTGCTCACTTTCTTGCTTGCTCTCTAGTTTATTCTATAACTCCAATTGAGCAAGATTTTGTGCTCTTTTTTTTGCCATGAACTCCTTGGGACCACATCCCAATTTGTTCTCTGTACTACACCTTAGTACCTGATCAAATACTCTGATATGAGTGATGAAATCTGTATGTTTTGATGATTTCTTTCCATGATGAAGAGGCAAATGGAGGGGCAGCTGCTGGGGTATTAAGAGTATTTTTTGGAATGTGGTATTGAGCATGGACAATCTATATAGAAACATATGCACGTTCTTCTACATAAACCCTTATGAATTGATCGACAAGCCCAAACGAATAGGTGGATAATCCATCATGGATTTTCAAGAACCTATTTTCTGTTGGGTTGCAGTTTGATAAATGTTGTTCCAGTTTAAATTCTCACGAGTCATAAGAACAGGGCATAAAAGGAATAGGAAAATAAAGAAAAAAATACATCAGGAAATGCGGCTCAGAAAAGTAACATCAGGTTACTCAGTCCTGTATCTGCCTCATGTGAACATTGACCCGCACAAGAAGATAATTATTGACTCCAAAAATTAAACAGTTTTTGTTATGCAAAATTCATTTCCATACCTTCTGTTTGTAACAGGAGGAAGTATGCACGATTTGACTAATTTTCTTTTCTAATATAGCGGTGTAATGTTTAAATGCAGATTGAGTATCCTGAAATTGAAGACAACTGCAAGCCACGACACCGGTTCATGTCTTCCTTTGAGCAGGTATAACCTGGCACTGAACTTGTCCTTTCATGATTGTCTAATCAAATGGAAAGATGGGCTCCATTTCTTGAGAACTTCTGTGTTGTTTCTCTTGCATCAACTTAACTCGGGGGATGGATTTAAAAATAAAAAAATAAAAAATAAAAAACGTTTCACCATATTGAAATAGCTATTAGCTCATTTCTCATTGGTTTTTCATTACAGAGGGTTCAACCTTTTGATAAAAGGTACCAGTTCCTTCTATTTGCAGCTGAGCCTTATGAGATCATTAGTTTCAAGGTACATTATTTTCTGATATGTCTGAAGTCTAGAGGTGTTCAAAGAAAATAAATCTGAAGTTGTGGGCTTATTGTTTCCTTATAGGTTCCCAGCACGGAGATTGACAAATCAACCCCCAAATTCTTTTCTCACTGGGACCCTGATTCAAAGATGTTCACGGTTTGTGGATGGATTCAATGCTTTTAGTAATTTTTATTTTCCTTTCAGTATACTAAGCAGTATCAGAAATTGCACCATATTTTCACTTGACAATTGAATGATTCCCCCATACTATAAATTCTTTGATTTTCTATTGGCGGGGAGTAGCATTCTTTGAACACTGAAGAATACAACTCTGCGCCCTTTTGGACTAAAGATCAGTAAATTGTTTAGGATAAATCACAATTACATTGATTTCTGACATGCATTAGCTGGGTATGATCAATATGCAGCTGCAATTATATTTCAAGACCAAACCACCAGAAGCAAATAAACCGCCAGCACCACCTGCGCCAGCAGCCAATGGTACAACAGCTCCAGGTGTGGCTCCAAGGCCATTGCCTCCAACTCAAGCACCCCCGCCACCACCTCCACCTCAGGGACCTCCACCAAGCGCAAATCCTCCAAGAGGCCCACCACCTCCAGCACCACCTGTTATGGGGGCTCAACCACCACCTCCTCCTTCAGCTGTAAATGGTCCCCCTCGACCCATGCCTCCCGGTGGAAATGTACCTGCCCCACCTCCCCCATCAGTTGGTTCCATGGCGAATTTCACTCCTGGTTCACAGATGGGTCGTCCTCCATCAATGCTGCCACCTCAAGGTTTTCCAGGCCATCAGGTTCATAACCAAGGTGTTCGCCCGCCACCCCCTCCCCCAAATATGCAGATTCCCAGGCCTTCTGCCCCTTAGGAAAAACATCATTTCGATTTTCCAGATGTCATTGGGTGCCCAACTGCGTCAATCTTTCTAAGACTTTTTTCTTCAGTTAACGAAGATAGACAGACGGGCCTTTTATCTTCAAGGTATGTAATTTTGTTAAAGTACCAAGTTTGCCTGTCAAATTTGCTATTCCATTAAAGTTTCAGACATCTCAGCATCAGATTCTGGCCACTGCTTGAAGTCATTGCACCAGAGTTACTTGTGAAATCATTACTTTGGGTCTGCATCTTTTTTTTTTTTTTTTACTGCTTAGAAGAATTAAAGTTTTGAAGAGTGTCATGTCTACAAGTTTGGGGTCAGTTCATTCGACTAGGAACAACGGCTTGTGGATTTTTGAAAATGGGAGAAAAATATATTTTTTATTGTTTTACAGCAAAGAATCATTTAAAGAAAAAAAATGAGACAAAAAATCACTTTCTTACTTAGTTAATAAATTTTTTTTCACAAAATTATGGATTATGGGGAGAAAATAAAAGAAATAGAAACTTGAGAGAAAATTTAAAATATTATTAATTTTTTTTCTATGTTTATCTAAATAAGAGAAATTATATTTCTCTTACATTTTCTTTTTTATTTTCCATGGGCATCCAAATAAGGAAAAAAACTCTTTTCTTTTATTTTCTTTTTCTTTTCTCTCCACTTTCTACTTTCTGTGTTCCAAGCACAGTATTTAAGGCTTATATATTTTTAGATTTGTTAGTAAGACTAAGTAATTAAAAAAATAAAAAAAAATTGAGTTAGTGAAATATACGAAATATAATTTTTATATGAACTTATAAAATATTTGAGAAATAAAAAGTAAAGAGAAAAGGGAGAATGAGCTCTTTCGACTCCTCTCCCTTTTTCAGCTGTTTGTACAAATGCCATTTCCTTTGCTCATGCTCATGCTCTTCCCTTTTTCAGTCATCAGTTGTGTTTTGTTTTTCTTTAAGTTGAACGTTAACTATGGGAAGTAATGGATTGAAAAAAGGTAAGTTTGGTTATTCTTATCAAAGGTCTAAATCATCGACATCAATCAACGGTCAAGAGTAGAAGAATTTGATTGTCAATTGATCGATAATCAAAGTCAAAGTTCTTGACAATCATAGTATAGAGGTTTAGTCAACTAATCAATCAATGGTCAAAATTGAAGTTTTAATCAAATTGAGATCAAGGCCACATAAGCAAAAGAGGTGACATATGAGCGACACATGACATCTTAGAAAAGTCTCACTCAAGCACATGACATCTTAGAAAAGTCTCACTCAAGCAAATATGGTGATACATGGGTGACACATGGCATCATAGGAAAACTACACATGAAGAATAAAAAGTGGAAAAAGGATGAAATGATGTGTCATATTCTCATGTAAAGAAGAAAATGTGTTGCCAATATCTTCTCCCCTTGTATGTTTACCTAACCAAGAGGAGAAGGGGTAGATAAGGGAGAGAAAAAGGTGGGGTGGTTCACCATCCTATAAATATGAACATGGTAGATGTTTATGTTTGATTGGAATCTTGAGCTTTTGATTCTTCTTTGCCCGAAACTCGATACATTGCAGTACATACATCATTAAAGGATGGCCTGGCTGTGGGATTGAGAATATGAGATTTTGTCACCTGAAGATACAGTTTTATATTTGTCAAAACAATTGCTCCAACCAACTCCTCTCATTACTTTTCTTGGCAAGCAACATCAATGGAGTATGGTTGTGCCAATTTTCAATCTTGTAAAAAACTTTTGAATTTTGTAAAAACTTCTTTGAGATTTCCTTGTTGCTTGGTATTGTATATATCCTAGAAAATATCATAAAGTCTTTGAAGACTATCAATAGTAGAGTATATTTTAGCACATGTATCACAAATAATTTTGGCCGTATCTAGATGCACAACATTATTAGCCACTTTTTTTTTCTCTGTCATTAGTCAACCAATTTATTGCCATCGTATCTTTTTTGAGTCATCTTTTATAGCCAACATCTTTCTGGTGGAAGAGATTTGACAAATCGTTAGTCAACCAGTTTATTGCCATTGTATCTTCTTTGAGTAATCTTTTATAGCTGGCATCTTCCTCATTAATAGGTAGAATAAATTCAACAAGGTGATCAACAAGATATTTTGTTAAAAATCATTTTTTAACTGATTGAGCCTAAGAGAGGTAGTTTGACACCCCTTTTAGAGAAACAATAATTATTTTAAGGAAATGTATTTTTCCAAGAAAAGAAGGAAAACAAATATCCTTAGACATATTAACAACCAATGGATCTTGACTTTAAGAGACTCAGTTAAGGATTTTAAAAAGGGATGATGAAGATCTTAAGATATCAAACTTAGAAAGTTACACAAAAAAAAAAGGTTTTCCTTGCTAATTCAAGCATAGGAATCCAAAGGTAGAATTTTTTTCTCTTTTTAAAAAAAAACTTAATGCTAAAAGAATACTTTCAATACAAGAATATCTTATAGGATTTTCTTTTATGTACAAGGAACTCAAAAAGGAAACACCTCAATTTAAGATTTCAAAGAAGAAATTCCAGCCATTTTTTGAGATAATTACCGACTGCAAAAATTCCTAATTAAAGAAAACGACTGAAAGAGAGACAAAGAAAGCTTGAATCTTTCCTAAGTTCAAAATTTTACTTAAGCATACAAAAAAGTACTTTCACATGCATGCAAAAAACAAGAATTTGAACATGAATAATGAAACAATGGAAGAACTAACGAGAGCATATCAACCTTTATAACAAAAAATTAATCAACCAAGGATTCAAAGAGAATAGAAACTTATCTTTAAGAGGAAGACGCCAACGATGTTTAATCTTCCATGATCGCCATAAATTTTCTTCTACATGCTCTTCTTTCAACGAAGAAATTGTTTTTGAACAACTTTCAAACAAGGCCCTAGAATGTCTACTCTAATACCACCTTAATTTCTAGGGCCATCTCTCATGATAACAAAAGTTTAAGAAGAAGACTAGGAAAAAGGAAAAGAGAGAAGAAGAAGAAGAAAAAGAGAGTTCTAGTTCGTGGGAGAGAAGAAAAAGGAGAGAGAGAAAACTCAAGAGAGGAATTGGAGCCAAGAAGGCTAGAGTTGGATGCTCTAACTCACGCCTTTGGGCTCTATTTGTAGTTTTAGGAAGATGTTTATAGTGATCATAATGTCCTTAGAGCTACACACTCTTAAAGAAAAAGACATATATAGATATACATGAACTTGTATAATTATAAGTACATGCCACCTCTTGTTGGAAATCTATCTATTTACTACTTATGCCATCCCCTACATGGGGGTCTCATTTTAACACTCATTATGCTTCCTTTGACTTCGTGTTTCCTACATTCAGATCATTTGCTTTGTCCATGCCTTGTACCATCAGTCCTAACAAAGTGTAGCATGCTTTGAACTCACCAAATTGGAGAAAGACAATGATGAGGAAATGGAGGTTTTGGTTACATGAGGGAGATGTACATTGTGAGACCCACTCTAAGGGGTGACTATTGTTGATTGTAGGTGGGTTTGCACAATTAAGTGTAATGTCGATGGTATAACTTTAGAGTCATAAAGATAGGTTGATAGCTAAAGGATATACCCAAACATGTAGCATTGATGTATGTGACACCAGACCGGTTGCTTGGCTTAGTTCAATTCGTATTAATCTCAATGGACATGATAGAAGATAACATTTGTATCAATTGGTATGAAAATTGTCCTCCTCTATGGTGATTTACATAAAGATATGTACATGGAGTAACCTACTAGGTATATTACTCAAGGGGAGACATGGAAAATATGCAAATTGGGAAGGCAATCTATGTGTCGAAACCTAGACCTAGAGCATGGTTCAATAAATTCAGCAGAGTGGTAGTCTTTTGGTTTTCTTGAGAAATCATTATGATCGTTGTCTATTTTTTTCTATACCGATAGTCAAGAATTATAATATCAATTGTTTATATAGAAGGCCGTAAACCACTAATATATCTTGATATAAGCCAATCAAGACACTCAACAATTTTGTTTCTTTGAACTAGATTTAAACTTTATTATCTAAATCTAATATGTGGAGCCCCTTATAGAGGGTTTGCTTGTATTTAGAAGGCAAGAACTCTTCCTTAAGGGTATTAACAAGATCAATCCATGTTATGGTAGGTGGGAAGTTCACGTTAGTTTCTCATAAATTTTAGTGACAACCACTATGCACTAGGTCGACCATTGAACTTCAAGGCAACCAAAGGTACTACTCTCTTGTTGTTAGGAACTTCTTTGTAATCAAAATATACTTCAATATGTGCCATGAAAATCAAGGAGCTTGATTTTTATACCCAAATCCCATTGATTGTCTGTGTTTCAAGCTTGGCTGTAGGGTTGTTGAGTTACTGCTTCTCTCAACATCTTCTCTTTCAATTCAAGTTGTATGATTCTAAATTTATTTCCTGCCTTTATTTTTTAACTCAAAACAAGACAATCTTTTTTCCACATCCGAGAGTGGTTTATATAGGTTTACATAGTTAAATACTTTGATTCCTATCCTAACTTGGACTTTAGAAACCTAAAAAGACTAAAGTAGGGAACCAAAATTTAATTGTAACTAAAACTACTCTTAAGGCTATAAGGGTCGGTCAAAATCTCAGATTTGTGCACATTACTAGTTGGTATTTGAGTAATTTAACAAGCAAAAAAATGTTTCAATTTATTTGAATTGTTAATGAGGGAACTATGGTCTCTAGGAAACTTCCTAGCCACTTGGGGAAATTGAAGCTTCAAATGACTTTTCTTACCAGCAAATCATGTCAAACTTCTTATGGACATCCAAGAGATACACCTTGATGTTTGAGGAAAGTAATAATACTTAAGCAATAGGGCTTTCTGCTTCATCTTAGCTCAAATAGACTTTCTTGATTTTCCAAGTCCTTGTGAGCAATTACCTTGTTTTGAAGTCTTTCATATCTTTTGAGCCTCTTTGGTGTTTGTTGAAACCAGTGCGCTAAAAGGCTCAAACCTTTTAGGAAAGCAACCCCACGGATCTTATACAAGGACTGGCCCGGTCGATACAAACACAAATTCCAACACTCCCCCGCACGGGAAAACCCGTGGACAAATTCACCGGAAAAACCCGGGACAAACTCCTGGAAAAACCCAGGACAAATTCACCAAATATACCTGGGACAAAATTCAGTGGGAGCGGGACTCGAACTCGGGACCAACCTGCTCTGATACCATGTTGAAACCAGTGCGCTAAAAGGCTCGAACCTATTAGCACACTGGTTTCAACAGTGTTCCATCTTCTTTAAATAGTTTTCTTCAATTGATTTAGTAGTGTCTAAGGAATTTTGTTCTTCCTCTTCTTCATCATATAGGAAGTCTATGATTAGCTATTGTATTTTTGTTAGAAGAAATTCTCTAAGCTGGAAGAGTAGGAAACACATTAGAGTATCACAATCTGTTGCTAAGGCAAAACACCATGCTATGGCACATGATATTTGGGGGCTCACATAGATTAAGTCAATGTTAAAGGAGCTTTGCTTGATGTCAGATGATCCTATTATTCTAAAGTGTGACAACCAAGCTATCATTTTATCGTTAGTCACCCAATTTTTCACGAGAGAACAAAACATATAAAGAAGTCAATTGTCACTTTGTTCAGGATGTTGTGATGATGAAACCATTATTGATCTTTACGAGAAAAATTGTTGACCAGATTGATGACGTTTTTACGAAAGCTCTTAAGAGGTGTGCGTTTTCAATTTTTTTTTTTTTTCACAAGCTAGGGTTTTCTCTTTGCATATATGGTCAAAGTTGAAGGGGACTATTAGAAAATATATGGAATATTTATCATTTTTTTCCAAGGTATTTATGTTATGATATGCTCTTAGTTTAACTTATGCCCTTGAAGGGTATTATTTGTAATTTGTCGTATAAGTCATGCAAAAGTCATGAGAACCAATTTTAACCATGGGACAAAACCCTAAACCCAGATAAAAAGAAGAGGGCTTTCTCAGTTGGCGCGGAGATTTTGAACCGTCCAGCAATACCCAGTTCTTCCTTTTGCAGTTCGCTAGCACGAACTATTACTGGATTTTTTAGCTAATAGCTGCATGGTTTCCTGGAGTTCGGGCTGATAAGGCAACGCTGCAGGAGTTAGTTGCCTACTGGATGAGAAATTTTGTCCAAGGCGTGAAACCCAAACGCTTCTCTAATCGGTTTCAACTTTTGATTTCTAATTTTAATCCGACATACAACTCCAGTCGAATGTTCCCGGAGGTAAGCATTCGATCATCATTCCTAGCTTTCTTTTAATACGCTTAAATGCATCGCTTTTACTGCAAAAGGTTATGGTCCTCCCATCTTTTGCAACACTCGTTCCCCAAATTCCTTGCAACATCTTCCTCGAAACCTCCATCTCCTCTTATAATCCGATATCTCATAAATGTATGTGAACTCCCTCCCAAAACTGCTCCAGCCGTTGCCCAAAAGCTCCATCTCCAAAGAGCAGACATGAAACAGTTTGATGCAGTTCTCGATTTGTTGAGCTCAGTTGGTTTCTCTAAGGACCAGATCAAGACTCTCATTACAAGACAACCTAAACTTCTCTTAATGCGAGCCGAAACCAATATCAAACCAAAAGTACAATTTTTGCGTGAAATGGGTTATTCAACTTCAGATATCTCAGATATTATCGTGTCATGTCCATCGATTATGAGCAGAAGCTTGGACAATTACTTGATGCCATTATTCGAAGTCCTTAAAGAATTTCTTGGGAACAACGCAGAGGTTAAGCTGGCAATTAGGCGTGGGGGGCGGTTCCTGCAATATGATTTGAAGCAGACGTTGCTCCCCAATGCCGCTCTTTTGTTGGATGAGGGGATACCTACTAAATGTGTTCCAAAATTGGTTGTGAACTACCCAAAAGTGATACTGCAAAAACATAGTGACTTTGTGAAACTTGTCCAGTGGGGAAAAGGGATGGGGATTCCCCCACTTTCGTCGACATTCACTTTAGCTATTGTAGCTAAGTTTGTAACCAGCAATGAGACTTGGAATAGAAAAGTGAAGATGTTTATGTGTCTGGGGTGGTCGGAAGAAGAAGTTATGACAACTTTTAGGAAAGCACCATTTTTTTTTTTACGCTCAGAGGAAAAGGTGTCAAAGGTGGCAGAGTTTGTAGTTAACAAAATGAAGTTGGATTCTAAAGAGTTATGTAAATATCCAGTGCTTTTTATGTATGGGTTGGAGAAAAGGATTATTCCGAGGTTTACCATTATAGAGGTACTGAAATCGAAAGAGCTGATAACAAGAGATAAGAAATTCCTTTCAGCTTTTTGTCTTCCTGAGAAGAATTTCCTGGATAGGTTTGTGACGAAGTATGTGGACAGAATTCCAGATTTGATGGAGTTGTATCAGCAGCAGGTCAGTCTTGGTAGTAAGAGTTGATGGTGGTGGGAGTGTGGAACTGGAGGATATTTTGAAGAGTCTCTATGTGTGTACCTGGCTGTGTATGCAGGCCTTTCTTGTCACACTCCTCATTTTTGTGTAAAGATGTTCTTGCTAGATCCATAGTAATTCTTTTTGTCTCATTATCTCTTTGAGCTCTATGCAATTATGCGAAATTTAAAATTGAATTGAAATATATCATTTTGCATCAAGCTTCTTGTTCTCTTAAAGTACTGATTCGGTGTTTTAAGCTGTTAATGTAAAATATTTGCTTTATTGATTGCTTAGTAAGTGGGTTTTTTATTGTATTCCTTGCTGTGTTCAACGTTCATTATCCACTCTAATGCTGGTTTGAGTTTCCAATTAATTGATGTCATGAAGTTACATATGGATCTTATCTTCTCCCTCACTATGACAACCTTGCAAAACGAAACACTTTGTACAAAGGCAGATTTCTTCGTGTCAATGTTTATTATCCATTCTGATGTTCATTTTGATGACCATTTTATGGTGACAAGGGTTTTCACCGGAAACTGCTTCATGTCGTAAGTCGTTTAAGCAGCCCAACATGTCCTGGTTCCTTCTCACATAAGTGCCTGCAGAGAGTGTTTTTTTGTTGCCTCCCCTGCTTCAGTAGTACTTGTGTTCCTCATGAGGCAACTTGGAACTTCTCTTCTTCTTTAGCTGGGGTAAATGTGTCTAGTATTTCTGAGTTCACTGAAAATGTAGAGAAATCAAGAGAGGCCTGAAAGGTTTTCCTTCACATTGTTGGGCAACTCTTTCCATTACTGAGGACTTCATTGTTGCTCATTACAATTTGTTAGGGTTGGGTGGACTATCGGCCAATAAGTTGTTGAAGACAGACCCTTCATGTAACATCAGTGGACTCTGGCAAAGATTGTACTTGCCGGCCTTAAAATCAACCACTGGTGGACTGTGTTCCACTCAAAGTTGTTGGACTTGCTGGCCTTAGAATCAAACACTTCGAGGATCATGAGGATGGAACGTCTTGATGTGCACGTCTAACCATTTTCCTGTCAAAATTCTTGGTTTCTGATCAGTTTTGTATGTTTGGGAGCAAAATGAAGTAGAGGCGACTGGAGATTGAAGATGATTGAGGTATAAATCATATAAGCTCAAACCAATTGAGAGAGAACTTTCTTGATTGTTATTAACCCACCAGACCACAATTAGTTTAAACTCTCAACATTTGAAACGTTAAACAAGCTCTGATGGAGCCATGATCTTTAATTTTTCTAAATGAATGGCGATCTTTAGAATTGGCCCTTTTTATTTGAGAATTTTCTCAGAAAACCATCTATTCTAAGTATTCTTGGCCACCCATTCACAGAGAGTATTCCTCATATAAAACTAAAAATGAAAGAGATAAATATGAGAAAATTCTGCTATTTGCAGACTCGAGAGGAGAAAAATAAGACTTAGGAGTGTTAGAGACGATAAAAGTGGTAAGAAGCCTAATCTCCGTCCAGGAATTTCACTGTAGAGAGGACTTCAGTCAGTTCAACAAAAATCAACTGCATGGCACCTCAAACACCTCAGTACAAATTCTAGATATGTACAGGAAAGCCCGTTTTCCACTGGCCAAGGGTCTACAAAAGCCAAACAATTAAACAGATGATCCCTCCCTGTCCCTGCCTGCACACATCTATTGTGCTTTGTCATTAGGTAGGAAGAAATCAAACCTAACATCAACAGAGCCTGAAGTCTCTCCTGTATCCTTGTACTCAATACCTGTAATACCACGAAAATCTTCATCATTATCTTGATACTCAGGTTTCACCCGCCTAACTGGTACAGTTACAGAGTATACAGTCCCAAGGTCTGGATCTGTTGAGAGACTCAGCTGAACTTTGTCCTGTGAATCGATCTCAACAAAATCGGATAAAGCACCAACGATATTGCTAACGATCTTTCGCTTGGCTTCATCACTAACTGCACATCTGTCGGAGAAGAGAATCATCTTCAGCCTCTGCTTAGCAATTTTTGCATTTGAACTTCTCCTTGCTATTGTGGATGGGAACAAAATTTTCCAAGCCAAGTTTAAACGTTCCAAGAAGCTCATATTTACTGCATCAAGGAGAAAGCCTTCAGCATCTGAGCTTGTGACCCCTGGGAAAAGCTTTTCTCTTGCAATTGCTTGACATTGATGGGACTGGCTGGGCACATTCTTATCGGCTGGGAATTTGGGTGAAAGCTCAAGAATACTTGATCCTCCCGATGATCTATTAAAGCTTACCTGTGGTATAAAGAAAGCATGAATGGTGAAAGAGAGTTAGCGAGAGCAGACAGAAACGATTGCTCTGGCTCATATAAAGCAATAGCATATACGATGACAGCCACATTCTTAAAAGACGAAGGGGAAGTATACGTGAAACTGTAGACAGATCATCTCCTAAATGTTTTACACAAACTCAAAAAATAACTCAACTTTTCAAAACCTTTTCCTTTTCTGCAATCCCCATTATCTAGCTTCATTAGATTACACAAGGAGACAAAATAAAGAAATGTGGAGGGTCAGATTTCCCACAAGAAAACCATGATTTAGCGGGTTCAGGACATCATAAAAGGGGCTGGGTACCAAGAATCCAGAATCCTAATATCAGCCTTCCGTAAAAAGAGGAGCAACCCTATGAACATCATTTTAATATGCTTAACTTGAAACAGAAGTACATATATGACAGATATCAGAGCCTACTGCTTAAGGTGTTGAACTCCTGCATGCCATCTCCAATTCATAAAACCCCATTTTAGAAATGACAGCCAAGTCGGACATATGACCACTTCCTAAAAGACATTGCACGCATTGCAGGAAGTAGGCCCAATAAACATCATCAAGAAATTAATTCTTAACCATTCGTGAAAGGAATTGATTGAGTCGAGATTCCTCATTCTCGCTGTACGTATTTGAAAGATAGATACCAGCCAAAAATACTTAGAAGATAATACTTAGCTACATTAAAAACTCATGTACTTATTTTAGAGAAATGTTACCTGTAGTTGATGATTGTGTACATGCTAACCATAAAAAAACAGACACTGACAATGTAAATCAACACAAAGCCTTCTCATAGTTCACAGAGTAGTTGTTTTATTGCCGTTCAAAAGATATAGTTGTCCTTTGAAACCAGTTGCGCTAAAACCTCGAGGCTTTAGTGAAGGCGCAACATGAATATAAGAGGGATCGGCCCGGTCGATATTAAATTCTCAACACTCCCCCACACGTTGCCATTTGTGGCTCGTGGAAACAGGTGGGAGCGAGACTCGAACTCGAGACCTACCTTGCTCTGATACCATATTGAAACCAGTTGCACTAAAACCTCGAGGCTTTAGTGAAGGCGCAACATGAATATAAGAGGGCTCGGCCCGGTCGATATTAAATTCTCAACATGTTCCATTTGAGGAAATACAAAGAGCAGGGTATTTTAGTCACTGTGCTGATCTATCATTCAAGTCAGTCATTGGATGTTTTTCATATTTATGTCCTCAAGCGTATGATAGATTTAAGTAACTTGAATATAAACAGTGGGGGTCATGCCTAGCCCCCATTCTCTATCTTTTCCTTTTTAACACAAATGTTCTTGGCTATTTCTCCTCAATTTGCTTCAATCCTTCAACCTACCTTTAATTTTACATGCAATTGGAGCAGTTTCAGCACATCCAGGCAAGATGTTTCAAACTTTTTCTCGTTTTCTTTCTCTGTCTATATCTGCGCTGGACTCTATATTTATGCAAAGATTTAACTTTAAGCATCTGTATGGTTCCTAAAAAGTCACTTCTTTCTTCTTCTTTTGTGCCATCAACCTTTGGTTGATGCAAGTGCATAGTCATAGCCTACGGGTGAAACTGTTGTGTCCCTTGTAGGGTTGATCTGGAGGTGCTGATTGTGCTCTCAATCTGAGCCTGCAAAGACCACATCGAGAGCATATTTTGTTAAACTGGTGCTGTTACGTGCTGTCCACAGTACATTATGGCGTTGTTGTTGTATCGAACAGACATCTGCGCCAGGTATAAGTGTCTGTGACTACTATTTGGTTGCTGATTTTGTGTTTTTTGTTGCTTGAATTTGAGAGATAAGGTATTTGTTGTGTGATTTGGTCATAACATGGCAGGCCCTGGTGAGATAACCACTCCCTCCATGAGGTCAGAGAAAAATGAGAAGGAAAACACCATCAATTAAATTAAGAGAACAAATTTAAATGGAAAGAATAATTTGTTGTGGGCTAGGGCAATCAGAATTTACCTTAGTGAGGAGGAAAAACTTCACTGAGAACCTCTTTCTTCACTCCAAAAGAAGTGGCATGTTTTGGTGATATCATGGCCACTAACTAATATGGGACCTCACGTAAGCAGTCAAGTTATGTTCCATGACTCTACATGGGACATCTGGACATCTTTAAGGAAAGTGATTTTCTCTTGAACACAATTGTTTAGGGTTTATTATTTGTATGCTAACCTATTTTCTATGCAAAGAGGAGATAGATAGACAATTACAAGAAGTTTTAGTGAGATGGATGGAGTGCGGCCAGTACAAGGAAACTGTCGTTTGAAACACCTTTGCTAGTGGAAAATGCGGTAATTTTGGTCTCTTATGCGTGCAGTAAAACCGACGCCTCTGCTACAAATACTAAATCTAGACAAAATGTAGAGAGAATACTAGAGATCAAGATAGTAGTCAGAAAGGCTGTGTTGGACAGCAAAGAGGAAGATTTGGTAATAGATAATAATAGAGAGATCCAATGTTAGATCAGAATATAGAGCTGCAGGTCGTATAGCTTGAGAATTTGATGCGGAACAAGTCATTACTGACTGAATTTTGATTTCCAACCAATCACCCAATGGTGAAGGATGTGACAACCTATCTCCTATTTTCATTGCGAGCAATCATTGCTACTCCAAGCCCACAAAGGTACAACCTGTTAATCTAGGTATCTCATCATCAAGAGCTCCCACCCAATCAGTATCTCCAAAACTCTCTCTAAAAGTATGACCATAAGAAATAGCAATCTTTTTTCAAATGCCTTAATTGTCTTTCTAATGTTGTCCAATGGAATCCCTTTCAAAAGAGTTCTTTCTAATGTTTCAAGAAGAATGCGCATACAGGCTAAAAACATCCATCAGAAGAAAAAAAAATTGGTTCAATTGGATTATGAAACTCTCTCTAATGTTTTGAGCCGTAACATCATAATTTCTAATAATTTAATTGGATTATCTTACATACAATAGAAAGCAATAAAGAGGAAAAGAATAAATAATTATCCACTGTTTCCTGCATGAAAAGGGAATTTGTCATAGTCATGAAACCCTCTTCTCTAACCTTCATTTCCTTGCTCCTGTCTTGTATGTTTTACTAATATTGTATGCATGAACTATGTTTGGAGCTTACCTTGTGGCAAAGAGTTTGTAGAGGTGAATGTTTTATTTAATATGCTACCACCTAGACATTGAGAGGAGTCTTAATCTGTAAGAAAATAGAGTAGTTAGTAGTTATTTATATCTCTTTTATGTACACCTCCTCCAGTGAGGGTAAAGTTGTCATTTTCATTTTTGAGAGATGTAACCCTAATTGATGATTATAACTGAGAGTTTAATCTGTGGGAGAATAACTTCTCTTGTTCTCCATCCCACGTACTTTACTTCTTTCTCTCAAACCCTCATCTTTAAACTTTTTCCTCTCCTTCCCTTTTTCTTTCTCTTGTTTATCCAAGGAAGTAATAATTAGATGATTTAAACCTCTCGGTCTTCATAATCAATGTTATCAAATCCACATCGGACCGGCCGATTGGACTTGGTTCAATAAGACCCAATCCATCCTGGCCAGAACACTACAACACATGGAAATGGGTCAAAACCCTGTTGAGCAGGACAGGTATGCATGTTAAACCAACTGACCTAGCCCAATTAGCTTGGTCATGGTTGCACAAGAAGTTCTTCCCATACAACAAAGAAACAAGGATGGGGTGATGGGGGCACTCCTACCTTATCAGTGCCAAAAAAAAGGGGAAGGAGAAGGTCTATGGCCCCCCCTCCCTCTCTTTGTATGTACAGGACGAGGGCAGATTCAATCCCTCTCCCACCTAAGATGGGAGAAGATAGCTCTCGCCGAAATTTAAAAATCAAGTTTTTTCAAATTTTATGATGTTGGACGATGTCATACCAAGTCAACTGGACTCGGTCACCTCACCAGATTGGTAATAACATTGATCTTAGCTATCTCCTTCTTGGATATTACTTCAAAACATTAAATGTTTACATGCAAGTGATATCCAAAAATAAGTCCAATAAAAAAATTTGAATGTGGACATTCCATAAACAATAGTATCCAACATATTAAAACCCACTCAGACATGAAAACAACAAGATCCGATAAATTTTTGAAGTTTCATGTGTTAAGAGTAGGGGGAGCCCAGCGGGAGAATCCTAACTGTGGAGCAGCTTGATCAGCGACATTGAGATCAAATTATCAAATCTCGTGCTTCTTGTGGGAAGACTATGAATCACATCTTCACTTCCTACCTGTTTTCTTTTAAGATCTGGGGTGCTACTCCTAAGTTTGGCTTTCACCTTTGCCTTCCGAATGTTGTTCATAACCTTTTTTCTCTTTATGTTTGGATTGGTCCACACCGAAGAGAGGTAAAATTGTGTGGTTTCCATCCACACCATCTTTTTTATGAACATGGGAACAGGAACAATCATGGTTTTGCTAATCAAATTTGGTCTATTGATGGTGTCATTAGAAAAAAGCATCAATTATAGTCTTAATTGCCAAACAAATTTCTGTGAGTCATAACTCTAGCCTGCCACTGTTATTCATGATAATTTAAGCCAAGCTCATCATCCTCAAGATCAAGGTAGGACTCCACCCCCTATTAATTGTCAAGCTTAAACTCTACAGCAGCTTTTAAGGGGAAACCTGGTCCAGCAAGAGAAAACTATGTTATTTGTGGAAATGATGGAAGGATCATACTTGTTTATTATGCTCCTGTTGCGCAATTTGATTGGATGGAGGCCAAGTTGATGGCTCTTCTTCATGGGTTGAGATTGTATAATAATCCTTTCTCTGAGCCACTAATGGTAGAGGGTGACTCCATATGTATTATCAGGTAGCCCTCTCATAGATCGCCCCCTCCTAGATGCGTCTTTCAATACTTTTGATGAGATTTTCAAGGTGCTAACAAGATCATGGAGACTTGGAAACACTTTCAAAGGGAAGCCAACTCATTGTTGGAGACTCTCTTGTTGATTGAATTTCTGTATATTTCTTTGTGTATTTTGGCTGCACTTGTACTTTGGTTGTTTAGATGTTGTTTTCTTGGTTTCCTTTTTCATGTATTCATTGTTTTCACCTTTTAATCCTATGGGACCTCTCTCTAAATAGAATTTCTGAATTTCATCCAAAAAAAGGAGGAGCCAACAAGTCTCTAGAACCTTATTTTGGGCTTTTAGCTCAATGGACACATGAGAAGGTTTCTAGTGTAAGGTCTTGAGTTCTAAGTTTCACCAAGGAGAAGGGTTTCAACATTTTAAAAAAAAAAAGGTATTTGATTTTCTAATTCATGCAGAATAGGATACCTACCCATTGAGATTCTACAGAGAGTTTTTTTTTCACCCTCTCTTTTTGAATTTGCATTTCAACTTCAAACACTTATATTATTTCTCCCCCACAAGCTTGGGAGTAGATTGGAATGATCCCATCTAGAACATAAAAAAACTGCAACAATCATCTTCCTTCATCTCCCCCATAATAACAGACCATCTCAAGATGTCCTAAGAATAAGTACTAAGCGGACACAGACTCTCACAAGCCAAACTATAGGGCAAAACCCAATACAAAAGTAAAAGTATATAGGTGACACAAATAAAAAACTTAGAAACCAACACAGAATTTCGAGCACAAATTAGTCACAACAATCAAAAAGTAAGAAAAGTCGGTCACTAAAAGATGACAATAGAAAACACACTTAAGGGCAATAATGAAAGTCATTGAGGACTAAAATTCACCCATACATACCCCAATAAAACTACCAGCCTAAGGAACTCAAACAAAGGGATTGACACAAGCAACTCCCCTGTCAAAGTTTGAACTAAAAAATTTTAAAAATCGGAACTGAATAAAGAGTCCCAAAACAAAATATGAGAAATTGTTCTAATGAAAGAGTTCATACAATATGAGACAGAATGGGAAACGAGTAGAATCAAATATTCAATAAATATAAAGAATTTATGAGGGGATATACTGACATAAATGCAAAGAAACATTATTGATTAAAAGTGCACAATAATAAGAAAAAGCAACGATATAGAACTATCAACATCAATTGACCACAAAACTCACCATAGGATAGACCCATCTGCACCTATATTGGCAAAAAGCAACTTTTAGGCACACTCCGCAACTTTAGAAACTTCTCTTAGTCAGCAACTTCTTTGACACAATAGAAACAGAGTCCTATGCTATTGTAGTGAACTTTCCAAAACAAAAATCTCATTGTTTCCCAAAACTCAAATAGAGTTGCAATTATAGCAAACTTGTTACCCATATGCACCTATATTTGGTGGAAAGCAACTTTCAGGCACACTCCACAACTTTTGAAACTTTTCTTAGTATGGAACTTCTTTGACACAATATAAATAAAATCCTATGCAATGGTAGTGAACTTTCCAAAAACAAAACTTACTTGTTTCCCCAAAAGATCAAATCTGTGGGAAAATAAGGTTTTCCTGTATAAGGAAACTGACTACAGCATGTGCAGCATGTGGGAAAATACAGTCCATGTACAGCATGTGGGAAAACACAGTACATGTACAACTGTAAATATTTGACTTTCTCTAGTGATTGTAATTCCTAACTCGTCGGGAAGCTTTTTTATTTGATTCTGATTTGTATCTCCAGGATTAGGTAGTTCCCTAATATAGTGACACTCTGCTGTACATATAAATCATTGTAATCCGTTTTTCATTTAGTTTTCAATACAATTACCAAGTTCGACATATTTTGTCAAAATTCAATATTGAGTGTGTAAAATCCAGTAGCATACATGTATAGCCCTGTTAGTTTCAGCTTAGTTTTCTGATTAGGCCAGAGCAGTCCTACCTGAAAGTATCTGGTTTTGGTGAACCATGACTCATCATGAGGAACACAGGGCAAGAAACTCTTTTGACAGAAATCATATGAACTTCTCGGGAGTCAAAAATTAGCTAAGCTACCAAATCAAATGCAAGGTACAAACTGAAGCAGGAAGACTATAAGGGTTTACTAACACTAGTTTCTAAGGCCACAGACTCCTCAACCAGTAAACAAACACCTGAGCAGGCATGCATGTTCCAGCAGAAAACACCTGGTTGCTTCATTGAAGACACCTGTCATCAATGGGTTATGCAAAACAGTAACTCAACATCTCCTTGCTCTAAGCCACTGAATTGACCTTCCAGGATGCACACACTCCGCCATGCCGGTACATCAAAATTGACATCCAAGAACTTAGTCAAACAGCAGCAATTCCATCACTCAAGTTTCCTAAGACAGAGATGGAGATGATGGAGAGAAGATAAGAGGCAATCTGTTTAGAGAAGGAACTCTAGCTACTCTGCCTGCTTACCAACTCAAGAAATGGATGAAGGGAAACAGAACAGAGCACAAATGCGGAAATCAAATCTGGGATCAATCTGGAAAGAACCATGTAATCTATCTGGAAATCAGATCTGCAGAATTGAGGTGCTGCTGCGCACGGTTTTGGCTTAGGCAAACGATGAGAGTTAATATGGATCCGGTCTTTGTGTGATTTGATGGAGAGCAAAACTCACTCTTTCATTCCTGCACAAGAAGGCATTCTTTGTGCTTCAGATGATGGCGGAATGTAATAAGCTATTAATCATGGTGGTGGATGGATCAATAGACTGCAACTGTAACTCTGTGGTGAAAACGGATTATCCATGGTGCTGCCAAATCGCAGCCTTCCGGTTCATGAATTTTTCTGATATGAGATTCTTGGAAGTGTTGAACAATCATTGCATCTCCTAAGTCAAACTCATCAATAAACCTCTATCTCGCTTTCCTCTGCTTCTATGGACCAGATCCCTCTGCTGCTAAGGACAAGATTCCTTTAATTCAACTTTCTTCCATCTCAAAATCACAAACCTAAAACAGTAGAAGGGGCCTGATTTTTCTTTCTGGCTAGAGCATAAAACCCTCTACGTGACTTCAAATTAGAGGCAATACATAGAGGCTGTCCCGACAAATCAAAAAATTAGAGGCAATACAATTCCATGCAAAGACACGAAGAAGGAACAAAGAGCGTGAGAGAGAAGTCCATACTTGACCGAAGTAGAGATGATTCAAAAGCTCAAAGACTAATTTTTTATAGACTAAATTGATAAAAGAATTAAAAGAAAGAATCGGAAACAAGAGATTGATTGTCCCCGTCAAGAAGGAAGACAGTTGAAGAAGAAAACATTGTTTATGCGGGTGGACGACTAGTCCACTCACAAACCTAGACGAACCTACTCTGATACCATGCAGATATTTGCAAGAAGGAAGCGATGAGAAAGTTAGGGTTTACAGACCCCTCTTTATAATTTAAACAATATGAAAAACTACATATTTGTATTTGCAATCCATAAACCCTAGGAATCTCCTTTCTAAAGGGAACAAGTTTCCTAAAAAATAAACTGCATATAATCTAATTATATCTTCCAACACATATTTCATGGTTACATGGTCATTAAGTCTACTAGCTCTAGCAATGGAATTAGCAAGTCTTTTATTTTTTATTTTTTGGTTTGTAAACAAGCAAATCTAGTCTTTTGTTTTCATAAGGATAATCATAGAATGAGAAGAACAGATGCTGCTTATTCCATCAGCAAAGTCACTTACTTTCCACTCTTGACTTCATCTTTGAGGTTAGTGGAAAAGACTTAGCAAGACATTTTCCACCAAAACTTTCTATGCCGAATATAAAATCACACAGTCTGAAACATCCCAACAACAATGACATGTTATGGCCTTTCAATAAAGCACAACCAGTGAACATACACAACATTGATGATTTGACACTTTGAAATTCATGATTAGTGGGAGGCTGTAAAGCATCACAACAAAGCTTACAAACATGGTTAAATTAAGTATCAACATGCCAAAATTCCCTAAAAAAGGATCAATATTTATCAAACAAAAACTAAGAAAATAATAACAGAAAAAAAACCACATTTAAGATGGCTGCAGTAAGTGGATTGGACCAGGCCACGTAAGGGGCTTCTAGAGTGAGTTTTTGAATTCAATTCTCACCAGGGGCACCGGTTGTAGTGTGCACGTGTAATCAATATTAGAAAAAAGAAAAGGATGGGTGCGGTATAGTGATATTGTGAATCCGCAACAGCCTTATGGGAAGAGATGTGGTTTCCACGAAGACATGCAAGAAATTAAAATAAGAAAACAACCGTGCAAAGTAGCTGCACAATCGAAAGCTACCAAAATAAACCCAAGTAGGACGTTATTAATCTATTTGGCGGAGGTGCAAAAACATAAAAATAAAAAAATAAAATACAACTGTCATCATTCGAACGGTGAAATAAAACTAGTAAAGGTGGCAAAGAAGCAAATACTTGGGATCAAGATTACTCTGATTCTCGAATGTTTCTAAGGGTTCATAAATGATAAACACCTCAAGAGTAACTATTACTATTTCTAAAAGTGAAAAAAAAAAAAAAAAGAGTCCGATTTATGTCATCGTCAGATAACTGCGAGAAAAAAAATACAACAATTATCAGGAAAATCAGAAGAGACCCTGAATCAAGATATGTAAGTATCAGTCTCAGATACCGTGACACTTAACGAGCTCCAAGAGTCGTCAAAGAGGACAAACAAAAAAAGTACAGAATCTCCAGCAGAAGAATACTCCACTAACTCGCTGAGCACAATGAAAAGAGAGAATTAAACCTTAGAAGAAGCAAGGCCCCGAAAGGAATGCGCAGGGGACGAAATAAATGTCGCAGAAACCCTTAAACCACCCGAAATAGCCATTAAATCAGTACTGCTGGCTCAAACGAGTATTTCCATCTCTTTCAGACACTCGTTTTGTCCCCAAACCGAATAATCTCCGTGACACCGTCGCAGGTCGGAGGCTTGGAGCTAGACTTCGAGTTACAGAAATCAAATCAGAACAATGGTTGCTTATGCCGTAGCCCTGAAAACTTGTCGAACTCGATCTAGTCATCGACCCAGAGTGGTCCGGTCGGTTCAACTAGTTTCAACTAGCTAGGTTGACAATTGAAACTTGACTTCTTTGTCATGGTCCAATTGGACTACTAATGCTTCTCGGTTCTAATTAGTCTCTTCTCTAATACCTCAAGTACCTAGTGGATGTATTACATGAAAAAAATTATGCAAGTTTTTATGTGAAATTTTATCAAAGAAGTTTAGCTCGCAATGCATGAAGCATTACGGTTCTTGTGTTCTCACGCTTATAGAATAAAGATGAAAAATGGGAGAGGAAGACACAGTTTGTTAGTTAAGAGAGTTGGGAATCAAATGGTATAGGCTTAATGGGGATTAGAGAGGCTAAAGGTAGAGAGATAAGCATTTTCCAATTAGTGCTTAGGATAGACTATGATGGATAGATTTAGGGTTTTAGCGTTTATGGAACTCAAGGACGTGGAAGAGAGGATTTACATAGACTCTTTGGACTCTAGGGTCATGGAGGGAGACTTCAACATAGGGATTGGAATTTCTCTTGGAAAAAAAAAAGAGAATTGATTGGTAAAGTAGGCTTTGCTATAGTTGGCACCAATTAGAGGAACCAAAATAGATAGTCTTAGTTGGAATGAGTGGGAATGATTTTGGGAGCAAGATTAGGATTCTTTAGAGGGAAGGACTCTCTTCTTAAGGTCCGTTTGGAACCCTATGGAAAAGAAAAGAAATTGAAAATTTTGACCATTATTATTCTAAACAATAATGAGTTAAAAGGAGCTATCTAAAGCTCCAAGATCACCAAAATTCTTGTTTTGAAATGAATAAACTTGTGATTTATAGTATTTTCTAGAACTTGAAGTTCACTTCTACCTCAAGATCTATTGGCCTTTGCAGGTTTCACAAATTACCCTATTTTTTACACTCATCTAGAGTTAAATGACAAGATGCACTCGACTAATGGTAGAACTCCTCATGACAACCCTATATTATATTGCCAACGAGTTGGAAGTTGTAATTGGGTGAAAGAAGAGGAAAAAATTGAGAGAGAAACGAGAAAGGAGAAGAAGAAATTTCTGAAAAACCTAAAAGGCTTTGTTGAGAACTGTGCACTAATTCCCAGACTTCTTAAATAGTTGTTTCATGGTTATGTTTATTTGATTATATTATTACTAATCTTTTCACTATAGATTGCACCACAAACACTTTAACTTTTTAATTTTTTTAATTTTGTACTCAATCTATTAATTATACTTGGTGAAGCATACCTGATTTTAAGTGCACTAACATTGAAATCAAGTTACCTGTTTAAATGATTGTTTGTTGATATTGTTTTAAAGAAATTCAAGTGCTTATAAGATGTTTACACTTTGAAATCATCAAAGTTATTCACATTATTACTTGTTGGACTTGAATCGTAAAATCTACATTTTTATTGAAGGAATTTCCTGATTCAATCAAACGATCTTGGATCCAGTTTCTTTGTTTACATCTTTCATATTTTGCCAAAACCAAAGAGAAATCAAGGAACCTGCAACAAGTGCAGGATGGAATCGTCACCGGGCTGCTCTTGAGTCCTGGGGAAGGAAGAGAAGACGTCAAAACAAATGCAACAGCTCAGTTCTCTCAAGGTATTATAGTCGGAGAATCGTCAGACTAGGACGATAAGGATCGCGTAATAGATCCTCGAAACAATGCCCCATTGCTTCTCCGTTGTGCCAATCATCGGAAATCACTGGGGCCTTCCCTACGGGCGCTGGCGCTGGCGCTGCTTCTCCTGCTGTGGAATGACGTATCTCTAATTCGTAACTTCCCGCAGGGAGAGGTGAGGGTGACGTATCTCTTGGGTCGTACCCGTCGATGAAATCTTCAGCTGGATCTTGAGTCGATGATTGTGAGCGTACGGGAGGAGATGTTGGCGATGGAGGGTCAGCCATGGGAGAGACGCTCCCCCACTCCACCTGATGAATCTCCGGCGAAGACGAACTCAGATTGATCATGATGTCTTGTAATCCGTGAACCTCGACGGCGTTGCCTTGAAAGATTTCAGGATCGACGATCTGGACACCGTCGACAGTCAAGAAGCTAGTAACTGGGTGGACGGAAATGAGAATGTTCCGGTCGGGGAGAAGCGTGGGGAGGAAAGATCCCGGAGGAAGAGCCTGGAGGTCGGGATAGGAGAGGATAGTCGGCACCACGTGGCTGCGGAGCGTCCGGAGGTAATCGAAGGCGGCGGAGGACATTCGGAGGGCAAAGAGGGCGGTGTCGGTGGGGACGAAGAGAGTGAAGGCGGCGCCCTGGAGGATCTGCAGCCGTAGAGCAGAGATTGCCATGATGGCATCCGGAAAGATATTGTAACCCTTCGATCGGAGCGCCCACGCCAAGGAGTCGAGGTCCTGCTCTGAAATGCCGTTGGCGACGTTGATGAGAGGGAAGAGAACGAAGAAGAAGAGAGACAGGAAGAGTTTCACCATTGGCGATCGACGTCAAGAAAATCAGAAGCGATCGGTCCTTCAAAAGTGGGTAGTGGGTTCTTGGTTCTTGGAGGGGACTGGTTTGTTTATCATACTCAATCAAAATAATGATCCTTGAAAAGATATTTAATTCATATTTTCTGAATTAGTAATTGGTTAATTAGATACAGAATAACTCTGGAAATTTTCAGGAATTTCCAGGATTTTTGAGAATTGTTTTGAATACTTCTGGAAATTTTCAAGAAACTTGGGACATTTGCTCAGAAAAGTTGGAAAGAGATTCCAAATAGAGGGAAAACAGAGAACACAGTAACATTTCTGAAAAAAAACTTAAATTTTTAGTGAAATTAAAGAGTTTCACTCTTCTAAAAAAAATTAAACAACACAGTAAGAGTAAAAGCAAGTTTTCTTCTAATTGTTCTTTCTGTTCTCCTCTTTCTCTTCTGCTTTCTTCGTCTGTCTATCCTCTTCCATTAAACTCTCTTGGTTAAGATTTTTTTGAAAACTCCAGGTGTAGCTCATGAACCAGAAATTCAATAAGGCATTTTTGTGGTGACAACAGAAATATCCCTATTTCTTCCTCATTTATTATCCTTTAGCTGAAAGTCTGTAAATCTTCATACAGTATTCGAGAGATTGATTGAAAAGCGCAACTATATAATGAAAAGAAAATGTAAAAGAATTGAAACAGATCAATTCTAGTTAAAAACAATCACTCGAAGAAAAAACCAGACGAAACCATTTAATTTGGACACGATCATCCTTCATATCCGATGAAAAATATTTCATGATCGTGCAATAAGAGTCGTCTCAAAAGAAGCGAGATCAACCAAATAAAAATGCAACATCAGAGAAGCAGAAATATGATCCAAATAGAAGGAACGATTAAATTCAGAAAGAAAAAGAAAAAAGGATACGGTCCGAAGAGAGGAAACTGTCCACTCACAGTGAGGTTTTCGCCGATGTCAGAAATCTCTTCTTTGGCTCTTCGAGATCCAGAAGCTTCCGACTTTCGTCAATGCCACCTCCATTGTCCGCCACGTGTGCGGAGAAAGAGAGAGCGGAGTCTCCCTCTGAATCTCTCCAAATGCCAGTAAGAAATAGACAAACGTCACAGAAGAAATGCGGCACTACACCCTCTGTTTGCCCCCTCTTTCCCTGTATCCTCTATTCAAAAATAGTGAGGGAAGAAGATGCACAAACAACCTCCTCGCCCTTGGTTTTTTCCCTCCAGGGGTGACATGGAACTTGGAGTCTATGCTGAGTCTCATGGGGTAAGTAGTCTTGCAAGTGAATCAAACTCAAAAAAGAAGCTAGAATGAAGAGTATGTTTACAAGTAGTTTGTAGTTGCATTTTATGTTTACAAGTCGGTTCAATTCTATTTTTACTTAAATTCGGCTTAAACTCAAGCTTGAAATAAAGCTCGTTAAGTATAACAAGTTAAACTTGAGATTTTTTAAACTCGACTTATTAATTCATGAGACGACACGTTAGTATAGATTTTTTAATAAAAATACCTTTTACTCTAATTGCTCTATTGCTCTTATTTACTTCAAACCTCAAAGCCGAATGATTATTCAACCCTTTTGAGTCCCTCAACATCTAATGTTGTTGTTTCCTAATAAAATAAACATTATTAATGGTAGGGTATGATATTTCTACCAAGTCTATTAAGTTAGCTATTGTATGTTAGTATACTCTGTTGTAAAGTCTTAAACATGCAATCCAAGGGTACTTAGCCTATTAAAAAAAAAAATTATATAATTTTTTTATTTTTTATAGTTTAGAACGAAGGTTGAATCTCAGACCCTGCTCGAATTCGAGTTCAAAGTATTCAGATCAAGCCAAACTCGAACATATATTAGCTTAAACTCGATGCCACCCCAAGTTACCCATCTTGCCAGTTGACCAAACTATGACCTTACCCTACATCTTATGACTCCAAAACCCCACCAAGGACTAGATCCTATTAAATCTAGTTTAAGGGGCAGGTCTAGTTTGAGTTTAATAACACTTGTAAAGAATACTCTATTGGCTAGGATGATGTTTTGCTCCCGTTGACTTTTGCCCCAAACAGTCGGCTGTTGCTTAGACTAAAAATTTGGGTATTCAAATAAAACGCAAGCTATGCAACATGTTCAAGATCGAATACAAATTGATAACCTACACCCCAAATTTCATACCCAAAATCCAGAGAACAAGACCCTTGAAAAATAATCCTTAAAGCCTGTAACATACAAATACAAGAAGTAACAAAAAAACCAGGTGCTTCATTTTCATTTTTCTCTTTTCCATTTTTTAATAGGCACAACTATTTGATCAATAATGAAAAGATAAAATTTTACCTTGAAACTGGGTAACTGGCTAGCACAAACACAACCTTTCAGTCCAACCTTCTCAATAAGTAGGCAATCTGAACCTCCTTTGTCAATGGCATGATCCAGTCTCCATACAGATCTGCTACCAAGCTTGGTTGGATTTTCAAAACAGGAGCACCTGCATTGGCTTGGTGACTGACATTTAGGTCCTGACCATATACTCTAGCTTTGGTTTCTACTCTCTGCTTAATTGCAGCCTCAACTGCCTCATATGTTAGCAGATTCATCAACTGGTCACTATCCTGAATAATTCAGAAACAGAAAAGAATGTGAACTCTAAGTAGCAGAGCTGTTAATTCAGTCAAAACCACACTTTATTGTAGCACTCAGATACATAATTAAGGTAAAACAGTTCATGGCAGACTGACTTTAGTCAACTAGTTACACCTATCCTCACTTTGCAAAAGCAGATTTTAAGAATTCGACAAATTTCCCATCTGTTATCAGTATTGCAATTTTTTATCAGTATCTTGATATATCTTACTTTGCAAAAGCAGGCCAACCTACCTCCTCAGGTTGAATTTGATGGATATGTTGTTTAAGTTAGTTAACCAATTAAATAACCAGATCTTAAGAATTTGACAAATATCCCATCTATTATCAGTATTTTCAGTTTTTTTATCAGTTTCTTGATATCTGGACATTCAAATTAACATGGTTTAAGAGGTATATTATTAAAGCTAATATAGTTAAATAGTTAAACATTTTTAGTTTCAAATTTCCAAGATAATATTTTAAGAAAAGTCATACAATATAACAAAACTAAGAAACTTAATAAATCACTTGCAAGAACAAGTCATGAGTAAAACTGCATTAAATTGGTGTGTGTTTGTCGTGTAGCAGAAAGGGGATGGATAAGTTCTCTGAAGTCAGACTAATAAGTTTCCTTATTGATGCTTATTTCTATCGAATCTGACTTTTTGTGTCATATTTAGCTTATCAGTTGAGGCAACTCCCATTTATGGGTCAGGATACAGATTACCAAGAGAGGTGTTTCTCAGTCTTACAGATGCAATGAGTTAAAATGTGATAAAAATAAGCCAGGCACAGCCAAAGACTTCAGAGATGAAAACAGTTAAGGTCTGACATGAGAAAAGATTCATACTTGTGCTTTGATAGCTGCTTCATAGACATCAGGAGAGGCTTGATACTTAGCCTCTGCAACAAATTTACCGTAGTGGATTCTCTTTGAAAGAGCCTGAAAGAGAAAAAAGGATTTACAATATGGAGAGAGAGAAAGAGAAAGAGAGTTTATCCTTTCACTTGGTGATTGACGGTAAAACATTGTAAATTTTCAGGCAGAGGAAGGTATACCTGTAGGCAAATTGTGTCACAAACAGCAGCTGATCCACAATTTCCATCATCACCTTCTTTAACTAGCCTTGGAAGCAGATCAGTGAAGTACATATCCCATATTTTTTTGTTCAAATTGATAGAATCAGCAATAGAATGCAAAACCTAGTTATGGGGAAAAAGAAACATCAACTCATTAGAATCAATAAGCTAGCACTAACAAAGATAACAAATTGATAAGAAGAACAAGCAGAAAAAATAAATTAAAAAACAAAAAAAAAACACCGGAGCTTAAGAGCAATAAGCAGAGGAAAGAAATAAAAAACTGGAGCTTAGGCTAACAAAAGAACCTATCATGCCCAGTGACCTAGAAATTCCAAGAGCGAGATGGAATCAACACGAAGTTACTACTGAAAAAGAAAATCTAGAAATAAAAATCAGAAGATCTTTTTAAGAAGACCGGTGAGCAGATGAAAACCAAATATACCCCATTGCCAAATGAGTTATATTCACAAATTAAAAATTTTCAACAAAAGTCGGAGATTAAATATCTGAGACAAACTTCCACCAATGCAACTGTCAAAACATGGCACTAAAAGGAAGCACCACATGCAATAGGCAATAGGCATTCACACAACAACAGGATATATCTCTGATACTGATACTTATTCCAGTAACATTTTTACTACCTGTGGGTATTGCAGAGGAGGGAGCCTGGGCTCAGGCAAATCTTCTGGAAAGAAAGGATGCTCATCTGGGCTATTGTATCTACCAACCTGACTCACAACAAAAAAACAACTGTTAGTTCTAGATAATAAACATAATTTCAAAATGGGGATTCTTCTTATCTTTTTCCCTTTTTGAATGCAGTTTTAATCAATTTACCTGTGCATGAAGCTTTTCTGTTTCCCTAAGCATAAACTCCACCAGAGAGCAGTTGAATCCATCCAGAGTAAATAAACTACGATCATATGTATTGGAATTGTAACAATATTGTGCCCTCTCTAAAATGCCAAAGATAATGCTGTCTTCTTGCCTTATTAATGAGTTCCTAATACCATCTAAGGTCAAGCTTTCACTTTCATCCACCCTTTTTTTGTCCACTCTATTTATGATTGTACAAAGAAAAAGCTATATTAGAAATCCAGTAAAAGACGTGTGTGAAATGAACAATACAAAATGTTCAAATCTCCCAAAATATTTGAAACAAATGTAGTTCCAATCAATTAATATACAAATTTAGTTCTAATCAAATAATATTAATACTGCTGAAACACAAGAACTCAACATAGGATCAAGATCAGTAGCAAATTACATGTCTCTATGTTTACGCACTACATACATGAAATTTTTTCAAATGATAACCTGTATTCCTGCGTTGGTAGACAAAGAACTCCATGCGTTCTCAATTCTTGATCTGTAAAACTACTATTCCGAATTCATATCAGCTAATTTTTAAAGTAGTTCTTCGGGATATCTTATATCAGGTGATGATGGATCTAATAAGCTCCCAGGACAAGAAGTTTTAAGAACAATCTTGCAACCTGAAGGATGCTTTACAAGGGCGCCAGCATCGAACAAGTACACAGCAAAAATACCGAAAATTACTAATAGATGCTATTTTTTTATTGTGAAGCAGGTGTTATGACCATGACCAGCAGGTCCTGGTAAATATTATTAGTATAAGGAAGAGGGGTAATGGTGGAGACTTTAAAATCTACAAATGAAACCAAATTTTCCAACAAGGAGAGGAAAAGTTTCAGCAGAGGTTAGCAAAACAAATCCAACAGCCCATGTCGGATCTCACTTTTGTAAAGCTAACACATTGAGAGAAGAAAAGGAGGAAGGAAAAATCTGTACCTGACTGGCGAAATCTTAGAGTCTCCTACTGATTTAAGGATTTTACCCGCTGAAGCAGCTAAAATACATCTAGAAGTGGAGGGTTTTTGCCTTGTCCATGCAGGAAAGGGAGTGTAGTAGGTTTTTGACAAACGAGGAGCAGACACGGGCGGAGAAGCAGACGACGCTTTTAGCATCTTTAGCTCCATGAATAAAATGAGAAACAGAGAGAAGATTCAGAACGAATGGAGAAACCAACTCACGGAAGTGAAAGCAGATTGCAGACTGAAAAAGAAAACAGGGGAGGTAGGTAGAAAAACTAACCCACGGAACGCAATACACGTTGGCTGATTTTTTCTATTTGACAAGTTACATGAGAGAGCGCGGCAGGTGGAGTCAGGGCGTGGCTACAGTAGAAAACTCGCCTCCCCTGCCCCCCTCGTGTTGCCTGTCGCATCTGAATAGGGATTGGGGAACAGACAGTGGTTGAAGCTACTAATTTTGACTTCTATACGGTTTCTGATCAGTTTTCAGGGCCTGACCATGTTGAGAACGAATTAGTTCATTTGAGAGGGAGGTGACTATTGTGTAATTAGTTTAATTATTTAATATCTATATAATTGTATAAAATATTTATTTTAAATTATTACAAATATCAAATAAAAATGAACATAAAATGCTAGAAAATTATTATATTAATTTCATAAATAAAATAATTAATTATTTAGTAACAATGTTATTAAACCAATCCAGTCTAAAATGACTCTGTTTAGGTTAAAATCGATTTAACTGCAATTAATATAGGTCGAATTAGTGATTTTTATTAAAAATTAATAGATTTATCAAATTTTATAGTTAATTTTAGATTTGTTACCTAAATGCAACCAAAATTCGGTCTAATTACAACACCCGCTTACTTCTAGGGAATTATGGCTTGCAACGACTAGGTATATATGTCTAGACCCACACACGAATTTTCAATTACCAATCAACTTATCCAAACTTAATTGATTGATTTACAAATGGAAAGAGTATCTGTTTTACAACTATAACACATCGAAACCTCTTTAGAGACAAATGTTATAATAATTAAAAGTACAAAAAGGGTCCAATTGATTCTATGTGACTTAACACAATAATAGCAGCTGAATTCAATCTAAAAAATGGATTTCATAGTATAAGTACATGTTTTTGAAAAGCTATCACATGTTTTTTGAAAAAAAAATAGCCACTTCTAGTGAATGACCCTTGTCCTTTAGCAAAAAAATTACCAAATTGACTTGTGAAAATTATGAAAAAATGAATAAAATTAACAATTTGAATTGTTAATCACAATGGAAGCTCAACTACAAAATTTGGTAACCTACAATGGCCGAATTGAAGCTTTGAAATTTCCCCCTCAACTTTGCTAGAACAAGCCCTTTATAACTTTGATCATAGTAATAAATGGGTCAGGTTCAAGTTTATCTATGTGACCCCATTAACTCAATCAGGTGTGATCAAGAACCTATGGCTTCTGGTTTTATTGCTAAAAAAAAAAGAATAATTTAATTTATTTTAAATAAAATTACACTTTTTTTCTTAATATTTTTACTATTTAAATTAATTAAATTAAGTGTATTTTTCTTCTTAAATGCAACCAAAAAAATTAGCCACTTCTAGTCATTTTCACAAAAGAATGACCCTTTTCCTTTAGCAAAAAAATTACCAAATTGACTTGTGAAAATTATGAAAAAATGAATAAAATTAACAATTTGAGTTGTTAATCACAATGGAAGCTCAAGTACAAAATTTAGTAACCTACAATGGCTGAATTGAAGCTAACTTTGCTAGAACAAGCCCTTTATAACTTTGATCATTCTAATAAATGGGTCAGGTTCAACTTTATCTATGTGACCCCATTAATTGTGATCAAGAACCCTATGGCTTCTGATTTTATTGCTAAAAAAAAAGAATTATTTGATTTATTTTTTAAAAAATTACGCATTTTTTTCTTAATATTTTTACTATTTAAAATAATTTAATTAAGTGTATTTTTCTTCTTAAATTTTTAGTTTAATTTTTAAATTTTAATATATTTTAATTATAATTAATATATTTTAAGGGTAATTTTCGAATACAACCTTCTTAAATGACACATTTTTTTCTTAATATTTTTACTATTTAAAATAATTTAATTAAGTGTATTTTTCTTCTTAAATTTTTAGTTTAATTTTTAAATTTTAATATATTTTAATTATAATTAATATATTTTAAGGGTAATTTTCGAATACAACCTTCTTAAATGACACATTTTTTTCTTAATATTTTTACTATTTAAAATAATTTAATTAAGTGTATTTTTCTTCTTAAATTTTTAGTTTAATTTTTAAATTTTAATATATTTTAATTATAATTAATATATTTTAAGGGTAATTTTCGAATACAACCTTCTTAAATGCTATATTTCCAACACCGGATGATGCTTATCTGAGGACGTGCAACACTGCCACCATTCAGTTGTCATGCTTTCTGCTATTATCCCTTTTCCGTTCCCTAATGCTTCACGAAGCTCTCTCTCAACAATGCGCGAATTTTGAAAAGATTTCTCATGTCTCAAGTCTCATCCTCAGTTCGACCGCCCACCTTCTTCTCGCATCGCAGACTCTTCGAGCAGAAAGTTGCCGAACTTAGCAAGTGTTCCGACCTCAATCAGGTTAAACAAATTCAAGCTCGACTCATTAAGGCCAATCTTCACCAGGATCCCTTCGTTGCCCCTAAACTCATTTCGGCTCTCTCACTCTGCCGTCAAACGCCTTCTTTCATTAATGTGTTTAACCAAGTCCATGAACCTAATGTCCACCTTTACAACACCCTCATCAGAGCATTCACCTATAACTCCATGCCTCTCCAAGCCTTCTCTGCTTTCTTTCATATGCAAAGGAATGGCATACTTCCCGATAATTTTACATACCCTTTTCTCCTAAAAGCCTGCGCCGACCAATTCGCTCTCCGGCGGATCCAAATGATTCACACCCATATCTTAAAATTTGGTTTCTACTATGATATTTTTGTTCCCAATGCTCTGATTGATTCGTACTCAAAATGTGGAGTTGATGGACTCCAAGAGGCGAAGAAACTGTTTGATGGAATGGAGGACCGTGACACTGTGTCTTGGAATTCTATGATTGCAGGGTTGGTAAAAGCAAGAGAATTGGGTGAAGCGCGCTTATTGTTTGATGAGATGCCTGAGAGAGATACAGTGACTTGGAACACGCTTCTAGATGGTTATGCGAAGGCTGGGGATATGAATGTGGCATTCGAATTGTTCGAGAAGATGCCTGAGAGGACTATCGTTTCTTGGTCAACCATGATCTGGGGTTACTGTAAAGTGGGCGAGATGGATATGGCCAGGTTTCTTTTTGATAAAATACCGGTGAAGAATCTGGTACCATGGACTATAATTATATCAGGATATGCTGAGAAAGGACTAGGTAAGGAAGCTTCTTCTTTATATGATGAGATGCAGGCGGCCAAGTTGAAGCCCGATGTAGCCACTGTTGTCAGTATTTTAACTGCCTGTGGAGAATCAGGACTGCTGACACTGGGAAAGAGAATTCATCTTTATATAGATGGGACTAAATTGAGATATAACACTCAAGTTTGCAACTCATTGCTTGATATGTATTCAAAATGTGGGGTTGTAAACAGGGCATTGAGGGTTTTCCATGGAATCGTTGAGAAGGATTTGGTTTCTTGGAATGCCATGCTTCAAGGACTTGCCGTGCATGGCCATTGCAAGGAGGCCCTTCAGCTATTCTCCAGGATGAAACAAGAAGGATTCAAGCCTAACGAGATCACATTTGTTGGTGTATTATGCGCTTGCACTCATGCAGGCCTGGTTAAGGAAGCTCGCCATTATTTCTCTGTTATGGAGAGGGATTACAGGGTGGTGCCTCAAATCGAGCATTATGGTTGCATGATTGATCTTCTCGGACGTGGAGGGTATTTGCAAGAGGCTTTCGATCTTATGAAGAGGATGCCTATGAAGCCAAATGCTATAATTCTGGGGACACTCCTTGGAGCTTGTCGAGTTCATAATGCTCTGGAGCTCGCAGAGGAGGTGATTGATCAGTTAATCGAGCTCGAGATCTCTGATGCAGGGAATTATGCTGTCATATCAAATATCTATGCGGCTGCTGGTCGTTGGGATGATGTAGCTAGGGTGAGAAGGCAGATGAAGGGCACAGGGACCCTGAAGCCTTCAGGTTCAAGTTTGATCGAGGTTGATAATGTTCTTCATCAGTTCACAGTGGAAGATAGATCACATCCAGACGCATATAGGATATATAAGATGATTGACAGATTGGGAGAACATCTCAGACAAGCTGGTTATGTCCCCAAAACGGATCCTTTAAGTTTACCCAAAAGAAGGGTATCTATCTGATTTTTAAGAGATCAGAGGAATATTTGCTCATTTATCTTACTCTCTGATAGGCAGCTTCGTGGTTTCACCCACAACAACCGATCCCCTCAGCAGAAGAATCAACATTTGTAGTCTTCGATCCCAGCATCCGTCAATTGTTAAGAAATTAAAAAGGATTTGATGAAAACAGCAATCCTGATGTATATCATCTGGCACAGTTGATCCAGTGCAAAAAGCCATTTGGTGAGAAATATATGAAACAGTTATCTTAGCCATCCGATCATGATCGATAGCTGAGATAGCCATTGATCGGTTGATCGGACGGCTAAGATAGTCGTTGATCATTATCGGATGGTTGAGGTAGTGTTTCACATGTTTCACGCCAAAAAGGTTTTTGTATTAGATCAGGCCTCCGGCCTAGAAGATTAAAAGGATTCTATGCCTTAGTGTTGCGGGAAGAATGCAACTTTGTAGAAAAACCTTCAAACCCAGGCTAACTTGAAACAAGTGGAGCAAGGTTAGATCTTGTTATGAGAACAATGAGAATCTAATAGGAGCATAATAGGACCACAATATGAAAATAACATATAACCTAATGTGAACATAACATAATATGAACACAATTAAACATAACAAGAGCACACTTCAAGCATAATATGAACATAACATGAAACTCATTTGAGTATAATATGAAAATAATGTTGAGTATAACATGCATGTTAATTTAATAAAAATTAATGATGATTTATGTATATGCATGAAAATTTAAACGCTCGATCAACCTTTAGCTTAAGGTCTTGATAGTGTGGGGAGGGTTGGAAAGTCTTTTTGGTTTGAAGTTACAGGGTTGATTGATCTCGACCTTAATCTCACCAAAGCAACATGGATAGGGTTAGTTGAAGTTGAAACTCCATGACATGATTCCATTAGGTTGTAACATGTACTATTTTATGAAATTGAAACTCTATGAGATGAGTTGATTTGTCATTTGAACTTCATTCCAAGTTTTACATAGATTTTAACATAACACATTGTGGTATTTACTTTTTGATTATAATAATTTATAGCATATTATGTACTTTAATATGTTAATGGTAAGTAATTATAGTCGGGTTAATGTTAATATTCTTGAACCAAATTGTAGTATTTCATGGCAGATTGTGGTATTTTAGGCCCTAGGTGGATAAAAAATTATTTTCTAATAGGATTTAGGTTAATTTTGCACAACTAAATAAGAGAACTCTATCGGGCCAAAATGGGCATAGAATTTTTAAATCCATCGAGACGCAAGGTCAAAGAAATTTGTGGTATTTAAGTTTAATTTGTCATATTTTTTGGAATATTATGGTATTTTAGACCTTTGGCGGGGTAAAATTATGGTCGAGTTATGGGGTTAGTCAACTTGATATAGTAGATGAATTTCAGCCGCATTACTCAGTTTATCTCCTGACGTCGTAAGTGGAGCACTAGCGTTCAAGTCATATAGATGAATCCAAAAATCATCTCCATAGTTTAATTTTGGGAATTTGGTGTCCGCAGTATATTGCAAATCATCGAGATGAAGCAGGCGTCGCGCTTCGAACCCTCGTCAATTTTTTTTTTTTTAGGGTCTCTCTCCTGCACCATCCCTCTCTCAGTCTCCTCCTCTCATCACTTCTCTTCGATTTTTTTCCTCTGTCTCTCTGTCTCTCTGCTCCCTCTCGTTTCTCCCTTCTCCCTCTCAGCCTCCCTGTCCCTTCTCCCTCTCGGCCTCCCTTTCCCTTCTCCCTTTCGCTATGAACGTCCTCTCGGCCTCCCTCTCTTATCACTCTCGGCCTCCCACTCTCTTCTCCCTGTCGCTACTCTCTTTTCCCCCAAAATGTCTCCCGATTTTGTTCAATTTTATTTCAATTTTTGACATTTCGGTATCGATTTCTTCTATTCTACTTTGATTCGAGTTCAATTTCACCCTTTGGCTTCGGTTTTCCCCAACTTTCAAAAGGTAAGCCTAAATCCTAAATTTTTTTCTGATTAATTTAGTGATGTATTTGATTTAATTTTAATTTTTGTGCATAATTTGTATTGATTGTATTTGATTAATTTAATGTTATATTTGATTTAATTTTAATTCTGGTTTACAGATCTATGAGGTGTTCCAAGCTTTTTGGTTTAAGAAATGGGTGCATGCTGGAGAAACTGGCTTTCAACCAACCTATTTATGACACCACAGAAATGCTGGGAAAAGTCTTGTCACAGCATCAAGAGGTATTGCTTGTTTCATCTCTTGAGCCTTTCTGAAGAAATGGTTGAGGGTTTCCTTGTGGTATGGGTAGTCGGTACAAATGGATGGTTAGTTTGATTAGATACTCTTTCCATGTTCGTAATGGTCTAGATATGTAATTAGATTGGGTATCTTAGAAGTTGAAGGTTGTATATTTCAATTTTACTATATATTTTCATACCTCAGGTGGAAACATGGTTGGAGCTAAGCATGGTCGTTTCATGGTGAACATTGGTGACGAAAATGTCTGTCATGGTGACAGTGTTTGGTTACAAAATTCCACTATTGAGGCATTGTACAAAGCTTTTCTTGGAAAAGTATGTCTATCGTTCTCCTCTCCTTATGGATGTACTATTTGATAACTTTTAAGCATCATCTTTGATGAGGAAATGAGGAAAGTCTGAGGATTTTAAGTCGTTCAACTTTGTCAATAACTTTGTAGGATTGAACTTTGGTTTGTTGCTCAATTGCAGTTAAACTAAGAATAATATTGTCGTCATTATTATTGATCAAGTGTAATCTATTTATAGAATTACAGAGAGAGATTGTAGGTGATTCGGGCTCTATAATTTGAGTTTATATCTAATTCAAATACTAATTATCTTTATATATATTATTATATTTATATCTATCATTATATTTATCTCTATCTCTATCATGCTCCTGCAAGATGGAGCTCCGAAAGGAGAGTCCAATCTTGATCTTCAAAAAGAATGTTCTTGGAAATGGTTTGGAGAGAGCAGCAGCACTCGAGGCGGCTGGTGTGGACGAAATTTCATCGTCAAGTAGCAGAGCAGCGGCACTGGAGGCGGCTCCAGTGCGACTGGGGTGGACGGAATCACATCGTCTGGTGGAAGAGCAGTTGCATTAGAGGTAGCTGGTGCAGACGGAATTTCATCGTCTGGTGGAAGAGCAGTTGCATTGGAGGTAGCTGGTGCGGACGGAATTTCATCATCAGGTTGCAGAACAGCGGCACTGGAGGCGGCTAGTGCGGACGAAATTTTATTGTCAGGTAGCAGAGGCGGACGGAATTGCATCATCCGAAGGAAGGGCAGCAGCTAGGGCGGATGGAATCACATCGTCCAGAAAGGAGAAAGGTTTTTTTAAAAAAAATAAAAAAATTCCCGCACGTATAAAACTCACACGTGTGAAAATCCCACGTGCGAGTTCGCACACTGCGCATGTACGTGCGCGGGACAACGCCTCAAGAGCCCCCCACCGGTCTAGGTAGCACCGCACCAAAACGGGAGGGCCAGGGGGGGGGGGGGGGGGGGGGGGTCTACTGATTTCGGTAGGAAATCGGAGACGAGAGAAGAGAGGGCTCTTTGCGGCACTGGCTGGATGGTTGCCAGCGGAGGCGACGGCGAGCGGTAAGCGGCAGGTTGCAGGCAGCAGCGGGGTCGACCGATTTCGGCAGAAAATCGGCGACGAGATAAGAGAGGGCTTTGCCGGCAGAGCAGACGTTGGCGGCGTCAAGCGGTAGCGGGGCGACGAAGAGTGACTTCCGGAGTGTCGGGAGAGATAGACTTGGAGAGACGAGAGGTTCGGCACGGCGGGGGGAACAGAGTGTTGCGGCAGACAGGTTCTGATTAATCGATAAGAAAGTCCATATAGAATATAGGAATTAAGAATAATATTTTCATCATTATTATTGATAATATATAATCTATTTATAAAATTACAAAGAGAGATAGTAGGTGATTAGTAATCTATAATTTAAGTTTATATCTAATTCAAATATTAATTATTTTTATCTCTATCATTATTTTTATATCTATCATTATATTTATCTCTATCTATCTTTACCAAAATGCAACCCCTCCTCCCATATCAACTAGGCTCCGATCTGGGTCAATAGAAGCATCGCAAATTTGGGTGAGTTTTTATTGGGGATATCATCATTATTTGATTGAATTGGAACGTTGCTGAGTTCTGGTCTTATTTTAGAGAGCAGCAAATGCTTTGAGGTGACTTCAGAAAACGGCTCCACATTGATGATTGATGTAGAAGACCTTCAACAGAGCCACATTTCTTCAAATCCATTGTTCTGGATTAAAACCTTTATTGATATACATTTTAATGTACATCAAATAAGAGCAAAAATTATATAGGAGGGCGGATTGAAATCTACGGAGCAAACTGAAAACATTTCTTTTTGGGCAGAGAAAGTGATCGTTAAAAATAGATCTTTGAAAACATTTTTTATTGCTCCAATAGCTAATATGATTTTTGTCTGTACTTCTAAATTTTATATAAATAGATCGTTAAAAATATCTTAGTTAAATCATGTACACAGTTAATTGGTCGTAATTATTGTATTAATATATAATAAATTGTAATTATTAAATAATATAATATTTAATTTAATATATTTTAATTATACATTAAATTACTTATCCATGTAATAATCATATTTGTTTTACCTAATTTGGGGTTTAGGTATTATATTTTACTTAAGTATATTATTACAAGTTATTCATTCTCTTATTTTTTAATATTTTTCTCGTTATGGGGTACTAACTAGAAACTGTTTTCCAATGCACATGAACTCGTCCACACTAACACCAAGTTTGAAGTTAAAATTCATGTAGATGAATGAAATAAATTTGAAACAAGAAATAAGGATAAAAGTTCAAATTTTAAATTTGTTAATTAACCCCCCCCCCCCCCCCCCTTAAGGTTAATTTATCGGAATTGTAGAAGACAATCCAAAATCACCTAGCAAATGTTAAAATGGGCATATGGCCCTTAAATTTTAAATTTTAAATATATAAATAAGAGTATGGTAAATAGAAGTCTATTACTAATATTTTAATACAGATATTTTAGTTCTTAAGCTTGTATATAATTTTAATCATTAAAAATTTTATAATATTAATCTTTTTTCTTTTCTATTTTCCATGTGCATCCACAAAAGAGAAACTATATTTACATTTCATTTTCTCTCTTATTTTTCATGGGCATCTGAGCAAAAGCAAAAAAACTTTCTGTGCTACAAATACAACCTTAATCTTTGAGGGGTTTTCTGAGCAGATTGTGGGATTGTGTCAAACCCTCCATGACGTACTGTACAGTATGGCAAAGAAAGGCTTCTCCGTTCCTGTCTGAATTCGCTTAGGTTCCATGGAAGGGACTGGACTCTGTTGCCGTATCCATTAGCAAAAACTCTTGAGAGGGGACCTTCTGGATGCAGTATCCACTGAATTAATAACTATGACAAAGATGGTGGCAGGCGGAGGATAAAAGAAGCTAATATTTCAAACATGGTTGTATGATTGGAACTGTGAATGGATTCGATCACTCTTAAGCCCAAGGCTGGAGTTCGGTGATAATTTTATCGGATTACTTGACTATCCGTTTTTCCATTACGGAAGAGAAGTTTTTACAAATTATCTGTCACCTGTATGGTAAGAGAAACAGAACTCAGCATGAAAAGATAAAAGAATTAAGAAAAACACATCAATGAGTTGGCTGCTACTATAAGAAAAGACATTTTTTAAGTACTGCATGAAATTGTTCTCAACAAATTAAAAACAAAAACCAGTACAAAGAAATGGAAAAGACAGCCTAAAATGAGAAAGTAAGGGAGAACGATAGATGAGTGAAGCTGCAAAAAGAAAAACATGTTCCAAATGCTTGTGAAACACATTCTTCTTTTGAATATTTAGAGATTTTCATGCAAACCCTAATTTTTTTGTAATAATTACTCAAAAAGCAAAATGCAATAGGTCTCCAACAACTTATATCACCTCCACTTCACTTTCAAATGGTAGAAGGTCACTTCAAACTACTCAATTTATACTGTGTATAATCCCTTTCATTGTTCCTGTGCAAGATCCGCCATGTACAATTACCACTTTTGCTAAAACTTCAGAAATTTAGACTAAAAAAAAACACAAACATTTCAGATATGAGAGTCAAACCAATAAAACAATAGGTAGTAATTCAAAGCTGATTGGACAGATTCTCCATTTTTCACCCTTTCGCTAATTATCTGTGGATCGATCAGTGTCTTGATCAATATTACTTTGATTCACTGTGGATACGGTTAACTACGTCATTTTCCTGTCAGTTCAATGATAGTGAGCAATTGAGATGCAGTAGCAAAGCGGCAGTAACCTTGACAAAGATGCTGGGAAGCAGAGGATTAAAAAGGAGAGCTTGCATTTCCAGATATTTTAACTCACATTTGCCGGAAATTTGAAAACTGTGACAGGTCATGTGGATTATGGACAAGAAGAAATGTAGTAGGACATTTTGAGGTAGTGCAAATATACATTTGACGGTAAAATTCTGAAGCTTCCTGATACCTATGGATGTGTTTCTCTTAGAGAGGATGGACTTTTTGACAAGGCCTTTCCGCTTTGTAAGAGCACATCATAGTTAATAGAGGCTAGCTGTGACAAATTCTGCAAAAAGACACCAACATGGAATAATGGAAAATGTGACTAATTCAATTTGAAGAGAGAGGTGGATGAGAAATTGATTACCTTGAATGAGAAATTGATTAGAGAGAGATTTAAAGAAGAAGAAGAACCATCAAACATGGACAGAGCTCTGCATTCATCCGGCTAAGCATCAAAGAAATAGTAAGTCAAGGTCATTACTCAAACATCTTGTTAAGCATGTCTCTGACATGCAAACTAAATCAAGAGGTTTGCAAGAATTTGGGATGACTGTTTTGCTTCCATAATGAACTTGTACTTTGGATTACTTACTAAAATTATAAGAGGCTATTGTAATAATGACAGCTTACATTACTCTCAAGACCAGTATCTGAGCCACAATCACTGTCAGAATTGGTAGCACTAGAGACCCGATCTTCAGGTACACCATCAAAACTTTGTGAATACCGTGATAGGAAGTAGCTTGTATCATCTGCAGTCTCAGGGCTCGGTACAAAGACAGCCTAGAGTCAAATATGATTGAGTTAGATGATTTATGCTTAGAAAGGACAACATAACAAAATGAGTCGAAAAGACTATCAGCATCACCTGGAAAGAGTGTTTTTCTGGCCTACCTAAATAGTCTCCAAAACAAACCCAAAAGCAGTAACGGTGGAAGGTTCAACTAGGGAGAAATATGATTGAACTTTTAAAAGGATCTATTTGATGATATTCGCAACATACACTAGAGCAATCAAAAACTATCTACTATATGCAAAAAAATAATCACCTAAATAACTAAATACAGTATGTAATGAAACACTAGAAAGGCACCCAATTGCTGTACTAAAAAGCATTAGTGTATGCAGTGTCAACAAGGTGAGAGCACTCGAACAAGAAGAGCTTAAAACTATGCGGATGGCAGCTATGCCTAACAAGTTTCACAGAACAAGATGAGCTTACCTTTTGCAAGGCAACAGTGTCCCAGTTGATACCTTTGAAGAATGGATGAATTTTGACCTGTGATGTTATTAGAATGTGAGTGGCATCCTCAATCTTATTACTGGTTACACTAATTTGCTGAAAAATGATGACAATGAGACAAAAGTGTAAGCAACCTCTGAAGCACCATTTACTCCTAAACGATGATCAGGGTTGTGAATAAGAAGCCTGCAAGAAATAAATCTTAGGTGGACTGAGTAATAATTCAAATACCTTAATTCAAGTTAATGGATCAATGGTTTGTCATAGTCAACTTTGATGAAATACTTGCAATTAAAAGATGTACTTTCGAATTGTGGGATTCATTATAATAAGAAAAAAATTATAAAATTTGGGGATCAAGGGTACTGATAAATTTAATAAAACTAAAGTCTGCAAATGAGGCTAATTAGTAGTTAATGAACAGATCTGACTTTTTTGGATACCTGGGTGACCTTTATTTACTGGTATTATGAATTGAGAAACCATGACAATATCCTTTTAGGGGAAAAAAGAAGGAAAAGAACGCAAAAGGCTGCAATGGCTAAGGAAAATAGTGAAAAACTCACTCTACGTCACCTAAGGGGTTAGGCATGCCAGCCAATTGCCAAACTTTGATCTGATTGATAAATGCAAGAAGATACTTAATTTAAGGTCAATACACATCATTGTACTTGAGAAAAAAAGAAAAGAAAAAGAAAAAAAAGACATTGACCCTCTTCTGTTATTATTGTGACATTTACAATTATAAGTGAAGAACTGAAACAAGTAATTCTGCAGACAAAACAATTAGCAAAGCTTAGATGGCCAACAAACCGTTTAATAAAGTCTTGGGCCTCATATGATATGTCCATAGGAACTTCTGGCCAGGGAATTTCTTGGTTCAGGATGTTGTCAAATATTATCTGCAATCAATAAAAGATACTATCAAAGAATTTTCAAAAATATTTTAAAAAATCCAATGCTCTAAAAGAATAAGTACATATGCCAAAAAAGAAGTGAGGGAAGACAAAAGGCAATGCCTCGAAAAATCGAAATATATTATGATGGGCAAACAATTTTCAATTGCAAAGAGATAACACAAGAGACACATTCATTTCTTTGCAGAACATCCATTTCCTTCAATCAAGGTAACATCAGAAGACAAATGCTATTTGTCTTTTTTTTTTTTTTGAAAAAGATGTATTTATATTAACAAGAGAAAAATTAAAAGGGAGCAAATCCCTAACAACAAGAGATTACAAGGTCGCTCCCTGCTTGGCTAGCACAGTGAAGAGAAATCATAGCATGTGATGAGAAATCACACATAATGTAAAACATATTATTTATTTCTTCATCTGAGATCAATTATGTCATTAGATAAACCACAACATCTGTAAAATCTGAACCCAATACCTGATATTAACAAGTAAAAAAGAGAGAATAAAGTTTCCCTGATGCAAAGCTTTCTCCTAGATTGGTCATAGTAATGCTTTGCCTCTTTATTGATGTCATTTAATCATAAGAAGTCCAAAAGATGCAACAGTGGAATGCAAATCAAGTAACAGGTGTTTGCCAAAGGTAGGAGTTTCACACAAAATGCCCATTCAGTGGCAGTAATACTATGGACAGAACAATATGTCAGGCACTACCAGCATTACTTTAGTGGAAGACACCAATCCCACAATCCTAAGGAACAACATCATGCAGGGAAACAGTGGAAATCAAATCAAAAAGACAATCCAGTATATATTGGTCTACCTCTGGAATTCGAGCTGTGAAGGGAGGAATTCCTGTTATTAACTCAAATAAGATAATTCCAACTGACCACCAGTCCGCAGCAGAACCTGAAGGAATATGGATTGGAAATAGCTTCAACTGTCTATCACAAATGGGAAAGACTTCATAGACAGAGTTGATTTTGTTCCAAACCATGCTCAGTGCCAAGAAGGATCTCTGGGGCCAAATAGTCAGGCGTCCCCACAGCTGATTTATTACTTCTCCTATCACTTTGGTCAGTATGCTCTATAGAAACGTCTAGCTTGTCAGGCCCACAACTAGATAAATCAACAGTGCTGTTGATAAGGCCGAATTTTGATAACCCAAAGTCTGTAAGCTGGAATATAGCAACCAATTAGCAGTTTCAACAATAAAATAAAAAATTTTAACTCATAAAGAAGTCGACATGGCAGTAGTATTCCAATTGGAAACAAGTTCTCAGTTTAGTATGAAGACCAACTTCAGTACAAAGCTTGCTGAGGTATTTTGTCACATATGATTAAGTGTTTTAGCTTTAAGGGAACTTTTGTCATTTGATGATCACAACAAACTTAATAAAAGGAGGTTAAGCATCCCTAAGTCTTGTTCTGTTTGGGTGCCTTCTCAATCTCCTTCTTCATGATCCTCTTTAACTCTATATCTGTTTCCCTTTTTTGCTTTATTGATAGACAAGGTTTCACACCATTAAATAACTGACTCTCTTGCAGATTCTGAAGTAAATATAAGGCTAACCTCGCAGTTAAGGGAGGGATAAGAACCAAACTTGACATAACAAATAGTTTCAACATCAAACAGACCTTGATATGTCCATCATGTCCAATCAATATATTGTCCGGTTTCAGATCTCGATGCACAATTCCCAGAGAAAGGAGATACTCCAAAGCAAGAACCTGGACATGATATCACATCCCTAAGTTGGGCTACACAAGATTAGAAGAAAAAAAGATTAGATGCAAAAGCTCAGAACATACCAGTTCTGCAATATAAATTCGAGCCACATCTTCTTCCAAGCAACCTACTTTTTGAAGTAAGGAGAACAAATCACCTCCATTAAGATATTCCATTACCAAATAAAGATTTTCTCTACAGGTAAACGAATAAAAAAACCGGACCTGCAACAAAAGAAGAAGAAGAAGAAGAAAGTTGACATTGTTTATTCATTTTTTTATTTTTTTTTGAATGAACATTTATTCATTTTTTTTAAATGAACATTGTTTATTCATGATCCCTAGGACTGAAAAAAATCATCATATGGGACAGCCCACAGCAAGTGTGCAAAGTACCACAAATGGGTTTCTAACTGTTATCAATATGTTGCGCTCCGCCAATATACGTTCAATGTCGTTTTTCCTTATCATGTCCATTTTCTTCAGCACCTGTAACAACCATTTAATGTCTTCAGGATCAGGGTGAAATTAGGACTGCATACTAGAAACACAAAATATTCAACTTATGATCAAAACATCGTTATTGAGGCCTACAAACAGAATATGCCAATAGCAAACTATGATTTTTGTGGCCTAAGAATTGATGTCAAGATGTCTACGTAACTTTGACTTAGATCAAAATTCAAACGAACCTTGACTTAGAAAAGTAGATTGTAAACTCTTTGACCATCAAAATTCTGGCAGGTAATTTAATTCCCCATGTAGATCAAATAAAAAGAAAACCATCAATGACCAGTGTTGGCAGCGCACCTTTATTGCAAACAGATCTCCAGTAGTTCGCTTGCGTGCAAGAAAAACTTTGCCAAAGGCACCTCTACTAATTGGTTTAATAATGTCAAAGTCATTAATACTTGTCCGCTCCTTATGTATTGGATGTAAGGGAGTTGACATCGAACTTTGAGGGGTACAATCCACCATCAAGTCTTTGCCATCTTTGTTTCTTCTTGTGTTTTCACCCGTCAGGTCACAAGTGAGCAAATATTTCTCTCTGAAAGAAGAATTGCGTCTCTTTTGAGAACAAAGAAATGCTCTCTTCACAGAGACATGAAAGATTCAGGATGATATTGAAATCTCTAAAGTCTACCTGATCAAACTTTCTATCCGGCCTCCAAATGTCTCTATCACAAGGGCTTTGACCTTGCTATACTGTAAAATGTCCAGTAAATCATGCATGCATGCCAACAAATACTCGGAAGACCCTTCCTTTGTAAGGTCTGTATTTGCCACACAATGGGCTATATAAGCAAGATCAGTCATCTGTGTAATGAATGACCAGCAAAAGAGATCATTTTCATATTGCTTAAGCATAAGCATTTAAAAGAAACATGACAAGTCAGTGCACAAACTATAGACAACAGTAACGACAAAAATGTCAAGGGACATATAACCTTTTTCACTGATCACTTCTTTTTGTTAAGAAAAGAAAATTTAAATGTCTCATACAATTCAAGTAAATTGGAACTATGAATATAGTATGGAACATGCATCTTGATTCCTATGTAACCAGAAATTCTGTTGCTACAATTGCAAATCAATCACATAGAATAATGTAAAAAGTGTAACCTCAACCAACAAGCACAACCATTATTGGAAAAAAAAAATAACCTGACATTACTCACCTGACTCACATCTTCTGGTTCAGATGGATTGTTGTGCTCCAGCCAAAACAGATCGAAGTTGCCTGCTCTTGGGGTATTTGTTGAGGAGACAGAGGTAAAGCTACCCACAGAGGACGGTGCAACAAGCTTTGTACTGAAGTTGGTCTTCATATTACTGTTAGTTGTAAGGTGAGAGTCCTCAATGAAAGCTGCATCCATCTCATGAAGATCTTCAAACATTCCTTCTGTACCCTTAGAGTGCCAATCATTTATTTTAGGCGATTGACATTCTGATCCAACAGCTGAGTTTGAGGTTGTCATTCTTTGAACTTCAGGGCTGCTATATGAGGTATAGAAACTTGGACCATAAGAATCTACAATTTGTTCCAATATTTCAGCCATTCTGGTCAGGCATCCATCTACATTCATACTCTTCAAATCACACTTATCTGCATAAGCACATATATATGAATGTGATTCCAGGTGGGTAGCAGGAACAAGTTCCTCACATATCCTGCATATTACAGAATCGACATCTTCAAAATGTTGTTCTGGTTCCTGTAGTGAACTTGAACTATATTTGGTTAACAGATTAGGCAAAGAATGATCAAGCTGATGACATTGTGGAGCAGCATCGGAGATTGCTTTTGCGCTTTGGGATAGACTTAACATGTGAGCATCATATTCAGATAAGCAGCTCCCAGTTGAGTCCTTCCTAGAAGCCTTATTGTTCACATCTATATGATGATCTGAGCCTAGCTGAGGTTCCTCAGGAGGAGAAAACAATTTCTTTTCTCCAAGTACCAGTTTTTTGTCATCCTTTAATCTATTCTTCTTATCAGAAGACTTTTGGGACTTGAGAGGCCAATTCATCTCAACAGCCGGTATGCTCTCTAAACATTGGTTAAATTTGTGAAATGAATTCTCATCCATGTGTCCATTATCTTTCTGAAACTGAAGAAGCCTTGTACATCGGGTCAAAATAAAAAGCATGCGAGTAAAGAGCTGCTTCAGATGCCCTGCTTCACACTGCTGCCTCTTCCCAGCAAGATCCTGCACAATCCCTTCACATTTTTCACGAAAGTCAGAGGGATTCATCTTTGTGCACTGCCAAGCAAGAATGAGAAGACCCTCTGCAATTGTGCAAGATTTTGAAGAGGGATCTTCTTCCTTCTCAAGAAAATCTAAAATGTCTCCAGCAAAAGCAGTCAATTCAGCATTTGCCACCTCCTTTGCATCATCAAATCTAGAATGCAGTGACCTCAAAAGCTCCTAGAAGTCATTTCAAACAAGAAACAGACTAAGTACAACGAATTCAAGGACAGAATAAGAGCCACATCTCTACATATTATCATCCACTGACTGCAATCAGACCAATAGGAACAGAAAGTTAGAAAGAACACCATAATGAGTAGCAAGAAGGTACCTTCAAGTTGTTATAGCTGTGGGGACGAGGATGGACAGGTTGAATACCACCCTTTGGTCCCAATTCATGTGAGAAACTTTTAATACCATTTGATGTTTTTCTTGTATGAGTTCCTTCTCGAAAAGGAGGCTGTTCCTCAGCTTTCTGTTCCATTTCATGTTTAGTTCCTGTATAAGTGTTCTTGTCAAGTGACTTACTCTTAACATCTGAACTCTCAATCTGTCACAGCAATAAAAAAAAAAAAAAAAAAAAAACTGAAGTCATTAAATCCATATGATATTATTAAACATATGCCCACTTCCAAGTGATTTGCCAAAACCAAAGTCAACCTCAATGTTTGTAGGAGCATCACTATATGATCTGTTAGAATATTTTGTGAGATGTGATGCGAGCCAGCGAGCAATCTTCTTTCCCTTGCGAAGTCCTGAATAAATTTTGAAAACAATTTAACCATTGATGAATATTAGTTGCTACATGCATAGTTGTGGATTGAGCTTTTGGCTGAATGGTCCACATGGGAGGTTTTAGTGTGAGGTAGTTCGGGTCTTACAAGGGTAAGGAATACAACATTGAAAAACAAAAAAACAAAAAAGCTAGTTAAAGCTCCGAGACAAAATATGCTAACAGAGTTCATGTTAACAATTTTCCTCTGTGTTGCCTTTAAGGAAAAAATATTTCTTCCAGAAAATAATATTTCCCTTCACCATTTTCAGCTCTCACTCATCCGATTTATTATTTACTCTTATCCTTTTGAATAATACGAACATAATTTGGTGTTACAAGTATATAAAACACACAAAAGAACACCACTAGTTCATATAAGTCGATGAAATACCAGAACGAACTCTGGGAAATCGCAATAAAACTTTCCCAGCAGTAAAAGGGAAAAAAAAAAGACAAATAGAACACACACACGAAAAAAAAAATCCTAATCTTACAAAACACGGAACATCAAACTTCTTCAAACAAGTTACAATACCCAAGGGAACGACTCCACTCATTTCAGCTGTAATAAATTAAACAAAAAAAAAATCAAATCGTCGCCAAAATCACCTCACAGAAAACAGAAAAAACAGAACAAAAAAAACAAAAACGAAGAGAATAATTCAAAACTGACTGTTTTTGCCTCCAAAGGTTTCTCCATGCCCATCTCCGACCGCCTTCTGCTTGAACGGAGGCCGGGGAGCTCCATGCCCAGGTACCAACCCATCAGCTTGTGCATCAGAAGGCGAATCTTCACCACACGAACTTAACCTATCAAACGAAGGATGCCGCCGAGTCTTTATCCGATTCAACCCTGACGGAATCCCTCCCGTTTCCGCACAATTCCGATCAGTTCCCTCCATCGAATCAAAACTCCAAAATCCTCACCAATTCTCCTCAAAATCTTCACAACGACCGCTCAAAACTGAAAAAGAACACACAGGAAAAAGACCACCTTCCTGGAGCTGCTTCGGAGTCGGTTTGGTCCTTCGTGCCTTCCATCCGTTACCATTTCTTTATTATAGTTTGAACTTCAAACTTGGAAACTGTTTTTTTTCCGGTTTTGAGAGCGAAAGCGGGAAGTGGTCTCCTCCCAGGCTGCGAAAAGTCGAAATCACGAATCGCAAACACTGTTAACAAATGATTTAAAAAAACAAAAGGCAAAGGAAATGTGAAAGTAAGAAGTAAGAAGTAGGGCGAGGACAGTAACGAACCCGCGCGAATATGAAGTCTATAGATAATGATGATAGGCGGTGACGCCACGTCGTGACGCGTGTGGCCAGAGGCGAGCGGTTGGGTCGGTCATTGGTTGCGTGGGGCGCAACAGAAAAGAAATGCGGTTTGGTTAACCATGAGGTCAACCGAAATATTCCCTTTTTTGACGCTTTCCTGTTTCTGAGCTCGCTCGCGCGTGACCTTAACGTCGACCCTCGGCCCAAACAAATTTCAGTACGTTACAAACCGTTTTCCCTTCTGTTCCAACGTATTTTGGACCCAATTTCACATATGCATGGGAGTGGCAATCAACATCTTAGTGCCTTGATCAAAGCGTGTTGGACCAGGATTGAACTTTTTCGCACTAAGGATGGATATGAAGAGATCAAACAACCTCGACCACCCAATCTAAAGAGGACTGGAGAGATAAACCACAATATAAGGCCATGAAGTAAAGAGAAAGAACGAACAGAACCTCACCAAATACTTTTCAGCATCACTTTTCATGGAGGTCGATTCTCCAAAACTAATGGTTCAAGGATCCATCTGCTACTTGCCTCAGGAACCATTAATAATGAAGGCAACCTCTTTTGAGAAGTTGCTTGGCATCATCTGCAAACCAGTTCTGTATTTTTCATCAACCCAGTGCAAAATATTGTTTTCAAACGTAAATGAAAAGATCGTTTAATGATAAAGATCGATGCAATGAAACAGTAATTATATTTTGTAATCCTTTTAAAAAGCAGAACTCATGCTGGCCATTTGTTGGATTTACCACCTATTAAACAAATTGGAAACTCCACTTCACCACAGTGCTTTTAGAAACTCTACACCAGATGGAATTGGTGGAAGCCCCAAGCAAACCACTGGTTTTAGGGACTTGCAGCCTGTCCAAGATGAACACAGTTTTCACAAAATTTTGTAGATGTATGTTTTAAAACCTTAAGCTACCACGATTTACAAAACTTTTGTATAGTGGTTGTTCTAATTTTCTCTTTATATTTGGGGGCGCCGCTATTAGGGTTATCATTGGAGGAGCATCATTAGTTGTGGCTGAGAGAGGTTAGAGAAAAACACGAATGTGTACGATTTCTCTTGGATATTGTCTCACCTTGAATGACCTGTATAAATCTTGTGTTTTTTTCATATTTGATTATTTCTTCCTTTGCGATTATTTTTACTATGGTTAGTATTGAATTAGGACATCTAATTTTTAACATTCTCGACAGAAAAGTGTTTCTTTATAATCCCTACCTGTTTGAACCTTTCAGCACAAACAAATTGGGTAGCTTCAGCTTTCAACAAAACGCAAGGAAATTTCAAACGTACCGGAGAAAATCTTTTCAAGTACATAGATGAAAGATTCAGTTAAGAAGAAGAAAAGGTAGCGCTACCTTGCCAGGCATAGTGGTTCCAGATTTTGCCGGAGTAAAAGGCTTCGCATGAATATCAAACACCATACCTGCAATGACAACTGGAGCCGAAGAGACGGATTTCAGTTGCAATGAACCGAAGGCACTCTAAGAAATGGAAGATTCGAAAAGAACAAATGAAATTTTTATATGAAGTCGGAAATAGTAACTAAACTCGATCTGATTCTGCACAATTCAAATGATTTTGTCGAACGTAGGTGCAGAAACAATTTGCTCAAGGCCAGAAGACTGAAAAAAGAAAAGCTACATGACAACAAAGAGAATTCAAGGAAAGGTAATAATAACTCAATTAGAGAAAAACAAAGAGTGCAGTGTATACATCATTCTATCGCATTACATATAATCCATGCCAAAGAAAAACAGTGTAAAAACTAGTAGAAAGTGGAGACAGTAGAGAGCAATCACTCGTACTCACAATTGAAACAGAAATCAACACTGAGCACTGCACGAAAAAGTTAACAATCAGCATAATTCTTAGAGTAACCAAAGAGGAGAAAACAGCTACAATCGATTCTCTCAAAGAAAAGAAAAAGAAAAAAAAAAACGATCTGAACAGTTAGAGAACGAAATCAATCGACTATGAGCGCTGGATTGAGCTGAGTATGGGATGTATGATAGACGAGATGGCAGGAAATTCAATCCAAGCTCCTCCGTACAGTTTCCTCCGTTAATGCTGCAGCAGGTAGTATGGATTACGAAGTCCTACCCTACATGCTTCTACAGACGACAGCTGTTATTGTTCCTGCAGTCGGGAAGCGAGAAATAATTAATAAAATTTTCAAAATGATGCTTCACATTCATATGAATTTCAACAGATTTTGGAGCCCATCTCCTAAATTTTTATATAGAAGGTAGCCCTTACAGAACGGAGAATAATATTTGCAATTCTTCAGAGTTTGAGTTTGAGTATATCTTGAACTTATATGTCAATTATTATCCGTATTTCTATCATGCACTCTTAAGATTGAACTCTAAGAGGAAAGTCAAAACTTGATCTTCAAGAAGAGGAAGCTAGGGCAAACGGAATCGCATCGTCCGGTGGAAAAGTAGTAGCACTAGTAGTGGCTGGGGCAGAGGGAATCACATCGTCCGGTGAAGAGATGTGGAAGGGCAGCGACACTGGTAAAGGTTGGGGCGAATGAAATTGCATTGTCCGATAAAGAGAGGTGGAAGAGCAGCGGCATTGGTAGCGGTTGGGCGGACAAAATCACATCGTCCAATGAAAAGAGGTGGAAGGATAGTGACACTGGTAGTGGCTAGGGCAGACGGCATTACTTCATCCAGTGAAGAAAGGTGGAAGAGTAGCAACATTGGTAGTGGCTGGGGTGGACATAATCACCTTGTTCCGTGAAGAGATGTGAAGGGCATCAACACTAGTAGCAATCGGGGTGGACGGAATCGCATCGTCTAATGAAGAGATGTGAAAGACCAGTTGCTAGTAACGGTTGGGGCAGACGAAATTGCATTGTTCAGGTAAGAGATATGGAAGAGTAACAGTTGGAGTGAACGGAATCGCATCGTTTGGTGAAAAGATGTGGATGAACAGCGGCTCGACTGGGGCAGACGGAATCACATCATACTGATTGGGAGAAGAGGTTTTTGTTTCGCATGTGCAAAACTCACATGCTATGCAGGACAGGGCGTCAAGGGGGGAAAATTATTTTCCCCCTTGACTTAGGTCCTCTATGAGACAACGTAGGGGAGTTTGGTACGGCGTCGGCATCGGTAGTTGTCGACAAAGCGGATGGTGGAGGCTCTGGCAGATGGTGGTGACGGATGCGATGGCACCAGCAAGGGGGCGGCACATAACAGCAGGGTGGTGGGAATTCTATGGGAAATCAGCAACGGGCGGAGTCTCTGGCAAATGGGAATAATGGCTTGAGCAAACGTTGAAATAGAGGGAGAAGTTGTCTGGGCTGGTGTCGGCGAGATGGAAGGTGGTGGCGATGTCTAGACATGACACATGAGAGGAGTTGGAGAGACTGCTGAGAGAAAATCACGTACGATGTGACACAAGTGTGCGGCCCCGGGTGACTGGAACGGGATAGCAGTGATGGCGACAAGAACAATGAAGGAAGAAGAAGGGTTTTGGGTTGGTTCCCGCACGCTGGTGAAACGGAGCGCTTGAGGGTTTTGAGGAGAGGTGTTATGGAGGTCGGGCCCAGGGTTCAACTTTGGTGGTTTTCAGCGATAGGGAGAAATGACGTTGGGTCTTCATCGGCAACGGCGACGACAATAGATGGTAATTTTCAGCGACGTCAAGTTGGTTCTAATAATCGATCGAAGCTCTGATACCATATTGAATTTAAGAGTGGAGAATAATATTTGTCGTAATTATCATTTATTTGGTGTACACTATTTATAAACAACAGAGACTGTAGATGACTACAACACTTCAGAGTTTGATTCTATCTTGAACTAATATGTGGATTCTTATCATTATCTATATCAGCCCTGCCACACCACTCACAACCTGTTTGGAACCCACATAAAAGAAAAAAGGGGAGAGAAAGGTATTTTCTGTTGTTTGACATCAAAAAATCATTGAAAGAAAAGAAAATAAGTGAGAAAATCACTCTCCTAATTAATAATTTTTTTGTCACAAAATAATGGAATTTGGGGATAAAATAAAAGAAATATAAACTTGAAAAAAAAAACTTAATCACCAAGATTTTAAAATATTTTTTTTCACATGTATCCAGACATGAGAAACTGTATTTCTCTTCAATTTCCCCTTTGATTTTCCATTAACATTCAAATAAGAAAAAAAGAAACCTATGTTTTTTCCTTTTTTTTTCTCTTTATCTTTCTCTTCTCTTCATTTGCTCCATTTTTCATGTTCCAAACACAACCTCATGCCCTGAAGACGGATGCGAAGGCACTAACGATACGGGCGGCAGGCAACAGCGGGATGTTGGGATTTATGTGGGAAATCAGCGATGGGAGAAGAGCGATGGGCGGAGGCTCTGGCTGACAAGTATGATGGCTCGGGCAAAGATTGAAATAGAGGGAGAAGTTGTATGGGTTGGCGTCACCGAGACGGAAGGTGGTGGCGATGTCTCGGCATGACACATGAGAAGAGTTGAAGAGACGGCTAAGAGAAAATCATGTGCGATGCGGCACAGGTGTGCGGCCCCGAGTGACTGGAACAACTTAGCGGTGATAGCTCAGCAGTGATGGCGACGAGAACAATGAAGGAAGAAGAAGGGCTTTGGGTTGGCGCCAGCGCACTGGCGAAACGGAGCAGTAGAGGGTTTCAAGGAGAGGTGTTGTGCCCAAGGTTCAGTTTTGGCGATTTTCAGTGACAGGGAGAAATGAGTTGGGTCTTCGTCGACGACGACGACGACAACAAATGGCAATTTCCAACGACGTCAAGTTGGTTCTAATATTCGATCGAAGCTTTCGTACCATATTGAATTTAAAGGGAGAATAATATTTGCCGTGATTATCATTTAGACAACACTCTGCACGTGACTACAATTCTTCGGAGTTTGAGTCTATATCAGCCATGCCACACCACTCACGGCCCGTTTGGAACCCACATAAAAGAAAAAAGGGGAGAGAAAGGTATTTTCTGTTGTTGTTTGGCAGCAAAATATCATTGAAAGAAAAAAAAATAAGTGAGAAAATCACTCTCTTAATTAATAAAAATTTTAACTCAAAATAATGGAATTTTGGGAGAAAATAAAAAAAAATATAAACTTGAGAAAAAATTTTAATCACCAACATTTTAAAATACTTTTTTCCACATGTATCCAGACAAGAGAAACAATATTTCTCTTCAATTTTCCCTTTGATTTTTCATGAACATTCAAATAAGAAAAAATAATCCTATTTTTTCTCTCTTTCTCTTCCTCTTCTCTTCATTTTATTTTCTCTCCATTTTCCGTGTTCCACATGAGTTCTTATTTTCTTCAGACTCAATGTTAAAGTTCACAGTTTCACCTGATTATTTCTTTCACTTTTTTTATTTGTCTATTTTAAAAACCATCTAAAATAAAATAAAAAATTACACAAAGTTTTATTTGATCATTTTTATAATATTTTTAAAATAAAATAGATATTAAAGTCTATTTCTTATCCAAGTACCAAGACTACAAATGGATGAGATTGATCCAAAACCCACGTCCCTCCATCTATAAAACTCAATACAATCTACAAATAAATGAATTGAATTAGAATGTGAATTGAAAATGGTGATTCACATTTAAGAAGATTCCACAACTGAAATTTTTTTACATATTTATCTAACTTAGTGACTTATCTAATTTGAGTACATTAGACATCTATTTATAATACAAGAAATACATAGAATCATAATGAAATTAAACTACCAAGTCTTTGTTGTACTTAGAATAGTATTCTTAATTATGATGAAACTAAATAACAATTAAACATAACTAAAACACCTTTTTAATTGAGACACTCTTGTAAGACTTCCTCTCATGAGACTCTTATTAAACTCACCATATTAATTTTCCTTCTTTGAGACTTATTCCTATGAGAATCATATAAGACTCTTCCATAATTACACCCCCTCCTAAGAACCGAAGTTAGTAACTTTAGCATGTAAGGAAAAAAATTCTTCATAGATACAAAATCTTTATTTTTTGTTCTCCCTCTTACTTGACTATTCTCGACATATAAAATAAATTTAGTTTTTTTTTGTACTTCTCCTTCTACTTTTTTTCCTAACTTGGACAAAACAAATATAATAAAAAAAAGCACTCGTAGCTACAGAACCAAGCTCCATATACTAGTCAAAATGATCATTGTATGAAAATTAAAAAATTAATTTAAAAGGCAAAAAAAATCATCACTTGTGTGAATAAAAATATTTGACTCACACTAGATGTTGGATGCACTCTTATACTCTATAGGTAGTAGATTTATAGGCAGTTACTCAAAAAAAATGATAAATTGAATAAATACTAGAGGAAAACAAAGATAACAATACCTATACTTCAAATGAAACGAAGCAAAAATACAACACACATACTTCCAAAAAAGAAGTTGCTCATCAAATCAATAGATTAAAGAGAATGACCATTATCAATATAAAAATATAGATAAAACAAATTAGGATACTAGATTTCTTTCACTTCTTTTAATTTTTTTTCTTAAAGGAATGGAGTAACATTAAATTGGAGCAAAACAAATACCACAATTAACCAAAAAATAAAAAAAAATTTGAGAATCTCAATGACAGATGAGGGCAATAAAGGAACTTGAATAAGAGAACTTGCTTAGGTAAGAGTCTATGGTAGTAAGTTATTAAAATAAAACAGAAAAATCCAATAAATAAATAATAAATAAGCCCTTCTTCTCCCTTGTTTCTCTTTTGGAACAACCTTCAACCCTTCTATAGGGTTTCATGTGGGAGACAAGTTAATGTTGTCCAACAAAAAGGTTTATTAAAGATGAAACTTTGAAAGATATTCTATCAATATAAGAGTAAATATATGGCATAAGAAATAAAGGTAATAACTGGAGAAAAAGAGAAACTTTAGCATGCATGGCTACTACATGTTACATGAAAAACAAGAGATAAAGAAGTATTAGGAGGCATGCAATTAAAAAACATAAACTTTGGAACCTAGAATTGATGTACATGAATCTAAAATCAATCAGAATTGAAACACAGACTTATCTTTGAAGAAAGAGCTTAAAAATCAAATTTCCACAAGCAACATACTTCCAACATAACCTTTGAATCTTCTAATAATGATATCTCTCTTAAAACATTAGATTGAAAAATGGTATAATGGGTAAAAAAATAGACTTACATAACTTTCTTTTGAAATAGAAATTTTCATATAAAGTCTCATTCTTCATACATAAAATGTCTCAAAAAATAAAAAAAATTGTTATCACTCAAACCTTTCATGTTGCCTCACCTTTGTTACTCTAGATGTCAATCCTCTTTGTAGAAAACTCAGATTGACAAAAATTCTTTTTTTGTTGGAAAATAAAATCAAATATTTTTCCATCAATATATTATCTATAATATGAAAAGTGTATTATGAATGTGCAAACTCCAAAGAAAATAAGTGTTAAGATATGAAAAACAACAATGACAAAGAAAAAAAAGGTAAAATACAAACCTAAAACTAATAAAGATAATTTATAAAAAATGATCACATTATCGTTGTGAGTTGACCGAGTCAACTCACAAAACATACTCTAAACAACAAAATAATAACTTATCTAAATAATAATTAAATAAAACTAAAATAACTAAAACACATTTTAACAAAGACAATCCTATGAGACTTGCTCTCATGTGACTCATGTTAGACTTCACTATATTAGTTCCACTTATTTGTTACTTCTTTGTATGAGAGTCGCAAAAAACTCTTTCATAACTACTCAACATTAATTTATGTATTACAAACATAACAACTTGAACTTATAAAGTCCACAACTTAAAACAAATATAATACATTAACAACTAATGTTATAGATTTAAGTAACTAAAGATATCCTATATAGGAATTTTGTTTTTTAAATTTAAATTATTCAATCATTTTTTTAACCGATTGGGCAACTCTCACTATCATTTCAAAGTCTATGCCATCATCAAGTCAATATGTGACACTAAGCTTACAACCAGCCCCATTAAATACAAAATTCGTAACACCACAAGTTACTTATATTGCTAGTTAAAAAATGTTTAAAAGTTTAGAAACATTTCATCACAAAATGTTTCTTGTATTTGCAAGTATTGTAATAGTGTTTACTCTTGTAAACTGAAGAGATACACAAGTCATTTGAGTAATCAAATTAAAAAGTGAAAAAAAGAGTGAAATGAAAGTGGACAATCCATGATTATGTAAACAATAACCAAGATTAATGGAATAAATATGGATCTAGCTATCACCCCATCCTATCTAACAAATGAGCAAAAAAAAAAAAAAAATTAACCGAATCAAACTCTATCCACAAAAAAGTATATGGCTCAAATTTGTTAAATTGAAACAAATGGGTCATATGTAGATCATGAGGTCTCCTCAACACAACCCATTTTTAGCTTCGGAAAATGGATAATTTTGTAATTTTTAACTCTTACCTCAAGCACTTTTATCATTAGAAAATATGAACAAATATCATTGAGACAGGGAGGGCAGCTAAAGAAACCGAAAAATTGACTAGCATCAAAACTACCATCAGGTTCTACATTTCGACCTTCGTTGTTTTCCTTGACGATTTGAATGCAGTAAAGTGATACTCAGCTTGAGTTTGTCCAACCACACTTGTGCTGCTGCGCTTTTCACTGTAAACACTCCCGCTCGACTCTAAGGATGATGCTCGAAGAATTTCAAAGAGGGATGGACCAGAAGCTGTCCGAGTTTCATTTTTTGCCTCCTGGGTAGAGATTTTGGACTGGGTAGTGCTGTGCTTGGCAAAAAATTTCCTTGCTGGCTGTTTTTCTTTGTGATTCTAGAGGAAGAAATGACCAGAAATAAACAATGTCAGTCAGAGAACATTACATCAAATTTGAAACCATTGAAGTGCTCTATGTTGACTGGAAAAGAAGAAAGAACAATGCTTTTCAAAATAGATTACAAGACCTTTTTGCCACTAAGTGGTAAAAAAAGCGCTTGATGTCAATATATTTGTTCATAAAAGCTCTTACCAAATCGGAAGAGTCCTCTGATGATGCGATCCCACTCCTGCTATTGCTGTCATCACGACCAAAGATGAATGACCGGACTGTCGACACTCCTGGCTTGCGGGCTGATGGCAAAGTATTGCTGTGACCTCGGCCTAAAAAAGACGACTGCAGTTTGACCAATCAAGAGAAACAATCAGAACAGGATGTCTCAGCATTTTTCCAGAAATACAGTGACCCTTTTTGGTTACAAAAAACCACTTAGACTAGAATTATTGGCACAAAAGGGATTGAAGGTCAAATCACCTTAGAAGAACCACTGCTGTTAGATCCTTTCACCAGTGTCTCTAGAAAAGCTGCAAAAGCAACTTAACAATGTTAGAATTTTTCACATAAATTATGAAGACTTGGACAGAGCAAGGAAGAGTAGTACATGATGTTTTTGCCCTCTTCTTGTTTTCTGGAGCAATATTTAGTTTTTTTATGAGACCAAAAACTTCTCTCGAACTCTCATCCTCTACAGGAGACAAGAAAGAAGCGGCATCATCCTGGTTCAGATTATTGAATGCAGTTATAAATAGTTACATAACAAAACATGAGTATAACGAATACTTTCTTTTAAAGATGTGCTGAATTGTAAAAATATCACCACCAATGTTCTAGAAAGTAAAGTTTCTTTAAGATCTTGGTAAGCCCTGATCTTAAATTGTCAGTAAAATTATCTATTCCTGGCAATACGAGGAAACCAAACAAAACTTACAGATTTATTGTGATAGAACTGACGAGCTAGCCTAGTCTCATTCTCCTCCTCATCAGATAGAAAGGAGTCCTCACAATCAGTAAACATTTTTGTAATCATTTGCTTTAACTCCCTTGTTTTGATGCGGGTTCCACTTATTGGAGGCAAATCCAATGTTTCTTCTTCCAAGGGACCCACATCACATTGTTCATATCCCTCTTCATCACACAACAAGCTTTCCTCTCTTTTTTGTTGCACTCCACCATTGAGTCTCTGCAAAATATTTTCAGTTTCAGCAGCATCTTGTTGTTGAAGCCACTTCTGATGGAGTTCATCACGCCTCTCAGTATCTATAGCCTTCTCTTGATATCCAGATGCAATTAGATCCTTGAACTCTTCATATTCTCCACTTTCCTTTTCTTCATCTTCCTCACTACTTCCTTGATCAGCCATCGGCTCATTGTCACTGTCATCTTCTTCTTCGGCTTCATCATCTACAAAAGCTTTAACAGGATCCCCTCCTGGATGAGGGTCAATATTTTCCTTATCGTTGTCTTCTTCCTCGGATAAGCTGAAAAGAAAGGTAGAAAAAACAATTTTTCATCTCAGTAAAAGGGAAAGAAGAACAAAAATAATATATGGGGAAGGCAGGACATGTTAAATACATGTAAGAGAAAAAAGAAAGAAAAAAAAGCATACTTATACTCTATCATAAGCATAAAGAAAAACATGTCCAATAATGTGACATGATACGCAAGAGCTCATTAAACATGGACAAATCTCTTACAAAATCTTAGCAATATAGAATTCCGTCATGTACAATGTTCCTTCTGAAGCAGAAAACTGTGCACCTAGCAACAGTGTGGATTTAAGACAAAGACGCTTTGAATCTAAATCTCTAACTGAATCAAACTTGTTCCCACCTAGTCTTTTGTCATGAAGGCTCATATCAAATCTACTGTGACAGAGCTAATGTATGATATTTTCAGGTTTGCTCCACGTCAAGATAAACTAAAGGTCAGCTATATTTAAAGTTGATGGGAAAACATGCAAATTTACTTGCATTCAATGGTCAGGATCATATAACATTTGAAGAATGCAACATATGAACTGAAATAATTAATAGGTATGTTATATATTTAACCAATACTCATGGTCTTAAGTTATCTCCACGAGCTGCAGTATAGATAATAAGTAAACAGCAGACTGTGGATCACATTCTGAGAGTATACATGCACTTACTCGTTTTTAGAAAGAGTAGACTCCTCCTTCAACTTCTCTGCAAGAACTGAAGGGCTAAAATACTCCCCTTCACAAAGCTTATCTGAAGCATCCTCCAGCTCATCATCTTTTGAATCTTCTTCAAGATGATCAGAAGAACCATCTTCAAGCTGATTATCTTCCGAATCACTTCGTGAATGAATAGAATGTTCCTAAAGCAAATCCAGAAAATGCAACCCATTATTCCCTTTCATATTATGTTGCTCAGACAAACAGGTAAAACTAAAGACAGTTATATCAGAATGGTTCAGTATAGACCTCAACGAATGCAATGTTGATGGGATCTTGATATTCAACGTCAACCTTACTGGCTAAAACCTGAACTCACAATGTGAACCAATCATTGATCAATGAATATCAAAAGAAAAGTACAATAAAAGCCATGATCGAAAATATGGATTCCAATGGATCAATACCAAGGCACAGAGAAATAGTGTTACTCACTGTTTTAGACAGAATATTTTCTGGAGTAGTACTAAAACCATCCTCAGCATTTATTGTTGGAAGACCACCATCCTGAATCAAAATAATCGCAACACTTTCTCTTATAATATATATACATATATATCGGTTTAACTAAACCTGGAGAATAAGACCTTTAATTTTCGTATTAATTCAAAAAAAGAAGAAAGGACACACTATATCATCATTTCCACCGTCTTGTTGACAGTCTCTTTTTGCACACTGCAATTCAAACTGAACGTTGTCCCCCAATGAAGCGTCGTTATTCATAAAACTATCAGAAGAATCAGAGTTATAAGACCTAACACACAAACAAATCAAAAACATAGGTTTCCATATTAGTTAACAGAAGAAGCAAAAAAGTAGATTTTTTTAACTGTTAAACTAGAAGTAGATAAATAACAACTTTGAACTCCGTAAACGTGAGTCTTACTTTTTCAAAACTTCCAGTTTCCTTTGTCGGATCTTCTCCAGAACAGATGAAATAGGTTTCTGGACAACAGGCGAAGGCTTAAATGACGCGTCTCTCGTTTCTGACAAATCAAATGTGCACTTTAGCTATTTAGGATATTCTCCATTGTTTTGGGGAGGCAAAATAAATAAAAATACTAAAGCCCTAAATTTTACTGTTATAACGAATAAAATAGGAACCCGCAAAAAGACCCACTTCGTGGAAGGCGCCCCTGAATAAACATTACCTTCATGCAACTGAAATAAAAATAACTGAATCATGTACTCTAGTGAGGCTCACTCTTTCATAACCATGACAGAATTTTTTTAAATGACTTCATACCTCGTAACAATCTCTGAGATTCGGCATGTATCATGTCAAGATAACACTTCTTTTCCTGGGAAGGAATACACAAATGTATAATATCAAAAGACTGAAGAATTCGCCAAGAGACATTGTCGTGTATATAAGCATTGGAAGAAAACTGAGGTAGTAAACTACCTTTGCAAGTTTTCGTTTTGTTCTATCGGATGCTCCGGGTTTGGCATCATCGTCCTTACTCCTTATCCTTTTCTTTTTTGTACCTTTACCTTCAACACCATCCGTGCTACCTCGTTTCTTCGCTGGCCTCATCTCGAGGCCATCGGCATTTTCCCCCGACACAGCGCTTCCAGCATTACTTTCTTCCCGCGTTACTTGTAGACACTCATCGGAGCTACCTAATTTCTCCTTCGATTGTTGACTCAACGCTTTCGACTCTTCAGAAAATCCAGCGTTTTCATGTATTTCTGCTTGGATCTCAAAATTCCCGGATCCAGAAAATGAGCGAAATGGACTAACTGAGTTCTCTTCGAGGAGATTCGTTCCAGCAATAGGAAGAGAATGGTTCACGGCCGAATCAGAGGCATTTAGAGTCTCAACTACTGGAGACGGTGAACCAGTCGGGCTTACCGGTGTTTCCTCGAGAAGATCTTCTCCGCCGCTGACAGTGAATGATTTGATGGAAAACGGGGTTCGGAAGTTTGGAGTTTCCGAAACCTTCGATGCCTTCTTGAGGCGCTTGAACCTCGCTTGCTGGATGGGAGACTGGGCTGGTTCCGCCGGGGACGAGAAGATCAGATCGTCGTCGCTCTCCATCTGCTGATGGTCTTCCGGGGAAATGCAGAGCTTAGGGTTGGGACCTGGGAGTAGTTTCGATTTGATTTCAGACTCCCAGGGCATAATATCCAATGAAGGACGAAAGGGGCGGCTAAAATAAAAATGGCGCCAACGGTTTAAAAAATTGCCTCGAAAATTTATCGAGTTCCAACAGAAACGCGCCATTTGACCGGGTTCATTCCCTCGACTAGCCGATCCCCCAGCGATTGGACGGGCAGCCTCGGTGGGTTGGAAGAATGCCTCAGCGAGTTGACTCGCTTACCCCTTCTACTTTGTGCAAATCTCTCCAAATCTCCCAGAGTCTGGTCTTTGGCGAGTCAACCCAACTCGAGGTGTTCTAGGAAATGGAGAACTTTATGTAACCCAATAGAAGATATTGATTAAACTAAGGGAATCACTTTTAACCAAGTTGTTACTTGGATTTATGAGGCTCATTACTCGGTAGTTTTGTATTAATCCTAACTCCTAACTTCGTTTATCTAACTTTATCTAACTCCAAGTAGATATACATAGAGGACTAATCTAATACGAACAACCATTTAGTGTGAAACATGTGAAACGACATCTCAGTAGTTCGTTCATGGTCAATAGCTATCACAGTCATCCGATCGACGACCATCTCAACCGTTTGATCAATTGTTATCTCAGTAGTCTGATCATGATTGGACGACTGAGATAGCAGTTTCTCACCAAATGATTTTTCGCATTTGATCAATCACTAACACAACAAAAAGTGAGCACCCATTATTAGAATTTAAGTGAGAGAAAATATTTTTAATAAATATTAAACTTCTGCTCTCACCAATAAGTTAAAAAACAAGTGTAATTTTTATAAAATAAAAAGAAAAGAGGTTGGACTCAAATCAGCAACACCTAACTATGTTTGTCTCTATAAAAAATTACTTGATTTACAAAAATAGTATGTCTTTAATTACATATGCAATAATACCATTATCTCTATTTTATTAAAATAATAAAAATATAAAAATCAAATAAACACAAGTATTGGATAATGACTAAAAATTAAAATTTTATTTTTTAAATCATTCAATTAAAAATTAATTATTAAAACTATTCATGTTATTAACTTTTTATATCTGAAAACACACCAAATGTTTTATTTTCCACTTTTTCATATTATTTTAATTGGTTAATACAAATGAAACTTTGCAGTTAATGTTTATGTGCCAAAAGATAAGAGTAGCAAACCTCCATCAAGGATATGGTTTTGTAGAGTTTTGTAGTGAAGATGATATTGATTATGTAAGTTAATACACAATTAAGTACTTTAAATATGGTGTTGGCATTTGAAAAATTCATCTATAGTATCTGCTGTTCAGCACTTATTTGTGATAATTTTTTTCTTTTTCTTTTTCTGTTCAAATATGGTGCATTCCAAAAGAGCAGTTAAGAGTTGTTTTCTTTAGTTAAAAAAACCATTTCTTAATACTTGTACAAAAGACAATTTCGGTGTTTTAGTTTTGCAGCTCGATAGTTTTTTAATTTTACTTGCTTTGTGAATGGTGCATTCCAAATAGCATATGACCTTCATGACTAATTTCCTTCTGATAGATGTATTATGTTGATCATTTGTTTATGAGAGTCGATAATTTATGTGTCCATTTTTTTCTTCTGTAATCTATATTTTGTTAGACACGTTTAGAGGTTTGATCCTTTATTTTAGAAGCTTTTACATTTCCACTAGCGGACAGTTGTAACTGCTCATCAGTTGTAACCTCTCATCTTTTAATAGGAGAAGAAAAGTTTAAGGGTTACGAATCTGGTCTACTAGAGCACCTGTGACTTTTCATCGAGGAGCCTCTGAATAGACGACTCGATCTCCACTTTTCTGGAATTTAATCGCCATGACTAGTGGTAAGTGACCATTCACATTACCATTTACATATTATGAATTTCAAGAAATATTATAAATTCATTTATGCTAACATATTTCTCGTATATGTACTAAAAATTGAAATGGATCAAAAGAAAAAAGAAAAACTCCCTAGTGTTCTTTCTTAGACTCTAAAACTCTTTCATGTCTCACACACCACAAGAACTCTTTCAACTAAAATTTGATTCACCAACAATGAGATTTGGTAAGATTGAAGTCCATGATTCCAACCATCCTCATTAAAGAGGAGCCCCAGAGTTATCATCATCTTCAAGACTTCAACTCCCCCCCAACCATGGACCACACCACTATTCTCTGCAAAACCAAATTCAGAAACGTTAAAAAGAATAAATGTCTTTAGATATGAAAGCTATATGCACATAAATTCATTCTTATGCATAAATTTTTATCTTATGCTTGATTTGAAATCCATGAAAGTAATCCATTTGACTCATTGCTTCATGCCACCATCAAAATTAATAATTGAAAGAGAATAAATGCTTCCATTATTTTATTTATCTAATACATGATTGTTTTACTTATTTTAAATTAGTGCCGACATAAAGCTAAATTCGAAACATGTAAAAACATATTATTTAGTTATCTTTAACTAAATATTCTTTAAGTTAAACTATCTGCTATAATTTTTTTATTTTTTACGATTACATACGGTGGGGTTGAAAATCACCAAGGGAATTTCTAATTTTATTAAAATAACCAATACAAAAATCTATGTTATGCAATAAATGAATATGATTAATTGTATAAAGAGCTTCGTTCGATATCACATTTAAAAAAAAAGTTGATAAAATAGTAAAACTAAAAATCAAGTAAAATTGTCACCCCTACGTCTCTATTGAGTCGGTTCCACATTACTCGCATGGGACAATATTAAATAACTCATAAACTCATAGAATGCTACTTTTATGATGGTATGTACCAAAATGGTGAAATTTAACAAACCTTTGTTGGGTGGCAATCAAAGAGAATATGTTGGACTTAAAGCATTCAAATATTGTAAAAGTGACAGGAGTCCTTAGAGGTCACTGATAGAGAAGAAATTGATACCACAATCTCCTCATTTATGTTGCTCAATCAAAGGGAGAATTTAGGGTTTAGGGAGAATTCAAACCATTTGAGACAAGGACACTATTAAATGTGTTTGGATCATATGGACTTCACTTCTCTCAAAATCACAATCTAATCCTATGCCATAAAAAAAATTCCTTGAGTAATTTATCCAATGCCAATTAATAATGCAGTTAATTAAACAATTGATAGTAGATACTAGGCACCCAAAATTATAATTTTCCTCATTTAAGAATCATTTGCTGATTAAGATAAATAAATAATAAAAAAAAAGCAATCAATCAATCAATCTATCTATCTATCTATCTATTTAAATTATTTTGATATTTTTATCATGGTTTTAAAATCCTTTTCTAAGAATATCAGTAGACAACTCTTTTTCGAGTAATACTAATTATATTTTGTAGCTAGAATGAGAAAATTTTGAGGCGTAATGAACTCCAAATGATAAATATTGGCAAGAATCATTATCTCATTCTAGCTAGAATTGAGAGGAGTAAAGGAAGAAAGAAGAAAAGAGGGACGACTGAATTGAGAGGAGAGGAGTGAGATGACTAAATTGAGAGGAGAGGAGTGGACATTGGGAAAAGAGAGGATTAAGCTTGAATATAATGATCCCTAATCCTCCTCCTTAACCTTTATTTATACACGTACAAAATTAAAAACTACATCCATGTCACTCACCCTAAAAGGTGAGGAAAACACCAAGAATCTTGGAACTTTTACATGAATGCCACTAATGATATATTATGTACTCTAACAATATTTTTTGGAGATGAGAATTTGGAAGATACACAACCAAGTAACAAAAACAAAAAAAATGAAAACATTATCCAAGCAAGATATCTCTAGTTAGAAGAATGTGAAGTTTGGTCCAAGGCTCATATCAGAATGACTAATCAACTTATGAAGTCTTTTTCCCTACTAATAAACTCAAGATTTTTGTACTCATTAATCCATGTGGGATTATTCCTTAACATTCCCCTTCATGTGTAAGCCCTCTTATGTGGCTCTACATGTGGATAATTTGGGTGGAAGCTCACATGTGAGTGTCTGCTCTGATACTATGTAAAATTGGGTCCAAGGCCCATCCTACAATAACTAGCCAACTTAAGAAACCTCTTTCCCAAGTAATAAACTCAAGATATTTGTACTCACTAATCTATGTGGGACTATTCCTTAACAAAGATAAATTTGCCTTAAACACTAGGACACTTGGAGAAAAAGAAACCAATTCACGTCAATGCATGAAGGGGTAATAGAAAATATGGAAAGGAGAGTTTTCAACAAAATTGACCTTTGGTATTTTTTATATTAATATCTCCCAAAATATAACTTAGAATTACAAATGGTTTATTTCTAAAGAAAGCAGACTAGAGCTTTAATTTGATACCAAATTTAACATAAAAATATTTATTTCTTGAATCTATTATAATCACTTAATTTACTTCATTCTATACATGACCCTTGCTGACTCCAATGAGAATACCTCCTTACATATAGATCAATTGACATTAAAAAAATGCTCTTTCTGAAACTAGACTTAGATGTATTTCATTCAAGCATAATATTATTCATTAAATATAATTATTTTGGGATAAATAATCTGATATATTTTGGACTCAACAATCTGGACGAATAGAGTTCTCTTTCTTCTTTGGCCAACATGACCATTGACACTTCCGATATTGATCTCCCTCTAGAAAACCCAGATTGATAATTGGTTTGATTTTTAAAAAATGGACTTATAGATATTTATTTAATATATAATTTTTCATATGAAGTGTCACTCTTGATGCCATAAAATGCCTTCAAAATTGAAGTTTTTTGCTATTGCCCGAACCTCTCTAGCTATTTGACTTTTGCTGCTTCAAATATCTACTTCTATTTGTAGAAAAATTTGATTGCTAAAATTCATTTTGAGTCAAAAAATTAGACATAAAGATATTTCCTTCAATACATAATATGTAATATGAGAAGTTCAATATGGAGGTGCAAACGCCAAGAAATCAACAAGTACTGGGACATGAATGGAAGGGATACATAGAATACGAACATAAACTACTACATATGATAAATAAATAAAAGATCACATTATCTTTATGGGTTGATTGAGTCAACTCACATAGCCCGCTTTGATACCAGGTTGAATTTTTAGAAAAGAAAAATACTTCACTAACTTAATATAATTTGAGTACAATAAGCCTTTACATATAATAAAATAAACTAGTATAATCCAGTTACAATTAAAATACCCTTGTCTCAATTAGACCCAAAGTCTAATACTTAAAGATAAGTCATGCCATAATTAAATAACAGAAACATAAATAGAAGAGTGAAATAACTAAAACACATTTTACCTCAAACACTTCAGTGAAACATCTTCCCACGAGACTCTTGTAAAATTATGGCATATTAATTACCGCTCTGTGAGACTTATTTCTTTAAGAGTCGTATAAGACTCTCCCATACATGCTCTTCAAAAATTTTGAAAATATACACCATTGCCAATATCCCTCATATGTGGTTGTCTTTACTTTGTTAATAATTTTCTCCTATTCGTAATAAATTCAGTCCCCGAGGCATGAAATATATCTCCCTTGGTTATTCAAAAGATCAAAAAGAGTATTTTTATTCTCAATCACTTTATAAAACATTTATGCTAGCAAATGTTACAATATTTGAAGACCAATGATTTTATTCAAGTAAGGCACCTCTTGGTTTCTAGACTCCTATAGGGATGCCTAGATTGGTGACTACATGGGACCAACCATTGTTTCAGCCACATGAAGACCAATTGTCAAAACTAGATCAAGACATCCTCTTGACTTTTGTTAATCAATCACCTGTGCAATTCATGATGCTCCTGAGAGAAGAACTTTGCCATCTTCTCCTGTTTTTTTTTTCGGACTACCTTATGACACTCGACTTATTGTTGTTTGCAAATAAATCAGATCTTGTACTTCCAAACAACCTTCTACCTCTCATCCTATTGCCAATTTTATTTCCACTCATAGATTATTTTGAGTTGTTGCTTGTTTTTCTCAGCCTTATCTTCAATTTTTATTCCAAATACTTACGAAGAGGCTTTCAGAGATCTTAGGAGGAGAGTTGATATGGAAGTGGAGATGAGTGCCATTTATCATAACAACACATGGGAGTTAACATTATTTCCTCCTCAGAAGAAACCCGTGGAATATCAATGGTGTTTACTTTGTAACACAATCTTGATGGTTTTATTGCTTGATGTAAAACTCGATTGGTAGCAAAATGTTACACTCAATCTTATGGTAGTGATTATGAAGAGACTTTTTCCTCCACTAGTAAAACTTAATTTTGTACGTGTTCTTCTCTCTATTGTTGGTAAGTTTAAGCAATCTATTTACCAATTAGATTCCAAAAAATATTCTTTTATGATAATTTATTGGAGGAAGTTTATATGCGACAACCACTTGGATATGTCGCTGAGGGGGAGAACATATGCAAACTCAACAGGGTATCTATGGGTTGAAGAAGTCACCTCATGCTTGGTTTGAAAAGTTCAACAAAGTAGTTAATCAATTTGGTTTTAAAAGATGTGAAAGTGGTCATTCTATTTTCACCAAATAAACTAATCAAGGCATGATTGTCATGGTTGTTTATGTAGATTTGGGCAAAGTTTTCTATACAAAAGATCTTGATTTACTTAAATACTTTCTTGAGATAGAAGTTTTTTCATCCTGTGATAGTATAGTTCTATCTCAAATAAAGTATGTTTTGGATCTCTTGAATGAAACCGATATGCTTGGATATAAGCCAATAAATACTCCTATGGTTCGAAATATGAAATTATTTGCTAAATTTGGAAATAATGTTGATGTAGGCAGATTTTAATATTTAATTATCAAACTCATTATCTCATTGTTGTTGGACCTGATACTTCATATTCTCTAAGTGTTTTTAGCTAATTCATGTTGAATTTATGGAAAAGACAAAAAACTTCATTGACATTATGTAATCAGAGTACATGAACCCCTATTTATAATTGAGGAAAGTAGTAGAGTCCAATTACAATTAAACTACCCTTATCCCAATTACACCCAAACTCTAACACTTAAAGATAAGTCCTAGCATAATTAAATTACTCAATATAAATAGAAGACTAACATAACTAAAACACCTTTAAACCGAAACTCTTCTGAGATACCTGCTTGCATAATAATTTTGGCTCTGTAAGACTTCTTATTGTGAGAGTCATGTAAGACTCTTCCATATTTTCTCTTCAACACATGCATCAACCAAAAAAGTCTCACTAAGAAGTATTGAAAAATGTCTTACCATGCTTAAAGAAAAATCCAAGACAAACTATTATATAAAAGTCATGAACATACTAATGTTGAAGGATTTGTAGATGTAGATTGGGTTGGTTTACCTAATGTCAAGAAGTCTACATCTGGTTATTACACAACGGTAGGTGGAAATTTAGTCACATGGAAAAGCAAAGACAAAGCGTTGTGACAAGGTCAAGTACTAAAGTTGATTATTGTGTCATGTTCACATGCATAATTGAATTATTGTGGTTGAAATCTTTGATGTTTGGAATTGTCTTTTTTATAAATGGACCCACGCAACTCCATCGTGATAACCATGCAATTATTCGTATTGTAACTAATCTAATCCTTCATGAACGAATCAAGCACATTGAAATTGATTATCCTTTTGTTTAAAAAAAACTACAAGTTGGTGTCATATCAAGGTATTACATTCCATCAAAAAATCAATTAACAAATTTCTTTATCAAAGCTATAACAAGTGTTTCTCTTGCCTGTACATGTTCCAAAGCCTGGGATAACTAATATTTTTGCACCAATTTGAGGAGTGTTAAAAGAGATGGTCAATCTTATGTAACGGAGTAGCTCATAAAATTTGGTTTTCTTACAACCCTTGATTATACATTGAGTATGAGGGGATTCTAGTCCTTACGTAATAATTTGTTATACTATGAATAAAAGATGGAGGGATAGAAAAAGAGGGATAGAAAGGGCGAGTAAATTTAGATAACGATGAAGAAATACAACTAACTTCAATCAATTACGATAACCCCATGTACCCATAATCTGGATCACCCTTTTGATGAACTAGTTGTAAATTCGTGTCTTTATATAAAAAAGAGTTAAATTACTTGTATACCCTAGCATATGTTATAGATGTCTATATATGTCTAAGCTTTAAATGGATGCTAGTGTTATAATATCATAAAAATTACTTATAGGCTTCATGTTGAATTACTCATATAGACTATTTTTTTATGTATTACAAGTGTGAGTTATGTAATGTGAGCCGATTTGAGTCATATAGGACCTACCCAACTATTGTAGAGGTGACTTTGAAATCACATTTTTGGTAGGCTCACATTAATTAAGTTGGTACAACATTGCCACACAATTTGAATAGTTCAAGGGCCACTATAGCAAGGATAATTTCCAATACTCTTCTCTTACACCTTATACTTCAAATTTTAATGGGTTTCTTACCATCTACCACACAAACATGGTCTCACTCTTACTAGCACTCTCCCTTTTGTATTTTTTATCTTATTCTCAAGTAAAAAACAAGAGAAAGTTTGGAGTATGGGACCACTTTCAGATTTCCATTCTGGGGTAGGGGCTCCTCCGCCACCTTTGTATACATAATTGGAGACAGGTAGCATCCTTCCCCTCTGGTACACAAGAAGATGTGAGAAAAGATGCCTCTACCCTACGGTGAAACCCCGAGAGAAGTGGAAACAATTAAATTGACCCAAAAAAACAGTGAGAGTGGGTAAACAACTACTTATTTATGTAGCTTAAACTGAGTGTGTTCATGTTGGGATTAAGAGGAAGGGGATTTGATGCATGCTTCAGTGCCAACTTTCTGTATAAGGAATACCCACCCAATTCCACTTTACTAGGAACTTGTAAAAGACCCACATCAACACCTTTCAAGATTCCTGTTTGGTATTGGCAACCACCAAACTGGTGCCTAGATCTTATTCCTTCAATCTCTCCTCCCATCTCTCTGCATTGGATCCAAATCTGCTTAGAGCAGGCACCATCAATGAACATTAGAGAGAGAAATCTCTACTTGGAAATAAAAACACAAGGGGATGAGTATCTCCTTCTCCTAGTCTTTTTCCCCATTGTTATCAGTTTAGAATCATGGAGTCCATGCTCCCCTAGCATCATGACAAGTGCTTCTCAATTAATGTGTTCTTCACCAAAAAATTGTACCTGATAGCAAAGATCATGGTTCATTTAAAACACCGAAAATCGACACTGACCCGCCATGAGAATCTAGGGTTTTGGTCTCTCCTATTTTGTCTGGGTGATCATGATATTTTCTTGGTCATGAAGGCATTATAGTGTGCGTTATTAACTGAGATTGACCCAGATGCCATGGGTTCATTGGGGTCTCCATGGCTGGTTTAGTTCTTAAAACATTTTACTTGGATGGTAGGCAACTGACAGAGGAATGGATGATCCTAAACCACATAGCCTTTGGTCTTGTAAGGAGAAGAGAGAACCATGTGGAAGACCAAGATGTGTACGAAGAAAATGCATTGTTAGGGTGAATTAAAGCTGGGGGACCATGTATCCCTGCTCAGAGTTTGTTGTATGATTATTACAACTCGTGCCTGGACCATTTCTTTGTACAAATTTCACGTACCCTGAAGGCCATTTCTGGCTGATTCTCTCTTCCCAAACCGTATAATTCTTTGGCCCTTGCCCTTTTTCTCTGTTGATTAGTTGTTTTCCTCCACTATCTGCAAGGACAATTCGTAGAAAGCTCCAATTCATGAACGGCAAGATTTTTTTTTAGTCCTCCTTCGTTATTGTCTTCATTTCATCTCCTCGATTAATTTTTAAGGATTCAAATCCTGTTAAGATACTCCTTTTTCTTCTTAGTCTCCTACAGACTACTGTTGGTTTCAAAGAAGTTCACAGGAAGGCAGGGAGTAAGACGAAGACAGACGTAATGCCAGAAGTTCTTTTTGTTGCTGTTGCAGAAACTCTTCAACCCATTTGAAGATTTTGAAGGGAGAAAAATAAAAGAACGTTTTGATTTTCATTAGCGTGACAGTTTGTCCTCTAACGAGTTAGAAACATTTGCTTCTTCATAACCTCTCGGGAGACTTATAAGTAGTCGCAGAAGCTACTCTGTTCTTTGTCATAGATCCATTTCTTCCTGTTTAGGGAGCTCTGCATCTGACTCTGTTCTGGATTTGATGTTGATCATGACTTGGAGAACTTGCATCTTTTGGTTTCCTACGGTTTTTTACTCTCCAGGACGATGAGCTCAAAACGAGTTCATGTCTTTCTGCCAGGACCTGTGATCATAGGAGCTGGACCTTCCGGTCTAGCCACGGCAGCGTGCCTCAAACAGAGAGGTGTTCCTTCACTGATTCTTGAGAGAGAAAACTGCATAGCCTCCCTGTGGAAACTCAAAGCTTATGACAGGCTAAAGCTTCATCTTCCCAAGAAGTTCTGTGAGCTTCCCTTGATGTCCTTCCCGGCAAAGTTTCCAACATACCCAACAAAAGATCAGTTCACAGACTACTTAGAAGCCTATGCGAAGAAATTTTCCATCAAGCCTTTGTTTGGAGAGGAGGTTCTAGAGGCCGATTTTGATCCTGCTATTGGGTTCTGGCGAGTAGGAACAGAAGAAAAGGAGTTCGTATGCAGGTGGCTCATAGTAGCTACAGGAGAGAATGCAGAGGCGGTTTCACCGGATATACCAGGAATTCATAACTTTCAGGGACGGCTTTTGCATACTAGCTCGTATAAAAATGGAGCTGATTTCAAAGGAGAGAAGGTTTTGGTTGTAGGCTGTGGGAATTCAGGCATGGAGATATGCTTGGATCTGTGTAATAACGATGCTGAGGCTTCATTAGTTGTGAGAGATAAGGTAAGAAAATGTATTCCTTTACCTAGTTTTTGTAGCTTATTTGTTCTTCTTTACATGTTACTCTCAAGCAAATGTCTGTGTATTTGCATATCTTTACTGTGCTCCCTCTCGATTTGGGTTTCCCTTTAAAAATTCCTTTTCTGCTTTCCTGATGCTCATGTTTTGCACTTCTTATGATCATTTCATCACCTTCCCTGGTTCTTGAGATTTCATTTCAAAATGTGGCTTCACTGATTCAAATTTTTTATCTCTTTGCTTATGTTTGATTGCTGTGTTCCCTTCCACTTTCAATTCTCTGCTTGTTTGGCACAAGAACCCATCATGTGAAATATGCCAACCATGTGGATAATTGCATTCTTTTGTGGCTATGTTTGGCTGCCTATTTCCTTGCCAGATCAAATTTGGCATTACCATTGAAAATAGACTGTAATGGTACACAAATTCTCAAAATACCATAAATTTGGTGGCATCTGAGAGAAAATGCTCTTAGTCTGCATCAATACATGCAATAGCCTCCCTGTTTACAGTGAATCCCTCAGCAACCCAAACCATTGTTCATGAACAGGCTCTCATTTTAGATATGGAATTTCTGATTGATAGTTTTATGTGATGTCTCAGCTACACATTTTGCCAAGGGATATGCTAGGGGTGTCGACATTCAGTCTTGCGATGTGGTTGCTAAAATGGTTTCCATTACAAATAGTCGATAGTTTCCTCGTTCTCTGTTCACAGTTGTTTCTGGGGAAAATGAGCCAATTTGGCCTCAAGAAACCTGAAGATGGACCCCTGAAACTGAAGAACTCAGAAGGGAAAACCCCAGTGCTAGATGTTGGAACTCTTGCCAAAATAAGGACTGGTCAAATCAAGGTTTTCCACTGCGCCTTTACTTTCAAATATATATTTTGCAGTTAGTTACTGGTAGGTTTAATGAATGAAATTCTCTGAGGAACCCAGTAAATAGTGTAAATGAAGCTTTACCATATAGATTGCTTGAAATTTTTCTTCCCACCATCAGGTGGTACCTGGAATACGAAAATTCCTGGTTAATGGAGCTGAGTTTGTAGATGAGAGAGTGGAAGAATTCAACTCGGTGATCCTAGCAACTGGATACAGAAGCAATGTACCCTCATGGCTCAAGGTAACTTGAACTCCTCAGGAATTTTTATTTTTATTTTTAAATGATGAGAGACTACATCAGTTAAAAGATATATCTGGACAGTTTCTCCATTAATCATCTCGTATCTTTAACAATGGATGACTCCCATTCTCTGGTCTGACCTAAACTTTTGTTTTCATGATTTCTATCAGGGAGATTTATTTAACAAGCAAGATGGTTTTCCAAAGAAAGCTTTTCCAAACAGTTGGAAAGGGGATCAAGGACTGTACACTGTGGGTTTTACCAGGAGAGGATTGCTTGGAGCCTCCATGGATGCACAAAGAGTTGCAGAAGATATCTCATGTCAGTGGAATTCCAGAACCAAACATTTGTACTTGTAGCTAGATATACCATATGTACTGCATTTTTTTCCTAAAAATCATAATAAAGAAGAGTTGAGTATAATTGCTGCTATAATCAGTTAGTGATAACAAATGTTACCTGAGTTAGAAATAGGTCCATGAAAGAGACTTGAACCATTAAGTATCCAAACAGTTTCCTCATTTAATGCTTGAATTGACTACTCTTCCCAACCTCAGATTGGATGGCTTATGAGTCACTTGATCTATAATGGGCTCTGGACTCATCAAGTAAACGACTTTTGTGAGTCACATCCATTCTTGCTGGCAAAGAAGGCAGTCTCCCTCTCAGTTATCTCAACAATCTTCTCGTATGAACTACAACAGAAGTCTACAGAACTATTTAACAACTCATAAAAGTTCTCACTAACCAACCTGTAACACACGAAAAGAAGAGAAAAATCCCAAGATTCATGTGGGCACCATAACTAGCAGTTGTGGGCTGCAACCTACCTCCAAGTGGTCTGGTCCCTGGTTTTCTTAAAAGGATCCGAATGAAACCAAAACCATTCCTAAGCAGCAATAAACCAGTTCAAGGAAGAAGTGACCATGTACCGGGTATACTTTCTCCCACTGAACTCCAGAGAAGTTTCATGGTAAGAAAGTAAAAGAAAAAGTTAAATTCTCCCTTGCATCCAGCCCTTGTTGAAACATAAAAATGCAAAACAACACCATTTTTAGTAACCTGAACCTGCAGTGATTTCTGATCCCTTCAAAAGCTGCAATCCCAAAACAGAGACATTACTAACTGAACGATCAACTGATTCTTTTCCTGTTGGGTTCATTACAGACAACATCATGGGTAAAAGAGAAGTATCAAGTATACCTTAAGCCTGGAACAATTTTTATTCTTTTGTACTTTATTAAAAGGATAGTTCAAACTTGAGACAGATGAACTTTTCTCTTTAATCTTTATTCAGATAGAGTAAACTCGTGATGAATCTCCTTTGGGTACTGGAAGAAAAGAGATTGGGCCAGGGGATTGTTGTGGACAGATGAAGTCATCAATGGGAAAAGGACAGCGTCAGATAATTATATGATGGTGATGATGATGAAGTGGATTCCATCCCTCAAATGTGAGCAGACAAAAGAAAAAATGATGGCACAGTAACCAAAGTGCCACTATGTTGTTCTTGTCACCCAAAAGGTTTATTCTTCCTCCCTCCAAAAGCCAAAAGCACAATTCGCAATCAATAACTGCTTCAAACACTCCTCCATTTTATGTCCTCAATCTTTAGGATTCCGCTTGGGAACTCTGATGCATCACTGGAAATTCATCATTCAAATTGAAAGACGCCGATATCTGGAAAGAGTTAGAAACTTTCATTGTGGTGTCAATAATGATAGTAAATATACAAACAGGTTACAGATGCAGACACAGGCATAGATGCCATCAAGAAATTTGATGAAATCTCCTAAAATTTACTCGATTGTGATCACATTGAAGCAATCCTGTAAACAGATTTCCAACAATTGAAACAGCATGAAATGATCATATTGTGACCGTGTCAATTGAACAGAGAAACCATAAAGAAGAAACATACTATTTAACTTTATATTTACAAAAACAAACCCACATGATTTCAGAACTATACAAAGACAAAACTCAATAAATGCCACCAGCCGAACTCTCTCCCACTTATGGTTTCTAAAGTTCGTTTCAAAATATAGATGTTTTGCCTCGGTATACCGATGTTAGGAGGTTTCTCAATATGTCGTCTTGGGTTCAAGTTCAATGAGTGCCTTGGATACCTAGACCTTGTATGTGACTAATAATCAAATGAAATGAAAGCATTTCAATCTCATAGATGCTAAATGATTTGAGATTAATTTTTCAGCAACAGTGCATCTTCAAAATTCTCTGGGAGGATATTAATTTTGAGAGGTACATAGTGTAATCCTTTCTTGAAAAAATTCTTCTTACTAAGCTCCACAGAATTTGTGAATCATATAGAGAAACTTAAAAATCTTTTCATATATTACCTTCCTAAGCACACTTTCAGAATATGCAGCCCAAGAAAAAGGAGTTCTCTAATGGATAAATCTAACAATAGAGAGTTATCCCCACCCTCCAAAATGACAGCTTGTGTTGGATACGAATGAGAATATTACCTTTATAGTGATGGGATTCTATCATTTTCAGGTTGCATATAAAGTACATAAAAAAAAAAAATGAAAGCCAGATACATGCATTATGAATGAAGAGAAAAAGAATCTAGAAACCTTTCAAGATAAAATTTCCAGGTAAGAAAAGATATACTTGGTCAAGATGACAAATGGCTAGGTCAATCATAGAAAGGTCAATTTATCATGTTTCTGAGAAAAAATTCTAAACTATTCAATAGAGCTTTACTGGATAAGCTACAGAAACTTAAAAAATCTGACCAGATTTTGTTTGATTGAATTAAGACACATCTGCCATTGCTGCATTGAGATCATCATGCAAGGTGTAACACCTCTCACTCGTTTCAAGTTGCCCACTCAGCTAAGCTCCGTACAATCAAAGGTCATCAAAATCTAAACCTTTACACCACACAGATCATTGTATATTTTTCATCTTGTTGTGTGGAACAATATACTTTCTCTCTAAACTAGTTTGTGATGTAATTACTCTTCCATTTGTTCCTAAAATCCACAAACTAGAGCTTAGTTACAAACTCGCCACTGTCTACAAAGCAGCCTATGGCCCTACTTGTATTATCAGGCCTCAGTTCCGTGAGTTACAATGAGATTCTTCCGTTTGGGTGAGTTTCCATATTTAAGGAACTGCAGTCCCCTCACAAAAGGCCTGGTTAAAAAATTCTCATTTATAAAGACATACCGAACGATGGTTATTTCCACCTATTCGCATAAAATCCCAGGACCATGCTCTCTTCTATGTTCTGATATATTTCGGGAAGTTAAATAAAAAAAAATGGCTCTCATTTTGGATGTCATGAACTACGAAATGAGAAAAAAATACTTACTTAAAAGCGTTCGGTAAACTCCACGGAAACAAACAAACAACTGCCATTTAAATCAACATTATGAGTAAAATAAACGATTGGAGAATGTACCACAACAGGGGAATATTTTTCTACCTTGAACGAACCAGAATTCTTCGAACTCCTCGTCCAATCTAATCCAAGAATCTAGTTCGAAGTATGGTAAGACGCCTTAACTACATCGTCTTCAAACACACGCTACGAAAATGCAAAATCCCATGCATTCTTCGAGAAATCATAGAACGGTTCAAACGTCCTCCTCGACTCCTGCCCCTGCACGTAAGTGTACTTCACCTTGCAATTCCCGGACCCAAATATGTAATTGGCCGAAACCTTGTTCGCGGGATTCAAAACCAATGAGGCATCGATCTTGATGCGGTTATCCCCAATCTCGTGGACGTAAGTCAAATTAAGAGGTTTGTCCACAACCTTAATCGTGTTCATGAACTGGAACCGAACGTCTTGTAGAGGAAAACGAAATCCCACCCCTGAGCACTAGAAATAACAACTGCACAAAACTCAGGAGCCCTAAAGATCAACTTGAACTTTTTAGGGACATTGTAGTCCATCATGAAAGCGCCGGGTTTCTCCAGCGAGAGAGAGCCCGTTCAAGGAAGGTTCGTCATGGAAGCCCGGAGCTTGACATCGCCACCCCTAACGGTGAAAGATGCAGCCGCGCCGCTTTTGTCAGCGTTATACGTGCCTTTGACTGAAGCCCTCATCATCTTAGTGGAGAAGGAGGGTGCACCAGCGGCGAGAAGCTTGAATTGACCGTACGATACTGTACTTGAGGTGGTCTCGGCGAGCGGAGTCGCAGGAGGCGCGCTCTATGAGTCGGTTTTTGTAAATAATTGGATAGATTTAGTGGGGGGTTACTGCACTGTGTAAGAGCCGGGGGAAAGTGGAATTAAAAATGAATTACTTTATACAGGGAGAGTAAGATAGAATGTAAAATACTTAGTTCATGTCAGTGTGCGCAATGGAAAGTGTACCATAAAATACTTATTTGTGTTAGTATGTACAATGTAAAGTGTCAAATATAACTCAAATAGGGTTGGGAGGCGCAAGGAAACTGCACTCGCTCCCTTACGCTGCACGTGGGAATATCTAAGCTGTTAATGTTTACATAATATAATAGTTATTTATTAATTTTTAACTACTCAAATAATTTATTAACTATTTAAGTATTAATCAGTAAATATATTTTAATAATTTATATTACAACTATTATGTTTTATTTTTTATTACCATAAATTCAACATTAATTATAATACACATTTCACTATTATACCAATATTTGATTAATGAGTTATTTAAGTGTCTACTATCAACCACTAATTAGTTATTGATTACTTTATAAACTACTTCAATTACTTACTAGAAATTAAATATTAATTAACCTTTCGTTGTTAATTACTATAACAATGGTAATGTTAGATTTCTCCGAAAATTCCACCTAGTTGCCTTGAAAATAATACCAATAAATCAGACAAGGAAACATCTGAATGTGTGGGAAATGAGGAAAATCATAAGTTATGCAAAGAAGGGGTCTGTTTCGTCTGTTGATGTCTGAGGACTACGGCGACAGAGACCCAACTACTGCCATGCCGGAAAATTGTTTGAGCACCAAGGAATGAAAGAAAAATTGAGAGAAATGCGGGAGAATGAGAGGAAACAACAAGCACGGGAAAAGACATTATAGAGAGACTATTAAGCGCCAAAATCAAACACGGAAATTACACAGGATGGTCAAAAAAGGAGGAAGAAGATGAAACCTAGAGAGGAAGAGGGGGGATGGGGACTAAGAAGCGTCGCGATTACCTCCTAAGCTGTGAAAGACATAGGATGGATATAAAAGAGGAAACAAAAAAGGTCATTGGTGTTGGGGACGATGAGAGGAAGAGAATCGAGCGCCGGAGATAGGTTGCACAGAGGACAATTGAAATTGCCGAAGGTCGATTGCGAGCGAGAGAAAAAAAAATTCTCTGAAACCCTCGTTCGAAAGAGCCCTCCCGACAACCCCAGCCCAAGCGCCCGATGTAATTGAGGGATGGAAAGTGAATTCAGAGGGGTCGATGCCTAAAACGGGGGAAAGTAAAATACAATTGTATTTTACTTTCCCCCTGCACTTACGTTGGGCACTAACGACTTTTAGCTCCTTTTACCTAACGTAAGTGAAATACATTTACTAACAGGGCCTTACTTTATAACTTTTACTTTAATCATCTCGTAATTTGTACCCTTGATGAAGGTGTATTCGACCTAGCAAAAGTAGTACAAAAAAGGTAGTACCAAAGAACTGATTTAACTCTACATAAGTGGAATCATTTTCTACAAAGAGGAAAAAACATGGGTTTTATAAGAGATTAAAGATAACTGAATCAAAAGCGAGAGAAAGAGAAACGGAGACAAATTGGAAGAAGTGATCACTTCCGTAAGGAGGAGAGGTAGTACCTAGAAAGAAAGCCCCCAACCAAATCATGGTTGTCATCCAAGGTGATGCCTTTCTAAGTTCCAACGGTAAGCAATTCGATGATCATCGAACAACTCTTTTAACTTGAGAAAAATAGTTGGATTGTTTACTTGTTTACATTGACAAAAACATCGGTTGCCGAATTTGTAAATGCAGTACTACAAAGGAGAAAACATACTTGTGGAGTTCATTGGCCCAGTAAAATTGTGTTGAAAAGGGAAATCGTGGTAAAGGACCTCTATACAATGGTGTCAGATAGGTCGAATTAAAACAAAAACAAGGATGAGAAATAACAAGATAAGCAGGAAGATGAAAGAGTAAAAGAATAATTTTCTAGTTTCTATGTTTCATGTTTTAACGTCGAGCATCAAGTGAAAGTGAATTCACTGGTCTCATAGACCCAATTAATTAGGAATGGCATCTAGTCGAACCAAGACTTAAAAAAATCTCAGATGTATTAGCCCAAACTTCGAGCTTGGCTTACCTTAAAACTTTAAGCTTGAAATCGGGCTTGAGCTTAGCGTCGAGCTTAAATTGAATTTGAGTTTGAACTCTAGCCATATTCAAGTTCGGTAGACTTTACAACAAAGTATACTAATGTACAATAACTAATTTCATAAACCTAATAAAAAGTGTAAACTTCTCCATCAATACTGTTTATTCTATTGGCAAACAAACCCAAAAGGGTCGATTAACCGGTTGTTTTTTATGTTTGAGGCAAATAAAAATAATCATCAACCAACTAAAGAGAGAACTAAAAAAGGAAATTAGGGTAAAAAGTATTTTGTAAGAAAAACTATGCTAACAAGCAAATCTGAGCTCCAACAGCTTAAGTGTCACCCCCATGTCTAAGGTATAAAGTCCCATTGACATTTTATTATGCGACAAGTTTAAAGAAAGAATTTAATTTCCTTTGTTCATGTAGATGGAATGAAGAGCTGGTTTCACAGAATTGGAGGCGGCCAAATGAAAGGTTCAATCCATCTTCCTTGAGATTTGGAGTGGCAAGTTCTGGGCCATCACGACACAAATGACAGAGTGATGAAATAAAATTTTAAAAGGGTAATTACACAAATTTCACTTTTATATTAAGATATGCTGAAGTCAAGTTCAATATTCTTAGAGGACGATCCATTTTGCTGCCTCTAGAATTGCAATAAAGGCACAAAATACTTCAAAATGGATGAAAAATGGTAGACTCACCCATGGATCAAATTTGGCTGGTCCTTTCCAATCATACTTGTAGGTGGGTAGAGGGGAGACAAATTGAGCTAATCTCCTCCCTCTGCCCGTTACCATTAAAACAAAGCATCCCCAAGGTTAATCCATGTCCTAGCTGATCTTGGATAAACTTTGCCAAGGAGACCGATGCCCTTGCAGTGTCACAATTTCATGTTTTAGATTGATTTATCTCAGGTAGTGTTTCAAAATGTGCTTGACATCTTAAGCAAACTAATCAAAACCTGAGGAAGCTGCAATTAGAAAACCAGCTGCCTACAAACTTGCCAAGAAATCAAGTCTTCTTTAAAAGCTATTTCAATTTTGACAAATTTCAAATAGGAAACAAGTATCCCAAAGAGGAATATAAATCAAAATCCTCGGCATGACCTCCCTATTGGTGTAATAGTACATCAGCCATGGTGTGGAATATCTGATTTTGGTCTTTTGGCCATTGTGGCACCATGCTTTCAATAATTTTATGATGTCTCTTTATCATTTTTGAATTGTCAAACGAATGCAACCTCCTCAGCTATAACATTCTAATGTACAGCTATGAAATAGAAATACAATAAAATATATTCATTACCACCAGTCAGCCCCCTATTCTTCGGAGACTAGTTGAGGACTCTTTGTGAGAGTCATCACATGACAAAGACTAAGACCAACTTCATCTGCAAAAGTTATCTTCTTCGGCTCTTTGGGAGCAGCATTAGAACAAGCATCTTTTTCTTCTGACAAGTTCTGTAAAACATAGTAAATAATAAGAAAAGAGATATACTCGTCAGGAAGATCAGTGTGAACCAAAGAACTAATAGCTGGAGTAGGTGAGCAAACCATTATTTTACAGAAGCGGTTACAATCTCTTGACATCATAGCCAGCCATCTTTTTGTAGTTGCTTCAAGTTCAACTGCATTATCAGCTGCTTCTTTTTTCTGAGCACAAAAAGATTATTTTTTAGTAAAAAAATAAACAAGTGCATTGATTAAAAGAGACACAAGGTTAAAAGTCTTAATGACACAAGCTTCAGGTACAATGAGAAAGATGATTGAATGTACCCATTAACCCTTAAAGACACTCAAGCAAAAGGATTTTCTTATATTACCCAGTATGATGTGAGTTTTTCAAATTATTTGTATTGTATGATTCTTTTTGACAAATATATGATATGACAAAACGTTCAAATATTTACTTTTTGCTCCGCCTTGTACTTAAAGCTACTGAAAATAGACTAATAACTGAAGAGAGGGAATCATGAGCAAAGAGAATTAAAATGTAATTATCTACACAATGGCCATGTTGACTAAATAGAGATATCTGCAGCATACTCATACCAAGAATATTAGAGCAAATACTCATACCATATCTGCAGTATATTTTGATGGTGAAGAAGGGAATGCCTCAGAATGCAAAGTGTTCACAACAATATCTTCCATGGATTGCAAACACTTCAATAAATTAGCTGCAATAGATTCAAAATTTCGCATCTGCATTTGGGAGAACATTACAGCTTGCCGTGCATTTTTCTGAGATGACAAACACTCACTATGAGTCTTCAGAATCCCCTTAATAACTGATGGAGGAGATCCATTTTTCAAATTTGGTCTTGATTTCTTGCTTCTTTCTTGACGACACTCCATGCTACCAGGATCTGGTCTGGCTGAAAATGACTCATTTTTATTCCAATACCGAAAGCATAGTCTCTTCTTGCCCTCTAAAACAATATTTAAACAAACCATTTAGTTGGGAAGAAGATCAATAAATCAAACTGTTTCCAGGAATATAATGACTTACTGGAGTACAGCATGTTTGGTTGTAGTTCTTCAGCATCCACCGCATGAAGAAGCTTTTCTTGAGATAGAGGAGAAATGGCCTGCAAGTGCATAAATGCAAAAAATGCATGAGAAAATCTAAATGAGATAAAATGTAGACAAAAAAGGGAGGATCCACACCTTTCTAGTTGACAAAAGCCTTGTCGGAGAAATCCCAAGCTTTAAACCATCAAAGCCATCAGGTGCTTCTGCCACTGTGTCTCTAGTAGCACAGGAACTCAATTCTTGTGCACCCACAACATTATCCATCACAAAGCATGAATTGTTGTCAGAAAAATGAGAACTTCCAGAAGAGGAGAAACATGAAGTGAAGTACTGAGGTGTACTCTCGAGTAAGATTATGTTGTTTATAGAATTATTGTCATGATCAATTGATGTGCTCTCCTTGTCATTGATTGTTTGACTTTCTACCACCGGAAGTGTATCATTGGTGAAACTCTCAAAACCACCATTTCCAAAATTGGACTGAGGCTCAATGGTGCAGTTCTGATCTGAGACTGCAACAGACCCTCCGGTAGAAAGAGAATGAGTCAAGGCATCCTTTGCTTCGGCTGCTTCAGGAAATACCATAGCTACTGAGGAGCTCAACGTGAGAGAACCTTCATCTTCCTTCATGAGAAAATCTGGAAAATTATTAGAAGGCAAACATGGAAGGAAGTTCTGAGATGCTATATGGAGTTTATTCATGTCACCAACAGAGTGATCTCCATGATCTGATATTATTGTTGGCTGAACATTCTTTTGAGTTTCTAGCATCAGAAACCCTTCATCACTGAAATCACAAGCACAACTACTTTCCAAATTTGAAACATGATCAACAGCTAAATTCTCATCTGAGACTGTACAATGACTTCCTCCAGAAAGAGAACAGGTTGCCTCATCATCCATCTTGAGCTCAGATATCAACAGAGGAGAACCATCAAGAATTGTTTCTGAATAACTCATAACAGTGGCTCCTTGGCAACTCTCTTCAGCATTTCCACAAACAGCTTCAGGCAGCTCAGATTTCATATAATCTTTTGACACTTCATTGAGCGTGCATTGTACAGGGCAGTCTGTTAAAGGAGCTGAGCTTGTAGTATTTCCAGAATCACTACTGCCTTCCACCTCGGGTAGTGGAATTGATGACTTCCCACTCAAATTTACTTCTTCAATGAAAGAAGATTGTTCAGTATCAGTTCCACCTCCATCCACTACTTTATGCAAGTCATTGCCAGGAGCACAGGATATATTCAAATCCAGGGAGCAAGTAGCGGCTGAACATTTGTCAACAACCGCTATAGTTTCAGTCACATAAGAATCCATATCTACCATTTCAATTTTAATTCTATTCAAAGCACATTTCCCAGCAATATCCTGCTCGGCTGATACCTTAACTGAACCAGTAGCTTCTGACAAAGGATGTGGCTTTTTTAGCAGCTTATTCCTTCTCTTAGGTTTTGTATTTGAGAGTTTCAATTTCAAACAACTGAGTGTTTCCTCCATCTCAGGATCTTCTTCAATTTTAACAGTTATGCCGTGATGTTGGCTAAAGCTATTGACATCAGATTGTTGGGAGTCAACAGATTTTTTAACTTTCTTTTTTCTCAGTTTACATATAGATCTCAAATCCTTTAAAGTCACCTCGTTAAAGCTGAAGTCGTCTGCGTCATTGGGGCTCTCAGCATCATTCATCTGAAAGTTTCTTTGTCCATGGGTTATCACTCTTCTTTCCATGGATGACACCTCAACTTTGACCTCACTATTGCAACCAAATCCTGAACTGTCCTCCACACTATCTCCCACTTCGCAAACTTTGGAGCCTAAATATCTGTGGCAAGTTGTCTCTTCAGACTTGCATAAAGTTTCAATTCCCTTAAGCATCTTGGTTGGTCTTCCATGTAAATCTGTATTAAGGAGTTTCACCACCATCATCCCTTTAATAGTATGAATAAAATGCACAGAGCTGAAACTCATGGAATTGGTGCAAAGAAAAGATACCTGTATTGTCAATTTCTTCAGTTTGTAGGGAAGTCTACAATATGAAACTGAACCTGCACCAAACAAAGCAGTCCCTCCAGTGAGCTCATGATTGTTGGGCAATGCGGCTAGATAGAATCTTGGGAAGCTTCTTCTGAATTAGGGGCAATTAACTATAAATAAATAAATAAAGCAAGTATGAGTATTCTTAGCATAAAATAACTAGTAGCCTTCAAACAATCAAGCACTCCATAGTTATCCCCTCAACAATTTTGCATTAGCCCATCCACAGGACAAGTAAAGAGATGACTCTCTTTCTTAAATGAAATAGAGAGGGAAAATAGCAAACATGAGAAGATCTTCTTCACAACAAATAACTTTCTTAGGGAACTAAATTTCTATACAGTTTCAAGAAAAGCTAATCAGTAAAAAAAAAAATGCCTTGCAGATAGTATGAAAAGTAACACATAACATGAACTTTGTGGAGCAATATCTCGATAGCTAAAGAAGAACGGTTGTTCTCTTTTTAGTCATATGCATCCTTCAGATAGTAAGGTTACTGATGTAAATATTAGATGGTAGATCCATATCAACCTCTTGCTGTCTTTAAATAGTGAGAAATTCACAGAGACATCAATAATGCTGGAGCACATGGCCTTTTTGTGACTGCAGAAAATCTAAAAGCAGTAATATACTGACAATAAAACTGAAGCTGATCCTTAAAAGTAGAGGTACACCATTGGACACCACTCCTAGGATGTTAAAAGCCCAAGATATGAAAAAGGCCATGGAAGAGATGTCAGATATTAGCTCATAAAGTCACCACACGTGCTAAGAGTGAAAAAACGAATGTTATGTGTACAGCTTTTGTGGTGATACAATGTTAACAATAAGATATATGATCCAGGACCCGAATTATTATTTTCATATAAGCAGCATCTGCAAATGTTTTTAATCGGTTACTTCTTTAAACGTGAAAAGACAACCTTGAATGAGATGGTGATGAACAACGCTCTGAAATAAATGAACCGAAGCCGGATACGATGTACATTCAAACAATAATTGTTAACATGACGCACCACTCCCTATCTTCCGAAACTAACTTCTTCAACCTAATCCTAATATGCACTATCCAAATACCTCGCTTTAAAGAAATCCCACAAATCTGTTGGTTACACAATACAATGGTGCAGAACTCATCCTTCTGATTGACTGGAAACATGGTAAAAGAAAAACTCAAATCCACAGTACAGTGAACGAGGTAAGCAGAGATAACATAACAAAATGTACTCTCCAAGCTGACATAGAAAAATAATAAAATGACATACTCCTACAACAGCAAACACAATAAGAAGAAACCCTACCACCCTTTCGATATGCACGAAGAGGGAAGCAAGGTCATCAGGAAAAAAAACATATAACATAAAACAGAAGCTCAGACCAATTTTAATCAACAAAGCACCAGAACAGATCGGAGAGAGAACCATGCCGGGTTTCACCCGAAGGAACAAAATGGGATATGATAAGATTTTAATTCCTTATGAGCGCAGAGATTTGCAGAGAAAAGATGGCTCACATAGGATTCAAAGGTTCTTCACTGTCTGCAGTTCGCAAATTAGAGCGTGAGATCTCCCGCGGAAGAAAAACATGTTGTAAGAGGAAATGAGAGGGGAAAAGTAACAGGTGAAAGCAACGGGATCGGGCGCCAAAAATTTGGCGGGAGGAGCTACGGGTAGCTCAGTCGGATAATAATGGAAAGGAATCTCGGATCCGAACTTCCACTTTTCGTCAAGGCTAGAGTTTCTAATGATTAGTAATTTAGTTTAATTTATAGAAAACTTAATTCATTTTTCTCTAATTTATGAATTTATTATTTAAAAAATAATAATTTATAATATAAAATTATCTAGGAGAAATAATTAGAGCCAAAAGTGAAGTTAGGTTCAAATCCACTATGTCCACCTATACATCCCTACAATATTCTACTTATCTTCCCCCTATACGCCCCGTCGTGCGCACTCATAAGTGCGATTTTTTTATAAACAAAAAAAATATAAATCCTATTATCAACTGTTGCTTTTCCTTTGGACGATGAAATTTCATCCAGTAATAATACGTAAAAATATAGTGTGTTAAAGTTAGCATTTGATCAATTTTTCTTGTTTATTTATTTATTCATTATGATTAATCATGTGCACAGTCACGTAATTACTGTATTAATGTACAATAAACTATAATTATTAAATAATATAATATCTAATTTAATTAATTAATATATTTTAATTATACATTAAATTACTTATTTGTGTAGTCATCATGTTTGTTTTACCTAATTTGGGGTTAAGTATTATGTTTTAATTAAGTATATTATTACAAGTTACTCATTATTTTTTTTTCTCATTTTGGGGCACTAACACTAAAAACTGTTTTCCAGTACACATATGAACTCGTCCACACTAAGTTCAAATTTTAACTTTGTTAACTAACTCCCCCAACAAGTAATCTTACACGTGTCCCAACCAAAAAAGTTTTATGTATATGAGCCAGAAAGAAGGCCTATGCATGAGCATGAATGTTAAGAAGTATCCCACATAGATCGAAAGATTATACATAGTGGGTATTTATTACGTAGTAAGAAGGCTCCTAATATAGATTAGTAATTTTTTACTAAGGTATAATAGGGCTATCCATTTCAAGCTAGCCCAACCGGTCGAAGATTATTTACATGAACGTTTTTTGTGACTTAAATTGTTGATGTTTAAAACTAGACTAAAAGATCTTTACAGACTTTAACGAAAACAAGTTAAGACAAAAGAGGTATTGGGAAATTATTTAAGGTGGAGAAAATAATGCTTATATATGTCAAGTGTGTGTTTATAATGTCACTTTTGTGATATGTGTCAATTGTCTCTAATGTGGCATTAACAAAAACTACAAATGTTTGATCACGTTGCCTAAATAGAAGATATTGTCACTGTCATGATGGGATAACATGTAAACATGAGAACTTTTGATCAAAGTACATAGGTAGGGAACATTTGACCATTCTCTAAAGACATTAAGTTTTACAGATACAATTATCGATGTTTCTTTTAATAGAATTGTGGTAATTTTTTAAAAAAATTAAGTTTTCCAAAGCCAATGAAGGGATAAGAACTTTCAACCATATTTTACATCAGAAATTCGAATAAAAACCAATGACAAATTAAATTCCAAGAAATATAAGTTATAGAAGGACAAAATTCAAAAGAAAGTTTGGGGCACTTATGAAATTATAACAACTTGAAAGAATTTCTCGAAAAAATTGACAAAAAGAGGGGAAAAAAAACGTAGTCTATATACGTCAATGGAGGCAATGAGAAAAATTACAAGTTTATGAGTTGTAATCCCTAAAGAATGGAGAAAACAAGTTATAAAAAAATTTCTTTACCGACGTAGAAGGCAAAAACAATATTTAACTTCAATGCACTTTGAATTATAGAATTTAGCACCTTCAAACCCTAGATTAGGTTTTCAATTTAAGAAAAAAAAACTACTAAAAGACTCCATATCAAGGCTTGAAACTCAATAAGAGTGATAAAAATCACTAGGAATGGTAAAGAATGACCTCAACAATGCGATAGATTGCATAGTTTGAAGAAAAAAAAAGAGAAGTTAGCATGTATGAAAGATGTGCCTTGCTAGTTGCATAGGAAAATAAAGACCACTTGATAGAAAAAAATGTTTTAAAGTTAGTGAAAACTTATCTCACTCAAAGATGATGATCTCTCTTGATTTTGGTAGCTACAATCAACTTGAGTTCTTCACTTATTCGGCCATCAAATTTTGTTTTCCCATGCAATAAGAAAAACAATTTGAGTAGTAAAATTTAGGTCCTAGAACCCTGATCTAATACTATGTTAAATTTTAGAACCTTTGAATATTGTAAACTCGGTTAAGTAAAGAAAGAGGGAAGAAAAAGAGAAAAGAAGACGGGAAAAAGGAACAAGAGGTTGAAGGGAAGACTCAGGTGATTAGGGTTCATATGAGATGAGATGAGTGATAGAGAGAGAACTCTTCCTTAAGGCATACCAATAGAAATAACCAAGATTTAGTAATTAAGACTAATTATATGACTACTTTTAATAGGCATCGATTGGATTACATGGCTTCATGCTTGCACTATTAGAGGTCGAGCTGGTGGCATTAACTCCCTTTCCTTTAAAATTACCAAATGACACCATTGAGTTAAGAATGAAAGTGGAGACGGAAAAGAAAAATAGATTGTCCCATTAGGTATGCCAAAAATATTTATGTACGAAAGGGTCTGGTTCGTGAAACGACACAACTATGAGTACAACAACAACAAAAATACAAAGTTTCAAGTGATATAAAGTTTGACCTCCTATTTAATCATTTTATTCAATCTCCATGCACAAACTTAGTGCGAGCCTCACTTAATCTGATGGATGTACTAAAACCTCCTTGGTTGACTAGACTCGATTTGTTACTAGCCTCCACTCGATGCTTAATGAAAAGATGATTTCATATTACCTGTGGTGGCTTCAATGATGGCAACAAAGTAGTGACATATAAAATTGCTTGTTGCTATGAATTTGATGGTCAAGCTTATATAATATTTCTGGTCTCGTAAGCACTAGGTAGGACTAGATGTTTGATGAAAAGATTTGATTTTGTATACGTGTAATGGCTTAAAAGATGGTAACAAAGTAATAACACATAAAATTGCTTGTAGCTATGAATTTGATTAGGCTTCAAACTGATTTAATATTTTTGGTCTTGAAAGCACTATATGAGCCTTTCTTTTCTACCAAATGGAATTTCAATGTACTTAAAACTTAGGAAAACAATTTCAATAATTTTCTCTCCAAAGTTCTTTTAAAAGTTCTCTAAGTCCTATCCTTAAGCTCCAAGGGAAACCTCTGTCAAATGTATGATTCCAAACGAGTTGTTGTTGATTTCTAGGGCCAATATATAAACACAAGAGATCTTAAGGGAACGAGAGAAAATATGAATTTTACCTTTTGGAAGAGAGGAGAAAAGAAACCAAGTGAGAGAAAGAGAGAAGTGTATGGACGAATTTGAGCAAAGAGGAAGGGCTTAAATGCTTTACCCAATACCTCGAGACTGTATTTATAGTTGTGTGAAAGTCTTTACAATGACTATATTACCCTTAGAGTTACATGCCTCAATAGGAAAAAGATATAAGAGGACATACACTAACTTGTATAATTACAATTATATGTCATCTCTATAAAAGTTTTCCTTATTTACTAGTCATGCCGCTCCTACACGCGTGGATATCTTTTAACACCCTATGTTGCCTATGTGTCACTTCATTTGCTCGTGGGGAATTTAGGTAGCAGTTAGGTGACGGTCACCTTTGATTTGATCTAAGTCATGTCCCATGAAATCCGTTTTATTTAATCATTGATTGAACTTTGATCTTAACAATCAAGTCCAATTTTGACTAAAATTTATTTTTTTACCATTGATCAACTATGTGCCTAAGCCTCTATGTTTTGCACCATTGAGAGCATTGACTTTGATCATGGATCGAAGATTTGGCCTTTTCAATCTTGACCATCCATTAATGTCCATAATTTGGATTGTAGCGCAAAAAGGTCCTAAATTTGGTGATTGAATTTTTATGTCTACAATATCCCACATTAATTAGGCATGATTCCACCTTATTTGAGCTTCCAATGGCCCCCTCAATATTCTTATTTATCGCTTTAGAGAAATACAATGTTTTATTTCCCTTAGTCATGCCCCTCTGCAAACCAACCGACACTTTACTGGAAATATAGCGAAGCTGCTGCAGAAAAAAAAAACCTTCTCTAATGGTGAAAGAGTTCAGCAAGCAAGCTCTGACTTCGTCTGGCCAGTGATGGCGTGTCGTGTGCGGAAAAACTCCGAAATTAAGATAAAGTGGAAGAGAAGATCATCCCTAAACCCTAATCATCCCTCTTTAGCCCCTCTGTTGCGCCGTCGATTTCACTTACCTTCCTCAGTTTGATGCCATTGCCTACCCAAATCCCTAAACTTGAACTTCTGCTTCTGGGTTGCGTGTCTGTCGGATAAACAACAGACAGAGAAAAAGAGTAAAGCAAAAGAAATCTATGAACTGGACGTGTCTCCTCCCCGTACGCACGTCGATTCGACACAAGGAACCAACCAGTACGAAATTGCTTCTGCAATGCGAGTCGGCACTCAAACAGAACAGAGTAGGACGGTAGATCAGCAGCAGCCTGAAGACGAGCTTCTTTTATGAGTTGTGTAGGCTTCTCAGTGGTCAAATTTAATCAATATTAACTGTCTTTCCTGTTGCTTTTTCTCGGAAACAGCTGATATGTTTACAGATGACCAAGTTTTTATCCGAATTCCAAGTCGCAGGATTGTCAAAACGTATTTGTCATTATGTCATGTCAATCCCGGGACCGAGTTGCATGCCAAAATCACTTCCGTGGATTGCGGACAATCGAAAGCGCCTGCTTCAGCTGCTCGATGCTGTTCTGGACATTTTTCTCTTTCAGCTACTAAGTTTGCTGAACTTTAATAATGAGAGTTGAGTACGGCGACCAAGAGCTGATATCGAAAGATTCCAATGAAATTTTTTGTTCTGGATAACGATCCAATGTTTGAACTTTTACATCCCAAGTGCAGTTTGCGATCGGCGGTTCCTCGCGCTGAGATCTGCTTCGGCACCTCCTCCAGTTTGATGCCGAAGAAGAGATGGGTTTAACTAAACAGGAAGAATAAAAAACCAGATGGATAATTCGATTTCTCCTATTATATTTTCACTATAGCTATGACGAACAGAAGAGCTCCAGAATCGATGAGTGACCCAAGATCAGAATTGAGAGGATTAAATTAAATTTATTTTAATTTAAAAAATAAAAAGATAATTTTTCTCTTGTTGTCGTTCATAAATCGTCAACAAGCGTTGAAACGGAAAGTTTGGAAGATTTGCAGAACAAAATCTCCCAAATCTCAGAGAACGCTTCGACGATAACCCCATGATGGGCCTCGGCATTCAACGATAGAAAGCAATGGAGGAGCTGCTCCAGATCGTTGGCATTGAACATCTGCTTTTCCATTATCATCTCCAGCATCGACCTGCGGAAATCCTCGTACGGATCCTCCGACCTTTTCACGACCGCGAAGCTCTCCTTCACCTTCCCGTCCACGCTGCATGGGATCAAACGCCGGAAAACCGAGACTCTAGCTGGCGCGTCCATCTCGGGGGAAGCTGGCCGCGTGGGGGTCGCGAATTTCGATCTCCCGCCGCCATTTCGCCTTCCCATCTTCACTCGCCTAATGGGTTTTCGCTTCCGAACGAGCTGGGCCTCGCGGATCGGCTTCAACGTGGGGTTGTAATCCTGAGACGAATCAGTGGTGAAGCTCCAGGGAGAAAACAAAGTCTCCGTCTCGTCATCGTCGTCGTTGGGATAACGTCTATCCCCACCGGCGGCGTCTATCTCCTCGCTGCTAAACCACTCACTATCAGCCGAAGAAGTACTGAACCGGATCCTGATCAGTCGGGAAGACTTCTTCCTCCTCTGCCTTGTCTTCTTCTTCCTCCTCCTCCTAGTTTCTCCCCCAATCGACAAGTCCGTGTCATCATCGTTATCAGTATAATCGATCTTCCTCCGAGGTGCAACAACGTGCCATTTCTCTTCCCGCTGCCACCGATACTCCGACCCTTCATTCGCGGACCTCTCATCGTCCGCAAGCGCCCCCCGACGAGAAGGTCTGGCACTCCGACAACCGCATCCGACGGAGACAACTGCGGTTGACAAATGACGAAATGAACGACGTGGGTGTGGGTTGGCTGCGACAGGGAAGACCGTGTCCACAGCTTTGGGGTTCACCGGGGAGAGACAGAACACAGACACCGGCACAGGATTTTCCGGCAGCGAAGCCGGGTCCTTGGACCGGCAAGATTGAAAAGACGGGAACACTCTGGATATCTTCTGCTTCAACCGCTTCGCCATCTCTCCCTCTATTTCTCTCTTCCCTTGCTACAGAATATAAAAAGTGCGAATCCTTGTGTATATAAAACTAGAAGAGAATGAGAGACTGAACTTTCTTTTGGATTTTTTAATAGAGAAAGAAAGCTGGATCCCGGAGAAGAAGAACAAGGGAAGCCGGCGAGGAGCAACTGTGGGGAGCTCGGACTGGAATCTGCGCCTGCATCGCAGTCATTTCAATCGATTTCTTTATTATATCTGTTAATTCAGAAAGAAACAGAGAGATCTGCGAGCTACGCATGCTCGCGCGGGAAATACGGTTCGAGAACCGAGAAAACAAGCTATACGCTCGACGGCACGATTGAGTGAGAAGCAGACTTCTGGTTTACGCAATGGACCACTATGATCAAGAATAACAATGGCCCATTTGAGTTTTCTTTTGAGTTTTTAAAGCAAAACACAAAGCTGGATCCTGGAGGAGAAGAAGAAGAGGAAGAGAAGCCGGCAAAGCAACTCCGGCTGGATTCTGCCACCTGCAAACAGTCATCTCAATCAATTTATTTACAATATCTGTTAATTAATTCAGAAAGAGCCATGCTCGCCAGAAATACAGATCGAGCACATGGGCCCTCATAGTTAAGTTGATCTGAGCCATCCAAATGACCGAGTTGGGAACCAGATTTTGTAGGAAATACGCAGCCGCTACAGTACACGTGTGTGAAGCGTATTTCGAATATTCTCTCCCATTTCAATATTCAGATTCTTCCTTTGGTTTTTTTTCGTTAAAAAAGATGAAACCAAGGAGAGCCCAGTCACGGTGGACGCGACGAAGCGCTCCGACTTTTCCACGTCAGCGGTACGGCCGCTTGCTGGCTTACAGGGTCGAATTTCCTGAATTCTCGCTACGCGTTTTGACGTTTGACTCGGCTTCGGTTCGGATTCTTGGAGTAATTCTGAGAGACATTGACGGGATCCTAGGAGTCGTAATCATTATGCATGTGTTGCTTCGAATCATCAATCTCGTTTAAACATATTGGGCTGATCTAATATGATAAATCGGACGGCCAAGATAGTTATTTTGCATGATCAATGATAATCTTGTGGATTCACTTGATAAGAGGCAACATGGGATATGCAAAAAATGCCAAAGACATTAGTGTTTGCATCTTGTATATCTCAAATCAAGAGAATCTCTCCATTAAAGTCCTACCATAATGTTTCCTATGGGACTAGTCTATGAGTCTACAACATGGTTTGGATAGATTTTCTTTTTCATAATAATTCTGACTCTGTACGACTTTTTTCTGTGAGAGTTAGGTGAGACTCTTCTATACATGATTTTAAAAAGGATTTTTGGTCTTCGATTTTTTTTCCTGAAAATATATTCTTCACATATGCAATTATTCAAAAATGTAAAAATTTTATCATTTGTGCTCCCCTATTCTTGAATATTTTAGTTGCATGAAAATTACCATGTAGAATTCTTAATTGTAGATTATACTAATTCTTCTTCTTCTCATAAGTGAAATTTAGAAGGAGGCACAACCATGCAACACTCAACTTCTAATCTCATCCCCATACTTTTCCTTTAATTCTCCCCCTTAAGCAATGGTAATGATCCTAGGTTGAAACAAATAAAATCTAGAGTGAGTAACAGTGATAAAAACCTAAGTATACCAATAAAGATGTCTCGTTGGACTTAAAAACACCTAAAGCAACGCACTAAAGGGTTGACCAAAATGATAGTAGGAAAACAACACCCAAGTAAAGGGTAATGGGGGATTAAAGAGAGGGAAAATAACCACCACAATCAAGTAACAAAAACACAAAACTTAAAAATAATATCGATGCAAGATATTTCATATCTTGAATGAGAATATCATGGAGTGATTAAGTCAAACCAAAAATATGTGTTCTTATATTTTCTATGACCACTCGATTCTCTTCGTTTTGTAGCTTGACCTTTATTGATTCCACTGCAAATATCTCCTTAAATATACATCAGATTGAAATGAAATGGTATCATTATTAAACTAGACTTCTATACCTTTCATATAAGTATAATATATATTCATAAAATATATTTTTTTAAGAGAAAGAATCTGATAGATTTTGGACTCTGTAATCTGGCTGAACTATGTACTATTTTTTCTTTGGCCTAAATGACCATTGATTATTGCAAAATTGATATCCCCCTCTAGAAAACTTAGATTGAGAATTGGTTTAATACGGTACGGAATAGACTTACAGATATTTATTTTGACATTTATATCTCCATATATAGTCTCATTTTTAATTACATAAAATGGCTCAAAACTTGAAGCTATATATTGTTGCTCGAAAGACTTTTGCAGTTCGATTTTTGCTGCTTCAAGTATCAGTTTCTATTTGTAGAAAACTTTGATTGCTAAAATTCTTTTTTTTTTGGAAAGTAGAGCCGAAGATATAAAGTTATAGGTGTGATATATCATAAAATAATCACATTATCTTTGTGGGTTTATCAAGTCGACTCACAAAACCCACTGTGATACCATGTTGAATCTCTGACAAAGAGAAAAACTTCACTAACTTATTGTAATTTGAGTACATGATTTTCTATTTATAACAGAGGAAACAAGTATAATCCAATAACAATTAAACTACCCTTATTTTAGTTACATCCAAAATTAAACACTAAAATATAAGTCTTAGAATAATTGAATAACTAGATATAAATAGAAGACTAACATAACTAAAATACCTTTAAACTGAGACTCTTATGTGAGATTTCCTTCCATAATAATTTTTGCTCTGTAAGAGTTTTGTTGTGAGATTTATGTGAGACATTTTCGTACCTACTTTTCGACACAAAGAAAGTGGTGTTTTATTTTATCTCACCAGAATAATCAAGTAATGGGGAGACAAAAGATGAAGATTTTGTAACTACAATTTTTTTTTTTCTGCAAAAGAAGATTGAAGATCAATTTTTTTTTTCATTGCAAGCTAAATTTATAAATGCCAAATTAAGAGGGAGTGTTAAACAATAGGGTATATAAAAGACTTACATGACTCTCACAAAATGAAGTTTCATAAAACAACAAACCATATGATGGAGTCTTACAAAAATATCACAAAAAAAATCTTACGAAAAAGTCTCAATTAAAATGTGTTTTAGTTACGTTAATTTTTTATTCTTATTTAATTATTTAATTACTCTAGGATTTATCTTTAAGTGTTTGACTTTGGGTGTAATTGAGATATGGGCAGTTTAATTATAATTTGATTCTATTTGTTTCCTTTATTGTAAATAGAAGCTCATTGTACTTAGTTATAATTAAGTAAATAAATTATTTATCTTTCCCATAAATTCAACAACATGTAGTTCAAGTACCAATAATTTGAATTTAGATAAAAGGGTAAAGGGTCCATACCCAAGTGGTAATTACTGTATTGGCTATGAGTTTTTGGAGAGGGGTCTAACCCTGTAGTTCACGTACTAACAAAGTTGAATTTAGTAAGAAGGGTTAAGGGTCCATAACCAAATACTAATTTGTGATTAGTATGATGTATTGACGACTCGACCCTGAATTCACTGGGATTGAGTTGCTTATGATTTCGAGTTGTGATTGTGGACTCTCTATTTACCCCCAATTCTTCATTTGGGGGGGGGGGGGTTCCCCGGGGAAAGTGAGAGGGAATGTAAAATACTTGTTTGTGTTGGTGTGCGCAATGGAAATTGTAGTGTAAAGTACTTGTTTGTGTTAGTGTGCACAATGTAAAGTACAGTGTAAAATACTTGTTTGTGTTAGTGTGCATAATGGAAAGTGTGGCGTAAAGTGCACAAAATTTATTTATTAAATAAAATATTTTGATATATCTGACTTTGAGAAAATTAAATTAATATTAGTTAATACATTTCAGTTACGCTGCTCACTAACAGGGCCTATAAGTGATTTAACGTGTAGTATTAGAATATTAATATCCTAATTAATGAAAAACTATATTATATTACGTAATGATTATAGTTTATTATAAATTAATAAAATAATTAAGTGTGACTAGAATAAATTATTAAAAAATAAAAAAATAAAAAATAACATAAGTGAATATAATAAATAAATAAATTATTTTTTAATAACATAAGATATGTTTTAAGATTAAAAACCACTAATTTAATATAATAATAAAGAATTAATATAATAAATAAATATATATTTATCAATAACATAATATTTTTTTATGTATTATTAATTAATAATATATTGTCACAAAATTTAAAACCATGGGTTTAATTAATTATAGCAATGGGATAATTAAACAAAAACAATTTATCAAATATTTATTTTAATAATATTTTAATTATGACTATTAAATCACTAATTTAATGTAGTAATTATAAAATAAATATAATTATTTTATAAATAAAAAATATAAATTATTATTTTTATGACGATGGTTTAATTTTTTTTAACTTAGGAAAAATTAAACCATCGTCTTCCTCATGGCGTGCGTTGTCTTCCTCAGTGGCTATCTAGCGAGCAACGACGACAGAGGCAGCGGGCCAACGGGCAACGACGATGGAGGCGGCGGGCCAACGGGCAATGGCGACGGAGGCGGCGCTTCGACGGAACGCCGAGAGGGAGAAGAGAGGGAGGCGGAGAGGCTCTACGACAGAGGCTCAACCTCCCTTACTCTGCGACGAAGGTTGAGAGGGAAAGGAGAGGGAGGCCGAGAGAGAAGAGAAGCCGAAGGTCACACAATAGAGGGCGATTGAAATCGTCGAAGGTCGCGAGCGAGCGAGTGAAATTTTTTTTTTCTCCGAAACCCTCGTTCGACATAGCTTCTTTCTCGACAGCCCGAGCCTAAGATGTAATTGAGCGATGGTAAGTGAATTCATAGTTGGACCCCTCTGAATTCACTTACCATCACTTTATGCCTAAAACGGGGGTAAGAGAAATACATGTATTTTACTTTCCCCTTATACTTATATTGTGCACTAACGCCCTCTGAATTCACTTACCATCACTTTATGCCTAAAACGGGGGTAAGAGAAATACATGTATTTTACTTTCCCCTTATACTTATATTGTGCACTAACGCATTTTGGTTCCATTTACCCAGCATAATTGAAATACGCTACTCACTAACAGCCTTGATCTCACGTGCAGGCAACCGGATTTCGCCGACACTGACTCGGGTCCCGAGTCAGAATCCGTGATCCGAGTCGCGTGCGTGGAGTGTCTTCGATCTTCAGTATCCTGCCTACCCTCCGATACCTGAACCTGATTGCTGCCAAAACCTAAATCGGTGAGGGACGACTACGATCCTTGATAGAGATTGAGGAAACTCCATTGGCGTCTCTTTTGCACAGATGGAGAAGGGGAAGGGCTCCGTTAGGAAATGGGCAATCGATTTTGCGGAAGGTCATGATCCTAGAGAAATTCCAGATCCGTTAGGCTTCGATCGGGCTTCACAAGACCAGGTCGTAGCTTACCTCTTTTTTATTTTATTTTATTATTTTTGGGTACGTTGACTCCGTGCTGGAATTCCTAATAGTAGAAGGCGTTTCTGATTCTAGACTTTCAATCTTTACAGCTTCCTGGTTGTTATGTGAAAGTTTCTGTCTGAACTTTGTATCTCCATCTGGCAGGACGATTCAACGATTAGCCGACAGAAGAAGGAAAGTGAGGCGGCCTGGAAAGCACAGGTATTATTGGAGGTTGTTGGTTTTTCTTTCTAGGGGTAAATAACTCAGTTTAGCTTGGCATTAGCGTCTCTCTTATCACTCAATATTTTAGTTTTTTTTTATTTATAATTCTCTTCCTGCTAAAAGTTGTCAGAGTTTAGTTAACTTTTGATGAACGTACTTTGTGGGAAGATATGCTGCTAGTTGTTGATTCAAGTCCTCATTTTTGCATGAGAAGAAAGCCTGGGAAGTGGCTCAGGCCCCGTTCAAGAATTTGTTGATGATGGGTTTCATGATGTGGATGGCTGGGAGCACTGTCCATTTATTTAGCATTGGTATCACATTTTCAGCTCTTTGGCAGCCTATAAGTGCGCTTCAAAGCGTTGGAAAGGGTATGACTCTTGCAAATGCTTGGATTACATCGGTACTCTTGTTTTATGTTTTCTGTGAATGCATGACTTTTTTCAGTGTATTTTTAATATATTGTTAGTCATCCAAATCAAGGTAGTTAGTGCAACATCTCCTTCTGTGTGAAGTACTATTCCACATCTTTTGATTGAGCCTTTGGCTCCAGAGCGACAAACTTTAGAGTAGTATAGCAATGTACTGTAGATAGAATATAAATTGTGCCTTCTATTTACACTTTCCGTCTATTATTCTTGTCTCTTCTTTTCTTGTGTCTCCCACTTACAGTCATTTACACCCTTTCCTGTTAAGTGCTTCTCATTACGTGCATGCTGTGTTACACTTCCACCCTCTCTTAAGTATGTCTGTAGTCTTGGAGAAAATTCTTCTGCAGTCTGAGATGGCACAGGGTCAGTCATAATTAGAGTACCGTCTTATTTTTTAGTAGGTAGAGGGTAATCAATCACATTAAAGGGAAGATTATTACCTCAGTTATGATTCTCTGTTCTCCTTTTATGTTGATTCGATCCTTGATTTGGTTAATTATTCTTATTGTACTCATCTGAAGCAGAAAAACATTAAGAAATATGTGGTGATACCATTGTCCCACACCTTTTTATGGTGATTTGGTGTTGGTAGGTTTTAATGCCTTTCTGTATGATGAAAGTTACAACAGTTGTCTGAAGGTCTCACAAATCTCTGTGGATCCTTAATACTTAAAAAAATGACCATATTCCTTGAATGCTAACATGACTTAAGAAGTTAGGAAAAACATGAAGAAACGCTCTTTTGATAGTTTGCTCTGTATGTTGCATGAGTCTGTGAGTACTAATGGATGGGTCAATTTGGTGTGAGAGGCAGGTTCTGCTTCCAGATTTTAGTCGTAGGCTTCATTTTGTGTAAAATTTGGTAGATGTCCGTGAAAATTCTTATTTCTCAGTAAAATTAACGTCTTAAGGATTCAATGAATCGTGGCCATTCTTACTCATGAACATGTACAATCACACACTCATGCATACACATGCTTTTGTATATACAAATTTGTGTGGATGGATAGGTATTCTTCTTTGAAAAGTCCCACTGTTGATGGATTTAGATATTATGAGTCTATGACTTAGCATTTGATTGATACAGGTATAGTGGGAAAATCCTGGGATTCCCACTCTTTTGTAGCTTGTAATTGGATATGATGTTTTCACTTTTTCCATTATCTATACAACTGACCAATATGTTTGTACCCATTGACAATGAAATTTTACAGTTTTTGAGCCATATAAGGATTCAAGAGTAGATACTCTCGTGCCCAAGTTGCTCTTCATAGCTTTAAATTTGGCAGGACTGACACTGGGTGTTTGGAAGGTTAGCCATTTTTATTATGCTATAAATTCTTGCTGAAGCAGATGATTCTTTGTGTTGAACATGAAGAACAGATAATTTTGATCCCTTTTTCATGTAATACTAGTACAAGATCGATATTTTTCTCAAAAAAAAAAAAAAAAAAAATACTAGTACCAGATCATCTGTGACTCTTGTTTCTTTTGAAGAGGATCAATATTGTCTTGGTTTGGTGCTTCTCTTTTCCTTATCTCATGCTTTGCCTTTTGATTGCGGCAGTTGAATACGCTGGGTCTTCTTCCCACACATGTATCAGACTGGGTTTCATCCCTACCTCCAGCTTCGGTAACATATTTTTGTTCTTTTGTAACATTTACCTTTGATCTTACGGTCTACATATAAAAGTCATGTTTGGACTTTTCTTGGAAGAATATGGAGAAGAAACAATTGTTTTTTATTTTTTCTTAAGCGGCTTTAGTATGTTCCTAGATCCTAATATGAAGAAACCATCAGTGTACCATTAAATGTAAAGGCATTTCTTGTTCCTGATGGTTGATGTTTCTTTTTCTTCTTCATGGTCTAACATCATCCTTTCTTCGTCATAAAACTCCTGATTTTGAACTAGAAATTCAACAATTTGTTAAGTCATTGATACCTTGTCTTTTCGCCTTGTTATGATTTTTTTCTCATCATATTTGATGATTTGTTTTATCATGTGCTGCACTTCAAACATGATCATTTAGTTTTTTTCTGTTATCCTATGTCTGACTTCTGTGTTCTTTCTTTACCAATTGTAGGAGGTCGAGTATTCCATGGGTCCTGTTCCACATTAATGTTCATTAGTGGGAAAGAAATGGATCCTTGGAGTAAGTTTGAATTGTTATTTCCAATTGTAGGAGGTTGAGTATTCCATCGGTGCTGTTCCAGAATTGCAACAGCAGCAAGTTTGATTCTCTTTCCTTTTCTATATTATAGTTGCAAAAGCTAATCCAAACCAACTCCGGGAGGTTTGGTAAAATACTCCAAATTGGAAAAGCATACCCAACTTCACTCAACCTGGGTATGGTTTTATTCTAAAATAAAATTTCTATGGTTTTATTCTAAAATAAAATTTATAATCATGTAAAATTATAAGGAGAGAGTCATAGAAGTGACAGGTCACTGTCCTCTATTGAGACAATTGATGTGTACAAATTTGTATTGTATACAAAAATGTATTTTGGAAAGTAGTGGATTATGGTTTTAGGAGTAATCAATGTTGTTATGGACTGATGTGCAAACTCAATCTTCAGCCGGATCTTCTTTTTCTTAAAATTGGTTGCTTTGGCTGTGGTGACTGTCTTGTTGCACTTTGTTGTACCTCCTTTGCTCCCTCCAATGGCTTGTCTACCCAACCATTTGCTATGAGGTAAGTACACGTTCTCATTTGATTTCTTTAGTCTTTTTTTCTTAAGTCTCTAATATTTTACTTTATTTGTTTTTGTTTCTTTCACTCGATCTAGATTTGAGTGCATCATTTCAGTCTTTTTCTTTACCTCTCTTCACTTGAGATTTGGGTACAAAAATCTAATCATCAAAGTCCAGTCCATGGCTTAAATCATCGATATTGATTGATGATCAAGATTGAAGGAACCTGATCACCAGTTGATTAATGGTCAAAGTCAAAGCTCTCGATGGTCAAAACATGAAGGTTTTGTTAAATAATAGGTCAATTATAAAAATCAGAAATTCAGTTAAAATTGGGATTGGGTCAATGATAAGATGAAGTGCGTTGTAACATGGTCATAACCAAACGAGAACCCCCTAAGCATCACCTAAATGCTACATTGGTGACAAGTAATAGAGAGAAAAAAAGTTGAGATGGTTGAATTACTTCCACCATTTTATTAGAGGCATCCCTTAGCTGAAAGAGGGAAACTTTTGGAGAACTTTGGGAAAGTATTGTATAGAAAAAAATTGTTGGAGAATTTCTCTAAGTTTGAAGTGTGTTGAAACTCTATTCATGAGAAAAAAAAAAAACTCAAATTGTATTCTTGACACATCAAATCTCAAATCTCAAATCAGTTTGAAGTTTTGTCGGATTTGTAGCAACTTTCATTCTTCTTTGACATGTTAGGTGAGTAGTTTGTACGAAAAGTAGAGTTAAAAGGATAGTAACAAAGTATTGGCAAAGAAAATTACTTGTGGTTATAAATCCGACATGGTTTTAGGTTAATTTAAGATTTGAGGTGTTGGGGGTATAATTTGAGTGTTTCTTTTCTCACAAATGGAGTTTCTCACACTGAACTTAAGAGAAATTTTCCAATAATTTTCTCTCCCAAAGTTCTCCATTTGTCTCTCCAATAGTTCCTAAGGGGTCATCTTCTTCCTTTTCTCTTGACTAGGTATACTTTCATGGGGAGAGAGACATGTAGCAAGACTCATTCTTCTTTTCATGAGAGCATGACATATCACCCATTTTGAAATGCCACCTATTCCTATGAAATAGAGCTTTTCTATAACACCATGTATAACCTATGTTTTACCTTCCTTCCTTGGATGAAGCTTTCTTGCAATGCCACGTTTCAATGATATGCTACCTCCATTGCTTGGGTGGAGTTTTCTTGCATTATGTGACATTTAGGTGATGCTTAGGTGGCTTTATTTTATTTGATCTTGGTTGTGGTCCCTTTACAAGCTACTTCATTTTGACCATCAATTGGGTTTGATTTTAGTAATTGATCTTAGTTCTTGACCAAATTTTTTGGTTTAACCATTGATTGATTATTTGATAGACCTCAATGCTTTGATTGTCGAGAGTTTTGGTTTTGACTATTGGTCAACTAGTGATCGAGATCCTTCAATTTTGATCGTCGATTAGTGTCAATGATTTGGGCCATCGACCAGGGTCTTAACTTTGATGATTAAATTTACATACCTATGATGCCCCCCTTCAAGATTTTGTTTAGTTGGATGGACAAGGATTGAAGCACCTTTCACTTGTTCAAATGGGTCCACTATCAGATTCTAACTTCTCTTGCAAGTGGAACTTAGGAGATTAGTTAATCTAATACAAAAATCCTTTTTGTTATTGGGACACTTTGGTTGTGGACGTTTAAATATACCTCCTAAACTTGATATTGCATATTAAACCGTCTTCCACACGTCCTATCAAAACTGATCTGACCATTCAAATTAGTAACTAACGTGTAACTGTATAATCCGATGATTCTGATCTGTAACCGTCCATCTGGGCTTGTCTATCCTGTTAAGATGGTTGATTTTGTATTATACAAGATCAATCTTTCTTAGCCCCACATATGTCCACATACGCACACATGCGTGTCCTCATGATCTTCACTTTAAAGAATGTTTTACATTCTTCACCATTTTTTAAATTTGAAAGCTGACAATCGACTTAAAAATAATTTTAAAAACAAGGTTCTTGCAACCAGTACACTATTGTTTGAGATTACATGTGTCTTTTGAACTTGAACCTTCATCTTTGTAATTCGCTACCTATACCCGTCCTAAGAAAACGAATTTTAAACTTAGAGTTTATGTATAGGCTTTGAGAATATAGAACAACTAAGTGTGAATCCGCATATGATTTTCATCAAGGTAGCACGTTACTTTTTATGTATAGGCTTTGAGAATATAGAACAACTAAGTGTGAATCCACATATGAGTTTCATGAAGGTAGCACGTTACTTTCTTGTGAAGGTATCTTGTCTTGTGAGTGCCTTTAAGAGAATGTCTTAATTATTTGTTAGTGTGTCTCCACAGTCACACTCACATGATGATATCTCCAAGGGTATATTGTAGCTGTATACCTTGCTATAATAACCTCGATATCATTAAGGCATTACACCAACTTCATATTTAGTGAAGTTAACACCTACTTCATTGAGATGAACTGAATTTGTTTTAATTTGGTGCTCCTACTAGTCTCTCATTCAACTTATTTTTTCCCATTGAACCTTCATCTTGGGGTTTTCATAGGTTTAGATTTCTATTGACGATGATTCAAGTAATAGGATTTATTCTCATCCTTGTTGAAGCATACTATACTTGTCCTCTGGACAAGCTCTTGGTAAGATGATCTGCCAAGTTTTCCACTTATTTAGTATAAGTCAAAGTTATAGCTTCAATGGTTGTGAGTTTTGTCAAAATTTTACATCGAAACTCAATATAATTTTTACTCTTAATTTTTGTTTTAGTCACCTAACTATCACACTTAATTAGGATACTTTGAATTGGCTTATCCATCACGGGAATGTTTGATAATAAACTCCTAACCATTCGGCTTCTCCATGAGCGAACTCTAAGGTTACCCTTTCAGCCTCCATAGTGGATTTGGTAATAAAGGTTTGTTGGGAAGATTTCCAAGTGAAAATACCACCACATAGTATAAATACAAAAGAATTCTCAAGTATTAGTTCTAAGGGCTGATATTAATAAGGAAGGCTGATATTTTTGCCTTCTAAATCACATTTTGCAAAAAAAAAAAGAGCCCATAGGGTACCCTTGCCATCGATCCATTCAACATCTACACCAACAAGAAGATGCGGGATCGTTTGCTGTCATGTTTGGAGCAATCATACTTTGATTAGCATTGGGATTGTCTTATCCTGAATTGGAATTGGACTAAGTCTTTAACTCTGAAGACTAATAATTTTTTTAATTGCAAGCTAAAGCTATAAACTCCAACTTGAGAGGGGTGTTGAAGATCAGGTATGAAAGAGTCTTACATGATTCTCAAACACAAGAAGTCTTACAGAGCCAAAATTAATATAATGGAGTCTAAAATGAGTCTCATGGAATGAGGTATCACAAAAGAATCTTAGTTAAATGTATTTTAGTTATGTTAATCTTTTATTTATGTTTAGTTGTTTAAATATTTTATGGTTTGTCTTTTAAGTGTTAGACTTTTGGCATAACTGAGACATGGGACTTAATTGTAATATGATTTTAATTATTTCTCTATTAGAAATAAATGCTCATTGTACTCAGTTATGATCAAGTTAGTGAATTATTACTCTTTTCCAGAAATTCTACACTACCGTATTCATTTAATATTATTGATTTTTAAAGAATTAATCTATTACAATATATAAATAAAAAATATTAAAAATTAATGAATTTCTCTCTTTTTAGTTTTAAATATATATAATTATAGTCTTAAAAAATAATGATAAGTTAATTAGATCAGGTTAGGGCCGGGGTTGGTTTGGGTTTGCTAATACATGTCTATACCCAAACTCGTGTTGGTTTTTTCTTTAATCTCGTTCCTGATCCGCAAAGTGAAATTTAAAACCTGTCCCCTGGTTTTTGGACCTAGTTGGGTCGGGTTGGATTCTTCATGAAACCCAACCCGGTACCCACCCATAATCGCCATGACAATTGGTGCACGTGGGTGAGACTAATCCGTTTGAGTGAGTTGTTTCAATATAGGCTTGCCAATTAAATTGGCAAACCCAGTTGGGTCAGCTGAGTTTTGTCTCTTCCATAATTTTTTCTTCTTGTACTACCTACATGGGGGAGGAAGTCCAGTTGAAACTCTTTTTACCTAGCTACATGACTAACTTGTTTGCATATGCGGTCTGCATCAGTGAAGAAATCTTTAATAACAAGGACCGATTCATCCTCAAGCCAGATGCTAGCCATGTATTCGTTCTCCAAAAAAGATTCACCTCCTACTATGCTCTAGATGTTGACGATCCCTCCCCGTGATGTAACAAACTTTATGCCCTCTTAGACATGTTAAGTATTAAGATGGGCTCATGAACTCAGTAGGATTTTTTCTGACTGTTCCAACTAGATCAAATAGAGGTTTTTTTCTCCTTTTCTGTCAAGTACCGAAGAACACTTTGAACTTCCTCAAGAACATCAAGAATACTATTTTCTCTTTAAGTGCCCAATTATTTTCTTCATTGTCTCTTTCTCTTGTCCTATAGCCATATGTATAGAGCATCCTACACATAGAAGGAAAATTTCCCCCTTAGATCTACATATTGATCTTATCGTCCAGATCTATAACTGCTCGATCACACAACATATCAATAGTGCTTGATCTGATCATTCGAGTGTTCAAGTGTTTGCACATGTGTTTTTTCATTAAAATACATAACATTCTTCACATTTTTTAAAATTTGAAAAGTTGCACATGAATAAATAAGATAAGAGAATTTCAAAAACAAGGTTCAAGCTATCGATATGATAGGTGTCTTTCAGACTTGACCTTTATCTAGTTGGTATTTCAATACCCACACCAACCCAAGTGAATGAATCTCCAACTTGGACTTTATGTATAGGCTTTAAGAATTAGAAACAACTAAGTGTTAATCCTACATGTGAGTTCCATTGGAGTAGCAAGTTACAATCATGCACATTTATCTTCTTGTGAGTGATTTTTTGATATCAAACCTTAATTTTCTGTTAGACTATGGCCCTATAGTCGCACTCACACCAGTGATATCACCAAGGGTACTCGACAACTGTATACCCTACTATTATAGCCTCGATATCATTAAGGTATACACTAACCTCATATCTAGTGCAATTGACCACCTTCTTCATAGAGATGGGACGTGAATTGAATTAGCTTTATTTTGGTGCTCTTACTAGTCACTCATTCAATTTTTTTTTCTTATTGAACCTTTGTCTTGGGATCTCTAGTTATATAGGTTGGGTTACCATTGACGGTGACTCAAGTAATAGACTTTAATCTCATTCCCCTCCAAGCATACTGTACTTGTCCTCTCGACCAAGTTTTCCACTAATTCAATATAACTCAAGGTTATAACTTTAGTAAATAGGAATTTCTTCAAAATTTTATATTGAAGCTCAATATGCGTAGAAGACTAAAGATTATGATTTTTACTTTTAACATTTATTATAGTTACCTAATCATCATAATTAATCAATATAGCTAGAATTGGCTTATCCATCATAGGAATGTTTGAAAATAGACCCCTTGGACATTCAACTTATTTGTCAACCAACTTCAAAGCTACCATTTCAACTTCCATAGTGGATTTGGTAAAATTAAGGTCTTCTTGGAAGATTTCCAAGCAACAACACCATCGCATAGTGTAAATACAAAACCACTAGAACCTTTTATGTTATCAAAATCAGAAATTCAGTTTGCATCACTATGCCCTTCCAATACAATAGGAAATTTAGTATAGTGTATTCCATAGTGAATGGTACCTTTCAAATATTTAAGAAGTCCTTCAATAGCATCTCAATGAGTATCGAAGTTACTCGTACACCTACTAAATCTTCCTACTATGTAAGAAATATCTAGTGTGGTATAATTTGAAAGTACATCGTATGAGAAACACTATCCCCACCATTCTTCTTTAATTTTATGCTAAAATCATATGCGGTACTAACTTGTTTACAGTTCCCTTACCCGAATCGTTTCAAAACCTTTTTCACATAATGAAATTAATTGATTTTTTATTATTATTTTGATTCCTAATGTAGATTTTAGGATTCCATGTTTGATAACATCGATTAAGGTAGTGAAGGAAGGAAGAAGGAAGAAAGGAAAAAGAGAAGAGAGGAAGAAAAGAGAACAAGAGTGCAAAGAGAGAGACGAAGAGAGAGAGAGAAAGAGAGAGCTTGTTGGTGAAAGAGAGGCGAGGATTAGGGACGTGAGATTGGATACCTTAATCCTCCTTAAACTTTATTTATAGATGTAAAAAAATAAGAATTACAAGAATACCCTTCATCCTAGTAGGTGTAAATAAAAGACAAGACTATGAGCTTATTACATCAATGACAGTCAATGTTGATCATATATTCTAACAACCCCCCTTAAACTAGTCGTGAGAAGACATTATATGCCCCTAGCTTTGTGCATACAGTGGAGAGAGCTTTTGAGCTAACTGGTTTTGTGAGTATATGAGCAAGTTGCCTTTGAAACAAGACATCATTAAGACATATAATACATGCTTTCAACTTCTCAGTGACAAAGTGATAATCAACTTTGACATGCTTTGTTCTCTCATGAAAGACTGGGTTGGAGGCAATGTATATTGAAGTTTGATTATTATAGTGGAGTTCCATCAGGCCACCTTTGTTGAATCCCAACTCTGCTGGGAGGGATTTTAATCCATAGAAGCTCGCTTACAGCATGTGTTATAGCTCTATATTCCACTTTGGCAGTAGATCTTGCAATAACATTTTGTTTTAACATTTTCATGTAACAAGGTTGCCTCCAACTAAAGTACAATACCTTGAGGTGGAATTTCTATCATCTAGAGATCTACCTAATCTGCATCAACAAAACTTTCAATATTAAGATGACCCATGAAACTTATATAATTGCCCTTGTCTTCGAGCCTTTTTCAAGTATTTGAAGATTCCCTCCCATACTTGCCAATGAGAGATTTGAGGTTTATGAATGTATTGAATGTAAGACTAACTGCAAAGAAGATATTTGGTCTAGTCACATTAAGATAAATCAACTTCTCGACCAGCCTTTGGTACTTGCTGGATCAACTTCTTCTCCATAACCAACATATAATTTTCTATTTGTATCCATAGGGGTATCAATAGGATGACATCACATCTTTCCTATGCCTTTTAGCAAATCGTGTACATATTTCCTTTGTGATAGAATAATGCCATGCCTGGATTGAAGGACTTCAATACCAAGAAATTACTTGGGGAGTCCCAAGTCATTTGTCTTGAATTCACTGCATATCTTGTGTTTGACTTGACTAACGCCGGTAGTATCGCTCTCTGTCAAAATAATATCATCTATATATACAAAAAGTAACATCACACCCTTATTAGTGTGCTTGACAAATACAGAATGACCCACAGAGCACTTTGTGAACCTAAACCACAAAGGACATCCAAGCTTCCTATCATGCATCTGAATCACGTCCTTACACCTAATTTATCTAATGTTCTCTCTTGCATAGGAATTTGTCCAGATTCTCTCTCGTCCTCTGAGTGTGATAGCGTGTAACTCCCTCTTTTGTTTTCAATCTTTGTGAGCTCAACAATCTTGGAAAGTTAAAGGAATTTGGCTCAGTGGGTGTTGCTTTCCTAAGTTTCTTCCTCCCATTTCGTGTACGTATCTTTGTTCTGCAACTATTCCAGGGATCTGTTTTAAACAATTCATGCTGGCTCTGCATGGTTGCTCTAATTGTACAAGAAACGAGAAGCGAAGCCACAAGGCGTCTCTTCGATGGTGATAAGTTTAAACGACGGAGTCCCCATTAATGGGTCCAGGTCATACCTGCATTTAAGGGATAAAATAATTGATAGAGATCAAAATGATCAGGATAAGAAAAGTTGAGATTGTCTCAACTTGTAACTCTACATTCATGTACATTTGTAATTCTAAAATCATGTAAATCCTTTTATCATTCTGTAACTATAAATACATGTATCAATGAAAGTAATAACATTGGGAAATACTCTTTTATCAATTTCTACATGGTATTAGAGCTTAAGATCTGATTTTCTCTGTCGCCACCGACCATTGGTACCTGAGCCTCGACCTCTCGACACTGAGCTCACTCTCTTTAGAGCCCCGTAAAATGTTCTGTTGCACCCATTCTTTCGACTGTCTTGCGTCATCAAGTGTTTATCGCAACTGCCATAAACAGTCGCGTGCCATCGTATACTGTGCCACCGTGTGTCGCCAATGATTCCGTCATCGTTGATGTAGGCCACCGCACGTTGTCACCGTTGACCTATGCTCTGCTCCAAGTTTCTACAAAGTCTGTTGACGGTTCTAAGAAACTCTGCAACCAACCGTTGCCGCACGCTGCCACAACCCATCGCCGCAAGCCACTGGAGTGAGTCACTGGTATTCTTCTTTACCATTTTTTCTCACCCGTCGTCGCTGCACGACCGCCGCACGTTGCCGTAGGCAGTCGGAGCGAGTCACTAGCTTCCCGAGTTTTTTTTCTAGCAACATTCGGTTTGATCCGAGGTTTGATTAAATCTCGAGAAGAAGAAGAGAAGCGCACGTGTGACCTTCACATGTGCGAATCCCACACGTGATTTTCGTACGTGCGAAGCAAAAAAAAATTTTTACTCATGGTTTTTGAAGATTCTCGTATTACTATTCCTAATGCTCATGACCCAACCACACCGTTGAAAGTACTCCACATCCACATCTCGGTCAAACTTACCTCCACAAATTATTTTAGTTGGAAAGCTCAGATAGAGGCTATTCTTTTTGGTTATGATCTCCTCAAGTTCGTTGATGGTTCTTACTATCTGCCGTCTGCCACAAAGATGATCAATAATCATGTTGTTCCGAATCTCAAACAAACTACGTGGCTTCGTCAGGATAAGCTTATTTTTTGTGCTCTTATTGGTACTCTCATGAAGCCTGGACTATTTTGGACAGTACATATGGTTGGCCCTCGCGAGGTCACATCAAACAGATCAAGGAGCAACTCAAACATACCACTAAGGGATCTCAATCGATTTTCGAGTATATGCAGTATTTTAAACGCGAGCAGATGGACTTGCGGCCCTAGGAAAACCCGTAGATCAAGAGGATCTCACTGAGACAATTCTGGATGGGCTCGATGATGAGTACAAACCAATTATTGATAATATCAATGGTCTTGACACGCCTATCTCCTTTAATGAGTTGCATGAAAAACTCATAAACAAAGAAGTCTCGCTACGTGTTCAACAAGCTCACTCCTCTCCATTTCCAGCTTCTACAAATCCTGCCAGTGTTCGGTCCAATTCCAGTAGGACCGGTAATCGTAATCACCGACAGAAAGGGGTGCCTTGATCACGCTCACAATCAGATACTACTTCCAGTCTCCACAATATCATCACTCCGGATGGTCGATCTCAACCTCAACCTTATCTTGGCTGTTGCCAGTTATGCTGGAAAAAAGGATTCATCGTTCCACAGTGTCCTATTTTTCGCCAGATGCAACAGTCTCTGCGACCTCCCCAGGCTCCTTGCACCACCTCTCATTGGCAACTTCGTCCTGCGACATCATGGCAACCACGTTTTGAAACCACCACTATTGGTTCTCCTTGGCTTCTGGATAGTGGAGCATCGCACCATGTCACCACTGACTTGAGTAATATCTTTCTTCATACTTCTTATGACGGTACTGACGACATTATGATTGGTGATGGCATGGGTCTTCCTATTATTCACACTGGTTACAAATCTCTCTCTACACCTTCTAGTACATTTGATTTAAATAATGTTATTTGTGTTCCCACTGTGCAAAATAATCTTGTTTCTATTTCTCAAATTTTCCAAACTAATCATACTTCCATTGAATTCTTACCCACTTCTTTTCTTGTGAAGAATCTTCGTACGAGGGTAATACTTTTTTAGGGTCAAACTAAGGATGGTGTGTACGAATGGCCATCGTCCCAAGTCCAGTTTCCACCAATAATTATTTTCTCTAATGTCAAGACCACTTCGTCTGCATGCCATCATCGTTTAGGTCATCCATTGTCTCCGATTCTTATCGTGTCCACTTTTCAGTTAGACTTGTCTCACCCTCTAAATTTTAATTTTACTTGCAATTCTTGTCAGTGCAATAAGAGTAACAATTACCTTTCTCCTACTCCACATTTGTCTCTTCTTCCCCTCTTGATATTATATTTTTGGACCTCTCCAATTTATTCTATTAATAATTTCAAGTATTATGTCATTTTTGTGGATCATTTTACAAAATATATCTGATTTTATTTTCTCAAACAAAAATCACACGTACTTGACACCTTTATCTTATTTAAATCTATAGTTGAAAATTTCTTTGGTAAACGGATTAAGACACTCTACTATGATAATGGGGGTGGAGGAATACAAAGCAATGTCTTGTTTTCTAGCGAGCAATGGTATCTCTCATCCTACGTCTCCTCCTCATACGCCTGAACACAATGGGTATTCTGAACGATGACATCGTCACATTGTAGAAACATGTTTGTCTCTTCTTTCGCATGCCTCTATAGCTCTTTCTTATTGGTCATATGCTTTCTCCATTACTGTCTATCTCATCAACTGGCCTCCCACACCGACACTAAGTTTATTTTCACCCTATGCCAATTTTTTTGGCAATCCTCCTAATTATTCTAAACTATGTAGTTTTGGTTGTCTTTGTTATCCCTGACTCCAGCCATACTCCTCTCACAAACTCACTCCTCGTTCCTCTCTGTGTGTTTTTTAGGGTATTCTACTATGCAAAGCGCCTATCTATGTCTTGATCCCACTACATCTCATCTTTATGTGCCACATTATGTTAAATTCGTTGAGTTTATTTTCCCTTTCACTTCACTCTCATCTTGACTGCCCCTCATCTGACACATTCTCCCACTGGTGTTTCTCTGTGTCCCTCCTGGTTATTGGCACATCATCTGCAACTTCGATCCTTGCGCCCTTGGCCAGCCCTGTTCACGATCCCCCTCCTTAGCCCTCTCCATCACCACTCCAACCCATAGTCCCACTTCAGCTTACCTGCACCCATCATCCCTATCTACTTCCTCACCCCCTGTCCCTGTGTTATTGTCACCAGATCCAAGAACAACATTTACAAACCCATCCAAAAAGTAAACCTCACAGTCCAAGTTCCTGCATCTGCCAACTGTGAACCCACAACTGTAACTCAAGCTCTCACCAATCCCGAATGGCGTCAGGCTATGTCTGATGAATATGATGCTCTTGTTCGGAATGGTGCATGGGAACTTGTTTCCTCGGAACCCTCGCAGAATCTGGTTGGTTGCAAATGAATTTTTTGTACTAAATATCTTTCTGATGGCTCCATTGACAGGTACAAGGTTCGTTTAGTTGCCAAAGGGTTTCACTAGCACCTTGGAGTTGATTATCATGAAACATTTAGTCCTGTTGTCAAACTTACCACTATTCGCATAGTTCTTAGCCTTGCAGTAAGTCGTGGATGATCGTTTCGCCAACTTGATGTCAATAATACGTTTCTCCAAGGCACTCTATCTGATGATGTATTTATGACACAACCATCGGGTTTCATTGACCATGATAATCCGAATCATGTCTACAAACTTCGCAAGCACCTCGTGTTTGGTATCATGAGTTGCGTCAGTTTCTCATTATCTCAGGCTTCACCAACTCTCATGCAGACTCATCTCTATTTATCTCACACACAAGTTCAGTTGTGTTGTATATTCTGGTCTATGTTGATGATATTATTATTACAAACAACAATGATCAAACTATGACGACATTCATCCACCTACTTACTCAGAAAATTCTTACTCAAGAATTTTGGCCCCTTGGCATATTTTCTCGGTATTGAAGTTGTTCCTCATTCTCAAGGCCTTCTTTTGTCTCAACACCGGTATATCTGTGATCTCCTTGCTCGCACATGTATGACCAATGCAAAGCCTGTCGCTACACCCCTTGCCACATCATCTACACTCACACTTCAGTCTGGCACGATACTCTCTGATGCATCTGAATATCGAACGGTTGTTGGAAGTCTTCAATATTTGTCTCTCACTCGCCCTGACATTGCTTTTGTAGTCTTCAATAAGTTATCTTAGTTTATGTATTGCCCCGCTACTGATCATTGGGATGCTGTCAAGCATTTGTTATGATATCTCTGTGGGACTCTGGATCATGGTATCGTCTTACACCAACAATCTTCTTTGTCTCTTCATGCGTTCTCTGATGGTGATTGGGCAGGTAACAGAGATGATTTCACTTCAATCGGTGCCTATATTATTTACCTCGGTAGCAATCCTATCTCTTAGAGTTCTAAGAAGCAACAAACCGTGGTTCGATCCTCTACCGAGGCGAAATATTGATCCGTTGCAACCACGACTGCTGAGATTCGTTGGATTTGCTCTTTTCTCATTGACCTTTGTGTTTTTTTTCTACAACAACCGGTCCTTTATTGTGACAACATTGATGCTATCAATTTATGCTCCAATTCAGTTTTTCACTTGCAAATGAAACATATAGTTTTGGATTATCATTTCATTCGAGAACACGTTTAGAGTAGTGCTCTTCGGGTGACTCATGTATCATCTCCTGATCAATTAGCAGATGCTCTTACTAAATCGCCCCTGAACAAGCTTTCTCCTCTTGAAGACCAAGATTGGAATCTCCTCTCGGAACTTCATCTTGTAGGGGCATGATAGAGATCAAGACGATCAAGATAAGAGAAGTTGAGATTGTCTCAACTTGTAACTCTATAGTCATGTACACTTGTAACTCTACAATCATATAAATCATTTTATCATTTTGTAACTATAAATACATGTATCAATGAAAGTAATAGCATCGAAAAATATTCTTTTATCATTTTCTACAAGAATAGCTCCGTCGTGAGAATCTGTATTCCTATTTTGAAACGTGGAAGCACTTTTGAGTGAGACGTCTCGTATGATTGATTGGAGTAGGTTGGCCAAGCTCATGCCAGGAAAAGAAAAAGGAAAAACGATCCGGTCAGTCGCTTTTTCCTATTCTTCTTATTCGTTCGTATCATTGGCCACTTTTCTTGACCAGAGAATCATGATATGGACAAAATACTTTCTTTCACTGACTGGCCATGGACTCTCTAAAGAATCAGGATGTGGACATAACGATTTCTGACAACGCCCATGCAACAACGGCAGGCAAATAAAGAATAAATAGAATAAAACTTACTAGGCGCGTGATGATGGCGACACAGCAGCTGAAGGGTGGAGGCACGGTTGACGAGGGAGGCGGCAGGGGGAGCGAAGATTTACAGTGCGGTTACATGGGGAGCAGCGGAGAGAGGCGGCAGCGCTTCGCTGTAGCAGAACGGGGACCGGAGGCAAGGGAAGGCGAGGAGAAGAAAAAGGCAGGAGGAAGAATCGCAATGGTAGTGAGAGGAGCAAAAACGGAGAAACGCGGGAGAGGAGGGAAAAGCTCTTTTAAAACCCTAATAATGACTGCATCAACAAATTTTGAAATTATTGCCAATAAATTTTGTAATTCGTTGATGGTAATTTCAAAATCTTAACCAGCAAATTACAAAATTCACTGATCTAGGGTATGTTACCCCCAATTAATTTTAACATTAGCTAGTGCAATTTCTACCAAAAAATTCTGATAAAGACTTGTGCAGCTAACGAAACTGTTCTTTGGAAGTTTCCCTCAGTAAGCATTTCACCAACGAATGTCAAACATTGTAGGTGTGTTGTTACATGAAACATTTCATCGTCGGAATTTAAAGTATTTGTTGCTAGTAATGTTTCTCAGGAGCGAAAAAATTTATTGGGAAAAATTTTCACCATAAAAAATGAGACGGCCTGGTAGTGGTTACTTATACCAGTGAATTTGAGATTCATTTTTCACCGATGAATTTGGAAACTCGTTGGTAGTGCTTGTTCTGATAGAGAATTTTAATTCACTGGTAGTGGTATATCTTGTAATTAAGTAGATGAATAACAAAACTTGTAATTATGAAGTACTTAATTTTTTTTTTCTTCCTCATGTACTAGGGTTTCTAACCCTCAACTATAAATAAGTAAGCAAGGAGGAGATGTGCTCATACTCGAGCTCTCCATCAAGGTATCCTTTTCTTCTCTCAAACTTGTGCTCTTCATATATATTACCTTTTCTCTTCATCTTGTTATCTTCTTTTCTCTCTAACTCTAAACCTTTTAAAGCATGAAATCCTAAAATCTAAGAAGGTATTAGAGTAGGGATTCTAAGGTTTCAAGATCTAACATCTTGTAACATTTCAATTTAAGGTTTTTCTTGACACCGTGAAGAGCCTAAACCTAACCATAATCACAAATCAAAGCTTGAAATGTATTTGGTGCCAAAGAAGAGCGATATGGGTTATTACTCTACCACTATCACTAAAGGTAGACTCTGAGAATACTGTAGATATGAAAATTACAAGATGTCTATTTCCAACTTTGATATTGCTCAAAATTTAAAATTAATATTTTTTCACTATTCTAAAACATCAAAATCATATTGTGAAGTTTGTACACAAATATATGCACTTTCTTCAAATTAATTTTTCAATTATGACTTTGGTGAACTTACTACTTCCACTTTTATATGTCATTAACTTTGACCAACCTGAACTTGATGAAGAATATGACATGCGAACTTGTGGAAACACCGGTAGAGCTAATACTTGAAACATCTCTTCATTACTAATCTCCACACTATATATGGAGACATATTCATCAAATGTTTCACATAAGGTCATTCGAACTAAGTTTATATTCATTGTAGTTTCCTCCTCATGATATATCTCTGGAAAACACATTTTGATCAATCTTACTTTGACCCTTGGATACAAAACTAAAGCAGCGAACATCAACAAATTGTATTCACCCCAGTATTTCTCAAATTTCTCTTTCATTCTACTAACCATTGTCATAATGAAAATATTTTTATTTGTAAAATAAAAATTCAAACCTTCTTTTCCCTATATACCTCACTAGGATACAAATTAAAAGTAGGATACTCCCAGAAATTATATTCGTGATCATGTTAAAAACTTCTAGAATCTCATACACCATTTTAACATTTTTCCTTTCATCAAGACTTGACAAACAATCATAAGTTGGTTATCTATCTTCAAATCTAGGAAATGTAGAAGACAATATGTCACAAGTGAAGTTCCATCGAGTTGAACAGTCAATAATCAACTTTTTTGCACCTAGTTGTAGTTGATGCATAATTTTTAAAAAAGTGCAAAGTCTAGTGTTCGATAGATTTATGAATTTGACACTCTTATGCACATTCTCAATGATATCCTTAATTAGAACAAGACCATCTTGAACTAATAAGTTCAAAATATGAGCAAAACAACGCACATGAAATAACTTTCCACTACAAACCAATTTCCTATTTCTTGAAAAATCATCTTTCAAAACTCTCAGATAAACATCATTATATGTAGCATTTTCAACTGAGATACTAAATAATTTATTTTTGATTTCTCAATCTTTCAAACACTTGTAAATTACATCCGCTATGTCAACACCACGATGAGGAGGAAGAACATGTATAAAACTCAAGACTCATTTTTGTTGTTTCCAATTACTATCAATACAATCCCGAGTAATAACCATAAATTTAATCATTTGATTTTGGGACATCCCGAGTAAGACTAATATTGTTAATCTCTTTTAATAAAGTTTTTAATTATTTTTCTTTGCCTTGTACTCCTCCATACACTCATTCTTAATGGTCTTACTAGATATTTTTTTTTTTCATAATTCACATTTGCCATCTTCATTACAAAATTAAATCCCTTCTCTTCTACTATCATGAATGGATGCTTATGTATAGGAATCCAATGACCATTGAGTACTCTCATTCTTTCTTGATCATATTTGCCTCCAAAATCCATAAAAGGAAGGCCATATGAACTCTGATCAATATTAGATCTCACTGCTTGAAAGTTTATGATTTTTTATTTTCTCATTGTCACTTTACTACTAAGACAACATTTTAAATGTCGACTCATATATGTGGTCAAATTGGTTTTACAATGAACACTTTGAATCTTTTTGTTACCATCTATAAATGAGACTTCTTTGAATTCTAACCACACAAGTTACCTTTTTTTGTCTTTAGGGTACCTTCATTTAGGCACATTTATGTTATAATAGTAGTTGTAGGGGGACATGACTCTAGTGGAGTTAAAGTTATTATCTATGACGACACTAAAACTAATTTAACTATTGATGTCAATTGAGCATGAGGTGCTGACATTTTTATTTCTACAAAAATAATTAAAAAATTGAAACATAAAGAAAAAAAGTAATCTAAACAACAAAGATAAATCCAAAAAAAAAAAAAAGATTAACAAGTAAATATAGGCACATAGATGAAAGAGGAGACAAAATGTCTAGTGGGGAGTTGTTAATTCAGCGGAGATTAGGCATTATCTCAGTCATTGTAGAGGAAGAAGCAACTTCAATCCATCAAGAAAGAGGGCTGACTGGTCTTAAATCAAGTAGTAAATAGAATACCACTGAAGAAAGAAAAAAATATGCAAATGAAGAGGGAAAAGACTTCTTGGTAGGGCATGGATTATTCTTGATGGAAATAGACTTGCTTTCGCTTTCTATTATGTAAATTATATAGAACCAATTGATACACCCCATCCCCCAGTACAATCCTACTAATAATGTTTATAAGCATTTGTTGAAGTAGTCAGTTGTCATTTCAATCTTCCTCATGGACCCAAAAATTGCACCTCCGAATGCTAGAACTTGAGGCTAGAGGAAATTTCAAACCAAACCATCTTCTAGATAAATAAACAACAAAGAAATAAAACAAATGGTTATAAAATATAAGTTTATACCTTTTTATTAAGAAAAAAGAATTCATAAGAGGCTTAGACCTCTTCACATCTTCCTAATAGTAATAGCCATACAACACCAAGAAGCTTAAACCTCTTCCTAACAGTAACAACTAACAGCCATATAGCACCAAGAGGCTTAGACATCTTCGGCTCTTCCTAACAGTAACAACCATACAACACCAAGAGGCTTAGACCTCTTCCTAATAGTAACAGCCATACTGCCCCAATAGTAGGCCTGAAATAGTTAATGTAAGGACATATAAGGAGATTAGCATATATGATCGAGCCTCCCTCCAGATGGGTCATGGAGATTGTGACATGACGAAACCCCTCCCACAATAGACTTACGTGGAAGGAGATTGTGACACGAGTCTTGGAAAATACGTATAAATAAATAAAATTTAATATAAAAATAGAGAAAATAATAATAAGGATGATATTTACCACTAATTGCCACTGGATAGTCAGAGACATTGCACATCAATTTCTTTACAGGGAGAAATGGCGAATGGAGAAAATTTTGAACTTAGGACAATTTCTCCCCTTTGCTAATCATAGAGAAATTTAGGTTTTCAAATAGCTAACAGATCGGAGATGACTTACCTATCTATTCCGTGGCTTCCCTTGGCAACGTCTAGGTAAGCCACACCCAAATTCGGCAAAACAAGGAAGGAATTGAAGAAGTTGAAGATCATGGTGACTGAAATAAGAAACACTTCTGAATATCTGGATGTTATCGAGAGAAAATTACATTCCAAATATTCCAAATCACTTATTTCTCCAAGATATTCTCTAAGTCGAAAACCAACATATCCTGGAGATGGAGAGATTTCGCCTTTCATCCCGACTGGAGGTGGAGAGGTTTCGTCCCAACTAGAGATGGAAAGGTTTCGGCGTCTTTCACTCTCGAGGCCCAACTCCTGACTCTTGACCCTACATTTAAGTAAACAAGCCGATTCGAGAGCTTTCAAATCGAACAGAATCGAACCAAAACATAGCCGAGCTTGATCTTTTTACGAACCAGATCGGTTCCTTTGCCACCCCTAAACACTAGTGTTGACAATTTAGGACAGGGTGGACGCAGAGGTCTCTATTGTTGTTGAGGCGTGGTCAGGTCCGAGATTCTTGCATTCAATAATTAGAACTTGTCCCAGACAGTCAAAGAGGAGAGTCTGCTGTCACAAGATGCACAGCCAGCCGGACATAGATGATAGAGGCACTGACTCTCTTTGTAATAATAATAATTATGTTACCTACTTCAAAATCTGGCCCAGAGCCCCAAATCCTTTTTCAAACAAACCTTAATCTATTGAACTCTCAGTTGGCATCTCATGGGCGCCAACTCAATCTGTCTAATTCCAGATTCCACCGGTGTTTTTTTACTCAAGGAATCACACAAATTCCGGCCTTTCAGTTTACAAACATATAATATTAATCCAATAACATCAACCCAAACGCAAATCTCATCCCTAGGCTCTATCCTGTGTAAAAGACATTGAAGAGGTAGTCCCATAAATAATCCAGCCCGTCTCTTTTGACCCTTCAATGTAGACACAGACTTTGGCCCCGGATTGGACTTGCATCTATCTATATGTCTACTTTTGTTTCATTCCAAAAAAGGGGCTACTTCTCTTTGTTCTGTTTAAGTCGATAATCTTCTAAAAGTTCTTTTCTTTTCTTTTCTTTTCTTTTGATGAAGATATTTTTAAAATTAAGACCGACTCGAATAAAATAGAGGCCATGCTTTGTTGACGAGATGGTTAAGTTGAATTGAACTAAGTGAGTAAGCCATTAACAAACTCACTCAATCGAAAATTTTGATTGTGTGAAGTGATGGCAAGTAAGATTTGTTGTTATTTAATCATCCCTCTGCTTTCATGTGATAATAGTTTAAGTAGAAAAGATTTGCTTTCATGTGTGAAGTCATGGCAAGTTAGATTCGATTTTATTGACATCTAATTTTTATCGTCTTTTGATATTATAAACATATTTTCATGTTTTTTCTCTAATTTTAAGAATTTTAATTATTTTCCATTTATTTACCTGTTTACTAACCAGGCAAGTAAACTGATCTTGAATGCTTAAAAAATAATTGATTTGAATAGATACAAATACATGAATGACAAACGAAACAATATAAGGTTTCGGGTTTAGGGTAGGGGTGTCATCCAGTTAAGTCTAACCTACATATGTTCCGACTTGGCTTGATTTGAATACTTCGAACTTGAGCTCAGCTTTGAGCCTAAAATTGTAATCGAGCTAGAGTCAAAGACTTTTAATCGAGTTTGTGCTCGAGTTCGAGCCGGGTTCAAGCTCCAACCTACTTTTAAAACTACAAAAATAAAAAATTATAAAAATAAATAAAGAGAATATATTGATAGGCTTAGTGCTATTGAATTGCATGTTATCATAGAAAAGTCCAAGACGTTGCAATAGAGCATACTAACGAACAATAGCGAGGTTAATAGACCTAATAGAAAGAGCAAACCCCTCCATCAATAATGTTTATTTTTTGGCAAGCAATAAGTTTATACGTTGAGGGACTTAAAAGGATTGAACGATAGATTATCTTTGAGGTTTGAGATAAATAAGAGTAATTATTAACTAACTAAAAAGGTAATTGACGAGAGCAATTAAATGAAAATGTAATTTTGTAAAAAAGTCTACTCTAACGAATCATTTCAAAGTACAATTTGGTCATTTCGTAGCCAACCGTCACCATACGAGAAATTTGAATAATCTTCAATGGTATTTCCGTAATTATAGTGTGAGGCCACGAATTCGAGGGGGCCTTACCTACCTCGCTACTGATGTAAGCTTCCAGCAAGAGACCAGCTAGTTCTGTCTATTTAAGCTCGCAAGCATTCGTTACTAGTTAGAGAGAGCTGTCAATGGCGACTTAAGTCTCCCTCAGAGTCTTCTTTCAACTCAAAAAAAGGGTGAAGATTATACACTGCTGTAAAGGAGAGGAAAGAGAAAGAGTTCAGTTGAGAAATGGGTGCTCAGGGAAAGGAGAATAGTCTTCCTGAGTCTTTTGTTGGTACTGTTCCGGCCATGGAGATTGGAACACCAGAGAAGCCGCGGAGGTGGAACAAATACGCGATTGCATGCACGATGCTTGCTTCCATGACTTCTATCTTACTGGGTTATGGTCAGTTCATCCCCATTTTCCAGTTAAAGAAAAACTGCGAGCTTTTGTTCTTTTTTTTTTTTATTTCACGTCTTTTTAAGTGAAATTTCGATCTTTGTTCTTCTTCGTGTTCTTTATTCTTTTTCTTTCTTGGCTTCAAACTCCGTATCGTATATATTTCTGGTAATTTTGTGCCTATAGGCTTGGCCAATCTGCTTATAAGATGTAGAGAAAATCGAGTTTTGTTTTTTGTTTTTCTGAGTGTTAGTTGCCCTCTCTGAAGTTTTCGTCCTCAACTGTTCTTTTTTCTTTACTGCAAGTAACTTCTTCTCTTTCTTCTGGATTGATAGAGAAGTCTAATAATTCTCCAGCTCTGTTGTTCAGATATTGGGGTGATGAGTGGGGCGATGATCTTCATCAAAGATGATCTGAAGGTCAGCGACGTGCAGATCGAGATATTGGCGGGGATCCTAAACGTGTACTCCTTGCTGGGATCGGCGGCCGCCGGTCGGACCTCCGACTGGATAGGTCGGAGGTATACAATCGTCCTTGCCGCCGTTATCTTCTTCGTCGGGGCACTGCTCATGGGTTTCGCTACCAATTACGCCTTCCTAATGTTCGGAAGGTTCGTCGCCGGAATTGGTGTAGGCTATGCTTTGATGATTGCTCCAGTCTACACGGCGGAGATTTCTCCGGCGGCTTCTCGGGGCTTCCTCACCTCCTTCCCTGAAGTGTTCATCAACTTCGGAATTCTGCTTGGTTATGTCTCCAACTATGCTTTCTCCAAGCTCCCACAGCATCTCGGCTGGAGATTTATGCTCGGCATCGGTGCAATTCCGTCGGTTTTTCTCGTTGTGTTTGTGCTCGCCATGCCGGAGTCTCCTAGGTGGCTGGTCATGCAAGGCCGCCTCGGAGACGCCCGACGGGTGCTCACTAAAACATCTGATTCCAAAGAAGAGGCTGAGCTCCGAATTGCAGACATAAAGGAAGCCGCCGGGATCCCTGCAAATTGCACCGACGATGTCGTCTCCGTCCCAAAACGCAACAGCGGGGAGGGAGTGTGGAAGGAGCTGCTTATCCGACCAATCCCCGCCGTCCGCCGCATACTCATCGCTGGCGTCGGAATCCATTTCTTCCAGCAAGCATCCGGCATCGACGCCGTCGTCCTCTACAGCCCTCGCATCTTCAAAAAAGCCGGAATCAAAGGCAACGACGCTCTTTTAGGAGCGACGGTCGCAGTCGGGTTTACGAAGACACTATTCATCCTGGTGGCGACCTTTCTGCTCGACAAAATCGGACGGCGCCCTCTCCTTCTGAGCAGCGTCGGCGGAATGATCCTCTCCCTCGTCGGTCTAGGCTTCGGACTGACGATGGCGGACCATTACCACGAAGAAAGGGTCATGTGGGCCATCGCCATTTGCATCGTCTGCATTCTAGCTTACGTGTCCTTCTTCTCCATCGGCCTCGGGCCGATTACTTGGGTCTACAGCTCGGAGATTTTCCCATTACGCCTGCGAGCGCAGGGAACCAGCATGGCGGTGGGAACGAACAGACTTACGAGCGGTGTCATCTCTATGACCTTCATTTCTCTCTCCAAGGGCATTACCATAGGAGGAGCCTTCTTTCTCTTCGCCGGAATCGCATCTTTAGCCTGGATTTTCTTCTTCTCCTTCCTGCCGGAGACTCGCGGCCGGACACTGGAAGACATGCAGGCACTGTTCGAGAAATCGAGATTCAAATCGGTCGACGAGGATGGTGGGACGGCAATCAATGGGCACGGCCAACAGTAGTGATAGTCTTACAAACCAGTAAAATCCATGTAAAGCTGAACGATCGAAGAAGATGGAAGTTCAACCTACTGTACTAGTATTCCTCTCTCTGAATCTGAGTAAAAAAATGGAGAAATGCGAACTGAAAAGAAAAGACACGATATGAGATGAAAAGATTCCTCAAGAAAATGGAAATCGTTGACAACCAATCATTTCCTTTTCACTGTTCTTGTCCATTTATAAATTGATGCTTCTTGTCTCCTTCATCGGCTCCAAAACTAAAGGACAGGATCCTTTATGAGTCCAGCCTCTAGCTCTGTGCAAAATCTACCAAATCACGAGCCAAATGTAATTTCAATCTGGTGCTCAGTCTCGATCAATACTTTATTACGATCATTGGATACTATTCATGTCTCAGCATCAAAGCTTATCAAGTGATACACGAGACGGAAAGCCATTGATCAACGCCTGTTAAGATAACCATTGATTTTTCGTATTAGATCCGCCGTTTAGAACAAGAAACCCAACCAGTAATATTATATATCACGAGCCCATCTCTTTTGACGTGCATTAGAAGAGGTAACGTATAAAAGTGCTTATTGATGGACGAGTAAGGTCAATGACACAGGTCTCTATCTCCCATGAAGCCAGATCTCTCAGATAAGATACGAAACATAAAATATACAAAGATGACGAATTGAGATTCTCTCGTCTTCGTTTTGCTTGACTTCAGAGTGTGATTATGAATCCCATTGAAGATAGACTGTTGCTTCATGATCAAAGCCATTAAAAAATGGCGACCCCGTTCCTATGAGGTTGTTCAATTAAGATTGTGGCTAAACAAAGTAACATAAAGATTAAAAATCAATTTAGATTAATTGCCTCTAGCTTGATCAGTTTGGATGGGATAATGGTTATATGATTTGTGGATTCGACTCGCGTCTCAGGCGAGTGGACTCGATCTTTTAGGCAGATAGTTGAGTTGAACTTGAGTTGGCTACTAAGAGAAATATGTTCATATGCTTCGAAAAGCTAATAGTGGGGTGATTCTTTCGGTTTGAAAATCAGAACCCCTTTTTTAGAGACTATAGGCCTGAGTTGGGTTCATTTTGAGGTACCAAGTGATGAGTCTGGTACCTGATTCATTCAGTTGGCCGAGTCTTGGTTTGAATAAGCTTTATTATGCAGAAATTGGCCTAACTTATGTCAGACTTGTAGGTTTCTGTTTGGAACACCATAGAAAAGAAAAGAAAAAAAAAATGAGAATCAGAATTTGACTATTATTATTCACAAAAATAGTTACTGAAAAAGAGAATTTAATAATTATCTTTTTTTTATTAAATATTTTTGAAAATAATAATTGTGAAAATTTTCATTTTCTTTTATTTTCTTTTCCAGGGGTTCCAAATAGACCCATAGTGGTATGACTCTAATTCAGTTTTTTCCCGCTCTTTCAGATTTGGGTGGGCACATTGGTGATGGTTTTGGAGAACCACAACCCATCATAACTTTTAGGGTTATGAACTAGTTCCTTATATTGGTCATCAAATCATAGATGAGAGCATGTAATTCTAACTTGGACCCGAGTCTGACTTGGCCCTATCAAATCCTAGTCAACTCGCTCAAGTCAGATCAGGTGTTTCAAGCCTACAAACTAACAGAAAATAGAAGGGGTACGTTCGATCCTAAGCCAACTCACCCGTCCTAAATTTGCTACTGATTAGGGTGTGTTAGGTAAACTATAGAATCCAAATTGAAAGGTAGAGCCTTCTTTTCCTCCTAGAGATGCAATTTCCTAAAAATAAATTTGTACAGAAAATACTTTAAAATGTGAATTTGAACTATCTCATGATGAGCCCCCAAGTTTGGTTTCTCTTGAGTTGCTGCCAGTCTCTGAATTTTTTGTTGTTGTTTGCCAACAAATAATCATTGGGAGAAAAGAAAATAAAAGAGAAAATCACTTTTTCTCTTCGTTAATAAAATTTCTCTCAGAAAGTTGAGAGAAAATTTTATTCATCAAAATTTTAAAATATTTCTAATTCTCTTTTCTTTTTCTTTTTCTACTTGTATCCAAACAAAAGAAACTAATTTTATCTTCCATTTTCTCTCTTATTTTCCTTAATCATTCAAACAAGAGAAAATAAACCTATTTTATTTTATTTTATTTTATTTTCTCTTTCTCTTTCTTTTCTCTTCCTTTAAACTTACGAGAAAACACAAGTATATTTTTTTTTGAAAGGAGAATAAAATATAAGTTGCAACTTTAGGATAAAATAAATATATTGTAACACCAATTAATACTTACTGTTAATATTTATCTAAGCAATTTTGAGGAATTGGTTCATGAACATGATGTGGTAGAAAAGTAGCCAAAGTGGGATCTAAAGTTTATATTTAAAAACAAGCACTGAAGCAAATCACTGTGAATAATCAATATGCAAACTTGGAAAGTAAATAACTTTTATTTTTATATAATTTATTCTTAGTATGTTATTATTTATAACTAATATTTTAAAAAATAACTTATTTATTTACTTATTATCGCAGTATAATTTAATAAGATAATAGTTACATTTTTATTATTTATAACTATAACTTTCTTATGTATTAGAATATTAAGCATTAAACTTAAAGTAAAAACGAATTATAGTTTATTATTAATAATTTTGGCTTACTTATATAATCTTGATCTACCTTAAATTTATTTTTGAATTTTAAATTTTTAATCACAATCGTTGTCACATCTTCAATTATCCTAACATAATACAACTTTCCAACTAATATTGGGAAAAAAAACTCTACACACAAATATCAAATGCCCTAAATAATTTTAACTAATTTATAAAATAAAAATAAACAATATTTTTCATAAATATTTTTTTTCTTGATTTGATTAACATAGTCGGATCTAATTTGGTACATGTGGTCGACTTGCAAGTTTTTCAAGTAAAACTTCCAATCTCTAGATTTCCACTTTCTAGTAGAATATCGAAGTGACTTCCGAGTATGTTGTATATTTGAATCTCCACTACTCAAATCTAAAAAATAAATCATGTTTTTATATGCATGTTGGATAAAAATAGAAAATAAACAACTCAAGAAAGGATGTCTTACTCAATTAGTCTTCTAGTGGCTACTTCTCCTCCACGCAACGAATAACAACAACAACAACAACAACAACAACAACAACAGCAAAAAAGAAATAAATACTCAAAATATCTCCAGTAACACTCATATAAAAATTCGTGACAAGTTTTTGACTCATTTAGAAGATACAAGTCACTACAACGAAATACGTTTATTCCAACAAATTTTTTGTTGGAATATAAAATTCACTAGTAGAACTTCCACTAGTGAAAAATTATTTGGGATAGTTTATTGTCGCGTTTTCATTGGTAGACTTTTTCCAAGCTATAGAATTTAGGATCCCATGAGAAGAACTATATAATAACGTGGAAGGAGAAGAAGAACAGAGAAAGGAGAGGAGAAGAAGAAGGACGTAGAGGGAGAAAGTTTGGATTAAGGAAAGGAGAGATGACATCAACCAAGCGAGAGGGAGATTGGACGAATTTGTGGAAAAAGAGGAGGGGACTTCAGTGCTCTACCTCTTAGCCAATACTTTTATATATATTTTTACAATGCCTTGAGGGTTACAAATTGATAAAACAAAAAACATAAAAGGACTACGTCTTTACATCTTTATGCCATCTTTATGGAATGTATCATATTTTACCCATATGCCACTCTTTTTACATGTGGGCTTCTGGTCTTGAGTTTATGGGCTTGAGCCCATCTTCCAACACTAGCAGAATTTGAAATTTTGTGGCATAGCTAAAAAATATAACAACAAATTTTAGAAAGCGTTAGTCGAGTACATGAACTATGCCTTCAAATTTCTTATTTCGTTGCCATATAGTCCAAAATCTGCCAAATAAATTTCCAATTTCACTGGCGTAGAATTTGAACTATGCCAACAAAGTTTTCATTTGTGGGCATAGAATTCAATCTGTGCCATCGAAGTTTCCATTTCTGTGACATAGAATTCAAATTATGTTATCGAATTGGTAATTTTCAAAGGCACAAGATTTGAACTATATCGAAGAATTTTCCAATTTGCTACCATAAAGTTTATGACTTCATATTTCTAATTTTTAATTTTTTGACAAAATATCTAAACTTTTTTTAAAAATAATAATAATTATTTTTTGCCAACAATTTTGAATTTCGATGGCAAAAGATATAAATTTATTTTTATTAATTTTCTTGATTTAATGTTTTGCCATGTTGTTAATAATAATAATAATAATAATAATTATAAAAAAATTAAAATCAATTGGTTATAAAAATATATTATAACAAAAAAATTAAAAAATATATGAAAACTGAAAAATTTAAAAATATAAAAAACAAGAAAATTGAAATTGTATAAAACCTAAAAAAATCCAATGGTGAATCTGGGGCAGTATTTGAAGATGACAACTCTACATTTGTGCAAAGAATAGGCACATCTCATCCTAAAGAGTTAGTTGCATAGACTTCATCTTCTCTTCATACTCGACTCATAACGATTCTTAATTTTCATGATGTAAATCTATCCACTGCTCTTGAGTCCGACTAAACTACTACTAAGTCTGACTCACAAGTCACCTGAGATTCGTTGCATGTCTTCCTGTTCAAAATACCAAGAAAGAACTACAATAATGCATTTTGAATTGAATAAAGCATGTAAAATTTTAAAAATACTTTTATGTTTTTATACTTACATATTGTACTTTGGACCATTCAATCCACCTATATTTTAACTGATGGGTGATCCTAAATTGCTCAATGTCATAATAATTTTTACCCTAAATATTTGAAAACATAGGTGTAAATTTTTTACATTAAATTAAATTTAAAAAATATTTCAATTTGAATACATACCATCTCCTCTAGGATGCACAAAAAAGACTTTGATCCTATGGAATACCAAATATTGTGTTTTCTATCAATTTTTATATTCACATGACAATGTCTTTGAAATATAGAATTAAACGATTTTAAACTAAGAAAGTGATTGAAACTCTTAAGCAAAAACCTTACAAATCTAATTCCTTTGAACATAGGTCCCTAAAAAACATTCTAGCACAATTGTTGTATGTCCTCTAGGGAAACCCTTGTATAAGGGGGTCAAAACCGCTAGCGTAACCCTCCATGTGTAATTACTAGGCGTGCATGTTGGTCCGATACTACTAAAATCCAACATCCCATATGGAATACATGATAGGTCATGACACCGTGTTAATCTGTATATCAACGTCAAACTTATCCTTGGCAAAAAATAATAATATTAACTATTTTTTTATGAATATAGGTGCATGAAAAAAAATCTGATTGAGTCATCTATAATATTTATCTTGATATATAGGTACACATCTGATATTTGATCATCACCATAAGCCTTGAACTTCTCTACCCTTGCATCCATGTGGTTGTGATGGACATGACCTATCGGATGAGTGGTGAGGTGAGGAGATGGCATGATGTAAGATGAAGTACAAATTATTCATTGATGCTTGTAAAGAGGGGACACAATCCAACATTATTGATATTGTGAAGAGTAAATCCCCGATGCTCTCCTCTATGAGTCTCCAAACTCCATAGAGATCTTCCTACCTATCTCCCTCATGACTTCATCCATTATGGAGCGATCGATGGGCTGTGTTCTTGCCTAATCGAGGTTGTAGATAGAGACATGGATGGAATGAATGTGGAAGTGGATATATATGATATGGATGGATGTGTCGTGAATGGGGAAGATGTGTAGGTATCTCTATTGTAATAAAATTTACACAAAATAATAAAGAGCTTATGATAAATAAAAAATAAATTTCAAGTAGTCTTTAATACCTTGGGTCTATAGGACTCGATAGTCCTCCCCATGTGGCTCACCATCATGCATCTTCAAACCCGTCAGACCATCCTCATATGATGCAAGATGGGGGAGTAATAGGTAGGTGGACGAGAAGGCATGATGTAAGATGATTTGTAAATTATTATTTACAATATCAACAATGGTATTAATAAAAATGACACAAAAAACTTTAAAATAAAGACATTGACGTAAATTGGTATTGTTTACTATTGAAAGTTATTTAGATTCATTGTCATCTAATTGCATTTCATTGTTTTTCCTACCATACGTCCATCTCCTCCTTTTTCTTGTTCTTTTTCCTCATATCCATTGTCGTCATTCTCTACAATGTGAATTGGCACACTTGTACATTTAGGCGGAATGTCATCTATCTCGATAATATGGAGATTATCATTTAAACTCTTGTTGGAAGGCATTTTCTTCATTAGATGTGGTTAATAGTTGCTCTAACACATCAAATACATTTGTCATAACCGCTTTCTGAACTGCAAGTCAAGGGCCGTTATTTTTAGGATCATCCATGTGATAATCTTGTTCTGTTTGAAATACCAATGGGAAAGGGTCATCATTGCACCATTATGTGACGTGTTAACACTATTACACCAAATAGCATTCCTAAAACCTTGTCTACTATTACTTACAACAAACCACTTGCATTTGTGCACATAAACTGAATTATTACCTAGATATCATAGTTTGATCATATCAGTTTCAACCCCATAGTAGTCAAGGTAAATGTTCTTGTAGTATCCCTTTACAATCATGTCACTATTTTGAGTTGTATGGTTTGCCTCAAGTTGCTTGATGTAGATTTGCATGTCATTGATGATACAACTTGAGTAGTTGTTGCTTGACATATGATCTATAACAAGGCAATAGATACCATTGTTTAATATACGATGGGCACAAACTAACTATTAATTGTGAAATAGTATATGACATCAAGGTCATTACACTTAATAAAAGAAATATTTGAGCAAACACCATTTTAATGGACACAACTAATCTTATTTTTAAACCAAACGATAATCTTCTTCACATCGTTAGTCCGGATTGGTTGTATCATGGGTTTGTAATACTTCATTGGTGCTCACTATTTAAGAGACATACTAGATGATTAACACACACACTTCATGGATAACACATCTTATTATTTGACCCTACAACATATTCGGTCTAGGCCATACGAATAAAAAGCTCTAGCTATTTCTTAAATTCTTTACTTAAGGGCCTATCACGAACGATCTTCGCCTAGATCGTGTCTATTTTCTCCTAAACATCAATAAATTACACACACAAATAGCCATCAGCAACAACCTCATCTAAGAGAGAAGACCTTACTTTAAGATCCCTAGTTTTAGATGGGAGAGGTCCTGAACCACAATTCCCAAATCACATCCAACTTCTTTGTTCACTTGAGTTTGTAAAGATGGATACCCCAAACTTTGCACACAACAAAGATATATATTACAATCTTTTGAATGGGTAGTCAAATTCCAAAGAATTAAAATCCTTAATATTAGATGCTGACGAGAAATTATTAGACTACAAATAATTAAAAACCCATATTATTGAAATTCAAGATGGTGAGATTTAGAGCTCGTCTAATGAACCCTATCTTCTTACGCCTTAAATGCATTCAACTGAAACAAAGATGATCGGGCCATCTTGGGTATAGGTAGTTGAGCTAAACCTAGCTCCTTAACGTACCTAGACCTTACCCCACAATCGCTTTGTTCAATGAAAAACTCATCAATTTTCTCACCAGCCTCCTATGCCTCATATCAACCACTACATATCCTTCTGTGAAATATATCATAAGAAAGTTATAATTTTTTACTTAAAATAATATATATATATATATATATATATATATATATATATATATATATATATATATATATTTTAAGAAAGTTAAATTTATAATTGAACTTACATATTGTTGCTCATTTCCCCTCAATCCACTCGTTCTAGGACTAATGAGTAATCCAAAACTGCTCAACGTTAGAGTAATTTTTACCTACACATTTAAAAGTACACATGCATTTAAATGTATTAAATTAGTAATATATTTTAAAAAAATATACTCAAATTTAAATGCATATCATATCCTCTCTAATACACACAAAACTCTTCAATCTAGTACTATGTCAAACCATTTGTTTGCTAACATTTTGACATTTACTCATGAATGTCTCTAAAAATGAAAATTTGACTATTAGTAAAACAAAAAAATAATTGAGACTTTGTAACACAACTCATAGAAATCTAATTACGTGGAATCTCTCCCTCTGAAATGCAATTACATGTAGCAACTACTTGTCCTCAAGGAAACCTCTCTGTAAGGAGTCGATAGTGTCGTGAGGTAACCTCATGCTCTATAGGTGTGTGTGCATGGTAGTCTCGTGCTCTCAAAATGCCAAGCCCCTACAGCTTATGCTACTGCATCACTTTAGATATCGATATCAAACTTCTCCTTAACAAAAAGAATAACAGAAAATATTATCATACTTAACATTGTAAGTTAGAGAAAATAAAAGGAAAGAATATAAATGTGTAATTTGAAATATTTACCTTAACATAGGTAGATCAAGAAGCTAACTAATCATCCATGTAGGATTTATACTTGTTTGCCTTTACCTCCTTGTCATTTTTAAGGATATGGCCCACTCAATGAGTGAAAAATGGACTATAGCGTCTCAATACCCTCCTATATGAATCTCTAAACTTCACGAGATCCTCCGACAGCTCTCATAATATCATTCACTCTAGAGCCTTATCGGGTGCGTGCCCACCTCTTTGGCGAGGACATGAATGGAAACAATGTGGTCGGAGTGGGTGTGGATAAATCTATATAATCACAAAGTGAATAAATTGCAACATACATAATGTTATTTACATAAAAAAGGAATAATAATTAGTTGACTTCTATACTATCTCTGAGATACAATCTCCCCCCCCTCAAGGACAATTATTCAGATTCATTGTTGTCTAACTACGTTATATTTCTTCATTGGCTTTCTTCCTCATCTTATTCGACCTCTTCTTTACTTCAGCTTCCTCTTATTCTTTATCGTACTTGTCTTCTACCTCAACTTTGTCTACATCCTCTCCATTATACATCTTCATCCTCTACTATTTGTACATTTATATGATCCGTAGGAACATCTAACCTTGTCAGTGGCCAAAAATCATCATCCACTTGGACAACATGGAGAATTTGACAACTCCTCTTGGTAGGCAGTCATTTATTTAGATATTGATAATTGTTGCTCTAACACATCAAACACTTTTCTCATAATCACATTATGAACTATGCGCCACAGACCACTATTTTTAGGGTCTCCATGTAATAAACCTATTCTATTTGAAATGTCAATACAAAAGGGTCGTCGTTGCACCATGTCAGCAAGATATCAACATTGCTAAAACAAAACCTTGTTTACTAGTGCTTATATCAAACCACTTACACTTGAACACATAAATAAAATTATTGTCCAAGTACTATAGTTCGATTACATCAATTAATACCTCTTTATAGCGATGATGTTATTTTGAATCTTAGGATTTGCCTCAAGGTACTTACAGTGGACGTGTATGCCTTTAACTATATAACTCGAGTATTGCTACTTGATATAGAATCTATTCCAAGAAGGTGGATATTACTGTTTATTTCAAGTTGGCCATAAACTAGTAGAGTTTTAACGTGTGATAAATTAGATGACTTGAAGAATATTTACATGCAATAAACTCTATAATCATGAGGGCCTATACACTAGATGGACACAACTAACCTTTTGTTAAAACCGAACAACAAACTTTTCTTCATATCTTGGGTTCATGTAGGTTCTACACTCATTTTGGAAAACTTCTTTGTGTTCATTGTGCAACATAAATACTAAAAAATTAAAAATCATACTCGATAATTAACCTATAACTCACAACATCTTGTTATACAAGTTCTGCTTAATTTGATTATTTTACTTAGTTCACGGGAAGTATGGGCATAAACTAAGATTTCGTCCTTTAGGTAGTCGACAATTCCATCACAATTCTAATACGCTCGATTAAATCTTGTTTCAACACCATCCAAGTACATTGATTAAAATATCAAAGCTTTGTTGTTAATATACTTGTCTACAAAGAACGTTCCAAACAAGCTCTATTTCGAACCATTATTTTCAAATTACAAAGAAACCTCTCAAGTGAATACCTCCATCGATATTGTATCAGACCACTCAATAGTGCTTCTCGAGATACATGAACTATCAAATAAACCATTACACAAAAAAATATCATAATATCTTATATATATTTAATATTTATTTTTTAGAAGCTACGAGTTGTCGTTTTGTCACCCTCACTTCTAATGGTTTTTTAAACTTATCATAACAAGCCTAAAATAAGATGTCAAATCTTCTCCTTTTGTCAGCAAATGGATGTACTTATCAACCAAAACACTAATATTTTTTTTTTTTGGGCTTGCATTCACTATTCCAAAAATACATATATAAATGCTCTCAAATTTTCAAGGGAAGGTTTCTAAAGTTATTTGTATTATAATAAGAGAGATTCTTTTAATCTAGTATCATCTTTGAAGTCCCATCTCTTCTTAAATTAATTTCTCACTTCCACGAAAAGCTACTAAAGTGTGTATAATTCTTACTTATATATGAATAATTCCAAGATTATGTGTGTGTATATATATATATATATATATATATCCCATATTGGACACCTTAAAGCCTCATAGCTATCATCCAACATGTAATAGAATTTGCATAAGAAAAATCATATTTTTGATTTCAACTCTCCTAACTAATTTCAAATGAAATAAATGAATATTTTTAGTTTCAGGAATCGGAATTTAACCAGGTAATGATGAAGATAATGTTAACAATTGAGGGCAATGTGAAAAATCTGTTATGGTCAAGAGCCCAATATTGAAAAAAATCAATGTGAATATGAATTTTTATTGTTAGCCTCCGTGATCAGTTGAACACTTCCTACAATTTGAAATTGGGATATTTAAAAAGATACAGAAAAATCTTAAAAATATTCGCTAGAATATCGGATTTCAATTCTAAATAAGTTTTTTTTTTAGTATTTTCTAAAGGGAATTTTAGAATGTTACCCAATTTTTTAACATTATAACACAAATAACCAATTTTTTAAACTTATTTGCACAAAAAACATACTTTGACTGGTCAACTACAAACGTGTACAGTCAAAGGTAACATGTTAGCATTGAATAATGACGTGGTGACAAGTCATCACGCCACATCAACAACCGAAGAATCTTACGCCATGTCAACTGACCCATCATCGTCAAGCCACATCACACTAAAAGGATGCCATGTCATCCTGACACATCAACGAATAAAAATTTAAATATAATTTTCAAATATTTTATAAATATTTTAAATTCATTTTTAGTTATGATATTTTTTAAAATATAAATTTTATTTTCTAAAAAAATAAATATATTTGAAAAATATTTTTAAGAATTATTTTTTTTAAAAATGAATAATTTTAAAAAAAATATTTTTATATATAAGGTAATAAAAAATGTAACTGTTAATTATATTTTTAAATTTAAAATAATAATAATAATTATTTTTTAAAAATAAAATATTTTATTTCGATAATAAAAGGTGTTAAATAGGTAAAAATAAATTATTTTAAAGAAAATTTGTACCAACAAAAAATAATATTAAAACTAAATTTATTTTTACTAAATATTTTATTAATTTAAAATAATTGCATTAAGGTATAAAGTAAAATAAAGTATTAATTATATAAAAAATATTTTGAAATAATTTATACTCTTATTTTTTTTATTAATGTAACGATAATGAAATGAAAAGTGTAAGAAGTTTTACATCCAGAAATTAATATTTTATTAAAAATTTAAATTACAAAATAGTTTAAATCAATAGTGAATAGAAAATGGTAGAAAAAAGATAAATTGAAGTGGAGGACTTGGACATTCAATAACGTGGCATATGATGTGTGATGTGGTTTACCGATGTAATGGGTCAAAGCTTATGACTCTTATGACTCTTTGGGTACTGATGTGGCATGATCATGTGGTACCATGTAATGGGTCAAAACTTATATGTCAACTGTACAAATGTGTAGTTAACCAATAAAAGTTGGGTATTCGTGCAAATAAATTAAAAACTTTGTTATTTATTTTATTATATTAAAAAAATTGGATAATATCCTAAAATTCCCATTTCTAAATATCCGTTTAAAATATTTCATTAAGACAATCATCGCGGCTGCTGGTCCTTATATCAATGACGTAGCCTTTCAACCCTTGCAACCCCGTTTCTCTTATTTAAACTCAGGAGCTGCTCTTAGTACTCCTCATGCTGTCCATGGCTGCTTGAATCACTGAATACAGACTGATCAGAGAGACAGCTTACAGAAGGCCGATGGAGAAGAACTGTGTGGTAGCTTCTTCTGTTGGGTCTACTTCGACCATGGAGGTGGAGACGACGGAAAAGCCGAGGGGGAGGAATAAGTATGCCACTGCTTGCACCATGCTAGCTTCCATGACTTCCATTCTCCTGGGTTATGGTGAGTTCATCTTTGGTTGCAGAGAAATGGGTCTATATGGGTTTCTGTTCTTTACGTTGTATCGAAGATGGAAGATAAGCTTTTGCTTTAGCTTCTGGCTTTTTGTGAAATTTTCGTCTCGTGTTGTTCAGATATTGGAGTGATGAGTGGAGCGGCGATATTCATCAAAGATAATTTGAAAATCAGCGACGTACAGGTGGAAATCATAGTGGGAATCATCGCCGTCTACGCTCTGATCGGATCGGCAGCCGCCGGTAGGACGTCGGATTGGATAGGCCGGCGGTATACCATCGTCTTCGCCGCCGTCATCTTCTTCGTTGGTGCACTTCTGATGGGCTTCGCGACCAATTACGCTTTTCTGATGGTGGGAAGATTCGTTGCCGGAATCGGCGTCGGATATGCTCTGGTGATCGCTCCCGTGTACACGGCGGAGATCTCGCCCGCGTCAACCAGGGGCTTCCTCACATCACTCCCTGAAGTCTTCAACAACTTCGGGGTTCTGCTCGGTTATGTCTCGAACTACGGGTTCGCAAAGCTCCCGGAGAACCTCAGCTGGCGGCTGATGCTCGGTGTCGGTGCAATCCCAGCCGTTTTCCTCGCCGTCGGCGTACTCGCCATGCCTGAGTCGCCTCGGTGGCTCGTAATGCAAGGCCGTCTCGGAGACGCCGGACGAGTTCTAAACAAGACCTCGCACACCAAGGAGGAAGCAGAGTGCCGGCTAAGCGACATCAAAGAAGCCGCCGGAATACCAGAAAATTGCACCGAAGACGTGGTTGAAGTCCCGCAGCGCAACAGCGCTGGGCAGCGAGTGTGGAAGGAGCTGCTATGGAAACCAACCCCGGCCGTTCGCCGCATCCTCATAGCCGGCGTCGGTATCCATTTCTTCCAACAGTCGACCGGCATCGAATCCGTCGTCCTCTACAGCCCACGCATCTTCAAAAAAGCAGGAATCAAAGGCAACGACGCTCTCTTGGGCGCAACCGTGGCTGTCGGATTCACCAAGACGATATTCACCTTGGTGGCAACTTTTCTGTTGGACAGAGTCGGAAGAGGGCCGCTCCTCCTCACCAGCGTCGCCGGTATGATCGTCTCCCTCGTCGGTCTGGGATTTGGACTAACCATCATCGATCACTACCACGAAGAGAGGATCGTATGGGCGATCGTCATCTGCATCGCCTCCACCCTCGCCTACGTTTCCTTCTTCTCCATCGGGCTGGGACCCATCGCCTGGGTCTACAGCTCGGAGATTTTCCCGCTCAGACTGAGGGCACAGGGGGCCAGCATGGGAGCGGCAATGAACAGGGTGACGAGCGGGGTCATCGCCATGACCTTCCTTTCGCTTTACAAGGCCATTACGATCGGCGGCAGCTTCTTTCTCTACGCTGGTATTGCTGTTGTTGCATGGGTCTTCTTCTACACCTTCATCCCAGAAACTCGAGGACGGACGCTAGAAGAAATGCAGATCCTGTTTGAGAAACCAATTTTTAGATTCAGAGGGACGAAAGAAGGAAGAAGCCACGATGAGGATTAGTAAGCAATGGACATGAACAGCGATAAAATTCTCGTAAGTCCGTATAATCGTCAGATTTAGCTTAATTTACGGTTAAATCAACAACAAGGCAAGATTGGAAATGCTGACAGAATACTTATCGTTCTCATGGAAAGATTAATTAGTATTTTTTCTACGTGATAATCAAATCCAACGATAGAAACTTTTCGACGATTTTAATTTTAATTATTTGTCAATACTCAACCCAAGGCATATTTTACTAGTTTGTCGCTTTCGATCGGCCTCGAGACAGAGGACGAGTGGGGGATCTTGAGACGCTGCTCAATAAGCAAGAACCATTATTGGAGGAAGGTTCGGGAGATCCGTCGCTAGGGTGGCATCAAGGGGAGCCGAGCCCGAACCTGCCTATGTTCGAGCCAAGCTTCGAGCCGAACCTCGTCTCGGGCCTAAAATAGTTATCGAGCTCGAACCCAAAATTTTTAACCTAGACCGAGCCGAGTTCGAACTTCAACATACATTTAAAATTTTTTAAAAAATATATATCAAATAAATTGTATATAAAATTATGCATACATTTTTCATAAAATTGGGCATGACCTCTACATAAAATTGGGCATAACCTATATATATAATACATGTATAAGATTGGGCGTGACCTCTACTTAAAATTGAGCATAATCTATGTATATAATACCTGTATAAAATTCGGCATGACCTTTACTTAAAATTGAACATAATCTATATACATAATACCTATATAAACACTCCATAAAATTGTCTATATATTCCATAAAATTGTCTATATATTCCATAAACAAAATTAAATGAAATATCACTATCAATTTACAATCACCCCAGTAAAAACTATAAATCCATTATAAATTTACAAACTATAGTTATTTTTCTTTATGCTAGAAAATAATATAAGTCCCTGTTTGACCAAAATCTCCACCTATGACAAAAACAAAAAAATAAAATTAGTTATTGTCTGATAAAAAAATATTCTTCCACTAATAGTTACTTAATGTCGTTAAAAATATTAAAATTACCATGATGAGAAAAACATGAAAAATCATGTAGCTGGTAGCATTATCTCTACACTCTTCTTCTAAGGCTGTAATCATAAAACAAAATTTTAATAAATAAAACTAAAAAAATAATAAAAAATTTATAATAAATAATTAATCAAAGAAATTCACCTTTTGACTTTTGTTTACATCGTGAAGAGCCCGAACCCAATCACTGCCACAAATCAAAGCTTGAACTGTATTTGGTGCCAAGGAAGAACGATATGAGTCTATTACTAAATGTAGACTTTGAAGCTACTGCAAATATGAGAATTATATGGGGTTAGTCAACAAACTTAAAATTTGAAGTTCATCTTCATCTCCTGCTTCAAATTCATTTCATTCATCTACATGAAATTCAATTTCAAACTTGGTATTAGTGTGGACGAGTTCATGTATATTGGAAAACAGTTTCTAGAGTTAGTGTCCCAAAATGAGAAAAATATAAAAAAACAAGAAAATGAGTAACTTATAATAGTATATTTAATTAAAACATAATACTTAAACATCAAATTAGGTATAACAAACATGATTACAACACGAATAAGATATTTAATGTATAATTAAATAAGTTAATATATTAATTAATTAAAATAGATATTATATTATTTAATTATAATATTTTATTATACATTAATACAATAATTACGTGAGCCAATTAACTATGCACATGATTAATTATAATAAATAAATAAATAAACAGGAAAATTTGATAAAATGCTAACTTTAATACACTATATTTTTACGTATTGTTGTATTGTCTAGAGGAAAAGCAGTACTAGAGGCGGTTAGGGCTGATAAAATTTCATCGTCTAGAGGAAAAACAAGTTGAGAATAGGATTTTCAAGTTTTTTTTTGTTATAAAAAAATCGCACGTGCGAGTTCGCACGCTGTGCAGGACGGAGCGTCGAGGGGGGAAATTACTTTAACCTAGTAAAAACAAGTTTAATCATTAATTTAATCTATGCATTTTGGGATAGGCTTGAACCCAACTTTATAGAACCAATGTGGGATGCTACACTAAGGCTCCTATAAGTCATATTTGTTGACTTTTAGATAGATTAAAATAGTGTTCTAGTAGGCTAGTTAGGTATACATTACTGCATGAGCCCAAAGCGACCATGTTAAACCAAAACCGGAAGTTCCTTTCATTTGATGACCATTTTGGTTTTAAAACATTGATAAGAAATGTAAAAGAATCCATTAAAAAGGCATTTTTAAATCCTTCAAATTCTATAATTGTGCATTTAAATAATCTAGATCCTACAATTGTGCTATATAAACTACATAATGACACTATAATAGCCACTCTAATGTTGATTAAGCACATATTAAATTTTTAAAAATCGTATATTCACATGAAAAATTCCATGGCCATTTGTGCAAACGGATGGTTGTCTGTCCCCCTCCAACACAAAGAACTAGTGAGAGAAGGCAAGGGATCCTTTCTTCTATTTTATGTTCTTTTATTTTATTTTTTTGCTAACAGAGTATTTCACTAGAAAAAAAAATGTTGATTTTGAGAGAGAAAGCATGGAAGATAGAAGAGAAGAGAGGAGAAGAAATGTGAAAGAGAAAAATAAGACAGAGAGTACATTGGTTATTTTTTGCTAAATCTTACTAAAAATAAACTTTACAAAAGTTTACAATTACACAAGAATATATCAATAAATCTAATCACAATAAGTTGTAAGAAAGAAACTAAAATGAAGCATAAGGAGGAAATGTTCCTCCCACACGTGCTTTGTGTGGATTCTTCTCCTCCTCTTTTTCTTTGACTTTGCTTCAACTGTGAGAACTCAGTTGCATGAGACTCACCTTTGATTCTATAAAACTTGTGAAATATGATTTGCATGAGACTCATCTTAAACTCCTTGATGTGGCTTCTTCAACACTCTCTGTCATACTGGAGTTAGTAACTTCAACTTGCTAACAATCTTAGTCATACAACTTGTGTAATTAAAAAAAAAATTATCTTGATTCATCTTGTTCTTGTGCACATCTTTCTTATGATATTCATCTTGTCATCTCGTTTTCCCCCTTACTCTAATATTTTATAATATTCTGGTTATATAAAATTTGATTACTACAAATTCTAGAATTCTTCGTTATTTGTAACCTCATACTTCTTCCATGTGGAATCTTATATCGTTAGGTGCATTCTAGTTAGAGTATGCTTGATGAACATCCTCCTCCATCACTAGCATAGAGAGGCAGTCACTAAAATTTTGCTCCCTGTCAACCAATTCCTCTACATGGACGAACACGTGTATGATTGCTTAGCCAAGTTAGATGCAAAAATCAAAGTTGAGATTGTTTCACTCACCCCAAGGTTGATTGGATTTAATGAATTTCTGAAAAATAAAAAAACTTCACTAACTTGTTGTAATTTGAGTATAATGAGCTTCTATTTATAATAGAGAAAATAAGTAGAATCCAATTACAATTAAACTACCTTTATCCCAAATACACCCAAAGTTAAACACTAAAAGATAAGTCCTAAAACAATTGAACAACTGAACATAAATAAAAAACTAACATAAGTAATATACTATTAATTGAAACTCTTATATGAGACCTCTTGTGAGACTCCTCTTAGACTCCATATTAATTATATCTATGTGAGAGTTCTTGTTGTGAGAGTTATGTAAAACTCTTTCATATTTGCTCTTCAACGTTTCCCTTCAAACTGAAGTTTATGACTTCTACTTGCAATGAAAACGATTTTTGGTCTTCAATCTTTATTAACTAATTTTTTTTCTTAGAAGTTAAATCTTCATCATTTGTTCTCCCCTTTTCTTCAATATTTTGGTTACATAAAAATTACCACAACATGTCGGACAAAATACCTTTTTTTCGTACTTCTTCTTCTACTTTTCCCCCTTGATGGGGATAGAGAGTCAACTTGGACAAAACACAATGTGGGAGAAGAAAGTCACTCTTAGCTGTATGAGAAAGATCCATACACCAGTCAAAAAGGTCATAGTCTAAAACACACTCTACTCAATTTTAAAGGAGAAAAAATGACCCAACTTAATGGGTTTAAGGGTAAAACACATATCACCTTTTGGGTGAAGAATAAAATACTTGCTGCAAGTTGGATGTTGGGCACACTCCTATACTTTTTAGGTAGTGGGTTTAAACAATGGCCCGAAGTGATGAAAACAAAATAAGATAAACTGAAGAAATTCTAGAGGAGAACAAATTTAACTAGAAGGAGGTGACTATGCAACACTCATACTTCCAAACGAATCTAGAATATGACCCCTTTTAAAAAAAGATTAGGGGAGACTATAATGGTAGAACTTAATAAATTTGATCAAGTATAAATTTTTTTGGAGGTGACCACAATTTTTAAAATTGACGATGCGTAAGATACACAACCAAGTAACAAAAACTCAAACCTTGAAAACAACATCGAAGGGAGATATTTTTACATACCTTGAAAAACACATCATGGAGTGATTACTTATGACCAAAACTTTGATTAGGAGAGAAATTTGGCTAAAAAATAGGATTTTAGGAGAAAAGGAAACCCAATTCATGCCAATGCATGGAAAAATAATAAAATAGGAACATTGAGAGATTTTCGATTGACCGGACCTTTAGTACTTATGATATCAATATCTCCCTCAATATAGATCAAAATCACAAACCGTATTTTTTTTAATAAAGTAAACTCTAAGAGATTTAATTTGATGCATAATTCGACATAAAAAGCTTCATTTTTGAATATGTTATGATATCTTTGTTTTCTTCATATTTTAGCTTGACGGTTGCCGACAACAATGCGAATATCTCCTTACATATAGATTGATATGAAAATTTCTCCTTCTGAAACTAGAGTTCAATACCTTTCATTCATATATAATATTTTTCATAAAATATACTTATTTTGAGAGAAAGATTCTGATAGACTTTAGACTCTATAATTTGGCCGAAATAAGTACTCTTTCTTCTTGGCCACTATAATCAGATTGAGAATTGATTTAATAGGTAAATAAATAGACTTAAAAATCTATCTTTTGACATATAATTTACCATATAAATATTCGTTATAGATGGCATAAAATGCCTCTAAAGTTGAATGTTTTTGCTGTTGCTCAAACGTCTCTGGCAGTCTGATCTTTGCTACTTCAAATATCGATTTCTATTTGTAGAAAACTCTGATTTTCAAAATTCTTTTTTTTCTTCAGAAAGTAGATGCAAAGATATTTCCGTAAATATATAGTTTAAAATATGAAAAATTCCTATTTCCGTTAAACATGCAACACTCATACTTCCAAATGAATCTAGAATATGATCCCTTTTAAAAAAAAGATTAGGGGAGAGACTATAACGGTAGAACTTAATAAATTTGACCAAGTATAAATTTTTTTGGGGGTGACCACAATTTTCAGAATTGATGATGCGTAAGATATACAACCAAGTAACAAAAATGCAAACCTTGAAAACAACATCGAGGGAGGATATTTTTGCATACCTTGTAAAACACATCATAGAGTGATTACTTCTGACCAAAACTCTGATTAGGGAAGAAATTTGGCTAAAAAATTGGATTCTAGGAGAAAAGGAAACTCAATTCATGCCAATTCATGAAGAGATAATAAGAGAGAAAATAGGAACAATGTGCGATTTTTGATTGAACTGACCTTTAGTACTTATGATATCAATATCTCTCACAATATAGTTCATAATCACAAATCGTTTATTGTTTAATAAACTAGACTTAAAGAGATTTAATTTGATGAATAATTCGACATAAAAAAATTCATTTTTGAATCTGTTATGATATCTTTATTTTCTTTATTTTGTAGCTTGACGGTTGCCGACTCCAATGCGAATATCTCCTTGACATGAAATTTTCTCCTTCTAAAACCAGAGTTCAATACCTTTCATTCATATATAACATTTTTCATAAAATATACTTATTTTGAGAGAAAGATTCTGATAGACTTTAGACTCTATAAGTTGGTCGAAATAAGTACTCTTTCTTCTTGGACACTATAATCAGATTGAGAATTGATTTAATAGGTCAGAAAATAGACTTACAAATCTATCTTTTGACATATAATTTACCATATAAATATTCGTTATTGATGGCATAAAATGCCTCTAAAGTTGAATAATTCATCTACTGCTCAAACCTCTCTTGCAATTTGATCTTTCTTACTACAAATATCGATTTCTATTTGTAGAAAATTTTGATTTCAAAAATTCCTTTTTTTCTTCAGAAAGTAGATGCAAAGATATTTCAGTAAATATATAGTTTAAAATATGAAAAATTCACTATAGAGGTGAGAATGCCAAGAAAACAACGAGTATTGGGTCTAAGAAAGAAAGAAAAAAGACATAATATGAACCTAAACTACTAGATATGATAGATTAGAATATGTTGAATTTTTGGAGGAATAAAACTTCCCTAACTTGTTGTAATTTGAGTAGAATGAAAATCTATTTATAATAGTAGAAATAAATATAATCCAATTACAATTAAACTACCCTTATTCCAGTTACACCCAAAGTTAAACACTAAAAGATAGGTCTTATAAAAATTGAACAACTGAACATAACTTAAACACCTTTAATTGAGACACTTACATGAGAGCTCCTCTTGCGAGACTCTTCTTAGACACCACTCTATTACTTCTAGCTCTATGAGAGTTCTTGTTGTGAGAGTCATGTAAGATTCTTTCATACATGTTCTTTAATAGTATTTGTATTGACATCAAAGATAGATCCTTTTGGTAGCCTTTTAAATTCTAAGGCGGGTCAAATATTTGCATCATCTATAAGAGGTGGGGCCATGACACTTGTGAATGGCGGGGTAATTTATAAACAACTTAGGAAAAATAAAAAATAAATTTCAAGCAATCTTTATTACCTTGGGTGTATAGGACTCAATAGTCCTCCCCATGCGGCTCACCATCTTGCATCTTCGAACCCATCGGACCATCTTCAGATGGTGCAAGATGGGGGAGTAGTAGGTTGGTAGATGAGAAGGCATGATGTAAGATGATGTGACAATTATTCTTTACAATATCAACAATGTTACTAATAAAAATGACACTAAAAACTTTACAGTAAAGACATTGACGTAAACTGGTATTGTTTACTATTGAAATTTATTTAGATTCATTGTTATCTAATTTCACTTCATTGTTTTTCCTACCATACGTTCATCTCCTCCTTTTTCATATCCTTCTTACTCATATCCATTCTCTTCATTCTCTACAATGTGAATTGGCACACTTGTACATTTAGGCGGAATGTCATCTATCTCGATAATATGGAGATTATCATTTAAACTCTTGTTGGAAGGCATTTGCTTCATTAGATGTGGTTAATAGTTGCTCTAACACATCAAATACATTTCTCATGACCAATTTATGTACCACAAGCCAAGGGCCACCATTTTTAGGATCATCCATGTGATAAACTTGTTCTGCTTGAAATACCAATGGGAAAGGGTCGTCATTGCACCATTATGTGACGTGTTAACACTACTATACCAAGTAGTATTCCTAATATCTTGTCTACTATTACTTATATCAAACCACATACATTTGAGCACATAAACTGAATTATCGCCCAGGTACCATAGTTTGATCATATCGGTTTCAACCCCACTGCAGTCAAGGTAATTGTTCTTGTAGTATCTCTTTACAATCATGTCACTATTTGGAGTTGTACAGGTTGCCTCAAGTTGCTCGATGTAGATTTACATGTCATTGATGATACAACTTGAGTAGTTGTTGCTTAACCTATGACCTACTACAAGGCAATAGATACCATTGTTTAATATAAGATGGGCACATGCAAACTATTAGTTGTGACATATTATATGACATCAAGGTTATTACACTTAATAAAAGAAATATTTTAGCCAACACCACCTTAATGGATACAACTAATTTTATGTTTAAACCAAACAACAATCTTCTTCGTATCGTTAGACCAGATTGGTTGTATCATGGGTTTGTAATACTTCATCGGTGCTCACTATTTAAGAGACATACTGGATGATTAGCACACACTCTTCATGGCTAACACATATTATTATTTAACCCTTCAATAGATTTGGTGTACACCATAAGAATAAAAAGCTCTAGCTCTTCCTTAAATTCTTCACTCAAGGGCCTATCATGAACGATCTTCATCTAGAACTTGTCTATTTTCTCCTAAACATCAATGAATTACACACACAAATTGCCATAAACAACAACCTCATCTACGAGAGAAGACTTTATTCAAGATCCCTAGTTCTAGATGGGAGAGGTCGCGAACCATAACTCCCAAATCACATCCAACTTCGTTGTTCACTTGAGTTTGTGATGCCACAATATCCATCTAGGACTGGCAATTGTTTGTCATTACATATTACAAGTTAAGGCACTTGCCAAAATTTTGGTAGCATCTCCCTACACCCTTCATGCTATAACAACATAATTAGTTTATATGCTTGTACCATACAATCACTAGAGAACAATGCACACTAGTCACTGAAGTATGCAATGTAACACTTGAGGAAATCAAGAAGATACATCCGAAATGTATCTACAACGGTCTCAAACTATAACACTAAGAATAATAAACAATCTTACGAGTCCCCGAATGTCCTACATGACAATTCAAGAGTCGTACAAGTATATTTAATTCAAGTGCAAGTTGTTTATAAGGATGGATACCCCAAACTTTGCACACAACAAAGTTATACCTTACAATCTCTTGAGTGGGTAGTCAAATTCTAAAGAATTGAAATCCTTAACATTATATATTAATGAGAAATTATTAGACTACAAATAACTAAAAACCCATATTGTTGAAATTCAAGATGGTGAGATTCATAGTGTGTCTAATGAACTCTTTCTTCTTACGCCATATGTGCATATAACTGAAACTAAAATGATCGGGCCATCTTGGGTATAGGTAGTTGAGCAAAACCTATCTCCTTAACGTACCCAGACCTAATCCTACAAGCGCTCTGCTCAATGACAAACTCATCAATTTTCTCACCAGCCTCCTATGCCTCTTACCAACCAATGCATCTCCTTCTGTGAAAAATAACATAAGAAAGTTATAATTGTTTACTTAAAATAAAATATATTATTTTTTAGAAAGTTAAAGTTATAATTGAACTTACATATTGTTGCTCAGATCCCTCAATCCACTTGTACTGGGACGAATGAGTGATTCAAAATTGCTCATCGTCAAAGTAATTTTTAACCTACGCATTTAAAAGTACACATGCATTTAAATGTATTAAATTAGTAATACATTTTAAAGAAAATATGCTCAAATTTAAATACATACCATATCTTCTCTGATACACACAAAACTTTTCGATCATATCATCATGTCAAACCATTTGTTTGCCAATATTTTCCATAAATGAAAATTAAACTATTATTAAAACAAAAAAATAATCGAGACTTTGAAGCACAACTCGTAAAAATCTAATTACGTGGAATCTCTACCTCTGAAATGTGTTCGGATGTAGCCACTACCGATCCTCAAAGAAACCCCTCTGTAAGGAGTCGATAGTGTCGTGAGGTAATCTCATACTCTCTAGGTGTGCGTGCATGGTAGTCTGGTGCTCTCAAAATGCCAAGCCCCATATATAATACACGACAACTTGTGCCACTACATCACTTTAGATATCCAAATCCAACTTCTCCTTCCAAAAAAAAAGAGTAACAAAAAATATTATCAAACTTAACATTGTAAGCTAGTGAAAATAAAAGGAAAAATCTAATTGAGTAATTTGCAATATTTAGTTTCATATAGGTATATCTAGAAGCTAACTAAGCATCAATGTAGGATTTAAATGTATCTGCCTTTACCTCCTTGTGATTTCTAAGGATATGGCCCACTCAATGAGTGAAAAATCTATTGCGTCTTGGTGCCGTCCTATATGAATCTCTAAACTCCATTGTAGCTACGTTCTCGAATGATACAATGTGTGAGATTGTTGGTAGCCTAGGTGGACTAGGTGGTATAATATTACATAAACCTGCATAATATATTTATAACATCAATAATATTATTTCAAAAAATAGTAACACCAACATTATTTCTCAAGGACAATTATTTAGATTCATTGTTGTCTAACTACGTTATATTTCTTCATTAGCTTTCTTCTCCGCTTGTTCGACCTCTTCTTTTTCTTCTGCTTCCTCTTATTCTTTATGGTACTTGTCTTCTAGCTCAACTTTGTCTTCTTCGTTTACATCCTCTTCATTATATATCTTCATCTTCTACTGTTTGTGAATTTTTATGATCTGGACGAACATTTAACCTTGTCAATGGCCAAACATCATCGTCCACTTGGACAACATGGAGAATTTGACAACTCCTATTGGTAGGCAGTCATTTATTTAGATATTGATAATTATTGCTCTAACACATCAAACACATTTCTCATAATCACATTATGAACTATGTGTCACAGACCACTATTTTTAGGGTCTCCATGTAATAAACCTAATTCTATTTGAAATGCCAATGCAAAAGGGCCGTTGTTGCACCAATCTGCAAAATATTAACATTGCTAAAGTAGTCAATTGTCTTAAAACCTTGTTTACTATTGCTTATATCAAACCATTTGCACTTGAGCATATAACAAAATTATTGCCCAAGTACTATAGTTCTATTACATAAATTACGACCCCATAATAGTCAAGGTAATTATGTTTCTAATACCCCTTTATAGCGACATTGTTATTTTGAATCTTACGATTTGCCTCAAGTTGCTCACTAGGGATGTGTATGCCTTTAACAATATAACTCGAGTATTGCTACCCTATATAGGACCCATTCCAAAATGGTGAATATTACTGTTTATTTCAAGTTGGCCACAATCTACTAGAGTTTTGACTTGTAATAAATTAGTTGACATCAAGAATATTGACATGCAATAAACTCTACAGTCATGAGTGGCGATACCCTTCATATCGTTGGTTCAGGTTGGTTCTACCCTCATTTTGGAAAACTTATTTCTGTTCATTGTGCAACATAAATACAAAAAAATTAAAAATCATACTCGATAACTGACCTAAAAGATGAATTTGTTAAGTGCTTATTAGATGTATTATTTTTCGATCAGATTGTAATTATTTAGTACAACCCACAACTTGTTATACAAGTTCATGTAAAGGATTAATTCGATTCTTCTACTTAGTTCACTGGAAGTATGGGCAAAAACTAAGATTTTTTCCTTTAGGTAGTCGACATTTCCATCTTAATTCTAATATGTTCGATGAAAAATCTTGTTTCAACATCTCCAAGTACATTGATTAAAATATCAAAGCTTCGTTGTTAATATACATGTATGCAAAGAAACTTCTAGACAAGCTCTATTTCGAACCATTATTTTTAAATTACAAAGAACCATCTCAAGTGAATACATCCATCCATATTGTATCGGAGTGCTTCTTGAGGTACATGAACTTTCAAATAAACCAATACATAAAAAAATCACCACAATATCTTATATAAAATAAATATTTATTTTTTAGAAGCTACAAGTTGTCATTTTGTCACTCTCACTTGTAATAGTTTTTTAAACATATCATAACAAACCTAAAAAAAGATGTCAAACCTTCTCCTTTTGGCAGCAAATGGATGTACTTATCAACCAAAACACTGATAAGTTTTTTTGCTTGCATTCTTTATTCCAAAAATACATATATAAATGCCCCCAAAATATCAAGGGTAGGCTTCTAAAGTTATTTGTATTATAATAAGATAGATTCTTTTAATCTAGTAGCATCTTTTAAGTCCTATCTCTTCATAAATTAATTTCTCACTTCCATGAAAAGCCTCATAGCTATCACCCACATCGGGTACTAAATTTTATCTATCTTAGTATAATTGTGCTAAGAAATCTTTATGGAGGCCGTGATGGTCAAGAGCTTCTGCTGGCAGACAACAGAGATCATCGTTTGAGTCCAGTATTGAAGAAAGTCGAGGTTAATATGAATTTTTAATGTCGGCTTCCGTGTTCAGTTGAACTCTTTCTGTAATTTAAAATTGGGATATTTAAAAAATACCCAAAAATATTTAAAATATTCGCAAGAATACGGATTTCAATCCTAAATAAGCTTTTTTATTTCAGTATTTTTCTAAATGACCCTTTAAAATATTTCGTTAGACAATAATGGCGGCTGCTGGTCCTTCTATCATTGATGTAGCTTTTCAACCCTTTCAACCCATTTCTCTTATTTAAGCTCAGGAGCTGCTCTTAGTACTCCTCGTGCTGTCCATGGCTGCTTGAATCTCTGAAAACAGACTGATCAGAGAGACAGCTTACAGAAGGCCGATGGAGGATAACTGTGTGGTAGCTTCTTCTGTTGGGTCTACTTCAGCCATGGAAGTGGAGACGCCGGAAAAGCCTAGGGGGAGGAATAAGTATGCCACTGCATCCACCATGCTAGCTTCCATGACTTCCATTCTTCTGGGTTATGGTGAGTTCACCTTTAGTTGCAGAGAAATAGGTATAAATGAGTTTCTGTTCTTTGCGTTGTATCGAAGATGGAAGATATGCTTTTGCTTCTGTTTTTGATGAAATTTTCGTCTTTTGTTGTTCAGATATTGGAGTGATGAGTGGAGCGGCGATATTCATCAAAGATGATTTGAAAATCAGCGACGTACAAGTGGAAATCATAGTGGGAATCCTCGCCGTCTACGCTCTGATCGGATCGGCAGCCGCCGGGAGGACGTCGGATTGGATAGGCCGGCGGTACACCATCGTCTTCGCCGCCGTCATCTTCTTCGTGGGTGCACTTCTGATGGGCTTCGCGACCAATTACGCTTTTCTGATGGTGGGAAGATTCGTCGCAGGAATCGGCGTCGGATATGCTCTGGTGATCGCTCCCGTGTACACGGCTGAGGTCTCGCCCGCGTCAACCAGAGGCTTCCTCACATCACTCCCTGAAATCTTCATCAACTTCGGGATTTTGCTCGGTTATGTCTCGAACTACGGGTTCGCAAAGCTCCCGGAGAACCTAAGCTGGCGGATGATGCTCGGCGTCGGTGCAATCCCAGCCGTCTTCCTTGCCGTCGGCGTACTCGCAATGCCTGAGTCGCCTCGGTGGCTCGTAATGCAAGGCCGTCTCGGAGACGCCAGACTAGTTCTAAACAAGACCTCGGACACCAAGGAGGAAGCAGAGTGCCGGCTGAGCGACATCAAAGAAGCCGCCGGAATACCGGAAAATTACACCGAAGACGTGGTTGAAGTCCCGCAGCGCAACCGCGCCGGGAAGGGAGTGTGGAAGGAGCTGCTATGGAAACCAACCCCTGCCGTTCGCCGCATCCTCATAGCCGGCGTCGGCATCCATTTCTTCCAACAGTCGTCCGGCATCGATTCCGTCGTCCTCTACAGTCCGCGCATCTTCAAAAAAGCAGGAATCAAAGGCAACGACGCTCTCTTGGGCGCAACCGTGGCTGTCGGATTCACCAAGACGATGTTCATCTTGGTGGCAACTTTTCTGTTGGACAGAGTCGGAAGACGGCCACTCCTCCTCACCAGCGTCGCCGGTATGATCGTCTCCCTCGTCGGTCTGGGATTTGGACTAACTATCATCGATCACTACCACGAAGAGAGGATCGTATGGGCGATCGTCATCTGCATCGGCTCCATCCTTGCGTACGTTTCCTTCTTCTCCATCGGGCTGGGACCCATCACCTGGGTCTACAGCTCGGAGATTTTCCCGCTCAGACTGAGGGCACAGGGGGCCAGCATGGGTGTGGCGATGAACAGGGTGACGAGCGGGGTCATCGCCATGACCTTCCTTTCGCTTTACAAAGCCATTACGATCGGCGGCAGCTTCTTCCTCTACGCTGGTATTGCTGCTGTGGCATGGGTCTTCTTCTACACCTTCTTCCCTGAAACTCGAGGACGGACGCTAGAAGAAATGCAGACCCTGTTTGAGAAACCTGTTTTTAGATCCAGAGGGACGAAAGAAGGAAGAAGCCACGATGAGGTTCAGTCAAGCAATGGACTTGAACAGCGATAAAATTCTCTTGAAGTTGGTATAATCGTCTGATTTAGTTTAATTTACGGTTAAACCAACAACAAGGCAAGATTGGAACTGCCGATAGAATACTTATCGTTGTCATGGAAAGATTAATTAGATTTTTTTCTACGTGATAATTATTGGAACAGGCATGTCTTTAATATGCAAGTTGTGCCTTAGCCAAAAGATCGACCTTTTAGTGAAGGCGCAACTTGCATATTAAAGACAGGCCCATTCCAACACTCCCCTGCACGGGGAACTCCCGTGTACAAATGCAAATGCATTATCCCACCTATACAGGGACGGCCAAAGACAAAGTCCCTCAAACTCGAAACCAACCTGCTTTGATACTATATTGAAACCAGCTGCACAAAAACCACGAGGTTTTAGTGAAGGCGTAACATGACTATCAGAGGGATTGGCTTGGTCGATATTCAATTCTCAACAATAATCAAATCCAATGCAAGGCATATTTTACTAGTTTGTCACTTTCGATCCGCTTCGAGACAGAAGACGGGTGGGATTCTGACACGCTGCTCAATAAGCAAGAACCATTATTGCAGCGACCGCCTCCTTGTTGTCATCTGTTATAACTTATAACAAGGAGTTGTCCACATGTAGGATTATGTGGTTTCCATGTGGCATCCTACATGGAGGATGAGGTGGGTTCCCTATGACATAGTGGATGACGGGTGCTGATGTGGCATGATGACATTGAAGAACTAAATTAAATATAAGGAGAATTTTTTTCACAAAAATTAACAAACATAAAACTATGCAAAGGTTATACCTATTTTAGAAATTTTTGTGAAATATTAGAAAGTGATTGAGAAACCATGCATTTAGAAACTAATAAGAAGCAATGTTTTAATAACCAAATCGGACCAATCAGTTCCACATGATTGAATAGAAATCGAAGCCCTTTTAGATTCTTACACTATATACAAATGGTTGTCACAGAGAACCACATATCCAATTGGTTGGTCTAGTTCAACAATAAACTAGGTTGATTAAATGGGTCCAGTTCAAAAAATATAACTATATTTAGTCCTATTTTGAAAACCGAACCAACTATCAAACTAGAAGTAATGTAGATTTCAATTTTAACCGGGTAAGACAAAGCTCAATCATTAGTTTAATCTATCTATTTTGGGATAAGCCTTAGACCCAACTTCATAAAACAATGTGGGAAACTAGACTTAGGTTTCATCTATATGTCATATTTGTTGACTTTTAGATAGATTAAAATAGTGTTCTAGTAGGCTAGTTAGGTATACATTACTGCATGAGCCCGAAGTGACCATGTTAAACCAAAACCAGAAATTCCTTTCACTTGATGACCATTTTGGTTTTAAAACATTGATAAGAAATGTAAACGAATCCATTAAAAAGGTATCTTTAGATCCTCTAGATTCTATAATTGTGCATTTAAATAATCTAGATCCTACAATTGTGCTATATAAACTATATAATGACACTATAATAGCCACTCTAATGTTGATTAAGCACATATTAAATTAAAAAATCTAATATTCACATGAAAAATTCCATGGCCATTTGAGAAAACAGATGGTTCTGTCCCCCTCCAACACAAAGAACCAATGTTGATTTTTACAGAGAAAACATGGAAGATAGAAGAGAAGAGAGGAGATGAAATGTGAGAGAGAAAGATAAAACAAAGAGAGAGTACATTGGGTATTTCTTGCTCTCTTACATCACGTTCCTTTATAATAGAATACAACTTGAATCTTACTAAAAATAAACTGTACAAAGTATTCAATTACATAAAAATATCTCAATAAATCTAATCACCATAAGTTGTAAAAAGGAAACTAAGATTAAGAGCATAAGGATGAAATGCTCCTCCCACACATGCTCCGTGTGGATTCTTCTTCTCCTCTTCTTCTTTGACTTTGCTTCAACTGTGAGACCTCATTTGCATGAGAGTCACCTTTGATTCTATGAAACTTGTGAAATATGATTTGCTGGAGACTCATCTTAGAGTCTTTGATATGGCTTCTTCAACTTTCTCTGTCATGCTGGAGTTTGTAACTTCAGCTTGCCAACAATCTTAGTCATAAAACTTGTGTAATTAAAAAAAATATCTTGATTCATCTTGTTCTTGTGCACATCTTCATGTGATATCCATCTTGTCATCTTGTTCTCCCCCTTACTCTAATATTTTATAATCTTTTGGTTGCATAAAATTTGATTACTACAAATTCTAGAATTCTTAATTATTTGTGACCTCATACTTTTACTTCTTCCATGTGGAAACTTATATCGTCAGGTGCATTCCAATTAGAGTATGCTTGATGAACATCCCCCTTTGTCACTAGCATAGAGACGGAGTCACTCAAATTTGATCCCTATCAACCAATTCCTCTACATGGACGAAGGTGTCTATGATTGCTTAGCCAAGTTATATGCAAAAATCAAAGTTGAGGGTTGATTGGATTTATTGAAGTTCAGGAAAAGAATTTTTTTTTACTATTTTGTTGTAATTTGAGTATAATGAGCCTCTATTTATAATAGAAAAAAACAAGTAGAATCCAATTACAATTAAACTACCTTTATCCCAATTACACCCAAAGTTAAACACTAAAAGATAAACCCTAAAATAATTGAATAACTGAACATAATAGAAAACTAACATAACTAAAATACTATTAATTGATACTCTTATATGAGATCTCCTATTAGACTCCATATTAATCCTATCTATGTGAGACTTCTTGCTGGAGAGTCATATAAAACTCTTCCATATTTGCTCTTCAACGTTTCCCCTCAAGTTGAAGTTTATCACTTCAACTTGCAATGAAAATGATTTTTGGTCTTCAATCTTTATTGACTAATTTTTTTTCTTAGAAGTTAAATCTTCATCATTTGTTCTACCCCTTTCTGGAATATTTTGGTCACATAAAAATGACCACAACATGTGGAACAAAATACCTTTTTCTCATATTTCTTCTTCTACTTTTTCCCCTCGAAGGAGATAAATAAGACATAGAGACTCAACTTGGACAAAACACAATGTGGGAGAAGAAAATCACTCTTAGTCATATGAGAAAGCTCCATACATCAGTCAAAAAGACCATAGTCTAAAACACACTCTACTCAATTTTAAAGGGGAAAAATGACCCAACTTTAGGGTTTAACAAAGAGACTATTCACTTTTTAAGGGTAAAACACAAATCATCTTTTGGATGAAGAATAAAATACTTGCTTCAAGCTGGATGTTGGGCACACTCTTATACTTTTTAGGTAGTGGGTTTAAACATTGGTCTGAAGTGATGAAAACACAAGAAGATAAACGGAAGAAATTCTAGAGGAGAACAACTTTAACTGGAAGGAGGCGACTATGCAACACTCATACTTCCAAACGAATCTAGAATATGACCCCTTTTAAAAAAAGACTAGGGGAGACTATAACGGTAGAACTTAATAAATTTGACCAAGAAAAACGTTTTTTTGGGGGTGACCACAATTTTTAGAGTTGTCGATGCGTAAGATACACAACCAAGTAACAAAATGCAAACCTAGAAAACAACATTGAAGGAGGATATTTTTGCATACCTTGAAAAACACATAATGGAGTGATTAATTCTGACAAAAACTCTGATTAGAAGAGAAATTTGGCTAAAAAAATAGGATTCTAAGGGAAAAGGAAACTCAATTCATGCCAATGCATGGAGAGAAAATAGGAACAATAAGAGATTTTTGATTGAACTAACCTTTAGTACTTATGATATCAATATCTCCCACAGTATGGATCAAAATCACAAACCGTTTATTATTTAAGAAACTAGACTCAAAGAGATTTAATTTGATGCATAATTCAACATAAAAAGCTTGATTTTTTAATATGTTTTGATATCTTTATTTTCTTCAGTTTGTAGAATGACGGTTGCCAACTCCAATGCGAATATCTCCTTACATATAGATTGACATGAAATTTTCTCTTTCTGAAACTAAAGTTCAATACCTTTAATTCATATAAAATCCATTTCTCATAACCGATTTATGTACCGCAAGCCAAGGGCCACCATTTTTAGGATCATCATTTTTAGGATCATCCATGTGATAAACTTGTTCTGCTTGAAACACCAATGGGAAAGGGTTGTCTTTGCACTATTCTGTGACGTGTTAACACTACTATACCAAGTAGCATTCCTAATACCTTGTCTACTATAACTTAGATCAAACCACTTACATTTGAGCACATAAACTGAATTATCACCCATGTACCATAGTTTGATCATATAAGTTTCAACCCCATAATAGTCAAGGTAATTGTTCTTGTAGTATCCCTTTACAATCATGTCACTATTTTGAGTTGTACGGTTTGCCTTAAGTTGCTCGATGTAGATTTGCATGTCATTGATGATACAACTTGAGTAGTTGTTGCTTGACATATGACCTACAACAAGGCAATAGGTAACACTGTTTAATATAAGATAGGTGCATGCTTACTATTAATTGTGACATAGTATATTACATCAAGGATATTACACTTAAAAAAAGAAATATTTGAGCCAACACCATCTTAATGGACACAACTAATCTTATGTTCAAACCAAATGACAATTGTCTTCACATCATTAGACCAAATTGGTTGTATCATGGGTTTGTAATACTTCATTGGTGTTCACTATTTAAGAGACATACTAGATGATTAACACACACTCTTCATGGATAACACATCTTATTATTTGACTCTACAACAGATTTGGTGTATGTCATAAGAATAAAAAGCTCTAGCTCTTCTTTAAATTCATCACTCAAGGGCCTATCATGAATGATCTTCATCTAGATCTTGTCTATTTTCTCCTAAACATCAATGAATTACACACACAAATTGCCATCACAACAACCTCATCTACGAGAGAAGACCTTACTTCAAGATCCCTAGTTCTAGTTGGGAGAGGTCGTGAACCATAACTCGCAAATCACATTCAACTTCGTTGTTCACTTGAGTTTTTTATTCCATGATATCCATCTAAGATTGGCGATTGTTTGTCATTGCATGTTACAAGTTAAGGCACTTGTCAAAATTTTAGTAGCATCTCCTTTTTCCCTTTATGCTATACCAACATAATTAGTTTATATGCATGTACCATACTATCACTAGAGAATAATGCATACTAATCATTGAAGTATGCAATATAACACTTGAGGAAACCAGGAAGATGCTTCCTAAATGCATCTACAACGGTCTCAAACTATAACACTAAAAATAATAAACAATCTTACGAATCCCCGAATGTTCTACATGACAATTCAAGAGTCGTACAAGTATATTTAATTCATATGCTACTTGTTTATCAGGATGGATATCCCAAACTTTGCACACAACCAAGATATAGTGGGTAGTCAAATTCCAAAGAATTGAAATCTTTAACATTAGATACTAATGAGAAATTATTTGTCTACAAGTAACTAAAAACCATATTGTTGAAATTCAAGATGGTGAGATTCATAGCGTGTCCAATGAACCCTATCTTCTTACGCCATATGTGCATTCAACTGAAACTAAGATGATCTGGCCGTCTTGGGTATAGGTAGTTGAGCTAAACCTAGCTCCTTAACGTACCAGACCTAACCCTACGAACGCTCTGCTCAATGACAAAGTCATCAATTTTCTCACCAGCCTCCTATGCCTCATACCAACGAATGCATCTCCTTTTGTGAAAAATAACATAAGAAAGTTATAATTGTGTACTTAAAATAAAATATATTATTTTTAAGAAAGTTAAAGTTATAATTGAACTTACATATTGTTGCTCAGATCCCTCAATCCCCTTGTACTGGGACTAATGACTGAATCAAAATTGCTTAACATTGGAGTAATTTGTAACCTATACATTTAAAAGTACACATGTATTTAAATGTATTAAAATAGTAATACATTTTAAAGAAAACATGCTCTAATTTAAATATATATCATATCTTCTCTGATACACATAAAACTTTTTGATCTCGTATCATGTCAAACCATTTGTTTGCTAATATTTTCGATATTTACTTGTGGATATCTCTTAACAAAAAAAATTTAGACTTTGAAGCACAACTCGTAAAAAGCTAATTACGTGGAATTTCTCCTCTAAATGTGTTCGCATGTAGCCACTACCAGTCCTCAAGGAAACCCCTCTATAAAGAGTCGATAGTATCGTGAGGTAATCTCATACTCTCTAGGTGCTCATGCATGGTAGTCTGGTTCTCTCAAAATGCCAAGCCCCATATATAATACATGACAACTCGTGCCACTACATCACTTTAAATATCCAAATCAAACTTCTCCTTCAAAAAAAAGAGTAAAATTATTATCAAACTTAACGTTGTAAGCTATTGAAAATTAAAGGAAAAAATCTAATTGAGTAATTTACAATATTTAGCGTAATACAGGAATACCTAGAAGCTAACTGATCATCAGTGTAGGATTTAAATGTATCTGCCTTTACCTCCTGCGGATTTCTAAGGATATGGGCCACTCAATGAGTGAAAAGTCTATAGCGTCTCGATGCCCTCCTATATGAATCTCTAAACTTCACGAGATCCTCCTACTAAGCCCTCTCATAATATCATCTACCCTAGAGCCTTATCGGGTGCATATTCACCTCTTTGGCGAGGATATGAATGGAAACGATGTAGATGGAGTGGGTGTGGTAGCCTAGGTGGTATAATATTAGATAAACCTGCATAATATGTTTATAATGTCAATAATATTATTTCAAATAATAGTAAAACCAACTTTATTTCTCAAGGACAATTATTCAAATTCATTGTTGTCTAACTACGTTATATTTCTTCATTAGCTTTCTTTTCCACTTGTTCGACCGCTTCTTTTTCTTTTGCTTCCTCTTAATCTTTATCGTTCTTGTCTTCTACCTCAACTTCGTCTTCTTCATTTACATCCTCTTCATTATATATCTGCATCTTCTACTATTTGTACATTTATATGATCTGGAGGAACCTCTAACCTTGTCAATGGCCAAACATCATCGTCCACCTGGACAACATGGAGAATTTGACAACTCCTATTGGTAGGCAGTCATTTGTTTAGATATTGATAACTATTGGTCTAACACATCAAACACATTTATCATAATCACATTATGAACTATGCGTCACAGACCACTATTTTTAGGGTCTCCATGTAATAAACCTAATTCTATTCGAAATGTCAATGCAGTCGTCGTTGCACCATGTCTGCGAGATATTAACATTGCTAAAGCAGTCAGTAGACTTAAAACCTTGTTTAATATTGCTTATATCAAACCACTTGCACTTGAGCATATAACAAAATTATTGCCCAATTACTATAGTAAAATTACATAAATTACGTCCCCATAATAGTCAAGATAATTTTGTTTCTAATGCCCCTTTATAGTGACGTTGTTAGTTTGAGTCTTACGATTTGCCTCAAGTTGCTCACTGTGGATGTGTATGCCTTTAACAATATAACTCGTGTATTGCTACTAGATATAGGTCCCATTCCAAAATGGTGAATATTACTGTTTATTTCATGTTGGCCACAAACTTCTAGAATTTTAACTTGTGATAAATTAGATGACATCAAGAATATTAGCATGCAATAAACTCTGCAATCATGAGTGGCTATACCTGTCATATCGTTGGTTCAGGTTGGTTCTACCCTCATTTTAGAAAACTTCTTTGTGTTCATTGTGCAACATAAAAACAAATAAAAATAAAAATCATACTCGATAACTAACCTAGAAGATGAATTCGTTAAATACTTATTAGATGTATTGTTCTTTGATCTGATTGTAATTATTTAGTACAACCCACAACTTGTTATACAAGTTCAAGTCAAGGATTAATTCGTTTCTTCTAATTAGTTCATGGGAAGTATGGGCAAAAACTGAGATTTTTTCCTTTAGGTAGTCGACATTTTCATCAGAATTCTAATACGTTCGATTAAAAATCTTATTTCAACATCTCTAAGAACATTGATTAAAATATCAAAACTTCGTCGTTATTATACATGTCTGCAAAGAACCATCCAGACAAGCTCTATTTTGAACCATTATTTTCAAATTACAAAGAAACCTCTCAAGTAAATACTTCCATTGATATTGTATCGGACCACTCAATAGTGCTTCTTGAGGTACATGAACTATCAAATAAACCAATACATAAAAAAACCACCACAATATCTTAATTTATTTTTTAGAAGCTAAAAGTTGTCATTTTGTCACCCTCACTTGTAATAGTTTTTTAAACATATCATAACAAACCTAAAAAAAGATGTCAAACCTTCTCCTTTTGGCAGCAAATGGATGTACTTATCAACCAAAACACTAATAAGTTTTTTTTGCTTGCAGTTTCTATTCCAAAAATACATATATAAATGCCCCCAAAATTTCAAGGGTAGGCTTCTAAAGTTATTTGTTTTATCATCTTTTAAGTCCTATCTCTTCATAAATTAAAGGGAATTTCCCTAAAATACCCATTTAAAATAAATTAATTTCAAAAACACTGACGTCATCAAAATATTTCTAAAACTACCCAACTTTGACCGGTCAAATGCTATGTGTGCAGTCAAAAGCGACACGTAAGCTTTGATTGCTTATGTGTCGACAAGTCATCAGAGCAATAACATAAATCGACACATCGTCCGACACGTCATTATTTTACCACGTCATCTGCCACATAAGCTGCCACGTCATTAAATAAAAAAATTGAATAATTTTTTTAAAAAATTCAAAAAATAAGATACATGTTTTATTACCTAATATCTACAATATTGGTCATTTATCTTTGGGAAAAGTAATAAATTTTATGTCTCAAAGCCAAAAATAGAAAAAACCAAAATTTTTAATAATTTATATTACTTAAAAGTAATTTGGTTTGTAAATTAATTATTTGACAAATAAAATTTTAACATTCTACTTAAAATCATGATAAATCTAATAAAAACCTATTGAAATGAAAATAATATGATTAATCATGTTAACATATTAATTAATATATTATTAAATTATTTTCAAGCAAGTATTTTTAAACAAAATCATCACTATTTATAAAGAGAGGCTTTTTTTACTTGCATATGGAGAAAAGAATATTTATAAAATGAAATTTATTGGATAAATAATATAAGGGTAAATTAATAAATATTTACAAAATATTAATATTTTTATTTATGTTACTTTTTTATAACAGAATAAAATAGTAAAATAAATAATTATTTATAATTACCACCCTTAGCGAATCGAGCCTGCAGATTGAAAAGGGTTTAGCAAAGTCTATGAAGGTTAAAAAATTGAACAGAACAATAGACCGGATTCCGTCGTTATTAAGGATCGAAAAACGTCAATGCAATACAATACTATTCATCCATTTGAACTGCCATGACTGATCTCATCACATTTGCAAGTTAGGCTAGTTGGGTTAATTGAATAAAAAAACAATGCATTCCATTCAGAAACAGAACCCAATCCACTGTTATTCACAAAAAAAATTAATACAGTAATTAGATTCAAGAGGGGAGAGGAGAAGAATAATGAGAAGCGGGGGGGGTGCTGTTGGGGGCGTTGAGGGCCATGTCGAGCGGCGACAGCAAGAGAGCGAGCGGTAGCAGGGGAGCGAGAGGCCGAGGCCGAGGCCGAGCGGCGGCAGTAGGAGAGCGAACGGCTGAGGCCGAGTGGTGGCAACAGGAGAGTGAGCGGCCAAGGCCGAGCGGCGGCAGTGGTTAGAGGAGAGGGGGCGAGAGGAGACGCGAGGAGAAAGATTGAGGAAGAGAGATTTTTGAGAAAAAAAATACAAGTGAGGGCTTACGTGGAACGATATGTATATGAATTTTTTATTTTTTTAAAAAAATATTTATTTTTTATTTAATGACATGGCAGATTATGCGTGTCGCTTTTGACCGCACACATAGGCATTTGACCGGTCAAAGTTGGATAGTTTTACAAATATTTTGATGACGTTGGTGTTTTTAAAAATAATTTATTTTAAATGGGTATTTTGGTTAAATTCCCTAAATTAAATTCTCACTTCCATGAAAAGCCTAGTAGCTATCACCCACATCTGGTACTAAATTTTATCTATCTTAGTATAATTGAGCTAAGAAATCTTTATGGAGGCATTGATGGTTAAGAGCTTCTGCTGGCAGACAACAGAGATCATCGTTTGAGTCCAGTATTGAAGAAAGTCGAGGTTAATATGAATTTTTAATGTCGGCTTCCGTGTTCAGTTGAACTCTTTCTGTAATTTAAAATTGGGATATTTAAAAAATACCCAAAAATCTTTAAAATATTCGCAAGAATACGGATTTCAATCCCAAACAAGCTTTTTTATTTCAGTATTTTTCTAAATGACCCTTTAAAATATTTCGTTAGACAATAATGGCGGCTGCTGGTCCTTCTATCATTGATGTAGCTTTTCAACCCTTTCAACCCATTTCTCTTATTTAAGCTCAGGAACTGCTCTTAGTACTCCTCGTGCTGTCCATGGCTGCTTGAATCTCTGAAAACAGACTGATCAGAGAGACAGCTTACAGAAGGCCGATGGAGAATACCTGTGTGGTAGCTTCTTCTGTTGGGTCTACTTCAGCCATGGAGGTGGAGACGCCGGAAAAGCCTAGGGGGAGGAATAAGTATGCCACTGCATCCACCATGCTAGCTTCCATGACTTCCATTCTTCTGGGTTATGGTGAGTTCACCTTTAGAGTCAGAGAAATGGGTATAAATGAGTTTCTGTTCTTTGCGTTGTATCGAAGATGGAAGATAAGCTTTTTCTTTGGCTTCTGTTTTTTATGAATTTTTCGTCTTTTGTTCTTCAGATATTGGAGTGATGAGTGGAGCGGCGATATTCATCAAAGATGATTTGAAAATCAGCGACGTACAAGTGGAAATCATAGTGGGAATCCTCGACGTCTACGCTCTGATCGGATCGGCAGCCGCCGGGAGGACGTCGGATTGGATAGGCCGGCGGTACACCATCGTCTTCTCCGCCATCATCTTCTTCGTGGGTGCACTTCTGATGGGCTTCGCGACCAATTACGCTTTTCTGATGGTGGGAAGATTCGTCGCAGGAATCGGCGTCGGATATGCTCTGATGATCGCTCCCGTGTACACGGCTGAGCTCTCGCCCGCGTCAACCAGAGGCTTCCTCACATCACTCCCTGAAATCTTCATCAACGTCGGGATTCTGCTCGGTTATGTCTCGAACTACGGGTTCGCAAAGCTCCCGGAGAACCTCAGCTGGCGGATGATGCTCGGCTTCGGTGCAATCCCAGCCGTCTTCCTCGCCGTCGGCGTACTAGCCATGCCTGAGTCGCCTCGGTGGCTCGTAATGCAAGGCCGTCTCGGAGACGCCAGACTAGTTCTAAACAAGACCTCGGACACCAAGGAGGAAGCAGAGTGCCGGCTGAGAGACATCAAAGAAGCCGCCGGAATACCAGAAAATTACACCGAAGACGTGGTTGAAGTCCCGCAGCGCAACCGCGCCGGGAAGGGAGTGTGGAAGGAGCTGCTATGGAAACCAACCCCTGCCGTTCGCCGCATCCTCATAGCCGGCGTCGGTATCCATTTCTTCCAACAGTCGTCCGGCATCGATTCCGTCGTCCTCTACAGTCCGCGCATCTTCAAAAAAGCAGGAATCAAAGGCAACGACGCTCTCTTGGGCGCAACCGTGGCTGTCGGATTCACCAAGACGATGTTCATCTTGGTGGCAACTTTTCTGTTGGACAGAGTCGGAAGACGGCCGCTCCTCCTCACCAGCGTCGCCGGTATGATCGTCTCCCTCGTCGGTCTGGGATTTGGACTAACTATCATCGATCACTACCACGAAGAGAGGATTGTATGGGCGATCGTCATCTGCATCGGCTCCATCCTTGCGTACGTTTCCTTCTTCTCCATCGGGCTGGGACCCATCTCCTGGGTCTACAGCTCGGAGATTTTCCCGCTCAGACTGAGGGCACAGGGGGCCAGCATGGGAGTGGCGATGAACAGGGTGACGAGCGGGGTCATCGCCATGACCTTCCTTTCGCTTTACAAGGCCATTACGATCGGCGGCAGCTTCTTTCTCTACGCTGGTTTTGCTGCTGTTGCATGGGTCTTCTTCTACACCTTCTTCCCTGAAACTCGAGGACGGACACTAGAAGAAATGCAGACCCTGTTTGAGAAACCTGTTTTTAGATCCAGAGGGACGAAAGAAGGAAGAAGCCACGATGAGGTTCAGTCAAGCAATGTACATGAACAGCGATAAAATTCTCTTAAAGTTCGTATAATCGTCAGGTTTAGCTTAATTTACGGTTAAATCAACAACAAGGCAAGATTGGAAATGCCGACAGAATACTTATCGTTGTCATGGAAAGATTAATTAGTTTTTTTTCTACGTGATAATCAAATCCAACACCAGGCATATTTTACTAGTTTGTCGCTTTCATACTCTCTAGGAGCTCATGCATGGTAGTCTAGTTCTCTCAAAATGTCAAGCCCCATATATAATACATGACAACTCCTGCCACTACATCACTTTAGATATCCAAATCAAACTTCTCCTTCCAAAAAAAGAGTAACAAAAAATATTATCAAATTTAACGTTGTAAGCTAGTGAAAATTAAAGGAAAAAATCTAATTGAGTAATTTAAAATACTTAGCTTAATACAGGTATACCAAGAAGCTAACTGATGATCAGTGTAGGATTTAAATGTATCTGCCTTTACCTCCTTGTGATTTCTAGGGATATGGCCCATTCAATGAGTGAAAAGTCTATAACATCTCGATGCCCTCCTATATGAATCTCTAAACTTCGGGAGATCCTCCTACTAAGCCCTCTCATAATATCATCCACTCTAGAGCCTTATCGGGTGCATACTCACCTCTTTGGCGAGGATATGAATGGAAATGATGTGGATGGAGAGGGTGTGGTAGCCTAGGTGGACGAGGTGGTATAATATTAGATAAACCTGCATAATATATTTATAATGCCAATAATATTATTTCAAATAATTGTAACACCAACTTTATTTCTCAAGGACTATTATTCAAATTCATTGTTGTCTAACTACGTTATATTTCTTCATTAGCTTTCTTCTCCGCTTGTTCGACCTCTTCTTTTTCTTTTGTTTCCTCTTATTCTTTATCGTACTTGTCTTCTACCTCAACTTCGTCTTCTTCGTTTACATTCTCTTCATTATATATCTTCACCTTCTACTATTTGTACATTTATATGATCTGGAGGAACCTCTAACCTTGTCAATGGCCAAACATCATCGTCTACCTGGACAACATGGAGAATTTGACAACTCCTATTGGTAGGCTATCATTTATTTAGATATTGATAATTATTGCTCTAACACATCAAACACATTTCTCATAATCACATTATGAACTATGCGTCACGGACCACTATTTTTAGGGTCTCCATGTAATAAACCTAATTCGATTTGAAATGTCAATGCAAAAGGGTCGTCTTTGCACCATGTCTACAAGATATTAACATTGCTAAAGCTATCAATTGTCTTAAAACCTTGTTTACTCTTGCTTATATCAAACCACTTGCACTTGAGCATATAAAAAAATTATTGCCCAAGTACTATAGTTCGATTACATAAATTACGACCCCATGATAGTCAAGGTAATTATGTTTCTTATACCCCTTTATACTGATGTTGTTATTTTGAGTCTTACGATTTGCCTCAACTTGCTCACTGTAGATGTGTATGACTTTAACAATATAACTCGTGTATTGCTACTAGATATAGGACCCATTCCAAAATGGTGAATATTACTGTTTATTTTAAGTTGGCCACAAACTACTAGAGTTTTAACTTGAAATAAATTAGATGACATCAAGAATATTAACATGCAACAAATTCTACAATCATGAGTGGCTATACCTGTCATATTGTTGGTTCGGGTTGATTTTACCCTCATTTTGGAAAACTTCTTTGTGTTCATTGTGCAACATAAATAAAAATAAAAATAAAAATCATACTCGATAACTAACCTAGAAGATGAATTCGTTAAGTACTTATTAGATGTATTGTTCTTTGATATGATTTTAATTATTTAGTACAACCCACAACTTGTTATACAAGTTCAAGTCAAGGATTAATTCGTTTCTTCTACTTAGTTCACGGGAAGTATGGGCAAAAACTGAGATTTTTTCCTTTAGGTAGTCAATATTTCCATCATTATTCTAATACATTCGATTAAAAATCTTGTTTCAACATCTCTAAGTACATTGATTAAAATATCAAAAGTTCGTCGTTAATAAACATGTCTACAAAGAACCATCCAGACAAGCTCTATTTTGAACCATTATTTTCAAATTACAATGAAACCTCTCAAGCGAATACTTCCGTTGTTATAGTATCGGACTACTCAATAGTGCTTCTTGAGGTACATGAACTGTCAAATAAACCAATACATAAAAAAATCACTGCATTATCTTAATTTATTTTCTAGAAGCTACGAGTTGTCGTTTTGTCACCCTTACTTCTAATAGTTTTTTAAACAAATCATAACAAGCCTAAAATAAGATGTCAAATCTTCTCCTTTTGGCAGCAAATGGATGTACTTATCACCCAAAACACTAATAATTTTTTTTTTTTGGGCTTGCATTAACTATTCCAAAAATACATATATAAATGCTCTAAATTTTTCAAGTGAAAGCTTCTAAAGTTATTTGTATTATAATAAGAGAGATTCTTTTAATCTAGTATCATCTTTGAAGTCCCATCTCTTCTTAAATTAATTTCTCACTTCCATGAAAAGCTACTAAAGTGTGTATAATTCTTACTTATATATGAATAATTTCAAGAGTATGTATATATATATATATATATATATCCCATATATAAAGCCTCATAGCTATCACCCAACATGTAATAGAATTTGGCATATGAAAAATCATATTTCTGATTTCAACTCTCCTAACTAATTGCACATGAAATAAATGAAGATTTTTTTATTTCGGTATTATTTTAAATGACCCTTTAAAATATTTCGTTAGACAATAATGGCGGCTAATGGTAGAACCCTTTCAACCCCATTTCTCTTATTTAAGCTTAGGAGCTGCTCTTAGTACTCCTCGTGCTGTCCATGGCTGCTTGAATCTCTGAATACAGACTGATCAGAGAGACAGCTTACCGAAGGCCGATGGAGAATAACTGTGTGGCAGCTTCTTCTGTTGGGTCTACTTCGGCCATGGAGGTGGAGAAGCCGGAGAAGCCTAGGGGGAGGAATAAGTATGCCACTGCATCCACCATGCTAGCTTCCATGACTTCCATTCTTCTGGGTTATGGTGAGTTCACCTTTAGTCGCAGAGAAATGGGTATAAATGGGTTTCTGTTCTTTGCGTTGTATCGAAGATGGAAGATAAGCTTTTTCTTTGGCTTCTGTTTTTGATGAATTTTTCGTATTTTGTACTTCAGATATTGGAGTGATGAGTGGAGCAGCGATATTCATCAAAGATGATTTGAAAATCAGCGACGTACAAGTGGAAATCATAGTGGGAATCCTCGCCGTCTACGCTCTGATCGGATCGGCAGCCGCCGGGAGGACGTCGGATTGGATAGGCCGGCGGTACACCATCGTCTTCGCCGCCATCATCTTCTTCGTGGGTGCACTTCTGATGGGCTTCGCGACCAATTACGCTTTTTTGATGGTGGGAAGATTCGTTGCCGGAATCGGCGTCGGATATGCTCTGGTGATCGCTCCCCTGTACACGGCTGAGGTCTCGCCCGCGTCATCCAGAGGCTTCCTCACATCACTCCCTGAAATCTTCATCAACTTCGGGATTCTACTCGGTTATGTCTCGAACTACGGTTCGCAAAGCTCCCGGAGAACCTCAGCTGGCGGATGATGCTCGGCGTCGGTGCTATCCCAGCCGTCTTCCTCGCTGTCGGCGTATTCGCCATGCCTGAGTCGCCACGGTGGCTCGTAATGCAAGGCCGTCTCGGAGACGCCAGACTAGTTCTAAACAAGACCTCGGACACCAAGGAGGAAGCAGAGTGCCGGCTGAGCGACATCAAAGAAGCCGCCGGAATACCAGAAAATTGCACCGAAGACGTCGTTGATGTTCCGAAGCGCAACCGCGCCGGGAAGGGAGTGTGGAAGGAGCTGCTATGGAAACCAATCCCGGCCGTTCGCCGCATCCTCATAGCTGGCGTCGGTATCCATTTCTTCCAACAGTCGTCCGGCATCGATTCCGTCGTCCTCTACAGTCCGCGCATCTTCAGAAAAGCAGGAATCAAAGGCAACGACGCTCTCTTGGGGGCAACCGTGGCTGTCGGATTCACCAAGACGATATTCACCTTGGTGGCAACTTTTCTGTTGGACAGAGTCGGAAGACGGCCGCTCCTCCTCACCAGCGTCGCCGGTATGATCGTCTCCCTAGTCGGTCTGGGATTTGGACTAACCATCATCGATCACTACCACAAAGAGAGGATCGTATGGGCGATCGTCATCTGCATCGCCTCCACCCTCGCCTACGTTTCCTTCTTCTCCATCGGGCTGGGACCCATCGCCTGGGTCTACAGCTCGGAGATTTTCCCGCTCAGACTGAGGGCACAGGGGGCCAGCATGGGAGCGGCAATGAACAGGGTGACGAGCGGGGTCATCGCCATGACCTTCCTTTCGCTTTACAAGGCCATTACGATCGGCGGCAGCTTCTTTCTCTACGCTGGTATTGCTGTTGTTGCATGGGTCTTCTTCTACACCGTCCCTGAAACTCGAGGACGGACGCTAGAAGAAATGCAGACCCTGTTTGAGAAACCTGTTTTTAGATCCAGAGGGACGAAAGAAGGAAGAAGCCACGATGAGGTTCAGCCAAGCAAAGGACATGAACAGCGATAAAATTTTCGTAAAGTTCGTATAATCGTCAGATTTAGCTTAATTTACGGTTCAATCAATAAAACAACAAGGCAAGATCGGAAATGCCGACAGATTACTCATCGTTTTCATGGAAAGATTAATTAGTTTTTTTCTACGTGGTAATCAAATCCAACGATAGAAACATCCTGACGATTGTAATTTAATTATTTGTCAATACTCAACACAAGGCATATTTTACACATCCTGAGACGTTGCTCGATAAACAAGAACCATTATTGCAGGAAGGTGCAGGAGGGCCCTTCCCTAAATGCAGCCTCCCCAACTTCCTCCCGTCGCTTTGACCCTAGCTAGCTTGCCAGCGGCTCGAGATTAGCTCAGTTTCGGCTCAATTCATTTTGATTTATCTGGATGACACGAATCGAGTTCGATATCTTAATCAGACTCGTTTCATGAGTTTAGCTCAACCAAACCATGGTTCCGTTCAAAATCTCACGAGCCGCCTGTTAACTTGACAAAGGCCTCCCGGGGGGGAGGGTGGTTCTTTTCGATATTCAATTCAGGGTCTAACGTTCTTTTAGGTTTCCCTGTTTTGTGATTCATCAATCATCATTGTCCGTTAACAGCCTTGCATAGCCACTTTCGAGGGCGACTTGTTGCACGGTAGAAGGAGATGGATTTGGAGCAGTGAGGAAGAACAAAAATGGATCCATTTTTGCCGATTCCAACGAGCCAAATATCTCTTCTTTTGAGACATTAGATGCAGAAATAACGCATGAGACTGTTGATTTCTTTGTTAATGATGCAGAGGGTGACCCTGACTCTCCTACGGAGATCTTGTCCTCCATTGATGAGGCATTGGAAGAGTTGCACTCTGGGCAGGTACGCGACTTTGCATATGTCAAAAAAATTTCATTCATCTCTTGAGAATATATCTTCTTTTGAGACATTAGATGCCGAAATAACGCATAAGACTGTTGATTTCTTTGTTAGTGATGCAGAGGGTGACCTTGACTATCCTACGGAGGGCTTCCCCTCCAGTGATGAGGCACTGGAAGCTTTGCGCAATGGGCAGGTCTGCGACTTTGCATATTTCAGAAATTTTGCATTTATTGCTTGAGAATACCTCTTCTTTTGAGACATTAGATGCAAAAATAATGCATGAGATAGTTGATTTCTTTGTTAGTGATGCAGAGGGTGACCTTGATTGTCGTATGGAGGACTTCTCCTCCATTGATGAGGCACTGGAAGCTTTGTGCCGTGGGCAGGTCTGAGACTTTGCATATTTCAGAAATTTTGCATTTATCACTTGAGCAGTTGGACTGTTCTTATAGAAATTAACTTTCATCATAGACATTTGGTTGCTTCTTATGGGTTTACTTCAGATCACTTTCTAGATCAGTTCTTCTGAAGCCTGAATCACCTCCATCTTGTAGTTTGTGATTGTTGTAGATGATGAAAATGGTGAAGTGGAAGGAAACATTATTATGACAACATGCTTTGCGACACCTCATGTTGTGGCTTTTATGATCAAGCATGGTTCTGATGGTCTCGATAGGCATGACAGAGGAGGATCTTGAGAGGCTAAGCATTCCGATGATGTCTCCAGATGGTGAAACACAGAGTATATCCGCTGCAACTTTCATAATGATAGTGGTAGGTTTATTTCCCTTATCTTGCCTATTAGTACATTAAGTAATTAGTAGTGGAATAATATTTTTTTATCTGACAATAACAAGTTTTATTTTTTTGTTTTTTGTCATAGGTGGAGGTTTTGCTCATGCGGAGGGGACTTCGTATATTGTTTCCTTATTACGAAGAGAAAGAGATAGAGTTTATAAATTTATACTGGATGTATAGTTTTTATTTGGGTAATTGCTAATTGATATTGATATTTCAATGATGTTTTTGTGTTTAATTATTGAATAAAGTTTATACATAATTATGCAAATTTTATAAATAATTTTATGCAGAGTGTGTAGATAATTTTATATAAAATTTATTTGACATGTATTTTATGCAATGTTTTAAATGTAGGTTGGAACTCGAACTCAGTTAAAATTATTAGGCTCGAGCTCGATTACAATTTTAGGCTCGAGGCTAGGCTTGGCTCGAGCTCGAGTTCAAAATATTTAAATCAAACCCGGCTCGAACATAGGTTTGGACTTGACTCGATTCAATGCCACCCCTACTCCCCGCCTCCTGGTTGTAATCTGGCCCTTCGATAAAGGCAGCCACCGCAACTACCTCCTCCCCCTCCCCCCCCCCTACCGCCCTCCCCCTCTTTGTTATAACTTATAACAAGGAGTTGTCCACATGAAATTTTCTCCTTCTTAAACTAGAGTTCAATACCTTTCATTCAAGTATAATTTTTTTCATAAAATATACTTATTTTGAGACAAAGATTCTAATTGACTTCAGGCTCTATAATTTGGCTGAACGAAGTACTCTTTCTCTTTTGACGCCATGACCATTGACTTTTATGATTTTTATATCTGCCTCTGCAAAACACAAATTGAGAATTGGTTTAATAGGTAAGAAAATATACTTAAATACCTATCTTTTGACATATAATTTTTCATATAAAATTTCATTCTTGATGTTATAAAAAGTATACACTATTCATGAACTAAGTGGAGGAACTAAATTAATCCTTGACCCGAATTTGTATAGATCTCTTGTAATTATTTGAAAATTTCATCTTGTAGGTTTAGTTATTGAATAAGATTTTTAGTCGTCTAATATTTGTGTTACATATTACATATTGAACACAAAAAAGTTTTGTAAAGTTAAGGTATAACCAATCTATACCAATGACATGAAGAAGAAATTATCATTTGGTTTAAACATAAGGTTACTTGTATCCTTTAAGTATCCTCTAATATATTATAGATAAAAAATTTAGTAGTTTGTGGTCAACTTAAACTAAATAGTGATATCTACCATCTTGGTATGGGTCATATATCAAAATATAGAGACTCGAGTTATATTATAAATGGCACGTGCATCTACATCGAGTAACTTGAGGCAAATCGTAGGACTCAAAGTAGCAACATCATTGTAAAAAGGTTTTACAAAGACATTTATCTTGATGATTACAGGGTTGTAACTGATAAATCAAACTACAATTCTTGGGTAATAGTTCTATTTATGTGCTCAAGTTAAAGTGGTTTAATGTAAGTAATAATAAACAAAGTATCAAGTAAGATGATTGATTTAGCTCATGGAATGGTGCAATGATGACCCTTTCACATTTGCATTTCAAGTGAAATAGGTCTATTACGTTGAGGACGCTAAAAATGGCTGCCCATAGTGTGCACTTCAAAACATGGTTAGGTTCTTGTTCTTCTTCTTTTTCATTTTCTTCTTCTTCATCTTCATTGTTCCCATCTTCTACCTCAACCTCATCTCTGAACCCTAATGTCAAATTATTTATTTGAAAATCATTAGTGTTGTTATATTTTTATTAGTACCGTTATTGATGTAATAAAAATATTATGCATGTCATCTTATATCATACCACCTTATCCACCTAGGTTACTAGTCCCACACCTTGCATCATCTGAGGATGACAATTCAACAGATCCTTTATCATAGATGCATGGCAGTGAGCTACTTGGGGAGGAGAATCGTGTCCCAAATACTAGGGTATTAAAGTCAACTATTATTATTTCCTATTTATGTTAAATTATGTATAATCTATAGTAATTTATTTACTTTGTGTTTATACATGCCCCCGCATCTTCTCCATCCACATCCTCTCTATTTGTATCCTTACCAATCAAGAGAAGATGCAACCTTTGAAGGGCTTCGAGTGGATGACATTATTAGATAGCTCAATAGGAAGATCACAATGGAGTTTAGAGATTCACAAAGGAGGGCATTCAGGATGTACAATTCACTCTTCACTCGTTAGGTAGGCCATATATTTAGGAACCATATGGCGGTAAAGGTAGATAATTTTAAGGCTCTGGTTACCCCTATGTTGATGTAAATAGTAAAAAAATATTGAAATAGATGTTTTTTTTTTGTATTGACTTATATTATTAGTTTGATATTTTTGTTATGGGCTATTCCCTTTTCAAGGATAAGTTTGATATCATTATAGAGAAATTTGGTGGCATAAGTCATCGTGTATTTGATATGGGATGATGTGTTTTAATAGCATTGGACTAGCTTGCATGTCTGGTTTAGGATGTTAAGGAATAGTCCCACATGGATTAGTGAGTACAAAGATCTTAAGTTTATTAGTTGAGAAATGGGTGTCCTAAGTTGGCTAATTATTTTGGAATGAGCCTTGGACCCAACTTCACATGCCTAAGTTGGCTAGTCATTTTGGGATGAGCCTTGGACCTAACTTCACACATGGAGGGGTCACCGTACAACACTGTTTACCCCTCAAGGACTAGCAATTGCTACATGTGAATGTCTTTCAGAAGGGACAGATTTCATATAATTAAAATTATAGAATTTGTGTTTAAAAGTTTCAACTATTTTTTTAGTTTACTAATGTTTAGTTCTAATTGCAAAAATATTCCTAGGTAAATGTTGAAAATGTTAGAAAATAAATAGGACGACATACTACATGAATGAAGTCTTTCATTGCGTCCAAGAGGAGATGGTACCTATTTAACTTTGACTATCTTTTTTAAAAATTATATTTAGTACAATAAAACATTCAAATATGTATTTTAAATTTTGTAGGGTGAAAAGTTTTTTTATATCAAGTAATTTTAGATTCCTCACTAGTCGTAGTACAGGTGGATTGAAGGATTTTGAACAACAATACATAAGTATAATTATTACTTTTAAGTTTATTATAATTTATACCCTGTTTCAAGTGAAAGTAATATTATAACTTTCTTATGTTATTTTTAACAAGAGATGTTCAATAGATGGTGCAAAAGGCATAAGAGGCTAGTGAGCTAGTTGATGAGCATACCATAGTGTTGAGAGTTCGTGGAACTAGGTCTGAGCACATCAAGGGTTGGGTTTTGCTAAGCCGCCTATACCCAAGATGGCACATTCACCTTCTTCTCACACGACCCATTTCAAGGTATGATAGAATAGAGAGGCTTTGAGCCAAACTCAGGAGCAGCTGAAGGATGTACATTATGAAACTTAAGAGTTTCACTATGTTTCAAGTCTTACATGATTTTCCTTATAGAGCCAGATATATAATGGAGGGAGGTCTCACAGAAGAGTTTCAATTAAAAATGTATTTTAGTTATGTTACTCTTCTATTTATGTTTAGTTATTTAATTATTCTAGGACTTAGTGTTAAACTTTGGGTGTAATTTGGACAAGGGTAGTTTAATTGTAATTGGACTCTACTATTTTCCTCTATTATAAATAGGGGTTGATGTACTCAGATTACAACAAGTTAGTGAATTTTTTTCTTTTCTAAAAATTCAACATGGTATCAAAGCACGTTCTGTGAGTTAACTTGGTCAACCCAAAGAGATAGTGTGATCATTTTCTAATCTATCATGTGTAGTAGTTTAGGTTCGTATTCTATGTTTTCTCTTCCGAGTACCCATTGATTTCTTAGAGTTTGAACCTCCATACTGAGGTTTTAATATTTTAAATTATATATTTATAGAAATATCTTTGAGTCTACTTTCCAACAGAAAAAAAAATGGCAATTGAAATTTTCTACAAGGAGAAATTGATATTTTAAGTAGCAAAGGTCATATTGCAAGAGAGGTTCAAGTAGCAACAGAAAGCTCATTCTTATATCTCATAAAATATTCTTTTAAAAAATATAAAAATTATTAAAATACTTATTAAATTCTTCTAATATTGTTTGTCATTTTGGTAAGTCACTTACATGATTTGGAGACATATAGCCAAAGTTATAGCTTCTAGAAATTTTGAATTTCAATATACATAGCTTGGGGTCGAATCTGTTGCTTCGGGATCAACTCTTGTGTGCTCTAACATCTCTTTTGAGGCTCAAATCCGTTGACCGAGTCGAATCTAATATCTTTTGTTTCCTACAGGGTTGACTACTTTTTACAGTGGTCGAATCCTTCCTATCAAGCAGTTTCTATTGAGGTCAATTTTTTTTATGTAGTCGACTTCTATACACTTATTCATCTCATAGGGATTGACTCCTTAAATAAATCAGAACTTATTGTTACTTGGGTTTGACTCATTGATGTTTGCAACGTACTATATAGGGTCAACTTTTCTTAGAGATTTTGCTGATATATGATTTAAAATTTCAAAATTTTAAGCTTTTATTTTTGTTTGTATGCTTCACTCCAAATGGGTGTAATTGATTCTATATGAGTATGGATTGGACTCCAACTATTGCTAAAAATGACTTTTTAAAACTGTTTTGTTGCCTTTTCAACTTGTGTGCAGCTACAATGCAAAGTACTTAACTCCATATGTTTTGGGCTTGAGTACTCTTTTTTTTTTTTTTGAAAGTGCTAGAACCTCTTATTTTTTTATTTGCAATAACTTCCTCTAGCATATGTGCTCAAGTCCTTCGGTGTATTTTCATCTTTCAAAGAGTGAAATCATCAAGTACACGTGTTTGTTATCATCAAAATCTGACTATGTTGAGAAGTTTATGAGTTTCTTCTTCCTCAAAATATTTTAGAGTGGAAATGATTGATAAATATTTTTAATGCATCTAGTAACTTGGGAGAATTCATATTTTATATGGGTTGGAAGGTTTTTATTAAAAAAAGTACATCCTAGGTAGGGGTGGCTTCGAACCGAGCCGGCTCACTAGCAGCTCGAGTTCGGCTCGTTTACTTTAACAAGCCGAGCTCGACCGAAGCCAGGTTCAGTTCGTCGGTTCGCAAGCCGACACGAGGTGAGTCTGATCGGTATCGGGAGCGGGAGCGGGATCGAGAGAGGGGGGGGTGGGGGGGTGGCTCGTCACCGTCGAGCCCCTCCCGTCGGCTGTTGTCGTCGCCTCTACTGCCATCGCAGCTCTTCGCCGGTCGTCTCTACCGTCGTTGCAGCTGCTTGTCGGCCGCCACTGTGGCCGTCCGTTTGATTTCTTCATATCCTCATCGTCGCCTCTGTTTCCGCCTCCGTCGCAGCCATCATCCCCGGCGCCGTAACCCCCTTCCCTCCACATTGTCTCGACGAAAACCCAGAACCTAAGTTCAAGGGAGAAATTAGGGGAGAAATAATCTCCCCCCCTCCCCCGCGCGAAGATGATCTCGCACGTGCGAGATCATAAAGTTAAAAAAAAAAATTCCTCTTGAAAGAATTAAAAAAAACAATTTATAGAAATAAGTTTCTATAAACTATTAGTGTCTTATTTTTTTAAACATTTTTCTAATTGAAAATTTTTATTAAAAATCATATAATTTTCTAAGTAAGATTGTCGTACCAAGATGGGGTAGAAAACTATATAAAACATTTTTGAATAAGTATTTAACAGTTGATGTTGTAATACTTTTAGCATGAAGCAATTTTCATTGCAATTTTGTGTTTGATATTTTATTTAATTAAAAAAAAATCGATAAGTATAATAATATATTAGATTGATTATTAATTTTTATTTATTTCCCTAGAAGAGGCAATAAAAGGTCCATTTAACTTTCCTAAGAAAATTTTAAAATATTTCTTGTAATTTTCTAATAAGTCATTAATAGTAATAAAATTTTATTTAAATTTTTTTTTGGGAATATGTATCATAGGTAAAATATTTTTAGTTTTTCCTAGAATATAAATTTTCATCTAGGGGCAGTAAGGAGGCCATAACAAATTATGGCCAGATTCAAAAATTACAAAACAAGCTAGACAACAATTGGAGTATAAAAGATTAATATTGGTGCATTTTAATCCTTTATTGAAATTCAATCCTGAACCTCCCCTATCATTATATTTTTTTAAAATGTATGCATAAATATATATATATATAATTTATTCAAAGCCACCCCAGATCATAAATAAGGAAAAAAAAACCTCTTTGTCCCTTCCTCATAGCTCTTAAAGAAATTGAAAAGATATTTTAGTAGAAATACGTTTCTAGAGACTATTAGTGGTTTTTTTAATAAATGTTGAAAAGATATTTTTAGTAGAAATATAGGGACCATTAGTGCTTCATGTTTTTTCAAAATATTTTTCAAATTATAAATTCTTTTTAAAAAATCATATAATTTTCTAAGTAAGATTTTCTTGCCAAGATGGGTTAGAAAATCATATAGAAAAAATTTGAATAAGTATTTGACAGTTGATAATATAATACTTTTAGCATGAGGCAATTTTCATAGCAATTTTGTGTTTGACATTTTATGTGATTAAAAATTTATCAATAAGTATAATAACGTATTGGATTAATTATTAATTTTTATTTATTTCCTTAGAAAAGGCAATAAGAAGTCCATTTAACTTTCCGAAGAGAAATTTAAAATATTTCTTGTAATTTTCTAGTAAGTCTCAAATAGTAATAGGATTTTATTTAAAGGATTTATAGTTTTTATTTGGGTGATTGTAAATTGATAGTGATATTTCATTTAATTTTGTGGTGTTTGATTATTGTATGGAGTTTATTTATATTGTTTTGCAGTGTATGGAGTATTTAAACTATTTTATGGAGTGTATAAACAATTTCATGGAGTGTTTATGGAATGTATAGACAATTTTATGGAGTGTTTATGCAGGTATTATGTATATTGATTATGCCCAATTTTAAGTAGAGGTTATGCCCAATCTTATACATGTATTATATATATAGATTTTGCCCAATTTTATGTAGAGGTCGTGCCCAATTTTATGTAAAATGTATGCATAATTTTATATACATTTTATTCGATATATATTTTTTGAAAAGTTTTAAATGTATGTTGAGGCTCGAGCTCGGTTCGAGCTCGATAACAATTTTAGGCTCGATATGAGGCTCGTAGAAATATTTAAATCAAGCTCGGCTCGAACATAAGCAGGTTCGGGTTCAACTCGGCTCGATGGCACCCCTAATCCTAGGGGCAAAATAATTCATAAAATTATTGATTATACTAAAATTATTCATATTTTGATTCTCATAAATGATTTTATAAATAAATATTTTGAAATTATTTTTATCAAATTAATTTAAAAAATATTTTATTAAAACTTTTATGAAAAATTGGGCCTAATGGACTCCTTCTCTCTCTTATCTTGTCTCTAGTGGAGGAGGACTTAGTACTGATGTTGCAAGCTGGTAAATATAAAAGCCCATATAAAAGCCCACGTATGCTTCACTGTGGTTAAATCCTCCCACTGAAACACTGGGGAAAGGGCCCAGAACAATCTCGTTTTGCAAATCGCAATCCTCTCTAAGCCCTGTGACGAGTCTAGGGTTTCAGCGGGAAAAGCTTATTTAAGACTCGTGAGCCTCACCGAGATGATGCTCGCCGCTGTCCGGTTTTTTCAGTTCTTCTTCTTTTCGTTTTTTTTTTTCAGTTTGTGTGGTAATGAGATTGATTTGCTGCAGCGTGCTGGGTTTAGCGATATCGGATTCTTTGTCTAATTCTTTGAATTCCTTTTTTTTTGCAAGTATCCATGGCTTGACGCTTAGTTCGATCTGTTTTACAGAAAAGGCATTTAATTTTTTGTACCATTTTCCTCGCAGATGATGCCTTCTTGCTTGCGGAATGCCTGTTTTGTATTTTATGGTACCTATTCAGAGTGTATAGAGAAAGAAAACGGCGTTTTTATTTTCTTTGTTTGCATGTTTGCATCAGTTACCCTCTTCTCATGCTCTAATATAATTTTCTGAGGAGATATAACGGATGCAGAAAGCTATTGGTTGGCTTACCAGCCCGTTGCATACTCGTTTTTGCAAGGGGTCAAATTGACCTACCGAAACCTTTTGGGTACTACAGTCTGATTCAATTTTATTATGCGTCGTGTGGGTGTTATAGGATACTTGATCAGAGTAATAAATGGAATTTTCTAAATGAAATTCAATGTTTTTCTGGTAAATCCCTTTAATTTACGTGGTATTATACTCTCTCTGTTTTTTTTTTCATTTTCTGAAATGGTTTATCGATTCTATCCTGTTACTAGGGGGGGGAAAGCTTATTTGAGAAGGCAAATGATGAAGACAATCTTATGCTTTACACTGAATTATTTTGTGGACTATAACTCCGCTTATTATCTGATGCCTTCTCTTTGTACAGATTTAATTGTTTCGATTTGGTCCTCTTGTTTTACTGCACAAAACTCTATGATGACAATTAAGCAGACGGGCCGTCTGAATCTGATGCTGTGTTGAATGTCTGCTATCTTTTAATATCTGAGAGGCTTTTAATGGCTGTCCGTGGTTTGATTTATATCTTATTCTCTTTTTCTCTGAATAGTCTGTATTGCTTTTCAGTAATGTATAGCAATGATGAAGGGCTAAAAATTTATGTCTGGACTACTGAGACGTGTCTATGATTGGAAAAAGCTTCTTCTGAGCAGTTAATTTGGTATAGTTTTTATTACAATTAAGTTATTTTCTACGTTGATGTTTGTCTGCTTGGATTCCATCAGAGATTTGTTGAGATTTAAAAGCCTCCTTGTAAAAATGGTTTAAAGCTGTTGAGAGTTTGATTTATCTTCATTTTTGTTTTGGGTAAAGGTTGTTATTGGCTTGATTTATATAACTTGGATTAACTTTTTGTTCTAGTGAGGGAAATACAAAAGAACTGAATCATATTTTGAGCACAAAAACTCCTTCAACATGGATGCTTTTGTTAGAAAAATGTTGAGAGCAGCAGAGACATCTCTTTGAAACATTGTCATTTGTCTTCATGAAATGCAGAGCTTGCATTAATGGAAGAAGGGAACAAGAAGGGGAGATTTGCATGAAAAAGGATTAAAGTTTGACTGGCCATTCTGTACAAAAATTAAAAAGAAAACGCAGGCTGTAGAGAGTAATTTCTGCCAATCTGAACAAATGAAAAGTAGGAGGTGACATAGAACAAATGAATATTTTGAAGAAAAGAACATTATATCTCTCCATTACTGTAAAGAAGGTATTAAAATCAGTTTAAAAGCCTAAACAAACACTTGATAATCTCCTAGGGGACGTTGAAGTGACTTCTGTATGCCATTTTTATCGATGGCAATGTAGGGATATGAATGGTTGGTGGGTAAAAGGGTAGGAAGCATGCAAGGTAATTAGTATAGCATGATCCATCACTCAGAATATTGTTAGATATGTTTATAAAACATGATTGATCATATATTATTACATGATCAATCGAAATAAGTTATTAAAAACTTATTGATTAATACTTGATCGATTAGCAAATTTGGAGAACCTAAAAAAATATACTCAAAATATTTTGCAGCCCCCGAATTTGTTGGGGAGTATCAAGTGAACATTTATAGTTAATTCAAAGAATTCAAAAACCTTATTCACTTGAAATCTTCATAAAAACTCATGTTGAGAAAAAAAGAGTTATACACTTGGCAAAACTTGCATACCACTTTCAAATTACTAAGTATTCCTAGCATTCAAACTCCTCTAACTCCTATGTTCAAAAGAATTGGAGACTTAAAAACTCCGAGTTGTCCCTTCATTCAAAAGGGTGTAAAATTTTCTTTTGTTTGTGTATTTTTTATTATTCTTTGAAATGTATTCTAGAACCTGGAATCTAAAAGGGAAAACTTACTAGAGCTATAATCTAGTTGTAAAATCTTTGGCAGAGATTGACTCTTGTTAGTGCTCTCTGTAAGTGAAATGTATTTCACTTTCACTAGGGGGGATAAGTCAACGTGAATCAAGAGATGAAGTCTTCTCCCCTCTCGGCTTCTTCATCTCCTTCTCCCTCTCGCTGCTCTCTCTCTTTCTCTCTCTCTCTCTCTCTCTCTCTCTCCCTCTCGACCTCTCTCTCGTTTCTCCCTCTTCTTCTCCCTCTCCGCCTCCCCCTTCTCTCCCTCTCTTCTCCCTCTCAACCTATGACGAACAATGTCATCCCTTTGTCCGTCAAGCGATGAGGGATGAGAGATAGAGGCCGACAACTAGCGATCGGGCCTCTGCGGTGAAAGTTTAGTGTTGGGAGTTGAAGACGACCTCTAGTGTGCAGAAAATAAATTATATTTATTGAATAAAATTCTATTTTTTGAATATATTGATAAAATAATATATTTATTTATTTATTATATACATTTTTTATTACTATAGTAAATTAGCGATTTAAGAGTGGTCAATTATTTTTGTTTAATTATTCCTTTTTATGTTAAAATATATCTTAAGTTATTAATAATTTAATTAATTTATTTATTATATTCACTTATGTTATTTTTAAAATTTTATTTATTTGTTTTTTTATAATTAATCATGTGCACAATTAATTGGCTCACGAATTACTGTATTAATGTACAATAAACTGCAATCAATAAATAATACAATATATAATTTAATTAATTAATATATTAATATATTTTAATTATACATTAAATTACTTATTAGTGTAGTAATCATGTTAGTTTTACCTAATTTGGTGTTTAGGTATTATAATTTATTTAAGTATATTATTACAAGTTACTCATTCTCTTGTTTTTTATATTTTTCTCATTTGGGACACTAACACTGGAAACTGTTTTCTAGCGCACATGAACTCGTCCACACTAACACCAAATTTGAAGCTAAAGTTCATGTAGATGATTCAAATGAATTTGAAGTTGAAGTCCTTGTGCCAAGTTTGTTGACTAACCCCCCTAAGGGAACATTAAAAACAAAAAATATTTTCCTTTGTGGTGTGTGGTTCTAGTACTTACCTTGATTTAATTTTTACATTTATGCACCGAATATTTAGCTTAAATTCCCAACCTACTTCCCTCTTGAAAAGCCACCTGGGCCAACAACAACTATGAAAAACACTCTCGAGGTTCAAATATTACTAGTGTTGCTCACCTCATCCCTTTCCTAATTGTCTCATACAACGTGTCGGAATAGTGGCATGGCAGTCGATGTGTTCATCTACCACAATGTACTGATGACGTAGTGACACATAATCAGTCAAAGCTTACGTGTCACCTTTGATAATAGTGTTGTTGTTTCTCAAAATATGTTTTGAAATTGGTTATTTTGGTAAAAAAACCTTTGCTCTTTGCCAACTTCTTTCTTTATACCAATGGTAATGCTCTTGTGATTCTTAGGCAAAAGAGGAAGCGAGAAGCAGAGTGGATAGTAGAGTTGACGAGATCAAGAAGGCATATGTACTGTTCATGGCAGCAGTTGAGGAGTTCATGGAAGTCAAGGAGCTATCGAGGGGAGGGAACACAGCAGCTACTGCTGCGGCTGTTAACAATCTGAAGCATCGACGGGAGTATTTCATTTATGCTTGTGATCAAGCACAAGATGCAGTGGAGCATGCTAAGCAAAGGTTGAAGTCTGATCGCGTTGTGGACGTGGGAACCGGGTCTGCTTCCACTAGTCTTGGAGACTTCATTAAAGAGCTTGAGATGGTTAACGTAGTTGGAATAGAAATACAATTGTTTGCAAGCAGCATCCTAGTTCATCTCGCGGCCGTAATGCTGAAGCCTGGGAAGATGAGGAGTCCCCTGTTGATGCAGCTGTCTTTGAAGACATGGACGTTGAGGTTGATGCGGGTTTAACAGTCTTTGAAGATGTAGAGATGGAGAATCTTGGTTTTGAAAATGTTTCAGAAGATGCGTTTTGTTCAACAGCGTTTGTTGATATGGAGAATCCTGATGAGGAGGTTGATACTGGCAAGGCAGATGTGTTCAAAGAAGGAGAAAAAGCTGGAGATGAGGTTGACACTGGCAAGGCAGAAATGTTCAAAGAAGGAGAAAATGCTGGAGATGAGGTTCATAATGGCAAAACAGAAGTATTCAAAGAAGAAGGAAATGCAGGAAATGAGGTTGATACTGGAAAGCTAAAAGTGTTCAAAGAAGGAGAAAACGCTGGAGATGAGGATGGCACAGGTAAGGCAGACGTTCTCGAAGGAAGAAATGCTGGTGATGCGAGAGTCTCCGGAGACGAGGTTGACACTGGTAACGCACGTGTTGAAAGGAGGAAATGCTGGTGATGAGCGAGTCTCTGGAGAAGAGGTTGATTCTGGTAATGCACAAGTGTTGAAAGGAGGAAATGCTGGTGATGAGCGACTCTCTGGAGAAGAGGTTGATTCTGGACCTCTGGTAATGCACAAGTGTTGAAAGGAAGAAATGCTGGTGATGAGCGAGTCTCTGGAGAAGAGGTTGATTCTTGTAAGGCAGAACTTTTCCAAGGAGGAAATACTGCCGATGAGAGAGTGTCTGGAGAAGGGGTTCATACAAAGGGGAAAATGCTGATGATGAGAGAGTCTCTAGAGATGGGGTAGATACTGTTCTCCAAGCCGAAAATGATGGCGACGAGAGAATATCTGAAGATGGGGTTAATACTGTTATGACAGAAGTTTTCAGAGAAGAAAAAGCTGGTGATGAGAGAGTCTCCGAAGATGAGGTTGATACTGGTAAGACAGAAATTCTCATAGGAGAAAATGCAGGTGATGAGAAAGTCTGTCGAGATGAGTTGATAGTGGTAAGGCATAAGTGTTCAAAGGAGGAGAACATACTGGTGATGTGAAGAGATAAGACTCTGAAGATGGGGTTGATACTGGCAAGAACAAAGTTCTTAATAGGAAGAAATTATGGTGCTGATGAGAAAGTCTCTGGAGAAGAGATTGAAACTGTTAAAGTAGAACTGTTCAAAGAAGGAAAAAATACCGGTGATGAGGTTGATACTGATAAGGCAGAAATGTTCAAAGAAGGAGAAAATGCTGATGATGAAAGAGTCTCTGGGGATAAGGTTGAGACTGGTAAGGCAGAAATTCCTAAAGGAGGACATGCTGGTGATGAGAAAGTCTCTGGAGGTGAGATTGATACTGTTAAGGCAGAAGTGTTCAAAGAAGGGGAAAATGTTGGTGATGAGATCGATACTGAAAAGGCAGAAGTGTTCAAAAAGGAGCAAAATGCTGGTGACGAGCTGGTTGATTCTGGGAAGGGGGCCTCGTCTGAAGATGCAGAGAATCCTGGTGATGTGAAAGTCTCAGAAGAAGAGGTTGATGATGGGAAGGATGGAAAATTTTCCGGGGATCATCAGAGTGTTTCTTCAGATGTGAAAGAAGCTGAAAATCCAAGTGATGAACGATGACAGAGTTTTTTAGATGAATTAGAAACTTATAATAATCATCTCACAGTGATGGGATGAATTTTGCTTCTTCTCCTTAGGAACACTTCCTGCAATGAATTTATGGACATGGATTTTTTTTAGCCCATGGGTCTCTTTGTTTACTCATGGGCTTTTATCCTGCTGCCTTCAGAAATAACGTATAAAACCACAGGCGGTTACTACACAGATTTTCATCGAGCTTTCCTCCTGTCAGTCCCAGGACAGACCTCCTGCATGGCGTTGCCTTGGTCATAGACTGCGGTGTTCGTCTGCTTTCCTTCCTTTTTGGGTCTCTATCGCCGACATACAGGTTTCTCTCGCCCCCTCTCCCTCTCTCCCTTAAATGCAAATGGCTGGGATACATGATCTTCAACCCTCTTTTCTTCGTTTGAACGCCGGATTCCTTTTTTCAATAAATTTGATTTTTGAACGAAAGAAATTGCATTTCCAATCCATTCCAACAACTCTGTCTCCGTTAGTTATCTCTCCAGGGATTATATTGTATGTATGCAATCCTTGTCGTTCTCTGTCTTTAGAAACCTCGCCTTTGGCAGGGATGTTGTCGATGGTGAAAGTTGAGTCATAGTTATGTATAATAGTTAATATTACTCTTTTCCTTTTCACTAGTCTATATTAATGGTCAGTTAACAGAAGAATTAAAAATGCTACATTGTTTTGATCTTTTGTTTCGTTTGTGTTCATATGTGTTTATTATTGGGATATTTGATCAATCTTTTAGTTGGCTCTGCGAATTGTTGATGGGTTCTGCTTTCGGATTTTGGAACGACTTAACTATATTTAATTGCCGATCGCGATGATTGGTTTCATGGGTAATGGATTATCCATAGATGATATATGAATGGTGAAGAGTGTTTGCTTTTGCCATCCAAATGGTTCAATACGCATCAGATTACCTGTGACGAGGTTTTTTTCATGCCATTTCTCATTTCTGACTGTTAATTGAAATTTTATCGGGAAAACACCGAGCAGATCTATCTGATATGCTTGGAGCTAAGTTAAACTCTAACTTTTCTAAGGGTTAGGATTTTTAGCCTGCTCGGTCCAGTGTCCGCAGCAAAGTTATTTATAATGATTCAGGTTCTGTTATAATCCTTTGAAAACTTCCCATCCCACACATTTTTGCCATTATTGATCTTTTTCTGTGGACGGTCTATCTCGTTTACTTGAGAAAATTAGTCCAGTGAAAGCGCTGAAGGAAAACTACTAGCTGCTTGTTTTTTTCTAATCACTTATCATTTTTTTCTCAAATGTTGTAATTATTTGGTTTGGTTCTCTATTTAATGTCAGACATTTAGCTGCTGTCTGGGCACTGTTCAATTGCTTGCTTCATGTCATTCGATGAACTTTACAGTCATCATTCAGTAATCACAGTTTTTTAGAAGTGCAGGCAAACTGCATTGGTTTTGAATAAAAAAGCAAAATACTTTCTTCTTGAGAGGTCTTCCTTTAAAGTTCTGGTAGTGAATGTAACTATCTCATTTCATAGGGGTATGATAAAATTTTACATTGCTATAAGAGAAACCTTCACTTGTGAAAATTTATCGTTATTATCTGCTCAACATTAGCAATTCTTTTGGAATTGTTTACATAACGACAAACTATCGTATTTATTGTACATTGCTGTAAGAGGAACCTTCCCTTTTCAAAATTCTAAGAAAACCTTTTTCTAGTTGGGCGCATCAAATGCATTTATATTTATAGTCTCTGTTGTTTCAGATGCTGATGCCAGTTGGAATCTTCTGGATTGTGGCATTCAATGAGCGTATTTATCGTGGTTCTTTCACTTATTATGTTAGTCAATGAAAACAGGATCCAAGAGTATCAATGTGGATTAATCCTTTCATTTTATGGCCACCTTTGGGAGTTTCTGTGGGAGCTGGGGTTAAGTCTAATTAGTCTGTTTAATCAAATTTCTAAATATAATTAAACTAATTAAGTCTTACAGATATCTTATGCATTGAGGGTGTGCATCTTTCAGTTTAATCAATATTAAACAAATTAGGTACATTAATATTCTACCCTCAGGAGCTTTTGATACTGTTGCCATTTGGACTCCTTTAGAAAGTAGCCCTAGTCAACTTCCTTTTACCTTATAAACAGACTTCATGGTTATAAATATCATCTGTGATGCCACCAGGAAGACAGATGTGCAGAGCTCATGGATTTGGTTTTGGCCAGAAAACCTCATTTGAAACATCAAAGTCTTCTATAATTTGCTTATGACTCATGCTTCAGGTGGTCTATTCAAAAGACCTGGTTAACCACAATCGTTTTAGTGAAAGGCTAGCTGGAGGTTTATTTAACCATCAGCTTCCCGCAATATGCACTTGGGGTGGTGTTTGAGGCTAAGGTATCCAAACTGACTGGCATAATTTTGTGAACTAACAATAGCTTTTCTTACATTGAATTTGATTGGTACTGGAGATGTTCTCTTTAGTAGTGTGAGTCGGTACATCGAAGGGGTTAAAATAAAGGCTAGTTCTATCATCATCTTAGAGGCAAAATATCTGTAGGATTGAAAATACTTGTTATGATGATGTTATTGGTTTCTGGGGCGCATTCAGGAATGCTAGAGTTTTTTTCTGGCCAGATATTGCGGAAATTATGTAGCTCTAAAGGAGGTGAACAAGACTTAGAGCTGATGAAGTTGTCATTTCCTAATTGAATAAAGGTAGAAGGTGCAGATTCTGCATGCTCCAAATGAGTTTCATGCAGATGACTGGAGATATGAATGTATTAAGGATAGCAAAAAAAAAAAAAAAAAATTACTCTTAGAGCTCTTTCATTTTAGCGTGAGAGAGAATAAGAAATTATTAGGCTAAGATGAATGTTATATTAACTGCATCTTGCATGCACTGGGATGCATATACTTGTGATTGTTATGTTTGTAAGAGGGATAACCGATATTGATCTTACAAGTAGTTGTGATATATATATATATATATATATATATATAATTATCTGTTCTTATGTTCATGATACCAATAAAATGCATGACAATGGCTCCACTCAAGAGCCTCTTTAGTATGGGTCTGCGCTGAATACGTGGCCTGTGCAACCATGAATTGCTTACAAATGATCTTCACTTCCTAATTTGGATGTGTTTACTCAGTAATCTCTCAAAACCTTAACTATTTGGGCAATTGCCATCTGTTTCTTCGATTTGATTGTGAAAATGCCTAAGAACTATCTTGAAGACATGAAACTGATGTCTGGAACCCTACCTTTTTGTTTTTGTTTCTTTTCTTTTCTGCAATTCTTTTTCCTTTTGTATGCATGTGTATGTGTGTGTCCGTCTGAAATGGTGAAGCTTTATTTAAAGTTGAAAGAATACAACAGGATAGCCTCCCCTAATCAATGGGGATGGAATTCCCAATTACAGTAGAAGTATTTTTTTCTTTTTCTGCAGTAATTACTAACCATTTTATTTGACAATGAGCCAACAGCAAAAATAAAGTTCATATTTGCAACCAGAGGTAGCGAGTAGCAAATCTTCCAATGGATAGCACAGTGGACGCATTGAGCAACGCATATCAAGAGTTTGTTAAGGCAGCAACAGGTGTACTTGAAGCCAAAGAGCAGTCTGGGGGGCAGAAGACAGCAGCCACAGATGCAGCTCTTGAGAACTTCAAACAACGCTGGGAGTTGTTTAGAGTTGCTTGTGACCAAGCGGAAGAGCTATTGGAATCTGCAAAGCAGCGAATAGGATCAGAATGCCTGGTGGACGAGGCAACTGGGACTGCTACTGCAAAACCGGGACAGTCCAATTCCGTGCTGCCGCCTATCAGTGCAGTCAGACTGGAGCAGATGAGCAAAGCAGTCCGCTGGCTTGTCATAGAACTTCAACAGGGGAGTGGAACATCCAATGCAACTGCAAATGCAAATGCAAATGCCCAATCTTCTGCTCCTTTTGATGCCAGATTCTCTGACGATGGAGCACAGTAGCTATTTGATGTCTACCTCCCACCATTTCTTGTGAATAGTGTGTTGTTGTCTGAAGCTGGTTCTCATCCTTCGTTAGGAAAACAGCCTGGAATCAATCAATGCTGATCTCTGAAAAACTCAAGCCTGACTATGAGTTTTTGTTTTTCAAATTTTCCATGACCAGTGATGCAGGTAACATCAAATCATCCTGAACAGTATGTAACTGATCTCTGAAAAAACCAAATCTGAATATGTTTCTTTCATGATCACTCCTCAGTGACTCGACTGCAACCGATACTTGTTGTTGGGGATGCAGGCTCCTCCTTAACAGTTAACAGGGGGAGCTGGGTGTGTTTTGATATTGTTCACTTTTACATTTGTGGACCCATGAGTGTGATACTTTAGAATCATTTTAGACATTATGTTGGAGGTAGAGAATGTAATTGGTCAAGTGATTAAGATTTTTTAATTATATCTAGCATGCCTCATAATCTGGTACAAAATGGAGTTACTTGAGAGGAGAAATAATCTACTAGAAATGGTTAGGTCAATGATGTCACTTGCAACTTTACCAACTTCATTCTTGGGGGAAGCACTTTTGCATGCCTTCTATATTTTTGAATAAGGTGCCTTCTAAAATAGTTGAAAAGACTCGTTATGCACATCGGTTAGGAAAAAAAACCAAGTTTAAACCATTTAAAGATTGGGGGATGTGAGGCTCATATGATAATACTTGAGCCAAAGATAAATCGAAACCCAAAACAAAAAGATATTTGTTAGTTGGTTATCCTCAATTTTCCAAGGGTATAAATTGTATGACCCAATCGATAAAGTGATTATTAAAAGTAGACATGTCAAATTTATCGAAGATAGATTTTGTTACGATAAGTATTTGGGTGAGAAGTCAAATTTGGAAGAAGTTAAAGTCATCTTCTTGAAAATGAAAGGACTATCCTGAGGCACAGAAGAGAGGTACAAGAGAAAGAAAACCTAATAATATTTTCACTTCCTCAAAATTCTATGCATATGCTGGTGAAGTCTATGAGAGGATAAAATTAAATAAGTATTTGTTTGATCTTCGTACATATGAGGAAGCGATAAATTATGTGAATGCAGATAAGTGGCAAAAGGCAATGAATGATGAATGCGTAGCAATGCATAAGAATCAGGTTTGGAAACTTGTTGATGCACCTGAATTAGTTAAGCACATAAAATGTAAATGGATATTCATAAAGAAAAGGAATTTAGATGGTAAAATTGAAAGTTTTAAAGCCCGAATGGTGGTAAAAGGGTTCACTCAATAGTATAAGATTGAGTATGATGACATTGTTTCTCATATTACTAAAATTAAGTAAATAAGGGCAATCTTGACACTGGTTTGCATATAATAATGATGAGTTGTTTCAAATGGATGTCAAAACGACTTTTTTGAATGGAAAGTTAGCTGAAGAAATATATATATATAGATAGAGAGAGATAGAGAGAGAGAGAGAGAGAACTAACCTAAAAGTTTTGTATCAAAAGGGGTTAAAAACAAGGTTTGTAAATTGGTGAAGCCAATTTATTGATTGAAGCAAGCATGTCAATGGTGGAACATTAAATCTCATCAAGAGCATATGATTTTACACAGAATCCAAAAGAGCATTGTATCTATACTAAAATAGTGGGAGATCATATTGGATTTTTTACCTTATATGTAGAGACATTCTATTAGATGCTAATGATATGAACTTCTCATTGGAGATCAAGAAGTGGTTATTTTGCACTTTTGAAATGAAAGATCTTGGAGAAGCTCGTATATCCTTAAAATTAAAAATTTTATGGGATATGAATTTGAGGAAACTAATTTTATTTCAAGAAAGGTAGATTGATAAACTTTTGGATCATTTTTGTAGAATTAAGGATCCCATGATAAGAATTTCAACTAAACTAAAAAGAAGGAGAAGAGAGAGAGTTTGGACGGAGGAGGAGAGGGAGAGCACCTACCAAGGGAGAGAGCTTGGACGAACTTTGGGGAAAAGGAGGAGAGAACTTGAATGCTCTACCTCTTAGCCAAGGCCTTTATTTATAGCTTTTACAATGCCCTTTAAGGCTACAACATTATAAAAGAAGAGACATAAAAAAGACAAGTATTTACAACTTTATGCCATATTTATGAAAAGTCTTCTTATTTACCCATATGCCACACCTTAGATGTGTGGGCTTTCTTTTGTTGGACATATGGACTTAAGCTCATTAAGCCCACTTTCTTTCCTAGGACATGTGGGTTTGAACCCATCTTCTAACACTCCCCCTCAAGCTGGAGGAGGAGAAAAAACATCATAGATGCCCAGCTTGCCACATATAAAGGATAGGATCTTAGATGTAACTAGTTTAGTAAGAATATCCATTACTTGCTCTTGTGATGAAACATGTTTGAGGGAGATTATACCAGTTTAAAATTTCTCCTGTATAAAGTGGCAGTCCACCTCAATGTGTTTGGTCCATTCATGGAAGACTGGATTCGAAGTAATATGAATGGTTGTTTGGTTATCACAATATAGACCCATAGAACCTCATTTATAAAATCCTAATTTGGTAAGAAGGGATCTGATCCATAGGAGTTCACTGACTATGTGAGCCATAGTCCTATTTTCTGCTTTTGCACTAGATCTTGTAACCACATTTTGGTTCTTACTTCTCCATGTAACCATGATTCCTTCCAGTAAGAGTGCAATATCTAGAAGTGGACTTCCTATCATCAGGTGATCTAGCCCAATTTGCGTCTGAGAAACCTTCTATGTTGAAGTGGTCATTTTTCTTATAAAGCAATCCTCTTCCTGGGGCTCCTTTTTAAGTATCGTAATATCCTCTCCAAGGCCTTCGAATGGGTAAGTTATGGTTTATGCATGTATTGACTCACCACACTTACAACATATGATATGTCTGGTCTAGTTACCGTGAGGTAGATAAGTTTGCCCACAAGTTTTTGATATTTGCCAATATCAATGTCTTCTCTAGAACTTGTACATAATTTTACATTCGCATCCATAGGTGTGTCAACTAGGCGACACCCCATCATTCCCGTTTCTTCGAGGAGGTCCAAAACATACTTCCTCAGAAATAATTTTATCCTATACTTGGACTGAAGAACTTTTATGCCCAGAAAATAATTTAGAAGTCCAAGATCTTTAGTTTTAAATTCATGACATATCATATTTTTTACTCTTTGTATGCTATGTGCATCATTGCCGATTAAGATAATGTCATCAACATACATACCCAATAGTACCTTTTCTTTTGAGGTATATTTAAAAAATACCAAATGATCTACTAAGCACCGAAGAAATCCAAATTGTAGTAGTGTTTGGCTAAATTTATCCAACTAGGCCTGAGGGAACTGTTTAAGCCCATATAAAGACTTCTTTAAGCGGCAAATGGACTCCCCCTCAACCACATAATCAGGTAGTTAAATCATATAAATTTTCTCGTGTATATCATCATTTAAGAAAATATTTTTTACATCGAGTTGATAGATGGGCCATGAAGAGTTAGCGGCAAGAAATAATAGGATACGTACCGAATTTAACTTGGCAACAAGAAAGGTTTCCTCATAATCCACTTCATAACATTGAGTGTACCCTTTAGCGACGAGGCGGGCCTTAAGGCGAGCAATGGACCCATCAGGATTATGTTTGATGAAAAACACCCATTTACAACCCACTGGTTTCTTACTTATTGGAAGCAGTGCTAAGTGTCATGTCTGATTTTCATATAAGGTTTGCATTTCCTCATTCATAGCCGCCTTCCATCCTGGATGTTGCAGGGCCTCCTGATAGGATTGCGGAATAGAGGTGGAAGAAAGACATGCAAGGAACTGAGAACATGCGTGTTGAATATATGGAGAAGAGGAATACTTCATTGACTTGATGTAATCAGAGTACATGAACCCCTATTTATAATAGAGGAAAGTAATAGAGTCCAATTACAATTAAATTACCCTTGTCCCAATTACACCCAAAGATAAGTCCTAGCATAATTAAATAACTCAACAGAAATAGAAGACTAACATAACTAAAACACTATTTAACTTAAACTCTTATGTGAGACCTACTTCCATAATAATTTTGGCTATATAAGACTTCTTATTGTGAGAGTCATGTAAGACTCTTCCATATTTGTTCTTCAACACTCCCCCTCAAGTTGTAGTTTATAACTTCAGTTTGCAATGAAAAGGATTTTTGGTCTTCAATTTTCTTTTGCTGAAAAAAAATTCTTCACAAATACAATTCTTCATAGATGTAAAAATTGTCTTTTGTGCTCCCCCTTTCTTGAATATTTTCTTACATAAAAATTCCCACAACATATGGAATAAAATAACTCTTTCTTGTACTTCTTCTACTTCCCCCCGCTTAACTTGAAATACATAACATAGATGTAGTAATAATCTCCTACATCATGGTGTCCCAAAGATAAGTATGAAACTAGACACAGACTCTCAAAAGGTAAAATTTGGTGATTAAACATAAGTCGAAACCAACATCAAAAGATTTCGAACAAAAATAGTGACAATAATCGCTAAAGTGGGTAGTTCCTGTCATTCACAAGATATCACTAAAAAACCCAAGGGTAACAATAAAAAGTCTCAGTGGACTTAAAAACACCTACATATATATGTATATATATATATGTATATATATATATATATATATATATAAAGGTAAATCAACTGAAGCAACACATAAGAGGTTGGCCCAAAGGGGCATGTGAGAGTCAAAAAAGGATGGTAGGAGAAAGGTAACTGAAAAAAGGGTAAGTGAGATATTTTCCTAATATAGTTGATCAATAACAACAACTCAAAAGTGACGCAAAAAAATTGGCTTAAATTCGGATTTTTCAATGCAACAGGATACCAGCATGACCTTTGATTCTTCCAATGTGAATATATCTTTTAATATAGATCAAATTGACATAAAATTTTCTCCTTGTAAAACTAGACTTAAATACCTTTCATCCAAGTATAACTTCTCTTCATAAAATATACTTCTTTTGATATAGATAATCTAATAGATTTCAGTGTCTATACTCTGGTCGAACTAGGTACTCTTTCTTCTTGTACCATCATGACCATTGACTCTTCCAAAATCAATATCTCTATATAAAAAATTCAGATCGAGAATTAGTTGAATAGATAGGAAAATAGACTTACATATATTTTTTTGGATATATAATTCTTCATATAAAGTCTCGTTATTGATAGCATAAAAGGCTCAAAAGTTAAAGCTTTCTACTGTTGGTCGAACCTCTCTTGCAGTCTGACCTTTGCTGCTTCAAATATGGATTTCTCTTTGTAGAAAACTCTAATTGCCAAAATTCATTTTGTGCTAGAAAATAGAATCAAATATATTTCTGTAAATATATAATACACAATATGAAAAGCTGAGTATAGAGGTAAAAATGTAAAGCAAACAACGGGTATAGGTACTAAAAAGAAAAAAAAATAGATACGAACCTAAACTACTAGAGATAATAGATCAGAAAAGGATATGATGTTGAATTTATGAAAAAAAGAAATAATTTATTGACTTGATGTAATAAGAGTACATGAACCCCTATTTATAATAGAGGAAAGTAGTAGAGTCGAATTACAATTAAACTACCCTTATCCCAATTACACCTAAACTCTAACACTTAAAGATAAGTCCTAACATAATTAAATAAGTCAACATAAATAGAAGAGTAACATAACTAAAACACATTTAAATTGAAACCCTTCTGTGAGACTTGCTTCCATAATAATTTTGGCTCTATAAGACTTCTTATTGTGAAAGTCATGTCAACTCTTCCATATTTGTTCTTCAACAATGCGGAAGACAAACGATAGTGAGACATAAAGTTGGATATAGGATAAGAAGTAGTACAGGAATGACTTTCTTTTCTTAGAGCAATGGGTCGAGTATCAAACTGTGGACCAAATGCAATAGAGGAAGAACTTACCTCAGCATGATTTGAAAACTCTACAAATGAGGTGTCAGTCGGTGCTTCGGTGGGCGGAGTGGTCTCAACGTTAAAGGGCACAAATAGACAAAGAGTGGTAGGAGGGAATGACAAACCTGGAGGAGCATCATTCGAGGAATAGAATGAGGTGTCATAAAAAAATGTCACATCCTGAGACACAAGTAACCTCCAAATGTTAGGATTGTAACAGATATATCATTTTTGGGTGTGAGAGTAACCCAAGAAAATGCACTTGATAGAACAAGGAGCAAAGTTACTTTTCTGAGGAGATGTGATATGGACAAAACATACACATCCAAAAACCTTTACGGGAAGAGAAAATGGGTCTTCACTACGAAATAATACAGAATGTAGAGTCTTATGACCAAGTACAAATGAAGGTAACCTATTGATAAGAAAACAGGTTGTAAGTATGACATGAGGCCAATAAAAGTAAGGTACCTTCATAGAATAGAGGAGTCCTTGAGCAACTCTAAGGAGATGATGGTTCTTTCTTTCAGTAACACTATTCTATTGAGGTGTGTAGGCACAAGATGTTTGATGGATAAAGCCATTACCTTCACAAAAAGGATTGAAACTCACTAGATAAGTATTCTTTAGCATTATCATACCTAAGTATTTGAATTTTCTTATCAAACTGAGTTAATACCATAGCATGAAAAACTTTAAAAATAGTAATTATTTCAGATATTTCTTTAAAAAGATATAACCTAGTAACTTAGTTAAATCATTAACAAAAGTAATAAAGTATTTAACATGAGAAATATTAGAGACACACAAGGGTCCCCATACATCAGAATGTACTAGAAAAAAGGAGCAACACTGGTAGTTTAGGTCGAGGAGAATATGTACTCCGTTGGTGTTTGCTTAATTGACAAACCTCACAATTGAAAGTAGATAAAGACTTTAATGAAGGAAATAAATGGCGAAGAGAAGGTGTAGAAGGATGGCCAAGTCGGTTGTGCCAAAGTTGTGCCTCGGATGGAGAGGATGAAAATGCAGCTAATGGAGGCAAGTCGAAGCAATAAGTCCCCTTTTTCATGGTCGTCACCAATCACCCCCTTTGTAGTTAGATCCTAAAATACACAAGAAGAGGGTGAGAAGGTGACAGAGCAATTTAGATGTTTTGTGAGTTGATTTACCGAGAGTAAGTTTAAAGAGAATTGAGGAACAAATAAGACATCTTGAAGTGGGATAGATGGTGTAATGGAAGATGATCCCTTACGAAGTACTTTGGTTTGGGTACCATTAGCAATAGTAACAAATTTATTTGTAATACACGGAGATAAAAAATTGAGCATGTGTTTGTTACCCGAGAGATGTTCGGTGGCCCCGGAGTCTCTTATCCAAGATGAAGAGGAGGAAGAGGAAGAAAGCATAATTGAAACAATAATGGTAGCAGTCGTAGGTAAAGGTGGAAGAGAATACTCCATAAGTGAATTTATTTTCTTAAATGTGTCATAATCTTCAGGAGTGAGAGTCATCTTCCCAGTTTGTGATTCAACCTTATATTCCCGTTTATCAATTTTAACGGAGATTGGGGTAATTGTGGCCCATTCCGGTTTGCCATGAAGCTTCCAACAATTTTCCACAAGGTGGTTCTAACCACCACAATAGGTGCATATGCGAGGCTCTGTGCGAGACTGGGTAGGAGCGGTTCTACCACCTCTTGTGCGGCCTACTCTAAAATTTATGCCGCGTCCTCGGTTGGAGAATGATGTACCTCTATTACCGGTGTACATAGCCAATGGAGCATCATTATGTGAGTTAAGAGATGGATCAAGGGTGCGCAGGAATGTGGCACTCATTTCATCCAAGGATGGAAGTGGGAAGGAGCTTAGAAGTTGAGTCTTAACCAATTCAAGGTAGGGCTTGATATTTGTTAGACAGATTGTTGCTGCTAAAGCTTCCCTTTGCCTTTCTTGAACCGCAATATCGGTGGAGTATGGTTGAGTGATCTTCCACTCTTGAACGAGACCCTAAAACCGAGCCAAAAACTCATGAATATTGTCCTCTTACTTAGTATTTAGCATGTTTTGCAAGACATCAAATAATTTTTGTAAAGAAGTCGTGCTAGAATATAGCTTAACACATGTGTCCCAAATATCTTTGCTGATTCCAAGTGGACAACATTGTTGGTTACATGCTCTTCCTTACTATTAATAAGCCAACTAATAACCAAATTATCATTCTTAACACACTTGAGGTAGGATAGATCTTCTTCATCAATTGGTGGAAAAGGTTTGTTTAAGTGACCGAGAAGGTCATGAGTAATAAGAACCTTTCGTACCGATTGAGACCAACTAAGATAATTTGATAAGCCCCTTAAGGGAATAGTAATAATTCTAAGTATGTCACTCTTACTAGTATTTCCAACATCCATCTTGAAGCATACAAATGCTTAAACCACACTCAAGATCAGTTATAGAAGTTCAAAATTTAAGAGTGAGTAAAACCAAAGTGGAAAGTCACTTTAAAATCATGCATAGGCTGCCAAATAAGTCAATCTGAATGTCCCAAATACACCAAACAGGGAAGAGCTTCTAAAAAAATCCACTAATTCAAACTTGAAGGATCTGTGTACCAAATCAATCACTTGCAAATTGAGATATAGAATCCTATCCACAAGATCAGGCACTAAATCATAAAAAAAAATCGTGTCTATGTCAAGTGGAGTCACCATCCAGAAATGAATTAAATCCTCTTATATCCTTAAAAAAAATCTCAAGAGGATAGAGTGAAAACTTATGCCTAAACCCAAAAATCCAAAACCGTGGCTAAACACTTTACGAACCACAATTTGCTTTCATTAAGATCCTTTGTAGCAAATAAGGTCTCTTATAAATCTCAACTCATAGGAAAAATCCAACTTCCAAATAACCAAGTGTTGGAATTCAAGACAATAGAGAAGACAACGGAATAATAGATGCATGTAGAAGAATTTTCATCATGCTGGAATTTAACCATATGTTGATTCACCAACTAAGAAAAAAGACCACATGAGCAACACCAATTGTAAGAGGACTTGCAGCAACATGTGTTGGAATTCTAACTCATAGGAAATCGAGCCAAGTCACATGTAAGTAACTGAAGCTCAAATTTTTTCCATCACAGTAGCATCCTCTTTTTCAAATCATCAATCTTGATAAAACAACTTGTAACAACCAATCTTGATCAAACTTGTAATTTAGCTACAAGAAGACCAAGATTATAACATCTTCTTAACACAAGGAATTAACCTTCAAAACTTCTCATATGAAGGTCATCTTGTCTTCATATAATCCAGAGATCAAAGACTCAACTTATAGCAAAGAAAATGTGTAAATAATAACTAGAAATGACTTATCTCTTCATGGTTGGACTCCTTCCTTCATAAATAACTTCATGGGCAGATCTTCATAATAATTTTTTTCGTATACTTTATCAAAAGGGATCCTAAACTCTATGCTCTGATACCATATAGAATTTAGGATCCCATGACAAGAACTTCAACCAAAATAAGAAGAAGAAAGAGAATTGAGCGAGAAGAGATCAACTACCAAGGGAGAGAGTTTGGGCCGAGGAGATGAGGGAGAGCGCCTACCAAGGGAAAGAGCTTGGACGAACTTTGAGGAAAAGGAGAAGAGAGCTTGAATGTTCTACCTCTTAGCTAAGGCCTCTATTTATAACTTTTACAATGCCCTTTAGGGCTACAATATTATAAAAGAAGAAACATAAAAAAGACAGTATTTACAACTTCATGCCATATTTATAAGAAGTCATCTTATTTATCCATATGCCACCTCTTAGATGTATAGACTTTTTTTTCTTGGTGTTGAATTTATGGAAAAGAGAAATACTTCATTGACATTATTAACTTATTATAATCAGAGTACATGAACCTCTATTTATAATAGAGGAAGGTAGTAGAGTCCAATTATAATAAAACTTTATTTGTTTCAATTACACCCAAACTCTAACATTAAAAGATAAGTCCTAGCATAATCAAATAACTCAATATAGATAAAAGACAAACATAACTCAAACTAAGACTCTTCTAGGACGTGACCATAAGATAAATATGTCTTTGTGAGTCCTTCTTGATCTTCCAACTTATGTGATAATGATGTCAGCTCGTGGTAATCATGGTGGGTCCTACTTCTTATGTGATTGAGTCTATCTTGTGGGGTTTCCTTAGTCGTGCGACCCATCTTATAATACTCTTTGATATGTGGGTCATCCTTGGCCGTCGTGTGGGCTTGGACTTATCTTCCAACACTTGGTCGTGTGGACTTGAGCTCACTTTTTTTCTTGACGTGTGGGCTTGAGCCCATCTCCTAACAATTTTCATATAGTTGATTCTTTCTTGACGTGTGGGCTTGAGCCCATCTCCTAACAATTTTCATATGGTTGATAATACTAAGGGTAAAGTTCCATATGATGTTACGAAGAAGATGAGAAAAAAAGATTATCAATTAAAACTTAAAGACAAATTGGATGAGACTAAATATCTTTATGTTGTAGGCAGTCTTATGTATGCTCTTATGTGTATAATCCTAATCTTGCATATCCTGTTGGAGTTCTAATTCGATCTCAAACTTTGGGTTTAAGTCTTTGGGAAAATGGGTGATGCACTATCTTAGGAAAACTAAAACCTTTACTCTAACTTACCAAGCTTATAAGATGGAGCTGATTGGTTATTTTAACTTTGATTATCAAGGGCATGTTGACACTAGAAAGTTCACTTCTGGTTTTATTTTTATTTTTGGAGGTGGTATTATTTTTTTGGAAAAGTAAAAAACAAGACTATGTTGTGCAATCAACCATGGAAGTGGAATATGTGGTTATGAATATAGCGTCTAGGGATGTTGTTTATCTTTGAAAATTTCTTTGAAATCTTTATGTAGTAAAATGTGTAGGAAAACCAATTCAAATATTTTGTGATAACAATTCCGCTATTGTTATAAAAAAGAATCTTAAAAATCACTCCAAGGCTAAACACATTAAAGAAAAATATCACTAAATATGAGATATGTTGAAGCAGCAAGAGGATATATCTAGCCCTGCAACCAGTTTCCCTAAACCTCAAGGTAATATCTAGTCAGTACTCACAAATATCATCACATACAATCTTATTATACTATTAATATAAGAAGGCACAATCTTCCTAGTGGCAAATATTAAATTATTCTAGAATTTCACCTTGAACTCCATAGGTTCTAAGTATGCTATAGACCGTGATTGCTCTGATGTCTAACTTCCCTATTAGGTACACTTATACGAGTATATTGAAGAGTCTCAACAGATAGTAAAGATTAGATATCTAAATTGCTCAAGCTTATTCCTTAGTGACTAATACTTAAATTGGTATAGAGCTTTTTACCTTGTGCATGGTTTTAATAAATTTCCAATTAGGAGATTATTGGAATTATGGTTTCAAATAAATATTTTATTTTATAGATTTAAAACAATCGCACGGGGTCCCACATGTTGTGATTATGCTTGGGAAGCAAGGTCAAATTCCCACCAAATAAGACAGATTAACGGCGCAAGTAACGACAGCATGGATAGAAGGGTATTTTCGTACATTCGCTACTTCGTTTCTCCGATGTTTATCCTCTTTCTCCTTCTCTCCTTTATTTCTCCCTTTCGCAAAACAAACACAAAAGAACGCCATCCCACCCGTCAAAATCATCCACGTCATCGATCTTCGTGACATGATCGAACGGCGAGGAGAGCATCTAATGTCTGCACTTATTCTCCGTACGAATCCCCCGTGACAGCACAGGCGCGGCGCGACCTGAAGCTGCAAATTCTGGAACCATCGCTTCGGTGGCACCACCGGTTAGACCAAAGGCGTGTGGGACTGGACTCTAGAGAGAGGGAGAGAGAGACAGGGGCGGTTCTGATCAGTAGCGGCAAGTAGGCAGAGCGAATTAGGTTTTAGGCGTTCGACTCACCGCGGCGGGAAAAGAGGAAGAAGCAAGAGTGCTTCGAATCGTGGAGACTAGGGTTTCGCTTATCGGATAATTTAGGGTTTCTGTTCGGGCTCCGTGTGTTCTTTATTTGTTTGCCGAGTTCCAGGTTGGATTTCCTATGTCGGTCATGGATGGAGTCGAATCTGATGACGCGGCGATGGGGTAGTTGTTTCGTTTGATCTATCAGGTTTTGGTTCCCCTTTTATTCTGTCCTTCTTTGAGCTTGATTTTCGGCGTCCTTGTATTGGAAATTTTGGCTTTCGGGTTTGGGGAAATGGATGAGGTTTGGGAGAGGGCCGTGGAGACGGCGCTCGATGGACAAACGGACTGTTTATCGGCTCGGACGCTGACTTTAGACGGTGCCGTCAAGTGTTTACATGGCCGTCTGCCTCCTCCGAGCTTGTTAGAGAAGTTTCAGGGACTGGAGCACCTTTCCATAGCAAACGTTGGTGTTTCCTCTCTTGAGAAATTTCCTCGTCTCCGGAATCTTCAGAAGCTGATCCTTTCGGATAATCGCATAGCTGGCGGTCTGGAGTTTCTTGTGGAAGCTGGTCTCGACTCTCTGCGGGACCTCGACCTGTCTAATAATCGTATACAGTATTTGGAGGATCTACGGCCGCTGGCGCAGCTTAGGCTTGTTTCTCTCGATCTCTATGAGTGCCCTGTGACGCGGATCAAGGATTATCGATCTAGGGTGTTTGGCATGATTAAATCGCTCAAGTATTTGGATAAGATGGACGCTGACGAAAATGAGCATCCGGAGTCGGATGAGGAGGAAGAGGACGAAGAAGATGAGGAGGACGATGACCCCGGGAGTGGCGAAGTTGATGTCGATGATAGGTCGGGAAAATTAGCCAACGGTAGTAGCACTGGAGGTATCGTCGATGCTGACGAAGATGATGAGAGTGATGCTGATGAAGAAGAGCCTGAGATTACCGGAGTGAATAACGGATTTAGCCGTAATCCACAGCGCCAAGCAAACGGTTTCCGAGTAGCTGCTTCGGGAGATGCGGACGAAGATGAGGATGATGTGGAGGATGAAGAGGATGATGACTTGGGGGAAGAGATTGATGAGGAGGATAACGATGAAGAGGATGTTGTGGAGGTCCATGAAATTGATGACAGTGATGAGGATGAAGATGGGGTTGAAGAGGATGAGGAAGATGAGGATGACGATGACGAGGAGGATGTGGAGGATGAAGAGGAAGTAGAACCTGGAAGCACGGGGAGAATATTGAGCACAGAAGGAGAGATTGATGGACATGAGCAGGGAGAGGATCAAGGGGATGAGGACGAGAATGGGGAGATAGGGGAGGAGGATGAGCAGGGGATTGAAGAAGATGGGGGGTATGAAGAAGATGACGGCGAAGGTGATGACGAGGTGAGATTTCTTCTGAAAAGGGGAACAAAACCCAATCTAAATTATTATTTTTTTAGTGTTCTAGTCCGGTCCAGTTCTTTGATTCTTGATGCATGTTGTGTGAGCTCTATCAGTTTCGCTGAATGATGATTTCTAAGTTTATACTTATTTGTAAAGCATCTGTTTGTGGTTGATGAGTTAGTCTCTCTGTGAGACGCTTCCTTGGTCTTCTGCAGATGTGGATCCAGGGAATACCACTATATTCGATATGGATCTATAGATGTTTGAAGTGTTTTTTTGGCACAAAATGCTAGCCTACTATGGGCAATCTTATAATTAATATTCATGCTTTCAATTAATTATCCTTATGTAAACTTCTTTGTTTAACATCTGATGGTAGGAACTATTTAATTTAGACATGCTTGGTTGAGTTAGTAGAGTGAAACCCCGAGCGTCTCATACCGATTTTAGGTACATAAGAGGATAAATGAACTCAAGCTTTCCTATATTACTGGCTATTTTACATGATTTTAGCATTCTCTCTCTCTCTCTCTCTCAAACTTAACATATTAGGGTACTCCCATCTTGCACAATTGACCCTTGCTTTTAACAGCTGTAGGTGGTCAGCTTACTATCTGCTGTAAGTTTTAATATGATTAAAATGCTTATTGTGTTCCAAAACTTTGTTTGATACAATATACTTGCACTATTTTATGTAATCAACATTTTCCATCCTATCTATATTTGTTAGAGAGAGAGACTCTGCCCAGATATGTTTTTAAAAATCTCAGGACAATGGATTGCAAATTGCTGTATTGCTGTTGATAGTTGTTTTAATGGAGGAAAATATCTGCGTATTATTTGAATTGAACGTCCTTGTAGCCAATGTCTTTTGTTGTAATCCTAGTGCTTGCCAGTATCATATATGATAGCTGAGAAGCATAAATATTCAATGAGTGATTATAAATTTTTAAAAAGATATTTTCAAACAATTTTGAAGAAAAAAAACTTAGGGTTTCATTTATTGTTGAATGAGGTCAGTTAACCTTGTGTGCTGATTTGTCTTGTATATATTTTTGTTCACCATCTGTTATTTTGTGAGAATCCACTTTAAGGGTTCTAGTATGGATTTTTGTAATGCTCTTTTTCCCATTTTATTTTCGAAACATCTGTACAATTTTAAAATTTAGGCAGTAGTTCTATGTAATGAATATTTGATTTCTCTGCTGTGCTAGTGATTTTAGTTTTTAATTCCATGTGTTTTTTATCAGTAGTTTATGTGGATGTGTCTTATCCTTAAATATTTATTTGCTATTGGGTTGTTTTAATCTTGTACAGGAAGAGGACTTTGGGTCGGAGTATCTGGTTCAGCCCATCAGGGGGCAGGCGGAGGAGGTAGGAGGCAACGATGTGGATGCAGGCAATGAAGATGACGGGGAAGAGGAGGAAGTTGAAGACGAGGAGGAAGAAGCCATGCGACAGCCGTCATCTTCGTCACAGCAGAAGAGGAAGAGAGATACTGAGAATGACGGTGGCAGTATTGAGGATGAAGAGAGGTCATCAAAGCGCCAATGATATATCATGGGATGTGGCAGTGGAGAAGGAGAAGGAGATGGAGAAGATGGGGGTTTAAACTAAGAGATTGTGTAATCACACTTGGAAGCACAAAAGAGAAGGGTAGGTGTTATGTTTTGGTCAAACATGCTTCCTGCCGTGGACCGTTGCAAAACTTGTTCAAATGACAGTTATGTTGGTTTGGGTTCCCCCCCTTACAAGAAAGAAACATTTGAAAACAGAAGAGAAAAACACAGGACTTGTTATGCTTGAAATTTTTTTATTGTTCTTTCATCCTCCCCGCGTTTCCACCTCGTTTCTTTATTTTCAATCTTTTAGAAGAAAGAGATTGCAGGTTGCGCTTTCCACCAATGAGAAATGGTTCTGTCAGAAGAAGCCCTTTTCTTTCATTGGACGTCCAAAGAGGTGAAGAAGAGGTGCTCAGTCAATTGATTTGATTTACTGTGTTTTTTCGTACGACAGGAAATGCCTTTTTTGTCTAGTTGTTAATCTTCTATTATGTTGAACGTAGGAGAGATGGCTGTTGAACTGAAGATCGTACGAGCTACCCTTATACTCAGGGGAATGAAGAATGAAAGACCCAGGCCCCGCCCCACCCCCCTCCACGTATAGCTATGAACAGGTGACGGTTTTTTATCCGAGGGGAGGGGAGGGGAGGTGAAGAGGGGACATCACTGCGTTAGGAAAAGCGATATTTTTGAGACGTTAGCGGACGGTGGAAAGGACTTTTTTTGACCTAATTAAAAAGCTAATAGAAGGACGAATTATTTCATCTAAATCATTTATTCAATACGTAAATTACATAATTGGAATTAAACATAAGCAGTGTTATTAAAATTGAATCTATTGATTCAATTGAGTTACATGGGATTCGAAATCAAGTATAATTGGGTCTTCTTATTTTATTAATGGAATTAGACATGAATTAGGGTTGGATACTATTATTGAACAGACGATTCTCTACGACTCTCTTTCTTACTCCACGGCCGAGTGATGGATGGAGCTCAAAGCGAGTTGGTACTGTGAAGTTGATTATCAGGAGGATTGCACACGTGCAGACCGATGGGTCGTAGAAACCGAAAGGGAAGAAATAAAGTAATCGTGGGCGCAGGCAACAAGGATGCTCTCACTAATAACTCTCCATGATTTTCTCTAGGCGGGACAACTCACCCCGATTTCCTCTCTGAAGGGTGGCTAATTCCGGTTGTTCCGTCGAGTTTCTCCCAATTTCCTGCCCTGTACAGAGAGGCGCATGAGTCATGACTCTGCTATGGAATTCTCCCCGTTGCTTTTTACTTCACGGTACAGCTATTAGATAGCCGGACTTTTATGCGTATTGGTTGCTCATGTAAATTAGTATTTCTGCTGTACTCATAAAATCCATTCCTGCGGGAGGCTTGCAGCAGAAAGATTCGAAGATGAACTACGAGGAGGGAAAGAAGAAACCGGCCGTCATGGATCTCCACACAATCTTCAGAGAGCACGGTTTGCCTTACCTCCCGGCGAAGTCTCTTCACAGGTTCAAGAGTGTTTCCAGCGTCTGGAATTTCTGGATCAGTAGACACTTTTTCTCACATCGCCAATCTTATTCCTTTCGAACCCTTTCTGGTTTCTTTTACCAGGATGTGAACTCCGAAACTCCACGTTTCCTGTCATTTGATCGGTCTGCCTATGGTGTCCCTGACCCCTCCTTTAGATTCCTCCCCGAACCCATCTCCCTCAAGCAATCCTGCAATGGCCTGGTCTGTTGCTGGTCCCCCAACTCTTGCACCTACTACGTCTGCAACCCCGTTACCCAGCAATGGAGGGCCCTTCCAAAATCCCCACGAAATCATGGCAAAGACCCAGATGTCGTTCTCAAGTTTGAACCTGAAAACTTCAACTTCGACTCAGACTTCGACCTCATCTGCACATTCATGTCGAGCAACGACGAAAGGGAATTTGATATCTTCTCCTCCAAAACGAATACGTGGAACCTATCCAAGGAGCTGGTCATGTACGACACCCGCATCGTTTACGGTTGCCACCAGTTGGAGAGCATGCTTCTCCCCAACTCTGGCATATATGCGAAAAACGTAGCTTACTGGAAGATGAGATATCAATCGAACCTTCTGGCACTTGATTTGGTAAAAGAACGAGCGAGTCTTGTATATCTTCCTTATTCTGGCCAAATTGGCCAACTCCATGGAAGACTCTATCATGCTTCCCTCTACGACACTTATCTGACTCTGTCTGTGCTCTCGAGCCCTTCAGGGGGGTGGTCTTTGGCTGCCAAGCTTTTGCTGGATAATCTGGTTCCATCGATCCGTCGAGGGAAGAGGGAGGTTTTGGCAGTTCACGGTAGTGATGTGATCATCCACGTCGATGCTCGTTTATTTCTTTACAGTACGGCGACCAGGAGTATCACAGAGGTAAGAGAGGTGGTTGGAGATCTGTTCCATGAATCCACATTACGTTTCCCATACATCAACAGCTTGGTTTCTGTGGGGAATTAGTTTCTGGTTCTGGAGAGTTAATCCAAAGGCTTCCCTGGTGAAATCTGTAATTCTTTTTTGTTTCTAGTGAGGGAGCTCATGCATTTTCCCATTAGAGCTGTCGGGATCAATTCATATTTCAGACTTTTTTTCATTAAACGAATAAAAATAAAGTCTCCTGAGTCCTTAAATGCAGAGAGTAGTTTACCTCTCAAGGCACGCATTGCTCATGAAGACGATGTATTCTTTCGGAGTCGTTCACCAAGGAGTAAAACGATCTACCTGGTCTCAGAGACATCGGAGACAACACAGAGAGAGAGATTGATAATTTCCTGAACAAATATTAGTGTACAGACACAGTAATCTTCCGAACAACAATACAACCCACTTGCCCAAGTCATTATGTTCTTATTAAGGAATCAAAGAGAGAAAACAAAGAAGTTACTGCACAACCAATGGGACAAGAAGTTCTAGCACTCGCAACCTGAAGAGGGCCTTTGCTGACTCCCACTCCCAACATCAATCGTATCAGGCAGGTATCTTCAATAACATAACAAAAAATGTCAGTAGTAATCCATCTGTGTTATAATAGTACCACTTTTTTAAAGGCACAAGCAACTCGAGAACAGATTAGGCTCACAGACATCTCAAAAATCTAAGCAGGAAATAAGGAATAGGCAACTAAAGGACAAACAAATGTAATCAGAGTACCAAAAAGGATGCAATATTATTCTTCCAAACACTTGAGAAGCATACTGTCACGTTCTACACCAGAAATACAATACTATACAGTGCAAGAAATATCACTCCAGAAAAAAAAAAACTTGATCAATCCATCCTACTAGAGTAGCACACTACTGTGTAGGAGATATCTTAATATTAGGTTGGTACCTTATTAATCTGTTTTTAAACGTTGTGAGTACCTACCACATTGACATCAAATAACAGAGTCCAATCAACCTAGAATTTTTCTCAATCTGCATACCCCCTCCTTAGCATTTGTACTACTCAATGGAGTTTTAAGCACAGTCGAGCCAAATGAAGTCACATATTGTTCGGTTCATAGCAAACCGATGAAAAGAAACAACAACAACAAGTAAACAATAGAATCCAAAACCACCGCACTACTTTTTCTAAAACATTATACGATTAAAACTAAAAAATAACAAGGCACTATTAATAGTTCAAGACTAAAAAGTACTAACAATCAGCAGAAAAGATATACAATGGAAAAAGCATAGCCTGCAACTTACATCTCTTCTTCTTCTCCACTTTTCAGCGCATTTTTTGCTATGCATTGAAACGCTTCGTCCACATTCAGGCCCTCCTTGGCTGATGTCTCAAAGTAGGGAATATTTCCCTTTGAGGCACACCAAGCCCGAGCTTTTTTCTCTGACACCTACAAAGCGCAACAGCTCTAAAATTAGTGCAGGAGCACACAAAAACTTAAAATGCTTAATTTAACGAAAATTGAACATACCACCCTGCAATTGCCACCATCAATATCAACTTTATTCCCCAAAACCACGAAAGGGAAATTTTCTGGATCTGAAGGGCTTGCCTGAGGAAGGAGAACCATTATGAGGAACTTTATTTGAAATTGTCTAAAGATATTAATACATTCAAAACCTTACCTGGATGAGGAATTCTTCTCGCCAATTGTTCAAATTGTCAAATGATTTCATCACATTAACATCATATACAAGAACACAACAATCTGCACCACGATAAAATGCAACGCCAAGGCTCTGAAATCGTTCCTGACCAGCAGTGTCCCATATCTGTTGGAAACAAGCAGAAAAAAGAACCACCACCTTGAATATTGACTTGAAAAAGAAAGATGCAAAAGATAACCAATTACTTACCCAATTTCCCCATCGGATTCCAAAGCCAATCACCAATAAGACATGATCAATGAAATTATAAGCATCTACAGTAATTTTGAAGTTATGGGTGGTAAAAGCTGAATCATCCATTTTTTTTAAAAAGGCAGAAACAAAATTTTGTTTCTTCTTAATAAAAGCATTTTATTTTTAACAATAACATGAAGAAGCACCTTCTTTTTTTTCTTTTTTTTGAAGGACACCCTTACATGGGCTACAGTTTAAAATCTTCATAATTATATAATAAGCATTTAACTTTCAAAGAATTTTACATATATATATATATAAGCACTTGAAAGAGAAGTAATTGTGCACAACTCAGAACTTATCTTGCACAAGTCATCAAACTTTCAGTGCCTACATTTTCAGAAATATCAGATAGATTAGGCTGGAATATAAAAAATCCAACCACTACCTTCTCAACTCTAGGAAATTCCTGGTTTTCCAGTTTCAAGTGTAGAACAAGAATTTCCAGGTGCTATTTTGCAACTACCAGTAGTCAGCACAAGAGAAAGTTTCACTAAGAAAAAAAAAGAAAACAATGGCATCCAGCAGCCAAAAGAGAACATTTGTATTGATCTTAAACAACTGCTGAAAGTTACAGCTTGTCTCCTATTATTTGACTCTTAAACTATCATGACCATGCCTAAATAGGCTACATCAGTTCGGTAAAATTTTTCTAGGACTAGACTTCCTAATTACAATTGAACTGTGACTAATTGAAAACCACTAGCCGGAAAAGAGTTCTCCTAAATTGACCATTAATAAAGGAAACTACTAACCAAACACTTTTCTAAATAAAACTTCAAATTAGGAGATATAACAAACTAGGAAACTAATAAAAGTAAGAACTTGCTGACTTGCCTTTGATAGAAAGTACTAAACCTAAAAAAATGACTTTCCAGAAAAGTAAGCTGTTGTATTTTAAATCTTCTGCTTTACTTTTTTGCTTCCTCTCATAAACCTTCAATGGTATAGGATGACTTAGTTTGTCATCATGCACTTCAGCAATTTCTTCAACATTAGAGTCATGCACAACATCAGTGTACTCTACCTCCTAAATGTTGTCCTTTTCAGAACTGTCAGACTTAGACTGCAGCCTATCCACATTTGAAGTGTTTGGCATTGAAGAACTATACGTGTCAACATGAGATATCTGCATATAGTTTCTTCTAGCTTCCTTATGAAATAACTATTTTTTTATAGCCATTTACAAACCTTCATTAATGGAAATAATAGCCCCCTCCAACTGGCATATTAATGATTGCTTCCCTTGGTCATTGTATTTAGCCTCAACGAAAAGTTGGGTTGGCTGTCATCAATGATTCAGAAATGACTTCAACTCTTGCCATTTTGTAATGGCTCTAACGAGCCAATTTGTCCATATGTCAGTCAGTCTTTTTTTTGGATTCATTATGGCATGAAGAAATGCTTTATTTGCCAAAAGTTCAGAAGTGATCCTCTGAGTATCCACCCTCATATCCTTTCCTTCCCTGTCACATAAAAGAGGGGGTGGAGGGTCCTCCGCTTTGTAGCAGTGCAGCCTCCTTTTTCTCTCTGCAATTGCAGAGAGGAAGAATCTGGGGAAGCAGTTCCTTGCCTCTTCTTCTCTCTCTTCTCTGAAAAAGTTGCAGAAGGGAGGAGAGGCAGGGGGACCCTTTCTCCAGCTGACAATCCTCAAACATGAAAGACATGGGGCCACATCAAGTTGGCCCCGCTTTCGAATTATTAAAAAAAATTAAACTGAAGGAGAAGTTCAGTCCTTATAGAAATAAACGGACAAGGGGTTGAAAGTAATGAAAACTTGAGGGGGGTGAAAGTAATTTCCAAGTTGAGAATAATTACCCAAAAAAATTGTGCTAAAAAAGAAACAATAACAGAAAGAAAGAAAGAAATTAGCAGAAAAGACAAGCCAACATACAACAAACTAAATTTGGTTGATATGTTCCTTCTAAAGACATTATGACATAAATATTACTGTTTATTGTTACAAAGGTCTATTCCATAGGAGTGAAAGCTTGACACCACCTCATACAAAAAACAAGTTATCATATTTTTGCAGCTCTAGAGTACTTTTCTATGGACGCAAAAAGATGATAACTGTACTATAGGGATGAACTGCTGCAACAAAGGCAAGCCACCCAAATATGAAATTCATAAACAGAGCAATTAAGGGCCAATCTCAAGTTGTCCTTCTCCTAGATACTATGTATTTAATGTAAGTTCCAACTTAATAATTAAAGGCACATTATGGGCTGAATTTTGGTCAGTAGCTTCATAACTGCTGTATGCTTTCGTTCACATCTTCAGAGATAAAGAACATACACACAAGAATCAAATAAATACCCTTATTAAAGATCGAATGTAAAATTACTGCAAAGATAGACCAGGAGACTAATGAAGTTCAAAGCCATGGAAGATATGGAGTTTCATCAAGCTGGATAGTGGCAGACCTGTAAGGTGAAAAGCCTATCTTCAAACTGCACTTCCTTTGTTAAGAAATCCGCTCCTATCGTAGCCTTGTACTGATTACTAAACTTCTTGTTGACATATCTAAAATCCGATTGTCAAGGCAACCACTGCTATAAGGAAGAGAACTATCTTCTAGAGAAGGTTCAAACTCCAAAAAAACAACAGAGTAAATTATAAGCATCGTTATTAATTTAGCAGTAACAAAGTGAAGGATACTGATTCATCAAAGAGGTCTTGCCCACCCTGCATAAGATTAATAGATGAATTAGAAAAAAGGAAGGAGCATAATTATCCAAAAAAAATCCGATCTAGATACTACTACCAGAACCCCGTGTAAGCATATTCACCTTTACAGTAGACATCCGAAAAAAGGTTAGAGCACGATCTCGAACGTTAAAACAGAAGAAACAAATTTCAATGCAAAATAATCTGTGATCTACTAAAGTAGCAGCAATCCTACTAATCAGAGGCGAAAAGCGGGTTTTAAAGGAACAAACGGGAATTCCAACCATCGGTAAGGAGACGGACCCAAGGATCGAGATCGGAGTAAACAGAAGTGAAAAAACAGAAAACCGGTAAGAAGTTACGAACCCGCTGTCGCCGAGAATGATGACCTTTAAAAGCGTTCTCCTTCGGGCAGGCATGTTGCGATGTTGCGCTCTGGAATTCACAGAGAAGAGAGACGCTTCACGAATCAGGGGGAGCAGTTCGTCGTATAAATATGGTCAGTCGTGCTGAAGGCGAGAGACTCGGGATCAGCCGAAGGCAACCCGGACTGTTCTAGGGCGGCACGAGGTACCGTTTCGTATTTTTTCACCATAAACGGTAAATCATAAAAATGATGCTGTTTATCGCTTTGGTTGGTCCATGCGGCAGCAGATACCTTAGCCAATCATATCGCAGAAATAGAAAACTAAGCAATCGTTTATGTAGAAGTAGCGTTCGATCTCGAAAGGAAATCGTCCTTTGTCCCTTCTCTCTGCTGTGGCCACACTTTTGAGTGCTTCAACGTTTACATGTCCACCGACGTCCAACCACATACAAATCTTTCAGTTTCCATTATTCGGCCTCTTTAAGTACATATATCTTCACAAGTTCTGTCAAATTCAAAAAATTAAATTAAAAACCATAGATGATGCAGAGATAACACTTCTGGGTTGTTTAAGGTACTCCAATAGGATTTTTTTCTTTAAGAGTCGAGGCGTCATCAAAAGCCTGGTAGGCTTACTGTCTATACACATTTTCCACAACAAATGCGAAGGGATTTGTACTTGTGCCTTAGTGAAGGAATCCAACTGAAGAGGATCACCACATCAAAAGAAAGGGGAAAATTCCCCTGGGGTGACAAAAAGTATATCTGTACTCGAGCAACCTGCATGCCATTCAGCCATTGCCAGATAAAAATCCAAAACTTGATATCTGTAATTACAAGCAATTATATAGATGAAAGGGGAGAACTTACACTGCCTGTTTGGTTAAGAAAACCGAGGAGCTGCAACCAAAGAGTTACAAGGTCAAGAAAAACAAGGTCCTTGAGTCTACTTGCAAGGTGGCTCCTGTTGGTAAAAGTTTGATCACGTCCATCTGCATAATTTGAAGTTCTTGTGGGAGAGAATCATGGTTAAATGACCTTGCTTTGGGTGGCAATAGAGACCCCCTTGACTGGTAGTTTTGGAGCCATCATGTTTGGAGGTCTCGGACCAGCACCTGCATAGTTCACTGTGACCTTATTTGGAGGGATAGATGAGGCCATTGCTCGAGATGCGGAGGCAGGTAAACCAAGTCGAGAAGCAATTATTTGAGCCCGCTCATGGTAAAGCCTTTGTCTTGCTCTGTCTAACTGTTCCCTGACTCTTATAATCAGCATTTCCACCTCAGCAAAGAGAGACAACTTGGTCTCCAATTTACGAAGCTGCAGGAGTGAACATGTTAACATGAATAACAACAACAAGAGCGCAAAGGGTAGTTTTTTTATGAAAAAAGTGTAGAAAAACAATTATAACACTAAACATTTCTATCTGTTTCTTTTACCTGCTTCTCAACCAACAACGAAGCAAGCTCTCGAATTTGGTCTTCCTCTTGGTTTGCAAGAAGTTTTGCCTTCACAGTAGCAGCAGACAGAACAGTAACTGCAGCACGCGTTATCTGTTCGATGTCATGGTCATCTTTTCTTTCTGTTGTTCCTCCACTTTTGTCATTTGTATCATCTACGGCTTTGGTATCATTCTCAGCTGGAAATACAGTGACAAAGCTTAGTGTGACAACAGAAACAAATTGAAATGCATTTGCCTAATGTCCACATGAGTGTGCAAACTAAAGTATTAATGTGGTCGCTTCAAAAGCAATAAAAAGTAAACATGGAGTAGAAAGAAAATAGAATAAATGCTTCTTATTTCTTGGAGAAACAAATGCCAAAAAGTAAAATGTTAAGAAAATATATCTATGGTAGTCGGCAGGCACGGTCCACATCATCCATGGGGTAGAACTTACATCATTAGAAGAGCACATTATTCCAATTGAACTTACATCATCACTACAAGGTGTCAAGCTCTATCACCAGAAATTCTCAGTTCCTATTATAATTGAAAGAGATCACAAATCTTATCAATTGGATGAAGGAATCTGCTCCTCTAGTATGAAGATTTCTTCATAACTTTGAAGAGATACATGATTTATGCTCTTTTCTTAATGTATCTTGGAAGCATACTCTAGGATCTGCTATTAGTTTACTGGATGTTAGCTAAGGAGAGTCTCCCACCAATCTTTGATGGCTGGGAGCTATGGGGGCTGACCTCTTCTTTCATTCATAACAAGATTTATTAATAATGTAATAAAGCCAATCAAAACTAAAAATAATTAACTAACCCACAAAATAAAAATAATGCCCTGAGGCCCCTCCATAGTTTAAGTGGATTCCAGGAGCCACGACTCACATTTCTTCCCTATTAACCACCATACTTGCACATTATAGGGTATAGATAATCACAGATCAAAAAGTGGTATACCTGTCTTATACCCAGTTCCAACTGTAGAAGTAGAACAGACTGTTTGCTGGGGCTCTTTCTCCTCTATTAGAACTGAATCTGTCACCATGTCGGTTCCCTTTGCTACCTCTGAACATTCTCTTGAAGATTCCTTCATACCAGTGCTAGGAGTGTCCTCCTTAGCTGAAGCTAAATCACCAGATTCTTTCAAAATAGCAGCATCTGGTCTTGACTGTCCCGATCCAGCAATATCAGCAGATTCCTTTATGCTACCTGATTGAACATCTCCTGAAAGGTTGGAATCACTTGGCTCTTTCTTCTTTGTGGTACTGGGCACAGCCTCCCCTTGCACATCTAGAACATCTCCTGAAAGGTTGGACTCACTTGGCTCTTTCTTCTTTGTGGTACTGGACAGAGCCTCCCCTTGCACATCTAAGTCACTTGTTTCCTTCTCTGTATCAAGTGAAACCTTCTCAATAGATTGAAGTATTACTGCAGATTCTTGAGCGGGCATTGGAGATTCCTGTGCAGCAATTTTATTGCCATCAGACTTGTCAACAAATGCGGCAGCCTCTGTTACCTCCTCTGTCTGAGCCTTCCCATCAATGATATCAGCTGTGCTACCACTGCCATCTCATGAATTAGACTGTAATTTACATGCTCTAAAAAAATTAATTCCACATACAGATGAACCACAAACCTCTCACAGAAAGAAGGGTCCTTGTCACTTTGGGGTGGATCCTGCTTGTCAGCTGCTGGAGAATCAATCTTACCACTTGGAGGATCTTCAAGTAAGAAGCAATGCCTTGCAGCCAATTGAATGGATGGAGAATCCTCAGACATGGCTTTTAGTGAACTGCGGGCTGACGCAATGGCAACATCATTTCCTAGCAGTCCTGCCAAGTATGCAGCCTACAAAACCCTGTTAGCTATGGAGAATACTGACGCATGAAACTGACCACTAAAAATTCCTAATACTAAAAATATATGGATACATTTCCTCGACGTACCAATGCCATGACAGGATTTGCTGCTTCAACAAAAGAAAGGATCCCCCCTGTACAAGGCAGAGATCCAACCACCTCAAATGCAGCTTTGAGAGCATCCAAGGCGGCACTGGAGCGACATTCTTCAGTACTGTTCTTGACTTTTATCTCATCTTTTGGCTTCAAATTGTCCCCAGAAGACAGAACCGATTGCTCTTCATTGGTTGCATTCAAAGCATCCTTTGCTCCCTCAGCAGTATCTGAAGTACGTGGGTCTTTTTTGGAAGTGTCCACATTTGCAATTCCTGGGGCCACCAAATCAATATCATCCTTGCCTTCCTGGAAAGGATCCTCAATCGGCATTTGCACAAAGTGTAGAATACATTGAGTCTTTGTCTTAGTGGCAACATGCTCTGCAATTTCATTCCAATTTTCACCGTAAAGCTCCAATGCTTCAAGTAGAAGCAGAGTCTCCTGATCTGTCCAACTGCCACCACTTACTCCAGGACCCTCAGCAGACTCCATTAGAATGAAATCTGCTGATGTCATGCCAGAACCAAATTTTCCATCATTATAGCATTCCATACAAAGATCAAAATCAGCCTGCTCAAACAAGTATTCTATTAGTGATAACTATCACAATCACTGGAAGTTACCTATCAAAATGTAAGACATGCTTAAAGAAACTAAATCAATGAAAAGGGGAAGAAACTGACAAGAGAGAAGAAGAAATGCAATGTGATCATAAGAGTTTGCCTTCTTTCTGACTTTTGAAAAATGACTTATGCAAACCCAAAGTGCTTCATGAGAGATGACATTAGAGATATAAATAATAACCGACATCTATCCTTGTAAAAATCCATCCTACTTGAAACATGTGGAGATCTTAGAGATGTTTATGGTTTATAATCTGATCAAGCAAAGTGCTTTACAACTGTGGACGACTCTGAGATATTTGTGGCTATCCTGAATCTTAAAAACCAAGATAAGCAATTGAATGGTCCAGCACATCCAACTGAAGGTTAGTGCAACAGGCTAGACAGCCACTCCTGTGAGTGAACACTTGCAGCGAAAACATTGCTTACCTGGTCATTTTCTTTCAGCTTAAATTTCATTTTCATTTAAAATGTGCCTCCTTCACTTTCCCTTTCAATGATGGAAATGCGAAGGTGAATACAATTTGGTGAAAGAGTTCCCGTTCATCCTCTTTCTATTTGAAATACAAAAGACATATGAATACCAAAAAGATTTCTTTTTTACCAGTCTCAAGACCTAACTGACCTGTGAATACCAAAAAGATTTCTTTTTTACCAGTCTCAAGACCTAACTGACCTGTGTCTGGCAATGGTAACGTTTCCGTGAGCAATCTGCAGAACACGTGTTGCAGTGGTACTCAACACCAGGACCCTCAGGCCTAACCAGGTCCTCAAAAATAGCAGAATCCGGAAGCATTCGAGGGAGTGCAGTTGGCTCTGAAATAGCCGTCTTTGCCACTGAAGGACTGGACTGAACCAAATCAAAGTCGTAGAGCTTATTGATTAAAGATGACACTTTATGAGAGACATCCACTTCGGTGGTGCCAATTGCAGACTCAGGAGGGAACGGATGAAAATTAATCAAACCCCACTGATCTAAAAATTCCAGGACTTCTTGTTTTACATCAGCATTTCCAACAGAGATTTCAGATAAATGTTTCACTTCAATATTTGTCTGCGGATCAGCATGAAATTTCTCCATGATTGCATTTCGAATCTGCTTGTATATATTTGAAGTTCGCTCCTGTGACTTGCCATTGAAGAAAGAAGCCATTACACGCTCCTCGAGAGGATGAATTTTTGTCCATGAGAACCAACCTAAAAATAATAACAGAACTCGCTCGTTTAATAAAGGGACGGTCCTTCTCATACGTTGTGCTACTTAATTAGATATTAAACATCTTCCAGGCCGAGGAATAGCTTATGAAAAAAAATGTATCTTTTTTTTAAAAAATTTGAGAGAGAAACAGAGAATGAAGGGAATTTGAAGTTTGAAGACTTCCGCAAAATAATAATAACAATAGTAATAAAATAGAAAAATCTTGATTTTTAGATGGAACACTCTCGTTTAACAGATGGAGAAAGACAAGACTGGAGCCGCAATTGAGCTAGATCACTGTCCTCACTGAAATATAACATTAATTCAACAAGAACAAAAGAGCAGCAATAACAAGAAATATGACGAAGGTTCAGACGGTTGAACTTAAAGATGAAAAAGTAAGGGCCCGAGGGACATCCGAAACAAGAGAAAAGTAGATCGATGAGGAAAACAAGGGTTAGGGCAAAGTAGATCCAAAGATTCCTCAATATAATAAAAAAACTAGCGTTTCACAAAAAGGATTCAAATGAGAAATATAGCAAAAAATCTCACAGCTAAGACATAAACAAATCCCCAGACTTCACCTGCAGGCGTGGGAACGACGTGAGCGTTTGCTTCTCGGGATTTAACAGCTTCAAATTCCGAATCAATAGCCGGCTTCTGCTCCTCCTCTGACACATCCGAATCCCCAGCGGCAGCAACCGAATCTCCAGTCGCCTGAACAACGGGAAAAGCCCCAGAATCAGCTGGCTTCTGCTGGGTGGAGGCAGCTGCAGCAGCGAACTTATTTGGAGATTGTCTGGCTCTGGTCCAAGGGCCATTATGGTGCTGAGAGAGCGAGACAAGGGGCTTTTCCTTCGCTAGACGCTTGGAAGGAGTAGACGAATTAGTACCGCCACCACTTGCTGCAGATGCTTTCCTTTTCAACCCACCGGCTCGCCTTCTGGAACCTTCGACAACCACTTCCGGCTGCGCAGGTTCAGCATTCGTTTTGCCTCCGGCGGCGTCTTCCCGACCTTTGTCTTCCATTGCTTTCACTTAGAATCCTAGAAAACGGAGATGTAGAGGGGCGGCCATGGCATCTTCAACCTACGCCTGCCTGGATCCTAATAAGGGTCTCCCCCCCTTCTCCCGCACAAAGCTCAGTCGTGAGAGTAGGTATCGGGAACGAGAAGTCCCCGAAACGCGTCCTACGTATCGGCCGAGACGCTCATGTGAACGGGACCTGAAAGATGGTGCACTCCATGTTTCTCTCAATGCTTATTACCCGACATTCAAAACACGTGAACTTGTTCTTACACATATGCCAACGTTCACTATAATTAAATAATGACATTTATGCGATTTTTATATCTTTAAGTGAAAATAAAATATGAGAAAATCATTTTCCTTAAGGGGTTTTTCAGTTAAAATTAATTAAAATGTAAATTTCTTAACTAATTTTCATATATTTATTTAATTATTTTTTCTTATTTTAGCAATAAATTTTTATTATTTATAAAATTAAAGGAATTTTTAAATGGGAAAATATTGATTGAACAAAAAAAAAATGTACCTAATTTTTCTTGAGCCAATTTTAGGGATGTGAAAATTTTACCCTAAATCATGTAGTCATGTATACATTTGGAGCCCAGCCTAGTGGAGATTTGTGGGACACAAGTTATGGACATAGTCGATGCTTTATGTCCCAGTTGAAAATAAATGCATTTTCCAAAAAAAAAATAGTGAGCCTATTAAAATTTTAAACAAGCCTCAGCTAGAAGAAGGTGGGAGCAATCTCCTCCATCAATCCATGGTTAGTGCCTATTTTGAGCAATATTTCTTACAATTTTACATGGAAAAAATGTTTATCCCAAATATTTGATATGTAGACACAAATTTACATATTAAATAGTGTTACAAAACTTAAACTGGACAAGTCAATTGAACTAGGTCAATTGGACTCAATCCCTTGGGTGGGTTGCGAGTCAAAAATACTTGGGCAAGACATGAAATCCAGTTGACTCGACCAAGTTTGCCAATTTACCTAGTGAACTGATAGTGTCATCACAATTTAATCAACAATCAAACCTACTTAAATCAGTCCCCATCATTAGGTCAACAACCAAATCGATTTTGATAACACATGAGGTCTTATGGATAAATGTCGTTATCCTTACAAAATGATTGAAATTCTCTTTATAGGTATTATTTGGCATTATCAAAACGAAGTACTTTTATCTTGTTACTTTGACATAAAATTCTCTTAATTGTGTTAAGACCATGGCATGAAATGATTTTAAAATGGAAAGAATTTCAGACCTATATTTGAATAAAAATAGCTATGTAACTACTAGTAAAATCATAAAAAAATGTAACAAAATACTTAACTACAGAGATATTCAAGACACTCAATGGTCCCCATATATCTGAATGAATCAATGAAAATGGAACAACACATTTAAGTTCAGCTCAAGGAGAATATGCAGTCCTCTGGTATTTGTTCAACTAACATACTTCACAATTCAAGCCAGACGAAGATTTCAAAAAAGGAAATAGGTACTAAATTGATGAAGTTGACTGATGTCGGAATCTGTTGTGCCATAACTGTGCTTCTATTTGAGAAGTAGAGACTGCAGTCACTAGAGGTAAGTCCAAGTAATAGAGGCCCCTTTTCATGGGTTTAACCAATCACCTGTTTTGCTGTTAGATCCTAAAACACATAAGAAGAAAGTGAGAAAGTGATTAAACAATTTAACTTTTTTGTTAATTGACTAGCAGATAACAATTTTAACGGGAATTGAGGAACAAATAAGACATCAATAAGGTAGAGTGTGGGTGTAGTAGAGGAGAATCCATTCCCAAGGACTTTGGTTTGAAATCCATATGCTATGGTAACAAACGTGTTTGGTAATTATGGGGACATAGAATGTCAAAGACTTATTACCTGTAAGATGCTCAGAGGCCCTTAGTCAATGATCCAAGATAAAGGGGAAGATGTGATAGAGATCATACCTGAGACAGTGGTGGCAACAACAGTAGTAAAAGATGTAGAAGTAGATACCATCAAAGTCTTCATCATCTGTAATAATTCAAAATCATCATCTGAGACAGTTTTCTTACCTTTATGCAACTCGGTTTTTTTCATTCTTTTGTATGTTATTAACCGAGGCCTAATTGGAAGTAACCCAGTCTAACTTGCCATGAAGTATCCAACAAGTATCCACTAAATGATTCAATCCACCATAGTAGTGTACACCCGGTTATCAACCCTCGAAGGACCATAACCAGCTCTACCACCTCTTCCCCTATCTCCCCTCTAATTCCTACCTTGCCCTCTATTAGTAGAATTTTTAACCATGTTACCTGAGTACATAATAGAGGATACCTCAGTCTAAGGGGTGGAAGAGGGGTTTGGTATCCGAAGTAGTGTGACACTTATATCATAAAAAAATGGAAGCGTTGAGGAGCTGAGAAGTTGTGATTTGGCCACCTATAGATATGACTTGATATTGGCCAAACAAATAGCACCTACCAAGGTCTCCCACTGTTTTTCTTGAAACAAGATGTCAGTGGAGAAGGGTTGAGCAAATTTTCACTCTTGAATCAGTCCTCTAAATTGATCCAAGTACTCATGCAGATTCTCCCCTCGTTTTGTATTAAACATATTTTGAAACATGTCATATAACTTCTATAAATTCTCAGTATTAGAGTACAACTTGGCATAGGTGTCCCATATCTGCCTCGTGGTCTCAAGGTGATTAATATTATTTGCCACATGTTCCTCCGTGTTGTTTATTAACCAACTAATCACCAAAGTATTATTTTTAACCATTTAATATAAGAGCTATCTTCTCCATCAACGGGTGGAGTTGGTTTGGTTAAATGTCCTAAAAGGTCCCGAGTGATAAAAAAAACCTTTTAATCGCCTGAGGCCAACTTAGATAATTAGACAACCCTCTCAAGGGTATAGTGGTAATATTGAGAAAATTCACTTTACTTGTCATGTAATCTTCAGTCATCAAGTACCAAGTAAACTATACACTATATGCAATACATAAGCCAAGGGAGAGAGACTTCACCAACCGAGGCTTAACAAACCTCAAACATGCACTAAATTAAGGAGTTAATTACTTCATGTGTGTGCCCACATAATTTAAATAAATCTTATGTCTTTCTTAATCAAGAAAAAAAATCAAATCATGTTCAAAATCAACCTCTTTCAATAAAAAGGAAACTTTCTTTTGGATATAGGTACTTGTACGAAGTAATCACAATATTTGACTTCCCTTATTGCCTTAATTATTTAAGGTGGGGAATATAGAATAAGGTAAGTGAGATTATACCAAAATCTCAAAAGTTCTCAATCAGCTTAGAGAATCTTCCAAATAATGAACTTTCTTTCTATGACCTTGGCGCCAAGTATCATTCAACTCCAACCTTTACTTTCCTTTTTTTTTTCCTCGAATCTTTAGGTAAGTAAATCCATAAATCAATCTCAACGTGGAAGACTTCCAATGTGAGAAAAAAACTAGCATGTATCTTCTTTGACAAAACAAATTTCTTGCAACAATTCATGGTGTCTTCACGAGTTCAAAAAACTTTGAACCATGACATCAACAACAACAACATGAAATCTACTTCAATCTTAAGGACTTTCAACGCACGCATGTAAGCATAGTTTTTTTTTTTATCATAAAATCAAGAAACCAATAATGAAATAAACAATCTCATTTAATAAACAATAACCATAATTCCACAAATAGTATCAATATGAAAAGTGATCCATTTTTTTGGAGATAGCATGGACGAATACGTCGAAAAACACTAGACTGAAGCTAGCATATAAGATATGATAGTCTTAACTTTTTTTTCTGTACAAAACATGCTCAATAATCATCTAGCTTCCCAAGATATACACCAACAATCATCTAAAAAAAAAAATGGAGAAAACTTATCTTTTATGAGCCAAAAAGAATCAAGATAAATTCGTTGTTCAACGTTTCAATTCCACCAAGAAGATTAATGAAAAGCTTTATTAACCAACACCATAATTTTGGTATCTTAAACCTAATGTTTTGATACCATGTTAGATTTAAGATCACATGATGTTTATAGCAAACGGATCAAATAAAGGGAGAAGAGAGTAACGAAAGAGAGAGAGAGAGAGAGAGAGAGAGAGAGAGAGATGAATGAATGGAATAAGGAGAAAGGGAGAAAGAGTGTTCGACCAAGAGAGTGAGAGAGAAAGAGGGAAGGAAGATTAAGTTAAGTGACGTACCTAATCCTCCGCCTCATTTGTATTATGTGTTTATAACAAAAAATATTTTAATAATTACATCAATACCCTTTACTCTAATGAGGGAGAAAAAAGGACAAAAATTAAAGATAATTTACATCATGCCATTATACTTCGAGTTTTATCTTCCATAAAAAATCAATAAGCAAAAAGGATAGCAACCAAGTAAGTCCTTCCTACCTCCCTCATGTGACTGACTAGAAAGAAAAGAAAAGAGGGTTGGAGCTTCCTCCATTGGCTCATCATGCATTCGGAAGGCCACACACCCTTTTCACAATTTTCTTTTATAAAAGTTTGGAGAAAAATATTTTAATTTTTATAACACTTTTATAAGAATATATTGTTTTTCGATTATTTACCCATATAGTTTTCCATCTTAGCCCAAAAATGAACAATAAACACAAGTATAAATTAAATGGACTAGGTATTGGAATTAGTTTACCCATTTTATCTGTTACCGGTCTAGACCCCTCTCTAGACTGGATCGACAAGTCAAAGTTATTTTGATAAACCAACTCTCGTATCGCTTAAAAACACTATGTAGACAAAAACATTGGGTAAAAACCTAATTAACCAAGTCGGTTATCGATTTAATTAGTTAATTGACTAGCTTGACTCTATCAACCAGGTCATGGTCACATGAGAGACCACATGAAGGGGCACCACCAACTTCCCTCTCTTTTGACACTAAATCTAATGGTAGTTACTCCATAGCATAAAGAACCATTAGGGTTAAGAGTATTGGCTTTCTCCCCGGCGCATCTTTGTAGAATTCCGTCCACCCAACAATACGAAAGCGATACGTATTCGTACCCGTAGTTATATGCGTGTCTACTTCCACTTGAGTGATCTAACTTGCGCCTGCGGTGATACAAGTCCTTTGTCCCTGCTTTTATCTTTACTTGCCCCTAACTTTAATTTCCCCCGCCTCCCCCTCGCTTTCTTTACGTTCGAGCAGCTAGAGACAGAAAAGGGTTTCTTAACTCACAAGGATCCGCCATGGCCGAAAGAACCAATGCCGAATCTCGGAACTCCGTTTCGGTCAAGGTGCCTCACGAGATCGCCAAAGGTACTGTGCCTCCAAATTCGTATTTCTTGTTTGCACCTGGTCAAGTACGCTGTTCTATTTCGTTAGTTCACGGGGAGTTGTGGTTAGTGGTGGGATTTTTGCATTGCTGTTTGGTTTGTTCCTTTGAGAGAAAGAAGTGCGGAGTTTACCGGTTGCGAAGGTTTTAGAGTGGGCATTGCTGAAACTTCGCGGTTCGAGGGTCTGCTTCTCTTTTTGTTTCCTTTCCGGAATTTGGTCGTTATTGATTGGTCTTTTGGAGGTCGGATTATTTTTCGCTTGTTTGGGAGTGACTGGTTGGTATTGTCACTGACGGGTTTGAAGGTGATCGATTGAGGAAACGCATACTTGGAGCCTATTTCGTTTCACTTTTTTTTTGTTTTTTTTTTAAGCTGCGCTAAAGTTCGTTATGTTGTCGGCATGCAATCATATCAAAACTCACTTTTTTATTCTTTTTTTGTCGTTGCGTTTCTAGGTGTTTTTTTTTTTTTTAATTATTATTGTCGTCTCCCGCTCTCTGTTCCTAGTGTTCATTCCTTTATAATCTTCTTTATAATTGGTTTTTCTTTCCCTTATTTTTGACAGAAAGGAAAAATGTTTGGTCATGTTAATATAGTTTTTTTTTGAAATATGTTAATATAGTTATCTTTTGTAAATTTTCAATAACGGAGGATAACATTGCTGGAGACTGTTCTCCTTCATGTAAGCGCCTTTTTATTTAATTTAGCCTCCTGCACGTTCTCATTGAGTATTTTTACTGTAGCAACTTAGGAATTTTTGCTATCTCGTTTCCTTTTTGTTATGGTGAGTTACCAAATATATTTTGGTTTTAATGGCTATGCCACCCCAAATAACTATCAATCAATTCTTTTCTCTCTGGCAGAGTACTAGTATCTAAAAGTTAAACATGAAATGACTCTCTTAGTTAACTAGGACTTGTTGTTTATGCTATGACCATCAATGTTGTTGCGCCACCAAAATTCAGCTGAATGAATGTGATGAAAACTGAGTAATGAGATGGAACAGAGAGTTGAAATGTTGTGCTTTTGCACTTTTGGGTCTTAAAGGTACTGATTGCCATTTTGAAAATGATATAAATATTTGATCATAACATAGCAATATTTTTACCTAGTGGCAAGCCATGTTAAATTCTAGGTACTTTAGCTTGGCCAATTTTTATGTAGTTTTCTCTTTCCCTATTTATTGCTTTGTCTATTTTTTTGAAGAATGTTTTGGCAAAACTTTGTTCTTAAATCTGATGTACTTTCCTGGCCTTTTTTAATGTTGGTTCCTCCTAAATTCATTATAATGCTATGTCTTTCTAGCAGCTTGTCACTGGCATAATTATGCTTATAAGTTTGAAGATCTTCTGGAAGTTGGATTCTTGTATTTCTCAGTATCTTATATGTCAAGCAAGTCATTTTGAAGTAAGGGAAAATGGTCATTTCAAACCTTGAGCAGTTGTTGCTTTTTCCTTGCTACTTAAGTTTTATTCCGAATATACTGTTGAAGCCATTGCATTTTTTATTTTATTTTATTTTTTGCTGGTGAGTATTCTTTTTTATGTGAAAGGGAAGAAGTAATTGGGTTTCAGGACATGTCTATTTGTCAAATATGTGGAGTGGTTTGCAGTTGCAAATCCAGTATTGGGGATTGGATGGATTTACTCTTGCTAATCTCGGTTCTTTTTTTTTTTTTTTTTTGAGAGGGGCGTGGCGCGATTCGAACTCGCGACCTAACACACCTAATGATGTAAACAAAATACCACTAGACCAAACGGCCTTAGGTTTGCTAATCTTGGTTCTACTTTTGCATTTATGTAGATTGCAGTCTTTAGGCTATAACACTCTTGTGAAGTGTTGATATGTGGTAATTTGTTGAAAAGGTATTTGTTAAATTGGGTCCAAGGCCCTATCCCAAAATGACTAGTCAACTTAGGAAACCTCTTTCCCAACTAATAAACTCAAGATCTTTGTACTCACTAATCCATGTGGGACTATTCTTTAACACTCCCCCTCACTTGTAAACCATCTTTTGTGGCTCTACAAGTGGATAATTTAGGAGTAGGCAATTTAGGTGTAGGCCCTCTTTTGTGGCTCTCCAAGTGGATAGTTTTTAGGTGTAGGCCCTCTTTTGTGGCTCTACAAGTAGATAGTTTTTAGGTGTAGGTCCACATATGAGTATTTGCTCTGATACCATGTTAAATTGGGTCCAAGGCCCTATCCCAAAATGACGAGTCAACTTAGGAAACCTCTTTCCCAACTAATAAACTCAAGATTTTTGTACTCACTAATCCATGTGGGATTATTCCTTAACAATATTTGTTTGATACAACCAATTATATTCCTTTTATTGACCTTTGTAAATCTTAGGAAAAGTATGGTACTAGTCAATTCCCTTGGAAAAGTAGCTACAAATCAATTCCCTTGGAAAAGTAGCTACTGATCAATTCCCTTGAAAAATTATGCTACCAGTCAGTTCACTGGAAAAAAGTATTCCACCAGTCAATTCACTTGAAAACAACTTTGTGAAGAAGAAGCTTTGCATGTATTACTGTCAGTTTTCATCATCATCTTTTTTTTAAAGGATCTTGTGCATTATTCCATTTAGTCATGTAGCTATCCCCTAGGAATTGGAGTGGAGATTGGATTGACTGTAGATGTATTTGTCTAATCAGCCCTAAAACTAAACTGAAACTATTCTAGAGCTGACCTAGGTCAATCTGAGTCAGCTGGATCGATACTAGTTATCATATTGGCTTCACTGGTTTCGTGGTAAAGGAAGCAGGGAAGTTTGGCGTGTACCTCTGATTATCACAATGTCCACCTTGATTGGTTTTTGGGTACACCACTTTGGTGAATGAGAAGGAGATTAATTTGTCTTTTCTGGTATTAGGCATGTCACTGGTAGTGTTTGGTGGTGATGGAAGTTCGACTCATTGAGCTTTTGAATGTACCATGTACCATGTCTGGTTATATCACTTAGGCTTGTTCTGGGTTTTTCATTGTGGATTTCTTAAATGCCCTGCATGTAGATGCCAATGACCTCATGTCGTTGCATTGCATGGAGTTACCAACGTCCTGGTGATTCACATTATTATGTTCAAAACGATCAAATTGTGCTTTTAATGGTAACTGTGCTGCCATTTTTGTTAAAGAAAAAATAACTGTGCTGCTTTCTTGAGTTTGAGCTAGCTTGATAGTGAGCATTTTATGAGCTTGCCACACTCTTCACGGATGTAATTATGATTTTCTCTTTTTCTAATACGATTTTTCAGATATTCAAGGATCTGATAATTCTGTCCCTCTTTCACCACAATGGCTCCTGCCAAAGCCTGGAGATAAGCATGGAGCTGTTATTGGGGTAAAAAGTTTATAATGTGCACTTCATGTTCTTTGGTTCTGCCATGTATTTCTTTAGATTGAGTATGTGGTTATCATTTTGAATACTCTTTTGATATTCACATAATTTCTGGTTTTTATGCATAACATCAGCATCTTTTAGATGTCCGTGTTATCATGCCACATGTAGAGGCTTTGATGTTCACTTCTGAAGAAAAATGATTATATTTAATGTGATGGTGGTTTGTTACATGAATGTACTGTAAATCGCTAAAAAAATATGTTGCTTTTTCCTGTAATTTCTCATGTGCTGCGTGACTGCTTTTCAGGATTCTCATTTCAGGTCTTATCCCAATGCCAGCAATTGCTCCGATTTAGTTAAGGCATCAGGAAATGGAGATGATAGTCATGATGTAGAGAAGAAACATGACGTTTTCAGGCCCTCCTTGATTGATGCTGAAGCTGCACGTCGAGACCGCTGGCGTGATGAAGAAAGAGATACAAATTCTGGTATCCGCAGAGACCGTTGGAGAGGAGAGGGAGAGAAGGAAGTTGGTGGTGATACTAGCCGCAAGATGGACCGCTGGATTGACAATTCCTTGAGTAGGCATGCTGGAGAAGCTCGCCGTTCCATGCCAGATCGCTGGTCTGATTCAGGTAACAGAGAAATTGGTTATGAGCAGCGGCGAGAGAGCAAGTGGAACACACGGTGGGGTCCAGATGACAAGGAGTCTGAAAGTTGGCGGGAGAAGTGGTTGGACACTAGCAGAGATGGTGAGGGGTCCCGTGACAAAGTTATGGCTCCTTCAATTAATCATGGGAAGGACATGGACAGGGAAGCAGACCATTTCACCAGGCCGTGGCGTTCAAACATTACTCAAAGTCGAGGGAGGGCTGGAGATCCATCCCATCATCAGTCTGTGGCTTCGAACAAACAACCAACCATGTTTAGCTATGGTAGGGGTCGAGGGGAGAATGTTGGTTCAACCTTTTCTGCTAGTCGTGGAAGGGTTAAAACCAATAGTGGTGCTGCCTTAGATAAGTTGGAAGGATCATATGGAGACCATTCCACTTTAAACTATAGTAGAACTAAGATGCTTGATGTATATCGGATGACTGATTTGGCAACATATAAGAAACTGTTAGAAGGGTTTGTGGAAGTCTCTTTTCTAACCCAGGCAGATCCATTGGAGCCACTGGCACTTTCTGCCCCTTCTCCAGAGGAATTGGTAAAATGGCAACTGAGCCTCCCCTTAAATTGTGAGCTTCTTCTACATAGTTTACCTTTTAACAAATTATTGCTTGGACAGGCTATTCTGAGGGGAATTGACCAAGGTGATATTGTAAGTAGTGGTGCTCCGCAGGTGTCAAAAGATGGCTCTGTTGGGCGAAGTTCTACAGAAATGAGACGAGTCAAATTTGGTATTGCACTTTCTTAAGATGTCAATTTTCTGTTGTGCTGAAATCTTGTTTGACTGGCTTATCTGTATACAGGTAGCAGAGAAGATTTATCATCATCTGTGGATGATGCGAAAGATGAAAGTGTTTACCTTTACCAGGCAAAAGGTGAACATTTGGGTCACTCAGGAAGTCCACTGAATGAGAAGCATCCACACTTACTTGGTGATTCAAAGTTGGAAATGCTTCATAGCCTTCATCCGTACCAAGATAGTAAATCTAGTATCGAAGGTACTGCTGTCGTGTGCCATTGATACGTGATAATCGTATATATTCTCCTTGGGGTTGTCCACTTTTTTCCAATTCAAGCCACTAACATCTTCACATCTTCCTTGTATCTTGTCATGGAGCATTCATATCCATCATTAAAAATTTGCTTCATGCTTTGTTACCTTTTGTCTAGATGATGCTATACTTATATTTGACTCACACAGGTGCTGATGAGGCAGCAGCTTTAAGAGAAGTGAGCATGCTGGAAAAGTCTGTTGCACATTCAAACAGTCCATGGAGACCACAGTCAATGATAGATCGGTCACATGGGCCATCGCATGACTTAAGAGACTGTTCTGCTGAAGTCAGATCAAGAATGTCTGATGTAGACTGGGAGAATATCACTGCTGTATCTCCAGCTTTCTGCAAAGACGAACGAAACTGGCATGTATCTGAAGGTTTCAATGTGGATATGGGTCGGCAAGTAGATATCAAAAGACAGTTATCTGGAGTGGATGTAGACAAGGAAGCAAAAGTCTTGTTGGGTCGAAAGGACTCTTTTGTTGCAAGGGATAAAGCTATGCTTGTTAGGAGGGGTTTGTCACAACCTCCAGAGGACCTCTCATATTACTATAAAGATCCACAAGGAGAAATTCAAGGCCCATTTACTGGGAGTGATCTGATTGGATGGTTTGAGGCAGGATATTTTGGTATAGATTTGCAAGTTCGTGTGGTCACTGCTTCTGCCGACATACCTTTCTCATTACTTGGTGATGTTATGCCCCATTTGCGGATGAAAGCAAGGCCTCCTCCAGGATTTGGTGCACCTAAGCATAGCGACAGTGTCATTGAGGCATCGATGAAGGCTCAGTTTAGTAGCCTTGGAAAGCTTCCTTCTGTTATAAGTGAGAATGATGTTATGAAAGGTGAGCAAAGGAGTCGACATGAGTCAGTGTCTGGGGCAGAGAATAGATTTTTGGAGTCACTGATGTCTACTGGCAGTACGACTGGTTCATTAGAAAATTTTTCTTTTAATGAAGGTATGTGGCTGTGGGTGCTATTTCTTTCAATTTAATTACCAAGTGCTGGTCTTCTTCTTATTTTTCTGGGTCTCAATTTGTCTTTCATTTTTTATTGGTTTTTTTATTTTCTCATTGGTAGGCACTCAGGGCTATGTTGGAAGCAGTCCAGCTGCTTTGCCATCAGTCAAGGGGGAGAGTGGGACTGATCTAAGTTTCCTTTTCGCCCAGCGACTCTCTTTGGAATGCCAAAGATCTTTGCCTAATCCCCTATCATTTTATCCTGGTAGAGATGCTCCTGCAGCAGCATCAAAAACAGAAATTCGCCCAGATTCACCTTCTCCACTTTCAAAACTGTTGCCTTCCTTGGCACAGAGTTCTCATCAGATTCCAGTGGCTCAAAATGTGGATTTGACATCTATACTACAGGCAGCATCCGATAAGTCTTCCGATGCTATTAATAATGGCACTTCTGCTTGGGGAAATTTCCCTGATGTTAGATCTCTGAGTAATGTTGTCCAGGTTGGCAGTAATCCAATTAAGAGTGGTGGCATGGATATTTCACACAATAAGGTGGAGATGCATCATCATAATCAACATTTTATTTCCCCAGAAGGGTATGGTATCTCATCACAGATGCTGCCACAACAACAGCAACATCCTCCTCCCCAATCTTTACCTCATATGCTTAATCAGCAACATTTAGACCACCCTTCTGGCGTGTTGCCACCAGAGAAGCTACTTCCTTCAAGTATTTCTCAGGATCCTCAAATGATTAATCTTTTGCAGCAACAGTATATGTTATCTCAGCTTCAGCTGCATTCCCAGGCACCTGTTCCATCCCAACTCTCATATCTGGATAAGCTCTTGCTTCTGAAGCAGCAACAGCAGCAGCAGCAGCTATTGCTACATCAGCAACAGCAGCATTTGCTGGCTCAGGTTCTTGGGCAGTCTTCTTCGTGTTTTAGTGAAGCAACTTATGGGTCTTTAGGAAATTCTTCTCCATTGGATCATCTTGGGGTCCTGCAGTCTCATGAGGCATTCCAGATTAACTCACAGATGCCACAAAACCCTTTGTCTTGTGATAATCATGTTCATGAGTCTGCCCGTGATTTGCAAGATGGACAGAAGTCTGGCTTTGTGCATTTAACTTCCCAGGTGCCCCAGGATGCTGGCTATAGTGTTGACTCTGATAACACTGCTGCTCCAAAAGGTTGGGATGCTACCTCTCTTCCTCAGAAAAGTGAGGATCACGCTGGGAGGTTGTTAGCACCAGTCATGGCTGAGGAGAGTGCCTTGCCTAAGGCTGTGGAAACGTTGCCTGCCTGTGAAGTGCACTCTGTACAACAACATGCTGCAGCCTCACATGTCAGTGAGTCAGGTTTTCATAAGCTTGTATCTCAGCATGGTATAGATGTTCTTGAAACTGTTCCTGGTAGTGTCTCTAAAGGTATGGAAGAAGAGAACCTGAGTGTAGCTGTTTCTGTATCTTCTGCTGGTAATTCAATGAGCGACTTGCATACATCTCAAAAATTCAAACATATAACTTTGGGAGGTACTGATGAAGAATCACAGGGACAAAAAGAACAAACTCAAGCTGAGGTTTCTGTGGTTAAGGAAGGAAAAAGGTCTGAGGTAAAGAAAACTTCAGAGAAGAAATCCAGAAAGGCCAAGAATTCAAAAGTACAATCTTCTATTGATCAGGGCAAGGGAGCATCAAAGACAACTTCTATTCAGCCCTTGAAACTTGAATTTGGAGCAGAGAGGGCAGATCTGGTTGCAAAGTCCGAGATTAATGTTGAAACGGCAGAAACCATTTTTGCACCATCTTCAATGGGGAAGGCAAATTCCATAACTGATGGGTTTGATTTAGAAGCTCCAAATTCCCAGAAAGTACATAATTCATTTTCCAAAGGTTATTCTGCTGAAGGGAAGCCTGAACCAAGAGAACTTGAATCTGGTTTACAAAACAACTTCCCAGCATCTTCAATACAGCGGGCGTGGAAAGCTGCTCCTGGATTCAAGCCCAAGTCACTTTTAGAAATTCAACAGGAGGAACAAAGAAGGGTACAGGCAGAGCTGTCTGCTTCTGAGACTCTTCCTTCATTTAACTCTTCCATTTTGTCACAACCCCCCTGGTCTGGAATAGTTGCAAGCTCAGAGCATAGCAATACTAGAGATATTCATCAAGATGTAGGAAACTTAAGAACCTCTGAAACTACTAACATGAAGAGCAAGAAGAGCCAGTTGCATGACTTGTTGGCAGAAGAAGTCCTAGCAAAGACAAATGAACAAACTGAGGAGGCCTCTGTTATACCTCCAGTAACAGCTCTAACCTCCCAGGTGGAGGTTTCAACCCCTGTTGACAATGATTTTGTAGAAGCAAAGGATACTAAAAAGAGCCGAAAAAAGGCAGGCAAGAGTAAGAATGTAGGACGTAAGGCTTCTTCTTCTCCTGTTTCTTCTACGGATCTATCCATTGGGCCGAATCTTGTGGAGAAAGGGAAAAGTTCCCGTCAGGTAGTGCAAGAAAAGGAAGCTTTTCTAGCTCCTCCATCAGGTGCTTCTTTGGGAGATTTTGTTCTTTGGAAGGGAGGAGATCAGGTTAACACGCCACCAGCTCCTGCATGGTCAACTGATGCAGGAAGACTTCCTAAGCCCACATCATTGAGAGACATCCAGAGGCAACAGGAGCAAAAGATCCTGTCTGTGCAACAGCAAGTGCCAGTGCCAGTGCCAGTGCCTGTGCCAACACCTACAGCGAAGGCTCAGTCAAACCGGTCAGCACGTGCAAGTGGTTCTTCATGGCAGCTCTCTGGATCTTCACCATCCAAAGGAGCTGCATCTCCTATTCATGTTTCTTCTCAATCTAAATCAAACTTTGATGATGATCTATTTTGGGGCCCTCTTGATCAACCAAAGCAAGATGTCAAACAGTAAGTTGTTATACCATTTATGTTCATGTTGCACCTGCCGTGGTTCTGTTCTTCTTATTCAACACTTGGCTTCTCTTATAGAGCTGCTTGTGGGTCTTCTTATATTAATGTCTTTGGTTGGTCCATGAATCTGAAAAGTTCTGTAGCAATACTCGGAGGAGCTTCTTTTAATCTTGCACCTGTACGTTTATTCCTAACTATACACCCTAAAAAAAAAACAAAAAAAAGGATACAAGATTTTGATTTGGAGTTTTCGTGAAAAGTTTGATTAGATTTTGTAATGGGTTTTTGGGACAAAATCCTTGTGCTCAAACCAGTTGGCTGAAAATGAAGAAGAATATGTGTAATGCAGAGAAAAGTAACATCTCATTTGATCATGTTTCTTTGATTGTCATGGTCCAGCGTTATGTGGTTATCACTTTAGCCTTTTCAGATGGTTTGCATTTACGGGCTAAAGTTCTGCTAGCTGCATTTATTCGTGTACAGTGGATGTTAAGACATTTATGAAGTATTTAAGTAATTGGACCAAAAAAGAAGAATCTAAATGCAAAAGGTAGTAGTATTCATAATTTTTTTTCATAAAAAAAATACAAAAAGTATTCTTATGAAGAAAATAGTAATTGCTTTGATATTGATGTACTTCGCTGTTGCTTGATTTATTTTCCATTTGTAGTGAGACTCAAATTAAATTTTTTGATATAATTATTGGACACAAATGAAGGTTATTTAAGTTGATATATATATTGCGAGATCTAGACTCTTTAGATGGCAGCATGTCCTCACGGGTGCCAATGGAAGAGTGGATAGTTAGTGAGAGAGGGAGTTGCCTGCCAGTTTCAGGAACTCCCTTTCACTTACGTTTTTTGTTTTTACTTTTGTCCTTTGTCCTTTGCTTTGTTTTGTATTGATTGATTACCTTCTTGTATTTCTGTGGTTTTTTGGGTTTCCTTAATGAATTCCCCTTTCTTGCTCTTCTGGAAAAAAAAAAACTACGTATAACTTTAAGTATATGGCAGATAAATGCTCATAAAAATGTTGGAGAGTATCTTCTTGGCTTGAAACTGTGAAAGTCAGTGGATTGGTTCATTTGTCTTGGAACAAACTTCCTTGGTTAGTTAGTATGTGCTTGTAAACATGTGCATTTCATTATTGAAATTCAACTTATGAATAGATGATAGTTTGAATCTCTCACTGGATTCGTGAACTGAACAACTTTTAGTTTGTCTTTGATCTATGTTAAGGTGTTGCTCATTGGTTAACATGTCATTCAGTGTCAGATTTGATGTACTTTGATTTGATTACCTCCCATGCCTTAATAATTTGGGCTCTTAAATAATGGTTGATTGCAACAAATTTTTTGCCACATTACTTGAAATCTTTAGAGATAAATAACAGCATGGCTGTTTTTTGGAGGTACATCAGTCTACATGTAAGAGATAATTAGCTATTCCAGTTCTCTCAATTGCTGTTAATTTGATTTTTTCCTCAACAGACTTTTGAGTTATAGTTGAAAGGCCAGAGATTACCTTCTGATTTCATATACAATCTTCTCTTACTGCTCTGGTCATCTTAAACCCATTCTCTTTGCTTATATTTTTCAGGGCTAATTCCTGAGTCTGACCTTCTCAGATACCATATTTGCAAATATGATTGCTTAAATTTCATATGTCCTAATATGACCCAGAGTTTGGGTCTGAACGAAAGTCAGATTGTTGTGTGGGTTTTTTCATCGATCTAAGGATCTCTGTTTTTTATTGCGGCATCTGCTTTCTGATTTGGCAATTAGATTTAGATGTAAGGCTTAAATTTCGTACAGTCCATTTTTTATCTTTCATTTTTAAACTTTCTTGTCTGTTCAAGCTAGAAGTACTTCAAATCTCTCTCTTTCTCTCTCTCTCTCTCTCTCACACACACACACACACACACACACACACACACACACACATACACATCTATCCATCTTTCTATATCCTTTGTTCTATTACCAATCTTTCTTCTTGGAGTAATTTGGCAGAAAAAAGAACAATTCTTGTGCTATGACAGTTCTGTTCCTGATCTGAAATGTAGTGAAATTGTCTACTCTATTCTTTCCCTGTTTACAAATGGAAAAAATTGTAGTAATGGCATTGTTATATATGATGTTGAAGATGCCACTACTCTAAATATTGTAGTTTTAGAATGGGTGAGAATTGGGTGCAATGAGTGGTGGTTGGGCTGAAGTTTGGGTGCATACAAATGTTTGCCGGACTTGAGCTAAGGCTTTATGCCCCCCTTTCTGTTAAATAGATAAATTTATTTTCAATTTTTTTTAAAATGAAAATTTATTTTCATTTTAAAAAATTGATATATTTCTTTACATGTGAAGGATTTGACTCTATCTTTCTGTGAGTTTTCATTTGACTGAGGTTTCTTCTTGTCTCTAAGCAGGTCCGATTTTCCTTCCCTCTCCAATGTCAATAATTGGGGGTCAAAAGCCACATTATCAAAAGGATCTTACGGGGGAGGGTCCTTGAGTCGGCAGAAGTCCTCTGTTGGAAGCAAGCAGGCTGAACACTCCCTCTCATCTTCACCTGCTTTTGCTTCAGCCTCCTCTAAGGGAAGGAGAGATGCTGCAACCAAGCATGCTGGTAATGCAGCCATTCTCTTGACCTGCTTTATTTAATTTTGTTAAAAATGTTTTACTCATCTGCTGTAATTCCTATTTTCCTTTTCTAGAAGCAACAGGCTTCAGAGAGTGGTGTGAGAGCGAATCTGTCAGGCTAACTGGGACGAAGGGTATTTTTTCAACTTTTCCTAGCTCATATTCTAAAGTGCTGTTTAGTCCTGGCATTTTTCCATTACTCTTTCAATACTTATCGTACTTTTGTGTGCATAATTTTCTTATCAGATACAAGCATTCTGGAGTTCTGCTTGAAGCAATCTACTTCAGAAGCTAGGACGACTCTTATTGAGAACCTTGGCTCATTAGATCCAAACCATGAGTTCATCGACAAGTTCCTCAACTACAAAGAACTGTTATCAGCTGATGTGATCGATATTGCCTTTCAAGCTCGGACTGATCGTAGAGAATCTGGATTTGAAGCTGACCATGTACATACTGACAGTAAGGACAATGGTGATTATGACCCAGAAGCCTCTCTTGATGGACCTGCCAAGGAAGGAGGGAAGAAAAAGGCTAAGAAAGGGAAGAAGGTGAGTCCCTCTGTTTTAGGGTTTAATGTCGTTAGTAACCGTATTATGAAGGGTGAGATTCAAAACATTGAAGATTAGCAGGTTTGGAGGTGGATTGTATATACATTTACGTGAACCATCTGTAAATGTTCCAGTAGTCTTCCCCCCTCTTTTTATGGAGAAGCAGGATTGAGTTATCAGCTCAAAGCGGTTGTGGAATTTTTTTCAATTTGGTATTGATTTTCCTTTGGCTTTGATTATTTATAAGTGAAGCATAAGGGCGTCAATCCAGGAAAAGAAATGAATGGGGTTGTTGTTTCTTGTTATTCCAATTTAATTGGCTTTTATCATTTGTGATTGATCTAATCTTAAACAGAACTTCAACTAGTACATTTGGATGATTGTTTTGGCATTTGGACATAAGGATGGATAATATCAGTCTTCGCGCATGATTGATCCAATATGAAAAGCTATTAGGTGTGAAACATGTGAAATGGTTATTTCTTGATCATGACTGGACGTCTGTGATAATTGTTGATTGTATTATTGTGATTGTTGTTGATCATTCGCACTAAATGATTTTTGGTATTGGATCAACCTCCAGCTTTCAGTGACTTGCATAATCAGATTCAGATGATAATCAGATTCAGATGAGAAGGAAAAGGATAATCAGATCAGAAGGTAAAGGACAGAAGAAGAACAAGCCAGAAGCCAGAACTACTTACAAATATAGATAGATACCTAGTTTTGCCTCCATATATAAGAAGATAAAGATAGTAAATACAAACCCATAAATGAAACAAACATTTTAAGTCCAATTTCCACTTCACTTACCAATCCTGACGAGAAAACAAGTACAAGTGGAGAAAGATAGGTTTCTCAAGTAACAGGAAGATTTCTCTGAAACTGATGAAAGACAGTGGAAGAGATGATATCTGGAAGAGGACTACAAGTTGTACCGCCGATCGATTTCTCTGGAGTTCCCTCCGCTGCTAGTACTGGAGCTGGAGGGGTTCTGCCCGTACTCGCTCGTGGGTCCGCTGTACATGCTGCTGTCACCCAACCCGCTCCCCAGAGCCATCTTTCTCATCTTCTTCAGGTCGGCGTTGTATGAGGTTGTATCGTAGTCTGAGCTACCGGAGCTGAACATGGAGCTCTGTCCGGGTCTCACTCCTTCGTTCAAGTCCTCCATCGAGACGTCTCCTTCCAGTGCCCTCACGATCTGTTTCATGGGTTCGTTACGTATTATTATCGACTGATCTTGTTTTCGTTTCTAAAGAGGTGGAGGTTCAAGTCTGTAATGGAGCTACCTGGCTCATCTTGGGGCGCCTCTTTGCAGAGTGCCGAACACTCGCTGCGGCACAGGCGATCATACGCATCATCTCGCTGGGGTTGTAGTTGTTTTCCAGTCGTGGGTCTATCAGTTCGTCGTAGTTGCCATCGTTCAAGGCTTGTTGAAGAATAGGTCTTGCCTGTTGATGGGACAGTAATGAGGAAGGTGAGGAAGAGATGAACAGAACTGGAGAATATTGAATCGGTTTCTGGGTTTAAAATTACTAACCCATTCTACCAAGCTGTCTTCCATAACATTTGTTGTGTCCACTGGCCGTCGTCCGGTTATGAGTTCCAGCAGCATTACACCGTAAGAGAAGACGTCAGATTTCTCGGTTAGCTTCCCACTCGATGCATACTCAGGAGCCAAATACCTGAATCAAAAATTTTTTTTTTTTCTTTTCTCAAACCTGTTACCGATTAATTTGCAGCATGAATATTTTCCAAAAATTCATCATTTGGGACTCACCCAAAGGTTCCCATTACCCGCGTGGAAACATGAGTATGGTTGTCTGATGATAGCTTAGCCAGTCCGAAATCGGCCACCTGATTGAGTTCTCCATCAACAAATTAAAAAACAATTTCTATCAGATAATTTCTTTTCTGTATATGGGCGGAAGTGTATTCACCTGAGCTTCACAGTTGTAATCCAGCAAGATGTTGGCTGTTTTGATATCTCTGTGAATGATACGAGGATGACCTGAAAGCATAAAACAATACGAAATCAGATTAAATATTCTCTCTGTCTTCCGCAAACACTGATGCATAGGAATGAATTCTGGGTTTGCGCAGAAGCAGGTGAACAAATCATTAAGATCTGCAGGTCGCATACAATCTTCGTGAAGGTATGCAAGTCCTTTGGCTGAGCCCAGGGCAATCTTAAGTCTGGTCGGAAAATCGATGACTGGACGATCCTTCCCTGCAACTCAGAAAATGATGGTTAGCCAACTTTCTGTCTGATGAATGATGAAAGGAAGATAGTTAACAGTTCTTTACCGTGGAGATGGTCCTCGAGGGTTTTGTTGGGAACAAATTCATAGACCAACATCCGCTGGCTGCCGGCGATGCAGTACCCAACCAGAGATACAAGGTAGCGGTGGTGAACACGGCTGATGATCTCGACCTCCGCCTGAAACTCTCTCTCCCCTTGCCCGCTCCCTGATTTGAGTTGCTTCACCGCAACCTCCTTGCCGTTCGGGAGGTATCCTTTGTACACGTAACCGAACCCACCTTGGCCGAGGAGGTTGGCCTGGGAAAAGTTGGCCGTGGCTGCCGCCAGTTCCTCGTAGGTAAAGGTACTCTTGTTGAATCCCAGCGAGATGCTCGGGGAAGGCGGCGGCAGCGGTGGCCCATGCGGCCCCGAGAAATTGGAGCTCATGTCGCTGCTGTGCATCATCTGTGGTGACGGAGGTGGGTGCCACCCCCCTCCTGACGGGGGCCCCATCGAACCCGGAGGTGGAGGAACCTTCATCATGTGGTCTGCCGGCGGCGGCTGCCCCGCTGACTGCCAGTTGGAGTGTTGGCCGCTGGGATAGTACTCGCTTCCAGCTTTATGATTGCGTGAATTCACGTAGTAGCTCATGTTGTCGTGCTGCCGCTTCTTCTTTTTGCAGCAGCAGCAGGAGATCAGAATGATCATCACAATCAAAAAGAGTCCTGCGCCCGCAGTAAGTCCAATGATAAGAGGCAGATTCACCTCATGGGAGTCGGGGGAGGGTGAATGGTCACTTCCGGATTGTGAGGACGGTGTATGTGATCTTGAATGATGCGGCGGCGACAATGCTCTTTCGGGAGAAGACGGTGTTGACGATGTCTTGGGAGGCGGAACCGCCCAGTCATTTGGAGGAGAGGGCGGAGAGTTTGAAGAAGAACCGCCGTCGTCATTTGCAGGAGAGGGCGGAGAGTTTGAAGAAGAACCGCCATCGTCATTTGGAGGAGGTGTGTCGTCACCGTCATCGGACGGAGGTGGAGGGGGGGAGGGTGTCGATTTTGCTGGCGGCGGAGGGGATGGCGATGGAGGTGCAGGCGTTTCTTCTGAGGGTGGAGATGATTCCTTCTCGGGCGGAGGAGGCGGTGGTGACGATGGAGGTGGAGCTGCAGGCGGCGAAAGAGTTGGCGGGGATGGAGTATCCGTCGATGGAGCAGCCTCGGGGGTCGAAGCCATTGGATGAGATTAAGTTCGGAGCTCGCCGGAAGAAACTCCCCCCCTCCTTCAACTGCTCGTCTATGAGAAGCCTTCTGTCTGAACCACTGCAAATTTCCAGAATATGCATGATCACCAACAAAGCCAAACAACATCAAATCAACCACAATCTCTTCACGAAATCTCACAGAGAAATATTTGCAGATAATCTTAAGAACGCAGAGGAACCCATTTTCATTTTCATAATTTCTCTGCCTCTAGCTCTGAAACCAATCCACCCACCATTTTCTAGCAAAATCAATCATTTTATTCATGAAACAAAGAAAATCACAAACCCCTGGTAACTTTTATATTTTGATATTCCCAAGACACACAATTGAATTATTGAATCAAAATTCAGAGTTTCATTCCAGTTCCTTGCTCTCATACAGACAAGTGCATCTCACAAACAGATGTTACAGAACCCATCTTCAAATGCAAAACAAATAAAAAGAACAAACTATTAAAAAAGAAGCTGTTTGAGGAAGAGAGAGAAATAAACCAACCTCCTTTAAGAACAGGGCAGGCTTCTCAGAGAGGGGAGGAGGGTATAGACTGTTTCATAATTTGTTTCCCTTTTTTTTCTTTTTCTTTTTTTGTTGGGATCTCGTTCTCCTCCAATCTTTCCTCTCTGTCTCTCTCCCCATATTCTCTTTTGCCATATTTGGTTCATGGGAGCAGAAAAGCAGGGAAGGAGAGCCCTGGCATGAGTCTCCGCGACCCCTGGTTTACCTTTGCATGGGTGGTTGGTTTCTTGTTTTACCTATTCTAACGCGATCTTCTCGGATCCCTTATTGCTACATGTTTAGGCAATAGGATGTAATCCCAAATACATCATGTCATATGTCTCTAAGTGGTCACATAGAAGTTGCAGTCTTTTGTCACATATGTCACATTAGAAGAAGCATTTGAAGTAAGATTGATTTATTACTCATTTAACTATCTCTTCCAATTGATAATCTTTTATTTTGACAACATTTTAATGCCCAAAAGTGTGTGAACCAAGGGCCAGTGGACTTTTAGCTAAAATGTATTTTGTCTTGGCCATGATAACTCATGTAAAGCTTGGTAATGTCTAGGACTCAAGCGATTCTCCCTCTTTGAAAATTCAAAACATTTTAACCAATATGTGAGACATCTCAATCGGATGGGAAGAGAGCTTGTACTTTATACCTGTTACCTTTCTAAGGCACTTTAACAAATTTAACTTTAGAGTAATTTTTTATGTGTTTTAATTTTTTTTTCCATAAGGTCCAAATGAGAATTATGATGGATTTATAGGATTCCATAACCCAAACCGTAACCCTAAACCTAAACTTTCAACCTTAACCCTAACACTAAACCTAAACTTAAACCCTAAATTGTAAACTCACATCCTAGAAACCCTATGCTTAAACTCAAACCCAAACCCTAATTATAACCTTAACCGTAAAACCTAAACCCTATATACCCTAATCCTAAACTTGTTGAATTTTAGGAGAAGAAAATTAATTCACTAAGTGATTATTAATTGAGTACAATGAGCCTCTATTTATAATAGAAAAAATAAGTATAATCTCATCATAATTAAATTACCTATGTCCTAGTTACACCAAAATCTAACTCCTATAGATAAGTCCTAGAATAATTAAACAAATGTAAGATAAATAGAAGACTAAAATAACTAAAACTCATCTAAATAGAACACGTATGCATGACTTCCTCCCAAAAGACTCTTGTTAGACTCCACTATATTAATTCTCTTTCTTTGAGATTTCTTCTTATGAGAGTCATGTAAGAGTTTTCCATAATTACTCTTCGATACTCCCCCTCAAGTCGGAGTTTATAGCTTCAGCTTGCAAGGAAAGAGATTATTAGTCTTAAATCTTCTATCGTTGAAATAATTCTTAAGAGATACAAAATCTTCATCTTTTGTTCTCCTTCTTACTTGATTATTCTTGTCACATAAAATAAAATACCTCTTTCTTTGTATTTCTTCTACTTTTTTCCCTTAAGTTGGGGATAAAAAAGACACAGAAACCCAACTTTGACAAAACAATATGGTAGAAGAAAATCACTCATAGTCATACGACAAAACTCCATATACCAGTCAAAATGGTCATTGTCTGAAAATTATAAAATCAACTCAATTTCAAAGGTAGAAAAAGGCCCAATTTAAGGGCATGAAAAAGAGGCAACTCACAATTTAAAGATAGGTCAAGAAAAATACCTCTTGGGTGAGTAAAATGACTTGGCTCATGCTAGATGTTGGACACACTCCTATTCAATGTAGGTAGTGGTCTAGGCATTGCTTTGAAGTGGTGAAAAATACTAGAGGAAAACAAAGATTTAATAAAAATCTAGGGGAGACTGTAACGGTGAAACCGTAAAACTTAACAAATAAGGTGGACCAAGTACGACCTCAAGGGAATTCCTTGGGGCAAGCTTGATTATCATAATGGAGCTTCATTGAAATTTATGGAAAGTACGGCCTAGGGGAATTCCGTAAAAGATTGGATTAGAGGTAATATGGATAGTACCTTGATTATCATATTGGAGTTTCATTGAAATTTATTTTCTAAATCCCAATTCTGAGAGGAGAGAATTGATCCAAATTAGTTCACTCATTACATGTGTCATAGTTTTGTATTTTGCCTCTGCACTAGATCTTGCAACAATATTTTACTTCTTGGCTTTCCAAGTTACTGGATTTTCCCCAATTAATCTACAAAGATTTTAACATTGATGTACCCATGGCATTTATATAGAAGTCTTTGACTAGGAGATCTCTTTAAATATCACAAGATCTATTTAAGAGTTTGTGAGTGAGAGCTCTGAGGTTTGTGCATAAATTTTCTAACCACACTTACTATAAAAGAAATATCTGGTCTAGTCACAGTAAAGTATATCAATTTTCCTACTAGCATTTGATATTTACCCACGACAACATCTTATAAAAAACTAACGCATAATTTTGCATTAGAGTCTATGGGAGTGTATACAAGGCGACATCCCATCATTCTTGTTTCTCTAAGGAGATCGGGCACATATTTTCTCTCTGACAAAATGATGTTATATCTTGATTATAATATTTCAATTCAGAGGAAATATTTAAGGAGTCCCAATCATTTGTTTTGAATTCCCTACTTAGATATTTTTTTACCTAAGTGATGCTTGTATTGTTGCTTCCTGTGATAATAGTGTTATCAACATACATAACTAAGAGAATAATCCCCTTGTGAGTATGTTTCATAAAGTGATCCACCATACAACCAATAAAACCAAATTGAAGTAGTGCTTGGCTAAATTTGTTAAACCAGGCTCACGGTGACTTTTTAACCTCATATATGGATTTTTGTAATTTTCATATGAACTCTCCCTCAACTACAAAACCAAGTGGTTGATCCATATAAATCTCCTCTTTGATATCTCCATTCAAAAAAAATATTTTTTACATCAAGTTGATATTAAAATCACTGAAAATTGCCGACTAGAGATAATAAATGCTTATTGAATTTAACTTATGCCAAGTTTGATTCTCATACAAAGATACCATCTTTTCTTCCATTGTTGCTCTCCGGCCTTGATATTTGAGAGTGTCTTGAAAAGTCCCAGGATAAAGGTGTAAAAGAAAGAGAAGCAAGATATGTGTAACAAGTGAAAGATAATTGGTGAGTGGATAAAAAATTATATATCGCTGAGATATAGATGGGTGAGCACAAGACTGCGGTTATTTCCTAAGTGCAATAGGCTTGGTGTCATAACAAGGACCAAAAACAACTGGTGAGGTAGGAGGGGTGTTAAGTTGTGCAGCTTAATCAACGCCTTACATTGAGTCGTTACGCGGATCGATCTTCGTGGTAAGGTTGTCGTGGGAATTGGAAGGGGGACGGAGCCCCTGCTAGGTCCACGATATATTAACTGTAATTTCACTAAGGGTAGTTTTAGAATTTTACTCTTGTATTACAGTTGCCCTAATTTTCTCTTTATATTTGGAGTGCCGCTATTAGGGTTTGATCATACAAAGGATCATCATAAGTTGCGGTTGTGAGAGGTTAGAGAAAAACACTTTTAGGTGTGTGATTTCTCTTATAAACTATTTAATCTTCATAGTGAATTATTGCAGTAGTGGAAAACAGGACGTAGTCTCACCTTGAGGCGAACATATATAAATCTTGTGTGTTTTTTGTGCTGGCTTTTCCTTCTTCTACGATTATTACTTTTGCTCTTGCTAGTTTGGAATTAGGGAGTCTAATTCCTAACAAGGGGAACTTACCTTAGGAGGTTTTATAGAGTCTACATGAGAATGATCAACCAATGAGTCGAGGATGAACTGGATTGTCTATGTTGATGTTGAGGGGATCCTCCAAGGGCACCATAAGCTTGGGAAGCCCTACATAAAGGGGAAAAACCATGTGGAGCACTATTGGAGTAAAATGGTTTTTGCTCAAGAAAGGTTACATATGCAGTGACAAACAACTATTTTCACTAGGGGTGGTAACATATATACCCTTTCTAAGTCTGTGAATACCCTAAAAAGATACATTTAATAGATAGGGGACTGAATTTAGCCAAGTGAGGGATGTATATTGGACAAAGGGCATTGTCGATCAAGGGTGTAATTAAAGAAGATGATGTATGTCCACTTATGTGTTTTTCATTTGAGAGGTTGTAGCCCTAAGGGCATTGTAGTATTGTAAACTTCTTTCCTCAACAATAAATAGAGACTAAAGGCATGAGGTAGATCATTAAGTCTCCATTTTTCTCTATCAAATTTGTCATTAGATTTTTCTCTCAAACCCTCTCTCTTTCTCCATCTCCTTTGCCTTCCCTCTTTCTCCATTTCCTTAGCCGTCCCTCTCTCTCCTTTCTCGTATCTTCCTTCTTCCTCTCCTTTTCTTCTCTTCTTCTTCTTCTTTCTCTCCTATCTCACCCTCTTGGTCGAGGACCTTTTCGTGAGATCTTAAATCCAACATGGTATTAGAGCAATGGGTTTAGAGTCCTGACATTAAGGTGGTGTTTAAGTGAGTTTTATCAAGTTTCATGTGGTTTAGTTGGTGAAGCAAAGGCTCGACAAGCAAATATAAGTTTTTTTCTAACCTTTCATGAGATGTTTTTCATAATGTCTTGATCTTGGAAAAATGTTTGCTAGTTGATTCTTCTCTGGATAAAAAATAAGTGTTCCATCTCATGCAAAATTTCTTATGCTCAATATTCTTTTAATCATGCAAGAGAATGTTGAATGCTTGGTTTAAGCATAGAAGTTTATTTTTCTCTCCTAGAAAAACCTATGTTGGATAAAGATTTTATTGTCCTCTTACTATATATGTGGATTATCATGATCAAAGCATGATTAAATTCATTCAAGATTAGTTTTTGTTGATGTTTGTATGTTTACTCTCTAAAAAGAGCTTTGTGAAGGTTGTTTTTTGATTACCCAAAGGATGATTTTTTTTTTGGAAAAGGTGCTGGTCTTTTGAACGATTTTTTACCTTCATTGGTTGTGTTATCCTTTGGTTTGTCTTACCTAAAAAAATCAAAGAGAAAAGGTAAGATCAAGTTGTGATTTAATCACAAAGTTGGGGCACTTTGTATAGAAGGAGAACTTCCTTGTTCTAGAGTTTATTGCCAAGAGGAAAGTTGGTGAAAAGAAAGTGTTGTGATTTATCTATTTAAAGGCTTCCTATATTATATTGTTCTATGAAATGTCTTTCCTAAATCATTTAATGAAAGGAGGTCAATAATTGTGATCTTGTATTGATAGTCGGAGCAAGTGACATGGAAGGAAAATTTCCTTGTTTATGAAAATCCTCTAAATTCTCCAAGATCCCTTGAGATTTCACTTGCCTTTATAATTCATTCTTAATTCAAAAAGATTTGGAATCAATATTATATGATTATGTGCATGATTAAGGCCTTGGTTTGGTTTGGCTTAGTTTGAATTGTTGATTGACTTGGTTTGGCTTGTGTGGTTTCCTCTCTTCTATTATTGGTTGGTCGATATAGTGCATTGGATATTCATTAGTGATAGGTGAATGATATATAAATATCAGTGGTAAAAGTGACTTCCTTAAGATTCCACTATACCCTTGAGAGGGTTATCAAATTACTTAAGTTGGGCTCAGTCGGTTAAGAGATTCCTTATCACTAGAGATCTCCTAGGAAATTTGACTAAACTAGATCCACCCATAGATGAAGATGATAATTCATATATTAAATGGTTCAAGGATGACATACTTGTCATTAGTTGGCTAATTAATAGCATGGAGGAACATGTGGCAAATTATGTTGTCCACCTTGAGACTCCAAAACGGATATGAGACTCTTGTTCCAAGTTGTACTCTTGACACTGAGAATTTATAGAAATTATATGATGTGTTTTAGAACATGTTTAATAAAAAATAAGGAGAGAACTTGCATGAGTACTTGGCTGGGTTTAAAGGGCTTATTCGGGAGTGAAAAATTGCTCAACCCTATTCCATCGATATATCAGTTCAAGAAAAATAACAGATCACCTTAGCGGCTACTATTTGCTTGTCAAATATGAAGCCATTTTTTGAAGTGGCCAAAACCCAACTCTTAGGCTCCTCCACATTGCCATCATTCAATGACATGAGTGCAATATTACTTCGGATACCAGATCCTTCATCCACCTCTCATACTGAAGTATCATCTACATATTCTACCACCTGTGGGTGCGGTAGAAATTATGGAGGAGGTTGAGCAAAAGGTGGTAGAAATGGGTCTGGTTCTTTAAGGTCAAACAATCGGGTCTGCACTCATTGTGGTGGACTGAACCATATGGTGGATACTTGTTGGATGCTTCATGGCAAACCAGACTGGGTCACTGCTAACCAAGTCTTAGTTAAAAATGAGAAGAATGCAAACCGAACTGAGTCACAAAGAGAACAGAAGACTATCACCGATGATGATTATGAAATTTTATAGAGGATGAAAACTCCAATGGTATCCCTCCATCTTCTCCAACATCTTCAACTATTATTGCTGCCACCACTGCTTCAGGTATGATTTTTTCCACTTCCTCCTCTTCATCCTAGATCATCGACTCAGGGGCCTGTGAGCATCATACAGGTAATAAGAGTCTGTTACATTCCCTATCTCCATGTCTACCAAACAAGTTTGTTATAATAGTCGACGAATCCCAAACCAAATTTTTGGGGAAGGGATCCTCCTTTGTTACACCATCTCTTCCGCATAGTGATGTCCTATTTGTCCCTCAATTTTCCTTAAATTTGTTATCTGTTAGCTAATTAACAAAATGGTTTAATTGGTCCATTACCTTCTCACGTTCTTCTTGTATTTTCTAGGATCTCACAACGAAGCAGGTGATTGGTGGTGGACATGAACAGAGGGACATTTATTATTTAAACTTTCCTCCAATCATTGTGATTGCCACTTCTCAAACAAATGTAAGGTTATGGCACAACTGCTTTGGTCATCCATCAACAACATCCCTTTAACACTTATTTCCATCTTTAAAAACTTTATCAAATTTCAATTTTTAAGCCTGTCAATTGAGCAAACACCAGAGGACAACAAATTCTCCTCGAACTGAACTTAAAGGTATCACTCCATTTTCATTAATTCATTCAGATGTATGGGGACCCTTAAGTGTCTCGAATATATCTAAGTTAAGTATTTTGTCACCTTTATTAATGACTTCACTCGAGTCACATGGCTACTTTTGTTTAAAGAACGGTTTGAATTTTTTTCATATTTAAATCCTTTCATGCTATGTGGTCCACTCAGTTTGGAAAACAAATACAAGTGTTTTGATAAGATAATGCCAAAGAGTACCTATCTAGTGAATTTCAATAATTTTGTTAGGATAATATGACATTATCCATCAAATATTGTGTGCCCACACCCTCAACAAAATGGTGTATCTGAAAGAAAAAATCAACATCTCCTTCAAGTAGCCTGAAAAAATCAACATTTCCTTGAGGTAGCCTGTGGCCTATTCTACTTTATGAAGGTGCCCTCCTTTTACTAGCCTCACGCCATTCTTACAACCTACTTCCTTATTAATATGTTACCTTCTTCAGTCCTTAGCCATAAATCCCCATATTCATTATTATTTCTAGATGAAGACTCCTTCTCCCTTCCTTTGAAGGTCTTTGGTTGCACATGCTTTGTTCATGTCACAACCCCTCCAATGAGTAAGCTTCAGCCTACGTCTCGTAAGTGTATTTTTTTGAATTACTCTCATATCCAAAAAATTTATGTGTGTTATAATCATTTTCTTTGGAAATTAATTGTCTCTAGGGATATCACCTTTTTTTAGGACACATCATAAAAATGGACTAAAATAACTTGACTAAAGTCAAAACCTCCAAGAGTCACCGAAAGGAGCTTAAACTAGTTACATCAAAAGGTACTCAAGTCTAAAGAGTTCTCTCAAAACATGTGACATAGAGAGGCCAAAAGTCTAACTCGCTAGAGAACACAAAATGTCCTCATTTTATAACATGAATGTTACATCTTCTTGCTCTATTTTTCCTTGTTTAAAAACTTTGAGTAATTCAAACTGCCTTATCATATATGGAACATTTTTGTTAGCACAAAAAGATGGCATTATTCTAATAATTATGGGACAAGCAAACTTTGAATTCAACAACATATCACAAATAACCTAGACTGTGAAGAATTGTCACAACAACAAAATATACAACAAAATAGCTCCAATTCTAGAACATACCAGAGGTTCTAATATCAAAACTCTAGTAAACTTCATGTTTGTCAGAAGAAGCACATATGATATCAGAGTAGCAAAAGAAATCCTAGAAAGAAATTCAAGAGAATTTATTAAATAAATACCTATAAATTTCAACATTCTTCAACCCACATACATCACAGACCACCAAAATTAACTTGAAATTGAGAAAAAAATGAGAAATTGAGTGTGCTAGGAAGTAGATTGGATTGAAGAGGGGCTTAGGGCCCTTTGTGAGTCACTGAGGCTTTGATTTGAGAGAGAATCGTGCAATTTGGGAGAAAGTCAAGAAAATTGGGAGAAAAAATAGAGGGATAAGAAAGCGAGTAATTGTGGAGAAGAGGATTAAAAAAACTAAAAGAACCAACCTTTTGTAGTCATTTCAAAGTCTCAGAGTAATCCCTCTTTTGATTTTTTATCTTTGAAGGAAACAACCATTGGTAGCTTGGGACTTCCAATTTGAATCTCGATGCTTCGATTTTTTATCATCTCCCAGTGAAAATGAGGAAGTAGTTAAGGACACGGTTGTTGAAGCTTAAAGCCAAAGTACTTTTTTGAATGAGCAAAGTCAAAATGTTTGGAAGAGTTAGAATATGGAATTTTGGATGCCATAATTTGGATGTGTTGTAAAGAACCCAAGTAAATGGGTAATTAAGTGCAAAGAATTGATTACTCATATCCCTTTCATTTATAAACCGGGTGAAGGGTAATCAGTTAAGTTTACACAAATTTAAAAATGGGTAGAAGTTATTATTCCATATCCCTTTGCAATCAAACAAGTAAAGTGGGTAATCAGTAAATTGCTACCCATAGTTGAAAAACCTTGTTTGGGGTCTATGTTTGATATGCCTAGTGAGTTGTTGAAAATTCCTCTGTGAGTCTAAGCCTGGTGTACCTAATGAACTGCAACAAATCCCTTTGTGGTTCTAAGTTGTTGTGCCTAGTGAGTTGTTGTTGCAAATCTCTGTGCGTTTCTAGACAAGATTGCCTAGTTAGCTGCTGGAAAATCCCTTCATGGGTTTAAGTTGTGTGCCTAGTTTGTTGTTATAAATCTATGTGATGGTGAATTTATGTAAATTAATTGTTATGATTAATTGGCATAAGCTCATGCACAGACAACATTACAATTGGCCATGTAGGCTATTGGTTGTAAGTGCCACTTAGCTATCCAAACATAGAAGTTGAACTCTAGGTGTATAACATTCGGGGAGTAGATTAACAAACCGAGACAAGATTGTGAATCACACTCAAGTTTTTATATTCTTTGTGGGTTTGAATGTTTATGCATGTACATTAAATTGTGAGATTATGTTTGCATATTGAATTATAATTAAGATTGTGAACATAAGATTAAGATTGAAATTCAAAAGGAGTCTAAGTTTAGCAAAAGAATTGAATAAACCTACTCTCCCCTTTCAGTTTTGCTCCTCATGCATGAGACTTACCATTTAGGCATAAAAGGTTTGTGACAAAATGGTTACACTAAGATAACTAAATCTTAGATTGCCCTTTTTTCTTACATGATCTATTCTCTCTTCCAAAAATTTCTGGTTTTGACATTCTCCAACACTATTTTATTAGGCTATAGTCATAAATAGCCCAATAAAATAATTAAGAGTACACTCAATCGATGAATCATACGAAGTACTTCTATAATCACAAGGCTAGTATATAAACTCATTTCATACATGAATCGAGTTTCAATTTAAAAAAAAATATAGTAAAACTAGTAGATTGCATTGTAACTTACAACTTGTCTTGGAGAAAAAACTTGTACATTAGCTGTTGGTTAGGTTTGAACTCATACTCAAAATAGCTTCTTTCAAGTACACTAAGTTTTACCCATCCAATAAAGATTAATATTCCTTTTGTTGATTGTATAAGAAAGAGAATATACCTTTATTCCATTTCTACCCCACAAAAAAAAATGGACCTAGTACTTGTGGGTCTAGGTTTTGGTTTACATTTAAAACTCGTACACTAAACATGAGTAAACCTGATCCAAACTTAAGGTTTTGGCTTTGCTGCAAATGTTGTACAATGTGCGAACAAAGAGGAGGTAACGCTGAAATTTTGTTCGCATGTTGTGGATGTGTGCAACAAATCCAAACCCCAAATCTAATCCATTACCACTTCATTTATTAGAATCATGATGTTGTGACACAAACTCATAAGCGATTTTGGCCACGATGAAATCCTGGTCAGGTTAGCTAAGTTAGGTATGTTTGGAACCCTATGAAAAAGAAAAGAAAAGAAAATGAGAATTTAATTATTATTATTTTAATAAAATAATTAGTAAAAAAGATAATTTAACCATTATTATTCCAAATAATAGTTAATAAAAAAAGAATTTGATCATTATCTATTTTTACTAACTATTTTTTAAATAATAATAGCCAAATTCTCATCGCATATCACGAGTAAGTGGAATTTCGGCCCCATGGAACTATGGGCCACAACCCAGGCATAATTGTGAGTTGTAAATCCGTCTGAAGGGTACTTAAGTCAATTCACCGTACCATGTACAAAGCCCGGTGCATTTTATTACCAATTCCGAGTGATTTCTGATGCCCGACCTCTGACGTCTGACACTCTCGCGTTCGTTCTGTATCCTCCTCCCAAGGGCGAGATTTTAGATCTCTGTTAAGTAGTCTCAATGGCTCAACCTCTTGTAAAGAAGGACGACGATCGAGATGACGAAGGTCGGTGGTTTAACCTCAATCGCACATTTGTCTCTTATTCTGATCTACTGCACCTGATTTCTCCGACGCATGTTTTCTTTTTGATATTTGTGTTTTGAGCCAATATTGCTCCCATCCCCGACGCTCCTTCACTTTGAATTGTAGTCTTATCTTTGGGTTAGGTGTGGTTCAGTTGTTTGGGCTTCAGATCTATATCCAGATCTCGCTTACTTCTCGTACGAAGACGAGGATTTTGTTTGTTTTACTGGATCAGATCCCGAGTTTTATGTGTTCTATGAAGAAATTATATTAGATATTCACTCATGCTTGTATTGCATGTAGGTGCAGTAGGTGTCTAGATCATTGAAGCTTTGTTGGTTTTAGCTTCGATTTAAAGATTTTATTTGTGTTTTGCTTTGCTTAGAGGGTTTTGCTATTCTGTTCCAATTGACTTGCAGTGGAGTACTCTCCATTTATGGGAATTGAGAAGGGCGCTGTCCTTCAAGAAGCTAGAGTTTTCAATGACGCCCAGCTTGATGCCAGGAGATGTTCTCAGGTTCTGATTTATCACTTCATTTGCTTGACTATAACAGGTGTTGGATTTGTATTGAATGTATTACTTTGGATTTGCAGGTCATCACTAAACTTCTTTATCTCCTCAATCAAGGGGAAACATTTACGAAGGTGAAGTTTTTGCTGTACATTTCCTTTCTCACTTCATTCTGTTCCTTTTTAATTTCACTTTAAAGTGGTTGACTTGAATTCCTGGTGTCAAATTTTCAGGAAGAAGCCACACAAGTGTTCTTTGCAGTCACGAAGCTTTTTCAGTCTAAGGATGCTGGTCTGAGGAGAATGGTTTATTTGATGATCAAGGCGCTTTCTGCCTCTAATGATGAGGTTATACAAATAAAAGCCTTCCCCAATTTTTCATCAAAATGTCATACATAAGTGGGTATCTATAATTGGAGGCTACATCTTTAATCAGTTACTTGACATTAATTTGGACCTCGTTGGTGAAGGTTATCATGGTGACAAGCTCCTTAATGAAAGACATGAATAGCAAGATTGATATGTATAGGGCCAATGCCATACGATGCCTCTGTAGAATTACTGATGCTACTCTTCTCACTCAAATTGAGAGATACTTAAAGCAAGCAGTTGTTGATAAGAACCCTGTGGTTGCTAGTGCTGCTCTTGTTAGTGGTATCCACCTACTTCAGGTACCATTAGATCCTTATTGTTATATGAGATGTAGTCAGCATTAGATTTCCTTTTGCTCATTTTCTTTTTCAAACAGACAAATCCAGATATTGTAAGAAGGTGGATCGGTGAGGTACAAGAAGCTGTTCAGTCGAGAGCTGCTCTTGTCCAGTTTCATGCTCTGGCTCTTTGCCACCAGGTACTCTTGACTCAGTTTCCTTCTTTCATCAGCCATTCAGAGCCCCTACAAGCTCTTTGTTTTGCAATGCTATCTCTACTTCTGCTTTTCAAAGTTTCTCTAGATGAATTTGTTTTGTCAGATACAATTGTTAGTAACATCTTAAGTGCCATGCCACTTGGGTGCTTCTGCATTCTGTTTGGAAAAGTCATGTCTGTTATGACTTTCTCCTCTTTGTGCAGTTGGCATCACTAAAGTGTTTCCAAGTCTCCAAACCTTAAGTCAAACTTACCTTATTTTTATAATAATTATGGACCTGACCTCCAACTATCAGAACCACATTCCATTATTTTTCCATGGAGATTATTGCACAGCCTCTACCTTAGAGTTCAATCAATTGGCTGGAATATGTTGTCCTTGACTATCGTATGCTTTTGAGTTTCATTGAAACTGAATAGAGTGCATCTGCATGTGAAAAAAGGTGGACACTTTTTATTTTTTCCTACTTGTCTACTATGGTATTAATTTTAACAAGTTTTAGTATTGCTGAATAATTTGAATCTTGATGTGTCCTGCTACCTAGTGATTGTAAGTTTCTAGGCTAGTTCACTGTTTAATAAAAAACTTTAGTATGTTTTTCTTATATTTTGTATGTATTTACAAAACCTATACCTACATATGTCTATCATTTGTGTTGAGTTTGTGTTAAATTTGTGAGCTATATCACCATGTACTATGAGATTGTAAATCTCTCATCCCAATTTTAGGCTCCTTAAAAGGCTTTGGGCCCTTTTCTATAAGAAAATTTTCTATCCGTTGAAAAAAAAAATCAAATCCTTTTGCTATTTAATCAAATATAACGAAAACGTATGCATGTCCACTATGTGAAGATTCCTTGGGAAGCTCAAGCTTAATCAAATATGTATAATATATTAATTTGCAGATAAAGCAAAATGATCGGTTGGCCATCAGCAAGCTTGTTACTGGCTTGACCAGAGGAAATGTTCGATCACCTTTAGCCCAGTGCCTTCTGATTCGTTATACCAGTCAGGTATCTATTTTCTGCTTTCTTTATGATAGAGTTCCAGTTTTATCTTGTGCATGGGGTTTGTCACTTCATGAAACAAATGCCCATCCATTTAGGTAATACGTGAGACGAGCCTTAACACACAAACGGGAGATCGCCCTTTCTATGACTACCTTGAGGGTTGTTTGCGCCACAAAGCAGAGATGGTGATATTTGAAGCTGCAAGGGCAATAACAGAGCTCAGTGGTGTGACTAGCCGAGAACTTACTCCTGCTATTACTGTTCTGCAATTGTTCTTGAGTTCATCAAAGCCAGTCCTACGTTTTGCTGCTGTTCGTACTCTAAATAAGGTCTGATTATGTTATTCTCTTCTATCAATTAGAATTTTATTGTTACAATTAGGAATGGTACTTACTCAAAGTAAGTAGTGCTGATGAGCATCTTTTTAATTCATCTTTATTTATTCTCTGCTTTCTTTTATATTTTATTTTAACTTGGCCTCTGTTACCTGTTTGTGATTTTTTTTTTTTTTTACATTCAATGTTATCTGCAGGTGGCCATGACACATCCACTTGCTGTTACAAATTGCAATATTGATATGGAGAGCTTAATTTCAGATCAAAACAGAAGCATTGCTACTCTTGCTATCACCACACTTCTTAAGACTGGCAATGAGTCAAGTGTTGATCGTCTGATGAAACAGATAACCACTTTCATGTCTGACATTGCAGATGAGTTTAAGATTGTAGTTGTCGAAGCCATTCGATCTTTGTGTCTTAAATTTCCACTTAAGTACCGTGCACTGTAAGTATGCCCTTTTAATTTTACTTTAGACTAAACTCTGGTCTGTACCATGTTTTATTTTTGTTGAAATTTGTTGCATTCCTTGTCATATGGTTGCCAGGATGAATTTCTTAAGTAACATTCTTAGAGAAGAAGGAGGATTTGAGTATAAGAAAGCAATTGTTGATTCAATTGTCATCCTTATTAGAGATATACCGGATGCAAAAGAAAGTGGGTTGCTACATCTTTGTGAGTTCATTGAAGATTGTGAATTTACATATCTTTCTACTCAGGTTAGCTATCCATGATTCCAGCTCCTTTAGTTCCAGTAATTTACTCGATCTGATTTTCACTCTTTCTTTTATTTCTTCTAGTATGCATACAGTTGGTCCATTTAAACATTAGGTTATTTTTCCAAGGTGTTTCACAATTTACTGTTGTGAATGTTGTTTTCAAACTTAACATGGTTAGTTCTTCTTCTTCTTGAATCGTCTGATGATAACGTAGTGATCTTATGAGTGAGCCCTTCATTTGGAGAGAAATTCATCCATTTGGAGTAATCTCACTAAATGCAGAGGATGTTTTCTTAGTGGTCCTAAGCTTGAGTGGTAACCCTGGGCTGGGGGAAGGGTTGGACTTGTTAGGGAGGCTGATAGTGGTACTCACCTTGTCTACTCTGCCCCCATACAGTCATTGTGACTAAAGATGTGGAATTTAGGGTCCTACTTGATGGGTTAAGAGTATAGTCTGACTTGTTTTTCAGATCCTCTCCTCGTGGAAGGAGACTTCTCCATGGTTACCAATTGAGTCACTGGGATGTCTTCGCTTCAGGATTGTTTTTTCACTCTTTGATGAGATTGAAGATGTCATTGATGGTCTTTGCAATTGACCACAAGTGCACACTTCGATCTGTGCGTTGTATTTCTGATTTTCTTGGTACAACTGGTGCCTCCTGGCAACATCTTGTTTTAGGAAGCACACTTCCTATAGAGTAGTGATTTTAGCTCTTTATTAGTCTGCTGTTTGGCATTACTTCTAATGCCGGTAGTGGGTTGTAATCTCTCCCAATTATTTATATCAAGTCTGTTTGTTCTTCTAAAGAAAATTTTGATACATGTTGGGTCACATATCCAATTGCAAGTAATATGAGTAACTGTGAGGAAAAGAGATTAAAAAAAGCATTTGTATCTTCTTATTTCTAATAAAGTTGAGAATGTTGTTCCAAAAACGAAAAAAGAAGTAAAATAACAAAGATAAAGGTGAGAATGATCTCATTATGAAAGGTTCCAAGGAAGGATGACATACAACAACAAGTTATTAACCAAAGGAGGAATGTTTGCCACAACAAATTGTTGTTGCAAAGCACCACTTATAGCCAAGAAATTAGTCAAGCTATGCACTTTCAGAGTGTGCCCAAATTCCAGCTAATGATGATGACCAGGTCCCCTCCATCCAAAGGGAGAGAAGTGAGGTGATCATATGTCTGAAACTGTTGGAGGAGGGCCCTTGGTTTTGCTTTTGAGAAGACTGACCCGACAATGGGAACTACGGTGACTACGGAGATCAATACAGGCGACAAACTTTTGACACCTGACGACGGCTCTCCTGCCGACTTTCGACACGATGATCTGGGTGCTATCGTGGAACTCTGACACCTTGACTCAGACAGCTGCAAACAGGAACACACACTGGTGACGAGACGAGATACAACTCTGACTAACGCCCCAAGGATGGAAGAAGATGATGGCGACATCGACAACTAGACTATGGTATCCAAGCAACGAAGGACTTCATCCAAGCTGTTATGCATTCATTTTGTTTATGGAAACACCACCACCACTTTGGAGATTCTCAACCGTGCTTCTGGAATTGTTATTCGAATCAGTCTCCAACGGCTCGAAATGCTCCTTCATCTCCATTCCAATCGTGGCGACCACTGCTTTTAGCAAGCAACATGAACGGACAACCGCAAACCCCGCTACCTCGGGCAAGACCCTCGAACTGTGGACTGGATGTTTCGCTTTCTACATCTCATTGACTACCTTCCGTGGCAATCATGAATGCAAGATTGTTCAACACCACAACGATCTCATCATAGCGGGCATTTACATCTCGGAGCTAACCAACACTCAGTTTGGATGGAAGACCTTCCATAAATGTCTGAAAGGCCTCTCACCAACATCGCCTTTGCCTAAACCGAATCAATCACCAGAGAACCCAGCAACCCACTTTCCACCGCTCCCACCTCCCCTTACACATCCACATAATCCCACCTTACCTCCCTCTTCACCCATACTGCCAGCACTACCTCTCCGCGAGCAAACATCTCCTTTTGCTCCCCCACCACAAATGACCACCACTGGACCTGGATCAATACAGTCAAATACCACAATTTTCTTCCCTCCCCTCCCCTCACCTCCTCCTTGATGGTTTTGCGGCTCTTTGTAGATCCACCTTGGTTTCTACAACTTCATGCGTTAGCAAACAAACCATTACCAACTAGTTCACCTCCCAACTCCATCTAAACTACATACCACGCATCTCCTTTCTCGGCTCCTCTAAATGGCTGGTACACCTTTGCACAAACATTGACAAATCCTCAGCTCTCTGACTCCCTCCATGTCCCAACACGGGCATCATTTATATTGGTGAATGGCTCTCCTTGGCCCCATCGAGCTCTTTTGGACAATGGATCTCTATTTGGGGGCTTCCTGCCGAACAGTGGCAATGCAACGTCTTCATCAGCATCACCGTTGTCTTTGGCAACTTCATCTCCCTGGATCGAGATACGAAACATTGGCATGGAATGGACGCGGCAAGGTTACTCATCAAACCCATCGACTTTGGTGGGGGCAACATTTCTTGTGCATTGATGTCAACAATGCTAGATTCTGGATCAAAATTGCTTTCGATGACATGGCTGACTTTTGGCAAACCAGAAAACCCTGCCCCCCCCATCTTCGACGACTAGACCTATCGTTCTTCAAGGTCGAACGTCAATTAACCGATTCCCCTTGCCAACTTGGATGCTGCTTCGAAGACCAAACCTTGCCCCTAGTCCCCATCACACCTGGAACACCGACCAAATTCAAATTCCCCCCTTCTGCAACAACTACCCGTCTTTTTTTGCAACTTCGACAATACTATCACCACCCCTTTTGCTGAGACAAACCTGAGCACCCCCTGCCACCTTTATCCCATCTGTAATCCAGACACTTGTCAAGAATCTTGCCCACCCTCATCTCAAGAAAATGACACTTCAATCCTTGGTCCACATCCTACCAACTTCCAATCCAATTGCAAACCGCCAACCTTTCATGTCTCCCCAACATGTGCTCAAATATGGAATCCATCCCAAATATAGGGCCACCCCTCATTGAAGCCTCTCTTGCCACCTGGCACCCACCCAATGCCGACATCCCCCTTATATCTTCAATGACGAAACCACTCCAATGACCTTTCTTCCTATTATGGAGCCCCCCCCCCCCCCCCCCCCCTCCCCCGCCAAATTGCCAAACTACAAGTATCCCTCAAATATCCCTCAAATTTTGAATTAGGCACCGAAATCAACAACCAACCTCTTCAACGCCAACAAAACTTATCCCCCACCACTCATTGCTACATACCAGCAAAAAAAGTGAGCCCAACCAAGGCTGATCTTTTAGGGTGAACCAAGCACTCAAAATCGCTATCCTAGAAATCGTAACATAGGGGGTTTTATCTTTCTTGAACCATGAGAGCGTTCCCACCATTCTGTAGAAGAGCTCCAATTCGAGAAACACAGGTTCAATGCTGAAACATGGGATCAAATGATGGAATTGACTAAACTGATGGGAGTAGTTTACTCTGGCCCTCTCCCTGGCGATCAGAGCTCCTCTGAAGTTCAAAAACAGCATGGTAAATGATTGTTGTGTCTTGGAATACACATGGAATTGGCATTGCCAGACGAGCATCCGTTTGAATTCTTCTCTCCTCCTCCATGGCTAATATTGCCATTCTTCAAGAGACAAAGTCTCCTTCCTTTTCAATCTTCATAGTTTGGGATCCCTGGCGTTCTCGTGACTTCAGTTGGCTGAAAATTGACATTGTAGGCCCGCTCTGGTGACATTCTCCTTGTCTGGGATATCAACGTTGTTAAAGTTCTTGACAATATCCTTGGCTCCTTCTCTATAGGCATAAAAATTAGAGACAAAAATATTGGCGGCATCTAGTGCCTCATTGGAGTTTATGGGCGAACAAGTATCTTGACAAACAACACTTCTGGGAGGATCTTCTCACCGTTTGTCATGATTGGCCATTGGCCATTCCCCCTCCTCCTCACTGGTGATTTCAATGCCTCCACTTCTGCAATGAAAAAGCTCCGCCGGCCAATCACATATCATCCTCCATTCGTCAATTTGCTGACTTCATTGGATGCCGTTAGTTAGAGGAAATCATACTCTCTGGCAAAACATTTACTTGGTCCAATGACCGTCGGCCGCCCATCCTCTACAAATTGGATCGCTTCTTCGCCAATAGTGACTGGCTTCGTGTCTACGAAAATGCTACTAGCAAAGTTCTTGGTCATACAACTTCGAACCACTGGCCCATTCTCTTGGACACTCACTTCGGGCAATGGGACCTCCCCCTTTTCGATTTGATAATGACTGACTCAAGGACAGCAGTTTCGCTTCGACTCTCTCAGATGGATGGAATAGGTTCAATGTCAGCAGGCTGTGAGGCTGGTCCCTCCCTCAAAAGCTCAAATTGCTACAGAAACACCTTCAATCCTGGTCGTTCTACCTTGTTGGCTGAAAGAAACCCCCTCCTCAACCAGCTTGCTAACTTGGAAGTGGATGAAGAGCATAGGTGTTTGTCTTTCTCCCAACGAGTTACTTTAGTGCTTTTTATTCAAAATCAGCTTCAAACTTTGCCCATAATGAGCTTGTTCATTGGAAGCAACGTGCTCGTTTTAAATGGCTTTCGGAGGGTGACGACAATACTAATTTTTTTCACCGTAGCCTCGCTAGGTGTAGGGCCAACCGAATTACATCGCTATGCATTGATGCGAAATAACATGGGATCGACCCTTCGTTACTAATATTTTGGTGAGTTTCTTGTCAAACTTGTACATCGAGAATTGCCTATCTCGGCCTTCCGTGCAGGACTTTAGGCTATCCAAAATTACATCCGTTGTTGCTAAACTGATTGAGCTCCCTTTCTCCACTCAAGAGATCGAGAATGCTACACAATCGTGCCCTTGGCCCCAATGGCAAGTTCTATAGGCAATACTGGCCCATCATCCAAGATGATGTTATTGCCATGGTCCATGATTTTTGTCATCATGGCATAACATACAAAAGCAATGGAGTATTAGCCCTCACTCCTTAAAAGATCAATGTTGAACAACCATCTGATTTTCGCCCGATCAGCCTCACCATCAGCACTTACAAAATCATTGCTCACCTTCTTACCCATCGGCTCAAGACGGTGCTATCTCTTATCATATATCACGGTCAATGTGCTTTCATCAAGGGACGTAACATCCTGGATTCTGCTATGGCAAGTCATGATCTCCTTCATTTTTTCAAGACATTGAGGCTCCCGTTTTGCCCTCAAATTGGACTTTGAGAAGACCTTTGATAGGGTGAATTGACATCTCCTTGATGATCTCCTTAATAGAATGGGCGCTCTTGAATTAACAGTTGCATTTCCTTCACCACCTGCTGCATTCTCATCAGTGGCACTACTTGTGGTTTCTTCAAAGGATCCTACGACATTCGCCAAGGCAATCCTCTATCCGCTTTGCTCTTCAACATCATCTTTGAATACTTCTCATCCATGGTCTACTCAGCGAAGGCTATGGGCTGGATCCACCCCATTGCAAATCAAGCTGAATTTGACATTCCAATCCTCCAGTCTGGGGATGACACTATTTGTTTTAGAGTTGGCACAATGGATCAAATCAGGAAATTCCTGGCCCACCTTGGCCTGTTTGAACTCTCTTCGGGACAACAAATAAACTGGTGAAAGACTTCCCTTATTGGGTATCACATTGATTCGAGCACCCTTCAGTACATGGTAGATTACGTGGAATGCTCCCTGGCCTCTCCTCCTTCCACTTATGTCAGCTTCTCGATGTTTGACAATAGACCCAACAAGGATCTTTGGTCCCCTTTGATTGAAAGATTGAATGATGTCTAACCACCTGGCGAGGCAAACTGTTCTCCTCGGCTAGCAAACTCACTCTTCTCAATTCTTGCCCCGCAGGCCTCTTAACTACTACATCTCGTTCTTGACATGTCCGGCCACCATTTGCAATCGCATTGATTGTATTAAGAAGCGGTTTCTATGGCGGGGATCTAATGAGGCCTTCCAATATCACCTTGCGCCAAGATGCCTGGAACAAGCATTCATGGAACTTTCATTTTAGACACGGCTTGAATGATGATGAGACCAGTGTGCTCTGCACCCTCTTAGCTGCTCATAATTCTATTGTGATCCGGCCCCACGTACCAGATAAGATTCTATGGTTGCCTACTGCTAGTGGTCTCTTCTCGGTCTCGTTTGCCTACTCTCACATCAGAGGATGGACTCACAACTCATTGGAGCATGTTGCTACTGTTGCTTGGCGACTCTCAGTTCCTCACAAAATCAGGTTCTTTATCTGGACTGCCATCAGGGGAAAGATTTTAATTGCTGATAATCTCCACCGGGGAAGCCATGCTAGTCCGATCATCATCTGTCCTCTCTGCAACACTTGCCACGAGTCTGTTAGCCATGTGCTCCTCCATTGCAGCTACATTTGGAGGGTCTGGATGGCCATGTTCCAGCAGGTTGGCCTTCAAATCGGCCTCCAACACGACCTCATTGGAACCATCTGCCTTGTCATGGGAACCTCCTTTCCAAAAATTGATAAATTGCTGCTCTCTGCTTGCCTCGTCCACATCCCTTGGTGCATTTGGCTGGAATGGAACAATCAACGTTTAACCTCAAGTTCAGCAGTGTTGAAGATATTGACAAGTCCTTCCCTAAGGATGCAACCACTATTGGCAGATCCATGCTTATCAAGGAATTGTCATCAAAGTAGAGGTTGAGCCAACCTTTTGGGCAAGGAGACAACTCATTAGGTTGGTAATGCTGTGTGTAGCAGAGTTAATAACGTCTTCCATTCCGTCTTACTATAGCATCGGGGAGGTGATACTGTTAGGAAATTTGCTGGTCCAGAATAAGATGTTACGTATGGTTGCGTTAAAAAGTCCAATAGGTAGCGTCAAATGTTTTCTTATTTCCATCTCTTCAAATGCTCCCAGCAGCTACAATGACCTCATTTTGTGGGATGGCTGAAACAAAATTTTGACGGTAGTTAATGGGGCAACATGCTTCTGGCTGGAGGGGTGGCATGCTCCGAGACTCTTTGTTTATTCGACCCACTTTGGTTAAGGTGAGGCAACTGTGGCGGAGTTGAGAGCCCTCCTCCATGACCTTCAACTCTACATGAGAAGATTCTCTGCTCCTCTAGTTGTGGAAGAGAGATTTAGCTGTTGTCATTATCTGCATTGGTGGAAGGACATGACCCCCTGGGCCCTGGCCGTTTCTTAGTGTATTTCAATCTGGTTGATTACCTACATAAAAACCTGAATGTATCCTGGCAGCACACACCTAGGATTGAAAGCCACATTGCTGATACTTTTAGGGAAGGGTTCCCTGATTACACCTTTTTGTAAGAATCTCACTTCCCTTTGATCCCCTTTTTAGTGTTTTTTGCCTGTCATTTATGTATTTTTGCTCCCTCTGGAATTCTCTTTATGGAACCCTCTTCTCATTGTTATTAAAATAAAATAAAATAATAAAAAAAAAAACTACAACAATAGCAACAGTCAAGAGCCAAAATTTTTACCTATTTTGTTCCAGTGGATCTTGCTCGATAAAAGCCAGAAAGGATGAGGGCAAATATAATCAAAATCTGGATTTGTAGAAAAAACTTGGCTGCTAAAAAGAGCTATCTAGGAGCAGGTGATCAATTTTACTCCAGGGAGTCGCAGCAAAGTGTGCAAATTTGGTTTTCAACTGGGTTTCATCTCCTTAAGAACTGGTCCGTGGCATGGAATTCTCTCTTTTTCAGTGCACCAGTTAGAGTAACCTTTGGGGTCAGAGGAGACCCCCCTAGAAACTGCTGAGGTTGGTCTAAGAAAGAGGGGGGGGGGGGGGGGGGGGGGGGTGTGTGGGTGGGTTTCAAATCCACAAAGAGAAACATATTGTGAGGTGGCAAAGTATGACCCAAAGGGGATTTGCTACCTGACCATTATGGTTTCTTGTCTCCCACCTCCTAGTAATATATGTTATTTCAAAGAGTCCCAACATTGCGAGCTTCAACATCCATTCTCCGGAGGGTCACTTTCCTTCCCCCTCTTGTTCCTTGCTTCTTCTTTTAAGAAAAGCATTGCCATTCAAAAAAACATCCTTCAGAATAATGCCCCTAGATCCGGATGCAGTTTCCTGTCAGTACAACCATGAGGCTTAGTAATTAATAGACATGAAATATTGGCAAATAAATTATTTGAGCATGACAACGAATTGTCATTAGTGTATTTTTCTGTTTTCTCTGTCCCAGATACATGTCTTATGTATGGTGGGTAGTTTTTCCTTTTCATATTTTTCTGCAATATCTCATGTAGTTTTATGACTATCGTATTCCTGTCTCATCCTTGTGAGGTTTTTTTATTGAAGAATTATCCACTTGTTAGGGGTTAGCTTCCCTTTTTTTTCTCCTTTTTTTATTAATAAAATCATCCTTCTTAAAAAAAAAAGAATTATCCACTTGAATTTCAATTCTCTGAAGATGAGATCTTGGTTGTTTTTTTACATTCACTTGATAGGATACTTAAATCTCTCTTTCTCTTTCTCTCTCTTTCTGTATGTGTAGTAAATTAACTAACATGATGTACTATTTACATGTCAGATCCTGCATTTTCTGGGAAATGAAGGGCCAAAGACTTCTGACCCTAGTAAATATATACGTTACATCTATAATCGAGTAATTCTTGAGAATGCAACTGTTCGAGCTAGTGCAGTAAGTACATTGGCAAAGTTTGGTGCACTGGTGGACTCTCTGAAGGTATTCCAATGCCTAAAACTTTTCTCCGCTTGGATACCTTGGCAAACTTCTGAGTGTGTTTTTGCTCATCTTTGCTGCAGCCTCGTATTTTTGTTCTGTTAAAACGCTGCATTTGTGACAATGATGATGAGGTGAGTTCATACTATTGCCAATCTAACTTCTGCTGTATCGTGAGAAATTTACTTAAGACAGCCGTTAAATTCGCAATGCTGTATGTTGAAAGTGTGAATTGTTATTATTTTTTCTTAATGTGTATGATTGACTTTTTTTTCTGTAGTATTATTTTGCACTCCTCAATAATATTTATATTCTCATGTTGATAATTCTGGTGTTCTCTTCATATACAAATGCTCCTTTGCTGGCTTCTAGTTACAATTAAACCTTGTTTTGGTGTATTTGTCTTCTCGTTGTTTCTTCCACCGATGTGAATTTCTATCTGCTGATTTTTGTTAATAGGTTCGCGATCGTGCGACACTCTATTTGGATATGCTTGGTGGTGATGGTTCAAATGGTGAAACAGGCAAAGATGTAAAAGAGTTCCTATTTGGCTCATTGGATGTTCCTCTAGGGAATCTAGAAACAAGTCTGAAGGAATATGTAAGTATTGTTATTTGTGTGATCCATTGCAAACTCTACTGGTTCTGCCTGTCTTTAACCGCAAACTTAATTTTTTTTTAATTTGGCTCAGGATCCCTCTGAAGAACCATTTAATATTGCTTCTGTACCGAAGGAGATCAAGACTCAAACTATGACAGAGAAGAAAGCCCCGGCTAAAAAGTCAACAACTGGTTTGGGTGCTCCTCCAAGTGCTCCCACGTCAGCATTTGATGCATATGAACGATTACTTTCATCAATTCCCGAATTTTCAAGCTTTGGCAAACTGTTCAAGGTTCTCTTTCTCAGTCCTCTTCTTCAAAGATCTTAATGATTCTATTCTCCGTTCTCATTGTTGTCATCTGTCTATTGTCTTTTATGTCTTTCAGTCTTCAGCACCAGTGGAATTGACAGAACCTGAAACAGAGTATGCAGTTAATGTTGTTAAGCACATTTATGATGGGCATGTGGTGTTCCAGTACAATTGCACCAACACAATTCCAGACAGTCTACTGGAAAATGTAAACTGATTTATTTTCAGAAGCAAACTCCTCTTTTTGTGTTGGTACTATTTGCCTCACAATTTTCTTCACTTTCTCAACTTCCCTTCCAGATCGTTGTATATGTGGACACTTCTGAGGCAGAGGGATTTTCAGAAGTTGTATCAAAGCCCTTGAATGCTCTGCCTTATGATTCCCCAGGACAGACTTTTGTGGCTTTTGAAAAGCCTGAAGGCTTGGCAAGGGGAAAATTCTCAAACATTTTAAGATTTATTTCCAAAGAGGTACGAATACTATAGGTGTTTGAGTAATGCCCGGTTCTGGTTCTGAATATATTTGCATCTCTTTTAAGATATTCTCCTGATAGTTAAGACTTCTATTACTGACAGTACGTAGTGGACATGATATTATCTGTTGGACTTCCTGTTCTCATGCACGTTTAAAACAATTCTTCTTAAATATGCATTTGACTTTTGAAGGATATGTGGTCACTGAAACCTTAAGTGAGACAGAAAAACCTCTCAAGTATTCATTTGCTTTGTCCATTTCATAGTGCAGTCTATGGCATCTAGGGATATCAGCTTTACTGGTTGAAATGAAATGGATTTGTGATATTCGTTCATTTTGCACTACTTGTCCATGGAACTGTTAACTAAAATTTCTTGGAGCATATTTGGTTAAGAGTTTTTATTTTGTTTAAATTGGGTGAATTGTTCTATCTTTAATACTTTGGGGAAATGGGTGCCTAGGAAGTAGGTTTTTCAAACTGACTTTTAGCTAAGAAATTCCTCTTTCAGTCCCCCTTGTTCAATTACTGTACCAGGAATTGTAAAGGTCAAAGAATACTTTTGCTCTTATCTATGCAAGTCAATGTTCAGGTTGATCGATCGACTGCTGAGGCTGACGAAGAGGGTGTAGAAGATGAGTACCAGTTGGAGGACCTTGAAGTTGTTGCAGCAGATTATATGTTGAGGGTTGGAGTCTCCAATTTCAAGAATGCTTGGGAAAGCTTGGATCCAGATTGTGAGCTAACTTCAGAATATGACCTGCCCAAAGACAGCTTGGGAGAGGCTGTTAGTGCTGTCGTGAACATTCTAGGCATGCAACCTTGTGAGGTTAGTTTTTGTTCAAAAGATCCCGTCTAATTTCTCTTGTAAAATGCTCATAGAAATTCTTGCCAGGGACAATAGGAAAATTCAAGGTTTCCTCTTTTTAATACCTGCTTTGTTTGGTTTCTCGTAAAAACTGGTGTTTTCAAGCATTATAGCTCTTTAAAGTCATTGAAGTTTTTTCTGCTGGTTGTCAACTGTCATAGGAAATAACCATTTGGAATATCCTTGTTTTCTTACTTTCCTAAAAATGTGCTTTTGTATCATGCTCTAACCATTACGTTTTCTGCATCTCGTGCCAATCATCAAAACTGCCACATTTCGTTTCAGTTGATCTTTGCTTACTTGCATAGCCAGGCGTAGTAGACTGAAAAAGTCGATTGGTGTTTCTTTCGTGTTTTTCTTGGCAGGGCACGGAGACTATTCCAAGCAATGCAAGGTCCCACACATGCCTATTATCTGGCGTGTTCATAGGGAATGTGAAGGCTTTAGTAAGATTATCATTTGGAGTCAACGGACCTAAGGATATTGCCATGAGGCTTGTTGTTAGATCTGAAGATGAGTCCGTGAGTAAGGCCATCCAAGACATCCTGGAAGACAGTTGATGTGGAGGTTTGACTACTTTTCTCCGGCCAATTTTTTTTCAATATCGATTTCAAAATGCAGTTGTTTTCTTGTCCGTTTTCGCCCCTTTTTTTTTTTTTTTTTTTGTATGAATCCATAAATCCATATTTAGTTTGATAAACAGTTCAGATGTAAGAAGCAAGCACTAATTTAAGCTGGAAATATTGTTTCGGAGGTGGTTCATGATGCAGGACAGATTGTATGGTTCTATAAAATTGTATAATATAAAAAATCAAATGCAAATTTAGATAATTCTCAGACAGTTGAAAATCTGAATTCTTGATGTTACAATCTGGTTAATCGTGAGGGCGCTGCAATTCAATTTGATCGATCATGGAGAGACAGGAGAACTGATCCAGATCCATTCTGGCTATGGATATGTTGTTTTTCGTTTGAAGTGGACGCTGCAAACTAATGAAGATGAAATAGGAAGAATAAGAATATCCAATGAAATAAGGTTTCCTATTATAATTTTTCATTTTCCTCATTCATTTTATTTGGAATGTTTTGATTTATTTAGGTAAATAAATAAGAGGAGGTTTATAATGATAGACACTAGGGTTATAAAAAACCTGATTGACCTGGGCGGTTTGAATCAGATCTTGTCTGTTTTGTCTTAGCCGGATCATGGACGTAAGGGAAGGGCCTATTAAACATAAAAGTCGTATTAAAAATTAATATTTATAAAATGGTAAATGTACAATTGTAATTAAGATTGATATTCTTAAATATTATAATTTTATCACATTCCTTCTTTGTTCGTTTATTTTCTTTTAAAAAACTATTAAACAAATCATTACTTAATATTGTCTTGACGATCTTTTGGATTCGGATACCAATTTCAATCCAAAACCGGTCGGATATATATCGGATATCCGATTAAAATTTCCGGATGTGGATTCGGATCTTGCCTATAATCCGAAATTAGGATTCCGATTAGGTTCGGATCCGGATTTGTTTGAACAGCCCCCGGCCCCTGGCCCCCTCCCCTGTTTTAAGCAAAGCGATGGGGATCTTTCTGTTTTTGTGACTCCTCGAAGGATGCCCGGGAACCCCCGCCTTTCTGCCCCCTTCTTCTCTCTAAGCTTGTCTCTTCTCTCTCGAAGGTGATCGCGCTCCTGCGTCGGCAATCCGAGGTATTTCATCTACTCTTCTGAGTTTTTCTCTTTTGAGACCCTAACCTTTGTGTTATTCGTGCATCGATCTTTTCTTGACGAGCTTCAGTCTCCTTCTCGTTTCGGAACTCGTCTAGTATCCTCTCTCGGCCTCATTTGCATTCTTTAAGAAGTAATCGAGGCGTGTTACTAATTCTGTATTTTTTTCATCATTCTAACTTTTTTGTTTTTCTTTCATTCGTTCCCGGTCTCTTATTCGTGTTTTTTTTTTTTTTCTTTTCATCTTTTCGATTAAAGCCAAACTTGTAATTACGGTAATACTTTATCTACTAAGTAAAGGTTAGCAAATATTGTAACTGTTAACTGCTGATTAGTAAGTATTTCTAATGTCAAGTACTGATAAGGAAGTATTTACATTGTTTCCTACTGTTTTGTAAGTAATTTTAATGGGGGTGTGTACTTAATACTTACTATTAACTGCTGTTACTACTGATTGGTAATTATTTAGGAGTATACTTGGTAATGATTCTGGAAGTGTGTCCAATCCTACGTGCTTTTTTCACATCAGCAGTGTGCATAGAAAATACCGGGGAAGGCAATCATTTACTTTTTTCTTCTCTCAACAAACAATATGTCCTGACGTGAGCACTCTACTTCGCAGCTTGCCTGAGAGGATTCACTCTTCTTGAATTGACATTGAACACTTTTTGTGCTTGCTCTCATTCCTTAGAAGCCCAGCATTTTGTTCTTTCTGAAAATGGGAGATCACAATGATGCCTTCATGCGCAACAGAGATGCTGCTGGCGTCCAGGCACGGACCAAAGCGCAGAATAGAGCCACTGTTCTTCAGCTCAAGCTGGTAAAAAAATTTTAACTTCTCTGTGCTAACTAGTTTCTGTGGAACCCTTGTTTTATTGTTTGTATTTACTTGGGTCAATTCCCAGTTTTTTTTTCTTCTCTTGATCTGTTTTATGCTTTTACTATTGGGATATTTTGAGTTGGTGTGATGTCCTATAGATTTTCTTGTCAGCGTTAGATCCAGCTTTTCTCACTTTGGTTTGAGGATCTTTGCTTTACTGCATTGACAATTGAAGGCATCTGTTCTATGAAGATCTTGTCAAATGTTTGATTAGTTAACAAAATAATTCATTTTGTTTTTATGTAGATATTTCACTGGTTATTTTGGCAGCTCAGATCATGGTAGTTGTTTTTGTAAAGCTGATATCTTGCTTAGGCACTTACCATTTTGGTGCGAAGGTGCCAACATAGAAAATGGATTCTTTTACTGCCAAAGAGAAAAGCAATGGAAAATGAATCATTAAATTTATCTTTTATTATGAAGGGAAGTTGTTTTAGTTCAAGTTTTGTCTTTTTTCTTTTTTCATTTTATTTTCCTTGCAGATTGGGCAGAGTCATCCCACTGGTCTTACTTCTAACCTTTTGAAGCTTTTTGAACCCCGTCCACCACTTGAACACAAACCTCCTCCAGAGAAAAGGAAATGCCCACCTTACTCAGGTATCTGGTATCTCATTGAATTGTCTCTTAGTTATTTTGAAAGCTTAAGCCTGTTCAAGTAACAAATACACTTGTGATCTGAAGGCGTAGCACAATTTGTGAATCATTTTGCTGAACCTGGAGATCCGGAGTATGCTCCACCTGTTGAAGAGGCTGAAACTTCTGTAAAATATTCTTCTTTTATCTGTTTATCAGTTTTTATACCACAGATTTTGTCATTAAGAGTTTCATTGTGTCTACGCATATCATAATATCCTTGCGTGATATTACCAGTCAGTTTCCAGTGTCAATATTGCATGAATCTGTGTCACTGCAATGGTGTTTTTTCGTTTTGTTACTATTTTTTTTTTGACAATTTGTGGAATTGTTGCCATGTGCTTCTTTCACCCTTTTTGCTTTGTTTATCAGGCTCAGAGGAGAGCCAGAATTCACAAACATCGTCTAGATAAGGGTGCAGAAAAGGCTGTTGAAGAACTTCAGAAATGTAATCATCCATTAGGGAATCTACTTTAGTTGATATATTGTTTTGATGAAGAAGTTTCTTGGTGGTTATTTATGTTCTGCCTTGCATGCAGATGATCCATCAAAAGATCCAAATATAACAGGTGATCCATACAAGACATTGTTTGTGGCACGATTGGTGAGTCCTTCAAGTTTTTTTCGTTCTTTTAAATCTTTGTTCCTGGTCTATGATAGATCTTAATGTTCTTATGTTTCATTTACGATTTGCAGAATTTTGAGACAACTGAGCACAGAATCAAAAGGGAATTTGAAGCTTATGGGCCAATCAAGCGGGTAAGTATTTTTGAGCATCCCCATGTGGGGCTGAGGTTTATTGATGTTGACTTGGGTAAGCAGTTCAGTGAACATGTTCATGTTGCGCTGACTTGTATTTTCAGAGAAACACATCCAAGTTACAAATCTGAAGTTTGGACAATTTGCTTTAGTAGCATTCTAATACATTTATGTTCTGGCCTCAATCAAAAAAATATGAACAATATCAAAATTTTCTCAGTAAGAGGTATGCCGGGTATGGAAATTATGCTTCTTTTGCATGGTTAGGTGTTCAAGCGGAAAAGTTTTTCAAATAGAGGAAGCAAGTAGATTATATGGTCTTGTATTGTTACAGGTTCTAATATTTCTATTATCATATTTCAATTGTGTGCCCTGGTGAATGAGGTATTATTAAGTGCACATTCATCAATCTGTTTTCGGTCAACTGGGTTTGAATGATGATGGAAACATACTTGGATATAAACGCCATTCACCTACAGTGTCAGGTGCACTAGCCAGTTATGGTGCATCTCTTAATTTCTACATGAGCATGTTTGAAACATAAACCTTTTCACCATTTTGAGTTTGGCCTATGTTGTACTGACATTATTAGGGAGTAAGGTGGGTGTTTTGGCTTCAGGCAGCAGTGTGGGTTTGTTTTTTCTCCTTGCGTTTCACTTTGTTTTGATGCCCAATAAATCTTGTAGAGATTCAGATGCTCTATAATTCTGGTTATGCCTCTTTTCTTTTCCAATGTGAATTTCTATCCGTGGTAAGAGGATAGTGATGATCTGTGTTAAAACTGGTTTCACTGGACCGCACCACCTTCTCCTTTCTTCTTTTTCATTTTTCTATTTTCCCTTTTTTTGGATCCACTCTGTTGCAATCATGCTGCTGTATCCTTCATGGCAAGCTGTAAAATAAAAGGAGAGGTGGGTAATGATGCATTATGCCTCGTTGTCCTCTTCTCTCAAGCTTTGAAAGAAGACCATCAACTTGAACATCCTTATTTTCATGCTGCTGGGTAATCATAAGTCGTGAGTATTAGCAGGTTTTTTCCTATGATTTTCCCTCATTTTTTCGAATTCGCATTTTACTTATCTACTAAGAATTTTTTTCTTGATTTCAAAGGGCAATTGAAATTCTGTCCACAATTCAGAAGATATCCTGGAATTTCTATATTACATAGTTATTAGTTTGCTATTTTAAATTTTCCCTGGTAAGGGGATGGTAAATATGTATCCCAACTGCTAAATCGGCCACATACATCAGTTTTGTGCGAAGTCATTGGCAATGGTGGTGATTCATCACGCGTGGCGGAGGCATGCACCTTAAAAGGTGAGCACGGCTAGTGAGGCATAGTGCCTGTCTGCCGTGTGCCATATAGGATTTAGTGCTTTGAGAAGCCTTTTGATCATTATGATACCATTGCCTAAATTGTGGATCAGTTCCATATTTGTACTAACGTTTTGCTTTGTTATGGTTGTGTGGTTGATATTTGTAACTGGGCTTTACCTTTGCTTTGTTGAACATCTCAGGTTCGTTTGGTTACGGATAAGGAGACAAATAAACCAAGGGGCTATGGATTTGTGGAATACATGCATACTAGAGATATGAAAAGTATATGGCCTTTTGAATTATGATGAAGTAATTTTTTAGTATTACCCTGTTATTTTGGTTCTGATGTTTTCTGATCATGTAGCTGCTTATAAGCAAGCGGATGGAAGAAAGCTGGATAATAGAAGAGTACTTGTCGATGTTGAACGTGGTAGGACTGTAGCAAATTGGCGCCCACGTCGTTTAGGTGGTGGACTTGGATCAACCAGGGTTGGAGGGGAAGAAGTTAATCAGAAGTACTCGGGCAGGTATTTTATATATTGTTATCCTGCCGCAGTATCTCTTTTTGAGTTTTTTGCAATTATTTAATACCTTTTTATACAAATCTTGTAGTTGGGAAATTTTGGGTTTCTGATTTCATTTGGTTATTAACGAATCTCAGTTAGGTTAAATCCAATAGGCTGCTTAGGATTGTCTAAAGGAGAAGAATATGTATCATCCTCATAAAATGTTGGTCCAAGTTTTGTATACCAACTCACAATTTAGTGGCAGCCCATATGTTTTATGGTGATTCACTTTTTGTTGATTACAGTTAAGTGGGAAAAAGTCTCAAATACACCTAAACATGTTTGGGTGTAGCCTTTGGCTACCAACCGAGCTTTATATCTTTCAATGGGCCCATCAACATTATATTTGATGTTATGCACCTAATGACAACCAACCACTATAACGCTGCTAGGGGAATCGACCAAAGTCGGTCTTCCTATTCTGTAATGCAGACATTTCATCATCCATAGTTTTCTTCTATTCATGCACACACAAGGCATCCTGCACCTTGGTAGGTGTAGAAGTATTGGACACCGAAGTAGCAAAAGACTTAAATGAAGGAGATAAATTATGGAAAGAAACATACTTGGAAATAGGATGCCGAATACATTTTCTGATGCTGATAGGAAGGTGCAAATCATCGAAGATAGGACCTGCACGAAGATGATCTGACCATGTTAAGGGGTGCCATATCACGAGTTTGAGGTTGTATTTCATGCTTGAACTGTTGTTTGTGCACCTTTCTACGTTGATAAACTTGCACAGGTTTCTATGGATTAGAAGTAGATGGTATAGCAGGACTATTATCCATAACAAGGAGAGGAAGAGGAGGCTCATTAGCCACTACAGGAGTAGATGGCGACTTAGAAGTAAAACTAAAGAATGGTGTAGACTCAAAAAATGTTACCTCTACTGAAATATATGTTCTCTGGTTGTTAGGATCATAACATTTGTAATCCTTCTGAGTATGAGGATAACCCAGAAAAATACACTCTATGGCATGAATGGAGAATTTATCAATTTGATGACCAACTTAGTGAACAAAATAAAGGGAACCAAATACCTTGTGTGTGACATCAAACAAAGAAAACTCGAGCTTCAATACCTGCAAAGGAATTTTCCCTCCCAATATGGAAGAAGGCATCCTACTGAAATATATGTTCTCTTGTTGTTAGGATCATAACATTTGTAATCCTTCTGAGTATGAGGATAACCCAGAAAAATACACTCTATGGCATGAATGCAGAATTTATCAATTTGATGACCAACTTAGTGAACAAAATAAAGGGAACCAAAGACCCTGGGTGTGACATCAAACAAAGAAAACTCGAGCTTCAATACCTGCAAAGGAATTTTCCCTCCCAATATGGAAGAAGGCATCCTATTGATCAAGTAATAGGATATTAGAACCGCATCTCCCAAATACGATTTGGGGACATTCATTTGAAATAAAAGAGTGCATGCTACTTCTAACAAATGGTGATTTTTTCTTTCTGTAATTCCATTTTGTTGTGGAGTTTATGCACGTGAAGACTGGTGAATAATCCCTTGAGCAGTTAAAAAAGAAGCAAATTTATGATTCATAAACTTAAGACCATTATCGGAGAAAAAAATACGAATTGTGGCACCAAATTGAGTTTTTATTTCATTAAAAAACTGAACAAATACATTGAAAACTTCTGATTTTTCCGAAAGGAGATATACTCAGGTAACTCTGCTGTAGTCATCAATGAAAGTTGTAAAATATTGACTATCAAACAAATTGGAAGTGCTACATGGACTCCAAACGTCTGAATGCACTTGACTATGACTGCTACTCAAATGAAATGAACTCTAATGGTGCTTCCCAAGTTGACATGATCGACATTGAAAAAGTATATCTGAAAAAGTGTAACTATCTTGTCACCCTTGTTCATACTGAAAACTTTACTTACAGCTCGTAGACCCTAGGGAAATTGCTTTCCTAATAAAAAATAGAGTCAAGAGTCTTCCACATATCCCTTGTTGCAATAATTTTTTTCTTAACGTCGAGGCCAATTTAGATAGTTTGCCCCATTAAGCGTACTAGAAGTAATTTGGACTTAATCCTTGGTCTCTATTGACTTGGTGTTATTAGTGGGAGTAATAACCTCTCCAGAATCAGCCATATTAATCCCTACTCACAGCCACAATAATAGCTATAGTACTATGCCATAATCTTTCTCCAAAAAAAAAAAGTATTTTGTCAAAGAGCATGCCACATCACTTGAGATAAACACTTCACAAACTCACCAACGAGTATGCGTAGATACTTGTGGGCCCCACTTTCCAAAAAACTGAATTAGGGTTCACACACGACCTTGTGTGATATACATAATCAATCTCTTATCTCAACAATTGCAGGAATTTAGAATGAAAGAACAACAATTAAGAGGCGAGGAAGACCTACGCAAGGAAATCTGTCCCAGCCTAGGTGATGTAGGTGGTACTTTAGAACTTCATACAATCCTTATAGGATCACCACAACACATAATAACTACTTTACACAAGACAAGCCATTAACCCTTCTGTTGAGGCATAAAGAAGAATATGAATCTGACTTTTGAACTCGTTCTATAGGAGGCAATTGAGGAACTCTTGTCTTGAATGAACACGTAGCCTTTGGGAGAAGAGGGATTCGACTTTAGGCTTGAATTTGTGGATCAAGTTTCTTTGACACCATTGGTGGGTTGAGCACGGTTCCATCCCACAATGACTGGCCACTTAGGAGGCCTGTTCTTGAACCTTATAACCTATTAACTTTTCTTTCCATTTCTCAATATGAGATTTTTTTCCACCCAATACTCTCTCACGTCCATGCTTACACATAACTGGTTTGAGATGTGGGCACAAACCGTCAACGGGGCACATAGACTCCTACCTCATGGAGCCTACAACACAAACTCACCTTATGGAGCCACAGCACAAACTCCTACCTCATGGAGCTCACAATACACAATACAAATTGGCCTCAATCCACACACACAACTTGCTCTTATACCATGTGAAGAATGAAAATAGAAGATAAATTGGAGAGAAAATAAAGAAATTAGAGAGAAAAGGAGACGAAGAAGGCAGTGTAGAGCCTGTTGGGAGTTGGGTGTTGCTTTGAGCCTCGGTTCCATCCCAAAATGAGTAACGACTTAGGAGACATATTACTCTAACTTTATAACCCATTAACTTTTCTTCCTAGTTTTCAATGTGGGTTTTTTTTCACTCAACACTCCCCCTCTCGTTCATGCTTATATTTAATGGGCCTGAGACGTGGACACAAACCCTCAACGGGGCACAAGGACTCCTACTTTATGGAGCCCGCAAAAAATAGATAACCTGAAGAGCACAAACTTGGCCTCGACTACACACACAACCTGCTTTGATATCACTGTTTGGTGTTGGGTTGAAAGCGCTCTATCTCAAAATGACTTAGGCACTTAGGAGGCTTATTACACAACCTTAAAACTCATTAACTTTTCTTCCCTTTTTTAATATGAGACTTTTTCCCACTCAACAGTTTTTTTTTTTTTTTTTTGAAATGATGCTGAATTTTATTAAGAGAGCTCAAACGAGCAGATTACAAGAGGGGAAACCTTCAAAAAATTGTTACAACTGTGAATTGATTATATAGCATTAGATTCAAAAGTATTTTTCTATTATGCTCTAGTACTTCTACAAGACCTTCTTTTTGATAGAAGGGCCACAATTTTTGCCATATATGATAATAAAAAAAACTAGTTGAAATTGTTCCTATTTTCTAGTTGTTGTAGTTGTTTTAACGTTGATTCTGATTCATGCTTGGGCTTTAGATTTTTTTAACAAAGGTGGAAAGTTGGTTGTTGTGTCCTTTATAGTCTTTTTTTTTTAAACGGTATAGATTTTATTTCAAAGTAAAACAAGAGAATACATCAAGGCAGACCAAGGGACCCAATTTAGCACACAAATTAACAATTAAATTGGTTGATCTAAGTAAATGAGACCAAGTACAACTAATAGTGAAAACAATATCCATAATATCAAGGAAAAACTGCCAGCGACGCCATGAGGAGGTAGTTGAGCACCATCCGCTGACGACTTTGGAGTCTCCTTCCACAATAAGCGGACCTCTGAAGCAATCCTGAAATATGCGAAGGCCGTGGAAGAGCCCAGAGAGCTCAGCAGTAGTCAAGAGGACCGGAGTAAAAAATAATAGCAGAGCTTTCAGGATAAAAAATCACCCCACCAAAGATGGCCAAACTTGGGTTTCCAAAGGCGCTGTCATCAAAGTTAAACTTATAAAAGGGAATGAACATCTGAGCAATAATCTTCCAGTTGGTGCGGGTAGGGGCACAAGAGAGGCAAACAAATTCTTTCCGAGTGCGGATCCATGTAGAGATGAAGCCCGTAGCAGTGCAAATCACCTCAACAACAGAGTGAGAAGCACAATCAAACCATCTAGAGTTCCTCTCATTCTAGAGGCACCAAGGGATGTAAGCAATGCATGCAAGTAACAGGAGCTTGCTGGGGCTGGGGAAGTGAACCCCAGAGGAGTAGCGGCACATAGTGCTTAGGTTGGGGGGAATGCAGAAAATGAGGCCCATGCTGTCAATCATAGAAGTCTAGACCTGCTAGGCAAAAGCACAATGAAGGAGAAAGTGGCTAATAGTCTCAACTTCCATCCCGCAGAAGGGGCTAAGAGGATCAAGAGCAGTGTTGCCACGCCTAATAAGATTGTTGGTAGTGAGGATCCTATTGCGGCAAGCATTCTAGAAGAAAATTTTCACCTTGGGAGGAGCCAAGAGGCACTAAGCAATGGCGGCTGAGTGAGGGGCAGGAGGCCAGGTCCAGCCCATAAGATGGCGTTAGGTTGAGGAGATTGAGAAACACCCGCTGTTGTTAGGAAGCCAAATCGACCTGTCAATAGACCTTAACCCTAACAAGACCATCAATCAGGCTACAAACAGATATAGCCTCCTCATCAATAAGGCCACGTCTCAGACGAAGATCCTAGGAGCCATTTCCCCAAGCATTAGAGGCAGATAGGTCACGACGAGTGGTGAGTTGCAGAAGTGGCGGGTTGGATGGGGCAAGAGGGCCATCGCCCGACCACCAATCCGTCCAAAAACGCAAGTTGGAGCCATCCCCAAAAAAAAACCGAATAGTAGCATGGAATGTGGAAAGCAGATGGAGCATGGCCTTCCAAATAGGGGAGAGGTAAAGACTGTTGCCATCAGTAATCCATCTATCTCCAAGATGTCGTAGCTTGGAGGCCACCATTGGTTTCCTAGATTCCCCCGAGGGGGAATTGAGTTTATAGAACCACGAGTAACAAAGCGTGACCCATTTCTTTGGTGTGTCTGATCCAAGTCCGCGTAAAGACTTCAGCATATAAATACCATCCCAACTAACTAGATGATAATGGAACTCATTCCCAGTGCCACGCCACAGGAAGCATATCTTGATCATGTTGATGCGCCGACTGATGGAGGCGGGGCAGGGTAGGAGCAAGTGGAAGTAAGACACGAATTGAGAAGAGTCAGTCTGCTCGCCTTGGAGAGCATCCTACCCTTCCAAGTGGAGAGCCGACGCTCAAGCCGCTCAATGATCAGTGCCCATTATCCCATCCAAGGCTAACAATCAGTAAGAGGAAGGTCCAAGTAGTAAGAGGGGGCAACTGCAATCCAAAAGTGTTTGCCATGAGCTGAAGCACGACCTTAATGTTGTGGACTTGATCAAGCTTGCCAGCACCGAAGTAGATAGTGTCGTCCGCAAACTGAAATAGAGGGATATCAAAACAACTCTGATCTAAAACGGCCTCAAGCTTATCAATACTGCGAGTAGAGTAGAACTTATAGGATAGGTACTCAACAATAATGTTGAAGAGAAGCGGGAAGGGGATCTCCTTGACTGATGCCACGAGAGCCCTGGAAGAAGCTGCAGATCATGCCATTAAGGAGCAGAGAGTACGAAGCCGAAGAGATACAATTGAGAATCCAGAATCTCCATCTGTCCCCGAAACCCATGCACTCCATAATGTCGTCCAGAAGGGACCAACTCACCTGGTCAAAAGCCTTTTCAAGCTCAAGCTTGAGGACAAACCTTGGGAGATCCAACTTGACAAAATGATCAACAATCTCATGCATGGCGCTCTGAATCGAGGATGTCCCGGCCTCTAATAAAAACACTTTGAACCCAGTGGATGATGGCAGCAAGAACAACCTTAAGGCGACAAGCTAGGATTCGAGCGATGATCTTGTACGGGCTTGAGACGATGTTGATCAGTTTGAAGTCATGAGGGCACTCAATGCTAGCTTTCTTTGGCATCAAGCAAAAAGGGAGGCACCAACACTCTTAAAGGTGATACCTCGATCGTACAAGCTATGGACCTTGGAAATGACGTCCGATTTTAGAGTTGACCAACAAGCTCTGTAAAGTTCCTCCTTATAGCCGTCAGGCCCTGGGGCCTTATCTCGAGGGAGCCCCAAGACTGCACCCTCAACCTCCAAGTTCGAGAAAGGGAGCTCAATGAATGCTGCCAAGGTGGGAGATATCGCGGTGAAATGGAGGCTAGACAGGTGGGGTCGGTGGTGGCACTCCTCCCTATAGAGATCTATAAAAAAAATGAGAACAACATCAATATTAGCGGCCTTATTTGAGGTAACTTCATTGCCGATAGACAAAGAAGAAATCCGTTTAGTCCTCCGGCGGGCCAAGGCGATAGCATGAAGAACTTTGGGTTGGCATTGCCCTCGGCCAACCACTTGAAGTGGGCCCTTTGCTTCCACTGAACCCGTATAGTGTGAAGAGTAGTTTGAAAACTGCATTGAAGGGAGATGTGGTTGGAGAATTCTGTATAAGTCACCTTTGTTCCTCAATCACATCAAGGGCAGCAATATGAGACTTAAGAGAGAACTTGGAGAGGTGGCAGTAAGGCGACGTTTTGAGGATCAAGATTTGAGTTTTTCTTTGAGGCGCTTCAGCTTGTGCGGGAGGGACCAGCTGTCATAATTAGGGTCTTCAAGAGTCCCCCACCAAGAGGTGATATTATTGGCAAAGTGGTTGTCCATCTACTAGGTATTGTTAAAACCTAAAGGGGGCAAGGCCCCATTTATCAAGTTTGGTGTCAATCTGAATGGGTCAGTGGTCGGAGCCAGTGCAGCTCAAGACCAAACCACAAGTGCTCCCCGTAGAGCCGGAGCCAATCACCTGTGGCAAGGAAGCGGTCCAACTTGGAAAGGATGGGAGGTTGTTGTCCGTTTGACCATGTGAATGTCTTGCCAGAGAGACTAATTTTTTCCAATTCAATGCTGTGAATAAAATCAGCAAATTGCCTCAGGTTGGTGGAGATTCTGGTAGCAGGGGGAGACTTCTCGTTGCAAAAGCGAATAGCATTAAAGTGCCCAACAAGGAGCCAGGGGATGGGCAGTACGGCAGTAGTTCAGTGAGCCCTTCCCAATAAAAGCGGTGTATTGGTTGGGATCGTAAATGCCAGCCAGCCCCCATGTGAACCCAGTCCATCTATTACCCAGCTTGATTTCGATAGGGAAGGAACCAGTAACATGATCTAAGACCTCAACCACGGAGGAGTTCCAAAGCAGAAGAAGGCCATTGGAAAATCCATTTGCATTAATAGCAAGCCAATCCAAGTTACTACAACCCCAAAGATCATGTACCAAGTGGTCAGAAGGATTCTGCCATTTAGATTCTTGAAGGATTACAATAGAAGGGTGGCTCCTAGAAAGGAGATTTTGAACAATGGCTCGCATTCTTGGAGATCCAATACCTTGAACATTCTAAAAGATTACAATAGAAGGGTGGCTCCTAGAAAGGAGATTTTGAACAATGGCTCGCATTCTTGGAGATCCAATACCTTGAACATTCTAAAAGATTACAATCCTTTTTTGCCTTTTCTGCTAACTCCTTTTGCGGCCTTGCCTCCCTAGAGGTTATCATTGTATATCACTCCCATTCTTTTAGCCAGCTCGGATATGCGACTCCAAGTTTCTTCATCGAACTGATCATGCTTAGACTGCAAAGCCAAGTAGAACTACCGGTTTCTGTCACTCGGTGGAGGAAAGCAAAAATCTCCTAGAACAATATCCCCCGGCAGGTGGGGTGGGCAACTGGATTCCCCAGGAAAGGGGGCACAGGCAGCAGTACGGCGTTGGCGTTGGTAGGTGGCCAACTGTGGCGGCGAGCCAGTAGCAAGACGGGGGTCGCCAGAGGGTGAGTGCTTGGGCCGGCTGGTCACAAATGATGAGGACTTGCTGTCAGAAAGAGGGGAAATGGGTTTGGGAGGGGTCTGCGATGTTTTTAACCTTGGTTTCCTAATGCACACGATATAAGGGATTGAATGATGAACTAAGTTTGACAACGTACTGTATTGTGATAGATTCTGCTTTTTAAGCTGGAAATGAAGTTCTTGTTAGTGACATGGATGAATTTAAGAAAAAGTGACTGAAGAGAGGGCTGTAACACAGGTCTCAAGCAAGGTAATGGACTCAAAAGATAGCAAAAGAGGTTTAGGGATTCATGCCCTGACCCACAAGCTTACTTCCCCAAATAGCTGACTTACAACCTTAAGACGTGTTTTTCTAGGACTAGGAGTCCTAAGAACTTCCTTCTCTAAGACTCCTAAATAGAATTAAACTCTACTTAGGAACGACTGTTTCAAATTTAGCACCTGAGTGGCAGTCAGGAGAGGAGACTAATTCCACTCCATGCATGCACCCCCTAATACATAAAAAATTATTTTATCCCTGTAACCTTATGACAGTTAGGTGAAGAGAGTAGTTCCTCTCCATCCATGTACCCCCTAATACATTAAAAGAACATTCTATTCCTGAAGCCTTAAGCCGATTCCCTTCTTATTTTTCTTACACTAAAATTACACAAATACCTCTTATCAATTACCTTATTACATGACTTTTCTATCATATTTGCTGTTTTTACCAAGTTAAATTCTCATTTTAGGTGGTAATTAAAATTTCTGTATGATGAATCCAGTAAGATGGTCAGAAGGTAGGATTTTATTGTGGTTAAAAAAATAATAAATTTCAAAAAAAAAAAAAGGATTTTATTGTGGTTAAAAAATAAAAAATTAGGATTTTGTTGCGGTTAAAAAAATGATAAATTTCATAAAAAAAAAAAAGATGGTCAGAAGGTTCATACCTCTTTTAAGAGACATTCAGGTGATTAGTTGCCACCTTGAAGGCTAGCGGATCTTCATAATGTCTGTACAACTGCAGAAAATGAAGTATGTGATTTCTGTAGGATTGTTAGAAGGACATGGTGGCTCATTAGTATCAGTCAGTGATTTTGTTATGACGTAGGGTCTTTGATTCAATATTTATAAACTGAGGGGAAATTTAAAATTTTGAAAAATGCTAAGATTATTTAGCGTGGGGAGGACAAGCAAGCAGGGAAAAAACAAGGCAGGCACCTCTTCATGAAAATTGCCTAGTGCAAAAACAAGAAAGATAAAATACAGGAGCAGTTAGAGTGTATGCCTGATCACAACTAATTCATCGACAGAGGATCCTACCAGGGCAAGGCGGTCTGTCACCATGTTAGCAAATCTTGGGATGTGCATGCAGTGACAAAAGGACTGGTTCAGTACAATATCCAGCTGAGGAAGTACCTTCATGGGGGATTCCTGTCTACAATTTCGTAGAGTTTGGAGGAGGTGCAACATATGCCACGCAGCAAGGCATTTAGGGATTTTTTAATTTGTGCTTTTGGATTCAAGTATGGCTGGGCCTTGGGTCGTCTTTAGCCACCTTTCTGAACAAGATGCCTAATGCGTGCATGAGCTGCCAAAGGCTTTTGGGCAGGCCTTGCATATGATAGCTACGCTGGCTTGTTAGTGTAGCTACGATAATGCGACCTTATAATATTTCAAGTTACTTTGTATTGATATTTAAAGAGATGATTCACAAAGTTACATTGTTGGGAGCTTTTAAGCATATTTATTTTCAAATCAAAGTTATGCTACTGAAATTTGAACTAGAATATTCACTAGGGTTAGCTATATTCTACTCGTGTTTGCCCAATATTTCTGCATACCTGTTTTACCTAGTTGTAGATTTTTAGTTGACTATCGTTAAAAATATTATGTTTTACCTGTTTGTTTTTTTTTTAACTCAGCTTTTAGATGGTTACTTGTGTTACTACATTTGAAAACCTAATGCTGTCTTGAAGTTTGGTGTACGTATGATTAAAAAAAAAAAAAAAAAATTCCTCCAAATTTTCAGAGAACCACAGCAGATAGCATCAGGAGCTCGGTCAGAGGAGCCGAGGGTAAGAGAAGATCGACATGCAGAGCGGTAAGTGTGTTGCTTGCTTATCATGTGATTCACGATTAGTATTATCCTACTTTGAATTTTATTAAACTCAATGTTCAATTCTCAGGGATCATGAGAGATCTCGGGAAAGAGGTAGGGATAGTGAGCGTGACCGCGAAAAATCCCGTGAACAGTCGAATGATAGAGCACGTGATCGTGATGCAAGGGATGATAGGCATAATCGGGACCGTGATCGTGAAAGAAATAGGGACAAAGACAAGGAAAGGGAAAAAGATCGTGGGCGTGACCGAGACCATGGACGGAACCGGGACCGAGAGCGTGGGCGTGATTACGAACGGGACCGTCGTGATCGCCATAGAGACCGGGAGAGAGACCATGATCGTCGTGGGCGTAGTACTCATGAAAGGGATGATGATGAATACAAGTCAAAGCAGGAAAGAGATGGTGAGAGAGACAGAGACTATGACCATAATGAACCTGATAATGGGCAGGAGCGTGAACATCATGGTGGATATGATTATGAGCGAGAGGAAGCACCCTACGACCAAGCCCATCGGAAGGAGCTGCAGACTGATCGTAGTCGTTACAGACACCGTATGGGCGATGGTGATGATGATTATCATGGACGATTTGAAGGAGATGCAACTGAGGATGCTGATCGAGAATATCATCGTTCGACGAGATCTGTGTCTCGGGGTTACGATGCTGAGTAAGAATGATGCAGGTATCTCGAGGATTTAAGTGTTAGTTTTTTTTTTTTTTTTTTTTTGGATTGATGTTAGATTTGCACTCCATGCACTGCGACAGATACAGACTTTTTAGGGTTAGGATGGTTTGTCCGCTAATTATAATTGGATTTTATTTGTTTGTTCTATTATAAATAAAGGTTTATTATATTAAAATTATATAAGTAAATAAAATTTTTCACTTTTGAAAAAATTTAATAAATTATTTCACCAATAAATATTTTTAAAAATAGAAAAACATAAAAATATGTGAAAAAACATTGATTATTATAAATTGAGTTTTATACTAATATAATATTACTTAAGGGAATACCAACCAGACATTTAGTGGGAGGAATTTCGTCTTTTGTCAATATGTTTTTTGCCCAAGAAATTAGTGATTTGGCTGTTGGTTTGAGTTACTTGATTTGTTAAATTTTGCCAAATTTCGTTTCTATTGAAACACCTGAATGTCTGCCCGGCTGATCCAACTGGGTCCAGAAGCTCGATTCAGCAAAAGACAAAATGTCTCTGTTTCCTGTCCTTTCATTCCGTCCCAAACTTTTTTCACTCCCACTGTTCTCAAGAAACTACAAATTAAACATCCTGATTTTGTTTCGGCGCAGAGGCTACCTAGAACCAAAACAGCTTGTCCTTTCCGTCTTTCGCTGTTTCTGCGTTTTTCATCGGACCTGGCATCTTCAGCTATTCCTGACAAATTTCCAAAAAATAAATGAAGCATATGATCTTTCTTTCAGGAGGGATTCCGCTATTTTCGAGATTTCATTCAATGAGACAAACAGAAAGCAGTAGAAAGCTCACCCACTCTTCTTTCTCGTGAAGATGATACTGGGTAGGAGCGGGAAGCATCCCTGAAGCTTCGGCCCTTCTTCCATAAGAGCCATTCTGCTTCAATTTGAATCTTTAATGGGGTATCGTCGTCTTCTCGTCCCGGGAAGCTTCGTGGAAAAAACCACAGGAAGATGTGATCGGTTTCAGACATCACCATCCAAGGATTTATGTGAGATAGCTGAAGCGCAACACGAGAGGCTGTCACCCCGCTGCTTCGTTGTCTTCCCACATTTTACATGATGAGCGTCTCTGCTTCCTTTCACCGCTTACTGAAAGCATTTGCCATGGACATAGAATCTGCGTTTAAATCTACAAATCCAAATAGTGAAGAGAAATCTCATCATGATTGACATGAACAATGAAGAAACAGTTTAAACAAGAAGAAGAAATTAAAGCCTGAATCTGTGACTTGTAAGCTCTGGAATTCTTCAAAGTTCTGCACTTACTGAATACAAAGAATATAAAGTAATAAAACAATAATTACTGAGATATATTCCAGCGAACAGTTAATTAGTTTCTTAACTCTTTAGCTACTAATACGCTTAATCTAAAGAATAGTTATGGAGAGATTAGATTAGAAGGAAGAAAGTTGGATTAGCTGCTCTGCAGATTAGGATTGTAGTTCTTGCTTGAAAAAAGGGTAGCTGAACTAATGTACGGAAAGTTTATAAAAGGAGATTTTTATTCTTTTCTTTGACCAAAATTTGGGTTCCACACCAGCCGATCATCTTCCTCGCTTGGACGGCAGGCCCGAGTCTCTTCCGGTTTTGCATCCCGAGTGCCCTGAATGAGTCACCTTACTCGCCAAGCCAAGTTGGTGGCCTGCCAGCGTGTCACCACACCATCGTCTAGCATTTGTCGTGCACGAAAGCCTCTCATGTCGATGGATTTCTTTACTCTTTTAATTTTCTTATTTAATCTTAAAAAATTTAATGCCTGCGGTTTCAAGTCGATGGAGACCGATTCAACCCATGAAGCAACGCAAGTCCGCGTTGTTTTTTAAATATTTCCACTCCAGTTATGAAAATTTCCTTGAATTTTTAATAGATTACCTAGTGTCGTACTCCACCGTGACTCCCGGGGATCAATTTAATGAGCAGAGGATTGTTTATTTTGCTATTTTGCCATGTGCAAGATTCCAGATAGAAAACCCACTAGACGCCACGATCTGCCAGTATTCCTGAAACTGGGGGACCTTCCGTACACTTTAATGGCTTTTTCTTTGGTTCTTTCTTTTACTGAATCAAAGTCTCCATTCCAGTTGGTCACTGTGGTTTTCTTTTTTTGTTTATTTGATTTCATTTGGACTTGCGTGATAATGAAAGAAACCGAACCCAACCATCAGAGAAAAAATGAGCCGAATGAGGGGTAAGTTAGCTCTTGGATACGACGATCAGTCAACATCGTTGTCCGAATTTCAAATGGGGTTTGGCAGCAAGAAAGTGAAATCGGATTTCAGGATATGTGGAGAGGACCCATAAATCCATTCTCAGTGGGGAAGAGAGTGATAATACTTCTTTCGTGAAATTTTTCCTTTTTAAAATTATCATATTGGTCGGTGAAACAGTAAATTAAGAACAGTAGTATAGTGCTCGTACTTTTGATTGGAAGAAAAATATATAAATGCGAGTAATGGTGTCTGCTTTGCGTAATGGTATGATACGTCGAAACGATAGGAAGAAGAGCTCCCACTTGCTTGTATGAAAAAAATACAAGGAAAAGAAGAAAAAGAGAGTGCAGACTCCGTCTTCTCGTTTCTATTTTCTCACCCAAAGAGGGAGCCCCTCCCCATAATCTCCATTTCCTTCAGGGAGGGAGCAAAAGAAACTCAACAGAGTTGAGCCTTGGATTAGCGAATCTATTTTCCCCTAGGTGCAGAGCCATGGAGGGTTTTATGAGAAACGTGGTCATTGGGTTGGTCTGTGGGAGTCTCATTCTCGCGATGGAGCTGGCTGAAGCAGAGAGGCCGCTGAAGCTCGTGGATCTAGCAAATAATGTTCAGAAAGAAGATGGGTTCGCAGATTTCATCCTACAGCTCTGGAATTTGTCTAAGCGTGGGGATGAGCCTTCTCGACACCATGTTTGGCCGGTGGGTTTTTCTCTCGGTCGTACTCTGGTTCTCTGGTTTTTCTGTTGCTTGAATGGCCTGGAAATAAGATTTATTTTAACATGGTTATGTCGTCCATGCTTCTCTTTTTTTTTTTTTTTTTTTTTTCAATGAACAGGAAATGAGATTTGGTTGGAGGATCATATTGGGTTCCATAATCGGTTTCTTTGGTGCAGCTCTTGGGAGTATTGGTGGAGTTGGTGGGGGTGGAATTTTCGTCCCAATGCTTACTCTGATCATAGGATTTGATCCAAAGTCCTCAACTGCTATCTCAAAATGTAAGAATCTCTTTCTCAGGCATCTTCTGCTACGTTTCCTTCCTGTTTGATCAAGCAAACTTTCGAGATTAGATGATCTGCTGTCAAGGAAGATGTCGTTTTGGTTCTTTGAACAGTGAGAATCAAGATAATTTGTTCTTTTTTTATTTCTCCTACTTCTCTTGCAGGTATGATCATGGGTGCTGCGGGTTCAACTGTGTATTACAATTTACGGCTTCGTCACCCAACGCTTGACTTGCCCATTATAGATTATGATCTGGCCTTGCTGTTTCAGCCCATGCTCATGTTAGGCATCAGCATTGGAGTAGCCTTCAACGTCATGTTTGCCGACTGGATGGTCACGGTTCTGCTCATCGTCCTCTTTCTGGGTATTTCATCAAGATCATTATGGACTTTGTCCTGTTAATTCCTCTGTGTTACGTGGAATTTTTTAGTGAAATTATATTATACGCCGTACCAAGAGCATTTTAAACCCACTACTTCGTTGAGCATCCCGACAGCAGCTGGAAGCTCCAATTTTCTGGAGACTACGGCTTTTGAGAGATTTCAATCTCCTTTCAACCAGCGCGTTTGTCTAGTCCTAAATGCTAGTAATGTCTGCACAACAAAATTTTATTATTTCTTTATGGTGGCCTGAGGCTGGTTATCAACTTTGTCCTCACCATTTTAAGCTAGTTTCTTATTTTGGTTTCTGCAACATTCGTCCAGTTTTCATTTCCTTGCTGCGCTTTTTCATATATAACGTTTTGGTCTAATTCCAGCATTTAGGTGCTTATTTCATATCAATTTTCCTTTCCTTATGCCAAAATCCAAGAGCAATTAACCAAATTAAGTACTGGAATCTCATCTACTTTGGTGTAATTCCATGCTATTCAACTGGGGCTGACTGACAATCTGTAACTAATGTGGCAGGTACATCAACTAAGGCATTCTTTAAGGGTATAGAGACATGGAAGAAAGAGACAGTAATGAAGAAGGCAAGGTTCTTTCCTCTAAAATATTAAGCTCCTCCTATTTTTTTTTTTTTTTAAGAACTTGATGAGTAAAATAGCTCTTTTCTTGAATCTCAGGAAGCAGCCAAACTGTTGGAGTCATCTAGAAAAATGAATGGTGAGTCTGAAAGCCCCGAGACCCCTCACTTTCCTCAAGGAGTCTATGAAAATGACTTGCATTTCCGTGAACTCATAAACTAACCCTGCATTTTCAGAATATGGGAACTTCTGTTGTACTCTATATAACTTTAGCTAAGAAAACAACCAAAAAATTTCTGAAGTTGAAATATGTAAGCATTAATGCACTGTAAGGTGAGGAGGACTACCAAATAGACTGCTTTCTGGAAAATGATAGGACTAGATTCTTAGAATATAAACTGTTGAACTTTCAACTGAAAAAAGTAAAACACCATGAAAGAAAATTAGCAGTGGCAAATATTTCCATAAATTATTACAGGATTTACAAATTTATATCAATAAGAGTGAATTTATAAAATGTTATACTACAGAAAATGGACAGTCTTTGCAACTTCACAGTAATGCTACAGCCTAAACTGCCAGTCAGAGTTCTGATTTGGATAGAACATTTTTTCCTTTGGTAAAAATGTGAAAAGGAGAGGCAGAACAACCGTTTCCTCTTCAAAATTTCAGACCTTGTCACAATGTTGATATCCAACTTCAGATTTACCCATATATGGTAAAGTAGTTTCTCGTATCACTTGACCATACAACATCAGCTGTAAACGAACTTCTAAATTTTGTACATAGCATTTATGCTTACAGGTTTCATCCATAGCTTGGGAAGAGAGAGATAAATTACACAAAAAATATCATTCCAATAACTGAACTTCATTGGGTTTCAGATGGTCCAACACTGGGATACAAACCACTGCCCGGTGGTCCAAGTGCTAATGGGCAATTGAAGCTTAGATCAGATGGAGAGGTCTCAGTGATAGAAAATGTTTACTGGAGAGATCTTATGCTGCTTGTAATGGTTTGGGTAGCATTCCTTGCCATTCAGATAGTTAAGGTCAGTTGTTTCTATGAGTAAAAGCATATGTTAACTTCATAGACTCTCAACATTTTTGAGATTTTTAAGTTTTGGAAACTAACCAGTCAATGTTTTTCTGTCCTTGATACAAATACAGACTTATGTAAAAACTTGCTCTGTAGAGTACTGGGTTCTGAACTCACTGCAGGTATAATTTCTACCTACATGACCATTTCTCTTACATTCTACATCTGTCAAAAGTGTGAATTCCTCTATTTAATTTGATGGTATTCATGCATTTTTTGTTAGAACCATCTCAAGAGCAATAGGATCAAGGTCAGAGCTGAACAATGATTGGTTGGATGTATGATTTCTAATGTAGACATTTTTTTCCAGAAAACCAAGCTACATATCTGAGTTCTTGATCCTTTCATGGTTTCTTATTAAGATACAATGCAACTACGTGGTTTTTTTTTCTAAGAATAAGTAGCATATTTGCTCTGGACTTTGCCGTCAATGGTTTTTAGTTCTTACAATCTTCCAGAAAGTTAAAATTAATGATCACATGTCACTACCTTTAAAAGCTCATAGTCTAAGCCGCATGCCTTGTCAATCCTACAAGATTCTCTCAGCCTTGACTTCAGGCCTGAGATCTGTAACTATATTTCTCATGATTCTCCAAACAGCAACTGCTGTCACTAGATAACTGCCACTACCTAAGGTCAAGTAGCTGGTCATTTGAAGTTCATCTGATTTTCAGGTACCAATCGCCCTTGCTGTAACTCTTTATGAAGGCATCTGCTTATACACAGGAAAGAGGATTATTGCGTCCAAAGGAAAACAAGACATGAACTGGAAAGTGCACCAACTTTTTCTCTATTGTTTTTTGGGAATATTGGCAGGTATGGTAGGAGGTTTACTTGGGCTTGGAGGAGGCTTCATTTTAGGACCCCTTTTTCTTGAATTGGGAGTTCCTCCTCAGGTTCTCTCTCCCCTCAGATTGCAAGATTGTTTTTTGGAATTTAATTAAAAAAAAGACCTAGGAGACTGATTACTTGAAAGTTTGGACCTTAATCAGATATCTAACCTTACTTGCACTTTTTTTTTTTTTTTTTTTTACAGGTTGCAAGTGCAACATCAACCTTTGCAATGACGTTCTCAGCATCGATGTCAGTTGTGCAGAACTACCTTTTGAATCGCTTCCCCATTCCATATGGTGAATATTGATATATTATTAGCTGAATATTTGCTTACAATCTCAAAAGCTCATTCTGAAAAGATGAAACTATTTGTGACTGCAGCTTTCTATTTCGTGCTGATTGCCACAATCGCAGCCATTGTGGGCCAGCACATCGTGAGAAAGCTTGTGGCCCTGCTTGGGCGGGCGTCATTAATCATCTTTATCCTGGCTTTAACCATATTTGTTAGTGCAATCAGTTTAGGTAAACAACATTGTGACTGGTGTCGGATGAGGTTAGCATTTAGAGAATTTCGTAGAAAAAGAGCTCATTCTACAAGTGCCTTTGTGTGTTGCAGGAGGGGTAGGCATAGCAAACATGATGGAGAAGGTGGAGCACAGGGAGCATATGGGATTCGAGAGTCTCTGTTCCCAAACATAAGCCTATTCCATTTTTGCAATTTTCACTCTGTAATTGTCATTCAGTGTCATTCTTGTTTGTTCCACTAGTAGAGGGAGTATAAGTGCATTAAGTAGGAGGTCTGTTTGATGTATGCTATTAGGGTTGTTTTCCTGCAGTAATTTGCTGCCATTCTAGACAGGAAGTTTTCTCTGTACAGAGCTTATGAACATGGGTTGTCCAAATCAAGATGCAAATGAAGGAGTTCAATGTAAGGCAGAGGTTTGAGTGAACAGTAGCTCATCCACCAGTCATTCCCCTATTTTATTTATTTTCTTTTTTTGCAGTTCTTTTTGAGATATCAATATCATTAGATCTTATAAATTCAATATTAAGCAGCAAGCAGAATTAATTTCTTAAAATTTCGTAATTGTTAATCCTACAAAGTTCAGGTATGCTTTATATTTGTAAATGAGAAGGCTTGTTCTTGATCAAGGTAATCGATTTTACTTCTTTAGTGCCTTAAATTACTAAGTTTGAGATTTTTCACTCCATAAATTACTCTTTCCATATTGTGAATAAATGGTCAAAAAGAGAATTAAAATCTTCATATTGAGTTGGTCCACACACTGTGCAAAGGCTTATTGGTAGGGGTGGCATCGAATTGAGCCGGTTTGCGAGCTGCTCGAGCTTAGCTCGGTTCTTCCCCTCATCACCGTGTTGTCACCGTTGATAGTGCTCGTCAATAAGTACAGTAATATATTATATTGACTATAACAACTTTTAACATGATGCAATTTTCATAGCAATTTTGTGTTTGATATTTTATTTGATTAAAAATTTATTAATAAGTATAGTAATATATTATATGGATTATTAATTTTTATTTATTTTCCTAGAAGAGGCAATAAGAGGTCTATTTAACTTTCCTAAAAAATTTAAAATATTTCTTATAATTTTTTAATAAGTCACTAATAGTAATAGGATTTTATTTAAATGACTTTTTGGAAATATGTATCATAGGAAAAAACATTTCTAATTTTTCCTAGAATATAAATTTTCAACCAGGGGCATTAAGGAGGTCATAATAAATTTATGGCCAGATTCAAAAAATACAAAATAAGCTAGACAACATTTGGGGTAAAAAAGATTAATATTGATACGTTCTAATCCATTATCAAGATTCAATCCTGAACCTCCCATATTATTCTTTTTTTAAAATATATATATAATTTTATATATAATTTATTTAACATATATTTTATCTAGAGTATTAAATGTAGGTTAAGCTCGAACTCTACTAGAGCTCGAGCTTGAACTTAGTTAAAATTATTAGGCTCGGGCTCGATTACAATTTTAGGCTTGAGGTTATGGTCGGCTCGCGCTCAGTTCGAAATATTTAAATCAAACTCAACTCGAATATACGAAGGTTCGGACTTAGCTGGATTTGATGTCACCCTAATGCCCAATTTTAAGTAGAGGTCATTCCTATTTTATATAAAATGTATGTCCAATTTTATGTAAAATATATGCGTAATTTTATATATAATTTATTTGATATATATATTTTAAAAAGTATTAAATGTATGTTAGATCTTATATTTGAGACATGTATTTTTAAAAAAAATTTAAATAAATATTAAAGTTTTGATTCTAACTCGAATTCCGTTAAAATTATTGGGCTCGAGCTTCTGAGGCTCGAGTTCGAAATATGTTCGAAGCATGTTCGGGCTCGCTCGATCTCACCATGTTGTGCGTCTGTTCCGGACTTCGACTCCCTCCGTATTTTTTCCCGCCCAAAACTTTACGGCTTTGATCGCTCACGCCTCCACTCGGCATTTCGCTCTTCTACTTCGCCGCTATTTCGGAACACCACCTTGGCGTCTCCTCCTTCGTCTCTTCTCTTACGATCTCTGTACCGAGCGATTGCTTTTTTTCTTAAATGTTTTATTTATTATTATTTTCCCGTTAGAAAAAGGGTTTTAGAATTCGAATTTTTGTTACGTATGAACATGGCGCCTCATTTGTATTGTTTCTTTTTATAATTTTTTTGTGGCTTTGTCTCTGGTTTGTTTGCTATATGTATCTATTGTGTTTCTTTTGATCGCGTCTTAACCATTGATTTTCTGTTTTAGGTTCAAGTCTTCAATCGTCCGCACTAAATAGCCACGGAGAATGTGACAAAAAATGAAGAAGCTGCTGGTTCCCCGACCTCGGTTTTGGAGGATGAGGTTTAGTTCTCTTCCACCTTTATTGTTTTATTTTATTTTCTTTTTTTTCTTCAAAAAGATCACCCCGCCGACGAAATATGCGCCTTTACTCAAAAAGTTTGTTCTACCGGAACTCTGCTCGTTAGCTATTCGCTTTATTAATATCCCGAGTTGGTGACAAAGCTTCGGATCTTCTCGTGTGGTTTTCCAAAATTTCTAACCATTTCTTCCTCTTTTGTTGCAAAATGCCATTTGGCTTCAGCACGTTGCAGAATATTTAGGAAGTTTACTATCGCTGTAACCATTATAATTTTCTTGTTTCCTGTTTTAAAATGATTGTTTGCTAGCTTCAATTCTTCCTTTCATTAGTAGTTCTCTTGGGGTGTTTGGCTTATCGATTTTATTGGTCATTCATTTGGTGGTCTAATATTGCATCGAGGCTTTGTTGTTTCTGACATTGTTCTAATGCAATAGTCTTGTTTTGCTTTATACACAGGAAACTCATAAGGATAACTGTGCTATAGTTTCTGAAGTCGGAATTCCAACAATGGGCATACATAATCCTCTTGTCCCAAAGACCCAGGTCCAGGGAGATGACAGGTCACTAGTGAAGGAGGAGAGTGTCCCGGATAACATGCCAGGAGATGTCTTTTCTGAAGAAAAGAATGGAGACATTTCCCTTATATCAAGGGCGATGGCTGAAGAAGAGAAGAAACTGCAACAGATCCGGGTGAAAGAGGAGCTGGAAATGGATGGGGCCCATGCAACACTTAATGACACACAATTCAGTAAATTGGATGAGCTTCTCTCTCAGACTCAGCTCTATTCAGAGTTCTTGCTCGAAAATATGGAAGACATCACTTTTGTAAGTTCTTCAGCGCCATTTCAGTGCATTTTCATTTCCATCTCTTAGCTTGATAATTAAATTGTAATACAATCCTGATCTTACTGTTTCCTGTCTTTCTTAGAATGGAAAGGAATATGAAGCTGAAAAGGGACAAAAGAGAGGCAGAGGCAGGAAGAGGAAGGCGAGTGCAAAACACAACGCTGTAAGTGTTCTTTGTTAAGCTTCTTGGTTTAGTTTCTCCCAAGTGATCTGCATGGTCTATAATGTTTGTAGTTTCCAAAGCTATTGTTCATGGAGGTGGAATTATATATATTATATATATTGTGTTTTAGCCATCTGTGGTCTTCTAAAAATATTTACATGTAAATTATTTTCTTAGAGAAAAGCTAAAACAGCAGTAGCAGCGATGTTGACAAGATCCCAAGAATGTGCAACTCTCGAAGATCCTAGCATCACTGAAGAGGAAAGAATAGAGAAAGAGCAGACTGAACTTGTGCCATTATTGACTGGTGGAAGATTGAAGTCTTATCAACTCAAAGGTGTGAAGTGGCTTATATCATTGTGGCAAAATGGTCTCAATGGGATCTTGGCAGATCAGATGGGACTTGGCAAGACAGTTCAGACAATTGGCTTTCTGTCACATTTGAAATCGAACGGCTTGCATGGGCCATATTTAGTAATAGCGCCCCTTTCTACCCTCTCAAATTGGGCAAATGAGTTCTCCAGGTAAACTTCTCTATTGCCACTCGTTAGCTATTAACAGTTTGTAACAGCTATGTATACTCCAGTAAGTGTGTTTTTCAGGTTTGTGCCCTCAATGAATGTCATTCTTTACCATGGGACAAGAAAAGAAAGACAGGAGATACAACAAAGGCATATGCCTAGAGCAATTAGTCCTACATTTCCTGTTATTCTCACTTCTTATGAGATTGCAATGAATGATTCGAAACATCTGTCACGTTACACATGGAAATATGTTGTTGTGGATGAGGTAGTAATCTATATAAATTTTTTTATTCTATCCTTCCCCTTCCTTGTTGTGTTCAAGCATAAGCTTTTAATGCTTTGACATATTTTAATTTATGTGGATGTAAAACTTCTCTGAAGGGACATCGGTTAAAAAATACACACTGCAAACTATTGAGAGAGTTGAGACGGTTCCCTATAGATAACAAGCTTCTGCTGACTGGGACACCTTTGCAGAACAACTTGGCTGAACTTTGGTCATTGTTGAATTTTATTCTGCCTGATATATTTTCATCTCATGAAGAGTTTGAATCTTGGTATATACTTTTGAGTATCTAGTTCATTCTCCTTTTATTTTTTACTCCATTTATTTAATTACCAGGCAGTTGGAAATCTTGAAATGTATTTGCTAAATAAGAAACAAAGTTTTCTACTGATCTGAAGATATCTGATATATGTTCTGTGGTGGAATCTCTTTCTCAGGTTCGATCTGTCAGGGAAGTGCAGCAATGAAGCCCAGGGGGAGCAGTTAGAAGAAAAAAGAAGGGTTCAAGTGTGTATGGCTATATACATCCTGTGTCAATTAGTGTGCAGATGCAATAGAAGATGCTCAACAATAAAATGATTATTTTCAGGTGATATCAAAGCTCCATTCGATATTACGGCCATTTCTTCTGAGGAGAATGAAGGAAGATGTAGAGCAGATGCTTCCTCGGAAAAAGGAGATCATTTTATATGCTAATATGTCTGCGCATCAAAAACAGTTACAGGAACATCTTGTGAACAAAACACTGGAGAACCATTTGATGAAAAAGACAGAAAACAGTAAGCAAATATTCATAGTAATCTTTTGGCATCTGATATTCAAAAAAGGATTCTCTTTTAATATGTAGATTAGTATTTTTCTAAAGAATGAATAGCTGAAAAAACAAGGTACTTGATGTGTTTATTTTTTGGTATTATGTTGTGTTAATTTGTAGTTTGTGCTGCAGTTCTTGGAAGGCCTGGCATGAAAGGAAAACTGAATAACTTGGTAGTTCAGCTGAGAAAGAATTGCAACCATCCTGACCTTTTGGAATCTGATTTTGATGGATCATGTATGCTCTGTGTACTCAGTTGAATGTGTCTGGATGAGAATTGGGAAATGGGCTTTCTAAAGCTTTATATGTATTCTTTACATTTTTTTGCAGATACTTATCCACCCATTCAAGAGTTAGTGGAACAATGTGGCAAATTTCAGTTGCTTGACAGATTATTGGCACAACTGCTTGCTCGAAAGCACAAAGTATGGTTGTAACAGTCGGTTCATTTGAAAAATACAACCAAATAAATAGAGAGCTCAACATAATACACTTTGCACATTGCAGGTTCTAATTTTCTCACAGTGGAGTAAGGTTTTGGACATAATTGATTACTATTTTAGTGAGAAAGGCCTTCAAGTATTTAGAATTGATGGAAAAGTAAAATTGGATGAAAGGAAAAGACAAGTAGGTGATTTATAGAATCTTTTTTTCCAACTTTTTATTGTATACTTTCTTCATTTCAAGAAGTCTATCTTTTTTTTTACCTCATTCTATCTTTATTTTTAAAATATTTTTTCATTTTGTTATGGTTGCTGCTTCATTACGTTTTGTTTTTCATATTCTTAATAGATCCAGGAGTTCAATGATTCAAACAGCAATGCCAGAATATTCCTACTAAGCACACGTGCTGGGGGGCTTGGTATCAACTTGACTGCAGCTGACACTTGTATACTCTATGACAGTGACTGGGTAAATTTTCCTTCTATTGTGTCTAGTTTATTTTACGGTTCATCTTAACAAGCTGTGATTAATGAAGCCAGTGCCTTATGAAACCACAAAATGAATATTTGATTATGTGTCTTACTTTTTTGTTTCCGACTCTGGAATGGCAGAATCCTCAAATGGATCTGCAGGCCATGGATAGATGCCACAGGATCGGACAGACTCGGCCCGTTCATGTTTACAGGCTGGCAACATCTCACTCTGTTGAAGTATTTCAACGAGGACTTTTTCTTATTTCCAAGTTTATTTCACAATTTTTTGGGAAGAAGGTAATTATTCTTTTATGCCAGGGTCGTATGTTGAAGAAAGCATTTGGGAAGTTGAAACTTGAGCAATTGGTTATTGGAAAAGGACAATTCCAGCAAGAGAGAAGTAAAGCTAACACCTTGGAGGTTAGTGTATCTCTAATTTTTAGTAATTTTTTCCTTTCTCCATCTCTCTCTTTCACTTTCTCACCCTGTCTTTCTTTCGTAGTTTTGTCATGTTTTGTTTTTATTTTTTATGTCCTTCAACAGAAAAGGGCGAGTAAACAAAGAAAGAATCATGGTACTTAAATGGTAAGGCTCAAGAAGGCATTTAAAGAAAGGATATTTAAAGACTGGCTGGTTATAGGGATGAGAGTGGAAAATATTTTGTATGAGAGGCTGTGGCTGCTTGACCTATACAACAAGCTAAACTTCTCAAACGGAAGATAAAAAAAAATAGCTATTTGCGCAAAAATATAGAAGCTGCTTGAGATGGTTTCCACATTTTTTGTCAAAGACCTAGGAACCAAGGTTTTAGCCTTGTCTGTCAATCGGCCACTAAGAAGTAGGGGTGGCATTGAATCGAACCGAGCCCGACCATGCCTATATTTGAGCCGGTCTTGATTTAAATATTTCGAACTCAAGCTCGAGCCGAGCCTAGCCTCGAGCCTAAAATTGTAATCGAGTTCGAACCCTATAATTTTAACAAGTTTGAGCTCCAACTTACATTTAAAACTTTGCATAAAATACATGTCAAATAAATTGTATATAAAATTATGCATAAATTATACATAAAATTGGGCATGACCTCTACTTAAAATAGGGCATAACCTCTGTATATTAAGCCTGCGATGGTGGTTGAGCAGAGTGGATGGCGGCAGTGAGGCGATGAGGACGTTGGGCGACAGTGATGGCAAAAGCATCAGAGAGGGGGGAATGAGAGACGAAGACAGAGAAGAGGGAGAGAAGGTTGCAGGAGGGGCTCGGCAGTGATAAATCAGTGATGGCAGACAGGGGGAAGAAGAAATTAATTTCTCGGGAATTAAGGGGAGGAAGAAATCGGCGGGACCTCTTCAACGGAGGCGGGAGAACGAAAGATGGGGGGAGGAACGAACTCGAAGAGACTTCCCGCCTTTGCACTCGGGCCCTTGTTAAGTTAACAAGCCGGCTCGCGAGTTTTCGAACCGAACCATGGTTCGGTCGAGCTCGGCTCGTTAACTTAAACACGCCTGATCTGGATCTTGAACTCGGTTTGAGATCTAGATAAACCGAATCGAACCGAGCCAAGCTCGAGCCGCTTGCGAACTGGCTCGGTTCGATGCCACCCCTACTAAGAAGTAATGGTTACAAATGACTTGGATGTAAGTTGTGCTGGATTGTTTGGAAAAGGTGGGTTAACAATTGTCAAAGATAGATAAAATAGTTTAATGTAAGAGATTTGTGAGCAGACGTTGGTGGGGACACTAGTATGCCCATCGGGCCTCAGTGGACCCACCAATTATGGTTGAAATTATTTTTATAGTTATTTTATTTTTAGTTTATCTTTTCTGATTTTACTGGATTTGATTAGATAATGATCTTATTTATTTTGAATTTTGAATTTTAAATTTTATTTTTAGTTTCTCTTTCCTGATTTTATTGGATTTGATCAGATAGTGATCTTATCCATTTTTCTTATCCATTTTGGATTTTAATTTTAATTTTATTTATTTATAGACTATAATAGGATGTTGAAAATAATTTCGAAGATGAATTAATAAAATCACCATGTTTCTGGTCTCTCCGTCCTCTTTTTTAATTTTTTTCTCTTTCTTTCTTCTTCTAAATTATTCTTTTCAATTCTCCTATTTTTCATTCCAAATTCTCATTTTTTTTTCCTTTCACTTTTTAATTCTAACAATTAACCGACATTCGGATACGACAATTAAAATTATGCCTTGTCCTGCATCACTGGAATTATTATGTCTAATGGTATTTCTTCTTCATTGCTACTAGCGGAATTGATCTTGTTGTCCAGGTTGTCATGCAATTTTTTTTCATGACTCGACATTTCACTTTGTGTTACATCTTCATGTTATGGAAAGTTAAAATCATGGAAGGTGGAAATAATCTAGCAAATACTTTTTTCGTAAAAGTGAAATTAGTTTTTAAGTAATACACAACATGAAGCAGATGCTGATTTTGGTTGTTATTTTCCATCAAGATGTCAATCCTAACAGACAAGGATGTCTTCTCTACAGGATGAAAAATTAATTACTCTTCACCAGTTCTTAGTTGTACTTGGTGATTTTTCATTTATGAACCTGTGTTTTTTTATATTTTCAAGGAAATAAATGTATGTTTTTATTGAAGTTTTTTTTTTTTGGGTAATTGTCTTGTACAAGAATTATTAAGAAAGGCACTTCAAAATAGTACATTACAATTTGGAGTGAGCCATCAATTAATGGCTTATACATGTGTATATTCACTGTTGGCTGGAATGTATCACCAACGTCAACCAGTATATTGTTCCAAGAGATGGAGTTGATGTGGTCATAGAATGGCTTGCTACTGCTTAAAGACTTGGCCCTTAGGGATAAAGTGAAATCTGCTTGTTCTTCTTCACTCGCTTTGTTCTGAAGTTGAACAATATCTGGTTATGGTTGGACTTTGCAGGAAGAAGAGAGTGGGGGAGAGTAGGGCTTACAAAACCCTCTATTTATAATTTAATCAATACAAAAAATTACATCTATGTTCCTGATCTCTTTTAACCCTAGGCATTGACTTTCTACTGGAAATGACTTTCCTAGAAAACAAAGCAAGTTGGATAAACCTAGTTATACTTTTCAACAGTTTTCAAGTTCAAGATTTTTGTCTACCATGATGCTTCTTGAGTATCTAGAAAGAAACTAAAAAGACTTTTCAAGTATTTTATTCTCCTGGGACTCCAAATCATGTAAATCTCTAACATTTATCTATGATTGTGTCCATCTGATTCACTTACCGTCTTCATTTATCATGGATACTTGTGTAAACCATGTTGACATTTCAGTGTTTTATGCAGGAATATGAGTTATTGGCTTTGCTTCAGGATGCAGAAGACGCTGAGGACAAGCTAATTCAGACGGATATTAGTGACGAAGATCTTCTCAAGGTCTTGGACCGCAGTGACTTGGCGGCGGGTTCCATAGACGATAACAGTAACAACGTGCCAAATGTCAACACTCTTCCTCTTAAAGGAGCTGGGTGGGAGGTGGTTATACCATCTAAAAGTGGCAGTAGCATGCTCTCCTCCGTTACCAGTTGAGGTACTATGCTTCTGGTCCTCTCTTTAGAGTGAAAAAATTTTGGTGGGATATATCTAGGAGTGCAAGATTGCTTCAGTGTTTTGCTGAGGGAGAACGTTGAAATCCTACATGATTTTGTTGAAGAGTGTGGGTAAGTCGGGATGATCGCACTAATTGTGGTGAATGAAGTTCAAAACCGTGTGATTTTGTGTCGGGAAGGTCAGTGAAAAACTTAATTTTCTTGCCATTACTAGCATTGGCTTTCTGTATAGGTTTTTTGTAAAGAGGGAAGGGATTTACTATGAGACTAGTTTTATTCTTCTTTTGGAACTAACAAGCACCAGTTTGGTCACTAAATATTGGTTTACGAGATTCTGACCAATCAATGAATGAAATTTCGGTTTTCCCTCTGAGTCTCATGTCTCCAACCGTCTTCTTGCACCACTTCTATTCGCAGAGTGCAGCAAAGAAAGAAAAGAGAAAAGAAGCCCACTTTCCTCTCCCCTCTTTTGGGTTTATCTCTGCCGTTCCTAAACGAACACATCTCCATGAGCAGAACAATGACTTGATTCATTTCGATCCAGAGCAGCAGAAAGGCTAGAAGTCCATTTCTTGTTATTTGGGCGTACAGGAAAACGGGCTTCTCTCCCTCCTGCCATGAAACCCAATGTCGTCCTCCTACTTTCTCTGGCCTTTATCCTCTCAATTGATCCAACAAAAGCAAAGTTCTCAGTTCTTCTCAACTGCGGCTCAACCACAGATGGTACAGATGCGGATGGGGGAGAATGGTAAGCAGAATACCAACTATCTTGCTTCTTCTTCAGGCGATATTCTCCTGGCCAGAGTTCAATATCAAGACCCAGCTCTCCATTCCGAAGTCCCTTACATGTCCGCGAGGATCTTCCACCAAGTTTCTTCCTACCAGTTTCGGATTCTAGAAAGACAGTTTGGGTGAGACTGCACTTTTATCCCTCCTCTTACAGTGGTCTCGATGCCTTCGACTCCTTTTTCTCGGTTATGGCCGACGGATATGCTCTTCTGAGCAAATTCAGTGCGGCCATTACAGCACAAGCCCTCGCGCAGGCCTACATTTTGAAGGAATACTCTTTAAGCCCTTCCTCCTCCACTCTCAATCTCACCTTCGTTCCCACCGACAAGTACAACAATTTCTACGCTTTCATCAATGGCATCGAGGTAATTTCCATGCCCGATTTTTAGATTCTCCTGCGATTTTGGCTGGGTTTTCAGATCAAACATTTGAAGTCGGAGCCTCCACATTGCAGACCATGTTCAGATTGAACGTGGGCAGGCAGTTCATTGCTCCGGCTAATGACTCTGGGCTTTCTCGTGCATGGTAGTCTACTCGCCTTACATCTTTGGCGCCGGGTCACCTTCTCTGCCGACAACAATGTCGGGGTAAAGAAACCGAAGCCCGACTATATTGCTTCCCGTGATGTTTACAGTTCGAGAAGATCCATGGGGCCTGATCCAAAAGTGAACATGAACTTCAACCTTACGTGGGTCTTCACTGTTGATGCGAAGTACACCTACGTGGTAAGATTGCACTTCTGCGAGCTTCAGCTTGACAAGATTAACCAGAGGGTGTTCGACATTTTTCTGAACAATCAGACAGCTGGGGAGGCTGCCGATGTGATCGCATGGACGGACGCGAAAGGAGAACCGACTCACAAGGACTACGCTGTTTACGTTCAGGACTTGTCGGGGGATGATCAGCTCTTTGTGGTCATGCATCCGAACGCCGACATGAAGCCTGAATTTTACGACTCCGTTCTCAATGGGCAACGAAACGGCTGGGAGCTTGGCGGGGCCAAACCCTGACCCCTCTCCGATGCTTCTTAAGGTGGAATCCATGTTTGTGGCCGGTAAAGAAGCCAGGTCAAGTACTCATCGCGTCAGAGTGATAGGAGGCGTGACCGGAAGAGCTGCCGCAGTTGGTTTGGAGCATTTAAACCAGAATAAATTCTTCTATGCTAGTGTCTATACCCATAAATTCAACTTGGAGGGAGGGGGCAGAAAGAGAATAGTGGTAAACCCTCGAGATAAGTTTGGAAACCAGACAAAAAAGAGAAGAAAATGGAAGAGAGTCATTTTCGGTTGTTTGACAGCAAAGGATCCTTGAGAGAAAAGAAGAGAGAAAGTCATTTTTTCTCTTTAGTTAACAGACTTTCTCTAAAAAAATGATGGAATATTGAAAGAAAAGAAAAAAAAGACAAATTAGAGAGAATTTTATCATGCATGTTTTTTATTTTAGACCCTGCCTTGGATCCTCTGTTGCTAATGAGACGAGCCAAGCTCCGTTCCTTCCCTTTGTTGTGCAAAATGCTCACTGATATGAGGGTACCTCTCTCTTCTTCTTCCCCCTCTTCTCTCTCTCTCTCTCTCTCTCTCTCTCTCTCACACACACACACACATCTTCTAATGCCGATTATCTCAACAATCTTCCATTTTTGCTCCCACTCTCTCATTTTGATTTCAACTTTTTTTTTTAGATCTATGTTGCTCTTATTTCTTCTCCCCTTCTAAATATCTCTGCTTCTTGTGCACGCTTGTGCTATGTAGGGGTTTGAGATGATGCAAATAAATATACTTTTATGCTATCCTTTTAGGTTTAGGGTGTCCAAGAGTCTAAGTTGTTGACCGATTGTTGACTCCCTTCTTGATTTTGATGATAATAAAACTTAATTGAGCTAAAAATTACAATTCAAGTACTTTTGATGCATTTCCTTTAAGAGAGAAAACTCAAAAGGTCTAAGCAATGAATCGGCACAAACTTCTCAAGTACCTTGAGCTCCATGGAATGACAAAGTGTTCACGAAAAGCACCCTAAAAAAGATGTAGATAACTAAAACTAGAGTTTAAAATGTATTGAAAAATGTCAAAACCCAGTCTATGAAAGAGAACGGCCCAATCCTTCCAAAATTTGAATTACAATGTAAATTTTGGAGCTTTAGGTCACATTTGTATTCAAATATGTTTTTTATCAGAATATATATATTCACACATATTAAAATCATTTAGGATCACAAAATTCTATACTTTAAAATTTTGTATAGTTAACTGGCACTGGAATGATTGATCAACATCTGTCAATGATTGATCAACCAAAAGTGCACAAGCAAAAAATCTAAAGCATGATCGATCATCTAGAACATGTCCAAACTGTGTTGTAAAGTATAAACGATCAACCCAAGTGGATTGATCAATCAATACTATCTAGGCAATATAAATTCATGTTGATCGATTTATCAACCTCTTTAGACTGATCAATCATACATAATTTTGCCAACCAGGGACATAAAACATGATCGATCATACTTGTTATGTACTACAAATATGAATTCTGATTGATCGATCATACCTTGTATATGGATTGATCAACTTAAAATTCAAACCCAACGAGAAGATATTGATCGATCATTCCATCTATCAATAAGTCAATTTTTGACAAAAATATAGTCATTATACACGATTGATCGATCAATCACTTTACATTGATCAATATAAAATCAACTTTTTGCAATGAGTAAAAATTGACTAGTTTGGCTTGAGGAACTTATAAATAACCCACTAAACCTTTCATTGAGAACTTAATGAGTTTTTATTGGCATACCTACTTCAATTCATTATCATTCTCTTAAAATTCCTTCCTAATTTCTATTTTGAGAAAGAGAGAGCCTATTGCATATCTCTTCCATTCCTTTCTCATTTCCAACTCCTTGCATATATCTTAGACAAACTCCTATCTACTCCATAGTGCATCAAAAGCTGGAAGCTTGGAACTCTCAAAGAGAAGGTTAACTTTTCACATTTTAAAGGGTGTAAGTTTTACTTTTCTTTGTAAATTTTCATTTCTTGATAAATTCATTTAGAAGCTTGTTAAATCTAGATAGAAACGCCTACTAGAGCTAGAATCTAATTAATTTTTTGAAAAAAAATATTAGTGTAATCATGTATTTGAGCATACACGTGGCTCGAAGGAGAGCCAAAATTTCTTTTTTGCAATTCCAAACTAATAGAGAGATTATTAGTGAAATTTTCCAAGCATGGGTTCTTGGGTGGTGAATACCAATAAGATAACATTGATAACAAAACTTTTAGTGTTCAATTATGGTATGTGATTTTTTTCTCCTTATTTGCATTTTTGTTTACTTTATCTTCCATAGTTTAAAATTGTAAAAACTCAATTCACCCGTCTTGAGAAGCCACCTAGGCCAACACAGGTATGTGAGTTCTCCATGTACTCTTAAGTTTTCTTTGTTTTTTATTTTTCTTTTTCTCCCTATAGTGTTAGTGTCCAATCCATTCTATGTTCATTGTCTACAATTGTTGATGTTGTAACTTAGAATAGTATATGAGATTTGGAAGTACTTACAAGTTTTCAATGAATGTCATAGATCTTCCTTTACTTTCATTTCTGGTTTGTGTTTTCAATATTTGATTTAAAACTTTTAGAAAGTGAAGCATTTAAACTCAAGTTTATTTTATTACAAAGGGAGACATGAAATCTTAAATATTTTTTTTAACTTGGTTAAAATAGATAGAAAATCTCTCCTCATAATCACGGGCTTGAATGAGTTTTGGATTCTTTCTCTATGAAACAAGACTAACCCTTCAAAACCAACATGACCCTGAATTAAAGAGCCAATTTACTATCATCAATGGTCACTCGAACAAACTATTCCAAAATCTGAACTTCGAATGCCTTACCTGGTCTAACAAAATTTTGGCTCTGGTGTCATTGGTACTATCCAACTCAACAATAGGCTTTTCAAATCCATGCAATTCCCATTTTTTGTACTTTCTCTCTTGGGAACTCTTTCTAATGAATCCTCCCTACTCATTGTTTTGAAAAGAAAAGAATAGTTTTTCAAGTAATCTTATGAGAATGACATGCAATATTACTTAAGTAGATTCTTAAATTTCTTTGATGCTCCCTGTGACTTGGAAACTGAGCTTTATGAAAAAGATGGAAAGGTCTAACAAAATTTTGGCTCTGGTGTCATTGGTACTATCCAACTCAACAATAGGCTTTTCAAATCCATGCAATTCCCATTTTTTGTACTTTCTCTCTTGGGAGCTCTTTCTAATGAATCCTCCCTACTCATTGGTTTGAAAAGAAAAGAATAGTTTTTCAAGTAATCTTATGAGAATGACATGCAATATTACTTAAGTAGATTCTTAAATTTCTTTGATGCTCCCTATGACTTGGAAACTGAGCTTTATGAAAAAGATGGAAAGGGAACTCCTTCAACTCGTAAAGATATCATAAAATCAAAATGAGCCTTGTGGATTGTTCAATTTTGTTATGCAGATCACTCTCTCATGATTTACATTAATAATTGTAGACACACCTGAGTACTGGCTTTGTTTTTTCATGAATAATTGGTTCATGGCTAAAGCTTATTAAAAAGTGTTTAAATGATCTTATTAGAATGTAAGAAGGGTAAGTAAATTACATGCAAGCACAAAAATGCCCCTATCAGCCAAAAAACCCCATAAAAACATAACTTAATGTGATAATAAGGTGCCCAATCGACCTCATAACTAACAATAGTTGACACTAAAAGAGAGAGGACTTACATGAGTACAATTACCAAAACTACACTTCTTACATTCTAATAGATCTTTTAAGACCTATTTGTTCTCAGCCATCAAACTTGTCTTGCTTAACTCTTCCATATCATTTCATCACATATGGAATGGTCATAACCGCAAATTTAGGGTGAAGTAGTGATTGATAGAGCTGGTCATGTGCAAGTGCTACAATAGACAAGAACTTGTACATAGTTGATGGTGGTGACAACATAAGTGGTTTTGTTTGAAAGTTATATTATTTCACATTTCACTATATTACTCTACATTTCAGTATGATGGGGAGGCTGGATATTTTGTACACAGGTGCACTAGATTCCCTCGTCTTAAATATGTCAAAACTTACTTGGTCAGAGATGACTAGTGTACACAAACGAAATCCACTTTTCTATTTATTTTAACACTTTCAATTATCTTTGGTAATAAAACGCTGACATGTTATTTTGTTCATACAATATGAAGGGTTCTTGACATTATGAGAAAGGACTCACTGAATGATCCTAAAATATAACATATTGCCTTTTTGGCCAAAATTTTCATAGATCAGGTTAACTTTTATTTTGCAATATATCCTCTCCATTTTTACTTTCAAACTAATATATTGAAAGAACTAATCAAATTGACGTTTTTAAGAACTTGGTAGAATTAAGGTGAACCAAAAATTGGTCAAGCAGACTGTGATGACTTTAGTTTATGGTGTTACCTATGTTGGTGCTCTAAAGCAGATTAAAAAAAGATTAGAAGAGAAAGATCATATCAAATATGAGACATTATTGTTTAATGACCAAGGATATCGAGAAGCTTAATTGTTTAAGAAGATTCCTTCATTCTAATGTAGCTTTCACAAGCAACTTTTTCAAAACCTACATATATTGATAAAGAATATTAGATGCATGTATTCAACATTAAAAGCAATAAGATTTTTCTCCTGCATTTAAAAAAAAAAAGTCTTTGCTACTCTTTTGGGTGTTTTTTCTTATCAATTTTCATATTTTTGTTTATCTAATCACAACAGTTACTCTCGTAGATAAAGTCATTTATATGTGCCCAACTTTATTATGCATTTGGTCCAATTGACATGGTTAAGTTTATTACTTGGTTTAAGTTTTTGACATTCATGTGCATACTACATCTTAACATAGGCATCAACTAGTATGAAGGTATTGTTGTTTGAATGGTAGTGGTTGTGTGATGTCATAGTCAAAATGTGAATTGTGGATGTTGATTTTGACCTTAAATCATTTTATCAACCACTTATGAGATTTTTTGGATCATGTTCCTTCAACTATTTTGCCCTTTAAATAGTGAAATTTTATTTTGGGATGGTGTATCATTGATCCCTTGGACCATATATTCAAGCGTAGTCTCCAACAATCCATGCAAATAAGCCTATGTTCATATTAACATAATTTAAAAACGACAAAATATTAAATATTTATGCTTGGAGTTTTTACTCTAAAAGTTTCTTGTATATCTTTTTGTGATTGTTTAGTTATTTTTCTATGTTGTAAAATATTTTTTTTGGTGTAGATAACTTTAGCAACAAAATGTCAAATATTTATGCTTGGTCTAGATATAATTTAAGAAATAAAAAGAAATAGTTTGTCTTCAAATTCATTTGTTGCAACTTGAATTGACTAGTGGTTTGGGAATTTTATAGGTGATTGCTTCGAAGAATCTGCTAGTGAGAGGGGTAACTCCTCTAGAACTTCCTGTTGTGCAACCATATTGGAGATGTGAACAACATCTACTGAGTTTTAGACTAATTTGTACAGAATACCTAGCATCTTTTATTATACTCTTTTTTTCTCTAAAAAATGGCAATGGCTTTCATTCATTCATACCTAGCATCTTTTATTATACTTTTTTTTCCTCTAAAAAATGGCAATGGCTTTCATTCATGAGAGCATTCAAAAAACTACAGGGTTCGAAGGGAATGTTTCCAATTTATTATACTTGTATAATTTCACTAAAAAATATTTTTTTATAATACATTTTAAGTAATATTCATAAATAAAAATCTTGATAATATTGATTTTAATTGATAAAAATAATTTTATCGATAATATTTTAATACTCATAGATATTTTAGATATTAGGCTTATATATAATTTTAATCATTAAAAATTTAAAATTATTAAAATTTATTTTCTTTTCCATTTTCCTTGTGCATCCAAACAAGATATTGGTGTGGTTCTCTTTTGCTTTCTTTCTTATTTTCCAATAGCATCCAAACAAGAGAAAAAAAAAAAAAATTTCTTTTTCTCTTTCTTTTCTTTGCTTTTCACTTTCTATGTTCCAAACACCTTAAATTCTAGAATACAAACAATCAGTCGATTCAACTTAAACCTAAATGTGTTTTTTTCTTAAGATTATAAATAAAAGTTTAGTTTGATGCGAGCAATTGGGGTTTTGTGTGAAAATCATCTTGTTCATAGCAGTATTTATGATTTCTCATTTAAAGAGGAGCATACCAATATCTTGAGAATAACATTGGAAGTAGGTTGTTGCAGAATGTAAAATCAAAAGAGGAAAAGCATCCAGCTACCCTATTATCAAAATCATGAAGATTTGTGCTGTTCATGGAGACAAATTTTCTTTTTGGCCATTTTTCCATTGGATAAAATTGTCGGAAACTTAATTCTTTATCCCCTTCAATAATTTGTGCTAAAAAAGATTAGAGGAAAAAGTTTTCTTGTCTCTTAAAATCGAAAAGCTATCAATAGTTTAAGGCAAAAAGAAAGCATCAAGCACATTTGAGCTGAAACTTACGATTGCTCTTACAGTCAGAAATTATCTGCATTGTTCTTCTTCTTAGGCTGGCAGGTGATGGTTGAAAACATCAAATCCTGATTACCACCAGTTGAAACTTTGGATCAAGGTTTATGCCATCCATTTTTCAGAAACAGTTACACTGCAGCTAGCACTTGGCAGTGTGAACTAGATTTTCAGACGAAAAATTAGCCTTTCGTGCCTGCAAATCACGGACTCCTCACAGGTCATGCACGTTCCATAACGGGTTGGACCTCCATTGTTGTCAATATTTGAGGTATTGACATGCCCCCCGAAAGAACTATTTCTGAACAGAAAACAATCCCAAGTTATAAAAAGGACCATAAAACACCCAAAACTTGCATCTGTGAATTGAAGTAAAGGCTCTGGACAGTAGAAGATCAAAGCAAGATTCTTACCAAGCCCTTCCCTGATTGATAAATTTGGTCTGATAATATCCTTGGGATTGATCAGGAAAACGTCTCCAATGTAAAGATGGTTGGTGGGCACATAGACACAGCAAAGCTCCTCATCACCGACGCTACTTCTGAGGACCAATGTGTTTGTGATGAAGCCAAAAGCATGTTCACCAATACGTGGATGCCTGATTATAGCCACTTCCTTGAAAGCTTGGGAGTTCTGATCTGTGATCATCTAATGCTAAGGAGCCTCAACAGTATAAGAAAACTTTTTGTTAGAATTTATTCTGGGGAAAAGGCGAATTGGTTTACCAGGGGAGATTGCTGCACTTATTTGCTTCGAAGCAGAGTAGATTTGGCTCACTAGTGGCATTTTTCTAATAAACCATTCTCCCAGACCAAGCACAGAAGCTCCCAACCACGATGACATGAAAACACCCACAAAGAAGATGAATATGATTGAAGTAATGAATCCGAGACCTGCAAAGTTGCCACACATCTGGTTTTTAAATCTTGCTGATATGTTCTCCGGTAGGTACCATACATACAATTAGGGACTCCTATAAGCATATGGTGAGAATCAGAAAAAAACATCTAATTTCATTAGTTCCCAATTGATAAAATCCTTGTTCTTCGTTTTTAATCCTACAAATTAATGCTTCGTTCTTAGGAAAATAGAGAACCATTTCCTGTTTTACTTTCATCTAGCTAGTTATTAGAGCATCTAAAAATTCTGACTCCTAGGAGCATCCAGACTTAACCATTGAAAGTTACAGTGATCTTCTTTCAGCAAAAAGACACGAATCAAATGCTAACTGAATTAAGGGTTGCCGTTAACTGACTTCAATGGCTAGCAAACTGAACTTACCAAATATATTGATTCCAAGATGAGCATAGATGGGAGAAAAGAAGCCATCCACAAAATGAAAGAACCACCATGTGATGTAAAATGTTATTGCAATCGGAAGCAGAATGAAACTGCAAGGGAAGAAGACGACAAACCATTAACAGCTGATACAAGCATAGAAACTAACCGGTGAATCAAGCCTCTTTTTTCAATCTCCACAGAAATTTCTCTCTTTTCCATGAGCTTTCCATAAGTTCAGGTTATCCTTCTAACGTGTGATTCTGTGTGGAGGATGCTTCTGAGGCCAGAAAAATGTTATGCATCCGGAATCATCCTAGCGCATCATGAGGGATACAAACAATATCCCGGTAATCATGGATTAAGTTAAACAAGGATAGCCTTCTAGTCTCACATGAAAGAATTTGAGGGAAGAACTTACGTTCCAGACATGAACTTTTTGGTTGCCCAACTCCGAACGACTTTCGAAACTGCCTGTGACATACAACCCACAATAACCAAGTCTTTTCACCATAAAAATGTAAGAAAATCACTGAAGATGAAGAAACGAAAACATCATCAATATAAATTAAAAATCACTTTTTCCCACGATTCCTAATTTTGAAAAAAAAAAAACTCAAAATAGAGACAAACAAAAGGAGCGTCAAACCTGTATCGATTAAGGGAGCAGGACGTGAGTTCAACAATGCAATGTAAGAAAAGAAGAGAGAAAACAGAGGAATTTTTTTTGAAAAAGAGGAAACAAGGCACTATGACAATCCAGAACGAGAAATCAACAGAAGCCCAAAACATTCATAAACAATGAGATTTGAAGAAAACTTGTGTACCTCTCTGCCTGTATGATGAGCAGAAGAAACGGGAGGAGCGATAATGGGAGGAGACGAAACGGGGGAGGAGCCATATTGATGCGAACCACCGACAGGGATGAGAAGCTCTCTATCTCTCTCTTTCTCTCGCCCAGCCATCGATTGAGGTCTTTTTGCGTCTCTGTCCTCTGTATAACCAACTCTATGAAGAAACGGATTGCTTCCATCGTGCGAATCGAGCATTGAGTTGATGCAGGACTCAGCAGAGACTCGGTGCGTCCTTGTAGAGTGTTTTGGCAACCCGATTCGTTCATAAATCTATTTCACACCCACATGTCCTAAGTCTTCTATGCCATAAAATGTATGTTCATTATTAGCCATTTCATAAGTGTTGGCCTACGTGGCATCTCAAGACAAATCGTGAATTGAGAATAAAAATTTTAAATTTAGTGCTTAATGTACAAAAATAATCGAGAAACTAAGTTGAAAATGTACACACCACAATGAGATCAAGATTTTTGTTTTCGATGTTCCTCGCATAAAAATTCTTACTTAGAAAGATTCAATAATATGCTCTATTGGCCAAAAATTATAAAAAAGATTCTAACTGTTTTCAAGCCAACTTTAATACTCAATTACACTTTCCAATTTATCTCAAAGAGAATCACATACAACTAGACTCTAGCTCTAATGGGCAATTCACTTCTAGATTTAACGGTTCTAAAAGGAAACCTTAAACCTCCCTTGAAAAAGATAACCACTCTCGGAGTGTCTCCAAGCTTCCGTCACTTTAAGCATGAATAATAATGTTTTTAGAGCCTTGGAAGAACTAAGTGTTAAGAATTAGACGCACTAATTCAATACTAATGAGAGCAATAATAATCGCAGAAGAAGAAAAGATATCAAACACAAGAACATAAGATTTATATAGGTTCCCCTCAAGGTGAGACTACGTCCTGTCTTTCGCCGTTACAATAACTCACAATAATGATGACGTAGTTTACAAGATAAATAACCTTTCACTCCTGTAACTCAGGATTCTCGATGGAGACCCTAATTAAGGTGCACCCAAATATAAAGGTGAAATTCCCAAACTACCCTTACTAAATAGTAATCAAAATATCCCCCCTCCCCCTCCCCACGACGACCTTACCGCAAAGGTCGATCTGTGTGCTGACTCTACGTATGGCATTAATTAGGTTCCACAACTTAACACTATGAATCCCAAGAATTGCATGAGGATTTTTTTAAAATTTGGTTGCAATCGGGATTTCTCTTATAAAAGGGTAACATTAGTAATTTGCGCATGAGAAAACTTCTTGAAAGTTTAAGTTTGCCAATAAATGATCAATGAATTCTGAAGGATGAGTTCAGGTCCCCATTTATAAGTTTCTTGGTAAAACTATTTGTTTTAGACCGTTGTAGAAAAAACTGCATAAAAGAGTTAATTGATCACACCTTTTTATTGATCCATAAATCACCCTCCAACAATTATATTTTGGAGTTCCTATGGCCTTATAATCGATCGTATCATTGATCAAAGTATTTTTTAAACTTTTTGTAGCAGATTGATCAATCATACTTTATACACTGGCCTAGCAGGATTATGGTTGGTCAATCATGCTTACATAGGTTTATTGATCATGCTTTGTATCTTCTCTTTTATCTTGTGTTCCAATTCTTCACCTTAGATCATTGATTTTGGAACATTTGAACATCTTACTTGTAAAATTGGAAATTTATCTTCTTTGTCTCCATGTGCTACAAACTGATTTGTATCTATTGCAGATGGATCTCAAACTAAAGTCTAAGGAACTGGCCAAGAAATTCATTCTAACCTTTTCCATTTCTTATTGTGCCTTTTAGGACAAGATAAATGGGTGATTGATTTTGGTTGTGAGAAAGGACTCTATTTCTTGGACCCTTAAGTTCTAATGGTTGTAACAACAACAAATTAAGATGCAATACAATGGCATAATAGGTTTGGTCATCCCTTGTGGTCTAGTTTAAAAACATTGGTTCCATCTTTTAAGCTTCTAAGTTGTCTTGAGAGCTTTGTGATCTTGGGAAACATCAAGATTTTGTTTTCTTACCCAGGCATGATAAAGTGGCTTTAAGTTTTTTTTCATTAGTTCATTCATATGTTTGGGGACTAGTTAATGTATCAAACATTACTCACTCTTAAGTATTTTGTTATATTTGTGAATGATCATACTCAAGTAACTTGACTTTATTCAATGAAAGACATAACAAAGGTTTTCTCTATCTTTGACTCCTTTTGTGAAAAGGTCGAGACTCAATTGAACAAAAAAAAAAAACAAGTTTTTCGATATGATAATGCTAAGGAATATTTCTCTTCTTAGTTTCATTCTTTATGTCAACCTGACTTTGTACCTTTCTGTGGATCCATCTGTAAAAGGGCTTTGTTATTCAATTTCTTCATGCTTACATAGCTCAACAAAATAGTGTATCTAAAATAAAGAAAAAACATCTTGTAGAGGTTGCAAGAACTCTTATAATATCTATGAATGTTCCTCAATATTATTAGTTATATGTTGTCCTCACTGTTTGTTTTCTTATTAATAAAATACCAAGTGTTCCATACGATGAAGAACAGTCCTCTTAATTATTCTCCGATTTCATCTTCATTTCTATTACCCCCTCTAGTGTTTGGTTGCGTTTTTTTTTTTTTTTTCATAATCTTTTCAATACTCAAAATAAATCTAGTCTCAGGGTTGTGAAATATAGTTTCCTTGGCTACTCTAAATATAGAAAAAGGATAAGTGTGGTATTCTCCATCTCTAAAAAAAACTTTTATTTCAGATGATGTCACATTCTATGAAGATCAATCTTGTGGGTATGAGAGAACATGCTTTATAATTTTTTCCTGTAACATTTCGGTTGATAGTTCAATCATTTAAGGTTGATTGATCATACATTTTAAACTTCAATTTCTGCTTTTTTGTTGATCAATTTTTCCTACAAAGATTGATCAACCATACCTTATGTAGGAAGCTTTGTTGCTCTCTAATTAATTGATTATACATGTAACCAACGATCGATGATTCAATCCGGCAATGTTCTATCCCTCTATAATTAAAGAACTCCCTTAAGGCTTTAGGGAGGAATGTTGGAGAACTCATGGCCGAAGAAAATTGTTGGAGCACGGGCACCCTACTAAATTACTTCCTTGGAGTCACAATAAGTAAATCATTCATGTGTCACTGTATTATATTTCAAATCTGCCTCGCCTAAACATGAGACCAAATTTTCTTATCCAATGTCAAATGGATACTAATCTAGAGGTATTTAAGTCAAGGAAAATTTGTAGATTTTATATTCAATTATGCTAAATCCACAATCGTATATCGAAGATATTATATTTGTCATTCATATTCTTTGGGATGAAAATGCCCATATTTCTAACCTACAACTACCTTATAACATAGAATTATAACCGTATATAACATATTGTTCCATTACAAAAAAAAAATGTCCTTGTTTCTAGCCCAACCTAAGACCTTTTTTTTTTCCCATGGAACAATCATGTAACATAATGGAATACTATGTCATGCACTACTGCAATACTATGTTAAACAATAAATAATAACTATGTTACTCTACAATGGAATACTATGGTACTGTCATAATCCTATGTTATGAGATAATTGTAGGTAGGGATGGCATCGAATCGAGTCAAGCTCAAACTTGCCTATGTTCGAGCCGGGATTGATTTAAATATTTTGAACTCGAGCTCGAGCTGAGTTCGAGCTTCCACCTATATTTAAAACTTTGCATAAAATACATATCAAATAAATTGTATATAAATTATCTATACACTGTACATAAAATTATTTATAAAAGCTGCATAATTATGCATAAACTTTATTCTATAATCAAACACAAAAAACATCATTGAAATATCAATATCAATTTTCAATCACCCAAATAAAAATTATACATCCAATATAATTTTATAAACTCTAGCTATTTCTTTTCATACTAAGGAAACGATATATGAAGTCCCCTTCGCATGAGCAAAATCTCCACCTATGACAAAAACAAAAGAACTTATTATTGTTTGATAAAAAAAATACTCTTCCACTACAAATTACTTAATGTAGTTAAAATATTAAAACAATAGTCCCCACTACATTACCATTATTTATAGCCTCTTAGATTGATAAATTAAGTAATAGTGCCATGATGGGATTTTACTGGAACTGAATTAACTAACTGTGAATGCTTTGTGATTTTCTATATCGATACAATTAGCCTTGAAAAGAACTTCAACTACCATGTGAAAGAAATTGGTAGTTTTATATGCATATATATATATATATATATACACTTACTAACTTTAGACTCTTGCATGAAAAATATCTACTATTTAAAGAAAAGATTTGAGACTTTCTAACAGAGAGTACTTTATTGAAGACTTTCACAAAATAAAACTCTCTTCTTCATAAGATTTTCTGTCTTATTTCTTGTTCTGCTTTGTTTTTTCATAAAGCTGAAAAATAGTACGATAATGATAAAGAGATAAGGGGAAATAAAGAGAATAATGTGTGGGAAATTAACAAAGAAGGAAAAAGTGGAACGGAAGAGGGAAGAAGAGGTTGATTGGTTATTCCATAACAAAAATATATTTCTCTCATTACCAATAAAACTGATCCCCCATAGCAAAGCAACTAGGATAAACCCTTCTTCCTGGAAATCGATGGATATTCTTAGTGTTGTTTCTGAATCGTTCATCTGCTTCTCATTGTAATTTTTGGCTCCATTTGCGGAATCGTTCCTCTACGTATGCAAGCTCTCTCTCTTGATCCGACATAAATTAGGGTTCGTTCTTCTTGGTTCAGAATCATTTTTTTTATTTGGTTGTCTTCCCCTCTACGTTCAACATGAGTTATCACCTTCGATTTTGATTTATAGTGTTACTTTGGTTTTGATTTTTTTTATTTTTTTTATAAGAAATCCATATACTACGACTATTTTGTTAAAGCATATATGTTGTATATTGCATAATTATATACACATGGAAGATGAAGAAGATGATTCAAGTGATGATTTTGGTGGAGAACATTGTGAAAATAATAATGAAAATGAAAATGAAGGCTGATAGTGGTGATGATATTGAAGATGATATGGATACTCAAAGAAGTATTCAGAGGGAGTTTGCAATATAATCTGCAAGAACATCATATTTTCCAGATGATTAACAATTCACATGTAGCAAAATTATTGACTATTATGTTTTAATACTATTAAATATTTTTTTGTGTTATATTTTGTACGTACAATTGTAGTCTTTTTATATTAAATAGGTGATTAGGTTATATTCATATTTTTTTTATTATTACGATGTTTGTATAATACTCTAGGTAATGAATTTAAACATATATAACTATATATATACATTAGTTTAAGAGTGAAATTTTAAACACTTTTAATATAATAATTATATTAAATTTTTATATATTATAAAAGTAAATATTTGTGTAAATATTTTACTTTGTATAAATTATGTTAATAAATTAATATTATTTTGATATTAAAAAATTATAATTTGATTATAGTTTTGATATAAAAGTAAACATTTATTTAATGGTTATATTTAACATTTTATTTATTAAATAATATTAATTTAATTTCTGAAAATAAGATATATCAAAATAATTTATTTAATAAATAATATATCTACACTTTACCCGCAATTTCCATTATGTTCACTAACACAAACAAATAATTTACACTGCATTTTCCATTGTACATGCTAATATAAACAAATATTTTCCACTGCATTTTCCATTGTACACATTAAACAAACAAAGTGTTTCACTTTCCCTCTCACGTTCACTAGGGGAAATACTTACACTTTCCCTCCCACTTCCACCGATTTACAAACTACAATGGCTGTTCAAGCGCTTTCCCTCCCTCTAGCTGCCTCCAGGGTAGACACAGGCACCATAACCTACAATGCCAGACATGAATTAATATAGAATCGATTGACAACTAATCGAAGTGGTGAGATGCCTGGTGATGTTGCTCAATTTAGTTCTTGCATTTAGAGGAGACACCCACATTGGATCCTGCAAAAATTTTAATCTTCTGATCTTGTAAAAGAGAAGAAGACGACATACTTGGGTTTGTGGAGGAAAGCGTCGCTGATTGACTGAAATCGCAGCTCCTTGGACTTCGACCGCCCGTCTGATACAGAAGATTCATGGCATATGCGGCGTGGGAAGCTACAGTGTTGGGCATATAGCAAGCGCCGTCAGGTTGGATCGGTCCACAGTCGATGCCCATGCCGCAGGCATAATCCAGATTCGACTGCAATTCCGCATCCGACACGCCGGACTTTGGCAAGCACCACCCACTCGATTTCCCCGCCGAGGATGACGGAGTCGCCGGACTCACCTTGTAAATGTACCAAAATTATACGTCGTCAGTGACTAGTAACAGGTCGAGATGACAGATTTTCTTCGTTCGATCGACGTTTCATACCTCTCCTCCTCCGCCACCGCTGCTGCTCTTGGAGAGTCCAATGTCGTAGGTCATGGTGAGATCAGGCTTGAAAAGTCCGAATGATCGTTCAGAGGTCGGACCGGGCTTGAGATCCTCGTCGTAGAGGGCGAAGAGATAGGTATCAACTGATTTCCCAGCCATCAATGGAGTTCCCACCAACGAACGGAGGTGAGCGACCAGGTTGCCATTGTAGACCTTGGCATTCTCCACAGTTGCTCCAACCTCGTTGCTGTCTCCTTTGTATGGCCACCCCGTCTCAGCAACTACGATCTCCACCTCCTTGAAGCCCATCGAATCCAGCCCACTCCGGACCGCATCCACCTGTCCCCATCAATAACAGTTAGTCCAGTTAAGTTTGGAACCTAATGGGCTTCACATATGGCCATACAGTTATATGGGCTTGTAAACAGGCTTATTTAAAACAAGTCTAGATCCAGATAAAAACGGCCGTTGAGAGTTGCACCTGGGCGTCGAACATGTTGGTGTAGGTGATCTTGGTGCCGGCGTCGAATCTGCCGGCGTTGGGTTGGAAAAGACAGAAGGCGAGCGTATCGGGGCGGGTGTCGCTCCTGTACGCGAAATACGGGTATGGATTAATGGTAAAAGGAGAGCCGGTGTCGTGGAGAAACTGGAGCATCTGCTTCATAGCGTCGGCGAAACTTGGGTCGAAGCTGCCACTGGAAGGGGGCTCCGACTGCTTCAGTACTGCCATGGAGTGGACGGTGGACACCTTGACCTTGCCGGCCAAGGAGGCGTCAGTGAGGGCCTGCTGGAGGTTCAGCATGGCGGGGTAAATTTGGGAGATGAGCTCGGTGTCGCCGGAGGTGAGGACTTCGTTGCCGACGGTAATAAGGGCAATGTTGGAAGCTGGGTAGAAGGGCAGGACGTTGGACGAGATCCATTGCTTGGCGACTGCAGGATCAGAGGCCAGGGCGGGGATGTCGCCGTTCGATGCTCCGATCACGATGGCGATCCCGGTGTTGGCGAGAGCCTTGATGATGGCCGCATCGGCTCCATAGAGTCGAACCTTTCCGATGGAGGTTGACTGGAGTAGCTTCGCCGTCGCTGACGGCGGAGGAAGGTTGTCGGCGACTTGCCCATAGTTAACTCCAATAAATGATTGCGCCCCTGCGGACGTAAAGGGTTACTGAATAAACAAATCATCCTTGCAATTAACAGAAACCATGTTACAGAGGGTAAAAGAAATCAATTTTGGACCTCAGCAAATTTGAAATTGATTAATCAATTCGTACTTGGTAAAGTACTTAAAACTTGAAATCGTAGCATACCATCGTTCGGAAGGACAGAACCATCTTTAAAACAGATTGAAGACGAGTCCTAGGGTAAAAGTAATTCAATAGGAACTTAATAATAAGTTCAGGGAATTACTCGAAGAAGGAACTGGTATCGATGTCTAATCAAGAACTCCATAGATTCAGTCAGGGACAAGTTCATCATCGGAGGAAATGACTGGAACAATCTTCCAACGGCTACAAAGCCTTGGTAACAGATGAACTTCATTCTACAGCACTAAGAAGTAGTATATTAAAGTAAATCAGATGGGTAAGCGCGAGATTATGTGCCGTTGGAGCTCAGAAGGACAAGGTAACAGCAGTTGTCGAAGAAACAGAGGAAGGCATTCAACCTCAAAACTGTAGTTCAACAGTTGTAGTTTTTTCCAGTCCAACATTTTAATTAACACTGAAACATTTTCCAGAAAGTACAGAATAAAAATCCTCAAAAAGAATCCGGCTATAGAACTAATCATCCAAAAACGATAAAAATTGGTTGTCAGCACAACAAATCCGAAAAAAAAAAAAAAAAAGACTTGCTTTTTCCTATAGTTCTAATGGTCTGAAGATCAGAGTTTACTCGACCAATGAAAGTAGGAAAAAGAGCGAGCTTAAAACCAAAATGATCAGACAACGGTAACTCGACATATCCTCCAAAGGCAATAACTGAGAAACAGAAGGAAAAAACCATATTTAGGAAGAAAGAAAAAAAGTCCTCCTTACCAGCAGAACAGAAGAAGGACAAGAAGACGAAGGAGAAAGCTCCGGGAAGAATCGCCATGTTTGCCCAAATGTTTTTCTTTCAGAACACGTACAGTGGGAGATGGGAAAGCAGCAGATGAATTTATAGTGGTTATGTACAAGAGAGAGGAGGTAAAAGTGTAAATAGAGATAGGAGTAGGACGAATATCAAAAGTTTGGATGAGCTGGATGTTCTTCTGGGCTGGGCCCACTTGATGGATTTTGGTAGAGAGAGAGAAGGTTTGTATCAACCGCCTCAATAATAAGAGTGGAAATTATTTGAATTTTGGATTGGGCATAATGTATTAAATTTTTCTTAAATTTTGGTACAAGTAAGCAATTGAGTAAAACCGCATCTCTCCTCCTATCCCAATTTAGAGCCGCTTCAGAGTGATCTTCATCCAATGTGAAAAGATCCTTTCTTCCGTATACTTCATTACCATGTATGAAGGGTCTTTTTGCTTTCTGTGCTGGAGTGAAAAGAAGAGGGGAATAAGATGTGTGAGAAAGAAGGGAAAAAGCAAACCACCATGGCTGCCTCTGGATCTGCTTTTCCGTGTGGAACTTAGTAAAGTAGATGGGGCGTTTCAGTGTTAGACAGGGCATAGAAGGTTTAAAGTTGTGGTTGTAAGGCCAGAGTTCAATTTAACCATTGTCTGGATTTTACCAACGAAAAAGAAGACTTTAAGGGAGAAAGATGACGTGCGGGTTCTCAAACGAAACCAGCGAAGTCATTTAGAGAAAGTAGAACTGCATTATTAAAGCAAAGATGGGAAGGTGGGTGCCTTTAAAGAACGTGGCTTGATTGATGAACAAGAAAACTGGAAAGGGAAGTTGTGTTCTGATCCAGGCCGTTTAGCCCTTTCCCCCTTTTTTTTTTGTATTTGTTGCCTGAAAGTTGGAACAGGGAACATATAAAAAAAACCCAATCCATGCTGTGGTAACTTGCCACTTGAGTTCGCATATATTCTAACCTTGCAGTACGTTAGAGGGAGCTCGTATAATGTGTGAGCATATAGCATTGACGTGTGTATGACTTCATAGACGCTGAGGTCGGTGATCGTTCTTCCTTTTCTTCACGAGTCCAAGGGAGAATGAAGCATCGATAACTCATTTGGTGGACAGTCTCAAGGTCCAGGCTTTTTTTAAAAGGTAAAAAAAGGTAACAATTCACCTGCCTTGACATGTGGTGGCGGGATTTTAGGGGAAGCTACCTTCATATCTCCTAGAATGAGACAACATGTTCAAGGTGAAAAGATAAACAACCAGAGTCTTCAACTTTTTCCTTCAACACATTAAAAAAAAAAAAAAAAAAAAATAGAGGAACAAATACAGCAAACATAGCTCTCCCAAAAGCACAACAGAATGTTTTACAGCCGCTCAACACACACAAGAAGAAACTTCAAGCCTAGTAAAACGTGTGGCCCATAAGCTCCTGAGGATCTGGAATGAACCAAAAAGACATACCTCGCATGCATAAACACAAACACGAGCCAGTTTCAATGATTTGTGTGGTTTCATAATTAGCCTCCAGAATGAGAGACTGGGGATGTCACAAAGTGTCCGTCCTTGAATGTATGAATGTACTGCTGTGGCAAAGCATGCTCAGCCTGCAGTTTTTAACAACTTCAAATTCAGTAATAGCTTTGGCTTGCACAGAATCATAGCATAACAACAAAGTCATTTTTTTCCCAACCAGAATGATGCATAAAAATACTGCATGCTTAAGCTGGCCCTTTGCATGATATATGTTCAAAAACAATCGGTGCAGCTTTACAAACATTAGCTATTACAGTAATTTGGTCATGAGCTATGTCATTCAGCCACTGACAACAGACAGATTCCTCAGGTTCTTCTGATTCTCTAGAACGAACTACTATGTATTCATGTGCACTTATGTCTGCGATAGCTCAACTAAAAATTTGATGATTGCCATAATCTGGGGCTCCTTTCACTCTATAAGGCCAAATTTGAAGGGGAGAATGAGGTGACAGAAGACTTGCCTAATCAATATAACACGTTTGATACACAACGTGCACATTGCTCACTAGGACAGATTCATGGGAAATCATGAAAAATCGGTATAACTCTAACCCAAGATAAAAGAAACAGAGACAGAAAGAGAGGGGAATTATGGAGTAGTAAATTTCATTGTCATAGAAGATGTAGTTGGTGAGTTTACTAAAAAAAGGGTTTCCCAAGAGAAAGCTGCAGAAGAGCAAGTTAAGGATATAGAAAAGATTTACATGTTCACTTGTTTATATAAGAGAAAGAAACACAGCACTTTGTCAACAGCAAAAAGACCAAGTACTTTCTGATTCCCACAAGGCAATAGAGAGTTATCAGTATTTCAGGGTCATAAAAAAAATTCACATCTTTTGTTGTTATAAACAAAAATCTGTGCTAAAATATCGGTAAAGAAAATTTTTCATATCTTTTGTTTTGTAGGTGAAAGTAACAAATTGCGGTGTCAACGAGCAAAGACCAACTTCCAACCTAGCAATGAAACTATCACAGAAAGAAAAAATGTTATTTGTTGTCCACATGCACTAATATATAGCTTAACTTTGATAAGATAAAAATATTATAATACTTGATGGCCTCACTATGCATGCCAATATAAAAAGCCCTAAGGTTTGGTAACTGTTACCATGTTACTGTAAACAAATGAGTAAATCCCTGCGTGTTTATTCAAATAAGACACAACACAAGATAATGGTTACTTTTTTTTTGGGGGGGGGACCGTGGGGGGAGGGGATAGATTCCCCCCGACCATGATTCTGGAACAGGAGACCCTAGAGTTAGCTAAATCAGCTGAGTGAAAATTTTCAGTACAATGAGTGTGCTGCTAAAGAATGGATGTCGAAATACTGCCCAGTGCTAACATCTTGAATTTCATTGAATAAAAAATTAATAAAAAAATCTTGAATTTAGCTTGATCCAGCCTTCAAGGAGGCCTTCTCTTTGACAACCAAAGTAATTACAAGAGCTGAATCTCTTTCTATGAGTACTAGTTCTGTGAAATTCTGCATTAGCTTGATCCAGTGAGGATAACTATAGCTTCTGCTTCAAGTGAATCAGTATAGCCAGCAGGAACCGAGAAAGGTGACCTTACTTGACCGCTAGTGCCTTATAACTCCTCCAACCCTCCTGGCCTGGGATTACCTTGGGAACTCCCATCAAAATTCAGCTTTAACTGGCCTATTATTTTCAGAAGGAGAAGGAAGCTAGTATTCTATTTTTATTTTTTAAGAAGAGTATTATATTATGTTATTCCTTCTCCATATCCTCAACCAGAAGTAACACTTTGCAGAGAAATTTGGCTTTAAAAGGGCATTGAAAACATCGGGTATTCATTGTGTAAAATGGAGTCCCACATATAGACATCACAACTACTTACAAACTTATGAAGCTTGAACCTTCTGTAACAAGTTACTATAGCTTTATAGCTTCAGTAAGATTTTACTATAGCTTTAAGGCTTCTTTTATACTTTTCTTAACAAGGCTTCAATCATCCTTTTGCAGAAGGAAGAGTACAATAAAGTTTTGAATTCAAGGAGAGTAAGACAAATTATTAATATTCCTAGGGGTGATTATCATTTGGCAATTTTTTATTGGTGTCAACGCAATTTTTTGTAAGGGTGATCATCTTTTGGCAATTTGGAGAAAGGGGCAAAAGGAATTCATACCCAGTCACCATCAGGCCCTGCAGCAGGTACTAGGACATTGATTTCACTTGATTTAGCCGTGGCTACGGAAGCCTCCAAAGAACCCTTGCTAAGATACAGTTGACATCCACCAGTATTATCTATTGAGATTGTAGGGGCCGAACCCTACAAGATATAAACAAAAGATAAATCTGCATGAGTCCCAGAGAGGGAAGGCAAATAACTTAACATGACAGAACAGATCCCTATTACGGGGTGAAGTGAATCTATCCTATTGTGTAAACAGCTTACCTGGCATTGTACCTCAACTGCATTGCAGTTGACAACTTCACAAGCTGCCACAACATCCTGCTAATATGAACTATAGTTATGTAAATACAGCTAGAGGTAACTTGGTCAACATAATAAGCATAACATGGCTCTTGGCATGTGAACTGACCTTAAATACAATGCCCATTTTGGTGCATTTATCGATGGTTATGTTGTTCACTTTGCCTGCACATCAAATAGACGCATAAATTGCTTTCCCTCTCCCATCTTAAAAGTTAAGAGAAACGAACTACATTATTAGATAAAATATATGATACATATGTTCAATCAGACTAACGTGCAAACATGCACATGCATACAAGCAGTATATTCACACGGTACTGCACATATGAGAAAGTTACCTTTGATCTGTAAAACAGAATCTTTGCATGCAAAAACATATACAGATTGTCTTGAGTCACAATCATCAATAACCAAGTTCTTCCTTCCAATCTGATTCTCAACAACCCATCTGTCAAAGTTTAAAAAACATTTAAAAAACCACATGCCCATGCATTACAGTGAAATGCAAAGGATTCATAGATTTCATATTTACTTGCGACCCATCTGAAGCTCTAACTTTGGTGGCCCTGTTTTTGGAAAGGAATGCGAACTAGTTTTCTGTTCTTTTTCATTGACCACACCAGTTCTGTCAGCACGATTTTTAGTTTTCATATCAGCAGTTACCTTCTTTAAACCTGCCAAAACAGATTTTGCCTTACAACCATTCAAAGAAAACAATAATAAAAGGTGAAGCAACGATAAAACCTTGCACCCAAATGAGGAGAAATAGTCTAAAAAATTACCTGAAGCAACAGATTTTCCAGAACTGATTTCTTGGAAGACAGCAGACATTCCTACCTTTGGTCGGGCAGCTGAAGAATCACAGGTGAGAAGAGAACTAGAAAGAGGAGGAGGAGGGGCTGGGGCTGGGGCTGAGGCGGGGGCACGAGCAGGACAAGGAGCAGTAGATGGAGCAGATTTTGATGGGGCCGATGGCAAGGGTGCTGTTACACCAGTGGCATTCCATACAGGACCCAGGGGAAAGAAATTCTTTACATAATCTCTCAAGCCAGGCACGAAGATCTCCTTCAAAGCTTTTGCCCACTCTATATGATCAGGGTCCTTCGTTTTGTACTCCACCAGAATCTAAAATTCAGAAACCAATGTCATTACACATAATGAACTGAATCCTTATTCAATTGATCAGAGAAACAGTAGAGATTCATGCCTGTCACGAGTAGAGAAGAGGTAGAACAGACATGTGTCTTACAATCTCATGAGCTCATCCATATATAAATACATAAATACAACAGAGTCACATGGAAACAAAGTAGAGCTGTATTATACCATCGGACATACAAGATGCAATCACAACTCACAAGTGATATGGAGAGCATAGATATGTTTAAAAAGAAAGTTGTATCGGTCTTCACTGTCATATTTTTTACTTTTGATTCCTCTATATTCTTTCTTTCAAGACAAAAATTGTTGTAGTGAGGATATAAAGAAAGATATCCGAATAATAGAGAACAACACTGTTCCTACCTTGTTGTTATAGAACTCGGCCATTTGCCAACTTTCTTCCACGTGTGCAATAGGAAGACTCATTCCTGGAAGAAATTTGGCAGAAAAGATTAGAAGAAGCCACCAAAGCCCCCACAGGAAATCAGACCAGTGATTTTGCTTACCACAATCTTTCCCCGAGTAGGCAAGCCAAGCTAGTGCTGTGAGACTGTCGGCAGCAGCCTTGAAATGGTTAAAGAATTCAGTCCTCCTTCCTTCAGTATAGGCATGGGCTTTTGCAATCACTTCATTAAGTGGCTTCAGGAATTCTGCTAAGCCTGTCATATCAGGTTTCTGTGTTCAAGACGACACTATATCAAATTAGAAGAAAACAAATAGTTCAACTGGAAAAACAACTAGAGACTCAAGTTGCTTCAGAGGGAAATTAAGACCGAGAATAAATGGATTGGCTTCAATTTAGTAACATAACTGCATATTTAAGTTAATGCCTTTCTTTCGTATCCTTTCTGCATAATCAATAAAAGAAAGATGTTCAGCTTGGACGGGTTAAATGAAAACACGGTGCATTCAGAGGGAGATCTCAATCTCTACGGGGCGAAGGGAGGAATTCAGAGAGCACATTTACTGAACTCTGCTAGACACATGACATCAATTTTGGATAGAAAAAGACGATCATAAGAAATACATGGAAATACGTTTAAAAAATGCTGAGAAATAAAATCCCACAACTGGCCGGCGCAAGTTAAACGCTACAACCTCACACTCTCAATATGATCCAGATTGGACTGCATTCATCGGATCCGAGCGGTCCAATATCCATTCAATAAGATCCAAACACGAATAGCATAAAAAAATAAGAACCATTAAAACAGCCGCTCATGTACCAAATCTCCAGATAACGAATATAAGAAAAGCAAACCTGAATCTGCTTCATTTTGATAAGAAGGTCTTTCTGCACGGAAAAGGCCTCTTTCAAGACATCCGTCGCTTCAAGCACTTTCCCGCCAATCTTGTGAGCCGTAGCGGACAGCCTCCCGACAGATTTCTCCATGAAATCATCATAGGCGGCAATTGATGCATCCTTGGGAGCATCTGAAGCGTCTCCTGGTAGATTTGGCGTCGAGAACCCAACTGAAAGTGCTTCGAGGCGAGAGATCGCCGCCTCGAGCCTGGATACCAGTTTCTCTTCCATGAGCACCTCTGCCACGACGAGGATATGACAGAATTTTGTTGTCTCTATTTCTCTTTAAAAATGTGCAAATATCTTTGTCTCTGATGTGAGAGGGCCTCGTTTTAAGGTTAATCAAGATTAAGGATGAATAATTAAGGGTGGGCTTAAGACCGACCAGTTTTCTCTTATTTGCCTTTCGGTGCTCAATTTATTTTATTTTATTCTTTTTAGCCATTTTTCATACAAATGATTGGGACAAATTTTGAAGGGTGTTATATTTTGAAATATTTATCAAAAATTTGAAGACTATGAACTATCAACGATAATTAAAAGCATTTAAATTTAAAAAATATTATAAATTTTATAAATATATAAATTTAAAATTAGAAAAGAGATAATTTCTTTTTAGTGTCTTTCCTTTAGGTGTTTATGTCATTTTCATAATCATAGGTCCTTGGTCGAAAAATATTTGCAAATTTGATCTAGTTTAGAATCACAATCAGGTTGATTCCTATGAAATATATTGACAGGTCCTTAGAATTTGATAACACTTAATAAATTCTGGTTACCTTTTTGAAGAACCTCTTCACCAATCACATAAATCAATTAAAAATTAATTAACTAATACCTCAATTTGGCCAGAGGCGTGTAATCATCAGTCTTTGAAAAAGATTCGCCTCTTATAGTTCACCAATCACATAAAGGTTTGTTATTCTCAAAAAAAAATATCTCTAACATTGAAAGGTACACAGATTCTGATTGGACAGGTGATCAGACAACCAGAAGATCCATGTTTGGTTACTTTACTTATGTGGAAGGTAATCTTGTCACTTGGAATAACAAAAAAACAGAAGGTAATATCAAGATCAAATATTGAAACTGAATTTCGAGACATGGTTCATGGTGTATGTAAATTGTTATGAATAAGGAATATACTGAGGGACTTAGAGATTGAATATGTTAAACCTATGAATCTCCACTGTAATAATAAGGCAGCCATCGCAATTGCACGAAATCTTGTTCAACAGGCTGATATGCTCACGAAGGGAGCGTGTGCAAAGCTGTAAAATTGTATCCATAGAATTAGTTACCATAATTTTAGGAAACGATATGTTTCCCGGATTTGCCTCTCTATTTTAGGATTTAAGTTTGACCTAATTTTATGGTGTAATTGTATTGATAAATAGCCTCCAGTTGAGAGAATAATACATCGGGAAAAAAACTAAATTCGAAACTTTGTATTTGCTCTGTTTTACACAAAGTCAATGAACTTCCATCACAAGATTAGTAGAAAAAGGAGAGCAAAGGTGAAACTAAACAGTAAACGTTAGAAGTTGAACAGTAACCCCACGTCTGTCATCAAATAATTCTCCCTAGCTTTCCACTTCCTATGGCTAGGAAGTTGTTAAATTCTCCCAAACTGTGAGTGAAGGGGAATTCTCCTATACAGTCTTGAGCACCGCCATCAGGACTTTAAACTGATCTCCAGTCAATGTTTTCTTTAAACCCACACCATACAAATTTTCATTGCTTTCATTATCAGAATCTTTACACAAAGTTCACAGAGCTGCTAAGAGAAGAATGTCTCCTCTTATTTCATTTCCACCAACCCATGTAAAGCAGCGAGCACTGAGAGTCTCTTTGTCCCTCATGGCAAATCTGACCCTCGTTTTTGCTTGTTTTTTCCTTCTTGCACTAACTCCATCTCCTCTAACCCATGTCTGTCAAGCAAGGAATTTGATTCTTCGTCGACAACGGGTGCTCGTCCTGGCGGAACCCAGTAATGGCAGAGAAGATCCAGGCATGGCTACGACATGGGGTGACGGTGGGGACGAAGCAGAAAAGCAGGGAAAAGCGGACCGGCGAGTGGCGATAGGGGCTGCACAGACAACGAGAATAGGACACAGCCCTGGTGCTGGTCACCAAGTTCATGACTAGGCCGTGCATCAGTAGCCATCGCCACTCACTATGTATCAGTGAGGGAGAAGATGGAGCTCGGAGAGCTTGCTCAAAGAATAAGAGAGTAAGGTTGATTCACACTGTTCATGATGGGTCGTCCTTACACATGCCCACTTTCAAAAATTGGTCGTTGAAAACAATTGGAACTATGCCATGCATTATGCTCTCTTGAATAAGTTTTTATGTTGTTAATGGTGATGCCACAGTTTGCTCAAAGAGCTACCAAGAGATTTGTGGTTAAGAGAAGAGGGTGAGAGAGAAGTGGTTCTTAGGAGCAATGGAGGGATCCGCCTTTGTAATGTAACCATCTACTTGGATGAGTAAATGAGTTCGACAAGAGATTATTCACACTATAAAAAAATTATTTTTGGCATGGTTTCTTTCGTTTCTAAATTTCCCAATTGATGGTGATAAGGGATAAGTATAATCTCTTTAGTTGTCGGATAACATCCCATTGGATTTATCCCATGTTATATTTATCTTATCATGTAAAATCTAACTTTTCTATTCTAAATTGTACAAATACCACCTTTACTCAATTGTATACCTATCTAACAGACTAGTATACCTCAAAAATAGGAACTCTTGAGCATTTTAGATTGTATTGATCGACCCGATTATTAAGCTGTTAAGTGGTATTTTTTGTTTCAATAGTATATATTAAATGGATTGATATACCTACATTTCATAATCAGCAGTCCAAGATATATAAAATTGAATTATTGATTCATACAATGATCCAGGGGGTCCCAAAACAATTTTGAATATGTATTAATTAATTAGAATTTTTATAATTATAAAATAAACAACATTTTGTAGAAACTAAAAATTTCTCCTCATTTACTTGAAGTCTACCAATCTTCATTGGTGTAATTTCCTCAAATGTAAATTCTTTCTCAAACTTAAATTCTAGTTAGTTAAGATGTCCCCCAACAACTGTGTTTCACCCCAAATATAACACTAAAGATATGGGGTACACAAAGCCAAAGTTTTGCAAAATTTTAAATAAAATATTTTAAAAAATATATATTTTTTTTTTAATTTTAAAATAGTTATTATTAAATCATTCAAGAATTATAATATTCATAATTTTGAGTGTAATCAATGAATTCCTAGGTTTATTACTTTTTCTTGGAATTATGATTTTACCCTTAAGATGATTTTCTCTTGGAATAAAAACTTCTCGACTTCATAGAAAAATATCAATTTTCTAAAGTAGCTAAATGTGTCAAATAAAGTGTTTGTGTCATTTGTTCCCATTTCAAAAGAATCATGAATCTCACACAAAAATCAAGTCAATTCGTATGATCAAAGAAAGATATATAAGATGGTGATCAGGATTTTGGCCCAAGGCCTAATTACTCAATCAAGTGATCACCTATCCTATGTACTATGCACACAATATTATACGTTTATGTGACATCTTGTGAGTGCATGGTCCTAGTCCAACACCTCATATGCGGTCATCTATCATACAAAGGTTTATCCAAATAAAAAGTTGAGCACTAGGCTCTAAGACAAAGTGTTAATATGACACCTACCTCCCAGTGATCAACAGTCCAAAGGATGAATTCTATGGAATCAACCCAAAAATTCCAACCTAACTTGTAAGTTTCAAACTATATAATATGTTAAAATTAAATAAGGAACAAATAGATGATGGTAATTCGATAATTTATTAAAGATAAATTTTGAACATATGTTAGTAAATTATGTTCATGCCCTTAATTATTAAATAAATAAAAAATTAAGAAAATTAAGTAAAATATTCAAGAAACTTTCCTAGGATGAGGTAGGTACACAGGAATGAGGCAGAGATAAGGTTTATGGACAAGGATTGGTCTATAATTCAACTCCATAATGAGTTTGAATGTGGACAAGATTTGGGGATGGAGTGGCAAGGCAGAGTCCAACCTCTCTCCTTTCATCCTCTAATTCTCTAAATTTGAGACAAGTCACTTGATATGCAAGTCACCTTACAAGTTTCAAGTAGTTGTTGAATCTATAAAGAACATTTTAAGAAAAAATAGGAAAGTATGTTTGTGCTAATAGGAAAGTATAAAAAAATGTCATAGAAAATTTTCCCGTTAACCAAAATTTTCTAGTATTTGTGCCATTTTTGGGATGGAAAATTTTTTTCTCTTTATTCTTAATTCCTCTTACCTTTAAGAAACATTAAAAAGGATATGAAAATTAATTTCCTTTTACTCCAATAGAAAACTATATGAACAATAAACCAAGAAGCACTAAATGGATCTTAATCACTTACCTCTTACTTTTAACCTTATTTTTATTATTTATTAAAATTAAATTATTTCTAGAATAAAATACAAAGACCATTACTAATTTTTACGTTGTTTCATATGGTGGCATAAACGCATGAAAACCGATCAAAAGGAATTTGTTCCAATAGAAAAAAATTAATGAGTCAGCTAAAAGAAAAAGAAACAAAGATTTTTGTACAACCAAAATGAAAAAAAAAACTTATATTAATCTTCAAAACTTGTTCAAAGCTACAACAAATTCACTTATTTATAGACTCTAAAACATCCAAAGACTTGCTAAAATAAGTAGCATCATAATAGTAAAAATTTCATAAGAGTGGATATCCTTTTTACAATTGAGCATCGACTTTCTACACTAAAGCCACTTACTCAAAATAAATTCCAACAACTAATTGAAATGGAAAATAGTAATAATGGATTTACTAATTTCAAGACTTCTCTAAGTTGTTTAATAATAAAAAAAAAAACTTACTAACTAAAGACTTTCCTGAAGAAAACTCTCCTAATTAGGATCGCAGACAAGCTAGAAAACTACTAAAAGGTGAAATATTCCAACTTTTCCTACGTAGAAAGTACCAAAATAGAGTATTATCCTAAAATAAAAACAACTCCATTTTATTTTTTTATTTTTTTCTTAATTCCTTTTTTATAAATCTCCGATCGTTTTGGATGGCTTTCTTCTTCCACGGATAAGTCATGTACTATACCATTCACTCTCTTGTCAAAACAACTTGACTTCGAGTTCGTAGTTTCAACTTCATGCTCTCTATGATAAGGTGATAGATGTGTGAAATCCAATGGTGAACAAAAAAACACAAACAAAGAATGATATTGCTCAGAGTTGAAAATTGTAAATTATCATACCAGCCCAAAGCATACAAGGAATTAAAAAAAAAAAAAAAAGCCTTAGAAGAATGTATTGAGTTCTAATGCAAACGTAAAGCACTTGGGAAATCATCATGGACATGGAAGAACACATTTGTTTTCCTCTAATCAGTGTCTTGATCCTTGACTAGTTCTCTAAATGGTATTTTCACGTCATTACTATAGCACATGGCTGATTTGGGTTGAGTTTATGTGAATCATTTCTTACAAGGCTGCACTTCTTTCCTCTCATTGAAGCCTATCTTTCCCCTCTTTAAAGTGAAGAATACTTGTTTGATGATGAAATTGGAAATGCTCAATGAACTCTGATGTAATCCATTATATGTAACCTCCATTATCTCCAGAGGTTGAAGAAATACTTAAACATGGGTGTGCCAAGTGCTTGCTTGTCTTTTAATCCTCATTCTTAAAAAAACCTGTCCATGTGAATGGCAGTAACCTTTCCTCTCCTTTAGGCTTTTACTTCATCAAAGGGTTCCTTTTTCTTCCAAAAGAAACGAGGAAAAGAAAAGAAGATGAAGCTGATCACTCTGAATCAAAACTGTCTTGTGATCCATTGGAGAAGTCTGAGAGACTCGAACCAATCAATGTGCTTTCCACTCAAAACTAAACTAATGCTTCTTTCCGAGACATGTTTGATCAGATCACATCATGGCGACTCTCTTAATAGTTGCCTCGATGATGAAAGTTTCTCAGGAAAGACAACGATGAGACCTTAAACCATTGATGCTTCTCTTCTGTGAGGGAACCATTGGTGCTTCAGAAGGTCTTTCCCAATAGAAAGTGATCAGTTAGTGCATAATGAAAGTGAACAGAGAAAAATACTTTACGTAGAAAATAGACTTCTTCTAGTTTTATTTTTAAAATGACGCAATGTCAAATTCAACCATTGCGGCTATAATTTATTATTTTATAGTTCTATCACTTGTTTCACTGCTTTCTTGTATCACTTAGTATATAGTAAGGGGAGGCGAGGGCAAGATCCCTTTACTAATATATATATATTGACTCTTATTGCCACACTACATGAGATGCCACAAACTATCAATTTGGACAAAGATTCAATTTTTCTAAGCTCCTTTAGAGAGATTTTTTTTCTATTGCAAGACACAATTGTACGACTTATCATCTTGAAATGGATGGCCAAACTGAAGTGGTCAACCGATGCTTAGAGATTCACGTATATGGGTTCGTAGGCGACAAACCATCTTCTTGGAGCCTCTGTCTTCCTTGGGTGGAATGCTCTTACAGCACTTCATATCATTCTTCCTTGATGATGTCCCCTTTCAAAATAGTATATGGCAAAGCTTCGCGATCATTTCATCATATGTGAAAGACACCACACAAATCGCCATTCTAGAAGAAGCCTATTAGATCGAGATCAGAGCTTGAAACTGGTCATGTACCATCTTGCCTTAGTAATAATGCATAAAGAGTTAGAACGAATGCAAATACAAGGAAGTCGAGTTTTACATATGCGATTGGGTCTATCTCAGCTTCAACCATACCAACAACAAACACTAACCACTAGATGGAATCATAAACTTTCGCAAAAAAAAAAAAATGGACCATTTAAAGTGCTCCAACGAATCAACAAGGTGTCATTCTTTTTACACCTACCAGATAAATCCACCATCCATCCGGTATCCACGTCTCTCAACTAAAGAAGTGACACGAAGAGGCACAAACCGTTTCCACCACTGCCATTCATTGAAGCTGAAACCGCCACTCTCCCACTAGCTATAATGAAGAAACATCGAGTATGACATGACTCCCACTTACATATAGAGATCCTCGTTCAATGGGAACAAACCCCGTTGAAAGAAGGCACGTGGAATGTGAGGATGACTTCCTTCATTTTTAAGGATTTCTAACCTTAAAGGCAAGGTTGATCTTCGGGAGGGGATGAATAATAGCAAACCTAAAATCCTCAAAAGCATCAAGGAAGAAGGAAGAAGAAGCAAGAGAAAACTTGGTGCACATATGGATCCATGTTGGTAGAAATGGGAGTCTTACCTTCCTCTATTGATGGATTCCTAGAATTTCTACTTTTCTCTCTTAAAGAATCTCTAGAGATAAGATTGTAGTTAATTTAGAAGTTCCCTTGATTGATGTAATTAAGGAGCCTAATTGATTGAAGAGTTTTCCTAAACATGTAAAATGAAAAAAAAGTATAAATAGGTGTCTTGGTTGAAGGAAAAATCAATCAAGTCTTTCTTGCCTTGTTCCCCTATCCCCCTCCTAGAGGTCGTCCCCCTCTTTCCTCGTCTCTGTCTCTCTTTGAAATGCAAATATATTTAAATTAGAGTATGAAAATAACTTCGTCTGAAAATGCATACATTTATTGAAATTGAAATGAAATAACATGTATAAATTAAATTTATAAAATTTGAAAATAATTAAAACTATATAAGATGGTTTACATTAATGAATTGAATACTTTATTCTAGTAACATGAATTTATTAAATTATTTTTATATAAAAATTGTTTAAGAAAAAACTTAGTTGATATGACATTTAAACTAAATTACACTCAATTAGTTGCCATGAGGTTCAATTAATTAACTACTATGGTCTATAATATTAATTACTAGGTTTTCTAAATAAACTTAGTCAATATGAAATTAAAATTAAATTAATAATAATGGAAAATTTTAAATTTAGTATAATTTATAATTTATTATTCATAAAATATGTTATAGACTAAAAATAAATATTATATGTATAAATATTCTATAGTCGACAAGGTTGTTAAGAAAGATAATTATTATATTTATTTAATAATCAATTTATTTTTATATCACAAGTTTTATAGACTCGAAGTTAAGTTGACAATGCTTGTTCTTTCGATATCTGAAATTAATTTGACAAAAAAAAAAGTCCTACTATAGCAAAGTTCAAACTAAAAACTAAATCAATTATGAATTGTCTTCAAGGTGACATCATAGCTTAGACAAATAATGACTTCTCCTTAGACAAATAAATTCATAGTTTTCATTTCATAGGAAGGTTTATGTGATAAATCATAGATACATTAAAATAATAATAATAATAATTGATTTTTATATTTTAAAAATTGATTATAAGAGTTATTCAAAATTAAATTAAATATAGAAAATTGAATTGGATTAAATATTATGAAATTAAAGTATTAAATAAATACAAATATAACATTATTACACATTACATAAAGTGGACAAGTAAAATAGATACTATAAATACTAACATAAATGAAGGCATTACATAAAATATAATAAAGTACATAATTATATAGATATTAAGAAATTAAAATAACGTAAGATTATAATAAATATAAAACTAAAAATAATTAAATAAATATTAATAGAAAATCTAATGTATAAGACTTCTTCATTAGACTTATTCATATAAGACTTATAAGAAAACCTAGTTTGGCATTGTCTTGACCCAAATTTGTGCAACACAACTGATTTTATAATTTCTAATTGAATCAAATATAAAAACTTTTAAACAAATTACTAGTGGATAAATTCCTACAAAAATTTTGACGATTTTTTTCTTATGAATGTAGTTAATAACTAGTTGTAAGAACATCGATTTGTCTCACTGAAAATGGATAGAGGGTAATATAGGGTGTTTTTATTTTGTTTTTTTTACCCAATTGCCTATGGGTAACTACATAAAGAAAGTGGATAAATTCTTACAAAAAAAAAAAATAGCTATTGTTGCCATCAATGGCTAATCATATTGAACAAAAGCTAAGTTAAATGAAAAATAGAGGAAGGAAAATCTGTAATTGTCTAGTTAGGATAAAAGGGCATGTAACAATCCCTCCATAACCAATCACAAAATTAATAAAACTAAAGAACCTTCCAAAAAATAGAAAATATATATTAAAAGTAGCCATCAACAACTGAAATCAAAGTGAAGAACAATGTAACAATGGGTGAGAAGAAAAGGGAAGACATCTTCTCGATTAGTAAGATGAGGGAGGGGTGAAATTCACTTTTTTATTGCTACATTATTATTGAACTAAAAAAAATATATTTTAAATATTTTTATAAATTATTTTTTTCTTTTCCTCTTTTCTCCTTCTCCTCTATTCTTATTTCAAGTATAATTTTTACCTCATTTTTTAAATTTTAAACATATTTATAATTTTTTTTTTGTTTTCATCTTTTTCCTTGTCCTCCTGCTTTTTCTTTTTTTCCCTTTTTAGCTTCTTCTCCTTTCTCCATTTTTTTCTCTTTCTCCCCTTTTTTCCCCTTTCTTCACTTCTTTTTCCTTTTTTTTTTTTCCTTTCTCCCCTTCTTTTTCCTTTTCTTTTTCCCCTTCCCTTCTATTTCCTTTTCTTTTTTCCTTCCCCTTTTTCCCTTTTCTTTTCGCCCTCTTCCGCTCTACCTCAGGCCTTCTTTTTCCTTCTTTGCCTCTCCTTCTTCCATCCTCTCCCCTTAACATTGAGGGGAAGGGGGGAAGGGAGGGAGGGAGGGATAGGAGAGGAGAGAGGAACGAGGGGGGAGAAAGAGGAGGAACAAAGGATTGGGAGACTAGGGAGTATTGAAGTGAAAGAGGAAAATACGATGGGACCGTTGCATGAATTTTTTGTTCGTGTTTATATGTTGTGAGATAGGTCACATGGTAGCCAAGGGAAGAGTCATGATGTTTTTATTTATTTTTGTGTTTGTCTTAGTTATTAGTTTGGGTAGTTGATGAAAGAGTCATAGGACTATAAGTTTAATCGAGCTTAATTCTAAAAAAAAATACAAATTTTATTGGCAATTAAGATTAGTGTAATATATAGAAGCAAAAGTGAACATAATGTGTAAAAATGTAACCATAACACAAATTTAAAATTTTGCAATATGAAACTAATTATAGAGGTAAATTATATAAAATTTTCAGCATAATAAGGAACAAATAAACAACAAACAACTAAACTAATATGAAACATAATGTGTGGTAATTCATAACATTATGTATAACATGTCAAAATGCTCGATCCAACTTTAGCTTAGGTAGTAGGGGAGTTGTGATAAAAAGTCATGTTGGTGTAAGAATAAAATTTTGATTGAATGTGCCTTATATTTCACCATTTTATGCTTTGGCAATATGAGTTTTTCATTGTCCGTGGCCTAATAAATATTTGCTAGTATCTAACATAATAAATTTAAATAGTTTGATTAAAATCAGACTGCATGTTCAAGATATTGTAATGTATATGTTAGTTTTTTGTAAAGTTTGAGTTATCCATTCATACAAACAAATTGTACAAGTACTAAATATGCTCATACAACTCTTGAATTATCTCGTCAAACTCTTAGGGACTCAATTTTTTTTTTATTGTTGTTAGTATTATAATTTGAGATGGTTTTTTATGCACTCAATTCATCTTCTTTATTTTTTATTTTTTTTAGTGTTATATAGCATACTTCATTAACTAGTATGCATTGTGCTCTAGTAATAGAGTGTGCTATAGCACGTTAATTAGTTATGTCGATATAACATGAGAAGTGTAGGAAGATGCTACCACAATTTTTGCCAAGTCATGGATCGGTAGGTGGAGTCACAAACTTAAGTAAACATTAATGAAGTTGGATGTGATTTGGGAGCATAGTCTAGGACCTCTCTCATCTAGAATTAGAGATCTTAAAGTACAATATTCTCTTGAATAGTTGGATGTTGCCGATGTCTAATTTGTGTGTTTAGATATTTTGGTTTTAAGTAGAAAATAGACAAGAATTGGATGAAGATCATTTGCACAATACCTTTGACTTGAAGAATATAAGAAAGGGGTAGAGGTTTTTATTCGTATAGCCTACACCATATGTATGGTAGGGTAAAACAAAAGATGTGTTATCCATGCAAAGTGTGTGCTAATAAGCCTTTTTGGGATGGATGCCAAATAGAGAACTTGTATGTGAATGGGATGTTACTGAGCTATACTTGATGATATTTTATGCGGAACAATTGGATACCTATTAGGAAACTCATCAAAGGTGAAATCCTACAACTGGACAGATCATCAAATGGAATTGAGGGTCGTATGTATGGTGGTATCGTGATCTCATCCATGATGTACAAGTTGAACAAACCTTTCTCAATGATAGTCAACTAGGGCCCAGTATTCATGCCAAGGTCTTTGGATTTGGATCAAGTGAGCTTGATAAATTCACTTGCTTGTTAATAGATGCTAATAGGTCTTTATATCTTGGTTGTCAGAGGTTCTCTAAGTTGATGTTTCTTAGTTGTTTGCTTCATAAGAAAACAAATTCATGAGCAACAGAGCATTGGATAATAGGTTCTCTAAGTTGATGTTTCTTAGTTGTTTGCTTCATAAGAAAACAACTTCATGAGCAACAGAGTATTGGATAATATATTTTCTCTGTAGAAAGAAACATATTTCCTAGTGAGTCACCGCCTCGTAACATTATGATACGAAAATTCTGCATGAATTGGGATTTCATTACAAAAAGATACATGCTTGTAAAAATGATTGTATCTTCTTTTGGAAGTAATATATAAAAACAAACGCGTATCTGCAATGCCATAAGCTAGGGTACATATGGCCAACCAACAAACTGAAGTCGATCCTATATAAGGTCTTATGTTTTTTTCCTCTCAAACCATGACTTCACGACGGTTTACATCAAATGATACAGTTAAGGACATGAGGTGGCATGCCAAGGTATATGTAGATGAAACAAATACGCTGAGATATCTGGTAGATTTAGAACTTTGGCGTGAATTTGACAAAGAGTACCTTTGGTTTGTTAGGGACTCAGGGAATGTATTTCTCGGTCTTGTAAGCTATGGTTTAAACCCATTTGGTAATATGAGTACATCATATAGTATTTGGCCATGGTGTTGATGTCAATTAATCTGCCCCCATAGAAATGTATGAAAGATCAATATTATATGATGGACTTACTCATTCCAAGGCTGAAGTCTCCTTATAACAACAGTTATATTTATTTATGCCATTTTTTTATGAGTTACGAGATTTTTGGTTATAAGATTTGTAGGCCATAGAAGAGAGGTATTTATAATGCATGCTACACTTTTTTGGACAATAAATGATTTTCTGGGTATATCATTTTTAGGTTGGAGTACCAAGGAAAATTTGCATGTACAACATGTATAAGTGAAACAAACGTTGTGTGATTGAATCAGGGAAGAGAGGAATGTTATATAGGTCATCGGTGACTTTTACCCATGGAAAATAAACGATGATGGGATAAAAAAATTATTGGTAAATTGCAGAAACTCCCTTCTACATTGTATGCCAAAACACAATCAAATAGGAAGAACAAGCGATTTGCCAATAAATTGAATGGGAAGAAGAAGAGCATGCTTTTTTAGTTAAGTTTTTAGTCAAATTGATATTTAGACATAATTTGCACGTCAAGCATATTAAAAAATATTTGTGATAGTATTGTGGGCATACTTTTAACATAGTGATAAATTGAAAGACTCTTTGAATACTAAGCTTGACTTGGAAAATATGGGAATAAAAAGGGAACTACCTTTGATAAGAGACAATGATTCAGTTTATATGTCTCATATATCATACACGATATCTCAACAAGAGAAAAATTATTATGTACATGACTCTATAACATAAGTTTCCAGATGTGATTGATTCAAATATATCACGTTGTGTCGTCGTGGACCCCCCAATGTATCTAACCTAAAGAGATATGATTGTCACATAATGATGCAATATTTGCTTCTAGTGGGTTTATGTATTTAACTTTTTCAATTATTGAACTTGAATTATTCTAAAAAGAGTTGTGTTAAAAAACACTTACAATTGATGCATTGAAGAAATTTCAAGGAGACATCAGAGTGATTTTATGTAAGTTAGAAAAATTCACACCTACTCTTTGATGTAATGGTTCATCTGGTAGATCATCTACCTCATGAAGTACAATTACGTGGTCCAATACAATATCAATAGATGTACCCAATTGTGAGTTTTCTTCATAAATTAAAAATAATGGTAGGAAATAGAGTTCATTTGGAAGGTTCAATTGTAGTAGTGTATATTGATAATGGAACTTTGATGTTTTGCTTGATGTACTTGAATGGTACTGAAACAAAATTTAACCAAATGGATCAAGATTATGACGAAGAAATCCACTACCTAAAGAAAAATATCTCACTAATTGCACACACTACATGTGAACTAAGTGGAAGAACTGAATTAATCCTTGACCCAAACTTGTATAACAAGATGTAGTTGGTTATAATCAGCATTTGATCGAACAATACATCTTGTAAGTATTTCTTGATTTCATCTTGTAGGTTTAGTTATCATATATGATTTTAAATCTTTTAGCATTTTTGTTTTATAGTGAACACATAGAAATTTTATAAAAAGAAGGTACATCTCAACCTGGACCAATGACGTCATTTAGTTTAAATAAAAGGTTAGTTGTGTCAATCAAGTGTATATGAGATCATATTGTAGAGTGTATTGTATATTGATCTTCCTTATGTTATTTAAACTATCATCAATTAAAAATGCAAAAGTTTGTGGCCAACTTGAAATGAACAATGATATTTTCCATCTTCAAATGGGTCCTATATCAAGTAGCTGCTTAATGACATGCACATGCACACTAAACAAATTGAGGTAAATTGTAAAAATCAAAATAGTAGTGTTGTTGTAAAGGAGTACTATGAAGATAAATACTTTGAATATTATGGGGTTTTAATTGATATAATTGAACTATGGTACTTTAGTAATAATTTTATTTATGTGCTCAAGTGCAAGTGGTTTGATAGAAACGACAATTGACAATGTATTAAGACCAATGAATGGTTTAGTAGTGCTAATATCTAGTGAACATGATGCAATGATGACCCTTTTGTATTTGCATTACAAACAAAACAAGTTTATTATATAGAAGACCCTAAAAATGGTGGTCTTTGGTACTAGTTCAGAATGTAATTATGAGAAGTGTGTTTGATGTGTTCAAGCAGTAATTATTGACATCTAATGAAACGACTATCTACCAATAGGAGTTGTCAAATGTTAATCTCCATGTTGACCAAGTGGACGATAATGTCGGACCATTGACAAGTTCAGATGTTCTTCCAGATCATGTGAGGTACAAGTGGTAAAGGATGAAGATAACGAAGATAATGTAAATGAAGAATACGAGGTTGAGGTAGAAGACAAGTACAATGAAGGACAAGAGAAAGTATAAGAAGAAAAGAAAGTGGTTGAAGAAGAGGGGGAAGGAGATTGAATTTGAATAATTTTCCATAGCTCTAAAATGTTTAATATTATTTACTTCAAACATCGTTAGTGTTATTATTTTTTAGAAAGAATATTATTAATGATATAAATATACTACACAAGTTTATCTGATCTCATGCCTCCTAGTTCACCTAGGTTACCACCAATCTCAAGCCTTGCATCACCCAAAGATATGGATTCAATGGAGCTACCATTGGAGATGAATGGTAGTGAGGTACTTGGGGCATGAGGATGATTGTGTCCCAATGACTCATGGACCACTATTCTTCTTTTATGTTAATTATATTTTATCTGTAGTAATTTATTTCCTTTGTGTATATAGATCCATCTACACTCTCTCCTTCCATATCATCTCCATCCAGTCTCTTCCATCCATATCCTCACTGACAGGGTGAGCATGTGGCTTGACCAATGGCTCCAAAGTGGATGATGTTATGAGATAGCTTGGTAGGAGGATCCAGGTGTAGTTTAGAGCTTTACATAGAAGGGTATCAAGACCCTATTGTCCACTTTTCACTCATTGAGTGGGTCATATCCTTAAGACTAACATGGAGGTGAAGGTGGGCAAGTTCAAGGCCTAAGTTGATGATTAGTTAGCTTCTGGTACCCCTATATTGAGGTAATATTATAAATTACTCAATTAGATTTCCTTTTATTTCTTCTAGTTTACAATGTTAAATTTGATAATATTTTGTGTTATTCATTTTTCCAAGGAGAACTTTGATATTGATATGCAAAGAGATACGGTGGCATGAGCTATCATGTGTTCTATATGGGGTATTGCATTTTGATAATACCGAACAACCATGCACGCCTACTATAGAGAGGGTGGAAGTCACCCCATGACACTGTCCACACCTTATAGAGGGGTTTCCCTCAAGGATGGCAATGGTTATGTGAACGTATTTAAGGGGGAAAGGTTCCAGGTGATGACATTTCTAGGGGTTGTGTTTCAAAGTCTCAATTATTTTTCATTTTACTAATGTCTAATTTTCATTTTCAAAGACTTTCTTGAATAAATATCAAAAAGGTTAGCAAACAAATAGTTCGACATACGATGAGATCAAAGACTTTTATGCGTATCGAAGAGGAGATATATGTATTTAACTTGGAGTATATTTTCTTTCAATTATACTAGTAATGTAATATTTTTCCATGCATGTGTCCTTTTTAAATATGTAGGGTACAAATTGCTCTTATATTGACCATTTTTAGTTTATTCATCAGTTCAAGTACAGGTGGACTAAGGGATCTGAACAACAATATGTAAGTATAATTACAACTTTAAATTTATTTAAATAATATATTTTATTTTAAGAGAAAATAACTATAATTGTATTATGTTAGTTTTCATAGGAGGAGATGCAGCGGTGATGAGCCGATCATCTTCGTCTCAGTCGACTGTACATATGGAGGAGTTGCGGCAGACTAAAAAGGTATTTACCCAAACTCAGGAGAAAATTGAAAAATGCTTAGTGTTGGAGACAAAGTCTGAACGTCTTGCTGAAGAACAACTAAATAATATCTAATTGACTACAAAAATAAGATGAAGGCCATTGAGGATAATATGAATAGTTCTTTCAATAGATGTATACTTGGAGTTATCATCCTCCAAATCCTCTCGTGGATGGTGTATACATTTTTATTATTTTTATATATTTTATAAAATTTTATTAGGTTATAAAAAAATTTGGGTTTTTATTGTAGATAATTTTATTTTTTATACATTTGATTTTACAATTCTATTGAAGATTTTAAAAAAATATGATATTCATATTAAACGAGGAAAATATCAATTTAAAAAAAATCAAATTATATTTTTATATGTCCGAACGAAATTCAATTTTTATTTGGGAAAACATCATTGCAATATAAATTAATATAAAATACCCTATGCCAACAAATTTTCAGAATAGCCTTTTTGCCAATGAATTTTTAAGTTCTTCGACAAGGAAGAGCTAAATTTGTTGGCAGATGCTTTTCTGCCAATGATTTTTTAAATTCATTGATAGAGATTTTAATTTCTACTAGCACATTTACAATTTTGCTGAGAAAACTTCTCCTAACAAATTTTGGACTTCTACCACCAAAAAAATTTCCTTGATAGAGATACATTTTTTTGTAGTATCATCTCTAGTTGCATAATAGAGACTCGGAGGTGAGGGGCCTCCCCTCTACTCTCAAAAACCCAAAGAGGGGAAAGAAGGGGGAAAAGGTGAGATAGCATGTTGGGTTAGATGCGGCAGGGGATGCGATTACTCCTATTTTGTTTGACTAAAAATTTATGATGTTAAATTCTTTGGTTCCTTTTTAAAATTTATTGAATTATAAAGATCAATAAATAATAATCAAACTAATTATAAAATTCTTAATTTAATTAAATAATTATAAAATTCTTATTTTAATTAAATAATTAAATAATAATTATTTTGATTAAATAATTATAAAATTATTATTTTAATTAAATAATTTGCTAACTTATAACAAGAAACAATGTAGAAAAAATAAGAAGTAGCTGAAATATTTTATATTCTCATCTCGTCTCGCGAGAAGGGATATAGAAGCAGCTGAGAAATACCGAGATCGAGTTAAAAAATCTCATCGTCTGTCTCGCGTGATCGTCGAATGTTTGTACGGATCTAACTACTTCTTGCTCGTTGGATACCCAACAGAACGGATGAACGGAACGGAGTACCCAAAAGGACAAACGGGATTTTAAGTGGTTTTTTTTTTTTGTGAAGATCAACTAGCATCGCTGTCGTCCCGATTGGAAAGGAAGGCTTCAAAAGCCGCTTAAGCTTCTGCAGAGCCTCTTCACTCTTTGTCTTCCGATATTCTCTCAAAGTCGAGCAAAATACAGACTTTTTTTCAGTGGAAAGAGCTTCCAGAAGAGAGGTCTCTCTTTTGCCTCTCTGATAAAAAAAAAAAAAAAAAAAGCTCAGAGTTAGAAGTACAGGGACGACGACTCGGGTTTTTTAATTTTAGTTCCTCTAATGTCCGGAATTGAGCTTCTCCTCCTTCTTTCCCCTCCGGTCCTCGCCTTCTTCTTCATCTGGAGTTTCAACAGGAGGAAGAAAATAAGCCTCAAACTTCCCCCGGGAAACATGGGTTGGCCCTTCCTGGGAGAGACGATTGCTTATCTGAAGCCTCATTCGGCCATCTCCATGGGTGGATTTATGAAGGAGCATATGTCGAGGTAAATCATATATATATATATACACTTCCAAATTTAGCTACAACTCAGAGTAAAGAATTAGAAAACCCAGGTCATTTTCCTTGCCCCGTTGAAATTCGAATCGGATTGGCAGGTACGGCAAGATCTACAGGTCCAATTTGTTCGGCGAGCCAACGATTATATCGGCGGATGCAGGGTTCAATCGCTTTATACTGCAGAACGAAGGGCGACTGTTCGAGTGTAGCTACCCGAGAAGCATTGGTGGGATTTTGGGGAAATGGTCCATGTTGGTTTTGGGGGGCGACCTGCATCGGAACATGAGGATGATATCTCTCAACTTCATGAGCAATGCCAGGCTTCGGACCCATTTGTTGGCGGAAGTGGAGAGGCATACTCTCTTCGTTCTCAGCTCTTGGAACGACAATTCTCTCGTTTCAGCTCAAGAAGAAGCAAAGAAGGTGAAAGAAACAGTTACAGCAACTAGATTTTCCCCTTTCTCTTTCTTCCCCGATTTCAGAACTAACAAAAACCGTGCAGTTTACATTTAATTTCATGGCCAAACATATCATGAGCATGGACCCCGGGAGGCCTGAAACTGAGAACCTGAAAAAGGAATATATCACCTTCATGAAAGGAGTGGTGTCTCCTCCTCATAATTTCCCAGGGACGGCATACAGAAAAGCTTTACAGGTACGGAGCTGATATTATTTCAGGCTTTGATCAGCCCTTGGGATTTTTCTTTGTCTGTTTATTTATTTCATTATTTTCTTCTTCTGATGAATCCGTGTTCGGTCTATCAATAACAAATCAGCTGCTCCGCTGAAAATCATTCAGACTTCCTTAAAAAAACGGAAAAAAACAATTAAAGTCATCATCCTTAAACAAGGATTTGTATTAATTTCACAAAGTCGCAGTAGATACCTCCGTAAGTTTCCTCATCACTATTTTTTATGTTATCCATTCATTAATGGTGAAAAACTTTTTGACTTTTTTTTTTTCGATTTTCTGCCGATTTTGAATATGTGATCCAACTTACCTTGAAAACGTTGGTTATTTTTCCACCAGCAGCTAATCATTCTCAACTATGTTCCTCCCAGAAACAAATTAACATATCTGAAGTTGGGAAAGAGAAATTAAGAATTTACTAATTTTTACAAAACGCAACGGAAAAGAAGGGATGGGAAAAAAATTACAGCTTAAATTCGATCTTCGGGGTCTTAATTTCTCCAATTTCTTCTCACAGTCGAGATCAATCATTCTTAAAGTCATCGAGCGTAAAATGGAAGAGAGACTCCAGAAAGCAAATGGCGACCGCAGGAAAGTCGAGGAAGATGATCTTCTAGGATGGGTTCTGAAGCAATCTGATCTCTCAAATGAACAGATTCTTGATCTGATACTGAGCTTACTCTTTGCTGGCCATGAAACCTCCTCAGTAGCCATTGCTCTAGCTATCTACTTCCTGGAAGGCTGTCCCGAGGCAGTCCAACAGCTGCGGGTAAAGATGATTTAACATTATCTATAACATTTCTTTACCCGATATCAGCAATAAAATGAAATTTCTAGCTAAAGATCAGGTCTGTTAAAATGTTTCAGGAGGAGCACCTGCGAATTGCCCAAACGAAGAAGGAAACAGGAGATCAAAGGGTGCTCGGTTGGGATGACTACAAGCAAATGGAGTTCACCCAATTCGTAAGCTTTCCTTTTTCAAACGCTTAAGTTTACTTTCTTTATTGTTAAACTGCTTCCTGCTTCCATTATCTGCTTCTCTTTACTGGACATGCACCAACGAAAAGCATTCCTAACTCCTCTTGTAGGTCATCAACGAGACACTCAGACTGGGCAACGTCGTTAGATTCGTGCATCGAAAAGCTATTAAAGATATTCGATTCGGAGGTAGGAGGAGAATCGTACCTTAATCCTTAATCGGCTTTTCCCATTTTTATTTTTTTGTTTTCTTTCTCTTCCTGCTTCCAGATTACGAGATTCCTTCTGGGTGGAAAGTTCTTCCGGTGTTCACCGCTGTTCATTTGGATCCATCGCTTTATGAAGAGCCTCAACGATTCAATCCTTGGAGATGGCAGGTTAGATACTGATCGATTAGAGTTTCTTTAGTTAATTAAAAAAACCAAAGAGTTGGATTCGATCTTTTCTGGGCGAAGATCCGTTTAAATTTTAAAACCATGTGATCGAGACATGAAAGCCAGAAGTGATGGGTTGGCAGTAGCAGATGATTGAAAGTCATGTGGGTTCACATGCACGTGCATGCATGTTTTTTGCCTTTTTTTTCTTTCCTCTTTCGTTATTTTTTTCTATTTTAAATACATAAAAATAACAAAAAATAGTTGTAAAATAAATAAATAAATAACTGGTTGAAATTTTTAAGGGAAACCCAGAGTTACAGAGTTGGCCTTCATGACGAGAAGTGAATCATTTGAGAGACTCTCATGGAGGATTGAGATAGCATTCAAAGTTGCAGCAGAAAGGGGCCGATTAATTCAACCCAGAAACAGACTGTAAAGAAGGAACGAATTAATGATCATCGGAGTGGGAGAATATCTTTTTTTTTTCTTTCAGTTCTAAACTCTTCTGTTGTTGCGTTGATAATGTGCAGAAGGGGAGCTGCAGCGTAACGACGAGTACAAGCTTCATGCCGTTCGGTGGTGGTCCACGGCTGTGTGCAGGATCGGAGCTGGCCAAGTTGGAAATGGCAGTGTTTCTTCACCACCTTACATTGAATTACAGGTGGAAATTGGCCGAAGCCGACGAGCCCCTCGTTTTCCCTTTCGTCGACTTCCCCAAAGGCCTGCCCATCAAACTACTGTTACAATCCCCACGTTTACAGTTGTAAATCGATTTCTCCTCCCTTCTAATAATCCAGCCCCCACGTCTCGAGGGATTTTTCATTGATTGTAACTCCTTCATGTATACACATCAGTTTCAATTCAAAATAATAGTTTCATATTTTCACAGTACGAAAGTACAGAGAAAGGCGGAAAGAGAGGAAAAGGAAAAAGGCAGAAACCCAGGAAGATAAAGAAAGAGAAGTGGAAGCCGTAGGGAATTATCTAAGCTTCTTACTAGATGAAGTAATGACCACTCGTTAAGGATAGGTCGGAGGCTGTGCAGTGAGTACTACAGGTCGCACATTTGCTTTCCAGACTCTTATCGATCTATGTGTGGTTGTCTGGTTCAGAGATTGGAACATCCATTGGATTATCGTAACTGCAACACAAAGAAGAAAATGCACAGCCAGTAGCCACCGTCGTCTCTTCCTTGTATTCTTCTTCCTATTGTTTATCTCTTTCATCAAGCCCTGGTTTGAGTAAGAAACTTGTCAGATTTGGGAAATTAACAATTACATTGACCCTTCTGGTTGTGTGAGACCATGATGAAGATAAGAGTCATATATCCATCACATTCAAGTTGCTGACAACTGCCAAATGCCCTTCAAATATTAAGGGGTAAGAATGTCTCTCAACAGAAAGCAAGGATCTACTTGAGCAAAGAACTCACTACAAGAAAAAACATTTCTGTCAACAAAAACTTCTGCTAATGAAATTAAATTTGTTTGTCAACTTGGTACATGTAGTTGAGAGGGAGCTTGCAAGATAGCTTTTATGAAAATATCTGTTAATTGGCTATTGGAAGGAACATACTGTATCGATATGACACTTGCTTGGAATTTTTCTCGAAAAAAATGATAGGCAATTTCAATCTATTTGGTTCTCTCAATATAAACTAGATTGGTTGTAATGTAAATGATTGCCTGGTTGTCACAGTGGAGTTGCATAGGCTTAGTTGTCTGAAACCCGAGCTCTCTCATCAATAATTTTAGTTATAACAATTCACTTACTGCATCAGTCATGGCCCTGTAGTATGCTTCGGTATTTTACTTAGCCACAACATTCTATTTTTTGCTTCTTCATGTGACTAAATTACCTCAAACAAGTGTATAATAATCGAAAGTTGATTTTGTGTCATCAGGAGAGCGAATCCAATCTGCATATGCAAAACCCTCGATATTAGTATATCCATAATAACCCTTGACCTAGATTTTTATTTAGATACTGGAGTACTCACTCCAATGCTATCCAATGAGACTGTTGGGGTTTATGTATAAATTAATTGATGACACACACAGAATAAGATATGGTGGGCATTGTGAACACTTTGTAAATATAGAGTGATCACTTTCACAATGTGTGAACCCAAGGCAAACAACCACAATAGTGAATTTGTTAAACCTAGCATAAGGGGATTGTTTCCACCCAGAAATAGCCTTATTTAAGCAACACATCTTCTCCCCCTCAACCACATAACCTAGTAGTTGGCACATATAGACCTCTTCTAATAGGTCGTCATTGAGAAACACATTTTTAACATCCAAATAATATATGACCTATTTAGAATTGGCCACTAAAGAAACAAGAACTAGGACAAAATGCTTCTTGGCTACCGAATAACATGTCTCGTCATAATCAATGCCACAAGACTAAGTGTAGCCTTTTACAACCAATCTAGCTTTATAGCTGGCCATGGCATTATCGAGGTTATATTTAAGGGTAAACACCCATTTACAGTCTACTGCCCTTTTAGTTAATGGAAGATACATCAAATCCCAAGTATGGTTATGGTACATGGCCTGCCTGCAACTCATCTTTTATGGCAGTCTTCCATCTTGGATCAAGTAATGTCTGATTAATATATATGGAATGGAGGAGGATGGCACTGAAATTAAGAATGAAACACAAGGTTCGGATAGGCGGTGTGCGAAAACAAAGTTACCCATGGGATGAGATGTGGGCAATTGTCTAGCAACTGTAATCCAAGGTTCTTTACGGAGGGCAATTGGTCTAGTGTCATTTGCTGGACCAAAAATAATAGGAGAAGATGGAGGAAAGTATACCTCAAAAACATTATGATACTCCATAGGTGAGTGGTTGCTCAGAGGAGAGAGAGTAGTCTCTGATGTTGAAGATGATTTCCCTTTTTCCTACACTTGGTCATCCAATGTAACAACTAGATTGGTTATCCCTACAGAAGGTGTAAAACTTGAAGGAGACTTAGCGGAAAAAAATAATGGTTGATCTTCAAAAAAATGTTATATCAATAGAGATAAATGTCCTTTTGAGACTAGGTGAATAACACAACCTCTTTTTTTCTTTTGAGTATCCCAGGAAAATATACTTGATAGCCCTGGGGATAAACTTGTTTTAGTGAGAACCCAAATTATTATCAAACGGAACACATGCAAATACTCAAGGAGCTAATGGGAAAGCAAAAGAATCATGAAATAACTTGGAGAATGGTATACTATCATGTAATACAATAGAAAACATGTGGTTTATTAAAAAATAAGCAGTGAGAATTGCATATGGCCAATAGAAAAGGGATATTCATGGACAACATAACTGTTCGTGCAACTTCAACAAGATGCATGTTCTTCCTTTCTAAGACACCATTCTGTTGTAGTATATACAAACAGGAAGATTAATGGATAATGCATTTTTGTTAGCATAAATTCTGAAGTTGAGAGGAATTTTTTTCCTTTGCAATGTCAAACCTAAATATCTGAATTTTACATTGAAACTATGTCTCAACCATAACACAAAAATAATTAAAGATAGTAAACACATTATATCTATCTCATATTAAAAATAACCAAGTAACCCTTGTATGATCATCCACAAAAATCACAAATTTCTTAGACTATGAAATATTCAGTACTTTAAGGCCCCACACATCTGAATGAATCAAAGAGTACTATGATATATTGTTTTACCTGGGCTTTAACACACCTTGGTGATGTCTCTCCAAGCTCACAAAACTCACAAGATTCCTGAGAAACAAATTTTAATGAGGGAACTAATAGTTTCAAACTTGACAAGGAAGGATGGCCCAGCTTATTGAACCATTGTATGGCGACTTTATCGGTTGTTGCTATAAAGTAGAGACCTCCTCTCTCATGGCCGCCAATCACCTGCTTCGTCTCGATATCCTAAAAAAACCAATGAGAAGGAAAAAGGTTACAAAGCAATTAAACATTTTAGTTGATAGATTAATAGACATATGACTAAGAGAGAATTGACATGCAAATAAAATAATAGAAAGTGAAAGAGAGGGAAATAAAGTGGATGTACCAATACCCTGAAATTTAGTTTGGGACCCATCTACAATAGATACATACCGGTCTGTAGTATAAGGGGTCAAGGAATATATCTATTTTACCAGTAAGATGTTCAAAGGCACCAGAGTCAATGAAAAAAAGGATAATGTACCAGTAGTAGCAACTGTAGTTGTAGTGACACTTGGAGGTTGAGTCATCGAGTTCTAAAATTTCTAAAATAAGTCATAATCTTCTTCTTTAAGAATCATCTTCCCTTTGGGATGATCAAAGATAACACCTTGTGGGGTTGTTGTGGTAGTAGTTGGGGCTTGATTAGCTTTAAAAACTCTAGTTTACCATGTAAATTTTAGCATTTTTCAACCAGATGATTGTTTAAACCACTGACTGTACACTTTCCGTTCTAAGTAAAGTTTGGGGAGTTGGAAGTTGGTCACCCACAGTTCGTCCTCTCCCTCTACCATTAAATTTTCCACCTCTTCCTCTTCCTCTTCCATAGTTGTTGCACCCCCTTCCTTGAGAGAACATTGTTGAATTTTCTACTTATTCTTGCTAAGTTGAGGATCCCTTAAGTGGAATCAAAAGCATGGTAACATACATATCATTCAAAAAAGGTTTGGTTGTAGAACTAAGTACTTGTGATTTTGCAACATCCAGGTAAGGTTATAGATTTGCAAGGCATATGTCTAAGACCAGATCTTCTATTTGTTTTTCTTGAATTGTAATATTTGTTAAGTAAGGTTGAGCAACCTTCCATTCCTATAATAGACATCTGAATATGGCAAAGTATTCATCAAGGTTGTATTTATACTTTGCCCTGCACATCTCTTAAATTATCATAAATATTTTGAAGACTGTGAAGAGTAGAATATAATTCAAGACATTTATCCTAAATCTCCTTAGTTGTTTCCAAACAAACAATATTATTTGTAAATTGTTCTTCCATGCTATTTATTAGCCAATTGATAACTGAGGTATCTTCCCTCGACCACTTGTGATAGGAAAGTGAATCAACATGCATAGGTGGCAAATTTATATGTCCAATAAGTTCTCTAGTAATCAGAAAATGTTTGATAGATTGAGACCATGACAAATAGTTACTCAAACCCTTGAGAGGAATTGAAGTGATTCTCAAGGCATCTATGTTTGCTGAAATCAACATATGATGAGGCAGAAGAATAATTACTTGAGATTTCTGCCATGTTAGATCAATTAAAAATACTCTATTTTGTAATTAACTCAAGTGATTAGCAAGGCAAACACTCAATTTCATAATTAGAATCAACAAAAATCAACATAGTATGTGTGAATAAATGTAGAATAAATTATGAAGAATATGAATTCATATATGAACTAAAAATGCAAAATTCGAAATTGAATCAATTCCAGCAATCAAACATTAAATGAGTGCTAAAAATGATGATTAACCCATGAAAACAACACACTTAAAGGTGGGATTGAAGGCTGACTTAAATAGACACTTTTCCTTCAACAATTTACTTCAAACCCTACTTTGCATTAGTTTTAATCCAGCATTAAAAATGAATTTTAGAAATTGAATACCTGAATTTTTTTGCATCAAATCCATGGCTAAACATTTGAGATATAAGAACACAAAAAAAAATCAGAATTTAGCCATAATGACTATGAAGAAGCTTGTTTTTCACTTAATCATGGAGATTGAAGCTCAAATGAAATTGGAATGTTTAGGACTTGGTTTTGGATGAATTAAAAACTAGTTGCAAGGATTAAGAACCACTTATCTAATTTAGAACTTTGCTAGAATTTGAAAAATCCAGCACCTTGCTTCCTTCAATGGTTGGAAAAACTCTTCCTTTGCACACTTTTAACACTTAGAGAGCAACTCTACTTAAATCCTAGAATCTCTATTCTGATACCATGTTAAACTCTAGGGTTTTATTCTTAGAAAATTTAGTATTTAGGGGAAGGAGGAAAGGAGAGAAGAGAGTTTAATAGAGAAGGTTAGGCACATGAGGCAAGAAAGAAGAGAGAGAGTGAGGAATTAGAGCACAAATTGTAGTGCCCTTCCCCTTGGCTTGATAATTATAATTTTAGGGCAGAAACCTTATTACATGAGTAAAGAGAGAAGGAACATAAAACCAATCAGAATTATAACTTATATCACTCACTCATTTAAATAGATGTCACTCATACTACTTCAACTTAATTAAGAGAGAAGTAAAGTAGAAGAAGAGAATGATATAGAGTTAGAGCTAGAAGGAAAAGTGAAAAGAAAAGTAGAGAAAAGAAATGAGAGGTACTAGGGCACAAATTAGAGAAGCGAAAGAGAAACAACTGAGATTTTGGAAAAATGCTTGATTGACTTTTCGTTCACCCAACAACCACTTTTGTTATTGCACTCCTCAATCAATTAGAATTCCTTAATTACACAAATCAAGGGAAGATTAAATAATTGAGAAATTTAACAAGCTACCCGATATTTTTAAAATATTTATGAAAATTACCAATTCACAAACATAATTTTAAAAATACCCAACTTTGATCAGCCAACTATTCACTTGGAAGTCCAATGAGACACCCCAACATTGACTGCCCACATGGCACTATGTCATCCATCACCTCACCATCCTGAAGATAGCATGCGCCACATCAGCCTCCATGTAGGCTACCACGTCAGTAACCATATAGGCAGCCACGTCAACAACACGGCTTTTTTGCCTCCCAATTTTCTTTCGTTATTGATTTAAGTTATTTTGTAATAAAATATTTTAAAATTTGATTTTAGGTTTTAAAAATCTTATTTGTTGGTACTAGTTTCATTACCTTCTATTTATTTTAATAAAAAAATATAAAATTATACAATAATTATTTCAAAAAAAAAATTAATGTAATTAACACCTTTCATTATAGATTTAAGATATTTAATAATTCAAAATATAATTTTTAAAAAATATTTTAGGTTTTAAAAATCTTATTTGTGTACAAGTTTCATTGCCTTCTATTATTATAATAAAAATATAAAATTGTAAATTAATTATATAAAAATATTTGTTAATGTAATTAACACCTTTTTATTATGGATTTAAGATATTTTATAATTCAAAATATAATTTTTAAAATATTTTAGGTTTTAAAAATCTTATTTGTTGGTACATGTTTTATAACCTTCTAGTAATTATAATAAAATATAAATATTGTATATTAAATAATTAAAAACCTATTTTAATCTCTTTAACACCTTTCATTATCAATTAAAGAAAATTTTTATTTTAAAAAATATTTTATCAAAAATTATATTAATTTTTAAAAATCTTATATATCAGTACATGTTTCATTAACATCTATTTATTATAATAAAATTAAATAATTTTATATTAATTATTAAAAATATTCTAATTTGATTAACACTTTCATTGCTAATTTAAATTTCTTTAGAATTTGAAAATTATTTTAATTTTTAAAAATCTTACTTGTTGATGCATGTCTATTACCATCTTTTTTATTGTAAATAAATATAACTTTAATATATTAATTAAAAATATATTCTAATCTATTTAACATCTTTCATTATCCATTTAAGATATTTAGTAATTTAAAATTTTATTTTAGTTTTTGAAATTTTTATTTGTCGATACACATTCCATTGCCTTCTATTTATTGTAATAAAATAGAAAAATTTTATATTAATCAATTTTAAAATCATATTCTAACCATTCATATCGAATTAAGATATTTTCTATTATAAAAAATATTTTATAAAAATTAATTTAATTTTCAAAAATCTTATATGTGAGTGCATGTCTTATTACCTTTTATTTATTGTAATAAAATATATATTTTTATATTAATTAATTAAAAAATCTTCTTCAAATCTATTTAACACCTTTCATTTAAGATATATTTAAATTTAAATATTTTATTAAATTTTATTTTTATAAAAAATTATTTGTTGGTACAATTTTTATTACTTTCTATTTATTGTAAAAAAATTTAATTAGTTATTAAAAAATCATCTTCTAATCTGATTAACACCTTTTATTATCCATTAAAGATATTTTCTAATTGAAAAAATATTTTATGAAAAAAAAAAATAGTTTTTAAAACTCTTACGTGTTGATACACTTTTGATTACCTTCTATTTTATTTTAATAAAATATAAAATTTGAATATTAATCTGATTAACATATTTTATTATCAATATAAGAATTTAAAAAAAAATTAAAAATTATTTTTAAAAATCTTATTTGTCGGTACATATTTCATTACCTTCTAAATTATAAAATTTGTATGTTAATTAATTAAAAAAATCTTCTTCTAATTTATTTTACATATTCATTATAGATTTATGATATTTCAAATTTAAAAAATTATTTTAGGGTTTTATGTTTTAAAAATCTTATTTGACGATACATGTTTACTTTTTTTTATTTAAAAATAAATATATATTATATTAATTAATTACTTCTAACATATTTAACACCTCTCATTATCGATTTAAGATATTTTTAATTTAAAAATTATTTTTATCGTTTCATTTCCATCTATTTATTGTAATAAAATATAAATTTTGTATTAATGAGTTTAAAAATTATATTCTAATTTAATTAACATCTGTCATTATCAATTTAAGATATTTTAAATTTTATAAAAATATTTGGTTTCAAAAATATTTTATTGAATACACATTTTATTAAGTTATATTTATAATATATATATTAATTAAAAATCTTATTTTTATCTATTTACCTCCTTTCTTTATCGATTTAAGACATTTTATAATTTAAAAATAATTTATAAAAACTTTTTTAATTTTTAAAATCTTATTATTCAATACACGATTCTTTACCCTCTTTTTATTAAAACAAAATATAAAATTTATATATTAATGAATTAAATATCTTCTTTTAATCCATTTGACACCTTTTATAATCGATTTAAGACATTTTCTATTTTAAAAAATATTTTAAAAAAAATCTCTTTTGATGGTAGTGGATAGCTTGTGTTTTTGTTTTCACCTTTCATTATCAATTTAAGATATTTTCAATTTTAAACATTGTTTTTATTGAAAATTTATTTTTTCGTACAATTTTTATATTGTAAATTTTGTACATTAGTTATTGAGAAATCATCTTCTAATCTGATTAACACCTTTTATTATCCTTTAAAGATATTTAAAAATTAAAAAATTATTTTATTAAAAAATTATTTTAGTTTTTAAAAATCTTATGTGTTGGTACACGTTTGATTACCTTCTATTTATTGTAATAAAATATAAAAATTTTATATTAATCTGATTGACATATTTTATTATCAATTTCAGATATTTTTAAATTTTTAAAATATTTTTAAAAATCTTATTAGTCGTACATTTTTCATTACCTTCTAAATTATAAAATGTATGTTAATTAATTAAAAAAATCTTCTTCTAATCTATTTAAGACATTCATTATAGATTTAAGATATTTTTTAATTTAAAAAATTATTCATTACCTTCTATTTATTGAAACAAAATATAAAATTTATATATTAATGAATTAAAAATCTTCTTTTAATCTATTTAACACCTGTTATAATCAATTTAGGACATTTTCTAATTTAAAAATATATTCGTAAAAAATTATTTTTCACATTTGATGGTAGTGTACAATTTTTGCTTTTACATCTATTCTGTTTTTAGTTTACAAATGGAAAACTACAAGGTAACAGAGGCACCTCATTAGATGAGGAATGTCAGTTTTCTGGGTTGCTGAATTAGAACAAGCAATTTGGATAGAAAAACAGTGGTACAAAACGAAACATATTTTCAGTAAAAGCTAACAATGTTTCCGAGAGAAGAGCCAAAATGCTTCTCACTCACCGGAATTGTCAATTACATCGACGTTAGGCCTCACCATGAAGTAGCATAAATACAAATATCGCCATCATTCCCTGAGAAAGCTCAATAATGACTATCTCAGAAATATCAGCAGAAACCTCCAATTTCTAGTGTTCTGAAGGCCCTTTCAGAATGAATTGCTGGCAGCAAAAGTTTCTTCCCCACTTTGCTTGGCGCAATAAGAATGACGTAACCTCGGATGGGTCACGGAGCTAGAAGGAAGCTTTGGTATCCCTGTGGAGATTGAAATTCAGAAAGTAGCAAGTCTTAGTTTTAATTAGAACCAGAAACAAAAGCCAAAAGAAAAAATAATAATCTCAGACGTAAGGAGCTAATTCATACAGGTAATGGCAGTTGCTGCATTGACCCACTCATCGACCATTGTCTTCTATTTGCTGCAATTTGCAAAACGGCAAGAAATCAGAAAGATATAAGGAGCAGCTGAAAATCCTCTCCCCACTTGAGGGGAATGGATTATTCCCCATAATCATTTGCCAGATACGCAAAAATAGAATATGACAACAAGCTTAAGTGAACTCAAGAGTTTCGAAGGCTCAAAAAAAGCAAGATTTTGAAACCATGACGCATTCACTCAAAAATGAGTAAACAAAGTAAAGCACCAGAGACATGCTCTGAAAATAGAGATTTGAAAAGCAACCAACCTAATCTGAACTAACATTCTAATATACCAGCATGCTGCATCAACATAACTAAAGAACATCGAAGCCCAATCCAATAATCTGAATGACGAACTGACCTATCTCAACCTGATTTATGCAAGAAGGGGGACATAAACACCAGTTAACTGCAGATATGGGGGAAAATCAACAGCTGAAAAACCTGCAGATTTTATCTCAATAGAGTATACTGCAATTTAATCAATATAACACTAACAGATTAAAGAACCTTTCAAAATGGTAAATCCTCCTCAGATGCTCAAACTGAATTCTGCTTAACAGTATTCCAAAATAAAACAAAACAAAACAAAGTATGCAATTTCTAAGAGTAGTAAAACAAGAAAAATCTGGATAAACCTGCAGAATTGAGGTAATATAACATGACGAATTATTCAAGTTGTCATGTCAGATAGTAGCGAAGTGGTAGGCAGCATTCATCTCCAGTCTTTTAATCTATGGTTAACTAAGAATATCAAGAACTTGAAGAATTAATCCAAGTATAAGACCAATACAGGAACCCCATATTTTCTTTTTAGAATGGAAAACGAATATTAACCAAAGTATAAGAGCAGATATATACCCATACGCCTATGATACAGAAAAAAAAAAAAAAGAGTATCAAAGGCAACAAATATCTTGAGGGCCCACGACCCCAATATGGAGTAAGCAGATCTGAACCAACTGGATTTCATTCAAGGACGAAGTTCTATCCGTAGAAATGGTTAGTCAGTCTTCTCATGATTGATACGGCAGAATTACTGGTTTTTTAAAAGGAAATCTGGTCTTTCCAAGGCCAAGGGAACCTCTTCTCAGATTCCATCATTGCAAAATGCAACAAGAATTTCAGTTCAATGAAATCTAAATCAGCTAACAAGAGGCAAGCAATCTGAAATATGGCAAACCAAAATTTTCGCAATGGTTTGTGTAGTGGGAGGAAAAAATGACCTATTTCACAAAAAGGTAAACCTCCTTTTTAAATAGTAAAAAGCCAAAAATTTACAAATGGAAGTTCTCTGCTCTGGTGTGAATATTGTACACAACTTTGCATTCGAATCATAAGTAACTCTACCCTCTGAAATACTTTTTGCATATCTACCTTCAGTCAAGGGACTCTGGAATACAGCTGCTTTAAGTGTTGGATCGAACATTACTCTTTCCTGAAAATTTTCTTTTCAAAGCTAACTCCAACTTATGAAATACAGATAAGAACAGTCCTGCCCAAAAACAGTTGCACTTAAGTAAGTTCATAAGACTAATTGTAGTTCGATAAGGAAAGGAAGATCAATAACATCCCATTTTGCCTACTTTTTTAGGGGAAGAGTCAAAATATTTGGATACTCATAGTTGATTTAAAAAAACTATTTCAATGGTTCATGCAGCTAGAAGTTTTCATTGTACCAAACTCAAGAGAGGTGATGCTGGTATAGTACTGTACCTGAGGTCCATAAACTTAATATGTGACAAAAAAAATGAAGGTTTGGTTCATGTAAAACAAGAAACGATCATGTAGAACAACAATATGAGTTAACGCCCTATCTGGTCACAAATTTCAAATATATGGTCTGGATAGTTAATGAGTTTCTTTTCGCAACTGGAAGAAAATGCTTTGATGATGTCTGGACCCTTGACCTTTTACATTCATATTAGGGAAGCCATGATGCTCCTGCCAGCTAATGGCCACTGCAATATGAATAGTCTAGTGGTATTATCTTCAATCTGCGGGTCCGAGAGATAGCCTACTAACAAGTTAGACATTTGTTATCAGCAAGGGTAAAACCTGCAGGTCTCATTACAAAGAGATGTCCATGTCTGTTGAATTAGTTCAACAATCCCCAGTATTTCTACTTTATCATTTATGAGATCCATTTATGGTTTCTTCAAGCCTTTCATTCCAAGTCAATTTTTTTCCTTCACTATTTCTCATCTATCCCTCTAAAGACAAGAATCTAAAAGTGCACTAGAAGTCTCCATCAAACCTGCAAAGCATCTCAAACATCTATCTTTTGTTTTCCACCACCCTAAATTGTTCTCTGTTTGGTTCATCTATTTTGAAATTTCTAGTTCTGATCAAAATGGATTTCAACATAAATGAAGACAAGCATCCAACTTAAAACTTAAGCATAGCTAGCAAGGGGAATAAGTTCCTTTATCTACCCTCTTCATACATTTGAGTATTTATTTTTAGCAATGAAAGGCAACCACCATTTCAAAACAAACCTGACGATTAGAATAGAGATGCCCAACCCAAGTTCTTATAAAAGATGGTAGATCCCTTTACCACCTATATGGGACCGTGCTCTTAACACTCTTCCCCACTTATGGTTCATCTTTGTGGCTCCAAAGAGATGAACAATGTTTGGGAGGAGATACAAATGGTGGGGGGCCACTCAACCAGCTATCATACCTGAATAAAGGCATCAAACTCAAGGCTTAAGCTTAAGTGGAGATGCTCAACCCAAGATCTCATACATGATTATGTATCACTCAATTACCAATTTTCTTGACACTTGCCTGCACATGTGGCGCTCTTTGTTACTGATAACATGTTACAATTTTTTGGTAAATGTCCGCTATCAAAGAAGATCCATGAAACCTACTCCAATATCATGCAAACGGCATCTAACTCAAAATCTCAAGTTTTAGAGTAGAGGTACCCAACACAAGTTACTACAAAAGGTTGTGGATCACTTTACTATCCTTGGGGGACTATTTTTAATAATTATTTATCTCAGCCAATTTGAAACACTTCAAGTAAAAATAATATACTTTCTTACAGCCAGGTACACCTGGCAGAAAAAATAATCTTCTTTTTCTGAAAAAGTGATAAGCTTTGTGTTAATGAAAAGTTCATGGGAAAAAGGGAGTGAAGACAGCATCCCCACCATATTCTACAAGGGAAGAGAAGCCCAACAGCAAGATGCTGTCAGAGACCCCATCTTTAGCTATCTGATCAGTAACACTTTGCTAATCAACGAACATGCATCTATAAGGTTGTCCATGAAGTACAAAAGAGAAAATCGTCCATATAACTGAGCCACCTTGGTGGATCCAGTTTCTTTGACTTCCATGATGTCTCAATAGCTGAGTCTCCTTCAATTTCTACATAGAAAGAAAAATTTTGGGAGCAAGTCCCTTAAGTTAGGGCCCTCCTTTCAGAATCCACAGAGTCATACCCACCAGCTGACCCTGAGAAGTCAAGAAGGTCAGATCAAAACCAGCTGGGCCCAGGTTGCCAAGTGCAGTGCCACCAAAATTCAGCTTTAACCAACTACGGCTGAGGCACCTACAGAGTGATGGAGGGAGATATGAGATTTTTAAAGTCAATTATAATCTGCCAATGCCTACAAGATGAGCAACAGGAGCCATTTTCTTAAGCAAGTTTGCCTGAGGAGAAAAGAGTGTCGTATGGTTTCAATTATCCCCCCTAAGGAGCAGAAGTAATGAAATGTTCTCCAATTCAGATCTTTCCAAAAATGTCATAAGACAGCAGGCCTGGCTACTTTCCACATATTATGAAATCATCACTTAAGAAAGCTGAATAAAGCTGTAGGGAAGCAAATACTAGCACCAAACTTCCTAAAAATGCCCCCAATACTTGGAAGCTGAAAGGGCAGTGTAGTACATGATCAGCTGATTCTTCCACTGGTCCACAAGTTTATGTAGCTGTTTAACACTTGAAACCCTCTTCCAGTTAGTTGGCAGTCCAATTGCTTCCATTAGTAGCAGGCATTTGAGGTATTTATTTAGGGTACTAGGTTTGTAGAGATCATAAAAGAATGCAAGTGAAGATACACAAGGTGGTGAGACTCCATACAGAATTGTACTATTCCCACTTCAGATATAAATGAATTCGCCAGCTATTTTATAGCACAACTATTTCAGCATCATTCATAGCCCTTCTGAGGTTCAGATCCCAGCCAATTGTGTCCCTATGCAGGACTCTAGAAGTCTGGAGCGTAATGTCTAGGTCAAGGGCCACTCTATGTAGCCTCAGGAAAGCACCACAAATAGGTGAATCCCCAACCCAAGCAGCAGAACAATACCTTGCAAGTGCCCTGTCCTTAACATGAAAGCGAGCGTGCTGTTAACAATAGATCATTGCCTATGGATGGCCTTCCACAGGCTAGAAACTCTACTTAAAGAAGTTTGACGTGAAGCAGCAATTTTCTGAGAGCTTATTGTTGGCAGAACTTACCCTTCTGTGCTATGGTTGCTGCTCAGTAGGCAAATCTCCATATCCACCTGACTAAGAAGGTAGCAGTCATTGCTTTTAGGCCATTGATTCCTAAACTACCTTCTCTCTTTTTTAATAAATGTGTTCAATACAGCCCACAAATAGCTATAGCTAAATTTTTTGGGGCACCCAACCACAGGAAATGCCACTGCAAACCTGCAAATCTCCATATCCACCTGACTAAGAAGGTAGCAGTCATTGCTTTTAGGCCCTTGATTCCAAACTACCTTCTCTCTTGTTTAATAAATGTGTTCAATACAGCCCACAAATAGCTAAATTTTGTGGGGCACCCAACCACAGGAAATGCCAGTGCAAACTTCCAATCTCAAGATGACGCTTGCAGGATAAGGGATTAAAGATAAGTAATAGTTTGGGAGTCTAGCTGGAGACTATTCTTATTAGGATTGTCCTTCATATGAATAAAAGCAAACTCCCCTTCCATGCTGCTACCCACCTTTCATATCTGTCAATTACCAGATTCCAGAGTTGCCCAATCAGCCCTTCAATGAAAAAGAAGCATAAGAAATTTTAAAAAAATTTAAATTTTTTTTTATTATCCTTCATCAACATCCTTCAAAGTCATCCCTTTGTCCTTGATCAACATTCTTCACAAGTCTTCATTGTCACGTATCAATATTTTCAAAGTACTTCATTCTATGAGATCAATACAGTTTTTTTTTTTTTTTGATAAAGATGTATATTTATATTTTACGAAGGAAGAGGGAGCAGCTCCCTCACAACCAGAGATTGCAAGGACACTCCCTGCTTGGCTAGCACATCTACAGCCAAATTTGCAGATCTCGGAATGTGAGACCAAATACAAGACTAGAGTGAGGTAAAATCTAAAATCTCCCAAAAGATATCCCAATGGCGCCACAGTGGAGGGGAAGCACGTACACACCATCCAATGACCACCTTTGAGTCTCTTTCAATGTGAATGGGACCACTACAGTTGTCTCTGAAATGCGAAGCCCATTGAGTAGGCCATAGAGCTTAGTCATCGTAGAATCAGAAATGCCTAACGGACCAGCATAAGAGAAACATTGATTGCCAGATGGATCCGAAATAATTCCCCCAAAACCAGTAATCCCCGGATTGCCGAGAAAAGAGCCATCAAAATTCAGCTTCAGGTATCCAGCTTCCGGGGGGGTCCACTCCTACATTACTGGAGCCTTACTCCCAACATGCATCCTAGCCAAGATATTCCAATTTTCACGAATAGAGGTTCTTTTGAAGGAGGAAAAAGCCTTCTTAGTTATAAGCCAAGAGGATATTTGCCCCGACACCCTGTCCGCTACTCTTACCTCCGATTCACTTTTAGCAAATCAATACAATTCTATTCATCTTTTTAGATCAACTTCCTACTTGTCCATGAGGTAGGTGTACTCACCAATATCAACTGATTCTTGACTGCCTCTATGGCTTAAAAGTGGTTTAACCGTGTCAGATTTTCACTTATTGATGAATCTAACTTTGCTAATGTTAGCATAATAAGAATTTTCACTTTTTGCTTAGCTACTTTTTTCTTTTCATTCACATTATCGTATATTTTTAATATTAATTGACCAGAAGATATGTTATAGACTTTGACTCCTCGCAAATGTTTTCCTCTCCTCTATTTTCATCAAAAAGCAGCGATTAGGAAAGGATATAAAATCATGCAACATATTTGGTCAAGTTACCATTTCCATATTATTATGGGAGCATAATATGGAAATCATGCAACATATTATAAAAAATAAAATAAAATAATAGACATCATTTATTTGATAGTTAGAATGTTTAGGCACAAAAAATGTGCATAAAATTGGGAACAGGTACAAACCGGAAAGTGGACTTGGTTTATGCCGCAATGACCCTCTCACCAGAAGTGTGCCAGGAATTTGCTCAAAAACCTGAATTAAAAATTCTAATAATGAAGTGAATTCAAATGAAGCAAGTGTTGATTAACTATCAAGACAAGTAGAAGCAAGCTTACTGAAACACGAAAACATAGTTCATCTGATAGAGGAAGCCTTTTACACAACAGCTCATGTAAGGATTGAACCTCACTGACACCAGAGTTTTCAGAATCATCTTTTAGAAATACATCACAGCTTTCATTTGATGCAGTGATCTGAGAAGAAATATTTTTCAAATGAGACCAAAATAAAAGATGCCACCACCAGTACCTCCTGAAATAATATTTGAGTAGCGAGCATCTTACATCAACAGTAAATGCGAATACATTAGTCTTGCAAGAAGCACCAGCAGCAAGAAAAAGCAGTTCCGCAGATTTCAAGACCTCTACAGCACCCAATAGACGAGGAAGACCCTGAAAGATCATCTTATCACATTAAAGGCAATTGATCTCAACCAAAAGGTATCAAAACATAATAAAATCCTAGTCTTGTTTGAAGTTGTACTATAAATAGCTCTCACCAAACCACAAGAGTATGAAAAGATCAGGACAACTAATTTTTTATCCCAAAAGAGAATCCATTTCCAGAAAGAATGCATAAAGGCACATAAGCAACCCAAGGTCAATGAAGGTTTCCAAATGTGGTTTCAAGATGGTCCGGAAGTTAATAGTCAGGACATCTTCTATATTTACCAACAGCCTTCAAATAAGGCTGGCATGAAATGGATATTACATTATGGTAAAATATAAAACTCCACCAGTGAGACTAAAATTATTATTTTTATCACTGAGACTTTGGAAGCTGATTCTTCAATTGGTATCTTCGTGTTCTCTAAATATGCATCATAAGGAAAACCAAGCAACTATTGACTCCAGGAATGAATGCTTTCTAAATTATCAACCAATTGTTTTCCACACAAGGCCTTCAACTCATAATTTGTCTAGTAAGAGCCATGAAGATACCAATTGATCACAATATGCCAAAAAAAAATTGTATCTTGAAGGTTGGCTCAACCAGAAACAGAAAGAATTATATAGTGTAGAAAAATATGGTTTAATCTTGGCATATCTGCAATGATATGCTCTAGCCCACTTCTAAATGGTGACAGAAAGAGCCACACTTGCATGCCTCATTTCAGTTCAAATTCCCTCTCTTTTAATGCATAGAGGTTACAACACTCAAACACCCTTAAGAACAAGCACAAAATGAAGGTATGTCTGCTTTGAAGTGATCTAATTAGTTAACAAAGTAATTGTGCCTTTTCTTTCGTTTATTGGATAAAACAGACACCAAGATATCCCTCAACTGTTAAAAACCTATGAAAATTTAGAACTGAACCACAGATATGCATTAAAAAACTTAATGCAGCCATTACACTGAATGCTCACAAGGCAATGAGATAGAAACCAACAAACTGCTTTTTATCCAAACCTCAAGCATGAAGGACTGATGATTCTTTTCAGGCATATGAGCCGCCATTATCTTCATGTTTGGCACTGCAAAAGACCAGGCTAGCCCCCATCTAGATGTTTGACCCTGTACAAATTCAGTAGTCTTCACAATTGAGACCCCAACCTCACGAAGCTTTGACACTAGAAATTTTAAGTTGGCTTTTCGCCCAACCATTGAAGTGTACCACCTACATCAAATTCATTAAATACAAAAGTTGATATAAACTCACTTGATAAAATAAAACTGATACCACATATATCAATATGTTTCTATTATGCAATTTATGGTACTTTTCACTTAATACTAAAGAATCCTAATATACTAAGGAGAGCGCACAAGCAGAAGGGAACTTCCAACCATCACATGACAGCAAGATAAACTTTCCTTGGCAAGTAAATCAGATACACTGCTAACAGATCTTAGCATGTGCCTGAAGGATTTATTAAGGGATGAGCAAACATATAGTATTTCATCAAGCTGTGCCGCATCCTCCAAGGTGGGGGAGGCTTTTTTTCTGAAGCTATCCTACAACTAAGGCTAAACAACAGTAGTCATTGCTGCTTTCCAAACAGACTTTCCTGTTTTCAGGAAAGGCCATAGCCATGTTGATTGATGACGCTTGATATAGTGGCTGGGAAACAGGTTTTGATTGTAAGCTTGCTACAGCCCGATGCCTCCCAAAACAAAAAAAGCTAAATTAGTAGTGCAACATTAGTTTTTTGAAAAGTCAGTGCAACATGATTAAATTATAAAAAAAAGACCAATTATTATAGAAGTGGCAATTTTTACCGGAAGGATTGCTTCAGCTCAACACTATCTTCAATAATTTTAGTAATAAAAACCTGTTCTCCCCCAGGACAAACCATCTCCTCATGAGTTCCTCCAAACGAAGTTTCTGGATTCAACCCTGCTTCTTCAATTGTCTTGAAAAATGGAGGGTTGCACATACAAAAATCAAAATTTTCAGAGTCCCTGACAACACCAAGGAGTACAGGTAGGCCAGCATGGGTCTTCTTATCAACTCTACTTTGATCAGTATTTTGACCAAAGAAAGTTTCTTCAGAATATTTAACAGTAATATCAGCACTGTCTTCTACTTCACTGTCATCTCCAACTCTCCTTATTTCGATGAGATCCAAAAGATGAGGATTACTATCAACATTTTTCCTCGCCCATTCTATGGCTATATCAGTCACATCTACAACAAACAAATAAAAAAATTACATTGTGCCAAAAAAAAAATTAAAAAATTAAAAAAAAAAAATTGCAATAGTAAGAATGGCAAATAATGATCTAAATAGAACAGAACAGGTTACCTGAGCCAACAAAGCTCCAACCAAGAAGAGATGCACCAAGAAGAGGGTAAATGCAATTCGCTCCAGTCCCAATGTCAAAACCTCTCACTTTATCACCACAACCATCGAACCTTGATATGATATCTGAGGAGAGCAAATCTTCAATCCAATGGATGTAATTTGACCGGTTGGGAACTGCTGGACAAAGCTGCCCATCAGGGATCCACCTGCCCAGATAATAATAATAAAAATATAGTAGTACCAAGTCAACAAATCTCAATCCAATCATTCTTTCCACAAATGTTTCACTCTTTCCAACTTCAAGTCAAAAAACAGAGAAATAAAAGGAAAAGACAAGAAATAATACCACTTAACATTGTGATCATGATCAAGAAGAACACGAGTGAGCTCCCTGGTAGCATTGTAATCAGTCCAGTCTATTCTTGGCCATCCTCCACGTGAGTAATAGACAAAGGGCTCAAAAGAAGGGTACAGTGAAGCTAATAGACGGAAATCGGGAGCATTTTCAGAATATCTGTTGCGAGGGTGGATAGTTGGGCGCTGAAGCGTCTTCCTCTTCTTGCTAGGCATGGCAAAGGCAAGCCAGAAAAATATACGCTAGCTCTTCAAAAATTATATTTATCCTGTATCAAGCATTATCCGTACTATGTATCAAGTAAGCCCCATATGACTGGATCACACAAATCCAATTACTAGACTAAAATTAGAGTATACATCAGTATAAAACTTACTGAGAAAAAAGAAAAGGAAAAACTCAGCTTTATTGTACTTCAAAAAATTTCTTTCATGTAAATTCTTCCATTTTTAACCATTTTTAAAGATGTCAAATTTATAACTCAGGAAATAGAATACAGCCACACCCTCTAATTTGCTTATCATGATAGATGAACAGTCTCCAATTTAACATTACTAGCCTCCTCTCAGTCAGAGGTCAAATCACTTTCAATAAGACCTAATGGATAAGGGATTCACATAAATAACTGTAACTCATGCAATTCAAATTTATAACATCAACTAACCTGCCATTACAAGCATCTGACCTCAAATTTAATACCATTAGCTTAAACAATTCAGAACTCTAATCCATCTAAAGAAATAGCTGCAACAAAGCTCAATAAGGAAAGAACCCACGAGACAATCCATAACTCCCGCAATAGAAAGCAGCATCAAATTAATATAGTTTTCCATCATGAACAACAGAACTCAACTTAAATATCATCAGCTTCATGAAATCATAATTCAATTCCTCTAAATAAATAGCCTACAACAAAGCTCAATAGGGAAGGAATCCACAATAATCTATAACTCATGCAATCGGATTCAACAACGTCAACTAATATAATTTATCCTTATAAACAAAGTCCCAAACTTTAAGATCGCCCGCTTCTCCAAATTAGAATTTAATTCCTCTAAATAAATAACCTGTAACAAAGCTCAATAGGGAAGGAGTCCTCAACTAGCCATAACTCATGCAATGGGGTTCAGCAGCGTCAACTAATATAATTCATTATTATAAACAAAGTTTCAAACTTTAAGATTACCAGCTTCACAAATCAGAATTCGATTCCTCTAAATAAATAACCTGCAACAAAGGTCAATAGAGAAGGGATCCACAACAAGTTATAACTCATGCAATGGGATTCATCAGCATTAGCTATTATAATATATCATTATAAACAAAAGACAATCAAATTTTACCTTTCTAATCACTAACTAACCCAAAATTTTAAAACCCCTTCTTAACGGGGATCTAACAAAAATTTATGCAATAGATTAGTACTGAGCATGCCATTTACAGCTTCTTACATACACCTAAAATCCATCGGTCACATTAGAGAAAAGACCAAAATTTTCAGCTCCTCTAATCTCTAGTTAATTAAAGGATTTAAACGCTTCCATAACGAGTATTTAACGAGAAGGTTCTTATAAAATGTAACATATTTTTCAAAAAAAAAAAAAGGTAATGCAACAAGCAAATTGAAATTTCTAACCTACCCTCAAAATCAGTGGGTATTCTAACTGAAAGACTTCAAATTTCAATTTTTTCTAGCCTCTAACTACCCCAGAAATTTAGAAGCCCTGATACAAAAACTTAGCCGAGGATAAATATTTTGTAAAAGAGGGACCTCGACCATCAAACCTAACAACCCAAACTCGTAACTTTATACTGTATGAGCAGGAAATATATCAGATTCAACATCAACAAACCCACCTAAATTAGAATGAGAGAGACAAGTTTTCTTTCTAGAGAACTGAAAGAGGAGGGCCCAAAAGGGCAGAAATTAAGAGAGAAGAGAGGGGAGACACATGAATGAACTTACCTCCCTTCTCTTCTTATTCTTCTCCTCAAATTTTCCGTTCCCAATCATTCTTCTTCTCCTCTTCCCTAGGTCGAGCGCTCTCTCTTCTTTCGTCTCCTCTCCTTTTTTGTCTTCTTTCCGTGTCGTCTCTCGGGCATTCTCTAAGGGACAAAGGAACTTTTTTAGCACCTTCCTTTGTAATCCAAATATTAAATATTATTAATATAAATGATATATTTGACATATTAAATTAAATTAAATTTATTTATTTAATAATAGTTTTGATGAAAAGTTTTGTTGTATAATAACTAAAAATAAAAAATAATAATAAATCAATGAATAAGATACACGTAAATTGATTTTATATCAATAGACTACTAGCAAAATTACCAAAATTAAACTCTAAACTAAACATAATTAATCGGTGGTATAAGTTATAAAATTTATTATCCCAATATACATGTTCCCCCTCAACCATATACCCAAGTGGCTGAACATATAAACCTCCTCGGAAAGGTCACCATTTAAGAAAGCTTTATTAACATCCAATTGATATAGATTCCATTGAAAAGTAATTGTAAAAAAAAAAAAAAAAAACCTGAACAGAATTTATTTTGGCTACTAGTGAAAATGTTTCATCATAATCAATGTCATATGATTGAGTATAGTCTTTAGCAACCAACCATGATTTATATCAGGCAATAGTGCCATCTAGATTATATTTAAGTGTAAAAACACACTTGCAACCGATTGTCTTCTTACCTTTGAGAAGAAGAACCAATTTCTAAGTAGAATTTTGATACATGGCATGAATCTCTTCATCCGTGACAACTCTCCATCTTGGATCTATCAATGCCTCTTCATAATTACTTGGACCCTGAGAAAAAGAAATGGAGGACAAACAAGAAACACAACTGGAAGACATGTGACGAATAGAAACAAAATTAGAAATGGGATGTGAAGTGGATGGTGGACGAGTAGTGGTACGTGGTTCTTTACGAAGGGCGATATGATGAGTATCATATAGTGGCCCAAACACAACTAGAGAAGAGGGAGGAGAACTTACCTCAAGAGCATCGGATCACTGCATAAGTGAGTGGTCAGCAGGAAGAGAGAGAGGAGTCTCAGATGTTTGCTTCTCATGATGAATGTGACGATTAATAGGCACACTTGGCTTGGGCATACCTACAGAGGGTGAGAAACCAATTGGGGAGCTTGCCGAGAAGTACGACTAATCCTAAAAAAAGTAACATGAACTAAAACATACCTCTTCTTGTTATAAAGCACTCACGTCTAAAGGTGGCAAATGAGGTAAATAAATTGACTTTCATAAGGATGGCATAAGGGTATAATTATGTACGATGATGTACATCCACTTATGTCATTTCTCTCATAAAGTTTGTTGCCTCAAGGGTATCGTAATCAGTGTAAACATCACCCCACAACTATAAATAAGAGCCTTAAGGCATGGGGTAGAGCATCAAGCCTATCATCTTCTCAAATAGGTCCCTAACCTATTCTCTCTTCTCCTAAGAGCTCTTTCTCTCTTTCTCAACTAGTCTTCCCACTCTTCCTTTTCTCTTCTTCTCTCTTCTTCCTTTCTCCTTTTCTTCTTCCTCCTCTCTTTCTCCCCCACCTTGATCGAGGCCTTCCCCAATGGAATCCTAAATTCCACATAGTATTAGAATAATGGTTTTAGAATTCCAAGTCCCTTGATTAAAGTGCTAATTATATGAGTTTATCAAGTTTGCCAAGTTGAAGTTTCGGTTGAAGCAAAGTTGAGCAACTCATGCTCATTTAAGATAAGTGTTCTTCCTCATTTTTTTTTAGATGATTATCGAAGGAGAATGAGTATTTTCTTCTTATTTGCATGAAGATTTAAGTGTTGCTACTTTGTATGAATCAAGATAAGGTTTTTTTATTCGATTTCCTCTCTTCCATACAAGTTTTTGTTAAGGAGCAACTTTCTATATCTTAATGTTGTTTTTGGTCTTTGGAAAATTATTTGAATCAAGCCTAGTTGATTCTCTACTAGAATCTTGATTTATTTCACTTAGTACCATGGTTAAAATTCATTGAACAACCCCTAGAAGACTGTTGATCTTGGTTGTTTATTGCTTGATTCTCCTCCACCATTGATTATTGGTTGACACAAGGCAAGGAATTTTTTATTTATTTTTTGGCAAGAAGGTTGTTGAATTCAGCAACATTTAGGTCCTTCCAATTAGGACTATAATCTGGGATTTCATTATCTAAATACTCAAGAGCCAAAGGAAAGTCTAAATCTTGAGATTTCTTTACATATGGGGCATGCACTTGAGGAAAGATTTCTTATTTGGAATTGACTTGATTTTAAGCAAGATTTGATGATTTGATTTGATTTTCTTTGGATTCGAAGTTTCTTTCTTGATTAAGAGTGATATGAGAATCCTTCTAGATTGCATGGGCCAGCATGTGGAAGGTTTATTCTTGTTCAAGCGCATGTATGTTGAGGTTCGGATTTAAGAAAAACAACACTTGGTATATGCTCTCCTCGATTCATTTGTTGTTTTCTTAGCTTAATTCTGGATTGTAGCACCTTATACATGAATCTAGTTTGATTCTCTTTTGGTTTTACTTCATCTTTGACTTTAAAATCAAGAGGATGTGTGGTTAAGAGATTGTTGTCCCATGCCAAAGAAAAAAGGGGTGCTTAAATTTCAGCAAGTGTGATTGATTCTTGAAGATACAACTTAAGCTCATAAATTATTTGATTGGTGATTATTTATTTAGTGGTTAATATTTCATGGCTGAATATATTGGATTTAATGTAGCTAGAAAAAAGTGACATACACAAAATCAGCACAATGCCTCTTAAGGGGTTATCAAATTATTTGAGTTGGCCGCAATCTGTTAAGAAATTTTTCATCACTTGTGACTTGTTGAGTCACTTTAATAAGTCACCTCCTCTACTTGATGAGGAAGATAGTGTATACACCGAAGGGTTTAAGGAGGATACACTTATTCTTAATTGGTTGATTAACAATATGGAAGAGACTATTGCAAATAATGTGGTGCATCTTGAGACTGCTATACAAGTGTGGGATACTTATGCCAAACTATACTCCAGTGCCAACAACTTGCAGAAATTATACATTGTTTTTTAAAAAAAGTATAATACCAAGCAAGGAGATAATGTACACGAATATCTTGCATGGTTTAGAGGTTCATTCAAGAGTGAAAACTTGTTCAACCCTATTCCACGAATCTTTCAGTTCAAGATAAATAAAGGGAAGCATTAGCACTAACCATTTGTCTTGCCAATATTCAAACCCTCAACTCAACAACTCTTCCCATCTTGGATGATATAAGTGTGACACTTATATGTATCCCGAATCCATCCACCAAAGTTGATGTCTCCTCAACCATGTACTCTAATAATAGAGGTGGTAATTATAGTAATGAGGGACGAGGAAGAAATACTAGAGGTGGTAGGAAAGGGCAAGGCTCTTCTCGATCTGAAAATCAAACCTATTCTCACTATGGGAAAACAGGTCACATAGTAGACACTTGCCAAAAAATCCATGGGAAACCAAATTGGGTTATCGCCAACCAAGCTTCTACCAATAGTGGAGACAAGCAAGGAACAAACCTGACACATCTAGAGGCAAGAAAACTGTATCTGAAGAAGACTATGACTTCAATGGATGAAAAGTATTATGATATTTCCCTCGAACAAGACCTCTCCAATTACTGCAACTACAACTATCTTAGGTATGATCTCAACTACTTCACCCTCTCCATCCTGGATTATTAACTCTAGGGCCTCCAAGCACTTGACAGGTAATGGTAATCTTCTGAGTTCTATCTCCCCTTGTTTGACTGATAAATTTGTTTCCATAGCAGATGGATCCCAAACCATCCAAGGGATGAGTTCCACGTATGCTACGCCCAAAATGCACTTACAAGATGTGTTTTTTGTTCCCCAATTTCCTTTAAATCTTCTATCAATTAGTTAATTAACAAAAAAAATTAAATGTTCCATTACTTTTTCTCCTACCTCTTGTGTCTTTCAAGACCTGCAGACGAAATAGGTGATTGGTGGAGGCCATGAACAAGGGGGTATGTACTTTCTCAAACAGTCAATAGTCTTAGCCGCAACCAATTCCCAACACAAGCCCTCCAATGACACAACAAATTAGACCACCGATCTTTGCAATCCCTTAAACATGTGGTTCCATCATTACAATCCATTTCTCATTTTAATTGTGAAAGTTGTCAACTGAGTAAACACCAGTGGAGTACTTACTCCTCTCGAGGTGAAACTAAAGGAGGTGTTGCTCTTTTTTATTTAGTTCATACTAATGTGTGGGGATCCTTGAACATCTCTAATATGTTTCCTTCAAAGTATTTGATTACATTTGTTGATGACTTCTCTCGAGTTACATGGTTATTTTTACTTAAAGATAGATAAGGGGTATAACCTACTTTCAAATCCTTTTATGCGATCTTTACTAAGTTCAATACCACCTTACAGGTTCTCTGGTAAGATAATGTAAAAGAATATATGTCAAGAGAATTCCAATCCTATGGTCAGACTAATGGAATCATACATCAAACCTCTTGTGTCTATACATCACAACAAAATGGTGTTGTTGAGAGAAAAAATAGTTACCTTCTTGAGGTTGTTCGGGCCCTTCTTCAACATATGCACGTGCCCCACTTATACTGGCCCCATGCTATCCTTTTGACATGCTTTCCCATCAATAAGTTATTATCTTTGAATGTAAATGATCAGTCACCTTTTCCTGTCTCTTTCCTACTAAAGATATATTTTCCCTTTCTATGAAAGTATTTGGGTGTACTTGTCTTGTCCATGTCACATCTCTGCATATAGCCAGTAAATGTATTTTTTTGGGCTACTCTCGTACTAAAATATGACACGTGTGTTATAATTCTTCACTCAATAAAATGTTCATATCCAATTATGTGAACTTTTTGAAGAGTAGACTTTTTATTTGTCCACTAGTGCCCCCCCTAGTTTCCCTCCTACAAATAAGTTTCCTAAGCATGTTGTGCCATTCGAAGACTCAACAATTCATGGCCATGATGACTTATCTTTTTAGCCCCTGGAAGCATTGGCGTACACCACACCTGTGGAGTCTCTAACTCCTTCTGAGGTAAGTTCTCCTTTTTATCCTTGTATTTTTGGTCTTCCTTTTTATACCCGACCAATTGCTCTTCAGAATGAGCCAAGGTCTTGCACACGATCATCTACTTCTCACCCCATCTCCAATTTTTGATTGATTCATTGGTTATCACCATCTTGTCATCACTTCCTTGCCTCCATATCATCTACCTCTATTCATCAGGAGGCCCTTTAGCATACAGGATGGAAATCGGCGATGGATGAAGAAATGGCAGCCCTACATGAAAATCAAATTTGGACACTTGTTCCCCTCTCATTCAAGAAACAACTAGTGGGTTGTAAATGAGTTTTCATTGTTAAGCACAATCCAAATGGTTCTATGGCCCGCCTTCAAGCTCGTCTCATAGAAAAAGGCTACACTCAGTGCTATGATGTTGACTATGAGAAAACCTTCTCCCATGTCACCAAACTCAACTCGGTACGTCTCTTATTGTCTCCTGCTACTAACTCTAGTTCGTCACTATTTCAACTAGATGTGAAAAGTGACTTTCTCAATGGAGATATTAAGGAGGAGATTTATATGCATCAACCATTTGGCTATGCGGTTGAGGAGGAGTTGGTATGCCGTTTACAAAAATCCTTTTATGGGTTGAAGTAGTCTCTACGAGTTTGGTTTGACAAGTTCTGTCAAGCCATGCTTCGATTTGGATTCACCAGGTGTTTTGTGGACCATTCGGTATTTTTCACGCACACTAAGAAGGGTGTGGTGCTACTTGTTGCATAAGTGGATGACATTATTTTGACAGGAAGTGATACCAAGAGCATAAGTCAAATTCAATAAAAAATTACAGTGAATTCAAGATGAAAGACTTGGGACTCCTCAAGTACTTCCTAGGTATTGAAGTCCTTCGGTCCAGACATGACATTATCCTATCACAAAGAAAGTATGTACTTTTACTTGCTCAAAGACACAATAATGATGGGATGTCACCCTGTTAACACCCCAATGGATACAAATATAAAATTATGTGCAGGCTCTGGTGAGGATGTTGATGTGGAAAAATACCAAAGGCTGGTAAAAAAAGTTGATTTATCTTATAGTGACTAGACCAAATATCTCACTTGCGGGCACAAACCCCAAATCTCTCACTAGGAGGCACTAGAAAGATTCTTCATACACTTGAAGAAGGCCCAGGACAAAGACTTTTATATAAGTGTCACAATCATCTCAACATTGAAAGTTTTACTGATGCAGATTGGGTTGGATCTCCAGATGATAGAAAATCCACTTGAGGGTGACGTATCCTAGTCGGAGGTAACCTTGTGACATGGAAAAGTAAAAAACCAAAATGTAGTATCACGATCCAATGCCGAGGGAGAATATCGAGCTACGACACTTGTGGTAAGTGAACTTCTATGGATCAACTCCCTCCTAACAGAAATGGGATTTAACAAAAATGGCTCGATGGAATTCCAATGTGATAATCAAGGTGTAATCCACATTGCTTCCAACCTAGTCTTTTATGAAATAACTAAGCATATTGAAGTTGATTGTCACTTTGTCAGAGAGAAGTTGCAAGCAGGCATTATAAATCTCAAACATGTCTCATCTCACAACTAACATGCAGATATACACACAAAATTAGTTAGTTCAAAAGTTTTCTTTGCTATGAGCACTAAGTTGGGGATATCATGTCTTCTCACCACTAGCTTGAGGAGGAGTGTTAGAAGACACCCACGTGAAGGGTGGCATGATTGGTAAAAAGGAGGAACTTTGCACCCATGTCTAGAGGTGGTAAAGGAGGTAAATAATGTGATTTTCATAAAGATGGCATAAGGGTGTAATTATGTAAGATGATGTATGTCTACTTATGTATTTTCTTTCATAAAGCTTGTAGCCCTGAGGACATTGTAGTCATTGTAAACATCCTCCCACAACTATAAATAAGAACCTCAAGGCATAGGGTAGAGCATCAAGTCTCTCTTCCTCTCAAATTCATCCCTAGCATATTATCTCTTCTCCCATGAGCTCTCTCTCTCTTTCTCAACCAACCGTCCCTCTCTTCCTCTTCTCTTCTTCTCTCTTCTTCCTTTCTTATCTTCTTCCTCCTTTTTTTCTCCACCACCTTGATTGAGACCTTCCGCCATGGAATCCTAAATTTCACACTTCTTAAGAACAAGCAAGTAACACACATAGCATTTTGGAATACCTAAAAAATATACACTTAATGGCTTTGAGAGAAAATTTGTTTTGATGTGGCTCTATATTATGAATGAAGGAGGTGCATCCAAACACGTGTGGGGGTAATCGAAGTGTAGTATTAGGAAATAACCATGTAAGACACTTGATGGCATTCGATTTAATTAACAAATAAGTTGTAAGAACACTATACAGCCAATAAAACATAGGGACATGCATAGAGAGCATGATTGTCTTGCTAACTTCAACTTGATGCCTGTTTTTCCTTTCAGACACACCAGTTTGTTGTAGATTGTAGACACAGGAGGACTGATGAGTAATTCCTTGTTCTTAATAGAGATTCTGAAATTAAGTAGAAAAGTACTTTTTAACTTTATCAGATTGGAATATCTGAATCTTGGTATGAAACTAAATTTCTACCATAGCACAAAAGGCATTGAATATAGATAACACCTTGATCCTTGATCTTTCTTTTATAAAATATAACCATGTTACCCTAGTATGATCATCCACAAAAATTATGAAATACTTAGGTTAAGAGATATGTGGGACATTAACAAGTTCCCACACATTTGAATGAACAAAAGCAATTAATAAAGGGTGGCCACTTTTTCAACTCGATGCGAAAAATGCTTTATTGTATGGTGATCTATAAGAGGAAGTATATAAGGACCAACCTCCTGGGTATATTGATCAGGGGGGAGCTAGGGAAGGTATGTAGGTTAAAGAAGGTGATAATGGACTTAAACAAAGTCCAAGAGCATGGTTGGAAAAGTTTAGTAATGTAGTGATGCAGTTTGGTTCCTACAGACACTATTGTGATAATTATATGTTCTTGCTCAAAAGGAAGACTAGTATGGTTATCATAGTTATATATGTGGATAATATTGTACTATTGGGGATAGTCTTGAAGGCATTGCAGAAGTTAAAAAGCACTTGGTCACACACTTTTAAACAAAAAAGTTGGGTCATTTGAAGTACTTCCTTGGCATCGAAGTTACTCGTAATAAACAAGGTATGGTTATCTCTCAGAGAAAGTATGTATTAGATATACTGCAAAAATATGGTCTATTGGGTGCCAAATTAGTAGACACCCCCATAGAAATCAACCATAATCTCCATGATACACAAAGTCCTAATCTCAAGGACAAAACACAGTACAAATACTTAATAGGTAAATTGATTTATGCTACAATTCACAAACCCGATATATCCATTGTTGTGGGAGTTGTGAGCTTGTTCATGACCCTTAGAAAGTGTATTTACAAGTCGTCTAGAGGATTTTAAATTATTTGAAAGGTGCCCCTGGAAAATGTCTATTATGTACTCAAAATGACAAAATAGATGTACTTGGTTATCCTGATACAAATTATGTTAGATATAAAATAGATAGAAGGTCTACTTTAGGCTCCTGTTGCTTTTTTAGGGGTAACTTAGTAAGCTAGAAAAGTAAGAAACAGACAGTTGTGGTTAGGTTGAGTGCAGAGGCCGAATATAAAGTAGTGGCTCACACTGTTAGTGAGTTTATGTGGATTAAGTATATTCATTTTGAGTTTGGTTTTCAAATTCTGTAACCCATGGTTATGAAGTGTGACAACTAGGTTGCTATATTCATTACAAGTAATCCTGTATTCCATGAGAGAACTAAATATATAGAGGTAGATTGTCATTTTATTAGAGATGCAATTAAGCAAAAAAGGTAATTACTCCATATGTGAAATCATCAGACCAATTTGGAAATGTGTTTATAAAACCTCTTGGAAGATGTGAACATATGGTCTTTTGTGACAAGTTGGGATAGTTTGATATCTACTCGCCAGCTTGAGGAGGAGTTTTAAATACCAGTCTGAGGGTATTTGGGTTATTTCTCATATTTTGATTTATGTTAGCAGAGTTATGTTAGATAGATAATGTTATTAGACTCTTATTTTTCAAGTTTCATTCAAATCAAAGTTGTATTGTACGAGTTATAGGAGTTTTTGTAACTAAGGACTTTTTTGTAATTATCACTTAAGGATTTAATAAAGAAGGGAACTCATGCTTTTCTGGCACAAACTCCAATGCAACCAAGGATGTTTCTTCCTCCTCTTTCTCTCTCAAATCACCTTCTTTAAAATATGTTTATGGTCATATCTTATTTATCTTACAATACACATTACCACTAGTCTACTTCTTTCCCTTTTTTTTGCATTTCTCTTTTGTTAACAAGGCCCTTCACTGTCTTGTTTCGTAGGTGCTGGAGTAATGGCACAGTTCAGCTTGATTATGGCCTGTCTGCATGAATATGTTGGATTATGAAATTCAATCATTCCCACCGAAAGCACTTCTTTACTAATGAAGGACATCTTAAGATTACCTTATCATAGGAGAAGTTTTAATGAAGTTATGATACTTGCTTTCTTAAATGGTTTTACTGCAAGGAAATGGGGAAGCTGAAATGTAGATTAAGTTCTTCATATCTCCAATAATGTTTGAAGTTTTCAATTTTGGAGGACACTTCCAAATGATTTTATGTTCTCTCTGTTCCTGCATCACAGGTTTTGTATTCTCCATATTTATGGAGACAAGAAACTGTTGTTGGTGACATTTTTCAGGTGTAAAGCAACAGCCTGCTTTTGGAATGACTCTAGGTTCTTAACAGTGAAAGCATTTAATTGCTCAAATAAGTTAAAAACTTCCAAAGTGACTAGTGTAAAGAGGCAGATACATGTCGGTGACCTTTTCAAGGGAATAAAAGAAAATTAAAAAAAAAAATTTAGATTATCTTGTTCAATCATCAATAGTCTAATAGACACATCAAACCATGAAACTCCCTATAAGACATTGTAAACTCCTACTAACAGACAACTGATGCACCTTCCAGAGCTTATATAACCCTAGTTTTTGTTGTTCTTGTTTGTAAAAGGTCTCCGATGATCTCATCAATCAATCTATTCAATTGATGTTTCTCAACATCCCTAATGACTTCTTCTTTCTCTATATGTGCAAACATTGTGCAGTTCCATCCAAATTCCCACATGCAATTTGCTTCTGGGTTTGTGTTTTCGATCTCTCTCTCTAGTATTTTATGTGGGTATGTTGCAGCATCATAATCATCACCCTGAGGTTGCCTACATCGTTTTAAGCAAGCAAGGTTTTTGTTCAATTCCTTAACCAAATCATCTAAGCTTTTCACTTTCAAGGGCATAATTGGCATTGTTACTGATGGATGGAATGCCAGTTCTTCTTTCCTTCCTTTTTTCTTCATTATCTCATATGCACAATCAAGCACTAGTTTGCTTTCTCTGTCTTCGTCTTTGGGGCAACTGGAGTGGAGAATGCTTACAGGAATATGGAACTTGAAAAATGCCACTGCAGCAGTAAGAAATTGTTGGCTTGTTATTAACATCTGCTTAAGATTGCTTTCCTCTTCTGTGAGTGATCCTTGTTTGAGTGCTTTGTTGATTGTCTGAATCTGGTGTTTCGAGCGATTGAATCTCCCATCTCCATTCCGGTGATTTACTCCTGCTACAATACAAAGAGTTATTCATATTTCCCATATTTTAACCTTTTTAAATATTTGGTCTAAGCTTGAACAGTTTAGTCATCAGTGTAAAAAAGACAACTACCATTTGTAAGTGTGGAAGCAGGGGAAAAAAAGAGAGTATCTTATTGTATGATATTGCATAACTTATACTAGATGATGGGTTTTTAAGGCATCATATAGTTGTCTCACTCAGGAAGTGAATTTTTGTGGGCAATATTAGTTAAATATAAGAAGAGTGAGGTACCTTCAAGTTGAAAGTCTTTGTGGCTGGCAGCTGGTATAATTTGATCCCCAACAAAGGGTACTGAGAATTGTGGAACTGCTACCATCTCACTGGCCTTTGCCTGAGAGTGCACAAAGATGGGAAACTTAGAGGGAGCTAACCATTGATCAATGGTAAAATTTTAATGAAAAAGAGAAGCTAAAGTAAGGATGGAAGCTGGTTGCTTGGATGTGCTAAAACATGTACCCTTTTTTACTGGGAGAATGTAAATTTTTCCTTGTTTTGATCTTCTCAGGTTTTAAGTATTTCATAAATTAGACAGTATAATATCTTTTGCTTCTCATAATAGTAAAGGGTGGAATCATGAGGCTTTCCATGGAAATAAAAGTATTAGATGCTTGCTTGAGTTACTCCTCAAAGGTAAAAGCAACTTACTTTGGTATCTGTTATTATTCCTGGGACTGTTTCTCTTGGTCTTCCACAATCATCTTCTATAGACTTGCTTGAAGAGGAGCTATGCAAAGATTGTTTCTTCACTTGTTGCTCCATAACTGTGGCCGTTTGAAGGCTTGGTGCTGCTTCTTTTGCCTTGATGATTCTCTCTTGTCTTCTCTGTTTCAACTGCTGTAGAAGTGATGTTCCTTCTTTGTTTGTCTGGACTATACCATGCATTCCACCTTGTTTTTTACATGGCTCATCAATCTTTCCAGGCCCCACAATTGTTGATGTTACTCTATGATCTTTGATTCTCTCTGGTGGTGAACTACCTTCTGGATACATAATGAAGGTGGGTGAAATAGGATCTACTGGCTTTTCCTGGGCTTTCGAATCTTTGTGTTTTTGTTCCTCCAAGCTCCCGTTTGACGACTGTTCACAGGGAGAATTTCTGCCTTCTTTGTTTTGTGGCACATTAATGTTTTCTTTTGAACTTCTCTTGTTGGGGAATAGCAACCTCTTTTCTGGATTTATTTTAGGAACATGTTTTTGAGTGTTCTTCAAAATCTCAGTCTTCCTTTCCTCCCATACTATAGACTTGCTTTTCTCACTTTGATCTCCTGTTGCCATGTGCTTGTCATTGTGATGTTTTAGAGTGTTCTTCAAAATCTCACTCTTCCTTTCCTCCCATACTCTTGACTTGCTTTTCTCAGTTTGATCTCCTATTGCTATGTGCTTGTCATTGTGATGATGTGATATTTGTAGGACAGATGGCTCTAGGGACTGACTGCTGTTTGTTCCATTGTATATACTCCGGATGCTATTTTGATGTTTGGAAACTTTCTGCTCTTTTTGGAGTTGGATCCCATTTCTTCTAGGAACTTGACTATCGAGAGCTTGTGTTGAGTTATATCTTGACAAGGCCGGCCCTTTCGGATTTAATTTAAAAGTTGATACTACAGAATCTTGTGTCATCTGGTCACCTTTTCCTGTGTAATTTTGGTTTTCCTTCAGATGTATATTCAGCTGACTGACTTCTGCATCCTGCTTGCTGAGTCTTTGTTCTTGGGTTCGGTTAATTTGGGTTGTATAAGGCTGTGCAGTGACTTTGGAAGATGTGGTTTTTGAATCTTCATTTCTCAGAGGAATCACATTATCTGTCTCCTTTTCTTCATTTGCACGTTCTTTTCTTTCGCTGGATATTGTTTCAATGGGAGCACTTAGACTTGCTCCTGTTTTCATTGTTTGTAACACCCTCTCATGCTGATCAAGTAGACCAATTTCCTTCTCTGCCTTCACTAGTGGCATCCTGTTCTTCGTGTTTCTTTGACAATATGTTTTCCATTTTCCTTCATCAATGACAGCATCACTAGAGGAGTCCTGAGTTACTCTCCTTTTATTTTCTTGCAGCGCCATCATCTGCAGAGGATCAAGGCCCTCTGAATGTGTTCTCATTGAATTAGCATCTTCTGTACCGGCAAGCTGCAACCTTTGATTTCTCTTCTGGATCAGTTCAGCTCCTTCCTTGGAAACTTTGTGTGTCCTTTTGGTCTTTGGCTCATGGCTAGGAGGGAGCTCTTCAAGACCCATCAGCTTTGCAATGACATTTGGAATTCTCCCCTTCCCCTTTTCAGGACCCAAAGACCTTTGCTCTGTCATCTTGTTCCTTGAAGCTGTGGAGGTCAGTAAGCTTGCAGAGATTGGATTCTTTTCAGAACTGAAACCCTTTGTAGTACCTGTAACTGTATGATCTGGCAGTGAATCCCAATCAGAACTTCGTGTGCGCCTATGTGAGAGAAAATGTGAAGTTGTCTTTCTAGATGTCTTCAATTTGTGCTGCTGACTCAGTGGATTTGCTTGGGGGGCAGATGACTCCAGTAGCTTTTGCAAATGGGTACCACTTCCAAGTGGTTTACTCGAGGGCCTATCAAACGAAAATCTGGGTTTCTCTAACAGCCTCATTTCTTTCACTTCATCTTGTGCATCATCCTCCTCATCGCCTTCAAGTAACTGGATTTTCTTCTTCTGTGAGTGGACTCTGCATTCATGCAAGTTGACAAGCATTCTAAGAGACGCCTCCAAATCCATAGCTCCTTTCAGCAGCTCTCTCCTCATGTCTATAGAGTATCGATCATAATTAAGCCCCTTAGAGCAGGCCTTGAGGATCTGATGGAGCTTCTGTGCGCCTCTAGAGATTTCATTGATTTGCAGGTGAGAATGAGCAGGGTATTCACCAGAGAGAACTAGATGAATCTTATCTGAAAGAATGAAGTTGCTGTGTGTCATTGTCCCAAGGTCAATCAGCCTCCTATCTGAATGATTCCCATGAAATTCAAATTCTCCAAGTCTCTCATAGTTTTCAAGTGCAAATGCAATTGCCATATGCAAATCTATGGTATGTTTGGAGCTTTGGGGCCGCTGTGATAGAACAATCTCTTGTGATACTTGGTCCATGAGAAATGGTTTCTGGCGAACAAGCTCCACCTTGTCATGGCGTCCATTCTGCGGAGGAAACAAATCCAACTGAACTAAACAGATTTTATTACGATTTTCTCATAACAATGTGAAAGGCGTGAGGATAGTTCTTACGATGAAACTGACACTAGCGTTTCTGGATCCTTGATAAGGTCTTCGAATGTGTTGCCTTGAATCTGGTCACGATTTTAAGGTAAGTATGCTGCGGTTTGGACCTTCTGGGTTCAGAATTTGTTAGGAAGCATCGTATTATGATTTAATCTAAATACATCAGTTTCTGGGACAAGTTTACTGTAAGAATATGAGCCTACATTCCTCTGCAAGCCGCAGCTGAACAACCTCAGGTCCATTATTCTCATAAATGAGACACCGAAATTCCTTCATGGATATGAAACGCAAAGAAAAGATTGGTTCGTGAACCGTCTTACCGGAAGGAGCAGTCTGCATCTGCGTCTGTGAAGCAGCCATTTTCTGCTTCCGCAGCCGGAGGTCATCCAGTAATTTCTGCGCGAAATCCGATTTCTTGGTCATGGCTTTGTCGAAGATACCTCTGCTATCCTCGCTGTTATCATCCGAGTACAGACTTCATAGCTAGCCTGAACTTACCACGAGAAAACCTCACACGTATAGGGAGCTGATTTCCTTTTTGTGTTTGTGTTTGATGATTGAAACAAGCGAATCTGGGGTCTTTGTATTTAGTAAAAAACGGCGAAAGAGGAGGAGGAGAGCATGGTTGGAGTGGAGCTTTCAGAGGAAAGAGAGGTGAGCAGTCGTCGCGTCGGTCTTCAGGAATACGATGGTGTTGATATGACAGTCGAATGCTTTTGTGGAAGTTTGACGCTAACGTTAGCTTCCTTCTTGCCATTACATGAGGTGGGATGAGGCGCAGAGCATCCATACCTCCAGACTTCAATTCCAATCTAAGCAACCTCCGCTCTGTTTCCACACCCTTCTCTTCCAAGCCTCCCTTCCCCCCTCTCTCTCTCTATGAAAATTTTGGTTATCAACTTTTTTTTTCTTTTTATGATGTGGAGTATGGAATGTTTTACTTCCGTTTCACCATCACCACCGATACCAACTCTTGTCCACCATTTCACTGGGGCAGACAGGTTTCATCTAGGAACCCAGCAAGGCCGTCTTTGTCAAAGAGACTGATTGTTTTATCAGGAAACGTTGATTACTGCATTTTGCAGGAACGGAATAGAACATGAGGAGTACCGTTGGTAAGACTTGAATTCTTTCTGATGCGGTGAACGAAGGACAGCCTCCTCTGTTCGCTTCACAAAGAAGTTACAGAAGGATGGTCCAAGTTTTCTTTCTCTTATCCAATTTAGGCAGCGAACCTAAAAATGGTGCCGATTCGATCATCGTCTCTCTGGAATACCAAGTTGAGAATGACAGTGGATTAGGATATATAATGTCTCAGAAACAAACTTTTTGCTGTTTTGGAAGCACTAGGCTGAGCTGAAAGCTGAAGCACTGGATTGAGAAATGAGGATGAACAAGCAGGGCCATCGTATCTCCAAATTTTGAGTGTATCTAACTCCAAAGTCTTTATGTATTTTGTGAAAAATTTCAGTGAAATTAAAAATCATTTTGACACCAATGTTCAAGTGTTTCAAATAGATAACGGTCTTGTATTTCTCAATCACAAGTTTAATTCATTTTGTGCTTTATATGGTATTACTCTTCAAATTTCTTGTATAAATTCTCCCCAACAAAATAAGGTTGTTGTAAGAAAAAACAAGCATTTTCTTGAAGTTATTGGTACCTTGTTATTCCACATGAATGTTCCCAAATCTTTTTAGGGGGATGCAGTGTTACATCATGTTTCTTAATCAATCGCATGCCATCATTTGTTTTGCAAGAACAAGTTCCTATATAGGTTTTAAAACCACAATGTAAACTCTTTGATGTTCTTCCTCTTATCTTCAAGTCTACGTGTTTTGTTTATTTGTTTAGTAACTCTACGAATTAAATTGTCTCTTCTCTCTGTTAAATGTGTTTTTATGGGTTATTCCGATCATAAGAAATGATGTAAGTGTCATGATCTTGTTAAGCTTAAGACATATATTTTTGTTAATGTTACATTTTTTTAGAACACGGTATTTTGACTCTTCAACTGATTCACAACCATCATTTGATCCTTCTTTGGATAACCCAATGCCTATTGCTATTATGGATGCACAAACCATAGCTTCCTCTCCCTCACTTCAAGTGTACAATTGACATTCTCGTTGTCTGTTACCAGCACCAGTGGTCTATGGCGTTCTAGCTCATGAGCCCATTCCTCAAGACCAATCATCTTCCTTTTTGCCTATAGGTTCACTTCCATCTAATTTGGATTTTTCCATTGGTCTCTGGAAAAAGGTAAAAGATCATGTACTCCTTAATTTGCCCATGTCAAAATATGTGTCTTAATTTTTTGTCACTCTCATACAAGTCATTTGCCTTGTCATTATCTATTTCTCCTATCCCACATTCAATGCGGGATGTTGTAACTTCACTTGCATGAAAATTAAATATGGATGAGGAGATGGATGCTTTGGTGTCTAGGGGGGACATGTAGTCTTTGTGTTCCACCTACATGGGTCGTTGTAATGAAATGTCATTGAGTGTAAAAATTTAAGTACAAAGCATATGGGACCCTTGATCAATACAAGGCTAGATTAGTGGTTGTTGAAGAACAGGTATGAAAGAGTCTTATATGACTCTCACACCAAGAAGTTTCACAGGGTCAAAATTATTATGGTAGAGCCTTACAAGAGTCTCACAAGAGGTCTCCTAGAAGAGTCTAAGTTAAAAGTGTTTTAGCTATGTTTCAATTGTCCAATTGTTCAGGGACTTATCTTTTAGTATTAACTTCAATTTTTGAGCCATTTTATGCCATCAAGAATGAAACATTATATGGATATATATATGTCAAAAGAAATATCTGTAAGTCTATTTTCTATCTTATCAAACCAATTATCAATCTGAGATTTCTAGAGTGAGATATCAATTTCACTAGGGTCAATGGTCATGCTAGCCAAAGAATAAAGAGTACTCAATTCAGCAAGATTACATAGTCCAAAATCTATCAAATTCTTTCTCTAAAAATAAGTATATTTTTTGAAGAAAAATTATACTTTAATGAAAGCTATCAAATTCTAGTTTTAGAATGAGCATATTTCATGTCGATTTGATCTATCTATAAGGAGATATTCACATTGCAATCGACAAGGGTCAAGCTACAGAACAAAGCAAATCAAGTGGTCATAATAAATTCAAGAACAAAGTTTTTTATGTCAAATTAGGTATCAAATTAAATTTATTTGAGTCTAGTTTCTTGAGAAATAATCTTTTGTGATTCTAAGTTATATTTTGAGAGATATGGGTATTAGAAGTGCCAAAGGTCAGATCAGCCAAAAATTTCTCTTTTTCCTATTTTCTCTCTTGTTATCTCTCCATGCATTGTTGTGAATTGAGTTTTCTTTTCTTCTAGAAACCTAGTTTTTTTTTGGTCAAATTTCTCTTCTAATTAGAGAGTTTTGGTCAAATTTAATCGCTACATGATGTACTCGTTCAAGGTATGTAATATCCTGTTTTGATGTTGTTTAAGTTTTACATTTTTGTTACTTGGTTGTGTATTTTCTACATAGTCAACTCCCAAAAATTGTGGTCACCCCCCCAAAAAAAGTTAGCTGTTGTCAAATTTATTAAGTTCTACCGTTATATTATCGCATAATTTTTTTTTTTTTAAATGTCACATTCTAGATTAGTTTGGAAGTATGAGTGTTGCATAATGGCCTCTTTTTGGTTAAAGTTATTTTCCTCTAGTATTTCTACAGTTTATCATCTTGTGTTTTCATCACTTCAGAGTAATCCCTAGACCCACTACCTAAAAAATATAGGAGTGTGCCCAACATCCAACTAGAGTCAAGTTTTTTATTCTTCACCCAAGATATGATTTTTGTTTGAGCTATTCTTAATAGTGACTAGTCTCTTTGTTGTGCCCTAAGTTTGGCCATTTTTTTGCCTTTAAAATTGAGCAAAGTATGTTTTAGACTATGACCATTTTGACTGATATTTGGAGTTTTGTCGTACAGTTAGGAGTGATTTTTTTCTTCCATATTGTGTTTTGTCCACGATGGGTCTCGATGTCATTTTTATCCCCAACTTGAGGGGGAGAAGAAGAAAAGGTATAAGAAAGAGATATTTTATTCCATATATTGTAGTAATTTTTATGTGACCAAAATATTCAAGAAAGGAGAAAAACTAAAGATGAAGAATTTTGCATCAATGAAGAATTTTTTTAGCAAAATAAGATTAAAGACCAAATTTTTTTTTCCTTGCAAGTTGAAGTTACAAACTCCAGCTTGAGGGGGAGTGATGAAGAACATGTATGAATGAGTTTTACATGACTCTCACAACAAGAAGTCTCATAAAGCCAAAACTATTATGGTGGAGTCTTACAAGAGTCTCACAAGCAGAGGTCTCACAGAATTGTCTCAGTTAAATGTGTTGTAGTTATATTAGTTTTTTATTTATGTTCGGTTGTTCAATTGTTCTAGGACTTATCTTTTAGTGTTAAACTTTGGTTGTAATCGGGACAATGGTAGTTCAATTGTAATTGAATTTTACTTATTTTCTTTATTATAAATAGAGGTCCGTTGCATTCAAATTACATCAATTCAGTGAATTTTTTTTTTTTTCAAAAATTCAACAAATCTTTGGTGTTGGTGTGTTTGAAATATTTTCTCCAGTTGCTCAACTCATCTTGGTTCATAATTTAATTTTCGGTGCCCACTGTTTCAATTGGACATTAAAAATATTTTTCTATATGGTGATTTAGAGGGGAGGGTTTATATGGTGCAACCTCCGGGATATGTTGCTTAAGGGGAGAGAGGGAAAGTGTGCCTCGCTTGAAATCCATCTCCATTAAAACCTTTCGTGGGTTTGAGAATTTAAACCAATTCCCTAATGTAACGGGTTTGTGTGAAGATGGATATGGGTGATCGCAGTTAGCTTCCTGCAAATCACATCCTCTGTTGAGGCGAGGCAAAGGAATGATGAATGATTCAGGAGGAGCACAGTGGCGGTCCCTCTCCTCTCACCATCTTCTCTTATTGTCTACAGCCTCATAATATCCACAGTCATTTTTATTTTTTTCCGTGGAGTCTTGCCTACCTCTTTCTTTTTGTTTCCTCTTTAATGGCAGGGGATTCATTAAGAAGAAAATGAGGATGTAATCATCCTCAGTTTGGATAGCCATTTTCATTATTTGGAGTAACTCTTACCTGCTCGGTTTAAGATCACTCGTAATCTAAATTGCAAGTAAGACGATGATATATTCGTTACTGCTGCTTGGTGACAACTCATCGTCTTCCAAATTCAGTACAGGCTTGGAATTAGAAGCTCTTTCTTTCCCTTGTTGCGCCTTTCGTCTTCAAACCTTCCTTACTTTTCCACTACTTTAAAAGGGGAGACCAAATCTAGTGTTTACATAGAAATGATCACAGAAAGATTTAGCCTCATTTGCTTCTCCTGCTAGCTTTTTTTTTAAAAATTCTTTCATTTTCTTGCCGACATCCATGACTGAAGTGCGTCAGATGTTACACCGGAAACAGCAGAAATTTCTCTCTCCTCTTTAAGCTCTTGGTGGTAATGGAAGAGAAGAGGCAGGCTGGAATCCATTTGATTTGTGATCCGATCAATCCTTCCACACCTTGATTGTCTTTATGACTAAGACATAATACCCAAGGCCTCCCTTGTCTTCTGGCCTTTTCTCCTCAGAGACCTGAAGAGGTTTTCTTTCTTTCTTTCTTTCTTTGGCCAATTGGCCCCGTTGGACTGCTCCAAAAGATCAGCTTCTCTTCCTAACAATGATGGCCTCGTTGAAGATTCCATCTCCGAAGAAGAACACTTGCTCCTCGTCCCTCCCGTCAGCAATCCCATCATTTCTTTCAACCTTAAGAGTCTTGAATCCGGTACTGATTCTGAAAGCTCCATCTCCCCCCTACCGTGTCTGAGTACTGATCACCATTTTACATTTTACATCCGGTACTGATCCCTGTCTACTGCATCGTACATTTTACAGTCACAGGACTGAGAAATTCACAGGAGTCTTCTCCGATTCGGGAGAGATTTTATTAAACTAATCGAAACTTCGCGTCCATCAATCTTTAAATTCAACAATTCACATTCCACCAGCCTGAAGCTTAATCTCTTGATCCAAGAACTTGCAGGGCGCCAGAGATCATTCATGTTGGACCACTAATTCCATTGATTGTACTTATCATTATATAATGGCTGACAAATTAACCAATAAATGGGATGGAAAGTGGAAGTCGCATTCGGAAATGAAAGCGATCCCCCTTCATGGCACCAATGAAGCGGACAGTGGAGATTAACTTTGAGACAAGGACGGGACCACTGTCAACTCCTGCTGCTGCAAACTGGGGTCGTAAATGGGAGTGAGGTGATCGAGAGCTTTCCAGTTTGAAGAAGAAGAAGAAGAAATGATTGCTTTTTTTTCTTATCACTTTCTACTTTCTTTATTGCCGCGCTAGCTGGTCATGCACACATGGGCACGGCACGTCCAGTTCTTGAAGGCCATCTCCAACCATCGCCGGTGGAAGTGAGCCGTCCATCCACAGGACTTTCATTAGTGGAGACGGAGAGTGGAAATTGCAGTCGCAGGTGGGTGGAGGACGAAGACCATCTTCCTCGGTCTTCTGATGTGACATACATTGCAATCCGAGAACACATTTTTAATAGCAGAGGCTGCTACTGATAAGGAAGTGCGATTTTCCTTCTCATTTATTTGAGTAGAAGGAAGGACGGAAAGAAACAATAGCAGCTCCTGTAGCAATCCCTGTTTCGATTTAACATGTCACCAATTTGCAGCTCTTTGCGACTAAAAAACGGACTTAACAGAGCTGAATTCTGAAGAATTACGCATCGTCGTCTTCCCTCGTTTTGAATAATCATCCATGTTAATTAATTACTGCAAGAAAATGATTCTGAGCTTGAAGGGACTTTAGGAGTTTTGGAGCTTCAACCGTAAGAGATTGCGTCACACCCCATTACAGTCGTGCACTCTACACTGAGAGAAGTCAAAAAGTTCACGACTCCCTCAATCTGCTTCTTGTAGATTTCTGGAGCCACAAATAAAAAAGAGAATGACACAGAAGTAGTCTAATAAAATCCCAAACAAATCTTAATTCAGCCAAAAGCATATATCGTTCAGAATCAGTCGTCGACGGGCTAAGCGAGATTGAGAAAACTAAAGATCCATTCCAAGCTTAGAGACGAGTCTCTCTCTCTTGGCTTTTTATCTTGCCGAAAAGCGCTTGGATTCATATCCATTCATTTGCTTTTCCCTCCTTTTTTCCTGCTCCGAAGAGTGAAAGTGGTCGACCTGACCTGGCAGGGCCCACCACTATGGTCTTCTCATTTACGTTTTTTTTTTTTTTTTTAAAAAAAATTAAATATCTTCTCCGCTTTTTTCTCTAACTTTTTGACCGCCGTTAAAAAGCTGAATGGTGGCCCTGCCGGGTTCTTCTCCAAACCGTTGGATCAAACTCGAAAGAGGGGCCACTGCCGATGACATAAAAAAGGCGCCGTATACGGACGTGGCTCGGATGTGATGTCCCATGGGTCCCGCCCTTAGCTGCAACCCTGCGACTTGTGGGCACTGCCACGCCACTTCGGCCCACCGCGTAACTGACCTAGGCCTGTTTTCAAAATCTAGAAATAGACGGTGGGCCTCCACTAGTTAGCCACTTTACCGCATTGCGTGTCCCTTTTGGTTACCCTAGCTTTTTTCTAATATTTCCATTTTCTCCTTTCGGGCCCATGGCGTGGGTCCACATTCTATTTCATCACTAATGATGCTACTTTTTTTTTTAATCCGAGGTGGGAGCCGAGTTTCCGACGGGTGATCACGAGTCGTCTGTGAGAACTGAGTCGTCAGTTCGTCAGTTTTGAGTTTTTATTTGAAGAGAGGAGGAGAGGGACTCACCCTGCCTGAGTGGTGGCGATTGCTTTCTTGTTCTCTCTTCTCTTCTCACCATCAAGCTCGGCTCTTTCCTGTGTCTCTCTCGACAGGAGCGGAGCCAGTGGGAGGAAATACTCGCTACAGAGTACAGACTGCGATCAGCTAAATAGATATACAGTGATGAAAAGTGTGGAGTGAGCGTTACTATCGTTTTCATTTGAGGCCTTTTTCCTCATTCTTTCCGAGCTTCAAAATCCCGTAGCGCCTCTGCTGAATCTCTCTCAACCAACCGGTGCTAGTCTCTCCCGGCAAGATTTGCAGGAAATATATAAGAAAATACTCCGAGGGGAGGGAGTATGGCCTTCATGTGTGCGGATAGCGGCAATCTCATGGCGATCGCTCAACAGGTGATCCAACAGCAGCAGCAGCAGCAACAGCAACAGCAGCAGCAGCAGCTCGCCGCCGGTGTTGGACTTAACGGCGCCTTTGCTCCCGCCCCTTGGGCTCCCACTCACTCCAACCCTGCCTTTTCCGCCCGTCCCTCCGACGATCGCTTTGGATTTGGGACCGCCGCTCAGGGCTTCGCCGATGCCTTTCACCTTGGTGGCCCGGCTGCTGGGGCCCCCGATACTGCGGTTTCGCTCTTCCCCCACCTCGACCACGTCCCCGCCGGCTTCCCTCTCTCCGATTTGGGAACGCCTGGCACCGGCACCGCTGCCGCTTTCGATTCGGACGAGTGGATGGAGAGTCTGATGGGTGAGTCCACTGACAGCTGCTGCGACTTCTCTTCCATTCTCGTTGATCCCTTTGTTTCCTCTTCTGCTCGACTTCCAAACCCCCCTACCGATCTCAACCCCCTCGCCGCCTTCACCCCTCGTACCCAGCCCAGCACCAACGCCCCCATCCACCAGAGTACTACCGCCCCTGGTCCTCCTCCGCCTACGGTTACGTGGGGTCAGCCCCCGCAGCCGGAGAATTCGCCTCCTCCGCTTCCTCCGACGGACACACTGAGGGAAGACCCTTCGCCGGAGGCCTCCTCACATGACTCCCCTCTCCTCAATTCCCTCCTCGACTGTGCCCGAATTGCCGATTCCGACAGGGATCGGGCGGCCAAGACACTTATCCGCGTGCGAGAGTCCACCTCCGACCGTGGGGATCCGAAGGAGCGTGTTGCTTTTTACTTCGCTGAAGCCCTTTACAACCGCCTCGGAAAGACCCCTCTTTGCTTCGAATCGTCCCCGGAAGATTTTACTCTCTCCTATAAGGCCCTCAACGACGCCTGCCCCTACTCCAAATTCGCGCATCTCACTGCAAACCAAGCCATTCTTGAAGCAACAGAGACGGTTGGCCGGATACACATAGTCGATTTCGGGATTGTTCAGGGTGTTCAGTGGGCCGCGCTTTTGCAAGCTCTTGCTACTCGATCTACTGGAAAGCCTGCTAAGATCCGTATCTCCGGCATTCCTGCTCCGGCTCTGGGTCCCTCTCCCTCTCTTTCTTTGAAGGCAACGGGAGCTCGCCTTCGTGATTTTGCTAAATTGCTCAATCTCGATTTCGAGTTCATTCCAATCCTGACTCCTATTCAGGAGCTGGACGAATCCTGTTTCCGAGTCGATTCGGAAGAAGTTCTTGCAGTCAATTTCATGCTTCAGTTGTACAACCTAATATCCGAGACCTCAGAGGCGGTGGAGACGGTGCTCCGTTTGGCGAAATCTCTGAATCCCAGAGTGGTGACTCTGGGCGAGTACGAAGCGAGTTTGAACCGATTGGGTTTCGTCGACCGCTTCAAGAACGCGTTGAGGTATTACTCGTCAGTGTTCGAATCCCTGGAGCCAACCATGGCGAGGGATTCCACCGAGCGGATCCAAGTTGAGAGGCTCCTGTTGGGGAGGCGCATTATGGGCGTCGTGGGTCCGGAAGAAGGTGCCAAGAGGCGCGAGAGGTTGCAGGAGAAGTCGCAATGGAAGTCTCTGATGGAAGGATGTGGATACGAATCGGTTTCGCTCAGCCATTATGCCGTTAGTCAGGCCAAAATCCTTCTCTGGAATTACAGTCCACTCTATTCATTGATCGAGTCCCCGCCCGGCTTTCTTTCTCTGGCCTGGGACGAAAACCCTGTTCTCTCTATCTCAGCTTGGCGATAACCGGCAGTTCTGTTTTACTTAATTTCAAATTAATCTACCGAACGCCTCTCTGCTCCATTTTTCTTTTTGTGGAGTTTTGGGTCTCTACTCACCGCTCCTTCATCAGAATTATCTTAGCTTTTTGATATGCAACCATGGTTCCGCTGACGTAGTAACCAGGGATCTTTCTCAGTTCATGTCTACCGGTAAGCATCTGCCACGAGGAGCAAGGAATTTCTTCGTCTCGTCTGGTAAATGGGTTTGTTTAGAATTTCATTAAGGCTCAAATGGTTGCGCTTTGTCGCAGGATTGGGTATTAGCAAATGTAAAAATAGAAATGTTCTATCTTTTTAGAGTCTGTATATAACTTGCCAAATACAATGTTTCGGATTTCAGAAGGAAAAACAGAACGAAGCAATGTTTTGAATTGAAAAGAATTACAGAACGTAGACGATTTTGAGTTTCAATGTCTTGTGTATATTGTCGTCTGAACGGTAGGAATTTTCCTCACAAATAAGTAAATAAAGACGGAATGTAGTTTAAGAAATGATCAGAGATGGCGGAAAGCAGATTACGACTCATGAAAACTTCCCCAATTTGGAGCAAGGCAGGGTAGTCTGCTTTGTCTTTCCCGTTCCTAACTGACTGGCATAGCTGCAGTTTTCAAGTGCTCTTCTGTGCAATTCTCGCTGTCGTCCACTACCTATCTGGTGTACGGCCTGGAGGATTTTCCTTGCCAGTACCAGGTTGCAGTGTCGCGGCATCAGAATTTCCACAGCAGGGATGAAGGATTATAACCAGGGGAAAGAGCCCGTAGCCCTTTTCTCAAGTCTCTAGTCTCATGGTTACAGTGTCCGACTCGGTCGAAACGAGCAACCGAGATGCTCCCCTGTTCCGCATGAATTAGAGAAATGTCGGGGAGATCCGCCTACGGAAGCAAAATAATTCAAAAAAGAGTGAGATGAGCTTGTATCTAACGGGCTGTATCGAAAGAACCGTTTCAATGATTTACCAGCGGTGAAAAGCTTTAATGCCGAGGAGAAATTATGATGGCTGTCGAGGAGAACCAAGTGCTCGAGTAGTTCGATGGTTTGTGTTTGGATATATCCGTTGGATCAGCTTTTCACTCTCTCCCAATCTGCCAATTGGACTGCTGACAATATTGAGCAGAGCAGATCCCTCTTCCCCCACAGACGCTTCTGATAACCAAAATTTCACTGAGGCCGGGTAAAAAGAGTGCCCAGGGTAAGGAAAAGTGAATTCAGATGGGTTGACCTCCGGCTGTCGGGAGGGCTATGTTCAACAAGGGTTTTAGAGAAAAAAAATCTCACTTGCCACTGACCTTTTGGCAATTTCAATCGCCCTTTGTGCGACCTGTCTCTGGTGCTCGATTCTCTTCCTGTCGCCGTCCCCAACACCGACGACCCTATTTTATATCCATCCTATGTCTTTCACTGCTTGGGAGGTAATTGCGGCACTTCTTAGTCCCCATCCCCCCTCTTCCTCTCTCGATTTCATCTTCTTCCTCCTTTTTTGACCATCCTGTGTAATTTCCGTGTTTGATTTATGTGCTTAATAGTCTCTCTACAATGTCTTTTTCCGTGCTTGTTGTTTACTCTCCTTCTCCCTCATTTCTCTCAAAAAAATTTTCATTCCTTGGCGCTCAAATAATTTTCCGGCATGGTAGTAGTTGGGTCTCTGTCGCCGTAGCTCTCAGACATTAGTAGACGAAACAAACACCCTTCTTTGTATACCTTATGATTTTCCTTATTTCCCGCACATTCTGATGTTTCCTTGTGTGATTTATTGGTATTATTTTCAAGCTAACCACGTGGAAGTTTCAGAGAAATTTAACATTACCATTGTTAATAGTAATTAACAATGAAAAGTTAATTAATACTTAATTTCTAGTAAGTAACTGAAGTAGTTTATAAAGTAATTAATAACTAATTAGTGGTTGATAGTAGACACCTAAATAATTCATTAATCAAATCATGGTAATTATTGGCTAAAAATTAATGATTAATGATAGGTATAATAATGAAATGTGTATTATAATTAATGTTGAATTTATGGTAATAAAAATAAAACATAATAGTTGTAATATAAATTACTAAAATATGTTTACTGATTAATACTTAAATAGTTAAAAATTAATAAATAACTATTATATTATCTAAACATTAACAACTTAGATATTCCCACCAGTAGTAAGGGGAGCGAGTACAATTCCCACGCGTCTCCCAATTGGATATATTAAAATATTTTATTTAATAAATAATCTATTTGTACTTTACATCACATTTTCCATTAGTACTTTATACTGCACAAACAAAGTACTTTACATTCCATATCACTTTTCCTAGAAAAATACTTCCCTTTCTGTTTCCTTTTTCACTGCCCTACATTTAAGGGTGGCTTCAAACCGAGCCGGCTCATGAGCCGCTCGAGTTCGACTCGGTTTGAAACGTTATACTTCGAGCTCGAGCGGAGCTCGAACTCAGACATGGGCTCATTTACATTAACAAGTCGAGCTCGAGCAGAGCCCGGTTCGGCTCGTCGGTTTACGAGCCAACTTGTTAAAATAACAAACGATTCAGGGATAGGGAGATTTCAAAATTTTTGGGAAACCTCTCTTCGTTTTGTCTTGCCGCCTGCGAAACCCATACCTCACTCTGCCATTTCCATGCCGTTTCAGCATGATTTCTTGCGGAAATCGCTATCTGTCGACAGGTATTCAAGGGAAATGGGGGATTTGGTCTTCAAATCCCTCGTTCTCCCTCTCCCTCTTCGATTCCTCGATTTCTTCCTTTGCGGTTTCTGTCTCTTCTTCCTCTACAATTTCTTTCTCTTCTTCCTCTTCGATTTCTTCATCCAAAGTTTTTCATCGTCGACGAGACGAAATCGACGGTCCAACGGAAGGAGATAAGATTTTTGTTTAATCTTTCTGTTTTTTTTTTTCGCCGACCTGACCTAAAAAATCTTTAACTCTCGCTTCGTTTCTCAACAGTGCTCCTTCATTCTTGGAAAGTCTTTTTGGATATCCAAATGGCAAACACTTTGTTTCTGTAAGTGAAATATTCTGTATTAGAATGCAGTTATGCCTAAGCAAAGATAAACGATCTGTTTTTTTTTTTTTCTTTTGCAGATATTTGCAGCTGATAGTTCAAAGTACACTCGGGAAGAAATCCTTGGAAGAAAACTGTCGGTATGAATTTTATTTCATGATTTTGAATGTCGAATTTTATTTCATGATTTTGAGTGTTGATACTATTTGATTTTTTGAAACGGTGAGCTCTTGATTTAAGGGTAGAAGGTAATGCACTGTCACAACGTACTGGGAAGATCATTTTATACAGATTGTATAAGGATGTTTCCTTTTCCTCTATAACTTAAAGAAAAAGAGCTTTGGGGGATGAATTTTCCAACAGAGATGGTCATAATTATTCTCTTTGTTCTCATGTCTTATTTCAAGTCTCATCTGCACAACCTCCACTGTTTCAAGGAAATCTCCTTTACAATTACAATCCTAATGTTAATGTTAAAGTTAGTTTTAAGTGATTTTGGTGGGTGAGGGGCATTCAAATTCTGGCAGTTGGTATTGTAATATAGGTTCCTCCACTAGATGACTTTTTTGTATACTCTCTTTTTCTTGCAATTGTTTGCATCTCAAATAGTTCAATGGTGCTTTAGTGACACCTGTTCTTACTAGAGGTTGACCTATTTTATTCTCTTAATTTATTTTTTCATTTTTTTTAATTTTTTGCTTGAGTGTGCCATCAATTGCATTCTAGCTGGCTGAGAGCCAGGAAACTTCATTCTGAGTTATGACATTCAAGAAGGAAAGGAGGGGTGGGGGAGAAAAATCCCCCACCTTGTCATTTGTTATGTTTTTGTATATCTCATAATGACTTACTAAGCTCAAGTGCTATAATGTTTGGAAAATAGTTGGTTATCAATGATTTTTTTGCTCAAATTCCACTGTTTTTCATAAATGAAGTTATTATTCTAGACTTTCAAATATTTTTATGTTTTGGGATTTTGTTTCTTTTTTGCCCTCTTATTTTTAGGTGTTAGACCTCTTATAAAATTTTGTACGTTTATCATACATTTCAACAATAAACAACAATGGTATTCAAATTGTTACTTGATATATTTTAGCAATGGAATTTTATTTCATGATTTTGAGTGTTGATAACATATTCTGTTCAATAATACTCTATTATAGTTAATGGAATCAGGAGCTTTCTTAATTGCATCCAACTTCTCTTTATTATAAAAATGAATAAAAATGTTAGTTTTTGTCCTTCTTTCTTAATTCTCATTGAACTTATATTTGCTGCTGTTCTAAAATGTTATATGGCTTGATGTATTAGCAAAAGTGATTTGATTGTTACTTTTCTATCTTTTAGAAATTGAGATCTTGTGTGTGAACCATTAATGTCTTAAATTTACTCATTGGATGATATATGATGCCTAAACCTTGTCAAATGTTCATATTTCATTGAATTGGTACGTTAGATATAGACGGATGTAAATTATCTCTCTTTTTTACAATCGATTTTTATCCTTCTTCTTTGATTTCTTCATCCGAAGTTCTTCCTCGCTGACGAGATGAAAGCGACGGTCCGACGGGAGGTAAGAGTTTTATTTAATGTTCTTTTTTCTTTTCGTCGCCGACCTAACCCTACAAAATTTCTAACTCTTGCTTCATTTCAATAGTGCTCCTTCATTCTTGGAAAAGGCTTTTGGAGATATCCCTGAACGACGAACACACTTTCGAGTTCTGTAAGTGTTGATTTTTTTTTTTTCATTTTTATCATTAATTACTTGGTATTGAGGTTGAATTTTATCAGAATATTAGAAGAGAATGTTGGTGTGCTTATTTCCTTATCTTAGAAGTTTTTAAATTTATATATAAAAAAAAGATCAAAATATTGGACTGAAAACTATTGGGTGCAGAGCTACTGGCTCAAAGAGACCCCGCTGCATTGAAAGACAAGGGTCATTCCCGATTGTCACAATGTCACGTACCTTCCTCTAAGAATAGATAAGTATCTTAAATTATGTGTAGGATCTTTGTTGTTTGGATAATTTTCTTTTCGTTATGTTTTTAATTTGTAATTTTGTTTTTTGTAGAAGTAAGAATGTCAACACCTCCTCAATTGACATCAATAATTAACACTAGTTCTAGTGTGGCTATAAATAGTTACTCAACTCCACCAGAGTCACTACCCTCTGTCATAGAAGTGGGCCCAGATGAAATTTTCATAAATGAGGATGAAGGTGATTCTACTCATACTTCAAAAAGACAAAAAAAGTTTCATGTGTGGTTGAAATTAAAAAAAGTATCACATAATGGTACAAAAAAGGCTCAATGTGTTCATTATAAAATCAATTTGAGTGTTATTAGTAGTGGAGTGACCACACATATGAGTCGACATTTGAAACGTTGCACTAGTGGAAAAGTGGAAATGAGAAAACAAAAAACCTTAAACTTTCAACCAGTACGAGTGGGGTCTAATGTTGATCAGAGTCCATCTGGACTTCCTTTTATGGATTTTGGAGGAAAACATGATCAAGCTAAAATGAGAGTACTCATTGCTCATTGGATTCTTATGCATGATTATCCATTCGTGAGAGTAGAAAAGGAGGGATTTAATTTTATAATGAAGATAACAAATATGAATTATGAGAAAATATCCCGTAAGACTATTAAGAAGGAGTGTATGGAGGAATATGAGGCAGATAAAAAGAAATTAAAATTTTTGTTAAAAGTGATTAACAAGATTAGTCTTACCATAGATCTTTGGAAGTCTCAAAATCAAAAAATTGAATACATGGTTATTACTGGGCATTTTATTGACAGTAATTGGAAGCTACAAAAACGAGTCTTGAGTTTTGTGCATGTTCCTTCTCCTCGTCGTGGTGTTGATATAGCTGATGCTATTTACAAGTGTTTGAAAGAGTGGGAGATCGAAAATAAAGTTTTTAGTATTTCAGTTCATAATGCTGCATATAATGATGTTTGTATCAAAGTTTTAAAACAAAATTTTTCAAGGAAAAAAAATTTGGTGTGTGATGGAAAGTTGTTTCATGTGCGTTGTTGTGCTCATATTTTGAACTTATTAGTCTAAGATGGTCTTGTTCAAATTAAGGATATCATTGATAATGTGTGTGAAAGTGTCAAATTCATAAATCTGTTTGAGGCTAGACTTCACACTTTTTCTAAAATTATACAACAATTAGAACTTGGTGCAAAGAGGTTGGTTATTGATTGTCCAACTCGTTGGAACTCCATTTATGACATGTTGTCTTCTGCATTAAAATTCAAAGATATATTAACTAGATTTAAAGTTAGAGAACCAACTTATGATTATTTGCCAAGTTTTGATGAATGGGAAAAGGTTGACATGGTGTGTGAGATTTTAGAAGTTTTTAATGCAGTTACTAATATAATTTCTAGGAGTGACTACCCTACTTCTAATTTGTACGTTAGTCAGGTATATAGGGTAAAAGAAGTTCTAGATTTTCATTCTACAAATGAAAATGTTTTCATTAGGACAATGGTTAGTAGAATGAAAGAGAAATTTGAGAAGAATTAGGGTGAATGCAATTTATTGATGGTTGTTGCTTCAGTTTTGGATCCAAGGGTCAAATTAAAGTTGATCGAAATGTGTTTTCTACTGATATATTCTAAGAAGGAAGCTACAATAAATATAAATTTAGTTCGACGCACCTTATATGAGATCTACGATGAATATGTATCCTTATATAATGTGGATATTAGAAATGAAAAGATTGTTTCAAGTACTAGCTCTATGGGTGTTTCCACAAGTCGTTGGCCTTTATCAAGTTCAGGTTGGTCAAAGTTAATGAGTTATATGAAACAAAAGGATGTAGTTAATTCACCAAGGTCAGAATTGGAAATTTATCTTGAAGAAAGTGTATATAGTGAAAGGAAACTTAACAATATGATTTTGACGTTTTAGAATGGTGGAAAGTGAATCATATGAAATTTCGGATATTATCTAAGATGGCCGCAGACATCCTTGTAATTCCCATATCCACAGTAGCTTCAGAGTCTACATTTAGTACTGGTGGTAGAGTAATAGACTCATATCGTTCTTCCTTGGCACCAAGTACAGTTCAAGCTTTGATTTGTGGCAGTGATTGAGTTCGGGTTCTTCACAGTGTAAAGAAAAATCAAAAGGTGAATTTTTTTTAACAATTCTTTATTATGATATTTTTTAGTATATTTTTTATTTATTAAAAATTTGTTTTATGATTACAGCCTGAGAAGAAGAGTGTAGAGATAATGCTACCAGCTACATGATTTTTCATGTTTCTCTCATCATGGTGATTTTAATATTTTTAACGGCATTAAGTAACTAGTAGTGGAAGAGTATTTTTTTATCTGACAATAACTAATTTTATTTTTTTGTTTTGGTCATAGGTGGAGATTTTGCTCATGCAGGGATGCATATTATTTTCTAGCTTTAAGAGAAACAACTATAGTTTGTAATTTTATAATGGATTTATAGTTTTTATTTGGGTGATTATAAATTGATAGTGATATTTCATTTAATTTTGTTGTATTTGATTATTGTATGGAGTTTATTTATAATATTATGCAGTGTATGAAGTGTTTAGACTATTTTTGTTCTATAAACAATTTAATGGAGTGTTTATGGAATGTATAGATAATTTTATGAAGTGTTTATGCAAGTATTATGTATATTGATTATGCCCAATTTTAAGTAGAGGTCATACTGAATTTTATACAAGTATTATATACATAGATTATACTCAATTTTAAGAAGAGGTTATGCCTCAATCTTATACATGTATTATATATATAGGTTATGTCTAATTTTATGTAGAGGTCATGTCCAATTTTATGTAAAATATATGTATAATTTTATATATAATTTATTTGATATATATTTTTTGAAAATTTTTGAATTTATGTTGAGGCTCGAGTTTGGCTCGAAACTCGGTTAAAATTTTTAAGCTTGAGCTCGATAATAATTTTAGGCTCGAGACTAGGCTTCGCTCGAAGCTCGGCTCGAAGCTCGGCTCGAAGCTCAACTCGAATTCGGCTCGTTCACCAAACGAAGCTCCGCTCGAAGCTCAACTCAAGTTCGGGCTCGTTCACCAAACTATGTGACAATGTTATGACAATGTTATTTGAGGAGTGTTGAGCGGCGCCACCGTCGACCCATTGATGATCTTTTGTTTGCGGCGTTTGGTGGTGGTCCGATGACAAGACAAGACAAGACAAGAGGTGGAGGCTGAGAGGGTACATGGCAGAGCTACAGCATAGCGCACCGGAGCTCCTTCGCAGAGGCAGGCACGAGGGCGTGCACGTATTTCAACCTCTCTCCCTGCTGGCTGCTACTGCGACTGCTGATCACTGATGTCACTGTTCTATCCGGTGGTCGGCTGGTCCCACCGCCCTCTGCCGTTCTGCAATCTCCAGGAAGACGGTCGAGGAGAATCTGTGATTCTGCATTTTTGTATATCTGAATTTTGATCACTTCTGTCGGGAAGGCAGATGCAGGCGAGGAAAACGAATCCAAGCTAGTTAAAAAAACTAAACAAAACAGTGTCTGTCCTTTCATTCATGGGGATAAACAGCTTATTTGCTTCGAAAGGAAAAACCAAGAAGAAAAGCGGGAAAGGAGCAGATGTGCAGGTTTTTAGTATAGTTTTTTTTTCATGACCGTCCTGCTGGTTAATTCAATTCATCGGGGACACAAGGAGAGCGCCACCGTTGTCCGCGCTGAACCATCTTCGCTGCCCGTGTCAGCCATCGATTGCCTGTATTTTCTTTCGCCTTGTCTCTGCCACTCTTTTCGTTTTGCCCTGCATCGTCTTGTACAGTGTTTCCTCTGCCATTCATTTTTTTCACTGACCCTCGAAGGACTGATCTATTGATTTTACTAAAACAGGCCAAACTTCGTTAGCGGTTTTGTCGTGTAAGATTTTATTTATATGGATCATCGTCTCTACCGGATTAACGGTGGAGAAGAGTTAGGAAGGCGGGTACCTTGAGAATTGATTGTTTAGACTTTAGAGAGGCTAGTAATTAGTGGTTAGTACAGCCCGTAGCTTTCTGCTGCTGCTGCTGCTGTTCGCCGTAACTACGATTCTGCCGCGCTTCTGGTTTTTCTAAATGCTTCTCAACGTTTCCCTTTTTCTACCGCGGGCCAAAATTTGAAATTCTCAGAAACTGCAGCCAAGGATCCAAGAGGAAGTTAAATCAGAAAACCTTTCATTTCACTCTGGATTTTCTCCGATGCACTCCTCTGAGTGCTTCATCGTTATGCAGGTAGCTGTCAAGTGTAGGGGATTTATTATGTACTCACTCACGAGCTTATCAAACCCATTGGGCGCTCTTCGTGATGAATACGGAACGAGAACCGATATGACTCTATGACTGCCGGTAGCTAATCTCCGAACCTAAGACGATGAAGTAATGGGGGGGTTAGTCCATCAACTAATGGCGTTAGTGTAGCCTCCTGTTACACATAAAACTCGACTGCCTGTTCATTTTTTCCCTCAAATTCATTCAGAAGGAAAAGATGTTCGAGTCCAGGGACTTGGAATGAGGATGCCAATCTTTAGCCACAGCAGACGATACGAGAGAGGAAATGGAGAAGTTTTACAAGGAAGTAGCAGAATAAAAGATGGTGAAGAGAAGTAATTACTTCGGGGGATCCAAAAAAGCAACCACTATCACATTCTCACATTCTACTTACCCTAATAGTTTTCTCGTTGAATTTGTTCGAGCCATATCAACCACCCCTTGATGTACATAGACTTATGGTATTTGCTCATCAATTGCTTCAGGAAACTTGTTGACCTCGTTAATTCACACTCACGTATATAAGGGTGGTATGATTAGTAAATAATGAGAACTTTTATAGAAAGAACATTGAATTGTAATTATGCATGTTGATGTATGTTCTTTTATGTCTTTTTTCTTTTGAAGCATACAACCCTAACTGTAATGTAGTCACTGTAAACACCTTCACACAACTATAAATAAAAATATCAAGTTATGGTATAGAGCATTCAAGCCTCTTCCTCTTTGCTCAAATTTGTCTATACAACTCCCTCTTTTCGTCTTTTTTTTTCTCCCTTGGTTTATTTTCTCCTCTTTTCCAAAGAGTTAGAGTTCTTCTCTTTTCTCCTTCCCTTTAGATCTCTTGTATTTTGTTGAATTTTTTGGAAAAGAGAAAAACTTTATTAGCTTGTTGTAATTTGAGTACATAAGACTCTATTTATAATAAAGGAAACAAGTAGAATCCTATTACAATTAAACTACTCTTGTCCAAGTTACACCCAAAGTTAAACACTAAAAGATAAGTCTTAGAACAATTGAACATAAATAGAAAACTAACATAACTAAAACACCTTTAAACTGAGACTCTTCTGTGAGACCTTATTCCATAATAATTTTGGCTCTGTAAAACTTCTTGTTGTGAAAGTCATGTGAGACTCTTTCAAACATGATCTTCATCACTCTTTCTCAAGTTGGAGTTTATAACTTCAGCTTGCAATGAAAAAGATTATTGATCTTCAATCTTCGTTCCTCAAAAAAATCTTCATAGATGCAAAATTCTTTATCTTTTGTTCTTACACGTTCTAGAATATTTTGGTCACAAAAAAATTACCACATGTAGAATTTTTCATTGTAGATTATGCTACTTCTTCTCAAACGTGGAATTCGGAAGGAGGTGCAACCATTGTAGCGCTCAACTTCCAATCTCATTCACATGGTTCTCCTTTTATTCCTCCTCTCAAGATGGGAAGGCTCTAAAAAACAAAATACAAACTCTCAAAGAGTAAAAAAATGGGTGATAAAAACATTAGTCAAAACCAACATTAAAGGATTTAAAAAAAATGATATTAATCGATAAAGTGGGTAATGTTTGTCAGTCACAAGACGACAATAAAAACCCAAGGGTACCAATAAAAAAGTTTCACAGGACATAAAAATATTATATATAGATAGACTGATAGATAGATAATATAAAGGACCAACCAATGCAACACGCCAAAAGGTTGGCCAAAAAGGGAGTAAATGAGAGGAAAAAAAAGATGTTAGGAGAAAAGCTACAAAGTAAAAGGCTAATGGGCAATTAAATGAAGAGAAAAAATCCACCACCGTAATAAGAAGGAGATTGTAACGGTACTAATGAAATAATTGAACAGATTTGACCAATGTATAATTTTTTTGGGATGACCACAATTTTTCGTAGTTAACTCTATGGAAGATATATAACCAAGTATCAAAAACACAAAACTTGAAAACAATATAAATGTAAGATATTGAATGAGCACATCATGGAGTGATTAAATTGGACCAAAACTCTCTGATTTGAAGATAAATTTCGGTGGAGAGATAATCGGAGAAAAAATAGGAAAAAATGAGATTTTTGGCTGAATTGACCTTCTTTATGATATCAATATCTCCCAAAATATAGCTCAGAATTACAAATGGTTTGTTGTTCAAGAAACTAGACTCGAAGAGCTTTAATTTGATACCAAATTTTACATAAAACATATCGTTCTTGAATCTTTTAAGACCCCTTGATTCTCTTTGTTTTGTACCTTTGTTTACTCCGATGTAGATATCTACTTAAATATAGATCAGATTGACATTGAATTTTCTCTTTCTGAAACTAAACTTTGATACATTTCATAAAGTTATAATATGTCTTAATATAATATACTTATTTTGAGAGAAATAATCTAATAGATTTCGGACTCTATAATCTGGCTGAACTGAGTACTCTTTCTTCTTTGGCCACTATGACCATTGACTGTTGCGAAATTGATATCTTTTTTTAGAAAACTCATATTGAGAATTGGTTTGATACGGTATAAAACAAACTTATCGAACTAAAGTGTAATTCTTGATGGTATAAAATAGCTTAAAAGTTGAAGTTTTCTTCTTATGTTCGAACCTTTCTTGCAGTCTCTTGTTTTATGTTGTTAATATGCTACAAAAATTTCTTATAACCAGAGAAGAAATACATGTTTTGAATCTGATCCTAGATCAAAATCTCCTTACATAGATACTTCTGTTATTTGCAGTATTAAATCAATTGACTAGTTTTTTGGGAAGTTGCCATAATTCAAAGTAAGAACACTTCTTCTCTTTAACAAATAAATCAAGGAAAATTTATAAAAATAAGATGATTTTCTAAAGATGTTTTCCAGATATTGTTAGTTAACAAACAAAAATTTTTAAGGGTAGATCATGAGATATTTTCCTCATATTATTGATCAATAGCTGTTACTCAAAAAGTGAAGCAAAAAATTCGGCTTAAATTCGGATCTTCGAGTGCAACAAGATTCTGACATAATCTTTGATTCTTCCAATACGAATATCTCCATAAATATAGATCAAATTGTCATGAAATTTTCTCCTTTTGAAATTGGACGTAAAGCAATTTCATCCAAGTATAACTTATTTTCATAAAATATACTTTTTTTAGATAAATAATCACATAGATTTCAGACTCTATAATTTGGCCGAACTAAGTACTCTTTCTTTTTTGGCAATATCTCCATCTAAAAAACACAAATTGAGAATTGGTTGAATAAGTAAAAAAATTGATTTACAAATATTTATTTGGATATATATATTTCTCCATATAAGGTCTCATTTTTATGACATAAAACGGCTAAAAAATTAAAACTTTTTGCTACAACATGAAACTTTTCTACTACTTAACCTTTGTTCATTCAAATGTCTATTTCTCATTTGTAAAGAAATCTAATTTCAACGATTTTTTTTACTTTGAAACTAAACTTAAATATCTTTCCAAAAATATATAATTTTCTATACCAATCATCTTGTTTTTTTTTCTTTCTTCTTCCCCTTTTTCTCTGTCTTCTTCTCCGTAAGATAAAAGAAGAGATGAGTCGTGGATAAAATATTCAGGAGGAGGAGAAAAAACGAAGAGCTACGAATTAGGAGATGGGAGAAAAAGGATTAAGAATTAAGTTACGGATAAAAGCCGACTCTATTTATGATATTTACTTGTTTAATCCGCCCGAGTTGTCAACATCCCATGCTTAGTCAGCGCGGTTGTCTGCATGATCCACGCGTCCACGTCCGACAACGTTGCGTACACTCCAGGCTACCATTCCTACTCTAGAAAGTGCGATTCCGAAGATGCCCTATCTAAATCTAGCCGTTGATTCCCCTTCACCGCCTTTTGCGAGGAAAAAGCCAACTGGAGCTCCTCTGGCCTCTTTTCTGCCCTTAATCTTCACCGACTCCTAATGGATCTACACCGTTCAGCGGCCTCTAGGTTGAGAATAAATACATCCCTGCCTGTATCCTTTTACCTTATCCTCTGCTTTCTGCATACATTTTAGTTGTTCGTTGCTTTTCTTCATCTTGTTCAGATCTAGATTTGGTTTACCTCCTTGCCTGAATTTTTTTTTTTTTTTTTGTTGTAGATCTCCCCGTGATTTGGTCTTTTGTTGGTGCTTCCTTACTTATACGTTTGGATCGCTTGTAGTTCTTGGTGTGTCGCTGTTTGTAAATTTTATCTCCTTAGATCTGTTTTGATTTCTGGAAGATTGGGTTGATTTGATTACGGATCTCTGCAATTCTCCTGGGTCTTTCGATTTACGTTTGATATCTGATTGCTACAAAGCTGTTTTCCGTCTGTTGTTGTTTGATTGTTTGTTTAAGATTTATGTGAAGTGCTTTCGACCCTCTCTTCTTTGTTTTTCTCGTATCTGCTGTTTTTATGTGTTTCGGTGATTTGAGATTTCTAAAGATTTGTTCTTCAGACGAATTTCGAGTTATTTAACTTCCTAACGTTGGAGATCTGGATTTTTGTTTCCCAAAAAATAGGTTCTGTCGATATTGTTTGTTGTTGCTGTTGTTTTTTACAGGATTGATGTGGATCCGTTCGTCGTCGGTGGTGAACTGAGCATTTTTCAGATTTTATTGTCAGCGTCGTTGAAAAAGAATGCATCTTTAGATCGGATCTTCTTGAGAGGTGTCTCAGATTGTTGATTTCTCCGTTCCTCTGCTTGATGGCGCGTCTCTGGCGAGATAAATCTTTGGCAGACCTATGTGTGCGTTCAGCTTGTTTTGTAGATGAGCGAAGTTGTGAGGTTGGTTAGATGAATGATTGTGCGTCATAGCGGCAGCCGAGCAAGTCGTGTAGACAGGGCCTGAATAACCTGTAAGGATGGGTTCTGGCATCGATCTATCGTCTTATGTCATCTCTGACCTTTGCCATGTTGGGTGCGCTCGCATGGCAGGTCACAATCCCTAATGAAATTATTGATTTTTGGTCGTTGGGAGATCGCACGAGGCGCTTTGGCCCGGGATCTCCCTTTGGTGTTGTCTTGCTTTTCTGCTTCGACTCCTTTATCTTCCGCATCGTCTCTTCCTTGCACAACGATCGAGGTCAAAGACTCCACTTCGAGGTAAACAAGTTTATATTCATGATTGTTAGCCAATTTTAACGATGAATTATGCTACGAGGTAGAGCTCATGTATTTATTCCTTTTTAAATCCACACAATACTCGGAAGACTTGCCTTGTGCTTCTTCTAAAACAAATTATCACAGAAGCCTAAGGTATTCTCTTTAATATCGAGTTAACACCTTTTGTGAATCCTTTCCTCATGTCGCCGAGTGTTCTCTACAACAGATTTTCTTACCCCTTAATCATCCGCAACTGTCATGATATTCTGAGCTAAAAATCCATTTACATGAATCTTGAACAGAATCTTTTCCTTTTTTTTTTTAATGCATTTAGGATGCAGGTTTTTTGGTACAATTGTTAAAATTGAGAATATGTTTGTATGAAACATATTGTATCTTTTCGGATAGATGTAGAGGGTGGGACATGGCTATGTATGTTCTTTGCGGTAAGCTGGACGGACATGTACACGGGCTTGAAGCTTTGTCTTTTTAAGTGGACGAGCTTCTCAAGAGATGGGGAAAGAAGAATATATGTAGGAGATCTGAACTACATGATATTTGACAGCGTCTCTCGGCCTTCGAAGGTAACTGATGTCCGTGATGATATTCGCTTCTGTCGGTTTTACCTTCGGTTGTTCTTCGGTAAGAATTTTATAGTGGATCAATTGATATTTGAAGCAGTGTTGTGTTAGTGGATTGTTTATTCATTGAATTTTTTCTGTCATAATTCTGATTTGGAATGTTACTGATTGTAACAAATTTTTTTATTGTATAAACTGTTTCATGCAAGAATCTTTAATGTTCAACTCTTAATTTATGCTGTTCTTTCTAATGGGTATATACTACTATGGTGTCGACCGAGGATCTTTGAGCTCAAAATGGGAGAGCACTCGAAGATTTGATCTTTGAGAAGATGGTGGTTCGAATCCACCAAGATCCATATATTTGTTATGTATATAAAATCTTAGATCGCAACCCGAAGTGGAGCGTGACGGCGCGTAGATGTTCTTATTAAATTCATAGTCTAGAAAATGTTAACTCGTTGAACGGATTCTTTTCCTCTGTCTCGATGGGGAATATGCCTGTATTTCTCGTTTTTTCTCCCTTGTGGAGCCCTTACATTTTTTGTCAGTCATATTTTTTGCTCTGTTGTATTTAAAAAAATATCCAATTGATATTTTAAAGTGCTTTGTAGAATTTTGTGGCGGTGTAGGCGACTACGATGTTGATGGAAGAATATGCCACAGCCGGGGCCTCACATCCGGAGGTGCTCATAATTGGATTCTGTTTCTTGTTGCTATATTTTATTTGCATCGAAGGCACTTTAATGGCAGGAAATTCCCTAAATTTGATGAAAAAAGGGTGACCTCAATTTCTCAAGAAAAAAAATCTGGTTATAGTACCAATTGTTTTCTTGTTTTTTTTTCTTTTTTATCTTGTATTTATGAATAATATATAATATATATGCATAATATAATATATATATATATATATATATATTATATTACTGGAATTTATGAATAAAATAGATTTTTAATAATATAACTAAGAAAAGAGGGCATGAAAATAACTTTTGAATAAAATTTAGGATTGAATTCACATTTAATACTAATAATAATAGTAATTCAATTAATAAAATAAAATTAACGAATTAATTTAGTTTAAAATGAAAATTTTATAATTAAATAATAAGAATGTATTAAATGCGTAATTGCATCAATAATAATAATATAAGATTGTAGAATAAATAAAACTTAATCATTTAAAAATTGAATATGTAATATTTTTTTACATAATATTGATGATAAAATAACTTTTACTTATATAGCACTAATTTGAATTTTAATACAATAAATTAAATTCTTAATCACTTAGTACTACAATTAACTTTCTATCACTACAGTACAAATGATGAAATAATAATATAAGATTAAACTTGTCATACATGATCAATTAAATATGTAATACATTTTTATTTAATTAAAATCTATCTTAAAAAATTAATTGCATTATTGAAATAATTAAAATAAGTTATTAATCAATCCAGGAGGGAAAAAGTGAGGCGACTTCCCAAGGAGGATGACATATGAATGAGGTGCAGCCCAGAATGTTCCGCGCAGAGGCGGGGGCGAAGGAAATGCGTCCCCTTTCCTGATGTCCTCCACAACTTGTTAGATGACGTTGGAAAAAGAGAGCGTCAGGGAAGGAGACGATGTCCTCTCCCCGTTCCGGCGTATCTTTTGGCTTCTTCTCCCTGTTCCAGCAGAGCCTCCCTGTAGAAAAATTACATAAAAAAAAGAGGAGGAAGAGAAGAATTAATCAATGATATAAAGTGAAATTTCATATACCAGAGTTAGAAAAAATTTAAAATAATTTCCTAGAGACAAACTAAAATTCTTCTGTTGGTAATGAATATTGTTTTTAAGCATTAAAATCTGCACAATTACTGCACGCCATGCCTCGATTCTGGAAGATTGGAGCTTAAAAAGTTGTCTCCGTAACCAGACACCTAATTATTTTCTGTTGTTGCAGATTTAAGGTGGGTGGTCGGAGTAGTCAAGAGTAGCTGCCAACGGCTGAAAAATTCCCAATTTTGAATTGCTCCAAAAGGCTACACTACTGTCAAATCATACATGGCAATACCCAATTCGGTGGTGAGAGATGATTTCAGCCGCAAATCCGAAGAAAAAGCAACGCTTTGGTTGCATCAGTTGTCTCTCCTCCGCCGACGCCGATTTACCCGAAATCTCCCGAGGGAACTGTAACGCAATCCCCGGCGCCTTCAACGACACCCTCACCGCCATAAGTCATTCTCCGCTTCTTCCGGGAAATGAACTAGCGACCTCTGCCAGTCAATTTTCTCCACCTTATCTATCCAAAGTCCAAAGCAGGCCTCTCCTCCCCCTTTTGATTTCACTATCATTACATTTTGAACTTGCTCTGATCTCGTCTGGCCCATGGAACCTCCAAACCCATTTTCTTAAGGGCCTTTGGAACCAATAAAATGTTGATCATAGGGTGACTTTTTTAATGATAATAAAATTTAATTATTTTTACAACTTACAAAACTAAGTATTTCAGATATTTTATCTTTACCCTCAATCCATCTTAATGTCTAAAACTTCAAAACGATCAAATTTATTCAAGACCTCAAACAATATTGAAGAACGTCTTTAGATCAAACAAAAGAAAACAAAAAAACAAGAGAATTCCTAAATCTTTTCTTTTATGTATAATAGTGAATATGAAATTTTAGGTCATATATTACATATAAACATGTTTTTTGAATTTTATTTACCTGTTTATTGTGGCGAGTGCAGAGCTCCATAGAGCCGGATAGGATAGGACGCCATGAGTCTCCAAAGTTTGGGGAGTTAGGGTAGCATCAAGCCGATCTAAGCTCCGGTATGCATATGTTCATAGCTTGATTTGAATGCTTTGAACTTGATCTCGAACTCAACCTTGATTCTAAAATTGGAATTAATCTCAAACCCAAAAATTTTAATCAAGTTTTAGTTTGAGCTCGAGCCAAGTTCAAACTATAGCCTACATTTAAAACTATATAAAAACTTTGCGATGAAATATACTAATATATGATACTTAGCTTAATAGACCTATAAGAAAGAGCAAACATTTCCATTAATAGTATTTATTCTATTGACAAACAATAACATTAGATGTTGAGGAAGTTGAATGAAAGGCTATTTTTATAAAAATATTACGCTAAAGAGTCGACTCAGTGTGCTAATAGGGGGGTTAGTGCACAATGTAAGTTCAGGAAGAAAGTGAGAAGGAATGTAAAATACTTGTTTGTGTTAGTGTGCGCAATGGAAAATGCAGTGTAAAGTACTTGTTTGTGTTAGTGTGTACAATGGAAAGTGTAGTGTAAAGTGCAGATAAATTATTTATTAAATAAAATATTTTGATATATCTAACTTTCAGAAAATTAAATTAATATTAGTTAATAAATAAAATATATTAAATATAAAAATTAAATAAATGTTTACTTTTATATTATTAAAATTTTAATTTTATAATATCTAAATATGAAATAATTATACAAACATCGTAATAATAAAAATAAAAATAATACAAATATAACTCAATCACTTATTTAATATAAAAAAATTACAATTATATATACAAAAATACAATACACAAAATATTTGTCAAATTAGGGTGGGAAAACAGGGTGGATCTAGTTCCTTTTTTTAGCATTTTGTTTGTTGTCAAATTAAAAGTAGGGGTTTAAGGTTAAGGGTTCGGGGTAAAGTTGAGTTCTTAAAAATATGACTCGAGGTTAAGTTGAATGTTTAGAAACTCCACTTTACCCAAACATTAAACAAAGTTAAAATTATTTTAAAAGGAACGAAAGAAAATAAAAATGAATTATTAGTTTTAATTATACTTTATAATTAAAAAGTAAAATTGAGAAGTAATTAAATACTAAGTATTGCATAATTAAAAAGTCCAAAATATGAATATAAAATAAAAAACAGAAAAACGAGATTATAAAAAAAATAAACAGAACATAAATAATAACAATGGTTATTTAAAAGGAAAAATTAATAATAATAATTATTTAAAACGAGTTACTGTAGCTCGTCTTTCTAGTGGAACAAATAACGGAGGTTGCAGAGAGGGGAGAGAAGTCGCTGAAGGTCGTCAATGTTGGGAATTGCGAGAGGAAGGGAGTCGAGCGCCGAAGATAGGTTGGTTGCGAACGAGAGAGAAATTATTTTTTCTCTGAAGCCCTCGTTCAAGAGAGCCTTCCTTCTTGAGAGCTTGAGCCCGATGTAATTGAGAGAGAGAAAGTAAATTAAGTGGTCGACCCTTTGAATTCACTTTCCCTCCCATTAAACCTAATTTCCGCCTGCACTTACACTACGCACTAACAGGCCTTATAAGTGAAAATCTCAAACGGGGCCTACAAACGGGGCCTTTTAAGTGAAAATATCAAACATAGCTCGTTATACTTGACTAGCCATATTTAAGTTCGAGTTCCAAAAGCAAAAAATTGACCTGAACTCGACTGTTTGCTATTGGTTCGGTGCCATCCCTAATGGGATTCCAGAGTCCGTCCTCGACGGCACTGCCACATCTGCCGGAATTATCCTCCGACGGACCCGGTGACTTCAAGCTGCTGTCGGCTATCGATTATTGGCATATTCGATTGACTGTTACTCGTCATCACTCTTTCCAACCTCAGGTTTCGCGGTTGAATTCGAACGAGGAAGACCCAGCCCAAGGAAGACTCGATCCGGTATGATAATTGATATGATGTCCTTACTCGTTTGTCCTTTCGGCTTCACCCTCTCGAATTTGGATTGCCGAGTACTCCAGAAAAAAAAGTTATCGTTTATAAATCCACCTAGAATCGGACGCTCAAACTCACAGCCGCCGGCTTGAATTTGGAACGGCACTGTTCATCGATTCAATCGCAGGCAACAGCAGAGTCTAACAAAATCTGTTACGAAGTCCACGCCTCCGGTACTGAACCATTATTTTAACTCGTAATTAACTTCAGTTCTCTGCTTTCGTTCGGAGGTCAAATCTTTGTTCCTATTTTCTACGACAACCTTTTTAATCGATCGGTTGAATTCGAATCAAGACTCAGAAATGGATGACTCTGTGAAGCTACCGTTCTTCTCTTTTTTTTTTCCTCCATGCGTTTCTCGTGTCGCCGATAAATGTATCGACTTGCCAAAAACTGATGCCTTTCGCACCTATTCTTTCTTTACCTACCTCTCTGCCTGTCTCATCAACCCTCCTCGTTCTACCAGTGCTACCGCTTGTCCTTATTATTTCAATCTCTGTTTCTCTGTTGCTATCATACTCCAAGCTGTGCGCTGCTCTGTCGATCTTCACCGCTTTCAGGTATCACACTATCATTATATCCATCGTCATATTCCCTCCTATTTTGCTTTTGTTATGTTTAAATGAAGGGTTATCGGCTATTTGTATTATTTCCCCTCCCCTCTCCGTTATCATATCTTTAAATTAATTCTTGCTCTTTTTGCTTGATTCATAGGCAACGCAGCTCCAAATTCGGATCTCTCTCCCTTTTAGTTATACTTCATATGAACTTACAAGAATTCGATTATGATGGACTGTTTCATTCATAGTTTTTTTTTTTTTTTTTTTATGTATGCTTCTTTTTCATATCTAATCCACTGCTTTACCCTAAGGCTAGTTCATTCATTATTCTCTTATTTGTCTTCTTTTGTTTGGAGAAATTATCCGTAGTCTCCTTTAAGCAACATCATTCTTTCGGTTCCGTCCGGAGACTGCTGCTGCCACCATATAGCTCTCATCTTTCTACTTCAGCTAAGTGTGTGAGGATGATTCCAATTGGCTTTGGGCTACTCCCAATTTTTTTCTCTGATCATAGGCCAGTAGAAACTGAATCGTTAGTGCCCATGTTGATCTGCGTCTCAAAAGCTAGAAAATATGCTTTTCGATTCTCATCTCGCCTCACGTCTGTGCTGATTTTAGGCATCTTCCATTATCTCCATGGATGATATTGATTATGAGTTCACAAACTTGCTGCTTTTCTAGTGTTTGACTGTCTTTTTAGGCTTCATATATGCTTGCTTTCAACAGGATTAACTCGTTGCTGCTCTTTTGACTTATCCGACGGCTTGGCTATAACCACTAATTTAGTTTTCAACGCTTGTTCTATGTCTAGAATTTGATAAGATCCATGACAGATGACGAGCCCAGCACCTTTTTGATTTTTATCAGCATAATTATTGTTATCTTCTTCGTATTAGGGAATAAAATTTTTCAGCATGAATTTGAGGAAAGCTTGAAGTGCTCCTTTTCTAGTAATTGATGGATATGATATTGAATTTGCTGCTTGAGGCCTTGGTTTTTTCCTTTTATCTTTCTTTGATGATCCAACAACCTAATTGTTTTTTTTCCTGACTTCCAAAACACATCTTGTTTACTTCTAATTTCCACTTAGTTCTTCACCAGCATTACCAAAATAATGTATGACTGAATTACTATTTTGGTAGTGGGAAAACTTCACCACATCTGATAAGAGTAAGAAACACTTGTATTTTCTCGACTGATTATTGGATTTAAGATCATGGAAATGTTGTTTTCTTGTACCGTATTCGATAAGGCTTAGTTATCACAAATTCTTTTACTTGTAATTTCTTAATGTTTCCTCTTCAGGATGCACTTTCTTTCTCAGAAAACTGACCATAGCAATATGTAACTGATTTACTTATAGATAGTGTTCAACTTGAAATATTGCCAATGTCTAACACAACTTAACTGATGCTTTATTCTCTTTGTTAATATTGGTTTTAAAGACAGAAGAATGTTGTTTCTTCTCTTATATTCATTAACTTTGCACTGGACCTGTGGCTGGTAGTGGCTGGTAGCTGCAGCATTTCTTTAAGATGTTCTCCTCTGTAATAATGTTTATAAGCCTCCTTATTTGCCCTTTTTTTAACTGTGGTCTAAGTGACTTTATGGTCTATCCTCTTTCTAGACGTTGCATCAGTTACATACACTGCCTGTTATTGCAGGTGGGACTTTGTTGTAGGTTTTGATAGTGGGCTCCATGTTCCAGAGAAAGCATAATACTCATGGTCTTCTAGAGAATGATTATGCAAACCAAGAAGCAAAGGTGATTTTATTTATATATTTGGCCATATTGATTGAACTTTTCAATTGTTCAATGAGCATCTGTGATAATTTCCTTCTTTCTGATATTGAATATTCGGGTATCCTTCCTGTTTATCTCTTTCTTAATTGATGAAGTTATGCTTGGGCCTCATAAAGGAGTCCTCAATGCTACAAGTGTTTGACAAGAGTCCTACTTGTTAGCTCTCCACAGTGCTTGGCGTATTTTTTCCATAAAATAGGTTTGGGAATATTAAGAGTTCCTGGTCAGGGAACAATGTTTTACTTTTAAACAGTACTTGTATAACATTGATTACTTCTTTCTTCTCCTGTTTATCTGCATTTTCTATTGCTTGCCAAGGTCTTCTGGCTTGAATTATTGTCTCACCAGAGAGAGTTGCTAGCGATCATAAAGAAGAGAGATTACATAGAGCTATTTTCATCCCATTGAATTTAAATGGAGTAAAATCATTCGGAAACCAATGGTTGATCAATAGTATGAGAGTATGTTGATGGTAATTATGGATGCAACTGCATCATTATACCAGGTAGAATTGGCTAAATACTTTGTCTCACATGACTGAAAAATAATAATGATGAAGTTCCTTTATCAAATACCTGTCTTTTTACTGATGTGCTCTCCATGCGGGTAAACATGCAAGCACTATTCTTCAGGTCTAGAAGATCCAAGAGTAGTTCTCTCATGCTCATTCATTTATTTTTAATTATTCCTTGTGTCTAGGCTCTGAAAGCATCTTAAAGAAAGCAGTGAATAGCATTCGCCCTCTGAAAAGTTGCAATATAGTAAAATTTGAAAACCACGGGGTAAGTGTAATCTTGCAGTTTTTCTGGGGGTTGAGTTTAATTAAAAAATAAAAAATGATGAGTGATCCTTAAAGCTATATTACTCTTGTTAACTTTTTCAGATGTCATTTTTGCCCTTTAATATGTTTCATGTGCACTAAATGTGCGTTCACAAGGAAACATTCTTCCTTAGGTTTTATGGATTTCCAAATACACAAGTTTGTAGCTTGCATCTTTTTCATGTTCTTATCAAGCCGACGGGTGTTCACCTCATATTGATTAATTGGCAAGTGGGTCAAAGCTAAAGCATTTTCCTGCACTAATTTTTTAAACAGATGAATGAGCTTAGAGATGCCATTGGCCCGTTATCGGGACGCAGTTTACACTATTGTGAGAATGCATGCCTGAGAAGATATTTGGAAGCTCAAAATTGGAACCTTGACAAATCGAAGAAGATGCTAGAGGAAACACTAAAGTGGAGATCAACCTTTAAGCCCGAGGAAATTCGCTGGGTAAGACCTAAGTAGTTGGTGAAGAGTTTTTAGTTACTTTGCAATACCATTGAACTTAACTTTGGTTCTCTTCTTTTTTGAATTTTACAAGTGGTTCTTTTTGGTGCATTGAAAGCCATGCATATGTAAAAACATAAATAAGATTCTCCATTCAAAACTTGCATGAAATGTTTCTGAGAGTTGCATGTCTCTTTTAAGCACGAAGTGGCAAGTGAAGGTGAAACAGGGAAAGTGTACAGAGCAATTTTTCATGATCTACATGGAAGAGCAGTTCTAATAATGAGACCGGCAAAGCAGGTTTGGACGGACACTTTTGATTTAGGGTGATATCTTTCACTGATGTTAAAGAACTCTCGAAAGAACAGGGTTTTAGACAAATAAGTATATCATTGTTTTCCTGGGCAGAACACATCATCACCTCATAATCAGCTCCGCCATCTAGTGTATCTGTTAGAGAATGCTATTCTCAACCTGGCTGAGGGCCAAGAACAGATGGTTTGGCTGATTGACTTTAGTGGATGGTCATTGAGAAATTCAGTACCCATCAAGACTGCCAGAGAAACTGCCAACATATTGCAGAATCACTATCCCGAGAGGCTTGCGCTAGCATTTCTCTACAATCCACCAAGGATATTTGAAGCCTTTTGGAAGGTTTGATATCCACTCAACTAATTCTCTGTTAGGGCTCCTATTATTAGAATAGAACCTTATGGGGGACTATTCGAATGATTTGTGACTTTTTTATTTGGAGAATTGGATTCTTTTGCAATGTTAAATCCAGCTTCTTTTCTTCTCGTCCTTTCTGTCTTCCTGGTGATTCGTTAGTTATTGCCTTGAGCTCATTCTGGCTGTGCAGATTGTTAAATTCTTCCTGGATCCAAAGACATTCGAGAAGGTAAAATTTGTCTACCCAAAAAATGAAGAAAGCATGGAGCTTATGAAGCAGACCTTTGATCTAGAGGTGCTTCCATCTGACTTTGGAGGAAGACATTCTTTCCACTATGACCACGAGGAGTTCTCAAGACTGATGACCCAGGACGATGCTAAGTTTGCTGCATTTTTGGAAGTCAAACTTAGCCACAGTAGGAATGGCCATTTACCAGCAGAAGTGACTCCTGAAGCACCAGTTCCTGTTGCTCCACCAGTGAGCTAAGCGGAACAGATTTTGGTTTATCTGTTCCCCAGCTACAGACATCAAGTTGGATTACATATTTCTGATCCATAGGCCAAGATTGATAGCTTGGCAAAGAGAAGCGAACCTCTAATTATGAAACTTTTACACATTATCTGAGATCTAAGCATTCAACTTGAAGAGTCTCAAACTATGCTTTCAAAATAAGTGAATGAGAACAAGCTTTAGTTCCCACTTTCTTGTCTAATATCTCTCCCCTGCATTCTTATACTCCAGTCTTGTGAGCACCAACAAACAACTTTGTTCTCCACTCTTTTTCTGCTTAAATTTTCAGGATTAAGTGAGGCTTGGGGGGGCCTCCCTAACTGCATTTTAACAAAACAATCAGGGGCCACAGATATGAGCCCTTTTGTTGACCATGTGGCTGCATACTTGTAACTGGTCTCTTATAATAAGTAATTTGGAAAAAGAGAAGTAAATGGTGATGACTGATTATCTATTATGCAATTGAAGGCTGGATCTTAATGAAAATGCACTATGAGACTGTTAAGAGTCAATGCCTTTTATAATGATACAGCTTCATGTCTGTCAAAAGCTAAAGAGATACTAGAGTCTAGAATAAGACCTCTCCCATGTCAAATAGATAATCCAGTAACATGAGATGCTCAGCAAAGTTAAGAAAGATGTTCCAATCTCCAGCTTTACCAATGAAAACTTTGGTCCATACCATATCAAAATGGGGATATCCCCAAGTCAGCTTGTTAGTTGTGGCTGCTCAACTAGCAAAATTGTTATTCCATTGGGTAGGAGATATAAGGGATTATTACACAAGCCGCCTTTTGAAATTCTGGGTTGTTGCTTGGTAAGTGCGCGCTAGCAATCCTACTCCTATGCCAATTCCTAAGCAGATACCAAGGCCAATTCCAACACCCACCCTAACTCCAGCATTGAACCATGAGAGTTCACCATCTTCGCTTTCTGTATATTCTGCTCCTGAGAACAGATTGTAGTCATCCCCATCATCCTTTTCTTGTTTGTAATCTCTAAATTCTGATACCTGCATAATTGAAAAAGGCAAACAAGCAGGATGGCATTAGTGTTCCCAGTGGTATGTTTAGTAAGACAAGGAATCATGATGAAGAAATATCCACATCTCTGAAACTTCTCCTTCCTGTTAAGTCATCAAAAGCTCAATTTTCTTGATCAAGGGTTTATTCTAACCCTACCTTATGTTTTTAATCCAACAAAACACAAATTTCAATATCAGCAGGCAGGAGAGGAATCATTCGTTCTGCTTGAGTTATGGATATTTTGGACTTTGGGTTAATAGCGATAACAATACACTCAAAAACTTTGCAGCCAGGTAAAACTATCCAAATGGGTTTTCTCATAAAACATATATTGAAAAAATATTAATGTAAATCTGATATTGGTATGGGCTGTTAAGGAATAGTCCGACATGGATTAGTGAGTACAAAGATCTTGAGTTTATTAGTTGGAAGTTTTTTTTCCTAAGTTGACTAATCATTTTGGGATAGGGCCTTGGACCCAATTTAATATGGGCATTAGGCAATAAAATAAATAAATGACCAAATCTTAAAGAAAAGGCCAGGTATAAACACTACATGCATAACTTAATGAATTCATTTTCCAGACTCATCCAATACTCCATCTTCAGCATGTCCAAAATCTCATTCAATGTGATTGGCACTTGACTAAATATGTATTGAAATCGCTGCTGTGACCTTCATGTCATGCCTGTGCTTGTACCATCTTAAGTTATCAATTTTGGAGGAACACAAACACATGGCAACCTCTACAACTTAGAGCTGTCCGAAAGCTTCACGAAGGGTAATGAGGCACAATAGGACCATTTTGATGAATTGTAGAAAGATATCTTAGGTACTAATATTACCCAAAAAAATCTCAGGTAGCAAAAACCCACTTAAATTGTCCATGGCACAAAATGCAATAAAAAATTATTTTTTTCATAATATATGGAACAATAAAGAAGCTCACAAGTCTAGAACAACTGAAGGAAATATCATTTTCCTTCTGAAAAATCTACATGCAGCTAAAATTATCCAAGTTCAGTTTTCTAGGTGTTTATAACATGTATGATACATTGAAGTATCAGTATTCACCTTTATCTAGAATGTTCTATCCTTCAAAACTTTTTTTTTGTGTGCATAACAAGCATCTTAATAAGTTTGTATGTGCAAATCAGCTATCCTAGCAACATTACCAACATTTCCTCTTTGAGGAACTTTACAAGTTATACCCTCTCTGTCGACTTTTAAATTTATCATTGGCATGGAACGGATAAACACAATGCTAATGGCAGGTCAAAGAGCCAAAACTTGTTCCTCATTGAAGCATTTAAGCTCTGTACATGCAGGTAGCTATATAACATTATGAGAGGAATGATATATCTGAGATATAACATAAGAAAGCACAACTGTCATTTGAATAGAAAACACTAGAGAGCAAAGACAAGCTAGCTAAATTATCCGAGTTCAGTTTTCTTAAGTCTTTATAACATGCTTCAATATTCAATGAAAATCCTATGATGCATCGAAGTATCAGTAGTCACCTTTATATGGAACATTCTATCCTTTGAAACTTTCTTTTGTGCATAAGAAGCATCTTAACAAGTTTGTATGTGCAGATCAGTTATCCCAGCAACATCACCAACATTTCCTCTTTTAGAAACTTAAAGAGTTATACTCTCTGTCCTTCAACTTTTAAATTTATCATTGCCATGCAACAGATAAACAATATGCTCATGGCAGGTTAAAGGGCCAAAGCTTGTTCCTCATTGGTGCATTTAAGATCCTTACATACTAATATTATGAAAGAATGACATATTTGAGATGCAGCACACGAAAGCACAGTTGTTATTTGAATAATAGACACGAGAGCAAAGACAAGCTCGATAGAGGCTAGTACCTGTAAAGCAAGCTTAGAATGCACAAATGTCTTAGTTTCAGCTGTCTCATACTCGGGGATAGAGTCCAAGGTATTTTTCCTTAAGAGCTTCCTCCGGGAATTGAGCTGAAGAGTCTTGGTTAATATTATAGGATTGCCAGAGAAGCATCCGGCAACATAAACCTCCACAGTTGGGGAATGCAATTCAGAACTAGTTGTATTTGGTTTCCCTGGAAAGAAGCCTGAACCAACTGTCATGACTGGTTGGCAATTCATGCACCATCGCTTGCTATGGGTTTTTGATTCGGAAAAGCCATGGCTGTTAGACCTCTCTAGCACTCCAGACAACAAAAGATGCTCTCTGAAATATACCTCAAATCTCACACTGCCTGTCATTCTTATATTATCTGTGCTGACAAATGTTGCTTCTTTAGATTTCCGGCCAACTCTATCCCTCCTAAGAAGAGAAGATACACTATCCGAGTAAAGGTTACTTCTTCCCCTATTGACTTCAAGGAGGATAGCAGGGCACAGAGGTATATGATTCAGAGTAAGAAATTCAGGAGTTGATTCATCAATGTCACAGTTGCTGATCCTAACATAGAATACCCTCATGTCAAACCACGATGACATTTTAGATTGGTAATTTGAGTGCTTAATACTCTTCCAACCAGTATTGGCTGCTTCATCTGTGTTTGCAGGCTCGCAGGAACAGTCCATAATTTGGTTGGACTACAGTCCCTCTCATAAGTAGGCTAGGACTTGCCTCAAAGAGCGAAGAACATAGCAAAGAGCTGGACAAAAGAAGTACTCAACTAATCATTAGAGGTTCAGATATTTGCTAAATAAACGGAATGACAGAAGAATAATTAAAATTTGAATGCATTGAACAAGTTATAGAGGTTGATATTGTAACAAATTTTGGTAGAAATAGAAGCTAGGCCAAAAGAAATCCAGCTAGTAAGAACCCGAACCAATGTTAAAGAAACACTGAGCCAATAAAGCCCCCGAAAACTACAGTTTAGAATAGGCACGAAGAACATAAGAACCCCACAGTAACGAGAGTTGAAGCTGAGAGATTGAGTGGAAGCAAAGAACTAAATTCAAGGAAAAAAGAAGACTCACCAAAAGTGTAAATTCAGGAGATACATAAACTTTCATTTCTGCTTCCATTTTCATCTGGAAATGACAGAAAAACAAGCTCAAATTTTAATTGGAGATATACTCAAGTGAAAGAAGAAGATAAAAAGTTCTCAGAAAATAGAAATATAGCAGGTTGGGAGGAAGTAAACTTCACGAACAATGTTCGCCTCCTTGTCTCAGTTCCTTCCATTTCTTTAAATCCGGACAAAACTGCAGGCAAAGGGTCGTCACTCCCACGTCAGAGAAGCTGCCAAACAACGCTTCTTCTCTCTCGCTCGCTCCCATTTAACCATTCGCTTTGACGTCTTCATTCTAATTCTAAATGTACAACACAGGGACTTACTTTACAACCGAGGATGAGTCAAGATGTGTCTTACCTAAACAAGACGGATCAAGAGAGCTCTTTAATCGGCTAGGAAATTGGACAAAACAGAGAAAGATACAACTCACTTGTGGGTTTTGTAGTTTTATCTGTTTTTGCTGAGCTCGTAGCAGTTGCTTTTACAGAATCGGAAAACGTGGATAGAAAGAAGGAAAGGTTGCATTCCTGTGTTTGCGTGGAAGAAATTTTGTTTCAACAACACTGGGTAGAATAAGAACGATGATCTGGTTTCTGGATTTCAATTTAGTAGTGGGGGTTGGGGCACGGGGATCTTATCCTCTGTCTAGACTCGTACAAATTTACGTTCACGAGGTAGTGGATGGATACCCGACATAGGAACAGATAAAGGAAAGATGAATCGAGTCCACTGCCCATGCACATGCTGGAACTGGTCGATTTCGCCGATTGGCTTCTTTCGTCCTCGTCCTAATGCGTCTCCTTCGGGTCATCGAGAAGGATGAGGGCGAATACCAAGTACAAACAAACAACACTCAGGCTCATGCACTTGGCGGCATTGTCGATGCACGCTTATAGATGGTCTATCGTTACATACAGACACGAAACATTTAAGATCAGTTAGCATAAACATCTCGACGAAGCATCAACTACTGTACAAGGAGAGAATTTAAGGAGGGAAGAACACCAAAACTCCCTACAGTTCATTCGAATACAGACACTCATCCACAAGTTGGCGAAGGTTGGGATTCTCCAAGGCAGCAGCAACCCTTTCTTTGTCGTTCAATTGTTTATTCACTGCAAGCATATGATGCATAATGACCATGTAAAAGAAAAGCTAATAAACCAAATCACAACAATACTAAATAGAGCATGTAACAGATTGAAATGTTTCTGGCACAACACCTGATTCTTCATTTGCATGAGATCCTGGAGATACACAGACGTCAACCTGCACAGTATTAGCTGACTAAGGCTTGATAAAAGAAGCAAAGCTACTCCAAGATGAGGAAGGACAAAACAGATGAGCCAACAATATTTTTAACAAGGGAATCAATAATGATTTAATTACTCATATACAATCATCTAATCAGAGGATAACAGGGATAACTCTTTGAACATGTCATCTCATTTTTGTCCTTACTCATAATAGGATACTTCCCAGAGCAAAAGGGGAAACACGTTAGTTGATTGCTTAGGCATAGGGAAATAGTTCTCATCTTCATCAAAATGGATGGCATGTGACCAATAAGACAACGTTAGTACAATTTTTTGGAGATTCCCATAACATAAAGACTCTCATGCAGCTTCCTCCAGATTTTGTAGATATCAGAGTCGATAATCCCCGCTATCATGTCTACGACAAGCAGAGAATGCCTTCAATATCCTTGTTTATAAAACCTCTTCACTCAACAAAAGGCAGTGCACCTCAAGAGAAAATAATTGAGAAGCCATGCTGCTTCAAGAAAATTGAAGTGTCTACGATGATAATCATGGAGGCAAGAAACATTCTAATCCCTCCATAGGAATGAAGAGTTGCCTTATCCAAATGTGAGATAGAGAGGGAAATCCTATTGGATGTGCAATGCGTGGACAAACACACACACACACACATACACACAAAGATAATATTCTATATTGAGTAATACTTGAACCCAAGACCTCACACTAGACACACTCATATGACCCATACCCTTGTGAGACTAGAACACAAAACCACCCAGTAGAAATCCTACCACTTCCCCACTTTTCACTTGCTCACTTAGGAAACAGAACTAAGCAAAAACATCCAAAATGAGTAACAAATGTGGTATGAAAGAAATTTGAAAGATAAGAAAATTTAAGTTATCAAAATCAAGCAGGCTTTCTAACAAAAAGCATGCCGATAGAGCATCTCAGAGTTGGAGGCTAGAATGCTTACAGAGACTCAAGAGAAGTACACAAAAAAAACTTACTAAATCATGCCCATATGACAGCCAAGTGGGTGAAAAGGCACTAAGAATTGATCCCATAAAACAGTAAATACATCCCACAGTATGAAACAGGTGGAAGGAAAGAACAAAATCAGTAGAAAAAAGATATCTTTCATAAAGACACAATATGAAAAACCTCAGATGATAAGCTTAACTACAGATGCCCCCTAATAGTACACCATGAATACCCACTTAAGTTGACCACTTATTATACTAGGAATGAATTAATGTGACCTAGCTGCCAAAATGTTCAGCAGTTAGGAAACACTATTAGACTGTATTGTTTGAATTTTTACTAAATTTCTTGAGCTAAAGATATAGATCAGCCAAGATCAGCAGCCTCGCACATCAGATACGACAAAAACAAACACCAAGCGTTGAGAAATAATTCAAACTTTGCACAAGAGTTCCACCATTCCTTTGTGGTGAGACAATGGGTCCTCCAAATTTAGTAACTAGAACATACACATACACATATTTATGCATGGAAATGGTTAAAAATGTAAAATTGTGTTCAATCATCACAGGTAAAAAAATGTGTTTGAGATGCTAGATATGTAGCCTGAATAACTGACAAAACTCTAAATGAAACTGAAACTGCCAGAGCTTAACAAGACACTGTTTACAGATAGAACAAAAGATAATTGATTAATGACAAAACATCATATCCGAATCAGAATAGAATTCCACATATAAACGTGTACTAGAAATTAAAGCCAGGATACTTCCCAAAATTTTAGATGTCCTTGGGCAATCCCTGATCCTGATAAAGATAAGACTAAATGCATCCACTCACCTTGTAATGTGGAGGGAAACAACGCATCAACTTAACACGCAAACACAGGCCAATGACTGTTGCCATGCTACAATGCTGAACCGTTGGTGTGAAGGTAATACTACAATCCGGATAGATAATTAGTGGCATATTAAAAAAAAAAAGTGTGAGGGATGTTAATGTCACTTGCAGGAACTTGCAGTGGCCAATGATCCAATAAACTACGGTGAAGTACACTTGCAGTGAGAATGAGACAACAAAGATACACTGTGATATACAGTTGTTCAGCATGGGGCAAAGTTAAGTGTAAAAGTAAAGAGAAAGAACCTTCTTGCGGATTTTTAAGCTGTTTAAGCAATGTCATCACCTTTCCAGAAACAAAAAAAAAGCTGTTTTTATGACTGAAATGTTTTGGGAAGTCATCTGCATCCTGTATACCCGTATCATAGTGACAAGGCTCAGTTGACAATGAGAATTGTACCTTGAATATTCTCACGCCTTGTCTTTTATATTAATTGGGCTTCAATTGACGTGCAATAAATGAAAGTGTCTCAAGTAATGCAAGAACACACCTCAACACCTCTCTAATATCTCTTAAGACATCACTTCAATGCAACATATACAAGAACTTAAGAATGAGATGGAGGTCTATAAAGGATAAGATGAAGCAGATATTAATACTCAAATAAAATTCCTAAGATATGCAATGTTTCTTTTTTTTGTTTTAATGGTGGATATTTTTATTAAATAAAAAACAAAATTAAAAAATTACAAGAATATGGGAAACGGAAAGAGAAAAACAAAATTACAAAAGAACATCAAAACTTTCTTTTTTTTGAAAAAGTATAAAAGAACATCAAAACTTTCATGCAATTTTGATACCCATTAAACAGTAGTGGCATTCAAGGCCAATCATGATCTATCAATAGTGTAAATGGATTTTCAACTTTTGGTGCACTGTCATCAGATGCTCTTCACAGGTTACAGTTCATTATGAACCTTTAGGTCTTTTAGAGATTGGCACCAGAGAGTTGGAAAATCCCTCACTCAAATGTAAGAACTAGCTCAGTGATGCTGGGTGACAAAACTCACAGTATCCTTCCAAGCTTCTCATCAACGGTAATTGATTCCTCAGATAGCACGCTCAACTGTTCCAATGAGTAAGGATGCTCAGGATCTCTGATGTCCCTCACAGAATCTGCCAAGTTAAATATTCGCTTGCAAAGTGAGAGCTTGAAGTAGGAGCATCCACACACAGTAAATACCGAAACTGGGACAGAAATTAGCCGAAACAAGGAAAAGAACGAAAAAGCTGGCAACCTTAATTTCCTCTTGATTGTAGCAACATAGCATAAAAAACGAAAAGAAGGTTGATGCACCTTGAGCATTTCAAACCAAAAGATGAAACTACTGAGAAACCACAACTTTGTTGAAGCACCAGAGAAAGACTGAAACTAAAAATCAAGCGTGTGCCATCTCAAGCTTTTCTAAGCAAAATGAAAATTTTCGACACAAAAACTTTGAACTTGTGTCCTATTAGCTAGAGTATATAGAAAAAAAAAAAACGCATCGATTTCAAGGACATCACAACATTTCGTAATATCTCTACCTAAATCATATAGAAAATAGGTAGTCTCCCCAAGAGGAAGAAAAATTCGATTTAGTCGTTTAAAAATTGTTCCTTAAAAATAAATTTATCCGTCAAAGGAGAAAGTGGTAGGAAGTCCCAGGTGGGAATATGCCCCTTTATCAGCAGGCTCAGATCCGGTCTCGGGGCAAAGAAACCGTTGAATTTGGAAAGAAGTGAAGTAGCAGAAGATACCATAGATTTCAAGGGGATCAACGGCATCATCGGCATGTGAATCTTCCACTCTAGCAATCCTTTCCTTCTTTGCGTGAACGACCGGATTGGCATTGATGAGACCCAGTGTCATCTCTGTTCAGACGGCTACGCCGGAAGTCCTTAAGGTGGCTCCGGTCTACACGGACAGCAATCAAGTGTAGCAGAGAGTAGATACGAATTCAATCAGTAAACGATAAAGGGGAGGGACGGGAGAGGAAGGAGAAAACCCTCTGCTGCTACTCACGGGAAAATACTATTTGACACCAGACTCGTGACTTGACGAAAGGAAGAAGCTGTGCGGCTGAACAATCCATGCATGATGCACCCAGCCGATGACAATGGGCCAGTGAGGGGTTGATTCTTCATTTCTACTGTCAGGGTTAAAAAAAAAAAATGAAAAAGAAAAAGGGTAACAGCTTTCTGAAAAGTCGAAACAATTTATTTCCAGAAAAAAAAGCCAAAAAGGAAGACTGAGGTTACAGTTTCTAGAGAAAGCTCATGCCTGCTTTGAAAAAGAATTTTTTTAAGGCGGCCATGAATTTAATACAAAACCATTCGAGAAGGGTTTATCATTCTCAAACATCGGATTCAGTCAGAAATACAAAGACTGTAGAATGGTTGTGTAACATCTTCTACGTAGTTTTATCTCGTTCGAGACTTAAAAAAAAAAAGAATAAATGTTTTGATTTTGGGAGCTTTGTATTTGTTTGATCTAATTGTTGGTTTTTCACAATGATCGAATCTGGTGAAGAATTAAAATGTGATTACTACTAAAAAAATTGAACAACCAGAGTTACCTCGTTAGTCAAAATCAATTCGTACATAGCTAAAGTCAAAGAGAAAAACCAAATACCTAAGAAGTTATCCTCCTATTCCTGTAATTGATTACTGGGAAATAGAAGATAACAAAGAAATGATTTGGCTACAGACTCAAAAGTTAGATCACGACTCTAAAACAACTAAGGCGAGGTTAGTCCACAAAAAACTTGAATTAAAGTAAATAATTGAATTAAACTTAAATGAATTGATTCAACTTCAACTCATCTTTGGGTGTTAATATAGACGAGTTCAAGTACACTAGAAAACAGATTCCAGTGTTAGTGCCCCCAAATGAAAAGTATGATATAAAGAAAAGAATGTATAACCTTATATAATATACTTAAATAGAATATATACCTAAATAAATAATTAACCAAAATAAACATGGTTACTACACTTATAAGTAATTTAACGTGTAGTATTAGAATATATTAATATTTTAATTAATAAAAAATTATATTATATTACTTAATGATTATAGTTTATTATAAATTAAAACAATAATCACATGTGACTAGAATAAATTATTTAAAATAAATAAAAAAATTTAAAATAACATAAGTGAATATAATAAATAAACAAATTATTTTGTAATAACATAAGATATAGTTTAACATTAAAACTCACTATTTTAATAAAAATAAAAAATACATAATAAATAAATAAATATATTAATTTATCAATAACATAATATATATTTTACATATTATTAATTAATAATATATTAACAAAATGAAAAACTAATGGTTTACTTAATTGGATAATTAAACCAATTATGACGATGGTTTAATTTTTCCTAACTTAGGAAAAATTAAACATTGTTTTCCTTAGAGCACTCATCTTCCTCAGAGGTGGGCAACGACGACGGAGGCGACAGAAAATAGGGAGGCCGAGAGAGAAGAGAAGTGGGAGGCCAAGAGGCTCGGTCTCCCGTGCTCTACGACGGAGATCGAGAGGGAGAGGACAGGGAGGAAGGCCGACGCGGGGAAGGGGGGGGGGGAAGAGAGGGAGGCCGTGAGAGAAGAGAAGCCAGGAGGGTCTACAATAGAGGTTCGACCTCCCGTGCTCTACGACGGAGGTTGAGAGGGAGAGGAGGGGGAGGCCGAGAGGGAGGAAGGCCAACGGGGGTGGGGGAAGAGGGAGGAGAAAAAAAAAATTGTTGAAGGATTGCGGGGGGAGAAGGGAAAGAGCAATGCGCGCTTCAATCGGTTGATTCACAAAATAGGTATGAATCAGCTTTCCCCGATTTTTGCCTGAGCGAATGAAATGGTGTAATCTCACTTCAACGTAATTCATTCCACTTCATTGTGGACTAACCCCCCCACCCCCCAAGGAAATTTGAACTTCCCTTGAATTAATGTATGTAAAAAAAGAAACATGTCAAGAATTTATGAGTTATATGTAAAAAAAAATTAGTCTAAAAAGGGGTGAAAAAAAGTTATTAGTATATATGGTCCTTTTACCATTGATGGAAAAGAACTTTGGAATCAATAAGGACAGATTTATGTTGCCAAGTTTTTAAATTGTTTGGGATCTAAATATGATGAAATTCAAGCACAAATTACATGCCTCAAATGATGTACCTTAATTTCTCAATACTTTCAATGGGGTCATGTATGTCAAATTTGTTGTGGTCTCACTGAGTAGTAAAGAAAATTCAAATGTTGAGATTGCTGCCCTCAATAATCAACATGCACCTAATCATTCAGATACCACCTATAGACAAGGTGGGGGCAATAGAGGATGAGGACGAGGCCAAGATAGTTCAGGTCATAATAGAGGCACAGGTGAAGAAAGAAGTTGTAGAAGGTCCGCACATTGTAGATGTACCAACCACATTTCAAATAAATGTTGGGATAAATTCAGTAAACCAACATGGGTGAGTTGTAGTTTATTGAGACTTGTGAGACTTCCACTACTCGTGTGAAAGATATTGTATATGGTGCTCTAGATGAGATGCAATAGTTACACCAAAGGATGGCACAATTGACTTCCTCCTTTGCCTCCTTACCTCCAACTAACTTGTTACCTAAAGCCACTTGGGAAAGTTCAAGTGAGTCTATTTTACACGTGAGTTCAAAGTCATCACACATGTCAAGTATATCCTCATTATTTTTATATTTGAGTCAACCTTCACCATGTAAACAAGTTGCATTTGAATATGGCTCCTCTTCTATTAGTGGAGTAGGCTCCATCCAACTTACTTCCTCATTGCCATTAGCCACAATTTCATTAGTTCCTGAATTTCCAATGAATCTTCTATCTGTAACTCAAAAATTACAATTTTTAAAAATTGTTCAATGAGCTTTTATCTTACTCAATGTGTTTTCAGGACCTCTGAGAGAAGAGGACGATTGGTTCAAGGTGTGAGAGAGATGGACTTTATCACTTAGAGCGTTCACGACAACATACCTTTTTAGAACTTCATGTAGATTGTATACTCTTCCAGTGGTATCTTCTGCTAGGACATTCTTCTCTTGCAAAGATATCTCAGTTATTTCCCACCTTGCCATCTAGATCTCAGTTTCATTGCGACTCCTATCAACTATAGAAGCACCAATGAGCATCTTTCCTTTCAATCAAATATCTAGTAGTAGTCTCTTTGAAATAATTATTCAAATCTATGAAGATCATGTCTTGTTACTAGTACTTTTTGTTACAAGTATTTTATGTCATTTATTGATGACTTTAGTAGGTCTACTTGGGTGTATCTCATATGGGAGAAATGTGAAGTTTTCAATGTATTTTTGACATTTTACAACAAAATAAAAACCCAGTATGGTGCTTCTTTTTGTATTATGTGTATAGATAATGGACTTGAGTTCATGAATTACTTGTTATTGTCACTCCCCCATTATCATTCATCTATCTTCATATAAGTATATTCCACAACAAAATAGAGTTGCAAAAATAAAAAAAAAGGTCATTTGCTTAAAGTTGCATGCATTATATTGTTTCATATGCATTTTCCCAAGTCTAATTGGGGTAATGCAATTATCATTGTTTGTTTTCTTATAAACATGATGGATACCCAGTACTAGGAGGAAAAATTCCACTCCACATTTTAAAATCTAAAATTAAATTGTTTCCTATGTGTCCTTGTTTTTTTTTTTTATGCATGTGCTTTGTGCAATGTGTTTCATTCTAAGGTTGATAAACTTTCACGGAAAGCCATTAAGTGTGTTTTCTTGGGCCGCTCGTACACAAAAAGGGGTTCAAATATTATTGTCCATCTACTAAGAAAACTTTTGTATCTGGTGATGTTACAAATTTTGTGGACACTCCATATTACTCATGGTATGTTCTCTAGCCTATTCCTCCACTTCTCTCGGTTCTTGTTGCTCCTAATCATGTGACATTGGTTGAGGCATCCAAACCATTAAAAGTTTACCAGTAAAAAAAATATACTAAGACACCACGAAAGGCTCTCTCTTAGCCACCTGAGCTACCATCCTTTCAGTCTGAAGATCCTGAAGAAAATGACTTATACCACTTTGTTTTTGTTTATAAGGTGTTCGTACCTATACTTTGATATCCTATTTTTCAATTTTTTCATTTGATTCATTGTAAGGGTCTTTTAAAGGGTTTACTCTATCATTATCTACGTGTACTTTTCCTTCCTCAATGTTGGAATCATTGTTATTTCCTATATGGAAACAAGCTATGGACGCAAAGATGAATGCTCCTAGTTGATTGAGGAACATGGATGTCAATGATTGCCCCCTTGTGCTGCAATTGTGGGTTGTCATTGAGTATATACAGTGAAGTATAAAGTTGAAGAAGTAAAGAGATATACTGGTAATGTGGTACTACTTGTCAATGTGGACGATATAATATTCATTAGGAATGATAAACAAGGGATGAAGTGGTGAGGATCAATGAAATACTTTTTGGGGATTGAGTTAGCCAGAAGTAAAACATGAATTGTTTTGATGCAAAAGAAATACTTGATATATGTGTTGCAAGAATATCACTTAATAGGTGAAAATCCCGCAAAGAGGCCTAAAAAAGTAAATCATAATCTCCATGAAAATGATAGTGTGGAACTCAAGGATAGACCATGTAGAGAAGGTTGGCTAGTAAGCTTATTTATGCTACTTTTGCATGTCTAGATATATCATTTTTTGTAAGCACGATCAACCAATTTATGAAGTGTCATTTACAAGCAACTCATAGAATATTACGATACCTAAAGGGGGCACCAGGAAAAGTTCTGCTATATAAACCTCAAGGTCACTTGAAGATTGAAGCATATTCATATGTAGATTATGTGGGATCAAAACTAGACAAAAAGTCTAGTACTGGCCATTGTGTTATTGTTGGTGGTAACTTAGTTAACTGAAAGAATAAAACACAAAATGTAGTAGCACGCCTCAATGCATAAGTTGCATAAAGAGCAATGAGTCATATGGTTAGTGAGTTTATGTGGGTTAGATCCATGCCACGAGAGTTAAATTTCCTGAACAAAGAGGCTACAATCACTGCGGCAATCAAGCAATGATTTTTATTGCTAGCAACCCTGTATTTCATGAACATACCAAACATGTTGAAGTAGACCGTCACTTCATTTGATATGAAATAATGAGTGGAGCAGTGGTCACTCCGTATGTTCGATTTGCTAATCAAGTTTGTGATATATCATCAAAGCCTTGGGCAAGAAGGAATTTTGGATTTTCTATAACAAGCTAAGACTGCTTGACATATGCACTCTAGTTTGAGGGAGAGTGTTAAGATCTATGTAAGGGTATTATGGTCTTTTCACTATGGTATGTACCTTGTAAGGTAACAGCAGTATAGGTATCATGTTAGGAGTATTAGTTTCAAATTTGATAGAATTCTGAATAGTATTCTAAGAGTTATGAGGATTTAAGTTGTGAGGGGAATTTTTATAACTTTACAAAGTCTATAGCTTAAGTGATATATGAGGGAAACAAGGGCTCGATTTCAGCCCTGAAAGTGCCTTTCAAACGCACTCTTGTTTCACCTTTCTCTCTACTTTTTTCTCTTCTCTTTTTTTTTTTTTTTTTCTCAAAGCCCATTTCTTTCATTTGTTGTCACTGCAAGCTTATCAAAGAACTACGAAGACAGCTCACCTCAAAGCTCTCCCATGGATGGCCCCTCCATCCCATTGGCTGAAACTTATTAACAAAAAAGGGTAGTGCTTTAGGGAACGTTAGACCTGTGATAAGATCCAGCTTGTCTTTCGAGATCTGTCAGTACCTTTGAATCTGCTAAGGCATCAAGCTCTTCACTCCGTATTTCTTCTTCCCTGCTATCATCAAAGAGGACTTGGATGACCATAGGGGAGAAGAAATACTGAGAGAAGTTGATGTATAGCCTTTTGGAACGGTAATGGAGAGGTTTGAGAAGAGGTTGGCATCATAGAAAGGCCGCGTCCTCTCACTAACAGGCAGAGCGGTCTTGATAAAGACTTCCTTGGCAGGTGTCGTGAACTATTTTTTATCACTTATTACCTGCCCTTCCTGGATTGCCAACAGCCTAGAGGTGGGGTTCCTCAGAAAGCTTCTCTACCACTGGTTAAAGGGGAAGAAGTTTGCAAAAGTAGAAGAGATGGGTAATGGCTATAAAGGGTCCAAGCTAAGCTTTTGAATGAAGCTTTCTTGACAAAGGGGCTATGGCGTTTTGAGACTTCTAAATCCTCCCTACGGAGGAGAGTCATTAACAGCAAAAATTGCTGCCACCCTTAATGCTGGATTCCACCTGACATGCCTTTCTATAGAGCATCAAGTCTGTGGCCAGCCATTGTTAAACATTAAGGAGCATTCAAATCAATGAGATCATAACAGAAAACAAACTAAAACAAAGGAGAACTACCTGGAGACTCAAGCGGCATAGTAACAAAAACAAAGAAGAAATTATTGTAACCTCGTGGAAAGTGCATGGAATCTACTCAGAACAAAACGAGCGATTGTTCATTGTATCCTTCTTACCTCCAAGAGTCCAAAATCCGGAACTTGGATGATTCCTTTATTTGACTCTTGATTAGGGTTTTTTATTGCCGTCTTGTGAATGATAAATATTACCCACTTTAGTGATTACTATCAGTATAATTATTCAAAATCATTTGAGGTTAGTTTCGCCTTATATTTGTGTCCAGTTTCGTACTTATCCTTGGGACACATTGATGAAGAAGATTATTACTATATCTATGTTATTTGTTTTAAACTAGGATTACTACCATTACCTCCCAACTTGAGGGAGAGTATTGGAAGATATGAATATGTTGGAGTGTCATTGATGTAATTAATTTATGTTTGTTTTTTGTCTCTTCTTCACTCTTATTAGGGTAAGTGTATAGGTATATTGGTACTTTTAGCATCTATAAATAGAGCTTAAAGGGGGAGCGTTTGGAGGGTTTGGACTAAGTCCATAACCCTAATCTTTCTCCTCTTTTCTCCCTAATGTGAGCACTCTTCTCTCTTCTTATTCCTTCTCTTCTTTACCCAAGATGTAATCTATGGAGTCCTGAAAATCAACACACCTCAAAACTTTCCTTTTGGAGATTATTTTTGGAATCTATTTATGTGAGTCCATTCTAAAGAGCTTATAAAAGTGTAAAAAATCTAGTGGTTGTCCCTAATTCAAAGTGAATCAAAGCCTTCAATTAAAATTTTCAAAGTTAAGGGTCATTGATTGATCAACCATTCCAAGGATGATCGATCAACCTGAGAGTAACATATCTTTGTTTAAGCTATTACTCAATCATGGAAAGTCATGGAGGTTGTTTGAAAAATTATCTATCTCCTGCTTGAGTCAAGTCTATTCACTTTCATTCATTTATTGGTCTACTAAGTGCTTCTTTCTTATTCAAAAGTATGAGTGTTGCATTGTGTGTCTTCTTCCAGAGGAAATGTAAGTACTGCTATCTTTTATTCATGCCCTTGGTTCCTCAAATATTTCTTCAATTTGTCATTATTAAAAAAATTACTTCAGAGCAATGACTATAGACCCACAACTTGCAAAGAATGGGAGTGCACTCAATAACAATTTAAAATCAATTCTTTAATTTTTTACCCAAGTAGTGTTCTTGAGCTACCTTTATAAAGTGAGTAGCCTTTTTTATTACCCTAAAACTGGGTTAGTCCGCCTTTAAATTTGAGCAACCTTTTTCTAACTAGTGTTTGGAGTTTTGTTGTTGGATTAAGGGTAATTTGTCTTCTCTCACATTAATTTTGTGCATGTTAGGGCTCTTGACAAAGAAAAGAATTATCCCTAGTTTGAGGGGGAGAAGTAAAAGAACTACAAGTAAGAAGTAATCTACAATGAAGAGTTTCACATATTGTAGTAATCAAATTTTATATGAATAGAATATCTAAGTAAGAGAGAGAACAAGATAACAAGAAGAAATTTTTCTTGGAGAACCAAAAGAAGGTTTAAGAAGGTTTTTTATGAAATTTCTTTTGCACCCACATAAAATTGAAGACTAAGAATTTTTGCAAGTTGAACTTACAAGCTCCAACTTGAGGGGAAGTGTTGAAGAAGTCATTACCAAGTAAAATAAGGCGAGTCCCATGCAACGAAGGTCTCATAGTTGAAATAAAGTTAGAGAACAAGAGGAGAAAAAGACTCCACAAGGAGCACGTGTGGGTGGAATATTTCCTCCTAATTCTCTTAGTTTTAGTTTCCTTATTACAACTTATTGTGATTGGATTTAGTGAGATATTATAGGAAGTAATTAGGAAAGTTTATTTTTAGTAGGATTCAAATTGTAATTCATTATAAAGAACATGATGTCAGAAAGCAAGACATTTATCTCGCATTATTTTTTCAAATTAATACTAATGTGCCTCTCTTTGTCCTCTCTTTTCTCTCTCACGTTTTGATGAGTTCCGATTAGTCCCACATCAGTTAGCAAGGGTGGTCTTGGGTGTTATTTATATGGGTTTGTAAAACTCCCCTCTTGAGCTAGCTTTTGGGCCGGAGTTAGGTAGGTTCATATCATCTGGCATCAGAGTCATACTTTAACTGGCTGGTCGATGGACCCATACGCCGGTTCCTTGCACAAGGACGTGCATTTTAAAGGAGTCGGGCATGATGAGTCCCAATTAGTCCCACATCGGTTAGCAAGGGTGGTCTTGGGTGTTATTTATATGGGTTTGTAATCCTTCCCTCTTGAGTTAGCTTTTGGGGCGGAGTTAGGTAGATTCATATCATTTGGTATCAGAGTCATACCTTGACTAGTCAGGTGAGCTGGTCAATGGGCCCATACGTCGGTTCCCTGCACGAGAACTTGCAGTTTAAAGGGGTCAGGTATGATGAGTCCCGGTTAGTCCCACATCGGTTAGCAAGGGTGGTCTTGGGTGTTATTTATATAGGTTTGTAAACCTCCCATATTGAGCTAGCTTTTGGGGCAGAGTTAGGCAGGTTCATATCATCTGGTATCAGAGTCGTACCTTGACTGGTCGGGTGGGTTGGTCGATGAGCCCATACGCCGGTTCTCTACACAAGGATATGCAGTTTAAAGGGGTCGGATATGATGAGTCCTGGTTAGTCCCACATCGGTTAGCAAGGGTGATCTTGGGTGTTATTTATATGGGTATGTAAATCTCCCCTCTTGAGCTAGCTTTTGGGGTGGAGTTAGGCAGGTTCATATCACGTTTCTTCTCCTTTATTCTCTTCTATCCTCCATATTTCTTCTTTGAAATCAACAAAAAAACATGTTCAACACCATATGGTTTAGTGACACCTTTTTCTTGTCCTCATCAATGTTTACATTGGTTTCCTTCTCCACTTTTTTTTCTCCATCCTTGTTCTTAGAGATGTAAGGTCCTTGAGTAGTCAGTTCCAATAAGTAAAAATTGTAGCATAGCAAGAAGTTTTTCATCTTATACTTTTAGTGTGTGTAATTGTTTCCATAAAAGAAGTTGAGGAGACATACAAATAGCAAAGGCTTGGTAGTAGCTTGAACTAGCCATCTTAGTGGATATTTAATATTCCACCTAAGATTAGGCAAATCAAAGTATACTTTCTCTCATAAAACTAAATTGGTCCAACAAAGATAAATCAAGAGCATGAAGAAAGGGGAGAGGGTGACAAATTTTTGTAGCTAGTACAAACTTTAAACTAATTAAAAAGCAATCCACTTAAATTAATCAACAAGTAAATAAATCAATCAAAATTACACCAAATTTTTTATAGTAGTTCACAATTGTATTTAAGATTGTTAATCCACTCCCAAGAACAATCCACTTTAGAATTAAACAATCTATTAATAACAACCAAACGATATCTGTAATAGCAAACCACAAAGGGTCCAAATTAAAACATAGCCATATACTTGAGACTTTTGGTCGACAACAACTAGGTTCAAACACCTAGACCCTTAAAAGAGATTTTCAACAACAACTACCAATCAGCTTATTCAATTTTAGATTGATTTACAAAAAAAAAAATAAAAAAAAAATACAAGAATCACTATCTTTTCAATTAAACTCAAAACCTCTAATCTAGGCTGATATTACAATATCCAAGCACATTGAAAGTACACCAAATCCTAGGTGATACTATAGCAACTCAAATTAATCTCAACTGAATGATTTCAAAATAAAAACCCAATGAGATTTGAAACTCAAGAATTTGAGTTTAGAAAGGTTGTAGAGTGGCTTAAATATGATGTCTAATGCAATAGAGTCACAACCATATCAACACGAAACTCAAATAAATCGATTTCAAGTTAAACACAATATAGTTCAATGAGAAAAAAACACCAAGTACTCTTAAGATGTATTGGGTCTTCTGAATTGATTCCAAACTCACATAGCACGAAGGAGGATGTAGAAACTTCTATTTTATTGTAACAACCTATGGGTATTAAGTGAATACCGTAAAAACTACACAAACATTAAAAAAAATCTATTTAAAGAGTTGTTTTTCCATAAAACAATAATGTCATTTTGTGAATATCATTCAAATTGACATCAAAATCCTTGGAAAAATATTCTAAATTCATTATTTGAGCGGCCAAACACAATGTATATCACATATAGTTTACAATGATCTATGTTATCTCATTTGATATAAGAAGCATTTCCACATTTTTGTCTTCAAAAGAGCCATTTGGTCGACTAGGTTTTGGTCGCCCGACATTGTAAGTTGCTTCTAGCTCTTTTCTTTAGACATTTGGTCAATGGGCTAAACGAGCATTTATTGAATTTTTTTTCTTTCATCTCGTTTAGTTGAGGTTTGTCTAGTTGGTTAGACTTTTTTTTTTATTCCATCTTCCGTTCTAACTTGTTAACATGGTCGGAGGGTCGAGTGTTAGTCGTTATTTTGCAATGCCTCTTTTTCTTTTCACGCATTTGTGTCTTGCTCGTCGGTCGTCTAGGCATACAAGTACAACTCGAGTCTTTTCTCTATCATGTCGTATAGACATGGTATAGTCAAATGGTTGACCTTCATTAACTCCTTGCTAACAATGTTCGATCGACCATAGTTGATTAGACGGGTGTAACCACAAATTTATTTTCTAGTTTTGTTCTACCCATGTTACTCATTTTAATTTTATACTTAGTTTTTAAGTATTTATTATCATCAAAATTAATTTCATGAGAAGTGACAAAGAAAAAGTCAATTGATAAGTAATTTGATAAGTTATTACTATTTATTAATTATGATGTGATAGAGTGTTATGGTCGGAAGTCAAGTGTTTAACCCAAGACCATAACATAGAGTCTTTAATGACCCATTGCTTCCTAATCAAAGTTTTGACAGAAATTGGACAATTTACGCCCAACAAATAAATAAGATCAGAATTATGAATTATCAACCTCTTTCATTTTGAAATTTCAAACTTGGAACTTGAATAAGGGAGATCGGTAGGGGTAGGTCGGACTGGGCTTGAGCCTAATGGTCCCAATTCCCAAAAGCCAGTTCAGAATTAACGCCTCAAACAAGCAGATGTGGTCTCAAAGAGACTCCCGATCGTATGGCCACCGCCTCGCCCAAAGTCGCAACTCCGCGTTCATCTTCGCAAAGCTCTGCTCCAATGGAGGCGTCCCGGCGGGCCGCGACGCGCTTCAAGCCTTTCATCCTTCACGTCTTTGTATGTTGCTGTTAGACGACCGCTGATTAGTAGTCTTTTTTTTTTCTTTTCTCTAGAAAAAAAAACATCTTCTGAAGTCTGATTTTTTTCTTTTTTTTTGTCTGAGAATAAATGAAATAAATCCAAATCATGATTTATCGGAAACGAAGAAAAATAATTAACAGTCTCAAGAACAATGTAAAATTCGAGCAGCCGTTAAAAGTTTAAATCATAAAAAAGTCGGCATAATGCAAAGACTCTGGTAAATAGAAAAAATATATCCGCAAAATGAAAGGTGCGTTGAAGTCCGAGACTTGACTGACTTTTCCGCAACAGGCCCTAGTAGAAGGTGGAAGATGGCGAACGTGGTAGAGGGTAGCGCAGGATAAGGCGGAGCGGGTTGCAGAGGGTACGCAGGCTTAGATAGGCGAACGTGGATGGGCCAGTCGGCTTCTTCCGTTCCGGCGTCGTCTTACCGGACGAGGACGAGATCGATATCGAGATCGATGTCGTCGGTACCGGCTGTAAGTACCATCTCGGAGGAGAGGGCGGTGGTAGAGGAACCTATCCAGCCCTTTGGAGAGGAAGATGAGGGTCATCGGGATTGTATTTCGGATCTACCGGATGAGTGTCTCGCCTACGTCTTCCAGTCGCTTGGCTCTGGTGACCGGAAGCGGTGCTCACTTGTTTGCCAGCGGTGGCTTCTGGTCGAGGGACAGTCGCGTCACCGCCTCTCTCTCGATGCCAAGGCTGATCTTCTCCACGTTATTTCCGACCTTTTTGTACGATTCGATTCGGTTTCCAAGCTCGCCCTCAAATGCGATAGGCGATCGGTCAGCATCGGCGACGAAGCGCTCGAGTTAATCTCGAAACTTTGTCCTAATCTCACCAGACTCAAGCTCCGTGCCTGCAGGGAACTGACAGATGCCGGCATGGTGGCCTTTGCGCACAACGCTAAGCACCTGAAGAAGCTTTCGTGTGGCTCCTGTACGTTCGGCGCCAAGGGCGTGAACGCTGTGCTGGACCACTGCTCTTTTTTGGAGGAGCTCTCGGTTAAGCGACTCCGGGGACTGACAGACGGGGCCGCCACGGAACCAATCAGACCCGGTGCCGCGGCGCTGTCTCTGAAGACCATCTGTCTTAAAGAGCTCTACAACGGCCAGTGCTTTGGGCCCGTCTTAGTGGGCTCTAAAAATCTCAGAACCCTGAAGCTCTTCCGCTGCTCCGGCGACTGGGATAAGCTGCTTGAATTGATCGCAGTTCGTGTCACTGGATTGGTGGAGATCCACCTCGAGCGTCTTCAGGTCAGTGACCGTGGCCTTTCCGCCATCTCTAACTGTGTAGATCTGGAGATTTTGCACCTCGTGAAGACCCCTGAGTGCACAAATGCGGGGCTTATTTCTGTCGCTGATCGGTGCAAGCTTCTACGGAAGCTTCATATCGATGGGTGGAAGACGAATCGAATTGGGGATGATGGATTGATTGCTGTAGCTAAGCGATGCCCGAACTTGCAAGAGCTTGTTTTAATTGGTGTGAACCCGACTTCGACCAGTTTAGGGCTTCTAGCCAGCAATTGTCAAAATCTTGAAAGGTTGGCTTTGTGCGGAAGTGAGACTATTGGGGACGCGGAAATCTCTTGTATTGCGGCCAAATGTGTTGCCTTGAAGAAACTATGTATCAAGGGGTGTCCAGTCTCGGATCATGGGATGGAAGCTTTGGCGGGCGGATGTCCTAATTTGGTGAAGGTGAAGGTTAAGAAATGCAGAGGGGTGACGTGCGAGGGCGCCGAATGTCTAAGGGCAAGCAGGGAATCTCTAGCAGTTAATCTGGATACCGGAGTGATCGAACCACATGATGCAAGTACCAGCGATGGCGGTTTACAGGAAAATGGAGTTGACCATGTAATACCAGTACTTGACCAGGTTGATCTGCCGTCAAGTAGTAGTGGCCGGTCTGCATTATCCAAGGCGAGAATGAGCCTTTTTGCCGGGAGGAATTTTATGGCCTGCACTCTCTGGAGGTGGTCAAACACAAGCAACAATGCTCACAAAACTTAAGAGTTTAGTTGGTAATATGGAAAAACAAATGGAAAGATAAGAAGAGACTGCTCTTGCTTGTTTTAATTGTGCCAAAATCGGTCTCTTACTCTACCTGTCTGTATCCCAGGAAATTTGGTTAACGTTAATCTTTTCCTTGGAAATTACAGCATCGAGACAAAGTTCTGTATTCTCTTACTTCTATTGTTGTCTACTGTGCGTACTTTTTCTTTTTATTATTTTTTTAGTTGAGAATACTGTGCATGCTTTTTTGTATAGGCAGTTTTCTCGTTCATTGTAGTTTGCTATCTGATTGAATTCTCTATGTGTGATCTTGATGAAAGATTGTTTGATGTGTGTATTCAGTTCTCTGTGATGTTTACTTGTAGATTCAAGTTGCTACTTATGGAAAGAATGATTTCTTTTAACCATTTATCTTAGTGATGAGATATTGCTACATGTATATGGATACACTTTCTCGTTTATTTGTGCAGACTGCATAAAAATATGCACACAATGAGTAAGCCGCCCTATGGTCCATAATTAGGTTGGGTAATGAGACCAAGTTCAAGCAACAAGCTCGCAGAGGAGAAAACTAGCTCCTTATGCTGAAGAAATTTGTTCTAGCTATATCTTTTTGCCTAGATTGTTCTTTCTGGTTTTGAAGCTATCGGGATCCATAATCTTCCAGCTTGATGAAAGCCCTGTTGTTGGAGAAAACTCATGTCTATTCTGCGAACTACTTCTTGAGTAAAAAACTGACTGATAGTTCAGTCAACTGTCATGTTCATTAAGAAAATAGTAGTTTTGTCATTGGCACAAATTCTTAGAAGGTAATGTGCAGTTTCGCTTCCTGAGCCTTTTGATTTTGAGTTGCTCTGAACCCTAAAGAACCTTATTTTCCAGTTGTAGCTTGTGATATTTCTGGTGGATTGAGCCTTTGGATTTGATGGTTGTATTGGGCAGTTTCCTAATGTACAGTGTGAACCATTGCTTGTTGGTACCCTAATATTGCAATTGCCATTGGAGAAGCTTGGCTGCATGCCTGGTTTGAACCTAAAGCTCGGTAAGACTTGAAGTCATTGTGTATCTACATGGCATATACCACAGGCTCTCATTCTTTCCCTTTTAGAGTCATCTCAAGCTGAATCATTAGCCCCAAGCAAAGCAGCATTACCTTGCCTCTCTGGATTCAACGATTTGTTCAATCTCTTGACTGAGACTTGTTTAAAACTAGCTGCGAATGTCCAAGCACATGTAATTTTCCTCAGAATGTTTTGTACTGATCATTGGTAGTAGTTGTTTGATCAAGCTTGTGACGGAGATGCTAAACTTTCAACTGCTTATCTCATTTCCAACATTATCTCAGTTTGGTTGCCTGGTCTGACTATAGTTTGCCATTTGTAGTTTGACAGAGGCAGCAGTCAGGCACATATTATTCCTCTTTTGGTAGAAGAATTTGATATAACTCTTCCTCTATTCTGATGTGTACAGGAGGAATGCTGGCTTGTTAGATATTGGCCTATCAGGTATGTGGTTTATCAGTTGGGACTCTCCTCTGATATGTGGTTTATCAAGCATCACATATCTGGTATGTGGTTATTATAAAGATATATTGTTCCTCTATTAATGTGAAATTCCAAGCTATATTCTTCTTCTTTTGGTGTTTGTAGTAGTTTGACAGAGGATGCATCAATTTCTGCATATCTAATTCTATATATTAAAATAGCTTCCTGCCTCCACCCAACATTGAAAATTACTCATCTTACTTTCCAGCTCTCTTCTCTGTTGACAAGTCAAAGGAGTCAAAATGGAGAGGAGTTACAGATTAGCAGCAGGCAGATACTTCTGGCAAAAGGGCTTGGGCATGGATGTGAACTGTATATTCCAGCTTTCTTACCAAGATCCATTTGGTATTGGCATGATCATGATTCTATATGATAGTTATTAACATGTAACAAATGTATGATTCTTTTCAAGATTAAAATTCCAAATCGACAAACTATTGCATGAGAAGATATGGTTTTTGAGTTAAAAAAAGTTCCTGTAAGTTTTATTGGGTATGACAGAAATGAATTTCATGGAACTTCAGGTGTTTGTTGGATCAGCTTGAAAAGTAAAATCAGAAGAAAGATGTTGTGTCGTTAATGTTCTCTTAATGGTGTATTTACCTAGAATTCTTGACTGGCAAATGTCTACTGACTTTCAAATTTTGAACAAGACTCCATAGCCAAGTGCATTCACTTGCACTCCCAGTCTCTCCACTACACACAAGAAATCATAGGTTTCTTGAACACCTTTCTCACTAGATTCTATTGGAAGGATGACTGTCTCAGGATCCTATTTCACCCAGTTTTGATGATTATAAACACCTAAGTCTCCAATTATGTGCATTTAGAATGTCTTAGTGCTAAAAAAAACTCTAAAAAGAAATGTCAGGTAGCATATTTGTTCAACCAGCTAAAGATCATCTAAATGACCAATACATGTAATAGGGAACAAGTAGTATATACCAGAAAGCACACTATCTAAATGGCCTAGCTACACCATTTAATCGAACAAGAAATTAACAATTATCTTTTACAAATAGCCAACCTACAAGAGACAAAAAGAGTAAAATAGGTAAGAGGAGTTTATCACATAGCAAGGAATCGATCACTCGAGCAGAAAGATTAAAGCCTTGAAGTACCAAGGCCCAAAGGAGTTGATCACTAGTGTCATGCACTTTGAAATTATTAATTAAAGTTCAGATTACTAGTCAAGAACTATACTTTGAAATAATTTATTTTATTCCCCCATTTTGAAAAAAAAAAAAAATCTAAGATTTTCCTGGGGCCTAGATTTTGAAATTAAGTTATTTAAGGATTATTTGAGCTATTGTTATATAGACGTACCTAGGATTGTGTACTTATATTTTTGTTCTTGATATGTGAAATTTAGCTATTGAAGAGATTTGTGTATGTGTTGAAGAGTAAGAAGGTAGCACTGCTTGCAAGCATTAGTCAAAACTTAGGTATGCCAAACTGTGCTTATCTCAATTTGATTGAAAAGAACTTGTATGACAAAAGAGTAAAGACTAAGAAGCTATATTTGTTTTTCTGTGAGCCATAAGATCTTGTGTAGGAGCCATAAGATCTTGTGTAGGCAAGCAGTGTAGAAAATCCATGTGTGGCTCTATGTTGGTGTGTCCAATGTACAACTAAAAAATCTCTTTGTGGGTTTAGGGTATTTGCATAGTTTTGCTACTATAAATTTATGTGAAGGTGTGCATTATAAATTAGCTATTGGGTCAAGTGAGTGGCATAAATCCCTATGTGGGTAGTATTATAATTTTCCTTAAAGGAAATTTGATGTAAGTGCCACTTGGTAACCTTAACATAGTAGAACTGTAAGTTGCAAAACATTTTGGAGAATAGATTAGCAATCCTCAAAGAAGATTGTTAACCACTATAAGTCACTACATGTTTCCTGTGTATTTTTTTGTTTAAGTTATTACTTGTGCCTGAAGTTTGATTGTAGAATCAATTTTGCATGTTGATTTTAGGGCCAACACATTAACACAAAAGATTTCAAGGGAGGGAAAGAAGAGAGGGACTTTAGCTCTTGGGGGAGGGGAAAAGAAACCAAGAGAGAGAGAAAAAGAAGAGGAAAAGAGACAGAGAGGTGTAAGGATGAATTTGAGCAAGGAAGAAGATGCTTGAATGCTCTGACCATGCCTTGAGGCTATATTTATAGTTAGGGGAAAGTGCTTACAATGACTACATTAGCCTTAGAGTGACATGCATCAAAAAGAAAAATACATAAGAGGACATCTAGTTTTGAGTCACCTTCTTCTTGTTTTCATCTTGTTCTCCCCCTTACTTCTTCTTGTACTTCTCTCCCTTAAGCTAGGGATCTCTTTGTTTTGTACCAAGAGACCAAACTTGCACAAAATAATGGCGAGAGAAGAAAAACCACTCCTAATTGTGTGATACAGTTCCATACACTTGTCAAAATGGTCATAGTCTAAAACAAACTCCACTAAATTTCAAGGGTGGAAAAGTCGTACAACAGTGCACAACAAAGAGACTACTCACTTTTAAAACTAACTCAAACAAAAAACACCTATTGGGTGAAGAATAAAAAGACTTGATTCAAGCTAGATGTTGGACACACTCCTATACTTTTAGGTAGTGGGTCTATAGGAATTACTCTAAAGTGATTTTAACAAACACAAATTGAAGAAAATACTTTTTAAGGAATTAAGGTGTGAATAAAAAGATAACAACTCTCATACTTCAAAGAGAAGGAGGTGCACAATACAGTTCTTCATACTTCCAAATGAAAATGAGACACTTTAAGACCAATAAATGGATAAAAAGTTACTAGGTTTGATTCAACTTGTAGAATCCTTCATGGTAGATTTTATCACCTACCTCATCCTTCACACTTCTCTTAGTTATTCTTTCCCTCAAACTGGGAGGTAATGACAGTAATCTCATCTTGAAAAAAAATAGTTGTAATAATTATCTCCTCCATCAAGGTGTCTCAAGGATAAGTCCTCTATCGGACACAGTGTCAAAAAGTAAAAAACATGGGTGATAAAGCAGGAGTTGAAACCACCACAAAGGATTTCGAACAAAATAGTAACAATAATCACTAAATAGGGTAATGTATATCACTTACAGGACAGCGATAAAACCCACTTAAGGCTACCAGTAAAGAAGTCTGAATAGACTTAAAAACACCCATATATAAAAAGGGACCAACCAAAACAACGCACCAAGGGGTTCGCCATGTATAAAAAGGGACCAACCAAAACAACACACCAAGGGGTTCGCCTAAGAGGGTAAATGAGAGTAAAAAAGAATGGTAGGAGAAAGACAAATGATTAAAAGGGTAATGGGGGATTAAAGGAAGATAAAATAACCACCATCGTAATAAGGAGACATTAATGATAGTACTGAAATAACTTAACAAATTTGACCAAGTATGACCCAAGAGGGAGATAAAAAAAGTAATTCTTCTATGAACATGGTAAGAAGGAGGAGAAGAGAGAAGAGAAGAAGGTGACGTCTAAGAAAAGGAGTTATAAAAAGGGGCGTGTTGAGGAGAAAAGGGGAGGAGAATTAGGGTTGTGGACTTATGTCCTAACCCTTTCCCTTAAGCTTTATTTATAGATGCCAATAATATAATAATTACAAGTGTACCCTTCACCCTAGTAGGAGTTAATAAGGGACAAAGATCATAAGATAATTATGTCAATGACACCCAGGTTTGTCTATATCTTCTATCATTTTGAATTTCTCATACTCATTTAGGAGTTGTTTACCTTAGCATCTTTTAGTTGTAAGGCACTAGACCTCTATATCTTTTAGTTGTGGGTTACTTCTACTTTGTCCTACACCTCCTTAACATTAGAGGCACCAATTACTCCTGAGTGCTCCATAGCCCTTGAAGAACATAAAAACATGTTCAATGCTTTTTGGTTTAAGAATACTTTCTTTTTTGTTCAAGAAACATAAAAGCATGTCGAACGGTTTGTAGCTTACATATATACTTTCTTTTTTCTCTTCATCCATGTGTTCCTTAGGAGGATTTTTCTACTTGCTTGTCCAATTTAGTCTTCATAAGGATATAAAGTCCTTGGTACGGGTCTCCCGTTACTCACAATCATATCCTAAGAGGAAGTACTTCATTCTATACTTTCAATGGGTATAATCATTTCCATCAAACAATTGAGGTTTTGTTCTGTACTTTCAATGGGAATAATTATTTCCATCAAACAATTGAGGTTTTGTGGAAAACATGCTATGTCAAAAATTAGGGTTTGAGATGAATAGGAGCTAGCCTGGGTGGATCTTTGACACCCAACCTAAGGATTAAATTAGGTATTTCAAAGTAGACTTACTCTAATACCACTTCTTAGGTCCTTAAAAGATAAAGTTTGAGGGGGTGAATGAGTTTATCTAGATTAATGACCAAGTTTTACTTTAATTTAATATGAAGAACTCAGTGCACAAACAACGCAGGACTTTAGAAAAAGGTAAACTAAAAATACACAAGGATTTATAGTAGTTCACAATACAAATTCAAGATGTTATGTCCAGTCCCAAGGTGTTTTAACCTTAGAGTTAAATCCATTATGAAAAAACAAATAATATCTACAACAAAAGATCACAAAGTCCTGAACTGCAACATCTAACCACACTGGATTTACCTAATCCCTCAAATTGATTTTCAATTTTCAATCAGCTCACACAAACTAAATGATAGGGTTTACTATCCAAGCACTACTTGCCTTACTAGTACAACATAAATTTGCCTCTTTAATAGGTTGATATTACAGTAAAAAGATTAAAAATAATAATAACCCAACCTTAGGTGATTCTACCAAGATCACAATAACTCAAAATTTAATCTAAAAAATAGTTTCAAAGTCAATTAATGCATAATGAGATTAAAGATTTTTTGAAAATTGTTATAATGTATTCTCGAAAGAGACTCAACAATCAAATGCTCCAGGCAACACAAGCAAACTGAACAAATTCAATCATCTCAAAGTATGGGAGCATGAGTTCAACTAAGAAAAACTGAGTATAATTATTGATTTTGAAATTCAAGAACAAATGTGTTTAACTCAAATTAAAACCTTGAGGTAAATTTCTTCTTTCAAATTGGAGGATACACACTTGTAGATAAGAACATGAGAGGAATTTTGAACACTATTGAAACCATTGGATTAAAGATTTCACTCAGAATTGCTTAAATAGATAGAATTCCAACTTTACAAAACTAGTTGTTTTACTTAGAAAATATCCCTTTGTCCTCTAGTAGAAATTGGTCAAAAAAATACTAAACAACTATGACAAAATACTTTAAAAAAATTAGACGTTGATTAAAATGGTAGCTTACGTACAAGTTTTGATGACCTATGGAGGTCGATCGGAGGATTAAAATCTCCATGTAGGGTGTTTTGGACGGCCAATGTTTGAACAACTCGACTATTCAAACTTTCATGTATGTATTGAGCTTCTATCCAGAGAGATAATGTTCAAATATAAACCTCATTCAAAAATCCATTTATCTTCCAAAAATTCAGTTTAATAGATGTTGGTATAGTCGAACACTTCATTTCTTCAGAAAGTTTTATGTTAGATCAGGCCATTCAAATATTGCCTTTGGTCAAACAACAACCTTTTAGTAGAACTATTTGTTGCTTCAGGTTCTTTGATAAGTATTTTTATCGTTATTGTATGGCTCAAACCTTGTATAAGTATCAAGACCCTCAAGATCCAAGTGGACTTAGTAAGTATGTTTTGCCTTGACAAATTCTACTAACCTATCCCATAACCTAAAACAAGACAATGTTTGACGAGTTAGATTGAGTTTCCTCATTTGAGTGAAACTAATTCAAACTTTATGTTTGCATGATACGTGGTCTTATCGAGTCAGCTGATAAATGCCATATTCTGACATGAGAACTAGGTTAATTATAATAGAATAACCTTTATAATTGTGTTATAGGTGGTTACTTATCGGTTTTCAAATGAAATGAGCATTTATTGAATTTGGCATTAATCACTGTCGATATTGCATATTTCTCTCTCCTGAATTATATTTTATTATTTTTTTAGTCTTATTTCTTCCTGAAATGCTTTTTATAGATTCAATTATAGAATTTCAGGAGAATTTGGGTGGAGAAAAAGATATTTACCAAAATGCCCTTAGTGAAATGGAGGTAATTTCTAGGGCAAATTGTTTTAAAATAAGAAAATCATATTTAAAGGAGGGAGGCGTCGAACGAGAGGGAGGAGGAGCGTGAAAGGAAAAGAGAAACAGAGTATCGAAAAACAGAGGAGCACCGTCGACCGAAACAGGGGAGGATCCGAGAGGAGTTCCCCACCGCCGTCCACCACCGTCCACCGCCGTCCAGCAACCGAGAACAACCCCGAGGAGAGCTCGAGAGAGTCTCCGTCGAGGTGATTTCGACAGTGCTATTTTTTGCTCGCCAGGCCGGGAGGGGATCCGAGAGGGCTTCTCCAGTGCCACTTCTTCTTTCCGACCATCCTCCGGCGTCGGTTACGTATTTCCGACCAGTCCCGGAGCTATTCCGACTCCAACCGAGACTCGAGAGAGCCGGTTGGAGAACGTCAGCTCTGTTTCGTTCTTCGCCGGACGTTACCTCCGTCCGTCGGCTTCTAACCGTCGTCGCCGGCGTTGTCTCTACCTCCGGCCACTCACTATTGCTACCCGACGTCACCAATTTCCGGAAATTGCAGCACCTGTGAGAACGAGTTGCTGCCCGAGCGAGAGGAGGAAGAAGGGGAGTAATTCGTCATTATTGAATTTAATTTTTCATATAGTTTGAACTTAGGTTTTGAATGTTAATTGAATCTTATTTGATAATTAAGGTTTATTTAAGATTTATTTTCTTGATATTTGATTAAATTAGCTAATTAGGGTAAGATTATAATTGAGGTTGGATTTTGGTATTTTAATCCGATTTTTGTCTTTAACTCTAGGCGTCCGAGAGGGGCTAGACGCAAGGATTGAGAATCCGGATTCGTGGTTACGTGGCGCTCGAGAGAGGCACGAATCACGGTAAAATCCAAAGTTGATAATTTTAGCATCATCACAATAGAAAATTGATTCTCGCATTCTATTGTAATCCGATCTTTATCATTAACTCTAGGCGCCCGAGAGGGGCTAGACTCAAGGATTGATAATCCGGATTCGTGGTTACGTGGCGCTCGAGCGACCCACAATTTGCATTGTCCAAATGAAATTTTAAGTGGACTCCTTAGTTAGTGGACATAAAATATGATTTTCACGAATAACTATGAGAATTTTTTTACTATGTTTTCATGCAATTTCCTATCAAGGCACTAATCAAATTACAAAGTAAAAAAAATCTTTGAAACCTAATATAAATGACATGGCCCAAAGATATATTTTTGTCCTAAAACAAGTTTTTTCAGGCTTCAAACTAGAGTACGATTGATCCAATACAAAAAGTTATTTGGTGCGAAACATAAAACGGTTATCTCAACCATCCAATCATGGTCGAACGGTTGAGATAGTCGTTAATCGAATAGCTTCGGTAGCCGTTGATCGGACACCTGATCAAGATAAGGTTTCGCACCTAATGGCTTTATTGGATCAGTCCTCCAACCTAGAGTACGGGGCGATGCACATGCGAGTGGGAAAAAGTATAAAAGAAGTCTAATTACTGCTTGGGAGAGTTGTACACGCGAAAAGTATATAAGAAGAGCAGCTTGGGTGGTCATGGCCAAAAGCATTCCAAAGAGAGAGAAAGATTGTTGCTGGCGTCGTCTTGAAAACAGCCACACGATGGAGAAGCCCAAACATGAGTGGAAGAATTCAAGACAGGAGCAGAGTTCAGAGGCGAGAATTTAAGATAAAGAGACCCATTAGACTTGCTTTTGATGCTTCTTCTCCTTCTGTCTACCCGCAGAGATTCAGTTAAAGCCTTTCCTCCACTTTAATGGCCATGTCAGTACATTTACTAACCCATTTATGCTCCTCCCCTCTTTAATTTGCTCTCTTCTTGAAGGCGGAAAGGCGTGAGCTCTTTAGTTTGCTTTCCCCATCTCCATCATCTTGCCATGATTTTTTTTCTCGTGTTGGGCTCCAAGTCTCCGCGCTGATCAGCCGCAAGTCCGGTGCAGAGATGTCTTACATTACCAGGTTAATCTCCATAACATTATTATTAGTTCTGGGCTTGAGAATTTTGGGGTCAGTGGGAGCTGCTCGGGACATCCATGGTTTCCCTCACCCTTCATCATCGACGTCGTTGTCATCGTCTTCTACTTGCTCTTCCTGTTTGAGTTCTACATACGAAGAAGAAAAGAGAAGTGTGCCTGGAGGACCCAATCCTCTCCACAACAGGTAGCAAAGCAAAGAGTGAATTAATTAACCATAGTTAGCGATGGAAGATTCAGGTTTCTGAAGATTAAAACAATATAATATCCCGCTTTCTTCTTTATGATTTGTTAAATGTTTTGATAAGGATTTTGTGCGGCAATTCCCAGAGAAAGCTCTTCTGGTTCGAGCAAGAGTTGTCTGTTGGTTTTGGGATCAGGGGGACTCAAATTCCTCGGCATGCTTATCGATCAGTTGGACGGATAACAGCTTGTCGGTCTTTTATTTTTTAGCTTCTTTGTTTTTTCTTTTTCCTCTTTTTCATTATAGATTTCCCATTAAAATATTTGCATGGCGTGCAGCGAGTTCTAACAAATAGTGGGTACTTCCAAAAAAAAACCTGAATCATTGCTCCTAATGCCCGCATAAGAACAAAGCAAGAGAGTGAAGTAGGTCCCCGATGAACATTAGAGAGGGAGAAGAGTAGGCCATGCCTCACATGGCTTTCCTCCTCATCTCACCTTCTTCTTCCTTTTTTTCAGCTTTCTTTTCGTTTTCCTTCAACTGGACATTAAATCTGAGTACATAGTAATGATAGAATTTGCTACAGACATTATGTAGAGAACGCGGATAGATCAAATGCTTAAGATGGACATGGCGGAGAGATGTTGGGACCCTCCGACTCTTCTCTCTCCTGCGTATAGAACCTTTTTCCATGGCGTGAATCGTGATTTGATGAAGCCCGAGGAGTTTTACAAATTAAAAACCAGAGAGCCAAAGTGTTCATTGCAGCTACGATCTTTTTGGGCTCCCAGCCTTTCACGCATGTTCCTCTGCACCTGAACGCCTGCTTTGAATGTCTTAATCGCAGAGACTCGATGGCCCCCCTTCCTACGACTGGTCCAAACAAGAATTTCAGCAATAGTAAAACTTCCCTAAATAGGTGCCTCGTTCTACATCAGAGTAGGAAGAATAGGAGTTAACATAAACATTCCAAAGGGGCATTTACATAGAATTGATTCATTGGAGGCCAGTTTTGAAAATCCAAACATCATTGCATTCATATTTTGAAATATTTTGATTGAGATTGGTCTCAAAAATCTGAATACTAGAATTTAGATCCCTACCTAGTGTGCATGTATTGTGAGATCATATTTGAGTTAAGTTGCTTTGATTAATATTCTCCCATTTGAAAACCATTATGTTTTATCAATCTTATATTTTGAAATTTGGTCAATTAAATATATTTGAGTTATTATTTGCATTAAATAGGTACTTAGGATTGTTGTGCCTATTCATTATGCGCGAATTGTGAAATATCCCTATTGAAAAACATTTTGTATTGAGCTAAAATAAAAGCAAGTAACATTTGTTCATTAGTCACGCCTAGGCAATGCAAGACCATTCCCACCTCAAGAGAATTGAGTGAAATTGTAGTTGTGGGACAAGATTTTAAGCCTAGTTTGTTATTGTTGTGAGCCATTAGTCCTTTGTATAGGTTGGTTGTGCTGAAAACCCCATTGTGTGTCTAAACCTAGTGTGTCTAGTGAGTTGTTGTTGAAAATCCTTTGTGGGTTTAGGCAGGATTGTCTAGTTAGCTGCTAAAAATCTCTTTTTGGGTCTAGCCTGTTGACCGTAGGTTAACTCCTATGTTATTTTTTTATGATAACAACACTTAATTGATCGAACAACATAAAAATCTAAGTATTTCAGATTCTTCACCTTCAAGAGTAAATGCCTCTCTAGGTCCAAAACTTAAAGTCAAACTCAACACCTCAAACACCATTGAAGAACATCTCTTGAAAAGCACCCACAAGGAAGAAGATGACAAAAATACTAGAGTTCAAGTGCAAAAGTCAAAATGTCCAACTCAGATACTTATGTAAGAAAGCATTATAAATCTCTTCTTTTAATTACAAATGTGAAATCAGAGTTTTAAGTCATAATTTGCACTTAGACACGTTTATGACCATCATAAACATCATTTAGAACATGCTAGAGCACTTAGAAAAAAAATGTTCTAATGTTTTGAAAGTTAACATTGTTAAACTGACATTGGAATGATCGATCAACCACTAGTAATGATCGATCATCGAAAACTGTGCAAGCTTGGAATATAAAACATGATTGATCAATCATCTAGAACATGTCCATTTCATGTTATAAAGCATGATCGATCATCCCACTTGGATTGATCGATCATTTCGACTTAGGCAAGCAAATTTCAAATGGAATGATCGATTATCCCACCTGATTGATCAATCAGACAAAACCTTGTCAATAAGGGACATAAAGGGGGGTTAATCAACCTAAGTAATTAATTGAAGTTCAATTTCAACTTCAAATTCAAGTCAATGATTTAATTCAGCTTCAAGTTCAAGTTGGGTGTTAGTATACACGAGTTCAAGTGCACTAGAAAACAATTTTCAGTGTTAGTGTCCCAAAATAAAAAATATGACCAAAACAAGAGAATGAGTAACTTGTAATAATATACTTAAATAGAACATATCTACCTAAACATCAAATTAACCAAAACAAACATGAGTACTACACTAATAAATAATTTAATGTAGAATTAAAATATATTAATATACTAATTAATTAATAAAGATATTATATTAATTAATATTTACAGTTTATTCTACATTAATACAATAATTACGTGTGACAATTAACTGTGCACTGATCAATTATAAAAATAAATAAATAAATAATAACATAAATGAATATAATAGATAAATTTATTTATTTATTAATAACATTAAGCTCACATCAAACACTACCGGCTCCCCCAATAATAACATTAAACAAAAACAAGATAAATGTCAATGGAGTCTGTATAATTTCATTAAGCTCACATCAAACACTACCAGTTCCCCCAGTAAAATCTCCTAAAATCACGCCGAAAGCTCGAACTTTCGATCGTTGAATTCTGTTAAGGCCTCTCCCCAGTTGATCAGTTTGTGGGCAATCTGAAAGCAATTGTTGAAGTGTACCGAAAGACAATTGGGCATCCGAACAAGAACGTGTTGATATTAGACTACAAGGGCAGAGAAGGGTTGCTAGGTTGGGTCATCCGTGAAATCTATGATAGCATTTCCGAGAAAAAGTAGCACTTTGTGTTCACAAATAACCTCTTGGGTCTGGGGAGAAGTTACAAAACCAATTTTTGTAGAGTTGCAAGATGCAATTTGCCCTTTAACTTTTGTTCAAGTTGTTGCCGTCGTGAATATTTTAAGGGGCTGAAAACAGCGAGGGAGGACATGCGGGGGAGAAGGGAGAGGGAGAGTGAGTGCAAGAGAGAAAGGGACGTCAAGAGGGAGACAATGCCAAGAGGAAAGAAAAAAATTTGGGAGATCTTCTGGTCACGAGAGGCAGCCCCAACGACTTCAACTAGATGAATCAGGATTTTGGTCAGAATCCTGATTCACCCGATTTAGCCTTGGGTGATGTCAACTAGATTACATGCTTCATTCGCTTGAAGTCAGCGGAGGTGCACCACTAACGGCTTTAAGTGAATGAATCATGTAATCACATGAACTTCAAGTTTAAGTTCATGTTGACTAACCCCCACCCCCTCCCCACCCCAAAGCATGATCGATCATAGGAAATACATTGATCGATCATATTTGTATTGCATAGCTAGAGGAAATTTTGATTAATTAATCAATCAAAGTACTAACTTTTTCAAATAGGAAAATAACAGCTAGTTTGAGTTAGGGAAGCAATTAATACCCCCACAAAATCGTGTAGGGAGGAGTAAATGAGCTTTCCTGGCAAATACTCCAAGTCATTATTCTCTTTCTTGTAAAAAAAATTTGAAAGTGCTTTAGTGTGAAAGAGAGAGACACACCGTGAAAAATCTCAATTCTCTTTCATCAATCCTTGCTTACACATAGTCAAAAGCTCCTTCATCATTTCACATCATGCTATAAAGGACAAGATAACTTGAATTTCTCAAGGAGAAGCATCTCTCCAAGTAAAGGTGTATTTTTACCTTTTTATTTTATTTTGTGAAATGTTCATCTAGAGCCTATATAATCTAGATAGAAATGCCTAGCTAGAGTTAGAATCTAGCAGCAATCTTTTAGGGAGATTGACATTATAAAAATCATGTATTGAGCTATACGTGCCCAAAGAGAGTTTGAATTTCTTTTGTAATTCCAGCTATTAGATCTTTTGAAAATAGTGGAATTTTCCTAAGTAAGGGTTCTTGGGCAGTGACTACCACTAGGGGAACATCGATAACAAAAAAAAAAAAATTGTCCATGCGGTTTATGCATGTTACATTTTATCTTGACTTGTTTTATGCATGATTTTCAGTTATATGCATAACATGTTTTTAATTTGATAATCTCAATTCACCCACTTCTTGAAAAGCCACCTGGGCCAACATAACCTATTAGCCTGCTATACTAATGTAAGACTATGTGAGGGTGTGCTATTGTTAGTTGACAATTGTTGTCAATTGAGTAGCATGAGTCCTTGTTTGAACAACATTGTAATTAGCTTTAAAAACGATATGTTGTGGATATTGTAGGGCAACCCAAACATAGTGAAACTCCAAAGTTCAAAAACACTTTAGGAGTAGATTAATAATTTGAGGATAGATTGTGAACCATAATACATTATGTGTATACTTGCCATTGATTCTTCCACTTGTACGTTGATTATTTGTGCATAAACAAAAATAAAAATATTGGCATTACAAGTTAGATTAAATGAATACCTAAACACAACTAGAGGGTTAAGTTAAAAAGGATTCAAATTAGGCTATAGAAGTTAACAAACCAATTTACCCCTCCCCAACCCACCACCCACCTCTCCCCGCCTTTATTCCTCACCAAACCTAACAAGTGGTATTGGAGCAAGGGAGCTTTAATAACTTCATTCTAAGTTGCGTATAAAAGATCCTGAGTAAGGAATTAAGAAAGTAAGACCTAACCCCATTTTATTGGGAGTCTACATAGATGTCAGTCTATGAGAACATTACATTTAAGGAGGGCCATGACCCCCTTTACCCCCTCTAATGTTTCATGGGACCCAATACCAACATGGAGAATATAGAATAAAATTGTTTATTTAATTTGAGAACTTAGACATGTGGGAATATGTATGCAATGAACCCCATCTTCAATCACAAAAAGTGTAAAGTAGAATTATCCCGAGAGTTGTGAATGATTGGGATAAGAATGACTTTGCCAAAGTGAATGGATTAAGCAATGAAGTAGTTGAATTAAGTTGCATCATTCAAATCAATTACACAAAATTTGGGATAAACTAGAGTTAAGAGTACTCTAGGAACAATGAGGACAATCCATCATATTTAGAGTGCACACTTGAGTACTTGTGCTTAGTATGAGACATCATCTCAGATGAAGATGATGAGTTTAGAAGTGAGAGTTCTAAGAAGTAATACTTGGGAGAATTATTGTCCTTGTTGGATGAGTCATGCATTGCCCTGGGTGTGTTAGAAGACGAGAAGAAGTGTAGCATATCTATAATTTACTTTATGATTCAACCCTTATTTTCAACTCTTATAATAAGGGGTGTTTATGTAAACATTTTTCTTAAAGTTATTATTTAAATCAATGAGGAGAGGAATAAGGCATCACTTTGAAACCCTAGTCACTTTTTCACCCTCCTCTCACTCTCGAGCCTCTCACTTCCCCTCTTCTCTTCCCAACTTTCTTCTTCTTCACAACTCTCTCTCTCTCTTCTTTTCTCACCTCTTTCTTATTCAAAGGTCTTCTAAGATTGTGTTAATAAAATCCTAATATTCAAAATGGTATCGAGGTCTGTGGTGTCTCTCCATTTCATGAAATCCACAAGGTAAACTAGTAAGAGACATTAAAGAAGGAACAAGAGATTGTAAGGCTGCAAAGGAGGGATGAAGCCTATTATGCCACTAGATTGCTTGTTGATTTGATGACATCTGATGAATAATGTCCTTCTAACTAGATAATGTTTGAAATTGACATGAGAGATATTCTTTGTAGTTATTAGAATGAAACATTTGCACTTTTTTCAAAATTGTGTCTCAACAGTAGCACAAAAGAAATAAAAAATAGATAACACTTCATATCTATCTTTCATCAAATAAAGCCAAGCGACATCAACCACAAGTATAACAAAGTATTTAGATTGAGTAATATTTGGAACATGGACAGTTTCCCAAACATCCGAATGCACTAAAAAAAAAAGAACTACCACTAACTTTATCCAGTCTAGGTGGGAACATGGTTCTATGGTGTGTCCCCATTTCACGAAATCCACAAGGTAAAATTAAGAGACATTAAAGAAGGAACAAGGGATTGTAAGGTTGCAAAAGAGGGATGACAAAGCCTATTATACCATTGGATTGCTTGTTGGTTTGATGACATCGCTACTAAAATTATTTGATTGCCCAAGCATTAAAGGCCTCCTCTCTCATGGCCTCCACCAATCACCCAATTTGTCTTGATGTCCTGAAAAACACAGTGAGATAAAATAAAAGTCACAGAACAATTGAATTTCTTAGTTAACTCATTCATAGACATAAGACTTATTAAAAACTAAGAAACAAGTAGGACATTAGAAAGAGAGACACCATGAGATAAAGTGGATATACCTATACCTTGTACTTTGGTTTGGGATCTATCAACAATGAAAATAAATTAGTTCATAGCACAAAGGAAGAGAAATTTTTTTTCCAATTTTACTTATAAGATGCTCAGAGGTTCTAGAATCAATGACCCAAGATGAAGGACTAGCACATGTGAAAGAAGAAGACAAACCTGTAATGACAATTGTATGAGTACTAATATAAGAATGCAACAAGCTCTTAAGTTTCTGTAAGAGATCATAATCTTTTTCTGCGAAATTTACCTTACTCTTAGAAGGTTCTGGAGGGCCCTCTCTACTTTCTTTGCGAAATTTACCTTACTCTTAGAAGGTTCTGGAGGGCCCTCTCTACTTTCTTTAGAGGTAATGATAGAGGCTTGATTTGCTTTGAAAAAAATCATGTTTTCCATGTGGCTTCCAACACCTCTTCGCTGTATGATTTTTGAGACCACAATAAGTGCATGTTCTAGAGGAAGAAAGATAGAATTGTTTGTCAACAATATAAAAAATAATAAGAAAATCATACATTAAAAAAATGGAAAAGTACCAACCAAGAATAGAAAATGAAATGGGTTGCCAAATAAATTTATAAAGTTTAAAAAATATTGAGTTTCTATTTCTTGTATTATTCTCTAGAGATAAGATCTTTGTTAATTTAGCGATCTCTTTCAATTTTCTAAAATTATATAATTTGATTTCCTTGATTGCTATAATTTAAAATCCTAATTGAAGTAGGAGTTTCCTAATACATGCAAAGGAAAAACTACAATAGAGGAAGCTAGAATGTAAAAATCCTCTAAAGCCAAAGAATATATTTTAGTTTACTCTCCCTCAATCCTCTTCTCCCTCTTCTCTGTCTCAAATTTCTACCCTTGCATGTCTCCTATCTTTTTTCCTCTCTTCTTCTCTCTTTTCCTTCTTACTCTTTCTCTCTCTCTATCTCTCTCTCGTCCTCTAAGTGACTTCTCTCTTATTTTGACATTCTTAACCTCTCTCTTTCAATTCCTCCTTACAATTTAAAAAAAAAAAGATTGGACCTTTACCAAGGGGTTCCTATCAAAGAATCATTACCACTCCATGATCTAGAAGAAGAGTCATCACTACTTCTCCACGTCCTCGATCACAACTTATGCAACCCATTCCCTTGTCACTATCATAACTTCCAGTCTCCCTCCCTTAGGAGAACATGATAGAATTTTCCGATGGCTCAAAGTGAGAATCAGGTCCTTTGTTAGGAATTTGAAGCATGGCTGCAAAAACATCATCAAAGGAAGACTTTATTGTGGAGCTAAAAACTTTTGACTTTACAACATCAAAGCAGGGCTTCAAATTAAAAGGCATATGACTAAGTCAAGGGCTTCTCTTTGTTGTTCTTTCTCTTTGTTGTTATTGAGTGGTAATATCTATAGAATAATGCTGAGTAAGCTTCCATTCTTAAAGAAGTCTTCTGAATCTAGCAAAGTAATCATTAAGATTATCACCTTGGTCAAATACATTGCCTAAAAAAGGCCATAAATCTTTTGAAGACTGTCAAAATCGGAATATAGTTTAGCATAGGTGCCTCAAATTTTGTTTGGTCATATTCTAGTAATATTATTGGAAATAAATTCTTCTATGCTAGTAATTAGTTGGCTTGTAACAATAGTGTTTTTCTTCAACCACCTTTGGTAGGAGGGATCATCTTCATCAATATGTGGAGGTGGTTGGGTTAGGTGTCGAGCAAGATCTCTCTAGATTAAAAGAAGTTTCACAGATTATGACCATGAAAGAAAATTAGACTAACCTTTAAGAGAGATGGAAGTGATCTTTAGGACATCAATGTTTGCTGAATTCAGCAAAGGAAGTGATTTACTTGAGGTTTCAGCCATGATTTTAAAACAAAAGCTTGATTTTTAAAGGTAAAAACTTGGAAAGAAATGATAATAAGGGACAAATCAAGGAGGGTGGATCATAATCAACTAAATTTTAGCAACTTACAATGCAGCAATTTGATCTACCATGCATGCATGAAGACTGACATGCATGGTAATAAAAAACCAAAATTGGATCTTATATGAGGCTTCATAGTTCCATGCATGGTTGGGCTTAAGATGGCAACCAAAACATAGGATTATAGGACATGAAAAAATTAGGAAAAATTAAGTTCTCAACCTTTGAGCATAAAGAAAATTTAATGGAAGAATACCACGAAACTCTAAATTAGGATTTGGAGTCACAAAAGTTAAAAATTGGAACAAGCTATTAAGAACACAATTGCCACAATGCAGGGAGTTTTTGAATTCTTTTAAACGATTTTCCAAGACAAAAAAAAATCAAACTTTGAGAAAGTATGTATTTCAAACAAAAACAATAGTTACATTTCGGAGATAGAAGCTGTAGTTTCTTAGGAAATAGTACATGTATGATGAATTGGGCGTCCTCCAAGGTATGATCAACAAAAAAGTTGATTTTGGATTGAAGAAGGATAGATCTTTGTTGTACTCATCTGCCCATAATCATGGTTGGAATTCTGAAATTGTTGTTATCGTTTTTTTGTGATTGGAATTCGGATGCCCCTTGAGAGCGTTTTTCCTCCTTCTCCCTTTTTTATATGTAGAGTAATATGACAAAACCCTAAAACCCTTGCTCTGACACCATGTTGAATTCTAGGGTTTCATGCTTAAAATAGAGGTAGCAAAAGTGGTAGAGACAGTGAGAAAGAGGAAGAGAGATGGAAGAAAGATAGAGATGAGAGAAAGACAAGGGTACAAGTGTGGGTGAGTAGAGAGGAGAAAGAAATCCAAAGAGGAGACTTGGCTCACTCATTATCAATTCATGCCCTCTTCGATGTCTATTTAAAATGAATGAAAAAGATTATACAGGGTCAAAACTACCCTCATACAACCATGAACTGAATATGAAAGAATTATAGTTATACCATTAATGATTACATAGAATAATTTTCTTCTTTCTCCGGAGTGATTCTTTTTTTAGATGGATTTTGCTGCTAATTTTAATAATTGAAAAGGTTGTTGGAGCATCCATTGTCTTCTATTAGTATTTAAAATCTTAATATTTTTAAAAATAATAATAATAATATATTTTAATTACTTTTAAATAACTAAAAAAATTATCACTTTTTAATTTTTTGATTGATGGATGAGGAGTAGAGAGAAGGCTCCTTCCCCACACATTATTGGAAGTCTCTATTCTCTCTTATGCTAGTAGAAAAGAGAAATCATTTTCCTTTTCATTTTTAAAATTTTAAGAATTAATAGTTTTAAAAATATCATTCTTCCATCTAATGTTTTTGTCTGTTTCCATTAAAGATTGCAAGCTCACACATATTCATTCAGATAAGATGGAAATGTATCATACGATAGGGTTACACTAGAAAGTGCCCATTTCATTAAATTGTATTAAATTTTAAACTCTTACCAGAATACACCATTAACATATTTTCACAGTAGTTGAATGCAATCCCACTCTGTGTTTAAAACTCGTCTTCATTAATAGTTAATACCAATCTTTTCACCAAATAATTGATTACAAAGTGAGGGAAGATTTTATATCGTTCACTTGAATCAAGTATATATCATAAACAACGACCATGGAATGCCTTATTAATCTCCACAGTATCCTTTGCATATATGCACCAATGAAGGCAACTATTACACTCTTATACTTCCACTTGACCATGACAATCAAGGGTGTACTCAATATATGAAGACGACGTTATATCCCGGCCTCACATTCCGGTGGGGTCATCGGATAGCGTGATTTGTCCGTGCAGTAGCCGTAGATCATGTGGTTGAGTCGGATCCACCTGTACTTTCTTGCTTGAACTGGATTGAGTTGCCGGTAGAGTGGCCCTTCCCAGAAGTTCCTTGGGTTAACGGCACAAGAGGCGGGACCGGGAATGGGGCAGCCCTCTATGTTGAAATCTTTGTAGTAGGAGTAGAAGGGAGCTTTGCTCCAATCAATCTTCTCTAATCCACCCCTAGTTGCCCAATCATCAGCTTCCCACAACGTGGAGTAGATTCCCATTGGTTGCATTTTAGGGTAGGGGATACCTCTTGCTTCATTGTTCTTGTACACCCTAATCCGCACATCATCGATAGAGAAGCTGCCTCCATTGCCAAGATAATTAGGAGAAAAAGTCATGATAGAATAGAAGGAAAAATTATGAAGATATGATGATGATGATGATGATGATGATATATTTGGATTTTAAAGTGCATAGATAACATAAACTAATTCCACACTAATGTAGTATTGGATTTCTTATATGGGACTTGTTGAAACAAAGCAATTCTAATATATGATGAACGAGATTCACTCATGTAGATGTAAATAGTGATAATGGATTAGCATAATCTCTTTGTTTATCGAATAAGATCTCATTGTATTTATCCCGTGTTGTAATTATCTTCTCATACAAAGTTTATCTTTTCTATTCTAAATTGTATAAATACCACCCTTAATCAATTGTAAAGGTGTGGTTCAATTCATCCTCTAATATTGTTCAGTTCAATATCTAACAAATAGGTCATATTGACGACACTTTTGTGTAAATGTAGTAATATAACTTCATGGCACTTGATAAAATCAGCCTTAATTTTTAGCCTTGTAAAAGCTTTAAATAAAAATAAGAGAAGCTTACACAACGTGATGGCTGTTCCAGAGGATAGTGTAAGTGTGAAAATCAGTAGCTGGATCAAACCAGAGGTTAACCCTTTCTTCCCTATCAGCCTTCCCGTGTGCATACACGTTTGTCTGTACAGTGTAAGGCTGCCCGCTACGATTGCCCAGAAACTCGAAATCCAGTTCATCTCTGATCGTATCAGTATCTGAGTTCATCTGAAACGAAATACGTACAGAAACAGATTGATTGACACAAAAAATTATTGAGTTCTGCTTGATTACTGACAGAGGAAAGTAGATAGAGATGTATTAATTACATAAAAGGCGGTGACTGTTCCGGCGGAGTCGCCGGGGATGAGCTTGATCTTGATACTGAAAAGCCCATACAAGTACCGGCTCTTGGAAGCAAACCCACAACCTGCAAGTACAACGCACCGACAGATGTGTCGTCAAATGAATGTATTTTACTGATTTCATAAGCACAGGCAAGAACATTACTCAGACAATAATGGCCCCATGACTGTACATGTGAAATACTTGTAGGAGAAAAGGAAATTTTGAGTACCAGAGTTTTGGTCCAGGACTAGCTGGACGGCAGTTCCTCCATCAATTTGCCTGATGTGGGAATCAGACCATGTAATCCGGAAGTCCTGAAGGAAAGTAGCCAGCTTGGCACTGACGGAAAGAGAAGCAAAGGAGATGAAAAAGAAGAAAAGAAATAGTAGGGAGTCTTGAAATGTTAAGACTAGCCATGAGGGCTTAGAGAGAGAAAATCTGAGTCTAGGAAAACTAATCTTCCCCTCTCCCCCTTTTCATTCATGTATAGTGAAGTCAAACAGAAGAGGGCATGGACCCCTTTCACATGAAAGAAAGGGGAAGCTCCTATCAAAACAAAGAAGCGGGAGGGAAAGGTGGAGCCTCCAATCCCCCTCTTCCGTTCATTCTTTCCACAAAATAGAAGTCAATGAGACAAGGGATTTTGCTGCATGCACCCTTCCACTTCCTTCTCTAGCTAAAGAGGGCCTCAACCACAACAAAGGAAGGGGGAGCTTAGGGCCAATCCTTTTTGCCAATGTGGGAAGGCCTACTATCTATAAAACAAGGGGAGAAAGGTATGGATTTCTAGGGCCAACACATAAACCCAAGAGATCTCAAGGGAAGGAGAGAAAAAAGGAATTTTAGCTCTTGGGAGAGAAGGAATTTTAGTTTTTAGTATTTCAGTTTATATGCAATATTATCAACTGAAATACTAAAAACTTTATTTTCGATCTCCCACTCTTTCAAACACTTGTAAATAGCATCTGCTATATCAACGCCATGACGAGGAGGAAGAACATGCACAAAACTCAAGACTCGTTTTTGTAGCTTCCAATTACTGTCAATAAAATGCCCAGTAATAACCATGTATTCAATTTTTTGATTTCGAAACTTCCAAAGATCCGTGGTAAGACTAATTTTGTTAATCTCTTTTAACAAAATTTTCAATTTCTTTTTCTCTGCCTCATACACCTCCATACACTCCTTCTTAATGGTCTTACAAGATATTTTCTCATAATTCATATTTGTCATCTTCATTACAAAATTAAATCCCTCCTCTTCTACTATCATGAATGGATGCTCATGCATAAGAATCCAATGAGCAATGAGTACTCTCATTTTAGCTTGATCATATTTTCCTCCAAAATCCATAAAAGGAAGTCCAGATGGACTCTGATCAACATTAGACCCCGCTCCTACTGGTTGAAAGTTTAAGGTTTTTTGTTTTCTCATTGCCACTTTTCTACTAGTGCAACGTTTCAAATGTCGACTCATATGTATGGTCACTCCACTACTAGTAACACTCAAATTGATTTTACAATGAACACACTGAGCCTTTTTTGTACCATTAAGTGATACTTCTTTGAATTCCAACCACACAAGAGACTTTTTTTGTCCTTTTGAAGTATGAGTAGAATCACCTTCATCCTCATTTATGGTAATTTTATCTGGGCCCACTTCTATGACAGAGGGTAGTGACTCTGGTGGAGTTGAGTCACTATTTATAGCCACACTAGAACTAGTGTTAATTATTGATGTCAATTGAGGAGGTGTTGACATTCTTACTTCTACAAAAAAAAAAAATTACAAATTAAAAACATAAAGAAAAGAAAGTTATCCGAACAACAAAGATCCTACACATAATTTAAGATACTTGTCTATTCTTAGAGGAAGGTACGTGACATTGTGACAATCGGGAACGACCCTTGTCTTTCAATGCAGCGGGGTCTCTTTGAGCCAGTACCCCTGCACCCAATAGTTTCCAGTCCAATATACCGATCCTTTTTTTATATATAAATTTAAAAACTTCTAAGAGAAAGAAATAAGCACACCAACATTTTATTCTAATATTCTGATGAAATTCAACCTCAATACCAAGAAATTAATGATAAAAATGAAAAAAAAAAATCAACACTTACAGAACCCGAAAGTGTGTTCGCCGTTCAGGGATATCTCCAAAAGCCTTTCCAAGAATGAAGGAGCACTGCTGAAACGAAGCGAGAGTTAGAAATTTTGTAGGGTTAGGTCAGCGATGAAAAAAAAAATAGAACATTAAATAAAAATCTTACTTCCCATTGGACTGTCGCTTTCGTCTCGTCAGCGAGGAAGAACTTCGAATGAAGAAATCGAAGAGGAAGGATAAAAATCGATTGTAAAAAAGAGAGATAATTTACATCCGTCTATATCTAACGTATCAATTCAACGAAATATGAACATTTGACAAGGTTTAGGCATCATATATCATCCAATGAGTAAATTTAAGATATCAAAGGTTCACACACAAGATCTCAATTTCCAAAAGATAGAAAATGAACTATCAAATCACTTTTGCTTATACATCAAGCCATATAACATTTTAGAACAACAACAGATATAAGTTCAATGAGAATTAAGAAAGAAGGACAAAAACTAACATTTTTTATTCTTTTTTATAATAAAGAGAAGTTGGTTGCAATTAAGGAAGCTCCTGATTCCATTAACTATAATAGAGTATTATTGAACAGAATATGTTATCAACACTCAAAATCATGAAATAAAATTTCATTGCTAAAATATATCAAGTAACAATTTGAATACCATTGTTGTTTATTGCTGAAATGTATGATAAACGTACAAAATTTTATAAGAGGTCAGACACCTAAAAATAAGAAGCCAAAAAAGAAACAAGATCCCACAACATAAAAATATTTGAAAGTCTAGAATAATAACTTCATTTATTAAGAACAGTGGAGTTTGAGCAAAAAAATCACTGATAACCAACTATTTTCCAAACATTATAGCACTTGAGCTTAGTAAGTCATTCTAAGATATACAAAAACATAACAAATGACAAGGTGGGAGATTTTTCTCCCCCACCCTTCCTTTCCTTCTTGAATGTCATAACTCAGTATGAAGTTTCTTGGCTCTCAGCCAACTAGAATGCAATTGATGGCACACTCAAGCAAAAAATAAAAAAAAATGAAAAAAAAAAATTAAGAGAATAAAATAGGTCAACCTCTAGTAAGAACAGGTGTCACTGAAGCACCATTGAACTATTTGAGATGCAAACAATTGCAAGAAAAAGAGAGTATACCAAAAGCTCATGTAGTGGAGGAACCTATATTACAATACCAACTGCCAGAATTTGAATGCCCCTCACCCACCAAAATCACTTAAAACTAACTTTAACATTAACATTAGGATTGGAATTGTAAAGGAGATTTCCTTGAAACAGTGGAGGTTGTGCAGATGAGACTTGAAATAAGACATGAGAACAAAGAGAATAATTATGACCATCTCTATTGGAAAATCCATCCCCCAAAGCTCTTTTTCTTTAAGTTATTGAGGAAAAGGAAACATCCTTATACAATCTGTATAAAATGATCTTCCCAGTACGTTGAAACATTACCTTCTACCCTTAAATCAAGAACTCACCGTTTCAAAAAATCAAACAGTATCAACACTCAAAATCATAAAATAAAATTCATACCGGCAATTTTCTTCGAAGGATTTCTTCCCGAGTGTACTTTAAACTGTCAGTTGCAAATATTTGCAAAAAAAAAAAAAAAAAAAAAAAAACAGAGCTGAGAAAAAGAACATTTGCTTACAGAAACAGAGTGTTTTTTGTTCAGATATCCAAAAAGACTTTCCAATAATGAAGGAGCACTGCTAGGAAACGAAGCGAGAGTTAGAGATTTTTTAGGTTAGCTCGACGACAAAAAAAAAACAGAAAGATTAAATAAAAATCTTACCTCCTTCTGTCGGACCGTCAATTTTGTCTCGTTGGCGAGGAAAAACTTTGGATGAAGAAATCAAAGAGGAAGAAGAGAAAGAAATCAAAGAGGAAGAAGAGACAAAAATCGCAGAGGAAGAAGAGACAGAAATCACAGAGGAAGAAGAGACAAAAATCGGAAAGGAAGAAATCGAGGAATCGAAGAGGGAGAGGGAGAACGAGGGATTTAAAGACCAAATCCCCCATTTCCCCTGAATACCTACCGACGGATAGCGATTTCCGCAAGAAATCATGCTGAAACGGCATGGAAATGGCAAAGTGAGGTATGGGTTTCGCAGGTGAAACGAAGAGAGGTTTCCCGAAATGAAGAGAGGTCTCTTGATCCCCAAATCACTCGTTATATTAACGAGTCGGTTCACGAGCCGACGAGCCGAACCGAACTCTGCTTGAGCTCGACTCGTTAATGTAAACGAGCCCATTTCTAAGTTCGAGCTCGGCTCGAGCTCGAAATATAACGTTTTGAACCGAGCAAAAATCAAGCCGAATTCGAGCAACTCGCGAGCCGGCTCGGTTCGAAGCCACCCTTATACACATGGGTGTCTTTTAACAAAGGGGTTGTTGACTCTCTCATATTTGTTTTGATCCATCCATTTCAAACTTATTTATGGATCTTGCAATGTCTTGACCTCATTGAGAGAACAAGTCTTATTGAACCTTATTCAATCATCTAGCCCAATCTGATAGGTCCAATATCTAACACACCAATGGCACAACTTAAAATATGCAAAGGAAATATTCTTATCAATTCAACTACTGAACCAAAAACTTAACATGGTCAGTCAAGTCATTTGTTACATGGACAAGAGATTAGTCCACCATTCCATTGTCTTCCAATATTAAAACCCCACCTATCTAACACCAAAAATGATGGAGGGCCTACTGTTACGTTCGAAGAGGAAGGCCCATTGTAATATTGTACATTTATCATCTATAAATATAGCTTAATGGGGAGGGTTTGGACTAAGTCCATAACCCCATGCTTCCTCATATTTTCTTCCCAACTTGTGTTCTCTCCTTTACCCGAGATGTAATTCATAGTCTTGAAAATCAATATGGTATCAGAGCATTGATTTTCAAGACACATAGCTATGGTTTTTTAGAATTTCAAACTAGTTATTGCTCGATGGATGATCTACTTGTTGATGGTATTTACTCAGCATTGTCTTTTGAAAGATATTCCTTCTGGCTTTGCTCGTGATTAGCCTACTGCTTCATTTCCATGATCAGACAAACCATAGCAAGCCAGTGTTTCATTATTCCTCACAACATAATCACATGCATGAGCATCTTCAAGCTTGACATGGCTATTCAAAACTTGTAGTTCTTTCTATATAAGAAGCTATCTTAAGTTCCCCTTCTCTAGGGAAATGGCCATTGCCCATAGGAGGGAAACTCTTGTTGAGATCTCCATTGAAGACATCGCCACCCCATTGAACTATATTGGCTTTTTTCATCTTGTTGTTGAAGACTGAAGGAGCCCAAAAACTCACATGCTCGTTATTGACAAGAAGCCACCATGCCCCATCATTTGCTAAGTAAATCAAATCTTTGAGATCTACTTGAGGCCCTCCAAATTCATAGCTGGTAGGAAAGACTTTTGCACCCAATATCACATAGTCGTTGACTTGAACAAATCCTTGGCATTCAAGATTGAAGCAACCTTTGTTGTGCTCATTATCTTCACTCCAGTGTGCAAAAAATCAAGGTTCATGGTAAAAAAAAAAGTTTTTGTTCACCATCCATCTAGTTTGAATGATCTATGTCCATTGGTCAACGATCTCGTACCGTTGGAAGTCGAGTTACTTTGCTGACTCACTTTGTTCGACTGACTTGCTGCCATTACTCTGCTAATGTTCCCATTTTTTCCCGTTGCTCTCAGGATGATCTGGCATTCTACTGCAGTGAAAGTTTCATCTTCAATTAAGAGCCAAAGTGACTCATAATTTTCTCTTGTAGTTGGCGCCTATCATTGGCATCTTGTTGGTATCTATCATCTATTGTCTTATTTCTGGCAGAGAGTGCTCTCTTTAGCAAAGTTTTTTCCATGATTTGGTAAATTGTTGTATGACATCACCTTAGAGATTACAGTGGATTTTATGTGTGATTGCTGAGATCGCTTTCTATTTATAGCTTGGGACTAGATTCATATTTCGTTCTAGCTATCTGATGGCATATCAAAAGTCTTGGAAAGTTGCTCTATCTGGTGGACGTAACTTGCTCTCAATCAATGCAAAATTATCTCATATCTTCGAAAGTTATACCTTTGGAATTTGCTGGCAAATCATAACTTGTTGGGATACCAAATATTGATTTTTCATTGATTGATTAATTTGCCATCAAGTTATTTTTCGGTAGTTTATCCAGTTGATCTGGCTTATTGCTTTTAGTCTGAGTTCACTGTTGTCTTGGTTTGTCTTGGTTGTTGTCATCTGGAACGTTGTTGTTTTCTTTTTCGTTGGGAAGATTGCCTCCTGAGCTACTTAATCTCTGATCCACTCAATCCGGATTGCATATCTAACTACATATGAAGCAACTCGAACCAACGTTCATCTGGGAAGTTGTTGTTTCTTCTCCTTTATTGGGTGGCTCATCTCTTTGTTGGCATTGGATCGGATTGATCCTCCTGGAAATATGCTATTGTATCTCCTTGATTTATCTCTGCATAATTATTACTGGTTTGACAATTATAGAGACTCGGCGACTCGGCAATCTCTTGTTCTCTTGACTCAACTATTGGGTTTGTATTTAGTTTGTTAGAGTAATCTCTTTTGTATTTAATCTGTCTGGTCGTCAGTTGTCGTCGTTAGGAGAGCATAAGCGATTTTCAATTTCTCCCTTTCATCTGCATCGCGCGACTTGCTTCTGCTATTTGACACTACAAAGATTGTGTTTCGTTCACCGTTCTTACTTTGTGCGTCTTCGAGTTCGACTAGTTCCCGTTTTCTTTGTTTGAGAACTGGTCAGAGGATTGAAAATTGATTAATCTGTTTCTAAACTCTTGGTTTTCTTCTCAATCAGGTTCGAACCAACGAACCATCACACCAGCATACAGCTTATTACTGTTGTTCTCGGGCCTGGTCAACTCGGACTCGAGTTAGCCTGACTGGGCCGATTTGCTCTCTGCCTTTGGTATACTGGTCTAGGTTCCAAGTACTCTACTGATTCCTCCCGTGACTCAATTATATTGGTCTGACATCGACTTGAAGTAACTCTGGTTTTTAACTCAAGCTCACTCACCCTTGACTCGGATCCTTGACTTCGGCTTGATTATTACCTTGGGTTATCATCAGCTTATTACTTGGTTCACTACTCCTTTATCCATGGATGGACTCGTTGCAAATTATTTCATGTATCCTTATTACTCTTAAGAACTTTCATTATTTACCGGTTATTCGCTGCTATATAATTGCATATTTGGTATGTGTTATTTGGGTATTACCTCATTACCATTATTGTTATTGTGTCTCTTTGATTGAGACATAATTGTTGAAGATGAACTCCTCAGTTGTTTGCCTTGGGTTCATTATTTATTAATTGTTACTGATATTGGTTCTTCTAATGAAGATTTGAATTACTAAGGAAAACAAAGCACATGGTGACCCTAGCTTCTTCACTTTATATTCCTATTGATTCCCTGTTACCTTTTTAGTGTTTGACAACCTTTCTTCTCACCTTCTTCTATTTAACTCTCACTTACCCCTTTGGCCAACCCTTTTTGGAGTGTTGCTTTGGTTGGTCCTTTTATATATATGGGTGTTTTTAAGTCCATTAAGGTTTTTTTATTAGTAACCTTGGGTTTTTTATCGTCATCTTGTGAATGATAAACATTACCTATTTTAGTGATTATTATCACTATGTTTGTTCGAAATCATTTGAGGTTTGTTTCGACTTATGTTATTTCACTCATTTCTTCTATTTGAGAGTTTATGCCCAGTGTTGTAATTATCCTTGGGACACCATGATGGAGGAGATTATTATTGCATCTATGTTATTTGTTTCAAGTTGCTATCACTACCATTACTTCCCAACTTGAGGGGGAGTGTTGGAAGATATGATGTAATTAGGGTGTCATTGATGTAATTAGTTTATATATTTTTTTTCTTATTCACTCTTACTAGGGTGAAAGGTATAATTTTAATATTTTACTTTTATCATCTATAAATATAGCTTAAGGATTGGGGGGGGGGGGGGGGGGGTGATAAGTACGTAACCCTATTCTTCCTCCTATTTTCTCCTCAACGGGTGTTCTCTTCTTTACCCGAGTTGTAATCCATGGAGTCCTGAAAATCAAATTATTAAAAGATTGTGAACAAATATAAAGTTTATTCATAAAATTAGCAGTAAAATTCAACAAACTTACTCACCTTCTCTCTCCCCTTTTGATTTATTTCTCATTGAACCTAACACCCTGCCCTTACCTCTATCTCTTCTGTCAAGAGAATTCCACATGTTAGGCAAAGAGGAGGGGATAAAGTGGAATATCTAAGTTTATATCTCACTAGCACAATTTTTCTAAATCAAAAACATTCCAATGACATTTTTTCAATGCCTGTGAACACCAATGCTTCATTTTCCATGTCTTCTCAATAGAAGATAAAGAAATAAAAGATATGTTTTTTTCAGTTATTTTTGTGATTGTGGCATTATTACAAGTGTAACATATTAGAGTATGCTTTTTTATTTTAAATGATCCCATTTTGTCTTGCACCCTGAAGACTATTAGACCTCACTCATATGACAGAGACTTGTAACGCTGAAGATGACCAATGAAAAGCTGCAATTTGGGTCAAATATTCACTCAATAAAAAGGCAACTCCTGATTTGTCTACCGCATCATATTCGATATCTTAACATACCTATCTTGTGGTTATGTTTTTTCTTTATCAACAACAGATTCTCCTTTTAAGCTCCCTTGTTTGTAAATTAGGGCTTTGTGGGTTCATGTCTTGTCCATTTCACTGTAAAACTGAACAATATCAAATATGTATTGGGTCTTTACTAATCTCGCAATTAGGATTACCTAGTGTGATGATGTGAGGATGATAATGATATTATCCTGTTTTGACCCAATAGACTTAAAGAGTAAGAGAGATTCATTTCACTTGCAGCCCCAGTTTGTGGTTGTTAAAATGTCTCTTAAACCATAGGAGATTCTTATCTTGAATATGGGTCCTAGAAAGTAATGGAGATTACTTAAGCTTTGATATGAGAAAACAAATTTTGTGGCTCAAAACTTGGATTCATTTGTAAGCTTCAACTGAATAGTCAAGAGTGTAATCACTTCTGGAAACCATTTTATTCCCTCCCACAAGACTCAAGAACTGGAAGCAACTCAGATGGTTTTACAAGATGGTTCCATGGTGAAAGTATCTGGAAGTAATGAAAACAAGGGGAATATAGGAACCATGCAGCCTATAGCCAAGGGAAGAAAAACCCATTATGTGAATCACAAAAACAAGTTCACCAAAGGGAGAAATAAAGAATGAAAATTCTCCTGTGTTTAGTACTTGGGAAGGAAGCACTCTTTGGGAAGCTGGTTTTGGAACCTTGTACTGTCTTGACAGTAATCATAGATGAGGTGGTACTTCCTCACCCATTTGAACAACCTTCTTTGGGCTGGTGTTAGAGTGCTGTACTTTGGTTTGTGCCACCAATTAGTTTCGCTCTCACCCCTGCAGAACCTGGCATTCCCTCTCCAAACACATGCATCGATCTTATGGTTTCTGAATGAAGCTATGAAAGGACCATTCGACCAGTCTATCTTGTCGTGTCCACCGCGTGTTGCCCAAATTTCACCATTCCATAGGCTAACTTTGATGCTCATTGGCTGCCACCTTGGGAATGCTACACCTTTGTCTGCATGGTTTCTGTACACTCTGATGGGTACCCAGTCCACCATAAATCTGAAACACACAAAAATGAGGTTTTTAATTGCATTACAAGTTCAAACAGAAAATTGTACAAAACCTTAATAAAGCAAAACAAAGTTGTATTTTTTTTTTTTTTTTTGCTTATTCTTAGTACTTGCGTTCCAAGCGCAAACAGAAAAGCAATAAATATTATCGTAATTTTTTATTTTTTTTGGCTTCTTCTTGATCAATAGTTACTCTCTGTTGATTCTCAGTCTATGAAATCTTGAACAGAAAAATAAGTCATGCAATCTAATTTAATTCAACTTACACAATTTGATGAAGATTCCACAGAATTGAATAAGTGTGGAAGTCTGTAGTTGGATCAAACCATAAATAGATCCTCTCTTCCCGGTTATCAAATCCATCAGCAAAAACATTAGTTTGCAGAATGTAAGGTTGGCCAGTGACATTGCCAAGGAACTCAAAATCAATCTCATCTCTGTTGGGTTGATCAGAAGTCAGCTGCATTTCAAATTGCAAAAGCACGATCATCAACCCTTCTCTGAAACCTGTATTCAACTAGAAAAAAACAAAATGTAACAGTACTCACATAAAAGGCTACAACAGTGCCTGCAGAGTTTTTGGGAACTAGTTTGATCTGCATGTCAATCTCTCCGAACAGGAACATCTCATTTGAATCAAACGCAGCTCCTGAAAAAGACTAAGATCCAAGTAAGCTTCTGCATCTAATATTTCTCAGTACAAAAGTTGAAATCTCTTTACGTTCTTACCGGATTCTTGGTCAAGCTTAAGGCCTCTCTGACGCCCATCCGCTGAAGTGTTTACATGGCTGGGAGACCACGTAATGTAGAAATCTCGATTGAAATCACCAACGGAGACGACAGAAGACAACGCAGTTCCTACCAAACTCACAAGCAGAAGCACTAGAAACGCACTGAATTTCCAACTCGGAGACATGTTCTCTTTAGCACTGTGCTGTGTCTTTGAGAGGAAAGAAATGGAGATTGGCACTATATATATATAGATTTATATAGTTGCATGTCAATGGTAACTAACTGAAACGACAAGCAAGGAAGGTTTGATGGGAGAAGAATGCCTTCAGATGGAAGCAAAGGAATATTGAGCTGTTTGAATTTAGCATTCATGCCAGTTCAGTTCACACTTGGTTCTTATCATCAGAAAGAATTGGTTTTAAAACTCACCGGGCTGAGTCTAAACTCGTTTGAGTTCGTTGGTTCTTCTACCTCTCTTCTCTTTGTAATGTTAGCTCAAAATCAAAGATTCAAGTATGTACAGCGACCGAAATTTTCCAAATAGTGACTCGCTAAATCACCGAGTCAATCCATGCAAGTCTAGATACCTATCTTTGAGCACCCTCGGGCTTTTTCATGGGAACGTTTTGCTGTCTTCGGAAAGTTTGGAAAGTAGGCAACTTACATAAGATCAGCTTTTACTTTCTAGTTTTAAGGGATAACTTGGCCATCCATCTTACCTATCTTTCCTTATCTATTGAGGAGGTTTCTCTTGATTCTTGCCCTTCCTCGTGTCCTTGATAAGGAAGAACTTGTGGGATAAGTTGACTCACTCGATCTCTGGAGCATAGAGCTGTGAGCAACTCGGAAGTTTCTAACTGGAATGATTCGGTTATCCTTGTTTACACATAAATAGAACAGATACGGGTAAAGGTAACTTACATAAAGAGAAGCAGTTTTATGATATTAGTCTCTCCCATATAGGGAGAAGATAACAAAAGCAACACCAAGGGTGCTTTGGCTTCTCCACATCACATTTAACAACAAAGACTAGGAGAATCAACAGAACTGAAAGACCAAATGGCCCTCTCGTTCGAGTCACTATAAATTTATGTACAGAACCAATTGGCCGTCTCCTTCCTCAACAACAAACTTCTGAGAGACTGTCTTAGTTGGGGCTACCACTTCTACGTCATATGTTCCGTAAAACCCTCTAAACTCGAACTCTTTTTTATCATTTATTTGCCCATGAGAATGTGATAACCACTCTTCTCTTAGTGCTAAATATCTCTTACCAGCTTCGTTAATACTTCCATCTGCCTCAAGTAGGTGTGCATTATCTCGGCTCATAAGTAATTCCCAGAATCCCCAAAGCATAATTCCTTCAACAGCTGGGTGCGCAAAGGCCTCGCGAAGCATCACTTCCAAGTCATCAGCTCTAACATGCTCATTTGTAGATGACACATCCAATTCAGTGAACCAAACTGGAAGACCAAGAATAGCTATTTTATCCAAAGCAGAACAAACAATAGATCCGATAGGACTATGGACATGCCCCTGTAGTCCTATCCCACCAACTGGTGCACCCTGCTCCTGCAAATCAAGAACATGCTCAATATACTTCTCAGGGGAAGATTTATTATCACATCCGTCTTCCACATGATAATCGTTCACAAAGAGAATGGCGCTGGGATCCAGTTTATGAGCAGTCTTGAACATATAAACTCTTATTTCTTTCCCTAATTTATCCTGATAAAAAGACCCATGAAGCATCTCATTGTTCACATCATAATGCTGAAATTTTTCTTTGTACCTAGAGAGTAGGCCTATGAGACGGTTTTCTATGGCAACCTTCAGATCATTTTCACTCAATGAGCGGACCCATGACTGGACTGTGTCTTCAACTTCCCAAAATATACAGTGACCTCTTACTTTTAATTTATGGCTCTTACAGAAATCCAAGAGTTCATCAACGCCTTGATAGTTAACTTTACCTTGTTGAGGCTCAGTGGAAGACCACTTCAACTCATTTTCCATTACTGCCCAATTGAAATTCTCCACAAAAAAGTTGATGAACTTTTCATTATCTATGGCTCTCCGACAGATACAAGAACCAAAGGGGAAGCTGTTTTGGTTTTGTTGGACCTTCACAAAAGCACCAGGCGCAATGCTTCCATCCAATCCCAAGAACTTTATTATTACATCTCGCTTTCTTACCTAAGACAAATACCAATAAAGTTTTAGATAGGAGTCTGAAGGTAAATATAACAATAGCAAACGAGGTAAAATTTGCCAATAGCACGCAGCAACTGTTCTGGATTCCACTGGTTCATCCAGCCAACCCCACCTCTAGCTCAATGGTGGCCACATTAGGGGCTTTCTTAAAGCAAGGTCTGGGGATTCAAATCTCATGAACAATAGGGTATTTGAACCAAATATTCAGAAAAATAAAAAAGTACCTTGTCAGTCTTCTGTTTGAGATGCTTGAATCTAGCCTTCCGGTCAACAGGAAATATTTGGAGTCCTGCCACCATTAAATCAACACCCGGTGAAGGACCTTGAACATAAACCATGACTTTGGCTGGTTTCTTCTCAATTCTAAATGAGCCTCCATTGATCCATTTGCTATCGACATCAAGTGCGACATTTACATGCTGTAGACCACTAATTCTTGTACCAATCCGGACCCATGCAGACACTTGGTATGTCAAGTATAAATTTATTTTATCAGTAATCATCTGAGCTGGACCCATCCAATTTTCGGTGCGATTTGTCACTGATATGTAGTGCCCACTTAAAGTTTCATGGAACTCAAGAGATTCAATTGCCTTTGAGGGAAGCACACAAGGTGAACCCATGGCAACACTAAGAGTACATGGGCCAAGAGGAAACCACCCTTTCAGGCCATCCTGAAGACTGCTGTTCTGAATCACATTGACTCCAAAGTCAACATTCTGCAAAGAAAAAGTGGTTATTTTAAAACTGATACGATTCTCAAGTTAACTATCTAAGACATCAAACTTCACTGACTTTAGATTGAGAGAAAATTTACAAGCTACTAACCTTAATTACAGGAGGCGGTGAAGAAATTATTTTTGCAGCACGTTTTATTACCATATGGTTTAAAAGAAGGTCAGTACCCGGAGGAGGGCCTTCAACATAAATCATTACTCTCGAAACGGCCCCGCACAGAAGGAACCTTCCCTGCACTTGCACCCACTCCTTGTCTGAGGCTTGCAAGCTGTATAAGCGTACTTGTATCAGCCATATGACTGGTCAAAAGGTTCTTATTTCAGTGCACTTTCTTTTAACCAAAGTAAAAATGTTAAAGACAAAACACTGACTTATCAGAGTAAGAAATTTAGAAAAACATAAAAGTTTGTGCATATTACAATTCATTTACTGATTGAAATATTATAATAGCTTTGGAGGAGTAAAATATTATAATAGGTGTCAGGCAGTAAAATGTAATTGCCCGGCATGTCCAGATCTTCGCAGGAAAATAGTGTGTTCTCTACTGATCTTGGCTTACACCAAGGATCAACTCTAAGCCCTTCATTTTTGGTACTTCTACTAAACAAAGCAACTGCTGATTAGAGATTAAAAAAAAAAAAAAAAAGTAAATGCTGACAGACTCTGGTATGTTGTTTGCCACACAAACAAAATATTAACAATGAATCTTAGTTTTAATAAAGATTGAACCCGTTCCCTCTAAAAAGTAATAACCACTTAAGAGCCTTATTTTTTGCTCAACCTTATAAACCAACAATTTTGCACAATATCTAAGTGAAATTATTCCTAACAACACTCCCTCACATCCAGGCTTACACATATGGACAAATCCAAGATATGGACAACATAAACAGGGTGCAAACTACGCTAGAGCTACCTTCAGTTCCCAAAGGCCGTTATCTCTACCCCACGTACTGGTGTGCATCTGAGCTTCTAAGAGCTTTGTTGAAAGGTATAATTAGTGTTTATTTAGTTTACTTTGTTTTCTAGGAATGTCATTTCTTGTGGAAAGTCATTTCTAAGGGCTCAATGAGAACAGGGACATGGATGTAATTTTGAAGTGTTTTAATTATAAATAAGGAAGAAGGGTTTGTAAACACTTCCCATCTCTTTTTCTCCTACAAACTCCAATATAGTATAAGAGCAGGGCCTGTAAGCTATAACTCACAGAGACTATGGCAAAACTTTTTCTTTGTCTTTGTAGAAAGTTAATCTTTATAGGTTTTTGCAAGTCATTCATTTTTAGATTTTTAGTTATTCCTTCATCAATGGTTCCCTACTCGACGGCTCGTTCTGGTGAGAAAAACTGGATTGTCTCTCATCCCAAAACCCATATTTGAAGCCCCTTTCTTTTTCACAAAAATCCTTGTTTCAGTCTCTTCCATGTATGTGTGCTCCATTAAGAGTAAGAAGCAAGTCAGATTCGGCATAGTAGAGTGGATGTCATGCTGGAATTCCGAATTGGGTCAATCGGCAGAGAAGAATGATGAATGAACTGCTCATCGGGATCTTAACTAAAGAATTTCAGGATCTGTTGGTCCTTAAGGGTAATCAAGGAAAGACTCATCTTGTAGACAAAGTGATAGATTTGAAGGCAAACCATCCCCTGCTCTGTCCCAATATCTTTGTTGAAGTTCCTCTGTGGCTCTAAACCTGTCCAATCTAATCAGTTTGGTGAACTCTATCTGATCTCTTACCCAATTTCTGGGTATTTCAGTATGCCACCAACTCCTGTGCAACCAGACATCCACCATCTATGTAGAAGATTGCCGATTCTAGTGAAGATGCTTCTTCTTCAATAGACATCCCTGAGTGACAATTTGAAAGAGGAAAGATTCCGAGAACTGAGCCCATCTCCCTCTGCTCAGTTTGAGGAGCCAGTGTTTGCTTCTCATTTTGTTCATCAGATTACAGAAGCAAGAGGCTAGAGGCTCGATGGCTTATGCTGCTACTTAGTGGCAGTTCATACTTGCGAAGGAGAGCGAATTGAGAATTGCAGGGGGTAAAGAGACATCCTTGCGTTTCTGTCTTCAGTCTGGCATTGCTGACATCTTCGGCACCAAACTCACCTGTCTACTGCTCATCACTCAATCCATAGGAGATTGCCTAATGCCACCATATACATGCTTCAAAATCTACCAACTTCGACCAAGCTCCTAGGCCTAAAACTACATCACCACCTCCCAATTTCAGAAATTTCAAGGTTACAAGGGACCCAAGATCAAGAGTAATTGTGTTTGATCCTCAAGGACTGGCCTGATAAGGGTGTAGCCAATAGCAGAATTCTCAAGATTTTGCACCTAATGGATCAGAGATAAGTGATCCAAAGCCATCACCTGCACGAGCTGGATTTTCCAAGTGTTGGCCAACATCAAATGTTGCATTCAGAAGAGCCTGGTTTGAGTGGTGGCCCATGGGAGTTGGGTATCTTTTGGTGTTTTTCTCTCCTTAATCCTAGTTTGGTGTTTAAGTTTCAATCAATATTCTAGTCATTTATGTGGTAACTTAGGTAGTCAATTTTTATTTTTTATTTTCTAATTAAAATAGTGGGTGGCTAATATTCTGGCCAAATTCAAATTGTTGGTCTCAATTGTGGTTGATTTTGATGGTTAATTTTGGTACATCTATGTTGTGAGCTCAAATTCATTGCACTTATGTCAATATATCTTCCATGAGTTCTTTATATTTTTTTACTATTCGATTCCACCTATCTCCCTTTTCAATCTCATATTGTATGCATTCTCTTACTTTCTAAACCAATCCTTATATTTTTGTTTCGGAACTCTTTGTTTTTGTTCGGACTTTTAAATTCTTAGTGTGGTTTGAACTTTGTCTCAGGAAAACTTTTCTTTGTGCAAGCCCAAGAGAGTATGCCCTATACTATCTTCTTCTTATTCCTCTAATAGATTGAGAAAGACAAAAGTGTGACATAGTTACTCCAAGATTTCTCTTCTCATACCATGTTAAGATTGAAACCAATTCCATCCCAAAATGACCACTCACTTAAAAAACAACACTCCCTCACACACTTACCTAGGTTAGACTATTCTCACTAACACTTCCCCTTACGTCCATCCCAAAATGACTAGTCAAGTTAAGAACCCTCTTTCTCAACTAATAAACCTAAAATTTTTCTACTCATTGATCTATTTGGGACTATTCTTTAACACTCTCCTTTATATGCGGGCACACTTTGTGACAAATGGACAGTTTGGGTAGAGGTCCACATTCAAGCACCTGCTCTAATACCATGTTAAGATTGACTACAATTACATCCCAAAATGACTAATCACTTAGAAGGTTTGTTGTTCAACCTTTTAAGCCAAGAGATGCCTAAGCAATTCTCCAATATGGGACTAATACCCACTTCTAACAACTTCACATTGTTGGTGATGAAGTAATGTTTTGTAAAGATAAATACAATAGAGCTAATAAAGTTTAACTAGATGTGTGGCAAAAATAAGTAAGACAAACTTAAGGATGAACAAGACTGCATATTCTAGTGTAGGATCAGAAATCCAAGAGACAAAAAAGAGAATGGTTAAGAGTAATTTTCTCAACCCACTTTGCTATTTACTTACAAAATAAAAGATTACAATATTTCCTAATTTAAATAAAACTCCAATTGAGAACTCAAGACACTAAGAATGGAGTCCATTTTACGTGGACCCTCATCCCATGTTACTTCTTTGTTTACAACAGATATTATGACACTTTTACATATAAGTTCGTAGATGCCCAACATGCTATAATTGAACACGTAGCTTGCCACAAATTGATGAAACTGAAGCTAACGCTGAAGTCTTGCTAAATACATATGCAAGCTGACTTTAGATGACACATTACAATGACATGACTTTTTCTGCATTTTGTCTCACCAAAAATAATTCTTGAAAAAGATTCTTGAAGCAACTTCATCAACATTGACACACTTATTCATAACTCTAACTGAAGCAAGGAGGAAATAACATGGAGCCCAGCTCAAACAAGCAAATATAAGTGAACCAGATAAGAAGCTTTAGATTGCTCTCATTATTTTTCTTACTTTCTCTAAATAGTAACACCATGTCAAGTAGTTGTTACATATTGTAATATAAAGGTCTTTTAGTCAATCCCTGTTATGATAGATTACTGATTATCCTCTCCTCTCATAGGTATGTTATGCAGTTGTTTTTGCACTTAGTTTATATTTGATCTATTAGAAATATGTTGTACTCATTATGTTACGGAGATAGAGGGTATAATTGTCTATTTGTACTATTTCACTCAAGTTAATATAAAGAGGGCAAAGGGATCAAACTCGACTCCTAATTCTTTTGTGTGGCAACTTCTACTCTCCTCTCCCTTGCTTCTATTCTCTCTTCTCTCTTATTCTAACCCTAAATAGTTATTCCACATGGTATTAAAGCAGGTTTTTAGGCCCTAGTAAGATCTTTACAGGCTTGTTCTCCTTCTCTATTGACTTTATTGCTTGAAACAAATACAAGGAAGAATCACCCTCAAATTACAATTGGAAAAGAATTACCAACGACAACGCAGTGGCAAGAAACACTCCCCTTAGTTATTTTCTCAAACATGCTATTGCAAGACCTTAATATGCTTAATATACCTAATTTGTGCTGCCATGATACATAAGTGATTCACATAAATCTTTAATTTCAAATACACAAAGATCTCCATCAATGCATCCGATCCTAGGGTTCCATGCTTAAAGTGTTTAGGTTGAAGGGAAGAAGAAGAAGAGAAGAGGTTAAATGTGTGAGAGAAAAGGAGAAAATTAGGGCAAAGGAGTGAAGCTTGAATTGTTCCTTGAGCGCTCTCTAATGACTCTTATTTATAATGATATGTTTGGTTCAAGAGGGATAAAAATACCCTTCTACATGATAGTGAATAAAGAGTTCTAAAACACTTAGTAATTACAAGCTATGCCACTTCATAATTTGAATATTTTTCAGCAAATAGTTCAATATTAGTATGCCCATTATGTTTATATAATAATCCTTGATGTGGATTTTTCTTTGAATATCGAAGGATTCTTTCTAATGCCAACAAATGAGACTATCGAGGTTGATGTATAAATTGACCGATAACATTAACAGAAAAAAATAGTTTTGTAACTATGAGATAGATAAGTTTTCCAACCAAATGTTGAAATATGCCAACATCCACATTATTTCCAGATTCAGCACATAATTTAACATTTTGTTCAATAGGTGTATCAATTGGCTTACAACCAAGCATTCTAGTTTCTTTCATTAAATCAAGAACGTACTTTCTTTCAAACAAAATTAGAGAACTTTTATACCAAAAAAATACTTCAGTAGGCCAAGTCTTTGGTTTGACACACATTATTCCAATTCTTCTTAACTTGCACAGTGTTACTACCTATTATGATAATATCACCTACATAAACAGCCATAAGAATCATACATTGTGCAAGTTTTTTTTTAGAAAACCGAAGCATCACTCTCACATCTTGTAAAACCGAGTCTAAAAACTGCCTTAGTAAATTTATCAAACCAAGTACGAGGTGATTGTTTCAGCCCATTAATTGCCTTATTAAGAAGACATACTTTCTCCCCCTCAACCACATAATTAGGTGGTTGAACCATATAAACCTTCTCAGATAAATCACCATTGAAAAAAGCATTTTTAATATCTAGTTGTAAAATAGTCCACTTAAAATTAGCAACAAAAGAAATAAGAACTCTTACCCAATTCAGCTTGGCCACTAGAGAAAATTTTTCACCATAGTCAATGTCATATAATTGGACATAGCCTTTTGCCACTAACCTTGCTTTGAACCAAGCAATCGTTTCATCAGGATTATATTTTAGGGTAAAAATCCATCGAGTACCCATTGTTTTTTTTATAGGAGGAAGAGATGATAACTCCCATGTTTGTTGTACATGGCTTGCATCTCCTCATCCATGGCAGTTTTCCACCTTGGATCATTTGAGACCTCTTCATTAGTGATAGAAATAGATGAGGATGACAAAGCTACCAAAAAAGTGACACCACTCGTGAGCAATATGTGAGTGGATAAATGATTAGCAAGAGAGTGAGCAAAAGAAGGTTGTCTGGAAGTACTAGAGTGGGATTTCTTACATACAGCAATGGGTCTAGTGTCATAAGGTAGGCCAAACATAATAGGAGAAGATGGAGGACAAGAAACCTCAGGAACATCATAGGACTCCACAAGTGAGCCATCAATAGTGGGAGAGAAGGTCTCAAGAGCTGAAGAAGGAAGTTGTTCATCATGTGAAAAGTGTTGGTTTGGTGGAACAAGGTCTTGGCATCCCTATAGAAGACTGAAAACTAGGAGGAGAACTACTAGATTAGAAGGGTTAATCTTCAAAAAATGTGGCATTTGTTGAAATAAACGTTTTCTTCATAGAAGAGGAATAACGCATATCCTTTTTGGTTTTCAGGGTAACCAAGACAAATGACATTTTACAGCCCCGGGACTGGATTTATTTTGATGGGAGAATGATTATTTTAAACAATCTGTTGTTTCTTCAACTAATCCACATAACTTGCAAGTGAATCAATAATGAGATACCCTCACTTTTGAATCTCATCACGAGTATTTTCCTGGGTGCAGCGGTCCTTAGAAAATGTCATTCTTTTTGGAGGCCCAATTAAGTTCCAAACAAAGGAGCAATTGTTCACTTGGAGGCCTAAGGAAATGATTGCATTGGGATGAAATGGATAACAGACCTGTAATCTGCTAGATTCTAGCAGCTCTAACAATTGTGTGGCTTCAGATGTCTTCATCATGCAAATCCCTTCATCAAGAAAGACTCAATTTTTTTTTTCTGTTCAGAGTCTCTATAGTCTTCTTCTTCACTACTTGCGTGCCACAACCTCCTGGTTGATGGTGTGAGTGGATTTATGATCCACATACGATCATTTAAGTGCTCTTGTATTGGGTAATTGGAATTGTCAGGCTTCCTAGCCCTATACCCGGTCTGATGGATATGTACTGGTTTCTGTACTTTTAAGTTTTCTCTCTTACAAATATGTTGCACAAATATCTTGTACTCATTATATTAGAGAGAGAGGAATGTACTTGTCTTTTTTGTAATATTTCACTTAATATAAAGAGAACATAGGGGTCGAACTCAACCCATAATTGCTGCACATTCTTTTGTGAGGCAACTTCCACTATCCTCTCCCCCTTGTTTCTCTTCACTCTTCTCTTTTAACCTAAACCTAGAACATCACCCATAACAAACTGACAAAAAAAAAAAAAAAAAACAAATAACATGTTATATTTGTAGGAGAAAAAGAATGGGAGATGTTAGGGTTTATGTTGTCTCCTATTTATAACTTAAATAACATTTATAATTTCATCCATGTCCTTGCTTCCTATAAACCCTATGAAACTACTTTCTCCAAGAAATGACTTTCTTAGAAAATAAGCAAAACTAAATAAACTCTACATTATACCTTATAACACTCCCCCTCAAACTATAGCATATAGTTTCAGTTTGTTACAAAATTTCCCTCAATCCCTTTTTAAGCACAAAAAAATTGGTCTTCAAGAAATTATGGTCTATATGACTTAAAAAATTTGTGGTTTCTGGGTCTTCGACCATTGAGCTTGCACTTAGCATTCGCACGCTTATATTTTCTTTCCCTCAAGCTGAGGAGTAGATGCAATGATTCCTGGCTTGACCATAATACAAACTTCAGAAATTGCTAAAAAAAATTTACTCCATCTCCCTTTGAATAGAAACCCATCTTATGTATCCAATGAATAAATACTAAAACAAACAAGGACTCCCACAGTCCTAAATAGAGGGACTCATATTTTCCCTTAAGTAGGTTCTCACAATCTTTAGCATTTTCTAGGTAGTCCAAGTGGATGGAAACCTAAAGGACAACAATTGAAAACCCACTTAAGGGCAAAGATAAGTGTTCAAGGACGAAATCACCCATATATACTCGAACAAGAAAATCAACTTAAGGAACTCAAACAATGGGATTGACACACACAATTCTCAATGCACAAGAAAATTTTCCCAAGACAAAGTTCAAACCACACAAAGTATTTAGAAAGTTTGAATAGAAACAAAAGACTTCAAAAACAAAAAGTAGTAAATGACCTTATCAAATAAGAGAGTCCACTGCACAATTTTGAGATAGTATGGGAAACAAGTAGAAGTGAATAAGTGGAAGATACAAGCCAAAAACACAACAAAAGTAAGTGGAACAAAGATTGCATCAAAAGCCTTGGAACTAAGTTCAAGCATAACAAAGAGTGCAGCTCACAAAACACCAACTTATAAATCCAATAATCTTATTTCTAAATCAAAACAGGTATGAAGCAAAAATGTGATCACACGATAGATAAGCAAAGATAAAAACAGGATTTCAAACTTCAAACCAACACAATTAAGAGCTAGCTTGCACGCCGGATCCAACTAAAAAATCCTTCCAACCAATGAGGAAGAGAGAGTCTACCAAACTGGTTAGATGCCAATAGTTCCATGTGCTTTTCCCAAAACAAATTTTATAAAATCTGGACCAAGTAAAAGGAGAGACATAGGTAAAAAAAAAGAATGGAAGTCAACTGTTAACTCTCCAAGAAGAAGAAAAACAAGATGAAAGAAAGAGTGATAGAAAATTCAGGTGAAGGACGAGGTGAGAATAATTCAGTAATACCTCTTGTTAAGGAATAGTCCCACATGGATTAGTGAGTACAAATATCTTGAGTTTATTAGTTGAGAAAAAGGTTTCCTAATGTGGCTAGTCATTTTGGAATGGGCCTTGGACCCAACTTAACATGGTATCAGAGCAGGTACTCATATGTGGGCCTGCACCTAAACTATTTACTTGTAGAGCCACAAAAGAGGGCCTACACCTAAACTATCTACTTGTAGAGCCACAAAAGAGGGCCTACACCTAAATTGCCTACTCTTAAATTATCCACTTGTAGAACCACAAAAAGAGGGTCTACATGTGAGGGGGAGTGTTAAGGAATAGTCCCACATGGATTAATGAGTACAAATATCTTGAGTTTATTAGTTGAGAAAGAAGTTTCCTAAGGTAGCTAGTCATTTTGGGATGGGCCTTGGACCCAACTTAACACCTCTGATAGGGGAGATTTGGATTAGATGAAACAAAATAAGTGCGCACCGCTGAAACTGCCAATAGGCATGTGCCTCATAAGGCAATGACTTGAGTGAAAAGAATCCAGCACTGCTGGATAAATATTCAGCATCACCAAATATAATCCAGAGCCATTAGATCTGAATCCAATATCGCTAAAAATGAATCCAGTGATGCTAGCTAAATTGAGTATATAGCAATTAAATGAGATATTCTTGTCCTAAATTAAGTATGCACTCAACAGTGAGTATATATTCATTTAAAAAAAAAGTGAATATATAAACTCAAAAAACAAGTAGATGCGCAGAAACTGTAGGCCCAGCAATACTAAAGACTTAGCGCTGCTAATTTAGCAACAGTGAATCACCCAACAGCCCACAGGACTCATTGCCACATCATTTCCTTACAGAGCACACCCCCTGGCAGTTTCAGTGGTGTATGCATTTTTTGTTTCAGCAAATCCAAACCCTCACACAGGGATATGAAGAGCAGAAGAGTAGGTGATTTCTTTGTTAGGGAGATAAGTAGAGAAATATTTTATAATTCCTCCAACTAGAACCGCACAAAAAAGAGAAGGATTGGATTTTCAATTACCCATAGGGTTTCTGACGAGTTCTTTTGATGTAAATTAAATCAGAGGTAACAGTAGGATTGATTCACCAATCAATCTGCAGAGCACACTGTAACAAATGCAAGAGCAGGTCCTTCAATCTGGGAACAAATCAGTACCAAAGGAGCAACCAAACCATATTTTACACGGAAAGAAGTTTTCTTCTTCTCCTTTTTCTACTTTATTTTCTTCTTCTTCTTCATTTTCTCCTTCTCTTTCTTCCTTCTTCTTTCCTTCTTCTCGGAAATCACTCTCTAATTCCAAGACATTTGAGAGTAAGAGAATAGAACAGTCTAGAGTAATTTTTTGAACCCCTTCTATAATTTATTTACAATGAAAGATTGGACCGTTTCCTAATTAAGATTGTTAAGGAATAGTCCTACATAGATTAGTGAGTACAAAGATCTTGAGTTTATTAGTTGGTAAAGAGGTTTTCTAAATTGACTAGTCATTTTGGGATAGGGCCTTGGACCCAACTTAACAAAGATAAAACTTCATTTGAGAACTCAAAAAACTAACGAGGACCCCTTAACATGGACTCTCCTTTCCTGTCACTTCTTTGTTTACGACATATAAGTTAACACTGCTGTAAAGTAAATATGTAAAGTTCCTTTTTTTTTTAAGGAAATATGCAAAGTTTGATCACTGGACTGGATTGCTCTAACTTAATTTGCTTCCACAACCCACCACTGTAGTCTGTAAATGCGAGAGAGAGAGAGAGAGAGAGAGAGAGAGAGAGAGAGAGAGAGAGAGAGAGAGAGAGAGAGAGAGAGAACTGATAACTAAATTGTACGATATCACAAAGAAACAGAGCCAAGTAAGGCATGAGCATTAAAATAACTGTTATTTATCTTGAACTGTAATATACTAGTACATCAACAAGCACTTCTTAAGAAACAATCTAGAGAATTTTAATCATGTTGTGTGCAACTATGATGTTACTCAAGAAATTAATTAATAAGTAAAGGTTATTACTGTTTAATATTATACATAAGAGGTTAAACTCTCAACTGAATATTCTTTTAAAAATTATATCAGATATTATCTACATTTCAAAGACACTTTGAAAAAGATAGCTTGACTGTCAGAAAATTGAAGAAATAAGAAGATCAAATGCAATACAGTAAAATAAAATGCAGAAAAGAAGACAGACTCACTTGGCAACTCTTATATATTCTTCGCATTGATTCTGTTTCTGAACCCATAAAGTCACTTCTACATTAGCAGTACTAGAGATCCCCCCCCCATATCCTTAACACAGCTCTAACCTCATATGCAACATTTTGCTTTACCCTGCCCGTGATTTCCTGCTGAATTCCATTCCACTCTTGAGTTCGCTTGGTTGCAGAAGCAAAGAATTTCCCATGTAATGGGGTAACTTTCCCATCACCGATGCAATCATGCAGGGCAGTCCCGCAACCACGTCCAGACCAGTTAGCAAGGCCAGTTTCAAAACGTGGGTTCAGCAAGATATTTTCATCTCCTTCAAGAGGAAGAGTTCTGCATGTTTCCTTTGAGGTAAAGACGAAAAAGAAAGCAATAGAATGAAGAAACCAAACATAGGATGTAAATGGTAATCAATTCCGGAGAAACAAGCAAAAGGAACTAAAGGAACAAAACAAGGCGTTAAAATAAATATAATACAAAAAAAAAAAAATCTTACCTTCCCCTCCCTACGACTCGATGAAGAGGCAACAACAACAGAATCAATGAGAAGATCTATGCCTGGAGATGGCCCTTCCAAATAAAACATTACACTTTTGGGCATTTTTTCCAGTGAAAATCTGCCATCCAATTTCTTCCAACTGTCCTTTGATGTCAATGTACTAGAAAAAATAAAATCGTCTCAATTCCATAAACAATTTATTAGTTTCCAGTTAGATTATAAAACAGGGGTTCCGATTAGATCCCGTGTAGTCCAAATGGATGGCTATTAATGTACGTGAATAGTGAAAGAGAGCAAGAAATAAACTTACCTCCCAACAAATAAATAGGCTGTTGCTGCATCTGCGTACTCAAGTCTTAGCGTTGCTTGGACATTCAAAGGAACATCAAGAGAAGCAGCCCAAACTCTGACATAGGCTGAGACTGTGTAAGTAGCTGCTGGGGAAATTCTGCTCGTGATATCTTGTTCCAGCCCCTGCCAGCATTGTCTGCGATTTGAAGTAACAGCAAAATTCGTTCCGGTATTAGCTTTTACTCCGTTAAGGTTGGAAGACTGCCCAGAAACCACATACGCATCACAACAGTTGGGTTTCCATGGGTCAAGTCCTCCTGCAAAATCGTGATTTAGAATAATATTCTCAGCACGATCGTCCTCGCCAATATTCATATTTTCCTGTCTTCTGCAGTGACAAATAAGTCTTACAGGTAAACAAAAATTCTCCGCCGAAGTAAATTAGTTGCTAGACAAGAAAAGTCAGTACCTAAAAATGCGAATGCCCTGATCTCGACGCTATGGATCCATCAATCCGCAGCTCATCAACTCATCATTATCCTGGTAATTGAGGTTAACTTGGCACTACAAAAAAAATCTGCAAAGCCGCTCCACCTCATCTTCCAACATGGTTCATTCGAAATGTCCGCACAAATAAATAGCAATATCTTCCGTATCTTCTTCGTCTATGTTTTGCCTACCGATACAAGAACAGACGGGAAACTGATTTATGTCTGTTGAAGCTTCATGACAATTGACGGCACCAACCTACTACTTCTACCCCATCCTCAAAAATATAATATTTTTTCATAAGATTTAAATTATTATTTTGATAAAAATGAATTCTGAATTATATATAGTATGATTTTAAATTTTGATACAATAAATTAAATTCATAATTACATGGTATGATTAAGTAATAATAATAGTCGTAAAATTTTTAATCAATATAAATAAGAACTATGAAATAATAATGTAAGATTGATAATAAATTTATTTAATTAATATGTTTTAATAAATTAAGTAAATGATTAAAATATTTAAAATAAATTATTTAATCAAACACTAGGCCTGAAACTCAGTTTTCACACCGACAAATGCAGCTTATCATACTATATATTTGCTTATAATGGAAAAATAATTATAATATGTTGAAAAGATAATCCATTCAATCTACAAATTGTAGATTTTTAGTATCATTTAAAATTTAATCCGTAAATTTTCCTTTGCCTCAGCCTCGGGTATTCTTCCAGCACAGACGATCCAACGACTCTACTGATATCCGTACACAAATTTCGACGTGAAGGTAAAATATACCTGGTTGAGAGTTAAACCCTCCTCTTGGCCTGTCCTCCGCCTTCTGTTTCCATTTCCATTTCTCGAGTGAAGAAAGAAGGAAGAACTCACGGCGAGCGGAGGAAGAAAACGGAAGACCGGAAACAGGAAAAGAGAAACTTGAGAGAGAAAGCAATCATGGAACCAGGAGGACTGGGCTTAGGCGGGGACGATGGGACTAACTCTGCGATCGCCCAATGGAATGCCGATCTCTCCCGCCGGTATCAGTATTATCTTGACAAGTCAACTCCGCACGTCTACCGGCGCTGGATGGCCTTCGTCGTGATCGCATTCTTCTATGCCCTTCGCGTCTTCTTCATCCAGGGCTTCTACATCGTCTCCTATGGCCTTGGCATCTACATCCTCAACCTTCTTATTGCCTTCCTCTCTCCACAGGTGGACCCGGAGATCCAGGAACTCGTTGACGGGCCTATCCTCCCAACGCGCGGCTCCGACGAGTTTCGCCCCTTCGTCCGTCGCCTTCCTGAATTTAAGTTCTGGTACGATTCCTCTCTATATTTATCTCGCTAGGTTTCTCATTTATGGATTACATTAATGCATGTCCTGTTGCGCTTACAATTCGATTACTACGAATGGTTGACTGGTTCTTTAGGATAAGTAATTTTAAATGCTGAGCTCTGCGATTTAGCTTGTGATCTGGATGCGATCCATCTGAAATATCAGGAAGAAACTTGATCTGGATTCTTGTTAAATGTTTATAGGAATTAACCGTGTTGCGCCAGTCTCTGATGCTATGTGATTTCATTCCCGTTCTATTTATTTCATATGGCTATTTAATGACCCTATTTCTGCGGGTGTTTTGTTATGTTCTTGGCTGATACTCTTACTGGACAAACAGTTTGGAAATGGAAGTGCTTTAGAAGAACTGTGAGGCTACTGATGTATCACAGCTAAAGCTTTTCTTTGCAGGAATCTTTATCATGTCCTGATGCATAATGCAGGAATCTTGTCACTTAGGGGTAACCATGTTTTTGTAAAAGATGAAAATTTTTATTTCAATAGAGGAGAAGAGAAATGAAAAAAGCTATATGTAAAAAAAGAAGAAGCAAAAAACATAAACACAAAACAGAAATACAATGCCTAGGAGTGGGAGGGACTAGGCACCTCTAAAGGGTAAAAGGTCTCAACAAACTGCTCCATCATGCATGAGAGCATCACTCAGCTGATTGGCTCCATGAGGAGTATGTATCCAAGAGATGCCGAGATGCAATGCGATGTCCAAAATTAAAATAAGCAATGAAATGCTCATGGGGGAAATGACTGTCCAGACACCCAATTGATGAAGATCCTAGAGTTGCCCTCAACCATCAATGGCTTGAAGAAACAATCATGTTGCAGCTGCAAACCCATAAGTAGGCTTTGGGCCACATCAAAGGGGTGAAATGTCCAAGTTTGATTTTCCCCAAGTGGTCACAAATTGTGTCTTGCCACTAGTTGGACTAGGGTTTCCATGAAGCCTACCGTCAAAATAGAGTTTTAGGTGAGAATTGGGAGGACTCTATTCATAGCCGGTGAGAGGTTGAGAGCTGGAGAGAGCTGCAACTTGTGGCCAATTGTTTCTGCTGACAACACAAGGAAGGTGGCTAAAACTTGAAAGTTATTGACGCTGAAGAGGGTGAAATGGAGATTTATCGAATACTTTACCAACAGTGTGAGAGTGCCTCTCAAAAACTCTGGAGTTTCTTTTTTTTCTTCTTCTGTATAGCCCAAATAGCAAAAAGGAAGGAGAGGCAACAGAGAATCTTTTCAGATTTGGTAGGCTACCAACTAAATAGATGTGAGAAAACATTTGGGAGGGTAGTCAGGAGGCATCAACAAACATACCTCAGATGTTGAAATTAAATGGTTCTGAAGAAAGATCAGCATAGTGCAAAGCTTAAATGAGTAGCCTTCCATGACATGGTCTATCTAGGGTGGTTGGATGGGCATTTTCCAGGGGTAGGGGGATTTAGATTTGTGAAGAAGTTGAGGGCCTAGAAAATTAAAAGAAAATAGTGAACCGAGCAGCACTTTTGGGGAATTTCATAAAAAAAGGGCAAACACACTTGCATTCAGCAGCTTGATCTTGAGAAAGAAACAAGAACCCTATTAAAAGTGGACGATATTACACATGATGTCTTAAAATATGAATACAAGAACAGTGTTCCAAGAGAGGCTATATTGGAAACAAAGATTGAGATTTAAATGGATCAGTTTAGGAGATGCTCGTACAGCTTCTGTCACTCGGTGGCTTCTGCCCATTGAGGGAGAAACTGTATATTTTTTATTCTGCGTTTAACAAAAGAAGAAATAAATAATGCATTTATGAGTTTCTTTGTAGAAGTATATGGTGAGGAGATGCCCTTCAGACCTAAGCCTGAGAACATTGAATTTAAAATAGTCCTAGTGGGCATTGCTGAATCATTAGAACAGCCTTATATGTTGGAATAGTGTGAAGCTGCCTCGCCCTCAATGTCTCTTGACAAATCTCCCAGGCCAGACAAGTTTCCCACATAATTCTATAAAGAAATAAGTGATGATAAAGATGGATATGGAAAAAGGCATTTGACAGAATAAATTGGAACTTCTTATACTCTCAGCGATGCAAAATGGGTTGGCTTTGGGTTAGAATCGCCTACATTTTCCTACTCAAAATTACTCAATTAGGGCTTTTTTTAGAAGTTCTAAAGGCATCAGTCAAGTGGATCCACTCTCACCTTTGCTTTTCAATGTTGTAAGTGGGCATTATGCTTCTCTTCAATAGCTCAATGAAAAAGATGGATCATGGGTTTTGAGGTCAATGGTTCCCAGTTTTTCATCCTACTCTTGCTGTTTGTAGATGAAATGTTTTTTTTTTGCGATGGATCAATTGGTCCTGTGATTAATGTTAAAGCACTTCTGTCTATGAGTTAGTCTCGGGCTAGAAATTAAATCAGGGTAAATCAGGCATTTTTGGCATTCATATTGGACAAGAGAGACTGAAACATAGCTGAAACATAGCTGAAATTCCTGGGTGTGGTTCCTTAACATTCCTCTCAGGCCACATTGAGCTCATTTTTTTTGTGGTCAACCTGTGAAGACCTTGCTGAATCCAATCGTTGAAAGGCTGGAAAAATGTCTTACTACATGGAAAGACTAGCTCCTATCACTTGTGGGTCTAGCTACTTTCGTGAAGTCTACATTGACTGGACTCCAATTTATTTCTTGTCCTTCAGGCCTTGCTGGCTTTTGTAGTTTAAAAAATTGAAGCAGTCCAAAGTAAATTTCTTTGGTAGGGTGCAGTGGATTGAGTCATATAGCACTTATTGAATAAGAATCTATTTGCAGAAAGATGGCTGATGGGGGTGCTAGGTGTTAAGAGAATGAGGCTAATTAACTTGGCTTTCCTTTCGAAGTAGTTATGGCACTTTGCCTCAACAAAGGACTCTTTGTGGAGAAGAGTCCTTCACAGTGAATATGGGTTTGAACCTCGATGCTACTAAGTGACAATCCTTTATACAGGCTTCAAGAATAAGCAAAATTTTGTAGAGCATTTCAGGTTCCATGCTCAGGAAGTGTGCAAGAGTTGGCTAGAAGAATGGTGGAGAATGAAAGGGTGGCAGAGAGGGTGACTTTAAATTGCAAATACGATTGAAAGGGACCGTAAATAGTTTGATGATCATCATATCTTGGAACACAAGGGGATTGGGAAGCAAATTGAAGAGAGCTTTGGTTTGTGGCTTAATAAAAAAGGCTTAAAGCCCATCTAGCCATTCTCCAAGAGATGAAGTTGGAAACGAACACTCTTGCATCATAAGGGACTATGGAGCAAGAATGACCTCTCTGGGACTGTTGATTGGGGACAGATGTATATTGAAAATCAATGATCTCTCCTCTTGTTTATACTCAATCAGGCGAGGGTGAAAGATCTTCATATCGGTGCTTACTGGAGATGTTGGGTGGAATCTATGGCCCTACATGGTATCAACACTGTGCCGCTGTTTGGGATGAATTGTCTAACTTCCTTCAAAATAATGGTGGCTCTCGATTTCAACTACACTAGATTTAGGAATGAGAACCAACCTCCAGCCACTAGAACCACTGCTTCCATGCGAGGCTTTAGTGATTCATTGGAGCTCATAATTTGGAAGGAGTCCTTCTATCAGGTAAGGCTTTTATGTGATCTAATTGCCAATCTCCTCCAATCATATTAATGAACGTTTTCTTAGCAAATGTTGAATGGCTTGAGTTGTACCATGGTGTTGCTGGAAAAGTCCTCCCCCGCGATATTGATCACTAGACTATTTTTTTCTGGACCAGTTTTGGTCAATAGGTCCCTGCTCCATTTCGTTTTTTGTAAAATCCTTGGCTCATCAGTGAGGGTTTCTTTGATTTCATGGACCAGTGGTGGATGGATTTGGTTATCCATGGGCTGGCAGGATGGGTATTCACACAAAATGCTCAAATGCAAAATTAAATATTGGGCGAAGACTGAGAACAACATAGTTGCCTCTTATAAATCAGAAACCACTGTGCAAATAAACCAGCAGGAGTTAATTGAGGAAACCAGAGAGCTTAACCTTGATTAGATTTCCTCTTGTAGTGAACTCCTTGTGGACCTATCCAAAGTATTACATAGGGATAAAATCTTCAAGAAACAGAAGGCAAGATATAAGTGTCTTCAAGAAAGGGACGAGAACACACAATTCTTTCATGGCACTACCTCTCGAGGCGAAGAGTGATTAAAATATTTGCTCTTTGCCTTAGTGATGAGATCAATGGCTGTATGGACAATATTGCAAATGAAATGGTCAATTATTTCCAAAACCTATATAAGGAGGAAAACAAGGTCAAGCTTGACATGATTGAATGGCTTTTCACTGAGAAGGAGGTTGCGGCAGCCTATTCTAGCCTCATGATTAGGGCTTATGGCTATAATTCAGAATTTCTTTAGCTATACTGGAGCACCATCAAGAAGGTTGTGATTAATATGAAAAAATGAATTCTATGCAAAAGGAATCACTGCTAGGACCATGGGGCATCAATCATTGCCTTTGTCCCAAAGAAGACTCTGTTGGAAACTCCTTGCAACATTTGGCCTATGAGCTTGGTCTCTTGTTTCTGTAAAATTGTCACCCGCATTCTAGCCTTCAAGTTGTGAGCTATCCTTCTTGTAGTTATGGAACTGTGCCAAAGTGCTTTCTTGAAAGGCGGAAACATCTTGGATTCTGCAATGGGGGTACACGAGTTTCTTCAGTATCACAGGATGAAGGGGGAAAAACTTGAGCGGCGCTGGCCACTTGTAGAGGGTGTCATCTATCAAAAGTTGGACTCTCTCTCTTGCATTCCTGCATCATCGACATCCCCAACTATTACCTCTCTTTCTTACATTGACCAGCTACGGTTTGCCATCAAATTGAGGCTCTCAAGCGTAAATTCCTTTGGAGAGGATCAAATGAAGCATTCAAATATCACTTAATCAGCTGAATTGAGGTTTGTCGTGATGCTAATGGTACCACACTCATTACTTATGCCGGTCCGATGGGTGTTACCGACTCTATTTCAGTGGAGCTCTTTCCCCTCCTCCAAGGGCTCATCATATTCCGTGATCATCTCAATGGTCCCTTCATTATTGAGGATGACTCTCAAGTGGTAACTAGTTGGGCTCTTCCTTTATTGACACCTTGGAGACATTGGGCCATTTTCCACCAGATTTCTGGAACTATATCTCGTTTCCATTATTCATGGACTCATGTACCTCGTTCAGCTAATTCTCTAGTTAATTCACTTGCCAAGCGAGGATCTTCCCTCCAATCTCTTGTTGTACATGGAATGCTCCTTTAGCTGGCCTTGTATTTCTTCAATTGCTAATTAAATATTCACTTCTCTAAAAAGAAAAACAGGATGAAGGGTAGCCTGTAATTGCTATCAAGCTTGATCTTGGGAAAGCTTTCAACAAAGCTGATTGGAAGGTCCTATATTACCTTCTAGACAAACTTAGGCTTAGCAAGCGGCAATGCTTTTGGATGAGGACATGTATTTCTTTGGTTGTATTCTTGGGTCTGCTCAATGGAAAGACATATGGGTTCTTCAAGGGCTCTAGGGTCCGAGGCAAGGAGACCTCTTATTGCATTGGCTCTCAACATTATTGGAGAGAGCGTGTTCTTGTTATTCTCAAGCTTGCGAAGTGGGTGGATTGATTCGATTGGATAGAAATTGGGAATGGACATTCTACTACAATTTGTTGACGAACCTGTTGTTTCTACAAAGCAACCAATTAGCAAGTTAAAAACATCATGGCGCTTCTTTGCAATTACTACACCTTCTTTAGGCAGAAAGTTAACTAGGAGAAGAATAAGGAATACGGGCTTAACATGTCGGCTAATATCATGCAAGAAGTTGAAGGCATCTTAGGCTGCAAAAGTGGCTCTCTTATCTTGGCCTCCCTTTATTTGTCGACAAAATCAATGCGCCATTATGGGACAGGGCGGTGGAAAAGATTGAGATCGAGCAATTGGCTTGGAAAGAGAAATTCTATCTAAAGCAGGTAGACTCACAATATTAAAGTCCTCTCTTGCGGGAATTCTTGCCTATCATCTGGCCTTCCTCCTTGCTGGAAGAATTGAGAAGTTGAAGAGGAATTTTCTCTGGAAAGAGAACATTGAGGGGTTCAAATTCGACCTTGTCAGCTGGTTGGACAGCTACTAGCCCAAAGGAGTGGGTGGCCTTGGTGTTAGATTGGTGAAAGGGAAAGTCAGTAGAAAAGCGATGACGGATCATGATCGTGAGTGAGCGAGAAAGTGAGAGAGAGCAGGAGGGAGAGCAAGAGGAGAGCGCGAGGAAAAACCAATGGAAGAGATGGAAGGATTTCTATGGCTGTTCACAGAGAAGGGAATACTTCTGTGAAAAATGCTGGCACGGGCAATTTTGAGGTGGAATCAGGAAAGGGAAAATTTGTTCCTCATGGCAATGTATTGGAGAAGGAGGATGACTACAACTCGTCAAAAGCGAAGCAGCCAAGAGACAACCATGCAAAAGCTTGTCGGACTGCCAACACAAGGATTTATCCTTCCGCTATGGTGACACCATGCTAGCCACAAGGAAACTCTTAGATCATTTTGGCATGGTGACTAGGGTAACCATTTATTTTCAAAGGAAACGAGATCTTTCATCACCATCCCCGATGTCACTAGTGACTCCTCCATCAAACAATTTGAGCAAGCCAATCTGAGACATCATTCTTGGAACAATACCAAGGAGCTTTGGACTGGGCATCTTGTCTTCTATTTCTCTGTCTTTAAATACCGGCAGATTTGGGAATGCAAGATTACCCACTATTGTCAAGGAGCTAGCATGGGAAAAATTCAAATCCTAGAATCAACTCTTCAAGCTTCGGGTGGTGCACTTTCAAAGATTGCCTCCAAAGCCTTTCCCCTCCTACCACTCCCACCCCTTACAACCCTGACACCACCTCGGTCTTCCTTGCCCTTGCACTCACTACCAAACCATCAACTCCACTAGTCTCGCTACCACTACCGTTTCCAGCTCCTCATAACACCGAAGCACCCACCAACCATCTTACTATCTCCCTATCCACCCAATCCCCTGATCGATGGCCATGATGGGCTCGCCACCTCTCTGACTATTACTACAACTTGCCACTTAGTCGACAAAATCTCCATTGTTGGATGGATATCCAGCCAGCTACAACTTCAAAATCCTTCCAAGCACTCCTAGTTGGGACACTTTAACTGGTTACTCCAATTCACCTTGCCAGAAGATATGTCATCAGTATCGAACCTTAGACCTAGCCTTGAGTTCAACATCCTCAGCATTAGGAAATAGACCCCAGGCTCTGTGAACTCCTTTTTCGGCCAGTGGATATGCATTTGGGGCCTTCCTGCTGAGCTATGGCATGGCCCAACCATCACGACGATTGCTAGTATCTTTGGCAAGATGGTCAAACAAGATGACATTACAACTCATATGATCAGACTTGACTTTGTGCTAATGTTTATTGCACCAAATCAACACTGGGTTGGATACAAGCTGCTTAAGATCATTGTTGGTAATAGCTTCTTTTGGGTCAAGATCACATTTGAGGAATTCTGCTCCAATCCAAGCACTGTTGAGAACCTTGATTGCCAAGGATGATGACACCGAGTCCAGCCAGCTGCCATGACACCACTGAGTGCCAACAGAGTTGACCACCACCATTACTCAAACATGGAAATCGATAACTCACCTACCTCTTGCCCATCCAATTCAAATTCAAATCCCAACCTCCCAACCTGTTCATAGACCACCACCAACCCAGCCAACCATGCTAACAAAATCCAGAATTGCGTGTAAGTAGTTGACAAATCCAAGAAAGGTTTGCTAGAAATGCCCACTTCCCCTACCCGTCACAAGTTGCCTCCTCCATCTTCACCCAGAAAGGCTTGCCAGAAATGTCCACTTCCCCTACCCATCACAAGTTGCCACGTACCCTCCATCTTCACCCATAACCAAAAGACTCCAACCTCGTTGACCAACAGAACTCCCATCCCAAGACTTTGTCCAATCTTAATGGCACCCTCATACCCTCTGCTAGTCAACGCAACATTTGTTGGCACACACCAGCCTAACCCACCAACCCTCACACGCCTATTGAGCACCACATGATGGGTCACTCAACTAGCAATACCTTGAACATCTCCCCTTCCCTAGGTGAAGCTTCTTTGGACATGTGACAACCTTGCTGTGACCCGTAGAACAACTCCTCTGTCATTACCTCTTTAAGCCCAAAAAACTTTCCAACGCCTGCCAACTGCCACATGCATCTTCCCATTCCCGGAATGGGGAACCTCCCCCCTTCACCTCCACATCCCAGCCACACTTTGGACTCAGAGTCGGTCACTCCCACTGCCAACAGAACTTCCATTCGATCAGCCGCAACAATTTCATATTCAGACTACCCAGAAAACCTATCCCCCCATCCCCTTGCAACTTACCAAAGGAAAGGAAAATGACCCCAGCAACAACTCCTCCTAGGGGAGTCCAACAATCCAAATCCATTCCCTTCACCTCATCTTCCCCCTACCTAATGAAAGATCCCACAAACTTGTTGCTGAACTTCAATATGAGAGGCACAAATATGATGATGAGACTTGGTGCCAAAGGCCCCATCTATGGATGATTTAACTGCTCACAAACATTGGCATTGTCCCACTCTTAGCTAGATGACTGTGAATGCAACTGGCCATTCTAGGGACATTCTCATCCTTTGGAACTCAAAACCTGGTTAATGTCAGTAATGTTGTTCATGGATCCTTTGCCATTGCACTCAAACTATGTGATAGCAGCTCCAAAAACATTTGGTGCTTGGCTAGAGTCTATAGCCCTACAAAATATTTGGAACGAAAATCCTTCTAGGAGGAGCTCCTTTTCTTTCAGTAGTGGCATCTACCTTGGCTTTTTGTGGGTGACATCAATTTCATCCGTTTTTGCAATGAAAAATCTTTCTGAGCTATCTGTATCTCCTCCTCCATGAGGGGTTTTACTGACTTCATTTGCTGTTGTGAGCTTCATGAAATCAACACCTCCTGGAAATCTTTCACATGGTCAAATGGGCAGTCACAACCCGTTCTCTCCAAGTTCGACAGTTTCTTAGCAAATGGTGATTGGTTTCAGCTCTATAAAAATGCTGTTGGCAAAGTTCACAATCGAGCACGTTTTGATCATTGCCCAATCCAATTGTACGCCAAAGTTGGAAGGTGGGGAGCCAAGCCTTTCCATTTTGAAAATTTTTGGCTCTTGGAAGAAGACTTCGGCTTGCTCCTCTTCGATTGATGGTCTTCCATCAACACCTTTGGGGCTGCTAGTTGGCATCTTCTTGAAAGGCAGTCTTAAATGTTGGTTGACAACTCGCCATGCTGCAAGTGCACCCGAAAAGGTATCTCTTCTTGTCCCAAAGTGTCCATCTTGATGAATTGGAAGAACAAAATCCGCTCTCTCGTACTAAATTCTTTTGCTGTGTCTTCCTCAACAAGTTCCTCCATACCCACCTTGAGTGCATTCAATGGAAGCAAAGAGTCCACTTTCAATAGCTGGTTGTGGGTGATGGAAACACCAAGTTCTTCCATGCCATTGCCTCAACTAGACAGATATCCAACCGAATTGCTTCATTATCCATCAACAATGAAGTAACTTCGAACATGAGCTCATTACTAATGCTTTTATCTGTTTTTGTAGACATATTGAAGAATGTCTTGTTCTCCAATCTATCCAGCACAACAGATTCTCTAGAATTTCCTCTTTTGTTGCATCACTCCTTGAGCTCCGCTTCACCAAAGAAATTGAAGTCACTGTTCTGGGTATACCATCTGACCCTGCCCTTGGTATGGATGTGTTCAACGACTACTTCTACTATAGATGCTGGCCAAGCATAAAAGATAACATCCTCAGCATGACTCGAAGTTTCTTCTACAAGGGAATCACCTACTGTTCCATGGGTGCTTCCTTCATTGCACTCATCCCCAAGAAGACTAGTACAAAACATCCACGAGACTTCAGATCTATCAGTATAGTCTCCAGCCCCTACAAAATCATCACCAAAATACTTGCTCACAGGCATAAGGCCACTCTTCTTATGGTCATTCACTAGGGCCAAAGTGCCTTCATTAAGGGGCACAATATCCTTGACTCAGCGATGGCAGTACATGAGATGATTAACCACTTTAAGAGATCTAGAAAGGGCAAGGTCATCATCAAGCTCGATCTTGAGAAAGCCTTCAATTATGACAACTAGCAACTTCTTGACGATATTCTTGAGCGTATGGGCTATGGGAAGCAATGGCGCTTTTGGATGAAGAGCTGCTTTTCCTCCGCTACATATTCCATTCTAATCAATGCCACTGCATGTGGTTATTTCAAGGACAGGCATGGCATCTGACAAGGGATTCTCTCTTCCCTCTCCTCTTCAACTTCATTGTTGAGTATCTCTCCTCTATGATTTACTTGACGAAGGAAGTTGGGTGGCTCTCGCCAATAGTAGATCAACAAGAATTCGATGTCCCCTCCAATTCGCTGATGACACCCTCTGGTTTGATGGCATACTAGACTAGATTGAGTGAATCAAGGCACTCCTTGGCCTCTTTGAAATTACCTCTGGTTAGAAAATAAGTTGGAGCAAAATCACGCTTACGGGCTTGAACATTGACGAGGAAGAACTTAGTTCCATGGCCGCCTATCTTGGCTGTTCTCTTGCCACTCTTTCCACCACATATCTAGGGTTCTCTTTTTTCTATTGCCGTCCACACAAAAACCTTTGGTCCCCTATGATTGAGAGGATGAATCGACGTCTGGCCACTTGGCTCGAAAGACTACTCACTAAAGCTGGTCGTCTCGTCCTCATGAATTCCTGCATTACTGGTCTTCCGTTTCAATTTCTCTCCTTCCTCCCATACCCAGCCTTCATTTGCAATCAAATTGAGAGCATTAAGAAGCCTTCCTCTGGTGGGGGGCTGATGATGGTTTTGGGTACCATCTTGTGAATTGAAGGACTTTTGCAAGCCAAAGGCCCTAGGTGGTTTGGGGATTAGGCTCACCAAAGAAATGAACTCCACTCTCCTTTTCAGGTGGTTGTGGAAATTCAATACCTCCTCGAAAACTTTTTGGGAGACCCATGGTTGCTTCAAAGCTTAGACGAGATTTGATTTGGTGTATCTCTGGAGGATTGCGTCACAAACTCTCTTCTGTGGGGCTTCCTCTTCCTCTTGTTCCACACTTTTGCGACAAATATTAAACTCTATGTTGAGAATATGGACGACACTGCATTCTGGAATGATTGGTGGAGAGGATCAGGGCCCCTCAGGGACTCCTATCCTGCCTTGCACGGACTCAGTCGACACCCCTCTATCTCAATGGCTGACTCTTGGGCTACCAATTTGCTGGAATCTCCACTTTCATCGAGGTTTGAATGACTCAAAGGCTCAAGATGTTTGAAAGCTCCTTGATGATCTCACTCCAATCAAAATCAGAAGCAACCTTGATGACAAGTTGATTTGGAGGCCCGTTGACAGTGGCTCATGTTCAACTACCTTTGTCTATCTCTGGAGAAGAGGCAACTTGAGTTCATCCACCCAATCCCCTTTGCAATGTTATTGATGAGATTGTTCCCCATCTCCTTCTCCACTGTCCTTACCCCTGGAAAGTTTGGACTTGTTTGATTGACATGATTGAGATCCAAATTTGCCTTCCTAGTGATTTCTCTCTATGTCAAGTTTGTTGATTAGCTTGGTAATGTCCTACTAAAGCTTTAAGACAAGCGAGAATTTTGGAAGTTTTGTAACAAGCTAGGGCTCCTTAATATATACACTCCAGCTTGAGGGGGAGTGTTGAAATATACATCTAACACTTTGGTCATTTGTTTTGATCGTATGTCCCTTGTAGGATAGTAGTATGATTGTCTTCATGTTAGAGTTATATGTTCCAATTTTTGTTTTATTCTGAGTTGTAGTTAGGGAGTTGTAATGGTTTACGTGTAGAAGGGCATTATTATAACTAGATGCCTTTTCATTTTAGTGACTCCATAATGCATAAGGGGGTTTTCTCTAGCCCTAATTAGTGCCGTCTCTCGCACCCTTCTCTCAATCTCTCTCGTGCTCCTCTCCTCTGCTTTCTTCCTTTTTCCTTTTTATTATTATTACTTTTTAAAATACCCATTTCACACATGAGTAGAAATCCATATTTGAAGTGAATTTTGAGCTTACAAATTCATTTCCAAAATGAAAATCGCTAGGATTTATTAGGCTGCTTATATACATTTCTTGTCCTTGGTTTGTAGGATTATTGCAGACTATCTGGGACATGATATGGTTATCATCTTTGTTTCTAGACAAAGAAATTGTTGAAAGATTTTACACATTCATTGCATGAAGAGTTGGTAAATGAGATAGCTGATTTTTAGTGCAGTAGTTTCTTTTTCTACTTCAATTCATTGGCAGAATCTCAGTCAGTTCAATCTTTTCCTTTTTGAATTGGTTAGTCGTATCATGTGTTCAGTCACAGTTGCATTGGGCCTTTAGCTCAATGGTCACAATAGGGGGTTTCTAATATGAAATCTTAGGTTCAAATTTCACCATGGTAAGGGATTTCAACGCTCAGAAAAAAAAAATGATTAGCTTTTTTGAACTTAGTTGTTATATTTCGTTATTCTTATAGTTACAGTTTTGTAACTAATCAAACATATGAATATGGCAAAGCTGTTACATCGATGCAACCCTAGCTCTTCGGACACTAATAATGTGTTCCAGATGCTTTTTAAGAGTGAGATAGAGCCAATTTGTTATCTAATGATCTAAATTCATATTCTTCTGTTTACATTCTTTGTTTGAAGTGTTTTAGGTTTTCTGTTGCTGATATGCAGCAGCAGCAGCAGCTGTTAAAACCATCCAATGGAATGTTGTTTATTTCATTTTCTAGATCATCACCTTTGTGTGACACTTGCTACTTACCTCAACAAAGAATTGAGCTATTGTAGATGTCTCTGTTTCATGTAGTGGTTGGTAAGATGCTAGCTGATGGATATTATTTAGCACCATTACATTGAAGCATCTTATTAGGTGAAGTCATTAGCAACGTTAAGATTCTTCTCATAAAAATCTGTCAGCTTCGAGGATCCAGAGGAGCATGGATTTAACCTCTATTTCATGTCTGAACTGTCGTGCAGGTATTCCCTCACAAAAGCCTTCTGCATTGCTTTTGTGATGACCTTCTTTAGTGTCTTTGATGTGCCGGTGTTTTGGCCAATATTACTTTTCTACTGGATCATGCTCTTTGTGCTCACCATGAAGAGGCAGATAAAGCATATGATAAAATACAAATATGTGCCATTTTCCTTCGGCAAACAGGTAATGCTTTTTTTGCTTCTTATCCAAAGATGTGCAGAGTAACTTAATCGTACATGGGATTCAAGTTTGTATAATCAAAACTGTTAATTGCACCATTTCTTTTCACAGCGATACAGTGGGAAGAAGGCAGCCTCAATTGACAATTCAGACATAACTAAAGATTGATCTTTGTACAGCATGTAGGTTTGTAAATTTTGCCCATTTATGACGACATGTCATTCTTCTATTAATATTTATTGCTCTTCTTTGTTGTAATTTAGGAGCTTTATCAAGAGTAAAAAAATAGACTGGAAGCAAAAGTTACCCCACGACTCCTACATGCCCCCGCATCTCCTGATTTTACAACGTTTATGTCAGCAGATTTCCAATGCTTCTGGAGGTTGAGAATCAGGCAATGAGAAGCTAGCTGGTTTTGCACGCCTTTTTTCTTTTTTTGTTGTTTGGCTTATTTATAAGAGAGACTTGTTCTATGCTTCTGTTGATGGGATGTAGCACACACACAAGGGGTTTCATAGCAGCAGAAAATTGCTGACCTGACCTGGGTTGGCTCTAGAACATTGTATAATTGTTTTTGATTGATATTGCGCATAATTGGCTCTCTCAATCAGGTTGGTATAGTCTCGTTCTGGCAAAAACTATGATGAACAAATATCATGCGCAGACTATATGCCATCTATCAGACACTATATGAAAGTATCATGTTCGACTACATTTCATCTATCAGTTTACAAAAAAACAAGACATTACATGAAGTGGGTTGCTCATTGTTAATGAAACTTAGCAACTCTTGATCAATGTCTCCAGATCTAAAACAACTAATGACCTAGATGGCAATCAAGGGCAAGGATAGATTATGTAAGAATTAAGTTTTTTTCATAGTTTAATTATGTAAATTTATATGTATGCATGAAAATAAAAATTCAATAGTGATGTATACAAAGGGTTTTTGTAAGTTGTTCCTTTCAACATATGTCTTAGAGTCATCCTCTTCCAAATCCTCCCTCAAATGCTGTATATATTTGTTGTTGTTATTTTTTTATAATTTATAACTTTTTTGAACTTATATATATATATATATATATATATATATATATATATTTGTTTGTATAGTTTTTTTTATCATTTCTTATTATATTTATATTAAATAGGGAAAATATGAATTTTAAGTAAAATAAAAAAATATTATTTTCAAGCTTTTCTAGCAAAATTAAAATTCTTGTTGTGGAAAAGTAGAAAAAAATTAGTAGTGTGAATTTCTATAGAGTTCAATTCAATCTCTAGTAGTGGATTTGTAAATTTGTTGCAAGAGGTTAAATACTGAAAAACGAATTGCCCAATTTGTTGCTAGAGATAAAAATCTATAGTAGTGAATCGCTACTAGAGATTTAAATTCTATAGTAGCTAATTACGAATTTTGCTAGTTGAGAAATTGAACTATAGCAATGGCTAGTACAAGTTGTACTAATGGAAATGCGGAACCAAATTCTTACAATGAATTTTTTGTTGGAAGAGCTTCCATTAGCAAATTTGGAACTTTCGCGGGCGGAAGTCAACTTTCTTGTAGTGAAATTTCCAAAGCCTATCTATCATACTCAAGTGGTTTCAAAGGACTTGAGTTTGAAATTTGTGACTAAAAAAATTTTCAACTAAGATTTGTGCATTTATTTTTATAGCTCTTAGATTCTTTCTCAAAATGTTTGAAGTTTTGATTCTATTTGAGCCTTTGATTTTGAAATTTGTGACTAAAAAAGTTTTCAACTAAGATTTGTGCATTTATTTTTATAGCTCTTAGATTCTTTCTCAAAATGTTTGAAGTTTTGATTACTATCTATTTGAGCCTTTGATTTTCAAATCAAAACTTCTATTCTGATTAGCAACAATTGATTTTGTTTTTATATATACTATAATGCTGCTAACCAAAGTGATAGTTTCACCTACAAATTGAGGTGTAGCTCTGTTATTGCTTTCAATTGTATATTTGCCTCTTAAAGAGTGTACTTAGTGAGAACATTGTAAAGTAAAAAATCTCTACTCTTAAGTCAATCAAAGTAAATTAACTTGTTATAATTTAAAAATCCCTTTTAGATCTAGGTATTTGTACTTAAGAGTTGTTGACCATAAGTGCCAAAGTGTTTGTGTAAGTGCTCTAAATGAACATGTGAGGTTCAAAGTTGTGGGTAGTGGATCTTTTAGTTCCAGAGAGTAGTGGATGTGTTTGTATGAGTTTTATTGAAATGTAATAAATCTTAGTAAACCTATTTACCTCCCCCCTCTAGTTTACTTGAATAAAACTTCTTCATTATCTTATCTATTAAGTACTTCCTTCCTATCAAACCTTTTTGAAAATGATGAGGACCAAGAGGACTTCCCAAAGAGAGATTTTTAGTGATCAATCCAAACTCTCGGATTGTAAATGGCATTTCCACTCCAAGACCAAGAGAAGTTGGGACATGAAACTTTTGCGGAGCATAGTTGAGCCTTCCAAGTTCGACATTGGATTTTTTAGGAGAGAATTTCCACAATTCAATGACATATTCAAGCCGTACGAGTTGATTCTAAAGATGGATAAGGAGATTCTCCTAAACTTCATAACAATATTCTGATCCAACTTCAAACTAGTAGAAGAAGGAGGAAAGAAGTTGAGGTTCACTTCTATGTGAAGAAGGTGACATATCAATGGGTGTGGGAGAACTCAACTCACTTCTTGGGAGTCTAACAAATGGACTGAACTACTATGTCAATGAAAGATGGCTTGCCGATCTTGAGGATAGCCATCCTCAATTCAGCCAAGATGCAATCTATGAATTTTGTGGTTAGCAAGTGGACAACTGATATGATATCAAGATTAAGGACCCAAACATGCCATTGAAGTTGTGCATGGAGATTATCACACACTTCCTCAATCCATGCAAGGCTACCTTCTCAGGAATCATGATCACATATGTCTTTTGGATGTGGGCCTTATTGTGGGGGAGTCAAGCTTGACTATTGTTGAATTTCTAGAAAAGAGAAAAACCTCACTAACTTGTTGTAATTTGAGTACATGAACCTCAATTTATAATAGAGAAAAAATAAATAGAATCCAATTACAATTAAACTACACTTGTCTCAATTACACCCAAAGTCTAACACTTAAATATAAGTCATAGCATAATTAAACAACTGAATATAATAGAAGACTAACATAACTAAAACACCGTTTAATTGAAACTCTTTTGTAGACCTCTTTCCATAATAATTTTGGCTTTGTAAGATTTCTCATTGTGAGAGTCATGTAAGACTCTTCCATATTTGCTTTTTAACCCGCCCCCTCAAGTGGGAGTTTATAACTTCAACTTGTAATGAAAAGTTTTGTTGTGCCTTCAATTTTATTTTACTAATAAAAATTCTTCACAAATGCAATTCATCATAGATGCAAAAACTTATCTTTTGTGCTCCCCTTTTTTTGAATATTTTAGTTACATAAAAATTACCATAACGTGTGGAATAAAATACCTCTTCCATATTTGCTTTTTAACCCGCCCCCTAAAGTGGGAGTTTATAACTTCAACTTGTAATGAAAAGTTTTTTTGTGCCTTCAATTTTATTTTGCTAATAAAAATTCTTCACAAATGCAATTCATCATAGATGCAAAAACTTATCTTTTGTGCTCCCCTTTTTTTGAATATTTTAGTTACATAAAAATTACCATAACATGTGGAATAAAATACCTCTTCCATATTTGCTTTTTAACCCGCCCCCTCAAGTGGGAGTTTATAACTTCAACTTGTAATGAAAAGTTTTTTTGTGCCTTCAATTTTATTTTTCTAATAAAAATTCTTCACAAATGCAATTCGTCATAGATGCAAAAACTTATCTTTTGTGCTCCCCTTTTTTTGAATATTTTAGTTACATAAAAATTACCATAACGTGTGGAATAAAATACCTCTTTCTTATACTTCTTTTTTTACTTCTCCCCTTCAAGCTGGAAGGTATCAGTGTAATCCTAGCTTGAAACAAAAGCATAATTGTATTTATTATCTCCTCCATCAAGTTGTCCTAAGGATAAGTACTCAATTGGACACATACTCTCAAAAAATACGATGGGTGATGTATGTATAGAAAAATATCAAAACTAACCTCATAGGATTTCAAGCAGTGATAATAATCACTAAAAAGGATAACGCCAGTCACTCAAACGACGACGATAAAAAACTACTCAAGGGTAATCATAAAAAAGTTTCAATGGACTTAAAAACACCCATATGTATATAAAAAGATAAATCAATCGAAGCAACACACAAAAGGTTAGCCCAAAGGGGGATGCAATAGTTAAAAAAGGATGGAAAGACAAAAGGTAACCGATAAAAAGGCGTATGTAGGGAATCTAATGAAGAGAAAATAACCACCTCAATAACAAGAAGGAGATTGTAACGATAGAAAAATAACTTAAATTTTTTTACTAAGTATGACCTCAAAATAATTTCATGAAGGTGAGCAAAAATACTCAATGAGTTCCTATCTGGAATACGTTCCAGATTCTACAGAATCAAAACAGAAACTTGTTAAGTTGTGGAACCTAATCAATGCCTTACACTGAGTCAGTACGCGGATATATTGATTGTTGTTTCATTAAGGGTAGTTTGTGAATTTCACTCTTGTCAAGCGGTTGCCCTACTTTTCTATTTATAATTGTGTGTGTGTGTGTGTGTGTGTGTTGGGGGGGGGGGGGAGGGGGGGGTGAGGGCCATTATAAATAAACCCACTACCCCCCCTGTAATGGTTTTTATTACTCCTACCACTTGAGAGTCGTTGTCCTGTGGAAGGACATGGTGATGGACACTTCAGAGCAATGTCGATAAACACACTACCGTGTGCCTTACATCCAGCATTAAGACTGGAGTATGGAGCATTGTCTTACCGGCTAGGAGTGATTTTTACTCTCACTTATATTATGCCAGCAGGGCCTCATGGAAGGACACAACAGCGTGAGGGGGAGTGTTGGAAGAGGGAGGCATATTGGAAGATGTGCCATTTTATACAAAAAAATTATATACATCATTTGCAGCAAACTGGGAGTTCATGTTGTTCTTTCACCCCCAGCTTGAGGGGGAGTGTTGGAAGATAGGCCTAAACCCACACGACCAAGGACGACCCACATATCTAAGAGTATTATAAGATGGGCCCAAGTACATAAGAAGTAGGACTCACCATGATTACCACGAGCTGGCATCTTTATCACATAAGTTGGAAGATCAAAAAGGATTCACAAAGACATCTTTATCTTATGGTCACGTCCTTGAAGAGTTATTGTTTGAGTTATGTTTGTCTTTTATCTATATTGAGTTATTTAATTATGTTAGGACTTATCTTTAAATGTTAGAGTTTGGGTGTAATTGGGACAAAGGTAGTTTTATTGTGATTGGACTCTACTACCTTCCTCTATTATAAATAGAGATTCATGTACTCTAATTATAATAAGTTAATGAAGTCAATGAAGTATTTTTATTTTTCATAAATTCAACAAGCATTGATTATTCTGATGAAGAAGAATGCATATGGTGGTGACAGCGGCTAGCCAATACACCCAACAGACTGATTTGTTAGGTGCGGAAAGCTACCGCCTACAAGAGTGGACGGAACAACTTTAAAACCCACCCTGCCCATTCTTGACCGCCTCTCACGGGATTTGAACGTAGGACGTGGCGTGCCTAACTCTGATACCATGACAGCGGCTAACCAATACACCCAAAAGACCGATCTGTTAGGTGCGAAAAGCTACCACCGACAAGAGTGGACAGAACCACTCTAACAGGTGGCCCCAAAATATTATCTTCCTGGTGATTACCTTTTACCCCCCTTAATTGGCATTTATTACTCCTACCACTTAAGAGTTGGTGTCATATGGAGGGACACGGCGATGGAGGAGTTTTATTACACTTCTGAGCAATGCCTATAGACCTACTACCTATAGAAGATAGGAGTGTGCCTAATATCCAACATGAGTTATTTGATTGGAGTATGTAGCAATGTCTTACGGCTAGGAATGATTTTACTCTTACTTATATTACGCCAACTGGGCCTCATGGAAGAGACCACCAGCTTGAGGGGGAGTGTTGGAGGAGGAATTGCCAAAACTAAAGAGGCATTATCCCAAACTCAGGAGCAGCTGAGGAATGTACAACATCATGTTGAGGAGTCTAATTGTTGTGTTAAGAAGCAAAAGCATTGGGTTGAGAAACAAGAGCATAAGATGAAGAACTTAGAGATGTAGATGCAATTGTTCTTTTAGCATATGTCGATTCAGAGCCAGCCACCCTCGGATCTTCTTGCTGATGGTGTATACTTTTTCATTTTTGAATAATTTGTACATTTTTTTATTTTAAAAAAATTGATATTTTCTAATACATTTTTTGGTTATATATAGTTTCTTTTATATTTAATTATTTTTATTTTCAATGAATTCATTTATTAGAGAAGGAATAATAAATAAAATATATATTTAAAAAAATAAAATTCCTAAAAAAAATTACAAATTTGTTGACAGAAGTGTTTATTTGCTAATTGAATTTATAGAAATAAATTCACTGGAAAAAATTAAATTAGATATTTCTTAAATAATTATTTATTAAATATTATTTTGATATTTGTCAATTAACTTGAATTTTGTAGGGAGAAGAGTCGCCCAACGAATATTAGAGTTCAGTGGAAGAATCATAACCTAATGAAATTCCCATTTGTTAGTAGGAGAACTTCCTAGCGAATTACTTTCATCATTGGTAGAATGCTATCCCAACAAAGAATGAAATTCATTGGCCAAAGTCTCTTCCAATGCAGACAAACTAGAGAAATTTTCGTTGGAAGAATTTTCTACTAGCGAAAAATTTCATTGGTAGAAGTGTTATATTTCTTGTAGTGCTAGGTTTCCTCTTTGCTTAGAGAATCGATCAAAACCTAAGGTCTTTGTGAAAATATCTACAAATTAGTTTTTGAAAATATCCTAAGGTCAAATCCCCATTATTGATTTTTTTAATGTTTTTGAGATTATTTACAAGTACCTCTCTTTCTCATCCTCCACTCGACGCAACCGTCTTATAGGTACTTCTCTTTCTCACTCTCACTCTCCTCTCCTCTCCTCTCCTCTCTCCTCTCTCCTCTCTCCTCTCTCTACTCTCTCATTGGGTGGAGTAGTTGTTAGCCTCAAATACACGACGCCATGGAATATTTGAAGGTTTCAACATTATCTAGCTCAATCGTGTTATCTGGGAGTTTGCCCAGTTCTACAGCCGAGGAGGGCTAACTGCTTTCGTTTCATTTCCCAGAGACATATAAAGAAAGACTTTTCTACAAATTTCGAAAGATCTCTCGGTGAACCTCAGTGACACCCTATTATAAATGTAAACAGAGACAAAGAAAGTATAGAAATTGTAATTTCATTCTCCTCAATTGATCTATGTACAAGTGGTGGTATTTATACAGATTACAATGCTTTGGATGATTCTAGAATACATGTCATGTATCAGTATTCTAGATGTTTCTAGAATACATGCTTTGATTATACGTTCTGGATTCTTCTGGAGGAGGTGATTGTGTCTTTTGTTGAGGTGGAAGTCTGAGTAGTGCTGAGTTGTCGTTGGGAGACTTAACCTTGTTGTTACCCCCCGACGAGCCCAGTAGTCCTGGTAGGACGGTGAGGCTCGATCTGAGTGTGCAAAATCGGGTACTAAATAGGGGCTTGGTCAAGACATCTGTAATCTGATCTTTGCTGGAAAGGAAGGAGACTTGAAGAGTCTTGTTATGAACACGATCATGAACAAAATGATAATCAATGTCCACATGCTTGGTTCGAGAATGCATCACAGGTTCACAGATAAGTAAGTGGCCCCCAAATTATCACAATAAAGAATGGGGGGTTGAGATAAGAAAATGTCGAGTTCAGATAATAAGGATTGAACCCAAATGAGTTCACACATAGCATGGGCCAAGGCCTTGTACTCAGCCTCTGTGCTAGACCAAGCAATAGTAGTTTGTTTCTTTGAACTCCAGTAGATGAGATTAGTGTCATAGAATAAACAATAGCCACTGGTAGATTTTCGATCATCGGGGCAACCTGCCCAGTCAGCATCAAAGAAGGCAGCCAAAACAAGAGATGGAGAAGGGGTGAGAACTAAACCATAATCCAGAGTTTGTTTTAAATAACGTAAGATTAGCTTCACAGATTGCTAGTGAGAAAGACAGGGGGAATGCATAAATTGACAGACCCGATTGACGAAGAAGGCTAAATCAGGTCAAGTGAAGAGAAGATATTGGAGGCTTCCCACCACACTCCGGTACAAAGAAGGATCATCCATAGAGGTTGAATCAAAGGCAAAGAGTTTAGTGGAGGGAGACATAGGTGTGCCAACAGGCTTACATGTTGGTCTTATGTAATAAATCAAGAATATATTTGCGTTAGGACAAAACAATCCTATTCGAAGTTCGGTGACACTCAATACCGAGGAAGTAATGAAGATGACCAAGATCTTTCACATGAAAATCAGCACTGAATAATTTAACGAGCTGAGCAATGGAAGAGCTATCTGTGCTAGTAAGTAGAACATCATCAACATAAACTAAAAAATACAAAACAATGGACTGACGACGGTAGATGAATAAGGAAGGTCGGACTTGGAAGTAACAAAGCCAAATTCAATCAGCTTGCTGCTTAGACGAGCAAACCACGCACGGGGGGCCTGCTTAAGGCTGTAGAGAGCATGATTGAGCTTCCAGACATAGGTGGGAAATTGAGGATGGACAAATCCACTGGGCTGGGACATAAAGACAGTTTAATCTAACGTGCCATGAAGAAATGCATTTTGAACATCTAATTGATGAACCAACCAATTTTTAGAGAGGGCAATGGAAAGAACTAACCTGATGGTTGTCGGTTTGAAAACTGGACTGAAAGTTTCGGAATAGTCCAAACCCTCGAGCTGACTGTAACCCTTGGCAACAAGGCGCGCCTTTCGCCGTTCAACTGAGCCATTGGAGAGATATGTTGTTTTGAAAATCCAGCGGCAGCCCACAACATTCTAAGATGAGAATGGAGGAACAAGAGTCCAGGTATTGTTAGAGAGAAGGGCATCAAATTCGAGTTACATCGTACGATGCCATTCTGGATACTTGGAAGCTTCGGTGAAGGAGGAGGGTTCATCGGGAGGGTCACGGGATGTGAGAAGAGCTTGAGGGGGTGGCCAGGAGACGGTGCCATAAGTCCGGATTTTAGGAAAATGAAGATTGGATTTGGACTTGGTTTGCATGGGATGAATATGCGAAATGGGGGAAGGGGAGACGACTGAAGACTCAAGAGGTACAGGCGTAGAAGGGGCTTGAGAAGAGACAAAATCACGAGGAGGAGAAGTGGGCAGCGATAAGAGTGGGGAAGTGGGCCTAGTTGACGGGGTTTGAGAGGAAGGGGAAGGGACGATGGATGGAGGTGTGAGTCCAGGAGAGGAAGGAAGAGTGATGAGATGGGGAAGTTCAGTGGTAATGAACTGTAGGGGCAGAGAATGGGATTCTGGAGGAGATGAGTTTGATGGAGATGATTGAAAGAAAAAAACGGTTTCATCAAAAAGAACATCACGGGAGACGTACATACGAGAGGTAAGAATATGATAGCATAAGTACCCATGATGATTAGGACTGTAACCAAGAAAGACAGAAGGAAGAGAGCGATAATCCATTTTTTGGCGATTATAAGGACGGAGATTAGGCCAACAGAAACAACCAAAAGTTTTCAAGAAATTGTAATCGGGTTTGCGATTCCACAATTTTTCAAAGGGGACTTATGATGTAACACCAAAGTAGGTAAGCGATTAATGAGGTAGACAGCAGTGAGGAAGGCATCAGACCAATATTTCTAAAGAGCAAAGGAAAGGGCCAGAAGGGCAAGAACAGTTTTGATAATGTATCTATTTTTGCGTTCAACAGACCCATTTTGAGAGTGGGCATAGGGACAAGCCAATCGATGAGAAATCCCAAAAGATTGTAACACAGTATGAAGAGAACAAAATTCGCCACCCCAATCAGATTGTAGTGCACGGATTTTTGTCTGAAGTAAATTTTTGACTTGAGACTTGAAGGATACAAACACGTTAACGACATCGGATTTACACTTGAGCAGAAAAATCCATGTAAACCGACTATAGTCATCAACAAATGAAAGATAATATCGAAAACCACCCCTAGACACAGTGGGTGCAGGACCCCATACATCAGCAAAAAGAAGTTGGAGTGGAGCAGTGGTCCAAGATGGAAAAGATGAATACGAGAGTTGATGGAGTTTGGCCTGACAGACAAAGGAGCATAACCCAGTGTGTGGAGAGTGCTTTACTGGGAGAGAGAGTTGGGAGATGGTGCGATAAACTAGTTGCATGGAGGGATGACCTAGACTATCGTGCCATTGGAAGGGAGAGATGTGCGAACCAGTATGAGCTTGAAAGGAGAAGGCAGCTAGAGGGAAGACATACATGCCTTGACTAGTGGGACCGTGCAGAAATATTTTCTTGGTACGACAATCCTTCACAAAGAAACAAGATGAATGAAATTCAAAAAAGGCAAAATTATCCTCACATAATTTTTTAACAGAAATTAAATTATTGGAAATGGACGAAACATGATAAAGTTGAGAGAAGAGGAAGGAAGAACCGAGCTGCCAACATGGTGAATAGGAAGAGAATTACCGTCACCAACCCGAACCTGGTCATCGCCCGTGTACTCAATAAGATTAAGTGATAAGTTGGAAAAATTGTGAGTGAAGTGATGACTGGCGGCCGAATCATGGTACCAATTATGGTCAACAGACGGAGCGCAGGCATAAGAGGAATGGGCGGAAGAAATCGGGGGAGAGGTTAAGTGTGCAAATAAAGCTGGGGTTGGGGCCGACTGAAAGGAGTGGTCAAAATGGTGATAACATTGCAGAGCAGTGTGGCCCTGTCAGTGACATATCTGACAGGGTGGGCGATTTGGGGAAAAGGGGGAAAATGAGGAGGATGAGGGGCGACCGCCGGATAGTCTGCGGGAGGTGCCTCGGCCGCATAATCCTGACCGATTGAAGCCCTTGCCTCGGGTGTTGGGATGCGACGAAAGGGAGGTTGCATTGGTTGAGAGCTCAGGGGACGCTGGGAGGGTGGTTTGGTGGTGGAGGAGGCGGGATTCGTGGCTGAGGAGCTGTAGACTTGGGAGGGAGAAAGGGGTTCCAGACACATCGTAATGGAGGTTACGACAAAATCAAAATCAGAACCGAGGCCGACCAACAGGAAGGTGATGAAATCGGAAGTGTGAAGGACTTTTTCGGCCGCCGCGAGTGTGTCACGAAGATGTTTGGCCTTTTGGTAGTAGTCGGTAATCGATTTTGACCCTTTTTTAAGGGTCGTGAGTTGATATTGGAGTTGCATTACACGAGCATGAGATTTGGACTCAAATAGAGTCTCGAGAATCAACCAAATTTCATGGGAGGTGGTGGCTTCGACGACATGGGCAATGAGGGTTTCAGTGAGGGAGGAAATGAGGACAGACATGATGGTCTGGTCTTGCTGCTTCCAGATCGAGTAGGGAGAGGAGATTTTTGGGGGAGAGTCGTCGGACGGTGGTTTGGGCGCAGGGATGGAGACATCGATGTATCCAAAGGCATTCCGACTGTGGAGGTAAGACATGAGTTGAGCCTTCCACAATAGATAGTTGTCATGGTTAATTTTACGGTGATGAAATGGGAGGGAGATGGGAGGGAGAATTTTGGGAGGTTTGATTCAGTCATGAAGGGAGGGAAAAATAGAGATATGATCGAGAGGGAAAGAGATGGATACGGACGTGGGTCCTTACAGGGATCTGATACCATGTTAAAAATGTAAACAGAGACAAAGAAAGTATAGAAATTGTAATTTCATTCTCCTCAATTGATCTATGTACAAGTGGTGGTATTTATACATATTACAATGCTCTGGATGATTCTGGAATACATGTTATGTATCAGTATTTTGGATGTTTCTGGAATACATGCAGTGATTGTACGTTCTGGATTCTTCTGGAGGAGGTGACTGTGTCTTTTGTTGAGGTGGAAGTCTGAGTAGTGCTGAGTTGGCGCTGGGAGACTTAACCTTGTTGTTACACCCAGATCAAAGTTTCCCATGATTGGCACTCCAACATCTTCCCAAGCCAATTAAGTTCCTCCACTATCCCCTCTCTATCATTCGCTAGCACGAAGAACGGAAGCAATAGCAAGAAAAAAAAGAAGACCAACGGGAACATCTGGTGAGCACACAACACTCTTTTGATTATTGAATTACTTTCTTGACACAAATTTGAAAATTTTGTGGGCTTCTTCTTCCTCCTCGATTGAACTCTCCTCCTTTTTTAGATTTTAATTTTGTTTTGCCTTTGTTGATTCTAATGGAGAGGTCATTTCTATATCGTCGAAGACATTTTTAGAATCATATCGTTACGTCTGTGAGATATACAATGAAGGACTCCTACGAGAGCGAAAACTGTAATAAATGCATCGGAGAAGACACAAGGTCACCTGGATGTTATTGAAAAGAATTTTATAAAACCCTTCATTATTTTTTTGTGGTTCATTTGTAATTTAATTTTTTTATGTATTTTTTTATTAAGTCACTAATAAAATTTTATACATAAGGTTTCTTAAAAATATATATCTTAGAAAAAATATTTCTAATTTTTCGTGGGATATAAATTTTCAACTAGAGGCACTAAGTCTTAGAATCGACAAAAAAATGCAAGACTTTCATCCCGATTACTTCTTTGAATCTTTTAAGAGTTCAACAAGAAAATGCAAACTTACGTTACGATAACCTCTCCAAATCTTTCATGAATCCATGATAATATATCATTTTGTTCTTTATCTTGTATTTTTATATTTATAATCAACATATGAGGTATTTGGGGAGACGATGACAATGACGATGATGTAGTTTTAACTTGAAAATCTTATAGAAAGAAAAAAATATTTAAAATAAAAAATAGAAGATACTTTTTGTATTATTTTTAATTATGGGTTTGAAAATTTTCTCACATTTAAAAGCATTCAGGGTCTGTTTCAAACCCTATGGAAAAAAAAAGAAATAAAAAAGAAATAAAAAATTAATCATTAATATTTCAAAAAATAATTAGTAAAAAAAAGAATTTGATCATTATCTCATTTTTACTACTTATTTTTTTAAATAATAATAATCATAATCTTATTTTTTTCCGGTAAATAAAATACAATAATGAATACAGTGTGACAATTACTTTTTGCATTCATTCGGAAAATAATATTAAAATTTCCCAAGAAAATGTCTTGAAAGGGCAGTAGCGGTGGTTGATTACTTGATTTCCCATCAAACCACTTGAGAAGATTCCTACTTCCTTCATCGGCAACTCTTGCTGACTTAAATTTCATCAAATGAGCGTAGGAAATATTAGGTGTGGGAAGGAGAGGAAAAACGAATGAAAGGGAGAAAAAGTTATAACATAAGCCGATAGCGTAAAATTAGAGAGAGAGAGAGAGAGGAGAGGGTGCAGGTTAAAATAAAAAAGGAAGAAGCAGGTAAGAAGAAAGATAAGAAAAGCAAAGCCCACTCGGGAAGACAGACCAAGACTCTCCGAGGTCGGCCACGTTATGGGGACAGGGACCTGATTTTAATATTAATAAGGTGGGGGAGGTAGTGACGTCATCATTTATCTGTAATCCTAGTGGCTTCTTTTAAGTAATTTTATTTTTTTAATATTTATAAAATTACTATATTTTGGTCAAATCATTGTGGGGATGGGAGAAAATGGACGGCTGGGATGAGCCGAGGAAACGGGGACGGAAGGAGAAAAAGAAAAACGAGGAAGGCGAGCAGACGTTTCATCTCTCATGGGGGCTTCAGACTTATAAGTCAGTCGCCGCTGTCTTTCTCTCTCTCTCGTTGGTCACCGTCCCCTTCCTCCCCCTGCCCCATCTGTGTCTGTCCTCTAGAGAGAGAGAAATGGACACCTACTGGCCAAGGGGGGTAGAGAGCGACCCGACGCAGACAAATAAATACGCCTCTTAAAGAGAAGCATGAATCTTTTTATTAGGTAGAAGTAGAGAGAGAGAGAGAGCGAGAAAGAGAAAAGGGCGGAGATTTAGGTATGTGAGAGAGATGAGATGCCTCGTTTAAAGGTCTCCTTTGGAGCCTCAAGAGTGGGAAGCTGAGATACCAACAAGCGGTCGAGCGCCACGGTTAGAGAGAGAAAGGGAGCACTTCTCTTTCATCGCTTTCTTTCCTTTCTTTATAGACTTCACGTTTACAAGGACTACTACACAAGGTTTGATTTGGCATTTTGGCTTTGGTCCTCCTGCCCCTTATTCCCCCTCCCATTCTTCCTTATTTTCCATGTCCAATATCCCATTCCATTTTGGAGGCCAAACCGACCGCAAACCCTCCTACCCTTTTTCTCTCTCTAAAACCTCCGACCACCTCCCACCCCGCCCTCTCCGCCTATTCGCCTTCTTTCTTCTCTGACTTCCATCGATCTGCCCATCCATAGCCCGATTTCGGTCATTTTCGTTTTATCTCTCAGGTACCTTTTATTCCCCTTCTCACTTATCGGTCCGTACATCCCATATTGGGGTTGGTTAACGCCGTTTCTTTCTACGATTACCTGTTTTTTCTCTTATTTGGGAGATTCCGTTTCCGATCTTTCTCTGTTGTTTGGGTTTTTTTTTCTCTTTGTCCTGGGTTTTATGTAATAGCTCTGCTCGTTATTTTCTGTAGAGTTCCCGCCGTCGTTTGGCTGGTTGATCGACCATGTTATGAGACCGCCTCTTTGCACGATTATTTTAGATTTTGTTTTTGTTTTTTAAGGTTACTTCCTTTCCAGGTCTTTTTTCCGATCTGTTTCTCGATTAATGCATGCGCGTAATTATGTTTTGCTTATTTTTGTGATTTTATTTGGGCACGAGTTTCTATTTGGTGGGTTGGATTACCTTTAGCTGATCGTATCGTGTAAGGCGAGGCGTCTTTGCGGAACGCCGACGATAGTGGTTTTTGGGTAGGGTTTGACTGGTGTGATTTTTCCGTGAAGCTACAGGTAGTTGCATCCCTAAAATTCTCTTGAACACGTATAGTAAACATTCTCAAATTCCTAATTTCATTAAAGCTGAAACCTTGAATGTTTATGTGAAATAGTTCGTTCGTCTTCTTACGATCCATCTCCTCACTCGTCTCTTCGGTCATACTCTTGCTTCTAATGGTTTTTTTAGTTCTCAACTTGGCTTTGTTTATGTGCATTGTTTTAGATTCTGAAATTTTTACTTTAGTAGCTGGGTAATAACAATTCCAATCGGAAGAGTTGAAGATGCCATCCTAGTATCGTGTGTCCTGAAGAGAGATGGATGTCTTCAATCCATAAAATCAGCTTAGAGGCTTTCAACTTTACCCAAAGAAAAACAAGAAAGAAACCTTTCAGAGTTCACCTTTTCAAAATTGGCCTTTTCTGTAATTTCCTGAGGTACCAAGAAGTCATGGGTGGCGTCTTCTGAAAATGCCTAGAAGTTGCTTCTTTGGCAAATTAAATGAGAAATATCTGGTGAAAGGTAAGGGAGGTACTGAACGACAGAACGAATGTGGTGTTATATTTTCATTAAAGAACTCTGAAAAGACTAACAACGCTGCCACCGTATTTTCATATTTGCTGTCGTTGTCTGTCCTTTGATGAGATTATCTGTTGGTTATCACTCTGCGGTTGTTATGCAAACGAAAGTTCTGAATTGTCATAACCTGGAGAAGAGGTTACTTGAATTATCAACATTTTGGTTACCTTATGACATCTGCCTTTTGTTCTGAGCAGCAGTTTGGAATTGGTTCTCCAATTCTTGACAAGATTTGGCAAGCCATTGAATATTTGTAGTGCCTGTGGTATCTTACTTGGCTATTAGTTTTATTTTCACTAGTCTATCTTTATGTGTGAGGTGGCCAACAAATTGCCTTATTGTGATTAAATCGTTTGTTAAAAAGCCAATTAGCATCTGGGTTGGCTTATTTGTGCAATGTAGCAGGTTTCTGCTAGTGGACACAAAACATCTATTTACTTGAAAGCTTATTGCTCTAATGGCCTTCTTCATCATAAGGGGTAACTATTATACGAGTTAAAACATCTTATAGGGTTTAGCACCATAGAAAAGCTGTTTGCAACTGTAGATTTCAATTTGTCGTGGGTTGCTGGGTGTCTATTATCCTGCTTTTTGCTTCCTGTATCTTCAAGATTTTTTACTCTAATATTATGTGCTTCTTTGATCCTGGAAGACTCCATTTGTGTCTGGTCAGGACTCTGTTTTTGGAAATTCTTCAGAAATTTCAAGATGAGCCTCCATTTGGGTTTCCACTCATTTGTGCTATAATGGTGGTGTATATATGAACATCTTTGAATTTTTTATGATTATGCCAAAGTTTTTTTTTTATTCCTTTAGGTATTTTTTTCTAAAAAGAGAAATTCTGTGTAGGTTGGAGAAACCACTTAAGAATTTTTTTCTTTAATTATTATTTTTTGTGGAAAGAAGAGATGTTAAGATGTTATAGAAGGTATAGAAAGCTAGGGAAATCATCACTCTTTGCAAAATAAAGTATGCTGATTACTTAGGAAAATGGAATCTGGATTATTGAATATAAATGGCTTATTGAGATTGACATATGTTGGCAAAATTGTTTGAGAGAGAAATTTGATCCTCTGTCTGAATTTTATTGGTTAACTTTTGAGTTACCTAATGTTGTCAAATAAACACTATTTACTGAAGATAGCTTAAGTTCTGATTTTTATTTTTGTGTGTGTGGTATATATGTTGATGAAAAAAGTTTAACTTCTACTTTAACATATGGTGTAGCTAATGTAATAAACTGTTTAGTTTATGGAGTACCAAAAGGAACTTGTAGGCATTGCCTTATTTGTGGTATTCAACAAGTCTAACTTGTTACACTCAATCTTAATATGAGGCTTTAGTGGCTAAAATGCACTTGCTCTGGCACTAGATAATTCAGGGCCTTAGAAGACGACTCTAAAAACCATGTGGTCATGAAGCTTAAGGTGTTTACTTTGTAATTGTCTTACATGAGATTACGTTGTTTGGGCAAAGTGTGTTTTAGTGGAGGCTTCAAATGATATTTATTATAATTAATATGTTTTTGCAGATGATCATAGTCTCTGTAGGTGCCTTGCCTGCAAAAGTTAAGGTTGGCCCTTGAGAAACGGTGAACTTACAAGCATCTCTGGCTTGTGTGTTCCACGAATTTACCAGTAAGACATGACTACTGGTTGAGTCATTATTTTAGTGAAAAATTCTTTCAGAAAATGCAACTTATCATTTGGTTTTATTTGCTTTCAAAATTTCCAAATGTTTTAATCGTCTCCCCCCATTCTCTTGGAAGTGTTTTTATGGTTTCTCTGAAATATAACTTTCCTTCATTATTTAGCAACATTATGCTCATAAAGCTTCATTTGTATTGTAGATCACATGATTTCAGATCTGTAGCTGTGGTCTTGCTTGTGACATATACTTCCTCCTATACATTTTAATAAGGACAAGTTACGCATCAGAAATGCATAGTCAGAGGAGTACTGTCCAATCCTTATCGGAGACATTTGAGTTTGATCATGGATCTAGCTCTAATAGCTCTGGTGTGGATCAATCTCATTATTGGAACAATGTGCTTAATCCTGTGGACTCACGTAACTTGCCAGATTTTCTATTGCCCCCTACTGACACAAGTGCTGCGTACACGAGTTCAATTGGTCACAGTAGTGGTGGCTTGCCAAGCTGGAATGTTGGAGGCCCCACCTCTAGTGATCAGATAAGGCCTCATTCCAGCCATGAAGAAGCCAAAGTGGAGCAATCATGGCCTGATTCATTCACCAGTCATCCGGGACCTAGTTTGGGCTTAGAAGAAAGAAGATTCGAACCAAGCAGTGTTCTTTCTTTGGAAAGTGTCAATATAAACCTTAATAGCAATCAAGTCACTGGAGGATCATGGTATTCACAAGGTTCTACTTCTAGTGATTTGCTTCAAAACACAAACCTCAATACCGGATTTGTTGGAAATGGTGCCCAGGTCATAGGGCCCCATCCTTATAAGCCAGGTGGATCTGAAGCTGAGCAGATGCTGCATTCCACTACTGCCGTTGATCCATGTGCATCTGCGTCTGGAACTACTGTTGACTACCTTGCAGAAGCTGGAGAAGCTAGGCAAGTTGGTTCCTTGGATGGTCAACGTTTATCCTGCAAGCGGAAGGCCCTTGAGGCTGTTTCTGGGCAGTCTTCTTTAGGTGCAAGCCCAAGTTTCTTCCAAAGAGCTGAGTGTAGTGCATGGCATCCAGTCTCTGCTCGACATAATACTGGAAGCAGCTTAAGTATATCCAGTGGTCCTGTGGAGCAGAGCTCTAGTGTGAATCCTCGTGAAGAATTGATGAATCAAAGATTGGGTGGTGGTACAAGGACTCTTGTGACTGCTGACAACTATCCTGCTTTTACTGTGGCTGAAAGTTCACAGAGAAATTTTCGTATGAGAATCAACCCTGGGCTGCAACAAGATTCTACTGCTCCTAATAGTTTGTGGGTTGCAGGTGGTAATGTCAATCCAAGGCGAGCTCCTGTTTGGTCATCCCATCAGACTTCCAGAGTTCCTCCATTTAATCACTTGGTGGAACCGAGAGCTGCAGGGACAGCAGTGACCAGTACCAGTGCCTCTTCAGCCCCACATCTTCCTACTTATCCAAGAAGCTTGAACCCTTACTCTTTTCATGGTGCCAGCAGTTCAAGAGTTGGTTCTGCATCAAGTTCTCCTGTCATTTCAGGAGAGAGAGCAGCAACTTTTAGAGAAGAGGTGAACTCTAGGACTATTCCTAGAAGCATCTCAGAGCATCCAATGTTTGTGCCTGTAACTGATGTTAGATCTCTCTCAAATGGGAATATGAATGCTCCTGCAAATGTTGCATCATCATCTCGAGCTAGCACAAGTGCTGGTGGAATACCCCCAGCTTCTGGTGTGACATGGATAGCTCATCACAGTCCCCCACCACATCATCCACGTAGGCTCTCTGAGATTGTGAGGCGGTCTTTATTTCCTGCAAGTGACTCTGGAGCTCAGAGTAGTAGTTTTCCTCCTGTTGGTCCACCAGGTCCCACCTCACCAGAGATGTTGCTGTCATCAGGGTCCTCTCACCATGGAGGTAATCAGCACTCATATCTCAGGTCATCATTGTGGATGGACAGGCAAGGTGATGGTGTTCTAGGGGTTCCCCTGTCGCTTCGGACTCTTGCAGCTGTCCCTGAAGGAAGAAGTAGACTGGCAACTGAGGTTTGCTCCTGAATACTAACAGTTTATATATGCTATTTTTTTTTTAGTTACATACAATTGATATAGTAATTATTTGAAACCACATGTACTTCGCAAGTATCAAATAGAAAATGCTATGACATTGAGAAATGAAAAATAACCGGAACACGAGACTAATGCCATGTCCAGAGAAAATCAGAAGCATTAGGAGACACTAATTAGTGCAATACCTCTTTATTATTATTATTTTTATCATTGTAGACTTGGTCGAGTGTCAGCTTTCAAAATTTCCTCTCAACTTTATAACAAGGGTAAATTTTACTAGTTCGCTATGCCTTGTGTTATTAACCCATTTTTCAACTGCAGGAGCAGGAGTTGTACTTTGAAATAATAGTTGATAGTCAGTTTTGTCAAATTAAGTGCCGGTTTGCTTTTTCCTTTTGGTGCTAGATGCTATGAAAAACTTTTTTTTCTTTTAATTATTTTTTAACTTTACATCAAATCTCTAATGTTTATGTTGGAGGGTGAAAAGTTCCCCAATGTACAGTTGTATGTGCTCCACTCCAAGGGTAGTTGTTTGAAGTGAGAGTGACATTATGTAAGAAAAAAATCCTCCTTAACTTTTGGTTTCAAGAGATCCTATACTTATTAGTTGGGAAGAGACCTCTTAACTTTGGTTAATCATTGTGGGAGGAATCAACCCAACTTTAACGTGGTGTTAGAGCCAACATGGGCCTGTATGTGTGTTCTATGTGGCTTCTATGTGCATTCTATATGGGTCAATTGTGTTGTCATCTATGTTTTGAACCAGGTTTTCTGTTAAGGTATGGACCTAGGAGTGTTGGAGGGTAAAAAGTTAGGCTGGCTATAGTTGCATGTGTTCTATGTCTCTGTCGAGTTGTCTGAAATGAGAGTTGATGTGATTTACGTCTCAGGCTACTTCTCTGAAATGAGGGTTGTGGTGTTTGGGAGAATAATCCTACATTGGTTCTTTGTTTACTTGGGAATTGACTTCCTAACTTTATATGGCCATTCTGGGAGAAAATAGTAGTCTATAAGGTGAAATCTGTAAATAGATTTTGGGATATGTCGGCTTTATAAGTAGGAGCTTAGGTATAATGCTCTCCCTGTTTGGTTAGAGAAAGGAGTGGGATTTGAGATAAATAGTTGTATTCATTGAGTCAGAGGATGATTAGGTTATTGAAACTAATTATAATGTATTTAATAGTTTGTGCTTAACAAGAGATAGAGACATATGCTCTGGTAATTGTTATATGCATGGGAATGAAATGAGAAAGCAATGAATGCTGCACTTTGTAAACATCTTGAATGGACGACTTGTTGTTTGATCATTGATGTGTATTTTGATTTTATATACAGATACGTAATGTGTTGGATCTTGTGCGTCGGGGAGAAAACATAAGATTTGAGGTAAGTTACTTGATTGTGTGATGTCGGTGTACACTGCTGTATGAATGAGTGTTTGATCTCTTTCATGCTTACGAAGATCTGGTAGCATTTGTTGAAGTTCGAATGGTTGTGACGTTTTTGCAGGATGTTGTGATCCTTGACCAGTCTGTATTTTATGGAGTTGCTGACTTGCATGATCGTCACAGAGACATGCGGCTTGATGTAGATAATATGTCTTACGAGGTTGAAGACACCACATGTGGAACTCAATTTTTATTTAAATTGCCATCTTCGTTGTCTTTCTAAATGTGGGGTTGATGTTTCATATTCAGGAATTGCTGGCATTGGAAGAACGCATAGGAAATGTGAACACTGGATTGAGTGAGGAGACTGTTCTGAAATGTCTGAAGCAGCGGACATATGCATTAGTCACAGCAGGAGAGACTCAAGACGTTGAACCTTGCTGTATTTGTCAAGTAAGTTGAGAGCTTCTACGGGACTTCTGGATGACTGGCCGTGAATAATATTTTGACATAATTTGACGGGTTGTGTGGCAGGAAGAATATGTCGGAGGAGTGCAGCTTGGCACATTGGACTGTGGGCATGACTTTCACTCTGCCTGCATAAGGCAATGGCTAATGCTCAAGAATCTCTGTCCGATTTGCAAAACAACTGCCTTAGTTCAATCGCATTGAAGGCCTCTTGAGTCATTTTGTTCAATGTTCTTCTTTATTGAACCCAATACCCGTGGCGAATCATATTCAGTGGGGAATTTTTTTTATTTTTTTTTAGAATATAGTGTTATGCGACGACCAGTGGAGGCGTGAGAGTAAATCACCCCTCTCGTCCTCGTGGCATCCTTATTATTTATGCGCAGTAGCTCCGAAGTGATAATACTTGGGTCAATTATTTTTTCAAAGAGTAAGTGCATGTTCATTGTGTTTCCAAGTGAGCAAGTCATCGTCTACATAATTCGTCGAAACAAAATGTCACGAGAGCATTGTCAGAGAAGTCATTGATGGGAAGCTGCACCTACTTCACTTAAATGTAGGCTCTCTCTCTCTCTCTCTCTCTCTCTCTCTCTCTCTCTCTCTCTCTCTCTCTCTATATATATATATATATATATATATATATATATATGGTTGGACAGGGCTGGTGCGACTTGATACACCTCAGCGAGTGAAACTAAATACAGTAGATAATACCCATGAATGGGGTTAACTATCATAGTCAGTTGGATGCCTTGGGGTTGTTGAATCCAATAAAGGAGTACAGTATTGAAACTAAGTTGATGCAATGGCTCATAAAGCCTACAATTTATAGACTGAGTACTCGAGCAATTTTCACTTTCTATTCTACATGAGACTATAGCTGGACTTTTGCTTGTTGGCTCCTTACTCCACCTTTATACCTGCATCGTAGATGAGACTCCGTTTTTTTTAGTGCTCTTTAGTCTCCTCCTCTAAGTAGCCCACTTGTTTAGGGAGAATTTTTTTTCTTCTGCAAACCTCTTTATTGTGGGTTGATTATATAGTCAACACTTTTTATCTATTTGGGCTGATCATTCATGCTTCTATCATTGATCGATCAATCAATTCCAACGACTTTTATTTTTTGAATTTCCTTTGTTTGTTGATCAATCAATCATTTTTTTGAAATTCCTTAGCTTATTGATCACTCAGTCTTGTGGGCATGATTGATCGAGCTTTATAATGTTTGCCTACAATATTCTAGTTGATAGGTCAATTATGAGTTTAAACTTTGAACTTTTGTATTCTCGTTAGTTGATCATTCCTACAAAGGTTGATCGATCATACCTTGTACATGGAGCCTTGTTGCTCTCTGATTGATCAATCATATATCTAGCCATGATTAATCATTCAATCTCGCAATCTTCTATAATAAAATTTTAAGCATTAAAAGGCTAAAAAATATATTTCTAAAACATTTGATTTATGAGTTAAAACATGGTTTTAGAAAACATGATATCTTAAAGCTCTAAGTCATGTTTTTACTAAGTGATGGAATTTAGTTGTCTACTCTTTTTACGGTACTAGAGTACTAGACTTTTGACTTATGACTCTAGTCTTAAAAAAACAAAAAGAATTTGATAGTTTTCTTATTTTTGGAACCCTATGGAAAAGAAGAAAAAAAAAGGAGAATTTGATCATTATCTCGTTTTTACTAACTATTTTTAAAAATAATAATGGTCAAATTCTTTTTTCTTTTCTAAGAGTTCCGAACAAACCTTTTAACAGACACCTGTTATATAACTGGTTGGATGCATATGTTCGTTAATGATCTGAGTTTTAACCCATTGATTTGGTTTTACTCTTTTTCCTAAAACTAAAAATATTTTTCTCAAGAGCTTCAATAGTGAACTCTCAAAATTTCATCAAATTTCTATTAAATAGAAAAAGAATATGGCTCATTTCGAAGGCAGCTATATGTACTTCACAGCATTCAAATTTGTGTAGACCTTCTGCTCATTAGGCACGATCAGCTATCTATCAGCTGACTACTTTTTACAACTATGTTACATACACTCAGATTTCCCAGCTGGTTGAATAATTACACCTTGTCCTCTATCGCTGCTTCATGGCACTCAAATCCAGACAACTCGAGCCATGTCAAAAATGCTTCAAATATGAGCCCAAGATAAAGCTTTATTGAACAAAAGGGTCAGCAAAAGTATTTCAAGGAACAGCCTCAGACTTCAAAAATCCAATGTTTCACTCTTGACATCATCAGTGGGCAAGTTTCTTCCTGTATGCAAACTGAAAAATCACAATAAAAATAAGAAACACCATGACAGACATCTTCGCAGCAAACATTTGTTGCATCAAGCACCTCTCTTCTACAAACTTGAAGTGCCATTGAGAAGGTGATAAGAGGACTATAGGAAAACTGTCTGAAACTAAAAAATGATGAGGAAAAGAAAGATCTTTACAAATGTGATGTGTTACCTCTGAAGATGTTGAAGAAATAACTCGTTATCTATTACATCCTTCGGGAGTATATCTAGTGAGTTCCTTGGAGGTAGCCCGCACGCTTCCAAACAGTGTCCCTCCCCCAGAGTGAATGTCGAATGTTCTTCTAAAGTATGAAACACAGTTCTAGGTTTATTCACATTAGTTCTGTCTGACAGACCAAATATAGAGTAAACAAGAGGAACTTGCACACGTTTATTTCCTATGGACTTGGCAGAGAGTGGCCTTCATGAAACCACAAGATGAATGAATTATTTCACCATGGACAACTAATGTATCCGAAAGTGGTCAAGTACCAATATGAGTATTAGCCCTGAAGTCTAAAGTAAATTTCTCATGCCTCAAGTGCAATGGAGAAACAGAATTTCGACCACGAGGCTACCCACATTTAACTGGTCACCGTGCAAATCTGTTGTTGCTGAGATGCAGGTGTTTTTGTTAAAGACTAAAAGCTGAAGAAGTGATCATGAGTGTGAATTGAATGAAACGGTAATTTGTGTTTATGAAACGCACCTGATGGGTTCACAGCAGAGTGGTTAACATCTAATTGTGGTCGTGATAACATGGCCTCTGCATGTATCTCCTTCAAAGTATAAATAAAATGGTCAGCACCACTCAAGTGATCTCATGTGATGATAATTGTTCAACAGTGACGACTTACCTTGTCCGCAGTTTTCATCTGAACAGAACTTTGATGAGTACGTGATAGGTCCAGGCGCAAAGATGTCTCTGTATTGGCCATCTTCATCATACTGGGTAAGGTGATGTGTTGATGAGAAGATGTGGACTGATTTGATAGACCAAATGGGACTTTTACTGAGGAATCTGCGTTTGAGGGTAGCATGCCCATTCCCATGTTGTTCATGTGGATTTGGGCATCTCCTGGGTCCATGCCTATCCGCATCTGGGACATTTGCAGGGGTTGAAATGTTCCAGGTACATACATTGGGTGTAAGTTTAGCCCATTTCTCATTGACAACATCTGTGAAACCCCAGGATGCAGTTAGAGAAATCATTTTCTGGAGAATGATTTAATCTTTGAAGTATCAAGGAACACCACGAATTGCAAAAAATAGAGGGAGTTCAGACCCTAATGTCAACTTTCAAGCCTCAGTGGATTGTTCAATTCCAGGCATTTTGCAACAATATAACCTCCACAAGTAGAACAGCCACTCGTAGTAACAACAGTTAAAGTTTCATTGACATTCAAACATCTTTAGGTCTCTACGTGATTTTTTTTAGAAATGTTAGGGCTTCTATATTTGAATAAAACATAACTTCTCTTTGCAATTGATAGTGTTCTCTCCTGTAAGGTAACTGTAGGGCTACAGCTCCCTCCCATGAGATAACTATAAGATTACAGTGTACAAGAAACTAATGCATGGGAGCAAATTCATGTAAACAAACAGATAAAGAATAATAAGGACTATAAAATAAGACAAGAGTCCTCTACTTTATTAACTACGGGGACTCTGCCTTCAGAAGGAAAAGTTAGACGTTGAGTTCATTGCCAGCATAGCTCTTCAGTGCAGAGTCTGAACTTATTGCAGAGGACAGCAATCTCTCCTTTCACATGGCTCATGCCACACAAAACCCTGTAAATTATAATGGCATATTGCCATAAGATGCTTCACTAATGGCAGTTTTTTGCCTTTTAAGTAAAGCCTCTTCATTCCAAAACAATACATTTGGTACTGTTGAAATTTTAGGAATTGCCTTGTAATAGATGCTGCACTATTTGCAATGAACTTTTTTGTGGTTCTCAATATCTGGACCTCACTTGCTTGTAATTATGATTGGTACATATTGTTCAAGTCTAATCCATGACTGATTGATATGTGGAGGCTGCTGAAAGATCTAGCTGGTAAGTTACTGTGCAGAAGCTGTGAGTAGTACAAACGAGAGAGCCACACTCAAGAAATAATATCTCTATTAGGGTTGAAGAGGTAGCTGATCCTAAGATTGGTGATTGTCTCAATACACCATTTTATATTCGATAAGAGAGGAGTTTGTTGGAAATGTCAATTTTCAAGTAAAAGAAAACTTTCACTTTTTTTTACCAGTTGTCTGAATTGTTCTTATCAGAGGTATAAAGTTTTCTATTATTCTTTGATCAAGAATACTTTACCAATTTCCAGATTAATAGAATTTTTTTCTTCACAATAGCGGCCTTAAGACTTTAAGGAATGCCAACAGAGGACATAAGTTCAGTCTACTTCCAGATGATGACAAATTAAGATTTCAATGGTGATTGCTGTCCCAATGGAATGTGTGATCCCTTGTCCTAGTAGTAAAGGAATCAGAAAATTTAAATAACATGAAATAGATTTTATAATAAAAAGTATGTTTTGACATGCATGGTGAAGCTCTTGACTAGATGAAGGATTTTGAAATAAACTGATAATAGTTTTCTTACATTCAAAACTAAGATCAGAATTGTTCTTTTATGTCCCTCGGTAACACCTCTTTATAACTGTGTTGAATATTGCAATCCAAGGGTATATTCGTCATCTCACTTATGGAGAGCTTAGTCATTCACATCTCGTATGTCTATTATATACATGTTCCAGCAATTAGTTTTTGCTAATTCTCAAAGAACTTTGATGTACTGTCCAATAGAGAGAAGGGTAATTTAGACCTTTTTAATTTTTCTACCTACATTAACATAAAAGGGGCAGAGAGATTAAATTTGATGCCTAATCGCTCCATCCTGTCTTCTGCAACAACTTCTTTTCCCCTATTCTTTTCTCTCTTCCTTCCTTCTTACTTAATTTTATCCTAAATCTCCAACTTCACACTCTGTTAGAGCAAAGTTGAAGGAGTCTTTAGTCATTTGAGTAAGACACTCACAATCTTATTCCCATTTTGGAAATACAGTTACTTATTTCTTTTAATTCATTGAATTAGAAGCCATTTTTTGGAACAAAAGTCCCATTCTAAAACAATTTTTAACTTAAATAAAACAAAATGACAATTGATATGCATGTACACGCATGCCTTTGCTTGAATCAGGAGAAAGAGAGGAATTCATCGCAGTCAGACTGCAACATGAGCAGATACAGAGGCTACTAGGTGTAGCAAAGATTCAGGCTCTTGCAAACATGTTAACTTGTATCCAAATGAGGCAATACAAGGACAAGCAAATAGCAGTTAATTGAACACTGACAATTGAAGTGATGACCAATGCTTTCAACTATACACAAACAATAATATGAATGCAAAAGACAGAGCATTAGCAATCTCGATACACTACTGCATTCTTAAGTTCCTACATCTAGCTCCCAGTTAGAATGCATTGAAAGATGTATGAGTACAAACTAATTCTGGAAAGTCCTGAATATGGCAATTGACACACTTTTGATGAAAAGACAAGTAACATTGGTTAAAGGAATAAAACTTGAGTACAGTCATAAAAGATGATCCACTGCTTGGTAAAATTGACCAGAGGACCCACAAGTAGCCAAAATTACTATGGTTGTACCAGCTGTCATTACATTCATGATGGAAAAGTCCATGGTGTAATTGGATTGAAATTCCTGAAGCGAAGTGCCTAAAGTGTTCTCCACACTTTACCCTCTTTGGAATTGAAAATTTTCCTGTGTTCTACTACTGTCATCAATGGGCAGCAACCCTCTTATTTCCTGTGCCTGCTCCCTTCCTCCAAGACAAACTACCATCTTTTCGACTTACACCCTTATGCAAACCAACTTGCTGAAGGGCTCTTTCACAACAAGTAGAAGCTCCTGACAAAACCTTGGGAGTTTCCTTCATCTTCACATAGACTGCTTAATGAACTATATGTATCAAATCAGGCAGTTCCTGCTGGGGTCAGAATAGGCTCACAAAAACATGACCTCTGATGCCGCCCAAGTAAGTGATATCAATTTGGTGATCCCTGCCTGGGAGTATTAGATTGAGGGTGTAAAAGTTAGAAGATTTATTTTTGCTTAATCTCGATATGAAGAGGACTTGTTTCTCCACTTTACAAATTCAAAGGCATGTGTATCTTCTATTTGAACTAAATCCATGCCTCAGATAATAAAAATCTCTGGCTGGTCGTAATAATTTGTATAGATGCACAAGACAATGGTATTCTTAGATGCAAGGAGCATAAAAATAAGGGTTCACCTGCACTTGGAGCTGAAGTTGCTTGAGATATTCAATGGCTTCATCAAGCATTGAAGCCTTATCTGTCTGCGAAAATTAAGCGAAACGAAAAAATTAAATAAAAATCAAATTGTGGATTGTTGAAATCATTACGCTAAAAGGCTCGAACCTGTTAGGAAAACAACCCCACAGATCTTATACAAGGACTGGCCTGGTCGATACAAACACAAATTCCAACACTCCCCCGCACGGTGAAAACCCGTAGACAAATTCACCGGAAAAACCCGGGACAAACTCCTGGAAAAACCTAGGACAAAATTCGGTGGGAGCGAGACTCGAACTCGGGACCAACCTACTCTGATACCATGTTGAAACCAGTGCGCTAAAAGGCTCGAACCTTTTAGGAAAGCAATCCCACGGATTTTATACAAGGACTGGCCCGGTCGATACAAACACAAATTCCAACATGTGCGGGGAAAACCCGTGGACAAACTCCTGGAAAAACCCAGGACAAATTCACCAGAAATACCTGGGACAAAATTCGGTGGGAGCGGGACTCGAACTCGGGACCAACTTTGCTTTGATACCATATTGAAACCATTACGCTAAAAGGCTCGAACCTATTAAGAAAGCAACCCCACGGATCTTATACAAGGACTGGCCCGGTCGATACAAACACAAATTCCAACATGGATCAAACCAAATGCACGGTCGGGACTAGAACCCAACAAAAACCAATGTCTTTCGTGAAAGCCAGTACCTTGTTAGAATTAGGAATGAGATTCTGTAAGGCCTTCATTTTCTCATTAATCCTGCTCCTCCTCCTCTGCCCAGGCAATCGACAATTACAGAACTCAACATAAGAGCAAACAAATAAATCTAAATAGAGATCAAAAGCCATACATGAACAGAAGACATCAAAAACCTTTTCCGATAAATTGTGCACTTCAGCTGCTCTACTCCTCTTCAAGCCAGTCCGAGGCGGGGCCAGCTTACATGGCTCCTCCGCCACTTCAGTCCCTTCCTGCGTCATCGAGGATTAAAAAATAAAAATAAAAACCCGAAAATTTTGCAGCCAAAAGATAAAATTAAGAAAAAAAAAACACTGCAGAAGAAGAACGTAGGACTTAAAGCTGAGTTTAGTTACCCCCACCTCGCTCTCATACTCAAACTCGTCCAGTTCGACTGACTCCCCTTTCCTTCTCTTGAGTGGCGTAGGCCCGCAGCATTCCAACCTCATGGATGAAAGGATCGGCGAGGATGATTCCGCCACGGCGCTGGAAGCCCCATTCTGGCCAAAATCGTTGCCAAGAGTCTTGACATGCCAATCGGAAACGGGTACTTCCTTGGCTTTACCCGAGGCAGAAGGGGAGGCCGAGGAAGAGAGAAGATGACGCAGGAAGAGAGACATGTCGTCGTCCTCGTTAGCAGAATCCGGAGGCGGGGGAGAAGGTGAACATATTTTCCCATACATGGTTGCCGCCGACGTTCAGACACCCAACAGACAGCACCAGCAGGTCCTCCTGCGACACCATTCCAACGCCATCTCCTTAATGTCTCTCTATCTCTCAAAAACCCACCGTCCCCGTTCTCTCTCTACTCAGATATCTGCCTCAGACGTCGTAAAAAATTCCAAAAGAAAAAAGAGAGAAAAGAATTCTCAAGTTGATTTAAGCTTAAAGAGGAGGCTCGTTCGCAGGCTTGGCAGGGTTTAAACGACGCAAGTATTCGTTAAGGAGCGGGGTTTAAAGACTTTGGATCATTTGTTGGATATGAGTGATGGGCACCAACGACACGAGTTGTCGGATGCGCGGATTCACTGGGAGACGACGGGAGGGTGCGGGGCCCGCATATATTTATGGGTGCGAAAACCGATGCTCGCGATGGGCTTTTCATGTTTGACCAGAACGAGACTTTAGCATGTCCAGGGGCCCGCTCTGACACAATTGTCGCAGAGGTTACTGGGCCTTTAATTTTGTGGGCCGCGTTTGCACCGGCTGGTTGAGTAACGAGAAACCCGGATTTCCAATTCCAAAAAATGAGCGGATTCGAATCTCTATGTTAGAGTAGAAAACTCCAGCTAATTTTGGGGAAAAAATGACACTCCTTTTAAAAAAAAAAATGGTAGAAGATCTTCAAACATTTCTTCAAACCATGTATTTCATCTTTATAAAAGTGATAGTCAAAATGTGCAGGTGAGACTATAAGTCTCTACTAAAACAAGTTTGTAAACCTCTTTCTCTCATGTGAAGATCAAAAATAAGTTCTAGTAGCTTTGTGAAACAAGTTTTGGGGTTTGTTTAGAACCCTTAAAATAAAAAGAGAATTTAACCATTATTATTCACAAAAATAGTTAGTGAAAAAGAGATAATAATCAAATTCTCCTTTTCACTATCTATTTTTTTGGGAATAATAATGGTAAAATTCTCATTTTCTTTTCATTTATTTTCTTTTCCATGAGGCTCCAAACAGACCCTTGATGTTACAAATCAGAAAGTATGGCTTGTGGATAGAGCTAGGGAGAGAAATGAGCAGCAAGAGACTCAAAAGGGGTATGGAAGAAAAAATAATAGTTATGTTAAGTTGTGGAGCCTAATCAATGCCCTACGCGGATCGTGGTTTTATTAAGGGTAGTTTGAGAATTTTACTCTTGTACCGCGGTTGCCTTAGTTTTTTTTTTATATTTTGGGTGCCGTTATTAGGGTTTTATCATCATCTAAGGAACATCAGTTGTAGCCGAGAGAGGTTAGAGAAAAATAACACCTTTAAGTGTGTGCGATCTCTCTTGTTAACTATTTCATCTTCATAATGGATTACTACAGCGGTGAAAGATAGTCTCACCTTGAGGCGAACCTATATAAATCTTGTTATCTTTTTCGTGTTTGTTTTTTCTTTTCTTCCGCGATTATTAGTATTACTCTCGTTAGTTTAGAATTAAGGCGTCTAACTCCTAACAAGGTAGACTCACTTATTTGGGGTCTCCCTCCTATCATGGAGTCAACTACCTAAGGTTTGGACTAAAAGAGAAATTGTATTTGATGGAATGAATAAAAAGCTCAAAGAAATTAAATTTTGTAGAGCAAAAGCTCTAGGTTAGTTGGCGCCATTCTTTGGAATTTAACTATTGTTGATTTGGCACCACTTGTTCTCCTCTTCCCTCTTCCTTTTCTACATCTAAAAACAAACCATAATTACCTCCCTTATCCCTAATTGAGTGAAACATTCCTCCCCCTTAAGACCAACCTTGTCTCGAAGTTCAAGCTCTAGAAATCTTACTTTTATTTATTTGGCATTCTCGAATGTTACATCTTCTTTCGATAATTCCTTCCATTGAACCACATTGTCACGCGGTTAGATTTGGGCTAGGTCCGTCTAACCAAGCCGAATATCTACCCCGTGCGGCCTAGCTCTTCCCAAGAACTAGTCAGCCTCCTTGAGCTTCGGATCTTCCAACCAATACTTCACACAAGAAGTTACAAGCCAAATGGGACAATGAAAAGACCAAGATATAGAAGAGAAAAACCTACTTTGTATTGATAATACAAGATTACAAATGGTGGCCAAACACTCTTGAAGGCCAAGACTAAAAACTCTCTCTATACACTAAAAGAGTAAAGAAGGTTAAGGATTTTTCGACCCTTTTACAATGGGAGAGGCCTCTCTATTTATAGTCTCTCCTATTGCCTTTTGAAATCTCAAAAAACGCTCAGAAAACCGTTAGATCCTAAAAATTCGGTTTCTGGCGTCAAGGGGCGCCCTGGTCTGGCGGGCGCCTGGCGACCAGGTCGCCAGGAAACCCCATTTCGCGCGCGGGCGCCTGCGCCTGGAGTCCTGTCGCGCGCGCGCCTGCGCCTGGCGTCCTGAGGAAACCCCATTTCGCCCCGCCTGGAGTCCTGGCCGTGCGCCAGCAACCCCATTTCGCCCCGCCAGGATTCCTGGTTGCGCCCAACCCCATTTTGCCCCTCCAGAAGTGTCTGCTGGCGTGCTGCCTTGTGTCTGAGCTGGCTATTGGGGTTGTTGTGCACCTTGTTGCTTGGTCATCCGTTTGGCAAGCTCAAGTGTGTCTTCTTTTGCTGAAGTTGATGTCGGGCCAGCCATATGTGTGCGCCCCTCTGGGCCATGCCATTGCACTTGGCCTTGGTCGTTGCTTCTATTGCTGTGCACTGGACTTGCACAATCTTCCACCTTGGTGTTTGGCCACACATGGCTTCATCCTCCGTCTCACACATACTCAAATGGCTAAATGATTACTGTGCCAAAGTTGATCTTGGTTGCTACTTTGGGAGGACGAAGGTGCTGGCTGATTGATCCCGCCGTGTTGCTTGTTCTGGACGGCGAACCAGCGTCTCTACTGCGCGGTGAAGGTGACAATGTTGTTGAATATCAAGTCTCCTAAGTTAGGAAACTTGATTTAATGGAACACCAGCTTGAGCGTCTGTCAAGCAACCCGGACCAGACCGATTTAACCCAGCTACCCGAGGTTCCTTACTGGTTTTGTTCATGACCGAGTCAACTTGGACCAACTCAACTCGACTGAGTCAACCTGACTCGGCCCACTTATTTTCTGCCTTGGTTATACATGTCTAGGTTCTGAGTTCTATACATATTTCTTCTACGACTCGGTGACATTTGTCTACTATTTGACTCGGTTGTCTCTCCAGCTGAATTATTATCTTGGATTATTACTCAATTTCTACATACTATTTTGTGAAACTTTCTTATTTACTAATGGACTCATAACTGATTATTTCATATGTCCATATTACTCTTAAGGACTTTCATTATTTACTGGTTATCTACTGCTATACTATTGCAAATTTGGTATATGTTATTTGGTCATTGACAACTTTTCTCTTACCATCCTTTATTTGACTTTCACATACCCATTTGTGCCAACCTCTTGTGTGTTGCTTCGGTTGGTTTACCTTTATCTATATATATATAATAGATACATGTGTTTTTAAGTCCATTGAGACTTTTTATATGTACATGTGGGTCTTTTATTGTCGTTTTGTGAATGACAGGCATTACCCACTTTTCTCACCCATTTTTACCTTTCGAGAGTTGGTGCCCGAGTTGGGACACCGTGATGGAGGAGTTTATTACTATATCTATGTTATTTGGTTCAAGCTGGGATCACTACCATTACCACCCAGCTTGAGGAGAAGAGTTGGAAGATATGATGTAATTAGGGTGACACTAATATAATTAGTTTAAATTTATTGTCTCTTCTTCACTCTTATTAGGGTAAAGGGTATACTTGTAATATTAGTAGTTTTGGTACCTATAAATATACCTTATGGGGGAAGGTTTGAATTAAGTCCAATACCCTAATTTCTGCCTCCTTTTTCCCTCACATATTCTTCTCTCTTTTCTCTGTTGGACGTGTATCATACTCTATCCACTCTTCTTCTTCTCCCTTCTTCCTTCTCTCCATTGTTTAATCTCATTACCTATGGAATCAAGAAAATCAACACATAGTAAAGCTTATAGAGTATATAACAAAACTACTATGAGAGTTGAGGAGTCGTATATGTTGAATTTGATCAGTGAGACTCACAAAATGAAACTACAAGTCCAATTTCAGATCATGAAGAGGAAAGCCCTCTTGAATCATCCAGGGGATCTAAATGTCAAGACCTAAATCTCAAGGAGAACCCACAAAACTTGAATAAACAAGAGGAACTGACCAAGAACAACGAGTTCATCATTGATCCCTTAGAGCAAATCATTGGTGACCCAATGAGTGAAATGGAAATTAGAAGAGCAACAAGAACCTAATTTTTTTATTAAAGATAAAAAATATGATTTTTGGATTATGACAATGCACGAAAAACTTAACCAATTTGAAAAATCAAGTTTGAACTCTAATTCCTAGATAACCAATTTGAAAGAAATCAAGTTTAAACTCTAGTCCTAGACCCCAAAACCAATAAATCAAAGGTACAAAATAAGTTTTTAGTGTTGAATTTTTGGAAAAGACAAATATTTCACTAACTTGTTGTAATTTGAGTACAATGAGCTTCTATTTATAATAAATAAAATAAGTAGAATCCAATTATAATTAAATTACATTTGTCCCAGTTACACCCAAAGTCTAATACTTAAAGATAAGTCCTAGCATAATTAAACAACTGAACATAAATATAAGACTAAAATAACTAAAACACCTTTTAAATTAAACACTTTTGTGAGACATCCTCTCATGAGACGTCTGTCAAATTCTGCTATATAAATTATTGCTTTGTGAGAGTCAAGTAAGACTCTCCCATACCTGCTTTTCAACACTCCCCTTCAAGTTGGAGTTCATAATTTCAACTTGCAAGGAAAAAAGAAATTGGTCTTCAATCTAATTTGGCTGAAAAAAATTATTTATAGATGCCAGTTCTTCATTTTATATTCTCCCTTTTTGATTATATTGGTCACATGAAAATTACCATAACATGTAGAATAAAATATTTTTTTCTTGTACTTCTCCCCACTAGCTGGGGATAAAATGATGTAGAGGCCTAGCTTAGATAAAACACAATATGAGAGAAGAAAATCATTCATAACCATACGTTAAAACTCTATACATTAGTCAATATTAAAGAACTGAAATCAATTTTTAGTAAATAATATAAAATCAACCATTATGAGAGCGAACGAATAAAAATAACTGAAGTCAAGTACTTATTTGAATCCAGATGAAGAAGTTTTGAAACCAATAGTCCTATGCAACTTAGATAACCATGCCAAGTGGATGATAGACCCCCTTGAGGTTTGTGCCTCATGGGACCAAGAACTATTAATTTTTAATTTTTAATTTATTTAATTTTTAATTTAAAACTATGTGCACTGTTTTTTCTATTTAATTTTTAATTTATTTAAATTTTAATTTATTTAGTTTTTAATTTAAAACTATGTGCACTGTTTTTTCCTATGTATGTACTGAGTCAAAATTTTCAAAACTAATCCGAGTCAACCGAGTTAAATGATTTTAGGTTAGCTAGATTCGATCCGATTCCCTACTTTCCCATCTATGCTCTCGTCTTTTTCCTCTCCAAAATCCTGGTTGCAGTGAGCCACAGCCTCTCATACCAGTCATCACTTGTCACTTCACATGGCCCCTCACGAGACAACAGTTGAGGTGTGTTCTTTCTCCCATCTTCTGTTTCCGCTGCTTCAGTCCTCTACTTCTTCTATTTTCTTTACCGGTGAGGACACGCTTATTTTTCTTGAAGCATCCCCGACTTCTTGTCACCACTTCGTCCGTTTCAAAAATGCATCTTTATCCATCTTCAACTTTGGAACTCTAATATTCTTATGTTATTCGCAGTTTCTGTTATTCACTATGTTCATTCTTTTTGAATAATTGGATAAAACCTTGATTGGTAAGTCTTCTTCGTTTGGTCTATGTTTGAAATGAGGGAGGCCCGAAACCGAATAAGTAGGGCAGATGAGGTGCTTTCATTGCAAAGGATCAAGCTGTGCAAATGGTATAATTTTGATGGGGCCAGTAACATTGATGAGAGAATGCTTTCTTCTTTGTTTGTTTCTTTTGTTGTCAGTAGGGATTACTGTTATTTAGATTTTATTCCAATTTATGCGTAGACAATCTCTCAGATTTCTAAATTATGCTCTTGCTCATTATAGCATCTATGTTTGTCCTTCGCAGGTGGTTGTGGAATACAATTTCATCTGTCGTATTTTCTTTGCTCAACTTGTTCTCATACCGAGAAGAATTAAGAACTCCTGACTTTTAAATGAAATGGTACCGCTTCAAATATTGCATTTTTAGGTTTCTGAATTTATGTCCTTACTGGATTTTATTTAGATTTACTTCTATCACTGGTTTCAACAAAAAAAAAAAACTATTTGATTTCTTTAAAAGCTGCCAGAAAAACCCCACCCTTTTCGATGATTACATTTGGCTGACTACAGTGGAAAAGAGAACCGGCATAGTTCCATCAGAAATGCCCTCCTAATAAGTGTTTGAAAAATTCTCTTATACCTCTCAATAAAATGTTGATGGCTTTTATGTTCCATACTTGTTCCACTTTATAATTACATGCATATGAAATTAGTTTCATATGGAAGATTGAAAATCTAACATTTACTAGTTGACATGCGAAATATATCACTGATATATCTTACGCTTTGCTGAGGAGGCTATTTGATAATTCTAAAGGAATTTTGGGCCACACCTTACCCCTCTAACATCTGTAGCAGTAGGCTCATTAGCCCTCTTCTTTCTCTTGATTAAACAATACATAAGAGAAGGCAACCATCCATTAACCAATGTATAACAAGGTTGTTGGGTTTTCTTCTTTTCTTTCTCGTCTGGATTCAAAGAGTTACTTGTGGATGTAAGATAATGTTTCTGATAGGATGGCCATCTGCTTTAATAACTCCCTTACTGCAAATGATGTTCTCTTTTCAGTTATATAGGTTGCTCTACTTTCTTGATGGTGACAGGATCTTTGTCCCAAGTCTTCTTTCCTTGCATGGCACAGAAAAAGGAACATAAATCCATAAAATTTCATAGCGTCGGCAATGTTCTAGACCTGGCCATGGTGGACAATGAGTGTGTTCTATACCTGGTTCATTCCATGCTCTCTTCCTCTGTGATGGTCATGCTGTTATATCCACATGGTTGGGTCCTGAATAATAATTTAGGAGCACTAAATCCTAAGTTGTTATCCTCTGTCACTATTCTCATTATGTTTCTTCTCTCTGTTGCCACATTTTTGTTGACTTTTTTCTGGATTTTGATCTGTTGCCTGGTTTTCATTTGTCTTGATCAGAAGCTTACCTGTTGCCACTTTTCAAACAAAACAAAACTAAAGGTGTAGTGTGGGGAAGCATCTTTTTTTGACACTTCTTCCTATCTTAATTATTCAAACTAACCCTTCAAATCTTATGCAGGTTCTGGGCTTCTCAAATTGAAAAGCTACTCCAGATAATGATCTGCAGCTTCTCAACACGCCTATTTAATATCTGCATAGCTTCACTCTGTAAGATCCAGAAACTAGATAAGGCTGAGGCAGTTATTGTTGATGCAATTCGACTTGGATATGTTCCTGATGTTGTAACTTACAATACACTAATTTCTGCTTATTCGCGTTTTGTTGGAGTTGATGAGGCTTACTCAGTTCTTTATAGAATGAGAGAAGTTGGTATCAAACCCGATGTTATTACTTACAACTCTTTAATTGCGGGGGCCAGCAGAAACTGCCAGCCATCTCGGTCCCTGGACCTGTTTGAAGAAATGTTACATAATGGAATCCTTCCTGATACATGGAGCTACAATACTTTGATGCACTGTTTTTTTAAAGCTGGTCAACCTGTAGCAGCTTACAAGATATTCTGTGATATGGTGTCAAGAAATATCACTCCCTGTGTAACCACTTATAATACTATGATCAATGGCCTCTGCAAGACAGGAAATACTATTAATGCCCTGAGATTGTTTAGGGATTTACCAAGACTAGGGTTTACTCCGGGCATTGTCACTTATAATACACTTATTGATGGACTCTGTAAATCACATAAATCCGGATTAGCAGGAAGGGTTCTGAGGGAGCTTGCAAAATCGGGTTGCTCTCCAGACCTGACAACTTACACAACAGTCATGAAGTGTTACTTTAGATCTGGAAAGTTTGACCAAGGTTTTGAGATTTTCTCTGACATGAAGAGGAAAGGATATGCCTTTGATTCTTTTGTTTATTGTACAGTAATTAGTGCTTTGGCTAAATTAGGTAAGACAGAAGAGGCTTATTCGTGCATGGAAGATATGATGAGGGATGGAGTAGAGTTAGACTTGGTATGTTACAATACTCTTATCAATGTGTATTGTAAGGAAGGTAAAATGGACTTAGCATATCAATTATTGAAAGAGGTGGAGGATTGTGGCCTCCGGAGTGATGAGTATACCCATGCTATATTGATTCATGGATTTTGTAAACTTGGGGATGTTGATTCTGCTAAGAGGCTCTTGGGGAGCAGGTCAGCAGAGTCAAATTTGGTAGCCAACAATTGTTTAATTCATGGATTGTGTAGAGTGGGTCAGGTGGATTTTGCATTGAGATTATTTAATAAGCTGAGAATAAAAGATACTTTTACTTACTCAATTTTGTTGCATGGCCTTTGTAAATCTGGGAGGTACATTGTAGCATTCAACATATTAATGACTTGTTTAAGAGATAAGGTCAAAATTTTATCTTCTGCAAAACGTGCAGTTCGTGTTGGTCTTCGTGATTCTGGATTTAGGAAAGAGGAGAGGAAACTGAAGTCAGCAATTCGCCTGGCAAGGCTTTTAGTGTCCTAAACAGGGTTCACATATCTATTCCTCTTGGACTTTGCAGTATTCAATTTTTCTTATGGTGGAAAAACAATTTTGAGAATGGTGCAGGCAATGTTGTGATTTTATTAGTGTTGCAGGATGATGAATGCATATTCATAAGATCATTTATCCGTCTTATTTTGTGGAACTAGAGGGTAAGTTGACGGTCTTTGTGCTTGAGGGTTGCTTTGATGTGAAGGGAGACTTGTTACCTACAAAGAATAAAGGAAAAGAAATAGTGGATAAAAATTTGAGACTAGTCCAGCCTTATCGGAAACTTGCTTAAGGATAAGAAGGAGATACTCTTGAGGAAATTTCACAAAATATATATTTGGATGTCAATAATGAAGAAGATGCCTTGAGGAAATTCCACAGAATATATTCGGGTGTTCATGGATGCTTCGGATATTTCCAATTCTTTGAATTGAGACCGATTGGGACTTTGTCAGAGATTGTTATAGTTTCTCAATACCTGTAGAAAATGGTCGATGTTCCAATCCTGGCTTGAGCAAGCTGTCACATATGAGCTAAAATGAATATGGTTGTGGGGCCAAGACATATTGAAACTGTAAGCAAGCACTATCTTTTTGCCTTCTCAATTGACTGTTCTAATATCCCATCTTTATATTGAATATAAATTGCATAATCTGTGGAGAAGCTGTACTTAGAGCCTTCCAGAGTGCTTTGGTTCCATCAGTTTTTGTTCAATGTGGCTCCTCTATGTTTTGGAATTAGATGGGGCAAAATTCTTCTTTATATTCTGCTTCTACCGGTTTTAAGTCCATGGGTTCTGTTTTTTTGGGAACATCGGTTGCATACAGACTCACCCAAGTCTCCCACACACCCAATCCTCCTCCCCCTCCTCCCACCCCAACTGTTGAGCTTAAGGTTCAATCCTGTGTGTGTGCGCATTAATTTTCTGAAGAAGTATGACTTTCCCTATTTTATTTCATTGCATTTGATATGGCTGAGCCCTTTTTATTGGTTCATGGTTTAGTGTTTTGACTTGATTGCTTTGGATATCTTGGCTGATCCATTTACTGTACAGTTCTTTTTCCAGATTTAGAAGGGATGTCCTTCTGAAATTTTTTGTGAGCTTGATAGTGTTCTACATCAAATGGCAAGGAGCCTGAAATGTTGGCCGCACCAATCTAGTACTGCATAGTTTGCTTAAATGTGGTATGATTTCTACTATATGCTGTATAAATATGTATTTCTTCCTGCAATCTCTCACCGTAGATGATGCTTTCAAAGAAAAACCTTCCTGTTTTCAATAGGCTTGTTATGCATGGTTTTGTAAAATTTTGGTATTTAATGAGGCAAGGAAATGCCTTCCATACATTCTAAAAAAATAAAAAATAAAAAATAAATTAAAATAAAATAAAAATAAAAATAAAAATAAATATAGAGATGCCTTTGACAACATTATGAGTTTTTCTTTTAGAGTGTATCTCTAGGCTGCTGGCAGATACGGATGTAACTGAGGATCAATCTCAAATTAATCTTCGACTAAAAAATAAGTACAAAATAGAAATTTATATTTGAGCATTGCTAGCTCCACTTGTCTGGCTGATGATGTGACCATCTAATGGAATCTCATCACTACGCCATTTCACAAGATATTCTGATGGTGGTGTCTTTTTCTTCCCTTACTGCTGCTTCATGCATCCCTCCTTTCCAGCAGTGTCTCTCTCCTCGGAATCTCATCTTTTATCCACTATGGTATTTTTTCTCTTTTCCCCCTTTTGTCTGTCATTTCCTCTTCTCTTGTTCTTTTACTTTTTATTTATTTATTCATATGTATTTATTAGTCCTTTTCTTCATTTCCGTGACTCTGTTGTACTTTCCCATGTTTACATGGGCAAAAGCCTTAATGACCTTTGTTTCTTTATTTGTTATGTTTTTGGCTTTTTCAGAAGGGTAGTGGAGTTGTAGGAGATGATACCTGCTAGCATCACTGCTCACTGCCTATTGGTTGCTGTACATCTCATGCTTGACAGCCCCACAACTGTTGAGGTGAGTATCAGTTTGTCTTAGTTTAAACTTGTCTGGTGCAAAATTTCCAGCAATCTTCCTGAAATCTGATAACCTAAGATTTTGGGAATATGTGAGGACCTTGATGCTTTTCTTCTGATTAGTTTGTTGTAATTGTGCAATGATTTTTTCTTTTGACAATAAGGCCAACCTTAAAGTTGGCATGAATCTGTTACTGTTCAGAAAAATACCTTTTGTTGCATCTGTGCAAATCCATAGCATAGATATATATCCACAGTTTTTTTACTCTAGCTTCCTATTCTTCTTAGGAGTATGCTTGGCAGTCTAGAAAAAGAAAGAAAAGAAAAGAAACAGAGAAAAAAGTCAAATTTATATTGTTTGGAAGCAAAGAATCTGAGAGAGGAGAAATTATTCAAAAAAAAAAAATTCTCTCTTAGTTATAACATGTTGAAATATTTGTAAAAGGAGTATTTTGGTCATTTACCATGGTTGTATGTCCCTCGTCGGATTATTGTTAACTTATCTTTATGATAACTTTGTGTCATTAGGGAGATATAAGGGTTTCTATGTATAGGGGAATATTTGTTACTTTGTTATCTTTTTTTCATTAAGTTAGTATATAAATGAATAGAGAGCTTTATTTTACCTCTTGCTTGCTGAAAACGAGGCGGCCTATATAAGGCGCTTTATAGGCAGGCTTTAAAGCCCTCTAAGCTGCACATATTCAAGGGGTAAAGGCATACATCTTTCTTTTGGTTTGTACTCTAGGAACCTTTTTCTTTTCCAAATTCTATAAAACTATATAAGCCTCTTTAGTTTGGTTTTCTACTTGTAGTTTATAAAGGTTAAAATTTTGAAATGCTTTATTTTTAATCTTGGTCAAATAACAAACATATCATCTATAAAGGTAATAAAATATATTTTTCCTCCGTCACAATACCACTCATCTCACATTTTATGTCATTGTGTATAAGCTTTAGTAGGTTGTTTTGATTGGACACATATCTCATATTTATTTTTAAATCTATGTTATTTTGGGTCTAACATGACACATGATAAATTTTTATCTATTATAATACTCTTTGCAAAAATTACTTTTAATTTTAACTATCCATAAAAAATATAACTCTTCCCTAGAAAAGACCCTCCCTTGGTAATTACAACTTTATATGACTTTTTCGCCTAATCGACTCAAAAACGTAATATTTTTTCTAAAGTCTAGCACATAATGCATATTGTGGAAAGTAAAAGTATTCCCGGATGTAAACTTCAACTCTATTTTTCCTTCATTGATTACTTGAGCAATATTAAGATTGTCCATTATCACATATTTCCCTTAGACTTCTTAGTAGGAAGAGATAAAAGGAATATCATAACAAATATGGACAGTTGCTCCTGTGCTAATCTGCTAATCCACCAACCGGTTGGATTGAATGTCAAGTGTAACTCTAAGTTAGTTATAACTAACCTATCACCGATTTCTATGGAGTTACTCCCAATTATCATGTTTGCTTGAGGGGTCCTATTATCCCCTGGCCGTTTTGTCTTTACTTTTTTTCGTGTTTACACTAGTTAGAAAAGTTATCCGATTTTTCACAAATATAACAAATACTTCTGTTTTGTTCCTTCTAAATCTTTTATTTGGGCTTAATAAAGTATTTCTTATGTTTCTTTTTGTGAAGTTAGTCTTTCTTGGATTCTATAAAAAAAACAATTCATCTGACTTCATACCCATTCAATTTAACAAAACGAAAACTCATATATTATTAGAGGGTAGATTAGGGGTATGGTCATGGTAGATAGTTGGTCAGTCTACTGTTCCATTGTGTTATATTAAGTTAAGAAATATATATATATATATATTGATAACTAACAGATTGCATCCTATTTTTTGAATTTTTTTTTTACAAATAACTCCCTATTTTGCTTCAACAACTGGATGGAACTAGTGTAACTGGGTGAGGCAGAAATTAACCATCTATCTGATTTAATGTCAGATTTGATTTTAACAACATTGAACTAAACGGTCAAAAGATATTCTCAATCCTCAAAAGAAAATTTCAAAGATCCCTAACAAATTGCCCAAATTTTAGAAATTTCAAAATTCTAAAACCTAAATAAACTTCGAAAAAGTCCTATGTTACTCTTAAAAGTTGTTCAAGTTCCCTCTTTCTCTCACCATGGCTTTCAAGTAGTCCGTTTTGTCCTAGATTGGAGTCTAATTGGATATCCCATATACTATTACCATTATCTGGTTCCATATTAATAGCAAAGTATGACTGAATAGAGAATCATACTATTACGTTTTTCTAATAACTCTTATTTCTTGTTCTGAGTTGAGAATAAATCTTATTTTTTTACAAAACCTTTTTTATTACTTTGTCTTAGTCCAAACTTTAATATCAGTTCAATCCAATTGAGACAAACAAGACATCTATTGATTAATAAGTCCCAACTTGAAGATAAACTGAGCATATCAAATAGATGATAAATCTACCTCTTTCACTCCCCAGTTATTTCCACTCACCGCAATTTATCAAAGTCAATCAGCTGCCTTCTGTATCTCAAATATTCCGAGGATGAAGAGTCTTGAAACGCTCTCTATGCCGGATCACCACCATCGACTCCATTGGAACATTCCTAGCCAAACTTCGTACGTTACAAATTAAAATAACCATGAAAATAAGAAAGTCTAAGATGAACAAACAGCCAGAAAAGAAAATTCGCAGCTTATTTGCAATAACTACGGTCAGTTTGATGATTGCATGGCCTTGTTTGGGAGACCAAAAAAAGTTTTTCTTGCTTTCATTATCCTTGAAAAAAACACAAGTGACCGAAAAAAAGGGGGCCTGTCATTGAAGTTTACAGATGAAATCCAACTTCATTTCTCTCTCAACACAACGTAGCTGGGTCCATTTGTCTTCTGAATTTTAGATATTCTCCTCAAGATCTCAGCAAAAGCTGATTTGTCCTGCAATAACCAATCTCAGATTAAAAGGAGTGAATCCGTCATGCATAGACGTAAACTTTCTGCATAAAATACCCTAATTCAACTTATATCTGGAAAATTGCCAGTAAAGTGATTCATGGACAACTAAAAATGGGAGCCAACAAAAACAAAAGTTGCATATCATCCAACATGGTTAGGAAAACCGGATCAACATTTAGAAGGTCAAAGAGATGATTAGTGCACATAAGTGATGCATACAAAGATAAACCCTGAAGTCCATATTTTAGTAGAGACTATATTTTACAATTCAGTGTCCTACAACGGAATTAATCACGCAGCCATTGCCCATACAACTATGGGAAGTCTCTTTTTCAAAAAAGAGAAATTATGGAAAGTATCTGACTCATAATTAGAGCCTTCTATAATAATAAAAAAGAAAAAAGAGCTCCTATACCTTTTATCTACCAGGAGAACACTGTTTTTATATTTTTCTCACTTAAAAAAATATAAAAAAAGCTCCTCTAATCATTGCCTTTCCATAATAATGAATCTCCAAAGCATAAGCATTTTCCCACCAATTATCATGAGGTTCATCAAATACTTCAGACTCAACACCACAACACCTTCAGTCTCCCAAACCCAAATTAAATAGCACAAGGTACAAGTCCTATGCAACGACTGCAAATATCTATCAAACGTCTTTAAATTCTTTCAAAAAAATCAACTAGCATTAAAAAAGCTTTTTTCTTGTGATCTGCATTTTAAATTGAAGGACACTCAAGTGGCAGGAATAATAATCATTCAAAGTAAGCAATTCTTTTTTCCTTTTGAGAAACGAAGTCTAGTAAACAGATCTAATCAACATAAGACATTGAAAAAGTAATAAGAGATTAAAAATACATTAAAATAATCATCAATATAAATGTATTTCATCTATTTTTAGAAAAATATATACCCTATAGGCAGCGGAGGAAAATAATTCAGAAGATAAACATGTAATTTAGAAAGTCAAAACTGAAAAAAAAATGTGACTTTTAAAAACAAAAAATCTATGAAATTGTTGCTTTGACACTGATAAAGTCGTTTATGCTATTCTATTTTCCATATATATGGTGTACATGAATCAGAACTGCTATCCTCCCTCACATTTTAATAAGCACATGCTTAAATATACTGTTTCACAAATCCCCACAAATATGCATGCATAATGTCATACTCCTACACGCACTGCCACAAAAACCTTTTAGTTACAGATTTGCTAAGCTCAAACAATCTATACAAGAAGATAACCCAACAATTCATAGTCTCAGAGCAAGTACAATATGGATAATATAAGAATAAGATTTCTAATTTTTAACCAACTTTACGAGATGAAAACCAGCTTTACAGGATTGCTTACAAGAGAGAATCTCAAATTCCACATCCTTCAATATTCACATGGATCTCTGATGATGATAAAAATCAATACAAGCACACACTGCACTACAGCCTGTCCACATTCAATTTGTAATATAAAACCTTAAAAAGGGGACTATTGTTCAGCCAAGCCTTACAGCAATAAGAAACAGGTTCATATAGCATAAATGCAGAAAAGATCTTAGTAAAATTATTCCCACATCAATCATTGCTTCAAGTGCTGCTTCATGTCTTATAGATATAGATTTCCCAAACTGATGCAAGAAACTAGAAAAAGACAGCATCCACAAATTTATTCTTCCCCATGGTGGGTAGCATCCATAAATGAACAAATAAAATCATAATTATCAAATTAGTATACCTCCAGTGTCCTTAATCTTGCCTTGAACTTAGCAACAAGGTCCTGTGTTGTCACTGTGGCCTTCTGCAACAGAACAACCCTAATTTCCTCCTCAGTCACAGGAGCTGTAACTAAAGTGGACCCACTTTTTGAAGATAAAGAAACTTTTGGATGTGCACCATTTTTGGAAGTGAAGGATGGTTCTTTTTTAACAGATGAAGGCTTTGAATCCTGATTGAAAAATAAGAAACTCCCTGTCAGACCTAATGAGAAGCAGAATATAATATAGTGGAATATGGCTAACACTCAATTCATAAGGCCACATTAAATAAATAAATAAAAAGAGAAGAAAACCTCGCATGTGCGTATAGAATTCACATTTTCAGATTTCAACTTTTTTGCAGGTGTACTGTATGGTTTTATATCCTCTCCACTATCTTTTCTCTTTGTCTTAGCTGACTTAGATTGAGATGGAGTTCCTCGAGGAGCAGCAGTTGGTGGTTTTGAAGGACTGCTTTCAACAGGCTCTTCTTTAGGTGCATCTTTCTGCTTAGATTTAGGAGCCAACACAGGTGACAATCCAATCTCATCATCCATCTGGACATGCCAAATGTAAGAGAATATCAGTCACTATACAAACATTCTATTAAAAAATAATCCACTGGGACATTTTGTATCTGTTAGAATGGATCTAATGGTAATTGTAAAACAAAAAAATAACTGAATTTCAGGACGTTTAGAAGGACCTCTTACTAGGTGGATAAAGAGTGCTTTGTGAAATGAATTTTTTTCCCTTAAAAAACAGTAGTAAAGAAGAAAGTGAAAGATTACATCATCATCCTCATCATCATCATCAGCATCAGATTCATTCAATCCTGCAGCTTTTCCAAGTAGCTTTTTCAGTTCTTTGCCTGATTTGCTCAGCTTTGTCCCGTCCTCCTCATTACCATCTTCTTCATCTTCATCATCCTGTACCACCAAGAAAATTTAAATAACCTTCCAAAGTGACATTCACTCTTTTGGAAGTTAAGATGTCTCAACTTCAGAGAAGGTCATGAAATATAAAAAGACAAGACAGTTAAGCAGTCATGTTTATGTCACAGTAAAATCGAGGTAAATTTTGAGGCTAAACTGTGGAACTTTATAAAATATTACCAGGGTAAGGTTCTATCAGTTCAGGGTTATCTTGAGATATTAGACCAGACATATTTGAACTCTTTTAAAACTTCATTAACTACTTGCAACTAGCTTGCTTTAAGAACATTTCCTCTCTCTGCAGATGTGTCTTCTGCTTGATTCTTCTTGTATTTTTCTTTAAATAAAATCCCCAATATATACATACATATATTATAAAAAAAAAAACTAGAATCTCAGATAAGCCCTACGATAAATCTTCAAAGTCATCATCACAAATGGACAATATGTGTATAGCATCCACCCAACGGGTGGCTGGACCTAATCCAGGCTATGTGGTAGATAGTCTAGCCAAATTGTGACAGCACACACACACACTCTAACAAGGATATAATAACGGAAACTTCATGAGGGTCCAGTTGTACCTGCTTAATTTCTGGTGGTGCAGGAACTGCAGGGGCTAAATCCTCTCTTTCCTCTGGATCATTACCAACAGCTTCATCATCATCAGTGAATATTTCTTCATGCTCCCAATCATCGCCTGAGGAAAAAGACCAACCAGATAATCTGTCTTTATACAATTTCATGCAAAACTATTAACCCAAGATAATATTTCTATGGTCCTTCCAGCATATTCATGATCACATCACCAAGATGAGTAATGACAAACAGTTTTGGAACAAATTAAAGCAGTAGCAAAAGATTTCAAATGTAAAAAAGACAAAGAAGAAGAATTGAATTGGCATCCTAATGATCTTGTTATCATGGACTTATAAAGAAAATATAAAACAAAAAGGTATTAAAATAAAATGAAGTAAATAAACTAATGGTTAATCCTGTATTCCAACCAGTAAGCGCAATCAGTTAGATGTATCTAATATGGCTTTCCAGAGATAAAAACAGCGGAACTAACAGCATTCCTCCTCACTACTTCTACTGGACCATATCCAAGGAAAGGTCTAACTGGAAGTATCTCAAGACTGGTGTCTAGCACATACAATACTTTGATGGAACTTCCAACTCTAGAAACGAAAAATGAGCAATCTTAGATAATAAAATTTGTATGTCAAATCAGTCTCTGTTTAAAACTGGAAAGCTAACATTCATGCATAAGTTTGGAGGTTACAGTAGCATTCAAAATAATATTTTAATTTTTGCATATATAAGGGTATTCTAGTCTTTTTGGAGCGTAAGGTTAATGAATAGTTTAGTCTTTGTTTTCATTAGCGCAAACACAGATGATGCATTACATCACAATGTGCAAGAGGTAGCTTAAAAATACGTAAGGACACGAGATCAACCCAAAGTCACTCATGTTTATTAAAGAAGAAGAAAGAAGGAAACTCGATTTAAAAATATATGATTATCTATTTTAGGTCAAGTTCTAAAAATAGGCAGTCCGAAATTAGAAAGTCTCTATTGGAGACCTTAGTCTCAGAAGACTTCCTGAACTGGTGTAAAACTGTTGATCACGATCCTCTCTAGACTTCAAGGGTCTAGAATCCTCCCTTCAGGTGAATTTTTTCCTCCTCCCCTCTTTGCCAACTCTTCTTCTTTATTCCTTATTCCCATAACTAACTGTCTTTATGGGATAGCCTTGCTCCTGCCAGGTGGATGTGCTGTGTTGGATGCTTGGGTGCTTCATTCCCCCTTTTTGGCCTGATTCGTCTTCCCACTTTCGTCTATCCTCACACCCCAACCCACACACCACCACCCCCGATTGAGAGGCAACTTGTCCTCAAGGTGGAAAGAAGGGAACTGGGATAGAATGGTGGTGTAGGGTTCCCATGTGACTTCAAAACTCAGGGAGGTCCTTCCATTGGACGATTTGCTGAGTGGGAAGGATGTGGGCCTGTTGGACTGAGAGTACTATGTCATCTATTTTTGGACCGAGAGTACTATGTCATCTATGAGGCAAGGAGGTACGTGTTGGCAGGAAATGGGAGGCTGAGTAGGCTTTTTGAGTTGGCTGATGTGGAAGACAGGGTGGATGAGAGAATATGGAGGAGGGTCAAGACAGTAGGCCATATCACCAATCTTGACCAAAATTTGAAGGGTTCATAGAAACGGGGGACTAAGTTTCTCATTGGATTTGAGGGCCAAGGGTTGGAGTGGGTAAGGCTATAACTTGAGGTAAACAAGATCACCGACTTGGAATTGTAGTTCCTTCCGTTTAGTATCAGCATGTGCCTTCATTTGAGCTTGAGCCTTGCGTAAATTGAGTTTGAGTTCTTCTAGGATGGCATCATGGTCCTAAAGTTGTCGGTCAACTTCATCTATCAAGGATGTGCCAAGGGAGTATCAGAGTAGTGTCGATGGATCCCTCTCATAAATAGCTCAAAAACGGTCATGCTAGCTGCTCGATGGAAGGTGATGTTGTACCAGAATTCGGCCCAAGTAATCCATTTAGCCCATTGCCGAGGGTGGCTGCTAACGAAGCAACGGAGGTATGTGATCAAACACCTGTTGACCACTTCAGTTTGACTGTCTGGGGGTGGTAGGCAGAGCTCATACGGAGCTGGGTACCGAATTGTTTAAAGAGCTCCTTCCAAAAAGTGCTAATGAAGATCCTATCTCGATCAAATACGATGGACTGAGGAAACTCGTGCAAACGTATATCCTCTCAGATGAACAATGAAGCAACCTGGGTGGTGGTGTAGGGATGACGAAGAAGGAAATGGTTATTCTTGGTCAATCAGTCCATGACTACTAGGATACTGTTGAACCCTTGAGGCTTTGGAAGACCACCGAGGAAGTCTCTCTCATACCTGGTTGGGGATGAGGAATGGTTGCAGCAATCTGGCTGGAGTGAGTGCATTGTATTTGTTCAGTTGGCAGACCTCACAACTGGCTACAAATCGTTGTACATCACGTTTGAGGCATGTCCAATACACCATGTTGGCAAGGCGTTTGTAGGTGCAATAGTAACCTGAATGCCCTCCACAAGGGGTAGAGTCAAATTCTTCAAGGAGGTGGGGGATATAAGTGGCAGAAGAAGGCAATACCAAGCGGTTCTTGTACATCAAACAACCCTAGAAAATGTGGTAGGGCAGGTGGCCGTCGCTGTCTATGAGTAGCTCTTGCTGAATTTTGTGAAGTCTGTCATCCTTGTGAATCTCTAGCTCCAATTCTTCAAGATCAAAAAACATACCAGGGATACGGCGGATATGTCCATGGGTTATTCCCTTCGTCGCAAAGCATCAACAACCTTGTTATCTACACCGGGTTTGTATTGGATTTCAAAGTCAAACCCCATGAGCTTGCTGACCCACTTTTGTTGTTTTTCTTCCATCAACCGCTGGTCCATCAAGAAACATAGGCTCTTTTGGTCAGTGTGGATGATGAAGTGTCGACGGAGAAGATAGAGCCGCCACTTTTGGACAGTGAAGACAATAGCCATAAGTTCACGCTCGTAGACGGACTTCAAATGGGCTCTGGGAGATAGGGCTTGACTTAAAAATGCCAAGCGTCGCCCTTCTTGCATGAGGATAGCCCCAATTCCCGTGCCAGAGGCGTAGGTCTCCAAAATGAACGGCTTAGACAAGTCGGGCAGAGCTAGCACAGGCATTGTGGTCATGGCATGCTTCAATTTGTCAAAGGCCATCTAAGTGGTGTCAGTCCATTAGAAGGCATCTTTCTTGAGTAATTGAGTGACATGTTCAACAGTTTTGTCATAGCCTTTGACAAATCTATGGTAGTGTCCAGTGAGGCCCAAGAAGTCGTGGAGTCCCTTAACAACTAGTGGTGGTTGCTATTGGAGAATGGCTGTGATTTTGGAGGGGTCAGCCGAGACACCTTCTATGAGATCAGATGCCCAAGTAATTCAATTGGCGTTGGCCAAAGGAACATTTTGGGGATTCACCACCAGGTGATTATCGCTTAACAATTGGAGAGTGGCTCATAAGTGAGACAAATGAGTGGCATGGTCAGGACTATAGACCAGGATGTCATTGAAGAAGACCAACATAACTTACGGAGGATGAGCTGGAAGATCCGATTCATCAATGCTTGAAAGGTGGATGGTGCATTAGAGAGGCCGAACGGCATCATCAAAAACTCATAGTGCCCTTCATGAGTGTGGAATGTTGTTTTGTGGGTGTCCTCCTCCTTCACCCAAATCTGGCTTGATATCCTGACTTGAGGTCCTCCTTCGTCCAGATGAGAGGTTAGTTGGTGTGAGGGGACAAAATACCCTCCTTAGTGTCACTGACCCTGTTTCTTTAAAATCCAAGATTTGGCCAGAAATGTTGTTTGTATTTGGAGCCATGTCCATAGATCAGCTAATAGTTTAGTTGATTCTCTGGTTAAAGAGGAGGTTTCCCCTCAATCTCTCATTGTAAGGGATCCCCTCTCTGATGTTTCTTCTTTGTCTTCATGCTTAATGAAATCATGCCCTTTCTCAAAAACAAAAAAACAAAAAAAAAACAAAGTCCATTCACTAGATCCATTACATAGTTACATCCTGTAGACCACCTATAGAAATAATGTATAAGTTGATGTTTACACTCCTGATGTACCATAATTACAATTTTAAGAAAAAAGCTTCCTCACACTCGCTACCTAGAAAAAATACCAATATGAAGCTTCTACATGATAGCAGACCGTGGATGTTTCTACAACAGCTGCACATGGAAAAGCTTCATAGAGCTGATAAGAGAACTAAAAGAGTTTGTGTGTGAACTAGCGCTTTCTCAACCAGATATACAATCTTAGAAATTGTCAAAGAAAGGCTTGAAAAGCGATGATTACTCTATATTTTTAAACATATTTAAATTAGTTGACAATAGATTCTTCAAAATAAAGTGAGAATAAAGTACATGGAATCCTCTTATCAGCAGGAGAGGTGAAATTCTAAAAAAACAAATTATACTTTCAAATTTTTTCCTTATACTCAGCCCTCTAATGTTGTTACAGCTTTTTGTATTCAAATATTTTAGATATTTTGGATTAATTGCCCCACCATTTGCATGAGAGGCAACTTCCAGTTGCTGGAGTTAGCTGATCAAATGCTATAACATTGATGTATCACCACAAATTGAATTATTTGTAGTATAAAGCACAAAGAGTGTAACAAACTTCCACTCATTCATCTGAATCAAGGCACAAGTAATTGCAGAGGAAGCATTCAGCCTCCTATTTTAGGGCAATTTTGTTGTAAGGAAGTTAAGGCTATTTAAACTTTTGCACCAACAACTAAAATCATTAGTAAAAGAAATGAAGAAGTTCACTAAATAGGTATTAGCTGTAAAGTTTTGGGTTTCTCTGGCAAAGGTCAACTTCCTACGCCAGATTTTATCATCTCCTTTTTCCTCTCCCTCTGTTTGTTAATTATGTTAACAAGAAGTAATTCTTGGAGCCAAACACTCGTATAGATTAAAAACTCAATCAATGTTATCAATAAGGAGACAGACAGGAAAGAGAAAAACTAAAAACATACCCTTTTCAATATCATCATCATCAAGATCAAGATCTCCTCCTCTTAGACCTTCTTCATCATCATCCAATTTTTTTATGTTGAAACCTAACCTATTCTTCCTTGCCTGCTCCTCCTCCTCGTCTTCTTCCCCTTGCTCTGAAGTAGTAGTTTCATCATCATCAATATCTACTTTTTTGTGAGACCCTCCTTCAGTCCTCTCTTTACCAAGATCAATCTCCTCAACTTCTCCAAATGCAGCAGGTCCATTATTTGCTGCTTTCATCATCCACCTTTGATATCCATCTGCCGTTCTCCTTCGGTTCTTCATCTTCTCTTCTGCTTCTTCAAGTGTAAGTTGCTTGTAGTGAGCCACTTTATTGAAGTTGTACCTGCAGGAAAATGCATCTCATGATATGTTCATTTCCCAGAATAAAACAAGCTATCATTTTTATACTAGAACATGCAACTAAATCTAGTGATATGAGACTGACATGATGTGAGATAAAATTGTATCATCCTTTAGTATCTTGAGAATGCTTAATTTCTACAATTAGGAATCTACCATAATTCATACATACTGTTAGCCTTGTAAGAAATCTTACAACAGATGAGTCTTAAAGAAGAATGAACAGCAGTTACAGAAAATTATGTAGCTGATGTTGATACTCATCTGTCCCTGAAACTCTTTAGCTATCCTTTTTTCTTTGCTTGAAACCCATCTTAATAAGGATCTAAATGGAGATCCTAATAAATTAGTCATGCATACCAAGAGCCAGCTGGAATAGCTACAAACTCCTTCCCCTGCATCATTAACAGGTAATAATTTGCAGACTGGGAGCCCTCAAGGTGACCTTGATACTGTGACTGACCTGTCTCATCCTCCAGCACCCATGGCTTATTCTTATACTTCTCCTATTGATGTGCATCAAACATGGAACTCATCAGCCATAAGGCAATTCAATATAAAAAAAAAATGTGAAAGAGGAGACAGAGGGCAAATGAGTAGTTGAGATGGCACTTCGTTCTAAAGAAATAAATAGGCAAACTAGACAATCCATCAGTTATCCCCACCAGGTTTTCACTGTTATTCAAAGTAAAACGAAACAAAGGTTAATTACCTACATAATCTTAAAATATTGAATAAATACTTACATGCTCATGCATTTGAAATTGATACCTGCATACCCTTAAAATATTATTAAAAAAAAGAAAAAAGCACAACCCTGTCTCTAGGTTCTGTTATCTAGCTATAGAATGAAAAGGACCACAGAACTCCCATAAAGGTGATAATATGATTTGTAGTTTTTTTTTTTCTCTAAGCAATATGTTGTGTATGTATCAGTCATTCAATTTAGGTCCACATAACTGACAAAAGTCACACACCCACCCCCCCCCCCCCCCCCCCCAACCCTGCAAAAACGTATATTAAGATGGTTGCAACTATTTTAACTCATGATTTCTAAGTAGATCCTATATCATAGCAGTGGTTTTATACAAAATAAGTGATATAAGACCATTAATCGTAATAATGTTTTTACAAGGATACACAGGATTAAGACTATCCATGGATCCAGATATTCTCCAGATCCTATCCAAGTTCAGATTCTTAGGGAACTATCTGAACTGAAGTTCTTTGGACCTTAATTGGATATCCGTTAATGAGTGATTTATAGAAATATTAGTCATAATCATGTTTTTACAATGATACTTGGGACTAAAGCTGTCAATGGATCTGGATACTCTTCAAATCCGAGTTTGAATTCTTAGATAACTATCCAACCCAGAATTCAGACAGACCATAATTGGATATCCAATGACGGACCTTAATTGGATATATTATAACAGATCCGACACTGTATCATAGCAGGACGTGTATCAAAAGATCTGCATCCAGTAAATATCAGGTTCAAAACTTCAGTCATTAGATTTATATCCAACAGTGCATATTGGTTCGAGGTTTGCAATTACCCTAACCCTAAAAATGCCCATCAAGAAGCCTCTTGTCACTTCATTTGCCCATTCACACATAACAGCACAACTACACGACAGCAGTACTGGTTGCTTGTTAAAAAATTGTATTAATTGCAAAAAGGCTTTAAAGTCCAGTTCTCCAGTTCAGACTTCCTTTGCATAATATCGTGATTTGGCTATCTGGACATTTGTAAACAAACTGTAGTGGGACAGTGCTATATTCAGTCAGCCCTATTTGTGACTTAATTAATATAAAGCCAGAGAATGAGGGTATTCTTGATGATGCTGCCAAGCTATATAAGTAGGTAGAATGTGATGTTTAATGAATCCATATGTCATTAACCCAAATAAAAATGTTACTTGTACAGCAGCGATCACAATTTCATCCATAGGTAGAACACCCACTGGTGGCTTGCACTATGCTAGTCTTCTATATTGTCTATTCTCAATTACCATATAAAATAACAGCAACTCATACAAAAAATTCTCCCAATGGCCCAAAAGCCTCAAAAACCCATCTTGCAGCTCCAAGCCCAAGAAAGTGCAACAATAGTTCATTGCAGACCAATCAGTTCTAAGTAAATTTAAAGGAGAAGCTCACCGCTACCACAGTAGTGCAAGGTGGAAAGGAACATTATACCATGCTTTATATGAATAACTTCTCTGCTAACTTGTACCTTAGATTCAAAAACCTTAAACATCCTAACAATGTTGAAGGCTTCAAACCCAAGGCAGCCTGCAAGTATAGTTATCAGAAAGGAAGTAGAGAATCAAGCTAATGGCGATTTATAGACAGAAACTACGTATACTGATAAATATCTGTCCAACTTAGCAAATTTAACTTTTCCATATAATAATTGTGGTCCGTTCATTCATCACAATTACCCATCAGTAACTCATAATAAACCAAACTTATGAAGTTATCAAGCTTCACTGTAGAAACTGAAATTGCATTACTTAAAAAGCACCCGCAAGCCATCAGTAATCTGACGCCCTTGAAGTCCTTCTTTGAAAAGCGACCACTTATTTTCTGCGCTTTTCTTCTTGGAGAAACTCGGTAAACCCGCAGTAAATCTGGCAATAGAGTAAGTCTTATCATTGCTGGTACTAGTCCGGACGTTGTACTCCTACGCCAAATATTTGGCGAATTCAGGTTTTAAAGTCATATTTGCAAGTAATCAAGTCTCAAAAGGATGAAGTAGCGAGAAATTACTCTAATCAATCGAGTAACGGGAGCTCCACAGTCGTAGCATTTGGAGTGACTCTCCGCCATTCTTTTTCCGCAGGACAAACAAAGCGTCAAGTGCTTGCAGTAACTGCCATAAAGATCAGTGGCAGTTCCACATTCACCACACGACGGCTTCAGAAGAAGATCAAATGACATTATCCTCCCTCAAACACGAAATCCTAACTTTGCCGGAAATTATTTATCTGACGATGGAGAACAGTGACAGAGACCAACCATAGAATTAAGAAGGAACACGAAATTAGATTAAAAAAAAAAAAAAAAAAAACTTTCAAAAAAATCATGAAAGAAAAAAAGACAGGATTATGAAGTGAAAAAACAGATAGAGTCAATTTTAGCTAGATACATAAACTTAGGGTTAGACCTTCCTACGGCAGTGCGAAGGAGAAACAGAGGCCGGCGCCCGCTTTCTTGGATTCTCGGAACGAGCAACCGACCAAAGCCAACCGATTCCGTCGAAGGCCTGGACAGGAATCAGACCGGGTCTGGACTTTGGGCTAGACCCTGTTGTCTTCCGACTTGATAAGTCGACAAAGGTTCAGCCATAGAAGCCTTCAATATCCTCCCACTTGGAAACAAATTTGTGACAAAGGGCCATTAGTTATTTGACTGTTTAATCGAGGTTTGTTCAATTGATTTCACGCCTCGTACTTTTCACCAACCATTGCTACAATAAACAAAAGCGCTCACACGCCTCCCTCAAGTCTTCCCAGTGATCTGAGACATTCGATTTTAACAAAAACAGGCCAGGAGAAGGTGAGTCCCTTTCCATTTAGTAGGTCTAACTAAATCCATATGGATTAGTTGATGTGGTTGAGAGGTTGAAACTACATTCTTGGACTTGAAAGAGTTTTTGTGTTACTTTTTAAGTTGGCAAACATCACAATGTTTCTCTCTCCAAAAATTTTATTCGCCAGTCCTCTCACAAGGTTTTTCTTAGCTAATTTGTTCAAATGTCCTAATCTCTTATGCCCAAACCAAGATCCATCGATTTTTTCACCCAAGTAAATGGCTCTAATTGAGGGTAAATCAACTATATTCACAATATAGAGGTTCTTATTTCTATGTCCCTTTAGAACTAGTTCATCATTCTCATTCTTTACTAAGCATTTGCCTTTTTCAAATGAGACTTTGTTTCCTTGGTCACAAAATTGACTAATGCTAAGTAAACCATGCATCAACCCTTTTACATAATAGACATTAGATATGAAAGAGGTTGAGGTACCGATTTTACCAATTCCTTTAATAGTATTTTGCTATTGTCTCCAAATGTTACACGACCACCATATTTCGGTTTGAATTTTATGAACTTCTTCTTATCACCAGTCATGTGCATCGAGCACCCGCTATCCAAAATCTATACATTTTTCGATGTCTTGGCTTAGAAACAAACCTACATCACAAGAAATTTAACCCTTAGAGACAAAACTTGTTTGCCCGAGGTTCTGTTGGTTTCCACAACCCTATTGTTTGTTTTGAGTAACCAATGTTGTTTTATGCCCTTAGCATTTTTTATTTGGCAAATGTGGGTACAGTATCGCACTCCATTGCAATAGTGGCATCGAATGTGAGGAACCTGAATGGACTTCTTGTTTTGACTTTTCTTATTCTTCCCAATTTTCCTCCTTGGTGTGGGTTTTTGTGATAGAGCTTTGACTTGTTATTCTAGTTCAATGCTCTTCTTTTCAAAGGTAAGTTGTTGATTTTTAGGGCCAATACATAAATACAAGAGATCTCAAGGGAATGAGAGAAGAGAAGAACTCTAACTCTTGGGAGAGGAGAGAAAAAACCAAGGGAGAGAAAGAAGAAGAAAAGAGAGAGATGTGTATGGACGAATTTGAACCAAGAGGAAGAAGTTTGAATGTTTTATCCCATGCCTTGAGGTTGTATTTATAGTTGTGTGAAGGTGTCTACATCGACTACAATACCCTTAGGACTACATTATTCAAAAGGATAAAGACATAACATGGCATGCACCAACTTACATAATTACAATTATTTGCCATTTCTATAGAAGTTCTCCTTATTTACTACTCATGTCACCCCTCCACATGTGGGTGCCTTTTAACACTCCCCCTCAAACTGGTGTTTGTAACTTCACTTGCAAATAATCTTGGTAAAAAAACTTGTGTGCTTGAAAGAAATTTTTGATATCCTTGCTTTGACTCATCTTCTTCTTGTTCACATCTTACTTTTAATCTTCATCTTCTTCTTATCTTATTCTCCCCCTTACTTGGATATTCTAGTTACATAAAATTTGATTACTACAATACTTGGAATTCTTCATTGTAGATTGTATTTTTTCTTCTCAAATGATAGTACCGCCAATATTTCAAATCGGAAGGAGGCGTAACCACTGCAACACTCAACTTCCAATCTGAATTCTTACACGAGAAGAAAATAAGAAGAGGACAAATATCAAATCGATAGAGTAATGAATGTGACCTAACTTGATTCAGCTTGTAGAATCTTTCATAGTTGATTTTGTCACCTATCCCATCCTTCATATTTCCCCTTTCTACTCTCCTCCTCAAACTAGGAAGTAATGATAGTGATCCCAGCTTGAAACAAAAAAAATAGTTGTAGTAATTATCTCCTCCATCAAGGTGTCCCAATGATAAGTACTCAATCAGACATAGACTCTCAAAAAGTAAAAAATATGGGTGATAAAATAGGAGTTGAAACCGACCTCAAAGGATTTCAAACAAAATAGTAATGATACTCACTAAAAAGGGTAATGTCTGTCACTCAAAAGACGATGATAAAAAGCCAAAGGGTATGAATAAAAAAGTCTCAATGGACTTAAAAACACCCATATATAAAAAAAAAAGACCATCCAAAGCAACGCACCAAGGGGTTGGCCTAAGAGGGTAAATGAGAGTGAGAAAAGGATGACAGGAGAAAGGTGACCAAGTAAAAGGGTAATGGGAGATTTAAGGAAAAGAAAATAACCACCACCGTAATAAGAAGGAGGTTGTAATGGTAGTACTGGAATAACTTAACAAATTTGACCAAAACTTTTGGGGGTTGACGAAGTTTGACTCAAGAGAGAGATAAAAACCAATACCTCTATGAACATGATAATTGAGGAAAGTTAAAAAAATATCTTCAATAAGAAAGTTTTGGGATGGAACATAATAATGAAACAATTTTAAACATAGACTTCTTGTATAAGGCAATTACTTTTTAACACAACTAGACCAGTTTGGAAAGAAAATATTCAAGAGATAAATTCTAGAATAAGGGAGATTTAGGAAATATTTGGAATTATAATGAAGAAACAAGACTTTCTAATTCAAAAAATTTAGACTTCGTAAAAAAAAAAAACTAAACTTATATAAGGAAAAACTTCTCTTAAGAAAACTAATATAATGTGAGATTAAATAAAGGAAAAATTTTAATGAAGGAAAGATACTCAAGTTGGTAAAATATTGACTAGAGTTTGAAAACAAATAGGAAACCTAACCAATATTAGCAGCTCGAAAAGTGAAGCAAAAAATTTGGCTTAAATTCGGATTTTCGCATCCAATAGGATACTATCATGATCTTTGATTCTTCCAATGTGGATATCTCTTTCTAGAAAGATCAGATTGAGAAATGGTTTATTGGGATAGAAAGTAAACACACATAGCTTTATTTTGAGATAGAATTGTCAAAATAAATTTCCAGTCATGTTAATATAAACCATTCAAAAATTTGAGGTTTTTTGTTGCTACATGAAACTTTTTTTGCTGCTTTACCTCTGCTACTTCAAATGTCAATTTTTCTTTGTAGAAAAATTTGATTCCATCAATTCTTTTTTAGTTGAAAACTATAGTCAAATATTTTTCCAACAATATATTTTTTTTTATATGAAATGTTAAGTTGTGGAGCCTAAGGTCATCGTGGGGGTTGGAAGGGGGCGGGGAGCCCCCCTCCCGGGAGTGTGGGGGCGGAGCCCTCGCCAAATCTATGATATATTGACTCCTGTTTCATTAAGGGTAGTTTGGGGATTTTACACTTGTAATCTAGTTGTCCTAATTTTCTCTTTATATTTGGGGGCGTTATTATTAGGGTTTTATCACCTGGAGTATTATCATCTGTTGTAGCCAAAGAGGTTAGAGAAGTGATTTATCTTGTAAACTATTTCATCTTTATAGTGGATTACAGCAGTGGCGAAAGACATGACGTAATCTCACCTTGAGGCAAACCTGTATAAATCTTGTTGTATTTTTCTGTGTTTATTTTTCTTTCTTCTTCCCAATTATTATTATTGTTCTTGTTAGTTTGAAAATAGAACGTCTAATTCCGAACATGAAATGTATGGTATGATAGTGAAAAATCCTATGAAATTCTAAACTTTGGAAAGAAGACTAAAGGAAAAAACGAGAAACTCGTTTTCTTTTTCTTTTTCTTCTTCTTCCTCCCTTTGTTTTCCATCTTCTTCTCCTTTTCCATCTCAGATCTTTGCCCACTTTGCTATGTTGCTTTAGCTCTAGGAAGATAGGACAGAAGAAACCAAGGGAGAGAAAGAAGAGGAAAAAAAAGAGGTGTACGAAAGAATTTGACCCAAGAGGAAGAGGCTTAAATGCTCTACCCCATGCATTGAAGTTGTATTTATAGTTGTGGGAAAGTGTTTACAATGACTACAATGCTTTTAGAGCTACATGATTCAGAAAGAGAAATACATAAGAAAGAATACACGAGATTGCATAATTATAATTTTTTGTCATTTCTATGAAAGTTCTTCTTATTTACTAGTCATGCCACCCACCCACACGTGGGTGTGTTTTAACACAAGTCTATCACATGATAGCTTGTCTATCACCCCACTTTGCCTTTAAGCATTAACCATATGCTTTTCATTTGCTTCCTTCATGACAATGAATGGGCTCTTCCTTGAGCTTTGCAATCTCATGTCTTTGAGTTTGCATTTCTCTTTGTATTTATTTAGACTCTGAATAAATCTTTCCAAAAGATTCTAATTCACTTTCATAATCTGAATTGCTTACCTTTTCCGAAGTGGTAGACTTGTCTTCATCTTCAATTGCCTTGAGTCCTACATTTCTTCCTTGGAAAGGCTAGACTTTTCTTCCATGACATCTCAAACTGAGATCAAGATTTTTTTTTCTTCTTCTTCTTTGGATCTTTACTTAAGGATGGAGTTCCTTCTAGGTTTGGGCATTTGTTTCTTCTAAGCCTTGGTTTTCCATACTCAAAACAAACATAAATTTTCTTAAAAATTTAATTTATTTTATTTTGAATCATAAATTGGTTTTTTCTAAAGTTCTTATTTTTAGTACATATTTTGTAGAAGTCTAGTGATGAAACTCACCTCATCGAAACAAGTAGCCATTTTTTTTACGGATGGAAGCAAAGGGCTTTCATCCTTTACTAGAATCCACTCTAGGTTGCCAAAAATCCCTTAAAAATAGAATCAATTGTTGGTGAACAAGAGAGTCAACGTTGCATACTTTGATAAGCAAAATTTCAACAAGGTTTTTCCACTCGCACACATGAAATTCTTAGGGTCAAATTGAGACTCGCAAGTCTCGTGGTCAAACTTGGGGTGATTGAAAGGGCAATCGATCAGAGTAAAAGGGATGAGTCCCACCCTTTAACTAGGCTTGCCCAATCCTAATTCCTAAATCTGATTTGACTCGGTTGAGTGACTCAATGAGTCGAAAAACCATGGTCTATAAACAAGCTAGAGTCAAATTTTTTATATTTACAAATAGACTTTGTCCAACCTTGAGAATGACAAGAGTCAACTCTGCAGAACCACGAGAAAGACTAGACTCTCCTCAAAGAGGATTTTATACAAAATTAAATATTAAAAGAAATAACAACAATAACAACACGCAAAATAAAAGTAAATAAATAACAAATACAATGAGTTTTCTTTAATGGCCTTCTTCCAGTTTGACTTGTCTTCATCTCAATAGTATGATTCTTCAACTTAATAGTGTGAAGGTGTTGTGTCAGCTTTAAGAACATTAAATACTCTCTGTTTGATCAACTTACTAGAGACCACAAATGACTGCTGCTGGAAGGATTGTACCTACTTCTACTCATTCAAACCATTAGTAACTGCTTCAAGCTACAGTTTTGATAACATAGAAACTAGAGGGACTACATGATATAAAACCTCGGGCTAACGACACAAACCAGCAAAAATATAACATTGTCAGCCAGTTTAGGGGAATTCTGGGATGAGAAATGACCATGGTAAAAAGACGACATTTATAACGAAGCTATGTAGAAGAACACAAACAAAACAAATATTGGACATAGTTCATCACTACAAATATAACATCTCCTTGAGACCAGTAAATATGGCATTACAGATGTGTGAGGTCAAACACAATATGACTAGTTCACAAAAGCATCAGAGATTGCTAGTGGGAGCAATCAACTAAACAGCACAAAACCTTCAAATCTTCACTACCATCATAGCAAGCATGCACCGAACTTCAATCCATTTCCCAAAACAGCACGTTGGCATCCTGAAAACATGCTAATCAGTAGAAAGCAGACCACTTTCATACACCACTGAATGACACAAGTGGTTCACATTACACCACAGACTAGGTGGTCAAAACGATGATAAGCACCTAAGCAGGAGTGCCAACTTCTATACACAGGATATTTGTTGAATAGCACAATATGGCATTTCAAGTGATGATTTCTCTCACCAGCCAATCCAAACTAGGATAAGCAAAGTAAAGTATGAGAAAAGATGGCAGAGCAAACAGCACAGTCACAAGAATATACAGAGCCAAGACGGCAGCACTGGCCGGAATTGCATATAGAACAATCAAAAGAAGTATAACAACCAATGGGAATTTGGCAGTCAAGTGAACGAAGAAAACTAAAGATTTGCACAATGATGAATGAAGCCTACCTAAGTTAAGGTAGTCACCAGCAAGGTTCACTTGATTACGATTTGGTTGAGATTCCTCTGGTATCATGCAAGGACCTCTTCTAAGTTGGTTACTGTGACGTGGAGACTGATTACCCAGTGCTACATCACCATTTGAGGACCAACTAGTCTGGTGATCTTGACAATGACGAGTATGAGGCTGAGCACAGTCCCCATTCATGCTCTCAACCATCCAGAGGAGGAAAAAGTTCTTTCGGGGAAACTTGAGGTTTCCCTTGTAAACCAACCGAAAGGAAAGTAGGTGACACCAAGGGCAGGAGATGAAAAGAGGAAGCTGAACTGGGAGTGTCGGGAACTTTACTACAGCCCACTGAAGGCCTAAGACACAGTTCTTGCAAAGGGTGTGACCACACCATAAGACATAAGGTACATTCTCAACAATATTGAAGGATTCCCAACATATAGGGCACTCGAGCCCTTCCTCTCTGCTTGTGCTAGCAGAAACTTCATCATCTGAGCATTCAGATGCAACTTGACTTAAAATTGTAGAAGAATTCTTCTGCCCGATGCTTCCAGCTAGGGCATTTGAAGCAAAACTCCACATATTGCTAAAGAAAGAGCGCAACTACAAGAACATCCAGCTGAAATGTAAAACCCAAAGCATGGATTTTATCAGAAGCCACTTTGGGAAACCCAAGATTCCAACTATTGGTCCGGATGTTCCATTCCGTGAGATGAACCTGAAATAAGATATGCTGCCTGTAAGTAGATGATGAAGGAGTTGAGATGATATATCCTGCAAGCAAAATACTCAAGATGGCAAGGTCGTAACTCAACTACAAGAACTTTTAAAAGGTGACAGAAAAAGAAAACTTATTAAATAGAAGCCGGTTTCTAAAGAATTAAGGAGCCCCTACACAAAGCGCTCATCCACTTAGATTTAACTATGACCTATGAATCTCGTTATGTCCAATAAATTTTTGGCTTCACATAATCTTCAGATGGAAATCCAACCGGTAACTAAAAAAAATTCTATTTGATTAGCTTGTTTTTGTCAAAGAATAACCAACATGGATTAGTCAATACCAAGATCTTGAGTTTATTAAGTGAAAAAGAGGTTTTCTAACTTGGCTAGTCATTTTAAGATGGGTCTTGGATCCAACTTCACATTGTATAGTATGAACTCAAACGTGGCCTCTACCAAAATTGTCCACATGTAAAGCCCTAAAAGAGAGCCGAGAGAAGGAATATTAAAGAATAGTCCCACATGGATTAGTGAGTACAAAGATCTTAGATTAATTAGTTGGGAAAGAGGTTTTCTACCTTGGCTAATCATTTTGGGATGGGCCCTGGACCCAACTTACAGTTTTCATATCATTTTCCAGGTCAAACATATACTGAGACATAAACACTCACGAAAAAGTATTGCAAAAGAGGATCGAAAGGTAAAAGGAAAAAGATCTATAGCTACTTAGCAGATGGTTTTTTTTTTCTGTTAACGACTAAACAGATTAAATACTTACTACTTGAAAGGATGAAAAGACCAAAACTCCAAGCTTTTTAAAATCCGATATACATCATTATTTCAAAGTTCATTACCAGTATTGAACCTCCCCTCACAGTGGATAAGATTCCCATCCCCGTTTCAGTGATTGGAATACGTAATACCAGGATCAGTTTATTTCGGACACAAGCCTTCCCCCCTCAGAAACATACACCAAAAAATTCCATAGCATCGCCCACAGTCCCTAGTCCAAGCTTCAAAATCTCAATAGCTTTGAGGCAAATTATTCCAAAATATTCACCTTAGACAGCACCAAGCAGCAAAGTGCTAGATATACTGCTGAATTTTGTGAAATAAAGGAAACAAACACGTAAACACAAAACTTTAATCCAATAATGCAGAATTGTAAAAGACCCCAAATTCCATAGCACCGCCCACAGTCCCGACAGACAAAACCTCGATACACCTAGGCCAAGACGTTTCACAAGTTGGAAACAGGGCGACCCAAAAAACTAAAAGAAAAATGGATCAAAAGACTAACGGATGAGTCAATCTTACCAATGATAAAATCCGGAAGCATCGGGATCATCTGAAGGACAAGGAAGAGGACCGAGGAGAGACGGAGAAGAGGAAAGAACCCTCCATTTCTACCTTCCTCTCCCCTTACTCTCTCGTGTCACTCTTTCTATCCCTGCCTTGGTTCTCTCTTCTTTCTCCCTCCCGATCGATCGGTTCGAACTCGAGGAAAAGCAGAACCAGCCTTCTTTATGGTCTCGCGTCTCTGGAATTCGCCAACAAGCTCTTTCAATGACTTTATAGGATCGAAATGGAGATAATATGAAGTTACAAATCTACCCATGCCCATGGGGCATCAGGTAGAAATCATTTTGCCCCTGAACGAATCTGTTTATGGGTGGAAATGGAGCGACCATGGGACCCACATGTACAATTGCCATGATTCCGTATGATTAAGGGGGCTTTGAGAAAGTGATAGTGAATTATTAGTGTGTATAATAAAAAATTTAGTGAAAAATGGAGAATGAGTTTATTAATAAAATACCTTGATTGATTTAATTTTATTAAGATATTTTTATTTAATTTTTAATTAAAAATAAGATAAATTATTTTTTAATAAAAATATAAAATTAATTAAATATAAAAAATAATATACATAAATAAACATGATTAATTTTATAATGTCTAGATACTTAATCAAGTTCTTAGTTTTACAATATCTAAATTATCACTCTTAAGTTAGTAATTTAATATACTATTAAAAGTGTTGAATATAATAAATAAATAAATAGGATATTTTATTAATAGATTTTTGTTTAATCAAAATTAATACAATAATTAAAAATTAAAATTAAAATAATAATTTAATTAATTGTAAAACATAGAATACTTTAAAAATATTTACTCTAAATACTTGATCAAATTTTTACTTTTACAATATCTTAATTATCATTCTTAGATTAATAATTTAATATTATATTAAAAGTCATAAAAATAATAAATAAATAAATAAGATATTTTATTAATAAAATAATATAAATATTTCCATTAAAATTCAATTAAATTAATTTAGTCTTGACGTCAGACATTGAGTGAAATGACGAGTGAAAGTGAATTCACTGGTCTCATGGAGTGAATTCACTGTCACTCTCCACTTACACAATACACTAAAGCTTTTGAAGCCACTTCCCCTAATGAAAGTGAATTATAAAGTGCACTAACAAGCCCTAAATTTAGTTTCAGTTAACTCAAAAAATTATATTATAATGCTATCATTTTTTTAAAAAAAAAAGTGTATAAGAAAAATTAACACCCTAAAGTCTCTTTAGTACCCTTACTAAGAAATTTATATCCAAAGAAAAGCTAGAAATATTTTTCCCTAGGATACATATTTTCAATAAACCTTCATATAAAATCCTATTAGTGTCTTACAAGGAAATTACATAAAAAATAGAAAAATTCAAGGAAAATTAAATGGACCTATTGGTATCTTTTCCAAGGAAATAAATAAAAATTAATAATCAATCTCATACATTACCATACTTATCCGATAAATTTCAGTAAAATAAATTATCAAATATAAATTGCCATGAAAAATTACTTTGTGTTGAAAGTATTATAACATCAATTGTAAAATATTTATTAAAAAAAAATTCATATGATTTTTCGATCCATTTTAACTGAAAAATCTTACTTGAAAAATTATATAATTTTCCTGATAGTAAATTCTAGCAAAAAAAAATTTTCAAGAAACATGAGGCACTAATGGTCCCTGAAAGTGCATTTTTACAAAAAATACTTGGAAAAAACACTAACATGTACTATGAAAGGTAGAGTTATCTCTTCTGATTTATAGGAAAAAACCAGTGAATCAAAGAATTGACATGCTTGATTGCATGTTCGAACTTTCTTTGTCACGAGGACAAGTTGTTTGATGTCCATGTATAATGTATCAAATGAGGCCAAAAGGAAAGGGCATGAAAGGAGCCTTTTTTAGTCTTTTCTTCGTCAAGTTTTCATTCAATAGAGATGAGATGTGGATCAAGTCCATACCAGAGGAATTTGATGTATCAGTTGCAAATCCTATAGAGATGTGATGTGATAATCAGGTAACTATTTTTATTGTAATTCCTCCATTTCTTTTAGCAAACAGAGCCTATTAAAGCGGATCATCGCTTTATCCAAGATGCGGTGTTGAACGGCTACATTTCTACTTTATATGTAACATCTTCATAACAAGTTGGTCATATTTTTACCATGGTCTTTAATAAGAAATATTTCATTTATTTATGTAATAATCTAGGTTTGTTTGATTTGTATCACCCAACTTGTAGGAGAGTGTTGACATATGTTATATATTCTTAAAGAGCGGTTCAATCATTTAAGTGCGAACTAAAAAATAGTTTTATAAAATGAGATTAGGGACTTCTTAAAAGATACTTCAAAAAACTTGGGACAACATTTGGTTATAAAGAGCAAGTAGAACCTCTAAATCACCAAGGTTCAAATTTCTTGTGAAACCCATGATATGAAACCTATGTTCAGATTAAATGAGTGAGGGACATGTCTTATGTCTTATCTCGCTTGGTTGTTTACTTCCCCTAAGGAGGAAGAAGGAAGAACATCACTTACTCCCGCCAAACTACAAGGAGAGGGCACCTCCCTGCCCCTTTCTCTTTCCAAATTCTCTTCGAATTTCAAAAGGTATATCCTAGAAATACAATTCTAAACATACTAACCCCCTAGGAAAGTTAATCTATTTACAAGAATGTTATTCACTTTGTTATGTGTACAACAATGCCATTATCTCTTTTATATCATTAAATTTTGTTAAAAAATAAAAATAAAAATGGACATATGTATTAAAGCATGGATCAATAAATGAATGTGAAATAAGGGGAAAAAATTAGGTTATTCAACTAAGTTTGATGGTTAAACTAAACATTGTATGCACATAAGTTTATATGGCCTCATGTGCACACTTTTTTTTTCCATTAAAAATATGATATAAAAATACTTATACTACTTTTCAATAAAAATAAATGAATTAAGGCTGAGCAATGTTTTTGTGTAGTTGTGTGGGGGAGTGGGGATCTCTCCTTGCCATGCAAGCACATAAGGGCTAGTAAGGGGTTCGGATTTGTATGAACTTTCATTAGGAGCTCCTTGGTACATTGGTTGAATCTCTCACACTACTTGAGTCAAGTGACTTTTCCTCCCATTTTGTCTTAGTTTTAGGGTCGGTTTGGAACCCCTAGAAAAGAAAAAAAAATTGACCATTAAATGAGATAATGATCAAATTCTCGTTTTCACTAACTATATTTTGGAATAATAATAGTCAAATTCTTATTTTTATTTTTTTTCTATGGGGTTCCAAACAAACCCTTAATGTCGTTGAAACCAAATAATGGTCCATTTCTAACTGGACCAGCTTGAAGGGCAAATCTACCCTAGTTATAAAGACAACAGGCATCATAGGTATTTAAAAATATTAATGGTCTAGTGAAGGGACTAGAGGGTTTTAGTCTTTAGATACTTATAATCTCCATTAACACCAGAGTTTCCATTTTTCTTGTCTAATAAGGCCAGGAAGACACTACTAGTCCACAAAAAAAGTTGCCCAGTGCTTTTGTTTTCCTTTGGAGGCAAAGTATGGGTGTCACGGGGCCTTTTCATTTTTGGTGATGGCTCCAAGGCTCCTAGTAACCATTAAAACCTGCAAACAAACAGTCGCAGTCCCCTCTTCCCCAAGCGTTAACATTCTCTGCTGCCCAAGCAATGATCCTCCTTTAAATGGTTTTGTACAAGAGAAGCGCACCAGATACAAAAAAAGCTGAGTATTCTTATAGCTTTAAGAGAAGGGATTAGAATGTAGCTTTTGGTTTCATTGGTTAGATAGTCATCTTCTCCAAACAAACGTTTACCACCGAAGCAGATGAGACTTCGCTATCAATACCAAAAAAGAAGAAAAAAAAGTCAAGAGCAGAGGCCCAGAGAGTTAAAACTGGAGCATGTGGTCGGGCGCTGATTAGGAGACGACTAAATGTTTTCATTCATTCCAGAACTCTGGCATCATTCCGGATAGATGAAAAGGGTAGAGGTGGGACATGATCAGAGAGAGAATCCAATGAGCTTTTTTTAAAAGATTAATGTTTACCAGTGCTGTTCAGCCTTGCTCCTCCAAATCGTGATGAAATGATCAGGAGGAAGCAAGAGTTTTCGTCAGAGAAGATGGAGTGCTTTCTGGTTTTTCAAACCAGAAGAATAAAGGGGAAATTAATGGCCTCGGTTGGGACTAGTCTGCCTCCATTGATGCACGAGCTTTTTTGTCTATTTTATTTTCTTTAACAACTCGGTCTTGACTCGGTTCTTCTTCATTCATTTTACATCCAGATCACTCAACTCACTAGGTCTGAGTCGACTCAGATGAGTTACAAAACCCTACATGGTTACCATAGATTCTCAGGAGCTTTACCGTATCAATGTTTAATTCTAGTGACCATAAGGGAAGGAAATTTCGACGAGAGAAAGGGTAGAAGAGGAGACGTCAAAAATCGCTCGGAACAACCCCCTGCGTGTGACCGTTGCTTTCGGTTGGGACCCGCAATTGCGCTGTCGTGTTTCTTCTTTTCGTTTCGTGCAACAAACTCGCAAAATCCAAACGGCTTGGAAAGAAAAGAAGCGGATCCCATCAAAGAACCCAACTTTGTTGCTTACACGATCTCTGTACACCAAAAGTCGCTTCTCAAAAGCCTGTCGACTTGTCTTGCTTTCTTCTTTACCGATTTCTCGTACCCAGCGATTGCAGAGAGGTATGTGTCTCATGCGTCGGCATCTTCGTGGTTGTGGGTTCAATGTTTGGATGAGAATATGACGTTTCTTTTGTAGATATGGATTGTCTGATTTTCTTTTGTTCCTGACGGGAGAAATAGTGGTGAGGCAGGAGATTTGGATTTTATGGCGTTTTTTTTCATGCGCATCAATTTTACCTCCCGTGCCCTGTTTTTAGATTCATTTAGCTATAAAACGTTCTCAGGCATTGTTATTTAATGAGATTTTTCGCATTTTTTTTGTTTTCGCGGGGTTAAAATATGGACCGGGCAATCTATCTTGTTATCCTCATGATCTTTATATAAAAATTTATTACTTGAGAACCAGGATTATTTAATTTTACATTTGTTGTTACTATTTCGGGACTGGATCGGATGGTTTCTTTTTCTTCCTCTTTTATTTATTTATTTTTTGGCGTTTAATGTCTTTGATTCATTTAGTTGAGATAGGTAATTTTTTTTCGTCCCGATATCTGTAGTTTCTTTTTTGTCATCTTATAGAGTTTTTCAGATTCTGAATGTTTGATGTAGTTTTAGAAAGAAAAACGCTTGCTGGACTTTGATAACCTTTATGATGTACCCTTTATCTACATGGGTTGATGGCATTGCTGGATTTCCTTTTCTAAAAATTTGAGGACTTGCCGTTTGACCACAGCTGATAGATTCAACTTTCTGGGCTAAGCTTTGCTCTCTGTTGAACTCTTTTTCCATTAAACCTTGGCCTTTCCTTTCTGATGATGGAATTCTTTAAAAAAAGTTTTAATATTTGATAAACACATGTGAATTGAATTTGTTGGTTATTTCTCATGTGTCACTCTTCCTATGGACTTCCCTTTTCTCTTCCTTCTCCACTTAAGTTTTGCTACTATAACTTCTTCTTCTTATAGTACTGTTCTTTATTACTATCTATGAATATTTCAGATGAACTTTATAGATTATTTGTGAAATTTTCTTTAGAAAGCAGTACTTATTTTGGAACCAGGATTGAGTTTAAGAAAGATTTTTCTTCCAGTTTTGTTCTCTAATGTTGCTTTCATGGTCTCTATTACGTGGTTACCACATCTTATTCTAGAATGGCAGAGAATTGTGCAGAATGCTGTCCTATTTGTGCTATTTAATCTATTTGTTTCGGTCAATTGCTTACTCATTTACATATCTAACTTGTCTGGGAAGTTTTCATATTCAAAGTTGGTGTTTCCTAACTTGTTTTGAGATTGACTATAGAAAAATAAAAGAAAAATAAAACTCCATTAGAGATTGAAGATTACTGGTTTTACATTTCTTGACTTGGCCTAGAAGTTTCATATTCAAAGTTGGAGTTTCCTAATTCATTTGGAGAGTGAAGGGAAGCATAAATGCAAATGCCTAAATGATTCATATTCCTTTTTTTTTTTAGCATTGCTTTCTTCTAACAAAAAAAAAAAAAGGAATAGAAAAACTTTTTGTATCATAATGTTATATATAAATGTCTGCTTAGTGTCTCAAAGTTTTCTTATGTTGTCTGTCCTCTTAATGCCACTTAATGAAATATACTAATGACCTGGAATTTTAAATGCAGGTATTGGGTACATGTTTGAGGTGGATCTTGGTTTGGGTTAGTTCTCAGAATCGAGCTATTATCGCCAAATTGCGGCATTAATTTGGGTAAGAAGTTGACGATTTAGGTTATCAAGGAATCATAGCTTTTGAAACTCTAGTAGGAGAGTTTTTGTTCCTACTACATTGATGGGGCTGTACAAGAGTTCTTCTATGGTATTTTCTTTGTTTCTTCATAAACAACCTGCTATGGCTTTCAGGCTAATCTGCTTATAAACTACATTTATAATTTCCTGATACAGGGAAGTGAGGAATAGTCTGGAGCTTGGAGAGGATTGCAGCTTTTCTGAATTCGGTACCTTCCAAGTATCTTCAGGGAAGGTAGCAGATATTTTGCTGTTTCCCTTATGGGAGAAGAAAGCATGGAAAAGGAAACTATTCCTGACCAAGCTGTAGAAGGAACTGGAAAGAGTGGTGATGAACTCCACTCAGATGTTAAGGAGATAAAGGTTATTACTCAGGCTGAAAGGGGATCAGAAAATGACATTGTTTCACAGGCTATGTTCTCTGAGAAGCCAAAGCCTGAAGAAAGTGGTGCTAGAATAAATTCAACAGGAAACCATGAAGGTAGCAGATATTTTGTTGTTTCCCTTATGGCAGAAGAAAGCATGGAAAAGGAAACTATTCCTGACCAAGCTGAAGAAGGAACTGGAAAGAGTGGTGATGAACTCCACCCAGTAGATGTTATGGAGATAGAGGTTATTACTCAGGCTGAAAGGGGATCAGAAAATGACATTGTTTCACAGGCTATGTTCTCTGAGAAGCCAAAGCCTGGAGGAAGTGGTGCTAGAAGAAATTCAACAGGAAACCGTGAAGGAAGACCTGTACCAATATACCTGAGAGCTTCAACAAGTTCTTGCCATGATTTCTGCAAGTATGGAAGAGAGCAGTCATTTCCAAATAGAGAAAAAAGACTCCCTATTCGTGCACTCGTTCTGGGAAATAAGGAGTCCAAGGTGGAGTTGTCTGGGGTGGATGTTCAAACTGAGTTAAAAAAGCCATCAATTAGTGAGCAGAAAAAGAAACAGGCAACCAAGGCAGAGGCAACTAGTAGTCCCGAGCTGATAGCACAATCATCTGGTTCAACAAAGGTAATCAAGCAGAAGGCTATCACACCTGCCAAGAAAATTGAAATCACAGTTAAACCCACAATTTCTTCGAAGACAAAGCTGAAGCCACCAGTTTCAAAAACTTCACCATCTCCTTCAAGTCCTTCAGTAGGTCTTGCAAAAAGAAGTAACCAAAGTAGTATCTCCATGAATCGTCTCAAACGTCTAAGTTCGCTGCAGAAGAATCGCATCAATCCTGTAAACCCTTCACATTTATTAGGTGGTTTGAGTAGTGAAAAGAGTGAAAGAGATGCATCAAATCGTTTGGAAAATTCAAATGGGCGGAGGAGAAGCAATGCTATGTTAACAAAGCATACAGGATTATCCACCCCTGTGGAAAGAAAAACACTTAGATCATCCATTACTACTTTAACCCCAAAATCTTCTTCCAATGGAACGGCGCAGTTGAATGCGTTGACATATCAAAAAATGAAGAGGCCTTCTACAGAGAGTATTCAGACGAGAGTTAGAACATCAAAAGCCAAAGAGGACAAAGTCAGCGAGAAGACTTTATACATGTCTGAGTCAAAACCTAAGAGAAAATCATCTACTTCTTCAAGGCAATCACAGTCATCATTAACTTTGTCAACCTCATTACATGATAAGGAAGACATATTGGGTTCTGAATGCTTAACTAGTGAAGCTGAGGGTTCAGTTTCTGAACAAGAAGATACTGAAACATGCAAGTCTAATGAAGTTCCAAAGAATGGAGCTAAAAGGAGACAGAGTCGGAGCAAAGTTACGCATCCTGAAGATAAAGATGAGGTTGCACAAAAACTTTCCTTCAGGAGAGGTAGGGTGGTTAGCCTTCCAAGTGAGAACAATGTGGCAAGGAAAATGAGATTCACGCGAGGAAGAGTGACTGGTGAGAACCAAAATGGTAAAAGCGTTCTTGGGAGGAGAAGTTTTCGAAAGAAGAAAGAATTGGGTAGTCTGGAATTGGAGAAACCTAAAGCTGGAACTGAAAGTGTAGTTCTTAGACATCAAGATGCGCAGGGAAAAAAAGAAGAGCTAGGTTTGTTGAATGAGATGATTGAGGAAACAGCAAGTAAGCTTGTGGAGATGAGGAAGAGTAAAGTGAAGGCCTTAGTGGGTGCATTTGAAACGGTGATTTCTCTGCAAGAAAGTAAACCTGCCACTGGCGCTTGACTTATTGAAAACATTTTGTTCTCTTGTTTTTTTTTTTCTGTACAAATAAGACTGATAAGTGGAAGTGTGAAGATTGGATTTTCTTTGATGGGATGTGTGAAGATGGAGAAGGCTTTTTGTATTGTAAACTGAGAGGTTAAGTTTGGTGAAGAGACTCTTGCAGTTCATGGAGTTGTGAGCATTATTTATAACTTGGTTGTGCTTCACATCCGAACTAGAAGACATGCTATCTTCAAATATTTTTTAAATTTTTTATACCAATGTATACACAGAAACTGATGTGGATTATAGTCTTTGTACATTTGAGCTTATAATAATATGTCCAGATAGAAAGTCAAGTGATGCACTGCCATAGAAACACATTAATTGTTTCTCATTCCATCCGTTAGTTGACTTTCTATTTACTGTTCCTGCTACTAATCTTATTTAGATCATTGTTTTTCTCAATATTTGATGATTATAAGATTTTCCATCAGAGCTTAATAAATGATTTCCATCTTTTTTCCATTTCTTTCCTCTGGTATCTCACTGATCTTATCAGTGCCTTCCCATGAAAGTAGGATATATTTCTATGTGGATTTCCCTTTTATTTCTATAGAAAATCTACTAAAGCTGAAAATTCTTTCCAGAAACTGTGGTCTTTTTTCAGATTCATGTTTTGAACAAAAACTTTAATATGCTCATTTATTTGGTTTTTTCCTTCATCCATTTCTCTAAGTTTCTCATTTTTTTTTTTCTTTCTTTTTCTCTCTATCCTTCTTTGTTTCAGTTTTCTTTGATGTTCTCCACCTTGTTGCTGGTCCTTCTTTATCTTGTCTCACCCCCTTCTCAAATTGCAAGTTTTTCTAATGTTTCTGGATTTAAAAACTGAAAAAAAAAATGACCTAAATCCATCAAAACTTAGATGCATCTTAGATGCACACAACTTTGATTTAACCATTAAATTTGAATTGTATGACTTAATTTTTTTATTTTATTATGTATTTATTTATTACCTCATATATTCATGTTGATTTTCATTAGAGAATTTTTCTTATTTTTATAATAAAATAGAGATAATGGTATTATTGTAGATTAATATTTAATATATTTAGTATTTATTAATTAAAATGAAAAAAAGAAAGAGGGGGATGATTTCACATATTTAGTATTTCATCTGGGTCGAATCGGTTTAGGTCTGGCCTGGTTTGGTCAAATCGATTCGGTTCGAGTCCAATCTGATCGGGTCGCAAAACCCGACGCAATGCCGACCCACTAAACGGGAGCATCCATTTCTTTTTAGCGCAGCCGAAAATCTCCGAGGCAACAAAACCATGCACATCTTCAAAGCATTCCTGGCTGTCCACTAGAAAACTCGGTTCGCCCGTCTGTAGGGACCTGCCATGCAGCTGCGAAAGCTAAATAGGATTCCGAGATCTTCGTCCAGTATATTTTGGAGAATATCTTTGTAGGTTCGTGAAGTCGAGGGAACATTGCGAGAGCTCTCTTTCTGATCTTGCAATGTTTGCGCCATTGACGACTTTCCGATTTTTTGCTCAGGCGAACTACGGATTCGACCAATCATTTCCAGCTCGGCCCTTCAGGTAGGTAGACTTATCCACTTTTCCGTCCTATTTTTGAGATGCGATAAAACAGATAACTTTCCGCTCCTCTGCAATTGCTACCCTGTAAGTGTGACAATGAAGTTTCTGTAGATATAGCGTAGGAATTCCATCTTCTATCTGCAGATTTCATCGAAACTTTAATAACAAAACCATCATCGAAGGAGATAACGTCAACATAGGGACGCGTGTTCGAGTCGAAGTAGGAGGACAATCTGTTTTGGCCTGAAGAAATTCTCCGGCGAGTTGTCTTCGCCGGTGAAGCTGCTTTCTTTTCCCTATTGCTTTCCTCTTGCTCCATTTTCTTTTTTTTATTCCTTGTCTAGCTGTAAGATTATGAGGAACACGGGTACTCTTCGCTAAAAATATCGCTTCCCTCTTTCGTCTCTCCCAAAACAAACCATAGATACCAAATAGACGATTCACCGCGGCTTTTGGAGTTCTTCTTAAATGAGCAAGGAGGACAAGAAGGTGCATTCTTTTTAATTGTTTGTTCACTACTTGAATGTCTTCAGTGAGTAGGGATGGACCACTTTTCTACCCTGTACTTGAAGTTTTACCAGATGCATAGGATACATATCTGCAGTTAACGTATCTATTTTTTCTGTATTTTCAAGTTTTTGAGGTCATGTTACTCGATTTATTTCATACTGGTTTTAGCACTGTCTATATCTTTGAGGTTCATGTGGATAATGTTGACCAAAAACAAGGTTCATTTGCATAAGTAATCACAATAACAAATTTGAAAGTGGCCCTTTTTGTGGCTTCATGATTTTAAAGTCGGCTGGATTTTTCAAGTTCACAAGTTGGTTCAGAACTATGTGGATTTTGACTTTCAGTTATGTGGGATTTCATCGAAAAGTGCAGAACTCTTTTCACTGTAATTCTGAAAACGTTGCTTTGTGTCAAATCACACTTTGCTTAGGATAATAAACAATTGTTCATGTTGGAGGTCTCTTAATTTTCAATAGAAGACACAAACGAATGGAAGAGGTTTTGCATGAATAGTGACAGTGCTTGCAAGGTTAGGTTTCATTTTTGGTAAATACTTAGATGTTTAATTACTGACAAGAAGGGAAAGAATGAAGACAGGTATTCATTGGTGATATGGAGAAACATCCATTGTGTATTAGAAACATTATATTGAAGTTGGTTTACTCTTTCACCGGGTCTGCCTTTGTTTATAAAAATGGAGTAAGAGTGAGGAGGCCATGCACATGTGATGAGAAGGGCATGAACAAATCCCCATATCTGTAGTGTCATCTAGTGTTAAGAAGGCATGAGGATGTTTTGGGTGAAGAATATTCATCCTCCAGTAAAGCATGTGACAGAGACAGATTATAGGTTTAGATAGATAAATGAAGGGAAATAAACATTAAAGAAGATTATTAGATGATGGAACCTTAAGTAATGACTACCTCTTTGGATTTCTGCAATTTATGTAGACAAGGAGTTCAAACCACCAGATAGATTATAAATGTATGTCTACGTAATCCATTCTTTTCATTGCAGAAAATCTTGAAAAGAGTGCAAGTTCTGCTCTGTCCTTCTCTCTCTGGTGCTTGCAACTACTGAGAAAGGTGGAATTTCTCTTCTCTTCGGCTGAAGGACTCTCAAGGTCAGACCTTTCCCTTATCTGTGTGCCTGAACCTGTTGGTTCATGGCTCAATGTGTTGTGTAAACACCTAATTATGTGCTGTGCCCTTTCAAGGGTTCTGTACATCCCATTTTTTGAGTATGTGCTTTTCTGGATTCTCTGATGAGTTAAGACTTCTTACTGCTACCTACCACTTCTAGATTGTGTAGTGGGTGTTTACATAGATATTTTTCTTTGAATATTGGATTCTGGATTGGAATCTGATGTTGAGACACTTTGATGACTGTCACACCTGCTGTTTTTAATCTGATTCTTGGCTGAAATTGGTTTCTTTGCTGGTGTTGTTGGGCGTTATTGGATCTGGTCGACTATGTCATCTCCACAGAGTAGTAAAGAGTGATTTGATTGCTGTTGTTGCTGCTATTATCAATTGTGTGTGCTACCTCATGGCTGATCGAGGTGAAGTTGTTACCCCTGTCAGGAATTCAGAGAAGTCTGAAAGTAAGGATTCCACCTCTATTGAAACAACCTTTGTAAGGCTGAACTGTGTGAACTATGTGTACTGGTCAATTTCTTTTTGAGATGTATCTTGGAGCAAAGAGGAAATTGAAGTCTCTCAAGGAAGATCCACCAGATCCTACGACTGAGGATTGGAAGTCTGACAATTACTAAGTAATGACATGGCTCATCAATAGTGTGGGGCCGACAATTGGCTCTCATGTAATGACCTATAAGACAGCTGAAAAGATATGGAATACTCTTTTGTCAGTATACTCTCATCAGAGTAGTCTGTCTGTAATTTATGAGTTGTATTTCTCAATTTTTCTCTATGATGCTTGGGAATAGGAGTGTTATTGAGTGTTTTTGAGAGATGCTAGCGGTTTTTTAGAGGATTTGTATCTACCACCCGTTTTCCACTAATGAAGAGTTACTAAAGAAGAAAGAAAGTCAAATGCAATTTATCTAAAAAGAGAAAGTCAAATACAATTTATTTAAAACAAGAAAGTCAAATGCAGATCACTTGTTTTTCTACATGGATTTGGGCCTTAATATGATGCTATACAAGCCCAATTACAAGCTGATAAGGATGTCCCTACTCTTGAGAAGGCTATCTCTATATTTATTTGAATTGAAATTGCTGTTATTTTCTTAGTGGACAAAGGTACTAGATCTAGTGATGCATTCAGCCTTAGATTCTGCTCCCACATCAAATAGGGTTGAAAATTCAAGGGGAAGTGGAGGTGGTGGTAGAGGAAGAGGAAAATATGGTGCTGTTCATAGCAGAGGAATAGGTGATACGAAGTGTATATATTGTGTTTGAACCAACTTCATTTCTAAGAAGTGTTGGGTTGAATTTGGAAAACTTGCATGGGCTAATTCTACTGTAACTGAGGCTCCAAAAACTAATAATGGAGGTGAATTTGTTGAATCTATTCAATCTCAGATTCAGCACTCGGTTCAGATGTTGGGTCAAATGTCTTCATCCTTTGGTAGCTCTTTGCCTACTTTTACATCTATTACTAGTGCCACTTTGGCTGGTTTAGCAATGCCTACTTTCTAGGTGTCCTCTTCTCCTACTTGGATCATTGATTCTGGTGCATTTGCTCATATGTTAGGTGTGTCATTTCACTTCTTATCTCTTACTTCGTATGTTGTCTTGGCCGATGAGTCTACATCCAATGTTCATGGGGAAAGTGTGGTTTGTGCCTCATCTACCTTATCTTTACTATCCGTTTTTTTTGTTTCCATTTTTCCTAATAACCTTCCATCCGTAAGTTGGTTAACTAAATCCTTGGATCACATTGTGACCTTGTCTCCTTTTGGATGTGTTTTTAACTTGAGGATGAAGAAGATGATCGGTGGTCATGCGAATGTGATGGTCTTTACTATCTTGAGGAGAATTCAGTATAAAAGGATAGTGCATTTCATGTTGCAATTTCTTCATATCAATGACATCTTCGATGGGGACATTCATCCTTGGCTTTTCTCCTTCAGATGTTTTGTTCAACTTTGAGGCATGCGAGCTTGGGACGCAATGTGGGACGTTATTTCCTTCAAGTGGTCTTAAGAGTAGTCATGTGTTTGAATTAGTCCACTCTGATGTTTGGGGACAATATAGGCTTCCCATATCTTTGGTTACCAATATTTTGTCATTTTTTGAATGAAGTGATAATTTATTAAAAAAGAGAGGAGCAAAATAGAAACCAAGAATTCAAGGAGCACTCCCCCCACAACAAGGGATTGGATGGAGTCTCCATTTTTAGCAAGATAATCAACAAGCGAATTTGTTGATCTCGGGATATGCGTCCAATAACATTGAAAGAGGGAGATAATGTCAAAAGTTTTATGAAGTACATTCCAATGCCGCTGAGAGAGAGAGAGAGAGAGAGAGAGAGAGAGAGAGAGAGAGAGAGAGAGAGAGAGAGAGATGGGGGGGGGGGACTTGTGGAGGCTGAACACCCACTGATGACGACTTGCGAGTCACCTTTGATTATAAGAGGACCACTAAGGTGATCTCTGAAGAGTAAGAGGCCTTGAAGGAGGGCAAAAAGTTCTTCTTTAGTGGAGTCAACAACTCCCATTGGTCCTGAGAATGTGATTGATCGTGCTGAATTCTCTTCTGGTGTGCAACTAGGCTGAGACCTGTCCAACAATGTTGCTGGCCACAACCTCGGGACTGCAGGCCTTGAGATTGAAATGTGATTGTTTCTTTCTTTCTAGATGGCTCAAAGAATATGGCTGACGGCTGAGGAGAGGAGGTTCCTACCTAATGTGGGAAAGGAGGAGCCAGCGGCGATCCTGTAGGCGCTGAGGCAGCTAGGCAAACAGAATTGGAGCCCAATTTGGTTGAAGATGTTGGCCCATATTGGCCAGTGAAGGAGAAGATGGGTGGTTGTTTCTTTAGCTGTGTTGCGTAGGGGGTGGTATTACCTCACGTGTGAAGGTTGACAGCAGTGGTGATCTTGTCTTTGATGGCACTCCAGAGAAAGAATTTCATTTTGTGTGGGGCAGCCAATCTCCAAATGAGGGTCATCTCATGAGGATCGGTAGAAGAGGACCAGCCATTGATGAGGCAATAAGCGGATGTTACAGAGAAAACACCATTTCTCTCAAGGCGCCAAAGGATTTTGTCTTTAAAATTTGGTCGAATATGAATGTTCTGCAATGATAGAGGAGACAAGAGTGGTCTCTGAGTCACTTAGGCCTCGACGAAGATGGAGATTCCAGCAAGCCAGGGGAGACCAAGAGGAAGCAACTGTAGCATTAGGTCGAGAGCTGATCGGCAGAAGGGGGGCAAAGGACGAGCAGAAAGGCCCAAGTCACACCACCAGTCAATCCAGAATTTTAGGCTGTCTCCATTCCCGACGAAAAATCATATTCCTTTCTTAAAAAGACCGAGGAGAAGGAAGAAAGCTCTTCACAAGGGGGAGAGATGTAGATGTCTACCCCCAAAAATCCACCAATTCGATTCCCATTTAAGGTTGGCAACAATCATCGGCCTCCAGATGGCATTAGGAGTCACATTGAATTTCTAGAGCCATTTCATGATGAACGCTTTGTTCATATAGTAAGTGAGCCGAATGCCAAAACCCCTCTGTCCTTGGGTTTGCAAATGTCAATCCACTTGATTAAATGATATTTGAAACCAATATCAACATCTTGCCATAAGAACCTTCGCTTAAGACCACCAATTTTCCGACAAATGGAGGCAAGAGTGTAATAAGGACAAATGATAATTAGGAATTCCAGCGAGGCGCAAAAGTTAATAAGAATTAGCCTTCCCGCTTTGGAAAGCAATCTGCTTCTTCAAGAAGCAAGTTGTCGTTCAAGTTTTTCCAAGATAGGGCTCCAAAGATGGTGGTGGGGTCTACCATAAAAAAGGGTAGACCTAGATATGGGGTGGGTAGAGAGCTGATCCCACAATTCAGGTATGTGGCCATGTTATGGAGCAACGATGTTTCAATTTGATATCCAATGATAATACTCTTTCTCCAATTGATTTTTTGGTTAGAGGTAATCTCGAAGAGATCGAGCAACGCCTTAAGATGTTTTACTTGCTCCATTGTGCGAACTTTGAAGATCATTGTGTCATCAGCGAATTGAAGCAAAAGAACATTGAAGGCAGCCTGAGAGGCAACGGGCGTGAGCCAGTTGAGTTGGTGAGCAGAGTAGATCAGTGTTGAGAGGTATTCCCCCACTATATTGAATAGGAGGGGGGACAAAGGATCCCCTTGACGCAAGCCCCGATAGCTCTTGAAGTAGCCACACATAGTACCATTGAGTAAAAGAGAGAAGGATGGGGAGGAGATGCAACTTCTAATCTAGAAGCGCCATTTATCCCCAAAGGTCATCGAATTGAGGAGGTCATCCAACAGGTTCCAATTCACCCGGTCAAAAGCTTTCTCCAAGTCAATTTTGAGAGCTATCCTGGGTTTGCTAGCAGTCTTGAAGTGGTTGAGGATCTCACAGGAGGCCATGGCAGTGTCAAGGATAGACCTTCCTTTGATAAAGGCGCATTGGCCAGGGTGAATAATCAAAGGAAGAGCAGTTTTGAGCCAGTGGGAGAGAATGCGGGCAATGCTTTGGTAGTGATTGGATGTGAGGCTGATGGATCTAAAACCAGTAGGATGTTCCGTAGAGTCCTTCTTAGGGATCAAGGCAATGAAGGTAGCACCCAAGTTTTTGAACAAAATCCCTTGATGGCTGAGATGTCATCTTTGATGTTAGTTCAGCAATGACGAAAGAAGTCCCCATTATACCCGATCGCGCCAGGCACACAATCCATGGGCATGCCCAGAGTGGCACGCTCAATCTCCAAAGTGGAAAAAGGAACCTCCAAGAGACCAGCAATAGTGCTGGAAATAGAGGGGAATTGAAGATTATGGATTTTGGGGCGACAAGGCCAATCATCCCTGTATAAATCTGCAAAGAAATCAAGAAAGATGTTAGTAATAACGGTTCGGTTTGGTTCTCTAAAAAAAAGTAATAACGGTTCGGATAGAAGTGATCACATCATTGAGGCATAAGGATGTCATACGATTCATTCTCCTTCTAGAAGATGCCATGACGTGGAAGAACTTGGTATTGCCATCTCCTTCCGAGAGCCATTTGAAATGGGCTTTCTATTTCCAGTGGATTTGGTCAAGATGGGTGAGGGAGAGAACATGTAATTGGAGAGCGAGACAGGTAGAGAATTCGGATGTGGAGAGGGGCCTTTCATCTTCTTCAATCTTATCTCACAATTTTGGCAATAAAATCGGTCTTGCTGGCAATAGAGGTGGTGCAACAGGTAGCGGCCCAGTTCTTTAGATGACCTTTCATAGCTTTGAGTTTCAGAGGTAATCGCCATCCATGTCCATATGTGTTTGAAAGAAGATTTCAATGGTTAGAGAACACGTTCTGGAAATCATCATCAAATGACCAAGAATTCTCAAAATGGAAAGGCTTGGGACCCCATTGCCCCAACTTGGTATCCAATAAAATTGGCCAGTGGTCAGAACAGATCCGGTTGAGAAGTTTCCCGGTAGCATGTTGGTATGTATTTGGCCATTCTCTGTTTGCAAGAAAATAGTCGAGTTTAAAGAGAATGTGGCAGGATTGTTAACAGTTGGACCAACTGAGTTTTTCCCAGTTGGACCAACCGCATCATCTTACTGCACTGGAGTTAAAAGACATCCATAATGACACTTTAACCTTTATGTTTCAACTTTTAACTTTAGAAAGAAGAGAAGTGGGGCTTAATTACTTTTGATTGAAAAAAAAAATACCAACTCTTGCTTGGAGGAGGGTTTATGCATGGTTCATCTTTTCAATTATTCTCTACAATTCTGTTTTATAAATTTTTCTGTAGGACACAAGCTTGAGCTCATTGTCATGTTGTTTGTGCAGGAACCTTGGCTTCAGCTGGGTTTGACTTGAATTCAACTCCTCTATCAGTCATAGGGCTCCATCAAAAGAGCAGTCACATAAGAACATAGTAGTTTTTTCCCGCTGTTCCAGATCTTCTTTTTCACCATTATCCATTGATGGAATAAGACCTGGTTTCCTGTATAATGCAGTTCTCATGTCCCACTGTCCACTTCATTTCTTATCAAAATGTCCATTTCACTAAATTCCCTCCGTTAACTTCCAGTCGAACATGTTTCCATCTTCAGAGGAATCTGAAGTTTGCATTCTGTAATGCATTTAATGTTCGAGAGGCCTATCAACAGAGCAAAATAACATCTTACTGGCCTATAGGTGACACTCTTGTTTATTCCAAATTATTGAGAAAATACTCTTCAATGCCACAACTATGCACTTCAAAGACAAAACTGGATGATGGTCTGCCACTTCATAGGCAAGTCATAAAGTGCAATTTTGACCGTGAGTCACTAGTATCAGAAATAGAATATTCGAGCAACACATATGGTAAATGTGATGCTCTGTCTTCTGGAGAGAGGGTGACTGATGAAATGCCCCAACAATATGCAGTTGTTTCTGGCAGTACTTGGATTTCTGAGCCTGAAGGAAGAGATCAAGAAGTTATTTCCTCGTTCAGTAAAGTGATCCAAAGAGGTATGCCACGTCTACATAATAGTGTTATTTGTATGAAGGTTTTAAAAAGCTACTCCTCAATGCTGCAGAAATGTGTTTCTAACCGCTCCTTGGTCAATGGCCAAGCTGTCCATGGTCATGTCATCAAGTGCGGGATCAAGCCTGATTCACATTTATGGAGTTGTTTAGTAAGCATGTATGCCAAATGTGGTGACATTTTCTGTGTGCAACAATTGTTCAGTCAAATGCCTCAAGAAGATGCAATTGTTGGTTGGCATGCTCTAATAAATGGTCTTGTTATAGAAGGAAATGGTGAGGAGGCTGTGTTGTTGTTCAGTGAGATGCTGAAAACAGGGGTTCAACCAAATAAATTTATTTATGCCACAGGTTTGAAAGCTTGTTCTATGTGTTGTTTCTTGAATGTTTCAGAACAAATGCATGGCCAAGTGATAAAATTTGGAATATCGTCATATTTATATGTGGGTTCAGCTTTGGTTGATGTTTATGCAAAAAAAAGCGAAATGGAAATCGCAAAAGAAGTTTTTGTACGTATGCGGCAACATAATGCTGTATCTTGGAATTCATTGCTTAATGGGTATGTTCGAATTGGGAATGGAAAGGAGGTTTTGAAGCTGTTTTTTCAAATGACTGAGGCTGACATACGATTGAGCAAGTTCACTTTGTCTAGTGTCATTAAGGCTTGTGCAAATCTTGGAAATGCAAGAGAGGGCAGAGGTATCCATGGTTTGGCAATAAAGATTGGTTCAGTGCTTGACAGATTTTTATCTACTAGTTTGATTGATATGTATTCAAAGTGTGAATTGGCTGATGATGCATACAAGGCTTTTATAGGGATTGAATATCCAGATGTGGTGGCTTGGAGTTCAATAATATCATGTTTTGATCAGTGTGGATATGCTGTAGAAGCAGCTGAACTTTTTGATTCTATGCGGAAAATGGGTGTTTGGCCAAATGAATATACTCTTTCTAGTCTTGTTAGTTCAGCAACAGATCTAGAAGATATGAGATATGGCCAGAGTCTACATGCTTATATCATTAAATTACGCTTTGATATTAATAATTCTGTTTGTAATGCTTTGGTTACAATGTATATGAAGAATGGATTTAGTCAAGATGGTTTTAAGATTTTCAATGCATTAAGGGATAGAGATGTGGTATCATGGAATGCACTTCTGTTGGGGTTCCATGATGGCTCTGGTTCTGAGACAGGATGGAAAATTTTCAATGCTATGCTTTTGGAATCTCTCAAACCCAACAAGTACACTTTCATCAGTGTATTAAGGTCTTGCACCAATCTCTCAAGACTCAACCAAGGGAAACAAGCCCATGCTTATATAATGAAGAATGGCCTTGACGAGGATTCTTTTGTTGGAACAACTCTTGTTGACATGTATGCAAACTGTGGAGACGTGGGTAGTGCTCATCAAGTGTTTGATAGCTTGAATGGGAGGGATGTATTTACTTGGACAGTGATAATAGCGGGATATGCACATATAGATCAAGGGGAGATGGCTATTCGGATTTTCTGTCAAATGCGAAGGGAAGGCATTAAAGCCAATGAATACACATTTGCAAGTTGTTTGAAAGCTTGTTCTTCCCTAGCTGCATTAATAAGTGGTTGCCAGGTCCATGCCCAGGTGACTAAGATGGGCATGCTGGCTGATGGCTTTGTTGCAAGTGCACTCATAGATATGTATGGGAAGTGTGGGTGCCTAAAAGAGTTTGAAAGGGTCTTCGATGAAGCAACTACAAGAGATGTGGTTTTGTGGAACACAATCATATGTGGGTATTCACATCATGGGCTAGGACTGAAGGCTCTTGAAGCATTCCAGCTCATGTTAGAGGAAGGGTTGTGGCCTGATGATATAACCTTTATTGGTGTTCTATCAGCATGTGCTCGTCGTGGTTTGATCAAGGAGGGGCAATGCCATTTTGAGTCGCTGAGTAAAGTTTATGGAGTGACACCAACAATGGAACACCACGCATGTATGATAGATATCCTTGGTAAGGCCGCAAATTTTAACAAGATTGAGCACTTAATTGCAAAAATGCCATTTGTACCAAACTCATTGATTTGGCAAACAGTTCTTGGGGCTTGCACAGTGCATGGGAATGTGGAGCTTGGTGAACGAGCTGCAGAAAAACTATTTGAGTTGGAACCACACAAGGATTCCACATATATTTTGTTATCGAACATTTATGCAGCTAAGAGAAGGTGGGATGATGTCTTGAAAGTTAGGATTATGATGCAAAACCAAAGGGTGAAAAAAGAACCGGGGTGTAGTTGGATTGAAGTGAATGGCCAAGTTCATGTATTTATTCCTCAAGATAGGTCTCACCAAAAAACAGCAGAGATCTATGCAAAGTTGGAGGAACTAGGGCGAGAACTAACTTTACGTGGATACACTCCGAGAACAGATGAAGTTCTCCACAATGTTGATGAGGATGAAAAGAAGGAGAGTCTTCTTTACCATAGTGAGAGGTTAACCCTTGCCTATGGTCTTATAAGTATGAACCCAGGGAGATCCATTCAAATTTTCAAGAATCTCCGTATTTGTAAAGATTGTCATAGTGCTTTCAAGCTTTTTTCAGATATCACAAGTAGAGAAATTGTTGTTCGTGACATCGGCCGTTTCCATCACTTTCAGAATGGTTCTTGTTCCTGTGCAGATTATTGGTGATTCTAACCTGTTGTTGCTTTTGGACGTTTTAATGATATGATACCAGTGGGTGGCATTTGCACTCTTTTCTGCATCTGGAAAGTTGTAGTGATACTGATGGTTTTTCACCTGACAGGGCAAATTAAGGTCTGGCTCTTGTCTTTGATCTTAGTTTCAGTAGAGTAGTTTTGTAGAAAAGATCAAAGGTAGTTTGCCTGCTCACTAATTTGATAGTCATTGAACTTTTTGATTTCTACCTGTAATGAAGTTAAAATTTTAGAGAAAGAGAGAAGACAAATTGGAGAAAACAAAGGAGAGCTGTCTGACTTGTTTTAAATAAGCAGTAGACCTTAAATATATATTCATCATGTAAGTATCGGTACAATGAAGAGCGCTAAGACACTTAAAAGCTTTAAAAAATAGGATTGCTAAATGTTTATTGGCTCTATAAATATAATATTTTGCTTAAGAAACTGATATAGGATAAAAAAACACAGATATTTCTGTCTGAAAAACACAATCTGACGTTCTGACTTCTATCAACTGATAAACTAAGAAGAAAACTACTTTTTGTAGATAAAATTGACTTCTCGTTGGGCTATGATTCAATGACACTTTAAATCTTTCTAAGTCTCTAACAACCTCCTTCAAGCTGGAGGGTTCACAAGAATAAGATGAAGAGTGAGCTTGTGAAAATCCTAACTAAAGGGCTAAGACACTATAACATTAATGGTGAAACAGAAAAATAGATTCATTTCAAAAAAAAAAAAACAGAAAAATAGATGTCTGTAATCAGTAGAAAAGAAAAGATGAAGTTGAACACTATTAGTGCTAAAAATTACTAAGTAGAAACTCTTGACAGGACATAAGAGAGTAAGTTTGTCTTCCTGATAACCCATCAAAGTTGTGAAAGAATTAGCCAAGGAACCCAGAATAAAGGAGATTGATCAAAGGGACTCAAGAACAAAGGATTTGAGCAGCTCGAAAAAAGGAAGGGAACTTTTTGTGTGCAGAGAAAAAATGGACTGAATTTAGAAACTGTGCGTGTGTAACTGTGAAAGGGATGTAATGTGACTGTAATAATCATTCAACAAAAAAAAGAAAAAAAGAAAAAAGAAATATTGAGCAATTCTATACCACTGTCTTTTGTTCTGAGAGCTATAGTGGGTGGGAGCTTGGTGATGTTGTTGTGTAGGAGCTATATAACTGAATTTGAATTTCATGAAATTCATACTGTAGATTAGGTGCACCTGATAGTGTTTTCTTTTATTCACTTACAGAGGATAATTTATCTTTCAGAAAATGAAATGAAATTATACTTTCATCAACTAGATATATGCAATCTCATGTATAAACTTATCTGCTGTCATACAGAAATGCATTGATATTTCTGTGCCCTAGATCATGAGTGGTTTTATTGTTTATTTCAATTTTTTTATTCGTTTTTTTTTCCCACAGAATGATTCAGCTATACTGGGAAGGTCTTCAATCTCAGTCCTTGCTACTTTTGTGGGAGGGAACCTTGTTTATTGTGAAGGGAGGCAAGCTCTATCTTCTTGTGGTGTTCATCCTTGCAATAAGAAGGTAAATGATATCATTATGTTGTTCCTTATACTAGGTATTGATTTTACAAAGTACCATAAAATCTGACAGGGATCTAGTGCCTAGCAACATTTATAGCACATCTATTTCCTGGAAAGATGTACTTTCCTGTGTCAGTGTCATTTAAGGAGGGGAAAGCACAAGATTCTCTTGTAATTCTTGGAGAGATACACTATTCCTAGCTCCAGTTTAAATTGGACAGCCGAGAGGAACTTTAATATGCCATGTGGAGACCGGTATGCTGAATTCACCTGTATTCTGCTTCTCCTGGAAATTTGGATGGAGACCTCCCTCAGCTTCTCGATTCATGCCTTTTCTCTTTCTTTCTGAATCCATGTTCTCTACTGCGAGCATCTTTGCGATGCTCAAATCTCTCTGCAGCCAACTGGTATGTTCTATCATCCTCTTTTTGTATTTTGCCTTGACTTTTTCTGTAGTCATTGTATTCAAGTACTCTCTTTTCTTTTTGAGTTATCTGATTTTGTTTCTATATTCTGGTGGGGACACCAGTATGCCCATCGGGCTCCAGTGGACCCACCAATTATTTTTGAACTTATTATTTTTATAATCCCTTTATTTTATTTTTAATTTATCTTGATTTTACTGGATTTGACCATATATTGACCTTATCTATTTTGAAGATTTGATCAGACATTGAATTTTAAATTTCAATTTTATTTATTAATAGGCTGTAACAGCATGTTGAAGGCAGCTTTGAAGATGAATTAATAAAATCTTTGTTTCTGTACTTCCCCTTCTTCTTCTCCTTCCCACCTCCTCCTGTATATTCTTCTTCCCAATCCTTCTTCTTTCTTCACTATTCTTCTTCTTGTAAATTATTCTTCTAAATTCTCCTTCACGGTTTTCTCTTCATTTCCCCTTCCTAATTCCTCCATCAGAGCCAGCTAATCGACAATCGCATACGTCAATTGAAATCACATAGTCGTCCCGCGTCTATTGGAACTTGAGCTCTGCAATGGTTGTGCTTCCTTTCGAATTGAAATATGGGTGTTGCTATCATTTGAGAAAAAAAAGTATAATCTACAATGAAGAATTGCATGTGTTGTGGTGATCAAATTTTTTATGACTAGAATATCCAAGTAAGGGGGAGAATAAGATGAGAGCAAGATGAAGATTGCAAACAAGATGTCAACAAGAATAAGATGAATCAAAGCAAGGCAATCAAAATTTCTTTCTCAAGCACACAAGTTTCTTGACCAAGATTATTTGCAAAGCAAAGTTACAAACACCAGCTTGAGAGGGAGTGTTAAAAGACACCCATGTGTGTAGGGGTGACATGGCTAGTAAATAAGGAAAACTTCAATAGAGATGGCATATAATTGTTATTATGCAAGCCGATGTATGTCCTCTTATGTCATTTTCCTTTTGAAGCATGTAGTCTTAAGGGTATTAAAGTCATTGTAAATACCTTCCCACAACTATAAATATAGCCTCAAAGCATGGGTAGAGCATTCAAGCCTCTTTTTCTTGGCTCAAATTCGTCCTTACACCTCTCTCTACTTTCCTCTTCTTTTTTTCCTTTGGTTTCTTCTCTCCTCTCTCCCAAGAGCTAGAGTTCCACTCTTTTCTCCTTCCCTTGAGATCTCTTGTGTTTATGTGTTGGCCATAGAAATTAATAACTGCTATTTCACTTATGATAACTTCACGTACAAAATGGCAGTTTACTTCTATATGCTTGGTTTCTCTTGTGAAATGTAAGGTTATTGGTAAAAAAAATGGTTGTTTGGCTATCACACTTCGACAACATAAGATCTTTAGAATTAATTTCAAATTCTTTTAAATCAACTCTTATCCACATAAGTTCACTCACTATGTGAGCCATTGTACAATATTTGGCTTTAGCACTTGGATGAATTTGTTTCTTTCTCTTATAGCTTATGAGATTTCCTCCAAAAAATATTCAGAACTCTGTGGTGGACTTGGAACCGATGTAACCTGCATTTGAATATCCAACAATATCAGAAAGTACATGTGATTTATAGAATAATCCTTTACCTAGAGCTCCTTTCAAATATTGAGCTGCCTGAAGATGAACTTTGTGAGGAATCTCATAAATTGTCTTAGCACATTGATTGAGGAAGAGACATATGGTTTTTCACTATTAGATAATTCAATTGACTAACCAGTCTCTTACACATTGTCTTGTCTTTCAAGTAGGGGCTCTCATCATCGAACATATTATAACCTATTTCCATGGATGCCTCTGTTGGTCTGGTTCCTAACAAACCATACTCATGCAACATGTTAGAAACATATTTATGTTGGGATAACACCATAACTTCTAACTCTTAGCAATCTTGATCCCAAAGAAATATTTTACAGATCCAAGGTCCTTGATCTAAAAATGTTCTTTGAGGTACTTCTTCAATTCCCTTAGTATCACTCCTACTTAACATAATGTCATCTACATATATTACCAAAACCACAACTCCACAAGATCGATGCAAAACAAAGAGAGAGTGATCACTATGACTTTTTGTAAAACTAAAAGACATGACAACCTTATTGAACTTGTCGAACCATGGCCCTGGATTGTTGCTTCAACGCATAAATTGATTTATTCAATTTAAACACTTTCCTATTAACTCCCTAGGCAACATACCAAAGAGGTTACTCTATAAAAATTGCTTCTGATAAATCACCATACAAATAGATATTATTTTATGGGATAGAAATAATTATTCTTAATATCTAATTAATACAACAGTCACCTCTTAGTCACATGAACAAAAATTAAAATCTAAATAGCACTCATTCTAGCCACTAGAGAAAAAGTATATAAAACATCACTCCCGTAGTTTCGGGTGTAGTCTTTAGCAACCAACTATCCCTTATAACGCAATGATGTACCATCAACATTGTATTTAATTGTATAAACCAACAAAATCCCACAATGTTTGCATCTGTTGAGAAATCAACTAAAGCCCAAGTCTGCTTGGTCACTAAAACAACCATTTCTTCCACTCAGGAGAACACAAAGCATACTATACCTTAGTAAAAATAAAAATACTAGACAAAGACAAAACAAAGGATTGAAATGTAGGAGACAAACTATGAAAAGAAACAATTTGAATAGCATGTTTTGTACCTTTTTAATGAGCAATTGGAAGGTGCAAGGTACCCAAGGCAGGATTTATAGATTTGGAGGAAGAAGGCACGGGCAAATTAGTTGTGAGGGGATCATGTACCTGACTAGCATCATCTTTGTTGTTGCTCTACCTGAACTTCCTTGCACTAGTATACATGTAATGGCTTAATAGGAAATGGTGTGGAAGAAACTGTGGGGCTATCCGTCACAGATAGATAGATGCAAAGGAGACTCGAGTGAGACATCATTAATGGAGGGAGATTTAGAACTCTCAGAAAAATATGGTATACCTTCAAAGAATGTCCCATATGCAAATATGTATGTCTTTCTATATTTAGGATCATAACACTTATACCCTTTCAAAATGTGTGAATAACTAAGAAAGACACATGTAATAGCTTGAGGAGATAACTTATCAGTAATGGAACTAAATGAGTGAACAAAGCACATGGAGCCAACAACACATGGAGTAACCTCAAATATCCAGTTAATTAAATAGCAATAAGTGAAAATGACATCACCTCATAATGACTCTAGAACATTCATCTAAAATAATTAGGACCTTCGAGAGATGCCTATTCTTCTTTTATGCAATCCCATTGTGTTGGGGAGTGTAAATATTAGAAGTCTAATGGATAATTTCATAACTAGCACAAAAAGAAGAAAATTGACAATCCATAAAATCAACACCATTATCTCAACGAAATACATGGATTGAAGCATCAAGTTGATTTTTATTTCATTGAAAAATTTGACAAATACATTTGAAGGAGGTATACACCCAAGTAACTTGATTGTAATCATCTATAGAAGTTAAAACATACTTAAAACCAAACACATTGGATATCCTACATGGGCCCTATCATCTGAATTAACTTTTTCAAAAGGACTTTGATTTCTACTCGAAGGAAATGAACTTTTATGGTGTTTCCCAAGTTGACTCTACTGATATTCAAAAGATAAATTTGAAGGTAGAGAAGAAAGAAATTGACGAAGCTTCAAAGAGGATCGATGTCCCAACTGTAAATGCCATAGGAGAGGCTTGGCCTGAGCCTTACATGTGGTAAATTGATATTGACGAACAACATCTTGGTAGTACAACCTCTCGTAGTTGAAAACCAATCTTCTTCTTCGTCTTTAAATCTTGAAACACACAACAAAGAAGGAAAGAATGTAATAGAGTAGTTTAAAGATTTGGTAAGGTGATTGTCTGATAATAAATTGATGGAGAACTTTGGGACATATAGTACAAAAAAACAAGGAAAGTTGGGGAGTAGGATGTACCATACTTTCACCCTTACTAAATGAACCACATCTTCGCCCTTACTGGATGAAGAGTATCCATCGGCTAACTTAACCGACTTACAAGATGAAGATGAGGAGAAATTAGAAAATACAGACGGCATACCTGACATATGGGTTGATGCTTCACAGTTAATAACTAGGGAGAAGCAGATGACACATGAAGTGTAAACATAATTGATGTTGCCAGAGTGTTGTTGGCTGTAGATGAAGTCGTGGCTATAGAGGGAATAGATGTAAAAGTGGTGGCAAACTGTCTTAAATGCTGAAGCAATTTCTAAATATCATCCAGCGGGGTGTCCTAGTGGACCCCACTCACTTCTAGATACCCCAACACTTTCAGATACGATAGAATTTTCCGAAGGCGATTTTCCAAACTTATCCCAATACTTATTAGAACAATGATTGGACATACTGTAGTGTACACATTTCCTTTCTATGATCATTACCAGGACCACCACTATCACGTCTACATCCTCGACCTCCCCCTTGTCCTCTAGATGAATCAGACCGAGTGGAGTGGAGGACAAGTTATCGGCATTGACATGTGAATTTTTAATTGCTCTACTCCCACTGGATAATATAACACTTTCTGCTCTAATAACGCTATTATAAGCCTTCTCTGGGGTAAGAACATCATCAAGAGCCGACATCTAAGCACGTGAAGCATCATTAGCTGGCCCAAGGCCTTCCAAAAACTGTGTAACCTGAATCTGACCCTTCTTCCTATGTATAGTAGGACGAACGGCAACAGGATGAAGAATTGCAATCTCCTATATGACTCCTTTCAACTCTGTGGAATACTTTGTAACAGTTTTATCATTCCTACTCATGCTAAAAAAATTCACTTACAACTTCTATGTTCGTGAGAGACTAATTTCTCAGGCAAAAATAGATGTGTCTTCCACATTGGCATGACAATGTTACAACTCATTGTCTGATCACTCACATGCGGCAACATGCTATTCAACAACCAAGTTTAAACTTGATAATCTTTAGCCTCCCAATCTTTAGTAATAGGCGAGGGAGGACCATCATAGGGGTAACAATTTCCAGAAAGATCTGGCAAATTCAAATAATTAGATCTTGTCAATTTAACAGTTGTAATTTGAATGGTGCCATAATCCTTGGGCCTAGTAGAATCTAACACCTTACAAGGGGTAACAACTGCTCCGACATCAACCATAATGACATCCAATAACCAGAATTATAACAACAGAAATACTAAAAAAAACACCTCCCTCACACACGAGATAAACACTTGCTCACAAAGGGAAAACTCGATCTATGCAGACACTTGTGGGCCCCATGCAAGCGTATGCTTAAGGTTTAGTAAATACTGAATTCCAGCAACCCAATAGGGCCAAAAGACATTCAACTATTTCCAACAACAAGCAATCTGTTACTCCACTACATAAACCTATCTGCGCAGGTACATTTGTACACCTGGATAGGTGACTAAGGCACAAGTCTCCTGTAGACATTACTTAAATTAATCATTCAACCTTAAAAAGGTCACAATGACACAAACTAACTGCTTTTTGAAGCAACACAAGCCATTAAGCCTTGAGATAGGGCACAATTAAAGGAAAAAACACTTATCTTTAAGATCAATTAGTAGAATAGATTTGAAAGAAGAACATGGAGAGAAATTGAGTGCTTCAAAAACAACAACCTTAAACCCTTCCTTTATGGATTGAAAAAGCTTTGATACCATGTCAAATTATAAGTTTCAGAGAAAAAAAAGACGAAAGGAAAGAAAGAAGAAGAAGAGAGGAGAAAGCTGTAAGAGAGCAGCTTGTTTGTTAGGGGAAAAGTTGACCTCCTAACCTTTTTTATTATTTCAATTAAACGTTACTTGAATAGTGCAAAATACCCTTCACTCCTACGCATCAGATAACTCTACAATTACAACTCTGATTTGAGTAAAAAATGCACCAAGCTGAATTTAATATATTCAAAAAGACATCTAAGGGGTACCCTATATATAATAAAATGAACAATATGCCCTTATGTACATAATTTAACAATCTTAATTTTCTAGCTATTGCTTGGTTTGTGATAATTATAAGAGTGATGACATATCTATATCTGGACTTATATAGAAATGTATTGCCCCAGAGAGAAGTTGAAGATGCTGGAAGCGGCCACAGAGCATGAGAGAATGGATCCTCACATGGACTGGAAGAGAAAATCAAGTGATGCTTAACTTGATGGTTGAGCTTGTTGGCAATAAGGTGAAAATGAAGCATTCTCAATAGCCTTAATTGCATGTGAAACTTTACCCAAAGTTCAATAAAATCTGCAACACAAAGTCGGGAGTTTGACTATTACAAGGCTCAAATGGAAGACATAGAAGAGACCATTATCCACTATGGTTGATATGTTAAATAGCAGTAGTGGATTCGGACAATATGTAGATACAAGTGAGTAATGAGATGGTTACATCAAGGTAAACATACAATTTTCACTTATTCAATATTGTTAGATCTTAATTTTTTTTATCCAAGTGTTGTAATCTACTTGAATAATACATCTGGTTAACATTTCTCTAATAACTAATGTCTCACGAATTATCAGTGGGTTGAACTAACAATATATGCTAAAGTCTGGATTAACAACTACTAAGAAGAGGATGACTTCATGGACTACAAAGTCTCTTTTCAGATTGATTTCTTTGTGGACTAAGCTTTGGTAAGATTATGTATGCATCACTTTCTACTTCTCTCTTATCAGATCGCATTCTTTTGGACTGAAAGGAAGGGTCATCAGCTATCTAACATACTAAATCTTGAAGCTCAACAGCTATTTGGTGGTTTGCTTGTCTTGACCACCAACTGCATAGGCATGTTAGTTATTGGGATGTAGATTGTAGAGGTTGGCTTGTGAGAGGGAGAAATTTCTGGGTCTTACAAACGAAGGACAAGTCTCAGTGTGAGTGTGAAAGTGAGAATGAAAGTGATATTAAGAGAATGGAATGTCAAATTTTCATCCATGGAGGAATTTTAGTATTATTAGTCTTCTACTTTGTTAGTGTTGTTAAATTGTTGTAGGATTTATCTTTTAAAAGTTTTACTTTGTGTGTAATTAGAATATGGGTAGTTTTAACTCGGATTCTATGTATTCTCTTTATCATAAATAAAAACATGGTGTACTTATATTAGTAAATGAAATATTTTTCTCTAGAGCAAGTTCTACGAGTTGACTAAGTCAATGACAATGACGTGTTCCTTTTCTTATCTGCCATATTTGTTAGTGTAGTTTTGTTTTCCTTTCCCTTTAATCTTTTTCTTTTTTGGGTACCCTTTTTCCTTAAATATCTTTATACCATATTTTTTATATTTTAAATTATATATTGTTGGAAAGATATTTAAATCTAGTTTCGAAAGAAAAAATAATTTTGTTAATCGGAGTACTCTACAATGAAAATTGACATATGAAGCAACAAAAGTTAGGTATTAGAAACGATTTGTGTTGTTGGTAGTTTCGTTATTTGAGATTATTTGTACCATCAAGAACACAAATTTATATAGAGAAATTATGTTTTAAACGAAATCTCTTCAATCTATTTTCTAACCCAACAAACTATTTCTTGATGCGATATTTCAAAAGAGATATTAACATTGAAAAAATTAATACATAATTTGAAATTTAAGTTGATTTTCCCTTTCCTTTATTGAGTTGCTAATTTTATTGTTCCCAAGTTTCTTTTTTTTTTCAAACTTTAGTGCAAGTCTTTACCAACATGAGTCCTTTTTGCTGATCTTCTAAGTTGTTTTCCTTTTTTGTGTAAGATTGATCACTCTCATTAATCTATTGATTTAATGACTGTCTCCTTCTTAGTTGGAAGTACTTGTGTTGCTATTTTTTTTTACTTACATCATTGAGTTCATGTAAAATCTCTAATATTTTATCCATTTTCATTATTTTTATTACTTTAGAGCAATGTTTATTGACCTACTACTTGCAAAGAACAGGAATAGACCCAACATCCAGCACTAGACAAGTTTTTTTATTCTCCTAAGTAGTGATTTTTTTTCGAGCTACATTTAAATTGTGAGCAATCTCTCTTTTTTTTTGCCCTAAAATTGGACAATTTTTTTGCCTTGGAATTTGTGTGAATTTTTTTTGTTCAGACTAATGCATTTGTTGACAGGTGCATGGAGTTTTGCCGTTCGACTAGGAATCATGTTTTCTTCTTCCATATTTGTTTCATCCAAATAGGGTCTTTATGTCCTTTATATCCCTAGCTTGAGGGGGAGAAGTAGAAGAATAAATACAAGGAAAATGCATTTTATTCTACATTTAGTAAATTTTATATAACTATAATATTTAAGGTGAGAACAAAAAGAATTTTTCAGCCAAAGAAGTTTGAAGATTAGGAATATTTTTTCTTATAAGTTAAAGTTACAAACTCTAACTTCAAGGAGAGTGTTGAAAAACAAATATGAAAGGATTTTACATGGCTCTTACGAAAAATGAGTCTCATGAGACCAGTCAAGGAAGAAATTTAGCATTATTAGACCTTACTTTATTAGTGTTTAGGGTTTAGGGTTTGTTTTTTACAAGTTGTACTTTGGGTGTAATTGGGATATGAGTAGTTAAATTTAACTTAAGACTATATATTCTCCCTATTATAAATAGAGACCCAATCTACTTAATTTACTTCATTATAAATTAGTTTCTTCTCTGGAAATTTCAATAGGATTTTATAAAAACAAATGCTAGAAGGTAAACAGATCTTTCTTAGAGATTTTTGTGCGATTTGGGAGCCACAATGAGAAATTAATTTAATTCCTAATGAGATAAATGTCAATTTAATTTTAGACTGAGTTTCCTATTTTGGTCAAAGAGTTATCATGGCAGATTTGGTTATTTAAAAAATTTAGGCAGGATATCTTTTTGTTTAAATTGTTTTTTTTTGCTTTGGGAAGTTTTACTTCTATCAGATTGAGCATAAAAAATAAGAATTCTGTTGAAATTTTATCATATTACTCGTGGAATTTTACCAACTCCCTTTGCATAATTTCACTCATCTGTTTCATAACATTTCTTGTTACGCTTCATTGATTGATAAATTCTAGTAACCAATATGACAATCGACACATGTCAAGTTATTTTATCTATCTAGCAGTATGTGTTATGATCCATGCAATGAGAAGAGCAACTCTTAAGTTTTTGAAAGAAGGAGAGGGAGAGCCGCGAATTTGGAGAAAAAAATAAAGTTAAAATAAGTTACTTTACAGTTTCAAACTTCTTTTACATGTCTACTTCAACTCTTTAAATAGAGAGAGCAAAGTCACAACCCCTATCTATGCCCATGATTTATTTTGGGCTACACTACCCTTAAATTGTCAATCTAATATACCAAACCCTCTTACACCTGAATTTCCTAGTTTAATCTTATATATTAAATAACTAATTAACCTCTTGGTTCACTTCCATACTCACATTAGGGGCATTAAGGTGAATACCTTTCCCACGTCAAAGAGATGGCATATGGTGTAAATTAGTGTCTTTCTCATAAGGATGACATAAGGGTGTAAATAGATAAGATAATGTATATCTACTTATGTCTTTTCCTTTTGAGAGTTTGTAGCCCTAAAGGTAATGTAGTCATTGTAACCTTCCTTTATAAACTATAAATAGAGACTTAAAGCAAGGAGTAGATCATTAAGTCTCCCCTCTTCTCTCTCAAATCCATCCTTACACTTTTCTCTCAAACCCTCTCTCTCTCTCTCTCTCCATCTCCTTAGTCGTCCCTTTCTTCTCTTCCTTCTTCCTCTCCTTTTCTTCTTCTCTTCTTCGTCTTTCTATCCACTCTCACCCTCTTGACTGAGTACTTATCATGGGATCCTAAATCTAACATTGTATCAGAGCTTCAGGTTTAAGATCCTGAAATTATGATGTTGGTTAATCAAGTTTTTATCAATTCTATCAATGGAAGTTGAGGTATTGATCAAGGTTCAGTTTTGATCCTTTTTTGGCTCACAAAGATAAGTTTTTTTTTTCTTTTCATTTCCTTGAGATGAATGTTACTGTATATCTCGAAAAGATGAAAGTTTGTTAAGCATGTTTTGATTAAAAAATATTGAGTTACTACATCTTATATATTAGCTTCAACTTGGTTAATATCGATGTGTTTAATCCATGCTATCTTCGGTTAAAGAGATCGATTTTTAGACTGATACAACTTGTGGATTTTTGGTTATTTTTTTGATGAATGAAGCCTTGCTATTCCATTGTTTGTTCTATAATTGAAAGACTATATTTACATATGTTGAAGATTGAAGGTTTATATCATAGTTCAATTTTTTTTTTTTTTTAACTTGTGAAGGTGCTTGCATTGGTGCAAGGATTTTTTTTTTAAATACATGATGTTCTCTCACGATTTTGGGATTTTGTCATTAAGATTTGCTCTTGATCCTCTTTCCTAAAATTTAAAAAGAAAAAAAGGAAAGAAAAGGCTGGAATTACATGATTACTTGGCACATGACTTATAGAAGGAAAATCCCTTCTTTAGAAGATCCACAAGATTGATTCAGATCTCTTGTTTTTTTGGTATAATTTTACATACCTTGATATTCTCATTGGAGTATATCCCATGTGAAACAAGATTAGAAAGCCTTACCAATTTTGTTATTTAAGGAAAAAGGTAACAAAGGCTGGATCTTATGGTTAGTGGTTGGCGCCAAACAACTAGAAGGAAAAGTTCATTATTTAAAAGAACTCCAAGATATCCGAGATTTTTTTTGTGTAATTATTGATTACCTCCCTTAATTATCCCCTTGCCTAAAATGATTTAAGGCAAGTCAATGATTGAGATCGATTTATTGAAGTGGCAACTAAAATGTTAAATGAAGGTTCCCTATTTTTTATTTTTTATTTTGGAAAGTGGTTGATTGAAGGAAGATCTTCTTTGATTTGATTTCTTGATGAATATTCTTTCCTAAGTGAAAAAACATCACATGCCCTATCTATTTGTTGATTTTGGCCAACATGCACTCTCCTTATTTAGTGCATGATTAGTTGTTGCAAATATTTCTTTGATTTTTTGGGATATTTCTTTCTCCTTTCCCAAAATTGGTTCCGACCCGAGCTAGTTAGCTCTTCCTTTCCAAGTTGGTTCCAACCCGAGTTGGCCTTGGTTTCCCTCCTCTTGGGTTGGTTCATATTCTTTGTGGTTGCCTTATTGGCTTGATTTAAGGTGCTTCCATTACTCATATTAGACTTATAAATTCTTTTTATATGTCTTATTTGGTGGTTCCCTCTCGGGTTACAACTCTCTTCTAAGTAATAGATTTTTCATCTGTAATGGCCAAGACTCAACTTCTCAGCTCTTCGACACTTCTATCCTTTGATGATATAAGTGCCATCTTACTTCAGATACTAGACCATTCTTCCTTCACTCACATTGGGGTATCCTCTGATATGTACTCAAGTAATAGGGGGTACACCTTCTACCACCAGAGGGTGTGGTAGAAATTACAAAGGAGGCCGAGCAAGGGGCGAAAGGCCTATCTTTGGTCCTTCAAGGTCTGATAATTGGGTCTGCACTCATTGTAGTGGACAAAATCATTTAGTTGGAAGCTGCATGGAAAACCAGACTGGTCCACTGTCAACTAGGCCTCGGTTCATGTTGATAAAACTGAAGACAAACCTGAGTCACACAAATGAAAGACAATTATAACTAATGAAGATTATGAATTCTTGCAAAGATTGAAGACTATGATGATATCTTATTCTGCATCTTCTACTACTGCTGCCACTACCGTTTTAAGTATGCTCTCTGCCACTTCCTCATCTTTATCTTGGATCATTGACTTAAGAGCCTCCGAGCATCTGATAGGTAAAAAAATATTATATTCCATGTCTCCCTGTTTATCAGACAAGTTTGTTACTATACCTAACGGATCCTAAGCCAAAGTTTTTGGGAAAGGATCCTCCTCTGCTACACCTTCACTTCCACTTACTAATATCTTATTTGTTCCCCAATTTCCCTTAAACTTATTATCTGTTAGCCAGCTCACCAAACGTTTCAATTGCTCCATCACCTTCTCATCTTCTTCTTGTGATTTTTAGGATCTATCAAAGAAGTAGGTGATCGGTAGAGGCCATGAACAAGGAAGCTTTTATTACTTGGACCTGTCTTCGGTAACTAAAACTTCCACTTCTTAGACAGAGGCAAGATTATGGCATGACTGGTTCAAACATCTCTCAACAACACCAATTCAAAAATTATTTCATTTTTTAAAAATAATTTCTAGTTTAAACTGTGAAGTATGTCAGTTGAGCAAACACTAGAGGACAACAGACTCTCCTCGAGCTGAAATTAAATGCTTTGCTCCCTTTTTCTCAATTTACTCCGATGAATGGGGACCATGAGTGTCTCAAATATTTCACAAGTTAAGTATTTTGTCACATTTGTGGATGATTTTACTCGAGTCACATGGTTGTTTATGTATAAAAAAAGGTCAAAAAATTTCCTCATCTTTAAGTCCTTTCATGCCATGGTACAAACTCAAATTTGTAAAAACATACAAGTTTTTCATTCCAATAATGCCAAAGAGTACCTCTGGTGAATTTCAATCATTTTTTCAGGATTAGGGCATTATCCATCAGACATTATGTGCTTACACCCGTCAACAAAATGGTGTAGCCGAAAGAGAAAAATAGACATCTAGAGGTAGCCTATGGTATGCTCTATTCTATGAACATGACCTATTTTTATTGGCCTCACACCATACTTATTGCATGCTTCCTTAGTAATTGGTTACCTTCCTCAATGCTTACACATAAACCCCCTTATTCATTGTTATTTCATAATGAAGACCCCATCTCTCTTCCCTTAAAAGTTTTTGGATTCTTGTCACATCCCCCTAGAAGAGTAAGCATGATCCTAAGTCTCTTAATTGTATCTTCTTGGGTTACTCTCATACCCAAAAAGGTTATGTTTGCTATAATCCTTCTCTTCTCTGGGGATATTACTTTTTTTTAGGACACATCTTTTTAGTCTTCCAAAGATGCTCCTCCAGGACTCATCAGTTCAAACAATTTTGAGACTTGTTGTGCCACTTGATGCGGATCTCCTTCAACCCTTAAAGCAACAACCAATACCACACTTGTGGAGTTTACAAATCCCTTCGAGGTAAGCCCATCTCCTATCACCTAGCCACAACTTCATACTAGGCCCATAGCTCTACGAAAGGAACCTAGGACTTGCACTAGGCCCTCCACTTCTCATCTTATACCAAATTTTGTTTCTCACCATCGATTGTCTTCTCCTTGTTGTCAATTTATTGCATCCATTTCCCCTTTATTTGTCCCACAGTCATATCAGGAAGCTCTCAGACATCCAGGATGGAAAGTAGCAATGGAAGAAGAAATTCAAGCTTTATATGAGAATCAGACATGGATCTTGATTCCACTTCTCCGCTTCCTTCCACAAAGAAACCTATGGGCTGTAAATGAGTTTTTACCATCAAGCACAATCCTAATGGTTCTGTGGCTCATCTTAAAGACCTCATCGTTGCAAAAGGTTATACTTAGTGCTATAGAGTTGATTATGAGGAAACCTTCTCTCCAATTACCAAGTTAAACTCGATACGAATCCTATCATCACTTGTTGTAAATTCTTCTTGACTTATATATCAACACAATGTTAAAAATGCATTTCTAAATGGTGATATTGAGGAGGAGATCTATATGCATCAACCACCTGGTTTTGTTGTTGAGGGGGAGTTAGTATGCAGACTGAAGAAATCACTATACGGCTTAAAACAATCTCCTCAAGCTTGGTTCGACAAATTTAGACAAACTATAATGCGGTTTGGGTTCCATATATGCTTCGTTGATTATTCTGTATTTATCAAGAACACCTCAAAGGGAAGTGTATTACTGGTAGTTTATGTAGATGATATTGTCTTAACTGGTAGCGATGCGAAAGGAAGACAAAAAGTCAAAGCGAATATATACAAGGAATTCAAATAAAATGCCTTAGACTTCTGAAGTATTTTTTGGGTATTGAGGTCTTCCAGTCGAAACATGGGATTATCTTATCTCAGAGGAAGTATATTCTTGATCTACTAGAAGACACATGGATGTGTTAGGAATTACATGCCCTAATCCAAACTAACGAGAACAATAATAATAATTGCGGAAGAAGGAAAAAAACAATCATGATGTTGAATTTATGGAAAATAGAAATACTTTATTAACTTATTTTAATCATGTACAAAGAATCTCTATTTATAATAGAGGAAGGTAGTAGAGTCCAATCATAATAAAAATACCTTTGTCCCAATTACACCCAAACTCTAATACTTAAAAATATCTCCTAACATAATTAAATAACCCAAAATAAATAGAAAATTAACATAACTAAAATACCTTTAAACTTAAACTCTTTTGTGGGTCCATATCTTATGGGCTTGGGTCTATCTTCCAACATTCTTAGGTATGTGGGTCTTCCTTGGTCGTGTAGGCTTGAGCCCATCTTATGTGGATTCATATTTTATGGGCTCGGGTCCAAATTCCAACACTCTTAGATATGCGGGCCTTCCTTGGTCATGTGGGGGCCCGTCTTCCAACACTCCCTCTCAAGTTGGGGGTGAGAGAACATCTTGAACTTTTAATTTGCTGCAAATGATGTATAAAATCTTTTTGTATAAAATGGCAGTCCTCCATACTTCCAACATTCCCCCCCTCAAGCTGGGGGTCAGAGAACATCATGAACTCCCACTTTGTAGCAAATGATATATAGAATCTTTTTGTATAAAATGGCAGTCCTCCATATCTTTCAACACTCCCCCTCACGCTGGTGCTCTCGTTCATGAGGCCCAACTGGCTTAAGATAAGAGAGTAAAATCACTTAAGCCGTATGACATTGCTCCATAATCCAGTCAAATAACTCATGTTGGATGTTCGACACACTCCTATCTTCTGTAGGTAGTACCACTCCTATTAATGTAGGTAGTAGGTCTATATGTTGTTCGGAAGTGTAATAAAAAAAAACTTCATTACCGTGTCCTTGCACAGGACAACAACTGTCAAGTGGTACGAATAATAAATGTCAATTTATGGAGGTATAACATAGAGTTAGTAATAAACTCTTCCATCACAGTGAAATAACATAGATATCCTTACGAGTAGTGGATGTAGTAATAATCTCCTCCATCATGGTGATGTAACATATACTGAGGCCATCTCTTCTTCAATAATAATGTCTCATCCAAAGAGACACAATAGCTGCAGCTGAAATGGGCTTGGGCCCATATAGTACGACCATCTTCCAACACATATAACACGAATAGTAGATCAATATATCCAAGTCATGGAAGAAATATGTATAAAACTTGGGACTTGAACACGTATACCGAGGCAGAAACAAAAGTGGCAGTTGGGTTGACCTGGTCCGAGACCGGGTTGACGCGGTCCGAGTAACTCGGAATACTGGTGCAGAAGCATTAAGCTCGGGTTGCTTGATTAACTCGGCTCGGTTTGGGTTGGGCTGGAACAGGCGTGGGCCGGCGCATGATTAAATTTTTCTAACTTAGGAAAAATTTAATCGCAATCTTCTTCTTCTTCAGCAATGACAACAAACAGAGTGGACTCAGGAAAATTTAATCGCACAATCTTTTTCTTCTTCTTCGACAACAGTGCCAAACAGAGCGGACTCAGGAAAATTTAATCGCACACTCTTCTTCTTCTTTCTTCTTCGGTAACGGTGCCAAACAGAGTGGACTCAGAACCAGAGAGCATAGCTGGCGATGAACCAATGAGAGCGAAGGAGAAAAAATAGCAGTTCCAACCGCAACCTATTTTTGTCGTCCTTGCTATGCTGAACAGCTCGGGACAACAATGAAATAGTGATGGCAGAGTACTGGAGATTCTTCCGAATAGAGTGGTTGAATGAAAACTAGAGAGCAGAGAGCCATGCGAAGTCCGTTGTCTAAGGAAATGGCAGAAAATAAACCCGGGCAAACACGTCTCTGTAAGATACAACGATATCCGAGAGATAGCAACGAAGATCTCTCAGAGATCAGTGATATCCGGGCTGAAACTTTTCAGAGATAAGTGGCATTCCAGCGTGAGGCCAATGAGTTGCGAAGTTTTCGGCAGAGGAAATAATCCAGTGAAATAATTTCGGAATGACAACAAGACAGAAACAACAACGAATATATGATTTTGATGAAGAAACCTTTGGCTTGACACAATCGGGACCTTCTGAAATAAACAGAGCATCGTTGGAGGGCAACCTTCTAGACAACAACGCAAAATATTTTTCTGAAGATAGGTGGCAGCAACAACTCTGAAATCGGATTACAATAGTTGAGGCAGATAGATCTTCTAGAATTAAACCTTCCGATGATAGGAGCACCCTCCAAAGGACTTCCGATGATTAACAACCATCTTTTGATGTCTCTGTACGAAATACATAACTAGAGAAGTTTCTTCCCCGACGCCGAACGGAGCAGGAGAGCAGCTTCAGAGACAGAGAGATCATCACGGTCGCCGATCAAGAACCAGAAATAGAATAGCAGTAAAGAGGTGAAAAACTTAAATAACGGCTGTAGGGACTAAAAAAAAAAAAATACAACCGAAATTGCTACAGATAATAGATCAGAAAAAGGATCACATTATCTTTGTGGGTTGACCACGTCAACTCATAGAACCTACTCTGATACCGTGTTGAATTTATAAAAAAGAGAAATACTAAAAGGAAGATAGTAGAGTCCAATTATAGAGTACATGAACCTCTATTTATAATAAAGGAAGATAGTAGAGTTCAATTACAATAAAATTATCTTTGTCCCAATTACACCCAAACTGTAACACTTAAAGATAAGTCCTATCATAATTAATTGACCCAAAATAAATAGAAGATTAACATGTATAAAACACCTTTAAATTGAAACTCTTCTGTGGGTCGATATCTTATGGGTTTGGGCCCATCTTCTAACATTATTAGGTATGTGGGTCTTCCTTGGTCGTGTGGGCTTGAGCCCATCTTTTGTGGATTCATATCGGTTTAGGCCCATCTTCCAACACTCTTAGATATATGGGCCTTCCTTGGTCATGTAGGCTTGGGCTCATCTTCCAACTCATGAGAACAAACAACAAGATTTATACAGGTTTGCCTCAAGGTGAGACTACGTCTTGTCTTTAGCCGCTATAGTAATTCACTATAAAGATGGAATAGTTTACAAGAGAAACTGCACACACTTACATGTATTTTTCTTTAACCTCTCTTGGTTGCAACTAATGATGCTCCTCGAATGATTGAACCCTAATAGCGGTGCCCCAAATGTAAAGAGGAAACTAGGGCAACCGCAATACAAGAGTAAAATTCCCAAACTGCCCTTAATGATCCGCGTACCGACTCAGCGTAGGGCATTGATTAGGCTCCCCAACTTAACAATCTCCTACTTGGAGACTAATCCATCATCAATATCTCTTCTGCAGTGGCAACAACTTCTCAATCCTCAAAGAGAAGTACAATTGAAGTTGCACACAACTTCAGTTTCTCAATCATAATAGTCTTTATCAACATATTAGCCGGATTCTAACTTTCTTGAATCTTCTCACGTGCTAAGACTCCATCCTTCAGAGCTGATCCGATGAAGTGATAACACACATGTATGCACTTTGTTCTGACATGATAAATAAGATTATTTGCTAAATGAATAACACTTTGACTGCCACAATACAACACATTCTTCCCATGCTTGAGACCTAATTCTTCCCAAAATGACTGCAACCATACCATCTCTTAGCTAGCTTCAGTCACGGTGACATATTTTGCCTCAATAATGAAAAGTGCAACCATCTTCTACAAATTAGAGACACAACTAACTGTTGTACCACCCAATATGTATACATATCCAGTGGTACTCTTCTTGCTATCAATATCTCCAATCATGTCAGTATCTACATAACCTTGTAATTCCAATTTTGACTTTCTGAAACATAAGGCTGAGTCTGCAGTGCCTTTCATTTACCTAGATTACTCATATATCTGCTCACAACTCCCACTGGATCAGTTATGTCTGGTCTAGTGCACACCATGGCATACATGAGTGCCAATAGTAGAAACATAATGCACATTGGCCATGTAGGCTCACTCATGCTCTGTAGAAGGTGACTGCTCCTTAGATAGCCTAAAGTGACTAGCCAAAGGAATACTTACTAGTTTTGCATCATTCATGTTGAATATGCTTTGCACCTTTTTCACATATTTTTCTTGTGACAGTTTTAAGACATCAATGTCCCTAGTAATCCTCATCCCAAGGATTTGTTTTGTAGCAACCAAATCCTTAATTGAAAACTCATTGGACAAGTCCCTTTTCAACTTATCTATTTCCTATTTGCAAGCCCCTGCTATCAACATATCATCAACATATAGCCGTAGTATGATGTAGGAGTCATCAAAGTTCTTCACATAACAGCAATGATCCGCCTAACACCTCAAGAAACCATTACTACTCATAAAGGTGTCAAACTTCTTATACTTGTCTTGGAGCTTGTTTAAGACCATACAAACTTTTTGGAAGTTTGCACACCATTTTTTTTCTTTCCTTGTGCTTTGAAACCTTGTGGCTGCATCATGTAAATTTCTTCCTTCAAATAACCTTGAAGAAAAGTTGTTTGTATATCCAACTGCTCTAAGTGCAAGTCTTCATTTTCCACCAGTCCAAGCACTGTTCCAATAGTAGTCAATTTTACTACCGAAGAGAAAATCTCGGTATAGTAAATGCCTTCTTTTTGTTGAAAGCCCTTTAAAACCAGTCTTGCTTTGTACCGCTTGCTATCATCATGTTCATTTTTTATGCGATAAACCCATTTATACTGCAAGGCATTCTTCCCTTTTGGTAGCTCAGTCAATTACCATGTCTGATTGGATAACAGTGAATTCATCTTATCCCGCATGGCTAACTCCCAATGAAATGATTCATCAACTTGCACGACTTCCTCATAACTCTCTCGTTCACCTTTATCAGTCAACAAAATATAATTCAATGCAGGGGAGTACCTCTGTGGTGGTCTGCTAGTCCTGGTAGATCTCCTAAGTTTAGTCACAAGAATGTTATGATTTACTTCTGGGGGTATGTTTTGCTGGTCTTCCTGAGCAATATTCTCCATCTCAATAACTGGAAGATCTCTCAACTGAATCACTTCATTACTTGTGCTCTCAGACTCTGATCTCAACTTGTCTTTATACAAGGCACCTTCATTGAAGATCACATCCTTGCTCCTGATAACTTTACGACTTTGGACATCCCAGAAGGGATAACCAAACTCGATACCACCATAGCCAATAAAGAAACATATGTTAGATTTAGCATTAAGTTTACTTCTAACAGTAGAATTAATGTGAATATAAGAAACACAACCAAACACTTTCAAGAAATAAAGGTTTACCTCTTTGCCGATCCAGACTTCTTCGGGTATTTTACAATCCAATGGTGTTGAAGGACCTCTGCTGATCAAATAGGCAGTGGTGCTAATACCCTCAGACTTGAACATCTTAGGCAATCCCGCATGCAATCACATGCTCCTAGCACGCTCGTTCAAGGTCTTGTTCATCCTCTTAGCTACAACATTTTGTTGAAGTTTTTCAAGAATGGTCTTCTTCATCTTGATTCCATTATCAACACAATACTGCTTGAAATCATCATCTATGTATTCTCCCCCATTATCTAACTGAAGACACTTTACCTTCAAATCTATCTCATTCTTAAGCATTGCTCTCCATCTCTTGAATGTATTAAAAACATCATTTTTTTTTCAGGAAATAAACACATACCTTTCTACTTGAATCATCAATAAATGTCACATACTAGTTAGAACCACCAAGGGAGGTAATTGTTGAAGGCGCCCACACATCTGTATGAACCAATTCCAATTTTATTGTCTTTTGCTCCTTTCCAGCCTTAGAAAAGCTAACCCTTTTCTGCTTACGAAAATACAGCCTTCACACAAACTGTTGTTTACAATTTTCAACTTTGCTAGCTTCCCTTTGGACTAAAGCACTTTCATTCTCTTCTCACTCATGTGACTGAGCCTGTAATGCCACAAATCAGACTAAGTAACAGCATCAACAATTGCAATTGTGTCTCTGCAACTGGAAGTGATGTAAAGAGTTCTAGTTTTAACTCCTTGTGCAACAACCATGACTCCCATAGTAACTTTCTAGGCAGTGTTAGGATCCACTATGAAGATGAAATAGTTTACAATAGAAATTGCACACACTTACAAGTGTTTTTCCCTAACCTCTCTCACCCACAACTAATGATGCTCCTTGGAATGATGAGTGATAAAACCCTAATAGCGGTTCCCCCCAATTATAAAGAGAAAACTAGAGCAATCGATTTATAAGAGTGAAATTTCCAATATGCCCTTAATAAAATAGCAACTAATATATTGTGGACCTAGTGGGGGATCTGTTCCCACACCCCCGAGAGAGGGGCACCCCCCCTCCCCCCTCCCTTCCAACCCCACGTCAACCTACGTACTGATTCAGCATAGGGCATTGATTAGGCTCCACAACTTAATAGGCAATACCATTAAAAGTCACATTATGACCTTCATCATCAAGTTGCCCTACTGAGATCAAATTACGTATAAGTTTTGGTATATGTCTCACCTTGTGAATTTTCCACATTAACTCGTTTGACATTCTCAAACTAACATTACCAATACCGACTATATCCAAGGGTTCTCCATCAACAAGATACACTTTCCCGTGATATCCAACAACATAATTCTCCATGATTTCACGGTGCGTAATGGTGTGAAAAGAAGCCCCTGAATTTAACACCCAAGAGTCAATATGGCTATCAACCGACAAGAGTAAAACATCTTGTACTTCTTCAGTCATCGTATTTGCAACATCGTTTCTATTTTCATCCTTCTTCGATGCTCTATAGTTATTCTTTATGTGACCAAACTTGCCACAATTTGAGCACTCCACATTCCTTCCGAATTTGGACTTGGATCTTCCATTCCTTGACTTCCCTCTACTGTTGCCCTTGTTAGAATTCCTCTCAAAGTTCCTGCCCCTACAATTGACATTTAGGGCAAAATTAGATGTCGATGATTCTCCGAAGACCTTTCTACGAACTTCCTTCACAAAAATGGTATCCCGGACATCATTAAAAATCAACTTCCTGTTGCCTACAGAGTTGCTGACCGCAACCATCATAGGCTCCCAACAATTTGGTAGAGATGCCAAACAAATTAAGGAACGAACCTCATCATCAAATTTAATATGAACGGAGGTCAATTGATTGATAATCGTGCTAAACTCATTTAAATGTGTTGCTACAAATGTATTTTCTGTCATCTTTAAATTGAAGTATTTTTCATGAGATGTACCTTTTTATTTGTGGAAGGCTTCTCATATTATCCGATAGAATCTTAATTATCCCTGCTGTGGTTTTCTCTGAAGCCACATTATGAGTGATGTTCTTCAACAGTGTTAACCAGACTACTTCCAACACTTGTCTATCAAGGAGATTCCACTCATCATCTTTCATACATTCTGGTTTCATATCCAGAAGTGGTGAGTGCAACTTTTTACTGTATAGATAACATTTGATCTGTATCCTTTAGAACGCAAAATCCATACCATCTAACTTGTTGATTCCAAGTACCGATCTTTCTTTGCCAGCCATTGCTCTCAATCATGAGCCAAAGCTCTAATACGACTTGTTAGGAATTAGATGCCCTAATTTCATACTAACTAGAGCAATAATAATAATTGTAGAAGAAGGAAAAAAAACAAATACAAGAACAAAACAACAAGATTTAAACAGGTTCACCTCAAGGTGAGACTATGTCCTATCTTTTGTCGTTGCAGTAATTCACTATAAAGATGAAATAGTTTACGGGAGAAATTGCACACACTTACATGTGTTTTTCTCTAAGCTCTCTTGGCTACAACTAATGATGTTCCTCGGATGATTGAACCCTAATAGTGGCGCCTAAAATATAAAGAGGAAACTAGGACAACCGCGATACAAGAGTAACAAACTGCCCTTAATGATCTGCATACTGACTCAGCATAGGGCATTGATTAGGCTCCACAACTTAACAGGATGATGGGATGTCGACTGACAAATACTCCTATGGATGCTAACACCAAGTTGTGTGCAAACTTCAACAAAGATGTGGATGTAGGAAAATATCAGATACTTGTTGGAAAACTCATCTATCTAATAATAACCAGACCAGATTTAGCATATGTCGTAAGTGTGATTAGTCCATACATGTATAAACCACAAGTTATTCACTAGCAATCTCTGGAGAGAAGCCTCCGATACTTAAAAAGAGCTCTCGATGAAGGACTTCTATATAAATGTCACCATCACCTCAACATTAAAGGATTTGCAGATGCTAATTGGGTTGGATCACCTGATGATAGGAAGCCCACCTCTGGGCATTTTACCTTAGTTGGAGGAAACTTGTTTACATGGAGGAGTAAAAAATAGAATGTGATTGCTAGATCCAATGTTGAAGGAGAATATAGGGTCATGACCCATGCAATCAATGAGCTTCTATGGATCAAATCTCTCCTCACTGAATTAGGGTTCCACAAAAAAACCCTATGGAACTTTATTGTGAAAACCAGGCAGCTATCCACATTACTTCAAATCCAGTTTTCCACGAGAGAAAAAAACATACTAAAGTAGATTGCCACTTTATACGAGAAAAATTTCAAGTTGGCAATATTGCTCTCAGACATATTTCATCTCATGGAAAAGCAGTAGATATACTCCCGAAGTAGGTCACATCCAAGATATAGATCACTATATGCAACAAGTTGGGCATCTATGACATTTTCTCTCCCCTGGCTTGAGGGAGAGTGTTGGAAGACATCTGATAGGGGCATTAAGCTAAATACTATCCCCAAGCCAAAGAGATGGCAAAGGGTGTAAATTAGTATCCTTTTTATAAGGATGGCACAAGAGTGTAAATAGAGAAGATGATGTATGTCTACTTATGTCTTTTTTTTTTAGAGCTTGTAGCCCTAATGGCAATATTGTCATTGTAACATTCCTTCATAAACTATAAATAGAGACTCAAGGCAAAGAGGTAGATCATTAAGTTTTCCCTCTTCTCTCTCAAATTCGTCCTTACACTTTTCTCTCAAATCCATCCTTACACTTTTCTCTCAAACCCTCTCTCTCTCTCTCTCTCTCTCTCTCTCTCCATCTCCTTAGCCGTCCCTCTCTTCTCTTCCTTCTTCCTCTCCTTTTCTTCTTCTCTTCTTTTTCTTTCTCTCCTCTCTCACCCTCTTGGTCAAGTACCTATCATGGGATCCTAAATCTAATAGTTACTAACACTAACATTATAGGCAAAGAAAGAGAAATTAGAAGTCAAATTTTATCTTACCTTATGCTACTATGCTACCAATTTCAGTCTTGACTTTTTCTACTTCTAGTTCTAACTTCTTTCTATAAAAAAATAAAAGAAAAAAATGATTCTTGACTTACAAAGTAAACTGATCGAGCTTTCATTCAAGATATGATCTACTACATAAAGCTCTGCACTTGATGGATCAAATTTCCTGTGAAGTGACACCTATTTCCAATGTGTGAGGGTACTTTTTGTCTAACCTTTGCTAATCCGATGAGGATTTTATTTTGTAGAAAAATTGAATTGATGATATGTTTGATGCGTTAGAAATTGGACTAAAAGAGCTTTTCGAGAAGGTATAATTTGTGATATAAAAATAATATCTCCTCATTCGAAATCAATTTGAAGTTCAGGTCATAGAGGTTGGCAGTGCAAACATCAATGAATGGAAACAATACCAGCTTTCGCTCCACCAAAGCTTGGTGTTGTACAAGAAAGACACACAGGGAAAATCTTCTCACAAAATATAGACAAACTTTTCACCAATCTTCTCTTTATCCCTTGAATCAAACAACTTTGACAATGTTACACCCATGAAACCTAATGTTAAGTTGTGTGGTGGAACTGGCAGTGTTGTTGATGTTGGTTGGTTTCAACGATTAGTTATGAAACTGATCTATCTCACAGTTACGAGACCATATATATCTTAGTCAATTAGTGTTATCAATCAATATATGTATCAACCTCAACAATCGCTTTAAGAAGCATTGGAAAGAATCTTTCGGTTCCTAAAGAAGAGTCCATGACAAGGATTGTTTTAAAAATGTCATGGGCACAACAAAATTGAAGGTTTTGTTGATGCAGATTGGGTCAGGTTTCCTAATGATAAGAAATCTATCGCTGGCTATTGCATAACAATTGGAGGCAATCTAGTCACGTGGAGGAGCAAAAAAAAAAAAAAAAATGGTGGCAAGATAAAATTATGAGGTTGAATATCGGGCTATGACACTTGTAGTGAATGAGTCGTTATGACTGAGATCATTCATCACTGAGCTGGATTCCGGATAACCAGGCCCATACAACTTTATTGTGATAATCAGGAAACTATCCATGTTGCAACCAATCTACTCTTTCATGAAAAGACCAAGCGTATTGAGATAAACTATTCCTTTGTTTGGAAAAACTCCAACCCAGATTAATATTTATGCAATATATACCTTCGATGAATCAATTGGCAAACATTTTTACAAAAGTTATTGATGCAAAGTCACTCACAGATACATGCACCAAGCATGGAATATTTGATGTTTTTTCACCAACTTGAGGGGGAGTGTTGAAGACGCTCGAGTGGTATATCATGTAATTAAGAGAGTGAGTGACATATGTTATAATTAATTATAATTTGAGAGTTATTTTTTACGTGCTTATGTGCTAGGGCATTCAAGCCCACCTATATAAGTAATATAGTGAGGGGGAGGAGGGTGATTTAGTTCCTAATTTTCACTCCAACTTGTATATCTCACAAGCTCTCTTCATCTTCTCTTCTCTTCTTTCATCCTTATTCTCCTCAATTCTAGTTCATATGGATTAACCCCAAGAATTTAACAAAGAGTTTCTAAAAAATAAAACGGCAATATTTGTGCATAAATCCTGCACATGTACAGAGTTAAAAAATGAATGGTTTCTAGTTAAATTACGAAAAAACTTAAATTCGGTGCACTAACAACACCTAAAAGAAACTTTTAGGAGAGAGAGAGAAAGAGAGAGAGACATTGAAGGATGACGGTGATCGATGGAGGTGGTGAAAACAAAGATGTTTCTAGCACTTACGCATTGTTGGTGCAGTTAATTATAAGTGTGGGTCCTTGGTCCCCCTTAATTGACTAGTCTGTTGGGTGCGGATGGCTTGGTACTTGGCATTTGACACTCCAACCTGTATTCGAATCCCCGAAGGGGACTTTGGTTTGTTTGGATTTGGTTTAGTCTTTGGATTTGATTTGGTCTTTGCATTTGGCGGGGTATGTGTAAGTGTGGGTCCTTGGTCCCACTTAATTGACTAGTCTTTTAGGGTTGTATTGGTTAGGTACTTACATTAATAACAGGGGCTTCAAAGACAGATAAAGAACTGAGGGAGAAGGATAGACATCGTCTTCGTTAGCTGCCCAAAAGATGGTGAGGATGGCTAGATGGCAATTACAATCAGAGACAGATGATTGAAAGAGTAGTAGAAGAGATCTCATCCTCGTTGGGAACATATACGACTTTTTCTATAATCTATTCTATATGTGGACAATATAGAGACCTATTCACATTTGAGGTCATTTAAAATATTGGACAACCTACTATATTTGAAAAAGGAATTACCTTTTTTCTAACACATCGATTATTCTTAAAGATTCTAATTATATGAAAAAAACGATCAGTTCTTTCAATAAATTCTACATCTAGGTAAAATGAACCAAACCAATTCAGCAAGCGGATAGAAATTAATAGGAAGATCAGCATTAGACAGATCAACAACCGATTACTGACTACCTCTCTAGGAACTAGGTTTTTTCAGGCCTTGTGGGTTCCTTCACCGCGTCTATATAGATAGCCATTGATCATGATCGGACAACTGAGATAGTCATATTGTATGTTTAGTACATAATAACTTTTGGTTTAGGATCACCAGTGTATTTTAATATATATATATATATATATAAAATCATATAAGAACTCTAATAAGGATTTGCCGTCTCCCCAAAAAATGTCATTCTCCAATAGATCAACTGCTTTGCGAATCTCAACCCTCCAGCTTCTGTGGCCACAATTGGGTAGTTAGTATTGAGATATTGTGTTTCTTAGTTGTCACCCATTTGTCCTAGTCATGGGAATTGCGCAAAAATGAGATCATTTTATAAAAGAAAGAACGAAGAGAATCTGAGGATACGTAACAGGTCCAAAAATATATAATAGGCAGATTTATTATGAATCACTCCTTTTCAGAAAAAGTTGTTCTCAAGTCTATCTTATCAAAATTTATCAATGCCACATTATGAATATTTAAGGGGGAAGAAAAAAAAGCCTAGAGACTTGAGGCTCACGTGAGGAAATAAAAAGATATTGATCATTTCAAGCCGAAAGGACCGCCATGAAAAAGTTAGCTGGATGAATCTTCCCTGAAACACTTCCATAAAAGGGAAAAAATTTACCCTACTTGTCACAGTTAAAAAGACTCGGAAATACAATAGCCTTTCATCAACGGAATCCACCCTAAGTGCGTGCTAAATCTCTAGGTCGCTCAGTTCATCTAAAAGGTCTTGCAGGTCACTTTTTACAACTGGGGATGCCTGATAATGTGGAATTTCTCTTTTTCTGGGAAAATCCAAGAACTGATTGGTGGTCCAGGAGCTTTAAATCAATGTACTGATTGATGGGAACCTCTAAAATATAATTATTTTAGTCTTGACTCCTAAGGGAAAAACCCAGTTACCGCAAAGCTAGGTTCATGCATGGAGTATACATGTTTCACTGAACCTGCGGATTCTATTTATGATTTTCCAGTGCCAAAGGCCTCTAGGGTTGCTTTCGTGGCTCCAAAAGGGATGGGAATATCTAGTTGGGCAATCGCTGCCAATATCTCCTCCCCATTAAGACCAAGATGATAGCCGTGCTTGCAATAATGAGCATTTTTAGCTTCAGTTGAAAGGTCCCATTCTTGATTTGAACTTGGTGGAGGGGTTGCGATGGGCCACCCTGCATCAGCATTCTCGGCTTATAGAACGCGCCCTTTTCCAAACACAATATGCAGTCAACTATAATGCTGTGTTAACTCTAAACTTCATGCTTAACAAAATATTTTATGTGACCGACGGTCAGAACACGTACATAGTAGGGTTATAAATGGTATATACACAGAAATGTAAGAACAATATCATTCTAATGTATAATAAGATCTTGAAAAGAATAATACGTAATCCTTGGAAAAAGAAAACTTTGAATTATGTTTGATCTCAACATACATTTTCTCAAACACCCTAGTACACACACATATATACACAGAGGAAATATTGCTTGTCTGGCACTATTTATACTAACAGTAAGGACGACTAAAGATGTTTAGCATGAGATCGATGCGTGTGTCAATTGTCAACTTAGGATGCAAAAAAAGAAATCTAGCTGAAAATGATCGCTTTCTCTAGCAACGTTGATGGTGTTAGTAGAAACCTGGTAATGGAGAATGACCATGTTTCAGTTTGCAAGCCAGCACCCACTCGGTTTATGAGTGAGATAAGACCTAAGTTGTGGATCAGAAATCATGCCATCGGATCCATTGTCACTTCAGAGGGCGCAATGACCTTTCCCACCGATAAAGAAAGCCGCGTCTTCCACAAGAATTGCTGTTTTCATTGGTACTTTATTCTTATTTTCTGAATTTCATTTTCTTTTATGCCACCACAACTAAAACAGCATCCGTACTAAAGAGGACCGCAGAAAAGAAAACCAAGTTTCCGGTGACAAATTTCTATTGCTTAAAGATCTAAAGAAATTTGGGGGGAGGGGGGAAATTAACACCCAAGGTTTACCTTCCTGTTTGGAACCCCTAGAAAAGAAAAGACAAAGAAAAAAAAAGGTTTCTTTTCTCTTATTTGGATGTCCATGAAAATGAGAGAGAAAATGAAAGAGAAACATAGTTTCTCGTGTTTGGATACACGTGGAAAAAGAGAAAGAAAAGAAGATTAGTAATATTTTAAAATTTTGATGATTAAAATTTTCTCTACTCCTTTTTTTTTCTTTTTTTTCTTAGAATTCTATCATTTTAAGATGGACAATATTATAACTAAGAGAGAAACTCATTTCTTTTCTCTCCATGATTCTTTGTTGTCAAATAGCAAAAAATTACTTTCTTTCTCCTTTTCTTTTCGTTTAGTGTTTTTTTTGGAACCCTTAGAAAAGAAAATAAAAATTTGACCATTATTATTCCAAAAAAATAGTTAGTGAAGATGAGATAATGATCAAATTCTTATTTTTACTAACTATTTTAGAAATAAAAATGATCAAATTCTCATTTTTTTTCTTTTCCATGGGGTTCCAAACAGACTAGAGAAGACCAAGAAAATAAAATTTTGAGCAGCAAAAAGGATGGTTCACATGAAAGTTTCTTTGTTTAGGCTAGTAGAGGGTTGTACCTCCACAAAGTTGACAAAGTACAATACAGCATTAAGACATCATGTATGGCCACCGATGAAGATAAGCAGATGACGCTGATAATAATAATCATCATGACGAATAGCTAATGCATAATTGTTCAATTAGAGAAGGGCCCCCCCGTGGGTTCACTGTGTTTTTTTACACGTCAAAATCCCAACTTGTACTTTGGCCTTTGCTATCAGTGGCAAGCAATGGGACCAAATTGAAGTTTCCATATCATATCAATAGATTTCATTCCAGTTCTACCAATGTCACTGAACTGGAATGCAATAATTTCTGACCACAAACCACCCCTTTTGCTAATTAAACAAAAGGGTATCACAGCTATATAGAGTCCAGGCCTTATTTACATTTGCTACGCGTCAAAAGATAGGATTAAATTGACCCACTGTGTAGTCCTCAAAGGAAACCCAGAAAACCAGAAAGGATAGTGGGACCTAATCAAGGGTCACATTGTTGATTTAATATATAACCAATCTTGTTTTCTAATAAAATAAAAGAATAAATAGATTTGGAGGTCTGGAAATTGTCTTTTTAGTTGAGTCATGGATCACCTCTTATGTCATTTTAGAACTAAGACAACTTGGCTAACTAATTGAAATGAAAACAGCTCTTCCCCAGCGTCCATGATTTTTCCTTCTATCACTGGTAGCTCACTGAGAAAGGTACGGGCAACTGCCAACTCCTCGACAGTGTAACCACTGTTTCTGAGAAAACTTTAAGCAACTTGCATGTTTAAACTTAAAACTCTTCACAAAACTGGCTGGTTGAGCATGGAGCCTCAATCTCAAAGTAAAAATCGTCTACGGAGAACCAACATAAACTAGATCTGAATCGTCTCATAGATCAGCACAATAATTAATACTGAATTCTACTCTAAATGATTTTGATTTCAGTAATGTCGTTTAATCCAACTCTTGTTGCTGTAAGCATTACCGAAGCGTTTCCTAATAGTCAAATTGTTATTTCTACTCGATAAGTAAAAAAACCAAGCACAGGTGAAGTGAAAGCAAACCGTTAAAACGGAGACTGGTCGTCGCTTCAAGATACCCGTAGTGTTCCTGTAACAGAAAATACAAACAGAAACAGTGAATTACAGATACGACAGAAGGAACAGATTCAAAGTTCTGATTGATATAGTCTAGTATCTTCCAATGGAAGGGAAAAAGCTATTGCTTTAAACGACAAAAAATAGGGCTTACATGTAAAGAAACGGATCCAGAAAGACGTAGATATAGATATTTAAAACGCAGAAACGGAAGCCACGAGGCGCGAAAACGAGATCCGAGAAGAGAAACACCGATTAATGAACAATAAAGGAGGCACTTGATCAGATCTAAACGATTTATGACCACTGAGCGAAGAGGAGGATCTGTTTTCTCTCCAACGTGAGACTTCACCAGGAGCAGTCGACCTGCAAAAAGAAAAAAAGCGAAATTTTTTTGGAGAAAAGGGGCTGGTTCAATGTTCATTGATGACATCCCCGCGGCGGTAAAAACACGGACCGGGGACCACGTGTGCGCTTCACTTTATTTCAGTTTTAAAACAAACAGAAATGAGGCTCGTGAGGAAATTTTGTGTGGGGACAAGGTGCTTCCGTAACCACCAAGTTATCCCACAAGGAGATTTCCCTGTGGGTCCCACCTTCCGCTGCGAGAGTTGCGTCCACTTTAACGCTTCAAGTTTATCATGCACGCAGTGCGTAATATACACCCGCGACACTAAAATCCAAAACGTCCCCCTATATTTATACGGTAAGTAAATAAAGTTATAAATACTGACCTGGCCGTACTTGTGGTTGAACCGGCTTGGTCGTCGTCACTTGGCACACCTGGGTCGGACAAAAATTAAATTACATCAACATCCTTTATCTCAAATGATATTTGTGTCATCATGTATGAACGGATTATTCATTTAATTTAATATAATAAAATAATAAAGGGGAAAATTGGGTGAAGTAGATTAAAAATGGATAAATGGGTAAAATTAACATCCTTAATGGATAGTGAAGGGGGTGTGTGACAATGTCTCTTATTTTGTGATTTCTTGCCCTTCGCAATCTCATTTTGGAGTCGAGCAACCCTTCTTGCCCCATATTTCTTTAATATTAAATTAAATTAAGTTAACTAAAAATAAAATAATTTATTAATATCCTTTTATTTTAATTTTTATACTTGTCCGTTTTACATCGAGAGGAGTGGGATCTTCCGTCTTTCTCATGTCTCTTTGGTGAGAACAAACTACTAGAGAGATGAAAGGGAGCAGAGCGGTCCCCAACTATCCATTTTTGTCACTAGGGAGAGGCAAGTGGATCTTCCTTGGTCGTATATGATGTTTTCAGAGCAAGAGATGAGGGAAAAATGCACCCTCTTCATCTTCCTAATAAAATGGAGAGTTGAGAATGTAGGAGCTACAAATTGAGAGTTTCTTTTTATTTTAAGATTTTTAATTGTTAAAAATATTTTAGAGAATATAATTATCCATATTTAAAATTAAAATTAGTTAGTTGTATTTAGAATTTAACCATATTAAAAACTAGTGACCCTATATAAAATTCGATAACTAAAGAGATAACGGTGGGCATTAATTGGGTTGGTTCAAATTGAAACTCGACCTCACCTGGCTTAATCCTACCAGACTCAAAAACTAATTTGGGCTTTCTCCCTTTTAAAAATAAAAATAACATATATGTTCATGAATAAAAAGATAAAATTTCTTTAATTTTCTCTAGTATTCTTACTTCATCATTACTTTTATTTGAGAATTTTATTTATTTTTTATTTTTAAATTATTAAAAAAATTAAAAAAATAAATGATAGATGGAATGGGTCATGGGTAAAAACAAGTATGAGCTAGGGATACATAGATGAGATTTAGAAGATGGAGATTGGAGTGGAGGTGGAATTAAAATATCCTGCCTAATTATAAAATTTTACGATGGGTCAGGTTCAAGCTTTGAAAAACCCACACCTAACCCAACCCAACCCAACCGATGCCACCTCTAATTCATTGGATGGTGGCTAGAAAACCGCTATTTCTGCCAATCACCGTGGTTTCATCCAAATAAACGGCCGAGAGGCTAAGAAAGAAAGAGACAGGAGAGAAAAATTAGAAATAAAATTTCTACAGGTTCAGATCATTAATGGGACCGCGCATTGATTTGCCGGTCCGCTGGTCTCCCATCTCCCAACGTAATTAACTCCCAACATTTGTTGGCAAATGGCAAGTACCGACCACCGGGCGACTGTTCCGGAGGGAGGTGCCGAACGTATTACTCTATCTACATGATTAACTCAATCTTGGACGTCCAATGGAAATATCAGTTTTAAGTGGGCCAGGCTAGCAGATTCCATGTGGGCCTACGAAACCTTTTTACAAGCGGGAGTCACACCGCGCCTCTCTGAGATATCATCATTTTGTTCCGTACGATTGCGTTGACGGCGAGGGTTTTTTTTTCCTTCTTCTGGGCGCTTACACCGTGTTTTCTCTTTTTCGGGAAGCGTGTATCGATCAGACGACGAGCTTAAAAAAGCTCAAAACCCTTCCCCGGGAAAATTGATCTTCTAGCCAGTGGGAGCACGGAAGAGATCATTGACACCTTAACACCTTCTGATTTTGATTTTTTTCTTCTTTGTCATGCGCCGAAAAGTTGCAGAGGCGTAGGCTGGAATTGCCACTTTTTGGTTCAATGAGGTCGTTCCATATCTGACACTCAGATTGTTCTGTCTTTGTAAAAGATTGTGGCCGCCGGGTTCATGCTATGGATGAGAAGGAAGGTGGATCCAGGGAATCCAACTGGACATTTTCCGGCCAGGCGGAATCCGGGAATTCTTCTAACTATCTGTTCGACGAAAGAGAGCGAAGTATCTTAAGCGAGTTTGGGTGGAATTTTCCATTGGAGTCTGGCCTAAATTGCGATGAAGACGGTCTTCCGGTGTTCGATCCGACTGATTTTCACAGCTCGTCTGGTTTGCTGGAAACGTATGTGAAGTCTGAAAATCATTTTTCAGCGGTTCCATCGCCTTCGACGGCGAAATCTGGAGATGCCATTCCGTCTGTTTCTTCCAGCTCGAGCGAGGAGCCTCTGGAAAAGCCACCGGAACCTGATGAGAAATCGGCAGAGATAGCGTGAGTGGTTTTTGCGAATTTTAGTGGCAAATTCGTAATAATGAATTCTCTGCGGGGTATATTCAGGCACAAAAAAAACAGATTTTCATGAGAAATATCTCGAATTTTTATTTCAAATTCTTGGACGTCTTCGAAGGTAGAGAATTGAAGGGTAGCAACTAGCAATAAATAGCAAGAAGAAATACGGATAAAAAAAAAAAAGAATCTCTAATTTGTATTTCTGTTATCTCGGGAGATCGAGGAGAAAATGGACCAGCGCCTGTTCAAATTTCCTGGAAAGCACAGGGGTACATCCGGAACCTGAAATGTGCCTCCTCTGACCGGCGTTATTGCGGCGGGAATTGCGTTCTAGACAACGCCGGTCTTTGCTTTTTGTTTTCCAGATCACATGAATACTTGAGAATTTTTAATAACACCCTTTCAGAATAAAGCTAGCTAAAAGGCTTTCTTCTCTAATTTCGTTCATCTTCCATTTATCTCGTTCAGGAAATCTGTGCCTTGTTTCTGTTATCTGTTTCAGCGGAAGATTATTTTGTCGTCTATTTCTCTCCATGCTATCCTGTGGTTGTTTCTTTTATCTTAAACTGCATAGTCTTTGCTAACTACTTCATCTGAATCATTCAATTCATACAACTTTCTAGAGTTTAAAATTGAAAATAGCTTTTTTCTGTAATTTGTGAGTCTGAGTTTCCGATTCAGATAATATTCTTTTATTTGTTTCTTGTATTGTTAGCCGTGCGGGCGTATGATAGTCTTCTACAAATCATTTGTCATGCAAAACGCCTTTTTCTTAGGCGTGGTGTTGCAAAAAAAAAACGCGCAGGTGTACTGCAGAACTCCTTAGGCGTGGTTTTGTTAGAAAACCAGTTGCAGGCGGGTGCAAGTTCTCGAACATATATGAATTACTGATAATCAACTTCGCCTATTTTCAATTTAGATATTTGTTGCGATGGTGATCGGTGATATTTCAAGTTTGGTTTGTCGCTCATAGTCTATATATCTTAATATCTTCACTAAACTACACCTATCTTATACAATTGCTCAGGAATAAAAGCAAGAAGAAAGGGCAAAAACGAATACGCCTGCCCCGATTTGCATTCATGACTAAAAGTGAAGTCGATCATCTTGAAGATGGCTATAGATGGAGGAAATATGGTCAAAAGGCAGTGAAAAACAGCCCGTTTCCAAGGTAGCTATTGCTTGTGCGTCTTGAGTCAATTCAGTTCCGAGAAAATTTAGTCGTTCTTGAAAATTTTCCCAATGCTTTTTACTGCATTTGGCTTAGTTCATCTGCCTAATTTTTGCCATACGAGTATGTGTTTTCATTTTTTTTTTACTCCGAAGCATTCTGAGCTCAATTTGTCTACTCGAGCAGAACTAGGTGGTGAGTTCATAAAGTTAGATGCATTTCATTTCCCATCTTTTTTTGCTTTCTTTCCCTGGTTCGGTTACAATTGCATGCAATTCTCTATGTTCTACATTTTTCATCCAAAATGTATTAACCGAATCAGTGATCATCTTTTTAAACTCTCTTTATTATATTGACTACTTTAGCTTGTTTCCTTTGGATATAATGGTTTGTGCAAATTTATCCTGTGTGTAAACCTTAGCATCTAATCTGCAGCTTGCTTCATGCTCCCCATTATAACCTTAATTTAATATGTCATATTAATGTGTGGCTTTTAGCTCCTCTATAGATAAATTGATTTATGTAAACTAATTTGTGTATTTATTTTGTGCTACATTCTCGTCAATTCAACTTAACCTTAACTACCACGGTCATTGAATCCACAGATTATTGGAATAATTTTGAAATAAATCTACTACTGCAGAATTAAACTTCAATTTTAATGCCTCCACTAATTTCATTAGGGAATGTTATTTATACATACAAGTACTTGCAATTACATATGTGCAACTACATTGGTTTGTTATGTAGAAATTAAGCCTTTTCTCTTCCCTCATGGAGTCTCAAAGAATCTCAAAAGAGGAGGATATATTAGGGTTTCTTTTATGACTAATCCAACGAATAAATGATGTAGTTTACGTGGCACTAAGAGTAAAAACAATTTTACAAACATTCAAGTACAAAAATAGAGTTCTCAATAACAAACGTATCTTAATTAAGGCCTTAACTCACATGAAGAATTTCTAACTAGGATGAATATTAGAATTGAACTGAATAATTAATGAAGCTTTGCTATTGTCAAGGATTGAGGTCGTCACATGGGAAACTATCATCATTTCATGCTTTTCATTTAAAACTCCTCTAACTCCTGTTAGTCCATGTATATGGAAACTTCAAAAAGGCCTCTACTGGACTAATATGAGATCTTTGCCTCTTCAATTTATCAAATTTATTGCTCCTAACTGGGTTGCAAATCAGTGTTCCCTACATATCACACAGGGCTATGAATTGAACCCATTTGGTTATACTAGAAGGAGGTTCCTTAGTATTCTCCCTACTAATAGTGGGGATTAAATGAAGAAGGAAGAAAGAATTGTCTCACATAGAAAAATGAGTAGAAAGATATTAGTTTATTGGTTGGGAGAGATGGTTCATATCTTGGCTAGTTATTTTAGAATAAGGGTTGGACCCAATTTTAACAACTCCATACTCCCATTAGAACATGTAAAAATTTTGTGAAGATTTTATTCACTATTTTATGGAAATCTTTAGTGTGCCTTTATGGTCTTAGCTTAGTCTTACTGATCTACTGCGGATTTCAGGAGCTATTACCGTTGCACGAATAACAAATGCTCAGTCAAGAAAAGAGTTGAACGATCTTGTGAAGATCCTAGCATTGTCATTACCACATATGAGGGCCAGCACTGCCATCACACCGTAGGTTTCTCACGTGGGATTGCTAGTCCTCATGCAAGCATGTATGCAGCTCCACTGACTGCTTCAACTCCATTATATTTCCCTACGAGGCAATTCCCGATTGGGGATCCTATCAACAATACACAGCAGTTTCACAGGTTCCCATATGAAGCAGGACATGCAAAGGCTGTACTCACTCAAGGCTCACAAATGCCCACTGATGATGGACTTTTAGATGATGTCGTGCCAGCCCTAACGCGCAATAGATGAGGAGAAGCAGACGACTTGAGGTATTACTAGATTGTGTCAGCTTTTCAAGCTCACTGTTTTGCTTTGTTTTTTCTTCTTCTTCTTTTGTATCAGTGCAACAGTAGTGCCTAGCAATGAACACATAAACGAAATAACCTTACCATTTTCAAAAGAACAATAAGGAGACAGAAAAGCAAAAAAAAAAACAAAAAAAACAAAAAAGGTTTCAAAGTTCTACATGTTCACAGTTCAGACATATTTGTTTGTGGGTAATGCTCATAAATGGTGGGTTCTTGTAGTAATCTAGATGATTATAGATTCAGTTGGAAATTTTTATTGGCTTTACTGGCCATATGATTCAAAACGGAATAGCAAAACAAATAAATAATTAGTTTCAAAATTGCAACTAAATAGGGTAATTGTGACGACTTAATGATAGATTACGAGAGAAGATTGATGATTATGAAGACTTTCATCACATTTCCAACGTTGTTCGTTTGTGTGGCCATTCATCATTACCTGCACTCTGAATTTGCTTTAATCCTGCTTCTGTTTCCTTGGTTAGTGCTAGTTCATGTGACCTACCATATCTCAATTATTCAAGGGCCTTTATCTTAGAGACAGACATTAGTGTTTTGTCAGACAGGTCACAGATGAAGGAGACACGCTTTCACTATTTTAACTTGCGATTTAAGTGCACGAAACTATGGCAATGAGCCAAATTTGATGTCTTCAGCGGCACTTAACTGTCACTGTTAGTTAACGTGGATGAAATCTCCATCTTTCATCCATAGCTTCTTAATTTGACTGAGTTGCCTTGATTTGGAATGACTTGAACACTTTTTTTCCTGGTCTCCATCCGTTACTTTTCCCCGGTCGGAGGACACCTGAGTCCAGTGACATTGTGTTACTAGTTGAAAGAAAAACATTTTAGAGTCTAGTAAGAACCATTTAGGCTTTATGAGCACCCCAGAGATGTGGTTTTCCTGCTGTAGGTGGGACGTCAATGCAAATCACTAACTTGTAAACTTTCCATATCAATTCTCGCAATGAATGCCTGAACGACTTGATTTTGTAATTTTTTGCAGGGCCCATGGAGAAAGTTAAAAATACAAGAACCAGTGCTGTCAGTTCGAGATATCCGAAGGCGTTCTTGAGGAGCAGTCATGTTACAGAGACAAGAGGCTACACCTTCCGATAAACCAAATACTCACTACAGCGCTCGGGAACATTTGATGCCGCGCGCTGTGTGCGTTTTCAGTGCTGTTTTTTCTCATATTACTGAATTTAGCCGGTTTTAGTTGTGCTAATTAGTTTGTAAATATTGGAAGTACTGATAATTTTCTTGTTTAAGTACGGGTTTTGGTTCTCTTTACCGAAAGTATACTAGAGACGTGGCTCTATTATTGGCGTTGGAACAACAGATATCCATCTTCTCATGTATGTGTTTATGACTTTATGTGATTCAATGCATTCATTCGAATATGATTTGATTGAGACCTTACATGTGAAAACGTTTCCAAAGCGAATGATTACTTGCAAGGGAGGACTTGGACGGGGAGATTCCAGGCTTCTGCTTCAAGCTTCAAACTTCAAGACAAGCGCAAGTTTGGCTCAAAACGGCAGAAAATTCCGCAAACATTTGATAGGCATCAAAATGGCATCACTATTACACGATGTGAGTCATAGAAAATGGAATAAATAGCTACCCAATCGACTGAGCCGACAGAGCCTGCTTCTGCCAGGGCGAGTGATGGATGTGAAAGAAAATGTTTAAGAAAAGTCGGGTGGGACGTAAAGAAAGAGAAAAGCGCGTAGATTTCTGCGGAATTCGAGGTTGCTTCTGGCCAGGTAAACTGGAAAGGCTGCTCCGGCGACCCAACACGTTTCAGTTTCAGCCATTGTGTTCCTATCCACTACTCTGTCGGCGCAATATCCGCCGCTTCCATCGCGGAACCTCTTTTGATTCCGCCGCGCTACTCGCTGAGAATCTAACGTCTCGCGCGATTGAATAATTCCTCGCCCAGTCACGTCAGTCCTTTTTGTTTTTCTCTTCATTAATTAATTTGAATTTGTACTATAATTTAGAGAGAGCGGTGAGTTGGTGATTTTTCGCTCTCTCTATGACCTAATCGGGACTCCTCTTATTATACTTTTGAACAGGGTACCGAGGCAGAATGGGTTTTCAAGATTAACCTAATTTTTCTTTCTTTCGTGAGAAATTTCTAGCGTGAGAGTTTCGTGATTAGAGATGACTCATGAGGCTAGAGGTTGATGCTCTTCTATATGCCAATTGAGTTGCATTTATAGTTATCGGAAGATATTTACAATACCAATAATGCCCTTAGGGCTGCACTTTTTAAGAGAAAAAGACATAAAAGAACATACATTAGCTTATATAATTACAGAGTCATGCCACCTTTTATTGAAGAGTTATCCTATTTACCATAATGCCAATTTACACATATGGGGTGTTTTTTAATACTACTACTCAAACTGATGTTTGTAACTTCATTTTGCACATAAAGTTGGTTAAGAAATTTGTATCCTTGAAATAAATTCTAATATTGTAAGACTTGAAAAATATTATGATTGTCTTGCTTTCTTGTTCTTATTCATTTTCTACTTGTAGTCTTCATCTTGTTCTTATCTTGTTCTCCCCTTATTTGGATATTCTAGTCACATAAAAATTTGATTACCCCAACACGTAGAATTCTTCATTGTTGGATACTTCTATCTTGTATTTTTTTTCTAGGTCTCCCCCTTAATATGGGGATTTCTTTGTTCTTTACTAAGAGACCCATCTTGCACAAAATAATGTTGAGAAAAAAAAATTCACCCCTAGCCCAATGATAAAACTCAGACTCCAATTTGAAATGACCGTTCAAATTTAAAGGGAGTTCGACCCATTTTAGGGTAATGAAAAAGTCTAATCACTTTTTAAGGGGTTTCCACTTGGATATACCTTTTGGATAAAAATAAAAACTAAATTACACCGGGTGTTGTGTACACTCCTGATTTTTATAAGTAATGGATTTATATGCATTGTCTAGAAGTGATTTTGAAGAATTAAGGGTGTGAATAAAAAGATAACAACTCTCATACTTCAAATCAAAGGAGGCATACAATGCAGCTCTTTATACTTCCAAGTAAGAAAGAGGCATTATAAGACCAATATATGGATAAAAACTTACTAAATTTGACTCAAGATAGAGATAAAAAATTCCTCTATGAACATGATGGAGGAAAATTGAAAAAGAACTCCAATAAAAAGGTTTTGAGATGGAACATAATAATGAAAACTTTCTAAAAATAGTCTTCTCATATAAGACAATTATTTTTTTAACACAACTTAACCAATTTGAAAAGAAAATATTCAAGAGAGAAATTCTAAAATACGATAGATTTTAGGACAATAATAATTGAAATTTAGAATGAGGAAACAAGACTTTCTAATTCAAAAAAAATTAGACTTTCTCAAAAGGAAACTAAACCTATATTGGAAAAAATAAACTTCTCTCAAGGAAACTAATATAATGTGAGATCAAAGACATGAAACTCTTAAGAAATGAAAAATACTCAAGTTAGTAGAATCTTGACTAGATTTTGAAAACAAACAGGAAACTTAACCAAAATTAACAACTCAAAAAGTGAAGCAAAATAATCGGCTTAAATTTGGATTTGCGCATACAACATGCTATCGACATGACCTTTGATTATTCCATTGTGGTTCTCTCTCTTTAGAAGGATCAAATTGAGAAATAATTTATTGGGATAGAAAGTAGACTCACAAAGCTTTCTTTTGAGATAGAATTTTCTATATAAAATTTCAGTCGGTTTAACTTTTAGAAAGTTAAGGCTTTTTGTTGCTACTCAAAACTTTTCTAATGTTTGACCTTTGCTGCTTTAGATATCGATTTTTCTTTGTAGAAGATTCTTTGAAAAAAATTGTTTTGCATTGGAAACTAAACTCAAAAAACTTTCTTACATTGCATAATTAACTATATGAAATTATGGTAAGAGAGTGTCAAATCCAATGAAAAATAGGAATTATGAAAGAAGAATACTATTGGGGAAAATGAACATAATTGGGAAAACATCATACAACTTCTATAAGTTTTCTGTACTAGAGTACAACTTTACACAAGTGTCCCAAATTTGTTTTACAATTTCAAGGTGAACAACAACGTTGACCACATGATCCTCAATGCTATCAATAAGTCAACTAATGACCAAAGTGTTATTCTTGAGCCATTTTACACAAGAACTATCTTCTTCATCAATGGGTAGAGTTGGTTTGGTTAAGTGACCTAAGAGGTCTCAAGTAATGAGAAACCTCTTAACTGATTGGGACCAGCTCTGATAATTAGGTAACCTTCTCAAGGGTATGGTGGTAATTTTAAGGAGATCACTCTTGCTTCTTATATAGTCTTCATCCATTATAATCAACAAGTAAACAACTTCTTATGTGCAATATTGAAATCCAACAAGTAGGTTCAGAAGCAAATTGATGCAAATATATGAATCAATTTGAGAAGAGTGGAGCAACTTGAACTCAGATAGTATATGAATCAATTTGAGAAGAGTGGAGCAACTTGAATTCAGATAGTATATGAATCAATTTAAGAAGAGTGGACCAACTTGAACTCAGATAGTATGCACCATAAATCTTCTATCCAAGAGAGAAGTTCAAGTGTTGTATCATAGAAGATAGATATTACACATGAACTCAAAATCAGATTGGAGTAGGGTTTTCAACTAAGAGAAAATAGGTAAGGTATTATCATGTTTTAAACAAGCACTAAAACAAGAATGGGAGACTAATCACGTGTTGCTCATGCACAATCTTCCTCAATTAGGAGATTATCTCAAATCAAATCAGATCTGGAATTAAACTTGAATAAAATCAAAATCCAGATCTGAAATCAAACCAAATCTTTCAAAGAGGGAAATTTGCCTTCTTTATCAAATGCACCACCTAGCTAGTAGAAAATAGCACAATCTATTCTTCTTCTTTCCTTAAACTAATTAGAAAAAAATACCACAAAATATTTTAATAAAGGAAAACTCCAAATGAACCAAAATAGTCATAATTTTAAACAATTTTCAGATTGCTTCAAGAAGGAAACTTCCCTCCTCTTATTATGTGCTAGCTTTGGATGATAGAATCATGCCTTCTTTGGCCCTTTTTTCGCTCTTTTTTTCCTCAAATCTTTTAGGTAAGATACCACAGAGGATATGACAACAAATGAAATACCAAAAAACCATTACAAAGACCAGCAACCTTACAAAAAAAAAATCCTTCTCAGTACCCTCTCAAACAATCTTTTGCTTAGCTCTTTGGGATGAATCAAGAGGAGCAGTAACTTAACCAATATAATAACTCAAAAAAATAAAAATAAACGGTAGAACAACAAGCTTAACTCATAATAAACTTGGATGCCAATAACATATATAGTGAACTTTGATTCATACAAAAATTCTAGCCTCAAACATTAGCATAATATGCAAGAGAGAAATAACACAATCAATCTAGCATGGGGAATAAAAACTGAGCACTTTCAAAACCAAAAATAAAATCATTAGCTTCTCAATCAAATTACATGAGAAAGTCATCCATAAACCATCTTATAGAGATAAAGAACTACCAACAATAATCTCATAAGAAAAAACTTATCTTGGTGTAGCTTCAAGAAAAAACTGCTTCATCAATAAGAACTTTACATGAAGTTTGATCAATACAATCTTTCAAATCTTGATGTGGAGATCCTAAATCCATTGCTCTGATACAATATTGAACTTAGGATCCCATGGCAAAGTCCCCAACCAAGGTAGTGAAAGAGGAGAGGAAGAAAGGAGAAGAGAGAAAAAAAGAAAGAACTTGGCTAGAGAATTGGAGAGAGAGAGAGAGCATGGAAGAGGAGACAATTCTAAGGACGAATTTGAGAGAGGAGAGGGGAGATTTAATGACCTACCCTACGCCATGAGCCTCTATTTATAGTTGTGGAAAAAAATTCATAATGATTGCAATGCCCTTAGGGCTATAAGCTTTGAAAAGAAAAAAAATATAAGTAGACATACATCTTCTTAGATAATTACACCCTTGGGTCATCTTTATGAGAAGACTTTTAAATTACCTCTTTTGCCACTTCCTTGACATGGGGAAGGTAATTACATTGATGTTACTTTGAGGTGTCTTCTAACAATCATCAAACACACTCCACCCTCTCAATGAAGTGAAAACTTCAGTAAATGTATTCGAGATGCCTACAAAACCCGAATAGCACAGCAACACATGTCATGGAGAGGTTCATCACCGGATTCTGGGGGCAACTCCAAGAATAGTAGACCAATCTTAGACAACACAAACAAATACAAATGAGGGTTTCTAGACAGAATCTTTGTGTTCTGGTACTCATCAGGTAGAGTAAACACAAGGAAAATGCCTCTAAGTAGACGTGTTGCTCATTGGAATGAAAAGACATTGAAAAACACTACAGCAAGATGTCTAAAAGTTTCCATATAGAAAGTATGGATGATTCGAATCTGAAACAACTCTTTCTCAACTCTCTCCCAAACTTGCTCAGAAATGAGACCAAGAAATTCATTGACACCAAAGGCATATCTCCCTTGTCTCAACAACTTTAGGTGATATCTATCAACACTGTGTAGTTGCCATAGACAAGATTCACAACCAGAAGTTCTAGATAGAATGGGAAAAGATAGAAAGAAAACTAGGAAATTGATGTAAAAGCAAGAAATTTTTGAAAAGAAGATTTAGAAAAATAAAATGGAAACTCCTTAAGAAAAAAAACCCAAGAAGTGTAAAACTACAAACATCTGCCACATTTGCAACCCAAAAAAAGGCACTTTACCATAGAATGTTTGAAGAAGGACAAAAGGGAGAAGTTTCCTACAGTAGATCTCTGCCTGCATGGACCCTAATGATTATGTGATGTCCTTCTCTCTTATAAATAAAGAAGACACACATTATTCATAAATGTCTACTCCAAGCGAGAGGGTGATTCAGAGTTAGAGATAAAAGATTCAAAGGAATCCTCATAAAAAATCATTTTGGTGCATCATCGACCTAAATTTCCATCTCCGGTAAGTTTAGGTCGTTGATATGTATGGAATTTTTCTATTATGAAGTAGTCGAAATCCAACTACTACAATTGGGGTCTCATTTGTGTGCTAGAGGCATCGAGTTGTTGTTCAGTTGTTAGTCAAACTGCACCCCCCCACCACCAAAATGAGGGTCCTAAATCTGCTTCCAATAAACACCAATGGGTTCATACAGCAATCTATACAATTGGGGTCTCATTTGTGTGCTAGAGGCATCGAGTTGTTGTTCAGTTGTTAGTCAAACTGCACCCCCCACCACCAAAATGAGGGTCCTAAATCTGCTTCCAATAAACACCAATGGGTTCATACAGCAATCTACTCTCTACAATCTTTTCCTTCACCAATTTTACAACAATTGGCAAGGCTCCTAGTCCAGGCATTCTTATCTGATTCATTCTTTGCTGGCATGCTTGAAGATTTAGCTCTCTTTTATTCAAAAATTTCATTCCTCTATTTGATAAGTTACCCAAGAAAGAGAAGAAAAGATAGGTTCACCCTTGTCTAATCAAAGGGTTATATTTTGAAAAGGAAGTGCATTTGAAATGCAACATATAAAGAGAACCACATTTAAAATATCCTAAATATTTAAATATGGACAAGAGCATGACATAATTATATCTAGCTATATAAAAAATTACAAGAGCATGACATAATTTTTTTCTCAAGTTTCTATTTCTTTTCTGTTCTCTTGAACATCATTTTGTGAGAGAAATTTTATTAACTAAAAAATAATGATTTTTTTTTCTATCAATGATTCTCTCGCGCCAAATAACAAGAAACACCTTTCTCTCCCCTTTTCTTTTCTTTCTTGTGGATTCCAAACATGCCCTCAGTTTACTCAATCGGTTAATTACTCCTTCCAGATAGGCTAAAGCACCTTTTCATTACCCTTGTATATACTAAATAATTCACAGAGAAAAGGGTAAATACCTGAAATTCAAAAACAATCATTCAAAAATTGTAAAATACCACTATATGACCTAAAAACTAGTAAAGCAATCAATTAAACATATAACAATTACCCTTTATCTGTATATCAATATTAAACTTAAACATCTAAATAATACTTGCATGGAAGGAATTAAAACTACAACATTTGGTCCCTAATTCTAGGTGATTTGGTGCAAGGGTGAGGAACAAGTTTCACCTCCACCGCAAGTAAATCAGACCTACATTCTTGGCTATCAGGATGTTAAACACAACACGTACGAACCAAGGTTACCTGATCTCCTATGAGGATTAGATATCAAACAGATAGCAAGATGAGCACAAGTTCAGAACATATATATTGAAGCCCACAAACCCAATCACAAGGATATGTCAAGAGACCAACCCAGCGTCGAAAGAATCATTAGATGACCAATTTCATAGTTAAGATAAGCCTTCTCAAGTGGCCACAACGGCTGGCCCAGCTGCTGCCTGCTTTCTCAATTGGGCAGCATGCTTCTGTCCTGCCAAGTGATATTTGAATACTACCTCACTATTGCATGCTACATTGCACACTTCGCAGACCCTAACTGCCTCCGGTGCCGCCCCACCTTCCAGTAGCTTGCGTTTCTTTGTCTCCAGATCATCGGCTGGTTCTGAAGCCGGTGCTTCTTTCCTGATTGTACCTTGCAATTGTCTCTCATCAGCACTTGTTAGCACCTTACGATTCCCAGCAACAGCAACATTGGCATTTGTCCTCATCTCTTCAACCTTCTCAATGTTCTTCCGATGTTTTTTTCCCATTTTGTGCTGGTCAAGAACCTCTCTGCTGTTGCAATCAATCTTGCATATCTCACACCATGCAGATTGCACAATCTTTGTTTTCTTTGGGTGCTTTGTTACTTTGGCATAAGGGTTAGCACCTGGGCGCCACCTACTGTTGCCCCAGTGCATGGCATTCAGATTTGAGCCAACTACTTGCTCTGTCCCATTTGAAAGTCCTGCAGTCTGCTGCATGACAAACTACCAATTATGCTTAATAACCAAAAGTTAGCCAAACAATAAGAGGAAGTGTAGCTAAGCCAATGCAAAGGTCACCTTGCCTGACCAAATTGTGGAGATTCTACACAGTTATGCCACAACACTGACACATATCAAATACATATATGGCAATAAACAATTAGTCCATCGTAGCAGTTCAAAAACAGAAGTAATCATCAAAGTGCATATTTGGTATCACAGTGATTTTCTGCTTGTTAGACGCTGGCAAGAGAATATTTACGGATTCAGTTAGAGATTAGTAGCTAATTAGGTCTGTTAAAAGGTATGAAAAGAAAAGAAATTGCATAGAAACACAACTTGCTGAAGGTATGCATGATTTGGAAGGGATTTTTGTTCTTCATAGTTTCATTACTTCGGTGCATTGCTTTTTCTTTTTGAGCAATGATTTTTTTATTTTTTTTTGAAAAGTGATATCAGCACGAGAGGATATACAACAACCAGAGGATCCCAGAGGCCGGGAGGTGCCAATAAACTAAAAGGGGAAAATAACATTCAAAGGGAATTAGATATCATGGCTATGAATAAATAAGTCAGAGAGAGCAGTCCCACAAATCCTACACATTGCTCTTTGTAAAGAAGAGAAAAAATTTAACATCAGTTTCTCCAACAAAATTTCCTACTAAGCTTTTCACTAGAGCTCACCTGTTCATCTTTGATCAAACGATTAAATCTGTTCTTTAAAGATCAAGACATTTCAACAGTACTGTTGGAAAAACTGCATTATTTCATAATAGAAAAAAAAAACAGATTTAATCCATGTTGTAAAGACTTTTAAATAGAAAATAATTTCTTGTTCTAACCACACTGGCCCACTCCATTGTCTTTATGGCCTTGTAAAACTTCCATGCTATGTAAACAACAAAATACAGTAACTAATGCTTGTGTAACCATCAGTTCTACAGGGAAATTATAGAAGACTAAAGCCCAGGCAGCAAAAATCATCTAAGTTTTTCTCACGTTGATCAGTAATCATCTTTTAAGCATCACAATGAGATTGATGACTTTGCCATTTTCTTATGTGAGATTGCACAGAGGACATGCATCTATGATTAGTACTTATGATCCTATGTAATCTCATTTCTCCAAGTCCCCAAGTTGATGAATAAGTAAAATAAATGGACCATAAAGACAATAATGGTAGTCAAATGGAAAAATCAAGCAATAAAGTGGCATGAAACATGGAAAATGCCACTCCCTCCGATAATCCCTTCAATCAACTGCTGTTGGATGCATATTAACTAAACTAAACCAAATTGAACCACAACCTAGGCAAACCACCGAACCCTGGTTTGGCCAGTAGTATGTCATCATGCGGAAAAATCTCGTCTCCATGGGTCTCTTTTGCTTCAATACTCCACCAAACTGAGGTGCTTGTGCTTTTCACGCTAGATGGATGTCCATATTTACCTCTCTAGTAATCAGAAACTCCGTCAGTGCAACCTTTTAGAGAAAAAGAGACATTTGCACATTTGCTAATCATTTGACCATATAGGCTTACTAACATATCCATCAAAAAGTCAACTAGATTACTAGGGACTCTAGTGTGAAGTCTTAGCTCAAGTCTCACCGAGATCAAAATTTCTAGAGGTGAGGATGTTTCAGTCAATTCCTCCTCATCTCCCAAAAACATACTTTGCCATAGATTTAATACAATTTTCTGGTGGCAATTTGCTAGGTTCAGCATCGCAGATTTCTATCTGGAACCACTACTTTTCTGAACGCACTCAAAACAACCAAAAGTTATAATCAAACCACAATTAAATGAGATATCAGTAACTATATAATGGAAAGGGAGATATATCCATTACATGTAGTATTTAAGAGTCAATTTGTTTCTTCAAGTTCATTGACAATTGAATGGAACAAAAGGGGCCAAAGTAATTGATTAAAAAACTGAAAATTCTTCTAGCAGTTTAATATTTGAGTCATGTTTGCATGGCTGAATATTTGCTGCTTAATCATATCTGCCTAAAACACTGAAGGTATCCGATTCGAGTCTGGGTGACAATAATTTTTCTCATCAATTCATTTCAAGAGTAGCACAGTAGAAGCATGGTGGAAACATAACCCACAAATCTCAGCATCCAAATCTGGCTCTGATATGAGACAAGCTTCCGATACCTCTTTTTCCATTTTTAAAAATGAAACAAAAAATAAATTCAACAATTGAAAGGGGTTTCAAAGGAACAAGCATGAGATCACAGGAAAGATCCTATTAAGCAAGTTCAGTAAAGAGCTGGGCCAAACTCAAAAAGATTTTTATTTACTTCAACTACCAGACCCATAAGAAACATAGTATAAAAATGGAAAATTTTCACAGCTGATGCTGATTGCAGAATTACTTCAATAGGGCCTAAACCATGAGTTTTGTAAAACTGTGTGGTGCACCAACAAAGCAAGGGCATCATCTTTTTTTTTTTTTTCCTTTTTCTGGGAACACCAAATACATCAGCATTTTATGGAGCCTTAAAACAGAATAAAATAACAAAGCAAACTTGACTGCGGGTCCTCAAATTGACTACAACTTAAACTAGGAGAACAGAACAAATGCTGTGGAGAACTAGAACTGAGTTCCTAAGAAGAAAAGAATTTGATAAACATCAAGCTCCTTCACCTTCATTTTTTATTTGATTGAATTCACAATATTAAGCCATTTACGGGACTAGCCCAAGAGAAAACAGCCACAGAAATTTACCTAATTAACTCCAGATGACCTGGATCTAAATCCTAATTTTTAACAAGGGGCCCAGAACAAGCCAAAAATAGATAGATGTAAGAAGTTGGCCATTTCAGAAGAAACGCTATGAATATCCCAATGCTAGAAATAGGAACAAAAGAAAACAACTAGCATAAAGTTAGCAATTAGAGACAAAATAAAATAAAAACTGCAAAAAAGCATAAGTAAACCTTTAAGAGTTGTGAACCATTAAGGGTGTGTTTGGAACACAAAAAGTGGAGAGAAAAGAAAATAAGTTTTTTTTCTCTTGTTTGGATGCCCATAGAAAATGAGAGATAAAGCAGAAGAGATAGTTTTTCTTGATTGGATATACATGGAAAAAGAAAAAGAAAAGAAAATTAGTAAATTTTAAAATTTTGTTGATTAAAATACTCTCTTATTTCCTTTTCTCTCAATGATTCTCTGCTGCCAAACAACAGAAAATATCTTCCTCTCCCCTTTTCTTTTATTTTCTGGTGGGTCTGTGGGTTCCAAACAGGCTCTAAGGGAAAGATAACTTCCACAAGATAACTTCCACAAGATAAGTAGGATCATTTAACCTTTTGTCCTCATTTTATTCTATAATGAGTGTCAGAGCAGGTTAGGATTACACCTATAACCTTTTTTAAGAAGAAAATACAGTATTTGCTGTCTGAATTTATTACTCTATCATTCTCTCATGCCACCCAATTAAGACATCACCCTTACATGAAGCGACAAGCGAGACTGTGAACTTCACGATAATTATTTTCCAACAAATGGATTAATTTCCCTTAAACAATAGTTTTTGGTCATTAAAGAGTCCAACATTACATAGTAAGAAAAGGTTAAACATTAGAGAAGGGCCCATCCTGTTTAAATGACACCGACTACACAATACCAGTAAACCCATCTGACTCCATTAGCCCCCGATGTTTCAAAACAGAAAGAAAAAGGGTAACTCAAGCAAGCCCCCAATCGAGACACTGGAAAGGATACAAATAAACTTGTCCAATCATTTGGAGAGCAGAAATGTATATTTCCTACCAAAAAATGTATAAAGAAAATATAATTAACGAGTCTAAACAGCTTAACATTAATATTTAATTTTTTAAACCAGAATCAAAATAAACAACCTAAAAAGGCAGAAAAAGGTCTCCAACCTGTTCGTACTGAAAGAGTAGACAGATAATAAGGAGCGCTGGATAACAGCAAACTTATCAACACCTTTTTCGTGGTAAATGCCGTTCAAAACGAACTAAACAAGAGAAACTACAAAACCAAGCACAATTGGAACCATCCGCAGCAAACAGGCTTAACGCATCCTACAGAAAGAAATATCAAGTGAAAATAAAAACGATAAAGAAGATTATCTGAAATATCCAACCACAAAATAACCTGGGGCACGTGCACAGCTTTGAAGGAAAGAACACGATAAGAAGAAATTGACACACCAGTAGAGAAACTCACAGATGCATAAGCGTAGGGCTCGACCCCATAGTTCCGAATAACCTCCTTCACTCCCCATCTCTGAGCATTCGAGTCATAATAATAGGACCCCCCCGCGGCCGGCGGCAGGACCTGATGATGACCTGAGTAGGGCAAGGAGTGCCCATCAAGCCCAGTGCTGGAATTGGGTACATGGGAGGAATAGATCCCTGGCTGGCGGAGACCGCCGTCAGCGATAGGGGACAGAGGCTCGTACTTGATCGAAATTTCGCGTCTGGCCGGAAATTGAGAGGAATCAGCAGGATTAGAGTTGGGAATAGAGTACTGGTACGTTGAGTAGGGTTCTTGGGCATTATAGAAGTGAGGGGCGTAGGAAGAAGCCGATGGATGAGGGTTTGATTGCACTTGATAATGTTGTGGGATGTCAGCCCCTCGACTGAAATCCATCAGGAGACATTCAAGGAGAAACTTTCAGTTCCAGTTGGCCTTCAACGAGCCCTCGATCGGTGGTGCGGGAGACGGTCATGAAAACGGGGTTTCTTTGAGAAAAGAAATTTGAGTAGAACGGGGTTTCGCTTTGCATTCTGATCCTTGGGATTTGGGATTTGGGATTTGCCACAGATACGAACCCACGGTAAAATCCGGAAAGCGACGAACCGGGGCCTTGCTCGGTTCCGGTTCAATCCTGTTAAATTGGGTTAATTTGGTTAAAGTCACTCACCCCCTTGTCTCATTATTTTTTGTCAAAGGATTAAAAGTTAAAATAGTCTTTTTAATTAATATATAAATATGAAAATAGTATTTATAAAAGCTAAATTTTTATTTAGTATTTTTTAGAGGGGTTTTCACTCTTATTATCTATCTAGGGAAAAGAAAACCTTCAACAGTAGGATTTCCGATTTATTCTGATGGTTAAAATTAAATATTGAATAATTTTTTTTATCAAATTAATAATTTTATTAATTTTACCCATTTACCCTTTTATTTCATACTCGATTATCTAATTATCCATAAATATTTAAAAGAATTTTATAATTTCAATTTTAGTAATATAAAAGCTAAAAAAATCCTAACATTTTCTAATTAATCTCTAACCAAATTTTACTATGTTCCATATCAACTATCACATTACAATTTGTTACTTGTTATACACTCTAATTGGGTTCCTTATTCTCTCTATTGCTTCCTACACTCTTGGGTTTCATTTGAGTTAAATACAAGTTAATCGATCATTTAAAAGCTTGATTTAGGGCAAAAAATGTTAATTTAAGATCTCACTAATGCCTTACCAAGAAATTTCTTGGTAATTTCATGAGATTTTCTTTGTAGTAATTAGTGTAATTTCTTAAGAAATAATAAAAAATAATATTTTATACATCTCGACTGGGAATCAAACTTTAGGCAAGGAATCGGATTCAATTAGTTAGACCATTTTTTGTTTCAAGTTAATTAAGAGATAAGTTATGTGACTTGATCATGATTGTAAGATTTAGCTGAAAAATATTATTTTAGAGTTAAACTAATAAAAATATTTAGTTGTGGTTAATAATTAATGTTTTTTACAAAATTATAGCATATGAAAATAAACACTAATTCTTAAAAAAAGATGACGATAATTAAATACTATATAAAATATGTGACACTTAGAATATAACGTGTTTTACTTTTATAATACATAAAAAAATATATAAAACATACTAGTATTTAAATATTCAAAAAAACTTGGGTGAGGTCTCTTCTCTACTCTAGTAGGAAACGAAGAAGAGTGTTTCCCTAGGGATCACCCTCTCCCCCTTTTTATGAATGCTACTCAAGGAGGGCTAGTAATTTTTTTTATCAAGTATTGACTCCCATCTTGATTTTGATGATAACAAAACTTAATTAATCTAACATTGACAAATTTAGCATTTGAGATGCAATTCTTTTAAGAGATACAAAATCAAGGTCTATACAAAGAACCGACAAAAACTAATCAAAGACCTCAAGTTTTACTACCGTGTCAAAATCATTTTGAAGAAGCACCCTTAGAAAGAAGAAGCAAAGAATTGAAGACTAAAGTTTAGAAAGTCTTGAAAAATCACAAAAACTCAATCTATTTAAGAGAGTAGCCAAACTTGAGGTACAATAGGAGTTTTTGGAGCCTTAGGACAAAAATGCATAGTCTACATATTTTATCGATGCATATATATGTTTTAAACATGTTACAATCACCTAAGATCAATTCCAATCATGCTGATATATTTAGAGATCTCGGACTCAATTGATCGATTAACATCTGTCAATGAACGACCAAGTAGATTGTTCACAGGCCAAAAATATAAAGCAAGATCAATCAATCAAGGGTGATTGATCAATCAACCAGAACATGGCCAAATTTAATTATAAAGCATGGTTGATCATTTCCTATAAACTGATTGATTAATGTTGTCCTGGCAATGTAAAATTTTGAAGAATGATCGATCAACCACTTAATATTGATCGATCATACAAAAGTTTGCCAACCAAAGATATAAAGCATGATCAATCAAAAGAACATCATTAATCGATCATATTTTCAATGCATAGTCAGTAGGAATTTTAATTGGTGGATCAGCCCATGGACATTGATTGAACAACTTAACTTGTCAAACCCAATGGAATGATATTGACCAATCATACAATTGATCAATAAGCTATTTTCTAACAAAAATATAGTTGTTACACTCAATTGATCGATCAATACCTTGCATTAATCGATCAGTGTAAAGTCACCTTTTTTTGAAAATTGATAAATAATAGCTAGTTTAGCTTGGGAAACTTATTAAATACCCACCATTTCTTTGAAAATTCCTTCCACTCTTCTCAAAACCAACTCCTTGCATTGGCTTAATCAAACTCCAAACTTATCTACATTGTACATCAAAGCTAGATGCTTGGATATTTCAAGGGAGAAGGTTGTCTCTCCAAGTTCACAAAGGGTGTAAGCTTTTCTTTACTTTTGTATTTTCATTCTTTTGTTGATAGGGTCATCTAGAACCTTTTGAATCTAGAATCTAGAGTTGAAATCTAGCTCAATATCTAGGGAGATTGCTTGTAATCGTGTATTTGAGCATACACGTGGCTTAAAAGAGAGCCAGGATCTTTATTGTGTAATTCCAAACTATTAGAACTTATATTAGAAGAATTTTCCAAGTGTGGGTTCTTGAGCGATGAATACCAATAGAGGAACATCAATAACAAAAAAAATGGAGCTATTGTTGTGTGTAACTGATTTTCATATTGCTTGCATTGTTCCTTTTGCATTCACACACAATTAAGTTTAATTTTAAACAATTTTTTAAAAACCAAAATTTTAAAGTAATATAAGTAACGGTTTTGGTTATTTTCCCCCTCGATTATGCAATTTATTTTTCTCTCATCCCCTCTCAGTTAATAGGATTTTTTATGCAATTTTGTTCTTACCCACCATTCTTTATCATTTTCAATCTTCTTCCCTTAATTTTGAGACAAAAACGTTGATGTAGCCAATTTAGAGTAATTTTCAGTTTTTTTCCTTTCTATGGATAATATCTTCTTTTTTCCCTTTTTTAAGATACTATCAAGGAGTTTTTTATTCAATGAATCGTTTCCCCATTTTCTAATTCTAGGAGTCAATGTAAAATAAAACAAAAGCAAAGTGTTGTGTATGTTTGAATTTTAGTTTATCGTAGTTGTTTTGATCTTCTTTGTTTATCTTATCTGGGATGGGTATGTTATCTTATCGTTCAATTGCCACTTTTTGCTTTTATTCCTTCTATTTTTTCCTCCTCAATTGAAATCATCATTTTTTATTGAGAAACCTTTGACTTGAAGTAATGAGAGCACCCCACTCTTATCCCAAAATCTAGATGCCATCGAAGTGCAATTTAGGTAAATTACGTTTAATAGAGGTTAAAAATTTGTTCAAAATATACTAGTATTTTGCTAGATGCTATTCGCTACGTTTAATTTAGATTTTTTTTTAAAGTTCATGTTGTTGCTCTCGAGAAAGCAAGAGAGCAAGAATAGAGAGCCGAGGAGGCTACAATAGGAAGCTCCAGTAAAACTGATCCAAGTTCATTCTTTCAGGGCAAAGGCAAATTAGTTTTTTTCATCATTGAAATGTCTTTCAAATTTGGTCATCATCTTCACCACGCACCACCTTCTTTTTCAAGAAGAAGAGAAAAAATACAAAAGTAAGATTGAATCATATTTTCAATTCCTCTAGTCTTAGTTCTCAATTGGATGTCTTCTCTTGTTATAGTCATTTTCATTATTCTAAGACAAAGACAAAGCAACAAACCAAATTTGTTTATTGCTTCAAAGATGAAGGAATCAATATTGAACATCATTTTTTTGTCTCCATAAGAAATGGTTGATGGTGGGGTTTGCGTAATCATTAAGTCAATAGACTATATAACATTTTCAGAAATTTTACATGAAACATATAATGGTTAGAAGCATACCTGATGCTATGGTTAAGTTTTTTTTATGGTGAATCTATCCTAGTATACGCTTGCCACGATTCAAGACGTGTAATTGTTTGTAACTACATAACTGATTTAGTTATGTATAATGTGGACTTAAGTACTCAAGGATAAGTCACATGAATTATAGTGTTAAATCCTATGTAAACAAATATTACCCTCTTTGTATTATAATATAATATTCCTTCCCAAATTTAGTATTTACTTTATAAATAAGTCTTATATGCTCATTTTGGGTTCACAACGGTCTTTGTTATTCTCATAACATGAATACATATTAAACAAAAAAGAATCCAAAACAGTAATTAAGAGTTTCATTGTTATATATAGTTTCACAAATCAATCAGTAAGTAACATTACATAACATAGTCCCATGTAGGTTACATGATCTTAAAACAACTTTGGTGGCATATCTTTTGTCAAAGAATTAACAATCATCAACTCAATATTAATGTGTTCGATGAACACTTCATTCGCTTTAACATGCTCCTTGATGACTAAGTACTTAATGTCAATGTGTTTACTTCGACTTCTATTTTTATTGATTTTAGCTCAAAAAATAACAACTAAGTTGTTACGACATATCTTCAATGGCTTCGAGGTCTAATCAACAACATGAAGCCCTGATATAATATACTTCAACTAGATACCTAGTGATGTGGCCTCAAAACACTACACAAATTTGGCATCCATGGTAGAAGTAGCAACTAGGATCTATTTTGCACTTCTCCAAGATATACCTCCACCAACAAGAATGAAAATATTATCTGATATTAACTCACATGAATTAACACAACCAACTAATCCAAATTTGAATAGCCAATAACCTTTAGGTAATTAGATCTTTGATTTGTAGGCGTGAAGTCTTTTGTTACCTGAATATATCACATGACTTTTTTGGTAGTTCTCCAGTGATGTATACCTAGGTTACTTTGATATCTTCTCAGAATTCTAACTTCAAATACAATAATATCCAGTCTTGTGTAGATTTGAGCATACATAAGGCTTCCAACAACTGAAACATAAGGATTGTATTTAATTTGATCTTTTTCAGTGTCATTCATGGGGTATCAGTTCAGTGAAACTGACTCCCTTTCACAATGGATGCTACAGTTAGTGAACAGTTGGAAATCTAGAATCTTTTAATAACTTTATGAATATAGGCTTATTGAGACAGTTCGAAGATTCCCCATGATTTGCCTCTATTGATTTTTATGTCAATGAGATAACATGCTTCACTCATGTCTTTCATGTCAAAATGTTGAGAACAATTTCACCAAATGTAGTAAACTTATATCATTAGTTGCAAGCAAAATATCATTTACAAACAGAACTAGAAAGATGATTTTGCTCCTACTAACCTTGTGGTATAGACATTGATCCATAAAATTCTCAACAAAACAAAATGAAGAGATAATATCATAGAATTTCAAATACCACTAAAGGGAGGTTTGCTTTGATTTGTTTATGAATTTCTTGAACTTCCGAACTAAATGGCCTCCTTCACTTCATGTCAACCCTTTAGGTTGTTTCATGTAGACCTCTTCTTCGAAATCACCATTAAGGAATATCATTTTCACATCCATTTGATGCAAATCTAAATCAAATGTGCAACCAAGGCCATAATGATACAAAAATAATATTTCTTGGAAACAAGAAAGAATGTCTCTATGTAATTAATTCCTTCTTTTGTGTGAACCCTTTGACTACAAGTCTAGTCTTGTATCTCTCAATATTACTAAGTCTTTTTTTGGTTTACTTTTGAAGACTCATTTACATTCAGTGACCTTCACCTTATTAGGCAACTTAACAAGATTTCAAACTCCATTATTTTCCATAGAGTTAATCTCATCCTTCATAACATCAAACCATAACTTAGATTTGCTACTATTACCGTTTGCAAAAATGTCTCAAGGTCATTTTTATCAACCACATCATAGTCAAATTTTTGTAAGTACACAATGTAATCAGTAGAAATTGCAAATTTCTTAATTCTAGTAGATCATCGTAATGTCGTATCAATAGCTTATTGTAGAGGTAGTTGCACAATAGGATCCACCTTATGAGGAAGTTGATCAACAAGATCTGCTAAATCATTTACCTATAAAATGTGGTGGCTGATAGACTGGATTCTCAATTTCAATCAAATGATAGGTACAATTAATAACTACGAATCAACATCTTGATGTGGGAGTCTGAATAACCACATCATTCTCACTAAACATAGATTTTGGCACAACTTAAAAGCATAATAATATGTTTACCAATGTAAATTAAATCCAACAAATATAAAAAATGCGACATTAAAAGCTATTTCTCGAACTCCTACGAGCTAATCAAGAAATGAAATAATTTTCCGTTCGATCCTAATTAAATATAAAAGTACAAAAATATCTTTACGGGATAAGATAATTGCACCAACATATTTAAATTACGATTTGATGTGGTTCTACTATATGTGATCTATATATCTTAATACACAAACTTAATGTATTCACTTTTCATAAATAGTAATGCTATGGGTACTCCACAATTATAAGTATGACTTAGGGGGGGCTAATCCACAATGAACTTGAAATGAAGTGAAGAATTCAATTCATCTCAATTTATCATGCTAAATTATCTCAGTCAAACAAAACACACTCTCCTGATACTTAAATAATCTTGCTGAAAACGACCTAGAAAAGCTTGAATTAGGTCTTATAACAAAATTTGAACATGGATCAAATGGGTTTATTTAAGTAGTAATTTTATAGTCCAAGAGTACTACCTTAATTTGTTTTAAACTTTTAAGGAGTTTTGAATAAAAAAATCCTCTTTCTTAGAGAAAAAAAAAAAAAGTTTCTGCCCTCATAATCCCTTTGGCTCCTCTTCCCCATTCAACTACAATCAAGATCAGTAACAGACAGAGAGGAAGCAGCAGCAGCGGCCTCACTGCAGCTTATTTTTCCGGACTAAACCTCACTCCTCGACAAAACTAGAGACACCAGTACTCGTCCAAGAAGACACTTCCATCCAATGGCTGACAAGACTTCGCACCCACATTAACAACAGCTGATTCATTCACCTGTCACCAGTCACCGCTATCTTTTCTCTTCGAAGTGATCCTCTTCAGTGGGAATGCTGTAACTCATTTTCTCCTGGACCTGCTTTCACTCTGGGATCAAAATCTGGAATTGGATTTACCAAGTGAATACGAATTCAGAAGATAAACACTGTTGAGACTTGAGAGTTCTGAGAGAGAGAGAGACGGAGCATGTGGAGCATAAACTTCACAGGTAAGTAGTCGATAAAGAAAACAAGGAGAGAAGAAAAGGACACTTAAGATATACAAAAGACATGGGCTGTCATCGCTTTTTGGGTGGGTGTGACTGAACCAACCGCACCCTCTGAGATCACATGCTTTCTTGCATTTTAAATTTTGCTCTAATTAGCTTCATCTAATGTCTCCGTTCCTGAATCTGGAAAATATTCAAGCAACCTGCTCTTACTAGCCCAACAGCATACCCACGTATCACGGTTGTCCAACCACTCATTTTCATTATTCCTCCCTATACCAGATGTAAGATCAGCTTCAGACAAACATGTTTCCAAGCAAGATTTTCAAATATTCTATTCAATCAAACTTAGGCTTCATTTCCATGAAGGTCCTAACCATCCACACACACACAGCTCTGCATCTCCTTCGTTCAGAAAAGAGGCCAGAAGATTTTAAGTCAAAACTTGTCTCCTCTGTTTCTGTTAAATTTCCTTGCGAATTTCCAAGAGAAATGAGACCAGAAGCTGCCAAATACTCAGTTTCTAAATAGAAAATGACCATTTAATTAAGACTTTGATCAGAACATCCCCCTTTTCACTGCTCACAAGCAAAACCAAAACCATTCAGCTTAGCAAAGAATCCTTGTCTTTTTAAAAAGATGAGTAGTGGCAAATCTTGTATTCACATAGGTGGGAATCCCCAAGCTCCGACCAAGTTCACAGTCTTCAGTCCAGTATGCGGGATTTACAAAACCAAATCAGAAAAAAATTAGCTTAGATGTTTCAGGTTCCACAGACTACATTATACAGTTAAAAGAACTCGAACAAGAGACACCCATTATGATTTAAATCTAAAGGAAAGTGAAAGGAATAACGATCGTCAACAGAATAAAAAATGGACAGACAAGGAGAAAAGAAAAGAACAAAGAATTCAATAATGCTGTTCCAGTTTCAGATACAAAAAGACTAGTAAACTTTGAAGTTGCAAGAACAGCTGCTAATCTCCAGATTTGGAGCTTCATCAACACTACAAACAACATATGACGCTTGTCCGAAATTAGATTTATTGAACTGGAAATTTCGAAGTACCCAAATCTGAAAAACTTGCTACTTTGAAGCAGCAAAAAGAAAGTGTTACTTTGCAATTGAAAATCTGTAAAGAATTAATGAAATAAAATTCCTTCACCTTTGTTCTGTACACTCAATCTTCGGGTCTTCAATTTGGTGTCTCAATTGGAAATCAAACCCACTAGCGGCTCACGTTTGTGAGAGCCACCAACCCACCATGACTTAAACCCGTTACTGTCTTCTTCGACGGGAGCAGGGAGATTAAGGTCGAGAAGATCAGGAATTTCCGACAATTGTTGCTGCACAACAATGGTTTGACATTTTTCACCCCTGGCATCTGCATTGCTTACCAAATGGGACCTTTTGTGACCACCCAAAGCTTGGCCGGAAGCAAAAACCTTGAAACAGATTGGGCATTCATGGCCCTTGACTTTCTTCAGCTGTGCATCACTGCTTCCACCTGCTTCAATTAAGTTTTCGATGCTGCAAGTCTTGAGTTTATCATTAGCGACTTGCCCGGGTGAACCTTCTTCTTCCTCGAAGCTAGCTTCAGAGCTATCGATTTTTGAAGCAAAGCAGCCTTTTACCTTTTTGTGACTAGCTCTGTGACCTCCTAGAGCTTGGTAAGAGTGGAAAGTCTTGTTGCAGGTGGTACACTCGAACCGGCTTTTCTTTTTCTGAATTTTCCCCATCCCGTTCACGGTAGCCTCACATTTCACTTTCTTCGAGAATTCGTTTCCCAATTCAGTTTCACAAGAATTATAATTTGCCCTTTTGCTCGAACCAACTCGATCAAAATCAATCCTCTTGGGCAAATCCCTCCCCAGTTCACTTCTATCGATGTTTGATACTACCTTCTTGTTACAAAAGTTTCCGCCCAATTTGAAATCAGAGTAATCAAGCTTGAGTAAATCCTTCACCATCTCTTCGTCGGAGACTTCATAGTCGAGTTTGTACTCGTCAAACCGGTCGTCCCGACTCAACCACTCGTCTGAAACATCTGAATAGACCCTCCTACCTAGATTTCTCAGAGACATATCATCAGAAAGGCCAGGTTCAGATCTTTTCTTGTTGGTATCTCGCTTCTTTTTCGGCGAAGGATCCCCACCCTTTTCCACCTGCCCCTTAACAATTGCAGATGAACGAACTTCTAGAACTACAGAATTGTTATCAGAGGACTCTGCAACTGAATTAATGCCTCCCCAAGAACCCACATCTCTGGAAAGCATCATCAAAGAGATGGCAACATCTTCTTGTTCTTGCTCGATCTCCGAAATCGAGGAAGATCCATTTGCGATAGAGAAAGAAGGAGAAGCCCCATACCTGGCTCTTCTCGATCTTCTTCTCCTCGGAGCCACGCCTTCGTTGTCAGACTGGCTGTCCAAGACCATTTTGCTGGACCAACCACCGCCACCGCCACCGCCACCACCACCTCCACTCCACGAATCTTCTTGTGCGGACCTCTCGGAGTGGCATCTCATATGACCGAACAGAGCCTTCCAAGACGGAAACGTTTTACCGCATTCCTTGCACGCTTTCCCTTGTTGGGATGCATGAGATGAATCAGAGAACCTCCATGTCTTCTTCGGATTCTCTCTAAGGCCGTACCCTTCGAAGCCCGCGCAGCTCTTAGTATTGCTCCTGGCAGTGACAGGACCTTTTTTCTTTTCGATTTTCTCATCTGTTTCAGACGAGTTCACTGTCATGTGGGACCTCATGTGACCGCCCAAAGATCTTCCACAAGGGAACTTCTTGTTGCAGAATCTGCAACAATGCTTCGGCTCTTGATCTTCATCCATTACTTCCAATGTAAATGACAGCTAAACAAAAGAATCCAAATCAGTAAACTAACAGAAAGAGCTTAAATCAGTGAGCAAAGCAAGCAAGAAAGCTTCTTTTCTTGATCCTTTCCACTAACTGCTGACGAACAAGCAGAAAACCCAGATCAGAAGAAGGAACCACAAGCTCGAAATCCAGACAGATCACAGGTTTCTCGTGCTGCTCGGACTCATCGGAGCAGTATCCATTTCAGATTTCACCATTCCCCTGACCAAGAGCAAGATCCGCCGAACGAAAGAACCAACTCAACCTCCCTTTCTGTCCCTCTCTGTGTACCCTCCTCTTCGTCAATAAAATCAAAATTTCCAAAAATGTGGAAAAAATCAAATTCCAACAGACGGGCTTGCAGTATTCTAACAAAAGACGATGATTTCACCACCCAAATCAGAAAAGAGAGCAGAGAGCTTTCCTCTCTCGCTCCGGCCTCCCCTCCCTTCTCTTTCTCTCTCTCTCTTTCTCTTTCTCCCCGCTGTACCTATTGTTGGAGGAGAAATCCATGCATGGAAGCAAAGATAAAAAGAGGAAAGGAAAGATAGCAGCACGTGTACTCAACTGAGAATCCTACGCCACCCCAACCGACGGCCAAGATCTCTTTCCCCATGAACTCCCTTTTTTGAGCATCTCAATGTAAAGTCCCTTCTAAAACTAACTGCCCCTAACTATTCCTTCCTTTGTCTTCCTCTTATGCTAAAAACCCTTCTCCTTCCGTTATTCCTTCTGGTTTTTTTAAGTTTTTCCCTCCCCCTTCATTTCTTTTCCCTTTAAACCTCCTCCTCCATTAATTACCTCTAAATAACCCACTTTTTGGATCGATCTCTTCATTTAATTTATTTCTCCACAACCCATTTTACCAACTTTAATTTCAATTTATTCTACTGTAGTTAACTGCCCTTTATTATTACTATTCTAACTGAAAGTCTGTAACAGTAGTTTCTCCCTTGCCAACAGGCAAGCTCGAGCTTGAGGCCACTCATTTTTCTGTGTTTTTTTTTTTTTTTTTAAGTTTCACTATTCCTATCGGAGGTGGCCGGCCGGCCGGCCTTGGCTTGCCTCAAGCTGGCCGCCTCCGGTAACTGTGGTGTCTTATTAGCTAGAGTTAATTAACACCAAGGCTGTAACTGGAGATGCTCATCTGCTCGCCGGCAATTCCTTGTACTCTGGTAGCTGTATTCTGCTTGATGCTAGAGATTCTTCGCTCTGTTTCTGTTACCCACCCCTTTTGGTTTTATCTAATCAGACCATTCCAATAGGAAACTCTCTTTAAAATCCTCTGGATTTTCAACTGGTTTCCTACCTTCGGTAATTGGGTATACTTTTGTACATTCCTATTTTGTCTTATATTTTATCTTGTAAGCTCACACTTCTATGTACTGTTCATGTGTTAGTCTATAGGAAATTAATTAACAACTACCAGAAGATATCAAGTACAGTTTGCATTGAAAAAAAAAAGAAAAAAGAGTTATTACAAAAGCCAAATCAAAATCGTATTTGCAGTTTTACTGGAACTGCTTTTGATGCTTAAATGGGCATTTGCTACTAACTGGTTCAACTGAAAAAAGAGAGAAGGAGAAAAGTGATTAAAAGGCTTAATCAAAACGCTAAGATGTCATAAACTAGCAGAAACTGAAAATTAATTTCTTTCATCAAGACACTAAAAAAAAACTCCATTAAACTTGTGGGCAGCCAAACATATTTCACATCTTCCCATTTTAGTAGAAACTTCGCTTGACAGTGAAGACCCTGCAAAAGGGATGGGTAAAATGACAGGCTGACACATCACAAACATACGTTGGCATCTCCATTTCTCCTCCTCTACTTTATCTCTCAAATATTATTACTGTTCTCATTGTTTAGATGACCTAACTTGGGTAGCAAGCCCAGTCAATTCCTCGTAGTTACAACACCCTTATCTGCTGTTTTCTCAACAGAGGGTGTTTCTATCTATAGCAGAAAACTAACCCACCCCCAGTGCTTCTCTGCACCATCCAATCCAACCCATTTCTTTTCATCTCTTCACATCGGCTTCCTGATCGTTTCTGTTTCTAGATGAAGCTGAACCACCCATGTTCATCTTAAATAACCCCCTCATCAGCTATAACCCAGCAAGAGAATAAGCTAATTCTCCGAAATTCTGCATTTGTCTTGCGGAAATGGGTTAAAATTCTCAGATAATAGCCTCGGAGACACAATTCCAGCAGAAAGTTTTTGATGCTTCACTGGATCAAAGTGGGAGATGAGTCCTGCTGGGAGATTACGAGCTCAGTCCTGACATGGATGATTGTGGTGAAATGATTCATGCTTAGTGTGTAAGAAGATTCCATTAAATATTTTATTAGGATGGATTGCCTTGACTAATCTTAATAAACATCTTCATCTTTACAACTACGTGCCCCCCATTGATTGTCTTCTTTAATCTTCTTCTTTCAGAATTTTCTTTTCTCCCAACTCAACTTGGCAGCTTAGATCTTATCTAGTTACAGTGAACAAATAGAGAAAAAGCGTAGGACAATGTGGCTGTTCAACTAAAAATGAGTGGAAATAACTTGAATGAATTTGAGCCATTTCTACTAGTTTCTGCTCATGAAATTTGACATTCAATGTGAAAAATGACTACTGATAATGAAAGTGAAGACTGCAAGGAAGTGATACTTGGAAGTTCAGTATTTGGTAGAGGGAGGGTGAGTAGAAAAGGCAGGCAGTTGCAAGCAACCACAAGGCCACCACCTATAATATAATATAAAAGGAAGAAATCATAAAGGTGCATGTGTTTGCTTTGAATGGTGCATGTGTTAATGAGCAAGTCTTCACCAGCAATGCTTGGGAATTACTCATATGAGTCAATGAGATTCAAAATGCTTATGCTTTTGTGGGGATCCACCTCTTTTACCCTCACCATTTTTTATCTCACTTAAAGTGCTCTCAGTGAAGTTTCATCCTCCCCACCTCTTTCTTAACCTTTATACTCTATTATTTGCATCAAAGTATGCCTATTTTGCCTCCCATGAGAGATAGTCCATAAGTTCTACACATTGCACAATGGAACTCTATTGACAATCCATAAATCTTATACTTGTTCTATCAGCAATTGGGAAAAATTAGTGACAATGAAGAATTTCTAGTTTGATGAGATTAGTGGGAGCAGACACCGTGCGCATGAGAGTTCATCGACCTCATCCACACCCTGAATTGCCCCATTGCGACATCGTGCCCAACTCTTAACCGGAGACAAGAGAGTGAAAGATTCAAAAAGCATAAATGGGAGGGGAGCTTTCCCTGTCCTACAACTTGTGGAGTTTTCTAGCTAACCCTGTCCTTGCTTTGCTTATATTAGGGTGGCTTCCTCATTTAACCCATCCTATTGTGACCCCTAGAGAGTCGAGTCAAACTCTTAGGTTGTGTTTGGAATACAGAAAATGGAGAGAAAAGAAAGAAAAAAAATTATTTTCTCTTGTTTGGATGCCCATGGAAAATGAGAGAGAAAATAAAAGAGAAATATAGTTTTTCTTGCTTGAATACACGTGGAAAATAAAAATAAAAAGAAAATTAGTAATATTTTAAATTTTGATGATTAAAATTTTCTCTCAAGTTTCTATTTCTTTCTTTTTCTTCTCAAATTTCATCATTTTGTGAGAGAAAACTTATTAACTGATTTTCTCTCTTATTATCTTTTTGTTCTCAATGATTCTTTGCTGCCAAACAACAGAAAATACATTTTTTTTCATAATTATATAATTGATTATTTTATTTAAATACTTATATCAAATAAATATGATATGAAATTAATAATGTAATTAAATTAAGAATTTAGAAATTAATTAATAAAATAAATAAAATTATTATATATTCAATTGATGATTTTTTTTCTAAAATAAAAGACACAATTCATTTGGAAAATTTATGATTACTTATAATGTATAATTATATTAATACATAAAATTATTTTAATTTTAATTAATTTTTTTATCAAAATTTAAATTATTTTATATTATAAAAAAAATTTGAAACTTACATATCAATATATATTATTATAAATTTAATATTTTAAAATCTTATAAATAATTTAATTTTATAATAAATTTAATTCTTAATAATTTATAAAATTTAAATTCAAGTTATGAGGAATATTTTACTCCCATGGGAGAAATTGTAGTTATTTTTCCAAACTCCAAGGAGGGCTGATCTGAAATATTTGCCACGGTAACAAGCAAGGAGCACTTAGGTTAATGAGAATCAATCAAGGAATCCAAACTATGGAAAGAAGAATGTAGTAAAAGCGTTTGCTTCAATCCCTGAATCAAACTAGATCGTGACAAAGTGAATGAAAAGGACGAACCGTCTCTTCGTTTGCTCCCCTTCTTTCGCTAGTGTTTTTCTTGCGATGCGTTGCGGAACTAGGGCTTGATGGATTCTTTGATATTTCGGAATGTGCGTGCTGGAGAAGGTGATGTCCGGCGTCCGACCGGCGGTACTGCGCAAGGTGAAAGACCTGGAAGCGAAGGAGCTCATATTTTTATTTTTTATCATATTTTTTGAGTCTCACTTATAAAAAGAGGGTTTTCCATTGGTTTGCCTTCCCTGTGCTCATCAAGGGTCTTTTTGAGTCTCAGTTCAAGTTGCACAATCACTCATCTTGTTTCATCATCCCGCATTATACCCTAGCATTATATCTTTTTCAAGCTTTTGATTTGTGGTAGTGATTATTCATGATATAAAAAAAATAAATTATTTTTTAATAATTATTTATTATGATATTTTATTTAAATTTATGTTTGATTATTGAATAAAAATAGTGCATAATATTATATAGTATACATAAAAAAATTATATAGAGTGTGTAGATAATTTTATTCAGTATAGAGGTCATGTTTAATTTTAAGTAAAATTTATGTATAATTTTATATGTAATTTATTTGATACGTAATTTATATTAAGCAAATATTAATTGGAACTCGAACTAAAGTTCAGATTTTAATTTTAGACTCGAGGCTGGATCTAATTCAAATGTAATAATGGTGGTAGAGAGCCGAAATAAGCTCCAACTTTTTTTATCTGATTACTTCGAACATAAAATTAGATTAGAGTTCAAAGCTGAATCATGTGGGAAATTAAAGGTATTTTTATGAACCCGAGCTGAACACAAATAAAAATTAAACTGAGCAGCAAACCGATATCAAACGATTTGTGAACCAACACAAATAAAAATTAATCACGAGCAAAAGAAGACAAGAATATAAACTGAAACTAACAAAAACTTAAAGAATGATTTGTAGAGTTGATACATATAAGAGAATTTTACGTGAATAACTTTTTAAGGGCATAAACAAGTATCACTCGTAGCAAATTACTCCCTTCTGTGATGCTTCCTTTTCAACTCTTGAAACTGGATAAACTCTCGCCGACAGAACTTTCCCCGAAGACAAACAAGATTTTTGCCATTGAAGAATAGTAAAGATAAAAAGAAATGACCAAAAAAACAGCAGCATGTATCTCTCTCCTCTCTTCAATAACAGATTCACATGAGAGCATTTCTTAATACGCTCACTGATGGATACCTGACTGCTCTGTTTTTTTTTTTTTCTGGAAACTATGGATTTCTATTTTACAATGAAAAATGCAGGAAGTGCCAGACACATTCCCCCCGTCAATGTACAAAGGGAAACTGGACAACAATCCTACACATAAGATACTTGACAAAGAATATTTCAACACTAGTAGAGGATGATGATGCCTCAGGAGAGAAGTTCATGGCTTTACATGAAACCTGGCCCACTCCTTGTCTCATTGTTAGCGGCATTACAGTTCCAAGCTTCATCTCCGAATACCTCTTCAATCATGTTGTATGTAGGTAAGAAGTCGAAGTCTTTCTTCGAGCAGGTAAGGAATCCCATTTCCCAAACTTTATGGTCGCAGTGCTCCAAACCGAATCCGTGATCAACCTCATTATGGACGGCATTGTTCACATACTCAGTGTATGATTGCTTCCTGTCTACCTCACCACAACTCTCCTGTGTGGCTCCACCATCAAATGGGCCACAGGAGTCTGCCCCGTTATGCTGAGACTCATAGGATGTGCATGACTCGTCCTGGACATCATGGTCCTCTGGTCCATTTCTCGAAATATTATGGCCATTTGGAAACTCAGAAACAGTGTCTGAGGTCAATTTGTGACTGATTTGAGCCTTTAAACCATCATCCAACTGCCCATCATAGTAATCACCTGGACAACCATCATCGGTTTCATCGAAGCTACCATCTTGATCATATTCATCATCACGAGCATCTCCATTAAAAACTTCTTGATCGGCAGGAGACTCAACCCCAGAATCCTCTTCATCCTCCTCTGTCATGCCACACTCATCTCCATCCTCACTCCCCTGCCATTCATCATTGTCGCTATCTACATTCAGTGGAACCAGCCTATTTTGCCCGGCCCTTCTACGAAGCATGAACACGTTAAAATAATAACTGACAAGCTCCTTCATGGTTCTTGAAGGGAAGAAATTTGGGAGATGATCCCAAAAATTTTTGCCCATGGAAGCTGGATTGGAGAAGACAACTTCATGGAAAACCTGTTCTTCCTCTTCACTCCACTTATCTGCAACATCCTCTCCCATGTCATAGAATCCCAACTCCAAAAATATTTCCTCTCCAAGAGATCCCCTTAACTTTTCTCTGGCCTCCATCACATGCTGTCTTACACATTGCATAGAACCTTCATCAGGACAGCTGCACGCATCTCTACCACGGCCCACTTCTCTGTCAAAACCTCCTGAAGACAATATGTTGGCATCAGGGGATGAAAGAACACAGGTTCCCATGAGCTCCACCCACTTTTCATCAGTATCCACCCTTAGGGGGCCCCACTCAGGAACATCTGCTTGATGATCAGGTCCAACAGAGACCAGTTTCCGATGGGGATAATCAACAAACAATGTGTATATACCCTCTGGCCTTGAAAGTCGGTCAAGTTCCACAAACTCAGAGGAGCATGGCACCTGTAACAATGGTTCAGCTCTTGTTTCCTCCTCAGCATTGCAGGTGACCTGTGAGAAGCCGCAGATTCGACTGAAAGCCCTATTGGTCTCAATCTCTTTTCCACTAGAGTCAACAGAGAACTCTGTGACATTATTATTGGTCAGTAAAGAGAAAAGATGTCTTTTTCTTTCCCTTAGTTTACTGTACAATTTAATGCTAAGAATACATCAACCTTTTTGTACCTGAAGTATGAGTTTTCTCATGTATGTTGTTACAGGTAGAAATGTCTGCAAAAGGAGATAGATGACTGCTGCACTCAAGCTGCCTGGGGTGCTTGTATGAGAATTGAAATGATTCTTCATCACTAAAGGGACGCTTGTTTTGATTGAGTACCATGCTTGCTTCTCTAACCTGAAAGATCAACATATACAGCACTCCAAAGTAAGATCACCACAAGCCACATAATGCAATATTATTCAAGAAGCTAGGAGGTGGCAGATAAAAATAAAAGAGAACCAACACAGGAAGTCCACATTGACCGAATACCAAACTATGAGTCATCATGTTATAGAGATAAGTTTAGATACATACTTCTGATGGGATCCAACAAGAATCACTTAGGGGTGTAACACTACTAATGAATTTTATTTTATTTTTTTGAATTGCTACTAACGATATTTTGAAAATGGTTATATGCAGAAAGACAAATTCTCCATAAGACCACCACTCAATAGGCTAATGATTGAAATGTTCTCATGAAGAGAAATAAAAAGAGAATAATCACACAGCAGGACTCATGTGATGAAAAATCCTAATGAAGGCTATAAAGCCTAGGGTAAATTTCTCCAGACAATCAAATATCAAGCATTCTATTTTTCAATACACTAAAGGCAAATCACAACTTATATCGACCACTCTAAAACTATAATACAACTCTAGAATACATAAGTCCAGCAAACAATTTCAAACACAGGAACTGGAGAAAAGATAGAGAAAGGCATAGCTCACATAGAACCACTCGACAAGATGATGTTTGATTGAGAGTGCCTTCACACCCAAAGTAAGCATGCTTAACTAATTAAAACTGCAAGTCTTACTGGGTTTTCATTCTCGATAGCTAAAAATACACGATAAATTTTCTGACAAGCCCCATCCCTAGTATTTGCACTTCGTAATCTCAATAGCCAGGGGTAAAAACTAAGTATGCCTATCTGACCAACCCAATGACCTTGGAGTCTTTTTTATTAAAGAAAACGTGCTAATTTTTTTTTTTTAGTAAAAAACAAAGTAACTGGATGGATGTACAAACAGTATCCACATACCTAGGTGAGCTAAACTTGAATAAAGGGCACATGCATCACATTCTTTTCCAAATGATGACAGAGAACTATTCCCATTACAGTCATGTAAAGTGCAAAATATGAAATTGAACACAAGTCGCAGAGACATATGAATGTCTTCAACCGGCTGTTTGGTTCCTATAATGCAACAGCATTGTACATCAACCATATTCCAGATTAAATCAGGACCAACTAAAAAAGAAGTTGGAAAAATGAGCATCTGCTTTAAGGTATACCATCTACAATGTTGCTAATAATCAATTAAAAATTTTTATTTAGCTATTTATGACTGACAACTGAAAATGGTAGTCAAGTCCCTTTACGGTTAATCCAAAGTGCACATCCATGAATTACTAAACTACACATTAATTATAATGAAATACCAAGGGAAGGCTGGTCCCTCAGTGCGATTATCAATTTCGTGCTCCAAAAGAGAAACGGCCAATAAATGTAGAAAAAGCTATACTGCAATCATATAGTTACCATGCCCATTTTAGAGAACTTGATAAATCTCCATCATAAAAGTAATTACAAAAATAAACCGAATGAAACAGGAATTATGAAGAACCCCATAGGAACCTTCTAACGGCATCCGTACAAAAAGATATTACTGTTACGCAAATATAAGTCATGAAGAAGTCGTGCTCACAAATAAAATTGAACATAAAATTCTGAAGTCACATAACAATGGTGAATAAATAATTGAGCTCAAAACATCAAAACAAAAACCAAAGGGGGCGGGGGAAGAAGCAACAGGAACCAGTATTTACCTCGAACGAACAGCCCAATTAAAACTAATTAGAAGAGACTCGAAAAGATATCGAATCAAAATCCAACCACGCGAACCCCAAATTCGGGCCAAAGGAAGCGAATAGACAGATTACTGAAACGTGAGAACAGAATTTCCCACGGAACCTGGGATTCGCCCAAAGAAATTAAAAGAAATAACGAAAACCCCAAAGGTAAAATCACAACTCTAACCCTAGATCCCAGAATGAAACGGATCCACGAATTTACGACAGATCCGACTTATACCGGAAAGAAAAATAAAACAGTATAGAAGGATCGAACGATCGAAGAAATATTTACAAGTTTCGAACAACACGAACCGCAAAGACGAACCCGAATCCGGAAGATCGACGAAACACGGAAAAGAAAAGAGGGCAAAAAGATTAGATCAACAAGACAACCACCCTCACGAAAGGATCTGCAGATTCGAGAAGAAGAAATTGATAAAAAACAAGACCTCTACAAACCCTAACCCTAGGATCTCAAAAACGGAACGGCAGGAGATGAAGTAAAGATCAATAGATAGAGGAGAGGATCAACAATCGAAGAGTGCAACGAATCGAAGGTCAAAGCAAGGATCGAAAACGAATCGAGGCGGCGATCATGGAAATTGAATAACAAAGGTGAAATATATGAGGAAAAAGGGTAAAGCTAGGGTTCGCGTTTTTGTACACGATGGTTCGAGGATGAAACCCGATATCAATCCACCCTTTTCACACACACCCGGGGCCGCGTTTGCCTTCCTAAAAAAACACGTGCAAATGGCTCTCTTTAATCCCAGCCATCAGTACAGAGAAGAACACCGCACGGATGACATGCACGATCCATATAATCCAGCCGTTGAATGTCGAACGAAACCCGCATTTGATCGGGTAGCGGAAGAGGGCCCGCGACACTTGAAAAACGTGACGCCACATGTCTAGAAGGAATCTCTAATGCTTCTTACATTTAAAATCAATATTCCCCACTATTTTTCTTGATTACTGATTTCTAAAAATAAAATAAACGATTATATTATAGTTTCTTTCCTTTCTTTAGATGAGAACAAGTAAGCCCCGTTAGTGCCCCTAGTTGGAAATTTATATCCTAGGATATACATTGCCTATTAGTCAACTCTCAATGCATAACATTACATAATGAAAATGTAATTCTATTAGGTGTAGGTGCCTTTTTTTAGGAAAATAAATAGAAATTAATAATCAATCCCATACATTACCATACTTATCTGATAATTTTCAATAAAAAATTATAATATCGGTTGTCAAATACTTATTCCAAAAAGTTTCATTTGGTTTTCTTGCCCATCTTGGTTGGAAAATTTTACCTGAAAAATTATATGATTTTCCTGGTATGAATTTTCTACTAGAACAGTGTTCTTAAGAAACATGAGGCACTAATGATCCTTTAAAACGTATCTCTACTTGAAAAACATTTCCAATGTTTAGTGGAAAAGGCACTAATAAGGCCGTAAGGAGGAATGAGTTGAAGGGTTAAACTAAAAGATCGTTAAAGAACCTTTTTCATTATTATTAAACATAAAAAAGTCATCTATGAAGAAAAGCCCAATTTTCACGTTCATGTGTTTAAAAATATTAATTTATGTATAAAGTAGGGGTCCCCTTAGTTTTAGAAGTGGGGTATAATTTTAGAAAATTTAATTACATTACTAAATTAATAGGCTCATTTTGAGATTTTATCAATTAAAATGTGCATTTAATTGGTTTTTAACCAATTATATGTATTTAGGAAAATTAAAAACTGTTTTTTAAATTGAATTTTTTTTAAATGAATTTCATAAATATTATTTTTATACAAGCAACCATATACATAAAAAAATGGGATATAATCATTTTTCAATTTAAAACTTACAAAAATAATGTAGATAATATCGGTTAGAAATGTATATTAACAAAATATTTGAGGACATATATTTTTTGATGAAAACTTAGACTACAATGGACGAGAAGTTTTTTACCAAACATAGATCCGGACGATTGAATTTTTTAATTTTTTGATAAATTATTTTTGTTTAAGAGTTATAAAATAAAAAGAATAATAACCTCGGGTAGTTTAAATACTTGTTCTTTACTTCATTAGAGTTTTTCTCTTGGCCTTGGGTGTGTTCACAAAATTAATAGCAATTCAATGAGCAAAATCGGTTTCACAAGTACATGATCATACACAATCACTCAAGCCATAAAAAAACTCACAAAGTCTTATAATGGTTCACAATCATATTTAAAATTACTAATCTACTCTCACGGTCGTTGAACTTTGCAATTAAAACATTCACTAAGTTTGGGTTGCCAAATAACACTTAATAGTAAATTATCTCTCAAGTCAATTATAACGTTCCCCACGCAAAGACTTGTGTCACACAATTAACCAACTTTCAAATGCTCGCTCTCATTAGAATATATTAACAAACTAGGCTATCCAACCTAAACCGACAAAGGGATTTTTATTCCTAGAAGCACACATGGATTTATATTAGTAATTCACTAAGCATATTAGACCTAGACCCACAAATAAGATTTTCAACATTGCTTGCCTACACAAGGATTTACAACTCAACAATAGCAATAACAAGGCTTCTTAGCCTCTTTCGCTCAAGAATACAACAACTTAGATCCACAAAGGATGTTATAAAAGCTTCTCCATAGCCACATTGGCCACTCTCAATTCAATTGAAATGAGGGTGTTTTTGCCTTGCCAAGACTTGACCCAATTTGCAAAGGTTACTTGCATACACTTCGGCCTAATACAAATGCCTATCCAATATATAAATTTCATAATTCAAACACAATAATATAGATACACCAGATTTCAAAATATGAGCTCAAATCAATTTAGGTTGATTTTTGAAATAGGGAGAAATCATAAAGTAACTAGAATTAAAAATTGATATCGAAATACGAGCACACTAGTTAGGGATATGAGTCCTTGAGTTCATATTTGCTAGTTTAGATCATTCAAAAGCTTTCAAAGATTTTGGAAACAACCTCCCAATATAATGTTATGAAAAATGCCCTTCTATACATCAATAAATCAAAATGCTAGGATGTATTAAATGATTTCAAATTACGACAGTAAAGATTCTAGCAGGAGATATGCTAAGTAATAAAGATTTCAAAGCATAAACTTGAAAATATTTAGCTCTCTAACAACTAGTTTTTTGAAAACTCAAATCCAATATCCTAATCCATTAGAGTATTGACCGACTGTCCACTCCTTTCTTGATTTTGATGATTTTTTTTTTAATTGGGCTTGTAAATCTAGTATTTCATATATGTTTCCTTCAAAAGACACGAAATTCAAGGCCTAAAGAATTGATTCGACACAAACTTCTCAAACACCTCAAGCTCCATGGAATGTGAAAACACTCTTGAAGAAGCGCCCTTAGAAGAAAAGAAAAATTGAAGACAAAAGTTTAGGACTTATTGGGATAGGTCAAAAACCCAGTCTATGTAATTCATCGACATCCGGTAGTCAAATATTGTGTAATTCACTATTAAGACTTTATCTTTAATTTTATCTATCTAATGGACAAAAATTGACAAAACTCCTATCGATTAATTGAATTATTTGATAAGATCCTAATGGGTAATTCAATTGACTAGTGGATGTCTAGTAGTCAAAATAATGTGTAATTAACTATTTGGACTCCATCAATTAACTCAAATTACACATTGGACATGAATTACAAATAGACTATTATCAATTAATTGAGTTCTTCGATAAGAGTCCAATTAATCAATTCAATTAACTATTGGACTCCTATTAGTCAAGAAAAGAGAAAGATAATAATTCGATTGAGGGAGATAATGGGCTCCAATTCTTGCCATAACTCGCTCCTTGGTTTTTTTTTTTTTTTTTTCTGTTGGAAGGAGGAAGACGGACTTTACAGCAGAAGCTTCAACCGGTTCACATGGCGGGATTAATCCATGAAGAAGACCGTCACCTTGACGATACCTTAAACAGGACGACGCGATTTCCATCATGAATAAACAAAGAGAAGAGCACTTGTAATTCCTGATAAAAAGCTGAGAAACACAGACCTTTCATTCGACGAAAGATCGTCCCGGAAGCTTGAGCATGGTCACTGAGGAACTGACGCAGTGAGCGATTCGGAACGAACAAATCGATGGGTATTTATGATGATTCCATGAACATTTTGAATACCAAAACGTGAATTGACATTAGTCCAGAAAATTATATCTAAAAGTATTCTGAAACTGGTGAGCACTCTTGAAAGTCCTGTTAGCCATATAAGGTAGACGAAATTAACAATCTTCTGATTCCTGAAGATATTAGTTATTATTTCTACAACAATTTCCATTAAAGAACACATACAAGAGAACTCTTGAAAGTCCTTTTAACAATAAATGGAAGACAAAATCTCTATTTCTTGTGGTTTCTTCTAATAAGTACACTACCGCTCCTTTTATCTCCTCAGGAACTCAGAAGCCGCCAGCACCTGCCTCGCCTGTCATCGTCCCCGTTGATTTTCTCAAAAGCCCATCTTCTTCTCGGAGCGATTGAGGCCTTTGGTCCAGAAAATGTAATTATACCTCCACGGATCCGCCTTGGGAAACCGTAAAAAAGAAACAAAAGTATGACAAATCATTTCCCGGTGGTGTTCTCTTCCGTTTCGGAATCATCCTCGAAAATGGTATCCAGTTTCGGAAGATGGGAGATTTTTGTTGGCCAGATAATAAGGGCCGGCGCCACCTCAACCCATGGCCGTACATGTCTGGTTTCCTTCGCCGAGGTTGTCAGTAGGTAAGCACTTACTTTGGCCATTGGGGTTTGCGCTTTTCCTGCTCTTTGATGCTTGTGGGCGAGTTGATACAGAGGTGTTCGAGCTTGATGGTGAAAAGGGAACCACCTCGGAGAAACTTATAGATAACCAAGAGCGAAAGAAACGAAACAACTCGTTAGAACAGAACCGTATCAAGATGCGAACTTTTAATGTGGAAAAACGGCCAGAAGAGTCAAAATCTCTGGTTGAACAAGAGAATCAGGGTCGTCCGAGGTTGTAGCCAACGATTTTAATTTTTGAGTTCCAGAAAGTTCGAGGTAGTTACAGACTACATGCAATCGCTTAAGCTGTCCCGATTGTCGTGGGTCATGTGGGGTGGAGAAGAACATGAAGCTGAAGCTGGATTATGGATTCCATTGTGGAACTTCAATATGAAAAAGACTAAACTGTGTTACAGCTTTGGGGGTGACATTAGGTGATGGGACCATAAGAGAAAAAAAATCTAAAAAAAAAAGAGTAATGTCGAGTGGAACCTTTCAAGGGTTCTTGGGTGATGAATACCAATTGGAGGACATTTATGGCAAAACCAAGTAGCAGGTGATGAAGCCAAAAGTGAAAAAAATCTCAAAGTGAAAGAGTAATATTGAGTAAAACTTTTCAAGAGTTCTTGGGTGATAAATACCAATAAGAAGACAATTATGGCAAAGCTAAGTAGCAGGCGATGGAGCTAGAAGAGAACTCAAAAGAAAAGAGTAATATTTAGTGGAACTTTTCAAGGGTTCTTAGGTGATGAATACCAATAAAAGGATAATTATGGCAGAGCTAAGTAGCAGGCGATGGAGCCAGAAGAGAAAAATATCTCAAAAGAAAAAGAGTAATATTTAGTGAAACTTTTCAATAGTTCTTGGGTGATGAATACTAATAGGAGGACATAAGTAGTAGGCGATGGAGTCAGAAGAGAAAAAAATCTCAAAAGAAAAAGAGTAATATTTCGTGAAACTTTTCAAGGATTCTTGGGTGATGAATACCAATAGGAGAACAATTATGACAAAGCTAAGTAGTAGGCGATGGAGTCCGAAGAGAAAAATATCTCAAAAGAAAAGAGTAATATTTAGTGGAACTTTTTAAGGGTTCTTGGGTGATGAATACCAATAGGAGAATAATTATGACATAGCTAAGTAGTAGGCGATGGAACCAGAAGAGAAAAAAAATCTCAAAAAAAAAGTGTAATATTTAGTGAAACTTTTCAAGGGTTCTTGGGTGATGAATACCAATAGGAGGACAATAATGGCAGAGTTAAGTAGCAGGCGATGGAGCCAGAAGAGAACACAAAGGAAAAGAGTAATATTTAGTGGAACTTTTCAAGGGTTCTTGGGTGATGAATACCAATAGGAGGACATTTATGGCATAGGTAGCAAACGGTGGAGCTAGAAGAGAAAAAAAATCTCAAAAGAAAAGACTAATACTTAGTGGAACTTTTCAAGGGTTCTTGGGTGATGAATACCAATAAGAGGACAATTATGGCAGAGCTAAGTAGCAAGTGATGGAGCCAGAAGAGAAAAAAATCTCAAAAGAAAAGAGTAATATTTAGTGAAACTTTTCAATGGTTATTGGGTGATGAATACTAATAGGAGGACAATTATGGCAGAGCTAAGTAGCAAGCGATGGATTCAAAAGAGATAAAAATCTCAAAGAAAAGAGTAATATTTAGTAGAAGTTTTCAATGGTTCTTGGGTGATGAATACCAATAGGAGAACATCGACTATATAACATCCTTATATTAAATTTTTGGTATGTGCATATTTTTACTTTTACATTTGCTTTAATTTTAATTTGTGTATGCTCCTTCAACTATGAAAACCATTTTGCTCATCGAATTGCAATGGATATAGTGAATACATCTAATATTAAGAGAAAAACTAAAAAAGAGTAAAAAGTTAGCTTCAAAGTTAACAAACTTGGTATTATTAGGCCTCCCAAGAGCCAAAATTGCATATTGTTTTGTACCTAAACTGCTTAATTATACATTATCTCAAAGGTTTTGACTTCTGATTTGGGGGATTTATCTCAACTTTCAATTCTAGTTGGGTGGGTGACCCAAAAAATGATCGTTCATCAGTAGCTGTTATATCTATTATAGTTCCAATTTAATCTCATGCAAAGAATAGAGTTATGGCAACAACAATTGTAAGAACTAATATATGACTTTGGGTAGCTATAACATCATGTCAACTTTCATGCTCAATCTGTTTGCTATTGTGATCAATGCAATGCATTAGCTTTGACAGTCAATTCCATGCTTCATATTGTAAAATCTCTTTAGTAAAATGTCCAACCAAAGAATTTGTGAATCATGTTGTAGAACCTCTTCTACTTTATCAAGCACACACTATCATCTCTCGTTTTTTATTATTCAAGAATTTTTCTTCTGGTCATAAAGATTAAAAACACATATACTCTTCATTGAAATGCTCTTGAAATGCCTTCTCAAACATTACAGGGCAAGATATAATTTTTTTTAATTATAAAAAAATCACTGAAATTGAAACACACCGTTTCCATCATGTGTATATATATATATAATTTTCATAAAATGACAAAATAATGAAAGTTATTGGAGATACATTTTTTTATTTTTTATGTATGTTTGAATTGGGGGAAACTTGGGTTGAGATCTATTTGGAGTGGAGGGATAATGTGTTCAAACAATGAACAAATTTATCAAAACTCCAAAAAAACTAGTAATTTAGTATAAATACCTTGGATTATGGGACATGATTTGTAGAAATAGAAAAATGCTAAACAACCAGCTTATATAAGGAATTAGACACAATATTCATAATTTTATCCATATTTTCAATACAACCCACATATGCTTTTATCACATCAATAGAGACTACAATTCTCAAGTGATAGCTGTCATCCAAGTCACTAATGTATATATAAAAAAAAACACTAATATGGATTACAACTGGGATCAACAATGAGACCCACCAAGTTGTTGTTGTTATGTCGTGGCTTCACATATTTTTTGTATAACAAGTACTCGCGTAGTTATATGTGGTCCCACCTTGATTTGGCAACAAGTCTTCGTAACCTATTCCACCTTCTAGCAATTTTGTTTGTTTGTTTTGTACCAATCTTGGATAAGCTTTGGATTGACATGTAAACATAGGGTGACCACAGAACAAGTCCATCATACTATCACATGCTCCTACGTTGGCACAAGCCTACCCTTGAATCTTGATGCCTTCCTTCCTAAGAAGGACACTTGAGATGAAACAACACTACTGTATGTGACACAAAGCTAATACCAAGATGTGGAGTTTATGCAACAATATCCACACTCTTCCTCAACTATAACATTAACTGTCTCTTGTGTGGTCCTGACATTCCATCGTAATTAATAAGATTAAGTATGAAGGTACCGTGACATTTAACATGTACGGAACATGTAGAGCTTTGTTCATGTGATGTGATACCACATAATTTTCAAGGAATGGAGTTTCCTCCTCCCCTCACCAAACATGGAGGGGGTAGAAAAAAGAAAACCATGTAAATAGTATACAAGTATATAAATAATTTTTTTATTATTTTCTTGATAATATAATTGATATAATGGATTGTTAGAAACTTACAACCAATTATTTTAGATGTTTAAAATTTAATTATTTATTCTTTTTTATTCTCACCCTATCAACCTATCCCAATGAAAATCTATCATAAGGATGGGGATTTCCAAACCCAACCCACATAAGAGTCATGGGTCAAATTCATGGGTGAAAATAGTTCTTGAAAAACCCGACCCACACCCACCCGATGTAAGCTAAATCAAGAGGAGATTGTTATGCTTATTTGCAACTCTTAGATCTAATAAAAGAAAAACTATGAAATCTTTTTCTTCTGAACAAGTTCCGAAAATATTCTTCCGTGAGGAAAGAACAATTGCAGAAGAAGTGATAGGAATAGAGAGGACGATGGGAGTTGAATCGTCCCTTGCATTTTTATTTGAAAATAGTCTGTTTGGCGGGCCATGCCCTTGCCAAAAGATTAACCAAATGAGCTTTCTGAAGACTAGCAAGAAGCTATTGAGCTCCAAAAAGTGTTAATTGTCCTTTGCCTTCTACAACTTCCAATGGCGGCCATGGCTCGCTTCTACATTAATTAAAGAGAAGGATTAAACTGTGAAATTGAGCTATTCCTGAATCTCATTTAGATGTGAGCTATGTAGAAACAGAAGAATAAGAAGAATTTCTTGATATTTTACATTTATCAATACAGGTATTTTTAGGTTATAAAGAGATAAAATTTTACATGATAAACATTATCACTAAGAGAAGTTTATATTGCTTTAGAGTTACAATTTGAGACAGTCTCAAATTCTATCGGTCTCTATTATGCCCCCGCAAGATGGAGCTTTGAGTAGAAAGTCCAATCTTGGTCTTCAAGAAGAGGAAGCGTGTTCGTGGAAGCTTTTTGGTGAGAGCATCTGCTAACTGATAAGCAGAGCAAACATGAGTTACCTGTACCACTCTGAACTTGTTCTCAAATGAAGTGATAATCTAAAACTACATGTTTCATGCACGAGTGAAAGACTGGATTGGAGCATAGATTTGTAGCATCGATACTGTCACAATAGAGCACCAGTTGTTGCAGAAGAAAAGCACCAAGTTCAATGAGAAAAGAGTATATCCAACGGATCCCAGATGCAATGGTTGCAACATATCGATATTCCACCTCAGTAGAGGATCGAGACACAATCCGTTGCTTCTTATAACTCCAAGAGATAAGATTGTGACGTAACTAAACAATGTAGGCACTAATGGAAGTGAAATCATTTTTGTTTCCTGCCCAGTCAACATCAGAGAACGCATGAAGACACAAGGAAGATTGTTTATGTATTACGATACCATGATCCAGAGTCCCATAGAGATAGCGTAACAATCGCTTGACACCATCCTAGTGATCAGTAGTAGGGCAATGCATAAACTGGATAACTTATTCACCACATAAGCAATGTCAATGTGAGTAAGAGACAAGTATTTTAGACTCCTAACAACAGTCCGATATTCAAATGCATTAGAGAGTATCGTGTCAGACTGAAGTGTGAGTGTAGATGATGTGACAAGAGGTGTAGCTACAAGCTTTGCATTTATCATGCATGTGCGAGCAAGGAGATTAGAGATATACTGACATTGAGACAGAAGTAGTCCTTAAGAATGAGGAACAACTTCAATTTTGAGGAAGTAAATCAAGGAGCCAAGATCCTTGACTGGAAATCTTTGAGTAAGAAGATGGATAAATGTTGTCATAGTTTGATCATTGTCTCTTGTAATAATGATGTCATCCACATAGACTTGAATATATAACACAATTGTACTTATATGAGAAATCAATAGAAAGGAGTATGCATGAAAGTTGGTGAAGCCAGAGGTGATGAAAAACTGACGCAACTCATGATACCAAACACGAGGAGTTTGCTTGAGACCGTAGATGGCCTTGCGAAGTTTGTAAACATGATGGGGATGATCACGATCAATGAAGCCCGGTGGTTGTGCCATAAAGACATCCTCAGATAGTGTACCTTGAAGAAAAACATTATTAACATCAAGTTGTCGAAGCGACCAACCACGATTTACTGTAAGGCTAAGAATAATGCAAATAGTGGTAGACTTGACAATAGAACTAAAGTTTTCATGATAATCAACCCCAAGACGTTGGTGAAACCCTTTGGCAACTAAATGAGCCTTGTAATTGTTAATAAAGTCATATGAGAGATATTTAATACGAAAAATCTATTTACAACCAACCAGATTTTGTGGTATATCCAAGGGAACAAGTTCTCGTGTCTTATTCCGATCAAGAGCATCATACTCATCTTACATAGTCTAATGCCATTTGGGATTGGTGAGAGTTTGAGTTACGATTATTGGTTTATGATTGACAAATGTAAGAAGTTGGGCCGTGAGTTTAATTTATCTCAAATTCTATCGATTTTATCTTTTTATCTCTATCCTGCTTTTAAGGGAAAATTCTTACCCTGTCGGCTGTAAGATCGCTAAAGTTTTGTAATGGGTGACGATTCAATGACTCTCCGAGGCTCCATCTCCATCTCCATCGTATAGTTTCACGTTTCTAGGGGAAAATTGGACAGCCACTCACTAACCAGAGGCTCCCGAAACGGAATCTTGGAAAGATATCCGTTCCAGCCAGAGACAGCCACGTCTCCGCTTTCTCTTTCCCCCATCGTTCTCAGTGTTTTTGGCTTTAAAGAAACGCCATTTCCAGCGTTTAGTATGGAAAGTGTTAGACGGCCGTATTGTTGGACGTTTCTAAACCAACTCAAGGAGACGCCAGACACCGACATGAAGGGGCTTGCCTATATAAATCCTCCCCTCATCAATTGGTTTTCAGCAAAAGCTAATCCCTCTCTGCTGTTTCTCCTCCGTCACTCTTCTTCTTCTCCTCTTAGGTCCTTGAAGACAGAAAAATGGCAGCTTCTTACCTTTCCAGGTTTGTTTCTGAGGCTGCTCCACCGCAGATTGTCAGTGTTATGAGACGCAGGGTCTCAAAAATACTAGAAACGATAGCGGAGGAAGATAGAACGGAAGCCTCTGAATATGCGGCTTCCTCGAAAAACTCTGCGTCCGCTTCTTACTACCGAAGGAAAGAAATGGAGGGATCTCTCGCGGTTCTTCGCCAAAAATGGAGCTGTGCCCAGCAATAGAGAAATTTTGATCTGGCTTGGCGACTGTAGCAGGCTCTGTAATATTTTCAGAGAAGAGTCAGCTCATGAGTCTGCAGAGATGAGTCAGCTCATGAGTCCAGTCAGTGTCCACCTGCTAAACAGGGTTCTGTTTCCTTTTCTTCCTCTTGGACTTGATTCATGGGTTCATGGGAATTGTACACTTAAACTCCAAGGTCCTATATCTAAGACCAACCTTGTTCTCCTTTTCCTTCTTTTACCCTTTGTTTTTTATAATCGGTGAGCTTCATCAAGATTTTATATCAAAGCTCAATATGTGGCGAATTTGAATTATGAAACCAATAAATAATTATATTGGATAAGGTTCGAGTAATTAATATATTATAGTTTCGTTAATAAGTGTTTTTTAGACTTGGACCTACATCTAGTTGGAATTTCGCCACCCACACCGGTCCTAAGTGAACGCATCTTGAACTTGGACTTTATGTATAGACGTTACATACGTTGAGAATACTGAACAACCTAAGTATTAATCCTGCATATGAGTTCCATCGAGGTAGCACATTATTACTATGTGTAGGTATCGTGTATTGTGAGTGCCTCTTAGAGAACAAGCACTAATTCTCTATTAGACAGCGGCCCCATAATCTAACTCACATCTCTATACCGTGCTATAATAGCCTCAATATCATTAAGGTAATACACTAACCTCATATTTAGTGCAGTCATGCACCTACTTCATAGAGATTAGACACGAATAAAATTCACTTTAATTTGGTGCTCCTACGAATCACTCATTCAACTCGTTTTTCCCATTGAATCTTCGTCTTGGGATTTTTAGTCAGATAGGTTGGGTTGATGCGGCCCCATAGTCACACTCACATCTCTATACCCTGCTATAATAGTCTCAATATCATTAAGTTAATACACTAACCTCATATTTAGTGCAGTTAAACACTTACTTCATAGAGACTAGACATGAATAAAATTCACTTTAATTTGGTGCTCCTACAAATCACTCATTCAACTCGTTTTTCCCATTGAATCTTCGTCTTGGGATTTCTAGTCAGATAGGTTGGGATGATGCGGCCCCATAGTCACACTCACATCTCTATACCCTGCTATAATAGCCTCAATATCATTAAATTAGTACACTAACCTCATACTCAGTGTAGTTAAACACCTACTTCATAGGGACTAGACATGAATAAAATTCACTTTAATTTGGTGCTCCTACGAATCACTCATTCAACTCGTTTTTCCCATTGAACCTTCATCTTGGGATTTCTAGTTAGATAAGTTGGGTTGACACTCACAGTGACTTAAGTAATAGGCTTTAATCTCATCCTCCTCGAAGCATATTTACTTGTCGTCTCAACAACCCCTTAGTGAGGTGATCTGCCAAATTTTCCACTGATTTAATATAACTCAAGGTCATAACTTAAGTGGATGTGAGCTTCATCGAGATTTTATATCAAAGCTCAATATGCCTAAGCGAATTTGAATTATGATATTTATTTTTAATTTTCATAATAATCACATAATTATCATAATTAATTAAGATAATTAGAATTAGCTTATCTATCATGGGAATGTTTGATAATAGACCTCTATGCCACTCAACTTTTCCACTAACTAGCTCGAAGGCTATCATCTCAACCTCCATAGTAGATCTGGTAATTAAGGTATGCTTGAAAGATTTTCAAAACAACAACTCCACCGTATAGTGTAAAATACAGAACCACAAGTGGTTTTAGTGTTATCAGAATCAGAAATCCAATTAGCATCATTGTACCCTTCTAATATAGTAGAAAAACCAGAATAGTGTATTTTATAATTAACAATATCTTTCAAATATTTAAGAAATCGTTCAATAGCATCCCAGTCTAATGATTTTATATCACTGTAATCTTTTTCCAACTTCTAAACAAATCTTTCATAATAGGAAACACAACCAGATAATGCTTACAGATTATATAAACAACCAACCTTTCGTAATCTGACAGAATACATTCACACCTGCTACAAGGGACACATGAAGCTTAGAATCTGGCTAATTCTACAGTGGAACTGATGCATTCCAGGTGCAAACTTGGGTCAAAACCTTGTGTCCTCCAGCAGCTTCATCAAAGCTCTACATTAATCGCTTTCCGAATTTACTTGCAAGAGGGAGTCCTAATCCGGGATAATTTACAAGGATCAATTTGCAGAATTGAAGACCCAGATGAGAATAGAAAATTACTTAAGACTCAGTCTTGACTGCCATCCAGCTCCATTTTGAAGAGGCTAGTCTTTTGGAATGTGAAATGAACCCAAAAATATACCCAACAAATGCCCCCAGCACCAGAACACTAGCACCTTTCACATACCAGGAAAGTGTAGACTCGACAGATTTGGCGTCTCTCCCACCTTTCATACCTGCTTCTGAGAAGATCTCCACCATATCATGTGGCTCCCCATCATGATTTCCAATATAAGTGAGAGTAAGCTTCTCTCTCGTTGCAACCAGTCTTGTGTATCCAAACTCACCTGCCCGATACAGAGACTGCATTGGCTGAGGGAATATTGGGTCCTTTGGGTGGTCACGCCTTGGGGCCCATAGGGCTTGCCAGTCTTGACCACCCATCCCAATGACAACATGCACTGGCAATGCCTCTGTAGGACCCCCTTCCCCACATGTAAAATTTTTCATGGGGCAGAATCTCTCATACTGATGAACATGACCCCATAGTACAAGGTCGACTTTGTTCTCTACCAACAGAGGTTCCAGGTGTTCGACCAGCTTCATTCTCAGGGGACCATCCCTTCCCTCATTGCCTGTTGTATACATGGGACGGTGGCCTTGAAAGACAATGAATGGGGTCTTCTTCCTGTCAACTTTCTCCAAATCATTCTTTATGAAATTGTACTGGTCACTTCCATGAAGGAAATTAGTCTCCGTGGAGAAGTACACAAAATGCACAACCCCTTCATCAAAAGAATAGTACAGGTTTTTAGTATCAGGAGCATTTGTTCCTGTTGAGAAGGAAGAATTTCCAGGCATTTTGAACTTGAGGCTGTATGGCACTCCACACTCTCCTCCACCATCTGTCCCATATATGCTAGTAGCCCAATCAGGCCGCCACGGCTGTAATGGCCAGTCATATTCATGGTTGCCAATGCACACATGGAATGGGACTTTTGAAGCAAGAGGTTCAATTTGGTTGAAGAAAGCATCCCACAGCCATGAATAGCCTCTTGCATAGCTGATATCCCCTATATGAGAGATAAAGGAAGGTTTATCTTCGAGAGCTTCAATGTCACGAAGAATCCATTTTACAGTTGAAACACTTTCCTCTTGTAAGCGGAGAAAGGTTGAATAGGGCAACCAAGTTCCCATGTCTCCAAACAAAAATGCATATGTCTCATCAGAATCTTCATTCCTTGAGATAAAACTGTATATCTGACTCCAGCCACCTGCATTATTACCAACCTGTATGGTGCAAGGACTCCGTCAATATATTGGATCAAACATTATCAACATAGACAAAAAATAAGAAAAACCCAAGGTTTTATCATTTATAAAGAATGACTAAGTCAAACATACTTCAGAATCGCTATTGAATTTATTCCATGCAAATGGCTATCCAAGTCAAATGGATGGTGTGGGTGCTGTGTAATCATACACAACAAGAAGATGGTCCACACTTTCAAGTTTGGCAATGGATCTAGTATTAAAAACTGGTAGAACCAGAAAAGCAATCTGAATAAACTAAGTTGCTTTTGATTTCGCTAAAAGCTATAAGAACACACCTAGCTCGAGGCAATTTTTTTTTTTTTTTTCTCAGTTTAGAACTGACTGATATTTTTTACTAAAGGACACTTTATTTTATAACAGTGATTCCCTTCAACAAGTTTCTAACAAAATTTGTAGCAAAAACACATCACATTCAGTAGCAGCAGCACCCCAGCTCAAGAAAATAGAAAGGAGAAAGAGAAGAGAATAGAAAAGGCAAAACTAGACAACAAGAAAAATGAAGAGATTAATTGATTACATGGGGAAAATGAAAATAACATGGTAAATAACATATAGTGGGACAATGTCATCCTCCATCTGAACCTTAAATTGGGAATAAAAAGTTAAGCATCCTACCCTTTCCATTGAACTTTCCAATTACGTAAAATAACACAAAAAGTCTACCTTCTCCACAGATATTAGATCACCTTGGAATGAACTTTCACTTCTGTTTTTGTGTGTGATCTATTTCTTTATATATTAACCGTCTCATAATTTGATTAATCTGACAGAAGTAACCTAAACGCCAAAAAGAGTGAAGCAGCCAGATAGATCAAAGTTTCTAAGAAAAAAAGAAAAGAAAAAACAAAAGAGAAACCCATGCAAAAAGAGGGAGAAACAGGCAGGACAAGCTCTTCATAGACCCACAAGATCGGCAGAAAATAGTTCATAAGAACAAGAAAAAAAAGCAAAGAATCTATCTAAGACCAAACATTTTTATGTTGTCTCATGAAAACGAAATATTAAATGGTCCTTCATATTGAAGATAAACAAAATCTGAAATATCATACGCAGCTAAAGAGTATTGACAAGCGAACTAGGTGAATATCTCACTACTTCATTTCAAGGGGGAAACGAGAAACCATTATTAAGAGAGATGAATTCAAAAACACAAATCGAATTACAGAAAAAATGAAGCTCGCTAAAACATTAACTTTTCCCAATTATCACAAAACAGCAAATAAGTCGTATAAAAAAGAAAATTCCTACACGAGAAAAGAAATTACCATGTAATAGTATCGCTTTCCTTCCTTCAAATTCTTCATCACTGCATCATGTATGAACCCTGGATCCCTCCATCCAGTCGCATTCGCAGGAGAATCACACATGTCCGAGCGCTCATACGTCGTCGCTTCCGCCTGAGCAGTCCACTTTAACTCGTCCTTGTCCATCCCGTATTTGACAAATCTCTCTGAGCGGTCATCCGCAATAAACATGACTCGCATCTCATCTTCCCTGTCAGTGAACGATAGATGAATCTGCTCCGGCCCTTTAGTCCAAAACCCCAGTTCAGCTGATTTGGCCAACAGGTGTTTGGTTCCGGGTAGTGGGTTGTGATCATGATCGAGGCGCGTGAGATCGACTTCGGATTCGGTCCAACGGAAGATTCTGAACTGATAATTCGACCGAAGATTAATGAGAGGAAGGTCAACGAAGCAGGAATCGGATTTCCAATCGGAGCAAGACGAAAGGAACTTGTAACCTATGAAGTCATCGTCGCTTGAATCAGGCGGAGAGTAGATTCCAAGCCAATCGAGGGGCGATGGGGATTCAACTCCGGTCCATTCAATCCTTACAGAGTCGCCGGATTTGTTGAGGGCGTGGGGGGTGACGGAGATGGAGACAGATGAATAACAAGTTGGAACAAGTGCGAGCAAGACCAGGAATACCAACAAGAAAGGGAAGAGACGGAGGTAGGACATCATTGGTCGATAGAAGAAAAGAACTCCAGTCAGGACTTTGGGTGATTCAGTTCGCTGATCTTCAAAGGAGATATGAACGAGATTTTGCCAGAGCTGCAGAGAAAAAATCAGAACAATTTGAGCGCCAGAAGGAAAAGTAGAAGAGAAAGAAACGAGGGAATTGGAGGGCCGGAGATGCAAAGCAGCAGAAACGATTCCCTTCTCAAAAGAGATGATTCTCTAAGTATTCATTCAATCTTGCAGCTCAACGGAGCTCCAACGTCGATTGAAACATTTACCAGTCAGGCATCTTAGTACTCAACTCCCACGGGCTGAATGTCATATCAGAAGACTAAAATATGTAAAAAAACTAATAACAATTTATTTCATGATCTTTAACAAGCTGCTAGAATTTGAGAAGATTAGTGAAACTCTTGTCTACTCACGGCCAATAAGTAGTGTTCCCCCGGTTACCATCAACAACTATGTCCCATTTGGCATGAGAGCTATCGTGGAATTCAATAGATGTTCTCATTAACCACACCAGTAAGAGACGTATTGTCCTATTCATCTATCATGGTTGATGAACAAATTGTGCACATTTTGGGAGCTAAGACTTGTATTCATTAATCAGATTTTGATGATTTCTTTTGTTGGTCAAATTTCATGGTCTTCTGATCCATATATTGTCTAATTGGTTATTGGTTAATTTCATGTTCAACTATGGTAGGCAAAGTTCTTGGTCAAAATTTTGGTTATTTTTCGTGGTTGTCTATCTGTGTGAATCCTCCATGCTATTTGAAAATTTTGTTTACTATCTCCCATTCAATCTTGTATTTTATTTTAGAATTTTTTATTTCTATTCAGAATTTTACTTAGTGTGGTGCAAATTTTATGTCGGGATTTTTTTTTCATGCTCTGGAAATTGTGTGAGTCAATCCCTATGTTTGAGTTCTTTGGGATGGTTTTCTTCCTTTGCTATATATGAGTGTTTTTGTCCTTAGTCACATTTTATTGCCCTAGGTGGGTTTTCTATTATCATTCTTTAATGATTAACATTTTTCTTGGATAGTGATTATTATCATTATTCTGTGTTCAAAATCTTTTATGTGGGTTTTAAATTTTATTATCTGTGTCAGGCATATCTCTTTTGCTATTTTTATGGGGTTGTACCCTCTACTTAAGGTTGTGAAAGTCTATGTCTGCTTTAGTATTTATTCTTGGGACTCCTCGAAATGTTTGTTATTCAGGGGAAGAAAGGAGATTCATTATTGAAATATTCTTTTTATGTTCAAGTTGGAAATACACTTCCCACTTTAGAGGAAGAAACATAAGAGTACACAAACTCAAAAGGCACAAACCACATAAACTACAAAATTTAAAGATTGTTGAAGTCAAATAGACCACAAATTTTATGAAGACTAATTTTTTGTTGAAGATCAACTATTGCATTTTCTCTTTATGCATAAATGGTGATTGTGAGACAAATTTGTAATAACTTGAAGCTATATGCTCCAAGTTGAGGAATAGTATTGGAAAATGTTTTAGAGTTTGTTTCAAGGAAGTCATTTTTACAGATAAATCTCTTACGATTTAAGGGAGAGATGGGACATAGACATATTTTTTATATTGGTTAAATGATAAATAGAGGAGAGGTTTTTAAACCCTAATATTCCTGTATATTTTCTTCCTATATTTCCTACATTATTTAAAGCACAACTGCATCTTCATAAAACAAAGCTCCTCATTCAAACTACACCTTTATTCATTCAAAGGAGTGCTACAAGAAAAGTTGAGCACCACATGACGCTCAACCATTCTTGTCTAACAAAACTGGTGCAAATTTGTGTTGCACCAAATCCAAAGCCACAAAAGTAGGCCATTTAGGCGGTCCTTTGGAAAATTTAATCATTTCTTGGAGTATTCTTCTATTTTCTAGATCAATATATTAGAAGCAAGAGACTTATTGGCTTTTCTCTAATTCTAAAGGTGTACCACTTGTCAAACCAGAAAAGATTCATGAGATTATTAAAGATTGAGATTTGAATATGGAGGTTGAACAAGAAGTACTATTTTTATCATAAAAAAGAGGTCATCTTCTTTTTATTCCTTCTCTCTAGATTCATCTAATGAGGTCTATCAAATAAATGGTCATGGTATAAGTCTTGTATTCCTTCTTTTCTTTACCAAAAAAAGTGCTCCCTTTGGTTGGTTATAAAGTAGTGCATCATGGCTAGGGGTGGCTTCGCATCGAGCCAGCTCGAGCTCAGCTCGGTTCGATTCGGAATCCCTGGATTTCGAGCCGAGCTCGAGATCCGGGATCGGCTCATTTAAATTAAAGATCCGAGCTCGATTGAATCCAGGTTCGGCTCGATGGCTCGTTAATGGGCCGAGTTGGAATCGGGAGAGGGGGAGCGGGAGCGAGAGCGAGGGGGGGAAATTTTTTTCCTCTCCTCGTCACCACCGAGCCTCTCCCATCCACTATTGTCACCATCAACAACTACTTGCCGCCGGCCGCCTCTGTAGCCATCCTTTAGATTTCTTTCTCCCTTCGTCTTCGCCTCAGTCCACCACCCCCCCCCCCCCCCCCCCCCCACCTTTCATAAAATCTCCTTCCTCATGGGTCTTGAAGAAATTGAAAATACATTTTATTAGAAATAAGTTTCTAGGGACTATTAGTGTCTCATTTTTTTGTAAATATTTTTTTAATTAAAAATTACCTTTAATAAAAATTCCTTAAACTCTCCTTCCTCGTGGGTCTTGAAGAAATTGAAAATACATTTGAGTATAAATAACTTTCTAGGGACTATTAGTGTCTCATGTTTTTTGTAAACTTTTTTCTAATTGAGAATTCTTATTAAAAAATCATATAATTTTCTTAGTAAGATTTTGCTGCTAAGATGGGCTAGAAAACCGTATAGAAAATTTTTGAATAAGTATTTGACAGTTGATGTTGTAATACTTTTAGCATGAGGCAATTTTAATTGCAATTTTGTGTGACATTTTATTTGATTAAAAATTTATTGATAAGTATAGTAATATATTAGATTGATTATTAATTTTTATTTATTTCATCTAGAAGCGGCAATAAGAGGTCCATTTAACTTTCCTAAGGGGATTTTAAAATATTTCTTGTAATTTTCTAAACCCTAAACCCTAAACTTCACTAATAGTAATAGGATTTTATATAAAGGTTGTTTTTGAAATATGTATCATAGGAAAAACATTTCTAGTTTTTCCTAGAATATAAATTTTCAACCAGGGGCACTAAGGAGGTCATAGTAAATTTATAGCCGGATTCAAAAATTACAAAACAAGTTAGACAACATTTGGAGTAAAAAAGATTAATATTGGTGTGTTTTAATTAATTATTGAAATTCAAGCATGAACCTCCCCTATTATTCTTTTTTTAAAATGTATGCATAATTTTATATATAATTTATTTGACATATTTTTTATATAGAGTATTAAATATAGGTTAAGCTTGAACTCAGCTAGAGTTCGAGCTCCAGTTCGAAATATTTAAATCAAGTTCGACTTCAACAAGGTTCAGACTCAGCTGGATTCGATGCCACCTTATGCCCAATTTTAAGTAGAGGTCATTCCCAATTTTATGTAAAATGTATGCATAATTTTATAAACAATTTTATTGACATGTATTTTTTTTAAGAGTTTTAAATGTATGTTGGAGCACGAACTCGAGACATGTATTTTTTGAAAAGTTTTAAATGAATATTGAAGCTCAAGTTCGGTTCGAACATAGGCAGGTACGGGCTCGGCTTGGCTCGATGCCACCCTAATCATGGCCAAATTGATAAACTTGTCAAACTACACATGAAATACGATTTGTCTCTCCTCATTTGATTTTTTCACCTCTACTAATCATAAAAAAATCTCTTACTATGACTTTGTCAAAATTTCAAATGACACTTACATTTAAAGGCTATAAAAGCCAATTTACATTAATGCTCACAACTAACAACAAACCTTACCAAGACATGCCTAGAGAGTAATAGTACACAACCCTCACTACACCCCATAACTTCAAAGACCTGATCACAAAGTTCAATATTGGCTAAGGCTATACAAGCCTAGAACCAATTAGGTAAAAAACCAAATTACAACATCTATTGACTTTTTTTTTTTGGCAACAAAGGGTTTTACAAAAATTGAGTAGAAGGTTATGGGTTTGCTAACAAAAAAACTCAGTAATGCTTCTTAAACTTAAAGTAATTTGAACCTCAAGATTAATTCTATAAACCCAACTAATGATTTGACAATAAAGGTCTTAAGAGAAAAGCTGCCCCACTCGAATGATTGATTTGAAATTCAAAAGCCTAAATATGATTTATTGAAGAGTAACTATTAACTTGAAAATTCAATGGCTCAAGTTCAACAAAAAACATGCACACAAAATAAGTAGGTTTTAAAATATAAGGTTCAATTGTACTTTGGTCTAGCAATACAACTCAATGACATGAAAAACTTGTAAATAAAACAGGATAACTGCCTGGAATCAAAGATCATTAAGTTCAGCTCAAATCAAAGCTAAAACAACAAAATTTGCTTAATAATACACAAAATTTGAAAATCAAAATCCAACAAACTTGTTGGACAATAGAGAATGATTTCATTAGTCAATAACATCAATTGCAACATGAATAAAAGCTAAGATATCTCAAAGAGTTAAAAATAAAAGCGTGTTTGTTTAGTACTTTAAAAAACAAGATAAATTGAGTTTTGAATTGATAATCTGACCTTCACATATGATTTAAAAGTGTGAGAGCTCTTTAATGTGTTAAAACTAGCCATTTTTACTCCATTTCTAAAAAGTTGCAAAGAATGTTGATCGATCAACCATATATAATGGCTAAATTTTCTAAGTTTCCAAAGCTTGTTGATCAATCAGGGTATCGATCGATGAGTTTTCAAACTTTCATAAAACTCATTAATTTCTCAACACATTTGACTGAGTGATCATACTTTATAAAGCTAACAATGCAATATTTTGTGTGGTCAATCATCTTTATAACCTTTCTTGGCAGCATTTTGTATGATCAATCATGCTATACGCTAGTGTACTATTTTGAAATCTAAGCATGATATAGGCAAGATTAATGGTTTTAGCCAGTGAAAATCATTCATATGCATTGATAAAATATGGTTTTAGAAAATTTCATGCTCTAGAGCTCTAATGCTCTTGAGTACCTTAGAATTAAAGTTGGTCGACTATTCTCTTACATGGGTAGAGTTCTTGAGAACTCTAGATCTTCTAGTCTTCAAGCTTCTCTTAGGTACTTCTTTAAGAAGACTTGACACTTTATTTTGCTCAAGGTCTTCTATTAAATTTTTTTATTCTTCTACATAGATTTTGTGTTTCTTAAAGAAAGTGCATCTAAAATGCCTGAGTTGTAAATATTAGCTTCATTTTGTTTTGTTTTGTTATCATCAAAATATGGATGAGGGTCAAACTAACTCAACAGATTAATCAACCCCCTTGGCATGATCAAACATATTATTCATTGAACATAGAAGTTATAAAACATGATCGGTCAACCTATGTAGGCATGATGGATCAATTAGAATCCTGTCAGGCTAGTGTATAAAGCATGATAGATCAATCCCATATCAATCAATATGCTACAAAAGCATAATAAATCACTTTGATTGATGATATATTTGATCACAAACCCACAAGAACTTTAAAATATACTAGTTGGAGGCCGATTAATCGAGAATAAAAAGGTACGCTCAATCAACCTGGCCATTTCACAATGGTTTAAAACAACTAGTTTTGCCTAAAAAACTTTTAAATAGGGACCCAAACTCATCCCTTAGCATTCATTGAAAATTTATTGGCAAACCTAAGCATTCAAGCAATATTTTCCATTGGAAGTTTCCAATCTTACCCTTTTGTAAGTGAAAAGTCAGATTTTAGCCAATTCTTTTCAATCCTTTTGCATTTTCTTGGTATTCTTAGTTCCTCTAAGGCTCAAAACATATTTTTATTTATGCCTAAAGTTTTTTAAGATTAAATACACTATGGGAATGACTATCTCTCTAAATAAGGTGTAAGTTTTTTATTTATGTTTCATACTTTTCACTTTCTTAAAAGAGTTTTTTCTAGAACCTCAAAATTTTGAAGAGGATTGATCACTGGAGCTAGAATCTAGATGCATGTGGATCTCTTTGAGAGATATTGGGAAGTGTCATTGGGCATTACTTGACTTACAGAGAGTCACAATTTCTTTTGTAATTTTTGGCTAATATAGCATATTAGTGAATTTTTTCCTGAACAAGGGTTTTTGGGCTATGATTACCACTAAAAGAACATCGAAAAAAAAAATCTTGATCTACTTGTGGTGTGTGCTTTTTCACTTAAATTTTTAACCTTTTTGTCCCCTATAATTTTGGTGTCACTTTCTTAGAGCCTTTTAGAATGACTGTGCCCTTCTTCTTTGTCTCCAAGTGTCTCCTACTCCTTGGTAGTCTTCTATTCCATGCACCTTGGACTCTATTAGGCTCATGCAAAAGTTTGGCTTTTTATTCTCTCATAGCCAACATGATCTCTCTTTAGATACATTAGAGGGTCGTAACACATGCAAACCTATGACTGAAGTTGGATCCATTGGGGGGGGGGGGGGCGCAAAGTTTTGGATTTGAAAATTCTTATAACTGTATTGTTTCTTTGGCTTTTTAATCCCATTTCCAAGTCAAAATAAATAAATCTTAAATGATTTTTGGATATTTCAAAGGCTTCCAAAAATTTAAAACAATCATCACGTCTAGAAAATGGGAAATTTTAAGTTTTTTTTTTCTAAAAATAGTTAATGTTCATTCCAAAAATGCACATGGATCCCTCTACAGTCTCCCTGATAGAAAATAGAAAATATGCCATTTTTAGAGCCTTTTAGGATGACTCAGCCCCTCCTCTTTGTCTCCCACTTATATCCTACTCCTTGTTGTACTTGAGTTCTTTCAATAGACTTATTTAACCTCTTAAAGACTCCTAAACTATGATTCGATCCTACTAGTCTCATCCATGAACTTATTTCTTTTATCTTTTCATCTACTACTCATGGCCAATATGGCCTCTGAAAGGAACTCTCAAATTTAAAAAAAAAACAACAAAGAAGAAAAAAAACAAGAGAAAAAGGTGGTACACTTATGCACCTAGGCACATGCATGGGGGTCGTAAGAGCTCAAGGGCAAAAGAGGAAAATGATACTCAAGGGAAACAATGGAAATAAGGTAAAAAGTCATGGGTAGAAATGGGAATCCTACTTTCTTTTGATAGATTCCTAATTATAATTAGGGAGTCTAATTGATAGAGGAGTTCCCCTAAATATGTAATGGAAAAAAATATAAATATGGGTCTTAGTTGAAGGAAAAATGAATCAAGCCTATTCCTCAAGTCTCTCTTGCTTTGCTCTCCTATCTAGGGGTGGCATCGAACTTAGCTGGTTCGCGAACAGCTTGAGCTCTGCTCAGTGTCGACTCGATAAATCCAGATTTTGAGTTCAGGTTTAGGCTCGTTTAAGTAAACAAGTCGAGTTTGAGTGAACCGTAGTTCAGTTTAGCGGCTCGCGAGTCAGTTCGTTACTTAACAAGAAATTTCTAGGAATGAGGGAATACGAGTTTTTGGAGGCTTTCTATCTTTGTGCTTTTTCGACTCTCAATTTTCTGTCTTTGAGTTTTGATTTCGGGGAATCAGTGGCAAAATCAAAGGAAAATCGGAAGAAAATGGGAAGAAAATTACTGATGGCGAAGAGAAGTTCACTCAACCAGATCTTCCCCAAGTCTAAACGGAGAAATAAGAGGTTTGCAATCTGCCCCTTTAGGTTAGTTTTTGTTTTTATTCAATTTATTCCTCTATTTATATGATTTCTTCCTCAACCTCTTCGTTCTTTGTCATCAATAATTTTTTGTGACCGAGGAAAAAATTACAGAAGTGAGCAGTTGTGTAATGCTCTCAGATATCGTCGAAGGATAATTTTATGGTTCTAACCTCCGTTGAGATGGAAATGAGTAAGTGCGAGAAAATTTTACCTTTTCCATAGTTTGTATGTTGGGTAATCCCTTTCGAGTTCCTTAACAATAAGGTGCCATCGTACTTTATCTAGATTGATGTTTTCAAATTTATGCATTTTATTCGTTTCTTCACCGTTCGTTCTTTGAATTGTAGCATAAATTATTCCTGCCGAGCTGGTTGATCACATTGCCGGACTAAAGTAAATTCAGTAACTCAACCAGTCCTTGTTCCTTTCTTCTTCTTTTATTTTTTATTATTTTTTTGTTATTTTTATTCGGGTGGTCGTTAGTAATTGACATTGCCTTCAAAATATACCCCCTTGAGAACATACGGGAACTCAATTGATCTGTTGTCTGTTAAGAGAGCTAGTGGCAATTATCCTGGCAGAAGTTGGGTAACTTATGCCTAGTCTAAAGAGTAATTTATACTCTCTTTTTCTTTGAGGAAAGGGCAATGAAAGCCTTTCTAAGTCGACCAGTTTTCTCGAAACAAAACTGAGATAAAAAGATAATAGAACAAATAAAACAATAAATGGGTCTAGAACTTTAAAAAAGACTAATTTTGTTGTCTAACTAACTTCATTGATTTTATAAAATTTTACCTTCCCTTCATTTCACCAAAGATCTAGAGTTCTACTCTCTTGCAAGCATATAGGACTTGCACTGATGGATGGATAGAGGATATGAAAGTTTTCTGTAAATAACTAACATTTGGACTTATGCTGTGAATTTTTAAATTCAAATATCTAATTTCCTGAAAGACCATTTGTCCACTATCATTGTTATCATTAATAAATCTGTCAGATTACATATTGATTGGTGGCTCAAATTACACCATTTCGGTATGGTGATTTGCACATTCTAACTAGCCTACTATGTGCCAAGATGTTTCATTCTTTTGCCTCTTAGTTTTGTGTTAGATGACATGGATTCCCTCTTAAAACACTCTTTTGCCTCTCTAGATATGTGTTTAGTTTATATGGATTCCCTCTTAAAATACAAGCATACACACACTCACATGTATTTTTTTAATCTAAGTTGATACTAACTCATTCTAAATTCAGGCATGGAGGCACATACAAGGTGTTGAAGAATTTTCTCAAACACAAGCTGGTGCATCATGACTCATCGAAATGTGGTTCTCTGCATTTGCTTGGGTACTTAATTGTATTTTTAGAAGCGTGATTCTGTTATCTCATGACTATACTTTTGGTATATCTACAGATGATGGATTTCGGTTGACATATCTAGGATATGAGTATTTGCTGTTGTTGTTCGTCAAATAGGTGTTGGAAAAGATTTAGGTGACCATGCTTGACGGAAGTAAGAGCAAACACATAATGATAATGATACAAAGATCGAAATCCGGAGAACCAGGCATTTATTAGCGTTCACAAATATTCACAAGAATTACACATGAATATATTCGATTTATTCAAGACGTCCCCAAGTACCGGCAAGCATGAAGTACCAGGATGCCCCACCCTGAAAGCTGGGGCATTGACTCTCACCTCCCAAACAGACTCCATTAATGAACCTCACGTGCTTCTCTTGATCTCGTAAAAAACAGAAAAAAAAAAAAAAAAACTAGTTGCTAGAGAGTAGGGGGGAAATTTGGCAAAAAGACAAAAAGCCCAAGCGTGAAACAATTGATCTCGTTTTCTGAAATTACATCCACCGTTGTACGGAAACCTTCCATGGCTGAAGCAGGTGATGGGTCAAATCTTGATTCCCTTCTTTTTTGAAGACGATCGACGCGCGCCATAGCCGAATATGAATGCCCGGTTCAGTAGCATACGTGTAATATATAGGAAGTTTCAAGAAAGACGTACAGCAAGAAATGGCGAAGAAAGAAGGAAGAACCCAGGCAAGAACAGAGGGGAATCGGCTTCTGTTGTGACAAGACTGTAATATTTAGTTGTGGAGAGGATTGGGTCCCGAGGGGACGAGTCTTTTCTGCACGCCGTACCTCGGATCGATCTCGTCATCGGGAGATGACGGTGGAGGCGGGTGTACCGGGTACCGGTGATTTCTCATGACGCGGAAGCAGAAAGGCAGTTGAGGAGGCGAACTGGAGGCATGGCGATGGTGGTGGCGACGGTGGCGAGCTAATGCGTCCGGCAAGGGGGATGGATACGACGAAAGAGCCGCGGGAGTTGCTGAGAGGAGGAGGAAGAGAAAGGCGAAGAGGAGGAGAAGAAAGACCTTCATGCCTGAGACCCAATTCGTGGAGAAGGAAGAAGGAGATGCGGAGAATGTGACAGGAAGCGGGAGCGCGAGAGGAGGGAAGGCGGTGAAGGAGGTTTTAAACGTAACGGCAAGACGTCCATGGCTATGTATTTAATAAATTGCTGGCCCGAAAGAAAGAAGAAAAAAGAGATCTTTTAAAATCTGAGCTTTAAATAAACCTAAAGACACGTCTTGTAATTTCCAATCCCCTCCCCGCCTTCAAAGTAACAAACATGTAAATATTTATGGCTTTTTTTTAATTAATAAAATTTAAAAAAATTATTTAATCTGCCAAAAAAAACGGGTAGTAACAAAATTATTCACTTCTAAGTCGACCCGACCCAACTCCGAATATATTTGTAAGGAATGTGTAAGAATTGCATTCCGAGGAGGAAGGGTATCAAGCTATATACGACATATTGTAGCTATTGAGACTTAAGACTATGTTTGGAATACAAAAAGTGGAGTGAGGTGACCCAACCCAACTCCGAATATATTCGTAAGGAATGTGTAAGAATTGCATTCGGAGGAGGAAGGGGTATCATGCTGTATACGACATATTGTAGCTATTGAGTCTTAAGACTATGTTTGGAATACAGAAAGTGGAGAGAAAAGAAAAAGGTTTTTTTTGTCTTGTGTGTGTCAAGAGGCTAGCCAATACAACATCCTTTCCCTCTATTTATAACTAGACGAGTATTTAAATACTTAATTATTATTATTTTATAAATACAAAAAAATTACTAGTTTTTTATATTAAAAGAGAAACATAATGTTATAAAAATATAAAAATGCATTCTAAATTACACTTTCACAAGCTTCTACAAAGGGGCCTTTACAACTTCTAAAAGCACTTTTACTTAATAAAATGGAAATAACTTTTACTTAATCAAGTGAGAAGTGTCTCTATAGTCACAACAAGCCTTGGATAGAAAAGATATTCTGATTCATATAAACTCAACATATTTGTTCTCACTAATCCATGTGAGTACTTGCTCTGATACCACGTGAAGTTGGGTCCAAGTCCTATCCCAAAAATGATTAGTCATTTTATAAAACCTTTTCAACAACAAATAAACTCAACATATTTGTTCTAATTAATCCATATTGGACTATTCTTTTTAACACTCCGCACTTGCCTAGTTCATGGAGCTACATAAGTGTACGTAACTTCGTCCCTTCCGGCTTAACCACCCATTCTCTTTGTTCTCCTTTCCTGTCCCACAGAACCAAAGAAGAGACGTGAAGGGATGCCTACCCCTCCAATTTCCTCTACCATCTGTGTGAGCGGGCAAGGAAGAGAGAAGGGTGAGGTTTCTGAAAGGGTTCTACTCAAGTTGACTGAACGGAATGTGGGAACACAAGGGACCTGTGAAATGTAAGACTTTGCCAGACGTTTGCCTTCCAAACCAACTAGTCTACAGGGTTTTCATAGTACGAACCGTGGAAGGGAACAAGGTCACCGGTTCCGGCAACAAAGTGGTCAGCGACACACGAGACAGGCGTGTTTTGATTTAGAGCTCTAGCTAGTTTGTGTCCTTGGAAGACCGGAGAGGATGTGACAGGATGTACTGAGATTTTACCGTGAAAAGATGAATCGCCCTTGATGTCTCCAGGTCATGCCTGACAAGCATTTAGTCTATCACAAGAAGCGTCGCTACCTAGTAACAGCAAGAAGCACTTACTCCATAGGCGGCATAACACAGAAAAGGAGATTGGCTTACGATGAAACTTCCGAGCGCAGGTTCATCAAAAGGCTGAGTTGTACCAGTGAGGAGGACCAGTCAGAGCATCTTCCATTCCCGTTCCAGAAAGAAGAATGATGGGCGACAGAGAAGCTGAACTGGGTCCACTCTCATGAATGAAGATCACATGAAGGAAGAGTTCTGGCGCCTCAAAATTTATGGCTTACGCTCAGTTTTGCCTTGTCCTATATGGAGGCCTTCCAATAAGCAAAAGTCATTAATTATATATGTTTAGTTATAACTAAGCTTTAAGTACATGTTGAGTTTATATTGTTGGTTTAGTCATTGAACATGATTTTAAGTCGTTTAGTATTTCTATTATATAGTGAATACAAAGAAGTTTATCGAACGGAGGCTACAACTAACCTAGACCAACAACATGAAGAAGGGTTTGGCATTTGGTTTAAACAAAAGGTTAGTTGTGTCAATCAACTATATGAGCTTACGATCATTGTGTTTATTGAATATTTTTGAATATTTATTATAGGTCAAAACTCTAGTAGCTTGTAGCCAACTTGAAATGAACAGTAATATCCACCGTCTTGGAATGGATCTTATATCAAGTAACAACTACTCATCTTGTATTGTTAATGGCATGCATATTCACATTGAACAGTTTGAGGTAAATTGTAAGACTCAAAACAACAACGTAGTTGTAAAGGGGTATTATGAAGATAATTACTTTGATTATTATGGGGTCGTAACTGATATAATTGAATTACGATATTTGGGCAATAATTTTATTTATGTACTCAAGTGTAAGTGGTTAATATCTTGAGGACATAGTGCAATGATGACCCTTTTGCATTAGAGTTTCAAATCAAACAGGTATATAACATGAAAGACCCAAATTATGGTGGTTTGTGGCGCATAATTCAAAATTTAGTTGTGGGAAATGTGTTTAATATGTTAAAGCAACAATTATTTTTACTTGATTAAATGACTGCCTACCTACAAGAATTGTCAAATATTAATCTCCACCTTGACCAAGTAGACGATGATGTTGGCCAATTGACAAAACCAAAATTTTCTCCAAATCATATCATTGTATTAATGGTTGAGGATAAAGACAAAGAAGAAATATAAATGAGGAAGATGAAGTTTAGGTAGAGGACAAGAACAATGAAGAACAAGATGAAGCAAGAGAAAAAAAAAAGTTGACAAAGAGAGGGAAGAAAGAGATGAGGATATATAATATTTTTAGATGACAATGAATCTGAATATTTATTTTATGGGTCTACAATATTAGTTTTTATAAAATTATTTATTTCAAACATTATTATTTTTATTCTATTTTTAGAAATTACATTCTTGATATTATAAAATTACACCATATACAGGTTCATGATATATCATGCCTCCTTGTTCACCTAGGCTACCACCATTATCACGCCATGCATCATCCAAGGAGATGGTTTCAACAAAGCCACCATTTGAAATGCATGACAATGAGTTTCTAGGGAAGGATGATTGAGTCCCATAGACACAATATGATAGTCAACTAATTATTATCACTCTCTGTTAAATTATATTGTTGATGATCTGCTGAGAGACCTTAGTAGGAGGATCCGTTGAGTTTTGAAATTGGCAACATAGGGCATTGGAACTCCATAATCAACTTTTCACTCATTGGGTGGGACATGCATTGAGGACTTATATCCAGGTGAATGTAGCAAACTTCAAAGCCAACACCCAAGACCAAATAGTTTGTTTTTATCATTACATTGAGGTAAATATTACAAATTAGTCAATTATATTTTCCTTTATTTTTTACAATGTTAACTTTGATATTATTTTGTGTTATAGGAGAAGTTTGATGGTTACTTGAATAGTAATATGGTAGAACAAGCTATAATGCATGTTGTATTGGGTGCTACATTTTGACAACACCAGGTTGTTATGCATGCCTACTATAGAGAGCATGAAGGTTACCACATGACACTGTCTACTCCCTATAGAGGGATTTCCCTCAAGGACTGGGAGTGTTTGTGCATGAACATGTTTAAGGAGGAGGGGTTCCAGATAATTAGATTTTTATGGATTGTGTTTTAAGATATCAATTATTTTTATTTTACTTTTATCTAATTTTCATTTGTAGAGATATTCCTTAGTAAATGTCAAAAACATTAAGAAACAAAATGTTCAAAATGCTACTAGGTCAAAGTCTTTTATGCGCATCAGAGATGTATTTAACTAGGAATATATTTTCTTTCAAACGTCTCACTAATGTAATATATTTGCATGCATATATCCTTATAAATGTGTAGGGTACAAATTGCTTTGATATTGAGCAGTTTTGGACTATTGATTGGTCTGATTAAAGGTGAACTCATAGATCTTAAGAATAATATGTAAGTATAACTTTCTTATAAATATAATATTTTATTATAAACATTTTTTTAACTTACTTATGTTGGTTTTTTCCCATGAGGAGATGTAGCGGCTAGTACAAGAGGCATAGGAGGTTCGTGATGTGACGAGTTTATGGAGCTCGGTCTGGCTACGTTGAAGGGTTACGTTTGCCTCAACCGCCTCTACCTAGGAATGCTGGACCATCTTTGTCTCATACCACTATATGAATAGAGGAGTTAAAGAAAACTAAAGAGGCATTGTCCCATACTCAAGAGAAGCTTTAAAATGTACAATGTCATGTTGAGTAGTCCGACCATTGTACCGATGAGCAGAAGTGTAAGATGAATAACTTAAAGATGCAAATACAATGGTTCTTTTAGTAGATGCAGACTCAAAGTTAGCCACCCCCAGATTCTCTTGCTGATGGTGTATAGCTTTTATTATTTTTATATAAATTTTAATATTTAAAAATATATATATTTTTAAAATTTGTAGAATTTATTATTCATATTTTTAAATGAATTCATTTATTAGACAAAGAAAAATAAATTTAAAAAACAAAAATTTATTTAAAATAATTTATTACCTACCAGAGAAGTTTCAAATTCACTGGCAAAGGGGCAACATTACCAATGAATTTATTTCTTAAAATTAGCATGGAAAGTTTCAAATTATACCTTTATTTAAAAAATATTTATTAAAATAATTTTAACTTTTGCAAGTGAATTTAAAATTTCAAACCCAAGGTTGTGCGACTCAGGATCAGAACCTGACTTGTTGTAGCATGATCCCAAGTCGGGTCGACTCACCTAAGTCATCCTAGACATTCTACAGAGCGACTCCACAAGAGAAATAAAAAATAATTCAAAAGATAAATAAAAATATGAAAAAAATATTCAATATGTTATATTATATGCTATATATAATTAGCTAAATATTGTAATGATTTGTGATGCATAAAATTAGTGTGTCGTGAGTCTATCATGACTTAGTGTGTCATATATAATTATTTAAACATTGTAATGATTTTTATACATAAACTTAGTGTGTCATGTGTATAAGTACCTATTTTATAGGAGAGAGAAAACACAAATATAAAGTGTAATAGTATAAAATTTTATTTTGATATAAGTTATAATCTTTTTTATTCGAATTGGAGTACCAATTTGGATACACTAAAATCTAAGTTGGATCGACTGAGTCGAATCAGGACTACCCTAATCGAGACCAAACTTAGGGTGAGCCGAAAAGGATTTGGCCAACACAAATGAGTTGAGTCCCTCCTTATGACTCAAATCATCTAGTCCAAAATTTGTTCTAACTTGCACCAATCGCAAATGGAAGCTTTCAACTTCTTACTTGGTCCTTTCCTCCAATAATTCCAATACTTGACTCAGTGGTATAATCTTCTACAAAGAAACTTGGTAAAAATGACATTAAAATAAAAAATTAAAAATAATAACTTAAAAGATATCTTCATTTTGAGTTGGAAAGGATTCAGTCGAAAGCCCAAAATAGAAGAATCGAGCAGCTCCCTATGATTTGACTCCCAAATACAAAATTTGATTCAATGCAATGAAACGTAAAATCATGCAGTGAACACACTATTCACTGTGCTAATATCTATTACTTTAGTGTTTATCAATTATAATTTCTAAAAATGATTGATTATATTTTCCTATAATTATAATTATTATTTTATATTATGCTCAAATATAAGAGCCTTTATCCATCATAAATGTTTAACAAAAACATATTAATATATGGATTAGTTAAATTGACATTAATTTTTCAATTACTTAATAAATATATTAATTGTATTTCATAAAACTAAACAAACATAGACATAATCTTCTCTCCTTTATTCCCTTAACATAGACATAATTCGGTCTTCTTTATTCATTTAGTTAATTTAATTTTTTAAGTTGTTCATTATTTCTTAACCTAATTATTTTTTAAACCTTGCTATTAATAAAATTAATAATCAAAATAATTATTATATTAATAATTTAAAATTAATAAGAATTAATAATATATAATTAATAATTAACACATTAATGCTTGATATTAGCATTATTATTACCTATTTAATGTTATTATATTTTTTTGTTATTATTATAAATTATTATTTATATAATTTATTATTATGATTTCTTGTATTCAATTAATAAATATAAAAATGATACAAATTAGTGTTTCTTGTAGCCATTCAATCTTTGATGTGTTTATCATACATTAATAGATTCATTACCTAGTAGTTATTAGCCTATATTTCCTCCCAATTTTTATGTAAGAACTACCATAGAATTTTTATGTAAAATTGTTACATAATATCCACTTAATGAAAGGGCTTACATAAGTTAAATGGCTAATGTTAAACCATAAACTAAGATTAATTATATTTCCTAATATTAAACTATAACCTTTGTTAGATTTTATGGCCTAATCCATTATAAAGGCTAGTTGTAAGATGAGAGAAAGAGAAGAAGAAGAAGAGAGAAGTGTGTTAAGTTGTGGAGCCTAATCAATGCTTTATGCTGAGTTGGTCCGCAGATTGACCTTCATGGTATCGTCGCCGTGGTGGTTGGAAAGGGGGAGGAACCTCCAAAAAGTCCACGATGTATAAAATATTATATCTTTAAGGGCACTTTAGAAATTTCACTCTTGTAAAGCGGTTGCCCTAATTTTCTCTTTAGAACTTGGAGGGGGTGGTGGAGGAGTATCTTGAATTGCAGCCCCCGAAAGAGGTTAGAGAAAAAACAACTATAAGTGTGTGCAATTTCTCTTGTAAACTATTTCATCTTCATAGTGGATAGCTGTAGCAGTGGAAGATAGGACGTAGTCTCACCTTGAGGTGAACTTGTATAAATCTTGTTGTATTTTCGTGTTTTTTTTTCTTCTTCCGTAATTATTATTATTGCTCTTGTTAATTTTCCAAAGCCACAAAAGTAGGCCATTTAGGCAATCCTTTGGAAAATTTAATCATTCCTTGGAGTATTCTTCTATTTTCTAGATCAATATATTAGAAGCAAGAGACTTATTGGCTTTTCTCTAATTCCAAAGGTGTACCACTTGTCAAACTAGAAAAGATTCATGAGATTATTAAAGATTGAGATTTGAATATGGAGGTTGAACAAGAAGTACTATTTTTATCATAAAAAAGTGATCATCTCCTTTTTATTCCTTCTCTCTAGATTCATCTAATGAGGTCTATCAAATAAATGGAAGTATGTCTTTCAACTTTTGGTCATGGTATAAGTCTTGTATTCCTTCTTTTCTTTACCAAAAAAAGTGCTCCCTTTGGTTGGTTATAAAGTAGTGCATCATGGCTAGGGGTGGCTTCGCACCGAGCCAACTTGTGAGCAGCTCGAGCTCGGCTCGGTTCGATTCGGAATCCCTAGATTTCGAGTCGAGCTTGAGATCCGGGATCGGCTCGTTTACATTAAAGAGCCGAGCTCGATCGAATCCAGGTTCGGTTCGACGGCTCGTTAATGGGCCAAGTTGGAATCGGGAGCGGGAGTGAGAGCGAGGGGGGGGGGGGGGGGGGAATTTTTTTCCTCTCCTCGTCACCACCGAGCCCCTCCCATCCACTATTGTCGCCATCAACAGCTACTCGCCGACCGCCTCTGTAGCCGTCCGTTAGATTTCTTTCTCCCTTCGTCTTCGCCTCAGTCCCCCCTCCCCCCCCCCCCCCCCCCTTTAAAAAAATCTCCTTCCTCATGGGTCTTGAAGAAATTGAAAATACATTTTAGTAGAAATAAGTTTATAGGGACTATTAGTGTCTCATGTTTTTTGTAAACATTTTTCTAATTGAAAATTACCTTTAATAAAAATTCCTTAAACTTTCCTTCCTCATGGGTCTTGAAGAAATTGAAAATACATTTGAGTATAAATAACTTTCTAGGGACTATTAGTGTCTCATGTTTTCTGTAAACTTTTTTCTAATTGAAAATTGTTATTAAAAAAATCATATAATTTTCTTAGTAAGATTTTGCTGCTAAGATGGGCTAGAAAACCGTATAGAAAATTTTTGAATAAGTATTTGACAGTTGATGCTGTAATACTTTTAGCATGAGGCAATTTTCATTTTAATTTTGTGTGACATTTTATTTGATTAAAAATTTATTTATAAGTATAGTAATATATTAGATTGATTATTAATTTTTATTTATTTAATCTAGAAGAGGCAATAAGAGGTCCATTTAACTTTCCTAAGAAAATTTTAAAATATTTCTTGTAATTTTCTAATACGTCACTAATAGTAATAAGATTTTATATAAATGTTGTTTTGGAAATATGTATCATAGGAAAAATATTTCTAGTTTTTCCTAGAATATAAATTTTCAACCAGGGGCACTAAGGAGGTCATAGTAAATTTATGGCCAGATTAAAAAATTACAAAACAAGCTAGACAACATTTGGAGTAAAAAAGATTAATATTGGTGTGTTTTAATTAATTATTGAAATTCAATCATGAACCTCCCCTATCATTTTTTTTAAAATGTATGCATAATTTTATATATAATTTATTTGACATATATTTTATAGAGTATTAAATATAGGTTAAGCTCGAACTCAGCTAGAGCTCGAGCTCGAGTTCGAAATATTTAAATCAAGTTCGACTTCAACAAGGTTCAGACTCAGCTGGATTCGATGCCGCTCTTATGCCCAATTTTAAGTAGAGGTCATTCCCAATTTTATGTAAAATGTATGCATAATTTTATAAACAATTTTATTGACATGTATGTTTTGAAAAGTTTTAAATGTATGTTGGAGCACAAACTCGAGACATGTATTTTTTGAAAAGTTTTAAATGAATGTTGAGGCTCGAGCTCGGCTCGAACATAGGCAGGTTCGGGCTCAGCTCGGCTCGATGCCACCCTAATCATGGCCAAATTGATAAACTTGTCAAACTACACATGAAATACGATTTGTCTCTCCTCATTTGATTTTATCACCTCTACTAATCATAAAAAAATCTCTTACTATGACTTTGTCAAAATTTCAAATGACACTTACATTTAAAGGCTATAAAAGCCAATTTACATTAATGCTCACAACTAACAACAACAAACCTTGCCTAGACATCCCTAGAGAGTAATAGTACACAACCCTCTCTACACCCCATAACCTCAAAGACCTGATCACAAAGTTCAATATTGGCTAAGGCTATACAAGCCTAGCACCAATTAGGTAAAAAACCACATCTATTGACTTTTTTTTTTTTTTTTTGGCAACAAAGGGTTTTACAAAAATTTAGTAGAAGGTTATGGGTTTGCTAACAAAAAATCTCAACAATGCTTCTTGAATAGGCAAGTACAACAATTAAGCTGAAATAAAAATACACCCCTACCTTATGTGTGTTTTCCAATTGTAATAGCAGCTCGAAAGTATGCAAACTTAAAGTAATTTGAACCTCAAGATTAATTTGGTAAACCCAACTAATGATTTGAGAATAACGGTCTTAAGAGAAAAGTTGCCCCACTCGAATGATTGATTTGAAATTCAAAAGCCTAAATAAGATTTATTGAAGAGTAACTATTAACTTGAAAATCCAATGGCTCAAGTTCAACAAAAACACATGCACACAAAATAAGTAGGTTTTAAAATATAAGGTTCAATTGTACTTTGGTCTAGCTATACAACTCAATGGCATGAAAAACTTGTAAATAAAATAGGATAACTGCTTTGAATCAAAGATCATTAAGTTCAACTCAAATCAAAGCTAAAACAAAGAAATTTGCTTAATCATACACTGAATTTGAAAATCAAAATCAAACAAACTTGTTGGACAATAGAGAATGATTATATTAGTCAATAACATCAATTTCAACATGAATAAAAGCTAAGATATCTCATAGAGTTAAAAATAAAAGCGTGTTTGTTTAGTACTTTAAAAAACAAGATAAATTGAGTTTTGAATTGATAATCTGACCTTCACATATGATTTGAAAGTGTGAGAGCTCTTTAATGTGTTAAAACTAGCCATTTTTATTCCTTTTCTAAAAAGTTGCAAAAAATGTTGATCGATCAACCATATATAATGGCTAAATTTTCTAAGTTTCCAAAGCTTGTTGATCGATCAGGGTATCGATCAATGAGTTTTCAAACTTTCATAAAACTCATTAATTTCTCAACACATTTGACTGAGTGATCATACTTTATAAAGCTAACAATGCAATATTTTGTGTGGTCGATCATCTTTATAACGTTTCTTGGCAGCATTTTGTGTAATCAATCATGCTATACACTAGTGTATTATTTGAAATATGAGCATGATATAGGCAAGATTAAGGGTTTTAGCAAGTGCAAATCATTCATATGCATCGATAAAATATGGTTTTAGAAAATTTCATGCTCTAGAACTCCAATGCTCTTGAGTACCTTAGAATTAAAGTTGGTCGACTATTCTCTTACATGGGTAGAGTTCTTGAGAACTCTAGATCTTCTAGTCTTCAAGCTTCTCTTAGGTACTTCTTTAAGACGACTTGACTGTTATGGACTCAAGAAGACTGAGTCATCTACTTTACTTTTATTATTTATGTTGCTTTTAATTTCGAATTTTATTGAGTTGTAATAAAACTTAAAGGTAGGGGTAGAATTGGGTTTTATAACCCTAACCTATGTCGATGTTAATTACCCTATTTAAGGGGTCAGGATGGAGAAATAAAGCAAGTTCGGAATTAGCATAAACTAGGGTAATTTAGGTTCCTTCTAGGTTGTCTATTCTAGGGTTCTTGGTGTGAACTCTCTTGGGGGTTTGCTGCATCCATTGGGGAGTCTTTGAGGAGATCTTGGAAGGAAAAGGAAGAGGAATTACCTTTCTCTTTCGAGTTGCAAGAGAAGGTCATCTCTTTCACGAAAATTCCAGAAAGGGAGAAGGGTTGGCGTGAGCTAACCAGGAAGGAGGACGAATTCTGGTTGCTGGATTGGTGTTGACGTCAAGAGGTAATTGCTAATCTTATTCCAAGCATTAAGATTAGATTTATGTTTCTCTTTTACGTAAGGAACCAGTGTTGCATGAAATTGGAAACCCTACCTTGACGTGAGCCATAAGAAAGGGGGTTCCTGTTAAGCACCTAGCCAATACTACCCAAAAGACCGGTCTGTTAGGAGCGGAAAACATAGGTACTTAACTCAGGCCCATAACTAGGATGTCCCATAACATCACACCCCCCCTTCGCGAGCCGACGACCACGGTGGCGCAACGACACAGGCCCAACCCGGATTTTTATCCTATGACCTACCTGTATTTTAATCCAGCCTTTGCGCGTGATGCAACGACACTGGCCCGACCCGGGTTTTTTTTATCCTACGACCTACCAGTATTTAAATCCAGCCTCTACAACGTTGCCGGGAATCGAACTCGCGATCGAGGGTCAGCTTTGATACCAAATGTTAAGCACCTAGCCAATACTACCCAAAAGACCGGCCTGTTAGGAGCGGAAGATATAGGTACTTAACTCAGGCCCATAACCAGGATGTCCCATAACAGTTCCACGTTGGGGCCTCAAGGAGCTTCCTTGACTAGCTGGGTTCATTCATAATTAAAAAAAATGAAACTCCTTTTCAAGGGGAATGAATTCAGTAAAGGGAAAGGGGTTGTTCTTGAGTCATTACAGCAAGTAAAACCCTCTTGACGTGAATCATAAAAGAGGGGTTTCATATCTAAGTGCTTAAACAGTCCTTTAACTTGCTAGTTGCATCTATAATTAAAAAAAGGAAAATCCTTTTCAATCCTAATGTGAAAGGAGAAGTATAAGAGAGTTCTTTTCACAAAAATGTGATAAGAAACCCTCAAACAGTGCTGGATTCATATTCAACTCGCCGAGTTACTAGATCCATGGCTAGGGACCATAACAACTTGACACTTTATTTTTCTCAAGGTCTTCTATCAAATTTTTTTATTCTTCTACATAGATTTTGTGTTTCTTAAAGAAAGTGCATCTAAAATGCTTGAGTTGTAAATATTAGCTTCATTTAGTTTTGTTTTATTATCATCAAAATATGGATGAGGGTCAAACTAACTCAACAGATTGATCAACCCCCTTGGCATGATAAAACATATTATTCGTTGAACATAGAAATTATAAAGCATGATCAATCAACCTATGTAGGCGTGATGGATCAATTAGAATCCTGTCAGGCTAGTGTATAAAGCATGATAGATCAAGCCCATATCAATCAATATGCCACAAAAGCATAATAAATCACTTTGATTGATGATATATTTGATCACAAATCCACAAGAACTTTAAAATATACTAGTTGGAGGCCGAATAATCTAGAATAAAAAGGTACGATCTATCAACCCAGCCTTTCACAATGGTTTAAAATAAACAAGTTTTGCCTAAAAAACTTTTAAATAGGGACCCAAACTCATCCCTTAGCCCCTCCTCTTTGTCTCCCACTTATGTCCTACTCCTTGTTGTACTTGAGCTGTTTAAATAGACTTATTTAACCTCTTAAAGACTCCTAAACTATGATTTGATCCTACTAGGCTCATCCATGAACTTATTTCTTTTATCTTTTCATCTACTTCTCATGGCCAATATGGTCTCTGAAAGGAACCCTCAAATTTAAAAAAAAAAAATTCAAGGAAGATGAAAAAAAAACAAGAGAAAAAAGTGGCACACTTATGCACCTAGGCACATGCATGGGGGCCGTAAGAGCTCAAGGGCACAACAGGAAAATGATACTCAAGGGCAAAATGGAAATAAGGTTAAAAGTCATGGGTAGAAATGGGAGTCCTACTTTCTTTTGATAGATTCCTAAAATTTCTACTTTCCTTTGTTAAAGAATCTCTAGAAGATAAAATTTTAATTAGGGAGTCTAATTGATAGAGGAGTTCCCCTAAATACGTAATGGAAAAAAATATAAATATGGGTCTTGGTTGAAGGAAAAATGAATCAAGCCTATTCCTCAAGTCTCTCTTGCCTTGTTCTCTTATTTAGGGGTGGCATCAAACTTAGCTGGTTCGCGAACAGCTTGAGCTCGACTCAGTCCCGACTCGATAAATCCAGATTTTGAGTTCAAGTTTGGGCTCGTTTAAGTAAACAAGTCGAGCTTGAGTGAACCGCAGTTCAGTTTAGTGGCTCGCGAGTCAGTTCGTTACTTAACGAGCAATTTTTGGTAATGAGGGAATAAGGGTTTTTGGAGGCTTTCTGTCTTCGTGCTTTTTTGACTCTCAATTTTCTGTCTTTGAGTTTTGATTTCGGGGAATCAGTGGCAAAATCAAAGGACAATCGAAAGAAAATGGGAAGAAAATTACTGATGGCGATGAGAAGTTCACTCAACCAGATCTTCCCAAGTCTAAACGGAGAAATAAGAGGTTTGCAATCTGCCCCTTTAGGTTAGTTTTTGTTTTTATTTGATTTATTCCTCTATTTATACGATTTCTTCCTCAATCTCTTTGTTCTTTGTCGTCAATAATTTTTTGTAACCGAGGAACAAATTACAGAAGTGAGCAGTTGTGTAACGCTCTCAGATATCATCGAAGGATAATTTTATGGTTCTAACCTCCGTTGAGATGGGAATGAGTAAATGCTAGAAAATTTTACCTTTTCCATAGTTTGTATGTTGGGTAATCCCTTTCGAGTTCCTTAACAATAAGGTGCCATTGTACTTTATCTAGATTGATGTTTTCAAATTTATGCATTTTATTCGTTTCTTCATCGTTCGTTCTTTGAATTGTAGCATAAATTATTCCTGCCGAGCTGGTTGATCACATTGCCGGACTAAAGTAAATTCAGTAACTCAACCAACCCTTGTTCCTTTCTTCTTCTTTTATTTTTTATTATTTTTTTGTTATTTTTATTCAGGTGGTCGTTAATAATTGACATTGCCTTCAAAATATACCCCCTTGAGAACATACGGGAACTCAATTGATCTGTTGTCTGTTAAGAGAGCTAGTGGCAATTATCCCGGCAGAAGTTGGGTAACTTATGCCTAATCTAAAGAGTAATTTATACTCTCTTTTTCTTTGAGGAAAAGGCAGTGAAAGCCTTTCTAAGTGACCAGTTTTCTCTAAGATAAAAAGATAATAGAACCAAGAAAACAATAAATGGGTCTAGGACTTTAAAAAAAACTAATTTTGCTATCTAACTAACTTTGTTAATTTTATAAAATTTTACCTTCCCTTTATTTCACTAAAGATCTAGAGTTCTACTCTCTAGCAAGCATATAGGACTTGCATTGAGGGATGGATAATGGATATGAAAGTTTTTCTGTAAATAATTGACATTTGGACTTATGTTGTGAATCATTGTTATCTAATTTCCTGAAAGTCCATTTGTCCATGATCATTGTTATCATTATTAAATGTGTCAGATTACATACTGGTGGCTCAAATTACACCATTTTGGTATGGTGATTCGCACATTCTAACTAGCCTACTATATGCCAAGATCTTTCATTCTTTTGCCTCTTACTTTTGTGTTAGATGACATGGATTCCCTCTTAAAACACTCTTTTGCCTCTCTAGATATGTGTTTAGTTTATATGGATTCCCTCTTAAAATACAAGCATACACACACTCACATGTATTTTTTTAATCTAAGTTGATACTAACTCATTCTAAATTCAGGCATGGAGGCACATACAAGGTGTTGAAGAATTTTCTCAAACACAAGCTGGTGCATCATGACCCATCGAAATGTGGTTCTCTGCATTTGCTTGGGTACTTAATTGTATTTTTAGAAGCGTGATTCTGATGATGGATTTCGGTTGACCTATCTAGGATATGAGTATTTGTTGTTGTTGCTCGTCAAATAGGTGTTGGAAAAGATTTAGGTGACCATGCTTGACGGAAGGTTTTATTGATGCTGTCAAGTTTCTTTCCATTCATTCAATTTCTCTTCTTCTATCTTGCTCAAAATAATTCCTATGTTTTTATCTCTTACATAACCTTGATTTTTTGTTGTCGTCCTGGGTTAAGTACATATGCTTTCCACTCCTAACAAGCCTATTTTTTGAAAAGTATTGGTTAGGTGATTAACATTTGGTATCAGAGTAGATGCTACGTCGCAAGTTCGATTCCCATAAGGCGCGTCGGATTCAAGACCCGGTCTTTTTGGGGTAGTATTGGCTAGGTGTACCAGCAAAGATGATTGATTGTACTTGTCACCGCTTGTTGCATCAAAGAATATGCTTTTATGAAGGTTTGTTACTCTTTTTATTTTTTAGGTCTTATTTGAATGTTATTAACAAGAATCAACTCCTGATGTCTTTTTGTAGCATGTCATGCCCAATTTTAAGTAAAATTTATCCATAATTTTATATACGATTTATTTGATATGTATTTTATACAAAGTTTTAAATAATGCTGAGCTCGGTTAAAATTATTGGGTTCTAGCTCGATTACAATTTTAGTCTCTCTCTCCCTTTATCTTAGACTAAATCTTTTGACCTACCCATTAAAGTGGGGTATTCGTGATATTAAGTTGAATAGTTGTTATTTGTGTGTCAGTTTATTGGAAATGAGGATTGTTAATGACTGGAAATTTGAGGAAGAAAATATACTACATCACTATGCGAGATACTCATAAATGAGTGTGTGTTCTTCCAATGTTTGAATGTAAAGCAGAATGTGTTTTCCCAATTACAGCAGGCGTATCGGTGATTCAATTATAGAAAACAAAGAAATAATAGAATGAGAGGAGCTACGAACTACCCAAGAAGAAGGACATGCGAATGACTAGAATTGAATTAGATGAATTCAATCAGGCGTCATCAGAAACAAAACTGTAATCCCCTCCCATGGAGAGTGGTATTTTCGAGAGGGTGATTGAGAGTTGAAAGATTTCTCAACAATTGTTGTCACCGATAATCTGGGGAGGGGTGGGAGCCTGCAGACTGGTTCTACAAACAGGGCAAACAGGGTTGCGAGCGAGCCACTGATCGGCACAATGGACATGAAAAAAGTGTTTACAGATGGGAAGAACCCGCGCCTTCTGCCCCTTGTCGACGTTCTCCAAGCAGACGATGCACTCCCACCCCTCCTCGGCGTCATCAATCACCGGCAGCTTCTCCAACTCAGACTTGGACAGGCCCTTGGAGGCCGTCTTCTGATCCGTCGCCTCCACCCTACTCCTGCGTGTCGCGTATAACACCAAACACATATACACCGCGAACACCGCGCACGTCCCCAAGAACGGCAGCGCAACAGCCACTAAAATCCCCAGAATCAACATCAATCACAAGGGGATCGAAAAGCCAGAGAGACTTAAATAGAGGTCGAAACGCTGGCAGACGGCAGGGCCTGTAAAGGAGAATAAGAGTCCATCCGTTAACTGACGGCTTCCCTTCTGAGGATCCTGTGCCGGAGATGGATCGAAAGAAGGGGCTCACCTTTCCGGAGACGAGAATGGGCGTAGAGAAGAGTCATGTTGAAGTGGGAGGGAAGCGTGGGAGAGAAGGGAGGGAGGAAGCAGGGGTTTATAAACGAGAGCGGAGGCAAATTTGTCATTCTGACGTGGGAGCGTGTGTTGTAATTATCTCAACGCGGAATCAACTTAAAAAAGGACTCCTCTTTCATCTTCCCAAACCGAGCCATCCGGAGTACAGCTGCACCATTTAATTTTCCTTCATTTGGGATTTGGTGCTTGGACCGATAAAATCTCTGTTTTAAGTTTAGAAATACCCTTGGATCAGTCGCAGGTGACGACGAACTCCAGTATAAAAACCTTAGGAATACCCTTGAAACCTGACCTGCCCTCCCTCGAAATCCAGTACAAAAACAAACGGAGAAGAAGGTGTCTAGTAGACGGAGACAAAGAGGGTCGCCTCCCCCTCTCTCACATTCCTCATCAGTTTGGCTTCATAACGGATAAAACCGCTCAAAACTATTTAAAAATCCGCAGAGTATACCTAAAATAATTGATCCTCTCTCACCCACTCAGCCTCCTCCCCTGTCATGGGAATTCAACAGAAATATGATATTTATCTGCTTTAAGGTCATATCTGGTTAACCTTTAAAGTTTTCGTATCTGACTTTTTTTCTTTTTTTCTGTATATTTAGAAAAGTAAAAGCAAACACATAATGATAATGATACAAAGATCGAAATCCGGAGAACCAGGAGAGAGTATTTATTAGCGTTCACAAATATTCACAAGAATTACACATGAATATATTCGATTGATTGAAGACGTCCCCAAGTATCGGCAAGCATGAAGTACCAGGATGCCCCACCCTGAAAGCTGGGGCATTGACTCTCACCTCCCTAACAGACTCCATTAATGAACCTCACGGGCTTCTCTTGATCTCGTAAAAAACAGAAAAAAAAAAAAAAAAAAAACTAGTTGCTAGAGAGTAGGGGGGAAATTTGGCAAAAAGACAAAAAGCCCAAGCGTGAAACAATTGATCTCGTTTTCTGAAATTACATCCACCGTTGTACGGAAAGCTTCCATGGCTGAAGCAGGTGATGGGTCAAATCTTGATTCCCTTCTTTTTTGAAGACGATCGACGCGCGCCATAGCCGAATATGAATGCCCGGTTCAGTAGCATACGTGTAATATATAGGAAGTTTCAAGAAAGACGTACAGCAAGAAATGGCGAAGAAAGAAGGAAGAACCCAGGCAAGAACAGAGGGGAATCGGCTTCTGTTGTGACAAGACTGTAATATTTAGTTGTGGAGAGGATTGGGTCCCGAGGGGACGAGTCTTTTCTGCACGCCGTACCTCGGATCGATCTCGTCATCGGGAGATGACGGTGGAGGCGGGTGTACCGGGTACCGGTGATTTCTCATGACGCGGAAGCAGAAAGGCAGTTGAGGAGGCGAACTGGAGGCATGGCGATGGTGGTGGTGGCGGCGGTTGTGGTGGCGACGGTGGCGAGCTAATGCGTCCGGCAAGGGGGATGGATACGACGAAAGAGCCGCGGGAGTTGCTGAGAGGAGGAGGAAGAGAAAGGCGAAGAGGAGGAGAAGAAAGACCTTCATGCCTGAGACCCAATTCGTGGAGAAGGAAGGAGATGCGGAGAATGTGACAGGAAGCGGGAGCGCGAGAGGAGGGAAGGCGGTGATGGAGGTTTTAAACGTAACGGCAAGACGTCCATGGCTATGTATTTAATAAATTGCTGGCCCGAAAGAAAGAAGAAAAAAGAGATCTTTTAAAATCTGAGCTTTAAATAAACCTAAAGAGACGTCTTGTAATTTCCAATCCCCTCCCCGCCTTCAAAGTAACAAACATGTAAATATTTATGGCTTTTTTTTAATTAATAAAATATAAAAAAATTATTTAATCTGCCAAAAAAAACGGGTAGTAACAAAATTATTCACTTCTAAGTCGACCCGACCCAGCTCCGAATATATTTGTAAGGAATGTGTAAGAATTGCATTCGGAGGAGGAAGGGTATCAAGCTATATACGACATATTGTAGCTATTGAGACTTAAGACTATGTTTGGAATACAAAAAGTGGACTGAGGTGACCCGACCCAACTCCGAATATATTCGACTATGTTTGGAATACAAAAAGTGGACTGAGGTGATCCGACCCAACTCCGAATATATTCGTAAGGAATGTGTAAGAATTGCATTCGGAGGAGGAAGGGGTATCATGCTGTATACGACATATTGTAGCTATTGAGACTTAAGACTATGTTTGGAATACAAAAAGTGGAGAGAAAAGAAAAAGGTTTTTTTTGTCTTGTGTGTGTCAAGAGGCTAGCCAATACAACATCCTTTCCCTCTATTTATAACTAGACGAGTATTTAAATACTTAATTATTATTATTTTATAAATACAAAAAAATTACTAGTTTTTTATATTAAAAGAGAAACATAATGTTATAAAAATATAAAAATGCATTCTAAATTACACTTTCACAAGCTTCTACAAAGGGGCCTTTACAACTTCTAAAAGCACTTTTACTTAATAAAATGGAAATAACTTTTACTTAATCAAGTGAGAAGTGTCTCTATAGTCACAACAAGCCTTGGATAGAAAAGATATTCTGATTCATATAAACTCAACATATTTGTTCTCACTAATCCATGTGAGTACTTGCTCTGATACCACGTGAAGTTGGGTCTAAGTCCTATCCCAAAAATGATTAGTCATCTTATAAAACCTTTTTAACAACAAATAAACTCAACATATTTGTTCTAATTAATCCATATTGGACTATTCTTTTTAACACTCCGCACTTGCCTAGTTCATGGAGCTACGTAAGTGTACGTAACTTCGTCCCTTTCGGCTTAACCACCCATTCTCTTTGTTCTCCTTTCCTATCCCACATAACCAAAGAAGAGACGTGAAGGGATGCCTACCCCTCCAATTTCCTCTACCATGTGTGTGAGCGGGCAAGGAAGAGAGAAGGGTGAGGTTTCTGAAAGGGTTCTACTCAAGTTGACTGAACAGAATGTGGGAACACAAGGGACCTGTGAAATGTAAGACTTTGCCAGACGTTTGCCTTCCAAACCAACTAGTCTACAGGGTTTTCGTAGTACGAACCGTGGAAGGGAACAAGGTCACCGGTTCCGGCAACAAAGTGGTCGGCGACACACGAGACAGGAGTGTTTTGATTTAGAGCTCTAGCTAGTTTGTGTCCTTGGAAGACCGGAGAGGATGTGACAGGATGTACTGAGATTTTACCGTGAAAAGATGAATTGCCCTTGATGTCTCCGGGTCATGCCTGACAAGCATTTAGTCTATCACAAGAAGCGTCGCTACCTAGTAACAGCAAGAAGCACTTACTCCATAGGCGGCATAACACAGAAAAGGAGATTGGCTTGCGATGATACTTCCGAGCGCAGGTTCATCAAAAGGCTGAGTTGTACCTGTGAGGAGGACCAGTCAGAGCATCTTCCATTCCCGTTCCAGAAAGAAGAATGATGGGCGACAGAGAAGCTGAACTGGGTCCACTCTCATGAATGAAGATCACATGAAGGAAGAGTTCTGGCGCCTCAAAATTTATGGCTTACGCTCAGTTTTGCCTCGTCCTATATGGAGGCCTTCCAATAAGCAAAAGTCATTAATTATATATGTTTAGTTATAACTAAGCTTTAAGTACATGTTGAGTTTATATTGTTGGTTTAGTCATTGAACAAGATTTTAAGTCGTTTAGTATTTCTATTATATAGTGAATACAAAGAAGTTTATCGAACGGAGGCTACAACTAACCTAGACCAACAACATGAAGAAGGGTTTGGCATTTGGTTTAAACAAAAGGTTAGTTGTGTCAATCAACTATATGAGCTTACGATCATTGTGTTTATTGAATATTTTTGAATATTTATTATAGGTCAAAACTCTAGTAGCTTGTAGCCAACTTGAAATGAACAGTAATATCCACTGTCTTGGAATGGATCCTATATCAAGTAACAACTACTCATCTTGTATTGTTAATGGCATGCATATTCACATTGAACAGTTTGAGGTAAATTGTAAGACTCAAAACAACAACGTAGTTGTGAAGGGGTATTATGAAGATAATTACTTTGATTATTATGGGGTCGTAACTGATATAATTGATTTACGATATTTGGGCAATAATTTTGTTTATGTACTCAAGTGTAAGTGGTTAATATCTTGAGGACATAGTGCAATGATGACCCTTTTGCATTAGAGTTTCAAATCAAACAGGTATATAACATGAAAGACCCAAATTATGGTGGTTTGTGGCGCATAATTCAAAATTTAGTTGTGGGAAATGTGTTTAATATGTTAAAGCAACAATTTTTTTTACTTGATTAAATGACTGCATACCTACAAGAATTGTCAAATATTAATCTCCATCTTGACCAAGTAGACGATGATGTTGGCCCATTGACAAAACCAAATGTTTCTCCAAATCATATCATTGTATTAATGGTTGAGGATGAAGACAAAGAAGAAATATAAATGAGGAAGATGAAGTTAAGGTAGAGGACAAGAACAATGAAGAACAAGATGAAGCAAGAGAAAAAAAAAAGTTGACTAAGAGAGGGAAGAAAGAGATGAGGATATATAATATTTTTAGATGACAATGAATCTGAATATTTATTTCATGGGTCTACAATATTAGTTTTTATAAAATTATTTATTTCAAACATTATTATTGTTATTCTATTTTTAGAAATAACATTCTTGATATTTTAAAATTACACCATATACAGGTTCATGATATATCATGCCTCCTTGTTCACCTAGGCTACCACCATTATCACGCCATGCATCATCCAAGGAGATGGTTTCAACAAAGCCACCATTTGAAATGCATGACAATGAGTTTCTAGGGAGGGATGATTGAGTCCCATAGACACAATATGATAGTCAACTAATTATTATCACTCTCTGTTAAATTATATTGTTGATGATCTGCTGAGAGACCTTAGTAGGAGGATCCGTTAAGTTTTGAAATTGGCAACATAGGGCATTGGAACTCCATAATCCACTTTTCACTCATTGGGTGGGTCATGCATTGAGGACTTATATCGAGGTGAATGTAGCAAACTTCAAAGCCAACACCCAAGACCAAATAGTTTGTTTTTATCATTACATTGAGGTAAATATTACAAATTAGTCAATTATATTTTCCTTTATTTTTTACAATGTTAACTTTGATATTATTTTGTGTTATAGGAGAAGTTTGATGGTTACTTGAATAGTAATATGGTAGAACAAGCTATAATGCATGTTGTATTGGGTGCTACATTTTGACAACACCAGGTTGTTATGCATGTCTACTATAGAGAGCATGAAGGTTACCACATGACACTGTCTACTCCCTATAGAGGGATTTCCCTCAAGGACTGGGAGTGTTTGTGCATGAACATGTTTAAGGAGGAGAGGTTCCAGATAATTAGATTTTTATGGATTGTGTTTTAAGATATCAGTTATTTTTATTTTACTTTTATCTAATTTTCATTTGTAGAGATATTCCTTAGTAAATGTCAAAAACATTAAGAAACAAAATGTTCAAAATGCTACTAGGTCAAAGTCTTTTATGCGCATCAGAGATATATTTAACTAGGAATATATTTTCTTTCAAACGTATCACTAATGTAATATATTTGCATGCATATATCCTTATAAATGTGTAGGGTACAAATTGCTTTGATATTGAGCAGTTTTGGACTATTGATTGGTCTGATTAAAGGTGAACTCATAGATCTTAAGAACAATATGTAAGTATAACTTTCTTATAAATATAATATTTTATTATAAACATTTTTTTAACTTACTTATGTTGGTTTTTTCCCATGAGGAGATGTAGCGGCTAGTACAAGAGGCATAGGAGGTTCGTGATGTGACGAGTTTATGGAGCTCGGTCTGGCTACGTTGAAGGGTTACGTTTGCCTCAACCGCCTCTACCTAGGAATGCTGGACCATCTTTGTCTCATACCACTATATGAATAGAGGAGTTAAAGAAAACTAAAGAGGCATTGTCCCATACTCAAGAGAAGCTTTAAAATGTACAATGTCATGTTGAGTAGTCCGACCATTGTACCGATGAGCAGAAGTGTAAGATGAATAACTTAAAGATGCAAATACAATGGTTCTTTTAGTAGATGCAGACTCAAAGTTAGCCACCCCCAGATTCTCTCGCTGATGGTGTATAGCTTTTATTATTTTTATATAAATTTTAATATTTAAAAATATATATAATTTTAAAATTTGTAGAATTTATTATTCATATTTTTAAATGAATTCATTTATTAGACAAATAAAAATAAATTTAAAAAACAAAAATTTATTTAAAATAATTTATTACCTACCAGAGAAGTTTCAAATTCACTGGCAAAGGGGCAACATTACCAATGAATTTATTTCTTAAAATTAGCATGGAAAGATTCAAATTATACCTTTATTTAAAAAATATTTATTAAAATAATTTTAACTTTTGCAAGTGAATTTAAAATTTCAAACCCAAGGTTGTGCGACTCAGGATCAGGATCTGACTTGTTGTAGCATGATCCCAAGTCGGGTCGACTCACCTAAGTCATCCTAGACATTTCTACAGAGCGACTCCACAAGAGAAATAAAAAATAATTCAAAAGATAAATAAAAATATGAAAAAAATATTCAATATGTTATATTATACGCTATATATAATTAGCTAAATATTGTAATGATTTGTGATGCATAAAATTAGTGTGTCGTGAGTCTATCATGACTTAATGTGTCATATATAATTATTTAAACATTGTAATGATTTTTATACATAAACTTAGTGTGTCATGTGTATAAGTACCTATTTTATAGGAGAGAGAAAACACAAATATAAAGTGTAATAGTATAAAATTTTATTTTGATATAAGTTATAATCTTTTTTATTCGAATTGGAGTACCAATTTGGATACACTAAAATCTAAGTTGGATCGACTGAGTCGAATCAGGACTACCCTAATCGAGACCAAACTTAGGGCGAGCCGGAAAGGATTTGGCCAAAACAAATGAGTTGAGTCCCTCCTTATGACTCAAATCATCTAGTCCAAAATTTGTTCTAACTTGCACCAATCGCAAATAGAAGCTTTCAACTTCTTACTTGGTCCTTTCCTCCAATAATTCCGATACTTGACTCAGTGGTATAATCTTCTACAAAGAAACTTGGTAAAAATGACATTAAAATAAAAAATTAAAAATAATAACTTAAAAGATATCTTCATTTTGAGTTGGAAAGGATTCAGTCGAAAACCCAAAATAGAAGAATCGAGCAGCTCCCTACGATTTGACTCCCAAATACAAAATTTGATTCAATGCAATGAAACGTAAAATCATGCAGTGAACACACTATTCACTGTGCTAATATCTATTACTTTAGTGTTTATCAATTATAATTTCTAAAAATGATTGATTATATTTTCCTATAATTATTATTATTATTTTATATTATGCTCAAATATAAGAGCCTTTATCCATCATAAATGTTTAAGAAAAACATATTAATATATGGATTAGTTAAATTGACATTAATTTTTCAATTACTTAATAAATATATTAATTGTATTTCATAAAACTAAACAAACATAGACATAATCTTCTCTCCTTTATTCCCTTAACATATAATTCGGTCTTCTTTATTCATTTAGTTATTTTAATTTTTTTAAGTTGTTCATTATTTCTTAACCTAATTATTTTTTAAACCTTGCTATTAATAAAATTAATAATCAAAATAATTATTATATTAATAATTTAAAATTAATAAGAATTAATAATATATAATTAACACATTAACACATTAATGCTTGATATTAGCATTATTATTACCTATTTAATGTTATTATATTTTTTTGTTATTATTATAAATTATTATTTATATAATTTATTATTATGATTTCTTGTATCCAATTAATAAATATAAAAATGATACAAATTAGTGTTTCTTGTAGCCATTCAATCTATGATGTGTTTATCATACATTAATAGATTCATTACCTAGTAGTTATTAGCCTATATCTCCTCCCAATTTTTATGTAAGAACTACCATAGAATTTTTATGTAAAATTGTTACATAATATCCACTTAATGAAAGGGCTTACATAAGTTAAATGGCTAATGTTAAACCATAAACTAAGATTAATTATATTTCCTAATATTAAACTATAACCTTTGTTAGATTTTATGGCCTAATCCATTATAAAGGCTAGTTGTAAGATGAGAGAAAGAGAAGAAGAAGAAGAGAGAAGTGTGTTAAGTTGTGGAGCCTAATCAATGCTTTACGCTGAGTTGGTCCGCAGATTGACCTTCATGGTATCGTCGCCGTGGTGGTTGGAAAGGGGGAGGAACCTCCAAAAAGTCCACGATGTATAAACTATTATATCTTTATGGGCACTTTAGAAATTTCACTCTTGTAAAGCGGTTGCCCTAATTTTCTCTTTAGAACTTGGAGGGGGTGGTGGAGGAGTATCTTGAATTGCGGCCCGCGAAAGAGGTTAGAGAAAAAAAAACTATAAGTGTGTGCAATTTCTCTTGTAAACTATTTCATCTTCATAGTGGATTACTGTAGCAGTGGAAGATAGGACGTAGTCTCACCTTGAGGTGAACCTGTATAAATCTTGTTGTATTTTCGTGTTTTTTTTTCTTCTTCCGTAATTATTATTATTGCTCTTGTTAGTTTGGAATTAGGACATCTAATTCCTACAAGAAGAAAAGAAAAGAGGTAGGAGAGTGGATGAATAGAGAAGGAAGAAGAAAGTGAGCATGAATTTTATAGGGAATGAGAACTTTCACCCTTAGGTCTTAGTTAGGGTTAGCTCCTCTCACCTTAATTTATACTAATAAGTCTTTGGATAATTACAAGAATACCCCTTGACCACTTAAGGAGAAAAAATATCATAATATAAGCTTGATTACATCATATTCTTTCAACACTCCCCCTCAAGTTTGGGGTTTTTGCTAGTGGTACAACGACATCAAACACCCGAAACTTGAAACCTGAATGTTGAAGTGTACTTGCTGAAACTGCTTTGATGAAAATATATTCAAGCTGATTCTTGGAATGAGTGTAGTGCATACTAATAGCTCCAATATTGAGTTTCTCATGAATATAATGATAATCAATCTCCATGTGTTTTGTCCTTTCATGGATTTTTAATAATGTGAATAGTTGTTTGATTGTCACAATGAAGTAGTACAAGGTCTCCACTAGAAAACTAATCTCTGCAATTAAGGATTAAAGCCATAACATCTCACTATTTGCTTGTGTGTCATACCCTTGTATTCAGCCTTTGCACTGAACTGAGCTACAATACTTTATTTCTTACTATGCCATGTCAATAAATTGTCACCAACCATTATAAAGAAACCAAAGGTAGATTTCCTATCATCAGGAGAACCCACACAGTCAGCATATACAAATCCTTCAACTCTAAAATGCCCATGGTTCTTATATAAAAACCCTTGCCCTAAGCTCTTGTTCAAAATTTTCAATATCCTTTCAAGATCTTGCCGATGAAAAAGTTGAGGTTTATGCATGAATTAACTAATAACACTTACAACAAAAGAAATATTTGGTCTAGTAACAATCAAATAAATCAGCTTACCAAGAAACTTGCTAACATAAACTTCATTTCCAGATTCTACACACAATTTGACATTCAGGTCCATATGAGTGCCAAGGGGCCTACAACAAAGCATTCTTATTTCTTTAAGTAAGTCCAACACAGACTTACTTTGAGATCAAACAATTCCATGTTGAGATTGTAGCACATTAATTCCAAGAAAATATTTATCAAGTGCATGATCTTTAGTTTGAAAAACTTTGCCCAAGCTTTCCTTTACCTAGTGAATTCCCCTTTAGTCACTCCAATGAGAATGATAATGTCCACATTAACAACCAAAAGAATAACGCCATTATTAGTATATCTAACTAACATAAAATGTACTATTTCACACCGCTTAAAATCAAACGCACAAACCACTTTATTAAATTTATCAAACCATGCTCGAGAAGATTGCTTGAGGCCATAGTGTTAGGTCTACACAACTCCTCTCTACCACAAAACCAAGTGGTTGAAGCATGTATATTTCTTCCAGGAGATCACCATCAATCAAGGCATTTTTTACATCTAGTTGATGAAGAGGCCAATTACAATTAGTAGCAAGAGAAATCAGAAATCTTATAGAATTAAGTTTGGCAATTGAAAAAATTGTCTATTAATAATCAATACCATATATCTGACTAATCCTTTAGCAACCAACCTTGCTTTTAATCAAGGAATAGATCCATCCGGATTGTGTTTAACATAAACAACCATCAACAGCCTACAACCTTTTTTCCAAGTGGTAATGAAATCGAATCCTATGTATGATTACTATGTAAGGCAATCATTTCCTCCTCCATGGCAGCTCTCCATCCTAAATCTCTAAGAGCATCAATATCTTGGGAATAGATGCAAGGTCGGTGAGTAGATATAACATGAGAAATAGGATGAGAGAGAGAATCTCTTTGAGGAGCACAAGAACGCGGTTATGTATAGAGAGCTATATGACAGGTATTAAATGAAGGCCTAATTATAGGAGAAAAAGAAGGGGAGTTAATAACTTCAAAATTAGTTGATGGGGTAGGTGATTGGTTTGGTAGTGGAGAGGAAGGAGCTTGTACCCATTGGCCTAATTTGTAATCTTGTTGATGTTGATCGAGCTGATCAAAGGATTCGACTCGTTCGGGCATACCTATAGAAATTTCAAAAGTTGGAGGAGAGGATCCTTTGGAGTAAAAAAGTTGATCCTCAAAGAATGTAACATCATTAGAAACAAAGGTTTTACATAAAATAGGATTATAGCACACATAACCTTTTCAATTCTTGGAGTATCCCAAAAAAAACATGTAAAAAGACCAGATCAAGTTTATTTCTATTAAATAAAAGATTATGAAGGAACACACACAACCAAATACTTTACCAAGAAGTTGAAAGACTTTTTCATGAGGTAGAATTGATGAAAAGGGTGTTATTTGGATGAGGACACTAGAAAGCATATGATTAATAAGATAACATGCAATCAAAATAACACAAGGTTAGTAAAACTGTGGAACATTCATGGATAATAATGGGGTTTGAGCAACTTCTACGAAATGTCAAATTTTCCTTTCAACAACACCATTTTGTTGTGGTGTATATGAGTAGGATGTTTGATATATGATCCATTTGTCGATGCAAAATGATTGAAATTCTGACAATATATATTCTTTGGCATTCTTTGAACGAAACACTTGAATTTTCTTAAGAAACTGAGTTTCAACCATATAATAAAAATACTCAAATATAGAGAAATATTTAAATATATTTTTATTAAAAATAACCAAGTTACTCGAGTACAATTATCCACGAAGATAACAAAATACTTTGATTGATTTATGCTAGGAATGAAAACAAATCCCAAACATCTGAATGTACCAAAGAAAATGGACTAAGACTACCTTCTCAGAAAGTTCACAGGATTACTTTGAAACAAACTTCAAAGAAGGAACTAAAAAATGTAGCTTGCTCAAAGAGGGATGTCTCAACCGATTGCGTGTTGAGTAGCTTGTTGAATAATATGTGGAGGTGCAGAGGTCATGGCTGAAATGATATCATTATCTAAAAGTAAAGTCCTCTTTTATTGCCTCCACCAAACACATGTTTGGTTTGGTTGTCTTGGAAAACAAAATAAAAAGGATAAAAGGTGATAAAAATATAAGACTTATGGAAATTTTGGAACATGAAAAATTAGACATAAGAAAGGATGGGGACAATGATAAAGAACCAATTCCTTGAACCTTGGTCTAAGATCTATCAATAATTAAAAAAAAACTGATCAGTATGAGATGGAGACAAGGTGGGCAAGTTACCTAGTTTCCCCGTAAATCCAGGGTGAAGTGTTGGAACATGGAAAAAATGATATAACTATTGTAGAAATAGTGGCAGGAGAAGGATTTGTGGATGAGGCCAACATCCATTTCAGCATTTGAAGCACATCATAGTCCTCTTCTATGAGAATTTTGGTGGTTGGTTGGGGTGAGGAACCAACTTCTTCATTTTTTGTAACATCAAATGTTTGATTCATGTGAGTTTTTTTTTTTTATGAAGCTTCCAACACTTCTGGAGCATATGGTTATTTAATCCAAAATAAGAGAAAACCTAAGAAATAGATGAGTCCTTGGAGGCTTCTCTAAAACTCTGGCCTCTACCTTTGGTTGTGCCATTAATTCAACCTCGGCCTCTTCTTGGCTGAAATACAGAGCATGGTGGCACATATATCATCAAAAGTAGTGGAACTCAGAATATGTTTTTTGGTAACATTGAGATACACCTGAAGGTTGGCATGGCAAATAGTTCTAATTAGTTCTTTTCTAATTAATATATGTGGAATATAATTGATCTAACTTCTACCCTTGCAAGAAGCCTCTGAATCGGGTAAAATAATCATTCAAATTATCAGATTGTTTGGTGTTGTACATGGCCTGAAATACATCATAAAGTCTTCAAAGACTATCAGTACTTGAATAAAGTTTAGAACATACATCCTATATGATTTTAGTGGTTTCAAGATGAACCATATTATTTGCCACAGATTCTTCCATTCTATTGATTAGTCTTTCAACCACTTTTTGTAACTAATATCTTCTTTATTGATAGAAGGAGGTGACATGATTAAATGATCATCCAAGTCATGTGTGATGAGAAATCTCTTAATGGATTGAGACCAAGGCAAATAATTAGAGACATCCTTTAAAAGAATAGTAGTAATTTTTCAAATAATCATGTTTCCCAAAATCATGAGATTAATGATAATTTTCAGCCATGATCAAAAGTTGGAGTTGAAGAATTCAAAGAGAAGAAACCCAACTAAAAACAAAGAAACAAGTTTATGTAGGCATACTTGCAATGGGATAAGTTCCTTCTTCAACAACTTAAGAGCTTAAAGGAGAAAAAAATATATGGCTATGTTGAATTCTTGGACCTCATAAACAACAACAAAAAAAAAATCCTTTTTTTTATATAAAAAGACCAAGTAATTAAGAGGTTTGAAGCCACATGAAACATAATTCAATGACTTGAAGTATCAATACCTAAACTAGGGTTTTAGCCAACAAAAAAATTATGAAATCTCACAAACCAAAAGGAGACTTGAAAACCCCTCTAAGAGGAGTTTTAGAAATTGAAATGGCTATCCAGAGAAACCCACAATAGTGGTTTTGGCATAGGTTAGAGCCAAAAAAAATAAAAAAAATAAAAAAATGAAGGTTTTAGCCAACAAAAAAATTATGAAATCTCACAAGGAGACTTGAAAAGCCTACTAAGATGAGTTTTAGAAATTGAATTGGATATCCAAAGAGACCCACAATGCTGGTTTTATCATAGGTTAAGAGCACAAATAAAAAATCAAGGTTTTTTTTTTATAAAAAAAGTTGTAGAATTGATGAGCAAGAAAGAAAAATTACAGGTACATGCCTTACTCAAATCAATGAATTAACTTGATGAATTAAGACAAAGGAAGGTTAGAACAAGTATTAGTAAAACTTATCTTGGCTGGAGAAGAGATTTTTCAATCACTTGTGTTGTCTGATATAAAAAAATCTGCATCGAAGGTTTGTATGTCTGAGATTCTTTTTAGCTTTGCATGGAACTTTTGAGTAGCTTTAAACCTTAAACCCTAGAATTTATACTCTAATAGCATGTTAGATTCTATAGTTTAATCCATAGTAGAAGCTAGTGTTAAGAGGAGAAGAAGAGAGAAAGAGGAAGGAGAGAGTGAGTACGAACTTTAGTGAGAGAGAGCTTTCACCTTGAGGTCTTAATTAGGGTTAGCTTCTTTCACCTTAATTTATATTGATAAGTCTTGATAAAATGGCAAGAGTAGCTATTGTGTCACCTAAGGAGGAAAAATAACATAACATAGGCTTGATTATGTCATATTAGAACAACCTTAACCTAAGATTAATTGTTACCTTTCCACAAAAGAGAGAGGAGATTGACAACAAAAGAGCCAAAGAGGTAGCTCCGACGTAAATGAGAAAAGAAAGGGAAGAAAATTGCCAAAAAAGGGTGTCCCTGATACTTAAAAAATGGAATCCGATGCAGAAAGAGGTGATAGAGGCTCAGGGATGATTGTGGTAGCGGCTAGGGCAACGGTAGAAAACCCTAATTATTGGTTTTCTGCTGATCAGAATCGGCAAGGTGGGTATGCAAACCATGACTCACTCAGACTTTGGTCCTGACCCATCGAATTCTCGTTTTCCAGGGCGATTCAACCCCAGGGAACCGAATCGTTACAAGCAAAATCCGGGTTTACTCCCTCAAATGGTGAGTCAACCTGCAGAGTCACCAAACCATGTTCTTGAATTGTCACAAATCCTAGTACCCTCCGACAGGGCTGCTCTGGGAAAAAATCAGGTATATAGTAGAATGTGTAAACGGGAAAAATCATAAGAGAGTTGTTTGAAATCAACGATAGATTAAAGGAAGTCAATGACATTGCTAATGTTTTCACTAATTATAGAGGAAGAAAATTGCTTCATGCTGCTCCAAAACCATTTAAGGAGCAATTACCTCATGAGAAAATACCCTTTGAAGTTCTATGCTTAATTGCGTTTTGATTGCAAGGATCTCTGTGGCATCTTTATAAATGTTCAGGGAGTTCTCTTCTCATCCGACCAAACACGAGAGAAAAATACATATCACGGAATCTCCTCAAGTAGCAAATCCCGACAAGTATCTCAACTTATTTACCAGGAAAATTGGAGCATTAGATTGTTGACTGGCTGCGCTTTAGATTTGCTCTGCTAGCCACCGGATCGCGCCGGACCCAGGGACCTCCAGTGATAGCTAGCAGAGAGGCGTTACGCTTGGGAGTCTTTTTTGAGTTTTAAGCGCGAGGGTTTTGGGTTTAGCATTGCGCTCTTCCATTTCGACTCCAAAACGGCTGAGGCCAGAAGAACCCAGGAAAAGTAGGCCAGAACAGAGTGTGTGAACCGTGAAGAGGGCGCTTTCTTGGTTCGATGTGGTTTTTGTGCGTCTTCTACCACAGGTTACTGGACTACCGGCGACCGGAAGTTGAAGCACTTGCTGAACTCTTTGGTGCATTTGCTGATACTCTGGAAGATGACCATAGCCTTCAGTGGAAGCTGCCTGAAGATCACCACCCAGATTCCCCTTTCCATTTCGTCTCGCTTCCTTCAGATGAAATCGCCAGAAACATCGCCAACCGTAGTAAGTCTTACACTTTCTCCGTTATCTTCTCTACATTCTCTCCTTTTTAAGAATGGAAGACGAAAATCTGTTAATGGGTGTCCTTCCCTTCCGGTATGTTCTCGTTGCGTGTTAAAATTCTAACCTGCTAATTAAATGTTTCTTAGAGTATGTAACCTTCCTCTCCAGAAAAAAAAAATCATTCTTCCACTTGAACAATTGTGTGAAAAAATGCATAGCTTGCGTAGAACTTCGTTTTGGGCGCAAAAAAAAAAAAAATGATGCTCTAACTACAAAGACTGAAGGTACTAACAACCTCATGAAAAATGCTTCGTGTTTTCATCCTTGATTATCCACATGTTCGAGTGGAAAATTATTCCAAGCTGACCTGCATCATTATGCAACCATCATCTCGGCTCTCTTGGCCTAATTGTTTATAAAGAAGTGTTTGAATTGATTCAGAGAAAGAAGAACGAAAGCATTTTTAAGTTTGTTTACGAGATTTTCAGGAAGTGAAAAACAAATCCTTCTTCTTAATCTGTAAAACTTGAACCTGAAAACGGCAATACATTAGACTAGATTAAGATGGATTAAGTACCTGATCTTGCTGGTATTCTCTCGAAGACATGACAAACCTGCAAGAGAGAGTTATATAAATGTTTGTCAAGGAAAATGGAATAGTTTCTCTCCACTTTTATACTGAGTTCCTTTAATGAAGGTCAAACTCTACATCACAAAATACAAATTAATGAAGGTAAAACTGATCTGGACCCCATAGGATGGATTCCCAGGGATGGAATGGAAACCTCTATGAGGTATTTGGCCATAGAATGTCAAGACTTCTGTAGGTCATGAGGTTCAATCCAGAGCCACAGAGGCATTTTCTATAAATGAATTTCTTCAAATGGACTATCTGTATTCGAGATAGACAAACACTCTACCAAAATAGCAAGATGAAATATTTTATTGCATTTAGGGCTTTAAGCAAACAAGATGCCGAAGATGTTTTTTCCTTGTCGGCTTTCTATTATTATTTAGTATTAACTTTGTTTCTCTAAGTCTAGTTATTGATTTTCATTTACAATTCACAAGTAGCTATTTGGGTTTGATTTTCATTTATATTTTAAAAGTAGTCAGGCCAATCTGTGACTTCATCTATATAGCATCAGCCTTGGCCAAAAGAAGCTAGAGCTGAGTATAAGTTTTGAGAGCACCCTCAAGACCAGCTGTATCTGACGAACGGGAATCAGCAAAAAGTGTCTCTCTGAGTGATTTATCATTTGGCACATATAAATGACCTTTAAACCACAGGAAATTGATAAGATGGCCATTGCTCAGGCTGTAAACATACCTTGTGCATAAGGTCCAGCAACTGTAAAGGACTATACTCTGCTTCAATCCTATCTATATTCAAGATAGACAAGCACTCTGCTAAAGGAGTAAGATGAAATATTCATTGCATTTAGTGCTTTAAGCAAGCAAAATACCAAAGGTTGTCTTTTTCCTTATAGGCTTTCTGTTATTATTTAGTTTGAAATTTGTTTGTCTATTTCTAGTTATTGATTTGCATTTACAATTCTTAAGTAGCTATCCTGGTTTTGATTATTCATTTATATTTTAAAAGTAGCCCGGCCAATTTGTGACGTCCACCTGTATAACGTTCATTTATTCTTGTCCTAGGTGGTAATAGTTTGATAACTCATTAAATTGCAGGTATACTTATCAAGGGAATTTATCAACTGTGGGGGCAAGGGTGTTGCTATGAAGAATTGGAAGAAGAAATAAAAAGTTTTCCAGATGACCAGAAGCTGCCATATTTGACCGCGGAAAGTACATTCAAGATTGTTGTTGACACCTTTGGCAAAGTGCTCAGCCTTCAGGAGCAAAATGAACGGATCCACGGACTTACTTATATACCCTTCAAGGTTCCTTTTGTTCTCACTTTCTTTCTTAAAATGTTTGAGCCAACCTATTACATTGATTTTGCAATTTAACCTTGGCTTGCTGTTTCTTTTTCCCATAAATTTACATCAGCATGTGACAAGTTCAAATTCCAAATAGATATTTGCAAGCATATTACTCCGTGTTTGTTATGTGTGAGTGCTAAGTATTGATCTTGTGATGGTTATGTGTATTTGTACCTATTTTCTCGATCTTGTGATGGTTATGTGTATTTGTACCTATTTCTCATTGGTGCTATTGGAAGCATGCACTGACCAATGCATTATGTCAAGTGATGTTATCATATCTAGCTGTCAGTTGTGTGCCTCTCACACACTTTTTTTTTTTTTTAAGGTTAAAGTTTGCATCACACTTGCTTTTACTCTTGCTCCCTTTTCTAATGTCACATAATTTGGAGAATAAAAGAAAATGCGTTGACATTTTTTTACCTACTTATGCATTAACACTTGTATTGCATACTTATGCAGTTTCTGGTCCCATTTGTGTAAGGAAGATTTTGTAGTGGCTTGTAAAATACTTAGGACTGTAGCCATCATTGAGAAAAATATAGAAAATATGGGCCAGAAGCTTATGCACTAGTGTATTAAAGGATTATAGTGTCTCTTTTCTCCTTATTCTGCATTGATTTTGGATTAAATGGAGATCAATAAGTTGAAGCTGTAAAATTTTGTATCTCTCACTAACTAAAAAGAATCTTAATTTTGATTTCTACATTTTTTTGCTACCTTTCCTTACGTATTTTTCCTTTCCTTATTGTTGAAATTGTTTTCTCAGGGTCGTGTTAATTTACGAAATCCAGATCATAAGTTTTGGTATATGGAAATTGATGATTATGGGTCAAACAATGGTCTTCCACCGGTTGTTAGAAAGAGAATATTCTTTGGCCGTGAGGTTGGGGCTGCTGACAGGAAGCTTCTACCTATGTATCAGTTAAAAAGTCGCAGATACTTGGGCCCTACAGCGATGGATGCAGAAATGGCATTCCTCATGGCTAACCAAGCCTTGGCTCAACCAGGCAAACTAATCTTTGACCCATTTGTTGGCACGGGAAGCATTCTTATTGCAGCAGCACATTTTGGAGCCATGACAATGGTTTGTTGCACATGTTGGCTCATCTTTCTTGTCATTTATAGGGGTGTTTTGCAAGTAACCCTGGAATCTGCCCTTGAATAACAATGTTTTATTTATTGTTCAAATGTTCAAGTTTTTAAGGTGGATTAGGTATATTTTGATTACGATGAACTGCGTTTTTGTTTTATTTTCCTTGTTTTTTTATATGCTGAATGTGGTATGTAGTTCCTTGTAGAGCATAAACTCTTCATCATGGACCTGAACAACAGCTAGCTTTCTCAAGCAAGCACTTCACTTCTTCTGCATTGGGGCTGATGTGTGATTTTCAGGGTGCAGATATTGATATAAGAGTAGTACGTGATGGACGTGGGCCTGACTGCAATGTTTGGAGCAATTTCAAGCAGGTAAACTGTCTTTCTGTTTATGTGAAGTGAGTCTCTAACATAAATGTTTTGGCATATTTATTAGATATCGATAATAATAATAATAAGGATCTGGCTCCCCCCTCCCCTCTTTCAGAAAGAAAAAAGAAATGTGAAAGAGTTTTTTCTTTTCTTTGTTTAAATCATTCCAAAGGCCCTCTACTGGGATCTATTGCTTTGGCCTCCTGGAACTAAAAGCTACAGGGAAAAGCATTTTGGTCATTTTCTTGTTCCATTTTCCACAACTTCATTCATTTTCCTACAAGAATAGTAAAAAAGTCTATCAGGGTTTTTTTCTGCTTTTAATATCTTTCTATGTGAGCCATTGACCATTCATGCAGATTTGTTGCTTATGGTTAGACCCATTTTAAATTAGCGAAAATGAGTCTTTCTGATAAACAGTTTCAATTGAGATGGCAACTGAGGAAAGCCCAATTTTTTCTTCCCAATTAAAGAAATTCACAACTTTAATCGTTTTCCTACATGAATGGTAGAAAAGTCTATTAGTTTTTTTTTCTGATTTAATTATCTTTCTATGTCAGCCATTGATCATTCATGCAAGTTTGTTCCTTATGGTTAGACCCATTTTGCAAACATGTTGCTTAAATTAGCCAAATGAGTCTTTTTGATAAACAGTTTCATTTGAGGAGGCTGCTGAGGAAAGCCCAATTTCTTTCTTCCCATCTAAAGAAATGTTTCTAGTGATGCAGATGACACTTTGACTGAATTACTAATATACAACTTTGTGAATTTTCAAGTAGAGGGGTCCACAATGTTCATCTCTTGAAATTTCTTTTTCTTTTCTTTTGCTTAAGAGAAGTTCTGTATGATAACAGAACTGGGTTGGATCAGTGACTTCATTTTCTTTTTTCTTTTTACTTTTAATATACATTAAAACACAGGACTTTTCTATTTTTCTGTTTTTCTGAGGAAGTGAGTTTGTCTCTTAGGCTTCCATTTGTTTACTAGGTTCCAGTGCACCTATGTAATCTCTTTTTCTTTGGTAATTAAGTCTTTCACTATTCAAGGAAGAAAACGAGGAGAAGGAAAAGACAAAATTGTATATGTGGATCATTAATTGCAATCATTTTTTTTAGCCTGTTAAGAGGCTTAGAGGATCTCTCCTCCATCTTAGCTATTGGGAATATTTGAAATTTGTGGTGCTTGGTCATATTGATTGCTACTTGATCCATATTAGTTTACTTTTTGTGGACTTGAAAAATTTGCTCATGAGTTGGAATTTCCCATTACATTCATTTTATTGTTTACAACTTTGTAAGTTCTAGTAACCATAAAGCTGAATAGCTAATCCAGCCAAGCTTACTATTTGTACTGTTACTGTTCTTGCAGTATGGACTGCCCATGCCACTATCTTTGTTGAGGGCAGATAATAATCTTCCTCCCTGGCGTCCAGGCCTAAAAGAGGTAGTTTCCTTAGTGTATTATGGTGGTTAATTTCAATAAAAAGAAGTTTGAGTTTATGTGCATTTTATGTAGGGTTGGTATTCTATAATTGTGAAAGAAAGCTTGCATATTGGTTGTTATCATGGTTGTATTGTTATGACCTTTTCTATGTATAACATTTGTTCAGGTATTTGATGCAATAATTTGTGATCCCCCTTACGGAGTTCGTGCTGGGGGTCGTAAATCAGGTGGCAGAAAATTACTAAAAGGTACTGTGGGCCCTTATACTGTCCCTGATGAGAAGAGAGAGGACCACATACCTTCAACAGCACCCTACTGCTTGGCTGAATGCATTCATGATTTGCTTGACCTTGCTGCTCAAATGCTTGTCATGAGTGGTAGGCTAGTATTCTTCTACCCTGTGATTAGGGGTGATGATGAGGTTGTCGAGAATGTTAATTATCCGGAACACCCATGTTTTGAGTTGGTTGCTTCTTCTGAACAGATTCTTAGTTTACGGTATGGCCGACATCTGTTAACCATGGTCAAGACTGCATCATATAGTGAAGAATTGGCAGAATCTGCAAATAAGAAGCATATAGAGTTCAGAGAAAATCATCTTAAATGGTTAGAAGATGGTAAACTTCGTGCTGCAGTATTCAGCCCTACTGATCTGCATGTGGGGGTGGAGAGCAAATCAAAGTTTGATAGAGACTCAAAGCCAAAATACAGGGGTAAGTATGTGTAGTTTTATTTATGACTCATGCAGCATTTTGCCCGTCAATTCTGTTTCCCATGTTCTATGGTGATGGATGCAGATGGGATCAAATTGTTGTTTCTCAAGGTAAAGAAAGTTTTGTTGACTCAGAAATATTCAATTTTGTCAAATTTTGGGCGCCACTATGTGTAACCTAAATATACCTGTTCTCTTGCTCATGATATGTGATGAGATTGGATACTTGGAAATGAAACCATTTTAGCTTTGGCACGAACCAGTTTAGTTTTTCAAATTCGCCAAGCCAATTTATGATATCGTCAAACAGGAAAATTTAGAGAAGGGATCAGTTTTGCCCTCTGTTTACCTCTCGACAAGAACGTTGTGCTGTTACTGAGCAACAAGTATCACTCTTTTGCATGTTTTACTCTCCATGAATACGTAGAGAGCAAAAGAAAGTAGTCCCTCAATCTGGTGGCTCACATCACTGACAAAATGGCCTTTAAGGGGATCAATGAGATTGGACTTTCTAAAAGATAATTGCAGAAGTCAGAAGCTACCCTCTTTCTTCCCAACTATTTAGCATAAGATTTTCTCGAGCTTAAACCTTTCTTTGATACAAAATAAGTCCAAACGCTAAAGAGGAGCTACCTTCATTCTTTGCAACTATTAAGCATAAGATTTTCTCAAGCTTAAACCTTTCTTTGATACAAGATAAGTCCAAACTCTGAAGACAATTAACTTCAGTTGTGGAGCATAGGTATAACAACAATGATGAGGTCTTTTACCCACCAACACTTTCTTCATGTTAAGGCTTAAACAAACAATTGGCAACAAGAGTGAGAAAACAAATGCAGAGTTCTTTGTTGAATCTTCTCACAAGTAGTAGTGGAAGTTAGAAGTCTCTTCTCAAAGGCTACTTACATGATTTTTTCAAGCCTAAGCTACTCGGGTATCGTACTTGGAACCACCTAATGATGAATTTCTTGTGAAATATGAAACGAGACTAAGGTAGATGGACTCATATATTGGTCTTTTTGTGAGTAGGTCATACTAGTACTAAAGACAGAGAATATCTAATTTCCAGACTCCACAAAACTGAAAATACATTACATACTAATGACCATTTTGGAGTAATTAGTATTAGATTCCAGGTTTTGATACTTGAAAGGGTTTAAGGTTGAAAGAAAAAGAAGAAGAAGAGAAGAGAGAAGAAGAGAAGAGTACGTGTTGATAAGAAGAGAGGTGAAAACATGTAGAAGAGGGGAGCATTAGGGCACAAGGAGTGGAGCTCAAAATTGTGTATGAGTCCTCTCTAATCTTTCTTATTTATAATGATAAGTTTAGTAGAAAAGGCGTAAGTACCCTTGTGTATGATAGAGAATAAAAAGCTCTAAAAACTCTTAGAAATTACAAGTTGTGCCAAGGAGGTCCAAGTGAAGATTTGTCAGCCAATTCTCCTTCACATACCGTGTCATGCCCATGAAGGATGTGCCAAGGAGGTCATTCAAGTTGTAGACTGAATGGAAATTGTTCTCTTCTTCATGTATGAAGAGAGCTTCGTTTCTTTCAAATTAATTCAATTTTTCTTGCATTGCCATGATCCAAAAATCATGTTTTCAACTTCAACAAAGCTTTTGGGATCTGTTTGAGAACCGAAGGCACTATTTGCCATAGTCTCATGAGTTGCTCTTCTAGTTGTAATTTTTCTATGAGGGTCACCAATGATTTGTGAGGATGATCAGCCATGAACTTATAGTTCTTTGGCTCCACAGGTAGTTCTTCATGGTTATTCGGGTCATCTAAGTTCTCTTCAAGATTTTGGTCTTGAGGTTAAGACCTTAGAGATGAATCGTAAGGGTTTCAATTTTTTGTCATTGGAAATTGGAGTTGGAGTTGGAGTTGGATTTGGAAAATCGAATTTGTAAAACTCAACATGAACCAACTCCTCCACTCTCATAGATATCTTGTTATAAACTCTACATGTTTTGCCATGAGCAGAATAACCCAAGAAAATTCCCATAACATTCCTAGAGTCAAACATCCCTAGTTTTTCCTTTGTTTCTTTCAATATGAACACTTTGCATCCAAAGGTTATAAAGTAAGTAATGTTTGGACGGGCACCCGTATACAACTCATATGGAGTTTTGTTGAGAAGTGGCCTTATGCTAACTTGGTTTATGATATAGCATACAATGTTTACAACTTTGGCCCAAAACCTATGTAATATGTTGTATGCATAAAGCATAGCTCTAGCCATTTCTATTAGGGTTCGGTTTCTTCTCTCAACAATACTATTTTGTTGATGAGTTTGAGGAGTTGAAAATGTATGGTATATACCATGGTTTGAATAATATTTCTCAAAGTGTGAATTTTCAAATTCTCCTCCATGGTCACTTCTAATTTTGACAATGATATAGCCTTGTTCTTTTTTAACTTTTTTCACTTAGTTTAGTGAAGGCTAGAAAAGCATCATCCTCATGAGATAGGAAATTTACCCAAAGTGAATCTTGATTAGTCATCTACCACCACTAGGGAGACACACTTCCCGTTTAGGCTTAAAGTTCGAGTAGGTCCAACTAAATCCATATGGATTAGTTGAAGAGGATGAGAGGTTGAAACTACATTCTTAGATTTGAAAAAAAATTGTGTTGCTTTCCAAGTTAGCAAGCATCACAAAGTCTCTCTTACAAATTTTTTATGTGGTGGTTAGTATATCTTTTTTCACTAATTTGTTCAAGGAATCTATTCCTATATGTCTTAGTCTCTTATGCCATAATTAAGATTCATCGGTTTTTGCACCCAAACAGATGGCACTAGTTGAGGGCAAATTAACTATGTTTACTACATAGAGAATCCTATTTCTATGTCCCTCTAGAACTAGTTCATTGTTTTCGTTGTTTACTTAGCATTTGTCCTTTTCAAATGAAACTTTGTTTTCTTTATCACAAAATTGACTAATGCTAAATCATGCATCAACCCATCTATATAATACATTTCAGATATGAAAGAGGTTGAGGTACCGCTTTACCCAATTCCTTTCATGGTAAGTTTGTCATTGTTTCTAAAAGGTACATGACCTCCATCTTTGGGATGATTGAGTTCAAAAAACTTCTTCTTATCACCGGTTATGTGCCTCAAGAAAACGTTATCCAAAATCCAAACATTTTTTGGTGCCTTGGCTCGGAGACAAACCTATATCACGAAAAGTTTAACCCTTAAATATCCATTTGAGGTTGGGTCCCTTTGGGATCACATTTGAAGTGCTAGGTGATTTGGGCTTCCAAACTTTATTTCCCAAGTTCTTTTGGGTTACCATAACCTTTTCGGTTGATTTTGGTACCCAAATTTATTTGATGCAATTTTAATCCATAACTTTGCAAATGTGGGCATAGTGACCTATTTATTGCAATAGTGGCATCAGATGTGAGGAATGGGAGAGATCTTATTGATTTTTTTCTTCTTGTTCTTCCCAACTTTCTTTTTGGGTGTTGATTTGAGAGAAAAAAGTTTAAATTGTTGTTTTAAGTCTAGGCTCTTCTTCTCAAATGCAAATCTATCACATGATAGTTTGTCTATCAATCCACATTGTCTAGAAACATTAGCTATATGGCTTTCATTAGCCTCATTCAAGGTAATAAGCTCTTCCTTGAGCATTGCAATCTCGTGTAATTGAACATTGCATTTTTTTTTATTTTTTTTTTGTATTTGTCTAGACTATGAGTAGACTTTTCTAAAAGTAATTCAAGCTCAATTTCATAGTCCGAGTCACTTACCTCCTCAAAAGTGGTAGACTCATCATCATTGTCTTCAATTGCCATGAGTCCAATATCACTTTCTTGTTCTTCTGAGTGGTTAGACTCTTCATCCATAGCATCCCAAGTTGAGATCAAGACCTTCTTCTTCTTGTTCTTGGGATTTTTACTTGTGGATGAGGTTCTTCCTTCAAGGTTTGGACATTTGTTCCATATATATCCCAATTTCCCACATTCAAAACAAACATCAATTTTCTTATGTGGTTTGTCATTTTGAGTTCTATGTTTGGCTTTTGTAAAAATTTTATTTTTCTCAAATTCTTTGGAGATTTCTAGTGATAAAATTCACCTCAACAGAGCTTTCTTCACTAGAGTTGCTTTCAACACTCATCTTAGCCTTAAGAGCAATTGTATTTCTTTTGGGTTTCTCTTCCTCAACATCTTGAGATTTCATCTCATATGTGAGAAGGATTTCTAGTAGCTCTTTTGAGCTCACAGTTCTAAAGTTTGCATTCTCATAAATGACGATCTTCCTCATGTCCCTTGAGAAGCTTATCGTTTTGTCTATACAAGGAAATTTATTCTTCTAGAGTATTGAACTCATTTATAATATGAGTGAACCTAGAGTTCATCATAGCTATTGATTCACTCGGTTTTATTTTGAATTCATTATATTGAGCAATAAATAAGCTAATACTAGAGTCTTTAACTCTAGTATTTCCCTCTTGTGTGACCTCTAATTTTTTCCAAATTTCCTTGGCGGTCTTCCATGTGGAGACCCTATTGAACTCATTAGGTCCTAAGGCACACAACAAGAGGTTTAGTTTATCTTGAACTGCTCTTTATCTTTCCTAGTCAGCTCATTAAATCCTTTTGTAACCGAACTATCATTTTCAAGCTTTTGAGGCTTAAAAGGGTCATTCTTGGTTACATGACATATGTCCCAATCCATGAATTTAAGGAAGAATTTCATTCTTACCTTTCAATATTTATAGTTTGTTTCAATGAACCAAGGAGGAGGATTGGTCGATTATCCTTTGGGAAAGAGCAATTTATCTTGAAGTGTCATTTAATCTTTTTCAAAATCAAGTGGATTTTAATTTTTATCAAATGTTTTGGCCTGCTCTAATATCAATTGTTGGCCCAAGTGGCTTCTCAAGAGGGGGGTGAATTGAGTATTTCAAATTAAAAGCTATGTAAGGCGTGTGAATAAAGTGTCTTGGAAATTCACAATTTCAACGGAAAATAATCATTCATACACCATAACACAAGGAGAATTTTTGTTATTGATGTTCCTATATTGGTATTCACCGCCCAAGAATCCTTGCTTAGGAAATTCCACTATTTTTAAGCTCTAATAGATGAAATTTATACAAAGAGATTTCGACTCTTTAAGCCACGTGTAGCTCAATACATGTTTTTTAAAATAACAATCTCCCTAAGAGATTGGCTACACTCTAGCTCTAACTGGCCCCTTCTATCTAGATTGAATAGGTTCTAGATCAACCTTTCACAAAATAAAAAAATATAAAAAGGAAAAATTTACACCCTTGACTTGGAGAGTTCCTTCTCCTTAAGAGATCTACACTTCCACTTCTTCTAGCAGCATAATATGGAGTGAGGGAGCTTGTCTAGTATGCAAATAAAGGAATGGAAAAAGTAGTGAATTTTTTAAGTCTAAGGCTCACTCTTTCACTCTAATGCACTTATGAAAAGTTTTTCAAGTTTGAGGATAAAATTTGAAGGTTTTACCAGTAAATGTTCATTAACTTCTCAATGCATAGTTTGGTGGGGGTAGTTATAACTTCCCAAAGCCAAACTAGCTATTTTTTCCTATTTACAAAAATCAGGTCATTGATTAATTGATCATTGTAAAGTGATTGATCGATCATCTTTTTGTGTTAGGATGTGAGTTATTGATCAATGGACTGATGGACCAATATGTTACCGTTGGTCTTGAAAAATTAAGTTGATCAATCATTGCTTAAGGGATAATTGATCAATCAGAATTCCCTTTAGCTGTGCAATGTAAGTATGATCAATCAATGAACTTCCTATGATCGATCATGCTTTATGTATGTAACTGGTAAGATTTTATCTAATCGATCAATCCAAATGGGATGATCGATCATGCGTTATAATATGACCGTGTTCTGGATGATCGATCAATCAATCATGTTTTATAGTTTTGGCCTACACACGCCTGGATGATCGATCATTAGCAGTAGTTAATCGATCATTCCAGTGCCAGTTCAACTAAGTTGACTTTAAAAGCATGAAAATGATTTTGTCTAAGCGCTCTAACATGTTCTAAGAGATGTTTATGATGTTCCTAAACATGTTTATATGCAATGTATGTCTTGACGCTCTATATACACCATTGTACTTAAACAAGGGAGTTAGGAAAACTTCTTACATTTGTGATTGAGTTTTGACATATGATTGTTACACTTAAACTTTAGTATTCTCGTTGTCTTCTTCCTTATGGGTGCTTCTTCAAGAGAAGTCCTTCAATGTTGCTTGAGGTTTTGAGTAAGTTTGATCATTTTGAAACTTTAGACCTTGAGAAGCATTGACTCTTGAAGATAAGATATCTAAAATACTTAGTTTTGCAAATTGTATGATCTATGAAGTTTTGTTATCACAAAAAAAAATAAGGGAGTCAACCTATGGTCAATAGTTTTTTTTGTGCTTTCAAAGCTTAATTACTGCATATCATTAATAGTATAAATATTTGTTGTTATCAAAATTGACTCAGTGGAGATCTTGAGACCAACAAATTTATATTAAAAAATTGTTGTCGAATGTGTTTGAAATTGGTATGATATTCTAATCGAAATTGTCGGTGTGCTTTTTTTTCTTGTAATTCTTGAATGTTCTTTCTTCCTTCAAGAAGGAGAAGAATTATTTTCCTACATCACTAATATGTGGCTTTCTCTTTTATAAAAAGCACTCTAACCCAGGATAGCACATTTGGATGTGGTATTTTCTATATTAGTAAATGTAACATGAGCAAATTAGAAATAGCTCAAGACATAATAGTATTTTTTAAAGATAAAGGATCCTTGGAAACGCCATCTTTGTCGTAACAATGTTCTTAGACATGAATGGAAATCCTTGAAATTCGGAGTATTTCAATCTTTAACACGAAGCATAAAGAAAAGTTGTGGATGAGATCAAAAGTCCAGAACAGTAAACGTTAACCATGAAAATAGAGTATAAATAGACTCTTCTGGTTATATTTTCTCTCGCACTTTCAGTATCTTCGTAAATTAGCTCCATTCCAGGGGAAAAGAAGAGGAAGACCATCTTCTTCTTCTCTACCTTTCTCTTGGAAAAGAAGCCTCGGAAAAAGAAGAAAAAAATGTCCTCTCGATCCTTAATTCTCATCTCATTAATGGGTTTCCTCTTTGTAACCTTGACTCAAGCGACTGAACATATTGTGGGAGGAAAAAATGGATGGAGCTTTCCTCCAACCAAAGATTACTACCAGCAGTGGTCTCAACAAAGGAAATTCCGAGTTGGTGACAAGTTGGGTATGTTTTCTTTCTTATCTTCATGCATCTCTGGATTGCTTTCAAACGTTTCTTGCTCATTGTTTTTTTAATTACAGTATTCGATTACACTCCTTCTTCCGACAATGTGATTGAAGTGGGAGAGAAAGAGTTCGAGCAGTGTACTCAGGATGATGTGATCGACATGCAGTACGATGGCCACACAGTCGTGAAGCTTGATGAAGCAGGCAAGCGTTACTTCTACTGTGGCATCGCTCTGCACTGCGAGAGCGGCATGAAGTTTTCAGTTACTGTACAGCCACCTTCCTGAGCTTCAACAGTGTAAACTGTGTTTCCTTTCTTTCATGTCGAGGCTCCTCTTTCCTTGTCAAATTATATTATATTTTTTTCTTATATGAACGACGAAAAACTTTTTTTCTTTTTTATGAACGGAGGATAAGTAGGGGTGGCATCGAGCTCAGCCGAGTCTGAACCTGCCTATGTTCGAACCGAACTTGATTTAAATATTTCGAACTTGAGCTCGAGCTGAGCCTAGGCTCAAGCTTAAAATTGTTATTGAGCTCGAGCCTAATAATTTTAACCGAGTTCGAGCCTAGCTTGAGCTTCAACATATATTTAAAACTTTTTAAAAAATATATGTTAAATAAATTGTATATAAAATTATACATACATTTTACATAAAATTGGAAATGATCTCTACTTAAAATTGGGCATAAGGGTGGCATCGAATCCAGCTGAGTCCGAACCTTGTTCAAGCCAAGTTTGATTTAAATATTTTGAACTCAAGCTCGAGCAGACCCTAGCCTCAAACCTAAAATTGTAATCGAACTCGAGCCTAATAATTTTAACTGAGTTCGAGTTCGAGCTTTACCCGAGTTCGAGCTTAACCTACATTTAATACTCTATATAAAATATATGTCAAATAAATTATATATAAAATAATACATACATTTTAAAAAAAGAATGATAACGCACCAATAATAATCTTTTTTACTCCAAATATTGTTTAGCTTGTTTTGTAATTTTTGAATCTGGCCATAAATTTACTATGGCCTCCTTAGTGCCCCTGGTTGAAACTTATATTATAGGAAAAACTAAAAATATTTTTCCTATGATACATATTTTCAAAAAAAACTTTAAATAAAATCCTATTACTATTAGTGACTTATTAGAAAATTACAAGAAATATTTTAAAATTTTCTTAGGAAAGTTAAATGGACCTCTTATTGCCTCTCCTAGGGAAATAAATAAAAATTAATAATCAATCTAATATATTTCTATACTTATCGATAAATTTTTAATCAAATAAAATGTCAAACACAAAATTGTAATAAAAATTGCTTCATGCTAAATGTATTACAGCATCAACTGTCAAATACTTATTCAAAAAAAATTATATGATATTCTGGCCCATCTTGGCAGGGAAATCTTACTTAGAAAATTATATGATTTTTTTAATAAGATTTTTCAATTAGAAAAATGTTTATAAAAAACATGAGACACTAATAATCCCTAATTAGGGGGGGGGGGTGTAGGTGGAAATTATTTCTCTCCTAAACTTAGGTATTTCATCGAGACAACGCGAAGGAAGGGGACGAAGGCGATGGTGACGGAAGTGGTGGCGGCGATGGAAATAGAGGCGAAAGAGAGGGGAGGAAGAAATCGAACGGGCGATGAGTAGCTATCGACGACGACAATAGCAGACGGGAGGGGCTCGGCAGTGACGAGGGGAGGAAGAATTCCCCTCGCTCTTGCTCTCACTCCTGCTCCCGCTCCAGCTCCCGATTTAGCTTGTTAACGAGCCGGCTCGCGAGTCGTCGAGTCGAACTTGGATTCGGTCCAACTCGGCTAGTTAATTTAAACGAGCCGATTTCGGATCTCAAGCTCGGCTCAAACTCGAGAGATACCGAATCGAACCGAGCCGAGCTCGAGCCGCTCACGAGTCGACTCGGTTCGAAGCCACCCCTAAAGATAAGACATAAAGTTAAAATATATTTGGACTCTAAATATTATTTTCTAAGTTTAAAAAATCAATGAAAATTAATCCAAAAATTATAAAAATGCTTAATAAATTTAACTAGTGTCGTTTGTCATTCTTATTAGTCACTTAAATAAATTGAAGACCTATAGCCAAAGTAAGGCCTATGGAAGATTTTGAATTTCTATATTTTAGCTTGGAATGCAATCCTATGCTTTCCAATCAAATCCTTTGTGGTCGATTCTTTAACTTCAATATTGGCAAAAATATCAATGGTGGGTTTTTTTTAAAATTTTGATTTCTATAGTTATATGACTCTTGCAAGGGGAGTGCATCTAGTTAGCCTAGTTCAATTGTTTCATCCAATACAAGTTCTATAACATTGACCCATATTACAAATTATTTTTTACTTAATTTTTATTTTAAATAGTTAATAAATTATAATCCATGTACTTTAATATTTTAAAGTATTTCTATTTTAAATTTAAATTATTTATTTTATTTACTTATTTACTATTTTTTTAATTTTAATATCACATTTTAAATAATCAATTTTAAAGAAGCAGATAGAAGATAAATAATTACCCAAATGTTTAATCGTATTTTTATTTTATTTAATGAACGATAAATAAAAGAGTGGGGACAAAAGCGCACCGAATGCAGCCCCCCGCGCATTTTAGCATTTCTAACTGCCGACAGATCCTCTTGGGCTCACTCGGAGCTTCAAAGCACCGAGTGATTACAGATCCAGGAAAATCTCCTCGAAAGGTCGGTTTGGGTTCTCCTGTTTCAGAAATGATTGCTTCGTTCCTTCCTCGGAGCGATCTTCTTTAGTAGAACTCCTTCCTCATGGCGACTTCGTCTTCCTTTGCTTTGATCTGCTGTCTTTCGCTCTTTCTCACGCTTGGTTGTTGCAAAACTCTGAAACGAGATGGTAACTTTTTATTTTTATTTTTTATCTCATCTAATTGCCGTCGGAATTGGTGCTCTGCGTTCAAATTCTAGACTTTACGGATGCTAGTTAATGCAAGTGATCTATGGCAGACTTCGTATTCTTAGATTAGTTTGAGTTGGAATTGTACATTGTTTCCTTGAAATTGTTGTTCGAAAGCCCTGATTCAATACGTTGAAGTTCGGAGTTAGTCTTTTTTTTTTTAATTCTTGAAATCCTTCGATTGGCCTTTGTCATGGCGAAAGCATGTGATGGAGTTTCAATTATTGTTGCATGTTTTGAATTTTCTCAGTGCAGTTTCACTGGTGCGATATGCTATTGAGTTAAATCGTCTGGAAGACTGTTATCAGCTGAGACAAGGATCTGATCCTGTACTTGTACTCAGCTCATAAGCCTGGTTGTCACGATACAGCAGTGTGCCAGACCAGCGCGGACCTTTGGTTGGATACACTTACTGGATCTATTCTTGAAAACAGATTTTCTTCCAGAAAAAAAAAAACTGGTTTTGATAGGACACTAATCCATCAGTTAGACAGTTCCTCATGCTAGTACGGAAGAGATGGAACCTTTTAGTCACCAGAGGGGGGAATACATTGGTTTTTGTCACTTAATAGTAGTGAACACTAGAAGAAATAGCATTTAAAAAAAAAAAAAAAAAAAAAAAGGACACTAGAAGAAATAGATTTAAATCTTGTTTGCTCTGGAAATATTGTGCCAATTCTAGGGAACTACAATAAGTAAAAGTAGGAATTTCTTTGCTTATAGAATACAATCTGGTTTAATTCACATTCTATTAGTTATTCAGCTTGAGAAAGCACAGCTGGATTTCACGATCTGTTTATCTTGCATCCAAATCTAAAACAACTTTTGTACCTCCATCATTTTCTGGATTTTGACTAAAACTTATCTTGTGTGTGTCGAATTGATAAAGTTATATTAGAAAAAAAGAAAGCATAGGTGAGATCTACTTGTTGTTGATCCTACCGTCGATCTCATTTACTAGTTCTTTTAGTTTTTAGAGATTACCTCATGTATTACTTGAAGAGAAAGGGTTATGTTGATCTGTTTGAATCTGGCACAAATCTTTTTGGTTCTTAAAGTTGGGAGGAATGTCAGTAGAATAGGAAAAGAATAGAAAACTCATGCAGATGATAGTGATAGAGAAAAGAATCTCTATTGAGTCTGCATAATCGGTGTATGTATGCAAAAGGAGAAAGTACTTTCTCTCTCTCTAGCTTAATATTTTTTTTTTTTGTATAAGTTGATATGAGGCTAGAGAAGTAAGTTCAATTTATGCTGCTTTATGCCTCTGAGCATGATTTTCTGGTTGCAGTGAAAGCTTTGAATGAAATAAAGGCATCTCTTGGATGGAGGGTGGTTTATGCATGGGTTGGTGATGATCCTTGTGGGGATGGTGATCTACCACCATGGTCGGGTGTCACATGTTCAAATCAAGGAGACTATAGGGTTGTGACAGAATTGTAAGGATAAAAATTCCTTGTCATGTTAACAATTCTACCATGCTAGAGTTGTTTTTCCCTTTTATGTTATTTTTTTCCTTTTTTATGTTATTTTTTACACCTTTTTATGCTATCTTTCTTATTATTTATGCTAATCTTTTATATTGTAGAAATTTATTAGTTCATTCAGTATTTTGTCTTATGCTTAGATCTTTGTACTCTTTCATTCTATGAGTTTTCGATATCTTTAAAAAGAAAAAGAAAAAAGAGGATGCTGAAGAGCATCTGAGCATCTGAGATGTTGTAAATGCTTTTCCCTCCACACTCATTTACAATTATCTTTGTACTCTTTCATTCTTTGAGTTTCCAACATCTTTAAAAAAAAAAAAATTGAGGATGCTGAAACGCATCTGAGCATCTGAAATCTTGTAAATGCTTTTCCCAGCACACTCATTTACAATTATGATCTTTGTACTCTTTCATTCTATGAGCTCTCTAAACCTTTAAAAAGATAAAATTGAGGATTCTGTGAAGCATCTGGGATCCTGTAAATGCTTTTCCCACCAATAACTTATTCTAATTATAGAACAAGTTATCTATCTATCTATCTATCTATATATATTGTCACAAATTGAAAACAATGAAAGTTGAAAAATCTCTACTGTCAGAAGTAATGATTGGGTCTTTGTGATTGAAAATACAAGTACATGACTTTTTTTATTCTCTGTAAACTGATGTTTGTCATTGATTTTTTTATCTTGTCTGTCAAGTGGTTAATTATAATTAATCATGCTTTGTAGGGAAGTTTATGCCGTGTCAATTGTTGGGCCCTTTCCTGCCGCTGTAACTAACCTGTTGGATCTGACAAGACTGTGAGTACCAGAATCCTTTCCTAATTAAGTGGGTCCTGTGAAAGGTTTATGCCTGCTCTATCCTGTCCCTGATATAATTGAGTTTCCAGAAGAGTTGTAAAAGAACCATTATTATTATTTTTATATTCTTAGCAGACACAAACTGTTCTGAAATCTTCACTTAAACATGGCCACTGTAGTTTCTAGTTCCTTATCTTAACATGGCTGAGATAGTGTTGATTGCTTTTTCCTTGAAAAAGGGAAACAAAAAATCAATTCCAAAGAAATAAATTGAATAAGAAAGCAAAAACTTAATGTGAACTTATTTAATATCTTCACTTGAGTGTATCATCAAATTATCCTACTGCATACAGGCCTGTTTCATTTTGTCTAATTTATTTCATGCACATTTGTTTGACAGGGATCTTCACAATAATAAGTTGACTGGGCCAATCCCTCCTCAGATTGGACGGCTTAAACGTCTTAAAATTTTGTAACTTCTATGCTCCCCTTATCCTTTTTATCTTCTCCGCTCTATTCACATGAACTTCCCTTTTTCTCTTTTCTCTCTTTCTGTCTCCCCTGTTTGGTTATTCCATAGAATCAAGAAACTGGTAATATTTCATGTATGGACTTCCTCTTAATGATAATGTTTGGTATGATGTCCTGAGCTTTCTTCATTGATGGAGAACTGAAGCAACTTCCAAAAAGTGGTTATCTGTTTTTGAAGGAAATAAAATTGACCAGATGAATTTTTTCTTTATGTGGCTACTTAATGCTGGAGTTATTTCTTCTAGCAAGGATAAATAGATCAAGCAGTAAAGGTTCAGAGAATTCCTTTTACGGCACAGCCAAATAAGAACAGGAAAAGTGAGAACCACAGAGATTAGATGCTTTAGATACTGTCAGAGGATATAACTACCCTTTTTAAGTAACAAAAGTTTCTGTCCTTAGGCTAATGGAACTAATGGATTGTTTGATCCCTTAACTGTCAAGGGAAATCCTGTCAACATTTTGTGGTCCTAGCTGAAGAATGGATTTTAGTGATAATTTTGAGATCCTTTCAATGGGATATGAACTTTTATCCATTTTCTGGAAAAGTAGCTAGTGGGGGAGGCTTTCCAAAGATATGTTGCTGCGTTTTTTGAAGACTTGAAGGAGGATATCTCCATTGCCAAAAGCTTCAAGACGTTTTACTGCGTATACATATACAACAAAATTGTCTGTTTCGCGTCTAGTTCGACAACGAAGTTTGTAGTAGGATGGAGTTTGTTCTACAGGGGCGTGGAACATTAGTCATTCATTTATTAGGACTAAGTCTGGTCCTGAGTTAATGTTTGGTCCTAAACTTATGAGTTTGGGAATTAGAAAATTTTCACCTCCGATGTCGAGATGAACATTTTTGGCTTTGGCAGGAAGTGAAATATTATCTCTTGATCCGACTGTTACTTGAAGTGAAACTTCAAGCGTTTTCCATAATGTGGTTGGTAGTAAATTTTGTCTAGCTGGACAATAAGAACTTCCAGTATCGACAAGAGTGTGTATATGGAATTTGATGTATCCCGGAAGCTTTAGCATGACCGTAATATATGAATTTCCAGAGGCTATATGCTCTGCATTTATGCGGATACTCATTCGGAGAATGTTCTTGATGAGTCCGACATGTTTTCTGAGTTTTCCGATGTGGAAAACTCTGTTTCGAGATGAAGTTCATAGACTTCATCGTCTGACTAGATTTCATCGTGATGAATTATTTCCAATCCCTTTTCTTCGGCTAATACCATATAGGTATTGTACTGTTTTTTCTTATCATTAGGACAATCGCGGACGAAGTGTCCTTCTCTCTGGCATATCCAGTATTTGCATTTGCTCGGGGGTTTCCCCTTTGGGCAGTATGCATTTGACCCTTTACTGGATGTGGAGGGGCCAATATTTGTTCTTTTTCTAAAGTACCTCTTTCTAGGAGTATACTTGGATTGTTAACTTTTTTGTGTCCTAAATTTTTTCTTATGAAATTTCTTAGGATATTTTCTTTGCGTCTGGCTGTGTTTTTGGCAACCATAAGCTCCTACATTTTTGTTCTGGTTAGAGCAACATAATGTTTGTTTACATGCTTTACTACTTTTCTTTTGTAGTCTTTGCATTTCACAGAGGTTTGCCAGCATGTCTTGAACAAAACTATGTTTTCTTCCCAGTGTATCGGCATCTAGGAAGGATGCCATAGTTAAGCTGGGAAATTCTGGGTTATTTTGCCAGTATTTTGCAATATAGTCTTTTTCGTAGATAGTTGCAAAAGGTTCTGGTAATTTTGAATAAAAGATTGACATATATGATTTCTGATCCTCTCTTATTATTTTATAGAAATATTATGCAAATTCGCAGTAATATTTTTCATAAAAACAAATGTTACAAATTTGTAACTTGTTTAATTTTTGTAGAGTTCCTAAGCGTTTTCTAGCTTTAGAAGATTCATGAGTTGTTTCTAGGGTTAGATGTATTCCTAGAAATTCTTTTGAAATTCTTACAACAATTCCTTTTAAGATTGAAGCAATAGATGTTCCTTCATCTAGTGTCTTAAGACTTTTTGGAAGATTATCCCACTAGTTGGCTACATTACCCTGTAAGGCATGGGTAAAGAAATTATATGCTGAATCTCTATCCCAGGATTCATGCATATTCGTAGACACTTCTTTCCCATTCTTTAAGGATTTTTTCTCCATATTGTGGGCAATCAAGGTTGAGATAAAATCTAAATGGGTTTATGCTATTTATGGATCTCTGTCCTTTGTTAGCATGTGTTGGATTGACATTGGTGTATTTTGTCAAATACCTTTGTCCTCTTAAGGAGACTTTTGAGTGAGAGTATCGTCCGCTGTCTCGGAAGTTATCTTCCATGATTGTTTATCTTACTCTTGAAGAGTCTGCTTCATGTTGGCTGATATTGCCTCCACGGAGCATCCTAAATCTTTTACCAAGGTCATCTGCCTTTTTGTCTTTAGCAGAGTAATCCTTTTTCTTGGTATTTTCTGTTGCAACTTCGTTAGAGTCCCATGCCTCTGGTTCACTGTTTTGTTGTTCTTTTTGTTTATTGGAGGATGGTTTTTCCTCTTGAACATAATAAATCGGTTGTCATTCGAAAGTATTATATTCTGCGTAAACTTAATTCTTTGTAGATGACGATGCTTTGGAAGCGATCCTAAAAGCTAATGGTTTTGGATATTTTCTTCTAGGTGCTATGCATGGTGCAATATACATTAGTTTTTTAAGTCATCCGGTAATGTCAGGAAGGCCTAAAGGTAATGGAGTTTCCATATCTGTTAAATAGAAAAACTCATTCATTTTAGAAAGCTATATCTTAGAGCTTTCTTTGTAGATACCAGATCTTGCATTTTGTCTTTGTTTAGATTCTCTAAACTTTGTTTTATTTCTATTAATTCTTTAAAGAAAACAGGACTATTTATGTGGTCAATTTTTTCTAGGATAGTTTGACATTTTATTATTTCTCTGTCTTTATTCATTATAGAGAAAATTTACTTTATGCTATAGATCTTCGACAATATTTTCTAGCCTGGTAAGGGTCTTACTGTAAGACTCTTAAGGCTTGGTTGGAATAAGTGACTATTCTTTGTAAGTCACTGTTCCCTTGGACTGGGCCTAAGGACAAAGTGTCTTGAATATGCTTGTCATCTAAATCTATTTATAGGTTGGGCCAAGTTGTATAAGAAACTGGGCCTAAACCTAAGTTTGCTCTAACTCCTCCGAGTAGGGCTTTTTCAACATTGTTCTTCACTGAGTTATCTACGATAGCTGCTATGAAGGGTAAATTTTGGTTGATTCGTATTAGGCGATCTAATCCTATACGAACTTGTCCATAATGGACATATTTGAATCTTTTTAGCTTAACTAAATCTGATTCGCTTAGTAGTCTGTAGCAGAAAGTACCGGAGTCGGTATCTTGTATTTCTACAGATAATTCCTTCTGAAAAACGAAGGACTTTTCCTGGAATTCTATCCAGTCTTTGTTATAAACTTCAGTAATCCTTGGAATACTGATTGTCCATTTTTGTCCATCCTGCATGAGGTTAGGATGTTCTTCGTATTCTCCTTATGTTTCATGGTGTACATGAACACTTTGCTGGAGAAAAGTACATTCTATGCCTATTGGTTCAGACATTTAAAAATTTTAGTTGAGACTCTACCTCTTCTAATATTTGGAACAATATCTGAAGAAGACGTTCCAATTGGTATAAAGTTATGAACGGAGAGGTATGTTGAATAACAAGTTCTCTTAGTTCATCTATTTGTGTTAAAGCTCAGATTACTCGTATAAGACGATCTTTATCTACACTTTGTTGGTTTTTTACTTCGATTATTTTACAAATAACCTCTTGTAATTCTTTTCTACTTGGTTTTGTATTAGCCAATTTTGATTTCACCTTTCGGATATATTCGAATATCCTAGAGCTTTCAATTTCGTTATCCACAAAACTTTGTAAATCGGTGAGTTTTACTGTAGGTTTAGTATATCCTCCTTTTAGTATCTCAATATGGGTATTTATTCCTTTCTTGAGAAGTTTTACTTGTTTATTTACGTCGCTTTCAATTATTAGGCAAAGGAAAACTACGTATGCAGTGTATCGTTCACAACAACTTTTCATAAAGAAATTGTGGTGGATATCACCTAATAAATCCGTTATATTGTTTAATATTGGATTTTCTTTGTCATGCCATCCATGTGGATAACCTATTATTGGACAGACATTTGTTTGTCCAGTTTTAACACATTGTTGTAATAAGGTCCATTAAGTTCTTTCTGACTGACCATTTGTGGTCTTTGATACATTTGTGATATACAAATGTTTTTGGGATGCGACCGGTTTTTGGATCGAACTGTTTTGGGAGTATGTAAACCTAAACAGAAGAAATAAAGCTAATCCTTGGCTCTGATACCGTTTAAAAAATGTGACTCTCTCCTATACATAATATCATGATTGACTGCAATAAATGGTTACGTGGCTTTGTGACATCTGGGAACGATGCTTTTCCGTAGTGGAGACAGATTACATCTCTTCGAGCCGGTAGACCTGCTCCTGGAAGTACTCCAACCTATGTAACCCTTATTCATATCTTTCATGGATATTTTTATCTTAATCACATAGTAGTAATCTATGGCAGAAAATTTCTTACAATAGAGACCTAATAGTTTTTAATAGGCCCAACATGACTTGTGCTACTCCTTAATGCTATTAAGGGTTTGACCCTATTCCTGCCGGTTTACCACCACGTGGGCTAAATCGTCATGCGACCTCGCGGTTTTCAGAGGTCCCCAAGCCATACATGTCAACCGATGCGGCTCCATGGCTACTTCAGCAGGTAGAGCACAACTTCTTTTCGTTTTCTACCTCGATCGTAGCAAATAACACTAAGTACCTAATTTCGATCCTATTTGGCACTATTTCGATACTATTTAAGTGACACTATTCTAATCAGTTACTATTAAGATTACAAAACAAACATAATATAAACAAGACACTGTGGAGATCAAACAATAAACATGCGGGGATGAACAGTACAAACAAATACTGTGGAGATTCAAATATATTTATATGTGGAATTAACAATAAAAAACGAACACTGTAGAGATTTAAAATTACAAACATGCAGAAAATAATATTGTTCAAAATAAAAATTAAAACTAATTACATACATAACTCCCTAAGTTATTGACCGTGTTACTGGTCGGCTTCCTCTTTTTTACTCAGCCATTACGGTTGTTTTGCACATACCGTGCTTTGAGAACTTTGTCGGGGAACGCTTGCTAGAAATCGCCTTCTTTCTCAGAAAACTCCCGAGTGATTTTCAAATGCCTTGAACTTCATATGGGCTTTGATTTTATAGCCAAGAGTAGAAAAATCTTTCCTCTTTTGCCCTTGAACGAAAAGTTCTGGTTTAAAGACGAAGGGTAACTTTCATCTTTTCTTTTTCCATTCTTACCATTGCATTATTGCCTTTAGCGCCGAAAGTGGGGGTAAACGGTTCTTTTCAGCTTCTGACGTCATCTTGCTGACGTAAAAGAATCTTTTGGTGGAGCGATCGCCTTCATTCTGACATATTGTCATTAGACGGCTGCCTTTTCTTGCGCAGTTGACACGTGTGCTTTTTTTGGAAGATCTTCTAGGCCATTTTGCAAAAACCTTCTTTTGTCAATTTACTGAATGGGATATTACCATTATGTAATTTCTTTAGCGTTTCTTCAAGACTCTTCTGAATTGTTGTCGGAGTCTCTTTATAGCTTTGTGCTACAATTGTCAATGGGACTGAGGTTTTGTGGACAAAACATTTCTTCTTTTGTACCAGTTGTTCTATGTATTGGGTTAGAGTTTTGAGTTCTTGTACACGTCTGGTTTGCCAGACCGACTCAGGGCAAGGCTTTGCTTTTGGAATGTGAGTGGGGTCATATCCGTTTGTGTCACCTTCTTTGACAGATTCAAGTGTGATAACCGCAATACTTGGAAATAGCTTGTTGTCGTCAATTTTATCAGCAATACAGGAAACGATTTTAAGTCAGATCCAGTTGCATTTGGTTATGGTCATAAAGCTTTTGCAAGCCTCCGTAACTTCTTTCAACATTCGCTCAAGCGTCGATAAATCGGTAGCTTGCAACAGAATTTGCCCTCAGAATCATATTCTGGAAAAATTAGCAGCTTTCCCGAATGAAATAAAAGATGTAAAACAACTTCAACGTTTTTTAGGATGTCTAACTTATGCTGAACAATTCATGAAGAATTTAACAGAAATTAGAAAACCCTTTCAGCAGAAATTAAGAAAGGATGTCAAATGGGAATGGAATCCCGATGACAGTTCTAGAGTAACCAGGATCAAACAAATGATATCCCATCTTTCGGCGTTAACTCTACCTGATCTAGATGCAAAACTAATTTTAGAAACCGACGCTTCAGATCATACATGGGCAGCGGTACTAAAATGTAAAACCAATGATTCTAAAAAAGAGTATGAAAATATACCTCAGGAATATTTACATCTGCTGAAATAAATTATCATTCATATGAAAAAGAAATTTTAGCAATAAAAAAAGGGATAGAGAAATTTTATGTTTATCTTGGCCCAAAGAATTTCTCGTTACAACTAACTGTAAGAATTTTGTTGGTTTTATGACAAGAAATTTAGAAGATTCACTTTGTCGTGGTAGATTACTCCTCTAGCAACAGTGGTTCTTTCAAGTCTCTTTTACTGTTGAACACATTAAAGGAGACAAAAATTATTTACCTGATACCCTTACTCAAGAATTTTCTTCTGTTTCAGACAAGTAAAGAAGATGGATCCCCTCAGTAGCACTAACGGATTTAGCAACAACAATAGCCACTCTTACGGGTATTGCTCTCGACGCTGCAGTCTCTTTTCGACAATCTCCTAGTTCTTTTGGAACGAGGAGAACTTTTAGAGAATTGTGTACGTTTCGGGTTAAACGGAGATGATTTACAGCTTAAGGTTAAGCAGTTAATCAATGAACTACAAGAACTCCAAAAAAGGCGAACCCGCCAAGTTCTTCTGGGACTTCTACCGGATCCGCTTCACGGGAAAGGAAGCATTAACGTCTGCTTCACAACAGACGGATGACTGTAGTATTCTGCTGAGTACAAGTCTAATCGGGGTTTCTACCGATTATGCTATGCATAAAAATGAAACCATAACTCAGTCTTCTAGTAAGAGAGAGGAATGAGGGACTTCTACAGGAAGCCATAACGACTCTAGAACCCATGGAGACGGACAAGCCAAAGAAAAATACTTCTTTCAAGTCAAAGTTAGTTACCCCATCCGAGTTCACTAGGTTGAAAAACCTCGGTAAACCGAATAAAATTGAGTTTAATGAGTATGATGAGTATGATTTTCTTAAGAAAATCAAACCTCTAAAACTAACAGACATCATGTTTGAAGAACCTTCGTTACACCCTCAAAAGGTGGACAACGTTCGTTCAAAAACTTCGTCTGATCATATTGTTCAATTTCAGAGATGGGATGAACAAATTGGACAAGTGATGAATACTCCCTTTTTCACTACATACTCTAGCTATCGTTGGAATCAAGTAATACTTAGTCAGGAAGTTGACTCTAAATATGTATCCATTATTTATACATATGGATTCTGAGGGCAAATTCTGTTGCAAGCTACCGATTTATTGGCGCTTGAGCGAATGCCGAAAGAAGTTATGGAGGCTTGCAAAGCTTTATTACCATAACCAAATTATTATGGTCTTGGGTTAAGTACCTCTGTCTTCCGCTCCTAACAGGCCGGTCTTTTAGGTAGTATTGGCTAGGTGCTTAACATTTGGTATCAGAGCAGGCGCTACGTCCCGAGTTCGATTCCCTGCGGCTGTGGGCGATCACGTCGCTCGGATGCAGCTAACACCTCATCGCTATGTGGGTAAAATCCGACGTGGTCGCCGGCTCGTGATGGTGGGTGTATTGTTATGGTCCTGGGTTAAGTACCTCTGCCTTCCGCTCCTAACAGGCCGGTCTTTTGGGTAGTATTGGCTAGGTCCTTAACATGCAACTGGATCTGACTTAAAATCGTTTCCTGTATTGCTGATAAAATTGACGACATCAAGCTATTTCCAAGTATTGCAGTTATCACACTTGGATCTGTCAAAGAAGGCGACACAAACGGATATGACCCCACTCACATTCCAAAAGCAAAGCCTTGCCCTGAGTCGGTCTGGCAAACCAGACGTGTACAAGGACTCAAAACTCTAACCCAGTACATAGAACAACTGGTACAGAAGAAGAAATGTTTTGTCCACAAAACCTCGGTCCCACTGACAATTGTAGCACGAAGCTATAAAGAGACTCCAACAACAATTCAGATGAGTCTTGAAGAAACGCTGAAGAAATTACATAATGGTAATATCTCATTCAACAAATTGACAAAAGAAGGTTTTTGCAATATGGCCCAGAAGACCTTCCAGAAGAAGCACACGTGTCAACTGTGCAAGAAAAGGCAGCCGTCTGATGACAATATGTCAGAATGAAGGCGACCGCTCCACCAAAAGATTCTTTTACGTCAGCAAAATGACGTCAAAAGCTGAAAAGACCCATTTACACCCACTTTCGTCGCCGAAAGGCAATAATGCGAAGGTAAGAATGGAAAAAGAAAAGATGAAAGTTACCCTTCGTCTTTAAACCAGAACCTTTCGTTCCAGGGCAGAAGAGGAAAGATTTTCCTACTCTTGGCAATAAATTCAAAGCCCAGATGAAGTTCAAGGCATTCGAAAATTAAAGAAGGCCATTTTTGGCAAGCGTTCCCTGGCAAAGTTCTCAAAGCACGGTATGTGCAAAACCGCCATAATGCCTGAGTAAAAAAGAGGGAGCCGACCGGTAACACGGTCGATAACTTCGGGAGTTATGCATGTTTGTTTTTTTATTGTTAATTCCGCATATAAATATATTTGAACCTCCACAGTATTTGTTTGTACTATTCATCCCTACATGTTTATTGTTTGATCTCCATAGTGTCTTGTTTGTTTTGTAATCTTAATAGTAACTGTTTAGAATAGTGTCACTTAAATAGTATCGAAATAATGCCAAATAGGATCGAAGTTAGGTACTTAGTGTTATTCGGCTATGCTCCGAGGTAAAAAACGAAACGGAGTTGTGCTCTACCCTGTTGAAGCAGCCATGGAGCCGCATCGGTTGACATGTACGGCTTAGGGACCTCTGAAAACCACGAGGTCGCATGACGATTTAGCCCACGTGGTGGTAAGCCGGCAGGAATAGGGTCAAACCCTGAATAGCATTAAGTAGCAGCAGAAGTCATGTTGGGCCTATTAGAAACTTTAGGTCTCTATTGTAAGAAGTTTACTGCCATAGATTACTATTGTGTGATTAAGATAATAATATCTATGAAAGGTTGGAATAAGGGTTATATAGGCTGGAATACTTTCGGGTGTAGGTCTACCGACTTGAAGAGATGTAATCTATCTCCACTACAGAAAAGCATCGTTCCCAGATGTCATAATGCCGCGTAACCATTTGCTGTAGTCAATCATGATATTATGTATAGGAGAGAGTCACATTTTTAAATGGTATCAAAGCCAAGGATTAGCTTTGGTTCTTCTGTTTAGGTTTAAATACACCCAAAAACCGGTCACATCCCAAAAACATTTGTATATCACAAATGTATCTAAGACCACAAATGATCAGTCAGAAGGAACTTAACGGACCTTATTACAACACCGTGTTAAAAATTGGACAAACAAATGTTTGTCCAATAATAGGCTATCCACATGGATGACATGACAAAGAAAATCCAATATTAAACAATATAATGGATTTAGTAGGTGATATCCACCACAGTTTCTTTATAAAAAGTTGTTGTGAACGATACACTGCAAAATACTTAGCTTTCCTTTGCCTAGGAATTGAAAGCGACGTAAATAAACAAGTAAAACTTCTCAAGAAAGGAAGAAGAGACAAAGTCTCAACTAAAATTTCTTAATGTCTGAGCCAATAGGCATAGAATGTACTTCTCTCCAGCAAAGTGTTCATGTACACCATGAAACAGGATGGACAATCAGTATTCCAAGGATTACTGAAGTTTATAATAAAGACTGGATAGAATTCCAAAAAAAGTTCTTCGTTTTTCTGAAGGAATTATCTTTAGAAATACAAGATACCGACTCCGGTACTTTCTGCTACAGACTACTAAGCGAATCAGATTTAATTAAGATAAAAAGATTCAAATATGTCTATTATGGACTAATTCGTATATGATTAGATCCCCTAATACGAATCAACCAAAATTTACCCTTCATAGCAATTATCGTAGATAACTTAGTGAAGAAAAACTTTGAAAAAGCCCTACTCGGAGGAGTTAGAGCAAACTTAGGTTTAGGACTAGTTTATTATACAACTTGGCCCAACCTATAAATAGATTTAGATGACAAGCATATTCAAGATACTTTGTCCTTAAAATTCTACACAGATAACTAGTCAAAAAATGGCATTCAACCAGGAAGAAGAGTGATGCGCATAGTCATATGCGTAGTAGCGAGAGGAATCAATACTGGTAAGGTACTAGTAAAAAATTCAAAGAAAATAACGGAATTATCCAAAATATTGAATATTTTGAGAACTTGACCATAGAAGAATATAGTCATTTAAAACTAGACTTCTTAAGGTGAATATAGTCATTTAAAAAAAAGGTGAATATAGATCGAGGGTGTGTTTGTGCCAATAGGAAAGTGTAGAAGAAAAATGCCATAGGAAATTTTTCCTGTTGACCAAAATTTTCCAGCATTTGTGCCATTCTCGGGGATAGAAAAACTTTCCTCTTGATTCTTCTTGATTCTTCTTGATTCTTATTACCTTTAAGAAATGTCAAAAAGAATAGGAAAATGAGTTTCCTATTGCTCCAATAGGAAACTATAGGAAAAATAAACCAAGAAGCACTAAAGTGGTTTTTGATCACTTACCTTTTATTTTTAACCTTATTTTTATTCTTTATAAAAATTAATTTATTTCTAGTGTAAATACTAACACCATAGCTAATTTTCCCATTGTTTCTTATGGCTGCACAAAAATAAGAAAACCAGTCCAAGAGAATTTTTTCTGATAGGAAAATTTTCTAATGAAAAAATTAGTCTAAGGGGAAATGATTTTTCTGTTATTTGATTTTCCTATGGCGGGACAAACTGCCCCTCAGGTTGATTCCCCTTAGAAAAGATTAAGAGTGGAAAAACTTGTTCTCTGGGAAATTGTCTTCTTGATAGTAGACTGTTATCACCAAGCAATACTTTTTGGCTGTTTGAGAGGTTTATGTGGTAGTGTTGATTTGAGCCAGCGTGTGAAGTGAATTTTCTCAGATGGTTTGAACACGATGATTGTCCATTATTGGCAGTGCCTCTAGTCCTTTTATTTTCTCTTTCCTTTTGCCAATCTTTATAATTCCAAGCACTGAAGGTGGGCCAAGTTACTGAAGCTTGGGACTACATCAGTATGCTTAAAAATTTCTTGAAATGATTGTAGAAACATTATACTGAGCAACACATTTTGGCTGTTGCTTGCTGCCAGTTATGAGAAACTTGAGATATTTTGTGTTCATATTGCTAGGAACCCAGAGAAGAAAGTTGTTAGAAAGGTTCTATCCTTTTTCTGTTTGTCTTTTAGATGTGCTGGGAGGAAATTTGGGAAAATGGGCAAGCATAAAATTAGTGAAAAATGTAAATTGGTAGAGATTGCTGGTGTGAACCTTAAAGAGTTAATGAAACAGCTTCACAGCTTAGTCATATTTTCCTTCTATTATTTATTCGTACTTGGTGGATTTGTTGTCGTATATCTCTGTCCAGTTTTTGTGTTGGTTTGTGTATTTAGATCAAAACATTCTCTGCACCCATAAAATAGCTAAAAGATGCAGGTGTCAACTTGGGACAAAGTCTTTAAGCCAGATATTTTCCTATAACTTTTCCTTCTTCAGTGATGAATTTTTTGTAAAAATTACTAAATACTGACATGTTCCTTAAAGGTTGTTAAACAGCATGTTGTTATTCTTAAAAGGGAATTAGCCAGGCCAATTATTAGAAAATGGGTCTGTAGGTTTTAGGTGCTCAATTGAGAAAGCAAAATAGTAACTGCAAAAGGTGGAAAGGAAGAGGGAGTGTTGAGGAAAAAATGGAGACAAAGAGATGAGGAATGGGTCAGGAAGTCTTATACCAATCCATGCTCTTTTCCTTCTATGGTATTGCTTTGGACAGTCTTGTTAAATCTTATTTGTTTTTTGTTTTGAGAGTTGGTTTTTCTCTTTAATTAGTATTCTTCTCCATTCTGAATTATTCCAGTTACTCTTGTTTGTTATAGAATTATCTGGATTTCATGGTCTACTAATGTATTGAGTGTATGGCAGGAATTTGAGGTGGAATAAGCTACAATATGTCATTCCTCCTGAAATTGGTGAACTGAAGAAGTTAACACATTTGTGAGCACTCTTACTGGATACCCTTTCTTCTGGAAGTCCTCTTTTTGTTTGTTCATTAGCACTTCCTGTAGGTACTTGAGCTTCAATAATTTCAAGGGGGAAATACCCAAGGAGCTTGCTAATCTACCCGAACTCCGTTATCTCTATCTACATGAGAACCGTTTTAGTGGTCGAATTCCACCTGAACTGGGGAATATCCCGAATCTACGACACTTGTATGAATCTCTCTTTGCTTTCATCTGGATTCAATGTACGAGTGAGTCTATCAGCTAAATTTAGACCTCATTGATCAGGGATGTTGGCAACAATCATTTGGTGGGTACAATAAGGGAGCTTATCCGTTACGAGGGAAGTTTTCCATCTTTACGCAATCTGTAAGTGGATATTAAGTGTTTTTTCTCATGCATGATTTTATTATGGTGATTCATCACATGAATATCTGTCTTGACCTATGGCGACAAGTGCTTGCTCATATTGAGCACGAGACATGTTATACAACTATATTCAGAATTAAGTTTTTATTCTTGTTTCTTGATGCTGGCGGTGTGCTATATCAATGTATTTATTGATATATTTCTGGTTATTTCTTCCTTCATTAGATTGCGTTTTATTCTGAACTTTCTCAGTGATTGGGATCTGGACCCAGTTTCTGTAGTGTGTCACTTTGTTCAATTTTACATACATCGGCATCGGAATAATAGGTTTCTGAAGACGAGTACTCAATCAACTTTTGAATTTTCTGTGCTGCGTTTAGTTTTAAATAATGTTTTCTAACTGTATCCTGTGCGTCTATGCCTATGTTGGCACGGTCTTAGAAAGCATATTGAACCACTGAGCATTTGAATAGCAATTTCTTTGCAATTTTCTTTATTCGTCTTCTGCAGGTATCTGAATAGCAATTTCTTAACTGGAGGGGTGCCAGCACAACTTGCAAACTTAACAAACCTAGAGATCTTGTAAGTGTATCCTTGATCGTCTTACAAAGAGCCATTTACTGAAGCACTTGCACACGTTTATTACCATCATAAATTCTAAGAGTTCCTCTGTTTTGCTTGTAGGTACCTGTCTTACAACAAAATGTCCGGGATAATACCTTCGGCCATTGCAAATATTCCTAAATTGACTTACTTGTGCGTCTTATTATACGACTTCAGTTCTCAAAAGAGTTGTGTTCAAATGGGTGCAGAGGCGGACAGTTTTTTAATCTTGTTTTGTTGTGATTTTTCAGGTATTTGGATCATAACTTATTTACGGGGAGGATACCAGATTCGATCTACAAACATCCTTTCTTGAAAGTGATGTGAGTTACTCCACATACCTAGATCATACTTGAGAATGTCCTTAAAATCATACTAATAAGAAAAAGTGGATGATGACAACGCAGGTACATAGAAGGGAACCAATTCAAGCCAGGAGTAAACCCAAAGGGTGTGCCCAAGGTTCTTGAGGTCGCTGACACCGATTTCTTATTTTAATTCACGTTGATATTTTTTTTTTATTAAGCAGGGGCTTAATTTATTTATAGATCCATCTCTCCAGTAAAAATAGCGATTACTGTTGTCCCACTTCAGCATTTGAGAGCCTTCGGGTTGAATTAGATTGTTTATTTGCTACCTTTACTGCAACAGACTTTGTTGGTTGGACACACTTTCAATTTGCATTGGGATTTGGGTTGTCCAACAAACTGGTTCTTTGAACTCAGACAATGATTTATTGATCGATGGACTGATCGATCAATATGTTATTGTTGGTCTGATTGATCAATCAAACAAAATTCCCTCTAGTTGTGCAATGCATTTCCTATAATTGATCGATCATACTTGTCCCTTACTAGCAAGGTTCTATCTGATCGATCATTTTATGTGAAATTTGCTTGTTTGGGTAGAAATGATCGATCAATCCAAGTGGGATGATTGATCATGCTTTATAGCATGAAATAGTCATGTTTTGGATGATCGATCAATCGATTATTGTTGATCGATCATACTTTATATTTCTGGCATGCGCAATCATGGATGATCGATCAATCGATTATTGTTGATCGATCATATTTTATATTTCTGGCATGCGTAATCCTAGATGATCGATCATTCCGATGCCAATTCAACAAAGTAGTCTTTCAAAGCATGAAAATATTTTTCTCTAAGTGTTCTAGCATGTTCTAAATGATGGTGTTTATGATGTTCCTAAACATGTTTAAGGGCAAATTATGACCTAAATCTTCGATTTCACACTTGTACTAAAAGAAAGGAGTTTAGAATAGTCTCCTACATAAATGACTAAGTTTTGACATTTGAATCTTACACTTGAAATCCGGTCTTCTCGTTATCTTGTTCCATGTGGGTGCTTCTTCAAGAGGCATTCTTCAATGGTGTTTGAGGTCTTGAGTTAGGTTTGATTATTTTGAAGCTTAGACCTTGAGATGCATTTACTCTTGAAACTAGAGTATTTGAGATCTATGAAGTTTTGTTATCATAAAAAGAAACTTGTGAGTCCACCTACGGTCAACATAAAGTGTTTTTGAGTGAAAGAGAGTTATACTCTTACATATTCCTCACTCTTTCTTCCACTTATCCTTGCATTTCACGTTAGTCAATCTCCCATATACTCTACATTGAACTGAAAATAAGTGGATGTTTGGATCTCTCAAGGAGAACGTAATTTCCAAGTGTTGACTTAAGTTTTCCCTTTCTTTATTTTTATTTGATAAATGTTTATCTAAAACCTATTTAATCTAGATAGAAAGGCCTAACTAGAGTTAGAATCTTGCCAATCTCTTGAAGAGATTGAGTTTATAAAAAACATGTATTGAGCCACACGTGGCTTAAAGAAAACCAACATCTTTTTGTTTAATATGGATAATTAATATGGAGTCTTACACACAAGTCTTATAGGAGGAGATCTCATAAAAAAAAATTCCAATTTTAGTTATGCTAACTTCTATTTATGTTAAGTTGTTCAATTATTTTAGCGCTTACCTTTTAATATTTAACTTTGGGTGTAACCGGGACAAATGTACTTTAATTATAATTAATTTTTCATATTTTTCTGTTTATCATAAAAGTTTGTAACCATAGCCGACAGATTAATTTAATGCAAAGTCACCTTTATTCGATATTAGTAGCTCAACATGATTAATTTAATTAAATAGATTACTACTATTTTAAATAAATTCAATTAATTTCATCCACCTTCCTTACAATCTAAGGTGTATAGGCATGTAAAAGTTTCACAAATGATCTAATTATGGCTAATTGGAACTCTCCATTTAAGTCACAATACTTTTAAACCTAGGAGTTCATGTGTTCACTTTCATCCGCTTCTGGTTGGCTGACCAAAGACATAAATGAACGGAGAACACTGAATCATCCCTTTTAAACAGGAAAACCACTACATTCTCCATTTAAACGGGAAGTCTCAGTTATATTCGCTTGGCTCCCCTTACATTTCTCCCCAGCCTCACCGTTTGTATATAAACCCCTGGCTTCCCTCTTCTTCTTCACCCAAGCAATAAAAGTCTCTTTTCTCTGCAGAAGAAGAGGACTAAATCAGTAGCTCCCTCTTTTGTTCGCAGAGAAGAAAATGGGTCTAGCCAAAACTCTTATCGCCGCTTTCATGGTCCTTGGCCTTCTCGCACCGTCCCTGGCCAGCGCACCCGCCGCTTCTCCAACCATCTCAGCAGCCGGACCCACGTCTACCTCAAACTCCTCCTCTTCTCCATCTCCCACGATTGCATCTCCTGCTGCTTCCCCCGTTCCCAAATCGCCCGCATCAGCTCCTACTGCCGTGTCTCCGGCTTCTCCAGCTGGTGCTCCCGCCGCCTCCGGTCCGGCTGCTACAGCTGATGGCCCCACCTCCTCCGCACCGGCCGACGGTCCAGCTACTTCTTCCGATGGCCCCGCCTCTTCTTCGCCTGCTTCAGGTCCAGCATCTTCCGCTGACGTGCCTACCGCCTCCTCTCCAGACTCCAACGGGCCATCAGCAGCCGATGGCCCAGCTGAGGCTCCGGAGGAAGGTGTTGCTGACAGTGGAACATCGGTTTATAGGTTGAGCGGCGCCGCCTCCGTGGGGTCTGCTGTTTTGGCTCTGGCCATGTTCTTCTAGATTTTGAGATGTTGGACTGGAGAGAGTATCAAGACTCGTAGATTGCCTCGCGTGGGTGAAGATTTCTATCATCGATTCCCCACTGTTAGAGACATCGTTTTATCTGTCAATTCTATTCTTGAACAAATCTCCATTGGAATTGCTCTACAAAACTTCTGCTTTGCCTGTCATTTACCATCAAATCAGTAGCCATTTTATCTCTTTAACGTTCAAGAAATTCATTCAGGCGAACTGCATAAGTTTGTTCCGGCAACGTCGTCCCCTGCATGCAAGGCAGTAGAATAATCAAACTTTCAAGTACTCAAGGACGTTAACACCGTAAGAGAACAACCATCCAAAATTCCAGTACAAATTGAGGTTTTAGGACATAATGGTTTTCTAAAATCACATCTATGTCATTTTAAAAATATTTTAGAAAATATGTTTTAGCCATTTCACATTTTAAAATTCCACTTTAAACTATTGATGAACTGCATGATCGCTCGTTGTGTCAAGTATGATCAATCAAACAGAAAGCAACAAAGCTTCCTGCACAAAGTACGATCGATCAACCTCAGGCAATGATCAATCAAACGGAAGGAAAAAATTTGGTTTCTAAAGAGATTGATTGATCAGCCTCTATAGGTATTGATTGGTCAATCACAATGTTGAAACTAAGTTTTAAAACTTATGGTTGACCAATCCAAACAGAGTGATTGATCATCCAGAGTGTGGTAGGTAAACATCACAAAGTTTGATGAATCAGTTCTACTTATCTGATCGATCAATTGGCTAAAAAATATATAAAAAAAAAGACTTTGGGGTTAATTGGTCGATCAATGCAACCAATATGATCTATCAATAGACTAAGAAAATTTTTTAAAAAAAGATATTGTACATGACTCTTCTCTAATGATCAAGAAAGGGAGCAGAGATCTGACATGGAAAAAGAGAAGAAAGGGAGGAAGAAGAACAAGAAAAATAAGTTTAATCAATCTATTTTGTCTAGAGAGAGATAACCACATTGGAAAAAGCAAAGGTCATGTTGGTAACCTAATGCATACGAAAATCCAAATCTAAGATGATTTTTTTACTTCACTTTTTGAGTTGCTAATGTTGATTAAGTATTCTACTTGTTTTCAAAGTCTAGTCAAGATAAAACCAACTTCAGTATCTCTCCTTTCTTTGATCTCACATTACATTAGTTTCTTAAGAGAAGTATTTCCCTATATGAGTTTAGTTTCTTTTTTTTACATAGTGTGGAATTTTTTAATTATTTTTTTTGTTTCCTAATTCTAAATTCCAAATATTAGTATCCTAAATCTCTCTTATTCCAGAATTTATCTCTTGAATATTGTGTTTCCTAATTGTTCAAGTTGTGTTAAGAAGTAATCGTCTATACCCATCTCTCTCTTTTCCCCTTCTTTCTCTCCTTTGGTTTCTTCTCTCCTCTCTCCCAAGAACTATAGTTTATCTCTTATCTCCTTCCCTTAAGATCTCATGTTTGTGTGTTGACCCTAGAAACCAACAAATATATAACAAACAAAATGGGGGGAGGGGGTATTCCATTTCTCTCATGTTGAATAAATGTAACTAAAATTAAAATTATAAAATTATTTTAAAATATTAAGTAATTGGGTAATCGGTACGAAATAACCAGTATGCACATCCCTTCCGTTTAATAAGCGGTAAATGTGTAAGCAGGTAAAATTACTCGATCTTTAATTGAGTAAGGGTTTTTATGACAGCGTCTAGCCAATACTACCCAACAGACCGATCTGTTAGATGCGGAAAGCTACCGCCTACAAGAGTAGACGGAACCACTCTGACACCCACCCCGTCCATTCTTGACCGCCTCTCACGGGATTCGAACGTGGGACGTGGCGTGCCCAGCTCTGATACCATGACAGCGTCTAGCCAATACTACCCAACAGACCGATCTGTTAGGTGCGAAAAGTTACCTCCTACAAGAGTGGACGGAACTACCCTAACATTTTATTCATTTGCATTTGTAAGCACTTGGGTAAATGGATAAAATTGTCACCCCTAGGTAGAGGAGAAGAGAAAGCTACATTTGAATAAATACATATTTTTGTTGGCAAAAAATGGAGTTCAAACTAGCTTCCACACCCACTGGTCCAATTCTTATGATCCCACTTGCATCATCAAATGCTTCAAGTGGAAAGAGAATGATCTCAGTTACCTTATTACAATTGTTACATGACAGTTTGGAGGAAAATTATAACTGTTGCAGTTATGAAATTGCGAGAAGAAAGAGGAACGATGAAGAAGAAAAGGTAAACCAAACTAACAGCTAAGAAACAGGAATGCCGCTACTGTCTATTGGTTCTCCTTCAATCTCTCCCTTGCCTTCTTCCTCTATAAATTCCTTTCCTCTCTTCTCTCTTCTCATCACAATAAAACTCTCCTCTCTCTCTTCTCATCATATAGGAGAAGGAAGAAGAGGCAGAGCCAGTTATCCTTCTTCTCTTTGTTTCAGTTTTACTTTCTCTCACTCTAAACCGAGGAGAAAATGGGTCTCACCAAGGGCATTGCTGCTACCCTCATGATCTTCGTCCTTCTCGTCCCGTCCCTTGCCCGGGCTCCAGCCGCCGCCCCCACCACCTCTAAAGCCGAAGCACCCACCAGCTCCAACTCCACTTCTCCACCTCCGACTTCCTCTGCTGATGCCCCCGCTCCAGATGCCGCATCTGGGGATGCTCCTGTGTCCTCTCCGTCGGCTTCCCTCGGGCCCAAAAAGTCCCCGGCCCCGGCTTCAGCTCCCACAACCGACTCTTCCGCTGTCACTCCTGCCTCCGGCCCAGATTCCTCAGCTTCGGCTCCTTCCGCTGATGGACCCACCTCATCCTCCCCGATTTCTTCAGCCGATTCGCCCACCTCCAGCTCCCCGGCCTCCTCTCTCACTTCCGACGGACCAACCGCCGATTCTCCCGCGGAGTCGCCAGCGGATGATATTGCAGACAGTGGGGCCTTCACTGCACAGTTGAGCGGCATCGCAGCTGTTGGATCCGGCGTTTTGGCTGCAGTTATGCTGTTTTGAAATTCCAAGGGACGTTGCACGACGGAGAATGATCAGAAAATTGTAGGGTGGTTGCGGACTGCACCATCTCTTCGTGTTGCAGGGTGGTTCAGAAATATTGTTATGCATTAACAGTCCGTATGACGGCCTTGAGAAAAATCTAACTAAAGAAATTTCCATTAATCCTTCTTTGCCAATCGTTTAGTACTTCGTTTTAGTAATTCACGAGCCTCAAGATCGAATACCAGTTCGATCCAGGTGCAAAATTTGCAAAACTAATCTCCCAAAAAGCTGAGGACTTGATAATTGACGAGATTTTTGTTTGTTTTAATCGAAATCATCAAGCTCTGGTATTGACGGGGGGATGTTTTCTAGAGACGGGAAGAGGAGAAATGGAATTGAACATGGGGCACAGAGATAGCTCACTAATGTAGCCAGATCAAGATCCATGAACCCAATGCATCATAGGAGGTACTTTATAATTATTCAAGATTAAATTTGAATGCAATACGTACAAGAAAGTTATACTTAGGATCCGTCGGTCCACCCGCCTTCATCGGACCTATGAGTTTGATCAATATTAGAGCAATTTGTATCCTACACATTTATAAGGACACACATTTATAAGGACACATGAATGTCAATATGTTAGAATAGTAGTAGTACATTTAAAATATAATATATTTCATGTTATACATACATACCATCTCCTCTCTAATACGCATAAAAGACTTTGATCTCATAGTATGTCGAGCATTTTCTTTTCTAACATTTTCAACATTTACTCGGTTACTCATGTCTCAAACACGTTTATGCACAACCACTACCGGTCAATACTGTGGGGTGACCTCTTTGCTCCTTATACCAACCATGCATAGCAATTTGGTATTGTCGAAATACAACACCCAATATAACATACATGGTAGCTTATGGTGACACATTACTAGTGGATCAACATCAGATTTTTCCTAAAACACAACATTACCAATGTTAACATTTTTCCTATGCCCATCTCATAACTCCACTGGGATCCTCCTCTCATTGAGATTTGTCACCAACTCATAAGATCTAGAGCCCTTGGTCGGGCCTTGTGATCACCTCGTATGCGAGGATGCAAATGGGCAAATTCTCTAAAAAATTTCATGTAAATTTCCTAGAGGCACTAAGAGGATTTTATTTGCAGGTTTCTTTGTCCTAAGAAAAATATTTTTAACTTTTTTTGGGATATAAATTTCCAATGGCACTGACGGGGCCTAAAGTAGGCCAAATGTTTTCACAACTAGATAAATTTAAGGAGTACCGTTGAAAAAATCTTTGAAATTTGCTTACGTGGGCTTTAGCCCGGCCCTCTTGTATTACACACGACACGAGACCTGGCCTATTGATCCAACGGCGTAAGTAGGCCGTTTCATTCACCATCGGACAATAAAACCTTAAACGACACTCGCGTCGCAGGCAACCCTCCAGGTCTTCGTATTCCAGAGCTCGGGTTAGGGTTTTCTTGAACCGAATCAATCATGGCGGCTGCTGTGGAGTCGGTGCAGTGCTTCGGCCGAAAGAAGACGGCAGTGGCAGTGACGCACTGCAAGCGAGGGAGGGGTCTGATCAAGATCAATGGCTGCCCCATCGAACTTGTCGAGCCGGAAATCCTTCGGTACAAGGCTTACGAGCCAATCCTTCTTCTGGGACGCCAACGCTTCGCTGGCGTCGACATGCGAATCCGTGTTCGCGGTGGAGGACACACCTCACAGATCTATGCCATACGGCAGTCCATCGCCAAGGCGCTTGTTGCCTATTACCAGAAGTACGTTGACGAACAGTCGAAGAAGGAAATTAAGGACATCCTCGTGAGGTACGATAGGACACTCCTTGTTGCTGATCCTCGCCGCTGCGAGCCCAAGAAGTTCGGTGGTCGTGGCGCTCGCGCTCGCTTCCAGAAGTCCTACCGTTGAGTGTGGCAAGGACGGGGGAAGTTGTTTCTTCTTTTTTACATGGTTTTGGCATGATGAAGAAGAAGTATAGAGGTTTTAAGCGTTTGTTTTATCTTATTTGAGACCTCTTAATTTATTAGTCGGACTAATTAGCCTTTGGGGGATGATTAGTCCCTTCTGCTGTTTTCGTTATCTTAAATGTCATGATCATTGATCAACTTCTACTTCATTTTACTTTTTTCGAGGCCTGTTGGAATTATGCAATATTAATGAATCTTTTTGTTAGTACTTTGTTCATCGACCCTTAAAAGAGGAAGTGTTGGAATGATCTCTCAACACATTTTGTTGGAAAATCATCTTTAGAAATTTTTTACCTGGTGGATTACAGGTGATAGTCTTTTGTTGGTCGGAATGCATCGATATTGTGGTTTTCCCCTACTTCTGACGGTTTTTGTCTTTGCCTGGAGAAAATGCAACTGGATTTGTAGAGGATTTCTACTGTTCAGGCATCTTCTGGTAACAGATGACTGGTCACTAGTTGGAAATATTGATCTATAGAAATCAATGATGCAAATCTTCTGTTTTCTTTCGTCTCTCTTAACTGCAATAAAATTATCAATTCTGCTTTCTGTTCGTGCTGCTAAGTTCTTACAGAAGTCGGTCCGTTCTTTTTTTTGTTTATCCCAAAGGAAATTTTTTGCTGAAGCTTTATGGTACAGTGTTGTTTTCTATTCATGTAAATGTTAGTTAGAAAGTTCAAGCATATCACGTGCCTTAAATTGTTGCTGTTGTTACTACCTGCTACAAGCTAAAACTACTAAATCCAATTATGTTGGTTTATAAAAAAATTGATAATACTATATGTTTCTCATATCAGGAAATTGTGATTCACTTTTCTATGGGGAGTTTAGTGCAATTGGAAAGTAGATCACCCAGATAAAGAAAAAGTGATTGTGAATTCCAGAGTGATTTTAATTTCCTTAGAGAATGTAGTTTTTTATGTTAGTGTAATGTTTTTTTTTTTTTTTTGTCTTAGTATAACATCTTGGAAAGTGTTTTGGAATCAAATTAATTTGTAGTCATTTTATTTAATTAATTTAATTAGAAATAAAATTATGACAGGCCCTCAGTCTTTTGTGTCTAGAATTTTTAAGCATTGCGAAATAGAGATAGTAGTTTTACAGGATGTATCTTTGCAAATATTCTACAACAGCCATCAGAAATGGGTGTCTTGAGACCTAAATGTCATATGAAATGTGTCATCTGTATCTTTTGAATATGTGAGAATTGCTTATGTGAGTCATCCATGCGGCTGTGTTTTCTTGTTTGACAGGAGGTAATGGTTGCAAGTCCAATGAACCAACCAGAGTCTAAACTTCTCTCCCAAGTGCTTGAACTGGCATCTTCTAGTGCTCATTAGCAAGGTCCTTTAAACTATTTTCAGAGAACTGGGGTTTCATGATGTTTTGTCTGATTTCAAGTTTTTTTTTGTTTTCTTAAAACTCTCTAGAAACGAATTGCCTCAGAGTTGTTGTTCTCAACTGTAGATGAGCCATTGATCTGATTTGTGTTTGAATCTTTTGGTTTTGTTTGAAGCGAAAAGGTTATATTTGTGTTTTCCTGGTTGAAGAGATTATTGGCATTCTGATGACCAGATCAAATGTTGTGCTCTATTAGTTAGTCTGTTTACAAACAAAACAAGAATGAATCTCTTGTAAATGAGTAACAATCAGGCAAGGGTATATGTAGTTATGAACTAACTGAGGTTATCCTTTTGTTCTTCCTTGCGATTCTGAGTTTTGATGATGTTAATTGTTGAGAAGAAAAGGTGAAGATGGATTTCATCATTGTTTGTTGGCCAGGTGAGAAGGGTGGATTGGGTTACAAATTTTCTTGTAAAGGGCTTTCATCAAAGAGACCTCTTTACGAGAAGAATTTATCTTTATATAATATCTGTAGGAGAGTAATGTTGTTTGCTATAATTATTTAATGCGAATTCAATCAATCATTCCCACAAAGAACACAACAAAAAAAAACAAATTATAGTAGTAATCTACTCTCAGGGTGTTTTGTACCTCATAGTTAATCAATTATGTTAAGGTTGCTAGGTAACACTTAAAACAAATTGCAATTAAGCCCAATAACAATTTTGTTATAATAGGGATTTATGAAGCTCAATTAATTACAATAACCAACCTACACAAGTTTGACTAGCAAACTAGGTACAACTTAGACCACAAATGGATATTGGAACAACAAACTAGACCACCCATGCCTAGGGGTGGCATCAAACCGAGCCCGAACTTGCTTATGTTTGAGTCGAGCCTGATTTAAATAATTTGGAACTCGAGCTCAAACCCAGCCTAGTCTTAAAATTGTTATCTTGAGCTCGAGTCCTATAATTTTAATCGAGTTCGAGCTTCAACATTCATTTAAAATTTTTCAAAAATTACATGTCTCGAATTCGAGCTCCATCATACATTTAAAAGTTTTTAAAAAATACATCTCAAATAAATTGTATATAAAATTATACATATATTTTACATAAAATTGGACATACATTTAACATAAAATTGGGTACGACCTGTACGTAAAATTGGGCATGACCTCTACTTAAAATTAAACATAAGGGTAGCATCGAATCCAGTTGAGTGTGAACCTTCCTATGTTCGAACCGAGCTTGATTTAAAGATATTTTCGAGCTCGAGTTCGAGCTCTAGCCGAGTTCGATGTTAACCTACATTTAATACTCTACATAAAATATATGTCAAATAAATTATCTATAAAATTATGCATACATTTTAAAAAAAAAAAATGATAGGGGAGGTTCGGGATTGAATCTAGATAATCGATTAGAACCTACCAATACTAATCTTTTTTACCTCAAATGTTGTCTAGCTTATTTTGTAAATTTTGAATATGGCCATAAATTTACTATGGCTTGCCCTGATTGAAAATTTATATTATAGGAAAAACTAGAAATATTTTTCCTAGGATACACATTTCCAAAAAAAACTTTTAAATAAAATCCTATTACTATTAGAGACTTATTAGAAAATTACAAGAAATATTTTAAAATTTTCTTAGGAAAGCTAAATGGACCTCTTATTGTGACTTCTAGAGAAATAAATAAAAATTAATAATCAATCTAATACATTACAATATTTTTCGATAAATTTTTAATCAAATAAAATATCAAACACAAAATTGCTATGAAAATTATCTCATGCTAAAAGTATTATAGCATCAACTGTCAAATATTTATTCAAAAAAATTTTATATGGTTTTCTAGCCCATTTTGGCAAGAAAATTTTATTTAGAAAATTATATGATTTTTAATAAAAATTTCTAATTAGAAAAATATTTCCAAAAAGCATGAGGCACTATTGGTCCCTATATTTCTAGTAAAAATGTCTTTTCAACATTTATTTAAAAAATAACTAATAATCTCTAAAAATATATTTCTACTAAAATGTTTTTTCAATCTCTTCAAGAGCAATGAAGAAGGGACAAAAAAAAATTTCTTTTTTTACTTGTTTATGATCTCGCACGTGTGACTTTCACATGTGGGAAATCGTCTAGCGTGGGGTTTCATTGGTTTATGATCTCGTACATGTGACTTTCACACGTGCGAAATCGACTTCACGCTGGGTGGGAGAAATTATTTTCTCCCAACTCAGGTATCTCTCTGTGCTCTGGTTTTTTGCCGAGACGTCACAGAGCAAACATGCAGCGGCGACGGTGACAAAAATAGAAGAGGCGAAGAAATCAGAGGAAGAAGAAGAAATCGCCACCGATCCCGATCTCGCAACTCGCCAGTTAATAAGCCGGCTTGCGAGCCGAACCTTGATTCAAACTCGTTAACTCAAACGAGCCGATTTCGGATCTCGAGCTCGAGAGATACCGAGCCAAACTCAGTTTGAACCCACCCCTACCAAACCTATACTCACACGGGGATTTGATTTGCAGTAGTAACTCACTAGACACACTAACGTTGAATGCAAAAATGGATTTTTAACACTAGTTGCCTAAGCAAGGGCATATGGTTCACACAATACTAACAAGGTTAACTAGTTTTTTAATTAAGTACAAAGCCTCATAATAAGCCGATAATACAATAACAAAGCACAAATGACAATACACTCTCTTATGTGAAGTTATCAAAGTACAACTTGATTCAAATCTCTAACAAATCAATTTCAAAATACTAGATCCGTGAGATTTGTATGAACTTAATACCTAAAATTAAAAAGCATCGGTGTAATCTAAACTAAACTCATTCAATTGATTTCAAAATAAGTACATCAAGTTCATAAAGAAAAACGCTAAGTATCTAAAGAATTTCAAAATCAACAACTCAAATTATGGTATTAGAGCAGGTAATCATATATGAAACTTGGACCCAACTTCATACGGCATTAGAACAGGTCATCATATGTGAACCTCCACCTAAATTATCCACTTGTAGATCCACAAAAGAGGGTATCTATGAGTGTTAAAGAATCGTCCCACATGGATAAATGAGTACAAAAATTCCTAAGTTAGCTAATTATTTTGGGATGGATTTTCAACCCAATTTTACACTATTTCCCCTAATTAGGGACAAAGCTCTCATATGTAAAGGGTTTTGTAAAAATGTCACTAACTGATCACTTGTCAAAATTTTCATTTTTATCAATCCCTTTTGAACACAATCTCTCAGGAACTAGCCTTTCATTTATATGTTTAGTTATTCTATAGTGCAGAAGGATTGATGAAAAAATTAATTACAAAGGTAACAGGCTTACATCAAACTTTTGATTGTAATCTTTAAGTAAGAACAGACTGCACTTGTATATTTCAGTAACAGTAGCAGAGAAAAAAACGAGGAAAGAAAGAAAGAAAGAAAGAAACAATGGCAGAGATAATCAGTAACAGACTGCACTTATCTATATGAAACTTCAATTTTCATGGCATTTGTATGAACAAAATTCATCCATAGATCCTTACAAACAAGAGATCCATTAAAAGTCACCTACGGTTTTCCCTGTGAAGGAGAGGACGAAGAACAAGAAATGCAAAACCTATAGAGATGACGAAGGGGCGCCTAAATCATTAGGAGCCCTAATTGGTTATCAAACAAGGAAAAAGAAATGTAAAACCTAGAGATGAATACCCAAATCATTGAGTACCCATCTTGAGCAAGAAGTCAAAAACAACAAGATCAGAAACATTTGCTTTCACAGAGACAATATCAGATCAAGTTCTTCATTATTCGAGTGCTCGTCTTTCTTCACGCCCTTCTCCAATGATTCGATCAAGTTCTTCTGTCTTGGCGCACTTATCTTCATCTCTGCGGCTTCACTAGGGCTTGCTTCTATCTTTGGATCCTTCCCTCTCAACGCAGAGGAGGCGATCTTCCTCTTGAAAGCCTCTATCGCCGACTTGGTCCTCACCCTGAATCTTGTGTTGAAGCTCGTTCCTACTCTCCAAATACCTGTGCAACAAGGGCAGAACTTCACTCCGATTCTCCGGCCATGTCTCCATACCACGAGAAGGCGAGCAAACTATAAGAACCACCTTGACACCACACAACACGGAAATCTCCTCCATCTCTTTCTTCATAGTGGCCACTAGATTCTGCAAACGACTCTTAGGCATTCTCTTCTTCTTGTCCACATGCTTAAACTTGGGTAACGAATGCTTGTTCAGATCAGTGATAAACCCATAATTCTTGGCAGGGGATGAAGAGGAGGAAGCACCCAGTTTCTGGGAAGCAGGGGTGGAGGATTTCATGGGTACTTTGAGCTGTCTTACGAACAAAGCCGTTTATATATATATAACTCCGTGGCTCAGAGAAAGGCGGTGAGCATGAATTAGGTAAGTCTTGCTAGTCGTGGAAAAAATCTCTGGACACGTATCGGGCAGGAAGTTCTCGGAGAAAGAAGCGTTACGGTTAGGGTCACTGAATCAGTTCAAAATAGGGAAGTAACGTGAAAATGCTTTGACACGTCCAGTCGTGGTCCGCGTTTCTTCTCGGAGAAGACAGCTCGAGAGTTCAGGCTTATTTTTTTTATTATTGTTCTTCCATTCTGCATGATTCATAGGAAGGGAGCACCGACCTCTTCTTAGTATCTTCTCTCCCTTTCCAATTGATGATAAATTTAGCATCAATTATTCTATTCTGATCAGTCAATTTTCCAAGAAACAAAACCTTATTACTTCTTTGGATTTTCCAATTATCGTTATCTACAGGCACACATTTAAAGACCATATCCCAAACAAGGATAGATAGATAGATGATCAGATCAACAAATTACATTCACAATACGGGCCAAAGTGAAACCCTTCCAACACTGGCTTGCAATCCTCCGGGTTTAATCTCAAGAGCAGGACTGATAGCAAGCAAACTGATGAAGCAGTCCACAGGAACTCGCATACCCCAGACATTGATTGACTCGAGTTTGCGGCATTTGTTTACAAGGGTGATGAGGCCATTGCCGATCACATGGCGACAACTCCATAGAACAATAGCCTGTTGAAAATAAGAAAGATTATACCTTCAAATCAACTTCAAAGGCTATGTGACCAATGCATCTCTGATGAGTATTTTCCATCATAAGAGCTAAAAACTTGAGGTCCGTTTATAACCCATGGAAAAGAAAATGAGAATTTGATCATTATCTCATTTTCACTAACTGTTTTTGGTTAATAATAATAGTTAAATTCTTATTTTCTTTTTCTTTTCTAGGGGTTCCAAACAGACCCTTGAAGAATGTGGAGATTATTTCAAAGAACAAAACATGAAAAATGCACACCAGCAACCTTTTGGCCCACAATTCTAAAGCACATATTTAGAGCAATTAGATGGAAGTAATCTTTCATCTGAAATAACATAGCTTCTATGATATGGAAGAAAGATTACAAAACGTCATAAAAAAATTGAAGAAATCAAAGAGTGAAAAATGAAACACTTTCCCAACATGGAATATGAACTCAAAACCTATTTTCTACTTTTCACAGACTTATTTGCTAATTTTACAGCAATTTTTTTTCTTTTTATCTAAGTAACTCTTTATCCATTGCTATTCAGAGCACCAAGAATAGAGAATAAAAAAATACTACTTGTTAGCAAAAAAAAAAAAAAAGAATTCTCATTCAGATGTGTGAAACAGTTCATGCAAGAACTTGAGGATGTCAAAGCAATGCATCCTAAAAGAACAAGTAGTGCAACCACACAAAACAACATCAGCATTACGAATATCATAAGCCAGAAAAAATAAAGTTTACATGCTTCTGGAATTTCACCTTTAAATTAGGGCAGTTATCTGCAATTGCATATAAAGACTCATCAGTAATGAAAGTACCACCAATATTCAGATGTTGTAAAGAAGTGGCACTTGAGACCTGCAGAGATAAAACAAGTTCATCAACAGGGAAATGTATGAACTGCAAATTGACTCAACCTAAAAAGAAAATCATGGTGAAGCTGTAAATCACATGAGAAATCATTATACTTTGTTATTCCTTCAGTGTTTTATGACTTTACGAAGCTTGGAATTCAAAAGAAATCATGGCTTTTATTCTAGAAAACCACAAAATAGAAACAAATTAAGATGAAAATCATATTTCGTAGTACAATACATGTAGCCATTTCAGGATGACAATGAAAGCAAATAGCCAATCAAATTAAAATTGTAATATAATAAAGGAAAGTCTGCATGCACATACACTCTAACAGGGAAGATCAAAGATGTGAAACTGATACACATTATATAGTAGCAAGGACATTAATATTTATGTAGCAAAGACATTATTATTTATGTGTGCACAATGAGAAACAACAGATTTTCACAACAAATTTCTTTATCTATGAAGTACTGACAAGATCACATACCAGTGAAGTAACACCTTTATCAGTGATTGCCACCATACCCCATAGAGATATTGATGTCAGATTGCTGACACACTTAGCCATTGATATCTTGTATAGTCCATCATCAGTCAAGCGACAGCTCCAAGAACTCCGTGAACTACAGGATTGGAATAAGGTGTAAAAATCCAAAAATGGAATCTGGGGAATACCTAAAGACAGGAAGCTACAAATTTTAACTCTGACGCATATCCATCCATGGTATGCAGCATTGAAGCTGGATTAGGAACAGTTTACCCATCACACATACAAGCAACAATAGTAAGGAAAGGTACATGTTAAATATCTAGTAGGGAATTTTAGCTAGTTAGCATTCTCTGTATAAGTCTGTAATAGTGTCAACAACATTAGAATAGTATGAGAAATCTATAGTCTAGATTTCATGTTATTTGGACGTATAGTTAGTGAAATTATGGACGTTTATGTCTCAAGGGGTAGTTATGTAATTAGACTTCAAGTCGGTTAAGTAAAATAAAGAGGGGATCATACTTAGCCTCAGAGAGTGGCATCAACACACTCTGGTTCTCTCTCTCCTCTCCTTTTCTCTCTTCTTTCTTCTCTAATTTTACACTTTTTTTCAGTACAGCATAGTTTGTGAATAACATTTCATACAGACATTTGTGCAAAGCATCTCTTTCAATGTGATCCACAAGGTAGTAGCTAGAGCCATCAGTCCAAGATTCTTGTTAGGAATCAAAATTAAACGGATCTACTTTATTTTTTGCACAGCTTCAAAACTTGAAGAGAAACAAATATCCAATCTCATTATACCATTGAGAGACCAGGCTAAACCCTTAAGAGCAGTAGAGCAGATATCACTTCACTTGCACTTTCTGAATGTTCCAGACATCAAGATTGTAGAGGGTGACAGCCTCTTTCAGGTTCAGGCCAAACAAAAAGGGGAAGCACTTTGGTTAATAAAGACAAAGAGAACTAAGATACAGGACAATTGTGCACAGTCAATTTTCAGAAATGTGTTCAATAGACCTGTCCACATCTAGACCATAAAGGATTCAATCAATTATTTCATGAATATGCAGTAAATGTGGTACATAACTCCACAAGAAAGGCACTCTGTTCCTAGTCATTTGACATCTCTGACAGAGCATTGAGTAAAAAAACTATATATATATTACCATATGGAAATATCAGGATATAAACACCACCACGGACCAGTCTCCCCACTATCATCCTGATCCAGACTGTAACTAAAGATTTAACAGTACATTAAGGGGGTGGGGTGAAGGGGTATTCATTTCAACATTGACTGCAATCACAACAAGCACCATAGATGCCCCATGCAAAGTTTCCTGATTACCTTCCAGCTCAGATTCTCTTAAGCTTGGAGCGGGAGTGGAATCACCAGGCAACCAAACAGGCTAAGAGACCAGGTACTAGATGGCTAAACATGGTCTTTGGGTTTATAAGGCCTTCTATTCAGGCTGTGTTGTTATCATCTCAAGAATATCTAGCCAAAACAAAAACAGAATATCTGTAGTTATATAATGCCCAATCTATTCAACTTCTGCGCTGCAGTACTTCTGACCATTTTTCGTTCACTGTCCCTGCTTAGCATGACTTCAGTTAGAACGGGATGTTCATGAATTTCATCATGAGGTGGTAGGAGCCTAGATCATATTTGCACTTCTATAAACAGTAAAACTGTACGACAACAATTAGACTTGACAGGTGGAAATATTACTCTGCATTTTCTTTCTATTGAGGAATTGATGTCAGTCTAGAAGCTTTGACGTTTCAGGCAACTAATGTCAACCGGAAATTGCAACAGAAGATGAAGGATGGTAGGCTGGACAGGCTTTTACCACTATCACCCTCTTTCTACAAAGGATTTTTATCCCTTCCTCCAGGACATGTTATGGTGCTATAGGATTTCACTTTTTTACCTGGATTCATTGGTCAACTCCAAATTTCATAATTTGGAACGATAGCTCTGTTTTTGTCCCTAATTTTCAGAACACGAAACAAACAAACCAATTCTCCTACCTTAGCCAGACTAGCGGCAAACTGGACTACAGCCAAGAATAAGCATCGTGCCCAACTGGTAATTAAATAAAAAATAACCAGAGCCAGAGGAGAACGAAAAAGCATAAAAATCTGTGGCCTCTACAAGAGGGAAGAGGGGAGTTTCAGAATAGGAAATTACATGTCAAGCTCCTTAAGGTTATAAGCGATGCCAACAAGCCGGGCGATGGAATCATCATCCATATTCCAACCGGCGAAGCTAAGACTCTTTCTCCTTGCCAGAGACTGCTCCACCCCTTGTTTCCATTTCCGGCATACTATACTTGCGCTGAGACAAAAAAAATTGAATACAATCATTACAATGAAAACAAATACAAAAATAAGTAACAGATTACCCATAAATGTTTGGCAGCTAAGATGTATTACTGGGCCAAGTCCAAGAAGGAGGAGATAAGAGCGAAAATATGGGAGAGGAGGTCGACGGGAAGACGATCGATATCGGCGTACTCATCCTTAGCCATGACTTCCCCAGAACAGCACACGAGATAAAGAAAACCAGAAAACTGATTTAAGTTTACATATAAAAGGAGCAAAGGAAGATAGACACGCAACGAAGAAGAAAGGGGTTTGTAGCACGAATACTGAAGTTTCCGTCCTCTCGAAATATATAGTCAACAGCGTCGAAAAAACGAAAAAATGTGGCCATCTTTCTGTCATCGTTACAACAACCAGTACTCCACGTAAAAACTGGAAGTGTGTAGTGAAAACCCCCAACTGGGCAGTTTTAGAATCTTTGATCCAAGGCATGAGGCAGAGAACCAACCAGGGTACCGTCTCTTACCATGATTCTGGAATCTGAACGACTCTGGCCCAAATCAATTGCCCTGCTATTGCCGTATATTTACGATTCCTCAGAAACCTAGCCAGGGGTGTGAGCCTGATAGTTTTTCATGAAACAAGGTGAGGTTCAAGAATATAAAATAATAAATTATATAAATATATTCAACATAATCCTTTTTTTATAATTTATGTCTAATAATAATAAATTATTAATTTTATATGTTATTTTAGAATATATTATACAAGTAACTTTGTAATAGTTTGAATGGGCATCTAATTGCTTGCAAACTAGCTCAATGGCTAGGAGAGAGAAAAGGTATTGTTTGGTTAGTTCTAGTTAATTGTATGACCGGGCATACAAAGAAAATAAGAGAAATGACACTATTGAAAGTTGTCTGACCAGAACCGATCATAACCCGTTTGTTCAGACAGAAGAGAGAAAACACACTATTTGTGGTATTTTATTTGGTTGATTTTTGTTAAATAGTTATCTGTCATTTTCTAGCAATAAGTTTTTACACCGTTTGATTGAGTTCTATTTAAACCATTCTACTCCCTACACTATTTATCTAGTCTGTTACAATGAAAAACAATTTTTTTCTAGCCTTCCAAGTGTTCTTAGATCTTCACATCTATTTAAAAGCACCAAAATAAAGAATTTTTTTCTGAAAGGCCAAGTACTCAAGCTTGTGATTTTGGAATTCATTGTGCACTTGGTATTTTTCATGCCAAACTTGCTTAAACTTATTATTTAATCAATTGAATTGTATTAAATTTTTTGCTGTGAGTCTATTTACTTAGACTTTTATTGGAGTTTTTTTACAACTTTGTTGAATTTTTGGAAAAGAGAAATAATTCTTCAACTTGTCTATAATGAGTACAATGAGCCTCTATTTATAATAATAGATACAAGTAGTATCATATTAAAATCAAACTACTCTGTCCCAGTTTTACCCAAAGTCAAACGCTAAAAGATAAGTCCTAGAGTAATTAAATAAATGAACATAAATAAATAAATTATATAACTAAAACACCTTTAATTGACTCTCTTCCATGAGACCTTCATGAAGCTTCTAGATTCTACCATATTAGTTTTGGCTCTTGCGAGACTCCTTACAATGAGAATCATGTAAGACTCTCCAATACCTAACACTCTCCCTTAAGCTGGAGTTTATAACTTCATATTGCAATGAAAAAGATTCGCAGTCTTCAAGAAAAAAATCTTTATATTGTACTCCCCTTGACTTAGATATTTGGATACATAAATTTGATTACCACAACACGTGAAATTCTTCTATTTAGATTGTACTCCTACTCAAATGATAGCAACACCCATCTTCTCAAATAATAGCAAAACACATACTTTAACTCAGAAGTTGGCCTAACCACTACAACACTCAACTTCCAAATTTAATTCTTATATGTAAAGAGAATAAGAAGAAGGCATACATCAAATCAATAAAGTAATGAAAGTGACCATGCTTGATTCAGCCCTTCATGGTAGATTCTATCACCTACCTTATCCTTCATACTTTTTCTTTTATTCTTCTCCTCAAGTTGGGAGGTAATGGATATGATCCCAGTTTAAAACAAAAAATAACTATAATAATTATGTCATCCATCAAGGTATCCCAAGGATAAGTACCCAACTAAACATTGATTCTCAAAAAAAATAAAAAATATGGGTGATAACAAAAAAAGTCAAAACCAACCTCGTATGATTTCAAATAAAATAGTTATAACAATCACTAAAAGGGTAATGCCTTTTACTCAAAAGAGGACGATAAAAACCCAAAGTGTATCAATAAAAAAGTCTTAATAGACTTAAAAACACCCATATATAAAAAAACGAACAAAAACAATGCATTAATGGGTTGACCTATAAGTGTAAACGAGAGTAAAAAAATTGTAGGGGAAAGGTAACTGAGTAAAATGGTTTATGGGGTGTTGAAAGACATATCAAAGGGGCATTAAGGTAAATACCTCCCCCATGTTAAGGAGATGGAAAAAGGTGTAATATAATGGCCTTCTCATAAGGATAGCACAATGGTGTAATTAAAGAAGATGATATATGTCTACTTATGTCTTTTCCTTTTGAGAGTTTCTAGCCGTAAGGGCATTGTAGTCATTGTAAACTTTCCTCCTCAACTATAAATAGAGACTTAAGGCATGGGGTAGATCATTAAGTCTACGCTCTTCTCTCTTACATTTGACCTTAGACTTTTCTCTCAAAATCAATCTCTCTCTCTCTCTCTCTCTCTCTCTCTCTCTATCTCCTTAGTCGTCCCTCCCTCACCTTTCTCCTCTCTTCCTTCTTCCTCTCCTTTTCTCCTTCTCTTCTACCTTCTCTCCTCTCTCACCCTCTTGGTTGAGGACCTTATCATGGTATCCTATATCTAACATGGTAACATAGTTTTAGGTTTGGGATCCAAAAATTATGATTCTGGCTTACAAAGTTTTTATCAACTCTCTCGGTGAAGTTGAGGTATTGAACAAGGTTCGGTTTTGTACTTCTTTTAGCTCACAAAAGTTTTTTTTTTCTCTTCTATTCCTTGAGAGGAATGTTGTTATATATCTCGAAAAGTTGAAGGTTTTTTAAGCATGCTATATATCTTGGTTGATATCGATGTATTTAATCCATGCTATCTTTGGTAAAAGGGATCGATTTTTAGATTTATACAACATGTGGAATTCTGGTTTTTTATTTTTTGAATGAAACCTTGCTATTCCATTGATGGTTCCATGGTTCTTGAAAGGCTATATTTACATATGTTGAAGGTTGATATCGAAGTTCAAGTTTTTTTTTTTTTTTTTTGAACTAGTAAAGGTGCTTGCATTGGCACAAGAGAATTTTTTTGAAAGGGCACATGTTTGTATTTCACATTGGAAGATCTTCTATCATTAACTTGGATGATTAGTTGGAGCATGACTTATATAAGGAAAGTTCCTTCTTTAGGAGACCCTCAAAATTGAGTGAGATCTCTTGATTTTGGTATAATTTCATATACATGGTCTTCTCATTCGGTTGTATCCCACATAAGGAAAAGATTAGAAAGACATACCCAAAAGATCTAAGAAAAAGGTAGCAAAGGCTAGTTCTTTGGGTCAGTTGTTGGCGCCAAACCACTAGAAGGAAATGTTCCTTCTCAAAAGGATCTCCAAGATATCCAAGATCTTTTTCTTGATATAACTATTGATTACCTTGCTTAATTATTCTCTTGCCTAAAATATTTAAGGCAAGCCAAGCATTGAGATTGATTTGTTGAAGTGACACTTAAGACACTAAAGGAATGTTTCAATTTTATTTTTGGAAAGTAGCCGATTGAAAGAAGACCTTCCTTGATTTGATTTCTTGTTGAATATTCTTTCCTAAGTGAGAAAGCAATTATATGACTTATCTATTCGATGATATCGGCTAGCATGTACTCTCTTTTATGAAGTTGGGTCCAAGCCCCATCCCAAAATGACTAGTCAACTTAGGAAACCTTTTTCCAACTAATAAACTTAAGATATTTGCACTCTCTAATCCATGTAGAACTATTCCTTAACATTCAACCACTACTCCACCCCTGTGTATGCCCTCTTTTTGTGGCTCTACAAGTGGATAATTTGGGTGGAAGCCCACATATGACTACCTACTATGATACCATGTTGAAACTTAGGATTTCATGACACATAATCACAGTAGAAGAGGAATAAGGGGTAAGAAGAAGAAGAAGAAGAGTTGTGGAGAGAATTTTTTTGGAAGAGAAGAGGAAGAGTGGCGAATTTGGAGAAAAGAGAAGAAGATTAAGGTAATGGACTTGTCCATGCAAGGACTATGGACACCACCTATCTCTACATTGGTTAGATATTGTCCACTTTGGGCAACCCTCATGGATTTGCTATTGGGTTTTTACCCCAAAAGGCCTCATACCAATGGAGATAGAGACCATACTTATATATCCAAGATCCTCCCCACTTCTAGTCAATGAGGGACTTTAGTTGTATACCCAACAATCCTCCCCTCAAACAAAAGACCACTGAGCTCCCCTCAAACAATCATCCATCCGCCCACTCTCTACCAACCCGGATTTTCCACTCCAATGCGTTGGAAGCACACACCTTACATAGAGTACCACTTGTCTCGAGAGAATGCTCTATCCAGATCAACTCCTCTTCACCGTGTTGGGACCAGGACACGTCCATGAAGAATCCGGAGCACACCACCTGTCATATAGAACACATCCATGGATCCCTTTGCGATCTAATTCGAGGCCCACCACCTTAGTTTGGCATTCAGAGGATCTCATCCACCATGGCTAACTCTGGGGTATAGCTCTGATACTATTTGTAAGGACTATGGACACCATCTATCTCCACATTGGTATGATATTGTCCACTTTTGGGCAAAGCCCTCATGGATTTGCTTTTGGGCTTTTACCCTAAAAGGCTTCATACCAATGGAGATAATGTCCACATTTATATATCCAAGATCCTCCCCACTTCTAGTCAATGTGGGACTTTAGTTGTATACCCAATAGTCCAAACCCTCCCCCTTAAGTTGAATTTATAGATAATAAAAGTACTAATATAACAGGAAAACTTTTCACCCTAGTAAGAGTGACAACTAATTACAGGGCTTTATATGGACTTAAACAGTCTCCTCAGGTATAAGGGGACATTAAAGAAGAGACATATATGCATTAACCACTTCGTTTTCTAGTTAAGGAGGAGTCAATATACAAATTGTGGAAGTCTTTATATAAGCTTAAACAGTCTCCTCAAGTTTGGTTTGACAAATTTAGCTAAGCAATGTTGCGGTTTGGATTCAACCGGTTCTCAATAGATCATAATGTCTTTGTCAATAATACCTTAAAGGGCAAAGTATTACTAGCAAATTATGTGGATTACATCATCATAACTGGCAGTGATGCAAACAACATAAAAGAAGTCAAAGAAAAAATATGCAAAGAATTTAAAACGAAGGATCTTGGACTTCTAAAATATTTTTTGGGTATTGAGGTATTCTAGTCAAAGCACGGGATTGTATTATCTTAGAGGAAGAATGATTTGGATCTACTAGAGGACACATGGATGATAGGGTGTTGACAAACAAACACTGCTATAGATGCCAATACAAAGCTATGTGCAATTTTTGGAGAAGATGTTGAAATAAGTAAATATCAAAGGCTTGTGGGAAAACTTATTTACCTCAAAGTGACCAGACCGGATATATCATATACAGTTTGTGTGGTGAGTCATGTTGGAAGAAGGGCCCAAGCCCACACAATCAAGGAAGGCCCACATATATAAATGTGTTGGAAGACGGGCCCAAACCCATAAGACCAAGGAAGACCACTCATCCAAGAGATGTGGAAGATGGGCTCAAGGCCCATAGACCAAGGAGAAGCCCCAAACCCATACAATTATGGCATGATGAGTTCTTACACAATAAAAAGTCTTATAGAGCTAAAATTATTATGGAAGCAGGTCTCACATTAGAGTTTCAGTCTAAAGGTGTTTTAGTCATGTTAGTCTTCTGTTTATATTGGGTTATTTAATAATGCAAGGACTTATCTTTAAGAGTTAGTTTGGGTGTAATTGGGACAAAGGTAGTTTAATTGTAATTGGATTCTACTACTTTCCTCTATTATAAATAGAGGTTGATGTACTCTGATTATAATAAGTCAATGAAGTATTTCTCTTTTCCATAAATTCAACATGGTATCAGAGCAGGTTCTGTGAGTTGACTTAGTCAACCCACAGAAGTAATGTGATTTTTTTTCTGATTTTATATCTCTAGCAGCTTTGGTTCATATTTCTCATTTTTCAATCCCTATACCCGTTATTTGATTTATGTTTTCATCTCTATAATGAGATTTACATATTGTATATTATATATTAACGTCAGGTATTCAAATCTACTTTACATATTTTTACAATCGGAGTTATTTACAAAGAGAAATTGATATTTGAAGCAGCAAAGGTTAGATTGCAAAAGAGGTTCGTGCAACAGAAGAAAACTTCAACTTCCAAGTTATTTTATGCTATCAAGAACAAGACTCTATATGGAACAGTATATATCAAAAACAATATTTGTAAGTCTATTTTCTTACCTATTCAAACAATTCTCAATCTGAGTTTTTATATAGAGATATTGATCTTGGAAGAGTCAATGGTCATGCTGGAAAAAAGGGAAAGAGTACTTAGTTCTACAAAGACCAAAATCTATTAGATTATATATCTCAATAGAAGTATATTTTATTAAGATAACTTATACTTGGATAAAAGGTATTTAAGTCTAGTTTCTTAAGGAGAAAATTTCATGTCAATCTGATCTATATTTAAGGATATATTCGCATTGGAAAAATCAAAGGTCATTCTGATATCCTGTTACATTGGCAAATCCGAATTTAAGCCGATTGTTTTGCATCACTTTTTCATTTTTGGTTATTGATCAACCATATCAGTAAAATATCTTACTTACCCTTTTTTGGTTACTACATCTATGTTATTTGGTTCAAGTTGGGAACACTACCATTACCTCCTAGCTTGAGGGGGAAAAGTATAAGAAGTACAAGAAAGAGGTATTTTATTCCATATGTTGTGGTAAGTTTCATGTGACCAAAATATTTAAGAAAGGGGGAGCACAAAAGATGAGGTTTATGAATCTAAGAAAACATTTTTGTAGCAAAGAAAATTGAAGATCAAGAATCCTGACTCACAGTAGTAATTGTGTTAATTATTGGTGATACTTGACTCGGCTCGACTCGATTCTATTTCTCCGATTGGATTATTATTTTGAGGTATTCACAACATATTCCTTGGTCAACATATTGCATTGGATTATTTCAAGGGTCCTTTTTACAACGATTTTTATTATTTTAGTTTGTGTTATATGGGTCTAGGCCCATTTATAACTATTGTGTTTCTTTGGATAAGACATTATTATTGAAGAAGTAGTGGATTCAGCATCCTATCTTCTTGTTTACCCATTACCTATTGGTTATTTGACAACCTTACTCCTACCATCCTTATTTGACTCTCACAAACATCTTTGAACCAACCTTTTGCGTGTTGCTTCGGTTGAGAGTTTAAGTCCATCATGGTTGGGTGTTTTAAGTCCATTGAGATTTTTTTATGTACATATGGGTCTTTTATCGTCATCTTGTGAATGACAGACATTTATCACGTATCACGTCGTCGTCTTGTGAATGACAGACATTTATCACCTATTTCTACATGTGACAGTCGTTGTCTTGTGGAGGGACACAGTGATGGAAGAATTTTATTACACTTATGAACAATGCATATAGACCCACTACATGCGAAAGATAGGAGTGCCACTACCTGAGAATGATAGGACTGTCCCCTACATCCAGTACGGATTAAGACTGGAGTATGGAGCGATGTCTTACAGATTAGAGTGATTTTATTCTCACTTATTTTATGCCAACTGGTCCTCATGGAAGAGAGCACCAGCGTGAGGGGGAGTGTTGGAAGATAGGCCCAAGCCCACAGACCAAGGAAGGCCCACATATCCGAGTGTGTTGGAAGATGGGCCCAAGCCCATACAACTAAGGAAGGCTCACACATCCAAGAGATGTGGAAGATGGGCTCAAGGTCCATAGACCAAGGAGAAGCCCCAGGCCCATACAATTATGGCATGATGAGTTCTTACACAATAAGAAGTCTTATAGAGCTAAAATTATTATGGAAATAGGTCTTAAAAAATATTTTCTGTTTAAAGGTATTTTAGTCAAGTTAGTCTTCTATTTATAGTGGGTTATTTAATTATGCTAGGACTTATCTTTAAGTGTCAGAGTTTGGGTGTAATTGGGATAAAGGTAGTTTAATTATAATTGGACTCTACTACTGTCCTCTATTATAAATAGAAGTTCATGTACTCTGATTATAATAAGTCAATGAAGTATTTCTTTTTTCTATAAATTCAACAAGTCAGTATATGTACAAACCACAACATACCCATTAGCAAGCCTTAGACAAGATACTGAAATATTTAAAACTAGCTCTAGGGAAAGGGCTTCTGTATAAGAATCGTGGCCATTTCAACATAGAAGGTTTTTCATATGAAAATTGGGTTGGATCACCTAATGACATTAAGTCCACTTTAGGGTATTGTACCTTAGTTGGAGGTAACCTGGTTGCATGAAGAAGCAAAAAGCAGGATGTTGTTGCAAGGTCTAGTCCAGAAGCGAAGTACAAAGCTATGACCCACACAGTTAGAGCTTCTATGGATTAGATTCCTTCTTAATTAAGTGGGATTATATAAAAGGAGCTGCAATGGAATTATATTGCGACAACTAGGTAGCTAATCATATCACTTCAAATCATGTCTTCCACGAGAGGACAAAACACATTGAGGTAGACTGCCACTTTATATAGGAGAAATTTCAGGCTAGTATCTTATCTCTCACACATGTTTCATCACAAGGGCAAGTGGTAGACATTCTTATGAAACCATTTACATTCAAGATTTTAACCACTATATGATGTAGAATTTTAGTTACATCGACTTTTATACCTCGCAAGCGTACGAATCGTTCATGTAATCTAGCAGTAAGCGAGGGTCATATCCACAGGGAGGATTGAATGTTGTGTATTCTTCAGTCAACTAGCCTAACCAAATATGATGAATTAATCTGAACTAAACACTAATTATATCCTAAATTATCAAGCAATAATTTAATTAACTACTTCCTAAATTATCAAGCAATAATTTAATTAACTACGTGCACAACAGGAAACGTCAACTTTGGATTTTACCGTGATTCGTGCCTCTCTCGAGCGCCACGTAACCACGAATCCGGATTCTCAATCCTTGCGTCTAGCCCCTCTCGGGCGCCTAGAGTTAAAGACAGAAATCGGATTACAATAGAATGCAGAGAATCAATTTCCTATTGTGATGATGCTAAAATTATCGACTTTGGATTTTACCGTGATTCGTGCCTCTCTCGAGCGCCACGTAACCACGAATCCGGATTCTCAATCCTTGCGTCTAGCCCCTCTCGGGCGCGTAGAGTTAAAGACAGAAATCGGATTAAAATACCAAAATCCAACCTCAATTATAATCTTACCCTAATTAGCTAATTTAATCAAATATCAAGAAAACAAATCTTAAATAAACCTTAATTATCAAATCAGATTCAATTAACATTCAAAACCTAAGTTCAAACTATATGAAAAATTAAATTCAATAATGACGAATTACTCCCCTTCTTCTTCCTCTCGCTCGGGCAGCAACTCGTTCTCACGGGTGCTGCAAATTCCGAAAATTGGTGGCGTCGGGTAGCAACAGTGAGTGGCCGGAGGTGGAGACGACGCCGGCGACGACGGTTAGAAGCCGACGGACGGAGGTAACGTCCGGCGAAGAACGAAACAGAGCTGACGTTCTCCAACCGGCTCTCTCGAGTCTCGGTTGGAGTCGGAATAGCTCCGGGACTGGTCGAAAATACGTAACCGACGCCGGAGGATGGTCGGAAAGAAGAAGTGGCACCGGAGAAGCCCTCTCGGATCCCCTCCCGGCCTGGCGAGCAAAAAATAGCACTGTCGAAATCACCACGACGGAGACTCTCTCGAGCTCTCCTCGGGGTTGTTCTCGGTTGCTGGACGGCGGTGGACGGCGGTGGACGGCGGTGGACGGCGGTGGACGACGGTGGCCCGACGAACGGCGGTGGGGAACTCCTCTCGGATCCTCCCCTGTTTCGGTCGACGGTGCTCCTCTGTTTTTCGATACTCTGTTTCTCTTTCCTTTCACGCTCCTCTCTCGGGTCCCCCCTCTTGGGTCCCCTCTCGACCTCCCCCCCTCGGGTCCCCTCTCGACCTCTGGCTTAAATACCATCTTATTTATTTTAAAATGATTTGACCTAAAAATCATCTCCATTTCACTAAGGGCATTTTGGTAAATATCTCCTTCTCCACCATAATTCTCCTGAAATTCCATAATTAAATCTATAAAAAAAACATTTCAGGAAGAAATAAACCTTAAAAACAATGAAATATAATTCAGGAGAGAAAAATATGCAATATCGACAGTGATTAATGCCAAATTCAATAAATACTCATTTCTTTTGAAAACCGATAAATAACCACCTATAACACAATTATAAAGGTTATTCTATTATAATTAACCTAGTTCTCATGTCAGAATATGACATCTATCACTATACACGGCAAACTAGGTATCTATAATGTTTTTTTCCCCAACTTGAGAGGAAGTGTTGGAAGACATCTCGAAGTGGCATCAAAGTAAAATACCTCCCCCACGTCAAGTTGGTAAATGAGGTAATTAAAAGGTCTTCTCATAAAGATGGCACAAGGGTGTAATTAAAAAAGTCTACTTATGTCTTTTATTTTACAAAGCTTGTAACCTTTAGGGTGTTGTAGTCATTGTAAATCTCCTTCCACTACTATAAATAGAGGCCTAAGACATGGGGTAGATAATTAAATCTCCCCTCTTCTCTCTCAAATTCATCCCTAGAATTTACTCCTCTCCCAAGCTCCCTCTCTCCATCTCTCTAGTCGAGTTCTCTCTTCTTTCTCGGTTCTCCTTTCTTCTCCACTTTCACTACCTTGGTCGAGGACCTTGTCATGGGATCCTAAATTCAACAACAAATATTTTCACAAAGGCTATTACAGTAGTCCCTCTCTATACCACTCAAGCTAGGAATATTTGATGTGTTTGCACTAGCTTGAGGGGTAGTGTTAAGAAACATCAATGGCATATTATATTTAAGTAGATGAGTGGCACAACTTATAATTTTGTATAACTTAAGTCTCTCTTTTCTTTCACTTTTACTATGGTTTCTAAACCTCATCTATAAATAAAAAGTAAAGGGGAGAGGCTCATTACTAGTGAGATGTCCTTGTGTTTGTAAAACTCTATCTCTACAATCCAAATCCTCTCTTCTTCTCTTCTTCTCTTCTCCTGCTTCTTCCATATTAGACATGAAACCCTAGAATCTAACATTGATGATGCTTGAACTCTAATCTTCAGATCTTCATTTATCTCTTTTGTCTAAGTTCTTCTTCACAATAACAACCTTCTATGTGTTTTTGCTTCGGGTCTTGACTTAGCAACTTGACTGATCATTCTTTTGTCTTGAGCTTTTGCCATAGACCTCATAATATTTTTTTTGGAATGTACGTGTCTAAAATGCACTTTAATACCGTTAGAAACACACTTTCAAGCTACCCATTTTGTTATAAAAAAAAACAATGGAGATCAACATGATTTTATTATGGGTTTAACAGTTACCTCTTTGTCCTTGAGTACACATAGCAGAAGTGTCTAAAGGTGCAATTGTAGTATCAAAGTCTTTGCCTAGTATTTGAAGCATTGTGGCACAAATGTCATCAAAATAAGTTGTGTTGTGGAGCTCAAAATTTAAATTTTAGTAACTTCAAGGTATGGTTGAAAATTTTTAAGTCTAATGTTTCTCTTCATCGTTTTTGCACAACAACATCCATTGAATAATGTTGAGCTAATTTCAGTTCAACATTAATCCTCAAAATTGGACAAAATGCATATGTATATTCACCCTATATTTGGTGTTATACATGGTTTAAAAGACATCATAGAGCTTTTGTGGGCTTATAGAATTGGAATAGAGCTTAGCACATGTACTATCCCAAATATTTTTTTTCGGTTTCCAAGTAAACCTCATTATTAGCTATTTGCTCCGCTATGTTGTTTATCAATAATTAATTACAAGAGTGTCTTCTTTTAGCCATTTCTTATGTAGTACATCTTCTTCATCAACCACATGAGGAAGCATGGTCAAGTGATCAGAAAGATCTCAAGTAAGAACTGATCATTTTACGGACAAGGACCAGCACAAGTAATTAGACAACTCTTTGAATGGTATAGTGGTAATTTTAAAAAATTGGTTTATCTAAAAACATGAGACAAATTGTCATTAGCCATGATGACTGAGTGAATAATTAAGCCCTTGACATGTATTAAGGGAAGAGAAACAAGACTTTGACTTAAAGTACGGAAGAAACTTCCTTGACATGAATTAGAAAGCAGCCATGCAAGTCTCAATACAACTAGGAAACAAGGTAAAGGCTAGTAGAATTTTCGTTACTTTGCACTTTCTAAGATGAGGACTTCAAACTCCACAGAATTTTTGTGGATCAAATCCAAAGGAGTCTTCTAAAACTCCTTTAGCATAAAAATAAAACACAAAGAAGAAAGTGCAATGTTAAAACTGAAGTTGTTGATTTATGGAGAAAAAATGAGATTTTTTTACAACTCATGAAGCCAGGAAACATGGAGAACAATGGAGGATTTTAGTGAATTTTAACCAAAAAATTTATTGCACTTGTGTTCGACTTAATTGGATGCAATACAAGCAAGGTAATAGAAATCAATTTAAATCCAAAATTCTGGCATGGACTCTAATTTTTGAGATACAAAAAGAAAAATATCAAAATTTTAGTAATCAAAAGTCTGATTCTATGAGTAAATAAAGCAGGATGTAAGCTCTCTTATTCTTATAGAGAAAAGAAAAGAAGCACTTGAAGTAAGTATTTATCTCAGTTCGGATAGGAAGACTTCTTAACTAGCAACTATATGCAGCTTTTTAGTTTACCATGAGCAACGAATGATGGAAACCTTGAATGCCTGCTCATAATGTAAAATTCTAGGGTTCCATGCTAAAACACCTTGAGGGCGTCTTACTTATATAAGAAGAAAAGGAGGAGAAAGAAGCATATGAATGGGTAGAAGAGAAGAGGAGAAGATGCTAGATTTCGAAGACAAAAAGAGAAGATGAAGAAGAAAGAGTGGGAACATGAGGGAATTTTAGGTGAGGCAAGAAGTGCCCTCTACTTTCCCCTTTCATTATTATAGTTCCTTTCATCCTAGTAATTATAAGGATGCCCTTTGGCATGGGCCAAAATAAAAAAAATACAAAAAGAGTACAATCTGAAATATGAATTGATTACAATAATACCCTTATTTCTTTTATTTTCTAAATTTAACAAAGGAATACTGCAATTAATGGTACCGGTAGAATCAACAAGGTTAGACTGATTTCAATAGGTGAATTCTCTAGTCTGGTGAAGACATAGCTCCACATGAATGAAGAACAATCAAGACAAATAACCAAAGAGACAAATTAAAGAACTTTAAACCTAAACAAGGAGACACATTGAAGAATGAAGAAAATCATCTTTGCGAGTAAACAAAAGCATGTTAAAATTTGCAATAGAAAATAGATGAAAGATATTAGGATTTATAGACCATTATGGTAGAGATAAAAATAAAAGGTGATTGAAAAAGAGACATACTTAAATTGTAGAGTTCTAATCACCTATTATCTATGTTGTAATTCTATAAATAGTGTACATAATCAATGATAGTCAAGAAAATATTATTCTACATGGTATCAGAGCTCCCAATCGATTAATCTAAATCAGTCCGTCGTCGCTAGAAATCCTTCTCAGAAGCAGCCATCGTCACCGCAACCCATACCTGGTACTTTTCTCTTCCCCTTCTCCATCTCTCTAAAAAGATTTATGTCGTCGTCGTACAATCTCATCGGCGCTATTCTCAAGAATAAAAAAAGGGTATTTTGTCGACCACCCTCCTTCCAGTGTCGTTGCTCTACCATCGAACGAATGCAATTTTGTTTGCTTCAGCCATTGCTCTTCTTAGCCGCTACCAATGCCGCTGCTCTCTCCAAACCACTTCTGAGAACACGCTTCCAATTTTTGAAGGTCAAGATTGAACTCTCTCTCGGAACTCCATCTTGCGGGGGCATGATAGAGATAAAGATAATGATAAACATAAAGATAAAAGGTAATTGAAAGAGAGACATACTCAAAATATAAGTGATTGAATTAGAGACAACTCAAATTGTAGAGTTGTAATCACCTACTGTCTCTGTTGTAACTCTATAAATAGTGTACACCTTATCAATGCTAATTCACAACAATATTATTCTATATTCCTAAATTCTATACATTCTTCCATATTTCTCACTTAAACCCTATGAAATTACTTTATGTAGAAAATTAATTTCCTAGAAAGAAAACTAAACTAAAAACTGTCCACCCTTCAATAAAATTGAAAAGAAATCGAAGGCGATTTTATTCAGTAGATATAATTGTTTTCTCTTGCCTTCGTTTGAATCTCATTTTTACATCGCTTTCTGGTTACGCAAAGAGGCTTGAAAGACGATTAGACGAAGTAGAAAAATCATAAACTCCAAGAGTGGGACAGCCACCACCACCTCCGTCACAGTGTTTAATCATCACTCAAAACGAACCAGCCAATCTTGAACAACACCAAAGAAGATGAAATATTAAAAAATATAAACGGGAAGTAGGCCAATTGCCATGGCGACCACTTGGGTGGCGATTTCAGTTGATACGGCGGCAGAGAGTAATGCCGTCGCCGACGGGGAGCTGGCAGATCTCGATCCGGGGATCGGCTGCAAGTGCTTCGTTGAGCTCCAGCACGAAGTCACGATAGTAACGGACATACTTGCGTAGAGGGGCGTCGGGCGGAGCCACCACTGAACCGTTCCAGAGGGTGTTGTCGTAGCCGATCAGCCCGCCAATCTTTACAAGGTCGATCAGTCGCTTGTGGTAGTTCAGGTAATTGTCTTTGTCAGCGTCGACGAAGACGAAGTCGAAGGCTCCGTGGTTACTCTTCTGCAACACCAAACAATTTTCGGATTCAGTTGATCACGATGACATGGTTCAGCGTTTGATACGAATCTAACTCGATTTGAAAAAAAAAAAAAAAACACTTAGAATAGAGAGAAAAGCAAAAACAAAATGCTACAAAATTAAGGTTACATCTTCCAACAATTGATCGAGAACAGGCATAGCCGGTCCCTCGCGGAAGTCGATCTTGTGGGCGACTCCGGTCTTCTGAATCACTGGCAATCCCAGCTCGTAATTCTCCCTGTTGATGTCCATGGCCAGAATCTGGAATGATCCAAATGTCCAAACCGTAAAACCCCATTAAGATCCATCTCTCACAGTTACAAAATGTCAACTTCCATGTCAGAAAAAGCCTCTAACTACACTAGAAACCTTACCTTCCCGTCCTCCGGCAAGGCAAGAGCGGTGGCGAGGAGAGAGTATCCAGTATAGACGCCAATCTCCATCGTATTCTTAGCACCAATGAGCTTGAGGAGCATGTTCAGGAACTGCCCTTCGTCGGCGGAAGTTGTCATAATATTCCTGTTGAAAAATTCTCAAAACAAAAGAGTTAATAAATCCGATATTTCAATCTATCAAGTAAGGCGCGCTTCAGGAATTGTCCTAGTTCCTACCATGGATGCTTGGCAGTAATCTCCCGAAGCTCTTTCATGCACTCCGGCTCTCGTGGGTAGACACTGGTGTCAAGTATATACTGTAAAAGTAGAATATAAAAGGTTAAAGACAGCCCCAGGAATCGACAATTCGCATAAAAAAAATTGGAACTCGTCAGCGAAGAAATATTTGCCTGATAAAGGGCATCACTCTGGAGAAGACTCTTGTGCCCGACTTCCTGGTGCCTTCCTGGTTGGTTCTGACTCTGCTCATCCTGCTTGGACGCCATTGATCTACTCAGGAGCTTCTTCTTTCGGTCCCTCTTTCTAACTCTTCCGTTCACTTTACCAGTTGCAGGCGGGGACGTGGTAGGTATTAATGGGAGGGTTGGTGGGCTTCCTCGGTGGGTTGAACGTAGGGCCCACACGGTGGGATGCTTGTGTGGAGATACTGCCCATCAATGATGCTGCCATTCGACCAACTCGTATATATGAATAACTCATGGTATGGTATGGTACTCATGGTATGGTTTATATGAATAACTCGTGGTATGTTATGGTACTCACGGTATGGTTTATATAAATAACTCGTGGTATGGTATGGTACCCATGATATGGTGTATATGAATGGATACAAGTAACTTTGTAATAGTTTGAATGGATGTCAAAAGAATAACAAAGTCCATCTAATTGCTTGCAAACTAGCTCAATGGCTAGGAGAGAGAAAAGGTATTGTTTGGTTTGTTCTAGTTAATTATATGACTGGGCATACAAAGACAAGAAGATAAATGATACTACTGAAAGTTGTCTGACCAGAACCGATCGTAACCCGTTTGTTCAGACAGAAGAGAGAAAACACACTATTTGTGGTATTTTATTTGGCAGATTTTTGTTAAATAGTTATTTGTCATTTTCTAGCAATAAGTTTTTACACCGTTTGATTGAGTTCTATTTAAACCATTCTACTCCCTACCCTATGTATCTAGTTTGGTACAATGAAAAACAAAGTTTTCCTAGCCTTCAAGTGTTCTTAGATCATCACATCTATTTAAAAGCACCAAAATAAAGAATTTTTTTCCTAAGGGCTAAGTACCAGCGCTTGTGATTTTGAAATTCATTGTGCACTTGGTATTTTTCATGCTGAACTTACTTAAACTTATTATATAATCAATTGAATTGTGTTAAATTTTTTGTTGTGAGTCTATTTACTTAAGACTTCTATTGGAGTTTTTTTACAACTTTGTTGAATTTTTAGAAAAGAGAAATAATTCTTCAACTTGTTTATAATGAGTACAATGAGCATCTATTTATAATAATAGAAACAAGTAGTATCATATTAAAATCAAACTACTCTATCCCAGTTTTACCCAAAGTTAAACGCTAAAAGATAAGTCCTAGAGTAATTAAATAAATAAACATAAATAAAAAATTTATATAACTAAAACACCTTTAATTGACTCTCTTCCGTGAAACCTTCATGAAACTTCTCTTAGATTCTACCATATTAATTTTGGCTCCTGCGAGACTCCTTCCAATGAGAGTGTCATGTAAGACTCTCCAATACCTAACACTCTCCCTTAAGCTGGAGTTTATAACTTCATATTGCAATGAAAAAGATTCGTAGTCTTCAAGAAAAAATCTTTATATTGTACTCCCTTTGACTTAGATATTTGGTCACATAAATTTGATTACCACAACACGTGGAATTCTTCTACTTAGATTGTACTCCTACTCAAATGATAGCAACACCCATCTTCTCAAATAATAGCAAAACACATACTTGAACTCAGAAGTTGGCCCAACCACTACAACACTCAACTTCCAAATTTAATTCTTATATGTAAAGAGAATAAGAAGAAGACATACATCAAATCAATAAAGTAATGAAAGTGACCAAGCTTGATTCAGCCCTTCATGGTAGATTCTATCACCTACCTCATCCTTCATACTTTTCCTTTTTATTCTTCCCCTCAAGTTGGGAGGTAAGGGCAATGATCCCAGTTTAAAACAAAAAATAACTATAATAATTATGTCATCCATCAAGGTATCCCAAGGATAAGTACCCAACTAAACAATGATTCTCAAAAAAAATAAAAAATATGGGTGACAACAAAAAAAAGTCAAAACCAACCTCGTATGATTTCAAATAAAATAGTTATAACAATCACTAAAAGGGTAATTGCCTTTTACTCAAAAGATGACGATAAAAACCCAAAGTGTATCAATAAAAAAGTCTTAATAGACTTAAAAACACCAATATATAAAAAAACGAACAAAAGCAACGCACTAATGGGTTAACCTATAAGGGTAAACGAGAGTAAAAAAAATTGTAGGGGAAAGGTAACTGAGTAAAATGGTTTATGGGGGTGTTGAAAGACATATCAAAGGGGCATTAAGGTAAATACCTCCCCCACGTTAAGGAGATGGCAAAAGGTGTAATATAATGGCCTTCTCATAAGGATGGCACAATGGTGTAATTAAAAAAGATGATGTATGTCTACTTATGTCTTTTCCTTTTGAGAGTTTCTAATCGTAAGGGCATTGTAGTCATTGTAAATTTTCCTCCTCAACTATAAATAGAGACTTAAGGCATGGGATAGATCATTAAGTCTACCCTCTTCTCTCTTACATTTGACCTTAGACTTTTCTCGCAAAATCTCTCTCTCTCTCTCTCTCTCTCTCTCTCTCTCTCTCTCTCTCTCTCTCTCTCTCTCTCTCTCTCTCTCTCCATCTCCTTAGTCGTCCCTCCCTCACCTTTCTCCTTCTCTTCTGCCTTCTCTCCACTCACACCCTCTTGGTTGAGGACCTTATCATGGTATCCTAAATCTAACATGGTAACATAGCTTTAGGTTTGGGATCCAAAAATTATGATTCTGGCTTACAAAGTTTTTATCAACTCTCTCGGTGAAGTTGAGGTATTGAACAAGGTTCGATTTTGTACTTCTTTTAGCTCACAAAAGTTTTTTTTTTCTCTTCTATTCCTTGAGAGGAATGTTGTTATATATCACAAAAACTTGAAGGTTTTTTAAACATGCTATATATCTCGGTTGATATCGATGTATTTAATTCATGCGATCTTCGGTAAAAGGGATCAATTTTTAGATTGATACAACATGTGGAATTCTGGTTTTTTATTTTTTGAATGAAACCTTGCTATTCCATTGATGGTTCCATGGTTCTTGAAAGGCTATATTTACATATGTTGAAGGTTGTTAAGAATGAAGGTTGATATCGTAGTTCAAGTTTTTTTTTTTTTTTTTTGAACTAGTAATGGTGCTTGCATTGGCACAAGTGAATTTTTTTGAAAGGGCACATGTTTGTCTTTCACGTTGGAAGATCTTCTATCATTAATTTGGATGATTAGTTGGAGCATGACTTATATAAGGAAAGTTCCTTCTTTAGGAGACCCTCAAAATTGAGTGAGATCTCTTGATTTTGGTATAATTTCATATACCTTGGTCTTCTCATTGGGTTGTATCCCACATAAGGAAAAGATTAGAAAGACATACCCAAAAGATCTAAGAAAAAAAAAGGTAGCAAAGGTTAGTTCTTTGGGTTAGTTGTTGGCGCCAAACCACTAGAAGGAAATGTTCCTTCTTAAAAGGATCTCCAAGATATCCAAGATCTTTTTCTTGTTACAATTATTGATAACCTTGCTTAATTATTCTCTTGCCTAAAATATTTAAGGCAAGTCAAGCATTGAGATTGATTTGTTGAAGTGGCACCTAAGACACTAAAGGAATGTTTTAATTTTATTTTTGGAAAGTAGACAATTGAAGGAAGACCTTCCTTGATTTGATTTCTTGTTGAATATTCTTTCCTAAGTGAGAAAGCAATTACATGACTTATCTATTCGATGATCTCGGCTAGCATGTACTCACTTTTATGAAGTTGGGTCCAAACCCCATCCCAAAATGATTAGTCAACTTAAGAAACCTCTTTTCCAACTAATAAACTTAAGATCTTTGCACTCTCTAATCCATGTAGGACTATTCCTTAACATTCAATCACCACCCCACCCCTGTGTATGCCCTCTTTTTGTGGCTCTACAAGTGGATAATTTGGGTGGAGGCCCACATATGACTACTCTGATACCATGTTGAAACTTAGGATTTCATGACACATAATCACAGTAGAAGAGGAATAAGGGGCGAGAAAAAGAAAAAGAATTATGGAGAGAATTTTTTTAGAGGAGAAGAGGAAGAATGGCGAATTTGGAGAAAAGAGAAGAAGATTAAGGTAATGGACTTGTCCATGCAAGGACTATGGACACCACCTATCTCTACATTGGTAAGATATTGTCCACTTTGGGCGTAAACCCTCTTGGATTTACTCTTGGGTTTTTACCCCAAAAGGCCCCATACCAATGGAGATAGTGTCCACACTTATATATCCAAGATCCTCCCCACTTCTAGTCAATGTGGGACTTTAGTTGTATACCCAACAATCATCCCCTCAAACAAAGGACCACCAAGCCTCCCCTCAAACAATCATCCATCCGCCCACTCTCTACCAACTCGGAATTTCCACTCCAATGGGTTGGAAGCACACGCATTACATGGAGTACCACCTATCTCGAAAGCATGCTCTATCCAGATCAACTCCTCTTCACCGTGTTAGGACCAGGACACGTCCATGAAGAATCCGGAGCACACCACCTGTCATATAGAGTACATTCATGGATACCTTTGCGATCTAATTCGAGGCTTTCCACCTTCGTTCGGCATTCAGAGGATCTCATCCACCATAGCTAACTCTGGGGTAAAGCTCTGATACCATTTTTAAGGACTATGGACACCACCTATCTCCACATTGGTATGATATTGTCCACTTTGGGCCTAAGCCCTCATGGATTTGTTCTTGGGCTTTTACCCCAAAAGGCTTCATACCAATGGAGATAGTGTTCACATTTATATATCCAAGATCCTCCCCACTTCTAGTCAATGTGGGACTTTAGTTGTATACCCAACAATCTAAACCCTCTCCCTTAAGTTGAATTTATAGATATCAAAGTACTAATATTACAAGAAATATTATCACCCTAGTAAGAGTGACAACTAATTACATGGGCTTTATATGGACGTAAACAGTCTCCTCAGGTATAAGGGGACATTAAAGAAGAGATATATATGCATCAACCACTTGGTTTTCTAGTTGAGGGGGAGTCAATATACAAATTGTGGAAGTCTTTCTATGAGCTTAAACAGTCTCCTCAGGTTTGGCTTGACAAATTTAGCTAAGCAATGTTGCGGTTTGGATTCAATCGGTGTTCAATAGATCATAATGTCTTTGTCAATAATACCTTAAAGGGAAAAGTATTACTAGCAAATTATGTGGATTACATCATCATAACTAGTAGTGATGCAGACAACATAAAAGAAGTCAAAGAGAAAATATGAAAAGAATTTAAAACGAAGGAACTTGGACTTCTAAAATATTTTTATGGTAATGAGGTATTCTAGTCAAAACACAGGATTGTATTATCTTAGAGGAAGAATGTTTTGGATCTACAAGATGACACATGGATGATAGGATGTTGACAAACAAATATTGCTATAGATGCCAATACAAAGCTATGTGCATTGTTTGGAGAAGATATTGATATAAGTAAATATCAAAGGCCTGTGAGAAAACTTATTTACCTCAAAGTGACCACACCGGATATATCATATACAGTTTGTGTGGTAAGTCATGGTTGAAGAAGGGCCCAAGCCCATACGACCAAGGAAGGCCCACATATCTAAGTGTGTTGGAAGATGGGCCCAAACCCATAAGACAAAGGAAGGTCACTCATCCAAGAGATGTGGAAGATGGGCTCAAGGCCCATAGACCAAGGAGAACCCTTAAACCCATACAATTATGGCATGATGAGTTCTTACACAATAAAAAGTCTTATAGAGCTAAAATTATTATGGAAGCAGGTCTCACAAAAGAGTTTCAGTCTAAAGGTGTTTTAGTCATGTTAGTCTTCTATTTATATTGGGTTATTTAATAATGCAAGGACTTATCTTTAAGAGTTAGTTTGGGTGTAATTGGGACAAAGGTAGTTTAATTGTAATTGGATTCTACTACTTTCCTCTATTATAAATAGAGGTTGTTGTACTCTGATTATAATAAGTCAATGAAGTATTTCTATTTTCCATAAATTCAACACGGTAACAGAGCAGGTTCTGTGAATTGACTTAGTCAACCCACAGAGGTAATGTATTTTTTTTCTGATTTATTATCTCTAGCAGTTTTGGTTCATATTTCTCATTTTTCAGTCCCTATACCCGTTATTTGATTTATGTTTTCACCTCTATAATGAGCTTTACATATTGTATATTATATATTGACGGAAAGATATTCAAATCTACTTTCCAAGGAAAAAGGATTTTTACAATCGGAGTTATCTACAAGGATAAATTGATATTTGAAGCAACAAAGGTTAGATTGCAAAAGAGGTTCGTGCAACAGAAGAAAACTTCAACTTCCGAGCTATTTTATGCGATCAAGAACGAGACTTTATATAGAACAGTATATATCAAAAAAAAAAATTGTAAGTCTATTTTCTTACCTATTCAACCAATTCTCGATCTGAGTTTTTATATAGAGATATTGATCTTGGAAGAGTCAATGGTCATGCTGGATAAAAGGGAAAGAGTACTTAGTTCTGGAAAGACCAAAATGTATCAGATTATATATCTCAATAGAAGTATATTTTATTAAGAAAATTTATACTTGGATAAAAGGTATTTAAGTCTAGTTTCTTAAGGAGAAAATTTCATGTCAATCTGATCTATATTTAAGGATATATTTGCATTGGAAAAATCAAAGGTCATTCTGATATTTTGTTACATTGAAAAATCCGAATTTAAGCCGATTGTTTTGCGTCACTTTTTCATTTTTTGTTATTGATCAACCATATCAGTAAAATATCTTACTTACCCTTTTTTGGTTACTACATCTATGTTATTTGGTACAAGCTGGGAACACTACCATTACCTCCTAACTTGAGGGGTAGAAGTATAAGAAGTACAAGAAAGAGGTATTTTATTCCATATGTTGTGGTAAGTTTCATGTGACCAAAATATTCAGGAAAGGGGGAGCACAAAAGATGAAGTTTTTGCATCTAAGAAGACATTTTTTGTAGCAAAGAAAATTGAAGATCAAGAATGCTGAGTCACAGTAATAATTGTGTTAATTATTGGTGATACTTGACTCGGCTCGACTCGATTCTATTTCTCCAATTGGATTATTATTTTGAGGTATTCATAACATATTCCTTGGTCAACATATTGTATTGGATTATTTCAAAGGTCTTTTTTACAAGGATTTTTATTATTTTAGTTTGTGTTCGATGGGTCTAGGCCTATTTAAGTTATAATTATTGTGTTTCTTTGGATGAGACATTATTATTGAAGAAGTAGTGGATTCAGCATCCTATCTTTTTGTTAACCCATTACCTATTGGTTATTTGATAACCTTACTCCTACCATCCTTTATTTGACTCTCACAAACATCTTATAGCCAACCTTTTGCGTGTTGCTTCGGTTGAGAGTTTAAGTCCATGATGGTTGGGTGTTTTAAGTCCATTGAGATTTTTTTATGTACATGTGGGTCTTTTATCGTCGTCTTGTGAATGACTGACGTTTATCACATATCACATAGTCGTATTGTGAATGACAGACATTTATCACCTATTTCTACATGTGAGAGTCGGTGCTTGGTTTGGGACTCTGTGATGGAGGAGCTTATTATTACATATATGTTACCTTGTTTAATTGGCATTTATTATTCCAACCATTTGACAGTCATTGTCTTGTGGAGGGACACAGTGATGGAAGAGTTTTATTACACTTATGAACATTGCGTATAGACCCGCTACATGCGAAAGATAGGAGTGCCACTACCTGAGAATGATAGGAGTGTGCCCTACATCCAGCATGGATTAAGACTGGAGTATGGAGCGATGTCATACAGCTTGGAGTGATTTTACTCTCACTTATTTTATGCCAACTGGTCATCATAGAAGAGAGCACCAGCGTGAGGGGGAGTGTTGGAAGATATGGAGGAATGCCATTTTATATGAGAAGATCATATACATCATTTGTAGCAAGCTAGAAATTCATGATTTTCTCTCACCCCCAGCTTGAGGGGGAGTGTTGGAAGATAGGCCCAAGCCCACACGACCAAGGAAGGCCCACATATCCGAGTGTGTTGGAAGATGGGCCCAAACCCATAAAACTAAGGAAAGCCCACACATCAAAGAGATGTGGAAGATGAGCTCAAGGCCCATAGACCAAGGAGAAGCCCCAGGCCCATACAATTATGGCATGATGAGTTCTTATACAATAAGAAGTCTTACAGAGCAAAAATTATTATGGAAGTAGGTCTGAAAAAATATTTTCTGTTTAAAGGTATTTTAGTCATGTTGGTCTTCTATTTATAGTGGGTTATTTAATTATGCTAGGACTTATCTTTAAGTGTCAGAGTTTGGGTGTAATTGGGACAATGGTAATTTAATTATAATTGGACTCTACTACTATCCTCTATTATAAATAGAAGTTCATATACTCTGATTATAATAAGTCAATGAAGTATTTTTCTTTTCTATAAATTCAACAAGTCAGTATATGTACAAACCACAACATACCCATTAGCAAGCCTTGGACAAGATACCGAGATATTTAAAACTAGATCTAGGGAAAGGGCTTATGTATAAGAACCATGGCCACTTCAACATAGAAGGTTTTTCATATGCAAATTGGGTTGGATCACCTAATGACATTAAGTCCATTTAGGGTATTGTACCTTAGTTGGAGGTAACCTGGTTGCATGAAGAAGCAATAAGCAGGATGTTGTTGCAAGGTCTAGTCTATAAGCAAAGTACAAAGCTATGACTCACACAGTTAGAGCTTCTATGGATTAGATTCCTTCTTACTTAAGTGGGATTATATAAAAGGAGCTTCAATGGAATTATATTGCAACAACTAGGCAGCTAATCATATCACTTCAAATCATGTTTTCCACGAGAGGACAAAACACATTGAGGTAGACTGCCACTTTATATGGGAGAAATTTCAGGCTGGTATCTTATCTCTCACACATGTTTCATCACAAGGGCAAGTGGTAAACATTCTTACGAAACCATTTACATTCAAGATTTTAACCACTATACACGGCAAACTAGGTATCTATAATGTTTTTCTTCCCCAACTTGAGAGGAAGTGTTGGAAGACATCTCGAAGTGGCATCAAAGTAAAATACCTCCCCCACGTCAAGTTGGTAAATGAGGTAATTAAAAGGTCTTCTCATAAGGATGGCATAAGGGTGTAATTACAAAAGTCTACTCATGTCTTTTATTTTACAAAGCTTGTAACCCTTAAGGTGTTGTAGTCATTGTAAATCTCCTTCCACTACTATAAATAGAGGCTCAAGGCATGGGGTAGATAATTAAGTCTCCCCTCTTCTCTCTCAAATTCATCCCTAGAATTTTCTCCTCTCCCTAGCTCTCTCTCTCTCCATCTCTCTAGCCTAGTTCTCTCTTCTTTCTCGGTTCTCCTTTCTTCTCTTGCCTTCGTTTGAATCTCATTTTTACATCGCTTTCTGGTTACGCAAAGAGGCTTGAAAGACGATTAGACGAAGTAGAAAAATCATAAACTCCAAGATTGGGACAGCCACCACCACCTCCATCACAGTGTTTAATCATCACTCAAAATGAACCAGCCAATCTTGAACAACAACAAAGAAGATGAAATATTAAAAAAAATATAGACGGGAGGTATGCCAATTGCCATGGCAACCACTTGGGTGGCGATTTCAGTTGATACAGCGGCAGAGAGTAATGCCGTCGCCGACGGGGAGCTGGCAGATCTCGATCCGCGGATCGGCTGCAAGTGCTTCGTTGAGCTCCAGCACGAAGTCACGATAGTAACGGACGTACTTGCGTAGAGGGGCGTCGGGCGGAGCCACCACAGAACCGTTCCAGAGGGTGTTGTCGTAGCCAATCAGCCCGCCAATCTTTACAAGGTCGATCAGTCGCTTGTGGTAGTTCAGGTAATTGTCTTTGTCAGCGTCGACGAAGACGAAGTCGAAGGCTCCGTGGTTACTCTTCTGCAACACCAAACAATTTTCGGATTCAGTTGATCACGATGAAATGTTCAGCGTTTGATACGAATCTAACTCGATTTGAAAGAAACAAAAAAACTTTTTTTACCAAAATAACAGTTTGAAAAAACTTAATTCTGAAAACAACAACAACACCAACGTATTTTAAAAAATACTGAACTTTGACCGATCCATTGTACATATGGACAGTAAAGGCAACATGTAAGTTTTGACTGCTTACGCGTCACCACGTAAGTTTTGACTTGTTACGCGTCGCCACGTAAGCTTTGACTACTTACGTGTCGCCACGTAAACTTTGACTGCTTACGCGTCCCACGTCATATGTGCGATATGGTAGATGAACACAACGGCTGCCAGATCATTATTATTGACACATCATCTGCCATGTCATCTGCCACATCATTACATGATAAAATTTTGAATAAATTTTAAAAAAAAATCAAATACACTTTTTATTTCCTTATATCTAAAATAATAAATTATTAAAAATTTTAATAAAAAATTAAAAAATTAACACGTACTTGTTTAACACCATTTATTATCAATTAAAATATTTATTAATTAAAAAAATTATCGTTACACTTTTTATTAATTTATATTTTAAAAAATAAAATAAAATGAGTAAACTAATTAGATTTAAAATATTTATAAATAGAAAAAAATGTTACTCTTAAGCATTACCCATATATTATCGATTTAAAATATTTATAAATTATAAAAATATACAAAAAAATTATTTTAGAGTTTAAAAATATAATTTATTTGTATACTTTTTATCACCTTATTTACAAAATAATAATATTAACAAATTTAAAATATTTATAAATAGAAAAAATCTAACTCTTACCCATTTATTATGGATTTAAAATATTTATAAATTTAAAAAATCTTACTCTTAAGTCTTACCCTTATATTATCGATTTAAAATATTTATAAGTTAAAAAAATCTGACTCATGGTATGGTATGGTACTCATGGAATGGTATATATGAATGACTCGAATATATGTTGATGTTGTCATGTCCAATAATAATTTTTAGTCCTAACCAAACCAGCAGTACTTTCACCATTCGCGTCCATCTAATCATCCTTCGTGGGTTACAAGTAAAGAGAAGCAAGGAAAATGAATGTGGACAAGTGAACCTGTTTCGAACTTTTACTCACACTTAGACCTAACAAGTTACAAATCATTTATTTGACTTATATGTCTTTTTTTATGAAAAAATTTGTCAAACCAACTATAAGTGAGGAAGACATACTTACATCCAATTGATAGATAGAACACTTGAAATTTAAAGCAATGGAAATAAGAATATGTTCTGATATAAGATTAGCAATCGGAGAAAAGGTCTTCTAACAATTCATACCATAAGATTGGGTGTAATCGTTGCTACCTATCGTGCACTAAGTCTTGCAATGCTACCATCCAGATTAGATTTTGTTAGAATATATAGGCATGTTTGGATGTCATTGATGTAATTATCTTATGATCATTGTTCACTGTTCACTCCTTCAAGGGTGCAGGGTATACTTCAAATATTTGAGTTTTTTTACCCCTATAAATAAAGCTTAAGGAGGAGGGTTAGGACACAAGTCCATAACCCTACCTTCCTTTCTCTCATTGATGTGTACTCATCTCTCTCCTCTTCTCTTTGATGTTTTTTTCTTCTTTCTCTCTTCTCTCCTTTGCCTAAGGTTGTCATCTATGAAATCCTGAAAATCAACATGGTATCAAAGAGCAATGATTGATTTTCAAGATTCCAACTTACTTTTTTGCTCGGTATAGTAGAAGACTGAATAGGTTGGTTGGTTTTTGAGATGTGAAGGAGTTGCTGAATTCAGATTCTAAGAGATAAATTATTTCTCTTGATTTCTTCCCTATGTCTTCCATATTTGAAGCTCTAAATACATTCTGGTTATGTACAACTATAGATGTTAGAAGTTTTTATTGATAATTAGCCTATACATGTGCTGGTCAAGGCTAGTTTAACCGATTTCTTACACTATTGCAATTCAGAACTCAATGAGTAATCTCTGTTGAGCCTACATTGATCATATCTCTCTACTACAGGTATTGGTATCTCTCTGGTATTGATAAGGTTGCTCGATATCTCTCTGGCATCTGCTTCTTCATTCCTTTTTTTTTATATATTTTGAAAAACGAAAGGGAAGTAAGATCTCTTCTTTGTCTCTGAAAAACAAAACAAGACAAGGAATCTGGATTTAGAAGCAGCAAGAGGAGTTTTCTTCCTTGTGAGAAGGAGTTTTTGAAAACTCTTGGAGATGTCTCTGGTGAACCAAATGTGAAAGGTTGATGAATTCGGGTGGCTATTATTATCACTCATAATACTTGAAACTTGCAGCAGACTTACTGTTATCTTGCTTACATACGTGTTAGCGTTGGTATTCATTGAGACAGGATTCACACTTTTTCAATTGTGTTTGATTCCTAGATAGCAGAATATGATTTAGAAGATGACTCTCACTCATGAAGATTAAGATATGTTTTGGAAAATGAAGTCATTAATGGGATCGTCCCTTATATCTTCACCTACAACTGCTACAACTATTGCTTCAGGTATGCTTTCTTCAACTTCTTTCTCTTCATCTTGAATAATAAACTTCAAGGCCTCCAAACATCTCTCAGGTAACAAACAATTGTTACATTCTCTATCTCCATATATTCCCGATAAGTTTGTTACTATAACTAATGGTTCCCAAACCAAAGAACATAGTAAGGGATCATCTAGATATTCTCTTTGTTCATCAATTCCCTTTAAACTTACTCTCAGTAAGTCAGGTCACAAAACATCTCAATTGCTCTGTCACTTTCTCACCTTCTTCTTGTATTTCAGGATCTAACAACGAAGTGGGTGATTGGTGGAAGTCATGAACAAGGGGGTTCATATTACTTGGACCTGCCTCCTATAGTTGCAATCTCATCCTCTCCATCTAAGGCACGATTATGGCACAACCGGCTTGGTCATCCATCTACATCTTCTCTTCAGCATTTATTTCCTTCTTTAAAGTTTTTGTCTACTTTAAAATATGAAGTTTGTTAGTAAAGCAAACACCAGAAGAGTACATATTCTCCTCGCACTACCAATAAAAGTGTTTCTCCCTTTTCTTTAGTACAATTTGATGCATGGGGACCTTTGAGTGTCTCAAACATTTCTCACGTTAAATATTTTGTTACCTTTGTTGATGATTTTACCCGAGTTATTGGTTATATTTGTTTAAAGAATGATCTGAATTCTTTTCTATATTTAAGGTCTTTCATGCTATTGTATTAACCCGGTTTGGCAAGAAAATTCAAGTATTTAGGTCTGATAATGCAAAAGAGTACTTGTCTAGTGAATTTCAGTCATTCTGTCAAGATAATGGCCTTATCCATCAAACATCATGTGCCTATACATCTCAACAAAATGGTGTTGCCGAAAGAAAGAGTTGCCATCTCCTTGAGGTTGCTCGGGGCCTCCTCTACTCCATGAAGGTACCCTACTTTTATTGGCCTCATGTCATACTTAAGGTCTGCTTTCTTATAAATAGGCTACCTTCATTTATAATTGGTTATAAGACTCCATATTCCATATTATTTCCTTGCGAATACCCATTTTCTCTTCCCGAGACGGTCTTTAGGTGTACTTATTTTTTTTCATCTCACATCTCCTCAGGAAAGTAAACTTGCTCACCGTTGTATAAAGTGCATTTTATTGGGTTACTTTTGAACACAGAAAGGTTAAATTTGTTACAATCCTATTCTTCGGTGATTACTTGTGTCTAAGGATGTGACATTTTTTTAGGAAACCTCATTTTATTCCTCGAATGATGCTCATCTAGGTCTTTCATTCCCTCCGGCCACTCCTCGTCTATTTGTTCTCTTTAATGTTGATATCACTCAGCCCCCCGAAGCATCGGTTGATACCATACCTGTGGAGTTTTTGGATCCTACCGAGGTAAGTCCTTCCCCTATTTCATTCGGTCCACAATTTGATACTCGACCTATTAGTCTAATAAAAGAACCTCGCACTTGTACTAGTTCTCACCCTATCTCTAACTTTAAGTCTCACCATCGATTGTCTTTTGCATGTTATCATTTCCTTGCATCTCTTTCTTCCATCTTTATTCCGCAGTCCTATCAGGAGGCCCTGAAACATCTAGTATGGAAGTCGACAATGGATGAGGAAATGTAAGCTTTATATGAAAATCAGACATGGACATTAGCACCTATTTCAACGAGTAAGAAACTCGTGGATTGTAAATGGTTTTTTACCATCAAACATAATCCAAATGGGTCCATTGCTCGCTTTAAGGCCTGCCTTGTTGCTAAATGGTACACTCAATGTTATGGAGTGCATTATGAGAAGACCTTTTCTCCTATTGCCAAGTTAAATTTGGTATGTATCTTGCTATCACTTGCCACTAACTCATCATGGTCCGTCTATCAACTTGATGTAAAAAATATTTTCTTAAAAGGTGATATATGCGAGGAAATTTATATGATTCAACCACCTGATTATGTGGTTGAGGGGGAGTCCGTATGCTGCTTAAAAAAATCCTTATACGGGCTAAATAGTCTCCCCGGGCCTGGGTTGAGAAATTTAGCTAAGCACTACTATGGTTTGGATTTCGTTGGTGCTACGTAGATCATTTGGTATTTATTAAAGATACCTCGAAAGGGATGGTATAATTGGTTGTGCATGTTGATGATAATGTCTTAACTAGCAATGATGCGAATAGCATACAAGAAGTCAAAAACATGACATGTCATGAATTTAAAACCAAAGATCTTGGACTTCTTAAGTATTTTATGGGCATTGAGGTTCTTCAATCCAAGTATGGGATAATATTATCTCAGAGGAAATATGTCTTGGACCTTCTTGAAGAAACAGGAAATATGGGGTATCGCCCTGGTGACTCACCTATGGATCCCAATATTAAATTATGTGCAAATTCTGGAGAAGATATTGATATTAGTAAATATCAAAAATTTGTGGGCAAACTTATCTACCTCACAGTAACTAGACAAAACATATCATATGTCATATGTGTGGTGAGTCAGTACATCCATAAACCACAACTTACCCATTGGCAAGACTTGGAGAGGATATTATGATATTTAAAAGGAGTTACAGGAAGGAGATCACTTTATAAGAAAAATAGCCACTTCAACATAGAAGGTTTCTCAGATGCATATTGGGCTACATCACTTGATGACAGGAAGTTCACCTCTGGATATTGCACTATTGTTGGACGGAACCTGGTTACATGGAGAACCAAGAAGCACAATGTGGTTGTTAGATCTAATGTAGAAGCATAATACATGGATATGGTTCACATAGTCAGTGAACTCCTATGGATTAGGTCTCTTCTTACCGAATTGGGATTCTATAAAGGAGGTTCTATGGGTCTATATTGTGATAACCAATCAACTATTCATATCACTTTGAATTCGGTCTTCCATGAAAGGACAAAACACATTGAAGTGGTTATCATTTTATATGGGAGAAATTTCAAGCAGGTATAATCTTCCTCAAACATGTTTCATCTCAAGAGCAAGTAGCAGATATTCTTAAAAAATTGGTTACGTTTAAAATTCTATCTTTTATATGTGGCAAGATGGGTATTTATGATGTTTTCTCTCTTCCATCTAGAGGGGGAGTGTTTGAAGATGGGCTCAAGCCCCCACGTCCAAGAGGTGATATCTTGGTAAATAAGAAGACTTCTCATAAAGATGGCATGAAGATATAATTATATGTCTATTTATGTCTCTTCTCTTGTAAATATTGTAGCCCTAGGGTCATTGTAGTCATTGTAACAAACACTCTAAAAACTATAAATAGCGGCCTTTGGCTAAGAGGCAGAGCATTAAGTCCTCTCTTCTCTTCTCAAATTCGTCCAAGCTCTATTCTCCCTTATCTTGGTAGCCGAGTTCTAAACCCTCTCTCATTTCTCTCTTCTTTCCTTCTTCTACTTCATCTCCTTCTCCTGTCCCTCTTTTGCTCGAGATCAATGTGATGGAGTCCTAAATTCTACACTGGAAAAGAGAAAAACTTCACTAACTTTACGTAATATGAGTACATGAGCCCTTATTTATAATAGAGAAAAGTAGTAGAGTCCAATTACAATTAAATTACCTTTGTCCCAATTACACCCAAAGTTTGACGCTTAAAAATAAGTCTTAGCATAATTAAACAACTGAATATAAATAGAAGACTAACATAACTAAAACACCTTTAATTAAAACTCTTATGTGAGACCTCCTCCTGTGAGACTCCTATACGATTCCACCATATGAATTTTGGCTTTGTAAGATTTCTTGTAGTGAGAGTCATGTGAGACTCTTCCATACATGCACTTTAACAAAAAAATTCTTCTCTGAGGACTATGACTTGTCCTACCACCCCTTCCTTTTCAACCTCTATTATTTCTCTCTTGACCTCTATTATTGGTACTCCTTCCCCTATTTCGAAAATACATGGTTAATGATATATCGGTAGAAGTGGTTGAGGAGGTGTTGGGAATACGAAGCATTGTGGCACATATGTCATCAAATGAGGTAAGGCTACAAAACTAAGAATTTGAGACTTAACTATTTCAAGATAGGGTTCATATTTGCAACATATATAGCAGCCACCACTGCTTCCTGTTACTTTTCTTGAACTGCAATATCAATAGAATATGTTTGGGCAAGCTCAATTTTTTGCATAAGGCCGTAAAATATATAAAAAATTATCATGTAAATCCTCCCCCTATTTGGTGTTATACATTATCTGAAAAATATCATACAACTTTGTAGCTCTCAAAACTGGAATAGAGCTTTGCACAAGTGTTGATGTTTCTAAGTGAACCACATTATTTGCTACACTCTCTTCTATGCTATTAGTCAACCATCTAATAACAAGGGTGTCTTCTTTAAGCCATTTTCATTCCTCTTCATAAACAAGATGGGGAGGCTTATTTGGGTGATCAGATAAATCTCGGCTAACCAGAAATTGCTTAACAAATTCTGACCAACTCAGATAATTTGATAACCCTTTAAGTGGAAGTAGAAATCTTGAGTAAGTCACTCTTACTAAACATACTTGGAAAAAAAAATCAACCATGAATAAATACTCTTAACACGATTCTAGAAAAACAAATTCAAAAATTAATATTTTCTCAAATCAATATGCAATACATCAACAACTCTATGAAGTAGAATGGCTCATCAATAGATTATCGCATAATTATCAATTACCAATGCTTCAATTTCCTTCAAACAACTTGTGCATCATAGGCTATGGTTCTTTGTCATGAAGAACTCATTAAGAACTCATGAAGGGCATATGCAAGGTCTCGGTTGTTAGATTGCAGGGTCTCAACCATGTTGAAACCTTATGAATCAGAACACTAACGTGTTCTAAGCTTCCTCAAGAGTAAGTATAATAATTGGTGTTACGAATTAGACACCCTAATTCCAAACTAATGAGAGCAATAATAATAAATATGGAAGAAAGGAAAAAACAAGTACGAAAAAGCACAACAAGATTTATACAGGTTCGCATCAAGGTGAGACTATGTTCTATCTTCCGCTGATGCAGTAATCCACTATAAAGATGAAATAATTCACAAGAGAAATCATACACTTATAGGTGTTTCTCTCTAACCTCTCGGGCTTCAACTCGAGATGCTCTTTGGTATAACATGATAAAACCCTAATAGTGGTGTCCCTCAATTATAAAGAGAAAATTAAGGCAACCGCATTACAAGAGTAAAATTCCCAAATAGCCCTTAATGAAATAATAGTTAATATATTGTGGCCCGGGCAAGGGTTCCGCCCACATACCCCAGTGAGGGGGGATTCCCGCCCCCCTTCCAACCCCCACGGCGACCTGACCACATAGGTCGATCCTCGACCAACTCAGCGTAGGACATTAATTAGGCTCCACAACTTAACAATTGGATACAAACTCTACCTTAAAGGAAAAAAAGACAGGTCAGAATCATGAAAATTCAAGTCCAACCAAGCTTTACTCTTTTTGAATTTCTAGAACTTCAATTTCTTACTTCTTGGGAAGGGTTTTTCAAAAAAAAAAAAATCAGGTATTTTGTAGCAAACCCAATCTTCAACATGCAAGGTTTCAATCAATATGGTAATATGAACCAAGCAAATTTTTTGCTGCTCTTCCATGCACAACGGTAAGTTCTCTTCTCAATATCAATGGCCGAAACTTAGGTGAAGCAACTAGCATGAATCAAGAACTGTTCAAGAAGAGCTTTAGCACGTGTGTGTGTGTGTATGAAAGATGGAAGCTTTACTTTTGACTCATGAAGAAAACCAGATATCAAGTACATAACTTATTATTTGTTCAAGACATGCATGGACAGGTCGAAGATTGGTTTTTTTTCATACGTACTTATGGAAAAAAACCAAGGGCCGAACCAGCTTCTCTAATCCTCAATGACTAACAAAACAACAACCATAGCACGAGAGGATGATACTTAATCTGATTTGAGGCATAGCAACTATCCATCAAAGCTGCTATGCAAACCGATTTCAAAATACAAACCTAGAAACCCTTAGCTCTGTTTTTAGGGTGGTCTTTTTTGAAAGGTAAATCAATCTTTGAATTTGATCTTAAAGCAAGAGAGCACTTTGGAGTGGTCGTAGAAAACCTCAGGAGTTGAGAGAGCATTCCACTTGAATAAGCCTTTTTTCAATGTTCAAATTTCAAAGTGTTGGTGTTTTTAAAGGGACATTTTGGCCTTTTGTAGAACTCGATGAAGTCTCAACTAAAATTCATGAAAAAATACTTAAAATTTTTATTTTCTATGTGACTTGCTAATCACATAGACAATTCGGTGAAATATTTTAGAGACCTCTCTTGGCCAAATCAAATTTGTTAAACATTTTTACACTTGTGACTTCATGCTAGTCGTCCAATTGATGGTAGTTCAACTAGTTGACTTCGCTCAATTAACGGGCCATTAGAGTGCCAAGTTATCTAGTTAGAGTCTTGTTCAACCACATAACCTTCATAAACTTTTTCTGACCTATTTTTAGGGGTCAACTGATTGATTTGGGTTGACAAATTGACCTTCATAAACTGCTGCATCCCTATTTGCATGGGTCCTTTGGTTGATTGTGGGTCCACTGATTGACCTTCATATTGCTGTATTCATTCTTGTCTTTGGTGTGGTCTATCAAATGGTCACACAAGTACTTAACAATATATATTTTCTCTCATTATTCAAGAAGGTTTGATCCAGTTGGATAACCTTCTCTACCTAGCCTTGTTTTCTTATTTTTTGTTTTTTCTTTTCTTTTCTTTTAGTTTTAGCCGGAAGGCTATGCCTTACCTATTATGTTGAGTTCTCTATACTTTCTTGTCACGACTACGGGGATCTTGAGACCGGCCTCACCCTTTTGATGAGGACAGACACTCTAAGCATATGAAAATATGAACACAACTGAGTGCTTAATCATGACTAAATTCAAGGACTCTCCTTGAGTTTTTATATTCCCCCTTTTGAAGCACTTTTATATGCTTTCTTCAAAATTTCTCCTTCTTTTGTCCTCATAAAAAATTCTCATTACAATCCCCCACATGTGCATTCAGGCAATTATTCGTAAATAATCTGAAAAGATGGTACAATCAAATAACAACTCTCTTTGGAGGGATCTTGAAACCAATCATTTTGATATTAGGCTTCACACATTTGATTTAAATGAAAATGCACTGATTTGAAGTGAAAAGTAATGCTGCTAAAATCATTACACACTGATTTTCCATGAAAAACAGTGATTCTAAGGGAAAGCAATGATTTGAGAATTGGTGTTTTTCAAGAAAAAACATTGCAGTGAAAAGCAATGATTCTCAAATCACTTAAAACACTAATTTGTTTTGAAAAACCACGATTTTGAGTGTTAGTAAAACCAGTGCTTTTCAAGAAAAAACACCAATTTACCATGAAAAACCAGTATTTCATTGCAGGCACAGTTTTTTTTTCCTCTACTCACCTTCACGTTTGAGGGGATGTTTTTGAATTAATAAAAGTCACATGCAAAAATAATGAGACTTACGCTTCAAGAGGAGATGGAAATGGGGGTGAAAACATCTAACATCTAGTCATGACTTTCCGTCTGCCAAGAGAAAGCATGACTAACTTGTCGCTTCAAAAGTTCAGATGTGGTCCAGATTCGACTAATTACATGACTTGCGGCACTGAGTGTCAGTCACAAGGTATATTGACAATTCAAAGAAGGGCACCAAGCCCAGTACTGTGGGGCGTCAATGGCACCAGGTAAAGTAACCAAAGAATAAACAAACCAGGCTTTGAACATGCCACTTGTTCTTATATATTGTTTGCATATATGGTATAAGTTTTCCAAGAATAAACAATGGTCTAAATAACTATATTTTTCGACTCAAACTTAACCCCCCCTCCCTTCTTTTCCAGAAGACAAAGTTGAAAATTCATTGAAAAACTAATGTTTTAATCCGTTTGAATGAAGGGAAAAAAAAAACTCAATAGATGCACTATAATCCATGGAACAGTTTGACATGACCCGCTGTGGCAGAAAAATGCCACTAACCTGCTTCTAAGTTTTTTTTGACATGCTCCCTCTATTATATAAAATTCTAACAAGAATGGAGCATTCTACAAATAAGCCACAAGGCATTACAAGTTACTAGGAAGGCTACAAGATCATTACCATCACAACGTATCTAATAGGCAAAACTACTTACTCCGAGAATTTGTTTTTAAAAAAGAAAAAGAAGGATTTGCCTACACTGGTTCATGCCTATATATGTGGGAGGAAAAGACTTATTAGCAAAAATGCTAACCGAATGCGTTCTTAGTGCCATGGATTCCGTTTACTCTGACTCCTCTTCCCACTGGCTGTGGAGCTTGATCTTGAAGTCTGCTGAAAAGAGAATAAGTTAAAAGTAGAGGACAGTACATTATCTTACAACACTACAGAACCGCTGGAAAGTACATAGTTCTTACAATTACCAAAGAGAACCGCTGAATATGTCATCATAAACATACCGATTTTGATTTCTTTGTCTTTCCTTTGGGTCTATTCTTTGGAGGTTTCAATTTGTACAAACGGACCATCCAATGATGTGTGGTAAATACCTGTGACCATTATAAGCTTAAAGAAGTAAATTGATTAACAAAATAAAGAATTTCAACAGTAAATCAACTCATGCTTCTAAGACAGCCAAGAGAACACAAGTATGAAGTCATGCTAGTATGCCACTGATGACAAACAGACCCTGATTGATTATTTCCATTGAACACCGGTAAACAATTTATGACAAAGGCACACAGGAAGAACTATGACACATTCCGAGAAAAGAAGAAATTTGGTGAAGCAATTAATTACTGCCAATTTCTGTTACCAGAAACGCCACAAAAATATCACTAGTCAAAATTTGTTTATGGACAATACCTCCTCAAAATAAGTCAATTTGAAGTATTTCTTCCCAATTTCCGTTCTCCTTACTCTGTCGAAGGCCTTTCCATCTGTTTCCACAAATCTTAGGCAAGAGAAAAGAATGACAAAGTATCAAGATTCCCCACTCCAAATTTTACCATAAAAATAAAAATGCTGAAGCCAACTACCATGTGATACCTGTAATACGAGAGTTTGTACATGAGACTGTTCAACATTGTTGGCGTGGCCTCGGAGTCGATTCGATATTGACCATCCCTCTAACAGTTATTAGTCAAAATGAATCAAAAACACTAGCAGCTGATTCCAATCAATATCATGTGGCTGTAATCTCTAAAAACCGGGTTTACCATAGAAGTACATTTGTTTTACAATGGAAAAAAATATTCAATAATGGTTCATATATAAGAGCAAAACCAACACAAATCAATCAAAAAAATTAATATAAAATAATAATAACAACAACAACAACAATAATAATAAATGCTAAAAATGCAGCCTGGAAGGGCATTTTGGTCTTTTTTCCATAGGGTAGTTGTGGTAAATTTAGTCCTCTCTTAAGTTGCTAATGATAGTTATGTATATATTTTGTTTTTATTTAATCAGTTTCAGTACTATTTTTTATGTAATTAAGGGGCATTTGGTCCACTTGTAAACTCACTTAATATAAAAAGGGGGTTAGAAGTTAGTTAAAGCCATCACCATCAGTGACAACTCAGGATTTTCCATATCTCTTCTCTCATTTTCTTTTTCTTTTTTTCCTCATTTTTTCTCTAACCTAAATCCAACAATTCTACATGGTATGAGAATTGGAAATTCTGTGACCCAAATCCAGGAAACATAATCTGGATTTGGAATTTCTGTCCCAACAATAAATGCTTGAGAATGGACAGAACTTTTAGACAAGATAATTTGTGGTTGACTTCGACTAGAACTAAAAACTTCATGTTACCAGAAGCAAAGATGAAAGTGAGGAAGAAGAAGTGCTGGAAACATTGGAAGTAAGAGGACGAATCTTTAGGAAAAGCCATGAAAGACAAAAATTTCAGGCCAAAACTCAAGAGAACCTGAAGAAAACTATAATAACCTTGATGGGAGGTTGGCTTCGGTTAAGAATGGTTTTCGGTCCCCTGTCTCGTCACTCTCAAGCCCCTTCAGTGCCATCGCCGTGAGTGCTCAGAGATCGGAAGCACCGAGAAAACAGAGCGAAGGAATTTGAAGCGTATGGAAGGAGGTACGATTTATCTTCTGTTTAATTTATAATGAATTTCATGTTGTTATTAGAAATTCATGTTTAAGACATACAGTTGGTCAGCGCTATTAGGTCTTGTACAAATTTTATATCAACATTGTTGACCATAAGTTGACTCTTTTCTTGCTTTTGATGATAACAAAACCTAATAGCGCTGACAAATTGAAATTAAGTATTTCAGATATTTTACCTTCAAGAGACATGCATTTCAAGGTTTAAAGCTTCAAAATGAATCAAATCATTCAAGACCTCAAGTTTCATGGAAAGTCAACTATTGGAGAAACACCCTTGGAAGAAGAAAACAAAGTGAAGACTAGAGTTTAGGATTTATTGATAAATGTGAAAACTCAGTCCATGTAAAAGAGAGTTGTCCAAAGTGCTTCGATTTGAGGTACAATGCAAATTCGGAGCTTTAGAACATATGGCATTCATACACGTTTCAAACATGTTAAAGCACTTACGATCATTCATTCTCATGCTTTGAAAAATCAGATAAGATGAACTGACACTGGAATGATCGATCATTGGATGATCGATCTACCTATGCCAATGATCGATCATCTAGAAGTGCATAGGCCAAAATTATAAAGCATGATCGATCATCCAGAACAAAGCCATTTCATGCTTGTTGAAGAGCAGATATGGAAGAGTCTTACATCACTCTTACAAAAAGAAGTTTCATAAAGCCAGAATTAATATGGAGTCTTACAAGAGTCTCACAAGAAGAGGTCTCACAGAAAAGTCTCCCTTTATTTGTGATTGGCAGTTAGATTTGCATTCTTCAGTCAGATTGACTTATTCTTGTATTACCCATGTATTTTTGGTTCATGTGTTTGAGTCAATAGCAAAAACGTTATCCCCCATAATTGGTAAAATGTGTATTCTTGGGCTATTCTTGCCATTACGAGGTGTGGAAATGTCATGACTCTAAAGACTAGGAAAATGTACATCTCAACAAACATCACAGTTTTTCAATATACTCCATTCGCTCTTGCATTGAGATGCCCATGTCTGATACTAGTACCTCAGATGTCACTCACCCTATTCCAGGACTCTCTTGTTGTGCACCACCCTCATGTGGACAAGCCTGCTCAAGGTATCAGCAGAGAAAGGAAGCAATAGCATAAAAAAAAGAGATGTTCTAGCAGAAAATGAGGCAAATCCAACAAAAGATGCTCCTTCATTGTCATCACCTTAACGTGGAGAACATATTCCTTCTTATCTCATTCTACCCATTGCTCTCTTCCTTTCAATGTTGTGCTCACTCTTTCTCTCACCTGAATCCAACAATTGTACTATAATAAACTGCACCGGGTAATCTCATCACATACACGGGTAAGAAACTCATTCAGTCTATGTGGATGTTAGCTCAAACAAATGGCTACAACAATAACCCCGTAAGGTGGCTTTTCTATAACATAACAGGTTTAGTTTGGTGATTTTTTCTGTCAATCAAACAAAGAAAGCAAAGAGTGAATTTTGCATTTATGTAGAAAAGTATACACAGAGCAACAATACATACGTTACCAAATGTAAGGTGTACAATGTATGTAACAGGACGAATGCACACTCTGTGTACCAAAGATGGAATTAAATATTGAAAAGTTGTTTACAGTAGACAGGATACTACTAAAATCATTTCACTTGTCCTTCCACATAGTCAGTAAAGAAAGTCTGTCAGCTCTGATTAAATCTGCAAACGGAGAGATACCATACCTCTCTTTTGAAAATTAGAAAGATGCTAGATCTCATGAGAAGGCCATAATAGATTTACGTTTAAGAGTGAGATCGCAGTTTCTTCATCATGTGAGAAAGAGTTGCATTTCAAATGTGAAAATTGAAATTGAATCTCAAAAGAATGCACTATTCTGAGAATTATATATCTAGTGTTGATTTGGATGGCACTAAAAGAGCTTTGGATGATGAGATTCTAATTTCAAGGAAATGCTATTCCAAGTAAAAAGTCATAAGTTAACCAAGTAAAAAGCCAATAATTAACCATCAATAACCAGAATAGTATTAGCTGATACTTAAAAATCTCTCTTTGAATGGTCTGATATGCGTAAGTTGGTCTTACAAGGTAATCTGGTTCTTTGATATGAGGAAATACACCCCCACCAATACGAACCATCCATAGGAACTTGTTGATATCATCACTGGGGTAGCCAACCAGTCCTGAACACCAATAATCACAGATTCATGCAATCAGAAAATACTAACAATGTCCAGATCACATGAATACTCCAAAAGTGAGAAGAAACCAACCTCCAAAAACAACTAGAACATATTTTACATCTAAAGAGTTGAAAATTTCCCATGCTGCCTTCTCTGGAGAAGACATAGCTGTACCGACTGTGGCAATATGTGTATTGTTCCATGTGTTATTATCAACAATAACAGTACGGTTGGCCATGGCTGTTGTTTGATAACCATAATCCCACCAAGATGCAACCTGGAAAAATATCTTTCATGAGTACCAAGATGAACAGTCGGACCTCTAGTGAAGATATTGCTGCATTTCACTTTGATATTTTATAATCAGACAGAAATTGCTATTGTTTCACGAAGATAGCTCAGATATTTTGAAGTTTCTACTCTCCACTGACAAGAGAAACTAAAAAAGTATGTTATTCTTTAGGGTAAACCATATGGTAGATGGTATGCTGTCAATCAATCATGAGACATGAAGCCAACTTTAATAGATCAACATAATAGCATGTACTAGCTAACTTTAATTGTTACTGGTCCAGCTTTCCAGAGGAGATCAAGGACACAGTTGCTCACAACGTTGACACCAATACTTCCACCCAAACAGAAGACAACCAGTTGGATTCCCTTGCAAATATTGGGGTCCTCCAACAATTTTTTTATGGGGACTCTTTCCATCTGATAGTTGGTACTTTTCTGATTTTTGTTTTCGCCCCATTTTGTTTTTTTTAATTCTATTTCTTCTTTCTCTTCATTTATTTTTGAATCGTCCTCTCAAAGTCTATTGTATTTCTTTTCATTGTGTCTAATCTGGTCATAATTCTCAAAAGAAGTAAGTGGTTTGATAGCTAAACCACCAAAACACAAAGACACCAATGGCTATGACATGCCATAGGACAACTAACACATGCACCTGTAGTTCGAGCTGCTTCATCACAAGAAATCTTTGTTTCAGACATTCCAATTGTGGCCAGAACCCCCTCAAATACAAAAATGTGAGGCATGCTGAAACTCAGATCAAAGCTAGACGAGCAGAAATTTCACCTTGTCATCCACCTCAGTATTATGACGCAACCATGCATAAGCTTCTCGAAAATCATCAAAAACATGCAATCCATCATGTGACTGAGATGTCAGAACAATGGACGGTGCTGAATAAGCTTCTGCTGCAGCCCACACACAATGAATCTACAAAGAAGAATGATTTAACAGCACATACGATAGCAAAGAAAAACCTAAAAAAGGAACTAATGCATTATTATGCCACATGAGCACAATCAAGTCTTGTTTAACCAGCAAACATTTAACTGAAACCAAATAAAAAGACCATTCCTTATCCATTTTCTAACAGTACTTTGTTCTACTAGTCTTACCGACATTGTGCATCTCCATATGCTAAACAGCATTCAATTCAAGAGTACACTTCCAGAACACATACAAGGAGAAAATACATATTGAAGCCTGGGGGATGAATCCACATATTACAGACTTAATTCCACATATTGACAAACTAATCGCAAACAATTAACGACAAGAATACAAACTGATCCCACTCAAATAAACAACAAATTCTTTGAATTGACACAAGATAATAAATTGCACATGGTTAATAAATCAGATACCAAAACTGACCCATTTCATTATTTGACATATAAAATCTAAAAACAGTTTTTCATTCCATATTTTCAATATAAAACTATTCCTGGTAAATTAATTAAGCAATTTAAGTATTTTTTCTTTAGTCTATGTATAACTCTGTAGACTTCAATACAAAATATAGTTGCAGGACTACTGGTGTGTAAGTTTTACCATAAATTTAAAGAAGGAAAACAATGTATATTTCATGAGAAACACCAACTATAAAGGAAACCTTGTACCCAATTTTTCCAAGTACTTACAAATCCAACCTAAAATGTATCTGGAGGGACTTTCTGTAACCTATGCCTTTTGAGTCATGTTGCCTGTATTGCCAATCCATTTAAAATTTTAAGGTGGACAACACAGTGCCAATACAGTTTCTTATCTGATTTTAATTTTTTTTTTTTTGAAATTTCATTATCTGCTTTACCCAGTATGGCACAGACACACCACATATTTTGGTGTGTTGTATGATATTTTAAGGGTCTCAATACCATAACCGATAACAACATAAACAACCTGTTCAAATGCAGAAAGTGTGTGAGGGAGGAAATACCTTAAGTTGGCACGTTATAAATAGATATAAGAATTTATTCAGTTGACAGAAAGTTTACGTGTTCATATGTAATATGAAAACAATAAGCTAGCAGATTTTTTAGTCCACTGTGGTTTCTGTTCACAAAACCCAGCCCATCCTCCACAAGTTCAGATTTGCTAGTATATATGCTAGGAACAGAGCCAATCCCCTCCAATTTAAATGGGACCCACATAAATGGTGAAATGGGCGTCCATCATTATTTCTGTGTGATTGGAGGGGATCAGCCAAATACTAGTACATGTATACTAGAAGATCTCACCCTGTCTTAATCCATAATAAATTATCATCAAGATGAAGAAAATATGAAAACAATTACGAGAAGAATCAGTGTCACTCATTCATTAGGTGGACATCACTATCCAAGCCAATGAGACTGATGCAAATGATAATATGTAAAAGAGGAAAAGAAGGTCAAGCGCACCACATAGAAGCTACCCATGATTATTAGCAACAGGATAGCGATGAAAGATGTCTCCAAAGGCAAAACCAAAAGCCTCTTCTCAATCCTAGTCTTAAGAGGAACCTTTTCAACAATTTCCTTTTCTTTTTTCCTGTTTTTTTTTGAAGGCCGTTCCTTTGGATTATCCTCAGCCTTTTCACTGCTTGACTTCTCAGCTTTTGCTAGCCCAGCTTGCTCCGAAATTGCATCCCCTGCCTTAAAAAAGTCAAGACCAATACATGAAATGTTAACCCTGGCACAGGATGACTTTTTTTTTTTTTTTTGTTGAAACGAAGATGACCATTAATACAAATTATTAACCTTTACAATGACAGCTCATTCATCATTATTTGATAAGCTAAAACCATTAGAACAATCATATTTCTACTCTTAAAACTTTCCCCCTGGGAGATCAATGGAAGAATATCAGAGGAGATAAGGAATAGGACAAAGGCTTACATCAGGAAGAGGATTACCCAGCAATGTGGGTAACTGAAACTTCACAGATCGAGTGAAAACATCAAAGGCTTCAGAAAGAGCAATTCCAGACATAATGCATGCAGCTGGAGCTAAAACAAGCATTAGGCGCACCTGGAATACAAGCAGGGTTTATCGTGACAAAAGATCATAAAGAAAAACAATTGTAGCAGTGAGAAGAAAGAAAGAAACAAATTGCTTAATGGTTGCCTCACCATAACTCCAGAAAAATAAACTGATGTCACAATGTACAGGACCACAAAAGAGCTTGCATCTGATAAAGGTAAAAAGCATGCCTGCATGATAAGGAAGCTTGTGCCGTTAGATCCATCAAAAGCAACCAAGGTGCAGCAAAAATATTTATACATAATTTGATAATATTTAATAAATTTTATATTTCTCCCCACAAAAAATGGAAGATTAAATAACAAAACACAGTTCAACAAAGAACTCCACCAACCACCACAAAAGCATCACAAAGATCAAATCAGGCAGTAGAATCAAACAAACAAAGTTTCCACTTACTTATAACAGGACCTATATACAAACAAAGCTTCCACCAATAACAGGACATATATCTAAGTTATCGTGCTCAGATAATATTTATGTACCCAACAAGGAAAAATACCAAGTCAAAAAAGAAAATAATTGTTGAGCTGGAAAAAGTCCTACATTAAAAGGTGTTAAGAAAAATGACTAGGTTAAAGGTTGAGCAAAGGCCTGTTAAGTTGTTGGTCATTTTGGGATGAAACCAGACTCAACCCAACAGTGGTATTAGAGCAATTGATCTGATTGTTATGGGTTTTTAACAAATTTCTTCTTCTTCTCAAACCTACATACTCTCTAGGAAGAGGGATTCTCCAGAATTACTGATGAATGAAGTTATTAGACCTTTTATTTTCGTTTCTATGTGCCATAACCCTAGGGTCGAAGGCTTTTATTGTAAATTGAACAGTTTAATGTGATTTTTGTGCCCCTAGAGGGTTGTTTGGGATCTTCTATCCCAATTATGTGCCTAAGTAAGTCATATAGGCCCAATACAACCTTCATCATCAGCATCAGAGCTGATGTTAGCCCTACTTATCCTCTTCTGACGCTATTTTCATTGGATCATTGGTTTATATCAGGCAATTGTAGCAATTGGAGTTTGGATGCCCTGATTTTCTGTATTGTTTAGACCCCAACTAAACTATCCAAGCTAATACAGAAACTTGTGGTGAATATTTTGGTGCCAATGGCTTTAATATTATATTCTAGTGTGTTGGTGAGATTTTGTTGAGGATTGCTCAATGGCTGACACTGCTGAAGTGGTTACACCCTCCAAGAGCTCAGACCATTCAAATTCCAAGGAATCTCATACTATTCAAACAATATCTACAAAGTTGAATAAACGAAATTACATTGATTGGTCCAGGTCATTTCAAATGTTTCTTCAGGAAAAAGGGAAGCGGAAATTTCTAAGTGAGGTTCCTTTTTTCTCTCCTAATGATGATTGGGAAGTTGAAGACAGTCAGGTTATGACTTAGCTCAACAGTAGTATGGAGGAAAGTCCAAGTGATCAGATGAAGAGTTGTAACACATTAAAGGAGATTTGGGACACCTTGAAAGCTATTTTTTTCACAAGAAACCAATTTTTCAAGAATTTACAAGCTATATGCAAAAGCTCTTTGGTATGTCAAAGGGATGATAGAACGGTGACCCAATATTTTACAGAGATGAGAGGTATCTGCAAAGCACATTTCACCCTTTTACTATGGATGCTACAAAGCTCAAAGCTTCGAAGAGAGAAAAATCATATTCAGGTTACTCTGTTGCTAGATGGGTTGAGACCTGAATACAATGCTATCTAGAATTTCTGACTGATGTTGGTGATCATACATTAGAGAGAGTTTTCGTGCTAAAGGAGCAATTAGAAATGGTAAAGTTATTGCTAGCTCTGATGCTGCTCCTAAGATCTCTTTTCTCTACTTCTCCATATGAATCATCTAGAGGTAGACGAGGAGAACTTGGAGGTAAGGGATGAAGAAGTGATAGTGGTTGAAAAAGTAGAGGTTGTGGAGATTGAAAATGTATGCATTATGGCAGATCTAATCACTTCTCAGATAAATGCTAGGATAAATTTGCAAATCCTACTTGGGATAATCAAGTGTTTTCTTAGAAGTGGAGAAGTGGTTAATAGTGAGACCGGGTTGCCTAGTAGCACCCACGAGACACTGCAGAAGATACTGCAACACATAGATCAGCTAACATTAACCACTAATCCACCCACTCCGGCATCCTCGACTTCTATGGCTAATAGCACAATGGCAAGCTCAAGCATGTCTGCACTTCATGTTTCGTCTCCTTCCTTATTCTAGAGCCTTCAACCATATGTTATACATGTCGTCTATTTTCTCAAATGTGTCACCATCCTCATCTCATAAATTGGTTACTTTAGCTGATGATTTTTACTTCGTCAGTTTGTGCAAAAGCAGACCTTTACCCTTTATCTGGAATTTTATTATCTTTCGTATTATATGTTCCAAAATTTCCTATCAACTTAATGTTTGTCAACAAACTTAGTCACTAAATTGCTCAATCACATTTTCTCCATTTCATTGTGTGTTTCAGGACTTGCCGACAAGGAAGATTGGTATGAAAGCAGGTTGAGTGCATGGGTCGAGGCTCGATATGTGTTCCCCAAGTTATTTGTGCATTCTAGGCTCCATGAAGTGAGAGCAAAATTGTTGTGTGTTGTGGACACATCGCAGGCTCGTTATGTGTACAGCCTGGACATGAGGGAGAGTGTTGAGTGGGAAAAAATCCCATAATGAGAAGTGTTAAGAAAAATGATTGTGTTATAAGGTTGGGAAATATACCTCTTAAGTGGCTAGTCATTTTCGGATAGCACTTGAACCCAAAATATCTTTTCAAAGCCATCCCAAGGAACTTCCAACTTCCTACACAATCATGCAAGCCCCCATACAGTGACATATTTGTTGATAAGGTGACTAGTTAATGGATCAAATATTGTTGTAAGCCACATCTGTAGTGCTAGATCTTTACCTAGCACTTACCTAGGTCTACATCACTTATTTGGCTGGATTGACAAGACTCTTTTTTGAAAAAGGGATTGACAAGACTCTTACAAATCCCATCATGGAAAGTTTCAGATGCACCTCCTCTTGGAAAGGAAGGTTAATTTCGAAGGTCAAAGGGCTTATCTTTGATTCAATCCTGCTTGTCTGATACTCCCACTTACTATCTATCATTTTTCCACTGCCCTACTAGTGTTGCATACATGATTGAGAATATTATGAGGAGTTTTTTTATGGAATGGCACATCGAATGGTTTTAAGCATCACTAGGTAACGTGGAAATAAGTTCGTAAGCCTAAGAATCTTGGGGGTCTTGGCATTCATTGCCTTGGAATTATGAACAAGGTGTTGCCCTCCAAATGGTAATGGTGCCTAAACACGAGTAGGGATCTGCTTTGGATTCCTTTTGTCAGAAAGAATGTGGAGATCAAAGCCCTTTCAAGTACCTTAGTAAAGGTCTTCACAATCCATTCAGTCATCTCTCTTCTCTTCGGAGACGCCTCCACAAAAAAAATTCCAGGTTCTCCTCCAATATCCACCTTCCTGTTGGTTCTGGTTTCTCAGTTTATTTTCCATGTGCAATTTCTGAAGCATTAAACTCGTCTACTCAATAGAAATCCCTTAACCAATAGAAAAAATACCATTTTTCTGGAAGACACAATCAGAAATACTATTATACTTTGGAGAACAGTCACTGACTAGCAACATTTGTACTAAACATGAAAAAACTTTTACTAATCAAAGGTTGATACTCACAATTATGCCAGCTGGGACTAAGAAAGCCAGCACATTGATGTCCATGAAATATGACGGCCATGTTGGAGGTTGATGCTCACTCACACTTGCAATTATGGGTATATACTTGCTCGCGTAGGTTCTATCACAATCAAGAACAAGCAGAATGTTTAATTGACAAAGTTCTCCATTAACTTGACAAGGTATACAAATCAAAAAATAAGAGAAAGATCATAACATAAAATCAAATTTAATAGAAATGATTTTCATTCAAAAAAAAATGATTTACTGGCAACTCTTATGATTAATAGCCAAGCTGCATTTTTACACATGAAGAGATTAAACCAGTCCTAAAATAATGATTCATTAAATATCTTTTCTATTGCATGATATTCTAGAAATAGAGGAGGAAGAGAACAAGTCCCATGACAACAAAGAAGGTTGTATCAAAGCAAATAAAATGAGAAATACAAGGGGGTCACAAAGACAGGTCGTTGCTCTTGACAAGTAGTTGATGGCAGGCACATCCATCATAGCACTGTTCTCAGCATGGTTAGCAATCCTGAAACAAGGAACCCATATGAAGAAAAGACTGCTAATGACTTGAATTTCTATAGTATTAGAGCCTCTAGCCACCAAGATTTGTTTTTGACAACTAATCACCAGGGCCAAGTTGCCATCAATGAGACAGAAGCAATCCCTTTGAAGAACCGTACGAATGAGGACATGTAAAACAAGGCTGAGAAGTGTCAGTGAACACTAACGGACCTAATTAGAGTCAATAATATTCTCCCCACTATGGAGCTGACTGATGCCTGGATATCTACTCTCTCTGATATCACAGAGTGCAAAATGACATCCAGTAGGGAAACATCAGGAAAGTAATTAGATTCTTTCACACGAGAGAGCATCAATAAGCTTCCAAGTTTTTGACTTACACTACAGTTATCTCCTTAAGGCTAACCAGAATACCATATAGCTAATTAAATTATTAGCTAAACGAACCTTTGAGCAAAATTTTCCATCAAAAGTCATCTAGATTCTCTCTTTCCAAATAGATTAGGGAAACATTAGTGAATAGTCCAGGAAATACATCAAGGAAGCAAAGCTGTATGTTAAACTTAAATGGGAAGGTACCACGTGCAGAAGTTGTGCCCTCAACATGGTCAAACATCTTCTCGTAAACATGCACAATTCTCAATAGAGGATAAATACTTTCTAACTTGGTACAAGATCAGGATTTCTCTTCTATGATGCACCCAAGGAAGCAATAAAAGCAATATTCAATTGTTCTTAACACAAGCAATGGAAATAACAAACTTGTCAAAATATTGTAACCTAATTTGGTAACATCAAAATGCCAATATGTATTCAAACAAATATTTAAAAAAAAATCAAATAAATAATCGTGCAAGACAAATTAATAGTAAGTTCTACTAAAGGTTTTCCTGTGATAATACTAGTTGGCCCATTCAACTTTTTTTTTTTTTTTGAAATAGTGCTGAGTTATATTAAAAGGCTCAAATGAGCAAGATTACTAGTTAGCCCATTCAATATTACTGCCCAGATCCTGCACTATGCCACATCAGAATCTTACACTATGAGAGTCCCATGCTCAACATACAATTTGTACTTTTGCATCCTTCTCCTAGGTCTAAAAATTCCCTTTCCATAAAAAAAATAATTTAATTAATTAAATAATAAGAAGAGATTTTTCAACATGAAAATAAATAGGAAAAGGTGCTTACGGGTCAAGAAGACTCAAACTTCGACCACTCCATCCCTTCGTAGGACTGGAAGCAACTAATGCTACAAGTATTGCTACAACTGCACAACAGACTGCCCTGAAATTATAACTTGTATCAACAACAATGCATACAAAAAATGAAACTGCATGATCAAGGAGCTGAAAAAGAAAGAAGAGTGTTATCACAGCTCTTCAAAACCAATTTTACAAGATAACATAGTAATCAATACCCTATTCAACTTTTTTTAAGACACCCTATTTAACTTTTGACAACCCATATATTGATATCAATCTCTTCAAACAAATAGAATAGTATCTACAGCACTTGAGCAAGCCCACTGAATACTAGGTTCCACAGTAGTTATGCAGCTTGCCAATTTATTATTAGACAAAGGGACCTGTTAGGCTTACATGCCAATTGAGAGAACAAGCGTCATAGCCACTCTGAACATTTTTGGAGTAAGAATCCCTCTGATGTAATGAACAAATGCCACCACATGAATAATGATGAAGACCTGCAAGGTTATAAAATTAAGCATAGCTAAAAGCAAATGATAGAGAATATGTTGCTAGCAGATTGAGCAAAAACAATGTGAGTGAAAAGATAACAGTTGAAAATTGAGATCCCTAACACCAAAATTAGGTATATTATGAAGAAAGTTAGCAGACCGAAACCTACCAAAAATGATGCAAAATGTTCTGATGTCATCACTGCATTAAAACCCACAACAGGCACTAGAGCAGCCAACAAGGTCCCCAAAACAACCTGCATGTAAAAAGGAAAATGTTATAGACAGCTTCAAAGTAAACAAATGTTAGGTATATAGCCAATACGCCAAAAGTTCCAGAGTTGATGAAACACGGAAAACTAGGCCTTTAAACCTATCCTATATTTGGCTAGCCCATACCCTAGGTTGGGCTCCACAAAATTATAAAAACAAAGCTTCTAGAAAAGCATACAATGAAGAGGATTTCTCACAAAAAAGGTATGATGCAAGTGTAAAAATCATTAATTCTACAAATTTTTAGGACCAATAATACAAACTTACCAGAGGAGCATATGCAATATACAATCGAGATGAGTAACGACCAGTCACAATGCACAAAAGCACATGCATTGGAATAAGATTAATTATAAATGTATAGCCTCCCCATGAGCAGACCTAACAGAAGTCCATACAAAAATCTGAACATTAGTGCATCTCCTTTTCCATACCTAATAAAAAAAGAGTACCAAGTTGGTGTAAAAGGCTAACCATGTAAAAGTACGCGAGAGCATTCAAAGTAGCATAAAAGAGGGAACCTGTGTTTAGAGTCTGCATTTAAGACCATAAAAGTAAATTTATATATAAATTAAACAATTCATCATACATGGGGAACACATATGACAGATAAGTAACTGATAATGTTTTCATCCACAGACTGGGATTGTAGTTTACTAATGGATCAAGCGAGCCACAGATGAGAAACACATTTGAAGATGAAGACTGACCTTTATATATAGGTAAAATGTAAAGATCAAAGCAAAAATTGCTACAGCTTCATTGTCATAGCTACCAGCCACAGATCGAGATATATAGGATGGAACCTGTAGGAAAATAATGAGAAAAAACATCTATAATAGGACATGATGCTACATAAGCATGGACATCTCTAAAGAGGAAATGAAAAGAAACTACATCTAACCAAAAAACAAATAGTAAACGTGAAGGAATAGTAGCAAAACTACAGATAAAATTATAATTTGCATAAGGGAACAGTATACAATCGTAACACTTTTTTTTTTAGATAAAGATTACTAAATTAGATAGGGAACAGAAATCCAGTTACAAGCCCAGTGGAAAGGAATATTAAAGAGAAATCTGAATAAAATTCTCCACTACCAAGTCAATTCAAAGCATTTATCAATTAAAATGATCAAATGTCACACTACAAAATGAGAATATAACCTACCATTCCTAAAAGTGCTGCTGCAGTCAATCCTGCTCCCACTCCTTTGACTTCCTATTAAAAAAAAAATTACATAAAGAACTTAACACCATCCAAAATGAAGGTTATCAACCCAAAAAAACCTTTCAGAAAAAAGAGAAATTCAACAAATGACATTTAATGGTAACAAATACATGTCAGAGAAGAAACAGACCTTAGTAAGAAGATATGTAGCCCAAGCAGCATTGGCTGAGAAAATTGGAGCAGTAAATACACAAACAGTTTCCACCGAAAGAGGAATGTTCAGGGAATTTAGTAACCTGGAAGAAGTAAATAGGTTCACCAAAAGACAATGGAAGTATGGGCAAGCATGACAAGCATAATCATGGACGGATATTGGCATGAACTCAAACATGTACAATAGAAACTGCACAGACGCATTTAGGCAAAAATATTTAGTTACTACAACATATGAGCATGACCATGAGCCTCAAACGATACATGATGATTGCTATCAAGATGTAAATTATCTATACCAATCTAAAGTACTAACCACCATATTGAGCCTGCTGTCAGTGTCAATCCAGGGTAAACAGTTCCACCAATGACACGACCAAGGGGATACCTAGTGGCAAATGAGATGAATCACAATCTTTAGTGCTTAATATATAATTTAATGTCCCTGAAAAAATTATTTTTTTCTTATATCACAGAGCCTAATTGCGGTCAGTAACTATTACCAAGTACGGTCATCGAACCAATTCCAGAAATCATATATACCATTCTTTGTAAGAAACTGAAATAAATCAAACAAGAGAGTCAACAGACTAATGGTCAACAAAGAAGTAACCAAGTGCTTGTAAAAAAATCATAAACATAGGGCTAGAAAAACGCCTTCCTCCGTTATTGAAATTGTGAATTTTCAGTATCATAACTTGATGAAATAACAAAATCATGAGAGGTCTGTGATCCTAAGATTGTTTTAAAATTCATAAACTGAAAGCATTTTACTTTTCTTGGATGACTAGAAGTAACCTTCATAAAACACTTTCTAAAGCATGTTCTATTCCATATTGGGTTTTTGTAGCACCAGAAATCTAAAGCGAGGCTACATCTTCATTAGTCAACAATCACCAGAAAAGAGTAAATAAATTACTACAACTTTCTGTCTACAAACAAGGATTTAAGATGTACTTAACCATTGATAATAGATTAATACTACTGTATATTTTATACTACCCCCTAAAACTACTTAGATATACTCTATATTGGTTTCTTCAGTCATGCCATAGACAAACGGCAAAGGTTTATGGCCAACTTCACGGTTTTTAAGACATTAAAGACTTTCAACTGTATAAAGAGAATCATCTGTACCGTTGACAAAATTAGCTCAAACTTAAATAAAGTACTTCTAGTTAGGAAAAGGAAAGGATCACTAGATCACAGATTGCATATAGTGAATCGAATTTGCACACAGTGTGGTTATGATTTTAATAAGTGCAGTACATTTTTTTCGAGATACAGAAAAGAAGAGCGCATCAACGAGGTAAATTTCAAACATCAACTTGAAAGGACAGCTTGCCTTTATTTCCAAAGGAAAACAAAGGATAGAAGAAAACAAACCTGAGTAACTCTGTAATTAAAATAAGGATCAAACTCGTGAATAACGCTTTCATACTTTATGACCTGCGAAAAAATGGCCATATTTATTCGAATTCACAGCAGTCAACCAAATGTAACAGAACAAATGGAGCAACCAGCTAGATCCTGAACCAAGCTTTCGAAACAAAAGATAGAATAAACAAAAGTACAAAGATTTTTACGAATGGGGGCTTGGGGACTTACAGAAAAGAGTCGGATCGAGAAGGCAAGGACTCCGATCAGAAGGAGAATGAAAAAGGCAAAAACATTGCCCCAAGCGTTTCTGAGGGATACTTTCTTGGTCTCCGCCTGGTCCGCCATTGCTGTTAGAAGTGGAGCAGCCAAGGACGAGAAGCTAAAGCGAGAGTCTTTCTCTAGGTCTGGGAGACGACTCTCAGAAGACTTTGATACCGGTGTCCGTGTTTGCCTACTAAGGGAACGTCGAAGGCGACACCGCCAACACCAATTTCGGTCTGAGTCGACAGTACCCGGTCGAGTCGCTTTTGTGAATTGCAATTTCAGGGATGGGCGTACCCTATTGTATCGCCTATTGGCCAGCCATGTGTGCTAGAGCGAAACACTGGAAACAGAAAACATATATTACATTACAAGGTTTCTTCACTGTTGATTACTTTCTTGCTTTGAATGATAATAAATTTTAATAGAAATAATAAGTTAAATATTTCAGATGTTTTACCTTCAAGAGATATATATCTCAAAATCTAAAGTTTTATGGAAAGTCAACTCTTGAAGAAGCACTTTTGGAATAAGAAGACAAAGTGGAGATTAGAGTTTACGATTCACTCTTAGTTCTTAGAGAGTTGTCCAAATTCCTTCGATTCGAGGTACAAAGCAAATTCAAAGATTTAGGACATACATTGCATTCATTCGTGTTTTAAAATACCATATATATATTTTCATACATGTTATAGCAATTAGGATTATTCATTATTATGCTTTTACAAGTCAAATTAGATGAACTCGCAGTGGATTAATCGATCAACTTGTGCCGATGATCATTCATCTAGAAGTGTACAAGATTGGTAAACCTAAATTGATTGATTGATAATCTAGAACATGATCTTTTTATGCCATACAGCATGATCGATTATCTCACTTGGATTAATCGATCAATATTGTCCAGACAAGTGAGTTTTACATTGAAAGATCAATCAACCGATACGATTAATTGATTGGACAAAATCTTGTTAGTTATGGACATAAAACAAGATTAATCATATGGCCCACAATTAGTGAGTTTCTATGGATCAGATCCCTTCTTACGGAATTGGGTTTCTATAGAGGAGCTTCTATGGAATTATATTGCAACAACCAGGTGACTATTCATATCACTTCAAATCTACACTTCCACAGGAGGATGAAACATATTAAGAAAGATTGCTACTTTATACGAGACAAATTTCAAGCTAGTATCTTATCACTTGGACATGTTGCATTACAAGTGCAGGTAACAGATATTATGATGAAACCAGACACATTCAAGATTTTAACCACTATATGCAGCAAGCTGAGTATCTACGATGTTTTCTCTCCCTCGAGTGTTGGAAAACATCTCGAAGTGACACAAATGTAAATACATTTCCCATGTCAAGAGATGGAAAATGAGGTAATTAAGTAACAGTTTCATAAATATGGCACAAGGGTGTAAATAAGAACGATGATGTACGTCTATTTATTGTTTTCTTTTACAAAGTTTGTCGTCCTAAGGGCATTATAGTCATTGTGAACTTTCTTCCACAAATATAAATAGAGGCTCAAGGCATGGGGTAGAGCATTAAGTCTCTCCTTTTTTCTCTCAAATTAATCCCTGGTTTTTTCTCCTCCCAAGTTCTTTCCCTCCATCTCTCTCTAGTCTTCCCCTCTTTCTTCTCTTTTCTCCTTTCTTCCTCTTCTTTCTTCTCTTCTTTTTCCTCTCCTCTATCACCTCCTTAGTCGAGGACCTTGGCATGGGATCCTAAATCCAACCGATGAAATAGCAAACACAAATGAAGGGCGATAGGATAATTGAGGGGCAGAGACATAATTGGAGATTTGGGGTGAAGTAGAAGGTGGATGAGATAGTGGTTTGGGGTTCTTTTCGAAGGGCGATAGGTCGGGTGTCATATGGTGGACCAAACATAACTAGAGAGGATGGAGGAGAACTTACCTCAGGAGTATCGGGAGATGGTACACATGAGTGGTTGGTCGGAGTGAGAATGTCCTCATGTAGTTGCTCATCTAGTGGAAGTTGGTGATCAATGGGCACACTTGGCTTGAGCATACCTGCAAAATGTGTAAAATCGAGAGGAGAACTAGCCAAGAAGTATGGCTGGTCCTCAAGGAATATGACATCAATAGAAATGAATATTTTATTTAGAAATTGTGAGTAATATACATACCCTTGCTAAGTTTTTTATTACCCCAAGGAAATACACTTATTGGCTCTAGGAAAAAATTTATTCTAGTGAAGCTCCATATTATGAACAAATGAGGTGAAGCCAAACACACACACGGTGTCAATGGAAAGAGTGATACATCATAAAATAATTTAGAGAAAGGTGCATGACCATGTAGGACACTAGAGGGTGTCTGGTTAATTAAAAAATAAGTCATAAGAACTACATAGGGCTAATATAATTGTGGGACATTCACTGAGAGCATGATTGTGTGGCCAACTTCAACCATATGTCTGTTTTTCCTTTTAGACACACCCTTTTGTTGTGGGGTGTAAACACATGAAGACTGGTCGATAATATCCCTTTAGTGACATAGGGATTAAAACTAAGAGAAAAAAATACTCATTTGCATTTTTAGACCAAGATGTTTGAACCTTTGTATGAAACTGAGTCTCCACCGTAGCATAAAACATATCAAATATAGAGAATATTTATGAGCTATCTTTCATCAAGTATAATCAAGTAACCCTTGTATGGTCAATTTAGGGGTGGCATCGAGTCGAGCCGAGCCCAAACCTGCTTATGTTCGAGCTGAGTTTGATTTAAATATTTCGAACTCGAACTCGAGCCGAGCCTAGCCTCAAGCCTAAAATTGTTATCGAGCCCGAGCCCAATAATTTTAACCGAGTTCGAGCCGAGCTCGAGTTTCAACATTCATTTAAAACTTTTCAAAAAATACATGTCTTGAGTTCGAGTTCCAACATACATTTAAATTTTTTCAAAAAATACATGTCAAATAAATTGTATATAAAATTATGCATACATTTTATATAAAATTGGGCATAACCTCTACTTAAAATTGGGCATAAAGGGCATCGAATCCAGCTGAGTCCAAACCTTCCTATTCAAGCCGAGTTTGATTTAAATATTTCAAACTGGAGCTTGAGCCGACCCTAGCCTCAAACCTAAAATTGTAACTAAGCTCGAGCCTAATAATTTTAACTGAGTTCGAGTTCGAGCTCTAGCCGAGTTAGAGCTTAACCTATATTTAATAGTCTACATAAAATATATGTCAAATAAATTATATATAAAATTATGCATACATTTAAAAAAAAAAGAATGATAGGGAGGTTCATGATTGAATATCGATAATGGATTAGAACCCACCAATATTAATTTTTTTTACCCCCAATGTTGTCTAACTTTTTTTGTAATTTTTGAATTTGGCCATAAATTTACTATGGCCTCCTTAGTGCCCCTAGTTGAAAATTTATATTATAGGAAAAACTATAAATATTTTTCATAGGATACATATTTCCAAAAAAACTTTTAAATAAAATCCTCTTACTATTAGTGACTTACTAGAAAATTATAAGAAATATTTTAAAATTTTCTTAGGAAAGTTAAATGGACCTCTTATTGCCTCTTCAAGGGAAATAAATAAAAATTAATAATCAATCTAATATATTTTACTATACTTATCGATAAATTTTTAATCAAATAAAATATCAAACACAAAATTGTTATGAAAATTGTCTCATGCTAAAAGTATTACAGCATCAACTGTCAAATACTTATTCAAAAAATTTCTATACGATTTTCTAGTCCATCTTGGCAGGAAGATCATACTTATAAAATTATATGATTTTTTAAATAAGAATTTTCAATGAAAAAAATGTTTCCAAAAAAATGTGGCACTAATAGTCTCTAGAAACGTATTTCTACTAAAAATGTCTTTTCAATATTTCTTTAAAAAACCACAAAAAGTTCCTAGAAACGTATTTCTACTAAAATGTCTTTTCAATTTATTCAAGAGCCATGAGAAAGGGACATGCGGAGTTTATGAAAGAATTTTTTTCACTTGTTTATGATCTTGCACGTGCAAAATAGTCTTCGCTCGCGAAGGAGGGGGGGGGGGGGTGGGGGGGTGGGTGGGTGAGGGGCAAATTATTTCTCCCTTTAACTTAGGTCTCTATGGACTCTAGTTTTTCCGCGGAGACGACGGGGAGGGAAGGGGATCTAGCGGCACTGGCGAGGACCTGTCATCAAGGATGACTGCTACGACGGAGGCGGCGGCGAAGTAAACAGAGGCGAAGGTAGATGAGGGGAGGAAGAAATCGAAGGGAAGGGGGGGTCTAGCGGTCAGCGAACAATTGTCAACAATGATAGAGGCGGTCGGCCACAACAGCAAATGGGAGGGGCTCGACGATGACGAGGGGAGGAAGAATTCCCCCCGATCTTGGTCCCGGTCCCGACTCTCAAGCCCATTAACGAGCCGGCTCGCGAGCTTTTGAACCAAACCATTGTTCGGTCAAGCTCGGTTTGTTAACTTAAACGAGCCTTATCTGGACTCGGTTCGAGATCCAGATAAATTGAATCGAATCGAGCCAAGCTTGAGCCGCTAGCGAATCGGCTCGGTTCGATGCCAGCCCTAATGGTCATCCACAAAAATCACAAAATAGTTAGTTTAAAAAATATTTGGGACATTAACTGGTCCCACACATCATAATGAATTAAAGCAAACTGACTAAAGATAACATTATTTTGCCTGGGCTAAAACATATAGTGGTGTTTTCCAAGCTCACAAAAGTCACATGACAATGTAGAAAGAGAACTAATGGAAGAAACTAATAATTTCAAATTTGGTAAAGAATGATGGCCTAACTTATTATGCTATTTAGGGATGGATTCACTACCTCCTCTTCCTCCAACTTCACCATATGACTTGCCACCTCTTCCTCTTCCTCTTCCTCTACCAAAATTGTTACTCCCTTTATCTTTGGAGAACTGTTAGGTTCTTCCCTTGCCATGGATCGAGTCACCCTTCATTCCTCTCTTCCCTCCATGGATGATCTTGACATTGGAAGAGAATTCTTGTTTTTTAAACGAGTAATGGTGGAACTCAATTAGAACGAAGGAGCTTTGGAGGAAGCTCAACCTTGGACCTCAAAGGGAGAAATCCGACCTAGACCTCTGAGGGAGAATCTGACTTGTAAAATATAATTTTCTCAATACTTGCCTCTCTTTTCCTTCACGTCCCCCTAAATAGGGTTGAGGACGAAAATACAAAGATGACCCATAGGTCAAGTGGTTCACGCCACATTACATTGAACCAACCCAAAGTAAACCAAACCAAATAAAGTAAACCAAACCGAATTGAAATTACATGAAAAGTAAATTGACATAATTTAATTCCTATGCCTATGGATAACTCGTGATGCTATGGAGTCCATAACATGAACACTGTTGAATTCTCAACTTGATCAGTTGGACGAGTAGATACCTTAACTGGTATACTAAGCATTGTTGCACACACATAATTAAACGAGGGTCTAACTTAGGAGTTGAATACCTTATTTTTTGTAATATCCAAGTAAGGTTGTAAATTAGCAAGACATATGGCATATAGAAAATTTTATCTCTATTTTGTTTGAGTTGCAATCTCAGTTGAATATGGCTGAGTAACTATTCACTCTTGAAGTGGACCTCAGACCCTTACAAAATATTTATGAAGATTTTCTTCATGCTTTGTCCTACATATCTCTTGAAATGTCATAAATTTTTTGAAGACTGTTAGGTGTAGAATATAATTGAAAACATGTATCCGAGATATCTTTGTCTGTATTAAAATGAATAAAATCGTTGGCTTCCACTTCTTACATGCTATTAATCAACCAACTTACAATCAACCACTTATGATAGGAAATATCATCAACATGGGTAGGTGGGTGGTCCAAGTGTTCAACAAGGTCCCTTCTTATTAGAAAACATAGCGGATAGAGACCAAGACACATAGTTGCTCAAACCCTTGAGAGGAATGGTAGTAATTCTCAAGGGATCATGTTTACTGGAATCAACATTATTTGAGGAAGAAAATGAATTACTTGAAATTTCAGCCATTAAAAACAAAAAGACAAGGACTTCACTTTTAAGAACACACACAACACACACTTTGGACCAACCCTAAAGGTAAGGGATCAACCTTTTTCAGTTAACTAAACAAGCACACAACTTGTAGATTAAATTCATGAACTAGCACAAAAACAACAACATAGGCATGCAAGGCTGACCAAGTAAAGGTACGAGGATGACTCGAGTTTAAAAACCTCATACTCTTAAACTAGCACTCTAAACAACCTTATAACATTGATAATTATGTTGAATAATAAAAAAATATATACTAATTTTGAAGGTAATTCTAAATACACGATGAATAAGGAAATATTTATAAAAAACTTCAAACCCCAACTTTGGGGTTTATGAAACTAGAGAACAAATAACTTAAGCAACAAGTAGAGATTTGATCCATAGTTTTAGAGGAGTTTTTGAATTTACAAACTGAATTTATGGCATGCAAAATTAATCAAAGTAAGGCAACAATAAGAATTTCCAAAAAAAAAAATTGAATTCAAGCATGATTATGTCCAAATTGGACTCAATTTTTCATATGTTGTGTAATTGATCCTACAAACATATTAATATTGGTTATAACATGTCAATGTATGATTTTTAGGCAAAGAACATGGGATTTACACTTATTTTGATGTAGGACCTTGCTAAAACTTTAAAAAACAACATCTTTATATCCTCTAATGGCTGGAATTTTGTCTTCTTTTGTATATTTTAATACCTTAGAGCAACTTTGCTTGAAGAACCCTAGAATCCCCACTCTGATACCATATCAGATTCTAGGCTTCCTTCACTAAAAGGTATAGATTCAAAGAGGATAAGAGAGAGAGGCGAGAAAAGAGGGGACTACTGTAGCAAGGAGTTAGGGTTTCTCAAGGGCTATTAAGAACACGTATGAAGCTCTTCTCCTTAAATCCTACTTATAGTTTAGAGGGTAAAAAACCTTAATACATAAGTTAAAAAAGGAATTTAAGTTATTATATAATTATATCTCATGCCATTCACTCATTTAATTACATATAATGTCACTATCTCTTTAAACAAATTCCACCTTGAACTCTTTTACTTTGCATAATTGACGTCCTAAGGACTTTTAAATTACAACTCGATCTTATTAGCTCTAGAAGGAACTTGACTTTCGTATCTCTCATTTACCTCTAATGCCCAACTTGGCTCCTCTTTACATAAACTATTTGGTGTTTGCAACAATTCTTGAATATGAAAACCTTAAACAATCATAAAAAAATAGATTAAAAAAACTATACTAAAGACTAATATTTATAAAATCTCAAATCTACAACAATAATTAAGAGTATTACTTTTGAAATATTATAATACTATCGCACTTTTCTTCTTTGTAAATTTTATTTAAAAAGTATTTAAAATAAAAATTATTATACAATATTATAAAATTTGAAGATATTTCAAATTGGAATATTTGACAGATCATTATCTCATGGATCTGGTTTCAATCCAAAATCGAGTCGGATATCATGTCGGGTATCTGATTAAGTTCTATGTATTTAGATTTTGGATATAGCCTAAATTTTTCGATTATTCCGAATAGTTTGCAAACCTAAGCAATATTTAGAATAACCTCCCTATTAGAACTAATGACATTATTAAAAAAAAAGTAATCTTTATGGATAGTGTCACATTTATCATTTTTCAATTGCTTTGTTGCTTTATTGATAATGTCACATTTATCATTTATCTTTATTGTTTTTAGTCTATTCTCTATTTATCATTAACATTTCTCATGGTTGGTGTTTCATAACATTTTGACTCGTCGGCTAGCATTTGGACCTGGTCATGCGATGACTTGGGAGGTGGTAGTTGCCTTTCAAAAGTCAGCGTTGCGTTTGAATTGTCAACTCTATTTATTTCTCTTTTTCGTTGTTTTGGGTATCTTGGTTTTGTTGCAAACGCAGTGAAGAAATTTTTGGAAGAATCGGAACTCTCTTCCATTAAATTGAAAATTTCAGAACCGTATGGTATTCTGAAACGTCGAAAAAGGATTTGATTAATAGATTCAGCTTTGAATTACGATTAAATCATGGAAGGGATGACCAAGACTGAAGAGCGATATCTATGGTAAGGTCGTTCTAATGGAGTTTTTGCTGTATGCCAGTTCTTTTATTACCTTTATCTGTAATCGACGATATTACTTGTGTAAAGCATGAGGAAATTGAAGAAAATGAGAAGTGTAAAATCGTAATCTAATGAATGCCTTTCAGTGCAGGGGAGACGCGGATTCTCGCATTTTAAAAGTCGCGAGTGGAAGGGAAATAATTGAGAAATAGTTACATGGTGCAGATTAATCCATCTGACTAAATTTGTAGAAAAAAAAAACAGATTTTAATTAATTTGAGTCGTAGTTATTTGAATTCTGAAGGTCAAATTGTCTTCACTTCAACTTCAATCTGATTTACGTAACTGTAGAGTGATTTTTGAATCCTTTTTCTAGTTTTTAGTCGGTAAGTGGATGGACTCGACGGAGACGACTTTGTCTGAAACAGAACGCGGACGCTGAATTGCTGATAATAGTTGACCTAGCCATCGACATTCGACATAGGAATGCACATGGAGGTTTCTTGATTTCTGAATTGCTGAGAACGTTTTTTTTTTTCTCTGCGCTCCAGTAAATGCAAGGAAGGGAGGGCAAAAAGAAAAATCAAACAAAATAAAAAGCCAAGTTGGACTCTTTCTTTGTGCCAACAAATTGCGAGCTCAAGGGTTGGTAGTCTCTCTTTTCTCTATAAAATGCATCTTCTTTCTCAACCCTCATATCCGCCTTCCTCAACGCCCGCATACCCGTTGTCCATGTCTGCAATTCAGGGCCAGCCCCTTGAGGTTACTGGTAAGAATCTAGTATTGCGCCTAATTATCATCGTTCATTGAACGCTGATTTACATGATTTTTGCTTTCGCGACTCTTTGCAGTTGTGAGTTGTAGTCGTTTGAGGGATACTGAATGGATTTCTAAGCAAGATCCATACGTTTGTATCGAATATGCAAACACCAAGTTCAGGACGAGAACCTGTACAGGTAAAGATCCCTTTTCTGCGTCTGAATCTGAATGTTTTTTTATGGTGCTTTCGTTTGAACATCTTGATTGGCTATTTATTTTCGTGATTAATTCCTGTGGTCTAGACGGTCACAAGAACCCCACTTTCCAAGAGAAGTTTGTTATTCCTCTCATCGAAGGGCTCCGGGAATTGAATGTTGCAGTTTGGAACAGTAACACACTGACCATAGATGACTTCATAGGCAATGGCAGGTATGTTTACCCAAAAAAAAAGCTAGATTTAGATGGTAAGGCGTATCATTTCCTGTTTCTTGACATTATAGTCTTGGTTTCTGCTAATATTTTAGGGTTCTACTTCAAAAAGTTCTCAGTGAGGGTTTCGACGATTCTTCATGGCATTTGCAGTCTAAAACTGGCAGGTAAGGCCTTTAAACAACTATAAGTTTTAATGACCTTTTCTTGATGCAGCCACTTCTCGCCTCACCACCTCTTTCTCTTCAGGTACGCAGGTGAAGTTCGGCTGATACTTCATTTTGCAAATGCTAACGTAAGTTGGATTTAACTCACTATCCCTCATCAAGTCATATTTAACTAAATTGATGTGTTAAGACATCCTAATGCTTGTTGGGGGTATGCAGAAATCACTAATGGCTCCTTCACCATCAGCACCTCCCTATGGAGCAACTGGTGCAGCTCAGGTCCTTTCATACTCTGGGCCACCATTAGCATCGTCCTACCCTCCTGGCCCATCTTACCCACCAGTGCCATCTCCATATCAATCTCCCTACCCAACCCCCAATCCTACTGCATATTCACCTTCCTCTTATGCCTCTTATCCACCCCAAACATATCCACCCCAAACCTATCCACCCCAAGCATATCCACCAGTACCAGCAGGTTATTCATCTTCAACATACCCACCAAGTCCATATCAGCCACAAGTATACCCTCCACCACCACAACCGTCACCATATTATCCACCAGGTAACTTGCACTCTTGCACTGGTTGTTCATCTTAATGTTTGTTTTTTTTGCCTCAGATCTCTCCATATACTGTCATTCACTTGAATATCGAAGGTTTTAATAACAACTACAGGAAAAACATGCCAATTTGGGAAGATAGGGTTTAGATGTTTAAAGCAAGGTGTTTTTCTTTTCTTTCCTATGCAGGTTGTCTTGATTTTTTAATTGCTCATCATTAATATTTTGGTTGAACCATTTGTAGTGAACTATATATACCCAAATAAAATTTATTAAAACACCAATATTCCCAAATAAAACATGTTAAAACATATATCCTGATAAAACATGAGTGCAAAGATATTAACTTGTGAACAGAAGATGTTAAAATTCTGAGACAGCAGTTGCCTAGATACACTTAATTTTCTTGGAAATCCCTGAGGTGATTGGCCTCTCAAGGGACATGACTCTAAGTCTTTCTGCTCTGACACACTCTCTAACCTCCTTTGCTTGGAATCAATCTTTACTTCTAATTGTAGTAGTATAACATATCTTTACCATTTAAGGGTGTAAATCTTGGCCTGCAGAAAATTTAATGCCAGCAAGAGGGTTTTAGTTTTGGCTAACAGGGCACAAGTAGGTAACTTAAACATCTGCAATCTTTATTCCCGATAAACAGACAAAATGTCAATAATAGCTCTCTGGTAGTCATCTTTGAATCATCATTCATCATCAGTATCTGAGTTTAGCTCACTTATTAAATCACACTTCTTCAAGTCTGTCCTCAATCTCTCCATCTGTAAGCATTTGTCTTCCTCTATTCTGTTTCTACATCTATCTTCTAAGGTCAGAAACTTACTAGTGCCCTACATATTCTCTTTAGTCGTGCACCTGACCTTCTTAAACAATTCTCTTAGTCCATCTATCTTCTAGGGCCTGACGCTTACTGCTGCACTATATATTCTCTTTGGTCATACTCTTAAACTTCTTGAACAATTCTTTCATCTTCACTTCTACTGTGTTCTTCTTTAAGTATGTCCATACATTCATCTCAACGTCCTGATTCCAGTTACCAGCAACTCAAAAAAGCAAATAGCTAATTCACCATTCTGTTATAACTGGCTTGTGGGAGAGGCTAAGAGGACCTTTAAATATAATGGAACATTAAACCTGGCATGTTCTTGATCTACAGTTCTTTTCTTGGTGGCTATTGTAAACTTTTTATCTCTTATTAAAGTTGTTTTGCAAATGGGAAGAAGGGGAGACCCTGGTGCCACAGTTTACTTTCTAAATGGACAACAGTGACATTTGATACTTGTAAATGATCCACACGAATGAAATTGGCACCAAGGGACATGGATGTGTGACCAGGCCCAAATCCCTCTCTGCAAACTTCTTATATTGAAAATATATCTTCAGTTTTTACATCTTAGACGTGAAGAAATGCACTTTGGGAGCACATGTATAATTTACGCCGTGGAATAATGTGCTTGCACTGTGATTCTCTTTAAACAAATGGCAGGTTCTTCTTATACTGGAGCATATCCTCCACCACCCTACTGAGACGACGGAAAGAAGAGGAGATTATGGACAAGAGCAATTGGGAATTGCAATGTGAACTTATGTAAAGGTTCTGGTTTGGTTTCGGTTATGCTATTACTAGAAACACATATTGAAAGCTCAAACGATGGTTCTCGATGTGTTAATATCCAGAGCAGCCATCGATGTGCATCCTTGACTGTTACCTCTTATCTCTTAGGGATGTGTTTTGTAATTTGCCCTTGTAATAAACAAAAAGTGTTTTATTTTTTTATATTTTTGGAGATTCAAAAAGTTTCTGTTTGAAAAGTGTTTTAATACGAAACGACTTCTATCTTGATTTCAACAATAATAGGATACCATCTGAACTGTTTTCTATTGTTTGAAACGAGAGTATTTGGAGAGAAGAAAAAACTGGGAGGGAAGAAAATTTTGTGTGCCTCCCCCTCTCTGGTCAGTTGTAGGGAGAGAGAACAAGGAGAGGCTTGAGAGAGGTAATGTGAGAAGAAGAGAGTTGAAGGATGAAGGGATCAGGATTTGCAAGTAGGGCTGGATCTAAATCGGATTTGGGTTGACCTCCAATGTCTTGGTCTTTTCCAAATTTATTTTCAACTGGTTGGATTCTAACTTCTCTTTAAAAGAAGGTAAAAATGGGGAGGAACCACTTCTCTCGCCTCCTCTCTCTTCTCTCTGGCTTCCAAGGAGAGGACATAAGAGTTTTTTGTTTTCAATAAATAAAATTTAGGAAAAAGGGTAATTAAATAATTTTCATGATGTTACTTTATCAATTAGATTTGAGTTATAAGGATGTATATATATATATATAGGAATACACTATCTAAAAGCATCGTATTAAAAAGTTTACCCTTTTATTAATTTAACGTAATGATCTTGTTTTTTTTCTTATCGTTTCTTGGTTTTAATTTTTTTATTGTTCGAGTGAGTTTTGAAAATGAGACGATAGTTTTAGGCTAACAATTTATAGTCTAAGCTAAGATTGATGAATCTTGGTAATGGCATAAATGATTAGGACACAAGAATACATAAAAGAGGCTAGTGAGAGGACTAGATAAAAAAATTGCAAGGGAGAAACCTTGTGATGCTTGCCAATTTGGAAAGCAACACAAAATTTCTTTCAAATATAAGATTGTAGTTTCAACTTCTTGTACTCTTCAACTAATCCACATGGACTTAATTAGACCCACCCGAACCTTAAGCCTAAACGGGAAGTGCTTCACCTTAGTGGTGGTAGATGACTCTTTAAGGTTAACATGGGTAGATTTCCTAGCTCACAAGGATAGTGTTTTTCTAGCCTTTGCTAAATTATGATAAAAAATTCAAAAAGAACAAGGCTATATCATTGTCAAAATTAAGAGTGACTATGGAGGATAATTTGAAAATTCACACTTCAAGGAATATTGCACAAACCATGGTATAGACCAAACATTTTCAACTCCTCGAACTCCTAAAAAAATGTTGTTGAGAGAAGAAATTGAACTTTAATTGAAATGGCTAGAGCTATGCTTCATGCATACAACATACCACATAGGTGTTGGGCCAAAGCTGTAAATACCACATGTTATATCATTAATTGAGTGAGCATTTGGTCACTTCCCAACTCCATATCAGTTGTATAGGGGCACCCCTCCCAACATTACTTATTTTAGAACCTTTGGATGAAAAATATTTTTATTGAAAGACCCAAGGAAAATTAGGAAATTTTGACTCTAGAACTGATATATGAATTTTCTTGGGTTATTCTACTCATAGGAAATCTTATAAAGTTTATCACAAGATATCTATGAGAGTAGAGGAGTCGGTTCCTATTGAGTTTGACGAATCTGATTCGCCAAATCCAACTCCAACTCTAACTTCTAATGACGAAAAGGAAAACCCTTCGATTCATGCTCGGGATCTCAACCTGAAGACAAAAACCTTTAAAAGAATGCAAATGACCCAAATAACCAAGAATAATCACTTATGGAGCTAAGGAACTACAAGTTCATGGCTATTCATCCTCTAAAACAAATCATTGGTGACCCTCAAGGAAAAATTGCAACTAGAGGAGCAACTCGTGAGACTTTGTAAAATAATGTTTTTCGTTTCTAAATAGTGTCCAAAAGTAATGCCGAGGCCGAAAAATATGATTTTTGGATCGTGGCAATGCAAGAAGAATTGAATCAATTTGAAAGAAATATAGACTCTTGTAACTAGACCCAAAAAATCAACAAGTCTTAGGAACAAAGCCAATGAAGAAAATCAGGTAGTGAAAAAAAAACCTAGGTTAGTTGCCAAAGGTTATAACCAAGATGAAGGTATTGATTTCGAAGAAACCTATGCACCCGTGGCAAGACTAGAGACAATTCGAATCTTTCTAGCCCATGCTTGTCACATGAAATTCAAATTATACCAAATGGATGTAAAGAGTGCATTTTTAAATGGGTACATTCAAGAAAAAATATATGTTGAACAACCTGAAGGTTTTGAAGATTTGAGCAAACTTGACCATGTATACAAATTACACAACCTTTTTAAATGGGTTAAAGCAAACTCTTAGAGTTTGGTATGAAAGATTAAGCGAATTCTTAGAAAAAAATTGTTATAAGAAAGTAAGTTTAATAAGATATAATTTATCAAGAACCAGGATCAAGATTTGATTACCATTCAAATTTATGTGGATGGTATCATATTTTCTTCTACAAATCCCTCTTAATGTCAAGAATTTGTTAGTGTAATAAAGAATGAGTTTGAAATAAGTTTAATGGGAGAATTGACATTCTTCCTTGGAAAGTAACACAAACTGAAAATGGCAAGTTCATAAATCAGTCCAAATACATTAAGGGTTTGCTTAAGAGATTTAACATTTAAAATCTTAAGTCCATTAGCACACCTATGAGTTTGTCCTTGAAACTTTACTGGGACAACTCCCATAGATTAAAAACTCTATAGACGTATGATAGGATCCCTACTATATCTTTCAGCCAGTAGACTGGATATAATGTTCTCGGTATGGATATGCGTTAGATTTCATTCCAATCCTAGAGAATCTCACTTAGTGGCAGTGAAAAGAATTTTTCGTTATCTACTAAGGACACCCAACTTAGGTCTTCTGTACTCAATCTCTTCAGCCATTGATTAATCGGTTACTCGGATGCTGATTTTGCCAATTGCAAAATTGAGAAAAACAGTACTAGTTGTAGCTGCCAATTACTTGGAAATATGTTTGTCTTATGGTTTTACAAGAAACAACATTCAGTTGCACTATCCACAATCGAAGTTGAATACATAGCGTGTAGAAGTTGTTGTGCTCAACTTATTTGGATGAAACAACAACTAGATGACTTAAACTTAGAGAAAAAAGACATTTTAGTCAATTGTGACAATGAGCACTATCTTTGAGTGTATTCTTTCCACATGACAAAAGGAGTTGTTGTAAACATATTTTTCTAGATATTGCAAACTTATACAGAGGGAGAGTAGTAGATTTTTTAATAAATATTCTTTCATTCCTTTTATTTGGGTCTTGCATGCTTTCATTTCAATCATTTGCAATTTGATCTTCATTAATCTTCTTATTTACTTGTGATAGGAAATTCAATTAATGTGTTTAAATAATATTAATTTAAAGTAGTAAGCTATTATTTTATTAATGTAAAGGTATATAGTTTCTGCATAATAGATTGAAAACTTGAGTTTGAAGAAAAAAATACATATTAATGAAACAAATATAGGGTGTCTCAAAGAAAGAAAAGAACCAAACAATTCAAGTGACAACATTGAAAACTGAGATTACAAGAGCTTTTCCAATCTTTGGGGTGGGTTGGGGGGATGCTCCTTAGAAAAATGAAAATAATAAAAATAACGATATTAAAGGTCAACATGAAGAAAGAAAAACAATAGGGAATTCTCATACCCCTTGGGGAAGGTCCTATATTTTTTCTTAAAATTTCAAGGAGGAACTGTGGGAGAGAAGTTAAAAGAGTTAGAATAAAAGAGAAGTAGAGAAAAAGGATAGAGTGATAGCTAGAAGGAAAAAAGAAAAGAAGAGAAGAGAAAAGGGATGAGAGGTGATAGGGCACAATTTGGAAAAGGGAAAGAGTGACAAAAGAGATTTTGGAAAAAAAGGCTTGACTTATCTCTTCCTTCAGCCAACACCCCTATTTAAACTTTTTTTATTGCATTATTTGGGAAATAGCTTAATTAATTAGGATTACATAACTCAATGAGAGATTCTAGAAAATTGAAAGATTACATCAATTAAGACTGCATTTTTATTCTATCTTATCAAGAAGATGCAAATATGACTTATCATTGATCAGCCCATTGAGGGGGCATTTTTACCTTTTTGCCCTTATGCCCCATGCCCCTTTTCTACTTCTCTTCTTCTTTTCGTTCTTTAAGGGTAATTTTATGTTTCTAAATTTTCTACAAAATAATCAAAATTATCACTTTTACCCTTCAGGTGGCACCCCTTAGACTTTTTAAAAATAAATGCCCCCTGAATTATAATTTCCAATTATAAACAATTGTTATAAGCTCATGTTTCTTTGTAGATTCAGACGCATTTTAAGCGAAACTAGAAATAAACAAGAGAAATAATACTTGGAAAAACCAAAAAAATGGGATTGGCCGTGTTAACTATGGCTAAACAAACTCTTTTAATTTTTTTAGTAATTAGATATGATAAACATTTACAGGAGTGGACGAGTTTATGTAAGGGGTTTAAGATTGTTGGATCCAAGTACCAAGATAATTACAAGAAGAAAGAAAAAAATATACCCTTTGCTACATCCTATGGCTATCATCACAAGGGAGAAGAGGAAACAATGAAGAGAGACAAGGAATAAAAAGAATCAGAAATTTACAAGTTCCAAAACCTTTCTGTAATTCATTCCCATTTGTTTATTCAAGAAACAAAATAAAAATCGAAAATTATTCCCTTTAGATATCATATTGGTTCTATTAATGGTTTGCACGTCTTTAGATGGAGAATAAATTTGAAGTTGAGAGAGGTTTTGCCAGGTTGGTTTAGCTAAAAAATTAAGATAATGAGGTCTGGATTTTATCATAGAATCTGCTACAATTCTGTTACTTTGATTGAAGATGATGAAAGAAGGTAGAGAATCCAATTGAATTGGCCAAATTGATTATTGCTTTGCTAACAGAGAATCCATTATCAGACCAATGTCACCAAACCTAAGTAAGGAACTCACTTGAACCTCCATTTCCAACCCATCTTCCCTCTTCTACCTATCTCAAAACCCCATCTTTGCTCCATCTCTATGAACTCTATCTGCCCCTTAAGAGTACCAAGTCTGGAATGGACATCCCTATTTCAGCAATTAGACACTTGATTCGGTTGCCCAATTTCTTAAAAAATTCTTTCATCCACTTTCAATAAAAATAAAATAAAAAATCCAAGCATGTGAGCTTCAGATTTAGAGCACTCTGCACATATTTCAATTTTTACTTAGACGAGATTTCACAGTTGAATTAAGTTAAAATACGTCTAGTGGGATTACAATATTGGTTTGACACAATCAAGTAGTTGGTTTCCGAGTGTCAATATCGCAAAGATTAGAAGAAGATACATGGTTTAGTCTCAATCTTAACTCCCCTTTCATCTTCTCTCCCTCAAATCTGTGTCACTTTAAATAAAACCAAGTAGTTAAGTAATAATTGAGCATCTAATCTGGGCATGTAGCTCATGCCCTTTTAACAATTAGTCTGATGTTTAAGATTCAGATTAGGCTGAGATGTCTTAACATAAGAATCCTAGACATGTCACCAACCAAGGCCAGGTCCTTTTCTGTAACTCCATCTCACTCCAATCACTACAGAAGATGTATTGTACTTAGTCGGTATGTCCCTGTATCTTTAGAGATATTATCTTACATCGTATGCGTTTTCAGGTTCAAATATTGACCAGTAACATTACGGGTAACATCTAATAAAGCAAAACTCAAAATCCTTGATGAAATCGAAAACGAATACCTAATAGGTTCAATTCTTTTACTTTGTGAAGTTCAATGGTTTAAGCATTACGATTCCTAATTCCTTGAGAATTTTCTTCCGTTGATGCTCGAGTCTGAAGCACTTTTAGGGTATGTTTAGAACATGGAAAAGAAAAAAAATGAGAATTTGACCATTATTATTTCAAAAAATAGTTAATAAAAAGGATAATTTGATCATTATAGGCAAATGCGTCTGATTTTGAGGAGATGAACGAAACTTAGTAGCATCAAGTAAACGAATCTCATTGACATAAATTAGATTACCTGATACAGTTCTTTGCATCAGCTCTTATGAACTTTTCAGGCGCTTGATAAGGATACAGTTGACCATGGTTGATGCTTCTTACATGTTTCTCATTTGAAAGTCTGTTCCAACTTGGGTTACACAGCAATTTGTAAACTATAAACTCAATTGAAGAAGTTGACTTTCCTAAACTAATCAAGCGATTGATTCAGTTTCGCATCTTCTAAGAATGTATTAAGTTGCTTCAAAAGTAAGAAAATTAGAAAACAAATAAGCAATCGAAGTGGAGGTCCTAACAGAAAATTATAGATATATCCAGAGAGTGGATGGAGCTGATCGTCCTCTTCAAGTTTTAGACTGAGCTGTACATGTGACAACTCGAAGAATCAATGACGGCAAAAAAAATATTCAACACAATCACCGTAAAATCTGTCTGTAATCAACAAAAACCATTGACTAATGGCTTTGTTGAAATCCTGCAACAAATTGTTCTTGTGCCAATCATGCTGCTGGTAAGCTGTAGAAGAAAATGGGTAAGCGCAGTAAGTTGAGATTCATTGTCGCCTGTGCTGGTCCGTAATCTATGCTACGATTTGTTCTGGTTGATGCTTATCAGGTGTTTATAATGGGTCTCAGGAGTTGATGAGAATCCACCTGGTTTTCTTATATAAGGATTCGGTTTTCCATTTTGTCGAGCAGACTCTGCACACCGACCTTCTCATCAGATGACAGCGGAAATGGGAGGTCCGTTGCTTCTCTGTCTGTTCCTAGCTTTGGCGTCGATCTGCTTCTTATATTTGACAGGCAAGAGGAGGTCTGAGAAGAACCTTCCCCCAGGAGAAATGGGTCTTCCATGGATTGGTGAAACAATCGATTTCTACCGAGCGCAGCGTAGAAACAGACTGTTCGAAGACTTCGTCGAGCCTCGAACGAAGAAGTACGGTAATGTCTTTAAAACGACACTAATGGGGCATCCGACAGTGGTTGTGAATGGAGCAGAGGCCAATCGTTTCTTCTTATCGAACGAGTTCAAGCTGGTGGTGAGTTCATGGCCCAAGTCCGCAGTGCAACTCCTAGGCAACGACAGCATCATGCAAATGGATGGAAACCGTTATCGATGGATCCGCGGGGCTGTTCTCTCCTGCCTCAGTGGTGCAGCTCTGGAAGCATTCTTGCCGAAGCTCTGTGGGTCTATCAGGGAACACCTTGACACCCATTGGCAAGGCCGAGAAACCGTGCAGTTGTTCAACTCCGTGAAATTGCTTACCTTCTCGGTTATGTTGGAGGGCTTATTTGGGATCAAAGCGGAAGAGAGATTGCTGGAGATGTTTGAAGAGGTGCAGCGCGGGGTGTTTGCGGCAGCGATAAATCTTCCGGGGTTCCAGTTTTGGAAGGCGAAGAAGGCAAGGAGAGAGATACAGAAGTTATTGGAGTCCATTGTTAGAGAAAAGAAGAGAAGGATGGAAAGATGGGATGAGAAGGAGGAAGAAGAAGAAGGAATTGTTATGTCACGACTGATAAAGGGTATGATAGATGGAGAGCTCAGAGAGGAGGAAGTAGTGGATAATGTGGTTCTGTTAGTGATTGCAGCTCACGATACTACAACTTCCGCTATAACCATGATCTGCAGAACTCTGGCCCAACACCCTGATTGCTACTCTCGGCTCCTCCAAGGTGTGAATGGCTTCTTCTTTTCTTCTTTACAGATTGATGGCTTTTGACATACCGTCTGACATTTCAAGTTTGAACTAATTTTACTTGTTCTTGTAGAACACTTGGAGATTCTGAGGAAGAAGAAAGGACAAGAACTGACAAAGGAAGATATCCAGAAGATGAATTATACATGGCGAGTCAGTCGGGAGAGCATGCGACTACAGCCTCCAATCTTTGGCTCTTTCAGGAAAGCGATGGTGGACATTGATTACCTTGGTTTCACAATCCCCAAAGGATGGAAGTTACCTTCACTCTTTCACTCATTGCACGGAAGCTATCAAACAACTATTTCCACAGCTTTTGAATGAACTTGCAGAAGTTTTCTGTTAAACTACTTCATAAAACAACTGAAAGTTACAGAAGTTTTCGTCTACTTCAAGTTACGAGTTTTGGATACTTATTTACAGGTTATGTGGACTGCACATGGGACACACCATGATCCAGAGTACTTCCCTGAACCTCAGAGATTTGACCCAAGTAGGTTTGAGGCAACCATGGCTCCATATGCGTATATCCCGTTTGGAGGAGGAGCCAGATTATGTGCTGGGTACCAGTTGGCCAAGTTGAACATTCTGGCTTTCATCCATTTCATGGTAACTCGCTATAACTGGTCGCCGATCGATCCTGTTGAACCTGTAGCTGTTGATCCTATCCCTATTCCCTTGAAGGGGATGCCCATCAGAATCACTCAGAGAAGTTTGTAGTCTTGTACAGGTCATGTAAGAGAAGAATTATCAAATGAATGCGCATAATTATTGACAACATAAGAGAATATATCTGTACAGGAGTGAGTCAACCGGCATCTCATAGCATATGCAACCATTTTCTTTTCTCCTTGGGAGTCTATTTAAACCCTGCAATGTCTCCCTTGTACCTGTAATAATAGGTTGGGATAAATAATGGTAAATGTAGAAAATCCTGATGAAGAGTAGTTTGGTCTTTTTACACCTACATTAGTACCTAGAATTTACATTATTTTGTTCAGCTTGATTAGGTATGTCCCTAGTTTAATTTTCATGTAATTTGATTACGTGTATTAGGAGATATAAGGGATTAAGAGGATTTAAGTGAAAAGAGGGTATCTTATAATTTGTATTATTCTCACTTAATAAAAGAAGATCGAGGTCGAGCACAACCCATATCTTATAATTTGTATTAATCTCACTTAGTAAAAGAAGATCGAGGTCGAGCACAACCCAACGAGACTTAGTTCTGAATTGTCTTTTATGGTATCTGAGCAGTAGATCTTCTTTTTCTTTCTTTTGTTTGAAATCTTTATCTTGAATTATTTTAGTATGTTTTAAATGCACTAGCCAAAGGCTAATGTTTTTTCTAACACCATCTCCCTTTGTTGCCCAGAATTTCGATTTTGGTAAGTTCAATTCCTATATATATGCGACTTTGTAATGAAATTATCTGACATTTGATATCCTTTAGCTGCATGTTTTTGCATTGATCAATTTTTGGGATTAGTTTTTCCTACATTCTTTCAAAAAATTTGGTGGAAAAAATCTTTCCAATGAGCGTTCAAGTGAAATTGGTTTTAGTGCCACTTGGTGCATCAGGTACCCCTATTTTTGGATCTTCTAGTGCTCCTTCATTTGATGGATTGTCTATTGGATTTAGAGTAGCTTCTATTGTAGCTTTTTGTGTTTTAAAATTTTATGTAGTCAACTCCTATATATTGATTCTCCAAAGGGGTCAAATTCTTAACTAATTCAAAACTTATTGTACCTTGGGTTTAACTATTTGTTCCTTGAAGCCAATTGTACGGGTCAACTCCTTGTGATTGAACAAAAGCTCGATTAGAAAATCACTTTTCTAAGCTCGACTTTTTTTTCTTGTATGCTTAACTCCATGTGCATGTGATCAACTCCATGTATGTAGATGCACGACTCCACTTCTTTCCATCCGTTGCTTGTCACGACTTTTCAAATTTGTTTTGCTGCCTTTTCTATCTATGTTCAGCTACAATAGCATGTGCTATACTCCACACACCTTGCGCGCAGCACCTTTTGCTTCTTCAAGTGCTAGAAATTGATATACTGAATGTTGTAGGCTTCCTTTTGCATATGTACTCACTCCTATGATATGGAGTCGACTCATTTTGTTACATTTTCAACTTGAATCCAATTTATTCACACTTAAGAGTAAATTCCTCAAATATTATGTTTATTATCATCAAAATCTGGGTACTTAAAGAAGTCTATGAGCTTCTTCTTCCTCATTCTCCTTTTTTTTATGATGACAAACATATAATTTAAAAATTCAATGCAAATGACATGGCATGCACTTTAAGTGAGATTTTTCATCTTTTAGCCTTAGTGCAACTTTTTACTCCCCCCAACTTATTACCTTTACGAAAACCTTTAGTTCCCCTTACTTTAAGCCTTGTACTCGCTGTAATTTATGAAATCATTCTAAAACTCTGTCCCCCTTTTAATCATCAAAATAGGCATAAACAAGATAAATAAAAAAGAAATTTCATTCAATTTAAAAAATAAGAGCTGGTAGCTCTTGGATACAGAAATTTAAACCTCAGTGGGTAGAGGTGGGGCTGAAGTAGGAGACGGATCATCTAGGGATTGTCCAATGACAACCCCAAATATGAATACCGATTGTCTACCTCCATGGGTGCTAAGGTTTCAATCCTTTGTGGCTCTTCAAGCACTGGGTGTCTACTTTCTACCAAGTGTTCATCCATCTGTGCTTGATATGGAACCTCCTCTGACTAGAGATGGGCCTAAGGTTATGTTATATTTGAGATAATCTCTTATCCATCCGATCAAGCTTTCAAAAAATGAATTATCTAAACTTCTTGAAGTCTGAGCAGAAGTTGAGTGAGAACTTTCAAAGTTCCAATTTGAGCTAGAGTTGGCTCTTTTGAGGCTTCCTCTTCTAAATCTTCTGCATTACCTTGTTCACTTCCTTCATTTTTTCTTTCTTTGATTGCTGACCAGACTAAGAGGTAAACTATGATCCATATCCAAGAGCAATTTTCAACCCAATTATAAGGCTTAAAGCCCCTTCTATCATTGTTTCTATAAGAAGTTAATGAGTAGATAATCTTAAGGCTCCTATTTTCAAAAATCAAGATAAATGTCAGGTGGGACTTAAGGTCAAAGAAATTTTAAAGGGAGGAAGACAAGCCATTAAAAAATGAAGAAAGTTTAGGGAAAAAAGAATAGATTCGCATTAATATTTCCACAAAATATAGACAATAACACTCAATTTAATAGACACGAAATGGTATCTGAAGACATGAAACAAAGATTAATGAGTGACTTTGTTTGGGTAGGGTGGGTGGGAAAGTAGATTTTGTTAGGAAGAGAGCAGAAGATGTTAGAATGAAGATAGGCTTTGGACTAGTTGTGAGGGAAAACAAATTGTTTGAGAGAAATTAGAAACCTTTGGCTCTAGATACCATGCATATTGAAGACCAAAATTTTGGACAAAACCTCATTTTCGATGATTGATTGAGATTTTACAACTATATCTACAACTCATCCCATTGTTTCTTCAAAAAATATTGGTTGAGCTTTGAGTTAACAATATTTTTTTGTAGGATTTAGTTATCTTTCTAAAGTAATATTATCCACTAGAGAATCTTGTCTAAGATTGCAATTCTCTGTTGAATTTGATTGTTGGAGAGTGTTATCCTCATGTTTCTAAGTTGGAGGCAATGATGTAGAAGGTGAGGTGGTCATACACATCTTTTGAACACAAGTGACCTCACACTTCTTGCTACACATTTCATGTTTGAACTAATACAAAAGAAAGTACAATCATTAAATAAGGTGATCATTCTGGAAAGGAGTTAATTGTTCTTTTTGAAGGTAGTTTAATTGATTTGTTCATTATCCTTATTTAAGTTCTACAAATTCTCCTATTTCATTTGATGCCTCTCTGCCCTTCTTTCATTTTCCTCTAGTTTTCTTGCCACCGATGCATGTAAAACATCATTTTCTAACGAGTTACAAAGATTGCTTTCCATTGTTTTTTTTTTATCATAGAATTACTTTTTTTTCTTCTCTTAGGATAATTATTCTAGCTATAAGACACCATACATAATTTATATGGGTGTAATTATTTCCATGTACAAACAATAGGTAAGACATAGTTTGGCAACTAAAACAACAACTATCTATCTAAAAAATCATCTTGCCAATGAATCTACCTTAGTGACTTTAATAATGACATGCAATTATCATGATGTATTGCATCCCATTTATGTACTTATTTACTACATGTATATAAAATTACCTATGTTTGTATCTACAATTTGGAGCAAATAAATTAGAGATGTAGTTCAAATTTAAGTAAAATTATGTGTCCACCCAATTCATCTAGACGAAATAATATGATCGATCTATGGAAGAATAAGATTATGCCAACTTGATATGAGTTGTCAACTAAAGCCTTGTTCAAAGAGTACTAGATCAATGAAAATCTTTTTTTGGCATCTTTAGTTTTGAAAAGATGAGTTTAACGACTTCACTAAAAGGTTCAATAACAAACATATATTCACTTGTGCAATTAGGTACATGTTATTTCCTTTCTCCAAAAAGAAAAAAGAAAAAAACAAAAAACAGATTGGCTCATATTGTATCCTATCAAGACAAAGTTAATATAACTGTTCTCTATGGTTAAGCTGCATTTTGACATGTTACTATGCTCTAATGCATGTAGATGTGGTATGTTGAAGTGACTAATAAGTATCAAAATGTAAAATCAATGAACTACTATACATCCATTAGTGGATTCAAATTCAACAACATAATACCCAACAATGGAACACTAGTTGATCCTCATTGTGCATCAACTGAACTTCTCCATAATTTAATACTTAATTATGACCAAAATCGTAATAAGTTTTCATAGGATGCTTTCTTTGTATCATATTACCAATGTCACAAACTATACTGACCTGATCAAGATCCTTTTGAAGAAGGCATATTTCTTTCATTTTCTCATGAGCTAAAAAAATCTTTATTAATCAACAAACAAAAAATACTAGTCAACCTTAACTTCTTTGATGTTGTTCTTCATCTTCTTCCTGATCAAATGTTTCCTCATTAAGATATTTGGTTGAATTAGAGTTTCCACAATCTTTAGGGTGTTTGTAATATGACTAGCTCAAGGTTTACTCAAATGTCAAACAACTCCATTTGATGTAATCTTTGAATGGGTTTGAAAAACCGTTCAAGTTTAGCCTTTCTTAACTATGTTAACTTTTAAACACTACTCCGATTTTTTGAGAAGTGATAGAGCAACATTTAATAGATGCCAATGAAGCGGCACTAAGACACCCAATAAGAACTAACACGTAATGCTAGAAGACAAATTTCTAGCTCCAGAGACAACGCTTTGGTTAAAAGTTTGTCGTTTAACTAGGACCAAATTAAACGTACCAGCGTACTCAAGAGGATGATTCCCGCATTCTTGTTTTGCATGCCCATTCCCGTAAGATAGATCTTCATTTAAACTGATGGTGGTTTCATCAATAAACTCTTTGACAAGGTTGAATTGAGTAATTCCCATTGGATTGCTAAAGTTTTAGACACTTGAAAGAGACACTAAATAGAAATAAAAATGGTTGCAAAGCCACAATTTTAACTATATTTGAGAGAACTAAGACAAACATATAACCATGACTATTTTTCCATAAGAAAATCAGCTTTTGAGTAATTATTGGCAGCCATTATTTATTGCCAGTTGCTGGCACTGAGAGAGGACGTAACCAGTTCTATCATGTCCATGTCCCCTGTGAACTGATCCAATCCTAGAGAAGGGGATTCCTGAATCCCCAAGGAGTAGTTTATGTTTTGATCTTCCCAGACAGAGCAAAGAAGGGAGGAAGACGAAGATGAAGAAGAAGCTGGCCAGCCGAGGAGGTAGGAGAGGTCGTCCAAGTCATTGGGGACCCCGAAGTTTTGGGGATTGGCTTGCATTATATCATCCGTTTCTGCTTTCACCAAGAAAGGAGAAGGCAAAGGTGCCTGCGACGGATAACTTGCTTTGTTTTCCTCGAATTGCTCCATGTGTTTCATTCGGATGTACTGCTCCAGTGGAGAAATGACATCTTCCCCATTAGCAGAGAGCCTTTTGAACCTTCTTTTCCTCGAAAGCTGCCTCCTCTTCGTCGCATTCCAGTGATTCTTGATGTTATTCTCGGTCCGCCCAGGGATTCGCTTTGCTATCTCAGCCCATCTGTTGCCCAGATTTGCGTGCGCCTCAATCAATCTAAGTTCCTCTTGCTCGCTCCATGTGTCCTTCTGTAACGGAAGAAGAAGAGACCAGGGCTTGAATAACAAAGCATGAAAACCAAAACTCATTCAAAATCGTCGACGAACAATGAATAAAATAAAATAAAATAAAATGAAAATGAAACAAGCCTTGATGTCAGGCCGAAGATGGTTGAGCCAGCGCTCCCGGCATTGTTTTCCGATTCGGCCGTCCAACATTCGAGCGATATAGGACCATTTCTTCAGTCCATACTGGTTCACCAATCTCACCAGCAACCTGCAGAAGAAAAAAAGACCCGTTTCGGATCCATCGGTAAATGATACACAAAAGAAAAAGAAAAGAAAAATTGCAGTAAGGAAGCTGTTAGATTGCAGGCAGCCGGCTGAAGCGATGTTCAAATGGCATATATAGAGCTTACTCGTCTTCCTGGGGAGACCATTGGCCTTTAATGAAAAACGTTTGCGCTGGCGATTTCTTATCGGGGTAGAAGGTGCTCTTCTCCTCCTGGGTGAAGGACGGAGCCATCACGGTCTGCAATCTCTGCATGCTTTCTGCTTCTCACTTGATTGCGAGCATGACGAAGGGGGAAAGAGGGAAAGAGAGGGGGTACTTAAGGTACCTAACAAGCCATTAATGGCAAAAAAAACCTTGGATTGATGGAGAAAATCGAACGGCTGAGAGCACGCAGTTGTTGTGACGCTTGGGCTTCCTTCAAATCTCTTTCTTCTGCTTTGCTTTGCTTTGTTTCTGTTTTTATCCTTCTTCTCCAGGTTCTGGCAATGAGTGAACCTGTAAGTAACTTGGAAAAAGCTACTTACAGACCTCTTACAGTGAGATATTAGTAAGAGACTCATATTCATACCTTATTAATAAATTAATATCCCTCAGTTATTTTATTTTTAATTAGTGGACCTATTTTTAAATATTCATCCATAATTTTAGAAACTTCATTTGTTCTTATTTATATTTTTTATCATATATAATTAGGAATGATGTTAATCTAGCATTTTTCTATTTATTCTCATTTTAATGGAAACACATGCATAATGGCATTATAATAGCTACAATGTACTAAAAGGCACTCTCATATGTGATCAATAATTTTTTTTTCTTAAAAAAAAGCTATGTATCTCCACGAGTGCAAACTCGTCTTTTTCTTAATACACACACACACACACATATATATATATACCATGTGTGCCATATCATAATATTTTATTATTTTTACTCAATGTAATTTTCAAAAAAAATATTTTATGTTGTACAGAGAAAAATATTAAATAGCTTTAAATGCGAACAACTGCACCGCACGTTTACGCACTATCTTTCAAATTTAAACACCGCATAACCTGACATTATTATCTGTAAATATCTGAGCATAGAAACTACTTTCTACTTTTAGTTTTGCATGTTAATCATTCAATTATTTACAAGGATGCCCCCCACCAATGAGATAAAGCTTAAGGTACTATATTTTTATTTTTTTCGTTTTGGAAACTAAACAAGATGAAGATCATATAAATAAAGTAAAATAAAATAAAGTAAAGTAAAGAAAAATAATTAATTAGACTCTAAATAACTTAATAATGTTATTGCACGCATAACATTATACATCCCCCCCCCCCCCCCCCCCCTCTCCCCCCATACACACACACACACTTGGAGAAAAAGCTTGTCCTCAAGCTCAAGGGTAGGGTCTGCTTGCCGACGTCTCCACCTGTTCCCAAGTAGCATCCATGGTATCTGTGTCAGTCCTCTGGGTGTCAAAACTGGAGCATTCCACCTGAGAAGCAATTTTTTTTTTTTACACTGCCATCACAACTTGTTGTAGCACACCTCAATACGGTTAAGCAACCAAACAACAAGTTGAACTATCACCTGCTCCAACTGGCAACTTCTGCTTCGACATTAACAACCCTTGTGTGATCTACCCCAACGGTTGCCTCATTGGCAAAATGTAGCATGTCTCTGGTAACCGCAGTAACTGGATTGAGTTGATTCCTAATTACGACTAGCTGCCCAAGTTCATCCAGTGGTTCTTCACTTGTCTGTGTGTACATTGCTGCTATGGCTCCAGAAAAATTTCAACACAAGGCAAAGATCAGGTTTTTCTTCTTGACCCTTTGAGAACAGATTGAGCGAGCATTGGTAAGGTTTCCCAATTGGCAGCAACCAACAAAGAGAGCATTCGATGCTGGTAGAACTTGTTTTGAAGTCTTTTCTCTAGCTGCAAACCAATATGGTTTATGCCTGTGTTGGTAGTAGCAACATTGTTGTAATTCTACTGAGAGGACTTAGGAAGAGCAATTAGTGCTCTCTGGTGACTTGTTGTAGCAGTAGCAGGGAAGTTGGCATTCTTTGCCTCAGCAAGTTGAAGCCTTCCCATTGAAATAGAGGGACAAATTTTTGTTGCACGTCCCATCTCAATTTGCAGCACTGTTGTTTGCACTACCCATATTTTCAGCATTGTTTTCTACACTGCCACTGTTTTTAGCACTGTTTTCTGCACTACCACAACAACACTGTTTTCTTGGCTGTCTGGCAGCACTGTTTTCTGCTGAGGTGCCCCATTCAGCACTGTCACAACAACAACAAATGTAAAAGTCATCATCCACGTAATCATCATGTATCCCTCTGAGCATGCCAACATATATCTGCACTGCAACAGTAGCAACAAAAAAAAATTTGACTGTAGCCTCTAATGTTCCACTGGCAATACCCATATTATATATTTGGACAACATACAAAATTTCAGCGGCACCTCCCATATCAACTGGCACCATTGCAAACCTACACCCAACACTAGGCTGAATCCTTCTGAGCATGCCAACACAGATCTGCATAACCCATGTGTTGAAAAAATAGCAGCGTCTTCTAAGGATCCCTGACTATCCAAACCCAGAACTAAGGCTGTCAAAGACCAAAAAAAATTATGTAGCATCTGCTTAATTACAACCAAAGGGTTATCTAGATTTCAAGAATTAACAACACCTGTTTCATTCTCCTCTGCCACTGTTTTCGACACTGGTTTCAAGCTATCTAGTAGCAATATTTTCTGCACTGCCACAGCAACACTGTGTCCTTGGCTGTCTGGTAGCACTGTGTTTTGCACTGGCACATCAGATATCATTTTGTTGAAGAACCCATGAGCCGCTTTAGGTGGAACACGCAAATGCTCCAATTCAACTTCACTTCCTGAGTGGGCTAACCTTGCAACAAGACATTCAAGCATAAGTTCCTCTCTTAGATCTCCTCTAATTATCTCCAACAATTGTGTCCACTTGTTGGGGACCATGGTGTTAGGACCAAGAGAGGTGCTCTCAAAGCTATCAACAATGTTATAATCAGGACCCAACATGACAGTTTCTAATTCTCTTTGCTTGTGCTGCAAACCATGTACATCCTCAGTAACACAAGACCCACTAACAAGTGAACTGTAATTAATGACTGGTGAGTGATGTTGGTCTGATGGATATGACTGTGACTCTTATTGTGATGTCCATGAGACTAGATTAACGGCAGGTAATTCCTTAAATACCCAACGAGGATCAGCCATGTTGCCACATTGCACATACATATCCAACAAAGAAATTCATAGTACAGACTTACAAAAAACTCCATTCTTAAGAGTATAACTATGAACCCATTTCCCCTTATCAACAATTCTTGGTTCTGCACTATGTTGAACACATCCACCATAGACAAAACCCTTTACCTCACTCTTGCCATTCGTTCTCAGCTCAGTCACAACACCAAACAACTCTTTATGAGCATGAATTAGGAAATTGAACATACCTATCCATTTGGATAAGTCCAAACGTTTCTTAGCACCGCCCTTTAGATGGTTTTGAACACGTTCGGTCTGCCTGTGCTCTACCTCTATGCGAGGGACCCATGTATGAAGTAGAACTGCAATTGCAACAAGTTGCTTTCTAGGAGCTGCTCTCATCATAATTTTGTTTTCTAGTGCTTTTGCACCAATAGAAATTGATGGGCATGGATCAGACACAAAATCAATATGCCCACGTAAAACTGCAACACTTATACTATGTCCAGACTATGCCCAAAATTTAAGTTTTTTCTCCTCAACAGTAATAAAAATCATTATCCACAACATATTCTCCACCATTTCCAGAAAACCCAAATTACTAAGCATAAAAATCCAGTTCTCCACCTTTCTTCCAGGCATTTCATCAAACAATTGCCCGTCATCTTTCATTTTCCTTATCTCCTCTGGATTAGCTCCAACTAGTGTATATACTTGAGCCCCTTTTTACATTGCAATAGTAGTAGGTAGTTGAAAATTTGTTAGACTGATCAACCCAACCGTCTCTCAAGTTTTTCCCATGTTTGTTACCATCTCATTTCCTGAACTCACACACCAAAATGTGTTGAAGTTTGATTCCCGCTGGATTGCCAAGGGTGAGATTGAGAGGGAGAGTCCTGAAGCTAAAGGCCACCAAACCTTTTTTCGATGGAGAACAACACCCCTTTGGGGCTTCTTCGCTTGTGGAATTTCGATCTCATGGTCTGAGAGGTGTTTTGGTTCCCGTGAGAAGGGGGTTGTTGATGCCGAACCCAAATCAGCCCTTCTCGTGAGAGGCGTATCTCGAAAATGATTGCTGGTCAAAAAAGTAGTTGGAAATTTTTTTTGCTCCTATTCAGGAAGGGGTTTTGCTTGTCGTGACTAGGGTCTTTTGATTTCGGATTTTTTGGGTCCCATTTCCATGCTCATAATTTTTGCGCAGGACTTCCCTGCTCAGATATTTTCATAGTCCCCGATTTCGGATTTCCATGCTCGACCCCTTCCTAAAAAATTCCATCACGCCTCCCTGCAGTTCATATTTCCCTTTCGAGTATGTTGAGTTCTTGGTTAAGAATTAAGATTTGATCCAACTGTTGCATGATCTGAGCGAACCTTGTCTCGTTTTTTGTATGTGCCTCTGTGACTGTATTCTGCCCTCAGATCAGCAACTCTCTTAACTCACTCTTTCTGGCATCTCCCATGTTACCTCGCTCTAATACCAATTGTTACGGTCCTGGATCTCACGTGGCGATTCATAGGGAGGAAGAAAATAAGACAAGAAAATCAAGCCGAAGGGAAGCTTGATAACCCTAGGTTATTTGAGGAGAACTCACACCCCTGAGCTCGTTGAGGAGAACTCAAAACCCTTGTTTAATCTAAATCAATAGTTGCCTTTTCTCATTATTCTTACACCTTCAATAGGGTTCACCCATACAAAGTTCAAGATAAAATATTACAAAAATACCCTTGTGACCTATTAATTCTTTAACTAAAATAAAATAATTAATTAGACTCAAAATAACTTAATAATGTTATTGTGTGCATAATAAAAAATATCAAATAGTTCCATACAACATATTCACAAAAGAAAATAAAGTCTAGGAAGCAAAACTGAAGACATATTTGGTGGCAACAAGCAATCCAATAAAGAGGTTAAAAACAAAAAATCACAAAAAGGAACCAAGAAAATGTCCAAGGAATCATTTTCATTGACCCATTTTATTGTATTTGTTTCTGAGGCCCTAAAAAGCACAAACATATGGGGGGTAAATAGGTTTTTGTACATTAATGTTCATTTTATGCTCTTTTGTCCACAATACCATGGTACCTACTTTGGATAGGAAACTAAAAAGAAAAACAAATAAAGCAGCCACTCTATGTACACTTCAAGTTTTATATATAGTGGTTCACAACCCAAACTTTGGTTTGTAATTCTCTCCCAATAGTTCTCCATACTATGAAGTTGAATCTACTAAATGAAAAGTCCAATGAAACTTATATTTATATATGGCTACAAATGCCAAATTACATTGATTTACCACAGAGGGACTTACAAAAACTCAAATAAGCTACATAGGCCTAAATTCACAAAGGAATAACTAGGTAAAAAAAAAAAGAAGACTCCAGAAGGTATTTTTGGCTGTTATAGGCATCAAATCCCTATTAACCAATGAGTACACAACTAACTACACATTGACAACCCAATCAGCCATAAAGATTATCCCAATGATGTGAGTTGTGGTTATGGTCTTCCTTACACAAAGCTTGACCAAGTGACATGCAAGGGTTACTTACAATATCATCACATTCAATGAGACTAGTTTTCTTGTAATATTTGTTTTAATTAAACCTTGTTTTGAAATCTAAAGTTACATCTAGGTGATTGTATCCACTACTGATTTCAATGATATTAGTATGATTATGTTCTATCGCGTGCCTTATATGTGTTGGTTATGTTCTACGAATGCTTCACTTATACATATAATAATTAAGGAAAGTGTACTGTAACATTAAAGGATGAATCGAGAAAAGAGACAAGGTAGTAAGAAGGAGAAAATGTCACTCGTAGAGATGGCAATACCCCGAGATAAGAGATGGCTCAAACGCTATGAACCGAGACACAATTTTTACCCTCAAAATTCCTCAAATGAGGGTTGTACATTGTTTATTAGTGTATTAAAATTTTGTTGTGAACATTTGTCATCATAAAAACATTGGGGTTGAATTAAGTGGGAATACAAGTACATAAAAATTGTGCATGACTTGTGTTAAAGAGCATATATGGAAGAGTCTTACATGACTCTCACTGTAAGTCTCACAGTGCTAGAATTAATATGATGAAGTCTTATAGGAGTCTCAAAGGAGGAGGTGTAACAGAAGTGTTTCAGTATAGGTGTTTAAGTTATATTATTATTCTATTTATGTTTAGTTATTTAATTATTCTAGGACTTATCTTTTAGTGTTTAACTTTGGGTGTAACTGGAACAAGAGTAGTTTAATTGTAATTAGATTCTACTTGTTTCCTCTATTACAAATTGAGACACATGTACTTAAATTACATCAAGTTAGTGAACTATTTATCTTTTCCATAAGAATTTTGGTAATTGGAGTTTTCTACAAAAAAAGAATCGATATTTGAAGCAGCAATGGTTAGACAACAACATAGGTTCGAGCACCAGCAGAAAACTTCAACTTTTGAATCATTTTATGCCATCAAGAACGTGACTTTATATGGAGAATTATATGACAAAAGAAATATATGTAGTTCTATTTTCTACCTTATCAAACTAATTCTCAGTGTGAGGTTGTTTAGAGGGAGATATCAATTTTGCAAGGGTCAATGGTCACAATGACCAAAGAAGAAATAGTACTGAGTTTGGCCAGATTATAGAGTCCGAAATATATTAGATTTTCTCTCTCATAATCAATATCTTTTATAAAGAAAAATTATATTTGGATAAAAGGTATTGAATTCTAGTTTCATAAGGGTAATTATATGTCAATATGATCTATATTTAAGGAGATATTTGTATTGGAGTCGACAAGGGTCAAACTACAGGATGAAGCAAATCAAGAGGTCATAAAAGATTTAATAACAAAGTTTTTTATGTTAAAATAGGCATCAATTTAAAGCTCTTTAGGTTTAGTTTTTGTAGAAACACACCTGATGGCATTCAAAGATGAGGACTCCACTACTTTGAAAGGGGTAAGTAATTCAAACTATGAAAATGGATTAGAAATTTTACATGAAAAATACTCTAATTGCTCTCGTCAATTCCCTTTTTATTTAGTTGATAGTTGATCTTATTTACCTCAAACCTAAAAAATCAATATCTAATGTTGTTGTTTGCCAATAGAATAAATACTATTAATAGAAATGTTTACTTTTTATTTTAGGTATGTTAAGTTGGAGTTTTGTAGTCCTATGTGATAGTTTAAAGCTCAATGGTACTAAGTTCATCATAATATTCTCTTTATTTATTTTTATAAATTTTTATTTTTTAGTTTTTAATGTAAATTGGAGCTTAAACCTAGTTCAAGCTTGAGTTCAAACTCAATTAAAATTTTGAGGCTGAGTTCGACTCCAATTTTTAGCTGGGGAGTTGGGCTCAATTTGGTGCTCCATGCATGTACCTACATATCATGCTTCATAACCCTCTCGGCGCGAGAACCGAGACCTAGCTTCCCTGGTCTAGCTTCCCTGGTCTCCGTTTCTCGTCGCACTCGTATCTGCAGAATTAAGCAATTTGGAGAGAGAAAAGACTGAGAGAGGGCAATGTTAGAGAGAGAAAACTAGGGTTTCTTTCTCGCTCTAAGGTTTGATAGTCTGAAAGTCCGGAGCCATCCCTCCAGCTTTCTCAGGGAACGCGATATTGCCGATTATATCACTTGAATTTTGTTCTCTGTCATCTAACATTAGGCATTACAGGAGGAGCTAAAGGAAAAAAAGCTGCTGGTTGAGCATGGCGAAGACGAAGCCCGGCAAAAGGGATTTGGATTCCTACACCATCAAAGGGACTAACAAGGTCGTTAGAGGTAAATATAAATGTAGTCGCTTTTGTCATTTGAATGTTTATTATTTTTCTTTCTAGAAATGAGCGTTTTTTGCCGGTGTTGATGGGTGCAGCGGGCGACTGTGTGTTGATGAGGCCATCCGACTTGGATAAGCCGCCGTACGTGGCAAGAGTGGAGAAGATTGAGGCGGATAACCGTAACAATGTGAAGGTTAAGGTGAGGTGGTACTACCGTCCAGAAGAGTCAATCGGGGGGAGGAGGCAGTTTCACGGCGCCAAGGAGCTGTTCCTCTCCGACCACTACGATGTGCAGAGTGCGCACACGATTGAAGGGAAGTGCATTGTCCACTCGTTCAAGAACTACACCAAGCTGGAGAATGTTGGCGCCGAGGACTACTTTTGCCGGTTTGAGTACAAGGCGGCTACTGGGGGTTTCACGCCTGACCGTGTCGCAGTGTGAGTATATCTGCTGGTTTTAGCTGTGTTGGAAATTTTCTGGTTTGTGTTTTTGTTGACTGGTCGTTGATTTTTTTTCTTTTTTTTTTTTAAGGTATTGCAAATGTGAGATGCCATACAACCCAGACGACCTCATGGTTCAGTGCGAAGGCTGCAAGGACTGGTAAGAATTTGCTCCGCAACAATGCTTCTGTCCCCTGTTTTTTCTTGGTATTGGTTTGGTGCTTTTTATGTCCATCATAAAGTGCTCTGCTCATTTTCTCAGTATGTACCGTCTCTTATACGTTTTCATTTACCTGGGTTCCTTTTATGGTTTAATTTATCTTAATGCATGGTGCAAAAAGATCTCTGCAATTATAATTTTTTCAGCAATACTGGTCTGGTTTGTTTGTTTCATACATTTCATGGATCTTTCTAGAGTTTCTCAACTTTTTGATCAAATGTAAAACCTTGCCTTTGAATTACAGGAGCACATTGCTCCTTCAATATTTACTCACGATCTTGATGCATTACACTTAGTTTCTTTGATGTATTAGTAGCTTATTTCGAGCAGCTTGAGATGTTCTGAGTGTTTTTTTAAAAGCAATGCTCTTTTAGAGTAGGTGATGGACTTCTTATGAATAAGCTTATAACTCAATTATGTGAATTTTAGTGGGATAATACAGTATAAGTTCTATTTATAAAGGACAGGGTTGTACTTAAAATTCATGGTAGTGATACTCTTCTTTTGATTACTGAAGTATAATTTACTTATTCTCTTGTTCCTTTGTACTTTAAAACGTTTTTTTCTCTGCTTTGAACTTGGGCATATTGCTTTGAAGTAGATTTATTGAGGGTCTTTTGTCTTTTAGATGTTTGTGGTTGTGTATTGATGCCAGTAAGCCATTTGTGTACTGTATACATTGCTCATTGCTTGCATAGGCATTGAAGAAAATGGTTGTCTACTTTTCTTTTGAGTTCTAACAAGTTCAGGAATACCCCAGTGACATGTATAAAATGCTTATTCGATAAACTGTAAATATGTATTCAACATCTTGATTAACAGCTTAGAACAATTTTTTGTTGTAATGTTCATTTCCATGATTAAGTTGGATAAAAGATATTGTACAAACAAAAGAAGCATTTCATATTTTTTTTGTTTATTTTAAGTTTGAAATTTTTTGAATTTAAAAAATGAACTATTGTACCTGGAAAATTTGAAATGTATGACTTTTAGGCTGTTGGCTAACTTCACTTAATTTAGCAAGCAAGTGAAATTTTTTGTGTGGTAATGTATTCTCTTTCTTCAAATTGAAGAGGATAGTTTAAAACCATTTTAGTAGTAATCAGATGATTGTCAGTACCCAGGGGAAGTTGTTACTCTACAATCTGTAGCGTGAAGCAAATTTTTTTTATGATTACTATAGTGATTTCAGATTGAAATCTAAGACTACAAAAAATTCATTAGTTTGGTCAAGTATCTTTAACATATAGGCTGGAGTTAGTTAATCTCCAATTTAATATTTATGCAGCCTGGTCGAAAATGTTTCTCTTTGGCTGATTGGTCACATGGGGGCTTTTAAGTGTGAGGTGTTCAGTTCAAGTCTCATCACGGATTAAGGGGGACTTTGTACATGTGTAATCAACATTCAAACAAAAAAATAAATAAGTACTCAACTTATGAGGTATATTCAACACTTGTGGGCTCCTTCCCTTTGTAATTTGTAATGTTGTATCTTATGGGAAGCATCATGTTTAATGGCTTCCACTATGATCATAAACTTATCTCTTACTGCTAGGGAAATATACTAGTTGTGCTCCTTTATTTAAGAAGATAAACTGAGTTTACTTTGCTGAGGAGGAATCTGACATTAGGTTGGTTGTGAAGATGAGAAAGGGTTATGTGGAGTGCTCAAATGATCGTATTGATGTGCAGGTCTTAGAGAAGTGTTGGCTAATTATGGTGTCTGCTGCAAAACCTTGGGTTCTCTGGGTTTTGCACGAGCTAATGTTCTTGTGAAATGGTTCATGGAGGCAAAGGGTTACATGCAAAGGGAATTATGATAATGGGCTTTGCTCAAACTGAGACGACTGAACAGTGAATAAGCCAGATGAACAGGAAAGAGAAAACAGTCAAACTTCTGACTGTGAAGATTGCCTTTTTGAGATGTGAAACTGCAGCTGTGAGTTTGTATTTGATTCCTCTTAAGCAAACAGAAGGTACAGGATTATTGGAAACAGTTGAGAAATGGATAAAAAACAGCTGAGAAACTTTTATTGAACACTCAGGAAATCAGCAAAAAAATGTTTTAGAACTTAAAAGAAGTGGATAAGAATCTATAAGAAATTTCTTTTCAAATAATAGTTTAGAGAGATTATCTACTAATAGATTCTTATTGGAAATAAATTCTGAAATTAAAATAATTGATTCTTTGGAACATATTATACTTTTGTTTAGTTAAACCAATCACTTCGATTTTTCATTTTTAATCTTTTATTTTAAGGGAAATAATACAATATTTGATACTTTTTTGAGTCTTCAACTAAATTTCCCTGCATTTGAACATAAGCTCCTTAAAAGTTTCAAAAGCATTCTCTTAAAAAAAATAAAGTTTTGGGAACCGTTAAGTGTTTCCTTGTAGTGTTTTATTGGTTTCATAGAGGTTTTAGGAAAAGTTACGTTTACGCCTCAGAATGAGTTTTCTTAAAACAAGTTCAAGTCCCCATTACAGAGTTCTTGATTACTCTGGGAAGATATCTACCTTCTCCAATGTGTCAAAATGTGAAAGACTATCTAAAATAACTGATTTTGAGACCATATTATACTTTTGTTTAGATAAACCAATCACTTTGATTTTTCATTTTAAATCTCTTATTTTAAGGGAAGTATAAAATATTTGATATGTTTTGAATCTTCGGATAAATTTCCTTGCATTTGAGCAGAAGTTCCATAAATGTTTCAGAAGCATTCACTTCAAAAAAAAAAAAAAAGTTTCAGGATGCTCCAATGTTTCCTTGTAGTGTTTGATTTGTTTCATAGAGGATTTAGGAAAAGTTATGTTTAAGCATCTGAATGAATTTTCTAAAACAAGCCCAATGTCTTCTTGATTACTCTGGGAAGATGGCTACCTTCTCCTGTGTCTCAAAATGTGAAAGACTTTTCTTTGAATTGGTTTAAAAGAATTGTAGACTCTATCTAATGACTTTCTTTCAGTCTGAACATTTTACTTGTTAGGTAGTTCTAGAGGTGGTTGATTCAATGCATGAAATACATAGTATTAAAATGTTCTTCACCCGACAAATTAATATCCATGCAAGTCTAGGCAAATGCATACTGTGATTTTCAACCATGTGAAGATCATTCAAAGCACAAAGAAAAATACTGCTTGCATAGTGGTGGATGGGGAGAAGAAGGTTGCTGTCTCAGTGATACTGAGACAGACTAGACTCTTGATGAATTCTCTCATTGAACGGTCTATTAGCTTAGTTTGGAAACCCCAATTTTCTAATGAATGCATCAATCTTGGAATTCTTTTCTGTTGATGGAAAACCAAATTCATTGGGTAAAGACAAGTCGGTTCTGTTCCATAGCTTCATTGCATGAGTCTTAAGAATGGGATTTTTGTAGCAGACGTTAAAAAAGATGTGAAAAAGGGCTAAGAAGAGTAAGAAAAAGAAGAAGCCTGAATTCTTTTAATATCTTAAAATTCTTTACCATATACTGTCAGCATGAATTTCAATTTTTAAACTAAATAAATATTGTAAATTTCAGAAAATGGAACATGAACTGAGTTATCTTACTATTATAGACTACAGTTTTTTTTCTTTGCAATGTTATAAATCATAAACTAAAACTTTGTTGGTAGTGAAATTAATTATTTAGATTAGATCTAATGTAAAGTATGGGATGCATAAAAATAAGGCAGCGTTGTTTCTAATTTTTTAGTTTTCTACAAATAGATGACATCAAAGAAAAATCTAAAAATATTCCTATTTAGTAGGATGATGTGTGTGTATAGATTTAAAAAAAAAGGAAATGCCATTGAATTTGTGACCTCTATAAACTGAGGAGTCTGTTTGAGAGGACATACATTGGTTCCATGAGATAGCAAATTGAAAGGTAGAAGGTTTCCTTAGGAAGATTAGTGAATCTTAAAAAAACCATGGCTCTACTTTGTGTAACTAAAGTCCGCTTTTATACTATTACATAGGGAAAGCCTCTTTGGTCGGGCTTTTTTTTCGTTTTTTTCATAATGTAATTGTTTGGACTTCATGGTTGTAGTTGGAAGTGAGAGGTTTATGTTTGGATGGCTACCGGATGGTTAATCCAGGATATTGGTGGATACATCATTATGCCTGGTTGGCAAAGTGTCAAAAAAGCCAATTTTTGCTTATGTGCCTCTGGCTTAACTGCAGATCGTTCTGTTAAATGTATGAAATTTATGAATATATTTAAAAGAAAATATAAATAACTTATCTAAAGGTTTATTACCTATATCTTTCCACTCTTAAGGTGGAGTTGCTTGCAATCTCATTACTGTGCAAACTTTTGGAATCTGATGTTTATTCGTTTATTTATTATTTAGTTTTATGTGTGTTGTGGTTGTGGGTAGGAGGGAAGGAGCTATACTGATTCAATTGCTTGTGCTCCCTTGTATGCAATAGTCATTGTTGCTGGGTCAACAATATGGAGAGTTTTTTCGGTTGTTTTAGGTTCTACTTTTTGATTTAAGAGTTTCTTTCTTCTGGTTGGATAGGAAGCTGCAAGAGACTTCTGTTTCCTGCTGTATTGTGTTAAGTTTTTGTAAATTTTTGGTTATTCTTGGTTGCATAGCATCTTTGATACATCTCTATGTTCTTCTGATGAAATTCTGCTATGATACCTTATATGCTTCCTGAGTTTTGTAGCGTTTTTCTCTTATTTTTGTTATCTTTGTTCCTCACTTATTTGATTTACTTGCTCTATCATGTGTTATATACCTTTATTTATTTACCATAACAGGTTCCATCCTTCTTGTATGGGTATGACCATTGAGCAAGCCAAAAAGTTAGATCACTTCCTCTGCTCTGAATGTTCATCAGAAGATGATGCCAAAAGATCTCTTAACAACTTTCCTGTGTCACCGATGACGGAACCAAAGGTGAGGATTCCAAGTACTTGTACATACTGTGTTTTTAGGTTTTAGGAAAATGAGATAGAAAACAAAAGAAAATGGGAGAGAAACCCACTCTCTCATGCTTGGTTTGTAAGGATTCTTGAGAGAACAATGTTAAGGAATAGTCCCACATAGATTAGTTAGTACAAAGATCTTGAGTTTATTAGTTAAGAAAGATGCTTCTTAAGTTGGTTAGTCATTTTGGGATGGGCCTCAGACTTAACTTTACATAGTATCAGAGCAGGTACTAGTATGTGGGTATCCACTTGTAGAGCCGCAAATGAGGGCTTACACCTAAATTATCCACTTGTAGAGCCACAAAAGAAGGCCTATACGTGGCATGGAGTGCTAAGGAATAATCCCACATGGATTGGTGAGTACAAAGGTCTTGAGTTTATTAGTTGGGAAATAGGCTTCCTAAGTTGGCTAGTCATTTTGCGATGGGCCTTGGACCCAACTTATCAAACAAAATAGGAGAGAATTTGTCTTTGTCCATCAGTTATAAGATTTTTCTTTCCAACAAAGTAGGAAGTCAAAAAAAGGAAAACAGGTGAAAAAAAATCAACAATATTTTCTTCTATATTATTCAAGCAAGAGAAACCATGTTTTTGTCCATTTTCTCCCCCCATCTTCTCCACTCTACCAAACAAGGGAAAAGAAACCTTAGTTCATTTCATTCAGTTGTTTTCTTTTTCAAACCAAACAGTGTAAAGTGCTTATGTTCCCTTTTCTTTCATTGGCAACGTGTGTTCTTTATCAACTTCTAGTGGCTGGCCTGTTGTACGTTCACAGTTGGTGTGCTATAGCAATGAGATCTGTCTAACAAGTTTTATTATGAAATAATGGTGGAGTTCTCCTAAATTGTTCTATCGTTGAGTGCAATAAAATGATTGTCTTAATTTGCATCTGAACAAAGAAAAGAAGGCGAGTGTCTTAATTAGCACAAGGGAAGGTTTTAGGTGTTGACCATTGGCAATGAGTTAGGTCTATGCAAAATCAGCAGTTAACATGGTGGTGGTGATGATTTTTTTTGGGTGGTGTGGCGGTGGGGGTGATGTAATTTCTAAAGTTAGAAAAATCCTAGTCTAGTTGTTATTTAAGTCACAGTTAAATTAGAAGTTTCTTATTTTGAATGTACTTGAAAAGTTATAAATAGAAGGGGCTAGGCTAGGGCAAAAGGAGACAATTATCTAAAGCCTTTTTATTTTTTTTATTTTTTATTTCTCCTCTCTCCAACTCATGCCCTAACACCTCTCTTCTCTCTTTTCCTACTAGCTCTCTCTGTCTCTCATTTCCCTCTACTTTACCTCTCTCTTCCTTTCTCTCTTATTTCAGCCTTCTTAACCTCTTATCTTTCAACTCTTCTTTACACTTTTTAAGAAAAGATATGACCTTGTCCAAGGGAGTTCTATGGGTATCAAAGCATTCCTTCTCTAGGACCTTCTTCGTCTTAACCATTAACTGAAGAGAAGATCAATTCGGCTAGATTGCAGAGCTAGAAATCTATCAGATTATCTAGTCTAGACTCAAACATATTTTACATGACAAAGTTACACTTGAGTGGAAACTATTCTAGTCTAGTTTCAGATGCAATAAATATCAAATCAATCCAATCTCTTTATAAAGAGTGCTCCTCATCGGAACCGACATCGTGACTTCTCAAGAGGGGGGTGAATTGAAAATTAAAAGTTTAAAAACTTAAGGCATGTTATAATAAATCAAGTGAATATGCAAAGCAAAAACATAAAAATTCACACACCACAATATTGACACCAAATGTTTTATTATCGATATTCCCCTATTTGGTATTTATCGCCCAAGAACCTGTGCTTGGGAAATTCCACTAATTTAACTCTATTAGTTAGAAGTATACAAAAAAAATTCCGGCTCTCTTTTAAGCCACGTGTATGCTCAAATACACAATTTACAATATAATCTTCCCAAGAGATAAATTCTAGTTCTAGCAAGGCCCTTTTCTATCTAGATTTCTATCACAATTGCAAAGTACAAAAGAAAGGTAAAACCTACACCTTTGTCAATTGGAGAGTTTCTCTTTTGAGAGATTCAAGCTCTCAGCCTTTTGTAGCACAATGTAGAATGTTGGAGCTTGATTATGATGTATGCAAGGAGATGGTTTGAGAAACAAGTGTAGAATTTTGCAAGGGTTTGCCTCTTTCTTTCTTAAAAATGCGTTTAGGAAAATTTTTACAAAGGATTGAGAACAAATGTTGGTGGATATGCCAATAAAAGCTCCTTAACTTCTCAATGAGAGATTTAATGGGGGTATTTATTATTTTTCCAAGCCAAATTAGTCATTTTTTACCTGTTTGCAAAAGTTGAGTTTACATTGTGATCTATCAGTGTATAATGGATGATCGATCAATCATCAATTGTGTGTAACTGTTATTTTTCTATTAGAATGTGACTTATTGATCGATGGTATGATCTATCAATATCCTCCCGTTGGGTTTGACATTTTAAGTGGGTCAATCAATGTACATAATATGGTCAATCAATCAGAATTCCCACTAGTAATGCATGACAACTATGATCGATCAATGACCTTGCTGTGATCGATCATGCTTTATGTTCTTGACTGGCAAAGTTCTATATGATCGAACAGTCTCTGAGGTTGATCGATCAATCAATATGAATTTGTTTTGCCTGGATAGTATTGATCCATCAGGCCAAATGGGTTGGTCAATCATGTTTTTTAGCACAAATTGGCCATATTTTGGATGATCGATCAATTGACCTTGGTTGATCGATCAATTGTCCTTGGTTGATCGATCATGCTTTATATTTTTGGCCTATGAACTTCTGGTTGATTGATCATTGGCAGATGTTGATCAATTATTCTAGTGCCAGTTCATCATGTGGATTTTTAAAGTATGAAAATTAAAGATCTTAAGTGGTTCTAATATATATGAAATGTATATATGCATTTATAGAACGATGTTTGAATGCAAAATATGTCCTAAGACTCTAAATTTGCATTGTACCTCAAGTTTTTGAAAAAGTGGACTGCTCTCTTACATAGACTGAGTTTTTGATTGTCTCAGTGATTCCTAAAACACTAGCCTTTAATTTTTCTTCATCTTTTGAGGGTGCTTCTTCAAGAGTTCTTTGTCATTTCATGGAGCGTGAGGTCGTTGAAAAACTTATATCGATTCAAGGATGTAGACCTTGAAATTGACGTCTCTTAAAGGAAAAATATCTGAAATACTAAATTTGCAATTGTCGGCTTAATTAAGTTTTGTTATTATCATAGTCAAGAAGGGAGTCGACACTTGATCAACATGAAACAAATCAAGTATCCAAAAAAAATTGAAGGTGAGAGCTTTACATATCAAATTATATACCAAATTATAGTTTTTTGAGTATACTTTGTGGAGCAAGAAGTTGTTTGATATTTTGAGCTATATTATGTGAAATATCTACATCGGAAAACATAAAGGTTAATTTTTCTGAAATTTGCTTCTTGCTTCCTTGAACTTGTTCAACCTAGCTCTCCCTCTTTCTTCACCTATTACTTAAAACCCCCCTAAAAAATAATCTTTCACCATTCACCACATGTTTCACCTCATTCTATTCACCCTAGAATATCTGTCCCATTAGGTCCACTACATCTAAAGAAAATCCTTATCCCTACATCTTAGGACAAACCAACTCCTAAAATCCTATTTGATCTCTCGACCTCCTATTTTTTTCTCCACCTTTTATTTTCTCTCCCAACCTACATAACTTCTCTCCCAAGATATTCTTAGCCAAACCCACGACCCTAGACTTTTCTAAATCACATCTCAACCATGGTAAACATTCGAAGCATGGACAAAGAACAAAAAATGAAACTGCACCTTTAGCCCCAAGGAGTAAAGTCATTGTTGAAATTCTTGCAAAGATCTCTACCATAGCCAACCATGTGGAAAAGATGTCACTTTTGTTGGATTCTTACATGAACAACAAAGTCTCAAAGCCTCCTTCCCTCTTACATCAGCTTCTTACCAAAGAAACCTCACCTAGGTCAATACTTGCTTCTGTGTCTCTACCTCCACCATGGCCTTTGTTGCGTACTCCATCCATTCCCACCTTCCAACCAATCCAAGCTTTCCGCAAAGCTTCTCTTAACCTCTCACCCAACTCTCTCATATTATCCAGTCATTTCAGTTGCTCCCTCTCCTCCTCAAATAATTCCTCTCTCCACCATCATTACAACCATAAAACAATCTACCAAACCATGCACCAGCATGCTACACTTCCAGCCACCCACCCCATGACAGACCCAATGTTCCTTCCAAAGACCTTGACACACATTACCATCCTATTTCCCAACTCAACACTGCAAAGCTTCTCAACCAGCTCTCTCATATCATCCAGTCATTTCAGTTGCTCCCTCTCCTCCCAAAACAATTCCTCTCTCCACAACCATTACAACCATAAAATAATCCACCGAACCATGCACCAGCATGCTACTCTTCCCACTACCCACCCCCATGACAAACCCCACACTGTTCCTTCCGGAGACCTTGACACACATTACCATCCTATTTTTTAACTCAACCCCAATTCCACTCACTTTTCAAACCTTAACCCTAAATACCCCAAAACAAGTGAACTATCACTCATGCTGACAGCCACACATTATCCCCCATGCACCACCTTTGTATCCACCACCCTCACATTCGGCACAACCACCCACCATTGTCCAAGTCCAAAAGGTTGCATGACTTACGGTTCATTGATAGATAAGTGTTAAATTTTTTTTTTTTTTTTTTAATGTTAGAAAACTATAGAAAAGCACAAAAACATGGGTTCATACACGTAGAGAGCTGAAATGTTGGTTTTCTGGCTAATCAAGATTATTGGAAACCCTCCCAAATGGTTTTTTACATCCTATGTGTCTGGATAAGGAAGGTGTTGGCTCTTAGAAATGGGTTGTGGATGGGGTGGCTGTGGTTTTGCAAGACTTAGCCTAAATGTGTGCCATTATAATCATAGATCCAATGTCTATTTTTAAGCTTAAAGCATTTCTGGTATTTTTTATATGCCTTAATCTTAAAATTATGGTGGGTAGTCTTTGTTGTTTTTATTAATCTTATCAACCTTTCAATTCTTTTGGTTAGGTGGTGGGTTTACCACACTAGCTATGGCTTTGGAAGATGTTGGATGTATAAGTTGGGAATAAGTCACCTCACATTGCGTAGTCTTATGGGATAGAACTGACCCAATTTATTGTGATATCTGCATTAGTGCTTTAACTATTTTTTTGTTCTCTGTTGCATCCTAATCACATTGTTGGCCTGGTGGTTTGTTCAATCATGCTTGGACATGAGAGGGGTATCGGTGGGTAGAAACCTATTTCTGTACTAGGTTTATAAGATGTTAGATTTTAAAGTTGGGAACTCAGCCTCCTAATTTTGTCCACTCATTTTAGAATGACTTGTTATGTGTCCGATATAGTGGACCTTTTGGGGTATAGACATTAAGTTGGATTAGTTGAAAGGGTTTAATATTTTGCTTTACATCAGTTTTGAAGCTTTCGATGTAGTGATTATGTATCAAACATTTGGTATCAGATCTTGCTTAGTGTCTTGTAATAGAATCACTTAAGGGCTGATTCATGGAGTGGCTACTCGGTGCTGGGATGAAAGCCTTGTTGTTGAACTGGTAATGAAAGTCGTAACAAAAGTAAAAAAGAGCTACTTGGTCCAGAGTAAAAACTGTCATAAAGTAATTGCAGCGACATTCGACTGAATGTGTACTGGATTGTTATTTGCTTGTGGAGCCCAACTTGTGGTTATGAGTATTGGGTTTGGCTAGCCTAATATGGGGGAAAGCTTAGGGGCTCAACTTTTCAAATTACATTTATTTTGGAGCTTTTGACATATTGGTCAAGTATCTAGTAAAAAACAGCTTAATTTGTCACATGTTTTCACTAAATTCTTTGGATTTCCACTAGAAGTCTAGATAATTATTCGTGTATCTTTGGGTAGTAGTGAGTCTGTGAGAATTCTATTTGTATCCTAACATTTGTCTTTCAACAATTCATCAAATATTTCTTTGGGTAGTAGTGAATATGTGAGAATTCTGTTTGTATCTTTCAACAATTCATCAAGTTCTACTGTTAATCCCTCTACTTGTGTGTTACTAAGAAGCTCCACTACTGCTACTCCCAGGTGGAGCCAAAACGGCGAAAGAGATGACCAGCATGGGAAGGGGTCTGGAGTCGAGGTTTGCATTGTCTTGAACAATAGGCTGCTCTTCGTGTTGGTTATGTGGGAATTGTACAGTGCAGAGAACAACAGACTGTCAGCTTGCACAAACTTGAGCGTTCTAATTTATGTAGCTCAACTTTTGATATATTATAAATATTCTGTATGCCCGTGTGTTGTAGTCCCAATCTGGGTTCAGCTCAAGGTGAATTTGAACATAGCTGTGTCATGTGTACATTGTTGCCCGAGCGAACAAATTGGAAGAGGTAATAGAAAGGCATCGATTTTGTACTTGTATTATCATGCTTCGGTTCTTTGCCTGTGCTTATTATACGCTGCACCTCTCAGACCCGTAGCATGAGTTGTCTTTTGAATGCAAAATTGTTATTGATTAACTGATAATTTTTGCTTTTTCGATATCCTCTAGCTGAAAAGTTTACTTTTAGTTAGGGGTGGGACCAAACCAGATTGGCTCGCAAACCGAGTTCGGGTTGAAAAAAGTTCGGCTTTGTTCAGTTTTCATTTGAGTTTGGTTCAATTCAATTTTTATTTGTACATGACTCGAACTCAAATCTTTTTTGGGAGATTTAAGAGTGTTTTTTTGTATAGGAGGTCAAGTAGGGTACGTAATATAGTAGAGTTCATGGATTTTTATTTATAATAGAGGAAAGTAGTAGAGTCTAATTATAATTAAATTATTTTTATCCTAATTAATCCTAAAATCAAACATTTAAAATAAGTCATAACATTGTTAAATAATTGAACATAAATAGAAAACTAATATAACTAAAACACGTTGTAACTGAAACTCTTATGTGAGACTTCTTATTGTGAGTCATGTAAGATTCTTTCATATCTGTTTTATAACACACAATTAAACCAATTTGGGAAGAAAATATTAAAGAAATAAATTCTAGAATAAGGGAGATTTAGAAAATATTTGAAATTTAGAATGAGGAAACAATACTTTTCTAATTCAAAAATTTCAGACTTCGTAAAAAAAAAAAAAAAAAAAAAACTAAACTCATATGGGGAAAAAATCCTCTTAAGGAAATTAATGTGATTTGAGATCAAAGAAAGAAAAATTTTAATGAAGGAAAGATACTTAGGTTGGTTAAATCTTGACTAGACTTTGAAAACAAATAGAAAACTTAACCAATATAAAAATTCAAAAGGTGATGCAAAAATTCCAGATTTTTGCAACCAATAGAATACGACCATGACCTTTAATTCTTCCAATGTGGATATCTCTCTGTAGAAAGATCAGATTGAGAATCAATTTATTGGAATAAAAAGTAGAGTTACATAGATTTATTTTGAGATATAATTTTCAATAAAAGTTCCCAGTCATGTTGGTACAAACTATTTAGAAAGTTGAGGCTTTCTGTTGTTACATGAAGCTTTTCTACAACTAAATCTCTACTACTTCATACGTTGATTTATCTTTCTAGAAAAAATTGATTCCAACGATTACTTTTGAGTTGGAAGATAGACTCAAGGATCTTTTCAACGGTATATAATTTATTATATGAATCTTACTGTAAGAGAGTGAAAAATCCAATGAAAAACAATAATCGAGAAAGAACACTAAAGGAAAAAATGAGAAACTCCATTTTTTTTATTTTTATTTTTCATCTTCTTCTTTCTCCCTTTCTTTTCCATCTTCTTATCCTTTTCTATCTCTGATCTTTGCTTGCTTTGATAGCATTTTGATTTCTAGGGCCAATGCATAAACACAAGAGATTTCTTGGCTAGGAGAAAAGAGAGGAACTATAACTCTTGGAAGAGAAGATAGAAGAAACCAAGGGAGAGAAAGGAGAGGAAAAGGGAAAGACGTTTAAGGACAATTTTTTAGCCAAGAGGAAGAGGCTTGAATGCTCTACCCCAGGCCTTGAGGTTGTCTATATAATTGTGGAAATGTGTTTACTATGACTATAATGCCCTTAGGGCTACATGATTTAAAAGGAAAAAGATATAAGAAGATATACACCAACTTGCATAATTATAATTATATGCCATCTTTGTGGTAGTTCTCCTTATTTACTAGCCATTCCAACCATACACATTTGAGTATCTTTAAAAAATGTTGATGACATTATTATCAGAGGAAATGACATTGGGGAATTCAACAAGTGAAAAAAATATTGAACAAGGAATTTCAAATCAAAGACTTACGGCAACTCAAATATTTCTTGGGTATGGAAGTACTTCAATCTAGTTATGACATAATCTTGTCTCAAATGAAGTATGTTCTTGATCTATTAAAATAAATTGAGTATTTGGTTGTAAACTAGTTGGTACCTATGGAACCCAATGTTAAGCTTTGTGTTGAATCAAGTAACAATGTTGATGTTGATAGATTCCAACGGGGTGAAAACTAAACTGTCTCACAGTTACAATCTCTTATTCTGTAAGTGTCACCAGTCAATTTATGCATAAATTATGACAAGGTTCATTAGATAGCATTAGAAAGAATTCTCGAAATCTAGGTTAAGGATTGTTGTATAAGTGTGATGGGCATAACAATATTGAAGGGTTTGCAGATGTAGATTGGGCTACTTCTCCTGATGATAGAAAATCAATCTTAGGTTCTTGGACAACTATAGGAGGAAATCTAGTCATTTGGAGAAGTAAGAAACAAAGTGTTGTGGCAAGGTCAAGTGCTAAGACAGAATACATGGCCATAACACATGCAGTAAGTGAGCTATTATGGCTTAAGTTGTGAATGATAGAACTTGGGTTCAAAATAACAAGTCCATGTAACTTCACTGTGATAATTAGGTGGCGATTAACATTGCAACCAATCCAGTATTCCAAGAAAGAACAAAACACATTGAGATAGATTACCATTTTGTTGGAGAAAATTACAAGTTGGTGTCATATCCTTGCAGTACATTCCTTCAAAAATGAATTGCAAACATTTTCAGAAAGGCTATTGCAACAGGACCTATCTCTACCTCTTGCTCCATGTTGAGAATATTTAACGTCTTCGCACTAGCTTGAGGAAGAGTATTAAGAAGCATTAGTGGTATATCTTATAATTATGTAGATGAGTGGCACTACTTGTAATTTTATAGGACTTTAAGTCCCTCTTTTCTTTAACTTGTATTATGGTTTCTAACCCTCATCTATAGATATGAAGTAATGGGGCGAGGCTCATAGAACGAGCTCTCCTTAGACCAAGATTTCTTCTTTCCAGCCTTCTCTTCTTTCCTCTTATTCTTTTCTTCTTTTCTCCTCATCCTCTCTTATGCTAGCCTCCTTTAGACATGAAACCCTAGAATCTAATAGTCACAATCACACAACTAGACATTTCCTATGCAGTTTGTCGTGTGACTCAATTTCTGCACCAACCCATATAATTTCATTTTATCCTTGTCAAAAGTATCCTTTTGCATTTGAAAGGCACTCAACACTATGAATTGGTGATTAACAACACAAATCACCCAATCTAATTGTGTTTTCTGATGTTGACCGCGCAAGGTGTCCTATTTTACTTAGAACCACTTTGGTCTCATGGTTTGCAAAGATGTAACCGACAATTCTCCGATGGAAGTCATGCAATGGCCACCATAAGTACTGAACTCACATCTCAACTCAACTTGCAGGAGGATGTTAACTTAACTACATCCACATCCAAGAATCAAAGGCTTCCAAGTCTATCTTGTTACATATCTTTGTAAAACTTGTCATGTAGTCTTCCCAAGATTCTGTATCATTATCTTTTTTACTCTTTGTTAACTCTTTTGAACGTTTCTCTCTTGCAAAGAGATTATGAATAAGATTGGAATTCTTTCAAATTTCAAACTCTACTACCTATCTCAACAAATACAAAATTACAAAGGGTGAATACTGGCTCGGAACGTTCACTTATTTATTATTATTATTATCACCAGAGGATGAACACCGAGTAACGGAACTAGATTCCAGTTACTGTTCTACAGCATCTCTAGGGACTTGGGCACTGCCCACCAGGTCCACCGAAGTAAAAGTACCTGCCAAAATACGCACCATTATTCCCCTTATCAGTAACTTTGAAGCAGCTACTCAGGGTCTCTTGTGACACTAAATTATCAGGCGCGTCCACTAGCACATTGTTGCTGTTCACAATCTTAATGTTGTTTGCATAAGCAGCCTTTCCATACTCTTCATATGCCCATGCACCACTCCCCATCGCTGGGTAACTTGTGCCTGGAAAAGTTTTAATGCAGACCTCTCCACCCCAGTTGATACTATCTGCTCCATTATTTAGAGTATTGAAGAGATTTGCTGGCCAATAACCAACCCATACAAAGTTGCTGGTGTAAACCTCCTCAAATCCAAGCCACCAATTTCCATTGTTCGCGTCCTGGAATGAAGAGTTGAACAATCTTAATATCAAGCAAAACAATGAGACTAGGAGCTACTCTTCTTAACGTAAGGAAGTTCATCCTACCCGTGTTATACTAAGCTTTACTTCCACCTGGGTGCCACCAGGTGATGAGACTTGTGTAAAACTGAGGCCTGGTGATATTTTTGGATCCACTTGAACAAATCCGCAGCCTAAATTATAGCATCCAGTCTGATAACCATTTGCCTGACATTTTCACAGTTTAGTCTTAACTGATCTGTATTGTTTAATAAATTATGGGAAACATCTCGTAAATGTCAAGATTATGAAGAAATCGTTTTCTGCTTACTGTCGAGTAAATAAATAGGTGAGTTTCAGCATCGTTATAAATTTGTGGCATTACCTGAGAAAGAGTCATCAAGAAGGTAAGAAATTTAGCTAGCTACCCGTAAATGTAGTCTTTACTCATCGAAAAGAAATTACTTACGTGCCATCCAGCTTCTATCGTGTTTACGGGATTAGTGGTGTTAACAACCCATAATTGAGCCAGGCTAAACGATTCGCCGTTTGCTTCATTAACCTTTGGATTCCAGACGTTGAGTCCCACTTCAGTTCCATAATACGGACCTCCAGTATCTAGCCTTAGAACGGCATGCTGCGTGTTATAAAAGTAGAGTCAGAATCAATTTCTGGGCGTTTGGCTGTTTTCCAAGGTTGTTTATATGCGACTTGCCTGATGTATAAATCCTGGTTGGGATAAAGGATTCTTGCCAGCTCGTCCATATTTGCTCCTGTAATTTGCAACAGAGCCTGCTCTAAACAACTCTTTCATTCGAACTCTTCTAATCGGAACGGTTCCTGCTGGGCAGCCTTCGTCTGGCAATCCTACCTTCATGGCTATGTATGATGAAGATTTATTCTTCATTCCCAGGGGTGGTGAAGTAGGTTGTAACTGGATCACAAATTACAGCCAAATAATTCGTATAAGAATCAAAGTCAAGAGGTGTAGATCGCAAAAGAACCAAACATCAATCTAAAGAGGTGAAGCAATTAACAAATAATAATTCAAGAAAGAAAGAGAGAAATGTTAGACCTGTATTTCGTGGTCTTTAAGCAAAGGATTATCAAAAGCTGGTTGTTTGCGTATCTCAACACAATCAAAAGTATCTCCGTGCTCGGTCTGTTTCCAGAGCAAATAAACCTAGTGTCAGTTTTGAACCATTAAATGTAAAGGAACAGGGAGAGTAATATTTATAGGTATTATAATTTCCACCGTAAACGTCTTGACTCCCGGTTTGTTCACAGTGGCCAGGTATTCTTTCATCTCAACATATTCTTCTACTGACGGGCTCGTGTCCTGGCAATGGACGAGGGAGGCCAGAATCCAGACGAGCGTTACAATGAAGAAACCATTTACGTTCACTGAAGCAGCCATGGGGCGGAGCATATGATCCCTTTTCTGGAATGGCCAAAGATCAAAATGTCACTAACATAGTAGCCTTCAGCCACAGAAATATAGAAAGATAATCACACTACCAAAAACACTAGACAGAGCAGGAAGAAAGCTACCTGATATCCAACAAGCTTTCTTACACTGCAATCTGTGTTTCGCTTTGGTCTATTTATAGAGAATGCTCGGGCTCTTAATTCTATTGTCTGGCGGATGAAGATACTGCCATAGACATTGATAGCAGTAGCAGTAGTTAGATGTTTACATTTAGTAGCATGCAGGCGTAGCTGAAAGCAAGTCTTTTTCTGTGGTTAAAATAGTAAAATTTTCATGGTGAGTTCATGTTTAATTCGCACCAGATCCCAGCCCAGAAATGGACGAACATCCCTTGTTCATAGCAACTTGCGTTTCGTTATTTCGGGTTCAGTATTAATTTTTTCATACAGGATCTAGTGAGAAAGTGGATAAAAGGAGAGAATTTTCTGGGTTGTTTTCAAAAATCTCGCCAATCACTTGATCTCGTAAGCATAAAACCGAGCTCCATCATGGATGGATTTGATTTATATTTGCCAAGTGATTATACTAGCCCAAAGCAAGAGGTAGGATACATTTTGATGGCCATCAACACTGTAAATCACTTTGAGTAGAGTTCGATCAAACACTGGGTTCTTCTTACTTTTTAAATAAATGGTATTGTTGGTAGTCAGATGCCTACATTAATGCATGCAGGCCTGCCAGACCTGTAGATCTGTGAAATTTGTGGGGTTGCATGACCCGGTTGTACCGCCAAATTCATTATTGACATCCATGTTTTATGTCCATTATTGAATTTTTTTCGATATTTAAACGTGATCTGGTTAGTTTTTTAGTTTCAAATACAACCATTGGGATGTTGTATTTCTAAGTATGATCAAGTTTTGAATACTAAAATAATATTTTTACTAAAATCAAATTCATAGCTAAAAAACAAATTAAAAAATAAAAAGAGACCCACTTAGGGGGGGTTAGTCCACAATGAAGTGGAAATAAAGTGAAAAATTGAATTGAAGTGAGATGAATTGCTTCCACTTCAATTCATGTTTGGGTGTTAGTATAGACGAGTTCAAGTGGCTGGAAAACAGATTCCAGTGTTAGTGCCCCTAAATGAAAAATATGATATAAAAAAAAGAATAAGTAACATTTTATAATATACTTAAATAGAACATATACCTAAACATATAATTAACAAAAATAAACGTGGTTACTACACTTATAAGTGATTTAACGTGTAATATTAGAATATATTAATATCCTAATTAATGAAAAATTATATTATATTACTTAATGATTATAATTTATTATAAATTAAAACAATAATTATGGTTTAATTAATTATAAAAATTGGATAATTAAACCAATTAATGATTACAGTTTATTATAAATTAATATACTAATTACGTGTGACTAGAATAAATTATTTAAAATAAATAAATAAAATTAAAAATAACATAAGTGAATATAATAAATAAATAAATTATTCTGTAATAACATAAGATATAGTTTAACATTAAAACTCATTATTTTAATAAAAATAAATAAATACATAATAAATAAATAAATATATTAATTTATCAATAACATAATATACATTTTAAATATTATTATTTAATAATATATTAACAAAAAATAAAAACTAATGGTTTAATTAATTGGATAATTAAACCGACGATGTTTAATTTTTCCTAACTTAGGAAAAATTAAATATCGTCTTCGTCTTCCTCTGCGGCGATCTTGACAACGGCGACGACAGCGGGCAACGGCGATGGCGGCGGGCAACGGCGACGGAGGCGACGCTCCGACAGTGGGCCGAGAGGGAGAAAATAGGGAGGCCGAGAGAGAAGAGAAGCCAGGAGGCCGAGGGGCTCTGGCCTCCCGTGCTCTGCGACGGAGGTCGGGAGAGGGAGGAAGGAAGGCCAACGGGGGGCGGAAAGAGAGGGAGGCCGAGGGGCTCTGCGACAAAGCCTCCCGTGCTCTGCGACGGAGGTGGGGGCAGAGGGAGGACGGCCGACGGTGGTGGGGACAGAGGGAGGAAAAAAAATCGCGGAGGAGGGAGGGAAGAGAGGGAGGCCGAGGGGGCTCTGCGTGTGGAGAGGCTGGCGAGAAGGGGGAGGGGAAGAAGCAACGCGCGTCGCGCGTGGAAAACAGATGATTTGCAAAATAGGTAGGAAACAGCTTTCCCCCGTTTTTGCCTGAGCGAATGAAATGGTGTTATCTCACTTCAATTCAAGTCATTTTAGACTAATGCCATAAATGGGATGAACTAAGTAATGCGGGGGTAATTCATTCCACTTCATTGTGGACTAACCCCCCCCTTATGGGCTGCTCATTTCAAGTGGGAGGACACTTCTCTCTCGCTAGAGGTTTCTTCTTTCTTCCCATTTTTGCATTCATTTTGGTGAGTCTCTCAGAAGTTCCCTAGGCCTTCTCCCTCACATGCAACAGAGAAAGGGGAGGCCCTCACTTTCTTTTCAAAGAATAAAAACCATAAAAATAAATTAGTATCACATTGAAAGTGAGGATTTAGAAATTGTTAATATTACTGGTACTAATGTTGTTGAGTCAACTATCTCTTATTTCACTAACCCCTCATGTTTCACAAGCCTATATTAATTGATTATCCAAATTGACATGTATGAGCACAACAATCTGGACCACATTGCTCTCTATCATTGTGGGCATGCCATTAAGAAGTTTGTTGAGAACATTAATTGATTATCCAAAATGACACTTATGAGCACAATAACTGGACCACATTGCTCTCTATCTCTGAGGGCTCGCCATTAAGAAGTTTGTTGGCAAATAATTGTACCACAAAAGAGTTAAAGGCAACGATACGTGGAAGGATATGTTTGAAAGAGCCTTACATGACTCTGACAATAAAAAATCTCATTATGCCAGAATTAATATGGTGAAGTTTAGAAGGAGCCTCATTGGAAGGAGGTCTCATAGAAGTGTCTCAGTTTAAAGATGTTTTAGTTATTTTAGTATTCTATTTATGTAAATTTGTTTAATTTTTTTAGGACTTCTTCTTTAATGTTTACTTTGGGTGCAACTAGGACTTAGGTAGTTTAATTTAATCTGATTCTACTTATTTTCACTATTGTAAATAGAAGCTCATTATACTCAGTTATAATCAAGTCAATGAATTATTTATCAATATGGCATTAGAGTAGGGTCTTTAAATTGGTGTTGCGTCAATTTATAGAGATGATGTACTTCTCTCTCTTGATTTGGTTTTAATATAGTCTATTTTTTTTTTCATTGTCACTTATTTCCTTACCCCAGTTTATTTTATCTATAAGTCCTAGTTTAGGGTTTGGTCTCTCTATTACTTGTAAGCTCTTCCTCCTTGTATCAACTTTTGTCTTTGTATTCCATCACCTTCAAAATATCTTGTTTCAACTAATCTTGTTGCCACAATGCCAAGTTTTTTGTCCTGCTTTTTTCTGCCAAGAAAAGTCAAATCAAGAGTCATCCTACAACAATCACCTTTGAGATTAAGAAAGCACATTACATTAAGGCTCTTGTGGCCACATGCCCATGTTTTCCTTTATAGGAGGCTGCAAAGGCCGATCTGTTGCTTGTCTCCTCCTTCCCTCGTCAAATTCAATCTTCTACTCGAGAAGTGGTGAAACCGCTACATGGAACTATGTTAAAAGGAAATCAGCATGTCTGTTAAAAGGAGCCACCCACGAGTAGGAGTGGAATGGGTGGTAAATAAAGCACAAGGTGGTATGGTTAGTAAATAAAGGGAACTTCTATAGAGATGACATAGAGTTTTAATAATACAAGCTGAAGTATGTACTCTTATGTCTTTTTTGTTTCTGAAGGATGTAGCCCTAAGAGCATTATAGTCTTTGTAAACACCTTGTCAAAACTATAAATAGAGCTTCAAGGCATGGGGAAGAGCATTAAGCTCAATCCTCTTAACCACAAATTTGTACTCTCTCTTGTCTCCTCTTTCTCTATATTGGTTTCTCCTCCTAGCCTCTTTATGAGATAGAGCTTTTTCCCTCTCCTTCCTCTTCTCTCTTCTCTTAATCCCTCGTTATTATTATGTGAAGAAAGCCCTAGAAATCAACATGGTATCAAAACAAATTATGTAGGGCGTTAATTGAAGGCTGCTCAAAATTCCTTCCTTGGTGAAGATTCAACTCATTGAAGAGAAGAAACCATGGATGGTCAAGCATTGGTATCTTCATCCTAAAGATAAGTTTATTCTTCCTCTTAAAATTTTAATTTGGTTGATATGTTTTTCTATTAAGGAAGATCAACAATTTCTTTTTTCCAAAGCACCTCTTTTTTCAAGCAATTCAAAGCACTTATTCTTCCCCTTAAAAGCTTATTTTTTGTTTTCTCCATCCTATGCAAGGAGATTTGTTGACGGGAAGCTCTCTCTTGTTTTTTTCTTTTAGTTCAGCCACTTTTCGCAATTAAGAACTTTTTTCCAACGGGGCAACTTCTTTTTATCTCTCTGGAAACTTGTCTCTTTTTATGATTGGATTCCTTCTTGAGTTAAGATGTTTCACATTGAGTTCCTTGCACTCCTTAAGGGAAATTTCCTAAATTAAAAGCCAAATTTCATGGGCTACTATTTGAGGCCCAATGTTATTATTTTTAGAAAAAATAAAAGGAAAAATAGGGGAAAAAAGAAAAACTTCCCATCACTCAATTACCTTTATTAAATTTCTATGCTCAATATAGCAAGTAAACATTCCTTTTTAAAAAAATTCCATATTTGGTCTCTTAGTTTTTTTTTTCTTATGAGATCATTGATGAAGTCCTCAGTAGTCCTCCAAAAAAATGTCATAAATCTTTTGAAGAATGTTAGGAGTAGATTATAATTTAAAACATGTGTTCCAAATTGCTTTGGCTATTTCCTGGTACTCCATATTGTTTGCCACATTTTCTTCCATATTATTTATCAACCAATTGATAACTAGTGCATCTTTCCTTAACCATTTGTGGTAAGATGACTCATCTTCATGGAAAGGAGGCTGGATTATGTGCCCAACAAGGTCTCAAGTAATCAACAAAGGTTTCACACATTGGGACCAAAATAAATAATTACTTAATCCCTTTAGTGGAATTGTGGTAATCCTCAAAGGACCACCCTTGCTGAAATCAGCAAATGTAGAGGAAGAGGATGTATTTGAGAATTCAAACACGATGACTTCAACAAATTTTTTCCCCATAAACCAACGCCTTCAACTAAACTTTTGAAGGAAGAGGACAAGAGTAACAAAACAACAAACACTTGATGTTATAGAACGTGAAACTATGCACTAACAAGGGATTGAATTCACGCTAACATCCAAGGAGAGAAACTGACAAATGGAGCATACATGCATGGTTTTCTTCATGATTTTTTTTCTCCTTCTAGGTTCTGAGACAAAACATTAATCAGCCAATAACAATTGTTAATTGGCTAAGAAAAAAAAATGAATTAATCCCTAGTATGAAAGTAATCCTAAACACAACAGAACAATAGATTACTTTCTATACAACTCTTCAAACCCTAACTTAGGGTTTCAATGAATTAAGCGATCAACAACTCTTTCAAAAAAACATAAGTGAAGGAGGCCTTTAAGAGGAGTTTTTGAAATCCTAAGGACAAATTTTTGGCATTGAAATCAAATCAAAACCATGAGAAACCAATTCAACACATGTGCATGATATTTCAGCCCTAGGAACTTGGAAAAAAATGTGTTTTTTTAAGGGAGACTAGAGATGATTATGGACGAATTTATAAACTTCAAAAATAGGAATTGGATGCCTAGTAATGTAAGACATAAGGTGGAACTTAGCTGGTTAAAGAGAGACCATGCTGAATTGACTTCAGCCCTTTCTTTTCCTCAAAGAGTGGTCGAACCTTCTTGTTTGCTTGAAGGCTGATTTGAGGCTTCTTTTCTCTAAACTTGCATAACTTGAACTACTTTAATTTAAACCTTAGAACCACTACTCTAATACCATGTTAGATTCTATGGTTTAATCCATAGGTATCTTAGTTTGAGGAGAAGAAAAAGGTAGAAGAAGGAAAAAGGAAGACGAGAGAGTAGCTAGAGCACGAGTTTGAGAGAATGAGGTAGGGTTTCGGGGAGCTCGTGTATGAGCCTCCTCCCCCTCTCTTTCTTATTTATGTAAGTGGGACTGGAATGGCCTGGTACATAAGAAAACAAAAGAACACTCAAACTTTCAACTAATTATAACTTATGCCACTCGCCCTCATAATGGCATAAAATACCACTTGAAATTCTTCAACAAGTTTCTAATGCCTTATTTGTTCCTTAGTTTCAACTGAGTCTTATGTCCTTTTACCCACTTATAGAAAAAACTACTTTTTTTTTTTTACTTTTTCCCCTCTCGTTGTGTTTTTTAGGTCAACAAGACGAAACAAGTGATTGGTGGCTGCCCCAAGAGAGGTCTCTACTTTCTTGATCCCTCAATTCTAACAATTGTAGCAACAACTAATAATGAGTAATACAATGGCATAACTGGCTAGGTCATCCATCATTGTCAAGTTTAAAAACATTAGTTCAATCAATTAAATCCATTTCCCAATTACCTTGTGAGTTTTGTGAGCTTAGGAAACATCACAAATCTGTTTTTTGATCCGGACAAAACAATGTGTCTTCTGGTTCTTTCTCATTGGTTCATTATGATTATTGTCGAGTTACTTTGTTATATTTGATGAAAGTCCGATTAGAAGTTTTTTTTGTATCTATGACACTTTCTATGCTAGGGCTGAAATTCATTTTCAAAAGAAAATTTAGGTCGTTAGGTTTGATAATACTAAAAAATATTTCTCTTATCAATTTCAAACTCTGTGTCAACAAAAGAGCATTATTCATCAATCATCATGTGCCTACACACCACAAAAGAATGGTGTTTATGAAAGGAAGAATAGACACCTCATTGATGTTTTTGAACACTTATGTTGTCCATGAACATCCCCCAGTATTATTGGTCATATGGTGTACATATAACTAGTTTTCTAATTAATTGTATGTCTGACAATGTGTTACATGATCATACACTAATATCTTAATTCTTCTTTGATGCATCTCCTTTGTGCACACTTTGAGTCCTCACCAAAATAATTCGAGGCCAATAAGTGTATCTTCCTAGGCTATTAAAAAAATCAAAAGGGGTATGTGTGTTACTCCCACAGTATGAGGAAAATATTTGTTTACATCAATGTAACATTCTTTGAAGATCAACCATATTTTTTCAATTGGTTCCACTCCTAGATTTCAATCTTTTGTACGGAAGCCCAAAACAGTTTTTTATTGGACCCAAACTTTCTACAAGGAGAGCAACCATCTCCCTTAGGACTTGTGATCTCTGGCTCTCCCATTGCTGACCATTCACCTATGGAGTCTCATGATGTTATTGAGGTACATTCTCCTCCACTTTCCAGTGTTGTGTATGGACCTCCTTATGACACTAGACCTATTGCTTTTTGCAAAGAACCTCGTTCAAGCAAGACTCACCTTATTGCAAAATTTCTATCCACACACCAATTGTCTTCGAGTTATATTTCTTTTTGAATTGCAATATCATCTTCCATTTTACACTTATTGAATTAGGTGACAATATTGATGTTGGCAAATTCCAAAGTTGGAAATATGATCTATCTCAGAGTTACAAGACCAGATATCTCTTATTATGTAAGTATCATCAGTCAAGTTATGCATCAACCTCGATAGTCTCATTGGACGGCATTAGAGAGAATTCTCTAGTATTTGACAAAAAAATCTAGGCATCAAGGATTGTTATATAAATGCCATGGACATACTGATATTGAAGGTTTTACAATGAGAGAAACCAACTTTTTATTACAATACAACTATAGGAGGAAATCTAGCCACCTAGAGAAGCAAAAAAAAAAACAAGTGTTGTAGTAAGATCAAATGTTGAGGCATAATACAAAGCTTTGACACATGGAGTAAGTGAGTTATTATGGCTTAAATGATTAATGATAGAACTAGGTTTTCCAATAACTAAGCCCATGCAACTCCATCGTGACTATCGGGTGGCCATTCACATTGCAACCAACCCACTCTTCCATGAAAGAACAAAGCACATTCAAATAAATTATCTTTTTCTTCGGGAAAAATTGCATGTCAATGTCATTATATATGTAGTACATTCCTTCCAAAAATCAATTGGAAGATATTTTTAAAAAGGCTATTTTAGTAGGACTTCTCTCTATCAATTTCTCCAAGCTGGAAATATTTGATGTTTTTTCACCAACTTGAGGAGTGTTGAAGATGTATTAGTGGCATACTTTTTAATCAGGTAGATGAGTGTTACAACTTGTAATTAGGAAGTACGATAATTTCTTTTTATTTACCTCACATGCTAGGATTTTTTAACTCTCATCAATAAGTAAGAACTAAGGGGGAGGATATGCCCATTCCAATAAGCTCCCCTAATTGAGCACACCCTACTCTCTCCCTCACAACTCGTGGTCTCTCTCCTAGTTTCTTTTCTTCTTCTCTTCTTTTCTTTTCTCTTCATTCTTCTCTCTTACTCTAGAATCTTTTAGATATGAAGCTAATAGTTTCTTCAACATCGTAAGCAATGTTCATTCTCTACAATATTTTTCTTTGGTTGTTTCTTATTGTTTGTCCTTTTCCATAATAAAACATTTCCCCTTTTGTCTAAAGGTACTATGTTGGCCAGCTCTCTCTACTAGTTTTTGGCTTCTCAATGACTCCTAACTCCCATTGAAGTCCTCTAGGTTCAGTCTGGTACATCAATCTAACAATCCATGTCAAACTTTAAATCTGAGTGAAAGGTAGAAGTTATTGTTGTCTTATTGTCTCCTCAATGTCTCTTTGTTCTTGGCGGTTGTCATTGGTTCTTAAGAGCTTTGTCATTGCTTTAACCATTGGATTCCATGGGAAAGTTGTTCTATTTTGTCTTAGAACATTGAATTCTTATTCTTATTTGTTCATTAGTTGATGTAGTTTATGGGTTCGAGCTATATCTCCTCAAAAGTTGTTTTTTTCCTTGTCATATAGTACAAACTTACAAATATTCTATTGAGTCCAATTTCTGATATAGTCTTCTTGATCAGAGATCATTCCATAATGTCAGTAAAGGGTGGAAGATGGTTCTTTCATTTCAAGATACATGCTTCATGTGGGAGGTACTTTATTGTTGTAGTAGTTTTGAGTTGTATTAATTTTTAAGTGGATGTTCCTTCAAGTTAAGAAATTAACTCAGAGCTAATTCCAACACTCCTTATTTTTTGCACATACTTATCTACTACCACATCCAGTGGCCATCCTATAAGCAAGAAAACGATCAGATCTTATTCTCTCTACATCAGTAGCATCTGATATAAAGAGTGGAACATTAAAGAATCCAAACCATATATGAAAATTGCATAAAATTTTGTATGGTTTGAAGTAAGCTCTTAGCGCTCATGATTTAGTGAATTATTAGAACAAAATGGGTAGAAACGTGTTTACCTTGTGACATGAACAAGATTTGACTATTATGTAAACCTATGTGAATGATATTGTTTCACCTCCTTCTATGAGTAATTTTCTATGTGAATGAAGTTGATAAGCGAACTTTCTTTCTTCCTTGGACGTAAGGTAATTCAAACTGAAAATAGAACCTTTTTGATTTAGTCCATACATACAAGGTTTAAAGAAATACAATTTGAAACCTATAGTTAGCACACCCATTTGAGTGCATCTTTAAATGTTGACTAGGATGATTCTTGTAGACCCATAAAATCAGAAATCATATAGAAATACATTAGGGTCTCTACCTTTCTTGCAACTGGTGCGTTATGCTTATAGTTTTTCCTATGTGCTAGATTATGATTCGATCCTAAAGAATCACAATGAGAGTAGTTGTAAAAAGATTTTTTTTTGTTGTTAGTATTTTGGTATTAAGAACTCAACATTCAACCTTATCCTATCTATTAAGACAATTCAAGTGCCATTAACTTAAGGAAGAGCCTAACTCACTAATCTCGAACCAAATGCATTAAAATTGGATAATACATTACTCAAAATTTGGTTCAAATTAGGCTAATCAAAATTTTTTTTTCTTACAAAAAACCATGAGCAAATATTTCCAAATGCCTTTAGGAGTTCATTGATTCTCTAACTTGGAGGTGATTTAGGCATGAACAACTTTTTTTAGACTAGCTAGCTCAGGGTTAGTGATGATTAATGGTATCCCCATTAGAAATTATGTTTAGCCTACGATGTTGATTTTTAGGGTCAACACATAAAAGATCTCAAGGGAAGGAGAGAAGAGAGGAACTCTAGCTCTTGGGAGAGAGGAGAGAAGATGAAAATAGAGATAAAGGTGTAGGGACGAATTTGAGCCAAGATGAATGGGTTTGAATATTCTACCCTATGTCTTGAGGCTGTATATATTAATTGTGGGATGATGTTTACAATGGCTACAATGCCCTTAGGGCTACATGCTTCCAAAGGAAAAAGACATAAGAGGATAAACACCAGCTTGCATAATTAAAATTCTTTGTTATCTCTGTGAAATTTCTCCTTATTTACTAGTCTTGCCACTTCTACACATGTAGGTGTTTTTTAACACTCCCCCTCAAGATGGTGTTTGTAACTTCACTTTGCAAATAATCTTAGTAAAAAAACTTTTGTGCTTGAGAAGAAATTCTAATCTGTTGTGACTTAGTACTAAAATTTGATTTCATTGCTTTAATTCATGTTGTTCTTATTCATATCTTGCTTGTAGTCTTCATCTCGTTCTCCTCCTTACTTTGGATATACTAGTTACATGAAATTTGCTTCCCAAGACATGCAATTTTTCATTGTAGATTATATTTTTTCTTAAATGATAGCAACACTCATATTTCAATTTAGAAGGAGGCACAACCATTACAACACTTAATTTCCAATTTGAATTTTTATACATGAAGAAAATAAGAAGAGGACATATTTCAAATCAATAGAGTAATGATTTTGACCCGACTTGATTCAACTTATAGAATTCTTCATGGTAAATTGTGTCACCTACTTCATCCTTCAGACTTAGCCTTCTACTCTATCCTTTAAGGGGGGCTTGGTTAGTCAACTTGAAGTCTGAGATGAAGATCAACCGCATTACGCCCTTCATCAGTTGAAGTCGTTAGTGGAGCACAAATGACATTTCATTTGGATGTTGGGGATGAAGCAATCCTTCATCTCCACGTTATAAAAAAATTCAAGTGGTTTCCGACCCTTTTTGCCATTCATCCAAATGAAGGACGCGCGGGGGTTCGAACCCGCGACATTTGTTTTTCCCCTCTCTCTCCTCGCACTCCCCTGTCTCGTGCATCCTCATTTTCATTTTTTCCTCCCTCTCTCCCGCACCCCCTCTCTAGTCTCCTTGCGCCCTCGAAGTCTCTGCTCCCTCTCTTCTCTCGAACTCTCCTCTCCGGCCTCTGTCTCTACTCCCTCTCGTCTCCGGCCTCCGTCTCTCGGTTTTCTCTCGGACTCGCCCTCTCTCTCTCACCCCCCCTCTCGTCTCTGTGCCTCCCTCTCTTCTCTCAGACTCGCTCTCCGTTTTTCTCTCTCGCTTCTCCCTCTCTCTTATCCCTCTCGACCTCCCTTTCTTCTCTCTCTTCTCCCTCTCTTCTCCCTTTCAACCTCCCACTCCCTTCTCTCTCTCTCGCTATTCTCCTTTCCCCCATAAAACCTTCCGATTTCGTTTGATTTCCCTATTTCAATTTTGATTTTCTTCAATTTCCCCATTTCGATTTCGATTTCGATTTCGATTTTCCCATTTCAATTTCGATTTCGATTTCGATTTCCCCATTTACTCTATTGTATTAGTGATTTAATAGTGGTAATTAAATTATTGTTAACTCAAGCACTTGGTTTAATTAACTCATTTTTATAATTAATAAAATCAATGGTTTTATATTTAATGGAAAAATATTTTTAATTAATAATATGTAAAAATATATAGTGTGTTAAAGTTAGTATTTGATAGATTTTTCCTGTTTAATCATGACTTTTTTATGTTAAAGAACACCTTATATTATCAATAAATTAATAACTTAAATGTATTATATTCGTTTATGTTATTTTTAACGTTATTTTTTTTATGATTAATCATGTGCACAGTTAATTGACTCACGTAATTACAGTATTAATGTACAATAAACAATAATCTTTAACTAATATAATATATAATTAAATTAATTAGTACATTAATATATTTTAGTTATACATTAACTTAGTTATTGGTGTAGTAATAATGTTTATTTTACCTAATTTGATGTTTAAGTATTGTATTTTAATTAAGTATACTTTACAAGTTACTAATTCTCTTAGTTTCTGTGTTTTCCTCATTTGGGGGCACTAACTCTGGAAATTGTTTTCCAGTGGACATAAACTTGTCCACACTAACACCCGTGTTGAAGATGAAGATAATGTAGATGCATGAGATGAAGATGAAGATCAATTTTTCAGTTTGTTGACTAACCCCCCTAAGTTGGAAGGTAATGACAGTAATCCCAACTTAAAACAAAAATTAGTTATAATAAATCTAAAAATAAATACTCAGAGAGTCTTTCACAAAAGCCGAGTCTGTCCATTAAATTCATAAAACTGATCAAACTCGGAATTTCAGGATCCGAATCAGTTCGGATTCCGAGTCGGAAAACTACGATACTTATCATTTCTGCGACAGGTTTATCGTAATTTTGGCTGCAACATGATTTCCGGTCCCCGACTTTAAAAAAAGCGTGAACCAAGAGACGACCAGCACAGTGGCGTCGTAGCTATTTACTACCGCGGTCATTCCTTCTTTCTACCAACTAGTTACGACGACGACGAAGATGACGACTGCGAACACGAATTTGATTGCAAAAACCCATCAAGTATCATTACATATGGTAGAGACGGTCAACTTTTTTTTCTCCCTCCATCTCGTGCTTCCCTCTCGGACAGCTGCTGCTTCTGTTCTTCACAGTTCAGATTTTTCGTGTTAGAATCTTTGTTTGCAGACTATGAGAGCATCAACCAGAGGAATCAGACACTGGCTGGCCCTTGCAGTCATTCTGGTTTCTTTCTTGGGGGCAGCAAAATCCAAATGTAACAGAGGCTGCGAGCTGGCCCTTGCTTCTTTCTACGTTGTTCAAGGCCAGACCTTGGACAACATCTCCAGACTCTTCTCCATCTCCAGCGATGTAATCTATTCGTACAATACCAAAAAGCTCCCTAGCAAAGATATTTTAGCTTCGGATATCCGTATTAATATCCCCTTTCCTTCTTGCGAGTGCATCAACGGGGATTTCTTGGGCCATACTTTCCGCTATAATACTAAGTCTGGCGACACTTATTATAAGATCGCCTCCCAACTTTATTCCAATCTCACCACTGCTGATTGGCTTCAGCAGGTCAACACCTACAATCCGATCAATATTCCGTTAGATCGGGAGGTTAACGTGACAATTAATTGTTCATGCGGCAAGGCCTCCGTGTCCAGTGATTATGGGATGTTTGTGACGTATCCGCTGAGGTCTGGGGAGAATTTGTCGTCTGTTACTGCAGAATTGGAGTTCACGGACACGGGATTTGTGGAGAGGTATAACCAAGATGTGAATTTCACCGGCGGGCAAGGGTTGGTTTTTGTTCCTGCAAAAGGTAAATTCTTGAATTTGATCTTTGACTTCAATAATTGAGAGAATAAGCAATATTGAAGTTTTTTATTTTTCAAAGATTACTCATATGATGGTTCTGGAAGCACGATATTAGTCATAACAGCCACCACCAAAAAGCAAATCATTTTTGGGAAATAAAACAGACCTTGCCAATAGAATATTAAGCTCTAAAAACGTTAGACCTATCTAATTCTATCATGAGTTACTTTTAATATTGGAGGAATGATTTGAAACATATATTTGTGCTTTGAAGTTTGAACTGATCACGAACATGATGATCCTACAATTTTATGAGCGATTGTTGTTCTCAATGTGGTGCCTTTGATATGGTTTTCTTCGTTTTAGAAGAATGTCTGACAAGCTCTTAAGGAGCATATACCAGGAAGAGACTTTAATCTTCCACTCTCTTTTTTATTCTCTCATGCTGTCTGCAATGTGTACAGCATCTATGTGCACAAAAAATGCATGCAAAAAATTTGAGCGTTCTTTTTGTTTTTTACTTTTTTTGTGGTTAAATTATTTTTCTCCTTGAAGTTGATGGATTCAACTTTATTTATAGGTTGAGAGGTCAAGTGGATTCCCATCTTTTCATTTGAGATAATTTTCAGAAAACAGCCTTACTAGATACCAAATTTGTGAATATGGTATCTTAGCTGCCATATTACTTAATATGTCCTACAATTTAGGATTGTAGAGAAATGTGGATCCAATGTTACAAATATATATATATATATATTTTAACCAAAAAATCTAGTGACTTATATTACTAATTAAAAAAGTGTGTTATCTTACATGTTGTAAGTCGTATTTAAAGGTGGAGAGATAAATATAATATTTGAAAAAGAAAGGGCTGAAGGTGTTCACCTCTTGTCTTTAAGTGGAAGGAAAGGTGCTTTTTCTTCTTAGTTCTTATTGAACCAGGAGAGAAGGAGAGTGGAGGTACCTCTCCCTGCACATCTTTCCTCTCTGTTTCTGCTGGTAGGAAGGTGTGGGGGCCTATGCACATTCTGCGATGAAAAAAGTGCTCTTGGGTGGGCCATCTCTGTATTTATCATAAATGCGTCGAGGGGTAAATATGCCTTTGGTTAATGTGGTTTCTTGCCTGATATTTAAGCTGTTGTATGTAGCAACACTGTTATGGGAACTGTTCATGAATTATTCATCTCCATTCACAGAAAACTGAAGCTTCATGATATGTCCTTTTCCTCTTGTTGTTTGCAGATCTAACTGGAAGCTACAGGCCTCTAAAATCAAGGTAAATTTTAATTTGTTTGTTATGTTTTCTAGTTTATATCCTGTCTTTTTTTTGTGAAGAGGTCTGCCAGTTATCTAATGACATGGTTGACTTATTTCTTTTGCAGAACAGGTCCGTCAGTTATAATCTTGTCATTTGTCAACATGTCAAAATGGGATAACTTATTTGAGTTCCATTAAATTTATGAGGCTTTGTGGCTCTCATATTGGTATTCAAGCAGGAATTTCACGTGGAGCTGTAGCTGCAGTTTCAATTGCAGGGGCAATTGTTTTACTGTTTTTGCTGATTTTCTTATATCTCAAGGTGTTTAAAAAGAGTAAGGTGAAGCGTGCACCGTTATTTCCTTCTCAAGCTGAAAATAATTCAGTCCTACAACATAGGCATGGTAATCATTCTTGGACATATAACTGCTTCTCTCACCTCTCTCTCTCTCTCTCTTTCTCTTGCTTGTTTGTTTCATGCTTACATCCAATGCCTTCTAATTAGTGTGAACCTTAAGAGACATACTAATAAACTGCTAGAAGTATCAGGTACAAGTTTCTTACATGTTACAGTTTCACTCTCAGAAGCCTTTTGCTGTTATTTTTTGGTTTGTAGGGTTTCGCTTTTCCTCTGCAGCAAATTCCCAGTTTTCCACATGTGTCCCTAGTTTATGTTGAGAGACAAATGGAGAGTGATGCCCACTTCTCTGGGACTGTGGGATGGGTTAGGTCCGTGCTGGACTCCATTCTTAAAGGGATGGCCAAAGTATAACTTTGATTTCAGTTCTTAGGGGAGCTGCTTGCTGCAGACCTAGATTTCTCTGCTTGAGGAGGATCCCTCTAGTATTTTTCTGCAGCCTATGGAGTAGCTAATTCCATTAAAGAATTTCAAGAAGGGTGAGAGCTCTTTGAGGCCTTTTTTATTGTCTTCTTGATTGGTAGCGGTGACTCTGTGGGCATCATTAATTGGACAACTAGAAAATCATTTCGCCCAGGGTTTTGCACAAATTCTATGATAATTGAGGGTATTTGCTCCACACTTGCTATCACCTGGATGCAGCAACAAGGGATGCCAATGACATGGCTGACTTGTAGCTTAAAGTGGAGCTTCTTGGCAACACCTTGTCGTTGGGAACTTACTTCCCTTTGACTTGCCTTCTCCTTATCGGTTATGTATTTTTTGTATTATGTTTTATCATTCTTGTATAGTATCACCCCTGGTGGACCCATTCTACATCTCTCTTGCTCTCTGTTCACTCTAATACTTCTCACATTTAAAGGGACATATTTAAGCACTTGGAGCATGTTCTTCTAAATTATGTTATAAACAACTGTTAGACTTCAAATTATGATAATACTCTCTTTTATCAATATACGCACCTTCATAAAATAAAAAAACAACTGTTAGACTTCAAAACTATTTGTTTAGATTACTAAGTCTTTGATGTAATTTTCTCTGTATAATACAATTCTCAGCACTATTTCAAAAAAAAAAAAAAAAACTGATAGAAGTTGTAGGTGGCGAAAGTGTTTTTGGCTCTTGAATATAACTTTTATTTTTTTTTCTGATATTAGTCTCTCATCTATATGTCTTGTACATATGAACATTTAAGTCACCTTGTTTTACATGTGTTCTAATAAGCAACTTATTGAAACATCTAAAAAAAAAAGAAAGAAAGTGAAAGTTATATCTACAGCTAAAATTTAGTCACTGAAGGAAAAAATAATTACAGTTGAAGAATAATTTACTTTGGAGGTACCTAATATGGTTTATTGGAGGGCTTGTAGTTAAGTCAAGTGTCCTTTGCTTCTTTAATTTGGCTTGATATCACATGCCAGAACTATATACAGTTAGCGTGTTCTTTATGTCTCTTCATCTTATTTTACCTTTCAGATTTATAACTTTTGCTGTCCTTTGGCTGTTGTTTTATACTTTTAGCTTTATTTGTCAGAGTTCTGATTATCAATTACTATACAAATTATATGTTAAACTTTGGCTTAAGTCCATCCTAAATGACTAGCCAAAGTTAATAGGTCTTTTCCTAGTACAAGATCTTGTAGAAACTGAGTTTAAGAAGAAAATAGTAGAGAGAAAGAAAGGAAAACTGTGTGAGAGAGAAGTGATGCAAGAGGCTGGAGTGATTAGAGTTCAGGTTTAAACCATATTTCCCCTTTTGTATTAAGTGATTGTTTTACAAAGTTCCCAAAATCCCCCTCCGCAGCATATTACATGAAAAAAGCCCCATTTAATGAGAAATAAAATATAAAACTAAATGCCTAATGTTGGAAAACATTTTTAGGACTGAGGATGACAAATTCCTATGAATACCCATAAGTGAAAAGACCAAATACCATTTTGCATTATTTAATTCTCCTCCTCAAGCTGGAGCATAAATGTTTAACAATCCCAGCTTGTTTTAAATGAAGTAAACTCTCTTTTACCAAGTGTTTAGTAAAGAAATCACAAGTTGGTTTGTAAAATGGATGTGGAGTTGCAATCTTTCCACTCCTAACAACATTTCTTATAAAGTAACAATCCACTTCAAAGTACTTAATTCTTTCGTGAAAGATTGGATTACTAGAAATAAAAGCTTCATTGTCATATAGCATAACCATGGGTTCCTTCGCAACAAATCCAAACTCGACCTTTAATGATGTTGGAAAACAGTATCAGGGGTAGTTTTGTCATTTTACATGGTCACTATTTTATGGTAAGGACACTTTCTTACTCAACATATGTCGATGTGTCTATGGTTCTATGTAATTATGTTGTGTATGTTAGGAGTTATGAGTCTTTAAGTGTATGGAGGGTATTTATGTCTTTGTACCATTTTTACTTAACTTAAATAAGAGATTTGGGGTCGTGCACGAACTCCAATGAGAGCTCTCCCATTGCTCTCTTTTCAGAAACTTTTCTCTCCTTCTCCTTTCTTCTTTCTTCTCTCAATTTCTTTCAATTCATCATTTTCCTATGACTTTACTCACATCAACTCACAAGTTGTGTGTACCATTTCCTGTTTTATACCTCAACACCAGACCTAGGTGCAATAGTTTGTTTCTTGCTACTACTTTTAACTAAATTTTCTCCAATGAAGCTATAGACAATCGCTTGTGGATCTTCTATCCAGTTTGAACTCAACATAGTCTACACTAGAGAAACCTTTAACATCAAGATGACCATGTGATTTGTAGTACAAGCCTTCACTTGGAAAGCCCTTTAACATTTTCAAAATTCTATAGATAGTGTCATATGATGTCTTGCTACGGGATTTTCCATAAATTGGCTACTCTCTAAGAAATATTTAGCCTCATTAGTGTGGCTTAGATCAATTTTCCAATGAAGTCTTCTATATTGAGGCTTGTCATTCAGTGCCAGACTCTGATCATCATGAATAATGTTATTGCTCTCCATTGGTGACTCTATAGGTTTCGCTCCAAGCAACCCTGTCTTTTAAGCAAGTTAAGGATGTACTTTGTGATATTTCCATCCCAAACAACCTTTAGCCATCTGTATCCCAAGAAAGTACGTCAAATGGCCGAGATCCTTGGTCTGAAAGTGTTTTTTTGTAAGTGTTTCTTTTACCTCATCTATTCCCTATAAATCACTACTTGATCAAACAATGTCATCAACATGCACTAATACTATGACAATTCTAAATTTCCATTTTCAAACAAACCTAGAATGGTCATAATGACTCTCAGAAACCTAAAGTACATCACTACTTTGCTACTTTGTTAAAATCTTCAAACTAAGTTTGTGGGCTTTGTTTGAATCCATTTATGGCTTTCTTCTATTGACACCTTCCCCTGAGCAATGTACCTTAGAGGTTGCTCCATATATGTCTTTTCTGGAAAATCACCATGTAGGAACTCTTCACATTTAATTGAAAAGGTGGCCTACCTTTGTTAGTTATAAAAGAGATTAGAATGCATACTGAATTAAGTCTTGCAATTGACTAAAGAGTGTTAAGGAAGTTTACACCATACATTTGAGTGTACCCTTTGCTACTAATTGACCTTCTACCTTTCAATCATTTCGTTTGGTATATTTGATAAATAGTCCTATAAACATCCACGGTTGTTGCTACATTAACAGGGGACATGACTGTCGTATTTGCCTAGATATCAGTGCATGCTTTTCTTCATCTATAACTAGTTCCCATTTTGAGAGGTTCAAGACTTCTAGCACATTGGGAGTAGAGACACACCAAGGAGGTGGGAAATGATCTATAATAAGGAGATAGGTAATCAAAATTTGAGTACAAGAGCATACCCCTTCCTTAAGACAATGGACAGGTCAATGTCTTAAGCAGATCTCTAGTTGAGGAGGATGATGGAGGAATCGAGTTGGGGGCCTTGATCAATTTGGTGGTATTGATCATCTTGTATTTCTTCATTCACTTGTGGTGTTGTTTTGGGTCTTCTTTGATACATCTACATGGGTTTTTTCTCACAACCAGACTTTTCACTAGTTGACACCGGAAATGGCATACGCTGACATTGATTTTCACTGTCCAAAGCATGTGGGGGTTCACAAGACGAGAAAATAAGGCAAAGTGTAACGTTGACAAAGACAAATAATTTCTTGTATCCGTTGTGTCTTTGTGAGTATCGTATAGACACTTATTTCATTGAGCAAAGGGATAACTTGTTAATGGAAAGAGCAAGGACATGAACAAAACAAACACACCCAAAAACTTGATTAGGAAGTAAAAGCAACTCAGATTTAGGTTTAATGGCTCCCAAGTGAACTTGACCATTTCAAATCGAGGACAACATGCGGTGTATCAAGTAGCAAGTAGTTAATACCGGATCTCCCCAAAAACTCTTTGGAATCTTTTTTTCAAAAGGTACGTGCAGTGTAAAGAAGGTGGCGGTTATCTCTTTTTGCTACTGCATTGTTTTTGTTTCACATCCTCCACTAGTTGTCTTCGTTGTATGGAGATCCTAAAAATATAAAAAAGTAGGATAGAAGGTTGCTAAGCAGTTTAAATGCTTTGTAATTTGACCGAATAAAGAAAACTAACTAGAAGTTCAGGAATATAATATATAGGTGACCCATTTTTTTTTTTTTTTAAAAAAACAGTTGACAAAGACAAAGTAGCATGGCCTTCACCACCGATATTGGTAGAGGAACCATCGGCAGGATAACAAAGCTTTTTGAAGTTGAATGACTCAAAGAGGAAAACTGAGATGAGTTACCTGTCATATATGTAAAGGCCCTGAAATTAGTGAGACACTTATATGTGGGAGAAGCATGAAATGCAGTTGCATCTGATTGTGCCATAGTAGAATTGGTACTTGACTGTATCAATTTAATCGCTTCCTTGAGACTGATGGTAGTCTCAATTTCAGTGGCCCACTTGACTCATGTGATGATTGATTTGTTCACGTTATTCTACAGTGATCATATTCCAGTCATTACAACCACGACCTCTGCCCCCACCTTTTTGGCGTCTACCTCTACCACCTCCTCTAAAAGTGTCAGTTTTACCTTATGATGGAGTTAGGCAGGGGCTGAGACATACACTGTTTGGTATTCTGATCCATATTTGGAGCAATTGCATTTTCTGCTCTCATAACTATGGCATGAACCTCGGGGAAAGAGGACAAATCTATGAGCGTCAGGGAGAATGTGCAAATCAGTACTAGACAACATCTGAGTCCTAATGGATTCATTTTTTTGGCCCTAAAATAGTGAAGAAACTTGACATCGATATCTTCCTTTTGTTTTCTCAATTTATCCTCATCCACAATGAAGGGATGACAGATACTAATCTCCTATAGGACTTCCCTCATCTCACTAAAATACTTAATGTTGCTCTTCTCCTCTCTTTGTAAGAAAAAGAGTAGGCATGCTAGTCATAGACTGTCGAGTGGTTGTTTTAATGGGAAAAAATGGACTTCAGTGTCACAGTGCATCAAATGACCACGGATATGGTGTTCCATGTTATTGACTTACAACATCACAACAATAGCATTATCTTTTTTCCAACCCTTTGGAAAAGATGGAGATCTTCAAAATGAGATGATCTTCTGTCTTGGGTTGGCTGGAGCTGGTGGTGTTTTCAAAGACGTCAGTGGAGACCCTCTTCTATCCTATGCTGGGCCGGTGGGTATTGCTGACTCAAATACTGTTGAAGTCAGATTCGGCCTCCAAATCTTCAAAGAGCGTCTCCATGACAAGCTGCTTATCGAAGGAGACTCAAAGACTGTCATCAGCTAGTGTTCAAAAGATAGCTCCCCCCCTTGGCGCCACTGGCCAACCATTGATTGTATTGCTGACATTGTGTCATCCATTCATTGTAATTGGAACCTCATTCCTAGATCAGCCAATTCTTTGGCTGATAAATTGGCAAAATTCGGAACCTCCCAGCAATCTCTCATTGTTTGGGAAGGCTTCCCCCCTTGTAACCTGCTCTTTTGAGCTCCCTCTTAATAAAATTCAGCATCATTTCAAAAAAATAAAATATGAGATGGTCTTTCTCCCTACCTTCCACATACATTTTCATTGCTCTAGACCAAAACAGATAATTCTTACCATCTAGTTTGTTGGTAGTAACATGGACCTGGGTTGATCCTTGTCCTCTTTGGCTTAGCCCATGGAGTATGAGTCAAATCTCATTTTTACTGGAAGAAGCCACCTTTAAGCTTAAAATCCAGACTACCGAGCAAACAGTCCATACAATCAATACACAGCCAATAAAAAGTGCAAAAACAGCACCCAGTACCCACCACAGAATGCCAGATGAACCAGTGACTAATCTGTCACATTTTGTTCACCATAAATCATGCATAAAAAAACTTGCAATTCTGGGCCTGTAAGCATGGATACACCACACCCTGTGTCACGCAGTTAGATTTTGGCTAAGTCCGTCTAGCCAAGCGGAATATCTACCCCGTGCGGCCTAGTTCTTCCCAAGAACTAGTCAGCCTCCTTGTGCCTCGGATCTTCTTCCCAACCTCCCACACTCGATGTTGCCAAACAAAGGGACAATGGAAAGACCAAAGAGATGGAAGAGAAAAGCTCAACTCTATTGAAGGCTAAAACTCTCTATACACTTGGAGAGCAATGAATGCAAAGAATGCTCAAGAATCAGAATGTTTTCCAAAGGGAGAGGCCCCTCCTATTTATAGCCTCCTCCCTTGCCTTTAGAAGGTTCTAGAAATTGCTAGAAACCTGGTTGTTGTCCCTGACCTCTAGAAAGTTCTAGAGGTGCCCAGAAAACCCCTTAGTTCCAGAGATTTCCCTCTTCTGGTACGTTCTGGCGTCTTCTGGCGCCTTCAGGAGTCTTCTGGAGTCTCCTGGCGCCTGGCCGGGCGCGCCCCTCCTGGAGTCCTGCATGCGCCCCGCCTGGAGTCTTGCCGCGCGCCCCGCCTGGAGTCCTGTGTGCGCCCCGCCTGGAGCCTTGCCGCGCGCCCCGCCTGGAGTCTTTCTGTGCGCCCCGCTTGGAGTCTTGCCGCGCGCGTGCGCTTGGAGTCCTCGCTGCGCGTGTGCGCTTGGAGTCCTCGCTGCGCGCGTGCACTTGGAGTCCTTGCCGCACGTAACCCCATTTCGACCCGCCTCTGCGCGTCTGTTGGTGCGCTGCCTTGCATGCGACTGGCTCAGTCTTGTGTGCTAGGCTTGCTGACGTTGCTTCCCAAACTTGAATGGCTGCCATACGCGCTTCCCCTGCCGTATGCGCATTGCCTTCTCTTGTGCTGGAGCTGTGTGGTGGGCATGTGGGAGTGCCATCTGGACCCCGCTGGCTGCCCCTCGTCACATACTCCCATCGCCATAATGCAGACGTCCTCGTCTGCGCGCTATCAACATGCACCACTCCCTCATGGTTGGCTTGCAGCTTTGACACATCCGTCCAAATGTGACCTTCTTGCTGCCTCTGCCAGCAGTTCCTGAAACTGGCGTCTATCTGCTGTCTCTCCTAGCAGTTCCGGAACTGGCACCCCTCTACTGCTTCCTCTAGCTGTACCGGAATTGGCACCTTACTGCTGTCTCTCCCAGCAGCACCGAAACTGGCGCCTCCCTGCTGCCTCTCCCGACAGCACTGGATTTGGCACCTTTCTGCTGCCTTCACTAGCAGCACCGGAACTGGCACCTCACTGCTGCCTCTCCCAGCAGTACCGGAACAGGCGCCTCCCTGCTGTCTCTCCCAGCAGTACCGAAACTGGCGCCTCTCTGCCTTTCTCAGCATGACATCCCGAACTTGTTCCAGACTCCCGTCGCCTCTTTGGGTATCTCCTGGGTCATCTCCTCTTTTACCTCACGAAAGGCAGCTAAGTAGGTGGGGCAGTCCTGCTTAAACCCGCGCTTGAGTTGGAGGGCGCTGATTGATCCTTCATTGGTCTTAAAACCATTGATCACACAAGCCCCTCCCTCATCAAGGATGCCTACTACGCCTAGTGATGGTAAAATGAAGGCCTTACAAGTTGTGAGGAAATCCATGCCGAGAATGACTGTGAAGTCATCCATGGGTATAAGGGTGAAGTCCAACTTCCCAACCCATTCTCCAACACTGGTAGAAACGGCTTTGGCTACACCCGATACCTCTCTTGCAGCGGAATTCACGGCCTTCATCCGGCTGCTATCTCTTGTAGCCTTGAGCTTCAAGCGTCTCGCTTCCTTCTCCGAAACGAAGTTGTGAGTTGCTCCCGTGTCTACCATGGCCTTGACCTGGAATCCATTGATAAGGACATCCAAGTAGAGAAGATTACGGTTTGGCCTTACCTCATTGGCACTCGTCTTTGCCTCCTTCGACCGGACAACATTGAGCAACGATAGAGCCCCCATCCGTGGCTCCTCTTCTTCGCTCTCAGATTGGGCAGCATCTAGCATTCCCTTCTTGGGACAATCTCTTGCCATGTGCTCCCCCTCACAAACAAAGCATTTTAGAGGGTGTTTGAAGGGCTTACCTCTATCATCTTTCTTCTTGCTGTTGGTGTGGCGAGTGTTGGTGGGTTCGGTCCAATCCTTTTCTTTCTCTGGCCTCGTCTTCTTCTTTCCGTTGAAGAAGTTGTCCTTGTTTGGCCGAGCAGCATTGTCCTCTGACTTTCGCTCATACTCGGTCAACCTTTCAGCCGTGGCTCTGGCTGAAGCCAAGGACTTTACCTCCCTTCTACGAAGTTCGGTCTTTGCCCAAGGCTTTAGCCCAGCCAGAAATGAAAAGAGTCTATCCTCGTCGGACATACGAGGAATGCACAACATGAGTGAAGTGAAGGCCTGGACATATTCTCGAATCGTACCTTTTTGTCTGAGGGCACGCAGCTCCTTTCGAGTTTGATAGTCCACATCCTCCGCAAAGAAACGGTGTCGGAGTTCTCTCTTGAAGTCCTCCCATGTCTCTACCGGGGCTTCACCTCCTTGCTCAACCGAAGCCCTCCTTCTCCACCATAACACAGCATCATCCGCAAGGAACATCGATGCAGTGCTAACTTTGGCTTCTTCACTGGTCAAGTTAGAGGCAATGAAATACTACTCTACTTGCCAAAGGAAATTGTCTATTACCTTTGGGTCTCGTTTTCCAGTGAAGGGTCTTGGCTCCGGGATCCTGATCTTGACACCTCCTTGCGAACCTCCTCCATTCGCAAGGTCTCTTTCGCATAGAGTGAGTCTCGCCCGAACTTTTCCCGCAATGGTCTTGACCTCTTCGTCTACTCTCCTGATTTCGGCTCGCATCACGGCCATAGCACTGTGCACGTCGTCCTCAAATCCTTGGAACCAATCCGGGACAAGTAACCGTGCATGTGCAATGTCGTTCACGAACTCCTCCAGTCTTGAAAACTGATTCTCCATGCTAACAAGCCTGGACTCGAAATCACCAAAACGTAAATCGTTTTCAGAGAGTGATTCCTTACCTCTTGCTGCTACATCGCCGTTTGTGGATGCCATGGTTGGAAGTGCTGCTCTGATACCAGTTGTCACGCGGTTAGATTTTGGCTAAGTTCGTCTAGCCAAGTGGAATATCTACCCCGTGCGGCCTAGTTCTTCCCAAGAACTAGTCAGCCTCCTTGTGCCTCGGATCTTCTTCCCAACCTCCCACACTTGATGTTGCCAAACAAAGGGACAATGGAAAGACCAAAGAGATGGAAGAGAAAAGCTCAACTCTATTGAAGGCTAAAACTCTCTATACACTTGGAGAGCAATGAATGCAAAGAATGCTCAAGAATCAGAATGCTTTCCAAAGGGAGAGGCTCCTCCTATTTATAGCCTCCTCCCTTGCCTTTAGAAGGTTCTAGAAATTGCTAGAAACCTGGTTGTTGTCCCTGACCTCTAGAAAGTTCTAGAGGTGCCCAGAAAACCCCTTAGTTCCAGAGATTTCCCTCTTCTGGTACGTTCTGGCGTCTTCTGGCGCCTTCAAGAGTCTTCTGGAGTCTCCTGGCGCCTGGCCGGGCGCGCCCCTCCTGGAGTCCTGCATGCGCCCCGCCTGGAGTCCTGCGCGTGCCCCGCTTGGAGTCTTGCCGCGCGCCCCGCCTGGAGTCTTTCTGTGCGCCCTGCTTGGAGTCTTGCCGCGCGCGTGCGCTTGGAGTCCTTGCCGCACGTAACCCCATTTCGACCCACCTCTGCGCGTCTATTGGTGCGCTGCCTTGCATGCGACTGGCTCAGTTTTGTGTGCTAGGCTTGCTGACGTTGCTTCCCAAACTTGAATGGCTGCCATACGCGCTTCCCCTGCCGTATGCGCATTGCCTTCTCTTGTGCTGGAGCTGTGTGGTGGGCATGTGGGAGTGCCATCTGGACCCCGCTGGCTGCCCCTCGTCACACCCTGACACTAATAGGCCAGATCAGAATAAACAACCACTGAATTTATCAAATTCACAAATACCTAGTCTGTACAAACATGTATATTGCCTGAAGTCAACTCAATCATGGATCTGGGATAAAACAGCACTAAAACACAATTATAGCAGCAAAGAACTCCATAACAGCACCTTCACTCACTTGCAAAACGATAGAATTGCCCTGATTTCACCCCAAAAAAAACTTTTGAAGACCTGTAGGGTCTGTGCAGACAAATACTGGTTTGTCAAGCCCTAACTTTTTTGAAAAGAATGCGAATTGCAATAAAGGAGAAAGAAGAGATCACAAGAGAGAGAGGCCACAAGACAAAGGCCATTAACAAAACGGCCAAAAAACAAAAAGAAAAAACCAAAAACCTAAAGCAAAGACTCACAACTGTCTTAAACAGCACAAAGGCCATTAACTAACTGGTTAAGGCACAAAGAGAAATGAAGACACTAACCTGGAGTTTTGGTCAGAACAAAAAATTCAATTATTATCCTTTCCAAGTTGTTGGAGGTTCATGTAGAGCATAATATTTCTACCATATGTGACTGTTTTACTGTAATACTATGTAGAAATTTGGGTCAAAGGACAAAATAGAAGAGAGAAAGAAGGAAAAGCTCGACCGCTAAGTGATGCAATAATCCCTTTTTGGTGTGATAGTTTTAGGGAGTGTTTGGCATGGCTCTTTGGAGCCAAAAAGCTGCTCTTGCACTCAAAGAGCTACTTCCAGAGTTTAAAATGCATTGTGAACTTTCTCTTTCAAAGAGCTCATCTTGCAAAGAGGAGAAAATCACTTCTTTGGTGAAGATACAAAATGAAGCTTCTCCAAAGAGAAATATTTTCTTTTGGAAAAAGGAGATAATAGATATTTATTTTGACAAATATACCCTTAATAATGTTAAAAAATTTATACCTATACATGATATAAATGTAGCAAGAGGTCTCCCTTTTAACATTGGCTCATACATTCTATGTGGGACCCACCAAACAAATAATACACAAAATAGGCTACCTATTTTAGTTTACACATGTGAAAGTAGACCCACTAATCCTAGACCCATAATCTAGCCTTTAAATTGGTTATACATTCTATTATATTTACTTTATTATTAAACTTAATTTGAAAATAAGGGTATTTTAGTATTTTATCTTAAAAATAGGTCTTGATCTATTATATTTATTTTATTATAAACTTAAGGTAGTAAGGATATTGTTAGTAATTTGCCTTTAAAAGTTATTTCTTATATCATTATATCTAATATAATGCATAACTTCTTATGTAAAGCACTCTTTGGAAATAGTTGTAGCCATACACTACTTCCTCTTATAGAGATATCATAGACAAGAATTTTTTTCATAAAAACCTTCTCAAGAAGGCCTCTATAGAAATGGTTGGCCAAAAGCAGCCTTAAAAAGTTCCCAAAACGCCTCTCTACCTCATATTACATGAAATTGCCATCTATCATGTGAAATAAAATATAAATTAAGTACCTAAAGTTACAGAAGATCTTCTAAGATTAAGGGGGATAATTTCCTACTTGTACTCGTTAGTGAAAAGACTGAAATATCCTTTTACATTATTCAACATATCTTTCTAATCCCAAATCTCTGTTTTATCATTCTAAAACTCCCCCTTGTCTTAAAAGAGAAACAGTCGCCTCCATATGTAGGCCATCTTTATGATTCATACATGTTGTCCATTTTGAGTTGAGACTCATGAATGAGTACTTGCTCGAATACCATGTTAAAGTTAGGTTTAGGTTCACCATGAACAAAATTGAGAGGCTTTTGTTCAAGTAATAAACACAAAATCTTTCTAATTCTGAATCTATGTGGGCTTATTATAACATCATATTTAGGTGCTGCTATTAATTAAAAAATACTGTGTTGTTAGATGTTGATGGCTAATATATAATTCTTTTTAAGTAGTGTAAAGAATTTAAAAATACATTGATGTTGGAATTTTTATGGATAATAGTTATTAATCGTTTTTATTATGTGATGGCTATGAGCAAATATTATCTTATTTAAAAGCTTTTCTAACATGATTTTTAATGGAACGGTGTTCAAAATGTTTATATCTATGATATGTAACGTGTCAACAAATAACAAAAATCTCCTTGTCCTGAAGAGACACCAGATTTCAAATTGCTTGACTAAAACTTGATCTGTTTGTTACTTCTGCACACTAATGAACAATTAATCACTCCATTATCTCTTCTTTCTAGATTCAGTAAGTCCCCTGGATAAAATGTCAGAGTCAGCGGCTCTTGTTGGTCGAAGTTCTCCTGGACTGACAGGTATTACTGTAGATAAATCTCTTGAGTTCTCCTATGAAGAGCTTGCCAGGGCTACAAATGATTTCAGTTTGGCTAATAAGATTGGTCAAGGTGGCTTTGGGGCTGTTTATTATGCAGAGCTTAGGGGAGAGGTTTGTCTTTCCTCCATGGGGATAATTCTGTCTACTTGTACCTTCTTGGCTTTCTTAATTTTGGTCTCGTTATGTTAAATTTAGTTATTTTAGAGCATTGATGAGTAGCACACAGTGGTTATAGTCTTGGCTTTTGTTATTGTATCTGTGTTTTTCCATTGATTGTCTATCAAACCAGCAATTGGATATTTGACTAAATGGGTACATGGCAGGTTTTCTAGTCTGTGGTTCAAGTCTCACCAGAAGAAAGGGTGGTCTGAGTATGCGGCCAAAATTCATAAAAAGAACTTGCAATTGGACTGAAACCTAAACGTTCCCTAGGATGAGTCATTTAGTGCTAGGAACTTTTATGGTGTTATTTAATTTTATCTATTTTTAGTGGGAATGAGTTTTGAGTTTAGTGCATAGTGAGCGTACAGCTTTGTATTGGGTCCCTATGCGGGTTTGGAAGAGTGTTGGCTAAGTGAGATTTTGCTTGGAAGAGGGTTTAGTGAAGTATAGTTTGTGTGAACTAGAGAATTGCTTAGAGTAACTTGGCATTAGTACTAGGAGCTAGGGAATAGGTATTGGGTCAGTGCCAAAAGCGATTATTGTCACTTTTAAGATAGAGGACACTTTAGAGATTGATCTCAAAACAAAAACTCTCTCCTGTGTGCAAGAGATTAGGAGGTTGGATTTCCCTTGAAATAAACCTTGTAATCCCTTCTCATGAATCGTTCTCTTGTTACTCCTTTTCTAATATATCATGGAAAACCTCAAAACTTCTTCCATTTTACTTTCCTTAAAAAGTTAACATTGAGACAACCTAAAAGAAGGATAGAAGGATGGGTCCTACCAGTTTGTTGGTATTGGAGCAGTTGAATTATGGCTTAGAGAGGAATTAGGGACTTGAGTAACAAGTAGGTGCAGTGTGGCACCACTTTGAAGAACGATGGCAGCAATTGTTAAAGACAAAATATAGTACTACTTTGTGTTTGAGCATATCAAGTAGAGTTTGAAAAGCTGTCCAACTAAGTGGAAGGGTGGATTAAGAAGGCATTGTGTATTGTTATATAGTAGGTTTTGTTGAAGAAATTCTGGTTGCTGGGGGGGGAGGTATATTTGTCACTGCAGAATCTGATTGCATTAAGGTCTCCAACAACGAGCCAAAGGGATAGGCCATCGAGGAAGAAGGTCAGAGAGCTCTTCCCAAAGAAAGCGACGATCTTGATAGCTAGTGGGCCTATAAATTCCAGCAAGGCCCCAAGTAAGGCCGGTACACTTGTCCCGTAATTTAATGCCGATAGAAAAACATGCCAATGATATAATCCACCACATCAACAACTGACGAGTTCCTTAATAGCCAGCCATTCCAAATTAGGACATCGCGACAAGTCATTAACAGTGGAGTCAGACAGATTTTGACATTTAGTTTCTTGTAATATTACAATAGATGGATGACTTTTGACAAAAAGATTGCGCATAGTGGCACGCATCCGGGGGGAACTAATGCTGCATACATTCCAAGAAATAACAATCATTGATGGTCTTTGCTGTTAACTCCAGGGGTGGACTTGTCGCCCGACAAATACCCTTTATAGGTCACTCCTATTTTCTTGGCAAGTTCCATCATCTGATTCCATTTTTTCTAATCAAATTTACTTTGTTCTGATTGTAGTGCCATGAAGAATTGCTGTGTATGGTCATCCGGCTTGGTTTTGTAAAAATGTTGGGCTGACAAGTGGCTATGGGTGTGTCAGAAAGGCAGGGCTGCAGAAGTGGTTCAGAATTTGAATTCGGATTGCAGGGGGGGGGGGGGGGGGGGGGGGGGGGGGTGAGGGAGCAAACGAGCGGCTTGAGTGACACACCGGGTCATCTGAGATTGGGTGATCCAAGTGACTGGGTTGGTGATCATCGCCTCGACAAGAGGGAGCTTCGTCATCATCACCGATGTGCTCGTCGAAAGTAATGCGGATCTAGAAAAAAGCTTGTCCACTATTCAGCCTCAAAAAAGATTTCCTGGAGTGTTCACGGTTTGGTTTGATGAATAGACGGGCGAAATCAAGCCTGCGATGGTTTGCAGTGCAATGATCCATCCGGATAAGAGAGCCAAAGTGATTGGCGATAAGCCGAAAAACTCCCACGTTCCAAAGCTCTGGTGGAAGGCCAACAACCAGCAGCCATTGTCTGAAGCCAATGCTGTGAGAGGATGGGGACCAGTCACGAACAGAGGAGACTAAAGCCGGGGGGGGGGGGGGGGGGGGAGTTGAGAAGCCATCTAACAGTCTCCAGGTGATCGGAAAAGACCAACCATTTACTCGGATGCAGAAATGAGCATTGCAGTAGATAGCTGAGTCTTAGGTGCTGGAAAAACCAGTCGGAGAGAGACGAGCATCTTTAGTGGCCGGGGATGTCCGAAGAGATAGCGGCAACACAAGCCAGCCGCTCAAGTCCAGAGGTAAGAAAGTGTGGAGGGATCGGAATAGTGGGCTGGTCCCAGGTGGGAGCAGGTTTGGAATGTTTCCATGGAGGGGATGAGGAAATGCGGGTACCATTTGGGAGTTTTGGGTGCTAATTTTTTGGGCTGAAAGGGAGCGGGGGGAAATCTGCGTTGGGATGAAATGTTGTAGACTTTGAAGGAATTGGGATTTGTGTTCATGGTTTCCAAGACTGACACACGCCATGGTAATGTGGTCTCAATATTGCGTGATGTGGCAGACCTTGGTACTGTTCCGGCGAATGATGAGGAGACAGAAACACCAAGGTCCAAGCTGGACTAGAGCTCCTTGGACCTTGGCGAGACATTCTTTCATTGATTTATGGTCTCAGTTAGGTCATTCTTTCATTGATTTATGGTCTCAATTGATGGAATTGATAACTATTGATTCTAAATTGAACGAATTGGGTGTTGCATTGCCCTAATTGAATTCGGTGTAGGGCCCCTTTGACTACGCAAATATTGAAATTTGGGGAAAGTGTTTCCCTTGGTTAATTGACGCTCCGATGTACTGAATTGTGGTGTTTGGGGATGTTTAATGGCTGATTCCAACACAAGGGTTGCAATCCAAAGGACTGCTGAGAGCTCAGATGTGAAATTTTCTCTGTCTATTCAAATAACTACGATCCGGTTGAATGGATCGAATTATGTAAACTGGTCTAGATCAGTTTTGATGTAGTTGAGGGCCAGAAGAATGGCAAAATATATAAATGATGATCCCTCGGTACCTGTTACTGAAGATTGGGTGGCAGAAGATAATTTAGTAATGACCTGGTTGGTCAATAGTATGGAATCCAGATTTAGTGATTAGATTTTGAGTTGTAATAATGCTAAGGCAATGTGGACTACATTGGCTTCCATTTTGTCTCAAGAAAGTAATTTATCAAGGATCTATGAGTTATATGTGAAGTTCTTTAATATGAAGCGTGGAGGTAGATCAGTGACAGATTATTTCACTGAGATGAGGGGAGTACTACAGGAGATTACATTCCATCCTTTCACTACGAATGTTGAAGACATCCGTAAGAAAGAAATCAGATTCAAGTAGCCCGGTTTTTGGATGGTTTGGGGCATGAGTATGATGCTATTAGAGCCCAATTGTTGGTTAATGAGGATGTGAGCACTCTTGAGCAAGCTTTTAACAGAGTTCTTCGAGCTGAAGGTGCAGTTGTAAGTAAGAATGAGTCAGGTGGAGCCCTCTCAGAAGCAACTGCTCTTAACCTTCAATCTTCTACTGGTAAGCCCGACGCTCAGTTTCATGGTGGTAATAATAGAGGTAGAAGTTGCTCTTACACAACCCGTGGTCGTGGCCGAAATGATCGGGGGGATCGAAAATGTGTTTATTATAGTAGGACTAATCATATTTATGAGAAATGTTGGGACAAATTTGGTTAACCTACCTGGGCCAATTCTATAGTCACAGATAAGGACGCTTCCTCACACACTGGATCGTATGAGGAAATTCAGCAGTTATTACAACGATTGGGTCAACTGACTGCTTCATCTACTACTTTTCAGACTACCGAGACTCCTCCTTCTTCCTCAGTGAGTGCCATGATGGCTAGTACAGGTATGAATGCACTAAATGTGTCTCGTTCTCCCTCTTGGATCATTGATTCAGGAGCCTCTACACTCATGTTAAGTATGCCCTCTCTATTTCAGTCCATTAAGCCATCTCATTCATATCGTCGAGTTATTTAGCTGATGGATCCACCTCTCCCGTTCAAGGGGAGGGTATAGTTCGTACTACACAAATATCCTTAGATTCTGTTTTATTTATACCAGAGTTTCCAGTTAATCTCTTGTCTATGAGTTATTTAACTAAATCCTTAAACTGTTTAGTAACCTTTTATCCTACTTCTTGTATTTTCCAGGACTTGCAGACGAAGAGGACGATTGGTTCAAGACATGAGAAGGGAGGGCTCTACATGCTGGATGATGTATCCGTTTATCGAGCTGTAGCTCTCACTACTACAAATTCTTCTTACTTGTGGCATCTGCGCTTGGGACATCCTTCACCAGCTAAGTTGCGTCAGTCTTTTCCTTCTCTCCCAGCCGATATTTCATTTGATTGCGAATCCTGTCAGTTGGGAAAGCATCGTCGCTCCAGTTTCCCAATTAGTTCTAGTCAAAGCACCAAGTTGTTTGAATTAGTCCACTCTAATGTATGGGGTCCATGCCGGGTTCCTAGCCCATTTGGTTTTAAGTATTTTGTGTCATTTATCGATGATTTCAGTAGAGTCACTTGGGTGTATCTCCTACGGGAGAAGTCTGAAGTATTTGATGTATTCTTCAATTTTTTCAATGAAATAAAAAATCAATTTGGTGCATGTGTTCATGTACTTCGTACTAACAATGGTATGGGATATCTTAACCATAAATTTTTAGTATTTTGTGATTCTCATGGTATTACCCATCAAACATTCTGCCCTTATACACCACAACAAAATGGGGTGGCTGAACGTAAAAATAGACATCTCCTTGAGGTAACAAGGACACTATTATTGCATATGAATGTTCCTAAATATTTTTGGGGAGATGCAGTTTTAACTTTGTGTTACTTGGTTAATCATATGCCCTCAACTGTTTTGAGTGGTCAAGTTCCACTTCAGATTTTAAAACTCAATTGTAAATTGTTTAGTGTGGTTCCTTGTATTTTTGGATGTACCTGTTTTGTTCATATGCTTGGAATTTCGGTCGATAAGTTGTCATCTCGATCTGACAAATTTGTTTTTTTGGGATATTCTTGTCAACAAAAAGGGTACAAACGTTATGATCCTGTTCGACGAAAAACATGTGTCAGCCGATGTGACCTTTTTTGAACATACTCCATATTTTTCATCATCTATTGAGCTTCCTGTATCACCTAAATCTCCTTCAGACTGTTTTGTTCCTATTGCAATTTTGGATGTACCAGCGTCATCGAGTTCTTCATTGCCTCTTCGTGTTTACAGTCGTCGCTCTCGTACTCCTGCAGTGCTTCCAGCAGTTACCTCTACAGAGCTCTCTTCTCATGATCCAGCAGCTTCCTTATTGCCTGCAAATCCTATTGTCTCTGATTTGGACCTGCCTATTAGTCTACGAAAAGGTAAACGGTCTTGTACTTCTCATCCGATATCCAAATATGTGTCACTTGATTTTTTGTCCCCATCCTTCAAGTCCTTTGCTATGTCATTGTCTACTTCCTATATACTTCGTTCAGTGCAGGAAGCCTTGTGCTCTCCAGAATGGAAACAAACTATGGATGATGAGATGAGTGCTTTGGTGTCTCGGGGAACATGGAATCTATGTGATCCACCTGCAGGAGCAGCTATTGTGGGGTGTCGTTGGGTTTATACTATCAAATATAATGTTGATGGCTCTATTGAACGGTACAAAGCTTGGCTGGTAGCGAAAGGGTATACGTAGACTTTTGGAGTTGATGTCTTTGAGACATTCTCTCTTGTGGCCCGACTTACTTTGATACGTATCTTAATATCTGTGACTGTTAATAAGGGTTGGCCTCTCTTTCAACTCAATGTGAAGAATGCCTTTTTATATGGTGATCTACATGAGGAAGTGTATATGGAGCAACCTCCTAGGTATGTTGCTCAGGGGGAGACAGAAAAGGTGTGTAAGTTGTAGAAGGCTATTTATGGACTTAAACAGAGTCCACGTGCCTGGTTTGAAAAGTTTAATGATGTGGTACTATAATTTGGGTTCCATAGGAGTCATTGTGATCATTCTATGTTCCTACTTAAAAGGAAGACTAGTATGGTAGTTTTGGTTGTCTATGTAAATGACATTGTGTTATCTGGTGATGATCTTGATGTTATTACAGAAGTTAAACAATAGTTGACCACACATTTTCAGACAAAGGATTTGGGCTCTCTCAAGCACTTCCTTGTCATTGAAGTTGCTCGTAGCAAGCGAGGTATTGTTCTTTCTCAGAGAAAATATATATTGGATATGTTAAAGGAATATGGTTTATTAGGTGTTAAACCTATAGACACCCCCATGGAAGTTAATCATAATCTACATGACACCCAGGGTCCTACACTCAAGGATAAAACTCAATACCGACGGTTAGTTGGTAAATTGATCTATGCTATAGTTACCAGGCCGGATATTTCATTTGTTGTGGGAGTTGTGAGCCAGTTCATGGAATATCCTCAAAAAGTCCATTTAGAAGTTGCTCAGAGGATTTTGAAGTACTTGAAGGGTGCACCTGGAAAAGGTCTTTTGTATACTCATAATGGGAAATTGATGTACTTAGGTATTCTGATGCCGATTATGCTGGGTGTAAGATGGATAGACGTTCTACATTAGGCTCCTGTTGTTTTGTTGGAGGTAACCTGATAAGTTGGAAAAGTAAGAAACAGACAGTTGTGGCTAGGTCCAGTGCAGAGGCCGAGTATGGAGCAATGACTCATACAGTTAGTAAGCTTATGTGGATTAAGTTTGTGCTTCTTGAGTTTGGTTTTATGTTACTTGACCCTATGGTTATGAATTGTGATAACCAGGCAGCCATTTTTATTGCCAGCAACCCTGTATTCCATGAGAGAATGAAACATATAGAGGTTGATTGCCACTTCATTAGAGATGTAGTTATGCAGGGTAAGGTTGTAACTCCTTATGTAAAGTCTTCAGACCAGTTGGGAGATATATTTACCAAGCCTTTGGGGAGACGTGAACATGTATCCTTTAGTGGCAAGCTGGGATTGTTTGATATCTACTCTCCAGGTTGAGGGGGAGTGTTAAAATACAAGTTCAGGGGTATTTTGGTCATTTTTTAGATTTTCAATATTACATTTTTCTCTTATAGTATGGCTATTAGATAGAGAATGTCTTATTTTATCTCTAGTTAAATTTTCATTTAATTTAGACATGTATTTTAGGAGATATGTAATTTTGAGTGTTGAGGGGTATTTTTGTCCTATTATAAAATTTCACTTAAACCCTGATTATAAAGAAGCAGGAAGGGCCTTTCTGGCTGGGATTCCAAGGCAGCAAAGCTGCTTCTTTCCAGAAATCCATTTTCTCTTCTAGTTTCTCCCCAAATCACCTATAATAGTAATAATGTCATTCACATCAGAACCTGAAAATTCTTTAGACAGAGTATATACCTCACTAGAATCAGTCATATTGCTTTTATAGAGTCAGAAATCTGTTCAATTTCACTTTCCAAAGTACTTCTTATAGGCCAACTATGTGGGTTCGACCATGCAAAATTAGGGTTAGGTTAAAAAAGTGATGTGTGAACTTCAATCTTCAATAATCATTATACAATTTTCAAATTTCCAAGAAATCAATCCAAATAACCCTCAATTAGGGCTGACATCAGCCTAAACCAAGATGATGCAAGCAAGAGAAAAAGGATAGGTGGCACACATCCCAAGACAAGCATAAAAGACCTTTTTTAGGGTTTAGGGTAGTTAAATCATAGAGAGCTATTCTTGGAACAATAGAACCAGTAACCCTAGGGTTATGGCAGAAGGAAAAAGGAAAAATTGGATTTTTACCAACCAGTGACCAAAAAATCTGAGAAAACCCTTCTTCTAGGTGATCATCTTCTTCAAAGGATGATGAATGCTGACAAAAAGCCTTCTCAGTTGTGATCTACCACTCTGATACCATATAAAAAGTAAGAGTACAGAGGGAGATGAAGAAAGAATGAGAGAGAAAAAGAAAAGAGAGAATGTCTCAAGAATGAGCTGCATTGGGGGTCGTGCATGACCCCCAACCTATTTAATTGAGTGAGTCTTTCTGAATTACAAAAATGCTACATGCCCTTCACTTAAGTGAAACCCTAATATCCTTATATCTCCCATTCTATTTGTCCTATGTACATGAAACTTGGACTACAGACATAATTCAACATAGAGAACAAGATTACATAAGAATATGAATATGAAGATAAGGTGAGATGACCAAAATGCCCCTGGACTGGTTTTTTTATAGTTTTGTTCAACAATAAATCCTCCTATAGAAGAAAAAAAGACCAATTCAATTAATATATCTTTTAGGAAGCTGATGGTTGAAGAAATGGAAGCTTGATGGTCAAAATGGCATGGCTCACTGATGGAAGAAGATAGTCTTGCAAAACAATTGAAGATATAAAAGAAAGAAAAAAAGGAAAGAAGAAAACTAACATATAGCTGTTTCTATTTTCGGAAAGTTGTTGTTTTTGGAATGTACTATATTATGTGACTTTATATATATGGAAGTCAATATGTTCCCACTTTTAATAGCTTCCTAGTTTTTCTATAGTTCCAATAGGAGATTTTTCTTTAGGAAAGTGTTTGGTTAGTAGTTTCCTTTATTAATTGTCAATTTAGGAAAATCATAAAGTTAGTAAGTCCATGATGATCATTGTTCTCAACTTGGTTGTTCTCCCCGTTTACTGCAATAAAAACACTCTTCGTCCATATATAAATATATACATATAGATATAATTATTCATACTTTAATTTATATAAGTATGAATATGTGTGTGTGTAAAAATGGATTATGGACCTAAGTCTGTCTAAGTTAGTGCACTTAGTTTTTAATGTATCCATTAAATTTGAATTGAATGACTTAAAAATTGAGTATATTCATGATTAATTTTTATTTTAAATATTTTTTCTTATTTTATCATTTTTAATGATAAAACAGATAATTGCATTGCTGCTAATATAATAAAGTATATGACATTCTGTTAAATACAAACTCCATGACATTCTTGTAAATATTGTGAATTTCCTAAGGAAGAAGTTGGACGCAGCCAAAGTTGCACTCAGCCTTCTTTTCTTTTCTTTATATATATTGAAATTATATTGAAGTGACCTTTCTGACCATCTAGAAAGCTGCAATCAAGAAGATGGACATGCAAGCATCAAAAGAATTTCTGGCAGAGCTGAAGGTTCTAACACACGTACATCACTTAAATCTGGTTAGTTAGTCTGTTTACCTTTTTTTTAGTGACAATTTTTTTGAATTCCTAAGACCTTTTTCATTGTTAAAATTTCATAGCATCTACACTGTTTTTTCAATTTCACATGCAAAACTTTGGAAGTAGTTTGTGGCATTGGAGACTTTTATGAAACCAAAATTTTACTCATGATAACTTCATCTGTTAGGAACATTCCAAAAGAGTCTGAGGTTGGATCCTAAACTTGAGTGAGACAGGGTTTGAGGTGTTAGGCAAAGTTGGCATAGAGAAAAGGTTAGGATTTCTTGCATAGGAAGAGAAAAGAGAGAAAAATAAACATAAAATAATCGTTGAAGGTGAGATGTTTCTTCCTTAACATGCTTCACGATTTGTATGCTCAACTAGCCCTTCTTGATACAATGAGAATGAAAGAAGGATTCTTAAATACCTTCAAGTTATGATTTCTTCTATGAAACATGTAACCCAACATAACCACTAATTTTCACTTTTTAGGAAACTCCTATCTAGATTACTATTCCTATGCACCATCCAATCTTCTACTGGTAAGCTTGATGGTCAGTTTCATGGTGGTAATAATAGAGATAGAGGTTGCTCTTTCTCTACCTGTGGTCGTGGCCGGAATGATCAGGGGGATCGGAAATGTGTTCATTATGGTACGATTAATCATATTTCTGAGAAATGTTGGGAAAATTTTGGTACTACCTGAGCCAACTCTATAGTTGCCGATAAGGACGCCTCCTTACACATTGGATCCTATGAGGAAATTTAGTAGTTAGTACAGTGATTGGGTCAGTTGCTATGCACCCTCCAGTCTTCTACTGGTAAGCTTGATGGTCAGTTTTGTGATGGTAATAATAGAGATAGAGGTTGCTCTTTCTCTACCCGTGGTCGTGGCCGGAATGATCAGGGGGATCGGAAATGTGTTCATTATGGTAGGATTAATCATATTTCTGAGAAATATTGGGAAAATTTTGGTACTACCTGAGCCAACTCTATAGTTGCAGATAAGGACGCCTCCTCACACACTAGATCCTATGAGGAAATTTAGTAGTTAGTACAGTGATTGGGTCAGTTGACCACTCCATCTATTGCTTCTCAGACTACTAGGACTCCTTCCTCAACGAGAGTCACGATGGCTAGTATTAAACGTGTCTTATTCCCCCTATTGCATCATTGATTCAAGAGCTTCTACACAAATGTCAGGTATGACCTCCTTATTTAAGTCTATTAAACCATCTCATTCATATCATCGAGTTACTTTAGCTAATGGATCCACCTCTCCCGTTTAGGGGGAGGGTATAGTTCACACTATTCCATAAATGTCCTTAGATTCTATTTCATTTTTACCGAAGTTTCTAGTTAATCTCTTGTCTATGAGTCATCTTACTAAATCCTTAAATTGTTTAGTAACCTTATCCTACTTCCTATGTTTTTTAGGACTTGCTAACAAAGAGGACAATTGGTTTAGGGCATGACAAGGGGCTCAACATGCTGGATGATGTATTTGTTTCTGGAGATGTGGCAATCACTACTGTAGATTTTTCTTACTTGTGGCATCTATGCTTAGGACATCCATCACCAGTTAAGTTGCATCAGTCTTTTCTTTCTTTGCCAGTCGATATTTCATTTGATTGCGAGTCCTGTTAGTTGGCAAAACATCGTTGCTCTAGTTTTCCAGTTAGTTCTAGTCGAAGCACCAAATTGTTTAAATTAGTTCACTTTGATGTATGGAGTGCGTGTCATATTCTTAGTCCATTTGGTTTTAAGTATTTTGTGTTGTTTATCAATGATTTTAGTTGAGTAACTTGGGTGTATTTTGTACGGGAGAAGTCCAAAGTATTCGATGTATTTCTCAATTGTTTCAATTAAATAAAGAATTAATTTGGTGCATGTGTTCATGTGCTTCCGGCTGGATTATTGTGGACGTCGTCGGCTCGGCGGGCCGTATTCTCCTTATTTGGGACACTAATACTATTGAGGTGATTGACAACTTTCGGGGAAACTACTCTCTCAGTGTCAAGTTGTGGGATAAGAGCTCGGGTAATATTTGGTGTCTAGTGGGTGTTTAAGGACCTACTAACACAATGCGTGACACCTATTTTGGGATGATCTCCTAACGGTCTGTTAGAGATGGCCTATTCCTTTGTTGCTTGCTGGAGACTTCAATGTGATGCGGTTTTGTCATGAGAAATCACCACCGTCTCAAAGGATTTCTACCTCCATGAGACTTTTTGCTGATTTCATAAGAAGTTGGGACCTTGATGAGATCGTATTATCTGAAAAGACCTTTACTTTGGTCCAATAGAAGGCAACCCCTGGTTATGTCTAAGCTCGACCGATTCCTCGCCAACGAGGATTGGCTTCGGCTCTACAGCAATACAACCGGAAAATTTCTCGGCTGCACAATCTCGGATCATTGGCCGATCATGGTGGATACTCATTTCAGCAGTTGGGGCCCCCTTCCCTTCAGATCTAACAATGCGTGGATTAAAGACCCCACTTTTGATACTTCCGTCCAGTCATTTTGGAAGGAAATTGTTGTTGTTGGCCTGAGTGGGTGGTTCCTCCCGATGAAGCTCAATCTGCTAAAGCCCCTTTTGCGTGCTTGGGCATTGGAGAGCCAGTCCTTTCGGCTAAAAAAGCCGACGCCCTTGCTTAGGTGGATGCTCTTGACTCTGAAGAGGAGTCCAGAAGCTTGACCACCACTGAAATGGCTTAGCGCTATGCCCTTCAAGGGCAATTGCAATCGTTCGCTCATTGCGAACTCGTGCTCTGGAAATAGCAGGCTCGGTTTAGATGGCTCTCAAAGGGGGATGCTAACACTAATTTTTTTCATACCGTCACCATAGCCAGGAGAAGAGCCAACCGGGTAACCTTACTCAACATCAATGGCGAGGTTACCTCGGACTGATCCCTTATTTCTAACACTTTGATGAGTTTTTTTGCAGGTCTTTATATTGAATGCCAGCTACTTCGACCTTTCTTCCAGAGCGTCAACATCTTGGCTATCCTTACGATGGTCGCCAATCTTATTGAGCTTCCCTTCTCTAGACGAGAAATTGAGAAAGTTGTTATGGGCCTTCCTTTGGACAAAGCTCCGGGGCCGAATGGTTTCAATGGAGAATTTTACCAGCATTGTTGGCCCTTCATTGGCGAAGACATCGCCCACATGGCCCACTCGTTCTACTATCAAGGCATCGCATTTAAGAGTATAGGGGATTTCTTCATTGCCCTCATACCCAAGAAAGATGGGGCAGAGCTTCCTTCGGATTTCTGGCCTATTAGCCTCACCACCAGCACCTATGAGGTGATTGCTCATCTCCTTACCAACCAACTCTGGGCGGTTCTTTCGGTTGTCATTCATTAGGGGCAAGGTACCTTCATCAAAGGAAGGAATATTCTGGACTCGGCAATGGTTTGCCATGAGCTCCATCAATTCTTCAAGACTTTGAAGCAGCTCAAATTTATCCTCAAGCTAGACTTGGAGAAGGCTTTTGACAAAGTAAATTGGAAGCTTTTGGATATTCTTTTGGGAAATATGGGGTTCGGAGACAAGTGGAGATTCTGGATTAAAAGTTGCATCTCCTCAACCAGCTATTCAGTACTTCTTAATGGGACAATATGCGGCTACTTTAAGGGAACTCGTGGCATCCGTCAGGGAGCCCCTTGTCCCCTCTGCTCTTCAATGAGGTAGCAGAGTTTCCTCCCTGATTTACTCAACCAAAGGATTAGGGTGGCTTCTCCTCACAGTTGACTCAAAGGCTTTTGATATTCCTATTCTTTAGTTTGCGGACAACACCATCTACTTTGGTGTGGGCACGGTTAAGTTGGGTCCAAGGCCCATCCCAAAATGACTAACCAACTTAGTAAATCTCTTTTCCAACTAATAAACTCAAGATCTTTTGTACTCACTAATCTATGTGGGACTATTCCTTAATACTCCCCATTATGTGTAGGCCAACTTTTGTGGCTCTACAAGTGGATAATTTAGGTGTAGGCCCACATATGAGTACCCACTCTGATACCATGTTAAGTTAGGTCCAAGGTCCATCCCAAAATGACTAGCTAACTTAGGAAACCTCTTTCCCAACTAATAAACTCAAAATCTTTTGTACTCACTAATCCATGTGGGACTATTCCTTAACAAGCACCATGGACCAGATCAGGAAGCTGAGGGCAGTTCTTAGCTTATTTGAGTTGGCTTCAGGTCAGACCATCAACTGGAAGAAAACCACTCTTCTTGGATACTATATTGACGGCCCAGTGCTTTTAGATATGGTGGAATTCTTAGGTTGCGCACTAGAGAGCACATGCGCTACATATTTGGGCCTGCCTCCGTTTGACACACACCCCATGGCTGCACTTTGGTCTCCCTTCATAGAGAAGTTTGAGAAGATGCTTTCCACTTGGTGGGGCAAGCTTCTATCCACAACGGGATGACTTACCCTACTAAAATCATGACTTGGAGGGACTGCCCAATTACCTCCCATACTTCACTCATTGCCTGGCCTCGGTGTGCTCAAAGATTGATGTTATTCGTCAACGCTTTCTATGGAAAGGTACTGAAGACACCTTCGGGTACCATTTGGTCAGTTGGAAAGAGATTTATCAGCCCGGGATCAGAGGTGGCTTGGGCATCCGGCCCATGAAGGACATGAATAGTGTTCTCCTTCTTAAGTGGATTTGGAACCTCAATTCCAAGCACAATGGTTTGTGGAGGAACATGGTGAGATTCTATCTTCATCTCCCGGGCCATTGGTGGAGAGGGGGGGTGCCCCCCGCCGCTTATCCCCGATTTGGAAATGCGTCTAAAAATTGCTTCCCACATTCAAGGCCTCGACCTCCTTCTATCCTGGTAACGAGAGGACCCTTCGCTAGTAGACCGACGAGTGGTGCGGTCCCCGGCCATTGTCTAAGGACTACCCGGGGCTAGCAAGGATCACTATGTATCTATCTTACTCGGTGATCGACTCATGGAGTAATCAGTCTTGGAGCCTCCTCTTTCGCCGTGATTTGAATGATGATGAAGGTAGTGCCTTCTGCTCGCTTCTTTCCAGCCTCAACAACATCGTCATTCAGGATAGGGTGCACGATAAATTGATCTGGAATCCTAGCATTAACGATATCTTCTCGGTGGTCTCAACTTATTCCCATATCAGAGAGGACGACCCCAATATATCTGAGCACAAGGAAAATCTTGCATGGAAGCTCTCAATGACCAAAAAGATAATTTTTTTCATATGGACAACCATTAGGGAGCAAATCCTCATAGCAGACAACCTTCAAAAGAGGGGGTTTACCGTCCCTGATAACACTTGCCCTCTTTGTGGTGTTTGCGAGGAGTTTGTTCGGCATATTCTCCTTCATTGCAGGTACTCGTGGCAAGTATGGATGGCGATTTGCAAGAAAATTGGTATTCAGGTGGGCCTTCATCAAGACCTTTTCGGCACCTTTCAGATGGTATTGAGGACACGTTTGCCAAGAATTGGTAAGCTGCTTCTCTCTGCATACCTTGCCCTATTCCGTGGTTTCTTTGGTTGGAGCGAAACAATCGGAGGTTTAACCCCAAATTCAACAACCTAGAAAACATTATCTCTTGTGCAGTGGGTTGGTTGCATACCATGAAGGAATTTGCCCCTCAAGAGGGAATATCCCTTCTCTTGAATTGGAGTCTTCTGGCTCATATAGTGGGTCCTCAAAAGTGTCGGCCATGGCCGAATGGGAGCCTCCCCCTAACGACTGCATAAAGTTAAATTTTGATGGAAGTGCCTTGGGGTGCCCAGGACCAGTTAGTGTTGGTGGAGTCTTCAGAAATCACAGAGGAGAGACTAGTAGAAGTGACTGCCCTTCTCCATGGGTTGGAAATTTTCAAGGACCGTCTTCGCGGAAAGCTGATGATGGAAGGGATTCTAAAGTTGTTATTAGTTGGTGCTCCAGCACGGCCTCCCCCCCTGTGGCAACATTGGCTCACCATTTCTTCCATAGGAGACATTGTATATTCTATTTCTTGTCCATGGATTCACATTCCTACGCAGCCAATTCCTTGGCTGATAGGCTAGCTAAATTTGGAACATCCCAGCAATCTCTCATTGTTTGGGACGGTTTCACCCCCTTGTAATTTTTCTCTTTTGAGCCTTTAATATAATCCAACATTCTTTCACTATATATACCCCTTCACCACCAACCGTGCTTTGTATAGTTCAATAGAGCCATCAACATTATAAATAAATAAATAAATATATATATATATATATATATATATATATAAAATGTTGATGGCTCTATTAAACTATACAAAGCACGGCTGGTGGTGTAGGGGTATACCCAGACTTTTGGAGTTGATGTCTTCGAGATATTCTCTCTTGTAGCCCAACTTACGTCGGTACGTATTTTAACTTATGTGATTGTTAATAAGGGTTGGCCTCTCTTTCAATTTTATGTGAAGAATGCATTTCTATATGGTGATCTACATTAGGAAGTGTATATAGAGCAACTTCTTAGGTATGTTGCTCAGGGGAAGACAGGAAAGGTGTATAAGTTGCAGAAGGCTATTTATGGACTTAAACAGAGTCCACGGGCCTGGTTTGAAAAGTTTTAGTGTTGTGGTACTACAATTTGGGTTATATAGGAGACATTGTTATCATTCCATGTTCCTACTTAAAAGGAAGACTGGGGTGGCGGTTTTGGTTTTCTATGTAGATGACATTGTTATCTGGCGATGATTTTGATGGTATCACAAAAGTTAAGCAATATTTGGCCACACATTTCCAGACAAAGGATTTGCACTCTCTCAAGTACTTCCTTGGTATTGAAGTTATTCATAGCAAGCGATGTATTGTTCTTTCTCAAAGACAATATATATTGGATATGTTATATGAGTATGGTTTATTAGGTGCTAAACCCATAGACACCCCCATGGAAGTTAATCATAATCTATATGACACAGGGTCCTACACTCAACAATAAAACTTAATATCGACGATTAGTAGGTAAACTGATTTATGCTACAATTACCAGGCCGAATATCTCATTTGTTGTAGGAGTTGTTAGTCTGTTCATGAAAAATCCTCAGAAGTCCATTTAGAAGCCGCTCAGAGGATTTTAAAGTACTTGAAGGGTGCACTTGGATAAGGTCGTCTATATACTCAGAATGGGAAAGTTGATGTACTTGGGTATTTTGATGTCGATTATGCTGGGTGTAAGATGGATAGACATTCTACGTCAGACTTTTGTTGTTTTGTTGGAGGCAACTTGGTAAGCTGGAAAAGGAAGAAACCGAAAGTTGTGGTTAGATCTAGTGTAGAGGTTGAGTATCAAGCAAGATTGACACAGTTAGTCATCTTATGTGGAATAAGTCTGTTCTTCTTAAATTTGGTTTTACATTACCTGACCCTATGGTTAGGAATTGTGTTAACCAGACAACCAATTTTATTGCTAGCAACCCTGTATTCTATGGAGTACGAAACTTATAGAGGTTGACTGCCACTTCATTAGAGATGCAGTTATGAAGGGGAAGGTGGTAACTCCTTATGTAAAATCCTCAGACCAAGCCTTTCGGAAGACGTGAACATGTATCCATCAGTGACAAGTTGGGATTGTTTGATATCTACTCTTCAGTTTGAGGGTGAGTATTAAATATCAGTTCAGGGGTATTTAGGTTATTTCTTACATTATATTTTTCTCTTATAGTATGGTTGTTAGATAGATAATGTCTTATTTTATCTATGGTTCAATTTTCATTCAATTTAGACAAGTATTTTAGGAGATATGTACTTTTGAGTATTGGGGGGCATTTTTGTCCTTTTTTAAGAATACTTAAACCTTGATTAAAAAGAGGGATGACATGCTTTTCTGGCACTTTCTCCAAGGCAGCAAGGCTGTTCCTCTTCCTGGTCTCCTTTTCTCCTTTTTTCTTCTATTCTCTCCCCAAATCTCATATTTTTCATGTACCTTTATGTTATCAAATTCAGCACCCAAACCATCAAAAAATTTGCCACTTTGGAGCTGATTTTGCTGTTTCCTGAGTTCTCATTCATCCATTGTAAATGGATGATAAACATTTATTTCCTGCTAAATACCTAGAAAGGAACTATAGTATTCTGCCATTGTCCTGTTGCCTCGCTTCAAACCAAAGAAGTCTGTATATAATTCATACACCCTAGAAAGATTGCTCTCTTGAGCATACGAAACTTCTAGAGACCGTCACATAGCTTCAATAGTCTCAAAATTCATAACTTGATTCCGAAGAGAAGAATCTATGCTATTGACAATCCAATTCATAATTTGGCGGTCTTCTACTTCCCAATAATCATCTTGAGGGATAGGAGGATCAACCGTAATAAATTTTCAGTTTTTTTCTACCTTTTAAATATATTTGAACAGATTTGGCCCAATTGAGATAATTATCACCATTCAATTTATCCGAAGTGATAGTGATAATATTTTTCTCATCAAAACTCAGTAGTTTCTTTAGATGGAGAGTAAACTTCACCAGAATTAGCCATAACATGTATATATAAACACCAAACAGATCAAATAAATTTTCCAAGAAATTCAATACAGCCAAGGTGGGCCCCACCATGCAGAATTAGGGTTAGGGCAGTTACTGTAATGTGCCTAGGTCAAAACACCAGAATTCCAGCGTAAATGTCAAATTTTAGATCAAATAGTTCAAAAAAGCATCAAATAGGCTTGACGTCAGCAAAGATAAGTAGGGAGGTTGCACACATCCCAATATCAGCATAAAAAAACCCTTTTGGGCTGTTTAAAACATCAAGATCTGTTCTAAGAACAACAAAGCCAATAACCCTAGGGTTATGGTAGAGAGGAAAAGGGAAAAAAAAAATGGATTTTTACCAACCAGTAGCCGAAAAACCTGAAAAAGATCCCTTTATGTAGACGTATGCTTCAAAAGATGAAAAAGACTAACAAGGAACCTTCCCAGATGTGATCTACTGCTTTGATACCATGAAAAAAGTAAGTAGAGAGAGAGATGGAGAGAATGAAAGAGAAAGAGAGTGGAGAGAAGAAGCTCCAAAAAGCGAGTTATGTTGGGGGCCGTGCACAACACCCAACCTATTTATTAAGTGAAACCTTAATCTCCTGATATCTCCTATTCTACATATCTTATATACATGAAAATTAGACCATAGACATAATTCAACATGAGGAACAAGATTACTTCAAGATATATGAATAAGAATAAAGTGAAATGACCAAAAAGCCCTTGTACTGAGTTTTCAACATTTACAATTAAAGATAATGTTGAAGGTACAATGGAGCACTATAAGGCATGACTGGTTGTTGTAGAATACATACCAACTTGTGGGATTGATGTCTTTGATACATTTTCTCCTATAGCTAGAATGAGTATTGGTTGGTTTTTATTAATTAGACATTGAAAATGTCTTTTTATATAGCGATCTATAGGAAGAGGTTTATATGGAGTAACTTCCTAGATACATTGCTTAGGGGGAGAAGGAGAAGGTGTGTAAATTGAATAAAGCCATTTATAGATTGAAGCAAAGTCCCAGGGTGTGGTTTGACAAATTCCTTAAGAATGTAAGGTCCTTTGGTTTTTTTTAAAAATAACTAAGATCATTTTCTAATTGTTTTTCGCCGATCTTTTTGTGTTATTATTTTGGTTGTGTGTGTGGATGATATAGAGTTATCTCATAGAGATATTAGGGGGTTGAGGAAGTAAAGGAGTTTCTTTGGGTACAATTTTAGACCAAAGATTTGGGATCTCTCAAATATTTGTTGGGCATTGAGGTTCCTAAAAGCAATGAGGATATAGTGTTATCCCAACAGAACTATGTTGATGACATGCTGCATAAATATGGGTTGTTAGGAGTTTAAGTAAATCAAGCAGAAGTAAATTGAATGAGATATTATCACTATCACTTTGGAGAAATTATTTGGGTTAACTCGAAGAGACCCATAGAAGTAAATCGTAATCTCTTTAATGATGAAAATCCCTTACTAAAAGCCAAGACAATGTATAGGAGACTAGTTTGTTAATTGATTTATGTGACAATGACCAGATTGGATGTTTCTTTCTTATTTGGTGTTGTGAATTTATGGAGAGTCCTTACAAGGTTTAGCTTGAGTCAACCCAAAAGATTTCTCGTTATTTGAAAGGAGCTCATTTAAAGGGTTGTTCAGTGAGCCATATGTACAAGCAGATGTTGTAGGATATTCCGAGGTTGATTATGCTGGTTCCAAGGTAGATAGAAAGTCCACTATGGAATTTTTTGTGTTTGTTGGAGGAAATATCATAAGTTGGAAAAGAAAAAAGAAGAACGTTGTGGCTAGATCTAGTGTGGAGGCAGAATATACCATGCTATGGCTCATATTGTGAGTGAGTTTAAGTGGATTAAATCAGTCTTAAAAGAATTTGGACTTGACTTGAAGGATCCAATGGTGTTAAAGTGATGACCAAATAACAATTTTGTACTGCCAGCGACCCTGTATTTCATGAGAGGATCAAACATATAGAGGTTGACTACCCTTTCTTCCGTAATGTTGTGATGAGTGGGAGGTTCATTACTCCATATGTCAAAGTCCACAGATCAAATTTGGAGATGATTCTACAAAGGCCCTGGGAAGATGAAAAATTGATAATTTTTTAAACAAACTTGGGTTTTTTTATGATATATCCCAGCTTGAAGGAGAGTGTTAATGTTCAAGCGTATTTTAGTCATTGCCTAATTGGGTACTGAGACATTAAGGTTGTCTTTGTATGAGTATAGTGGTGAAGATGTGATTTTTACTTTGTTTTTTGGCGGTTTATTGACTTCTGTAGACGTGTAAGTTATGAGTATAGTGGTCTTTTTCTAGTGACTAGTACAAAAATAGTCAGTTTACTGTCCTCTTCAAACCAGTCTCTGTTCACTATGTGAACAAGGTGTGGGAGCTGAAGGTATGTTTTGGCATTTTGGCCAGGTCACATGAAGACCTTGGTTGAAAGTGTTAGAATGCTTCTCTATCTCCTCTCTATTTTCCTCTTTTCTTCTCTTCCAATCCTCTCAATCTTGCAACTTTACAGAAAGATTGGACCAACTGCAATTCGTCTCCATTTGTCCTCATCCTATTGGCAAATATATAATATTTAACCTAAGCCCGACTGGTCCTCAGCCTGGTGCTATGATCTGGCACTGATAATGATCACCAAGTTCTGTTTTGTTTGTTACATCTAAGTGACATTTAATCATTGTGTATCATTTTTTATGTGTTTTGTTCTTTTCAATAGAACGTCCATTTAAAGAACTATTCATGAATTACTTTATTGTTCAATTTTCAACATTCAGTTCTCTTATTTGCGTACATGGTACATTTTTTATGATAATTTTTACATCTTGGTGATCCTTTTGATTGTTTTTAGCTTTTACTGTTATCTTTAATAATTAATTGTCGAGTTCATTTTTTATGATAATTTTCACATCTTTGTGATCCTTTTGATTGTTTTCAGCTTTTACTGTTATCTTTAATAATTAATTGTGGAAATCTAGGTGCGTCTGATAGGATTTTGCACCGAAGGTTCATTATTCCTGGTCTACGAGTTCATTGAAAATGGGAACTTAAGCGAACATTTGCATGGCTCTGGTAAGGATCTTTGGTTAAATGTAATATGCTTCCTTCTAGTGTCTAAATTTTTTTTGCTTCTAGGCAGGGATCCATTGTCATGGGCTGCCCGAGTGCAAATTGCTCTTGATTCAGCCAGGGGTCTGGAATATATACATGAACATACAGTTCGAGTTTATATCCATCGTGATATCAAATCAGCAAACATTTTGATAGACAAGAATTTCCGTGGAAAGGTTTTCTCTCTCTCTCTCTCTCCCTCTTTCTCTCTCTATTTGTCTCTGATGGGTTCTCATCCTTACGTAAAGTGATTTCTTTTAGGTAGCAGACTTTGGGTTAACAAAACTGACCGAAGTTGGAAGTACATCATTGCCAACACGTCTTGTTGGAACGTTCGGATATATGTCTCCAGAGTGAGAACACCAGCTTCATTATGTTGAAAAACATTTCGCTTACGTTAAGATAAAGTTGATGGATTGGATTTTTCCCCCCGTTTTTTTCTTGCAGATATGCTCAATATGGTGATGTTTCTCCAAAAGTAGATGTCTATGCTTTTGGGGTTGTGCTTTATGAACTTATTTCTGCTAAGGAAGCTGTTGTAAAAATGGATGGATTAACCACTGAATCAAAAGGACTCGTTGCTCTGGTTAGTTAGTCTTCCCTCAATTCATCCCCATTATATCAATAAAAACAACTATTTAAATTCATCAGTTCAAAGCAATTCACTTTATTTCACCTGGTGCTGCAGTTTGAAGATGTTATCAACCAGCCAGACCCACGCATTTATCTTCCAAAACTAGTGGATTCTAGACTTGGTGATAAATACACTCTTGACTCAGTTCACAAGGTGAATGGAAAGCTTGCTGGATGTGCATAGTAAGGTCATTTTGGTCATCATAATAGTAATTTATTTTTTGTTGCAGATGGCTCAGCTTGCAAGGGCTTGCACACAAGAAAACCCCCAACTGAGGCCAAGCATGAGATCCATTGTTGTTGCATTAATGACATTGTCTTCCACAACTGAAGATTGGGATGTAGGCTCCTTTTATGAAAATCAAGCTCTAGTGAATCTAATGTCAGGGAGGTAGAATCGTTTCCTTTACATGGTTTTCAACAGAAACCAATGTGAAACTGTGCATTTTTGGATTAATGTTATTTGTAAATGGATTAAGGGAACCAAAAGCAAGTTTTTTATCTATCGTTCTTTCGATTATTGTAAATTTTGGCAATTGTCAATCAATAATTGTTTTTGTGAGAAAAAAAAGGAAGACAGCAAACAATTGTGTATTAGTTCATTCTCAAGTCGTGCCAAATGATTTCTCCATGTAATTCAGTGGACTTTAGACAGAGGTAGTGAAAAACTGTGTCTAGTTAGCTGCTAAAAAACATCTTTTTGGCTCTATGTTGGATAGCTTAGCTTGTTGATATAAATCTATGTAAAAGTTATAAATTGGTTGTTGTGGTCAATTACATTGAATAAATACCTTGTGTGTAAAGCATTATAATTGGCCATTGTGATTATTTATTGTAGATATCGTTTGATATCCACAACATAGTGATTTGAGATGCAAACACCTTGGGTGTAGATTAATAATATGTGGAAAAGATTGTAAACCAATATAAATTCAAACATAGTGATTTGAGATGCAAACACCTTGGGTGTAGATTAACAATATGTGGAGAAGATTGTAAACCAATATAAATTCATCTGTGTTCAATGTGTGATTGATGACATGCTTTCAATTTGATTTAGAAATTAATTTTGCACATTGAATTATTCAAAAGCGTGAACACATAAGCTTAAGTAAAAGGATTTGAAAAAAAAAAATTAACAAACTTATTCACCTTCCTACCCCCTCGTTTGTTCCTCGTGAGACCAAACATTCTCTCTTCTCTATAGAGAGAAGCAAACGCGGGGAAAGGAGATGAGAGATATTAGTTTTTTTCTTTGTTATGAAAAGGTGAGAGAACCCTTAGGGAGGGTTAGTGCACTTTGTAAGTACTGGGGGAAAGTGGGAGGGAAAGTGAAGTATTTTCCCCAATGAAAGTGAGAGGGAAAGTAAAGAGGAGAGATATTAGTTTTTTTCTTTGTTAATGAAAAGGTGAGAAAACCTTTGTTTGTGTTAGTGCGCGCAACGAAATATGCAGTGTAAAATACTTGTTTGTGTTAGTGTGTATAATGTAAAGTGCAGTATAAAATACTTGTTTGCGATAGTGTACACAATGAAAAGTGCGGAGTAAAGTACAAATAGATTATTTATTAAATAAAATATTTTGATATATCTGACTTTTAGAAAATTAAATTAATATTAGTTAATAAATAAAATATATGAAATATAAAAATTAAACGAATGTTTACTTTTATATTATTAAAACTGTAATCAAATTGTAATTTTGTAATATCTAAATATGAAATAATTAGATAAAAAAAGATATTATAAAATAGTTATTAAATTAATACATATTAGTAATATCAAAATAATATTAATTTTGATGGCTTGAAATATAATAGTCAATAATTTTGCTACATTTGAATTACTAATACATCTCGAAAATACGATACTTTTGCAAATTGTATAGCAGACTCCCTCTTATATTCCATCCACTTGATGCTCCCATAGAACCGACTTCACATTAATCAAGTTGACAAGTGGCCCAAATCAAGAACACTGTAAATCAAAATCGAAGGGAATAACTCATGTTGAACGTAGAGGAGAAGGCAACCAAATCAAGAAGAATGATTACGAACCAAGAAGAACAAACCTTAATTTATGTCAAATCCAGTGAGAGAGGTTGCCAAGGCAAGGAACGATTCCGAAAATGGAGCCAAAAATTAAAATGAGAAGCAGACAAACGATTCAGAAACAATAAGAAGAATAACAATCGATTTCCAAGGAGGGTTTACTCTAGTTTCTTTCGAATCGAGTTGAAGAGGTTACAAAGAGGGGAGAGAAGTCGCCGAAGGTCATCAATGTTGGGGGCAGCGAGAGGAAAAGAGAGGAGCCGAAATTTTTTTTCTCTAAAAACCTTTCATTCAACAACCCTCCCGATAGCCCAATGTAAATGATGGAGGGAAAGTGAATTCAGAGATCGACCCATCTGAATTCACTTTCGCTCGTGTTATGCCTAAAACAAGGTTAAGTATATTACATTTGTAATTTACTTTCTCTCCCAACTTATAGAGGGCACTAACAGGTTTTAGTACATTTTACCTGGCCTAAGTGAAATACATGAAGGCACTAACAGACCAATAGTTTTTTAGTGTTTTTTGAGTCTCTCATTTTAATTTAAATATGAATCAGTTTTTTTAGAGGAAAGTGCATGGGAACGAACCTTCATCATATAAATTGAAACATAAGTAGATGGTGAGCGGCTTTTGCCTTGTCGATTCGTTCGTGGGTCAACCATCTGACGCCATGGATCCTGCATTAAGAGTGATTCCGAGAGGGAAGATTTGGGATGATGTTGCTGTTATGCGGGCAGGCAGACATTGCGGAAGCTTCTCATATGCTTCCTCAAAAGTGATTCTCTTCCCAGAGCATCTAAGAATAAACCGTCTTTTACATCTCCCTACCTAGTTGAATTCCAAAACCTAATCGCATCCGATGACATACTTCACTAATGAGTTCCCAACTTCTATCTGCAGGTGTCCTTTCTAGAAAAGAAGAAGAAGAAGAAAAAGTCCCTCCCCACCAAGGGCTAAGATGATCTGGGTATCAGACTAGAAGGGTACTGCCCTTCTTGTATGCACCATAGAGTACTTGGGGATTTTGTTCTAGAGTTCATGTATATACATGGTTTTCCCACAAGGACAAAAATTGCATCAGCTGGTGTGCAGATGTTGTGTTTGTGAAAATGTGAAGGAACAAATCACTCAAGTTTGATTCCTGCTAATTTCAACCAGGTGAAGGATATGGAAAAAAGAAAGCTATAGTTGGTGTACAGATGTTGTGTTTGTGAAAACAAACGTTTTGCCATGATGTGAAGGAACAAATTCACCCAAGTTTGATTCCTGCCAATTTAAACCAGGACAAAGTTTCCATCAGTTGGTGTGCTGATGTTGTGTTTGTGAAAATGTGAAGGAACAAATTCACTCAAGTTTGATTCCTTCTAATTTCAACCAGGTGAAGACCGGAGGGCTGAACCAACAATCTCATAGACAGGCGTAGTACTTTGGACAAAAAATGGGTGGAGGTGAGGAAGGGGAGAAGAACACAGGGAGGGTAAAAGTGATAGAGATTAACCCTAGAGTAGAAGGGAATCATGCAACTCAGTACTGCAAAATATTCTGTGATCTCTCAAGGGGCCGAGTCCTTCAATTCCCAAAATAATGATGCAAATTGAAGAGGAATAGTGAGCTGACAATGCATTAGATGCCCTTAAGTTTGAGTAAGAAAGGAACAATATTCCCTAGAATATAATGTATCAATCCTGCTTGGACAAAGCATCTCATTTCTTATCTAAGGAAGCACATTGCATGATTGTGGTTGACTAGAGAGTGGATGTGTCTTGAGGACAAGAATAGGAATGAGGAAATGGGCAGTTTCTTACCCTTTTGGACCCACCATGATATTTAGGATTTGTTGAATAAGATGGGAAATGATTCAGATGGCATGTGAAAGAGGAATATGTTATATGTGGTATCCACATCTACACCTTGTGACAAAAAAAAAAAGGTGAATATTATCCATGAAAAGAATGACAGCTCTTTTGCCAAAAATCAATGTGGACCATCAACATTGTTTAGGTATTTTAATTTGGGGCTAAATGCCATAAACACATGCAACTTCTTGCCAGGGAATTTTCTTCTGGTGGATCATCAGTTGCATTGCACAATGGTCTTTGCATCTTGGCTGTTTCTCACATATATGTGATCATTAAAGTTGCTTGTAAATGTGGAGAAGTGATTCTGGGTATCACCAGAATCTCAATTTTGAGCTCACAATTGTTCTAGAAAGCTTCAAAAGCAGAAGAAAAAAAAAACATGCAAGCCAACCATCTCTTACAGTTGGTCAGGTTGATAATCTTCACAAATCACAAGCAAGAGAGACCAATTATATATGCATTCAAGGCATTTCTTTTTTGTTTATGGGTGGCTCTGCTCTCTTCAATACTGTTGCAGGACTAAGACCTCTAAGAGATGCTACTTGGGCTTGTGCCAAATGCCAAATCAAATAATCAAATAATCAGATAAGAGAGAGAGAGAGTGTAAGTTGTGGGTTACTCCTTTTGGAAAGTCGGTGGGTTGATGATGCCATCATGAAGAAGATGAAATTTCTCCTAATTATGTTGTCATTAGACTCCTCAACCTTCCATACTTAATTACTCCAAAAATATATATGAAGAAACTAAGCAAAAGAACTACGAGTATAATCTTCAAGGATTCAGTTCTCAATATTGAATTTAGGAATTGAGAATAATATTTGTCGTAATTATCATTTGATTACAACTCTTCAGAGTTTGAGTCTATATCAGACATATATGTCGATTTTTATTCTTATCACAATCATGTCCCCACAATATGGGAGCTCTGATTTTCAAAAAGAGGAAACTGTTTTCAATATCGAATTTAGGAATTGAGAATAATATTTGTCGTAATTATCATTTGATTACAACTCTTCAAAGTTTGAGTTTATATCGGATCTATATGTCGATTCTTATTCTTGTCACAATCATACCCCCATAATATGGGAGATTTGATTTTCAAAAAGAAGAAGTGTGTTCTCGGAAGTGGTTTGGTGAGAACGCTGGCTCTAGTAGCGGCTGAGAAGAAGACAAGATTTACCACTCAAAATGTCCCCAGATCTAAAAAGACAAGAAAATTCAAACCTAACGTTCAGAAATTGAATTGAAGCACCATTCGAAGTGAGTCTCCCATCAATTTCTGGAAGCTCTTATTCTCCTCCAGCACCCTTGCTCAAACAAGTTCTGGACATTCCCGTTTATTATTCAAAAAAAAAAAAAAAAAAAAAAAGTCAAGCCTGGGTTTGGGAAAGTGATTCAGCATTACTAATGGCTGGAAAATTCAAAGGAAAATCGTGAGTTGTGCTTGTCGGAGGTGGAAGAGAGAGGAAGGAAATGGAATTATACGTAAAGGGTGCAATAAAGTAAAGGAATATGGGGAAGATCATGAGATGATTAGGATAGAAAGGTAAAGCCAGACAAAAGTCTCTGTTTCCTTGATATGGACGGTTGGTAAGGCGACGAAGTAAAACGCAAACCAAGACAACATCTTTCAGGCAAGATGGTCAGCAGATCTTTAATAATATCATCGTCTATGCAAGGCATGAAAATTGAATATCACTCGTCTTTCTCTCTCCGCCATGAAAATTCCTCTTCCTGCTTCTTCTTCTTGCTGCTGTTGCGGCAATATCTTTACCCTTGCAAGGAATCGAATGCCCATGATAAAAAATCATTGGTGGGTCCAACCTGCCTAACCTCTGCCTCCCCCACCCATCATCCATCACTACCCAAGTTGACACCTGACGCCCCACTGGCCTCCTCCACGTCTGTTGCATTATCCGTTCCAGAAATCCAGACAAAACCATGGTTGTTAATCGAATGACGAAAGGAGTATCTCCACTTTGGGTTGGGTTGATGATTGTCGTTTCTCAGTTCTCAATACGCTCATGACTCAATCGCGACTCCTTTTTTATTAATTAATCGTGTCTGCAAAACCAAAAGGAGGATGAACAGAAATTACTTTACTCTCAAGTCTCAGCCCTCCACAGTCGATGAGAATGCTTTGCCGCGAAGAATGAGAATGCTTTTTTTTGTCAAGATTCATACGTGTATCTGTCTGCTCATGCACGTATGTATCAGATTTGATTATCAAACACATACTAGATTTGCATGGCGGCGCATCTGTATTTGCTTGGCAAATTGAGATGTTAAATATAGATTTGAGTTTTAATTATCTTTCTTCATCCATTCCAACTTTTCCCAAAATTCTAACAAATACAAAGACGATGGAGATTTGAATTCCACCAAGTGCCCATCTCTTTCACATTTCCACCATCAAATACCAAAATCCAAGCAAAGAAAAAGCAAGAGATAGCCGTTGATTGAATAACTGAGATAGTTGTGGATTGAACGGATGAGAAAACCGTTGATCGGATGACTGAGATAGTTGTTGATTGAATAACTGAGATAGTTGTGGATTGAACGGATGTGAAAACCGTTGATCGGATGACTGAGATAGCCGTTGATTGAATAACTGAGATAGTTGTGGATTGAACGGATGAGAAAACCGTTGATCGGATGACTGAGATAGCCGTTGATCACGATTGGACAGTTTAAGATAATATTTCGTACCAAATGGTTTTTTTGTATTGGAAAAAGAAATTGTCAATAAATAATTATATATCTATGTAATACTTGACCGAATTTCTGATAAAAATAATGCTATTTAGATCCCACAAGAATGTTGCCTTTCTAATGTCACGATAAGCAAAGATTTTATAAGAATATATGAATAAAATGTTGTAATTAATGTGGGTACGTGGGTGGGTCGGTGGCCAATGGAGACGAATCATTCCCTAGATGTGTTTTTATGTGTACCCACTCCATTCCACCCTCCGTCCCCTAGACCAAAGCAATTACGACTTGTGCTATCCCTAGCTCTCCCCTGGTCAACCTTCGTCTAGATTGTTTGGAGAATTTCATCGAATACTTACAAGTCGCAGCCATCATCACATTTCTCTCTCCCCTATTCTTCTCCTCATCACAGCAGCGACCAACCTTCGCCGCTTTCCCTTGCTTAATCCAAAAGCGATCACTTCAAGATGGATCTTGATCATACGTGTAACACCGGCCTTGCTCTTGGGTTGGGATATCAAACCAGAGGAGATGAACAAATGAGGCCCAAGCGGAGTTTCAGCCAGGTGTCTGCGGTCACCCAGGAGCCTTCCCTCACCTTATGCCTCGCAGATGAGTCGTATCTGTCGTTGAAGAAGCTTGATGTCAATAAGAGTATCGGGGGTGGGGAGGCGGGGGACGCACGGCTGTCCTCCCCTCACAGCACCGTTTCCTCCTTCTCTAACGCCCATCATGAGAGCTTTCTTACTAGTGTGAAGAGGGAGAGGGAGACGGGGAGTGAAGACGGCGAGCTGGAGAGGCTCTCGTCCAGAGTTAGCGACGAAGACGAAGAGGGTAGTAGTAGGAAGAAGCTTAGACTCACCAAGGAACAATCTGCTCTATTGGAGGATAGTTTCAAAGAGCATAGCACCCTCAACCCGGTAATAATCAACCTTCTCTGATTATCTGTACTATTTTAAAGAGTTTGTGAAACACACGAGAAAATTATTGTTGATTTCTTTTATAGAAATTAGAAAAAAACCAACTGGAAATGGTATTTGATCATGTATGGGTTTTCTTTTCTCTTCCGATCAACAGAAGCAAAAGCAATCCTTGGCAAAGCAGTTGAATCTCCGACCACGACAAGTCGAAGTCTGGTTCCAGAACAGAAGAGCCAGGTTGGTATCTTCTGCAAGTATTTGATCAACCATCTGTACTTTATCCTTCTCCTGAGACGTAAAAGCTAAATCCTTAGTGGATTGAACAATTAAGAAGCGATGGGTGGGTGTTTTTGACAGGACGAAGCTGAAGCAAACAGAAGTAGACTGCGAGTTCCTGAAGAGATGCTGTGAAACTCTAACGGACGAGAACAGGAGGCTCCAGAAGGAGCTGCAAGAACTCAAGGCTCTAAAATTTGCCTCTCCTTTCTGCATGCAGCTGCCGGCTGCCACCCTCACCATCTGCCCATCTTGCGAGAGAATTGGCCCCGAAGCCGCCGCAGACGGATCGACGAAGAGCCCCTTTGCAGTACGCCCCAGATCTCATTTCTACAATCCCTTCACTCATCCTTCTGCTGCATGTTGAAAAGAAAGAATCACACCTTTTTCTGTGTATTGCTTTCGATCTAACAACACCCTTTTTTTTTTTTTCCTGTGTGTAGAAAAATATAAATGCTTAATCAAGAATTAGTTTCATGTGTATGATCTATTTAAATCAACTATGAATCTTCAAGCGTTTTTTTTTCTTCTTATCTTTCACTTGACTTGCCCCACAAATGAACTGGTAATTGATCATTAGTTCATTACTAATTACAAACTCTTTACCGAAACTACTGATTGATCTCAAACAATAATCATCACCATTGATCAGTTGTAACAGAAATATGATCGCTTCCATCGCCGCCGGCCGATCAATCGCGACGTAGTGTTGTCTCCGATAAATCAAGATCGCGGAAGTTTATCATCATCTTCGTCCAGGACAGGATTAATCATCAACAGTTAAGATCGTTAACATAATCAAGAAATCATGGACCTGGAGCACCAACCTCCATGGTCTTTTTTATAAAACAAAAGAGAGACAAAAGTGGGGAAAGCTGGTAAGAGAGCCAAAGATAAGATAAGATTAGGGTTATGATTACGTGATAGTAACCTCACGTGTCCCAGGCAAAGAAAGTCAAGACGCGGTTCACGACTCAAAAGGACGAAGACGGAGATGCGTGAGGAACAAGAAAGGCCTAGTGGGCCCTATCTCCACGTGGACAGTGACTTGGATTTGGATTGGAAGGGTGAAAAGGCGCACAGAGCTTTTGCTTTTGATTCTTTGGGAACGGGCGGTGGCTGTGAAGTTACGGGATTGGGCGAGGACACACGTGGTCCACAACGATCCTTGTCAATGCACAGGATAAGGGTGGCCCGCTTTGAGTAAGGCAAGGGTTCCACAAAGCTGGGTCTGGTCAACAATCTGAATTCGTAGGCCTTTTGGTGCCTAAAAGATTATACGATTTTGTTGGTAAGAATTTTCAGCTAAAACAATATTTCCAGGAAACATGTAGTACTAATGGTCCCAAGAAATACCTTTCCAGTGTTTTTTCTGGAAACGACACTAATAGGGCCTAATAGAAAACGAATTTCCTAGAAACGAATTTTCATTCTGTGTTTTCTCTTATTTGGATGTCCATGGAAAATGAGAGAGAAAATGGAAGAGAAATGTAGTTTCTCTTTTTTAGATACACGTAGAAAAAGAAAAAAAATAGTAGTATTTTAAAATTTTAATGATTAAAACTCTCAAGTTTCTATTTCTTTTCTTTTTTTCTCCAAATTTCATCATTTTGTGAGAAATTTTTTATTAACTAAGCTCTTATTTTCTTTTCTCTCAATGATTCTCTACTACCAAATAATAGAAAATACATTTATTTTTCCTTTTCTTTTCTTTTCTTTTCTATGGGTTCCAAACATGTCCTAGAGAGGATCTAGCTCAAGACTCATTGGGAGAAAGCTTCATGGACTTGTCATGAACAAGAAGATTTGGTTGTCCAACACTTTCCATTGCAAATAAAGGCTGAAGGTAACATCTTGAAATCATTGGTTCTATCTTTTAAATCTTTTATTATGTTGTTTTGTAATTTTGTGAGATTGGGAATCATCTTCCCCTCTTCTCTCTCAAATTTGTCCTCTCTCTCTCTCTCTCTCTCTCTCTATCTCTATCTCTCTCTCTCTCTTTCTCCATCTCCTTAGCCATCTCTCTTTTCTCTTCATTCTTCCTCTCTTTTTCTTCTTCTCTTCTTCTTCTTTCCCACCTCCCTCACCCTCTTGACCGAGTACCTATCATGGGATTCTAAATCTAACAACTTTTAACATAAAATTCTCAATCTACCCCCACTTGAGAAGCCAACTGGGCCAACAATGGTGTCATGGTCACAATCCATTAAACATGTTTTAATCACTAGAGACCTTACTGGCTATCTAGATTAGCCACCTATGCAGGAAGATGAAGCCTCTTATCATAAGTGGTTAAAAGAAGACACCACCTTGATAATAAGTTGGTTGATCAATAGTAAGGAAGAGGTGGTCGCAAAAAATTTCATTCACCTCAACTTAGCCAGGTATATTTGGGACACATGCTCGCAATTATACTTGACTCCTAATGGTCTACAAAAAAATTATGGTATATTTTAGGAATTATCTAAAACAAAGTTTGAAGGCTCTCTCCATGAGTACTTTGCTAGGCTTCACGGCTTACTTCAAGTGTGGATTGTAGTTCAACCTTATTCAAGCCATATTGTTACCCAAGCTAAGAAAAGGGAAGACTTTATTTCAACTATATGAGGTTGCCAAGACTCAGGTACTGGGCTCCTCTACCAGACCCTCCTTTAATGATGTATATACAACAAAGTTACAGTTACCGGTCAAGGCACCTCCTCACAACAATAAAATCCTAAAACACCATAGCTATGAATCTTGAAAACCAATGCTCTGATACCATATTAATTTTTAGGACTCCGTTGATTAACTCATAGAGAAAAAGAGAGAAGACATATTGAGGGAAAAACAGAAGGAAGAGTGAAGTTATGTATTTGTGTACAAATCCTCTCCCTGAAGCTCTATTTATAAATGATAAAACGTACAATATTATAATTATGCTTTTCACCCTAGAAGAGTGAAGAAGAAACAGGAAATTTAAACTAATCATATTAGTGCCATCTGTATAAGATGACTTTTTATTTACCATCATGCCACATCTTTTGGACATGTAGGCCTTCCATGGTTGTGTGGGCTTGAACCCATCTTCTAACACTCTTGGATGTGTGGGTCTTCCTTGGTCATGTGAACTTGAACCCATCTTTTAACACACCTTTTTTGGATGTATAGGCCTTCCTTGGTCGTATGGGCTCGAACCCATGTGAGTAAGTCGATACAACTCCAAAGAAAGCTTATTTTATTTTCTTGTCAAATGTTATTGTATTCTTCTTAGGTTAATATTAAATTATATTATTTATGAACAAATATACTTGTTGGAATATATGAATAAATTGGAGTGCCCTTGATGTAATTAGTTTATGTTTTTTTGTCTCTTATTCACTTTTACTAAGGTGAAGGGTATTCTTGTAATATTAGTTTTTTTATATCTATAAATACAACTTAAGGGGGAGAGTTTTGACAAGTCCAAGACCCTATTCTTCCTCTCCTTCTCCTCTCATATAGTCTCTTATCTCCTCTCTCTCTCTCTTGGACTTGCTTTTCTTCTTTCTCCCCTTTGGCTAATTTTATTGTCTATGGAATCCTGAAAATCAATAATATTCACTTAAAATTTATAGGAGAATTAGGAATGCACATCAATAAACTAACAAGCAAACGAAGGAAACTGCCATCTTGAACCGGATCCGTATATGGTTACGAATTTCAAACCTTGAAACAGGAACCAGACCAGAGCGAGCCACAAACTCGGTGCCTGAGTGATACCGAAGAGGTTCAGCAGATTCGCTTGGAAAATGGGTATAAGCGTATAGTAAGGCTGGCGAGGAGCGACTGAGAATTGAGTTCTTCTCATAGAAGGCAATTGTCCAATACAACGAAGAGAAGAAACAAATTTTGAATTTGATTAACGGCGCCATTGACGTTCAGGTAGATCTATATATTTTCGTCTCTTCTGTTTTCCTCTTTATATTCTTCTTCCTTGAGTGAAGAGAGGCAAGACTGTTTGTTGCTCTATTGTTTCACTGCCGTTGGTCTTCTATTGGATTGTTCAACTGGTATTGTTGGTATCAACATTGTTTAATTAGTTTCCATTGCTTCTGTTCACGTATATTCTGATGGGACGTTCGAAAGATCTTGAAGCAGCTCGTATATGCCTCGTGTTATGTCTTGATCGAGTTACTTATCTTTTGAAATTCGGGAATTTGAATTTGACTGGCTGAGTTTGAGCTTCTGTCCGCCTAATGCTGTGCTTTAAATTTCGAAGTTACTTGCTTGGTTCTCCAATACTGTTAAGCCCCGCAAATTTGAGTGAATAATTATCATCATATAGATGTCTTTTACTTGACTGATATTTATAGTGGATTTCTTGCACGGAAGGGTTTTCACGAGTATCATCTGGGGTTTGTATGTCTGTAACTGTACCTTTCCTTTTTTCAAATATCTTTTTTTTGTTGAAATTTTGTCTTTTTAAAATATTCGTCTTCTCATGTGGAGTTCGTGGCTTAGTGTTTCGTAGCCCAAGGAGGTTTTCATCTCTTTCCAGTGGCAAGACTAAAATGTTTCCTTTCTGATCCTGCTTCTGATCTATCCCATGTGGAGCTAGGTTTGATTGATGAGGGTGGCTTAGCTGAGTTGGGTTTAGGACTCTGAGGTTTATCTCAATTTTATTTAGGTCATTTTGTACCCATCATAAACTTGTCAACCCTTAAACCATAAAACATTAGGTTTACCGATATGTCAACTGCAAATGAGATTTTGCTCCAGAAGTTACAGCTTTATATTCAACTTATTCCTACCTGGCATCAACTGAGTAGAAGAAAAAGAAGTATGTACTTAGGCTTGCCATATCATTATCATTAAAATTCAAAATTCTGACTGTTGTTTGCATTACAATGTTAAGAGTACTGGTTGAACTAGCTAACTGTTGCATGTTCTTCTTTTTCTTCAGCATGGCTTTGACAAATTTCATCCTGACTGTTGCTGGGGTTAGTGCTGCTATTCTTCTCCTTCGTAGTGATGTAAAACATTCTGCCGCAATTTTTCGACGCAACGTTCGCCAAATTCGTCATTGGCTTGAGGAAGAATCTGCTTCAACCTCCAAGTATGATTCTATTTTATATTTATAAGTTATAACATTAAGAGATTAAAACAAAGGAAGAAGAAGGAAATCAAGAGGAATTTGAGAGGGAGAATAAGGAAGATGGTGCAGAACACAAGAGGTTTTGATTAGGGATGAAGTTCGATCCCTTACCCTCTCTTATATCACTTAATTCTTAAACGTAAAAAATTCAAAAAATCAGGTTTTTTGACACGTCAGCTGAGTGACCCAGATTTTAACAGGTTGGGGTTGGGTCTGGTGGTGGAACTTGTGCCTTTTGTTTCAGGTGAGTTCCCTCAAACCTGCCTTCAGTCTGGCTCCGGACTTGGGTTGAATCGACCCGATTAGGGCAACCTGACCCGGATTCAGGTCCTGATCCAGGTCGGAAAACTTTGACAGTAATACTCTTCTCTTCCTTAGTTACAAATAGATTAGTATTCTAAGTATAAAACTAAATCTAATGGCAGAGTTAGAGAGGGAACAAGCGAGGTAAATTTTGTAAACCACTCATAATGTGAAATTACAATATTGCCCTCTCTGCATATAGCTCCCAATACTTCCTGTCAAGTTAGTTCTGACACAAAGACACAAACTCTTTCTTCCCCAGTGCTTTAATGAAGATCTACCTAATTACCTACAAACTTGATATATATGATAGTAATTTTGCCACTCATAACCATATTTTTTATGAAGTGGCAATCAACTTCAACGTTATTTGTCCTCACATGGAAGACTAGTGTGAAATTGTAGTATAATGGGCAGTTTGGTCTTTTTATATGGTTTGCATATTTCAATGAGAGTACTATCATGTTCAGAATGTTTATACGTGTCTATGATCCATTTTTTTATGTTGTGTAGAGGTGTAGATGGGTAGTTATAAGGTGTTAAGTATAAGGGAGGTAAATGTGTAACTGCCCCTTAATCTTACTTAAAGTGAGTAAGAAGGATTAGTGGTCGAATTCCGAACCCCAAGGAGAGCTCTTCTCAGGCTCTCTTTCAGCTCTCCTTTCTCATGTTTCTTCTTTCTCTCTTCTCTCATTCTTCTATTTCTCATTTCTTGACATGGTAACAGAGTAGTAGAGTCCCGATTTCAAGTTTATGAAGTGTCTCTTCTTCCTTCTTTGATCACAACATCTTCTTAGAAAAGGGGATTTCAGGTTTCCATATTGACTAGGAGTCGAGGTTTATTTTTTGAGTTATTTTTCTACTTTAACCCTAGTGTTGATGGTTTCTACTGCTTATTGAGTCGTTCTATCTTTGATTAGATCCCCAAGAGGGTCTTTTGACTTGGGATTACCCCATCTGCCAGGTGCACAAACTTGATATTGTGCTTTGTGTCTGTGTCACTTCTTGATAGGTTGACATCAGCCTGTTTTGTGCCAATTTTGGCAGTTTAAGGCTTGATTTATACATATTCCATGCTTGTTGTATGTTGTTGATGCATATGCGCATATTTGATCAAACCCTAATTTTGTGAAGTGGGGCCCACATAGTTTGCACAGGCATATAATTGTGGTTAAGTTTTTTGGTTGAGTTTTGGTTGTGGTTTGTGCTTATGGTTGATTCTAGTGAAATAATCAACCCCCAAAGGACTTTGGAGGCTCTTAAGGCAAAGATACAATTCTGATTACTACAAAAAGACTGAATGAACAAAATTATCTTAGTTGGTCCAAGTCAATTCGCATCTACCTTAAAGCCTAACGGAAGTCAAAATTCATTATAGATGATCCACCCGTTCCTCTTACTGATGATTAGGAGTTGATGATAGCCAGGTCATGACTTGACTACTTAACAGTATGGATTCAAAATTGAGAAATCAGATTATGTATTGTGAAACGGCCAAAGAAATGTGTGTGTCTTTGGAAGCATTATATTCATAGGAAAACAATTTATCTCGAGTTAGAAGTTGTATGCTAAACTCTTTAGCCTTAAGCAAGGTGAAAGAACAATTACTGACTACTACAGAGAATATTTTTGATAATTTAATGTTAGTTTCAAGATGAACAGTCATTTGAAATGTGTAGGTTACCATTTCAAAAAAAGTGTAGGGTTGGGTAAATAGAAGAGTAGAGAGAAGATTTAGAAGAGAGAGAAAAAGGGACCAGTACTCAATCAGGGGTCTGAAGTTAATCCTTTATCCTCTTTGTTGACTCACATAAGTTCCAATCAGGAAAAAAGATAGAAATACCCCCCACACTAGAATACAATCCTTTATGACTCCTTGTTCAGAAATAACTAAAACACTCAACTAAGTTAACTAAGTGAGAGGGTAACTAAATTTCTCATTCACCCATAAGCACAATGACTAAAATACCTAGAAAGATGCATTGAACAAAATGACTTGGGAGCCACATTTCTATCTAATTCAACTGCTAGTTCTTGATGGCTGTGCATTGTAATCTACGGTTGTATGATTGAAAGGTGTCATTCTCAAATTCTTAGGTTTTTCAATTTTGCATGAAAATTATCAGTGTTAGGTCCCTAAGGCGTAAACCTAGAAGACACATGGGGCTGAATAGGTTTTTGCATGCAAATTCAGAATTTAAAATCTTTGGTCAGCTTTGGTCCTGAAGGACATTGCCAGCAAGAGCAGCACTCTTAACTTCAATGAACAAGTATGCAAGCACACAATTAAGCTACATAAGCTAGACCCAATTGGATACACAACCCAATTTCACCTTGGCCACAAAGTTCATACAAATGATTGAGATGGTTTTAAGATTTGCTTGCTTACAATCGGCTGTGCAATCAATGCTTTTTAATAGGCTGATTATACAACAATAAGCACAAATAAAAATAACACCACATATATGTGCCCTTTTAAGTATGATAACAGCTCAAGATGCTTATATAATGTGAAACTCAAAAACAAATTTGCCAATCCAAATATAGATTTGAAAATAAAAGCTCAAATAATAAATTTGCCTGATAGAGAGATGGATTTGAAAATATTATCTTAAAATTCATTTACCAAACTATAATGAGCAATTTGGAAGTTTGACGGCCGAAGTTTAGTTGAGACGCCATGCAAGTACAATGATAGATTTGAAACTCAAGAGTTCTATTGTATTTGGCTAAGGAAAATGCAACTCAATGGAGAGACAAATTAAAATTCAAGCTTAAGAATTATTTTGACAATATGAGAACATTAACTTTAGCTTGATTCAGAAGCTCAAGCAATCGATTATTTAAAAATAAAGTCTAGCTTACCAAAAGTGCTACATCCATGCAATGAATTGAAAATACAAGCTCAAACAAATTATGCTAGAGTATGAATTGATTTAAAAATCAGGGAGCAATACTTTTAGTGTGAAATTATGCTAAGATAATCAAGAATTTAAAATTAATTAGTGCTGGATTACTTGGCTCTTCAAAAAACAGTGACAGGTAGAGCCTTTGGGTTGATTATACAACCTTTACAGGTGATTCAGAAGTGTAAGAGTTCCTTGGAGTTGTCCTCCTTGTTGTGGTTGTTATTGGGAATAGTCTCATATTGATTAGTGTTACGAATTGTTGTCTATTTATAAGGTTGAATAATAAGCATCCTAAGTGGCTAATCATTTTGGAATGGAATCGGGTTCAATTATAACATGGTATTACAGAAAAATTTTGAGTGGACCTGACCTAGTGTGCATGCCGTTGACTTTGTACCCCATGTATGTTGTCTATGTCTCAAGTCAATTATCCATATGTTTAAGCTTGTATATGAGAGGGGTGTTAGTAGGAGTAGTCCACATTGATAAGTGTTAAGAAATGTTGTCTATTTATAAGGTTGAGTAATAGGGTTCCTAAATAGCTAGTCATTTTGGGTGAATCCTAGCTTAATATTAACACCACAATACTATCCCATTTACCTCTAGAACCAATTTTCTACCCCCAAGCTATCAAATCCCCTCATCGGTGGGCTGCCACGTTGTTTGAAAATCCAACCCCTCCTATAGAACAAGACATGGACTTTGGTGCCTTAGACTTCTTGTCTGAATGTGATTGGATGCACATGGGTTTATAAACTTAAGATTAAACCAAATGGCAAGTTGAACAGCATAAAACGCATCTCATTGCCAAAGGCTACACTCAACAATATGGCCTTGTTTACAATGAAACTTGCAGTCTAGTTATGAAGCCTCATCAATGGGCTTGTCTCATCTTCCACTTGCAGTTTACAATATGGCCTCGTTTACAATGAAACTTACAATATGGCCGTGTCTCATCTTTCCAGTTGCAGTTCCTCATCAATGGACACTCTGACAACTTGACTTAAAAAATGCATTTTGACTTGGAGATTTACATGAAGTATTTAGAAACAACCAATGGGCTTTGTAGATCAATATTTCCTGGTTATGTTTGTAAATTACAGACAGCCTTTTATGGAAAATATTCCCCTAAACTTGGTCCTCATACTCAAGTAAATACCATGGTTCTCAAGGGTTCTACTCAAACAAGTCCAATTCGTACTTGTATATCCGCCATACAGGTAATCATATTACTATAGAGTTGGTCTACGTTGATGATTTAATTATCATAGGAAGTCATACTATGCAAATCAACTGCCTCATTCACTCCCTTACCACTGCCTTTGCCATGACAGATCTTGGAGACATTATTTTCTGGATGTCCTTGTCAACCGTACTTCAGATGGGCTCTTTCTTACTCAAACAAAGTGTATCTTGGATCTCTTAAATCAATTACACATGCAAGACTACAAGCCTGTACAAACTCCTATTACTTCTGACGCTAATCTCTCTAAGATCCTGGGATCACCTCTTGCCAATCCCATGGATTATTGACGTCTGGTTGGCTTTCTTCAATTTTTTTAACATGACTCGCTCTCTTATCTCCTGTGCCACAAGTTATTTAAGTTGTTTCATGCATGCTCCTGTCAATACTCACATGGTTGCTTTGGTAAAGAATACTGTGTTATCTCGAAGGCCTCTTGAACTATGACCTTCTTCTCCCAGCTACACATGCAGAATTAATCCTATACAATAATGCTGTTTGGCTGGAGATGTGGATGACATTTCTTGCACTACTGGATTTTGTTTATTTTTTGGGCCCTAATCTGATTAGCTGGTCCTCTAAGAAGCAACCTGCTGTCTTCTGTTCCAGCATTGAAGCTGAATAACGGGCTGTTGCTACATCCAATACATCTCGGCCACTGCTCAGTCAAAGTGATAATCTCTTTGCAAAATATCTAGCAAACACATTCATATCATCCAATTTTGTACATGAAAAATTCGAGCAGGACAACTTCAAGTGCAGCTTGTTCCTTGTTCATCCAATTGGTTGGTGTGCTCACTAATTGTCTTTCTAGCACAGCTTTTCAAGATGCCTGGTACAAGCTTCTTGTTTGCTTTCCATCGTTTAGCTTGAGTAGGGATTTAGCTACCACAACTCGAGCCAACGAATTGGTCCTCAACTACAAAGAGTGGGAATTGGTCAGCCTCATCCAACTGAAATACATTTCTGGTGTCTGTATCCAGTTCTGGCTTCCGTCATTTATTGTAACAAACTCTCAGCCTCGACTTATGTCGCATTTCTAGGTCGAGTTGTTTGAATAACATCTTCTGTTCAATGATGTTTTTTACTACTGAAACTTCTGTTCATGACTTGTTCATACAACTTATATTTGTGCAAACAAGATCTAGTTTTTCTCCATGTAATTATGCCCTTTTTTCACTTCTGGTTTTCATGTATTTGCTTCAATTATTTGAATACTCATCTACCATTCAAATAGGGATGTTGTGGGGGTTTAAGATGCTTTTTAGACTTATCCAAAACTTACTCCAAACATGTGGTTAGTTCCAAGTGTTTGTTATCATAAAAACTTGGTAGGAGATCTTGAGAATCAGTAACAAACCTAACTAGTGGACACGTGACTCGTATATTAGATATCATAGTATCATCACTTCGATTACTGCCTAAAGTCTGAAGATATCCTAGGTTACTGTTGTTTCCTCAATTACAAGTCACAAGAAATGATATTGTGATTGGCTTGGCCATTGACCTGGAAAGGTGGCTGGGTCCAGTTTAACTGGTTCAATCACAAAAAGTTTGGCTGTTGAATTGGCAATGTAATCAACATAATATCGTAAATTTGAAAACTTTAAGAAATAAACAAAAAAGATTGAGGAAGACGGTCCTTTCAACTCTGGAAGGGAGGGAGAGGATGGTCCATCTCCCTTCTCTTTTCTTCTTTGTTGGGTATTGGGGGGGGGGGGGGGGGGGGGGGGGGGGTGGTGGGGGGTGGGGGGCGTTGTTTCTTCACTATTGAGGAGGGTCCCTACCTTCCCATCGCCCTTGGCAGGGAGAGGGGCCCTTTTAGTGCCAAGGATTCTGGCTGAGTCAGTTGGCTCAACGCTTTTGAACTGGACAAGTCAGCAAGATTAACAGTCAAACGAGGGTGGGCTCTTTTGCTACCAAAAGGTACGAGCTGTATCTGCTGGTTTTGAGGGTATACCTCTTCAACTGGACAAGTCTACAGTTTACTGGTTAAACCACATAAGCTGGCTGGCTAAGTTTGTTTTTCTTTTATTCTGGTTCTTTAATTTTCAGAACTTGTAGAGGGACTGGATCCTGTTGAAACCCGTTCAATCGCTTGATCTGATCTAGGTCTGGTAAAACTGGTCACATGTTATTAGTCCTTTTTTGATATATTGTGATGATTCTCCTTGTGAAGAGATAGTCCCATTGTACGCATTTGCTTTATTTTGTCATTTTTGTAACATTAGATGATGAGGTTCTACTGCTCTGTCATCCCTGGGAAGTTACTTTTTCTTGCCCCTTTCTTTTGTGGACTGGAGCTTCATTCGGTGATCATAATCTGTATGCAACTAACATTCATTTAAGAAATATAATTGCTTGTTTCAAATGGGTGTAGCATTACTCTTTTGCCTTGTTTGTATGTTATACGTTGAAGCTATTTGCAATTATATTTTTAATTTGTTGGTCTCAATTTGCAGGGCTACAGAGAAAGCAAAACCCAGAGAATTGGAATCACAAGTCCCAGACAAGGACATTCCCAAAGACAAATACTGAATACATTCTGGGGGAAATCTTGTATTCAAAGTTAATCCTATTTGGACTATTAGACTGATATAAATGGAACAGAAGCAAGAAGCCCTCTTAGTTTAGTGCTGACATTTGTCGTCAAGGATGATGTTATAGTGCACATGCTTAGTTTCTGCTGTCAGGTACATCGTGACTTTCTTTTTGTTGATATTTTCAGTTGGCTCTAGTTGTAGTTCTTCAATTCGTGAACTATGTTAGAACATAAGCTAAAGACTTGTTAAGATCATTCACATTTGACATTCTGTGGAACGATTTGATCTTTGATGATAGTGTTGATATGTGAGATGTTAACATGATGGTATTAACGAGAAAGCTGCTTAGGGTCAACCTGTTTTGGATGTTCTTGTTAGATCGAACATCCCCAACGAGCTTGTTGGAATTGTTTCTTGAAATGTGAGGAAGAAGAATGTGTTCCGTAATTAGGCTTCTACAAAAGATAGAAGAAAAGAATGCTGATTTGGGTTCTATAAAAGAACTCAAAGAGTGTTGTGAAAGTGGAAGAGGGAAGAAGAATCAAGTTCCCTCCGCCTGCCCTGCAAAGGTTTGTAAAGTATGATTTACCTCAATTGGAGTATCTACAGGTTTTACTCCAAGTATCCAATTTCAGACAAAATATCAGTGACATATTTTCTTTGAATAACATCATACCCATTTTGATCTTTGCCACTTCAATACCCAAAAAATATTTCACTTGCAAAATGTTTTATTTAGAAATACTTTTTATGTATTCTTTTACCTCTAAAATAACAACATATACAGTATAGATGATCATACCAAATTTCTTCTTGAATAAAGACATGAGTGTCTGAGCTTGATCTATTAAAACCAAAACCACATACAATATAGCTGAATTTATCAAACCAAACTTGAGGACTTTGTTTCAAACTATACAAGTGTTCGCATAATCGACATATCTTGTGTTCCTCCCCTTAAACAACAAACCCAGGTGGTTGTTCCATATATACTTAATGAATGATATCACCACAAAGAAAACCAATCTTAACATGTAGTTGGTGCACCTACCAATCTAAGTTAACAACCAAAGAAAGGATAATGTGGATAGAGCTCAATTGAGCCATAGGAGAGACAGTTTCAAACTAATATACTCTATATGATTATGTATAGCCTTTGGCAACAAGCCTGACCTTATACCTTTCTAAGGATCCATCAACATGGTATTTAGTTGTAAATACCCACGTGTAACCAACTATATCCGCTCTTTGAGGGGGGAAAATGTAATGTCTATGTATTTCTAAAGATAAGAGCATCCATTTCCTCTTCCATAGCAGCCTTACAGGAGGGAATAGTTAAGGCTTCATTATGAAATTGAGTAATAGGTATAAATGACAAGAAAAGCAAAGTTTCTAAATGAAGGAGAGAGAAAATCAAAATTAACATAGATAAAAATGGGGTGCCGAGTACAAGACCATTCAGATGTCAATGAGAAAGTGTAGATCAGATGGATTTGAGTGAGAGGGTTGAAAGCAATTGGGGTGATGAGAAGTTGGAACCAAAGCATCTTCAAGTAATATCTCATAAATTAAGGGGGAGTTAATTACCATGCATATAAAAATCTAGGGGGAGTCAATATTTAGAAAGTTAAGTCCTTGTGATATGTTAGATTCTAGGGTTCCATCACTAGAAGGTCTAGGTTTAAGGAGAAGAAGAAGGAGAAAAAGAAGAGAAGAGAAAAGAGAGGAGATGAGTAGACGTAGATTTAGGGTTTCTCAAGGGTGAAAAAGAGCAGTCTAGGGTCTCCCCCTTATTTCCATATTTATAGATAAGAGGGCTGAATCCCTAGTACATGTGATGATAAAAAAAACTCAAACTTAAATATAAATACATTCTATGCCACTGGTTTACTTAATTACATATAAAGCCATTAATTCCCTTTTAACATTCCCCCGTCAAGCTAATGAAAAAACATAAAATATTCCTAACTTGGAACACGTATTAGATAGAAACTTTGCAAGGATAACCTTTGTAAGGATATCTGCTAGTTGATTTTAAGAGGGTATGTAAGCATTGGTATAACACTAGCTTGTAATTTTTCTTAAATGAAGTGACAATCTATCTATATGTGTTTAGTTCTTTTATGGAATACTGGGTTGGTTGCAATGTGAATGACTGCCTGATTATCACAGTGAAACTTCTTCAGCTTTGTTGTTTAGAACCCAAGCTTAGTCACGAAAGACTTGAGCTATAATAACTTACTTATTGCATGTGCCATGACTATGTATTTGGGATCAACACTTGACTTAGCCACAACATTTTATTTGTTGCTTATCCATGTGACCACATTACCTCCTACTGAGGGACAATATCAAAGGGTGAATTTTCTATCATCAGGGGAACCTACCCAACATGCATCTACAAAACCCTCAATATCAGTATGTTCATGATATTCAAACAATAATCCTTGTCCAGGCCCGATCTGCATCTACAAAACCCTCAATATCAATATGTTCATGAGATTTAAACAATAATTTTTTTTAGGATTTTTCTTCTAATACCAAAGAATTCTCTCCAAGGCCATCGAGTGAGACCGGTGAGGTTGATGCATGTATTGACTAACTTATAATCTTGAAACAAGGTTCAACCAGTATTAAGTCTCATCAACACTCAATGCATTACAACAATGGAGCAAATTCGTGTGAGAGGCCATTTTTAAATGAAGGTCTACCTTACATAAGAGCAGGTAACGAGTCAAGGTAAGATCATGAAGTTGATTTTTATAATTTTATTTATAATTTTTTTGCTATTTTGATTATATATTTCTTATTATTTTAGCATAGTTATCCTTTTTATCCAATCAGATTATCCCTTGAAATTTAACGTCTCTTAGGCATGGTTGTTAATTATTATCAGCTGGTAAAGACGCTTCGGCGCCTCGTCCTTGTAGCCTTGTAGCTGCCGTAGGTAACTGGGAAACAGGCCTTCACGGCAGAAGATCATCCCCGCGAAAATCTGTTGCAGGCAAAATATCATTCACCCTCTTCCTGACGGTGCGACCGAAGAAGATCCGTATCCAATGATCACCTCAGTCCAAATGCCGGCCGTGCCGGCTCTTTTCTTTTGTCATGTTGTTCCTCCGCCCAGTCCCAATACACATGTCACTGTCTCCCACGCTTCTCCCTCTCTACTGCGGGGCGAAACCTCTCCACAGGCAGACCCGTCTATTGCAGCTGCACTTCCGTCATGGGTTGTGTCCTAGCCAAGCCGTCGATGAACTCCCCGCCTTCTAGTCTAGAGAAGATGAAAGTCCAAAACGGGTATGTGGGCAGTGGTGGTGGCCGTAGGACCATCGGTAAAGAACCCACACGAATTTCTGACAGGATTGCCCGGCAAGAAGAGTTGGTTCATCCTACTGTTGTACTCTCCTCTGATGTAGGTGGCAGTGGGAGGAGATTGTTGACCAGAGAGGACGAAAAGGTTGCCAATAGCCGTTCTTCTAGTGGCGTTGGTGGTAATGTTTCACGTAGGATTCAATCGAAAAGGCCGTCGGGAGGAATAGACGAGATGGTGGACGGCTGGCCGCGCTGGCTTACCGATAATGTCCCACGGGAAGCTCTTGTTGGATTGATTCCAAAGAGTGCCGAAGCCTATGATAAGCTCGATAAGGTAATTTACACTCGTACCGCAATTTGTTGCTTTATCTTTTTGAGTGTGCATCACCGAACCTTTCTGTTATATGAAGAGATCAGAGGTAAAAAGCCACTGGAAATTGGTTGAGGTGTCATTTACACGTTGTAACTGAAGAAAGCGAGTTTATACTTATGTGGTTGTAAATTAAGTATTACATTGATTAGAATCATGGTTCAAGAGGTTTCTTGCATCTCAACTAAATTTTGATCGAGAAAAAGGAAATGTTATTTATGATGCTCTAGCTCTCAACAGAGTAAGAACAGTGATCTCTCCTATCCAATATTAATATAGGTTGGTATATCTCTACTTGGACGGGGAAACTATAAAATTCTCCTTTTGAAATTTATTTTCTTAACTTCCAGAGTAAGTCCTTCAGAGCCTGTCATATGAAAGAGCTTATCATATGAGTTAGTAATTTTTTCAGTTATAATTCTGTCTTCATGTCATTTTCTTTGACTAGAATTTTCAAGGTTTATTAATTCCTGTTGGGATAGCGATGACTGACTATCTGAACCGTATCTTCTTCATACATTGTGCTGCAGGTAGGCCAGGGAACCTACAGCAATGTGTATAAAGCTAGAGATCGAGAAACTGGCAAGATTGTTGCTCTGAAGAAGGTCCGCTTTGATACATCTGATGCTGAAAGTGTGAAATTTATGGCGAGAGAGATCATGATATTACAGAAACTCAATCATCCCAATGTGGTCAAGCTTGAAGGACTGGCCACCTCTAGAATGCAATACAGTCTTTACTTGGTTTTTGATTTCATGCAGTCTGACTTGGCTAGAGTTATTTCTCGTCCAGATGAGAGACTCACTGAACCTCAGGTTTGTAGACGGTTTTATTTTAAACAATGAATTCTAATAGATGAAAATACAAGGACCGGCAGGTACTATGCATTGTTTCATCGGGAACAGTAATGGTATCCAATAACAGGACTTGAATCTGATTGACTTGAGAGATAAAGGGTATTACCTATGGAAATGGCATGGCATAAATCATCTTAGTAGATTCTAAAATTTGATTAATGAAACTTACTACTGTTATTTACTTGCAGGTCAAATGCTACATGCAACAGTTGCTGGCAGGTTTGCAGCATTGCCATGAGAGAGGAATCCTACACAGAGACATTAAGGGATCTAATCTCCTAATTGATAAAAACGGCATGCTGAAAATTGGAGATTTTGGCCTTGCAAATTATTTTAATCCCAACCAAAAACGTCCTCTCACATGTAGAGTTGTGACTTTATGGTACAGAGCACCTGAGCTGCTCTTAGGTGCCACCGATTATGGAGTTGGAATTGATCTTTGGAGTGCAGGATGCCTTCTTGCAGAGATGTTTGCAGGGAGGCCAATAATGCCAGGGAGGACTGAGGTATGACAAAATAGTAGGGATATAAGTATGAGACTTAACTTAGACTGCACACCAGATGATAGATTTAATAAGGATAGTTTTATTTTTATTTTTCCCCCAAGTGAAAATTTCTATGTTTTGGTGTTTTCCATAAGAGGACATAAGTATCACCACCTATTTCTAGAAGTGGACACATTCTAACCAGTTTAAACGATTCTGTTAGAATTAACAACCAAGCATAGTGATAGAAGTCTTATTTCTTAAATAGTCTCACATTGGCCATGCATGGGGGAAGCTAGGAGATTAAAAAAACAAAAGGGGGAAGGAATCTTAAGCAAAAAGGGTGTGAGTCTTAGGAGTTCTAGAGTTCCTATTTGATGTAATATTTAGATTGAAAATCTTAGTTAAAGTAGGAGTTTCCTATTTGATGTCTTAGACAAATTATAAATGAAGGAAGCTCGGCAAGGGCAAGAAAGACCTAAGCCTTGTTTCTTTTTTCCTTTGTTTCTTCTCTTCTCTCTTTTTCTACGCATGTGCTATTTTACTCTCTCTCCCTTATCTATTCTTCGCTCTCTCTCTCTCTCTCTCTCTCTCTCTCTCTCTCTCTCTCTCTCTTCCTTCCTTCTTCCGTTCTCTTACATTTACTTCTTCTCTAGATTTGTCCATGCTCCTCTAGATCAATTTTCTCTTGCATTCGGTTGAAAAGCTTGGACCTTTTTAAGGAGGGTCCTATCAAAATGGTATCAGAGCAAGCCTTCCTAGGGTCCTTTTCTAATCATGCTGATCACAAGAAGTTTGGACAAAGAGATAGAGGATGCTGCTGGCCCTAGCAATGATGATCTGGCTGTAATTCGTGCTAAGCTGGAAAAGATGTCAACTTGGAGAGAGCAGATATCAACTATAGGGGTAAAACTGTATTCTTTAACAACCCAAGGTGAAAAGCTCAAACTTTGAATGGGTTCCCATGGAAGAAAAACTCTTAAGACCTTCCCCCTCTCATCAGCCTCCTGACAAAGAAGCTTTTTCCAAGTTAATACCTACCATAGCCTCTTAAGCTTCTCCGCCACCACCCTTGTTGTCCATGTCAACCATCCTCAACTCCTATCCTCATAAGAATTTTTTTTCGGATCCTAAACCTCACTCACCTTTCTCAACCCACATTCGCACCAAGCCAAGCTTCTCCTCTGCCTCTCACCAGCCCGCCTCCTACTTTTTATCCATCTCAACAGCTCTCTTTCCTCCACACCTAAATCCTCGTATTTCTCACCCCTAAAACCATGAAATGCACCACCAGCCCATGGACCACCATACTACATGCCCATTTCCAACCATTCACGTCTATGTCAATCCCCTCCCATATTACCACTCTATCTCCCAAGCCAACCTAAACTTGACTTTCACCACAAACACTAAAACTTCCCCTGAGTACACCTTCACCCATATTACCAACTAAGCCCTCACACTCAGCACAACCACCCTCCATTGATCAATTTCCCTCACGTTCTAACTCCTCACAACTAAGGGTAGCTACACTTGTTTTTTATATGTACAACATAGATGATGACCCAGTTGATTGGGCCTACATGGCTGAAAAATCCTTTGCTTTCCATGCAACTGAAGATCACAAAACACTCCTAGCATCCTTTCACTTGGTAGAGGATGTTCAAAGATGGTTCCAGTGGCACAATAAGGCCAACCCTTTCCTCTCTTGGTAAGTGTTTGTGCAAGCCCTTTGTGTTTGTTTTAGACCAGCTCAGTATCAAGACTTTGATTCTCTCTGAACCAAGCTCAAGCAGACAGATTCAGTTAAGGACTACCAAGCTGAGTTTGAAAGAATTGCAAACAGAGTTCAATGGCCGAAACACATCTGGGTTGGAAGTTTCATTGAGGACTTAAGCTTATGTTGGCAGCCAAAGTGAGTGTTTCACCCCAAAATTCTGATTCAGACAATTCACCATGCTAGAGTTCAGGAAAAAAGATTGTCACTCCTACAGTCCCTACACAGGACCCTTTCCTGCCATTTCATTTCCCTTTTCCAACAACATCCAACACAACTGCCCTAACTGAAGGGAGTTTACCTCAGAGACCATTCAACAACCTCACTCTTGAAGAGATGGAAAAGAGACAAAGCAAGGGTTTATATTTTCATTGCAAGGGGAAGTTTATTCCAGGTTACAGGTACAAAAGACTTCAGATGTATCTTCTCAAGGAGGAGAAGAAATCATTACCTCAAACCGTTGTTACAGTAGAAGACTCCTTCCAACAGTTCCCTAGTGTTCAACATTGAGGGCCAGTTTGGTCTTCCAGGGGGGTTGGAATGATAGAAGTCATATTTCTTAAAGTAGTCTCACACAAGTCATGCAAGGGAGGAGCTAGGGGAATCAAAGAATTAGAAAGTTTGGAGAAGAGTAAAAAAATTTGAAAGTTTGGAGGTGTTATTTCTTTTTTGCCTTGTTTCTGTCTTCTTTCTCTCTACTCTTGCCCTATTGCTCTCTCTTTCCATTCTGTATTCTCCTTTCTCCAAATGGGCTCTCCCTCTCTCTTCCTTCTCTTCTCCTCCCATGAGACCTCTCTATCTCTCTCTTTCCCTTCCTTCTTCCCTTCTCTTATCTTTACTTTTTTTCTAGATTTACCTTTACCCTTTTTGAGCCCTCTTAATCACCCTCTTTCAATCTTCTTTTGCACTTGGCTGAAAAGATAGGACCTTTTCAATGTAGGTTTTATTATGTAGGAATCAACTTCTAAATTAAGTTATAAAAATAGACTGACTTCATTAATTTTAACACAGGAAATAAAGACATGTGGCCTAAATACCCATGGAAATCTACCAAAGACATGACAACGTCACTGATCCCTTGTTATAATAAAACAGACAGAATTTGGCAAAACATCAAATTTGCAAAGAAACTTGGAGTGTGCACAACAAAAGTTTTTTATCATGTGATAACAACATTGTGCACAAAAAGCACCAGAGCTGAAGAAATTCTTCTGAAAACATCAAGGGATTTATGCAACTTTGTTAGTTGTTGAAGTTCAACTTATACTTGTTGAATTAGGAATATTCCTGGAAATTTGGTTACCCTAAAAAAGCACCAAAGTTGAAGGGATTCATTGTAATCATCAAGGGGTTTTGCAAGTTTGTTAGTTATTGAATTAGGAATATTCCTGGAAATTTGATTTTTTGGGTCATGAGTTTACATGATGTGCATCCATTTTTTGCTTTTCAAATATTTTCTGCACATTTGAATTTATGATGCATTAATCCATGGTTGAATATGTGCTTATTACAGAGTTTGTATCCATGAATCAAATAATCAGCTCCTAAATCTTTCTTTATATTTTATGCATTCAGGTGGAGCAACTCCATCGAATCTTTAAGCTGTGTGGATCACCATCAGAGGATTACTGGAAGAAATTGAAGCTAAGTACAAGCTTTCGACAACCACAACCGTACAAACCTAGTATTCAAGAGGCTTTTAAAGAGTTTCCTTCCTCTTCCTTGGGACTTTTATCCACTCTCCTAGCTCTCGATCCGGTATATCGTGGCTCTGCATCTTCTGCCCTTCAAAATGAAGTATGTTTCACTCAGCAAGTGCTCTTTTTTTTTCTTTTTATTGAGAGAGTGGAATATCGAAAAATTAACTGTGGAATTACTTCTATTTTAAAGTTATTAAATTTATGCGATCAATACATGTGACTGGTCAACACTGTCATTTACAAGAGAGATGTCCTAGATAGGTTAAAACAAGTCGAAGCTCATGTTACCCAATTATGATGCAGATTTCTTTACAGGATAAAACAAACAGCTGAACTACACTAGGGAGGCATATGACTGTTGGCGTAGTGAACAAAATCACTTATATTTCAGTAACCCTCATGAAATTTTCTCATTGCCTTCCTCTTTCCTTTTGGATATTTTCATAATATTTTTGTCATAAAAGAAAATAACGGCCATAAGCATTTCTCTGAAGCATATAAATAGTGCCAACTACATTATTACCAAGGGGGAGTAGATCTTTAGGAGGTAAGATTGTTATGTCGATGTCATTAGAATGCCCCAAGCAAATCTTTGACTGGTATTTTTTTTTTTTTTTGAGTGAAGACTGGTAATGATTTTTGAAAGTCAAGTGTTCTATACTCTTTTATCCTAATGAATTTGTATGTCGCTTACAGTTCTTCAGCACAAGTCCATTGGCATGTGACCTTTCGGGTCTTCCTGTCATTTACAAGGAGGAAGATGACACAACAGTTGTGCCCTATGTGAGAAGAAAGTGAGTTTCTCATTGAAATTCACTCATTAATATAATTTGTCTTGATGTGAGTGATGTACCATGATGCTACATGATTTATATATGTCTGCAACAATTTTAATTAAACTTTCAGGACTTTAGCTGAAATTTGTCAAATAGCAATAGGAATTCTATTGCAGCCCATGTCACATATGCCTGCAGTTAAGTTTTGTATGAAGCTGAATGCTTTTCTTCATCACCCATGAATTTCTCTAGTTGAATTAATGCATCAAATGTTAAAAACATGTTAGAGATGAGCACAATCACAAAGTGCCAGAGTTTGTCATGTATTTGATGGTTGGAACTGATTACTGCTGGAGTTTGCTAATATTTATTGGATGGTCTAATAGGAGCAAAAAGCACAAGTGGTCTCGTAAACGACATTCAGAGCAAAGGCCGAAGGATCAAGTTGTGGAAAACCAGAAAGGGGATTCTGGATCTTTCAAAGAGGTAAAAAAACAATCTCACTATATAAACTTTGGTTTATTTGAGGTTTATCAGTCAGATGTTCAGAACTTGTTGTTATGATCCCATAACTACAAAGGTTAGCTAGGTATCAATCACAACTTTTGTGCTTACCAGTTGAACCAGTACTGTTTCGGAAAGGTCCTGTTACTGAAGTAGCAGTTTCCTTTTTAGGTGGGCTTGTGGAAATCCCCACAATCATATTAGTTTTGTCTCTATTTCTGAAGTAAAAGGTTAAATTACTGAGTGATGCCAGAGACATTATATTTGGAAGTATAATGCAGCAGCTAAATTGCCATGTCATTTACAGAGTCATCCAATCACAAAGTAAACTATCCAGAAGTAATGGACATATCAGGCATTTTGCATGGTAATTGTCTTCCCACGCAGTTGTCTTAATAAATTACATGATTAAATAATTTCTATTGCCTTTAGAAGCAAAGCAGTGAAGTGCCTCGAGAAAACATTGGTTGATGGTCCCGGAAGAAACACTTGCTCTCTCAATTCACCTAGTTGTCCGGCCCTGAGGAAACACCTAGACAGATTAGTGTTTGACGTGACTCAACTAAACCAACTTATTACTCAAAGTTACGTACACAGCTTAGAGTTTGAGGTGACCGAACTGAATCCTCTGATTTGCTCGTAGTAAGTTTTGAAAAGTCTGCATGTCCTGAGCTTCCCAAAAGGGTCATAATTTTGGGTGGTTATTGCAGCATCTGATTATGGTATATGATACATGATACAGGAGAAGAAGAGTGGAGAAGCAAACTCCAGCCAAGAGACAGGAAGCAGTACTGGAAGTGCATCTTTCTCTAAGCCTGTCAAGCGTGAAAACAGTGGCTCAACTCAGTTCCTTTCACCCATCATACAACCCCATTTTTTGAAGAAATCAGCTCCAAGAACAGAAGGCCATCCTTTGGCCCGCAAGAATATTAAGAACTTGCCTCCTCCTTTATTACCCATATCCAAACTGAACAAAGGTGGCAACAAAGAAGATGAGAAAGTATTTCGATTTGGATTGAGTCAGAGGTCAAATTCCACTTCAGATTTCCGAAAACTAGATGAAGCCAGGTTGCAGAAATATTATAGTGTTTTGGAGGATTAAACGTGTTATACTGTAAAAAAATTCTGCATTTTCGTTCTCTTTTCATTTGCACTTGCTTTTGTCCGTCGTATGTACAAATGAACCGTATCCAGGTCTTCAAAGTTATTCATGCGTAATTCAGATCCCTTCATGTGCTATATACGTTTACTCTTTGAACTCTATAAATAATACATAAAGGAGGATTAGTAAAAAGCTCACAACCCTAATCCTCTCTTCTCTTCCGAGGAGCTCTCTCTCTCTCTCTCTCTCTCTCTCTCTCTTTTCCTAATTCAGCTGTCCCTTTTCTCTTCCTCTCCTCTTCTTCTCTTCTCTTCTCCTTTTTCTTTCTTTCAATACCTCATGTTAAAGGCATAAACACCATGGAATCGTGAATATAACATGGTATCGGAGCAGTATTTTCAGGATTCTGTGTCCAAGGTATCTTCTTCCTCTTGATTGCTTGTCATGATAAGCTTTGATGCTCTTGGAGTGGTTCGATTCCTATTGAGATAAAGTTTGTTCTCTGAGATTAATGACTGAATATTATGCGTTTGAATGAAAGCTGGAAGGTGCTTGCTTTATGTCCAATTTGTGCATGAAATTTATATATTATAGCTCTACAAAAAAAAAAAAAAAAACAAAGCATACCGATTGTATGGAAAAACTTGGTTTCCTTCCATTACTGGTAGCTTCGACTCATAACATGCTTTGTGCTTCTTGTTGCTGGATTCTCTTGAAAGATTGATCTTTAAGAAGTTAAGTTGATATGGTCTTGAGTGTTTGAAGGATTATGATTTTTTTTTTTGCATGAGCCACATAAATTCTGGGTTTATTTCATCTACATACCAGAAGTTCAACAACAAGTCTTGGTCAAAAGGCGTGCGAGAGATTGCGAATGTAATAGGGTATTACACTTGGCTTAAACAGAGTTAACATTTTTTTTTTATAATTTTAGCTAATAGAGGATATGAGTGAAAGTTTTTTGAGTATGGGTTCTTGGGCAGTGATTATTGGTACAGGAACATCGAGAACAAAAAATCTTGTCCTCCATGTGGTGTGTGAATTTTTGCTTATATCTTTCCTTTTTATTTTTACAATTGGCACTTCAATTTTATTTTTTATTCTCAATTAACCCCCTTCTTGAGAATTCATCAGGGACAACAGTCCCAGAAACGAGATCGAAAGCCTCAATGCTACCATAATAGGTCCTTAAAATCTTTGAAGTTATGATCAACAACTCACAAAATTTAAGTATTTTCTCAAGAATTTTAGTTAAGATTTCATTGACTTCTACAAAAGAGGTATTTTTCCCACTTCATCGGCTCAATTGTTGAATGTCGAGAATTGGTCTATTTAAGTTGTTTTCACTCTAAAACAACATCTTTGTTGACTCCTAAGGCCTCCACAACCACTCCAAGATGCACATTTTCTTTGAAATTAGATTTGGAGATTGATTTGGGCAATTGAAAATGTAATCTCCTAAATACATCCGAGCTTATTGATTTAACATCTTTTGCACTAGAATCTTTGTTCACACACATTGAAATCATTTATATATTCTAACATACTGATTTATCAAGGCATTTAATGGGGCTTTTGCATAATTTTAGAATTTGGGAGTTGTAATTCAAATCCAAGTTTCTAAGTTCTTTTGTTTTAAAAATATTCAGATTGAACTTGGTCATATATAATGAACTTGTACTTCTAAGCTGAAATTTATTAAGTTTAGATTACTACTTGTGGGTTTATATTTTTAAATTATTATTTATATTGAGCTGGTTTTTATGATTTTTTACCCTATTTGAAAAATTAATGTGATCGATTTTGAGCATTGATTTTAAAATTTGGTCATTTAAGGCCGATTGAGCTACTAATTACATAAAAAAATGTACTTAGGTTAGTGTACCTATCTACTTGTACTATTAAATCTACCTATTTGCAAGGTTTTGTAAAGGATTGAACTACACATTAAGTAACCCTTTTAAACATCTGTCTTCCCTCATATTGGTAAGACCGTCCTTATCTCAAATTGTTTGAGAAGAACCTATGTGGTTGAGGAGTAAAGGCTGATACTCTTTCTTTGTTTTGTGTGAGTCACAAGTCCCGCTTTCAAATCCCCGTGCGTTCACATATTTGGCGCGGGGACTTTGCATTTGCATTTGTATTTGGAATTTGTTCTGGGTTTAACCCGGGGGTTTGGTTTGCGGGGGAGTGTTGGAATATGTTGGTGATCTGTGTTATGACCTAGTCTTCCGCACCTTAAAAGGTTAACCTATTAAGTGGGACCTAGGACCCACACTTACAATGTGTAGTGACTTGTTGGAAATCCCTCAGTTAGTTGTTACAAAATCCATTTGTGGGTCTAAGTTGTGTATAATTTGTTATTGTAAATCTCTATGAGAATGTGCATTGTAAGTTAACTATTGTGGTCAATTAAGTGGCAAGAATCCTCTTGTCGATAACAATGCAGATGTAGTTTATTGAACATAGTAAATTAACTTTGAGGTGCAAATACTTTAGGAGTAAATTAACAATTCAATATACTTTTATGGTGAAAATAGATTTGCTCATTGAATCATCTAAAAGTATGAATACACATAAATTAAAAAAAAATAGTAAAAATTAGCATAAAAACCTCCATTTTCTCCCTTCCTCTCCCCAGTTTGATTCCACATAGGACCTAACAAAAAATTTAATCCAAGCATGGACCATATCAAATGAACAATGTGAAGCTTACCGTGATATAATATTAATCACAGGCTTAACGCTTGCCCTGATATAATATAAATTCATATATAGAGTAAAGTCAGGTCAGGAGGCTGATCTGAGTAAACAATGTGAAGCTGTATTTAATGGATCTTTCAAATCTGAAGTAACAGCGCCGTCTACTTTCCAGCTGATTTTACAATGGTGATGAAGCATTCATCAGATTTGACGTCCACTCCTCCTGATGAGGAAGACTGCATCTCCAGGCTAAAAGCAGAAGCATGATTGCTCGTCTGGTAAAAGCATCCATGTTTCCTGCTCGGGGTTAATGTTCCCTCAGTGTCTTCCATTTTTTATCAAATGAACACTTGCAACCCACCCCCAGCAGCCAGCTAATGCATCCACTACCAACCCATTGTTAAGCAAAGAGAAGCATTCTATGAAGACTTTTAGGTTGAGTTTGAAACAAAAACAGTGAGAAGAAGAAAACAAAAGGTTTTTCTCTTATTTGAATGGCCATGGAAGAGTGGGATATAATCACGCTCAGGTTGAAACACACATTTGAAGATCAAAATGTGGAATTAAAAGCACTCATCATTCAGTTTAAAAGATGCTTATAGGGGGTGGGCATGGGTTAGGTTAGGGACCAATTTCGCAAAATTCAAACTTCTGTTACTAACCATTACGCCAAAAGACCTGTTTGTTAGCGAAGACACAACATACATATTAAAGATAAGTCATTCTAACAACTTCAAGCCCAAAAAAACTCAAATAGGGTTGGGAAACCACCCCGGTCTTCCACCCCTTTCCCCTATCCTTCAACCCCGCATCCTCGATTAATCCCTAGCCAATCCGCGGCCTATCCCCACCTTGCCTCGGACATATAGCTCATTAAAAAATCTATAAACTATCTGAAAAATATAAAAATCTCAAAACTTGTCCTTGATGGAAAACCAACAATGTTTTTGGATCAGGTTGGGTCAGAGTGTCCACAAAACCCGACTCAATGTACACCCCTAGGGATCATGGCCATGCTCAAAGTATTTGTTTTCCTCCCCAAGAGTGCTACATACGAGATGTCTCTTTGGTTACAAATCGAGTTGTATCGACTTGAATGATGGATATCATCACAATTCTTATTGTGCATGAACTGTATGATATAATGGTGTTCATGATCTAATGAGGAATTGAGTTAATATTCCACATGAATTATTAAACTATTGCTGGAACTCCATTAAAAAAAAAACTAGGATTAGTTCTGCAAGAGTCCACCCACAAGATCCAAGCTTCATATCCTTAAATTGAATCCAAGATAAGTGGCTACTAGATCTAGACTACAAGTTGATCAGAAAGTTACGTATAAACAACTCAATCAAAGCCCTAATAGACAAACAACTTTATTGAAAACAAACAAGCTTAGAGAAACTGGGAATCCGACGCTAACAGAACGGGCCTACGTAATCAGGATAATGCTGCAAGTAATCTAGTCTATACTGTAAGTAGTCTTGTTCATATCCGTCACTGAAATTCTCATCTGGTTTAAACTCTTCCTGGCTTGCCAGGAAAAGGATAACCAGCCACAGCATCATAAAGAAAAAGAGGTGAAGGCTTCTCCATTATTTTATTTGCTTTAATTCCTTTGTGTTCGTGGATTGAAATTTTTAATATAACAAGTGAGAATCGGAACACGGTAGGTCAAATTCAGTTGATTCATGGCGATCCTTCAACTTCAGACCCATATTTAATGGGGAAGATGTTCCTCTTCCGTCTTCTTTCCATATTCCTCTCAAACAAAGGTTGTCCTCGTAAAGCAGATGCATTAATGGAGTAATGAGTCCAGTCTGAGGAGACCCATTTAGAGAAATATTCGAGAGACAGGAGGAAGATAAAGATATGGTTCTCATCCCCAATCATTCTTTGATCTCTTTGCTTTGCCACTTGAAAAGGAAAGAGAAAGACTTTAACAGATGTAAAATTTGATCTTCTGTTAAGAGTAAGCAGAGGCGTAATCATCTTGAAACAGCACCTAAGATGCATTATTAGGGTTACATAGGGAATAGGATGTCGGGTTCGTGGGCTGATGTCGTGTAGAGACGTCAAATCCCTTTAAAAAGGCGAGAAACAGCAATGGCGAGAGGAGAGAGAAGGGAAAAGGTTAAAGAAAAGAAAGAAGAAAAGAAAGGAGAAAAGAAAGGAGACGTTGAGGGGCCCCCGGAGGAGCGCGGGAGTCTCGGGAGTATTAAGGAGGTGGGGTCCCTTTTTGTCGGGGGTGATGGATCGTCGCCGCCAGGCGCCAGGTCTCTCTCCCTCTCTCACAGTTGCAGTCTCAGCCTTTCAGCTTTCGGCGCTTCCTCATCCTCGGTTCCCTTCCGCCATCTCTTTTCCTGATTTCTCCTCTTCAGTTCTAGTTCTGGTTATCATCTCTCTCTCTCTCTCCACCTGTGGCTCTGACTCGGATATGCATTACTCAGAGTCTCGCACAGAAAACTCCGAGTCTCAAAACTGTTTACCGTTGAAAAAGATTCGTACTCCTCTCTGCTCCCAAAGTTGCAGAGGAGAGCCACCTACACGATTATTATTGCGTCCTCAAAATTACTTTTTTGTGTTATTTAATTCTTCGGCTTTTCAAAAACACACAACCAAGGGGCCAGCCATATATGAAAGGTACTGATAAGCCATGCAGCTACTGTTAGGCTTTATGAAAAATCTTCTACAGAAAAAAACCCAGAAGATCGACAAAAAAAACTGAGGAAATTAATCAATCCCTTTTTTTTTTCAGTTCAAGGAAAAAAAAGAAAAAAAAACCACAACGGCTGCCGTGTGCAGTCTGTAATGAAGTGAATCCGCCACCAAACGTGTGGTAACTGTCCTGGATAGATCAGCAGTAATTGGGATTCAGAACCGTTGATTTGATGTTTAATGAGAGGATCCTTTTCCTTAGACCAGTCGTCCAATGTCTTTTGGGAAAATTAAACGTAGAGGAGGCGAGCCAGGGTATTTTGATATTTATGATCGAATATGCGCAGTAAATACGTAATAGTTTAGATGAAAGTATGCTAAGAAAACGGTGAGAATCGAAGGGAACCCGTGAAAAAATCCTCACCTTCTTATCTCAAACAACCCACGGTTTTCTGTCGTCCACCTTTGCGCGCTCTTCCCCTTCGTCTCCATCAGAATTTACTACAGGGTTGTGGTGGTTTCCGACGGATATATCTCGGGTGATATATCTCTTGGGGTGTTAAGCACATGCAGCAGTCTCTGCCTCACTTCCACCGCCACTGCGATCGCATCCATTTCTTCGATTTAACATGATGAGATAGGAAGGCCATGGCTTTCGGATTTCCTTTCTAGGTTTTTGTTCATGAAAAACTAGTAGTACCCATTCTACCTCTCTCTCTCTCTCTCTCTCTCTGGGATTTACATCTTTCGTTTCCTTTTAGGGTTTTCAGCTTGATTGGATTTTCTCTCCAACACTCTCACCTGGGTCTTGCTTGCTGGAAATGGAGGATTACACACATGTAAGCGAGAATGGTACAGTTAGAGGGAGTTTTGTATATTGTGCAGCAGTTCCACCGAACGGGTCCGTGTATGGCAGAGGCAGCGACAGCTCCGCCATGCAACCTCAGCAGGTTCTCCCTCCAACCTCTTATCGTGGGGACTCCTTCGCTGTGAAGACGGAAGGAGCGTTTTCACAGCATCTGCAGGAATTTCAGTACTCTTTTATTACGGGAAGAGGGGGTGGCGGTGGTGGGGGGTCAGTGCAACCTCAAGAGAACGGAAGTCTCACCGAGGTTGACGCAATCAAGGCCAAAATTGTGGCTCATCCCCAGTACTTTAATTTGTTGGAAGCTTACATGAACTGTCAAAAGGTATAGAACAGCAGATCAGGGAAACGCAACTTCACTTGTGAGCAGAAATGATCAGAAGCAGATAAAGGAATTCCAGCTTTTCCTACTTAATTTCTTCGTTTATGTAGGTGGGAGCTCCACCGGAAGTCGAGGAACGCCTCACAGCCATCGGAAGAGAGTTCCAATCACGACCGCGATCTATCATTTGTCGAGAGACGGTTGGAGACCCTGAGCTCGATCAGTTTATGGTGTGATTCGGTTGACACAAATTTTCTCTTGTTAAAGAAATTCATCTCCCACTTCGATCGTCAGTGCTGCACTTCTGCTAATTAATAATGAAATCCATGACGCATTTCCTCTTTTTGTTCAACTCCAGGAAGCCTACTACGACATGTTGGTGAAATATAGAAAAGAGCTGACAAGGCCCTTGCAGGAAGCCATGGATTTCATGAGGAGGATCGAGTCACAGCTGAATTGCTTGAGTAATGGCACCGTACTCAATTTTTCTACAGGTAAAAAAAAAAAAAAAAAATCTCTCTTTTACAGCTCTAAGATCTGAAGGAAAAGAGAAAGAAAGAAAACCAAAGAACACAAACTGTGAAGAAGAAAGACAAAGAAGCGACTGCATAAGGAGAGATCGAGAGAAGGCTTTCTTCTCTCTCATCTCTTTTAAAAAGAAAACCCATTGAAAGAAATTCCCAGAGATTCAAAAAACTGCGGATTTCAATACTTCCAGTGACCGTAGCCGTACACCTGTTGTTGCACTGCAGTGAAAGCCTCTGCTCCCTCTTTCTCTCTCCTGACTTCACGCCCCCGCGTTTCTTGCGAGGAGACTTTGACTGAATACTGCGACTGCGAGTTCCCGATACGGATGACAACCCTTTACGACGCTAGAGTACTCTCCTCTCTCTCTTTCTCTCTTACAGAACAGAACAAAGACAAAACGATCTTATGTGAGATCTTATCTGGAATTGAAAACACACGTTGGCGTCTATTAGGGTTTTCTGGCAACTTCCTTCTACGGCAGACTGAGTGCATTAGTCTATGGTGATCAAAGCTCACCTACCTCTGTAATAACAATTCATCTCCAAATGTTCACGGCTTTTTGCTTTCTCAAGTTACAAGGCCAGTAAAAAGTTATTATAAACTTACGCTACTTTTTGTCATGTCATCTATTATTTTTAGGTAAAAAACGAATGAAGAAGAATCCAAGAACCAGTCTTGGGAAAACCAGTCTCGTGTCTTGGGAAGGCAGCTTTTTTCTGGTATTTCCAGGATCTATATTACCTTGCTGGTTATGGCTGTAAAACCAGTCTTGGGAAGAACAGCTTCAACAGCAGTCCCTTCAACCTTCTTATTCATCCATTTGTTCATGGCTGAAACGAAATGTTAGTTTGTTTTCTCGTAAGACCTTTCATGTCAGTCGATGGAAGTAAACTTTGGGCTGGCCTTTGGGAAGAAGAGATATACTTTTTGTTACATGCTAAGGCTTTCGTTTATAAAGATGTTGTGGTACATTTAATTGTTATTTCGGTATCTTCTGCATTTAAGAGCTAGCTAGTTAGAACTCAGTAAGAGTAAGTACTAAGGAATGACTAGATTATATGTAGGAGCAAGAACCTATTTGAACGTTTGTTGTATACTTGAAACCGATAATTTTTTTGCTAGGATATTCATACTGGAATTTAGTGGGATGATAAAGGGCAAAACTTTCAGATGGGGAGTATTGTTTTAGTGCTATTTGCAGAATGGTTAGAATGGAAACAATGCAAGGTTTGGTGTTACAGGACTTGAAGCAAAACCCATTTTCTCTTAAAGAAGTTGAGATTGTCATCATGGAATCAGATTTTGGAAGCCACTTTATCCATCTTGAATTCATTTTATCCTTTCTCTATGGGAGGCATTTCTTATGAGCATCTCCTTGGACAAGATGCTTCACAATTGGATTTGTTTTCTGAAGTAAAGTGGGTGGTTTGCCTCAAAGGAGAAGCTTTTTTGTGTTTTAACATATTCCAGTAGTTATAAATGCCAATATGTTTGCATATGGAAACCATGGCAACTAAACTCATTAAAGAAAAAAATAGATTGAATGATGCCATTTGGAAATTCAAATAAGAAGAAGAATTTAAATCTCTCCTGCAAATGAGCAGCAATATGCTTTCTATACTTGACATGTTTATTACATTATCCTCGTTGTGTTATCCGAAAACTTTCTATTTGGACCTTCTGTAAATATGTTTCCTGTTGATTGATTGTTTAGAACCAATTAAAGCTGTAAAACTGCATTTTTTAGGCAATAACTTTGACAAGTATGGTTCCCATACTTTCTCAAGTATGTGATTTGCTTAAAAATGACTGAAGTGGGAAATGAGTTGAATGTTCCATTAAAATGAGGGTTGAGCTCGATGTTATGTAATGTGTATGAGAAGGTGATTAAGATCATCAGTAGGTAACACTTTGGTATTTGATGCTAGTGATAGATATATGAAATGGCACTGCAGAAAATCTCTGAGTGGCAAGTTACTGATGTACATGGACTTTTCATTCAGTGTTACGTTTCTAAGAAGAAGAAAAAAAGAGAAAATACTTATAGAAAAGTGATACTAGTATTAATGTTGAAAATGGAACAATGAAGATATTGGCATGTTATAGACATCAGTTTAAAATTTAGTGTATTCTGTAGAATTTAAACTACACTTGAGGAGAGGCACAAACCTGTGGCAAACGTTAGAAGTTAGGTATGTTAATACTCTGCAGTATATAGGACATGAAGTAAACCAAATGGGCTGCAAGGCTCAATGTTGTATGAATAACTGCATTTGTGCTCCATTTTGATACACTCACTTGTCAAATTTAGGATTTGGATCTGATGCAACTTCGCATCCGTTTCCTTGATTAAGCAGATATGAGGACCACAGATGTCTGATCATATACTTAACCAGTAGACTATCATTTGACATACATGATTATCTGAAAAAAGTACAATTGTATAAAGTGTTAAGGAAAGAACTTAGCAATTCATAATATTGCAAGAACTGTGTGAGAAGCTCAAGAGAGTGAAAACTGTTATCTTGGTTTTGGTTTGTTTGTTTAAGAGCATGAGAAGATCCAATAAATGTACATATATATATGCTTTAGAAGATTGCGATATGACTGCCAATCTATCTTGCTGATTTGATTGTCTTAGGAGCATTTTGGATAAATTCAATGCCTCATGGAAGATAATGTTGTTTCATGATGCAGAAAACAATTTGAAAGATCTTTGCAGCTTGTTAAATTCCTTCAAATTTGGGTTATAACTAATTACATAGAAAGTATAGTATTTTAAATGAAGCTATTATTCAACCATAATGTTCTTCCTTTCTATATTTTACCATTGTGTTGTGTTTCATTAAGAACATTCCTGCATAACATTTGGAGTGATTTTCTACCTACTAGATGAAATAGGCTTGAGCTTCTCTACTATGAAACCTGAGCTTTTTCAGTATGATGTCTTTCTTGGTAGCTCAAGAAGTGCCTTCACCCAAAATTATCCACATACTAATAGCCATATATAGAGAGATCCTACATGTGAGTGGGAGTGTTGGGAACAAACCCACATTTGTGATCAAGACTGTTTATGACATTGTACAAGAACTAGGGAAATGCCTCTCCACTCTAAACTTGAACTTTTTTAATGTGATTTCATCATACTAAGCATCACTATGCTGATGATTCATGAAAGATGCTTGAAATTCTTTTGTTCTTTAGTTTGTAAATATTGGCTCATATAGACTCTTCTATTTTTTATAGTTTTTTTTTTTTGTCGGTTTGCTTATGTTTTTTTTTATTCTTTTTTTTCTGTAGAAGTAACTTATAGTCGAGCTTTTTCTACTTATCTGTCATTACTGAGGTAATTCAAAGGAATGCATTATATACTTAAAAACAAACAGGAATGCAAAGGAAGAGACAAAGAGCTGTACAGCTAGTTAGCATGTTAACTTATGTGACACACCCTTTGTATCTATACTGTCTGCTTTTGTCTTATTTTCTGATTAGAAAAGTTCTTCTTGACACCACCCTTGTCTGCCTCAAATTCTTGTCTGATGTCTTGTGAAAGACAATTAACCGATATATTCTTTTCCTGGTTCCACCAGTTGGTAGGAGTGTAGATGAAACTGCAGACAACTGTAGTAGCCAACCGAAACTAGAATTACAGTGACATCAAGTCTTTTGAATGCATGATGTCTGGCAGCTATCCTACTCTGTATTCATTTCAATATGCATAATACTTTCCAACCGACAATGCAGATGAAAAATGCGAAGAAGGTGTTGGTTCATCTGAAGAGGACCAAGACGGCAGTGGGGGAGAAACAGAACTACCAGAAATAGATCCCCGTGCTGAAGAGAGAGAATTGAAGCATCACCTACTAAAGAAGTATAGTGGTTATTTGAGTAGCCTTAAACAAGAGCTTTCCAAGAAAAAGAAGAAAGGTAAGCTACCGAAGGAAGCAAGGCAGAAGCTGCTCAGCTGGTGGGAGCTGCACTATAAATGGCCTTATCCATCTGTAAGTCTTCACTGTTAATGAGTTTAGGAACTTGAAATCAAACAGAACGGGCTAAGATCTTTAGGCCTAATGAAAATGAACTTAATATAACTACAAGAATGTCGCATGCTTTTTTATGTTTTGGCTGATTGTTTAGATTCTATGTGAAAATGGACAGGAGTCAGAGAAGGTTGCTCTTGCAGAATCAACTGGTCTTGATCAGAAACAGATCAATAATTGGTTTATTAACCAGAGAAAGCGGCATTGGAAACCATCGGAAGACATGCAGTTTGTGGTGATGGATGGACTTCACACACAAAATACTGCGCTCTACATGGATGGCCACTTCATGGGTGACAACTCCTATCGCTTTGGCCCTTAAGTACAAAGTTACACTTCTCTAGACCATGATCTAGTGATGCTAAGGATGTGATGGGTATTGTTGGTAGAGAATGAAAGATGTAACCTCTGGCTTGTGATGTAGAACACAGGGTGGGTGCTTGTCATTCTCATTGCCCATTATTATTGTTGTTTCGGCGTTGTTGATGATGTTCCTACTTTAGTCGTTTTCAGTTGTTAGTTCTTGGATAATAGTGGCGGGGGCAGTGGCTGGGCAGTAATTGTATATCCTTTCTGTTTGTCGAGGATGGAGACTTGCTTGCAAGTGTATCCTTAGTGTGTTGAATAGCATCAGTGGAACAACTGAAAAGAGTTGCGGTTTCTTTATGCAGCAGCCACTCTGATTCAGACTGATCTCTTCTGCTTGATTCGTATGTCTCCAGCAACTTGCTGAGGTGATCCAAATCAACTTAGATATCGATTTCACCAGGTTTGTTCTTGTCCAGGTGATGTCAATGATAGCCATTGTTGGAACTGGTTCATCTTTCGTTTGATGTCATGAGAAACTGTCTCATTTTACTTTTGTGTAATGAGCCTCATCTGCCAGGGATATTTTAGACGGCGTATTCTCCATGAGATTTAACAAAAGTTTCTGGACATGATCTAGGAATTCTTGGTATCTGAAAGAAACTACTTTCAGAGCTTGAAGAGAACCCAAAAGAAAGATCAGGCAGAAATTAGTTTACGTATCGAAAGTCCTCTGATTAGCAGTGAGGGATTATGCTGCTACTAAATCAGTTCTTCACGTTGATCATACCATTGGGATTCAACAAAGAGTAATAATCAATGCACTGGACTAGTTTTATCTTCCCAGAAAATAAAAGCTGTGAAAATGGTGGTTCTCGACAGAAAGAAAAAGTTATAGTAGGTTTGTCTAGAACTGAAGTAACCTATAATAAGTTTGAACGGTATGCTGATATTGTGATTAATCTAGCGCAAATAAAACGCGAAGAAAACATTTTGATGAGAGATTCAGGTGGGACTTTATTCTTGATGGAAAGATCGAACTGAGATATGCAATAACAAAGAGAGTTTGATTTTTAAATGGAAATCTTTTTCATTTTATTGCTCAAGTAGATTACATTTGTTTTATATATAAAGAAAAATAAGAAACGTTGGGGTTTGTTCTAGACTTTTTGAAATCCTCTCCAATGTTCAAAAGCATCCAACGTTTACATGCTTTGGTCAAAGGCTGTGGAAGTCCCAAACCATATGCTTAACGTTGTTGGGTCTAATGAAATCAAACTTCCAATATCAATTTCGATTTTTCTATCTTATCAACAATTACATAAGCAAAATTAACAAATTTTTGTAGTAGTTTACAATCAATATTTCAAATTGCAACTCCACTTTGAAAGAACTTTTGCGCTAGAATTAAATTCTCCACCGAAAAATCAACTAAATGACATCTACAGTTAAAAAACACTAAATGTTTACAACACTTGCCCAACACTTGAGACTTATAGTAATCAGCTATTAGGCTTAGTTAAGGGATTTTTCAATAGCTCCCAATCAGTTTATACAAGTATTGATTGGTTTACAAATGTATGATATACTTAACCAGTTATAGCAAAATAGAGCCTCTGTATAGGCATAAATTACAACTGAGCATATGAATAAGATTACACGCAATCATAAGGTGAATCTACCAGTAATTCAACAACTCTAACATATTTAATCTTAAAATAAATGCATTCAAACTAAACAATTGATGTGAAAATCAGGGCTTATTATGATGTAAAAATTCATGACTAAACTTCCGCCAATAAAAAACCTAGTATTTTAAACTGATATTAAAATATATGCACTTAAATACTTGGCTTTGAATGAAAAACCCTATTAAAAACGCTTCTTATTGTTTAATGGTATTAACACTTACAAATCAATATGAGAGTATTAAGGTGCTTTGAAATTTGTGTAGGCAAGGATATCGTGAAGTTTGTGACGAGTTTGATGTATATAGAACAACTCCCAAAGTTCTAAACACTAGCTTTTATGAATGGATAATGGTTATTTTTTACATTTTACAAAATAGGTGAAAACTAGGTAAAAAATTATGAAAATATTAACAAATCCGATTTTTTATTGTTAAATATGTTGGTAGGTCACTTACAAAATTTTAAGACCTAAAATATCCGGATTTGGGTCTAACATTTAAAATTTTTGAATTTCTGCAGCATGAATTCGAATATTGTGCCATGGATTCATCTCCTTTTCTTCCTTCTACTTCCATAGGGTTTGAATCCTTTGTTTTTGTCAAAACTTTCTATTAGTTGGTACACTTCCTTTTTGTTGCTTTTTCACTTAGATGGGGTTGAATCCTCTCATGTGTTCGACTCCTACAATGTGTTTTTTCAGTACGAGGGTCAGATTCATTTTTAATTCCAAAAGTTTCTATAACTAGGGTTCAACCTTTTTTCTCTTTTCTTTGCCTTATGGGTTTAACTCCTTTCCTAAGGGTTGAATCTTTTTTTTTTTCACAGTCCATTTACTCCATGGATTCGAGTCTTGCTCCCTGTTGAAATCAAATCCTATGAAGAATTGAACACCACTTTTAATTCTAAAACTTACTGTAAGTGGAGTTCGACTCTTTTTTTTTCTTTTCTTTGTGTTTATGGGTGCAAATCCATGCACGAGTTCAATTCCTTTTCAAAGATTTATAGAGGTTTTTTTTTTTTGCTAAATTTTCATTCAAGAGTTAATGTAAAATAGTTGAGTTTATTATCATCAAAATTCTAGTACTTAGAGGTGTATTGAGCCTCATTTTCCACATTCTCCTCATTTATGTTGATGACAAATACAAATCAATTGATAAATGCAAATGCAATGCAAACTAGGTTTTAAAAGTTCATATGTTTTGAAACTAACTCCCTGGGAGTTTATACTTATATGTTTCAATGTGTTTTAACTTCCTTCACTTTCTATTTTATGTTTCAACTATGAGTTTGCTTCCCCTCGATGAGAAAAGTCCTTTGTTAAAAACTTTGTTCTTTGTAGTCGTAAGTTAATTTAACGCCCTATAATTCTCTTCCCCTTTTGGCATCATCAAAATTCAAACATAACAACGTCTCGAGGCAAAGTGAGTGAAGAGAGTAAATTGATGTTTTCATTAAAATGATATGACCAAAATATAATAGAGGTATAGCCAACAAGCTCTTCATACATTAAGATAAAATAAAATGATCCTGGCTAAAATGGCACAACTACTCTGGAGGACCGATAGGAGGAATATTAGATGGTAGCTGATTGATCTCTAAGCCAAGCTCCTCAAAGATAGTCTAAAAGGTGTGGCTATCTTCATCCATGGGTGTAGGATTTGCAAGCCTATTTGACTCATGCTATGGTGAATGTTTAGTCTCACCCGATTGGTCTTCTACATGAGGATGATATGGGGCCTCCTTTGTCTTTAGAACAAGCTTAAAGTATTGTTGAATAGAAGTCACCGAAGACTCTAGAGACTACTTTCTGGGTAGAGTCTCAAAACTATCTAAACTTAGTCATGAGCTAAGTAAGCATCCTCACCATGTGTACCTTAGAAGGAGTCTGAGTCTGAAACTTGTCGATAGCGGCTTTGTGAAGAAGAGAAATAATTTTCTTCATTCAAATATCTTGACATTGTTCCTCACTATTGTTGTCATTGTCATTTCCACTACTAGTCCCATCTAGTTGACCAGGTTATGGGTCAAAGGTAGGGGATGGACAACAATGCATCTCCATGTCACCCTATTGACATACTCCATGCCCTTGGGAAGGAAAGAGGAGAGTAACTAGGGGCCAAGAGATCTCAAGGGAAGGAGTGAGGAGAGTAACTTTAGCTCTTGGGAGAGAGGAGAGAAAGAAGACGAACTTGAACCAAGAGGAAGAGGTTTGAATACTCTACCTCATGCCTGAGGCTATATTTATAGTTGTGTAAAGATATTTATATTAATAGAATGCCCTTAGGGCTACATGCTTCTAAAAAAAGACATAAGAAGACATATACCATCTTGCATAATTACAATTTTATGCCATCTCTAGGGAAGTTCTCCTTATTTACCAATCATGCCACCCCTACACACATGAGTGTCTTTTAACACTCCCCATCAAGTTAGTGTTTGTAAGTTCACTTGCAAATAATATTGGTCAAGAAACTTTTGTGCTTGAAAAAGAAATTTTGATTGCCTTGTTTTGATTCATTTTCTTCTTGTTCACATCTTGCTTGTAGTCTTCATCTTGTTCTCCCCCTTACTTGGATATTCTAGTCACATAAAATTTGATTACCGTAATACGTGAAATTCTTCTTTGTAGATTATACTTTTTCTTCTTTTCAAACATGGAATTTGAAAGGAGGCACAGTCACTACAATACTCAACTTCCAATCTAAATTCTTACATTTAAAGAAAATAAGAAGACGACTACATCAAATCAATAGAGCAATGAATGTGACCCGACTTGATTCATCTTGTAGAATCCATCATGGATGATTTTATCACCTACTCCATCTTTCATACTTCTCCTTCTATTCTTCCCCTCAAGCTAGAAGGTAATGGTTGTAATCCCAAATTGAAAAAAAAAAAAAAAGTTGTAGTAATCACCCCCTTCATCAAGGTGTCCTACCTTCCAGTTTGAAACAAAAAAAAAAGTTGCAATAATCATCTCCTCCATCAAGGTGTCCCAAGGATAACTACTCAATCAAACACATACTATCAAAAAAGTAAAAAACATGGGTGATAAAGCAGGAGTCAAAACCAACCTCAAAGGATTACGAACAAAAATAGTGATAATAATCACTAAATTGGGTAATGCATGTCACTCAAAAAATGGTGATAAAAACCCAAAAGGTACCAATAAAATAATCTCAATAGACATAAAACCACCCATATATAAAAAGAGGAGCAACCAAAGCAATACACCAAGGGGTTGGCCAAAGAGGGTAAACAAGAGTAAAAAAAGAACGGTAGGAGAAAGGCAACCAAGTAAAATGGTATCGAGGGATTAAAGGAAGAGAAAATAAACACCACTGTAATAAGAAGGAGATTGTAATGGTAGTATTGAAATAACTTAACAAATTTGACCAAGTATAACCCAAGAGAGAGAGAAAAATAATCCCTCTATAAATATGATAAATGAGGAAATTTAAAAGAATATCTAATAAGAAACTTTTGAGATGGAACATAATAATGGAAACTTTTTAAACATAGACTTCTCATATAAATCAATTACTTTTTAACACAATTTGACCAATTTTTAAAGAAAATATTCAAGAGATAAATTCTTGAATAAGGGAGATTTAGGATACTAATATTTGGAATTTAGAATAAGGAAGATTTAGGATACTAATATTCAAAAAAATTAGACTTTGTTAAAAAGGAAACTAAACTCATATAGGGAAAATCTTCTCTTGTGGAAACTAATATAGTGTGAGATCAAACAAAAGAAATTTTTAAGGAAGGAAAGATACTCAAGTTTATAAAATCATTACTTGATTTTTAAAACAAATAAGAAACTTAATCAACTATAGCAACTCCAAAGTGAAGCAAAAAAGTTGGCTTAAATTTTGATTATTACATCCAACAAGATACCAACCTGACCTTTGATTCTTGCAATGTAGATATCTCTCTCTAGAATGATCAAATGGAGAAACGGATTATTGGGATAGCAAGTAGACTCGTATATATTTCTTTTGAGATATAATTCTGAATATTATTTCTCTGTCATGTTGGTAAAAATCCTTCAAAAATTGAGGCTTTTTGCTACTACATGTAACTTTTTTGCCACTTGATCTTCATAGCTTTATATGTCGATTTCTCTTTCTAAAAAAATCTGATTTCAACGATTCTTTTTTAGTTGGAAGCTAGATGCAAAGATATTTCCAACGGTATATAATTTTCTATTTGAAACATACAGTAAGAGAGTAAAACATCCAATAAAAAATAAGAATTAGAAAAAATAAAAAAATAAAAAAGGAGAAACTACCCTTTTTTTTCTTTTTCTTTTTCTTCTTCTTCTTTTTCTTCCTCCTCCCTTTCTTCTCCATCTTCTCCCCTTTTTCCATGTCAGATCTTCGCCTACTTTGATACCACGTTGATTTCTGTTGAATTTCTGGAAAAAAAAAACTTCACTGATTTGTTGTAATTTGAGTACAATGAGTCTCTATTTACAATAGAGGAAATTAATAGAACCCAATTATAATTATACATCATTGTCCCAATTACACCCAAAGTTAAAAACTAAAAGATAAGTCCTGGAACAATTGAATAACTGAATATAAATAGAAGACTAACATAACTAAAACACCTTTAATTGAAACTCTTATGTGATACCTCCTACTGTGAAACTCCTTTAAGACTCCATTATAATAATTTTGGCTTTGTAAGACTTCTTGTTGTGGAAGTTATGTAAAACTTTTTCATACTTGCTATTCAATACTCCCCCTCAAGCTAGAGTTTTTAATTTTAGCTTGCAAGGAAAAATATTTTTGGTTTTCAATCTCCTTTTGCTGAAAAATATTCTTCATAGTTGCAAAATTGTTCATCTTTTGTTCTTCCCCTTTCTTGAATATTTTGGTCAAACAAAAATAACCCCAACATGTGGAACAAAATACCTCTTTCTTTGTAGCGGGTTCATCATATTCAATTGCCCACTCTGCCACAGAAAGTCCTAGCAATTTGAAAGAGAAGATGTTGAGCTTCTGTATCTCCAAAACGTTATTGCAAAGATATGGACAAGTTAAAGAATTGTACTAAGTGTCTAGTATGGCCATGTGTGAACCACCTTCAACTTGGTCGAAATTGTCCCAATCATCTTCTCCCACTTTGGATTTCCCTTTGCTTTCCCTTGATGGCACCCCATGAATCACCTTCCCTACCGAGGTCCTCTGTCTCATATTTGTAGGCAATTGTTCCAAGAAGAACATTCACCGAAGTTTGCACAACTAAAAAATTATTATAAAATAAAAAAATGCTAAGAGACACTAGAAAAGAATTGCAAAAAGTGAGTTCACCTACTTAAGTGATCCATTTGAAGAATCATAGGGATATTCACAAGAGAAAATACGATCAAAGGCAATAGGGCCATCAAAAGATGGAACTTCATGCTTTATCCGAACATCACACTTTCCTTCTAGCATCTCCACTGAAGAGTTTAAGGCTTTCTTCACTATAATAGACCTGAAATTTTTAAAAATTATTTTTTCGATGAAGTGCTAAGAACCTAAGATACACAACAAAGTTCATGAACAAAAAAATAGCTTGTACTTCTTTGACATTAAACATATCTGCTTTTTTGGCTAAAATATCCTCCCGTCCTTAAAAACCTCCAACCTTTGACTTTAGTTGATTCAAGGTTCACTTGTTTAAATCCCTGGGGTATGACCACAATCTCCAGCAATTGACACACCAAGTAGGTTTTTAGACCAACTTCTTCCAGCTTTGAATCTTACCGCTTCCTCTGTTTCTTCATACAAGTGAAAGGGAGCCACATATGCACAGTCTTGAACAAAATACTCAACCTTTTTGTAAACAAAACTAGCTTTTGAAGAATATACACTATATTCATCATTTTGGGTTTGCTTCAATTTGCAAGAATTATAAATCTCAATCTAAAGACTCATATTTGCCAAAGGAAGATAAAAGAAAGTGCCTCTATTTGGCCAATAAAAACTTGTGTAGTAGTTAAAATGACCTAAATACCTTTGTTAGTAGTGAGCAATGTCATTGTGAATATTTTGCCAAAGTTTTGAAACAGTAGCTCATCTATGTGTGCGATAGAACTTTATTGTTGACATCTTGAATAGAAGTTTAGGGCGAAGAAATCCATCATGAAACTTAATCAGTTAAACAATGCCACTAATTCATTTCAATAAAATTAAATTAATATAAATGAAAACACCACGACTCAAGTTTGGATGTCCCAATTCCATAGCTAATCATGATTTTCAAGTATAGACTAACAAAGACAAATTTTACCTTATTATATTTATGAATTTTCCTTCTCTTTTTATAAGTCATATTAGGTTCTTCAATTCTTCTTAAACCACCTAGCATTACTTAAATGAATAATGTTGCAAAGAGATAAGGCTTGCTTCGTCTTTTTTCTTTTTTTGGTTATCCTCCTTCTCGAATGAGTAAAGAGTATTTTGTTACCAATTTATTTGTAAATCAAGACCATAAAATGGATTCCATATAACTTTTTATTTATAACACAATAGTTAAAAATAATTAATGGTTGCTAATGTGATTTCCAAGTTTTAAGCGGGGGTTGGTCAACATTGAAGTTGAAGTTAGACTTCAAATTCAAGGCAATGATTTGACTCAACTTCAACTCTTCCTTGGGTGTTTGTATAGACGAGTTCAAGTGCACTAAAAAACAGATTCCAATGTTAGTGCCCCAAAATAAAAAATATGATGTAAACAAGAGAATGAGTAACTTTTTATAATATACTTAAATAAAACATATACCGAAACAGATAATTAACCAAGATAAACATGGTTATTATACTAATAAGTAATTTAGTGTAGTATTAAAATATATTAATATACTAAATACTATATTATATTAATTAATTATTATAGTTTATTATAAAATAACATAATAATTACGTGTGACTATAAAATAATATACTAATTAATGAAATACTATATTATACTAATTAATGAAATAGTATATTATATTAATTAATGAAATTATTAAAATAACGTTGGTTTAATTTTTCCTAACTTAGGAAAAATTAAATCAACAACATCGTTTTCCTCACTGTGCCCATAATAGCAGGGAGACAACGGTACGGTAAGAGGGAGAAGAGAGAGAGGCTGAGAGGCTCTGCGACAGAGCGGTGGCAGGCAACTGCGACAAAGGCCAAGAAGGAGAAGAGACGAAGGGAGTGCGAAGACGAGAGGAGGAAGAGAGCGGAAGAAAAAAAAAATTAGGGGAGGAAGGCCAAGTGGGAGAAGAGAGCGCCAGAGAAAAAAAAATTGTTGGGGGAGGGAACGATGCGTTCCGAGCAACACTTCAAGTGAATGATTCGCAAAATTTGGGTTGAATCACGATTCCACAATTTTAGCTTGAGACGATTACCTACATTTTTCAGATGATGTTGACGCTCATTTACCACAAACGGCCTAATCGAATAAAATACGTAATGGGCGTGAACTTTATTTCAACTTCATTGTTGACTAATCCACCCTAAGGGTCATTTCGTAGGGCTTGTTCTATATTTCAACTTCATTGTTGACTAATCCACCCTAACGGTCATTTCGTGGGGCTTGTTCTATATTTCAACTTCATTGTTGACTAATCCGCCCTAAAGGTCGGGCTTGTTCTAGCTTCTTCCACATCATTAACACAAACTTCTGGAGGAAGTTCCAGAAGTAACTTACAATAAAAAAGCATAGGAAAGATAAAAATATTTAAAAAAAATAAGAATTTTTCATTTTAATAATCAAGGCAAATACCGAAATAAAAGATGGCTTATCAATTGTGATTTTCAACTTCTCTCCGTCGCCACCCACGCGTTTGCAGTTACTTATCAATTTTGATTTTCAATTCCGAGGAAGTTCTCAAAGACGAGCAAATTCACCTGCTCCTTTCTGCGGAAGCAATGGTTATCCAGACACCTTGCGTTTAACACAAGTTTAATGGCCGTCTTCTCGGTTTTTGTTATTATTTTTCTTCCAGTTCTCCGTCGAGAATCCTGCACAATGGAGCTTACTCAAGAAACCAGAAATGGGATTTCTAACCCGTTACTTCCCACGACTGTAAAACATAACTCTTTCTAGTTTCTTCCCCTTCTCAATCAGTAGAGATTTCACCATTTTAACACAATAACCTGAACCAGGACGAGAATAATAACACGATCAGATGAAGGCTGCAAAACGCGTTTTCTGGAATCGAATCTCTGAAGCAACCGTTGCTTCGTGGAGAAATCATACTCATATTCTCTGTAGCTGCTCTGAACACGGGGTGAGAATCTCAGGCACATGCAGGGGCCTGGACTTCCTGTTCTGCAACTGAAAATCGGAAGATGCATTTTCCTCGTATCTCTGCAAGTTTGTATGATTGGACGGCCGCACCGCCATTAGGTAGAAATTTCATAGACGAATTACGCATGAGAAAAGAAAGAAAACGATATGAGAATCAAGACAACGAGACAGGTCATGTTTGAGGAGAATCAAGACCTACTTCTCATGTGCTAATGTTTGTTCTTAATTTTCTCCTCCCTTTTTTTCAAAGGCAAGACCTCTCGTGAGATGACAGACGTGGCACCAAGTTTTGGTTTCTTTCATCATCAGTCTCTGTTCTTGATTTCCATCATCACTGTCTGTATCTGCTTAGATTTAGATTTAGATTTAGATTTGTTTTGCTTTGACGAAATTTTCCATCATAATGTTCTTAGTTCAGATATGAATAAAGCTTTTGATGACTGGTGTCTTTCGGACTTGAGCCTTCATCTAATTGGTATTTTGCCACCCACATCGGTCCTAAATGAACGAATTTTGAACTGTCATGCATGTGCATGATTTATTTTCAAGTTTTGAAACGTTCAACACTTTTATTTGGGTTCTCTTTTTCGTGAAAATACCCACCCTTGACGATCATAAAAGTATTTTTTAATTAGGTTCTCTAATGGAGGACTTTTAGAGGATGAAAACAAGACGTAATTCTACTGAAATTTTTTAATCAATAAAAGATATAGACTTAAATGTCATCAATTAATACCCAAAGACTTTTTAAAGAGGCTCTGAATTTGTAATTCTCTTCTCAATTAATTCATACACAGTTAATGCAGCCCCAGCCCCAGCCCCAGCCCCAAGTACATGGGAAGTATTCTGGATTCTGGAATAATAGTCCTTTTTAAATTGTTAAGAACTGCTTTTGGAAGAACAGCTTCATAAAAATCTTGTTTTAAGGTCAGCCTAAGTTGACATTTAGAAGATACCCAGTAATCTCCTACTTTGTATAGAACTAACTTTTTGCTTTTGAAAACTTATTTTGTGGGTTATCAATTTAAGGTGTGCTCCAAGATTGATCTTTTTGCAAGTTTTTAAAGCCATTGAATGGGTAGGCTGCAAGCTAAAATGTTAAAGAAAAGAGTAATTGTATGAAGAATCCAGGTAAGTGTGGCAGGCCTCAAATTATAAAAAAGTTATAGCTAACAAGAAACCAAGAGGCTCACAAGAAGGAAGAGTTTCAGAAAAGGATCCTTGAAGTGTGAAATGTGGGTTTCCTCTTCAATTATTTTCACACCAATCGAGCATGTGTACATCCAATAAGTAAAGGGGAAGGTATCTATGACCTCCCACATGAGCCAAATTCAATCACAGATGAGAGAGAAAAGAAAGTAGTTAGGGACACGACAGAGTTTGGTAAATCAGTGGGAATCCTTGAGCAAAACTGGGAAGAAAAGACAGGTCTCACATGAAATGTCAAAAGAGAAAAGAGTTGGGCACATGAACAACTTAGATAAATATCTTGAAATCCAAAGTCATACATGAGAATCAACACAAGCCTGAAATGGGCAAAAAGTATAAAATAACATCACTCAAATCTCAGAGGAGGTTCCATTTCCTCCCTCAATTATTTTCTTTTCTCTCACTCTAATGGAGTTAGAAGACCACAACTTTGTCCATTGCTACCCTAAAGTAACTAGAGAAGGGGGGGGAGGGGCCTTCCACAACATGTCCCAAAGGGAGAGAATAATTAGCTGTAGTGGTCACATGGTACCAAAGCCTCTGACACTCACACATGCATTGGCTGTCACTGCACATGCTGTCTGTCTCCCACCTTTCATCTTCTCATCGTCAATCCAATTAATCTATCACTCATAGAAGAACCTCACAAGCACCTTACACAAACCTTTTTCATCTTCTCATACTAACAGTATACACAAAGTCACACAGTAAAAAGAAAGTGACATATAGTTAGAAAATCCTGTATCACATTAGCTTAGTTGTTGCTGCTTCAGATGTTATGTTCTTGCTTGTTATTACTCTCTCCTTCTTCCCTCCACTTTGCTAAGTCTTCTAAGCCTTCCCATTCGTCTATACAGCGGAGGGCGCGGTCGAAGCCTGCTCTGCGCATTGGGTGTGCCGGGGACACGAGATAAGATGATCGTTGGTGAGCCCTGCAGCTTGCATGAATGAATGCATAACAGTAGGTCCTACCAAGCGGAAGCCCCTCCGGACCATATCTTTGCTCATGGTTTCTGATTTTGAAGTCTTGACTGGGATCTTTCTGCATGATTTATACTGTGTCCCAATGGGCTTGTTGTTAACAAATCCCCACAAGTATGCCTCAAATGATCCAAACTCCTTCTTTAACTGCAAGCACAGAATGGTAACAATTATTATCAGTAACACAATATGGGATCAAAGATAGGAGGAAAGCTAAAAGTTGTAAACCAAGCAAGTAGACAATTAGTGGCTGAGAGGGGAGGTCAGGGCCCTCAAGTCTCTTAGACCAACTTAAAAGTGTCTTTAGTATTGTCTGATCACACTTAGATGAGATCCTAACAAATTTCTTTAGGAAAGAGGATTAGTACTATCTCCTGAGTACAGCTCCAGAACATGAGGAAGTGTATGGTAGGCCATAAAACAGGAAAGTGATCACAGTAATGGGAGTAAAGTTAAGCAAGCCTTACCCAAAAGAAACACTAAAAATTTACCTGTCGTTTGGCTTTTAGCAGTTGTATCCAGCTAATGCTAGTTGTTTAACTTTTGGCTTTGTAAATGATATTTATACTTTTGATCCAAGAGTGGGGTTGTCAAATTTTAATATTCTTATGCACTTAATTTAAGTCTTCTAATCACTGCCCCTTGGTTCTCTTGTTTGAGACTGCATGAGGGTCTTACTTGATCTCCTTCCGAATAAAAAAGTTACCCTTTTTGAGGTCATTATATTGAAGAAAGTAGAGGAGGAGTCTAATCTAACCTGTACGATTCTGTTAGCATTGTCTACTGCTCCGCGAACTCTGCTCAAATCCATGCCATATTCCGCAACAACGGATGTGATTTGCTTTTCATTAAACTTGGCAACAATTTCTACATCAAAATCAGCAAAAGCAGCCCTGTAAACAGTGAAATGTTCTCGTTAATCAATCACATCTCTTTCAGGTTTTTTTGCTTTCGACCTATGTAAGGGGAAAACCAGAACCTGTGACATTGTATTTAAACTGGAAAAAAAAAAAACTCGTTTAAATATACCTGAAGTCGTTCCTTTTCTTCAAGATAGAAGTCCAATCAGACCCAACTTGAGCACCCGTTAAGATCAACAACTCAAACAGCATTCTGCCATAGGCAAATAGTCTAATTCAGTCTCTTGATTCAAATTAGATTTGATATAGAGAGCAGCAGACAGAGAGGCACTCACTTATCATCGTGAACTGGCACTCCCCATTCCTCATCATGGTAAGCCACAAAAAGTGGGTCTATAAACCAACAAAAGTCAGAGCAGGTTTAGCCGATTACCGATCAAATGAATTGTAATTGGGAACCAAAAAAAAAAAAAAAAAAAAACAGAAAATGATTATGAATTACTAAACCTGAATTGGGTGTAATAAAGCTGCATCTCTTCTCCTCGTGAGCAGTATTAGGAGCAGAGGAATCAACAGCGACTCCCTTCTCTCTCAGCTTGGCCGTAGTTCTTCCGTAATGGGCTATTTTCATTTTTCTCTGTGCCTGTAAGAGGTTCACCTGCTGCCGCCTCGCAGCTGCTATGCTACCAGGGGCTTCCAAAATCAAAGAAGAATCATAGCAGTTGGGCGAAATTTCATGGAAACCCAACCCTCCAACGTTAGATTTCTTTGACTTTTTCTTAACCAATGGTGAAGCCTTTGCCGCCGGTGACCTCACGGTAAGAGGATTCTCTGAGCTGAAATTGAGCCCATTAGGGTCGTTCCCTCGCTTGATCCCGGGCCTTGCAGGCCTTGATTTTGGTGAAATGGGTGGAGAGCCCTTGTTCGAGGCTGGAGGAGTCCTGGAAGGAGATGGTGGTGATAGTGGTGTTGGTGGGGAGGCTGCAACAACCTTCTTCTTGAGAGGTAAAGGGAAAGGAATACGATTGCAGGCAGGCTGCAGCACAGCCCTGCCATCAATCTGAGGTGCCTTCACTTTGGTGGTGCACATGCTTGCCTGCTAGTTGTGGTTGTCAATGTAATGAGAAACAGAGAGCGAGCGAGGAAATGCAAGAAGGGGAAGGGGAAGGGGAACGGAATGGTAATGGTGGTGGTGGTGGTGGTGGTGGGGGAGGAGATGGAGGGAATGCAGGGGTATTTAAAGGGGAGAGTTAGTTTCAAGGAATAGCATTATTAAATGGTGACGTAGTAAAAATAAGCAACTCAATGGGCTGCGATAGTATTCCAAATTTCCAATTGCCAGGGCAGGTAGGGACAGGTGATGGGAGCCGTAACATGGAGGGGTTGGGGTCTGCCATACAAAAGCTTGGAGCAGGCACGAGGGTGACTAAGACAGGGATTAGAGAGAATATAATAGACAACAAAGTGTTCTTCCCATTCCCCTACTATTACCCTGCAATTGCCTTTATTGCTGGAGTGGTGGATAAGGAAGGTAAGAGGCATGTACCAATCATTGCCAACTTCACCTCTTTCCAGCTGCCAAGAGTATGCCCACCTTTTGTTTCTCTAAAACATATACACAAGCATGTGCTGGGCTTATCCCCCTTGTTTCATCTCTGAGGGAGGGAGTGAAATGGGTCTAAAAAGGTGGTTGAAGGGTGATCAGCTCTTGAAAAGGTAATCTGGGTGGCTTTAGGTTCTTTTTGTCTGCCTTGCAGCACCTGCTGCTTCTGTAAATCCTTCATTAAAAGAGTGATCAGGATTTTTAACCAACTTATCAAATCAAAGTGGGTCTAAAAGGGGAATTATGGACTGAAACACTAAGAAGACAGCACATATGTTTAGGTTCTTCTCGTTTCCCTTAATTGAAGTTTTCAACCAACTCCCATCAACCACAACACGAGACTGAACTTTTAAAGCAAGTTTGGAGAACATGACACATTTAAAAGACTGAAAAAGTCAGTTTCAGAGCCTCTTTTCGTGTTCCTTCAAGAAGAGAAAAGAAAAAGAAAAGAACGAAGAGCTCTGCAGTGGGTTTCTGATTGCAGAGGAAATGGCCAAGCTCTCGTGTTGTTTTGATCTTCACCAGGCGTGTGGATTGAAAACTGTACGGAGAGAACAAGTTTTGGCAGAACTAGCTTCTCTCTTCATCGGCGTCCCCATATAATTGCTGAAGAAAATGTTTTTCAGTGCCAAAAATAATTGTCTTCACGTGTGAATCAAGCATTGTACGATTGGATGAATTTGAAGCGACTCATCGGAAGCTCGGAAACATGGGTCCTTCTTCCTCTCCAAGATGTCCAGACTGTTGAAAACTTAGAGCATCCAAAGTAGCAGAATACTGACAGTGTCACATAGGGAAAGAATCCTAGACTACAGATATGATCTTTACCACCCTAATTTATTTCCCTTTCCTTCGATAACAGTTTCAGATGGTGGATTCTTGTGTTACCAGACCATCCTGGAAAGTACCCAGTCTCATGACACTGACAAAGGACATTGTCCTTTGTTAATGGTCTCTAAACCCAAAGGTGATTAGACACTTTCAGTATTGAAGCAGACCTGGTCTTTGATCTTTCATTTTCTTTGCTTTAAGTACCTACTCTAAACAGTAAAAAAGTTTCCTTCAAAAATAGGAAAGTTAAATTTCAATAGTGAGTCAAGAACACCAAGTTAAAAGCTTCCTTAAATTCTTATTGAAGTCATCCCATCTCCTTGATGCATTCCAGAAGAGAACTAACAGACCTCAACTTCTCTCTTAAGTTCATAATTAATTGCTTTTCACAGTCCTTAACTATCATTCAATAGACATTACTTTCACAGTCCTAAACCCACTTCCAGACTTGTAGTAAGTCTTAGCTCACACAACTCCATTGAAAGTGAAGTCTTAACTAAAATAGATCATTTGCAAGTCTGAAACATTTCGTTTTCTTGTGAACTAAACACATGCCTTCAATTATAAAAAAAAAGTGCAAATGGCGGACCCTCGATGGCCTAAATGACATTTTGCATTTATTATGAGCAAGCGACTCTTTAGATCCAGCTCATGGTTTTGGGGGACATTCAAACATGTTTGTCTAATGTCCTGCAATGAAGTGGAGCCAGAGGTTTTAGAGCCCAACTTTTTTTTTTTTTTTCTCAGAAACTTGCGGATGTAAGTGGAGGAGATGACTTCTGTAACAGTTTTTATTTTGTTCTTCGGAGACAGCAGGGTAACCTTGTCTTTGCATTTAGTTTGTCACTTATGATGCCCAAATGTTTCCTTGTTTCATGTTTTCTGGATAGAAAACTCTTTCACACAGACAGCGGTTTCTTCTTTGCATTCATGGATTTGGATTACACTCTCAACCAGTTCAATCAAGTTGAAGGAGAATTGACTGGATTATGTAAAAAATGAAAAACCCATAAATTGCATCTTTTAATTAGTTTCAAGTAAAGACAAAGGCAGAACTAAAATAGAGAATGAAAGGAGGTTACACCTTGCTTCTCTCCCATCTTTATACACAGGTGGAGGGACAACCCAGTTGTTCAAATAAAAAAGTTTAACTAGTTCTTCTTTTATCCTGTGTTCTGCAGTTCTAACAGAAGCAACTAGATACAGGTGGAGGGACAATTGAGTAGTTCAAATCGACTAGTTTGGCAAGTTTCTTTTTCTTTTTCTAGTTTACCCAGTAGTTCAAATCGGCTAAAATCCAAAGTGGAGAGACAATTCCAATAACTCCAGTGGATGCATACCGGTGGAGGGGCGAAACAGTAGTTCAAATCGACTAGTTTGGGCAGTTTTTCCTTTCTTATATCTCTCTCTCTCTCTCTCTCTCTCTATTCTAATGGATTTCATTACTCATAATAGGAATTTGGTCATGCTTGTTGGGTCGATAAGCTTCATATCATATATTTTTTTTTATAAGTGATTGATTATGGCTTAGTTTCTTGCATTGTTTTGAGTTTCAAATCAATACTCTTACAGCCCTAATCCCAATATTAATACGAATATATTGTCAAATAATGTTTTATTTGAAATTTTTAATGCCCTTATCGCCTGTTTGGAATCCACAGAAAAGAAAAGAAAATGGAAAAAATTATTTTCTGTTATTTTCTTTCATGTTTTCTTCTTTTTCTTTGTGAAAATGGAAAAGCCAGACTTGTTGCTTTTCTATTATTTATCTACACCCTAAAATCTGAAAAGTATGATAGTATCGGCCGATATGTTCCCTCACATTGTCCGATACACTCCTTCGTTCTCGTACAAGCTGCATGTCCTAGGGTAAAGATCAATGATCCGATGACCGACAGCGGACTGTGACCTCAATTCTTTCACATCATCCGACCCGACTATTGCCCGCTTATACACTTGCGCCGGAGACTCCCACTCGTCGCCTTTCCTTCAGGTTTCATCCAAGCATCGATTCTCCCGGTTAAACGTTGATCAATATATCTGCCGTCAGGTATATTCATTCAGCTTCTTCTCGTCATGGCAACTACGGACTGTTAGTTTCTAGACACAATTGCTTCCTTTTATTTCTCCTAAACTTTTACAGACTGGTATCAACAATTCTGACCCCTTTTATGCGAAATTCGCATGTACATTAAATGTCTTGTATCTATACGTTGTTTCGAAATTCAGAAAGTTGCTCTTGTTCCAAAAAAAGTTCCCCCTTAAATTTTGTTTCTGCCCGCGCTAAATTGATGAACTTTCTTTTTATTTTTGTCTATCATTTTGGTGTATTGGAATGGTAGTAGACTAGTTGTAAAGTAAAATTAGTTCCATCTCGATAATGCCTATGGTTTCATTTTTCAGCACGTTTCCGTGCCCATTTTTGGTAAGTTAATGAATGCTAACCTCATTATCAGGCTTTCCTTTGTGAAGGTTTCTAATGGCTAGTCCAACGAATCAGACTGTGTCAGCTCCAAATGCTGTGCTTTTAGGGGCATTGGCTCCAGGGGTTAATGTAAGTTAACGTTTTCTTGTACATTCTTTTCTTCACGGGCCTCAGTAAGCTGACCATATTTTTCTTTAATGGATGTCAGGGTCCAACATGGATGGCTATCAAAATCACATTTTTAACACTCGGTCTTTGTCTGGCTGCCATGCTGGGTCTGGCTTTCTCATCCAGTGACTTCACTATGTCCATCCATGTTATCTTGTTAGTTGTTATAAGTGCTGTGTTGCTTTTACTACTTAGCAAGTAAGTGGTTCTCGTTTCTGTTTCTGAACCTAACGGTGCTGCATTGTTGAATTTTGAATTACTTCTATAGTATATAAATGTGTTCTGGTGGAAATATCTGATGATGATAACACTTGGTTCAATGTTTTAAGTTATTAGAGATGAGTACTAGTTAAATGCAGGGTAACAGAAGGATAAAACAGAAATATTGAGTGGGTTAAGTCCGCTATCAGGATTAACTGGTCCTAGAATTCAAATGCTTCTCTTATGGATATTATTATGGAAATTATTGATATTCCCCAGCTATTTCAGATTACCTGGTACCCTGCTCTTAAAAAATTGCCCACAAATTTTTTTGGTAAACTGGCTAGATGTGTATTAATAAGTTTCTCTCCTTTTGCCATCATTCCTGTCTCTTGTGAACTTTGTTCTTGCATTCTCTGTATCTATAACTTTTTCAGTTTGCCTTTTTGTCAAAAACTTTTGAGTTTGGTTGTCACTTACCAGAATATTCAAGTAGGTTAGCAGATGTTTTCTTGTTCTAGCCCTAGTTGTAAGATGGATAAAAGGTTGATACCAGCTGAAAAGTTTTGGAAACATCTTTAAGTTGCTGAGAGAGCTGTATTTTTAGCTTAACTATTAATCTTGACATAACTAATTTCTACTTCATAATATTTATGACGTCTATGGAAATAATTTTGGTCTTCATAAGGTTGGCAATTGCACAATGGATGTGAAGATTAAATACCTGCCCTGCACTGTTTGGCATATGAGCGTATAGTTCAGAAACATAAATGAAACTTTACCAATGGTACCTTCCCATCTACAACTATTTTGCTATTTATCTGTCTCTCAATCTATCCACCACTTTACAACTACTTATTTTTGTTAACCAAGAATTGTGGGAAATTTTTTATGGTAGATGGTACTGATTTCAATCAGTGTCTTTTAACTTTCAGGAGTATCTAGAGTCATTGATGTGTGAGTTAGGCAAGCTGAATATTTTCTGGCTGATATTGTTTCTTAGTATTTTTTTTTTAAATAATGCTGAATTTGATTAAGAGAAAGCTCAAACGAGCAGATTACAAGGGGGGAAAGCCTTTCCAAACAATGAGAGATTGTTGGGAGGTTCCGAATTTTGCCAATTTATCAGCCAAAGAATTGGTTGATCTAGGAACTAGGTTCCAACTTCAATGAATGGATGATATAGTGTTAGCAATACAATCAGGGATAGGCCAGTGACGCCATTGTTTCTGAGTATTGGGACTATTTTAATTGAAAAGTTATTTTTTTTCCGTATAAGTTCTTGTTTACTCTTTCTCAGAATATATATATATATAATATTTAATCCATCTTGTGCTTTTTTGCATACCATTCTTTGCGTTGTTTCATTTTCTCTCTCTCTCTCTCTCTCTCTCTCTCTGTAAAAAGGGAGGCATTGTTGCTTTTGTAAGTCTCTCTTTTTTGTTGTGCTAGACTATGGCTCAATGCGCAACATTGGGCCTGGGGGTGTGGATTGTTGTTTAAATCAACATCCAGAATGCTCTGGTTTCTTTCATTATCATCAGAGCCTTGTTCCTGCAATATTGAACTCTCTCGAGTCTTTCATTGTCTTTCCCATCCATGCTTTTTCAAACTTTCTCTACTTCTTGTTGGTCCATCAACCAGGCAGGAAGAAGTGGATCTTGACTATGTTGTTGAGCTTATTCCGAATAGCAATTTATCCCAGATCATTGTTGGATAATGGCTATTTGAGCCACATCTGATGTGATTCTGTCTCCAGACCATGCGGGTCATATCTCAACTTGTAATTGGTAAACACTGTCATAAAAAGACCTTCTCATTTGTACGTTTTTAAAGCCAAAGTTTAAATTCTGCAGTTAAAAAATATTTTGCTCCTCCAATGCCATTTTTTGCAGATTTTTCTTGAATTTTTCAAAAACATGTAGTTTTTAACTGCAATAGTTGCAGAACTGTATGGGGAACTGGGTGAAGTTACGGAAGGCAGAGAAGTTATGAAACTAGTGGAAACATTTTACAGTTCATCCTGGTGATGCCCTCATTTTGCTAGAAGCTCAGCTTCTGAGTTGACTGATTCATTGCACTAATCTGCCTGGAATTGTCAAAAATTTACTTTCAAGTTATCAGGGAGCTTGATACTAAATTTTCTTTTTTCCACACAGACCTCACTTCAATCCTCTGTGGGAAATGAACTCAATACCTCACTTAAACACCTGAGCCAGTCCATAACCCATGTGATCATTGATCCAAAGGCTGAAATGTTTTGAATTACATTTGTTGATATCAAAGTTGTGAATCTAGACTGGATTGGCTGGCTTAAAGAAAAAGATGTTGTTGAAAAGGTTGGAAGTGTTGTTTCATGATAAAACTGTCAACTTTGAGTTATGATCCAGGGGTTAAGTACTTGGTTTTCTGTTACGTATCAGGCCCGTCTTTTGGGCAGTATTGGTTAGGTGCTTACCATTTGGTATTAGAGTAGGCACCACGTTGCGGGTTCGAATCCAGAAGGGGGCGACCTGGAAGGGGCGACCTAGAGGGGGCAACCTAGAGGACGGATTAAAATTACTGCTAGACCTAAAAAAGTGGGTCGGGCCAGTGTCGCTAGAGTGGGCCGCCGAGGACATCGGCTCATAATGGGGGGAGTATTGTTATGATCCAGGGCTTAAGTACTTGGCTTTCCGCTACCTATCAGGCCGGTCTTTTGGGTAGTATTGGTTAGGTGTTTAACACTCTGTTGTGCATTACATGGTAGGGCTTTGGAGGTTACAAGAATGTTTCCATTTGCTGAGATCAGGTAATTTTCTCTAAGCATTGGAATTTTGTATAATACCTGCTTGTTTGATGGCAGCTCTTCTTCCATTGGAGTCATCATTGAAAAAACCCATCATCATTTTCTTTGTTGGGTGTGCTAGTTACCTGATTTCCATCATCTTTCTAGTGCAATCACTCTTGATAAATAGAGAACTGTGGTGGCTATTTTTGGTCACTTTTTTGTGAAATGCAGGAGTGGGTTCGCTTGAAGGTGCTATCCTCAAGAGGCAATCTGGGTCCTGCAAATGGGGTGGGAACTATCAGGAATTGTTCAGGGATGATCATTCTTGTATACTTTGCCCCTGTTGGAATGGTTGATGCAATGGAGGCGGAGTTGTGGGCCTTCCTTCATGGCCCAAGGCCTTTCTCTAGTCCTCGTAGGGTTGAAGGTGACTCTGTGGTGGTAATAAGTTAGGTCATTACTTCCATTGGAGTCGTCATTGAAAAAACCCTTTGTCATTTTTCTTTGTTGGGTGTGCTAGTTAACCTGATTTTCATCATCTTTCTAGTGCAATCATTATTGATAAATGGAGAACTGTTGTGGCATTTTTTGGTTCACTTTTTTGTTAAGTGCAGGAGTGGGTTCACTTGGAGGTGGGATCCTCAAGAAGCAATCTGGATCCTGCAAATGGGGTGGGAACTATCAGGGATTGCTTTGGGATGATCATTCTTGTATACTCTGCCCCTTTTGGAGTGGCTGATGCAATGGAAGCTGAGTAGTGGGCCTTCTTTCATGGTTTGCATATTTTTGTGTTTCTTTCTCTATTCCTCATAGGGTTGAAGGTGACTCTGTGGTGGTAATAAGTTAGATATCAAGCAAACTTTGCCTCCTTGGTGGCTTTTTGGTTTTCGAATGAGATAGCTGACATTGCGGCGCAGCTTTGTCTCTTTGGAGCACTTCCCTAGGAAGCCAACCGGTTGGCTGACTCCCTAGCGTGTGCCAAGATTCAACTAGAGGCAGGCGGGCACTATTTTTTTTATTGTCTTGGCTATTATTAGACAAAAATTCTCTCCTCTCCTATTTCACCACCTTGGTCCCCCTATTTTTTTTGTGGCAAAGCAGTTGCTATCTCTAGGAAAATTCTTCTCCTAATTTATGATGTTCCCTCCTATTTTTTGGATAAAAGACAACAAATGAGTTGCCTATTTTTAGTAAAAACTTCTAAAACTTCCCTTGCTGAACTTTGTTGCCTTACTTTACTCTGGAACCCACAAATTCACTAACTCTCCCATTCCCAAGGCAAGAATCAAAGCACATCTAAATATTTAAAAGCCCCCATTTGCTCATAAAAAAATTCTCTAGCAAATTATGAGGAAAAGACATGATTGATGATACTTACAAAATAATCCAGACAAGGCTAGATAAAGAAACATCAGAATTTATTTCATAAAGCTTTGTCTTTTTGTTAAAATTTTTCAAGTAGAGGTATGAACTTCTTATCTTCTTTATTTTTCTGTTATAGAATGTTATTGTTCTTTATATACTTTATTTTCTTGTTCAATGATTGCTTCAATGTTCATTATGGATTTATAGTTATCTTAATAATGAAAATGTTGTAGGATCTCTTTGAAATTGTCTTTTTGAAACTGTTCCCTTGCAAATATTTTCTGAAACATATTGTTAAAATCATGAACTAGAATGATGATTATTTTAAAGTTTCAAGTGGCTTGGAAATAGAATTAAAAAACCAAATTAATATTAAAATTATAAAAATAATCAAAGCTATTCATGCCCTTTGTTTGATTATTAGATTTCTCATCTTTATTTGATTTGCATTTGACCAGTTTTTGATGTTTTCTCTTTGTTTATCTTTGTGACGTTGGGTCCAAGGCCCATCCCAAAATGACTAGCCAAGTTAGGAACCCTCTTTCCCAACTAATAAACTCAAGATCTTTTAACTCATTGTTTCATGTGGCACAATTCATTCAAACACTCCCCTCCCCCCCTCACGTGTGAGCCTTTTTTTTTATGGCTACTACTATACGTGGACAATCTAGAGTGGAGACTCATGCTTGAGCACTTGTTATGTTACCATGTTAGAGGTTGGATCCAAGGCCCATCCGGAGGCATTTTGCTCAACCTTATAACCCACTAATTTTTCTACTCATTTTTCAATGTGGGAATTTTTCCCACTCAACACTCCCCTTTTGGTCTAGGCTTACATATAACTGGCATGCAACGTGTGCACGAACCCTCTAACAAGGCACACAAACTTATGGAGCCCACAACACAAAAATTCCTACTTCATGGCACCCACAATACATAGGCTCCTATCTAATGACAACGCACAAATGATTAGGGAGCACAAACTGGGCCTCAGTCCACGCACACAACTTGCTTTGATACTGTGTGAAGCTAGGCCCAAGGCCTATCCAAAAATGACTAGCCCAGTTTGAAACTTATTTTTTCATATGGGACAATTCTTTCCTACATTTTCCCTCATGTGTGAGCCCATTTTTTTTCTGGCTCCTACTACATGTGGACAATTTGGGGTGGAAGCCCACGTCGGAGCACCTGCTTTTTTACCCCCATGGTCCATCCCAAAATGACTAGCCACTTAGGAGGTTTATCGCTCAACTTTATAAGCCATTAACTTTATTCTCATTTTTCAATGTGAGACTTTTTCCCACCCAACAATCTTTTTTCCTCTTAATTTCTGTTGGTAGGCCTCTTTGTGAGCCAACTTTTAACTTTCTCATTCATGATGAAACTTTCTCTCGCTGTAATAAAAAACAGTAAAAGAACCAGGCTAGCAGTGCAATCTCTTGTATTTGGTTTATTAAAGGATAGAATCAACAATGTTGTACTTCCAATTCAGTGAATGTGTCTTGAATTTAAGTTGTCCTTGTGAGGATTGTCACCCTCATTGGTTAGTTGAACATGAAAATGTTCATAGCTATGGCTTCTAGCTAAATAACCATGGCTTATTGTTTACATTGGTCTACTTTGCTTCAGAGATAGTATTTTCAGTCAATGACATCAAGCTACTACAATTTGAGTGATTAGTAGGTAAAAACCACTTAGCTATGGATAAGAAATGCAAAGGATATAATTGACATCATAAAGACAGTACTGCTGCTCAGTGGCAGTCACTGCATGAGGGAGTCTCTCCTTTGCTTAAATGCCCTGCCACTTGATTCATATTTACCTATTTAATTCTTCATGCATTTATTAGCTTGTAACAGAGTGCATTTTCCCTATTGCAAATCCTGCTTATCCTAGGGTCTGTGCTTGCTTTATCTATGTGTACAAAATCATAGTAGTGTGGATGGAGTTAGCTGTTTACTTCCCTGGACCTCACTAAATGTCAGATATCTTCTAAGCCATGTAGCAATCGTCTGCTAAGTCTTTACACATGGTTATGTATTGAACATGAATGCAAAATCCTCTTTGGCTTAGAAGCATTAGTGGTTGCATTTGTCAATGCCTTAGTTTGCCAAGAATCAAATAGTTATGATGCAAATTGTTTATCTGTTCATTTAAGAAATTTTATGAAGACATTCTCAAAAAAGAAATTGTAAGAAGAGATTCTACCAATGAAGAGGACAGATCTTTCTTGTGCCACATTTGTTTTCTGTGTAGTAAATATTGTTCAGATTCTATTATGATTATTTTAAGTTTTTTTCACTTTAGAAAATGATGGAAGAGGTGGTTCTGAAATGCATAGTTTTCAGACAAGTAAGGCATATCAAGGGCATTTGGAACATGTGCCTTTTAAATGCATAATTTTTATTCTGCGAATGGCATATTGGTGATATTGGAAACCACATTATTAGTCTGAATTTTCTTCCCATTGCCCAGTCTCTTAGAGATTCTTTTAGAGAAAATAATTGTAGGGTCTTCACTAACTCTACTGGGAATTGTCATATCTGAAGGGGGGAAAAAAACGTACATGAAAAAAGGGGGAAAAGAAAAGAATGAAAATGACACACTTCTAACCCTTTGCTATGCAGAATAAGAAATCAGCTTCTGTTCTACATTTGCTTTGTTGGATTTGGTCGAATTGAATGAAAAATATTTGCATTGAATAGTTCCTCTACATCTGCTTAGTAATTTGGGTTTGAGTGCTATATGGTGGGAAGTTCAGCTCTTAAGAAGCTAAAATTTCTCTCATTGCAATGTAGTTTAGCTGCGACATTATCATGGTCTTTGTGAACACTTTGAAAGGCAAGTACATGGGAGTTTTTTTTTTTTTTTTGGGTGATGCCCCCCCTGCCTTCTCATGTTCTTTCTACAGAGATTTTTTGGATTTGAAGCGTTATATGTTTAATACTTTTGAGAACCATAATGCTAAGGGGACCAGAACAAAATTGATACTGCCTGCGGATTATTTATACAGCTTGCAAACTTGTGGAAATCTGTCTTACGAACTGATATTTCAATTCTGCTGCAGCTTTCTCTCGCAAACAGGCCTCGTATCAGTAGAAACACAAATGAAGGATATAGGATTGGCAGCCAAAGATCAAGACGAATCAAGCAAGAAGAATTAGCACCAGCCTCATTGTAGCCTCCTCAAATGAAAATCAAAAGGATAGCCTCTCAGACCATTTTATTACTAGACAAAGGGAAATATGTTTACAGTTGACATTCATTCGGAAAACAAAAGAAGAAATGACATTTTCAAATGCTAACATACACATGACAGCTGCATGAGAATGACCAAGTAAGAGCTCCTGCATTTATTCGCCCTTGGCTTCTTTCTCCTTTTCTTTGCTCTTCTTGGACTTCATGAAGCAGAAACACGAACAGCAGGGACACTGGAACAAGAACTTCATGGCTCTGTTAGACAGTAGACTCGGGGGATGTTTGCCTGAAAGCCCCTCAGTATATTTCAATCTTTGTTTCCCTCATGATTTGTGCTTGTTATTATAGAAGATGCCTTGGATTCCATTCCTGTCACTTTTCAAAAGGAGAGGCCCAAGTAGGCTTGGTAGGAAAGGGAACTAGCTGTAAGAAGTGGGTCCAGTTGTCCACTCTGAGAAGTTATTGTTTCCTTTGATGAAAAGCTTTCATGGTTGGCCAGCAATAAGACTAAGAGGTGAAATATTCTTCTTTTTTGCTGAAATCTCAAACAAAGATCGATTCTCCAGTTATTTCTTTGCATCATTTCAGCACCCATTCACGGGCAAAATATATGCTTCTTCTCTCTGGGTTTTGGTTGCTTTATTCACTCGTCATTGTGGAAAACCGCCTCAGTTGATATCATTATCTAGTTTCTTTTGTTCAGTGAAAGAATTCCACAATTATTAGGATTCCCTTTTACTGCTGATAAAGGTGATGAGGTTTATATAATATTGGAGTGCTTGACATTCGTGGTGCTTTTTCTTTTCCAATTTCTACCAACCATGCATGTGATGTTTGGTGAAACATTGACGCCGGTCTGGCTGATTTGATGTGAAGTGCGCCATTGGCATTTAAGTCGTCGTTCATCAATAACTTTCCAATTGACACTGTCATAGAAATTACAGTTGATTATGGGTCATATGAGATGTTACTTTACCCGTCCAATTATATGCCACTTCGGAAGTGGTAAAGTGTGAAAATCTTAATGAAATATACAGAAAAACGAGATAGAAAAGCACTTAATGAGGTTGGTCATATCAGCCACCAGTCGAGCTGCCTTTATGGTTACTTCAGTGGTGTCGGTTTAGTACAAAAAAGGAGTTACAATTGGATGTCTAGTTCATGGTTGATTAGTTAATGAGAGTTTATATATGTTTAATTAATGTCTTAAATTTTTTATAGTTTTGACATTATTTGGTATTTTATCATTTTTAAGGATTTTTTTTTTAACCTTCACTTTGCACATTTCTTTGCTCCACTAAATAATTAGGCTAATAAATAAGTAACAATACACCAATACCTGTTTTCAGTGAAATGGGTAACATGACATTGTATCACTACATCAAAGATTATATGTGATTGCTAATTTTCATTAATCTAGGTGTGAGGCTGAACAACCTAGTACCTTGTCTATGAAAAGGGTACCTTCAAGAAACTTTTGAATGTTATACAAGGATCTCTTTTAATTTAGGGGGGACAAAGTTTTAATGTATTCTTGGGTAAGGGGATTGAATGGTATAGATCATTTTGGGAAAAGATGCAAGGGAGGGGGCTTTTATCTTTAGTCTTCTTCCTCATTTCTCTCTAAAGTTTGTGGAACTAATTTTGTAATGAGGATGATGAAGCAGCTGAATTAACAAGTCATCTTGACTTAGAATTGGAGAAGTGGCAGGTGTAACTCAAATACACGTTTTTTACGATCAATCTCCCCAAGAGATTGGCTAAATTCTAGTTCTAACTAGGCCCTTCATGTCTAGATTACAATAGGTTTTAGATGAACCTTTCACAAAAGAAAGATACAAAAAAAGGATAAAACAACTTATATCTTTTGATACTTAGAGAGTAGCTTCTCCTTGAGATATCCAAGCCTCCAGTTTTGTAGAACAATGTAAATGTAGGAGTTCGTCTAATGCCTACAAAAGAGAGATTTTGAGAAGAGAGATGGATTTTCAAGAGTATGGGCTCACTCTTTTTCACAAAAGCACTTTGAAAAACAATTCAAGGATTTGATAATAGATGTTTATGAATATGATAATAAATGTTCATTAACTTCTCAATGAGAGGTTTGATGGGGAATTTATAAATTATGCAAGTCAAACTAGCCATTTTTTACCCGTTTCCAAAAGTCAGTGTTTACATTAATCGATAAATTCTATCAAAATGTGTCTTATACCATCGATCAATATGTTCCCATTGGGTTTGATATTTTAAGTTGATCAACCAATGCTAAGGTATGATCGATCAATCAAAATTCCATCTAGTAGTGTATTGCAAGTATGATCGATTAGTGAACTTCCCATGATCGATCATGTTTTATATCCCTGATTGGAAAAGTTTTGTATGATCGATCAATCATGTAGGTTAATCAATCATCAGTGTAAATTTTACTTGCCTAGACAGTTTTGATCGATCAATCGACTTAGGTTGATCAATCATGCTTTATAATCTTGGCTTATGCACTTATGGATGATCGATCATTGGCAGATGTTTATTGATCATTCTAGTGCTAGTTCAACTAATTTGACTTTAAAAGCATGAGAATGAATGATCCTAAATGATTTTAACATGCTTGAAGAATGTATACGATGATTTTCATACATATATGAATGCAAAGTATGTCTTCAAGCTCCAAGTTTACATTGTACCTCAAATCGAAGGAGTTGGATATCTCTCTTTTACATAGGCTGGATTTTGATATATCTCAGTAGATCCTAAACTCTAATCTTCACTTTGTCTTCATTTTCCAAGGGTGTTTCTTCAAGATTTGACTTTCCATGATTCTTGAGGTGTTTGAGAAGCTTGATTCGTTTTGATGCTTTAGGCCTTGAAATGCATGTCTCTTGAATGAAATGTATCTGAAATACTTAATTTATAATTGTCAGCTTTATTAAGTTTTGTTATAATCAAAATCAAGAAGGGAGTCAACATACAATCAACACCTTATACTTTCTTGATTTATGATATAGCATGCGATGTTTACAGCTTTGGCCCAAAATCTATCTGGCATGTTGTATGCATGTAGCATAGCTCTAGCCATCTCAATTAAGGGTCTATTTCTTCTCTCAACAACACCATTTTGTTGAGGGGTTCAAAGAGTTGAGAATATATGATCTATACCATATTTTGTGTAATATTCGTAGAAGTGTGAATTGTCAAATTCTCCTCCATGGTCTTTCCTAATTTTGACAATGTTATATCCTTGTTGTTTTTTAACTTTCTCACATAGTTTGGCAAAGGCCGGAAAAACATCATCTTTATGAGCTAGGAAGTTTACCCCTGCGAACCTATAATAGTCATCTACCACCACTTAGGTGAGACATTTCCTGTTTAGGATAAAGGTTCAAGTAGGTCCAACTAAATCCATGTGGATTAGTTGAAGAGGTGGAGAGGTTGAAACTACTTTTTTTTTATTTGAAAGAAATTTTGTGTTGTTTTCCAAGTTGACAAGCATAACAAGGTCTCACTAGTTTTTTCTTTGCTATTTTTTAAAGAAATCTATACCTATATGTCCTAGTCTCTTATGCCATAACCAAAATTCATTGATTTTTGCACCCAAATAGATGACACTAGTTGAGGGTAGATTAACTCTATTCACAACATAGAGGTTCCTATTTCTTTGTCCATCTAAAACTAGTTCATCATTTTCGTTATTTACTAAGCATTTGTCCTTTTCAAATAATTTTTTTTCCTTATCACAAAATTGACTAATGCTAAGTAAATCATGCATCAACCCTTCAACCTAATATACATCGTATATGGAAGAGGTTGAGGTACCAATTTTACTAATTGCTTTGATGGTATCTTTGTTATTGTCTCTAAAAGTTACATGACCACCGTCTTTAGGTTTGAGTTCTATGAATTTCACAATAGACATATGGCACTCATATTGTCACAATAGACTGGAATTTTACTTTGATCTAAGCCATAATCATCTAGTTGTTGTTTCATCCAAGAAGTTGAGAACAACAACCTCCACAAGACATGTATTCAGTCTCGGTGGTAGATAAGGCAACTGAATGTTGTTTCTTGGAAAACCTAGAGACGATAAAATTTCCAAGTAGTTGGCAGTTACCACTCGTACTCTTTTTGTCGATTTTGCATCTGAAAAAATCAGTATCGGAGTAACCTACAAGATCAATAGCCGATGAGTTTGAGTACCAAAGACCTAATAGATAACTGAAAATTATTTTCACTACCACAAAGTGAGATTCTTTAGGGTCAAATTGAAATCTAGTCCATAGACATACCAAAAACATTATGTCCAATTTATTGGTTGATAGGTAAAGTAGGGATTCTATCATGCTTCTATAAAGTTTTTTTTTATCAATGGCCTACTTGAGTTGACCAAGTCAAGCTTTAAGGACGGACTCATGGGTGTGTTAATTGATTTAAGATTTTTAATGTTGAATCTCTTAAGCAATCCTTTAGTATATTTGGACTGATTTACAAGGATTCCGTTTTTAGTTTGCATTACTTGAAGTCCAAGGAATACTGTGAGTTCACCCATTAAACTCATTTCAAATTTATTCTTCATTACACTAGCAAATTCTTGACATTAAGAGGGGTTTTTATAACCAAGTATGATATCATTCACATAAATTTGAATGATAATTAAACTTTAATCATGGTTCTTAGCAAATAGAGTCTTATCAACGTTACCTCTCTTATAATCTTTCTTCTTTAAGAATTTACCAAATCTTTTATACCAAACTCCAAGAACTTGCTTAAACCCACATAATGCTTTATGCAATTTGTATACATTGTAAAACTTGTTCATGTCTTCAAATCCTTCAAGTTGTTCAACATATATTTCCTCTTGAATGTACCCATTTAGGAATGCGCTCTTGACATCCATTTGGTACAATTTGAACTTCATGTAACAAGCATAGGCTATTAAGATTATAATTGCCTCAAGTTTTGGCATAGGTATGTAAGCCTCTTTGAAATGAATTTGTTCTTCTTTGTTATCTTCTTTGGCAACTAACCTAGCTTTGTTTTCTCAATACCTAATTTTCCTCATTTCTTTGTTCTCAAAAACCCATTTTGTTCTATAACTTGTTAATTTTAGGGTGTAGGTACTAGAGTCCAAACTTTGTTTCTGTCAATTTGGTTTAGTTCTTTTTGCATTGGCATGATCCAAAAGTGATGTTTTTTAGCTTCGACAAAGCTTTTGAGTTATATTTAATAAACGAATGCACTATTTACCATAGTTTTGTTAGTTGTTCTTCTAGTTACAATTTGTCTTGAGGATCACAAATGACTTGTTCTAAGGGATGATCAACCATGAACCTATAGTTCTTTGGCTCCATAGGTTGCTCTTCTTGGTTATTGGGTCATTTGGGTTCTCTTCAAGATTTTGATCTTGAGGTTGAGATCTCGGGGATGAATCAAATGGGTTTCTCTCTTCATCATAAAAGGATGAATCGAATGGGTTTCTCTCTTCGTCATAAAAAATGGAGTTGGGGTTGCATTTGGCGAACCAGATTCGTCAAACTCAACATGTACCAACTCCTCAACTCTCATGGATGTCTTGTTATAAACTCTTTATGTTTTTCTATGAGATGAATAACCCAAGAAAATTACTATATCAATCCCAAAGTCAAACTTCACTAAATTTTCCTTTGGTTATTTTAATATGAATACTTTGCATCCAAAGGTACGAAAGTAGGTAATGTTGGCAAGGGTGTTTGTGTACAATTCATAAGGAGTTTTGTTGAGAAAAGGCCTTATGCTTACTCAATTTATGATATAGCATGTCATATTTATGACTTCGGCCCAAAATTTATGTGACAAATTGTATGCATGTAGCATAACCCATGACATCTCAATTAAAGCTTTATCTTTTCTCTCAACAATGTTGTTTTGTTGAGGAGTTTGACAACTAAGAATGTGGTCTATACCCTGCTTCGTGCAGTATTCCTCGAAATATGAATTTTCAAATTCTCATCCATGGTCACTTTTAATCTTAACAATGTTATAGTCTTGGTCCTTTTGACCTTTTCACATAATTTTGCAAAGGCCGAAAAAACATCATCCTTGTGTGCTAGGAAATCTACTAATGTGAACCTAGGATAGTCATTTACCAATGGTAAGGTGAGATGCTTTCCATTTTGGCTTTAAGGTTCAAGTAGGTCCAACTAAGTCTATGTGGTTTAGTTGAAGAGGTTAAGAGATTGAAACTACATTCTTTGATTTGAAGGGGCTTTTGTGTCATTTTCCAAGTTGGAAAACATCACAAGGTTTCTCTGTCACAAATTTTTTATCCAGTAATCCTCTCACTATGTTTTTCTTAGCTAATTTGTTCAAGGAATCTATTCGTATGTGTCGTAGCCTATTGTGGCATAACCAAGATTCATCAATTTTTTCACCTAAACAGATGACGCTAGTTGAGGGTATATCAACTATGTTCACAACATAGATATTTATATTTCTATGGCCCTTTAGAACTAGTACACCATTTTTATTTTTTACTAAACATGTGTCCTTTTAAAAATGAGACTGTTACCTTTGTTACAAAATTGACTAATGCCAAGTAAAACAGACATCAACCCTTCTACATAATAGACGTCAGATATCAAAGAGGTTGTGGTACCAATTTTACCAATTCATTTGATGGTACCTTTGCTTTATCTCCAAATGTTATATGACCATTGTCTTTTGGTTTTGAGTTATACTAAATTCTCCTTATCACCAGTCATGTGCCTCGAGCACCCGCTATCTAAAATTTATACATTTTTTTGTGCCTTGGCTCGGAGACAAACCTATATCATAAGAAGTTTAACCCTTAGAGATCCATTTTAAGTTGGTTCCCTTTGAGATAATAATTCAAGCACTAGGTGATTTGGGCATCCAAACTTGTTTGCCCGAGGTTTTGTGGTTTACCATAACCCTTTCGATTGTTTTAGGTACCCAATATTGTTTGATGTCTTTTGTATTTTTTATTTGGCAAATGTGGGCATAGTGTCTCACTTCATTGCAATAGTGGCATCGGGTGAGAGGAATGAGAGTGAGCTTCTTGTTTTGTCTTTTCTTGTTCTTCCTAATTTTCCTCCTTGGTGTGGATTTTTGTGATAGAGTTTTTACTTGTTGTTCTAATTCAATGCTCTTCTTTTAAAAAACAAGCTTATCACATGATAGTTTATCTATCACCCCACTTTTCCTTGAAGCATTAACCATATAGCTTTCATTTGTTCCTTCAAGGCAATGAGCTCTTTTATGAGCTTTGAAATCTTATATCTATGAGCATTGCATTTTTCCTTATAATTTTTTAGACTATGAATGGATTTTTTCTAAAAGCAGTACACTTGAGTAATGCAATACCTAGCATCATAAAGAATTTGTTCCAAGATTAAGGAAGACCAGATCTCTCACAAACCATCCTCCTAGGTACTCATGCAGGCACACAATGTCATGTTTGAATATTTCAACCAGTTGGTTTATAGAATAAGGGTGCTTCAAAGGGACAAAAGGGGCACATTTCAAGAGTCTACCTACAACAACATAAATAATATGATATCCCTTTGATAGTGGCAATCCATCAATAAAATCCATATATAGATCCTCCCATGCCTGGTCTAGACTAAGAAGCAGTTGTTATTGTTGTACTCGACACACTAACAAGTATCACAAGAAGAGACAAAGTGTTTTACATCCTTCATCCTATTGGGCCAATAAAAATTTGTAACTTGTTTGCATGTCTTAAGTTGTCCTTCATGCCCTGAAGATACAACTAAATGGACCTTTATAAAACAATAGATATCTTGCACCATGCAACAATGGATATATCTATCAGAATTAAGTTGAAAGATCATGAATCAAGGACAACAGGTGAGTACTGAAGCTATATGCATCTTGGACTCAGTCAGTCATGTTGTGAGGAGTGCCCATGACCAAGGGAAAAAGAACAATAACTACCCTTCCTATGACGCATCCGTAGTTGTATTTTTGAGCCTTCTTTGTCGCCAATCTCATAATCATACCCATAGGCTTGAATTACTATTGTAGTTGTTGCATGGAGACAATTTTCTAGTTCAAGAGATAATGTAGAGAGGAATGGTCTATGCGAATTTAGTAACATCACCTTGTGAGGTATGCACACCAATGAAGACTATTGAGAAGTAAATTTGTGTATCCCTTGTCAAACAAATTTTTTTGCATTATGAACTCCCTCAATTTGCCCGTTTCCATTTAAAAGAGGTGCACTGATGCTCCCTAATTTCTTTTACTTGAAATAGATTTTCAATATTTCTTAGAAGGGACCAATGTTATTAAACCTAACTTGATCAGTAACTTGGAGAGGTAACTGAATCTGGTTCAACTGGGTTTGGCCACCAGTTGAATTGGTGATGACTTTTTAATGTCATTTCATATAAAATTTAAAAAACTAAAAAAAGGTTGATCAAGGGAAGGGGTTACAACAGGGCAACCAGAAAGTCGGGGGTGGAGGATCCCTCTCCCATCTATTGATTAAAAAGGGGAGGGGCGGTAGCACCTTCCTTGTCTCCCATCTAATGATTAAAAAAGGGAGGGGTGGTAACACTCTCCCCCTCCTCTTTGTAAAATAAATTTTAAGAGATAAGGGGGAGGCGGCACAATCCCTTTCTCAGGGGTGGCATCAAGTCGAGTAGAGGTCAAACTTGCATATGTTCGAAATGGGTTTGATTTAAATACTTTGAACTCGAGTTTGAGCCAAGTCCAGCCTCGAGCCTAAAATTGGAATCGAGCTTGAGTCCAATAATTTTAAGCTCGAGATCGAGGGGGGTTCGAGTTCCAACCTATATTTAAAACTTTGCATAAAATAATGTCACAATTTGGGTGTTGGATTCCTTGGGCCTTAGAGGTTCATCCACTCGAAGTGTCAAGTCAAGGTTCATGTACCCCATTGACAGGAGAATTTTCTCTTTCTAAACAGTATAATTGTCTCCTTTAAGAGGAATAATATAAGAGAGATAAAAAATTGGAACATATAAAGTTTAAACAACTGCAAAATAAACAACAAGCTTACTAAACATGCAATGAAGCCAAATATTGAATATTTACCCATATAAATAAATTCAAACAAATAAATCAACATGTCATTATAATCTTTCATGTAGGCTTCATAAGAGATTTATATCACTCTATGATGGAATCAAAATTTGTCCATAAATGAGTTTTTTTTTTAGTCTTGTTGGCAATTAGATTTTTTTTTGAAATATTTCTTTTCCATCCTGATTATTTACTTAAATATAACATTTATCCTGTGGGATTAAATTATTATATCTCCATAATTAATCAAAAAATTTATGTCGTTAACTTTATGTAACTAAACTTAATGTCATTAGACATTTACATAATTAAGAACGTTATGGTATTACTCAATTATTCAAATGTAAACAAAAATATGACACCAAAATAATTGACTTAAATTGATGCCAATTATTAATTCCTTATATTTAAGCCAACCAAAATTATGCACAGAAAATTAAGTATGCCTAAAAACCTAAATAAAAATTTTCATAAGAAAAAAATTATCATAAATATGTATTTATACATATATGCATATAAAATTATTTAATTTATATGAATTAAATGAGAAATGTTTCTAGTTAGCATCGCCCTCACACTCACAGCCAAGAATAAGAAATATAAAAAAGTAAAAAATTAGCACCTTTTTTCTTGCCAGATGGACGGCTGAGATGGGTAAGAACAAGAAAACGCGTCGGGAGTAACTAATTGCCGGCCAGCTGGGAGTGAAACTCGCCACACAGTGCAGCAGCTATTGTGGGCCCACTGGATGAAAAGATAACCATCAAAAGGCTCTGAGAATTGCGAAAATGACCCCCAAATCCCACAGGTACGAGAGCTGGCGCCGTTGAAACCCTTAACCCAAGACGCCGTCTCTACTCGGTCTCTGACTCATTTCCGAGTACGCTGAGTAAAAATCACTTCGGGGTAGTTTGGACTTTTTAATAACATTGTGCGGTATAGAACGCGTGATAGAAAAGAAAAAAATATAATAATTTTTTAATAGAGTGGCAAAGATCGAAAATTTTGACAACTATTTCTATTTTCTTCTCTGCATTTAAAATGAGTGTAAATAGCCCAAGTAGGACACGGCATTTACGTCCGACATGAAAGTGGCCGGAGACGGAAAGAGTACCATCTCATCCCCTGCCCCCAAGCAGTCTCTAGTAGTCAACTAGAGGTGGATCGAAGCTGTAACGGGTTCAGAGAGAACGCCTCGGGATTGAAATTTACGCCAAGGTAAGAAATTTACGCCAAGGTAAGAAATTTACGCCAAGGTATTTTGGCTTCTCTCTTCCGATTTACTCTGTGTTTTTGAGTCACCACGTAACAGTTTGCCGTAAAAAGGATTAGTGAAGATACAGGTCGATTTGTAGATCGTTAGCAGCTGATACCTTTCGACTTTTTTGTTTCCTTTGGTTTTTCCTTTCTGATTTTGCTCGAGTTGGCGAGAATTGTTGTTATGGCTTTATTGAATTTTATCGGACTGGGTTAAGAATTTTGTTATGGCCGTTGTATCGATGGGAGATCTTATGGAGTTGACCGTTTCTATATTTCATTTTGTTGACGTTTTCTGCTGACTTTTTTTCAGGATTGAGTTATATTGGATCTGATGCCAAGTTTGACTACTTTCCAATTGTGACTCTAAAAGCATAAACTTTATCAGTTATTTTTATTCTTGGACTTTTTTTAGTTTAACTACGTGCATTTCTTTTCCTTTGATTGTATAGTTAAAGGTTCTGTTTATTTCTTCCAGGAGTGAGAATCTTTGTTTTTGCCTGCTGGAACCAGGGAACCATTCTAGTTGTTCCGTTGGCAGGTTTGAGCCTGTTCATCTTAAGAATGCCTAATTTCGTGTCATTGTTGTGATGCTTTTCTAACTCAGTTTTGGATTCAGTTGTGTGACTTCATTTACGTAAACACAAATGCCTCTCTTTGGTGGAGCACTTTTTGTTCTCTCTATTAATTGAAATGAATTTACCTTTGATTTGAGCAGTATTCTATGCAGCTTGGTGGATATCGTTGATATTATCATATTATTTTACTACACACCAGTTAATTCTGGGCAGAGATGCTCGTTTCAAGGTACTAATTTTGTCCAACTTCTTCCACTTTTTTTTTTTTTTTTTGTTATATCATTAAATAGCATAAGGTGAATTCTCTGAGCTGATTTATACCTTTCAATATAGTGTTAATATAGCTTTGCGTTTTTGGGAGTAATAATATGTTGCCGTTTTTGGCAAGTTAAGTTCCCCATTCTGGGAATTAAATCTTAATGCATTTTCTTCTCATGCTTGAAGTTGGATCAATTTGATGACTAGTTCCTTTATCTTTTCTTCACTTTTGTAAGATATAACCAACCCGGGTGTAACTTTTTAGTGCAACTTTTGCCAATTAGTAATTTAATAAAATATTATGGGTTTGGATGATGGAGCAAAAATTTTAAAGACTATAATTAATGATGCGATTAATGACCCATAAAAGCGTGATATTGGCTTATCTTTATTAGAGGAAGGTTCATTCTATGTTTGACTTTATAATCCTTAACAAATGGCTTTTATGGGGCTGCAAATTAATGACAAAATCATTTAATAATTCCCTGGAGTTTGATCTGATGTAGTAATTCAAGAACTTAAACTCATGATTGACGCGGGACGAGCGTTGTGAGTGCAATGTGGGTGCTGCTGTCATGAAGGAGAAAAAAGAAAGTAGAAGGAGAAGTGGAAGAAAGGAGGAAGAAAGAAAGAAGAGGGAAGGAAATAAACAGTCGGGAGAAAATTTTAAACTTCATTCAATGCCCTGATTTCCAAACATCATAGGTTTAAATAGAGACACAAAAGACTTGGGATATTTCAAAATGACCAAAATACACCTGATGGCAAAAATGCCCCTAAAAAACAAAATACCCCTGAACAAATTAAACAATTACTTCTAAGGATAATACAAAATATAAATAAATAAAATAACAACTAATATGTCCTAAATGCTTCACTCCTCAACCACAGCGTGGTGGGTCTTGTTGTAGTCCCGTGTCTTCAAGTATAAACTCGTGTAATCAGTGGCACACAAGGAGTGTCCCCATCAATGATGTTTCTGCAAATCGTTGTACAACCGGAAGTTTGACCATTGGGAAACTTCAAATTTTTTGACAAACCTTCCTGAAGCTATCAGTAACCTTCCATTACTTCTAATACATTATTTAAATTACTATCCACACTGACCCTGATTTAAATCTATGGTCGCCTTGTTATTACCTCATCTTGATCATGTGGCCTGTTCTCGAGATTACTATGGTTTTGTTGTATAAAGAAACATGCATTGCTCTAGGCGATTGTTAGATATAGAAGTACAGGTGGATCTTTACAAGAATCATAGGCATAACTGAAGAATCTTGTAGAAGTTGGGGATTGATGTGTATTTATGGAGTTTAGTGTATAGAGAAGAGGGGAAAGAGAAGAGCGGAGAAGGGAGAGAAAGCTGTGCGAGTTGTACAGCACTCTCTAGGGGTCTGAACCTGACCCCTAACCCTCTTTATTAATCACTTAAGTCCAATTAAAATAGAAGGACCAAAGTTACCCCTCTTCTCTATACACTAAACTCCATAAATACACACTATATCTTGCTAAAAAAATGGACCAATTTAACCCTAACAAGAACATAATACTCTATTAACCTTAAAGAGGTAATACAAACATAATGAAATAACCAAAATACCCTTTAACACATAATTCAACACTCCTCTTCAAAATGGAACGTAAATATCAAGAAGTATCAATTTGTTATAAAACTTACCAAACTCACACTTCTCCAATGTTTTTAGTGAAACTTCTCCAAGCTAATCAACAGATTTCACATACGGAGTAACCTACAACTCATCATAACATCACGAGCAAAATGGTAGTCCACTTCAAAATGTTTAATTTGATCATAGAACACTAGATTGCTTGCAATAAAGATGGTTGTTTGATTATCATAATTCATCACAATAGGACCCTTAGTAGGACAACCAATGTCAATAGAGATCTTGTTAATGGGAATAGTCCAATAATAGTAAGTGTTAAAAAATGTTGTTAGTTATAAGGTTGAACAATTGGCCTCTGAAGTGGCTAGTCGTTTTGTGGTAAAACGGGCTCAATCTTAACATGTTATCAGCGCAACACGTTTGCCTTAGGCCCAATATTTGCCTTGATGATTTTGTACTTTATCTGTGTTGTCCACGTTTCAAGCCCATTGTCTGTATGTGTAAGCCTAGACATGAGGGGGGGTTGTTGTTAGTGGGAATAGTTCCACATTGATAAATGTTTAGTGTTGTTGGTTTATAAGGTTGGGCAGTAGGGCTTCTAAGTGGCTAGTCATTTTGGGATAGAACTATGTTCACTCTTAACAAATCTCATCCATTGAAGTTTGTTAACAGTATGCACCATTGCCCGGAACTCTGCCTGCTCACTTGAGTGAGCCACCACACTCTTTTGACTATCTAAATTTTGTCCAACAAAGATACAATGTCTAATGGTTGGCTTTCTATATTACATAGACTCTACATTGGTGGAGGGATGATAAACACTAATCTCTTGAAAAGCCCTTTTCATTTCGCTAAACTACTCAATGACTGTCCTATTACCTCTATTCATACTGAAGTATTTGGCATACAACTCATATAATCTGGATAAATTACTCTCTTCAGCTCATAACTTGGTTATTCATCTAATGCTCCATATTATTAACTAACAAGGTCATAAATTTCCTATCTTAAGCTTGCCAATCTTTAGTCATGGGAGACAGGGGGTCATCCTGGAGGTACTTTGCCTTCCTTTTGGCCTTAAGAAACATTTTTAATAAACCTAGATCAGTTCAGATAGCTCTGTCCATTTAATTCCCAGAAGTAGTCTGAATGGAATTCAAGACCTTAATATCAAAACTCTCAGAAGGCTTTGAAGGTGTAACTACCTCTCCAGAGTTGGGCATTAGACGACACGATACTCTAACCAGCACAAATCTAGTAGGAAGGACATCCCACAATTCAAATAATCACACCAGTTGCAAACTCTTGCCTGCACAGATTTAGTGGGCATCACACAGTATCACAATTAGAGCACAATTAACTCAAATCTATAACACACCAGAAAAATGGACCAGCAAGTAACTCAAACCTCAACACAAATCTCAGCCGAGATCAATTCTCAGCCAACTAGGTGATGATGCATGCAATAGGATGATGATGCAAACAGTATCAGCACTTAGAACGTGTTGCATAGGCTCAGGTTTAGGAGAAGACCTTAAACAATACTTCTGAGGCACATAAATACATGAAGCTGCTTAATTTGCAGCACAAGCCATCAACCCAAAGGTTTTGACACAAGAAAAGAGGGAAAGATCTAACATTTGGGGCCAATCAGCAAAAAAATTGAAAGTTTCCCTTATGGAGAAATCACAGGCTTGAAAGAGGAAGATAAAGAAGTTCAAACTTCTCTGTAGTATGACCTTATGGCTTGATATCATGCAGAAGTTAGGGATTGATGTGTGCAAGTGAGTAGAGTGAGAGAGAAGAAGAGAGAAGGGAGAGAGAGCTGCAGGAGTTGTGCAGCACTTGTTAGAGATCAGAATGCAATCCCTTATCCTCTTTACACCAAAGTGCCTTCCTCTCTAAACACAATTACTATAAATCCACCAAAGTATCCTTCCTCTCTAAACACTAGTTCACTCCATAATACACTGTATATCGTGCTAAAAACTGGACCAATTTTACCCTAACAAAAACATAACACTCAACCTTAGAGAGGAAATACGAACATAATGAAATGACCATAATACCCTTTAACACATAATTCAACACATTCCTGGTGTCTAATTATGTTTTGATTTATATATGACAGTAATCTTTTTCACTTTGTGCTCAACTACAAACTCTTACCAGCTAATTAACAAAACTGGACATTCTTACTCTGTTTATGATCGTGAAAGAAGATTAGAACCTGAAATAAATAGGCTTTCTTGGGTATAAAGCACTATTGCTGGAAACATTTCTGTCCAAGTCTAATGACTAAAGGCATATGTCTGAGTTTTAGTATAGTTTTAAATATTGAACAATGTGCAATGAGGTAAGTTTGCGCAAGTATTATGTATCTGCACTGGACTGCTTTTTATTTTGAGAGCCACTAGTTTCTTGCTTGCGCAAGAGGTAGTAGTAATTGCTTTGTTTGCTCATTTTCTCTCCACAAACCTCTCTCCACAGCTGGATGGTGGATGGAATTTGCATAATTTCAAACATATTTTGTTATCTTAGCAAAGATTGTGGTCTTTGTGTTGGTAACTCCTACAAGACAGATGTTAGAAAGTCATATTCTTCAGTTCCTGTTGGTAGATTTCCTGTTTGTTTTTCAAAACCTACATTATTCTCAGAATTTAGATAGTTAAAAGACCTATTAATTCAAAATGATTTTGATTTCCAGCTACATATTTGAATTGAATATTCTTTCATTGTGCATAGTCCCCCTCAATTGTAGACATGAACTTTTAAGGGTGTATCTCTGCATTAATTTTAATGAGTTTTTAAGCTATGACAATGAGCATTCTAGGTTTTGACAACTTGCATTATTCAGATTTATCTCTATATTTGATACCTGTAGTTAATTCTTGTTTTGGAGCTAGAATTATGAACCTTTTTTTTTAAAGATTAAATTATGATCAATGTGAAGCTGAAAGACTGGTGATAATCTCATTAATGAAAATTCAGTTTCACCATCCCCTTAGGTGCAGTTTTCTAGGATATTGTTGCCCCTCACTATGTGTGGCTTAAGTTAAATTTTTATGGCAAAAGAGCCAAATCTGGGCCAGTGGATGGTGGGGATGTCTTACATGACAGCTGGGGAAGAATCCTATTGATTTACTTTGTTTCTTTTGGCATTTGGACATGGTTATGTGTCATTTGGACATGATTTTGTCTGAGTTATCCAAGGACATGAACTATATGATGGTTCTCTCTTTAATCTGCTGGTGCTTGAAGGAGATTCTTCTATTCTCATTGGTTGGGCTTCTTGTGCTCTCCCCTTGGTGTTTTACTAGTGTTTTGATCAGATTTAGGCATTCTGGCTCAGTTAATCTCATTTTATTTTATTTTGGATGAAGATGTATTTCTATTAACAAGAGATATTTACAGAGGGGGAGGGAGCAAATCCCTTACAACAAGATTGCAGGGAAGCTCCCTCCTTGGCAAGCACATCTGTTGCCGAATTTGCAGATCTCGGAATGTGAGACCAAATACATGAAAAAGATGATACAATATCCTGGAATATGTCCCAGTGCCTCCATGGGGGAGTGGTATTGTGTTGGCACCAACCAATCACAACTTTGGAATTCCCTTCAATGTGAATAGGCCCACTGCAGTTGTCTTGGAAAACCCGAAGTCCATTAAGAAGGCCATGTAACTCTACCAACGTAGAGTCTAATATACCTAAAGGACCAGCAAAGGAAAAACATTGATTTTCAGCTGAATCCGAAATCACGCCCCCCAAAACCAGCGAGCCCTGGATTGCCGAGAGAAGAGCCATCAAAATTCAATTTTAGGTAACCATTCTCCGGGGGAGTCCATTCCTTCATAACTTGGACCTTGGTTCCAATGTGCATCTTCGCCAAATTGCTCCAGTTGTCTCGAATGGCAGTGCCCTTAAAAGAGGTAAAAGGCTTTTTAGTTAGTAGCCAGGTGGATATTTGCCCTGTCACTCTATCGACTACTCTAGCCTTAGACTCACTTTTAGCATAAAACCGCCTTCTATTTCGTTCGTTCCAAAGCTCCCATGGAACAAAACTAGCACATGCTGAGATAATCAATTTGTCGAGACCAGGAAGGGGATAGCCAACGATCGACTTGCAGAAACTTATCAAATCGGCAACAATACAGAATTGAATCTCCAACTTGCATAAAACAGAGGTCCACACATTCCATGAGTAATGACACTGGAGAAGAGTATGGCTAGCGGATTCAGCTTCATTGTGGCAGAAAGGACATAGTGGATCTATAGATGGGTGACCTCTTCTTCTGAGCACATCAGCCGTGAGGATTTTACTTTGGCAAACATTCCACATGAAGAATTTTACCTTAGGGGGGGCACAGTCTCCAGACGAAGTGGATATCATGTTCACTTTGCGTCGGATCCCAACCATTGATGTATCTGTAAGCCGAAGCAACTGAGAATTTCCCGCTTTTGTCAGGCCACCAAATGTGCTTGTCTGCATTGGAAGGCTTAATTCTGACATGATTCAATGAATCCAAAAGGCTGCTGGCTTCCATAGCCTCCGCGTCTGATAGACCCCTTCGAGGGTGCAGGTTCACACCCCCTCCCTCAAATGCATCTGCAACTGAAATTTCCCTTTGAGTGGAGAGAAGGAAAAGAGTTCCAAAAGAATTCCGTAAAGGTTCCTGCCCTATCCACCAGTCATCCCAAAATTTAAGAGATCTGCCATGCTCGACAAAAAATCTACAGGCTGCTGAGAAATTCTGAAGAAGCAAAAAAATAGATCTCCATATTGAGGATAGTCCTCTCCAGTTTCTTCCAGACATCCACCATGATAGATTCCAACCCAACTTAGCACGAACCATATCCTTCCAAAGGTTAGAAGAATTTGTGTTGAACTTCCAAATCCATTTAAGCAATAGAGCTTTGTTCATTTCTTTTGATTTCTGAATCCCTAATCCACCCAATCTCTTAGGAAGGCATACTTCATTCCATTTGACCAAGTGATATTTGAAAGAGTCGCTTGATCCTCTCCAGAGGAATCTTCTTTTCATTTTATCTATGGCTTTGCATACTGAAGATGGGCAAGGCATAAATGATAAAGCATAGTTAGGAATGCCAGCAATACATGACTTGAGGAGAATTAGGCTCAATTAATCTCATTGGTTGGGCCTCATGTGCTCTCCCCTTCTATTCTCAAGCTTTGCGAGGTGTTTCTCTCCAACACCTTGTTGTGGAGGAAGGCCTGCTTAGTCAAGTTTGTATATTTCTCTCCCTCTTTTTTAAGAATTTTACATCCTTTCATAAAAAAAAAACCGGACATATAAGTTTTTTTAGTGGAAGCATAATAACATTTGTATCTTTTTTAATACGAGAATAACCAAGGAAGATACACTTAACTGGTCTTGGAGACTTGTCATGTGACAAATCAAAATATGAACAAAACAAGCAAATCCAAAAACATGAAGGCAAATAGGAAAAAATTCAAAATTCATTGCTGGGTCTAAGAACTTATACTGAAATTCTTCCTTCAAGTGTAAAAGAGGGCATCTTGTTGATGAGAAAGCAAGCAATAAGGATAGTGTCACCTTAATAAGAGTTTGGAACTTGCATTTGAAATAACTTGGTTTATGCAACCTCAATCAAGTGGCAATTTTTCCTTTCTACTACCCATTTTGTTGTGGGGTATATACACGAAGGTTGAGGAATAATACTATTAGCTTGACAAAAGGAATCAAACATGTAGTTCATAAGTCAAACCCATTATCAGAGCGAAATACATGAAGAGATGTACCAAACTGATTTTTTATTTCACTATAAAAATTGAGAAAAAAAATCTAATATTTCAGATTTATCCATTAGGAGATGTACCAAACTGATTTTTTATTTCACTATAAAAATTGAGAAAAAATCTAATATTTCAGATTTATCCATTAGGAGATACATCATGGATTAACTAAATTAAAGGAAACATGATAATAGTAACCAAAACACTAGGTACCTGATAAGGACCTCATACACTTGAATGGACTACCTTAAAAAACTAATATTATGACTTTGATTGGATGAAAATGATGCCCGATGATGCTTCTCGAGTTGATAGGATTCGCACTGAAACGATAAAGTAGAAGGTAAAGGTGGAAATATCTGAAGTAACTTAGCTAGGGAGGATGTTGAATCACTAAGCTTCATGGATGTGGTGGACGAGGTCAACTGTGCCATCCTTTGATCCATTTGCTGAAGTTCATATAGAGCACTAGGAATAATACCTACTATAGCCCATTGAAGTCTCATCACCTTTTGGAACACTAAAATAGGCCGAAGTAGGTTTTTCAAACTTGTCCCAACACGTATCTGAGAAGTGATTACTGTGCCACAATAGACATACCTCTATCACTTCTACCATCACCACTACCTCTACCACGGCTAGAAGTATCTTGATCTCGTCCCTACTACCTCCTCCACATCCACGGGGTGCCTCTGAATAACTCAGTGTGGATTGAATATTGGGGGCAGCAGCTTTTGTCCCTTTATTTTCCTTGCTGCCCTATGGAGCCACAACTATCTCAACTCGAACCACTTTGTTAAAAGCCTTCTTCAATGAGGGTACATCATCAATGACAAATAATTGGGCCTAAATTGCATCATATTCAGGACCTAATCCATCAAGAAACTTGGTCACATGAATTTACTCGAATTGCTTCAAAAGCTCCTCATTTGTTGTAAAAGGATGGTATATGCTAATATTATTTAGTACACTTTGCAATTCACTAAAATAATTAATCAAAATTCTATTCCCTCTTTTTAGCTAAAGAATTTCATAGAGTTCATGAACTCTTGATAGCTTGATTTCCTGATCATAGATATTCTCAATACAAATCCGAATCTCCTTTGCTGTCTCACAATTCATAACTTGTCTTCATAATCAGAATTCCATGCTGTTACAAGTCATGTAAGAACTTGGTTATCTTCCATCTTTAGTCATCAGTCATGGAGTAGGAGGGTCATCCCTAAAATACTTGGTTTTTCTTTAGCTTTAGGATACATTTGGACAAATTTGGACCAACATAGATAATTTGGTTCATTCAACTTTTCTGTGGTGATCTGAATCGTGTCTTAGCATTCAAAATTTCCAGAATTTTTTACTAGAGCAATAGCTTCACTAGAATTAGCCTCGTCTTACTACAAAGAACCAATCCACACACAAACCAACTTAGAATTAGTCCAAAAGGAGCAAGTAACACAGAGATTGTTTTGACACAAAGGCAATATGTTATACATATGCTACAAGGGTATCGATTGATGTGAGCAAAGCCTATTGAGTCACCCTTAGAAGTGAAGAAAATCTTGCTGGAAACCCTTTGGGGTGGATCTTAATGCTCTGATACAATGTAAACATAGAAAATTGAGAAGAAATAGAGAAAAAATAGAGAAAGGAGAGCACGAGAGAGAGAGGAAAGTACGCAGCTTCAGCTCTCGTTGAGAAGTTTGGAAGTTTACACCTCTTCTTACACTTAAGTGATGATGAGGCAAAAGTACATAAATACCCCTCTATACAAACTCACTGTAACTTCCTAATTACAACTTGAACCATATGACACTACATCAAGACAAACTTACTTCTAACATAGAGGGACAGTCTGATAAATGTGAAATAATGAAACTACCCTTTTTCATATAATTCAGCAGTTATCTAAATTAGTTCTGCCTCCAATTGGAGACATCTACCAATAGATTGGTGAGATCATGCTATCTAATAAGATTTTGTATTTTCTTTTTTCAGCTTTCTTCGCAGTTCACAACATTGGGTTTACATATAAAATTGGATTGCAGGCAATGTTGATGTTATACTGAAATGGATTCCGCAAGAAATTGGTTTCAGAAATTCCAAGCTAGGGGTGAAAAATTCAAATCTGGGCCTGCTAAGAAGAACGAAGCAGATGAGGTTAAAGATGGGCAGAAGCCTCCTCTCAGTGATGAGGCACCTTCAAACATCACTAAGCAAAAGGTTGCTGCAGCCAAACAATACATTGAGAACCATTACAAGGCTCAGATGAAATGCTTGCAAGATCGTAAAGAGAGGTAGATCTGACCTTCTTCCTAAGTGCTTGATTACTCTTTATGTTTAAGGAATAGCAGACTACAATGTCATTATCTAATTCTATTATATACCAGTATTTGTCTTTGAAGTTCTTGTTTGACATGTATGAGTGCGCCAAGATTTCTTTCATTCTTGTTTGACATGTATTTGTACACCAGATTTCTTTCTTGCTCAATATTTCATATACCTGTGGTCAAGTAGGGAAATAAAAGCATGAATTTTTGCATTATTTAAATTGAGTTAACCATGAACATACTATTTTTTTATTGTGGTTTCCAGCTCTCATCTTCACTTAAAAAATAAAAAATAAAAATGCTATCCAGTTCCTGTGAAATGTTATCTTCCAAGTGTGAGTAAGCTCTTAATTTAATTCTGAAGATTAATCTAGTCAAACTAATCAAGGCTAATTTTTCCTAAATGAAAAGTGGATTAGGATAGCATCCAAATTGTTTTATTTGGTCATGTTCTACTTTATTTTTTTTCCCAGTCATGTCCTTTTGTTGGAATTATCTTGTATTATACCACTTTGTATAAAGAGCATTTAAACTTCTTGTGGTGGCTATGTTGTTGTCGTTCTTACTTTCATTTGGCATAACTTTAGACGGTGGATCCTAGAGAGAAAACTTGCTGATGCAGAAATTTCTGAGGAAGAGCAGAATAATCTCCTAAAATATTTGGAGAAAAAGGAGACGGAATATATGCGCCTCCAAAGACATAAAATGGGCGTTGATGACTTTGAATTGTTGACCATCATAGGAAGGGGTGCCTTTGGAGAGGTCTCTCTCTCTCTCTCTCTCTCTCTCTCTCTCTCTCTCACACACACACACACACACACACATGGTATTTATATGCTAAAGAACAGTCTCATATGGATTAATGAGTAGAAAAATCTTGGGTTTATTAGTTAGAAAAAAATTCATCACTTTAGCTAGTCATTTTAGGTTGAATCTAGACCCAACTTTAACATGTTATTAGAACAAGTACTCATACATGGGCCTTTATCCAAACTGTCCACGTCTGGAGTCACAAAGAGGGCTCAATTATGAAGGGGCGAGTTAAAGAATAGTCCTGCATGATGAATGAGTAGAAAGATTTTGCATTTGTTTGTTGGGAAAGAGGTTTCCTAATTAGGCTAGTCATTTTTGGGATGGATTTTGTTTGAACTTTAACAATTTGTAATTGGGAATATAGGTGTTCTTCTCTATACATTAGGAAAGTGGGGGTATTTGTAGTGATGTAGGGATTAATTTGTAAATTTTATAATTTCAGTAGTTCTCTGTAGAAACACATGAACTCTACGGAAGTTATTTCAACTGAAAACAATCTCATATCAGGTAAAGGAGGAACTCTCCTCAAAGAGAGCTTTGGGGTGCTGCCCACCTTGAATAGGGTAGCTATTGCCCAAATTCATCAGAAACACCAAAAATGTCCATCATGTGCTTATAAAATGCCACACAAGATTTTGGTTCATTACACACACACCCCATAATACATCCATCTCGCTGCTTACTCCCATACATTAAGAGTCCTAGATAGTTGCAAATTGCTTTTAATTAAATGTGATTGCAGTTCCCATTTTCTTTTTTAGGTAAGGCTATGTAGAGAGAAGACCACTGGTCATGTTTATGCAATGAAAAAACTCAAGAAAGCAGAGATGCTTCGACGAGGCCAGGTGTTATCCTGAGACCCTTTTTTACCTTTTTGTTTTTCAAACTTTATGAAGGAACAAAAAAAACTAAGTGGATGCGTTCTTTAAAGAGTTGCTTGTTCCTTAGGCCCGTTTTCTGCTTATCTTATTTAGGTGGAGCATGTTAAAGCTGAACGGAATCTCCTTGCTGAGGTTGGCAGTAACTGTATTGTGAAACTCTATTGCTCTTTCCAAGATGAGGAATTTCTCTATCTAATTATGGAATATCTTCCTGGTGGGGACATGATGACCTTGCTTATGAGGAAAGATACTTTAACAGAAGATGAGGCTAGATTTTATGTAGGGCAGACAGTATTGGCAATTGAATCTATTCACAAGCATAACTATATCCACAGGTATGTCACGTTTTCCTTTGTGATCTTGTGTACTTAATATCAAACAAAATGTTGTATCTATCTAGCATTTCCATTGACTAGAAAATTCTGGTTTCTTTTTAGGGATATCAAGCCTGACAATCTGTTACTTGATCGTTATGGTCATATGAAGCTCTCAGATTTTGGATTGTGTAAGCCCTTGGATTGTAGTAACTTTCCAAATCTTAGTGAGCCTGACAATGCCATGGGAAGAGATTTTAAACCTTCATTAGACAGTGATAAGCGCTTAGCGGCACCCAAGCGTACACAGCAGGAACAACTTTTGCATTGGCAAAAGAACAGGCGAATGTTGGTGAGTTTGCTTTATATATGATTTTTGTATGACACATTTCTTAAGTTATTTGGATATCAATTGCCATTATTTTGGTAAAAAGTAGATTCACATTAAAGAAAAAAGGTTTCGATGAGGTAGGTTAAAAATCAAATATTTCTGTCAGTACTGGGGACTCTTAAACAATTTTTTGTTAATCTCCTTCCTTTTGCAGGCTTATTCAACAGTAGGGACTCCTGACTATATTGCTCCTGAAGTTTTGCTAAAGAAAGGTTATGGAATGGAATGTGACTGGTTAGTAACGTCTCCGTCGCTTTTTATTCGGGTGCTGCTTTGTTCTATTCCATTGACTAAGTTGGCCTTTTCTTGCAGGTGGTCTCTTGGAGCTATCATGTATGAGATGCTTGTGGGTTATCCACCTTTTTATTCTGAAGAGCCCATGTCGACCTGCCGAAAGGTATCTTTGGAATACGTGTCAGCACTCTGCATTAATGCTCTACTAGCACAGTTCATATCACTTCATATATATATTTTTTTAATATGATCTAGATTGTGAACTGGAGAACTCACTTGAAGTTTCCCGAAGAAGCAAAACTATCAGCTGAAGCGAAAGATCTTATCAGTAGGCTGTTGTGCAATGTAGAGCAGAGACTTGGAACTAAAGGAGCACATGAAATCAAGGTTTGCTTTGTGCATTTATGAATTAAAAAATTGGTAGCTGCTCTATCAGTTGCTAAAAACAGCTTTTATGAGCGTAAGCATAAAATGCTAATTAAAAAAATGATCTTCCTTGGTTGACTACAATGGTGTGAAGTAGCCCCCTTAGATAAAACAATTAAATGAATTTTTTTAAAATTTGACTAAGTTTCCCAAATGACATGTGAAAGTGTTTGATTATCAAAATGTCTTTAGGTGCATCCGTGGTTTAAAGGCATCCAGTGGGATAAACTATATCAGATGGAAGCTGCTTTTATTCCAGAAGTCAATGATGAACTGGATACTCAAAACTTTGAAAAGTTTGAAGAGGTATTTCTTGCTCTTCCGGTGGAATGCAATTGGTCTGTTAAATTTGCTAATTATTGTAACGTCTATCTGCATTTGTTACTCTTCAAATTGTCTTAACTTGTTATGTTTCTTATTGATCAATATTTATTAAATGCTCCAGTGTTTCCAATGCAGTCTGCTCCTCCAATACAAACTTCATCTAAGTCAGGTCCATGGAGGAAGGTGAGTTTCTCATATTCTGAGCCCTCAGATTATTCCTTACACCGACCTAGCACATTCACGATTTCTGTTATCGAGTGATCGTTTGTCCTGGAAACATAATGGTTGGGCGTAATATGGTAACATGCTCATTCTTGCAGATGCTTTCATCGAAAGACATAAACTTTGTGGGATACACATACAAGAACTTTGAAATAGTCAATGATCATCAAATTCCTGGCATTGGTTGTCTCTCCTTACATCATTTCACAGTTTAGGGATTTAGGAAGCTTTTTAATTTTCATGTTCTGACATTTTTGACATATCTGTGATCTTGTTTTTCTACAGCTGAGTTGAAGAAAAAGAGTAACAAGCCAAAGCGACCATCTATAAAATCACTATTTGGTATGATTGAGAACTGATTTACCTTCCCCAATCACTAGGTCCATAAGCTTACATGATGCTCCTAATGTGCTTCTCACAGATACAACAACTTTTGATCAACAACCTGCCCAAGGAAGTTTTCTTAACTTGCTGCCCACACAATATGAAGTTGCTGAGAGCCCTGAGCCATCTCCCCAGTCTGGCAGACCACCTCCATATCCTCAATCTCGACGTAGATAGTCATACTGCTTCACCAGCAATTGTCCATAGCTGAAGCATACAAAAACAAGTAGAACCTCTTCTTTTTCTTTTTTTGTTGATTCCTGTGTTATGTGTGTGTGTGTGTGTGTCTGTTAAGTAAATTATTTTGGCTGGACCTTCTTCTGGATTTCAAAATTCATCTGTTTTCCTGCCCATCACCCCTAACAGAAAGCAGAGTTGGGATCTGTTCCCCAGTTGTAAATTTGATCGGGATTGACTCGTGTCGTATCAATGAGCCAGTGTTAACAACGACATCATGTTGTTTAATTATGATAAACATTCTTCTGTCTTGATTAATAAGCAATCTGAAAAATTTGTTGGAAGCAGAAGGTACTGTTGATGCTTGTAGCTGTTATTGCGAAGGCCAGTGAGGAAGGAAGTTAAGATTTGACAGGCTGAATAGGTTCGTACACAGATCTCAGAGTTTAGAAAAATCTTTTTTCAATTTAGTTCTCAAGAATTTTTCAACAAGAACTACAAGCTCAAACTTAAATGCAACTAAACACAATCAATTATGCAATTACAATCAAATATAATGGTTTTTATAGTGGTTTGTAGCTTAAACTTAAGTTGTAAACCCATTTTCAATTACATCAAACCCCACAAAGGACTTAACAGTATCAACGTTAGCTTATACAAGCCTAAAAACTGAAGGGTATGTAGCTATTACAGTACCAAAACTGCCCTACACAAGCTATGTTTGAATATACTAACCTCGTCCAAAACAAATCACAAGCTATGTTTGCTTTGATAATGTCTAGCCCACTAGATGCCTCTTCAAAGGTGATATTACAATTTATACAATATAAAATAAAATATAAAATACAAACCAAACCTAATGTGTCATACAAATATGATGAGCAGCTCAAAGGAATGCAAATATGATAGGTTTGAAACTCTGAATCATTTTTGCAAACCCATACAAAAATTTGAAAATTAAAGCCTTAAAAAATAGTTCAATAAAATGACGGAGTTGAAATTTGTTGAATTTTTTAAAAAAGAGAAATATTTCATTGACTCGATGTAATGTGAATATATGAACTTTTTTTTATAATAGAGGAAACGAGTTGAATCTAATTACAATTAAACTATTTTTGTTCCGATTATACCTAGATTTAAAAGATTAAAATATGTCATAGAATAATTGAATAATTGAATATTAGTATAACTAAAACACTTTTAACTAATACTCTTTTGTGAGACTCCTGTAAGACTCCATCATATTAATTCTAATTTTGTGAGACTTATTAAAGTGAGAGTCATATAAGTTTCTTTCATATCCGCTCTTCAAAATTATAAACTTTGGAACGATTTTTTGTACTCTAATCGATGATATGAAGTCAAATAGCCCAAGTTTAGTACATAATTGAGCAAGTCAAACAGAGATTTGAAAATAAGTTTTAAGTACTAGGTTTTTGTAAATACAACTCAATCAAATAGTAAATTTGAAAATCAAGACTGAGAGATGATTGGTGACCTCTAATGAGTGAATTAAAACTCAAAAGACACAAGTTCAAATGAAATCAAACAAGTATAATCAAATGTTTAAAATTAAAAGCTACATTGTACTTAGTTTTTTTTATGAGAAACTCAATAAAATAATAGATTTGAAAATCAAGGTGTTAGGTGCCATAAACAAGGGATGGTAAAGAGGTTTGTGTAGTATTGTAAAATTTAAACTTTTTTTTAACTAAGAAGTTAAAAAATACCTTGGTTTACTCAAATACTTTCTTGGGATAGTAGTGTTAACCGTTGGTTGACTTCCACATTGATTTTGATGATAACAAAACTTAATTGAGCTAACAACTTGCAAATCTAGTATTTCAGATATTTAACCTTTAAGAGCATCTCAAGACCTCAAGGAAAATTGAAAAACAATTTTTGAGAAACACCCACAAGAAAGAAGGCAACAAGAAAACTCGAGTTCAAGCATAAAAGACATACGTTTAAATTCAATCAATATTTGTAAGGGAGTATTCTAAACTTAACTTTTTGGACCAGTGGTTCAATCAGTCCATCTATCAATCAGTAGTCTGATATTTGCCAATAGGTAAATCACAGTTAGTTTGAGTTGGGGAAGTTATAATTACCCCACCAAACCGTGAGTAAAAAAGTGATTAAGCATTAATTGACATATTCTCAAGTCACAAAGTTTTACCTTACAAATTCCCACCAAAATTACTTTAGAAAGAAAGAAAGAGAGTCATATCTTCGTAAAATCTTCTCTTTCAATCATACTTGCATGCATCGTAGTGCAAGTTCTTCGATCATTCCATAATGTGTTATAAAGGAGGAGGCAAGGAAAAATATTTCTCTAAATGAGGGTGGAAATTTTCTCTTTCTTGTATGTATTTGTGAAATATTCATTTATAACCTTATAATCTAGATAGAAGTCGTAACTAGAGCTAAAATGTAACAGTAATCTCTTAGGAAAAGTGGAAAGGTAGAAAAAAAGGTTTGTCGGTTCAGAGCCTTTCGGAGTTTGGTCCCAAAGCTTGCAAAGGATGCTGATGACGGAGCCGTTGTCACCGTTCTGCACCATAACACTGCTTCCGACTCCGATTCCGATTCCGATTCCGATTCCGACTCAGAGATTATCGCCATGTCTTGTTGCGATGGTCAGCCATGGTCAGCCATGTCCTTCCATAGCAGATGGAAAAACGTCAATTACCTCTCCTCCAACAAACTTCTTGCCATCCTTCCATCTCACCTTCCTTTCTAGCCAGTGACTCATAAAGATGTCTATTGCAGCCGGTAGAGGGCAGTCGTCTCCTAGTCTCACCGTCTCTTCTGCCATCCGACGGGTGGGTCGGGTATTGGGGTGGTTTTGCCCCCCTGAGCCGACTTGGCTCTTCTAAAATCTGGGTCAACTCAGGCGTCTCTTCTGCCATCCGACGGGTGGGTCGGGTATTGGGGTGCTTTTGCCCCCCTGAGCCGACTTGGCTCTTCTAAAATCTGGGTCAACTCGCCTGAGTAACGAGTCGCTTATCTATGACCGCCATTGGAAGGGTTGAGTTGATAAGGGAGTCCACCTTCCCACCTTCCCACCCAGTACTCCCGGTTGATAGACCCATCGAATTCCGTTAAAGGCCAGGGCCCATCGGCCAGAAGGTCAAACCCGACGAGCTGGATACCACCATCCAACGGTACCAATAGAAGCTCTGTGGTCTTCGGGTCAACTAACTGACGTTAGACTTTGATATGAATATCCACGTGGCAAATATATATTGGTCGGATTCTTGACTGCAGGTCGACAGAAGCGACAGGACAGTCCATCGATGCCTAGTATAGCGAGAGAGTTTTGACTCGAATCCCTTTTACCATCGCTTCCACACTCTTTTCTTTCTTCCCTTTACCTTTTGCTTTTGCGAGGAAATCTCTTCTTCTCTTCGCTTGTAATCCATGTTGTGAGTGTCGTCGAAGAGAGAGGAGGTGTTTTATGGCGGTAGATCTGATGATGGGTGGTTGTAGGAGCGGGAATCAGACGGCCGGGATGGAAGAGAGTGTCGTGCAGGAAGCGGCGACGGCCGGGATTCAGAGCATGGAGAAGCTCCTCAGGTTGCTCTCGCAGCAGACGACGTTGGACGCGATGGTGGCCATGGAGATGGATACTGTGACCAAGTTCAAGAAGATGATCTCGTTGCTGGGTCGGACCAGGACGGGCCACGCACGGTTCCGGCGCGGCCCGCTTGCTTCCCATGAGGTGAATGAACCGTTACAGGAAGCAGAAGAGGGAGGAATGCCCCGGCAGATGCCTTGTAAGGTTTACTGTCCGACTCCCATCCAGCGAATCCCTCCTCCCAAGGAGATGCCCCCGGCTTTCACGTCGCCGCCTCTTTCAGCGGCGAACTCGCACGTGTCCTCGTTGACCGGCGACACGGAGGAGTCGGCTTTCCAGATTGTGAATCTTTCGACGGGAAGACCTCCCCTGTTGAGCTCTTCGTTGAAGCGAAAGTGTAGCTCTAAATCGGAGGATTTTTCTGCCAAGTGCGGCGGTGCATCCAGCGGAAGCCGCTGCCATTGCTCAAAAAAAAGGTGAATGCTTAGTCTGTTTCATTCATCTGTTAATCGGAGGTACCCGTTTGCTAGATTGATTCCTAACTTGGATTTGTTTTGGATGAGTAGGAAATCGAAGGTGAAGAGAACGATAAGAGTCCCCGCAATTAGTTTGAAGATGGCTGATATTCCTCCGGACGAGTTCTCATGGAGAAAATACGGGCAAAAACCCATCAAAGGATCTCCACATCCGAGGTATCGTTTCTCCTCCATAAATTCATCGTCTCCGTTTCTTGCATCGGGCTCACATCGATTCAACCAAAAGAGTTCAAAATCGGGGTTGAATTAATCGCTGGAAAATTCATTTTTCAGGGGTTATTATAAATGTTCAAGCGTAAGAGGTTGCCCAGCTCGTAAACACGTAGAACGAGCACCCGACGATCCGTCGATGCTGATCGTCACCTACGAAGGCGAGCACAACCACAGCCGCAGCGTGTCGGAAGGCGGGGGACTCGTCATCGACTCGTGTTGAGTCAGTGAGTCTCGAAAAGGTTTCTTTTTTCACTAGGGGATTCCTTTATCTTGAAAGATTTGTCGGTTGATAGTCGGAACTTGAAACCTTTGTTTGCTTCGTTCCGTTTTGGGCTTTATCTTAATCAATGTGAATCTATTGTGACAGCTTGGAGCCACTCGGGCAATTTTGTAAATTTTGGATGTCGTCGCTCTTCTCTGCCTCTGATTTTTCAACATTAAATAGTTCTTATTAGGCTAAGTGCGCCACGTGTTATTTGTCGATGCCTCCGTGTCTCCGATGCGAATAAAAGCATAACGTGTGCTTTGTATTTCGTAATTAAGGAGGGAGTTGGAGGTGGGAAGTCAAAAGTGGCGGTGCATCTGGACTTTAGACTTTCCTTCCCTGTCTTCGTCAACACCCCACCCTATCTTCTCCTTAATAAATTCATTGCAAAGACCCCTTAAACCCTAAAAAATTCAATTTCACCTTAAGAAGTGAGAGTAATTCGCCCGAAAAGTCATTTGGTGCAAAACATTATCTCAACCATTCAATCATGATCCATAACTACTTTAACCGTTTGATTAACGATTATTTCAGTCATTTATTCATCTTATCCAAAACGAAAACTTATTTGGTGCAAAATGTTATTTTAACCATCTGATTATGATCAACAGTTATTTCAATTATTTTATATGTTTTGCACCAAATGACTTTCGTAAATCATAGATAACATTTGTGGAACTATTTCTTGATGGGTGAATTACCCCGTATTCCAATGTAAATTGTTGTCTCCAAACTATCACTATTTATCTTTTTATTTACTCTTCCCTATCAAGAAGGAGATTGTGAAATGAGACCTTGAGATAATATAAAGAAAGGAGAGAGAAAAAGATAATAATATATTATTGTATAAAATTAACAAATATTATAAATTAAATTATATCTAAATTTTAATATGAATTCTATAAATATTTACGTGAAATAATTACAACAACAATAATTATTTTATAAATTTAAATAAAGTGAAATAATTTTTAACCCTTGAAATTATTGATTACTATATTTTAGTAATTAAAAGATATTTAAATATTATATAATAAAAAAATTTAATATATTAGTATTATTGTAAAATTAATAAACATTATAATTTTTATAATAATATTATAAATTTAAATAATTTATAATAATAAAATAATAATGTTTTATTTAAAAATATTTGGAATTATTATTATCTAAATAGTATAAACTAAGTAATATATAATCATATTACAATTTATTTGAAATAATTCTATAAATTTAAAATTAAAATTATCGTTATTGTTCAATTCAAGTGAAATGTATGTGTTAATTTAAATAAAGAGAAATACATTAAAGTTTGAGCCCATATTTTAAAATAATATGCAAAATCTTATTTAAAATAATCTAAAATATTATTATTAAATTTTATTAAATTAAATGGCTATTTAATTATAATAGACTGGAATATATATATTACATTTAATTAAATGAATATATGTAATTAAGTGGGTATCTTAATTATAATAAAGTGAAATCTATTTTCAATTTAAATTATATAAATATTTATTTAATATTTTAACCTAATTTTCTATTTAAATTAACAAATATATTTAAATAATTGAACTTAAATTTTAATAATTAAAGTATGTTTAATATATATATATATATATATATCATTAAATACCGAATTTCAGTTCTTAGAATTTTACCTCTCCTCTTGGGCAAAAGGCTCCACTTAGTCTCCAATATTACGATTTTACCGCTGCCACTCCTTCGCGGGTATGCTCAATTGAATTTGCAGCGGGAACGCTCCAGAACCTCCTCCGCTTTTCGGGGTTTCCCTTGTGCAATGGTGTATTGCCTCTCGTGACCTTTCGCATCCTAGTAAGTTCAATCTCACCTCCATTCTTGCTTCATGGTTGATCGGAATCTCAAGCTGTTCTTTTTCATCTTGTTTTTCTCTTGCAGATAGCTAAGGACTGTATTCATGTTCTAGCTAATACTATGAAGGAAAATGTCTTCTCAGGGTCTCATTCGGATTCTCAAGGCCTTACGGATGAGCAGCGTACACGAATAACGAAGAACTTCAGAGCTGCAAAGGCATTGCTTGCGGGCAAAAGACCTTACGAAACTATTAGAGTTCCTTCAAAGTTCGTTTTTTGCCCTATCTTTCGGATTTGATTTAATTTTCATTAACTTGACGGATTTCTTTTATATTGCTAATCATTTCTGATTTCAATACATTTATCGCAAAGATCTGCAAGATCAGTTTCTCCTTCAAGTACTTAGGCGGAGTTAAAAATGAAATAATGCAATTCAGTTTTGTATTTAGATCTTGTATATATTTCTTTTCCTTTCAGAAACGCTGATGGAAACATGGAGGGATCATGGGCCCCGAAGTGGGCCATCAGTAGGTTTCCTCTTCGGGAGATCCAAACGAACTTGCGTTCACCATCTTCAAGCGAAGCAGGCGTAATAGAGTCCACTTACAATGACAAATCTTGTCCTCGAATTAGGACAGCCGACAGTCCTTTGCCTGTTCAATTTGGGTTGGAGATGACAGAAGTAGCATCAAAAGAGCGTGTAGGCATGCTTCCAAAAGAATGTGAAGAATCTAAAATCACAACATCGTTTTATTACCCTGGTTTGGTGGAAGAAGATTTTGATGAGTCACTCTTGACAGAAATTGATGCCATTTGTGAACAGCAGTCTACTGCAAAGAAGGAAACACAAAATATTTCAAGCAATCTTTCAATGGAAAACACGCCTAAGGAGAGGACAGAGTATTCTAGATTGGAAACTGTTAACATAAAGGTCCAGGTTGAAATAAGGTCTGAACCTGTAGTCAAACCTCAAGGAAATTCAACTTCTTCTCAAGAATCTGATGTTGGTTGCATGTCTAAAGAGTACTTGAATTATATCCAGTCCTTGAATGAGGAACAGAAGGAGGCAGCTTGTACTGATATCTCTATCCCACTAATGATTGTTGCAGGTCCTGGAAGTGGAAAGGTTATTTCTGGTTATCATGAAACAATTTTTTTCTTCCTTTTACCCTCTGATTAGTTCATGTATGGTGATCGAAACTTTCTGTTTTATAAACTCTATTCCAGACCTCAACAATGGTAGGGCGAATATTGACATTGCTCAAAGAGGTATTATCGCCAATGATTCCTCAATATTCATGTTATATTTCTGTTCTTAATAATTTCTTACCGGTGAATAATTTTTTTAGGGTATTGGTCCTGCCAGCATTCTTGCTATGACCTTTACAACTGCTGGTGCATCTGAGATGAAGGAAAGGATTGGATCAGTTGTAGGGAAAGCAATTGCTAAAGAACTAATCATCAGCACATTTCATTCGTTCTGTTTGCAACTCTGCCGTTCTCATGCTGAGAAGTACGGAGGCTTCTCATTTATAGTTGCATCTACATCATTAAGTAATATGTTGAAGTAATTCTTTAGTCATTCATTTTCAGGTAGACATTTTTGTTATCTGTTCTTACAAGCAATCCATGAGGGAAGAGAATTATGTGGGTTGTGATTGAAGAGCTTACATGAAAGAAAAATTGTCAAAGTATCATAACATGTTCAATGTTGTGTTGAATGAGGTCAAAATTACATATTTTTGATATGGTTCATTCATTCAGATACACAATGAAGCATCAGTCTAGATTTTATAAAGAACTGTTGGTTAACTGTGTCATATATATGCTTTCAACAATATGGAGCTCTCCTTTTGTTTCCTCAAGGACAAAGTAAAGATAACAAGCTACATTCTTTAGATGTTACCATATGTTCTTTGGTGCATGTCATGCAAATGTCCAAGAACTAAGCTAGATGATGAAAATGCTGCAGGCTAGGTCGTACTTCTGATTTTCTTATATATGGGCATGGACAGCAGAGACGAGCTGTCATTGAGGCCCTTCGTCTGATGGAGGATGTGAAGAAGAGTGAACATAATTGTGGTCCATACAAGCTTGAAGATTCTTGTCGAATGATTGGAAATGTTCAGAATTTCAAAGACAAGTCAAAGAAGTGGCTGAAGTTTGTTACGCAAGTAAGTTCAGGACTGTGTTACTTCATTTAACTTCTGTAAATTGGGATCCAGCAACAAAAATAGAAGAAAATAGGAGAAACAGGAAGAGAACGAGCAGCACCAGTTCTCGCATCAAGTTGTAATAGTGTCTGGTCAATCCCTACCTCTGTATTTCACGTAAGAGATTAAACATACTGTTCAAGTATATCAAGAAGTTTGGATACTTGGAAACTTGGGGTTTTAACTGTAATACAGAGTCCTAGTGGAAATAATCTCAATGTAACATCATATATCAATTAATGGATATGGTGACAAGAAGTTATGCTCGATCTCCTTATTTTCTCTTCTCTTTTCTTCCTTCTCTCCTCTCTAATTATATTCTCTTCTCTTCTCTCTCACTTTCTCCTCCCATTCTCATTCTTTTCTTGACATTGTGGGGCTCTGGATTTGATCACATACAATTACCGAAATACCCTTCACTTATACACTCAAACAAATGCTGCCAAGTTATTTGACCAAACTACCCTTAAGCTAAATATAAACCAGAGCATAAAGAATGACCAATATACCCTTTAATTATACAGCTCGACAAATTACTTTAAATCGTTTGACAACATATTTTATTAACTTTTCTCTGTTCAGGCTAAAGCAGCTGGAAAGACTCCTGAAGATTTCAGAAAAGTGGGCGATGAGATAAGTGTAAGCTGAATATTATTGCCACTTTGCCTCTTGTACCTTATTTTGATGGATATGATTTCCTTTCGGAAACAGGTTGTCATAAATGAGAAGATTCTGACAACTTTTACTACTCTCTCTGCAATTTACATGATTACTTCTGCCGTAATGTGTTCCAGGCTTCAATTCTTGGAAATTATAACAACATTTTGAGGTCATGTAATGCCCTGGATTACCATGACTTTATAAGTTCTTCTGTAATGTTATTGACCAACTTTTCCAAAGGTTTGTCTATCTTCATGTCTGTCACCATTACATTGGCATCTTTAAACAAAAAATAACAACCTCAAGAAGATCTATTTATATATTTATTTTAAAAAATGATGAGAACTCCATTTAGTGATATTTTTAACACAGTATATGAGGAGTGTCAGGATCAGTGGAAAGCCATTGTAGTGGATGAATTTCAGGATACAAGTGGCATGCAGTATAACCTATTAAGGATTCTAGCATCACATAACCATATAACAGTCATTGGAGATGATGACCAGGTAAATTCAATGTATTCCATTACCTTTTTACGCCTTCCCAAAAGCAAGTTGCTTTGTTCAATTGCCACATGTATTCAAGACCTGAAATATAGTGGGTGCTTCCTGCAGTCAATTTTCAGCTTCAACGGGGCTAATATTTGTGGATTTGACTCATTTCGGAAGGATTTTCCTACATACAAAGAGGTTTTCTTACTTCCTTCTTGCACTTTCAAATTGCTGCAAACTGGGAGATTGTTGTCTTGCAATGTTCCAGAAGTCAAATCAGTTTCTTCTTGCTTTATTTATTCTGCATATTTATCTTTTTCTTTTTGGTTTTGCTTGTTTCTGTCATTAATTAGGTCAGATTAACTAAAAATTATCGTTCAACTCGCTGCATTGTGGAGGCCGCATCATCTCTTATACATCATAATGTAAAACGTTGTCACCAAAAGGCAGTTATTACTGATAATTCCATGGGTAGTAAGGTACGTTTATCAATGATATGATTTACTACTTCTCTGCTTGTTATTTTGTTTCTTAAGATTGAAAACTCTGTGATTTTGCTTTGTACCATGTACAGATTGTTGTTAAGGAATGCAATAATGAGGAAGCACAGTGCACATTTGTTGTTGACAAAATCATTGAACTAACTTCTGATGTTTCAGCTACCAAATGTGCCTTTGGCAATATATCAGTCCTTTACAGGCGACAGGTAGGGTCATTAAATCGCAAAATATTAGCACATCTAAATTGTATCTACATTCATGTTGGCTTGTTACCATTTACTCAATATTCTGCAGGTTTCTGGGAAAGCTTTCCAGACAGCCTTTCGGGATAGAAAGATACCTTTTAATGTCCATGGTGTGGCCTTCTACCGAAAGAAGGTTGAAGATTTTCTTTCTTCTATATATGTGGCTTGTATGGTTAAATCTTGTGCACTTTTTTGTGTTGATTACGGCTTTAGGTGGTAGTGGTTGGCATGGGTAAGAGTAATTCATTCCTTAACAGTTCCTGTTATTCGATACCCTTTTAGCTACCCACTTCTTTTGGGATCTGTAAGTGGTGTATCATTCACTGGTTACTTGCTCAATTATATGCAGGTAAGCCGCTGAGGGTTTAATAGATAATAAGTAAAATCATAAAACCAATAAAATTCACTAAAACATATAGTAAGTCATCTTCAATTTAACATTATTGGAAATTAAGTCATCCTAAATATAGGAGGATTTCTTTTCTTTAACAAATTGGGAAGTGTTGAAATTGCAGAATTAGCTTTCTCTACAGGTTGATTGGCTACAAAACGACTTTTAATTGTATTGTTCCATGTTGTCGAAGAGACGTTTTACTCATGTAGCGGGCAACATCATTTTTGCCAGTTTTGCACCAATTTTTTTCAAGCTTTCTGTTAGTGGCAATAGTCCCACATAGGTAAGTGTTAAGAAAAGTTATATGATTAGTGGTTGGGAAACAACATTTTAGGATGGTTGGGAAACAACAATAGTCCCTACTGTCCCGTTGAATGAAGACTGGGAAGCTGAAGATAGTCAGATTATGACCTGGATACATAACGGTCTTGAGCCTGACTTGAGAAATCAGGTTATGAATTGTGGAATTGCTAAGGAAATGTGGAATTCTTTAGAATCTGTTTATGCACAAGAGAGTAACTTGTCTCGTGTTTTTGAATTATATGCCAAGATGTTTAGCCTCAAGAGAGGTTAGCGGTCTGTCATTGCATACTACAGTGAGCTTGTTGGTATATTACAGGAGATCAATGTTTTCCATCCCATCCCCACAAGTGAAAGAAAAATGAGGAAACAAAATGGACACATTCACATTGCTAAGTTCCTGGATGTGTTAGGACCTGAATTTGACTCTATTAGGGCTCAATTATTGCCATCAGAGGATGTTCAATCACTTTCCACAGCATATAGTCGAGTGTTGCATGTAGAGTAGCACCTGGAAATTCTGATGTGACCAGCATCCCCACATCAGCCCTAAACTCTCAAAGTTCCTTGGAATCATCTAAGGGCAGAAGTGGAAACATCAAGGAAAGGGTAAAGATGTTCAAGGAAGAGGAATAGGCAGAGGTGACAATAAGCCAAATAGAAAATGCATTCATTGTGGCCGCACAAACTACTTCTCTGAAAAATGCTGGAAGTAGTTTGGGAGACTTGCTTGGGCCAACTCTCTTGTTCATGAGAGTACTGACACATCCATTGAACCTCCTGTACAAGTTGTAATAGACGCCTTTGATGAAATGCAATAGCTTAGTCAGCGCATGGCATATTTAAATGCTGCTGCCTCATCAACATTTGTGACTCAATCTTGCACTCCTTCAACCACATTGACCAATTTAGGTACGTCAACTTTTCATGTGCGTCCATCCGCCACTTGGATTCTTGACTCCAGGCGTCCACTCACATGTCAGGTATGTCCACATTGTTTTCTGATTTGAAGGAGTCTACTTCTATTAAACAAGTTACCTTAGTTGATGGATCCATTTCCCCAGTACGGGGAATGGGTACATTAACCCCACCCACTTTTATGTAATTGCAACTAGTTTTCTTTGTCCCTAAATTTCCTCTGAATTGTTGTGTAACCTTCTATCCTTCACACTGAGTTTTTTAGGATCTGATGACGAGGAAGATGATTGGTTCATCGCGTGAGAGTGGAGGACTATACACTGTGGAGGGCGATTCACAAAACTCTCCACAAGCATTACACATTGCAGTTTCTCTTCTACAGTGGCATCTACGATTAAGTCACCTGTCTCCTTCAAAGTTGATTCAATTATTTCTTGCATTTCCGTCAAGTTTATCTTTCCAGTGTGACTCGTGTTAGTTGGGCAAGCATCGTCGAACATCCTTCTCTCCAAGTTAACACGAATCAGTTGCTCGTTTGATATTGTTCATTTCAATGTTTGGGGGCCTCATCCAGTGCTTAGTATTTCTGGTTTTAAGTATTTTGTGTCTTTTATAGATGATTATAGTTGATGTACTGGGGTGTATCTCTTATAGGGAGAAATTTGAAGTATGTGATATATTCAAATGTTTTTACAGTGAAATAAAAAATCAGTTGAATACTTTTGTACGTGTACTTTGCATTGATAAATACCTTGAATTTATGAATAAAAAACTTAAGACTTCTTTTGTAAAGATCATGACATTATACACCAGTCTTCATGTGTTTTAAGGTCACAACAGAATGACATGCTGAAAGTAAAAACCACCATCTATTAGAGGTGGTTCATACTAAGGTTCTTCATATGCATGTACCAAAATCATATTGGGGCGATGTTGTCCTAACTACCTCTTTCCTTATTAATCGAATGCCTTCTTCTGTTATTGATGAAAAATTCCTATCCAGACATTACTACCATCGGTCACCTTGTTTTTGGTCACACTTCAAGTCTTTGGATGTTTGTTTTGCACCTGAATTTGGGGCTTCTAGAGACAAGTTGTCACCTTGTGCTGTCAAGTGTATTTTTTTGGGCTACTCATGTATACAGAAAGAATATAAATGCTATTGTCCGTCTACTAAGAAAACGTTTATCTCTGTTGTTGTGATGTTTTTTGAAGATACTCCTTTGTCCTCTTTGTCTTCCCATTGAGGTCCCCCCACCTGTCTCTATGCTTGAGGTTGTTGCTCCAATTCCTATGGATGATATCCCTAGTCCTTTTCTTGATGCTAATGCAGAGAAGCCATTATAGGTATATCATAGACAGGAAGCTAATAAAGATGAACCGGTTCCCTCTCTCCCATTGGACAAAGAACCCCCTTGTCTACGAATCCTGAGGTAAGCGACCTACACCTGCCCATTGCTCTTCGGAAATGTGTTAGAAAAGTACATGTTATCCATTGTCTCAATTTGTATCATTTGAGTCTCTTTCTAACTGGTACAAACAATTTGCCTTGTCCTTGTCTTTCTATACTGTTCCTTCGTCTGTGCAGGATGGTCTTTCCTCCCCTCAGTGGAAGAAAGTTATGGATGTTGAGATGGAGGCACTTGGCAGCTACGTGATCTACCTGATGGTGCCATGGTTGGGGGTTGTAGATAGGTACACACAATGAAATATAAACCTGACGGTTTTGTTGAAAGGTACAAGGCTAGGCTGATTGCCAAAGGCTACACCCAAACATATGGGATTGTTGTCTTTGAAACTTTTTCTCCCATGGCACGACTCTCTTTGGTTCAGATTGTAATGTTTGTTGCTGTTTGCCAGGGGTGGCCATTGTATCAATTGGATATTAAAAATGCTTTCTTGTATAGTGATTTGGCTAAGGAGGTATACATGGCGTAACCTCTTGGGTATGTTGCTCAGAGGGAGAATGATAAGGTATCCGACTGTATGGTCTCAAACAAAGCCTTCGGGTATGTTTAAGAAGTTTAGTCAAGCCATTGTGACCATTCACTATTTGTTGTGAAGAAGTCGTTTGGCATTGTTGTGATACTAGTATATGTGGACGACATCATTTTATCTGACAGTGATGTTCAAGGCATTATAAAGACAAAAGCCCAATTGGCATAACACTTTTAGACTAAAGACTTGGGCTTTCTAAAATACTTTCTCGGCATTGAAGCAGCTCAAAACAAGGCAGGTTTGGTACTGACTTAGAGGAAGTATGTCACCGACATGTTATATGAGCATGAACTATTGGGGGCTAAACCGGAGGAGACTCCTATGGAGGTTGGACACAACTTTCATGATGAACATAGTGATGAACTCTAAGACAATACAATGTATCATCAACTGGTTGGAAAACTCATATATGATATTGTCACCCGTCCTGACATATCCTTTGCTATAAGTGTTGTTAGTCAATTCATCGAGTGTCCACACAAGTTTTATCTGGAAGCTGCCCAATGGATCTTGAGATATCTGAAAGGGACACCTGAAAAGGGACTATTCTTTAAACCTCACAATCACATGAAGATAGAGGCGTTCTCAGATGTTGACTATACTGGATCTAAACTTGACAGAAAATCAACTATTGGATACTGTGTCTTCCTTGGAGGTAATTTGATTAGCTGGAAAAGTAAGTAACAAAATGTTGTTACTCATTCCAATGTTGAAGTTTAGTATAGAGCCATGGCTCATATAGGCAGTGAACTAATGTGGGTGAGGTCTGTGGTAAGAGAATTGAAACTAAAATAGGTAGGGCCAATGACTATGTACTGTGACAATCAAGTTGCCATATTCATTGCAGGAAACCCTGTGTTTCATGAACAGACGAAACACATAGAAGTTGACTGTCACTTCATTTGAGATGCTGTGATGAAAAATGAAGTCATCACCCCCTACGTGTGATCTGGTGATCAGATTGGAGACATGTTTACTAAAGTACTACGCAAACGTGAATTCATTGTGTTCTACAGTAAGTTGGGCCTTATGGATATATATGCTCCAACTTGAGGGGTAGTGTTAGAAAATATACTGAAGGGCAATTTCGTCATTTTAAATTTTTTACAAAGTTCAGCAGCTACACTATCCTATTCTATGTGTTTTTTTTTATCTCTAGTTCAAGTTTCATGTAATTTGAACAAGTATGTAAGGAGATATAAGGGTTTAAGTGTTTTTAAGTGACTAGGGGCAATTTTGTAATTGGTTTTTAGGACTATAAAAGTCTTGGGGGTCAAACTCGATCCCACACAGAGACATTCTAGAACTTGGTTTTTTTTTCTCTCTCTCCTTCGTCAAAATCCTAAAGTTCACTCTTTTTCATGTTATTTGTTTTCTCTTGTGTCTATCTCTCTATTACATGTTCTCTCTTGCTGACCAATTCTCATCTCCATCTTCTAGGAGTTTCTTCTAATTACCAATGTAGTTTGTTGGGTTGAGCCCGATTCCATCCCAAGATAACTAGCCACTTTGAAGGCCTATTACTCAACCTATACAAGGCCAGATAAAGGAGCCCACCCTTTAAACAAGGGATTGAAGGGAGACTCTTTGTTTGGCAAGAGTGTTAGCTTTGGAATTAGTTGAATGAGCTATATGAATCCACGATCAGTGAAGAAGGGAAACAACAGATATGTGGTGGAAGATCGGCTAATGGCACCAAGGCGGGGTCATTAAAGAAGAGCACCAGCTGATAACCACCGGTGAGTCACCTCCAATGATGAGGGGGCCCATTAGGTGATCACGAAAAATGATGAGCCTTGTAGGTGAACAAAAAGTTCAGTTGCAGTCAAGTCTGAAATCCCCATTGGACCAGCATATGAGATGAGAGTGTTTCCATCCACATCCCTGAAAACTCTACCAAAACCAGCCATCCTTGGATTCCCACGGGCACTTCCATTGAAATTGAGTTTTATTGATCCTGGCCAAGGGGGTCTCCAAGGGATGCAAGCGGGAGGACAAGGAGGTGCAGCCATATTTGCAATGATGCGCCAATTTGTGCGAAGGGAGGTGCCTGGGTGGTTGGTAAACTCTTTCTTAGTGTGGAGCCATGAGAAGATATGACCTATGATGATGTTAGAGACCTCCTTCGCATTGCAATATTTTTTATTGAACCACCGATTGTTCTGCTTCTTTCAAAGGGCCCATGGAATATGGGCGAGGCAAGTAAAGAGTAAAATCCTCCCAAGCTTGGGCAAGGCGGTGCCCAAAAGGACCTGCCAGCACTAAGAAGGTCCCGAGGCATGCAGAATTGAAGTCCAATCTGATGAAGGGTGATGGTCCAAACAAGCTAGCAAGTGGGGGCTGTTTCATTGCTTTGATTGCAGAAAAGGGTATAATCTGCACATGGATGTGTTGCCATGCCTTCTAAGATTGCCGGCTGTTAGGATTGCTTTGGTTGTCAACCTTATAACCCAATCATTTTTCTTAACACTTCTTAATGTGGGACATTTTCCCACTTAACACTTCCCCTCACATATAAACTTACACATAACGGGCATGTGATGTGTCCACAATACTCAAACAACTTTGTTCTCACCTCATGGAGCCCACACAACACAAATAACTTGGGGAGTGCACACTGAGCCTCTGCCCACACACACAACCTGCTTTGGTACTACTGTTGAGTTGAACCCATTTCTGTTCCTAAATGACTAGTCACTTAGGAAACCTATTGCTTAATCTTATATCCTAATCATTTTTCTGAACACTTCTCAGTGTCAGAATTTTTTCCCACTTTATAGTAGTTCCTCAAACATTTTTTTTCGTCTAACCTACGTAGGATCTAACTAGTTAATATTAGAAAATATCATGTGGTTATTAGTAAAGAAAAGACCCAAGTTCGGTTAGGCATGTTGGTATGGTCCTGGACCTAACTTTAACATTGTGGCAAAGTAGGATGTCTGCCTTGTTCGCCCTATTTTGTGCTTTGTTTAGTTTGTACCCTATTTCTGTCATTCACCTCAACACCATTGTCTATTTGAGGAGCATGTGATGGGAAGTGTTATTGGGAATACTCCCACATGATTAATATTAGGAAAAGTCATATGGTCAAGACTTGAGAAATTGCATCCCACCTTCGGCTAGTTATTTTTGGATGGATTTGGACCTAACTTTAACTGGTCGAAGTACTAATGCCCAAGAAGTACATGACAAAATTACTTCTAAGAGGTACAAAGGCCAAACTCATATCTAAGGGGTTCAACCAATGATATGGACTTGACTAAATAAGAATCTGCTCTTGACTATGATAATGGAATTCCTGAAGCTTGAAATACGCTCTCTTTTACAACTTTATATTTCCCACTATTTTTACATTTATCTTCTCTTGAGCAATTCATCTTATTTGTTTCAGACAAATATAATGAAGATACTGATTTGAGAATTACATGCACTTTGACAGGTAATTAAAGCCATTATGGCCATGCTTAGAACTGCATTACCTTGTTGTGATGATGGCCCGTTTCGTCAGGCATTTAAGGCTCTATTACCTTGTGAAAAGGATGAAAAGAAAAGGGTTTGTGCTATTTTGTTAGCCATGCATTCTGCTTTGTGCTTGTCTGTTTCTTAATTTCTAATTTGTCTTCTATATAAACACTTTTCTTGCTTATGTGTGGATTGGATTTTTGGTCAGTGATTCATCACATCATTCTCAAATCTTATTCCAGTCATTTTGGATGGGCTACATTAATCATTTTCATCCATTCTGATGGGAACAATGTTGCAGGTCATTGATTACATTGATAAAATATCCACTACTGGGAAATGCAGCTTTGTGTCAGCCGCCTCTAACATCTTTGGTGCAAAGGTCTCAGGCACCTTTAAGAGGTCTTTTTTGCAACATTGTTCAACCTCTTTTTTTTTTTTTGAATTGATTTGTTTAACCTCATTTATATCAAAGTTAAAGTTTCATGGCCTTTGTTTGATTGTTTCATATTCTTAGCAGTTTATGTTAAGCACACTTGAGACGGAAACAGACTGTCTATGCTGATGGGGCTTTTGTGTTTGGATTTGGATTTCTTGGAACTCTTTACTTTGTCGAATAGTGGGTTTGGTGCCAATGAAAGTGGGGAAATCCTTATCAATATTATATTCTGAAAATAGCGAAGTTTTCATTAAAGAAATGATAAGCTGAATACAACATTAATCAGGCGAAAGGAAGCCCCTCAAGCGCCGAGGGGAAAGAATCCCCAATAGCATCACAAGATCTTGAAACACCTGCAGTAGCCAACCCATCAGCAAGATCATTAGCTGTTGGCAAGATATGATTCTGAGGAACTTTCTATACCTGATGCCAAATGAATGATTTCATCATAAATATGCCGAAGGCGCCAGGCAGGGATAGATGAACCTGAAAGCCATGAAATAACTACAAAGGAGTCCTTTCAATAATCAGAGGACCAGCAAAATGCTGAATATAAAGCTTAAGGCCCATAGGAGTTCTAATTTCGGCTTCTACTTGAATCACTTCTACCAATAGGACCTGAGAAGGACTGCTTTACCGAAACAGCATGATCATGAATCACACCCTCTTTACCTGCTGGGCCCCAGATTGCCGAGAGGGCTGTTGTCAAAATCCAACTTATGATGACCAGGTGGAGGTGGAGGTGGATTTTTGTGAATCATTGAAGTGGAGAAGTGCGAGAATGAATCAAATCTGACCAACTTTTCCTAATAACTGTACTGGGATACTGAGAAAACAACCCAAAAGCAGAGGGCCATGCAAGGACTGAACAAGTGATCATCTCAATAACACCTCCAACCAAATGCTGACTTCTTAACGGTTCTTGCATTCCTCTTCTTCTGTACATGCCAAAGCAACAGCAATTGACCTCATAATAGCTTCCTTCAGTAGAAAAAGGACATTAGCAAAACAAAGTCTACAACCGAAGAAGGGAGCCAGCCAGCTACTCCAAGCTTCTTCAAAACAGAATTCCAAATTCGTGGATGAAAGGACAACGTATTAGAGGGTGATTTGCTGTTTCCTCTACATCACCACACAATTTTCTTTTTTTGAAATGATGCTGAATTTTATTATGAGAGCTCAAATGAGCAGATTATAAGAGGGGAAACCTTCCCAAACAATGAGAGATTGTTGGTCGGTTCCGAATTTAGCCAATTTATCAGCCAAAGAATTGGTTGATCTAGGAACGAGGTTCCAATTATAGTGAATGGATGACACAATGTCAGCAATTCAATCAGTGATTGGCCAGTGGCACCAAGGAGGGGAGCTATCTTTTGAACACCAGCTGATGACAGTCTTTGAGTCGCCTTCGATAATCAACTTGCCATGAAGCCGCTCTTTAAAGATTTGGAGGCCGAATAGAAGAGCACTCACTTTAGCAGTATTTGAATCAGAAATACCCACCGGCCCTGCATAGGATAGAATAGGGTCTCCATTGCTGTCTTTGAAAACACCACCAGCTCCAACCTGCCTAGGACAACCTCAAGCATTGCCATCAAAATTGAGTTTTGTGTAGTCGTAAGGGGGAGGATCCCAGGTGGCCATAACCGGATTCCTACAGGGGCCCGCTATGTGCCCAATCAAGCCCCAATTTTCTCAAAGGGAGACGCTCGATAGAGAAGCAAATTCCTTCCTAGAATGTTGCCAACTTGAGATAAGGCCCACTGCCTCAGAAGCTATATTATCCGGGTTGCTAGCCTTGGAGTTGAATCTCCAGTTGTTTCGCTCTAGCCATATGTACCATGGGACATGCACAAGGCATGCCAAGAGAATTATCTTACCCAACTTAGGAAGGCATATCCCCATAACCATCTCAATGGTTCCGAAAAGGTCCTAATGTAGCCCAATTGGAGACCAATCTTCTGAAATATCTTCATCCAGACTTGCCAAGAAAAGTCACAATGTAAGAGAACATGTTGGACTGTCTCGTCGCACACACCACAAAGGGGACAAGTGCGATCGGGGGCTGTGTAACCTCTTTTATGGAGGTTGTCAGAGGTGAGGATCTGTTCTTTGATGGCCGTCCACACGAAGAATTTGATTTTACTAGGCGCTGAGAGCTTCCATGCCAGGTTTGCCTTGTGCTCATGCATGCTGTAATCTTGTTTTCTAATGTGAGAGTAGGTGGATGTAACTGTGAATCGGCCATTAATGCTGGGCTTCCATGTCAGTTTATCAACTGGATGCTCACGAATAGTAGTGCTGCTGAGTCTGGAGAGGAGAGAGCAAAAAACCGTAGTTTCCTCATCATTTAATCCCCGGCGAAATGTAAGACTCCATGAGCGATCTATCCAAGAATCAGCCACTGAGCAAGAGAGGTCCCTCGCCACCCTAGAGAGCCTCGAGAAATTCTCAGAGAGGGGCCGTACCATTCATCCGATCAAAAGAGGAGGGTCCTTCCATTGCCTGTGTGAAAGGAAGTTGCATCTCTGAATATTGGGAGGAGCTTTTGAATTGATTTCCATATCAGTGATAGGAAGCGAGTAGCGCCATCCTCCCTCCACCAGGCACCCGAAGGTTGAAGATAGAACCTGACCATATCACCCCATAGGCTGTTATGCTTGATGTTGAAGTTCCAGATCCATTTTAGCAAAAGGGCATTGTTCATCTCCTTTGTAGACCGAATGCCTAAACCACCCCGATTGCGGGGCATGCAAATATCCTTCCAACTCACCAAATGATATCTAAAGGTGTCCTCTGATCTTCTCTAGAGGAAACGTCGATAGATAGCGTCAGTCCTGTTGCAAACGAAGGCTGGACAGTGCATGAATGACAATAAATAGTTTGACAGTCCTGTCAAACAAGACGTGAGGAAAGTGAGTAGCCCAGCAGTAGATAAAAGTTTACCCCTCCAAGTAGTTAGCCTCTTCTCAAATTTCTCAATGAGGGGTGGCCAAAGCGTCTCCGAAGGCTGAGAGTTAAAGAGTGGTAGTCCAAGATATGTAGCTGACAAATTTCCCACTAAGCACCCCAAATAGTCGGCCATACCCTGAAGCACCGGTGAGTTGATATGATAGCCTAGAAGGGTGGTTTTCTTCCAGTTAATATTCTGACCAAAAGCCATTTCAAATAGTTCCAGTACAACACGCAATTTTCAGATCTGATCCATAGTAACAACCCCAAAGCAAATTGTATTGTCTGCAAACTGAAGGATCGGCACATCAAAGGCTGCATAGTCTGTCATGGGGAGGAGCCAACCCAGATTTTTGGCCGAATAGATCAAAGATGATAGGTATTCTGCTACCACATTGAAGAGCAAAGGGGAAAGGGGGTCTCCCTGTTTGATCCCCCTGGATCCCTTAAAATAGCCGTAGGCCGTTCCATTGAGAAGAACGGAGTAGCTTGCAAAGGAGATGCAACTTTGAATCCAAAAACGTCATTTTTCCCCGAATCCCATCTTTCCCAAGAGAGTGTCCAAAAACTTCCAGTTAACTCTGTCAAAGGCTTTCTCAAAATCAAGCTTTAGGATGAATCTAGGAAGCTTTAAAGCCTTAAAATGGTGGATGAGCTTGTGACATGCCATGGCTGAGTCTAATATATTTCTTCCTTTGATAAAAGCACTCTGGCCATGATGAATGGCAATAGGGTGTACCGCCATGAGGCGATTGGCAAAGAACCGCGCAAGCACCTTGTAGGCACTAGTGGTGAGGCTGATTGGCCGAAAGTCAGAGGGAATTTCTGCCCCTTCTTTTTTAGGGATGAGGCCAATAATCCAAGCTCCGATGCTCCTATATTTGATGCTATGCTGATAGAACGAGTTGACCATGCAAGCAATATCGTCTCTGATAAAAGGCCAACATCGGCGATAGAATTCCCCATTGAAATCATCCGGGCCCGGAGCACGATCCAAAGGAAGACCCAATGCTGCTTTTTCAATTTCCTTACTGGAGAAAGGGAGCTCAATGAGTCTAGCTGCAGTCGAGGGAATGGCCTGGAGATGAACCCTTTCAAAAAAACGGGCGAACTAGCTGGCCATCAGAGTATAATTTTGCAAAAAAGTTCACTAGTGAGTCTGAAAAAAGGGAACGATTTGAGGTACTCTCACCATTGACACTGAGCGTGGTGATGCGGTTGGCTCTTCTCCGAGCAGAGGTGACTTTATGGAAGAATTTAGTATTGGCATCCCCCTCAACGAGCCATTTAAATCTTGCACGCTGCTTCCAGTGCACGAGTTCACTATGAGCGAAGGACTACATTGCCCTTGGAGGGCGTATCTCTGAGTAACTTCTGACGAAGAAAGGTTTATAGATTCCTCTTTAGAGTCAAGAGTGGAAATTTGAGAAAGGACGACAACTCTCTCGACTGAGGAAGAGGCCTTTCTCACAGAGGCCCATGATCGCAACAACGGCTTCAGCATCTTGAGCTTGGCTGGGAAATTCCATCTGATCGGCCCCACCACCACCACCCTTTCCCAGAAGGACTGGATAGAGGAGTCAAAAGAGGGGTCCGCCATCCAAGCATTGTTGAATTTGAAGGGGGGGGGGGGGGGGGGGGGTAATTGCCGAAGTGGGTATCTACCATAATCAGCCAATGGTCGGAAACAACCCTATTGAGGACTTTGCCTATGGCATTGCTGTATAATTGAAGCCAATCGTTGTTGGCTAAGAAGCGGTCAAGCTTCGAGAGGACGGGGGTCTGTCTGTCGTTTGACCAAGTGAAGGTCTTCCCAGATAGGGTAACCTCATCAAGATCCCAACTGCCAATAAAGTCTGCAAATAGCCTCATGGAGGTAGTGATTCTCCGGGAGGACGGGGATTTCTCATGGCAGAAGCGGGTAACATTGAAGTCTCCCGCAAGCATCAGAGGAATGGGCTACCTCTGACAAGTCCTCACAAGGTCATCCCAGAAGAGATGTCTAGTAGGACCTTACACACCCACAAGGCCCCAAATGTTCCCCGATCCTTTATCTCTTAATTTGGTTCCGAGAGAGTAAGTGTCACAACAACGATCGAGCACCTCAATGGTATTAGTGTCCCTCACAATCAGAATGCCACCAACCGATCCAATCGCATCCACAGAAATCCATCCAGGCTCCTTAAGAGGCCACAACTCACAGATATATCCAAGGGGTAGAGAAGCCGCCTTGGTTTCTTGAAAAATAGCAACATTTGACTTGGTAGAGGCAAGGAGGTCCCAAATTGCGGAACGGCGACGCACGGATCCAATTCCTTGAACATTCCAAGAGATAATGATCATTGATCACTAGTCTTCTTCTTGGACATCTCAGACAGGTATATCTCTCTTGAGGGGCTCCGTGTAGATGACACCCATCACCTTGGCAAGTTCCACTATCTATGCCCAAATTTCTGGGTCGAATTTTTGCTGTTCTATCTGAAGAGCAGCCACATACTTCTGAGCTCTTTCACCTGTTTCTGGAAGGATGAAGTCCCCTATCTCTGGATTGTAGGGCTATCTAGTAGTAGCACTGGGACCTTCCTGGAGAAGCTGTCTCGGATGACCTCTATTCTGGCGCTGGTAGGTGGCAAGGGGTGGAGGAGGAGGAATTTTGGAGTGGGAATATCTTGGAGGTGGCGGAGGGGGAGAGTTTATAATTTGGGTGGTGGTTTGAGGGGTGTGAGGACTGTGGGATGGAGTTATAGGGAGGCCTGCAGGGTTTTTAATGGGGGGGGGGGGGGGGGGGGGGGGGGGGGAGTTATTTCGGGGGGTAGAGTGGGAGGGTGAATGGCAGCAATAGGTATCTGGGGGTTGGAATAGATTCTATCAGGGATAATATCTGTGTTGGGTTGAGATGGACTGGTGGGTGGGTGGTATGGCAGGCCGGAGGGGGGGACAACTAAGGAGGCAGTAGGCATAGAGTCAGCGCCAGCTGTAAGAATAGCTGGTTTAGGACGCCTCTTCTGGGGAGAAGAGGTCGGGGTTGCTACTCTTAATGTGTGGACAGGTTGTGGAGAATCTCTGGATTTAGTTGTAGGACTCGAGGTCACATTTCTGAATCTTGCATATCTGCCAACTCGATACAAATCCAGAATCGGGCATTGTCCACCATAATGCATCGGAAGTATCGTCCTTCGTAAGGATGGATAGAATTGATGAGGATCCGGGTGTCATCAAGGCGATGCCAGTGCTCAGTAAGGGGGTCCAGAGCAATTATGTCACCAAACTCCGAGATGATGCTCGTGAAGACCTCATTGTGCCATAGTTCCGTCGAGAGGCCGGGGACTGTAGCCCATTGCCCAAATTGACTGGAAGGAGTCGAGGGGTGCCATTTTGATATCCCAATGATGCCCAAGGGGGTGTGGGATGTGAGAGCAAGGGCCGCATAAGACTCTTGTTGGGTTTCAAAGTGAACAAGCCAGGAAAGGGGGTTGAGGTAAGAAATTATGGGTGTGTAGGGGAGGTGAAGCTCATCAGCCAGCCATTAAAGGATGCTGGATTTGACGATACTGGAGGAGGTGTGGACTAGGATAGAGCGGGTCAGAGATTGTCTCCCTTTATGGAGTAAGTTGGGATGGATTTGGATTTTTCTGAAGGAAAGTGTGTAGGAATATGGGCTGGGTTAAGGGGGTTAGGGAATTTCGAAGGAAGGGGAGGGCTGGTTGGGGGGAGAAATGAGCTTAAAGGAGTGGTTTGTCGCTGGTGGGGCTTGGTTATAAGGGGGGGGGGTAGGCTCGGGTGGTGTCGCTAGATCTGGGGGCTTCCCCTATTAGAGTTTGCGCCAGTGAGAGGCTTCGGATGGCTTCTTCGAACTCCTTCCAGCCAAATCCCGAGTTGGTGGCCTCGGGAATATAGATCTTCGCGAGCACTGTTGAGCCACGTCGATGGACGACACGACACTCTGTTTGTCCCTGAAAGGAGCTCACCGATAGGAAGAAAATCGAATCCTGTGTCCAAAGTTCACGGGTTTGGTTAGCTTCGTTCGTGACTCGCTGGAACTGAAGGATGAAGCTTGAAATGGCTTCTATTGGAACACAAATGAAGGACATCTTCGATTCGACGGTAGAGGAGATGCGCATCACCTATCCGGAGCTTCGGGTGACTTTCTCCATTGTAACTTTGTGTTTTCCGTAACTGAAACGGAAAGGGGGATTCCTTTTTTTTCGCCGGGATATTGTCTTCTAGCTGGCGTCAAATCCTTCAGTAGGAGGTTTCGTTGGCTCGTCGGAGGGAAAGTTCAGGGTTTTCGAGCGTCTGGATTGACCTTCTTCTGGTCCGGAATTTTTGTGTCTTCTCGGAAAGTCAACTTCCTACCGTCAATCGGCGTCGGAGAAAGAGTCTGCCTCTTTACTGGAAGTATGCCGTCGAGGGTTCCGGTCACCGGCCGCGGGGATGGTGACCAGAGAAAAGTCTCTGATCATTTTCAAAAATCGGCGCACATTAGCACATTCGTAGCTAACAGCGCACGATACGTGTCGACCAGCGCACGTAATGCGTAACGTTATTTTTCTCGCCGAAATCGCCTCTCCCGATCCAAAAAAGATCTTTCTCTTTCTTCTCACAATGATTCTCTTATCACTACACAATTTTCAACTTTAGCAATCACCACTTGACTCCTTTTTTCTAGCTCAACACAAATTAATATTTTTCTATGAGCAGCACACTACAAGGAATGAAGAATTTTCGGAGCAGCACACCACGTAAGAGATCTAGGATCTGCTAGTTTCGTTTGAGCTTGTAAAGGCCTTGTAATACGAAGTGACAATAAAGAAACCTGAAGATTCTAGGTTCCAAATGGATACATCCCTGCCATGGCCTTGAATGAAAACTGAATCAAGATGCAATTCCTAGAGTATTGACTGGTTGCGTGATTTCCGGAGGCTTGATTGTGCTTTAAGGGACCACATCTCTAAAATCATCCATCACAGTGATGTTGATACGGATCCAGTACCGCACTTTATCCACCATAACACATATGAAATATTGCCTTTCACATGGGTGAAGAGGATTGATGAGGATCTGGGCCTCACCTAGACGGTGCCAGTGCTCCGTGAGCAGGTCCAAAACAATTATGAGCCAAACTTAGACACGACTCTTGAGAAGACCGCGTTTTGCCATAGCTCGACAGGAAGCCTTGTAACAGTGACCCATTGGCCGTACTGGTTGGAGGGTGCCGAGGGGAGCCACTTTGAGATCTCGATGATGCCTGAGCTGGTGTGGGGTGTGAGGGCAACAACCGTAGAAGACTCCTACTGGGTTCCAAAATGAACAAGCCAAGTTTGGGGACCGAGATAGGAGATTCTGGGAGTGTAAGGGAGGTGAAGTTCGTCAATCAGCCAGTGAAGAACGCTGGATTTGTTGACGTCGGGGGATGTTTGGACGAGAATGAATCTTACTCTGGCATCAACGGGGAGGATTGGCGCTTCTGCTGGATCTAGTGCCAAGGAGAGGCTCTGGAGTGCTACGACTAGCTCATTCCAGCCAAAACCCGAGTTTGTGGCCTCGGGGATGAACAATCTGGCCATTACGGAGGTTCCTCTTCTGTGGGTGACCCGACATTCCCGGCGACCACTAAAGGTAGTCACCGAGAAGAGGAAGATCGAGTCTCGTGACCAGAGTTCACGGGATTTCTCAGTTTCCGTGGTAGCTCTCTGGAACTGAAGCCTAAAGTTGTGGATCGCTTCTACTGGGACGCAGATGAATGAAAGTTTTGATCCGTCGGCTGAGGAGATACGGATCACCAAACCAGATTTCCGAACGACTCTCTCGACGGTAACTCTGCATTTTTTGTAGCTGAAGCAGAAAAGATTATTTCGCTTCTTTCGTCAGGAGATCGTTGTCCAACAAGCTTCGTAGTCCTCCGTCGAAGCCTCAGAAGGCTCGTCGGATGGGTGGTTGGACGGATCCGACCGTCCGTTAGTTTTTCTTCCTCGCCGTGGAGAGACATTTCTTCCTTTTCTTCTCATTGTAGCATCGTCTACTGGCGTCGGAAATGTTTTCGGTGGCCCTTCTAGAGTGGGTGGCCGTCGGGAGTGGTCCGATTGCCGGCCGTGGGGACGATGACCGTCGAGGGAGCTCTCTCTCGCATTTTGGTTTTCGGCGCATATTAGCAATTTCAAAATGCTCGGCGCACGATATGATCGCTCACGATGTGCGTTACGCGAAAAAAATTTGCCCAAATCGCCTCGCCTCACAGATGATCTGTTATTGAATGTTGATATCTGTTACATACATGTGGATGAATCAAGAAATAATTTGCATTTCACTCTTATTTCCTCCGTCTAAATTTCCTTTAATATGCTATCTCAAGCAGTTTTTTTATGTGAGTGCAGGAACCAACTTAGTCAAGGACGTAAAGTCTTAGTTACTCTAGAGATGATATCAAAGCTTGTTCGGAGAGTAAGAATATAGAAAACCTTGCTGTTGCTATGCAATTTTATTGTCTTCTTTATTCAATGCAAATCTTGTTGAGGCTTAGGCTATTATCACTATTTTTTTTTTTTTTTTGAAATAGTGCTGAGTTATATTAAAAGGCTCAAAAGAGCAAGATTACAAGGAGGGGGAACCGTCCCAAACAATGAGAGTTTGCTGGGATGTTCTAAATTTAGCTAGCCTATCAGCCAAGGAATTGGCTGATCTAGGAATGTGATTCCATGTATCACTATGTGTTTTCACCAAGTCTAATGTTGAATCTTGTGTTGAATTGTTTATTTTTTGTGGTCTTCTTTTGTTTATTGAAACATTTGTTCTTCTTTCCTTAATTAAACAAGATTTCAACTTATATATCAATCCAGTGATGTTTTTCTATTTTTCACTCCAACACCTTGTTGTGGAGGAAAGCCCACTTAGTTAGGTTTGTATTCTTCTCCCTCTTTTTTAATAGTTTATACATCATTATTAAAAAAAAGTGATGATTTTCTATTTTGAATTACTTTAAGCATTTAACTAGTGTTTTTTGTAGCTAGTTCATCCAACATTCTTGTTTTTTCTTCTTTCTCATTGTTAGTAGGAATTATCTCACAATCCCTCATTGTTTGGAATGGTCCCCCTCCCTGATGTAAATCTCTTTCCTTTGTAACAAAAATTCAGCACCATTTAAAAAAAAAAAGGGTTGTCCTTCTATTGATATTTCATGGGATTTTTGTAGTAAACAGTTTTCTTGTGGGTGAGTCATTTACCCTTTTGTTACTTATTTATTCTGTATTTATTCAAGGGTGGCAATTACATGTTAAAATTATAAACAGTTTGTAATGCCTATTGGTTTATAGGAACAATCGATTTCAGAGGTTGTAACCTCAGTGACAAACATGCTGCATCAGGTTTGTTTTCTATTACACTCTGTGAAGCAGATTTTAGTATTTGATTGGAAGCGTGAGCTTGAAACTTGTGCAGTTTGTTTGCTTCTCCTTTCTGCTAGAGCAAAGTTACTTGTGTCTTTTCTCATAGTATTGCTAAAAGATGATAGTTGATGAAAAGTATAATAAAATTTTCTTATTGCAAATAGTTGACCTTTCAGGCAGATGTAGCAGAAAAATGAAATCCCAGCGTTTGAATTTGCAGTTCAAAAGACTTGGCACTAGAAATTCTAGAAAGTTTCACTTAAGAAACTCTTTTGATCCCTTCAACATTTAATTTGTTCCATATCCCATGAATAACAGACTACCTCGATGTTTAGAATTAGACGCCCTAATTCCAAACTAACGAGAGCAATAATAATAAACTCGGAAGAAAGAAAAAAGTAAGCATGAGAACAAACAAGATTTATATAGGTTCGCCTCAAGGTGAGATTACGTCCTGTCTTCCGCTGCTGCAGTAATCCACTCTAAAGATGAAATAGTTTACAATAGATATCGCGCACACTTATAGGTGTTTTTCTCTAACCTCTCTCGGGCCGCAACTCCTGATGCTCCTCGGATGATGAAACCCTAATAGTGGTGCCCCCAAATATAAAGAGAAAATTAGGGCAACTGGATCTCAAGTATGAAATACCCAAACTTCCTTAACAAAACAACAATCAATATATCATGGATCTGGCAAGGGGAAATATAATACCAGTCCCCAAAGGTCGATCCTCGTACTAACTCAGCGTAGAGTGTTAATTAGGCTCCACAACTTAACACTTGAGACATCCAATTAGACAAAACACAGAACAAAAAGTTAGTGAAGACAAGGACTTTAACAACCTTAACTAGAACGTGTAGCCCAAGGAAAGGTTGGAAGAGATATAGATGACACAGATAAGAAAATTAGAAACCGACACTATATGTTTTCAAACACAAAACTAGTGGTAACAATCACCAAGTAGGAAACATGTGAATGCACTTTGTAGGAACTATCAAAGCCACATAATGTCTTTCAAGTAAAAACAACCTAGATTAGGTCAATAAGAGCTCATACTAAGCCACAACCACCAAACGAGAGCATAAAAATCACCCCCTTTTAAGGGCAGCATTACATCACTAAAGTCAAAATACACATACACCAAACTAGGTAGACTGACCCATGTCCCTGATTTGAAATTGTTCTTTTAGTATGACTTGGTGATGCAACATGATGGTTTAGAATCAAGGAATGACAAGATGAATGCTTCTTCTAGAATGTGGTTAACCTAGATATCAGCAACAACCAAAAAAACTACAATATGAATTCAAATTTAATGGGTAAAATATAAGGACAGAAAGTAGGTTTTTGCAGCTTCTCCCTTACTCTTCAACTCAGTGGCAGAATACCTATCTCTGTTAGTTCGTGCCGCTAAATCGGCTGGATGGCTCCAACTGATCTCCTCTCAGGTTGACCTTGACATACCGTTGTTACAATTTGTGGATGATACCATATTGTTTGGCATTGGCACTGTTGAAGAGGCTCAGCGCATTAAATCCCTTCTCAGTCTTTTTGAGCTGACATCAGGTCAGAAAGTCAGTTGGAGCAAAACATCTTTATTTGGCTTCAATATTCAGGAAAACACCCTCCAGAGCATGGCCGATCTTCTCTGATGTCAGATTGGCTCCCTCTTCATTGGAAAACCACTCAAGCAACTCTGAAACCCGGTCATTGAGAAGCTGGAACAATGATTGGCTACTTGGAGGGGTTGTTTCCTATCTTCTGTTGGGAAACTTACCCTCCTCCGGGGTGCCATTGATGGAATTCCTATCTTCCTATCATTTTTCTGCTGCCCAGTGGAAATCTGCAACCGAATTGATCAGATCTGTAGAAGATTCCTGTGGCATGGCTCAAGAGACGTGTTCAAGTACCAACTTGTAAATTGGTGGATGTCTGTCAACCCAAAGCTTCGGGGGAGCTTGGTCTACTCTAACTAGACATATGAATTTGATCTGCCTCTTAAAATGGTTTGAGTCAGTGGAATCTTCTGTTGGTGGCTAGGAATCTTCGTTTTGATAGAAGATGGTGAGTCAGTGGAGGGGACCAGTGGCGCCTCGTGCCTCTTTGGCGCTCTCTCTATCCTTTGATCACTTGCTTTCGTGCTGGGATGAACTTTTATGTTGGCAATGGTGAAATTATTCGATTTTGGTCTGACCGCTGGTGCAATGGTTTGGAATTGGGCAGATCCTATGCTCCTCTCCTCCCCATTTGCTCCTTCCAAGATGCCATGGTTGCTGATTTATGGACCTCTCTTGGGTGCTGGCCTTTTTTGATGGGGCCTTTATGATTTAGAGGCTATACTTGCCTCTCAGCTTTTATCGGACTTGCAAGATATTGACATTCTGCCTACTACTCTGGATAAGCTCATCTGGGCGCCGACCCCAATAGAAGTTTCTCTGTCTCCTTTGCCTATCTTCTCATCACTGGTAGGCTTGAACCCTAACTTCCTCACATCCAGCTCTATTGCCTGGAAGACTCTGGTCCTTCCAAATATTCAATTCTTCTTGTGGAGTGCCCTCCATGGTAAGATACTCACGGCTAACAATCTTCGGAAAAGAGGTAATGCCACTCCTTGTCGGCTCTGTCCTCTATGCTCTTAAGAGGACGAAATTGTTAAGTTGTGGAGCCTAATCAATGCCTTACGCTTAGTCAGTACGTGGATCACTCTTGTAAAGCGGTTGCCCCAGTTTTCTCTTTATAATTGGGGGGCGCCGCTATTAAGGTTTTCTCCACGATATATTGACTGTTCTTTCATTAAGGGTAGTTTGGAAATTTCACTCTTGTAAAGCGGTTGCCCTAGTTTTCTCTTTATAATTTTGGGGGGGGGGGGGGGGGTGCCTCCTCGCTGCCAACCTTACTTGTACATGGTCACATGTACCCCGTTCCGCCAACTCTTTGGCAGATGGACTTGCTAAAAAAGGGACCTCTCTCCCCACAATGGTTGTCTCTGGAGGCCCTCGAATTTTGTAATCATTTTCTCGTTTAATACATTATCACTTTTATCAAAAAAAAAATGTATTGGATAAGTTTATCCAAGAGAGCAAAAACCAAAATTTTAATGAATTAGTAACAGGCTAATTTTTGTGTTGCATATGAAGGCCTTTTATAGCCATACAAACCAATAAATTAGGAAACTCATACAGTTCATTCTAGAAAATAGCCCCTAACTAGATCTTTTTTGAAGAAGAAGAGTGTGCTTACATTTCAGCAAAAGGAATTACAAATCTGTGGGGCCCTCCCATAACAGCAAGGGATTGGAGGGAGGCCCCATGTTTAGCAAGCTTATCAGCATAAGAATTAGCTAATCTTGGGACATGATTCCAAGAACAAGAAATTATAGAAGAAATATCCAAAATCTCATGGAAAATATCTCAGTGACACCTAGTGGAGGCACACCAGCCAATGACAACTTTATAGTCTCCTTCGACGATCAATGGGCAGTGGAGGTGATCCTGAAAAGTGGTGAGGCCATGGAGGAGAACAGGAAGCTCAGCAGAAGTGGAGTTCGAGATGCCTAAGGGACTGCATAAGTAATGATAGGAGTGCCGCTTGAGCCACAGAAGACACCCTCAAATCCAGCTATCTCCAGATTGCCCAAGGCGCCTCCTTCAAAGTTGAGCTTAAAGGAACCAATGGGGAGAGGTTTCCATTCTTACATGAGAGGGGCCTTGGAAGGGGCGGACATTTGAGCCACAATGCACCAAATAATATGGAGGGGAACACCAGTTAAACATGTGAATTCCTTTCTTAAATGAGGCGAGCAAGAGACAAGACGGTAGTGCGAATAATAACTTTGTCCACGATTTCGAACTTGCAGCTAAACCTTCACTTGTTTCTTTGAATCCAATGACACCAAGGGACATACGCAATGTAGGCAAAGTGAAGAAGCTTCCCAAGCTTTGAGATCACAGTCCGCATAAGCATTCGACACATGGTGGCGAGGTCCCTAGGGAGACAGATTTGAAGGCAGATGCGATGAAAGATGGAAGCCAATACTTGCTGAGTGAAGGTGCAATGGAGGAGATGGGGGACACATTCATCTTCACGGTTGCCCAAGGGACAAAGGCTGCATGGAGGATTGCCCCTCTTGTTGAGATTGTCAGAGGTGAATATCCTGTTTTGGCAAGCACTCCAAAGGAAGAGCAAGATCTTGTTGGGGTGGATAGACGCCAAGAAGTAGACATTCACATGCCAGCCCTTGATGTGAGGAAAAGTGGAGGAGACCGAGAATTTTCCATCCCTCACGGGCATCCAAATAATTTTGTCTTGAATGTGCCTCTGGATTTTAACCATATCTATTTCATCCGGGAGGCTACACAAATCAGATGACTCGCAATTGTTGAGAACACTCCAGAAATTAAAGTTTCAAGTGGAACCAGCCTAAGCATCAACAATAGTGATCTCACAACGTGTAGTGATCCGCAAAAGGGAGCTGACATTATCGCACAATGGCCCGTTCCCCGCCCACCAGTCATTCCAAAATTGTGTCCTCTTGCCATTACCAACAAAGAATCTGAGTGCGGATTGAAACTGAGGTAGGAGAAGGAACAAGGACTGCCAGATGGGCGAAAGTTGGCTCCTTCCTCTCGAGAGCCACCAAAAATCACCCAACTTTAGTTTCTCAGCAACCATAGGTCTCCAAATGCAGTTTGGTGAAAAATTGAACCTCCAAATCCATTTTGGGAGAACCGCCGTATTCATGTCCTTTGTAAGGCGAACCCCAGCCCGCCCCTAGCTTTAGGCAAGCAAACATTAGTCCAGATCACAATATGGTACTTGAAAGTATCACAGGATCCCCTCTAGAGAAACCGCCTTTTGATTGCATGGATATGCTAGCAGATAGAGGTATGACAAGGCATAAACGATTGATAATAATTCAGGAGCCCCACAATGCAAGAATTGAGGACGATGAGCTGCCCAGCTTTAGAAAGTAGCCTTCCCCTCCATTTTTAATGTGCTGCTCAGTCTTCTCAACTAAGGGTTCCCAAAAGCTCTTTTGACGCCGATTAAAGAGAGGTAGACAAAGATAAGCAGAAGGAAGGGAGGTATGCGTACAACCCGGGTTATCCTCTGTAGCCTGAAGTTTTTCGAGGTCAATGTGATAGCCCATTATCGTTGTCTTTCTCTAGTTTATTCTCTGACCCAAAGACAATTCGAATAATCCTAGCAAAGCTTTGACCTTTTTGACCTGATGGAGCGTGCCCTCATCGAAATAAAGTGTATCATCCACGAATAAGGAAGCAGAAACACCAAGGTGTCCGGGTTGAGACTGATGGCTTCCGAGAAATGTTCCATGAAAGCCTCACACACTGCTGTCGAAATGATGATGAAGTCCCTCTTCAACCTAGTCTTTATTGTCACATGAATGCAAGGAGTGGCTCGAGTGCCACACAAGTGATCGAAAATCTAGTAGGTTTGAAAGTGAGGTGGAAGGGGGCTGTGAGAAGCAACGTTGGCTCGCTTGGTGGTAATCGTCGTGACGATCCTCTATTAACCGTGGTCCACTCAGCAGGGATCTCTTCTTCTTCTTCGGAGGTCCTCGGAATGTCTGTCGCAATTTTGAAATTCACCATATTCCACTAGGCACCCGAAAACTGAAGGTAGAATTTCACCATATTCCTCCTCCATAAATTGTTATGCTTGTTGTTGAAATTCAAAATCCATTTGAGCATAAGAGCTTTTTTCATTTCTCTTGTAGGCCGGATGCCCAATCCTCCCCTATTATGAGGCATGCAAATATCCTTCCAACTAACCAAATGGTATCTGAAGGTGTCTTCTGAACTTCTCCAGAGAAATCGCCGACGGATGACATCAATTTTGAAGCAAACGGAAGCCAGACAGTGCATGAATGATAACAGATAATATCTCAGCCCAGCCAGACAAGACTTGAAGAGAGTGAGACGCCCCGCAATTGATAAAAGTTTACTCCTCCAAGTGGCTAGCCTCTTTTAAAATTTCTCAATGAGGGGGGACCATAGTGACGCCGAAGGCCGAGAATCAAAAAGTGGGAGCCCAAGATATGTAGCTAGCATGTCTTTGATAGTTAATATTATTTCTGCAAAACAGCAGTCTATACTAACAAACAATGACTAATGTGATTTTGAAGGCCTTACATCAATAACTAGTGTATCCCAATTTTGAGGGCCTTACGTGCATCCAATTAATTACAAAATTCCACATATGAAGTCATGACTGTTGATGTAGCTACCAGATATCACAAATTTTAAATTTGATCTAAAATGACTTCTGTGTGGAGCTTGACAATTTTAATCGACATGAATGGTTTAAAAGGGAAGAAAGAAATAAGCTGCCGTAAATATGAGTGCCTCACATTCTAGAAATCCAGCAGACTAGACTGTCAAACTCTCTTTTTCTTTCTTTAATGCAATCCTTTGAAGTTATAGACTTTAAAAGTACTATTATCTCTATTAAATATCTTAATCAGATCACTTGTAATTGGTCCGGCCAAATCTCCCATTAATTACTTCCCTTGATTTTTTAGATCTATCTTATTTTCTTTAAAAGTATTTTTATTTTTTGGTCTTCAATCATCTATAAAGACCGTGGCTTGGGCTGCATCGGATGTCTTTACTAAGATAGCTTTTTGCACTACTTGCCTGAATTTTTTCAGAAGTACCTTCTTGAAAAACGTGCAGTTGTTGATGTAGAAGGGGGAAGGTTATTGAATGAAGATGATGACCTCAGATCTGTAAGTGTTTGACAATCAAGTTATAAATATACTACGTTTTTCGTATGCCTCCTTTAATTTTTTTTGCTGGGTATGTAGAAGACAAAATAATTTTCAATGTAGTCTAGAAGACAAATTCTATGCAGTATTTTAAAACCCAGTCCGTTGGTGGTTGCTGCTTATTGGTGGAAAATTCTTTTTGGGCTTAAATGAGTTTTTTTTCTTCAAATTTTACCCTTCATGCCAAAACTACATAATTCTTGATTTTCAAAATTAAAGGTTTGATTGCTCCGGGCCCGGATGGTTTAACGGGGAATTCTATCGTTGATGTTGGCCCTTCATTTGAGACGATATTGCCTGCATGGTCCACTCGTTCTATCAGCATGGCATCAGATATAGGAACATCAGAGCTTTGTTTATTGCCCTCATCGAGGTGGCAAAACTTCCATCTGACTTCCGGCCGATCAAACTCACCACCAGTGCCTACAAGGTGCTTGCGCGCCTTCTTGCCAATCGCCTCAGGGCGGTTCTCCCTATTGCCATTCATCATGGCCAGAGTGCTTTTATCAAGGGAAGAAATATATTAGATTCGACCATGTCATGTCATGAGCTCATTCACCATTATAAGACTTTAAAGCTTCCCAGATTCATCCTTAAAGCTTGATTTTGAGAAAGCCTTTAACAGAGTTAATCGGAAGTTTCTGGACACTCTCCTGGGGAAGATGTGATTTAGGGAAAAATGGCGCTTCTGGATTCAAAGTTGCATCTTCTCTACAAGCTACTCCATTCTTCTCAATGGAACGACCTGCGGGTATTTTAAGGGATCCAGCAGAATCAGGTAGGGAGACCCCCTTTCCCCTTTGCTCTTCAATGTGGTAGAGGAATATCTATCCTCTTGGATCTATTCGGCCAAGAACTTGGGTTGGCTCCTCCCCACGACGGATTGTGCAACCTTTGATGTGCCAATCCTTCAGTTTGCAGACGATACCATTTACTTTGGGGTTGGTACTATGGATCAGATCCGAGAACTGCGTGTTGTATTGGGACTATTTGAATTGGCTTCTGGTCAAAACATTAACTGGAAGAAAACCACCTTCCTAGGCTATCATATCGACTCACCTGTGCTTCAAGGAATGGCTGCCTATTTGGGGTGCTCAGTGGGAAATTTGCCAGTTACATATCTTGGACTCCCACTCTTTGACTCTCGGCCTTCGGCGCAACTTTGGTCCCCCTTATTGAGAAATTTGAGAAGAGACTAGCTACTTGGAGGGGCAAGTTTTTATTTACTGCAGGGCGACTCACTCTCTTCATGTCTTATTTGTTTGGAAAACGTCGACGGATGACGTCAATCTGCCAAACTATTTATTATCCTTCATGCATTGTCCGGCCTTCGTTCGCAACAGGATTGATGCCATCCATCGACGTTTTCTTTGGAAAGGATCAGAGGACACCATTAGATATCATTTGGTGAGTTGGAAGGATATTTGCATGCCCCACAATCAGGGTGGTTTAGGCATTTGGCCTATGAAGGAGATGAACAATGCCCTTATGCTCAAATGGATCTGGAACTTCAACATCAAGCATAACAGCCTATGGGAGATATGGTCAGGTTCTATCTTCAACCTTCGGGTGCCTGGTGGAGGGAGGATGGCGCTACTCACCTCCTATCCCCGATATGAAAATCAATTCAAAAACTCCTCCTAATATTCAAAGATGCTACTTCCTTGCACACAGGCAATGGAAGGACCCTCCTCTTTTGGTTGGATGAATGGTGCAACCCCCGCCCCCTCTCTTAGGACTTCCCAGGCTCTCTAGGGTGGCAGCGAGGGACCTCTCTTGCTCAGTGGCTGATTCTTGGAGAAATCGCTCATGGAGCCTCACGTTTCGTCGAGGATTAAATGATGAGGAAACTTTGGCTTTTTGCTCTCTCCTCTCCAGACTCAACAACATTATTATTCGTGAGCATGCAGTTGATAAACTGACATGGAAGCCAACATTAATGGCCAGTTGCATCCGCCTACTCTCACATTAGAAAGCAAGATTACAGCATGCATGAGCACAAAGCAAACCTGAAATGGAAGCTCTCAACACCTAGTAAAATCAAATTCTTCGTGTGGACGGCCATCAGGGAATAGATCCTCACCTCTGACAACCTCCATAAAAGATGTTACATAGCCCCCGATCGTACTTGTCCCCTTGTGGTGTGTGCGACGTGACAGTCCAACATGTTCTTTTACATTGTGATTTTTCTTGGCAAGTCTGGATGAAGATATTTTAGAAGATTGGACTACAAATGGGGCTACATCAGGACCTTTTCGGCACCTATGAGATGGTTATGGGGATCCCCCTTCCTAGGTTGGGTAAGATAATTCTTTTGGCATGCCTTGCGCATGTCCCATGGTGCCTATGGCTCGAGCAAAATAACTGGAGATTCAACTCTAAGGCTAGCACCTCAGATAATATAGCTTCTCAGGCAGTGGGCTGTATCTCGAGTTGGTTACATACTAGGAAGGAGTTTGCCTATCTATCGGGCATTTCCCTTCGAGAAAATTGGGGTTTGATCGCGCATATGGCGGGCCCCCGCAGGAATCCGGTTATGGCCACCTGGGATCTTCCCCCTTACAATTGCATCAAACTCAATTTTGATGGCAATGCTTTAGGCTGTCCTGGGCCGGCTGGAGATGGTGGTGTTTTCAGAGACAGAAGTGGAGACCCTATTCTATCCTATGTTGGGCCGGTGGGTATTGCTGATTCAAATATTGTTGAAGTGAGTGCTCTTTTATTCGGCGTCCAAATCTTTAAAGAGTGGCTTCATGGCAAGTTGCTTATCGAAGGAGACTCAAAGACTGTCATCAGCTGGTGTTCAAAAAATAGCTTCCCCCCTTGGCGCCACTGGCCAATCACTGATTGTATTACTGATATTTTGTCATCCATTATTTGTAATTGGAACCTCGTTCCTAGATCAGCCAATTCTTTGGCTGATAAATTGGCAAAATTCGGAACCTCTCAACAATCTGCTCGTTTGTGCTCTCTTAATAAAATTCAACATTATTTAAAAAAAAAATTAAAGGTTTGATGTCGGGGACTTAATGATGAGGAAACTTTAGAGTTTTGCTCTCTGCTCTCCAGACTTAGCAGCATTACTATCTGTGAGCATGCAGTTTATAAACCGACATGGATGCCCAGTAAAAATGGTTGATTCTTAGTTGCTTTCACCTACTCTCATATCATAACTGCATGCATGCCTGAGCACAAGGCAAACCTTGCATGGAAGCTCTCAGTGCCTAGTAAAATCAAAATTTTCATGTGGGCGACCATTAGAGACCAGATCCTTACCTCTGACAACCTCCACAAAAGAGACTTTGTCACTCCGGATCGTACTTGTCTCCTTTGTGGTGTGAGTGATGAGACAACGCAGCATGTTCTCTTACATTGTGGGTTTTCTTGGCAAGTTTGGATGAAGATCTTTTAGAAGATTGGCCTCCAAATGGGGCTACATCAGGACCTCTTCGGTATCTATGAGATGGTTATGGGGATGCGCCTTCCTAGATTGGGCAAGCTAATTCTCTTGGCATGCCTTGCGCATAACCCTTGGTGCTTATGGCTTGAGCAAAATAATTGGAGATTCAACTCCAAGGCTAGCACCCTAGACAATACGATTTTGCATGCAGTGAGCCTAATCTCCAGCTGGTTACATACTAGGAAGGAATTTGCCTCTTTATTGGGTGTTTCCTTCGGGAAAATTGGAGCTTGATCCCTCATATGGCGGGCCCTCGCAGGATGCCGGTTATGGCCACCTGGGATCCTCCCCCTTACGATTGCATCAAACTCAATTTTGATGGCAGTGCCTTAGGTTGTTCTGGGCCGGTTGGAGCAGGTGATGTTTTCAGAGATAGTTGTGGAGACTCTATTCTCTCTAATGTTGGACCGGTGGGCATTGATTGACTCAAATATAGCTGAAGTGAGTACTCTTCTATATGGACTCCAAATCTTTAAGGATTGTCTCCATGGCAAGCTGCTTATTGATGGAGACTCAAAGATTGTCATTTGTTGGTGTTCAAAAGATAACTTTCCACCTTGGCGCCACTGGCCTATCATCGATTGTATTGTTGACATTGTGTCCTCAATTCTTTGTAATTGGAATTTCATTCCTAGATCAGCCAATTCCTTGGCTGATAAATTGTAAAAATTCGGAAGCTCCTAGCAATCTTTCGTTGTTTGGAAAGGCTTCCCCCCTTATAATCTGCTCGTTTGAGCTTTTGTTTTCGTAAAATTTAGCACCATTTCAAAAAAAAAAAAAAAATTGAAGGTTTGAAATCTTTTTAAAAAATTTCATGCCCACATGTTCTAGTCTTCTATGTCTAGTGATGTGCTTTCATTTTTTAGCCACAAAATACACAACCTTTTGCTTATCAAGATAATTCATTTTCAGCACATCTTTCCTTTTCTTTTGCTATAAAAATCATATTTGATTTGGAAAACCTATAGTCCAAGGTCTTATATAATAGGGTAGAGGAACATACTTGTAGTACTCATACCTTTGATGTAGCCTTCTCCATCCATCCTTGAGCTTTAAGTGGATGAATAGGCTCTTGTCCCTAACCATATGCCTCAAATAACCGTTGTCTGGGAATCATGTCTTCCTTTCCCATAGCTTTTGAGACATATTTCTTGAGTTTTGACCTGCATTCACAAAAACTGTTGTTTGCTGGTACCCTGTGTGTTTGGTTCTCTAAAGTTAGCTTCATCCTTTGTTCTTTGCCACATTTTTTTCCAAACTTTTTGGCCAATTTGTTTTTCTGCACCTAATCATTATTGGCATGGCCTCTCTTTCCACAATAAGAGCAAGTGACCATCTTGCTTATAGCTATACTACTCACGTTTCCTTGATTTCTAGGGCCTTTGGGGACACTTTTTGTGTCATTGTCCCCACTTGCGTTTTTATTTTTGTTGGATATTCCATAGCTTTGGTGTCCTTGAGGTAGAACTACTAGGCATCTTCATAAGCTTTTTTTGAAGGGGAAGGAACATCCTCAACATCAATAACATTAGAGGAACTAATCAGCAACATTTCAAAAAAAAAAAAAAAAATAACATTGGTGGAACTAGTTTTCAAAAAATAATCTTTGAAATTTCTTAAGCTAGCATTCCCATCATACCCTAGGCCGCTCAAATCAGGAGCTGTCTTATGGGATTGGATCATTGTGTAGAATTGAATATAACTCAAGGAGAATTTTTAAAATCTCTATTTAGAGGATACTTTCTTTCTCAAGAGAGGCCTTCGAGGTCTTATGCTTCTCAAAGCTAATGCAACTATCATGCAATTTCTCAACATCTACGTACTCCTCACACTAGAGGCATTTTTCATGCAACTTGACCAAGTCCTCATACTCATCATTCAAGTGCTGCTAACCTCTAGGACTATTCTTTGTGCCATTTTGCATATTTTTCTTTCATTGGACACTCCCTTGCCCTTGACCTCCTTGGATGCATTCCTTTGGCTTGTAGAACTGCTAGGCACTTTGACATTCCTCCTAGATGGGGTAGGAGCATCCTCGACCTCAACAACCTTGAAGCAGCTGAACCTCATAAAGTAATCTTTAAAATTTCCTAAAGCTAGCATTTTCAACATTGCTTAGGCCACTCATAACATGAACTGTTGGTTTTCTGCAACTGACTTACAACATTGACTACAGAGGAAATGTCTAGTCAGGTCATTATGACATAGATCAACTTACCAGAAGCCTCCTATATTTATTTCACCCTTATGATAAGACTGCTCATCATGCAAGTTCACATCAGCTTCCATATGAGTCTCCACTAGTTTGGCACCCATTAATCCTGATTCAAATAACAATTGAGTAATGGCACCGCAGACAATCAATGCTGACATCACTTCAATCTTCTTCAACTAATGGCTAATTTCAATCCAAACAGCATGAAGAACTAGGTTAAACACTGTCAAAACAACAGAGCAACACCTCTACTCTCATTCATGCAGCATGTACAATCAGTGTTGCATCAATTTAAAGAGCCATAAAGACCTGGAAGGTCTGCACCAAAAACTTATGCTCTAGGTCGATTCAATACTCACTTAGGGACACAAACATATTAGAAAAAAGATTAAACAGCACGGGCAGCCATTAACCAATTGGTTATATCATGAAAAGTGAGGAGGATCTGACATGGAAGTTCCTTCAGATGAACAAAAAATCAGATTTTTACCTCCTTTGTAACAGGCTTCCCTCCTTTGTAAATTGCTCTTTTGAGCTTTTGTCTTAATAAAAATCAGCATCATTTAAAAAAAAAAAAAAAAAACTAGGTCAGTTTACAAAAAAATTACAGAAATACTTCCAAATGCCTCTCTGTCTTTAAGACATGGAAAACAGTACATTCTTCGTTAAATAATAAGCACGATACATAATGGCCTATAGCTCAACTTAGGAGAGGAATAATTACATTACGTAAATGACCCAATGCCCGTTAGGGCTGTATTTTGAACAGATATCTTTTAGCTTTATAGTTATCTAATTATCAAGGCCTGATGTTCCCTTGAATAATGTGGCCTGAGGGGATATTTGGTTCTTTTACTTGTGGGTAAGTTGGGTAATCATCCCTCTCTCTCTTGGGGTACCTACTTATCTCCTTGGGTAGTGCTTTTGTGCTTAGAATAGTGCCGAAATCTGTAATTCACAAGAGGGAAATTTTCGTAATTGGTCTTGTATTATAGTTAATATAGAGAAGATTAGGTGCTAAGCTGACCCCCAATCAAGTTGTCTTCTCTCTTGCAACAGCACCCATTCTCCCAAAACTGTCTCTTCTTTCTCCGTAATTGACACAATTGTACATGGTCAAACTGGTTCTAGTCACATGGATTAAATCTTACATAAGGGGTGTTGGATATGCCATGCAGGTTCTTCAGTACCTGTTGGAGGATGTCTCTGATTTCTTATCAATGCATTATGGGTCTATAGAAGCAACAAGAAAGTTTGAACTAAATGAGGGTTGCATTGATGTACTTCAGGCTTTCATTGATTATGTATTGGCAAGAGAGAATGAAAACTTTCGTGCCAGAAAACGTGACAATGAAAATTCTGTTACCTTGACCACAATTCATCAGGTTCTTTTTCATCACCGTGGAGATTGTTTGTTCAGTTTTTTAAAGCTGATGAGACTCATCATTTGCCTTGTTTGCAGTCCAAAGGTTTAGAGTGGGACACAGTTTTCATTGTGAAGGTATGGTGTATCAGTTATGTATTCCTTTAAAATGGTTGGAAGATCCCTATAAAGCATCTGTCTGGAACTGGGAGTAATAAACACTGTTCTCTCTCAGCAATTAGCTAGTTCTTCTTGTTTCGTTCCTAATGTGGTTTTCCTTCTAAGGATAGGCAAATGAAACTGAAATTCCTTTACTGCATGAATTTAATGGTGGCGTGGAATGTGGGAGCAATCTTGAGGTCAGTTTGCATTTCTATGAGTTGCTGGTTTATACTTTTCTTATACAAGTTTAGTATAACCATTATGATGCCTTATTGAAAGTCTATGATAGGAGGAGCGCCGGCTGATGTATGTGGCTATGACTCGAGCTAGGAAAAGGTTGTTCATCTTGTATGTTACTCTGGATTCATATTGGCAGGTGACGGTTTCTTGTAAGATTAGTTTTCAAATTACCCTTCTTCCTAATTACACAAGAAAACAAAAGAAAGAAAAGGAAAGACTTTTACTCTTCCAGCTCATCTTGCTTTGTGTGATCTGTTTTTCAGCTGCTACTCCCATCACGTTTTCTGAAAGAAATCCCATGTCATCTCCTTGAACACCAGGTATTGACTGTTTCATGTACTTGTACTATGTCTAGTTTTAGCACAGGTGCACTGCTTCTAAAACCCCTAATTTTTTGTAGTTCATACTCTTTTTGACTAGTTGTCTGTGCATGACAGTGGCTGTTAGTGGGTGATTAATATTCAATATTAATAGATGGGTTTGGAAGATCTTTAGTGTATTGGAAAAAATACTTTTCAACTTGGTCTAGTCATTTTGGGATGAATTGGAATAACTTCTGCATGGGATGGATTGGACTAGCTTCTGGCCTTTATGTGTGCTGCATGTTTGAGGCTAGTAACTTGGGTGAGTGAGGTTCGTGCGTAGATCATTCTGCATTGGCCAAAAACATGGGGGTTCCTAAACTTCTACAAAATTACTTTCATTTAGGATACAAATTGTTGAAGTTGCACGGTTTATCTTTTCTTTATCTTTTTAATCTATAAATGGCACAATGTTTGACATTGTTTGGGCTAGAATACTGAAAGTAGCAAAGGCATTATGCTTTTTTAGGGTGATTCAACGCTAGTGTGTCAACTTGTTCTTTAGCTCATGATTACTTTAGAGGGTTTGACTTATGCTAGCTGCGATTGTGAGGGCATGACTTGTGGTAGTTAGAATAGCAAGGGCTTGGGTTATGATAGTTGGGATAGCTTGATCATTCTTACTCATGATTAGTTTTGTAAAAATGTACAAAATAAGGAGAAATAAAGGTAAGAGAAGGAAAAATAGAAGAGAAGAAATTGAGGAGACTGGAGCAGCCATTAGGGTCTGGAATTAACCCATTGGGATAGCCTCTGGAAGGAAAGGAACTCCAGACGGTTTGACTATACTTCCCGCTCTGCTGCTGAGGTTTCCTTCACTGCCACTGGGCTCATATCTATCTGGATCTGCACCCAGAAAGAGTTTGCCTGCCTCTTTTGTGCCCCAGTCCGCACCAATTGGAAGATTATTGCTCAAATGTTTGTCCCCACTACCCCCAACCGAGTTGTTGATTGGGGAGCCTTCTCCCTCAGAATATTATAAGTTAAAACTTTGATGGTAGCGCTTTTGGGAACCCGGGTTTGGTGGGGTGATTTTTTATCCAGGGGGCATTGCCATCCTCTCTTACTCTGGCCCTTTCAGAATTGTTGACTCAACCATTGCTGAGCTCTCCGGTCTCCTTCATGGCTTGCGAATTTTTCAAAACTGCTTAGTGGTTCTTTTATTGTGGAGGGAGACTCCAAGATTGTCATTGGATGGTGCTCCACCTCATCCTTCCCCCCATGGCATCATTGGCAGATTTTTCTTGATATTTTGGACATCGTATCCACCGTTTCTTGTACTTGGTCTCATGTACTTAGATCAGCTAATTCGGCTACTGATTTGTGTGCTAAATTAGGCCCCCTTCAATCTCTCGTTGTTAGGGGAGGTCTCTCTTGATGTATCTTCTCTTTCTTTGAAATTAAATTATCAACATTTCAAAAACAAAAAAAGGAGATACACCCATGACGACCAATTAAAGTAATCAACAAACGAAACAAAAAACTGGAGACCAAAGATACTAGGTGGAAAACAGACTAGGGGCCCCATACATTTGAGTGAACTATTTCAAATAAGCTATTACTATTTTTATTTATTATTATTTTTTTGAACGATGTAAAAACTTTTATAAAAGGAGTGAAATATACAAAACTAACCATTTAAAAAAAAAAAAAAAATATATATATATATATATATATACACAAACTTAACTAAGCGGGCCTTCCTCCACAACAAGGTGTTGGAGGGAAACACCCAGCTGAGCTTGAGAATCTGCCAAGTGATTGGCAGACCTAGGGATGTGTACAATTCAAATGAGAAGTTATATTACATACTTCAACGTAAATGTCCCAATGCTGCCAAGGAGGATTGTCTGCCTTTGTGCACTACTCAATGACAATCTTGGAGTCGCCTTCAATAAGGAGGGGGCCCACAAGATGACCCTAGAAGACTTGAAGCCCGTTGAGTAATCCGGAGAGTTCTACAATGGTGGAGTCGGAGATCGGAGATTCCCAATGGGCCGTGAAGGAGTAAAGGATTCTACATTTAACCTTGACACATCAGGTGTGTGTCCACCTGTAAACATTTGTAGCTCATACATGAACAATGTTATTATTACTTGTTAAAATTTCATTTAAATCTTTCATTACTGTCTTCTACCAGTATCTCAAAGAGGAGGATTTGAGTTCTGTGAGTAGGATTCATCCTACATAAATTAATATCAAGAAATACCCGTTGGCTATTAGTTAATGAAGACCTGCCTAACTTCAACTGGTCATTTTAGGATGGACTTGGACTCAAATTTAACAAGCTGGATGATTAAAAAATGCACTTATAATGCATGGCATGTTATCTTATACAGGACTTGCACTTTCTTTGATTGCTTAGCTTGTAGTTATTTAGTATTATGTGAGGATAACTCTTAATAGTTTTGTTGGAGATTGGTACTTGCTCCGTCTCAATGAGAATTGGGTATTGATTCATTTGGTACAGTAAACAAATGCTGTTTAAAGTCAGTTTTAAGGGTTTTCAAGGCAGCCAAAACTATATTTTTTTGTATGAAAGGCTCTTGAATTATTCACCTTTGACTATTTAGTTTTTGTTCTGGTTTAAGACTGTGAGGTACATGGGAGGGAATCAGGCTGGTGTTTCAAATTGTGCTGTTCAATCGCCTAACTCAATTTCAAGAAAGGAACCATCAATAGTAGCATGTGGTGCCAACATCAAAGTTGATGAAATTGCTTCAAGTGATTCAATGGAACTCGCAGAGGCAAATAGTGGAAATGTGTTCTTAAGGAGGTACAATATTATACATCCTATGAATCCATGATGTCTCACTAGCTTATGGAATAAAATCATTTAAGACAAATTAAGTTGAAATCTGCCCCCGAAGCTAGGTTCGTATTTTCCAACATTTTGTTGTGGGTGTGTCTCTCCAACACTTTGTTGTGGAGTCAGGCCCCCAAAGCTAGGTTTGTATTTTCTTCCCCTTGTTTATCAATATACACACTTTCATAAAAAATAAAAAAGTTGAAATCTGCCTACTTTCTTCCTGATTACTTTATGCACATCTTTTTGCAGGTTTAGTGTTAATGATCGATCAACGGTTTCTCATATATTCCATCAATGGGCCAAAAAACAAGCATTTCAGGACCCTAAACGATTACTTGATAAGGTCATGGATTCATTGACTTGAAATATAAAATTCTTGTTGAGTTCTTTTAATAAGTGATTAAGGGAGAGAAATAGAGAGGAGAGAGTGAAGAAAGCATATGAAGTTGCTGCAGATAGATCTCTATTTTTTAGGTGTTAAGGATGACCTTTTATTTAGACTTGTTAAAATACAATTCCAGGGATATTTTGGTCATTTTTATTTTCCACATTACATTTTCCTCTTATAGTATAGCGATTAGATAGAAAATGTCTTATTTTATCTCTAGTTAAATTTTCATTCAATTTATACATGTATTTTAGGAGATGTAATTTTGAGTATTGAGGGGCATTTTTGTCCTTATGTAAACTTTTACTTAAACCCTGATTATAAAAAAGCTGGAAGGACCTTTTTGGTTCGCATTCCAAGGCAACAAAGTTGCTCCTCTTCCAGAACTCTTTTTCCTCTTCTATTTTCTCCCCAAATTACATTTTTTTTCATGGTATCAAAGTAACAATGCAAGTTTTGGGCAGGTTTCTTTCGATTTTGTTGATCTTCTCTCCATTTTCAGCAATCTCTTTTTAGATTTTTCCCAGATTTCTAGACTGGTAGGGTAAAAATTCCAATTTTTCCCTTTTTCCTGGTTATCTTAGCCTATTGGCTAACAATTATTGCTTCTAAAGCTCTCAAAAAGAATCTGGATCCAAACATACCTATTTTTAGAGGAGATTTTCACCATCTCTTTCTCAATTAATGATTTTTCTAGAATGACTAATATCCGAGCATAATCTAGACGATACCGCATATGGGTCGATTCATCTATCTTCTCAAGCTTGCCAAAAATATTTACAATGGCAATAAAGGTATCATCATGCTAATATTCTAGAGGAAGACCATAGATTTTTATCCATTAGCCATTAGAAACATTTGGTGGAGTCCAAACGTAAAGATGGGAAACCTTGAGTTCTTGAGCAAGAGGAATATCCAAAGCTGAATGTTTTATCTTCTAAACTTCGGAATGAGATTAGCCATGAGTGACTCCCTAAATATGAAAAATGTGGAACATATAGTAATTGAAGACGATCAACAAACCATCTTGAAATCTAGAATTCCTCCTCAAGAGCACAATCAACCTAAGCTACAATAGAATATGCTAATTTTCCACAATTTTCATCAAGAATTTGATCAGGAATAGATATTTCTAGTGTTTTTCGAAGGTTCAGGTTGCACAAATGCAGCATTCGAGATACGAACCTCTTTCTACAACATAGGAGAAAAGTGATGGCCTAGATTTGAAAATGTTTTCTCTGTTGATTTTGGAGGTTCAAAGATATGGAGATGATCTAATAATGTCTTCCATCCAAATCCAATATTGGTAGACTCTTGGAAATAAATACATCCCATGATAACACTTTGTCGAATTTCAGTGATTTTACAATCCCTTCCTCGATATTGTAAAACAGAGAAGTAGAAAACCGAGTCAATCCACAACTCCTTTGTGAAAATTTTTTAGTCGTGACTACTTCGAATTGCTTTGTGAAAGAATGACATGCATGCATTGGGATTGAAATAAAAGATCTTTTCATGTCATTCCTCACTGTGAGCCTCATAATAGGTCCTTTTCGAGTATTGACTCTTTGAATATTGAAGGATGAAGAATCGTACCCAAAAAAATTGTTTGCAACTTCCACTATTGAAGAACTTGATCTCTTGTTGTTACGTACAACTCGCCAATCGGAATTATCATCATTCTCTGGATGTCCACATATAGCATCTGCATCTACACATGAAAGCTCATTTTCTTTTTGTTGATGTCGTTTCTGATTTTCCTCTCTGGTTCATTGATCCTCATTGTTTGGAGTAGAGCTTCGTCTCCTTCCTTGATTACCAGTTCGATACACGGATCCTCCTGATACCTCTTTTCCTTTCTCAATCCTTTCCTGTCTTGCTTTCTCATGACGTCTTCCTTCAGCATCCCGTCGCTCCCTCTCTCTCTCACTCATCTCTCGTTTTTTTTTTTTTTTTTTTTGTGGCTCTCATGATGATAATATGGTATTACAATTAGTAAGGTCACCTCCATATAAAACTATCCTTGTGTTGGAGCTAATGAGGATCCATATATGAGGCAAAGCATTGAATATAAACCCGTGTGGATTTAGGTTTAGAAACATCTGTCTTTATTGCATGGGAAGAGACCTTTAAATTTCTGCTACTTAAATTTAGAGGAGTTGACTTCGATTGTTACATCATATACTTGCTTCATGATAGGAGGTTAAAATGAAAAAACTAAAAGTGCTTTTTTTAAATAATTTTGTTTACAAAGTAAAATATATTATTGCTAATGAATTATTTAACTTTATTTGATGATTATAGTCAACATGAATACATCATTTTTTTATCTATATCATTTGTAACCAAATATGTAGCAAGTTTCATTTCAACTCTCATCCATTTTTATTCAAGTTCCTAAACTGGTACCCACTTCCTTAAATTTTCATGAAGTTTCTTATGAAACAGCAGTGAGAGAAACTTAAGTGTGAGTGAGGATGGTGGAGCATGAACGTGAATTGAGACAGGGAGCGAGAGAAGCACGTTTGCTCTCTCATAAACTTTATCTATAATAACTATTACAATTAGAATCAAGATTAAACTAAACTTCCCAAATCCCAATTACACCCATATTGAACTTGCTAAATTAAATATAAAGAGACATAAAACACAACTATGAAACTTCTTGTACACGTCATCTTCATTCTAGCTTCTTTTTGAGCTTGCTCCAATTGTAAGACCTGCTCTTCATAAGACTTGCCTTAGATTTCACAAAACCAGCTTCTTTCACATTTCTCAAACCTTTCCTGTTCATTTCTTACCTTTACTCTTCCTACATGTTTTAGTCGCATTTCATGTTTCATTTTGTCATTTCATTTCCCATTGTCAATTCCAATTTGGGCAATTATGGACCCAATCAGGGCTCATGCTTGGGTTTGCTTCTCTTTACCTTCAGGTTGGCTTTGTGATTGATGAAAGACTTGGACTGAAGACAAGCAAAAACAAGGTATTATGGCGTTTGTATTACATTTCAACAATATTTTTTGCTGATATTTCTCAGTCCAAAGTGTGTTTTGTGCTCATCTTCTTTCTATCATTCATTACATGGTGGTGGAGACACAATTGGAGTCTTTAGTTGCATAAATTTTCTTGCTTTTGCTCAATTTTATGTTTTATTTGGACTCCTATGGTTGCTGACAAGTGTTTTGTAATGCAACATGCTTATTTGAGAATATTGTTCTTTAACTTGCCTTTTTTTTTTTTTTTTGCTACTAGAATTAATGGCATTTTTGGTTTTACTGTTTTCATCATGTTATTGATGAGTAAATTCATAACAAAGCTGTAGTGTGAAATGCTATTTGTTCCATCCTGTCAGATGTTTACTATTGACTACATATATTATTGTTATTCAAATGATTCATCAATCAACCTATTTGCCACTCTGATCTCAACGTATCAGCTCCTTGTTCTTTATTCTATTTTGTGTTTGGTGATGCCTGTATTTTTCAGGTTTATTTTTACTTGCTTCAAACCCTGTCCAATATGTTTTAGTAGGATTAATCCCACAAAGGTTTAAGTTTGGAAAACTCCTGGGGTATTAGTTCAGAAAAGACTTTTTCACATTGGCTAGTCATTTTAGAGTGGAATTATACCTAACTTTAATGCGGTGCCAGAGCACAATGCTTATTTTGTGGGGCTTAGTTTGTGCCTTGTTTATGTTGATGACATATCAATACCATTGCCTGTTTGGTTAGGTCTGGTGGTAAAGGAAAATGTTATTAGGAATAATTTTACGAAAGTTATAGTTTGCGAAAAACATATAAACTTAATTAGTCATTTTGGAATAAACTGGACCTAACTTAAATCACGTTTATTAGTAGTGGAGGTCCTGTGTCCAACAGTCACATATTTTTCTAAGTATGGAAGATTACCGTTATTCCTTCTTTCAGGATCCAAATTCCTATCTGTATATTGAATGGCTTATTACAAAATAAAAAACGGTCCATGGTAACCGTCTTTGTATTCTTTCAAGATATTTGAGTTCTTTTAATTTTCTTGTTTGTTACCTTAGGGTGTTTTACGTGCACTAAAGGGATCCTTGAACTGCGATGAAGCTTTTCAATATGCTCAGTATGTAAGTTACTGGTATTTGCATAGTTCAGTTTCTGTTAAGTATTACGTTATATTATCTTTTTTTTTTTTTTACTATTATTTAGCATACCACAGTAATAAGCTCCATAATATGGCTATGCAGAGCTGAGAATTTCATAGTATCCTATAATTAGCTATTATGCTTTTATACCTTCATCTGATAATTTTCTTTTGATAGGTTCTGAGATGGGGGCAGATTCCTGCTGATAAGCGTGCCCACCTAATTAGAGAAAAACAGGTAAAGCTTCACTTGTCTTGTAACCTTCTTACTTTGTCTTGATTTTGGTTGGTATTATGAAGACCTACAATATTTTAACACTTGTATTCTAAAGTCAAAGTTACTGAGTGTGCATGTGTAGAATGTATAGAAGAGTTATGTTTCTTTTAAATATATTTCTAAATTAATGAAGTCAGGTCATTTAAAAAGAAGTTAAATCGCTTTGCTAACTGGTAGAATGTAGTCTTGGTTTGAGTAGGTTTGAGCTCTCCTTCCATTTCTATTGTGATAGGTATTTCAGTGTCCATAAGTAGAGACATTAACTGATCCAGTGGAACAGTTTGATGCCTTCCTTTTCTTTCCTATCAAGTCTCAAACTCTTTTGTCTGTTTCCAATCTCGCTCTCTGCCCTCTTTCTTGTTCTTAATTTTAACTTTATAGAATGTGATTGTTTTTTAATCTTCACATTTGTTCATGACTAGAATGAAAAATTAGAGATTTAGATGAGACAAGAAGAGAAATACGTTAAGAAGAGCTTCAGAGAGGAGCAGTAGCTGCTGCCTTGGAGTGCGTGACTGAAAAAGCACGCCCCCTCTTTTAATCAGGGTTTAAGTGATTTTTACATAAAAGACAGAAAAATGCCCCTCAAGACACAAACTTACATGTCTTCTAGCATATACCTCTAAAATGAATAAAAAATTAACCATAGGCATATGAAGATATTGCCTACCTAACTGACATCATACAAGATAAAAACAAAGTATATGAAATGACCAAAATACCTATAAATTGATATTTTAATACTCCCCTTCAAGTTGGAGAGTAGATATTGAATAACCCCAACTTGTTACAAAAGGATACATGTGCAAGTCTTCTCAATGGCTTGTAAACACATCTCACAACCGGTCTAAAGACTTCACATATGGAGTTACCTCCTTTCCTCGCATAACTGCATCTCTAATAAAATGGTAATCAATCTCTATATGTTTAATTCTCTCATGGAATATTGGGTTGCTTGCAATGAAGATGGTCGCTTGACCTTCACACTTGATGACTATAAGATCTGGTAACTAGAAACCAAATTCAAGAAGAACATACATAATCCACATAAGCTCATGAACCGTGTGAGACATTGCTCGATATTCGACCTTTGCACTAGATCTAGCCATGACTATTTGTTTTTTACTTTTCCAGCTTACCAAGTTACATCCAGCAAAACAACAGTAGCCTGATGTAGACCGTTTGTCCATCTTATACCTAACATAATCAATATTAAAATGTCCAAGTACATCAATCTGTTTGTTCTGAGTATACAACAGACCCTTTCCAATTGCACCCTTCAAATACTTTAAAATCCGTTCAGCAGCTTCTAAGTGTACTTTCTATGAAGTTTCCATGAACTATCTCATTTTGTCTCCTTCAATTCTTTGTCTGATATTATTGTAAGTTTGCTTTGTCCATCTCCACTTGCACTATTCCTTCTTCAATACAGGATGCTTTGTTGACTCCTCATTGGAAGAAAGTAATGGATGTTAAGATGGAAGCATTAATTGATAGGGGGACTTAGGAGTTATGTGATCTACCTCCGGGTGTTGTTGGAGTTGGATGTCAGTGGGTCTATACTGTTAGATATAACTCTGATGGATTTGTTGAACCATACAAGGCTCGTCTTGTTGCCAAAAAGTATATGCGAACATTTGGTTTAGATGTTTTTGAAACTTTTTCTCCGGTTGCCTGCTTGTCTTCTATTTGTATACTTATTTTTGTTGCAGTCCATCAAAGTTGGTCTTTGTTCCAATTGGATATTAAAAATGCCTTCTCATATGTTGACTTTGAGGAGGAAGTCTATATGGAGCAACCTCTAGGGTATGTTGCTCAAGGGGAGACACATAAGGTATGTTGACTCAAGAAGGCTCTTTATGGTTGAAAACAGAGTCCGCGAGCATGGTTTGAGAAATTTAGTTAAGTGGTTATATCGTTGGGATTTCGTAAGCTATTGTGATCACTCACTATTTATTCTGAAACGACCATCTAGAATTATTATCTTGTTGGTATATGTCAATTATATCATCCTGTTTGGGAGTGACAGATCAGGCATTGAAAAAGTTAAATTCAATTTGGCAAAATCATTTTCAAACTAAGGATCTGGGTCAATTGAAATATTTTTTAGGTATTGAGGTTGTAAGAAGCAAGGAAGGAATAACTTTGACTCAGGGGAAATATGTCACTGATATGCATCAAGAATATGGATTTTTGGCGGTGAAACTTGCGATTATGATCTTCATGATGATCAAAGTCCATAACTGAAAGATAAAACAATGTATCGAAGACTAGTAGGCAAACTCATCAATGCTACAATGACTAGACCAGATATTTTATTTGCAATGAGTGTGGTGAGTCAGTTCATGGAGCATGTACGTAAAATTCACCTAGAGGCTATACAGAGAATCTTGAAATATCTAAAGGGGGCATCAGGAAAAGGTCTCATTTTCAAACCTAATAATCACTTGAGGATTGAATTTTTCTCTAATGCTGACTCTGCAAATTCGAAGCATGACAGAAAATCAACCAAAATGCCCTTGTTTTTGTTTTTTCAACAAAAGTACTTGAGGGGGCCCAAATCATTCTTTTGAAAATGTGTGGCCTAGTATTGTTTAACTTCGGTAATGCCTTCAAGATCATCCTCAGACAGTCCAATATCACCTACATAGACCACCAAATAACTGCATCAGTCTTCCGAGTATGAACATATAATAATTACATTGGCTCTGGTAGAACCAAAACTGCATTACTATAGTGCTAAATTTATCAAACCATGCCCAGGGACTGTTTAAGCCCATAAATGACCTTTTGTAGCTTACTTACCTTCCCTATCTCCCCTTGAGCAAGGTTGCTCCATATAAACTTCTTCATTTAAATTTCCATACAAGAAGACATTTTTCACACCAAGCTGAAAAAAAGGCCAACTTCTATTAGCAGCTACAAAGATTAACATATGTACCGAAGTAAGTCAGGCTACAAGAGTGCCTCAAACACATAAACACTAAAGGTTTACGTATATCTTTGCTACCAATTGGGCCTTGTGTCGTTCAATAGAGCCATCAACATTATATTTTATAGTATAAACCCAACGTCACTCCACAATAATGGCCATTGTCGGAGGATCACATAGACGCCTAGTTCCCCGAGACAGAAAAACACTCATCTTATCAGTCTAGCTCGTTTCCACTCTAGAGAACACAACTTCCTGCACTAACGGTGTGTAGTAAAAGTAGACAAGGACAGCGCGAAGGATTTAAAAGAATGAGATAAAAAGTCATGAGAAACATATTTAGAGATAGGATGGGAGGTGCAAGAGCGTTTACATTTCCGTAGACTAATAAGTAAGTGCAAATCTGATAGAACAGCACATGCTGGCAAAGAAGAAAACAATTGAGCATGAGAAGGTAGCTCTGTAGAGTTATCTATTGGAGGCATTGTAGGAGCACAAGGATGGCTACTATAAACACAAAGAGGCAAAGAGGAACCTGATGGAGTTGGGACATCCAAAACAGCAACTGGAATTGAACTATCTGAAGAAGGCATAGAAGAAACAGGGATCTCACTAGAGGACTCAATATGGAGTATGCTCAGGCACAAGCACAGGCCCATCAGCTAACACATGTCTTTTGGTGAACACGGTCATATTTGTACCCTTTTTGTCAACAATAGTACCCTAGAAAGATATATTTTATTGACTGAGGTGACAACTTATCAACTGAAGCTCCAAATATGTGAACAAAACAAGTACAACCAAAAACACGAGGTACATCATAAAATAGTTTACAATTCAGTTTTAAAACCTAGAAAAGAACCTACCCATTCAAAACAGAGAAGGGCATGTGATTAATTAGGAAACAAGAAGTTAAAACAGCATCCCCCAAAACGTCTTAGGAATGTTCATGTGTAGTAATAATGTTTGAGTAGCCTCAAGAAGACGTTTGTTTCTATGTTCAACTATCCAATTTTGTTGAGGAGTAAGGATAAGAGGTATGATGGCTAATATTATGGGAGGCACAAAAAGTTGAAAACTTATGATTAAGATACTCCAACCCATTATCAATACAAAGCATGAACACAAGCACCAAATTGATTTTTTATTTCGCTAAAAAATTTAGGAATACATCAAAGACTTTGGATCGCCCATCGGAGATGCACCCAAGTTACTTGACTAAAATTATCCATTACATGAAATTAAATGGATCCCATACATCTTAATGAATTAACACAACATTTTGGTGCTACAAATAGAACTAACTAGGAAATTGGACTGATGACATTTTCCCAACTGACAAGACTCGCAATCAAATGAGATATTTACTGGCTACGAAGGAAACTACTGATGCAGATTAACTGGTGGCGGATGTCCCAAAAGTAGATACCATAAGTAGGATGAATTTGTAATAGAGGGTCCCACAACTTGAGAAACTGATACATCATCCAGCATATAGAGTCATCCCTTCTCATGTTTGGAACTAATCGTCTTCTTCGTCTATAAGTCTTGGAAAACACAGGTAGTAGGATAAAAAGTTAGGCAACAATTTAAAGATTTTGTAATGTGACTCACAGACAAGAGATTAATTGAAAACTTGGGAACAAATAGAACAAAGTCTAAGGTATCTGTGGGGTAGTGTGAACAGTACCTTCCCCCTGAATGGGAGAGGTGGACCCATCAACCAAAGTAACTCTTTGATATGAAGAAGAAGGATTAATAGACTAATGCACGGAAGACATACCTGACATGTGGGTAGAGGCTCTTGACTATTAGTTAGGAAGGAGAGTGGAATACATTCAATGCAGTCATATATGTACTTACCATGATGGCACTTGCTCAGGACGAATGAGTCTCTATAGTCGGAGAAGTAATAGATGATGTAATCAATTGGCCCAATCGTTGTACTAACTACTGAATTTCTTCATAAGAGCCAGTGTGAGTAGAGTTGTATTTTTCTATGATTATAGAGTTGGCCTAGGCAGGTTTACCAAATTTCTCATAACATTTTTTAGAAATATGGTTTGACCTACCCTTGTGAACACATTTCAGATCTCCTCTATCATTTTGACCATGGCCATAGGTAGAGAAGGAGCGACCTCTATCTCTATTATTATCACCATGAAACTGACCATCAAATATGCTAATAGAGAGTTGGAGGTTAAGAGCAGTTGCATCTAAGAGACTTCCACCTAAGTCATTTTTACTCACTATTGCACCTTCAACCCGAAGAACCCTATTAAAGGCCTAATCTAGGGTGACAATATCTTCATTGGCCAGTAGTTGTGCTTAAATGGCATCATTCTCAGAGCCCAAACCGTCTAGAAATTGGGCTACTTGAATCTAATTTTCCTTCTTGTGAATGTCTTCAACATTTGCAGTAAATGGATGGAATGTGTTGATTTTTTGTAGTACATCTCTCATCTCAGTGAAGTAATCTGTCATTGATTTAGTGTCATGCCTTATGTTAAAGTATCTCACATATCACTCACAGATTTTTGAAAAGTTACTTTTCGGAGACAGAATAGATGCTAAGGTAGTCCACATTGTCTTAGTAGTACTTCAACCAAAAATTTACTCAGTAAATTGTGACTCCATACTGTTGACCATGTCATCACTAAATTAACTTCAGCTAACCAATCCTCAGTGATAGGTATAGGGGGATCATTTGTTATGTATTCGGCCATCATTCTGGCCCTCAAATACTTCAAAACTGACCGTGACCAGTTGACATAATTCAATCCATTCAAGTGGTTCGTAGTTATTTGAATAAGTTGAGAGAATTTCACATCGGAGCCCCCATTGATACTCTAGACAGTAACTTGCGTGCTAGATTCAGCCATTAAACACCACAAATTACCTCAATTGAGTGTAACAATGCATCAACCAATCAATTGGGAACCTTTTCCCCAAAATTCTATGTATGCGTTGTTAAGTGGGTCTCACAATTGAACCGCTTGGGGCAATCCAATAGTAATCCCAATCAATTTCCAATGAATAACAATCAATCTCAGCAATCAAGACCAGGAATTGAAGAATAAACAACTCAATTGCATGAAATTCATGAAATATGGGTGACGCATCCAATTGACACAAGCAAGGTAGAGGGTGACGCTGGCAGTATTGGAGAAATTCTTCAAATTGAGATCATTAAATGACTCAAAAGCCCAATAATCTTTTAATTAGGAGTAGTAGCTATGAGCCAAGAGGCTAATGGCAGGTAGATAAAAAAGAAAAAATTATTTTTTTACCTTACAAGTCTAGAAATCTGTGGAGATCCTCCAATAGCTTGCTGAAGATTGAAGAACCACAAAAATGATAGAAATCTGCCCAAGAAATGCTTTATCACTCTGATACCATGAAAAATCAGTGATTTGGATGAGAAAAGAAAAGACATAAGTGAAGAAGAGCTCTGGAGAGGAGTAGCACCTGCTGCCTTAGAGTGCTTGCATGAAAAAGTACGCCCCCTCTTCTTTTAGTCAAGGTTTAAGTGATTTTTACATAAAAGACAAAAATGCCCCTCAAAGTATAAACTTACATATATATATATATATATATATATATATATATATATATATATATATATATATATATATATATATATCCTAGAATACACTTCTAAAACGAATGAAAATTGAACCATAGGCATATGAAGATATTGCCTACCTAACAGACATCATATAAAATAAAAACATAATATATAAAATAATCAAAATACCCATAAACTGATATTTTAACATAGATAATAACCCATAATTAAATATTAAAGAAAAAAAGCAGGCAAGTTGTTTGTCCTATAATAAGATTTAATCTATTACTTGAATTTAGAGGTGAATCCACTTACGTATTTACATTAAGGAAAACGATAGGCGAGAAAAAAATAGTTTGTTCTTTTTCTTGTTTACATTTCAGTATCAGTTCAGAATGAAATCTAGCTATGAGATTATGAGTGGGTTGGTCATTTTCTTATCTTTCAGGAGCATTTCCAGAAACAGAGGATTGAGAGTTCAATGAGCTCATCTGCAGCAACATCCAAACAGGTAATGTGAGCTGATTTAAAGCTGTTTTGAGAGTTTTCCATAAAATCATTTGACGCTGCTTACATTTCTCTGCTTTGTTCTGTATGCATTGTCTTATCTGTGATGCTCATGCAGATTGCTTTCCTCCAGGGTCTGGGATGCACTGTTGTCCCAACTTCACGTCTTCACGCTTCTCGTCTAATTGAGCAGTACAAATCTTTGTGAATAACCTAAAACTTATGTAGATAACTGTATAGATTACTCTATAAATTTATAATTTAAATATTTGTGGAATAAAAGAGGGATTTTTCATGCTTAATTGTTGGTTGTGGTGTTTGTGGGTCTTATAAATTCTTACTCTTTCTTATGTGCGTGGATGTTCAACTATTAAATCATATTTTCTTATGTTGAAATTGAAATTTCTTTGAACATATTGCCCTCTTTCTAGTAAACAATCTTAATGTGTAAATTTCTTTATCCAAATTTTCATTTGCATTTTGCCCGATTACGATTTGTTGTTCTTCAGGTCCATCTGTAAAGGGTGTAAACAAAAGTCCTTGCATCAGACTTCAGGTGATATTATTGCCCGTCAAAATAAAATATAAATATAAATATGTTATTCCGTTTATTTGTATGTTAATGTGAGTAAAACCTATGGTCCGATTTCATCTCAATTAGATGAGGATACTATGGTTTTCATGGCAGTATCTCTCTCGCTGCCACTAAAAAATTTATTCGCTTAGAGTGAATTTGTCTTGAGTCTTACGAGCGAATGCTCCACCTACAAAGACTTGTCAGTTGTGTGTGTGCTTTGTTACTAGTCCTCTTTATTTTATATTTGAGGAGAAGATGGGCCAAGTCAAGCAACTATATGCTGCTGAGGAGACCTCGGCTGACAAATCTTATGCCGCCAAGAGGACCAAATCACCGAAGTTGGATTACTTTGCCCCCCACATTGAAACGAGACTAGAGGAATTTCAATGACGACCAGTAGTCCCTGTTGTAATTCCCTATCTTGAGAATTTTCTGATATGTGAGAGAGAAAATTGCTTTAATAATAGCCTTGTCAACTAATGAAAGAGCACGTAAAATTTCCATGGTTCCCATATTGTTTTCATTTATATTTTATTTTCGATTGCCTTATTGTTATGGGTAGTTTATGAAAAATGAATATTTTGATTTTGAGAGAGAGATCGTTGGGAAGGGTTTGTGGTCACACACTTCTAGAACAGTGGAAGAAAAGGTAAGTGAAGTTGAAGCTTTATAGGCCTTTTGATTGTGCCTCTTGAAGGAACTGCATCTGAAATGGTTGATTTGCAAATAGTATCAGAATAAGTTGACTTGGTTAACTCATATAGATAATGTGATCCTTATAGGTTTGTATTCTACTTTTTCTATTTTATTACGTTTTTTTGTAGTTTGTACCTTCATAATACACTTTACATATTACAAAGTATATATTTAAAGAAAGATTTTTGAATCTATTTTCCAATGCAAAAAGAAATTTGACACTTTCTACAAAGAGAAATCAATATTTGAACTGCAAAATCAAGCAGCAAGAAAAGTTTGAGTGACAATTGAAAGTTTCATTTTTCAATATGTTTTATACCATTAAGAACGAGAATTTTTATGAACAATTATATCTGGAAATAAACCTCTATGAGTCTAGTTTCTAAGCTAACAAATGGTTTCTCAATTCAATATTTTTAGAGAAAAAATATTAATATCCAAAGACTCAAAGGTCATACTAAAAGTAAGTTACTTGTGAGAAATTTGAATTTTAAGTTCTTTCCTCAACGATAAGTCTATGTGTTTTCAATTCTCGTTGTTTATCCTTTGAATACATAAATTATACGCTCCAATTTTTTTTAATTGTATGTCTCATCAATTTGCAAGCATGTACATCGTAGATTTTTCTTCTCTATCAAAATCTTTTTTTCCATGAACCATATAGTAGCCATGCTTACTCTTTTTTGCTTTCTCTCATGCCATTACTATCAGTTTGTATGCCATAAATTAACTCCTATAAAGATGAAAAATCCTTAGAATTTCATCTTTAAGAAAAAAATTGTTGATAAAATTAACTTGTCTTTTACATTAAACTGTGAATTATGGTTTGTGGTTCTTTCAAAAGAGAAGGAAAAAAGAAGAAAGGCCTAATTGTCATGTTTTTTTTACACTTTTCGATTTTATTTTACTAACTTGTTGTCATTAACTTTTAGGTTAAGCAAGTTCTCTTATTCAATTCCCTTTACTACCATTATGTGTCATTGATATTTTCCCGGAATTTTCTATTTTTTGGTTAATTGTAGTAAACTTTTTCCTGCCTCTTAATTTATTTCATGCATTCAAGAAAATTTCAAAGGTCTTCTAATTTGTTTTATCCTTTTCTTTTTGTCAAGACCGGTCACTTTCATAAATCTATTTATTTGATGAGTGCCTCCTTTTTTAGAAGTATGAATGTTGCATTGTCACCTTTTATAAGTGCTAATCTTTGTGTTTCTCTAATATTTCTTCAATTTATCATTTTTTTTTTATTTTGACATGACTTTGGAGCAAAGTATAGGAGTGCACCTGATATTTAGTGTGAGTCAAGTCTTTTTATTCACCCAAGTGGTGATTTGTTCTGAGTTACCCTTAAAAAGTGAGTTGTCTCTCTTTTATACCTTAAATTAGGGTGAATAAATCTTCTCTATACGTCACTCATACACCAGATACATCACCCGATACGCCTGCTACGTATCTGGTTTGTATGTACCCGATACGTATCTGGTTTATATGTACCCGATACGTATCCGGAACCCGACTTGCCCACCCCCGTCGTCTGCCTTTACGAAAAGGAAAACTCCACAGTTCCCGCTATGCTCGCCTAACTGCGCAAACACCCGAATACTCCATTGCTGGCTGGACCACCGGTTGGCCGATTCTCTCGCCGGCCAAATGCCCGCCCATATGATTGATCCAGCCGACTCTATCGTCCCATTGTCACCTCAAACCACAGGCCAATCCGTAGTCTACCCTGTCCGCCACGGTCTCAAACCACCTGTCGCTCGCCTCTCCATCTCCTGGTGTCGAGGGAACTTGCTCACTGTCACCTATTTCCGCCAAACGTCGCAGGAATCTACTGTAGATGACGATGTCGGCGGGAAAGTGGTGGAAGTCCAGCTCAATGCCGGTGACCATGACGTAACCGATGCCCAGACGCGGAGAGTTGCTTACAGTTCTTTGCCGGCTTTTGCCATGCTGCAGAACAGGAGACATTCGATGTTGGCGCTGTCAAAAATGTCCTCTTATCAAGAAGACTGGTAAACCAAAATCAGTGATTTTACTATTGTTGACTCTGTAATTCTATCCATCTTAATGTGGTTGAGGGAAAAAAATGTTACAGAATCAACGCAGAGAAGAGTGAGTTTATGACATTGCGGACAAAACAGAAGATACTAGTACTTAAACATAGCTATAGCATTGCTCTTCCTTTTATGTTGATTGCAAAATTTTCTTCTATTCTTTCCTGTTGTCTGTAACATCTGAGATCTTCAACCAGCGATTCACTTTCGTTACTGTTTTCTCACTTCTTTAAATAACTGTTCCTCGAATCAATGTAGGTGGCAACACGTTTTGGAGTACAGCAAACTCATAAGTGCTCTTCTTGGAATCCCGGAGCAACCTCATAGCTCTGTGCTTGAAGATCCAAAGTCACTGATAAAGGTGGCGTTATTTTTTACGTTTTCATTTATCTTTATCTTTTTCAGCGGATGTTTCATAAGAGATAACCATCTTGTGGTGAACTTGTTTTTGCTCTATGGTTTATTTCTTGCAACCATTGTGGAAAATAAATGAAGCTCAACTACCTTCTGATACAGGGATGCTGCATGCTGGTTGATCTTGTTTGACAAAAGATCATTCTCATTTTTTCTAAAAGAAAAGTTCATGGCATTGTTCTTACAAAAGGTGTTTTCCTATTCCAGGTGGCTATGAAACCAAATCCATTGAAGGCCGCCTGGGAACTTATTGAATTTTTTTATGTGGATAAACAGTTGCGAACATGGCTTAATGAGCGTCTGGTTGATTGGTTAGCTGTAAATGCTCTTTCTCCTTCTTATATTCATTGCTTTATTATGTTTAGAACAATACAGTGTATGTCTTTTTTAATTTCATCATAAGTGCTGAGATAACTCTCACAGGACTATGATTGTCTCCTTTCAAAGTCTGAGGCAACAGTCCACTCAAAGCTTGTGGACCTGCAGAAGAAACTTTTTGACTTAGAGGTCAGTATTTAACCTTCTTTGTCTCCTCCTGTTTGGTGGCAGTAACAAAAGCCTAAATTTTGGTCAGCATTTAGAGTCTGCAGCTTCTTAATATTGTCTTGCACTTTGTTCTATAAAAGCTGTTGTGTATAACAGTATACTCATAACCATAGGAGGTGGATGCCAGAAGTTTTGCTTCTAGTGCAATTTGGCGCTCAAACTTCAAATTCCCTTTGACGGTTGTACTGAAAGTTCATTTAGTTAATGCAACTCTTTCATTCTTCTTTTCTTGAACAGGCTATTTTATTTCATGTGCAACTCACTGATTCCTGCAATCCTTTTGTTATTGGGTTTGATACTCCAAATTGTAAAAGTGAATTTTAATGTGCTTCATTTTCTGCTCTGCAAGTAACTGTACTGTGTCATTGGATTAGTCCTACATGTTTGTTGTCTTCTTTTTATTAAGTGGCTGCATTCTCTTAGTGCTTAGCCATGAATGGATTACCTGTTAGTACTTTTCTATGGGTAACTTCCTCTTGTATCCTGAGGCTTGAGGCCTGTCCTCTCTCTCCTTTGTATATTATTTCTACTCTTTTAATAAAGGCTCTTCAATTTCTTTAAAACAAAAAATATCTATGTTCTGGTCATAATGATAATTTTATACATGTAACCTAAAATACATTTTAGTCCTGTATTGCTCAACTTGTTGGTTGTTGAATCTTGATATGCTGACCTAATGTTTTGTTTATCTGGGACCACAAACCATTTTATATCCTTATTCATGGTTGTCTGTATATTGAGTGCAATTGATTTTCTCCTTGCTTATTTATCTCAGATCATCGAGAATGATGCGGCATACTGGGATGGTATATCTTCAGCATTAGCTGTTGGTTGGCATGACATTGTGGTAAGAGATTGTGTCTTGCTTCTTGTGTTCCATCAAATACTTTTTGGAGGACTTAAGAAAATTCATACATGTGACATGTGCTTTGTGCAGGTGAAACTATTAAGATTGCATGGGTCTTATCAGCTGGATCAACTAGGAAATCGTGAGGTTGGTGAAGTTCTATAAATAATTGATGTATAAGATTACTCTTCTCAAAGTAGTTTGTCTAGGTCATTTGCTTTTAACAATGGTGATTATTGAAATATAAATCCAGGGGAATTATGGTCTTTTTACTTTATATGTGTTTCCTCTCATAGGTTAGATGTCCTTATGCTTTTATTTGACACAGAGTGGTACTATTTCTGTTAATTCAGATAATTTATGAGTTGTTAGGAGTGAGGGGTAGTTTTGTCCTTTCATGTAATTATATTTTTAAGTGATTAAATAAAAGACAGATGGGGTCAAATTCTGACCCCAATGACTGCTGCTGTTGTACAAGCAGCTTTCTCCCATCATCCTTTCTTCTTCTCTCTTCTTCCTCTCTTCTCCACTTCTTAATCTTCAACTTCTATATGGTATAAGAGCAATGAGATTCTGCTGCAGAGGAGTTTCAGCCACTTCTAGTCTTTCTACCAATCTGCGATTTCTCCAAAGCCATAACTCTATGGTTGATGACTTTTGCTGCCAGTTGAACGGTTTGATATGTTTTTTGTGCCCTTTATTTTAGAGGGGTGTGGTGCGATTTGAACTCGCGACCTGACGTACCTGGTGTAAAGAGAACACCACTAGACCAAACGGCCTCAGGAGTTTTTTTTTTTCGCCCTTAGGGGTTGTTTGGTGCTGTTTGTCTAAACCTGTGCCTGTGCAAGTATTCTAGGCTTGCTCTTTTTGCTTGCTTCATCTCTCCTCTTCCCTACCATCATCTATCTTTGGTCACTTCTCCTTGATCTGAGTTGAATTTCTGTGTTTTAGAGATTGATTGTTTGCTTTTGTCTATCAAATGAAGTTTGTGTTCTAATTCTGAGTTGTGTGGGGTCTGTCTCATCTATGTAGGCAACGATAAGGAGTCTGTGCTGTTTTGATTTTTTGGATTGTTTCTGAGTTGTTTCTTGTCTTGCTTAAGTACCTTTGTGGTTACAATGGCTGATACTCGTGAAATTGTTATGCCTACAAATTCCTATGACAATTTGTAGTCTATGGATTTGATAGAGACCTAAAAATTGACTCCAAGGAAAAAGCAAGGAAGAAGAGAAGAAGCAAAGAATAGGAAGAAAAGAAGAAGTAAGAAAAATAGAGAATGGAGGAAAAAGAAAGGAAGAAGAGAAGAAGCAAAGAATAGGAAGAAAAGAAGTAAGAAAAATAGAATTTTTTTTGAAAGTGGCTCCACCTCCTAGAAAAGAGGAGCTCAAGGTCATAAAGGTTAAAAGGGGCTGGTATCATGTTTATAGGTTGCCAAACTCGTTTGCCGATAGCTAGCTAACCAAGCCCCCCGATGTAACTCTTTCTTCTTTCTAATAAATCTCAGCACCATTTCAAAAAAAACATGAACAAAACAGAAGTTGCTGCCTTCATTTCAAGAAGTTGTAAATGGAAGGAGGAAAGGATGATAGAGTCCGGGCGACGAGAGGATGGAAATCCCTACAAGATCTCTTGCTGCCATGGGGAGAGTGAAGATGTTGTTCTCCAGCAGTTTGCGACAATGGAGGTGTGCCCACCTCCCTTTTGTTCCGACAAAATCCAGATGGTCTCTTCCGTGGGAGAGAAGGAGGCTTCATTGGCGGCACAGCTGGGGCACGACGATGGGGAAACGACAAATGCGACGGAGGAGAATGGACTTTGGAAGACAGCTCGAAATCGAAAGGCGGAAAGGAAGGAGAATGGATAGTGGAAGACAGCTCGAAATCAAAAGGTGGAAAGGAAGGAGAAGAGGATGTTTTCAAAGACCACTAAATTTCAGAAGCACGGAACTAACGCTGGAACCGGTCTCGGAAAGGTACTGGACTGTTATTCGAATCACGATTAGACACGGGATGAGAAGATCTCGATTCCGATGGCTGCTGTCTTGGAATTTCTCCGATGCTTCAGCGACACAACGAATTCGAACGCGGCCTCACTAAGATTGCGGGAGCTAGAAGTTGGGGCAATTTCTTTCTCTTTCTCGATGTTCCGGAAAAATGGATTTCGGGAGTGCAAGATTGTTCAAAGCAGGGGTAGCCTCATCATGGCCCTGATCTACCTCCCAGAGAGTTTCGGTCCATCTTTCCGCTGGGAAGCTCTGCGCGGTAGCATCCTCTCCCTCGCACAGGGACATGGAGACTCACATATGGTGACCCCAAATCACCCTCCTGCAGCCCCTTAGGCAATGGATCTCGATTTGGGGTTTGCCGGCGGAGTTTTGGTCAGACGAAGTGCTCAATCAGATCACGCACTCCTTCAAAACACTAATCAAGTGGGCCTCGACTTGTGGATCCACGATCGACTTCAAATTGACTATAGGCCCAAAATTTCTATGCTTAGTCCCCAAAAATGGATGATATATCTTCATTCTCGAGTGGAAGTGGAGGCTGCACTCTCAGTCACGATTCTGGAACATGACAAGATTGTCTCGATCTCAAAATGGTCGAAAACCCTTCTCTGCAGCCCCCTTGGGCAATGGATCTAAATTTGGGGTTTGTTGGCGGAGCTTTGGTTGGACAAAGTGCTGAGTCGGATTGTGCACTCCTTTAGAACGCCAATCAAGTGGGCCGAGGATATGTGTTACGGTCCCGGATCTGACACAAGGATTCATTGGGAGGATCTTGGATCTGCCACGGGTTACAGGTTTACCATGCATTACTGTAGGGATAGTAGGAAGACATGGGGAAGACGAAGATCAATGGAAGATGAGAGAATACATGGGTTTTTGAGGAAAACCCTAACCTCGAGATCAAGAAGGTGATCTCAAGCCTGTTTACGCTAGATTTAACCTAATTCTCAATGCTTTAATACTTGTCTTTCTCATTACTCATACTCCTTAAATAGGGTTCACCCTATTAGGGTTTAAGATAAAATATTACAAAAATACCCCTATAAATAAAATATTCCAAAAATACCCATGTGGCCTAAAACTGAAATAAATAAATTAAATTAAAGAAAACAACTAAAATAATAATGTTATTGCGTGCATAACATTACACCCCTCCTGGAAGACGAGCTTGTCCTCAAGCTCGGAAGTAGTGTCTGTATGCCGATGTCTCCACCTGTGCCCAAGTAGCATCCGCGATCGCTATGTTCGCCCGCTAAATGCCCAAAAACTGGAGCATGCCCTCTAGGTTTTTTTTTTTTTTTAATTTTTTTTTTTAAGTTGGCTATGACCGAGTTGGCCTGAGTTGACTCGGTGCAGTCCGCCCAGTCCCGCGCGAGACTCAGCGGACTACGCCGATTAAATTTTCCTAAGGAAAATTTAATCGGACCCTTCTTCCTCCTGCAGCAAATCCCGAACAGGGCGGGCGGCGGTAATTGCGGAAGCGTCGCCGACTGGTCTTCTGCTGAAATCTCGCCGACGGGCCTTCTGCTGGAATGTCGCTGATGGGTCTTCTGCTGAAATGTCGCTGACAGGTCTTCTGCTGGAATGTCGCCAACGGGTCCTCTGCTAAAATGTCGCCGACGGGTCTTCTGCGGAAATGTTGCTGACGGAATCTCCTGCTTCTCCGGTGGCGAAGAGCAGCCCGTTGGGGCATTGCCGCTGGTAGAGTTGCCGAGACAGATGGCTCTCGGAAACGTGTGAATCTATGTTTCTCAGCCCCCCGGAACAGAGACCCCTTGCGGAAATTTCGCCTACGGCGCCGACAGAATCTCCTGTTCCCCTCCGATTTTCCGTCTGATTGCGAGAGTGCAGGGAGCTTTTCCCATTCCCGATTTTCTGAATCCCCACCGTCGGATGTTGCCGCCGCCGGAGATACAGAGAACTCTTTGAGTTCTTGCGTCTTCTGTTCGTCCGAGAGAGCGTCTACCGCAGCAATGAGATGAGGATTGCTTGAGGATGGGGCATAATACCCTTCAGAGATCCCAAAAACGGAGGTCCCGCCGGCTGATTGTGGAAATGTTGAGGCCGAAATCGACGTCTATTTCGGAGGTGTGATTTCAGAAATGTTGAGGCGCCGAAATTGACGCCTTTTTGCTCGTCTAAAACAGCGCCCACCTCTTCTACAGGGACTCCGGCCGGTAACGAAGATGAAATTTTTGATGTTGCTGGCCATTGGTCGTTCTGTCCGTTCGAGAGAGCTTCTTCTCGAGCGACTGCCTCTCGTTGCTCCGTTGATAAAAAATACTTCACCCAGGCTGCACGCCATTTCTGTGCATCGCCACTATTTCATCTTCTTGGCTTATCGTGTTCCCGCTCTGATACCAGTTGTTACGGTCCCGAATCTGACACAAGGATTCGTTGGGAGGATCTTGGATCTGCCACGGGTTACGGGTCTGCCATGCATTACTATAGGGATAGTAGGAAGACATGGGGAAGACGAAGATCAATGGAGGATGAGAGAATACGTGGGTTTTTGAGGAAAACCCTAACCTCGAGATCAAGAAGGTGATCTCAAGCCTGTTTACTCTAGATTTAACTTAATTCTCAATGCTTCAATGCTTGTCTTTCTCATTACTCATACCCCTTAAATAGGGTTCACCATGTTAGGGTTTAAGATAAAATATTACAAAAATACCCCTATAAATAAAATATTCCAAAAATATCCTTGTGGTCTAAAACTGAAATAAATTAAATAAATTAAATAAAAAAACTAAAATAATAATGTTATTGCGTGCATAACAATACTACTGGAAGAAGAAAGCTGGACGTAGCCATGGCTTTCGTCGTTCCAACCTCTCGGTGGTTGGGACGCCTTTTTCTAAAGCTTGTTTTTGGAACAGACTTCATTTGGATCAAAGCCTCTTTCGGGGAGCTGATTACAGAGGACCATCGGTTCATCCCTAGGCCAAGTTATTGAATAGCCGAGTCAGCTCGGCCAACTTGGCACCTTTGGTACTGATTCGGACTCTTCAACTTCCCTACCAAACTTGTTTTCAAATTCGATTTTTCTTAAACTGACATGCTCTGCTCGATCTACCTTCACAACAACTTTTTCAGATACCAAGGACACCCTCTCTGCCAGGCCGACTCCCGAAATACAACCCACATAAGAAAAATCCTATGAACCTATTGCATACCCTTTGCAGACCCCTCTTTTCAACCCCTCTCACCACGCAACACCTACACCCACTCATCCCCATTTCAAAAGCCCCCACACAACTCCCAATGTTGCCTGCCTCACCTGCCAAGACATCTTGGTCCTTGCACGGAGGAGGTCTGAATAAGGGGAAAAGGTCTCTTCCCCTTTCGGCAGATGCCTTTCCAGCTAATGACGTGCAACTGAGGCTATCCTCTCTGCCAGCCCTTCTCCCGAAGCCACACGTCAGCCTTTCCTAGGGAACCCAGTTCGGTTCCCTATGTCGATGGCCTTGACTGCTGGTGATGCCATTTCCAGCTAATGGACCCGCAACCGAGGCAGTCCTCTCTGCCAGCCCGTCTCCCGAAGCCACGCAACAGCCTTCCCTAGAGAACCCAGTGTGGTTCCCTTTGTCACTGACCTCGACTGCTGGCCCCTTTCGAATCCAGCGGGATGAGGATCTTGAAAATGGGGAAGGGTCTATTTTCTCCCCTTTTTTGGTTTCCGCTTCTCTCAACGCCTGGCTGGCACAACCCTCCGAAAATCCCTACACCCTCCCACGGCCAAACCCAATTCTCCAAACAAGCTGGGATTCTTGCTGGTTTTTCCCCTCTCATGGAAGAAATGGCTTCACCGCCTACCTCCCCACTTCAATCACCGGTTGAGGCCAAAAGAATCGATCACTCTTAATCGGAGTCCACAACTGAAGTTGCGCCTTTTCCTCATACTGTTTCACCCCCTGTTCTGGTTACCTACCAGCGAAGAAGACACCACCAGAATAGTCAAACTTTGTGGAGTGAATCCAGCACTGTTGCCCCACAGCCACCTGAGGCAAACCTCAGCCAAATCTCCTTCCCTGCCCCAAATGAAAGGTTGTCCCACCTTGTGGAGGGGCTTCAAGCCAAGCAACATAGATACGATGAGGAGACGTGGCAACAAATGATGAACTTAGAGCGTCTCATCGGAGTAATTTATGGCAGTCAGCTGCGGGGGGACAACAACACTCTGAGAGTCCAGAAAAGGGGTAACAAATGATTTTAATCTCATGGAATCTTAGAAGAGTTGGTGTTGACTGGAAGTGTGGGGTAATCTCCCATTTCTTCTCTCAATTTAACCCTCAATTGTGGTGCTTCAAGAGACAAAGTGTCAGAAGATGATTGATCCTATCGCAAGGGAGTTATGGGGTTGTTCGTCGATGAAGTGGGCGGCTGTTAATGCCATTGGCCACTCCGGTGGCATCTTTGATGCCTGGGATTCCGCTGGTTTTGATGCTCTTGATGTTAGGGAGGGTTGCTTTTCCTTGGGCATCCGCCTTCGGGATCACGCTTCTGGTAGGCTTTGGTGCTTGGATGGAGTGTATGGTCCCCCGAGATATCGGGAGAGATGCTGTTTTTTGGATGAGTTCTCAGAGCTAAATCAGATCTGGGTTTCACCCTAGCTTTATGTGGGGGATTTCAACGCTATTCTCTTCTGTAACGAGAAGAAGCCTTTGACTCCCTGCATCACCTCCTCTATGAGGGGCTTTGTGGACTTCATCGATGGCTGCGGTTTGGACGAGATCCCTCTGTTGGGGAAAACCTATACTTGGTCAAATGGCTAGCAACATCCAATTTTATCTAAGCTGGACCGTTTTCTTGCTTGTTCGGAATGGTTGCAAATATTTGAAAACGTTTCTGGAAGGGTGCTCAATAAGGTGGTGTCTAATCACTAGCTTATTTTGCTCTCCACTTCCTTTGGTAGATGGGGACCCTCTCTTTTCGGTTTTGAGAATTCGTGGGTCCTGGACAAAATTTTTGATCCTCTCATTAATGATTGGTGGTCAGAGGGCCGAACCTATGGTAGAATGGAGTGGGCCTTTCCTCTGAAACTCTGGTTCCTAAAAGGAAAACTTAAGGAGTGGACCTCGAGCTTGTGCCTCGCTGGGTGCCGAGAAGGCTTCTCTTCTCTCGCAGATTGCTGATCTAGACTTGGTTGAGGAATAAAGGTATTTATCCCCTTCGGAATTTTCATCTCTCATTTCTCTCACTACCGACTTGAATTTAATATTGCATCAAGAATGAATTCGGTGGAAGCAAAGAGCTAGATTCAAATGACTGAAAGATGAGGATGCAAATGCAAAGTTTTTTCATGCCTTTGCTACGGTAAGAAGGAGATCCAACCGAAATGCCTCTTTATGTATCAATAATGAGGTAACATTATCGAAACTCTATTACTAATGTGTTGATTTAGTTTTTCACAGACTTGTATTTAGAGAAATGTTTCAATCGACATAAAATTCAGCACCTTCACTTCTCCGGCCTCTCTCTAGCACTTGCATCCCTCTTGGAATCCCCTTTCCCCGCTGGTGAAGTCGAGTGGGCGGTGTTAGGCATGGAAAGTGATAGGGCCCTGGGCCCTAATGGTTTCAATGGGGGTTTCTTCAAAAGGTTCTGGCCAATAATTAAGGAGGATATTACTGCCATGATCCATGGCTTCTATGAGAAATTCATCACATTTCGTAGCATTGGGGCTTCGTTCATCATGTTGGTCTCAAAAAAGACCAATGTTGAGAAACCGGAAGATTTTTGGCCTATTAGTCTCATCACAAGTACGTACATGATTGTTGCTAGAATTTTGACACATAGGCTCAAGGCTTTCTTTCCGACTGTCATACACTGGGGGCATGGTGCTTTCCTCAATTGTAGGAATATTCTCGATTCCACTATGGCTGCTTATGAACTCATCAACCACTTTAGCTGCTCTAATGATCCGAGAATTGCCCTCAAGCTTGACTTGGAAAAAGCTTTGATTGATTAATCTGGCTCCTGTTGGACGAGCTGATGGATCGTATGGGTTTTGGTGAGAAATGAAGATTTTGGATCAAGAGTTGTGTGGGCTCGGCTACCTACTTGCTCATCCTCAATGACACAGTATGCGGTTATTTCGAAGGGACTAGAGGGCTTTTAGACAATGAGACTTTTATCCCCACTTCTTTTCAACATTATGGAGGAATTCCTATCCTCCATTTTTGATTCAGCCATGGAGCTTGGCTGGCTGACCCCTACTAGTCACTTACCAGCTTTTGATGTTCCCATCCTCCAGTATGCGGACGATGTCATCTTTGGGATTGGCAACATGGAAGAAGCTAGAAGGATCAAAGCCGTTTTGGGTCTTTTTGAATTAGCATCTGGGCAGAAAGTTAATTGGGGAAAAATTTCTTTGATGGGTTTCAACATTAACTCCGAGCATAGGGTGGCAAACAACCTCTCTTACTCTGCGGCTGATTCATAGAGTGATCACTCGTGGAGTCTTCAGTTTCGTTGGGAATTATATGATGAGGAGTCGTTGGCTTTTTGTTCTCTCCTTACTAAACTCAGCAGTACTATTATTCGGGAGTACTCAGTTGATAAGATGATTTGGAAGCCCAGTAACAATGGCCGATTCACTGTCACTTCGGCTTATTCTCATATCAGAAAGCAAGACTTAAGTCCTCAAGAGCATAAGGCAAATCTGGCTTGGAAACTCTCAGCGCCAAGCAAAATCAAGTTCTTCGTGTGGTCAGCCATCAGGGAACATATTCTTACTTCAGACAACCTTCACAGAAGAGGCTTCACTGCCATCGATCTTTCTTGTCCCCTTTCTGGTGAGTGTGAAGAGACAGTCCAGCATGTCCTATTACACTGGATTTTCGTGGCAAGTTTGGATGAAGATATTTCAGAAAATCGGGCTCCAACTGGGGCTACATTAGGACCTCTTTGAGACCTTTGAGATGGTTCGAGGGATTCTCATTCCTCAGCTGGGCAAGTTAATTCTTTCAGCCTATCTTGTGCATGTTCTATGGTGCATTTGGCTTGAGCAGAACAACCGAAGATTCAACTCCAAAACTAGTACCCCAGACAGCACGGCTTCTCATGCCGTCGGCCTCATCTCGAGCTAGCTTCATACAAAGAAGGATTTTGCCACTCTTTCAAGGGTTTCCCTTCGGGAAAATTGGAATTTGATCACTCACATGTCTGGCCCTAGCAGAGCTCCTAGAATGGCTATCTGGGATCCTCCCCCTTGTGACTGCATAAAGCTGAATTTTGATGGTAGTGCTATTGGATGTCCTGGTCTAGCAGGAGCAGGTCGTATATTCAGAGGTCACAATGGAGACCCCATTCTTTCTTATGCTAGTCCGGTGGACATTGCCGATTCTAATACTGCTGAAGTTAGTGCTCTACTGTTCGGCCTCCAAATCTTCAGAGATCATCTCCATGGCAAGTTAATCATTGAAGGCGACTTGAAGACGGTTATTAGTTGGTGTTCCAAAGACAGCCTCCCCCTTTGGCACCACTGGCCCATCACTGATAGTATTGTTGACATTGTATCATCTTTGCATTGTAATTGGAATCTCATTCCTAGATCAGCCAACTCTTTGGTTGATAAATTGGCTAAATTCGGAACTTCCCAGTAGTCTCTCATTATATGGGAAGGATTCCCTCCTTTGTAATTTGCTCTTTTGAACTTTTGTCTTAATAAAAATCAGCATCATTTAAAAAAAAAAACATTAACTCTGAGCTGCTTTCTAATATGGCGAGTCTTTTTGGCTGTTCTGCCTCCAGCATTCCAACCACCTACCTCGGGCTCCATCTATTCAACGGGTGCATCAATAAGGGCCTTTGGACTTTGTTGGTAGAGAAGCTTGAAGTTCGCCTTGCCACTTGGAAAGGTTGATTTCTTAGCAAAGTAGGTAGACTTACCCAATATTCCAAATTACTTCCTATCATTCCTGCCACGCCCTGCCTCCATTTGTAAAGCCATGGACAAAATCAAAAGAATGTTCCTTTTGAGGGGCTCATGTGATACCTTTAAATACCATCTGGTATGTTGGGATGAAGTTTGTATCCCTAAGTATTTGGGGGGTTTGGGTATCTGAAAATCAAAGGACATGAATCAGGTATTGCTTTTGAAGTGGATTTAGAAGTTCAACACCATCTCTTCCAATCTCTGGAAGGAAATGGTCATCGCCAAACTTGGATGCTCCTCTCCTTGGTGGATTTCAGGAGGTAACAGAAGATGCCTATCGCCGATTTGGAGATCCCTCTACCTTCTTTTTCCGACCTTCTCCTTAGCCATCAGATTCCATGTGGGTAATGGGCGGTCCTTAAAATTCTGGGGAGATTGGTCGGCGGGGATGGAGCTTTTCCAGAGTTCTTTCAGCAATCTATTTCGGCTTTCTTTGCGTCATGAGATTTCGGTGGTTGAGGCTTTTGAAGGCAGTGGGTGGAACGTCCACTCTCGGAGGGGTTTGTTCGATACTGAGGCCTTGGATGCATGTCATCTGATGGAATCTATTCAATCTTTTCGATTGCGGTCTCTATCGCTGGATAAGCTTATTTGGTGGCCTGATAAGAGCGGTGTCTTCTTAGTGGTTTTTGCTTACGAATACATTAGAGGATGGCACTCCCATCAAGTGGAACACACTGTAACTTTTACATGGCGCTTTGCGCCCCACCCAAAATGAAATTCTTTATGAGTGCATGCCTCAATAAAATCCTCACTACAGATATGCTTAGATGGAGAGGCCACCCCTCTATTTATCTCCTTTGTCCTTTCTGCAATTCGGAGGAGGAATTGACTAGCCATATCCTCCTGCAGTGCTCCTTCTCGTGGCTCGTATGGACCTCCATTCTTTACAAGGTCATAATCCAATTTTGTCTGCCGGAGGATTTGATTGCTTTCAGTAGAATGTTCATTGATGCTACTCTTCTCGGGATGGAAAAGTTGATTCTATCTGCCTGTACTGCCTTCATTCAGTGGGGTTTGTGCAATGAACATAACCGCAGATGCTTCAATGCTAAGTGTGAATCCTCGGAGAGAGTTGTTGATTGTATCTCGAGGCACATTTCCTCTTACCAAGAAGGCTTTTTCCCCTTTCGTGGCTCTTCTATACGAGATAATTGGAACTGTTTGGCTCTATTACATATTAGAACCAAATCCTCTATTGTGAAGGAATGGACCCGATCAAGACTCGGGCTCCTCAAGCTAAATTTTTATGGCTCTTCGTTTGGTAATCCTGGGATTGCCGACTTCGGTGGAGTTATAACTGACTCCTCGGGTAATTAGTGTTTCTCCTATGCGGGCCCCTTGGGGATTTCGGATTCAACGACAACTGAATTACATGGTCTCCTTAATGGGCTTCGTATTTTTAGGGACAAATGTGGGGACCCTCTGCACATTGGAGATTCCAAGGTGGTTATTGGCTGGTGTTATCGTGCCTCCGCCCCCTCGTGGTGCCACTGGGATGTTTTCTTGGCGTTTATGGATATTGCTTCCCACTTTAGTTGTATTTGGTCTCACTTTCCGAGATTCGCCAAGTCGGCAACCGTTGTGCTTGCCAAATAGGGAGCAACCCTCCAAATCCTTGTTGTTTGGGGGTTTGCTCCACTGATTTTTGTATTTAGTTTCGTTTTTCTTTGGTAATATATTTATCCTTTTCTCAAAAAAAAAAAAAAAAGTTGTAAATGGAAATCTTAAAATCAGAGTGGGTAAGTAATATCTACATGTTTCCAAATCCTGATCCTGTCAAGTTTCCTCATATATTGGAACATATTGTAGGATACACAAGGAAACTTAACAAAGAAATAGGAAACTTGGATAGTTTCCTAAACTTCCCTCTAATATCAATTTTTTTCCCATGGAAACGGACATATATCGGCCGATGCTGGCCGATACATGTCAATATTTAAAACATTGGCTATAAGGTGTGTAGGAATGAGGAGTATTTCTGTCTTTTCATGTGATTATCTTTAACGGATGTAGTAACAGTAGGATAAGTAGTTTTTATTATTGTGTTCTTTTTCTAGGCTACAGGTTTTTTTATCTTTTTTTTTTATTATGGCCTTTTTGTAAGCAGCCTACTTCTTAAATTTCTTCTTTCTGTAACTTGTATTCATTCTTCCTCTCTCTCAATGAGATTCTCACTATTCTCAAAAAAAAAAAAAAAGGTTGGGGTTGAATTCGAAGCCCTACGACTGATGCTGTTGTATGAACTGCTTTCTCCCATCTTCCTTTTGTCTTCTGTCTTCTTCCTCTCTCTTCCACTTCTTAATCTTCAATTTCTATAGTGATTCTATAAATCAGAACAAAGGAGCCCAATAAAGCAAGCATGTACAGAGTAACAAAATTCATGCAAGGCCACAAAAGACCAGCTATGTATCCTGAGGACTGGATTTTCAAACATCAAGAAGATGACGAGAGAAATTTTTAATCTCAGTATAGATCTAATACTAAAGTTAAAGTGGATGCAAGATTCCTTGATTTTATGATATAGTTGCATGCTTGCACCAAGACGTTTCTTTTATGAATGTTGAACTTCTTTTCTTTCATGTCAGACTTCTCCATGATGTTATTCTTGGGGTATATAAGAAGTTCAGGTTCAGTTCCTAAAAAAAAAAAAAAAAAGTTCAGGCTGTGCTGATTTCATTTAGTGCTGCAGACAGAAAATGGTCTTGTAGAAGCAGTTGCTGTTCTTGTGTCAACAATGCCGCGTATGCGGCCAGAGTTACGAGCTGGAAATCTTGGCCAATGCTTTAGAAGCAAGCCAGATTTTATGAAGGTTAGATATAGGCCATTTTATTGTTCTTTTATTAAACAGTGGCTCATCTCTGGTTTTGCAACTCATTTATATTTGTGATTTCACAGGCATGGGAGAAGTGGCGGGCCCAAATAGCTAAGCTGGAGTGCAGTGCATTTTGGGTTCAATGTGGTCACCACCTCACAAAGGAAGGCTTGAGGAGTCTGTTGCAGATTATGCTGGGCAATACTAGCAATCTTATGAGTGCAACCTGCCATTGGATGGAGCTGTTTATATCTCACTTGCTTTACATTAGGCCCTTTACAACGGTTAGTGCAAAAGGGCATTCAATCCCATGTTTTTAAGGTTTTAATACTCTTTGACTGTCTGTTATAGATGACTGATTTCTGATGATTTATCTGAAGTCCTTGATAGAGATATAGATGATTGTATTGTCAAAGAATCATCATTCAAATAGAAGTCTTTTAAGTCTTATCACAGAGAGAAGTTTTGTATTTGGTGTATTAGATGATAAATGTTAGAATGTCAGTGTATCTCTTATTCTGTTTCACTTTCAATGGGCATTATATTTAGGGCCTAAACCATCAATAAGTTTCACCACATAGATCTGTCCTTACTGCTTCCACAGTTCAGTGTCATCAGTGGTAAAGGAGTGATAAATCCCAATTTCCTGTACTATGCTTTGCAACTCATTGAAATAATCAATCATTGGTCTACCTCCCTTCTTTAAGCCAAAAAACTTGGCATACAATTCATATATCCTAGGCAGATTGCTCTCTTGATCATACAAAGACTCTAGAGATGTCCATATTTCCTCGGCTATCTCACAATTCATAACCTGACTTCTAAATTTCAACTCTAAATCAACAACAACCATAACGGGTTATGGAAGAATATGGTGAAATTCTACCTTCAGTTTTCGGGTGCATGGTGGAGAGAGGGTGGCGCTGCTCACCTCCTATCCCTGATATGGAAATCAGCTTTCAAGCTTCTTCCAGTATTCAGAGATGCTACCGCATTCACACAGGCAATGGAAGGACCCTTCTCTTCTGGTCGGACGAATGGTGTGGCCCCCGATCTCTCTCAGAGGACTTCTCGGGGTTGCATAGGGTGGCAAGCGACCTCTCTTGCTCCGTGGCTGATTCATGGAGTGATCACTCGTGGAGTCTTCCATTCCGTCGGGGATTAAATGATGAGGAATCGTTGGCTTTTTGCTCTCTGCGTACTAAACTCAGTAATACTATTATCCGAGAGCACTCAGTTGATAAGCTGATTTGGAAGCCCAGTAATAATGGTCAATTCACTGTCACTTCGGCTTACTCTCATATCAGAAAGTAAGACTACAGTCCTCATGAGCACAAGGCAAATCTGGCTTGGAAACTCTCAGCACCAAGCAAAATCAAATTCTTCGTGTGGTCAGCCATCAGAGAACAGATTCTTACTTCAGACAACCTTCATAGAAGAGGCTTCACTGCTCCCGATCTTTCTTGTCCCCTTTGCGGTGAGTGCGAAGAGACAGTCCAGCATGTCCTCTTACACTGTGGATTTTCGTGGCAAGTTTGGATGAAGATCTTTCAGAAATTCGGGCTCCGACTGGGGCTACATCAGGACCTCTTTGGCACCTTTGAGATGGTTCGAGGGATTCTCCTTCCTTGGCTAGGCAAGTTAATTCTTTCGGCCTGTCTAGCGCATGTTCCATGGTGCATTTGGCTCGAGCGGAACAACTGGAGATTTAACTCCAAAGCTAGCACCCCAGACAACACGGCTTCTCATGCCATCAACCTCATCTCGAGTTGGCTTCATACAAAGAAGGATTTTACCACTCTATCGGGGATTTCCCTTTAGGAAAATTGGAATTTGATCGCTCACATGTCTGGCCCTAGCAGAGCTCCTAGAATGGCTATCTGGGATCCTCCCCCTTACAACTGCATAAAACTGAATTTTGATGGTAGTGCTATTGGATGTCTTGGTTCAGCAAGAGCAAGTGGTGTATTCAGAGGGCACAATGGAGACCCCATTCTTTCTTATGCTGGTCCGGTGGGCATTGCCGATTCTAATACTGCTGAAGTTAGTGCTCTGCTGTTCGGCCTCCAAATCTTCAGGGATCGTCTCCATGGCAAGTTAATCATTGAAGGCGACTCGAAGACGGTTATTAGTTGGTGTTCCAAAGACAACCTTCCCCCTTGGCGCCACTAGCCCATCACTGATAGTATTGCTGACATTGTATCTTTTACGCATTGTAATTGGAATCTCATTCCTAGATCAGCCAACTCTTTGACTGATAAATTGGCAAAATTTGGAACTTCCCAACAATCTCTCATTGTATGGGAAGGATTCCCTCATTTGTAAATTACTCTTTTGAGCTTTTGTCTTAATAAAAATCAGTATCATTTAAAAATAAATAAAAAAATTAAACTCTATGCTATTGAGTAACTTTATTATGATTTGATTGGCCTCTGCTTCCAAATCATCTGTTATTGGTTTCGAAGGGTCATTCCTCAAGTATTTAATTTTCTGCTTGGCCTTAATATAAATCTGGACTGACTTGGACCAACCCAGATAATTTTGTCCATTCAACTTCTCAATGGTAATCACAATAGTTCTTTTGGAATTTCCAGACTTCTCAGCTGGGGTAATAACTTCACCTGAATCAGCCATAGTCTACCACCAAAAAACCAGTAATCCAAACAATAATCAAGTGGAACTCACTATAACACCAACCAGCATAAAAAACACACCCAAAACCACAATATATTGCTTGCACAATGGATAGAATTAGGGCCCCAAAACTATTAACTGAATCACTTCTAAGATATCCTTTTAATAAGTGTAATTCCTTGTAAACCAGCAAGAATCACTGAGTACATGGATTACGTCAGTATACCAGATTGCTGACACATGCAGTAGGCATAGGTGTGGGGACTTGGGCAGATTAGGATTCGGGGAAAACCTAGATAACAAGCCTCTAGAGGCACAGATATTTTATTAAATTTGTTCAATTGACAATACAAACCATTAACCCCAGGGTTATGGCACAAAAGAGTAAAGAAAAAAATCTAACCTTGAACTTCAATCAGTAGAGAATTCTGAATTTTCCCTTCCTGGAGTAGTCATAGAGTAAGTAGGAAGTGAGTCTTTAAACTCGCAACAACTGGATCAATGCTCTGATAGCAAGTAGAATTTCAAGGTTAAGAAGAAAGAGAAGAAAAGTGTGGCTATTTCCTACACTTGTTAGGATCAGAAAACGGTCTCCTTTTCTATTATCCTTTTCTATTATATAATCATTTAAGTGATAAGCAAACAAAGTGACAATAACGCATCTCCACACATAAACTATCATAACTTGCTATATACATATCATAATCAAATGTGAAAAAGAACCACATAACTCCAATATGAAAGTAAGCTTACTGCTAGCCTATGAGGGCCATTTGTCAATAGTGAATCACCAAACTACCCTTTATACGTATTTCAATAGATTCTTAGGCCTCAAAATTTTCTTAAATAGAACAGACACATAACTATAAGAGCAATGACACTCCTAGACTAATAAGGTACGTAATTACGTAAGTTAAATGACATCAGTACCCCTAAGAATATATTTCTAACAATCTCCAGATTCTGACCTTAGCCAACTATTTTTTTTATATATAATTGTTATGGTCTTTTACCCCCAGCCTTAATGAAAACAATATGATTTTTCTGTGTTTTGATGACATTAGATATTAATTGATGATGTCCTGCCTTCTTGTAACCTTTCTGATTCAGTTTTGTTTATGGCCTGCACTTTCTGGTCTTGCTGTAGGGTCTGGGAGGAATGCATGAATTAGCTAAAAAATGCATGCAGCTAAAACAAATACCCAGTTCCCATGGGTTGATGGGTCTTCTTCTTGGTAGCCTAAATGACAATACAGAGGTGAGATAAGGATTTGAAGTTATGTGGTTTATTATAAAGGCTTTATTTGGCATTTTATTTATGAATCTTTAACTGTCGTATTATTTAGCTAGGCTGAGGTGTCTGAATTATATTTCATTAGGTAGTCTTGGCAGAGTGCTCAATTGCATTTGGACCATGGTGAGCAACTAAATTTTATTTACAGCTGAGGTTACTAAATCTATTGCATGACCAAATCTGTTTCTGTTTTATTCATTCTTTTTTCTCCATAAGGATGGTGGTGCATGCAGTTGAGTTGTTGACAGCAGAGAATACCAAGGCTGAAGATGTCTTACATGAAGGGCGGTATGATCTGGGAGGAATAAGCATAGAAGAGCTTCATCGACTGGTCTATGCACAGGTTCTATCTTCCCATGCTTTAACGTGGCAAGTAAGTGATTTTTTTTTTGTTATGACTGTCCTCTTTCTTACAATAGTTAAGTTTTTAAGTTGGATAAGTTTTGCCTTTATCATGTTCACGCAATTATGTTCTACTCTGCTATTGTCATTCCTTTTATCAGATTGCTCCAGCTTATCTGTTGTCATGTCCAAAGCATGGTTTGGGTTTGTTGGAGATTTTACTGTGCAAGCAACCCATATGGCATAACCAGATGATACTTAAGGTGAATTTGTGTTATCATTCATTTTCTTCTCTCAGATTTTGGATGATATTTGGTTTCAAGATCTGTTTAACAGACTACGTCCTTTAATACACTTGAAGCAGAGTCTGGAAATATGCCGCCTGTATGATCTTGATGATATAAGCTCAAGCATAATGAAGGTATAGTAATCTAACATTGTCTCATGATGGGAGTAAGCAATGCTTAGTACCTGCTTTCTCAACTTTTAACAACGATGTGGTGGAGTTCTATCAGATACCAGTACACATTGAGCAAGGATGAATCAAGCTCATTATTATCCATTAGAATATTTTCAATTTAATTTTTTTTTCTTTTGAGCAACCGGCTTGGGATACTTCTGTTTTGATTTCACACCACTGTCAGTTGCTTTAGTGTTATTGCTTGAGCAATCTCATGGAGCCACTATTGGCAAAAAAAATTGAAGTACTTTGTTTTTATTAATTTAGTTAAAGGTATATTTGTCTGTCAATTCTGATATCCACATGAAATATTATTAGATTATAATTATCTAAGTAATGATAATGTTTTCCTTTTTAAGGTACCCTATCAAGTATGACTGTTATGATTTGGACTGCAGTCCTCAGTTCTTCTGAGTTCCACGCTTACTTTTATTCTTTTTGACGCACTTGAACTAGTTTTCTCCTTCCACTGATGCTATTGATCCTATTTCTTCATTCTTGTCTATCAAATTATATTATATTTTTTTGTGACATATTCTCAAGATTGTTGAATCATAATTGGCTATTGCTACTGTTGTAAAATCAGCTCAAAGACATTTTGGTCATTTTACATGATCAGTTATTTTATATTGACGTGTTATCATATTTTGCATATTTGATTTAGTCTATGTACCAATTTTTATATTCATAGGAAGTATAGAGTGGAAGATATAAGGGTACAAGTGATTTCATGTAAGTAGGGGCATTTTTGTAATTCATCAGATCCAACTCAATAAATTGTCATTTCAAAAAAAAAAAACTCAATAAATTGCAAAACAGCTCATTCAGAGTTCTTCAGCTCTCTTCTTCTCGTTTCATTCTCTTTCTTTCTCTCTCAAAGTTTTTCATCTTTTTCAGCTACTTTTTGTCTCTTATTGTTTAGTGTATGTCCATCGCAATGCCAAATGCTTAGGTCTTTCTTTGAAATTTTACTGGTCATATAAGTCTTAACATTTTTATGCATGCCTCTGTGGAGGAAGCCAGTCATCCTGGAAAGAGATTTCCTTAAATCTTTTGTCACAGTTTATTTTTCTTTTTAAACAGATTGCTGGTATTCACCATTGGAAGCATGGCAGGAAAGGATCGGGAGTATACTGGCTTCAGCAAGCTCGTGACGGTCATCGGCTTAGTAGAATTGCTCAACAGTTGTTTTACTTTATTGGGAAGTCAATTTCTGATGACGGTTTCAAGGTCCTCCTTTCTTGAAATGAAAATTTCTCTGGCTTTTAAGTATCTTACGAAGATCTCTACCTGTGTCAAGAAAGATATAAAGATTAATTCACCTCAATTAAACGTGGCAACAGTGACTGATTTGTTTTGTCTGCCCACTCTTGTCAGCAATGGGAAGGGTTGATTGAGTTATTGGGTTCAGAAGCAGGTACCGCTGGCGGTCTTGATTTTCTCTACAAGTATTACCTTCAATCCTTTCACTTTGTTTGTCTTCACATATCTCAAAATAAAAAAATTTCTTGCATATAAATTTTGCTTCATTTACTCCCATTGCCCCCCACCCTCCCCACAAAAAAAAAAAAAAAAAAAAAAAAAAAAAAAGATTAAGAAAAAAAAATAAAAGATCTTCATTTTTTTATGAACTATTGACAGGTATAGGGATTTCAAGAAATCCTTACAGCAGGTTCGAGATGAAAAGGCGACCAATGCTGCTAGACAAGCGACAGAATCCCTTATACTGGTATTTGCCTCTAAAACCTGTCAATATAGTTCTTTTGGTGTGTGAATGCCCTTCCGTTTTGTGGTTGTACATACTGGTATTTCATTTGAGTTGCTTAAGAGTGGAAGAGGTTGCTGTGGGGGAATATTTCTACATTGGAAGATTCTATACTTGTTGGCTAGGAAGAGGGAATATTGGTGGTTTCTGCAGCTGTATGTTTTGCGTCATGTCTTAGGCTAGTTGTGTAAGAGAAGGAAATTGTTCGAGGAGAATAATCTCACGTCAGTTGGCCTTGGAAGATCCTGTCCTTATTATTGGGAAGAGGTCTTCTAATTTTGACTAGTCATACCAGCCAAGTGCAACAAATCTAATAGTATCATTCATGTTTCTTTTTTAGATCAATCTTTCAATGCAATATGCTTATCATCAGTTCACTTTCTCTTCTTCATTTGGGAGTGAATGTGGACTTTGATTTTTTCCTAAAGGTTTACAAATTTGTTCTTGATCTTTGTTTTATTCATCCAGGGATATTTATTTATTTATTTATTTTGAAAAAAAATGAGAATGATATTAAGAGGGAAAATCAGAGACTACAAGATAATAGCCCATAACCAATAGGCCAAATACATAAATTACAAAACCACAAGCTAAGTGGTCAAAAAAACAAATGAAAACCACAGAAAGAAAAAGAAATCAGCCAGGATCAAGAGGATAAATAACACTTTCAACAATCCCATGAAATGTAGCACCCTTCTGAGCAAGCATTTCAGCAATGCCATTAGCACTTTTCACTGTATGTAACCACGGCAACTGAGCCCATCACATTAATCAAGAGCTTCATCATGCAACCGCCAAAACTGCCAAGGAGGCCAACGGCCTGTAGAAAACCACCCTGCGACAATGGCAGAATCCCCATCTTGGCTCTTTTGTTGCAGTTATAATCTTACAGCTTCGTAAATGATATGGAAATTTTGTCTTTTCAGCTTATGAAAAATCCATCAACACCAGAGCGTTTTTGGCTGCCTCTCCTTCATGATTCTGTAAGTTACTTCTGACCTTTTCGCATTTGTGACTATGAAGTTCAAAAAATAACTAAGACTAAGTTCTCTGTGTTATCACACTTTAAGACAAAGGAGTTTGGGGGAATTGATATATATATATATATATATATATATATATATTACCTGAATCTTTGTTGTCGATTGTTTACTATTATCAAGACTAGACAACTGATAAGATTTCTGTTGTCTCTTTAGTTATCACTTGTATTTTGGCAACTGAAGATTATTGCATTTTGGAAGATTAAATTGTCAACTTTAAGTTTTGTGGACAAATATGAACCTGACATGGCAATAATATAGTTATATGTTAGATAAAGTTAACCGTGCTACCTGATTAGGATAGTTCTAACTGGTCCAAAATTTGAAAGATCCTGAGCTTGATTCTCGGGAAGTGATCTCCTAACTTTGCTAGTTATTTTGGGATAGACACAGACCCAACATTAACTATGTCTAATATTTGTTTTAAAAATCACAACTCAACACTTGAAATGGGCTTGCAAAGTCTGGAATGATAAAGAATATGAAAGTTTTGAGAGTTCTCAAATTTTCTAGGTTTGGTCACATGTGATCAACAAATTTTTTGCTCAAGTCAAGATGGTTTTTGACCGCATACAGTCAGTTTGTGAATAAACTGACACTTAGTCCGACTATATTCACTAATTTTAGGATTTTATTAATATTCATCTGCTGCTATACCATTCATATTGGAGCTCTTTTGTAGGTTGCAAACTTTTCTTTTGAATGTGGTGAATATTTTAATAATAAAATAATAGACAAAAACAGGATATTGCAACATCTGGATATGCTTACAACAAGCTGTTGTGATGATGAGAATTCTTAGCTTTAACTAATGAATCGGTTAAAGAATTTGCTGAGCACTGTACATGAGTCCACAGTTTGTGCTTTGTGCACACTAAAAATCTGCAATTTGTAGAAAGTGTTGATCAAATCTTCATGTGGGTCACCTCACCTTATGCAGTAATTACCACCTGTGATTCGCCCTCTACAATCAGTGGTAGAGAGAAATTGATATAGAAAATTTATATATACTATACACTCCATCCCAACATATAACAAGACCAGGGAATACTTCAAGACCTATGAGGAACATAAATACATAATGAAAAATAACATAAATGTCCTTAACACCACATTTTCAAACGTTCCCCCTCAAGTTGGAGGGTACATGTCCAAAAGCTCCAGGTTGTTACAAAAATTGATAAGCTTATACTTCCCAAGAGCCTTTGCAAGTACATCTCTAAGCTGATATGACGACTCCACATAAGGGGTAACAATCTTTCCACTCATTATAGCATCTCAAATGAAATAGAAATCTTCTTTAATATGTTTCGTTCTCACGGAACACTTGATTTTTTGCAATAAAGATACTTTCCTAGTTGTCACACTTCACAACCATACGGCCTTCAATGTCAAAGACGAATTCTCCAAGTACAGATTTCACCTAAATAAGTTAATTTGCCTTGTATGCCATAGTTCTGTATTCAGCCTCTATGCTAGATTGAGCCACCACATTTTGTTTATTACTTATCCAACTCATCAAATTATCTCCTATAAAAGTGCAATAACCAGTGGTTGACATCATATCTAATTTTGTTCATGCATAGTTTGTACTAGTGTAGCCATAATATCCATTTGCCCATGAGACTTATACAACAAGCCTTTGCCAGGAACTCCTTTTAAGTATCTCAAAATCTTCTGTGCTACCTCCAGATAAAGTTTTTCGTGGGTCTCTATATATTGACTCACAACTATTACTACAATTTTTTTCTTTGGCATGGTGCTGAGGACGATTTCAAATACCATTTGGTTGGTTGCAAGGATGTTTGCAAACCAAAACATCTTGGTGGTCTTTGTATTTGCCCGATCAAAGACATGAATTTTTGGAGATATAAAGCTCCTCCCTTCCACTATTTGGAGAAATATGATTGCTGCCAAGCTCCACAACATCTCCCCCTGGTGGACATCGAGTGACCCTCGACATAGACTCTCCCCCCTCTGGCACTGTTTATTTCCTCACCTCCCCACATTCCAGTCTGTTGTCAGCCTCTTCATTGACAGTGGTCAGAATGTTGATTTCTGGAGTGATTGGTGGACTGGTCCACTGCCGCTCTAGGAGTCTTTATCCTTTTCTCTTCAGGCTCAGCAGGGGTCCTGCCTTGGTTGCCGTTGGGCCCTACTTTCTCTAGTTCCTTTTGCTGGTTTGCTAATGAGTGTGTCTCCCATGTTCTCCTCTACTGTCCCTTTGGTTGGAAAGTGTATGAACCGCCTTCTGGATAAAATAGTACCCAAATACCCCAAAGCAAAAAGACCAAATTCCTCTTCAGGCCCTTTGTTGTCACATTTAGAAAAGTAGAGAATTTGCTTGCTGATGTGCAACTTTTTGTCCATCAAAATCCATTTCTTCATGATATAATCAACGAAAGTCTAATTTAAATTATTGAATGCTTACTCTAGATCCAACTTTTAAGATAACTTTGTGGCTGCCAATCTAATGTGGGTTGCAAATTTGTCTCAAAGAATGTAAAGTTTTAGACCATTCTCCAGATGTATAAACCAATTAATATTGGATGGATGTCTGTTATTGGTTTGACTTTCCAAATGTCTATGGTATATCCTGTATCTAGCCTAAGTCGTAAATAATTAGTACTATGTCTATTGGTTGATAAACAAGAGGTACAGCCTTTTTGGAAATACTTGTCTTTGCTATAAATTTGGAGTGTTACATATGCTTGTACTTGACTGCACATACTGTCTCGAAGGCATCTTAAATTTCATCTCCTCTAATAATGCCTGGATGCTTTTTTAAAACTCCTTTTCAAACAGCACCATAAGTCCAGTAGTGACTGACATGTTTATGTAAAACCTGCTTTTTTCTCTTGCTAAATGATTTACATTTCATGCGCAGTTGAAGTTGCTATATTGGCCAGATCAACCTCTGCTTAATGTCTCTGAAACCAACCTATTGTTGAGCAAACTACAAGAGTTGTCCTTTGCAAGGCTTCGGCCTGATTTCTGCGAGAGTAAGTTGCCACCTCATGCGCTAAGTTCTGTGAGGTTGGCACTTGCCAGAAACCTTGGCCGCACGATTCTTGAAGACAAGTCATGAACCCTGTAATTATTTCTCTTGTAAGTATTCACATGCTATTTCTCCCCTTCTACAAACTGGGACATCTTTGGACATCAACCTGACTGGATTCATGAGATGTTGAACTAACATTTAGTCTACTCGTATTGCAGGATCACTGTTTTAGCTGGAATCTGGACATTGGCATTCCAGAGGCACAGCTTGTATGAGCACTAGCATTGTTCTTTCAGATAGTGTTCTTGATTGCAGAACTATCATACTGATGGTTGCTGTAGGCAGACATGCACACTTGAACCCGCTTAGATTGCACTCTTAATTTTTCTTGTTATATTTAGCAATTTAGCGGTTGTAATCTTGGAGAATCATTAGGGCGTAACGTGACAGAAAATGTAGGTTGAATTTGTAATGTTATCTATAATATCAAAATTTATTTACCAGAAAATGATTGGAAACGTTTAAGGGGCTTGTAGGTGGGTATTTGATACTTGGTATACAGAGCATGTGAGTGTTTGTGCCAACCGGAAAGTGTAGGAAAAAAAAAGGTCATGGAACATTATCTTGTTGGCCAAATTCTGCCATCGATTATACATTTTATAAAGTTTGGCAAATTTTAATGATTGATCATGTTTTATAAGCAATGAGGGATTATGCTTTATAGATTTGTTTGGCTTCATAAAAGGATGACTTGTCATGGATTATAATTCTTGCTTTGTAGGATTCTAGATGATTGATCTTGTACTATAAGGATGATCGAGCATTATGTTGGAAGGTTTGTTACATTTTGGATGATTGAATATACTTGTTGGTAATACATGCAATTAAGTTCTAAGCATGAAATAGGCCAAAACTAAGGGATTTATTGTTTCTAAAACATTTATATGAGATTTTAAAATATGGTTGCAGAAAACATAGTCAGACATGAGAGAAAGTTATAAGTTTGTATTCAAGCATATGATATGTGGTGTTTCTTCTTAGTGAGAGACTTACGGACATTTTTATAATTATGTAATAGCTTCTTACTTATTAAAAAAAAAAAAAAAAGGAGCTCGAGTGAGGGACCCTAGGTTTTGGGGTTTTGCTTGTGGAACTTATCTTTTCTTCTCTTCAAATTTCTTTTTCTTGATTCTACTTCTTGTCTTGATTTGTTATTTATCGTTGCCCTAATTTGCATCATGGTAGAAAAAATATTCAAGAAATAGAAAAATAAACTCAAAGGTTCAAAGACATAAGGAGATTAGAAATGATAAGAGTCCCTTGTATGCATGGTAGAAAAAAAACCATTACTTCAAGAATTGTTGGGAAAAATTTTGGGAACCAACTTAGACTAATCAAGTGGTGCATAGAGTATTAATAATGCTTCAAAAGTTTTGACAATGAGTAAAGATGAGTTACATAGGTTTGTTGAAAATTATTTGTCAAAAGGTTCATCTATATCCAAGACTTCTACCTCCCACCATTCAACATCCAATGTGGCTACTTTAACTCAATCAAGCATGTTGGCTTTACTTAGTTTCTCCTCATCATCTTGGGTAATTGATTCAGGAATTCTACACATATGTCTGGTCAATTGTCTTCCTTTACAAAAGTGTCACATAATGATCATCTGGCTTCAGTCAAAGTTAGTTGACAAAATTCCTTGCCTCGTAAAAGGCACAGGCAATATCATGACTTCCTCTATGTTTCTCTCCGATGTGTTACACATACTTAATTTTTTGGTTAATTTACTTTCTATTAGTGAGCTTATTCAAGGCTTGAACTGATCAATCACCTTTTCTTTTCTCATATGTTTGTAGTTTAGGACTTCTACAAGAAGAAAAGATTGGATGAGGCCTAGAGAAGAGTGGACTTTACTATTTTCAAGAGAGAAAGGAAGAGACTCCAATTGCTTACCATAGTTCATCCTCGGCTTATGAATGACATTTATGGCTTGGATATCCTCATTTAGAAAAATTAAAAAAGGTATTGCCATCTCTGTGGAGTTTGTCAGTTGGGAAAACAACATAGAGTGTCTTATCCTACTTGGTCATTGTTATTTTTTTTTTTTTACTTTCATAGATGATTACACTCAAGTAACATGGTGGTATTTATTGAAATGTAGAAGTGCGGTCTTTGATACATTCTGAAATTTTTATAATGAACTAAGAAACCAGTTTGGGTTTTCCATATCTACTCTTTGTTTGGATAATGTTAAAGAGTATTTGAGTTCGTCTTTTTAGAAATTTTTTGTTTCACATGGTAAAGTACATCAGACCTCATGTATTTACACTCCACAACAAAATGGTATAGTTGAATAGAAGAATAGACATATTATGGATACTACTAGAAGTCTTATATTTCATATGCATGAATATGAAATATTTTGGGAGTAGTTCTTACAACTATTTTTCTCCTTCCTCAGTTCATGAAGGAAAATTATGAACGACTTTTGTACCATATATATATATATATCAAAATTAATTCTTGTGATGCTAACTAAATATAAGTTTAATTTTGAAAACAATAGTTTAAATACATAATGTAATCAATGCTTCTATCATTGTAAAAAGTATTCAACATATACAAAAATGAAACATAGAATATGGGACTAAACCTTGAGTGGGAAACTACAAATCTTGAATTTCAAAATCCAACACTTAGAAACCACTAAAGATGACAAGAGTGCATTGAAAATTTTGTGTTGAAGTGGATTTTTAGGCTAGAAAAGATTTAGGTATTTATAGGAAAAAGTCTTAGTTCAAAAAACTAGTTGTTGCTTAAAATCAGCCATGCTCCTAGTTCTTGTGAAAACAATTAGTGAAAAACTAATATACAAATTATGAAAAAAACACTTATTAAATTCTACTAATTTTAAATTGATGTCTAATACTCTAGATGTAGTTAACTCCTATACACTATTCTTTCCTGCAAGGGACTCCTTAAATAATTCAAAACTTATTGTATCTAGGGTTCGACTCCTTATTCTTTGTTGCTAGCTATATGAGTCAACGCCTTCCCTATGGGACCGACTCCTTTTTGTGTTGCATTGAAATTTTGTTTCTTGGGCTCGACTCCATGTGCATGTGTTCGACTCCTTTTCTTGTTTTTTCACTTTGTGCTCGACTCTAATACAGTGTGTTGGATTCCTTATGAATTGTGCTTGTCTCCTTTTACTTCTTGAATTGATAATTATTGAATTTTTTAATTCGATTGGAATTTTCTTGCATATGTGCTCGACTCTTATGATATGGAGTTGACTTTTTTTATATTTTCAACTCATAACCAAATTTTACCCACATAATTGCAAAGTGATTAAATTGTTTATAATTGTTATCATTAATGTTTGGGTACTTAGAGGAATCTTTGAGCTTCTTCTTCCTCCTTCATATCAAACGCCCTCACCCTACGGAGGATTGAAAAGCTTAAGAACTTTAAAGCATCATGTTTGGATGATATTTGAGTTTTTATTGACCAATCATTTGTACTAACAACTATAAAGTTTTAGTTGGAATGCAAAAAGGAAGATTAATAAAAATCTACAAGGTGTTCTCTGCATCTATTGAGTAGAATTACACCATTGGAGATTTTATTAGGCAATGCATTTTGTACATCTATTAGAGATTAATAGTTTTTTTTCTTTTTCATGTAGGTTATTTGGCAACCTTACACAATTGAGTTGTTAGAAAGGTTGTTGGGTATATGCTCAAAGGGATGAGATCTTTGGTTATCTAGTGTCCCATTAATGTGCTTCAATATTGTGGAAATGCATGTTCCAAATCATGTACTCTTACAGTTTATATTAGGGCAGCATATCCCTCTGAATGTTAAGTGCACATCATGTGTTAGCCTCCAAGGTAGATCTCATGTAGATTGGAGACTTTATCATGTAGACTTTATTTGACAATGGGATTAGTGACATAGAGAGTTATTTCAAGTGCCCCATCTATCACCAACCAAGTGCCTACATGCAATGGTGCTTGTAGATTACTCGTAGGCTAGTGTTACCACTTACAAATACATGTGAAATAATTTATCACCCTAGAAGTGGTAAAAAAGAAGTGTTAATAAGTTTATTTGTTGTTTTTTTTATTGTACAAACTATAAGTTTTGTTAATGTGTTTTTCTTCTATGTGACACTTAAAAGTAATTCAACATCTACTCACAAATGTACATTAACACATAACTAGTGGGTCACACATGTATGAAATAGGGACATACCATGAGTCTTACTTGTTAGCCATGTTATACAGTCCACCCCGCTCCTCAAAGCTCTATTCCGAATGTTGACTTACTTACACCAAGGACATGACAAGTGACAGAGGTACCACCACAATCACCATATGAGGTAGATCATTTGGTTAGTGAGTTCTCTCCATCAGCAAATAACTTCTTTCCACCTTCAAATGTCACCTGTACGTCCACACATTTATACTAGACAACATGAAGCTTTGTTGCATGAAAGGTTGTTTGATGCTCCAAATCAACCAGCTCCAGCTTGATCTCTACCACCTCTATCATCTCCACCGGTAGCAGGCTTACCTCCAAGTGCACAAGGATGTGGAAATCCTATTGGTCATGTAATGGCTCGTGCATGACATGAGTTGTAGTTTTTTTCCCCTTGAACCATATAAAGACAATTACTCAATTGAAATATTTCTTATAGTGTAATTTCTCATAGTTAATAATCCTATATGTTTAACATGTATATATTTAGAACTTTATATGTGAGACTTAATTAGGATACTACATAATAGCATCATGTACAGACAAGAGAAGCTTTTGACTTATAATTATGTGCATGTGGGTCATAGAGAATAAGAGCAAACTCTAAATGTGTAGGTTTAAAAATAATTGAGTGTGAGATTCTATTATGAAATTAAACACCAAATTTTTTATAGTTTGAATGAAAAGCTAAGTTTAACATTTCAACAAAGACATTTAAAATTAAGTCATTGACTATCAACACAGTGCAAATTCTATATGTGTGGTATGTGTGTTTGTGTTTGAACATTTGCAACTCTTGTGAAATTGACATTGTACTTGAAATACCAAGTTCAATATTGCATGGATTTGGCTATATATAGGTTTCGATGGATACAATTCAAGTCTACCTAACAAACAATCTTATTCATCCATCTTTGAGATCAAAAGTACTTCATGTTGAGCAACTCAATCTCCATTGTTGCATTCAACAGCTGTGTAGGACCCACATATGTCGTCATTGAGAGCACAAATACTTTTCCAATCGCATGATTTTATTTTCATTACCAAGATAACTAAAGTTTGAAAAATACCATTTCAATAGTCATATTTAAGAGTGAATATAGGGCTCACATAAGAAATTTTTTTCTTTAAATTTTGCCAATGACAAGGTAAGAAGGTGACATATAACAACCAACAATTACTCGCATAGACTAAATCAATATTGGTTAACATGGCTTGACAATACAAAAATTGTGATTTTATAGTGTTTTTTTGCAACTCATGAGTATAAAATCTTATATAATTGCCCTATATAAACTCCTTCATTTGGCTACTTAGAAATTATATTAATATATTTTATCTTTTATATTTATATCATTGGGTTTTTACATATAGATTTTACATAATATTTTTTTAAATAGGAATTAAAAGATTCTTTATATGGCGTATTAGGTACAAGAACTAAAAGTTTGATATATATTTTATTTTCTTGTGAGGGCATAAGTAACACATTTGAAAAAGATAAGTGGTTATTTTTAAAAAGCCTAAACCCGAAAAAACATTGAAGTCGATATCAACACTACCGACTTTAAAGTCGGTGTCACCAAAGGCGCAAAATAGATTTTAAACTCGGTATTATGAAACCTAACTTTAACGTCGATATCCACAAATCCACCTTTAGTGTTGGTATTCCCTTTATTGAGTTTCAACAAAAATTACCGACACGCAATCTGTAAGGACTAAGGATACTACCTTTCTCTACATTGATATGATATTGTCTACTTTGGGCCTAAACCCTCATGGATTTGCTCTTGGGCTTTACACAAAAAAACCTCATACCAATAGAGATAATGTCCACACTTATATATCCACGATCTTCCCCACTTTTAGTCAATGTGAGACTTTAGTTGTATACCCAATAATCCTCCTCTCAAACAATCATCCATCCATCCTTATTTAAACACGGATTTTTTACTCCAATGCGTTAGAAGCACACGCCTTACATGGAGCCCTAAAATTTGCATCAATATCGACTTGAAAGTCTGTATCCCTGTATTGAGTTTCAAATTAAATTTCAAACTTGATATCATCAATATCGAGTTTGAAATAAATGTTGAAGTAAAGTATCCTTTGTTACCAAGTTTGAAATCGGTATGACTGATACCAACAACTTAAAAAAAAAACCTTAAAAAATTTGATAGGAATTTTGCCATGTCACATTTTCGAAGTGACGGTGGTTATGGACTGATGATACGGTACATTGAGCCAGGAATTTTGTAAATATTTTTGTGGACAGTTGGTAAATCAAATCTGACAAAAAAACGCGAAAATTTTTCATGCGGCAGCAAGTGCGCTAAGCATTTCTCTGTAGATAGATCAAATAAGACAAATTCGACGAGAATAATGAAAACGATTCCCGCTCGTTTGACAGTACGGCGGATTTCGAAATCGAGTATTCTGCGTGCCCGAGCGACCTCGAGGAACAAAATTAGCGCTTTTCGAACTCGCTGCTTCCTAGTTCGGTATCTGGTATTGTAGCTCTATGATGGCGGAAATTAGGCCTGTAGGAGTCCTGTCTAGCGAAGATCAAGATGTCACTCTTTTGTCGCCCGGAAGCCCGAAAAGGAAAAGTGTGGAATGCATAGAAGCCCCCCTTTTAATTATCGATGACGACGACCTTACTCCTTACAAATCGACGCCTTCTTTTGTCTCAGACACGCCTCTCTCGAATCTGGTAGAACTCAACTCATCTTTTGTAAAATGCACCACTGGATGCGCTGCCCCTGGAACCAGTACCGAGCAAAAATTCTCTGGTAAATGATAATCCTTCGCTTAGTCAGTCGTTTTCTCCTAGTTAAAAAATAGGCAATCTTGTGAGTGGTGGTCGTGTTGATGTTAACAGCTTATGTTGTTGATTTTTCTTGTGGAGTTTGCTTATTAAGATTTTGGATATTTACTGGTACATCCTGGGTTATTTTTCGAAACATTTGGATTTCTTCGTTGAAATTTAATTATTTTCCTCATTCTGTATGGAGGTTGATATTTAAGCATAATGAATGAAATAAATCGTTATAATGTCCCATTGTCCGAGTTTCTAACTATTGTGGTTGTAGAATAAGTTCATGCAGTTTGGTCCACCTTGGCTTACTTCTAATCTCATCCTCTATTGTTTGTTTCAGTACTTCTGTTTCTCTGTAATTTACTTGGACGTGGGCAAGTCTTCATCCATGTTGTCCATCTGCCACTAAGTGTTTGCATTTATGTTAAGTTCTAACTAAAAGGAAATCAATTACAAAGGCCCTCCAAATTCAACAACCTGGAAAGTACTGTCTCTTGTGCGAGCCTCCCCCTAGCGACTGCATTAAGTTAAATTTCAATGGGAGTGCTTTGGGATGCCCCGGGCCGGCGGGAGTCTTCAGAAACCACAAAGGAGAGACTGGTCTTTCCTATAAGGGGTCGATTTGTATTACTGAGTCCAACACCGCTGAAGTGATTGCCCTGATCATGAATTGAAAATTTTCAAGGACCCTCTTCATAGAAAGTTGTTGATTGAAGGGGATTCTAAAGTTATCATTAGTTGTTGCTCTAACTGCTTCCCCTCCTTGGAGCCATTGGCCAATCATTTCCTTTATTGTAGACATTGTATCCTCAATTTCTTTTACATTGGAATCACATTCCTAGATTAGCCAATTCCTTGGTTGATAGGCTAGCTAAATTTGGAACATCCCAACAATCTCTCATTGTTTGGGACGGTTTTCCCTCCTTGTAATATTGCTCTTTTGAAATTGTTAATATAACTCAGCACTATTTAAAAATAAAATAAAATCACAAAGGTTCTCAAATTCATTGTGTTTGGAAGATCCCTTGAAGCGATTTTTACTTTTTTCTCAAATTAGGTTTCTGATTGAATTAACTGGTCAACTCCTTTCTTCGTCCATGATGATGATAAGTGGAACACTGGCGTAATAGGCATTTGGTGAACCCATATGACAAATTTGGACTAAGCTTCAGAGAATATTGGAAGAGAGATTGGTTTAAGAAGATGAAGGTGACTTTGGCAATAAGAGGAATTTTGTGATTAATTTGTTGGAACCTAATGGACAACTTATTTGAGAACATAATGCAAGTAAAAACCTTAAAGAACACAATACAATTTGTGAGTTGACCTAGCCAACTCATGGATTGTACTCCATAATCTGCTTTGATACCATATGAAATTTATAGAAAATGGAAGTTTTTGAGAGATTAGGTTTTAGAGACCCTTCTTCCCTATATATAAATTTAATACTATTCAAATTTACCATGATGTTCCTTAAATACTAGGAATCTTGTTTGTACAGGAAAACACTTTCCTAGATAGTTAAGAAAATTAAATAAACTCGAATTATATCTTCTAACAATAAGAAGTAAGGTGGTTGCTTGAAGAGCAAGAAACAGATTGTGGTAGTTTGGTCTAATGATTAAGCCTACTATTAAGCTATGACCCACATTGTATGTGAATTATGTAGATTAAGTCTCTTATTCTTAAATTTGGGTTTATAGTTGAATAACTTATAGTGATGGGATGTGATAATCAAACAATTATCTTTATTGCTTGTAACATAGTGTTTTGCAAGAGAGCCAAACATACTAAAGGAGACTGCGACTTTATCAAGAATGCTCTTATGAGTGGGAAGATAGTGAATTCATAAATTCGATTAACTGATCAACTTGAAGAATTCTTCATTAAGACCCGTGATACAAAGGAATTTGAGGCATTTTTTGACAAGCTTGGGCTATTTGATATATATTCCTTAGTTGGAAGGAGAATATTGAGAAGTATTGTCTAGGGGTATTTTGGTCTACTGCTCTATGCATGCACTTCCATTGGTAAAGCCAAAGCATCTCTTTCTCTCTTTTCCACTCCTTTTGGCTGTTTCAGTTCATATTGGATTTCAGCGTCCGTGCCCAACTGCTGTCATAGGCAACACTACCATTGCTTCCTTAGTTCGCACTTAAGAAAAGGCAATAACTGTATCTCCTTGTTTCTAGTGAAAGAATGAAGTCTTTGTTCTGCGTGAAAGTCTCCAATGAAAGCCTTGTCTCCTTGTATTTATGTGGGTGTGGAATGTTGAGGCTGAGCTTAAGAGGCTGGTAAGGCTGTCATGTTCGTCTTGGTCCAAGTATTGTCTTTTTTGCAGCCCAGGCTACTGCTCTCCTGCTTTTACTCTGTCTAACTCACCTTGCGTCTCATTTCTTCTAAGTTTGAATCTGGTCTGTGAAGATGCAAAGTGGGAGCTTAAGGATCTTAAACAGTCAAATCCGTAAACTATTTCTTGCTATCTGGTAGAATTGTTAGAAACATGTTGATCTCTTGCATTGTTTTGGGAGCACTGTTGAGCTCCTATGAGAAGGATTGCTTTTACATGATTTATGGTGTTAGTGATTATTCTGATGACCAACCAGTTCCCTCATCCCACATTTCCATGTTTTATTTTGATCGATGTTCTTACTTTAACAACAAAGCAATTTTTTTTTTTTTTTTTTGAAAAAGTGATGATTTTATTGAGAGCAAAGGAAAACAACAACAGAACTAAGGAAGTGCTCCCCTTACAACAAGAGATTGCAGGGAAGTTCCAAGCTTAACACAAGTATCAACAACAGAATTTGTTGATCCGGGTACATGAGACCAAGTACAAGAGATTTTTTTTTTTTGATGAAAAAAAAATCTCTTAACACAAGTATCAACAAAAAAATTTACTGACCAAGTACAAGAGATAGAAGATACAATTTCTGAAATGTCCAAAAAAATATCCCAATGCTGCCACAGAGGGTCCCAAGGTGTAGAAAACCATCCAATCACAACTTTGAGTCTCCTTCAATGATGAGAGGGCCATTGAAACGGCCTCGGAAGAGAATAAGACCATGTAGGAGTCCGGAGAGCTCAACAGTTGTGGAATCTGTCACACCAAGAGGTCTGGAGTAGGATAGAAGAGCGGTCCCATCCGCAATACGAAACTCACCCCCATAATCCGCAATTCTAGGACAACCAAGGGCACTACCGTCAAAATTGAGCTTAATGAATCTGGGGGAGGGGGGGCTACCATTCCACTAACACAGGCGCTCTAGAAGGGACAGCCATCCTGGCAATCACATTCTAGTTAGTGCGGAGAGGAACATTGTATAGGTTGTCAAATTCCCTCTGGATATGGAGCCAAGTAGAAATTAGACAGTGGTAGTGCAAATGCCCTCCTCAATCGTGCTAGATTTGCAATTGAAGCGGTGATTATTCCTCTCTCTCCAAGTATAACTTTTCTTCATAAAATATACTTCTTTTGAGAGAAAGAATTTGATAAATTTTGGACTCTTTAATCTGGCCAAATTGAGTACTCTTTCTTCTTTGGCCAACATGTCTATTGAATCTTTCGAGATCGATATCTCCCTTGAGAAAACTCAGATTGAGAATTGGTTGGATAAGTAAGAAAATAGACTTATAAATCTTTCTTTTGATGTATAATTCTCCATATAAAGTCTCGTTCTTGATGGTATGAAACAACTAAAAAGTTGAAGTTTTTTGTTGTTGCTCAAACCTCTCTTGCAGTCTAAGCTTTGCTGCTTGAAATATCAATTTCTCTTTGTAGAAACCTCTGATTGCTAAACTTCTTTTTGAGTTTGAAATTAGACTCCAAGATTTTTTCGTCAATATATAATTTTCAATATGAAAAGTTTAGTATGGAGGTGCGAACGCCAAGAAAACAACGGGTACTAGAACAGGAATGAAAGAAAAAAAGATAAAATAAAAACCTAAACTACTAGAGATGATAGATCAGAAAAATATCACAATATTTTTGTGGGTTGATCGAGTCAACTCACAAAACCTGTTCTGATACCATGTTGAATTTCGGGAAAAGTGAAAAACTTTATTGACTTGATGTAATTTATGTACAATGAGCCTCTATTTATTATAGGGAAACAAGTAGAATCCAATTACAATTAAATTGCTTTTATCCCAGTTATACCCAAAATTTAAATACTAAAGGATAAGTTCTAGAACAATTGAACATAAATAGAAAACTAACATAACTGAAACACTTAACAAAAACTTTTCTATGAGACCTTCTCCTATGAGACTCTCGTAAGACTCCACCATATTAATTCTGGCTCTATGAGACTTCTTACTGTGAGAGTTATATAAGACTCCCATATTTTCTTTTCAACAACATTTAGGTTCTCGGTGGCTAAATAAAGAGGTGTGCTTCTTGGATAAGGGAAAGGAATCGGCTCTTCCAATGGTGCTCTTCCACTGCAACTCCCCCTTGGCGGCATTGGCACGTTTACCATTGTATTGCTGACCTCGTCTCCAACCTTACTTGTAACTGGTTCCATGTTCCCCACTCAACCAACTCTTTGGCTGATGGTTCGGCTAAGCATGGGACCTCCCTTCAATCTCTAGTTGTAATTGGAGGCCCGCTTTAATGTAGCTTGTTTTTCTCTTATTTTATATATTATCATTTTTATAAAAAAAAAGTACTATTGAGCTAATTCTTCAACATCATTAATGTACTGCATCAATCTCCTCCTTTGGTTGGTTATTTGAAGCTTATCAATCTATGGCCGCCCATGAAATCCTTCACTCCTACAAGAAATTGAACAAACCCAAGAGTGGTTATCAAACTTGACTTTGAAAAAGCCTTTGACAGAGTTAATTGGAAATTAGTTGACCACCTCCTCAATAAGATGGGTTTCCCCATTGGTTGGAGATTCTGGATGAGAAGCTATATCTCTAACGTCTCCTACTCTGTCCCAATAAATGGCAAACCTTGTGGATACTTCAAAGGCTCTAGGGGACTCAGGTAGGGGGATCCCCTATCCCACTTTTGTTTACTCTCATTGGAGAACAATTAGCCGCAATGATCCGTCTGGCTAAAACATCTGAATGGCTAAGCCCTGTCTCTCTTAACCCTGTTCTCGATATTAGCCTCCTCCAATATGCAGATGACACTATATTTTTCTGTGATGGCACCCTCAATCAAATTCATAATTTAAGTGCTTTGCTGAGCTTATTTGAAATCTCATCTGGACAAAATCAGCTGGGAGAAAATTTCTATATCTAGTTACAATTTTGAGCTTGGTCTTCTCAACTCTATGGCCAGCTATCTTGGTTGCCGTATTGAATCATCCTCTGGAACCTATTTGGGGCTTCCTCTAACCCCACGTCTCCCCTCTAAGACTTGCCACCTGGCGGGGGAAATTTCTCTCAAAAGTAGACAAGTTAACTCTCATCAAATCATGTTTACAAGGAATCCCTAACTATTATTTGTCTATGTTCCATTGCCTAGCGTCAATCAGAAACATAATTGAGCTTCTAAAGAGACGTTTCCTTTGGGGCGGTCCAAACGATGGAAAAAAATGTCATTTGGTTAAATGGGAGGAGGTTCACAAGCTAAAAGTATTAGGTGGATTGGGAATCCGAGATACATCCACAACAAACTCTGCTTTGTTGCTTAAATGGATTTGGAAATTTAATATGAATCATCATTTGATTTGGAGAGCTTTTGTAAGGGAGAAGGCAAATCTCCCATTTGGCTAGTGGACAAAAGGAGGACGAATTCGCTCTTTCTCACCCGCTTGGAGAAAAATAGCTCAACTCCTCCCCAAATTCAAAATGGCTACAACATGTTACATTGCAAATGGAAATACATCAAAATTCTGGAATGACTGGTGGGTTGGCTAATCCCCCCTAAAAAATAGCTTTGACCTCTTAGGTAACTCAAAGATCAATATCTCGGATAGCTGGTCAGAAATGGGGACTGGAATCTAAACCTTAGAAGACATCTCACTGATACTGAAACCTTCCTTGCATCCCAACTCCTTCTCACTCTTCCAACCAGATAACCAAATACCTCCAATGATACTCTAATCTGGACTCCTTGTCCCAAGGGGTCTTTCTCCACATCTTCTGCCTATACATACTTAAATAACCTCTCAGCCCACCCAAAACACCCTGCTTCGTATGCCTGGGATCTGCTCGCCCCCCCACGTGCTAAGCTCTTCATTTGGTCTGCCTGCAGAAACAAAATCTTAACCTCTGATGCTTTAATTCGTCGGGGCACCTCTGTCTTGGACCCTCACTACCCCTTTTGCATAAATACCCCAGAAACAGCAACACATGTCCTTCTTTCATGTTAGTTTGCCTACCTAGTCTGGACTTCCCTTTTAAACAAAGTTGACCTTCAATTTTGTGCCTTTGGAAACATTGCTGACACTGTCTCTCCCTAGTCAGTACGAAGCTCCCAAAATTAGGGAAAATGATCTTATCTTGCTGTATTGGTCATAATATTTGAGCTCTCTGGAAAGAGCGCAATAGAAGGAAATTCAAACTCAAATCTTGTCCTATTGAGGTTTTGACTGAGCAAATCTCTAGTGAAGTCTCTGTCTGGCTCTTAAACAGAAAAGAATTCAAAAAATTCAGTGACTCTAACTTTAGAGGAAATTGGCAATTTTTTGCTGGGATGTCCCTGCCCTCTTGCCCCCCTACTATGGCCACATGAATCCCCCCTCTACTTGGGTACACAAAACTCAACTTTGATGGCAGTGCTTTAGGCTGCCCGGGTCCTGCAGGATTCGGTGGTGTTATCCACAATGGAAATGGCGATCTCCTCTTCTCATATGCAGGTCCCCTCGGCAACTCAGATTCTACTACTGTAGAACTCTCTGGCCTTTTGCATGGGCTCAAGGTCTTTTCTAGCCACATCTCTAGCCACCTTTTTATTGAAGGCGATTCAAAAGTAGTCATCAATTGGTGTGCTAACCATGGTCACCCCCCGTTGCGTCATTGGGATATGTTCAATGAAATTTGTAATTTACTTTCTGGTTTAAACTGTATATGGAACCACATTCCTCGCTCTGCTAATCACCTAGCAGACTCTCAAGCTAAGGAGGGTGTGTCTCTCCAACACTCTAGGTTTGTATTTTCCCCTCTTGTTATTAATATATGCACTTTCATAAAAAAAAAAAAAGTAGAAAGAGTTTTAAGTAAAAAGGATGTTTTTGTCCAGTCATTTTTAAGTGATTCTTCTTCTTTTATATCGTAGGGGTTTTATGCAATTAGCAAAGTTAAATGTATTTCATCTAATGAAAGAGAATATAGCTGTTCCAAACCTATTGTATGCCAAATAGAAGTTTTTTTTTTTTTTTGTTTTCACCTTTTTCTTGCAGATTCAAAATTTTTAAAGCTGAATAAGGAGATCTGCTCATGCCAGATCAAGGGCCTGCTGGTTCGTGGGTAATATTCATAGTCCTGATGGGTCTGTGTTTAGAGCATATTTGTGCCCATTTCTCTTCACTAAAGTAGAGTTCTTAGGTGTTCTTCATTGGTTGTATATCAATCCGAGTGGCTTTTGATTTTTGTGATCGTGGAAAGTAACTGTAAGAGTGGTTATTAGCAGGTTCTAGATCATAACTGCCCATGTTGGCATCTCCTTCTTTATTATGATAAGATTCAAGAGATAACAAGAAATACTTCTGTCATATCAGCTCATAACAAATTCTCAATTCTAAGGTAGCCTCAATTGGCAATAATTTTGTGTGGGATGCACCTTGCCTCTTTGAGGCTCTTGTATATTGTTTCTAGTTGAGTGTGCAGACTATAATTGATCTAATGATATTTATATAAGGAGTATATACTTACGTTTGGAGCTATGGCATGTATTTTATTTGACAGGAATTGCTGGTCTGATTTGTTTGGAGTCTGATAATGAGTCTGAAGGTACTTCTCACCGTGATTGTTCAAAGGAAAATGATACTGTGAGCCTCTCTACTTCGGCAAGTTCTCTCAGTAAGGGTTCTCAAAATGACTATATTGGGTTAGTGATGCTTGGGGAGAAAGAAGCAAAGAGAAGCACTAATGACTGGGACTCTCTTTTGTTTGCTGATCATAAGACTGATGCAGAGAATAAAGTTTCCTCCAGCATTCTCAAATCTGTTTCCTATGGTGACAATGATGCAGAATCCAAGTCCAAGCTTTGTTTTGGTGATAGTAACCAGCAAACTGTTCTTCAAATTATTGAGGACAATCCAACTCATAATAGCTGCTCCTTTGATACGACTCTTTCCATGGTAATCTTTTCTTCCTTGAGCCAGCTAAGAAAAAGTTATATATCTGGATACACTGCTAAGCCATTTGGTCCATGGTCTGCTTTCCTATAATTAACGGAACTTTTTCTCTATGTCATAACCTCTTCTAAAGGTGTCTGGTGACATGATTCTTATTTGGCAATGACCCTTCTGCTGTGTTCAGATAGGAAAGTTTTGTTGTCATGTTGATTAATAGAGGAGATAAGCAAACCCATTAGATCCCTAAAGCTCCACTTATCATGTTTTTTTCATTAGATGTGACTTGAATGTAAGTGTTCCAATATTTTTCCACATTTTCAATGAATGCTAGTGCCATGAATCTACTATCTAATTTAACCAATGCTTGTTAGAACTTTTCCGATAGGTTAGGGAAAAATTAGCACTTGCATTTGCCTTTGTTAGAAGATTTATTTATCCGTAGTTTTACAGTTTTTTTTTGTTTTTGTTTTTAGTACGTCTTTTTCTTGATTTATGTGATGAGCACTAATGATCTTATACTTTATGAATGGTGTGCATTTATATAGTTATAATTGGTTTCTGAAATGTTCTTTTACAGTAGGTAGCATGTGAATTTGTATACTATTTTTTTATTCTAAGTTGCAAGATAAGTTACATTAGTATCAAGGCTGGGTCTTGAACTCAACACCTCCCACTAATAACACCCAGATTAAGCTGTTCTATTGAGATTTAATAGATCAGTGTTTCTCTTTTTGGCTCATCCAAAGTGATATTTAAACCCCTGCAGTAGTAAAGTAGCTAGTCATGAGCCGGTAGGAAAAAAAATGTTACTGTGTTCTCTTCACTTTTACCTCAGTTAATTAAACCATGATTTAGATATATAATGAAAAATGCTTAAAAGCGTAGGTACATTGCCTTCTCTTTAATGTCAACATATTTTCCGTATCTTCATGTGGGGCCTGTTTCATCTTGTGAGACCCATGGATTAGCCCGTTGACATTTGAACAACCCATCATGAATGATTCAGGTCACCATTGATGAGTTGCCGTCTCAATAAGGCATGTTATACGGGGAGATGATTACTATCATAGACGTGGCATTTATGTCATTTTGTTCTTGTTGTTTAAGTTAAATGGGAAGATTTCATAAAAAGAGAAGAAGTTAAATGGGAAGATGACAAGTGGTATCTAAGCATTTTTTTTTTTCATGTTTATTTAACTGTTTTTACTCCCAGGCTTCCCTCTGCTCAATATAATTCTTTTTTGAAAAAAAATCCTTCAGTAAGGACTCTTATGTTAATCGTGGTTCATGAAGTCAGATTTCATGTCCAACTTTAGCTGTATTTCAAGAATATGCTTTGCATATCTTGCACTGTGATTATAAATATGGTGTGTATCTAGGCAAAGGATTGGATTTGAGTCATTGGCTCAATGCCCATGTGGAGGGTTTGTACTAGGTCTTGGGTTCAAACTTTAAATAAAAAAATTATGGTGTGTGAGTTCGCAAAAGAAGGCTCTTTTAATCTCATCTTTTTCATGCTTCTATAATAGGTTCAGACTATGCATGAAAAAGTCATTGTGGAGCAATTAGGTGATGCAGCAAAGCAGAAAGATGTGACTAAAGCAATCAATATTGAGAAGAAAAGACGAAAAGTAGAGCAAGCAGCAAGAAAGGAACAACAAAGAATGGAAAAGAAAGATAAAAGAGAGGTTAGTTTTTTTTCTCAATTTGTTTACCACACTGTTTAATTGATATACTACTATACTATTGGCCTGTAAAACATGCAAAATAGTATCATTGAGTTTTAAAGTTTTTTGATTTTGAAAACTTTAGAGGGTAGTAATAAATAACTATGTTTAAAGTTTAAAGCTTTCTTGTTGTTAGGTGAGGCCTCCCTTAATGTACTCTTTTGCTTTCCTTCGTAATAAAATCATCATCATTTCAAAAAAATTTTAAAGCTTACTTTAGGACTCTTCTTAAAGGGTACGAAGGGCACGAAACTCAGCCTCAAGCAAATCACAATAATCTAGTCAAACAATCGAATCACAATTGAGCTAAACCAATAGAAACACCTATGGCTGTGGGTCATAATATTTTTGATGAAAGGAATCCCTTTGTAACAGACAAGACAGTGTACACTACACTAGTTGGTTAGTTGATTTATGCAACTATGATCAGGTCAGATATCTCATTTTCAGTCAGTGTAGTGAGTCAATTTATGGAAAATCCTCACAAGATTTATCTTGAAACATCTCAGATAATTCTATGCCATTTGAAAATGAGCTCTTGGTAATGGGTTAATCTATAAACTCCATGAACACTTTTTTTTTTGAAGGAAAGTGTGTGAATATTCAATAAATCAGAGAGAGAAATACAACCTATTGGGGTGGGCCAACCTTCACAAAAAGGTGTTAGAAGGAAGATCCCCGTTTAGCGTATAAGTCTGCCAAATGATTGACAGATCTTGGGGTGTGTGTTCATGTACCATTTAGAAGAGAAATTATGTTACAAATTTTGAAATAAATGTCCCAATGTCTCTAGGGAGGGCGAATTCCTTTTGCACACCAATTGATGACAACCTTAGAATCTCCTTCAATGATGAGGGGCCCAACGAGATGGTCTTGGAAGATGATGACAATTATAAATATGCCCCTATTTACTTAACATTTCATTTAAACCCTTATATCTCCCAATATACATATTCAAATTACACAACATTTGAACAGTTTCTACAATCTTCATATTTCTCTTTTTTACATTATATGTTTAAATTTTTGTTTCATTTTGTGGTGTAATTAGAGAGATTTCAAGGTTTACGTGCAAAGGGGCACATTTGTCACTGTATCTTTTTTCATAAGTGATATATAAGTTAATTGAGGGTTGATCCCAGACCATAATGGTTGCCGCTCTATTCAATGCTGCTTCCACTTCTTCTCTTCTATTTTTCCTTCTCTTTCCTCCTTTTCTCATTAATTTTTTATAGTTTGAAATTAGTATATCCACAATGGACACGTTTCCTTTCTCCATGGCCTTTGCCCCGGCCACTTCCATTACGACCTCTTCTTCTACTCCGACCATCTTGTTTGGGAGAACCTTGAGTGGGATTGGTGACTAATGCTGATTTTCACTCTTGATTACTTGATTAGCTCCCACTTTAATTGCTGGCTCAACTTGAAAATCTCAAGCACATGTTTCTTCAAACGTGTGATTATCATTGTTACAAAGGTATTTGGGTTCGAATGGCTTCAAACCAGTGTTCATGGATTGTAAAAATCGAGCCACATCATTGCCGATCGCAACCGAGCGTACAAGGGTGGCTGACCTAGGAATGTGATTCCATGTACAAGAAATAGAATATACAATGTCTGCTATGGAAGAAATGGTGGGCCACTGTCGCCACAGGGGGGAGGCCGTGCTGGAGCACCAACTAATGGCAACTTTAGAATGCCCTTCAATCATCGGCTTTCCATGAAGACGGTCCTTGAAAATTTCCAATCCATGGAGAAGGGTAGTCACTTCTGTGGTATTGGAGTTAGCAATACCATCCGGCCCTACATATGAAAGAATAGTCTCTCCTCTGTGATTTATGAAGATTCTACCTGCATCGGCTGGTCCTGGGCACCCCAAAGCACTTCCATCAAAATTTAACTTTATGCAGTCGCAAGGGAGAGGCTCTCATTCGGCCATGGCTGGCACCTTTTGAGAACCCGCCATATGAGCCAGAAGACTCCAATTCCAGTGAAGGGATATTCCTGCTTGAGGGGCAAATTCCTTCCTAGTATGCAACCAGCTAGAGGTCATTCCAATTGTGCAAGAGATAGTACTTTCCAGGTTGCTGAATTTGAGATTAAACCTCCAATTGTTTCGCTCTTGCCAAATGCATGAGATTAAACCTCCAATTGTTTCGCTCTTGCCAAATACACCACAGGATATGGGCAAGATATACAGAGAGAAGCAACTTGCCAATTCTTCGCAAATGTGTCCCCAATACCATCTGGAAAGTGCCGAAAAGAGGAGAGACTATAATGGTACACTATCTTGTTCTATGTATTTAGTTTTATCTTTACTTCCAATTTTCATGTAATTTGAACAAGTATGCGGGGAGATATAATGGTTTTTATTTCAACAAGTGTGTAATTTGAACAAGTGTTTTTAAGTGAAAAGTGGCATTTCTGTAATTTTTATTTCAGAACTCTATAAAAGACCTGGGTGGTCGAGCTCGACCCCCAACCTGAGTCGTTCCAGAACTTTGAATCTTCTCCTCTTTTCTTTCTTTCTCTCTCTCTCTCTCTCTCTCTCTCTCCCTCCAAAACCCTAAGTTCACTCTTTTACGTTCTCCATGATGCCCCTTCAGGCTATGGTAGGGACCTTATACCCAACCACTTTGGAATTGATGGGAGCCATAAAAAAGACTCTGTTGGTGGTGCTGTTGGATAGTGACAGCACACATAATTTCATCTATAGGAAAGTTGCCAAGAGCGTTGACCTCATTCCGACAACAATGTCATCTTTTCGAGTTATGGTGGCGAACAGTGAAACACAAGTGTGTAAATTATGAATCTGTGAAATATTTTTTGGGTAAAAGGTACATCTTTGTTTTTCCTTTCATATATATAGATGTTTTATTGTCTGTGTTTCTGACCTGATTATTAGTCAGGCATGGGTCAACCAGTTTACCTATCAGGTTGACCCGATTCGGACAGTACCCATTGCCACCTCTTCAATAAATGACTTTCTGTGTGGCAGCAAGAGATGTTGCAACGAGAAGCTCTAAAGGCTGAAGCAGCAAAAATGAAGAAACTGCAGAAGGAACAGGAAAAGTGGGAAAAGGGGAAGTTTGCACTGGAATCTATAGTAGCAGAGATTGACACAAAAGTTGTTGAAGCAGGATCTGTTGGAGGTAAACTCAATTCTCGCTTGATTATCTTTCACTATTGTACCTGTGAATATGCTAGTATGCTGATGGATTGCTTGACTTTCTTTATAAGGTTATCTCCTTACTAGGTTTGCTGAAAAAGGTATCACTTTCCGCGTGACTACAAATCCAATTGAAAGGACAGTTTTGTGGAAGATGCATGTTCCTGACCAAATTTTTCAGGTACTTGAATTTGAAATTTTCCTTAAAAAGAATGTGAGGGCATCATATCTGAACTCATATTTCTTTTCAATTTTCTTAGACATCTTTTTAGATGTATATAATGTTTTCTTTATCAATGTTTTTTAATATAGGTGATTATTATCAACTTAAATGTGCTGATATTGAGTCTGGTTTCACCTTGAATGTGTTATCGTCATTGAGTTCTTACCCAAAAATGTCGTAGTATATACTATATTCTTCTTCTTTTGTGGAACTTGTGGTCAATAATGGGAATCTCATAGTAATTTGAGTATAATAGTGAAGCAGACTCCTTGTACGAGTTCTAATATGTTTCACTATTAGAGATTTATTCAAACTAGGAAACTTTTTTTGAGAAGTAAGTGTAAATGTATTACTGAAGAAAAAAGATTACAACCCTTAAAGCTAAAGAGACATTTCCTCCACAACAAGGTGTTGGAGGGAAACGTCTTTTTTAGCTTGAGCATCGGCTAAGTGATTAGCTGATCTTGGAACATGTTTCCAAGTACAATGTAAGACAAAAATTAACTTATAGATTTCCTCAAATAACTCCCAATGATGCCAAGGAGTTTTGGATGGCTTTGTGCACCAGTTGATAATGACTTGAGAATCTCCTTCAACTAAGAGAGCATCATCCTTTTTTTGCTTGAAAAGTTTTAGACTGTTGTATAGCCCATATAATTCCGCGCTAGTAGACTCAGATACACCAATTGGACCCGCATATGTGAAGATAAGATTGGCTTGTTCATCGTGAATAACTCCGCCAAAACCAGCCGGTCCCGGACATCCAAGAGCACTTCCATCAAAATTTAGTTTAAAGTGCCCAGGAGGGGGGTTGGACTATTCAACCATTTCAGGGGCTCTTGTCGGAATAGACATACCTGCCACATTTCGCCAATTTCCTCGCATGTTTGTCCCTTTCAAGTTATAGAATTCTTTGCGTTGGAGAACCCAAGAGGTTACTTGACCGATAATCTGATCACAAAGAATTTTCCGTGGGAGGGCTTCCTGATTGAATTTTCGATTATTTCTTTCTTTCCATAAATTCCATGCAATGTGTCCAACACAACAAGAGATTAAAATTTTTCCCAATTTTGGGAGACGAGAGCTAACCAAAGTTAGGATGGTGTTATGTAAATCTTGAGATGGGCAGTATGATATACCGATTTTATCCATCAATTCGGTCCAGATCTTATGAGCATATGCACAGTGCAGAAGCGTGTGATCTGCTATTTTAGGAGATGAATTACAAAACGGGCATTCTGGGTTTGGAACATTAATGCCACGTCTTTGTAAAGCGTTAGAGGTTAAGATTTTCTTGCGGCATATCGTCCAGATAAAGAACTTAACTCGAGGAGGAATAGGTAGGGACCATGCAAAGGCAGCAAGATGTGCTGCTTGGGGAGTCAGATATGAAATCATATGGTGGTACGCAGAAGCAGTGGAGAACATACCTTGTTTGTTTGGCACCTAGATGAGTGTGTCAGTAGAGCTTTTTAATGTCACTTTTGAGAGCAATTTGACCAGGCTAGTGGCTTCCAGTGCTTCAGAATCATTCAATGCTCGCCTTAAATGTAGATTCCAGCCACCCGAAGGCTGCCAATGGTCAGAAACCATCGTGTTATGAGATCTTGATAATTGATAAAGACGTTGATGACTATCCTTCAAATAGCTTGAGCCTATCCACCAATCCGTCCAAAATAGAGTTTCTTTTCCGCACCCGATGTAGCATTTGACGGCTGACTTGAAAGTTGGTAAAAATTTGGCAATTTTCTTCCAAACAGGAGATAACCCCCCTTCCTCGGAAAGTGCACCCATCTTCACATCACCCCCCTTCCATTCGCCGGCCGTCAGGCCCCTTTTCAATTAACCGACTATCATTCGACTTGACAACGTACACTCCCCAAAAAATCCAGCCTGCAATCATGAATCCCTTACTGCATCTCCATCCCCCCTTCAACTGTCCCATTCTCCCACAAAAAAAGTCTGAAGAAGAAACCTCCCATTACTCCGTTCACTCACACTTACTCTAGAAGGAGGAAGACAAAAAAAGAAAAAAAAGAAAAGCGCCTGTTGCCAAAGCCTAACATTCCGACTAGCCCTTTGTCTACCGCTCCCCCTCCAAAAACTGATTATTTGGCCAACTTCGCTCAAATAGCTCAGACTGACCCCCAAATGGACTTCATCCGATTCGTCAAAGAGCAAGAGCAAGAGTTTCCTCCGCAGGAGTTCGAGGAAATTACCAAATTAGCGTGGGAATTCTGCAAATATTTCCATGACAGTCTCCTAAGCCTAGATGAGGATATCTCCCCAGCTGCCCCGAAATGATTGTTCTTTCCTAGAACGTCAGAGGAATTGGACCACGTTCTAAACGTGCAATCATCAAGGTAACCCTTTTTGAATCTAAGCCTAGTATTGTAATTTTGGTTGAAACCAAACTACAATCTTTTGATAATTTTGTTGCCTGGGAATTATGGTAAGATCCTCACCCTGAATGGGCAAAAGTTGATGCTGTTGGGCAATCTGGAGGTATTCTTGTCCTCTGGAACCCGAAATCTGTTGAAGCTGTTATTTCTCATCCTGGTCTTTTTTCCATTGGAATTCAATTTCGAGACCGTTCTCTGGGGGTTTCTTGGGCTCTTATTGGCATATATGGGCCAACTCGTTACTGCCTTTGTGTATCTTTTTGGGAAGAAATCCTCCTCCTCACCCAACTCTGGGACCTACCCTGGCTCCTGGCTGGGGATTTCAACGCCATCCTCCAACATTCCGAAAAAAGCCCTCCTGCCATTCGAACCGCCTCCAATATGCGAGCCTTCTCTGATCTCGTGTGCAATCTAGAATTGTCCGAAATACCTCTCTGGAAAAAAATTCACATGGTCAAATGGCCAGAACCCCCCTGTCATCTCCAAACAAGATCGTTTTCTTGCCAATAATGAATGGCTCCAAAATTTTCCCAACTCTACTGGTCAAGTTCTCAACAAGATAGGGTCTGATCACTGGCCGATCCAAATCAACACCCATCCTCCTGCATGGGGTAGATCTCTGTTTCGATTCGAGAATTCTTGGATCCTCTCTGACAGCTTCACCTCCAATCTTGCTGGATGGTGGCAAGAGCTCTCTCATCACCCTAACCCGGGTTGGACGCTCCCTTTGAAGCTCAAAGCTTTGAAGACAAAAATCCGCCAATGGTCTCTCAACCAACTCTCTGCTGCTGTTTCTCAAAAAAATTGGATCTGCCGGCGCTTATCTGAGTTGGATCTCCTCGAAGAACAAAGGTCCCTTTCTTCCCTTGATGTGTCTCTTTGAAATAAATTAAATCTTGAGCTGCCAAGTATTTTCCGAAATGATATCATGTACTGGAAGTAGCAAGCTAGATTTCGTTGGCTGGCCGAGGGGGATGGAAACACTAAATTTTTCCATGCTATTGCCTCGGTTAGAAGAAGGTTTAACTGTATCACCTCTCTCCGTCAGGGGGACCAGGTGATCACGGATAGCCTTGAGATGGCTAACATTCTTGTGAAGTTTTTCACAAATCTTTACTCTGAGGAGTGCTTCAACCGTCCTACCCTTTACCAACTTGATTATAACAGTATTTCCTCTTCGGATGCCGACTTCCTAGAACGGCCATTGAGTACTTAGGAAATCGAGGCTGCTACTCTTGGCCTCTCGAAAGATAAAGCCCTTGGTCTAGACGGCTTCAATGGTGAGTTCTATAAAAAATTTTGGGAGGTCATAAAAAATGATGTTTTTGCTTTTGTTCGAAATTTTCACCAAATGGGGATCACTGACAAGGCTTTGTGTGCTTCTTTTGTAGCCCTTATTCCAAAAAAAGCTAACTCTTCTTTACCTCAAGATTTTCGGCCCATTAGTCTCACCAAAGTTTTTACAAAATCATTGGACGAATTCTTGCCAATCGTTTGAGATTCCTTCTTCCAAAGATCATCAACCCTTGTCAAAGTGCCTTTATACGTGACTGAAATATCCTTGATCCTGCCATGGCTGCACATGAACTACTGGATTCATTCAAAAATTCGAAAAAGCCCAGATTTGTCCTGAAACTTGATTTTGAAAAAGCATTTGATCGTGTGAACTGGAAACTTGTTAACCAACTATTTCATAAATGGGATTTGGGACACGTTGGAATTTTTTGATGAGGAGCTGCATTTCGAATGTATCATATTCTGTGTTAGTTAATGGTAAACCTTGTGGGTATTTTAATGCCACAAGAGGTATTCGGCAAGGGGACCCTTTGTCTCTGTTCATCCTCACTCTCATTGCTGAACATCTTGCCTCTATGGTCCATCTTGCAAAAAAATCTGGGTGGCTGAAATCAATCTTGGATGATCCAACTCAAGATATCTCCCTGTTTCAATATGCTGACAATACTATTCTCTTTGGCGAAGGTACGTTAGCAGAAATTTCTCATATTAAAGCTATGTTAAATTTATTTGAACTCTCCTCTGGTAAGAAAGTTAGCTAGTCAAAATCCTCAATTACTGGCTTTAATATTGATCCTACTGTGTTAAATTCCATGGCTCAATACTTGGGATGTAAAATTGCAATGCCTCCATGTTCATATTTGGGATTGCCTTTATCGCCTACATTACCCTCCAAAAGCTCTTGGTATCCCATTATTGAGCGTTTGGAAGGACGTCTGGCCACTTGGAGAGGAAGATTTTTATCCAAGGCTGGTAAATTGGTTTTCATTAGGTTCTGTATGCATGGAATTCCTTCCTATTTTCTTTCCCTTTATCGATGTCTTGCCTCTGTTTGCCAAAGAATTGAATTGCTCAAAAGAAAATTCTTGTGGGGAGGACCGAATGGGGAAAGGAAATACTCTCTGGTGAAATGGGCTGAGGTATGTAAATCAAAATCTTTTGGTGGGCTTGGGATCTGGGATACTGTCACTACAAATTCAGCTTTGTTACTTAAATGGATTTGGAAGTTTAACTTATCTTCTAAATTAATTTGGAGAAAATTTGTTGCGGCAAAAGAAAATAAATTGTTGGGTTGGTGGATTGAGGGTGGGCGTTGTAATAAGTTGTCTCCCGTATGGAAAAAAATTGTAAAGTTATTACCTGCTTTCAAATCTGTTGTAAAATGTTACTCGGGCACGGGTTTACAAGATTTTGAACCGATTGGTGGACTGGTGCACATAGATTCAACAACAGCCACAACTTGTTTTCAAATTTGGCAAGAAATATTGAAGCTTCTATTTCGGACCTGCGAACTGATTCAAGAGGGTGGAACCTAAATCTCCGAAGATCATTGTTGGACTCTTAGGCCTTGGTAGCTTCTGACCTCATTACCATGCTCTCTTCGGTAAGTCTAAAAAATTCGCCAGATACTCTTATTTGGATGCCTAACTCAAAAGGTAATTTTTCAACTTCTACTGCTTATTGCTTCCTAAGTTGTACCAACCATCCACAAATCAACCATCCATCTGCCATTGCATGGACTCTGCATGCTCCCCCACGTGCTAAATTTTTTATTTGGACTGCATATTGGAACAAAGTCTTCACTTCAGACACCCTAATTCAAAGAGGTGCCCATGTCCCAGACCCTCTTTGCCCCATTTGCCAAACTTCTATGGAGACAACCACCCACATCCTTCTACATTGCGAGTATGCCTTTTTTGTGTGGACTAGCCTTTTAAACAAAATCGATCTCCAATTTTATTCCTCTCAAAATCTCCCTTCAACCATCCTCTCAATTACAAATACCAGCCTTCCAAAACTCGAAAAATTACTAATATCTTGTTGTGTGTGGCATCTTATATGGGCATTATGGAAAGAAAGGAATAATCGAAAATTCAACCTAAAGTTTATTTCGAGAGAAATATTGGTTGAAAAAATTATCGGTCAAGTTACTTCGTGGATTTTATTGCGTAAGGAATTCTGTGATCTTCGTGGATCAAACTTCTGAGAAAACTTGCGAATAATTGCCAGAATGTCCTATCCTGCAAGGTCCCCCTCGTATGGCGATTTGGTCCTCTCCCCCCTATTGGCCATTTTAAATTGAACTTTGATGGTAGCGCATATGGTTGTCCGGGCCCTGCAAGTTTCGGGGCTGTTGTTCATGATGAAAATGAAGTTCTTCTCTTTTCCTATGTCGGGCCAATTGGAAATTCGGACTCTATAACTGTTGAATTTGCCGGATTATTTAACGGACTTCGGATTTTCAAAAGTCGTACTTCTGGGCCCTTTTGTATTGAAGGTGACTCAAAAGTTGTTATCAATTGGTGCGCAAATAATGAACGTCCTCCGTGGCGGCATTGGGATATGTTTTACGATATATGTAGTTTAACTTCTGTTTTAAATTATAAATGGAATTATATTCCTAGATCTGCAAATCATTTAGTTGATGCTCAGGCTAAACTAGGCGTCTCTCTCCAACACTTTGTTGTGGAAGGAGGCCTTGTTTAGCAAAGTATTGTAATTCTTTCTTTTTTATTTTTTCTTTTAATACAGCTTACTCATCTCATTTCAAAAAAACTATATATATAAATACATCTTTAGCAAAAAAAAAAAAAAAAAGAAAGAAGAAGTCTCAAATACAACTTTTTTCTATTTTTAGAAAGTTGTTGTTTTAGGAAAATACTCTATTTTGGAACTTTCTGTATAGGAAAAGTTAGCATATTTTTTCTTTTATTAGTTTCCTAGTTTTTATTATGTTCTAGATAAGAAAGTTTTATTTAGTTCCTTTTTCTCCCACCTGGAGGCCCCCCAACCAGAAATCCCCTCTAGTTTACTTCCAACCCACCTCCCCCATTACCCCTATCAACTGCCCCTGCCTACTCTCCCGCTCTTATTTAACCAGCAAAATTCCTCCTTATCCCAGCCAGAACCCAGAGTCTCCTCCTTTCGCAGCTGGCCTCCCCACGACCCAACCATTACCCCTATCCTGCCAGTCACACTTGCTCACCTTGTCAGCAGCCGTCCGATGGACCCCCTCCCAACACCGATTCAACCCCCCCAGTTCTGATTTCCACTCACCGAACTTTGACTACGAGTCTACCTCTTCGGTCACCAGTTGACCTAGACTCCTCTCAGCAGGCGAACCTAGTTCTCACCCCAGTCGGTGCCGTTCACCAATTCCCCTGTCCACTTATCAGCACTGCCGCTGCAGTGATCCACCATGGGGAATCCAGCAGGGCACCCCCACCTCGATGGATGTTGCCCCTGATAACCTTGGCTTCCCTCTCACGGGAGAACTCTGTTTCCCCCCGCCCGATGATCGCACACAACAATTCTTCACGGCATTACAATCAGAGCAGAGTAAATTTGATGATGGAACTCTTCGAAAAATGGGAGTGACTTACAAGGGGCATTTGCCGGGTGATATGCCCTCCCCTGGAGTTAACAAAAAAGAACACAAATGATTATAATTTCCTGGAATGTTCGTGGCCTCTACAAGAAACTAAATGTCAAAGCTTGTTTGACTCCATTGTATACGACTTGTGGGGATGCCCTAATTTGGAATGTTTGGCTATTAACGCTATTGGCTTTTCTAGCGGAATTTTCCTTCTTTGGAACTCATCCTTAGTTGATGTAATGGACCATATCAGTGGCATTTTTTCTATCGGAATTAAAGTGCGGGACAGATGTATTGGCTTACTTGGGGCCTTGCTGGTGTTTGAACGTCACTTTCTATGGAAAGAGCTCTCCGACCTTCTTCCTCAGTGACCTATTCCTTAGCTTCTCGCTGGTGACTTTAATGCTATAAGATTTTGCAGTGATAAGTCCCCCCTGCTTCTAGAATCTCTTCCTCCATGCGTAGTTTGCTGATTCTATTGGAAGGTTTGAATTGGAGGAGATTAACTTTTCTGTCAAAAGTTTTACTTGGTCCAATGAGCAAAGAGTGCCTATCCTCTTGAAGCTTGACCGTTTCTTTTGCCACTAGGCATTGGTTGAGGCTATATGCAAATGTTTGTGGCTTGGTTCTGAACTGTGCGGGATCTGACTGTTGGCCTACTCAGATTGACACAAAAATCGAGTGGTTGGGTTTCTTTATTCCACCTTTTCTACAAGCTTTATTTTTATAATTTGTCGGTGTAGAAGCCATCATCAACAATGACATCTACAGGAATCAATGAGCTTGTCTAAGATGCCTTAAGGAGGGGATGCTAATACAAAATCTTTTCTTTGAATCGATTTAGAGCATAGAACCATTAATGTAATTCTAACTATGAATAGTGATCACATAGCTTGCACCCTTGTTGATTTTTTTGTAAAGTTACTTGTTCATGACCTATTGCATAAGCTACATGTGGACAATCATCCCTGTCAAGACTCAGAGAGTGTAGGCAGTTTCCCTTGAGCAACCATTCACCCAAGCAAATTTTAGTGTCATTGTCATAGATTCTTATTTATTAAATCACATCTGTAGCAAAATGGATGTGTATTTTCAGAGACAAAAATATTATTATATAGATAGTATTGGAATGACAAAAGGAGATTGTGGCTTATAAAGGAGACTGGGTTTAGTTGTAGTATGTTTTACATGTCGGGAGTTTTGTCAACATGTGATGCAGCAGGCAATTTGCACTTAATCATCTTGGCTGTCTTCAACATTGAATGCGATGATTTGACTGTGTTTTAAGCTTGTTCATTTATGGCCCAGCTGGTTTCATGTGTTCATTCAATTTTGCTGTTTCCATCACCGAATTAGTGAAGTTTGTTGCCTTGAGAGTAGGTTAAAATGAACTAGGCTTTACAATACGTAATATTTGCAAAATTTCTGTTATTCTTGGCATCATATTGGTTTTTATAATAACTAAGGTATCTTGAACGTGGAACTGATCTGGTAGTGCACTTTCACAGTCTTCGTCCACTGGGCTAGAAGTTCAATATATACTCCTTGTATATGCTGCAGAAGAATTCTGTGATCTTGTCAATAATAATGCACTTCTTGATCAAATTACACGTGTCCAAAGTTGCTATCCATCTTACACTATTTGCTGTCTTACAAGTAAACTGATGGCCTATATTAATAAGAGGTGAGCATGTATTTTTTGCTTTTTCTTGCAACTTTACTGACCGTTAGTTATTATAAAATACTATATATTGATAAGTTTAATGATATAGTGAATTTGTTTCATGTGCTTTTCTTGAAAATTACCATCATTTACACTTTTCCACTATCCCCTTTTTTTTTTTTTTGAGAGAGAGAGGGACGGACTTTCTATATGATTGATCATCCTTTGTAAAATTGTGTTGTATCAAGGCACCCTGAGTGTCACCTTGTCCTCAAGATTGGATTCATCTTCAAGTTCCCAAGTTGCTTCATCGGATCCCATTGGATCAACAACACGGTGTAGAGGTGGGACCTGTGGCGGATATGCCGTTTCTTGAGAATGGCTATGGGCATAGGAGTGAGCCACTTTGTCCTCAAGGTTGGAATCATCTTCAAGTTCCCAAGTTGCGTCATTGGGGGATTGACAATCGCACTGGATCAAGAGCTCAGTGTAGAGGTGGGACATGTGGGAGATACGCCGTTTCTTGAGAACGGCTAAGGGCATAGGAGTGTCGTTCAACAACAAAAATTGGAAGTGTGGATGAAATGACTTTTCCGATACCCAAATGTTGTTTGAACTAGGAAACATGAAAGAGGGATGTATGGCATGGCCTTCTGGTAGTTGCAACTTACAGGCGACCTTGTCGATGCATTTTAGCACATGATATGGGCCAAAGAAGCGAGGTGCCAGCTTCTGGTTGTAGTGGATGGCTAAGAAGAGTTTGCGGTATGGTTTGGAGTTTTAGATAACCCAGATCACCAACGGCGAAGTTGGCTTAACGATGCTTCTTGTCATATTGAAGCACCATGTGTTGATGGGCAAGTACAAGATGATGCTTGATAATCTTTAGAGTGTCATGGTCTATGAGCACTTCATCCAAATCTACAAGAGTGGTAGTACCCGCAATATACAAAAGAAGAGTGGGAGGAGGCCGACATATACAACTTAAAATAAGGTTGTGCGCAAAGATGAGTGGTAAGATGTTATACGAAAATTCAGCCTATGGAAGGTATGACAGCCAGGTATGTTGTTTCTCTCTGGCAAACTCTTGCAAATAAGTTTCAAGGTAGTAGTTCACAACCTTGGTTTGACCATCTGTTTGGAGGTGATAGGTAGTACTCATCTTCGACATTTTGCCTTGCAAAAGGAAAAATTCTCCCCAAAAGGAGCTGAAAAATTAATCTCTATCCGAGACTATAAAGCGGGGTATGCTATGGAGTTTGGCCACATGATTGACATAGATTCAGCAATCGTGCGGGTTGTAAAAGGGTGCTTCACACCACAAAAATGCGCATAGTTGCTAAGATGATCCACAATCACAAAAATCATAATTTGACCCTTTGAAGGAGGAAACCCTTCGATGAAATCCACGGATATGTCTTCCCTCACATGGTCAGGTATAGGTAAGGAAGGTCAACGAGAGTTTTTTTTTGTTTGATGAAAGGTGATTTTATTACGAGAACCAGAGAAAAAAAGGAGTTATCCCCAAACAACAAGAGATTGCAAGGAAGCTCTCTGCTTGGCCAAAACATTGGCCACAAAATTTGTTGCTCTCGATATGTGAGACAAAAAACAGTCAAACAAGCTGACAATTTCCATAATTTCAAAAAACGTGTCCTAATGACGCCACAAAGGCGCTGAGGAATGCTCACACAAGCCGATCATCACCTTAGAATCTCCCTCGAGTGAATGGGTTTGGTGAAGTGATCGCTGAAAACACGGAGCCCATTAAGCAGGTTATGGACCTCGACTATCGTGGAATCCGCAATATCTAGTGGGCCGGTGAAGGAGATGAACGACTCCGCCAAAACCAGCTAAACCAGGGTTGCCGAAAGTGGAACTATCAAAGTTTAATTTAAGGACACCGGTAGGCAGTGGGGTCCACTCAGAAATAACTGGGGGCTTTGAAGACATATAGAGTTGGGCAAGACAACTCCAATTGTCTTTGATAGAAGATCCCGAAAAGGGGGAGAAATTTTTCCGAGAGTGGAGCCATGTGGCAATATTTCTTGAGATAGTATCAACAACTCTTTCTTGGGAATTGAACTTGGCTCTGAATCTCCTTTGATTGCGCTCTAACCAGAGACCCCAAGGAATGAAAGCCGAGCAAGCCGAGATCATCATTCTCCCAAGACCGGGGACGGTAGTCCTTGCTAGCATCCGACAGGCTGCGGTCAGATCCGTAGGAAAGCAGAATTGTAACCCAATTCAGCTGATCTCCCACGAGAAAAGGCATAGGATGAGCAGGTGGCTAACAGTTTCCTCAATGACATGGCAAAAAGGACAAATGGGGTCCACCCTAAGCTGGACACGCTTTTTGAGATTGTCAATAGAGAAGATTTTGTTGAGGCAGATGCTCCACGTGAAGAATTTTACTTTTGGGGGGCACTGAGACACTAGTTGAACTCCATTGCATGCCTAGAGCTTGGAGCGAGCCAACCTTGAATAACAAGATAGGCGGATAATACTGAAAAAGAGCTACTCTTATCTGGCCACCAAATTAGCTTATTAGATCTGCTGGCCTGAATCATGGTCGGCTGTATGGCTTCCTAAAGGCGATTGGCTTCCAAAGCTTCAAGGTCTGATAGACCTCGGCAAGGGTGGACGTTCCTCTTGCCATTACTGGCAACTTCAGCAATTATACTCCTCATAAGTTGCCTTAATCTCGTCAAATAAAGTAGGGAGTGGGGCCTCTTGTAAGATGGCTAAAGAAAAATCAACCGTTGGGAAATGCTATTTGCTGCTCTATTTTCCACCCTTTTCTTATAAGCACTTTTAAAATCATATCCCATCAGATTCACTATCCACTCCTTTTGTTATAAACAATTATAAAGTATATAGTTCCCTTACGTATGCGGACCAATTCAACATCCTTCTTTTAAGAGGACGACTAAAGAAGGCAATTGCCTCATCTGCCTGCATCAATACAGCACCTATTCTCGAACTGGTTGCATAAGCTCAACAATAAATGGTTTGGAAAAGTTAGGGAGAGAAACTATTGGAGTGGAACTCACTTTGCACTTTTGCTGATCAAAGGCACGAGTTGTGTCGTCGGTCCAATTGAATACCCCTTTTTTAGTGAAAGGTAAGTGGGAGTGCAATGGTGGCATAGTTCTTGATGAAGCGGCGGTAATAGCCTAAGAATCCCCTCAATTGTTTTATAGCGGTGGGTCGCAGCCTCTCTTGTATGGCTTGAATTTTATCAGCTTCTACAAAAACCCCTTGGAGATCAAATGATCCAAGTAATGCATTGATTTGACAGCAAATACACATTTGGAGTGTTTGGTGGAGGGCTCGAAGGATGGCATGTAGATGGCGCAAATGATCCTCCCAGGAGAGGTTGTAGACCATAATATCATCGAAGAACACCAATACAAATTTTTGTAAATAGTACCAGAAAATGTCGTTTATGTCAAACGCCTAGCCAATACAACCCAAAAGATTGGTCTGTTAAGTGCGGAAAGCCAAGTACCTAACCCATTAGTGGTGGACGAAACCACCTAGCTCTGACACCCACCGTTCCCGTTCCCTACCGCTTCACCCGGGATTCGAACGCAGAACGTGGTGCCCAACTTTGATACCATGTCAAACGTCCAGCCAATACAACCCAAAAGACCGGTCTGTTAAGTGTGGAAAGCCAAGTACCTACCCCATCAGTGGTGGACGGAACCACCTAGCTCTGATAGTTTATAAGGCACTAAAAAGAGGCGGGAGCTTTGGTCAAGCCAAAAGGCCTGACAAGAAATTAATAATGTCCGTCATGGGTGTGGAAGGAAGTCTTTTCCACATCTTGTGTAGGTACAAGAATTTGATGATACCCAAAACGAAGATCTAATTTGGAAGAAATAACCATGCCATGCAATTCATTGAACAACTCATCAATAATCAGAATGGCATACTTATCTTTGACATTAATAACATCGAGGACCTGATAGTCCATGCAAAACCGCCAAGTTTTGTCTTTCTTCTTCACCAACAAAACAAAAGAGGAATAAGAACTGTAGTTGGGCCAAATAATCCCATTCTGGAGCATTTGATGAACTTATTGTTCAACTTCCTCCTTCTGAAGATACAGATACCTATAAGGCCGAGTACTGAGGGGAGAGACCCTAGGCTGAATAGGAATCCAACGGCCTTGGGCACGGCTCAGAGGTAAATCCACTGGGAGTTATCGTGCACGTAGGAGTAGGAGTCAAGCACAGTGACATCTGATGGTTAGGGATGGAGCTCAATAGTAGAAGGCAACATAAGATCAACCAATTGTAGCAAGATGGTTGTCTCTTCCTTGGATGGAATCGTAGAAACAGAATGTAATTCTCTGGTAGAATTGGCATCCCATTTCACGAATTATTGTCCTTGAGAAAACTCCATTGTCATTTTGTTAAAGTTTCACTTGACTTCCTCTAGAGTATGTAGCCACTGCATACCAAGAACAATGCGACACCTTTGATGGGTAAGACATAAAAATCTGCGACCACATTGGCGTCTTGAATTATAATTGACACGTCTACAACCTTAGAGGAACACTGAATTCTCGTTCCTTCCCCAACCATAATTGTGAAGACAAAAATCTTGAAGAGTGGAAGTGCCAATCTTTTGGCAACTTTGCCACAGATAAGTTATGGGTGCTGCCACTGTCAATCAAAATTCGCACAACATGCCCTTTGACCTCACTATCCAATAGCATAGTACGAGACATACAATCAACCTCCTCGTCATCGTCCTCCAACAATCTGAAATTGTTTGCACCTATTCTTGGGTACAAACTTCTCATCACAATTGAAATACAGTCCCATGCTACGGCTTTTTTCCATGTTCTCTAGAGTGAGTCTCTTGAAGGGCTGCATAGGGACAACATCTGTGGTTGTAGGCTTATGAACAGAGGATGCAACGGTGTGGGTTGGGGTACGAGCCTCGAGGATGAAGACCTAGCAGCACCATTTTTTCCTCTTGCACTCAGGCATGGTAGATGGCCTTGACCAACGATTTGGGTTGAAATACTCTTACCTTAACAGCCAGTTCTGGCCTCAGGTCCCCAATAAAGCTTCCAACTTGGATATGCTTCGGCCATTGATTGTGATTCAAAATGCATTCAAATTCTGCTTGATACTCCTTGATAGAACTGGTTTGCCTCAATTTAGCAAGAAGCGAAGCCAAATCTTGGTATTGGGTGGGCCAAAATCGGGCACAAAGATCGGCCAAGAGAGAAAGGGAAGGGTTCTGTTGTGCCAATGAAATCAGCGACAAGCATCCCCTGACAGATTTAAAGGATGAAGATTGACATAGATGAAAAAAGAGAGGACATACCCAACATGTGCATAGATGCATCAGAATCAATCACCCATATACCACTCTAGGTCATATAGAGAATAGATATACCTTAAGTAGCAATGGTAGGAATGGAGAGTAAGTTTGATTTTGTAGGTAGTTTAGTTCAATAAATTTAGGGCTTTTCTGCATGGTTATCTTAATGAAGGGTATAATGGTGATTGTCTGTTTGAACTCTTAATGTAAGTGAGGAGGGGTCAAATTAATCTTATCATACCCCATTCTCCTTTGCAGCAATGTCATGAAACTTCATTCTTGTTCTTTACTTAACTCAATCCTTCTGCTGGTTTGTCCTTCATTTTCTTCCCTTATCTATATCTTGACATTACTGTTATTGCCAACCCTTATTATGTTCATTTTAATTAATTTACAACCAGCAATAGTTTCTCTGAAAAATTCTTTTTCATCATTTCAGGGAACAAATCCACTACAAAAACCCATTAAAATTTAACAGCTGGAGACGGCCACCAGTTGAAGAGGTTTGAAATTAAAGCAAAATATCTTGTATACTTGGGATTAGAAAGATTAAAATAGAACTATTTAATCTATAGATGTTTTTGACGTTTGTCAATCTCCCAGGTGTTATCAAAAATAGCAACTCACTATGAGAGGGTACATTCGAGGCAGTGTGTAGATGAAGCTGAAGTTGCAGATCATGTAGTTGGTTTAACATGTGCCCTTGCTACTTGTCACTTCAGGTGGATGTTTTCAATTGATTTGTTGTTAGAATGTTAGAGATCACGAACATATAAGATTCTGAATGATCAGATGCTTTTACGTTCACTTGTTAAGCTCCTTTTTGAAATATTCAAAATGTCCCACAATACATATTTCAACAGTCCAATTGCATCCAATTAAAAAAGAAAAGAAACCCAAGTTTTTAATTCTGATGCCAATTGGAACCCTGGCCATCATATTTCCGATCTGACTGTTCAAGAAGCCAACAATTAGGCTTAGTATGCTCTAATACTAGACTAATGGCCTTAAATATGAATTGGTTAACAATTGTATATTTTATGTGACTGAAAATTGCGATATCATGATATTCATCAAGAGAGGTAGAGGCCTTCTTGGGTCAATCAAATTTAATTGGGTCAATCTCATTGAAAATGTGATTGCCAAGAATCATTAGGTGGCTATTGATAATGCCTCATTGTAAGTATTGTGTGGATTTTCTTGTTTCCTATCTGCACTAAACCTTCTGATAATATTTTTGTTTATTTGCAGGAAAAAGTTGACTAAGCTTTCTGTAAATGCTAATGGATCTTTTATTCCTAAGAATTTTATTGACAAACACTTAATCAGACAAAGTACTTGGTGAGTCACTTCACCTCTTTTCTTTTGGATTTGCACAGATTTTGAAACCATGAAGATTCAAAGAATTGTCTTTCAATTCATTTATGCTAGAGAACAAAAAGTTAAGAGTCTCTTTTATTCTGTGTTTTTTGTAAGTTGTTTAAGTGTCCAAAAGCTCTTACTTTAAGTTATTAAGTGAAGGGTGGTTTTATCATTATGTGACAGAAACCTAATAAAAGCATTAGGGGCCGAGCAGTTATAGATTATGCGTGCTAATTCTCTTCTTTTCCTCTCTTGTGTTTTGCTCTCTCTCTTAACTCCTTTCTCTCAGCCTTCCATTCTCTTTCTTCTCTCTAGTATCTAACGTCTTAAACAAAAGCTTTTCTCTTCCTTTTATTTTTTACCAGAATCTAGTAGAATATGAGACCCTAAAACTTCAACATGGTATCATATCAAGGTTTAGGGTTTCAAGGTTATTGTACATCGATGGGAACGGGATTCTCTGTAGAAGGACCAAGAAAGGATGGACACTCAATAGTAGATGGAAAATAGGGAATGTGCTAAAAAATGTAAAATCGGCTGACACATAAGTTTTCCATCGAATGGGATCATAACATTTATAACCTTTATGATTGCGCAAATATCCCCAAAAATCGCATTTAATAGATCGATGAGACAACTTATCTAAAAAACTACCAAAAACATGCACAAAACAGGTGCAGCCAAAAATACAAGGCACCACATCAAACAACTTACAATTAAAGCATGTAAGGGAACCTAACCACTCAAAACAGATCATGGCATGTGATTGATTAAGTAACATGGAGTCAATACAACATCAATCCAAAACGACTTAGGAACATTCATGTGTAACATTAAGGTGCCAAAGGATGTTTGTTTTTTTATTCTGCAACTTTATTTTGTTGGGGGGTGTATAAACCCTAAACGTCTGATGAGTAATATAGAAAGATGAAAATTTATGGTTCAGATACTCTAATCCATTTTCAGTGTGGAAAATGTGAACGCAGGCATCAAACTGATCATTTATTTCATTAAAAAACTTTTGAAATACATCAAATACTTCGGATTTCTTCAGTAGGAGATACATCCAAGTGACTCGACTATAGTCATCTATAAATGAACCAAAGTATTTAAAGCCAAATCGACTAAGGATCTGACATTGACTCCATACATCAGAATGAACTAGCTCAAACTATTAAAATACAAGTCCACGCGTATTTTGGTCATTTCCCATATTTTCCACATTACATTTTTCTCTTATAGTATATCTATTAGATAGAGAATGTCTTATTTTACCCCTAGTTAAATATTCATTCAATTTAGACATGTATTTTAGGAGATATGTAATTTTGAGTATTGAGGGGCATTTTTGTCCTTTTGTAAATTTTCACTTAAATCCTGATTATAAAGAAGCTGGACGGGCCTTTTTGGCTCAGATTCCAAAGCAGCAAAGCTGCTCCTCTTCTAGAATTCTTTTTCCTCTTCTATTTTCTCCTCAAATCACATATTTTTCACAAACAAATGGGAACTACAACTAGTACTAATAGGAAAACTAGATCGGCGATGCTTCCCCAATTGACAAGACTCACAATCAAAAGACATATCAGGTGATGAAGATGGAAAAGGCTGACGCTACTTAAATTGGAGATGGATGTCCCAAGCGAAGGTGACATAAGTATGAAGAATCTATAGTAGCGAGAGCTACAGCCTTGGGAACAAAAACATCATCAAGCAAACAGAGTCCTCCATTTTCACATCTGGAACCAATCGCCATCTTCATCTGCAAGTCCTAAAAAACACAAGTAGGAGAAAAGGTGACTAGACAATTTAAAGACTTCGTAATATGACTCACAGATAAAAGGTAAGAGAGAAAGTTTGGGACAAAAAGAACACAATTGAGGGACATCTGAGGGTGGTAAATATAGTACCCTCCCCTTGAATATGTGAGGTGGATCCTTCAGCTAAAGTAACATGAGGATATGAGTGAGATAGATGAATAGACTGAAACAAAGAAGACATACCTGAAATATAAGCAGAGGCTTCTAAATAATCCTGGAAGGAGAATGCAGTGCAGACATACCTGTACTTACCATCGTAGCACTAGCTAAGGAAGAAGGAACAGGTTCAACAGTAGGAGAGGTGGCAGATGTAGTGGCCAATTGACCAAGTCTCTGAAGTAAATGTTGTAGGACTTCATGATGTAGACCAAAAGAGAGGGTGGACTCTCAGTCACGGTAGAGTTTGCCCTTGCAGGCTTACTGAATTTTTTCCAATACTTGTCAAAAAAGTAGTTTATGCGTCCACAATGAATGCACTTTCGATCCCCTCTCTCTTCTCGACCATGGTCTCGAGTGGAGTAATCTCTCCCTCAACCTCTACCACTGGAACCTCTACCTCTCATTCAGGTCTACCAACTGAGGATTGTAGATTAAGGGCAGTAGCATCAAGCATTCTGATATCCTTCCCAAACTTACCAGTCACTGCTCCCTCTGCTCAAACAACTCTATTAAAATAGTCTATTTAAACAACTCTATTCATCTGCATTGGTAGTGAAGGGGTGAAAAGTACTAATCTTTTGAAGCACACCTCTCAAATCTGTAAAATAATCCGTGACCGATTTGTCACCTCTCTGCTTATTAAAATACTGCACCTATAATTCATAGATATGAGATGAAATAGATGCCAATGTGGTCCACATCTATTTGCCTAAGCCACAGCTCAAAATCTGGTCACTGAATCGTGACTCCATGTTGTTTACCAATGAAGATGTGACTTGGTTATCTTCTACCTCCCAATCATCATCCATGGGAACAAGGGGATCATCTCTGATATACTTAACCATCCTCTTGGCCTTCAAAAAGATAAGTATAGAACTTGACCAATTCACATAATTGGATCAATGAGTCTAATAGTTGTAATCTGAACATGCTGAGAATTTTTTATATCTAAATTCTCAATAGGTTTGAGGGCAGCAACTTGTTTGCTAGACTTATTCATGAAATTTTTCCAATACTATCACAGTTCACTGCAAATTAGGCTGTAATTAACCTAAAGAACACTTCCTCCACCCTAATTTGTCTTGCACAGGTGAAGTGGGCCCCACAAATCTTAAATTGGGTGTCAACTTCACTTCCAGCACACACAACAATCACTTCTTCGCAATCAATATCTAAATCAACTTGTCACTTTAAGAGAAGTCAATTCCATTGCAAAGTCAATGATGATGCAGTAAAAGATTGGTTGACGGAATCCCTGGAAGAGCTGCACAGGTAGAAGCCATTTTAGGGCAGCAGGAAGAAAAGAAAAAAAAAACGAGTTGAACCTACCAATCCAGAAATTTCTTGATCAGCCTCCACAGGGCTTGAAAAGAGAACTCAGATCTGTGGAAAGGATCCCCAAGATGATCGTCTAACGCTCTGTTACCATGAAGATTTATACAATAGAAGAGATTTGGTAGACAAATAAGTGAGAAAAATAGAGAAAAGAGAGAAGGGGAAAAGCAGCAATTCTGCATTGGAGTTCTGTGCTAAAAACGCACGAGCACCCCTCTTTAATTAAGGACTTAAGTAAAAGATTTAAAAAATAACTAAAATGCCCCTAGTTGCACAAAAGTCCATAAAACTTAAAATTCAATTCCAAAAGTGAAAGTGAAGCACTTTAGATGGCTCCTTGTGTTCTTTTTTCTCGAAGAAAAGATTGCATTTCCTAAATCCTGAATTTACAATATCCCGGTGTTCATTTGCTAAGTCAAGAAGAGAAGTGCATTCCATATGCTGTTCAATTTGGTCTTACAACCAAGTTCTAGTTATTAGAATTAGTTGATGTTAGTACTTCATAAAAGAAACATGTAAGAAGGTAAAAAGCTTCCACTCTTTTGTTGTTTTGGGAGGCCTCCTAACTTTGGAGAGTTTTTTTTGGAGGAGCCAACCCAATTTTAACAAGACTCTTACATAGAATGTACCAAAAGCATGCATTGGCTGATTTCTTGTTTCACTATGCGTCATTGAGTCTGATATAGTAGCAAGAGGTTTTGGATGATCTTATTTCACTGTGCGCAACTCAGTTTGGAGCCAGAGGTTTTAAGAAACTATCTATTGGCCCATCTGATGCGTTATGGTTCTTTTAATTGTAAGAATTCGGGGCACTTTCTATGTCATGACAGATACACCATTCTAATGTGTATAATTTTCACATTGTCATAGAACATGGCTTCTGATGAATTAACAGCATTTTTTTTTTATGTTTCTCATACTGGTCTATGAAATACTTGTTTTAATCAGAGATCCTCTCGTCTCATTGTTCTTATAAGTGACCGTTTGGATGCAAGGTTGAAAGTTCTTATAGCAATCCCAAAGGTGCAACCAAGATTTGCGGTTGCTATTTGGAGGAAGTATCCAACCATGCGATCTCTTTTGAATACGTACTTGGATCCTTCAAAATCAGTGAGTAAAGACTTGGAAAAAGTTAAAACAATTTTACAAGTTTCTAGCTATTCACTTCTGATGTTATTTCAGGTCCATGAAAAGGAGTTCTTGCTGAAGGATTTACTAACAGAAGGTGCATTGGGTCAGGAAGAAAGGAGAGTGGGTGAAATTTGTTCCAAGCGTATTTACAGAATACTCATGGCTCAATCTGGAAACATCATTACAGACGATGTTGAAGATGGAGCTGACTTCTTTCACAACTGATATATCCCTTTGAAGGAGCTCTTCTTGAGCTCACAAGAATGAGACATGACAGTACAGGCACACTTGAAACTGCCGGTTCCTGTATCTTTACTTCTTATCTTGCATCACTCATTCGTATATTATGACGTTCTCAATCAATGGAGTCAGCGAAAAACTTTGGTTCAACTTGAAATACTGCTTTTTGTGTTTTCAATGGTAATGAAGAAAAAAAAAAAGTGATTGCATGGAAGGCACAAAAATACTCTCCCAAAGTTTATGAGACCCATAAGTTTTTAATGAAAGAGACTGGCCAATGTGCATATGAACATGAAAGTATTAAGATCTTGGAGAAGTTTCGGCAATCATGCATCTGCTAATATGGTTGTGGTTCTATTATGCCACCGATTGTTATATGCAAGATTTGTTCTGAGGTTCATATTATATTTTTAAATTGTAAAGACAGTCTGAACATTAAAATTCGGGTCTTCTCTTGATTTAAAGTTTACATGGTTCTATTGAATCAAGATCCTTGATGAAAGAGAGAAAGTGAGAGAGGTGAAACAATAAAGATTATAATCGAAGTTTGTATAGAAGGAAGCTTATAATCTGCTCCCATGCGTAGCATTTGCAATTAGTAGAATTGCCACATTGTGCTTGCAATACATGTAAAGCAATTAAACATAATTGCAAAGCATTGCAGTTTGGCAAGGTTTGTTCTGCCTTTCAGTACGCGAAATACAAATTAAAAGGTGGCCTAAGCTGTATATTATAATGACGACTCTTGATGATCCATTGTGGCTCTGCAAAGAGCCATCAAAATTTCCATTTAGTTGTCCATCGATGGGTGGATCCAATTTGAACTTGTACAGTGTCTTGGAAGGGAAGTCATTGCCATCCGTTCTAAAAATTTTTTTTGTAAAAAAGCATGCTTCCTCCGAGTAAGAGATAATGAACATTTAGTGTGATGTTAGACATTCAATACTTGTTTTTTGATACATATCAAGAGAAATGTAGGTTAGCTGGAGTTATGTATGTTGGTGTCAAGACTTTCTTTAGTATGATTTTGATGATTACAAATATTTGAAACTTAATGTGTCTTGAAAAAATTTGAAACAAATATTTTAAATTATGAAAAGACTTTGTGATTTTTTGTTCGAATAGATTCCATAATAGAAAAAAGATGTTTGAACAACATTCATTGTTCAAGCAAGTTTTGGCAACAAAAAGTTTTCAGTACCATAAATCTATTGGCAGAAAATCGATCGATCATTTTTAAAGTATTTGAATAAGTCTTGCACAGAAAGAGGGAATCAACTTGGAAAAACAAAAAGTGGTCAAGCAACGTTTTTTGTTCAAACAATATTTGTAGAGATGAAGCCTCAGGTGAAGATGTGCTTGAACAAGATCAGATTGTTTGAACAAGATTTGAATGAAAGCCTTTAGAAGCTGAATAACTTGATCAAGACACATTTCTTCATCGAACAAGTCAACTTTGAACTATCATAGAGCAATCTTTGAAGCTTTGATGTAATTTCCATGTGTCTAAAAAATTGTAAGTTACTTAATCATGTATTCATAAGCTGAAGAATTTTTTTGAGTATTTTCTCATAATTTTTATTGAGATTTCAACAAGTTTTACAAAAAGACAAAATGTTACATTTTCACCTCAAAGGGTCAATTTTAGAACGTTAAAATTTTTTAAAATCTTCTATTAATATGTTTAAAGAGAGTATGTTAGCCATGAGAAATAGATAGTAGATTAAGAAAGATTTCGGCTATAAAAGCTTATGTTACAACGACATATTGACTAAACTACCAATTGGGAGACTAGGAGAAAATGGCCTAGAATTAATTACAAAATGATTATTTAAGACTCCATACTCTCTTGTTATAGCATTTAATCTCGTGCATGCTCTCAATTCACTATTGACACGCTCTAAGCTCTATCTAGCAAGACTTCAACTGCTCTTATGTGGCAAGAATCATTGCTTGGGTGGCCCAGACATTGTCCACTGCAACCTCGAGAGCTATGAGTCGGTCGGTGGAGGATGATGCGGCTTTTAGAGTGTCACTTGTTCTCTTTCTTTTTGCGAACTCGTACTGTTCTACTTGAAGTTTTGGACTCATCTCATCTCTGGAGCAAACAATTTGTGGTGACTCTTTCTAAATATTGTCCTTTTGCACCCATTGACCTCACCATTTGGAGAAGCCAAACTTTAAAACTTATGTCTTGTCGAGGAACATCTTCTTCATGATATCCACTGAATCCTCATTGATAAGATCAACTCCGCATCGTCGGAGGATAGTTGTAATCTCTTGAGCAAAAGGAAGACCATCCGCTCTCGAGCTCAAGGCTATGTCCATCATTTGGCATGCCATAAAATATCCAAAATTGAGTCTCATCTTCTGAGTGATCACCAACATCCAAAAAAAATTGATGGTGGTGAGGCGCAAGTAAGTCTCCTTCCTCGAATTGAGGACGTGGGTGAGAATCTCCTGCTTGTTGCATGAAGATGAGTAAGATAGCGTCTTAAATGTTTTGAGGGTGATCAAAGAGAAGATTGACTGGCTAGTTCTCCTTGATGTACCGGGTCATCCCCATGAAGGTCGTGTCGAGGAGGTCATTCTGTTCCATGGACAGAATGGCAATGCTAGTCATCTTCACGTCAGAAGATATCTTCAAATTGTTTGACCCAAGTTCTTGGACCCCAAGGTTGTAGTAGAAGACTTTGACAAGTAGTGGGTACACTGACTCATCTCCTCTTCCAAGAAGTCCCTCATAGAGTGAGAACATGTCCTCAAACCCTTCAATTTCTCTCTTAAAAAAAGTCACATTGTCCTTAATTGGCTCCCCTATGCTCTTAGAGGAAAAGCTTTAGAAATAATTACTCCTTGGTTGCCTATTGTGGAAATGCTTGTGCCAATTAAGCATTTCTTCACATATTTCGCTCTCCCTGGTGGGGTTTTTTTCTTTGCCATCACTTTTGTTCTAAGCATGGTGAAGAGTTCAATTTGACATAAAATTAGTGAAATAGAGGGTTTTAACCTCAGATTTCAGTGAGGAACACTTCAAAAATCGAAGTGGAAGAGGAAATGGGGTGTTGGAGCTATGAGAAATCGTTGGAATAGGGTTTGGAAATGATTTTGAGTGAAATGATTAGATTAAAAATCATTTCAAACACTTCAACTTCTCATTTTTCACCATGAATGATCGATCATTCTGTGTCGATTGATCAATCAATCACTTAAGTTGATCGATCAATCAACATGCATGGATCAATCAATGACCGATGCAGAGTGACAAAAATATAATCTTTTGATTTCTACTTCACTCATATGGCACTACTAAGGTGGGAAGTGTTCTTTAAGCTTATACTTCTTAGCATATGTGGATCAATGTAGGTTGCTCATGCTTAGTTCTTCTCAAAACTTTGAGAATCGATCAAATCCTAATGGAAACTACCACTCGTACTCTTTCTATCAATTTTGCATCCAGAAAAATTGGCATTGGAGTAACATATTAGATCAATGACTGAGAGTTTGAGTACCAAAAACCTAAGTTTGGTGTTCCAAGTAGATAACTAAAAATTCTTTTTAAAGTAAGGATCCTGTAATGCTTCAGTATAATTTTTGACCTACGACCCTACTAGAGTTGTCCGAGTCAAGTTTCAAGGAAGAACTTATGGGTGTGCTAATTGTCTTAAGATTTTCAATGTTAAAGCTTTTAAACAACCCCTTAGTGAATATGGACTGATTTATGAATGTACCATTATTGATTTGCATTACTTGAAGTCCAAGGAAGAATGTGAGTTCACCCATTAAACTCATTTCAAACTCATTCTTTATCACACTAGAAAATTCTTGACATTGAGAGGGGTTTAAAGAACCAAATATAATATCATCCACATAAATTTGAATGATAATCAAGTTTTGATCATGATTCTTTGTAAATAGAGTCTTATTTACACTACCTCTCTTATGGCCAATCTTTTCTAAAAATTTGCTTAATCTTTCATACCATCCTCTAGGAGCTTGCTTTAACCCATATAAAGCTTCATGTAATTTGTATACATGGTCAAGTTTGTTCAAGTCTTCAAAACCTTCGAGTTGTTCAATACAGATTTTTTCTTGAATGTACCCATTTAAGAATGAACTATTTATGTCCATTTGGTACAATTTAAACTTCATGTGACTAGCATAGGCTAGAAGGATTCGAATTGCCTTTAGTCTTGCCATGAGCACAAAAGTTTTTTGAAATCAATACCTTCTTCTTGGTTATAACTGTTGACAACTAAGCTAGCTTTGTTTCTCACTACTTGATTTTCTTTAATTGCTTTGTACCTAAAGACCCATTTAGTTCCTATGACTTGTTAATTTTTGGTCTGGGTAAGAGAGTCCAAACTTTATTTCATTCAAATTGATACAATTCTTCTTGCATTGTGATGATCTAAAGGTCATCTTTTTTTGCTTCAAAAAAGTTTTTGGGCTCAATTTGAGAAACGAAGGCACTATTTGCCATGGTTTCATAAGTTGTTCTTCTAGCTGCAATTTTGCTTTGAGGATTACCAATGATTTGTTCTAAGTTATAATCAACCATGAACCTATAGTTCTTTGGCTCGCTAGGTGGTTCTTCCGATTATCCGGGTCATTTGATTTCTCTTCGAGATTTTGATCTTGAGGTTGAGATCTCAGGGACGAATTTAAGGGGTTTCCCTCTTCGTCATAAAAAATTGGGGTTGGGGTTGGATTTGGCAAATCAAATTCGTTAAATTCAACATGTATCGACTCCTTGACTCTCAGAGATGTCTTATTATAAACTCCATATGTTTTTCTATGGGTGTAATAACCCAATAAAATTCCTCTATTAGCCCTAGAGTCAAACTTCGCTAGTTTTTCCTTGGTTCTTTCAATATGAATGCTTTGCACCCCAATGGTTCTATAGACGTAATGTCGGGAATGGTGTCCATATATAACTTATATGGAGTTTTGTTGAGAAGCGGCCTTATGCTAACTTGGTTTATGAGAAGCGACCAAAAACCTATATGGTATGTTGTATGGATGAAGCATAGCTCTACCCATTTCAATTAAGGTTTTATTTTTTTCTCTCAACAACACCATTTTGTTGAGGAGTTAGAGGAGTTGAGAATGTATGGTCTATACCATGTTTTGTGCAATGTTCCTCGAAGTATGAATTTTCAAATTCTCCTCCATGGTCACTCTTAATTTTGACAATATTATAGTCTTGCTCTTTTTGAAAATTTTCACATAGTTTGGCAAAGGCCAAAAAAGCATCATCCTTATGGGTTACAAAATCTACCCATGTAAACCTTGAATAGTCATTTACCACCACTAAGGGGAGATACTTCACAATTAGGCTTAAGGTTCGAGTAAGTTCAACTAAATCCATGTGGATTAGTTGAAGAGGACGAGAGGTTGAAACTACATTCTTGGATTTGAAAGAAATTGTGTTGTTTTCCGAGTTGGAAAACATCAATAGATCTCTCTCTTGCCATTTTTGATCCAGTAGACCTCTCAATAGGTTTTTCTTTACAAATTTGTTCAAGGACTAATTTATTAGCAACATAGACGTTCCTATTTCTATGTCCCTTTAGAACTAGTTCATCGTTTTCGTTCTTTACTAAGCACTTGTCCTTTTCAAATGATATTTTGTTACCTTTGACACTAAATTGACTAATGCTAAGTAAATAATGCATCAACCCTTCAACATAGCATACATCAGATATGAAAGAGGTTGAGGTACCAATTTTACCAATTCCCTCCAAATGTTACATGACCACCACTTTAAGTTAGAGTTCAACGAGCTTCTTCTTATCATCGGTCATATGCCTCAAACAACTAGTATCCATTCTAAACATTCTTCGATGCCTTGGCTCAGAGACAAACCTACATCATGAAAATTTTACCCTTAGAGATCCATTTTAAGTTGGGTCAGTTTGGGATAACATTTGATGCACTAGGTGATTTGGGCTTCTAAATTTGTTTGCCCATTTATTTGGGTTATCACAACCCTTTCGGTTATTTTGGGTACCCATGTTTGTTTGATGTCATTTGCATTCTTAACTTGGTAGATGTGGGCGAAGTAACTCACCTCATTGCAATAGTGGCATCAAATTTGAAGAATGGGAGAGAACTTCTTGATTTGTTTCTTTTGGTTTTTCTCAACTTTTCTCTTGGGTGTGGATTTTCGAGATAGAATTTTGACTTGTTGTTCTAAGTCTAAACTCTTCATTTGAAATGCAAGTCTATGACAAGATAACATGTTTATCAATCCATTTTGCCTTGAAGCATTAGCGATAAGGCTCTCATTTGCTTCCTTCAAGACACTAAACTCTTCCTTGAGCTTTGCAATTTCATGTAATTGAACATTGCATTTTTCCTTATATTTGTTAAGACTATGAATTGATCCTTCTAATAATTATTCAAGCTCAGTTTCATAGTCCGGGTCATTTACCTCTTTGGAAGATGTAGACTAATCATCATCTTCAATTGCCATGAGTCCAACATCACTTTCTCCTTATTCCAAGTGGTTAGATTCTTCATCCATAACATCCCAAGCTGAGATAAAGACCTCCTTCTTCTTCTTCTTCTTGGGATCTTTGCTTGCAAATGAGGTTCTTCCTTCAAGGTTGGGCATTTTTGCCATCCCTATTTTTCACACTCAAAATAAACATCAATTTTTCTATAAAAAAATCATTTTGAGTTTTGTTTTGGCCTTTCGTAAAGTTTTTCTTTTTCCTATAAATCCTTTATAAATGTCTAGTGATGAAACTCCCCTCATCGGAGCTTTCTGCACTAGAGATGTTTTCAAGGCCTTAAGAACAATGGTCTTTCTTTTGGGCTGCTCTTCCTCAACTTCTTGAGGTTTCTTCTCACATGTGAGAAGGATTCCAAGTAGCTCTTCTGAGCTCATTTTTTTATAAAATTCACATTCTCATGAATGTTGGAAGTGCCTTGAGAAGCTTATTGTTTTGCCTATTCAAGGAAATCTCTTCTCATAAGATATTCAAGTCATTAATAATATGAGTGAACCTAGCATTCATCTCAACTATTTATTTGCCCATCTTTATCTTAAACTCATTATATTGGGCTATCAATAAACTAATTCTAGAGTTCTTGACTCTAGTAGTTCCCTCATGCATGACATCTAGTTTTTCCCATATTTTCTTAGTGGTCTTGCATGTAGAGACCCGATTGAACTCATTGGGTCATAAGGCACATAACAAAAGGTTAATGGCCTTAGAGTTCGTTTTGAGCTAAGTTAAGTCTATGAATTGCTTGATGACTAGAATGCCATTTTCAAGTTTTTGAGGCTCAAATAGACCATTCTTGGTCACATGCCATATGTCCTAATCCATGGATTGGAGGAATTCTATTCTTACTTTCCAATAGCCATAGTTTGTTCCATTGAACAAAGGATAATTGTTGGCAAATTGTCCTTTGGGAATGAGCAATTTATCTTGAGATGTCATTTAATCGATTCAAAATCAAGAAGATATTGACTCAAGTTAAATGTTTGGTTTGCTCTGACACCAATTGTTGGCCCATGTGGCTTCTTAAGAGGGGGTGAATTGAGATATACAAGTTAAAATTTTAACTAAGGCGTAGAATTTAAAACATGCAATTAAGCAATTTCAAAGTAAAATTTAATCACACACCTTAGAGAGATAGAAGATTTTTTGTTATCTACGTTCCCCTAATTGTCAAGAACCCTTGCTTGGGAGATTCTACTATGCAAGCTCTAATAGCTAGAATTTATATCAAAGTGATTATGACTCTCTTTAAACTATGTGTAGCTCAAGTACATGCTTTTAAAAATACAATCTCCCCAAGAGATTGGCTAGATTTTAACTCTAGCTAGTCCCTTTCTATCTAGATTACAATAAATAGGCCCTAGATGAAACTTTCACAAAAGGAAAAATCAGAAGAACTGTAAAAATCACTTACACCCTTTTACTTGGAGAATACCTTCTCCTTGAGAGATCCAAGTATCCAATCATTGCAGCACAATGTGAATATGTGAGCTTGTCTAATGCAAATGCAAGGAAAGGTGGAGAATATTTTGTAAGGGAATAACTCTCTTTCACTCAAGAGCACTTTGAGAAGTATTTGCAACACTTTGAAAATAAAGTCTTGAAGATTTGCCAATAAATGCTCATCAAATTCAATTTGTGAGGTTCGATGGGGTATTTATAATTTTCCTAAGTCAAACTTTTTTTTGCCTATTTGCAAAAGTTAGTTTTGATTGATCGATGGTATGATCGATTAATATATTTCCGTTGGATCTTATATTTTCAATTGATCGATCATTGCAAAGGTATGATCGATCAATCAAACTTTCCTCTAGCAGTATAATGTAAGTATGATCAATCAATAAACTTTCTATGATTGAGCATGTTTTATGTCCCTTACTAGCAAGATTTTGTCTGATCGATCGATCATGTGGGATAATTGATATTCAATGTAAAATTTACTTGTCTGGATAGTATTGATTGATTAGTCAAAGTGAGATGATCGATTATGCTTTATAGCATAATTGACCATGTTCTAGATGATTGAGCAATTGACTTAGGTTGATCGATCATATTTTATAAACTTGGCCTATGCATTTCTAGATGATTGATCAAAAACATGAGAATGAATAATCCTAAATGCTCTAAAATGTTTGAAAATATGTGTATGATAAGTTTAAAGGCAATGTATGACCTAAAACTCCATGTTTAGCATTATACCTCAAATCGAAGGAGTTCGGACAACTCTCTTCTACATGGACTAAGTTTTGACATATATAAATGAATCCTAAACTTTAGTCTTCACTTTGTCTTCTTCTTCAATAGTGCTTCTTCAAGAGTAGACTTTCTATAATGCTTGAGGTCTTAAGTAGGCTTGATTCATTTGGAAGTTTTAGACCTTGAAATGAATGTCTTTTGTAGGTAAAATATTTGAAATAATTCATTTGCAAATTTTTCGTTCTGTTAAGTTTTGTTATCATCAAAAGTAAAAAGGGAGTCAACCTATGGTCAACATCGTATTATTCATTTTTAATTTAGAACTTTCTATTATTAATCATTAATAATATTAGTTATTTACTTTGTATTATTATTATTAACTATTATTATCAATCATTATTTCTCTAAATTATTGATTAATATTAAATTAATAATTAGTAAGTGTGTTTAAATATATATTACTAATATTATGTAATAATAATTGTCATACTTAATAATTTCTATTAAATTAATAGTACGTAATAAGTATTAAGTTAATAATTATAGATTTATTATAATTATTTGTTATTATTATTATTATTAACTATTATTGTCCATAATTTTTGGTCCACAATATCGACTAATCCTCTTTGTTTATATAATAGATTATTTTAAATTTTATAATATTTTCATAATTAATCTATTAATTGTAATAAGTAATAACTTAATAATTATCATATTACATTGGCCAAACTTACAAGTTTAAGTTAGGGTAAGTGGTCCCCTCCCTAAGAGGAAGAAATTTTCATATGATTATTAATTATAATCAATTATAATTATTGATCTAATATTATTATTGTCATCAATAATTATTGATCCACTATTCTATTATTAACTATTTACAATAATCATGCACTAAATTATCAATTATAAATAAATTAATAACTAATAATTATTTTTTATCTATATTAGTAGTATTAATTATTAATTATTATACTTCATATATTTCTATAAATTATAGATATTTTAATTATTTATTATTATTAACTATTTTTATCAATAATTATTTGTCTAATATTAAGTTATTAACTGTTATTATCAAAGATTATTGCTCTAACTAGCAATTATTTATATCTATATTAGTAATAATTATTATTATTTTATTAGTACTTATTCGGCTAAACAAATTCAAATAAATGTAGCTAATATGTAATGTAGTAAATAGTACAAGTGCTTTAATCTATAATTTTGTAAATATATATGCCATATATGGTGCAAATACAATGCAGAAACCACACAAGGAGCAGGAATTTAGGGTTTGGGGGCGAGAAATTAGGGTTTGACCATTTAGGGCAGAAAAGAGGGGAGAGGTGACAAGTCAGGGCAACGAGTCAGCCATTCGCCCCTGCTCACATATCCGAATTGCCCAAATCGCATTTTCGAGGGCAGTTCAAGTAATGAGATTCGGGCGATTCGGGTATGCAGGGCACCTTCGCTCTGCCGACTCAACTCGATACCCTAAAAATCCAGTTGACTCACCCGAGTTGTGAGTCGACCTGCCAAGTAACCAAACCATGGTGTCAATTATTCCAAGTGCACTGATTTAAATCACATAGGATTTCTGCAATGCCCGTTACTTCATCCTCCTGACCAAAATCCTCAAACTAGAAATGCAAGATTAGTCTGTAACCCTCAAGTTCTTTGAGTTTTTAACTTTAAAGAAGTTTGAAAATCCTTGAAACCTGGTGAGATTTGAATCCGATACTTGACACCTTAGTCTGCCCATTGAAACAAAAGCCCCATTCACAATTCTTTTCAATTAGGTTAAACAAAAACTATTTATTAGTGCTTAGTGCTGATATCAACAGGCTACTGCTAATCTCGGTTCAATCAAAGCAATAGATTTGAGCTCTATTTGCAATTTCATTTGAACATTAGAAACTTGCAACAACAAGAAAATGTAGATGTATGTAGCTGATTAATTCCACAGGATTTCACAGAGAAGTTTTGATGATTTATTGTTTTACAATCAAAACCATAAACTTACAGCAAAACCCATCTTTCTTTAATCCACCTTTTCTTTCGAAAAAAAGAAAATGAGAAAGATACAGAGAGGTGTTACCAAGTATGCTCCAGTCTTCAGCAACTCTTCAGTCTCTTTTGAAATTACACCTATCCGACTCCAGTCTCCACTATAACTGCACAGAGTCAAGCGTTAGATAAGGTGCATATAAACAGAATTAATACAGACAAAGATCAATCAGTTAATTGATTTAAATTCTGTAAAGGAATTCTATATCTATCTCGATAGGTTACCAGCTGGTCAGCTCCTTCGTGTTGGTAAACTTTAAGTTTATCAGCGCATACTTGATCAAAAGCAGTTAAATGCCTAGGAAAGATAAAGTGTTCTTTGAGAAATTTAGTAGGAAACACCAAAAGCTCCGGTATCTCCAATTTATGAATCATGGAAGAATCATATGGGCAAAAGAATGTGTGATAGAATGAAGAATCATATGCATGAAGATATGAAAAAATTTCACAGAAGAAAGTGTCAAAATCTTGATAAATTGGTATTCAAACTGGGTCTACATTTTTTTTGTTTTGGAAATTAACTACTTGCATAAAGAAATGAAAATTTCAGAGGCGGGCAATTAAAGAGAGGAAAGACAATAAGATTAAAATAACTTGATACTAGAAGGTTAGGAAACGAACTTCAGGCCACTCTCATTCTGCAGGACAATCCATTAAAGTGTATAGTTTACAAATAAGATGCTAGAATTACATCAAGTCTTAGTTCCTGACCTCAGGAGTCCTGCCTATATCGACATTGTTGGCCTCAGGAGCCTTCCTCAGTCAATCCTTAAAGTACTAAATTATCCAGATGCAAAATCATTTTCGGTAAAACAAAATACCAAGAAGAAATCAGGTTAAAAAAAAAAACTAATGAAGCCACTCCGTCTCCGTCATACTTCTATAATTCTGGAATCTGTAGATACGAGTAAAAAAGGGATACCCTGCGTCGATAAATCCCAGTCCAAAGAGCGCAGCGGCAGACTGAATCAGAAAGGCTTTGGATAGTCTGAGAGGGAAGAAGGGCTTTTGGGTCTCTACCTTTTCGTCGAAACTCTCTTTTTTGGCCAATGTGGTCGTGAATTTTCTGAGAAACTTCCTCGGTCTCCAAAGGGGATGCAGAGGAGGACCGAGGAAGCCGAAACTCTTTCCTGATACTGAAGCAGACATCGACATTTTCAGTCTTTACCGTTATCGTCTCACCGCTCACATTAGGATTTTATGTTGGGCGCAGGGGAAGGTCCAAGTCAAGTATCTAGCCCACTAAGGTCCAACTAAAGTAGTTGGCCCACTAACCATCTTCTCCGTTCCCCTCTGTTTATCCTCTCGCCGCCCACTCTCTTCCCCCTTCTCGATCCCTCTCGATCCCCGACTTTCTGCCAACGGAAATAAATGAGGAATTTGTTTAAAAAAACAAAGTATGCTCAGATTCTATAGTAAAAATATAGCCGGTCTTCTTCCTCATTAAACTATTGCAATGAAACACTAAGGCTTACTTATAGGAGCTTTGATACCACAAAGCAGACTGAGTTAATGTTAATAGTTCTCTAAGACTTGGTTTATGTAAGTTTACATTAGGTGGTAGATTAGGTTTATCCTTCATAAATGATAATATTTTAGACTAGTAACCGACATACCGTTTCTGGTTAGATATTGTGACCTGTTGAATATAAAAAAAAAAATAGTACCTATCACAACAATGAGTAAAAATTTTAAAGAAAAAGGGAAAAAAAAATTAAATAGAGTGCAAATTGGCAAGTTCTATTAGAAAAAAGTTGTACTACTTCTATGCCTAACCCGAAATACCAGTGAGTAGCCTTTCTTTTGAATCGATAAAATATTTCAGCCATTCGTCCCATCAACAAGAGTAACTTGATTTATAACTAAGTGTTTTTCTTAAAGTAACAATAAAAGTGGGAATGGAAAAGTGTCAAATTACATCAAGATAATCGTAATCATAGAGTCAGTATGACAAAATAGACAATAATAAGTTATACAAAAAGTTCAAGCACCCAAAAACTCACAAGTAATAGGGTGGGTCTCGATCCAATTTAACAAAACTTAGCGCCTTGAAGTCGAAAACTAAACTTTTGAAGATGGTTCTAATCAACTTCAAAGTCTAAGATAATGAGGGTTTTTGTGGAATTAAGTGAGTTTATTTGGTAACATCCATATTTGTTATACATTTATACTTATAAAGCTTATTTGGCTACATAACCCTGAAAATGCAGCCTAATTTTCTACATGCCCTTGGATTTGGAACTAGAGGTTGCAATTCTCATGTTGGGGTTTAGTCAATTTAAATCTATTGTTAAATAGGTTGACCTCAAGCCTACTCATTTACTAAACGGGTGTAAAAATGTAGACCTCTATCCGACCCCTTTATGTTTAGTCAGGTTCTTGTTAACCATTCAAATATTTACAAAATAAAATAAACATAAAATATGGAAAAAAATATATAATTAACTAAACTTAAACTAAATAAAATTTATTTGTAGTAAAAAAAAGAGAGAGAAAATGTCTGGTCTAATTTAAATTTATTGTACCTAACCTTTTTGGTCTAGTTTTTGCTCATTTCATCAATTAAACCAAGACCCTTTGGGTTCTGGTGTCAAATCCAAATACTATTAGTTCGTGTGAAGAACAAAACCTAGAGGGGGGATAAATTGGTTTGTTGATTTTTTTAAACATAATCATATGTGCATAATTATTTATTCAATTAATACAATGTGCACATGTGATTTTATAATCAAAGGACAAACATGTATAATCAAACTAAGCGTGAAACCAATAAAAGTAAATACAACATTTATTGTAGTTCACAATCCTTTTACGGATTGCTAATCCACTCCCGAAGTGTTTTTGCACTTTGGAGTTCCACTAAGTTTTGGTTGTCCTATAGCATAAATCACCCTATACAGCCAATTATAATGTTACTCACACATGAACTTATTGTCTTTTAATTGATCACAATAGGCAACTTAGCATAGGACACCCCCACTTAGTATGTAGTAGTACACTAGGCTTCTAGCCTTTACCAAATAAAGGGATTTTCAACAGGACATTGGGCAATTCAAACTAGACCCACTCATGAGGTTTATAGTACCAACTCACTAAACACATTGGCCTAGATTTACAATTGGATTTTCAACAATGCATGCTTACACAAGGACTTATGGTTTAAAACACAACAAACAAGGTTTACCAACCTCTTCCCATAGCTCCAATGGCTTTTCTCAGTTCACTTGAGGTGGGGAAATGGTCTTGCCTTACTAAGGAAATGAGCAAGGGTTGCTTGCTTTAACTTCAGCCCAAATATAATATCTATAAATAGATAGATTTCACAATTCATGCACTACAAATAGGCAACCAAACCTAGGTACCTATTCAATGTAAATAATTTCTCAAAGGCCCTTAATTAAAAAAAAAAATCACAATTGAAGCTCAATAAAATGGATTGGTTTTACAAACAGGCAACACAATTAAAGCAACTCAACTCAAATATGATCGTTCAATTCAAGCACACTAGTTAGGGATTCAAATTTGAGTATTGAGATTTGCAAGGCCAAGTTCAATTAAAAGATCTCAAAGTATGAGTGTAATGAAACTTGAATTTAGAAAAATATTCATCTATCAATCAATTATATGCAACAACCACTACAAATGCCTCAAAAAACTTCAAATCAATTTACAACTACTTCAAATCTAATTTCTAAAACAAATTATATGATTTCAAAGTAATGACACAAGACTCAAACTAAGCATATAAGATTTCAAAATAAAAGCACAAGAAGTACTCAACTCTTTCATATGATGATTTTCAAATTACAACTTCAACCTCTGAATTTGATTTCAAAGTATGACTGCCCGTAGGAGTCTTTGTTTTTTCTTCGTGAGATGTTCTCAATGTTAAAAAAATCTAGTTATAGAGCTTAGAAAGGGACAAAATTTCCAAGTGGCGTGTTGGTCACACCGCATGAAGGTGTCACGCACTGGTCGCACTACACATAGGCCCATTGCAACTATGCCATGTGTCAAATTTTAAAAAAATTGTCAAATTTTAAAAAAATTGGTGATGTTTTTCACCAAAAAAACTTTTAATATAAACTCTCAATGAAAGTGGTCGAGAATTATTTTTAAAAATTTTTATACAAAATATTTTCAAAAAAAATCTTAATGAAAATATTTACCATAAAACATTTTTTGATGAAATAGTTTCACAGAGATTGGTTAATTATTTTCAATGAAATTCATTTTTTGTCAATAATTACTTTTTCTTTGAGTTATTTTTTATGAAATTTCTCAATGAAATTTTTTGTCAAGAATACTTTTCTCAGTGAAAAAGTAGGCCTTTCTTAGCAAAAGTTTCATCGAGAAAAGTGATATTTTCTTGTACTATGTAAAGATCATTTAGTTGGTCAATTTGGCCAACACAAGTAATGATAACTTGTAAGTGATTTATCATTGTGTTTAGTAGCTCATATCATGCATTTGCAGTATTGTTTCATGACTTTAAAGATTGAGGACTGACTTTAAAAAAAAATGATAAAGTGTCATTTTTTGGGTTAAACAAGACTCAAATGAATTTTTTTTACTATTTTAGTCAAGGCCATATAAGTTATTTCATGCCTTGCAATGAAGGAGATGGCTGCTACAATGAATTTTGAATCTCTAAAGTGTACTTGTGCCATGAGATTTTAAAGACAATTGTTTAGTCCCTTAAAAACATAGTATTTTTAAAAGAACTAAATACATATGCTCTTAAATTTAAAATAAAATTTGTGCTTAGTGGTTTTTTTTTTTTTTTGAACCTACAATGCTTATTTTGAAATCAAATAGTTTTGAGCTCAGCTTTACAAGTCCATTGCTTTCAAACTCTATGAATTGAGTTTTCTTAATTTCATCCTGCCATACTTTGAAATTCATAGTTGAGATTTGACTTGAGATGCTAACTATTATGCTATATCATAGAGAATGGTTGTACTGTTATTTGAGCCTTTGAGTGTTATATTTGTTTATTAAGAGGTCTTGGTTTTAATTGAAAAGTAGGTAAACCTTGCTAAACTATAAAAGCAAATAAGACTTGGATAAGCTAATTGATAGTTGTTGTTGCTAACGTTGAAAAAATTCCTTTAAGTGTCTTGGTGCCTGTACCTAGTTGTTGTTGGCCATAAGTCAAGTGTTGGGTAGGTGTTGTAAATTGGACCTTTGAGGTCTACTGCTTATAGTGGAGCATTTAGTGTAAGAGATCCCTAAGTGTGGAGTGGCAATCTGAAATAGTGATTGTGACCCATTATAAATTTTGGTGTTCATCGTGGTTGAATGATTGCCTGATCATATTGTTTGCTTGAGCGCATTATGACAAAAGTTTAAAGCTAAAATAGCCATTAAAATTTGATAAAACGTATTCACCCTCCTTCCTCCTCGAGGTCTATCCTTGTAGGACCTAACATATGATATCATTCACTAAATTCGATGCAACCGCTATAATTTGCAAGAGTTATGTCTGCTTATTGTTCACGTCAAAGTCAATCTCTTTGCTAGAGTTCAATTCTCTCGTTCTTGATGCATTGCAACACCTTGACGGAATAGCCAAAGCATGTTGTAGTTTTTTTGTGATATTATGAGGATCAATAGAAGCTCGTGTTTGGCGTCTTTGGGCAATGAGGGAAGTAACCACAATTTTGTTCTTAGTGTCTCCAAGAAGCACGGCAAATTGACTGATTTTTTTTTTATTTCCAAATAACGACATGGATTAGTCAAAGCTTTTTTTTTTTTTGGTATCTTCAAAATTGAGGAGTACACAAATCATATACCTTCACCCCTTAGTCATGGTAAGTATTTTTTTTGTCGTATATCATTTGCCTTTATTGCTAATTTTATTCTTAATATTTCTTGGTATTTGTCTTGCAAAGGATAAATTTCAAGTAGATCTATGAAATTATGAGAATTCTTGACAATGTGTGTTAGCCATATGGGGGGATGTGTTTTGGGTTTACCAATGCAAAATGCGTAATTGGTTCAAGAAATACAAGGGTGAACTAAAGGGAGGAGAAAACCCTATCTAGGGTTTCATGGGTGAGCATTTTCAGGAAAAAAATTTGTCTCTAATGTTTTCAACATTATACCTTTAAAGGTTGAAAACATTAGAGACAAAAACAAATGGACATCTAGTGGTTAGAAGTCCTTTGCGCATGTTCTTCATTAGATAATATGTGGATTTTTTATACTTTTATGTATATACTGACTATAGTTAAACTAATTCTTTTATGTTAAACTTGAAGGCATGAGTTGGGTTGAGACACACAATGGTCTTCAGAAGATGGTGGGTTGCACATTAACTATAGTTCAATTTTCATAGCAAGATATGCAACAAAGTCACTGATGCCCAAGGTCTTGTGGACCTTGTAGAGATTGTCTCTCGGGTTTTGGGTACCAAATTTGGCTACACGTAGGGGATGGGCAAAGCTCAGTTTCCTTCTCCTAGGTCTTGGGGGTTCAACTTCAAGAAATCCAACCATCATAAAAGAGTTAACCCAAACAATAATGGAGCTACAAGAGACTTGGGTTGAATTGATGCAAATGAGGAAGATAGATGTAGAGAGCATACAACAATATGAGCTTCTGATCTCTTAGATCACCAAGATGAATGCTTGCCTTGAGAATTTTTTGCATGAGGAGATAGATGCTCATAAGATCTACCTTTATAAGACTTTAAATTGCATTTTTATCTACATTCCACAAATGTTAACTCAATTTATTTTTTATTTAATAAAAAAATGTACTTTCAATTACAATTTAAACATTTGTAACTTTTACATTACCTTTGCATTTTTAAAAATTTTTATAATGGAAAAAAAAGTTTAGTAAATACAAACATTTGTCAAAAATTCAAATTTCACAGGTAGAAGTCCAAACGACTCTGGAAAAATTCAACTTTCACTAGTAGAGGTTTCAAACTTCTCTCTATCCTATTTTGAATTTTCACTTGTAGAGGTTTTGACTTCTGACGATGAAATCCGAGCTTTTGTCAACAAAAGTATAGCAATCTCGCGGAGACATTCACAAACACTCTTTTGTTGAATCAAATCGAAAGAATTGGTAAACATATGATATGATATCACTTGTTTGATTATTAGTTTCAATAAGAAAAAAAAAAATCCCTCACAACTAGTAATCTTCCTTCATTTCTTTCTTACTTTCTTTCTTTCTTTCATTTTCTTTCCTTCATTTTTTTTCTTTTTTTGGTCAAAAAGCCATACACATGATCTCAAGCAGACAACCATTCTACTTGACTAGAGAGCAAAAAAGAAAAAAACCAAGACAATCTAATGTCGTGCAGTGTCATAGAATATTAAAGTTGATTGTGCGAATCAGCAAGCTGATAATTAAAATCTGAGAAGATGGGACGTATTTAGCTTAGGGAGCAATTAAGCTTGAGAGGCCTTGCTGTAGAAGAAAATATTATTGCCTCTTCTGAAGTACTTCTGGATGCTGGCTTCAGTTGTTCTCCAAAGTATCTATCTACACAGCATGAGCTAGCCTCAGGTCGTGGTTCCATCCTATTATAAATCCTCAATGAAGTATAATTAGCTCTACTTGAATTATTAGTAAAGCAGTAAAATAATTCATTCGCTGCCTCAAGAATGAAGCCTTCCAGTCTTCTTTGTCTTAAAAACTCCTTGAATCAAGTCTTAAACCATCATTTGTTATTGTTACTGAAGCTTTAAGAAGGTGGCTTTTGTGGCCTTTTCGTTTGAACAGAACCAAAAGTGAAAAAAAAAAAAAAAAAATCGGAAAAGTTGACGTGCAAGCTTCCTCGAACCAATCTCATGAAGACATTATAAGGCTTAGATCTAACGTAGTTTCACCATTAAAATAATATCCCCATGCTTTGAAATATGAGTGCGTGTAGATCTCAGGCCCCTCATGTTCTAATCTTTTTCATATAAAAACTGTGCAATTTGCAACAGTTGTGGTTTAGAAGCAAGAAAATGGTAACAATCCCCACAGACATGATTGCTGGTCTCTTGTCCTTTTACTTCATCTTTGCATGCATGTTTTCATGTCTTGAAGAAGGGACATTCGAATGTGGGGACGAAACTTCTTTATTTTACTTTGTCAAATTGCAGTTTAAGCTAAGGGTATTTGGTAGAATTAGTGTCCAAGGCAACAAATAGAGAGGGAATTTACAGTTTTTCTTCTCTGATCTCTGGGATCGTATCCTCCTTTGATTTTACGGAAGACTTCCTCCTCTGGAAGACAGCTCACGCCAACAGTTAATAGATAATAGCACTATAAAGACGGGGATTTCTGAGAGAAAATGAAACAAAGGAGACAACAAAACCCCACTTCACAGGGATACGTTTCCTTCACTGTCATCACATGCACTGACATGGACTCTTCTCCATCTTTCTTTTTGCTAGCTTTTACCCTGTACAATGATATTCAATGATGATCTCCCTGTTACTGTGTTCGTCTTAATTGATGGTAAATGAGGTTTTAATCTCAGGATTAGAGAAAATTAACTGATAATTGTGCAAAGAAAGCTATACTGATGATTGATTAGATTGTAATCTATTAGTGTGATTGCTACTGAATTACCAGTTATAATACAATATTATCAATCATGGGAAATGGGAAATGGGAAATGGGAATTTGTTTTGTAATCTTCTAGTTGGAGTGGAGCCTCCTTGCTGTGAAACTGTCTCCCTTCTTCGTTAGACATCATTTCCTTTTCTTGCATGTGGCTTTCATGGTCAGTTCTGCTCCTTTAAGGCTTCAACCACCTATATTAGCCATGTGGCTTCCATGGCTAGTTCAGCTCCTTCCACCACTGACAGAAGCCCTTCCGTTCTTCCTCGTTTTTATCTATCTACAAGATTTTTCAACTTGTCGCGAACAGAGCCGCCCTCCATGGTTTCAGATACAAGCCAATGCAGTTATGTCTGTGTCATCGGAGGAGGACCGTCCGGGCTGGTAAGCGCCAGGGAGCTGAAGAAGGAAGGTCATTCCGTGGTGGTGTTTGAGCATAGAAACGACGTCGGAGGACAGTGGCTGTATGAACCAGTGACGGAGGTTGAAGAGGTTTTAGGGGAAGGTAGCTCCACCAAAGTTCATAGCAGCGTCTATGCCTCGCTCAGACTCACTTCCTCTAGGGAGATAATGGGGTTCAGTGACTTCCCCTTTAGAGCCAAGAAGGGTAGAGACATGAGAAGGTTCCCTGGGCACAGGGAGCTGTATTTGTACCTCCGGGACTACTGCGATTGGTTTGGTTTGAGGGAGTTGATAAGGTTTAACACAAAGGTGGAGTATGTGGGCATGGTGAATTCAGATGAATTCGGCTCAGATTTGAAATGGGTAGTCAGATCTGTGGAGAAGAAGAGTGGGAAGGTGATAGAAGAGGTTTTTGATGCTGTTGTTGTCGCCACCGGTCATTATTCGGAGCCTAGATTCCCGATCATTAGAGGTATTACTACTTTTTCCTGTTCTTCCGTCTCTCTCTGTCTATAGATTCAATCCAGGTTTGCATTTTTGTAGCAGTTGAAAACAAAAACAGATAAAAACTATATGATAGAGATTTGAAATTGCCTCAAATTGTAACTCTAAAGCAATGTTAACTCTTTTAGTGATAATACTTATCATGTAAAATCTTTATCTCTTCGTAACCTATGAATACTTGTATTGATGAATGTAAAACATCGGAAAATTATTCATTTTCTTGTTCTATACTATATAGGAAGCTTCTCATGTTCATCCCCGGTTCCATATTCTTTCTCGTATCTCGTTTATCTTCTTTCCCTTTAGTGATTATCCATCTCATTTTATTTCCTTTTTCTAATGCACAGGCATGGATACATGGACGAGGAAGCAACTTCACAGCCACATTTACAGGGTCCCTGAACCATTCTTGGGTGAGGTATGCCAAACTATGGTGATAACATTAAATACCCTTTAACATATGACACTTAGATATCAAAGCAAATCATATTATCAAGGAATTAAAAGCTATGATATCAAAGTTATTCACATTGATAGAAGCCTAAGTGAACTATTCTGATGAGTTACTGGTCCTCTGAAAGCAGATGGTGGTGGTTGTTGGCAACTCTCTTAGTGGGCAAGACATATCAATGGAGCTTGTTGGTGTGGCCAAAGAAGTGCACCTCAGCGCCAAGTCCACAGAAATATCTGAGGGTTTATCGAAAATCATTTCAAAGACTCCCAGCTTTCACATTCATCCGCAGGTGCCTTTAATCATCCTTGGAAATGGATTTCTGAGCATTAGACGTGAAGAACACTGACAGTAAAGTATAAATATGAAAATGCAGATTGAGAGTCTTCATGAAGATGGACGCGTTTCATTCAGCGATGGGTCTTGGGTCACTGCTGACACCATTATTTATTGCACAGGGTAATTGCTCTCGACATCTTTTTCTGAAACAAAATGTTTGCTTCTGCGACATTCTTACGAACGACTGGTCAGAAAGTGAATATGATTGAATGCTTTGTTTCTTTGCTGGATAGGTATTCCTACACATTCCCATTTCTTGACACCAAAGGAATAGTTGTGGTGGATGATGATAGGGTGGGACCCTTGTTCGAGCACACCTTCCCTCCATCACTCGCCCCATCTCTTTCTTTTGTAGGCATTCCCAGAAAGGTAAACTTTTGCTCCTTTTTCTTGCATGAAACATTTCCCAAGGGGAGAGATCCCCTGGTTGGTGGATCCTATTCATTTCCAAAGAGATTCTCAAGTTTATCCAGAAAGAGGTTTGTAGGCCATGAACCAGAAAACTAATTAAACTAATCTATGATACGTAGAGCAGATCTTGTTTTCTTTCTTTGAAGTACAAGCAAGATGGATTGCTCAAGTACTCTCCAAGAAACGAGCTCTACCATCATGGGATGAGATGATGAAGTCCATCAAAGACTTGTATCAATCAATGGATGCAGCAGGCGTACCGAAGCACAAGACCCATGAAATTGCCAGTTTTGAGGTAATCTACATTCCTTCCGCCTTTGACTGCATTCCCAGATACTGATTCTCAACTAAGCTCAGTTAATGTATAATATCTGCTGCAGTACTGCAACAAGTATGGAGAGTACTGCGACTACCCACCTATCGAGCAGTGGAAGAAGGAGATTGTGTGGGCAACTTTGAAGAACGCAGACGCCGACCTCGAAAGTTACCGGGAGGCATGGGACGATCACGAGTGGCTTCAAGAAGCTCTTGAGAGCCCTCACTTCAACCACTTTTGAACACGAGGCCGTGAAACAATTCTCCCTTTTACTTCTCTTTTCTTATTTGGCTTCTCTTCTCCTATTAAGTTATCTTCGCGAAAACCTTATAAGCCACTATTGCTGATTCATATTAAGGTATAAGAGCTGAATCACTCCGGGAAGATGAATTTGGTAAATCAAAGTAGAAATTCATGTGAATGTCAGTTTAATATGTTATTTCTTTCTTCTTCTTCTTCTTCTTCTCTTTGTCGGTTTAATATGTTATCCCCATGCACATGATCCAATCATCCATTCTGGTCAACCAGGTTTTGACATGATTCTGAGTCTTTTATATAAGCTGACCTAGACCAAGGGACTAACTTAGGAAGGGTCTACTTTGATTTTTGGAATTTTTAACTTGTTAGGATAACTTAGTTACATTAGGCTACTTTTATTGTTCATATTTCAATTGTATGGCTGTTCAAGCCAACAACTAGAAGTTTGACCAAAATGCTTGTAATAACTCTAAACTTGTTGCCATGTTAACGATTTGGCAAGAAAAGGAGAAACACAGATAAGAGTTGTCATGTAAAAATATGCCTCAACAAAATTAGGTGACAAAAAAGAAATAGACATATCATGCACAAGTCTACTTAGCATTTATGTATTATATTTTTGGCTTTTTTCAATTAATGACTTTTTTTAAAAAAAAATTATGGTCCACACAAGGTTTTTACAAAACTAAAGGGTCATTGCACTACACCATCGATCGACAACCACATTCGCACCATATCGACGATGTGGCACAATCTCCATCAAATTTTTTTTATTTTTTGCTAAAGTTGATATCATTAATACCGATTTTAAACTCGGTACCTTGGATATCAACATTGAGATTCAATATACTATAATAATAAAGAATAAGAAAAGTGGACCCATTCTAGATGATTCTACCATAATAATTAATAACTCAGCTTAATGTCAAATAAAAGATTTCCAAGTATATGCTCAATGAGATTTGTAAAAATTACAAATGAGAATTTAAAAGGTTGCAGAATGGCCTAAAAGTAAGATCTAATATGAAAGACTCACAACTATAACAATATTTAACTCAAATCAACTGATCAATTTCAAAATAATACAATAAAGTTCAACACAAAAAACACCAAGTACACATTGAATTTTAAAAGCATATACTCAAGCACTCAACTCTTTTGAAAGATTTTTTCCTTATTTTGACACTTTTGAAATGATTTGAAATCACAAAGGGCTAAGGATGCAAAGAGAGCTCTGTTTTTCACTATAGCAGGCTTTAAATAATAGTATACCGTGCAAAGTCATTTGAATAGGTGTGATCAAAGGGTCTAAAAACTAGTGGCTTCTCCGAAAAATAATGTTGAATTTAGGATCTCATGACAAGGTCCTCGACTACTATTTCTTGAGTACATAGCAGATGATACATCAGTATGAGAGGCGGAGGAAGGATCTGGTATTCGAAGTAATGTTTTCACTTATGTCAACAAATGATGGAGGTGCATAGGAGTTGAGAAGTTGAGTCTCATCCACTTCAAAATATGGCTTGATGTTTGACGGACAAATAGCAACTACTAAGGTTTCCCACTGCTTGTCTTGAAATAAGATGTTAGTGGAGTAGGGTTGAACAATCTTCAACTCTTGAATCAGTCATCTAAATGGAGCCCAGTATTCATGGAGATTGTCCCATTGCTTTGTATTGAACATGATTTGGAACACATCATACAAATTCTGTAAGTTTTCTGTACTAGTGTACAACTTAACATGTGTCCCAAATTTTTTTTGCAGTTTTAAGGTGAACAACATTGTTGGCCACATGCTCTTTCATGCTATTAATAAGCCAACTAATGACTAAGGTGTCATTTTTGAGCCATTTCACATAAGAACCATCTTCTTCATCAATTGATGGAGCTGGTTTGGTTAGATAATTAGGTAACCGTCTAAAAGGTATAGTGATAATTTTAAGAAGATTACTCTTGCTTTCCATATAGTATTCAACCATTATAATCAACAAGTAAACAACTTCTTATGCGCAATATTGCAATCCAAGAAGTAGCTTCAGAAGCAAACCTAGGCAAATATATAAATCAATTTGCGTAGAGAGGAGCAACTCGAACTCAAATAGTATACATCATAAATCTTCTATCAAATAGAAGTCCACATGCTATATCATAGAAGGTAGATCTCATACTTTTATCACACATGAACTCAAAATCGGATAAGAGAGGATCTTCAACTACAAGAGAATAGGTAAGTTATTATCTTGTTTTAAACAAGCACTTACACAAGAATTGAATACTAATCACGTGTTGCACATGCCAATTAGAGGGGATTACAATCTTCATCAATTAAGAGATTATCTCAAATCAAATCAGATATGGAATTAAACTTGAATCGAATCAAATCAAATCTTTCAAAAAGGTTGCTTTCTTTGTCAAATGTGCCACCTAGCAAGTGAAAAATATCACAATCTCTGCTTCTTCTTTCCTTAAACTGATTAAGAAATACCATTGAATCTTTTAATAAAGGAAAGCTCCAAATCAACCAAAACAGTGGCACTTTCTTTTCTTAAAAGAGCAACTCTCGGTTGGCTTCAAGAAGGAAACTTTTCTTCTCTAATTATAAAATCTTTTTCTGCTCTTTTTTCCTAAAATATTTTAGGTAAGTTTCCAGAGAGGATAGACAGCTAATGAAAGATAAAAAAACATTGCAAATACCAGCAACCTTATAAAAAAAAATCTCCTTGGCACCCTCTCAAACAGTCTTTTTCTGAGCTCTTTGGGAAGAAACAAGAGGAACAACAGATAATTGATATAATAACTCAAAAAAAGGTAGAAAAACAAGCTTAAATCATAGCAAACTTGGAAACCAATAACAGATATAGTGAACCTTGAATCATATGCAAATTTTAGTCACAAACATTAGCCTAATATGCAAAAGAGAAATAACACAATCGGGCTTGGATGGAGAATAAAAACTGAGCAAAATCACCATGGGCGAACCACTTTCAAAGCCAAGAATATAATCATCAACATCTCATTTAGATTAGAAGAGAAATCCACTCATAAACCATCTTTTAGAGATAAAAAACTATCAACAATACTCTCATAAGAAAAAAACTTATCTTGGTGCAACTTCAAGAAAAAAAATTGCTTCATCAACAAGAAGAATTCTATGAGAAGCTTGATCAAATGAGTCTTTCAAATTTTCTATCTTGACGTGGGATTCTAAATCCACTGCTCTGATACCATGTTAAATTTAGGATCTCATGATAAGGCCATCGACCAAGGTCGTGAAAGAGGAGACAAAGAAAAGGAGGAGTAGAAAGGAGAAGAGGGAAATAAGAGAGAACTTGACTAGAGAGATAGAGAGATAGAGAGAGAGAGAGAGAGAGCTTGGGAGAAAAGAAAATTTTAAGGACGAATTTGAGAGGCTTAATGATCTACCTCATATCTTGAGTTTCTATTTATAGTTGTGAAAGGAAGTTTACAATGACTACAAAGCCTTTAGGGTTACAAGCTTTAAAAAAGGAAAGACATAAGTAGACATACATCATTTTAGATAATTACACTCTTGTGCCCTCCTTATGAGAAGACCTTTAAATTACCTCCTTAGCATGGGGAAAGTAATTACTTTGATGCCACTTCGAGATATCTTCCAAAAAATAACACTTTGTCATTTGGCAAAAAAATAAGCTTAATTGAATGTCATAAATCATGAAAAACACTTAGAAACCACGATTTTGAGTTGCTAATGATGATGGTAGGGTACTTATAAATTTTGGTGACTTATTGTGGCTGAATTGAATTTCTGAAATTTCACCCTTGGGAACCTTTTGAACATCTGGTTGGATAGGCTTCATAAACTACTTCTAATGTCTTCAGTCCAGTCAAAAGATAGGGCGAACGAGTATTTACAATACCTTTTCTCTCTTATGCCTAGAGAAATAGACAAAGATGTACCTTTTCTCTTTCCTAGTCATTCAGACAGATGACCAAAAATTGTTAGAACATCCATCCGATCGGCCTAAAAATTAAAAGGAGATAAAAGTTATCCCTTGATCTTTAAGGGAAGTTAGAAAAATTCCCCTGCAATCATTCATGCTAGCCAAAGGGACTGTTGTCCTCCTCACTAGGGTATGGATTTCATACTCCCAAGCTAGTTGGAAGGAAGCCCTTGTTTCCGTTAACTGGAAGGCCTTTCTTGGCTCTAGAGACAGGAGAACCGTCGCCACCTCCCTCTTGCGCTGCCTAAAGGGACCAGGCCAGGAGATAGGATCTAGCCATAAGAAGAATATTTAGTATAAGAAGCCCACCCCATCACCATCGACGAGGACCATTCAGACCAGCCACCAGGGTCCAGGACCGAACAGCTAAAGCTGACCAGATCTCTGCCTTTACCCTAGTGTTTGCCTGTCCTACAAACCCAAACAGAGGCTGGGTGTGGGGGAACCGGTTCAAGCTGCTGCTCCCATATGTTTGATAACATCGACAACACACGATGTCATAAAAATGACGACATCTCCTGTATAAATGTCAACATAATGAAACTGAAACCAGCATATCTTTCGCTACGCTTTTATACACGTCCAAAAGAGTTCCTTTGCCTCGGTCCTGAATCAAAATCATTCTCGTTTCTTTTTCTACTCCCAACTCCCATCCATTCCATCCAACAGCGACGACCCCAGAGGAGTGATGCCTGAGAACACAGGTGCTTTCTGTATTTCAGGCAATGGTATTTCTCTGCACTTGTGTTCTCAGGTCACCCCTTTGGGAAGCACTGTTCAAATGGTCTTCAGATCGTCCTTATGCCTTTGTTCTGCTTATTTTTGTGTTGGAAGGTCGTATCTAAACCGTAAGGAGCTCCTGATTCGAAGTTGTTTTATTCCATTATCTTATCTTTCTGTTGAAAAGGATTTGCCAATTTCAGAACGATCTCTCTTTGGAAATTCACAGTTACAGAAAATAAAGAGTGTTTGAATGGTTTTCTTAATGTGTGCAGTTTCAGGTGAAGAGCCGATGCCCAATATTTCTGGTTTCCTGTCACTGCAAGGCTTCATGTTCTAAAGAGCAAATGAGCATCTGCCTTAGAGAAATTTCTGACCTTTCTATCATAATTTTGTCTAGAATCGTAAAGTGCATCATAGTCCTGTGAGAGTGGAGTACTTCTTTTTCTATTGCTTTATTAAGTTCGTTGTTAAGAACTGTACTGATATAATCCAGTATTTCATTTGAGGAGAAAGTCACAACAGAATGTTTCTTCTCTTTTATCTGGTACTATAAAAAATTCTAGGCTGAGTGCTTTTCAGTTCTCAAAATATGCGGTAAGGGACCCGAACAGTCGATGATCTTTTAAGTTTAAGAGAAATAAAAACAATCATAAACCAACTAAAGAGTAAACTGACAAGAACAATTAGGGTAAAAAGTATTTTCATAAAAAAAAAAAAAAAGCACAGAATTATTTCCTTTGGATATTGAATTGTCAAGTTCAACCAAATATGCAGACCTTGGTTCCTTGTGACTGAATAGGACGAGCTTGGGGTTACATCATGAATCAGAATTTAGTCATGACAGCATCCATACTCACAGTTTACATATTGGCTTCTCCTACTTCCCTTTTTCATACTCAAGAGCAATGCTGACTGCATTCTTGCTATGACGCAGAGAGAACTCAGCTTGTAGGATCTGGCGTTCTTCAATTGTCAAATCTCCATGCCTTCCCTGTAATGACAAAAGTCCTAGTAAATCATGCAATTGCCACCACTAGCAAACAAAAGTCAGGACCTCTTTCAATTGCAGCATATATGCACCCAATGATAAAAAGAGAGAGAGGGTAGTGCAATATAAAAAAGTAGCTTCTCCCCTTCCCCCACCCAAACAACCCCATGCTGCAAACACCTTAGGGACATCTACGGGAATTACGGACGCAAACATATCATGTCTTTGACATCTATATCCTCAGAGATAAACTCTATTGCTTGTATATAAATTTAAAGACTCCAGTGGTGCTCCACTGTTTGCAGTGAAAGAGTAGATCCTCACCAGGCGAGAAATTCTATCACAAACAGCATGATGCATGAGAATGCCTGCTGCGACTGAAACATTGAAAGAGTCCACCATGCCATTCATAGGAATGCTACAGTACAAGTCAGACAACTGCAAAGCCTCATCACTTATACCCCTACAGACAAATTAGCATCAGTATTAATCAGCATGCAAGAATAGATTCCCCTATGCCAGTGAACTCAGCAATTTGCTTCAAGTGAACAAATCCTTTGTGTAGGGAATGATTTGGTTTGTATGGACATGGATGCTTTTTTAGCTGTTTCACATTCTATTTTAAGAAAAATTTATGCACAGCCTTCACACCTAATGTTTGTTGTTCTTGCATAATAAAGATGGAGACAGCCAATGCTTTAGGCACCACACATGATACTGCATGATGCCCCAAACATGTTTGATGCTTCATTTCTTCATTGTTTAGCAGCTACAAGTCCACAGTTAACATGATCTGGAATACAGTTAGTCCAAAATAACTAATAAACGATAAGGATACAGAACAAAACGGAACATTGTAACATTAATTATGAAAAGATCAAATGGGCTTATTTCCTTAAAATAAATTAATCCATACACATAAATTTTCACTTCACCAAAAGGTTTTCCTAGAAGAGGAGACAAATGTCACATCAATAGTCATCCTCCCTGCATTCGCCAGTTTTGTATAGGCCATGGACAAACTATTTCATACTTCTTTCTTCTGCATTTACAGTATATCAGTTCCATGAACATCACACCACTGGTCAAATCAGAGCTATAAGGTTACTCGCATTTTTTTTTCTTTCTTTCAGTAAAGTTTACTGAAGCTTCAACAGCAAAGATACCACAGCCACCCATTGGACTGAAACCAAGATCCATATTAGAAACTCAACCCACTCCACCAACAAGGCTATTGAGCCAAATGCTACAACTTGTGCCCAGAGAACGCCAACGTCATTTTTGCAGTTAGTTTTTGTCTTTGGTGTTTTTATCATTTTTACAAGAACAATGCATTTTAGCACAAAGGAAAGAAACATTTTGTTCTGCTTCATGAGTAGGTATTATACCATAGACGAAGCCTCAACTCTTAAGAATGTCACATTATTTAGGAAAACAAAATGCTTTCTAAGCTTTCCATGGACCACAGAACCCACATAAACAAAGCTCAGAGAAGACACTCACTTGAGTTCATTCCCAACAACTATTGCTGTAGGGTATGACCAATCCATGTCATGAATAGAAACCTGCAAAGCAACAAAAATCAGATAATTCCTTACTCAACAGCTCGTAGTTCATGCCATTGGGAGCTCTGCCAATTCTACAACTACAATGCAGGCTCTGTCTAATCATGACAAGGCATTCAAAATTGTATACTTAGAATAGAGAACAATCGGCAGCCGTCTCGATCCATACCGTATCCATTCCCACATGTGTTGTTGCAATGCGGTAACCACGAGATTTCAAAACCTTAAAGCATTCTTGGGTCGAATTCCAAACTTCAATGTCCAACCATTTCTCAGCACCCTTGCTAACATGACGGTTGTCCCTATATCTGCGACAAGTAATATTTTGGAAACCAGTGAAACATGAGAATTGATAGTTCTAATGAGAACTGGTTTTACACAAACTTGTCAAACAGAAAATACTTCACGGTAACTGTAAACTAAAGATTATGATAAAAATGATATAACAGGGTTCTTTCATAAAAATGTACAAGTCAAAAGAAGAAAACACGGTTTTTCACCTCAACTCTTGCTGCACCTTTTCGAGCTGTCGCACGAAATCACATGGACAGATTGAAACCCTAACGCATCAGCCGACCGAAATGCCGCTGAAACATTGCCGAAATCCGCCAAACCCTCCACCACCAAACTGATGCCGTAACTTCTATTCTCTACCACCTTTCTAATCTTTTCCTTCCTCTCGGTCTTCATAAAAGTATCAAGTGCTTCCAAAATCTGGCTACTAGTGAGAGAAGCATCTCCTGATTTGAACTGGTCAAGGTAAGGAAACCAATAACCCTTATTCGTCGCTCCTCTTGCTTCACTAAAGTCAGACCTTCTCTCCATCTTCATTAACCTACGAACGTCTTTGGGGTTCACAATTAACTCTTCGACTCTGACTTCTGTTGACTCTTCGGGAATTTCAACCGTGGAATTAGTCGGAATTTCGTCCACCTGCTCCGCGGATGAGACTGCCGCTAGACCGTAAGAACGGATTCCGGAAGAAGCGCTAACTTTGGGGTAAAAGCCCAATCCTCGATGGGTATGGTCAAGCATGAGAAAAGGGGAGAAGGAGAAGAGAGCGGAGAGACTTCCAGACAACGGATGAAGAAGTTGACCAGGAAGAGGGAAGAAGCTCTGTGAACCTTTCCGTCTTCGCGGCTTGAACGAGGAGACTGAGACATAACTGCGGACTACCGATTTAGAGGCGCTCATAGCAGATGCTAAGCTGAGACGAAAATGGAGAATTTCAGGCGCCATGGGACAGGAGCATTCGCAGGGTCGAGATAGACCGACGGTCTCATTGCTTATTTTTTATTTTTATTATTTTATAAAAATTTAAATAATTTATTATTATTTCATTTATTTAACCAATATATCATACGAAACGGTATCTGAACCGTTTATTCCCCTATTTCTCTTGCCGTCTCTACTACCCGTACGTAATCACGTTTCCCTTCGAAAGTTTTAATTTTTTGAAAGAACAAGAACGGCTCGAAACTTGTTTTCCGTGCCAGAGGATTCTCTCTCGATTCCAGTCTTCTCCTTTTCTCCCTCTGCTGCCGAGGAGACTCTCTGCCGGACGATCGTGCGTATCTTCACCGGTAACTAGTATTTCCTCGTTCACTTACTTTCTCTCTGTCTCTCGTACAGAAGTTCCCTTTCCCCGACTGTAGAAACTTAAAATTCCTGGAGCTCAATTGTTTTCCGTTTGCTCTCTGGACAAGATATCGTATTACTAGATAAAACGTGTGTGTCCATAACTCATGTACTGCATTATTTGCTCTATGACTTACCTTAATACTCACTTGATAACATGGTGGCTTTCTGGTAGTTTTAGTTTGATAGTTGTGGTTACTGTGATTAAGTGAAAGAGAAGTTCCTTTTATCCTCGACGCTATTTATGGTCGAGCTGATTTTTGTATTTATTAATACTGAGAGAGAACCGTTAAGCACTACTGATTCGGGTCTTGTGGACTGTGGACATGGTTTTCGAATTCGTGTTTACTGATTTTACTTTTTTTAATTTCTATTCTATTTATATTTTTAATTTATAAGCAAAACTACTGCATTAATAGTAGCAATCGTGGGTTTCTGATTTATGTCTCTACTAGATTTCATTTAGCCTCACTTCGATGGATAAACACTGGTTTCAATTAAACTATTTACCTTCTTCAAGAATTGCTGATGAAGCCCTTTTCGATGGTTGCTTTCTTGCTCATTGTAGTGTAAGAGCACCAGCATGGTCCATTTGGAAATGGCCTCCTTTTAGGTCTTTTACAAAATTCCTCATATACCACTCAATAATGTTGATGGCTTCTCCATTAGATGCTTGCCATACTTTATAATTTCATGCATATAAAGTTAGTTGCCATTGGAAACATCAAATTTTTTTACTTATGCCACCTGTCATGTTCAAAACAACTCATTACAGATAAGGCTATTTGTAAAATAGATAATTTTCTTTTTGAAGGATAAAAAGGATAAGTTTAAGTTATTTTGCGGGCTAGAAGATGCCCTTCCAATATCCATTGCAGTAGTCTTAATAGCACTAGGAAATGAGTCAATTATTCCATTGCATGAAAGGGTTGTCAGAGATTTCTTCTTTTCTTTCTCTTCTGTATGTAAATAATTACAAAATGTAAGAGAATGTTTGTATAGGACAGTTGTCTGCCTTACTCCTAAAGTCCTTCAACTGCTAATCAAGTCCTATTTTGAGATTAACGGTACTTATGCCTTCTTGATAGTGCTAGTCTCATCCATTATCCTAAGTCTTCTTTCCTTAGCTAAGAAATACTGGCCATAAAGTTGTCGATGTTCTTATAGAAGAACTGGCCATGGTGTGCAATAACTGAGCACATTAATGGTCTTTGCATGAAGACTTATTCTATCTATATATGGCTCTTTTCATTTTTTTTTTTGGGGGGGTAGGGGGGGATTTGTCGAGGTGTATTTTGACTTTTAGGTACTAGCACTAATTCAGCTTGATCTGTGGATGGGCTTTTTTTAAGAAAACAAAATCTTCCCAATGAGAGCATCCTTCTCTTTGGTTCCAATAGATATCAAGCATGTTTATTCATCTCATGAGTTTTCTTCTAAAGGAGCTTTTACTGGTGATTGTCTTATTGGCCTATTGGTCTATTGGCCAAGTGCTGAATTTTGCCGATGATTGTCTAATATTCTAGTGTGGAGAACATGGCACTATGCACATCTCCTACTATGATGCATCACTGCTTCGGGCATTGTTTTGGTGCTTGTCTTTAACATTTTTCTTGTTGCTGCACTGCTTGTTCATGTTTTTTGATGTTCATCTGAAAATTTTCTATTTCTTGTCTTTTATATGATTGTGTATCCTGATTTTATGTTTCTTCTAGTCAAGAGAAAATGCTGCAGTGGCTTTAAATCTAGTTTCTGCTAAAATAATTAATGTGGTACTGGTTGGATATCTCATATTCCAGCCTTATTCATCAACCTTATGTCATCGTTTTTGCAACTTTACAGTAGTTTAGGATTTGAAGGGTTTATAACGTCGCAAAAGAAAATAATTTTTTTCAAAAAAGGAAATAATTGTTGAACTAATGTTGTTAACGGATGTCCGAACCTGTTGTATCATAATCTTGCCTCTGTCTGAGAAGTGGAAACTGTAGTCACTGGAGACAAGTCCAAGTAATAAAGGCCCCTTGTTCATGACCTCCACCAATCACCTATTTCGTTGTTAGATCCTAAAAAACACAAGAAGAAGGTGAGAAGGTGATGGAGTAATTGAAATGTTTTGTGAACTGGCTAACAAACAATAAGTTTAAGGGAAACTGGCGAACAAATTAGACATCAGTAAGCGGAAGCGAAGGTGTAGCAAACGAGGATCCCTTCCCAAAAACTTTTGTTTGGGATCTGTCGGATATGGTAACTAACTTATCTAATAAACAGGGAGACATGGAATGTAGTAAACTTTTACTTGTCAGATGCTCTAAGGCTCTTGAGTCAATGATCCAAGATGAAGAAGAAGAAGTGGCAGAGATCATACCTGAAGCAATAGTTGCAACAGTAGTGGAAGAAGATGCAGGAGATGATACCATCATAGTATTTAGTCTTTGCAAGAATTCATAATCTTCATCAGTTATAGTTGTCTTGCCTTTGTGTGACTTAGTTTTGTCTTCATTTTTATCATTATGAACTGAAGCTTGGTTGGCATTGGCCCAGTTTGGTTTGCGATGTAGCTTCCAACAGGTTTCAACTAAATGATTCAGTTCACCACAATGAGTTCAAGCCCAATTATCAGACCTTGAAGGACCAGAGCTAGTCCTACCACCTCTTTCTTGGCCTTCTCTGTAATTTCTACCGCACCCTCTGGTGGTAGAAGGTGTTCCACTGTTACTTGAGTACATAGCAGGTGATACCCCAGTGTGAGAGGTGGAAGAATGGTCTGGTATCCGAAGTAAGGTGGCACTTATGTCATCAATGATGGAAGTGCTGAGGAGCTGAGAAGTTGAGTCTTAGCCACCTCTAAGGTAGCAGCTGCTAAACAGATAGTGGCGCTTATGTCTTCAAATGATGGCTTGATATTTGCTAAACAGATATCAGCTGCTAAGGCTTCCCATTGCTTTTCTTAAACCGATATATCAGTAGAGTAGGGTTGAGCAATTTTCCACTCCTAAATCAGACCCCGAAAATGTGCCAAGAACTCGTGTAGGTTGCCCCCTTGTTTGGTATTGAATATGTTCTGAATAACATCATACAATTTATGGAGGTTCTCTGTGCTTGAGTACAACTTGACACAAGTGTCCTATATCTATTTGGTTGTGTCAAGGTAGACCACATTATTGCCCACATGCCCCTCCATGTTATTTATCAACCAGTTAATTACCAATGTATCATTCTTCAACCACTTAATATAGGAGTTGTCCTCCTCATTAATAGGTGAAGTTGGTTTGGTGAGATTTCCTCAGAGGTTCCGTGTAATGAGAAACCTTTTAATCGATTGTGACTAGCTCAAGTAATTAGATATCCTTTTTAAGGGTATAATGAAAATATGAAGAAGTTCACCCTTACTCCCCATGTAATCTTCAGCCATTAAGAATGAAAACAAAAATACTTTACTTATATAAGAATTGTAACCCAAGAGTGAACCACCGAAGAAGACTTGTATGAATAAGACTTATAAGACTTTGCAAGTCTGAACCATGTGTTAATACTCTTGTGATATGAGTAATGGAAGCACTTTGAACCAAGCTAATAAGAACCAAAAATATGAACCAACCCAAGAGGAGGGAGACCAAGACTAACTCTGGTTGGAACCAACTTGAAAAAAAGGGAAGAGCTAACCAACTCGGGTTGGAACCAACTTGGGAAAGAAGGAAGATCCAACCCAAACGAAAGATGTAATCTTTGCAGCAACTAATCATGTACTAAATAAGGAGAGTACATATTGGTTGAGATCAACAAATAAGTAAGTCATGTAATTGTTTTCTCACTTAGGAAAGAATATTCAATAAGAAATCAAATCAAGAAAGATCTTCCTTCAATCAACCACCTTCCAAAAATAAAATAGGAAACCTTCCTTTAGTGTCTTAGGTGCCACTTCAGCAAATCAATCTTAATCCTTGACTTGCCTTAAATATTTTATGTAAGGGTAATTAAGCAAGGTAATCAGTAATCATACTAAGAAAGAGATCTTGGATATCTTGGAGATCCTTTTAAAAAGGAACCTTTCTTTCTAGTGGTTTGGGGCCAACAACTAACCCAAAGAACCAGCCTTTGGTGCCTTTTTTTTTCTTGAATCTTTTGGGTAAGTCTTTCTAATCTTTTCTTTACTTGGGATATAACCCAATTAGAAGATCAAGGTAAGTGAAATTATACCAAACTCAAGAGATCTCAATCAATTTTGAGGATCTTCTAAAGAAGGAACTTTCCTTCTATAAGTCATACGCCAACTTTTTTTTTTAGGAAAAGTGTGAAATATATTACTAAGATAGAGAGATACAAACCTAACTAAACAGAACCTTCCTCCACAACAAGATGTTGGAGAAAAACATATGATTTAGCCTGATCATCCGCTAAGTGATTAGCGGATCTAGGAATATGATTCCATATACATTGTAATTGAGAAGTTAAAATACATACATCATCAAAAAGATTCCGGTGACGCCAAGGTGGTTTACATTTCTTAGTACCCCAACTGATAATGACTTGAGTCAGTCATACGCCAACTAATCATGTAACTTCAGCCTTTTCTTTCCTTTTTCCTCTTAAACTTTTAGGAAAGAAAATCTAGAGCCAATCTTAATGATAGAAGATCTTCCAACGTGAAAGAATAATATGTATCCTTTCTCAAAAAAAAAAAAAATTCTCTTGCCAAGCACCTTCACGAGTTCAAAAAAAACTTGAATTATGATATCAACCTTCATTCTTAACAACCTTTGAACCATGTAAATATTCTCTTTCAATCATAAAGCATCATGGAACCATCAATGGAATAGCAAGGCTTCATTTAACAAATAAAGAACCAGAATTCCACAAGTTCTATCAATCTAAAAACTAATCTCTTTTACCGAAGATAAAATGGATTAAACACATCGATATCAACCAAACTGAAGCTAATATATAAGATGCAGTAACTGTATCTTTTCTGATCAAAGCATGCTTAATAAACCTTTAACTTTCTGAGATATATAGCAACATTCATCTCAAGGAAAAGAAGAGAAGAAAAAACTTAAGAACCAAAAGAGGTTCAAAACTGAACCTTGTTCAATACCTCAACTCCATTTGAGAGAGTTGATAAAACCTTGATCAACCAGCATCATAATTTTGGGATCCCATACCTGAAACTCTAATATTATGTTAGATTTAGGATCCCATGATAAGGTCCTCGACCAAGAGGATGAGAGAGGAGAAAAAGAAGAAGAGAAGAAGAAAAAGCGTGGAAGAAGGAAGAGAGGGACGGCTAAGGAGATGGAGAGAGAGATTTTGAGAGAACAGTCGTAGGGCGAATTTGAGAGAGAAGAGGGGAGATAATGATCTACCCCATGCCTTGAGTCTCTATTTATAGTTGAGGAAGGAAGTTTACAATGACTACATACAAGCTCTTAAAAGGAAAAGACATAAATAGACATACATCATCTTCTTTATTTACACCCTTGTGTTATCCTTATGAGAAGACCATTAAATTATACTTTTTGCCATCTCCTTGATGTGGAGAAGGTATTTGCCTTAACACCACCCAACATTTGACCCTATCAATACCCCATCTATCAAAAAAATGAAATAGAGCAGATCGTGAAGTAGATGTTGTCAGTTGGAATTATCAGGCCCAATAGTAGCCCCTTTTCTAGTCCAATGCTATTGGTTTAAAAGAAGATGGAGGATGGCGTTTTTGTTTTGATTATAGGACATTCAACAAGATTACAATACCGGACAAATTCCTTACCCCAACCATTGAAGAGCTCTTGGATGAACTGGGAAGAGCTATGGTGTTTGCCAAGTTGGACCTGAAATCAGGGTATCACCAAATTAGGGTGAAGGAAGAAAACACGCCTAAGACAGCCTTCCGAACTCACAAAGGGCATTATGAGTTCTTAGTGATGCCGTTTGGTCTCACGGTTACCCCCTCCCCCCCTCCACATTCCAAGCCTTGATGAATCAGATTTTTCAGCCACACTTCCATAAGTTCATACTATTTTCTTTGATGACATTTTGATTATGTTGCGCACTTGGTCCATTTGAGGTTAACCCTCCAAATACTAGGAGACAATCACCTAGTTGTTAATCACAAGAAATGCTCTTTCAATAAGCAACAATTGGATTACTTGGGATAGTTAATTTTTCTGAAAAGGGTGTCTTTGTTGACCCTTCCAAAGTAGCAGGCATGCTCTAGTGGAGACCTCCCCAGGATGTCAAGGCTTTCGTGGATTCCTTGGGCTTACGAGGTATTACCATCAATTTGTAGGAGGATAATGAAAAATTGTTGAACCCCTCATGCAGTTACTCAAGAAGGACACCTTCCTCTTGAAGGAGGAGGCCCAAACAACATTTGAAAAGTTAAAACATGCCATGACCACAGTGCTTGTTTTAGCCATGCCAAAATTCTCTAAACTATTCATTGTAGAGACCAATGCTTCAGGGAAGGGAATTGGGGCAGTATTCATGTTGGAAGGGAGGTCTATAGCCCTTATCACTAAGAGCCGGCTTGAAATCGGTCTACGAACGGGAGTGCATGGCCATCGTCCCAGCAGTCCAAAAATGGAGGCACTATCTTATGGGAAGGTACTTTATCATCTGGACAGACTAGAAAAGTTTATGTTTTCTAATGGACCAACGGTTGATGGGAGAAGAGCAGCATAAGTGGGTTATGAAGCTGATCGAATTTGATTTTGAAATACAATATAAGTTGGGTACCGATATCTGGATGGTTGACTATCTTGAAAGGAGGAGTTCATAGAAATTTCAGTTCTCTCCTTTGTGTGTTTCTCCGATGTTGAAGAATTAGAACAAGAGATCCAAAAGGACGACGGCCTTAGGAAGATTCAACAGGAGTTACTGGTGGACAACTCCAGCCATCCTCATTACGGCATCGTCAAAGGCTGTTTAATGTTCAAGAAATGCCTAGTACTGCCCCCTACAGCAGAGTCTGCATTCCACAACTCCTCAAGAAATTTGAGTCAACCCCCTCTGGAGGCCATTTAGGGTACTATCATATATATAGGAGACTCGTCGACTTGGTACATTGGTTTGGTCTGAAACGAAATGTGCAAAGATTTGTGGAAGCTTGTGAAATCTGCTAGGGAAATAAATAGAATGCCCTCACACCTACGGGACTGCTCCAATCGCTTCCTATCCCTAACCGGGTTTGGGAAGACGTCTCCCTTGATTTCCTCGGTGGTCGCCCCAAAGCTCATGGCTTCGACACAATTTTGGTGGTAGTTGACAGACTAAGTACAATCATTTCCTTCTTCTCAGCGATCCATACACCGCCAAGCAAGTAGCTGATTTGTTCGTCTAGGACATCATCCGATTACATGGATTTCCGTGGTCCATTGTGTTAGATAGGGACTGGGTCTTCGTTAGCTCTTTTTGGAAGGTGTTATTCACGCAATTTGGTACTCAACTCCGCTTGAGCTCCGCCTATCATCCTCAAACTGACGAACAAATAGAAGTCGTGAACCGATGTTTGACTGCTTACATACGCTGTTTTGTGGGCGACGGTCCTAGGCACTGGCCCAAGTGGGCACATTGGCCTGAATTTTGGTACAACACTACTTATCACCGAGCTGCAGGCTTGACACCTTTCCTAGCTTTTTATGGCCAGGATCCACCATCCTTTTTGCAGTATTCTGCTTTCACATCTTGAGTGGACGAGGTCAATCAGCAACTCCTAGACAGAGATCACATAATGCTAGAACTTAGTGCCAATCTAGACAAGGCCCAAGAGAGAATGAAGGCCTACGTTGATTGCAAATGTAGAGAGGTTCACTTTCAAGAGGGTGATTTAGTTTACCTCAAATTACAACCATATCGCCTCCGGTCTTTGGCTTGCAAGCGAAATGAAAATCTTTGCCCCTGATTTTGCGGACTTACTTCCATATTCCAAAATCCACCCTGTCTTCCACGTCAGCCAGCCTCCCAGTTTCCAGCCAGCCTTTACCTTGGTGTTTAATAGATGACTTGTTCCTCTTTGTGCAGCTAGCGAGCATCCTCTGTACACGGCAACTTCAGGATGGGAACTATGAAGTGTTAGTCAAGTGGCATGACCTTTCTGATTTTGAAGCCATATGGGAATCTTATGACACTATCCTAATCCACCTTCCACCTTGAGGACAAGGTGGAGCTGAAGAGCAGGAGGAGGAGGAGAGTGAGGGGGTGGGGAGTAATGATAGACCCCTGGAAACCTATATCTACGGCAGGAGGGGTAAAAGAGGAAACAAAGTCGAAGGAAGATGTTGGGATACCCAGTAGCCCATTGAGGGAGCTCCACCTGGCACCAACAGTACTGTCCTCTAGAGGATAGTTATGTACAAACTGGGAATAAAGGGTCGTAAGGAGTGAAGAGTGGAAAGGAAGAGAAGTAGAAGGTTGGAGGCTCTAGACCCTCGAACTCTAGACAGTTCAAGAGTGGTGTTCATTGGGTTCCAACAGAAACTAATAAAGGTAAAAAATTTGTTGACTTTCCCTATATAAAAAGTACCAAAATAAAGTACTTTCGTATAACAGTAACTTTCCAAAAATAGAAACTGTTGTATTTGGTCTTCTTCATTCCTTTTTCTTCTTCCTTCTTTTATGTGTATTCAATTGTTCTGGATGACTTTTTTCTTCCACAAGTGAGCTATGTACTACATCAGTATGTATCTCCTACGTTGGGTTTGCAAACTGGACAAGGCTTAGCACTGGATAATCCTTGACTGCTGCGTGAGCAAGGCAGAATTTCTTTCTGACATATGTTTGCCCTAGATTGCATGCATGATTGAGGCAAGTTTAGGAGGATGAAAAAACAGTCACATTGTATTGACAAAAACCTGTGAAAAATATCAGATACCACAGATGAAGTCTGAATACTGTGCTGTACACTGTGCCACATCTTGTTGCTAGGCCTGTCAGGCAGTCAATTGAATAATGGAGAGCTATGTGTCAAACAATAAAAGACTAGAATACATAGTTATCAAGTGCCTCAAGGTCTTGGTGGTATCAGATGATACAGCAGATACAGACTGTTCTATCTATCTGTATTGACCACTGTAGTACTGCCTCAGGGACCTCCATTGCTGTACACATGACCAACAACTTGGCCAGCTAAACTCGTAATAATGGGCATCAGTGATTTGGTAAGCCGTGAAATACAGGAAGCAGTATCACACATATTTAGCAGAAAAAAGATATCTGAACTGTATATATATAGCAGGCAAGAATGGACTGTATATTGCTCCCCATTGCTTCCCATTGCTTTCCATTATCTATTATTAAGCATAATGAAGACATGTGTTACCTTCTTTTTGCTCCAATTCGAACCTTAAATCTGTTCTTTGAGGATTGCTTGTTCAAGGCTTGATAAGTTCTATGGTATTAACAGAAAGATGAATGTAGACTAAGACTTCAGTTGATTAACTGTTATGGGCAATATGGGCAATATTGGGGAAGACTGTGGGCTGATGATGAGTTTACATGTGATACTGTTCTGCTTATTTTTAACTGGTTCTCATCTTTGTAGACCAGCATGACTCAAATGGCAGAAAGTATGTTAGGAATGCCTGGGCTTTGGGCTAGAGATAACTATGAAGCATTAGATCATTACACCACAAAAATTGGTGGACTACCTGTGAGTCTCGGAAAATTCTTTTAAAAATCATACCTTCTGGTTTTTTTAGTGATGGTTGAATATTTGCCATTAAGCACTACTGGTTGCTTTGTAGGATTGGCCCATTTCAGAAACAGATATCAATCCTGATCTACTCCAGTGTGCCATTTGTGGAAAGAGACTCTGCTTGGCTGCACAGGTCAGTATCATTTAAAAATATGCTGCATTGTCTTCTAAATCAGGTCATCCACTACAGTAGTTCTCTCCTTGATTTGCAGGTCTATGCTCCTATTATAAGAAATGGTATGAAGATTGAAGAGCGTACAATTTACATTTTTGGTTGCACAATGCCTAACTGTGGAAGCAATCCTAATAGGTACAGCTATACTTTCTCGAGGGGGCTTGGCTCTGTGGGCCATGAGACATTCATACTTTTTGTTGTTTTCCTTCTAGAATCAACTAGCACAATTGTAATCTACTTTCTAATTGCAGTTGGTGTACACTTCGAGTACAGAGGTCGTGTATTATAGTGGATACGAACTCCTCAGCTGAGGATTTGGTTCCATTGTCTCCATCATCCTCTGACAACTGGTGGGAAGTTAATGTGATGGTCCACAGTTCTGCTGAGGATGATGATGGAAGTGAGGATGATTTAGATTTTCAGGATTTAGGAAAGGCTCTTTCAGAAGCTGCTTGCCTAACTGCTCATTCCAATAGAGAAACTGGTCAGCCTTATCATATTGATAATGCAAAGATGCCTCCTAATAAATCACACACAAAAGTGCAAAGAACTAACAGACCAGGTATCTTTCCTGCAAAGAGTATCTTTAGATTTTCCGTGAACATGAAATTGAGTAATTTGACTATTATTTTTGTGAACGTGATTTGTAGATTTCCATTTGCATTTTACAGATTTGCGTTTTATTTATCTTTTTTTATAATTCTTCACTTCTGTCATCTGATGCTGTATTATACATTGGAGATTGTTAGTGCTATCAATAGAGCAGTTACCTTGAACATGTGGTACTCCGTGCTTGTAACTGTATTGACCGAATCCTTTTGTCAATGTGATAAATTGCAGATTTTATCTTTTGAAAATTCTGAAGTCTAGCAGTTCAATTATTGCAATTAGATGCATTAACCCCTGGAGTTGTCAGGGTCATTATAAACATTTTATGTCTTATTCCGTGAAGTGTTTAGTTTCTGTGCTTGTTGGTTATAGTTCTTCTTTGATTGCAGTGGCACCTTGCTTTTATATCTATTGTCAGGAAGAACCAACTTCTACTGATGTTGGTGCTGCTTGTGCCAATTATCAATCACTTTCCATCAAAGATAACAGGAGAAGTCATGTTGATGACCAGGGAGATGAAAAATGGGATCAAGAAAGTTACGAGTATGATAGGGCACTGAATGCTGATAGGACATACTTGAAGTTCAAAAAGCGCATAGATGCAAATCCAGACCAGTGCTTCAGGTATGGAGGTTGCCAGCAAGATTGCTTGTGTCGAATTATTTTTAGATTTGGAAAATGTTTACAGTTACTTTTACTAGATGCCTGCATTTGTCAGGCCAAATTGGGAGTCTCCCTCCAATTGCTCTGTTTGTTTAATTCCACACCACATTCTCAAAAAGATGCTGCATTTGTTTCTTCAATATGTAAAAAAGGAGAAAAAGCAAGGAAGCATGAATTAAAGTTGTTTCATGAAATTCAGCTTAGACCCATCTCAAAGTTTCTGAAAAATCTATTGGTAATGTAGAAATATTGATCCGAAGCACATTCAGTAAAGATTAAAAAAGCAATCTGAAAGGATTTTCGTCGATGATCTACTGTAATGCGATTCTGGTCTTGTCCTCCTTTGATCAAAAAAAAAATGTCTTCCTCTTCTCAGGTACTCATACGGTGGTAGACCCCTATTGGCTACAAATAAATTGGGGGAGCCAGGGGTTTGTGGTCTTTGTGGTGCATCTCGTCACTACGAAATGCAGCTGATGCCACCACTTTTATACTTTCTACGGGAGGCCGCGGATGGTTCGTCTACTCCTTCACCTGAGGGTTGGGACTGGATGACGCTTATTGTATACACTTGTTCAGAGGTTTGATTTTCACTTTTATTACTAAAATATTTTTTGTTTTGACAATTTCCATTCTAACATGGTCGAAGAAAATACCTGTTATATATGTAACTTTGATACATATTACAAGCAACAACATAGAAATACTTCAATTCCTTTCTTGCAGAGTTGCTGTCAACAATCAAATGCTGTTAAAGGTGAGGGTGGCTGGATTGTGGCCAAAGAGGCCACAATACTACAATATGAAGATTTTTCAGACAACTTGATGCAACTGTCTGCCTTCACCCCCCACTGAGGCGGTTTGTGCAACACATCTTCCTCCGAAAAATACATAGACTCAAAGCTGCCATTTTCTTGTGGTGTATTTATTTATAGTCTATACCATTGCCATTTTATTAGTGGGTATCGTGACTTGTTCTTTACTGTTTATATCTAGATTTAACTGTGAAGGTCCAATAGCATATAATCGATGTATTATTAATAATCTTTGATTTCAGGTATTTCTAACCTTTGTTCAGTAGTCAAATAATGAAAAAAAAAATCTTTCTAAATACTATGGTCACCTGTTACTCGCTTGAGTTCTATCCAAATTTTATTGATTATTGCAGTTAATTTAGATTGGCCTGTCTTCCAACTTGATGTAGAAAGAGCTTTCTTATATTGAGATTTATAAGATGAAATTTTATGGAGCAATCTCCTTGGTTTGTTTCTTAGGGGAGGAGACTAAGATTTATACGCTAAAGAAAACATTATATGGACTTAAAAGAAGTCTGAGTGCTTAGTTTGACAAGTTTAACCATAGTATGATATTCTTTGGGTTTGTGATATCTACTTCTGGTCATTCAGTTTTTATTTTGTGGAATTGTGGAATTCTATTGGTACTATAATTCTTATTGTATATATTGATGATATTGTACCCAAGGTATAATGGATGTGAAGGAGTATATCAAACATAATTTTCAGACAAAGGACATGAGTAGTCTAAGATATTTCCTAGGGATTGAGGTCGGAATGAGTTCCACAAGAATTTTCTTATCACAAAAGAAATATATAACTGATTTATTAAGTGACATAGGTTTGTTATGTGCAAGGCCCATGAAAACTCCTATAGAAATCAATCATAATTTATAGGATAACATAAGTCCAAAGTTGAAAGTTAGTACTCAATATAGAAGATCGGTTGGAAAACTTATTCATGCAACAGTTATAAGGCCAAATATTGCATAGTCAATTTATGGAGCATCCAAAGAAAGTTAATCTAGAAGTTGTATATCAAATTCTAAAATATCTTATGATTGATTATGCAAGCTATAAACTTGATAGAAGATCTACCAGTGGTTAATGTACTTTTATCGGAGGAATTTGATATTCTAGAAAGGCAAGAAACAAAATGTTGTAATCAGGTCAAGTGTAAAAGCATAATAAAAGGCAACGATTCATACAACTTGTGGATTGATGTGAACTTGTGGATTGATGTGAGTGGAGTCCATGTTGAATGAGTTTGGGTTTAAAAGTAGACATTCCTATGGATATGTTTTGTGAGGATCAGGTTGCTATATCTATGTATATAGTTATCCTATATTTGATGAGTGTTTGAAGTGGATTGTCACCCCATCCAGGATGTTGTTATGCAAACGACCATATCAACTTCACATGTGAAAGTCCTCATAGCAAATTGGAAATGAGCAGAAGAAGATAATTTTATTTAACTAATTTGTTCAAAAATTCAGAAATTTTTAATTAAATTAAATATTTATAATATCCAAATGCAAGAGTGGGAGGCTAGAATGAGCAGAAGAAGAGCGAGAGAGCAATTGAGCGCACAAGTGAAAATAAGTTACACTAGCGTTCGCCTTATCCCTTTTAACTCCCTCGGTTCTCGGTAGTCTTCTTTCTAAGCATTCAGGGTGCAGACTCAAACATCATGATCTCTTCATCCTTCTCCTTCTCGGACCGTCTCTTTCTCCGTTCTCCGATTTCTTCAGTCTCCGAAAAGCAAAGAGATGAAAGCCCCGTTCCGAAGGTTCAAATCGTAGCAGGAAAGACCGCTCGCTCCTCGATTTCTTCTTCGTCGTCGTCGTCGTCGTCTTCTCGAGTTCATTACAAATCTCTTCCTTTGGCCGCTTCCCTTGCGGTTCTTTTCTGGTCAAATCCTGGTAATTAAATCGACCGATTTTGTGATTTATTTGGCTCTGTTTCAGATAAAATTAATTTCTTCCAACCCGGAAAAAGGGTAGTCTTAATTTCTTATAAAATTTCGCTTCTGGGTCTTGCAGTGAATGCTGGAATTTTATCTGGATTCCCCGGGTTGGAGTCCATCCCCGGTCCTCAACTACCTGAGGTTGAATTTCTTAAACGATTTAATGGTTTGATTTCAACCCAATTTCATAGCGAATTTTGATTTCTCCTTTTTTTCTGAATTTTATAAGCAGTGAGCTAAACCTGTTACTTGTGTTCAGAGGAAAACCAAAAGAGGTATGCTGAAAATGATGCAAGATTTAAATCATCTCCTGTGCTCAAGGAGTTGCTGGAAAGATCGAGATTGAACAAAGAAAGGTGCCTTTTCGACCACTTTGATTCTCTTATATCACATTTCAGTATTCTGGTTCATTTGCGGTCTAAAACGACTGGCATTCGAAAATTGATAGGAATAAACGAGCTGTGGAAGACAAGTATTGCATCCGAGGGGCAGAGTGGGGCGTTGGAGATTGCTCGACTGCAGGCATGACAGAGCAACAAAAAGAGGATTTCATTACCATGTTGAAGCAACGAGGTGCTGCAGAAAATGAACCAGCTCCATAACTTTCTTCAGTTTTACTTTCTAAAACTCATCCAGAAGCATTTGGAACAGCGATCAGAATGACCTCCGTTTTTTGCAATTTATGAGAAGCTGACTCTGATACAAAAATATTTCGCCAAATGCAAATTCAGTGGCTCTCTTCTTCTGTGTTTCATCCCATTTACACCAGAGTGTTCTAGGAAACCTTCAACCGCTGAGAGGGGTTTACTGAACGTGTCTCCATCTACTCCTTCCCACATCGTCTTCTCAGTATATAGTATTGAAGCTTAAAGTAAGAAGATCAGTGAACTGGGTTAGAGAGCAAACTAGGAATATACAAATATTATAATTTTTAATTTCAAATATATATAATTTTGTATGTATTTTTCACATCAATAATTAAATTGATCCATATGATATATTTTAAATTATTTATTATAAAAGATTCAGTGATATGGTTAAAATCTAATGTAATAATTATTTATTTTTGTTAATTAATATTTATTTAAATTATTTGAGAGATCTAACTAAATTTGCTACATCATTTTTGTATTATCATGACTTAATGTTGCCACACTAACTCTAAAAATATATATTCTAGAAAATTTTATAGTATAGTCTCATATTTCGGTAACAAATTTAAGTAAAAGAGTTCTTATATAATAATTCTAAAAACTCTAGTACTCCCTTAGGTCAACTAAAATTTTATTTTTTGTTTTTTTAAGTTTCCTTAGTCATCATGTTCATATAAAAATTATTTTTTTTATTTTCCTCGAGTCAAACTCGTCACCTCCCAAAAGTCATACTTGGTCAAATTTGATAAGTTACTTCAGTTCTAGATTCCTTAGGAAGTATGACTATTGCATAATTACCTCTTTCGAGTTAAAGTTGTTTACCTCTTTTATTTCTTTAGTTTATCATCTTGTGTTTTCATCACTTCAGAGTAATGCGTAGACCCACTACCTAAAAAGTAGAGTATGCCCAACATCCAGTTTGAGTCAAATCTTTTATTCTTCACCCAAGAGGTGATTTGTGTTTGAAGTTAACCTTAAAAAGTGAATAGTCTCTTTATTGTGCCTTAAAGTTGGCTTGTTTTTATGCCTTTAAAATTTAGAGGAATGTGTTTTGGACTATAACCATTTTGATTGGTGTATGGAGCTTTGTCGTATGGCTAGGAGTGATTTTTCTTCTCTCACCATTATTTTGTGCAAGTTATGTTTCTCGGTGAAGAACAAAGAGATTCGAGTTTGAAGGGGAACGGTAGAAGAAGAAGTATAAGAAATAGGAAACCAACAATGAGAAATTTCACATGTTGTTGTAATCAAATTTTATTTGACTAAAGTATCCAAAGGGGAGAACAATATTAGAACAAGATTAAGACTAAAAACAAGATGTGAACAAGAGCAAGATGAATCAAAGCAATGCAATCAAAATTTATTTTTAAGCACTCAAGTTTCTGATCGATCAATATCAAGTCGTTGATCGGTCAATCTTCATAATTTTATATTGCATGGACATCATTGATCGGTCAGTCCACAAGGAACGATCAATCATGCTTTATTACTCAGTTTCACTATGTTTGGTCGATCGATCAATTGCCTTGGATTGATCGATCATGTTTTATATTTTTGATTTGTGCACATTTTGGTTGATTGATAATTGACATATAATGCAATCGATCAATCCAATGTCAGATGTCTAATTGTGTTTTCAAAGTATGACTAAAATTGATCTTAAGTAATTCTAACATATTTAAAACATATGTATGCATTAATAAACACATGCAGATAATGCAATTTTATCCTAAGGCTCCAAAAATTTCTATTATACCTTAAATTTGAAGGTCTGGGCTACTCTCTTACATAGACTCAACTTTTATGATATTCTAAGACTTCCTAAACTCTAGTATTCAATTTTTTTATTCTTCTTTATGAAGGTGCTTCTTCAATATCACTTTGACATGGTAGAAAAGCTCGAGGTCTTTGAGAAGTTTTTTGTCGGTTCTTTGTATAGACCTTGATTTTTTTATCTCTTGAAGGAATTACATTTGAAATGTTAGATTAATAAAAAAAATGTTATCATCAAAATCAAGATGGAGTCAACCTTCAATCAACAAAGTAGAAGAAGGGAGAGAGATAGAGTCAGAGTTAGAAGGAAATATATAAAAGAAGACAGGAGAAAAGAAATGAGAGTTGCTGGGACATGAATCAAAGAGGGGAAAGACAAATTATATTTTGATTTTTAGTAGGTTGATTGAAAGAACAATAAAAATAGTCCATGGCCTTGTTGGAAATGAAAATAATTTAATTTTTTTAAATATTTCTTCTGTTTCTTTTTTCCAGTTCTATGAAATTTTGAATTCCAAAAATCCTCTGGTTCACTAAGAATCAACCTGAGACTTCTCCATTAACAAAAAAAATAAAATAAAATAAAACTACAACTTCAACTGAGAATTGTGATTCCCCCTCTGCCCGCGTCAGACATTTGCTTATCTCAGATTTTCAGAAAAGCAAATCGAGCCACTCTGTTCTACTCTGGGAGCAACAATCGCTGCGACCCACCCGGTAATATTCAGTGGATAAACTGCAATATGACGAACCAGTTGGGATTTCCATCTAAAAGCTTCCCGATTCCTTGCGCCCATTCTCTCTGTTATATGAACAGAATCCTTGAAGTAAAGCCGACTAGTGCTGCATTGAGCAACTCACTACCAACGGGGGCAGGTTTAAAGTACAAAGAACCGTACAGAAGACCTGGTATGCCTTCTAAGCGGCTTCTAAATCATTATCAACGTGTGTTGGATGATGGAATGGAAATCCCGAGCGAGCTACACAACAGTTTGATCAGGGAGTATTCCGAAGTTGGTGACATTGATAAATCCATGAGCTTACTTGCTCGCATGGATGCTTTGGGAATATGGTTAAGTTCGATCACCTACACGAAGCTTATTGATGCACTGGGCAAAGTTGGGAGGACTATTGAGGCGGAAGCCATTTTTCTGGAGATGAAAAGGGCTGGCCACCATCCCAGACTGGCTGCTTATAACACTCTTTTAAAAGGGTTTTTGAGAAAGGGGCAATTGAAGCTTGCGGATCGTGTGTTAACCGAAATGAAGGAAGTAGGAATTAGACGGAACGAGGAAACATTCTTCCTCCTGGTTGATTCATACGCACACTCGGGCCGCCTGGAGGATACATGGTCTATTATTGGAGAAATGAAGCGTGAGGGATTTAAGTTAAATTCTAGTGTCTATAGTAAACTAATCCGTCTTTATCGGGACAACGGGATGTGGAAGAAAGCTATGGATCTTGTGAAAGACATGCGAGATTTTGGTGTTTTACCTGATAGAAAAATTTATAATAGCATCATTGATACATTGGGGAAGTACGGTCAGTTGGACGAAGCAGTAGAGGCCTTCAAGAACATGGAAAGAGAAGGTATAATACCTGACATAATCACATGGAATTCTTTAATTCGGTGGCATTGTAAAGCAGGAGATGTTAGAGGGGCACTTGATTTGTTTACAAAGATGCAAGAGGAAGGGCTATACCCTGATCCAAAGATTTTTGTTACCATTATTAGTCGGTTAGGAGAGGCAGGCAAGTGGGATGAGATTAAGAAACATTTTGAGAGTATGAAATGGAGGGGACTTCAAGGAAGTGGTGCTATTTATGCTGTTTTGGTAGATATTTATGGGCAATATGGGAAGTTTCAAGATGCTGAGAGTTGTTTGGCAGGTTTAAAAGCTGAAGGTGTGCAGCTTTCAGCTAGCATATTTTGTACCCTTGCAAATGCTTATGCACAACAGGTCTGTAGGATCGAGTGTTTATCCATATTGATATTATATTGCTTTCCTTCTCTGTAGTGGTAGGCATGGGTTTCAGGTCTAGTGTGTTCATTTTGACCAATGCTAAAATTGAAATTCCTTCCTGAGGTATGAGGTAGGGATGTGACCAAACTAGCTGTCAAAGTATGAAGCAAGATATGTCTGGCAACATATGGCCATTTGTTTTTTAAAGTAATTCTCTACCTTCCATCTATTCGTGCAGGGTATGTGTGAACAGACTGTTAAAGTTCTTCAGCTAATGGAATCAGAGGGAATAGAACCAAACCTTGTTATGTTGAATTTGCTGATTAATGCATTTGGCATTGCCGGGAGGCATTTGGAAGCACTCTCCGTTTTTGAGCATATAAAAGAGACAGTAAGATACCCCACCCCTGTAACATAAATGTTCATCATTAAGAGTTCCCTTTGATGTTAATTATTTTATTGGTTGGCAAACATTTCTGACATGAAATGGTCATTGTTTTTCAAGGGCATTAGTCCTGATGTGGTTACTTATACTACACTCATGAAGGCACTAGTTAGAGCAAAAAAATTTTATCAGGTACATTCTTCTATGTAATTGTTATGTCAAACACCATTTATACTTTAGTGAACAATTCTGGTTGGGCAAAAATACTCGATGGTCTGTTTAATATTTATCCTGTTTCGCAACTATTTCAAGTTGTGTGCTGTAGTGTGTGCAAGCCAAAGTGAAGTGTGTCGATGGTCTGTTTAATATTTATCCTGTTTCGCAACTATTTCAAGTTGTGTGCTGCAGTGTGTGCAAGCCAAAGTGAAGTGTGGAAAATGATCTGCCTTGTAGTTTTCTACCCACCAGAATTGGTTTTTAACACCTAAGTCCTTAAGTTTCAAATGTAACTGGTTTATAGTTACTTTTTTCTAGTATATGTCTTATTCTTTCTCTAAACTCCTAAAAGAGGACATACAGACTAAGCTATGCATTTTATCTCCGTTTTTACTTTTTAGTATTATTTTCCTTGCTGAAGCGTCATCCATTTTCACAGCATGCCATTGTTTCTTTTGAAAATTTTCCTGGAAAGTAAAATTTGGGTATTTCCTCCAGTATAATCTTTGTGTTTCTTTTCACTTATATAACATTTTAGACTTTATTCTACTAGTTTTGATCCAGTAACAGCTTTCTGTTCCAATTTTACTTGAGATGTATGCAACATATGCACTCACATACAACTAATTAAATTCTTCTTCTGCCCATCTCCCTAGAGAGAATCCAAACTCAAAGCCAGAGAAAAATAACACCTATTCAATGTGAAAACTTAAAGTCTCTCATTTATTTCTTCTCTTTTATGCCCAGTTAATTATCTTTAATTTCAAAAGTCTTGTGAATTAGGTTCCCCAAATTTACAAGGAAATGGAATCTGCTGGATGCACTCCAGATAGAAAAGCTAGGGAGATGCTGCAAATTGCTTCCATTTTCGTTGGGCAAAGGAGTGGTTAGTCTTTCTCCATATGTAGTTTTCCACTTGCTTGCTATTTTTCTTATATGTTCAGTTTGAACATGTAATAGGCCAAGTATATATTAACCCGAAGGTCTCATTGCACTCCAACAACTTTCGGTGGAGAAGAGAAGACAACAGCACCAAGGTAAACTATTATTGCATATTGGTTATTCTATGTTTAAATGGATATACATACACACCCAAAAGAAATGCAGCATCATTAATTTGGAAAAGAATTGTAAGTATTTATCAGATGCTTCAGTGCCAAACTTTTATGTTTACCATTAGGTGTCTCTGTGTATTTTTGGAAGTCTACTTGTGAGGAGACGATGCAGTTCAAAGTTGATCAATCTATTACGTTTGGCTCCCAAACTGCAAACTTCTCATTTGCAGGATCTTACAACAAAGTACCACAGACTGCTCTACTATTTTTTTTTTTTTTTTTTTTTGAAAAAGATGTATTAATAAAACAGGAGAAATTACAAAATTTGGGGGAGCATTTCCCTTACAACCCAGACTGCTCTACTATCACAGCCTGTTTCTTATGAAAATTTTCTACTCTTCAAGTCGATAATATGAAGTGTCTGCTACACAGCTTTTTCAGTTCAACAGTCCTTTTTACATTTCTGATGCAATTCCAACCAGCATGATATACTTTCCTTCTTTCTTTGTTATCAGGATCAGCAAATAAATTCTATTTTTAAATGAATAAAATGTTTGATTTTTTCCCTTCTCGTCAGCATTTTATTAATACAAGTAATTAATGTAGTCAAAATAAAATTCTTCTTGAGCTTACTAGATAGTCAAGCAAGAGATCTAAGTCTGGGCTGTTAAAATTTGGTAGAGGGAGTACTATACTTTGTTTACATCTCTTTGCAGATTGACTCTGTCAATACAAATTTTGCAGATTGAAGGAGCAACTTTCAAGTGATCTTTCAACTTTATGGGTAAAAAGTCTTCCAAAATTGGTATACGAAGTGGAATCTTGTTACCGGTGCAACAAGTCCCAGGATCTCATTTGTAGACTTGAAAGTAGTCACTGCCTTGCTAAACTCTTGAAATGAGTTGAGGATATGCTCATTTGAAGGCATGAATGAATATATTAACAACAAAGTATGGGGCAACAACATTCCACGTCCAGCTGAGTTCGTAAATGGAAAATCAAAGCATAGGATCTGAAGCTTGTATCACCAAAATGTTTCATGTATAAAAGATCATTTGATTATTCTTGTAAAACAGAAATAATGTGTGAAATAGAAGGTTGTTTTGTTATTGAATGCTAATGTGGAATTGAACATGGCAAACCATGATTTAGTTTAAGCAACCCACAATTGCCTACTTGTTTTATGTTTCATACATCACTTGTTTTTTTGTATTTCTTTTCCTTCAGCATTGTTGGTCTTGTTTCTTTTCCTTCCGCTCTGCTGTTCCAGCAACAGCAAGATGGCAAGGCCTTCCCCCATCCCCTTCTCATGCTCGTAGGGAGGATGCCCTCCCATCGCCCAATATTTGTTTCTACCTTTCTGTAAAACTGGAAAGAGCATGAAAATTGAGGTAAGTGCCCTCTTCGTGCAACTTCAGTTTCTATAACTGACCCGTGCTTCTTTAGAGCATGTACAGTCACTATTTTTTTTTTTCCTGTTTTTGTGCATAGTACACCAGTAATCACCAGTATTCGCCACATGAACAGCTTCCACTGTTGAAGTGGTGGAATCTGTTCAAGTCTCTCATGATGATGTCTCTGCTTGTGATCTTAGACACAAATTTTGTAAACGAATGGCAGCTTCCACAAACACGAAGGTTCTTTGAGATTCGTAATACTGTCCCAGCCTTGGTGTTCATAATCCCGAATGCAATTGCGAGCCTCTCACTATGGCTCAGAGCATTTTCATCTGAAAAAGCACTCTCCAACACATCAGGTCGATCTTGGGCAAGACTCTGTAGACTCTCTAGAAAAGTATATATTTCTTTTCTCTGGGGATGAGAGACATCACGTGCACGAAATCTGAAAATCCTTTGGTCCATTTCAATTACACTGAACCCCGGAACCTTCCTCATGCCCCTATCATTCATCATCAGTCTGACCTTTCCCTGACTCTCCCGTTTACCACATTCTGCGTAAATGTTAGATAGAAGTACGAAATGCCCAGGACTAGGTGACTCTATATCTGAAATTTCGGCTTGTATTTTATCAGCCATATCCATCCTGCGATGGATCCGACAACCATTGAGCAAAGCTCCCCATACACTAGCATTTGGTGTGATTTCCATGGTCTTTATGAAATTATAAGCACTTTCTACATGGCCTGCACGACTTAGAAGATCAACCATACAAGTGCAGAGGTCTAAGTTGGGTACAATGCAGAACTTGGATTGCATCATCTCAAAATAAAACTGCCCCTCTTCCACAGATCCAGAGTGACTACAGGCTGATAAAATGATCATAAAAGTTGCTTCATTTGGTTCAATGCCTAGCTCAACCATTTGAGAGAAGAGTGAGATGGCTGTCTTTATTTGGCCATGCATTCCATAGCCGCCAATGATAGAACTCCATGAAACCAAACTCCTTTCTTTCATGTGATCAAAGACTCTCCTGGCTGTATCTAAATCTCCACATTTTGAGTACATGTCAACAAGGGCTGTGTCCACAAACTTATTTGTTTTGAAACCAAATGCTACCAACTTGTTATGGATCAGCCTCCCCTTTCCAAGAGATCCCAAATGGGCGCAGGCTTGAATCACACTAATGAATGTGGCGGTGTCCATTCCAAGACCTTCAGAATACATTCTTCCAAAATGATACATCGCTTGTATTGAATTTCCATTTTGCACAAATCCACTTATCAGAGAATTCCATGTTATCACATCTTTCTTTTCCAGTATACTGAAGATCTCATGTGCAATATCCAGCAAGCCACATTTGCAGTACATACTGATTAGAGAGTTTGAGACAAATACATTTGAAAGAGTGCCTGACTTGGCTGCATAACCATGGATTTGACTCCCAAGTACAGAGCAACAAATGTGTCCACATGCGGAGAGGGAAGCTGCTAGGGTGAATGTATCAGGATGTAGTCCTTGAACCTGCATTTGAATATAATGTGTCAATGCCTCCTCTGGGATTCCATTTCGAGCATACACTGCGATAAGCGAGTTCCACAACATAACAGTTTTCTCTTGTACATTATCAAACACGTGACAACAATATACCATCTTACCACAACCACCATACAAATCTACTAGAGAGGAGCCCATGAGATTAAACCTCGGGTCCATGCCTTTTCTTATAACTACTCCATGAACAGACTTCCCCTCCCTCAAGTATCCCAACTGAGAACAAGAAAACAGGATATCCATGATGGTTATTTCATTTGGCTCCACATTGAATTTTTGCATCTTCACAAAAGTATCAATTGCTTCTTGAAAGCTAGCCCTTTCATTGTAAGATAAAATCATTGCCATCCACAAGTCCACTCTGCTGCTATCCTTGTGTGTTAAGAGCTTCTCTGCACTACCTATATCGCCACATTTGCCATACATTGAAATGAGTGAAGTCTCCAATAACTCTTGGAAATCAAACTCTCTTCTTACAACATATCCATGAGCAAATTTTGCTACCTTCAGACTCCCCAAGCTAGCACAAGCTTGAGTTACACTAACTATAACAACAGAATCAGGATCAACTTTCTCCAAATTCATGTCACTAAACATCTGTAGAGCTTCAAGGGCTCTTCCATTTTCAACATAGCTTGAAATGATAGAGGTCCAGCAAACCAAATCTCTTTCAGACACGTAATCAAATATCTGTCGGGCGTCGTCTAAGCTGCCAGCGTCTCCGTACATATTAAGCAAAGCAGTGTCAATCACTCCATCCGATTCGAACCCACTTTTACACATCGTCCCATGTATTTTCCTACCAGTATCCAATTCTTGAAGAGCTGAACAAGCTCTGAGAACTGATGGAAAAATAAAACCATTGAGCCGATATTGGCGATACCGCATTTCATGGTACAATAAAATGGCTTCTTTGATGACTAGATTACATACAAGTCCTTTGATTAACACGCCCCACATGAAAGAGTCTGGCCTTGAAAAATTGTCGAAAATCCATTTCATAGAATCTACCTCACCAAACTTGGCGTAAGATTCGATAAGCTTGGTGGCAGCCAGTGTATCAGTTTGGTGGCCAGCAATCAACAAATGCGCATGGAGCTGGGAAAGGCTTCTTATGTTCCTGCAACTTCGGAAGTAAGACATATACAGTGTCATCTTTCCTTTGCAATAAACTTATCTAGCTCGGGAAAGAACGGAAACTTGTTTTTGACATCTTTTGGCTTCTCCGAACAAGTGCAAGCAGGGGTGCTACTTCGCTCATACCAACTCGAAATTGATCTTGTTCGAAGTTTCATCAGAACAAAGGTTTTCTGATTTCCGCAGGAAACTTGTTCTGCCTGTGCAAATATGGAACAAAGAAAATTCTCACCAACTATCACAAATAGAACGGATTTGAATAATGATTATTTGTATACCACATTATGTATAAATATTAGAATATATTTTTTAATTTTAATTTTAAAATATGAAATGGAAGAAGCTATTTCATTATCCATTTGTTAACTTAGATACCTATAACAGGTAATTGGGAAACACACCTAAATAAATATGTACAACAAATTAATTCTTCAAAATAATTATAAAAAAAATAAAAATTCCATTTTAGGTGATGGAGGAGGAAAAGGCCCTCTACTAGCTTTGTTGTTGAATGAACGTTTAGATTGGACTCTCCTTGATCGGCTATCAGTTTGAACTTGTTGATGGTTTTCGTGTGATGTGTGACAAGCTTTTATCTTGTGTTATGTTTGATAATCCGCAAAGTTGTGGTAGAGTGTTTGCTTCTTGTAAGCTCTGTAATGGAATTTCGATATAATTGTGATAGAAATTTTATTATTACCTGCTCTATGATGTTTTTGGCAAAGTTTTTGGTGCTTTCTGGAGATGAAGCTTATGCAATTTTGGCAAAAACCAAAGTTTCTCTTCTTATGAAATCCTCATTTTTTGTTTGAAAATCCCATTTCTCGGTGAATTGAGGAATTTAAAGGCAAGGGTCTACAAGGTTTACGTAATCCCTCTTTTTTTCCTCTGTATTCTTCCTCTTTTTTTCCTCTGTATTCTTTACTTAGTCTAACTCTATGAGAATGTACCAAGTATCACTGGAGTCCTATAGGAGTCTCACTGGAGGAGGTCTCACAAAAGAGTCTCAGTTAAAGGTGTTTTAATCATGCTAGTCTTATATTTATGTTTAGTTATACAATTTTTCTAAGACTTATCTTTTAGTGTTTAACTTTGGGTGTAACTGGGATAACAGTAGTTTAGTTGTAGTTGGATTCTACTTGTTTTCTCTATTATAAATAGAGGGTTATTATACTCAAATTACAATAAGTTAGTGAAATATTTCTCTTTGCCACAAATTCAACATGGTATCAAACTGGGTTCCACAAGATGACTCGGTCAACCCACTGAAATAATGTGATCTTTTTCTGATTTACTATTTCTAGTAGTTTAGGATCGTATTTTATCTTTTTTCTTTCTTTCTTATCCCAATACATGTTGTCTTCTTAGTGTTCGCACTTCCATACTGAACTTTTCATATTACAAATTATATATTGATAGAAAGATCTGTTTGTGATTCTAAGCTATATCTTTGGAGATATCAATATTAGAAGTATCAAAGGTTAGTTCTGTCAAAAATATCTCTTTTTTCCTATTTTATTTTTTATTATCTCTCTATGCATTGACTTGAATTGCGTTTCCTTTTCTCCTAGAATCTATTTTTTTATCCAAAATTCTCTTCTAATCAGAGGATTTTTTTATTAGAATTAATCACTCCATAATGTGCTTGTTCAAGGTATGCAAAAATTTCCTACTTCCATGTTGTTTTCAACGTTTACGTTTTTGTTACTTGGTTATGTATCTTATGCATCGTCAACTCTGGAAATTGTTATCACTCCCAAAAAAAGTTGTACTTGGTCAAATTTATTAAGTTCTACCATTATAGTTCCCCCTAGTATTTTTTTTTAAAAAGTCATATTCTAAATTTATTTAGAAGTATAAATGTTGCATAGTCACCTCCTTTCGGTTAAAGTTATTTTCCCCTAGTATTTCTTCAGTTTGTCTTCTTGTGTTTTCATCACTTCAAAAGGAATGCCTAGACACACTACCTAAAAAGTATAGGAATGTGTCCAACATCCAGCTTGAGTCAAGTCTTTTATTCTTCAACCAAGAGGTGATATTTGTTTGATCTACCCTACAAAAAGTGAGTAGTCTTTTTGTTAAGCCCTGAAGTTGGGCTATTTTTGCGCCTTTAAAATTGAGTAGAGTGTGTCTCAAACTATGACCAATTTGACTAGTGTATGGAGCTTTGTCATACGGATATGAATGATTTTCCTCTCCCACATTGTGTTTTGTCCAAGTTGGGTCTCTATGTGCTTTTTTATCCCAATTTGAGGGGAAGAACTAGAAGAAGAAGTACACGAAAGATGTATTTTGTTCTACATGTTGTCATAATTTTTATGTGACCAAAATATTATAGAAAAGGGGAGAACAAACGATGAAGATTTAACATATGTGAAAAAAAAAATATAGCAAATGAAGATTGAAGACCATGAATCCTTTTCATTGCAAGTTGAAGTTATAAACTCAAGTTTGAGGGGGAGTGTTGAAGAGCAGATATGGAAGAGTCTTACATGATTCTCACAATATGAAGTCTCACAGAGCCAGAATTAATATGGTGGAGTCTTACAATAGCCTCACAGGAGGAGGTCTCATAGAAGAATCTTAGTTAAAGGTGTTTTAGTTATGTTAGTCCTTTATTTATGTTCAATTATTCAATTGTTCTAGGAACTTATCTTTTAGTGTTTAACTTTGGGTGTAACTGGGATAAGAATAGTTTAATTATAATTGGATGCTATCTGTTTTCTTTATTATAAATAGAGGTTCATTGTATTCAAATTACATCTAAGTTAGTGATTTTTTTCTCTTTTCTAGAAATTCAACATAATTTTTAAAATTAAAATTTTCATCATAAAAAAGAGGAAAATTGTTGACTGAGCATTGACTCCCTTCTTGATTTTGATGATTGCAAAACTTAATTGATCTAAAAATTGTAATTCAAGCATTGCATATGTATTTCCTTTAAGAGACACAAAAGTCAAAGGTCTACATAATGAACCGACAAAATCTTCTCAAAGACCTTAAGCTACACAATAGTATCATAGTGTTTTTTAAGAAGCACCTCTAGAAAGAAGAAGTAAAGTCTTGAAGACTAGAGTTTAAAAAATCACAAAACTCAATCTATGTAAGAGAGCAGTTCCAGACGTTCCAAACTTGAGATACAATGGAAACTTTTGGATCTTTAGGTCATATTTGTTTTTCCACATGTTTTACCAAACCATACACACATTTTAAACATGTTAGAGCCACTTAGGATCAATTTTATTCATCCTTTAAAAATCTACGTAATGAACTGACACTAGATTGATCGATCAAGATATATTAAGAAGTGTCAATGATCAATCAACCAAAAGTGCACAGGCCAAAAATATAAAACAGGATCGACCAATCAGGATCAATTGATCAATCAACCAGAACATGGATAAATTGTGCTATAAAGCATGATCAATCATCTTCAGTGGACCAATCGATCAATGTTGTCCAAGCAATGAAAAATCATGTTATTATATCAATCAACTTCCAAACACTGATTGAACATACAAAACCTTGTAGACTTGTAGTTGAATGCATATGTTTTCATTTTTGTCTATTTGCATACATTTAATTACACAAAAAATTCTTAAATTTATTACTTAAATTCACTTAGATTTTCTAGATTTCTAAGCAACTATTGGATCTAAAAGTTGGTCTAGTTTTTGTTAGAATAATGGTAAAAGCATGTTGTCTCCATTATTTTGATGATAAACAAATGGATAGTTTGATAGTGTCTTACTAATGGTATTATCAATTTATTTTAGACACACATTTTCTAACACATATTATGAGGTCTATTCAAAATAAAATAATGATTAATCAAGTTGCCAAGTCAAGACGCGAAGTAATAACTCATTGGAGATTGTTGCTAAGAAGAAAATCTTACACGAAAAATAAGCTTGAAGACTTGAATATCTAGAGTCAAGTCACATAGAAATATCTCACGAACTTAGTCATGTCAGAGGAAAGTCAAGAAGAGCATTGGAGTTTTATGGCATGAAGTTTTCTACAACAATGCTTAAACGATTCATAAGAATGATGCAGACTTGCTAAATCCCTTAGTTTAGCTTTAATCAAGCTTACAACTTAAAATTAGTACTGTGGCATAAAAGATGATCAATCAACCTACATCCACTTGATTGGTCATCTTGAGTGTTAAATAGTAGAGCTTATGAAAATGATTAATCATACAAAATACTACCAATTGAGATTATAAAGCATAATTGATCACATATAACTCTACATAGCCAGTTCTATAAAGCATGATTAATAAATCGAAATAGGTTAATCAATGAATGAGATTTCTAAAAGGTTGAAAACTTGTTGATTGATACCCTAGTTGATCAACAAACTTAAGGAACCTTAAAAAATATATCCATTGTTCATAGTTGATCGATCATACCTTTTTATTGATTGATCAACATTTTTTTGTAGTTTTTTGGAAATGTGAAAAAAATAACTAGTTTAGCTGAAGAAGTAATAAATAGACCCCCAAACTTGTTGAGCAACTGAAAGCTAGCCTTTGCATTGATAATTAACCAAAGTCAATGTCAAACTTTTGATTATGTTAGATTATATTTACCTAATCTAATATTTAGTCATGGCTAGTATCATATTAGAGTTTAACATGTTACTTCATGAAATTGATTAAAAATATTGGTTATGAACTACTCATCACTGCCCCCCCTAGCACACTCAAAATGTTGTGTATTAAGAAGTTTTGAATAAAATAGAAAATAAAATTGTAATAACCAAAAAGTTGTATTTTATTTTTTTATAATTATACACTTATATTGGAAAACATTGTAGTTCACAATAATTTTTATAATTTTATTGTAATATTTTATATATTTATGTTTCATTTAATTTCACTATTTCATTACAATTATTGTAATTTATTTAAGTTCTAAATAGTATAATATTTTTTTATTTTATTTATTAAGATGGAGAGACAAACATTAATCAAATTTGACAAAATACGAATTTTTTTTATCATAGCAAAGCTGATAAAAACGTTGGAGCCACAATCGTAAAGGAAATATACTTTGAATGTTGAATATATTTTTGAAGATGATAGGGTACTGTACGTTATTAATCTTTGAATTTACTTCAAAACTATTTGACATCACAATTATGGAATTTTTATTACATGGTTTTAAGATTAATGTGCAGTGGACAAGAATCTCTTTGGTTATTTATAGTAAATATTTCAAGTAAATATAGTTTATAGAATGTCAATGTTAACAATGAATCTTTTACAAAAATATCGGCATTACATGAGCGTATAATAGAGATTAATGGAGGAACGAATTTTGCAAGTTATGAAGGATACTTTCTTTCAATATCACAAATAAAATACCAAATATAAAAAAGTTATACACACGACTGATCCAATACGAAAAACCATTTGGTTCTGATCACATGATCGAATGGCCGAGATAGCCGTTTTGTTATTCCCCTAATTTGTACTCTTAATTTGTTATTCCCATAATTTAATTTTTATTTCATGTTGATTTTTAAAAATTTTAAAACTAAAATGTCTATCAATTTTTTATTTTTCACCTATGTTTATAGAATTACTAATTTAATTTACTTTAACTTATTTTTGATAGAAGAGAGCCGCTCTTAACAGATCAAAAAGGAAGGAACGCAGAAGGACAGAAACAGACGGCAACTATCAAAATCTTCCGCTTCTCCTCCGATTTTTGGATTTGTATGACACATGTCGTTGGCATTTGTTAATTGGAAGTCTCTCCGAAACTAAAATGCCGATTTCTGAGCAAATCCAAATTCCTATCCCACTTGCGATCAATCATGAACTCGACACAATCTTTCTCACGTCCAATAAACCTAAGCTGAAAATTTGGAATTCCGCCGAGGGTAAGTTCGGTAATTCAAGGTAAATACAGTTTTTCTCGACGGTCTCCCGAATCAAGACAGCCAAACCAACCGAGCTGATGGGTGTTCCTTTCCAGACAATTGCTGTGCGCCATGGGGAGGAAGCCACCCCACCAGGTATCCAAATCTGACGAGCTTTGATTTCTCTGAGCCCAATTGAGGTTTCATTTATTCCTGGAAGTTTCGCCGGAGCTGAACAACTTCAAAATTTCATGATACTGGGAATGGGTATAGTTCGGCCTCTTAACGTCTTCGGTCATTAGAGCCAGATTTCTCGTTTGCAAACGAACCTTTTCGGGGCTTACGGTGAGTTTACTATTTTCTCTTCTTAGAACTGGATGGCACTTTTGCTACACAACCATCTTCTTTTTGCATAGGGACGGAGAGATTTCAAACCTGGTGGATTGAGATAGTTGAATTGTGAGGGATACGTGATTATTTAATATCTGCAATTTTGTCTTGAGTTTATGCATTGAATTTCTGGTATTGGTTCTATACCCAAATCCCTTTTTGTTCTTGTTCCTTTAGAAATGAAACCAAGGAAATGGTCGCGCTAGGACGGTTATTATATTTGGTCTACCCAATTCTATTAGATGTTTCAGTTTCTAGCGTGAAATACTGTGTTGGAGAACAGGTAAGTGTGAAAAAAATTATTTATAAGTTTGTCTCCGGGACCGATATACGCTGATGCAGGTGAGTTTTGTTACGGTTTTTGGAAGTTGGGTTGCACATTGGTTGGCTTTTTAATAGGGGATGGTGCAAAATGGCGTTTTGCTAAATCCCTCCAACCTTTTGAAGCTTTAAAAGGAAATAGCAATTTCATGTTTTCTTGGTATAAATTACACACTGGAATACTGGATTCACTGTTATACTAAGTTTAAGTTTTCCTGTGAATCATACATCCATCTAACCACATAAATTATTAGATGCCAAACAAAATTTAAAAGAACAAATTTGGTGGTGGCTAGCACTGGGCAAGTCCAGAAGTAAGGTTTTTACATTTTGATTCATACAGGGTAGTCACCTTCTTTGCTATTTGGAGCAGCTGTTCTTTGCAGCATATGTTGTCAATTTTTTTTTGTGAGGCTTACTGTAAATTTTTATCTAGGCTTGGTGTTCAGGTCTGCTTCTTTGGAGTCTGGCTTAAAATTGTCAGGAGAACCCATTTCTGTGCATCAGATAGTTTCTGAGAAAATAAATGTATCGGAGTGGGGACCCCACCACCACTCGGGGTGGGCTGCCTACGGACAGTGGAGATAGTGTGGTGAAGCTAGATCAAATTCCATGCTGGAGTGATGCAGAACAGCGTTTACCTTATGTATATGAGACTGAAGGTTCTTCATTGTCTATCAGTTTCTTTTCAGATCCTTTGACATCTTCGTCTGGAGCTGGGAGTGGGGCCGATGTGGTAACTTCAAGGTTTCCTGTTGATCATGACATCAATTCAAAGATATACTTGTGGCGTGGCAATCCTTGGAATCTTGAAGTTGATGCTGTGGTTAATTCCACAAATGAGGTGAGGCCTCTTGTTTGAACAGGTTTTTCTAGATAGGCATTTTTTTCTTTTCTTTTGTCACTACATAATGGACAGAAAGTTCGGTGAACTAGTAGATACTCTTTTTGTCTTAACTACACTTTAATTGTTGATTGATGTTCATTATATTGAGACCCCTTTTGTGAATTGGCTACCAGAATTTGGATGAAGCACATAGCAGTCCCGGTTTGCATGTTGCTGCGGGGCCTGGTCTAGTGGAGGAGTGTGCTACACTGGTAGAGTTGATGTAGTTACAATGATTGTGACCTTATGATTTTCCTAGTATTTGTTTCCTTTCTTGTGCATCATACTTTTCAGTGCTTACTTGAGAGTTGGCTGTGCCTTGATTTCTGTAATATTTGAATATTCAGGGAGGATGTCGAACTGGAATGGCAAAAGTTACAAATGCATATGACCTCCCTGCTAGGTAGCTGTTTGATCATTTTTGTTAACAAAATTTCTTTCTTTCATTGGACAAGAGTATGCTTTTGCTAATGTGAAAAAACATTTTAAATTCTCCTCCCTGTGTCTTCTTCTTCCTATTTCTGAATAGAAGTTAGCCTTACAAGTGCTTCTTAGTTGTCGAGGAATAAACAATAATATTAAGGCATGGGTACCTCCGTTGACCTGTGTCGCCCATAATGCCAATATGTGCTGGGTCTCAGGCAACAGATTTTGGATTTTGAAGTGGAAAACATGTATTGGATTTTGAAGAGGGAATCGCGAGACTGATACAGTTATGTATCAGGTTTTAATATTCTTTTATTATCTGTTTTACTAGACATGCTCTCAATCTGGCATTGATACCGGATACATGTCAGCATATCATGTTGAATTTTTAGGGTCTCCATACAGTAGTCAATACTGATATGGACACCACTGGTTGAGAGGGGCACATCTCTGATGCCTTTCTATCGGCTCAGCCAACGACAACCTGGATGGCTCACTGAATTAAATATAGGGAGAGAGCATGTTGTCATTCGTGAAGAATTTCTTTATAATACCTTTTTTAGGGTCTCCATACAGTAGTCAATACTGATATGGACACCACTGGTTGAGAGGGGGCACATCTCTGATGCCTTTCTATCGGCTCAGCCAACGACAACCTGGATGGCTCACTGAATTAAATATAGGGAGAGAGCATGTTGTCATTCGTGAAGAATTTCTTTATAATACCTTTGACATGTTACATAACTCAACTTGAGGATGTTGGGTAAAAAAAAAATGTTTTAGACAACTACCATAAGCATAATAAAAGTTAGATTTCTTGGGTAAATGTAATAATACAGTCAGTGACCCATTAATATGTTGGAATTCTTTTTCAAATATTTTAAAAGGTATTTTAATCATATTCTTTCATATTAGGGCTTTATGTGCTAACAATGCTTACAGCAGACCATGGTTGGAAGTTTCTTTGTCAGATAAAGAGCTCTTGTCAAGCTTGATTAGATTTAAAAAAAGACAAAAAAAGACAAAAAAGACAAAGAAGCAGCATTGCCTTTTAAAAAGAAATAAAAAAAATTATAATGGTGACAATAGAAACCTTAATTGTCATCTTTTCGAAAAAGGCCTATACTCGTGTCCTTGTAAAATAGATTGAACCTTGGAGTCTGAATTGAATCTGAAACAATTTCCTTTTATTAGTAATACATCAATAAAAATATAAAAGTAAAATGAGTAAGCTCTTGCTTAAATCTTGAAACTTCTTCAGAATGGATTATACTCATTTGCTGGAACTGTATAAGGCCACACTCGGAACCAGCTAACTCTGGCCTTAACAAAATTATTGTCAAAGGTCCTCTTGCACCCGGTCAGACTGGAACCGGTATCATAACTGATTTATTATAATCTTGTGAAGGCTCAACCTTACATGCCAAAAGCGAAGAATAAAGTCTTACAATGGAAATAAATGGCCAGGACTTTGTCAGAGGGTCTGTTGACTAGCCTAAAAAAACTCATGTCTTGACAATAAAGTCAGAAGATTGGTGTGGATCATTTTAGGAATTGCTGGAGGAGATGGCATCTCTTTGAATGTCTTACCAGAGGTATATGAAATGAGGTTAGATTTGCCATTACTGAGATGTCAAAAACCTTATTACAGCAATCACAAGCATGTGTCCCCCATTCCTTTTTAAAATTACTTGGGGGACGCATGTTCTGTTGTGATTGGTGTCTGATGGCGTTTTGCTATTACATTGGCAACAGTAAATACTGTTCCCTGTAAAGTGGCTGGAGTTACTCACTGCTAACCTGGTTAAAACGGTGTTGTAGTAGGCCCTTACCCAAATTTTGATTTATTTGTGTTCACTAGATTTTAGAAGATGAAATTTTAGGTTTATGCAATGATGTCAAAATTGGACTGGACTGGCTGGTTCAACCGTGTTGAACTTGGGTCATTTCTGGTTCCTAAGCATGAAGAATTGTTTCCAGCATGAAACCACAAGAACTGGCCTGTTTCAACCTGTATGGTTCAATTGAAATGGGAGAAAGATCATGTGCTTGGGAGAGGATTCAAAGTACTGACCTACAATATAACTCGGCCGAATGTCTAACCATCTTTATAGACCATTGTTCTGTGGCTACAAGTAGAGAAATAATGTATATCATAAATTTATAGATAACATCTCTTTTTGGTGCAACCACTACTCGAATCTGGTCTAATTGGATTTGACGAAAACTGAGCATCCTTCCAGTTTGATGGCCAGTTGAGTTTTGAAGTCACTTGGTGTATGGATGTAGAGAAGGGCATCAGTTAAAGAAAAAATATTAAGTTTAGGGATATAGATGAGGGCTCAGGAATTGAAGCTTTATTGCATTTTAATGAATAAAAAAGGTTTTATAAGCCTAAGAAGAGTGGTGGGCTGGGTATTTGTAGAATCAGGGAAACTAATGTTGCCTTTCCACCTAAATGGTGCTGGAGAAATAAATGTCAATAAGGATCTTCTTTGGCTTACCTTTCTCCTAAAAAGTTGAGTGCCTTGCCTCGAAGTTGGTGGTTTGGAGAAGGTTTTACCAGGCATTTATCCATGCTGTGGAAATACTCACATCATACATTCTAACAATTTTCCCTAAAGACCTGGTTCTTGCTGATAATGGGGAGTGAATCAACTTTTGAACAGAACTTTGGGTCCTTGATGAAGCTTTGTGACATTGATTTCTAAGACTTTTCGGCCTTGCCAGGAACCAAAATGCTTTGCTCTTTCGGGTCTTCATTTCAGGAGGGAATTAAATGCTGAGGAGGCAATTGACTTTTTGCAATCCCATGAAGGGCTTGGACCAGCTTTAAAAGTTCTCAACCTGGTAAGTTCATCTGGTGCCCCTATTCAATGGGAAGTTCATTGTGGCATCCTGTTATGAAAAGCTCACATCTACTGAGACGACTTTGCTCGTGTTGAATCAGTTGCTTGGAAACTTTCTGATCTCCATAAGCTCAAATTTTTTATCTGGATTGCTCTCCGTGGTTGAATTTTAATGATAGATAATTTAATTAGGCATGGCTCCAATCTTCCAAGCAGTACTTGTCCTCTTTGTGGTCAGACTGATGAATAAATTAATTGCTCATCAATTGCTGTTTTTTATGGAGATTGGAATAATTTCTTCAGTCTCTCTTGGTTGTCTCTTTGTCTTCTAGTTTGTTCAATAACCTTGTTTCCTTGTGTTTTGAGATCTCTCTTGTACTGTGGGTAAGATCATACTCAAAACTTGCTTCACGCACATTCTTTGGGGAATTTGGTTGGAGAAAAATTAGAGGTTTTTCAAGAAGCAATCTTCCTCTTGAGATTCTGATTCTTCTGGAATCATGATGCATGTAGTCACTTGGCTGAGTACCCTTGAAGGTTTTGAAGAGGTCAAGGAAGGTAGCCTAAGGAATAGTAGGACCATGGTTGCCTCTCTTTTTAACCAAAGCACTTTCTTTTGGCGATTGGAAGCTGCTGAAGGATGGGGTTATCAAGTTGAATCTTGATGGTTCCTCCATTGGAAACCCAGGTCCTTCCATAAACATAGCTTCGAGTTGTAATTAATACAAGCTGGTGTATGTCCTCATATATCTTTTGTCTTTTGAAGGATGTAGCCCTAAGGGCATTGTAATCATCGAAAAATCCTCCCCACAGCTATAAATACAGCCTCAAGGCATGGGTTAGAGTATCAAACCTCTAACCTCTTGGCTCAATTTCTCTCTTTGCTCCTCTCTTTTCTCCTCATCTTTTCCCCTCACGCTCTCTCTTTCTTCACCCTCATGGGCTAGAGCTCTTTCTTTCTTCTCTTCTCCTCTCTTCTTCCCTCTTCTCTTTGACTCTTGTAATTATGTGAAGAAGGCCCAAGAAATCAACAGGAATTTCAGACTCTAAACAGTTGAAATTCATGCTAGTTGGCTTGGGTTGAGGATTTGTGTTGATTGATTTTAAGGTAGCATCCATGTTGAAGGTGATTTTAGTTATGTCATTGGTTGGTGTTTGGGATAGAAAGATCCTCCTTGTTGTCATTGGCAGTGTTTTCATGCAATTCAGGATTTGGCTAAGATTGTCTTTGTAATTGGTCTCATATGCTGCAAATGGCTAATGATTTAATGATTTAATGATTTAATTGGATGACCATCCAATTCCCTTATTGTAAAGGGCCCCTATCCTTGATTGTATCTTTTTTCCTCCTTTGGGCTTAATAAAAAAAAAATCCCCTTGGTGCCAATGGACCACAAATATTGACTTCTGAGTTGGGTTACAATGGGGACAAAACTTGTAATTTGGAGCTTGGACCTTGATCTGTACCCTTGAATAATAAATTTATTCCACTTCAGCTTTATTTCTGTCTTCCTTTGTGTCTATATTAGGGTCTGAGGAAGTTATTTGATTCTGTCACATGAAGATCAGGGATCATTGAAGACTTGAGCCAAAATTTGGTGGGTGGTTTTGCTGAGCTGTATCACAAGCTAGATATGAACTATAGTTAGAAATGACCCCAAAGCTAATTTTGATTTTTGCATCTATGGAAATGGTTAAAATATGACTTAAAATTACTGCATCTCTGTGTTATATGCTTGCATGCAACATGGGGGAGAGACAATATGTAGAAAATGAGGGTTTGCTTGAGGGAGAAACAGGGGTGGGGAGAGGGATGATGGAAGATGGAGGTAGAGGTGAACTTTGATGGTAGGGTTTGAGAGAGGAAAGCTAGTGAGAGAGAGAATTAGGGTCTCATGGGAGGTAGGCGAGAGAGAGAGAGAGCCAAAGCTAATTTTGATTTGTGCATCTATGGACATGGTTAAAATATGACTTAGAATTACTGCATCTCTGTGTTATATGCTTGCATGCAACATGAGGGAGAGACAATATGTAGAAAATGAGGGTTTGCTCGAGGGAGAAACAGGGGAGGGGGAGGGATGATGGAAGATGGAGGTAGTCACACTTTGATGGTAGGGTTTGAGAGGGGAAAGCTAGTGAGAAAGAGAATTAGGGTTTAATGGGAGGTAGGCGAGAGAGAGAGAACTTGAGGGTGGAAGAGATTGGACCATATTTAAAAATTTTAATTCAATTTCTCAATGTTAATCTCAAGAGAGTACAATTGTTTAGAACCCACACCCAGGACCCAATAATTTCTAAATCTTAAAGTTGCCCTAATTTTTGTATCTTCTAAATTATTCTCTAGTAGGGGTTACACTAAGCTGGGTCGAACTTGATTTTTTAACCAAGTTCAAGCCTAGCCCCAACCTTGAGCACGGTCAAGCTCGACTTGGTACTTGCAAGTCGGCTCAAATTTATTTTTATTTACGAGAATAACATAGCATGCAAAAGGGTAAGAATAATTCTTTTCGATTCCCTAATTTCTCTAGCTTGATCGCCGCTGCTAATTCCCGCTTTTTGCTTTTTTAGGTAATTCCTTGCTATCCATTTTTTTTCTCTTCTTCCTCTTTTTCCCCCAGGTGTCAAATTAAGCTACACGAGATGAATTTCTCAATACTTGAGGACAAAAGTCTTCATTCTTGGAGACAGTTCACCTTTTCTTTTTCCCATTCTGGGACATCAATCTGTTAGCCTACTTTTGAGGCATCAAAATCTGTAGACAATTTACTATAGAGTCACCTAACTGCAAACTACCAAGGGGTACTGCATTTTTCAAATTTCAATGGGCAGTTTTGTCTCTTAAGATGGAAGGCCAGGAAGGTAATTCAGTCTCTTCCACCATAGCACTTTGGAGTCAAGCTTGAGCTCAAGCTACTGGAAAATTTGCTTGACCTGAGCTCAAGGTTGAGCTCAAGAACTTGAGCCTGTTGGTTATGATTCGAACTGAGCTCGAGCCGACCATTGTTCTATCTCGGCTCGACTCAACTCGTTGCCATCCTTACTATCTAGTTTCCATACTTACTCTCTAGTTTCCATATTTACGTCCACTTACACTGTAAACACTCTTTATGGTTGCACTACTTCCATTGACCTGCACAGAGGTCTCATTATTGCTACTAGATTAGGTCATTTATGACCCCTAAAACTAAACTGACTCAATTAAAAATAAAATTTTGACTCCTAACACTAGTAGGACTGTAACACATGCATTTATAACATGAGGACCATGCCGCAGGTTACTTTGTCTGTAATCTAAAGTTCATATGGTACCATGTGGTGATTACTATGACATTTATCAATAGGGCTGCGACTGGGTAATCATCCAAACTTGTGAAGGTTATTTGTTGCCTCTTCCTATTACCGTCTACTTAACAAGTTACCCATTTGTCCACTCTGAATATGGGATATTCTGTTACCCATTTGTTTACCTGCTTACTCATGGGTAAATGGGTTCTTTTATCTTTTTTTTTTTGCTCTTCTCTTGGGTGAGGAGTTTGCCAGTGTGGATGCATTTATTATGTAGTTGACTCGTGTTCTATTTACTATCACATACATTATTAGTAGCATGAGTTATTCAGAATGTACTTGTTTGATGCCCTTTATCAGGAGAGTATCAGATACATTATTGGAAGCATGAATTTATTCAGAACATACTTGTTTGATGCCCTTTATCAGGAGAGTTATTCATACTGTGGGCCCAAAATATGCTATCAAATATCATACTGCTGCAGAGAATGCACTTAGTCACTGCTACCGCTCCTGCCTTGAGGTCCTTATTGAAAACGAACTTCAGAGGTTGTATTGACAGTGGCCTAGTTTTGTTGCTTGCTTTAACCTCATTGTATTTTAGTTTTGGTGGAGACCATTGAAAACTTGAACTTGATGACTTTATTCTGTGCAGCATTGCCATTGGATGTATATATACAGAGGCAAAACATTATCCCCGTGAGCCAGCTGCTCATGTTGCTATCAGTAAGATCTTGCAAAGCTCCTTCTTTTTTTTGGGAAAAAATTCAGCCACTGGTTGTCAGTCTGCATGTTTTCCTGGAGTCTGCAGGGACTGTTCGACGTTTTCTGGAGAAGCAGAAGGATAAAGTCACCGCTGTTGTCTTTTGTACCTCCACTTCATCTGATACTGAGATATATAAAAGGTATCTCTTTCAGCTAATTTTGTGGAAAAGGGTATTTATTGGCCATAAAATTATCAATGTTTTCACTCAAAAAAAAGTTGCAGTGTTAAACTTTTCAGTTCTGTATTGCTGCTTGAAGGCTTGACATGTGTCATTGAACTGTAAGATTATTGTATTATTCTTCTTCACTGATCAGGTTTTGACCATGGTTCTTGCAATGCAGACTACTACCATTGTACTTCCCAAGGGATAGACATGAAGAAGAGTTGGCAATATCAAAGCTTCCTGCAGATGTAGGAGATGAGAATGGTGAAACAGTGATAGATGAGCGCAAAATCAGAATAAAACCTTTGCCTGCTGTGCCAGCATCTGTCCCCTCACCTCCTACTGCAAAAGCAGATGTTCCTGTCATTGATCTTGGATTAACAGCTAGACGGTCAGTGAACTTCATATTTATTAGGTTCAATGAGCTGTTGCCCATGTTGTTGATGTCTTTCTTCCTTTGCGCCTTATGTGGGTGGGAGAGAAGTGAGATGGCAAGGGGCAAATGAAGGAGAAAGAAGACAGTGATCTTCCCACATAATTACTAATTTTGTGATAGCTGTTTATCTTATCAGGACATCTCATTTGGAACCTTATCTTGATCCTGCGTTTATGGCCCTGAGCAAGGATCCTGATCAGCGGCATAAGGAGCAATGGGAAAAAGATGCTCAAGCCCAAAGTGGTTGGAGCTGTGCAAAATTGCTTGGACTTGGTGATCTTGGTGGCCCTCCGCTGTCAGCTGCTGAGGAGTACTCTCTTCATGCTAGATATCTAGCCAAAGCTAGTTCTCTAAATCTTTCAGAAATTGCAGAAATGAAAATTGTGTAAGGCTTTTACTGAAGTTTTTTTTTACATAAAGTCGTATTCCTTGTTTCTATGTGTGTTTGGATAATTAATGTTTGTCCTTTTAATCTGCATTTTAATTCTTCTTATATAATTTTCTTTTTTTTCCAGTTATCGAGGTGGAGTAGACAGTGAAGGTCGACCAGTAATGGTTATTGTTGGAGCTCATTTTCTTTTGCGCTGTCTTGATTTGGAGCGGTTTGTGCTGTATGTTGTAAAGGTATTGATTTTATGAATTGTTATTTTTATTTGTTTGGAAGGGGATAATATCTCTTTTTGGATTTTGAATTCAAGTTAAGCATCTAAGGTGCACTTCTTCTCTTATGGTCCATTCACTGGTTCAGTGCATCATTATTTTTGCTGCTCCTTTTCTTTTTGTTAGTAGCTCCTTTCTCTTGGGAACCATATACCTGAACAATCTTTGTAATCCTATTTATCTATAGGATGCCCAGTCCTCAATGTTGATGCTAGATTCTGTGAGGATCATTTACACAACAACTGGCAAATTATCTTCAATCATGTTTAATGGAGATTTATTCATTTCAATGAACAGCAAGGGGATGATAGTTGTTCTTGCAAGCATTAGTTCATGCAATTCAACTGATCAGTTGATTGTTTCCTAATTGAAGTTGTTACTAACTATTGCGCCAAAAGATCGACCTGTTAGCGAAGGCGCAACTTGCATATTAAAGACAGGCCCATTCTAATAGAAATGTTTACTTTTCATGACATGGGCTTATTTCTTGAATGGTCTCATGGTGGCGTTTCTAGTGTGAGGTCTTTGGGCTTAAGTCTCACCAAGGGTAAAAGGGTGTGCATGTGTGATATCAACATTCCAAAAAAAAAAAAAAAAAAAAAAAAAAAACGGAGGGCTTATTTCATGAGCATTTTTGGTCTTTGGTTATTGTAAGAAATTATGGAATTAGGGGCATTTTGGTAATTACACGTCTTCATGATCTCTATTGGCTAGGAAGGTCATAGGACAGTGATACATCAACCGATTATGCTTTCTGTTTTGTTTTTGGCTTTGTATGGTTGTATACAATAGATGCATGTAAGCAATTCTGTTCTTTTAGTTATCTTTTCACTTAATTGATATAATAAAAGGAATTAGGGATCGAGTGGATCCTTGCTGCTGCTTTACATGCGGCTTTCTCCTCTCGCTCTTCTCTCTCTTTTCCTTCTTCTTTCTCTCCTCTTTACTTCTTTTTTATACAAGCTTATATGGTATCAAAACTATAAGTTCTAGTTTGGGAAGTTCTACATGTCTCCATTCTTTTTTCTAAGCCAACAACTTTTACTGGAAGAATTTCTATAAATCTTTTCTTATACTTGAAGGTCAGATCTTTGCTCCTTTCCTTGTGCCATAACCACTTGGTTCCTGGCTTGTATTGCCTATTGAGCAGTTATTATGTATTATTGTGCCCCTAGAGGGTTTTCTCCTGTCTCTGCTCACGAATAGTGCAGACTTGTCTAACTCTATGCACTGCCTGCTCAATATAATTCTGTAGGATAGTTATGTGCTTTGGGTCTAAATTGGTTTAGATTGTGGTTGAAGGATTGAATTTCGTTTCTAGGTTTTGTGACATATACCCTAAGTTAGATTTCTGTGTGGGGCCCACCTAAAAAAATGTGCCGCTTATGTTTGGTAAAACACCAGATCCTCTTCCATTGCATTATCTTGTCTATAAGTAATATTACTAAGTGTTTGAATTGCTTCATAACTTTTTATCCTACATTTTGTATATTTTAAGGTTTAGAGACGAAAAATATGATTAGTGTTAAGGAATAGTCCCACATAGATTAATGAGTACAAAGATCTTGAGTTAATTAGTTGGTAAAAAGGTTTCCTAAGTTGGCTAGTCATTTTGGGATAGGGCCTTGGACCCAACTTAACATGGTATTAGAGCAGGTACTCATATGTGGGCCTACACCTAAATTATCTACTTGTAGAGTCACAAAAAAGGGCCTACACCTAAAACTATCCATTTGTAGAGCCACCAAAGAGGGCCTACACCTAAACTGCCTACTCCTAAATTATCCACTTGTAGAGCCACAAAAGAGGGTGTACACGTGAGGGGCAGTGTTAAGGAATAGTCCCACATAGATTAGTACGTACAAAGATCTTGAGTTTATTACTTGGTAAAGAGGTTTCCTAAGTTAACTAGTCATCTTGGGATAGGGCTTTGGACCCAACTTAACAATTAGTTCCGAGCATGAGAAAGGTGGACACTACTTTCTTGAGAGTATGTCTATTCCAAATGTTGTAGCATTTTCAATAAACACTTCACTATGTTTATGGTACTTGCGCTTGGGATATCTATCTCCAACCAAGCTATGCACTTCCATCCTTCTTTGTTGTTTGATCTATCATTCAAGTGTGGATTTTGTCAAAAGGGAAATCATCATATAGCTAATTTTTCAACAAATTCTACTAAAAGTTCCTTCCTTTTGAATTAGTTCACTCTAATGTATGAGGTCCATGTTGAGTCTCGAGTATCTTTGGTTTCAAATATTTTATGTCTTTTATAGATGATTTTAATAGAGTAACTTGGGTATATATTTTTCTAGAGAGATCAGAAGTCTTTGATGTATTTACATAGTTTTTCAATGAATTTGGTATTTCTATTTGCATCTTTCATATAGGTAATGGTTTGGAGTTTTTTAACCAAAAAGTTTAATATTTTTTTGTCACTTGCTTGGAATCATTCATTAAACTTTGTGTGTCTACACACCTCAACAAAATGGGGTTGTTGAATGAAAGAATAGACATCTACTTGAGGTTGCACGCACCTTGTCATTTTAGATGCATGTTCCTTTTGTCTTTTTAGAGTGGTGCAATCTTAACCTCATATTATTTGATCAATCATATGTTATTTTAATTTATATTGGGACTTATTTTCATACAAGTGTTAAAACCTCACTGTGGGGTCATTGATGTATATCCCTTAGTTCCACCAAATGTGTTTTTTTGGGTTACTCATGACATTAGAAGGGATACTAGTGCTGATGTTATGTTTTTTGAGAGAACGCCTTGCTTTGTGACATCTAGTGAGTCACCATCAGTTGAATTGAGCCTAGTTGACAAAGTTTAGTTGTCCGCAATCCTGTTCCTATAGCTATTATGGATATTTTAAGTGCAAGGTATGACACCCATGCATCCACCACCATCACCTTCAAAGCCATTACAAGTGTATCAACGTCGTCGTGTCGCCTCTAAATCAACTTTTGTGGCACCATCCACTTATAACCAACATCAACAAAAGCCTCCTCCTCTAGTTGTATCATCTCATTCTTCATCTGCAGAATCTAAATTCTCTAATTTAAACTTGCTATTGGGCTTTGGAAAACTAAATATTTATGCACTTCCCTATTGATTTTTGACACCATCCTGTAAATTCTTTGCTTTGTCTTTGTTTACTTCTTCTAGTATTCATATAGTGCAAGATGTTTTCGTATTGCCCAAGGAGAAAGAAGCTATGGATGAGGAGATGGAGACCTTAGATTCTAGGGGTACATCTATGCTTTGTGATCCATCTGAGGGAGGGAGCGGCTATTGTAGGGTGTCGATGAGTATATACTACTAAATACAGGGCTGATGGGAGCATTGAGAGGTACGAAGCTCAATTCGTTGCCAAATGATACACTTAGACTTATGGCATCGATGTGTTTGAGATATTCTCCTCAGTTGCTCGTCTTACTTCTGTCGAAATTTTAATCTCTATGGCAGTCAATTAAGGATGGTCCTTATATAAGCTAGATATAAACAAATGTCTTTCTTTATGGTGATTTGTAGAAGGAAGTGTACATAGAATAACCTCCTGGGTCTGTTGCTCAGGAGGCAACTAGGAAGGTGTGCAAATTGAAGAGATTATTTACAGTCTTAAACAAAGCTTCAAGACATGGTTTGAAAAGTCTAATAAGGTGGTTATGAAATTTGATTTCGTGAGAAGCTATTGTGATAATTCTGTGTTTATGTTGAGGAGACAATCTTGGGTTGTTGTTTTTTGTTATATGTGTGGATGATATTGCGTTATTGGAGAGTGATCTTAAAGGGATTCAACAAGTAAACGGGTATTTGGCGAAACATTTTCTGACAAAGGATTTAAGACAACTGAAATATTTCCTTGGTATTGAGGTAGCCCGAAGTCAGAAAAGTATTGTCCTTTCTCATAGGAAGTACATTTTAGATATATTAAAAATATAGTCTATTGGGCGCACATCCAGTGGATGCTTCCATGGAAGTCCACACTAGTCTTCAAGATGACTAGAGCCTTGCACTTAAGGATAGGACATAGTAGAGTTACCAGGTGGATAAGTTGATTTATGCCACCTTTACAATGCCAGACATATAGTTTATAGTGGGAGTTGTTGGCTAATTCATGGAGAATTCACACAAAATACACTTCGAGACTGCTAATAGAATTTTGAAATATTTGAAAGGAGCTTCTGGAGATGGTCTATTATACACTGTCCATAGGAAGATCAGTGTGTTAGGACACTTGATCCTGATTATGAAGGATCCAAGATAGATAGGAGGTCTAAGACAAGGTACTACTGTTTTGTTGGGGGTAACTTGATTACTTTGGAACAGTAAGAAATAGAATATAGTGCCGAGGTAGAGTATAGAGCAATGGCTTATATAGTGAGTGAGCTCATGTGGGTAAAATCAGTTCTTGAGTTAGGATTTCACATTACATAACCTATGGTTATGAAATTTGACAATCAAACAACAATTTTTATAACTAGCAATTTAGTCTTCCATCAGAGGACCAGGCATATTGAAATAGACTGCATTTTATTAGAGAAGCTGTAATGCAAGGGAAGGTTTTTATACCATAAGCAAAATCATCTAAACAACTTGGCAACAAACTTCTTGGAAGACGTGAGCATTCGATGTTTGTTAACAAGTTGGAACTGTTTGATATTTATGCTCTAGCTTGAGGGAAAAGTGTAAGAATATGTGGAATCAGGGGCATTTTGGTTATTACACATGTATATTCATGATCTCTATTGGCTAGCAAAGTCGTAGGATAGTGACACATCAATCTGATTCTGTTTTATGATTCGTTTTTGGTTTTATATGGCTGTATACAGCAGATACATGTACTTAGGGCAATTCTATCCTTTTAGTTGTCTTTTCACGTAAGTGATATAATAGAAGAGATTAGGGATCAAGTGGATCCTTGATGGCTGCTGCTCTACATGCAGCTTTCTCCTCACTCGTCTCTGTTTGCGTTTTTTTCCCTCTCCTCTCTACTTATCATACAAATTAAAGTCATGCTTTTCACAAAGCCAGGAGCAGCATAGGATTTGCTTCTTGCTCTAATTAGTGTAACAAAAATTTGTCTCCGTTAGTGGTCAGCTTTTATTTAAAGCAGGATATTGAGGTGGAGTGCCTAAAAACAATTATAATAGGCATTGACATAATCAATTAACATCCCCTCTTTCAAGAAACAAATTGCCGTGGATGATATTATTCAAGGTTGTCTATATTGGGAAATTGCTATGTACCAGATACCAATAAAGACATAATTATATGGCATCTGATCTCTTCATTGAAAAGAAAAAATAAATTATATGGCATCTGATCTGTATTGGGATGTAGTTGGTTGTACAACCTTTCGGTGAGCCTTGGCTAATGTCTTAAAATTGCTGACTTCTTGAAGAAGTGCTAGTGATTATTGTTGGTTAAGATTCTGTCAGTTCTTACAGAGAATAGGAAAAGGCTGGAGTTGAGATAACTGTCGTAACATTATCTATTTATCTCTTTTAAAAAAAAAAATCTATTTATCGATTTCTATTATTTAACTGATCTAATTCAATTTCGTCATGTTGTGGGTCCAATTTTTTCTCTTGTTCTGGATATTAACTTCTTTGTTTTAAATCTTTTATGAATTAAAAAATGAGCAAAGCCTATTTAAGTTCTGCTGTAAAGTGTAACACTTACCTCCTAGTCAGAAAGAGTTTATCTTTATGTTTGCTTTGTTTTTTATACTTTGTCTTTATGTTATAAGGTTGACCTGGTGTTTCTGAGTCTGGCATTGATTTTCATTATTTTCAGGAATTTGAACCTTTGATACAAAAGCCTTATACTATTGTCTACTTTCATTCTGCTGCTTCATTACAGCTGTAAGTATGATTTATTAATTTGAAATTCATTTTGTGGTTCTTGTTTGAGATAAACAAACTGTTGCCTATATTATGATACAAAAACAGACAACCTGATTTAGGATGGATGAGGCGGTTACAACAAATACTTGGTCGGAAACATCAACATAATTTGCATGTATGTGCTGGAGTTTATTGGTTTTCTCTGTAAGATGTTTTGTATTTGTATTGAAGCCTTAATGTTGTTGTCATGTTCAGGCAATATACGTTCTGCATCCTACATTCGGAATGAAAACTGCAATCTTTGCTTTGCAATTGTTTGTGGATGGTGAAGTAGGTTCTACTTTCTTATTCTGGTCTCTATGCCCTTGATGACCTGACTCTGTATGCTTCATTCATTTTTTAGCTAGAGCCATAAATTCCAGTCTTCTCTGGAGATAGTGAGGTATGGCTCGGCTGATGGTAGTGATTAGATAAGTATATACAGTATATTCTGCCAAATTTGTGTGTGAATAAAATGGCTTTCAATGGGCATGAGTGGTTGGGCTCAGAAAGCTGTAAGTTCCAATGACAGTTGTATCATATTTTTCTTCTCCTTTTTTCTCTAAAAAATATAAATTCAAGACGAATAGGACAAGATTTATGATGTTTATTACTACATAACTATCTACTTCCTATTCTGCCTAATTCTTGAGTAGTTGTTTGTTTCATATGATATTCCTCGATCCATACTATTGTAACTCTCGAGTCTTATTCTACAGGTTTGGCGAAAGGTCATATATGTTGATCGACTTCTCCAACTATTCAGATATGTTCCTCGTGAGCATTTGACTATTCCAGATTTTGTTTTCCAGTTAAGTCTTCTGTTTACGTAATTAAATCTAACTTGCTAATTCTTACTTCTGTTATTTGGATTATCTTGCTGTGAGTTGGCGATGTTTGACAGCCTAGTTGTTGTAGGCATGATCTTGAAGTGAACAGAGGGAAGGGTGTGATTGTGGATCCCAGAACCAAATATATATATCACAGACCATCAGCAGAGTAGTGGGAGTTTGTAAAAATAGAAGGAAAGTGGTGGTCTAGCAATTGTGTATATTTATCTTTGGCACTGGGTGGAGGCAAATTTAATTGGTCATTTGTTTAAAGTAGTTGGTTCTGTTCTTTGTTCACTGCACACTTAGTTTCTGGAATAAAATCCGTCTATTCGCATTGTTAAACGACAGGCTTGATGCTTCCTAGAGCTTAAAATGCGAAATGCTGATGTAAACTAATTGTTTTATCACAGAATACAAAGTAATTGGTGCTTCCTAGCAAATGTTCTACACTTTCTCAATGAAAGGCTTTTGCACGAATTGTATTTTGATTCATTGCACTTTTGTTTTTTAATGAAAGGTGCAAAGATTCTGAGAAGGGTCAACGAATTGAGTTCCTTCCAACATCTTCCCTACATGAGAGAATTCAGGAAATAATTGAGGTAGTTATCTGCACCAGGAAGCCATTGACAGGTGATTTCATTGTCGACTCTGTGCGCTGGCGAATTGTCTAAAACCCAAATCCAGTTGTTGCTCTCCTCATCTTCCTTGGAGCGATGCTAAATATTCCAGAAAGTGGCATATGCCTTATCTGTATCATCGGAACCCTGTACTTGGGTGGAAGTCCCCATCTTCTTTTTAGTTGACCTCTAACCAGTAACCACCTCTGACATTTTAATGGCGGTTCTTACCCAAACATACAATTTGTAACAAACTGATCAGGAACATTGTAGGCAAAAAAGGTGCTTATTATGTTCAGTGAACCAAACGTTTGTCTCTTCCAGAAAAAGGGACACGGGTATGAAACACGAGACTAGTTACCAATATGATAAAAAGATGAAACTCTTTCTTTGCCGAAAGCACAAAGCAGACCTTCAAACTTCCTCCAGATTCTCTGGGTGGGAGATTGAAAGCAGAACGTAACTACCTCTCAATTCACCTAAACTTTGGTTTCTGGTAAGCCTCTGAAACACTTTCTTCTTCAGTTCCAACCAGAGACCAAACAAAAAAAAAAAAAAAAAAACCTCTGTAGTAGGGCATCATTGCAAGGGTCCACAATCCAAGAACAAGAAAACCCACTAGAGCTGATCTTGGAGCAGTTAGTGGGAAAACCCAGAAGCACTAAAAATCTTCCACTTGGGGAGTAGCCAGAGATCTTGATTTGGTTGGAATCTTTGCAGTGGTGGGTAAAACCTGGCGACTCATGTGCATATCATGTCAAGCTTCGAAAGGCAGATTCGACTTGGTTTCTGGAGCATGACCGTGAGTGAAGTAGACAATAGGCTTACGCAAGGAAACATGACTTGACTAGTTTACCTTCTACTTGGTGTTCCATGTCTGTCCAAGCTTGATTACCCTAAGCTTACCTAATCAAATTTGACTTGAGAGTAATAAGAGACAGGGCACCCTTGACTAGCTTAAGAGATGAGATTTCCTATTTCAAAAGGATAAGCTCACCTGTGCATAATTCTACGATTTTTCTAAAAGTTTTCAGGTATTTTCACTTTTTTCTGTAGCAGTAAATCTTAACCCAGAAAGATGTAGAACCAAGTATTAGATAACTGGGACGACGGAAGCTGTAAGAGAAGACAATCTACCTGTATCGAGTTTTAAGAGAAGGGAATAAGAATTTGGATCACATGAACGAAGAGCTTTCCTTTCGTTGGTTCCTTGCGAGATCTGCTGTAGAACAATTCATCAGCAAATCCGAGCTCCAGAATATTTACAGTTGAGGATTATAAAAAAACGTCTTTTCACCAAAGATCTCTGTAATATAGTAAGTTAGTGATAGTTGACAAGTGACTAATACCCTCACTTATTTGAGATTAATTTAATGTTTTCGAGTGTGATGTAATGCTGAAAAAACAGGAATTTGAATCTGGTGGAGTGATATTGGTCAAGCACATGGAAGGGAAAAGCTTCAAGAACACTTGAGTATCTTCAACAGCTAAACATGTCTTGCATTAAGAAAGATTAAGAGAGAGCCACAATTTCATCAACTCAAAAAGAGATCCATGCCTAGGCGAATTTTCCAACCTCTAAGATTCAAAGTCACCACTTTTGAAGATTGAATAATGTGGGTGGCTTTTTCTAAAACTTGGCGGAAGAAAGGTCGGACGGGAATCTCTCTTTTTGTGTTCAATCATTTTATTGGTTTCTTCCCTCCACTTCAAGTGCCATTGTCTCTTGTCCAGATACAGGCTGGGACCTTTCATTTTATTTATTCCCATGCATACTGGAACTGATCTTGATTGATGGGTTTCTTCATTTTTACTCGAACAAACGAACTGCTGCTCACTAAAAATCAAACACGTCGCCTCTTGTTGCACTCAGTAGTTATCATCATCATCTTCACAGTCTCCATTTTCTCCTTTTTTTAAAGTTGTCCTTAGTGTTCGATTTTTAAGATAATTAAATGAATCCATCGATAAAACTCCTTTTAGTTAACGAGCCGAATTCGACTGAACCATGGTTCGGTTCGAAAGCTCACAAATCGGCTCGTTAATGGGCTCGAGAGTCGGGAGCAGAAGAGGGGGGGGGGGGGGGGGGAGCCCCTCCCGTTGCTATGGCCGCCTCTGTCGCTGTCGACAATTGCTCGCCGGCCACCTTCGCTGTTGTTAGGTTCAATTTCTTTGTTCGATTTTTTCCTCTGATTTCTTCCTCCCTTCGTCTGCTTTTGCCTTTATTTCCGTCACAGCCATCATCCCCGACCTGTCGCAAAGACGATTTTGCACGTGCGAGATCATAAGCAAGTTAAAAAAAAACTCTTTCTTAAACACTGTCTGTTCCTGTCAAAGTGGTTTTGTCCACTCTTGTAGGCGGTAACTTTCTGTACCTAACAGATTGGTCTTTTGGATGTATTGGCTAACCACTGTCATGGTATCAGAGCCATGTCCACTCAGACAGTCCCTTCCTCATGGCTCTTGAAGAAATTGAAAAGATATTTTAGTAGAAATACGTTTCTAGGGACTATTAATGTTTTTTTTAAGAAATATTGAAATATATTTTTAGTATAAATACGTTTTCAGGGACTATTAGTGCATCATTTTTTTTTAAAACAATTTTCTAATTAGAAATTCTTATTAAAAAATTATATAATTTTCTAAGTAAGATTTTCCTGCCAAGATGGGCTAGAAAACCGTATAGAAAATTTTGAATAAGTATTTGATAGTTGATGCTGTAATAATTTTAGCATGAGGAGATTTTCATAACAATTTTGTGTTTGACGTTTTATTTGATTAAAAATTTATTGATAAGTATAGTAATATACTAGATTGATTATTAATTTTTATTTATTTCCCTAGAAGAGGCAATAAGAGGTCCATTTAACTTTCCTAAGAAAATTTTAAAATATTTCTTGTAATTTTCAAGTAAGTGACTAATAGTAATAGGATTTTATTTAAAGGTTTTTTTTGGAAATATGTATCATAGGAAAAATATTTCTAATTTTTTCTAGAATATAAATTTTCAACTAGGGACATTAAGGAGACCATAGTAAATTTATTGTCAGATTCAAAAATAACAAAATAAGCTAGACAATATTTTGGGTAAAATAGATTAATATTAGTGTGTTCTAATCTATTATCGAGATTCAATCCCGAACCTCCCCTATCGTTCTTTTTTAAAAATATATATATAATTTTATATATAATTTATTTGACATATATTTTAAGTAGAGTATTAAGTGTAGGTTTAAGCTCGAACTCAAATAGAACTCAGTTAAAATTATTAGGCTCGAGTTCGATTACAATTTTAAGTTCGAGGCTAGGGTCGGCTCGAGCTCGAGTTTGAAATATTTAAATCAAACTCGACTCGAATATAGGAAACTTCAGATTCAGATGGACTCGATGCTACCCTAAACCCTAGAGTTCATGTCCAATTTTATATAAAATATATGTATAATTTTATATATAATTTTACGATACGTATGAAAACGGCTGTAATGATAATAATAACTTCATTGTCGGCGAAGACTGGGAGATTAGTTTACTGTAGGCCTGGTCGGTGAGAAAAAATTTTCAAAGGGCAATCAAGAAGAGATCTCCGAAACCCACCTTTTTTTTTTCACTTTCTTCTCTTTGTCCGAAGAGTTTTTATATTAGTTTTTTGAAGTGGGGAGAGGTTTTGTAGCTAGTTCACGCATTCATGACATGGGCGTTGAAAGTGTTAACACCATACACGTCTTCCACTTACCAAACCCTCTCCATTCAATAACTCAGGGAGTCCAGACAATTCTCATTTTTCTTTTGATTTCTTTACTGTTTTGTCTTTTGTTTTTTATATGTGAAATTATTGAAAGGGAACTGGAATAAGTTCTCCAAAGTCAGATTTGACGTGCCATAAAATGTGGAAGAACGATCGATTTGCATTCCCAGATATAAAAATCACCTGAACATCTTTCTGATTCTATCTGGTTGATGGAAGGGGAGAAGATGAACATCTTTCGGCCTCCATTTTAACCAAAGTTGCCACTCCACCAGTTTTCTTTTCACAAATTCATTCTTGACTAGCAGTGCTATACAAAGTCCATGGGAAACTGAGAATTATGTGGTTGCGGAGGCTCCATTAATCAGGAATTCAACATCCTGGGCGAGCTGGGAATGTATCTTTCTCCAAGAATAGCCTACTGGTTGCTCTCCTTGGTTTCTTACCTCAAATGAGAACCACAAGTTTCTGTGTTCTGTCACTGGACACGGGATTCTTTCTATCCATTTAACTTTTTGAATCTTCTCAGATGCAAACAGGCCAGCCCAGCTTGAAACTCAGCCACACGAAGAAGGATACCTGAAAATACTTCTTTTTGTTGACATCACAAAGTGTGAACGACAGAAACTCCATTAACCAACCTCTGCGAGCAGTTCGTCAGTTGGGTTGTCGACGCCATTGAAGATTTGGTGCTCCATCGATCGACAGAAGTGGAGTAATTAATAGAATCAATTAATGTTCTTCTTAATGTCTACTTATTGCTTCTCAATCAAGGGGAGTTCAATCGCCATGTCCTTCTCACATTCTTAAATGAATCCACTAAGGTACGTCGTCAACGATCGGCCTCCCAGGCATAGAGTTCTCTTAAGATAAAGAGATAGAAGAAAAAAATGAAATAAAAACCAGCCAAACTGGCCAACATATATGAACAGTTCAACCTCAGAACTGTGGAAACCAGACAAGGAGGAGCCTCTTGCAAGCAAGTACAACAAGGAAGTGAAAAACCCTGCCTTTTGATATGTTAATTTGTTACTCTCAAGTCTTAATTGCGTTTTAGGTATGGAACTGTGGAGATTGAAGAAAGAATGAAGGGTACAAAGAATAAAAATCATCATCAAAATTGATGATCTAGTGGGGGCACCACAATATGCTTTTCTTTGGAGAGAAAGACACCACCACTACCAATGAGTTCATGACATTCATCCCCTCTTTTCCATTGCTTAATAAGGTTCAAAAACACCACAAAAGACATACCCTACATGAGAAGGGTAGACCCTCCCTTAATGATCTACAAGAGAACTATAGAGTTTACAATTCTTCAGCTAGATGTCGTAGTTGGATACAATTTACAATTTGAGACTATCTCGAATTCGATCAACTCTTATCCTTGAAGCAGATAAAAAGACTGGTGGAATGGGTAACACAACTAGTATATCCACAATGGTAGGTGAAGGGGATTTTTTTCCTATTCAATGTCAAGGACTGGGTGTCAAAAGAGTCACACACAAGCATGTGATGTGGGCTCCATCACAGGTAAACAAAGGCTTCTTAATTACTGTAATTTTTAAGAATAAAAAAACCATTAAAATGGTTGAAGCTGAAGATAGTAATTACTCCTTTTTTTTATTTCTAATTTGATCAGAGTTCCTTTTTTTATTTTTAGTTTGATCTCGTCTATTGATTAAGCAAAAACACGATGAAGACCCGTCTCTGTGCACTCCAAGGCTCTATAAATAACACTCCCCTGGTTCTTCTCAAACTATCCCTTGTCTAATCGAAGTTTATCTTCGTTTCTGCAATAAGCTTATGAGTCAGAGCTTGTCGTCTCTGCTCGCTGCCGTTTCCAGTTCCGCTGCGTCCTTTCTACCTGCTCTCTCATGGAAGGAGGAATCCATCCAGCGGAAGCGTCGGCTTTCAAGGACTGTTTCTCCTTAGCTTGGAGGAATCCTTATATCCTTCGCCTCGCTTTTTCCGCTGGGATTGGTGGTCTTCTCTTCGGTTATGATACAGGTTTTTTTTTTTTTCCCCTTTTCCTTTTTTTTTTTTTCTGAATCTTCTTGTCTGCTCGTTTTTTGAAATATTTCTTGAAAACGTCGAGGACCCATTAATTTTCCGAGGAACCAAGAGGATCATCACTTACACCGTAACCATGGATTACGTCTGAGCTTTTTCTCTTCACACTTGTTCCAGTCAAGTTTTCACCTTTAAGGTTTCAACCCCATGGACTTCTCCTATCCGTCTTAAAACAGATAAAAACGACCGCAGAAGAAGATATTTCGTCCTCGACTCAACTATGTTGCTCCTCTTCCATCTTTAACTCTTCCGTCATCTAAAACTGCATTATGGTTTCTTTCGATTTCATCCAGCTGGTTCGGATTGTTCCCAAGTAAAACAACCCTATGAACTAAAAAATTAAACAAAGACAAGAGTATTCTTGTTTGGACTAGACAAGTAGCAGTGTATATTTGGAAGCTTATCTTTTTCTTCTTCTTCTCCTTTTGTCTTGACTCATCATATTATTATACCCTTTGCCTGGTTTCAGGAGTCATCTCCGGGGCTCTTCTTTACATCCGAGAAGATTTTGCCGCTGTCGACAAGCATACTGTTCTGCAAGTGAGAGACTACTTTTTCCCAAAATTCCAGAAATATAAATCTTGATTTTCTGTTATTTAACTATTAAACGATGTAATTATTAATGGATCTCTGGACTTTTCTTCCTTGGCCCTGGTGCCTGTGATTTTTGACCTTTCAGCTCCATATCTTCACGCCATGTGCCTCATCTTGAAATAATGTTATTTATCTTGCTTTTTTAAGCGGGACCCATTAGATGTCGACAATTACGGTCACCATTTTTTTTTTGTTTTTCCTTGATTTAAATGTATTTTAATAATATAAAAAATACTAAACCTGCTCTGAATTTTTTTTTTAATTTTTGGTGGGCATTGATGGTTTATATTTGGATGATTTAAAAGTTTTTTTTTTTTTTGACGTAATTTCTTCCTTCTGATCATAAAAAAATGGAAAAGACGATCTATGTTTCTGTCTATCTATTATGGTTAATTTCCTGTTAATTATGACGTTGATCTGTATCTAACTACGTGGTTGCTTGCATGGTGTTTACAGGAGAGCATCGTCAGTATGGCAATTGCTGGTGCCATCGTAGGCGCTGCAGCTGGTGGTTTCATGAATGATCGTATTGGAAGAAGAAAGTCGATCTTGATCGCCGATTTTCTCTTCTTTCTTGGAGCTGTTATCATGGCTGCTGCTGTCAATCCTGGGATGCTCATCGTTGGCCGTGTTTTTGTCGGGTTTGGGGTCGGTATGGCGTCCATGACTGCTCCGCTTTACATATCAGAAGTTTCTCCGGCCAAAATCCGTGGTGCTCTTGTCAGTACCAATGGCTTCTTCATCACTGGTGGCCAGTTCTTGTCTTACCTCATCAATCTCTCGTTCACCAAGGTTGGTTTCTGTATTTTGATTCTGTTCATTTATTTTAGTCTTATTTTGAGATGATTGATTCTTATTTTGATACTGTTCGCAGGCTCCTGGGACATGGCGATGGATGCTTGGTGTTGCAGGTCTCCCTGCTCTCTTGCAGTTTTTTCTAATGTTCTTTCTTCCAGAGTCTCCCCGATGGCTGTACAGAAAGGTTTAACTTACCTCATATTTGATTTTAATGCTCTTTAAATTTTTTCTGATAGCTCTCGAGCTGTTCTCGAAAGTTAATACGCGTGATTTATTCCAGGGAAGAGAAGACGAAGCAAAGGCGATTTTGAGAAAAATTTACACAGAAGCTGAGGTAGAAGTAGAGATTGATGCGTTAAGGGGATCTGTGGACGCCGAGATCAAGGAAGAGGGCTCTGCTGAGAAGATCAACTTAACCAAATTATTCGCAACGAAGACTGTAAGGAAAGGCCTCGTCGCAGGTGTTGGGCTTCAGATTTTCCAGCAGTTCACCGGAATCAACACTGTTATGTATTACAGTCCAACGATAGTCCAGTTGGCCGGTTTTGCTTCAAACCAAACCGCGCTGCTGCTGTCGCTCATCACATCTGGTCTCAATGCCTTGGGCTCCATCGTCAGCATTTTCTTCATAGACAGGACTGGGAGGAAGAAGCTTCTCTTGATCAGTTTAGCTGGTTGCGCCGTCTCCCTCGGGCTTCTCACTGCCGTGTTTCATGAAGCTAGCACTCACTCGCCGCTTGTCAGTCGTGTTGAATCTTCCAAGTTTGATGGCCTGACTTGCCCAGATTATCAAACTGCTGGTTCCAAAACTTGGAGCTGTGTCACTTGTCTCAAGGTTTCCCATGACTGTGGCTTCTGTGCTTCCACCCTTGACAAGGTAATTTAATTACTAATCTTCTCGACTAATTTCAAGCCGTTACAGCAATTTAAAATTACGATTCCTTCTGCTTGTCGTCTTCTTCACCGTCACTTTTCCTTGACCTAGTTTTCTTTGTTTGCGTCTTTCATTGACTTGATTCCCTCTTCCGTTTATTAATCTAATTCATTTTAAACTTCCATTTCCATGATAGAGATCACTGCTTTCTGTCTTTCGTTGACTTGAATGCTAACTTCCGCTTATTAATTTCATTCATTTTAATTCTCCCTTACTGCAGATGTCTCCTGGTGCCTGTCTGGCTTCGAATTCGACGGTGAGGGATACCTGCCGCAAGGGTGAGAGGCTGTGGTACACAAAAGGTTGTCCAAGCAATTTTGGATGGTTGGCACTAATTGGATTAGCCCTTTACATTATCTTCTTCTCCCCTGGAATGGGTACAGTTCCGTGGATCGTAAACTCTGAAATCTATCCCTTGCGGTTCAGAGGAATCTGTGGTGGAATTGCTGCTGCGGCTTGCTGGATCTCCAACCTTATAGTGTCTCAGACTTTCCTCTCTCTTACTGAAGGAATTGGTACTGCTTGGACTTTCATGCTTTTCGGGATTGTCGCTGTGATCGGCTTCAACTTCGTCATGATCTTTGTCCCCGAAACAAAGGGATTACCCATCGAGGAAATTGAAAAGATGCTTGAGCAAAATACAATACAGTTGCAGTTCTGGAAGAAACGTTCAGATCAGAATGGCAAGGCATAATTATATGGAAACTAAGTATGGCTGTGAATGTCTTCTTCTTCCTTTGGTAGCTTGTTGAAGTTCACAGCATCTCTGCACCATGAATGGAGTCTTAAGTAGCTTGTTCAAGTCCACAGTGGCTCCCAGGCACCATTCCGTGGTGCACTTGAGGTTGGCCTGGAAATGTTTTAACTTGTGTTTCTTGTATCAGCTATCATGTCTTCGGCAAAAAAAATAGGCTTTAGAAATATTTAATGCTCTTCTCAAATTTTTGTTGGAGAGTAAAAGTAGTTCTCCGCCACCAATATATGGATCATTCTCTTTCAAATCTATTATCATGTGAATGAATGCCTTTCATCAGCTTAATATAAATAAATTCAAGTCCAGCAAGCAGCCTTCAAGTGCACTTCATGAAAAGAAAAAAAATTAAAATTCATATAAAGGCAGTGCAAACCAGGCATGGCCTCATTGAAATCCTGGTCGGGTTGCTCAGTTGATTTGGGTCACCAGAGTCCTGAAGCTGGACTAGGGAAGAGTTTGGGGAAACTGATGCCAATAGAAGGGGAGTCTGGTCTAGGTCGAATCGGTGAGTCATGTCTTCTTCCATCAAAACTAACATAGCTCCAACAAAATCCAGTCTTAGACTGGTGCAAGCTGCAGCTCTTTTTCTAAGTGTCCAAGGCATCTTAACCAACAATCTTCAACTTACTGCAAGCATGAAGAAGTTACAGGAGAACTGTTTCTTGCTCCAAGTTTAAAAGAAAATGGCCTTTCATCCATCATTCCTCAAGTTCATTGTCTAAAACTGGCTTACAATTTCTGAACCAACCAAACAACTTTTAATGAGTTCACGAACCAATTACCATGTATTAGTTACAAGGACAACAAGAAGTTTCAACAGACAAGATATGTCAAAATGCTGGTAGTCCATATCGACTTCTGACATGCTGGGCTTTGCTTGCCAGCAGAGAACAGAAACATAACATTCAATGAGCTTTCACTTCTCAAAGCACTCTCAAAAAGGAAATATGAACAATCAAAAACAACAGGCACTGCCGTGGTTGGAGATTCAAGGTCAATGATCTAGTATTTCTATCACAACCTCAACAAATTCAAGATTTAGGATAAAGTGATCTAGCATTTCTATAATAAACGACGGCAAATCTTACCAAGTATTGAAGAAATTCAGGATTATTATGAACAGGTTCATACATTACCAGGAACCAAAAGAAGGATTGACCTGTCAAATCTAAAACATTTCATAGAGGTTGTTATTTGCAGGTGAGACGGGAATTATCGTGAACTTCCTTCCAATCAGGCAGGGATAGTCTTTTTTGAGATGACATCAAAGGAAATACCATTTTGTTGGAGACGCTCTTGCAGATCGGTAGGACCAAAGACAATTCCAGGTGGATAAACACCTCCTTTTGGTAAATTAACCCTTGTATCCAACAGAGTAAGAGCACACTGAACTAGGATAATAGGGGTTGTAATGTATCCGATTTCTGGTCCTGAGACTCTCGTCACTATCTCTGTATCTGGTTTATTTCCGCTCAATCCAACATTACCATCATCATAACCCTGGGCTACAAACCACATTTTGAAGGTTGCACTATTCACCTCTTCCTCTGTGGGCCCTGTTTTCCGAAAGGCACCACCTGTGAAGAACTCAGGGTACTTCAATAGAAGTGACCTTCCGAATGCAGTTGAGCCGAATAGTCCAATGGAGATTCCGGTAAGAATGATTTTCACAAGACCAAACAGAGATTTTGATCCAATCTTTACTCCAAAATGGGCTGGCTTCACAGTCGACCAGAAAGCCTTTCTTTTTTCAATGTGGTCATTACTCTCTGTATCTCCAGGAAGTCCAGACGGATGTTCTGTAAGTGAGGCAAGTGTTCTTCTGACAACAATTGCATCAGAAGAGGGAAGCTTTACAGCCCAAAGACCAAGCTGTTTCTGGTGTTCAATGGTCGAAGCTTTAGAAGGAGGTGGTCCTGGAATCTGCAAGGAAGAGATACGCCTCCTTATATTCCAAATGGTACACAGGATTTCAATTTTGTAAAGAAAGCATGAAGAAAAGTGTGACATTAAACAGAAGAAAGTGAAAAAAGAAAAAGACTACAGCAGTGTAAAACAGTAAATTCAAGGTACTAGCTTTATCGAATTACTGAGTAACAGCTAAAAGAAAAGAATGATTCACAAATCACAATTGCTGCTGCTGTTACTGCAACTTAAAAAGACTTGAGGTAAGCAGAAACTTCATCTACAACAACGAAAAATCAATGCTTGAAGACAAATCGGTCTAATTTCACAATGTGATTAAATTGATTTAAAATCCAGACATCCACAAGCCAATGATAAATGGACTCATAATTCACAAGAAGACCAAAAATATCAATTAAGAGAGGCATCAGGAACCACATCCAACTGCTTGCATCTGATTCATCAACTCCATCCTAAACGGAAATACTCAACAACCCATCAGCCTACATCCATTTCCATCTAGTTGCAAATTCTGATAAAAAAATTACTTACTTTATCTCCTAAAAGCTCTAAAAAAATATAAAGCCCACAGTTTGATCACTTACCACTGGCCTAGGCCTCTTAGGTCTCATCCTCCTCATATCCTGCAAATTTCCTGCGCTTGCCACACCTAAAACTGCCGATTCAAAAGTCCCAAAGTTCCCGACGATTCTCTTGTTCGATTCCAAACTCAAATAAGCCTCTATCCGGTTGGGCACCGAAGCCCCCATCCACTGCCTCGAATTGTACATCACTCCTAACTCCGCCGGGACGGAGTCATAACCACAAGCCGAGATCACCAACGAGCCCATATCCGAAGCCTTGTCATGATAAAAAATTTCCATCTTCTCCATGAATTCAGGTTCTCCGGAAATGTCCAGATAATCTGTGCCTGCGTCGATGCAAGCGGCCACGACGGGTTCCCCATAGAGACGAAAGGGACCAACACAGTTCAAGACAAGCTTCGTCTGCCGGCAGAGTGAAGCGAGTGATGACGGGTCTACTATATCGGCTTTGACAATGGGAATCTGAGGTGGGTCAGCGGGGTGGGATGCCCATTTCAGGGATTGAGCTAACCTATCCGGGTTTCTGCCTGCTAGAGCCAGTGTTTTAAGGGGAGAGGATGGAACATTCAGAAATTTGAGGGCTTCCCTGATAACATACTTGCCGGTGAAACCTGAAGCTCCAAAGATTACGACATCGAAGAGCTTCTGCTTCGGTTCTGGTTCCATTGCCGTCACTTTTTCAAACAAGCCCAAACAGCGGAGGATGGCTTATTTATTTAGTATCAGAGAGCCTCGACTCCTGAGCAGGGTCGATGGATTCGATGCCCGAGGACAACGTCTTTGCTGTTTGTTGATTCGATTTTTACGATGATATCACCAGCTGGTTGATCACGTCACCTGCAACTGCAAGCAGGGCTGGGCAGGCGCATCTGATCACTATCGATAAACCAAAAAATCGAATGTTCTTGGGTAAGGCTGCAGATGGGATCCATATGCAACCGGATAGAAGGCATGTAATTTATTTATTAGTGAAAACTGTATAAGGCCAATAAAACCAAGGGACATTCATGGACAACATGGACAACATATGGACTCTAATGGGGTGATAGATACTGCTTTCTAATATTCTTTTACATTATTAAACCTATATATTTGAATTTTCTATTACTAATCCATGTTGGATTATTCTTTAATAACGTACATTAAACAATGATATCTACCGATTTGGTAGTAATAACTACTCAAATTGTATTATTAAAGGTATGTGCACCGACACTGACCAACTTGAGGTAAATCGTATCGTATGACTCAAAACAATGACATCGTTCTAAAAGTGTACAATGAAGACAATTACCTTGACTATTATAGGATTGTAATTGATATAATCAACTATGTTAAATACAAAGTAGTTTGGTGTAAACAATTGGAGAAAAGGTATCATGATTGAAGATTGGTATACTAATGTTAATACCTCATGAACATGGTCAAATGAATAAGTGGGTAGTGATCTATTCCACTCTTCCAGTGACTTTTGTGAGGAGAAGGAACATCAAAACGAAGACTAAGCAGACTAAGAACCAGTTTTCACAGAAGTGTTGTATTTCATAGAGAGAAACAAATGCAACATTATTTATGGATTATACAAATCGTAAACCCAAGAAGAGTGATAATCAAGGGGCCCAAATTTGGACCAATCAGACATGTACAAGGGCAACCCATGGCTACAAACTAGCTGGCTTTTAAAAGCCACAGAAAACTCCTACTTTTTTTTTTTTTTTTTTTTTTTTTTTTTTGTTCTTCAAGTCAAAAGAGCAGCAACGTTACCGGTTGGATATCTCTGCCTTGGGGCTCTCCTAGTTGTTTTCCCCCACCCTTGTAGGCTTATCCCCTCCCCTTCTACTTCACTATTACTAGGCTGCATTAGTGGACCAGGAGTGGGCGCAGGAGCAGGATCCAGAACCACCACATTCAAGCCTCTCTGCCGCCGCCCACCCCTTCCTGGACTATTCCACCTGTTTCTTGCATTCCTCCTCGCTAACCCCATCTGCCAAGAACAGCCCGAAGCTCTCATAAGCCCTCCAATTGTCTGCAGATCTTCTGTTACCTCATGCCTGGAAAGTGAGGCCAAACCAGGCAGAATATCCCTTTGGAAGTCTCTCCTTTGCCTTGCCCTTCTGTAGCCCTTTCGAGGCCGGGTCAGTAGTGGAGTGCGTGATGTTTCTTCTTCCTTTGGCGTCTCTCGCACCCAAGACTTAACACAGTACTCACTCAAATTGGTCTCAGTGAGCTTCAATGTCATGCTTTCAAAGTAATCGGATCCCTCATCAGACGAATCCTGATCAGCATCTATTCTTCTTTTTGACAGGTTTGTCATGCCCTCAAGATCAATTTCTTTTGAAGAAACAACCTCTGCAAACCAACCAAGAGAATCTATCAGAGCTACAGATGTGGGACAGTTACTTGTGCACTCGGAACTGAAATTTATGGCTGATGATATCGACAAAAGAGCTTCCGCTGCTGTTCTGGAAAGTGCCTCCCCTGAGTTCCCTTTCTCAACAGGTGGCACATTTAAGTTGTCTCCTACACGCTCCTCTTTCCTAGAAACTTCTTCAAACACAGGAGCTTCCAAATCAATCTGAGCTGTGACCTTTGTAACAGACCTTGAGGCCGAGGATGCAGTAGGAACCTCAACATCAATTTTACATGAAATCTCCAATGGATTTATTGGTTCCTTGCAAGCTACCATAGTGGAATTCAAATTAATGTCATATCTAAAGCCCATTGAGCTGCTGGTTTGCTCCAGCTTCGGCCTAACACTTACCACGCTGAGCTGACTCTCGGTGTGACATAAATCATTCTTCACACAGTCCTTGATATCTACTGTTTCTGATGGTTCCTGGAATGCGACAGACAAGCTAAAACCACAGCGTTCTTTCGATGTCTGAGATCTATCTAGGAGAGGAAAACCAAGAATCTTCTTGACACTTGGGCAGTTGGCAGTCTCTATCCTCTGCACATCAGCTTCTTTCGGATACTGAGTCGATATTAAATTCTGTATGAAGCAAGGGGAACTATCCATTTCTTTCTGTTGATTCTTATGCTGATGATTCTCAATCTTCGTTCTGAGCCAAGTCGGGCCAGTTGACAGATCTTTCCGATTTTCATTACCATCAATAAGCACAAGTTCTTTCGAAGTGAATCCATCATGAAAGCCTTTGGACAGACAGAGGTTTAGATTCATGTCCTTAGCAGACTTTACATCACTGCAATTCAAACCCTTCAAATATTTTGCAGGCCCATGACCATCAATTTGCTCATAACCTGACCTACCACCATCATCCCGATTTGACTTATTGAAACTGACAAATGAGTCCAACTGAAACTTCTCAATAGCAGCATAGGGATGTGAACCATTATTTCCTAAACAAGGGTGTGATCTCAAACTGCTGTTCAGGTCCCACTTCTCTGTAGTGAAACCAGGGTCTTGAGTGGATGAGCTAGATGTCTTACTTAAGACATCCAAAGTTGAAGATCCACCAAAATATGGAAGTCTCTGAACTGCAACAGGTATCTGATTTATACCTGTTGTAGACTTTCTCCAAGAAGAAATCGAAGAAGAGGCAGCTGCATTGGCATCACAGGTGGGGGAAATAGAATTAAATAGACCATGTCTTGGATAAGCAGCAGATTCCACGAAGTTAGAACTCATGTTCTCCTTAAACCATGATTCCCTTTTCCTCTGATCAGATACAACAAATGAAGGGAGCTCATGGCCCTTCTTCAACCCTGACTGTTTCAGTTCAGACAATAGGTTAAACTTCTCCCGACTAATAACTGGTGGGAAGGAAGATTGCTTCGTGGCATTATTTAGGCCTGAAAAAATAGTAACCGTTACCTGGTAAGAATTGAACTAAAAGAGAAAGTACATGAAATTTTATTTATATAGAACACTTTCTCTCTCTAGAAATTAAACAGGTGTAGAAGAAGATATGGCAGAACACCAAAGCATGCATATCAGTAAATCAAGTCATTCATAAAGAAATATCTATAACAATGTTTGAACTCTAAAAACATTTTAACAAGATACAGACACTTTAAGTGACACAAAGCAAACAAAATGTCACACATCATAGTCAAAAGAGAACCCAGCAAAAAAAATACATTTAAAGTGCATTTTCTGCTGTCACTCAATTTCTAACTGAACTGTCATTTTTCTTTTTTTTTTGTTTGGTTTCTGCTTTCAAAACTAGGAGGATAAGTCTTTTTAAAGTAACAACAAAGAAAATGCAGAAGAAAACCTAGTCCATAAACAACATGGCAGGCGAGAAGACCCATGAACCAAGCAGCCTACTTGCTAGAGTTTCTTGCCTACACCTGAGGCATAAAACTAATATACTTGTAAATCCCCATGATCTTTGATGAAGTACTAAACTTTGCCTGACTACCAGTACGGGCCAATATAACAATGCTACCACAAACAACACAAAATTCATCACTTTCAAAAAGAGTTACCTAGAGTAGCAAGAAGCTTAGTTAACTAGCATCCAGAGATGTCAGCCTAACAGGAGGTTCCACTGCCCAATCAACAGCCTTAAAATAGGAAATCTGCCAGGTGCAGATCCAGCATGCAAAGAGAAAGCCTAAATTTGCCTTACTGGCGTCATCTTCTTCTGGAGAGCAGCTACCCAGTCCAAGTGCACCCATACACATGTTGTCTTACAGATGATGCAAGTCTTCTACTGCTGCAGGAACCCTCCAGACTATGCTACCTAATTTTGTTAGCTGTAAGTTTACCCCATCTATTAACTTATGGGGTTCGCTTTTTAATGTAGAGATCTACATCTATTTCAAAAAAAAATATAGAGATCTACATCAAGATATTAAACTATAAGTATAGCCTATCCATGAATTTACAAACTTTCATGTTATTTTTATTCCAAAAAATGAATGTTTATATGTTTCAGCTGACATGATTTAGCTAATTGCAGACTAAAAATTCAATCAGAAAAATAGTTGCCATAGTGACAAACAGCTTGCCCTTAAGAAAACACAAGCAATATCAAAACAAATTATGAAACCAAAACTTCCGCTTTTCTGAAAATCATATCTTACCAGATTCCTGGTTATGGGACAACCATCCTGGTTTAGTTCCTTGATTCCCTACATGCAAAAAATTTGACGCATTCCCATAATCCCTGCCTTTATCATTATTTTGGAAGAAATCCCTTTGACAAGTAAGGATTCCGGACCTTTTCCTCCCCTCAGATTCTTCGTGATGAGGTCTTGTACCAAAATTTTTTACAGGAGCTGAACCTTCTAGTTCCTCATCACCCATCTCTTGCACAGGTTCATTTAAGTCTGCCAGACAAAGGGTCTCCTGTAAGTGGTTGTGTTCATCTCGAGTTCCAAGAGTTAGCTTCACATCATTCTCAATTTTAACACCAGCAGTTCTATTGATACCATATGCCTCTCCTGACAACACTTCATTATTTTTTTCCTCTCCATTTCCTTCCCCATCATCACTGTCAATGTATTCATCAGCTGGAAGTTGAAGGTCAAATGATTTTCTTGACAAACTCTTCTGTTTATGCTCTAGAATTTCACAATTCTTTGAACTCCCAATTTGTATCAGACTAGGAGGCAGTGACTTGCTCATTTCCTTGAGGAAGTTTAGAGAAGATTGTTGGTGGTCAGTTGCAGAAATAGACGGCCCACTGCTACCCAAGTTCATCATGGACAAACCAGGCAGTTGCCATGTCTTTTTGAAGTCCTCTGATGGCATACAAGAGGAAAATGGAGTTGAATGTGGATTAGATTTTGGGAATTGGCAAACTTCCTTCTTGTGAAGCTCATTCATCAAGTTCCTCTGAACTCTGTAAAGACGATGTAGTTCACAAACCTGGAGTACAGCAAATTGATGCATTGAGATGTAAGTACTTAAACGGATATTTAAGAAAGTGAAAGCACTTACATAAGAACCTAAAGAAAATCTACTTAAGAAAATCATTTAAGCCAAAACCCTGACTTCAGCTGTTAACTCAATTTCAGTACTAAAATAGGGTGATATTATGTAGTTGGCTCCATGTGTGACACCAACTTTTTTTGGCAATCTGGATTAAGCAACCAGCAATGTTTCACAAGTTCAATTGTAAAATCCAAATTCTCCATCCACGAAAAAAAACGTTAAGTATATATGATACAAACATAAATATAGGAGAGACAATAGGGTTTCCTACATACGTAGGCTGTACTCAAGCAAAAATTTATTTATTTCGATAAATCAGTCATAGTAAATAGCCAAATTCCACATAAACATCTATCAGTGCAAAGAATACAAAAAATCACCAAGTAAATCTTCATATAGAAACCTATACCAAACCATTAGATCAATTTGCTGTCAAACCAAATAAATAAGAAACCAAACTAAAAGTGAAATTAGATGTACCTGTCTCCTGAATACTGCTTCATGATGAAGCATGGTCTGCTTTAGCATTTCCTTATCATAAGCAAAGTAGCCATCCATCAAACTTGATGTGAAGCCATTATAACATTGCCCATTTTTCATCATTCTATCTTCATAAAAGAGTGACCAACTACCGGTGTTAGCATCCTCGTTAAGATCCTTCATAGAGTAATATCCTGGGAAATAGCTTTTACCGTGCACTTTTGTTCCCATGCCTGCTTGTTGTAAAGAATAAACATCCACATTTTTCAGAAAGCACTGCTTCATAGTATAATACTTGTGAAAAATTACTGTTACTTGCAAGTTGGAATTTAGAAAGGAATGCAAATGTCTACAATTTCAGATAAGCATGCACGTAAAAGTTCCTTCAATCAATTTGATATGTGATTCACCACAAGCATGATAATAAAAAAGGAAAAAACAACACAGGAAAAAATTTAAACAGGAAATACTGCTATCCTCAAATATTGAAGAGAAAAAGGGAAATGGTATCCTGAGAAAATGAGGACTACATCCTCTATTCAACAACAAGGTCAGATGTAATGGTCAACAGTTCATATCGACTTTACAACAACCAATGCAACGGAGACTCTATTCTGCACTAAAATACTTCAAACTCTTGCATTAATAATTAATCATGAAATAACAGGGTATGAACTGAGCTTAATGCAGCTTTAGCATTAAACTAGATCTAACATGAAATTAAGAAGATCTAAGGATTCGGTCCAATAAACTGAAATCTCAAACAGGAATTAGAAAAGCCACCAGCAACCTGACTAATTCCCACCAGATTAAAAACTTTCAAATATCCAAATAATCAAACTAATGATACAGACATCCATTGCTAATCAAATTGCTATTCAGGTGCGATAACCCTATAACAAGAGCTCAAAGCTTTCCATTACATAGGTAATCAATGGCATATACGAGTCCAAATTGTTAAGTCGGACCAGAAAATGAGATATTAAAAAATCAATCAGCTATTTTATGAATCACTCATGGAAGAGGTCCCATGGAAGCATTACTACAAACAAAGTAACTGAGAAATCATTGTCAGGGCTACAATTGGACAGCATTAGAACAATCAGATGAAACATATCAACAAGACAGCTGCTAACCATAACAACGTGAAACTGTCTCTGCTCATATGTACTCTACAATAACTACTTCACGTCAAATAAATAACAAAATGAAACAGTAAAATGGCCTCTTCTCTTCCATGAGAAGGTTTCAGGCAGTCTTTGTTTTTTAAGAACATTCAGAACAAGTATGAGACTTTATCTGGAATCCTCAGTTGGAAAAGAAACTGACTTCCAAATAGGTACGTAGCACAGAAAGCTCACACAGCATAACAGCATATTTCTGTATATAAACCAAAGAACAGGCCATATAGCTTTCGAAATCATCGTGAATAAAAAAACTCAGCTATACAAGAATCCTAATTTTCGAAATAAAAAAGAGATCCAGTCAATAGGTAAAGAAAAACTAAAAATAAGTTGAAAAATCAAGGCAAAGAAAAAAATGCAGTTTCAGAATTATATGTAAGAGAATCCCAAATTGCAAACCAAAGAACCAATCAGACGAAAACGAATGGTAACCCAAAGGTGAGTATTAGCCCACAGAAACTTTCCGGAACACTAGACGCCCATTAAAATCCAGACGTGAAGAAGGAAGCAGTGACACATTAAAAAATAATAATAAGAAGAAATAATAATAGAAATAATAGTAACAATAATTGTACCAAAAAAGAAAGAAAAGATACCTTTAACCCGATAGTACAGAAAAATTAACAATCACAACGGGCCACAAAATTCGAAATCAAGAAAACATAAACACCTAAAAACCAAAGACAAGCCATGGAAAAGTAACACGAAGTATCGGCGAAATAGAACTTTACCTTAAACCCAAATCATTCTTATCAGCCCTCTTCAAAAACCCGTCTTGGATTCAGAAAATCCAGGATGATGCAACCATCCAGACACCCAAAAAAACCCTCCATAGCAACAATTCGCAGTTGCAAACTGGCACTTTCAACAGGAAAGACGAATAAGGAATCAAATAACCCAGCAAAGACGTCGCAGAAAGCAAGCCCGAAGAGCGAAACTCGGGAAGTGGGTTCTTTAAAGACGCCATTGGAAGAAGCTTAGATCGTCATCAGGTAGAGAACAGATGGAGATTTCGATCTGCTGGGCCAGACTCTGAAAGACGAGAGAGAAAGAGGAGAGAGAGAGATCCCAGATAAGAAAATCTCCACAAAAACAAACGACCTTCCAAGAACAGTGACATGAAATTTGTCAACATCTGGTCTTTTTATTCCCTGCCTTTTCATCGCTCGTATCTCTGATTTACGCTTTAATTTTATAATTTTCTGGTGTTTGTGGGGTTTTTGAGGGCAGGGGCCAGGGAGTGAGCTGGGTTTTTTTAGATCCTCTCCACCTTCCTTGCTTTTGGGTATAGAAACAAAAATTATAAAAAATTTGGAAGCACACCTGCTTTACTGCAACACCAGCAACAAACTCCCAAATCTCCAAAACTGGCTATCCTTTTTAAATTTTTCTCTCCTCCTTTCGGATTTCTGTCTAATGGATTGAAAACAGTAGATACAAAGCGGGTCCCGACTCCCTGCAGTGTGTGATGGATCCGCCCTTCCCAAGTGCCCCCGCCATTTCCCATAAGCACAAAACTACCCTCTATGAGTTGAAAATCCTCCCTCTCATCATTCACTCCCTTTCAGGCAGCTTCATAGGGACCCACCCGCATCATTCCACATTATTTGACCGGTGCCTTTTCATGTAGATCGCCAATTTCGTTTCATCCTCTGATTGACTGCTTAATTTTAACAAGCACGATGAAGATTATGATTCCTCAGCGCGTTCGACCCAGACCATCGATCATGTCGATTCTTCTCTGTGGACGTATAAGATGGAGCATCTCCTTAGTTTCTCATAGTAAAGCTGCTCAAACCATCGGTTCCATTCAAGTACCCTCATGGGCATTTTGCTGAAGACTTGATATGGTAGATTCTCCCAACCCTCTTTTAAGTCTTTAGTCTTTAACACTACCACCTATCACTGTTGAGTAGATAACAAGAAAAAAACTGACTTTATCTTTCTTTTCTTCTTTTTGTTTTTTTTTTTTCTTGCACAGAGGGAGTTAAAGGGAGATGTCAAGAAATTTGAACAGTACCTTGTCTCACACAAATAACTGATGCATTTAATTCTCTCACAAGGTTGTTCAGATGCTCCAAAACCTACAAAATCCTTTTGCCTTATTAATTACAAAACAGGACTGTGTTTGCATATTGGCTTGTAAATCACCAAGTTTTGATTCATTTTTCATTTTTTTTCCAAGGCTTTAAGTTCTTTGCCTCTTTTTTAACCTCTTTTAAAAACAGTCTTGATCTAAACAATAAATATCAAGTTTATAAACAGAAAAATGTCAAATCCCCTGCACCAAGTGTAAAGGTATAAAGTGAAATCTCATTGATTCAAAGCAAATCAAATGAGGAAATAGATGAATGGCATCTACCCAGTCTGGTTTCTGGGACATGTTCAAACTCATTAACCCAAATGACTCATAAAATCATGATAGAAACTGTATAATTTTTTAGATCTCAGAGTCCCTTTGCAATGATGTGAAACCACCCATCAGTAGCATTAAATGAAAGATGTTAATGCCAGTGGGGTCAATTTTGTGAACCCTCACAACAATTTTTAGATCTTGGCTTGTACTTTTTACTCCCATCACCATGAATCCTTCTGAAAGAGCTATAAATTGCCTTTGCTCACTGGTCCAGTATTACCACAATAGTCCCACATTTCTGTTCAGTTTCTCTTCAATTGGCATCAATTATTTGCACCACAGCCCAGACTGAACCAAAATTCTTTCCTCCAGAGCTCGGACAATGGGACCCACTCGACTTCTTTTGGGATTTGGGGTTTCAGGCCGGAACGTGGTGGGTTTATTTTGGTGTTTGTGCAGATGGGCGAATCCGGCAGATTCGGAGAATGCAGTGGCAGTGGTGTGATTTTGAGGAATACTGGATGCCGTTGTCGGGAACCGTACACGGCCGGGGGCTTGCGGCGGAAATTCCTCCCGGGGGACGGTCCTTCTCCAATCCCGAGGTCGATCTGCGTCCCTCTAAACGACTTGTCTTAGGAGGGAAAATTCCCCCGTGCTGGGATAAGAATGACGGATATGCCACGACTGCCAAGTAAATGACATAAATACCCTCGAAGTGGTCCGTCTCCAGGAAAATTCTCCGTGGAGATCGGCTCTTATTTTAATTTTCTGGTCGTCGGACAAAGGAAAGAAAATTCCACGCCGCGTTGCAGAAGCCCCCGAGATTCTTGACAGTTGAGACTACTGAAGAATATTCTCTTTCTCCGCCGAGGTCAATTTCAGCAGGAGATTCGCCGGCTGCGCTCTTCCGGCCAAGCTCTTTGTGGGGGGGAGGAGATGTAATCAGGCGCCGTTGATCTAGAGACCCCCCAACCACCACGAAACGTCGATTGGTGGACATTTCGTGGGACCCCCAGTTTGTCATCTAACTCTTATACCTAACCTTAACGACAGGTACATGATTTCTGATCGTGAAAGAGTGTTGGAAGGAGGCTCTTTTCTTCCGGTCACCTTGTAAATCGATCAACTCTCAAACTTCACCTGCTTCCACATAACCACTATAAACATGTTATAAACCTCAAGTCTCAAGTTATAAAATGTGAGAGTCTTCATTCAAGTTGATCAAAAACCTTAAACACTGTTTAGTAAGAGTAGGTTTCAAGCATGCCTACTCATCCATCTTCCTTGTACTAACTAGAGTTTTAGACGTCAATGACACTCTTCTCCTAACCCTAGGGCCAAATCGACTTATAACTTCTAAACTAATTTTGACAACCTACAAGAAGATGACGATTCTTAACTTAAAACTGTAATAGGTTGTTGATGAGCTCGAAAATCACTAATTTAAGGTAGAAGTGTAACTACAACATGTTGTCACCAACACAGGGCAAGTTGGAAAAAATGAAAAACCAGATGGGTCATAGAGCACTATTGAATTTATGGAAAAGATAAATGCTTCATTGAGTTTATGTAATCATAGTACTTGAACCCCTATTTTTATGGAAAAGATAAATGCTTCATTGAGTTTATGTAATCATAGTACTTGAACCCCTATTCATATTAGAGTAAAGTAGTAAATTTTAATTACAATTAAATTACACTTGTCCAAATTATACTCAAACTCTAACACTTAGAGATAAGTCATAAAATAATTAAATAACTCAACATAAATAGAAGACTAGCGTAACTAAAACACCTTTAAATTGAAACTCTTCTGTGAGACCTGCTTCCATAATAATTTTTAACTCTGTAAGACTTCTTATTGTGTAGGACTCATCATACCATCATTGTATGGGCATAGGGTCTTCTCCTTGATCTATGAGCTTTGAGCTCATCTTCCACATCTTTTGGATAAGTGGGCCTTCCTTGGACTTATGGGTTTGGGCCCATCTTCCAACACACTTGGATATGAATGTCTTCCTTGGTCGTGTGGGCTTGGGCCCATCTGCCAATACTTTTTTTTTGGGAGAAAACAGGAGGAAGAAGAAGTTATGGACTTATATCCAAACCCTCCCCCTTAAACTCTATTTATAAATGAATAAATATAAATATTATAATTATGCCATTCACCATAGTAAGAGTGAAGAAGAGACAAGAAACATAAACTAATTACATTAGTACCACCCTAATTACATCATATCTTCCAACACTCCCCCTCAAAATGGGAGATAATGGTAGTGATCCCAGCTTGAACCAAATAACATATATGTAGTAATAAGCTCTATCACGGTGTCCCAACCCGAAATGGGTGATAAGTGGGTAATGTTTGTCATTCACAAGACGACCCATGGATACATATAAAAAGTTTCAATAGACTTAAAAACACCCATATATATATATATATATATATATATATATATATATATATATATATATATATATATATATATATATATATATATATATATATAAAGATAAACCAACCAAAGCAACACACAAGAGGTTGGCCTAAAGGGGTACGTGAGAGTCATATAAAGGATGGTAGGAGAAAGGCTACCAAATAACCAATGGGTAATGGGTAAAGAGGAAGATAAGATGTTGAGACAACCATGTGCTTTATTTTTCTAAGAAATTCAAATTCCGCATAAGACGAACTAAAGCCGACAACATTAGCAAATAATGAACCCAAGGGAAGTAACTGAGGAGTTCTTCTTTAGAAATAATGTCTCAATTATAGGAGTAGAAATGGGCTAATGCCCAAATAATATGTGCCAAATTTGATGTAGTATAACAGTAGATAACTGGCAAATAATAAAAGTCCTTAAGAGTAATAAGAATACATGAAATAATCTGTTGCGAGTCCATTAGTAAATAAAAAAGTTGCACAAAACAGTATGTAGGAATCGAGTAATAATCCAAGATAATAATTCAACCGGAGATAGAGAACCGAGTCGAACCGAGTAAGATATCAGACCAATATAGCTAAGTTGCAGGAAAAATAGGTATAAACCTTGTGACCCGGACCCGTATAACTGAGACAGGAAATAAGTGGGCCGAGTCAGGTTGACCTAGACCCGAGTTGACTCACTAAGTTGACCCAGAGCGAGTTGACTCTATTGACCCAACTTGCTGGGTTAACCCGAGCGGAACAGAATGAGTCAGCGCCTGCCTGCTAGGTTAACCTGGTGAAATAGATAACGCTCGGGTCGCTGGATTGACCCGACAAGGTCTAGTTCGAGTTTGGTCTTGACGCTCAATTAAATCCTTGGGAGATTAAATCAATCTGTCTTCGTCTTCCTCCCCGCAACGTTGGCTCCCGAATAGTGAGGGACAACAGTAACTTCAATCTCCAAAAATGGAAAAACGGTTGCAATGGGAAATAACCAGCAAAGGATCAGCAACTTCTGTTAGAGTCAACTTGGTTTGTTGGGTTTAAGACACTAATTAAATTCCCCTTCTATACTGCCTCGCAGAACCATGGTCGAGCAGAAACAGAACCTCGGTGGAATGAAACCTTGGCAAAAATAGAACCTCAACATAATGGAATGATAGAGGGGGTATCAGAAAAAAAAAATAACAGCCACGAGAAGAGAGTCTTCCAGATTAACAGCAACACAGAAATTTTCGAAGATAGCCAACAGATATCTAACACCCAATATGTCAGTGAAGAACAATGAGATTGACATTGTGTTTCCGTGATTTAGGCTTATCAATACTGCGGGAGAAAATCAAAGAGATATCAGCGTAATAACTTCTGGGGATTAATATGGAATGACAAAACACTTATCGGGCAGAGACTCAACAAATCAATCAAGACCAACTGGAAATACCAAGCACAATGGTAAATCTAACTTATATGCCATATTTGCAATCTTCTATAACACTTGAAAAGGACTTAATAATCTTGGGGAGAGCTTTTGATTCAAATAAGTTGCCATGGGAGCTGGTTGCACAAGGTTGGAGGTTGAGACACACCAAATAGTCAGCCTAAAATTTTCATTCAAAATGATTTTTGGTCCTAAAATAGCTTCATGTGCTAATGTTAGATGTTTCAAACACTCCAAAGCTTTATCTCTAGACTACAACTTTTTTGCTCTAAGTCATCAATGTAAATAGTTTCCAACATCTTGGCTTGAACTAGGGATTGTGGATGCCCATAGTGCAAGGAGAAGTCTTTAAAGCTGAATGAAAGACATAATTATATGCAAATTCCACCCATGAATGAAAATAGAACCACTCCCTTGGTTTCACAACTGCAAAACACTAAGGATACGTTTCCAAATAGTTGTTAAAATTTTTTGTTTGGCCCTTATAGAGAGATAGAGAGAGAGGAGGGGGGGGGGGGGGGGGGGGGGGGGGGGGGGGTTGGTGTGGGAGGGGCTAGGTGAGGATGGGATGTTTAGTGAATCGAAGAACAAATAACTCCTTCCAAAGACATTACAAAAATTACACAAAAAGATAACATTTTCAACATTCCATGAAGTTTTGCAACTTGTTTTACAAAAACTTGACAATAGACCTGACAAAGGAAGGATAAATAAGGGCATAAAAGTTATTGTACCTGCTAAAGCAATCCAATATCTATAATCAATATAATTGATTTGCCATGGAATAGAGGAAGACCTTCACTATGATCAACAAAAGTCTTCCCACTAATGTTGTGGAATGGGTAAGGGTTGCAGCAACCCAGTAGGTGAGGTGATTTTGTATTTAACTAGTTGAAAAATGTCACAAGAGGAGGCAAATTTGCTACGAATCCTATTATCACTTGCTGCAAATTCTTCTTGGCTGATATATAAACTCGATGTGAAAAATATTTTTTTGAATGGTGATATTAAGGAGGAGATCTATATGTGTCAACCACCTGGTTTTGTGATTGAGGGAGAGTCGATATACAAATTGAAGAAATCATTATATGGGTTAAAATAGTCTCCTAGGGCTTGGTTCGGCAAATTTAGCCAAACAATGTTGCAGTTTGGATTCCATAGATGCTTAATTGATCATTTCGTCTTTTTAAAGACTACTTTGAAGGAAAGTGTATTATTGGCAGTTTATGTAGATGATATTGTCTTAACTGGTAGTGATGTGGAAGGAATAAAAGAAGTCAAAGTGAATATATGCAAGGAATTCGAAATAAAAGACTTTGGACTTCTTCAATATTTTTTGGGTAATGAGGTCTTTCAGTCAAAACATGGGATTATCTTATGTCAAAGTATGTATGTTCTTGATCTACTAGAAGAGACAGGGATGATGGGATGTCGATCGGTAGATACTCCTATGGATGCTAACACAAAGTTTTGTGCAAACTCTAGTGAAGATGTGGATGTGGGAAAATATCAGAGACTTATGGGGAAACTCATTTATCTTACAGTGACCAGACTAGATTTAGCATATGCCACAAGTGTGGTTAATTAGTACATGCATAAACCACAAGTTATTTCACTGACTAGCTCTGGAGAGGATCTTTCGATATTTAAAAGGAGCTCCAAGCAAGGTACTTCTATATAAATGTCATGGTCACCTCAACATTGAAGGATTTGCGGATACATATTAGGCTCTCTAATATTTAAAAGGAGCTCCAGGCAAGGAACTTCTATATAAATGTCACGGTCACCTCAACATTGAAGGATTTGCGAACGCATATTGGGCTAGATCACTTGATGACTGGAAGTCCACTTCTGGGTATTGCACTTTAGTTGGAGGGAATTTGGTTACATAGTGGAGTAAAACTCACAATGTGGTTGCAAGATGCAGAGTTGAAGCAGAATACAAGGTTATGACCCATGTAGTTAATGAACTTCTATGGATCAAATCTCTCCTTACTAAATTAGGATTCCGCAAATTGACTCCTATGGAACTCTATTGTCTCAACCAAGCAGTCATCCACATTATGTCAAATCCAATCTTCTACAATAGAATAAAACATATTGAGGTAGACTATCATTTTAGATGAGAAAAAATTCAAACTAGCATTATATCTCTCAAACATGTTCCATCTCAATGACAAACGTCAGATATACTCACAAAGTAGATCGCATCCAAGATACAAACCACTATATGCAGCAAACTGGGTATTTATGATGTTTTCTCTCCCCTAGCTTGAGGGGGAGTGTTGAAAGATGTAACCCATGTATAGTGGCAATGATGTAAAATATCTTTATTTATTGTCATTTTCCTCCCTTCTTACGGTAAAAGGGCATTAATATAATTTGTAAGATGTTCAATGTTATAAATACATGTTGAGGGGGAGGATTAGAGATCACTTAACCTAATCCTCCTTCCCTCCTCTCACACTCTCTTGGCTGACCCCTGTTCTTTTCACTCTCTCCTTCTCCTTCTACTCGTGCACCTCTTCTCTCTCTCTCTCTCTCTACTCTCTTCTCTCTTAACTAGTTCATTTACTAAAAACCTCATGGGATCCAAAATCTAGTAGCTACTTCATGGGCTACCGCATGAAGGACATATCTAGTAGCTTGAGAGCCAACAAATTTTCCTTTGGGCAATAGATCACCACCCTCCTCCACAACTTTGGTGTGGACTTCACCGATAAGGAGAACATTGATATAACCCAGAACATGAGCATGAGGAAATAAAGGTTGACAAATTCGGATTTACCAAATGGAGAGGTCAGTGGGTTCCCAAAGACACCATTGTAGGAGGAAGGCTCCGAAGATGAGCCTAGTCCCACACTTTTGATCGCAAATTAGCATTCTTTTTGCTTACAAAAAATAGGGGGAGAAAGAACATATCAAACACTAAACTAAAAATTCAAAATAAAAATTGCATAGATTTAGGGGGAGCTTATTCCCAAATGTGAATTCAATCAATTTTTATGCTCCTATGAAAATGAATATTTTTTTTAGTTTGTCCATATTAGGTTTTGTCATCATAAAAAGGAGAGAGTGTTGAGTAAGAGTTGACTCCCATCCAAATTTTGATAATAACAAAAACTTAATCGATCAAAGTCTTTTCCTTCAACAGACACAAAAATCAAGGTCTATGCAAAAGAACTAGCATATGTATCTCAAGACCTCAAGCTTGATCAATTTCTCAAGGCATCTTGAAGAAGCACCTACAAGTGAAGAAACAAACAAAGGAAGATTAGAGTCTAAGCTATCTAGAAAATATCAATAACTATATCCATGTAAGAAAGTATCTCCAAATCTTCAAAATTGAGGTACAAGTGAAATTTTTGGAGCTATAAGATATTTTGCATCCATAACATGTTTTATTGATGCATACCCAACTTTCAAACGTGTTAGAATCACTTAGGATAAACTTTCAACATGTTTTAAATCCTGGATTAGAAACCTAGATTTGACATGATTGATCATTGTTTGCCAATGATCAATCATCCAAAATGTGTATTCGCAGAAAATATAAAGCATGATCAATCAATCAGGGGCGATTGATCGATCAGATAGAACTTGGCCAGAATGTGCTACAAAACATGATTTATCAATCTCTATGGACTAATCGATCAATTTTGTCCAAACATTAAAAAATTATAACTCATGACTGATTATACCAACAATATCGATTGACCATATATAAGAATTTCAATGAGGGATGTAATGCAAAAAAAAAATCATACTCTTGGTAGTGATTGATAATACATGGTTTTCCACAACTAGTAGGATCAATGCATGATTGATCGGTCTAGGTGGATTGATCGATCAACTTAAAATTTTAATTTGCTAGACATGCATTGATTGATCATTGCTTTAATCAATCAATGCATCAATCAATCAGCCTAAAGTCTGACAAAATACACTTGTTACACATGATTGATCAATCATTACTTTTCATAGATCGATCATTGAGTTGTCAAACTTTTTGCAAATGACCAAAAACGACTAGTTTGGCTTTGGGAAGCTATAAATACCCCACCAAACGTACCTTGGAGGGGTTTCAAAGTATTTATTTTCAAACCTACCCTGATCAAGACATCCATTACTTGAATTTCTTTGCAAAGTCCTTTTTGAGAGAGAGAAAAGTCACCCACCTAGCAAAATATTCATTCCTCTCAAATTTCTCCTTGCATTTCATTTAATCAAGCTCCAAATACATTTTTATTCATGCTTCAAAGTTGGAGACTTCGAGATTTCAAAGGGAAAGGTTGTCTCTCTACCAAATACAAAGGGTGTAAGCTTTTCTTCTTTTGTATTTTTGTATTTCAATTCATAGGTTTATTTAGGACCTTTAATTCTGGATAGAAGAGCTTCCCAAAGGTAGAATCTTAGGGGAGATTGATGTAATCGAGTATTTGAGCATACCTATAGCGTAAAAGATAGGTAAAATCTATTTTATGTAAATTTCAGCTAATAGAGCTAATTAGTGAAAGTTTTCAAGCAAGGGTTCTTGGGTTGTGAATACCACTAGGGGAACATTGATAACAAACCATCCATGTGTTGATTGTGGTGAGTGCATAGTTTATTTTATAATTGATTTAATTTTTAAATTAGCACATGTTAATTACCTAACCAATACTACCCAAAAGACCGGCTTGTCAGGAGCGGAAGACATAGGTTCTTAACCTAGGACCATAACACCACACCCACCGTCGTGAGGTCAATGACCACGACAACCTACACTGGAGACGACCCACTTCTGATGACGACCCACTCTAGCAACGGCCCTAAGGTGCGGGAACACACTCAGGTCGCCCCTTCCACTTATAGCGATGGCCCATGGTGCGAGAACACACTCTGGTCGCCCCTTCTACTTATAGCGATGGCCCATGGTGCGAGAACACACTCTGGTCGCCCCTTCTACTTATAGCGATGGCCCATGGTGCGGGAACACACTCTGGTCGCCCCTTCTACTTATAGCAATGGCCCATGGTGCGGGAACACACTCAGGTCACCCCCTCCTCCCAGGGTTACACACGCTGCTTGCAACACACGGGAATCAAACCCATGACGTAGCGCTAGCTCTGATACCAAATGTTAAGCACCTAGCTAATACTACCCAAAAGACCAGCCTATCAGGAGTGGAAGACATAGGTACTTAACCAAGACCATAACAACACACTTGGTTCAAATTGAAAACACCATTTCATACCCTCCTTTTCTATTTGTTGGTTTGATGATCTTAAATCATATAATTTTGATGATAACAACCAATTTGAAGATTAATAGTGTACCTTAAAAGAATGTTTCAACATGTAATTCCAAGTTGAAAGGCATTAGCAGTACCAAATGTTCAAATATAGAAAATATTGTGTAAAGACAATGGCTGAGTAAAGGAGCCTGTAATCTTTATTTGAGCTTGTAATTTTGAAATTAACCTATTGAGCAGCATTGTATATAGGTGCTAGTGTAAGTAAGTAACTCTTACATGTGTTTGGGCAAGGTAGTGTAGGCAAGGTGACCTTCCCTCAACACAATTTATTGAGAAGCCATTTGTGGTTATAATTGAAGTGTAGAAAATCCAATGTCTAGGTCATTGAGACTCCTGAAATCTGTAAGTGGGTCTAGGCTTGAGAAGCCTAGCTGTCTATAGAAAATCCCAAGTGTGGATCTAGACCGGTGAACCTAGCATGTTTTAAATCAATGTGAAGGCAAGCATTCTAAATTGGCTGGTGTGACTAATATAGTGGCTTAAGTCTCTATGTGGACAATAATAATTTGACCCTTAATGATTAATTTTTATAAAATGCTATTGGCCATTTTACATTGTTGTTTCAACTACAAGCTGAAAATACCTTGGGAATGGACGTAACGACCTAAGTTTGAGTTACGAATTAGTATAAATAGTTGAGTGTTTATTGTGTGATTGTGAATTTTAGCGTTAAACTTAGTTTAAAATCAAATTACAAAAAGAATCTCCATAAAAAAGGAAAGATCATACATAGCCCAAAAAAGAGAATTAAAATTTGGTATTAAATGTGAACAGGCCTATTCACCCTTCCTTTAGGTTAATTTGTTGCTTTCAAGACCTAATACCATTCCCTTCCTCTACTTTTGATTCAAAGAAATGGTGAGATGGAATGCCTCACTCCCTCTTTTATGTTCATCATGGACTGGTTATAAATTCTATAGAAAGCTTTATGAGCCCATAAAATAGACCTTAAAGACTTGAAATTCATGAGAGGATGATTTTATAACTCTTAAATCACTCTTGTCCCTCCCCTTTCTGAAAAGGTGAAAACATAGTCAGATCTCACTCTTCTCTTTATTTAGTTCTTTTGCTTCCCTTCCACCTCATTCAGCAACTTCTCACTCTATTTACCAACGTCCAATTCAGATTGGGCAATAAAAGAATCTCTTCTGTAAATTCCAATAATTAGCAAATATGACAACAAACTTTTTGAAGGAAACCGATAACTGATGGGTCCATTACTGCCCCTAGATGCCGTCTTCAACCTCCATTTTCTTCCGAAACGCCAAGATTAGTATTTTGAATACTTTGCAGATTATCACGTGAAGACCCGTCTGCCATGCTCTCCTAATCTTCTCGTCTCTGAGAAGTGACCCCCCCACTGTCTGTGAAAGATGTGAAGAAATACAAAACAAACTTAAAGAGCAATGTAGCTTTTGCCAGTCCAATCTAAGTGACAAGTGAATAATGAAAACCATTCCTTGTGCCCAGCAATTGGGTGCAATCTGATGAGCTTAGAGCAAGTGGTCTGCGTATGCAATAACTGAGTTGAAGGACAGATCAAAGTCTGAATGCGGTTCCACTGGCTGTTTTCAAGTCTCGCCCTTGCTTGCGTTTTAATCATTTGAGCTTGCTTTAGATAAAAAGGAATAATGTCATAGTTTCTTCTGTCTGAATCGTTAGCAAGTTTGAAACAAGCTGTGGGTTTTCTTTGCCGTTTCTAAGTTGCCATTTATGTCTTCAGAGCCTCAAACAGAGTTAAAGATCACGGATCTTGGTTAGCAGTTACAGTTCATTCAAAAGAAAAATCTTCCAGAGATGTTCTAGGCAGTTTTCTTACAAAAAACACGGCTATTCAATCTCTTACTAAAATGCTTACTACTACAACAACAGCTAGCATACAGCTAGTAGGATACTTTTTCTCATCGCAGCAATAACAAGACAGCGTGCATCATATCGCATACAAAAACTTGAAAGGAAGCCAAGCTCTGGTTCTAGCATAAGGGGTTGTTGTCTTTGCCTCGAGTAAGCTACTTCTCCATTGAATTCGAGGATGGCTTAGTAATGGGGTACTTCACTGCATTCTTAACAACCTTCGTGAGAGCCGCCTGGCCGAGATCAAGCCCACAGACATCGGCGAGTTGAACAAGATAGAGTAGAACATCAGAGAGCTCCTCCCCTAGATGTTCCTTATCCGACGTAGTCCAGTTGGGAAGTCCTCTGGCAACCTCACCTTTCCACTGAAATATTTCTGAGAGTTCTCCAACCTCACCAATCTATACAACCAGCAGAAATGGAGTTAGCTTAGTGGGAAATGAAAAATAAAAGCCTCTGTAGCTGATAGCAAGTGCCTGTAATCTGTTGAAGTTGAGCAAGGCTTACAACTTACCAGGGCTAAGAGAAGGTTTCTTGGGCTGTGAAACTGATCCCACTCTCTTGCTTTAGCAAACTCTGCTAACATATCTCTCAACTCCACCAAGGTGACATCCTTGGCTTTCAACGGAAACTGATATGAACTTTCCATTTCTCTACTTCACAATGAGACCACTCTCCCCCATGCAAACTCATATATAGAGTGAGATGAGTGAAGGTGTGGGCGTCGTCAGGGCTCGTTTAGCTGTGGAGTTAGTGGCGCTTGAGTGGCTCTCCAAATAGTATCACATGTGAAGCTTGTTCAAGATGTCCCCATTTTCCCTGTCATGACTTGATGTCACTTACTCCTATAAGCCATTTCTTATTCTGGGTCGGTTCCTTTGTCTCTCCATCTTCTCCCTACTTGCAAAAGGAAGATCTTCTTTATTTCCACCAAGGCCTATAGGTTCCATCTCAGGGAGTTTGGCTTCCGTTCAAACTGATCAGAACGTGGTTTGAAATCGATAGCTTTGAACTTAAAGTCTTTCAGACGATTAGAATTCCTAATCCGGTTCGTGTCAGATGAAAGATTGCTGGTTCTGTTGGCTTCTATCACTTATCTCCCTTGATAAACGAGACAAAACTATAATCATTGATGCTCTTGAGTGTCTTATTTACTCGTTTTCGCGATATGAACCTTCCAAGCTAGAGTAGTCTTACAATTGATGCCCATATAATGATTCCCAGCGTGCCAGACTGCCATGGATTATCTGAGAAACCATATCTTTAGCCTCTAGGAACTATGTTGAGTAAAAACAGAATAGTCATATTAAAAACAGAGAAAGGATAGCTTGTTGGTGATTTGGTGGATCAAATTTGACAGAAAAACAGTCTGAAACATCATATGCACAAGTTGGATAAGTGGGTAGAAGATGCCAACAGATTATTTTTTAGGATTGCCCTGGAGGATCTGATGACTGTCCATTAGCGGAGGCAATGAGATTTGTTGATCTTCTTCTTCCTCCATCAAGAAATGAAACAAGACTTGTCACCACACCTTTCTCTCCCCCATTATGCCTAAGATCTCTTCCCACAACCCCCCACTTCCCACATTATCCAAGCAGATCAGGTTTGGGCTGCAAGCGACAACCGTCCAGTAGCCAGCCCTAATTTCATCCTTTAATTGATCTGTTTCCCACCCACAATACCCATCAAAGAACCTGAAGTCCCTTACCCCCACAACGTCTCTCTTCACCATCTCCGCGGCGCTCCCCATTCTCCCCCTGCCCCCGTAGTACAGACCCATCATCACCTCCTCAAACACATCACTCTTACCCACCTCGCCATCGTTGTCATCCACCTTGGGGCTCAACAAGAATAGCCCGTCTTCGAGGGGGCCCCCGAAGAACAAGGGCTGATCGGAGAAAGTGCCCTCCACGTCAAAGGCAGTCGATTGTGTCTCCTTGATCGACATAAGCGACGGCCGGTTGAGTATGATGCCGGTGGGGCCCCCTGAGGCTGTTGATAAGAGGAGTATGACTGTTTTCTCGAAGATGTGAACCCCGTCACTCTTCTCGGTAGCCATGAGGACGCACCCTAGCTCAGGTTCATGGATGGGGTGAGCTCACTTTTGATCGAGCGTGACTCGTGGGTCTGGGGCGGGCCACGCCACCTGCTCTTCCCGCCACCAGCCGCGCTCTGAAGAACCGCCAATCGGACTCAATCACGGGCTCTCCATTCTCATCTCGTTGCGAGGAATTGAGAAGGCGACCGGTTTGGGGGAGTACCGGATCAGTAACATCATTTTGCCAATAAACGCGAAACATGTCTAAATCTTTGTTTAAATCCAATTTCCAATCGCTTCATTTCATTTCATGTTATGTAATGGCACTTCGGCGTTAGATTATGTCACTGTTGCAAGAGATTTAATTTCTCTATCTCGGAGACGGGGACCCGGAAATGGTACCCAAAATTCTCACTAAAGGTGAACGTGTTTGTTTGATGATGGCAATAATGGTGGATTCTTGTCTTTCAAGAGCAAGAATGCCACTGCCCTAGCGTCCTAGACTACTCATACCAGTCTCGGTTCAATTCTTCTACGCCTACGTCACCGGTAAACGTAAAATAATTGCAGAAACAGAACAAAACCCAGCGCCAAAACCACGGAGAAAGAAAAGAAATCACTTGCATGCAACGGACGGAAGACGGCTACTGCTCTCGACAAACGGAGTGAAATTTCTCTTTAGGAATGAAATACCTCTTCCAGCTTTTAGAGGCGACACAGAATCCAGGGTAGCAGCCATCATTTTGGAAGTCTAGTAACAAGCGTCCACAGTCACAGTCTTCATCTACCCCCTCTGTTTGTGTAGGAGACGACGGGCTCGGAAGTTCTATATTCTAGAGGGGTTTATCTTCCACCACACGTCCAGAGGCTTGTCCTGAAGCCAGAGCTGGAATTCCCGGTATGGGCAAACGGATAAAAGAGATTTACAAGAGGGAGGTCGGAATGCCACGTTGAGCGGTGGGATCATCGGAAGTCCTTGGAGATTGAATCAAGCTCAGGATAATCCAATAAAGGAGCTCCGGTCTAAAAATTCAGATAATAGTAAACCTTTAAGTTAATGTAATAAGGATAACTAAAACGAAGTTAATTATTTAATTAAATTAAACTATTAACTAAAATTACTGTAAGAATAGTGTAATTAATAGTAATTATAATAATTAACTAATTTACCTTAATCAATTTTAATGACTAATTAAAATATTATGTTTTAGTTAATTAATCTATGATTAATAGTAATGTTCAACCTATAATCTTAGTTTAATAAAAATGATTAAATTTTAATGTAAATAATTGGATTATTATTTTGAAGTATTGACAGTTTATGGGTCTTTTTTGAAGATTTTCATTATTTGATACGTATTATTAGGTCTAAATCCATTTCAGCTATTACTATTGTGTCTCTTTGGGTGAGACATTATTATTGAAGGACTTCTCAGTTGTTGATTGTTGTCAGCATTGGTTATTCTAATGAAAAAAAAGCACATGGTAACCCTAAAATATCATCTTCCGGGTGATAACCCGTAACTCCCCTTAATTGGTATTTATTACTCCTACCATTTGAGAGTCGATGCCCTATGGAGGGATATCGTGATGGATGAGTTTTATTATACTTATGAGCACTGTGTATAGATCCACTACCTACAAAAGATAGTAGTGTGTCCTACATCTAGCATGAGTTATGATTGGAGTATAGGGCGATGTCATACGGCTTGGAGTGATTTTACTCTCACTTATCTTATGCCAGTTGGGCCTCATAGAAGAGACCACTAGCGTGAGAGGGAGTGTTGGAAGATATGGAGGATTGTCATTTTATACCCGAAGATCCTATACACCATTTGCAATAAGCTGGAAGTTCATGATGTTCTTTCACCCTCGGCTTGAGGGGGAGTGTTGGAAGATATGGAGGACTGTCATTTTATACCCGAAGAACCTATACACCATTTGCAATAAGCTGGAAGTTCATGATGTTCTTTCACCCTCGGCTTGAGGGGGAGTGTTGGAAGATGGACCCAAGCCCACACGACCAAGGAAGGCCCACACATCCAAGTGTGTTGGAAGAAGGGCTCAAAACCCATAGACCAAGGAGAAGGCTGACAATCCCAAACAATGATGGTGGGCTGGTAAATAAAAAGTCATCTCATAGAGATGACATTAATGTAATTAAGTTAAAGTTTTAGGGGCATAATTATAATATTAGAGGATTATTAATCTATAAATTGAGTTTCAGGGGAAGGGGTAGGGCATAAGTCCATAACCTCTTCTTCCTCCTGTTTTTTCCCAATGAGTCCCTTTCTCTTATTCTCAATGAGTTAAATCTATGGAGTCCTAAAAATCAACAAAATTATTAAGTAATAACAACTAAATTATAATTTAATGAAATAATAATAATAATAGTAACCTATAATTAATAGTAATTATAATAATAAAATAATTACATAATTATAATAACAAAATAATTACATAATTATATGATTGGCACCGGGTTTATGTGTTTTGTGTGGTGTATATTGTTGAATTTCTAAAAAAGTAAAAAACTTTACTAATTTGATGTAATTTGAGTACAATGGGTCTCTATTTATAATAGAGGAAATAAGTAGAATCTAATTACAATTAAACTACCCTTATCCCAATTATACCCAAAGTTAAACACTAAAAGATAAGTCCTAGAACAATTGAATAATTGAACATAAATAGAAGAGTAATATAACTAAAACACCTTTAAGCGAGTCTCTTAGGTGAGACCTCTACTTGTGAGATTCTTGTAAAACTCCACCATATTAATTCTGGCTCTGTGAGAGTTATTTAGACTCTTCCATATATGCTCTTCAACACTCCCCCTCAAACTAGCATTTATAACTTCAGTTTGCAATAAAAAAGATTTTTAGTCTTCAATATTGGTCTTCCATTTTCTTTTGCTAAAAAAAAAATTCTTCATAGATGCAAATAACTTCATTTTTGTTCTCCCTTTTTCTTATAAATTTTGGTCACACAAATTACCACAACACCTGGAACAAAATACATTTTTCTTGTACTTCTTCATCTACTTCTCCCCCTCAAGTTGGGGACAGCTTGGACAAAACACAATGTGGAGAAAAAAACCATTTCTAACTATATGATAAAGCTTCATACACTAGTAAAAAACGATCATAGTTTGAAACATACTTCACTCAATTTTAAAGGCAGAAAAACGGTCCAACTTTAAGGCTTAACAATGAGACTACTCACTTTTTAAGGGTAGGTCAAACACAAATCACCTATTTGGTGAAGAATAAACAACTTGATTCAAGTTGGATGTTGGACACACTCCTATAAATTTTAGGTAATGGGTCTAGGCAGTGCTCTAAAATGATAAAAACACAAGATAATATACTGAAGAAATACTAGAGAAAAATAATTTTAACTTGAAGGAGGCAACTATGAAACACAAACTTCCATAGTGACCTTTTTTTTTTTTTTTTGAAAACTAGGGGAAACTATAATGGTAGAACGTAATAAACTTGACCAAGTATAACATTTTTTAGTTGACCACAATTTTTTAGAGTTAACTATGCAAAAATGACCAAGTAAAAAAATAGAACTTGAAAACAACATTGAAGCAAGATATTACATACCTTGAATAAGCACATCATGGAGTGATTAAGTTTGATGAAAAAATTATGATTACAAGAGAAATTTGGTTAAAAAGTCGAATTTTAGGAGAAAAGGAAATTCAATTTACATCAATGCATGGAGAGATAATAGGAGAGAAAATAAAATAAAAAAGATTTGGACAACTTTCTGTTACATGGATTGAGTTTTGATATACATTATTGAATCCTAAACTCTAATCTTCACATTCTCTTCTTCTTCAAGGGTGCTTATTCAATAGTAGACTTTCCATGATACTTGAGGTCTTGAGTAGACTAGATTCGTTTTGAAGTTTTAGACCTTGACATACATATCTCTTGAAGGTAAAGTGTTTGAAATACTTAGTTTACAAATTGTCAGTCGTATTAAGTTTTGTTATCATCAAAAGAAAAAAGTGAGTTAACCTATGGTCAATATTAAGCACACTTTGTTGGCATATATTAATTTGGTAATTGTATGAGTCAATTTGGCCCAGGGTCTCCTCTCTTGTATAGGCTTGCTTATTTGCATTGGTTGTGTATCTTTTGTATCATCATCTCCAAAATTGCCCACCCCGTGAAACTTCTTTGAGGTCATATTTGGTCTAACTTGTTTGTTATTTTTATAGTTCTGCGATTACAGTCTCCCCTATTTTTTTTTTTTTAAAGAAGGTCAAACTCATTATTGATTTGATAAACAAGTTATTATTATTTTCTTTAAAAACTTGGTATGAAGTAGAGTGTAGCATCGCTACCACCTTCCATCTAAAGTTTCTAGATTATTTAGAAAACATGAGTGTTACACAGTTGTTTCCTTCTAGTTAAATTATGATTGCTACTCATAAAAAGTTACTATTCCATTTTTATGTCTAAAATTAGGTTTTTTACGACTTTACAGTTGAGCGATTTTTTTTTCAAACTATGAGCGTTTTGTAATATGGTTATGAGTGGTTTTCTTCTACCATATTCGTTTTGACTAGTTTATGGAGTTTTGTAATATGGTTATGAGTGGTTTTCTTCTACCATATTTGTTTTGTCCAAGTTGGGTTTCTATGTCTTTTTTTTATTACTAGCTTAAAGGGGAGAATAGAAGGAGAAGTATGAAGAATGAGGTAAGTGACATAATCTATCATAAAGAAGTCCACAAGTTGTGGTAATCAAAATTTATGTGACCAGAATATCTTTGTCACATAAAATTTGATATCCTTGCCTATACGAATTTTAAAAAGTACTCCCATAATGAATTGAAAGTGCTAGTGACATTAAGAGCTCAAAAAGAATTAAACACCAAGTAATTTTGTGTATTAATTTGAATATTTAATGACTTGGTTTTTTATTGGTGGAAGTTTGATCATGAATTGTCACATCATTAAAGGTTCTTATTTTCACATAAATTGTATGATTTGGAAGAGTTCCCACCTTGAGCATAGTTTTTCAATACATCTATTGTATAATCTAATATAGTAAGAGCTACTAAATTATGGGTACATTGACATTAGGATTGGGTGTATTTATTATCAAATGGCTGATTGTTATATTTATTCATCAAGAGGCTTAGGTGTGATTCAATTAGAAAAATCAAGTTACATTTAAAATACATCCGGAATATAGGAAATTGGTTACTAGATATATAGTAAGATTTTCAAGTATAGATGTTGGTTGATAAATGAATGCGAAGAGTTCCATGTGAAAGAAGGATTCCCATGAAAAATGTGAGAAATAAATGAAAATATAAAAATAATAGAATAATTTTTTAAGTATCCCATAAAACATGGTTGATCCAATACGAAGAACCATGTTATCTCAACCGTTCGATCATGATTGGATGACTGAGAAAGCCTTTGATCGGACGCCTGCGATAGTCATCGATTAGAATTAGATGGCTGAGATAGCCGTTTCGTACCAAATGGTTTTTCGTATTGCATCAAACCTCTCCCATAAAATTCTTTAAAATTATGTAAAGATGATGATTGAGAATGAATGAGGACTAGGATGGGCAAGCAAGAGTGTTCTTGTCTCTTGATAGTAAGATTGCAGGAGACGTGGCCAGGATAACTATGAGATTGTAAGATGAGAATCATAACTTTATACTTGATGTGTCAAAATTAAAACCCGTACAAATAATAAGTTGCAAGGTGTTCTGAGACCATTGGAACGTTGCTGGTAGCAAGGCATGGGGAGCTTTTAAATAAAGACGTGAAGCATGTGATGGCCTTTTAGAGGAAATCAAAAGGTTTTATTAGATATTAATGCCCTTTAAACTGGCATTTAACATTGAAAGAAACATATGCATGAGGCACCAGAAGGGCACTCAGACCTTGCATAGTCATTAATGTGACGACCCAGACAAACTTCTCTACAAACATTCGCTGCGTCCGGTGAACTACACTTTAACTCTTTCACCGTGTCTGTGCAGAACGATGCAGTGCTGTTGCCACCTATCAAAACCCAAAAAAAAAGAAATACATGAAGCCAGTGCAATCTATCTCTCTGCAGAAGAAATTCCACTAGAGCCGGTTTCTGAAAAGAAGAGAAAAACTAGAATTGGTTATAGTATACATTACCCAGAGAGAGAACGACGAGAAGAACAAACAGTAATGGAGCAACTGCAACCTTCATCTTTGCTTGTATAAAAAGAAGACGACTCAATGGATGGCACTGTGGTCTCTATTTATAGTGTGTGAATAGCCATGGCTGGAGTTTTTTTCTGTATACCAAATCTCTAAACGGGAAATATCATAATTTCTGGTGGCAAATGACAGTGGGTGGGCTGGAATTACCTGAAATGGTTTTCTTTTTTTTCGATATTTGTTGTTCCTTTCTTGTTATGCATATCATTTAATTTCTTTCATTCAATGCCTTTTTGTTTTTTTCTTTTTTGGTCTGATGTATGTGCTAGCATTAGGCTGGTCTCCTGAAATCACAATAAAAACTTTTTGCAAATTTACCTGGCAGGAGTTGATCTGCCTGCTAAATTTGTACTTCTACATTAGTAGTCCCCAATTTCTCAAAAGTCTTACAAATATGGATCTTGCGTTTGTCTATCTCCTTATGAATGGTTCATATATAATGTTTTTGAACTAAGTGGGCTTAAAGTTTCTATAGGTAATGAAAAGTCAACAAAATTCTAAAAGATTCAATGAATGAGAGGATGACTATGATAGATGAGGATCAAGAAGGGCTAGGATTAGAGAGTTCAAGTTTTAATAGACAAAACATTTGAACTTAGTCAATTTATATAAGAGAATATTATCCCTTAAGTACTTATGAGATCGCATATAAACTTGTTTAGAATCATCATACATATCAGTTAGAAAAATGTTAAAGCACTTATAGAGAAATTCTCATGCTTTATAAATATATAAATTTTTATCTCGCATTGGAATGATCGATCAGTCATAGACCGTGATCGATCATCTAGAACTGTGCAGGCTAGAAATGTAAAGCATGATCGATCAACCATAGTCAATTGGTCGATCATCCAGGACATGGCCATTTCATACTAAAACGCATGATTGATCCTCCCACAAAGATTGATTGATCATAGTTGTCCATGCAAAGCAAAATTAACATGGAATGATCGATCAGTCAAAACCTTGAAAGGGACTTCAAGCATGATTGATCAAATGAACCTCTGAAAACATGAAAGAGAAGATAAGACTTATATTTGCGGGAGAAAATGAAATCTAGTCTACTTTATATTGCAGGAGAAGAAAAATCAAGTCTATATTTGGCCAACATTCAAAGATATTTTTAACGTAGAAGAAGCTCTAGCTAAACCAAATGCTCTTGCGTGGATTATTTTGTTTTGTCACCTGTGGCAAATTGTCTTCCTGTAGCACAGTAGGGGATTTATTTTTGCAGACTATGACCAGAGAAAAATACAAGTTTCTTCACAGTTTCCTGGTAATGAATATGTTGGTGACTTTTCATCAGGGGAACAGGTAAGTCTGAAAAGTAATTGCAACAGCCGACTTTTCGTCAGGGATCTATAAATAAGCTTACATTGCGATCAAATTTCAGGATGAAAAGCACAAGGAATGAGGTTCTTTACGCTGGTCTTCCGTTTTTGCATCCTCTTGTTGTTCCTCTCTCTGGGCACTCCTCTCAGATACCTTTCCAAGCAAATACATGTAATATTTCTGCAATTTTTTTGTTCTTTCACGTATTTTTTATTTATTTGTGATTGGCATTTTCATGATTGGATGAGATCTATCGAGCATTGGGTAGGATGAGTTCCACGGGGTTGTCAAAACCCAGGCTTACGCATCCTGTTGCATCAAAAGGACCGATACATATATAGCAGTTTCAAGAGCCTAAAATACGTTTACGTATCATGTCGTTATGTCGTTCATTTGGCGTTTCTAATGTAGTTTTTCTATGTTTTAGTGTATTTCGAGAGATAATATATTATGGTCCTGGGTTAAGTACCTATGTATTCCGCTCCTAACAGGCCGGTTTTTTGGGTAGTATTGGCTAGGTGCGTAACATTTGGTATCAGAACAGGCGCTACGTCACGAGTTCGAATCCCCGCGGCGTGAGTCCTGAGCACCGAGAGTCCTAAGCGGCAAGAGTCCTGAGCAGAGGGGGCGATCGAGCAGAAATTAGAGTGGGCCGTCGCTAGAGTGGGCCCCCGCTAGAGTGTGGCCGTTGTGGTCGTCAGGTCGTGAAGGTGGGTGTGATATTATGGTCTTGGGTTAAGTACATATGCTTTCCGCTCCTAACAGGCCGATATTTTGGGTAGTATTGGCTAGGTGTTTAACATAATAACATAATACATATAGTAGATGTGGTCATGACTCAAGTCTTTTGGGGCTTATATAAACTTTTGAGCTTGGAATCACTCAAGTGAATCGAACAGCAATTGCAGGGCAACTTCCATTTCAACTCTCTTTAAGCCACGTGTAGCTCAAGTACACACTTTTACAAATAATCTCCCCAAGAGATAGGCTAGATTCTAGCTCTAGCTAAGCCCTTTCTATCTAAATTACAATAGGTTCTAGATAAACCTTTCACAAAAGAAAATTCAAAAGGTAAAAATATCACACCTTTTCACTTGGAGAGTACCTTCTCCTTAAGACATCCAAACATCGAATGTTGCAGTACAATATAATGAATGGGAGCTTGTCGAATACAAATGCAAGGTAGAGGAAAGATTTTGGAAAATTGTAAGGGAGTAGCTCTCTCTTTCACTCAAATGTACTTTGAGAAATAATTTCAAGACTGTGAGAATAAGGACTCAAGGATGTACTAATAAATACTCATTAACTTCTATATGGGATGTTTTGTGGGATATAAATTCCCCAAGCCAAACTAGTCATTTTTTGCCATTTTACAAAAATCAGTTATTGGATTGATCGATCATTGTAAAGTGATTGATCCATCAATAGAGTACAACATTTATTTTCTATTAGAATGTATCTTGTTGATCAATGGTCTGATTGATTAATATATTCCCATTGGGTCTGACATTTTAAATTGATCGATCATTGTCAAGGTATGATCAATCAATCAAAAGATGTAAGTATGATTGAGCATGTTTTATGTCCTTAACTGACAAGATTTTGTTTGATCGATCAATCATGTAGGATGATCGATCATTCAATGTAAAATTCACTTGCCTGTATAGTATTGATCAATCAATCTAAGTGGGATGATCGATCAAATTTTATAGCAATAAATGGTCATGTTCTGGATGATCTATCAATCAACTTAGGTTGATAGATCATGCTTTATAATTTTGGTCTTTGCACTTCTCGATGATTGATCATTCCAGTGCTAGTTTGTTTAAATTAACTTTAAAAGCTTGAGAATGAATGTTCTTAAATGCTCTAACATGTTTGAAAAGATGTATATGATATTTTAAAACATGTATGAAGGCAATATATGTCTTAAAGCTTCATGTTTTGCATTGTATCTCAAATCGAAGGAGTTTGGACAGCTCTCTTTTACATAAACTGAGTTTTGACGTTTCTCAATAAAGCCTAAACTCTAATATTCACATTGTCTTCTTCTTCCAATGGTGCTTCTTCAAGAGTTGAGTTTCTATGATGTTTTAGGTCTTGAGTAGGTTTGATTCGTTTTGAAGATTTAGACCTTGAGAAGCATGTATTTTGAAGATAAAGTATCTAAAATAAAAATACTTATTATGCAATTTATCATCTCTATTAAGTTTTATTATTATCAAAAGCAAAAAGGGAGACAACCTATGGCCAACACTAGGTTTTTAATTTCTTTTACTAGAATGCATGTACTAGATTCCTCATATAAGGTCGACTCCTTTTTTGCCTTAAGAATCATTTATGTTAGCACAATGTGGTCGATTCTTTTCTAACTAATTCAAAATATGTTGTTTTGAGGAGCCAACTCCTTTCATTTCTTGTTATTTTTTGTGTTGACTCCTTGTGGTTTCAGTTCTTCATTTTTTATGTTGAAGTGGTCGATTTTTTTTATAAATGACGTACTCCTTTCGACCTTTATGCTTCAAATCTTCATTTTTCCAACTAAAGTGGTCCACCCATATATATGTGGTCAATTCTTTTTGTCCAAATTACATAATTACCCTTTTTCTGAAGAAAAAAATATACATATATCATGGTTAATCTTCCAAGTTTGTAATTATCAAAATTAAGATACTTAGAAGGATCTTGAGACCTCACTTCAATAGGGTTTATCGATTTGATTGACATGTTGACTAACCAACCTGCTACACCAAAACCCTCCCCACAAACGCACATTGGGTAAAACAATGATCAGGGGAAGAAAAAGCATCCCTCGATCTAAGCGATCTCGTTTTACTTTTTACGTTGAGTTGATGTCATATCAAGTCACCAATGATTAATCCTGGTTTAAATTGAACCTTTGTCATGTCAGTTTTTACAAAGTGTCATACCTTTTTCAAAGGGTCTGTTAGGAACCCATGGAAAGGAAAAGAAAAGAACAGATATGGTACCAGTCTAGCACCATTCTGAGCTTAAGAGCAGCGATCAAATAAAGCAATAATTGATTTCAGTAAGATAAATGGCTACCATTACAGGAAATAAGAAGTGATATATTGGTTGAAGGTTGTTTACATTTTTACAACAAAAGTGAGCTGAGACTACATGTTTAAACCAGTTTGGACTAATATCCCCTCCACTTCCAATTAGAGGGGGGGAAAAGGAACAAGACAGGAGAGACGTACTAGTGCTCCATAGTCTGTAGTCTATTGCTTTCAACGACACTATTTTCCACATTGGCTTTCTGAACCTAGTCTTGCTTCAAAAAATTTGAACAATATCCAAGACCGTGACTAGTGGCAATCCAACTTTTCAAACAACATACAAGATCATGCCTGCAGAATTCTGAGCCTAATACTTACTGAGTGGGTAAAGTTTCAATCACTGTGCCCTCCTGTTTTACAGCATTGTTTTGAATCCCAACGACTTTATTCTCTTCATCCGTGCATCCACATATATTCAACTCTGTCAATTGACTTCTTCTAAAGCCATTTATTGGAGCATTTGGAACCTTGATAACATCACGTTAATACCAGTGTTCCATTCACCTTTCTAGCCGTTTACAGCTATTAACTTTGAAGTCCAATGCTATCCAAAACCATGTCTTGCCGCTTTTAAAACCTTCTTCATCGAATGTATACTTGTTCTTTGGTCACCATAGCCCCCTTTTCGAGCAATTCACTTTGTAAGTCAATGACATCTGAGACCATGTCTCACAGCATCAACCTTCCTCTCATCGAATGAATAGCAGAGATTCAGCCAACTTAGTCCCCTGTTTTCCGGCTATTTCTTTGAGATCTAACATTTTGCAGGCAATAATATAATCACCTTTTGCAACAACATCCGCAAACCTTGTCAGAAAACATTCTGAGACTTGATCTGATAAAGTGGGGACATGTGCTTCATTAAGTTGTACAGGGTGCCTCTGGTACCAAAACCACAGAGGAATTCTTCAACAATGTTCTTCTTAGAAATCTCTGACTATCCAGATACATCAAAGGGTTATCTGAGGTTCATGAGATCCATCTGCTGGTCTTGGCAGCTTCTTCTAAAGAATAATGAACATAATTTACAAATTTGAAAACAGTTAATATGCATACAGAACAAACACAACAGAAAAAAGGCACTTATGTGCTCTCACAAACTGTGAGTAAATAGTTCATTTGTTGAGAGAAGATGGAGAACAGCATGAAGAAAGGAGAAGAGGGACAAAACAATCACCTCTAAGGCCAAGACATCTTAAGCAGTCAAGAACTTTGTTAATCCAACTGGAGTTCACATGCCATTGGAAAGAAGAGTTCCAGTGCAACTACAATACTGCCTACCTTTAGATTTGTCCTCCAATCCAAATGACAATGTGCAGAAAAAGATCTTGGAGTCATCAAGAATGCACCAGTCATTCTTTACGTCAATGGCCATGGAGCATGGTGCGCTCACCTCAACTACAAACACACATATAAAATGCCAACCAAACAGGAAAAAGATAAGGACAACAAAAATGAGAACATAAGATTAGTATCACATTAGATGGCTGGATGCTCACCTTTGATCGATCTGACTGATGATATTGCTTCCACCAGGCACCGTGTTCAAGTCTTGCACATCAGCTTCACCCGGAAAATTTAAAAGAAACATTGGAACCTGAGAACTTAATATGCCTGATACATCTTTCTGTGGACATGTTTTACTGTAATGACCAAGCTCCTTGCAATTGCCACATTTTCTTGCCTTCTTTGTAACTTCAAATGTTGAAGGATCTTGATTTGAAGTGTCTTTCGTATTCGCATCTTCTGATGATAAAGAACATTTTGTTGGGCATTGATCACCAAATTGACAAGAAGCAGAAATGGAAGCATCCACTACTCGAATATTTTCACCTTCTTTATCTTGAAAATCATCTAGCATTTCGTTTATTTCGCCGACCTGCCGATTCATCTCAAGTTGGTTATCCATCTCAATATCAATATTACCAAACTGAATACAGTCTATTCGCCACTGAGAGTCAATATCAGTAAGATATAAACCCTTGCTCTCATCCATTCGAGATTTCATTTTGTGAGCACAAGGAAGACCCATTGTTGAAGTGAACTCATCACTACAAACTGGCAAAGTCACATGATCCAAAGCTAATTTGTACTGTTCAAGAAGCTCACGCAAAGCAAACACTGAGACGTGACCAACAAGCTTATCAAAAAAGGGTATCCGAAGTTTAGGAGAAACCCGAGTTCTTTCTTCCAGAACTTGAGCTTTAACAGCTTTAAGCTGGCTTTTGAAGGCCGAACATATCCTGCTCTCTCCAGTTGACTCGTGCAAATACTTTCTAAGCTTCGAATGAGTATCATCAGCCCGCGAACTAACACGATTCTGAAAGTGAGAATGTTTATCTGTCCATGCCTTAACAAAATATTCTTTCAAAGGGAGCCAAGTATTGGCAATATAATTTAGGGCAACGACCTTCTCTTTAAAGTCGACCTGAAATGCTTCCCATGCTCTATAATATGCCAGTTCAGTAGGGGAGTTGATCAAAGTAGTCCAGGCATTTACGAATCCGTCCCAATTATCTTCTCCTGTAAAATGACTTTTACAGTTTAAAAGGATATTCTTTTCAACAAGTCGTGTACACAGAAGAACAGCTGTTGTTGGAAAAGCCAACTGAAGAGCAGTCATTAAGCTCAATTCTCCATCAAATACAACTACCTTAGGCTTGATATTCCCCCCCAACATGAAATCAAGCATTTTTAAGACCCAAACAAAGTCTTCCACTCCATCATTTCTGATAAATGCAAAGCATGAGTTGAAACATGTATTTAAACTTGTCAGACCAACAATATCAAGCAATGGCATCTCATATTTGTTGGTCTTGTACGTACCATTCATTATAAAAACATGTGAGAAGACTTTACTTAATGTTATTGAATGAGGGTGAGCAAAGAATAGATGTGTCAAATGACCTTCTCCATCATATTTTAGGTTATACTGAAAACCACCTTGAGCAAGGTCATCTATTAGGGCTTGGATTGGAGTGCGACCTGATAAATAGTCTCTACGGATCTTGGCTTTGATATTATGAATATCCCTTGATTTCAGTTTCAACTTTGGATTAGTTTGCCTAAGTGCTGCAAGTATTTCACGAGGCTGCATGCCAGAAAATGTCATTTCTTTAATTCGCAATATCTCCTCCTCTGAACATCGACGAGCATAAGGATGAATAGACATGTCTTGTGAAGCTTCATGATTATGTTCCCCATTCTCAATCTTCAATATCCACAAACCATCATTATTCCTTTTACCCACAACTTTAAAGGGACAATTAATGAGGCGAGAACTGGAATTTTTTTTATGAATACCATTTCTAGGCCTACGGGCACGGTATGTACCTCCTCTATCACAACCAATGACGACTTGCTTATCCTTCTTTGATGCCTGAATAGATGTCACATATCCTAAGGTCATTGAGATGTTGCGAACATGTTCAAGCAGCTCTTCTCTACTTCGGAAGCATTTTATTGATGACTGAAGCATTTCATGGTGCTCAAGAGGCTCTGTTTGGCTCAGAATTTCTGCCACAAGAAGCGGCGTGTACATCTGTCCAAAACTTCTGGCATGTTAGATTGTATGGAACTCAGAAACTTAACTGGCATAAACCTTCAGACTCTCAAAGCAAAGAAAAAAAAATTAATTGTGTATTATGTCAGTTAATAGAAGTAACTATCAAAGTTGCCCATTCCATTCAAAAGATAAACAATTTGAATTGTGGTATACTTGTTTTGGATCAGTCGTTTCAAATTTTGAGAAAATTGGGATGAACAATAACCTCAATCCCTTGTATTCTTTGAGAGATCAATTAAGATGAACTAAAAAGAATTAATCTCACTTAAGATGAACTAAAAAAGGATTAAATCTGTGAAGATATCTACACCAGTTCCATTCCCTAGTTTAAAAACATGGAATTATCTTTTTTAAGTAACTTCTAGACACGTGCACCAGTTCCATTCCCTAGTTCAAAAACATGGAATCATCTTTTTTTTAAGTTCAAAGATGCTTATTGTGCAAACATCTATTGATTTCCTTGGCATACACATTGAAGGAGCATATACGCTTCAGCCACATGTATTCAAATCTCTCCAAGTATCCAAATGTCATATCCTTCGAGAAAGAAATTGATAAGAACCCACTTGTGAAAGGTCCTTATCTTTTCTTAAAAGTACAAAAAAGAGTTGAAAGAGAGAGGTTAAGAGGGTTGTTATAAGAGAGAAGGGAATACGAGATAAGTAAAGTAGAGGAAGAAAGGGAAATGGAGTGAGTGCTAGAAGGAAAAGTCAGAAGAGGAGAGGAGAAAGGAGAGGAGGTGCTAGGGCACAAATTTGAGAGGGAAAAGAGAAGTAAGAGGGATTTTGGAAAAGGTTTGACCAATCTCTTCCTTCAGCCAACACCTCTATTATAACATTTGTTATTGGACCCAACTTAACAACATTTTTTTCAGAAACTCCTCAATTGACTAAGATTACATAACTTAAGGAGAATATATTCCCTTATCAAGAACAAGGGGTATATTCCCTTTTTTGTCCTCATGCCCCCATGCCCATTGTTTCATAGAGGTGACACTTTCTATTTTTTGGTGGCTTTTGTTTCTATTTTTCTTCTTTTTCTCTTTTTCTCTTCTACTTCACTTCTTCCCTTGTTTCTTTGGGGGTTATTTTGGGTTTGTATCATTCCACCCCTTTTGAGTATAAACTTTGTCCTCAAGGTTGAAAGTCAAGGAATCGTAGAAAGAATTCATCCTTTGGTGTCCAAAGTGGCATCCCTAGATTTTTTAGAAAACAAAATCCAATTGTCACTTTCTTAAGTTGGTGCTCCTGACTTTTTCAAAGCAAATGCCCCCCAAATTATAATTTGTACCTCTCCCTTAGCTTAGTACATGTGTCCAATTACATAAATTTAGGTTTTGTCATTCCACCCCTCTTGGAAGATCAACCTTGCCCTCAAGGTTGAAGTACTCCGATAACGTTGTTAGAACTTGTGTTCAATCTCACAAGTTGTGTACTTAAGCCCGTTTTTCTTCTGTTGTTGTGTTATGTTGAGCTTGGGAGCCAGATCTTGGAGCAACCAAGCTTCTTTTAGAGTAGTGAAATTTTAGTCTTGGACAATGGTTGGTTGTTGTGCTGAATTGGAGAGGAGGGTGATACATAGGTGGTGCATGGGGGTGAGAGTTTAGTTCTTGGTAGGAGTGTGATTGTTCTTGTTGGAGCAGGTTAGGGTTTGGTTTTGGTAAGTGATTTGAGTTAGGGTAAAGTTGGGAAATAGAGATGTAATGTGTGGTGTGGATTATGGAAGAAATAGAATGGGGATCGTTAAGGGGAAGGTAGATGGATGAGTAGTTTGGTGGAGAGGACTTGTTTGAGGAGGAGAGAGAGTGGCTGAGATGGATGGAGAATATGAGGGAGTTGGGTAAGTTGTATGCTGGTAGGACATTGGAGATCAGTATGGGTTGGGGTGAGGAGGAAAATAGTAAGGGTTTTTTCTTGAGATATAGTGTGAGGTTTGTTTAGAGAAGGGCCAAATTGAAAGTGAAAGTGGGTGCAAGTGTTTTAGTGTGTGGGAAAAGTTTCGGCCATAGTGGCATTAAAGTGGATATGGTAGGGTATATAGGAGGAGTTTGGAACTAATTAAGTGGATATGGTAAAATTTTAGATGGATAAGATGAGATTTCATGGTTGGGTGTAAAATTATAGATGTGGTGGGTAAGGGGTGTGGTGACTGGAACAGAGGAATAGAAAGAAGATTGGAGTGTTAGGTGGTAATTTGGGCTTGGTGAAGAGGTGGCTTGAGGGTAAATGGGGTAACATTTTGAAGAAAATTTCTGGTGGGGGAAAAGAATGTGGGAAGTTGGTTTGGAAACATTTAGGTGATGGTGAACAAGAAAACTTACCAAAAACAAGTTTTGTGGAGGTTTCATAATCCATTGTTTGTCGAGGAGGGGGAGGTTTTACCACCCTTCCTTCCATAAAGGATTGTAACATGTTTGTTAGGTATTTTATTTGTCCTTCCTAACTAGTGATCTTTTTGCCCAAACTTTCTTGATCAAACTTGTGAGTAGCAACAACCTCATGTTGTTGTTGTTGTTCCATGCATCTTGTGTTCACCAAGCTTCTTTTTTTGGTAGAGGCGATTTTAGAGAAGGGAGAGAGTATTTAGTGGAGTTGGGATGTGATTTAATAAGGTCTACGGTCATAGATTTAGCTGAAAACAAGTTGGGAGAGAAGTTAGGGAGGTTGGGAGAGAAAATAGGTGGGAGGAATTTGTTTCTCCTAAGATGTAGGGATATGGATATTTAATTTTTTGTAGATGGGTGTAGACCCAATGGGATTCTATAATGAGGTGAAATAGGTGGAATACGGTGAAAAGACAACTTTTAGGGTTTTTAGGTAATGGGAGGAAAAGGGAGGGCTAGGTCGAATGGGCTCAAGGAAGAAAGAAGAAAGTTTTGGCAAGACTGACCTTCATAGCTTCTGATGGTGATATCTCACAACATATAGCTCGGAAAACCACACAGCTTGTTGCTCCAGAAAGTAGACTCAAAAATCTTTAATTTGGCATATAATTTGATATGTAAAGTTCTCACCTCGAATTATTTCTAGTTGTTTGATATGGTTTGTTCTATAGTAGGACTCTAGTGAACTCCAATGAGGAGATCTCTTTATAGAGAGATCAGATTGACTTGAAACTAATTGGTTCAGAAACTAGACTTGAATATCTTTCAAATAATATTGCCAGAGAAAATATGCTTCTTGTGAAGTAGATAATTTGATAAATTGCCGGATCTGCAGTCTAGCCGAACTGATCTTCTATTTGATTAGCAGTTGAGATGGAGAAGGACAGCTCTGATACCAATTGATAAGAACCCCACTTGTGAAAGGTCTTTATCTTTTCTTAAAAGTGCAAGGAAGAGTTGAAAGAGAGGTCAAAGGGTTGGAATAAGAGAAAAGGGAAGAATAGAGAAGTAAAATAGAGGAAGGAAAGAAAGAGAGATGAGGAGAGGAGAAAGGAGAGGAGTGCTAGGGCATGAATTTGAAAGGGGAAAGAGAAGTAAGAGAGATTTTGAAAAAGGTTTAACTAATCTCTTCCTTTAGCCAACACCCCTATTTGTAGCATTATTTGGGAAACTTCTTAATTAACTAGGGTTATATAACTCAAGGAGAGATTCTAGGAAATTGAAAGGATTACATTAATCTAGGAAATAACAAGCATTACTTCTCAAGGTTCCCCTCCCTGAATTAGGGAAGTTGATCATTTCTGCTTATGTTGCTTTCACCCTCTGGGGCATCTAGACGGAATGCAACAATAGGCGCTTTAACACCAAGCATCTCCCCCGTGACCAGATCATCTCCTCTATTACTAGCCTCATCTCCCCTTGGCTCCACTCTAAGGAGTTTTCCGCTCTTTCTAGGCTCTCGCTCAGGGAGAACTAAAGCACCATAGCTCATATGGGAGCCCTGTCGAGGCCTCCAGCGATGCAAGAATGGCAACCCCCTAATCCGGGCTACATCAAGATGAATTTTGATGGCAGCTCCCTTGGCAATCCTGGCTTGGTCGGCTATGGTGGTATCTTTCATGATTCGGATAGTACTCAGCTCATGTCCTATTCTAGACCTATGGGCATTTCTAACTCCACTGTTGTTTAGCTTCAGGCCCTCCTCAGAAGCCTCATCATCTTTCATGAGCATTTCTTTGGACCACTCCACATTGAGGGAGACTTTGCAGTGATTGTTGGATGGTTCTCCTCTCCCTCTTCTCCGTCGTGGCTTCATTGGGATGTATATTTTTCCATTATGGACATTCTTCCCCATCTTACCTGTATTTGGTCCCATGTGCCTGGATCTGCAAATTATGTTGCAAACGGTTGTGCTAAACAGGGGACCTCTCTCCTTGCCCCTCTTGTTAGGGGAAGAAGACCTGCCTAACCTTGTTGTTTTGTTTCAGGTTTAATAAATTCATCAATTTCTATTAAAAAATAATCTAGGACAGATTCTAGGAATTGAATGATTATATAAATTAAAGATAAATCTAATCTAGTAGAATCTTATCTTATCAAGAAGATGAGGCATTTTCCCCTTTTTGTCCTCACGCCCCTTTATTTCTTGGAGAAGGCACTTTCTATTTTGTGGTAGCTGCTCTTTCTATTTTTCTTTTTCACCTCTTCTTCTCTTCTACTTTTCTTCTTCTCTTGTTTCTTTGGGGGTAATTTTAGGTTTGTTTTTTTCCACTCCTCTTGAGTATCAACCATGTCCTTAGGTTGAAAATCGAGAAATTATAGAAGGAAGCCATCCTCAAGTATTGAAAGTGGCATCACCTAGATTTTCTAAAAAACAAACCAGATTTATCACTTTTACCCTTTAGATGACGTCCCTTTTCACTAAGATGGGACAACACGTTTTAGACTTCAAGCTACTTCAATTCCAAGAAAGTACTTCCATTGCCCCAAATCCTTTTTTCGATAAATGTTTTGTCGAATACTTCTTTACTTCCTGGATCCCTTTAGGATTAATCCTAGGTAATGTTATCGTCCACATATACAACTAGAACAACTACTCCAACCTATTTCCTTAGCACAAACAAGGAATGATCACAATAGCTCTTCAAGAAACCAAAATTCCTAATCAACTTGTTGAACTTTCATAACCACGCATTGGAACTTTGCTGCAAATAGCTTTCTTCAATCTATATACCCTCCTTGTCTCCCCATAAGCAACATTCCAATAAGGTTGTTCAATGTACACATCTTTTTGTAGATCACCATAAAGAAAGCCATTTTTTATATCTAGTTGATGTAACGGTCACCCTTTATTGGAGGCACTACAGTCTGAAAAGCACAAGTATCATTCTAACGAATGGGAACAAATGATGGAACTTGCAGCTAGATTCGGTGCAGTTTACGTGGGCCCCTTGTCTGGAATTGAAGAGACTGCCGAAATCCCTAACACCCCCCCCCCCCCCCCCAATGAATCTTGGAACATCCATGGACTTTGTGCTTGTCCTAAGCGAGCTATCATCCAACAAACTCTGGCTTCCTGCAATCCCTCTATTGCCATCCTTCAAGAAACTAAAGTTTAGTCCCTAGATATTGCAATCATCCACGAGCTCTGGTATTCCTCTGAATTTGAATGGTCTGTTGTTGATGTCACTGGTCATGCGAGTGGCCTCCTTATCATCTAGAACCCAAACCACATTAAAGTCCTACAATCTGTGACGACTTCTTACACCATTGGAATTAGGCTGAGAGATTGACTGTCGGGTCATTGATGGACCATTGCTGGTGTCTATGGTCCTATAAAGTATAGGAACAATATCAATTTCTGGGATGAGCTGCTGAATCTCTTTCATTTGTGAGACCTGCCTTGGATCCTAGCTGGAGACTTCAATGTTATTCGTTATTGTCATGAAAAATCCCCCCCTTGCCAGCAGAACCACCTCCACTATGAGAGTCTTCGCCGATCTCATCGGTAATGACTGAGATCCCCCTCTCTAGGAAGACATTCACCTAGACCAACGGGCAACAACCTCCCATCCTTTCAAAACTCGACCGGTTCCATACAAATACTAGTTGGCTTCATCTCTATAATAACACTTCTGGCAAGGTGCTTGACTGGGTCTGTTCTAACCACTGGCCAATTCTCATTGATACTAAATTCCAATCATGGGGAAGTTCTCGCTTTCGCTTTGATTGAAGTAAGTACTTGCTCCTTTAACTCTTCTCTTTCAATTAAACTTCATCTCTCATTGTCTTCCAAACAAAAAAACAAAAAAAACAAAAAAAAAAAAAAAATCAATTGAAGTTATCCATGTTCTTGGAATAGTCAAGTTCTAGTAAATATCTATCTCAAATTAAGTAGGAGCATACTATGAAAGCACATTCCATGCTTGGACAGTATGTCTTACCTTATTTGTCAGTCAATAAAGATTTTTCAAGCTTCTACTTCTTCATTCCTAGTTATCTCTCTTGACTTTTATAAAATCAAACAAATTCTTAACTTCCCACTCGACCGATATAAGTGCAAGACCTAGTATTTTTTGTTTTTACATAATTTACCTACAATAACATGGCCTGATAAAATTGTATATTTACATGACAGAATGATTTTACAAAACATAAAATATATAATTGTTGAATTTAGGACCCCATGCTTGAAACCTCGAGCAAGATGAGAGAGAGAGAAGAGAAGGGAGACAGAAGAGAAAAAGAGCAAAGAGAGAGAAAGAGAGAGCTCGGGTAGAAAGGAGAGAAGAGAAAAGAGAGAAAATGGACTTTAGGCCAGAGAGAGATTCTTCCACGAGTTGAGAAGAGCAGAGCTTGATTGAATCCTTCAACCAAGACCCCTATTTATACTATTTCCATTACATATTTAGGGAAACTCCTCAATCAATTAGGATCCCTAATTATATCAATCATGATTAACTAAATTACGTCTGTTAAGGAATAGTCCAACATGGATTAGTGAGTACAAAGATCTTGAGTTTATTAGTTGGGAAAGAGGTTTCCTAAGTTGGCTAGTCATTTTGGGATGGGCCTTGGACCCAATTTAACATGGTATCAGATCAGATACTCATATATGGGCCTACACCTAAACTATCTACTTGTAAAGCCACAAAAGAGGGCCTACACCTAAACTATCTACTTGTAGAGCCACAAAAGAGGGCCTACACCTAAATTATCCACTTGTAGAGCCACAAAAGAGGGCCTACAACTAAACTATCTACTTGTAGAGCCACAAACGAGGGCCTACACCTAAACTATCCACTTGTAGAGCCACAAAAGAGGGCCTACACCTAAATTATCCACTTGTAGAGCCACAAACGAGGGCCTACAACTAAACTGCCTACTCCTAAATTATCCACTTGTAGAGCCACAAAAAGAGGGTCTACAAGTGAGGGGAAGAGTTAAGGAATAGTCCCATTAGTGGGTACAAAGATCTTGAGTTTATTAGTTGGGAAAAAGGCTTCCTAAGGTGACTAGTCATTTCATGAAAAATAGGTGATTTGGGGAGAAAATAAAAGAGAAAATGGATTCATGGTATCAAAGCCAGGTTCTCAAGTCTTGGGCAAGTTTATTTGGATGTTGTGAATCTTCTCTCCATTTTGTAGCAATCTCCTTGAAGGTTTTCCCCACATTTCTGGACTGGTAGGGTAAAATTTTCATTTTTTTTCCTTTTTTTGCCTATCTTTGCCTATTAGCTAATGATTACTGTTTCTATTTGCTGAATGTTGGGATTTAGAAGTGTTTAATGATCCCAATTTGAGGAAATTTCTCAAATCTGCCTACGTCTTCAACCTAATGCATGTGCCATCATCCATATAGCCTACGCCATCTTGATTTCTTGCAATTAGGTCATTCTTTCATTGATTTATGGCCTCAATTGCTGGAATTGATCACTATTGGTTCTAAATTGAATGAATTGGGTGTTGCATTGCCCTAATTGAATTCGGTGTGGGGCCCACTTGACTACGCAAGTATTGAAATTTGGGGAAAGTGTTTCCCTTTGGTTAATTGACGCTCTAGTGTACTGAATTGTGTGTTTAGTGATATTTAATGGCTGATTCCAACACACGGGCTACTGTCCAAAGGACTGCTGAGAGCTCGGATGTGAAATTCTCTCAGTCTATTTAGATAACTACAATCTGGTTGAATGGATCGAATTATGTAAACTGGTCTAGATCAGTTTTGATGTATTTGAGGGCCAGAAGAATGGCAAAATATATAAATGATGATCCCCCGGAACCTGTTACTGAAGATTGGGTAGCAGAAGATAATTTAGTAATGACCAGGTTGGTCAATAGTATGGAATCCAGATTTAGTGATCAGATTTTGAGTTGCAATACTACTAAGGCAATGTGGACTACATTGGCTTCCATTTTGTCTCAAGAAAGTAATTTATCAAGGATCTATGAGTTATATGTGAAGTTCTTTAATATGAAGCGTGGAAGTAGATCAGTGACAGATTATTTCACTGAGATGAAGGGAGTACTATAGGAGATTAGTACATTCAATAATTTTACTACGAATGTTGAAGACTAGCCATTTTGGGATAGGGCCTTGAACCCAATTTAACATGGTATCAGAGCAGGTACTCATAAGTGGGCCTACACCTAAAAATTATCTACTTGTACAGTCACAAAAGAGGATCTACACCTAAAACTATCCACTTGGAGAACCACAAAAAAGGGCCTACACCTAAACTGCCTACTCTTAAATTATCCACTTGTAGAGCCACAAAAGATGGTCTACACGTGAGGGGGAGTGTTAAGGAATAGTCTCACATGGATTAGTGAGTATAAAAATCTTGAGTTTATTAGTTGGGAAAGAGGTTTCCTAAGTTGGCTAGTCATTTTGGGATGGGTCTTGGACCCAATTTAACAACATCAATCAAGGGAAGATAAATCAATTACATTAATCAAAGAAGATTGCCAAATCTTCTAACTCATGTGATGAGGATTCCAGCTCGTGTGATGACTCATCATGCCACTTCACGTGGAAACTCATCATGCCAACTCGTGTGGTCATGGTAGGTTTAGTCCCACCTTGTAACAATACTCATCATTAAAAGAAACCTTTGGACCAACAAACTGAATGATTGAGAGAAAATGGTAGTACATAAATCCATTACGGGTTTTCCTCTAAAAAAAAACTTAACAATGGGCAGTTAAATAAAAAAGCAATATCATCATTATTTGACTAGGAAACAACTTCTAATCATTTTCTTAAGAAAAAAATTGTTATAGTTGGCTTCTGGTCCATTAAAAAATGGCAAATTAAAGTCAAGACGACTCTTCTTAACTACCTGATCTTTCAAATCTTGGATTTGTGTGGGGCTATTCTTATTAATCTCTTTCATGTGTGCACTCTCATTATAGATCCTACACATGGATAATTTAAGGAAGGGGGCCCTCGTATAGATAGTTACTTTAATATCATGTTATCGGGCATAGGCCATCCTAAAATGGCAAGCCACAGTTAGGAAACCTCGTCTAAGTAATAAGCAGAGTATCTTTCTAGTCCTAGTTCCATGTGGGACTATACTTAACAATTCTAATTGGTTAGTTGTAACCCTATGAGGAACAAACGAGAAAAAAGTCCATATATCATAAAGAAAATTGATATCCTAGTCATCTTGGAGGAAATATGGGTCAATATCTCTTTTACAATATCCAGGAGAACAAAGACCACATCTTGTAACATTTCAAAAAAAAAAAAAAAAAAAAAAAGAGCAGATCTTCTAAAACCATACACATGCACACCCATAAAGGATACTTACCTTAGATGGTGCAGAAAGCTCCTTAGCATCAGAAGGTTGTGCCTCCCAGCCTGCAACAACCTCTGGGGGTCTCGCCACTTCATTTCCAATTTCCGGCAGCCTCTCCCCTGACCAGTTTTTCTGCTGAATTCTGGCTTTGACAGTATAGATATCCCTCAATGTTGCTTTCAATTTTGGATTCCTTTGCTTAAGTGCATTAAAAATTTGGCGTGGTTCGCTGCCAGTAGAACTCATTTCTTTGATGAGCAAAATCTCTCTTTCTGAAAATATAGAAACCAAGGGAGAAACAGAGAAGATTTCTTTCGAAGGTTCATGGTTATGTCTCTCATTTCTTATCCTGTACATCCATAGGCCATCTTTCATCTTTTTGCCCACTATCTCAAAGGGACAGTTTATAAGACGAGAACTTCTTTTCCTTTTATATTGGTCATCAGGCTTCATTCTGTGTCGATAGACACCTCCTCGATCACAACCAAGAACAACGTACTTTTCCTTCTTTGACATCTTAATGCATATTATATATCCCTGGGTAACTGCAACATCCCGGACATGTTCAATAAGTTCTTCACGCGTTTGAAAGCACTTATTTGCTGCCAAAAGCATTTTCTGGTGTTCGGTAAGCTTTTCCTGGCTTTGAATCTGCACCAGATGATGAAAAGTATATGAATGCTGCACAATTGGAGCATATACAAAATCTATCCACACCAGGTTTTGACAGGTTTTAGAAGAGACCATTTCAATGTACATATGTGAAGATTCAACAGTTCCAAGTTTTCTTTGTTTAAGAAATATAACAGCCTTCGAGATGACATAAACAAAACTTAGATAAGGACAATCTCAAATAACATAAAAAGGTTCATGTTCAAAGATGACTAATTCAACAAGTTTCTTCAGGTGTCTGGCCACCTGACGAGAAAAAGAAGTCCCCTCTCCAATCAAGGATAAGCAGTTGACTGATTTGGGAGAGAGTATGTTAACGAAGCAATGTAAAACTGGTTTTCAAGTCTAGGAGATGCTCCTCATGTTACAACCAAATGTCACTGTGACTTCACCAGAAAAATTCATGGAAGCCAAAGTCATATCCTTCATCCATGCACAAGTAGAGTCATTGAAATAGACATGGTTTTCTGAAGCATAAATTTCTTTCTGAACTCGGTTTAAAGCATATCTTTTAATTGCAAGTTAGAGGTAAGCCTATTCTCGAGTGAATTATACCAATTTTATGAATAAGCGGCCAATATTGTCAAAGAGGTTATTTATTTATGAATATTTCACGCTTTGAGCCGTAACAAAAACATGCGCTCTATTTGTAAGTCATCCAAATACCATAGTTGCTCCATAAACCTGACCTGACAGCATTACATTGTTCACAGTCAACAATGAGCATTCTTCCGACAGCAAAAAAATATCCATCCTTCAGTCTGCAATATCCATAAACCTGACCTGACAGCATTACATTATACCAATATGCAATATGGTGACGGAATCTCACCAGGGAAGTAGAGCATTCCGCCGGTGTGATTACCCCCTCGAAAGGCTCAAACACAGCGGGTCCAACTGAATCAAGCCCACAACAACTGTAGCTCTGCAGCTCAACCGTGCATGCTTTCCCAGCTTTCCTCCGGCACACAAATTCCCTTTGCATAGCTATTGCCGGCTGCATGAACTCGACTTCTATTTCAGTGGCCATTTTTGCCGCAGATTCCTGCAGTCTTTTCCTCGTCTGATTTCGCTCGGAAAGGCCAGAATTCACGGTTTCTGCTGGCGTATCAGGACAGGGACAGAACCGATTAGGTATAGGCAGATAAAAATTTGCACCGGCTTCCGGGAAATGTTCGGTTAGTCGCCTTCGGATGGCAAGCTCTCTGGCAATTGCCTCCTCTAACGGCATGAATTCTTCTTCCTTGCTGCTGCTTACCTTAGCCATGTTCGTCACAGAAATGCCAAAGTCCGAACTCGGTGAATGTCTTCTCCTCCTCCAAGAGGACGAGGGATCTTTGAACATAATGACAAAGAAGCCATACTTAACAACATAGACTTACCATAAAATAACTAAGAAAAGAGGGTATTTATGTCATTATAAGTTATTATTGATTATAAATATTTTAATTAGTTGAGATAAATCAGGTATTTATTACTCTGGTTATAATTATTTTTTTAATTTTGATAACATAGATTTGTGACTCTGAAAGATAATTTAGAATTTAATTCACATTTATGTTATAATTAATAAAAATAAATTAAATAAGCAAAGATTTAAATTAATATGAAGTGATAATATAATTTTTAGTTACATAACAACAAGTTTAATTTTTATTTAAAAATTAAATTCATAATTACTTTATTTACAAAAAATGATAAAACTTCAAGTAATTTATTTAAAATTATAGAATAATAAAAAATATCAAATAAGCATCATCTAAAATTTTAAATTAATATATATTGATAAAAATAACTTTTTGAATTATATAGCATAAATTTTAATTTTGGATACAACAAAATAAATTAATAATTACTTAATATGATTTAAGTAAAAATAATAGTCATAATTTTGTAATCAATATCATTACAAATTATGAAATAATAATATAAGATTGATTTTTTCAAACATCATCAATTAAAATGCCTAAATAAAATTTTTAAAAAATATATTTAATCAGACACCAAACACAAAACTTAGCTAGGCCGAGAGGAATGGCGATACCCAGGAAGAAGGGTTATTCCTCCTCAATTTTCCAAGTTCACAAAAATGTATTGAAGAGATTTGCATGACTCTCTTAACAAAAAGTCTCCTAGAACTAATATTATTACTGTGTCTTACAGGCATTTAAGTTATATTAATCTTTAATTTATATTCAATTATTTGATTGTTCTAACACTTATTTGGAAGTGTTTAATTTTAGATGTAATTAAGACAAAGATAATTTAATTATAATTAGATTTTACTTATTTTCTCTATTATAAATAGAAGCTTATTACACTAAAATTACATCAAGTCAATTAAATTTCTCTCGTTTTTTCAGAAAATTAACACAAATGGTCTCCAAGAAATTGATTTTGATGATAACAAACACTAAATAACTATTTGTGATACTTGAACGAGTAATTTTGAAAAGAAAAAAAAAACTACTAGAAATCTTGGCAAACATTCCTTTGACTAGCCTATGAGCAACCTAACTGGAAAAAGTTAAGACCTATAGCTCAAGGATTTACATGTCTATTTGACTCCTTGTTAGGAGAGAAAAGCTATACTTCTATAGGTCTTTAGTTCAGTTTTATAATTCTTTAACTCCATAGGTGGTTCTTCTTGATTATTCAGGTCATTTAGGTTATCTTCAAGATTTTTGTTTTGATGTTGAGATCCCAAGGATGAATTGAAAGGGATTCACTCTTCGTCATCAGAATTCGTAGTTAAGGTTGGATTTGGTAAATCAGATCCATCAAACTCAACATGTATCAACTCTCATAGTTTTCTTGTTATAAAACTAATATACCTTGTTATAAGATGAATAACCCTAAGAAAATTTGTATATCAACCCTAAAGTTAAAACTTTCATAATCTTTCCTTTGATTCTTTAAATGTTAATACTTTTGCAACCAAAAATTTGGAAGTACAAAATATTGGAAAGGGTGCCTATATACAACTCAGTTTTGTTGAAGAGTCTTATGCTTACTTAGTGTAAGGTATAGCAAGTGGTATTTCCGAGCTAAAAATCTCTATGACAAGTTATGCATATAGCATAGCCAGTGATATCTAATGGTATTGAATGCCCAAGAAGCCATGTTTGAAAAATTCCACTACTAACAACTCTATTAGCTAAGAATTGTCAAGAAAGAGATTTCAGAGCTCTTTCAAGCTATTGGCCTAGATGGCTTCATTGAGTTTTTCAAATTTTAAGGTGTGCAAGAATAAAATCAAATAAATAAACAAAGTCTCACACACCACGATTAAACAACAAATATTTTTTATCAAAGTTCCTCTCTTGGTAACCAAAAACTAGGTGTTCAACTTCCACTAGTAAACACTCTATTAGCTTGGAATTATAAAAAAGATATTTCAACTCTCCTTCAAACTACTTGTATGCTCAAATACACGATTATAACTTCATTTCCCCATGAGATTAACTAAATTTCATCTCTAACCGTCCATTTCTATCAAGATTTATCAAGTTTATAGATGAACTAATAAAAAAATATCAATTTCAAAGAAAAGTAAAAATTACACACTCAAATTTAGAGAGACAACCTTCTACTTTGAGAGTTCCAAGCTTCCAACTTTTGATGTACAACAAAAAAATATATGAATGATTAATTAGGACTATGAAAGAGTTGAATAAAAAAGGAATGCAAAGTTTTGAAAAGTATGACTCTCCCTTTCTCATAGTAGAATTTATGAAAGATTTTTAAATGATTAAGAATAAATCTAAATAGGTCTGCCAATAAAAACTCGTTAACTTTTTAATAGAAAGATTGATGGGTGTATTTATAAATTCCCCATGCCAAAGTAATCATTTTTTACTTGTTTGTAAAAAGGCGATTTTTGCAATTGAGAGATAAACCTAAAGTGATTGATATGTCGATCTTGTATAATGGTTAACTTAGATTTCATCTCTAATCGACCATTTCTATCTAGATTTATCAAGTTTCTAGATGAACCTATAAGAAAATGACAATTTCAAAAAAAAAAAAGTAAAAATGACACCCTCAAATTTAGAGAGATACCCTTTGAGAGTTCCAAGCCTCCTACCCTTGATGTACAACAAAGAAATATGAGATTGATTAATTAGGACTTTGAAAGAGTTGGAATGAAAAAAGAAAGCAAAGTTTTGAAAAGTATGACTCCCCCTTTCTAGAACTTATGAAAGATTTTTAAATAATTAAGAACAGATCGAAATAGGTATGCAAATAAAATTTTAAATAGGAAGTTTGATAGGGTATTTTATAAGTTCCCCTATCAATAGACAGAACAAAAAACCAGAAAATAGGAAAAATTGCCAGATTACATATGGTCCATTTTGTTAAAAGAAAATAAACACCGCATGATTTCTGTCAAACCCAGCTTTGGTAAATCCAAGGCGAACATAATGGAACTTGTCTCTTACCAATTGAAAACCAATAAGAAAAAATTGAAATTCAGCACCACAACCAACCCCATCAGGAAGAAGTGATTCAAGCCCAAACAAAGAACTAATATAAATACCTAGCTGCAAAACCAGGAAGACAAGAGTCTCATGTAAACCAACCAGTACCAGAAACAGAATTGTAGTGTCCAGATGTAGCTCATATAATCACAAGATGCAGATTAATGGGCAACGATGGACACCGTCAAGAGAGATCCAGCAGACAAATAAAAAACTCATCCATCAGCTTTCCTGCTCTATTTTGTTCTGCCAGACATGTAACGATCCCCGCCATTAGATGAAACATCTAGGCAGACACCTGACTTATGTCTGGTCCCATAGTGCAAGCAGCATATAAAAAAAGATTTATTAGATAGACGACATTAGCAACAAATGAGCTAACCAAAAGCTAGACATTGTGATGCACCCTGTGATATATATTCTGAAGCATCAGAAAGCCTGCCTACTAGTGTGAGTCTTTCAATAAGACTCGCCTGCTGTAAATACACTAGCGCTTATATGAGAAAATCATAAATGGACTACGCATAACTCAACGGAAGAACAGCTACAGCTTGGAATTCCCAAACAAAAGCCATTCAAATGGGTAATCACATCTTCCCCCAACAAAACTAGTGTAGAATACAGATGTAGCTAATGTAATCATGAAATTTGGATTACTTGACAACAATGTATGCCACCAAGAGCTATCAAAACAAATGGATAGAAGACCCATCCATACGCTTTGCTGCTCTTGTTTCATATGCCAGACATGTAACAGTGAGGGCCCATCGATCGTTGAAATTAGGGCAGACACCTGACTTGAGTCTGGAGTTCGGACTGAAAGTAAATAATGGCATACAACATTAAGGTAAAAAAATCTGGATAGTCGAGGAAACAAACACTGTAAGCAGCACTTCATTTATCAACGAACATATTTCTTGGGAGAAATATAAAGATCGCTGACGACTAAACTAACCCGCCAGGTTCCGTTCGGAACAGGAAAAACCAATCCTATCTCGACTTCTATCATCCACTTACTTCATCGGGCCAAATCCATCACTGTTATGCATATAATCCTTTCATGAAACAGGAAAAAAAAATGATGAATAAAAGGAGAAAAACCTAAAATCTAGTCGAGTATTTCTCGACAAAGATTTTACCTGTTCCTCTTTTAGGTCTTTACCTTAAAAGAAAAACCCTTGAGATATGAAGAGTTCAATGGAAGATATCTTTCACATTTTTCCTTTTCCTCAACACTTAACCGTCATGATCTAACGAGATCAAGAGATTCTCTCTTCTGTTATGTAAGGCTTTGAACCTTTGACATTAAAGGTCGACCACGAATAACCTTTTAGTACAACCAAATACAGTGCCTACTATACGTCGGGAAACCTCGTCTCCATTGCGCTGCGGCGGCAGGAGACTAGAGAAGGGAGGCAGGGAAAGAAGGAAACCCTAACTCCTGTACTTACAACGGTTTTCTATTGGGCTCTTGACTCTAGAGGTACTTCGACTATATAGGCTACGGGGAGTACATTAGCGGGCGCTTTGTCCGTGATTTTATATTTTAAAGTTTTATCCAGCCTTTTTTTAGTCCGGTGTAAACCCTAAATGCTAAACTCTAAACCCTTTCTCAACTATTTAATCAAAATCAATAACTATCTCAATCGTTTGATAACGATCGGCAGTTGAGATAGTTGTTTTGCATATTTTGTACCAAATAATTTTTCGTATCATGATATAATAGTAAAAATTGAGAAATAGTTAAAACCCGCCTACCTTGACCAAGATAGCCGAGTTAATTACCAAACCAATTAATCATAGTCGATTAATTGAGTCACTCGCTCACTTGTACTACAAGAGGGGGCAAACCTTGTTTTGGCCACCGCTCTTTCGTGACAATACAAGAAAAGGGGGAGGGATACTTTGGTAATTAAACTGCTATCTCAGTCATTCGATCATGATCAAACGGTTGAGACAATTGTTTCATATATTTTGTACCAAATAGTTTTTTGTACGACTAAGATAGTTGTTTCGCATATTTTATACTAAATGGTTTTTCGTGTTTGATCAACGGTATTCTATATAGGCTACGGGGAGTACATTAGCGGCGCTTTGTCGGTGATTTTATGTTTTAAAGTTTTATCCAGCCTTGTTTTAGTCCGGTGTAAACCCTAAACCCTAAACCCTTTCTCAACTATTTAATCATAATCAATGGCTATCTCAGTCGTTTGATAATGATCGGACGGTTGAGATAGTTGTTTCGCATATTTTGTACCAAATAATTTTTTCGTGTTAGATCAACCGTGTCATAATATAATAGTAAAAATTGAGAAATAGTTAAAACTTGCCTACCTTTACCAAGATAGCCGAGTTAATTACTAAACCAATTAATCATAGTCAATTAATCGAGTCACTCGCTCACTTGCACTACAAGAGGGGGCAAACCTTGTTTTGGCCACTGCTCTTTTGTGTCAACACAAGAAAAGGGGGAGAGGGGGAGGGATACTTTGGTAATTAAACAGTTATCTCAGTCATTTGATCATGATCAGACAGTTGAGACAGTTGTTTCATATATTTTGTACCAAATAGTTTTTTGTATGACTAAGATAGTTGTTTCGCATATTTTATACTAAATGGTTTTTCGTATTGGATCAACGGTTTTCTATATAGGCTAAAGGGAGTACATTAGCGATGTTTTGTCTGTGATTTTATGTTTTAAAGTTTTATCCAGCCTTGTTTTAGTCCGGTGTAAACCCTAAACCGTTTCTCAACTATTTAATCATAATCAATGGCTATCTCAGTCGTTTGATAATGATCGGACGTTTGAGATAGTTGTTTCGCATATTTTGTACCAAATAATTTTTTCGTGTTAGATCAACCGTGTCATAATATAATAGTAAAAATTGAGAAATAGTAAAAACCTGCCTAACTTGACCAAGATAGCCGAGTTAATTACTAAACCAATTAATCATAGTCAATTAATCGAGTCACTCGCTCACTTGCACTACAAGAGGGGGCAAACCTTGTTTTGGCCACCGCTCTTTTTTGACAACACAAGAAAAGGGGGAGAGGGGGAGGGATACTTTGGTAATTAAACAGTTATCTCAGTCATTTGATCATGACAGACGGTTGAGACAGTTGTTTTACATATTTTGTACCAAATAGTTTTTTGTATGACTAAGATAGTTGTTTCGTATATTTTATACTAAATGGTTTTTCGTATTGGATCAACGATTTTCTATATAGGCTAAAGGGAGTACATTAGCGACGTTTTGTCTGTGATTTTATGTTTTAAAGTTTTATCCAGCCTTGTTTTAGTCTGGTGTAAACCCTAAACCCTTTCTCAACTATTTAATCGTAATTAATGGCTATCTCAGTCGTTTGATAATGATCGGACGGTTGAGATAGTTGTTTCGCATATTTTGTACCAAATAATTTTTTCGTGTTAGATCAACCGTGTCATAATATAATAGTAAAAATTGAGAAATAGTAAAAACCTGCCTAACTTGACCAAGATAGCCGAGTTAATTACTAAACCAATTAATCATAGTCAATTAATCGAGTCACTCGCTCACTTGCACTACAAGAGGGGGCAAACCTTGTTTTGGCCACCGCTCTTTTGTGACAACACAAGAAAAGGGGGAGAGGGGTGGTGACATCCCTCCCCCTCTTAATATCTCTATTATTAATACTACTTTGTTAAATAGCTAATATCAATTAATTAAATAAACCAATGTTACAACTAGCTTTTTGAATTATATTCCTATAAAACTTGTTAGCCAAGGTTTCATAAATTGCACTCAAAGAAAGAGAATTCATATTCCCAGTCCTAGACATCCCCCATTTTTTATTGGTTTGAAAAGTGGTTTCCCCTTGTGCAAGCTATAGACTTCAATTTTGTCGACAAAAGTCCAAAGCTGCTGATCAAAGTAAAAAAGTATTTGGGCCCAGCTTTCCTTCTTCGCAATTGAGATGTGCAGCTTTCTCTGACTGTTCATTAATTATCACTGGGTTTCTTTATTACACAAGGGCCCAGTGATTAAGACCAAACTTATCAAGTAAATTATAAAAAAAAAAAAAAAAAAAAAGCCACGTAACTTGACTTTAGACTACGGTGAAGATTCGTTCGACGGCGAGGCATCGAGCCGTTGGAATTTTTGTAGCCGTGGATGAGTAACGTATTTTTGTAGCCGTGGAATTCTGCATTTGGAAGTGCACGTTAAACAAGAGGGAAAGATTGAGCGGGCCCCAGGTAACTCGTGCCGCACGACAAAATATCTGTCGTTTTAGGAGAATGATGCCTTTCATTTTAAACAAATTGTTTGTATTTAATAAATACTATTTTTAATATCCTTCTCTCCCTTTTACTAATTACACATAAAAAAACCAATAATGGATAAATTAACTCGAATTCCATAAAGGGTAAAGATTTTTCTTCCATATATTTTTTAAATTAAACAAATAATGCTAATAATTGAATAATTAGATCAACAAATAGATTTACACACATAAATGGAAAAAACCAATAGCAAGGCGTTTTTTTTACACTTCATCTCCCCCATGGTGGTCACCTATGTGCCACCAGGGTAGAACTTTGCTATAATGTCACATGTCACAGGAGGGTCAGTTTAGTGACTTTCTTCTCTAATTTGATTTTAGCGATCATGTCATTAAAATCTACATCATCTTGTCCATTGATTGAGCTTTGATATCAATAATCGATCCAATTCAGATATTAATAATATGACTGTAGATTACTTTAAGAATATTTACAAAAAAAAAAAATCTCTACTCGACTATTAATTTTAAAAAATACCTCAGAAATTCCCTAAAGTCATTAACCAACTAATCAATTCCTTGTAATTTTAATAAAAATAATAATATAATAACTAATTTAAGAATAATAAAAATTCTAGAAGGCAGTATGCTGACCGGGTCACCGGAGCACAAGTCCAAGCCGCAACGTGAACCGGTCAACAAGGGCGGCTCGGCCCACGCTGTTTTCTCGACCTTTGAAGCTCCTAACGACGACCGATTAGTCTTCTAATTAATAATTAATTTACATCTGATGCTCGTAAATAAAAATGCTATTAGCACTAAAAGAACAGAAAAAAATAAAAAAAGGAATAAGAACCTCTCTCTGGTATCTCTTTCTTCTAAGCTTGATCACCATTCCGCCCTATCTCTTCTCCACCCAGGTTCCGGCGGCAACCGGTGAAGAACACAAAAAGGAAACAACTCTCGGCAACATTTCCGATGAGACGTCACAGAACTCCGTGCAAAAGAGACTAAACATAGAAAAATGGTCGTGTCCGAGGAAGAGCCGCATCTTGCTCGGGTATCGTGTCGGATTATTTTAACTTTCTTCCTAATCTTGATTGCGGGTACTTGTTCGTTTCCTTCCCTGCTCTTTTTGTGTTTCCGTATCTCATTTTCAGAGGCGGGGCATGTTTTCTCTGTTTTTTTGGATTGAATTCGGTTACTGTTTGTTTAATTCCTAATTAGTTTTTGGCGGGGCGAGAAATTTTGTATGCTATGGAATCTGGTTAATCAATAACTCGCACAATTCGATTGTGATTCCTTCTTTGCTTCGAAGGAGTGGTGCCTGAATGATTTCTCTTGTCTTTATTCCTTTTTGGGGGAAGTTTCAAATTCGAAGTTGTCTCTGGTTTTACAGTTTTTTAGTTTAATTTCTACGATTCTCTTGGGAAAGTTTTCGAAGAATACTCTCGAATTGACGCAAGATAAACATGGAGTAGAGTAGGAAGAAATTTTTCCTACTGATTACCTAATGATTCTGTTCGGAAAATATCTCGGTCGCCGTTGATTCAGATCCACAAATTTTCGATTCCCATTCGTTTTTCTTCTATAATTCCCCCAAATGGTTAAAGCTGCAATCCTCTTCACCTGCGCTGATGCTTTTCTTTTCTGTTTTGATCAATAGTTCTTCTTCCACTGAGGCGTGTGGTTGATTTCCTTCTGTAGGTCGAGCTGTTGCCGGAAACTCCGTCCTGACTGACGAAGAGGTTCTCATTCAGCTTAAATCACACCTTGAGCAGCACAATAGAGTTAACCAGGGGAAGTACGTACAATGGGGACCCAGTGTCCCTCTCTGCAATTGGCCTGGAATTTCATGCAGCAATGGCCGTGTTGCTTCTGTCAATCTATCAGATTTCAACATCGCCGGCCCATTCTTCCACAACTTCTCGGCTCTCACCTTACTCACAAGTCTCGACCTCTCAAAGAACGCAATCAGCGGAGAGCTCCCGCTGGACCTCAACCAATGCAAGAACCTCCGCTACCTCAACATCTCCCACAATATCCTTCAGGGTGAGCTCAACCTCACAGGACTAAATCAGTTAGAGAATCTCGATCTCACTCTCAATCGTTTCAGTGGTGGAATTCAGGTAAATTTTCCCGCTATATGCGACAGATTAATCAGTCTCAATCTTTCTACAAATAATTTTACTGGGGAAATTGTAAATTCTTTCGAAAGTTGCGGCAGTCTTCAGTATCTCGATCTGAGCTCAAATGAATTCGTCGGGCCGATCTGGACTGGCTTTGCGAGGCTGCGAGAGTTTTCTGTGTCGGAAAACAATCTAACAGGAGAAATCTCGCCGGAAATGTTTGCCTCTGGCTGCAATTTGGAAATGCTTGATCTCTCAGAAAATCAGTTTGCAGGACAGTTTCCACAGGAAATTTCGAATTGCAAGGCCATGGATTCACTGAATGTGTACGGAAATGGATTCTCTGGACTAATCCCGTCTGAAATCGGTGCTCTTAAGAACTTACGAACTCTCTACATGGGCAGAAACAATTTCTCCAGGGAGATTCCCGAGACTCTTCTAAACTGCTCCAATCTCATCTTTCTAGAGTTGAGTAAAAACTACTTTGGAGGGGAAATCCAACCCATTTTTGGCAAATTCATCCAATTGAAATTCCTTGTGCTGCACACCAATCGGTACACGCATGGGCTAACGTCCTCCAGAATTCTCCAATTGCCTGAACTCCTGCGGTTGGATCTCAGCTACAATAATTTCTCCAGCAAACTTCCCGTCGAGATATCCAACATGAGTAATCTCACATTCTTGATGCTGGCATATAATCAGTTTTATGGGGAAATCCCGCCTGAATATGGCAACCTTTCCCTTCTTCAAGCGCTCGATCTCTCTTCCAACCGTTTAACTGGACGGATCCCTCCTACTATTGGAAAGCTGAAGTCGCTTCTCTGGCTTATGCTGGCAAACAACACTCTTAGTGGAGAAATCCCTAGCGAGATCGGAAACTGCAGCAGCCTCTTATGGTTGAACCTGGCCAACAACAGGTTATCTGGGGAGATTCCCTCTGAGATTTCTACTGTTGGCAGCAATCCTGAGCCGACGTTTGAATCGAATAGGCTGTACGGTAAGATTTTGGTCGCCTCAGGTGAGTGTCTCGCCATGAAGAGATGGATTCCCGAGACATATCCGCCTTTCAGTTTCATTTATAATCTCCTCAACAGGAAAAGCTGTCGAAGTATTTGGGATCGGCTACTGAAAGGCTACGGAATTTTCACAATATGTCAAAATGTATCCGACGTCAGGCAGCTCGTCATCTCAGGCTACATTCAGCTGACAGGCAACGATCTTACCGGTGCGATTCCGCCAGAAATAGGCAATATGCGGAACCTCAGCCTCCTACACCTCGGAAAAAATGCTCTATCTGGCAGTCTCTCGCCGGAACTCAAGAACTTGCCGCTCGTGTTTCTCAATGTTTCTTGGAATAGATTCTCTGGTGAGATCCCAAAGGAACTTGGGGATTTAAGATGTCTTCAGAATCTCGATCTCTCGCACAACAACTTCTCTGGAGAGTTCCCCATAAATTTGAACAACCTAAATGAATTGAGCAAGTTTAATGTTTCTTACAACCCGCTTCTCACTGGAAGGATTCCATCGTCAGGACAGTTGGCAACCTTCGAGAATGACTCGTTCGTCGGAGACCCGCTCCTCGTCCTCGGCAATCAGGGATCTCCCTCCAGCAGAAACTCGCCGTCTAATGTGAAATCCGGCAGTAACAGCAAAAGATCGAGGCGACTCGTCCTGTTTCTAGTTTTTCTGGCGCTGACTATTGCTTTTATTCTCTGCGGAGCACTGTCGTTCATCGTCTGCACCGTCTCCAAAAACACAGGCGAGTCAACCGGGTTTCTCTCAGACTCTAAGCGCCGGCACGACCTGGAATCGAGCTCCTACTTCTCGTCGACGTGTTCACGCGATGCCGTCAAGATTTTCAAGCTGGGGAAGGCTGCCTTTACATACGAAGATATAGTGACTGCGACTGGAGACTTTTCCGACGACGCAGTCATCGGAGTAGGAGGCTCCGGGCAAGTATACAAAGGGATATTGGCGGACGGCCAAATAGTGGCTGTAAAAAAAATTCAACGTGAAGGGCCAGAAGGGGAAAGAGAGTTCCGGGCGGAAATGGAGGTGTTAAGCGGTAACGGTATCGGGTGGCCACACCCGAACCTTGTTACGCTCTTCGGTTGGTGCCTCTACGGGTCGGAGAAGTTGCTGATCTACGAGTACATGGAAGGCGGCAGCCTGGAGGATCTGGTGCCGGACCGGGAGCGACTCGGGTGGCGCAGGCGGGTTGATGTGGCAGTTGGGGTGGCTCGTGGGCTGGTTTTTCTCCACCACGAGTGCTCTCCGCCGGTGGTTCACCGGGACGTGAAGGCGAGCAACGTGCTGCTGGACGGGGAAGGGCAGGCGAGGGTGACTGATTTCGGTCTGGCGCGGGTTATGGGGCCTGGTGAGAGCCACGTCAGCACGATGATAGCGGGGACGGTCGGATACGTAGCGCCAGAGTACGGGAATACGTGGCGAGCGACGACAAAAGGCGACGTGTACAGCTTCGGGATACTGGCGATGGAGCTAGGGACGGGTCGGAGGGCAGTGGACGGCGGGGAGGAGTGCCTGGTGGACTGGATCCGGCGGGTGACAAGCGAACCCCACCAGGGGCTACGAGGGGCGGTGGTGCCGGTAATGATGTCGGCGATGGGAGTGACGGAGAAGGAAGAGGAAGGGGAGGAGGAGGAGGCGGCAGCGGAAGGATTGGGAGAGATGTGCGAGCTGGTGAGGATAGGGCTTCGGTGCACGGCAGAGTCCCCGCACGCTCGGCCGGATATGAAGGAAGTACTAGGCATGCTGCTCCGGATATGCGGTAAAATGTACCCTGCATGAGCTCATTTTTAATTTTTAATTTTTAATTTTTTTTCTTTTAGGTTGAAAATTGAAATACACATAATACATGTAAAAAAAGATGGAAATTAGGATTTTAGATTTTGTATGATTGTTGTAAATAGAAGTAATTTAGTACTTTTTGGCAAAATTGAGATTTATTATTTATTGCTTAAAGAAAAAGGTAAAGAAGGCACTTTTGTTTTTTTTCTCTTTAAATTTCTTGTAAACCGAAATATATTTTAATTGGGATTAACTTTTAATTGGCATCAAATAACGTTGGGTACCCAAAACAATCTAAAAGTTTGTGGTAACCCAAAAAAACTCGGGTAAAAGAGTTTGGTTGCCCAAATCACCTAGTGCTTTGAATATTATCCCAAGGGGACCCAATTTAAAATGGATCTTTAAAGGTTAAATCACCTGTGATGTAGATTAGTCTCTTAGCCAAGGCACAAAAAAGTGTTTGGATTTTGGATAGTGGTTGCTCGAGGTACATGATCGGTGATAAGAAGAAGTTGGTAAAATTTAACTGAAAGATGGTGCTCATGTAATATTTTGGAGACAATAGCAAAGGCACCATCAAAGGAATTGGTAAAATCGGTACATGTCTTTCATATTTGATGTCTATTATATAGAAGGGTTGATGCATGATGGAATGTTGAAAATACTGCTATGATACCATGTTATTTTCGGGGTTTCATGGTGTTAATGTTTTCAAGTTGAAGTAGTGAAAAAAGTAAGGAATAAGGAGAAGAGAAGAGAAAAAGGAGAAATAGAGGAGAGAAGTGGGCGACAAGGTTAAGAAAAGAAAACGTTGACAAGAAAGAGGAGGATTAGGGTTGTGAGCTTAGATGCCCTAATCCTCCCTCTTTAGTTTTATTTATAGATGCCAAAAAATAAAATATTTATAAGTATATCCTCCACCCTAATAGGTATAAATAAATGACAAAAAATCATATTCTTATTACATCAATGACACTGAAGCTTGATCATATCTTCGAACACTTAAAGGGGTAGAAACCCTAATACATGATAAATATATAATAAAAAAAAACTTAGTAATTACAAGGTATGTCACTCAACCCCTTATTGTAAGATATATCATTAGTGCTACCAAAGGGGTTTCATTTGCCAATGTGCATAAAAACATATATATTTAAGGGATGAACCATTAGATCAAGAAACCTTAGGGCCTGTTAGTGCGCAGTAAATGGGGCCAAAATACATTAGTACACACCGTAAGTGACGGGGGAAAGTGTAATACATATGTATTTCACTTCCTCCCGTTTCAGGCATAAAACGATGGTAAGTGAATTCAGAGGGGTTGAGCTCTGAATTCACTTACCATCGCTCAAGTATATCTCGGGTTCAGGCTGTCAGGAAGGAATCCCTATCGAACGAGGGTTTTGGAGAAAAAAAAATTCTCTCGCTCGCTCGCAACCTTCAGCGATTTCAATCGCCCTGCGACCTTGTCTCCAGCGCTCGACTCCCTTCCTCTCGCCGTCCCCAGCACCGACGACCGTAGCCGACTTCTCTCCCCACTTTGCAACCTCTCTGACTCCTCCCTCGCTCGCGACTGTCGGCTATTTCAATCGCCCGCTCTGTGACTTCTCCCTGGCACTTGATTCTCTTCCTCTCGCTATCCCCAGCACCGACGACCATAGCCGACTTCTCTCCCCTCTTTGCAACCTCTTCGGCTCGATTCGAGGTATTTATGAAGTTATTTGCATTTGTTTTTTCAGTTTTTTTTTCTTTTTCTTTTTGTTTATCTTGAAGTGTTTGAGTTTTCAATTGCTCTTAAAACATTGAAACTATTGCATGTGTTGAATTTCTAGATTTCTCAATTGAAGTTTTTACAGGTTTTGATTAAGTAAAGGCCAAGACCATTTGGCAAACCCTTCCAATGTGAGAGTGTTTGTGGAATGGAAAAAAGACTGGGAGTGCTTCTTCTTTGGGCATTACTGGTCCTTGGGAGGAAGATCATCAAGCTTTTATGTATTTTAATTTATGCCTATAGAATTGTCATTGAAGACCCCGCTCAGCTTCTGGGTCTTTTTTATTGTAGTACTAGTATATGCAGATTTTGTCAAGCATTTTAGTTTTACTTTGTAATGTACTTATTTTCACATCATGTTCTTATCTCCATTTTTGTGACTAAGGGGTGATTACCTGCAACTTGTTCTTGATATTCTAAGAATTAGTACTAAGATTTGCACATGAAGACAGTTAGCTTGCATTATGAATAAATGTCTTCACCAAGATCACATTTACTCATTTTCTCTTGTGAAGGCCCTTATCCATCTGTTAGGCACTTCAAATCCAAAGAGATTAAAAGTGCAACAACCAACTTTAGTACATTCATGGGAAGTGATTTAGAAGGAGCTATAAACCAAGCTCAATTTTCCAGGGGTGTTATTGCTACAGTGAGAGAAATAGCAAAATTTGGACCTGAAAATGATGCCTTCTACCAACGAGTGCAAGCCCCGGGCCATCTTCATCATCACCTTAATGTCTGGCTTCAAGGGTTTTCTGAAGGATGTGATAGGTTTATTTTTTTATTCTCTCAAAGTAAAGACTTTATATTTGTTGCATATCATTATGTGTCTCTCCTGAATTCTTTCACCGCATCACAGGTTTCTTATATTTGATTGCATAAGAAATGGTAGCTTTAAAGAGCATCTTTAAGATATCTTTAGAAAGTTATCCAAGTGTTTTTACTTTTTGTGGATTCAATCAAAAATAATTTGACACCGTAAGATCTGCATAGATCCACTTAAGACTCCTTTGAATTGGCATAGTTGCTGATGTTGCATTTGCTTTGGTAGGTTGTGCAGCATGATTTTGTATCCTGAGATGTGTGAAGTTTCTGGCTCTTTCGTAAGCTCTATGTTTCATGTCTTAGTAGGAATACATGCAGTATTCTTGTGACCCTCCAATCCTTATGATTTTGTCAATTCAAGCAATGTTTTGTTGGACGAGAACTTTGTAGCCAAGGTATCCAGATATTCCTGTAGGGGACTTAACTATCATTTTAGCCACGAAATGGGAATGAGTGTGTTTTTTGTGGCTGCTGAAGTAGGGGTTTGTTTTTAAGGTTTTAACACTGACTTGTTATTTTATATTTTTGGTATCTCCTCCTTCATTTTCTCTTTAAGAAACATGATAGATCTTTAGAGATATACTGATATCTATCTCACAAGACTTCAAAAATCTTTCTAACTTTACTGATTGAATTGTGTATCTAGTAAGGTAAGGAGGGGGGGGGGGGGGGGGGGGGGGGGGGGGGGGGATGGAAAAGGAACTCGTTGTCACTTGCAAAAATTTGGAAATAATACTCCTACGGATGAAAGAGAATTATTTAACCGAAGACATTCATCTTTACAGAACACTATCGAGCGTACATTTGGGGCTTTAAAAGCTCGTTTCAAGATATTAAAAAATGCTCCTCCTTTTGATTTTGATGTCTAGGAAAAAATTGTGATTGTTTATTTGTATTGCATAATTATATATGCATGGAAGATTACATGGATTTATTTGAAGATGAAGAAGATGATTCAAGTGATGATTATGGTGGAGAACATTGTGAAAATAACAATGAAAGTGAAAATGAAGATAGTGATAGTAGTGATGATGTTGAGGATGATGTGGACACTCAAAGAAGTACTCAGAGGGAGTCCGCAGTACAATCTGCAAGAGCATCATATTATCGAGATGTTTTAGTAATTCAGATGTGGCAAAATTATTGACTATTATGTTTTAATGCCATTAAATATTTTTGGTGTTGAACTTTTGTATTGACAGATATAATTTTTATATTAAAAAGGTGATCGAGTTATATTTTAATTATTTTTATTTTTATTATTACGAAATTTCCATAGTACGCTATGTAGTACGATATTTGTATAATTATTTTATATTTAGATATTACAAAATTAAAATTTGATTACAATTTTAATAATATAAAATTAAATATTGGTATAATTATTATATTTAATATATTTTATTTATTAACTAATATTAATTTAATTTTCTGATAGTCAAATATATCAAAATATTTTATTTAATAAATAATCTATATGCACTTTACCACACTTTCCATTGTGCACATTAACACAAACAAGTAATTTACACTACACTTTCTATTACGCACACTAACACAAATAAGTATTTTACACTTCACTTTCCATTGCACACACTAACACTAACAAATAATTTACGTTCTCTCTCACTTTCCCCGGGGAATGTACTTTACATTGTAATCCACTTTCCCTCCGCACTTACATTGTGCACTAACCCCCCCCCCCTTAGTAACAAATGTTACTTGTATTTCTTGCTTTAAATTTAAACAACAATGATTTACTCAACGTTATCGATATGAAGATTGGCCCATTGGCACTAAAACAAAACCAGAACTTCCTCTGCTCTTACTGAAAACTCCATAGAAACATGTCAACAGAAAAGAAGAAACTCGGATCTAGCTCGTAAAATCTCAACAAGCTCGGAAATCAGGAGGTGGGGCAGAAAGCTTCTGCATATCGCCGTCTCCATTCTTGACCAGGAAAGCCATTGAAAGCCCCCAAGTCGAATGCACTTCCAGATGACAGTGCATGAACCAAACTCCTGCAACAATCACAACCACGTTTAAGGGTTTCCACTTTCACCCATCAAAACCAGTAGAAGAGAACAGGATAGAAGTTAAGCTCACCTGGGTTGTCCGCCCTGAATCTGATAACAGCCCACCCGCCTACCGGCACGCCGACAGTGTTCCGACACGGCGGATCAACTAAGTTCAGAACCGCCGTGTTGGTGTTAAACATCCCAAGTCAGGTGCCCAGAACGTAAAAGCTAAATCCATGGAGATGCATGGGATGGTTCTCTGGCCCAACCGTGCCAATATCCTGCAGTATCAGCTGCACCCTCCTCCCATACTCGAGAACACTCACCTGTGTTCCCACCATTGCTTGTGTGTTCACTCCAAAGTCGTCCGGAGGTTTGTTCACAAAATCAATCACCTGGCTCGGATAATCTGGGAAGTCCAGAGTGTAGTAGCCGTCAAGGTTGTCGTAGTAAGCTTGCAGGAGAGAGACGGTCGGCTTTCTGAAGGTGACATTGTTGATGGAAGCAGCAAACATCCCTCCTGCAGGTCCCTTGCAGAGGGAAGATGAGTGGCAGCCGAGAATATTAAGGCCGATCACAAGAAACAGAGTCTTATCGATTTCTCTGGGAACCTCCAGAGGCCAGTGATACTTATTAGCTGATAAGCTTCGGACTTTTCCGACGGACTCCGCAAGTTCTGTCCGGTTGAACGAAGGAAGGATCAGCTCCTGGCATGGAAACGTAGGAGGAGATGGAGAAGGGGATGGGAAAGGAGATGATGATGAAAGGTCCAAGTAATTGAGGATGCCAAAGGAAGGCTGATTGAGGAAGGGCACATTCGTAGCAGACATGTATGGTCCTACACCCATGCAGTATCTTCCCTGAGATTGGTTTGTTGTTATCAGGACATTGTAAGTCTGGCCAGGAGTCATCATTAGATAATCTGTCTCGAAGGGTTTCACATACTCTCCATCAGCTTCCACCACAGTCATTCCATGGCTGCAAATCACAAAGAACTGCTCAATGTGAAGAGCTACATTGATGATTCTCAGAAGGTAAGTCTTCCCTGCTACAACATCCAAATTGTGAACATCTGCAGAAGAAACAGGAGACAACAACAACAACATAGTCAAGATGAATTCTGTAAAAAATTTGGTTGATCAATCTTCTCTAGGTTCATTACCATCTCCAGAGCAGTTATGGGTTGGCCCAGGATGTCGATTGATCAGATAAGCATCTGAGCCAGGAGGTCCTCCTCCTGTCTCCCTTATCTGCTTCTCCAGACTCTAGATATCTTGGAGCCAGTACTCTCCAAGAACGATGACATGCTCCTAGTAAGGGATCTCATGTGGGTACGGGACTCCATGCTTGGGAGAGATGACGATCGGACCATGAACAGTTGCTCTCAGCCACGAGATGTGGGCATGCCAAAACAGTGTCCCCTTCTGGTCAAGCAGAGTGAACCTGTACTTGAAGCTCTGCCCTGCTTTGATGGGACACTGAGTTACGTAGGCTGGTCCATCGTACCAGCAAGTTAATCTCTGTCGTACTCCATGCCTGCAAGAAAGCAGCAACACAGTCTAATTCTGCAACTCAGAAGAAAGTTTCTGACTGCAATAAAAAAAAAAAATTGAGTCAGATAAGTCCCAGAAGATAGAGTGATTTGCTCACCAGAGTGAATGGAGATGTTGCATGGGGTGAGGTTGGTGACCTATGTTATGACAAAACGATGGGTAATCACACGACACAAATTTTTACGTCGTTCGGCAAATTGCCTACGTCCACGGGAGCTGCAGAGGATTTTTATTTCTTCAATTAGAGGAATCACAATACAAGTGAGACCAGTATCTTTTCTTTTCACCTTTTACACAGCCAGCAGAGACCTTTTTTTGCAGTGTCGACCAAACAGGGCTGTTGTTTCTGGACAGAAACAGTGACACCGTCCCGAGTTGCTGTTTCTGGACAAAAACAGTGACGACGTCCCGAGTTGATGTTTCTGGACAGAAACAGTGACGACCTCGCTCTTCCGGCGGCAACCTCGCTCTTCCGGTGGCAACCTGAGTACTACGTTGCTGTATTTCCAGCAACACCGTCAAAAGCCCTTTCTCTTCCGCTCTCTGTTTCCTGAAGACACACCACGAAGAGAAAAAAAGAAGGTTCAAATCGAACCAAGGGAGATTTTAATTTCCCTTGATTGTAGCTTATGCCAAAGGGCAAATTAAAATCATGAATCCCCTTCATGTCCTGCTTACACGTATGGACCAGACTCCACTGTGCTCAACAACCTGAACAATCACCCTGTCGTCTTGGCGGGCGTATATTGTTGAACCTGGAGAGAATTCATTCACAGTGACGATTGTGGAGGTCTTGCAGAGTTTAGTCACAGTGGTGGTGTCCACCTGAAATTCACGAACTCATAACCATTCGGAAGTAGATTTATTTTGGTAAGAACACACGAAACAGAATAAGACCCATTAATCCTCTGATATAAAATCTTCTAATTCTCAAATTTTTTGTTTCCACTGATAAAGCAGATTCAGATCCAGTATGATTTGAAATTTTCTTGCACTAAACTTGTTTCCAGAGAAACTGAGACCCATGACTTGAGAATCATCAGGCATCAGGGGTTCCTAAATGTCAATCCCGAGCTCCAAATAAAACCTGAAATTATACTAAAAGGATTCTAAAACCCAGAACTTATCCAGGATATCCTGAGACGCTCTCAGCATGAGAAGATGGCATTAAGGCCGTCCATTCATACAAGTTCCAAGTAATGAACAGTTCTGACTACCATCTCAAGCTAAAGTTGCATTTCAGGGGAAAAAACAGAGCCAACACTCGCAGTTTTTTTTTTTTTTTTTTTGTGAATCCATCACTCCAAACACACCTGAACGTCTGCTAAAAAGGTACTAAAGCCCCTTTATACCCACCTTAAAGTCATAAAATCTAATGGCACTGCTCTCAGGCCATGCACCAAGAAAATCTGTGTTGATAACCAAAGCAAGTAAAAAGAGAAAGACACTCTGGATTCCTCCCTTCTTCGTTCCCTTCAAATCCATCATCTTCTGATCTCATTTCACCCATTTTTGCTATTTAACCCAACACCTTTCACACTAACTTCCATTTTAGCAGGTGAAGGAAGCTACTACAGTTGGGGTAAAGATGAGGCAGAAGAAGACAGAGCAGTGAGTCCAAGCAGAAAGATATCAAGGGTTTTGGTGCTCCATTCTATTAGAAAAGTATTCATGTAAGCCATTTGGGTATCTGTTCTGTCATCTGGACCTAATCTGATTTGGTTAACTTCGTCTTTTAATCGTTTTCATTTGTTTGATGAAAGAAACGAGTGTTGATGTCATTGCTATGCTTAGAGCAACCAATTGAAAATTTACTACTGGCCATATTAGAGAAAAAATATAAATGGGTTAATTATTCATTTATTCTTGATTGGGAGAGAACAAGAAATCTGGACTCGCATTTGCTAGTAAGAAAGAAAGCTTCCAAAGGCATGACAGGATAGGACCTAACATCCAACTCAAAAAACTTTTCTATTTGAGCTTACAACCATGAACATAGGACTTGTTGAGAGTGATGAGTGTAATAAATTTTCAATACATACAGGGGACCTTCAGATCTAATACGTATCAAGAGTAGATGTTTGGTTTGATTTGAATACTTTACACTGAATGTATAATAACAAACTTGATAGTCCTAAAAGAAATATCGAACACCTCCATATTAATAATGTTTCCATTGGCAAACAACAACATTAGATATTGAGGAACCCAAAAGGGTTGAACGATCGATCATCTTTGAGGTTTGAGGTAAATCAGAGAAACTATCACCAACTAAAGAGGGAATTGACGAGAGCAATTAAAGTAAAAGTTATTTTCGTAAAAAAATTATGTTATCGAGTCGGCTCACGAGGTACCGAGGCAAATTTGGAAAATCTTGAGTTTGGCTTGTTATACTTAACAAGCTTTATTTCAAGTTTGAGTACAAGTAAAAACTGAACTTAGCTGAGTTTGCTTAAATTTTGTACTGGATCAACACCCAACTGGGCTGATTAGGTACCTAAAATTGGGCTCATTGATTGTATGCATGAGAATCACAAGAAGAAAGCCTAGAAAGCAGAGTGGGCAGTTTTTCAGGATTGCTTGAGCTGTAGCCCAGGTGAAACAACAACCGAAAGTGATATCTTCTCCACATTTAGAGGATTCAAGTTTCATTTCATTTTTTTATTTTATTTTAGAGAGGAAATGGAATTTCAGAGAACAGAAAAGCCTGTGTTTTCTTCTCCCCTTCGGACCAATGGCACTGTACATTTACCTGAACCTGAGAAGTCTTTTCTCAAGCGGACGAGAACACCGTGTTAAAAGGAGCTAATTCATAAAATGCTTTTCTCAGAACAGAAACATGGATATTTAAACGAGGTCAAAGAATAAACCAATGTCAGGATCAAATATTTCTGTGAAGCTTCAACAGATAAAACCGATCAATTCGCAGACAGACGAATCTAGCCCTTCAAACCTCTCATGAATCGTGAACCGACCCGCTTGATCATCTACCAATCAGTTTCGTTTTCAGAGCCAACCCAGTAGCCCATCTCTCTCTCTCTCTCTCTCCACTGTTCATCGTCCATTTGTGTCAGTATCCAGTTCATTCTGTAGAGGATTGTTTACGGATTCCTACTGAGCGACAAACATGACTCTGAAGAAGACTGTCACTGACTCCGTCCCTTCACCCACACAATAAAAATCCAAATCGTCCAAGAAGAGATGATTTCATTCTTCTTTCCTCTTTTTTTTTTTTTTTTCCGTTCCTTAAATTATACTTCTGCTGCTCCTGCCGCTCCATTAAGATTGTAGAAGAAAGAAAACTTCTGGATGTCCCAAGGTCAGCTACTCAACTTGTGGCCGTTTTCCCATATTCAGAGATTCAAAAAGAAGAGCATCATAGTATTCATCCCCCCCGTTCGGTTCCTTGCTTTAGTCTTTCTATCATTGAAGATTCAAAACAAAAATGAACCAAAAACACAATTGGAAGAAGAGGGATTTCACTTGGTTTAAACTGTACCATACCTGCACAGACAAATTTGCTCTCCCTTCTATTTCCCCGTTTTACAAGGCAGATCTTTTTGTCCCTGGGGGGTTTATCATGACTTGTCAGGCGAATTCCCACCCGCGAATGAACTCGTAACGTCGAGACCACCGCCGATTGATGTCATGAGCGCCGTGAGCCCACCCGACTGCCCGGGTCCGCCGCCCACGCCCAATCCCAGAAAGTCCAGCGTAGCTGGCTTAGGACCGAATAGCGACGATTGCCCCGCCATTAGTTCCGGCAAGCCCACATTGTCGTAATGGAGACCCAGGCCAAGTCCCGCCGGCCCGACCGTGTCGTGAGATTGCCACAGTGAATTGAGATTCTCTCGCTGGGTAGACGACGACGCTGCGGTTGACGAAGATGATGAAAGCCCGAATCCCCGGAGGAGGGAACCGTTACTGGCAGCGGCACCCATTTGTGCAGCCTTTTGAAGGAGCGCGGTGGCGGACATGTGAGCCGGTGGGGGCGCTGCAAACGGCCGTCGCTCCTGTGGAGTGGATGACAAGAGATTAGAAGCGTTGGAGGAGAGGCAGAGAGAGGTTGACTCCGGTGCCACCGTATGAGAAGTCGATGGGCGATCGGCACGAGTCATGGCACCAAGCAGGTCTGAAAATGCAGAGTTCTGAAGCTGTAAATTGCTGGTCGTGGAGGTAAAGAGGCTAGCAAATACACTGCTACTGCTACTCCCATTGCTACTGCTAGCGTTGGCACAGCCACCAACGACGGTGGTTGTCACAGGAGGAGGTGGTACTGGCGCTAAAAATTGATTCTCCGGCTCTGTAACGAAAGCAACAAAAGAAAAACATACAGAGTAAGAGAGATTATGAAAACAGTCGGTCGGTATGGAAAGTAGCACTCTGTAAAGCGAAGATTTTGATTAGTTTAATAAAAAAGTAGAATCCAAATCATCGTTTCTTTTGGCTTTCTTTATGGATTGGAGCAGTTGAGATTGATGGTTACACAATCAGCCTGCCAGGAAACGATAGAAAGCGAGTTCTCCGAAAAGTTTAGTAGAGCTTTAAAAAAAATTAAATAAGTACATAAAAAATAAACAGAGAAAGCCTCTAAAAAGAGATTTCCCTTTCCTTCTAGTTCCAGACAAAAATCAAAATCGACAAATCTATGATCTTTTATGGGGTTTTAAATTATACGTCCGACAACATCACGGAAGACTTTAATCGAACAGAACAAGGGAACCAGTTCAAATTACAGCTTCTGAGTCTTCCTGTCCGTAGAGTTTTTTTATTGATTGATCATTTACCTCGTTGTTGAACCGCCAAAACCCCAGTGAGAGGCGGAGAAGATGAAGCTGCAGCGGCAGCTATTTGCAGCTTTGGGTCTTCTTCAGAAGCCGAATTGCCTGCCGTTTGTGCCCGAACGCTCTCCTCCGCCAACGCATCGCAAAACGCTCTGTGAGTAATAAAGCTGTCTCTCCTGCAGAGAAATCAAATCGAAGAATAGAAGATGCATAAGAAACAAAACCCCCCACAGCGGAAGATCGATAAATCCAAAAGAAATTGAAAAGGAAGAAATGAAATACCTCGAAAACAAGGTCCCGCAGTCGCATCTGTACTCCCTTGTCCCGCAGGTCTTCGAGTGGGCCTTCCAGTCCGATTGAACTGCGTATTTCTTCGAACACTTGTCACACTTCCATTTCTTCTCGCCATGTTTCCGGCAAAAGTGCTTCTTAATGCCGGTGAGATCTCCGAGGGCACGCGACGGGTCGTGGTGGACGCAAGAAGACTCCGGGCAGACGTACACGCGCTTCCTTACTTCCTTACTCGATCTCTGCCGGAGCTTCCACGGTAAATTGTGACCGCGCCTGTGAAGCTGCAAATTCTGGTCTCTCTGAAAACCCTTGTTACAGATCTCGCACACGAATCGGTTCGTTGCCATAAGGGTTTTCGGTGATAAAGCGATTACCTCCGCATCCGGATCTACAATCACAAGTTAGAAGAAAAAATAAATACAGCTACCGATGGTTCAAGCTATTATTTTGTCAATCCGATGTGCTTTTTTCCATTCTTCCTTTTTAAATTTCAGATTTACCGGGCATTCCAGGGAGACTACGCTTCTTCTTCGCCGGAGCAGGCGCAGGGACAGCTTGCTGACCGCTAGAAGAAACACTAGCCTCACCAGAAGCTGAAGTCGCGTTCGAAACCGCCATCGGAGGAGAATTCCCCAATTCCGACAATTCAGCTGGCATCGGCGCCCAGAATTCCACACTCCAAAAAACTTCAGTCGAAAAATTTCTCAGTCGTCGGAGCTCAAGCAGCGTCGCTTCGAACAGTAACTAAAATTTCAGGGGTTTTTACTTGCTCTCAGCTACCAGTTCAATCACGAAGAAAACCCAATCCCTCTCCTGTTCTATCCTTCCACCTACCAGATTTTCCGACGTGAACCAGAACCCCTCAAGCCCTAGTCCCAAGTTGGGACTCCCAACTACCAGTGCGACACGCCGGCACACTCCAAACTCCCGCCGGACTAACTCCCAAAGTCACACAAACGACCAACCCAAAAAGCTAAACCCCACCTATCACCAACGAATCCAAAACCCAGATTCCGGCAACCACGATTTCCATCGTCACGATCAGAAATCCAGCTGAGCATAAACAAAACCACCGAGAAGACCGCAAAAACATTTCCGATCAGGACAATTCGTATTCCTCCGCTAACCCCTCTTCAGGTGTCTAAAGAAGCCATGCGCATCCGAGATTCTTCCGCTGCATCGGATTTTCCGACACGTCATTGCCGGAGAGAGCAGAAAGAGGGAGTCGTCTAAGGCGGCGAAGAGAGAGAGAGAGAGAGAGAGAGAGGAGAGAGATTTTAAACGGGCGAATAAAGAAAACGAGAAAAAAAATAGAGCGGCGCGAGTTAACCGCGGTTAGAGTTTTAACTCAGGTTCGACTCCACGTAGAGATATCAAAACCGTCCACGTGGCGAAAGATGCGAATGCCTGGAGAGTTCGGCATCTGTCGGAAGCGCTCAGACTAAGTGGTGCCCAACTCTTTTGTCGTTTAGCGTAGCGATTTGAATTTCCTAGAAATTTAAATCCTGTTTTTATTTTCCGAGGGCAAGAGTCCATCTTCGTGTATTTACGAAACTAACCTCCTGACCGACGTAGAATAACAGAAATACCACTGAGGTCACGTGATTTCACAGACAGTACGTTACTTTCATTCGTACAAAGGTGGCATTCCTGTTATTTTAAAGGGCAGACGGAGACGAAAATACCCCTCCAAAAGGGCCGAGAAGATACTCGGACTTCGCTGCGGAGCCGTACTCGCGAAAACGGCGACTCCTCTTGTGTATGAAAACGCGGGAGGGTATTATGGACTTTTGAGTTAAAGTTATTCGCGGGGCCCACGAGGCTTTTTTCGAAATTTATGGAGAGCTCCTGCGCCAGCGAATGCGTCTACCCGCGGATTCACGATAGGCTGTGCCTGACCATGTCATCTACCGGGCCCACATCTGGGGCCCTTTGGAAGAAGAAACGTGTCAGATAAAGCGTTATCGTGGTTCCTCAACGGGTCGTCTTCAACCTCCGTCCAGTTGCCCAAAACTAGGGTTTTCATTGTAAAGCTTCACTAAATCTTCGTTCCTTGACCCAAAATGAGACTTCAAAACAAAGTGAAAAAAGGCCGTTAATCTCTGCACTCTAATACTACACGTTGGAAACAAAAGAAAAGCTTAATAAATTGAAACTACTGCTCCAAGAAGCTCTACTTGCCCACGAACTCCATCTCTTGCATGTCTCTTGGCCAAAAAAATTCTCTCCCAACCCATTACCAAAACTCCCAGTTTTTGAATCTCCTTCTTTTGCTACTCCGAAGAATATACATTGTTTCAATGGATGGCGTTTCTTTCTGGTTATAAATTTATGTTGCGCTTCTTTTGTTGATGTTGAAAACATGATTACTTTTCTGATGCATTGCATGGCTTCTGGTGGAGCTGATAAGGATACCTTTAGAGCCTGGATACACTATAAAGCTGGCTTGTTTTTCTACTTTCTTCCACTCTCCATCATCTCTTTCATTGACTAAAGTTGCATTCCTATGCAGCTTTCTCCTACTATTCTTTAAAGCTTCTCATTTTCCCTTCCAGCACTTCTTTTGTCGTTAAAAACACTTTTATTCCCCCTTTTTACTTGGTAGAACTGACCCATGATCCATTTCTTAATTCAGAGACTTGAGTGCTTGAAACAGTTATCCATTGCCTTTAAGTATGGAACTAACAGGGAAAAGAGACATGTCAAATATTAATAAAGGCTTAGCTCCATCCCCATGCAAGTGAAGCCATATAACCTCTTTTTGGGGTTGAATATTTAAGACCCATTACTTGTTTTCTAATTAGAAAACTTAAAAATGGTAATCCCAGATAAACACTTGTCATCTGTGGAGTTTTGGCCAATAGGAGCAACATGGACCAGCCATGGCTGCAGAGATGCAATGGATCTGAAAGGGTTTCAAGATTATTATAAGAGCAGAAAAGGATGGGAAGATTGACAAATGGTTTAAATATTTAACCATACTTTTGGAGCTCAGAATCATAGTATTAAAGAAGAAGAAAAAGACTACACAATATCAGAAATAAAAATTTGGAGAGATTCTGTAGTGATCATCCTCACATTGATTATCAAAGGCATTTTCTGTTTTCACAAACAGCTTGGAGGAAACCCCTCAGATATGTCTTCAAAATGGTTTTTTTTTTTTTTAATTTAATCAATCTCTTCCTCTAAGTTTGTGGAGTCAGCTTGTAAGTCTGACCCTATTTTTTTATTATGTCATCAAGGCCATGACTACTCCTTTTCATAATGTACTTGCACTACTTTCACCCTCTCCACCCTTTTCTTTCCTTGTTATTATGATTATGTTATGTGTTTGTGGGTTCCATCACCACCTCATCCATGTCAGCTTGTGAAAGTATGTTAAGAGTCAATGACTACTCATTCATTTCCTTGTGTCCTTTCAGTTGGTTCAACTTTTAAGGCTAGAAAGATAGGGTAGTTCTCGTATCTGCAACACCTCGAAGTGGTAAAAGTTGCCATGCTCAACCCAATTTTCCTTTCTTTCTCCAAAAGAGAAAAGGAAAATTTTATGAGGGAAATGTTGCCATGAAGACATTCAGTTGTGCTCAGCCCATTTTTTAGGGAAATTTACAGTGTTTGTAAGTAAGGCAAGCTGCAATGGTGGGTGTATTGATGGTACATTTTATACATCGTTTGATATATATCAAAATTACAAAAAGCCATTTGGGGTGAAATATATTATCTCAGTTGTCCTATCATGTTCAGATGGCTGAGATACCTATTTCGCATGTTTCATATCAAATAGTTTTTCGTATTAGATCAGATCGGATAGCTGCAATAGCCATTTTGTATGTTTCATACCAAATAGTTTTTCGTATTAGATCAACTATGTCTCAAAACTAATATAATTTTAAAAGATTTTTTGGTAGAATACACCCACTGCAAGGGGGACAGGGGGGGTGGGGGTTCTTGTTGGAGGTAATAATTGGAGCCATTTAGGTAGTAGAAACATTGGAAATGGACTTGACAAGGGCCCTCCATTTATTAAAAGATCCCACTTGTTGTCTGAGAAAAAAAACGGAGACAATATTTGATGAGAACTTGTGTGGAAGAAGGACGTCAATCATCAAATCCAAATAAAGAGAGATCTCCCTCCCTGTCTCTAGCTTCTTCTGTTTCTTTACAAACCTATTCGAATATGAGAACTCTGAAGCAGAAGCTTAAGAAAGATGGATTAATCTTTTTAAAGTTAAAAAAGTGTTGAAATGAAGGGCTTGTTTAGATCTATCAAAGAAGCAATATTCCAATGCCTTATCTTATTAATGAAGTCATGTTTGGATCAGCTGATTAATCATATCAATTATCACCTCCTGATGTTGCATTAGATAACGGGACCCATTAATTACTCTTTGGTAGGTTCTTGTCTTTGTGGTTTGAAGATAAGCACTTGTCCCTTCCAATCTGGCTTTTCTTCTAGGTTTGATATGGATGAGCTTTTGGTTGCTGCCATCATAGTCTTGTCACATAATGAGCATTTTTTATCTATAATCTTTCAAAGTTTACCCAAGATGAATTACCCAAGAAAGATCAAATTGGTCTGAGATTCCAAGATGGTTCATTATACACTCAACTTAAACTCTTTTTGAATAGAAAACTTGTATTTGAGACGAATCAATCATGGACAAGTATAAATTAATCTCTTTGAGCAAGTCAAGTGACCCCAAATGAACATTAAATTATTACAAAGACTGGCGCTAGTCATTAACTAACGCTCAATTAAGCTTAGCACTCGTTCTTAATAAAAAAAACGAAAACATATAGAAGAACCAAAGGATTTGATTCCTCCAACAGTCTAAAGGGGTGAGTGTGTGTATCTTGAAATTCCTGTCTGATTCTTCATTACTTCCTCTGTTACCCATTTTAATGGGAATTGATTTCTTTACCTACTTACCTCGTTAACGGTAGGCAAACTCAAATTACAAAACTACCTTTTTTTTTTTTTTCATTTAGACATTTGGATAACAGGGTGTGGGAATAGCTTACCTGAAAAGAGGTGTTTGTACAGTTTGTAAGCCCTTCGTCCTCCCCTTGCTTTCCGACTGTGTAAAAAATCAGGTCAACCATGTTTACCGGCGAGACGACTCATCTGTTCTCCTGTGACAAATTATTTTTCACCTCGGATTTTTAACTTTTACAAGCATTTGGATAAGCATTGCACTTGTCTGAGCTGCTCCCAATTATTGGTTTCAGAAAGCACAGTCGCTGAACTGTTAAAACATTACTCCTGTCAGGCGGGTGGAGGCACTGTTATCTGCTTTTCAAACCACGCGACAGGACACTGGATGATGAGGGAAAATAAATGTAAGCCAACACAGAGGAGCAGAAAGTTTAGTGACAATATTCATCACGGAGAAATGATTTGAGTTGCAAGTGCACATTTATAATAAGCCAGAGAGTCACTTAACATTCAAAAAATAGCACAGATTTCTTCGTGTCTGCATCCTCAAAGGCAGATGCTTCTATATCAGGTGCAGACAGGTTTTTGAGACATTACTTGTACTAGGCAAAAATCATCTAACAAGACTGCCCTCATTTGAGCACCAAAAAAGAAACCAGAGCTAAATTAGTTTCCTGTGGAAAACAACTACAGCATGCATGTGATGATCACTTTACAGGCATTTGAGACATTACATGTACTGAGCAAAATCATCTAACAAGACTGCCCTCATTTGAGAACTAAAAAAAACCAAAGCTGGATTAGTTTCCTGTGGAAAACAACTAGAGAATGCATTCTTTCTTGCTCTTTTCTAGTAAAAGGTCCAAGAGGAGTCTGCAATGCACGAGATCTAATATTGAGTTACAATCAAATTAATTGAATTTCAAGAGCTGCAAGTACGGAAAATCTCAGCACGCATGACATCGATCGGCATGTGCTCAAGTGTGTATTGCTCAGGTCCACGATAAACACCTGTCTTCTCTAGAAGTGCAATGCCTTCGTCTCTACCGTATCTTGAGGCAAATAGCATTAGGTATTCTATATCCTGCAATGCACAAAACGACCATGGCAGATATAGGTGAAAGAGTAAACAGTGGTCGCAGCCATTGAAGTAATGGACAGCAGAAATTAAAAAAATAATAGACTTCCGTTGGTAGTGATCAAACTTGTCACATATGGAATCCATTTTATCATCTTTCCTTCCATTTCACCCAATACAACATTGAAAGAGACATTTAATCATCTTTTATGTGAGAAAATACGAGTATGTTCATTCATTGACAATCCGAGTGGATACTCGGGAAGAAAAATAGCAAATATATTCAACCCGAATAGTCATGTCAGGATACACTTGACAACACCAACTGATGACGACATAAACAGTTCACCCATCAACCTGCCTATAAATTTTTAACCAGAAATGTACACTGATAATATTTTCATTTGACAACGTCTACATGGGATGCCAAAACTTGTTCATATCCCTAATATTTGGATGCAAAGAACAGATATAATGCAAGTCAGTAACGTGTTAAATGAAATGTCAGTCAATTAAAGTTACCTGCAAGCCACTGAGGAGTCTTTCTAGCCTCACTGAGGCAACAGGCTGATGTGAAGAGGAGAACACTTCACCAGGATAAAACAAAACTCCATCTCCAGGAGGCAACCCTCGCCTGAATCTTATCTGCACATGAATACATGCCACAACTTACTTAAACCTTTTATAATGTTGGATACCTTCCACCAATGTAGGTTTGAGAAAAGGTAACACTCACCTCTCCACTAGCAACATTTGACCTCTCATAACAATTTGCACCCCAATAAAGAAACCCCGTCCCTCCTTGTTTCCATACTTGCCACATTACAGCACGATGTTGCGTACCTCGCATCCCCAGGTGCCAATTGGGATGTGGATCTGAGGGTCCCATGCACACATATGTCCACCATTCCTACATTAAGAAACAATACAAGAAGGAAAACCCACAAATTACCAAAAGGAAATAGAAAAAGAAATGGTTCCATGCCCCCAAACTACACCGTCAGACAACTTCATAACATGAATTTCAAAAAGGGCAACTGCCTTCTGAAATTTCTTACACAACAACGATTCTTTTTTTTATGACAACACAACAACAGAACTGCAAGAAATCTCAGATCCCATTTGGAACTAATAGATCACTTAAACCAGAACAACATTTATGCAGCCATAGATGATAGAGAATAACAGAATGATCAAATAGAGGCAGAGGGAGAACAGAATGAGAAGAGTCGATCTTATCAACTGCTAGAATAGCAGACAAGACTTTGAAACAGCAGCATTTTGTTCATCTTTATCAGTGTTATTAAAACTGAACCAGCCATCAAAACGGTAGGATGGCTGGTTTTGGTATAACCGGGTTACATCGGGTTCAACCATTGGTTGAACAAAAGTGGGATGCCACCATCAGTTTTTATGATAAACAAATATATACTATTTCATTGAAGTTAGACATGAATCAGTAGTTTGTTAGGCTGGTTCAATGATTGCTATGTGGATATTTGGTCAATGCTTCAGATCCTTCTTTAGCAAAAAAAATTTTTTACCATCTCTTCATAACAGATTATTGAACCAGACAGAACTAACCAGTCAGGTTCACGGTTAGACCAGACCAGCCGGCCAGTCTTTCGGTTTTAAGCAAAATCTAGGTTTCCCCTACATAAGAACCAGAAAAGGTTCTGTTTTAACTGGATTAAAACGGCCAGTCTGGTCCGGTTCTGAAAAACAGTCTTTTATAATCCTTGGAGCTATTAATTAAGCCTTTTATTGATTAATGTTTATTACCTTTTTGTTATATGGAGTTTCCAATTTCATATTAGTACTTTTCAAAAAGAGTTCAAGTTTGTAATTGATGTTAAAAGCATTTAATTTAGAAGAACTGTTAACAAAGTGGGCATCCTGTTTCCTTGAAGTTTCAATTTAGGAAGTGAATGGGAGGTCATAGCAGCCGAATCCATGTCCTGGACACCACATTTAATCTTGATTAAGGTCAATCAAATAGTTAGGATTTTTTTCCTTCTTGCAGTGTTTTTGTATATTTGAAAATCCTTTTCAAGGTCAAATTGCAAACTAATAGAAAACATGACTGTAACCTGTTTACATAACTCCGTTCACTTTTTCTCCAGTCCTTCCTATGGCAGCACCGGAATGCTACTTCAACATGCAGCTCACACCAAGAATGCATCCTCCAGGAATGAGGCATATGAACATTCACATTAAAGAACGACCATTGAAGGACATGGATCCCCACAATCTAATTAAAGGACAAGTCTTGGTTGCAAAATCAGCTAAGACTGATACTAAAACGATAAACATAACTTTCTAAAAAGAAAAAGAAAAAAAAAGAGATAAAACCTAAAATCAGCACATCTACCAAAAAGATCAAAAATAAAATCAGTACTACAAACACCCGGACGACGTTACATTATCAGATATTGATGAATGAGAGAACCTAGGATACACACATATAAGCCAGCTATAGCTATCTTCTTATGGAAGGTGGATTGATTATACTTGAAAGCATATAATCATTAAAATGAAAAAATAAAAATTACAGCAAAAGAAGCCAAAAAGGGGAAGAAATTACATAAGAGCATCAAAGAAACCTTAGAGAAAGCCACTATTAATTCGTTTTAATAAGACAGACAATAAACGAAGATAAAGACAGCCTGCAGAAGAGATGGTTATACTTTACCTCACCATTCTGTGGCTGCAACTCTGCAATGATGTCCTTAACCAAGTCCTCTCGATTACCTAAAACCCATTCACTGAAAAAAAAAAGGTGCAAACCACACACCTGTCATGGATAATGAGAAAGAGCTTGGGTAAATGTTGTTACTCTCTTACCATCAAAGAAAAAATGCTGCTTTACTTTTTTGTTTGTCCGTAATGTAAAACGAAAGGAATATGAGCTCCAGCTCAGACAACTTATTTGCACTAGTTTCTAACTCAGCCATTAGATTAAGATCTAAGCCTTTGTTTGCACCTTTTCCTGTTTTTTCTCATGCTGTCTATTTCAGAAATTTCTTTTTGAAAATAAAATACAGAGAATGGCTTTATAGCAAAAATGTATCGGACTATCAGAGCAAATGACAATTTTTTAAATATGATGAATTCCAGAAATGACAAAAAGTGGCATACAGCCAAACTGAAGGCCCTGGACCCATGCAGTGTTTCCCTCCCTCCTCAAGATAATCTAAAACCAACTCATTGGAAATTTTTTAACACAGTAGCAGGAGGAGTTCACCCATTTTCTACGCCTTTGTTTGCAATTCTTCCTGTTTTTTTCTCATGGTGTCTATTTCAGAATTTTCTTTTTGAAAATAAAATACGGAGAATGGCTTTATAGCAAAAATGTATTGGACTATCAGAGCAAATGACAATTTTTTAAATATGATGAATTCCAGAAATGACAAAAAGTGGCATACAGCCAAACTGAAGGCCCTGGACCCATGCACTGTCTTCCTCCCTCCTCAAGATAATCAAAACCAACTCATTGGAAATTTTTTAACAAAGTAGCAGGAGTTCACCCATTTTTCTAATTTAGTGATTAAATATAGATCTAAGGGCATAATTAGGATTTACATCTTTTCTGCATCATCCCACCCTCCCTAAAGGTAACGTAAAACCAACTCATTGAAAAAAATTTAACAAAGCACCAGGAGAAGTCCATCCATTTTCTAATTTAGTCAGTAAATGTAGATCTAAGGGCTTAAAATTAGGATGTCTATCTGTTCTGGATCATTTTTCATGACATCTTTTGGGTATATAGTCATGTTTGCTCTGCATTTCAGATGTTATTTTTATGACTTTCTGCAATTTTAAATGATGAAAATCGATAAGGGCACTGCTGAAAATATGATATAGATGACAGTATCTGGCAAATTTTAAAAGAAAATTTTGGGCACAGCTTAGAGTTTGCAGAACTTGGGGGGGTGTGGAGGGAGAAAGAGAAAAGCCAAGTTTGGTATCCAATTCATATATCATTCACTTCTTTTAGGCTGCTAGTATAAGAAAACAGAGAAGTTTAGTAAGAACATTCATACAAAAAATGTAATTTGCACCTTGTACAAAATATTTGAGTATGAGGCCGCAGAAAATTTGGAACTTTAGTAAACGCCTCAAAGTTGTTAGGTGCTAGAGGTGCATCACTTGGTCCTACATGAATAAAACAGATTTATGTGAGCAATTCATAAAACTGGTCAATATAACTCATTTGCAAGTAACTAAAATGAGGACAGCCTCGCATCAATAAACACAGTAACTCATTAAATACTCAAGCCACTATTCATATAGTCATTCTTACTGTAATCTACATCCACATCTTTGTTCTTGACTAAGCCTTGCTTTTGCGAAAAACTCAAATTTTGCCACAGATTAAAGAATCTAAAGGCAAAAAAACACAAGATGAAAAGGAAATAAAAAATTGCATTGGAAACTCTTAAGCTCCATAACTTAGACTCTGGCAAAGGTTTTCCATGTTGACAATTTTATCGAATTTAGATGGCAGACGTAGTTTGTGACATCTTATACAGACAAATAACTTACTGATGGCATCATCAAGTAATACATATCAACTTTTGCGCACACAATTCATAGTAAGGACCCCAGCTATACCTTGAACTGCATCCAGACAAGATTGGTAGTGCAGGTGAGTGATTTGGTGTTAAAAATTAAGACCACTAACTAAGTGTTAGAGGTAATATAAAGTAAAGAAAAGGTCATCATTATGTTCCTTCAAGATTAGATCTCCACCTCCCATCCCTATGCTGAAAAAAAGAGACCAGATCTGCTAGTTCAACTGCATGGATCAGGAAAAGGAGTCCCTTCCAGTTCCTAACCCTAAAACCTGTTTTCTTGATGACCAGCTAGGCCAGCCCAACAAACTGGTTTGACCAGATGATCCTGTCTTGTTCTGTTTACCGTATTCATTATTTCTACTTTTTGTTCTACAGGAAAACTTAAACAAGTGATGGACTTGAATCTTGAACCTGAATTGAATGAAGGAGATCATCTAGCTAGAAGCTCTCAAACCACATCACCAAGATTAGGTTTATGCAATGGTTTGATAAAAGAAATTTAAGGCAAGTACTTCTACACTCATTGCTCCATAGTAGCCCCTGGTTCAACCAGTGGTTAAATGCCACTAATCTGGAACTAGTCAAGCCACTGGCTTGATGATCGGTCTGGTTTTCACAACCTTGTTTAGGCCTAAATCAAGCCTGTGGAAGTTTCACAGTTTTTCTTTAGATAGAGTGGTATGGACTAATCTTTTGAAAATCAGTAGCAAAACACGGACAAGGTCCAAGCACTTTGAACTATTTATGGTAATAACAAACAGAAATGGTTGAACATAATAAAACTGAACAGAAGAAAAAAAAGGAAGATTGACCAAAGAGAGAAATAGAAGGAGAGAACTAAAGGGAAAGATAGCTGCCACATTGTCCATCTGTCTCATGCATAAAGTTATTGGAGTTAAAAAGCACAGACAGAAAACCGTGTGCAAGAGAAAACTAAAATCCAGTCAAAATAGGAATCTAAATCCTACTCTAACAACTAACTTCTCACATACTCGACAAGCCAAACAGGAAGTCAATATAATTTTACAATAGGAAACTTCATAAACAAGTCATAGAGTAGAAATAAAAGGACTTTCTATGGTGCCTATACAGTCATAAAAGTATCATGATACTCTCTGGAAAAATATGCCAGCCAGTCAGAAGAGACTCAAAACCCTTCAACATCCACAATCAACTACTGTGGGGCCAACTAACAGATAAACAATCTATGAAGAATGTAAAGAGTCACATCTTTTCCAAGAATGGGCTTTTTCATCTACATTAACTTCTGCAACTTTGAATGCAAGGAAAACAAAAAAGAATTGCCACAAAATATTAATTGTAGGACTGCAAAAAGAGATATGATAAATGGATGTTAAAATTCTGTGAGCAAATTATTACCACAATAGTAAGTGGTCAAAACACGGGCATCCGGTGCATAGGACCGTATCTCATTGGACATTCTCCGGATGGAGTCATATTGCTCCAAGTTTAATGGCTGACATAAAAGTAAATTGACGATTAAAATGCAATAAAAACAATTGATACATGAGAAATACATAAAACTGGACGTCACTATGAAATTTACTTCGATCCAAGTTAGAAAAAGATTATTAGATGTAAATACAAATTAGATATCAGAGTATAAGAACTGCTCTTGCCATTTCCAAACCTCATCCCACAAGTAGAAGTAAGCTTTCTTCCAGTGAGCTTTCATCTTTAATATTTCAACCTCCCTCTGCGAGATATCCCTTGCAGCATCACTGCAATTCAAATGTCAAATAATAGAAGGTAGCTTGTCATATCAAACAGAAAATCTATAATACAAATATCATGCAATGGTCCATTTCAGATGAACTGCATACCCAGATAGCACAGGAGCATAAGGCACTGCATATGCAGCCAATCTTGGATCAGAATAATACTCATCTGATTTTGGATGGTCCGCTATAAAGAAAATTGAGTGTCAGTCTAAACCCATAACACAAAAGTTAACCACTTAAATTTAATTTAAAATACAAGTTGCTTGCCCCAAGTTACCTGGCCATGGACAGGTGTATGCTAGGACACGCATGTTATCACCCCATCTACAAAAAAAGGGGCTAATTCTGTACTGAAGAAGCCATCTGAAATGTCTGTCTAATGCATCATACCACCCATCACATCCATGTGCTACACCAAACCGCTCCTCTATCACAGTCTCAGATACCTAAATATGGTTAAGAAATAGGAGAGAGGCATTGCAATCACCTTGCTTCCACAGATTATCCAACAGAATCCCCTACTACAACCTATTGAAGCAATTATTTGACATCCTCATGTAAGCTGTAAAAAGTGATAATAAGCAGAGACAAAGTAATCAAGAAGAAAGAGAGAAGTGCAAGGAGAAGATGAGAAGAAGAGTGCAGAAAAAAGAGCACTCGTTGGAGGCAGGAATTCAACCTCCCCCTTTCTTATAAACCCACTTAAGTGAAAATAAGGTGAATTTATGAATACTGCCCCTCTATACAAGAACCACTTATATCATACTAAATATAACTCGTACTAAACTGAAAATTAAAACATAAAACTCTAAGGATATGATAATCTTCCACCATCTTATGAGGAACATACAACCATATAAAATTACCAAAATACCTCTACATATTGTTAAGGAATAGTCCCACAAGGATTAGTGAGTACAAGGATCTTGAGTTTATTAGTTGGGAAAGAAGTTTCCTAAATTAGCTAGTCATTTTGGGATAGGCCTTGGACCCAACTTCACATGGTATCAAAGCATTGATTTTCAGGATTCCAACTATGGTTTTTCAAGATTCATTCTTATCTTTTTTTTTTCATAGTTTTTGGAAATTAGTTTTGTTATTTTGTTTCTTTTTTTTTCCTGCAGTCCCAGCATATCACAATGCTGTTTTTTTACCTTTTGATCATGTAGAGCTCCTCTGCAGTCGGTTATCATCGATAAGCTGACGCCAACCATTGGGCGTTGGCATTGGATTGGATTTTTCATCAATGCACACATCTGCTGTCCAAAATACAAAGAAGTGGCAGAGAAGGTAGCAGAAAAGAGAAAGGCGAGGAGAATTATGTTTTCTGCTACTGAGCAGAATGAAAATATTTCTGCTGCTGCTCTACATGACCATCCCAGAACCACATTGCTCTGATTGGCCTGAATGCTCTCCTACAGCCATCGGCAGGTGGCGCAAGCAATTCAGCTGCTGTCCACTATCTACGACAATAATCTTGCTATTGTTTCTCCGCTGTCTTCCGTGCCAATTACCATCACTGTTTTTTGGGCCGTTGCTGCTTTCAGAAGATCATATTTTCGTTGCTTGGTTTGTTGCCGATTTTTCTAGACGATCTTCATTGCCTTTCATATTCCTCTGCTTGATCCAGTCTGCTGGCTTGTTAATTTCAGGAAAATTGTCGAGCAAGGCGAAATTGTCTCACGTCTCTTTTTTTTTTTTTTTTAAATGATGTTGAATCTCACGTCTCTCTTACTAGTGCTCCACTGCAAAAAAAGGAATGAAGATTTCTACATGATTTTTAATCCTGAAAGTTACTGCTGTTTTATTTTTTGGAAATGATATCTACTTTCCAGCTTAAGGGGGAGTGTCAAAATACAAGTTCAGGGGTATTTTGGTAATTTTTTATGACCCTCAAATACATCAAAACTGATCTAGACCAGTTTACATAATTCAATCCATTCAACCGGATTGTAGTTATCTGAATAGACTAAGAGAATTTCACATCTGAGGTCTCAGCAGTCCTTTGGACAACATCGACAGTGCCACCGCCTAACCTCGACAGTGCCCTATTTTTTCAACAACCTCTTCAATCAACCGGTTTTCACCGATGTCTGCTTTTGCCGACATAAAAAGGGAAATTCCTCGTCAAGGTTTGGTTTTGTGAAAGGTAGTGAGAACAACTTAGAGAAAGGCTACAGTCAGAACTTGGTCAGAAAAATGGCCAACGTTGCAACACATGCATGCCCAACTCCAATGAAGCCCACTTCTAATGGGGTTTTTCAAGGAGACAATCCTCTAGACTTTGCTCGGCCTTTGGCCATCTTACAGATATTATCAATGCTAATTGTCACACGATGCATTGCTTTCCTTTTGAAGCCACTCAAGCAGCCTCGGGTTATAGCAAAAATCATTGGATGAATTTTGTTGGGTCCATCAGCTTTGGGTCGCAGCTCATGCTTTATGCATGCGGTCCCTCCTAGGAGTTTTCTAGTGCTTGACACACTCGCCAACTTTGGGCTTCTCTTCTTCTTATTCCTTGTGGGTCTGGAGCTGGATCCCCAAGCTCTTCGCCATACTGGGAAGAAGGCCTTGGCAATTGGTGCCGCAGGAATCACTCTTCCTTTTGTAGCAGGAATTGGCACATCATTTGCTCTTCAACAAACTATCTCCAAAGGTGTGGATGGGCCAGCCTTTCTTGTATTTATGGGTGTGGCTCTATCAATCACCGCCTTCCCTGTTTTGGCACGTATTCTTGCCGAACTCAAGCTATTAACCACAGACGTGGGCCGTATGGCAATGTCAGCTGCTGCAGTTAATGATTTGACTGCATGGGTTCTACTCACTCTTGCTATTTCACTTTCCGGCTCAAACAACTCTGCCATCATCACTCTTTGGGTCTTATTGTCTAGTCTTGCATTTATCCTTGCAGCCATACTGCTCCTTCATCCCATATTTTCTTGGATGGCACAACATTCACCAATTGCAGAGCCTGTCAGAGAAATTTATATATGTTCCACCTTAGCTGTTGTTTTAGCTGCTGCTTTTGTTACTGATGCTATCGGGATCCATGCCTTATTTGGTGCTTTTGTGGTTGGCATCCTCATTCCAAAGGATGGACAATATGTTGCTGCCTTGGTAGAAAAGGTGGAGGATCTTGTTTCGGGATTGTTTCTCCCATTGTATTTCATTTCCAGTGGGTTGAAGATCAATGTGGCTACCATTCATGGAGCTCGATCTTTGGGCCTACTTGTTTTGGTCATAGCTACTTCTTGTTTTGGCAAGATTTTTGGAACTGTTGGCATCTCCTTGGCCTGCAAATTAGCTTTGCGTGAGTCTTTTACAATTCGATTTCTGATGAACACCAAGGGACTAGTGGAACTCATTGTCCTCAACATTGGCAAGGACCGAAAGGTATTTAACGTTTGCCGTTATGGTTCTAATGACCCTCTTTAAAAAAAAGGGCTTAAACCTAAACTATCCACTTGTAGAGCCACAAAAGAGGGCCTACACCTAAAATTATCCACTTGTAGAGCCACAAAAAGAGGGCCTACACCTAAACTATCCACTTATAGAGCCACAAAAAAGGGCCTACACCTAAACTATCCACTTGTAGATCCACAAAAAAGGGCCTACACGTGAGGGGGAGTGTTAAGGAATAGTCCCACAAGGATTAGTGAGTACAAAGATCTTCAGTTTATTAGTTGGGAAAGAGGTTTCCTAAGTTGGCTAGTCATTTTGGAATGAGCCTTGGACCCAACTTCACACATATATTTCAACATTCCCCTATAGCAAGAGCATAAATATCGAATAATACCAATTTGTCAAAAAGCAATAAATTCCCACGTCTTTGAAGTAAAATGGCTAATGCATCACCAAGTTGTTTTGATGAGTTCACATAAGGTGTAGCAACCTTCCCTTGCACTAAAACATCTTTGATAAATGGCAGTCTACCTCGATGTGTTTGGTTCTCTCATGGAAAGCTGATTTACTTGCTATAAAAATAGTTGCCTAATTGTCACACTTTATAACCATGGATCTATAACCTGGAATCCTAACTCAGATAGAATTGATTTCACCCACATGAGCTTACTCACTATATGAGCTATCGCTCTATACTCTGCTTTGGCACTAGATTTTGCTTCTACACTTATATTCACCATGACACTTTCTACCCGAATAACATGATTAAATGTTTTCTCAAGGGTAGCTACCTCATCATTGGCCAACATCTGGGCCTGAATTGCATCATACTTTGGTCAAGCCCTTCTAACAAACATGCTACTCGAGTCTGATTCTTTTCTTTCTCGAGTTGACAACATTTGTGGTAAAAGGATAGAATACACTAATCTCCTACAAGACACATCGCATCTCAGTAAAGTAGTTAGTAACATAAGGATTACCCCATTGCATACTGAAATACTTGGCATGCAAATCATACAATTTGGATAGGTTACTCCCCTAAGACAAAATAGATTATGACGTAATCCAAATTTCCTTGGACGCCTCACAGCTCATCACCTAGTCATTAAATTTGGTTTTCATACTCTTAACAAGCCAAGTCATTACTTGATTATCTTTTGCCTCCCAATTTTCTGTCATAGGACTTGGAGAATCCTCCCTGAGATACTTTGCCTTTCTCTTTGTTTTCAAAAACATAAGTACTAACGAAGACCAATTCAAGCAATTCTTACCATTCAATTCAACTAAGGTAATTTGAATTGAATGAAAATCTTTATTCTCTGAATTTCCACAGGGATTAATTGGGGGCAATAACTTCCCCAACATCAGCCATATCTACAACAACTGGAAACAGCAATAACCACTAAACAATTATGTCATAGACCAGTCCAAAAATAAAAATTCGCAGGTATATGTGGGGGCCCCACATACCAAGAAAGCACTTTCGCAACTTCTGTAATAAGTAGGATCACTTTTAGACCAAACACATGTCAAATCTTCCAACTTATCACACTGCGCAAGTATTACATTGGCTTGCCTAGGTCTGCGCAGGTCTAGATCTACTCCATATCTAGGTCGAATAGGGGAAAACCCTCTAGGAGCACAATAACACAGAAATTGCTCAAAAGGTGCTCAAAAGGACACCATAAACCAAGTGCTTATGGCACGAAAAGAACAGAAAGATCTGATCTTTACTTAGAAGTTCAAATCTGAAGAACTCCCTCCAATAAAAGTCGTAACTTGAAAAATAAGAGCAAAAACTGGATAGAACTTCCCAAGGTCAAGCTTCACTGATCTGATACCATGTAAGTAAGAAGGGACAAAGTAATAAAGAAGGAAAAGAGAAGTGTAAGGAGAAGATGAGAAGAAGATTGCAAAGAGAGAGAGCACTTGTTGGAGGCAGGAATTCAACCTCCCCCTTTCTTATAAACCCACTTAAGTGAAAATAAGGTCAAATTATAAATACTGCCCTTCTATACAAAAACCCTTGCATCATCCTAAATATAACTCATACTAAACTGAAAATTAAAACATAGTAATCTAAGGTTATGATAAACTTCCCCTTTATACAAAAACCCTTATATCTTCCTAAATACAACTCATACTAAATTGAAAATTAAAACATAGAACTCTATGGTGAAGGTAAACTTCCTACCATCTTATTAGGTACATACAACCCTATAAATTTACCAAAATAGCCCTAAATATATATTCCAACATAAGCAATAGTGTTGCTTTAAAAAGATTAAAAAGATATTTTTATTTTATGTATCGAGTTTTCTTATTTGAAAGAGTTCCTTATACGATTGAGAGAGTTGACAACCAACGTAGACCTGACTTGAAAGTGACAATGAAAAGAGAGAAACAGGACAATGACAATAATGTAATGATAAGAACAAGATAGATTGGACCAAAGGAAAGAGATTCATGCAGCTGAACTCAACATAGTGGCAACAACCGACGAAGAAGAAAATAAAGAAGATAAAGACAAATTTCAAGGCATAAGACAATGGATTGAGGCACTGGCTTCCTTCATCAACAAACTCCATATATAAAAAAATGAAGAAAATCTCCATAACTGTTATGCCTCTTCTACAAAATGGAACATGTCAATTTACAACATCAAGATAGGCCTGTATATCTAATATTTAGTTCAACAGACAATCCTCAATGCATCCATAATCCGACATTATAGAAGGAGATAAGTGAGAGCTTCAATCTTTTGCAATAACCTTATATACGCAGAGAGGTGGTGGCAAAATTCTTCTGACAGAGCTTTGATTGCATAGGGGTCTGATAAAAATACTCTCTTCTTTCTTTCATCAGTAGCTTTCACCATCAATTAAATATAAAAAGAATGACATAAGGAAAAAAAAGTTTAGTTTCTCCAAAAAAAAAAAAAAGGAAAAAATGTTTAGATAATCCATGAAGATCAAATTACTTTTCCACTTGGATAAGCAGTACAAAAAAATAAACGGCATGTTTCAGATCATTGCTTTAGCATTCCAATTGCAAGAGGAGATGGAAGGAGATAGCGATAAGGAAAGAGGAAAAACCAAAGTCTTGCTAGGAGTAGAATGAAGAGAATTTTTTTCTACAGAAAAAAATGGGAAAACAGGGATTTGCAAATATGATGTCACAGTAAGCAACTGCAGTTTGAAATTTCTCTCTATTCCCTTTTTTCTTGAGCAACTCCTTTTTCCTTTTAAGTCTTAATCTACGACCAGGTTGACCAACCACAACAAGTTGAACAAATTGCCGTTCAAACTACAAAATTAACTTGGATCGGATTCAGTCCAGATATTGGAATTCTGGATCCGATTCATTTAATCCAAATACCCGGGAAACTATCAAAACTCAGATATCTCAATCATATCTGTTCAGAAAGTATCCGATCCAGAATCCCCCAATAAAAAATGAAATTAAAATTAAAAAATATTTTAAGAAATTCTTTAAAAAGTAAAAATTTAAAAATAGTAAAAATATTAAAACAGAAAAATTGAAAGAAATATGAAAGCAAACCATTAATATGGGATAAGTTTAAGACATAATCTTCAAATATTTTGGGGAGATTTGGGAGTATTTTATTACTTTAGCATGAGGTTTCAAATCCTGATATTTACAGGATCCGAATATTGTAATCAATATTCGGATATTACAATATTCGGATCCCGGATCGGAAGCCTCCTATTTTGGATTGATCCAAACGATCTGAAGTTTTGGATTCCAATTCTTCGGATCCTAAACCCAATTAGATCTGAATAAAATTCTGTTTGATTTACACCCCTAAACTAGACCACCCCCTTTTGCTGGAATATGAGTTTCAGCCTTGAAAGATGTACAAAGGCTTCAATTCAATTCACTCCACCAGACTTCTTCAACCAAAATTTTGGTTGGATGAGAGACTTTGGTTTACCCATACATGAAAGGGATCTTGTACTTTGAGCCTTTGGCTCAATGACCACAAGGGAGGGGCTCCTAGTGTGAGATCTTGGGTTCAAGTCTCACCAGGGGAAACAGGTATTACTATGCATGAGTAATCAAAATTCAATTAAAAAACCAAAAAGATAAAGAAAGAGAGAGAGAGAGAGAGAGAGAGCTCTTGAATTCAAGTCTCATCTGGGGGGAGAGAAGTAGTGAGTGTAATAATAAAAAAAAAAAATAAACCGTGTAATCAAATTTTCAATAAACAAAGAGAGAAACAGAGAGAGTAACCAATTGCCCAAGCTTCAAATGAAGCACAAAACTACTGTTCTCAAAATCTTCTCTTTTCTGGTGGATACACCCTTATCTTCCACAGGCAACATAAAGAGAATGGAAGGATACACCAAATACAGCTGGAAGTGACGGTGTTGCAGGAAGCACGAAGTCCCAAACTGTCAGATTTATTTTTAAACGAACCGATATGTTTGTGAGTGTATCTTCATCCATCATGTCACCAGACCTATTATCTGAAGAAAACTCTGTGAATGTAGGTGACAAAAGAGTTTTCCTTAAACCAACAGAAGCAGAATTGACCCTTTTCACCTACATGAAAGAAAAGAAATCATCAACGGTTTACATTAGCAAAAACATATTATCAGAAGCTTCTGAAACAGAACATTGACTAAAACTCACCACTTCCTCCACAGATTTTCCTTCTAAGGTTTCCACTGTTTCTAAACAATTTTTAATTTCTTTAAATATTTGATACTTCTCAGATTTAGCTAAAGTTAGTGTTGAGAACCTGTGACTACAAAAAAGAAACAAGTACAACCTGTCTCAGAGAAAACCATACTGTACAAAACTTTTAAACTGAAAAAAAAGAGAAAACGACTACAGGCTGTGACAACTAAAAAGTCTACAACGATACTAATATTTGAAGCAAACAAGCAAGATGATCACTCTGTATCTGCCTTCATTGCAGTAATGAAGAATTCGCCTTCATATTGTCCAGGAGGTTGGCCCGAAGGTACATCTATTGAGACCCATAATGCGGTTGTTTCTCTGCAGACAAAAATAGATTGCCGTTGGTGAAACCAGCACAATGCAACCATATGGACAATCAGCAATGTCAAAAAGTTCTGATATTTCATGGAGCAGTACCCAGGAAGAAGGTTTATTTGAGTGACTGGAAGCTTTAAAGGTACAAGAGCATCTGGTACACCCAAGATGGGTACTACACGTCTCAAAGTTAAAGATTCACCAACCACCAACCTACATCAAACCAGTCAATGTCATGAAATTGTGTACTGAAAGCAGAAGCTACAGCAGTATGGTGGAGATAAAACTTGGAACTCTCACCTATCCCCGGAAGTAGAACAGAGATCGGTGCAGTGCACTTGTACTGCTCCAGCAGCATCAGGACCTCCCCATGAAACTTTTGGACGTAAAGCAATTTGAATGTTCTCCCTCTCATTTCTCGCAGCCAAAAGAGATACCTACAAAGTAGAGAATGTAATCAGAAATTAACATGTTTTGCCAATTCCAAAAAGGATCAAAATATGAATTAAATTCAGTAATTTGAATCACAAATATAAGCTCTCAGCTGATTAAATAAGTCCTTGACCCCCTCTTTTATATTTTACTCGTCATTTACTTGAAAACATCCAAAACTTGAAAATTAAAACTAAAATACTTTTTATCTATCACATTTCTGACAGTGTGCATAGTGGGTCTGTGGGCTTGGAAAGGTCGTCGACATGGTAAGAAGTTACACTTTTAAGAAGAACTAAAAATCTTCGGAGGTTCTTACCACTGCATGATAAACTTCATTTAGAAAAACTACATAAGCATAGATTAGAGGGGTTAAAACCCCTAAGAGGGAGAAGATTATACAAATAATATGGCATTGTGGACTCATTGCAGAGTAAGGGGTGCATCTCCTCCTCCAAAATACAATATTTGCATAAAAATTGAAAATGTTGAGGAGATTCCCTTTTTCTAAGATTATGTCAAGTCAATATCTCGCCCATCACCACACACCAAACAAAATGAGATGCTTTTGAGGATCCAAAAAGATTCTTATCCACCTTGGATGGAGGATTTTGTAATGATGCATAGAAAGAAAAAATGGAATACTTACAAGTGGCAGCTCATTTTTTTTAAATGATGCTAAATTTTATTAAATCAAAAGCTTTGAAGAGCAAGATTTCAGGAGGGAAGCCTTCCCAAACAATAAGAGATTGCTGGGAGATTCTGAATTTTGCCAATTTATCAGCCAATGAATTGGCTGATCTAGAAATGTCAGCAATACAATCAATGAAAGGTCATTGGCAAAACGAGGGGGGAGAGTTTTCTTTGGAGCACCAACTGATGACTACTTTGGAGTATCCTTCAATAAGCAGTTTTCCATGAAGACGGTCCTTGAAAATTTGAAGACCATATAGAAGGGCACTAACTTCAGCAATGTTGGAGTCGGTGATGCCAACCGGCCCTACATAAGAGAGAATAGAATCCCTACAACTGTCTCTGAAGACACCACCCACACCCGCTGGCCCAGGACAGCCCAAAGCACTACCATCAAAGTTGAGCTTGATGGAGTCGCTTGGGGGAAGTTCCCAAATAGCCATGACCGGCATCCTGCGGGGACCCACCATATAAGCTAGCAAGCTCCAATTGCCACGGAAGGCCAGTGGCAGCTCATTGAAACTGATATTTGATAGAACATGACAATTGGCTCCATTGGGACTTTCTTCTTTTTAAAAAAATTGAGGTTTTTCAGAACAAAAGAGTGACAAGGAGGACCTACACTACATACAAGGACAAAGATCAGGTATCTAAAAATCATAGATCGAAACAAAAAATAAACATACAAGGACAAAGATCAGGTATCTAAAAATCATAGATCGAAACAAAAAATAAAGAATAAGTCATATCAACTAGTTAAAGCTGAACTCCATCCCCGACAAGGGAATCCACCATCTGCTGGCAGACCCAACAACTGCTTCTCCTTTGGCAATCAAGTCCCTATTGAGACTTCTTATTTAAAAAAAAAGTTCAAAATTGTTAAGTTGGGTCCAAAGCCTATCTAAAAATGACTAGTCAACTTAGGAAACCTCTTTCCCAACTAATAAACTCAAGATTTTTGTACTCACTAATCCATGTGAGACTATTCTTTAACACTCTCTCTCACGTGTAGGCCCTCTAGACTCTTATATGTGGATAATTTGGGTAGAGGCCAACATGTGAGTACCTGCTCTAATACAATGTGAAGTTGGGTCCAAGACACATTTATGACAAGTTAAATTTTTCTCCAAAAGTTCCCAAATTTGCATCTTCTACAATAATCACTTGAAAAATATTTCATTCTGCAATCCATTATAATTTATATGAGGCATGGATGTTTCTTTTTTCCTAGAATGGTGATGAAACCACTGAAACAGAGAAAAAAAGGAGATGAAGAAACAAATAAGGGAAACAGAGTGTGACTTAAGCTCCCTAAATAGCCCTTTTTCCTGGCCAACAACCCAGCATTCCTGTACAACTTTCTATCTACACAAGCTCGTCACCTATCTGCAAACTAACACTTATCTTCAAGAGGCTAACAATAAACGGATAATGACAGAAATACCACCAAATAACTTAGTAAATCCAATAGATCCATCAAATTTAAACTGACTTGTCACTTTATGATTACTCGATACTTTTCGAACACTTATCCATCAAAATAAGGATCAGACTCATTAAAGGATTTCAGAGACCTCGATTATATTGACTGGGACTCATTCAAAACAGCATGGTACTCTGAAAGCCATCTTATGTAAATGGAGCAAGAAGTGACAGCTACCACAATATCATATGACACACTCCTGAGGGCCAACAAATCACCAATTACCAGATATTTGAGCTTCCTATCACATAGTAAGCTGGCCTAGTGCTCTCTCAGATGTCGCTAGGTTCAGAATCCATAACAGAACTTTGTACTATCCTCTAAGCAGATTCGGCATAATTACTACGCATCCATTTGTATCACATTAGGTAGCACTGGTATTTAAGATTTTGGGAATTACTTTAAAGATCACAGGACACTCCAGTGAGGTTGAAGTTTACAAGACAAGTCTTACGAAGCAAATTAACAGATATACATCACAGTGCATATATGTATGCACTTTGTGTGTTTATAAATGCAGTCTGTATTCTGAATAACAAAAGGAGGCATCGACTCGACCAGGTTGACATAAGATTAGGAAAACATACAGGCTCCAAAGGACGTGGCATTTCTTGTGGTCCGATGTTAGTGGTGCTTGGCATGAACCAGACATGGACTAAATCTGACGTCGGAATCTTCGTAGGATCAATATCAGATACCCCATTAAGAGAACTTGAACTAGGCAAGGTACCATCATTCCATCCATAACCGGTCCCTCCTCCAGCAACACCCTCGACCGGAGGCACAACGATGTTCTGTTGTTCCCTGGATGAATATACTAAGGACAACAAACAACGAGAGAAGTTAGCAAGCTGCACACTCCTAAATTAAGTCATTACTTCAATAAATTTTCGAAGGGGAGTAGTTATTTATAAAAAACGGAAGGGACTTTTACTTAATTTAAATTCAAAGCTTAATACTCAAATATAGCTTACCAGAGATCAAATTCATAGAAAACTAAGAAAAATCAATGGTAACAAGCAAGATAAAAATCAAAAAAATGCAAAAGATGGAGAAGAAACCCTACTAAATCAATAAAGAGTTGCATCTAAAACTAAAGCAAGGGAATTCTGCTCATGGACAAACTCACCCCCGTCCTCCATTCTTCGCAGACCTTCTGCCCCGTCGCTCGCCTCCTCAACTCGACGAAAGGTCTCAAATTAAAGCAACTATTCAAGCAACTATAACTGCGAGCAAGTGCAGAGATGAGTAACAAAAAATGCCAGTCCAGGAAGTCGCATTCTTGAGGAGCCAAATGCGCGACAAAGATCTTTTGGTTCCAGGGTTGCGAGTTAGACAGCGCAAACCCTCGCCACGTACTGGGGGACCCATGTATCTCGTCTTTGCAATTGCACCAATTTAGTTTAATTTTTAAAGCAACATTCACAAATCCGGTTCATATTTTAATCTGAACCAATTTTATTTTGACATAACCCAAATACAGTGGATCCGACCTAATCCGGCCTATTTCCAGCCCCAATGCGGATGGATAATAGATAATTGGACATTGATTATAATATTATGATTTTATTATATAAGTTTTTGTTTTATCTTATTGTTTTTTAAACCAAATTTATAGATTTTTTTAATTCAAATTATATATTTTATATTGATTATAATTTTTAACAGCTAATCCAATACAAAAAGTCATTTAGTATAAAACATGATCAGACGGTCTGCCGTTGATCATGATCAGATAGCTGAGATAACAATAAAATTTTAACCTATAATCTTCAATTCAGCTCCCTTTTGAGAAAACACCTGGGTGGGCCAATATATTCATTATACCAAAGAATATTATTATTTAATTTATTTTAAATAATTTATATACCTTTTAAACTATGCAAAAGTTGGAGCTTTGTTTGTGTTTACTAGTGAAGAGGTTTGGTGACCCTCCCTTGTTAGTCATATTTTTTAAAAGAAATTTTTAGTTTTTTTAGGTTTTTACATGACCCTTAAAAGTAAAAATATTTATAATATATAAATTAAATTAAAAATATATTTTAATATATAAATTTTAATTATAGATAGTTATTTTTGAGTTTAAAGGATAAAAAGCTAAAGAGTTTCTCTAATAATAACTCTAAAAAATATAAAAATAATAAATAAATAAAATAAATATATTATGATTTATTTACCTAGTGTTTAAAAGTGAACCAAAGATTTTATAATTAAAGAAATTAGAGTAGAGAAATGATTTATATTTTAAATGACGAAAATACCCTTATGATTCCGGTCGGTGCCCATGGTGCCCTTTCCCGACTCCACCGGGAACAATATTTATGGGAGTAATTTCGTCTGCAAACCCTAAATCTTCTGCAAGGAAGAACGAGAGTTAAAAAAATGCCCCTTCACAGTGGAAGATATGAAGGTAACGGGGAAAGCTATAATGATTATGGCGGTTCTCCGCAGCACAAAAGTAGCACTCAAGGTGTAGACGATTACAACGATTCCAAATCTCAGGTGCTTACTTTGTGTTCGATTTCCTCCCTTAATGCGTACAGCGTTGTGAAAATTTGACTCGCAAGTTTCGCACTGTTATGAACTTTGCCCGATCACTCTGTTCTGCACTTGTTTTGGTTCCTTTCTCGGTAAAACATATAAATGTCTGTGCCTTGAAAACTGTGAAATTCATGTGTTATTTTACCTCACCCTTGCTCTCGCTGAGTAATTAAAGGAGACTTGAAGTTATTATTGTTACTATTGTTTTTGAGAATTGACTTTAAATTTTCTCATTTGGTTGGTTAATGAAAGAGGAAAGCGCTTGTTTTTATGTTATTTTAGGCTGGTCGAGTAAGGGGGTTGGTTTAGTTTTCCCAGATTTTTTTAGTGATTATCCATTGTGGATACAGTTTGGTTTTGTGATTACCGGAAAGAGTTATGATCTGATATAGCTGTGGGCATCTTTCTGGTGTTTACGTTTTGTAGGGTTAGGTATTGGTTTAGATAAGTACTGCAGCGTCTAGCAAAACGTAGCCTACGCAAGAATAATGTTAGTCCGACTAAAGATAGTCTATCCAAAACAAAATGTTGGGCTTGATAGGCCAATATAGGTATATCTATTGCTGCACGCCTCCCACCCCAAACAAACTTTCTCGTAGTTGGTGGAGATTATCAATTTCTTATAAATGTAGTCTACTATTCAGAAATAAAAGTCAGTGACATATTGTTAGCTTTCTCAGATGTAATGGAAATCTCAGAAAATCTTTCGTTTAATGTATTCCTTCTTATCATCTTTAAAAAACAGAACAAGCCATTTGTGTGGTGGGATACACCGGTTTTGACTCTCTTCAGTAGCCTGAGGTCTGCTAAATAAATTGCAAATCCTCTAAGAATCTCTGCCCTGTAAGTAGGTATGGCAAGATCTGAACCTAATAATGGAGGAGACATTGCAGTGAAAGTGTCTGTTTATCATTGTATTAGGAATATGAACTCAAGCATGCTGTGTTGTCTCAAGTGATAAACTGAAGACGGCAAGTTCTTATAGGTAACACCCATCCTCATTGAAACTGCTGTTTTTGATTATGAAGCAAGTGTGGTCGGAGACAGTGGTCTTATAATAAATCAAACTGTAAATGCTACTTTTTCTCATTGTTGGAGAACAAAGCACCAGTGAGTGAGTCTGGCAGTGACGTAAAACTTAGCTCCATTCTTCAGGTAATTATTGTCATTTGAAAAATGTTATGCATTTTAGATCTGACTGAGTTGAAATTAGCATATTTGATTAGTTTGTATTAACTAGTAATTTTGAAGCCGTAGATGGTTATCTTTGCAGTATTTCTATGGTATATTTGTCATGTTATATTGTTGTCACTTTTGATTTACTTTCGTTTTTCAAGTATATGTTTTTAATATTAGTTAGATGTTGTAGCATTCTTCTCATGAATATGGAAGAGAATCAAGAAGCAGAGACAGAGAAAGAGATAAGGACAGGGAGAGGGACGGGAATAAGGAGAGAGGCAGAGAAAGGGAAAAAGATAGGGAAATGGAACGTGAAAAAGATCGTGATCGTCATCATAGAGACCACTACAGGAATGACAAGAGGGAGCGGGGCAGAGACAGAGATGATTTTGATTATCATAGAATCCGAGATTCTGATAGGTCAGTGGTCATTGCACTTTGCTCATTATTTCCTGATATTTGTTGGTATCTCTGCCAATAGTTGAGGCTCAATCTCATTTTGTTGTATTTCTATCATTACCTCTGGATGTGTGCGCGTGATTTTCATAATTATACTGTAAAGTGAAGTGGATGCTTACTTGTTAAATCCTTATTATTATGTTAGGATGGATTTCCTTGATTTCTCTAAGCTTTGCTTAAAAAAATGAGAGGATTTAATTAATTAATTGAATGAATTTGGTTCTTTTTTTTTATTACCTTGCTGTCTTACCCTGCAATATCTAGATATTTTTTCTTATGTTATAATCAACCATTTTTGTCATTGACTTCAGGCATCGAGATTATGATAGAGACAGAGAAGGACGACATAGGCATCGGTCTCGGTCCCCATCGAGGGGTAAATCTGAACATAGATCAAGGTCCCATTCGAGTTCTCACTTGCGATCAAAGAGGTAAACTAGGACTGTTGATCGTGTTTCAATCCTGTATTCTGGTTTTATTTTTTAAACTTGTCTCTAGTAATTGCACATCTCGACTTACAGACAGGATAAATTTGAAAGCTGAACTTTTTTTTTTGAGAAAGTGATGAATTCATTAAACCAGAAACAAAAACAAGATTAGCCAGACCTCCCACTTACTTGAAAGTTGAACTTATGATAGATTGATTTTTATCAGTATTTCTTTGTCAATCTGTGCATGTTTATGTTGGTATATATCATCTGTTGCCTGTTTTCTGCATTCTTTTGTGCTGCTTTAAATAACCACTTCTTTATTCTTGGGGCTGTTTAAAAATATGGGCTGTATGCTTTGGAATTTTTTATTTTTATGAAAACTACTGCAGTTTTAACAAATGCTGGTGTTTGTTCTGTTCCCCCCCTTTATGTTCAAAGCAAATTGCTGGTAGTCTGGCATTTTTTCTTTCCTCAGAATATGCTGAAGTACAATGATGTAAAATTAAGGGCTTGAAGTTTCGTATATTGGTTTGTAGCTCTTGCATGATTGGATTCTTTTGGCATTTAAAACATGGACTTTGTGGATGGTTTCCTGATTTCCTGTTTGTTGGTATTTTAAAATTCTGTAAGAGTTGTTATAGTTCCCAAGGACCTTAGGATGTGGGAAGAGTACCGATGCTTCAGTTTAACAACATTTGGAGCCTTGGCAACTTGAGAACTTCAAGTAGTTTAAAGCAGTGGCCTCTCTTTCCTGCTAGAGATATTATGCCTACACTTCTACTTGACCCAATGAATGTGGTTGAGTTGGAAATACTGGATTGGATAGCTGGGGTATCCTCATGACATGTTTGATTGAAGACGTGCTCTCTCATTGTGTATGTCTGGTATCATTTGATTCTGTAAAGAAACTCAGTCTTGATAAATTTATGAATGAAGAATTGGTTGGACTTTCTTGGAAAGTACTGGGTGTATAAGATGTTGAAATTGTTGGACAAATTTCCTTTCTTGTCTGAAAGCTTTTTTGGGTCAGTGCTTTGGTAAGCTCTTTCTGTTGTCCTTCATGGTTTATCTTGTCTCCCACCACTGTTGCCACCTTCTCCTCACCTACTAAATAGAAGCAAGCACAATCATAATTGGGAACCGTGTCAATTGGCTAGGTGATTGTTTCATGTTGTTTGATGGATGGTATCTGACCTTTTTCTTCTTAAATGAAAAGCTCATCAGAAAATCTTTTCTCAAATTCTTATTATTTAGGTAAGCAAGGAATTTTTTGTTTCTTTTTTAGGTCATATTGTGTACTTTTTGTTATTTCTCAAGTAATATACTTGGGCAGCAAAGTAAATGTCTTGTAATTGCTCATGATTGTATTGCATTATGAAATGGGCTACACTAAATTGATTCTATTTCTAATCATGATTGTTTGATATTTTATTTTGCTGTTGTGAGTTGTTGTGGTTCCATGCTGTGCTTGTTTTGGTTTTGCAGGCAGTTGTTAACATTACTTTTTGTTTAGATAATCAACATGGATTTTCCTTCTCTGTAGAAAAAAATATATGGACCTTGTGTTTTTTTTAATCATTGGGTCATTACAGCATTTTATGTTTTCTTTGCTGTTTCTTTTTAATCTATGCATGCAGTGTCAAGCTTATGCTTCTTCTACATAGATTTTTCCCCCTAAATACTTTATTTGTGCTTGTCTTGTACCACTAAAGGCTGTCATTTTTCTTGCAGTATGCGAGTCAGTGGCTTTGACATGGGACCAAGTCCTGCTTCAATGATGCCTGGTGCTACTGCTACAGGTACATCCCTTTTTATGTATCATATTCTTCTTTTTCCTCTTAAATACATAGGATTTGGGGACTTGTGGTTGGCTAGGAAATATTCACAAGTTCATGGTGTTACTGGGTAAGCCAACTATTCATTTTTAGGTTTTAAGAGGTAATAATATATTCCAAACTTTAAGTCAAGTATCTGAACTTTGTTCTTTATATTATTTACTGGTGGATTAATCTGAAACTGAAAGCCATTTTTTGCTTGTTTTCTTGTTTTTGGTGTTTGTTTGTTTGTTCTGTGTTTAATGTTGTTATAAGAAGGCAATATTGGGCTACTTGTCCCACTGTGCTGCCAATGGGCGTGAGCCGACTACTGTAGCTTTTATGTACAAGGAGGAACCGATGCACCGGTTTGATGGATCTTGTGCGTCTTCAACTGGCAACTATTGCTTTTTTTTGGTAGTCTTGCAGATATTTCCTACAGTATTGAAACTGAAATGTTCCTTTCATTTGTTTGGTAATTCTATTACAAGAGCTAGGATATACCTCAGATAGTGAGCACATATAAGGTACAAGACAGTGGCTATCCATTTGCTACTGACATTAATGCAATCTGTACCTGGTTGTGAGTTTTTTTCTTCTCTAACAGGTCAGATAGCCGGTGCCGCTCCAACTATCCCTGGAACCTTTCCAAATATGTTTCCAATGGCACCTGGACATGTAAGTTTTCATTTATTGTGTTCCTGCTGATTCATTTTATCAAACACCTGGGGCTTTAGTCAAGATCTGAAAGTGAGGCAGATGCTTTAGTGTGAGAAGGAAGTGCAGAAAACAAAGTTTAATGGTGATTGAGGCAAAGGGGTCTCATCTGAGCATTGGATTGTCCCTTGCGTTTTATGGTCTCTATTGTTTTTAAGTTGAAATTTTTTACTGATGCAGCCATTGTGTTTTCTTATGAGTTTGGAAGCTTTCTTGTTATTGGATTTGTTTTTTGAAAATTAAATTGTTGCCTGTCCTTTATGTTCTGTATTATTTCTAAGTGGAAAAATTGCTCTTCATGTCTCAAGTAACTGATGCCATCGTTGTGTATTTTCTTACCAGTTTGGAAGCCTTCCTGTTATGCCAATTCAAGCTATGACCCAACAGGTATGTCAGACTGCAGTACATTAGCAAATATTTTTCGTTAACTGTTTTTTTCTTCTGAAATGCTTTTTGACTCTTTAAGTTTTTTATTTGTATATATGTTTACTTTTGTCATTAAACTTTGTGGTTTTATAGGCAACTCGGCATGCTAGGCGGGTATATGTTGGTGGTCTTTCCCCCACTGCCAATGAACAGGTTTACTCCTTAACTTGATTCTACATTTAATTTATTTGCTCTTTTCAACGTATGATACTGTACAGCATCGACAGTCAGTATCGCATGGTATATTCCATCATACCGGCTTTTAAGAGTAAATTAAACATATGAATTTCATTGAGAGTGTTTGCATTGGGATCAACTAATTAACTGGACTAAAAAAATAATGATCATTTTGGAATGATACAAATTTTTGTTTAAGGAAATTAAAGCAACAAGGAAGACTAATATCTGACAACAGAAGTTGGAGGATGCCAAAGAAAAACAGCAAACACCAAAAAATAATTTGGAACAGTATTTCACATGACAGTCCCTTCTTTTTTGCAAGGGGGTCTCCATGATGATTTGCTGCAAAGGCACATGCAACTAGGTGACATCAAATGGAATTCTAATGCCTTATATGATACGAAGGTTTAAATAGTGTCTTGTGGAGCTGCAGCTATACAAAACAATTGGTTGCTAGCTATTGATTGGAATAGTAGATGATTTATTTTAAAATTTCAACAAATCTTCAAATAAAGTTTGCAAAAAAAAGATCTTGAAATGAACTTTTCTAAAAATGTATCTTAAATAAACATTGACATTAGAGCATGATCATATTATTAAATTGTTTAGAAAAATTATGTGATCAATTTGGACTCATTTGGATAAGATATTTGACGTGAGATGAGCATTGGGCAGTTGCATGGAGAATTGGAGAAAATAGAAGAAGGAGAAGAAGAAGAAAGGAAGAGAGAAGGAAGAGAGAAGGAAGAAGAGAAACCAATGGGAAAAGAAGAAAATCAGCAAGAGAAGGAAGAAGAGAAACCAAAAGGATTTTTTTTTAATTCATTCAATAATGCTCAATTACATGCATAACAGGTTTAAATAGTGACCCGAAACCCGAAAACATTTCAAAATGACTAAAACACCCTTGACAGTAAAAAATGCCCCTATGACCAAAATACCCCTGAACAAATAAAACAATTACTTCTAAGGACGATACACAAAATATATAAATAAAATAATAATTATTAAGTAAAGTTTTCACTCCCCAACCACAACGTGATGGGTCTTGTCGTTGTGCGGTGTCTCCTAGTATAGACTCGTGTGATCAATGGCACACGAGAGATGTCCCCATCAACTCTCCTGGGCTGGGAAAAACTTGACCCTATCGAGTCGGACTCCTACCGACTCTGGTAGTACTTGAAATAATCAGGATCCAACTGTTGTAGTGTGTCCCTGGTAATCCATGTGCGGTCAGAATCTGGTCACCTTGTCCATTGCACTAGGAAACGTTGAACCATGCCACTCTTGGTAAAAACAACTTGTTCATCCAAAATAGCATCTATATGTTCTTTATGTGCTGGTGCTATAGGCAATTGAATAGGATCCAAAGGGATATCAGGCTCCGAAGGAGGGGGTGTGTCAGGCAATGGGGTGGAGTCAATAGGTGAGGAAAAGGAGTCATCTGGAATGGAGGGGTGGTCCCTTTCTACGCCGATGGCTGTTATATGGAAGTAGACGACAATCGATGGTTGTTAGTGTCCAAAATGACGATGGGAAGGTCTGATTGTGGGTGGCTGCGGCGCTGCGACCATTTGAGGAAAATTCCAACGACTGCTTTCATTGGGTGTGGTTCAGGGTACTCAGTGACGACGTTGTGGCTATACCCAAGGATGTTCGGCAATATTGAAGGCTGTTGAAGGATGGACCTTTGTTTTGATACCAAATCTGATGCGGGACGAGCGTCCGGCAGTTGCAGTGATTGCGAATTGGAGAAAATAGAAGGAGAAGAAGAAGAAAGGAAGAGATAAGGAAGAAGAGAAATCAACAGGGGAAGAAGAAAAAGTGTTAATTCATTAAATAATGCTCAATTACACACATAACGGGTTTAAATAGCGACCCAAAACCCTAAAACATTTCAAAATGACCAAAAACCCCTGATAGTAAAAATGCCCACAAAGACCAAAATACCCCTAAACAAATTAGACAATTATTTCCAAGGACAGTACAAAATATAAATACATAAAATAACAATTAATCTGTCCTAAACACTTCACTCCCCAACGTCAACGTGGTGGGTTTTGTTGTAGTCCGGTGAGTATAGACTCGTGTAATCGGTAGCACACTAGAGATGTCCTCATCAATATTATAATTGTCTGTTATGATTTTTATTTTATTGATTTTTGTGTTGCAGTCTGTTGCTAGTTTTTTCAGTCAGGTTATGGCTGCAATTGGAGGAAACACTGCTGGACCTGGTATGTTATTATTCCTCTGTTCATGAATTCTGTTGCTAGTTAGTGCCTACTTACGATTCTCTGATCATGTTATTGATGTTGTAATCTGCAGGTGATGCAGTTGTCAATGTGTATATCAACCATGAAAAAAAATTTGCATTCGTTGAGATGAGGTCTGTTGAAGAAGCAAGTAATGGAATGGCTTTGGATGGCATCATTTTTGAGGTTAACACCCTGGCCTCATGCACTTAATAGTTTCTATGAAGCATCATTGTTTCAAGTCTCAACTTTCTACGGCATTACTTTTCTGGCAATTATTGTCATACTGATTTAACTTATTATCTTCATAGGGTGCACCTGTGAAGGTGAGGAGGCCCAGTGACTACAATCCCTCACTTGCTGCAGCACTTGGGCCTAGCCAGCCCAATCCCAATTTGAACCTGGCTGCTGTTGGGCTTACGCCAGGTTCTGCTGGTGGACTTGAAGGACCTGATCGTATTTTTGTTGGTGGGCTCCCTTATTATTTCACAGAAGGCCAGATAAGGGAACTGCTTGAATCTTTTGGGCCTCTTTGTGGATTTGACCTTGTCAAGGATAGGGAAACAGGGAATTCCAAAGGCTATGCATTCTGTGTTTACCAAGATGTTTCAGTTACAGATATTGCTTGTGCTGCTCTCAATGGCATTAAAATGGGTGACAAAACTCTTACTGTTCGACGTGCAAACCAAGGTGTGTCCCAACCAAAACCAGAGCAGGAAAGTGTGTTGCTACAGGCACAGCAGCAGGTGGCTTTGCAGGTGAGCCCAAGTTGTTGAAGGCAAATGTTTCCAAGCTTGTCATTTTGATCTGACTGCAAAATCTCAAAGTCTTATAGACACCACTCCAGAAGAGACAAACACAGAAATTACACTCTACCACCTGTCTGTATTCCTTTGGTTATTTAAAATGACAACATTAAAGAAAAGACAAATTGGCCCCACATATTCTGATGGCCATGGAGTAGCAATCGTGCTGTTTTAATGCATAGTTGTATATATGATATGGGCCTTGACCCATTATGGCTTTCGATGTACAACACGAGGCTACTCATGGTCCATGAAGGATAATTACCTCCTTCATTTTAAGTTGGTATATATTGTTAATATTCCAAAAATTTAAGTCCTCATGTCCATTTTCTTGGTCTTGCTTGTCCAGAGGCTTGTATTCCAAGCAGGTGGTGCTCTTTCAAGTAAGATTGTCTGCTTAACTCAAGTGGTTAGTGCAAAGGAATTGAATGATGATGAAGAATATGAAGACATTCTGGAAGACATGAGAGGAGAAGGCGGAAAATATGGTTAGTACCCATCTTCTGCCCATGAGTGATCTATGTTCTTCAGGTGCTATTCTGCTTGAGAGCATACATTGTTGGGACTTATACGTAGGACTTGAAACATATTCCTGGATTTGCTTTTCTGACCTTAATTATTTCTGTTTTAGTTATTAAACATGAGCTATATCTGAGTTATTTGTATTTTTTTCAGGTACGATATTGAATGTAGTCATTCCACGACCAAGTCCAACTGGTGAGCTGACCTCTGGAGTAGGGAAGGTTAGTTTTGTTTCCACCATTTTAGTAATCAGTCATTCTTAGGGGCCATTTTAGGATTTATTTTTCTCTGGAACGTTTGCGACTTGTGAAGCACATGTACTTCACTCTCTTAATTGCTTAGTTTTCTTTCGTGGCTTTTCTTGTCTTCAATATGTTTAATGTATTGAGTAAGTGTATTAAAATTTCGTCTCTGATAGGGTATAACCTTTGTCTGGTCTTCCCTACAAAGCTGAACTATCAGATTCTCGAATACCTGATACAGTGACATCCAATAATGATTGTTATATATTATCTATTTTTCTTCCTCCAGGTATTTTTGGAATATTCAGACACCGACGGAGCCATGAAAGCGCGATCAGGACTTAATGGAAGGAAATTTGGTGGAAATCAAGTGGTGGCTGTCTTCTACCCAGAGAACAAGTACTCCCAAGGGGATTACGATGGCTAACCTTTATTCTGCCTACATTCTGCCCCACAGCCTCTGTAATTTACTGTTTACTATCATCAGTTTTTGGCTTTCGTGTTGCTTTCTTTCTCCGTAGAAGTTTGTATTCTGTAGATGGCTAGTAGAAACATGACTTTAACTAGTTAAATAGTTTGTTTCTTCAGTCTTTATTGGCTGAGCGTAAACATTGGGAGACTTTTTTAATGCATTGAGAGACATGATTATGAGCACTCATCAACGCACGACTCCCATCTTGCTACTTTATGACTCAAGCGTTTTAAAGGATAGCAACCGTGTATGGGGGCGGCTCTGAAGTTTAATGTGCCAATTGAGACTTTTAAGAGGTTGCAGTGAACAGAAACAATTTTAGGTCGGTTCAGTCTGTTAGCAGTTGCACCCAAATAAGGTGAAACTACCCCAATCTGCATAGAAACTACCCGAATTAAGGATATCAGAATTTAGAGGACGATATTTAACATAGAAGACATGAAATAACGAGGAGAAGACAGGAGGAAGAACCAGAACTTTCCTCTTTCATTAGATGATGTTTAATGTGAAAGAGAAACAGAGATTGAAAAGAAGAAATTTAGGGTAGTTGATGGTAGAGAAGAAGGAAAGAGATAGGTTGAACCAGCTTTAATCGGACTCGATTCCTTGTTTGAGTTATAAATCCAGAAGACTTGGGAAAAGAAAAAATCTGATTGAGGTGGCCGGAAGTCAGCCAAGTCAGTCACCCACCCACCTGGTCACCTTGATGAGAAGAAAGAAGCTCCCGACTACCATTTGAGCCTCTGCATCCTCGAGATCGACTCAACTTTTCTGTCTCCTCTTCGGCACTATTTCAACTTGGCTGCTGCCATGACGAAGACAAAGTTTCTCATCTCTTTATATTTGTTGATTCTCCAGAATTGCGGTGAGGCATTACGGCTCTTTTATTCTATATATCAAAGATTAAAAGCATTGAGATGAAACTAATATCTAATGCTTGACGAGAACAGCGTCTGGAGTAGAAGTATTTGCGCATGATGGTAAACATGGATTTGAGAAACTGTTTGTCTTTGGAGATTCATACGCTGATACTGGAAACGGTGGGAAAGATTCAGTTGCTTCATGGAAGGAACCTTATGGGATCACCTTCCCCGGCAACCCCACCGGCCGCTGGTCCGACGGCCGTGTCATGACAGACTTGTTCGGTAAGCTCTTCTAACTATTATTGCTCTATCATATCTCCATTCCCTGGGAGCTTGTCTTAATTCATCTGTTGTACCAGCTTCATTTCTAGGGCTTCACTCTCCTGAGCCTTATCAATTACGAAACCGCAATCCTGAAGTGTTATCAAATGGAATGAACTTCGCGTTTGGTGGTACGGGGGTTTTCGATAACTCCTTCACCAAATCACCAAACATGACCATGCAGATTGGACTCTTTCAGGACATGATCAAACAAGGACAGTTCTCCAAGCAAGATTTCCAACATTCAGTGGGTTTGATCTCTCTTGCTGGGAATGATTACGCTTTCTATGAATCTCGAAATCTGGTACACAAACTAACTCCGTTCAGTGGGTTTGATCTCTCTTCTTGAAACAATTACGGTCTCGTTGATCTTTCTGCGTTTCAGACTATCAGGCACTTCATTGTTTCTGTGATCAATCAACTGAAGTTAAATCTGAATCACCTTCGAGAGATTGGTATACGGAGGATAGCACTGACAAACATTCCCCCGCTGGGATGCTTGCCGAGTCTCGCCGCAGCCCAGCCAAAGCCACAGTGCAAGGACGCCCAGAACAAGATCGCTAGGATGCATAAGGACATGCTTGAGAAGGCTGTCGAACAAATTAACAAGGAGAGCCAAAACAATGGTTTTGCCGTAGTGATCATCGACATCTATGAGGCGTTCACTACTGTAATTCGAAGCCGGCAACAGCAAGGTGACAGCATCTAATGGGATTTTTGGCGACAAGCGTTCCTACTGATTCCTAGATTCTATTTCGATGATTTCTGAACGTAAATTGTGAATTTTTGCCCAGGGAGAAAGGGATTTGAGAAGCCGCTACAGCCATGTTGTGTGGGAGTCAGCAGTGAATTTGGCTGTGGAAGCGTGGATGGTAGTGGAGCTAAGAAGTATACAGTCTGTGCTGAGCCAGAGTCTTCATTGTTTTGGGATAATATACATCCTTCAGACGGGGGCTGGGCAGCCATTTCCTCGTTTATTCAAGCAACCATTGAGAAGCTGTATTGATCCTCTTTCTCTAAGACTTTCGCTTCTCTTTTCATACAAGGACTTAAAGCTAAGACAAGAACGTTGAAATGAGACTTTGTTTGTTTAGAAGTTTGAGGTTCAGGGAAGAGTATAGGTTTTGACATATATTTCTTTGTCTTGACTTTCATTAGTCTTGTAGAGTGATGGGTTTGGTTAACCAAAATCCCATCACTAATAGATAAAACCTATCTTATCGATCATTCGATGTAAATTTTGTTGCTTAGGCAAAATTGATCGATCAATCCAAGTGAGATAATCGATCATGCATTATAGCATGAAATGACCCATTTCCCGGAGAAGTAGGTTTCTAAAGGGAAAATCCTTCATATCCTCGATTTATAGTGGTGGATGAGGAAATTGGATCTCGAATCGAAACTATGGTGGTACCAGTTGCCGAATGAAACCATGACTTAGCTCAATTGACTCGCTTAAGTTTGATCTTAAAATTTTGGGGACCACCCCCCATTTAATTCTTGAAGTCTAGGGCCAATCGTATATTTGGGACAATTTGGACCCTGAAAACCATCCCAATTGCTACCTTTGACACCAATACCATACCATAATTATTTTCATACACAGGAGAAATTAAACATCATTATTTACAAAAAATATAATAAATTTTCATTTTCCTTTAAATTTTTAGGCCTTGTTAGTATCTTTGGGTGAAAATTTATATCTCAAGAAAATCTTGAAATGCTTTTCTTGAGATATATATTTCCAACAAATCTTCAGTATAAAATTCTCTTAGTGCCTTACTACGAAATTATATGATTTTTTTTTAAATATGGATAGAAAATAAGGATTTTAGTAGAAAAATCATTTTGCGCCTTCATTTCACCCACACTATAGTATTTTCTATCTCCGAAAAAAAATTGTTTTCAAATTCGATACCATCTGTATAGTTTCTAAGGCCCTGTTAATGCATTTTTCAAAAAAAAAGTGGAAACACATTTCCAAGACCATTAGTGCCTCATGTTTCTTAGAAACACTTTTTTAGGTGAAAATTTTTACCAAGATAATTATATAATTTCCCAGGTAACATCTTCTAGCCAAGATGGTCGGAAAACTATATAAAAAAATTTTGAATAAGCATTTGACAATTGATGTTGTAATAATTTCAGCACAAGGTAATTTTTTAAGGCAATTTTGTTTTTAATATTTTTAATTAAATCAAACAAGAATAAAGTTTTTCCTCTAACGATTTTTCGGCCTGTCATGGCTCGAAAACCTTATTGGGAAAATGATTTAATTTCCGAGGTAAGAATTTTTTGATAAACATAGGACACTAATGATCCTGAGAAAACCATTTCTACCTAGAAATAATTTTCTAATATTTCTTGAAAAAAAAAAAAACACTAACATAAAAGTTATGGGAGACCCATGTACAAACTCATCCAGAAAAGGAAAAAAAACCGTGTTCAAACTCATCCTAAAAAGGAAAAAAAACACAGGCGATGCTTTCGTCCATAAAACGACTGGAGTTTGTAGTTTAATGGTGGCTGGCAATAACAAAGACTGGCTCCCACTCCGTCCCCTTTATGAGGATAGACAAGAGGATTAGGAAATGCAGGAAGATGCCTACCCAACCACATAAAAGTTAAGTTACGCCACATTACTCATTTCTTTATTATTTCCTGCAAGCGTCCCTACCCTCTCACGCATGTCTGAAGATCCCAAGGGTGTATTTAGAAAAGAAGACTCCGGGTGTGGGGGTCGGTGTCTCAACCTCCTCAAGCACTCGACAGGTATCCTCTGTGAACTTCTTTACGCGTCGGTGGTAAGAGGTAAGATGGAGGTTTAACAGGTCGAAAGAAAACAGAAAAAGCGGCATGAGGTTTCATGAGTTCAATCAATCAATCAATCAATCAATCAGAACTTGTTCTCCAAAAACAAAGACAGCTGAAGGGAAGAGATGAAGTGATGATCCAAGGGAGTAGGGTAGCCGTCAGTATCCAATCATGCTTGACCGGAAGGAGGCGGATCTTCCCGGATCTTGAGAAACCTTGTCTTGGCACAAAAACAAAGCCCACACTTGCAATATAAAAATCCCCAACAGGCAGCAGCCGTAGCAACAATGTCTCCTCGGATTCCATTCATATGGAGATGCTTCTGAGTTTTCTAATTTTTAATCTCATCGAACCTCCCTTATTGGGCAAAGGAGGATCACACATCCTCGTATGAGGATCAAGGGGTGGTTATTACTTATTAAAGATAGCTCAAGATTTCTTTTCCAAAAACATAAAAAACTAAAGTTCTTCTTTGCTGGGTTGATTTCACCGATCAATTGCCAGAAACGCCCTCTCCACCCAGTGTAGAGTTGACAAAAAGAGAACAGGAGAATATAGGAAGGCAAAGATGCTGAAAAGCCCTCGAAGGGAACCCGATATGTTTGATAGATGCACTCAAGAATAAGCAGAAAAGCAGGTCTGGTGGTCGGGTCAATTGGGGAATTTCTTAAGGAGGTTTCAGGGTCACCTGACCATGAGATGCTTGTTCCGACTTTGGATTTGTTAGCTGCATCAATGCCTGCTATGGGAATAAAAAGCCTAACAGGCGGAATCATAGTACGAGCATCTTAGACATGGCTTTGACAGGGCACTCTTACTCAGGTAACCAGACCAGAACCATGGCGAGATTTTCAACATGATACAGTGTCGTCTAAGTTGATCAAACAGTTGGTGATGGATTTTCGATGTTTCCCTTCATGGGTTTTCAGCAGAAGGATCCACGGCCTGATCCAAAAAAGTCGAGCTTGAGCTTCCGATCAATCGAGTTATAAGTGCAAACGGCTTCCAAGATCAATGAAGTAGAAGAATAAGTGTAGTGGATTATGAATCCAAGATCATGCATGCTAGCTAGCTAAGCGTTGAACAGTGTTAATAAACACTATTATCTTTATATTTATTATTATCTTTATATTATCTCTATCATCCGGGAGAGGAAGAAGTGGGATTTTGAGGAGTGCCGAAAGGATGGCCTCACAAAACTAATGAGAGATGAGAGAAAAGTTTTGCATTTTGCCAGGAAAGGAAGAGAAAATGTGCTTTGGGTGAGTGGGTTTGTGGAAATAGATGACATTGTTTGCCATAAGGAGAAAAGAGAGGGCCGCTCGAAGCCTCGTTCATCTTCCATTATTGGAAGTTTTTCTTTAGCACAACTCTGAGGATGAGATACGTTACTGCTACTGTGCTGCTGTTTCTACTTCTGCTTGCGCCTCCCTGGTGGGATATGACGTGTTCTTCCAACTCACTGGGTCCCTCTGTTATTCGCTCTTCTCTCTTCTACCTTGGAGATTCAGCTCTGCACAAACGGCAAGTTGATCGATCGGCCATGGGGTTTGTCATTTAATACGAGGTGAGTTGGATGGGAGAGTGGACGGTGATTGGCTGCTCCGACCCCTTAAAGGGCAACGTGGCTGTTTCCCGTACTCTTGGGTTGGACTTTCTGGAAACTCCTTCCTCCTTTTATTCCCGTTTCCTTTTTTGAGTAGATTGGGTGGAGTCCTCCATTAGATTCGTCCGCCTTTCCAAAAACGCCCTTCTCCGGCCTCTCTGTCTCACAATAGTTTTTAATTTACCTCTGTAACTTTCTCTGTCTCTTCCAAGTATTAACATCGTTTTGCTAGGTTCTGATTTATAATATTTACACAGAGATAGAAAAGGATGACAGAGAAGAAGTGGTTTAACGGGAGGTTAAGATGGTGCAGTTGCTGTTAAGAAATTAGTCTCTGTCCATTAGTGGCTAAGTCCTTGTAGTGAATGGACAGATTATGCTTTTCGATTTGGTTAACGTGGGAGAAAAAGGTAAGAAACAGATGCTTCCAGCTTCCATATTGGTGATTAAGAGAGAGAAAGGAGGGTAAAGGGTAGGTTAATGGTGATTGAGAGAGTTAATCAAGAGGAGGGCATATGATTGATTTGTGAAAGAGGGAGAAGCAGAGAGAGAGAGAAAGAGGAGCATTAAGTTGGTAGTGCTTTTTGTTGTCCTTTGTCTCCCCTCGTCTATGCTGTATTAGGCAGTTAGGCTAGGTGTTGAGTTCTGGGCATCTCTCATCGGCGGCCTTTTTGCCACAGCGCTGTCCTAGGTTTTGTTTTGGAAGAGGAGGACAATTCTTTTTGCTTCTGAAGAAGAGTAAATACGAAAAAAGAGGGGATGGTTTATTCATAGCTAGTAGCTCCAAAGAGAGCTGATAATTTTTTTTTCTTGGATGGGGAAAGATGGAGAGCAATCGGAGATATGTTTCTGTACGTCTTAGGATCCAAAGAACAGAGCTCTAAAGAAGAGGACCCGGAAACCGTAACGGAGAGAGAGAACTCCATGTGGGATCTGAACGGCTCCCCTGATGACCACAGAACGGAGGCCTCCGAGGAGGATGAGTCTTCCTCTCAGAGGATCTTCATCGATGGGGAGGACGACAAGGGTAAAGGGGTCGATGTGGGCTCTAACTTATCTAATGACTACGATGATAATTCGAGCTCCTCCGCCGTGTTTATGGGCGTCTCCGAGGACGAAGACGCCGCCGGAGCCGCTAAAATCTTTGGGGTGCCTCTTGGCGGTAGCGATCAGGGCGAAGCGGTAGTCACCCGGCAGTTCTTTCCGGTTCCGACAGCCAAGGATGAGGCTGATACCCTCAATGATGAACGACGAGTGGCCGCCGGCATTCCCCTCCCTCGGGCGCACTGGGTCGGTGTGAGGTTCCACCAACCGGAGGCGAACGGCGCACCGAGCAAAGCAATCGAGAGTACTGCACAGCCGATCAAGAAGAGCCGGAGGGGACCACGGTCGAGGAGCTCTCAGTACCGCGGGGTCACCTTCTACCGGCGAACAGGTCGATGGGAATCTCATATCTGGTACTTTTTTATTCTTTTTCTTAAATCTCTATTCGTCCGTTCATTTTCGTCTCTGAATCATCTTCTTCTAATCCTCTTCCTTCTTTCGCCTTTCTTGCTTACAGGGACTGCGGAAAGCAGGTTTATTTGGGTATGTATTTCCACAGTAAAATTAGTCTTTATTTTTAGTTTCCATTTTTTCCTTTTTTTCGAAGGATTTTTGAAGAGCATGCAGTCACTGATATTGACATGGCGTCTCCAATTTAGGTGGATTCGACACTGCGCATGCAGCTGCTAGGTACCTTGCTTTCCCTATTAATTTTTCTGCTTTCCTCGGCTCTTTTTGCTGAATACCATACATTTCATCTCAGAGCTTATGACAGAGCAGCAATCAAATTTCGGGGAGTGGAGGCGGACATCAATTTCACTCTCGAGGATTATGAGGAAGATTTAAAACAGGTAAGCGGAAAAACTGGTTATGATCTTATAGATCCTTCTATTTTAGATTGACGCTTTTAAAGAGTGAAGCAGTGATTGAAAGGAGGGATAACTTGAATCTGACTAACGACAGATGAGCAACCTGACCAAAGAAGAGTTTGTTCATGTTCTTCGTCGCCAAAGCACAGGTTTTCCCCGCGGAAGCTCCAAATTCAGAGGGGTTACTTTACACAAATGTGGAAGATGGGAAGCAAGAATGGGTCAATTTTTGGGAAAGAAGTAAAATTTTATCCTCGATTCTCTTCCTGGTTGCCCGCAATCTTTGGCTATCTTCTTCGGTTTAGTAATTGGTTTCGCATTTGGTTTAAACAGATACGTTTATTTGGGCCTTTTCGATTCAGAAATTGAAGCTGCTAGGTATTTATTATCACAATCATAAAACCTTTTTTCTTCTTGAAATTTATTTTTGATTGACTGAAAATTAAAACGATGCTCGCATTTATGTTTTCGTCAGGGCTTATGATAAAGCAGCGATCAAGTGCAATGGAAGAGAAGCAGTAACAAACTTTGATCCGAGTATATATGAAACTGAGCTCAGTTCTGCCAGTAAGTAACATATTAAGCTCACGATCTTCCATGAAAAGCTAGCTATATCAATTCTGAGCACTGTGAACTGAATGAAAATTTCAGGTTGTAACAACGATCACAATCTTGATTTGAGCTTGGGAAATTCCGCATCTAAGCGAGACAATATGGATTTGGGTGAGGAAGAGAGGAATAATGGGTTGGATCAGACTTCGGAACCGGATTGGAGAATTTCCCGGAGCATCAAGCAAAGGGTACTGACATTACTTTTTCTTTTTTCAATTTTTTTTTTGTTTTGTGGACATTACTTTGAAACGATGAACTTCGGTTCCTACTGATTACAGTTTGAAGAAAACAAGCCGAAGGTTCCCAGCAACCACCAAATCTTTTCTCCCACTTCTCGGCAATTCAGAAGACCAGGGGAAAGCTCCATGGTACACATGATGCAGCATCAGTTCAATCCTCCCATCTATCATGTGGGTATTTTTCTCTTCGTTCAGAGTCTTAAAACAGCAGAGCCTCTCGGATTAATGTTCAAAACTTATACAGGTTGCAGGCGTGAGCGAAGGAGGAAGAGAAGGAAGCCTTTCTATGGGAACAACAGTCGAACACTACCAACACCATTACAATCTTCAACAGCAATTCCAGCACCAGCAACAACAGAGGCAATCCGGTTGGGCTACCTCTCAACTGTTTGCGACCGCTGCAGCATCATCAGGATTCTCATCGCAGATAATAAAACCGCCCACTTGGCTGCACAAAAACGGGTTTCATTCTCTGATGAGACCCACTTGAGAGAGAGAAGCTCCTTCTTCATCACTGCCACTGTTATTATATTTTTCTAACAGAATGGGCCCCTTTTTTTTTTTTTTTTTTTTTTCTGTAAGTCTCTCTATATTTGTTTGTCGTCTTCGGTAGATCTGCTGCTCCTGACACTTTTTTTTTTCTTCTCTTTAAATGTATCCCGAAAGCTTCATGTAGTCTCAGTCTGGTGGCGACTGGTCGAGAAACGAAGGGAGCTGCGTTGTAACCCTCTTATCCAGAGTAATACACGCATTTTCAGCAGTTAAAAGAAAGAAACCCACTTGAACTAGTCTTTGGTTCTGTCGATGGCCGACTCCTTTTTTCTTCGCCATCTGAGGTTCTTTTGGATTTAAAATGGGTAACAAACAAAAAGGGTAGTAGTAGGAGGCAGAGTCCAGGATGGTACTTTCCCAATGAGGAAACAAATCGCAGCAATCAGAGACTTAAAAAGAAGAATCGATTAAACCGTTGTCGTAGCTCAAGGGGAAAATAAAAAAGCACAAAACGGAGACCATTAGTCCAAGGAATTGAAGGTGGTCGTGGAATCCTCGGAAATGCTGCCGGATGGTAAGATGACGTGTCTCTATCTATCCCGTGGTCTGAGTTTCATCAGATTCACGGAAAAACGGAGTCAGAGAGGAGGAAGGGACCATTAATGGCGAGAGGGACTTAACCCGCTCTCTTGTGCGCTTCTTTTCCTTGGCAAGACCAGTCCGGAACTCGAATTCTCTCTTCCCTAAAATTAATTTCACTGCTCTCCGTCAAATCACTCTCCCATTAAAAAAACCCAAAATCTTGTCAATCATCCTTAGTTATCTTTCTCGTAAAAGATGCGACGGAGATTAAAACTTTTTTTTCTGGTGGCGGAAGCCGGAAAGGCATCACCGGGGAAAAGGGTCTTATTGTACTTTTTTCGCTTAATTATTGCCGTCTTCTTATGTGTAAGCAAAAAGTATCAAACCAGCATGTGGGCCCCATTCAAGCCTAAGGCGCCCCCACCTCTGAAAACATTTAAAAAAATAATAATAATAAAAATAAAAAAAGATTGTTCGTGCGTGACAGTCTGACCAGCCGTACGATCTACCGCCCTGGTTAGATCCTCATATCTCAACAGAGGATCCAAGCGGTGGGACCACTCCGGTTTATTTTATTTATTTTTTTTACCTTGGTCGTAAAAAAATGATAAACGTCGCTTTCATCTGAAACCTAAAAATGGTAAGGAGTTTTTGGCTTTGGTGGGCTTTCATTCACGTTACCAACGATCCATCGCTTTCGAACCCTTAATTGAGTGAAATTAGGACTTTAGAGAATGGGGGCCCACACCGCATTATTTTTTGCACAAGGACCTTGGCACACTTTCTAAACTTTCCATTTTTGGAAGTTTGAGTGTGTAAGAATCAAAAACGCGAAAAAACCGCTATGTGACAGCTGGCTCCTCTTTACTCCCACTTAACGTGTGGTCTAATAGTAACAGTCCTCGGTACCTCTTCCCTCTCAAATTTACACAATTACCTGGATATGGATCCCTCCCTCCCCTCCCCTCCCCTGCCCTGCTTCTCCATCCTCATCTCTCATTACTCTCTCTCTCTCTTTCTCTCTTGAATTTGTACCTACTTTGTTCATTCTTGTGCTATAGAACTTTTTTTTGTAATTTTCTTTTGGGGTTAATTTTTTCTTTTTTTTGGTTTGTATAGCTTTTCATTACCTATTTGATGTTATTACTTATTTAGATCTTAGATTAGTACTTATTAAGTCTTAGATTCTAAAGGGAAGCTGGTGTGGTTACTATATGGAGTGGTCCAAAAACCTACTATCATCTAACTGTGTTATTTCTATTTTTTGTCAAGAGGTTGGCCAATACAACCTAAAAGACTAGTAAATTAAGTACAGAAAGTCACCGCTCACAAGAGTGGACGGAACCACTCTGACATTTTTATGTTTTTTTTGTCTTATTTCCGATTGCCTAATGCCAATACTTTCGGTTTTTAAAATTGTTTTTTTTTTTCAATTTGAGAGTGAGTCCTTTTTAGTTATTTTGTTGTATTCCTTTTTTATTCATAGGATCATTCTATTTGTTGAATTGTTCTAATTGAATAGAAATATTGGGCATAGGGGAATACCCTTCTGATTTTCCCCCTTTCTTTGTTCTCTCGTTTTTTTTATGAAATCATAGTCATTTTTTTGCTCTATTGGTTATTTTATCCAAAACAGTTTTTTTCCTTTTTTATTTTATTTTTTAAATTTTACTTTCATTCTCCCGGTGCTAACCTTTGCCATTTTCATACATACTCGACTCTTTATTATCATTGATCAAAACTATTAGCAATGTTCTTTGTAGTAAGAAATTTATCTTAATATAAATTTCCAATACATTTTCTCCTTTGATTTGGATAATCTTTTTCTCTCATCTATGTTATTTTTTATTTTATGTTTGTCAGTTTATAGTTCAATTTTATTTTTTCTCATTAGTTTCATCATAAATGGGATATGAGATGCCTTTCCCCCTTTTTGATTCGATAAAATATTTTTTAGTGCATACATGGAAGACATTTCTGATAACAATAATTATATGTTAATTTTTAGTGTATCAAATATGTAAGTATTAATGATTTTTTTATTCTATTTTTTTTCAACTTGGAAAGTGGAGAAGTTAATTAAATTCAATCAATTTTTTTTATTTATTAAGAATTTCAATTTCCCATTCTCTCTTTGACAAGCATTCAAATTCTAAACTTTTCATAGTATCATAGCTAATGGCTTTATCTAAATCATCTTATCATTCAATCTTCTGAAATGAATAAATAAATAAATAAATAAATTGACTCTCCAGTCTTCCTTGTAGCCAAAACAAAAAAAATTCATTTGTGCATGAGGGGTATAGAGGAAGGACAATCTCTGTGTGACCACCTCGAGTGGGTTTATCTAGGTCATTAGGAGCAGAAGATGGGGATAAGTCACCTATAGTAGTAGAGGATGAGGATGAGTCACATATAGGACGAGAGTGAGAAGTTGAGGTGGTGGAGCTTCTTTGGATGGAATGTGTAAATACGGTGGTGGGTTAAGCACAAAAATATGGTTGATGGGGAGGAAATATTCTCAGGGAAAAGGGGAGGGGAGAAAGAGAGAATCTAATTTCTTTTCAGGTTTTACATAGAATATATGGATTGATGTCTTTTTGAATTTATTTGTGTTTGTCTTGATAATGGATGTGTCACATATCTTTGGAGGTTCATTTTTTTATTGTTTCTTTCATGTTTCAATGTTTTGTGTAAATGTTCTTCATTTATGCAAAAATGGTTGAATCTTCTATGCCTATTGAAGACAGTGGAAGTACAAAAGGTAGCAATAAGGCTAGTCAAACAATTACTAATAGGAAAAGAAAATTGGCATCCAAGCATGAGATGATTCAGATAGGATTATAGATATAGAAAACAAAGTTATTATTGTGTATAAACATCGCAAGAAATATTTTAGTTGTCAACTTACCTTAGACACTTTTGACATAAATTATCATTGTCATGTATAACAAAACATGGAGACAACCTCAATGAATACTTCGCTCGTTTCAAAAATTTTTTGTAAGAAAGGAAGTTAGCTCAGCTATAATTCCACAAATATTGTTGTCCAAGAATGATGAAGAGAATAATTGGTTGGGGCTATTCGCCTCGCCATCCTACAACCATAGCTTAATATAGCAATGCCACAAATTTTGAGTCCCTCTACTGAAACCTCGTTACATAACATTTGTGCAACAATGCTTCACATCCCAACCAAGTTAACTGATATTAAGATTGAAGTTATTAAGACTTCAACTAAGATTTGTCAAGGTAGAGGATAAAATACTGTAGGAAGAGGCCGAGCTAGAAATGTTGGCCAAGGTAGAGGCAAAGGTTGTGGCTTTGGAGAGGCATTGAATTTATACTTATTATGGACTTAATTATCATTTGATTGAGAGATGTTGGAGACTGCACAAAAAACTAACCAACATAATGATCCACACCATTTCACTTATTGCATGTGTCATAGCTCTGTAGTCTACATTTGCACTAGATCATGCAACTACTTTCTACATCTTGCTCTTCCAAATTACTAGGTTACCTCCAACTAATCTACAATAACCTGAAGTAGATTTCTAGTTATCTGGAGAACCAACGCAATCAACATCTGCAAAACTTTCAATACAACATGTCCATGGCATTTTTTTAGGAGACCTTGTCCAAGAAATTTCTTCAAGTACTAGAAGATTCATTCCAAGTTTTTCCAATGGGAACTTTGAGGTCCAAGCATTTATTGGCTAACAACACTTATTGCATAAGAAATGTAAGGTCTAGTTACAATAATATATATGAAATTTTCAACCAATCTTTGGTACCTTCTGTTGATTGAGATGACTTCTCTGTCACATAGCCAAAGTTAATATGGTGGAGTCTTAAAGGAGTCTCCCAAGAGGAGGTCTAACAGAAGAGTCTCAATTAAAGGTGTTTTAGTTATGTTAGTCATCTATTTATGTTCAGTTGTTTAATTGTTCTAGGACTTATCTTTTAGTGTTTAACTTTGGGTGTAACTGGGATAAGGGTAGTTTAATTGTAATTGGATTTGTTTTCTCTATTATAAATTGATGTTCATTATACTTAAATTACAACAAGTTAGTGAAATATTTATCTTTTCCAAAAATTCATTCAACAAGTATCATAACGGGTTCAATGAGTTGAATCGGTCAACCTATAGAGATGATGTGATCCTTTTCTAATCTATCATCTCTAGTAGTTTAAGTTTGTATTCTATCTTTTTTCTTTCTTTCTTGTCCAAGTATCCGTTGTTTTATTGGAGTTTGCACCTCCATATTAAAATTTAATATTAGAAATTATATATTGACAAAAATATATTTGAGTCTACTTTTCGACATAAAAAAAGTCTAACAATTGGAGTTTTCTACAAAGAGAAATCGATATTTGAAGCAACAAAGCTTAGATAACAAGAGAGGTTCGAGCATCAACACAAAGATTAAAATTTCTAGGCATTTTATGCCATCAAGAATGAGATTTTATATGGATAAATATATGTCAAAAGATAGATCTTTAAGTCTATTTTCATACCTATTAAAACAATTCTCAATCTAACTTTTCCAGAGGAAGTTATTGATCTTGAAAGAGTCAATGGTCATACTTGCCAAAGAAGAAAGAGTACTCAGTTCAACCAGATTAAAGAGTCCGAGATATATTAGATTATTTATTTCAAAATAAGTATATTTTATGAAGAAATGTTATATTTAGATGAAATTTATTAAATTCTAGTTTCAGAAAGAGAATTTTATGTTAATCTAATCTATATTTAAGGAGATATTCGCATTGGAGTTGACAAGGGTCAAACTACAAAATAATGAAAATCAATAGATCATACAAGTACGAAGGTTTTTATGTCAATTTAGGTATCAATTTAAAGCTCTTTGAGTCTAGTTTCTTGAGCAACAATTTTTTTTGTGATTCTTAACTATATTTTTGGAGATATCGATATCAAAAGTAGAAAATATTGGTTCTAGTGAAAATCTCTCATTTTCCCCCTATCTCCTCTACTATTAGCTCTCCATACATTGATGTGAATTGAGTTTCATTTTCTGCTACAATCCAAGTTTTTAACAAAATTTCTCTTTAAATCAGGGAGTTTTGGTCAGACTTAATCACTCTATGATGTGCACATTCAAGGTATGCAATATCTTGCTTCGATGATGCTTTCTAGTTTTGCATTATTGTTACTTGTTTGTGTATCTTCCGCATAGTTAATTATGAAAAATTGTGGTTACTTCAAAAAAGTTTTACTTGGTCAAATTTATTAAGTTCTACCGTTATAGTCTCCCCTAATTTTTTTTTTTAAATGTCACTAGAAATATGAGTGTTGCATAGTCACCGCCTTTATGTAAAATTTACTTTCCTGTAGTATTTCTTTAGTTGATCATCTTATGTTTGTGCTACCCTTAAAAAGTGAGCAATCTCTTTGTTGAGCCCTAAAGGTGGGTCATTTTTTTGCCTTTAAAATTGAGTGGAGTGTTTTTCAGATTATGACCATTTATGACTGGTGTATAAAGCTTTGTTGTATGGCTAGGAGTGATTTTCTTCTCTTATATTGTGTTTTGTTTAAGCTAAATCTCTATGTTCTTTTTATCCCCAACTTGAGGGGGAGAAGTAGAAAAAGTATAAGAAAGAGGTATTTTGTAGAACATGTTGTGGTAATTTCTAGTGACCAAAACATTCACGAAAAGGGGAGTACAAATGATGAAGATTTAACATCTATGAAAAAGTTTTAACTAATGAAGATTGAAGACCATGAATCATTTTCATTGCAAGCTGAAATTATAAACTCAAACTTGAGGGGGAGTGTTGAAGAGTAGATATGGAAGATTCTTACATGTCTCTCATAGTAAGAAGTCTCACATAACAAGAATTAATATGGTGGAGTCTTAGAAAATGAGGCCTAATAGAAGAGTCTCAATTAAAGGGGTTTTAGTTATGTTAGTCTTCTTTTTACGTTCAATTGTTCTATTGTTCTAGGACTTATCTTTTAGTGTTTAGCTTTGAGGTGTAAATGGGATAAAGGCAGTTTAGTTGTAATTAGATTCTACTTGTTTCTTCTATTATAAATAGATACTCATTGACCTCAAATTACAATAAGTTAGTGAAATATTTCTATTTTCCCAGAAATTCAACATTCTCAAGAGGAGGGTTAATTGAGAGATTCACATTAAAACTTTAAGGAAGGCGTGTAAACACAAATCATGCCATATCACAATTTCAATGTAAAGTAGACATTCACACACCATAGGAGACAAAAGAAATTGTTATCAATGTTCCCCTAATGGTATTTATCGTCCAAAAACTCTTGCTTGGGAAATTCCACTATTTCAAAGCTCTAATAGCTGGAATTTATGCAAAGATATTCCGGCTATCTTTAAGCCACATTTAGCTCAATACATATTTTTTACAAATTTAATCTATCCTAGAGATTGGCTAGATTCTAGCTCTAGCAAGACCTTTCTATCTACATTGAATAAGTTCTAGATAAACCTTTTACAAAGAAAAATTAAAGAAAGTAAAAACTTACACCCAAGTACTTGGAGAGTACCTTCTTATTGAGAGATCCTAGCTTCCACTTCTTTTTAGCACAATGTAGAATGTATAGGAGCTTTTCTATAATGAGATGCAAGGAATAGGTGGAGGAGAGAGGATTGGAAATGTAGTTGGGTATCACTCTTTCACTCAAAAAACACTTTTAAGAAGTATGACAAGATTGATGATAAATACTTTAAGGTTTTGCCAATAAATGCTCATTAACTTCTCTATATGTGGTTTGGTGGGGTACTTAGAACTTCCCCAAACCAAACTAGCCATTTTTTGTTTGTTTGCAAAAATCAATACGTTGTTTGATCGATCATTGTGAATTCCTACTGAATTTAATTTAGCAACAGGAAGAATGTCTCCTCATAGTCAATCCCATAATAATGAGTTCCTTTGACCACTAACTAGCTTTTAGTTTTTCAATGGTGTCATCTAGATTGTGTTTAAATGTGAGCATCCACTTATATCCCATTATTTTCTTGTGTAGTGGTAGGGTCACTAATTTCCATGTCTGATTTTCATAAAGTGATGTCATATGTTCTTCCATTGTTGTTTTCCATCTTGGATATTGAAGGTATCCTGATATGATCGAGGAATGAAAATTTTCATATGGTTTGAAGATGTAGATTGAGGAAATCTCTATATGGTCTGAAGTAATTTCTTCGTGTATGGTTTGATAAATTTAGCCAAACACTGTTACTGGCAGGATTTCACTGATGTTCAGTAGATCACTTCGTGTTTATCAAAGACATTCTCAAAGGGAAAATACTTTTGGTAGTCTATGTTGATGATATTGTCCTAATTGGTAGTGATTCTGATGGCATCCAGGAAACCAAAGAGAAGATATGTGAAAAGTTTAAGACAAAAGATTTTGGACTACTTAAAAATACTTTTTGGGTGTTGAGGTGTTATAGTCCAAGCATGAGATTATACTATCTTAAAGGAAGTATGTCCTTGATCTACTGGAGGCGACATGAATGATGGAGTGTAGACCAACAAACACCCCCCTTGGATTCAAATACTAAATTATCTACAGGTTCTAGAGAAGATGCGGATATCGAAAAATATCAAAGAATTGTGGAGAAACTTATTTATCTATGTGTAACAAGACTAGATATCTCATATCCAGTAAGTGTGGTAAGTCAATACACGCATAAACCACAACTTACTCATTGGAAAACATTGAAAAGAATATTACAATATTTGAAAGGAGCTCAAGGTAGATGGTTTCTCTATAAGAACCATGGTTACTTCAACATAGAAGGGTTCTCGGATGCAAATTGGATTGAATCCCCAGATGACAGAATATCTACTTCAGGGTAGTGTACAATGGTAGGAGGAAACTTGGTTATATGGAGAAACAAGAAGCAAAATATAGTTGCAAAGACCAGTGTACATGCATAATACATGGCCATGGCTATTGATCAGGTCCCTTATCACTGAATTGAGATTCTATAAAGGAGCCTTTATGAACCTATATTGCGATAATCAAGCTGCAATTAATATCACTTCAAATCTGGTCTTCTATGAAAGAACAAAACACATTTATGAGGAATGCCACTTTATACGAAAAAAATTCCAAGCCGACATATTATCCCTCAGACATACTTCCTCACAAGGACAAGTTGCAGACATGCTCACGAAACCTATCATTCACAAAATCATGTCCACCATTTGCAACAATTTGATTTTTTCTCACCCCCTCCCCTGCTTGAGAGAGTGTGTTAGAAGATGGGCCCAATCCCACACGAGTATGGAGAAGGCCCACACATCCAAAAGGGGTGGCATGATTGTAAATAAGGTGTCATCTCATAAAGATGGCGTAAGGGGGTAATTAGTTAAGGTGAATATGTCTACTTGGGTCTTTTCTCATGTAAAACTTATAGCCCTAAGGGCATTGTAGGCATCGTAAATTCCTCTAAAAAACTATAAATAAAAGCCCTTGACTTGTGGTAGAACATCAAGTCTCTCTCTCCTTCTCCAAATTCATCCAAGATCTCTTAGCCTAAATGCTCTCTCTCTTTTCTCTCTTTCTCCCTTCTTTACTTGAGTTCTCTATCTTTTTCTCTTATTCTCTTCTCCTCTTCTCCTTTTCTGCTCTCTCTCACTTATTTTGCTCGAGATTCTAATAATGGGTCCTAAATTCAACAGTTTTAATGAAAATTTCTGAGGTATATCAATTCTCAACCTCCAATACACTTCTTAAAGAGTCAATTCATGGAGAAAAACAAGCAGCAAGATGCATGGAGTGTGCAATAATTTGTAGCTTGCAAGAACATGAGGAAAAACCTAAACTTTACATGAATAAGTATGTTGTTCTCATGTAAGCTAGCATAATATAAATTTCATGCATGAAGAGGGCCCAAAAACATGTCTTCCAGGCTATAATGAACACTCAAGTATCTAGTAATTAAATTATGTAAAAATACTTCTCAATTGTTGTTTTGGCTATTGCTACCAAGTACATCAGGGCACACTATGATCAATCGGACATTGAATGAACCATTGAGATGGAATCCTAAAAATGTTACTCTGGTACCATGTTATTTTTCAAGATTCCATGATAATAATGTTTGTAACATAAGGTAAATAAAAAATGAAGAAGAAAGAGAGAAGAAAATAAGGAGAGAAGAAGAGAAAGAGTGAAGGACGATTTGGTTAGATGAAGAGAGTAGGCACATTGGGAAGGAGAGTGGGGATTAGGGTTGTGAGAGTGAATCCCTAATCCTCCCCCGTAAGCTTTATTTATAGATGTCAAAATATAAGAATTACATCTATACCCTTCACCCTAATAGGTGTGAATAAAACACAATAAGATCATAGGTTTATTACATCAATGACACCCAAGTTACTCGTATCTTCTAATAACATTCATCTTATTTAACAGATAAATTTTTTCATTGGAGAGTTTATTTAAAAGAGGATATAAACCCGACCTAGGAAAGAGTACGTGCTCATAATAGTAAAATCGGAAATTATAGGGATTAATTGGTGGGTAAAACTAGTTTTATGAACAACACTTTGGTTATTCAGAGCAAGCACACTACTGATACTTTCATTCATTAGCTTGTTGTTCAAGGTCTTAATAAACAAGAGAAATTGCCAAAGAAGGCATCAGCCTTTCCACCTCTCTTCATTGTTGGAGCAATTGCATGGGAAATTTGCACCCTAGAAGTCAAAAAAGCAAGTAAATAACGCAAACAACTAGAAGGACCACATAATGTGGAGAAAAAGACAACATCCAAATGGCTCAATAAATTCAACTACCTTTAGAAATCAGAAATTAGATATTTGAATGCCTACTGTCCCTTAGAATATAAGGTTGACAACATTCTTTAGCTACTGTCATAAATTCAAGCACCTTTAAAAATCAGAAATTATGTTCTTTTAACATCTCCATGCAAAAGTCCACCCTTGCTTCATCTCTTTTCATAGAGATAGCCTTCTTAACCAGAATTCTATCTTCATTATTGTAAACAGACAAAAGAGTTCTATGACTCCCTTTACTCAATGGTGCAGAGAGTGTTTATTTAAAACAAAAAGCATGATATAAAGCTTATACATTTTGTGGGTCATACATAGTTGAATCAATATAGAAAGACCCCAAGTGTTATTAATTTTTTTAATTATTTAAAAATATCATTTACTAAAAAATATTTTGATACAATCAATTCATTGCCAAAAATCACAAATTCATCAAAAAACTACTTTTAAAAAACATCAGGGCTTCATCTTTGTTCTTAAACAAACTAGTTTTAATTGTGGTGATTGGATTGGATTGGTTAAACCGGTGTTGACATTGTAATGTTCTTGGCATTTTAAAAAATAAAAAAATAAAAAAATTATTAAAGAGACAACCCTCTCTACCCTCCCTTCCGTCCCCCTCACCCTTCAGCCACATGGTGGTGATATGACTAATAAATAATGAGAACATTTATAGAGATGATATAAAATTATAATTATATATTTTTTTATGTTTTTTCTTATTGAAGCATATAACCCTAAAGATATCGTAGTTATTAAAAAAATTTCTAACAACTATAAATACAACCTCAAGGCATGAGATAGAGTATTTAAGCTTCTTCCTCTAAACTCAAATCTCTGCTACTCACTAGTGCGCAAATGGACACTGCGTGTTCCTCGTTCACAATCGCCACTGTTGGCATCCCATCATCATTCCAGCGAGAAGAGGAAAGAAACGAATACATATAAACAGAAGAAAAGAAAAGAAAAGAAAAAATTGCAGAGAAAGACAGAAGAACGTACCCATTAATTGGTCTTAACGAAGGTGAAGTAGGAGATATAATGAGATTATTGCATAACCATAACAATGTCTTCTTTATTTCTTTAGGACAATTATCTCCTAAGATATAGGATTAAATATAAGCAAAATAGGAAATGGATAAGATTAACCGCCCATACTGTTGAATGAGCGCCAGTGCTGCCGATCAGCGGTGTCCGAACTGTAATTTCTAGATGAAGCCAGCAAGTTGACCTGCAGAGAAATCATCCAAATCAAGCTACTGTGGCGTGATTCTTCCCTACTTGTTTACATTTATTTATTATATTTATCAGTTATATATTTGTTGAGTGAAACAGGGAGAAACACTATTTCACACTACCTTGATGATATCCGACTCTGAGCTCGGGTGTAGATAAGCTGCAAGGATACTCATGTGAAAATCCTGTGGATACAAAGAGAGAACATTGACATTGTGTCAGACGGAAATGATCATAGCTCAAGAACTCGTCCCAGAAAACTGATGGAAGGAGAGAAATTTCCGACAGGTATAAGAGCCACATTAGCCATTGAAGCAAATTTTTACACAGCATTAACATTTAATTTCAAAATGAATTGATTATGGATTCTATAACATTAGATTTTAACATGATTTTTTCTGAAATAATTTATATGCTAAACATGTCTCAGTCAATTCAGCAAACCAGTCATGAATGTTCTTAAAATATTTTCAAGTGTCAAGAGGTCCATAGCACACAACAAGGTTATTTAATCACAAAATGCTTCCTGAAGTTTTCTTTTTGTTAAATGAAATTGGAAATGCTGTTGTAGGCTGTTCATTCTTCCTATTTTTGAGACATGAGGATACATGTTTTATCATTTTATCATTGTTATATATCGGTGAGAATGAGAATTCATTCATGGAAGAGTGAGTAGATTTGCTGCTAATTACAAAAATAAGAGATCAATTAAGTCTTTTCATTCAGAAAGAAAATATCTACCTTATTCCATAACTAATTTGACAAATGAAAGGATCTCTGGGGCACTTCACAAAATCCTTGAAGATGCTGTAAGGGCCTGTTTGGAACCCATAGAAAAGAAAAGGGGAGAGATATTTTTTGTTGTTTGGCAACAGAGAATCGTTGAGAGAAGAAAATAAGAGAGAAAATCACTCTCTTAGTTAATAAATTTTCTTTCACAAGATGAAAGAATTTGGGGAGAAAAGAAAAAAATAGAAACTTGAGAAAAAAACCTTAATCATCAAAATCTAAAAATATTACTAATTTTCTTTTCTTTTTCATTTTCCACATGTATCCAAACAAGAGAAACTACATTTCTCTTCCATTTTCTCTCTCATTTGCCATGGGCATCCAAACGAGAAAAGAAACCTCATTTCTTTTCTTTTCTTTTTCTCTTTTTTCTCTCTCCACTTTGTGTGTTCCAAACACAGCCTAAATGTTTGAGAAGAAAAATAGGGTCCAGAAAACAATGAACATGCATCATACTAGGTAGGGCTAGGTTTTCTCCTCACCTGCATCCAACTACTTTATCAGGTTTCTATATCTTAATATTACCATGAGTCTTATTACCCAAAGGGGCAACAACTGCTATGCCGTGAGATCAAGAACTAGATTATTAATGCTTTAAACATATGGAAAAATATGTTACTGCTATACAAAACAGAAAGGAAAGACAAAATAAAAAAATTTCAACCAAGTCCTTAAAATCAGTGGTTAATGACTATACTGCTTGAAAATTGACTAATCTGTCCTTTGAATATTGAAAAACAGGCATCCTTTATTTAGCATCAAACTCATATCATCCATGGTCAATTTTGTTGAGACTGGCATGCAGATAATAAAGTGACCAAGTAGCTGTAACTGTTGTCAGCACTGTAATATTCAGCTGCTAATATTACATTTTTTTATCTTTTTAGACTGTAAAACCAAAAGAATAATAAGATTAAAATGTCTTACCCTAAATGGATCACCCCTCAAAGACTGAACAAACATGGAATGTCTTGACCGTGTACCCTGCAGAAGGAGCATAGATCTGTCACTTATCATGCAAACATTGTTAGAGGGAATCATCTCAGTGATTATTAGTTTTTTTATTTTTATGAAAATGAGAAAAAAAAATTCATTAAGAAGAAAACTCCCCAGGTAGCAAATAAAAAGCTACAATACAAGCAACAAGAATAAGACACAACCCAAATAAAATTGATCTAAACAGGGAAGGAGATGCCAACTACAAGGTGTTGCCTAGCGACACCCTTCCCTAGCTAAGTGTCAGCCATACTAGCACAAGGGGTGGGATGCCAACAGATGGACAGACCGTTACAAATATCCTCGATTTCATCAAAATACATAAATGAAAAAAAGGTTTCCTAACTTAGGTTAGTCATTTTGGGATAGAAATTAACGCAATTTTAACATAGTATTAAAGTAGGATGTCTATTATGTGGGCCTAATTTATACCCCGTTAAATTTGTATTCCTATGTTATTCATGTCTCTGGCCCATTATTCATTTGTGTATGCCTAAACATGATGGGGATTATAGGAATAATCCGATATAGATTGATCTCAAGAAAATCCAGTGGTTATTAGTTGGAAAAATAAATTGTTACTTCAACTAGTTATTTTGGGATGTACCTCAACCCAATTTTAACACACGAACAATCAGGATTCAAGCATTATAGTTCTGATGGAAAAGTCTCATATCCCTCAAATCTACTCCAAGAATATTTCTAAGACAGAGGGAGGAAAGAGAAAATTACAAAAAAAACAGAATTGAGGAAATCTGATATCCCAATAATTGTTGAAGAAATCTGCTCCAAGAATCATAAATTTCCTATCAATAATTATCTTGAAAGATGATCTTGTAATAACAATGCTTTTAAGGACACAATGAACTGACGCCACCCACATAAGTTATTCTATGGCTACAAAAATCTGGCATTCCTATGATCCAAAGAATTTCAACCTTCATAATCACTTGTCACTAACATGCTTATAAGGACAACATAAACTGATACTTACCATGAATTAATGCCATCGATGAATAATTATTGTATGACTACAAAAAACTGGCATTTGTATGATCCAAAGAATTTTATCTTAAAAGAAAAGATCCAAATATTTTTTCCAGCAGAAGTTAATCACCTCTAAAGAAACATCGCGAAGTCTCCTCCCAGTTTGAGCACAACAAATCCGAACAATGTTCTCTTCACAACTGCCACTGATAATATAGTCTCTTCCATTCATGTAGTACGAACGTGTATAATTTTGTGCACTTCCAGTTGGGGCAATGTCGAATCTCATGCTAATGCTGCCATCCGCGGCCAATAATTGCTTCACCTGCATCACTTACTTGTTGAGATCTCAAGAAAAAAACTTTTGCCAACAAAAAGCTAGATTGATGGGGTATTAGTAGGTATTGCACTCCAGAGAGTATGCAGTCCTACAAAAAAATCATCTCAAATTTAACAAAGCACATCTCAGACAAAAAGAAGAATTTCTTTTTGAATGAACCAACTGTATATTTTGCTTATCGAAGGAGACTCAAAAACTGTTATCAGTTGGTGTTCAAAAGATAACTCCCCCCCCTGACGCCACTGGCCAATCACTAATTGTATTGCTAACATTGTATCATCCATTCATTGTTATTGGAACCTCATTCCTCTGATAAATTGGCAAAATTCGGAACCTCCCAACAATCTCTCATTGTTTGGGAAGGTTTCCCCTCTTGTAATCTGTTCGTTTGAGCTCTCTTAATAAAATTCAGCATCATTTAAAAAAAAAAGTATATTTTGCTTAAAATAGACTTGCTATAAACTGAAAATTAGGAAAATGCTACAAAATTAATAGCAGAAAGTACCTCATTGTCCACTGCTGAAGATAATAGGTAGTAGTCATCAGGAGAAAAACACACCATTATGTTCCCTCTTGAGCTAAATGCTGTATAGCAAGGTTGAGATGTCCCTTGCCTTAGGTCCCACATCTTGATCTGTTGGTCAAATGATGAAGTTGCAAAAATGGATGGGGAATGATGAGCAAATTTAACAACATTTATGTGTTCACTGTGCAAATCTTTCAAAACCTGGACTCGCCTTCCACTCCCTATGTCATACAAAGCCACATGTCTTGAATACCCACTCGCAAGAAAGAGATCATCCGTTGAATTCACATGGACAGATGTCAAATGCTCAAATTCATCATATGTACACACAGAAGAATCTGCTGTGCAATATCTATCAGTCACAGTAGTAGGTATTTGACTGATATCATATAATCGGAGCGAACCATTGTCAGATCCAGCAATTAGCTAGTGATTAGAAACAGAACCAATAAAGAAATTAGGAGTTATATATATAGGTGCAGGGATAGTACATATAAGAAGAACTGTTTTCAAAATAGAGTTTATGTGCTAAGCTAGTTGATGCGGAACGATCACTATGATTTTGATTATCGTGTCTAATTGTCGATTAGCAGGCTATGGTGCTAGAGTTAGAAACAGAAAGGGAGAGAAAATTGAGAAGAAGAAAGTGGGGATGAGAAATAGGAGAACTGAAAAGAATAATTTAAAAGAAGAAGAATAAAGAAGAAAATGAGAAGAAGAAATGGGAGGGAGAGGAAGAGACCAAAAACATGGATTTTATTAATTCATCTTCAAAACTAAATTCAACATCCTGTTACAGCTTATAAATAACTACAATTGAAATTTAAAATTCAAAATAGATAAGATCACTATCTGATCAAATCCAATAAAATCAGGAAAGAAAAACTAAAACTAAAATTAAAATTTAAAATACAAAATAGACAAGATCACTATCTGAGTGAATCCAGTAAAATCAGGAAAGATAAACTAAAAATAAAAAATAATTATAAAAATAATTTGAACGGTAATTGGTGGGTCCACTGAGCCCAATGGGCCTACTGTGTCCCCACCACTAGTAAAGTGTTGACTGCAGAAAATGCATCCCAGTCTTGTGCATACTATGTCAACTGTCAATTCAATAAAATAAAGCACTAATTAATTACTTGACGACTAACAAGTAGCTGAAAAATTAAAAATTTAGACCAAGTCAATCAGCAGTAACATAGATTCAAACAGCATTAGAAAGTTCTAGCAATGGGAATGTCCATAAGATACTTGAATCTAGTAACAAATAACACTACCAATTTTTTAGAAACTAGAGAAGGTACAATTTTTTGGCAATTGAGATGGCAAACCTTGGTAGGGGACTTCTTAAGCCAACAGAGTCCTAAAATGCTTTGTAAAGCTCCTCCAGATTGGATGTAACCAACAATATTCCCATTTTCATGGTTGACCACAACTAATTCCCCATCTAGAGTTCCAAACACCATAAGACTAGGGTCACATGGATGATATTCAAACTGCCGTGGACGAAAACTTTTGGCTTGACCATCTGAAATGCTTCTTGATAGCGGATACAGATAAGGCCACGCAGATGAACCCACTTTGGCAGCACATATGGCCCGACGGAAGGAGTTTTGACCCCTCTCAGAGGAATAGGAACGCAACCTCAAAGATTTCCAAGAGGCACTGATGAAGCCCAACTCACGTTTATGTAAAATACTGACAATGCTCTGGTTGTGCTGTCTGTTATAAGGAAGATACTCATAATACTGTGAAAAGATTGTCTTGGCCATGTCACGCTCTGCCTTTTTAACAGACAAATTATCCAATACTTTCAAATGAGGTAAAGAAGCAATCATGTATTCCCTATAATGTTTCTCAAAGCAAATAGGTGAAGGATGATGTGAAACATACTTCCTCATGACAGGTCCTGATGGCCCCACAATATGCTCAGAGACAGGTGCATTTGTGATATCAGGCCCTTCTTGTTTGCTTGTTCCAGGTTGAGAATGAGAGCAAATTTTATCAGGCACCAAAAACCCATGTAAATAATCAAGTCCATCCATCTCACAGGCATCATTTTCAACAGTATTCACAAAATTTTCTGGTTCAGTCCATCCACGTAAGTCTAGCATAGGATCATATAACATTTCCTCAGAAGCACGTTGTTGAGTTGCTAAATCTTGTTCACTTTCATCTGACGATTCTTCAGTTGTGCCAAGAAGAACCCCATGACAACCAAGTGATTCATCATCTGACCATTGGTCAATAAACATGTCTTCAGAACCTGTGTACTGAAAATCTTCAAAAATCAGGCTTTTGTTGGCTGTAGATGGAGTATGCCAATATGGATACAATGGTGATTTAGTCACATCAGATTTTTCATTAATGAAGTCGGTCCTTTTCCCATCAGAAGATGTGGGACATGGGCCTGTGTCATTGCAACACAGACAATTTTGAAATCTTAGTTCTTGAAGAGAAGGGAGTCTCAGTAATGCAGAACATGTAGTCCAAAGATTGGAGACTCTGGTTTCACAAAGAGATAAGCGAGTGAGCCTAGGCATGCAATTAAAACATCCTTCCTGGAAATTTGTGAGCGAGATGCTGAAATCAAGATTAAGAGTGTGCAGTTGCATGAACTTTCCAGTCATGTTCAGTTTTCGGATTTGAGAAGATTGCAAGTTCAAGATCTGACACGTAAATCCTTTCTCTGAGAGATGCCTGAGAGTGTAGTCCAAGTTAAGGCAACAAAAGTAATTAACAAAGATAGAAAGAAAATTTTCACAACTTTTCATAAATGTCATTTAAAAGACAAGCCACCTTAAATCATATGCATTTACATACAAACTAGTAACTTCCTGATGTGTACCTCCATAAATACCACTATTGTTCAGAGTCAAGTTTTCTAGAAAATTCTTGTTTTTCCACCCTTCTCATACTCTTTACATCCCATCCGCTTTAATCAGCCTGGCATTATTTGATACACCCGTAGAGTCACAGAGAGTTATTTTCCATTTAAGTTAGCATAGACAAAATGAAATGCAAATGTCACCCTCAATATCTCATCTCACCATGTGAGCCTGAAACACCTTCAGTAAAACATTGTAAACCGAATGCAGTCAACAAATTGCACTGGGGAAAATCAGCATATGGCTAGCTCAGTTTAATTGAACAAGTAAATAAAGGGAACAAACGTATAAGATATAAGACAAAAAAAGCTTAAAAGTGTAGAAGAAAAGTACCCTGTTGCAATATTTAATATTGTGTGACTGTAGTGCTACTAAGGAATTGTTTGCATGGACTTTTTCAAAAAAATAAAAAAAAAAGGAATTGTTTGCATGGTCTCAAGCAATCTTCAGTCTGTCAGCATGTGCTATGACGAGTAGACCTATCAAGGCCCTACACTGATGTGGCCCAGTGATCAAGTTGACTTATGTTAGAGTTCAAGGGTATTTCTCCAGTAATGTATGTTAATGCCTTTATTAGTAGGAAGCAGAGTTAGGAGGTTAAGGGTATAATTCTTGTTATTTTCTGTTTGCTTATTAGCTATTGAGATCATAGAGCGACATTTTCGTCCAACTGTAATTGTTCACTTATGTGTTTAACAAGAGTTTAAAGGTCGTGGTGCAGATTAACAAGACCGCTCTTACACAGTTTTATCACTCCTTTCCCCAAATCTCCCTATCATATGAGACCATTAAAGTTGGTCATTGTGCTTATTGTCAATTGCTGCATGTGGTTCTATCTTTATTATGGTCATTGTGCTTGCTGGAAGTTATTTTCTGGTATGCCCTAGAAGTATGCTGGAGTGGGTCCACAGGTTTCAGCATGGTTGTGTTTTTAGTTGTTAGAGAAGGTTTAATCATAGTTTTTTGGTGACTTGTTTGGGGTTGTTTGTGTTGTTGGATTGGAATTTCTGAAGGTGCAACCATGGCAGATATTGGTAGGTTGTTACTCCTATGGTGTCAAATGGTTCAAAGTCTAAAGAGTCTAACACCATTCAGATTATATTTTATGAATCTTTTCACCAGCCTTCATCATTAGACTAATCTGTGTGGAAAGGTACAGCGACAGGTGTCTCTTTCTTGTCAAGCTTTTCCACCACCAAGTCTGAAAATTTCAGGTCCTCAAGTGTTACTATAACAAATTGTAAAGGTTGTTTACAGAGATAGATATGTATTAACAAGAGGAAAGAAAAATCCAAGACTGCCAAGGTGTTTCAAAACTTCTATACTATGATTGAAACCCAATTCTATACCAAAATTCAAATCCTAAAAACAAATAATGGCAAAGAGTACTTCAGTTCCATTCTTGGCAAATTTCTCATGGAAAAGGGAATTGTACACCAAACAACTTGTGTCAACACACCTCAACAAAATGGTGTTGTTGAACATAAGAACAAACACCTTTTAGATGTAGCTCGGGCAATTATGTTTACCACGGGTTCCTAAACACTTATGAGCAAAAGCCGCTCTTACTGCATGTTACCTCATTAATCGAATCTCGTTCCGGGTATATCAGTTTCAAAAAGCTCTCAACATTTTGTTGGAGACCTACCCTCATGCACAATTTTTTTTTTTTTTGAAGATGTATTAACAAAACAGGAGAAATTACAAAATTTGGGGGAGCATGTCCCTTACAACCAACGATTGTAGGGTAGCTCCCTGCCTGGCAAGCACATCTGCCGCCGAATTTGCGGATCTCGGAATGTGAGTCCAAGTACAAGAAACAATTGAGGTAATTTCTAAAATTTCCCTAAATGTATCCCAATGCCTCCAAGGAGGAGAAGATGCGTTCTCACATCAACCTATCACCACTTTTGAGTCACCTTCAATATGAAGGGGCCCCGTATTTATCTCTAAAGATGCGAAGACCGGAGAGGAGACCATGTAACTCAGCACACGTAGAGTCAGATATACCAAGGGGCTGGCATAAGTGAAGAGCTGATTTCCGGAATGATCTGAAATAACTCCTCTAAAACCAGAAATCCGAGGGTTACCCTCATGCACAATTCTTCAATAATCTATCTCCCGAGAAGTTTGGTTGTGTTGTATTTGTTCATGTTCACACTCATACCCATAGTAAACTTGACCCAAAAGCTTGTAATGTGAATAAAAATTGAAAAATAAGTTTTTACTCTATATCTTCTTTACAAATAATAAGCTATAGGAAACTTGGGTACAAAAAGAACAAAATCTAGTGACGTAGGAGTAGGTTGAACAATGCCTACCCCACCAATAGGAGATAAGGACCTATCAACAAGTTTAACGAAAGAATATTAACTCATTATATAAATAGGAAAGACATACTTAACATGTGCATGAAATGTACCTGAATCAATGACCTATGTGGCACTAGGAGTCACATTAAAAGTAGACATACCAGAACTACTCGTAGAGGGTACGGTGAAAGGCGCAACCAGATGCATGGATGTGGAGGATGAGATCAACCAACCCAACCGTCGTACCAACTCGTGGTGTTCGTCTTGGATCACTAGAACAATGCCTATATCATTGCTTGCCACTACTTCACCTTCTAGGACACTTAAATTTGCCCACACAGTTTCTTAAACTCTTCAAACAATCTCTCTATCGATAAAGTAGAGGTCAGATCGGTCCATCTTTTTTCTGCTATACCATTTGATTGAAGGCCTCTGCTACTAAATAAGCAGTTATTATGTCTTACTACCCTTATAGGGTCCTCAATTGGATTTTATGCTCCACCCATGCTTGTGTTCCCTATCTTGTGCCTAGGGGTGGGATCGAGTCGAGCCGAGCCGAGCTTGAGCCCAATAATTTTAACCGAGTTCGAGCTCTAACCTACATTTAAAACTTTGCAATATACATGTCAAATAAACTGTATATAAAATTATGCATAAATTTTACTTAAAATTGGGCATGATCTTTGTACATAAGCCCTGCATAAAATTGTCTATACACTACATAAAATTGTTCATAAACACTGCATAATATTATGCATAAACTTTATTCAATAATCAACACACAAAAATTTAAATGAAATATCAATATAAATTTACAATCACTCAAATAAAACTATAAATCCAGTATAAATTTAAAATTACCAAGATGAAAAATCAAGTAACTGGTAGCATTATCTCCATAGTCTGCTTCTCAAGCTATGATTAAACATTGAAAAATTATGATTACATGCTAATACCAGATTATTTACTGGTTGGAACATTTCAATTCAAGTGGGGATTAAACTTGTGTTTTGACATCTTCAAAGTAATCTCTAGACAACTCATCATGCTAGCAAACAAAAAATAAGTAATTGAACAAATTTTAGTGAGTTAGGTTGCATTTTTGTTGAACAGAAAGTGGACAGAAAAGAAAATCATGTTTGGTAAAGAGGATAAAAGCTCTGCTTTGGATGCAAATAAAAAGGGAATCTCTCTCTCTCTCTCATTGCTATTCTGGACTGTTATCCTCAGCTTTTCTCCGATGCAGCTTTTGCATTTTTTTAGTGTAATAATGATGGATTCAAAAAAATAAAATAAAACCATCATAGATGTCCTGCATTTTTGCTGGAATTAGTGCCAGTTCATTGAAGTTTCAAAAATACCAAAATAAAGTCCAGGGAAGGAGACATTTTTACCCATTTTTAACGAGGGAAACAAAACCGAAACTTCACAAAATCAAACCTTTAGGAGCTCAAAAAGGGTAAAAATATACTTCTTCGATCATTTTCAAAATTTAAGAAGTAGACCTTGCCGTAGACGGAACCGTTGGTGACGAAGCAGCCTGCTTCGGCATCCTCTACCTGCTTCCATATCTCCGAATCTCCGATGGATGAGCCATGGGATTCGCGCCAGAAAATATTTCGCCGGTAGCCATAATTCCCAGAGTGATCATGGGTTACTTGGTGACATTCGACAGTGAGAAGAATGATTTAAAATTCACCACACTTTGGGGTGTCATGCTTTCATTAATTTATAGGAGTGATATCCCTAATTACAGGGATTTACAATTGATTACAAGATATTGGATTTCTACATACAAGGAATGATTGAGCCTAATTAGCTCCTGTGATGGAAGGCCCTAAACAGGGCAATGATCCTTAATTGATTGAGAATCAGTTTTATAATCCTTAATTGATTGAGGATCAATCTCTTAAGGCAGTATCTTCAACAGCCCCCCGCAAGCTAAGCGTCGGATTAGGACAGACGTGAAGCTTGAACCGAAAAAACTGAAAGAGAGGGCGAGAGACGCTCTTGGTGAAGATATCCGCAATCTGTAAGTGAGATGGCACATATTGAGTGCGAATCTTTCCAGCAACAACAAGTTCTCGCAGAAAGTGAATGTCTAGCTCAACATGTTTGGCCCGCTTGCAAACAACAGGGTTGGAGCTCAAGAAAAGAGCGCTTTTGTTATCGCATAAGAAAAGAGGCCGCTTGGGAATGGATACTTTGAGATCACGAAGAAGATGAGTGAGCCAGATAAGTTCGGTGGCCGTGAGAGCAAGGGCACGATATTCTGATTCACAGCTGGAACGAGAAACTGTAGGTTGCTTCTTGGCACTCCAGGAGACTAAGTTGTCCCCAAGGTAGATGGAGTAACCCGAGGTGGAGCGGCGAGTGTCAGGACAGCCGGCCCAGTCAGCATCAGAATAAGCAATTAAGGAGCCAGGAGAAGCAGACGGGCGAAAGGATAGACCATAATGAAGAGTGCCTTTGACATACCGAAGAATACGCTTAACAGCAAGAAAGTGGTTATCAGTGGGAGAGTGTAGAAATTGACTGACCGAGTTGACAGCATGAGCAATGTCGGGATGCGTGATGGTCAAATATTGAAGAGCACCAACAAGAGATCGATAAAGAGTGGGATCCGAAAATGACTGACCAACAGAGGATAGATGCTGAGAAACCACCATAGGAGTATGTACAGGTTTGCTGTCAAGTAAGTGAGCTCGAGCAAGAATGTCGCGCGCATATTTCAGTTGACTAAGAAAGAGCCCATCAGTGGTGGGTGTGGCTTCAAGACCAAGGAAGTAGCTGAGAGAACCCAAGTCCTTTGTAGCGAACTCAGAATGAAGCTTGCTGGCAAAATTATCAAGCACAGAAGGGTTGTTGCCCGTAAGAATAATATCATCGACATATAGGAGCAGATAAAGGATGTCAGATTGCCGATGAAAGACGAAGAGCGAAGGATCAGCCCAACTGCAGTGGAAGCCAAGATGTGTAAGGAAAGAGTTGAACCATTGGAACCAAGCTCGAAGGGCTTGTTTGAGACCATAGAGAGCCTTCTGAAGCTTGCAAACATGATCAGGGAAGCGAGGATCAATATACCCAGGCGGCTGGTCCATATAGACACGCTCATTGAGATGACCGTTGAGGAATGCATTTTTGACATCCAATTGACGGAGAGACCAGCGATGAGTAATAGCAAGAGAGAGTACAACCTGAATAGTGGTAGCTTTGATGACAGGACTGAAGGTGTCGGTGTAGTCAAGACCTGGGACTTGTGTAAACCACTTGTGACAAGACGAGCTTTGAACCGCTCAATAGAACCATCAGGCAAATATTTGGTCCGAAAGACCCATTTAGAACCCACAATATTGGTATGAGCCGGTCGAGGTACCAAAATCCAAGTACGATTATTTTGAAGAGCCTAAATTTCTTCAACCATAGCGGCAAGCCAGGCTGGATTCTTGGCAGCAGATTTGAACCCTTTAGGCTCAGTAGATGCGAGGAGAGCGGAAAGCAGCCCAGATGAGCCAGAATACGCCAGATCAGCCGAGTGACGAGGTTTGAAAATACCAGCTTTGGCGTGTGTGACCATAGGATGAGAACCCACCGGAATAGTAGCAACAGGAGCAGTGGAATCAGCATGTGGCAGAGTAGGTCCTGTAAAAGTAGAAGGGGCCTGCAAAGACTCATCCACGGGATTAGTGCAAATAACACAAGGACGGGAGTCGGATTGAGTAATATGCCGAGAATGGGGCGCCGAAAGAGATGGGAGCATGACAGTAGAAGAGAGACTGGGTTCCAGAAAGTTGGAGAAATTGAGAGAGGATAAAGGTTGAGCCTGGGAAGAGGCGTGGGATGGGAAATGAGTCTCATCAAATTGAGCATGATGAGTAATATAAAGTCTAGATGTGACAGGATTAAGACAACGAAAACCTTTGTACGATGAACTATAGCCCATAAAAATGCAAGGAATACTACGAGGCGAGAATTTATTTGGCATATAATCACGTAAACATGGGTAGACACGACAACCAAAAGGATGGAAATTGTCATAATTTGGAGAAATACCATAGATAAGTTCAAAGGGGGACTTACCTCCGAGAAGCGGTGTGGGCAATCGGTTGATGATGTAGGCAGCAGTGCTAAAGGCGTCAACCTAGTAACGAGGAGAAATGTGGGAATGGAAGAGTAGGGCCAAACCAGTTTCAGTCAAATGACGGTGTTTTCGTTCTGCGCAGCCATTTTGGGCAGGAGTGTAGGGACAAGATAATTGATGATGAATTCCCGAAGAGCTGAGATGGTGTTTAAAACGAGTGCTAGTAAATTCTGCACCACCATCGCTTTGAAAATTTTTGATACGAGCAGAATGTTGATTTTCAACAAATTTGTGAAATTGAAGAAAAATATCATAGAAATCAGACTTCAATTTCAATGGGTAAAGCCAAGTGAAACGAGAATAATCATCAATAAATAAAACATAGTAAAGAAAACCCAAATTCGATGGTACTAGTGAAGGACCCCATATATCGCAATGAATTAATTCTAACAATTGAGATGACTTTTTTGCATTGCGAAGATAAGGCAAACGGTGACTTTTGGAAAGTTGACATGTAGCACATAAATGCGGAGAGGGCAATAATGAAGTAAGATGAAGATGTCCATCTTTATTTAATAAGGAGATAACAGAATGATGCACATGGCCTAATCGAGCATGCCATAAATCATAGGAGGCATGAAGAGATTTATTTTTCAAAACAGAAATAAGTGTTGAATTTCCACGCTCTAGCACATATAGGCCTCCATCACGCCGACCGGTTGCCACCACCTTTCCCGTTTGGCGATTCTGAACAGTGAAAAAATTATTAGTAAACGTAACGGAGAAGGGAAAATCATTCGTTAATTTACTAATAGACAAAAGATTTTTAGTAAGATGAGGAACAACCAAAATATCTAATAATTGAAGATCTGGGGAAGGAGAAAGGGAACCAGTACGAGTAATAGGTAGAGACGCGCCATTCCCCACAATTACACGATCCTTACCCGTGTAGATTACCGTTTGATCCAACGAGGAGTGGACCGGGGTCATGTGGGCCGTGGCCCCCGTATCCACGAACCAGTCCGAATTTTGATTTTCGGACACGGAGCACTGCTGATTAAATGAATCGGCGAGATGCGCCGAAGGGTATTCCTCCCGTGAATACCGTTGCCGACAACGATCGACATAGTGGCCGTCCTGACGGCAGATTTGGCACCGGGGGGGGCGGCGACCATTGCTGGTGGTGGGACGACCTGAGCCATGACCGGAATCACCGTGCTGGCTGTGACCGTGGCCGGAGACGGAGGTTCCTCTGTTTCCAGAACTGTAATGGCTGTCGTGGCTGCCGTGACCGTTTCCGCGACCCCGGCGATGGCGAGAAGAGCCACCGGAGCGTTGATAGGAGACTCGGTTTGCAGTGAAAGCCATAGGGGAGGGAGCCGTGGGCTCGAGAGATTTTTGAAAAATCTTGAAGCTTTCCGCACGGGAGGCGATGTCGGAAAAACAGGGTAAGGGGGTTTGGGCCATTTGGGCGGAGGAAAATCCAGAGAATTCTGGGCCAAGACCCCGGAGGAACCAGTGAGCCTTGTCGGTGTCATCAATGGGACGACCGATGGCGTGAAGTTGGTCGCACAAGACCTTGAACGCGCGGGCGTAGACCGCCACCGAGCGAGCTCCTCTTTTCATCAATTGAAGGTCGTCTTTGAGACGAATTTCACGGGCTTTTGACTTGTGACTGAAGGAATTCTCCAGAGCAAGCCATACCTCACGAGAGGTGGAGAGACCGACGGCTTCGGCCATAGCTTCTTCGGACAGAGAAGAAAGAAGAAGACTGAGAAGACGCTGGTCAATAGCTTTCCATGATGAGTGCTTGAGGTTTGGTGTCTGAGACGTGGGAGGGTCAAAAAGAGGTGGTGGTACAAGAGTACCATCCACATGACCCAACAGACCTTGACTGTCAAGGAGCGGAAGGAACTGACTCTTCCATAGAAGATAATTGGAAGATGAAAGTTTGATGGTGACCATGTGAAGCATGGTATTGAATGAGAGAAGATCAGAAGAAAATTCAGAGGCCATAGTAGATCACGGAATTTTAATCCAGAAGAGCTCTGATACCATGAGAAGAATGATTTAAAATTCACCACACTTTGGGGTGTCATGCTTTCATTAATTTATAGGAGTGATATCCCTAATTACAGGGATTTACAATTGATTACAAGATATTGGATTTCTACATACAAGGAATGATTGAGCCTAATTAGCTCCTATGATTGAGCTTAATTAGCTCTTGTGATGGAAGGCCCTAAACCGGGCAATGATCCTTAATTGATTGAGAATCAGTTTTATAATCCTTAATTGATTGAGGATCAATCTCTTAAGGCAGTATCTTCAACAGACAGGACCACAACCACAACTCTGCCTTTCTTCAAGCGCGCAGTACTTCTCAACGCATTGGTGAACCTGGCCGTGTCTCATATGACTTCCGAGCAGGTGAAAGCCTTGCTAGTGACAACAATTATGGCGACCTTGTCGTTGTACCGGTCGGCGTCTAGGAGGACGAATTCCGGTAAAGTGAGGTTCGGCACTGAGACGGCTGGGTAGTGACTGCGGAAAATGTGGTCTTCTTGTGCCATTGGTGAATGTGGAGATTTGAAGAGCAAGGCGCGGTTTTTTAAAGGGGAGGGAGAGTTACGATCAGAAGAGATTTTCTGAGACTTTTCGTTTTGATTCCGATAGACTTCAAAATCGAAATGGAAAAAACGAAGCCCTCTCGTCGCTTCTGTGTCCCGAAAGGTGAAAGCCGAAAGAGGTTTTATTAAGTAACCGAGCCGGCTCACTCGAGATCGGCTCGGTTACTTAAACGAGCATGAACTGTTGCTCGAACTCAATTCAAAATGCTTTCAAATCGAGCCAAACCGAGCCGAGTTCGAGAAATTTGTGAACCAGCTCGGTCGGTTCAATGCCACCCCTTCCTGTGCCTGCGTCATCTATTGATTGCCTACTGCAGCCTTTGTTGTTATTTTTTTGAATGAAATTTGTGTTGATAGATAGTAAATTGGAGGTTGTGATTGTTCTTACTAATTGTGACTATCATGGTTGTGCCCTAATTGGAAAGTGTGGGGCCCACTTAACATGCGCAGTGTGGAGTTTGTTCTTATTGGTTTTTTGGATTAAGTGTATCACTTAGGGTACATTTGCAATGTATATCGAAGGACTAAATGACTAAATCAAGTAAACATGTTGATGTAATTAAGCCTAATGAGAGTTTAGACAATAAAGACTCTCATTCCATTCAAATTACTTCAGTGAAGTTGACTTAGTATAATTACGTGAATTGGTCCAAATCTATTCTCACGTTGTTAAAGGTAAAAAGGAAGGCCAAGTACATAAAAGATGATCCTCTTAATCACATAACTGAAAATTAGGAGGCTGAAGACAATCAAGTGATGAATTGGTTTGATATGAATTGGTTAATCAAAAGCATGGAGTCAAGATTTAATTATCAGATCTTGAGTTGAAAAACTTCAAAAGAAATGTAGACTACATTGGTTTCGATCTTATCTCAGGAAAGCAATTTATCTAGAATATATGAGTTATATGTTCGCTATTTTATCATGCAAAGGGATGACAGATCAATCACTGACTATTTTACAAAGATGATGGATGTTTTGCAGGAAATCAATATACTCCATCCTTTTATTCTTAATGCAAATAATATTCGTAACAAGAAATATCAAATTCACGTGGCAAGGTTTCTAGATGGTCTTGAATCTAAATATGACGCGATTTGGGCACAATTGTTGGCTAGGATGATGCGACTAATCTTGAACAAACATTTAATCATGTAGTTCGGGTAAAAGGAGCTGTGGCAAGTAAAGTGAAAAGGATACAAAAATCACTTATTCAAATTGCTCTCAACCTCCATTCATCTTATAATAATTCTAAGATCTGAGGCCATGGCGGCAATAGTAGAGGTCATGGTAGAAACTCCTCTACTCAAGGTTGGTCGTGGTGATAGAGGGGACAAAAAGTGCACTCACTATGGCTGAATGAACCATTTTTCTAATGAATGCTTGGAGAAGTTTGGAAAGCCAGCATGAGGAAACTTCACTATGATAGCAAAAGAAAATGTTTCATATTTTAGTCCACAAGAAGAAATTCAGCAACTACTCCAGAGGCTTAGTTAATTGACCTCCACACATATACTACTACCTTCAATGGGTCTATTCTATGAAGTAGAAGGCTAATGGGTCCATAGAGAGGTATAAGTCAGGCTTGAGGCTAAGGGCTATAGTAAGATCTATGATGCGGATGTATTTAATACTTTTTCTCTTGTACCAACATTGACATTTGTTCGGATCCATATTTTGGTTCAATTAGATATAAAAAATGCACTCTTGTACGGGAACTTGGAGGAAGTGTACATGGAGCAACCTCCAAAGCATGTTACATTTGGAAAGGCTAAAAATTTTTTAAGCTGAACAAAGCCAAATAACCTTAGCAGAGTTCAACAGCATGGTTTGACAAGTTCAGCAAAGTGGTTGTCCTTTGGTTTCACCAAAAGTCACTATAATCACTTATTCTTTATAATGGAAAGGCCATTTAGAGTTGTGGCGTTAATTGTGTATGTGAATGACAGAGTGTTGTCAGGCCGAGATGTCAGGAGTATTGAAGAGGTGAAGAAACATCTTGCAAGACATTTTCAAACAAAAGACTTGGGATCCCTCAAGCACTTTCTTGATATTGAGGTGCGAGAAGCAAGGTAGGAGTTGTCTTGACATAGATGAAGTATGTCCTAGATATGCTACAAGAGTATGATCTATTGGGAGCAAAGCTTGTTGAGACACCTATGGAAATGAATCATAATCTTCATGAAGACAATAGTTTAATCCTCAAAGATAAGACCATGCAGAGAATATTACTGAGCAAACTTATGTCATAATGGCTCGGCCAAACATTTTATTTGTTATGAGCAGGGTTAACCCTTTCATGAAGAGTCGTAGGAAGATTCATTTGGAGGCTACATAAAGAATATTGAGGTATTTAAAGAGTGCAACAAGCAAAAGCTTACTATATGAGCCTCATGATCATTTGCAGATTGCGGGGTATTTTGGTGCTAATTAGCAAACTCTATGTTGGATAGGTAGTCAACCACTAGTTATTGTGTTTTTGTCGGAGGGAACTAAATTAGCTAGAAGAGTAAGAAACAAAATTGGTGACTCGCTCTAGTGGAAAGGCAGAATAACAAGCAATAACTCACACTATCAGTGACCTTCTATGGGTGAGATCAGTTTTGACAGAGTTTGGATTCTCCACCAAGGCTATATGATGATGCATTGTGACAACCAAGTTGTCATCTTCATTTCTAGTAACATTGTATTCCATGAAAGAACAAAACAAGTTGAGGTTGATCGTTGTTTCATTCGTACACTTGAATGAGTGGTGCGGTGGTCATTTCATATTGTAAATCAGTTGGTCAGCTTAGTGATGTGTTTACAAAGGCTTTGGAAAAGCTAGAGCTTGGGAACTTCTATAACATGTAAAAGGATGTCATAGGCATTTTGCCCATACCAGATTATCCTTCTCTCTCTCTCTCTCTCTCTCTCTCTCTCTCTCTCTCTCTTATATATATATATATATATATATATATATTTCAATTTGCAACATCTACATTACTCGTATGAGGTTCCATACTAGAATTTAACAAGGTCATAATTTGGCTGTCCTCAGCCTCCCAATTGTCAGTAATTGGGTCAGGAGGATCATATCGACACTTAGCTTTCCCTTGACCTTAAGGAACACCCTATTTGAACTAGACCAATTGTGACAGTTTTTGTCCATTGAATTTGACAAAGGCGATTTGAATAGTATTAGAGTCTTTAGATTCAAAGCTCTCATTAGCCATTATGGGGTAACAACCCCTCTAGGATCAACCATAAGACTATAAAATCTTCAGCACTCACCAATAACAATGAGCACACTCTCTAACAACTAAAATAGAACCTTAGACCAATTTAAAGTATGTGCAGGTATAGTGGGCCCCACATATAAGCACAACTAGGACACAAACAGCTCCGAAGATCACACACGAAGAAGAATCGACCCTAAGAAGACCCAAAACTATCACAAGCAGCAATTAAAGAGTAAATCTCTGCCAATAGAAGGGTGACGCAAACATGGCTATGATCCGGAGAAGTTTGCGTAGGCACAAAACCAGGAAGGAACAAGAAACAACCCTCTAGGGCTATCAAAATCCTCTTGGTAGCAACAGCTATCAACTCCAAGTTTATGGATAGAAAAGAAAGAAAAGATCTGACCTTTATGTGCAACCAGCAGAAAAACTTGAAAAACTTCCCTTTTCCTGAATTCGAAGACTAAAAAGAGAAGAACAAAGGGCTGGAAACTCCCCTATAGTTAGATCTTTTACTCTGAGGTAGAAAGAAGGGAAAGTTCAAGTGATTTCTGTTTTATTTAAATTCTTAAATAAGTGTTCTGTTCCACTATAAAACCTTGTAATTTACCATTATAGATAAAGTAAGAGAGGCCAAACATATGATTAATCGATCATCCTCACTGCTGTTTCTCTCCTATTGCTACTCTGTTTTGCAGTCTAACAGCCATAATAGGCCACTCGGTTAACCCTACTTGAATTCAAATAAATTAAACTTATCCAAGTATGAAAGAGATGAGTAGCTAAATTAGCTACATAAATGAACAGCAGTACTACACATATAGTTAGTTACACAGATACAAGAGAGAGAGAGATGAGAATACTAAAACATACCGCAAGACATCTTTCCCAAGAGATAAATCATGGAGATCAACAAGTCGGACCTTCTTATTGATGGCACTGATCAGAGATATAATGTGCTCACCATTAAACAAAATGAAGGGTGACTTATGAAGTATATCAACTGCATCAACCTCAGAAGAATCTACTTCCAGCATCACATCAATCAGAGGAGAAAAATCTGAGTCCTTTAGGTGGTCCAAAAAGATCTCCAAGCTACATGGCTCAGAAAGAGATTTTTGAATCTTAGCCTGAATATGTCAAACAAAACAATCAACAAAAAGAATCTGTTAGAAAAACAGCTGAAAGGTTGTTGAAAAATATGTGATTTGGGGAGAAAATAGAAGAGGAAAAAGAGTTCTGGAAGAGGGGCAGTTTTGCTGCCAGAAAGGCCCTTCCTGCTTCTTTATAATCAGGGTCTAAGTGAAAATTTACAAGAGCACAAAAATGCCCCTCAATACTCAAAATTACATCTCCTAAAATACATGTCTAAATTGAATGAAAATTTAACTAGAGATAAAATAAGACATTCTCTATCTAATAGCCATACTATAAGAGAAAAATGTAATATGGAAAATATAAGAAATGACCAAAATACCCCTGAACTTGTATTTTAACAGTAGTTTTGTCTTTTTGTATTAGTTGTAATTTCTAGAGTAGATATTATATTGTTCTACATGTTTAGAGCTATCTCTAGTCAAGTTTGATGTAATTTTGAGTATATATAGGGAGAGATAAGGGGTCAATTAAGTTTAAGTGTAAGAGGGCATAATTGTAATTATCCCTAAACTTAAGTTATTAAAGAAGATGGGAGTTAAGCACGACCCCCAAGGAGAGTTCTTTCCAGACTCTCTTCTCTCACTTAAACCAATCTATTTCGGATTTTTACGCACAATCAGAACTATAAAATCTGATATTCCAAGAGTTTTTTCCAGATTCTCTCTCCTAGGCTTGAACATCAAGGAGCATAAAAATCAGATTTTTTTTCTGCTCAAAAGTTCTTCCAGGTTGAATTTTTTTTTTTTCTTTTCTTGTGTACCATAACCAAGTGGTTAATAGCTAAATGAGTTACCATTTCAAAAAAAAAAAAAAAAAAAAACTGAATGAGTTGCTTAAACAGTTAGATGCATCTATGCCCCTAAGAGCCTAGTATCTTTGCCCAAGGGCAAACCTATACCTTCACAGATCCTTTGAAGTTTGCGAGTTGTCAGTTTTTGGTAAATTATCATGGAAATGTTTCCAGTGCCTTTGCAAGGTCCATACTGCCAAGTTACTTTTTGTGAGAATTTGAGAGCCACAGACTCATCATTTGGTGTATTGGTGAATCTTACAAGTAGAATGGTGCACTTTGAGCAAAAAGAGTAAAAGTCAAGATTTTATGCTATCCCCCTAGTCTTCAATCAATTGATGACAAGCCTTTACTCAATTGATAGAATTACGTGCTTCAATCGATTGACAAAGTCCAACATTTGCTAGAATCAATTGATAGTCACCTTCAATCAATTGAAATCCTTTGATCAATCGATTGAAGGACTTCCCGGTTTGCAGTGCTTTTATCTCCAAGGCACAGTTTTGAGATGACTAAAGTGGTTTGTGAAGTATAGCTGATCAAGGAGGTGACTAAAGTGTGTTTGATGAAATTGCTATAGATATCTCTAGCATCCCTTCTATGGATTTGAAGCATACCTAATGTGGATTAAATGTTCTGTAATAATTTATGCGTTCAGTAGTGCTACCAAGTTGAGCTTTTAACCAGAAGATGCCAGACTAACAGAGACACCAATAGACACAAATTCAAATCTTCATCATGATCAACATTCAAATTTTAAAGGATAAAACTCAACATAGAAGATCGGTTAATCAAAGTTCATAAACCAAACATTTCCTTTCTTGTGGGTGTTGCTAATGAGGTTTTTTGCCTGACTTACAACCTGACTCGAACACATGAAAATCCAAGTCGCATCGAGACTCGGCTGGACTTAAGGCAAGTCGAAGGGGACTCAGCCGGAATAGAAGGGTGAAGTCCCACCCGGTGACTCAACTTGCTTAGTCCAAAATCCAATCCAACTCCCCCAAGTGGCAAGTTGATTCGCAGATTGAATGGCTGATTGACGAACACCACCTCCCCTACACTCCCAGAATCTCATACGTCAGCTCCCAAACTTGGCTTGTTCATTTCAGAACCCAACAAGAGTCTTCTGCGGGCTCTTGCTCTCACACCTCACACCCCCTTGGGCATCACCGGGATCTCAGAGTGGTTCCCCTCGGTTCCTTCCAGCCAATACGATCAATGTGCTACTGTAACCGGCCTTCTTGTTGAGCTCTGGTAGAACGTAGCACTGGCACCATCTTGATGAGGCCCGAATTCTCATCAACCCTCTTCGTCCTTGTGAAGGACACTATCTCAAATACATTATGGTGAACAATGCACGGTTTTGGATCCGTATCAGCATTGCAACTAAGGACGATTTCAGAAAAGTGGTCACCAATACCATAGTCGAGTCTCGTGAAATCCACCAGCCAGTCAATGCTTTGGGAGTAGCATCTCCGGACTCCGTCCCCCACTAGCAAAATCGATCCCTCACAAGCAACTTAGAAGTTGGCACTGGAACTATTCTCGCTAACCCCCCTACTCTCATTCCCACTTATCTGCCACATCCATCCACCCACCCACCCAGTCCCCCACAAAATTATTCCTGATCCTGCCAGAACTTATCCCAACCCTCAAGCTGCCATCCACCCTCCCACCTTATCCCCAGAAATAACCGCAAACTTCCCCCCCCCCCCCATTAAGACCCACACAAGCCCTCCTATAAATCGCCCCCGAAGCCCTCACACCCCTCAAGTCATCCCCCAGATAATGAACTCTCCCCCTCCCTCACCTCCGAGAAATCCCCACTCCGAAAACTACCTCTCTGACACAAAGTCAGGAACCAGTGAGCGTGCTCCCCGTGGTCGCACACAAAATCTTTCTCCTCCTCCCCTTGCCACCTACCAGTGCCAAAATAGAGGCTAGCCGAGACAGCTACTCTAGGGAGGACTCGGTGCTACCACTCGATACCCCCGTAACCCAGAGATGGGAGGCTTCATCCTTCTAGAGCCGGGTGAAAGAGCTCAAAAGATTGTAGCTGAGCTCCAGTCACAAAAGCAGAAATACGACCCAAAAACCTGGCCCAGATAGTAGAACTTGCCAAGGTGATAGGCACAATCTTCATGGAGCCTCTCTCGGGAGATAACCACCCATCTGAGAAGTCAAAGAAGAAGAAAAATGATCAATGATTATTCTCTCCTGGAATGTCCGTGGAATTGGGTCCTTGTATCACCTCACCTCCATTCGGGACCTCCTTGCCTCTACTAAGGCAATTGTAGTTGTTCATCAAGAAACCAAGGCGGCTTCTATTTCCCTTGGCTATATCCAATAATTGTGGCTCTTCAAGGAGTCCGGCTGGGCTTCAGTGGATGTGGTGGGATCGGCTGGCAACATCCTACTAGTGTGAGATATCAGTACCATAGAGGTGCTTGATCGTTGTTGTGGCACATACTCCCTTGGAATCAAGCTGAGAGAAACAAAGGTTCGGGGAACATTTGATGCCTAGTGGATGTGGACCCCTCTTTTGACCTCTCTATCTAGTCCTTCCGAGAGGAAATGATCGTTGTTGGCCCGAGCAGGTGGACCTTCCCAATCAAGCTCAAGTTGTTGAAGCCATTGATCCGGTCCTAGGCCTCTTCCTCGGCCAAGAGAGCCACTGCCCTTGCTCAGATAGCCACTCTAGACTCAAAGTAGGAGTCTAGAGGGTTCTCTTCTTCGGAAGTCTCTCAAAGGTATGCCCTTCAAGGGCAAATGCAGTCCTTCACCCACATCGAGCTCATGCACTGGAAAATTTTAGACTCATTGGTGAATTTTTTTGCAAATTCATACTCTGATCGCTAGCCAGTCCGCCCTTTCTTCCAAAGGGTTCACTTCCAAGCTATTCCATCAGCTGCAGCTAGTCTCATCGAACTCCCCTTCTCCAATCAGGAAATTGAAATTGCAGCCCATGGTCTTCCTCTGGATCGCTCTCCAGGCCCAGACGGATTTAACAGGGGATTTTATCGCCGATGTTGTCCCTTCATCGGAGAAGACATTGCCTGTATGGCCCACTCCTTTTAACAACATGACATCAGATATAGAAGCATCGGAGCATCGTTTATTGCCCTCATCTCTAAAAATGATGGGGCAGAACTCCCATCCTACTTCTGACCGATCAATCTCACCACTAGTGCATATAAGGGGATTGCGCGCCTCCTTGCTAGTCGCTTCAGGGCAGCTCTTCAAGGAGTCCGGCTGGGCTTCAGTGGATGTGGTGGGATCGGCTGGCAACATCCTACTAGTGTGGGATACCAGTACCATAGAGGTACTTGATCGTTGTTGTGACACATACTCCCTTGGAATCAAGTTGAGAGAAACAAAGGTTTGGGGAACATTTGGTGCCTAGTGGATGTAGACCCCTCTTTTGACCTCTCTATCTAGTCCTTCGGGGAGGAAATGATCGTTGTTGGCCCGAGCAGGTGGACCTTCCCAATCAAGCTCAAGTTGTTGAAGCCATTGATGCGGTTCTGGGCCTCTTCCTTGGCCAAGAGAGCCACTGCCCTTGCTCAGATAGCCGCTCTAGACTCAGAGTAGGGAGTCTAGAGGGCTCTCTTTTTCGGAAGTCACTCAAAGGTATACCCTTCAAGGGCAAATGCAGTCCTTCGCCCACAGCGAGCTCATGCACTGGAAGATTTTAGACTCATTGGTGATTTTTTTTGCAGATTCATACTCTGATCGCCAGCCAGTCCGCCCTTTCTTCCAAAGGGTTCACTTCCAGGCTATTCCATCAGCTGCAGCTAGTCTCATCGAGCTCCCCTTCTCCAATCAGGAAATTGAAATTGCAGCCCATGGTCTTCCTCTGGATCGCTCTCCAGGCCCAGACGGATTTAACGGGGGATTTTATTGTCGATGTTGTCCCTTCATCAGAGAAGACATTGCCTGTATGTCACACTCCTTTTATCAACATGACATCAGATATAGAAGCATCAGAGCATTGTTTATTGCCCTCATCTCCAAAACATCTCTAAAAAAGATGGGGCAGAACTCCCATCCTACTTCCGACCTATCAGTCTCACCACTAGTGCATATAAGGGGATTGCGCGCCTCCTTACTAGTCGCTTCAAGGCAGCTCTTCAAGGACTCCGGTTGGGCTTCAGTGGATGTGGTGGGATTGGCTGGCAGCATCCTACTAGTGTGGGATACCAGTACCATAGAGGTGCTTGATCGTTGTTGTGGCACATACTCCCTTGGAATCAAGCTGAGAGAAACAAAGGTTCGGGGAACATTTGGTGCCTAGTGGATGTGGACCCCTCTTTTGACCTCTCTATCTAGTCCTTCCGGGAGGAAATGATCGTTGTTGGCCCGAGTAGGTGGACCTTCCCAATCAAGCTCAAGTTGTTGAAGCCATTGATGCGGTCCTGGGCCTCTTCCTCAGCCAAGAGAGCCACTGCCCTTGCTCAGATAGCCACTCTAGACTCAGAGTAGGAGTCTAGAGGGCTCTCTTCTTCGGAAGTCACTCAAAGGTATGCCCTTCAAGGGCAAATGCAGTCCTTCGCCCACAGCGAGCTCATGCACTGGAAGATTTTAGACTCATTGGTGAATTTTTTGCAAATTCATACTCTGATCGCCAGCCAATCCGCCCTTTCTTCCAAAGGGTTCACTTCCAGGCTATTCCATCAGTTGCAGCTAGTCTCATCGAGCTCCTCTTCTCCAATCAGGAAATTGAAATTGCAGCCCATGTTCTTCCTCTAAATCGCTCTCCAGGCCCAGATGGATTTAACGGGGGATTTTATCACCGATGTTGTCCCTTCATCGGAGAAGATATTGCCTGTATGGCCCACTCCTTTTATCAACATGACATCAGATATTGAAGCATCGGAGCATCGTTTATTGCCCTCATCTCTAAAAAAGATGGGGCAAAACTCCCATCCTACTTCCGACCGATCAGTCTCACCACTAGTGCATATAAGAGGATTGCGTGCCCTGAAGCGATTGCTAGTCGCTTCAGGGCAGCTCTTCAAGGAGTCCGGCTGGGCTTCAGTGGATGTGGTGGGATCGGCTGGCAGCATCCTACTAGTGTGGGATACCAGTACCATAGAGGTGCTTGATCGTTGTTGTGGCACATACTCCCTTGGAATCAAGCTGAGAGAAACAAAGGTTCGGGGAACATTTGGTGCCTAGTGGATGTGGACCCCTCTTTTGACCTCTCTATCTAGTCCTTCCGGGAGGAAATGATCGTTGTTGGCCCGAGCAGGTGGAGCTTCCCAATCAAGCTCAAGTTGTTGAAGCCATTGATGCGGTCCTGGGCCTCTTCCTCGGCCAAGAGAGCTACTACCTTTGCTCAGATAGCCGCTCTAGACTCAGAGTAAGAGTCTAGAGGGCTCTCTTCTTCGGAAGTCACTCAAAGGTATGCCCTTCAAGGGCAAATGCAGTCTTTCGCCCACAGCGAGCTCATACACTGGAAGATTTTAGACTCATTGGTGAATTTTTTTGCAGATTCATACTCTGATCGCCAGCCAGTCCGCCCTTTCTTCCAAAGGGTTCACTTCCAGGCTATTCCATCAGTTGCTGCTAGTCTCATCGAGCTCCCCTTCTCCAATCAGGAAATTGAAATTGCAGCCCATGGTCTTCCTCTGGATCGCTCTCCAGGCCCAGACGGATTTAACGGGGGATTTTATCGCCAATGTTGTCCCTTCATCAGAGAAGACATTGCCTGTATGGCCCACTCCTTTTATCAACATGACATCAGATATAGAAGCATCGGAGCATCGTTTATTGCCCTCATCTGAAAAAAGGATGGGGCAGAACTCCCATCCTACGTCCGATCGATCAGTCTCACCACTAGTGCATATAAGGGGATTGAGCGCCTCCTTGCTAGTCGCTTCAGGGCAGCTCTTCAAGGAGTCCAGTTGGGCTTCAGTGGATGTGGTGGGATCGGCTGGCAGCGTCCTACTAGTGTGGGATACAAGTACCATAGAGGTGCTTGATCGTTGTTGTGACACATACTCCCTTGGAATCAAACTGAGAGAAACAAAAGTTCGGGGAACATTTGGTGCCTAGTGGATGTGGACCCCTCTTTTGACCTCTCTATCTAGTCCTTCCGGGAGGAAATGATCGTTGTTGGCCCGAGCAGGTGGACCTTCCCAATCAAACTCAAGTTGTTGAAGCCATTGATGCGGTCCTGGGCTTCTTCCTCGGCCAAGAGAGCCACTGCCCTTGCTCAGATAGCCGCTCTAGACTCAGAGTAGGTGTCTAGAGGGCTCCCTTCTTCGGAAGTCACTCAAAGGTATGCCCTTCAAGGGCAAATGCAGTCCTTCACCCACAGCGAGCACATGCACTGGAAGATTTTAGACTCATTGGTATTTTTTTTGAAAATTCATACTCTGATCGCCAGCCAGTCCGCCCTTACTTCCAAAGGGTTCACTTCCAGGCTATTCCATCAGCTGCAGCTAGTCTCATCGAGCTCTCCTTCTCCAATCAGGAAATTGAAATTGCAGCCCATGGTCTTCCTCTGGATCGCTCTCCAGGCCTAGACGGATTTAACGGGGGATTTTATCGCCGATGTTGCCCCTTCATCAGAGAAGACATTGCCTGTATGGCCCACTCCTTTTATCAACATGACATCAGATATAGAAGCATCGGAGCATCTATTGCCCTCATCTCTAAAAAAGATGGAGCAAAACTCCCATCCTACTTCCGACCAATTAGTCTCACCACTAGTGCATATAAGGGGATTGCGTGCCTCCTTGCTAGTCGCTTCAGGGCAGCTCTCCCTATTGCCATTCATCATGGCCAAAGTGCTTTTATCAAGGGAAGGAACATACTTGACTCAACCATGGCATTTCAATAGCTTATCCATCATTTTAAGGTTCTTAAGCTCCCCAGATTCATCCTCAAACTTGACTTCGAAAAAGCCTTCGACAAAGTTAACTGGAAATTTCTAGACACCCTCCTGGGGAAAATGGCGATTCTGGATCCAAAGCTGCATATCCTCTGTAAGCTACTCCGTCCTTCTTAACGGAACGATTTGTGGTACTTTAAGGGATCTAGGGGAATCAAACATGGAGACTCCCTTTCCTCCTTGTTTTTCAATGTGGTGGCAGAATATCTACCCTCCTTAATCTATTCGGCCAAGAACATGGGATGGCTCCTCCCCACGACGGATTGCATAGCCTTTGATATTTTGATCCTCCAGTTTGCAAATGATACTATTTGTTTCGGGGTTGGTACTATGGATTAGATTAGAAAACTGAGTGTTGTTTTGGGATTGTTTGAAATGGCTTCTGGTCCGAACATAAACTGGAAGAAAACCACTCTTCTAGGCTACACATCGATCCAGTTGAGCTTCGGGGTATGGCTGACTAGTTGGGATACTCCTTAGGAAGTTTGCCAATTACACATCTAGGGCTCCCACTTTTTTACTCTCGGCCTTTGGCATCTCTCTGGTCCCCCCACATTGAAAAATTTGAGAAGAGACTAGCTACTTGGAAGGGTAAGCTTCTATCTACAGCAGGGCATTTCACACTCCTCAAGTCTTATTTGGCAGGGCTGCCAAACTATCTGCTATCATTCATGCACTGTTCGGCCTCCGTTGGTTCCAAGATTGACATCATCCGTCGGCGCTTTCTCTGGAGAGGATTAGAAGACACTTCAGATATCATTTGGTTAGTTGGAAGGATATTTGCATGCCCCGTACCGAGGGAGGATTAGGCATCCGGCCTACGAAGGCAATGAACAAAGCTCTTATACTCAAATGGATTTGGAACTTCAACATCAAGCATAACAGCCTATGGAGAGATATGGTTATATCTACCTTCAATTTTCGAGTACTTGGTGGAGAGAGGGTGGCGTCACTCACTTCCCATCCCCGATATGAAAATCAATTTATAAGTTCCTCCCAGTATTCTGAGGTGCTACTTCCTTTCACACGGGCAATGGAAGGACCCTTCTCTTCTGGTCGGATGAATGGTGCGGCCCCCGCCCCCTCTCGGAGGACTTCCCGAGACTCTCTAGGGTGGCTAAAGACCTCTCTTGCTCAGTGGTTAATTCTATGAGGGATCAGTCGTTGAGCCTCCCATTCTGCCAGGGACTAAATGATGAGGAAACTTCGGCTTTTACTCTCTCCTATCCAAACTTAGCAGTACTACCATCCGAGAGCATGCAGTCAATAAACTGACTTGGAAGCCCAGCATTAATGGCCGATTCACTGCTTTTTTTTTTTTTTTGCCTTGTGCTCTTGCATACTGTAGTCTTGTTTTCTAATATGAGAGTAGGTGGAAGCAATGACCGATTCACTGTTGCTTCCACCTACTCTCATATCAGAAAGCGAGACTACAATATGCATGAGCACAAGGCAAACTTAGCTTGGAAGCTCTCATCGCCAAGTAAAATCAAGTTTTTCGTGTGGTCAGCCATCAGAGAACAAACCCTCATATTTGACAATCTTCATATAAGAGGCTTCACCACCCTTGATCGTTCTTGTCCCCTTTGTGGTGTGTGCGATGAGACAGTCCAACATGTTTTCTTATATTGTGGATTTTCTTGGCAAGTTTGGAGGAAGATTTGTCAAAAGATTGGGCTCCAAATGGGGTTACATCAGGACCTCTTCGGCACCTACAAATGGTTAGGGGGATCCGCCTTCCTCGGTTGGGCAAGTCAATCCTTTCGGTATGTCTTGCGCATGTCCCATGGTGCATATGGCTCGAGCGAAATAACCAGAGATTCAACTCCAAAGCTAGCAGCCCGGACAATACGGCTTCACATGTTGTGGGCCTTATCTCGAGCTGGTTACATACCAGAACAGAGTTTGTAGCTTTATCGGGTGTTTCCCTTTGGGAAAACTGGAAATTGATCGCCCATAGGACAGGCCCTTGCAGGACTCCGGTTATGGCCACCTGGGATCCTCTCCCTTGCTACTGCATCAAACTCAATTTTGATGGTAGTGCTATTGGCAGTCCTGGGCCGGCTGGGGTAGGTGGTGTTTTCAAAGGTAACAATGGAGACCCTATTCTTTTTTATGCTGGACCAGTGGGCATTGCTGATTCCTATACTGCTGAAGTAAGTGCTCTTCTATTCGGCCTCTGAATCTTCAAGGAGTGTCTCCATAGCAAGCTTATTATTGAAGGAGACTCAAAGACTGCCATCAGTTGGCATTCAAAAGGTAGTTCCCCCCTTGGCGCCACTGGTCTATCACCGATTGTATTGCTGACATTGTGTCTTCTATTCATTATAATTGGAATCCCATTCCTAGATCAGCCAACTCTTGGGCTGATAAATTGGCTAAATTCAGAACTTCCCAACAATCTCTCAATGTTCAGGAGGGCTCCACCCCCCCTTTGTAATTTGCTCTCTTGAGTTTTGTTTTAATAAAATTCAGCATCATTTAAAAAAAAAAGTTGACTCGCAAAGTGTAATAAACCCTGGTTATCAATCAATTCATGTAGTCACCAAGGAAAATAAAACTAGAGGCCGCACAAAGGGAATTAAGGGATTGCCTAGTAATGGGCCACCATATAAATCTCATGCCAATTTAGAGTTTAAGGGATTTTCAAATGTAGATTATGCAGGATCAAAGTCAGATAGAAAGTCAACTATTAATCGCGTTCGTTGGAGGAAATTTAGTGATTTAGAAGAGTAGGAAGCAAACTGTTGTTGCTCGATATAATGCAAAAGTAGGATATACAGCAATAGCCCACACATCTTGTGAACTCATGAGAGTGAAATCTGTCTTGGAAGTTAGGTTGTCGTGTTACAGACACATGCCAAAGGGTTGTTATAACTAGGCAGTTTATTACAAGTAATCTAGTGTTCCATGAGAGGATAAGGGACATTGAGGTTAATCATCATTTTATCAGTGAAAATGCCATGAAGGGAAATATCCCCACCATATGTAAGATCTTCTTATCAGTTTGGCAAAGTCTTTACCACGTCTTTACACAAACGCAGGTTTATGACCTTTTATAAGTTGGGGTTGTTTCATATATATGCTCTAACTTGAGGGAGAGTGTTAGAAATTATGGATCTCTTAGTCTAAGTTGAAGTTTGGGTTGCTAGAGTCTGTATTAGTTCTTATTTCTCTTTTTATATTCTATTTTATTGCTTGTAATGGAGGAGGGGCACTCTGGTCATTGTACATCGTTTTCACTTAAGTGATTAATAAAGGAGTTTAAGGTAGACTCTCTCCCCTAAAAACTCTACCTTTTCTTGACAGCAGTTCTTCCAGCTCTCTCTCTTCTCTCTCTTCTTCTCTTCACCTAACCAATCTATTTTGGATTTTTACATTATTAAATAACATTATTAATTACATAAATGTAATTTTACATAAAGATTATTATAAATTATTATACACCAGTAATTTCCCAAGTAGGTAGTACACCTAATGTTTTATGCTTGTCACTAGAGATACGTTTGATATACGGAGGAGGTTATGCAATGTTGTATCCTATGGTTACATCATTTTATGAAGTAATCGATTATTAAATGATTTTACATGTTTGTAGTTTTTTCTTAGGAAACTAAAAATTAGCCATCTAATTGTAAATAAATGGAACAGAATAACTCTTAAATAAAAGTAAATATTGGTAGCAACAAACCTTGGAGAAACTTGACAAAATGGAATGACTGGGTTGTACCTCAAGCTTCTTGCAAGAATCAAGATACCTGAGCAGAGAAATTTACAAAGTATATGTTACCAAGAGCCTGGAAACCAAGTCACTGGCAGTACCTTTTGGACATATCACATGTAGTAAAGGTTTAGGATCTCGTGCACATATCATAATACAGTCAACCACATCCTATCCTCATGGAATATTGAAAAGATATTAGAAGCTACTCCAGACAGCATCTCCATCCCTTCTCCCTTTCCCCTCTTCCATCCAAATTCATAGAAAGGGCAGAAGAAAAAACTCCAAAATGATATACAGAAGCCATGATTTGGGATGATATGTGATGCCATTGAAACAGGCACAAGCTGTATCGAAGATGATTTCTTCTCCTCTTCCTCTTAACTATGGCAAGAAATGGGATATAGCTAGGCTAGATGAGTCTGTTTAAAAATCATATGTTGATCAATGAACTAGAACAAAGAAGAAAGAAGCAAAGCAGCTAATTAACTTGTGACATAAAGACCCGAATCCTATCTTTCCAAGATGGGGTCAAGTAATCCTCATGTCAACCAATAAGACTTTCAGCTCAAAGCTTCAAAGGCCCTGCCTACACAACCCCCATGATAGCTTTGCTGCCCTAACTGTTGCCCTGTAAACAACTTTTCATGTGTTTTCTTGCGGTGTTCTGAACAACCTTAACACCATAACCTCTAAACAAAAAGCAAACCGCACAACAACATAAGCCACATAGCTGGTGAGACTCTGTTGTAGCAACTTCAAAGGAAATTGCTCCAATTGATGTTTCCACATCAGATAATGAGACCCAATGGAATTGGACCGCATTAGGAACCAACCATCTGATCCCCACAGAAATTCTTCAATATTTCATAAGGGATGAACTGATGGACAGAAAAAACTCATAATTTTATTAAGAAGACCAGCGCATGCATAAACATATATATTCTTTCCAGACCAGACCCATCTACAGCTCACAACAGAAAAAGAGAAGGGAAAAGGTCAACATTTTCGTTTTGCAGTTCTAAAGCAAGTCAGTTGTTAAAAATCCTACCCCGGCAAAAGAATAGCAGAGATCATTCGGTTATGCAGATTCAAAAGAACTTTTCAAAGCTTAACTCCAACATTACAACAAGGGAGAACTATAACCAAGGAGCTAAAATACTTAAGAATGCTCTCCATTAGTTATCCAACAAAAACTGGACTAGAAAAAGAACGTAAAACTAAAGGAAAGTTTTAGAACTAGAAGAAAAATAAAATTGTAGAGAGCCGATTAGAATGAGAAATCATACCTGGCATGCAGCTGAGAAAGATCCATCCGAGTCAGGGCAAGAAACTCCGATTCTGAAATCCGCTAGTCTCCTCCGCCGTTATATAAAAGACGGAGTAGTGCTTATCATTTGGGTGGTTAAAGCACAATGGACGTACGTAACGTTGAAATTTTTGGGCGTTCTCTGCTGGACCGCACGGTCCCGCGACGAAAACACAGAGTCCACACGTGCGTTTGGTAGACATTATTGACTTATGTCTTAGATTTTGATGATAATGACAATTTGTAAATCAAAGCATTTTACTTCTGACTCTCTTTTATATGTGTCAAATACATGATTTACAATTAAATATTTCCAAAAAATTAGCTAGATTATAACTCTAGGAAGACCTTTTTTATTATATTTAATCAAGTTCTAGACGAAAATACAAAAGAAAGGTAAAAAATTACACCTTACCAATTGGAGAGAAAACTTTATCCTCTAAGAGATCCGTGTTAGCCCAAGTCGAGATTTTTTAAGTTGTTTTTTTTTCGTAATTTTTTTGAATGTTATACAACTGAATTGAATAGAGGATCAGGGGAGTCGGGTATCGAAACCATTGAAGGATACCATTGAGTAACAAGTCGTAAGTTCATAGGGAGGTCGAGTTCCTTCTGAATCACCCCGAGTCTGATGCTAATTCAGGTAGTCTTGATTTTTTTCCGACTTTTCATTTATCCTAGTCAGGACTCGAATCCGAATAAAAATGATTATAACTTATATCAAATATATTTGAATTAGTCCTGATCCAACTCGACTTTTCATGTATCATAGTGGGAACTCCAATTTGAATAAAAATGATTATAACTTATAAAAACTATTTTTATACTATTATACTTTATATTTATGTTTTTCTCTTTTGTCAAACATGTATTTAAACACATGATACACTAAGTTTATTTATGAAAATTATTATATATTACATATTATACATCATATTAAATATTTTTAATCCATCTTTTTGTATTTTTGTATTTTTGGAATAATATATCTAACCAGAGTCATAACCCAATAAAAAAATTACTAGGCGACTCGGTACGAGGATCCTGCCAAACCCGACTCTCCCGATCAGAAAACGAAGGAAGAAGATGAACAAAGGAAGCAACAAACAGCTATATAAAGTAGTCATTTTTCTTCAAACTTACTCATCTCGTCTTCTCCTCACAAAATATGGTTCTAGCAAAACTTAAAGAAAGTTACCACTTTTAGTTGTTCCTGTCGTACAAACTTCTTTCTCATATTATGCTTTCAAAGTTCAGACAGCACAGACTACTTTTCGCTTGGAACTGGAAAGTTTTGTTCTCATCGTTCTCCTATTTCAGAACTCAACAATCGAGCAACGACTACATCAGCACTTTGTGCAAGCAAAACCGCTTTGAAGAAGCTCTGCGAGCCTTTGACTTCATCCAAACCAATACTCATTTTCAAGTGACTCCCTCCAGTTTTGCTCATTTGATCTTGGCATGTTCCTCCTTAAAGTCTCTGGAACACGGTAGAAGGATCCACAATCATTTATTGAGATCAATTTCAGCATCTAATGTCATTCTAAATAATCACATTATAAATATGTATGGTAAATGTGGCTCATTACTTCATGCTCGCGAGGTTTTTGATACAATGTCAGAAAGAAATTTAGTTTCTTGGACATCCATGATTGCTGGGTATGCACAGAACAACTGTGAGGTGGAAGCAGTTGTATTGTACAAAGATATGTTACGTTTGGGTCTTGTACCTGATCATTTTGCTCTTGGTAATATTGTTAAAGCATGTGCAAATACAAAGAGTAAAGAGTTGGGTCAACAGGTGCACGGTCATGTTATAAAATCTGTAAATGGATTTCACCAAATTGTGCAAAATGCACTTATTTCAATGTACACAAAGTTTGACTGTCTTGATAGTGCCATGGCTGTGTTTGAAAGAATTGTGATGAAGGATTTAGTTTCATGGGGTTCAATCATTGCTGGTTGTGCACAACTAGGGTACGAGTTAGCAGCTCTATCCCATTTCAAAGAAATGGTTCGTCTGGATAGTTATTGCCTTAATGAGTATATATTTGGAAGTGTTTTTAGTGCATGTAGTAGCCTTTTACAATTGGAGTATGGGAGACAGTTGCATGGGTTGAGCCTAAAATTTGGGTTAGGAAGAAACCATATCTCATGTTGTTCAGTTTGTGACATGTATGCAAAGTGTGGATGCTTAAATTCTGCTAGAAAAGCCTTTTATCAGGCAGATGGAGCTGATGTTGTTTCTTGGAATGCAATGATCGCCGGTTATGCATATAGCGGTAACATCGAAGAAGCAATGTTTTTCTTTTCGAATATGAGGCAATTAGGCATGAAACCGGACCAGATTACTCTAGTTTGTGTGCTTTGTGCTTGTTCAGGTTGTGCATCTCTCCATTTAGGTCGACAGATCCATTCATACATATTTAAGATGGGTTTTGACTTGGATGCTCAAGTTTGTAACACTGTACTTGCTATGTATGCGAAATGTTTGGATCTTTCTGATGGTATTAAGGTGTTTGAAGAAATGAGTGCAATAAGAGATGCAGTTTCTTGGAATGCAATGATCACAGCATGCATGCAGTATGATGAGTTGGATGAGGTATTTCGGTTACTGAGAACAATGCAAGTTTCTGAAAGTAGGCCTGATCAGATCACACTAGGAAATGTTTTAAGTTCTTGTGCAAGCTTGGCTACTTTAGATCTGGGGAATCAGGTTCATGGGTATTGTGTGAAAATTGGTTTAGAGTTTGACATTACTGTTGCAAATAGCTTAATGGACATGTATGCCAAATGTGGAGAACTTGATGGTGCTCGCAGATTGTTTCAGTTAATGGCGGATCCTGATGTTATCTCGTGGAGCTGTTTGGTTGTTGGGTATGCACAGTTTGGTTGTGCATTCGAAGCTTTAGAACTCTTTAGGAAGATGCAAGGATTAGGCATAAAGCCAAACCATGTGACTTTTGTTGGTGTTCTTTCTGCTTGTAGCCGTGTTGGTCTAGTTGAGGAAGCATTGCATTATTACAAAATGCTGGAAATAGAGCATGGCATTGTACCTACAAAGGAGCATTGTTCATGCATGGTGGATGTCCTTGCACGTGCCGGTCAGTTAGAAGAAGCAGAAAGATTCATTACTCAAATGCCGCATGAGCCTGACATTGTTGTATGGAAAACTTTGCTATCAGCATGTAGGTTACACAGAAATGTGGAGATTGGTAAGCGAGCGGCTGAAAGTATTATGAAATTGGATCCTATGAACTCAGCAGCTTTTATTTTGCTTTCTAATATTTATGCATCAAATGGGTCATGGGATGAGGTCGGCAAAATTAGAAAAGTGATGAGAGATAGGGGTTTGAGGAAGGATTCTGGTAAGAGTTGGATTAGGATCAAGGGAAGAGTCCATGACTTTTCAGCTGAGGACCATTCACACATTCAATCAGATGTCATACTTAAGACATTGGAAGACCTCTTCTGGGAGATGAAAGAAGCTGGCTATGCACCAAATTTACCTTTCAGTGTAAAATGTTTATGAAACTATGAAGGAAAAAGGTAGTCTAGTGCACATCAAAGTCTAATACCCAAAAACTCACTACTTATGCCTGATTAGCGAGAAGCAAAGGGGGCAAAGGAGGATGTAATTCCCAGAGAATGGAGGAAAGTGGACAAATGTTGGCATATGAAGAATATAACAGTCATTAGAGATGGTTGGGATGTTTAAAGATGTCTTTTGGCTAAGATGTAGTGCAGTTTCTGTTCTTATCAATTTAAGTATCTGATACATGGTCCATCAGACCCCAAGTTATTAAATTGATTTATTGGTTTGCTAGTGGGGGTCCTCTAGCATCGACTCGGGGTTGCACTACTGCTTCGGTCTTCTTCTTCTTCTTCATCTTCTTGAGTGGCATTTTAAGCTCTTAGAGTTCTCGGAGAATCAAATGTATGCAATTTGGTCAGTTGGACTCTGGCTTGTTCGTTTTGGGTACGTTTAAAATGAAATTGCAGATATGGATGCATGCAATGTTCTGTTGATTGGTCGTTTGAGCCCTATTTAAGTAGTTTTCATTAGCATACCCAAAAGGAGATTAATTAATTAATGAAGATGAAAAACAGTTCGATTAGTGGAGAAATACATGGAAGACCCATAAAGATGACTGAGACAGATGCAGAGGCTTGGCTAGAGAAGGAGCTATAGTTAGAAGAGTCTGTCACAGATAAAAGAGTTGCTCACTGGTCAGATATAATCAGATATATGCAAGCGAGTAACACGATGATGGTTGCAAAGCGGTACTATGTATTGCGTCTTCTGTGCTAGGATTTTCCTTGTAATGGCTACGCATAAAGATCAATAAAGATGCATGGAAGGCATTATGCGATTGGTATTGCAACAACGCATAATTCTACCGTTTCATTCTGCGATTGTACCCGTAAGGAGAAACTCAAACTTGACTATGCTCGATTTAATCTAGAGATCTCAACCATTGTATCCCAATTTGTTGCAATAGTGGCATCGAATATGAGAAATAGGAGTGAACTTTTGGTTTTTTTCTCCTTTTGTTCTTCCCAACTTTTCCTTCTAGGTGTCTTTGTGTGATGACATTTTGAGTTTTGTTCTAATTCAACGAATTTCTTCTCAAAGTCCAATCAGTCATGAGAGTTTTTTTATTACACCTTGTTGCCTTGAAGCATTAGCTACATGACCTTCATTTGCTTCCTTCAAAGTAGCTAGCTTAGTTTTGAGCTTGACAATCTCATGCTTTTGAGCATTGTATTTATTTCCTTTTTTTGTATTTTTTTAGACTACGAATGGACTTTTCAAGTAACATTTCTAATTCGTTTTCATAGCTTGACTCACGTACTTCTTCCAGAGTAGTGGAGTGATCATCTTCGAATACCACGAGTCCCTCTCTTCTTCGTTGGAGTGGCTTGATTCCTCTTCAACTACATCCTAAGCCAAAATCAAGACTCTTTTCGTCTTGTTTTTGGGGTCTTTGCATGAGGATAGAGTTCTCCCTTTCTAAGTTTAGGCATTTGTTCTTCTATACCTTGCTTTGCTACTCATAACAAACATCACTTTTCTTAAATGAGTTTATATTTTGGCCCTTGAATTGTCCTCTCCTATAGTTCTTGTTCTTCCTATACATCATTTGAAATATCTAGTAAGGAAGCCCACTTCACCAGAGCTATCTGTACTAGACCCTTCACCGTATTTGGCTTTAAGAGTTATATTTTTCTTTTTGGGTTGCTCTTTATCCATTTCTTTTGGTTTAATCTCATAGGTGAGAAGAATGCCAAGTAGCTCTTTCGAGCTCATTGTTTTAAAGTTTGTGTTTTCACAAATGGTAGTCTTCCTCATATCCCATGATTTGGGAAGTACCTTTAGGAGCTTGTCATTTCTCCTATATAGGAAAAAAATTTCCCCTAACATGTTTAGCTCATTAATAATGTGGATGAATATAGAGTTCATGTTAGCTATTAATTCACTCATTTCCATCTAAAATTATAGTATTGGGTGATGAGCAAGCTAATCCTAGAACATTTGACCCAAGTTGTATCTTCATGGGTCTCCAACTTGCCTCAAATTTTTTTGATGGTTTTGTAAGTGGAGACCCCATTGAACTTATTGGCACCCAAGACACATAGGAGAAGGTTTATGACCTTTGAGTTTGTTTGAAGTTGATCTTTATCTTCCCTAGTCACGTTTCCATACTCCATATGAGACGACGAACAACCATTTTTTGTGACATGCCAAATATTCCAATCCATGGATTGAAAGAAAATTCATTTTTACCTTCCAATATCCATAAGTTGTCCCATTAAACATTGCGGGATGGTTGAGGGATCGTCATTTGATAAGAAGATAATGTATCTTGGGATGTCATTCAAGATTGAGTTGTGAAAACCATATGGGTTTTGATTTCAAAGATTAGCAATACCAATTATTGGCCCATGTCACTTCTCAAAGGGTGGGTTTTGATTTTGATAATTTATAATTAAAAATTTAGTGCTTGAACTAGAAATTAAGTGCAAGTAATTATCAAACACAGACAAAAAAAGAGACAATTTTTTTGGTATCAATGTTCCCCTATAAGTAATGACTGCCCAAGAACCCTTGCTTGGGAAAATTCCATTAATAGCTTTTTTAACTGAAATTTACATAAAAGAGATTTTGATTCTCTTTTAAGCCAAGTGTATGCTCAAATACAATACAAATCTCTCTTTGATATTGATAGTAGATTCTACCTCTAGCAAACACTCCTATATAGATTAACTAGCTCTAGATCAGGTGTATGAAGAAAATGATAAAAATATAAAATGCACCAATGAAATTTGGAAAGAGAGTGTTCTCCTTGAAGTTTCCAAGTCTCCAACCTTTGATGCACAAGAGGAAAAGTTTTTGGAGCTTGAAATGCTAAGTTGAGAGAGAAATTGAGAGAGATTGGGAGTTTTTGCAAGTTGGTAGCTTTTTTCTCTCAAAAATAATTTTGAAAAGAAATTTCAAGTAAAACCAATGGTTGCCTATAAATGCTTTCATTGCCATTCAGAAGATGGTTGGATGGGTATTTATAAGTTTTCCCATCAAATTAGTCATTTTTACTCATTTTCAAAAAGTTGCAAAACACATCGATTGATCACCAGAAATGTATGATTGATCAACCATGTATAACGGTTATATTTTTATGTACTCTAGGCTTGTTGATCAATCATACATTTAAAATTTAAATTACTAACACACCCTTAGTACCTTAATTTTTATAAAATATAAAAATAATAGATCAAGTTATTTATGTGAAAATTTTTGTAATATTATAAAAGGTATAAATATCAAACAAATATTTATTATCATATTTTTTTTAAATAATTTTTTTCTCTTATATCTTCACCAAAGGGGTAATTTTTTTCTCTTATATCTTGAAAGGAAACTTTCCTAGACAAGTTTGAAGGAGAACTCTGAACTCATGTTGTCTTGCCTTCTTTTGCATGTTGCCATTTCCAAGATAGAAAGCTACCTTGCCTTAATCTGAGTTATCAAGACAGAAAATTACCTTGCCTCTTTCATTTATTTTCAACAACCTTCCATTAGAAGATATTTCCCACGTTGAAAGGAAACTTTCCAAGTTCAGACAAGTTTGAAGGAGAACTCTGAACTCAAGTTGTCTTGCCCTTCTTTTGCATGTTGCCTTTCTTTGACTACCTTCCTTGAATTAAATGCAATCCATTACTGATTGATTCTAACGTAGGCTCAGCTTCAAAGCTTGTCCTATTCGCAGTTTTCTTTTGAAAAGTAATTGCAGCAGTCGTCAGGTAGCAGCAAACTTTATAACTCGATTTGAGTTCCTGATTACAGTAGAGGAAGAGTATTATCAGTCTGTTAGAAGTTAAATATCTTACCTTCATCTCTGTTTTAGAGAAGTCCTTGCAGCAGCCCTCGGATCCAACAACACTAAATTATTTTTTTGTAAAAATTACTTGGTTCAAACTTCCTTACTCTCGGTTGACATTGTTGTAGATTATTTTATTTGTCCTTATCACTGGTCTTCGTTCCCAATTCCTCGATCAATCGGCCGTCGTGCATCTTATTCGACCATTGCATTTACAATGATGCTTCTCTGGTGATGATTTGTTCGATCATTCACTTTTTTCTGCATTCTGAAGAACTTAAACGGGGCTTGCTGTACTCATTTGTGGGTATTTAATGGCTTCTCAAGTGGCGTACGTCAAAAGGCAGACTAATAATTTGGCAGCTACTCGCTTCTGTAGCGTGGAGGATTTGAAGTTATCTTCTAATTGATCTCCGACAACTCGCCGGTTCCTGTCCAAGGAAAATACGATGAAGATGCGCCATAGAATATACCTAATTATTTTAAATAATAGTATCAATAACTAAAATTTCAACTTAATATCATAAATACCTAATTTTTATACAAAGGTGATACGTAAACTTTGATCGTCTAAGGGAGAGAAGTAACAGACATGGGTGGGAAAGGAGAGCAAGAAGCAGAACCAGTAACACCGGCAGGGAGGTTCTTCCTACAGCCGAAAGGGCAGAATATAATCCACTGCGTTGTGGGGCTGATGCACCCGATCGACATAGAAGCCACCAAGCGCGAAATCAAAAACACCCTCCTCAAGCACCCCAGATTCTGCAGCCTACTGGTAATACTGCGCCCACTCCTCTTTCTCCTTTGTCCGTGAATCTAAAAGCTTAATTCCTTGCAGATTCGAGACAAACACGGCCGGGAACTATGGAAAAGAACACAGGTGGAAATAGATAATCACGTCATCTTCCCAGACCTTTCTGGATTGGAAGAAGCAGAACCTGCAGAACTGGGATCCGAAGAAGAGCTGATAAACAGGTACTTGGCGGACCTGGCGGTATCATCTCCCCTCGACGAGACAAAACCCCTGTGGGAAATCCACATTCTGCAAGCTCAGAGATGCTGCGTTCTGAGGATCCACCATGCCCTGGGCGACGGCATCTCCTTGATGTCTCTCTTCTTGGCATCCTGCAGACGGGCGGGGCAGCCGGACCGGCCTCCTTCGTTTCCGCTGCCGAAGCCGAGCCCCGTGAGGTCGGTGAAGGAAAAGCTACGGAGAATGGTGATGGTGGTGTGGTTAACGATTCTGTACAGCTTAGAGTTCGTCTTGTATAGTCTGTGGGTAAAGGATCCGGAGACGGCGATCAGCGGCGGGGCCGGGGTGGAGCTGTGGCCGAGGAAGGTGGCCACCGCGCGCTTTAGTCTGGAGGACATGAAATTGGTTAAAAAAGCAGTAGGTGGGGTAAGTTTTCTCGCTCATGCTTTTGTTTTCTGTTTTCAACTCTGGCTGACGGCCGGAATCCGATTCTCCACAGTCTTATCAAAATAGTCATGACTTTCATTCGGTCGATTTGATTCGAAATTTTATGTATTTTTAACCTTATATTGACTTCTCTTGTCCACAATATATAATTCGATTAATCTAAGTTATACGAACTTTTACGAAACTGACAAAAATGTTAATTACTTCTTCCGCTCTTGGTTGCGTATCACATCGAAACTCATTTTTCAACTGGGATTCACTGGAAATTTTTGGGAGGATTCATCTCTTCGGGAAGATGAATCTGAGTTCTGACTGGTTTTAATCAAAGAGATTACCCATCATTTTATTCCTTGATTAATGGAGAATACTTGTGTTTGATGCTTACAGACTGTTAATGACGTTCTGTTTGGTGTCGTAACCTCTGGACTTGCCAGATATTTGGAGATGCGCACACCTCGGAGTAAACTATACTTGCTCTAATAATATCAAGTTATCCGCGAATCTTCTCTTTTGGCTTACTTTTTTTCTTTTTCTGAATTTGCAGAATCATCTAAGGCTTCACCCATTAGTGGATTGGCGTTGGTTAATACAAGACTCCGCCCTGGTTTACAGGTTCTGCTTCTGTCGTTTAAACTGCAGTTTAGATCTTCCTGGCACAAGCCAAGTTCAGAAATGAATATGGTTTGTCGTGTTTCTGCAGGATCTGTCATTAATGTTGAAACAAGGATCAAAAACCAGGTGGGGAAACCAAATGGGGTACGTCGTTCTTCCCATAGATGTGCAGCAGAAGGATCCAACTGATCCTTTAGAATATCTGAGGAAGGCAAAAGCTATGCTGGATCGGAAGAAACTCTCTTTAGAGGCTCGTTTCTCTTACAAAATGGGATCCTTGGTCATGTCCCTTTTTGGGCCCAAGGTAAAACCTCCCCCCGTCGCTCCTTTTTGGTTTAGGGTGAGTTGAGATTTACTAAATCTCCTCTGAATTCCTCCTTTTGTTAGATATTAAATTGAACCGATATTGAACTGAATCACATTAGAGGATGAATTGAACCATACATTTACAATTGATTAAGGGTGATATTTATTTATCTCTTATCATGTCCCCTCAAGATAGGCCACTGTTATAGTGGCTAATCTTGTCTTGTAGTAACTGAAACTGTGAACTTTGCACTGGCTATATAAGGAAATTTGCTTCGACGGGAAGCAAAAGGATAAAAGAGTAGCGGTTGGGATAGACAGAATCGGAGGGAGTGCATTGTCCAATGAAGAGATGTGGAAGAGCAGTGGCACTGGTAGCGTCTGGGGTGGACAGGATCGGAGAGAGCACATCGTCTAATGAAGAGATGTGGAAGAGTAGTGGCACTGGTAGTGACTGGGGTGGATGGAATCGGAGAGAGTGCATCGTCCAAGAAGAGTAGCGGTTGGGGTGGACGGAATCAGACATAGTACATCGTCCGGGGAAGAGCAGTGACATTGATAGTGGCTGGGGCGGATGAAATCGAAGAGAGCACATCGTCCGACTAGGGAGGAGAGGATTTGCAATGAGGGTTTTTTTTTTTCTCTCTCGCACGTGTACTCTCACGCGAGCCCGAAGAAGGCAACGCAAGGGGATTAATTTCTTCCCCTGACTTAGTTCTCATCGATGGAGGTTCTTGCTGGTGGCGGCATCAGGGTGGAGGGATTTCGGCTTGAAATCGGCAACGGGAGAACCGAGCGAAGGAAGTGATGTTCTTCGGCGACAGTGACGGTGACGATGATGGAGACGAAGGTCGATGGAGACGATGACAACGACATCGTAGTCGGCGATCTCGACGAAGGTCGGGGAGAAGTCGAGGAGTAAGATGTCGTAGAGGGTTTTGCCTTCGGCAAGACAGGATTTGTAGAGATGAAGACAAAGAAGAGGAACACAAAGATGCAAAAAGGGGCGAAGGGTCTTTGCCGGCAATATGGAGCGGCGACGATGATAATAGATGGCAGAAAAGATGAAGTGGTGGCAGAGACGGAGTTGGACCAGTGACGACAGTGATGATGGACATGGAGCCGATGAGACCGATGGGAATGTCTCGACCGGGATTCTTGGTCTCCTCTGCCATGGTGGCGACGACGTCGAAGCCGATGTAGGTGAAGAAGAGGACATCAGAGGTTTTGAAGATGTCGTGGGGTGCGAAGTCGGAGAGGTTAGAGGCGTGGAATGGGTGAGGCCTGCAATGATAATGAGGAGGATGACAAAGATGTGGAGGATGGAGGTCACGTGGTTGAAGCGGGAAGAAGTTGAAAATTGCTCCCGCTCTGACGACGATCAGTACGATGTGATTTATTTTATTTTATTTTTTTGGAGGATGGCAGATTGGGGAGAAGGGAACGGAAAGCGCAAATACGAAGGGGAGAAGGAAAGATAATTTTTTGTTTGCATAGGAGGCAAAAGGCAATTAGTGGTCAGTGTAGGTGGTTCAGCTTGAATTGTTGGAGGGTGTCACATAGAGGGAGTGATGGGTGAAGAGGCAAAAGACGAGAAAAAGATCGATTTACTTTGATACCATTAACTTAACCACATTAGAGGATAATTGAACCATATCTTTACAATTGATTAAGGGTGATATTTATATAATTTAAAAAAGATAAGTGAGAAATAAATACATGGGATAAATCTAATGGGATCTTATCCAAATATTATGTTTATCCTTTATCACCTTGTTCACTACATTCTCTACACCATTTAACTTGTGCTGAGAGACCTTAAAAATGTCTGATGCTTTCTTCTTCTTCCTAGATTGCGACATGGATCAACTACAGAATCATTTCTCGAACAACTTTCACAATCTCGAATGTTGCTGGCCCTCAAGAGGAGACAATGTTTGCAGGCAATCCTATAAGGTTCCTGCGTGCAACCTCAACAAGCATCCCGCATGTGAGTACTCCCAGACCTTTTTTATTAGTTTTTCGTGTCAAAATACTCTTAGAAGTTGACGAAGCTGATGAAGTCGACTGTGTTTACTGTGCAGGCCCTCACAATGCACATGGTGAGTTACATGGGCAGCGCGGAAATGCAGATACTGGTTGCCAAAGACATCATCCCGGACCCTGGATTTCTTGCCAAGTGTTTCCAAGATGCATTGCTTGAAATGAAGGATGCTTCGTCTGCTGCTCTTCAGACGCCTCAGCATCTGGGAATAGCTCAAAGTTGAATTTTTTTTATCTTCAACTGCTCCAGCTCCAAAATTGGCCCAGAAAAATCGAAAGCACTTGCATGCATTCAGTTCTAAGTTATAGACGGCGTTGCGCTGTACAATCTTTTGTATTACGATAATTCTGATCTTGAAAAAGATCTTCTTCTCTATGTTCTGCCTCATCATGCCCAATAAATAGCTTTCTAATTGCTATGGCTCCTAGCATGCCCTTTGACAAAATAAAAAAAAGGGGTAAGCTTATTATTTGTAAAATTCTTTCAGATCATAATCTTATTCTGTCAATGGAAATCAATGTATCAAGGTTTTATTTATCCTGTGCTCTTCAAGATACACTCTCCTGTGAGAGATTGACAGAGGGAGGGACAAATACAACTTTCGATAATCGAAATAAACTTAAACAGCGAAGGCTCAAGCTAATTAGCAAAAGTTTTAGGGGCCAATACAAACACAAAATTGCATAATTGCTGAGAACTTGGACAACCATTTTCATAATTGATGAAAACTTGCCAAACTGGAGAGGCCATCACAACCAAATTGCAACAAAATAAGATACTGAAACAGTGTATTCAGAACATTGAATTGTAGATCTCATTTCATGGACACTTCTCTATCAATGCTTCGCTTCATAGGTCAGTTAACCGATCAACCACCGCTGACACAGGGTGCCCCAACTCTAGTATTTCATCTTATGCTTACGGTTACACAAAGGAAACATTCCACTAAGGTAGTCATATGCTCAAGTTTCGGAAAATGTTCACCACTTCAGTCATCTGGCAATGATGAAGGTTTTCTTCGTATTCGTATCCTCAACCAAGGCTACTATATCTTTCAACTTCTCAAATAATTCCTCTAATTCATTGGTGCAAAAATAGCCCAACGTTTTCTTGTACCGTTGTTCATATATGGCTTTGAAGAGGTCAAGCGGGATCTTATGACCATATATGACTAGAAGTTCTTGTAGCTCACGCCTTAACTGTTCTAGATGTTCATCAGCTTCATTGACTGCCTCCCCAACAAGACCTGCCTTTCTCTCATCCTGGCCATTCACCCTTGTATCAATGGGCATCCGAAGGCATACCAACTTCTTATTTCCCCTTTTCTCCACAGTTAGTACATCACCCATCTTCTTCATCAGATTCACAAGCCTACACTCACCATATTGAAGCATGTAGAGTGGTCGGCCAAACATCTTACTGTACTCAGCAGGCACACGAACAAGAGGCAAACTCCCCCCAAACAGTCCAAGCAACCTCACCATATGCCCCTTCAGAACCTGAACATCTCCTGATTGGACCCACAACATTTCATCTGGCCCTTCTTGTTGGTCTCCGAGAACATCATTCGAGCATGATGGCAGACACTGGGATCTTGAAGTGGGAAAGCAAGGCAGTGGAAACATAGTGTTGCTGTACTTGGACAACGAATGGGATAAACCTAGAGAATCCTTTGCCATTTGACCTGAGTTGAAGAGACTCTTTCGAGCAAACTGCTCACACTCTCCATTCCCATTACTTGCAAACCTTTCTTCCTCAATTTGGGGATCTAGATTGTCAATGACATCAGGTCCACGAGACACAAAACCCTCACCACGAGCCACAGTAGGCCAATCCCAAACAAACCTTCCTGCACTACTCAGAGCTGAAGAGACACCTCTGCCAACTGGGATTACAAGAATAATAGAATACCCACGTTGACCTAGAACATGTAAAGCTTGGGCAAAGTCCACATCTCCTGATATCAGTAATATGGAAGAGGGAGGTGGGTTATCAAGAGCAAAGAGAAACATGTCAATCAGTATTGCTTTATCAGCGGCATCCTTTCGACCATGTGGGACATCTATAAGTTTAACACCAGTTCTTTGGCATCCTTCTCTTAATCTTCGGGGGGAGGAATTAAAATCTCCATAGGCAGAGAATGTTGTGACAGCTCCTTCTATTACAGGATGGACTCGTAATGCCATTCGGATGTTCCCGGCAACATCTTCAGGGCAAACTTCACTTGGGATGGGACAATTTTCGAAATCCCAAAAAATAGCCAACGGCCCTTTTATGGTCTGGATTTGCTGGGTCAGTCCCAGGGGTTGGCAAACTTCTGAAGTTGTGCTACCACTTGAATTCGAGAGTTCTGGGGGGTTTGAATTTGTGGGCATCATGTTGCAGATCCCTGCATGTTGTTGAAAATAGAGAAGAATCCCATAGCATATTTCTTTTTTCATTTTTTGAGGATAAAATCATACAGAGTTTCAATGTTTAAGAAGAATGTCTCATGGATGTAATGAAGTCAAAAATCAAGTAAAACTTTTTTTTTTTTTTTTTTTTTGTGAGAATGTGATGCGAACTTATTAAAGGGAAGAAAACATACAACCATTACAGCTAGGGGAGCTCTCCCGTTACAACCAGCAATTGCAGGGAGGCTCCTATTTTGGCCTGACAGTCAGCAAAAGAATTTGTTGATCGGGGGATGTAATTCCAAGTACAATGTAAGTCTGAGGGAATATTACAAATATCAAAGAAGGTGTCCCAATGTCTCCAAGGGGGAGCTTTGGCTTTGGCGAACAATCAAGTTAAAAAACCAAATTCTCATGGTATAAGACCAGCGCATAAAATCTGCAGCATCAAGGATTAAGACAACTTGTACTCCCCATAACTGTGAAGAATTTCATCCCAGCCTTAAAAATTGAAGAAACTCATCTACCTTATTAGACCACCTAATTATTTTTCCTGTAACACTATTTTTTTATATATAATGTTTTATCAACAGCCCAGGAAATGAGATCCAGAAACAAAACCACCAACAGAAGATTTTTACCTTAGTAAAATAGCTCAACAGGTGGGTATTCTGAGCCGGCAAACTGGAGACGCCTTTCGCTGATAATAGTCCACATTGATCCATTCATTCTGAAGTAATTTGAATCCACAATTAGAAACAAACCTAAGTCAGGAAAACCTAAAACTAAAAATAGAACCTTCCAATTTCAAAACGTACGAGTTCAACAGGATTGAACAGAAAACGAAATATCTGAAAGAAATCCACATTCAACTGGAAAACATGCACAACCAACGAAAATTCTTACTTCCGATGATAAAGAAGTCCAAAAGTTAAACCGAAACCCTCGCTTGTTACAATCTTCAAAAACATTGCTATCGATTCAAAGAAAAAATGATATCTTAGATAAAATGAGCTCCAGAGATCGAAAATCCGCCAATTAAAGAATAACAAAAAAAACGCCCATCCATGAAAAAGCAGTCGTATCAGAAATCCCAAAAAATTAAGGCATCAGCCATCCAATTCAACAACCAAAATCCAGGTACAAATGGGTAACTCCACACCAAAACCAATTTTGGTATCTGATCAAAATAATTAAAGGAAAAAACTTAAACACAGGAAATGATGTAAATACATACAACGAAAACAGGAGGGCAGTAAAAACAAAAAGAAATATAATAAAAATTAAAACGAAGCATAAAATAATGCGAAAAGAGAAGAAAGAAGGAATCGGTAATCTTAACTCCAGAAAGAATGAAGTCCAGAGGATTGCGGTAGAGTTGGAGAGAGCCCGGAGAACAAGAGGCTTTTCTCTTGCTCACATCACATGTACAACAGAGGCGGTTAGTGTGAATTTCGCCTTCGTAAAGGGGAAATACACTCGGGTCGCCATTAATACACTCTAGTTGCCTATTCTACGTGGTCGGATACCAAATGTTAAAAAGATTCGAACGGAAGATATACGTATTTAACCCAAAATCGTAACATCTTCACCTTGAAATAACTACAAATTTAAAATTTTTATTGAGAAGGGAGTTTGATATAAGATACCTAGGGGGTGCTAGAAATATCCTGAGGCACGGAGATAAAGAAAGATAGCTCTAGACGAAAATTGTGCCCAATATATCCATACTTCTTTTTTCTATTATCTTCCATTCTTACATCTTCTTATGATTATTGAACTTATTTTTTCTTGAGGAGACAAAATAAACTCCAGATGGGGTGATCAAACTTTTGGGTTTGCCATGAAGGTCCCATTGGGGTGAATTATAGAGAGAAATGGTTTCCCCCTTCAATACAGGTCTATCTTGAGTGATTATCGAGGTTTATGAATTAATACAGAGGTTTCACAGTTTTCCTAATAAGAAACCCGCATCAGAAAGCCAGTTCAGGAAGGCATCTTCTGATCACCTTGGATCAGACAGACAGAAAGCAAAAGGGTTGGATTCAAATACCCATCTATCAAACCCTCACTGCAACTTTGCTCTTTCCCCATGGCTTCTCATCACCACCATCACTGTCACCACCAGCATAATATCCCTCCTCCTCCTAGCTGCTCTTACCCATGTTGTAGCCCTTGTCCCCCAGCTCTTCCTGCGCATACTCCTCCATCCGCAACAGATCCTCTTTTACAAATCATCGCTGCTCATCTCCTCCAATCTCACCCACCTTCGCATCACTTCTCCCAGTACATCAAAACCCGCCAACATCTTGCCCCCAAGGAAGAAACATCCCGCCACAGCAAGCAAACTCATGACCTCCTTCAATCCCTTGTCCACCGTGTTACCGCTCTTGAAGCATCTCTTCGTCAGCTGTCTTCTTCTCCCCCACCTCATTTTTCTTCAGCTGCTTCTCCTTCTTGCTCCCTCCGGGATGTTGCTGCCCGTGTCATTCAGACCCACTTCAGGGCTTTTCTTGCTCGCCGATCAAAAACCCTACGACACTTGAAACAACTTGCTTCTATCAAATCCTGTCTGGCTGCCCTCAAATCTTCTCTTTCTGATAAGACCCATTTCAAGCCCGATGTTCTCTTGCGGAAGGCCACGGGTTTTCTGTCGGAGCTCGAGACGATACAGGTATATGTTATGTTCGAGTCGCTCTCGCGTTCTTCAGTTTCTGTCATATACTTGTTATGTGCTTGAAACTCTGCTCTCGGGGTGAGTATAGTTCGCTATACTGAAGAAATGAATCCTGTTCTCTTCATCATTTGTGCGATCTCAGTCGCCATTTTTTTCTTTTTTTTTTTCATTTGGTATTTCGTCAACTAGTCTATTTTTACGGCCTGGGTTTATGCCATTTTATCCAAAAATAATCTTTATTCATTGGATTTGTTGTTCAATCTGAGTTTCTGTCGTCAGAATTGTGATTCTCTATTTTATTTTACTTGATTAACTGTTTACTTTTGAAGTTTCCAAAGATTTGGTTAGTTTCGATGACTATTCTGTTAGTACTACATCTTCCCAGAAGATTAACATCTGGCTGTTGATTCATCGGTTAACCCATGGTGGAGTTACCTGCAGGGTGGCGATTCGATGATTCGGGAAGGTAAGAAGTCCATTGAAGCCGAATTGGTCCATTTCTTGGAATTCGTGGATGGTTTATCGGTGAGGAGGCGTCGGGTTCAGTCAAAACCAGTGAAGAAGGTTAGCTTTGCAGAGTATGCAAATGAATCTAGGGTTTTCGCCCACCGTCAGGAACAATCAGAAGATGAAGAAGAAGAAATAGCCAAACACTGCCAGCTTAACAGTGAACAACAGAGAGTCTTCATGGAAAAGTTGAGTAAGGAAAATGAAAGTCACACGGCCTATTCAGAGGAAGAATTAGTTCATGAAAATGAAGCTCAAGTGGAACTGGAAGGTTTTCACCAGATCAGTGATGAAGAAAAGAACGCTATTTCAAGCCTGCGTGGTGGTTATTCAGGCTTGTCAGCTCCAGTCCCAGTGCAAATGGAGCCCAAGGCGAATGATCTTATGAAGAAAAAGAAAATAGTTAGGATTGTCAACTCTTAGGACTCGGAAAAGTTCTCAGTTGACCACTTCACATTCTCATCTATTGAATTGACAAAGCATTGATTGCATCTTGTTAGCTGACTACTACATCTTCCTATCTTTTAATTGTGTGAAAAGCTATTGCAGATTCTGTTGGGATAACTCCATTTGTCTCCTTCAGTAACTCAGCCAAGAAGATACAGTCTTGGCTATTTTGAATTTCATGGTCTCTTTAGTTTTGAAGATGAATTGTTTCATGAAATGCTATATTTATGAACAGTAGTGTTTTTCAGCACTTCTAGAACCAAGAAAATTCTGTTTCCAGCCTCTGTAAATACTTCAAGCTTTTCTTATAATCATATTTGGTATGAAGAGCATGAATCATTTATAAAGTGTAGGGCTGCTTGATAAGGTTGTAGTAACAGTGATGTCATGCCAGATCCCTCCTCTAGGTCCCAGTCAAGGGAGGGAGCTTCTTGTCTCCCCTGTTCAGGTTTCGGCATAACATCGGTAAAGTCTGTCATATGGGAATGAAGAAGAGAGGAGAGACAGCATGGCAAAACCATACCTTCAGAATTCTCCTACTATCCAAAACATTCTTTTGGAAACAAAAGACACTACATGAACATTTGTTTCTTCTTTCTTCTCAGTTAGTGTCGTGTGCCCATGGTTTTTTCCTGCCTAAGTTAAAATTGCAGTATCACCTAAAACATCTGTCTCCAGTTGAGTTATCTTTCTGGATCTAATCTGTTCTGGTTAAACAGTAAAAGCCTTACAAACTTAGCGTATCAGTCTTGGCTTTGCTATTTTTGATTTTCCTGTGAAAACAATACGAGAGAGAGATGGGTCATTCAGCCTATCCCCAAAACAAGGGAATACACAGCTTCTTGACCCTTCACCCACGATCAAATTTTCTATAGATTCTCTACTTCTAATTCAACTTAGAACAGACATTTTTTCTTGGAAGTGATCAAAATAAAGCAGGGCACATGGTTCACCAGGACCTTGCTTGTTAATTGCTAAATGGCATCCTTATGTGAACATCTGATCTCAGAAGTGCAGTTGTCCACATCGACCACATCATTTATAAGAGGCACAACAAGACATGTAGGGAAAGTAAAGAAAGCACGGTAACAAAGAATTTGATATAATCAATGTGAGCCTCCAAATCAATTTTCGTCCAAATCTGTAAAGAGAGATAAAAATACATCAGGGAAGAACAACATAAAAAATTGATAATCCTCGATAAATCCAGGTGGCTATTTCCCAAGAAGACGCCGCCCTCTTTGGTTGGCTCCTTTGACTCTGGAATTCAGTTCTTCCACATCATCATGGAGATGATCCAGAGATTTGTTTTGCCTGTAGGTATTATAATAGAGCAACTTAGAATACCTTACCCAAGAAGTAAAATGAAGGGTCAATAACTAATCATAAAGAGAAATCAATCTGATTTGTTATGACATGGGACAATGAACAACAGCTATTTTTTTATGGAAATATTGGATCTGAATATAATTTGCAAGATGGGAAAAAACAAAGCTAAACAACCAAATATGACATTCAAACGGGTCTAATTCAGTAGCTTATATGTTTTCTAAGCTCCATTGATTAAAGAAACAAAAAAGGAAAAGAAGAAATCATATGGGTTTTGGGGTAAAACTTATCCAAGCAACATATATACAGATATGCAGGAGCTCACACCAGCACATACACACACGCACAAGAACTGTAGGTATATTTTAAAGCTTGTTGGTCTCTATCCTCTGGGAAGTGCACCGAAAAATTTGCCCAATTTTGTTAAATATTTATCTCACACTCTACATTTTGTAACTGAACAAGATCTAGAGCTGTAGGGCATCTGAGGCTGGAAACAAATTGGATTAGAAGATGCTTTTGGAAAAAAAATAGTAAATCCATAATGACATCATTTGAATATTGCTTAAACACTATGACTGGAGAATTTGAACCCTGAACAGAAGACAACGAACCTCTCAATCTCAGTTCCCATACCAACAGCCATATCCTTTAGCTGATCCAACACATTACTTAAATCTGATAGAGCATCATCCTGCTTTCCCTTCTCCACCTGGTTTTTCATCCAATACAAAACAAGAAACATCCGCAAAGTACACGTATAAGTATATACTTTTGAGCTCAAAAGCTTATATGAACTGTGCAAGGCCAAATAAAGTAGAAAATGTAAAAAACTGGAAAAGTGACCCATAACATTTACTGAAACTGTTTGAACACCCAAAACAGGCCTATTGAATAAAGGACAATATGTTAACTACCAATACATACCTCAACTTTTTCAAGGGCAGATGAGGGCTCTGTGGCAGGTTTTTGTTGAGACTTTGATGGCTTCTTTTGATTTGGAATTAGTCCATGCCTTTCCTTTTGGTCTGCCTGAGCAGCTCTTCTTTTAAATGACGACTCATCTGCAATCACAAACTCATCAAACAGAGCCATGAACAAGTAAATATCAGAAATTCTTTTGCAGCTTACCTCGAGTGATCTTGGGTCCGGTAATTGCACGAGCTTTCTTTGGTTTCCAAGTCTTGGAGAAAATACCACCTAAACTTCCCAAGAGCTTCTCTCCCTGAAAATGAATATATTATGGCCATGTACAGGGGTGGTAAGTACAGGTATATTGTCTTGGGAATGCTCCCTCCCAAATTAAAAAAAGCAGAAGCTTATCAAAGCAAAGATATCTAAAAGTGCACTAAAATATAATTTTTCCTTATTTGCTATGCAAAACTATCAAGCCCTGATATGCTAAAGTTGCATCACAGAATACCCTAGTTGCATTCAAATGTAAGAAGGATATCACAAACTTTGTTTCTTAAATAATTCTTTGCAACTTTATGCAAATTTTACAAATTTGTTTCTCATGAGCTTAGATTGGCTCAAGCCTTGTCATCAAATAAAGATCGGCTCAAACCAGCACATTAACTTTGTAGGCTAATTAGATGCACGCAGCACCAAAAAAAGAGAGTATAAGGATGGGCAATTATAAGAAAAAAGCCTAATATAGAAATGCCCATCAGCTCTCCATTGCTTTTTCAGGTACATTTGATATAGTTTGGATTATCTGGTGTACAAGGTACTCATTTGACAATTAATGAAGATAAAATGATTGCAAGGGAATTACCATGCTGAGATCATGTTCCATATTGGCAGCAGTCATGTGGGTTCGAGTGATCTGCTCCCCTTGTTGATGTAATGTGACTAGAGTTTTTGATGCCTCATCTTTAATATCCTCTGCAATCTTGAGGCAGGTATTGACATCCTTTGTCACTTCTTCAGCTTTATTAACAGCATAATCCTCCAGCTCTTGTGTGGTTTTATTTTCTAAGTTACCCATATCACGGGAACCTCTTTTGATCTTAGCTGAATTTGCAGATGCAGAAGAAGCCATACTTGCCTCATCATCACTATAACTTGTAGGAGTGACTCTAGAACTTGGTTTACCGGTGGCAAATGCAGAAGATGTTTTTGAGCCTTTGGCAGTTTGTTTTGGATCAGATTCTGAATCAGAATCAAATGGATTTGAAGCAGGTACAACCGGGTCCGCAGACCTTTGCCTGTTTCTGAACATACTTGTAGTTATAGGAAGAAGAGGCTGAAGATATCAAAGAGAGAAAGCCAGGCAAGCGGTAGGAGCTGCGGCAAGACGAACCAAGGCCACCTGATAATCCAAAGATGAATTGATTAAAAAAAAAAACCCCAAGAGCAACAAAAGAGCTAGTAAAAGAATGGAGAAATCATAAAAGACATAAAAGTTCAAGAGAAAACCTAAAGTTAATAAAAACTATGTCCTAATTGGTAAGTTTAAGATGCAATCAATTAGTATCTGACATTAAAAAAACAACGCAATTAATGGAGTCTCACAAAAAAGAAGAAGCTCGAAATAAAGGAAAGTATTCAGAGCTCGAAAGCATCGATTCGCCAGTTCTGGAAGATAACCAAAACCAGAAACAAAAAAATAAAAAATAAAAATAAATTCTTGATTAAAAACAAATAGGAGAAGACAACTTCTTGATTAATCGACAGCAAAAAAAAAAGATAGGACAGAAAATGATTACGGGTTCGAAACCACAATCTCAAATACAAGACGAAAAAGAATGTTAGAAAGAAGACCTATGATGCTTAGATAAGAAGTGGAACTAAAAATTAAAATCAGGACCAAAAACGACCTAAATACTCCCGCTAATTCTCTCCTTGAACAAAAAGAAAAAGAAAGACAAGAAAGCCCAAAAAGACAGATTGTCCAATCAACAAATAACATAAAACACCCTCGCGGGTGACCGACGATAAGAAAAATCTCCAACAAATGTCGCAACCAACCAACAGAAAATCCCAGAAAAAAGAAGAAAAGTTACCTGGATTTCTCCGCAGCAACAGAAAGCAAAGAAAGAGGACGACAAGATCAAAAGCGAAGGCGCAGAAGGGCAGGTATAAAAGGGTACAATCCGACTCTAAAATGGAAATAACGAAACGCGTGAAATCCGTCAAATGGGTGTGCTGAGGAAGGTGGCGAGAAGGAGAGAAGCGGAGGAGACTTCAAACCTCGATTCTCTGTCTCTCTCTCTTAACAAATCAAACGGATTTCTAGACGAAAATGGATATGGCAGCTACATACCCAAGGTTGACAGAATCGAGAGACGGATTTGCTCCCTCTCCTTTCTCAAATCTCAACTGCTGATTAAGAATATTCACGAGTGACCTTTCCGAACGGGTCAAAAGGCAAAAGTTAATTAGTTAATGTCTACCTTTTGCTTTTTTTAGTCCACCTCCAGATCAAAAGTTCAATTAATTCAACATAATATGAACAGCATCCTCATATTCCAGTTACAGATGCTGAAAGCGATTATATTAGAACAGGAAAGTCTCAACTGATGAATCCTCCATTTCTATCCAATCAACTAAATCTTTTACAATACCTTGGGTAGCATGATGATTGTTGATTACAGTTTTATTATCTAAATTACAAGAGACAGAGTCTTCTGTGCGAAAACGGGACTCCGTCTGGGTCAAAGGTATCGAGAAGACTGGAAGGGCCCCAGGACTGATTCTTCCAGAGAAGAAGAAATAAATGCAAATACAGGGGTGATGACTGATCGTCCTGGAAAAACTCTGGAAGCTGGAATTTTGAATACGGGTGATGACTGATCGTCCTGGAACAACTCTGGAAGCTGGAATTTTGAGGTTAAGGAAAATGGACAAGTGGGTATCCGACTTTCCGGTTGCCATTTTTTATGCCGATCAAGCATCCTCTCTTTTGATCTTTTCTTCTCGGTGTTTGTATCTGATGAGTAATTGGATTCGAATTTTATGAGGATTCAATCTGGTTTTGAATCCCAAAAATTGGATAAAATCGGATCCTTTCTGGATATCCAGATTCGAAATCCTATTTAAGAGGTTCTAATTTGGTAAATATTTGGATCCAAAACCTCCTGAGCTGCCTGAAATTTTCCTCCGGGGAGTCGATAACCCTGAACCCCATTGATCCCAACTTAGAAAAGAAAAAGAAGAGAATAATAAAATTTTGACCATTATTATTCTTAAAATTAATTGGTAAAAATAAAATAATGGTCAATTTCTCATTTTCCTTTCCTTGGGTTCCAAACAAACGCAAACGTTGTACATCCAAGTACAAGTCTTTGCACCAAAACATATCTTACTGTATCATAGAGGGAGGATAAATGACTAGTACCATTAGGCAAGTCTTCAAGGCAATGACCCAGTCCTGTTATCCATTTCCAATTGATCGAAAACAACCTCAGTCTGGCGGCATTACATCCTTCGGAGGGGCCATTGGTGGCGGAAACTGCACCAGCGAAGGGTTTTCTTGGGCATGATTTGCTTGATCGAGTGATATTGATTCAAGCAGAGAGACTACAGATTCTGTCAAGTGGACATCGAGCCTGCCTATTTCTCTACAGAATTGAAACAAGAACATAACTAAAAAAGGGAAAGGAAAAAACGAATTTAAGCTTACACATAAGCTGCAAAACAGGACGGATGTTAAATGCTCCACCACGTCCTCCTTTGTGGCTGAAGGGGGGTCAGGATGTCAAGCATGGTTTGCTTCTCTTTTGGGGTCAAAGGTACACCTCTGACAAGGTTCAATGCCATGATATGCCCATTTGTCCTCAATTTATGCCTTCGGTAAGCCCATACACCAGTTGCAGTCCCTGCAACTAAGAACTGCATTGAAAACAACAATAATCAAGAAAGTTTCCAAACTCTGCCAGAAAAAACAAAGATCCTTGATTGGCCATTTTCATATTTTTAATACCCTCTTCTTTTTAGTGACCAAAGTAGCTTCAGTGATTATTGCTGGTTGCTAGGTGTCCAACCCCAATATTTAGACAGTTTCAATGCAACCCCCTACTTACCCAATATAGTTCTCTTTACATATAATTGTACAGACAATCCAAAGCAGAATAGTGCCTCACAATGGCAGTGGTGTTTCCACCAATAAATAGTGCATAGATGTTTGTATTTAACAACAGTCATATTAGCCATAGATTGTTTTCTTCCAAATAGCCCTTTGTCGTGGATCACAGATACAATGTAAGAGGTAATGTGTCAAATTAAATTTGAAATACTCACAGGTGATAACCAAATAGCTGCAGTCTGGAGGTCAAAATGGGGGGAGTAAAGCACAGTTTCTCCAAAATCCTGCTCGAGCTTTTTGAAGATCTCTTTATCAGTTTTGCCAGCCCGAATCTCATCCCGAATCAACTGTGTAAATACAAAAAGGAAAAATGGAAGAAGTCCATATATCATAGATAATGTGGGGAGAAATCCAATTAACTCTTACTTTAGAGCTAAGCTAGTTACTCGTGTAATATATTAAGCACAATTAATCGTATTGGAAAAGACTCGATGCCTAACCCAATATTATATAAAACAAAATTTCTCCTTCTTGTTAAACCCTTCGTTGAAGAATCTTTAATCATTTGTGACAAGTTTTGGCTATAAATAAAAATTAAATCAGATTTTCTGTTGGCTCAACTTGAAATGATAACCGTTTGGAACATCACTTTCAAATCAAATTTTTATTTTCCCTTTTGCAGGAATTTGAATTTGCAATCAATCTCAGAAAACTGCAAAGAGTGATTAAGAATAAATTTAAAAGTGGAAAGAGCCAGTCACCAAGTTAATCTTGTTAGATTTCATTTTACGAGTCTATACTCAAACCAATTAAATAAACTTAATACAATGCCAATTGTTTCATGTTATTTTTAACTCAACCAATTTAAAAAAACTAGTTACACATGAATGTTAATAAAACGGATGATTTTCACATTCCATCTCAATCACCCTTAATGTTTTAAACAAAACGTTAAGTAGAATATCTGAGCAAATTCTCACCACCTGATTCATTTTTATCTGAAAAAAAAGACTTTAGCTTAATGTTTTTTGGAGACACCTATTAAAACAAAGAAAACGAAAAAAGGAGCAGTGTATAGAGTAAAGAAGAAAGAGGTATGCACTTTTCTGAGAAGAACAGCAACATCTGCTTGGGAATCTTCGATGGACTGGCTGCCACATTCAGTGCAACGGACATTGTGACTAATATTTCTAGCCCGAGCTTCTACTGTCTGCACCTTCTTTAGTGCATCAGCATCTCCTTCCATTCAGGAACTTATTCAGATACCTCTCTGAACCCGGAAATATTTAAAGAAACTGTCAATCTACTTGTCAAGTTAAAAAATAAGGGTTTCTTAAGAGGTATCCAAAGAATCATTTCACTGCTTAACAAGATCTCACAAAATCCATGAAGTTACATTTATGCATCATTTTGAGGGGTGAGCTAAAGCACCTGCTGAAAACTACCATAATCTAGCAAGAGATCTTTATTTTTTTTTAAATCTCTTTTTCTAGCAAGAGATCTTATGAAACATATATTCAGCTATACACAAGAAAAGACCAAAACAACAAAATTACAACACGAAAGGAACTTTAAGGTCCTGCTAGAGCCCTTAGCAAGAAAAATATACTCTGAGAAAAGGTAGAAAGAAAATTTCCATACTATGAGTTCCCAGAAAAAATATAAGTTGAAAAATGTTAGTGCCTTAAAGTTACTAGGAAATCAACCTGGACGTTGTTCAGATTTTTCTAATAGTTCTTAGTTCCCTCTACTAGAAAAATGGTGATATATTGATCGTTTGGTATTCGCATATGTACATCAATTACTTCTTTTTAAACACCTTAACTTATCACACTTATGATGAATACAAGACAAAACCCTCTTTTATTCTTTAGTTATCACAACTGTGGTCATCAATTTCTTTTTACATGAGTGAAGCATAATTCCTTTTATGTATATTTCCCTATAGTAGGATAGAGGTATACAGTGCAACCAAGTATCTTGTAATAATAAAAGAAATCACGAAAATGGTTCCAATAAAGGTAACAGAAATGGCTCTTTCAAATGAAGTACCGCCTAGATATAGGAAAAGATTTTTATAAGAGAAAGTGAATGAAAAAAACAGCAAACTATTCAAGGGAAAATGTCAAACAACATGAGATAACAGATACATAATATGTAACATTTTGTCAACATGAATTCAAATCACAGAGTCCCACTAGCTTCAGCATGTGATGCAACAACAGAGAATATCTCCAAAGCTAGTACAAAGAGATCCACAGAGGTCCATGCTAGTTAACCTATCCAAATTAACAAAACCATGAAAATAACTGCATACATATTTCCTAGGTTATCACGACCAGCCAAATAATGTAACAGTCAAAGAGAGATACAAAAGTAACTGTGTCTGGTTTTAATTACCATAGTTTTACTAGCCTAACTAAGAAATGACATTGACTTAGTTAAGAAGTTGAATTTCTTTAATCTATTACGCTATCTGTTGATAAAAAATACAGTTCCAAGCTCCTGCTTGATCCATTCATCATAAATAACCCAAAGCGATGGAACAGTCAATCAAAGTAGGAGATGCTTGAGCACAAACTGACAATTTTTTTGAACGCTGTTAAAACTTTATTGCAAGAATAAAAAGACAAGTATAAAAACAGAACAAGAAACAGAAAAAAAAAAGAATACAATCAATTAGGAGGACTCAAATTCACAACAAGCCGTTGGCATGCCCTTAAGCTAGTTAAACGACCATTAAATTTGCTGAGAATTGAATGTGTTCTGATAAGCATTGTTTTGCATCAGTGACATCCGTAATTTGAAGGAATATCTGATCATACTTTGAGGGTGGTTTGTACTTTCCCATCACTCAGGAAATTACAACAGCCAAATCACTTCTATAATTAAAGGAAGGCTGAAATGATTGTAGTAAAGTAATAAGCCTCGGTGCATCTACCATATTTCTACCTCCATGTAATCTGCTACCCAAGTAAACCAGAATAAGAAAACAAAAAGATTTGTACCATCCAGACTTGAAAGATAGATTGCAAAACTAATAAACTACAATTTATTTCATAATAAGGTGTGTGAAATTAGATTACCTCTTTCAAATTAGAAACTTGGGAGATTCTAAAAGAGTTATTTCACATTTACATTGTGCAAGCCTAATTTCCGTCCTTCATTTAGATGAGACACAAAGTAGTAGAGAAAAGTTCATGAGTTTTCATGCTACTCATGAATGTCGTTGACATTAAGTACTAGGATCGAGCCCCAGCTCAACATTAGGCTGGAACCCGAGCGAATCAAGTTGTAAAACCTCGAGCTTGGCTCGATGGCGCTCGAGCTCCGCTCAGTGCCACCCCTACTGAGTCGAGAGCAGTCGAGGCAATGCTTTCCAGTACTACATTTAATCTCTGGGAAGCTATGGGGTGGCTTTCCGAGAGAGCAAAATCCACATACATAAGATAATCTCTTGGATCAGAATGTTTTATGGCTTCGGGTCGCTGCAAACAAAACTAACCCATGTAGATAGTCCAAAGCAAGACCTAACTGGTCCCGCGTAAAATTTGCAACACTGGAAAAGACACAACTTACGAGAAAACAGAGGCCAGAACTACGTCTCTCTCAAACAAAACAACCCAATAAGCATCTTCCGCTTGCGATTGTTTCCTCTCAATGGACTTCCTCCAAAAGGTATTGAACACCAGCGTTTTGGATTTCATATCTGACGAGAAAGGTGATGTGTTTGGCTCCTCGGCTTGAGATTAGAGACAACTTGGACGTCGCGGAAGGTATTGTGCCCATCTTCCATGGAGGAAATTGGAATTCATGGTACCAAAAAACTCAACCTCGACGATCAGAACATCTTTAAAGAGGGGTTTCTCTAGGGTTTCTAGGCATGCAAGAATTGGAGAAGTTCAGAGAAAAAAGTTGATAGACGAGGAGGAAAGTGACGAAGGAAGGGGGAAAAAAGTACAGATGAAACATGGAAGAAGTGAACGGGGAGAAGAATGAAAATGATTAGAACTAAACTTAGCTTACCTGTATCGGCTGCGACAAACGGCGGGAAGACTGAATAGTAGGATGGCAGAGGAAACTGGGGCTGAACGGTGGGGAGGGGAGGCGCAGGCAGCGGCGGCGAATGAGGCAATGGAAGGCTGCGTCATGAGGTGGAAGAGATGGCTGCCTCCATGGGCGGGTCAGAAAAACGCTTCAAAGGGTAAGTAGAGGGAAATAAAGAATGGCCGTCGATTTCTCATATCTAATGATTTTCGTTACTTTTCCTCTCTGTCTATTTTGTTATATTTCCAATTTTTTTATCATTTAAAATAATAAAATTAATAAACTGTAAAATATTTATCAATCATGAATGCCTAACATAAAATACAGAGGAAGAAAAAAATTAAATTCAAGCTTCCCATCAATAAAGAGTACAGACATGTCTACAGATTGCAGACTCAGGACCTCTGTTTTCGTAACTTAGCTTGGTAGCTTAACCCTTTTGTTCAGGTAGCTCTGGCCTCTGTAGATCGTCAAGCTACAGAAAAATACAAAGAAGCCAGCAGTTTTCACTAATTTCAGTAATTTGGCTTCAATTCAACTTGCAACTAAAACATTCTACAGAAATACACAAGACCAAAATTCCCCACCAAACCAAACAGAAGCTAGAAATAATTAAACAGTAAAAACACATTACGGGTTCAATCAAATTGCCGAAGCAGGTTGCAAGTTAATGGTGTCGGGTCCGACTGGAACATCAAAGAAATCCTGTAAAGCAACCATCTTGACAGTGCTCTTTTTTATGCTCCGAATGGCCTCGACAGTTGCAAGTGCACCTGCAACAGTTGTTATAGTGGGAACCTTGTAAGCCAGAGCCATTCTCCTCAGTTGCCTTCCATCAATATTATCTAAAGCATCTCCTGAGCTCGTGATCACCATCAGCTGAATCTGACCATTGGCTATCATATCTCCGGCATGAGGGCGCCCCTCGTGCATCTTCAGTACTCTTTCAACTTGAATACCTTCCATTTCAAGCACATGAGCTGTCCCTGAAGTGGAAACCACACGGAACCCAAGTCCAAGAAATGCCTTCGCCATTGCCGGTAGATGAGGCTTAGTTAGGTCGTTGAGGCTCAGGAAAATTGTGCCGGAGACGGGAAGCTTCTGACCCGCAGCAATCTGGGCTTTGGCAAAAGCCATTGGGAACTCAAAGTCAATACCCATGACCTCTCCGGTGCTTCTCATCTCTGGCCCAAGAAGAACATCACAACCTTGAAACTTCTCAAAGGGAAGAACTGCCTCCTTAACTGAAACATGATTTGGTATTATCTCCTTGGTGAACCCCAGATCATCCAGAGACTTACCTGACATTACAAGAGAAGCATATTTTGCTAATGGATGCCCAATTGCTTTTGACACAAATGGCACCGTTCGAGAGGCACGAGGATTAGCCTCAAGTATAAATACTTCCCCAGATGCAGTGATAGCATACTGGCAATTCATGAGGCCACATACATTAAGGCGTTTTGCCAGTTTTGTGGTCCAATAACGGATGGTCTTTAAACACAAGGCCGACACCGTCTTAGTGGGTAGTGAACAAGCTGAATCACCTGAGTGGATCCCAGCCTGCTCAATGTGCTCCATAATACCACCAATCACCACATTGCCCTTTGCATCTGCAAGGGCATCTACATCAATTTCACAGGCATCAGAGAGGTATTTGTCAATCAGGACAGGTTGATCAGGATCCACTTCTACTGCACTTTCAAGGTAAGTCAGAAGTTTCTCATCACTATATACTATCTCCATGGCTCGACCTCCGAGCACATAGGAAGGTCGGACGACAACAGGGTACCCTATATCCATTGCAATGGCCAAGGCATCAGTTTCACTCTTCGCAATCCCACCTTTGGGTTGCTCAATCTCAAGTTCTTTGAGGATGGCATTGAACCTCTCTCTATCTTCAGCTGCATCGATGGAATCAGGCGAGGTGCCCCATATTTGAACTGGATGATTTCCACTAGCACACATTGGCTTGTGCTTGTCAAGGTAACGTTGTATTGGAAGAGCCAACTTAAGAGGGGTTTGGCCTCCAAACTGCACAATTATACCTGCAGGTTTCTCTAGATCAATCACATTCAGGACATCCTCAACAGTAAGTGGCTCAAAGTACAGACGGTCGCTAGTGTCATAATCTGTTGAAACTGTTTCTGGGTTTGAGTTCATCATAATGGTCTCATATCCAGCGTCCTACACAATCAGAAAAGAAAAAAAAAAAAAAAAAAACAAGATCAGGAACCAATAGTTGGTCCTAACATGAGTATAAATTGGTTAATTTTGATGCTTCAATATGTAACTAATCCTCAAACATTAATGATGGGGACTCAATTTTGGCAAAGCTCGGCTCAATGTACCTGCAACAGCAAGCCAAAATTCAGACCCATTCACCATGGCTTGAGTTTTAAACTTTAGGCCTAAAGAAATATGGGCATCTTCAGCTGGCAAATCACTAAGGTCCTTCATGTAAAGACGAAGTGTTCCACAAACTAAATCTAAAATCATATCATAGTTGGAAGAAGTTCTGCAATACAGCCCCAAGAATTAAAATAACACACAGAATAAGAAAGTACAAACCCGAAGAGCAAAAGATGTGTGGCAGCAGCAGTAGTCGAACTCAATACCCTGACCTATCCGGTTTGGTCCTCCACCCAAAATCAAGACCTTATCCCTCTGGGTAGGAAGTGATTCACATTCATAATCATAAGAGGAGTACAAATATGGAGTATTAGCTTCAAATTCAGCCGCACAAGTATCAACCCTCTTATACACAGGAACCACACCAAGCTCAAGCCGCCTTGCCCTGACTTCAGCCTCAGTGGAAGAGGTTGCAAATGCAACCTGTCTATCACTAAATCCTCTCCTCTTCACTTCAAAGAAGTCGGCCTTCGTAATTTGAGACAAATTCTGAGATGAAATGAACTGCTCCACCTCAACCAGTTCTTTTAGCTGAGTGAGAAACCATTTGTCAATAAAACTAATCTCGTGGATTTCATCCACCTTCATTCCTCTTTTAAGTGCTGCATATATTGCATACACACGATCTGGATTTGGTACACGCAGATTGTATTTTATTTGTTCCCAGTCCCAATCTAGTTCCTTAACATTCGCACAGCCCCAGCCAGAATAGCCACATTCAAGTGATCGAACAGCCTTTTGGAAGGATTCCTGAAACGTGCGGCCCAGGGCCATGGCTTCACCAACAGATTTCATCTGGGTTGTCAGCAAGGGTTGTGAGCCAGGGAATTTCTCAAATGCGAATCGAGGTATCTGCAATATTAATTAAGAAAGAAGATGTTAGGGCAAAGTCACCCACTTGAACAACTTTGATATGTCAAGGCTGGGCGTTAAGAATGATCTGCAAAAGACCCTTAAGCAAGCACAACTGATGCATGCTCATTGCTTTTAACTGAATATTTCGTTGCTTCATTTTAAATACAATGACATGTTAAATGCATGTTTTTACTATCAATGTCCAAACTTTAGTGTATAAATGTCAACAGAAAAAATAAGTGATATTGGATTCATAGAGAAAAGTGAAAATAATTGGATAAAGAACCACTCTATTGTAGAAAATCTTCTCTATGAGTTGGAAAAACTTCACTTGTGAAGACACATTTATGCATGTTAAGAATAGTATTAGAAAAACAGTTGAAGGGTAGTTTTGTATTTTTATATAAGATGTGATCACTAGAGTAGGTTTTATATTGTTCTACATGTTTAAATCTATCTCTAGTTCAAGTTTCATGTAATTTGGATATATAATTGGAGATAGACGGAGTTAAGAGCATTCAAGTGTATAAAGGCAAAGCTGTAATTTTCACTAAAGTTATTAAAGAGGATGGGTATTGAGCTCGACCCCCAACGAGAGTCTTTCCAAAACTCCCTCTTCTCTCATCTGTCTCTCCTTCTTCTCCCTCTCAATTCTTCTCTCTATATACTCTTCAATTTTATACTTTTTCAAATAGCAATGAGAAATTTGCTTTTTGTAAGACAAAAATGCCTGGTTTCCTTTATTATACAATCTAAAAGCCTTCATAGACAATTTAATAGGCATAAATGCTCCATAATGGCATGACTTAAAATAATTATATATTAATACCAGCAATTTAAATACAATTTTATATCATTCAAAACAAGTAATCACGATTTATCCAACAACATGTTCATGCATGAATTAATTTACATGACTCCTGAGTCCATATATTCAGGGCAAGCAAGGATTTTTCATCTTCCTTTTTTCGGTAGGAATAGTGATACAAATCAGAATTAAGCAAAAGCTGAAAGGAGTGGTCTTACAAATTTGACTTAAGCAAAAGATGAATACACAACCTAATTCTTTAAAGAAAAAAAAAGACACAAAACTCAAAATTCAGTCAGACACAATGATGGACCAACAAGCAGGTTTCATTCAAAAAAATGTTATAGAATACAGATATGATAAAAAAATTGGCAAGACAATGAATATGAAATCTTTCACTGATACAAACTTTAAATAGGAGAGACTGCAAAACCCCCAAATAAAGTATGAATTTTCCCAAGGCATGATGGCAATATTAAATGTAGCAAGTGAACCAGCCTATCCACCTAAACTTTTCTATTTTTTTTAGGATTTTGGCCCTAGGCAGCATCTTGTTGTTGGCACCTGTTTACCTCTTTGACTTTATTTTGCTTTCTCACTCATTGTATTTTTTCCTTATGATACATTTTTTAATCTCCTATGGGAGTTTCTCTTAATGAAATCTCATTGTTGTTAAAAAAAAAAAGGATTTGACACTTTTTATCTCCTATGGGAATTTCTCTTAATGAAATCTTTTTCTCGTTGAAAAAAATAAGATTTTGGCCCTACATTAGCAAAATGAGATAGCAGAAGCATCAAGAAATATAGGATCAGTTGAAACTGACAACGTTCATTTTCCAGGACTTATATTTCTGAAAAAAAAATTATTTTAGTAATTTCTCTTCTCTAAAACTAAATATGACAGGGGTACTCCAAATGAGTCATTTTTTTCTTTTGTTGTAGCTAATTACTAGGATGCCAATATGCATGTTGAGCAATCAAAATTATTACATTAGTATGTGCAGACACAAAAACCTTCAGTGGGAAAACCAGTTATGTATGTACATCAACGAAGGAAAATACTTAGGAGCTCCTATTTGTTAAATTCAAGAGGTTTCACATATCTCACCCCAGTACATGATTCTGCAAACTTATTCCCTACAAATGGTTTCAGTTACATTTCGAAATATAAAAAATTCGCAATAAATCCATTTCATGGGCACCTAAAGAATTTAGATTTTAACGTTTAACTGATGATTCACTATTTCAGTAATTCAATGTGATAATATTAATAACCAGGTTAATACAATGGGAACAACAAAAATAACAACTTCATACATGAATAAAATTTTAGATCAATCAATGGGTAATAATTTAACCAAAAACATAAGTAAATATCAAATTTGCCACTTATAGAAAGTTCATCAGACTATGTCCAAACATTTGTATAGAGCTGGCTACTTTCAGAAAATGAAAATTATACAAACAAAAAAGTTTCAATAAACCAGATCTCTGACTGTAAGAAAGGATGCATCAACTAAATCATAATGAGCATCTAAAAGACACCACCTAATGGTGTAGAGGAACCAAGAAACTGTACATGCCACAACCAAATGCATGTTGTCAAAAGATTGATGATCAAGAGAAGTATACTGTTTCACTAAAAGCCCCCAAAATACAAAAAAAAACTCCCTACATACTCAGTGTTTTTTTTCATCTAGAGATTGAGTACCTTCTTTGCAGCAAATTTCATCCACTCCAACCCATGTCAGGAAGTCCATTCAAAATTACCAAATATATACAAAATTATAAGAACATAAAAATAAAATAAAAAATGTATATAGTAATGCTAGCACTTACCTTTGTTACCACATAATCAATTGAAGGCTCAAAACTAGCTGGAGTCTTTTTTGTAATATCATTTGGGATCTCATCTAAAGTATAACCCACAGATAGCTTGGCTGCCATCTTGGCTATTGGAAACCCAGTTGCTTTAGATGCCAAAGCTGATGACCTTGAAACTCTTGGATTCATCTCTATGACCATCACTTCCCCATCTTTAGGGTTAACAGCAAACTGTACATTAGAGCCACCACATTCCACTCCAATCTCTCGAATTATCTTAATTGAATAATCCCTCAGTCGCTGATACTCCTTATCTGTCAAAGTCTGAGCAGGGGCCACAGTAATAGAATCCCCAGTATGAACCCCCATAGGATCAATATTCTCAATGGAACATATGATCACCACATTATCTGCCAAATCCCTCATCACTTCAAGTTCATATTCTTTCCATCCCAACAAGGACTTCTCGACTAACACCTGTGAGGTCAAGCTCGCAGCTAGGCCTGTCTTACAAATTGACTCAAACTCTTCCTTGTTATAAGCAATACCACCTCCTGTCCCACCCAATGTAAAGGCAGGCCGAATGATCAAAGGATACTCTCCTATGGAATCTGCAATTTGAAAGCATTCTTCTAAGGTAGTTCCAATGCCAGAAGGTGGCGTTTTAATTCCAATACTCTCCATTGCTTGTTTGAATAGATCACGATCCTCAGCCTTCTTAATTGCGTCAAGCTTTGCTCCAATCAACTCAATCCCGTATCTTTCAAGGGCACCACTTTCAGCTAATGCAACAGCAAGATTTAAAGCAGTCTGGCCACCCATAGTGGGAAGAAGGGCATCAGGTCGTTCTTTCTCAAGGACCTGTTCAACTAATTCAGGGGTCATGGGGGTTATGTAGGTCTTATGAGCCAAATCAGGGTCAGTCATGATTGTGGCCGGATTGGAGTTAATAAGAACTACCTCATAACCTTCTTCTTTTAAGGCTTTGCAGGCTTGTGTGCCTGAGTAATCGAACTCACAGGCCTGACCAATGATAATAGGACCAGCACCAAGGATCAAAATCTTTTTAAGATCAGTTCTCTTGCCCTTCCCAATGCCCCCAAGAGTTACAGACTTGTCAGATGCTTCAGCGACAAAATTGGCAACAGTAGCACCAGGCTTGGTGGAGCAGCGAAATGAAGAAGGTAGAAGTAAATTGAGAGATGGAGAAACTCTCTTTCGCCTTTGGTAAGAAGAGAGAAGAAAAGGATAGCCAATGGATTTGGGTAAAACAGAAGGAGTTGGCTTGAGAATGGCATGAGAGGAGGTGAAAGTTCGCGAGAAGTTGTCACAGATAGCCATAGTGGTCTTGCCTTTTCTCACAACTTACTCTCTACTTCCTAAAACAAGCGGAAAAGCAAATTAGTTATGCAAGGGACTTTTGCATGAAAGAGAAAAAAACCAGCTTTACAGACATTAAAGGGTTTTTAAAGAAGGAAGAAGAAGGAGAATAGACTTACATAGGGGGTAAGGCAAGGACATTACCGTTGCTTCGGTGGCCAAATGAAAAACGAAATGTCCTATTTCTAGAACTCCAGGCCAACTGGCACAAAGTTTCCTCCCTCTGCCGGTAAAAATTCAAAAGGTCGTTATTCAAAGTGGCAGCCACTTCCTGCAACACGAACCAAGAGAGTCCTCGTAACGCTCCAAGCCAGCAAATGCAAAAGAAATTGTCAGGTTATAGTCAGACATAAGGCGCCAGACTAGCTAGTCTACTCTGACAGCATCCATCTGTGCAACGAAAGCTATCCAGCTCAGTTGCACAACCTTCTCCAGCACCGGCGGAAGAGAGGACGAGAAACAAACAGATGGAGATCTCACCGGCCGAACATGCATATGAACCATGCAAATACAAGGGAAACTTACCGGAGAAGGTTGGCGGAGCTGCGGCGGAAGCGTAAAAGCAAAGTGAGGAAGCGAGGTGAAGTCCGGCGTCGGCTGCGCGGCGAAGTCGGAACAGCTAATCGGGGAATGCTTAGTGGCAACCTGCCATCGAGAAAATATATACTTGGAGTGAAATTATCGAAATGCCCTAAAGGCAGCAAGAAACGGATCGTCGTATCCCGGGTCATTGGGTTGAATCGGCACCTCTCTTGATACGGGTTCGGATTAAACGGAGTCGGATAACCCTAAACCCGACTATTATTTTGACGTGGACATTATGGTATCCACTATCCGGCCCATATGTGGCCCAATAGCACTGTATCTTTTCCTATTTTCACCCAATTTCGGATTCGGCCTTCCTCCTCTCCAACTCGGATTCCCTCTCTGCGGTCTTCCTCTCGTCGAGGTTGGTTTTCTTCCCCTTCTCTCTTCCTCCCGCCTCTCCCACCAGCTATTCCACTGTTTCGCTCGACGTTGTTGAGGAGCCTCGTTCGCTAGGGATCTCTTCACTGGCTTACAGCTACGCCTCTCCCACCAGCTATTCCTCTTTTCCCTTGGTTTTTTTTCTAATTCTCCTTTTTGTCCCTCGGATCATTGCTCTCTTCTGCATTGGCTTTTTTGTTTCTTTGTCATTTACCTCCCTTTTTCTTCTTCTATGTTTATTCGCCCTGCTCACGTTTTCTCTTCCTCTAGAAACATAACTGGACAATCTTTAGCTTCCTCCCCTTACATGGGCTTTTTTCAAAGCTCTGTCAGCATCAAACTCTCCTCTTGCAACCGTTTCTGCCTTTTGATCTCTTCTTCTTTCCTAGCTATTTGTTTCCTTAAGATGCGAGTGGTTTTTCTGTAACATGTACGGATTACTTTGAGCGCTGTTGCTGTTATTTGCTGTAGATTTCGATTATATTCCCTCTAAATAACATGAGTAGTTTATGTTTTTTTTTTTTTCTGAAAAACGATGCGTATATCATTGAGGTTTGTTTATTATTTTAAACATCTAATTAATGTACAAAAAAAAAAAAAATGGAATCCTGGCGTGCAAGATATTCTCTTTTAGGATCTACTTGTGGACTGACCGGAAAAACAGAATGTTTGAGAAATTTTTCATACGGCTGAAATTCTGATACGCATTTGTACCCAAGCCAAAGTGTAATCGAGTGCTCCCATGGTATAACTTTGTGCCTTACCCAAATGCCAAAGTAGAGCTTTTCTTCTGTCATAGTTGTTGCAGTAATCAATATATCAGGTCTGTTTTGCTTTTTCTTCTTCTTCTTCTTTTGTCTGTCCTTCTGAATCAATAGGAGAATAATTTATTTATAGTTTGGATAGAACAAAAGTCAGATTTTAAAGAATAGACTACGCGGTCTACTCTTCAAGAGTAATGCTTTTCCTAAATTGTTACTCTGTTGGTTCTATTCCTTTTATTTCATGTGCTTTATGTTTGGTTTTATTTCTTGGCTTGGTTCTTAGTCAAGACACGCATTTCACTTTTTGTGTTAACTTTTGTTTTGCACTGCAATGTAGTTTATGAGAATTTTCAGGTGCCATCATTTGAATGTGACTTCAATACGGTGACTCTGATACTTCTAAGATGAAAATGTAAGTATTTAATTGAAAACTTGAGTATCTAGCCTCATTCTTCGTATTGTAAACTCCTTCCAATGGATGTCTGTCTTATAACAAAAAGGACTTTCCCATGAGCTTTTTGTTGAGGCCTTTGTTTTCATGTTTGTAATGAAGTCCTGGATAAACTTTTTTGTGTATCTATATATTAACAAGTAATTATTCCAAATGTTGTGTTTGTGCTCACAGAATTGAAGCTCATGCTGGAGTTCTTACAAATTTTGAAGTTCTAGACCTTTTAAGATCTAGAGGGGCGACAAATGATCCTTTGGGATCACTTGGCGATGTTACTTCCTCTGAAAGCAAGGTTCCAGTTTATTTTATTTTGCTCACTGTATTCATCATAGCTAAAGATTTGTGCTCAGCATTTCAGTTATGCTAGTGAAACTTTTATGACTTAGGTGTTTGATTACCTGGTCCAAAGTGCTGCATGCAATCAGACAAGGGAGGCCATTAAAGAATTTTCAGAAAGATCCAACAAATTTGGGCTTGCAAAAGCTGAAAAGCTTTGTGTCATCAACACTCGGCCACCAAGCGAAGCTGAAATTTATCCAGTAAATTTTTTTCTTTGTTTAAGGTTCCAAGATTCAAGTACTGTTGCACCTCCATATTTAATATGTTTAGTCATTTTGATGTTTTGGGCCACTGAGGCAGTAGAAGGAGCTTTTCGCCATACGAGATGTATAGTCTCCTTCCAGTTGTAGAGTTGCATCAATTGTAACCAACATAGGGTCTACTTACCAGAAGGTTACATGTAGTGATCAACTTCTGCACCAAAACAAAAAAAAAAAAAAACAGCTGCTTTAGACAAGACTAACTCTGAGTTTCATCTTAAGATGGATGTCATAGCTATCTGGTTGATAAACAGCATATCATATGGTGGATATTCGTTAACCTTCCAAAAACAGTTTGATGGTTGGATTTTGTCCTATTGGCAATACAATGCAAACCTTGTATACCTGTAAGGAGATCCTTGTACTGGTGGTACTTGTTCCTCATGAACAGGTGTTGTCTACATAAGTAACTCGGCTTTATCTATGTCCTGGTGAATTCACACAAAATATGCAATTCCTGGTGAATTCGCATCAAATCTGCAATTCCAAGTCTAAATTTCAGTATGCCACTTTAAATTTGAGAGGAGTTAAACTGGTATATATTGTTTACAGTTTGTTCCTCTTGTTTTTATTGAACATCCTTCCATTTGAAGATGATGGATATACTCAAATACAAAAGCAATTGACGTCAAAGAGGCATAGTATGATTGGGATGTCTATTGAGAAAGTAGTTCGGAGGTCTTCCCTCCAGAATATCTTTCTACCAGAATAGTCCTCTCTTTTTACTATTTTTATTCAGAGATAGAAAACTCCAAGTCTCCAACTACCAAAAGTCGGTTAAATAAATTATAAATCTGCTCCCTACACCCTCTCCATGATGCAATGAAATACAGTCATTTTTTCTTTTTTTTTTAATGTTGATTATGCACAGTCATACCCATCTTATCTCCTGGTGGTGAGACTTGAACCCCAAGATCTCACACTAGAAACCCACCCATGTAAGCATTGAGCCAAAGGCCCAAATCATTTCATACATGATGATAAGCATAATATTAAGAATTTTCTGCAAGGGTCATGAGCCACCACTAGATATTGTTCCCAGTTTACGCTCTTGTTGCTAAATTTGAAACCAGAAAATAAGTGAAACTAAATACTGAGGCACATTTATTTGGCTTGATGCCCAAGTTTCTTGGAACCATTCCTGCTCATTGTTTCTTGTTGGTGCATTTGGTACAGATTATAGAAAATTGTGAAGACAGAATGGAGGGTAGGCTCGAAGAATTAGTGAATATAGTGGTTGAGATTTTACCACCCCCACCAGTGAAGCCTGAAGAGCAAGTTGATCGAGAAACAGATGAGAAGCAGATGTCACTTCAAGTAGCAGAATAGCGAGATAGATGATTATATGCGACATCACTATATACCTTGTATGTCAACTTCATTTTTGTTTAAAAACAGTAGATCGTTTAAAACCGTAGAAGTCTTAGAGCCATGAAGTTAATCTCTTGAAACATTGGGCAACTAAAAACTATAGTTATTACCTTTTCTAGCCTGATCTGATTATATGTTAATAGAAAGCCTGCAACTTTGGTGTTAGTACAGCTTAATCTTTGGTTGAAATTGACATGACTATCCCATCTGGAGCTTAGAAAAAATGCCATTAACTGAGCAAATGCAAAGTGCTTATCTTGGAATGCAGATAGGATTCCAGGCAGGCTTGCTAGTCAGATCCAAGAGGGTGCACTCTAAGGGTCTCTCAGCTAGACATTTTGTAGTCTTCCCAGGCCTCGTGGTAGTGGCTTGTGGGGCAATTTAGTCTGAAATGGAGGGCTCATGAGCTGGTCAATGAAGTTTATGCTAACACTTGGTCGAATTACAGATTACAGGTGCTATTGAATGCTTCTTTCATGACCAACCCTTTCTTCCTAATATGGCTCTCATATACATCCTCAAAAAGAAAGCATTAGGGAAATAGATTTGCTTAAAGGCCTTACCAAATAAGCCTCTCTCCTTTTTTGTCAAAGCCAGAAAGTTGCAATAATGGTTTCTTCTTTCTTGTTGACCTTCTCTTTTCATTTCTGGTCGATGTCTCAACAACTAGAGGAGTTGATCTTTGGAATTTCCCATTTGGAGAGTTTTGGAATGGGTTTCCGAGTGATTCCTTGTGTGTTTTTTTAACACTTTAACATTCATCCAAGTGTTTCGAATTTCTTTTAGGCGCGGGCTGAGTTTTTATAGCATTAACATAAGTTGTGTAGTCAAGTTGTGCTTTGTTTTAATTGCCTATGATTGTTTAATAGATAGTCTTCAATGAATTTTGGTCTAATCAAAATACATGTTAATCAAGTTGTCACAAATTCCATTTTAATTAACCCACAAAATATGTGAATAGAATCAAACTCTTATTTGTAGTCCTAGTGTCACGTAATTAGGTCGAGCTAGAAAAAGTTCCTAGTTCTTTAGTATGCAGCCTAACTTATTTTCATAAAAATGGAAAATTCTAAGCATGAATTTGAAAATGTTTTTATCAGGTTTACAAAGCCTTATTTATAAGCCAAAGAGTAATAGGTTCCTTTGTCCCTTATTCAAACTCTAATTAATGAAAAATTACCACATAAACAAGTTAAATCTGAAATGTATTCAAATTCAAATAAAGTATTATTTCACATTCTTAAAATCCCTCAAAAATCCTATCCAAATCCACTTGGGTTACATATCATTTTCTCGCCACAATAATGTAGTCGTCCTTGTCGCATTACTTTCTTTGATGGCTGAGAAGAAACACCTACCAAATTGATGTGCTCCCTCGATCATTTGGCAAAATGCAACTCAATTGAGCTCATCCCAAATTTACTCGAAAATGTGTCAAGTGACACAATGTTCTGATGTCTCGTTGCAAACGCCTCCTCCGTTGCATACTCGTTTCACATGAATACGAATGTTCCCAAGTTAAAAAAAAAAAAGTCTTTTGGCTCCTCCTCAACTTACTTCCAATGCATCTTCAGATCAAAGCAGATTTGTACCAAAGTTAATGTTTTGGCACTTTAATCACCCTCAACGGTTAGAAGATAGTTTCAAACCCACATGTGCAAGGAAGAAAGGCTCACTATGACAATGAAGTTTCCTAATTACGATTCCTATGATCCATGTCTCTTACTCCCAATGAAGTATCGTTTGGGGAGACCATATATGGGTCCTGTTTGATTTTTATTTAACATTTTTAAGCTTCGGCTTGAATACTAGAGCAGTATGATTCACTATCGTTGAGGGCGAGAGAACAAAATTTGATTCATCGTTGCTCAACGAATGATAGCAATGGCCCAGCTCTGTACGTTGGTTCTTGCTGGCTGCTTCATTATTTGTAATACATAGAGGCACTTACAGTCTATCAAATCGTATCCGTTATTCATAAAGTGTACGAGGGAGGCGCGGGATTAACAGAACTTGCAAGCCTGGAGCACTGGGATCGGCAAATCTTAATCGCCGGCCAAACTCAGCCTGACTAACCCTTTCCATCTGCGTATCAAATCCATGAACTACGCGAGCCAGCGCCAAATGGATAACGTGCAGTGCAAACGAGATGCCGGGGCACATTCGCCGGCCGGAGCCGAAAGGGATGCACTCGAAGTGCTGACCCCTGACATCCACATGGGCGTGGCTTGTGAGAAACCTCTCCGGTTGAAACTCCGACGGATTGGGCCACACGCTTGGGTCCTGTTGCATCTTCCGCAGGTTCACTAGCAGCTGAGTGCCAGCAGGGACGTGGAACCCTCCGATTGTGCAGTCTTTCATGGCCTCGTGGGTGACTACGAAAGGAGCTGCTGGTGCAAAACGGAGAGTTTCTTTGACGATGGCTTGGAGGTACACCAGGTTCTTGATGTCGGATTCGTCGACGTTCCGGTCTTCTCCGACGTGGGCGGCCAGCTCTTCTTGGGCTTTCTTTAAAACGAGGGGATGAGCTAGTGTGAAGCAGAGCGCCCATGCAAGGGTCATGGATGTAGTGTCTGTGCCCCCTAGTATAAGGGCCTGCAAGCCAAAATACTTAGTCTAATGAGGATTATTCACATTACAGATTGCTAAGGGCCAGTGTTGCTTCACATTTTTCCCCATTAAATCCTTTTGCAGAGCTGGTTTGTTATCTCTAACATGTTGTAAGTATCTCTAAAACTGACCTCTTAAATAAATCATAATTAAGATAATTACAACTTTACTGTCTTTGCAACATAATAGAAAAGTAAAACTTTGGCCATCTCCCTCCCCACAGATCCCAAGATGGGAAAGAGTTTTATTTTGAGAAGAGTTCTAAATTGGAAAGTTTTCTAATTGGGTATCCCATATAACTCTTAGGCTATTTAAAGAGGAATCTCCCTGACCATTCTATCATCAATTATGCAACTTGTAATCACTTGAGTGATAGTGAAAGTGGTGTGATTCTGTGGAGTAGGTACATTGCTGAACCACATAAAAATCTTTTTTTCTCTCTTTAAACTATATGTTATGATCTCGCATAGTACAAGATCCACTATTCCATTGCAGGTAGATTGATTGTGTGTGTTCAAGAAGATGGATTGATCCCCAACAATTAGTATCAGAGCAGGGTTTTGCACTGTGGAAGTGATCGTACGTGACAAAAGAGGAGCCAAGAGGTGTGTCACTGGTTTTTGCACATGTCATTGGAATCAGTCGTCGGATTTTGTCACCAAAAATTAGAAAGACACCGGAATCAGTCATCGGAGACATGTCAGACGACAAAAGATTCAAATTTGAGGGGTTTATGGGCCATAATTATGGATTTTGATGGATGTAGATTGAAGATTACTTGTACCAAAAGGATTTGCACCTGCCTATTTTTAGTGAGCAACTAAAAGAGATGTCAAATGCAAATTGAAAACTTTTGGATTGGAAGGCATTAGGGGTAGTTTGACTTTCTATCTCCTCATCAGTCACTTTAAATACTATGAAAGCAAAGACTGCTAAGGAGTGCTTTGATATGCTATAATTGATGTATGCAAACCCCTCTTCCACAAATAAGGTACATCTTGTTACTCAATTTTTTATTTAAAGATGGCAGAAGCTAATAGTGTTCTCCCTACCTGAATTCCTTCCATGATTTATTGAATCAATTAGAGGTTGTTGATGTTAAATTCAATGAGGATATTCAATTAATTGCCTTATTAAAGTCATTACCGCCTTATTGGGAATCTTTTAAGGTGGTACATATCTCACACTCAATAGGGAAGTTTGTATTGAATGGGGTATGTGGTTTGTTGTTGGCTAAGGAAGCTCAACGCAAAAGTAGTGCATTCTCATCATGTTCGACTCTAGCTCTGGATGCTAGGATCAATGGTCACAATGGGGTAAATATGGAAATAGAGGGGAGTCCCGCAAGGGCTTGTGGGCAGTAAAAATCAAGAGGGTAAAAAGAATACTGACATTGTTAATGTTACTGATAGTGAAGAATGCATGATTTTGTCATTAGAAAACAAATATAATTTCCAAATTGTAGATAGTGGTGCTTCTTTTCATACTACAGTTGGAAATGATCTGTTTGAAAACTATGTTTATGGGGATTTGGGTAGAGTTTATTTGGGGAATGACAAGGTATGTGAAATTATTGGCAAGGGTGATATTAAACCGTTGTAGGAGAATGGTTCAATGTTCTTTTTGAAAGATGTTAGACATTGCCTCGTCTAACTAATAATATTATATTTGTTGGCCAATTGGCTATGAGCGGTATAGCCACACAATTTTTGAGTAATAGCTCGAAAATGAGCAAAGGAGCAATGGTTGGAAGAAAATTAGTACTTTGTACATGTTGGCCAGTTGTAGTAAAAGTTTTATCTTTGTGGCATCAAATGGAGTAGATGCACAGATGTAGCATAGATGACTTGGTCATATGACAGAGAAGGGTATGAAGGCATTATAGACAAAGGGGAAGCTTCTGGACTTGAAGAATGTCGATCTGGACTTTTGTGAATATTGTATCTTGGGAAAACAAAAAAAAAAAGTAGCATTTTCAAAGACAACCCCAACCAGAAAATTTTAACGTCTTGAATTGGTTCATACTGATGTTTGTGGACCCACTGAAGTTCCTTCTGTAGTAGATGAGTATTGTTATTACATGAAAATTATGGGTTTATTTTTGTAAAAATAAATCTGATGTGTTTTCTTTGTTTGTCAAATGGAAAACTCTTGATTAGAATGAGAAAAGTCTGAAATTAAAGTTCTTGAAACCTAATAATGGCGATAAGTATTGTGGAAGAGAATTTTCAATCCTACTACGACATGCATGGATTTAGAAGATTGCTTATTACACTAAGTCAACCAAGGTAGAATGGTGTTGTTGAGCAGTTGAAGAGAACCATACAGGAGCAAGCGAAGTGCATGAGACTCCTTTTTGGTCTACCGCGATCATTCTGGACCTATGTTGTGGGCACGACCGTTTACCTGATCAATCAATCTCCTGGTTACGCCCTAGACAGTGGGCTACCTGAGGAGTCATGGCTCAAAAAGATGTACACTTTGATCACTTGTGGGCGTTTGGTTCAATAGGATATGTACATGTTGATTAAAAAAAGAGGGGAAAGTTGGATTCTAAATCCAACAAGTGTTATTTCATTTGGCTATAAGGGTGACAGTTTTGGGTACAAACTATGGGACCTAATGCTCAAGAAGGTGATTAGAAATGTGGGTGTAGTATTTTATGAGACGAACTCTACAAACATTGTTAAGTTCTCTAAAAGATGAAGTAAAAATTAGATCTTGAATTTGTAGAACTTGAGGTTGAAGACACTTTAGGCAAAAAATCACAAGTTGATGTGCATACACAGACAAGCAGTAGCCAAATCGGTGAGTCTAGTCATGGTATTTCTGACAGTACACGAGAAGATGTCCCAACAATTCCCCTACAAAAAAACCACTTGGGTGGACAAGTACTAGACAAAGAAAGCCAAAAGAAATATACGATCCCTCTGAGACCAACAAGAACAGACCAGAGTTTTGCCCCAATCTGAATTACATGTTGTTTACTAATGGTAGTGAACTTGAAAGCAATGAAGAGGCAAACAAAATAGATACTTTAGTTGAGTGGAAGTAGACTATGGATGATGAGATGGACTCATTAGTGTCTAATTGCACTAGGGAGTTAGTGGAATTACCCAAAGGTAAAAAGGCCTAACATAACATGTGGGTCTACAAGTTGAAACAAGAATTTGATGGAAGCAAGAGGTTTAAAGAAAGACTGGTTGTCAAGGGCTTTGAACAGAAGTATGGAATTGATTACACAGAGATCTTTGCTCTGGTAGTTAGAATTACAACCATCAAGATGGTGTTGTCTGTTGTAGCAATGAAAAATCTTCATCTAAAGCAATTAGATGTGAAAAGAACATTCTTGCATGGTGATTTGGATGAAGAGATCTATATGCACCAACCCTAAGGTTATGTTGTTTTGTTCTAGTAGGCTGATCGATCCCCAACAACGTCCACTCTTTGCTAATAGATCACAGAGTCGAGGCCTTTTTTTTGTATAAGGAAGAGCTTCACCTTTCACCTTCTGCTACTAGTAGGAGCGGCAAATTGCCCTTCCTGGTGCCAACAACCAAGGGCATACTATAGCTACCCCTTATGTTAGTTTCCCAAAACCTGAACCCAAAAACACCCCAATGGGGTTGGAAAACCAACCCCGTCCCTATCCCACCCCTACCCCGGAAGAATGGACGAGGATGAGGGAAAAATGTTCGGTTAGGGTTCTAAACATATTAGAATGGAGGTTAAATAAAAGATAAAAATCGAGATTTGATGAATCATGAGAAGGCTTACCGTTTTTGTGGCTACCGGCGACCTAGAGGTGGTGGTGGTGGTTGCCCATCCCTAGACTCTCCTATTTAATTAGAAGGAACTAGCTGCAATTCTAATGTATCCACTAAGTCAATCTAACTTATAATTAACCCAAAGAAATAGTAAACAAATTGTAGCTCAGGGTATTACCATGCATGTGGCCTTAATCACGGTATCCTCATCATAGCCTTCAATCTGTAAATCCTTCATAGTTGACAACATCACGTCCATGAAATCTTCTTCCTTGCCTTCATCAGACTCTCCCTTCTTTTTACTCCTGTGCTGCTCCAGCCAACTGGACAGAAGACGGTCCATTTCCTCCGCCGTCTCCTTCATCTCCCTCTTCTGCCCTCCCCAGTCAATCCAACCGAGCAGAGGAACCGCATCCATCGTAAATGAAGAAATCAGCAAACTGAAAAACCTGTTGATCGCCTTCTTAAACCTCCTCCCCTCGCAGTCGTCGTCCAAAAACCTCTTCCCCACCACCATTTGGAGCATCACATTGTGGGTGAGATCTGCACACCACTCTTTCAGATCGATCTTCACCGGACGTTCATCGGCAGCCCACGAACAGTACAACTCCTTCACTCGTCTGTCAACCTCAGCGGCGCGTACGTGACGGAGGGAATCCAACCGGCCGTTGGATAAGACGTGCAAGGTGGCCATCTTTCGGATCTCCCGCCAGTAAGGCCCGTACGGAGCGAACCCAAACATGGCGTAATTATAACCCATGTACTCGCCGGCGGCGGACAATGGCCTGGTGGCGAAGGCCTTGTCGTTGGCGGTGAAACACTCCCGGGCCAGCTCGCAGCTGCTGATCACAAGCGTGGGGCAGAGACCCAGCCGGAGGGTGATGGCAGGGCCGTATTTATCAGCCATGGAGCCCAGCGTTTGGAGGAGAGAATGAGGCTCCCGGAAAAGGTGTAGATGACCGATGATCGGCCATCTACCAGGAGGTTGCGGAGCTTCTGTTAAACCATTCTTATTCTTTCTGTTGGTGATCCAGTTCGGCCATGCTAACAGGAGGCTGTAGAGAAAAATAGATGCAGCGAACCCTACAGAGGCCTGAAGGAGGAGCAAGACGAAATCCATCGATGATCAGTTCTTCAAATCGATTTGCTTTTTTATGAAGTTGTGGTCTGCAAGCATTTGGACTTTTTCCCCAGTTTTGTTTCTTCTCCCTTGTTTTGGCTGCAATTTTTTCAAATCTAACAATTGAAAAATTATAATATTCAGGTTTGATTCTTTCGTATTCAAAGGCGCGACGACAAGAAAACAAGAGAACGTGGGAGAAGTGGGAACTGGTTTATTAATTAACGGAGCAAAGTGACCCACGGTGATGCAATCGTTTTCACAACTTTATTTAATTTATTTATATAAATACCCAATTTTGACATATATGTGAACGATCAAAGTTGATCAATTATGTGGTGTCATGTCATCGTGTCACATTAACACCAAAGAATCTTATGTGCGCAACCCACATTATCCTTCATCGAGGATGACACCTCATATGCCACGTTATTAAATGCCAATTTACCTTTTTTTTAGGTTATTTTATAATTAAAAATTTTAAAAAAATATTAATTTATGATTTTATAAATCTTATAATTTATTTTGTAATTTAAATTATTTTTGAAAATATTTAATTTTAAAAATCTTATAAATATTTAAAAAATTAATCTTTTTAAAATATTTATTCAATGACATGGCATCCTATTGGGTGATGCGGCAGGTGATGACTCTTTGAGTGCACATATGGCATGATTACGTGTTATTATGTAATCGATCAAAGTTTATTTGTCACATTTAACTGTACGCATATATAGTTGACAGGTCAAAATTAAGTATTTATGCAAATAAGTTAAAAAGTTAGTTATTTATGTTATTATATTAAAAAAACTGGGTAATATCCTAAAATTTATCTCATGTTACTACTAAAAGGATTTATAAAAATCGAAGTTAGATCTGCCAAAAAGTAAGGGTGTTTGTACCGAGCCTCATTCGAGATAAGATTTATTTGAATCGAATCACACCAAGCTCGAGTTATTCACAATAAGGTTGGATTCTATTTTTCACTAGTTCATTCATTTTCACCGTCACTTTAAGATATGCACTAAACCCCATTAAAGCCAAATTGGCAGGCAGCCGATATAGGACGTTTGGACACCATCAATTCTGAATGAAAAATGTTGGACACGTTGAGGGAAAAACTTAAAAGGGTGCTTGTGCCCTCTCATTCTTACACTCCTAAAGCCACTCAGGTGACAACTCAAGTAGGGATAACGTAGATCCTTTTAAGAAGCGTACCTTGGAGGAGAGAATGGGTAAACCAGCAAAGGAGTTATGCTTTAATGGCGACGACAAGTTTGGTGTCGGACCATCATAGTAATGCATTTCAACTCTTACGTGGAGGAGGGTCAAACAGGGTGGTAAAGGAAGAGTCCTATAGCCCAAACCGCTACATTAAAGGTCAATCAGTTCAAGTTCTCATTAAATAGTGGGAGTCACCACCACAACTTCATTAACGACCGAACAGGGATAGGGTAGGAAATTACCTCTTTTTCAGATCTCTTTGATGCCTTGGATGATTGGGGTCCTGTTCGATGAAAAGCCAAAACGGTACTCTAAAGGTTCATAATTCCAGTGAGTGTAACTCCCTCTGCTTTTGACGATAGACAAGTCCATTTAAAGAAAATTGTACACTGTTACACAATCAGTACAGCTATTACCGGAGTATCTATCAAAATTTGTTGGTCCATAATTCCAAACGATCAACCGGTTTCAAAACATCAAAACTCCACTTCTCAAGCAAATTATGGTATCCAAGATCTAATTTAGCCGCCTCTATCATGTATGGAGTGAAAATCACTGGATTACAGGTAAACAGATCCTCCACGCCACCTATCATACCAGAGTCGACGAAAACCCTTCAAAAATATCACCAGTCTGGAACTAAGATAAATAAGATCCTGGAACATACTACTAAAGTGAGCAAAACTTCTGCAGCAAACAACTTAAGATTTCTACCATACTACACTGTATCCAAATGAGGTTTCTGCGACATCAGAGCAAATTATATCTTCTGGTTTAAATCCCATCAACGGCCAAAGCCAGATAGGTTAAAGCATTCAACGTTTTCATGAACCTCACATGTTCTTTCTAATAGATTCTTCCAGCACCCCCTCTGCCACCGGACACCCAATGACTACAGACTTTTAAGTTCTTCTGCAAAACCAGTTGGTATAGCACATTAGCATGCCGACAAATTTTATAAAATAAAGAACAAGAAGAAGACATCTCACACCACAACATCATATAATGAGGTGTAGCACTCAAGTCGAGCACATATCTTTTCTGAGTACATGTTAGAACAATCAAGTTTGGCCTATCCATCACAGAATCCAGACCAGGTGCCAAGACATCACTCAAATATAGCCAGAACATGTTCACCTCAGAATAAAGAAACTACAGAAGGAAAAGAAGTACGAACCTCAAATTAGGGTATTGAGGGTGTGGCACTTAAGCCGGTACCAGCTACGCCAGCACCGACTTAGGCAATGTTGATTTGGTTGATTGCTATTCAGAGTCCTCATACTCCTCCCCATCTGAAATCTCATCAAATGACCTTATGTCGAGCTGGTAACGAAGAATACCACCAATACCACCAAAGCCTCGGCAGAATTGAGACCCCTCCTGAGACTTGTTGGTCACAAACTCAAGACTGCAGCCAAACTTCTTATATTCATTTGCAAACCACTCAAGCAGTGACGTCTTCTCTTGAACTTCTAACTCAGCTGCAGATGCTGGGTCACGGAAGTTGTTCTGGTCCATTTCTTGCTCCTTATTCAAGTGTTTGACAATAATTTCCCCAGTAACACTATGTTTCAATACATAACGATTGATATCCAGACTTTCCCAAACAATAAGTGTCTCAACAGCACCCATTTCCAAAGCCTTCAAGGTGTCATCCACTCCAAAGACATACTTTCCAGTGTCTTGGCTTATTTCCTCAAAGTATTTCCCAATCAACCTTTTCTCCTGAATGAATTTCACATTGGACAAAATCTCTGATGAAAGTTCTATGGCTTGGTTAAAACCATTCTCCCCTCCATATGACACATCAACCACATTCAGTATCTTGGCCTGGAGACGGGGATCAAACATGTCAGACTGGCTCAACTCTGTCTTGAAATCTGCAGATCCTGCTAAGATCAAGCCTGACACATTTGGCTGACTTGTTGCAGGATTGATAAAGAACTGGGTGGCCAACTCAGCAGTCTTTCTCACATAATTGTGGCGCTTCTCCATCCGAAGACGAGCAAAACGCAGAGCCGACTGTCCTCCCCTGCCATGTTTCTTTGGCAGATCAACTGTGAACTTGTGAAGGACCTCACGTGTGTTGCCACTTAATGTTCCAAAAAGTGTCCCATTTCCATCCATAACTATGAAACCAAATTTATCATCAGATTCTAAAAGTTCATTTAAAGCCTCAGTGTGGAACTTGTTGTCACAAAGATAGAGGGAGGCATTTATGGGCTTGAATGGCTCAAAGTCAATGGTTACCTTCTTTTCCTTTCCATCCTCAGTCACAATTGTTCCAGTATAGAGGACTAGCCCATTGGGGGGTACCTTGTTGTAAAGCTTCAACCTTTGCTGAGCAGAGGTAATGGCACCCAGTACAGATTGGCGATTGACTCTACTCTTGATGTTAGAAGCAGTACCAAATTCATCACCTAACATCTTAGTCACCCGAGATATCTGATCACGAGGTGGCATAATTAACGAGATCATGCTTGTCCCATTGCCTCTTGCAGCTTCAAGAGCCTTGATCAATTTCTTGACCTTCCATATCTCAATGTTCCTATCAGTTTCATGACCATCCGACATTGTGACAGGTAAAGACTTGTAAGTAACAGTAAAGCACCTGAAATTTTAATAGAAAATCATTAGAGAATGTGCTATGGGAGATATAAATCACTTGAGCTGCAAGAAGAAGACCCCAAGGTCAATCACAGATCCAAAGGAGAGAAACAGTAAAAGCCAGCAACTTTTAGTTCAAGACATCCAGGACTAAGTATACGACAACTGTTACAGAGCAGTTCTGCAGATGCAACAAACCTCAATAGATATATATCTGCATCTGATGAACATCAATATTATAAGAAACTGGATGATGACTCCCATTTGAAGAGTCCAAATCAATCTTAAACATGAGATTTAGTACAATAATAAATAAGAAGCTCTAAGCTGATTCAGAAAAAAATGGAAAATTACAAAGGCAGAGTTTGTAAAATGCTGCAGTCTCAAAGCGGTGATGAAAGCAAATAATGGTGACAACTAGAGCATAAAAATGCATCAGAGATGTGATGTCTTGGTCAACAATATAACATTGTGGCGTTTTTTACAAATCCACCACCGGGAATAACATATTTTTGCCAAATACACACCCTGCGAAGTAGCAATAGCACGCAAATACCCTTTAAGAGCAAGAAGCATTATAAGCAGATCTTTCTGATGTCACTGCATGGTATTTAAACCAAAAGCACTTGAAAGTATTTGAACCCCTACGAAAATAACTATTATGACCTTCCAATAACATAGGCCAAGGAAGGCCCATTATATCAACTTGGATCCCAGATTGGAAGCTGCTATTTCAATGTATGATATGTAATGTGGATCTTAAATCATAAGAATGAGGCCAAATTTTACAGCCAGCTTATGGGCCCATGCCAAAGAAGAGGCATAACGGCTATTTTCATCCTTTTCAAAATCCTGGTGTGAGGGGGTGGAAATATGATAATCCATTGCAAAGTACTCAGCAGAAATAACAACAACTTCAAGGAACTAATACACTATAGGGACGGTGAGGGAGGGGTGCAGAAACCCATATTTGTATTACCATGCTTAATGCATCAGTAAGCAGTTTGGAAATTTAGTAATTAATGATACAACCACCAAGATCTAAGTCATTCCAACAACAATAAGTTGCAGCACCAGAATTTTCCAAAATTGAATTGGACATCGTTATCAAGCCAAACACAATGCGAAAACGATATTCCCAGTATCGCACATGTATTTGACAAGCCCCTCACTTATGGGAAGAGAAAACTTGCATACGTGACAAATAAGCAACAGCAGCATAAAGGTGCACGTTATAATCCAGTAGTTTGAATCGTCGTAAGAAAATAAAGAAGAGAAATTCCATCAAAAGCAAAACTCAGCAAGATCCGTCCATTCAACTTCCGTATTCTTACTCGAAGTAAGCCCAGATCACTGTAACGGAATCTATAAACAGCATAAAATCCGTTCACTGCGCAAACCTAAGTTAGTAGTTTATAGAAAAATAAAGAATAATAAATTATTCTACAAAATTCTGTAGAGTATGACGTTCAAGAGGCCCCAATCCAAACACCAAAACTTCAGATCCAAAAGCCTTTAGTAAAAGAATCAAGAAAGTCTGCAACCGAAACAGATCCGATAAAGCCTCTTCATCTATCCGAGGAAGACAGAGAGAAAACAAAATCACAAGTCCTTTGAAGAATCAACCAATATAGGGGCGGTTTTAAGGGGAAAATCATATAAATAATTGGTGAATACCAAACTTAGAAGCTTCCAAGAAGAGAGTTAGATAAAATCGAGAAAAAGCAAGAGAAACAAGTTAAAGAAACGACAGAGAGAGCAGAAAGAGAGAGGAGATCTACCAGAAAGGCGACCGGGGATAGAACCGCCGGAAGTTCTGGAGGGGGTGAGCTTCGGGATCCGAACCCTAAGCAGCGCGTCGAGCTTAGCCACAGGTGGCGGAAGGAAGTGAAATGGAGAGGAGAAATACGTTGCTGCGTCGATGAGACTGCACCCACGAACATTCAGACCCACGGTTCTTAAAGAGTAAAATGACATATTTGCCCACCGCAAAGCCAGAAAGACTTTTCTGCCCTCTTCCTAAAAGATCCCAAATGCCCGCGCAAATCCGTACACTTGTAGTAGCATGGTCCACATCCTTGTTACTTGACAAAATGTTAGCGCCCATAAAATAGAGCCACCCCTTGGGGAGGAGATTGGTGGAACCTGTCCAGCTTGAGGTTGATAACCCTCTCCTTGCCTAAAGACCAGACGGGAACTTCTTCGTGATCACTATGCAAGTGTGGAGAGGGGCTTCCTAGTCTCAATTGTGAAGGTGGAAGGGCAAGTTCCTCTCCCCTTCTCTACAAGGAGGAGCTCATCTACTGCCACCATTGGCAGGGTAAGGAGAGCTTGATAGGGGAGGGGGAAAGGTACTCTTCAAATGGGAGGCTCCTCCCACCTACTTTGACTTCCCCTAGCCTTGCCTAAGAACTAGACAAGGAGGGACTTCCCCTTCACCCCTATATAAGCAAGAAGAGGGGCTTCTTCATACTTGACCTATGACAGTGGAAGGGGAAGCTCCCCCTCTCTCTCTTTGTCCATGTACTCTGCGCAAATCCGCACACATTTAGATGTAGTAGCATGGTCCACATCCTTGTTACTTGGCAAAATGTTAGCGCCCATAAAATAGAGCCACCCTAAGGGAGGAGAATGGTGGAACCTGTCCAGCTTGAGGGTGATAACCCTCTCCTTGCCTAAAGACTAGATGGGAACTTCTTCGTGATCACTATGCAAGTGAGGAGATGGGCTTCCTAGTCTCAACTGTGAAGGTGGAAGGGCAAGTTCCACTCCCCTTCTCTACAAGGAGGAGCTCATCTACTGCCACATAGCCATTGGCAAGGTAAGGAGAGGTTGATAGGGGAGGGGGAGAGGCACTCCTACCACCTTTGTTTCATAATTGGCAAAGAATAAACTTTGACTTCCCCTAGCCTTGCCTAAGAACTAGACAAGGAGGGACTTCCCCTTCACCCCTGTATAAGCAAGAAGAGGGGCTTCTTCGTACTTGGACCTATGACAGTGGAAGGGAAAGCTCCCCCTCTCTCTCTTTGTCCATGTAAGCAAGCGGAATTCCTTTGTTGTTGTTGAAACATGTGGTTTTTAAGTCCTACAGGTTACAAACATAGAGGGGAGTGAATAGGTTTATTCACTTTGTTGCCAAATTTCAACTCTTTTTCTGTGTGATATTACTTTTGTGAACATTCTACTACTTGATTTTAAACTAAATCCAACGTAGATATCCTTAACGATGCAATCATCACTTAATGATTTATAGTAGTTCACAACCCAAACTCAGGAGTGTTTGTATCAACTTGTACTTAAATACACTACGTAAAAAGGTCAAACAACATCTACATAAAAAAGTCACAAGGTCTAAATTACATTATTGTTGTCACAATGATTTATGCTACTCAAAAATTGAGTACATGCATAATCTTAGTAGCTTGATGTTAAAAATAAAATTTAAACAAAAAAGTTAGACGAATCATATATGCCCAGTATGTGTGAGTAGCTCAATTAGTCCTAAATTGACTTAATTTTAAAATTCAACGCTCAAATAAATTCTAAACAAGTTTTAAGATTAGAGAACAAAATCAAAATTTAGACCCACAAGTACAATATGAACATTGTAATTGATTTCTAAGTAATGGAACTCTACTTTTAACTCAACCAAGTTGTATCAAAAGATTTTTCCAATATGTTCGTGGTAGATGGATTTGAAAAATCAGCCCCAATAAGTAAAAATACATACTCAAATGTGTATTCAGATTCCTTAGAATGAACAAAATGATTTGTGAGCAATGATTCAATAATGATAAAGCAAGTAAACAATGATTTCAAGGTAACATTGTCGATAAACTTAACTCCTTGGGAAATGGCTTTTTCTGTTGATTTCAGGATTCCATACTTAGAGTGTAGGAGAGAAGAAGGAAGAAGAAGTGAATTAGGAGAGAGGTGATGACGTTAGAGAGAGAGATGGTCACGTGGAGGAGAGAAGAGAAGGAATGAATTAGGGATTTGGAATATATCCAAACCCACCCCCTTAGCCTTTGTTTATAGGTATCAATAATACATAAATTACTAATATACCCTTCACCTTCGAGAAGTGAAGAAGAGACAAAAAAATATAAGATATTTAAAATAACGCCACCTAAGCTTGTCTATGTTTTTCAACACTCCCCCTTAAGCTGGTGGTGAAAAACATCGTATATCCTCAACTTGGTACATGCAGTGGAGAAAATTTTGTAGTTAACTAACTTCGTGAACATATCAGCAAATTATTTGTGAGTTGAAACATGTTTAAGGCTTATGGTTCTTGCTTGCAAATTTTCTCTCACAAAGTAATAGTCCACTTCGATATGCTTAGTTCTCTCATGAAAAATTGGGTTGGAGGCAATGCGAATTACTGCTTGATTATCACAATAGAGTTCCATATGGTCTTCTTTGTAGGATCCCAATTCAACTAGAAGAGATTTAATCCATAAAAACTCACTTACCGTATTTTATTTTTTACTTCTCCATGTAATAAGGCTGCCTCCCACTAGAGTACAGTATCCTAAACTAGATTTTCTATCATCTGGTGATCCAGCCCACTCTGCATTGGCAAAACGTTCAACATTAAGATGACCGTGACACTTATATAAGATCCCTTGTCCTGGTGCCTTTTTCAAGTACTTGAGAATCCTTTCTAATGCTTGCCAATGAGACATCTGAGGTTTATTCATATATTGACTGACCACACTGACTGTAAAAGAAAAATCTGGTCTAATCACAGTGAAATAAATAAGTTTGCCAACTAGCTTTTGGTACTTGTCTACATCAACTTTGTTTCTCGAGCTAGTACAAAGTTTTGTATTTGTCTCTATAGGGGTGTTAGTAGGGCGACATCCCATCATTCATGTTTCTCCAAGCAAATCAAAAACATATTTCCTCTGTGATAAGATAATACCATGTTTGGACTGAAAAATTTCAATACCTACAAAATGCTTAAAAAGTCTCAAGTCATTCATTTTGAATTCATTGCATATCTTGTTTTTTACTTGACTTATGCTATCAATATCACTACCCATAAAAATAATATCATCCACATATACAACAAGTAGTACAACCCCTTTATCAGTATGTTTGGCAAATACATAATGGTTTATAGAGCACTTTGTGAACCTAAATCCAATCATTGTTTGAATAAACTTGTCAAACCAAGCCCGCAGAGATTCTTTTAGACCATATAATAATTTTTTAAGGCGACACACCAACTCCCCCTCAACCACATATCTAGGTGATTGTTGTATATAAATTCCTTCCTTAATATCGCCATTGAGGAAGATAATTTTTACATCTAGCTGAAAGACATGCCATCAAGAATTAGCAGCCAGAGATAATAAGAGACACACTGAGTTGAACTTAGCAACTGGAAAAAATGTTTCCTTGCAATCAATCCCATAACATTGGGTATAGCCTTTAGCCACAAGGTGGGCCATTGTGCAATCCAGATTTTGTTTAACAATGAATACCCCTTTACAACGTACCAGCTTTTTTGCTAGATAGTAGGAGAACAAAGTGCCATGTTTGATTATTGTAAAGAGTTGTCATTTCTTCGTCCATGGTTGTTTTCTATCCTAGATAAAATTGAGGAATAGCAAAAGAAATGGACGTAAGAAATTGGCAACAAGATGGTGATAATTTATGGTTAGATAAAAATTGAGCAATGGGGAATAGAGGTAGAATCATGGGTGCAGGTCTTAGGTTATTTCCTAAGAGCAATAGGCCGAGTATCAAATAAAGTACCAAAAATAGGGGGTAGGGAAGGAGAGCTTACCTTAGAGGAATTTGGAAATTCCATAATTGTAGTGTCGACCAATGCTTTAGGGGGCGGGGCAAGTACATCAATACGGCCATGAGTTGCAGAGTCATCAATTGTCACAATAGGTTTAGGAAACTCATTGCCTTAAGAAAAAACCAAGTGGGGCACCGGTGGTTGGATAAAAAGGCTAGTCCTCACAAAATGTGACATCATTAGAAACAAACAATTTTCGAAGAGTCGAATTATAATAGATATATCATTTCCGAGCATGAGAGTACCCCAAATACATACATTTAAGTGTGTTGGAATCCAATTTAGTAGTATATGTGAAAGTATTATGAACAAAAGAGGTACACCTAAAAACTCTCAAAGGAAGAGCAAACAACTTATGCTATGATACCATGTTGATTTCAAGATTTCGTACTGTTAAGATCTTCAACTTAGAGTGTAGGAGAAAAGTGAGGACATTAGAGAGAGAAAGAGAAAGAGAAAGAGAGAGAGAGAGAGGGAGAGAGAGAGAGAGAGAGAGAGAGAGAGAGAGAGAGAGAGAGAGAGAGAGAGTTAGGGATTTGGAAGATATCCAAATCCTCCCCCTTAGCTTTTATTTATAGATGTCAATAGTATTTAAATTATAAGTATACCCTTCACCCTAGAGAGAGTGAAGAAGAGATATTCAAAAAACAAATCTTTGAGCTCAAAAAGAGATATTTTTCCTTTTACAAGACTCAATGGAATCTCAATTAAAAAAATACAAGAAAATACTTAAAACTATTATCGAGCTATTCAAATATGAATAACTCACTTACAAATTTTGGAGACCTATCTTGCATGAATCGAAACCTAAAAATACCTTTGACAAAGTACTATAAATTTAAACGAAGTTTATATTGTTAGAATGGAGATTTAGATCTTAGAAATCCCATTTAGGGTGGAATTTCCCATATTAAAAGGTGTGGAGAAATAATAGAGCTAAAATATGGCAAGTGCATTTGAAGCATTTGTGTTTATTCTCTAGAAAAGACTCATTTGGGTATTTGGAGAGACTCATCTCTCCTACTATTAAAACAAGTCCTGAATTGCAGATTTGATTAATTCTCTTCCCAAAATCGACACAGAGCGGCTACCGTTTCAACCTCCCATTTGAAGAGCTATTTATAAACACTCTCTCGGGATGTGCTAACAGAAGCCATTAGTCTCAGGTCAAACCTCTAAAAACCCGCCACCGCATGAGTCTCCCCTTTCTCTTCCCCTTTCCCTTCTAACAAAAAATTAAATTATTACATTGAAAATAATTGAGTTTTGCCCCATGTCACAGCAATAACTAAACTAAACTCAAAGAAAAGCTACAAACATTTCCTTTCTCTCTCTCTCTCTCTCTCTGTCTCTCGCTCTCGCCCTGCGTTTCGGAGACTTTCTTTCCTTTCTTTTCTTTCTACCCCACCCAAGCCCTCCTGCTCCTTTCAATCTCTATTCGTCCCTTGAATCTGCTGTGCTGACCCTCTATAACCAGAAGTCTCCGGAACCCAATGCAGGAATCGGAAAGGCCTACAGAGCCCAATCCGATCGACCCAAGTTTGAGATCTTGGCAGCGACTTTATCCCATCCCCTCTTCTTGCACTCTCCGATCTGATGTTGGTTTCTTTCGGTCTCGTCGGACGCTTTTTGAGGTGCCCTTTTAGGGCTCATTTCGTCGCCGTGGTGACTGACAGACGGCGGCGAAGACGATGCAGCTTCGCATCTCTCCTGGCATGAGCAGCATCACCATATCGTGGAGCAATGGGTTTCTTGACTTCATGAAGATCAAAGCCGCAGCTCGCCACGTTTCTTATCGGACTCTCTTCCATACCATTCTCATCCTCGCCTTTCTTTTACCCTTCGTTTTCATTCTCACTGCAGTCGTCACCCTTGAAGGCGTCAACAAGTGCTCCTCCCTTGGTACGTTACCCTTGGTTTCTTTCTGTTATTGCTATTGAATTAACCTTTATGTCTTGAAACGGCCCCTCTATTTGGCTTGATTCGTTTCGCTTCATATCTAACGCTTCACAATTCATCACTACTAAATAATCATAGAATCCCTGCTCCTCGGCAGTGCTACGCTGTTGGATTCTTGTTTTCTTTCTTTTCATTTTATCGTTTATCTGCTCTCTGCTCATCTTTGTTCAATTTTTGAGAGATCCTAAATACATAATCCTCTTTTTGATCCGCGTCTTGATCAGTACTGGGTTCTGAATTAAATTCACGATGGCCTTGATTGTTTTCTGATTATTTTTTTTTCCTGGTTGGATTGCTCTTGATCTCCCTTCTTAATGAAACTCCATAGGTTTATACCTTCTTTTTCTAGGATTCGTAGCTCATTGAATTGTCAAAGGTATCATTCTAACTAAGCGTATTGTGTCTGACGTTTGAGTGGTTGGAAGAACTTGACCTAGATTGGATCTGAGCTGGACTTTTTTTTTTTTTTGAATTTGACTACTGGGTTGGATCCGTACACAATATGTCTAACTCGGTTGTGTGTGAATTTTCTTCTATAACTGGTGTTAGGTACAGCTAGTCGCCAATTGAAGTTGCGATGTGTTTCTGCTCTTTTAGCTGCCATATTTATAACATATTAGACATCTACGACACTTTTACAATGGAACAGGCAAGAGGCACATCTTGAACCTATTGCTAGCTTAAACAGGAGTTTAGTAGCTTTTGTGATGAAGAAACAGCTCAAATAAAAGATTGGAAACATTTCTGTAATTGTCAGCAAGTGGTCTCAATGTTGGGAATTTTACTCACATGAAGCTTCTAATTCAGTCCATATCTTGATTGTCTCTCTTATTGAGTTCAGTCCTCTGTTGATCAAGCCGTCATGCTTAATATGATATGTAAAGGGCATGTATGCATCACTTGATAGCTTCACTTGGAAAATTTCTTGTGCTATTGGCGCTTCTTAGTGTTGGTGTAATGGTTTCATATTTATTTTTGGTTTCCATTTAGTTGGATTTTCATCAAATTGTTTGACCAATTCTTAATATGATTTGTAGTTCCCAATTTGAGCCATCTTCTCTCTTGTTGAGGTCATTTTTTACATGTTTTTGATTCTCCACATGTTTGGTACCGCCTTCTTTTGGATCTCATTTTAGTGGCACATCTTGATGTGATTCATTGAAATCTGATGTATGACAATGTTGATGTATACAATACTTTTCATTTTTTTTCTTCTATTTGTTTCAGATTGCCTGGGTAGACGATTTGGACCAAGTTTGTTTCGTCGTGCTGATGATTCAATGGTAAATATCTTTTAAGATGGGTAGTGATACCCTACCAATTTTTTTGTTAATCACGTTTTTCTTTTGATGGGTATATGTGCCATGTTATCAGTGATTAAACTAACTCTTTCTAGCATTAAGATTTTTACAAAAAAGAAAATAATTAAATGTATTGCTAGTGAAAATTCTTGTGTGCATGGGGCTCCTATTTTAATCTGACATGTGTTAGAAGTTCAATTACATAATCAATCCTAACTTTATGAAGACTATTTTATGTTGTTTCCTGTCTAATCATTTGGTGTTCTTTACATAGAGGCTCGTACGAGACCTAAACGAGATCTTAAATCAGGTAAATTTGGAGGAAATCCCTGATGGGCTGAAGCTGCCAGCATCATTTAATGAGTTTGTTGAAGACGTGAAGAATAACCAATACGATGCCAAGACATTTGCCATTAGATTAAAGGCTATGGTATGATTCATTGCTTTTTCATGCTTCTGAGTTCCTCCTGCTTATATATTTAAATATCTGCAACTAATATAATATAAAAATGTTAAGCAGGTGGAAATTTCTACTACGACTTTATTTCTTCATAAAGTTGTGTGATAACAAGAGAGATTTAGCTTTGAAGTTTGTCATTTTGCATTTTTCATGGAGTTATCTACGGGGCTAGCCTGTATGGATCTCTAGGGTTATATGTGGACTTTCTAACAGTTTGCAGTGTGCTGATTGCTACTCAACAGTCATGCTGAAAGTTAGACAAAGTAGAGCCAAACTCTCTTCAAATAGTTATTCTCAGCTTCCAATTGTAGGGGGCATATGTTGGATGCATGGCCATAAAATGAATTAATCATTTTCTTCTGACTAAGTTTCTGTTGTTTTTTCTTGGATTGGTTGTTAGAAACTAAAATCATATACTAGCAGGTGTGTGCCTACTGTATGCTGACTCACAATAGTCAATTGTCTTTGTTATTGACTAGGCAGATCTTTCCAATCAAGTTTCAACTTTCTTAGTCATGAAATTTTAGAGAACAAATTTCTTTAGCCATGGATTATTGGATCTGCATAAAGTTGAAAAGTGGCTAGTGTATATAGTTTCTGTGAAAGCTTAGATTGAGATATACGCTCTTCCTTTCCTGCATCATGTTTAATCTAGTGTTCATGGAGAAGAAATTGTGAAAGCATAACATGCAGAGGGACTTTCAAATATCCACATTATCAATCATAGTCTTACACATGAAGTTTGCTTAGCATGTCTACTGCAGCCCTTAGTTCGTGTATGAGTTGCAAGCCATCATTAAACTTGTCTCTATCCTCTCCCTCCATTTACTTATTTTTTATTGATATCCTTTTGAATGCCAAAAAGATTTTATTAAGAACCACAAGGTAAACAAAAATGAGTATGCTAACAAAGCTATGGGAGAAAAGAGAAACATAATACAGAAATAGAAACAGATACAGTCATTGAAAGAAAGGTCCTTTAAACAAGATGTTGATTTCAGATGCTATACTTGAAGAGATGGAAAGAGCTGATGTGTCACAGGCTTCTCAAAAATAAAAATAGTGCTTAAGCTTCTTTTAGGCACATCTATTGTGTGCATCCTGGTAATAACAACTGGATAGTCATTTCTCAGAAAAAAGAAGACAAACTGGACAGCTCGCCTCCTTCAATCATATACTAGGGATAAATTTCATAGCTGGTAAATCTTCACATAAACCTCTCCCGCAAGAAAAGCTACTAAGAATGTATCGAAGAGTTTCTATGAAAAATGGATTGAAAGCACTGTTTGAAATTGTCAATAAGAGATGCAGGGTTCACCTCAACTGTTTTTTCTTTTTCACTGTAGACCCAAGTCTAATTCTGGATAATAAAATCCATCTGTAAGCTCCAAGTCTAAAAATAAGACCCAAGTCTGGTCTTAGTTATGCTAGGTTTGTTCTATTAAGACATTGAATGGGTAGGAAATAAAACTATAACAATGGAATAGGTGCTTGTGATATTTTAAGATAGTTTAATCATTTCAACAAGTAAGCTGAAGGGCTTGGCCAGTTACTAAAAGGCTTCAAACATTATTGAATTCATAAATTCTCAAATTTCTCTTAGCATCTTGCATATCACCCTTAATCTGTTTCTTATCACCGTCATATATTTGCAATTTGCCGTCAATAAGGTGGCTCATTTCTATATCTGTTGTGTAATTTTGTAAATCTCAGTCTGTTGGAATGAAATTGTGAGTTTGTATTATGGCATTACTTCTTCTTTTCTCATTTTTCTGTTAATTTAAATTTCTTTTTCAGATTGAGAAACTTGAGAGGGATTTGAGGGAATCCAAGCTGGCAGAGCTGACAAACAAGCATTTTGCTGCAAGTGCCATCCCAAAGGGCATTCACTGCCTCACCTTGCGCCTCACTGATGAATATTCATCCAATGCTCATGCTCGTAGACAGCTACCTCCTCCTGAGTTACTTCCTTTGCTCTCGGATAATTCTTACTACCATTTTGTCATAGCCAGTGATAATATTCTTGCAGCTTCTGTGGTGGTCAACTCCACAGTGAGGTCCTCCTCAAACCCCAGAAGGATAGTGTTTCATGTAATAACTGACAAGAAGACTTATGCAGCCATGCATTCATGGTTTGCATTGAACCCTCTGTCTCCCGCTATTGTGGAAGTTAAGGGGGTCCACCAGTTTGATTGGCTGACAAGGGAGAATGTGCCTGTGCTCGAGGCAGTTGAGAAATTTCATATGGTGAGAAACTATTACCATGGGTCCCATATTACTGGGGTAAATCCCAATTTGGGTCCAAGGACTTTTGCTTCAAAGTTGCAGGCTAGAAGTCCAAAGTACATTTCTCTACTCAACCATCTCCGAATATATCTTCCTGAGGTACTTATATATCTTTTAAAAACTTGGAATATATTAGTTTGCTCTTTCTTCAGACCAAGTTGTAGTTTTTGACGCAAGAATGTTGGGTTTTTTTTCTAAGCGCACCCGCTGAACAAAAATGACTTAGATATTTCCTAGTAATTGTTAGTTCATATTCATACTTGGCCTATAAAGAGATGCTTGTTCCACAAATGGTTGTTTGTACTTGTGAACTGGTGTTTTGGTTGTTAACTTCTATTCTTTTCATTGGCCGAAACTGTAACCTTTGAGAACTGAGTCTTTGTATTTTTTCAATTATCCCGAGCTGCATTTTCTGATGAGTCTCACATTACTGACAAATCCCACTTCAATTATACAATTTGGACAGCTCTTTCCAAACCTTGATAAAGTCGTCTTCCTAGATGATGATGTTGTGATTCAGCGGGACCTGTCTCCGCTGTGGGATATTGACCTTGGTGGCAGGGTCAATGGGGCCGTGGAGACGTGCAGGGGAAAGGACGAGTGGGTGATGTCAAAGCACTTCAGGAACTACTTCAATTTCTCTCATCCCCTTGTTGCAAAGAATCTGAACCCTAATGAATGTGCTTGGGCCTATGGGATGAATGTTTTTGACTTGCGTGCATGGAGGAAGACTAATATCCGAGAAATTTACCATTACTGGCTGAAGCAGGTAATATATTCCTATCTCATGTAGTTAATCTTGTGAAATCAACAGTCTTGATATCTTGTATTTTCTTATATTGTACCATTTACAAAGCTATAACCTTCTTAACTGTAGAATTCTTGCTTATAAAGATATCTCAAGACATGAATGTTTGGTTGCAGAATCTGAATTCAAACTTGACAATGTGGAAACTTGGAACATTGCCACCAGCGCTCATAGCATTCAGGGGACAGGTACAGCCCATAGATTCCTCATGGCATATGCTTGGTTTAGGCTACCAAAATAAAACTGACCTTGATATGGTGAGGCAGGCTGCTGTTATCCATTATAATGGCCAGTCTAAGCCATGGTTAGAAATTGCATTTGATCATCTTCAGCCGTTTTGGACGAAGTATGTGAACTACTCCAATGGCTTCATAAAGAATTGTCACATTATGGAGCCTTGAGGGTAGATCAGTTATGGAAAGAGAAAAATTAAGGGAGTATGAAAGAGATGAATTACAACTGGGCAGATGGTTACTGCTTCAAATTTTCAGGAAATTCATAATGAACAAAATGAGATATTTCATGCAGAGATAATGGAGCCACCCCCCCTTCCACACCAAGGCAGGATTGGTGTGGTTTTTGGTGCCACTAAGAGATATATTATTTTCATTTGTAACATAGTTCATTTTTTTTTCAAGTTTTTTTTTTTTTACCTGCAAGTGGTATCTTGATACTCACTTCTCATTGTGAAGAAGGAGTATGGTACAAAAGTATATTGTTTATTAGATTGGCACTGCCACAAAATCTGGGGGTGGATGAGATAAGAATTCGGTTAATCGATGCAAGAAGAGCAGCTAGGAAGGTTCTATATGAAGCATCCTATTTTTCCTTCACTTATTCTTCCTATTTTTGTGTTGTTTCTTCTTTTTTGTCCCCATTTTTTTTGGCTTTTCCTTCTTCATGTATTCATTTAATGGCTGTAGTTGCAAGGACTGTGTTACAGGGGGCCCATATTGTGGGAAACTTTTAGGATCTTCTTGTTACCATTCATCAGATATTAAAATTATGTAGATAATTCTTTTGCTCATTCTCGTGAAGCATAATCTTCTCGATAAGTTTCTATTGTTTGGCAAGCAGAGAATCATTGAGAGAAAAAAAAATTAACGAGAAACTCACTGTCTTTTAGTTAATAAACTTTCTCTTACAAATTGATGGCATTTGGGAACAAAAAGGTGAGGGGGTTGGAGCACTAGCTCCTTCCCTTCTTGCTGAATGTCATGATGACTTGTTGGCTTTCGATGAACAGTCTCAAACCAACAGTTACAGAGCTTTGAGATCTTGCTTCTCCGCAGTATGATGTTGACAATTTTCTCTTGAAATCCTTGTGAACATGATCGATATTGCTTTTCTCAAGACGAGGGCAATGAAGGGTTTCTCTCACTGAAGCCAAGCCATCTCTTGTCGTGGTATTGAAAGTAGCACTTGGTTTGCTAAAGAATATCATCTAGTTAGTACATATCCTAATTGATGTATCTTGTACTCTTTGAGTGTTTAGCCTGACGGCTTTTGCTGATATCAACTTTGTTGATTCAAAGTTTAAAGAAAAATACTAGTTGAAATAGCAACTTGAGAGTAATGGATTGACAATGGATTAAATTTCAATTCAATGTGATAATTTATTATTTGCGTTTTTCTCTTTCTCATTCTCTTAATTATCGAAATCTACAAAAAAAAAAAAACAAATAGAAACTCGAGAGAAAATCTTAATTATCGAAACTTTAGAATATTGTTAATTTTCTTTTATTTTTTTATTTTCCTCATGTATCCAAACAAGAAAAATTATATTTCACTTTCCTCATTTTGTTCATTATGAATTTCCTGAAATTTAAGAGCAGTAACCATCTGCCCAATTGTAATTCATCTGTTTCATCCTCCCTTAGTTTTTCTCTTTCCATAGCTGATCTACCCTCAAGGTTCCATAATGTGACAATTCTTTTATGAAGCCATAACAATATCATCATTTTACATTCCTGAACAGAACCCTTATTTGAAAACAGGGCATATTCATATCAACATTGGAAATCACATGTTTCATTCAGCAAAAACCCAAGCATGTGATTTGAAGAAACTTCAAGTCTTCCACCCACCAGAATTGAACTAAAGCGTGCATGCATGCCTCCATCACTCTCCCATTAATTATTAATTCTAATAAGTCAGTTTGCTACTTAATACATTCTCAAAATGTTAAAAGTTGAATCATTTTCTTTACTTAATAAATCCAAAGAAACCACTTTGTTTAATAAATTCCAATCAGATGGAGACTTCCCTGTTCAATAATTCTTTTTTAATGAGATCGATTCTTCCAATGGCCAAGCAGAGAAGAATCTGAATTGCTCCATTGACAACCCAACCACCATTTACCATTTTTTTTTCCTTAAAAAAAAACGCAAGAATACAACGAGGATCTGAGGTGAGCGAGCTGCCTCTGAGAGCAGTAATTATTGTTGTTGGGTCTCTCTTGTTAAAGCATCCCTGATCTGCAGTATTATTGTGCTAATTAAAGAATTATTTAGTGGTGTACGTTACGCTGTCACCACAATGTCATGGTACACGTTAGCGGGGAGCTGTGGAAGGGAAGTTTTAGAAAGAAAACAAGCAGCGATTGTCTACTTCCATGGTCTTAGGAGGTTGAAGGAGAAGGCAAAGGGCGGATTTATTGACCACAGATTGGATGACTTTGAAATCTCCGAAAACGCCTTGTTTTTGAGGGTTTTATTATGCCCCCTCTATGGACTACGTGTACAGATATCTGCTTACGCTTGCATTTCTGCACCTGAATTGGCAAAGGGGAGGACCCCAGATCAGGTATTGGGACCTGAAACAAAACCATTGAAGGGATTTCGGCGGTTTTGCGTCTGTAGGCACCGAGAAAGTAAATACGGTTCTTCCTGAATGATAACGGTATTATCATAAGGTGTTTGAGTTTCTGGATTCGTCTAGGATAAATCCTTTGAGTTAACGGGCTTGTTTCTGGTTGAGGAAGGAATTTACTTTCGAGATTCAATTATTCTTGTGTTTTCAAGCAGATCCAAGGTACGTTCCGTTCCTTTGTGGAAAGACTCTGATTTATACTCGGGTGGTTTTGGTATCTCTGAAAGATGGGATGGAGTACCGGTGCATTTCGCGTAGTTCAAAACATTGAACCGGAGAGATTCCAATGGTCTGTCGTGTTTTGTTAGATCACTTAATTTTTTTACTGTTAAGCATCTTCCTTTCCTTTTGATGAGAAAGCGGGGAGATTCAGTGGTTTTTGAGTTTTACTTTGAAGCTTACAAGTTTTCTACTCTATTGATACAGTTCTCACGAGTAAACCCAGTTGGAGATTTTGGGTTGGCTCTTGCCTAAAGAAGCTGTGATATCGTTGGAGAATGTCTAGCCTGCAGGAGCAATTGGAGGTCAAATTTAGATTGCACGATGGTTCAGACATCGGTCCCAAAAAATTCCCTGCTGCTACAAGTGTAGCCACAGTGAAAGAGAGCATTCTTACTCACTGGCCTAAAGGTCTGTTTATTGTTATCTTAAGGAAAAGGAATTCTCGATTTACTAGTTGATATTTAACTGATTGCTCCACTAATCCCCAAGACAGCAGCATCTAATAACTGATATGTATTTTTGTTGGGCATCGAGCTATGCTGTTTTCTTAATTCTGTTTCCTTTGATTGCTTCTCGGTTAATTCTTCCAATCAATGTGCTATGCTTATTAGGGAACTTGACTTAAGTTGTAAGATCCCTTGTTAATGTTGGATGCTCTCGTTTGAGAATAATTTCTTCTGCCAAATTCTTGTAGTTATGCTTATATCTGCGGTGAAGTTGTTTGATGATGTAGCTTCAGCCTTCAGGTTTTGTTTTCATGATGATGTAATGAATTTTATTTAGGAAAATGTAATTTCTGCTTCCTAAACAACATTTTGATTAATGAATACTAGTACAGACAGAAAAATAATGCTCATATGAATCTCGTGGTCACTGTCGTGTGGACGATACTTGGAATCTTGAGAAAGTGGAAAGGATGAATGATTCAAGGGATTAGAGAATGCTATACCAGTTTGTTCAATTCTTAGACACCTATTTTCAAAACCAAGAAGTAGAAAGTTTGTGTTAGTAGGGGAGCATTATTTGAGGAAAACACTAAGGGAAGCTCGACAAATTTATATTTCTATGCAGTTAAAAGGAAATAGTTTGCAAAGAGTTCTATTTACTAGAGAGATTTTTTGGGCAAATTTACCCCTCTCCAAATGAATCAAATTAGTCATTTTTTGAAAAAAAAAAGCCATAATCATTAAATTGGCTCCTTTGGATGTATTACATTCCTAGAGTTATTGAGGGAGGGAATGTAAAGAAAAATATACATAATAGAAAGCTAGGTAACATAATGATTTTTGTGTCACCACTAGTTTGAATTTACTAGAGGGCTCTAAACAAATGAAATATTACAGGAGATAGACAGTTGCAATAATTAGAATTATTTGATTTATTTCCTCCATACAATAAAAGAAAAAGAAACAGTGATTTTATTAAGCTCCCTCATCTTATGTTTGTTGGGCATTTGCTTCATTTTTTGCTTCAATCTACAACGTGCAGATCTCATGTTTTTGTAGCATCAGAGCTAAGTCTTGGGAGTTTCTCTTCTAGTTTATTTTGCTTTGCATGCTTCAAGGATTTAAGGGACCTTAACATAACTGTATTTTGATTCTTCAAAAAGAATTGAGTTGCTTTTATTGAGACTCCCTTCAAGCTGGTTAGATATTGCACTTGAAGATCGCCAACTCTTTCTTGTTGTCATTCTCTTGTATGCTAATTTCATATCATGTTTCTATGTTTGCTAATGAGGTTAAGCAATGGACTATGGTTTTAGCAGAGAAAGAGAACGGCCCAAAAACCGTGAACGATGTCAAGTTAATTAATGCTGGCAAAATATTGGAGAACAATAGAACGTTAGGTGATTGCCAGAGTCCCTTGTGTGACGTAGCTGGAGGAGTCACTACGATGCACGTGGTCGTTAGACCTCCACCATCAGAAAAAGGATCTGGTATGTTTAACATGTTTACCACTGTTATCAAATTTAATGGCATCAAACATCGTTTCTTTTGTATGATTAGAGCATGGCTAATTTATGCAACTTTGCTGGCCTTCTACACTTGGAACTGTGTCAACTTCCCTTTAAGAATTCTTTCCTCTTTATCTGTCTACTGTAGACGTGAGGGTTTGATCTTTTCATTTTGTTGAAGAAATTAGAAAATTGGACAAGGGAGAAATATGAACATATAATCAATGTAATTTTGCCTCCTTTTTCAGAACTTCCTAATTATATTATGCATATATTTGTTTTTCACAAAATCTTAAAGCTAGTTTCAACTGAAATTGTTTTTTTTTTTTTTTTTTTTTTTTTTTGCGTTCAACAGAGAAGAAGCCACAGAATTCACCAAATCAAAGCAAATGTGCCTGTGTTATATTGTAGTGGGTGTTATATCGGAGGAAGCAACAAACTTTAACAGGTGGCCCTTTTTCCGTTTACTCGAAGAATTTTCACTGTAAGGCTATAGTTAATGTTTTATGTTCCTTGAAGTATAGAGATTTGCAGCTGAAACAGAGATTGAATTGAGAGAAACATTTCTGCTCCTTGACCAAAGGGATAGGCTTGTCAAGGGGTGCGCTTCCCACATCACAACTGGTTTCTTCTACAAAAGATCAATTCCTTGCCTGCAAGAGTGCCTTTTTTGGTCCTGTATATCTTGCCATTGATCCATTCTTATGGTTGGCTGGACCATGTCTATTCAGTTTGTCCTGATGCTTTCTTGTTACTATCTCTTTGTTTTATTTGTCTTCCCAAAACCAATTGATATTTTTGGGAATTTTATGTTGGTGGAATAAGATGGGATTGGATGAAATTTCATTTCGGATTATAGGAATAACCAAGGTGTTATGGCCACGGGATTTGACTTGTGTCTCTGCAACTGACTGCCTGAATTAGACGAGGGAGGCGGCTGGGAATCGATATAGTAGTGAGAATGGCGATGGCTCCTCTGTCAGCTTCGAAAGAGACAAAGGAGAAGGCAAAACCCCTCCTTGTTGCCTGGTCACCTGACTCTTTGCAATCTCGTTTTCTTTCATCATTATCTCATTTCCACTAACTATTTTTAAGAATAATAATGGTCAAATTCTCATTTTCTTTTCTAGGGTTTCCTAACAGACCCTTACCGCTTCTTTCTGGAGTCTTTTTATGTATATTTACAACCAGTTTTTAAATGTAAATACATAAATACTTTAGAATTGAATCTACTAAAATAAAAAGGCCAATACTACTCATAATCTAAGGTCCCAAAGGTTAATTATAACGATACTCATAAAGATTCTATGATAACTTTAATTAGATTACACAAGTCTAAACCCGCAAGGGATTCTATAAAAACTAACTAGACTTTATAAACTTAGACTCATAACAGAGATTTTTAGCACTCAACTATAATCACAATGGCTTTACCAAAGAAACAAGTTGAAGATTGGTCTTGCCTACATAAGGCTTGAGCAAATCATAAGCAAGGGTTACTTGCCCACATAAGACCAACTTTACAGTACCCAATCTTAGATGCACAATCAACATAGGAAGCAACTCAATTAATCATGGATAACTTTGACTTCAAAATGTAAATTTTAATTTGGGTAAAAAACAACAACTTAAATAGGAGATATCTTAATATTGTAAAAGCAAAAATTGAATTGAGAAAAAACAATATTTTGTCTTTTTCTAAAATTCAATGAAATCTTGATAATAAATAATAAAAATATAATTTTTATATTGAGTTGTTGAATGCATGTATTTGTAACTTATAACTTTGGAGTCCTAGGGAAGTCATATCAAAGCTTAAAATATTGTTCAGTGGTCTACTTGTTCTATCTAGGCTTTCAAGTCCTAAAGTTTTCTATGCAAATCTTGTTCAAACAATTTGATCTTGTTGGAACACATTTTCACTTGGGGCTTCATTTCTTAAAATATTGTTCAAACACAAAATGTTATTGGAATACTTCATTCCTCAGTTGTTTCAAATATTCCAAAGCTTGAGTTAAAATGGATTATGGTGATAATAAATATGATCTTAGGGTATGTTTCGAACCCTTGCTCCAATTCCTCCACTAACCTCTTTCTCTATTTCACTTACGCTAGGTAAAATATGCAAAAACCCGTTAGTGCCCTTTGTAAGTTGGGAGGGAAAGTAAATTACAAATATAATATACTTTCCCATGTTTTAGGCATAACGTGAGGGAAAGTGAATTCAGAGGCATCGAGCTCTGAATTCACTTTTCGTCCTTCAATTACATAGGGCTGTCGAACAAAAGTTTTTTGGAGAAATTTTTTTTGGCTCCTATCTCTCTCGTGCTCTTCAGCGATTTCAATCACCACCACCCCCCCCTGCAACCTCTCCCCGATGTTCGCTAACTCTCTTCCTCTCACTGTCCCCAACACTGACGATCTTCGGCAACTTCTTTCCCCTCTCTGTAACCTCTCTGACTCAATTTGAAAGAAACTAGGGTAAACCCTTCTGCCTGGAAATCGATGGTTATTCTTCTTATTGTTTCTGAATCGTTCATCTGCTTCTCATTTTAATTTTTGGAATCATTCCTCTGCCTTTGCAACCTCTCTCACTGGATTTGACATAAATTAGGGTTCTTCATTATTTTTAAGCACTGAGATCTTAATCTGTGTTCATTTTTTTTAAAGACCTAAATCTGTGTAAGAGTAGATGTGGGGTGGTCCAATTCCTGGTAGAACTCCATGCCCTTGTGACGATTGTTTTGATTTAAAAAGTGCAAGATGAGATCATGTGTTGAGTCCTTCATTGGAAATTTTTTTAAGAACTTTTGGTTCTGTAATTGGATCCACAATGCATTTATCCTATTCTGGGCAAATAAATTCAATAAATCCTCTTACTTGCCTACCTCCATCATAAGAAGGAACTTAAAACTGGTTATTAATTTAGTTGATAGCGGCATTGGTGACTTAGTTACTTGGTCTGAGGGTGGGTTAACTCAGCCTTGTTAATTGTAGCATCTTCTTTGTCTATTTTACCCCTTTTGGTCACGTTGATATTACAATTGCAAAATTAAGCGCTCCTCTTCAGGAGCTTAGACTCATCACTGGTAGATTCTTCTCCCCTCTGGTTTCTAAGGGTGACCCTGCTATGGTTAATAAGTATTATTTTCTTCTTGAGCCATGAATGTAAGCATGAGTTCAAATGAGGGTCCATGATAGGGAGACAAAGCTAAACAACTAACCCTTTTTGTATTCAATTTTTAGTTCTCTTTAGCCTCAATTTTTTTTATCTTTATGCATTAGCCTTTTATTTTCTTTGTCACTAAGTCATTTCATGTTTTAGTGGCATTTACTATTTTTAAGTGGTATGGGGGGATTTGTCTTCCTTTTTTTCTTCTCCTCCCCCCTCCTTTACTTTTTTTGAAGAACAAATTATTCTTGATTCATTGTCTACTTATTATGAGTTTTAGATGGTTGGAAGGAGGAAAGGTAAAAATAGTATAGATGAAACTACAAAGAGAGCATACAACACATGGACGTGCGACGAAGACAGTAAAATGCTTGATTTGCTCATTGAGCAAGTCATTTTGGGTAACAAATTACCTAATGGATTCTGGAAACATGAAGTTTTCAACGATTGTGTTTGTATGTTTAATTTGAACACAATGAACCAAAAGACAATTGAACAGTTGAAAAACCGCATGTAGACTTGGAAAAAAATCTATTTGATCGTGAGTACATGCTTCAACACTACCAGAAAGTCACCGCAAGTCAGACAATGTGACAAGATTACATAAAGGTTGGTAAACGTAACATATAATGTTATGTTTCTTGCTTTATTAATCAGGATTTTAAGTATTTTAAGCGATAACTTTTCATGTAGGCGCATAGAGAAGCCGATAAGTATAGGTGGGAAGGTTGTCCACTATGTGAAAAATTGGTTTTAGTTGTTGAAAATTCTATTGTCGTGGGGATAGCAAGTCAAACAAGCATTGAGTCAGAAGACAACATTCCAAATGCTACAAAAGGGTCAATGATTGAGGACATAGATGAAGATGATGCAATTAGGGAGATCCCAACACCTAACAATATAGTCTCCAAGTGAGGCTCCTCCTAGAAGCAAAGCACCAAGAAATGTTGAGAGTAGGAAGAGATCCAAACCATTAGATGAAAATACTAACAGGGTCGTTGAGGCAATTAACAATATGTCACCAAACCTTTTGCATATCTTTAGTCCTGTACATGTCAATGCACAACTTCCATGGTTCAAAGTTATCGAGGCATTACCTAACTTGCCTAGAGAAGTCAAATTTTGTGCCCCAGAGTTGATCGACACCAAAGATAAGAAGGATATGTTTGTCAAGATGAAACAAGAAGATCGGTATGACTGGTTGATGGCTAAATTCAATGCAAAGTAATAGACTTACACAAATGTTGACAGTTTTAACTGATATTTATGAGACAGATTTGATTTTGTATGAATGACGTTGATTATTGAGTATTTGTGGTAAACACTGAATGTGTATGTAGTGTAAAAAAATGTGGGTAGAAATTTAATGTGGTTTTTGTATGACAAAATAGTTGAAAATTATTATTGTTTGTGTTCAATACGTAGATGTTGAGACGTCTTTAATGGTGCAGGTTGTGTTAACATGTTCAGACATAAGTAATTGAATGTGTTTGAACCATGTTTTCATTATTGAATGTCAGTATTGCAAGTACCCATGGAGAATCTAGCAGATAAGGAGAAAATATGTATTTGTATCGTAGCTTACACAGTTGTACTTGTCCTTGTCAAGTTATACTTAAATGATTGTAATAAACAAGTACAACGTTTTTATCATATGGGTAGTCTACGATATTTAAATAAAGCATTAGAAATATCGCTTATTAAATTTTGAAAAGTGTATAGGACGAATCAAACTATTTTTCTCAAGTTGGCTGGAATTTTGAAAAATAGAGGACCCTTATTTGATACAAGGACAATATCTATGGAAGAACAACTTGCATATTTTTATATCACTACTGGTCAACAACAATCGTACAGTGTCACCTCAGAGATGTTTGAAAGATCAAATTGGACAATTAATATTTATTTTAACAAGGAGTTAGATGCTATTATCAAACTACAATCTGATTACATCAAGCGACCTTTAAGTCGTACTCATTCAAAGATCTTGAACAGTGATATCTATTATCCATATTTTAAGGTAAATATAAAGTCGTTTGATGAATAATTTTCAGTTACTATCAAATATATGTTTGTATTAATAAATTTTTTTATTAGGATTGTATTGGTGCCATTGATGGTACTCATATTAAAACACATATCTCGTTTGATTAACAAGATTCTGGAACAGGAAGGGTTTCCTCTCATAGAACGTAATGGCAACATGTATATTTGACATGCAATTCACATATATACTTGTTGGATGGGAGGGATCAACAACTGATTCATGTGTATTGAAGTTAGCATTAACCAGACGAGATTAACTTTATGTTCCTGAAGGTAAATGTCACATCTCTCTATATAGTCTACTTAAATTTATTATTTTTTATTAGATTATAATAGATATATCTTATCGTAGGCAAATATTATTTGGTACATGCTGGATATACAAATCTTCGGGGGTTTTTGGATCCCCATCGAGGGACTCGTTATCACTTGCAAGAATTTGGAAATAGTACTCCTACGGATGAAATAGAATTATTTAACTAAAGACAGTCATCTTTACGGAATACTATTTAGCATACATTTGGGGCTTTAAAAGCTCGTTTCAAGATATTAAAAGATGTTTCTCCTTTTGATTTTGATGTCCAGGTAAAAATTGTGATTGTTTGCTATATATTGCATAATTATATACGCATGAAAGATTACATAGATTTATTTGAAGATGAAGAAGATTATTAAGTAAAGATTCTGGTGGAGAACATTGTGAAGATAACAATGAAAATGAAAATGAAAATGAAGACAGTGATAGTAGTGATGATGTTGAGGATGATGTGGACACTCAAAGAAATACTGAGAGGGAGTCTGCAATATAATCTACCAGAGCATCGTATTTTCAAGATGTATTAGCAATTCAAATGTGGCATAATTATTGACTATTATGTTTTAACGCCATTAAATATTTTTTGTGTTGTATTTTGTATGTACAATTGTAGTTTTTTATTAAATAGGTGATTGAGTTATATTTTTATTATTTTTATTTTTATTATTATGATGTTTGTGCAGTACGTTTGGTAATGAATTTAAACAAATATAACTACGTATATACGTTAGTTTAAGAGTGAGAATTTAAACACTTTTAATATAATAATTGCATTAAGGTTTTGGATATTATAAAAGTAAGTATTTTTGTAAATATTTTAATTTTTATAAATTAAGTTAATAAATGAATATCTAATATATATTAAGTTAATAACTATTTTATAATATCCTTTTTATATAATTATTTCATATTTAAATATTAAAAAATTACATTTTGATTATAGTTTTAATAATATAAAGGTAAGCATTTGTTTAATTGTTATATTTAATATATTTTATTTATTAATTAATATTAATTTAATTTTTTGAAAGTCAGATATATCAAAATATTTTATTTAATAAATAATTTATCTGCACTTTACACCGCACTTTCCATTGTGCACACTAACACAAACAAGTACTTTACACTGCACTTTACATTGTGCATATTAACACAAACAAGTACTTTACACTACATTTTCTATTACACAAACAAGTACTTCACTTTCTCTCTCACTATCACGGGGGAAAGTAGTTACACTTTCCCCAGCACTTCCAAAGTGCACAACCCCCCCACCCCCCATCTCTTGAAACAACCCCTCTATTTGGCTTGATCCGTTTTGCTTCATATCTAACGCTGCTTCATAATTCGTCACTGCTGAATAATCATAGAATCCTTGCTCTTCGGTAGTGCTACATTGTTGGATTCTTGTTTTCTTTCTTCTCATTTTTTTGTTTATGCTGCTCTCTTCTCATCTTTGTTCAAGTTTTGAGAGATCCTAATGACATAATTCTCTATTTAATCCACTTCTTGATCGGTACTGTGTTTTGAATTAAATTCATGATGGCCTTGATTATTTTCTGATTATTTTTTTACCTGGTTGAATTATTGGGGGAGTTAGTGCACTTTGCAAAGTGTTGGGGAAAGTGGGAAGGAAAGGATAAGTACTTTCCCCAATGAAAGTGAGAGTAAAAGTGAAATACTTGTTTGTGTGAGTGTGCGCAATGGAAAATGTAGTGTAAAGTATTTGTTTGTGTTAGTGTGTACAATATAACGTGCAGTGTAAAGTGCTTATTTATGTTAGTGTGCACAGTGGAAAGTGTTGTTTAAATTGCAGATAAATTATTTATTAAATAAAATATTTTGATATATTTGACTTTTAGAAAATTAAATTAATATTAGTTAATAAATAAAATATATTAAATATAACAATTAAACAAATACTTACTTTTATAATTGTAATAAAATTGTATTTTTGTAATATATAAATATGAAATAGTTATATAAAAAAGATATTTTATTATATAAAGTTAGTCTATTAGTAATATCAAAAAAATATTAATTTATTAACTAAATATATAAAAAGTTAAATAATTACAGGGGGACCATGTTGTGGGAAACTTTTAGGATTTTCTTCTTACCATTCATCAGATATTAAAATTATGTAGATAATTCTTTTGCTTCATTCTCGTGAAGCATAATCTTCTCGATAAGCCTCTCATCAAACGCTTGAATCACAGTTTTAACTGGGCTTATTAAAGACTTCGTCAAAACAGAGCAAGAGGTGAAAGAAGCGTAATTCTGGGCTAGCATTGCTGTTTCAGTTTGTATGAAAAAAGAATGGGGGCGAAGTTTCTCCTCCGATGGGTTTGAGGAAAGGGGTGCAGCACTCGCCCCTTCCCTATTCGCCGGCGGCGGAAGAGAGGAACCTATTGTTGCTTTTGAATGTCTCGATGACTGGTTGACTTTCAATGAACAGAGTTTTAAGCTCCTGCTTCTCGGCATTACCATTTTTGACGATTTTCTCTTGAAATCCTTGTGAACATGATCAAGATGAAGGATTGCCGAACCATCTCTTGTCTTGGCTTTGTCAACTAGACTGTACTTTTTCGCTTTTACCCTCGAGGCTCCATAATGTGACAATTCTTTATGAAGCCTTTGGAGTAGTACACATACTTGGTCCAAAACTGCTGAAGATGATGAAACGCAAATTCTAACCCTGGCTCTTAGACTGACCATTATAATGGATAACAGCTGCCTGCCTCACCATATCAAGGTCAGTCTAATTTTGGTAGCCTAAACCAAGCATATACCATGATGAATCTATGGGCTGTATCTGTCACCTGAATGCTATGTGCGCTGCTGGCAACTTTCCAAGTTTCCACAATCTTTGATTGGAGGGAACTATGGACTCCTCAATACAACAACAATGGTTCCTAACCCAGATTATTACAGGTATAATTTTTTTTAATTTTCTCCTCTGTTTTTCTTTCTTTCTGAAACCTTACACCCCGGCCTAGTAACCCTCATTAGTGCACTTCTTTTCAACTTTCTCTGCTTTCAACTGAAATTTCCTTTGCTCTTTCAGACTGGAATCACAATGTTGTTTATCAATCTCTCCAACTCAACGAAGACTTGAACATATACCCAGCAACTGTTAGCTTCCAAGTAGCAGGAACAGAACAAAGAGAAGAATTTTTGTTCTCAAGTTTAATTGAAAATACGTGCCGAGGATATTGCTAGTTTAGGACTTACATGTGCATTAACCATGTTACCATTGTTTTAAAATTTTTAATGAAGAACATTACAACCATTTTGTTTTTTCTCTGTTTTCCTTTCTCAGCCCAAAAGAAAGGGAAAAAAATCTCTGTATCTTAAATTTGTAACTAATATTGCTACTACCGCCTTCAGCCTATATTCTGAAAAAATAGTAAAAAAGGCAAAGAGTCATCAGTATCTGCACATATTTTTATTTTTTTTGGCCAGAAACCGGCAAAGGCTTTATCAACTGTATGGAACAATTATGTTCTTTCAAACATCCTCCGTGTATCTTAACAGGGAATGTCAGTGGGTTAACATGGCCTTTTAAACAGTTGCTTCAATATTGAGCTGGCGCCTTATTCTCCCACACTGGCTTCTCACATTAAGACAAATAGTGTTCTGCTGTTCTCTAATACTTGGCGACAGAATTGGGAGGGACAACATGAACAGCAACTCATGCACAAGCTTGAGCCTCGAACTTGGGGACTGAGACAAAAGCTATAGACCAGGGGGCAACAGATATAGGCAAGGTTGAATCAACTAGTACTGGGCCCAGGGGTGGAATATTCCCATCCTCTGTGAGCTGCAAAGGCACACCATTAAGGAGCATAGTTTGGCTTCGGATGTAGCCATCCATTGCGGTTAAATGGTACTCTTCCCTCACCTCTGTATTGTCTGATGCTTTTCTTCCAACCCATGCAACTGCCTTCTTAATACTTCGAGTGAAAGAACTGCCTCTTTCTCCTTCAATCGTTTCTCCAGTCCTGATCTGGACATTTATGTCATTGTAGACAGTAACTCTGGATTCCGTCGTGTTGTGTAGATTCAGTAATAATAGAGTAACACCTTCCTGCAAATTTATCAACTGAATTGATTTAAAAAGTACACATGAACATTGAATCTGTTCAATATCCTAAGAAAATCCTTAACCCTAAGAAGGTAAGAGCTTTAGTAATTCAAATGCTGCTTGCCTGCATTTATTACAATTTGTCTATGAGTGAGCACCAAGAACTAATCAATGTAAGTACCCATGCTAGTCCCTTTTTTGTTTATGACCACTAGCAAATAAAGCTTGCCCGGACTCTCTGTCTCTGTCTCTCTCTGGTTGTACTGGATTACAAGAGATCCGAAAGCTTTACCAGCCAGAACCAGCTCAAAAGTAAAGGTCATGATGGCTCAGTTGAAGTGGGTAACACATCAACTATGTCCTCAAATTAACAGCATTACTCAGTCATGTTTCAAACGGTAAGCATCTATTAAATCTTATCATGTGAAACCAAACAGCTAGTTTGGAAAGAAAAAGATCTCTGGTTTAGGGTCATACTTTTCCTTTTGAACAATGGGCATATACCCTTAAAAATGGGGATCCATTGTAATCAACACTGAGAACATCTTTCCCCATCAGGCGATGCCATAGAAGTGCGCTGGTTACAGCAAGAGAAGTAAACTCAGTTTCAACATTCTTCAAGGACAAAGTTCATAATCAGTAATTAGTAGTCTCCATTACCTGTAGTAATCAGGATTTGGTACAAAAGTTGTTGTGTTAAGGAGACCATAGTTGCCACCTATTAAAGTCTGTCGACAATACACCTTGGTACCATATTTGGCTGCCATTGCAAGTTGATCCAGGTACCTACCTTCCATTAAAACATGTAAGAAAAGATAGAGAAAGGAACATGAAAGACCAATAGAAGATCGAGAGAGAGAGAGAGAGAGAGAGAGATGGGGCCATTGAAGGAAGACACCTACCAAAAGCTGTTGACAAAGGTGTTGGACACCAAACGGCCTCCACTGTTGTAGGCCCCACCAGATTCACCAACCCAAGCAGAAGTCCATGGACCATGTCTTTGAATTGTGAGTTGCAAATTTTCAAATGTTCCTTTTATGCCATTCAGATGGTGTGGGTCCAATATCTTCTCTACAAGATGGGGATCACTACCTGAGAGGAAGGATGACTGCATCAAATGATGGGCACTGAAAGTGTATAAAATTCAGTGTATACCTAACTCAAGTAGAAGATAGAAATCACGAGGTTCTAATTAACTACTCAACATTTGCACATATGAACTCGAAGTAGGCCAGCAGACATGTATCTTGTTCAAGTAGATTTGCAAATTTCATCACTTATATTTAATTACTGTTTGACCAGCGTAGTCCATGCATCTGATTCTAGATTGTAACACTACCGGGTAATACATGGAAATTGTGCCCTTTTGTGCTTGGACTCCTTAATTGATGGAACAATAAGTCACTTCTACCCTATGTTAGGAAGACCCATAGTGCCTGTATTAGATCTTTAAAATTCAAGAATATAATTTTTAAGAAAGAGAAAGAAGACACATCAGATACCCACCTGGACCTAGATTATATATATGATGGGTCAAGACATTGACGACATGGGGACCTGAGACCTGAAGAAGTTTTGTATACCACTGCTGATCAAAGAACCCTCCTGGTGCCAAAAGCAATGGCTTCTCGAATGAGTTCTTGTATAACTCATCCAGTATGGCCTTAAGCACAATAAGATCTTTTCCATACTGTTCAGCATGAACACTAGCGCCAACTCCACTTCCACTCAGCTCATTTCCTGGTATGAAGCAAAGGATGTAGGTGGATGTCTGAAAGAACAAACCAGGTAATTAAATATAATACTAATTTTTAAAGTATTTTTACCAAATTCCCATGAATCAACCGGATATCCTTTGGAGATTGTGTATTTTATGAAACTCTGGGCATTAGTAGAATTCCAGGGACCACCCCAGACGCCCTTCCTGATTTTATGCCTCCCATGGAGTGCATTAAGACCAAATGTCACAATCGCTCTGCAAAAGACACATTTATACCCTGAGGCAATAGCAGATGCTAGTTTCTGATAAACATGATATAGAACAGCCAGAGTAAGTGAAGTAAAAAGAAGATATAATAAAAAGACCTTACTCATTATCTTTGAATAACTGGTTGAGCTCATCCCATCTATCCATGCGTAGGCAACCTTTGGAGAAGCCAAACAACCCATCTGTAAGTTTCCGAAATGGATGGCAGAGAAGCCCTAAATTTCCATTATCATATCGAACCTGATCCTGGAGAGAACCTCCAATTCTTATTCTCAGGGGTTTGAAAGCTGCAATTCTCCGAATTTAAATCAATGTAGCAACATTAGTACCAGTAATATTAGGAAATACTAAAAAAAGCTCCATAGCACAAACGCACCTTTGACTGCGTTGGCTAGAAAAGGATGGTGCAAGTCCTGAGGAGACAGGATAGCCATACTTAAAATTTCTTATATTCTGATAATAGTGGAGAAAATAAATCAATAACAAAACAAGAGAAAGAAAGAAAGAATGGTACTGTTACCAGATTTAAAACTGAAGATTGTCCCCATGGGCACTGATCATAATTACACTTTTCAGGTGGCCACCAATCAAGAGTTGCACATACAAAATTATCGTCGGTCTCAGCTACTCTTGTAACCCCTTTAACTATAATGTTTTCATCTACAAGCTCTTGGGCAAATAGTGCAGAAAGAGAGCACAAAGATAGAAGAGAGAATGTCCAATATGACATAACGAACCAACTTAAAACAGATTCAGGGCCAAATTTATCGCCTAATCTGTGGAAGGTATTAATGAAAAACAAGTGCAGATTAGCTCATTTTGCTAAATCAAGAAATTGAAATTGATAAAAAGCATAAGACTAGTTTATTCCAGAAGTATGTATCAAACTGTTTTGGAGAAAAAATGGAGATAATTTTGTGCTAAGTGGGATAACAATCTGAGAATGTTTTGCAAAACAATAATAAATGTCCATCATCAGGCAAAATGTTTTTACTTAGGAGCTGCAATGAGATTTATAAAATAACAAATAAAAAACAGAAACTGTATAAAATGTCTGACTTTTCACCAGGTCCTGGGTTATGAACTCTGTAGAGCTAAACAGAAAACAAAATCAGAAGGAATCGTCACAAAACATTACCACCAGACTTGCCTCTGCATACAAAAGCACAAGTGTTAATCTGAAAAGCCACACTTTGCGTCTGCAGTTTCCTTCGTTTTTTAACATATCTACAAAAGCGTAGAACCAAAGCTTCTGTAAACCCCAAGAAAAGACAGAATCTATTCCTACCGGTAGGGGATGCTATTGAGCTTCGATTTTGAGCATATTGAACTGACATATTGCTTCTGGATTTCAATCCCTTTAAAAAGAAGTAGACGAAGCGTAAAGAGTCAACATTTTTTAATTCAGAAAAGGAAAAGAAAAAGGGAAAAGTAAGACAAGTACAAGAAAAGAAGCTTTGGCAAAAAAGGGTCGGTTGGAAACGGCAGCATTTTTCAGAAATTCATTCTCATCCTCTAAAAGGTTTTCGCGCAAGTAAAGCCACAGAGTAGAAAGATGAAAAATTAAATTCTCTTCAAGGGAACTTAAAGATTGTTATAAAGAGACTAGGATCACTTTTAGTCAGACATGAACGGAGTCGAAACTTTCTGTGAGCACTAGAAAGGAGAGGATCAAGAAGTAACATTTAAATTTAGAGGCATAAAAAACATGGAAAGTAGTGAAGGCGGATTGATACCTATCTTGTTGAAAATGACAAGCTACCAAAAGAATTTAAACTATCAAAGGTAAAAAACCCTTCCTTGGTACATGGCATGAACTGGGGTCTAAACAAAGAGTAGTTTGAGATATTTTTTCCTTCTCCATGAAAAGCTTGAGATTTCTTTTTCAATTTTATTAGATCCAATGAAACAAGATAAAAACATACGGATAGGCAATTTGATTGTAAAATCTTAATACAAATATGGGTTAAGAAATCTGAGCTGATGATAGATCACGGAAGACGGTAAAGTTTTTTGTTCTGGAATTCTAGCTGCTCAGTTCTGATTTGCTCAGAAAATTGAGTTAAAACAATGGAAACGAAGGCAACCGCACTTCAAAAACAAAATCTTCCTCTGTTTCAGAAATCAAATGGGTCATGGAACACAGCCTCAGAAAGAATGAAGCCAACAGAGTGCCAGCATTTTTCTCTTCAGAGCAGAAACCAGATATGTCTAAGTTATAGAAACTAAAAGAAAAATCCCCAGCCAATAAAAGAAAATTCCAAGCTGACAACAAACCTAAGCAGACTGAAACGGCCTCCATTAATGGTACATAAAGCTTTTTTTCCAATTGTGAAGAGTTCTTTCTGGGTGCAATTTCAGCGGCTAAAGCAAGCTAAAAATCTTCTGCTTCATCAACCTGCCACATTTCCTGTACTCAAAACATCCAGTCTTCTCCAGGTCAAACTGAGGAAATTTGATCCGCCGTTTTCAACAGTTAATTCTCAGTTTCTCCAGAGCAGCCGCAAGCATCCAGCCAGGAATCCAAATACACAAGAGCATGCGACAACAAATTAAAACATCCGAGCACTTCCCTTTTCCACCTGTCAGAAATAATAAGATAATGCGACAGATTCTAATCTATCTTAAACAGGATCGGCATTATTTGATTCCTGTTTTCTTTCTCCAGCAAGACGGCAAGATACCATGTCTTATAATTTCTTTGTGGGTTGGTAAGAATTTCCAGGCTCCTCGACAGGTGAGACCTGTTGGGCCTACTTCCGGTCATTGATCACAGTCACAGGCCCCCTTTTACTCCCCACCATTCAAATATGGGTTCTTCTAACGAAAAAATTTCAATGAGAACCCGTTTCTTCTTCGTCGGGAAATCTTGGGATTTTCTTTTGGATGCTTCAGCTTTTTCTCCAACGGAAATACAAGAGAGAGATGGAAGGAATCTTGAGATCTACTGTTATGGATTAGTTAGATTTACTGCACCAACCAGTGATTACCCAATATGGCTTTTCTTGGACATCGTTGGACTGAATCAGTCTGGGAATTGCCCGACACTTCTAATTAGAACTATGAAAAAAAATTTATTATAAAATAATAAAACTCATATTATAAAATATAAAAAAATAATTAACTAATATGAAAATATATATAATATTCATAAGAATGTATAATATGTGACACTTTTAGAATTGTTATTGGAAAAACAGGTTAAGAGAAAAAAGTATAAATGTATAATATGAGAGGCATGTTAGACTCTTTTAGAATCATGAGAGTAATGTTAAACTCTTTCAATTTTGTTGTTAGAAAAATAGGGTTTTGCTTACAAAATATTTTTGAAGTATGTTAATTATGTGAACATATTAATTAATTGGAGAAAACTAATTGTATCAATCTTAGACATTTTTGTATGTTCTACATTTTTACTTTTGTTTGAATTTTCTAGGTCAAGGTTTCTACATTGTCATGTTTGTGAGGATGTTAATTGATTTTTTCCTTGCCAATAAAATATTTTGTTTCAATGACAATATACTAGTAGGTTACATAGTGAGAATGTATTATATTCAAGTGTAATTTATACCTCTATTACTATAAGGTCTATTGAGTTATACATGTTTTTCGTTTTTCAAAACAAAAATGGGTTCAGGTGAGAGCGCACCAGAAATAAGGGCAATTTCTTTCCGAATATCAATTGTTTGTCATTTTAGAAAGAATGGAAGAATCATAATATTGATAAAAGATCATCTATACATTGTAAAATTTTCAACAAAAAAACAAGTTACTGGTAGGATGGAATTTTTGTAATTTTAAAAATCCATTACTACTAAAATATGGATGTCCAATCGTTTTTTTTTTTTTTTTTTTTATCAGATAGCTATGATTAGATGAGCACACGATTAAAGGTGAGCATCCGATTTCGTTCCCCTTATGTATAATATAATCATGTAGGTGTTCCCTTTTATAGTTTAACTAACTTTGACTCATTTGATGTTTGACTCTTTCTTCTTTCTAATTTTCTTCCTAATTACGTGCGAATATAAGTGCCATTAGAAATAGATCCTCCTCTATAATGGGAAAGTTTCTAACAGAAATTTGCTTCATATTGTCAATATAAAAACCATCACTTGTTCCATTCTTCCATACGTTGCAAAGGAAAAATAGAACGAATCATATCTTCTTTCATTGTTGGGGGTTTTCCAATCAAATTTGGTGATAATCCTTGACTCTTTTGGGGATTTTCACCAAATACCCAATATTCACTATGGACATGAAGAACATTTGCTTTCTCATAATCATTGTAGCTATTGCAGCCACTTCAGTGCAAGCAAGTGAAGCCCCTACCCCTGCTCCAGCTATGGCCAGTAGTTCGTCTATAGTAACCCCAATAACTGGCCTTCTTGGTGCATCCCTCTTATCAATCATTGCCTTCTACTTGCGCTGAGGCCCCATGAAGACTCCAACGGGAATAGTCAAGGAAGCTGATGAAGATCTGATGGAGATCTCTAGTTTTTTGTCAACATTTAATCAAACTTTTCTTGTATCTGTGATGTGGAATTACCCACATAATTAAAAAGACAAAGCAACATTTCTAGCTTTTCAAGCAGACTCAATTTTTTTCTTGTAATACTTTTCCCTTCAACGATCAAGTCAAATCTTAATACTTATTACAAACACCTCTTAATTTGTCCATCACTTTCCAAGACAAGGTTATAAAAAAAAATTACCCTATTGAAATTTCATAATAAATAATGTTGTAAGATAATATTGTTTAGTATAATGTTTAATAAAAATAATTTAAATAATAAATATAAGAATACTCAAAGTGTATATTTTATTGAATTAAAAATAATAATTTTAAAAATTATTATTGAAATTCAAAAAATCATTACATGTATCATGTTTACAAAAGATGTCATAATTGATGCAAGAAAATATATTACATTGATAAGAGATAGAGTATAAAAAGAGAATAAATCTCAAGATAAAAGAGTATATAAATGATTTTTGTGTTTATAAATGACATATGAAATGTAATAAAAATATATTTTGAGTATATTATTTATATGGTGCTTCAAAAAAAGTTTAAAGAAAATATTGGCAAGTTAAAAGGTAAAATAGAGTAATAGAATATAAAATAAATTTTATCTATAGTGTGTAAAATAATAAATAAATTAAAACATACTTATTTATAATTAATTAAATAATTTTATATTGATAAATTAAAAGGTTAGATAGCTTATACAATAATTACTATTTATATTGTAATGAAATAAATTATTTTAAATTAATAATTAGTTTATTGAATTAATAGATTCAAATTGAAACTTTATAATAATTAATATTAATATTTAAAAGGTGAAGGAGAGTATAAAATTTAATAATAATTTTTACTTAGTAATGTTTACAAATAAATACATTACATAGTTAATAAAAATGCGTCATTAAACACATTAAATGTGAATAAATTATGTGACCAAATACTTTGAAATAGTGATATTTTATAATAAAAATATTGTTAAATTAAAAGGTAAAATAGAGTATAAAATAGTTGCCATATATAAATATTAAATATTAAAAATATTAAATAAAATATTTAATATGTAATTGACTTAGACTATTTAATATAAAATTTCAATTGGTCAATGGAGTGTAAATTAATTATTTTTCATAAATTTTAAATGTAAAATAATTTAAAATAATAAAAACCACCCTATTATAAATATATAAAAATATTTAATTAAAACAGGGTCACTTGAAAACTCATCTTTGGTATCATGTTTATGAGAGTTATAACAATTATTATTGAAATATATATAATATTGATAAAAATGTATAATATGCGACTCTTTTAGATTTGTCTCTAGAAAAGCAGGTTAAGAGAAAGAGTATAAATGTATAATATTTATGGCATATTAGACTCTTTTAGAATCATGAGAGGAATGTTAAATTCATTCAATTTTCTTTTTAGAAAAATAGGGTTTTACTTACCAAATTTTAATGAAGTTTGTTTAATTGTATGAACATATTAATTAACTGGAGAAAACTAATTGTGTCATTCTTAGATATTTTTGTATGTTCTACATGTTTACTATTGTTTGAATTTTTTTGGTCAAGGTTTCTGTGTTGTCATGTTTGTGTGGATGTTCATTGATTTTTTCCTTCCATTTTGATTAAATATATGATGTTCCCTTACCAAAAAGAATATTTTATTTCAATGACAATATAATATGTGAATAGCTATATTATTTTTGGAAAATTTAAAATCACATATAACTATATGTTCATGAAGAATTAAAATAATTATATTATTTACTTGATGTGGGTATTTTATAGATGATTTATCTTGCTTCTCATGTAAATAATCTATTTTCATCTAGATTTGTAAATTAATGTTAAACATTAAATATAAAATAGAACCAAACAAATATAATAATGCCATAATAATGGAAACAATAATAAATACTTGCAATTGAATATTAAACACAAAATATAAAATAGAAGTAAACAAATATAATGATAGCATAATCATGGAAATAATAATAATACAATTATAGTTTTACCTAGACCTATCTATTCGGTTTGTGTAAAAAAGACTCCTAAATACATAGATTGAAAAGCTAGGCAATCTGAATTTTAATAGTTAGTATCAAATTATCTAAATTGTAATATTCACTTTCTTTACTTCAATAGGAGTTTAGCTATTTGACTATTACTATTCAACCCGTCATGAAACCTTCACAAAAACATATACAACTTTGTCATTACAAAATAATGAAAGTAAAGAAAGGAAAAACATAGAAGAGAATATTTATTTATAAACTATTTTTTATGACAATTAAATTATAATATAATACATTATCCACCTTTAAAATTGAGTGAAGTGTGTTTTTGACCATTTTGACTGGTGTATGGAGTTTTTTTGTACGGCATTGAGTAATTTTATTTTTCCACATTGTATTTGTCCAAGGTGGGTCTCAATGTCCTTTTTATCCCCAGCTTGAGGGGATGAGAAGTAGAAGAAATACAAAAAAGAGGTATTTTGTTCTACATGTTGTGGTAACTTTTATGTGACCAAAATATTCAAGAAAGGGGAAAAAATTATGAAGATTTAACATCCATGATTTTTTTTTAGCCAATGACTATTGAAGACCGATAATCCTATTCATTACGAGCTGAAGTTATAAACTCCAACTTGAGGGGGGTGTTAAAGATGAAATATGGAAGAGTCTTTCATAACTCTCACAATAAGAAGTCTCACATAGCCAAAATTAATATGGTGGAGTATTACAAGAATCTCACAAGAGGTTTCATAGAAGAGCCTCAGTTAAATGTATTTTAGTTATGTTAGTTTTCTATTTATATTTATTTTTTAAATTTTAATTGGTTTCTACTAGTTTCTTCTATCATAAATAAAGACTCATTGTACTCAAATTACATCAAGTCAATGAAGTTTTCACTTTTCTAGAAATTCAACATTCACATAATTGCCATCTCCCCAGCCACGTGAAGTGCTCTAAGCAATCAAGTACAACCAGCTCCTATAATGTGTCACATTTGATTACTTGTTACATTCCTCTACTACTACATGTATTGGTACAATAATAAAAATAAACTACTTCTCTCATCCATATATTCTCAGACCTATGGGAGTTATGCTCATAGAATATCCTAGGTTCAATAGGACCCATACAAGGATGAACACTTGATGAAGCCATACTACTTAAACAAATATAGGTTTATAACTAAGTAGAAAACATTAATACTGAATAAAATACACAGTAATCGATTTCACATTACCTATCATATACATCAAGTTCTTAATCAATAGGAGGGATTTCTACATGTAGCCACATTAGGACCCGATTGCATGCATTTATTATATACATATCTAACATGCCCAACTCTAAGTATGTATCATAACTGAACATGGGTGACCGGCTTGTCTCCTTGCAATAGGAGGGAGGACAAGCTCCCCAATATCAATCCAACAACGCCTACTCCAAATAGAATGAAATCAAGGCACATACATTTGTCTGTAAGAATTAGAGGTATACCAAACACCATAAAATGTAAGGAAATCAAACTGAAACTTCACACACAGAGAAATGACATGTGGACATTGTATCCTTATCATTTGAAACTACTGCTTACAAGAGTATTCATAGGTTGTAAATCAACTTGAACCCATTGGTCATTTGGTTCAGTCACTTGAAATTCATGATAATCGAATGGAAAAATTTGTAACCTTCGAGTCAAATCAACATTTGCACCCAGAATTCTCTCCACTTTGGTAGTGTAAGCCCCAAGCATTTCGCTCCTATGATTCGTCCTCTTCACAGAAAAAATTATTCAACCGTTGAAAGGTAGCACTGACCAATGCTTGTATAGGTAGAGATTTATTACTTTTGAACACGCTATTTAAAATTTGACATATTCTTTGTCTTTTTTCCAAAGCATGTCTTGTTATCGTATATGCATGTCCAGTGAGAAAGGGTTTAAATCTTGAGCCATCAACATTCGTTGTGCTTCTTCGTTCCTGATTACAATGAGATCCATAATAACGTTGAACTCTGATATGTAAATAGCTTCAGCAGCCCTCCGTATCAAGTTAACTAATTCCTCGTCCTTGAATGTTCTTCTAAAGTTATTGACAATATGGGGCAAACAATAATGGTGGTTAAATCCAGGGGATGGAAATCAACAAACCTCCTTAACGAAGAATTTATCAATGTTTTTGTCAATACTTTCCTGCTTTCAAAGATCTGGCCAACATATAAAATGTTCGTTTCCACGATGTGAAGATCAGCATTTCCAGTAAAATTATTATGATCCAAAACATCACTAACCCAATCATCTTCATCTTCTTTCTCCTGGAAACACATTTATATCTTAGTAACCATCTAATTCAGCATCCTCTACACCCACCAAACCATCATTCTAAACCTCATTGTTCACTACATCTCTTTCACTATCGATACCTTCCATGCTATCAAGTTTAATATCATTTTACACTATCTTCACCATGAAATTCAATGTCACTTACACCATCTTTACACCATCTTGTAGAGAAGATATTGGACCCACACCATCTGAATGGAATGCAAGGAACATTTGAAAATTTGAAACTCACAATTCAAAGACATGGTCCATGGACTTCTGCTTGGGTTGGTGAATCTGGTGGGGCCTACAACAGTGGAAGCCGGTGTCCAACACCTTTGTCAACAGCTTTTGGTAGGTCTCTCTCTCTCTCTCTCTCTCTCTCTCTCTCTCTCTCTCTCTCTCTCTCCCTCTCTTTCTCTCTCTATCTACCTATCTTCTATTGGTCTTTCATGTTCCTTTTTCTATCTTTTCTCATATGTTTTAATGGAAGGTAGGTACCTGGATCTACATGCAATGGCAGCCAAATATGGCACCAAGGTGTTATGTCGACAGAGTTTAATAGATGGCAACTATGGTCTCCTTAACACAACAACTTTTGTACCAAATCCTGATTACTACAGGTAATGGAGACCCCTAATTACTGATTATGAACTTTGTGCTTGAAGAATGTTGAAACTGAGTTTGCTTCTCTTGCTGTAACCAGCACACTTCTATGGCATAGGCTGATGGGGAAAGATGTTCTCAGTGTTGATTACAATGGATCCCCATTTTTTAAGGGTATATGCCCATTGGTCGAAAGGAAAAGTAAGAACCTGAACCAGAGATCTTTTTTCTTTCCAAACTAGCTGTTTGGTTTCACATGATAAGATTTAATAGATGCTTACCATTTGAAACATGACTGAGTAATGCGGTTAATTTGAGGAAATGGTTGATGTGTTACCCACTTCAACTGAGCCATCATCACCTTTACTTTTGAGCTGGTTCAGGCTGGTAAAGCTCTCCGATCTCTTGTAATCCAGTAAAACCATAGAGAAACAGAGACAGAGAGTCCAGGCAAGCTTATTTGCTCTTGGTCATCAACAAAAAACGGACTAGCATGGGTACTTACATTGATTAGTTCTTGGTGCTCACTCATAGACAAATTGTAATAAATGCAAGCGAGCAGATTTTGAATTTACTAAAGCTCTTATCTTCTTAGGAATAAGGTTTTTCTTAGGATATTGAACAGATTCAATGTTCATGTGTACTTTTTAAATCAATCCAGATGATAAATTTGCAAGAAGGTGTTACTCTATTATTACCGAATCTACACAACACGACGGAATCCAGAGTTACTGTCTACAATGACATAAATGTCCAGATCAGGACTGGAGAAGCGATTGAAGGAGAAAGAGCAGCTCTTTCACTCGAAGTATTAAGAAGGTAGTTGCATGGGTTGGAAGGAAAGCATCAGACAATACAGAGGTGAGAGAAGAGTACCATTTAACCGCAATGGATGGGTACGTCCGAAGCCAAACTATGCTCCTTAATGGTGTGCCTTAGCAGCTCACAGAGGATGGGAATATTCCACCCCTGGACCCAAGTTTGAGTCTCAAGCTTGTGCACGAGTTGCTGTACATATTGTGCCTCCCAATTCTGTCGCCAAGTATTAGAGAACAACAGAGCAATATTGTCTTAATGTGAGAAGCCAGTGTAGGAGAATCCAGCTCAATATTGAAGCAACTGTTTAAAAGGCCATGTTAACTCACTGAAATTCCCTGTTAAGATACATGGAGGATGTTTGAAAGAACATAATTGCTTTTTTAATTTTCATAAAGTATAAATTGGAATTACTTTTACAGTTGATAAAGCCTTTGCTGGTTTCTGGCAAAAAAAAAAAAACAATATGTGCAGATACTGACGACCCTTTGCCTTTTTTACTAATTTTCAGAATATAGGCTGAAGGTGGTAGTAGCAATATTAGTTAAAAATTTAAGATAGAGAGATTTTTTCTCTTTCTTTTCGGCTGAGAAAGGAAAACAGAGAAAAAAAATGGTTGTAATGTTCTTATTAAACTTGAGAACAAAAATGTTCTTTACAGATTTACTGTGCAGATTCACAAGCTGGCGCCCTGAAGTCCATCACTCTTATAAAGGCAATGGTGGAGGGATCAATATTTATAGGTGACGATGCACCAACATATATAGGATTCAAGGGAGGAATCTCTCCTGAGTCTGTAAGTTCCAGGGGAACGCCATTCAGTTCCATGGTGTGGCTCTGGATATCGCCATCTTTGGCCGTCAAATGGTATTCTTCTCTTTGTTCTGTTCCTGCTATTTGGAAGCCAACAGTTGCCGGGTATATGTTCAAGTCTTCGTTGATGTTTACCTTGAATGTAGTTGAGTTGGAGAGATTGATAAACAACATTGTGATTCCAGTCTGAGAGAGCGAAGGAAAATTGAACCCGGATTAAACTACTGACGAAAAAGAGTTCAGTTGAAAGCAGAGAAAGTTGAAAAGATGATACAGTACCTCATTCTTGGAACAGTGAGTGTACGTCCGCAAGTTTGGTGAGCCACCATGTACAGTAGAAAGTACACGAGTTCCCATCAGTCGGTGCCAAAGAAGTGCACTAATGGAAGAACAATGAAGGTTACTAGGCTGGGGTTTAGGTTTCAGAAAGAAAGAAAAACAGAGGAGAAAAGAAAAAAATTTATACCTGTAATAATCTGGGTTAGGAACCATTGTTGTTGTGTTGAGGAGTCCATAGTTTCCACCAATCAAAGATTGTCTGCAGTAGACCTTGTGATCAAAACTTGAAGCTTGACCAAGCTGATCCAAGTACCTGTACAGAAACAGGATAGATGCATCTGTTACTAAACGTCCGTTCTAGTTGATACTTGTAAAACGTAGAAAGGTATTCACCAGAAGCTATTGACGAAGCTGTGCGAGACATTTTTGCCTCCGCTGTTGTAAGCACCTCCAGCTTCCCCAACCCAAGCATCAGTCCACGGAGCATAGCTTCTGAGCGTGAGTTTCACTTGGTTCAATGTCTCAAGTACGTTGTCAAGAACATAAGGGTCTTGCATCTTAGACAGTAAGTTCGGATCAGCACCTGAAAAGATAATTCAGAGCAGCAACATGAGATTATGCTAATGGAAGACATAGAATTGTGAAACAGAAATTATATATTTAGCAATGAAATCCCTGATAGACCTGATCCAAGGTTGTAGAAATGGTGGGTTATTCCGTCAACAACATTAGGACCTGCAACTTGAAGGAATTCATCAAACCACTTCTCATCCCAGAAGCCTCCAGGAGCCAAGACCTTGGGGAGCTTTGTTGAATTCGCGTACAGCTGATCAATAAGTGATCTGAGCACGATCATATCTTGGCCGTATTGTTTACCCTCCACTCTCGCTGAAACTCCTTCCCCACAGAGCTCGTTACCTAGCTCCCATGAATCGATCACCTGTCCCTTGGAAATCGTGTAATCGATGAAATCTCGAGCATTGGAAGGATCCCATGCTCCACCCCAGAGAGCGTTGCTTTCGTTGTTCACCTTTTCCCTCCCGACGAGTGCATTCAAACCAAACGTCACTTTGACACTGAAGGAAGAAATTCAAAACCATGGAGGTTAAGACATCTGTCAATGGCCAGTACTCTGCAGAAACTGATCAGAAGAAAAAACGATGCTGCAATTAGTCTATGCTCATTACCTGCTCTTGTTAAACAGATCATAGACCTGATCCCATCTGTCCATATGGAGACAGCCGGTTGAAAATCCAAACATACCATCTTTCTTCTTTTTGAAGCCTGGGCAGCTCTTGACAGAACCCACCTTGTATGTGACCTGGTCTTGCAATGACCCTCCAACCCTGATCCTCAAATCACCAAAAGCTGTAATTCAAACAGAGGTATTAGTGATCAGATTTTGCCCACAGTTTCATGTTTTATAAAGAAAGAAAGAAGATCTCGAGAGGCAACTTAACCCACCTTTGAGAGCCTTTGGAAGAACTGGGTTGCTCAAATCCTGCAAAAACAATTTTAACTGTCAATAATCCTACAGTTCTACATCTGTAACAAGGAAAAATAACATGCATGCAGATACATACGTTCAAACGCATGCATATACAAACAAAGAGGAGTGATCAGAGGGTTTACAAGATTGAGAACAGAAGCCAAACCCCACGGACACTGGTTGTAATCGCACTTGTTAGGAGGCCACCAATCCATTGTTGCACAGATGAAGTTCTCATCTGTTGAACCAACTGAGAGGACTCCTTTCACCGTCACCGTCACGTGTTCCTCATCGTTGCCATTAGCCGACGGAGTCAATGCGGAAAAGCAGAGGAGCAGAGAGAGGAGCAGAAGCTTGAGGCCCATTGTGGAACTGGGTGGGAGGAAGAGAGGAAGAAGCACAGGTATGATGATCGATCTCGAAGGGGCAAGGATTTATAGAAGGCCATTCGGTCGGTTACGATCGGATAAGAAGAGAGACCTAATAGCAGTAACTTGCCAAAAACATCTCTGATCCCACCACGGAAAAGGTTTGTATTTAGTTGGAAGTAGACTTTCAATGACAAAGTTTGGAAAGGATTTGAAACTTCCCCTTCCTGATCGGGACTTGTATTGCATGGAAACTAGCTGGAGTTGTTCAGAGTTTCTGTTTCTTAAGCTCTCAAGACAGAATCCTGTTAGAAGATGATCTGCGACTCCTGTTGGAAATCATCTTACAAATTTTCCAAAATATTATTACCCCTTTCACAAAATATAAATTATTATTATTTCTTTATTTTTTTTAAATATCTTTAATCATGAGTGTCAAATTAACGTATGTAGCCAATGAGTTTATGCCCTAATTAGGATGTAGAGTTTAAGGTTGTGTTTGACACACATAAAGTGGAGAGAAGATAAAGAGAAAAAGAAAAGAAAAGAAAAGAAAAAAGGTTTATTTTCTCTTGTGTGATGCCCATGGAAAACGAGAGAGAAAATGGAAAAGAAAAGTAATTTATCTTGTTTGGATACACGTAAAAAATGAAAAATAAAAAATATTATTTTTTTTAATTTTTTCTCAAATTTCTATTTCTTTTCTTTTATCCCCCAAATTCCATCATTTTATGAGAGAAAATTTGTTAACGAAGAGTTTTCTCTCTTATTCTCTTTCTCTCAATGATTCTTTGTTGCTAAACAACAGAAAATACTTTTTTCCCTACTTTTCTTTTCTTTTCTTTTATGTGGGTTCCAAACAAACCCTAAGATCACATAACTTTTCTTTTTCATATTTACTATCACCATAATTTATTTTAAGTCAAACTCTGGAATATTTGAATACGAAATTGTAAATTGCAGTTTAAATGCCCCTAATTTTTTTTTACTCCATATACAAGAAAAATTCAAACCTTGGATACTATATTAAATCAGCTCAACAATCAACATACAAAAAAGACAAAAAAAAAAAAAAAACAATTGTCAATAAGGTTTGACTTTATCTTACAATTTAAAAATTATAGTGGAGTTCAAATCGTCCATGAGGGTCCACATTACAAGCTAGGAATTTAATTTCGTAAGTTGGTGTTGGCAACGTTATGTTTTCTCTTGTTGTGTTGGGATTCTAAGTAAGAAAGAGATCCCTTTCATGAATATTAATTAAACATACTCCATACAAATTTGGTAAAACCCTATTTTCTAACAACAAAATTGAAAGAGATTAACATTCCTCTCATGACTGTAAAAGAGTCACATATTATACATTTTGTTATCAATATTATATATATATATATATATATATATATATATATCCATAATAGTTATTATGACTCTCACAAACATGATACCAATGATGAGTTTTCAACTTAGCCATTGTTAATTAAATATTTTTATTTTTATAATAGGATTTTTTATTTTAAAGTATTTTACATTTAAATTTTATGAAAAATAATTATTTTACACTCCATAGATCCAACAAAATTTTATAATAAATAGTCTATGTCAATTAGATATTAAGGATTTTATTTAATATTTTAAAGTATTTAATATTTATAATTATATGTTGCAACTATTTTATACTCTATTTTACCTTTTAATTTAGTAATATTTCTATTATAAAATATCACTATTTCATAATATTTGGTCACATAAGTAATTTACTATTTAATGTGTTTCATGATGCATTTTTATTTACTATGTAATGTATTTATTTTTATATATTACTAACTAAAAATTATAATTTATTTTTATACTCTCCTTCACTATTTAAATATTAATATTAATTATTAAAAAATTTCAATTTGAGTATATTAATTCAATAAACTAATTATTAATTTAAAGTTTTTTGTTTTTTATACGATATAAATTGAAATTATTGTATATGCTATCTAACCTTTTAAATTATCAATCTAAAAGTATTTTATTTCAATACTATTTACTTAATTATAAATAAGTATATTTTTAATTAATTTATTATTTTACACCCAATACATAAGAATTATTTTATATTCTATTACTCTATTTTACGTTTTAACTTGAAATATTTTCTTTTATAAAATTTTGATGCACTATATAAATATAATACTCAAAATAATTTTTTTATTATATAACATTTCATATGTCATTTATAAGCATAAAAATTATTTATATACTCTTTTATCTTGAGATTTATTCTCTTTTTATACTCTATCGCTTATCAATATTATATGTTTCTAGCATCAATTATGACATCTTTTGTAAACATGATACCTGTGAAGATTTTTAGAATTTAAAAAAAATAAAATTATACTTTTAAATTCAATAATATTTGCACACTTTGAATATTATTATAAAGTATTTTTATGATACATTATACAAACAATATTATCTTACAACATTATTTCTTATGAAATTTCAATTAGCTTAAGTATTTTTTTAATAACCTTGTCTTGGAAAGTGATGGACTAATTAAGAGGTGTTTGTAATAAATATTAGGATTTGACTTAATGGTGAAGGGAAAAGTATTACAAAAAGAAAGAGAGTTTGGTTGAAAAGCTATAAATGTTGCTTGGTCTTTCTAATAATGTGTGTAATTCCACATCACATATACATAAATTTTTTGATTAAATGTTGACAAAATAACAAAAGATCTCCATCAGATCTTCATCTGCTTCCTTGACTATTCCCGTTGGTGTCTTCATGGCCTTATCGTAAGTATAAGGCAATGACTGATAAGAGGGATGCACCAAGAAAGCCAATTATTGGGGTCATTGTAGACGCACTACTAGCCATAGCTGGAGCAGGGACAGGGGCTTCACTTGCTTGCACTGAAATGGCTGCAATGGCTACAATGAGTAGGACAAAGCAAATCTTCTTCATCTCCATAATGAATATCAAATATTTGGTGAAAATCCCCAAAATAGTAGAGGATTATCACCAAATTTGATTGGAAAACTTCCAACAATGAAAGAAGATGTGATTCGTTCTCTTTTTACTTTGCAATGCATGGATAAATAGAACAAACGAAGGTTTTTATATTGACAATATGAAGCAAATTTCTGTTAGAAGCTTTCCCATTATAGAGGAGGATCCATTTCTTAGGGCATTTATATTAGCATGCAATTAGGAAGAAAATTAGGAGGAAGAAAGAGTCAAAGTTAGTTAAGCTATAAGAGGGAATGACCAACATGATCATATTATACATAAGGTGGACGGAACCGGATGCACATCTAATCATAGCCATTTGATCAAAACAAAACTATTGGACATCTATATTTTAAAAGTAATGGTTTTTAAAAATTACAATAATGTCATTCTTTAACTTGTCACTTTTTTTTAAAAAAAATACAATGTATAGATGATCTTTTATCAATATCATGATTCTTCCATTTTTATCTAAAATGACAAACAGTTGATATTAGGAAGAAAATGCCCTTAATTCTGGTGCACTCTGACTCGAACCCATTTTTGTTTCAAAAAATGAAAACATGTATAACTCAATAGACCTGCTAGTAACAGAGGTATAAATCACATTGTAACATCATACATTATCACTATGTAGCCTATTTATAACATTGGACAATTAAATTATAACATAGTATTTTGTATCTTAATACTAAGTTAGTACTAAATTTGTGTCATCAAAAAATAGCTTGTAAATAAATATTCTCTCCTATGTTTTGCCATTCTTTACTTTTGTTATTTTGTAATGACAAGGTTGTATATGTTTTTGTTAAGGCTTCATGACGGGTTGAATCGTAATAGTCAAATAGCTAAATTCCAATTGAAGTAAGGGTTAAACTATAATTATATTATTATTGTTTTCATGAGTATGTCATCATTATATTTGCTTACTTCTATTTTGTATTTGATGTTTAATATTTCATTGTAAGTATTTATTATTATTGTTACCATTATTATGGCCTTATTATATTTGTTTGCTTTATTTTATATTTAATGTTTAATATTCATTTCACAAATCTAGGCGAAAATCGATTATCTGCATGAGAAGTAAGATAAAGCATCTAAAAAAATCCACATCAAATAAAGAAAGTAATTATTTTAATTCTTCATGAACATATAATTATATGCGATTTTAATTTTTCCACAATAATATAGCTATTCACATATTCTATTGTCATTGAAACAAAATATTCTTTTGGGCAAGGAAACATCAAATATTTAATCAAAATGGAAGGAAAAAACCATTGAACATCCTCACAAACATGACAACGTAGAAACCTTGACCATAAAAACTCAAACAATACTAAAAATTTAAAACATCCAAAAATATCTAAGAATGTCACAATTTGTATTCTCCAGTTAATTAATATATTCACATAATTAAACATACTTCATACAAATTTGGTAAGAAAAACCCTATTTTTCTAACAAGAAAATTGAAAATTTTAACATTCCTCTCATGATTCTAAAAGAGTCTAACATGTCTCGAATATTGTACATTTATACTTTTTCTCTTAACCATCTTTTCTAGCGACAATTCTAAAAGAGTCACATATTATACATTTTTTTATTAATATTATATATATTTCCATAATAGTTATTATGACTATCATAAACATGATAGCAATTATGAGTTTTCAACTTAGCCTTTATTAATTAAATACTTTTATTTTATTATAGGACTTTTAATATTTTAAATTATTTTATATTTAAATTTTTATGAAAAATAATTATTTTACACTCCATTGACTAGTTGAAATTTTATAATAATTAGTCTATGTCAATTAGATATTAAGAATTTTATTTACTATTTTAAAATTTTAATATTTATAAATTATATATTGCAAATATTTTATACTCTATTTTACCTTTTAATTTTAAAATATTTTTATTATAAAATATTACTATTTAGTCACATAAGTTATTTACTATTTAATGTGTTTAATGACGCATTTTATGTACTATGTAATGTTATTATTTTTATACATTACTAACTATAAATTATTATTATATTTTTATACTCTCCTTCACCTTTATACTATTAATATTAATTATTATAAAGTTTCAATTAGAATATATTAATTCAATAAAATAATTATTCATTTAAATTATTATTTTATTTATACAATATAAATATAAATTATTTTATATGCTATTTAAACTTTAAATTTATCACTATAAAAGTATTTTATTTAAATTTTATTTACTTAAAATAAAATAATTGTTATATTCTATTACTCTATTTTACCTTTCAACTTGTCAATATTTTCTTTTACAAAATTTTGATGCACCATATAAATATTATTCAAAAAATATATTTTTTTATTTTATAACATTTCATATGTCATTTATATACATAAAATCTTTTATATACTCTATTATCTTGAGATTTATTCTCTTTAAATACTCTATCTCTTATCAATATTATATATTTTCTAGCATCAATTATGACATCTTTTGTAAACATGATACATGTGATGATTTTTTGAATTTTAATAAAAAAATTAAATAATTATTTTTAATTCAATAATATATGCACGTTTTGAATATTCTTATATTTATTTTGTTAAAATATTTTTATTATAATTTATACAAACAATATTGTCTTACAACATTATTGATTATGAAATTTCAATTAGCCTATTTTTTTTTATAACCTTGTCCTGAAAAGTGATGGACAAATTAAGAGGTGTTTGTAATAAATATTAGAATTTAACTTTATGGTGAAGGGAAAAGTATTACAAGAAGCAAAAGAGTTTGTTTGAAAAGCTAGAAATGATGTTTGGTCTTTCTAATAATATGGGTAATTCCACATTACAGATACACAAAAAGTTTGATTAAATGTTGACAAAAAAAACTAAAGATCTCCATCAGATCTTCATCTGCTTCCATGACTATTCCCGTTGGTGTCTTCATGGGACCTTATCACAAGTAGAAGGCAATGACTGATAAGAGGGATGCTCCAAGAAGGCCAATTATTGGGGTCACAGTAGACGAACTACTGGCCATAGCTGGAGCAGGGGCAGGGGTTTCACTGGCTTGCACTAAAATGGCTGCAGTAGCTACAATGAGTAGTACAAAGCAAATCATCTTCATTTCCATAATGAATATCAAGTATTTGGTGAAAATCCCCAAAAGAGTCGAGGATTATCACCAAATTTGATTGGAAAAACCCCAACAATGAAAGAAGATGTGATTCATTCTCTTTTTACTTGGCAAAGTATAGAAGAATGGAACAAATGAAGGTTTTTATACTTACAATATGAAGCTAATTTCTGTTAGAAGTTTTCCCATTATAGAGGAGGATCAATTTCTATGGGTACTTATATTAGCATGCAATTAGGAAGAAAAATAGAAAGAAGAAAGAGTCAAACATCAAATGAGTCAAAGTTAGTTAAGCTATAAGAGGGAACACCTACATATTCATATTATACATAAGGGGGACGAAACCGAATGCTCCCTTAATTGTGTGCTCATCTAATCATAGCGATCTATAAAAAAAAAAAACAAATAGACATCCATATTTTATTAGTAGTGGTTTTTAAAAATTATAAAAATGTCATTCTTTTACGTGTAACTCTTTTAAAAAAAATTACAATGTATAGATGATCCTTTATCAATATTATGATTTTTTCATTTTTCTAAAATGACAAACTGTTGATACTCGGGCAATAATGCCCTTATTTCTGGTGCACTCTCACTTGAAGTCATTTTTCATTTCGAAAAATGAAAAATGTATAACTCAATAGACCTGATAGTAACATAGATATAAATTACATTGTAACATAATACATTATCGCTATGTAACCTACTTGTAACATTGGACAATTAAACCCAAAAAATTGACACCTATTGGGTGAAGAATAAAATACTTGACTCAAGTTGGATGTTGGGCACATTCTTATACTTTTTAGGTAGTAGATTAGGCATTGCTCTAAAGTGATTAAAACACAATAAGATAAACTGAAAAAATACTAGAGAAAAACAACTTTAACCGGAAAGAGACAACTATGCAAAACTCATACTTCCAAAAGAATATAGAATATGACTTTTTTTTCGAAAAAAACATGGGGAAACTATAACAATAGAACTTAATAAACTTGACCAAGATAACCTTTTTTTTAAATGACCACAATTTTAGGAGTTGACAATGTAAAAGATACACAACCAAGTAACAAAAACATAAAACTTAAAAATAAAATCTTAGTAGGATATTTTTGCATACATTGAACAAGCACATCATGGAATGATTAAGTATGACAAAAAAATCTCTTATTAGAAGAGAAATTTGTCTAAAAAACTAGGATTCTAGGAGAAAATGAAACTCAATTCGCCTCAATGCATGGGGAGATTAGGGGGAAATAAGAAAATGAGAGATTTTTGGCAGATTTTACCTTTAGTATTTCTACTATTAATATCTCCTATAATATAGAACAAAATCACAAAAAGTTTATTGTTTAAGAATCTAGACTCAAAGGGGTTTAATTTGATACCTAATTTGACATAAAAAAAACTTTGTTCTTGAATCAGTTATGACTTTTTTTATTTTCTTCATTCCATAACTTAACGGTTGCCAACTCCAATGCGAATATCTCCTTACATATAGATCAGATTGATATAAATTTTTTTCCTTCTTAAACTAGACTTAGATAACTTTCATTTCAAATCATTGCCTAACACATATAATTGATTGCTAACATAAGTATATCAATTTTTCTCTCAAGAAAAGCCTCATACTAATAAATATACCTTAATAATTATTTAATGTTGGTATCACTTGTATAGAGTTAACTTTTGAAAGAAGTCGATACCACATGTACTTACTTAAGTGCCTAGGTTTGAAGTCGGTACATGTGGTACCTAATTCAGCCTAGGTAGGAAGTTGGTACTACTGAACCGACTTCACTACTAGGAAAATAAGTTGATACCAACAATACCGACTTCTATACTCCGACATTAAGTCTGGTATCGACTTTTTTGCTTAGTGCTCGATTTTGGCAATACGGATTTTCTAGTGAAAACTAAAAAAGAGGAAAAGTCAGTTTTTCAAATATTTTGTGCTAATAGTTGGTCAGCCAAAATTCGAAGAATGAAACATTATTTCTGAAAAATAACCTTATTGTATTTCATTTTCCCTATAATTTTCTATTGTAACAAACTCTCCTTACTGGTGCCACTTCGTATCCATAACCATGACGAGTTACTATTACACCCAAAATGGATCTCCCTTAATTCTCAAATGCATTCTTGTGAACTGTACAGAGTAGCATCTGTTAGGAAAGCAGACGAGCGTGACTACCTCTCTCTAACACGTTCAATTTGGCGCTCGCGAAGAACGTTGACGATATTGTCGTTAACGATTACTGCATGTGATGGGACTTACTGCACGGGGAGTCTGTTTAATCTGCCAATTGCCCGTTTCCTGTCCTGAGAGCCTAATTCGATTCTCCACCCCTCTGTTAATTCGAACCAGAACCGGTGCCTGAGTCAGTGACATCGGATTTTGCCCGTCGAGTCCCATCTCAGCTTTTCCTTTCTAGCACTTGCCTCCTGCACCTTCTTCTTTTCCGATCGCCTCAACTTCACCCTTCCTTGCTCTCATCTTCTTCGTTATCGCCGTCTACTTAGTAGCCTCGAGGTATGCGCTCTCTTTCGACCTTTCTCCTTATCTCATCCGTCGTGTATGAATTCTCTGGTTCTTTCATTCTGATCTGTCTGAACGGATTTTGCCCATCTACTTAGTTCGTCTCTTCTGTCATCTTTGTCACTGTTTTTAATTCCATCTCGTACTTTTGGTAGGATTGCTTTTGAATCTTCGAAGGGCTTCTATGATTAGAATTGAAACAATAAAGCCTTGAGCTTTATGCTTTCCAATTAAATACGCTCGGATTTTACCCATCCCATCATTCAATTTAGCTTGATAAGTTTTTCTTTATTAGCACGCAACAGTGGAATTGAAGATTCCCTTGGGAAATCGAATCCGACTGCTGTTTGTCTAAAAGAAAGTTGATTTGTACGTACCTATAGGAGCTGATCAGACTCCTTTAGTACATTAGTGATATTATGGCCTGGGACCATAGTTGGATCTCATACCCTGAATTTTTATCTTGGAGATTGTTGGAGCTATACTGAGAGCCAAATTGGTTTGCCTTGGATCATGCGAGAGAAAGCCTATTATGTTGCAAGACTAAGCAATAATAGAGCTGGCTAAGATATTGAATAGAGCAGTTAGATTTAACAATATCTTAAATCTCATCTGTAAGTTTCCCCTGCTCATAATCTTCTTCCTTCGCCTTGCTGCCGTTCTTCTCAAGTTTTTTTCCCCTCTTATTCATATTAATCTCTAGAAATAAACAGCTAAATAAATACATAATGCACCAAATCTCTCTCTCTCTCTCTCCTGTGATCTTTTTTTTTTTGTGTTTCGGTGTTGTCTGTTGTTAGTGTCTGGTCATGTTTTTGAGATATAGTTCATCCTTCTTTCTTATTATAGGTCTTCACAGAACCTGATCAGAAAATTGGAGGAAATATGCTTTGATGGAAATGTTTGGAGTTGACAACCTGTGGTTTTTTGGTTAAGTTTCAAGTTGTAAATGTTCTTGAGGTCAAGTTGACAATGCTCAGTGGAATGTTGGTTGTTCGGTAGAAAGCTTTGGAGTTTATAATGTTTAGTGAAGCTGATTAAGAGTCTGCATAGTTAGATTTTCTATATCTGCCCCAAGAAAAAGAAAATGAAGGTGCATATTGGCTGTCAAACATCATGTACTAGCAAAAAATTACAAGAAATGATCAATGGGAACATTATTCTGCCTGTTATGGGATTGACAAAAATTGATAGTGAAGATTTAAATTTGAAAGTGTGAAGTATTTACACTTGTTCATTAAAAAATGACATAAATAATATGATAGCACTATATACTAATAAACTTTGCAGATATTGAGTGTCAGTTACTCCAAAGCCATTTTGTAAAGCCTTAATAAAGAGTCTCATAGAAACATGATTAGTTGTTATATTGTTAATTTCAGTGGACGGATGAATTTAAACAAAGAACAAAGATTCTGAATTATCATGAAGCACTGAGCATGTTAAGTTTCTGAAAATGCATTTGAACTTTGAATAGAACTTTGCTATTTGATCTATCTATTTTCTTTTCTCACTTACTGGTTATAATTGTAACCAATTGAGGACTTAAAAGAGCTTTGAAGTTCAATATGCTTAGGATTACATATAAAAAAAAGAAGCTTACAAATAAATCACACTTTCAATGTAATTTCTTGTTTTTATTTTTGGTACGTTGAAAGGTTTTTCCAGTTAGTAACTTCAACTGATAAATTGTGGAAGGTTATGCTCTTAGCATGCCCAAAAAGTGCCAAGGTTGGGCATGACTGATGGGGTATTTTCTGTTTTTTTTTTTTTATTTCTGTTTGATAGGAAAGGATTGCACAGCCATAAAGGCAGTCAAACAGTCTGCCCTCTCTCATGTTTGTATATATACAAATGAAAACTTAACCAAAAAGAAAAGTTACTTGCTTTCTACTTTTTTGGTAGTGAGTTACAAGTTAAACTATATAAACATTCAGGACACAATTAAGAAGTTATTACTTTGAACTGTAGAATGTGAGAACCTGATCAGAAATATTTTATTTGAAAGCAAAGATATTAAGTTTCTTTGATTGAAATTCCCTCACACATCTATAAGTCTAAACCTATCCAGTACAACATTCGAATGATTTCGGAATTTATCATTTTACGGTTTTGTTCTTTTTTTATTTTATTTATGATTTGCAGAACTTGTCATTTTATGGTATTGATCCCTCTCTCTTAAATTTTTTTGTCTGGCTGCTATTGCAAGGAAAAAGCTACACAGCTTACTATGAGGATTAGATGCATAAGAAACACATGGTATGTTTGCAGTCATCTTTTTAATTGTCTAGAAGTTCCTTTAAATCCCTTTATAATAGTACCACATAGAGGTCTTTGGTGGCAAGCAATATGGATCAGGAACCTCTGGACTTTGTTTATCTGTTAACATGTAAATCCGTATCCTTTACAACATTATGTTATAGCATCCAAACTGTTGTATAATGTTTCTATAAGATAAATTTGGTTAGCAAAAGCCCCTACTGCTATCCACTATGGATCTTGATTATGTAGACATTATGATCCTTTTACCTGCTTGGGATTAGTTTTTCAAGTATTTGGCTGTGATCATGATGTGTATGTACTTCGTCTATCTACATTAAACACAGATGTCCTGTTCCTTTGCTGAAAGTTCAGTTGAATATTTCACATTTTTAGCTTGAAGCCCAAAGTCTCACATAGCTAATGTCTCATGAATCCTTAATAGTTGGCACTAACAAGTGGATCTAATTTTCATGTAGCAGCCATTAACAGGAGAAATTCAGCATCATGTTAGAGCTGCTAACACGAGAAATCCAGTGTTTGGGACATTGTTAGCAAGGGCTGTGCTGGGACATCAAAGTCTTTTCCAGGTTTTTCACCTGCTGCACCGCATCCATGTCCGACCTGTCAAAGCCAAGAAAGCCTCACAAAACTTCCTCTGTCCCCTTCAAGTCCCTCACCTCTCCCAAAATGCCTCGCAAGTCCTTGCTCAAGCCCACTCTGGCTACTGCTATCATGATCCTTTCCTTCTATCTCCTCTTCAGTTTTTTCTTCTCCAACCCTCCAAATCTTCCTTCACACTCAACCTCTGATCTCAATAAGCTTGCTGTGAAGTCTGGCCCTCCAATTCAATCTCCAGCCAAAATCTTCCTCTACAATCTCCCCCGGAAATTCACTTATGGTGTCATTGAGAGCTACCTCGCTGCCCGGAACTCTCCTTCAACTGATCTGAAGTACCCTGGAAATCAGCACTCTGCTGAGTGGTACCTCTTCTCTGATTTAATTTTTCCAGATCGGGTCAATTCCCCAGTTGTCCGGGTTTTTGACCCAGAGGATGCTGATCTTTTTTATGTCCCATTTTTCTCTTCACTGAGTCTTGTTGTGAACCCCCCTGGAAAGGCACCAGGTGCATATAATGATGAGGGAATGCAGGAGGACTTGATGGAGTGGTTGGAAGAGCAAGTGTATTGGAAGAGAAACTTAGGCTGGGATCATGTATTCATTTGTCAAGACCCAAATGCACTGTATAAGGTGATCGATAGAGTGAAAAATGGGGTTCTATTGGTCTCAGATTTTGGGAGGTTGAATAGGGGTCAGGCATCCTTAGTCAAGGATGTGATTTTGCCATATTCACATCGGATTAATCCTTTTAATGGGGAGGCTGGAGTTGACAGGAGGAAGTCGCTGTTGTTTTTTATGGGGAATCGTTACCGTAAAGAAGTAAGTCTCTTTAATTTCTTCATATACATCAGATACTTTCTGTTTCTCATGTTGCTTTGGACTAGGAAAAAAACAGTTATTCGCTGGAGTTTTTGTTCTTAAAGGGAAGCTTCAATTAAGTTTATAGATTTACTCTTTATTTCATACTTACTAACGATGTTGTTTAAGGCATTTTTCATTTGGAATTTTTATGAATTTATCTCTCCATTATCACTTCTGGAAGTGAAGGCATTCTTTCCTGCTTATAAAGGCATCTTTCTGTTCTATTGAATGGAATAATAACGGATAGGCTGCTCTGTTATCAGTAGATTTCAATGAGCTTTAGATTTTATCCTTGTTTTTTGTAAGAAAATAACTTGTTGAGTAATGATTCTTGATTGCCTATCTGGTTCTTCTGTGGCATAAATGTTTGAATGGAAGGTAGAAACAATTGTTAAATTATTTTAGCAATGACAAGAGTGTTGTTTTGTTCATCTAAACTCTTCTGAAGTTTCTTCTTGGTTATATACTTCACATAAGAATATGCTGATCTATTTCTCTGAAGTACAGCAGGTATCTGTTGTTAATAAACATATTGCATGCATAGGTCATTGATTCCTAACATCTGTGGTTTAGCGATTGGTTTCCTGAAAAGACAGCATATGTGCCATTACTTGCTTAGGCTAGATAGTGTTGCTTGTGGTTATTGACTGACTAGCTAGAGTTGTGTGCTTGACTACCCCTTATACCTTTCCATCTTTACAACAATGACCTTGGTAATTGTAAAACTTAAATTAGTAGAATTTGTATGTACCTTAAAAATTATGACAGTAAGTTATTAACACCTGGAAGTTTATGAGTGTTCCTAATCTAAAGGAACAAGCAGGCCTCATTAGTGCCCCTGCGTCACGCTGCTAGATTGAGCGAGATATCACTCCTAGACCTCCAACATGCGGCCTAGTTTACTGCAACGGAAGTAGACGAGTCAGCCTCTCAAAACAAGAGGAAAGAACATGTAAAGGAAGAGAAATAAGCTCCAAAAATATAGAGAACTTCTTTACGAAAATGAAGATGGTTCACATAAGTATACAATGCCTATTTATAGGCGAACTGCGGATAATTATCGCTTATCCCTTGTCTTACGTCTACCTATACTATCTTGCCACCTAAGCATGCGGATTGCCCCTTATGCATATTTCAAACTAAGCATTATCTCTCATGCCCTAAACAAGCTTAGAAAATCCAATTCAAAACCATGTGAATTGATCCAATTTCGAATTTCAAACTGGTAAGCAAGCCAGCTAGCCAACTCCAGCTACTAAGCTTGCTGCCTGCGTGAGTGCCACCTTGGTGCGCTCCTCACTTGCATGTGCCCCCCAAGCACATGCACTTGCACCCCAGCTACTGTTGCTGCACCTGCACTTGTGTTGCCAAGCCTTCTATTGTTGTTGCTGACTGCGATAGGCCATTTTTATGACTTGGGGTTCACGTAGCTATCTTGCATGCCTAGTTTGGCTGTGTTGGCTGTACACTCCACTTTGTCTTTATTGCATTCGCCTGCATATCATGCTCCCCCAGCAATAATGTATACATTCTCGCCGTGTAGCCCCTCCAATAGGCTACAACCTCCTCCTCAAATTGCCAGAGTTCAACATCATGCTGTAAGTGGTTTCGCTCTCTGGCAAACCCCTCCATTTTACTTGGTATTCCGTGTAATGCGGTAAACCCCTTCATCGCATCTCCCAGTCAGTAACGATGTAGTCCACTTTATGTGTAAAAATGGTGGACACATCAATAGGTGCTTGCAGTTCGACGATGTGTGTGTTAGAAGTGCCCTCGTTGTATGGCTTAGATTACTTATGTTAAGGAATAGTCCCTCATGGATTCGTGAGTACAAAGATCTTGAATTATTAGTTGGGAAAGAGGTTTCTTAAGTTGGCTAGTCATTTTGGGCTGGGCCTGGGACCCAACTTCACATGGTATCAGAGCAGGTACTCATATGTGGGCCTACACCTAAACTGTCCACTTTTAAAGCCACAAAAAGGGCATACACATAAAACTATCCACTTGTAGAGCCACAAAAGAGGGCCTATACCTAAACTATCCACTTATAGAGCCATAACACCTAAAATATCCATTTGTAGAGCCACAAAAGAGGGCCTACACCTAAATTATCCACTTGTAGAGCCACAAAAGAGGGCTTACACATGAGGGGGAGTGTTAAGGAATAATCCCACATGGATTAGTGAGTACAAAGATCTTGAGTTTATTAGTTGGGAAAGAGGTTTCCTAAGTTGGCTAATCATTTTGGGATGTGCCTTGGACCCAACTTCACAACTTAAATGGAATATGTTTTGGCGTTTTGTTTGATTGCAAGACTAGAGGAGGGGCGAACTTATATGGAATATGTTGCAGGCAACATTCTCAACCTGTCAAATAATAAGAAAATTGTTGTAATTCTGGTAGAAAGGCAATTTGGTCATTTCACCATCACATATAGGAGTTACAGCAGTACCAGTTTGTTAGATTACTTCTCTTTTCTCTATGCCTTTAATTTCATTCAATTCTGATCTGTAATGTAAGAGATATTAGGCATACTTGTATCTGAGGGCATTTTTGCCATTTTGGTAAAGTTTACTTAAGTGATATAAAAGGGGTATTAGGGTCGAGTGTAGAGCCCTAATCTAAGTGCAGTCATCACTTGCTGCTTCTCCATTTTCTGTCCTCTCTTCCCCCTTTTTCCTCTCTTCTATTTTCTCTTAATCTCATCACTTTTCATGGTATTTGAGCAGTGATCCTTGGTTTGGGAGTTCCTTTTTCAATAATCTCAGGTATTTCTACAGATTTCACACATCTAGAGGAAGGTATTTACTTGATTTTGCTACTGGTTGGGTAAACGTTCAGCTCTTTCTCTTCTACTTCCATTACCATTCAGTTGATGGCTACTACTACAGATTGAGAAGATTTGTGCCTAACTACTACACTTTGAGGGTTATTGAGTTGAAATTTGCTTCTTCTTTTTTTATTTGTGTGCCCCCTATTACTGTTTCCTTGATTGCATCATCTCTCAATAGGCTGACATCAGCCCTAATTGTGTTGGTTTCTGTGGTGAATGTTGATTTGTGTGCATATTCTATATAGTGGATACTTCGTGGTTGGCGCATTTTGGGTTATTTGCCCTAATCCTAATTTTCTGTAGTATGGGGCCCACAAGACCTAATTTTTGGGAATTAGAAATGTTGCTGCAGTGAGCTTGGAGCTTGTTTGGAAATCCTAATTGAGTTCAATGGAGGTGTATTGAAGGATTTAAATGGAGGATTCTGGTAAACAAGTGGCTGCCCTTAAATACTCTGAAGGTTTAGATAGTAAAGATTTAGGCTATATACAGATTACTTCCAATAAGTTAAATAAGATGGGGCAAATTATGTCAACTGATCTCGTTCAGTTCTTATGTTCCTTAAGGCCAAAAGGAACGCAAAGTACATTAGAGATGCTTTGCCTACTCCTATCTCTAAAGATTGGAAGGCCGAAGATAACCAAGTTATGACTTGGTTAGTTAACAGTATGGAACCAAGGTTCAGTGATCAGATTTTTTAGATGTGGAATAGCTAAAGAGATAGTGTTTTTTTTTTTTTTATTGAGAAAGTGATCATTTTATTATGCAAGAACCAAATAACAAACAACACTAAGGGAGCACACCCTTTACAACAAGGGATTGGAGGGAAGCTCCCTTTTTAGCAAGTAAATCGGCTACAAAATTAGCGGATTTAGGTACGTGAGACCAAATACAAGTGATGTGGGGTAAAAGATCCATGATAGCATAAAATACATCCCTGTGTCGCCACGATGGGGTGGAAGGTGAGGAAAACTAATAATCACTACAAAATCACCCTCAATATGGAGCGAGCCAGAGAAATGATTCTGGAAGACTGTGAGGCTAATGAGGAGGGCTTGAAGCTCAGCAGAAGTAGAATCTGAGACACCCATAGGGCCAGAATAAGAGATGATCTGATTGCCATCGGTGTCACGAAAGACATCACCAAATCCGGCCTTGTCGGGGTTACAAAGAGAGCTGCCATCAAAGTTGAGCTTGAGGTAACCCGGTTGGGGGGGCTGCCACTCCTGAATAGTGGTAGATCTAACTGGGGAACCCATCTAAGTGAGAGAACACCTATTGTCTCTAAGGAGAAGGCCCATGAGAGAAGAAAATTTCTTCCTAGTATGAAGCCAAGAGGAAACAAAGCCAATAATAGATAGAGGAGGTGACCCTCTCAAGAGCTAGAGCTTTGGCATTGAACGGTTGATTGTTGTGTTCCTTCAAGATACCCCAAGGGATGGAGGCAAAACAAACAGAGATAAACAACTTACCCATCTTGGGGAAAGAGACCCCAAGAAGCATGCGGCAGGCAAAAATGAGGTCCCAAGGAAAACATAACTGAATGCCCACCCGGCTAAGGATGTCCATCCAAATCGACCAAGAGAAAGGGCAGGAAAGGAGAAGGTGGCTGTCATTCTCCTCCTCAATACTGCAAAGGGGGCAAGAAGTGCAAACATTATGGTTATCACGGCGCCTAAGATTGTCAGCAGTGAGAATCTTATTGAGATTGGCACTCCAAAGGAAGAACTTGACCTGAAGGGGGGCGCAAAGGTGCCAAACGGTAACCGCATCATGATCAGCAAAGCATGAAGTCCATCCCTTGATGAGGGAATAAGCAAAGAAGACCGAAACGTCACCACTTGCCTCCAACCACCAAATCATCGAATCAACCAAGGAATATTTGGGTCTGGAAGACGAAAGAGTGTCCAGGAGGCGAGAAGCAAGTAAAGCATCTAAGTCATCTAGACCGCACCAGAGGTGCAGGTCCCAGGAGCCAAATCACGAAGCGTTAATGACTGAGAGACTACTTTGAGTGGAGGCCTGCCAGACATTGCTGAAAGAAGCCCAAAGAGGTCCACTGCTCAATTACCAATCCTCCCAAAACCAAACCAGCCACCCATTACCAACATGATATCCAATGCTCGAATTGAAGAACGGAAGGAGAAAGTAGATAGCTCTCCAAATTGGAGAGAGCACACGTCATCTACCACCCGAAGTCCACCAATGCTCATGCCAATGCAGCCTAGAGGTCACCATAAGCTTCTAAAGGTTGTTAGAGGCTGTGTAGAATTTCCAAATCCACTTGAGAAGCAAGGCCCTATTCATATCTTTGGTAAGCCGGATCCCCAGACCGCTCTGAGATTTGGAGAGGCACTCATCAGACCAGCCAATGAGATGATATTTAAACTCCGAGCTTGTGCCACGCCAAAGGAACCTCTTTTTAATTATGTGGCTGAGACCGTACAAGGCAAGAAGGAGAGGTAACAATTTGGAATTCCAACCAAGCAAGATTTGAGGAGGACGAGCCTTCCAGCCTTTGAAATGAAACTACCACATTAAGTGGTCAGCTGGGTCTCAAGCTTCTCAATCACTGGATTCCAAAGATCCTTGCCAAGCCGGGAGGTGAAGAGGGGAAGGCCGAGGTACGTAGCTGAGGGCGAGGATAGGGAGCATCCCAAGATATCAGCCATGGATCGAAGGAAATCCGGATTGATGTTGAACCCCATTAACATAGTCTTCTGCCAATTTACCTTTGACCTGATGCAAGCTCAAAAAGGCCAAGCAATGCCTTATTCTTCACAATATACTCAAGAATCCCGTCGCCAAAGATGAGTGTGTCATCCGAAAATTGAAGAAGTGGAATATCAAATGCAGCAATGTTGTTAATCAAACCCAGCTAACCAAGTTCCTTGACAGATTCTTTTATCCCCTGAAAATCCACTAGGTAATCTCTAATTCAGATTCTTTTCGAGTTGTGCATGGATCATGGCTGAGAATTGAGCAAATCAAATGATTGGGAATAGCCTGCTGGAGAAGAAAATGTGACCCATCAATCTCAATCTTAGTATCAAAATGCTTACTTTTTACCTGATTTTGTAAAAAAGAAACAGCTTAGTACAATTTTCAAGACAGGTTGCATTTTGTTGTTCTTAGTCATTCATTAGTTATAATGGCTAGAAGTTTGCAGAGCCAAAAGTGCTCCATAAATGAAGAGCCGAAACCCAAAGGCCCCAACCTTTCCATCTAAGTGTGAGCCTCAAAAGCCCAGTTCACTTCTTCAACAGCAAGCCAACGGATCCGAGACTAGACTGAGGCAGGACTCAAAGTCTGTGCTCCTCTGTGGAACGATACTGTTGCTTGGCACAGTCCTTCCATCTGCAGCGAACCTGCACAGCCGACAGCAAGGATTTCGATCCCACCTGCTGGAACAATGGCAGCTCCAAGGCAGCGGCATGCAAGCCTCAAACTCCTCGTCATTCGATATCAGTTCTACATTATCAACATCCTCATCGAGAGAGAGAGAGAGAGAGAGAGAGAGAGAGAGAGAGAGAAGGGCAATCCACTCCCAATGAGAGGACGTGGCAATCAACAATCAAGAGGCCGAGGCCGAAAAAATCCAGAAAGAGGAAATTCCTCAGATAAGAAGGGCAAAGCCCCAGTGTCGTATAAAGAGACACTTGAAGTAGAACCAGAGTATATTACTCTTCCGGATACGGAGACAATTCTAATCCTCAATAAAGAGGATCTTGAGGGTACATTGGATTCCTGGGAGATGTTACAGAAATGGCTTGGAGAAGCCTACTGTCCCATCCGTGCAGGAAAACGATGGTATTCCTTTGAATCCATTTTGGTTCATCTAAATTCTATATCAGTGCATCATACACTGATCAATGTGGCTAAATGGGATAGCCCAAGAGCGTACAGCAAATGTACAATACAAAGATTCATGCATCCCTCAACATGGGGAAAATTTGATTTGGCTAAAGCAGCTAATCTTCCTAATGATAAGGAATTTAATTATTGGGATTATATGGATTCTTGGTATAATACTTTTTATTACCAAAATCCTTCCCATAGGCATTCCTGGTTTTTCCAATGGGAAAAGAATGTCTTTCAGAGGTCATTACCTCTACCCAGTTGGGTCTTTGCATGGTGGATCAAATTTGGGCCACCCATTTCAATATTACCTGAGCCCATTAAGGCTTGTTTTAGTAAATGGACTCAATCCAGTCCTGAGCTTAAAGCTCTGGGTTATGAAAAACCCCCAAAGCATTGGGACAGTCTTATCTTCTTTATGGTATTTTCTCTACCATGGATTTGGAGATGGGATTGTACTACAGGCTTTAATGATAAAAGCCTACCAGTATTATTAGGAACTTTTCATGTTCGATGGTGGAAAAATTTCCCCAATATTGATACCAAAGTTGCAGAAATTAAGTCTGCTATCATACAAAATGAAAACAATCTTGGATTGCATCGCATCCCGGAAGTCCATTATGACTTCCAATATCTACGAATTTATTCACAATATCATAAAGTACTTACAATAAACTCCAAGACTTAAAGCACACGAGTAGGCAACCTTGAAGACAGAGGGGAAGGTTTTTCAAGTGATGCCTTAGCAAAAGAAACTAACTCCTTATATAGAAGGAGTGAACTAATGTGGATTTGAACATATTTGAAATCCACCCCTAATACAAAAAGTAACCTCTATAATTGAGGTGGTGAGTCATGATCTCTATAATTGAGATTCTTGGATGAGTCATCATCTGGATTATCTTCATCATCTTTATCATCCACTTTATCTCCATGATGGGGATTGGAAAGAGACATTTGATGGGCTTGGTCCCAACGCATCTTTTGTTGACGAAGAGCCTTAACTCTTATCCGATGCAGGCGGCTACTGGCGGCATCCTATGAGTGAGACTTTATGGAAAATGGCCGACCAAATATACTGTAGGAGCCTTGATTGATGTGACAAATAGGCCAGCTGTGGGCCGGAGGATAAGATTTCCTCTGTGGCTTTTGGACGGACTTGGCCGACGAATCTGGAACAGATTTATCTGTCATAGTCATATCCTGCAAAATTATTTCTTTTTAGATGTTGCCTTGAATGCTTGCAACATGAGATTAATATATTCTTCCGGATCCTCATCATCAGGTGGCTGACTATCCGGTCAAGAGTCTTGAGCATTATCATCTTGCTCAGTGCTATTATAATCAATGTCTTCATCATCTTCAGCAGCAGAAGGTTCAGACACGGACATGTTGTCGTCTGCTGGGTGGTGAGAAGAAGTGCCTTCATTGCACTGAGTGACCATAGAATCCTTCATTGATTCTAATAATTTTTTCATAATATCTTTTTCCGAGATATTCGGAATCAAACTCTTTAATTGAGTTTTGAAACTTGCAAATAAATTGTCGGAGTCATAATGGACTTCCGGGATGCGATGCAATCCAAGATTGTTTTCATTTTGTATGATAGCAGACTTAATTTCTGCAACTTTGGTATCAATATTGGGGAAATTTTTCCACCATCGAACATGAAAAGTTCCTAATAATACTGGTAGGCTTTTATCATTAAAGCCTGTAGTACAATCCCATCTCCAAATCCATGGTAGAGAAAATACCATAAAGAAGATAAGACTGTCCCAATGCTTTGGGGTTTTTTCATAACCCAGAGCTTTAAGCTCAGGACTGGATTGAGTCCATTTACTAAAACAAGCCTTAATGGGCTCAGGTAATATTGAAATGGGTGGCCCAAATTTGATCCACCATGCAAAGACCCAACTGGGTAGAGGTAATGACCTCTGAAAGACATTCTTTTCCCATTGGAAAAACCAGGAATGCCTATGGGAAGGATTTTGGTAATAAAAAGTATTATACCAAGAATCCATATAATCCCAATAATTAAATTCCTTATCATTAGGAAGATTAGCTGCTTTAGCCAAATCAAATTTTCCCCATGTTGAGGGATGCATGAATCTTTGTATTGTACATTTGCTGTACGCTCTTGGGCTATCCCATTTAGCCACATTGGTCAGTGTATGATGCACTGATATAGAATTTAGATGAACCAAAATGGATTCAAAGGAATACCATCGTTTTCCTGCACTGATGGGACAGTAGGCTTCTCCAAGCCATTTCTGTAACATCTCCCAGGAATCCAATGTACCCTCAAGATCCTCTTTATTGGGGATTAGAATTGTCTCCGTATCCGGAAGAGTAATATACTCTGGTTCTACTTCAAGTGTCTCTTTATACGACACTGGGGCTTTGCCCTTCTTATCTGAGGAATTTCCTCTTTCTGGATTTTTTCGGCCTCGGCCTCTTGATTGTTGATTGCCACGTCCTCTCATTGGGAGTGGATTGCCCCTTGCGGGGTTATACATGATTTTGACCCTGGAGAAATTCACGGGTTAGAAAATCAGGTAAGGAGTTCAATTCTCCTTTGATATGTTCTATATCAAAATCAAAGGCGCTTAATTCCGCCTGCCATCTGGCAAAGATTTGTTTGGAAGTAAGATTCTTCACATCCTTCTTAAGAATCGATTTGGCTGCTGAACAATCAACTCTTAAAAGGAATTTTTGATTTAATAAATCATCCTGAAATTTATGAATGCACTTAATTATTGCCAATATTTCTTGTTTCACAGTGGAATAATTAAGCTGTGCATTATGCCAATTTCCAGAGGTAAATCGAACAAGTTCTTCTTTACCTGATGGATTTCTTTGTTTTAAGATGCCACCATAGCCTATATGGGAAGCATCAGTAGCTACCACCTTCGGATAAGAAGGATTAGTGAGGTTAAGACAAGGGAGTTGTTTAACGTTACTCTTAATTAGTTGGACTGCCTGAGTATGTTTAGGAGTCCATGGCTCAGGATTCTTTCTGAGTCTTTTGTGCAATATTGCAGAATCTTGAGCAAGATGAGGATAATAATCTGCAATATAATTGAGACTTCCTAGAAATCTCTGAAGTTGAGTTTTCTCCAGTAGTTCATCCGGGAACTTAGAGGCAAACTCAATGCTTCGATCAATGGGAACTATTTTTCCCTTGTGAATATTGTGACCTAAAAATCTAACAGAGGTCTGGAACAATTTCATTTTCGGTGCCGATATCACCAACCCATGTTTTCTAATAACTGATTTGAAAACATGTAAATGCTTAAAATGAGCATCAATAGATTCTGAATAGACAAGTATATCATCAATATAAACAATGGTAAATTCAGAATAAGGAGCAAATATATCATTCATGATATTTTGAAATTCAGATGGAGCATTTTTCAAACCGAAAGGCATAACATTCCATTCAAAGTGACCAAAAGGGACAGTGAATGCAGTTTTATATTTATCCTTTTCATTAATTTGAATTTGTCAATATCCAGATTTCAAATCAAATTTGGAAAAGATTTTAGCAGAAAACAATCTGTCTAACAAATCTTTTTTATTTGGGATAGGATATCGAATCCATATCAAACAGTCATTAAGGGGTTTATAATGAACTACTAATCTAGGAACACCTCGTTCCTTTTCTGCATTTTTATTAACATAAAAAGCAGTACAACTCCATGGGGAGTAAGATTTTCTAATTAAGTTTTTATCCAACAGATTTTGGATTTCCTTTTTGCAGAGGTCTAGTAAAGCATGTTTCATTTGACTAGGCCTAGCTTTGGTGGGAATGGTTCTTTCATTGAACCCATCAATATATGGTAAGGACACAATATATTTATGTCGATCCCAAAAAGCTGTAGGAATTTCACTACAAATTTCTTGGGTTAATAGTTTCTGTAGAGAACTAATTTTCTCTTTGATTCCTAGAGTTTCCAACTGTTGTTCAAGGGTTAACAACTGTAATTCTTTGTGCAGGAAACTCAGATGATGTTCTTTGACACTTCTCAATTCAGAAATCTCATTGATGAAACTAATTTGAGGAGGAGATTTGAATGAGAAATAAATAGGTTTATTATTAACCTGTCCATGTATTCCATGGTTGTCGATGCCTTTAATTGGCATTATTTTCTCCAGAAAAGGAGTACCTAATATGACCTGTTGTGTCATATTTTTGACTAATAAAAAGTCAGTTATAATGCACTGATTATTAGTGCAGATGGAGGCATTATTTAGTTTATATTTAATCTTCATTTTGTCTCCATTGGCATTTGCCAAAGTTTGAGTGGTTTTCTCAAAATATTGGGTTGGAATCAACCCTTCTTGGATGCAGTTTAAATCTGCTCCACTATCAATCAGAGCTGTCAGTTTAGGAATGACAAAGTTCTGATCAATAACTAAATTAATAACCGTATGCCATCTCTGATGGATGACTTTGGTAATTTGATTCAGAAAAGAGGCTTCTGATGTCTTTTCTGGAGGCAAATGTCCTTGATCACATTTTTTATCACATTTTTGTTCAAGCGTTTTATATAAAGATTTTAACTCTTTTAATTCTTGCTTGATTTCTTTAATTTCTCCTTGTAATGAGGAGATAGTAATATTTGGTTTTGAAGATATTATTTCTTCAGAACGACTAAGAATTTCCTTCAAAGAATAAGGTTTTACTCCTTGAATGGGAGTACTCTTTGAAGTACTTGGAATTTGATCGAGATATTCTTTAATTAAATATCTCTTGGTTTGAGGATCTTCCTCTTGATCAATGTTCTCCAGCATGCTGCGTTGCATAGAAGTAAGAACATTAATTTGATGCATTTGCGCCACAGATTGTAGGTGTGAACAACTGCAATCTGGATCATCTTCTGATTGACTGGATGAGGCATACTCAAGATCATCCCCAGAATCAGAATTTAAGAGAATTTTAGCCAACTGGATTCTCAATCCTTCATCTATTTGGAGTTGGTTCAATTTCTCTTTTGTTTTGCATCTATTGGAATAGTAGCCTAATTTACCACATTTATAACAGACAATTTTCTTTTTGTCTGGTTGATTTCTTCTAGGAGGATGCCTCTGACGAGGAGGAGGTCTCCTAGGTTCTGGACGAGTCTGTTTATGAGACTGTCTTTTGGGATATCTCCTACTCTGGTGTGAGTAGGGTTCTGGTCTCTTAGAATGAGAGGCCGTCCCTGTCCCTTTTCCCTTCCTTTGATGGGAAGGTGGTGGTTCTGTGCCACAAGCAAATTGGTCACAGAATTCACCAAGCTCTCGCTTGCCAGTAAGATTTTGTTGCTTAAGCTGAGCTTGAAGTTTTAAATCATTACATAAGGTCAGTCCTTCTTGGATGATGGCACTGGTAAGGAGACCATATGTATATTGTTGGTAGTTGATGATTCCTACCTCGTTACCTAACCTTTTGCGGACTTTACTAGCAAAAAAAGTGTTGGTAATCCATCAATGAATTTAGCTTTCCAATATTCATTATTGGCATCGGTTCGTTGCATAACCTTAGTTAGGAAAACATCTTTATACCATCTAAAATAGTGTTTTACATCTAAGATTTTGCAAAACCTCCCGTCCCTTATCAGTAGTGGACATCAAATTGCCAATAAAATGGTGGACAATACATGAAATCAAGGTATAAACGGCATCATCCTCGCCTAGGTAGGCTTGGCCTGCTTCCGTTTTGATAACCTTTTTTGAATTGTAGATTTCATGGTGTTGGGCAGGAGTAAGGATGTTATCCCACCAACCTTTTAAGTGTCCAGAAAATCCAGCAGTTGATTGGATGACGTGGGTGGTAAAGAGACTCGGTAGAGAGAGAGAGAGAGAGAGAGAAAGAGAGAGAGAGCACCTGCTGGAACAATGGCAGCTCCAAGGCAGCGGCATGCAAGCCTCAAACTCCTCGTCATTCGATATCAGTTCTACATTATCAACATCCTCATCGAGGGAGAGAGAGAGAGAGAGAGAGAGAGAGAGAGAGAGAGAGAGAGAGATGAATCAGAATGGCGGAATTTTTTATTGTTCTCCAGATTTTCTGTTAGGAATTCAAGACTTTAAGAAATATATTAAAATAGGAATCCAAACTAAAGGATATGAATCCTTTGTGGGTAATAATTTGTTATTATGTATAGGATTTCTAGGAAGATGTACAAGTTCCAGTACTACTAAGTTTAAAATTAAAATAGATGATGTAGTAAATCTTATAGGTAATAAAGGAATAAAACTATTAAAACCTTTAAAATACTCCCCTGAAGATTTAGCTGGTTTAGATTGGAATTTAAAATTTAGACAAGAAAAAATCATTAGTCCAGAAGAAAGTATTATGTATACAGATACAAAAGGAAATGTCAATATTAGATTCAATAGCTACGAACAGAAAAATACAGAAGACACTGAATCTATTTCCAGTGAAAATTATGATTTAGTTCACCTTGAAATAGACATAGATGCTATCATATACCCTAAGGAATTAGGATTACTGTTAGAAGAAAGGGAATTATTACATCTAGAGGAAGATTTAATAAAAAATAAAACAATCAAAGAACAAGAATACTTATACTATGATAACGAATTAAATATCCGAATAGGAACTATGCCTCTAGAACCTTCTTTAGAAACACAAGAAGAAACTGTTAGTGTAAAAGATTACATGGACGCAGAAAGTTCAGTCAATAATCCTACCTACACTACTTATCCTACTCCACCACCTAGAGAAGTCTTTAACTCAGGAAATATGCCTAGATTACCTTATACAGAACCAATTAATTTTGATAAAAAAGTTCATCCCAAGGGAAAAAGAAAAGAAACAAAAAGACCTATTACTTTCCAAGATAAAGGAAAAGGAAAAATACTTAATCTTTCTGCTCATGATCCTCAAGAATGGACTACAGTGTTAGATCTATGGAAAAATCAAGTAGTTTCAGATTATATCCAACATTTCTCTTCTCAAGATGTAGAAGAAATGTATAGATACTTAGAAACCTTCTTAGGAGAAAGCGTAAAAGCTCTTTGGGAAAGCTATAAAAGATTTAATCCAGAACAATTTGGACAGTTAATGAGTTTAGGTCCTAATCCCTATAATTTTGTAAACAAAGTTTTTCAATTAGTTACCGGTGATGATCCCAACTTAGGATCCATAGCCTTGCAAAAAGACGCAGTCATCTATTTAGAACAACTTAGTCTTTACAATTACAAGTATGTTAAAAAAATTTTACAAGACTATTTTTACTATACTTGCATTTCAGGAAATGCTTTTAATAAAGACTTAGGCATTAAACTCTTTAGAAAATTACCTGGACCCTTAGGAAAAGAAATTTATGAAAAATGGCAAACTATAGAAAATGCTAACCCTCACTTAGCCTATTCTATAGGACAAAGAACAAAATTTATTATGAATATCTTACAAGAAAAATGTACTGATATCCAGATCCAAAGACAACTTAAGGGAGATGATTTTGGGTTTTGTAAACAGATATATACTACCCAAGCTTATGGCCTTAAAGAATCTAGACAACGCACCCGAAGACCCAAAAAGTTTGTTAGGAAGGGATATTTTATTCGAAGATCTAAAAGTAGAAAACCATATCTTAATAGAGAAAGACATGTTAGGCGCTTTAACCCCAAGAGAACCTATAAGAATAAACTTTCTTGTTATATCTGTGGTCAGACAGAACACTTAGCTAATACATGTCCAAAAAGACAAAACATAAACTCTAAAAGATCTACTTTAGTTGAGAATGTCCAACAAGACTTAATAGAAGTAGATGAATATATGTCGGACACCGAATCCATCTACAGCATAGTTAGCCTACCTACGCTAACAGAAGACTCTTCAGATACTGAAGATGACCTTATTCTAGAATTAGATCCAGAAGAACATTTAGACCTCATGGATACCACAACAGAGTGTACTCATTCTTGGTTATGGTTTACAGGATTAGACAGTAACCCTTGCTTTCAATGCCAATGGTACCCTAGTAAGAAGCAACGAGCCAAATGTTCTCTCTGTTTCACAGAAGCCTGCCTTCCTTGCCTTAAACAATTAGGAATTACTCCTACCGAACCTTCTCAGTCAGATAGAATTTCTACGACTAAGTTAGAAATATTGGCCAGAAAAGTAGAAAACTGTGAAGCCGAAATCTCTCTTCTCAAACATCGTTTAGATACCTTAGAAAAAGACTCTTATGATGGTATTACAGTAGGCTTAGGCGAACCAGAAACCTCTCTTGTCTGTAATCAAGACAAATCCTTTTCCAGTATCCTTGTCCGTGGTAAGATTACTTTCCCTGACAAGCATTCTATTGTCTTAGATGCCCTTGTAGATTCTGGTTGTACCAAGTGTATCATTCATCGCCGCCTTGTACCCAGAAAATACCTTAAACATACTAGTAAGCAGGTATTTAGTCAACAAGTAGACGGCACCTACAATCCTTATACCCAATACTTTGATGATGGTAAGATCCAATTTTTCACCAACTGTTCTACCTTTTCCGGTTCTTATCCATTACCTTTAACTTGGGTCCGTGACCTTAAACTTAAGGTCGATTTTATTTTAGGACTTAATTTTATTCTCCATAACAATGGTTCTCTCACTATTTCCCGAGATTACCTCCAGTTTCATAAGAATTCTAGTATTGTTCCTGTCCAGACCCATTACTCTCCTACTCTTTCATCCTCAACGGAGCGTGGTGGCCCCAGTAACCCAATAGACTTAGATAGCAGTAGTTGTCAGTGCTCTATCTTAGGAAGCTGCAAAAAGACAACTAACCCAGCTACTATACAAGCTTTAGAACAACAATTAGAAAATAATTTAGTTAAATTAGATAATAAACTCCTATGTTATGAAGACCTTGTAGATGTTCCTATACAGAAAGCACAAACCTTTGAAAAGGCAGTACAGCATACCGGATTAGTCCCAGTAAGCACACAGGAAGAACAGACTGAATCCCACATAGAACCTATTCCCAGTCCTCAAACTTATCCAGAAGAAATTATGGAAGAAAATGAAGACTTTGATGATTGGATAGAAAGAATGATAGATTTAGATTATTCTTTCTTAGACACAAAAAAATTATATTTAGAAATTATTAACATTCATCACAAAGATAAACACCATTTACAATAGATTATAGATAAATTAGATCAATTAGAATATTTTGGAGAAAACCCCCTTAAATATTGGGAAAATAATCATATCCAGTGTAGATTAGAACTACTAAATCCTAGTTATATTGTTAAAACAACAAACATAGAAGCCACTAACTTAGATAAAGAAGACTTTAAAATGCATATTAATGAGTTACTAAAATTAGGAATCATAAGAAAATCTATAAGTCCTCATAGATCAGCAGCCTTCATAGTAAGAAAACATAGTGAACAAAAAAGAGGTAAATCAAGGATGGTGATAAATTACAAAAGACTAAATGATAATACTGTCACAGACAGTTATAATATTCCAGATAAATCACAACTTATAAACAAAATTCAAGATAAAAAGATTTTTAGTAAGTTTGATTGTAAGTCAGGTTTTTGGCAAATCAAAATGCATCCAGATAGTATAGAATGGACAGCATTTACATGTCCAGAAGGACATTTTGAATGGCTTGTCATATTCGGGTTAAAAAATGCACCAGCTGTCTTTCAAAGAAAAATGGATAACATTTTTAGAAAATATGATAATTTTGTCTTAGTTTATATAGATGATATCTTAGTCTTTAGTAAAACAATAGAAGATCACATAGGACACCTACAGCTAGTTTTAGCAACCTTCATGCAAGAAGGAATCATAATCAGTAAGACAAAAATAGAACTGTTTAAAGAATATATAAAATTTTTAGGTGTTAATATAGGACAAGGACAAATAGAACTACAAGATCATATTTCAAAGAAAATCTTAGAAATGCCAGATGACCTGTCCGATACAAAACAGTTACAAAGATTCTTAGGATTGGTCAATTATGCTAGACCTTTTTTAAAAGATATTGGTAAAATGGTAGGCCCTTTATATGGAAAAACTTCCCCAAATGGACAAAAAAATTTTAATCAAGAAGACAAAAACTTAGTCAAAAAGATTAAAGAAAAAGTTAAAACCCTATCTAAACTACAAATGCCTTTAGACTCCGACTATATTATTATAGAAACAGATGGAAGTAATTTAGGATGGGGTGGAGTCCTTATCTCTAAACCACATCAATACAGTGACAAAGAAGAAGAAAGAATTTGTAGTTATGCAAGTGGAAAATTTAAAGAAAAAGGTAATATGAGTAGTATAGATTCCGAAATTTTGGCTGTTATCTATTCTTTAGAAGCATTTAGACTTTTCATTATCCATAAACAAGAATTTACCTTAAGAACTGATTGTGAAGCTATAGTAAAATATTTTCAAAAAAGTAAAGAAAACAAAATTAGTAGAAGAAGATGGTTAAATCTAGTAGATATTATTACTGGCAATGGTTATAGGATAATTTTTGAGCATATTAAAGGCAAAAATAATAGTTTTGCCGATACTTTAAGCAGAAGATTTTTTGATACAAAAATTGCTTCTTGACAGATGGATTTTCCAGATCGCTCTATCAGACCTTCTTCCTCCAGACTTAACAATTATGGGCAAGAATTTTTGTGTTTTGGTAATCAGAAGTTAGTAGTTTTTCCAAAATCTAATATTACTTTCAAAACTTTACCAAGTGTTTCCGTTACAAAAGAAGAATAGTGTCTTTTAGATAATTTATGGTTAGCCTATCAAAGAATTCCCAAAGACCAGAAGTATTTCTTAGCAAGTCTTAATGGTCTCTCAGAATATTTTACCCAGAAAAAGAAGAGTTTCAATTTTTATGTCGTTTTCCAAGGTCACACCCCAGGAGTCTTTCATTCCTGGACAGAAGTCGTAGAAAGCATCCAAAACTTCCAAAGACCTGTCTATAAAGGCTTTAATAACCTTCAGGAAGCTCTAGAAGCTGCCAAGTTAACCATAGGAACAAATTACTACATTGCTCCATCTTTAAGACACATGAGAGAAGACCAAGTGTCCTATGGAATAGCCAAGGACACCAAGAGAATTATTTTTTGTGATCATTGTGATACCCTTACAAAGACTATCCAAAGACTGAATGAGAAGAGGAGACTTCTGGAAGAAAAGAATTTGTTTCAGAAAGAATATATCAACACTTTAGAAGAAGAAAATAGAATTTTAAAGGCAAAGGCAATAGGTACATTCTGTACCTAGATCCCTACTAGTGAGGGGCATTCACTAGCTAGTCCGGCTCAAACGGCAGCCGGTAAAGACTTATCAAGTCCGTTGATGGCTGGGCATTTGCCAAAAATGCCACAAGAAAAGAATAAAGAAAAGAAGGTCGAGACAGTTCCAAACAAAGACGAACTCAAAAAGATGATGGATGATTACTTTAAAGAATTTCTTAAAGACCAAGGCTATGAAAAGAAAGATTCAGCATCAGCATCATCTTCTAGCAAGACCGGATCTACAGGCACTCAGACACTTCAATGTTTTTCCCAAGAAGATGACGAAGACTATGATTATGACTCAGAAGCCATCCATAACCTTATCACTTTGGATGGAAAGTAAAAGACAGAGGCCATCATTTTAAAAGATAAGATTCCATTTAGAAAAGTGACTGGTTAGAAAAGACAACTTAAAAGATAAGATGTTATTTAGAAAAGAGACTGGTTAGAAAAGAGAAAAAAAAAACTCGACATAGTATGGTTTCAAGATATGGTATGGTTTTTCCAGCACATGGTATTCAAGACAAGACTTCTTCAAGACTGCTCCAGCACATCTCCAGCACATGGTTTTCAAGACCAGCACACGGTTTTCAAGACAAATCCAGCACACGGTTTTCAAGACAGGACTTCTCCTCTATAATTTAGTTTTTACTGTACACTTTTGTAAAAATATCTATGATTGTACTTTTTCTTTTTTGATGGCATAATGCCTTACCGAACACTTGGAAAGCACTCAAGGACATATCACCGACGATGGGGCCCAATGAGCACCCGGGTGATTCCTTTTGCCTCCCAGTGTCGGCAAACTCTAGCTATAAAAGGCAATTGTATGTTTGAAAGAGGATATGAATGAAGAGAGCAATTTCCTACCATCTTGAGCTTCCATGACTTCTAATCGTCTTCCAACTCTGTTCTAAGTTCTTTTCTCCCAAGCTTCCTTGTAAGTACGTTACTCTCTTTCTTTATTCTAGTCTTTCGGGGTCTTCTTTAAGGGACCTCCTAAGTTCTTTCTGTTTACTTCCGTGAGGATTTTCCCTAACCTTGGATCCATCCTGAGCATGCTGTAAAAGCATTGTGTAACCCTCTGAGGTTTCACGGTCCTGAGTTCCGAGTTTTTGCCCGCTAATGTCCATGTGTGACTATAGGGCCCGTTGTTTCGGAATGTTGAAGGAGCCCGTGGCCAAAGCCATTTGAGCTAGGGAAACACACACCTCGGCATGTCTTAGGTGTCTGAAATCTGAGGGAAATCTCAGAAGGAAGTAAACCGGTGAATCTTAGGAGTTACCTTAAAGAAGTTTGCACATATAGTTTCAGTTTCAATTCTCCAGTCTCTTTGTTATGTTTATTCTGCTCATCGTTCTTGGTATTGTTCTATCTGCTCTTGTAATTACTGCTTTCATAGTCTACTAGTATTGTTTACCCTTTCTTGTTACACATATCTAGGTATATTAGGCTGGAACACCACTGGGTGAGGGCTACGCCCTGACAGCCGCCTCTGCTTCCAAGGAACCACTGTTCCAAGGGACCAAGCGTCGCTCCCGGTTGCTACAACGCCGCCGTACCCTTTTATGTATATCTGGCTTGTTAGTCTTATATTATATCAGATAGCTCGACTTTTACTTAGATATTTGCCTTGTTATTATCTGTATTTGGCTTTGCTTTATATTAAACTAAGAAAACACTCTTTGTTTTATTAAACATAGGTATCTTAAGTTATATTTTTATTTTAGGAGTTGTTGCTTTAAGGTTATTCGAATACTTTGTTTTCTTCCCAGAACAAATTGTTGAGCTTTTAGAATCAGACTTTTTTATATATTTGTGCATAATAATTAAGTTATTTGAAAAATTATATGATCTTTGTTAATATTGCTCTTATAATAGTTTTCAGTAATTTAATAATATTTAGTTTTATCTGTTTTGTCCTATCTTTAAACCATTACATTAGGTATTTGAGACTCCTAGACCTATACTTGTACCTAGATTTTCTAGAAGACAAATTATCAGAAGAGGTCAACCTAGACAAAACAGTAATAATTCAGATCTGAATACTCCAGATTAAAATAGAGTACCCCCCTAAATTATTACTGTTTTGTCTAGGTTGACCTCTTCTGATAATTTATCTTCTAGAAAATCTAGGTACAAGTATAGGTCTAGGAGTCTCAAATACCCTAATGTAATGGTTTAAAGATAGGACAAAACAGATAAAACTAAATATTATTAAATTACTGAAAACTATTATAAGAGCAATATTAACAAAGATCATATAATTTTTCAAATAACTTAATTATTATGCACAAATATATAAAAACGTCTGATTCTAAAAGCTCAACAATTTGTTCTGGGAAGAAAACAAAGTATTCGAATAACCTTAAAGCAACAACTCCTAAAATAAAAATATAACTTAAGATACCTATGTTTAATAAAACAAAGAGTGTTTTCTTAGTTTAATATAAAGCAAAGCCAAATACAGATAATAACAAGGCAAATATCTAAGTAAAAGTCGAGCTATCTGATATAATATAAGACTAACAAGCCAGATATACATAAAAGGGTACGGCGGCGTTGTAGCAACCAGGAGCGACGCTTGGTCCCTTTGAACAGTGGTTCCTTGGAAGCAGAGGCGGCTGTCAGGGCGTAGCCCTCACCCAGTGGTGTTCCAGCCTAATATACCCAGATATGTGTAACAAGAAAGGGTAAACAATACTAGCAGACTATGAAAGCAGTAATTACAAGAGCAGGCAGAACAATACCAAGAACGATGAGCAGAATAAACACAACAAAGAGACTGGAGAATTGAAACTGAAACTATATGTGCAAACTTCTTTAAGGTAACTCCTAAGATTCACCGGTTTACTTCCTTCTGAGATTTCCCTCAGATTTCAGACACCTAAGACATGCCGAGGTGTGTGCTTCCCTAGCTCAAATGGCTTTGGCCACGGGCTCCTTCAACATTCCGAAACAACGGGCCCTATAGTCACACATGGACATTAGCGGGCAAAAACTCGGAACTCAGGACCGTGAAACCTCAGAGGGTTACACAATGCTTTTACAGCATGCTCAGGATGGATCCAAGGTTAGGGAAAATCCTTACGGAAGTAAACAGAAAGAACTTAGGAGGTCCCTTAAAGAAGACCCCGAAAGACTAGAATAAAGAAAGAGAGTAACGTACTTACAAGGAAGCTTGGGAAAAAAGAACTTAGAACAGAGTTGGAAGACGATCAGAAGTCATGGAAGCTCAAGATGGTAGGAAATTGCTCTCTTCATTCATAATTTCTTTCAAACATACAATAGCCTTTTATAGTTACAAATTGCCGACACTGGGAGGCAGAAGGAATCACCCGGGTACTCATTGGGCCCCATCGTCGGTGATATGTCCTTGAGTGCTTTCCAAGTGTTCGGTGAGGCATTATGCCATCCAAAAAAGAAAAAGTACAATCATAAGTTTCTTTACAAAAGGGTACAGTACAAGCTAAATTATAGAGGAGAAATCTTGTCATATGCTGGAGATGAGCTGGAGCAGTCTTGTCTTTGTCTTGAATACCATGGTCTTGAAAAACCGTGTGCTGGAAACCATAGTCTTGAAAACCGTGTGCTGGAAAGGTCTTGTATACCATGTGCTGGATACTTTTCTTTTCTTCTTCTTTCTCTTTTTTTTTTTTTTTTTTCTAACCAGTCTCTTTTCTAATTGGAATCTTATCTTGTATGTTGTCTTTTCTAACCAGTCTCTTTTCTAATTGGAATCTTATCTTTAAAGTGATGATCTTTGTCTGTCTTTTATTTTCCATCCAAAGTGATAAGGTTATGGATGGCCTCTGATTCGTAATCATAATCTTCGTCTTCTTCTTGGGAAAAACATTGAAGTGTCTGGGTTCCTGTGGACCCGGTCTTGGTTGAAGATGATGCTGATTCTGAGTCTTTCTTTTCATATCCTTGGTCCTTAAGAAACTCTTTAAAGTAGTCATCCATCATCTTTTTGATATCGTCTTTGTCTGGAATCGTCTCGATCTTCTTTTCTTTTTTCTTTTCTTGTGGCATTTTTGGCAAATGCCCAGCCATCAACGGACTTGATAAGTCTTTACCGGCTGTCGTTTGAGCCGGACTAGCTAGTGAATGCCCCTCACTAGTAGGGATCTGGGTACAGAATGTACCTGTTGCCTTTGCTTTTAAAATTCTATTTTCTTCTTCTAAAGTATTAATATATTCTTTTTGGAACAAATTCCTTTCTTCCAAAAGTCTCCTCTTCTCATTCAGTCTTTGGATAGTCTTGGTCAGGGTATCACAATGATCACAGAAAATAATTCTCTTGGTGTCTTTGGCTATTCCATAGGACACCTGGTCTTCTCTCATGTGTCTTAAGGACGGAGCAATGTAGTAATTTGTTCCTATGGTAAGCTTTGCAGCTTCTAGAGCTTCCTGGAGATTATTAAAGCCTTTGTAGACTGGTCTTTGGAAATTTTGAATGCTTTCTACGACTTCTGTCCAGGAATGAAAGACGCCTGGGGTGTGACCTTGGAAAACGACATAAAAATTGAAACTCTTCTTTTTCTGAGTAAAATATTCTGAAAGACTATTAAGACTGGCTAAGAAATACTTCTGGTCTTTGGGAACTCTTTGATAGGCTAACCATAAATTATCTAAAAGACACTGTTCTTCTTTTGTAACAGAAATATTTGGTAAAGTTTTGAAAGTAATATTAGATTTTGGGAAAACGACTAGTTTCTGATTACCAAAACACAAAAATTCTTGTCCATAGCTGTTTAGTCTGGAGGAAGAAGGTCTGATAGAGCGATCAGGGAAATCCATCTGTCAAGAAGCAATTTTTGTATCAAAAAATCTTCTACTTAAAGTATCGGCAAGACTATTGTTTTTGCCTTTAATATGCTCAAAATTTATCCTATAACCATTACCAGTAATGATATCTACTAGATTTAACCATCTTCTTCTACTAATTTTATTCTCTTTACTTTTTTGAAAATATTTTACTATGGCTTCACAATCAGTCCTTAAGGTAAATTCTTGTTTATGAATAATGAATAGTCTAAAGGCTTCTAAAGAATAAATAACAGCCAGGATCTCAGAATCTATACTACTCATATTACCTTTTTCTTTAAATTTTCCGCTTGCATAACTACAAATCCTTTCTTCTTCTTTATCACTATATTGATGTGGTTTAGAGATAAGGACTCCACCCCATCCTAAATTACTTCCATCTGTTTCTATAATAATATAGTCGGAGTCTAAAGGCATTTGTAGTTTAGATAGGGTTTTAACTTTTTCTTTAATCTTTTTGACTAAGTTTTTGTCTTCTTGATTAAAAAACTTTTGTCCATTTGGGGAAGTTTTTCTATATAAAGGACCTACCATTTTACCAATATCTTTTAAAAAAGGTCTAGCATAATTGACCAATCCTAAGAATCTTTGTAACTGTTTTGTATCGGACAGGTCATCTGGCATTTCTAAGATTTTCTTTGAAATATGATCTTGTAGTTCTATTTGTCCTTGTCCTATATTAACACCTAAAAATTTTATATATTCTTTAAACAGTTCTATTTTTGTCTTACTGATTATGATTCCTTCTTGCATGAAGGTTACTAAAACTAGTTGTAGGTGTCCTATGTGATCTTCTATTGTTTTACTAAAGACTAAGATGTCATCTATATAGACTAAGACAAAATTATCATATTTTCTGAAAATATTATCCATCTTTCTTTGAAAGACAGCTGGTGCATTTTTTAAACCAAATGGCATGACAAGTCATTCAAAATGTCCTTCTGGACATGTAAATGCTGTCCATTCGATACTATCTGGATGCATTTTAATCTGCCAAAAACCTGACTTACAATCAAACTTACTAAAGATCTTTTTATCTTGGATTTTGTTAATAAGTTGTGATTTATCTGGAATATTGTAACTGTCTGTGACGGTATTATCGTTTAGTCTTTTGTAATTTATCACCATTCTTGATTTGCCTCTTTTTTGCTCACTATGTTTTCTTACTATAAAGGCTGCTGATCTATGAGGACTTATAGATTTTCTTATGATTCCTAATTTTAATAACTCATTAATATGCATTTTAAAGTCTTCTTTATCTAGGTTAGTGGCTTCTATGTTTGCTGTTTTAACAATGTAACTAGGATTTAGTAGTTCTAATCTACACTGGATATGATTATTTTCCCAATATTTAAGGGGGTTTTCTCCAAAATATTCTAATTGATCTAATTTATCTATAATCTGTTGTAAATGGTGTTTATCTTTGTGATGAATGTTAATAATTTCTAAATATAATTTTTCTGTGTCTAAGAAAGAATAATCTAAATCTATCATTCTTTCTATCCAATCATCAAAGTCTTCATTTTCTTCCAAAATTTCTTCTGGATAAGTTTGAGGACTGGGAATAGGTTCTATGTGGGATTCAGTCTGTTCTTCCTGTGTGCTTACTGGGACTAATCCGGTATGCTGTACTTCCTTTTCAAAGGTTTGTGCTTTCTGTGTAGGAACATCTACGAGGTCTTCATAACATAGGAGTTTATTATCTAATTTAACTAAATTATTTTCTAATTGTTGTTCTAAAGCTTGTATAGTAGCTGGGTTAGTTGTCTTTTTGCAGCTTCCTAAGGTAGAGCACTGACAACTACTGCTATCTAAGTCTATTGAGTTACTGGGGCCACCACGCTCCGCTGAGGATGAAAGAGTAGGAGAGTAATGGGTCTGGACAGGAACAGTACTAGAATTCTTATGAACTTGTCTGAAATCTGAGGGAAATCTCAGAAGGAAGTAAACCGGTGAATCTTAGGAGTTACCTTAAAGAAGTTTGCACATATAGTTTCAGTTTCAATTCTCCAGTCTCTTTGTTATGTTTATTCTCCTCATCGTTCTTGGTATGCTTCTGTCTGCTCATGTAATTACTGCTTTCATAGTCTGCTAGTATTGTTTACCCTTTCTTGTTACACATATCTGGGTATATTAGGCTGGAACACCACTGGGTGAGGGCTACGCCCTGACAGCCGCCTCTGCTTCCAAGGGACCAAGCGTCGCTCCCGGTTACTACAACACCGTCGTACCCTTTTATGTATATTTGGCTTGTTAGTCTTATATTACATCAGATAGCTCGACTTTTACTTAGATATTTACCTTGTTATTATCTGTATTTGGCTTTGCTTTATATTAAACTAAGAAAACACTCTTTGTTTTATTAAACATAGGTATCTTAAGTTATATTTTTATTTTAGGAGTTGTTGCTTTAAGGTTATTCGAATACTTTGTTTTCTTCCCAGAACAAATTGTTGAGCTTTTAGAATCAGACGTTTTTATATATTTGTGCATAATAATTAAGTTATTTGAAAAATTATATGATCTTTGTTAATATTGCTCTTATAATAGTTTTCAATAATTTAATAATATTTAGTTTTATCTGTTTTGTCCTATCTTTAAACCATTACATTAGGGTATTTGAGACTCCTAGACCTATACTTGTACCGAGATTTTCTAGAAGACAAAGTATCAGAAGAGGTCAACCTAGACAAAACAGTAATAATTCAGATCTGAATACTCCAAAGAGAGAGAGAGAGAGAGAGAGAGAGAGAGAGAGAGGGAGAGGGAGCGAGGTTATTACCTGTAGATCGAGGGCAGGAAAATATGCATTAAGAGGAGTAAGATGGTGTTGGGAGAACAATGTCGATGGGAGTTTCTTTGAGAGGGCTAAAATTAGGTCGATTGCCTGATGTTTTTCCAGCATATGGTTTTCCAGCTTGTCTTGGCTGGAAAATCAGGTAATAATGTAAGTAAATATGTGTTTTTTAGAAATATGGGGCACTAATGATATCTGGAAATGTGTTTCTACCTAGAACCGCTTTTCTAGCATTTCCTGGAAAAGGCATTAACAGGGCCTCAATATTTTCATTTTCCTTGGAAACAAATCCCAATGTAAGGTCTATTCTCTGACAGCATTTTGAGCTGAAATGAGCATGTTTGGAGGTTATTGCTCTAATCAATTTTGATGTAGGAGAAAATGTCATACGCATATTCATCCTGGTGAGTTTGAAACTACATCAAAATATTGAAATGCTTCATGAACATTTTTTTGTTGCTAGAGGAAAAAAAAAAAGAACGGTTGTTATGATTTTTTATATTTTTTATTTTTTCCTGGATTGTGTTGCCTTGACTATGCTACTACATTTATGTGAGTTTTTTCCCTTAAAAAAAGGGTTGACATGTATTAGTAATGGTTCTTGCAGGGTGGGAAAGTTCGTGATACATTGTTTCAGATACTCGAGAAGGAGCCAGATGTCATCATAAAGCATGGGACTCAATCAAGGGAAAGTCGGAGAATGGCCACACAGGGAATGCATTCATCCAAATTCTGTTTGCATCCTGCAGGAGACACACCATCTGCCTGCCGACTGTTTGATGCAATTGTGAGTTTATGCATTCCTGTTATCATCAGCGACCATATCGAGCTTCCCTTTGAAGATGTCATAGATTATACAAAGATAGCAATATTTGTGGACACAGCCACAGCTGTACAGCCAGGATACCTAGCTTCACTGCTGAGAACTATAAGAACAGATAGGATTCTACAGTTTCAAAAAGAGCTGAAAGCGGTATGTGAAGTATTGCATTTATATTATTGTCCTGTCTTACTCAACCTGTTATATTGGTCTTTGTTTAGCCGATCTTCTTCTAGATTTGCAGAAAATCAGACACATCTTCATTTTTGTGTCCTCATCCCATTTCTTAAAGCCGCTTGCTTAATTTATTTCCTTCTTTACATTTGCCAGGTGACTCGATATTTTGAATATGAGGACAAAAACGGAACAGTCAATGAAATTTGGCGTGAAGTGGCCTCCAAGCTCCCACTTATAAGACTGATGATCAATCGTGACAAGCGCCTTGTGCAGAGAGAGCTGCCTGGCTTGGACTGCTCTTGTCTGTGTTCTTCACAGAATGGGACCAGTTCTAACCTATAAAACCCACTATCAGCCTCCGCTTCATGACAGGTATTTAAAATTATGGTGGATGGTGTTCACTCCCATCATGAAATGCTTCAACATCAAACAGAAGATGTTGGGTAATTTTCTCAGATCAGGTGCCACCCACTTCGACTCATCTACTCATCTTTCTCACTTCTCTCGCTCCTTAACATGGCCTTTATCAGTATAAGGCTTCCGCATCTCTTAACTCATATGTTTCAGGTTCTACCTATTTATTTTTGTTTGCAGGTTAGCTCGAAATGACAGTGGTTAATTGAGCTGTATTAATCCAAATTGTTGTATTATTTTTGTAAATACAATAGTAATAAATTTCACAGCAGTGTCGATGCCAGATCTTTGTTTCAATGGAAGTATCTAAAATAAAACATGGGACTCCCATCTTACTGTGTATTTCTTGAAGAATTTGAGGTGATAAATACTACAACAATGGAAGTAGGAAGAAGAGCAGCTTCAGATTATTTTCTGGTTTTAGGTATGATTCAGAGATTCAAAAAATGACTGCTTCAGGTTTCTCTGGAATCTTGAAGGGATGGTGGGACAATGTTCACACACATTAATAACAACTAGAAAATTTTGGGGGCAAAAAACTTGTTCATAATGAGAAAGGCCAACTCATCCTATCTAATGAAGAGGATGTTGTGTACACCTTCATTCAATTAATTCTTATCCATTTTGTCGGAACTCTTACCTCCAATATTGAACAAGAAAGAAAATTATTCCAAAAACTTTATTGAAAAAAAAAAGTTTAGTCATTTAAGGTGGTATAATGCTGTTTTTATTACTAAGGTTATACAACGATGGAATGTCGATAATGAATATTGGAAATCTAAATTTATTGATGGATTGCCTCGATTTGCTTGGTTGGTGGCATAATTAATTATTATAATTATACAAATGGCTAATTAGTAAGTGTCATAATTCAAGAAGATCTTCTTCTGTGTAATGAATTAAAACTTCAAACTCAGTTTAGAAAACAAAATCTTCTAAACAAAAAGGAATTGGGAGAATTCTATGAACAATTTGTTTGCAACACCACTTTTGGACACTCTTCTTCAAGAAACAGAAGATGTACACCGATTCCCTTTACAGGAGTAGAAAATTATACAAAAATAAACATAAATCATATAAATTTGTTTATCAATCTCAATTGAGATATAAACTTAAGAAATACCCTACAAAAAAAAAATGAAATTGTCTGTTACAAATGTGGCAAATTGGCAATTATTCTAACAAATGTAAAACTCAACAAAAACTTAATGCTCTTAATGTAGATGAAGGATTAAAAATCCAATTAACAAAATTTTTATCAAATTATGGTACTGATTCTAAACGAGAAGAAGAAAACAATATTTCTTCTTCCTCAAACTTAGATGAACAGTCAAATTGTCACTAGTCCAACCATTTAAAAATAATGGTATAGATGAATCAATTAAAAATTAATGTTCTTACAAAAGAACAAAACTTGAAGAAATAGATGAAGAAGATGATCCCTTAATTAAATAACGATAAATTAAAATTACCTCAATAAACTTCATAGCAAAATGCAAAGAGAAGTTATGAATTGAATGGAAGAATAAAAACAAAAACATACTCCTCTGAATTCTATAACTTCTACCGATCTTAAAAAAGAAGTCAGTCTATTAAAAACAAAAGTTAAAAATCTTAATGATTTAATTAAAAACAGGATAAAATCCTCACTAAATTAGGGCAATGAAAAGAGAGCTTACTCCCTTTTTAAGGGTAACTCAAAATATCACTTGGATAAAAAAAAATTGAATTAAGTTGGATGTTATGTACACTCCTCATTTCTGCAAGTGGTTTAAAAAGATGAAAATACTTTGATGAATTAAGGGCATCTCTCATTCTTCAAACAGACAAAGGCGCACAATACAACTCTTCATACTTCCAAGTATGAGGCACTTTTAGACCAATAGATAGATAAAAAGTGACCAAGTTTGACTCAAGAGGGAGTAAACAAATAATTCCTTTATGAATATGATGATTGATGAAACTTAAAAAAAAAAAAAAAAAAACTCTAATAAGTAAGTTTTGAGATGGAACATAATAATGGAAAGTTTATAAAAATAAATTTCTCATATAAGGCAATTACTTTTTAACATAACTTGACCAATTTGGAAAAAAAATATTCAACAGAGAAATTGTGTAACAAGGGAGATTTAAGATACTAATATTTGGAATTTAGAATGAGGAAACAAGACTTTCTAATTAAAAAAAATACATTTTGTAAAAAAAGGGAATAAACTGATATAGGGAAAGACTTCTCTTAAGGAAACTAACATATTGTGATATCAAAGAAATGACGCTCTTAAGGAAGGAAAGACGCTCAAGTTGGTAAAATCTTGACTAAAGTTTTAAAAAAATAAGAAACTTAACCACGATTAGCAACTCAAAAATTGAAGCAAAAAAATTGGATTTCCGTATGCAATAGACTACCAGCATAACTTTGTATTCTTCCAATGTGGATCTCTTTCTAAAAAGATCAAAGTGAAAAATAGTTTATTGGAATAGAAAGTAGACTCATAGAGAGTTATTTACACTCACAATAATGCCCTTAGTGCTACACCTCTTAATAGAAAAAGATATAAAAGGGCATATACCAGTTTGAAAATTACAAAGTCATGTCACCTCTTATTAAAGAGTTTTTCCATTTACCCTAAGCCCACCCTACACATGTGGGGGTGTCTTTTAAAACAAAATAAGCTCCTTGAAAGGTAGTATACAAAACAATTCAATTACACCTTAATCCTAGGTGAAACTACAAATACATGTGTAGCACTTAATGTTGATGATAAAATTTAATTGAATAAGCTAGCTAAAAAGAAATTTTGTAATTCACAATGAGAGTTTGATTACAAAATATATCAAACCCTCTTTCAAAAGAAAAGTTTTCTAAGTATATGAAATTTGAAGCAGGAATACAACCCTTTTGAGGAAAATCTTTGGAATGATACCTTCTTCTTGGAAATTGAAAAATTGTGCTGACAGGAAAGAGAAGTTTGGGGTATTTATAGCCCAAAATCCCAATTAAAAAAATTATTCATTGCTTAAGATTTGCCATGAATCTAACCTTAGTCAAAACTCATTTAAAAATATTCCAAAGTTAGGAAAAATACTTACTAAACTCTATTTAGTAAATTTGAAGATCTATTTATCCTACTATTACATAAAAAAAGTCATAAATTTTCTTATGTAGCATGATGATCAAATCCTCTTTTGCTTCTAACAACTGTATCAGTTGAATCCTTCTTTTCTTACTCGAATCCTTTGTACTTTGTTTCCTACAGGGATCAAATCCACTATTCTAGGGTCAAAACCTTCGTTTTCCTTTTTTATTCAGCTGTTTTTGAATCCTTTTCATGTCGTCAACTCTTATATATTTTTGTTTCCTGTAGGGTTGAATCCTTTTTAATTTCAAAACTACTAGTAAATAGGTTTGGAGTCCTTGTTTCAGTCTTCATCCTTATGTGCTCGACTCCTTTTTGAAATTTCAGCTCAAGATTCTTTAAAGATACAATGGTTCATCCATATATTAAATTTGCACCAAATTAAGAACCCACAATCTGTACAAGACTTATTTTGATAGCTCATACTAGAATATACAAGAAATTAAAACAAACTTTTGAAACTTACAGAGATTCTTCAAACAAAAATAGAGAAAGAGAACTAACTCGGAGTAAGCAAAAGAGATCGAAAGAGTTGGAGAGCATTATTAGAGGTGTTGTTCTCCCTCTCTATCAAGCCTACTTGAAGGATTTATTCAAGTAAATTTCTTTCGTGCTATTGCATAAGATCGAATCTAAAAAACACTCGAACAAATACCCATTATCATTTAATAAATAATCACCTAGGAAACAGGTAAATTCGCTTTCATTCAACGTCTGAAGACCCACCACATTGATGGCAGCAACAGCTTACACGAGCACTTCACTATAAAACCTTGGGTGGCATGTCTGTAACTGCTAATGGCACGAAAACTGCAACAAAATAGCCAACGCAACTAAAACACTGGCACACGTTACGAGATAATATATCATTTCTTCACAGGCTTCGGATGAACAATACAGGCTTTCCAATGCTTGAAACTGACACCAGAAAATCACGTCAGGCAGCTTAAGGATAATAATGTCAGGGCACTTCATCTCCGCAACTTTGCTACACGGTTTCTCTTCAGCCCAAAAAAAAAAAAAAAATGGGTATAGAACAAACAGAAGAGATAGAAACACTAAAAAAAATATCCTGAGAACCACGATCCAAAGAATTGCAATAAACAAAAGTTAGGCTCTTTCTCAAAGCTTAGGTCGGTTGGTTAACAGAATTTTCTTTTACAAATTAAGCCTCTTTTATCTTATCATAACTATTTTCCTTCAAATATAAACCTTACGACTCACTGATGCGCACCCCAAGTAACTAATTTTCTTCAAACCCTAAATGCAGACAGAAAATTCTAAAATAGGACCGATGAGATACATTCCATTATTTTATTTTATTTTTGGGGAGAACGACTGATGAGGGATGTGTAGCTGAGAAAAACTGAACAATCATGAACACAAACATCAAAGACTATAGTTACTTTAACAAAAGCAAGTTTGACACTGATCACCAATTAGGTAACAAATCAAATGTAACTCTAAAACATGCATAGCACTTGATTTCATGCAATAAATCAAACGGCAGAAATTATTAAATGATAACACATAAAAACAGTTCAGCTAGAAATGGTCCAAGACCTCGAACTCCCATTGTAGTCCTACAGCAGAACTTGAAACTTGCACAAATTGCTAATCTCACCCTACACTGTAGACTTTCCAAAATCTCTATAAGCAAAGCAACCACAACAATGTCTGCATAAAAAGCCTTCATCGGATATGATATTTCACATCAAGGGAAGAAACTTCAAAAGTTATAAAAAAGTTGAGCGCAGCAAAGAATTCTGATGGCTTAACTCAAAATTGAAGCAGGAGAAATAAAAAGAGGACTCACTCACTGAAGTTGGACCTACACTCCTGAGGACCATTAGACATTGCAAGTTATGGCCAAATGCAGTGTCAAAGATGCCATAACAGGACCTTTCCCATAAAACATCTTGTCATTTCTCCGGGAAAATGATCTGAGGCAAGGGAAGCAACGTCTTATAAGCTGCGTGACATTTCACATCATCAAAGAATGACAAGAAATGACTCTGTACCTCTGATAAGCCCCATAAAGTGCATCCATCTTCCAAAGGCCTCTCGTAGCTGGCCTACACCTTCAACCTGCCAGCTCTGATACAGCAGTAACATTTGCAGACAACTGTTATGAACACTCTGGTGCCTCCAAATACCACATACAGAAAAGGTAACACCCGGGTGATTTTCAAAATGTCACTCCACCTAGTTAATTACAGCAACAAGGAACCCAAAGATACAGAGTGAAACTGCAACTGCACAGAAACTAGTTGACAGCCACTCCTTAACAAAATAAAATTTTATGTTCAGCACCCAACACATTTCAAAACTCAAATAATTATTGGACTTCGAGTTCAAAAAGAGTCATCTATACAGGCGAGAAATAAGCTAGAGTAGGACTGACCACAGTAAAACCTCTTGCCACCAAAAGTTAAAAGGATAGTCAACGAAAGCTCATTAAAAGAACACCCCTCCATAGATATTACTCAAGCACGGAATCCACCAAACATTGTACCTTTTGAGGAAGCCACTACTTAAAAACTGCATGCAATGGTATGTATGTTCCATAAGCAATCTTTTACATATCTCATTAAGCTCAAAGAGGAAGCCTTAGACATTTTGACAAAGAACAAATACACTCTACTTTCAGTATGACTTCAAACACTTGTCAATTATAAGAAGAAAATATGTCAAAAACTTTTCTCACTCTTTTAAAAAGATGGGATACTTTCCTTTTGTCACTACAAGATGCAATTTTACTCAATCCCCATAGAAGTAAAACCATATAAACTGTTAAAAACAAAGATTCAGAAGGTCCTTCAAGACAACAGATTATACCAAATTACTTCATCTAACTAAAGTTTAAAAAAAAACATATATTGAAGTGCATTTCAGAGATTGCCCTCCAATCTCATCAAGTAATTAGACTACAAGAATTCAAAGATGCGAATCCACTAGAGCATGAAGCGCTACAGAAAAAGATAAGCTAGTTCTTGATAGAACTGCCTAACTAATCAATCTATGACAATAACAACAAAGAGAATGCTGCAGTTTGATCTAACATGTAAATTCTAGACAAAACCACCTAAACAATTTATTACAATCACAACAAAGAGATGCTGCAATTTGGTCCCTTCATGTTAAACACATGAAAGTGGTTGTACTACTACCATAAATAACATGCGGAGTCTTGTTGAATCCATATATTTCTTAATTAGCACCCATCCCTATGCAACCTCAATAGGACCTTAGTAGCATTAAGTGAAACTGATACAGCTAGAGTATGAAAACAATATCAGATACCCATGGACATAACAACAAATGTATCCAAAGAAAGCTAATGTTGAAAAGCCAGAGGATTTCCGCCCAATCAGCCTTGTGACGAGTGCATATAAAATTATTGCAAGAATCTTGGCTCGGCGTTTAAAAGTGTTGCTTCCTATCGTCATCCACAAAGGGCAAGGAGTTTTCCTTAAGAGGAGGGAAATCTTAGATTCCACAATGGCAGCTCACGAGCTCATGGATCACTTTCGTCATAACCAGGACCCGAGGATCGCCCTTAAGCTTGATCTGGAAAAAGCTTTCAACAGAGTCAATTGGATCTTGCTTTATGAGACAATGGAGAAAATGGGTTTGGGGGGAAAATGGAGGTTTTGGATCAGAAACTGTGTGGGATCGACTTCATACTCCCTCATCCTCAATGGTTCAGTCTATGGCTACTTCAAAGGTACCAGGGGGATCAGACAAGGTGACCCTCTCTCTCCTCTCTTATTCAATATAGTAGCAGAATTCATCTCGGCTAAAATTTACACAGCCGTTAATCTCGGATGGCTTCCCCCTACTAGCCCCCAGCAAGCTTTCAACATTCCTATTCTACAGTATGTGGATGACACCATATTATTTGGAATCGGAACCATAGAGGAAGCCAAAAATATCAAAGCAGTTTTGGGCCTTTTTGAAATAGCATTTGGGCAGAAAATCAACTGGAGGAAAACCTCCCTCATCGGCTTCAACGTTGGCCATGAGCTTCTGGCAGATATTGCAAATTTATTTGCATGCTCAACCGCAAGCCTCCCAGCTACATACATTGGCCTTCCCCTCTTCAATGGGCGTATATCCCAGAGTCTATGGAACCAATGGAATCCCGTTTAGCAACTTGGAAGGGGCGTCTTCTCAGTAAAGTTGGTAGACTCATTCTTCTTAAATCAGTTATTGCAGGAATCCCAAACTATGCTTTGTCCTTTATGCCTTGCCCCTCATCGGTATGTAAAGCTATGGATAAGATCAAAATAAGGTTTTTGTGGAGGGGATCAAGTAACACTTTTAAATATCACTCGGTCAGACGGGAGCAAGTTTGTTTTCCAAAGAGATTGGGCGGTTTAGGGATTCCGAAAACAAAAGAAATGAATCAAGCCTTGCTCTTGAAATGGTTATGGAAACTCAACACGAATTCTTCTAATCTCTAGAAGGACATGGTCTGAGCCAAGTTGGGTTGGAGCTCCCAATGGTGGATGTCTGGTGGAAATCGGAGAGGATTGTCCTCAATATGGAGATCATTATTCACATTGCTCCCGAAATTCTCCTCAACAATAAGATTCCATGTCGGAAATGGTCGGTCGCTTAAATTTTGGGATGATTTATGGACAGGGCAAGAGCCTTTGAGAAGCTCCTTCAGGAATCTTTTCCTCTTCTCTGCACAAAGGGGGATGTCAGTTGTTGATGCATTTGAGGGGGGAAGGGGGAGTCTGAACCACACCCGTGAAGGGGTCTGTCAAACTCAGAAGCTTTGGAAGCAATTTGTTTACTGGACTCATTGAAATCTGTCAAAATGAGACCTTCTGATGAGGACAAGCTTATCTAGTGGCCTGACAAAAGTAGAAAATTTTCAGTCTCATCTGCATTCAGTTTTATTAATGGTTGAGATTCGATGCTAAGGGAGCATGAAATTCACTTTGTAAGGCGTCTCTGTGCACCTCCAAAGATAAAATACTTCATGTGCAGCGCTTGCCAAAGTAAGATTCTCACGAGTGATGCGCTTAGTAGAAGGGGCCACCCAGCTATTGACTCCCTCTGTCCTCTATGCAACATTGAAGCGGAAACTGTCAGTCATATTCTCCTACATTGCATGGTATGTGTGGACCTCTGTTTTAGGCAAAATGGGGCTACAATTTTGCATATCAACTGATTTGATCTCTTTCAGCAAGTCGATAGTTGGCCTACCCCTCCCGGGTCTTGGAAAAATGTTGTTATCTGCTTGTGCCAGTTTCGTACCATGGGGGCTATGGAATGAACGCAACCGAAGGAGATTCGAGGCTAAAAATGAATCGAATGTAAGAGTAGCAGAAAGGGTGTCGGGGCAAATATCTTCTTGGTTCATAACTAAGAAGGTCTTTTCCTCCTTCAAAGGAACCTCTATTCGAGATAATTGGAATATCGTGGCTAGGAAGCACTTTGGGATCAGGGCTCCAGTAATATAGGAATGGACCCCCCCGGAAGCTGGCTACCTCAAGTTGAACTTTGATGGCACATCACTTGGCAACCCGGGGATTGCTGGTTTTGGGGGAATTATTTCAGATTCATCTGGCAATCAATGTTTTTCTTATGCTGGACCTTTAGGCATTTCTGACTCTACAACGGTTGAGCTTAATGGCCTTCTCAATGGGCTCCACATTTTTAGAGACAATTGCAGTGGTCCAATTCATATTGAAGGAGACTCAAAGGTGGTCATTGGATGGTGTGAACGTGCCTCCCCCCCTCCATGGCGCCATTGGGATATCTTTCGGGAAATTTTAGATATTACCGCACTTTTCACTTGTATTTGGTCTCACATTCCGAGATCTGCAAATTCGGCTGCAGATGTGCTAGCAAAGCAAGGAGCGTCCCTACAATCTCTGGTTGTGAGGGAGTTGAATCATGGCTAGAACAGATAATTCCTCCTTTGTAATTTTCTTGTTTATATATAAATACATCCTTATCAAAAAAAAAACATCCACATGCATTCGAAAAAAGAAAAAAAAGAGGCTGATCCCAGCCTACGAACATAATTAAATTTTAAGCAAGTTTTCTTTGGAGTTGAATCATGGCTAGAACAGATATATTACTGTAGTCGTGCACCAGAATCAGAGACATGATAACTTCAAAGAACATTTAAATAAGTATTTTATTTAATGGGGGCTTCTTGAGGAGACTATCATATAATGAGAACTGCATACAATAATGAATATCCATGAAAGGATCTAAGTGCATTCTAAATTAAATTCACTTCAACTATGTAATTGAGCGATTAATAGCTAGCAAAATCCTAGAGTTTATTCACATTCCACCGACAGCAGTCAAACAATTTACCTTGAGCATGTAAACCTTTCAACTTCTTCAGAAATTAAGAGCAAATAACACCCACCTCCACTGCTTCACACGAATCACCTCTTGCAAAGACAATGTGAAGATTAAACGAAAAGGCAATAAAAAGTTCAAAGGCAATATTGACCAATCAATTTTCTGGTACCAAAGCCAGATTTTGAAGCATCGTTTACAGTGTGTCAATAAAAACTATATGTTACATACATGGGAGTTTCAAATGAAACCGATTTTACCCAAAGAAATGCTACAATGCCCCACCTTGCAAGGCATTTTTTATGATCATTGAATCTGCAGACAAAAATTCCTGCAACATAATTGGTATTGATCGCAGATAACAAAAGAGGGGATCTTTCTCCACCGAAAGTCATTCAAAGGGTGCCTGCTACAGAACAGCATCAATCCTTGTCTCACACTAAAAGTATTGCAATCTCTGGATGCGATGTTACAATCTCTCACCTCATCCTCCAGGCAAACACCTCAAAGGGGTGGGACGTGCTCCAACAGATATATACATTCTCTTCCTATCAAGTCAGCCAAACAGACCACCAGCACCTACCAAATCACCTTGCTTCAACTCCTTCCTCCGCAGCTCTTCCAGTGGATCAGGGCTCTTCATGATCCGTCGCAAACGCCTAGAAAGGTCACAGATATAGCAACTTCAGATGTAAAGATCAAACCATATTAAGGATAGGTTTTAAATTATACAAAACAAGCAGACCTATCTTGAGCATGTTGAGCAGGAAAAGTTGGCATGAAATCTTTTGATTTGGGCAAAGGAACTTCTCGGAACCACTCATGATTAAGAGCAGCTTCAGCTGTTATACGCTGCAAAGGAAAACATAAGACATACAGAGGATAATTAATCTGACAACCTGAAAAAGCAGCTACAAATCACAAATACTTAAACTACAGGAAAAGAGTAAATAAAACACACCCTCTCAGGATCATAAGTAAGAAGTTTGTTCAACAGATCAAACCCCGCTTCAGAGAGGATCGGACGACCAGAGAAAGAAGCAGGTGGGAACTTCTCCCGTAACTTATTATACCTGAAAGGAAAATGTTAGTGGTTACTATAAATCTGAAAGATGTACCAAGAAACTGAGAATGTGCCATCATGGCAAACCAGAAGCCTGACCAGAATCACAGATAGCTGGAAAGCCTGGGAAAACAGTGGTTGAAATAAGAACACAATGGAACATCCAAAAGGGATAGAAAACACAAGTGAAAAAATAGTAACCAATGACTTACGGTTGCTTGGTATAGTTCACTCTGACTCCAGGTAACTTGGCAAATCCAGGCCATATTTTCTCGCTCGGTGTGCCAATGGTTTTAAATATCTACAGTTCAGCAGGGACCACAAAACTGAGCCAAACAGGAAAATAGCAAACACCAACATTAAAGAGAATTGGAGACGGATTTTATCACCTTGTCAAGCTGATCAATTTCACTTTTCCCACTGAACAATGGCTCCTTTGCTAACATTTCAGCCATGATGCATCCCAGTGACCACATGTCAATGGCAGTTGAGTACTCCTTTGCTCCAAGCAGAAGTTCAGGTGCCCTGTAAGATATTACAGTTAGTGCAGTAAAATTAATGTGAGAAATAGAGAGATAATGTGGCATAAAAAAATGCACTTACCTATACCATAGAGTAACAACCAAATGAGTGTAAGGTTTCAATGGGCTGCCATACTGGCGAGCCAGCCCAAAGTCACAAATCTTAAGCTCACCCCGATTGTTCAACAGAAGATTTGATGTCTTCAAATCCCTAGGAAGATGAGCAAAGTTATTAATGTATTCAACATACAAGATCAATGATAAACAAAATAATCATGAAATTGGAACCTGAATGTTGCAAAAAAGTACCTGTGAAGGACCCAATTATCATGAAGATACTTGATACCCTCCAACAACTGTAACATCAAGCACTTAACTTCGCTCTGGCTAAAAGGCTGCTTCATGGTTTCCATCAGCCCTTTAAGATCATGTTCCATGTACTCCATAACCATGAAAATCTGGTTAAGGTCACTACCAACAACAACTTCCTTTACATCAACAATGGATGGATGATGAAAAGACAATAGGATGTTAATTTCCCTTAAAGAGGTCAAGGGGAAACCTTCTCTTTCTTTCGCCATTTTCACTTTCTTCAAAGCAACAATCTCACCAGCCTTCATGTCCCTGGCTCTAAATACAACACCATATGTGCCTTCATCTATCTTGTTCAATTTCTCAAACTCATCAACACTCCTACAACCTCTCAGCATGTTTATACTCCTCTGTGGAGGTGCAACTGGCTTCACAATCATATGGGAATCATTTACACCATCAACATCTGTGTCAGACTGATGACCATCACTGCCGTCACCATTTCCATCTTCCTGATCAACATCCATATAGTCATTCTCATCCAACTCAAATTCGTCCTCACCAGTGGACCCATTTTGATGATCATCTCTACTGGAGCCAGATGACTTGGATCGAGCATCTTCAGATCCCTCTCGGATGACCTCCCCAAGCTCTGGGCTAGGAAGCCTTTTTGACCCAATAGACTCAGTCTGAGGCATAAGTTTCCTCTTTTTACTTCTATTTTGCTCCTCAGAAACTTCGCCTTCATCCCTAGGAGAATCATTTTCATTAGCCCATCGGGATGCTGAGATATTCCTAGTAGGAACATACTCTTCCTCTTCTGGAAGCCTGATGTCCTGCTCAATACCTTCATCGTGCTCAGGGGGAGCAGGAGATAGCTTAGTGGATGACTCCATAGCCATCGATCCAACTGAACTGAGTGCTGTTTCAGCTTCAGCAGGGGAGGCTTCCAATTTGCTAAGGTTGTTTGTGCCCAACGAGGGTTGTACAACATCATTTTGATTGTGATATGGAGATGGGCGTAAATCCTGAGGAAAGGGAGGAGGAGGGGAGAGAGGAAGGTTAGGCGGGTCAGCTTTATTCCTAGAAAAACTATTCTTTTGCTTTTCTTCAATGTCCCACACAATTGGTGAAAACTTCCTCTTCTTCTCCGGGACTAACCTAGCTCCGTTATCAGAAGATAGATCCTCGTTATCCCTGAGACGGGATTCAGGTACGTCAGGATCATCAGAACCACTACCGCTTGACAGTTCACCTGGCTCTCGGTCAGAAGGCCGAACAGAGAATCCACTGCGCTTACTTCTATGACTCCCGCCAGTCCCTGAGTTATTCATGTCAGGAGATGAGTGGTACCCACCATTCACCACTTCTCTTTCCTTGACATCTCGTTGTCTAACCCTAACCCTATCTCTGATATCTCGGTCTCTTCCTCGCTCAACAGCATGGCCCCGATGCCCGCCACGCTCCCGTTCACGAGCAAATTCCTCTCTAGAGAAGTAATATTCTTTTCCCCTAGAAACATCAATATCAGCCTCCTGTTCTCCAAATTCATGGTCACGGTAGCCTCCATGTCTTCCAGCCGCCATGAAATTCCAAAGCAAAATACTGCAATAAAGAACGCAACAAGACGACCGGAAGCCTTAGCAAATCCCCTTGCCCAATCGGGTGGGGAAAACCCCACTAAAACGATACAGATGGCAAAAAAGAATAGGTAAGTTCAACAAGTTCCTGTCGTCGCCGTCCCAACAGTAATTTCCCTAAAAAACCAAAAGGCGACAGATCCAGCAACTGTAGGCATCAATGATTCACTGAAGTCCTATAAAACCTTCGCAGGAAGCCTCTCTATCCTTGACTGCAACAGAATTTTGTATTTCTTTTCAGCTCCGATAGGTAATTGCAGACAACCAAGATTTTGAGTAGCGAAACCCTAAAAAACTAACGATAAGAGAGAAACCGCAAGTGACAAAAGAAAGAAACTGAGGGATAATACCAAGAAACTCAGAGAGCTTCTAAGCAGCACCCTAACGTCGACGGGAATTGCAGTCACAACTAATTGGGGAGGAGATTACCAACGAGGGTAGAAACGAAGGAGCTGACACTCCGAAAACCAACCGCACTAGGAAGCGAAGCTGCAGTGAGAACAGAAGGAGACTAATCCACGGGGAAACAATGGCTGATCGTGCTGCTGCTCTGTGCTAGGGATCGTCACTTTGGGGACAATAATGGGGAAAGGGGAAACAGGGAGAGTACGCTTTCGCTTTCCGGTTTCTCTCTTGGGAGGTTACGGCCGCCGGGTGAAAGAATCATCGCTTCGAAAATAAATACCGTTCCGCCACTTTCTTGTTAAAAAACTCAATTCGTCATCTGTTTGGGAAAGCAAACGTGGAATAATTGGGTGGTTTTAAAATTTTAATTACTCGAAGGTTATACTTCTAAATATATATAATTTTCAAATACAGCTCTCAAAAAGTCCAAAAATTAAAATTCGAAAACTTTCTTAAGATTATTATAAAAATTTTAATTAGTAATAACATAATCATTTAAAATATGTGTTTTGATTAAAAAAAATAAGGGGATTCTTCTTAACTTGTTGTGCCCTTTTTTGCTTCATGTACCCAGTTTTCCTTTTTTGTTATTTTTTTAAATACAACAATCATAAGTAAATTTTTAATATTCAAAAACTTAATTAAGGTTTGTTACAAGGTGTAACCCAGCATGATCACGTGAGGTGGCATGATGAGTCATCACACAACCTGAAATCCTTATCACATTAGTTGAAGATGTAATCAATTTATCTTCCCTTAATTTATGTAGATTTGGATAATCATGATTGATGTAATTAGGGATATTAGAATCTCTAAATATGTAATAAAAATAGTATAAATAGGGTATTGGTTAAAAAGTTCAATCAAGCTCTCCACTTCTGAACTCTTAAAGAATTTCTCTCTAGCCTTTTTCCTCTCTACCCGAGCTCTCTCTCTCTCTCTCTTTTGCTCTTTTTCTTCTCCCTCTCTCGTCTTGCTCGAGGTTTCAATCATGGGGTCTTAAATTCAACAAGGTTATTATAGGTTATTTATGTGATTATAACTTTTTTTTTAATCTTTTTTATATATTAATGATTTTATTAAAGAGAAAGCTACAACGGAGCTGAGTTACATATTACATGTTAGAGTGATCGTCCCAAATAGTGAGAAATTATTTGGAGGTCCCAAATTTAGCTAATCTAACGGTCGAATAGTTAACCGGTCTAAGAACATGATGTCACAAATATGAAATGCTAGATACAATATCTGAGATAGAGGATGTAATGGTGCAATGTCTCCATTGGGGGAGAAGTATCTCGAGCACCAGCTGATGACAACTTTGGAATCACCTTCAATAAGGAGTTTTCCCTAAAGAGAGACCTTGAAAACTTTAACACGGTAATGGAGGGCAAACACTTCTGCGGTGATCAAATCTGCGACACCAACGTGTTTTAATTAGCATAGACTAGTAGCAAGGTAATATTTTAAATACTATGCCTTAATCTTAGATTGTTTTTATAAAAAAATGGGATCCCACAAATCAAACGGTAGCATCTAATTGGATTGCATACAAAAATTATCAAAAGAATTTGTCTTTAAGAATTAAATATATTATATATAAAATAAAAAAGAATGCACATAGTTAAGTCCATAAAGTTAGGATCACCTAATTTCTAATTAACCATCAAATCGGTTTAATGAATCAAATTTTTTTATTCTGTATTTATTTCTTATCCTATGCATTTATTGTTAAAGTTCCTTGACCTTTTTATGCTTATCACTTTTTATCAATAAAAATAAAATATTGACTTATATATATATATATATAACAAAATAAATGGTACTATTTTTTTAGTATAACTTTTTTTACATGAAAAAAAAAAAGTCAAGTGAAGTTAGGGTTAGTTGACTTGAGTCTAACCTCCTTTCTTTCATAGAAAAAGACTCAAAGTCTAGACTAAAAAAACATCTAAAAAGTCTAGACACATTAACAAAGAGTATTCTTAAAAACTAAATAACTCTGAAGAAGTTGATAGATATAAACTTCACTTTAGATCAATTTCTAAAATAAGGGTTATCACATGTGGATTGAGGACAAACGTGTCGAGAAAAGGAAGACAACATTAGGAGAATAACAACTACCCAAAGAAGATCAATTTCTCAAATCAGGTCGGCCCGATGTTTTTAAGTTTATTGTAAAGCTAAATATGATACAAAATCACTAAACCAAAAATATATAATTAAATCATCGTATGTGTGGCTATGATTACATGATTACGCCTAAAATAAATAAAAAAGGTAATTAAGCATAAAAAAACCCTTTACCCACAATAAAAAACCATACACCATTGCATGACTAACCTTACACGAATCCTAAAATGATTATGTTATGTTGTTTCATCGCATAAAAGTGACGAATAGGGGCTACCTGATGAACCTGAAGCCTTCTTCCATCTTATTTATCTCTAACATGCTAATGCTTAAATTTTACTTTGGATCTCTAGATTATAACAACAGTAAATAATAGGTAAGTACTACTAATGATTTAAATCTAGCATGTACATATGGTTAGTTTCTTCCATATAGCTATTTGGTTAGTTTTCATAACAAGATTTAGCTAAGCAAGAAGAAAGTTAAGATCACGAAGGACTTATGTGAAGTTAAGAAAGACATGAAGGGAAAAGTTTAATTACATTTTGAGTAGAAGAGTCATAGATTTAGTGAATTTACAACTAATCCCAAGTTTGCTATTGTTTCTCTTACCACCCCACAAAATTATTGTACCACCAATTATAAAAGTAAAACCCAAAGTTGATTTATTATCATCAGGATCACCTACATAATCTGAATATGTGAAACCAATATGAACCAAATTGTTCACCATAGGTTGACTCCCATGTTGCTTTTGATGACAACGAAACTTAATTGAACTAATAACTTGTAAATCTAAAGTATTTCATTTAATTCACCTTCAAGAGCATCTCATGGTCTAAAGCATCAAAGCCAAAATGAAGACCCCAAGCACAATTGAAGAACATCTTTTGAAGATGCACCCACAAGAAAGAAGACAACGGGAAGACTCGAGTTCAAACATCATAGGCAAACATTTAACTCAGTCAAATTTTGTAAGAGAGTATTCCGAACTCCTATTCCTTAGGTACTTGTGAGATCAGAGTTTTAGGATCTAAATTGCTTATAGACATATTTAGAATCATCACAAACATCACTTAGAAACATGTTAGAGCACTCATAGAGAAATTTCCATACTTTATAAAATATACATTTTTAATCTGGCATTGGAATGATCAATTAACCATAGTCGATTGATCGACCATCTAAGATATGGCCATTTCATACTATAACGCATAATCAATTATCCCTTGGAGATTGATCGATCATAGTTGTCTAGGCAAGCAAATTTTACACGAAATGATGGATCATCCGTCCAGATCGATTGATCAATAAGAACCTTACCTGTAAGGAACTTCAAATGAAATTACACTGATCATGACATAGTAACCCTTCAATGTTGAGGGTCTTCTATTTCTAAGAATACAAGTGATTGGATCAACTTATTTAGAGGTTTCAATGACTTCTTGTTCAACAAAAGACTCTTTTAGTCGTTGAAGTTCAAACAACTCAACTTTCTTGACTGGGTTTCTTGGGTCAAGTTCTTCTTCTAAAAAAATATGCATCACAACTTTCAAGTACCTCTATTGACCCATTAGAGTGGTATACAACAAATCGATAGCCTTCTCTCTGGTGACTAATATACCCAATAAAATTACATTTTTTTTAGGATCAAGTTCGCCTTTATTTTGATCTAGCACTTTCACATGTGCCCTCGATCCCTTAACCCTAAGGTTACTTAAGTTTGGGATTTTTCTAGTCCATAACTGATAAGGTGTATCCCTTCATTCTTCCTCTATGTTGTTTACGGAATCTGGTTCTTTTGGGGTTATAGTTGATGGTTGTTTCTCAGTTCCATCTCTACTACAGAACTGGACATGAGAGTTTCTTCTCATCCAGCTCCTCGTGAATGAAACGATTCAATAATATTCGATGCACATTATTTAATGAATAATGAATATTGCATGAATATTACAAAAAATCCCACTTAGTGGTGTTACATAAAACTAGATTAAGGATGCAAACAATGTTATCTAATGCCTCGTCCAAAAGTTGGGTTCCAAACATCGAGTAGTTTAACATAGAGCTCATTATATCTTACAAAGTTTGATTCCTTGTCTTAGCAACTCCATGTTGTTGAGGAATATATGGTAGTGTAAATTAATGAAGTATTCCATTCAATTTAGAAAACTCATTAAACAAATCAGAAGTATGCGTTCTTCCTCTATCTAATTTAAAACTCTTGATGGTTCTCCCCAATCGATTTTCAATCTCAACATTAAATCCTTTAAAAAATTATCTCAAGCATATGATTTTCTATAAATTGATAAATATTATCAAATCTAGAATAATCATCAATAAATTTAATAAAATAATGTCAGAGTGGTTCCGTCCACTCTTGTAGATGGTAGTTTTTTGCACCTAAAAGATCAGTCTTGTGGGTGTATTGGCTAGCCGCTGTCATGGTATCAGAGTGGTGGCTTTTCGTACTTAACCGACTAGTCGTTTAGGTTGTATTGGCCAACTTCTTGACATTGGGAGTTTTGGGGCACGCCACATCCCGCGTTTGAATCCCGTGAGAAGCGATAGAAAATGGGCGGGGTTGGTGTCAAAGTGGTTTCGTCCACTCTTGTAGGCGGTAGCTTTCCGCACCTAACAGATCGGTCTGTTATGTAGTATTGGCTGGTCGCTATCATGGTATTAGAGCTGGGCAAGTCACATCTGGCGTTCGAATCCCGTGAGAGGCGGTAGAGAATGAGCGGGGTGGGTGTTAGAGAGGTTCTGTCCAATCTTGTAGGCGGTAGTTTTCCGCACCTTAAAGATCGATCTTTTGGGTGTATTGGCTAGCCGCTGTCAAATAAGATATTCTTCTATGAGTCTAACATTAAGAATGCCACATATATCTAAACGTATGACTTCTAAAAGATTTTCAACTACTTCTACTTTACCAAAGGGTAACCTTATCATTTTACTAGACAAACAATTCTCACATACACACATATCATTATGCAACTTCGGTAACAAACCACTACTCACCATACAGTGCAATTTATCAACATTGACATGACAATAATATAAATGTCATAAATAAAAAATCATCATGGGACAAACAAGCACGATACTCAAATCAGTTTTTACATTAGTAGTAGAATAAAAGTACATATCACGTTTGTACAATCTATTAACTAAGGTACCAAAAAAACAACATTATTCATGCGCCCACAATGGCCTTCAATCTATTTGAAATGAGTCTCCAATAAATTAATATTAAATTCCTCCTAATGGTAGGATCGAAAAGCACCTCAGTTAGCACTAGATGGTTACCACTTGGCAACCTTACCTGAATTGTCCCCATGTCAAGCACATCATAATACGAATTATTGCCCATGTAAACTCTGTAATCGTCAATTTTTAGTTCTTTGAAATCAATAAATAATTCTCTTGGCTTGGCAACATGTCTAGATACTACATAATCTAGCCACCATACATTATCTACAACACTAATGAGTAGAACCTTATAAATGACACAAATGACATCATTGGTGTTGCCATTTTCCCTATTTTCTGATTTCCACCACCCTTGCCATTAACAATACGATTGTCTTTTATGTGACCCATCTTGCCATACTTAGAACAAGGCCCCATCTTCTTGCCTGGACCATGTTATTTAAATTGGGCTTTCTTCCCTTTTTCTTAAAATTTTGCTTGTTTTTTTTAAGGAATACATTCAGACTTTGAAGTAGGAGGTCCTACCCTACTTTCAACATTAACCATAGAGTATGTCACAATTTTTTTTCTCCCCTATGCCTCAATAATCACTTAGCTGATGGGCTTTTCATAGTGAACACAATATTGGACATGTTGATCGATACAATGGCTGAATCCCAAGGAGGCAAACTATTGATCACTGTTTCCACTTGAAGTTTATCAGGGATTTGACAACCTAATCTTGCTAACTCCTTACCAATCACAGACATGGCATTAATATGCTCAATTATGTTATTATTGTCTAGCATTGTCTAGCCATTATATTGCACAACAAACATTCCTACATGAGCCTAAGGCATTTCTCCGTATGTAGCTCCAACAACTTTTTCATAGGTTTGACCCTCAATTAAGCTGTCCACATTTGGATCCATGAATGTTAACATGATTGACCAAGCCTTTTTGTTATTTAATCACTTAATTGATATTAAATAAGATTGAATTAAACAATTAATATATTAGTTACTCAACTTGGTCATGATTAATATCATTTAATTAGTGTTTCGATTAAGGATGAAAACTCACTAAGTTACAATTAAGTAAAAAATATTTTATATATTATATAAGTAAGCATGTGTTACTAATCTCATGTATGTCTTATTGATAAAGTATGTTTTAGTAATCTTGTGTATGTTCTATTGATAAAGTAAGTATATCTTACTAATTTGATGTATGTCTTATTAATAAATTAAGTTAAGTTAATTAAATACAAACTATTGCATGATTAGGTTAGTTTAATTGACACCACTAGACCTTAGTCATTAATTTATTTCTAACCTACTAGGTTATTTAATTACTAAATTAAATAATATGCTCAATTAAGATTAACTAAATAAATATACTCAATCTTATATATAAATATTAGTAACTTAAATAATTTATATTTTTATATTAATTAAATTTAATATAATAATATAAATTTGTATGTAATTTAATTTATATTTATTAGTTCATATAATTTTAAATGGATGATTAATTAAATTTAATCAATATTTATTTTAAACGAAACATAATAAAAAAACTATTTAATGAGTTCGACTGACACTTTTTGCAGCGGATGTAGAGGAAAGGAAGGGTCGACTTTCACACACTCACACACTCTTTTAAAGGGAGGTCGACGAGGAGGGCTGACCCAATTTTTTTTTTAAATATTTATTAAAAAAACATAAACATTAAAATATAAAATATGAAAAATGACTTCCACACGAAGGCATAAGATAATAAATAAAAATAAAATGAAATAATTAATTTTTAAATAATTCAATTTTTATTTTGATGGTAAAAAGAAAAAAAGGTATTTTTTTCCTTTTAATTATTCAAATATGAAACGTAAGTGTTTATAAATAAGGGTACTTGTGAGTACAGAATCTGGGTCCGGGTAGCGTAACCGGGTTGGTTGTTTAAGACCCGATCGTCGCATCCCTAAGCACCATGCTACCGTGGCTTGATATGATAGGGGAAGTGGGAGTGAGAGACTTCCTGGGCCTATCATATTCGTCTTCGTAGCGCTTGACTGTCAAGAGCTTAAGACCACGCCTGGCAGAGCAAGTAGACTCTGGACAGTTTTTCTGATTTTTGTCTTGCTTTCATTTCTTTACATCTGTTGTTGTCTTGGGTGAAGCTGACAAAAGCCCTAAATTGTCTCCTCGATATTTTCTTCTACAAACATGTATTTCTTTAATACATTACTATGTGAATAATAACTTGTCATTTCTCTTTCCTCTTTGCTCGCCGTGAGGGTGAGGGACTCGATCTAATCTGGTAGGACCATCGCCGTTCACCAGTGGTGGTAGGTTTGCAATCTAAGCTGCCGCTAGTTGGAAATTTGTTGGTTTCTTACTCCGTTATTCTTCTCGTCTCCTTTTCTCTGCATATCTGTCCGAGCTAATTTTTATCTTCATTTACGTTGCTCACTGTTTGCAGGAGTCCTTCGCCGGCGCAGACGCAAAGGGCTAGTCAGCGATCTGGAGGAATAGGAAGAGAATTGCGGAATTTTCTTACTATGGTAAAGTTCCCTTATCTAAACTGCGTGTATAAGTGTCATCGATTCAACGGATCTAGACAATCTGGTTTCTGCTGACGAAAAAGTAAGATGAAAGAAAATTGATTGTCTTTTCCTTGTTTCTGTTTGATTGAAGTAAACCCTTTCAGTAAACGAGTGTCCTGAAAATGTGAGAAATAGGTTTGGTGTCGAAGATTTAGGAATTGGTGGATATTTCAACTTGTCCATGATTTTTGTTAGTTGAAGATTGAAGACTGTTATTTACGGATATGTCCTGTTTGTGCATGATGGAGTTTTAAGTTTAGCAGGTTTGGAATGTTAAATGTGTGGACAAGCTGCTGATTTAGATAAAAAGTAAAATTTTGTTTCAAGTGTGATTGATGCTTTGGATTTTAAAGGATTTCGAAAGAAGAGCACATTAGGTGCTGTAAAAATATTTGACTATGACCACAAGAGAAAAGTATGAGTTGACAACAACTTAGTGGTTGGAGATGGACCAAAAACAATAGACAGAAGCAATTCATTAGAAACATTAAAAACCTTACTGTTGACTTTAGTTGGTGATATAGGTGAACATGGAAACAGATGATGACACTTAGAATCAAAGGTGTTCTTTAGAAGACTTCACGACAATATTTTGTATCTGAGTGAATTAGTGTCCCACTGGGTTTCTTTGCTTATGATGCAATATGTGGACGTTGCCTTTCCATGTTACCAATTAACAAGAAACCTACACTTGCTGTTCCTTTCTGAATTTAGTCATACTTGGATCCGTGCATAGATTTGCCTTACTTCTTTAGGCCCTGAGGACCAGCTTGAAAACTTTGATTCTGTGTGAGACATTTGCTTATATTATTCACAATGAAGATATTCACTTACATAATTTGGTTCCAGTTTCTATGCTTTATTTTGATAATGAGTTCTTGCAAACATTTGACCTTTTTGTTTTTTTTGGGATGTTGCATGGTGGCTTTTATGAGTATCTATTTATTTATTCTTTTTTTCCTGGGTACTGTGCCTTGTTAAACCATGGCTGAAGTAGAAATTTAAAATGCAACACCAACTTTGTCCCATTTCGGTTTTCTTAGTCCTCATCCTTTCTGTAAGAGGTTTTGTAAGAATTCATAGTTCATCCTTGAGAGTTTGACTGGATGAGGCCAACTAACAATTTTGAGTCTAAACTTGGTCACAAAGATTTCATGCTGAAGATTATCAATAGATATTTTTGCTTTAATTACTCAAAGAATTATTTATAGTTTTACTTTTAACTTGATCCTTGAGTGAGGTCTACAGGGTTTCATAGAAGCATTGCAGGTACATGGTTTTATTAAGGAGTTGTCCAGAAACTCATTTGTCCATTTGAAGAGGACATGAGCACTTCAATTGGTTTGTTTTCATGTAAAAAATTCATTACTTTCTAAGAGGTGTCATGGAAGGCTTAGTAGAACAAGAAGCTGCTCTTTCAAGTTATGCATTTGTATCAATTGTATTCTTGGCTTACTTCCTTAATGCTCTTGCATCAGGACGGCAGGCATTGCTGATATGACAGGACGTTAGCTTGTGTGCGTCTTCCTTGGTTCTATCAAAAACAGTTGATAAAATGCTGGTGAAACAGTTTCGCTGCATACATTCGGCCTCTTGTATATGTACAAAAGGCCATCTAAGTGAGGATGCAATTTTCCTTGTAATCCAACACATGAAATGGAACCCTAGGTTGATTGCTATCCTCTCATGTGTCTGCAAGTGGTTTGATGACATTGCGAAACGTATTTTATGGAAAGAGTTCTGCCATTCCCGTGCACCAAAAATGACACTTGACCTGCAATCTAGTGGGAGCCACAGTGTGGATGGCAACTGGAAAGCACTTGGGAAGCTGCTGATTTACTGTTCAGGCTGCAAAGGAGGCTTATTTAACAGTGTTCAGATCCCTGGTCACTTTGTTTACAGAACACGGTTCTCGAGGACTTCTGGGAAGAGTTTTCTCCTGCCCCAGTGTCGGTCAGACGTGTTGTATGTTTCAGACCCTTGTGAACATCTTGACCAGGGAGATGATGGTGACATTGGGTCCTTTCGAGGAGTCTTTAAGTCTTTTTCAGTTTCTAGGGTCAGGAGAATGCTGATTGATAGAAAGACAGATCTGCACCCTACAGAGGTTTGCCCATATTGCAAGGCAAAACTATGGAGCATGCTTCAGGCAAATATGATACCGGAGAGTGCTTGCGGCTGGTTGGGTGCATATGAAGATTGTATTGAATATTATGTTTGTTTGAATGGGCATTTGCTTGGAATCTGCACTCTTCTGCCTTTGTCGGATTCAGAAGAGACATCAGAGCTGGAGTGATGAAGTGATGATGCTGGGAAAGGGTTCAGGTGCTTACACCACTACTTTCCTATTTTGGTCTGCTAGGCCTTGCGATCACTGGCATATGCTTTTACGCAATGAGTTAGAGGGCAAATGGCTCAAATCAAGCAGCTTAAGATTCTTAATTCATTACAGTTTAAAAAATAAAAAAAGATTCTTAATTCATTATCTTTTTAGCATTAATAAGAGAGTGTGAATGACTTATGGTCAGTCTTGGAGTAGTTCTTGTCATTACTCAGAATATGAACATAAAATGAGTTGTCTTGTTCCTCTCAAAGGTCATTTTGCCACACCGCTGGTGTCATCTCAATTGTCTAACTGCATCATGTCCTTTTCATGTTGATCCTTCATCCATTCCATCCATGTTTCTTAGAGAGGTCCTATGTTTAAAATGGGCCACTTGAGTGCAGTTTCCGTCTGAAGGGTTTTGTAATCTCTCATAAAAGCAAGCATAAACTTCCCAGTGTGAATTATAAAGTTTTTTGCTTTTTTTCCCTTTACAAGTTGCAGAGTTGTACTAGTTAGTAGTGCTGCAACGATATATTTCCATCTTCATTTGTCAAGCATCAAGCAGCACATATAGGCCAAATCTGGGTTTTGTGAATCTGCCTTCTCTCGAAATAAGTTAGAATAATTGTTACTGCTAGTAGCTGCTTAATGTCACTTGACTGTAAGTATTAGTTCCAAAACATTAACATGGCAAAAACTTTGGTAGCAAAAATGTTGTTACACTCACTCTTCTTATGACCTTGCCATTGTAAGTACTATGTTCTCTGGGTTACCATGTTTCTTATTTCAGCAACCTTTCAATCTCTTGTTATTAGGGATTTGCTCCTTGTTTCTTTGTAATTCTTTTTGTTAATATATACATCCTTTTCAAAAAAAAAAAAAAAAAACCATGTTTCTTATTTAATTTTGGCATTTATGGATTTAGCATTGCTGTTTCTACCATTCTGATTTCACTGGTAGAAACAGATGAGTGACATCAGATATGCTTCCCTAACCTTTTTTCCTGTTGCTTGAACAGGTCACTTGATCTTTCAATTATGAAGCTTTTCAGTCATCCATAGACAGAAGTGTGGCTAAACTGCACGGTGGTCTATCTTGCCCTACAGAGGATAGTGTCCAGTTTTCATATCGATAGTTGTTGATTCTCCTGTTAGCTCACAAAATAGAGCAGTAAGCTGTTCCACAATATTGCTTCAGTCACTACCGAGTACTTATACTCTATATGCATGTGTATATCTTGCAAAGTTGCATATTTAGTGAGAAATCATCTAACATTTGCATTGGTACATGTCTCTTTAGTTTTGATGATTCATTGGCTTTTATTTATGTAATGGTGAGACTCTATAGGATTTTCTTTGAAATGCTCAGTTTATTTAATCTGATAAATTGGGTGGCGTAGACTTTATACTGTGATTGCAAGTATCAATCCAGGGCCAAATCATGCATAAATAGTTTTTGAGGCAAGTAAGAACTGCCTCTCTTCATTGCTAACAAGAAAGTATTTTACAGTGTCAAACCAAAGTCTGTGCAGTTTGCTAAAAGAAGAAACATGTGACAGGAGGCTTCCCAGTTGATCTAAACCTCTTGGCCTTTTCCTTTGCCTTCTTCTCATCATTTCTTTTGTTCTCTTCTGCATCTGCTCTTGCTTCACCAGAAATTTTTTCAATTCTTGCTATTTCCATGTGGTACTCATGTGAAGTGTTTGCTCTCTTTGTTTCTAGTTCTTCCTGCAGTTACAGAAATAGATTATCAACAAGTAATATCCCAGAACTCTGTTACCAACAGGCAAATTGAGGTCGAGGGAAAACCATTTTTTTGTCCAAACGGCGTCTTGCTTTTGCCTTCCTCTCTCCTTCCCATGACAAAATTGAAGAATTCACCTTTTCATAGCTGAAGGTTATTGTTGATTAGTGAAGTAGAGCATTTAATCACTTGCAGATGATATCGGAAGTATAGTTTTCGTTGATTGGTTTCAAAGACAAAAAGTTGTGTGAGGCTCTGTTGAGAATCTGAGTCTAGTTTCAACATGTCCCAAGAAATTAATTCGTGTTAAAATCCATTGAAATGACCATACACAAGCACTAAAATAGTCATTCAAACTCTTGCCGCTCTGTTAGAAGTTTTAACCCATGAACCTAATTGCAGTGCCTCTCTCTCTCTCTCTCTCTCTCATGCATATGCTTCACATTCTTGCACACATACACACACAAAAAAAAAGGATAGTACCTTAATATACAGGTATATATGTCTTTTTTTTTACATCATTTAAAAAAAATGTCTTTTTTACTTATAATATCTTCTAACAACATTCATGTGGCTTTTGGGATCATTTATCTCTGTGTGGCATCTCTAGCATAGTTATGATGAAATTATTCATTGGCATCTGGATTAGATGTTTCTTGGACTCATATTTTGCGGTCAGCTAATTGTCTTGCTGATATATTAGCTAAAGATGGTGTTTTCAGATCCTGTATTCTTGTTGGGGATTTTATTCCCCTTGGGGCTTGAAGTCTCCCTTCCCCCCTTTATAATGTTGTTTCTCTGTCTTTTATAGAAATTTAGCCATCTTAAAAAAAACAAAAAAAAAAAAGTCTTCTAACGACATGTGAGCTTTTGATCACCATACTCTTTTCCTGTCTTTCACTTGCAAGGATACCAATTATCACGTTTTGATTTGTGGTTCACTAAATCTGCTCTCTAAGCAGTAATGGGCCATAGTTCACAACAGATAAAAAGGAACCATGCTGTAGAAAGGCTTTTTTTTTGTGTTAAAAGGATGTGAAAAATTTCTACTTGAGAAAACGAGGACAAAAATTTTAAGTAGTAATTTAGTGAAAATTTTCTACTTGAGAAAATGAGGACAAAGATGTTAAAGAAGTAATTTAGTTGGACCAGGTGTTGACTGAGCAGACTTAAATTTAGCTATTTTATGTGTTACTTTTGTCTAATGAATTGTTTTCCTTACTCATCAAAATAAAAAAAAATACCTTTTCTGATTTTTGGCCAACTTGATTCTCTCCCAAGTATCTGCTTGTGTCTCCATTTTGTCTTTTTCCTTCAATCTTTCTTTCTGCTGGTTGCTATTTGTTGGAGTAGCAGGTTTTGTGGCTGGAAGTGGTCTTGTATCTTTTGCAGAAGTCTGCTTGATACTGAACATGCCGTCCTCCTTCTCAGGGAAACTGGGAACCTTTTGTGTTGTGGGGATTTTTTGTGGCTTTTTCTTATCAGCAGCTTCTGGTTTCTTCATTGAAGCTTCACCTGATATATGAAACACTGCTTTTATTATCTCATTGAAAATTAAAATTATTTAAATACGAAAAAGGGATGTACAGCATCTCATTGGTAAAATAATGCCATGTTATTAAATATTTCTAAGGTTATTAGTGTTTAAAAAATGACTGAAAATTCTACTTGAAAAAAAATTGACGTGACAGAATGCTTGGAATCAAATTACCTATTGATAATTTGGTGTCTTCTTTCACTTCCTTAATTGTTAACTGCTTCGATGTTTTAGCAGGATCTTGCTCTTCTTTTCTTGTCTTAGTCTTGGCCAGAGGTTTCTGCTGCTCTGTAGATGTTACCCGCTTTTTTTTGTTTGATCAACTGATCTGTTTCTTCAAGAAAGGTTACAGCAAATGCTGCTGCTGCCACTGCGTTCTTGAACTTGACACTATCACTAGAGTCACCATAATGGATCATTTGCCTCCAAAACCAGTTCTGTGTCTTTTTTTCTGAAGAATCCTATTTTGGTTTTTATTTTTGTTTTCCATTCTAAGGATTGGAGCTATAGGTTTGTCTTCCCGTGCCCCCATCCTTGGAAAAGGAATTAGAGGTGTATGGCCTAGGTTATATTGTTCCAGAGCTTGCAAGGGTCCACCAAGAGGGAAATTGTATGGAGGCTGTTTCAGAAATAAGGTATAGAGAAGCTCTCTTTGACTTTCTAAAGTCTGTGCAACAAGTCTCGTCTAAAAAACCTCTAGGTATCTCAGACTCTACCTCGGCAGAGCTTCACGGCCTCTCAATGGGCTTCGAGTTTTTCGAGATAAGTGCTCCGGCTCTCTCCATATAGAAGGGGATTCGAAGGTGGTCATTGGTTGGTGCGAGTGTGCATCCCCTCCCCCGTGGCGTCATTGGGATATTTTTTGGGAGATTATTGAAAGTTGTTCTTTATTATCTTGTATTTGGTCTCACATTCCGAGATCCGCAAATTCAGCAGCCGATGCGATTGCTAAAAACGGAGCTACCCTACAATCCATGGTTGTCAGGGACATGCTCTCCTCTTTGTAATTTCTATAAATCTCTTGTTTATATATATAATATTCCTTTTAAAAAAAAGTCTCGTCTAAAAAACAGGAAAGATAATGGCTCTAATTGTTTGTTCAGTTTAAATAGTTTCTATGTTGTTCCTAGCAAGAAAGGCTTGAGGACTAAGGTAGGTGGAAGAAGGGGTGGGCATAGGTCGGGTTTTTGAAAAACTGAACCTGACCCTGAAATTAGACTCCCATAAAAACCCAAAAAAAAAAGCTGAAATCCAGAACCCGACCCCACCCAATCCCCTTCCCCACAACCCCTTCCCCACCCAGTCCTCATAAACCCGGCCCCATCCTTGCCTTGTCTGTTAAGTACCTAGCCAATACTACCCAAAAGACCGATTTGTTAGGAGCGGAAGGCATAGGTACTTAACCCCAAGATCAAGTGGGTGTGAGCCCATAACATCACACCCCACCTTCACGAGCCGATGACCCCTGCGGCTTTACCCGCTAGCGACGAGGAGGGGTGCTTGCGTCCGAGATTTGCGATCTCCCGGACGATTCTTCCAATACTACCCAAAAGACTGGCCTGATAGGTAGCAGAAAACCAAGTACTTAACCCCAGGAGGTTAAGTATCTAGCTAATACTACCCAAAAGACCGGCCTGTTAAGAGCAGAAAGCATAGGTACTTAACCCCAGGACCATAACAGTACACCCACCTTCACGAGCCGACGACCACAGCGGCCGGGATTAACACACGCAACTATCGGAATGCCTGGGATTAACACACACAGACGCCCCGTGCAGGAGTCGAACTCGGGACGTAATTCCAACTCTGATACCAAATGTTAAGCACCTAGCCAATACTACCCAAAAGACCGGCATGTTAGGAGCGGAAGGCATAGGTACTTAACCCCTGGACCATAACAGTACTCCTACCTTCACAAGCCGACAACCGGGATTAACACACGCAGCCGACAACCGGGATTAACACACGCAGCCGCCGGCCGGGATTAATCACACGCAACTATCGAGACACCCGGGATTAACACACACAAACGCCCCATGCGGGAGTCGAACTCGGGACGTAGCGCCAGCTCTGATGCCAAATGTTAAGCACCTAGCCAATACTACCCAAAAGACCGGCTTGTTAGGAGCGAAAGACATAGGTACTTAACCCTAGGATCAAGTGGGTGGTAAACCCATAACAAGAATAATAACAATACTCCGCCCGTTATGAGCCAACGTCCTCGGCGGCCCACTCTAGCGACACTGGCCCGACCCACTTTCTGGGTCTACTAGTAATTTTAATCCGGCCTCTAGGTTGCCCCCTCCAGGATTTGAACCCGCAACATAGTGCCTGCTCTGATACCAAATGTTAAACACCTAGCCAATACTACCCAAAAGACCGGCCTGTTAGGAATGGAAGGCATAGGTACTTAACCCTAGGATCAAGTGTGTCACTGTGAGCCCATAACACTGTCCCCTTAAACTTGTCCTATTCCCTCCCCATCCTCATATTCTCAGTCCGTTTCATCCCTACCTTGTTTTCATATCCCTCTCTACCCCATCCCTGCAAGTCTTGTTTGGGGGAACCCATCCCCAACCTGAAATCTGACTTTTTTTTCCCACTCCATCCCTGTCCCATTGGATGAAACCTGAAACTCGAACCCGGGTTTTTCTGGTGGGGTCGGGTCGGGTTCCCCATGAAACGACCCAATGCCCTTCCCTAGGGGGGAAGTGGCTTTTGTTGTGTTTTCTTGTATCTTAAATAAACAATAATTATCGAATTCCTAAATGAGTGAGGAAACTATATGTAACTGTATGATTATTTTGAGGAACATAAGGGTGAGCTTCTCGAGGAAAATTGATGTTTAGCTTGACATAGCTTTTGTGATGGTTGACATTATTTATCTTGCTGCAATACGATCGTAGGGAAGGTGAGAAGAGAAAAAAAGAAAGAAAAAAACAGTGGGAGTGATTCAGGAAAAGCCAGAGAAATAAATCTCACATAAATGTAAATACCTGTTTTGAAGGACTGTGTTTTCTGTGGTGGTATTCTTCTTGCTCTAAGTGCTACTCTGATGTTGGGCATACTGTCCTATACCAGAAAATCTCACCCTAGCAAACTAGTCGGTAATCTCGATCTCTAGAAAAAGTTGTGAAAATACCTGTTCCGAAAAGGGGAAGATTAACGTTTTTAACTTATCTGTTTGAGTATTTGATTTGTGAAAACTCTTTAAGTTGGATTATGATATTGGACAGTTGTATCTTTTTCTCCCCTTCAATTGAAATTTTTTTATTGTTTTCAGCCCAAAGAAAATGCTAGATTTGAACCAATAAGGAACTGCTAAAGCATGAAATCTGAATGTGGATGAAAAAACTAACAGTATTTTTCCTTCTAGGTTCTACAATTATTTTGATAACCTCCCCCTGTCAATCTATGAAACAAAAATTGTCATATCTTCATTAGGAATCAAAATACCTCATCTGTTTCATCAACTCCATTCTTCAGAACCCTTGCTTGGTGCAGTAAAGGTTTACGAAATTGGTCAAGAGTTTATTGGGATGAAGAGATGTATGAGGGCTTATTTTGAAGCAGAAGCCTGAAGAAGCACGAGCTGAAAAGGTCTGTGAAATTTAATTGTAGGGATTAGCTGCGTATACTGGAGGGGTGCAAGCAAGGTGCTATGTGTCTTACAAGCAAAACCAAGGTTTGGATTCGAATGTATTGATGAAGAAAAGAATTATCTGCTGTTTATTTGATGCTCAGGCTTCTTCACATAAAGAAATCTTTTTGAGGTTAGAAAAGTTATAATGTTTGGGAATTTGGGTAGGTAATTGGGTTCCATTCCATTGTCCGATGCCTTGGTTCTTTCTTTACGTCTGGCCTGAACTTTTTCCTTTTCCAACATCAGTTAGTATTCTTTCATGTGAAGTACCCTTTTGGACTTTTAGGGGTCGATAGGATCTTCTGGACCCCTTCGGTCTAATTACTTGGACAGATGTGAATGGAACCAGATCTACGTTTCTTTGGCCTGTTTTTTGTGTGAAGAAGTATTAATGCTTTAAAAGGATCAGCAATGGGAAATTTGACAAAAACGCTTCTTGAAAGACACTGAAGAGATCTCATTATGACGTGATCTCGCAGAAATAATATTGCTCCATTGCCTCTTGTAGCATCAATAGACTCGATTATTTTCTGGACCTATCACATCAAAATTTCCCATCGGTTTCATGACCATCCAACAGGAAAAGAAGAGTAACCAGAGAGGTTCCAAAGGAGAAAAGAACACTTTTGAGCAGCAACAAGCAACTCCGGAGCAATTACATATGGTAAGGAGGAGGAACAGTAAATTAAGCTATTGTCAGATTCCAGCATAAATACTATCACACTGGCTCCCAGATGGGGCTGATCCCGCATTGATCCCAGTAGACAGATCTAAAACATACTTCAGTTCTAGAATCCGATCCCATCTCAAGCAATACACCTTGTACAGTAATAACTAAGAACCTGAATCAGATTCAGACCAAATTTTAAAATTAGAGGGATAACATGTCTGCCTAGCTTGATAAGGAGAAGGAGATCGGGTAAAGAGCACAAAGAATGTACCACAAATGTATGAAATCGGATAGTGGGAACTTGTGGATGGTGTGAAATATACAATTGAATGAGAGGAGGTGGGACATCAGAGTTGAAGGATTTTAATAAATAAAAACTTTAATCCATGATCCCAGACTCTGTCAAATTGAAGAACTACCAAGTACATTTTGGGAATAACTGGTCACCCGTTCTTGCCTGCACCCAATGTTAGTCACGTTTTTATTATTACAGCCCATTATTATTTATTTAATATTTAAATAAATGATAGTTAGTTTTCCCTTAGATGTTGGGATAGTGGGATATCTGGCAAGGGGTTACCTTGACTATCAGTTATCACTCCTCTTCCTTCGATAAGAAATAAGTTTTTAGAATATATACTTGAGTTTTTTCACAAAGAGTGAAAATAAAATCTGGTCTAACAAGAAAATTTGTGATATCTCCATAATTGCATGGATACAATAGATAAAGATTTTTCAATTCCTTTCTACAATTTAATGTTTGTATTTTTTCACAATTGGAATTTGATTGCTATGGCTACAGGTATATGTTTTTAGGCTTCCGCTTTCAGATTTATTGAAATTCATGATGATATTGTTATCATTTGGTATCAGAACAATATATCTAGTCTAGTTTTCGCTTCCATTGAAATTTTTGTTTAGGATCTCTTTGACTTCAGTATCCATGACCATGATTTGTTCCAAGAATGTGTTTTCATTCATTAGGGTTTTATAATTCTTCCATATTTAATTTTGGAGAACTATTTTGGCAAAACTAATTAGATAGTTAATTTTTTTTAAATTATGAGAAAAATGACTTTTGAATCGTCAAAAATGGACTTCTAATCATTGAGATTTTGCATTTCAAAGTTATGGGCTGAAGTTATTAGATTGTCATTTTTTACATTTTGGGCTTATTATGTTGTTTTTTTTTCTTTGGAGATAACTATTTTACAAAATTTATTTAGGTTTTCTATGCATACTTAACTAAATATGAGGACCTAATAATTGACATAAAGTTTAGTCAATAATTTTGATGTCATAGTTTCACATTCATAATTATGAAAATGTCTTGTGACATTAAGTTTAGTCACATAAAGTTAATGACATCAATAATTATAATTAATCATGAAAAATAATAGCCCAACCCCCATAGAATAATTATTATATTTAAACACTTAATTAGGATGGGATAGAAATATGTTGTTTAAAAATATATTTATATATATATATTCTAAGTTACCCACATGCTTAGAAATTTTTTTTAGAGTTAAAATGTTTGTCCTATCATAAAGTAATTTAAGTTGTTTGTGTGTTCTAATCTAAGCCCATAGAAAAAATTATGATGACATGTTCATTTGTTTGTTTGAATTAATTTACATGGGTAAATATTCCATATTTGGCTTCATTGTTTGTTTTAGTAAACCTTGTTGCTTATTTTACAGTTGTTCAAACTTTATCTATTCCAAATTTTGATTCCTTCAATATTGCTCCTCTGAGTGGCGATAACTATGTTGATCGGAAAGAGAAAGTTCTCCTTGCATTAGGGTACATGGACCTTGATTTAACACTTCGAGTGAATTAACCTCCAAAGCCCACAAAATCAAGTACCCAAGTCGAGAAAACATTATATGATCTTTGAGAGCAATCCAATCACTTGAGTTTGATGTTTATCAGGTCTCATATTGAGAAAAATATCTATGGATGCATACTTGATTGTGCTAAAGCGAAAAAATATCTCAAAGCTATTATGGATCAGTTTGAGACTTCTGACCAGGCATTAGTGAGCACCCTGATGACAAAAATGTGTTCCATGAAATTTAATGGCACTAAAGGCGTGCGTGAGCACATCATACAAACATGGGACATAACTGGTAGACTGAAATTATTAAATATTGAGATGTCTGAATCATTTCTTGTTCACTTCATCCTTTATTCACTCTCGTATGAATACGTATCCTTTAAGATCTCTTACAACATACATAAGAAAAAATGGTCAATCAATGAACTTCTAACCATTTGTGTCCAAAAAGAAGAGAGGCTGAATCAAGAAAAGATTGAAAGTGTACATTTGGTGACTCGTGACAATAAACTGTCCAAGAAAGGGAAGGGAAAATCACTTCTTAATTAAGTTAATAAGAGCGATATCAAATGCTTCTTTTGCAAAAATAAAAAAAACACATAAAGAAGACTTGCCCCAAATTTAAGCATTGGTTTGAAAAGAAAGGTAATTTCATCTCTTTAGTGTGTTTTGAATCTAATATGGTTCAAGTTTCTCATAAGACTTTGTGGATTGATTTTGGATCTACAATCCATGTTTCCAATACCATGTACGGTTTCTTAAACGAAAAGAAACAGACGAAAAGTGAATGTTCCATCTATTCAGGAAATAATATGCATTCACATGTAGTGGGGGTTTAGACATATAGATTTGTCCTTGGTTCTGGCTTTGTTTTAGACCTTGAAAGAACCTTTTATGTTCCATCTTTTTGAAGAAATATTATTTCAGTTTCAAGACTTTCATCTTGTGGTTTTAGTTTCAATGTCATTGGTATTATTACCCTATGTTTATTGGTAATGGTATTATGGATGATGAGTTATTTAAACTTCATTTAAATTTTACCATTGATTGCAAATGAAAAATATTCTTTATGCTTCCACAATTGGGAGTTTAATGTATGCTCAGGTTTAGGTAATTGGATATTCAAACTCTGATTTTGCTGGATGCATTGACTCAAGAAAGTCAATATCAGGATATGTCTTCTTATTAGCTGGATGAGCTATTTTTTGGAGTAAGTACAAAACAATCTTCGATTGCTACTTCTACCACAAAAGCAAAGTTTGTAGTATGTTTTGAAGTGACGTCATAAGTTATAATATTAATGAGTTTTATTTTTGGGCTTGAAATTGTTGACATGATTTCCAAGCCAGTGGGGATTTACTGCCATAATTCCACTGTAGTATTTTTGGCCAAGAACAATAAGAGCAAAAATCGTAGTAAACACATTGATATTAAGTATTTAGTTATTCGAGAATATGTCAAAGCAAATAAAGTAGTTGTGGAGCACATCATCATTGGATTGATGATTGTTGATTTGTTGATAAAAAGTCTACCACCTATTGCTTATAAGGGACATGTTGAACATATGAGACTCAGTTCTACTATGTAGTTTTTATGTGATTGAGATAACCTTTATGTTTGTATCACATTTTGTCAATTGAAAAACTCTATTAATTTAATATTTTTCTTTTCTTATTTATTTATATACATGAAGTTTAGAAAATGTAAATGTATATTTAAATTTTGGTGATCCTGAATAAGGATTTGGAAATTCATTCATAAATATATGTGCCACATATGGTTCTCATTCAAATGAGAAAGTTGCATTGTGATACATGAAAGGTAATATTTACTCTAAAAGACTTATCCTCACGATTCATGCAATTTAAATTTTTTTGTTTGGGTATAGTGATATTATATTTATGAATTTTTTCTTTTTGAGGATATATCAATATTAAATGATACATATTAAGTATTGAATGAGCAAGTAGGAGAATGTTAGAAACATCATTTTTTTTAGTTAACCCATTATTAGGTAATTTTTTCCCTTAGATGTAGGAAAGTGGGCAATCAGTTCCAACTTCTCCTCTTTTGAAGGAAAAGAGGCTTTGAGAAGTTGTACGTAAAAAAATGATCTAGTCTAGCAAAGAAGCATGTGTCTCCATCAATTGCACTTTAGATAGACTAGACAACTTTCTGGAAATTCCTAGAATTTGATTGCCATGATTGGAGGTATGTATCTCGGGCTTCTAATTTTAGTTTTTTATGAATTTCATAAATGTTTAGAAATTCTGCTTTCACATTGATCTTGACGATAGTCCAAACCTTGGAATCAGATATGTAGACTTTCATCAACTTGATGGGGTTCGTTGTGTGCTGTAGCTTTGACTCCATCACGATCTCAACTACCATTTTCCTCTTCTTCTCCTTCTTGATCTAAGTAGAAGAAGATGATCTTGACACATGCTACTGGAACCTTTATTATTGCTTCCATCTCAGGCTTTCAAGTTGACTCCTATGATAACTCAAAAGGAGAATTGGGCATCATCACTCTGCATCATCAATTTGACAAACTCTTCATAGTTAATGTAACCATCATCGCCAACATCTACTCCATATATCATTTCATCAACCTCCTCATCAGTAAGCTTCTCACCAGGGTTTGTCATGACATGAAGAAGTTCAACCACAGAGATGAAGCTATTCTGGTCCTTTGTCAAACATTTGGAAAGCTTCCTTGAGCTCCTCCTCGGAGTCAATATCCTTCATCTTGCGGGCCATGAGTTGAAGAACTCTTGAAAGTCGATGGTTCTATTTCCATCAACATCCACCTTATTAACCATGTCCTGGAACTTTGCCTCAGTTGAGTTTGTGGCATCCAAAATATGCTTCACATATTCACTTTGTCCCTCACCCTGGTAATGGCTGCCCTTCTCTCTTGCTCAACCTTGGCAACAACATACTAGGTCATCTCGGCATCCTACTACACAACCTGCTTCTACTCCATAGACTTGGAGAATTCAGCTTTGCATGACAGATGGATGATTGCAACTCTAGGACTATGTCGAAGTTGGTTTCCTTTTTTATGAGAGACTTGCAAGCAAGGGTAGAAAGGTGGGGCTGCTATGTGAGAAGGGTTTCCTCGAGATTATAACTTCAGTGGATGTGAGTTTCCTCGAGATTTATATTGAAACTCAATATACCTAGACGACTTTGAATTATGATTTTTACTTTACTAATTACTTGATTATTACAATTAATTAAGATAACTGACCATTCAGATTCTCCACCAGCCAATTCTAAGGCTACCATATCAGCCTCTATAGTGGATCTGGTTATCAAGGTCTACTTGGAAGATTTCTAAGTGATTGTCCCATTACATAGTGTAAATACAAAACCACTAATGGCTTTAGTTTTATCATAGTCATAAATCTTAGTTAGCCTCATTGTACCCTTCTAATACAGTAGAAAAAACCAAAATAATGTATTATGTAATTAATAATATTTTTTTCCTACTGCATAAGAAATATTTTATCTTAATTTTATTTTAAATTATTTTGATTCTTAATATTACATTCGCTAACTCTAGGTCTTTCATATCAAAATTATTGTTAAGGTATTTCTTTACCTCTAATATTTTGATATTTTCATTTCCAAATATCAAGATGTCATCAACATAAAATATATGATAATGAAAGACTTATTATATATTTTTATATATTCATTTAAACCCTCTGGTTAGTCCATGCAGGTCTCGAACTTGCGACCACTGCATTATACATTTTGTTCATGTCTTCCAACTGATGTTCTATTGATCTTCGCGTGATTGGAAAAACCTGAAAAATCAAAATTCTGGAATTTGTTATTACTAGGAAAACGAAAGAACTAGACAAAAATTTCATAATGGTTACACCCATTCATTGACACCATTTTCATAGTGCCTCATGTTTTATGGAAATATTTTTTTAGTCAAAATTTTTTATTAAGAAAAAATTTTGGAATAAGTTTTTGATAATTGATGCTGTCATCACGAAGTAATTTTTTATTTAATATTTTATTTTACTAAAAAATTATCGAATAAGTATAATAATATATGAGATTGATTATTAATTTCGAAAAGACACTCACAGTTCTATTTAATTTTCTTTGGAAATTTAATTTAGTAAAATACTAATAGGATTTTATCCGAAGGTTTCTTGGAAATGTGAATATTAGGAAAAATATTTTAAATTTTTCGTAGAATATAAACTTTTGGCCAGGGCACTATTTTGGTCTCTTTTACAAATGGGTGCTTTCTCCTCTGATTCTTGACGCAGGCTTGGACTTGGTCGTTCGGGTGAATGCTACGGAGCTCTGACGTGCCGGATAATGAAGCTTTCTCCTCCAACGAGATGATTGGTTCCTTTTTCTATTTTTCTGTCTCTGGATTGCCAGAACTGAGTTCTCTTGCTTCCTGTTTTAACCTTGAAATGCATCAACTAGTCGTGCTGATAGAATTCCCTCTTTCGAAGTCATTCCTTTTCTAGCCGTTGTAAGTTGGATTTCTCATTTTTGGTTCAAAACTCCTCTGTATCCAAATGTACCTCTAATGGATGTTTTGGGAAATTCCCCTTCGTTCTGTGTAACATCAGACGTCTTTAATCCCCGGCGCTTCCGAAGTATCCCCAGAAACAGAAACCTCGTTGAATGTCTTCTGAGTAACGTAAACTTTACTGTGCATAAAACATCTCCAGTAACAGATGACCTCGATACTGAATCAATTGTTCAGCAGTCCAGTTCTTGGTGTGGAATCCGGCCTCTTCCTCGCAGGAAGTTGGATGCGTGGTCTGGGAGGAGAAAGAATCCTCTTGCTATCTTTGTCAGTTTTCAATCTGGGTTGGTCTGCGAAGAAAATGAGCTTGACAATTCGCTTCGAGTTGCAGAAACTGAACCTAATTTGCAGGACTTACCAAATCTGGATAACCATCGGACGGGAGCCAAATTGCTTATACAAGAATTGAACCTCAAGGTTCATTTTCTGGAGGAAAAAGACGAGGACACATTGGCTAGAAGCATCCTGTCCCTCAGCAGATCCAACAAGGTTCGGAGTGCATTGGAGCTGTATTTGTCAGTTGAGTTATCTGGTCTCCAGCCAAGCCTACATGCTTGTAATTCCCTTCTTTCCTGTCTTCTGCGAAATGGGTATCTTAAAAGTGCAATGAAAATCTTTGAGAAGGTGAAAGAGAAAGGAATGGCTTCCAGCCATACGTATAGCTTAATCCTCAAGGCAGTCGCAAGTGCTTTGGGTTGTGATTCAGCTTTAAATTTGTTTTGGGAATTGGAAAGAGAAGAAACTGCTAAAAAAAGCTTTGATCCAATTGTTTATAATACCATGATATCTGCATGTGGGCGAGCTAACAATTGGGTTCAAATGGAGAAATTGTGGGGAAAGCTTAAAGAACATCATTACAATGGAACCAAGGTTACGTATTCAATTTTAGTATGCACATTTGTACGATGTGGTCAATCTGAGTTGGCCCTTGATGCATTCCAAGAAATGATCCAACATAAGATAAAGCCTGGTGAAGATACCATGAGAGCTGCCATAGGAGCATGTTCAAAGGAGGGGAAGTGGACTGTGGCTCTTGATGTTCTCAGACACATGTTGGAGAGTGGACTTCGACCAAATTTGATTGATTACAATGCATTAATAAATTGCCTTGGAAAAGCAGGTGAAGTTGACCTTGCATTTAAAGTTTATGAATTAATGAACAGTTCGAGTGTTGAAGCTGATGTATATACATGGAAGGCATTACTCAATGCTTTGTATAAACGAGCAAGATATGCTGATGCACTACAACTATTTGAGAGTATTAGAAGAGGAAATAAATTTGATCGAAATCATCACCTTTATAACAGCGTACTAATGTCATGCCAAAAGCTTCGATTGTGGGATCAAGCTCTGCAGCTTCTGTGGGAGATGGAAGAAAGTGGAATTGTGATCCCAACTGTATCATATAATCATGTTATTGGTTCATGTGAGGCTGCAAGGAAGCCAAAAATTGCTTTGCAAGTTTACAAGCATATGGTTCATGTGAAGTGTGAGCCTGATATATTTACTTATTTATCCTTGATAAGAGCTTGTGCTTGGGAATCTCTGTGGTATGAAGCTGAAGGAATCCTTAATGTAAGTTTTCTAGATCTTATCCTTGTCATATTATTTAGATCTTCTGTTTTTCATTTTTCAATAAGAAGTAGTAGTATTTTATCCAAATCAACCACTTTTGGGGCTATAAAGTGGAATCAAACTTGTCTGCCGGAGCAATTAGTTACTTCAGGAATCTGTCCTCTTTCATTTTGGAGCAATAACTGAAAGCATCAAAATAAAGCATTAAGATGTACAACTTGCATAATAACTGTTTGAGTATGAAAGTGCAGCAGGCAAATATCAACTGGACAAAGAGGACTAGATCCCAAATCAGAGGAGAGAATCTCTTAATGGAACTTGAAACATGTCTTCATGCCTTCTCAGAAAAAAAAGAAAATAAATAAAAGAAGTGTCATTCACCCTGTACACAGTGATAAACTTTATTAAAAAAGAGATTCTCAAAAAAAATATATATTAAAAAGGAGAGAGAGTAGAAGCCCATCACCGCATAGGAGACTGGACGGCAAGAATTCAGTAGCTAAGATACAGCAGCTAAGGAGAACAGAGAAGGGCTCAAAATGAGGTCAAAATGCTGGCTTCATCTTTGTTACTTTTCTGCACATGGCAACATGATACAATGCTGTGCTGCCTCTGTATTTTTTGCTTAAAGCTGTGAAATTTCCTTGTCATTGGAGGAGCCACTCTTGAGACTAATTAAGCCAGTTATGATTTGAACGAGAAAAAAAGGTGCTTACACTCTCAGCTCACCAAACTTTGGATGTGAATCCCCAAGACTAAATATGGTTCAAAATTCTTATACTCAATAACAATTTTGTCTATCTGATTTTTCTAGCTGAATTGAAACTATTAAATTTAACCTAGACTTTTGAGATCAGATAGATCACAACTCAGTGACATTTTTGGCTCTAAATTGCCTGCGCATTACCCAGAATGGAGCTTTCACTATTCCATGTAGGGAAGAGTATGTCACAGAATAATCCCAATGATTTCCATTTTAACTGCTTTGAATCCTTAGTTTAAAACTACTGGAGTAAGTGCAAACTCAACATGTCTAGTTTGTTGGGTGAGCTGACAGGTTATTTGAGCTTTGGATACTTGGATTCTTCCAATGTTTGCCCATTCAGGTTGTTTAGACCTTTTTATTGTCATTTAGATCATGATTGTCTGAGCCTCCGGAAAACTGATTCCAGAAGAGCCGGCGGGAAGTAAATCCTCAAGTACAGGTTCTTGAGTTTCACCCAGAATGGCCTTTTTAGGGTTTTTATACTAGTTGGCAGTTAGGAGTTCAATGACCAAATGTCATGGCTAAACGTGATATCCTTTAAAAGCCTAATCTACTGGTCCTCTCATGTGTCCCCACTGGTAACCTGCTGAATATTGGTCCTGACTAACACAAAATGTAGAATTATTTTCCAAATGATTAAATTTAATTTTAACATAAAAAAAATTATCGAGAAGAACTCAATTTATACACCAATTTTGGTTAGTTGGTTCAAGGCATAGTGATTCATATATATATTTTTTGTCAAGTGATCAACGCTAGATAAAGACAGAAGAATTCATTTACCTAATAAAGAAGAAAGAACAAGATGCCCTTTGAGAGGCACATTGGAGTTCCTTCTAGAATAAAATCATTGTTCTACCTGAAGTTCTCTGATTACCTTTCTGTTTTGCAGTCTGTTACACCACCAAATGCATCTCTCTATAACACACTCATCCAAGGCATGTGTTTAAGGCAGCAGAGCATGATGGCAAGAAAGCTGTACAAAAGAATGCAGGATTGTGGACTCAAGCCAGACGGAAAAACGAGGGCTTTCATGCTTCAGCAGTTGTCAAAGGATAAATAGTCATACCAACGCTTCAATGGTAGTCTCCCTCTCTGTTGATGGAAATGGTAGGTGGAAAAGTTAAAGAAAAACAGGATAATGCTACGTCTCTTCCACATGTAACTCATGAAATTTATAATGCTGGAAATCTTTGATGGGCTGCAGAGCAGAGATTTATTGTTTCTTCCCGTTAGACGTTGGACAAAAAGGAAACAGTTTCAGAGTAGAAATGATTGAAGATGAAGAACTGCTTCCATGTATGTTACATTTTTTTCTTGCAAAGAGATAAAGAAAAAGCAAAGAGAGAATATTCACAAGCTCAACTCATTTATTGAGCCTCTGGAAATACATTTTCTAACAAAGCAGAGAAGTGGAAGTATGCCATTAGCTATACACTGTACACTCATGATATAACTACCTAATACATCTGTTGTAAATGTTGAAACTCTGCCCCTATTTTCCTGCTTTCAGTTTATATAAAGCTGTCTTCTGCACTTTCTATAAAGCTGCTTGGTTACACTTGTTACTTTTACTGTTTATCTTCACGTCAATCCAAAACCAACAGATATTGTAGATTCTTTAGGGTAAGATGATAGAGATGGCATCTTTAAAGGTATTCTTGAAGTAAGAAATGAGGCAACGAGATTATGGAATCTATAAGAAAATGAAGATGATAGAGATGACTACTGCTCGAGACCCTATTGCTTCTTGGATACTTCTCTTTGTTCCACCCAGGTAACCAAGCAGTTCTTCAGTGGGGAAAGAGCCCAACTATCCTTCATAAGGTCTGATATCTTATTCCCTTCATTTCAATTCCTTGGATGTGAGGAATCAACCTAACCCATTTTCTTGCAAAAAAATCAGGTTTGTGATCTGCACTTTGTGTTCTTGAGTGACCCTGAGTTAACACCCATTTTGGCTGGCACACTTGTGGCTGCATGTTATGGCTCTAAGCAGAATAAAGGGGTCGTGCAGCAAGAACTTAGTATGGACATGCTCCTATCTGTGCTTAAATCCTGCAGACAAGGGTTGACAGCTACTCAATCTGATCCATCTGCACCAGAGAACAATGCTGCAAGTGATGATATTTCTGATGTTAATCAACGGGCCTCAGACACAAGAAAGCTTCAAAGTGATCTTTCAGCAAGATCTGGCCGAAATAACCTGCGAGACTCCAGGGCCTCCTTGGCTAAAGGAGGCTCATGGGGACTAATGGAAGACTACGCAGAGTGAAAAATCAAAGAGAAAGTAAAGGCAATGCCCATTCATCACAAGCTTTTGTTCCTTTACTTTCTCTTTGATTTTTCACTCTGCATAGTCTTCCATTAGTCCCCATGAGGCCTCCTATAGCCAAGGAGGCCCTGGATCCGCCCAGATCTTGCAGAAAGATCACTTTGAAGCTTTCTTGTGTCTGAGGCCGGTTGATTAACATCAGAAATATCATCACTTGCAGCATTGTTCTCCGGTGCAGATGGATCAGATTGAGTAGCTGTCAACCCTTGTCTGCAGGATTTAAGCAAATATAGGAGCATGTCCATACTTAAGTTCTCGCTGCACAACCCCTTAAGTCTGCTTAGAGCCATAACATAAAGCCACAAGTGTGCCAGCCAAAATAGGTGTTAACTCAGGGTCACTAAAGAACACAAAGTGCAGATCACAAACCTGATTTTTTTGCAAGAAAATGGGTTAGGTTGATTCCTCACATCCAAGGAACTGAAATGAAGGGAATAAGATATCAGATCTTAAAAAGGATAGTTGGGCTCTTTCCCCACCGAAGAACTGCTTGGTTACCTGGGTGGAACAAAGAGAAGTAGCCAAGAAGCAATAGGGTCTCGAGCAGTAGTCATCTCTATCATCTTCATTTTCTTTAAGATTACTTAATCTTGTTGCCTTCATTTTCTTTATCATCTTACCCTAAAAAATCTACAATATCTGTTGGTTTTGGATTGACGTGAAGACAAACAGTAAAAGTAACAAGTGCATCAGTTGAGAACCTAAACACATGCTTTCTTATGTTCATTTTATTGAATTATGCGTGTGCCGAGTTCAGTAAATAAAGCAATGTTTAGTCGATACCGACGGTACCAACTTTGAAGTCTTTATTGCCAGTACCGAGCCTGTCGAAGCAAAAGAATAGGACAGAATAGAAATCGGAAAAAAAAATCATCATTTATTCTCATTCCATTGTGAGCTGTTTCTCCCATCTCGTTGCTGTTCTAAGCCCCAACTTTGCAGTTTACTCTCAAAATCAGTGCAAAGAAATAAAAAATAAAACAGAATAATGTTGTCGACGAAAATTTTGCTCCAAAACGATCTCTGGAAGCAGGCAAAAGACATTGGATTTCATTTCAACGAAGCCTAGAACAAAAGATTGGAAGAAAGAAAGAAAAGAAAATTATTAGAAAGCAAAACTGTTTATTAGACACTACTTCAAATTTGCTTGGAAAATTGAAGTGGCCGTTGTTAGCCTGTGAGATCGTCTATTGTGGACGAAAGAGACTGAGCCCAGCTCATCTTAAATAACAGAGTCTGCAGAGTCTTCATCACATTATAATTGGGGTCAAGCTTCCGCTGCCACCCCTGCAGAAAATGACAAGAATTTTCTCAGAAGGCAATGATTACGTGAAACAAGCAAGAAGAGCTCTTGGGAGCAGTAGATACTACCTCAAGTACCAATGTAGTAACCATCACGGTACAGACATTGCCATCGATGTTAACTTTATGGTGTCGTACTTGCTCAAGCAATTGTTGCATACATTCAGCCGGATGGATAACATCACCTTCTGGGGTTCCCCAAAAAGAAAATGATCTCTCCACTTCCTATATTCAGAAAGTTCAAATAATGGTATTCACATTCAACTCATGGGAGTTCAACAAAAAGTTGAACAGGAAGATCCACCAGGATTTCTGTTTTTGAGAGAAACTAGATAGAATTTCAAAACTACAGAAAATGTTCATAACAAAATTATTTACCTCAATGAAGGCGTCTGGATTTGGGCACTTCTGCTGTTTCGATAATCTCAGAGTGCATTGAGCTGCAGTTCGCCCATCTCTAAGAGCAACTGCCTTGAAGAATTCAAGCAAGTTAATGCGGTCATTCCTAGAAAGCTCTGCAGTCATCCCAACATCAAGGAAAACAACATGAGGCCTAGACATATTCTTTTGGGGCAGCTTTGCCAGAGATACTCTGACTAGGATATTCCCTGGATGCATATCCGCATGGATGAAATTGTCCACCTGAAATAGACAATTATGTCATAGGAGAAACACATGTAAATCTACAAACATTTTGAAGTTTAAACTGCTTATAAACCAGTTAGGTAAGTAAGTATATAAATTTTCCACCGCTTAGTAAGCTCTTGACACCCTATGGAGTAATTTGATCTGATATTGGAGCAAAGATGTCTTGACATTAGTCAAATAATCAAACACATGTTCATAACATGTTAAGATCAACACCAGATGCTTCTCTTCAAGGGTAGCTCAGTTCAATTATTTCATTGACTGAACATCCCATCATCCATCATTATAATCAAACAGCTCAGCCATCTGCAGCTCTTCAAATGGTGCTAGATGTTACCAGCACATGTGCCACATGCATGGATAACTGAGCTTCATTGTAAGTACTCTCTAAGGATAACGCCACTTCCCTGACAGAAAGACATTCAATTATCGTAAAAAGAGGTACCATCTTAAATATATAAATTGAAAAAAAGGCACTCCAAGGACTGCTTACCAGAAGCATCTTCAAGAGTGCATGTGTCCCAATGTGAGCAATAGCACTCTTGAGTCGATGGTTTCCATCAAGTTCGTCAACAAAATGTGATACGCTTTCACCCTGTTCATAGCTCTCCACTAATACAGCAGGATGCACAAGAGGGTACACAGGCTTTGGGAATGACACATTCTTCCATCTCCGAAAATTATAAATAAATCGACTCAAATGGGCAGCTTCCCTAGCTAGATCAACCTGAGACATCATAAAAACTGCAAACTGCTGGAGGCTCTCATCAAGTCTCAACCACTGCAGAGCTGGTATGAGGTTCGAAACCTTTGCAACTACATTAATAATTGCAAAATCTCTACGAATTGATTCACCAACACCTGGATGCCTGACTTTCACTGCAACCGTTACAGGCTTGATTTGTTGTCCTGGATACCTAAATTTCAAGGATGCCCGATGGACCTGTGCAATACTTCCAGAAGCAACAGGTTCCTCTTCAAAAATTTCAAAGATTTCAGAAAGTTTGCGACCAAAAGCTTTCTCAATGGTTTTCTTACTATAGGCAAACCTGTGTGCTGGGGCTTGTGTGTGGAGTTTGGCAAGTTCAGTGCAAAGGTCTCTAGGAAAGAGATCTGGGCGTGTAGCAGCCCATTGTCCCCACTTGATGAAAGCTGGGCCTCCTTTTTCCAAAGTGAAACGCACCAGGCATAGCCAAGTTTTTCTAGTCCAAGGACCAAAATAATCAACAAATGGGGCCATCACAATGCTAGGGGTGAACAAAATTGCCAAGTAAACCGCTCTAAAAAACAAAACAAAACCCTCAAAAAGTGAGAAAATAAAGGACGTAAGTTGAATGTGGCCATTGGTTGCTTGATTGAAGAGCGTGTCTCTGATGGGAAAGTATTCTCCATCTGCCCAAGCCTTTGGAGTCCAGGCCATCTCACCAATAAGGAGGGCAAAAATGCTCGGAACCAAACGAGCTCTCGTGCATGCCATACTCACAGCACATGCCATCCTGCTAATTGGTGAGAAAGCTGAACCTGTGTAAGAATGCATTTGGAAAAGCCTTCTCCAAGCAAGGTGGAGATTATACATCATCAAGTTACTTGATGCATGAACAGAACACCGCCTGCTATAACTGATTCCAGATAGCTTATCTTTAGCCCTGCATACACTGTAGCCAGAAGATCCTCCATAGCAAAGTCCATGTTTAGAATAGAGTCTGTACATCAAACAAGGAATTCTGAATGTGGCAAGTGCCCCATCCTTTCTTGAGGCTGAAGTGATAAATGTCTGGTTTGTGAGACAGAGTCTTCTGGCGCTCCTAATACTTCCTGGTGCCAAAAAACCAGATTGACACAAAGAGATTGTGAATTGTCCCTGAAGATATACAATAAAAGTACCCATGTAAAGATCATAAAGACTGGCCTGAAACTTTATTTGTTTATACTTCCATACTCTTAAAGCCAGCAGTGTCCAAGATAGTATTAGATATGAACAATTTATCTAAATACAGCCCTCAATAATGTAAATACAAGAAAAAGATGCAGCTGGTACACAGAAAGATAAATCTCAGAATATCCTCACACCAAAATTTGTCAATCACATTTAAATAAAAAATTGAAGCTAAATGCGTGTAAGTTTGACTTGAAGCTACCCAAAAAAAGAAAAAAAGTTTGACCTGCACCATATAACTATTGATTGGGCCCCAGTTGGCAAAATGTACCTCTTTTATATCTTTCAGAGATCTCAATCTAACAGTTTAGCTTTTTATCATGTTAAAAAAATGCAACTAAACAGAAAATGAGATGACTCAATTCACTCTGACCAAGCATTCCTATTTTTATCACAGGTTCATTCTTTTATACTTCTACATTTAATTTTCTCTGCACCTGTCATGTTTCAGTTGTTCCCCACCTTATTTTTCCAGTTCAAGTTTTTTTTTTTTTTAAATATTTAGTATGCACCCACAAACCCCCTTTGTCACCTGTGGGACTTAAACCCAATACTTCAAACTAAAAAGAACCCCATGTGACCATTGAGCTAAAGACCCAGGTCACTCCTGTTCAAGTTTTTAGTTATAATGCCTTAATCATCTCATTTGGGTATCGACGTCTTCCTGAAAAAATGTAGACATAATATCATGTAGCTGAAAGAAGAGGGAAAGGAAGCATCTGACAGCATCAAGGCAGAGAAGGAGAACTGTCCAAGGAAAGAAAAGCCTAAGAAGGAGCACCTTTCCTTCCCCAAACTTTTCCTCCCCCTCAATTGAAGTGAACTCCAAAATCCTTTCAGAGTGCAGAAGTTCACAAGTAATCTTTCAAATAAGTCAATGCTTTGTGTTGTTTGCTTTGTGTTGTTTTCAGGATTCCATGATGATTAGGTTAAGTGAAGATGATGAGAGGAAGGAAGAAAGAAGAAGAGAGAAGAAGAGAGAGAAGAAAAGAAGGACGGCTGAATTGAGAGGAGAGGAGTGGACATTGGGGAAAGAGAGATCCTCCTCCTTAACCTTTATTTATACATGTCCAAAAGTAAGAATTACATCAATGCCACTAATGATAGATTATGTCTTCTAACACTTTGTCACTTTTTATGCACATTAACAAGTCCAAATGTAGACAGATCAGTATCATCACCATAACCATCAGCCATGTTGTCAGTTATATGAATCTACTCCTCTGCTATCCTGTTGCAAGCTCACCAGTCCCTCAACCAGCACAAACATGACAATCATAGAACGTTGACAACTAAAGTGAAGATCATGTTTGGGATAACATGCAAAAGGTGCATGTCAAAAAGGATAAAGGCAAAGGATAAAGGCAAAACTGTAGATGACGGCTTTTAGACCAACCATGTTTTATGGAACAAATTCTTGAACAATGAAGGAACATGTCTACATAGGATAAGCATGACAAATGAATGTGACACAAAAATAGCAGTTAGAAGTAGTAAAAGTGAGCTGTCTGAAATGCTCAGGAATAGTTGGAAACGGATTGATGTTCACCAGGAAGGAGGGTTTGTTGATACTCTTCTGAAAAACCAACAAGAAGTAGAGGAAGCCAGCTTTCATATGGACAAAAAGAGTAACGAAAGGCATAGCAAGATCAAAATAGCAATGATGTTTGCAAGTAAGAGCAGAATAGAAGAGGAAATCCTTGTAATTGACAACAACATAGTTTGAAAAGGCTCTCACATAATGACGGTCATCATATCTATATTTTATTTTGCTCATTTTGCTTTCTTTAAAATCCTCTTTCAAAGCTATGAAATTGAGGCTTGAACATGACAATAATCCATTGATTGATGGAGCGAGAGCAAGGGCGAGAACACAAGTATGGTGGGTGTCCAATATGGGGCGCCAGAGATGACGAAAAAGGATAGGGTTCAGCAAGGGGAATCTCATCGTCTCTGAAGGACTTATTGAAGGGGGGAAGGGTTACAGTGCATTGCAAGAGGCCATGGCGAGGCCCCATTTTCCCCTCCTTTCTTTTCTCCTTTGGGACTATAGATCTTTCACTGATATCCTCCAAGGAACTAGAAGTCGATCAGTGAAAATGTTGATCAAATCACTAAACTTCACTGGCCTTCCGCATACCCTTCTCATTGCTTTGAAGTGAATAATGAGGCAATTCAAGAAAGCCATCAACGAATAGGTGTGCACAATGTTATGGTCCAGCAATGGGGAATTTGGGTTTCGGCCACAAAAAATAGGGGATTGATGTTTGTGAACTCAAAGAATACAAAGCTCATTTTGAGATTGCTAGCATCGTGATTCCTAAGTCGGGTGGGGGGATTGATTGGAACAAATGTTATAATGCTGTTGTACAATTCCTTAGCACCTACCTCCGCATAACAGAGGGCTGAACAACAGGCCCCTTCTACCCTCCAATCCCCCTCCAGCTCCTCCCTTGTTCAAGGTGCAATTGAGTTGATCGTGCATGTCATTCACACCAATAGTAAACAAATTGTTGTGATTAATGAGTTTGAGATAGTGCCAAGCATAAATTGCTAGTAACCTTGTTGGCACTACGAAGGAAGACAACTAGAGCTTATCTCGGTGGGATAGATGGGTGATGAACCAATGGGGTCTATCGTAGGATCCAATGATGCATTCCTTGGTTCTCTCAAATACCTTTTTTGTCGCAAGTTGGCCAATAGAGGAGGTAGACTCGGTGATATTCTCTCTTCGTGACACCAGTGTAAATGGTACTCTGTTCTTCAAGTGCATGTTGAGGTTTGGAGCAAATCCTCCATTTGGATAACCGCAGACATCATAGGAACCCCATTGAGCTTGATAAGGACTCCATTTCGGGGAGAAGACTTGATCTAGCATTAGTCAAACTCATCCCCAAGGGCAATATTTCCTCAAAGTAGTTCTTATTGAAGTTGGGAAATAACTCCATGTGGTGACTATTCAGAAGTATGTTATGCGGCATCATAAGGCGATGAAGTGGATGGACGGGAGGCATTGGAGACCCCCCATCTGCACTCACCCCATGCGACTAACCAACATCACGACATGGCTTCCAAGTTGACTCAAACCTCACTAGAGGGGAGGACAGGTTGCTACTCGAATCTAGAAGATTTTGTCGGGTCAATGAGACCACACAACTGGTTAGCAATGAGAAAATTTCAAATGTTGCAATTCAAAATGTGAGAGGGACTCCTCTTGGACACCTGCACTAGCACCTCGAGATTCCTAATCTAACCAATAGAGACTCTCTTGTACGGACCGAGGCAAGGCTCATGACTCCTGGAAACCACCCTGCGCCCTCTAAACCATCTTGTCCAACCCAAGGTGATCAAGCCATTATCGTGGACCTTACAACGTTGAGCATCGCCATCAGGCAAACAAAGATGACCCTGAAAATAAAAGTGAACAATGAGGATTGTGGTGTGGGGTCTGATTGGACATCACATGACCCAGATCAGACTCTTCCATTAGAAGACAACCATCCCAAGAGCCTCTCCACTTTGGCTGCTATCTACTCGGTTCTTCCCTTCTGCAACGACAAGTCGACAACAACGATGGGGCATTGATCTTGGCTGATTTCTTCAGCCATTCCAGACCTCAATTCACCCAAACTTATGTCCAGCTCCGGGCCCTGCCAAGGCTTGTGCCCAGCCTGAATCCAGTATCCAATATATTCCAGAGACTTCACTCCATCCTGAATGAGATGCAAACATCCTCCATAAGACGCACTCTAGTGCATGAGCTAGCATTGTAGGGAGTCATGAATGCCCCTTTTGTTAGGAATTAGACGCCCTAATTATAAACTAACGAGAGCAATAATAATAATCGAGGAAGAAGGAAAAACAAGCACAAAGAACACACACAAGATTTATACAGGTTCGCCTCAAGGTGAGACTACGTCCTGTCTTCCGCCGCTGCAGTAATCCACTATAAAGATGAAATAGTTTACAAGAGAAATCGCACACACTTACAGGTGTTTTCTCTAACCTCTCTCGGGCCGCAACTCAAGATGCTCCTCGGATGATACTTTGGATGATAAAACCCAACCGGATTACAAGTGTGAAATCCCCAAACTACCCTTAATGAAACAACAGTCAATATATCGTTGATCTAGCGGGGGATCCGCCCCCCTTCCAACCCCCACGACGACTTTACCGCGAAGGTCGACCCGCATACCGACTCAGCATAAGGTATTAATTAGGCTCCACAACTTAACACCTTACACCATTACACACCCTCTCACACAACATAAAAAAGAGATTGCAACCATAGAGGAAGCCTTAGATTTAAACCCAATTCAAGTTGTCAATTTGCATGGGAAAGCTGTCCAAAATCTTCTTTGGGAAAAGGTACGAGATCTTGTAGTTGAATTGGGTCTTGGTGTTGATGAAATCAGGGGATCTCTTTTCAATATGGTCGATATCCCCTCTAGTAGAATCTCCTGTTCTCTATGAAGATTTTGTCATGGAAAGTTAGGGGCTTAGGTACTCAATCCAAGCGTGTGGCTGTTGGGGATTTTATAAGGCTCTGTAAGCCTTTGATGATGATATTATAGGAAACAAAGATGAGTTGCATGACTGATCACTTAGTTGTGGACATTGTAGGAGGAAGGAGATAGAACTGAAAAACTATTAATTTGGTGGGTGTTGTTGGCGGTCTCCTCCTCACCTAGGACAAACTTTTGAGAAGATGTCGATCACATTTCGGGGGAATACAGCATTTGTATCAAGTTTAAACAGCACCTCAACAATATCTCTTGAGCCTTCAATGGCATTTATGGCCCGGCTAATTACAGTCATAGAAACGACTTCTAGGAGGAACTTCAGTGAGTGCTAGATTCCTCGAATTCCCCTTGGCTTTTGGGTGGAGATTTCACCTAGATAAAATTTCGACCTTGGGATGGCAATTTACCTGGTCTAACATGCAGCACCCCCTAATTCTCTCAAATTCTTGGCAAATTTGGACTTGTTCTCGATCTTCCCATATGTCATGTGTATTATTCTCCCCCGTGCTGTTTCCAACCATGCTCCAATTTGCCTTGACTGTTGTGGGCGGAAATGGGGCCTTAACCTGTTTCATTTGGAGGTCTCTGCCTCAAAGAGGAGAGCGTCCAGCATCTCTTGCCTTCTGAATAGGGTTCCTGCCTTTGGTTCCCCAATGAGAGCTTTCTCTCTTAAGCTTGTGAAATTTCATGATATTACAAGAAAAAGAGAGAAGAAACGTGGGATGAGAGAGAGAGCTGGAAAAGAGTAATCCATGTCAAAATTCTAGAAGAGGTAATTAGAGTTCCCTCTTTTCACCCTTTTATAACATAAAATACTAGTAAAAGACAAAAATACCTTGGCTCCCTTTACACCCTTAGAACTTATTTTTTGTAAGAAAACACTTTCCTAGAAACCTAAGTAAATACAAAGTACATTTTTTAACACTCCCCCTCAATACTGGAGTTTACAACTTCAGCTTGTTACATAACATATCAAAATAAAAATAAAAAAGAAATTACAAAATTTTCTCCAATTGGGTCTTTAATGTCTTCAATGAAGCAATGACCTCTCAAATTTTCATCTTGCACTTGGCCAGTTCTAAAAATCTGCATCTTCCAATCTCCTCCTTGGATATCTTGAGAAAACTTGATTGTGGTCACCAATTTCAGTAAAAAATTCACCTCTTAGGACACTTCATAGTAAGCTCTTTCAAATACCTCATTTCTCTGTACTCCTCTTATCCCCCTCAAACTGGGACCTAACTTGCCAATAACATATATGAGAGGAAAAAAAAATCACTCCTACCCAAACAGCAAATCTCATAATCCAAGAAACAAGTGGATGGCAAGAACTCAACTACTTGCTAATTTCTTAACTCGCAACAGCCACTTGCAATGACAAACACCAAAGACAAGGAAGAAGGTTATGCTCATCGATTCTGGTAAGATGTACTCCTAAGCAACAAAAACACGTGTACATCCTTCAAATCTTTAGAAAAAACATGTCACAAAAGGCTGCCATGAGTAATGGGTGTGTGGGCATTGCTTCGAAGTGATAAAAACATCTAATCGAGGAAGTACTACTAGAGGTTTACCAACCTACCATTGAATAGAAACTCAGATACTGCTCTTCCATGAGACAGATCCTAACAAGGTGACCAATTTTTTACATCAAGGAGAGAAGAACCTGCACACATCATGACAGGACAGCAGTAGCTTTAACTGATTGAAAACTAGTCTCTCAATTTTGCAAGTTTTTCAAGGACTCCAAAAGAGGAAATATGGGAGTAAATTAAACTAGAGAATATTCCTTTTCTACCAACCTTGAAACACCTTAGCTAGACTATAGGTGCATGTATTCAAACACCTCAAAAATCACCTACGAATTCAAAGAGTTGAGCACGTGGCATCTTGAAATGCCAAACACCTCCTTCAAAAAGAAACGAAACAACACAGTAGCACTCCACCAAACAGCAAGACAAACTAGACCAGGGCCGAGTTCAGCACATTTCAAAAAAAAAAAAAAAAAAAAAAAAAAATCTGTGAAACTCACGTTACAATAAGAAACATGAAACAAAAATAAGAAGTTCACAAGGACATGGAGACTTAAAGAAACTAACGTGTATGGGAGAAAATAGAGAAAAGATGCCAACATGGAGTGATTTAAATTTGATTAAAACTCTCTGATTAGAAGGAAAATTTGCCTAAAAAACTAGGAGTCTAGAAGAAACCTAAGTAAACACAAATTACATATTCTAACAAAGCTGAAGTCACTTAAACCGAAAATCAAGACCTGGGCTGTTGACCATGCAAGAAGTTATGAAGAGAAATGTATCAAAATCTTAAATGACATCCCTTTCCTGGATTTGTTGAAGCAGTCGGTGGGCCTTTCTGAGGCCCAGATTGCCTCTACGATAAATTAAGAGCTGGTTTTGAGTCCGTGTCCCTCAAAGAGTGTAACTATTGGAAGCAACATTCCAGGTACCATTGGCTTTATGAAGGGGATGCCAATACATCCTTTTTCAAGCAATTGCCTCAGCATGCAGCACAAGAGCACTATCAGCTCCCTCATGATGAATGATCAGCCTTGCTCTGATCCTCAATAACTTGCAAACTCCCTGGGGGTCTTCTTTTCCCGCCTTTATAAGGAGGATAACCCCTTTCATCCTTATGCCAACAACATGATCATATCTTCTCTCAATCGAGATCAGGCCAGCATGTTGGAACAAGTCTTCTCTGAGAAAGAAATCTACTCGGCATTTAAATCAATGCCAAGTGACAAGGCCCCATGACAGGATGGTTTCAGAGCTTTACAAATTATACTGGTCCATCCTGAAAGTGAAGGTCTTGGCAATTTTCCAAGAATTCTATCACTACGGGTTAACCAGCAATGCCTTAGGTGTCTCTTTCATTTCTCTTGTCCCAAAAAAAGAGGGAGAGCTTCTCACTCCAAAGATTTTCGGCCTATTAGCCTTATCTCTAAGGCCTGTAAAGTTATCACCAGGACTCTGGCTAACATAATGCCCGCATCAATCCGCTTTCGTCAAGGCAAGCAGATTGTGGACTCCATTCTCTCGGTTCACGAGCTGAGCCACTATTTCTCCAAGAGACCAGGTCAGGTTGAACGCAGTTCAACCAGCCGGTCTGGTCCAGGTTTTATAACACTGATAAAAACTGATATAGTGATGGTGTCTCCAACAACAAGATGTTATAGAAAGGCACGAGTCCTTGCAAAAGACACAACAGCACTATTGACTGATCTGGGAGCATAGTTCCAAATGATGGACAGCTGCATAGAAATATCCTCAATGTCATCCAAAAAACGAAGACAACCAGGTGCAATAACTTTTCCAGAGGTCCAGCTGACAACAGGAGAAGAGTCACCCTCAACACAAGAGGGTCATGAAAGAGGGTAAGCCTCCAAGCTTCGAAGAGCCCTCATCCCCACTTCTGTGGAGTCACATAACCAAAGGAAGCAGCAAAAACCAGACAAATGCATCTTTCATAGTCATGGATGACCACCACCTCCCTTAGCAAGTCCCACATTACCTTTTGAGCAGCTACCAAATGTAATTCAGTGATCTGTGCACGGATAGGAATCATGCAGTAGGAGGCATAATGTGTTGTTAAGAATGAAATACGATCTATCTCTAATTGCCCTGGATTACAAAACCAGACGGGTATTCAATTTTTGGGATTTTATTGGCTCAAAAAAGGATAGCATGAATTATCTTTTCTGATACCAATGATGTCTCATTTGCCATCAAAGATTCTGCCCAAATACATTAGGCCCCAGAATTCGAATAGGCAACGAGAATAATTTCCGGCCATAAGCATCTTTTGTTGAGGAACTTCATCTACAAAAAAAAAAGACAGAAAAAAAAAGAAAGAAAGAAAGAAGTATAAAGACCCATAAAAGTTTGGAGGAATCAAGTTGACCAACAGAGCTATAGATAATTTGCATTAAGACTGGATGTAAAAAAGTTAAAGCCAATTGTGAAGTCTTGCAATTTCTTCCTCTGCCACTCAAAGAGATAAACTCCTAACTTATCCCATAAATAATTTAAGAATGAGAAGAAAAGTGAAAAAGGTCCCTAGTTATAGCATGTAAAAGGAAGCTCAGGTACATCACATGCTTTCTATATATTTTCCTTCTGCCAAATACAAGTACCAACACTTTCCTAATTATTAACACCGCAAAATGAAAGATAAACCTCCAATGGAAGCTTGTCACCAGTAAGGAGCAAGTGAAAATATGATCTTCAACAACTGGCATATACTGCAGCATTCACGACATAACAGTTGTCAGTCGCTCCTATTTCTTCAAAATAAATGGCATTACAACCTGCTATCTAAATTTGCAAGTTTACCATTGCACATCTAAGGAAGAAAAGACTCTTCTAGAAGCTCAAACTTCTGCAGAAAACAGAACCAATCATTTCTTTATTTTTAGTTGCTTTGACTATTAAAAAATCATTTATGTTTGTAGTAATACCACAGGAAAGTAAATGAAGAGTTTGAACCCTTCTTTTCAAAAAGAAAAAAAGAAAGAAAAAAAAAGAGACATATAGAGAGAGATTTTGCACTCCTCTCCGAATTCCACTCACTTATTATCAGAGAAAGAGCTCCATAGATTGATAAAGCTGAACTGTTCCATCAGGGAAACTGACATAGAATGAAGTATCTTATCTCTTTTAACTATTATAAGTCAATATTCTATACAGTTACTTTATCAAGGGAAAAAGGACAATATAGAATGGATGAGTTGAACTCCTACACAGTGGATGAAGAGTCTGAATTACTTCTCTACTAAATTTTACATATCGATTTTTCACACATTTACTTTATCAAAGAAAAAAAACTATATAGAATGAAGTCCCAGTCTCTGATATTTATTAAGGTTATTAAGCAAAAACAGACTTCACGCTCTCGATGCTAAGATTTGCAGAGAGCTAAAGAGGACCCCTATCTTGACTTTAACAATTACCTTATCAGGGTATAACAGGAATTTCATTCGTGGCACCCTCGATTTAAAACAACAAAAACTTAAGCAATTACGAGCACAAACTAGTTGCCAACTATCAATAAATATATGTTAATACAAGCAAGGATCAACAAAAATTAACTTCTGCACATATTGGGTTGTAAAATCTAAACATAAACTTGGAACCTAACATTTACAAAAGGAAAATAATTTGTCATTAAGAACCCTGATTCACACTAACCATAGCAAACTAATCTCCAAAATTAGAATAAAACTGAAAACCAATCACAGGACAAGAACTAGCAACAAGTCCCAGATTTAGACTTTCTGTATCTGAAACCAACTTTGTGTAAGTTTACATACCTCTTACCAAAGCTGGAATAGAATTGGACCCCATCGCATCCCCGCAACCCCGCATAGGAAGAGGTGAAAAATAAACGGGAGCTCATTCGTCCGTCGGAGTCTCACTTCGCTTGCACGGCCCTTTCCCGGAAAATAATCGAATCCGAGAAAGACACAATGGCCGGATGTGGAACGTCTCTTGTCAGGATTGCCAGTCCAATTCCCCAAGAACGAGGCAACTATTGAAAGACAACTAAACATGCGGAGAAACAACAACTTGAATAAGTCCAGCGCTTGTAAAATGAACAGTGACCGATTCAAAATCACCCAGTCACGGAAAAATATACAAAAAGAATAAAAGAATAAAAGAAAACGGAAAGAAAATGCACAACGAGACTAAAACCGCAAAAACATACCGTCGGATAGGGAGACAACCGAGAAACTCGGTAAATCATTTAGTAGAGAGTAGACACGAGACACGGACTAAAGAGACGAAACTGAAATGCAACAGAAAAGAGAAATGATCTCGTTCCGACTGCGGATGGAGACTGACGCGAGCAAGGGGAGTTTGGAGAGGTAGGGTAACTGTGCAAGTAAGACGCCTGGCAAACTTACCCGAAACGCACAAATCTATCCGCTTATTGCCTTGCCCGACTACCCGACTAGCATTAACAAAGGAATAATTTTTTATGCTGAATATTGAATTTCTTTTTATACAAATGTGTGACATATTAAATAGTGAATTTCTTTTTATACAAATGTGTGACATATTAAATAGTAACACATTTGGATCAATTTAAAGCTCAATGGTAACTAGATATAAATTTGTTATACACAAAGATGAATAACTATAAAAAAAAAATTAGAACAAACTTACGAAGACTCCACCGGCATACGAATGGGAATAGGGTGGGTTGGGGACAGGTTTTAAAAACCCAACTACGCCTCACAATCCATCCTCGAACCTCATAATCTTGTCCTTGCTTCGCTCCATCATGAGTTGGTTTTTCGATCCTATCTTGCATTGTAACCTCATCTGGTTTCAATCTTATTTGTACTTGGTTCGAATCCTACATACTCTCTTTCGTACGGTGGTCGACTCCTTAAATAATTCAAAATTTATTGTATGTTGTGTTCAACTCACTATTCCTTATTGTTGGCTATATGGGGTCTATTCCTTTCCTATGAGGCCACTCCTTTTTGTGTTTCAACATGAATTAGATTTGAAACTCTTCTTTTGTAGAATTGTTTGCCTCCCTTGAAGTTGCCACGTCACAAGTAAATATACCCGTGACTGTGCAAGTGAGAGAGCAGAGCTCACTTCAACTTGTACTACCTATTGATTTGCCGGTTCACTACTTGGGGAAATGCGTACGGGCCGGGGCGAACTGGCCGCCTTCGAAGAGCTACTGGAAAACGATTTATTGCTTCCCAGCGTCTTCCTGTTCTCGCTCGGAAATTGAAAATCTAGAGTGCTTTGACGTGCCTATCCGAAAGAAAAGAACTGCAGACACTGGAAGATGGGAAATAGGCGTGTTTTTTTCTTCCCCCTTTGTTCTTGTTCTTGTGTTTGTTCTTCTTTTTTATTGTTATTTTTATTTTTATTTTATATATTGTATTGAAACCTGAGAGCTGTTACAATAGCTTAGCTGTCTGACTGCATGCTATGATCCTTTTTTCTCTTGTAAGGTCTAATTTTCCATATCTCCGTCATGCTGCAATGATGCCATTTTTTTTGAAGTAATAATGAAGTTGATTTGTTTTCTTCATCGAGTATTTATTTTGCAGAAATTACGATACTATTTTTCTCTCTGAGGTCGTCATTGCATAAAGTATTGAGGCGTGGATTATAAAATAATGTCGGGTGACCGTGACCTGAAAGTATGGGTGTCGGACAAGCTTCACTCGCTAATGGGTTACTCGCAAGTTGCAGTAGTGCAATTTGTAATCGGGTTGTGTAAGTAGCTGAAGTTATTTTTCTGAAGCGCCATTTATGTATAACATGATTGCTAGTTCGCTATAACATCCTATCACTTTTGCAGCTAAGAAAGCCTCGTCACCTGCAGAAATCACACAACAGCTCATTGGTTTTGGATGTCCTTCATCAGCTGATACTCAAATTTTTGCTGAAGAGATATTTAATAAAGTGCCGCATAAATTAACTGGTCAAAGCGTACGTTTCCAGCAGAACTTCTCCATGCTTTGTAGTTTTACCGTTCTAATTGTTTTTTTGTGTTCTTATTTTAAAATGATCTTAGCACCCTATTCTTTATGGTATATGAAACTAGAATTTTTTTTTATCCTGCCAGTTGTTGGGGATAACAGCTCCAGGTCAAAGCTTTTGGCTTGTCTCTGTATCCTATCACATTTGGTGAAATAGGTGTTTAATTTTCTGATTGTGGTTTGGGCTTTTGGCTCAATGGCCTAATGAGGAGGATGGTTTCTAGTGTGAGGTATTGGGTTCAAATCTCACTTGGGTATGGGGTTCTACATTAAGGCTTTCTGATTTATTTGGACAAGATATGCATTCTCTAGTGTCATAGTCAACATTCTTTTCTTTTCCTTTTTTCTGTTTGAATGATAATGATTATGTTCTGATCAACAGTGTTTAATGTCATTGTGTGATATGCTGGCATATGCGTTTACTTGAAAATTATCTTCACCTCTCTGAAACTGAGAGATGTGCGATAATGTCTCTATCTTTTCCAATATCAAATGGAGTACATATTCCCGACAGACAGACGCACAAGCCTTCTTCTCTGTTGGGTTGTTTGCACCAGATTGAGGGCTGGATTAACTGCACATTAGTAAGTATCCCTGGGGGGGGGGTTTGATCCGTGAAGCAGTGAGGTCTGGGAAGATATGATCTATTTCTTGAATTTTGATGAGCAGAGGGGTCTTGCCTGAGTTCATTTTGAAGTCAATTTCTTCAAGTTCCGTAGAAAGAAGCTCCTAGTCAAAATGAAGCTCTTGACATCTCAGTCTCAGCCAAACCAAGAGATTCAAAGGAGCCTTTCCTAAGTAATCCTTCCAGCAAAGCAAATGCTCCTAGAAGCGATATTTTTTATTTTCTTCTGAACTGAGGTCTCTATTTTTCCTGAACCCACAGTTCTAGTTTATCTTGAAATGATAAATTTCTTTTCTTCTGAAGTCATATTTCTTGCAGCAGCATCAAAAGTTGCGCCTAAAGCCTCATTCCGGATGATCTTAGTAGTTTAGTTTGATGTTATTGGGGTTTCCCTGAGCTTGTCATGTTGTTTGTCCTGCTGTTTCAAATGTTTTTTGTATGGTAAAAGACGTTGTCGCCGCTGAAAAGAGGAAAAACAGATTCAATTTCTTTCTTGTTTGTACCCATTCACCTTTTGAACTTTTGTACTTGGTCTAGTTGCTGTAATTGACTGATCTAATTGAAGTATCACTTATTTGCACTTTTAGGATGATAAAGTTTGAGGTAGATGGTCTACTTGTACTCAAAAAGATTGAGGCACATGGTTTATTAATCTCTACATTGGTCTCCTTATACACAAAACAATTGAGGCAGATGGTTTGTTAATTTCTAAACAATTACTTTTTCTTGGTTTCATTATGCTTTTGGTTATGCAGCACTACCAAAAAGAGGAAAGAGAAGCAGCTTTGTTGGTAAGGAAGCAAAGGACGTACGAAATTTTGGATGCTGATGATGAGGATGATGACAATGTTGGGACAACGCAACATGCTGGTGAAATTTCTTCTGTTACTGTTGGCTCTATGTCCAAAAAGGCAGATGCTCGCCAGAGGCATTTTAGGAGGAAAAATGAGAATGAAGATAGTGAAGAAGAAGAGGTTTATACTTATTTTCTTATTGAGTAAAAATTCTAATTTTTTTGTATGATAAGTTTGCAATGCATTGCGTCCGTGGGTGGCACCTTACACCCGTTTTGACTGTATTCTACATTGCAGGAGATTTCAAGGGGAGATGTAAAAAGACGAGTCCGAAGGCGAATATCAGACACGGATAGCAATGATGATGAAGTAGAGGTACGGGATTAAATTGCGAAGGTTGAGTCTTTCAAACTGTGGCATTTGTATTATGTGTGATAAAAATTATGATATGTAAAGATTAGCATAGCTGCTTTTTTTACAACATTTGTGATGAATTATATGAAAGGGTAGTTTGGTCATTTCACATTTGTCAGATTTTTTCTTTATGTTAGGAGCAAGTTTGTCTTGGTGTATGTATCATTTAAATTTTTAGTTAATTTCGAGTTTTAATTGGGGAATTATGGTGAGTTGAGTATAGAGGGGCATTTTTGACTTTTGGCACATCTTGACTTAATGAGGGTTAACACTGGGGGGTCAAATTCTAAGCCCCTCCGTGAGTGTGGGAGGTTGCACATCTTTCTCCCTCTCTTTTCTCGCGTTCTCGTTTCTCTCTCTTCTTCTCTTTGTTTCTTCTCAATTTTCCACTTCTACAATTTGCATGAATTATTCTTCTTGGATTAGGTGGAGAATAGTTTCACATTGATGTTTGTGTGATTTGTGGCCTTGTTAAGAACTTGGGTTGGGCACCTTCTCTCTAAGCTTGATCTTTCGGAATGGTTGTCTTCTTGGTATCATGGCAAGTATGATGGGCCTTTTTTGATGTATGGAGCTCCATGCAAATAGATAACAAATTTGAAGACTCTTAGAGGACCCACACACATGAGGTGCGGTGTTGCAAATGTGCCTACATTTAGTTGTATAGTAATTCACGATGTTGCATAAGAACTTAGTTGGATCTTTCTACACTTAGCTTGTGCTTTGATGTCGAGTCCATTTATTTTGATAAGTTTTATCTATTTATTTACTTTGATTGTTTTTTGTCTGTGGCAACATTGTTAATTCTATAAGGAGTTACTTATTGCCTAAGCTACTAATGACAAAAATCTGTGGAATTTGGTGTGGTGGATAGTTATTTTTTTTTTTAAATGATGCTGATTTTTATTAAGACAAAAGCTCAAAAGAGCAAATTACAAAGGAGGGAAGCCTTCCCAAACAATGAGAGATTGCTGGGAAGTTCTGAATTTTGCCAATTTATCAGCCAAAGAGTTGGCTGATCTAGGAATGAGATTCTAATTACAATGGATAAATGATACAATGTCAGCAATACACTCTGTGATAGGCCAGTGGCGCCAAGGGGGAGAGCTGTCTTTGGAACACCAACTGATGACAATCTTCGAGTCTCATTCAATGATTAACTTGCCATGGAGACGTTCATTGAAAATTCGGAGGCCGAATAGATGAGCACTAACTTCAACAATATTAGAATCAACAATGCCCACCTGCCCAGCATAAGAAAAAATAGGGTCTCCATTGTGACCTCTGAAAACCTGCTCCAACCGGTCCAAGACAACCAATAACACTACCATCGAAATTGAGTTTGATGTAGTCGCAAAGGGCAGGATCCCAAATGGCCATAATTGGAGTCTTGCAGGGGCCAATCATATGAGCGATCAAGTTCTAATTTTCCCGAAAGGAAACACCCGATAGAGTGGCAAATTCCTTCCTTATATGAAGCCATCTTGAGATAAGGCCAACGGCATGTGAAGCCGTGTTGTCCGGGGTGCAAGCTTTAGAGTTAAATTTCCGGTTATTTTGCTTGAGCCAAATGCACCATGGAACATGCGCAAGACAAGCCGAAAGTATTAACTTGCCCAACCGAGGAAGGTGAATCCCTTTAACCATCTCAAAGGTGCCGAAGAGGTCCTAATGTAGCCCCATTGGGAGCCCAATCTTCTGAAAAATCTTTATCTAGACTTGCCAAGAAAATCTAGAGTGTAAGAGGACATGCTGGACTGTCTCATCGCATACACCACAAAGGGGACAAGAAAGATCAGGGGCGGTGAAGCCTCTTCTATGAAGGTTGTCAGAAGTAAGGATCAGTTGTGGATATTTATTGTTTAAGAAGAGAGAATTGTTGAGCACGTGGTTCTTTCTTTCATTTCATCCTGGTCGCATTTTACAACTATACATAAAGATATATTTTTGAGTGGGAGTCTTTCCAAATTTCTCCCTAAAGAAAATTTGGTTATATTACATATGTATTGAAGAAATCTTATTTTTTCATGGATTTTCTGTGTATTATGAGAAGTTCATCAAGAAAGGATAAAAACACATACCACACATACCTCCCCAAAGAAGGCATAATAATTTTTTTGAAATGATGCTGAATTTTATTAAATCAAAAACTCAAAAGAGCAAGATTACAAGGGGGGGTGGGGACCTTCCCAAACAATGAGAGATTGCTAGGAGGTTCCGAATTTTGTCAATTTATCAGCCAATTCCAGCCAAGGAATTGGCTGATCTAGGAATGCGATTCCAAGTACAATGAATTGTGGACACAATGTCATCAATACAATCAGTGATAGGTCATTTGAGCCAAGGAGAGAAGGCATAATATGAAAATTGTGTAACTACTTTTTTAGCAAACCAGAAAAAAATCAACATCCAAATGAAAAGAAAACTTGATGTAACATTCAAGAAAGGATGTGAATCTCCCTCATCAAGAGTTTGTAAGGAGAACCTACTTCTTGATAAAGTGCCAGCCAAGTAATTAGCTCTTTTTTAGAGTAAATTTTAGGATTTTCCAAGGAAGAGTATTCCCTTTTGAGATTCAACTGATAACTTTATCACGTCTTTTTCCACCTTGCCAAATCTCCTTCCATATACAGAGAGGTGACAAGCTGAAATTTTGTGCTTGAGTCTTTATAAACTTGTGTATTTTGTTGTAATTTTTTGGTGTAGAATCTTATCATGTATTTATGTGTGTTTTGTTTCACTCTGGGTCTCCAATGCCCTGGAAATTGACCAGCAGCATTAACATTGTGCCAGTTCAATGTTGACAATCAGCATTTTTAATCGTGGTCTCTCTCTCTCTCTCTCTCTCTCTCTCTCTCTCTCCTTTCTTGATACTTAGTTATCCTTCAAGCATATCTGTGCATGTACTATGTTAAGAAACGATGTCCTCTTCATCACCTGATGGTCGCAGGACAATACATTGTGGATCTGGGCTCCTGCTTTGTTGTAGAAAAAACTACTTTAAAGCGCTACAAGGGCAGCAGAAACCAGGAAGTTAGCAGTAATTGACTGTTGATTTCTGTACCTTTTGGAAATGATGCTCTTATTAGCCTTGACAAAAAAAAAAAAAAAAAAAAATCCATGTTGGCCATCATGGCAATAAAGTGCCTTGCTTGATAGTTTATGGGCAAAAGTTTTCGTAGCTTCACTTTCTGTCTTATGGTAAGAGTCTTTTCAAGGATGATGTAGAGTCTTTTCAAGGATGATGTATCTGGTGAAAAAAAAGTACTGGGTAAGATACTCTATGAATTTCACTTTTTTTCCTTTATTCCATGCCTTTTCATCCAGGATGATGAACAAATGTTTTCTAGGTATTGTGTCATTCTGGAAATTTCTACTAGCATTTTTTGCTATCCAATTTGAAACAGCTGGGCTTTCTTCTTGTGCAGTCTGAGGAAGCCAGGATACGTGATCAAGAAGAGCGGGTTCAGTTAGAGAGAAATATAAGGGCACGAGATGCAGCTGGGACAAGAAAGGTACATGAGACTTTTTTACATCTATAAGAGAACTTTTTCTTTAAATGACAACATATATTATAGAAGCTTGAAACTCTACATACTGCATGCGTCATTTCTTAGGTATCATTAGCTAATAATGATGACCTGAAAATGGAAGTGTGCCACCATCATTAGATTGTGGTATTCTTCAATAAGCATCTAGACATCCTTTAGTTTTAGTCTTCTTCATGGCGCCTAGCTTTTTCTGGTTTTATCCTTTTTATATGAATTATCTTTCTCGCATATGGTCTGCATTATTTTCTCAGTATCTCTGTTCACTATATGTGGATGAATGATTCACAGTATCTTGATGTGCATCCTGGAAGAGAAGCGAAATGGGTTTCATCTTTTCTTTTTTTTTTAGACAAAGGAATTTTTTTGAATTGGAAAAGAATATAAGAGGCTCAATCTAATAAAATAATTGGAAAAAGAGCACTAGGAAACATAAATTATGGCAGGAGAGCAGTTGGAGAAAAGTGGCTGAGGCAGTGAGAGAATTGAATTCATGATCTCAAATCTGTTGAATTTATGGGGACAACGAAAAAAGCAATAAAACAACTGGTCCCTTGGCTTGGCTAGTCAATCTCCGGTATGACTGTAGACTCTTCTCTTTCAAAATTTGACATTTAAATAAGCCAAACTGATGAGAGAAAATGTTCTCTCTTCTTTTAATTGTCCGGGAGAGGCTGTTATAAATGCTGGCTGCTATATGATGGAAGATGGTTGGTATCGTGATATAAATGCAGGCATAGAGTGTAATTGGTCTAATGGTAACAGATCCACCGATAGTATGACAGATAGACTAGCCAAGGAGGGGGTTGATCATCAAGCCTTGTGATCTCCTTGCTTGGGCCTCCTTAGTTGTTAGCAGATATCATCATTTTCAAAAATAAACATTTATTTCTTCAATTCTGTTTGATAAGCTGGCATGGTTCTATATTTCTATTGCTTTCTGATGCGCCTGTGCTCATTATAGTAGAATTTCCTTTCTAGGTTTCTAATTTTTAATATTTTTCTTTAAACAGCTGATGGAGTCAAAGCAGTCACTTAAGGATGAAGGTAACTTTTATTGGAGGATTCCTTTTCGATTTTTTTTTTTTTTTTTTTTGAGAGTTTTTTTGCCTTTCCTTTTCCATGTGTTTGCTCGTATTGTTAGTTTGAACTCATCTATTGTTGTTTTTGTATCAGAGGAAGCAATTCGAAGATCTATAGCACAGGAGGAAAATGAGACTTTGACTTTAAGGTTTTCAACTTCTAGATTAGTTAGTAATTATTTTATATTCTACCCACTTACGGGTAGAAGCCTTTTTGAAACTTTTACTTTGAATTTGACCCTACTGCTGCTGGTGTTCAGATTCCTCATTGTAACTAAATTGATTTCATAATATAAGTTATCAATAGCAAAAGATTTATTTCTGTGTTACGTATGGAGGCCGTTTATAGGCATACCCATCAATAAATAGGAAATTGCTATGCTGTCATTGTAGGAAATAGACTCTAGTTAAGACTTTTTAAATCTAGTTCTACTTTTTTTTGATGAATAGATGAATATATTAAAAACCGAGAGAAGAATACAAACCTAATGCCGGGGGTATGACTCCACAAAAATGTTGGAGAGAAATACCCGCTTTAGATTGGGTATCTGCCAAGTGGTTGGCAGATCGGGGAATATGGCTCCACTTACAATTTAAAGGGAAAAATAAATTACATATGTCATTGAATATATCCCAGTGACGCCATGGGGGGTGGCCGTGGTTGGCACACCAGTTGATGGCCACTATAGAGTCTCCTTCAATGCAAAGGGGACTAGAGAGGTTGCTAGAGAAGACTTGAAGCCCATGTAGGAGACCCGAAAGCTTTGCTGAAGTAGAATCTGAGATGCCAAGGGGGCTGGCATAGGAGAAGAGGAGATTGTCTTTTTCATCTTGGATGACACCACCAAACCCAGCTGGGCCTGGGTAGCCAAGGGCACTTCCATCAAAATTGAGCTTCAAAAATCTAGGGGGAGGAGGGGTCCAAAGTGCCATAGTTGGAGGGCGAGGGGGAAGAGATAGGCCAACACTAGATTTCCAGTTATTTCTGAAGTTTCATCCACCCAGATTGCTGAATTCTTTTTTATTTAATAACCAAACCGAAACTTGATTAGAGATTTGCTCAATCATAGCTTCAACAGAGGAGGTTTTGAGATTGAATTTCCTCTTATTTCTCTCCTTCCAGAGAGCCTAAATCTAGTTCTACTTGCTAGAAGAGAAACACAAAAACAGGAAACATCTTCTAACTTATACAATTACTGATTTTAGAATCTTCTAATTCAGTAACAAAAACCAAACTAATAACAGGAAACTACTAATTGAAAAGATTTTTTTTTTTTTTTTGAAGACTTCCTAACTTGGAGCTTTTAGCCAAACTAGCAAGTTGTAATTTATTTATTTATTGTGAAGAAGTGATGATTTAATTAAGCAAGTGAAAACAAACAGACAAACTAGGGAAGCATACCCCTTACAACAAGGGAGGCTCCCTGTTTAGCAAAAACATCAGCTACACAATTGGTAGATTTGGGAACATGGGACCAAATACAAGTAATGTGGGGAAGAATGTTCATAATAGAGTAGAAAACATCCCAATGTTGCCACAATAGGGTGGAGGGAGAGGATAACCATCTAATAATCACAGTAGAGTCTCCCTCAATGTGGAGCGGATTAGAGAGATGATCAAGGAAGATGGTGAGGCTGCTGAGGAGGGTTTGAAGCTCGGTAGAAGTGGAATCAGAGATGCCCATAGGGCTAGAGTATGACATGAGCTGAGAACCACCAGAGTCATGGAAAACACCACCAAAGCCAGCCGTGTTGGGATTCCCGAGAGAACTGCTATCAAAATTCAGCTTGATGTAGCCCAACTGAGAAGATTGCCACTCCTGCTTAATGGGAGGCCTAGCCGGAGAGCCCATCGGAGCAAGGGCACGCCAATTGTCTCTAAGGGGGCAGCCCGTGAGAGAAGAAAATTCCTTCTTGAAATGAAGTCACGAGGAAATGGAGCCAATGATAGAGGAGGTGACCCTTTCTTGAGAGAGACACTTGGCATTGAAATGCCTATTGTTGCGCTCCTTCCAGATGCCCCAAGGTATGAATGCAACACAAGTAGAAATGAGCATCTTGCCCAATTTGGGGAGAGAAACCCCAAGAAGCATGCGACAGACTGAAAGGAGATCCCTAGGCAAGCATAATTGAAGGCCAATCCAACTGAGGGTGCTGATCCAAACCGACCAAGAGAAGGGGCCTGAAATGAGAAGGTGGCTGAAGTCTCTTCCTCAAGACCGGGCAGGAGGCACACATGTTGTGATTACCACATGGCCTAAGATTGTCAATAGTGATAATTTTATTGAGCCCGACACTCCACAAGAAAAACTTAACCTTCTGGGGTGGGGGGGTGTATAAGCGCCATATAAGAGCCACCTCATGATCAAAAGATGACGACTGAAAGGGCGCCAATAGCCTCCGTCCACCAAATCATCGAGTCAACCATGGAATTTTTGGGTCTAGATGAAGAGAAGCTCCAAAAGGTGAGAGGCAAGTAGGGCATCCGAGTCGTCAAGGCCACGTCGGAGATGAAGATACCAGGAGCCAGATCTCCATGCAATAGCAATCGAGAGGCAACATTATTGAAGGAGGTCCTTAAGGGCCCAGAGCTGACCCGCCAATCCTCCCAATACCGAACTATGCGTTCATTGCCAACATGATACTTGTTAAGGAATAGTCCTACATGGATTAATGAGTATAAAACTCTTGAGTTTATTAGTTAGGAAAGAGGTTTCCTAAGTTGGCTAGTCATTTTGGGATGGGCCTTAGACCCAACTTAACAGTACTGAATACCCGATCTGAATAGAGGGAGGATAAGGTAGATAGCTTTCCAAATTGGAGAGAGCGGAGATTTCCTACCAATGATCCTGCTAGTTCAGCTTGGAAGTCACCATCGGCCTCCAAATACCAACAGTGTTGACTTTCCAAAACCACTTCAGGAGAAGGGCCATAGCTGTATGGCTTACTCATTTCTCATAAATGGAAATGTGTATGGCTTCTTCAAGTGGTCGAGAGGACTAAGACAAGGAGACCCTCTATCTTCTCTCTTATTCAACTTGATTGGCGAGTACCCGTCTTCTATTTTCTATGTAGCAAAAGAGAAAGGTTGGATCCGACCCATTGTGTGGGAAAATGAGATTAACACCCCCCTTCAATTCGCCAATGGCACAATTTGTTTTTGTGAAGGATCTTTGGAGCAAGTTGGTAGAGTCAAGGCCCTTCTTGTTCTTTTTGAGATTACCTCTGGGCAGAAAGTTAATTGGGAAAAAGATGCCCCTCATTGGATTCAACCTCCCTGATGGTCTTGGTGAAGACCTTGCTCATTGCTTGGGATGCTCCTATGACCTACTTTGGCCTACCTCTGTTGATAGTCGGCTCGATAAAAGTTTATGGGTATCAATCCTTGAGAAGATGGAAGCTAGGCTTGCTACCTGGAAGGGCTGGTTGCTTTCTAAAGGCGGGAGATTAACTTTAACTCCTGCATTGCTGGTCTACCAGCATATTTCTTGTCCTTACTTCCTTGTCCCAATTTTATCTGCAATAAATTCGAAAGGCTGAAAAGAAATTTTCTCTAGAAAGGGTTAAAAAAAATTGAATTTAAGTACCACCTAGTTAGTTAGCCTGAAGTCTGCTAACCAAAATATCTTACTGGATTGGGAATTTGAAGTATTACGAAATGAACTAGGATCTCCTACTTAAAGTGGTTTTGGCGGCTCAATGTGACACCAAGCACCATGTGGGGAATTGTCACTAAGAAGCTGGGATGGAGCTTGAGATGGTGGTTGTCTAGAAGATTTAGATGGTGCTTATCACCTCTCTGGTGCACGCTCTATCCTTTGATCGGATATATGGGTGGGGCATCAGCCTCTAAAGGATGCATGACCTCGTCTCTTTCTCTTATCCTCCTTGGTTATGGACAATTGGATCTATAAAAACAATTGGGATTTGGGCTTCAGCCAGGGTTTGATTGAAATTGAAGCTCAAGGCCATCAACCTCCTTAGCTCCTTGGAGACAATAAGGATTAGGCCTGGCACCACTGGCAGAATGGTCTGGACCCCTGATGACAATGACAAATTTTCTGTTTCCTCAACTTATGGACACCTCAAAGCCTTCAGCAACTCCCAAGCTCCTGAGATGGTTAATGTTTGGAAGCTTTTGGGACCCCAAAAGCCCTGTTTTTCCAGTGAAGCAGCCTCCTCAACCATTCTCTCACAAGCAGACAGCCTAAGGAAACGGAGCAACCCTGTTTCTAACACATTATGTGATCGGTGTGGCATGGTTGACGAGATGGTTTCCATCCTGCTGATTCTTAACCCTTTCACTTGGAGAGTTTGGATGCATTTCTTTAAAGAAATTAGGCCTCAGCTGCTGCCTCCTCTACAACCTCCTTTCCCTCAGCTATATGGGCTGAGGCTGTCGGGTTTCTAGCCTCTGCAAGGGCCCCCTCTCTGTGTGCATTGCCCACACCTCGTGGAAGTTTTGGATTGAAAGGAACAACAAGTATTTTAATGGCAAATTCTCTACTCTAGCCAATGTCCAATCTCGGATATCTGGTGTGATAACTACCTGGCTTCATACTAGACCTAAATTCGCTGAACCTGTTGGAATTTTAAATAAAGAAAGCTGGGTCCTTAATACCCAAATGTCTAGTTCCTCTAGGTCAGTTCCAATGAAGGAGTGGACACCTCCTGCTCGTGACTCTGTCAAGCTCAATTTTGACGGTTGTGCTTTTGGTAATCCTAGCAGGGCAGATTTGGAGGGGTCATTAGAGATTGGGAGGGCTCCATTTTGCTGTCCTACTCGGGTCTTCTTGGAATTGGCAGATTCAACTGCAGCTGAGCTCTAAGCTCTCTTCCATGGTGTTATCCTTTTCTGCAACCGCATGCTGAATTGGAATGCCAAGTTGATTATTGAAGGCCTTTTAAAAAAAAGTTGATTATTGAAGGCGACTCCAAGGTGGTTATCAGATGGTGCTCCTTCTTTGACCCTCTCTAAATTGATCTTGGTTTCATGTACATAGATCAGCTAATTCTTAGCCGATTCTTTTGCCAAACAAGGAGTCTCCCTCCAATCTCTCGTTGTCTCGGTGACTCCCCTATTTAGGCTTGCTTTGTTTCCTTCTTGTTTTGCTTGAATGAAATTCACTTTCACAAAAAATAGAAAATTTCAGTTATAGTAATAAAATAGATTTTAAGACATTAGATCAATTGAAAGAATTTAAAGGATACCAATGGTATTTGTTTTTAACTAAGATCCTATAATATGGGTGATCTTATTTTTCTATATCCCTTGCTATTTTGTACTGCTCTATTGAGGTGTCTTTAGATGGCATCTTTATTTGATCAATAAACTAAGACATTAGCTTCCAAAATATTAAATGCTATTGAAGAAATGGATCATACTTATTTTAGGCTTCATAAAAAACTTAGATTCTTCATGTGTGAAACTCATTTTTTTTTGAATGTGGTGAAAAATTAGTGTAAAACTTGTGCTTCCAGAAATTATTGATCATCATGACATTGAAATGGATTTCTTGAGGTGGTTCATGCTGTAATCACTTCTGGCTGGAAAGAAAAGAAAGACTAAAGACCTGTAAGAGAAGAAAAAAGGGATTTGTTTCTTCTTTAATCTTGCTTGCACTATTTTAAAGAAAGTATTGTTTGCGTTATGATAAAGCATTTAGGTCAATTGCCATATCTAGAGTCACTATTGTCCATCATTTGAGGTCTTTGGTTTGAACCTATCTGTATTTGATGTAATGAGTCTGCAAAATAGAAAAAGAAGCTCCTTGCACTTGTTCAGACAAGAATTGCTGGCATGGATTTCTCATCATACTTTAAAAAATGTTCCAGGAAAGTATCAAGACAAGAGTATCTTAAGAAAAGAGAGCAAAAGAAGCTTGATGAGCTGAGGTATGTCTTGAGAACATTTCTTCTACTGCAGTGTAAGTTATTCTTGATTTTTGCCTTTGTTTACCCTGACAATTCAGTTATTGTCAATCTCAGGGATGAAATAGAAGACGAGCAGTATCTCTTTGCAGGTGTTAAGTTAACAGAAGCTGAAATTCGTCAAATGAGGTAATTGTTTTATTGTACAATGCTTCTATTCTCATTGTTAGATGTCTTTTCCTTTTTTTTAGTTGATTGCAATATCATCTGTTTTTTTTTTTTTTTTTTTTTTTTTTTTTTTTTAGAGAGAAAGAACTATATCATCGTTCATCGTTCATTAATTTTATTTTGTACCCTCTAGATGAAATTAAGCTGTTCTGAATCATGGTTGTGATGAGGATTAAACTGGATCTAATGCGTTTGCAGGCACAAGAGAGAAATTTATGAGCTTTCAAAAAAGCACTTGGAAGATCTCGATGATATTGGTGAGGTAACTTCTCATACATTTCAAGGTGTTGCAATACTATTTACTGAAAATAAATTTTGTGGATGGAAAAGACCTAAACTTCTCCAGAGTTGTCTTCTTACTTATGAAGGGGAAAATGGTTCCAAGTTGGATATCCCAAAACTTCTCCAGTGCTGTTGTCTTTTGACATTTTGGATTGTTTGACATATTGTTGCGTTTTTCCAACAATCCAACAATTCAGAGTCATCTATGTTTCGGACTTCTCAATCGATGGCTCGGCCAAGATATTTATCACATAATATAGCATGTTTGGTTGCATGATCAAACACAATGTTATCAACTTGATGATGCATATTCTTGCTACTGTCAAAAACTTGCTTGGCAAGGTTTGTTTACTATCACCATTACTAAATTGCAGTATAGGATGCCTGAAGCCTATGATCAAGAAGGAGTTATAAATCAAGATAAGAGATTTGCAGCAGCTGTGCAGCGTTATAGGTCAGTTTGCTTTCTTTTTCAAGCAAGAAAGAAGAAACAGTGAACTAAAAAATGCCCCTCTCACTTACAACTAGTAAACTAAATTTAAGTACAAAAACAGTAAACTAAAAACAGAAATTAAATTCATAAAGTCCAGACATGTGCAAGGGACTATTTCCAACTATATGTAACTAAAGCACCCTTTTTTTTATGAAGAGTGTGAATTTATTAAGCAGAGCTAGAAAAGGACTAAAGTACCCCTGGAATACATTTTTTAACAAGACTCTGCTAATATTTTTTTTTTTATATGCTGAAATCAAGGTTTTTGATTCTAGAAGTTAACTGGTACTTTTTGGAGAACAACTCTATGAATGCACAGTATCAGTAACTTCAACACAATTATTTTATTCAATTCCGTGGTATGGTTCTCATGTTTCTCTTTGTCATGTGAAGGGACCCAGGTGCTGCAGATAAGATGAATCCATTTGCTGAGCAAGAAGCATGGGAAGAACATCAAATTGGTAATGACTTTTTTTCTGTATGACTTGTAAATCCTAACAGATAGTTCATTTTATTCTGATTTTTCACTGGCATCACTTAACATTTAATCTTAATGACATCCGGAGCATGTTTTGAAACATGGATCTCAAATATTTCTATGTTTAACTCATGATGGAATTGTTCCAGGAAAGGCAACCCTACAGTTTGGTTCAAAAGATAAACAACAGAAATTGGAAGAGTATGAGTAAGTTATCTCACTGATTGCAGGTTTCTTATTTGCATCTTGAGCAGCTGCTCTTATATATGGTAATCTTCTTGTAAGTCGAGGATTTTCATGTTTTTTTTTTAATGATAGGTATGTCCATGATGATTATATTGAGTTCATCAAGGCCTCAGTGATGGATGGTATTCAGGTTTGTAAGGCCTAACTACCATCATATTTGATAACTAAATGTTAGGGACAGAATATTCTATTACAGCTTAAATCACTATCATATCATATTTCCCTTTCAGAATGAATATGATTTGCTGCCGGAGAAGGATGAGAATTTGAGTACAAAATCAGCATTGCAGAAGCTTCAGGTGACATGTTTTCTGTTATCTTTTGATTATTTCAGAAAAGAAACAGTGGGGCATGAACCTCCTTTGGTCTGATAGTAACCTTGATCATGTGCTGCAATGGAGATATTTTTTATATCTATTATTTGTTCATTTGTAAATAGTAATTAGTTTTAATATAAGAATAGGGGTACACAGTAGGCTTCAGTATGCTTTTACATTTCCCGATTAAAACCTTAGTAGCTAGTTTCCCTCTTTTTCCGATTCTTACCTTTCAATCATGCCTCCCTTCATCCAGGATGAGAGAAAAACTTTGCCTATCTATTCGTTTCGGGAGGACCTACTCGAGGCAGTTGATAAGTATCAGGTTTTACTGTTTCCTTAGCACATTTCTTGTGGTTATTTTCTTGTTCAGTTGTTGTGCCTCCAGATTAACTTGATATTTGTCTAATTAATAATTTGTCTGCTAAACTTTATTGACATATATCTCAAAACCATTGTATTTAGTTCCATGTTCCCAGATCTGCCAATTCTGTAGCTGATACTTTTGCTAAGCAGGGAGCCTCCCTCCAACCCTTTGTTGTAAGGGGTGTGCTTCCCTAGTTTGTTGTTTTGCTTCTTTGGTTAATAAAATTATTACTTTGTCAAAAATAAAATAAAAAATCTCAAAACCATAATGCAAGTCTTTCTTTCTTTAGCAATCCTTTAGGGAACTAATGCGGATGGATGCTGATGACTCAACTGTTAGGATTTTAAACTTGCCTTTTTTGAATTAACTGCAGAAGACTAGTGATTTTAGTAGAGGTAGTTTGGAAGAGAATTGCTAGTTTTGGCAGTAAACATCTGGTATTCACTTGAACTTGCAACATTGAGATCGTTGTTGTAGATGAATTAGAACATCTTTTTGCAATGTATTATCATTGATCTCCCACTTTCTAAAATTAATCAGACCATGCAAAATTAGCTATCGTGCGATAAATTTTGTGTGATTTGGAAATAGTGCACTTTTCACTTGTAAAACCATTAGTGGGGTTACCATTTTTCGATTCATGATATCTCTGAATGGTGATGGTCCACATATATTTATAGGAGCTGCTTCCATTGGCATTTCATGATGGAGGCTTATTTATAATCTTTTCAGTGACACCCTTAACAGTTTTTGTATAGTTAAAGAATTGTAGAGGAACGTGTTGCTGTAATCATTCAATTCTTTCAAGTTCTGGAGCTTACTTTTGTTTTTCTTTCTTCCTCTGTCATAGGTTATTGTCATTGTTGGAGAAACTGGTTCAGGAAAGACCACTCAGATACCTCAATATCTTCATGAAGCTGGATATACAAAAAGAGGAAAGGTATTAATCGGCTTCACAGACTAATAACAAGTCGGGAAAATGACAAATCGAGTAACGTTATTTCCATATGTTGGATAACTTATTTCTCAAAAAAAAATGTAGACTAACCACCTTAATGTAACTTGGCTCATTTATATGGATGGTATATTTCTTTTGACAGTTCATCTCCATTAATACTGAGATCTTACATTTAAAATAAAAGAGAGATCTTTGCATCAACCCTGAGACTTGGCCATCACTAGGCCTCTACCTCTCCTTAATGGGTTGTATTTTTTGTTGTACTAGTACTGCTCTTCTTGAATAATGGGTTGGCTGACGCATTAGCTAAAAGGGAGGTTTCCCTCTAGACCCTCATTGTATGGGGTCCCTCTTCTTGATGTATTTGCTAAGAAATTGAGTAGGGAGGAAGAAATTGAGAGGCTAAGAAAAGAACAAATCAAAACACAGGGACGGGAGAGGTGAAAGCACTCTTGGCAATCCTGGGATTTCTGGCTTTGGAGGGGTTATTTCGGATCCTTCCGGTAATAAGCTTTTCTCTTACGCCGGCCCTTTAGGCATATCCGATTCTATGTCAGCTGAGCTTTATGGCCTCTTCAACGGCTCCGTGCTTTCAGAGACAAGTGCAGCGGTCCTCTTCATATTGAAGGGGACTCGAAGGTGGTCATTGGATGGTGCGAGTGTGCATCCTCTCCCCCGTGGTGTCATTGGGACATCTTTCGGGAGATTCTAGAAATTACCTCAATTTTATCTTGTATTTGGTCTCACATTCCGAGATCCGCAAATTCGGCAGCAAATGTGCATGCCAAGCGGGGAGCTATCCTACAATCGCTTGTTGTTAAGGATCTGCTCCCTCCTCTTTTGTAATTTCTCTTGTTAATATAAATACATCTTTATAAAAAAAACAAAAAAACAAAAAAAAGAGAGGTGATAGGACGCTTGTTGAACTAGTATTCTGTGACAGGTTAGCCTATTCTTTTTGCTACTTAGAAACTAGAATGAAAAATGGAACAATTGCTGAATATTAGCTGTTGATTACTGCAATCCTTGTACAGTTCTAACATCTGTCTAGTGACTAACTTTGCCATTCAAGAACCTTTACTTGTTTCTTTCCTCCCGATTTTGTTTCCCTTATTCCTATCATTATTGTTTTAGATGATTTGGCTTAACTGTTATATTTTTTTTAGTTTTCTGTTACTTATTTACCTCCGCTTTTGTATAGATTGGATGCACTCAACCTCGACGTGTAGCAGCTATGAGTGTTGCTGCACGAGTTTCTCAAGAAATGGGTGTCAAACTTGGTCATGAGGTATGCCTACAAAATCTGTTTATTGCCATGAGAACGATATCAGTAGGATGCTCTTTTTTGAGGTAGATTAAATATTTCGTATATTTTGATGATGGAATTGGGGCCTAAAAGGGTCAGTTTGACTTTCTAATGGGTGTTGAACATGTCATAGAGACTTTAACTTAATTCATTTATTTAATTGACTTGTCTATGTTTGGTTCACTTTTTCAAGTCTTTATTTAGTTTGTCAATTTTCAGGTTGGTTATTCAATACGCTTTGAAGACTGTACATCCGAAAAAACTATTCTAAAGTATATGACTGATGGCATGTTATTGCGTGAATTTCTTGGTGAACCTGATTTGGCAAGCTACAGGTATAATCTAGGAAATCCTTTTTTCTTATTTTCATTGTTGTGTTTGATTGCTAAACATAATGTTTTTATTTTTATTTTTTATAAAGATGTATTATATTAACAATAGAAAATTTTCAAAGGAAGAGGGAGCAGATCCCTAACAACAAGAGATTGAAGGGACGCTCCCTGCTTGGCAAGTACATCTGTTGCCGAATTTGTAGATCTTGGAATGTGAGACCAAATACAAGAAAATAGTGAGGTAATATCTAAAATCTCCCGAAAGATGTCCCAATGCTGCCACGGCGGAAGGGAAGCACGCTCGCACCATCCAATGACCACATTGGAGTCCCCTTTTAACGGTTTTTCTGGGTTGAGAAGAAGACGGAAGAGAGAACAGAGAGACCGAGAGCGATGAGTCCTTTAATTTTTCTAATTTTTCACTCCGACTCTTAGTTTAGGGTTACATAATCTGTATAAATAAGATACATGGCCCATTGGGCCCACACAACAATTTGGATCAAACATAACAATCTCCACCTTGAGCCAAATTGCATCTAAAGCAAACAAAAGCATAAAGCAAACATAACCTAAACAAAGGTAAACATAAAGATACACTAGCAACATGCTAGTAACAAACCGACACCAAACTTGAGTAAAACTTGAATTTTGCAATTGGAAGAGGCTTTGTGAGCATATTGGCTGGATTTGACTCGGTACCAATCTTCTTCACGACAACCTTCCCATCCGAGATCACATCTCGAACAAAATGATACCGAATGTCAATGTGCTTTGTCTTCTCATGGTACATGCGGTCCTTTGTCAAATGAATGGCGCTTTGGTTGTCACAATGCACCGTAATAGGACCTTCGATAGAAGACATCTCGCCAACAAACGCCTTGAGCCAAATAGCTTCCTTGATAGCCTTTGTAATTGCCATGTATTCGGCTTCGGTACTTGAGAGTGCAACGGTAGCTTGAAGTGTAGACTTCCAACTAATTCCACAATCTTCAAGGGTGAAAACATACCCCGTCAAGGAACGCCTCTTGTCTAAATGACCCGCAAAATCCGCATCCACAAAACCCATTAGTGCCTTGTTACCATTTCCAAACTCCAAACGAGCATCAATGGTACCTCTCAAATAGCGAAAAATCCACTTCATTGTTGCCCAGTGCCCTTTCCCGGGACGAGAGATATCTACTTACCACACTAACGGCTTGAGCAATGTCGGGTCGAGTACACACCATCAAGTACATGAGACTCCCGACCTCACTCGAATATGGAACCTTCTCCATATATTTCTTCTCATCATCGGATTTTGGGCTTAAAGCGGCTGAAAGCTTGAAATGCCCCGCAAGAGGAGTTGAAACAACCTTAGCTGTCTCCATGCCAAACCGGCATAACACTTTTTTCGGCAAAACTCTTTTGTGAAAAAAACAATTTTCTATTGGACCGATCCCTTGTGATCTCCATCCCGAGAATCCTTTTGGCAACCCCCAAGTCTTTCATCTCAAATGCCGAACTTAATTGCTCTTTCAACCTTCTAACTTCTTTCAAGTTTGAGGATGCAATCAACATGTCATCCACATAGAGCAACAAGTAGATGAACTCACCACCATCCAACTTCTTGAAATAGACACAACTATCATAATTGGAACGGTGAAAATCAATACTCACCATGAATGAGTCGAACTTCTTGTACCATTGCCGCGATGATTGCTTAAGGCCATAAAAGGACTTCTTCAAAAGACACACACGGTCCTCCTTTCTCGCCACCTCAAAACCCTCCAGTTGACTCATGTAAATTTGCTCCTCCAAATTACCATGTAAGAAGGCAGTTTTCACATCCATTTGCTCCAACTCCAAATCCTTTATTGCCACCAAAGAGAGCAAAACTCGAATGGAGGTATGCCTTACCACGGGAGAGAACACATCATTGAAGTCCACACCTTGGACTTGGCTATACCCTTTAGCCACAAACCTTGCCTTGTATCGTAAAACCGTGAGATTTGAGCCATCAATCTTCCTCTTGTATACCCACTTGCAACCCACAATCCTCTTACCACTAGGAGGCTTCACAAGAGACCATGTCTCATTTTGTTGCAAGGATTATAACTCTTCATTCATCGCGGCAACCCAATTGGCCGCATCCTTAGAAGAAATGACTTCCTTGTAGGAAGATGGAGTATCCATACCTGGTTGGTGGTTGAATTTCTCTTCTAGCTTGGTCCCTTGCCAATGCATATGGTTGTGCATCTTCTTGGCCTTCCTCCAAATTGGCATCATCATGTGACATCACCTCGTCACCTTCTTGGACCGGCACTTCAAACTCCACCTTCTTTGTAACCGTCTCATTTTCCTCAATAGTCAGCTCGGGTGCAACATCTTGTGCTTTCAACATTGCCAACTCGTTGATGAGAAACTTGGATGATTTGGGATACCACAATCTATACCCCTTCACATTTTCGGGATACCCAAGAAAAACACATTTCTTCGATCTAGGCTCCAACTTTCCTTCATTCACATGAGCATATGCGGGACAACCAAACACCCTCAAATTGGAATAATCGGCCGGCTTACCCGACCACACCTCCTCGGGCGTTTTGCACTCAATTGAAGTGGTAGGAGAACGATTCACCAAATGGCATACCGTGTTGACAGCTTCCGCCCAAAACTCCTTACCCAAACCCGCATTGGAAAACATACTCCGAGCTCTCTCAAGTAGTGTCCTATTCATCCTCTCTGCAACACCATTTTGTTGTGGAGTGTTGACCACCGTCTTGTGCCGAACAATCCCTTCGGTCTTACAAAAAATATCAAACTCCCGGTTGCAAAACTTTAAACCGTTATCGGTTCTCAACGTCTTTACTTTCTTTCCTGTTTGGTTTTCCAAAAGTGATTTCCATTCTTCGAATGTGCGAAACACTTCACTTTTCTCTTTCAAAAAATAAACCCAAACCTTCCTTGAAAAATCATCAATGAAAGTAAGTATGTTACGAGAACCATTACCTTTGGATGGCTCACGAGAAGGTCCCCAAAGATCCGAATGAATGTAGTCCAATGTTCCCTTGGTCGAATGAATGGCCGTGGAGAAGCTCAACCTCTTATGCTTGCCAAAAACACAATGCTCACAAAACTCCAAATTTCCTGTGCATTGGCCACACAACAAACCTCTCTTGCTCAAAATGGTCATTCCTCTCTCGCTCATATGCCCCAATCTCATATGCCACAACCTTGTAGCATCCACATCCGAGATAGTACCCGAACGCGCAATGGCGGCCGAGCCCATGTCTATGGAACCTTGTAGGAAATAAAGAGTTCCAATCCTCTTTGCCTTCATGATTGTGAGAGCACCTTTAGAAACTCGAAGAACTCCACCTTCACTTTGGAATTTGCATCCCTTTTTCTCAAGAGACCCCAAAGAAATCAAATTTTTCGACAAATCGGGTATATGCCTCACACCCGTTAATCTTCGGACCTTTCCATCATGGAACCTAATTGTCACCGAACCAATTCCGGCAACCTTACACACATTGTTGTTCCTCATGAGCACTTTACCATCCATAGACTCATAAGTCTCAAACCAATCTCTATTAGGATTCATGTGTTGTGAAGCACCCGTATCCCTAACCCAACAATGCTTGTCATCAACGTTGGTATCTACCACACAAAGAGTATCAATCGTGTCACACTCGGCCACATTGGCCTCTGAAGAAGTACCATTGGTATCCGCCTTTTGTTTGTTTTTAAGCTTGAAACAATCGGCCTTAATGTGTCCCTTCTTCTTACAATAATAACACATCATATTCTTGTGTTTAGACTTCGAACGGGTCCTTGTATCATTCGAGTTTCGGTCCCTTGGCCTACCCCGATCCACAACCAAACCAACACCTTGACTCCCTTTCTCAACAATGGTCATTTCACTGTCAATGTGCAACTTGACTTGTAAATTGCTTTTGACATCCTCAAGAGAAATCTTGTCTCTACTATAAATCAACATGTCTCTAAAGGCTTTATAAGATGCAGGTAATGAGCACAATAACAAAAGAGCTTGATCCTCATCCTATACATTAGCATCAATTTTATCTAAATCATTCAAAATGGATACAAACTCCGAAATATGATCAGAAATTGATGTACCTTCAACCATGCGAAGGGTGTAGAGGCGCAACTTCAACTGCAACCGATTAGTGAGTGACTTCTTCATGTAGATGTCCTTCAATTTTTCCCACAAACCCTTAGTGGTTTTCTCCGATAGGACTTCTTGCAATGTCGAATTGCTCAAACACAATTGGATAATGGAGAGCGCCTTATCATCCATTTCTCTCCACTTCTTATCCGTCACTGCATCAAACAACTTATCTCGACCAAAAATGGCCTCCTTGACACCTTGACTCGACAAAATAGTAGCCATTCGCACTTGCCACAGTGCAAAACTCGTCTTCCCATCATATTTCTCAATATTGTATTTACCCGATATATCCATTCAAATTCTCCAACACCCAATCAACAAAACACCGCAGAACCAAACTATAAAAATTCTAATTTAGAATGAAATTAGAATTACCTCAAAAACACCCTGTCTGTCTGCTTTAGAGGTTTTCCCTCTCTTCTGGCAACAACGCCGAACAACGGCACAACAACGCACTGTCCCGAGAGATCTATTCTTCCGGCATCAACAACGAACAACAAAGCTCCTCTCTTCCGGCGACGGCGTCGCAAGGCAGTGCTCACGATGCCGAGTCCTGAGCCTCCTTGTGCCGGCAACAGACGGCGTCGCTCGGTTACGGCAACAACGAAAGTCCCACTGACTCTCTCTTCTCCGAAAAACGGCAGAAAAACAGAGCTTCAGCCGAGGGTTTCGTCCAACAGCTCTGACGCGAAGCTCAGATCGGGATTCTCAGGGCGGCTCTGAGATAGGACGACAAGCGAAGACGAGATTTGATTCTTTCCTGCTCTGACACTGATTGTCAGATGGATTCGAAATCACACCCCCCAAGCCAGTGCCCCCGGATTGTCCAGAGAAGAGCCATCAAAATTCAACTTTAGGTAACCAACCTCCGGGGGAGTCCATTCCTTCATTACTTGAACCTTGGTCCCAAAGTGCATCCTTGCCAGATTGCTCCAGCTATCACGGATGGAGGTGCCCTTGAAAGAGCAAAAGGACTTCTTAGTCAGAGCCAGGTGGAGATTTGCCCCGTCACTCTTTCTGCTATTACCTCAGATTTACTTTTAGCATCGAAACGCCTTCGGTTACGTTCATTCCAAAGCCCCCAAGGCATGAAACTGGCGCAAGCGGAGATCATCACTTTACCAAGACCAGGAAGGGGATAGCCAATGATCGACTTGCTAAAACATATCAGATCAGCAAATATACAGAATTGCAACCCCAACTTGCATAGGACAGAGGTCCACACATTCCATGAGAACTGGCACTGGAGCAGAGTATGGCTGGTGGATTAGGCCTTAGCGTTGCAAAAAGGACATAGGTGGTCTATAGATGGGCGACCCCTTCTTCTAAGCACATCTGCCGTGAGAATCTTACTTTGGCAAACACTCCACATGAAGAATTTTATCTCTGGAAGAGCACAAAGGCGCCAAACGAAGTAGATATCATGCCCTCTTTGCGTCGAATCCCAACCATTAATGTATCTGTATGCGAATGAAACTGAGAATTTTCCGCTTTTGTCAGGCCACCAAATGAGCTTGTCTGCAGCAGAAGGCCTCACTCTGACAAAATTCAAAGAAACCAATAAACAGCTTGCTTCCAAGGCCTCTGTATCAGAAAGACCCATTCGGGGATGTAGGCTCAGACCACCCCCCCCTCAAAGGCATCGGCTATTGAAATCTCCCTTTGTGTGGAGAGAAGGAATAGATTCCTGAAATAGTTCCGCAAAGGTTCCTGCCCTGTCCACCAATCATCCCAGAATTTAAGAGATCTTTCGCTGCCAACAAAGAATCTATAGACTAAGGAGAATTTATGAAGAAGCGAGTAAAGAGATCTCCATATTGAGGATAGCTCTCTCTGATTTCCTCCGGACATCCACCATGAAGATTTCTAACCCAGCTTGACACAAACCATATCCTTCCAAAGGTTAGAAGAATTTGTGTTGAACTTCCATATCCATTTAAGTAGCAAAGCTTTGTTCATTTCCTTTGATTTCCGAATCCCCAATCCACCCAATCTCTTAGGCAGACATACTTCATCCCATCTGACCATGTGGTATTTAAAAGAATCACTTGATCCCCTCCTGAGAAACCTTCTTTTCATTTTATCCATGGCTTTGCATACAAAAGAGGGCAAGGTATAAAGGATAAAACATAGTTTGGGATGCCCACAATACAAGACTTAAGGAGGATTAGTCTGTCTGCCTTGCTGAGAAGACACCCCTTCCAGGTTGCTAACCAAGACTCAATCTTTTCGACCACCGGGTTCCATAAACTTTGGGAAATACGCCCATGGAAGAGGGGGTGGCCAAGATACGTTGCTGGAAGAGTGGTCGTTGAGCAACCAAATAAATTCGCCATCTCTGCAAGAATCTCTGGGCCACATTAAATCCTATGAGAAAGGTTTTCCCCCAATTAACTTTCTGCCCAGATGCTATTTCAAAAAGCCCCAATACTACTTTGATCTTCCTTGCACTATCCATATCTCCGATTCCAAATATAATAGTATCGTCCGCATACTGCAATAGAGGAATATTAAAAGCCTGTTGGGGGCTAGTGGGGGGGAGCCATCCAAGATCAACCGCCGAATAGAACATAGCAGAGAGGAATTCTGCTACTATGTTGAATAGGAGCGGAGAGAGAGGGTCACCTTGTTTGATCCCCCTGGTGCTTTTGAAATGCATACAGACTGAACCATTGAGGATCAGAGAGTAGGATGCCGAGCCCACACAACTTTTGATCCAAAATCGCCATTTTTCTCCAAAGCCCATTTTTTCCATTGTCTCATCAAGCAAGATCCAGTTAACTCTGTCGAAAGCTTTTTCAAGATCAAGTTTAAGGGCGATTCTCGGGTCTTGGTTACGCCTGAAGTGGTCCATAAGCTCATGTGCTGCCATTGTGGAATCTAAAATTTCTCTCCCCTTAAGGAAAGCGCCTTGCCCTTTGTGGATAACGATAGGGAACAATACCTTTAAACGGTGGGTCAGGATTCTCGCAATAATTTTGTATGCACTCGTAACAAGACTGATAGAGCGAAAATCCTTTGGTTTCTCAACACTTGCTTTCTTTGGAACCAAAATGATAAACGATGCACCAATGCTGTGGAAGGTGATGCCATTTATGAAAAATCGATGGATCATAGCAATGGTATCTTCCTTGAGACAAGACCAATTTTTTTTCAAAAAATCTCCATTAAAACCATCAGGGCCAGGGGCCCTATCACTCTCCATGCCCAAGACGGTCCGCTCAATTTAGTCCAAAGAGAAAGGAGATTCTATTAGTGAGGTGGCTGCTATGGAGAGACGAAAGAAGTTAATGTGTTGAAACTTTGGCTTATTGGGGCACTCTTATGAATATAAATCTGTAAAAAACTTAATCAACTAATTAGTAATTGTGGTCCGACATGACGTTACCTCATTATTAATACATAATGAAGTAATTCGATTGGATCTCCTCTTTGCCAAAACGACGACATAGAAAAATTTAGTATTCGCATCTCCCTTTAGCCATTTAAATCTGGCTCTTTGCTTCCACCAAATCTTCTCTTGGTGCAGGATGATATTGAGATTATAATTTGGAGAATCTTGGAACGAAAATTCATCAGAAGTTAAGTACCTTTGTTCCTCTACCTGGTCTAGATCCGCGATCTGAGAAAGGAGGGAGGCCTTCTCGGCAACCAAAGAGGCATGACGACTAATGGCCCACTCCTTAATTTTTCCTTTTATGAATCGCAACTTTAGAGGGAATGCCCACTCCCTTCTACCGAAGCTCGAATCCACAACCCACCATCTATCAATAAGAGCTTCAAAATTTTCTCCATTAACCATGAGTTTTCGAAATGGAAAGGCGAGGGCCCCCATTTTTCAAAAACGGTGGTCAGCAAAATAGGCCAATGATCAGACCCTACCTTATTGAGAACTCTTCCAGTAACATTCCCATACATCTGCAACCAGTCATGGCAAGCCAAGAAACGGTCCAATTTTGATAGGATGGGTTGCTGCTGGCTGTTAGTCCACGTGTAGTTCTTCCCGGACAGAGGTATCTCATCCAACCCACAACCGCCAATGAAGTCTGAGAAGCCTCACATAGAGGCCGAAATGCGAGATGACGGAGGTTTCTTCTCATGCAATATTTGATAGCATTGACGTCCCCTGCGAATATCCACGGGAGATTCCAATTCTGCTGAAGCGAACTGAGCTCTTCCTAGAATAGGCTACGATCACTAAATCCTGCCGGAGGAGAGATCTCTAAACTGGTTACCCAGAGAGAAGCGACCCTCAATGACATTAATAGAGTAAAAAATTGCCGAGTCCCAGGATACAAATATACCACTGGAGTAACCAATAGCATTAACTGCTACCCACTTGATTGAGGGGCACGACCAAAGCTCCTTGGCAATGGCATCTGTCATCTCTTGACATTTTGTTTCTTGGAAGATAACTATAGAAGGCTTGAATTGAGAAAGGAAGCTTGATATCATGTTGTGCTTCCGGACATCACCAATCCCTCTGACATTCCAAGATAGCAAAATCATTTGCTACCTCGGTTTTCGACTCCCGACGCGGTACTATCCCCATGCAACTGACCTTTATAAACAACGCCCATAAGGCGCGCCAAACACATCATGTGTTGCCATGTCTCGTCGTCATATTTATGATGCTCCACTTGGAGTTCCTCCTCAAGACGAGTTGATCTATCATTTGGAGGAGGGGGAGGTTGAGCAATATTCTTTCTCTCAGGACGATGAATAGATTCTCTCTGCGGTAAATCATTTTCCAAATGTCTTCTTCTTCTTCGATATGTAGCTAGGACAAGGGGAGAGACTGGGTGTCGGCGAGGGGATTTTTCTGAGTCTGGAAGGTCAGGCTGACCAGGCTCCATGTGAGTGCGCATGGGTGGGGTGGGATCCGTCGGCCTTTCTATGCTCGGAGGAAGGGGGTCTTGCTCGATAGAAGTAAGATGGAAACTTAAGTCAGTGAGAGCAGCTCTGGGCATGTGCTCATTCCATTCCCCGAAAGAGACAAAGTTTGAGGGGTAGAGAGCTCTATTCTCATGAGGACTCCTTGTGTTCTCAGTGCTCGAGGTGTCAGATCTTGAGAGGATTGTTGGGCCCTCGAGATGATGTGCATGCGAGGTGCTTGGTTCGAGGTTCAGATTAAACCTCTCCTTTTGACCTTTTATGTTCCCGAGGTGATCAACGTGCTCGTGATTGCCAGATAGTCTCAACACCTGTGGATTGGTCTCTTGATACGAGGGAGAAATATTGGAAGGGCATTTCTGGAAGAGAGGATTGGACAAAAGATTCGTGAGAGGTCTGGGGAAAGATGAGAATAAAGAAGCGAACACAAGGGAAAGTGTATTTTCGGGGTTTAAAAAAGCCGAAGGGGCAGGCATTTCTGACAAGGGATTGGCTGAAGTACGAGAGGAGTCAGTATTGGAGTTCTGCAGCGAGGAGGTGGGGTCTGATTCATTCTCTTTTTGGGAACCAGGATTTAAAATTGAATTTGGGGTGGACTTGATTGCCGAGACGAGATCAAATCTCAGGATACTCACATGACTCTTCAAATTTGAATTTTGAAAATTTTTGAACGGGGAACGAGCGGATTTCGCATTAGAGACTAGGAGGGACAGGCTGGATGGGAAGTCTGATACGCTGTCATCTTTTTCGTTTTGGGATTGCGGGATTGGCTTAAAGACTTCTGACACGAAACCCGTTTTTCCAGATTGGGAATCTGGGATTAATTTAAAATCTTTTGACAAGGGAGCATCGTTACTCAGGATCGAGATGATTCTAAAAAAACTTCCCATTGAGTTCAAAATCGAGTTTGAGTTTGAGTCAAAACTTAGGAGCGATGTGGACTCACCTGAGCGAGAGGGATCCTGTTGGGTGTCCACTGAGTTGACTCATTTGGGAGGCGTACAGGCTGTGAACTCAGGGGTGCTGCTTCTCTTTCGCGTCTTACAACACTTCGGTGGCCTCAAAAGACAAGGTTCCCCGAAGGACACCTTTATCCACACAAACTCATCACTGAAAATCAATTTTAGAAAGCAAGGCTCTATCCAACAGGAGTTTGGGTCTACAAAAGCCGTTGCAACGTCGAGCTTTGAACCCTCCGACGTGGTGTCCGACCACTGTATAAGCTTTCCGAATGTGTTGAAAATCGTCCATTGTTCTATCGGGAGACCTCAGATCGAAACCCATTGGCCGAGAGGTTGACACACCGGGGTTACTTCCCACATCAACACAAATATATCCTCTTGTTGCAGCCATTTCCTATTTTTCAGAATTTCTTCTGCCTCCTCCCTCGCTTTGGGAAGAACCAGCATTTCCGGGGTTCCATCCACGCTATTTTGGGCTGAAGTATGAAGGACTCGCCGAACCATTGAGTGAGGTTTGTGCTATTCCAGCACTCAGAGGAAGACTCCACAATTAGGCTGGCGCTGAGCTTTAATTTCCCATTTTCAAAAATGTTGGGGGGCAAGTTTATGGTCGGGGTCTAGACAGAAGGGTGGGGGATTTTTTGGGGGGGTGTTATAGAGATGTTTCTTTGGATTGGTGGTTTAGCGGTGGGGTTTTCCCGGATGGGAATTGGAAGGGGGGGGGGGGGGTGATTTTTTATATTTCTCGGCAGAGGAAACTCGGCAAACTTCTCACCGATGGCTAGGATCGAGTTTCGCAACTCTTTCCAGGAGTGAGAAGGTCCAAGAGTTTCCGGTAGGTAGACGCGTGCCATGATGGTAATCTCTCTTCTTTGGATTATCTTGAGCTCTCTAATCCCCTTTTTTCGAAACACGAAAAGGGAGAAAGAGACCTCCCCGATTCGGATTTCACGGAATCTTGGTGCACTTCCGGTGTCTCCATCTTCAAAGCATCGAGCAAAATCCGAGATAGAGGCTAGGGGGATTGAGATGAAGGAACTTCTTCGCCCATTCCGCATCGTGATTCGGATTACCTTAGCACTTCGGCCTTGCTTTAGGGCCCGTGAGATCTCAGACTCGCCGTAAATCCACGATGAGTCTCCCATTTTAAAATTTCCTTTCCTCCCCGCAAACCTTCCTTTCTCCGTGCTCCACGGACCATCATCCTCCGTCGCCAGCAGTTTACCGCGGTCCTCTTGCCTCTGATGAGTCCCTGTAGCTGGAGTCTCCACTTTGTCGGTTATTCCAGGGAGGGGAAGTCGGTGCACGTCACTCTCCTGCTCCCCTGTTGTCGAGGAAAGGGGGGGGGGGGGGGGGGGGGGGGGGTCCGACATCAGGCGTTGACGTCACCTCATCGCGACTCCAAACCAAACCCAAGCTAAATCCAATCGCTAAACATAATGTAGAATTTGATAAATCTTGAATTTAAGGAGAAAGGATTCGAGAGATGAGAGAGAGCCAAGTGAGTTGGCACATGGAAGAGGGGAGGAAAAGATTAGGATGTTGGAAATAAATATACACTCACAAAAATTTAAATAATACTTTAATGAAACCCAAGTAAATAGGCTGGTGCTGATGCGTACCTCTTTGTCGAACTGCTTCACAATGGATGCTGGTGATCCTTCCCCAAGATACAGCAAACCTTTTTTCCCTCCTAGACATGCACAATACTAAGCATGCCCACAAACTTTTGCAGGAGGTTTTTTGACTGCCCGAACCAGATCGAACGAAATTTTTTCCTCCTTTTCTCTTAAGAACACTTTGAACTTTTGTCAAGAACATGAAGAACACTTTCCTCTTTTCAGAATGCTTTTCAGAGCTCACATTTTCTTATCTGTATCTCTCTCAGGTTCTATAGCTCTATTTATAGAGCTTTCTACCCCTTCCAAGAAACTCCACTCCTTTATTTTTGGATTGATGTGACCGTCTATATCTGTAACCGCTTTGATATAATCTGACCGTTCAGATCTGTAAATGCTTTGATATGATGGTTCAGATCTGGAATCGTTTGATCTGATGGTTCAGATCTAAAACCACATGATCCAACAGTTCAGATCTGTAACTACATGATCCGATGATTCAGATCTGTGATCGTCATTCCAATGGTTTGGATTTGTAATCGTTTGCATCTAACAGCTCTGATCCTCATTCATCCTAATGGTCAGATTGGTTCGATCATTTAAAAAAATTCATCCGAACACACGTGTGAATGTGTGGGGCAAACCACACACGTGCGAGATTATGCACACATGGGCACCTCGCACGCACGCACGTATGCCTCTCTCACATGCATTCAAAGAAGGTAGAAGGTGGAGAAGTATTTATACACAAAAGGTGCCCATTGTCAATTTGGGACTAGAAGAAATTGAAAGAATAGAAAGGGAAGAGAGGCACATGCATGAGCCTCTCGTGTGCCTGCATGCTTTCAACTTAAAAAAAAACTCTGACACAGGATTGGTTGACACCCACGCCCCCCTTGTGTCTCATTCCCTTATAATATAACATACAATGACTGGTATGCCCTTCTCCCCTTACTGCCACTTAAACCAATGTCTAACATACCCTTCTCCCCTAACCTACTCAAACTAACAGTTGAATACAAATAATGATGTCCATGACGTAACTAACTACTAACATTAGGCTCTCTTTCTTCAGACCAGAGAAGAGCGATTACAAGTTTACCGTCAGACACCAATCCTTTCCATCTATGTGTAGCACTATGTCCTTATAATTGTTTTGTTTTTGGGATAATTTCAGTGTAATTATGGTGGATGAGGCACACGAGCGGACACTTTCAACTGATATTTTATTTGGCTTAGTTAAGGTAAGCAAAAATCTCTTGCACATTTGTTTTTATTTCAATTTCCGTGATTCCTTCCCCCTTCCTTTATTCATTTATTTTCTTTTGAATTTCTTATTATTTATTAGCATGCTAACTTAAATTCCACGTGTTTTAGGATATTTCTCGCTTTAGAACCGATCTGAAGTTACTGATTTCAAGTGCTACACTAGATGCTGAGAAGTTTAGTGATTACTTTGACTCGGCTCCCATTTTTAGTATACCAGGGAGAAGATATCCTGTGGATATTCATTACACAAAATCACCTGAAGCAGATTATTTGGATGCTGCAATTGTGACCGTCCTTCAGATACATGTTACTCAATCCCCTGGTGATATTCTTGTCTTTCTCACTGGGCAAGAGGAGATTGAAACAGCAGAAGAGAATCTCAAGTACCGAACCCGGTCTTTAGGGACAAAAATAGCTGAACTTATAATCTGTCCTATATACGCAAACCTTCCAACAGAGCTTCAATCTAAGATTTTTGAACCAACTCCTGAAGGTGCCCGCAAAGTTGTTTTGGCTACTAATATTGCGGAAACATCATTAACAATTGATGGAATTAAATATGTGATAGATCCTGGTTTCTGTAAGATTAAATCATATAACCCTCGGACTGGTATGGAGTCACTACTTGTTAATCCCATATCTAAAGCCTCTGCAAACCAGAGAGCCGGCAGGTCAGGACGAACAGGCCCTGGTAAATGCTTCCGCTTATATACTGCCTATAACTACCACAATGATTTAGAAGATAATACTGTGCCAGAGATACAGAGGACTAACCTTGCAAATGTCGTTCTCACACTTAAGAGCCTGGGTATTAATGACTTGTACACTTTTGATTTCATGGATCCTCCACCAGCTGAAGCATTACTTAAAGCTCTTGAAATGCTTTATGCCCTTAGTGCACTAAATAGTGTTGGAGAGCTGACAAAAGTGGGAAGAAGGATGGCTGAATTTCCCCTTGACCCAATGCTGTCGAAGATGATTGTAGCTTCAGATAAATATAAGTGTTCAGAGGATATTATTTCAATTGCTGCAATGCTTTCTGTTGGGAATTCAATTTTTTACCGACCTAAGGACAAACAAGTTCATGCTGACAATGCAAGGATGAATTTCCACACCGGGAATGTGGGAGACCATTTTGCGTTGCTGAAGGTTTGTTTGATCCTTGATGCCTTTTCATTGTTGGTATTCTATTGTGCTTATATTATAAAAATCAACATTATGGATAGGTGGTTAATTTCACTATCTGGAGTTAAACAACATTTTTGCTGCATACGGTGATTTTACTGGATAGACACAGATTTTGTATTTACTTCTAGTCTCAAGCAATGCATGCATTAGATACACCTGGCTAGCATGTTATGGTTATGGCTTCTCAATTGGCTGATTGGACCAATTTTTTGAAGGGTAATTTCTTAAGGAAGGCTAACCTTCAAAATTTCTACTGAACTAGATGAGGCTTTGACATTTAATCGGTCCATTTATCATGGTTCTGAGGCTACACACTTTTGGTTTGTCCAGCTGGTTATTTTTGTGAAGCACTGGCCGTTGAACCAAAGGCCCAATCCATACACCCTAGTACCATCGTAGTACTAGTGTAGTGCTATTGGTTTGAACCTGAAGGTCGTAAATTTGTTTTCCATTGAGCAATTTAGATCTTTTTTATTTCATAGTTTTGTTTGACTCTTCCAGGTCTATGATTCATGGAGAGAAACAAATTACTCTACACAATGGTGTTATGAAAACTACATTCAGGTGTGTTCTAGTTTCCATTTTTGGTGATTTTATTTGTGGGTATGTTTAAAGATTCAGAGTCACATCCTTCTTATGTATTAAAAGGGAATCTAGCTATTGGTTTCTTGACATTTGTATATTTAGTTTTTCTTGTGTCATCCATGATTTCACTGTAGGTTGGTAGCTTTTCCCTGTTATTCTTTTATGTCTTTTTTTTTTAAAATAAATGGTGAGCATTTTATTAATAAGGGATGAAGGAAGAGATTTTGTCATTTAAGAAAACAAAAAAGTGAGAGAAAAAGACAATTCTCATTTTAAAAACCCAAAATAATTCTAGTCTATATGCTGTCTTGAGTTACTTGTAACATTTTGGGTCCCTTATTTTTTTCTTTTTGAAAAAGGCGCATTCATTCCAAAGCCTGAAGTCAAGTGCATACAATCAGAGGGTGGGAGTCTGAGGGTAACCTCTTTAGATAAAAGAATCAGCATGATCATTTGTGGGTCATTTAAAACACGATCAGACTCACATCCTTGATTTTAAGAAAATTGACCAATGATGCCAAAGAGGGTCCTTTTTCCCCAAACACCAACTAATAACGAGGGTCCCTTATTGGAGCTCTTTCAGTTTCTTTTCTACTTTTATTTATAAGGCAAAGAAAGTTAAGTTGGACTGTTAAATTTTGAAGCTCATTTAAGAGTTGTCTGGGTAACACGTGTCTGTGCAAGTCAGAGCTTTGGTAATGACAGTTGTATGGACAAGCAAAAACATTTTACTTGGGTGATGTATCATCATTTGCATGGTTGGATGTCAAATCAGGATAATGGAATATAGAGAGAGAGATTGAGGATAAAAGAAAAACAGAAGAGACAAATGACTTCCGATCAGAGGTTGACATGTTATTCAAGTTGTGACATTTTCTTCTTTTACTGCAAGTGGATTTGCAATTTCGATCAAAATAACTATAGACTGCACTTTTGTATTTTGAGCTAAGTATTATGTTCTGTATTTCCTCTACTGGAGTCTCTTAAACATTCAGCTACCTTGTTGCTAGGAGAGATGGATTAAAGATGGTGCACTTAATAATTTTTTTTATGAATTTGCTATTTGTCAGGTCCGGAGCATGAAACGTGCCAGAGATATTAGAGATCAGTTGGAGGGGCTGCTGGAGCGGGTTGAAATTGAACTCACTTCCAATCCCAGTGACTTGGATGGAATAAAGAAGGCCATAACATCAGGTATGATAGTGACCTGCTTCAGTATTACCTCACTCTTCCTCTAGACTCTATAGATGTCTGGTGACAAGGGGAGCACTTTTCTTTTGTGACAAAGGTCTCCTTGCTTCTGCCTGTAGCTGTCATCGCACAATTATTTCAGGAATCTGATTTGATTATTTTATCTGTTACATGTACAAATTTTCTCAGGTTTCTTTTATCATGCGGCACAACTCCAAAAGAGTGGGACATACCGGACAGTAAAAAATCCACAAACTGTGCATATTCATCCAAGTTCTGGGCTTGCACAGGTAATATTTTCTCATACAAACAATTGGAGTCTGAGGGTTCCCCTAATTTTTTTTTTTTTTGAGAAGTGAAGAGGGTTCCCCTAATATGGCTAAAGAAAAATATTAACGTTAGTGTGATTCCAGACGAATGCATATTGAAGTGGTCGTACAGGCTCGCTGTTATAAGAGGATGCTTTAGATTAGTAATCTGCCAAAAGTCACCATCATCCTTCACTTCTCAGTGATTGTGCAATTTAATGAGATGATTATTATATGTTTTTGGAAACAGGGATATTGAGATGATCTACAGTTTCGTAGCCTTTAGGTTTTATTTATCCAAAAATAATCTTTTCTTTTAGTTTTAAATCATCAACATCAATCCAGTTTTAAAAGATAAAATGTCCGAGGATCTTTTTCGGCTGATGACTAAGCAAAATAAATTGTAAAGCTCCTAATGAAATAATTCTATTTATCAATTTGGTCTTATAGTCTCTTTCTATCCTTTCAGGTTCTTCCCAGATTTGTGATTTATCATGAATTGGTTTTGACAACAAAAGAGTATATGCGACAGGTAAGCTTGTGCTTTCAAAATTATGTGTTATCATTATTTTCTTTTTAATTAGAAATTCTAAGAGCTCATTTATTGATGTTTTAGTTGATAGTCACTTTTTTATTGGGCATCATTAAGGGAACATGGTTGTGGTGGTAATTAACTAAAATGCAGACTGAGAGTTTAATCTCCCAGCTCATGTACTGTGACCTTTGGATGATATTTTTGAACTCCGCTAAATTTGTAGTATGTAGGTATCAAAATTGAATAAAGAGGGCCTTGCTTTTGTCAGGTCGGTTGACAGCTTGTTTACACACTTACAACATTCTTGTATCATGAAAATCCATCTATTTTTATTTGAGCCTGCTCAGTTGTTGCCTATATTTGTTATTTATGTTGTGTCTGGAGGCTGGTTTTGGTTTTCTCATATTGTACCATAGGATAGGTCTAGAAATTGTTAAAAAAATGCTGGTAAAGAAGGTAGTGGAAGTCAGCAGACAGGTATCCATTGTTTGATAGGAATATGTCTGGACAATACTCCTTAAGGATTGTACTCACAAAAATTTCACCACCTTTCCCAAAGCTGGGTCAATCAATGTAGAGAGTCTGTTTAACCACGGTGTTGTGGATTATTTGGAAGGAAGGAAACCAGTGTATATTTTCAAACAAATTAACAATCCTTGGAGGTTTTGTGGAGAAGGTTATGCATTTGTTGTTTCTTAGTTTAAGTTACTGGAAGATTTAAAGGAATTTTCAGGGGCAATTATGTGTAGAGATTGGAAATGTTTTGGTACTTTGGGAAAACATAAGCATACTGCTGTTTATACTTGGATTCCCCCTCCTTGACATTCTATCATTTTTAATTTTGATGATTCATCTAAAGGAAATCCAATGATTGGCTTGCCGTGGAGGTGTTTTGGAAATTAATCCTTCTCACGTACTTATACTCAGGTCCCCCTAGGATTATTGACTCAATGAAGGCAAAGTTGAGATCCCTCCTTCCAGGTCTTTATATTTTTAAAGAAAATTCTCAGGTGACCTGGTTACTGAAGGGGATTTAATATTGGTGGTGAATTGGGGTAAAACAAGCAAGACCATCTGTGGTGATTTAGCCACATATTTGATGAAATTATTGAGTTGTTTCTTGTCATACTGTCGCCTTGTCCCATGTTGTAAGATCAGCACATGGGTGCGGTGATAATCTTGCCAAATTACTCATCATTTTTGTGGAGTCCCCCTTCTAGCCTTGTACTTTTACTATTTTTAAATAAAATTATCACTATTCTAAAAAAAAAATTGCATAGAAAGGTGTTGGATGATGATGTTGTCTGAGTATAATGTTCGCACTTTGTTTGCTTTTTTAGAATGATGAGATAATTTTTTTAAAGAGAAGAAGAAACAAAGAATACAAGATTAAGATGGGGGACAAACATTCACAATGAGATGTTGGGGATTGACCCCCTCTTTTGTTTGTCTATCACTTAGGGCATTTGCCCGATCTAGCACATGAGACCCATCATAAGAGATGTGTTCCGAGTTATCAAGAATCTGATAGAAAAATGTGATTGAATCTCCTTGGGGCGCCTTCTGAATTCTTGCGCCAGCCAATCGTTAGAGTGGAGTCCATTCAACAATGAGAAGCACAAAAGCAAAATGCTACTTGAAAATTTTCGGACCCATAGGCACGACTCATTAACCTAGTTTCTTACTCTGGTCCCTTGGGCATAACAGACTCTAAATCAGCTGAGATTCAAACATTGCTTCATGGACTTATTGTCTTCCGTGACTATTTTAGTGGCCAGCTCCTGATTGAGGGCGGTTCTAAAACTGTAATTGGATGGTGCTCCACATTGACTAATCCTCCTTGGCGGCATTGGTAAGCATTTCATGAAATTCTAGATATTGCTTCTTCTTTGGATCCATGTTTCCAAGACAGCTAAGGCTTTAGCTGATTCCTTGCTAAGCAAGGAACCTCACTCCAATCGCTTGTTGTTAGGGGAGGAGAGCTTCCTTCTTAGTTTTCTTTTATTCTTGGCTTGACTTGATTACCACTCCATTAGAAATGCTATTATGCAAGGGAGTTTGTTACTCCATATGTGAAGTCCTCAGAATAGCTTGGTGATGTTTTTACAAATCCCTTTGGGAAGCGTGGACAATTGTCCTCTTTTGATAAGCTCAATGTATTTGACATTTATCCTCCATCTTGAAGGGGAATGTTGAACTACTGGTACAGGGGTATTTTGGTCATTTCATGGTATCATATGATTCTCATCAAGTTACAGTATGTTACACTCATGTTAGCACTCTAGTTTTAATTTTTCATTGCATTCTGACTTGCATGTATGAAGTTATAAGGATGTTTGTAATGATGGGTGTAACTGTCCTTCATGTAATTTTTACTGAAGTCAGAAAGTTAAAGAGAGGCCTCGACTTTTCTGAGCCTTCAATCCAACAAAGCACTCTGCTGCTTCTCCATCTCTCTTGTCTTCCCATTTTCCCTCTTTTTTCTCCTTTAATTCTCTCTGTACTGCACCTTCACACATTAGATGTACTAGGCTGCTTTTTCCTCGTCTAGATATTTTTCTAGGTTAACAGTTGAGTCTACATTCTCTAGGGTCAATTAAATTGAAAAAGCGGCTCACCCAGCCACTTTGGTGCAGTTCAACTCAGAACTAGCAAACCGGCTGGGTCATATGGGGGCTGAGGCCCTTCCCCTTGCAATGCAGAAAGAGGTGGAGGCAGGTGGGGACCCTTGCCTTTGGCAATGCAGAAAGCCCGCAGAGTGCCTCCTCTTTTTGTATGTTCAGGGACCCCTGCCCCTTTGCACAATGGTGGGGAGGGTGACAGTCCATCCTCTTGGAGATGGGGGAAGCTGCCAACCCTCTCCTCCCCCAATTTTTAGGGCTTCTGCTCTCTCCACTACTGTGCGTGGCTTGCAGTGCCAATCCTCTCCTCCATCTTTCAGCAAGGAGTAGAGCGACTATGCTCTCTCCACTATTACTTATGGCATGCGGTCCTTTCTCTGTCATCATGGAAAAGTGGCCTCTGCTCTACTTTCATGGTACATAACTTCTTGGATAGTAAAAAGTATTGTATGTTGAGATCATATTATTTAAGTAAATGTAAAATATTCTTTCGTTATTTTTTTCAAATAATTTATTTTATTTTTGGCATCAATCTAATTCAACCACCTGTTAGGCCTGATTCATTGGCCCCTACCAGTCTATTTTTGATAATGCAGGTTTATCATGGCACGTTTTGGGTGAAGTGTCTCTTGTTGATAGGATGTGATATTTTTTTAGGGTGTCTTTTTGTGTCTTTAAAAAAAAAAAACAATGGAAAAGATGAAGAGTTGATGTTCTGTGTGAGAAGTGAGATTAGATGAGGAGAAAATAGATTATGTAAAGGGGGTAACTAGGTTGACTTCGAGGGAGATCCAATCATACTAGGCTATTGCATGCAAGTGAAAGTAGTTCTTGATTTGGGAATCGAAGTACCTGCCACCTTTTGGGTGTTCTTTTGTTATATAAACATAGTTACAGCTTCTGGTATGGGTCTCTTACCTAATCTTTGATCTCTAGTAACTCATGATGATTTGCTCTTAACTAAGCTACCTAGTTTTTGTTAACTTGGAATTTATATAAATCCAAACATCATTCCGAACCTCATCAAGGGGCCCATTACTCATTAACCCAAAATTTATTCCAGCTAACAATAATGTAAATAAATAAAATTCTAGAAGTTCCTAAAATTTGTCATCTCTATCTGAGGCTTCACTAACTTAATTTTTTTTATTATTGCTGCAGGTATCAGAAATTAAAAGGGACTGGCTGGGGGAGATCGCACCACACTATTATAAGTTGAAAGAAATTGAAGATGGTAAGCTTGCTCTTTTGTTCTCTTGTTTTTTTTTCTTTTTTGTTCTTTTGAAAGCGCTTCATCTTTTTCTCTCATACAAACATACATATCACACCCATTTTTTAGTTCAAGTTACTGAGTCACTTTGATGGATCAGCTGGTGCCAAAAAAATGCCCAGAGGTGAAGGTCGAGCTGCCAAGGACTGAGTCAAATGGGAACGAACCATTGATTTGTACATTATATATTTTGTATGACGAAGAGGCTCACCACCTTCGAGACTACCACATCTTCTACACTAGGAAGGTTTGTGTATTCAGACCTTGATTGCTGGAGTATTGGAGCTTCCTGGTTTCTATGCTACTACCTTTTCATTGTTACCATAATACTCACTGTTTGGACGAAGATGAAAATATGGAATCTGACATTGGAGCAGCTCCTGAAGTACACAGCGGGCCCTTCCCATCTTCCCTGTATATATATTAAGACATGGGTAATTTCATCAAATTTTTTCCCGATTTGATTATGTTGTAACATTAATTAAGAGGTCATACAGGCCTAGTGGTGCATTTGACTCTTTTAAGTCATGGGCAAGGGTCCTCAAAAGCTTTTCTTCCATTGTCCATGAAAAGAAGTGAATTTGACACTGTATGAGTCAAGACCACGGGTCTTGTTGTGATAAAGATCCTGTGACTTTGGCACCAACCGTATGGGACAAGTAATTCGTGGTCTAAGGAAGAAAATGAGGCAAGATGATTATTGCAGGGAAAGAAACCTCTTGAGCAGAGCTTGAATGTGTGGTTCTAATGAAGTAGGAAGTGTCGGTTGGGCTCTGAACAAACTAGGAAATTTTATGGTTTTCTCCCATCTGACATCGAAAAAGGTGCTTGCTTGTTTGTTGCTATCCCACTATAATAAAAGATGGGTCAATTTCCTTGTGAGATTTCGCTGTCTGAGATTCCCCTCTGCTACCCTTCTTTATTGATGATTTGCAATATTACTATTGAGAGGACAAAACGTGCGTGGGACATGGATTTTCCACAGTAATATATGATGGGTTCAACTGCACATGCTGCTTCAGTTTTATGTGATCTTTGCTTCATTTATGGCCATCTTGTTGATTAACTGAGAGATCATTTGGGAAAATGATTCTGTTTTTTTTTTATATTTATTTTTTACTTGTAATGGTTTTACGATTTTCCATTGGCATTGCCTCGTCTCCTTTAATTAGCGAGATTACTAAGGAAGTCGAGACTGGATATTGTAGAGAAAGTCCATTAACAAGAGAGAATGTAAGTTTTTCTCATATTTTCTTTTCTCTTCGAGAATCTGTACTACCAAATATTAAAATTGGTCTTTTTTTTTGTATGTGATTCTAAATATGCAAAGGTCCATTTTCAAAGCACACATTTATTCTCTTTGTGCTTGTTTTGAGATAAGCAGCTAGAGAAGAATGCCTTGATTTCGTATCTGTTCATTAAAAATACAGGATCTGTTCCATGCATTTTTGCCAGAGTTTGAATAATATATGGCACAAATATCATAATAAACCAAAGTAGCCAGGGTTAACTCTGGATAAACAAGAAATAAAGACTAATCCACTATCTCATCATCTCATGACAAGTCCAACAATATGAGAATAGGAGATAGACATCCAGAGTTTATCTTCCCCCTTTATAGAATAGCAGCAGCCGAAACACAGAAAAGAAACAGACAAGGAAGAGCAGTTTAAAACAAAACAAATTTAGATCCAAAAATGAATATAAAATGAGCTGCTTTCCCCAGTAAACTGATAGAAGCTAACCATGTGATCACCCTTTCCTTTCCCCCACTCCTCTCCTCATCATTCTCCTCTAGGCTACAGCAGGCATGTCTTTGAGCCATGGATCCAAAGGCTTCCCAATGGAGTAGACAATGAATCCAATTTCCCTCAACTTCTCGGCGTTGATAATGTTGCGCCCGTCAAACACGAAAGCAGGCTTCTGCATATTATCATAGATCCTCTGGTAGTCGAGTGCCTTGAACTCATCCCACTCGGTTAAAACGCAGATGCCATGAGCACCCTTGGTAGCTTCATAAGCATCCCAAGTGACTGAAACCTGTTTCACAGTCGTCGGGCTCATTGGCTGAAGATGAATTGGATGATCCCAATCAAACTTGTTCATGGACAGGTCCCGCTGGATCTGATCCTCGGTGACCTGTGGGTCATAGATGTTAATGGTGGCTTTGTCTCCCAGTAACCCCTTGCATACATCAATGGCAGGAGTTTCCCTTGTGTCACCAGTGTCCTTCTTAAAGGCAAAACCGAGGATGGCAATTTTCTTGCCGGATACTGTATTAAACATTGATGAGACGACCCTGTTCACAAACCGGTTCTTCTGGTAGTCATTGATCTTGATCACCTGTTTCCAGTAATTGGCTACCTCTGGAAGCCCATTGCACTCGCAGATGTACACCAAGTTGAGGATATCCTTTTGGAAGCAGGAACCACCAAATCCAACACTGGCATTCAAAAACTTGGGGCCAATCCTGGAATCCTTCCCCACAGCATAGGCCACTTCCGACACATCGGCTCCAGTTGCTTCACATAGAGCTGACATAGCATTGACAGAGGAAATTCTTTGAGCTAAGAAGGCATTAGCAGCAAGCTTTGAGAGCTCAGCTGACCAGAGATTGGTGGTTATGATCCTGTCCTGTGGTACCCAGTGAGCATAGACATCTGCCAGTGCTTTAATTGCTTTCTGACCTCCCGGTGTCTCCCGGCCTCCAATTAGGACTCGATCAGGGTTGAAAAGATCCTGAATTGCAGTCCCCTCTGCAAGGAACTCGGGGTTTGATAAGATCTGGAAGTTTATGCCTTTGCTGTTATGGGTCAGGATCTTCTCAATTGCCTCGGCAGTTTTAACAGGAACAGTGGATTTCTCAACCACAATCTTATCAGATTTGGAAACATCAGCAATCATTCGAGCAGCAGACTCCCAGTAGGTCAGATCAGCAGCTTTGCCAGCTCCGAGACCACGAGTTTTGGTGGGTGTGTTAACTGAAACAAAGATTATGTCAGCTTGATTAACATGTTTTTCTACGTCAGTACTGAAGAAGAGGTTCCTTCCTCGGCACCCCTTGACAACATCTTCCAGGCCAGGTTCATAGATTGGAAGTTGATCACTGTTCCAAGCTGCAATCCGAGTAACCGAAATGTCGACCACAACCACTTCGATGGCAGGGCATTTGAGTGCAATCACAGCCATGGTGGGACCCCCAACATACCCAGCTCCAATGCAGCAGATCTTCACCATTCTGATTCTTTTTCAGTTTTCTGATGTTTGGTAAATACACTGTATGAAAGCAAAAGGCAGAAAAAGTCAGGAAACGTGCTACCACATCAACCAATCTGAATCCAGCCATTCATAAAACTATTAACTGGAACATCCAGCTGTGTCAAGCACCGATTTTTCATAAGAAGGCAGGACAAGAAATAGTTGAGGGCTCAGAGTCACCTCCTCCAGGCAAAAAAAAGTCAGGAAAGGTGCCACCACGGCAACCACTCTGAACCTAACCATTTATAAAACTATTAACCGGAACATTCAGCTGTGTCAAGCACCAATTTTCATACGAGGGCAGGAGATTAAAAAAGATGAGGGCTCAGAGTCACTTCCTCCAATGAGGTATAGAAAACAATCAAAAAAGCCCTACAATTAATTTATAAACAAGTTTACAATGTCACAAGAGATTGATCAACTCAGATTCATCAATGCTGACAGAGGGACAAGAATCATCCAGCACACCACAAAGGTATCTAGCAAAAGGAAAGCCTAGAAAAAAGACAGAAAGCATTTGAGACAGTTACTCTAGTTGTCATTCCAACACAGTAAACAGCAAGATCAAGAAATGCATTTTAAAAGCAAGGGAAAACGATCTAAAAACAAATTGAAACAAATAATCTCGCTTGTCAATAATGTAGTTGAACTTGGGCAATTGGAATAAGGTATAAAAGAAAAAGTGGGTAAGATCAGAAGAATACCGTACATGAAAAAACAATTGAAAGATAAACAGAGAACACATTAGAACTTCAGAATGAAACTATATGAGATCAAGCAGAATATTTCGTCTCTGCCAAGACAATCACAATCCTAAAGTAGCTTAGATAAAGGCAGACAGAGTTGAAGAAAAAGGAGAGAGTTTCATAAGAAAATAAATGTCAGATTACAGAGTTGAAGAAAAGTAGAGAGCTTCGTAAGAAACTAGCTTAAGCCCTTTTCACTAGTAATTGGTAAACGACTGCTGGATTCAAGAAAAGAGGTACCAGAAAGTTGGCAAGATAACAGAACAGGGAGATCATACTCAAATACAGAAAAACAGCAACAGATCCAGAGCAAGCTGCAATACTATTCCAGATCTGACCATTTAGCTAAAAATCTCTCCAACCCAAGAAGCAGGAAAAATTAAAATAAATTCCATTGAGGAAAACCAGAAATCTTCCAAGATTTTTGAGATCCAGAGCAAGGAATGAACTGCTGAAAACCTTAATAAAATACGAGCGACTAAAATTTCCCAACAAGAGATTAAACCAGAAATACAATCACTTCGAATTGCACTGAGAAATCTCAGAACAGCATTACCTTCGGGAACCTCTTCTTCCAAATGAAGGAAGGAAAAAAACAAAGAGCGGGAGAGAAAAACCGAGGCTCTAGATCCCAGGTTCTTTTCTACGAAGAAACGCGGTCACCCAGACCCCTTAAATACATAAATTCCAGTGAGATCTACCTCCTCTATTTACATACTAATAAGCAAAGTCAGATTTAACAGCTGACCTGAATCATTCAACACGTTTTCAAGCTTACCTTCCACTAACAAACAAAAGAAAAGGAAAGACTAAGGAGGTGAGAAGAAAGCCCCTGTCTTTCGGTGCATATTCCAATCATACCCAGGTCCCTCCAAGTCATAAAATATAGAATTTTGCAGTAAGAGAATAAGAAACAAGAGAAAATCCATATATTGGAGGAAACCGCATCTTACATCCAAACAGCAGCTATAACAGTCTCAAGATTACATTTTTTAAAGAGCAGAAAGAAAAAATAACCAGCAGCACTTACCCACGTTCTGACAACATCAAATAATCAAAGAAAAAGAGAGAGAGAGAGAGAGAGAAGATGAGACCAAACTGAGATTCAAACGCTTCACAAGGCAGTACCCAGATCAGAAACCCACAGATTTTCATAATTGAGAAAAAGCTTATTTTTCAAGAAGAAATCTAAAAAGAAGAAAGTTAACTAGAACATATCAACAGTAAAAAGAAAAGTGATACTGGAACTGCTTATTTTAGATGAAAACAATGGGAAATGTACAATCGAAGAATACTTTCAGAAAACCCCATTATTACAAAAAAAAAAAAAAAAAACTTTCAACAGTATATGAAAACTAAAAGCAAGAATATCAAATATAGAATTCCCTCACCAACAAACCGTTTCCAGAAAGGTACAAGGAATCCATGATCTTATTAAAATTCAAAACCATTACAGTGTGGCGCTTTCATGTGCCCTGGCTTTTAACTGAGCACGAGGGTCTTACTAGTTCCAGTAAAAAAACCGATGAAAGCCTTCCAAACCCCAAAACTCTCTATTGGCAGTTCAAAAGGTGTTTGAGTGAAACGGAAGCCATTACCAAGAGAAATCTCCACCAATGAACGCTTATTTTACGAATACGAAGCGTTCTATTAACGTCAAGAGGATAGAAAAGGAAAACCCAGAAAAAATACAGCAAAAAAAACGAAAAAGAAAGCGTCTGACTAAGAAAGCAGACGTGAAAAACACTGCAACTGATGAGTATCATCAACATTCTGGAAAAAAAAAAAAAACAAAGGGAAAGAGGAAAGAAAAGAAAATGTTACCTTCCTTGCAGAAGTTCTCAGTAGAAACGACAATGGAAGTCGTAGGTGGTGAGTGGTGACCATTTAAATAACACTTATTTTGGGGAATCTCAAACTGAAATACTGATAAAGTATTAAATTTTCTGCTGTGTCCTTGCCCATGATTAACTGGCAAAGACACCTGTAATTAACCACCTTCCCGCGAATTTTCTTGGACCCTTTTGGACGATACTCGTATCACGACTCCCACTTCTGTCAATTTTGATTTTTGAGCCGCCATGACTGTGCAAATTATTAATATTTGCTTCCTTTGCTCGCAAAGACGTCCGAACCTACCGCGTTTATGATTCATCTTGTGGGAATTCTTACTTTTTTAAAGATTTAATTTTTATGCAGAGTCGGTGCTAATGCAAATGTGAATTCTCTCCTCGACTAAATGATTTTTTTTTTTTTTAAACACAAATGATACAAACCGTAGCTTTCCAATTCAAACAGTCGAATCGTAACCTTTCTGCAGCTTTGCGAAAAACCATGCAGCCGACGAAGGTAATGCACGAAACTCCATCGTCCGTGATGCCCGTGGGAACATTAACACGTGAAAACAAACCAGATGCCTTCGACCACGTGTTGTAAGCGGCCCATATATCCGATTTGCCCCCTGCCAGATGGCCCATATCAACTGATCCAGTTGATAAATAATGGACTTCAACGATAGGCCCATAGGATTTTTTTTTTCTCTACTTCGACGCTCACTTTGCTCTTTTGCAGCTTGAAATCCAATTCCAATCTGTTCACTTTCCGCGTGCAAAGTAGGAGTTTTTGTGGTTCCTGCACACACAGAACAAAGAAAAATTGACAAATATGCGTACGAGAAGATCAATAATGGTGAAAGAATAAAATGTTTAGTCTTTAATCTCTCCCGTAAAACTAATGGATACTCACATGTTCTCTAAACTTGGAAGTGATTTTGAAACCGGGTTGGAACTGGCAAAACTGATTGATGTTAACATAGGCGATGATGTATACTGATAGAGAGTGATGCTGGCTCGTCGTCCCGAGACTAAAAAGCCCTGGACGGGGAGACGGGAATACAAAATGTTGACCCTGATAGAAAATGAACAGATTCGGAATTTATAGTTGTTTGGAAGCAAGTTTTGATTTTAAATACCAGAAACTTTTACAGATGGTAGATATGAAAGGAAGAACCTGGATAGAGAGCAGATAAGAGAAACATAAAACAGAGCTACGAGAGAGGAAATGGGAGAGTTTGCAACTGTTTACCTTCTTCAGCTGAGAGGAATTCGGGAGAGTAAAAACCATGAAAAAGGCTTATAAATGGTTTAGCATCAAATAAAACGCTTCCCGGGTTAAATACAAAACCCTCTAGACTCTCATGTTCGAACATGTGTGGTTTTGATCGATTTTACCTTTCGGATTGATCAAGATTAGAATCGTTGAATGGAAACAGTTACAAATTTGAACCATTAGATCATGCGTTATAGATCTGAACGATCGGATTAGTTGGTTATAGATTTGAACGATCAGATCATGCCATTTAGATCTAATGGTTAGATCGAAAGCTATTATAGATCTGAACTGTTATATCAAAGTGGTTACAGATCTGATGGTCAGATTGTACATCAACGATTTGAACTGTCAGATCAAAGTGGTTACATATCTAGACGGTTATATCAAAGGGTGATTTTTCCTATAAGAATTAGTAAACTTTATAAATAGAGCTATAGAACATGAGAGAGTAACATAGAAGAAATTTTGAGCTTTGAAAAGAATTCTTAAAAGAAGAAAGTGTTCTTCGTGTTCCTAAGAGAAGTTCTAGTGTTTTTGAAACTATAGGAGGAAATATCCTCTGTTCGATCCGGTTTGAGTAGTCAGAAAAGGTTCTGTAAAGTTCATGAACCCACTTAGTATTGTGCACATCAAGAAAGGTCTGTTGTATCTTGAAAAAGGATCATCAGCATGTTGTGCGCTATAAGAGGTGAATCTCTTTTGAAGACAGTGAATACACTGGCCTGATAGAGGAATTATTGAAATTATTTATTATTTTCTATTTGATTGGTGAAGCATGTTGACAAAAGGTATGGATCAACACTTATAAATTTAGGTTTATTAAAGTGTTTATTACAATTCTGTGAGTTTATTATATTATTTTCTAACAAACAATGGTGGTTGTTTGATGGTCGAAGATGTATATACGATATAAATATGATGAAAGCCAAGTGCTTGAATGGTTGAGTAAATAAGCTTATTGTTTATGAATGTTGGTAATAGAGAATTTATGACATAAAAGGAAGTCTGGTTCCATTGGTGCATTTAGGTATCGGTCTGGGTCCAAGTCAAATTTATCTTAATAAAATATCTTTTTGAATTTGAGAGCATATCACACTGGGCAATTTCTCTCGGGATTTCCTCTATAGTGTTGGCTTGATCGTTTGCCTCAGTTGTGTATGTTTCGCATCGTCATCTCCAAAATTTTTGCTTACCCGCAGGAATTTCTTTGAGGTAGTCATACTTAGTCCAACTTGTTTTTTTTATTTTTTATTTCTACAATTATATTCTCCTTCTAATTTTATTACCATGGTATTTATCTTATCTAACTTTCTTCCCTCTATAACCCTTTTTACTTTGTCTACCTTTGTCCTACCAACTTTTTTTAAACGCTCATTTACCTCTTCAGGTTAATCCCTTGTGAAGCTACTTGAGTTGGTTTTTTTGTTATTATATTATATTAGTGTTTTTTTTAAGTCCATTGAGAGTTTTTACTAGTGCCCTTACGTGGGTTTTTTATCGTCATCCTTTGAGTGATAAACAATACCTTGTTTAGTGATTATTATCACTAATTTGTGTTTGAAATCCTTTGAAATTGGTTTTGACTCCTTTTATTTAATTACCCATATTTTTTTTGTTTTTTGAGAGTCTATCTAGTTGAGCACTTATCCTTAGGACACCTTGATGGACGAGATAATTGCTATAATTATTTTATTTTTCAAGCTGGGATCATTGTCACTACCTCTCACCTTGACGGGAGGGATATGAGGAGGATTATGAAGGATAGTATACGCGACACAATCTACTATGAAGAATTCTACGTGCTGTGGTAATCAATTTTTTTCCTGGCCAAAATATCTATGTTAAGGGAGTAGAATATGATTTTTTTTCTTAAAGACTAAAAATATTTTTATTATAAGTTGAAGTTAATAAACTTCGGGTTGAGGGGCAGTGTTAAAGAGTAGGTATAAAAGAGTCGTACATGACTCTCACAATAATAAATTTCACACAACAATAATTCATATGGTAGAGTCTTACAGGAATCTCACGGAAGAAAATCTTGCAAAAGAGACCATTAAAAGGTGTTTTAGTTATTTTAGTATTATGATCATATTCAATTGCTTAATTACAAAGTACTTATCTCTAAGAATTAGACTTTTGGCGTAAATGAGACATGGGGTATTTTAGCTATAATTTAATTCTAGTTATTTCATCTAGAAGCTCATTATACTCGGTTATAATCAAGTCAATAAATTATTTATCTTTTCCAGTATTTTTTCTAACAATATACTTGATAACGATATAATGTCAAAAACAAATTTTGTAATTAATATAGGTATTGATAGTCTCTGACTGCTTACATGAATTTGGAACATTCTTCTATGATTGAACTCAAAAGAGTAGAATTCATGAATTTATAACTTTATTCTATGATTGAACGTAGGAAGAATTGATCTATATCACTATTCAACACGAAGAACAACATAGTCTATCTTCCCATTTAGAAATTGGACTGTATGAGGTCAACTATCTTCTTATCCACCTGGAAAGCAGTAGCCAAGATATGAGCGGGAATCTTTGGGGTAGACCCAAAAGTAGCATTAGCAATGGTGACCACCCCAGGGTTCTGGCTTGTCAAAGCAGCAAATGCCACAGCACTAGTGTTCCCCATGTTGAGTTGAAAGTGGATGAGTCCAACGGGGAAGACGAACACGTCTCCCTTCCGAAGCAATTTGCTTATGAGACGATTATCAGGGTTAGAGGTGACGAAACCGGCAAAGAGAGAGCCCTCCAGGACAATCAAGAGCTCTGCCGCTAGTGGGTGTGAGTGGGGAGGGTTCTGGCCGTAGGGAGCGTAGTCAATCCGAGCAATGGAGATGCCCTGAGTGTTGAGACCAGGAAGCAGGTTAACGTTCACTAATGTCACCGTGGAACCAACAGCGCTTGTTGGAGGTCTCACTCTGTGAAGCCCAGGGAACAAGAAATCGTTGGCTGCTGTAAGTTTCGGATCCTTACAGACAAACCCATTTACCTTAACTGCAAACAGCAACTTCACATCAGTTGTTTTGAAAAAAAAACAACCATTAAAACACTGAAAAACACTTTGAAGAACGTCGTCAAGTACCGGTGCTGTTGAGGTCTGCAACACAAAAATCTTGCAAAGGAGCTGGATCAAATGCCAATGTAAGTGGAGAAACTAAGCAGAGGATAAAAAGAAGGATTGTGTTAGCCGTTGCCATTCTTTCCGTGCAAGGGAAAGGAAGAGGAAGAGCATTGGTTGAAAGGAGAACCAGGAGAAGTGCGTTTTATACAGAAGGAAGAAGACAGGATTTGTTGATTGTATCTTGTGATATAATTCATACATGAAACATGTGAAGGAGGACCTTGCCAGCCTGTGACCAGTACATTGGCCGCTTGGTTTGCTCACAGGCAATCTGCAAGCTCATATTGGAATCATTAAACAGTTCTCGTTTACGATTTGGAAGTTATACCTAGAAACATATTAAAATGGTTATCGACCCGATCAAATAATTAAAATTAGACCTGCAGGTTATCGATTCAATCAGGCTTTTAGGTCTGGTTTGGTTGGTTCCACTAATTGGCCAAAGGGTGCAACCCGTGATATGAACTTTTAATTTAGTTCATATATGTTCATTCTAATTAAATAGAAATTATAAAGTATAAGAAGAAGACTTCATGTACTTTCGTAGTGTCAACATTTTTTATTTTATTTTTTGAATTTTATGTGGTACTTGGTATCCACAATATTGAGTTCTTAGAGCAGATACTCATATGTGGGTTTTCACCTAAATTATCCACTTATAGAGCTACAAAAGAGGGTATACACGCTAGGGAGAGTGTTAAGGAGTAGTTTTACATGGATTAGTAAATAGAAAGATGTTGAGTTTATTAGTTGGAAAAGAGGTTTCCTAAGTTAGTTAGTCATTTTGGGACAGAGCTTGGACCCAATTTCAAACATTTCTTGTAAGATTATTATGATTTAAGCATCATTAACGACAACATTCATTTCAGAATCAATCCTAGGAAGATTAAAGAAAAGACAAGATTGAAATGTTCAGAATCAATCCTAGGAAAATTAAAGAAAAGACAAGACTGAAATGTTTAGAATCAATCCTAGGAAGATTAAAGAAAAGACAAGACTGAAATGTTCTTTTTGAATGCAAGACAAATAAGTTGGCTATATCAAGTACAAGGCTTTTACTGGGATTATAACAACCTTGGGAAGTTGTACATTGTGGGAAAATATAGTCCGTATACTTGTGAATACAACATGTACAACATGTGGAAAAATATAATCCGTGTATAGCTATAAATACAACATGTGCAGCATGTGAGAAAATACAATTTGTGTACAGATGTGAATATTTTACTTTTTTCTAGTGATTGTAATTCTTGATTAGTAGGTATTAGATTTTAATTTGATTTTGATTTGTATCTCTAGGATTAGGTAGTTACTTAATATAGTGACACTTTTTTGTACGTATAAATCATTGTAATTCGTCTTTGTTTTTCAATACAATTACCTAGTTCGATATATTTTATCACGGTATCAAAACTTTAAGTTTTTTTTTTGGTGAAGTCACCACCTAATCGTGAATTCCAATCTCCTTTTTTTTCTCTAAACCATGTGTTCATTCATCGAAACCAACAACACTTCAGAAGTTTCTTTGACCAACAACAACAAGTCTACCACAATGGGAAAATTGTAAAATATTCAGGTAACATATTGGTTGAATAGGAAAATTTATCTAAAGTGGTCTCAATTGGTATGCACGTACTTGAAGGGAAGAAAAAATTTGAGTCACTTGCTTGGCACTGGTCCGAAACAAAGTGATCCTAAATTTGATGCTTGGGATGAACAAGATTCTTTGGTGATGTCTTGGTTATGGAACTCTATGTTACCAGAAATTAGTGATACATATATGTTTTTTAGCACGACCAAGGAGATATAGGAAGTAGTCCACCAGACCTATTCTAAATTTCGTAATGTTGCACAAATTTATGAGATCAAGACAAAAAATTTAGTAGCTAAATAGGTAAATCAATTAGTCATAAAATATTCATTTTTTTAAGAACCTATTGCAAGAGATGGACCATTATCAATGGATCTAGATGAAATATAGTTAAGATGCAATTATCCTTCAAAGGTTTGTTTAAAAATATAAAATTTATAAGTTTCTTACTGGATTAAACATTGAGTTTGATGCCATAAGAGTGCAAATACTTGAAAAAGATGATTTGCCATATTTGAATGAGGCAATAACAATTGTTCTTCGTGAGGAAGGTAGAAGGGGTGTTATGATTGAAACTCCCACAATTTATTTTCTAAAATATTAAACCAATTCTAAATCTGAGTTTTCTAGAAACAGATATCAATATTGAAATGGTCAATGGTCATTCCGGCCAAAGAAGAAATATTAAACCAATTCCAAAATCTATTAGATTCTTTATCTCAAAAGAAAGAAATATGTCAAAGTCTAGTTTTATAAGAATCAACTCTCATGTCAATCAGATCTATACGGAAGGAGATAATAATTGCTATAGACGAATTTGTTGAATAGTCCCACTCCGATACCATGTAAAGAACGACTTATAAAATAGCAAACACAATGAAACAAGAGACCTAAGGGTGTGTCTTTCATAACCTCCCTACATTCATAATAATGATACTCTTAGATTGTCAAATACCCGTGTTACGATTCCAAATCATATTAGAGACATTATTCATCAAATTACATCAATGGCCGGGTCACAGATTTCATAAGTAATGGCTTAATGTGTGGCCTGCAATCACTGACAATCATAAACAATAATATCATGCAGATTACAAGTTAGACTCACCCCTTAGTATTTTTTACATGTCCTTGTTGACACCCTTAGATTCCATTTTTTTGGACTAGAGAGGAAATTGACCCAACAAAGATTTTTAGCCTAAAATATCATGTTTACTAAAGAAAAGAGCAACACTTTCAAAGTAAGATTTACCATGTGGGTATCGAAAAGGCCAAAATCCAACATGAGATGCTCAATATAAATCTTACAGGTCCAAGTTTCACCCTGTGTAGAGTTCTACATCTTCTAGCTTATTCCAAAATCCATGTTCAAAAGTCAATACAGGTGGCCAAAAAGAGGAAGGGGAATTCCTGGTTCAGGATTTCCCCTAATCAGTCCTGATGTCACGATAAAATGTATCTTTTACAGGTACTGTTACAGAGCCTATTCTTAGGGCGTAATAAATATACGAAACCCTTGATTACAAAACTCTACTCCTGCAAAATTCTCTGATTTGTTACCTTCAATGGATGATTCACGCAGCAATCAGCTGTTCCACATTGATGGGCTCCACGTACTGTCTTGACCCAACGAACATCAACTTGGTGAAGATCTCGGAGGCCATCTCTGTAGGGTGGTAGAGATCCCAGAAGACGTGATCCTTCCTGTTTGAACAGTATCTTGCGATTGGCAGGCACGGCAGCTTTGCTCTCAAATCGCCCAACCCACAGCAAGCAGCCGACACCTCTGTAAAACCTGTCGTTCCCCAGTCCCAGAAGAGAGATTTCAATTAAAAAAGAAAATTAAGGTTGAGTTTAGAAGCGAATGATCCATGATTACCGTACCATAAGCTGCTGGGTTTTGAATGAAGTTCAGAAGTGCCAGGTAAGTGTTGAAGAAGGAGTACACCATGTCTTTGAACTCGGCTTTCATCTCTGCTAACAGTGTCTTGACGCCTTCGTTGTATTTAACTGACCAGTAATTTGTTTCTTCGTTACAGCCTCGACTTTTGTTCTGAAGCCTTTGTGCTGGGCAGCAGCCAATTGCTCCGGCGCCGACGAAGACCAGCTTCCGGGCACCCAGATTGTAAATTCTCTGAAGGGAAACCATCCATGAAACAGATTTTAGATCAATAATTCGAGCTTTACTTTCTGCTAACTACTTGCGACTGTTTAATTGGGTTTACCTTCATTTGGCCTTTCAGATTGGAGAGAAGCAAATCTACGTACTGTTGAGGAGTGTACTTCGAGCGGATCGATGAATCCTGCTTGAAGTATCCAAGCAAGTCATTACTTCCGATGACAATCCCGAAAAGGGAGCTGGCCAGATGCTTCTGAGCTTGAACGCTTCCTAGTTCTTTCACTAATTCTCCATACACTAGGGAGTGGTACTGAATCTGCTTGTTTAGTGCGATCGTCTCCCCCTGAAAGTAAAGTAAATATAATTCTAGTGACATGGGTAGTATTCCTGAATCCAATAAATTAAAGCTTGAGCTGGAAAAATAATGGTGAAAGAGCTTTTACGTACAAAGACATTGTCGGAGCCATCCAAGATGCCTGCTCCTCCTGAAGCGAAGCTGACACCGGTCAGAAAGAGATTGCTCTTATTGGTTGCAGAGGTGAGAGAGAGATAAGGTGGAGGCGTTGGTAGGCCAACCTTTTCAGCTGGAGGAACGGGAACCACTTATTTGTGAGCAGAAATTCAAACAAAATTATAAACTCTGAGAGCAAGACATAAAGTATGAGGAGAAGAAGCCGAGATTCTGACAAAACCTATCATGTGTAATGTATATGTCACAGTTCTTCAGTCTGCCCGGCTTCAGCACAGTTACAGGCTTACGGCAAGTTCAACGGAGAAAGGAAGAAGAGGGCGAAAGTACCAATAAAATCTGCAGAATTTTTGCCGTTGCTGAATCTTCCGGTGGCTTTCTTTCCTGGATAATCGACACCGTTGTGAGGGAAATTCGCTTTGAGGGTGGAGAGCTTCAGGTGATTGTTGTTGCCTGCGTCGACTAACGAGTCTCCGAAGACGTAAACGGCCGGAACTTTCTGTGCTTCTGACAGCAATGAAGATAAGCTCACGATGAAGAAGAAGAAGAAGGAATAACAAATACATTGGCTGTTAAATGCCATCCTCTCTCGTCTCTCTCCCTCCTTAATTCCCTGGTTTAATATAAAGGTGAGTGTCAGGGAGCGCAGGAGGGAGGATGACTGACGAGGACATTAAAGCCGTGTGGGCTCATCGCTGGAATGAGAATTGACTTCAAATCTGGAATCCTCTTTACTGCTTTTCTTAGTTCAGCTTTTTTGAAAAGGGTGAATCTTCCTGTCATTTACCATCTAATTTATTCGGATCATATGACCATAACACCGTTAATCAGCATCTCCGTAGATTTAAAAACAATATCCACGTAAAGGATGATCTGGTAAAGCTTCCCCTGGTTCTCTTAATTTACTGACTCGCTCTCCAAAAAATCAGTGACACCTCCTTATGGGTTTTGTATTTGCGTTATTTGCCGACTCCGAAGAAAGAACACAGCCACCATCCAAATGAAAATCTGGAAAAAAAATTCTCAGAAACTTGTAAGCCAGAGAACAATAATTGAGTGATGAAACACGGAGTCGTCCCGCCCACCACGAAGAAAGCGATTTGGGGGGCGAAGGATTGTCTGGTTGTGGTGAGAGCGGCAAGATGAAAGGGGAGAAGGGCGGCCATGGGAGACGGAGGAGGAGAAATTGCTTGGTTGGTTGGTGATCAGGGGCCCCAGACAATCTGATCGCTTTGCCAAAAGTCGTTGCTGGGATTCTTGACGTGGTGGAAGGGGAAAGGAGGCCGCAGTGACAGTGTGGATTGTGCCGACGCAGAAACGGAAAGGAGACGTTCCGTCTTTCACTCCCTTAGATAATTTCATAGGATTAAACAAAAGGAAATCGTTTGGGGCGATGACAAAGGATTGAGAGGACGTGCTGCTCATCAATATGGAAAGATGAAGAGATCATCAGAATTCCAGAACCAAGACTCGTTTTAACCTTCTTTCACCCTTTCTTTTTGGACCGTGATGGAGACATCAAGCAGTAAACCCAGAATACCAGAGGTTGATCTGTCGCTGATGTCTCACCTTCCACACAACAACAACTTGTCTTTCTTCCGTGAATTCAATATTGAGCTCTGTAAGCAATGGAATACAGTGTCTTCTTACTAAGGAAATTTGCGGAACCAGTAAGAACAAAAGAGAAGACTGGTTTCAGAACTGAAAAATATTAAACACGAATCACCCCATCTGGAAGGTTAAAGTCATTGAAAGAGCTCACATAACTACGGACTTCTGATTCTTGTTTAACAAATCAGAAGAAATATGTTGGAAAAATTGTGTCTTACCCAACTCCTCCTGGTGTCTACAAGAATAATATAAACTCTTATGTGAAACACAAAAAATATTAAATCAGGTGACTTGATGATTTAAATGATCAAATTTTACATGTCTACAGCGTGATATTGATGAATTTTCTTTAGTTACCCTTGTTCAAGCTATATATATTATTTTTGTAGGTTTAATGGAAGTTGGAGCTCAAATCCGGCTCGTTCTCAAGCTCAAACTCGGTTAACACATTTGGGTTTGAGCTCGATTCTAGTTTTAGGTTTGAGGTTGAACTCAAGTTCGAGTTCGAAGTATTCATATCAAACCAAACTCAAACATATTCAAACTTGGTTCGGCTCAATGCCAACAATAGAAGAACATCCAAAAGACAGTACGGAGCACAATTAAGAACAGAAGAAGAGGAAAGGGGAAAATAACAGACCTTTCTTTGCCTAGTAATAGCAATCCGGGTACAGAAAATCCTAGCATAGTTTTGCTCTTTTGGGTTCTTTAATTCTGTGACTGAACTTTTTATTGGTCATTGTACCTACTAAACAACGGAAACTTCTACTAAATCGCAGAGGACAAATCCGCATTACTTAAGAGAACTGGAACCAGGAGATAACCATCTGATTGACCATTTAAATGTATCCAACCAATTAAAAACCAGCTTAAACATGTTAAACCAATTCAAAATTGCACAAGATTTACATTGCCAATTTGTTTCGCTTACCAAATTTCCAAAACACAGTTGCTTATTTTTTTTTTCCTTTTCTACATAATTTGCAAGCCATGCATGAAGAAATGGTAAAAGTCATAGAATTTTATAAGCAGCTTTCAACATTCAATCGAAGATTCAAACCTTTCTCCTCGTAGAAACCATTTATGCAGCCTCAGTATGCACTTTGAAGATCAGAAGGAGAAGATGTCTTGGAAGAACTTGCTCAACGCACCTTTGTGAGTATCAAAATCCAACAATTTGGTAATTGCATTCTGCACCCATCAAACATGTTGTAATACTATAAAGCCTTTAATTAGTTTGTCAATCATATAGTTGAAAAAGACGACCCTCACCTGATACAGATTATCTTGAGCTAATATTTCCTTGTTGGATGAACGCTCGATATGTTTGTCATATTCTAGGTTTTCCAATACAAGTGATGCCCTCTGAAGAACCTCCTCAGGCACTCCTATGTCAGGCAAAAGAGCAAGTAATAAACTCATCTTTTGTCTGGCAGCAACTACTTCTAATAGTACAGGCTAATGTTGACAGATATAACCATTATTTTCGTCAGCTGGTATTCAATGAGATATATCTAAAAAATTTGTCAAATAATGTGAAAAGGAATCCAACTAAATATATAAATGGTTAAAATCAGCTAAGAAAGTCTTGAAGGAAATTTTTGCTACTGTAAAGCCAATCACGCCTCACCAGCAAGTGATGCACAGTGCAATCCTGCAAGATACACCAACACGATTATCAATCAACATAAGACCCCAACAAGTGGTAAATAATGAAAATTATTATAAGGTGATCAAGTTGAGAAAATAATAACGAAAGAAAACTATGAATAGTTTGTGCACTCACCGTAGCTTAAAAGTGCATGTCCTGAAACAAGTCTGCAAAGAAAAAATGTCCTCTTTTATTAGCATTAACAGTTAGTTTCCTCCACATAACATAAGACAACAAAATATATTAGGACTAGAGGAATTCTTAAACCACATCCAACACTTGAGAAAACATGGACCTCAAACATTCAAAGGTCCAAGCAGTAGTTCATCTCAAAACTGTACAATGTGATGGAAACAAAGCTTTGAATAGGATGTCTTCATACCGGTAAAGGAAAATTATGTCTTCCATATCAGGGCAGTTCTCCTCAGGTCTCAACACACTCATGGTGTAAAACTTGATGTTCTGGGACTGGAAGCCATATGAACTTTTTATGAAAATGTATGAATGAAGAATGTACTTTTTATGAAATGACAAGGAACTGAATTCACAGATGTTTGACTTTACCAACCTCCAGTAAGCAACTCTGGCTAAATATTTCAGACAAGTGCGTACACACCAGAACCTGCATTCAGTAGATAATAAAAATTCAATTTCAAATAGAAACTATAGTGAGGTAAATCTACATCTTAAACAAAACTACGAATAATTAAATAGAAGATGCAGACGAACAAGTAAGAAAAAGGTTGCATTAATTATTACAAACCTTGGGAGCATGATCATAGTTGGCAAAATGATTAATGGCTGAAGCAAGGAGACCAATACCATCTGTTGAATGAAGAACATGAAATAACACTTTTTTCTTTATTAGGAGTACAGATATCAAAAGCGATTTTTTATTTGTATTTTAGTAACCCATACATAGGGTAAGTCTATGAAAAGGACAAGTATTTATTTTATTTTTGAAGTTGAATAGTCACAGAATGATACAATAGTAAACTGTGCACTAGGTAGCAAAATTTCTACTGGATGGAGAGAAAAAATAATGAACAGCAAACCTTCTGCTAGAGTGCCTTTGCCAAATTCATCTATCAAACACAAAGATCGTGAGGTTGCCTGCCTACACAAATGATCTTTACTATCAACAGACAAATAAAAAAAAGGGGCATACAAATGCTTCTACAAAAATGGTTTAGCGTAAAGATATATATCATATACACAAGCAAGTTCAACTAAATATAGGTGATCCACAATAATGATGCATCAGTGTTTACAGAAATGTTAGGTTATGACGGACAGATTCAATGATGGGAGTCCACAAGGGGTGTTTTGTTTATGTAATAAAGATAGGACAGCCAAGAGGTGCATTCCATTTGGCAAGATGAAAATCAATATCTTTCCTCAACCTTGCTGCATGCTGGAATATGAAGTCAGCCACTCAACTGCGTACGTGAATTATTACTCATATGGAATCTACAAAACAAAAAGTCATATATATATATGTAAATATACCTCAGCATAATTCCCACTTGATGCAGATCAATCATAAAGGTTGACTGTTCGACTGTCAGAAATTTGCTACCCATTGCACAAAATATCCTGTTTCAACTATAATGTTACACAAGCATTAACAATAGAGAGCCATTTCCCAACCATTACAATTAGAAACATATAACTCATTATGTCAGCATTCAAAAAAAAAAAAAAAAAACTCATCATCTCAGTTGCATAAACATCAAACCTATCTGTCAAACCAACAGTAGCAGAATCTGCTGGAACAAAGCTTCCAATATGGGAAAGAAAAACCACCAATGCTACCTGAAACATAAGTTCTCTGTGATGATTTATGTAACACATTTTTAAAGCGAACTTTACAAGACTAAGTATATAAAGGTTTGACTAAAATTTAATAATGTAATAATTTTTATTCAAGTACTCAAGTAGTTTATTCTCATTTAGGTCTTCAGTTTCAGCATCAAAACAATCTAATTCAAGTAATAGACGGATTCAAAACCCAAATAAATAAAGAGTTTTAATTAATAGTCACTATTTTTAAATTTTCTTGATCTTAAAAGTCTGTCAAACCCTTTTTACACCCTGAAATATTCAATAGCCTGACAAAGTTGAAGCACTTTACATTTTCTCCCGGAATCATGTCTTTGCATTAATAGTCACTATCTTTAACATAAAGAAGTTACTTTTCAATTTCTCATATGTTTTTACATCAACTAAATTCCACGATAACTTAAAAAAAATTCAAATTGAACATTTTATAAATGTTGGTGGGTAAAAAAAACCCACCACTCTATAGTTGTACATATGCTCTATGTCCCAGGCTAGTTTTCTGAAAGTGTGAGCTGTTGTAAATGGGAGAATAATCCCATGTCAGTTTCTGCCTTAAAAGATTCTATGCTTATAACTTGGAAACAGGCCTTCTGTTTTCAACTAGTCGTTTTAGAGGAACTGGCCCTGACTTTAACAATATTATTGAAATATGTATATCAGGGGTATTATGGTCTGGTTACTGTATATTTGTTTCCCCTCATAGATTAGATAGTCTTTACGTTTTTATTAGACTCAGATGATACTGTTTTTACTTCATTCTAATAAGTAAGTAGTGAGTTATGAAGTCTACAGGAATGAGGGGTGAGGGGTATTTTAGTCCATTCAGTAGTATCATTGAGTGACTAAATAAAAGGAGTGCTGCTGTCTCCTGTGCAGCTTCTCTCAACTTTTCTTCTTCTCTCCTTCTCTCCTCTCTTACACTTCATTATCTCCAACTTCTACAAATAATAAATAAAAGAAATACTACAGAAAAGAAAACAAGGAAATGACCTGTTTGAGTAGTAACAAAGATAAATGGAATAGAATAAATGAAATGCTTGTGAATTTAAAGTAAAATAAAAATCAGCAAAATTGTCTATATAGGCAGCTGTTGACAGGTCCATGCTTGTAGGTTTTTCACCTGCTTGATATAGATGCTTTTTCCTGAATAGTTTGGACCAGTAACAATATTGACCCTTCCTGATAAAACACATCTATAAAGGTCACAAGTCATTTTTGACATGTTATGAATAAGAAAAAGACTGAAACTAATTACCATCATGAACCTATTTCAAAAAAAATTACCATCATGAAGCTACTTCAAAAAAAAAATTACCATCATGAAGAATCCTTGTATCATTAGGAACAAATGTTTCCACTGTCATTTCCTGCAAGACATGTCTGTAGGGTCCACTGAATCACTTTCACCAATCAGAGAATCTTGTTGAAACCATAACATGGTTCGTAGAGAATTACAGATCTCACATGACAATTAGATTATTCATACCTTCCATTTTGTATGCTGAGAATTGTATCTTCAGTCAAAGTGGGTCTCACGTACTTGTTTTGACGTGCAACCAATGCGAGAGACAGAAAGCTACAAGCATGACAGTAAGCGTGAAAGAACTAATCAATAAGAAAAGAGAATTTCTTGTGTTTTGATAAAAAAGAAAGAGCCGTTGCTTCATATACTAAAGAAAGATTGAACATATAACTGAGTCAAATAATCATTATAGTATTAATACCAGTCAAGTTCAGCAGCAAAGTTAACAGCTTTCTGCAGATGTGGTGAAAAAAGAAGTATGTGAGACACCAAGTCTCTTGTGATCACTCTTTCCAGATCTGTAACAATGGCAGTAGAAAAACATGAAAACTAAAAGTTGAATAACTAGAGAAAGCACACAAGAATCTTAGGACAACATTAAGTGCAAGATTAGTGAAGCAGAAAACCTAGATAATGAAATAGATCATCCAGAATTTCTATGAAGAAAGGTTTAGAGAAAGACATGCTTGATTGGATAAAGAGTTCATTAAAAAAAAACAGCCTTCTAGATCCATTGCATAACAAAAAACACAAAAAAGAAAGTTTTGTAGCAGAAAGGAGTTTTAGCCAGTAGATGTTGGATACTCTTCATTATTAGGCAAGTACTAATAATAGTGTTCTTCTTAGACAATAATTAAAGTGTTCTTCTGGCTATTCATTTCTGCCCAGCTTTATATTTTCACAGTTTTGTTTTCGTTTTTCCCCCTAAAACAGACATCCATCCTTTTAAAAAGCCTCACAATTAGTAGATTCTGAAGGGACATACCTGTTGACTGTAGTGGTAGAGCAATGGGGAAGGTGAATGTTTTCTTTTGTAAAGAGAGATAGGTCACCAGTTTGAAAACATGCAGGTTAACAACATCTCTCATTTTCTTCTCTCTTTTTTCTCAATTCTTTTTCTGCTGTTCACTTATCTATTTTTAAACGATCCTAATTCTGTTGATTTTGATTGGATTTTCCAAACCCTAGACTAGAATTACTGCAATTCTCTCTACGTGAAGGAGCGGATGAAGTTTGATATAGACCTTTCTTCTCACATTAATCTTTCTAGGATCTTTCAAGTCTAAAGTTTGTTTTAGGGTTGATAATTTTTTTACACCAATATGTCCCTTCATTCTTGTTCAAGTATATAAGAAATTACAGAAATCGGAGTCTTACCTAGAGTATGAGACCTAGTTTGATTAGAATTTGTGTTTAGTAAATTTTATTTTATTTTGTTTGGGGCATGATGGGTCACCGACTGAAAATGTCAGATTCCACTATGCTGAGGTCCATGCCCTCCTCCAAGGGCTGAATGTGTATAGAAGACACTTCTCAAGTCCAGATATTGTTGAAGATGACTCCAAGACCATTATATCTTGAGCCAAGGGCTAAGGGCAAGGGCAGCATGCCTGGAAATTCGATCAGCAATTTATGCAAAATGAGGAACTTACGGTTCCTTTGACGGTTAAATGGTTGCTACAGTCACCCAAATCATTGACCAAAAACTTGCAAATTCGGGTCATTCACAGCCTGGTTTGGTGGTCAATTTAGAGGATGGACTTTCTTGATTGTACTTTTTGTTTTATTGCTTTGTCTTTGCATTGTTCTACTCGTAAGTTGTGTAAAAGCTTTGTTCAGCCTCTTTTCTTTTGAATAAAGTTTCACTATTTCATTTAAAAAAAGATTATAGTGAAGCCTTGTTGGGTCGAGAGAGAGATACTCTCTCTCATCTTACTCATTATTCCTTCAATGGAACTCTAGAATTCAACATGGTATAAGAACAGATTCTACAGTCCTACACGCTATTACTAGGAATATAAAACTGAAAAGTGCTAGCCATGGAACCTACGAAAGTTGAAAACAAACACTGTTAAGTGTGAAAAAGTCCCACATTGAAAAGTGCTAAGAAAAGTTAATGAGTTATAAGGTTGAACAATATGCTTCCAAAGTTGCTAGTCGTTTTGGGATGGAACGGGCTCAATCCAACAGTGGTATCAGTGCAGGTTATATGAATGGGCCAATGCCAATTTGTGCTCCCTAGGTTATTTGTGAGTTGTGGGATCCATGAGGTGAGAACTAGATTATTTTTTTGTTGTGTGCTCCAATGGTGGTATATGTTGGATTAAACTTGGTTTCATCCCAAAATGACTAGTCACTTAAGATGCCCATTACTCAACCTTATAAACCATTAACTTCTATTTGTACTTTTCTTAGCACTTTTCATTGAAGGACTTATTCACATTAATAATCTCCCTCACGTCTAGGCGTACATAGAATGAACTTGAGACGTGAGCACAAACTCCCAATCGGGTACACAACATACAAATAACCTGGGGAGCACAAATTAGGCCTTGGCCACACGCACAACCTCCTTTGATAGCACTATTGAATTAAACTTGGTTTCATCCTAAAATGACTAACTACTTGGGAAGCCTATTGCTCAAACTTAGAATCCATTTTTCCTTGGCACTTTTAGAACTTTTTCCCACTCAACAATTACCAGTCCACATAAGTACTTTCTTCAATGTTCCTTTCCATCAGTGTCCAAAACTATGTTTTGAATGTTTTTACCTTTGAAGAAAAAATTGATGCTCCAAAGCTTCCTAAGCTAGTTGGAACTGTCACGGAATTATGCAACATCTTCTTTCTTGGTTTCTAGGTCTTAGCGTTTCAAAGGAAAAAGGTCATGATCAAGGTTTCATGGTTGCCAAGGGCTATTTATGCATTAGATAGCTGCGGATCTCTCCATTGAAGGAACCCTAAAACCTCCATTCTAGAATCACAAGTCTATGACCTTTTTTCCCAAAAAAAGGATTCTGCCCTCTTTTACAAAATTTGCCATAAATAACAAGTCTCTAGGGTTCTATGAACTACAAAAACATCCAAAAGGCCTCATAATTGACTTCTTTTTTTCCTTGAAATTGGCATGACTTTATTAAGATAATAAAAATTACAGCAATAGAGGGGGAGAGGGAACCTCAAACACTAGAATCCCCAACAGCAATACAAAATCTTGAAACACCAAATTTTGCTAAATCATCAGCAGGATAATTATCGGATCTTAAAACATATTCAAAATTGACTATTTGATGCTGGATACTTTTAGGTTGTTGGATTTAAGGAGAGAGAGAGAGAGAGAGAGAGAGAGAGATTCAATCAACATACCGAGGATTTTATGATAAATATCTCCAAAAAGGTTATCCAATTCTCTTGTCTTGGAAGTATGATAGAAAAATTTCCTCTCATCTCGATTGGCATCTGAAAACTAAGTCAGCCTACATCATTTTCTTCTTGTGACATACTTGTAAGTCTTGACTGAAAATTTGTGTAGAACCCATTTAACTAAAGATCAAACAAGTTGGTCAGGTTTAGCCCAAGCAACTCAATCACACTTTTGAAATTCAGGCTTGATGTACTTGTATATGGATCTGAGCTTTCAAGGTTGCTGGGTACATCTAAAAGTCAATACTTACTGCAAATTCAAAATCTTGAAGTTTCCCCAGGGTGGCTTCATCAAGTTTGTCTTCAAAAATACACATCAGATATCCTGAAAAGATAAAACCAAGAATTAATCCTACAAATATGTTACGGTCAAGGGATACAATGAGCCCACTGTGTTACATCTTAGAGACAAAAAAAAAACAACTAAATAAGATTCAATGATACACAACTACAAGCATAAAATGTTATCAGTTTCACATCCTAGTTAATCAATCAGGCTTCAATCTGGCCCAAAGTCATTTCTAGACTCAAAGAAAGCTTTGCCATTAATGAAGCACTGGTATATCATTGGGGCTTTATACAAGATTAAGGATGAGAATTAGGGCTAGGAAAGAGAAAAATGAAAAAGAAAAACCAAGGAGAGGTTGCTGAAGAAGAAAGGAGAACAGGGAGGAAAGGGAGAACGAAGATATTTTAGGGGGTATTAGGATGGTGTTCATTGAGTAGTGCTTGATTTCTCGTCTAATTTTTAACAACTCACAGAGTTATGTATGTTCAGACAATTTGGTCACTCCGCTATAAGAGAAGTTTTTTTTTTTTTTTTTGAAAATCTACTATATACAGTTTAATCTCGTTAAGAGTAATAGTACTTTAGTCTTTGTTTAACCATCACTTCAGTAACCAAATAAAAAGAGATTAGAGACAAATCTTTCCCCCCATCCAGATTTCTTTCCACCAAAGGGAACAAACCCCATTGCTCCTCTTTGTATTGTTTTTCATCTTATTACTTGCTGATTTTAAAGTTTATAAACTATATAAGAACATTTATACATCAATGACATGCAATAGCTTAGATATTATCTAGGGGTGGAACAATAAATAAATAGAAAACATGATTACCTACGCACCAAAAATAATCATACCCTTACCAAGAAACAAGGAATTAAAATAATCCTAAGTGACACGTAAGTTCACTTTTTCCATGTGGAAAGGATGGCAAAACTTTGCAACACACAGTACTATAAGTGCAACTACTTAAGTTTAAGAAATATACAAATCTTCTAAGAGAAACAGTTCAAGAATTGAAGACTAACCTATTTGATGTACATACACAACGTGTGGAACAAGCTTTTTTCCATGAATCGGGAGACGTTGGATTTCAATAGACGAGACCTGCCATTAAAAAGGTAACTGAGAAAATTTTGCATATTTAAACTCAAAGAAGCTAACCGATTTGAAAATAGTTATAAAAAAAAATGCAGACAAAAGCAGTCTCTTGACAATTCTTTAAAGTAATGGCTTTAAAACCTTATATTTGTTCTCAATTAAAGGCAAGTGCTTCTCAACCTAGGCTCAACCTTCCCAAAGAAGGGAGTTAGGAAATGAAACAGAAGAATATTGGACGGAACAGTAGTGAATAGTAATCTGGAGCCCTATGTGCTGAACGCATCTCCAAAATAAGAAAACAAATTCTCAAAGATAGTTCTTGAACTAGCTGTGTCGCATCAGTGAGACATTAAGAGTAATGAAGCTATAAAGTGGAAAGTTGAGAAGAAATAGAGAGAAGAAGAGAGAGGAAGGAGAACACAAGAGAGAAAGGGCGTGCACTCATTGAGGGGTTTGGAATTTGTTGAATTTCTGGAGAAGAAAAATAATTCATTGATTGTTGTAAATTAAGTACACCGAGTCTCTAGTTATATTAGAAAGAATATATAGAATCTGAACTAAATGTAGTTACCAATATCTCTGTTACACCCAAAGTAAAACTTTTAAAAGATAAGTCTAATAATACTAAAATTCCTCCTTGACTGAACCTTCTTCCCATGAGACTCCTTTCCATGAGAGTCATGTAAGATACTTTCATTTTTGTTCTTCAACACTCCCCCTCAAGCTAGAGTTTGTAACTTCAGCTTCCAAAAGAAAAAGATTCTTGGTCTTCAAACTAGGTCTTTAAATTTTTGTGGCCAAAAAATTCTCCATCGTGCTCTCCCCCTAAGATATTTTGGTCACATAAAATTCATCATAACATTTGAAATTAAATACCTCTTTCTTCTACTTCTTCTACTTCTCCCCCTCAAGCTGGAGATGAAAATGACATAAAGACTCAGCTTGGACAAAACAAATATAGGAAAAGAAAAGTCACTCGTAGTTGAACGACAAAGATCATACACCAATAAGAAAACGTCAAAGTCTGAAAAATCCGATAAATTTTAAAGGCAGAAAACGACCCAATGTTAGGCACAAAAAAGAAACTACTCACAACTTAAGAGTAGCTCAGAAAAACTCACCAATTGGGTGAATAAAAAGACTTGACTCGCAAGTTGGGCACACTCTTATTGTTTGTAGGTAGTGGATCTATAGGCATGCTCTGAAGTGATAAAAATAATGAAAATTGAAGATATACAAGAGTCTATAGACATGCTCTGACACGAGCCTTGGTGGACCTCGAGAGGGAGGAGAACTGCCCTATCTCCGATCTGGAGAGCTATTTTTCCTCTTCTCTCACTATTCCGCTCGGGCATTAACTTCCATGTTGGTAATTGTCGCTTGATTCGCTTCTGGGAGGATTGGTGGGTTAGCTGTGGGCCTTTGAAGGCTTCCTTCAGTAGCATTTGGCGGGCCTCCACACTGTGTTGCCTGTCGATTGCGGATGCTTGGGGTTCGGGAGCATGGGATCTCCAGCTTCGTTGTGGTCTTGATGATGCAGATGCTCTTCTCTCGCCTGTTGGAGGTGATTTCCTCCTCTAGGCCTCATGGTGCTTTGGATGACTCGCTGGTTTGGTGAACGGAGGTTAGTGGTATGTTTTTTGTCTCCTCCGCCTACTCCCTCATTAAGGGATGGACTTCAGCAACCTCCAACCATGAGGTGGCTTTTATTTGGCGTCTTTCAGCTCTCCCGAAGGTTAAATTTTTCCTATGGAGTGTCGTGCTTAATAAAACTCTCACTGCAATCAACCTCCATCGCCATGGTAATCTCAGTGTGTGCACGTCTTGCCACCTCCATGTATCCTGCCCCTTTTCTTGGTCCGTTTGGATGAGCATTCTAAGTCGATTCGGACTTCAGCTTTGCTTGCCGAATGACATCATCTCTGTTGGGGGCTTGCTCCTCGGGGCTCCCTTCCCTAAATTGGGAAGGATGATCATTGCCTTCATCCCCTAGGGTATTTGGAAGGAACACAATAATAGGCACTTCAGCGCCAAACATCTTTCTCGAGATCGGGTCACCTCCTCCATCATTGGCCTCATCTCCTTGTGGCTTCATTTCATCATTTTAGGAAGGGGTTTTCTGCTCTCTTTAGGCTCTCACTCAGGGACAATTGGAGTATCATTGCTCAGATGGAAGCCCAGACGAAGCCTTCCGCTATGCAAGAATGGCAACCACCTGATTCAGGCTTCATCACGCTAAATTTTGATGGCGGCTCTCTTGGCAATACTAGCATGGCTGGTTATGGTGGTGTCTTTCATGATTCAGGTGGCAACCAGCTCATGTCCTATTCTGGACCTATGGGCATATCTAACTCCACTATTGACGAGCTTCAGGCCCTCCTCAGAGGCCTCATCATCTTCAGCAAGCACTTCTCCTATCTGCTCCACATTGAGGGAGACTCTGTAGTGATTGTTGGTTGGTTCTCCTCTCCTACTTCTCTATCGTGGCATCATTGGGATGTTTATTATTTTGTATTAGAGATTCTGCCCCACTTTACCTGTATTTGGTCCCATGTGCCCAAATCTGCAAATTCTGTTGCGGATGGTTTTGCTAAGCAGGAAGCCTCTCTCCATGCCCTTGTTGTAAGGGGAAGGCCTCCCTAGTTTGTTGTTTTGCTTCTTGGTTTAATAAAATCATCACTTTCTCAAAACCCCGTATTTATTGCAAAAAAAACCCGTGTTTCATGAATGGACGAAATACATTGAAGTTTATTGTCACTTCCTTCGACATGTTGTGATGAAAAATGAAGCCATCACCCCTACGTGCGGTCTGGTGATTAGATTGGAGACATGTTTATTAAAAGCACTAGGCAAACGTGAATTCGGTGTGTTCTGCAGCAGGGTAGGCCTAATGGATATATATATGTTCCAGTTTGAGGGGGAGTGTTAGAAAATCTACTGAAGGACAATTTCATCATTTTACACTTCCTACAAAGTTCAACAGCTACAATAACCTACTCTATGTGTCTAGTTTTATCTCTAGTTCAAGTTTCATAATTTGAGCATGTAAGGAGATATAGGGATTTAAGTGTTTTAAGTGGCTAGGGGCATTTTTATAATTGTTTTTCAGGACTATAAAAGTCTTGGGGGTCAAACTTGACCCCCAGCGAGTAATTCAGAACTCTGATTTCTTTCCCTTTTTTCTCTCTCTCTCTCGTTCTCCAAAACCCTAAAGTTCACTCTTTTTCAATATCAATGACATATTTCTTTTGTGTCAGAAAAATTCCTACTTCACTCAAGTCCTTGGTTTCAAAATATTTTGCAAGATGTTCCTTTACCTCTTCAATACTTGAATATTACTTCTTTGTTAATTTCTAGGGTCTTCTCTCAGGATTACTAAGGTTTAGAGACGAACAAAGAAAAAGAGGGGAAGAGAGAAAGAAGAAAAGCCCGAACCCATGGGATAGAAGAAGAGGATAAAGAGAGCAATCATAAGAGAGGAATTGGAACCAAGAAAGGCTAGAGAAGGATGTTCTCATCCACGCCCTTTTGGTTGTATTTATAGTTGTAGGAAGATGTTTACAATGTCAATAATGCCCTTAGGCCTACACCCCTTGAAAGAAAAAAGACATAAAAAGACACATACAAACTTGTATAATTACAAAGTCGTGCTACCTTTTATTGGAGAGTTATCCTATTCACCCTTATGCCATCGTACTACACATGGATGTCAATTTAATGCTCCCCTCAAGCAGGTGCATATACAACATAATTTCCTAACTTTATACATGAGTCATGAAGAGTTGTTGTTGTTATGGCTTTGGTGAAGATGTTTGCAAGTTTATTTCTTGGAGAAATATAGTGCATAGTAATATTTCTAGCCTATAGTTTTTCTTTGATAAAATGGTAGTTATGTTCGATATGCTTAGTTCTTTCATAAAAAACTAGGTATGTGGCAATATGAATTTTTGTGTGATTGTTACAGTGAAGTGGCATAGGTGCCTTGAAAGAAAACCTCAATTCTAATAACTCACAACAATTGGCAATGCTCTGATACCACGTAAAATATAGAATATAAGAAGAAAGAGAAAAAAGAGAGAGAATGAAGAAAGAGAAGAAGAGTGCGACTAATTCCCTGCATTAGTTATGGTAAGAAAACAACCCTTTTTTCTATTATATAATCACTTAATTGATAAGCAAGCAAAGTTATAATAATGCCCCTTCTGCACTTAAACCTATCTTAACTCCCTACAAACATATTAGAATAAAAAAAGAAAAAATAACTACATAAACTCCAACATGAAAGTACGCTTATTATAAGCCTATGAGGGAGATATGTCAATAGTGAAATGACCAAACTACCCTTTACACGAATTTCAACAAATTGAAGCTCCTATTTCACTTCCAAAATTTAACTTGAAAATATTTTCCTTCTCCAACAATCAAAGCTTCAGCCAAGGAAAAAACACAATTCTCTTTTCAATCCTCTTGGTGCCCTTTCATTCCAAATAGCTCCATAACTTCCTTGTTGTCTAGCTCTACAACTATAATTTCTCTCCTACTTTTGTTAAGGAATAGTCCTACATGGATTACTGAGAACAAATATGTTGAGTTTATTAATTAGGAAAGAGATTTCCTAGACCCAATTTCACAACTTTAATAGGGGAAAGGGAAAAAATTCATTCTTTTCTTCCATCATTTCTATCACCTTATAAGACATATGATTAGCGAGGTCTTCCCAATCCATGACTAATGGAACCCAATAATATACAAATGCGAGAACGCAAGAAATGCTACATCACTATTACTGATATTGTTGATAGAGGCAAGAAACAAAAAGTTGAAAATGAAATGGAAGCAAACGGTGAGATCTATTAGGGAAAGCTGACTTAACAACAAAGACAGAATATCATTTCAAAAAAAACAAAGACAGAATATGATAGAATAGTAGGATATTTAGCATATCTATAGTATGAAATATGACGTCTATGCTGATGATTATAATAATTATATAAACTGATTGCATTTTAGTGGATGACATATTCAACATTAGAAGATAGCAGACCCTAACCAAGAGCTTTTTGGCTTGATTACTTTTCTTTTCTTTTTACCCTTACAATTCTAAAAATGATATGTTCTAAAGGAGAAAATTATTACATGATATGACACCATACTTTGAACATGGTGACAGCTGATAAAGTGAGAGGGCAGACCAAAGAAGCGTTTGATCTCAAGTAAAGAGTTTAATGGAGCACCTACCTGTATGAGGTTTTAGTGGGTAGGAATGTTTATTAAATAGCATTTTGTTAGGTTTGCCACTATGATTTCTGCAATAAATTAAAGTCAAGTGTACCTCCTCCAGAAATTCTGGCAACTCCTCATACATGGTTCTCAGCTCATCCAGCTACACAATAGACAATGGATAAAAGCTCTTTAGAGTACAAAATCTCCTCACAAGATTAAACAATAATGTAAGTGTAGTTTAATATCATGTTTTAAAAAATTATATTCTCCTATAAGTATAAACTTCCTCTATATTTCACAAACTCAAAAGCATATAAAAGAAAGAGTCAAACAAGAAGACTAACACATAAAAATAAATAAATAAATCTGCACCAATAGCCAAAGTTGAGAATGTAAAACAGAGACAATTGTTCAAGCAAATGAAAATTTTCTGAGTCACTAAAAGCTCCAATTCCTAATTTCTTACTTATGGTGCAATGTGTAAAACCAAAGTCAATGAGACCATGTTTTTTAAAACTTCAAGACCATGTTTTTTTTTTTAGAAGAAAAAAAACTTCAATATATCAAACTTTTCGGTCAGTAATCAATTGCACAAAAATTTATGATTAATTAAAGTAGAAAAGTCAGATCATAATCTATGGAAACTAAGATTTGAATTTTTCTTTATCATAATGTATCTATTCAGATGTTCCATCCCTCGAAAATTCCTTCAAAATATAATCTCTTTTGCAATGTGTTCAGGGGAAAAGAGAAAGATCTGAACAATTCATGCATTAACAATCAGTATACATGTTCATCTATCCTGACTTTCTATCATGGCATATTGTTGTCCTGACAGTTTTAAACTGTAAGCCACCAAAAGTACCACAGGAAGTCCCAGAAAAACTTCCACGTGTTTGCTTCTTGCAGAAGAAAGTCAAAAAGTAACATTTAAAACAATATCAGGAAAAACTTTTTGCATCAGTATTGTCAGTATTAGATTTAGAAGAGAGGATGTATTTTATGTTTCCCAAAAGACTATTTTCATTTTAACAGAAGAAAAAAACGAGAAAAAACACCATCATATAGGCTAAAGTAAAGGTAAAATTTATAATTGTGATACTCAGAAAATTAGAACTTTGGCTCAATGGTCACATGGGGGAGCTTTCTAGTAGAGGTCATGGGTACAATTCTCACAAGAATATGGTGTTCGACACCCAAAATAAAATAAAAAACAGCAGTTACAAAAATCAGGTAATATTACATTACAGGAAACATAATTGATGTTTGGTCCGAAAGACAATATTGACGAATCCCATTAGTTTTTTTAAGATATTCTTAAATAATTCCAATAAACATATTTCATATGGTGAAGAATCCAAAGGACATAATGTCTAAGACCTTTTTTTTCTCTAACTCATGCAAAAACCAGCAAAATACATTGAATCAGTGATTACTTCTTTTTTCTCGCTCATGCAAAGCCAGCAAGATACATTGAATCAATGATTACAAGTTTTGAAAAGAAAAAGGAATCGAAGATAAAGAATACAACATTTAACATGAAAACTCAAATTCTAAGCAATGAGTAAAATCAGTAGGAAACAAAACCTCTTCACAGAAGCCCTCTTTAACCATGGTTTCATAATCCTTCTCCTTACTTTTATTAACATCAATGATGCCCATAACCTAAAAAAATGTGAAGAAGTATCCGAAGTTAAGGAACATACTACTAGATATTGAAACACAAGTAAAAGAACATCTGACCACATAAATAGCTCTTAAAATCACTTAATGGAAACAAATTCTGCAGGTGACAAAATAATAATAATTACCATTTTCCTCAAAGGGTCCAACCAAATCTGACCTGTTTATTATTAGGGTCAAGTATGTAGACCCAAACCCAGACCTTTTGGGTTAGGTTTGTTGTGGTCAATGCCATTAAAAAATATAAAATTTCAAAACATAAAGTTGTAAAAAAATATTTTAAAAAGGAAAATGAAGTTCAGAGTAATGTTTTATCAATAGATATCCACCTGTGAGTATAAGAACCAACCAGGTCCAGTCAAGTTTGGTACAATTCAGTCTGGTTATGCTGCTCAAGAATGTATTTTTGCTAGCAATACTGCTCAAGAAAGACCTTCAGAATCAGACCCTACTCAATTATTAATCGGGTGAGGTATAGAAGCCAGAACCTACACTTTTGTAACAATGATAGCTACAGTTGGGGCAAATAAAATGTCTCAGGTTGGGTTAGGTTATTTGGTTGAGCCAAATTTTTTAGATATAACAAATAGCACACAGTAAGTCAATTTATAGCATCAAGTTATCATATTGGTTAAGAGTGGCTCTTTTTCGGTGTCTTCCGCCTATCTTGCTATTCGTGGATGGCTCTCTCACAACTCCAGACATACGGTGGAGTTCACCTGGCGCCTCAACACCCCCCAAAAAGTAAAGTTCTTCATGTGGTGCACCTGCCTCAACAAAATTTTCTCTACTGATAATCTTATAAAATGCGGCCAGCTTGGGGTGGACCTCATTTGCCCTTTTTGTAATGTAGCTAAGGAAAATGTCAGCCACCTGCTCCTTTCATGCCCTTTCTCATGGGAGATTTGGACGTCGATTATCAGCCGCATTAGGTTCCAATTCTACTTTCCTGTGGATCTTCCTGCAGCCTGTCGGATGTTTGCAAGGACTACCATCCCCGGTCTTAGGAGAATAATGATCTCAGCTTGCTCGGCTTTTATTCCTTGGGGGATCTAGCTAGAGCGCAATCAAAGGAGGTTCAATTCCTAAGAAAGAATCGTTGAAACCATCTCAGGTACTATTCCTACGTGGCTTCAATCTCGGAAAGCCTTCTCCCCCTTCTCGGGATCTCCCAATAGAAACAATTGGGGTTGTTTTGCCCAGCTCCATACGAATTCTAAATCCCTGGTTGTTTCTGAGTGGACCCCGCCACCTGCTAGAGTCCTTAAATTAAACTTTGATGGCTCCTCCCTCGACAACCCTGGTCTAGCTGGTTTTAGCAGAGTGATTCGTGATTCTTTTGGGAACCAGATCGTCTCTTTCACTGGCCCTCTCGATATTGTAGATTCTATGACGGTCGAGCTACATGGTCTTCTTAATGGGCTCTGTGCTTTCTGCGATCACTATGCTAGGCTCATTCACATTGAGGGAGACTCTAAGGTGGTAATCCGCTGGTGCAAACATTCTTCAACGCCCCGTGGCATCATTAGGACATCTTTTTTGAAATTATGGAAATTGTTAATTTGTTTGATTGTTTTTGGTCTCACATCCCGAGATCAGCAAATTCTATGGCCGGTTGTTTGGCCAAGAAGGAAGCTTCCTTGCAATCTCTTGTTGTTAGGGTTTTTTTTATGAAGAGAGCGTATATTGATAAGACAAAAAAGAAAATTACAAACCTAGCCTTGGGGGCCTGTCTCCACAACAAAGTGTTGGAGAGAAATGCCCGCCTTGGCTTGGGAGTTTGCTAGGTGATTAACAGAGTGTGGAATGTGATTCCATTTATAGGTTAATGGGGAAATAAATTACATATTTCATTGAACATATCCCAATGACGCGATGAGCGGTGGCCATGGTTTGCACACCAATTGATGACCACTTTTGAATCACCTTCAACATAAAGGGGACCAGAAAGGCGGCTAGAGAAGATTTTGAGACCATGCAAAAGCCCTGAGAGTTCTGTTGTGGTAGAGTCTGAGGTGCCAAGTGGGCCTGCATATGAGAAGAGAAGGTCACCATTTCCATTGTGGATAACACCACCGTATCCAGCTGGTCTCGGGCAGCCGAGAGCACTTCCATCAAAATTGATTTTAGTGTGCCCGGAGGGAGGGGGGCCCATGGAGCCATTGATGGGGGGTGAGAGGGCAGAGACATCCCAGCGATAGACTGCCAGTTTCCTCTGAAGTTTGAGTCACTGAATTTTCTGAATTCTTTTTTACTAAGGAGCCAGACAGAAACTTGGCTAGAGATTTGTTCAGTCAAAACCTCAATAGGACAAATTTTGAATTTGAATTTCCTCCTATTACGTTCTTTCCAGAGAGCCCAGATTATATGACCAATGCAACAAGAAATTATCATTTTTCCTAACTTTGGAAGTTTTGAACTAACGAGAGAAAGGACAGTGTCAGCAATGTTTTCGGAGGCACAGTATTGGAGGCCAATTTTGTTGTTAGGGGTTAGCCCCCCCTTTTCTTTCCGTTTCTTTTAATAAAATCATCCTTCATCAAAAAATTGTCATATTGGTTATTTTAAAAGCTCTAGTGCAACTTTTATCTAATTTTCGTAGTAGGGACTTTATTACAATTTCGTAGGTGTAAGGGTCTTTACTGTAAATATTTAAAGCCATATAAAAAGCATGTTTCTCCAATAATGAAGGGAAAATAATAATTGGGTGGTCTTTTGTCATAAAGAAGCTTATGCAAATTAACGAAAATAATTATTATTTTCTCAAACTCGTTGTATGAAAGGATAATCTCTTGGATTCTTGCATTCCCTTTTCTATACTTTCAAATAGAAGAGTCCACACTGAGGATGGATTATATCATTGACAAGATAAGAGCCTTCCATTCATGCACCTAGAGAGAACTGTTTGCAAGTTATGTTTTTCAAGGAGCCCATGCTAATTGACAAAAAATTTATCCAAAGGAATAATTTTGATATGATTTTGAAGATACTCTCGTCCCACAGTTCTTGCGGAAGGCCCACAATTTGGATCCATTGGCCAAGGCGAGTCAATGCAAAGATGGGTTCCAGTCCCGGACGGAAGATATAGGGGCTGAGACAAGGTGCCGAACAGCCATCCATTGATCCCCAAGTGAAAGAATAGTGACCATGCACTCACCAGGACAGAGGTAAGAGGACTGCGGTTTGTAGTCGAGGTGCACTTGTCAAGAGAACCAGTCTGAGATGGTCAGGCCGTTGGTAGGTGAGGCGTTCGATGCAACCAAAGCTGCACATTCCAGTCTGTCAAGACCAGAGCAAAGTAGGTGTGGGGAGACCAAGATGGCTGGGTGGTCCTGGCCAGAGGCCATCTGAGATTGGTGATTCAAGTTTTTTGGAGATGAAAAAAGGTGGGGGAGCTGGGACATGAGGCGGGATGAAGTTGGGGGCAGCGGGGGTGGGGATTAGTTGGCGGCAGGGAGGGGAGGAAGTGTCGGAGGCATTGGGTAAATTGGGTCCAGCTAAAGGAGGTATTTGTGGCCTCTGAAATGGTTATGTGAGCCATAGTGATTCGGTCCCAGTACTGGACAATGTGGCAGTCGGCAGCGTTTCTCCGGTGGATGGTGAGTAAACTGAATCGCCAAGGTCCAGTCCAGAGCTCTTTGGACCTCGGGGGAGTCGTGATCAACTTTGGTAGCTTCCATGAACAGGGAGATGAATGAGGTGCATGCTGCAATTGGTATGGTGATGAAGGCACAGTGAGCTCGTCTTGCCGTCACCTGAACACGAGTGGCATGGAGCGCCACTCGAGCGATCGACAAAGTGGTAGGGCCATACGCGAAATGAAAGGAGGCAGTGGGGGCGTCGTAGAGTCGCAGGAGTGCTGGTGTGAAGTCTGTCGTCAGTGAACGATGGTTCAGGCGTCGATTTCGTCTTCTACGGTCCTCAAAGCGTGTCGCGAAAAGTTGGGCCCAGAAGTCCTCTCTGCATCATCTGCATTGTGGCGGTGAGGTGAGATCAGACTGCAGGCGGGCCGTCAGTCATCTTCGGCGGTGTTGTCTAGTGCTCGCCAGGAACGAGAGTCCAACGGGTCATCGGGCTTCATCCCCGAGAGCGATGGGGGGTGTCTGCAATGGTCGCCACAATCGAGAGGAGTTTTCAATCGGGGACAACGATCGCCTCTCTCCCTCTCTCTCTCTCTCTCGTCGCTCGTCTCTCATTTTTCTATTATGTCCAACCCTCTCATGACTCTGAGATTAAGTTACCCATATGATTCTGCACCCTTGGATCCATAAAGAAAATATTACAAAGAACAAGTATCAACTCACCAGTTCATAAACATAAACCAGCTCTGTAGAAATGGATGAAGTTGCCTGCAATACAGATGAAAAAGAAAGCAGTAAAGACAAAAATATAATGTTGATAAGCTTACAAAAGTATCATACTGGATAGGAAAAGTTGCTACACCTACACAACCTCTTGGACAATGTCTAAATTGAAATAGTCATTTCTCTCTTTAAGATGATCTGAAATTCCGACTTCAAAAATCCTTTGAATGTGGAGCAGTCCAGAAATGCTCTGCAGGGAATCATTGAGTTCTTGAGATTTAGAGTAATTGATGTGCTGTTTTACCAAGGGAATTAAGTAAGATTTAAAAGAAAGAATCTCAACAAGCTTGTCCATGATTCAGAACATAGAAGCCATTTTAAAACAAGCCTCTGAGAGCTCCACAAGTTAATTGTGGATCATGTATATGAATTCATACTTGAATTGTGTCCTGTGGAGGTCTATTAGCAACATTGTATGGAAGCAATTTTTATGGAACTTGAAACTTGACACATCTTTCTCTTAACAAAGAGATTATGTTAGTTTTATTACAAGAGAAAGAAAAAGAAAAAAATAGAAGGATAAGAGGGCAGCAGGAAGACAAAAGAAGAGGCAAAAGGCAAAGAGAAGAAGGCAAAAAGAGATGAAAAAGTATCAAATTTTCACTTGATTCTCAGACAATGTCATTTGTTAAAGTTCAGGAGTATTTTGGTAATTTACTAGTGTATCTGTATTCTGAAGTTCTAGTTAAGAAGATGTTAATTAGATATGATCACTAATGTAATTTTTGTCTTTTTTCGTTGTTGTTTATGGCTGTAAGTGAGATAAATTTAATAGGATTAATATGGTCATTTTTTCTGTCATTTTTTCTTGTAATCACCCTAACCAGACTGCATTGAACTTTTTTTCAATGCAGTCATTCTCTCTTCTTTCTTCTTCTCTTCCACTTTCTTCCTCCAAAACTCTTCCTTTTTTTCTTAGCTTTCTTGATATCAGAGCAATCGATCAGTTTGGTGTGAGTTTTTGACAAATCTCTTATTCTCCTCAAAACTACAAACTCTTCAGAAAGAGGGATTCTCCATAATTGCAACTGATTGAATTTAAAGGTTAGGCTTTTTTTCTGTTTCTTTGTGCCATAACACTAGGATTTATTTCTTGTGCTGTCATTTTTTTTTAACTGATGAGGTTTTATTTGTTAAAATCTATGTAAAGGTATTTTGTTAATTTCCTCTACTAGTTTACATATTTGGAGATAGCTATAGGTTATATTTCATTTTAGGAGCTTATGGTCCAATTTTGATGAGATTTGGAGTTGAATTTATTCAGTCATGAAGAAAGAGGCTATTAGGGGCATTATTGTAATTTGGAAAATGTCTCGCTTAAGTTAATAAAAGGGGCATTATTCCTCTTTCAAGGAGTGCTACTTCACACACTCTTTCTTCATTCTCTCTCTATTTTCTCTTTCTCTCTCTTCCTTCTCCAATCCCTTACTTTTTTCGTGGTATTAGAGCAATAAGGTCCTGTTTCACACTTTTATAGGTGTTCCTCTTCACCTTCATTTCACCCACCTCTCCCCAACAGCTGCGTCCCTTTTGGAATCTCCTTTCTCCCATGGTGAAGTTGAGCGGGTGGTATTAGGCATGGTTAATGATAGGGCCCCGGGTCCTAATGGTTTCAATGAGAATTTCTTCAAAAGAGTTGGTTATTAAGTAGGATATATTTTCAATCATTCAAGGTTTCTATGAGAAGGGCATCACATTTCGTAGCATTGGGGCTTCCTTCATTACGTTGGTCCCCAAAAAGACCAATGTGGAGCATCCAAGGATTTTCAGCCAATTAGTTTCATCTCTAGTACATATAAGATTATTGCCAAAATTCTTGTGCACCAACTCAAGGCTTTCCTCCCAACCGTCATCCACCATGGGCAAGGCACTTTCCTCAAAGGGAGGAACATTCTTGACTCTACCATGGTTTCACATGAGCTCATAGACCACTTTAGCCGCTCCAATGACCCGAGGATTGCCCTCAAGCTTGATTTGGAAGGTTTTCCTCCCAACCGTCATCCACCGTGGGCAAGGCACTTTCCTCAAAGGGAGGAACATTCTTGACTCCACCATGGTTGCACACGAGCTCATTGACCACTTTAGCCGTTCCAAAGACCCGAGGATTGCCCTCAAACTTGATTTGGAAAAGGCTTTTGACCGCATCAACTGGCACATGTTGGATGCCTTGATGAATTGTATGGGTTGCGGCGAGAGATGGAGATTTTGGATCAGGAGTTGTGAGGACTTGGCCTCTTGCTCGCTCATCCTCAATGACACGGTGTGCGGTTATTTCAAGGGCACGAGAGGGCTAAGACAGGGAGATCCCCTCTCCCCGATTCTTTTCAACATTGTGGCAGAATTCGTATCTTCCATATTCTACTCGGTTAGTCATCACCCAGCCTTCAATGTCCCCATTCTTTAGTATGTTGACGACACTATCACCTCCTGCAGTGCCCCTTCTTGTGGCTCATCTAGACCTCCATTCTTTGCAAGGTCAGTTTACAATTTTGTCTACCTGCGAATCTGATTCCTGCCAGTAGGATGCTTCTTGGTTCTACTCTTCCCGGGTTAGGTAAGTTGATTCTTTCTGCTTGTGCTGCCTTCATTCCTTGGGGTCTTTGGAATGAGCAAAATCACAGATGTTTCAATGCCAAGTTTGAATCCCCGGAGAGAGTTGGTGATAATATTTTCGTGCACATTTCCTCTTGGCTGCTCACCAAGAAGGCCTTCTCCCTTTTTTGGGGTTCCACTAATCAGGATAATTGGCATTGCTGGCTTAATTTCATGCTCGGTCAAAGCCCCACACTGACATCGGACCAGGTTCCTCAAGCTAAATTTTTATGGATCTTCACTTGGTAATCCCGGTGTTGCCAGTTTTGGGGGAGTTATTAATGACCCTTCTAGTAGTCAGCTGATTTTCTTTGTGGGCCCTTTGGTTATTTTGGATTAGAAGACAGATGAGCTTCATGGCCTTCTTAATGGGCTCCGCATCTTCCGTGACCACTACTGGGGTCCTCTTCACATGGAAGGAGATTCTAAGGTGATGATTGGATGGTGTGCTCATGATCCCTTTTTGGTCGATTCAAAAAAGTAATTCAATTCCCTCTGTTCAAAAGTTCTAGTTAGGAAGATTTTAATTAGATATGTTCACTGATGTATGTGTAATAGGAGCAATATGATCCTTTTCTCTTGTAATCACATGTTTAATAGAGTTAGGGTTGACCAGACACCCTAACCAGACTGTTTTTCAATGCAATCATTCTTTCCTCTCTCCTCTTCCACTTTCTTCCTCTAAAATTTTTCCGTTTTTCTTAGTTTTCATCATTAATAATAAAATAAAATTTTGTTTTAATGACTTATAGCAACAAAACTAAGTGTCACCTTCAGTAAAACAGACTGCATTATAGTGTTACAATGTCTAACACTTCAGTAAGTGTGTAACAGTACACTACACTAACAAAGGTCGCTGAAGTAACCAATAATTTCACCAATCAACAGATTAAAATATAGAAATTAGAAGAGAAATATTATCTAAAATCAGGGTTAAAAAACAAACCTTAAAAAAAAATACTACCTTTAGAAAGGTTGCCCAGTCACCACTTGAACTCAAAGAACTTGGGGAATCAAATTTCTAGAAAAAAAAACAGCCAAGGATAAAAATCTCACATTGCCATGGATTTAAAAATATTGATATTGACATCAAAGAACAGAAAAGTCACAATCTATTCAGTTGGTTTTTGAGCATATACTTCATCTGGATGTTAGGGCACAAAAAAAGAAGATTTAAAACAGATGAACTAGATACAGATTCTAAAATTAATGCTAGTAACATGAATACCACTTTCAGACAACAAGATATCAGGTTTTATCGCTGTTGAAGCAATACTAATTTGGTTAATTTAATCATTGTAGCATTCTACATATTTTTTGTATGGGTCATGTAAATGTGCTGGTAGATGCAGTGTTAGTTTAGTCATCTTAATGTCTTGCTTCTACGCACTACTTAAGTGAGAGATAACTTGTCCTCACAACTCATTTTTTTAAATTCATAATATAACAGGAGGGGATTGACCTTGACCTTTGATTTCCGCATTCTATTTTATTGCTAACTCGAAAGGCACTTTTCTCCCTTTTTTCTTCACTTTCTCAATCATGATAAAAAAAATAGGAAATAAGAAAATATGGGAGAGAAAAGAAGAAAATAAGGAGAAAAGAGACACCGAAAGAGAGAGTTGAGAAGGATCTCGTTGGGGCTGTCCATGACACCCTTTTTTCTTTTTATTAACTTAAGTGACTTAATGCATAGTTACAGAATTACCCCTTGAACATAACTCCCTTTAACTTCATAACCACAACTCCAAACAATGCAAAACCTGAACCATAGACTTATCCCAACATTCTAAACATGACAGCACTCTCACAGGCATACACGGACAATGTAAAATGACTAAAATACCCTTATATGGCAGTTAAAACAAATATTAACATTCATTGTAGTAACATGAATAACACTCGCAGAATGCTTAGTCTCATCAAGCAACGTCTTAAATTTTAAGAAAATTCAGAACTCATGTTTTTAAAATGACCATAGACTCTCACAAACATACATTGACGCTGTAAAATGACTAAAAATACCCTTACATGGCATTTAATACAAATATTAACGTTCATAATAATAACATTGAATACTCACAGAATGCTTATGTTGAAGAACAAGTATTGGAGAGTCTTATATGACTCTCACAGAAGGAAATCTCATAGAGCAATAATTAATATGGCAGTGTCTCACAGGAGTCTCACAAGAGGAGGTCTCACAAAAGAGTCTTATTTAAAGGTGTTTTAGTTATGTTAGTCTTCTATTTATGTTCAATTGTATAATTATGTTATAACTTATCTTTAAGTATTTGACTTCGGGTGTAAATGGCATAAGGGAAGTTTAATTGTAATCTGAGTCTACTTTCCTCTATTATATGTTAGAAGATGGGCCCAAGCCCACATGACCAAGGAAGGCCCACACATCCTAGTGTGTGGAAGATGGGCTCAAGCCCACATAACAAGGAGAAGGCCCACAGGCCCACACAGTGGTGGCATGATGGTAGATAAAGAGCCATCTTATAAAGATGACACTGATGTAATTAGTTTATGATTTATGTCTCTTATTCACTCTTACTAGGGTGAAGGGTATTCTTTTAATATTAGTACTTTTGATATTTATAAATACAACTTAAGGGGGAGTGTTTAAAAAGGTCCGTAACCCTATTCTTCCTCCTCTTTTCTCCTTCTCCAAATTCATCACTCTTACTCTTCTCCTCCTAAACCTTCTCTCCACAACTAATCTTCCTCTTTTCAACCCTTAATCCTCTTCTACTTTGATCATACATCATAGAATCCTAAGTTCCAACATGGTATCAGAACAGGCACTCATATATGGGCATCCACCCAAATTATCCGCATGTAGAGCCACTAAAAAGGGCCTACACATGAGGGGGAGTGTTAAGGAATAGTTCCACGTGGATTAGTGAGTACAAAGATCTTGAGTTTATTAGTAGCGAAAGAGGCTTCCTAAGTTGGCTAGTCATTTTGGGATGGGCCTTGGACCCAACTTCACAATAAATAAAAGCTCATTGTACTCAGTTATAAACAAGTCAGTGAAGTATTTATCTTTTCCATAAATTCAAAATGGTAACAGAGCAGAGTCTGTAAATTGACGCATATTTCTCTCACCCAATTTGGTTTAGTTTAGTTTAGCTTTTTCCTTTTCCTTGCCCTAGTTAATTTATTCTTTTCAAGTTATAATCAGTTTTTGTTTCTTCCGTTCTTTGAGGCCTCTCCATTCCCAATGGCGCCCATGTTATAAATTTTCCGAGAGTTCTCTTTCCTCCATGCAACAGGGTAAGTAGCTCCTACCTGAGCTTCAATTCTAGCTTTCTCTTCCTACCACCTTCTTTCAAGTTTCCCTCGTGCATCTTGACTAGATCTGCTTTCTCACCATGGCTTAAGAGTGTTTTGTTTTGTGATTTCAAATTGATGTCTGCAAAGCAGCTCTTTAGCATTGCAGCATGAAGTGCTTTGATGGGAGAAAGTTGCTCATCATAAATAAGATATATGCTTCCTAAATCATAGAAACCTTCTTTGCAAGTGCTCTCTCGAGTAGGCATTTTTTGGTTAGAAAAAGCTGCCAAATCTTTTCTCAACGTCTGCTCTTTTGCTGTTGTCATCTCTCTAAAATAATATTTGTATCGGTATGACAGCTCCTAAACAACTCATGAAGAACACATCTCCACAAACAAAAGCAACAACACGTCTCGAAACCGCAAGAATATCCCCCTTGCAAAGCGTCGCCATATGATCTGCAAGCCATCAAATTTCTTTAGCCTTTGCCACTGTTGTTTTTATCCACTCGTGCTTACACAAAGCCCTCCACTTCAAGGACAGATTGCATATTTCATGCAGGCCATCACAGATTTACCCCATTACCACTGTGAACCAAACTACCTGCTAGCTTGCTTCTTGTTCCTCAAGATTTTGATACAGAAACTCGAAGATACAGCAGCATGATAGACACGTTGGTGTTTGCGAGTGAAAAAGCTTTGGCCTGATGGAGCATGCTGCAACAACTTTGGTTGACACCGAGTCCTTCTTGAAGAAGGATTCTGATCAGAAGGTAATTATCAGCTTCCTTATTCCTCTTGGGTACTCTGAGTTCCAATCCTTGTTATAGAAGGATTCTAATTAAGGAAGACAGACGTTGAAGGCAAGTCCTTGTTGATGAAGGACTTGAAGTTATAATGTTCCCGGTTTTTTTGCAAACAATGGCTCTGCCAATTGCAGAGTGTTATGTCCTCAATCATCAAAACAAAAATAAGCTAAGGATGTATCTTCCGAGTTTCTATTATCCCTCGAGCCCAGATGCTTGAATAGGAGAAGGGTTGATTTAAACACCTCTGGGAAGTGAGCTCATGACAACCATGGATGCCGTGATGAGAAACTACCCAGGTTTCCCTTCGTGCAAGTGACATGCATCCAAGTGAAGGACCCAAACACCACAAATTCTGATAGCAACGATAAATATGACGACTATAGACGTCATTGACAGAAAGTTTACATTCAAGAGATGTTAGGAATTAGACGCCCTAATGCCAAACTAAGGAAAGCAATAATAATAATCGCAGAAGAAAAAAAAAACACAAAAATACAACAAGATTTATACAGGTTCGCCTCAAGGTGAGACTACGTCGTGTCTTCCGCTGCTACTGTAATCCACTATGAAGATAAGAGAAATCGCACACACTCACAAGTATTTTTCTCTAACCTCTCTTGGGGCCGCAACTCAAGATCCTTCTCCGATTATATTGAAACCCTAATAGCAGCGCCTCCTAATTATAAAGAGAAAACTAGGGCAACCGCAATACAAGAGTGAAATCCCCAAACTGCCCTTAAAGAAACCCTGATAGCGACGCCCCCCCAATTATAAATAAGTCAATGAAATATTTCTCTTTTCTAGAAATTCAACAGCTTAGTCTCATCAAGCAACGTCTTAAGTTTTAGGAAATGCAAAACCCATTCACAATAAAGTTTGTTAAAATAAATGAAAGGTCAACATGCGATTTCATGACATTTTCTATCACCACTATTTCTCTCTTCTTTGCATCTTCAAAGCCATACATTTAGGAATTGTTATTCAAGTGACAAACAATCTATGATTAGATTCCTCTCCTGAACTTCTCCCTTATTTTTAATATCTTTTTACTTATATTCAATCAGCTCATGAAATACACACTGAATCAGTTTTTGACACATCACACGAATAAAATATTAATGGTGAACTTTTCAAAAAAAATGATGAACTATTTTGTCTATCAGATGTTCACCTTTTAACTAGTCACCAGTAACTTTTTTTTTATTCAACAGTTTTTGTTAATTGTCTTCAAATAAAGGTTTAATAGTAGCAAATTATAATTAAGCAAGCAGAACTTTCTTATCAAAGAGACAGAGTTTTCTCTTTTTCCCTTCAAGGAACATTCATCACTCACAGTGGACTTCCAATTCAAGAAACAGCTTCAGAATTTTGCTAACTGCTCAAGAAAGACTTCACCAGAATACCTTTAGCATGCAGGGGATATCTCTTACACACTTCAGCGTTTCATGTATAGAAGCCATAAGTTCTTCGCAACAGAGAAAGAATGATATCTTAGTGGTAAATAAAGGAGACAAGCGAGACCAAACCAAGAAGTATAAATGAATAGGTAATCAATTGGGTGAATTTGCTAAGGATACAGAGTTGAGACGACGGTTCAAAACATCAAGGTCTAATATAGGTCTCAAGAACCAGCTTCTGCAAAGAAGTAAAAAGCATCTTTGTTGAGATGCAAATATAAAGTACAGCCTCTTAATTCTATTACCAGTACTGAATTCAAGATTACCTTAAAAGGCGCCGGCCCATTGGTGTTATACACTAAAATCATGCAAAGGGGAATGTGATAGAATTGTAAAGTTGGACTCAAAATTTCTTCAAATACAGATACATAAATACTTGTACAACATGTGTGTAGATCTGTACCTGTATGGTGTATGCATATATCTAAATCAAATTTTAAGAACTACGCACCTTATTCAGCATTCCGAAAACAGAAAAACTGCAAATTTCAAGGTCAGTTCAATTTACTAAAACCTCCTTTGAATGCCCTTAAGACATGACAATCTTCTTAAAAGGAAAATCAATGGACATCTGTCTCCTATTTACCCTTCCTTTGCCCTCCCAATGCCCATATGGCTAGGGTGTTTGTCGGTCTGAAAAATCTGGAGTGCCTCACAAGCTGCAGCATCCAATTTAAGAAACTTGTTTCTGTTGTGGATGTAACATAACACATAATAAATAAATACATGTAGTATGAAGTGGCAAATTATGCACAAAAGCCAAAACTTATGAAAAAAATAGAGGAGGATACAATGAAATTTGTGTCACACAATCTATAGTTATTGATGTGTTGCCAGATTCCTTCTGTTCAATGGTATCTACAAGCCTCTCATTCTCTAAAATGGCAAGGAGACCCCCACTTGCACGAACTTGTAAATCACTACTAATATCCATCATTGAGTTCAACTGTAATCCAAAAAGGGTCCACTCATTAAACACTAGTAAGCAGTGGATATTTGAAATAAAAAAGATAATTGATCTAATCTACTATGTTCCAATCAATAGATAAGGGAGAGTTATTTCTGAAGAAATTTACAAATATGAATTAAAAGGAAAGAACATCCTACAAAGCAGATTCTCTCCTTAATGCTCAGACCATCATCCATCCCTGAAACTCGAAGATACACCAATCTGCAATGTCAAGAAAGTCACTTCTTAAAAGTGAAAGAATTAACATGTAACAAACATTAGACAGAAAAAACAAAACAAAATAAATAAATAAAAGCATTTCCAGATTTCAAAAATTGAAACTAGTAAAAAAACAGGAAAATAAGGCTGCCAGCTCAGTTTCAGCAGGTCAAATCTCCCAGAGACAAGCTATGCTGGGGTCTTGAAATTGCACCACCAGTATTTTCATTATGGTAAGGGACTAAACAATGAGTAGTCACCAGATTCATTTACTCTTCTCTAAAAAAAAAATGAACAAATAACGCTTTCAATAATCATTATCATAAATATAGAATGAAAGAGCAATAGTCAAGACCCCTAAGCCTATGTAAGCCACTCGATAATTGCTTGCATGTGGTTGTAAACCATTAGAAAACAACAAATCTGACTACGGCAACACAGATGCAGCTTAAACTAGTGCACATATAAAACAAAAGGAAGTATTTAACCATCAGGCACAACAAATCCGCAAATTATCAGGTTACAAGTCTTTAGCCTGTACCTGTGCCAAGCTTGTTCATAGCTGAACATTGAGCTTTTAACAAGTTTTACTTTAGCCTGACTCTGGTTTCCATCTGCTCCATTTCCTGAACATTACTAGTATTACAAAAATACTTGTGTACTGTACAAAAGTTTTGCCAATTTACACACCATCCTTTTGCAGAGTAGATAGGAAGGATTCTTCAGTCTTCGTACTTGTGTAGATAATGATTGGCTTAGCTTGATATTTTACTGAAGGCAAATTCCAGAAGCAGATAAAAGAAAACATAAAGACAAGAATAATTAATCCTTTTATTTACAAATATATAAACATAAAACGCTGAAGAAATAGCCTTTGGATGAGATTGCTACAACCCAATTGAAGCAATAATGTATTGTGGCGTCTTGGTTGACTATTGACTTGAAAATATTTTACGGCTGCAGCCTGAAATGTTAGTGCTATTGTTGACTGAAGTGGAGACACGGTTGCACGTACCGAGATCAATCAGTGGAAAGTCCTCGCTACTACTTTCCCAGAAATCCATGACAAAAAGTTGTCGAACACTAGAATCGTAGTACGCAACTCCAATTCTGCAGATAAACAGACCCAAAAGTTTCCCTGTTTACCGAGAGCACTAAAACTCTACGAACAAACTGAACATGAAGGTCAATAACATACAGTTGGACAAAATTGACTACGTCTCAAAAATGCCAAACAGATTCAGACCTAGTAAAGGAATTACGATTCGCAATATAAGTTTATGTACTCCATTTGAAAATAAACAAAGATTAGTTACTTACTTGTGGCCGTGCATGATGCATGCCATGTAGACCTATATGACAAGCAGAATAAGAAATGAGAAAGAAAACAAGGCCACGAGTGACACAGCAATACATCAATAGTTCATGCATGTCATAAAAAACCGAAGTAGGTAAACAATGATCTCCTGGTCCATACTACCCTACATGTAACTGAATCTGATCAGCTCAACTCCCTCATGAATTAAAATCTTACGAAGGTGTCGGTGAACTAGCCAAAGTAGCGCAAATCGTACGCTATTCTCAAATCTTCAATCTATGATTGACCACTTGAGCACTGTTTTAGACTTCATAATAATCACAAAAGTTTTATTTAGATAAACAAAGCGTCAGACAAAGAGTGAAGAAATTAAAGTTAGGAGCATAATAGGAATTCCAAGAGATGAAACGAAGTAATCTTTAAGAAATGCAGAACAGAAGCAGAAGGCGCAGCCGAATCCACCTGAGAGCGGGTTTCTTCTCCGTCGATTTCTTCCATTTCGTGCTGCTTATGGAAGGTTCACGCTGAATGCACGGTGTGAAGTTTCTACTGGAATTTGTACGTGGTGGCTTCAGTCACGAACTTTAACAACCAACACGCACATGCGTCGATTTGAACAGGATTTATTCATGACTTCTCTCTCTTCACTGGTAAAAGCTGTAATTAATAGAAATTTTTAATGGTAAATGTATATATTAATTTAAGAGATAGGATAAAAGTATAAACCATGCATAGATTAATTTGAAATCCATGACCATTTAATATTTATATATATTTATGTCATATATAAAAAATACATCATTTCCTTTTTATTTTTTGGTTAGTTTTATCATACTTACTTTATTTAAAATTGCTAGCTTTATTTTTAATTAGATGGATAAATAAAATTATTAATTAAATATTTAAAATAATATAAATCTATAAAAAAACTTTTTGTAGAATTAACGAGCTTTTTAAAAAAATTGGTTGACTGAGATACAGCAAAAATACTTACAAAACTAACAAGTCAAAGAAACATGTCATCAGTCAAGTGCATGCATAGCACCAAACCTATGATAAACATCACTTTTTTTAAAAAGTTTTTTTCTAAAAAATCGACTCTATATTTCAAATCTTGTCCTCCTTAGATACCGTATTTTCGAATGTCACCAGTAGTTTAGGGGTTCGTCCTTAATGTAAAATGAGAGATGAGTCCTAGGATTTTAGGCAAATTTCTTCTCTCCTCATTGTTAACATTGGTTTTTAGGCAAATTCCTTCTCTCCTTTAGGCAAAACAAAAGGATAATAATATTTTTAAAAAATTATGAATAAATTTTTTTCTCTAGTTTCTATTTCTTTTCTCCTTGAATTCCATCATATCGTGAGAGAGAATTTATGAATCCAGAGAGTGATTTTCTCTTTTATTTTCTTTTCTCTTAATAATTTTTTACTGCCAAACAACAGAAAATACATTTCTCTACTTTTTTTTCTTTCTTTTATGTGGGTTCCAAATCAGCCCTAAAAGAGTGAACTTGGTACCATGGAAACCGAGTTCACTTAAACATTACTGGGTATCAACAAAACTAAGCTCACTTAGAAGCTGATATCTTTTAAACTTAAAACAAAAGTTGACATTGTTGATACAGACTCTAAAGTGGGCATTCCAATACCGATTTCATTCAAAGTTAACACAGTTGACAATACCAATACCGACTCTCGATAATACTGGTTTTACTCAAATTAAATCTTAAGAGCCGATATCGATGATATCAACTTTCATAAAAAAAAAATTAAAAAAAAAAAAACTACATGGATTTTGCCATGTCATCTGTTTGAAACCACGATGGTAGATGACCAACCCATGACATGGTCGATTGACTCACTATCTTTTGTGAATATTTTTATGGACCATCAATCCACCAATTTTTCAAACAAATCTCGTCAAATTTAAAAAATCATCTTAAAAAACATAAAATAACATAAGATATAGAAAACATAAAAATATTAAGTGGTGTTTAATTAATTTTTCAGAAAATATGGAAACCGCCCGTGCCCAGTCATTGGACTCAAGTATCGTGGCTTGATCTGACGGCTACAGATTAAGCATGTTTTAAAAAGTACATCCAACGGTAGAGACGGTCAAAGCAACATAACTAGCCGTTACGAGCGCGTCAGAGAGCTCCAACGTTTATTTTTCAGACTCCGCTCCCCTCTCTTCTTCAAGAAACAAAGAAGAATTGTTTTCGTCAGTCGATCTATTCTTGCACAGCGGAAGGTTGTTCAATCAGTGGAAGGCCGATTGTTATTCTTTCTCTCATCTTCGGTCGATTTTATTTTCGTTTGATCTGCAGATAGCCTCCCATGTGCAGAATGACTCCAGTGAAGGAGCAGAAGACGCTCAGATCAAAATTTTCAGAAAGCTGCAAATCGGAGAATCTCAATCCGAATGTCTCTGTTTCGCCTTTAGATGCAAAGTCCCCGTCAGTTGCGTCTGCCAAATCAAAAAAACCTGCTGCCAGAAACCCAAATCGAAATGGACCTCTTCCGATCCAAGAGAGGAAGTTCTTCGTGGCTAAGAAGAACTCGGCGAAAGAAGCGACAAGGAACACCACATGTAAATGCAAAGACAAGCATTTGAATATCAAAAAATGCCCTTGTGTTGCTTATGAGAGCCTCCGAGAGTCTCAGGAAAAATTCTTCAAGAATCGTACGGACGAGGTGAAGACTGGAGACGATGGCGAGATCAGTGTTGATGGTAAAGACTGGAAGTGCAACATTGAAAATGATGACGGAGTTGTTGAATCGCAAATCCTGGGAGACCCTGGGTCTCGGGAGAACGGGTCGGAAGTCGACTTTGAGGAGTTCAAGTTGTCGGATGGAAGGGATACTACGAGGATCAGGAAAGTAAGGCATAGATTGCTAGAAGAAGCCCGGAGCAGTATTCCTGAAACTGGTTCCGGAATGGTTCTGCATTTAGTAAAGGCCTTTGAGAAGCTTGTTACAATACCCAACTCCAAGGAATCGACGGGAAAAGAAGGTGCAGATAACGCAGAAAAAGGAAAGGCAACGAAATGGGCATTGCCAGGTTTGCAGAGAACAAAGTCAGCGGAAACTGAAGTCCCTTCGTCTTCCTTCTCTCCTCCAGCTTTCGTATTCTCATCTAAGACATCAGACAGTGCTTCCTCGGTTTATTCCTCAATAGACAGCACTACTGGAAGGTCAGTCCAGCGAAATCATATTACTTCAGAACAGAGTATCATTTGATTTGGCTGTTTGATTGCAGTTTTGAACGATGGAAACCCAAGTAGGGTTTTTGTTTCTTCTGACGACCATATTCTTTTCAAATTTAGAAATAAATTTAGTGGAGTCTGCTGATTTACCAGTCTTTTCTTATGTTATCTACCCCGTTACCTAAAGCTCCATTTTTGAGGATTCTACTCTTGTTGCACTTCCAGCATTGGTAGCAGAACGTCCGGAGGAGGCAGGAGGAGCGGAAGAAATGTATGAATTTCTTTGATCCTCTGTATTGGTGCCTGAGGAGATATGATTGGAGGTTTCTTTTTAACTGTGTGATATAATTGAACTGCATGCTTTTTCAGAGTTCGTCTTCTGGGAGAGGAGCTGGGTCACGAAAGTGGCAGCAGCAGCAGCAGCTTCGGTCCACTAATCAACAGCCATTCAAACTTAGAACAGAGGTATTAATCATGTTGAAACTCTATCTTAGATTCTTTATTTACTTACTCCAGGCTCTTATGAAATTAATGGTTTTCTTGTTAGTTATTACAAAGTGTAATTTATTTCATTTTAGTATAAATGTACAAATACCAATTTCATTTATGCTTGCTAAAGGGAGTTGTACAGTTCTCTCACACTGAAACATGTTGGAAAATGATTCAGATATGTGGAGGTTAAAATGACTTTCCTGACTTCAGGTAAATGAGCAAAAGTTGTCAGCTCTGACTTTAAGTTGGAAAAGGCTTATCTCCAGAAAATCTCCAGAAAGTTAGCTTAAGGGACTTCATGGATTGATCAGAAAGCAGACATAATTTAGGATGCATAATCTGAAAATTAAACATGTCAACAGCATGTAAATTTTGTTCTGTATTTACTTCAGTTAATTACAGAACCAGCTTCTGGATTTTGTGAAAGTGTTATCTATTCTAATCTGATTCTGAACTATATCAAATGTAAAAGCATCTCGTGTTACCTGTCAAATAACTAATGGAGGAGAAGGAAAGACACAGGTTGATTATATAATGTTACTTCCCACACCTGTTTATTTCCCAGGAAAAAATAAGAAAGTGAATAGATTATCTTTTCTGCATCGCCCTTAAATTATTGAGCATATGCTGCCTATGAATTTGGCTCAGACTGAATGGAATGGTACACTGGTACTGGTTTTCAGAAAAGAGGCATGCTAAAACAAGAGGAATTCCAAAAGAAAGTGGAAGAGATGCTGATGGAAGAGAAAAAGCAACGCACACCAATTGCTCAAGGCCTTCCATGGACAACAGATGAACCCGAGGTGAGGCTTCGTTTCTGCTTCACTCCATCCGACTGGCATACACAAGTGTTGCTTAATTGAATATAATTCAGTCATGATTCTTTTGTTCAGGGGAATGCATAGAGAATACATTCTTTTTTAAAATGTGAAAAAACTGATTAACTTTGAAGTTGATGTAGGTAGCCAGTCCAACAATATAAGAAATAAACTGGTATTAAGCCAAATGCATGACCTTGTAGATTAAGTACAGCATAAGTTAGTCCGGAGCATTTGACCATTATGAGGCTGCATCCCAGATTACAATTGTCACATCTGGGTCATCCTGTCAGATATAATGAAATGTGGCAGTTTTCATTTCTTACTGAAATTGATGACCCAATCCAATTTTGCTACACCATATGTAAAGGGTTCAACCACTCCAATCTATATCCTTTAGTTATAACAATTTTCCTTGTTTTCCTGATACCCTTTATTCTGGTTGATGCTTACTATTTCAGAACTTGGTGAGACCCCCAGTTAAAGAAAACACAAGACCATATGAGATCCAGCTTCACAGTGATGTGCGGGCAGTGGAGAGGGCTGAATTCGATTATCATGTAAGATTTTAATGATATTGACCTGCTCCGTCTCCGTGTGTATGCATGGGATCACACTCTTGTTAGCTTAAATATTACAGTATATGTAAACAACAAAATGATGAACTGAGATTCATTTCTTGATGAATTATAGGTTGCAGAGAAGTTATCTGTTATGGAGAAGTACAGATTAGAAAGAGAAAGGCAACAAAAGGTATATGGGTGGATAGCTGTCTGGAAAAATTCTCTGTTAATATCATTAATCTCTCTCCATAACAAGAAAAAAAAAAAAACACATAAGATGAGACTACTTTCATTACATAATTCTGCATATGATCTACCAGTCACAGTTTTCTCTGTTAATCTTTCCTCCTATAGCTTCTGTAATAATACTTTTCATCTGACCTGCAGCTAGAAGAAGAGGAAGAGATCAAGAGATTGAGAAGAGAGCTTGTACCAAGAGCTCAGCCCATGCCTTACTTTGACAGACCTTTTGTACCTAAAAGGTATGTCTTGCGAATCTTGACATGATCAGGAACACCACTTTGATGCAACCAGCATATGTATCTCTCCATTCTAACCTTCTCTCATATGTTTCTGTTGTTCTTTACTGCAACTCTTAAAGATCGGAAAAGTTGCCTACGATGCCGAAGGAGCCCAGGTTAAATGTTCCACAGCAAAAAAAGATAAAGTGCATGTCATGGAATGACCTCAACTGTGTTTACCACCATGACCAGTAACACATCAAAAACTGTCTTTTGCAGTCAAGGAAGGTTCTCTGGTATTCTTCATCATTAAGATGGATGCTATTTTTCCTGTTTCTCTTTTTTTTATCTCCATTTTGTTGTGGAGAAATCAATTGCATTCTTTGTTTTCGACTTTGTTAACGGCAACATTGTCAAGTGTTTTTTGGCACACTGATCTAGACATTCCAGCTCAATTCATATTTCTCATGCAGTAACTAAAGAGGAACATGTCACTCGAAGTCTCTCAGATTTCAAAAGCTGGCAACAAGTTGTTTCAGAAAAATAAAAAAAATACTGACTTGAATTGCATTGGCTAGGAATGAAAGAAGGGGGATACCTTGTTTTTGTGAGAGATTCTGAGAACTACTAATAGAAAATAAATGGGGGGTGACAGGCAGGGTGGAAGGGGCTGCTGGGGGTAGTTGGCCAATGAGGCCAGGTGAACTCAATGAAGTTGTATATGCTCAGGCAAGGGAGGTGGGAGAATGGGAGGCAAAAAGAAAATACTGAATTATTATTTTTTAATTTTATTTATTCTTGATATTTATAATAACAAATTGAACAAACCTTCTTCTTCCCTCTGCCCATCAGCACAAGAAGGAAGGGCAGACGGGTGATATAGAGAATTTTAAATATTTAAGAGACGATAGGATTCAAGTGTCATCTCATCGATAAACTGAGTTTTCAAACAAATTAGGAAGAAGAGGTTCGAACCATATCTTCCCTTAAGCAATTAAACGAAAAATCAATCGTCTGAGAAGCTACACTTGTCACCTTGTCCCTACAAAGTTATACGTTCAAGGTAAATCCAGCTCTCTTGGTCCACGCAAAAGTCTCTATTAAAAATGTCATATGAATTGACATTGATTGTTGGACGGCAACAAAGAAACATTAGTATCGAGTTGATCTGGATACTTCAAACTTCAAGTCCAGTTTGAACTCCTAAAATTAGAATCAAGTTTGAGCTCAAAAATTTTAATTGATTTTGAACTAGAGCTCAAGCCAGGTTCGAGCAACCTATATTTATAATTAAAAAATTAAATAAAGAAAATATTATGATAAACTCATTACCCTTGAACTACAAGTTGTCATAGATTCCAAGACTTTGCAAATAGAGCATAATAACATATAATAATCAGCTTAATAGATCTAAAACAAAGAACAAAAACCTTCATCGATAGTATTTATTAGATGTTAAAAAACCCACAAGATAATGGAATTGATGAAAGCAATCAGAGTCTATGCTAACAAATCGGCTCACAATTAAAAAATCTTGAGCTTTAACTTATTATACTTACGGAACCTATTTGGCTTGGTACCACCCCTACTTCTCTCCAGGAAAAGTTCCAGGAAGGAGAGATCGGTTCCCAACAATATTGTGCAACTACAGATTCTGATATTCTACTTAATTTTTCGAGTTCAAATTCTCTAGTAGGCGTACTAACAATGGTGTCAGTCCATTCCAATTGTCTTCTCTATGTGATCAGTGCTCCTACATAAGTACCAATAAATCTGACCCAGTCTGAACCCAAATTTATTCTATCCGTCAGCATTCATCGTCCCAATGCCAACAACTGACCCACTTACTTCACCAACACCAAGCTTGGAAGGATGTATAAAAAGAAAAAAAAATCACGGTACGATTTCAACAACAAAAACAATAAGAATAACAGCAGGACGACTTATCTGCATAACCATAATCTAATGAATAAATAATGCAATCAAGAGATAAAAACGAGATAAAGATTAATTGATTTGAACCATAAAATCCAAAATATGGAAAAAGAGACATTGGTTATTCAGTCGAAGTGCTCAATCTCATGAAGTGTTACAGCATAAAAATTCTCTATAACTATTAAAAACATATGGACTAACGAAATTACTAGGAGCAAAACCTTTTACTCAAAAACATGATTTCAACTTTTCCAGCTCAAGGATTAGCAATTCTCCCAGCAACTTGGTCCAGGTCCCGCTGCCCATTTGATGTAATTCTCCTTCCACTGGTCCAACAAAAAAAGGTAAATTACTAGATAATTGTACACGATTCTCCTCATGCTCCCAAACATCATAGACAGTTGCTCGTATTGACAATTGTTGTCTCAACAAGGTAAACAAGAAATACTTTTTTAGTAGAAAAATAATTTGAAAGGCAGAAAAACACAACATCTAAGACATACCCCTTAGGATCAAGTTCAATTATGTTCATTTGTTGAAGTTGCTGAAGGATATGGCGAGCAATAGATCCACTGCTCTTGCAGAAATGAGGTGGACGACTCCCATTTCTCTTGCGTCCACCATATATTTTCCGGAAGCCTCCAACTCCAATTCCCTGCCTCAAGTAGATTTTCCTGGCTATCGAAGCTGCAACATAAAACAGGAAATTGACCTAACAAGCTCAATAATAAAAAGCATTTTATAAAGCCAGTTTTAGAGAAAGCTAGCACCTGCCCGGATGTAGTACCAATCAGGATCATATGGAGCAAGTTCCTTCAACTTTCCAGTCTTCACAATGTCAGTCCAGTGAGGAAGCTCAATCTACCAGTTATAGTGATAAAAACAAAATAAGATACCAAGATCAAGAACCAGGCACCACAGAGAAAAGATCATTACCACAACTGGTCCATCAGTAAGATGGAACCAATATCATCTACTACAAAGAAACAACCTCTCAGGAAACAAATTCTACCAGAGCCATTACTGACTTAGTTATCAGATATTTATGGTTCTTGATTAGCAGTTTCAGATGAATGATCCACAAAAAAGAAATATTTTGAACACAGCACTCTTTCCACAACACATAACATGCTCACAGACCTAAATTGTCAAAGATACGTTCCCATACAGATATATTGAAATTATATATCATAACATAACTAAGATAGATCATCAGAAAAATCCACAGCCTTACAGTAAAAAACAAGGAAAAACTAAACAGTTAGAACCACAAGCAATTGAGTAGTAGAGAAACAAATTTACTAGGAATAGACCAGTTCTTCTAAAGTATCCAATACCATTTTCAAAGAAAGAATATTGAGAGAGAGAGCACAATAACTGCCAAGCCCCAAAAATAAATATAATAAAAAAGCAGCAATAAAAAAAGAATATAAAACAAATCAATCCCGAGTAAATAAAAAATGTAATTACAAGCTTGAATGACCAGCCATTAGCAAAAAAATTGAAGGAAAAATCCCTGTCAGGCAGAATGGTATCAGGGCATATCAGTGATAAAAAAAAAAAACTAAACCCTATCAAATTAACCCAAATGCTACAGAAATCCAAAAGTAAAAAATAACAAAAAAATAAACACATTGATCTGGAGATTACGATTTTCTCGTCTGGATGTCATATCCAGATATAAACAGTCATGTGAAAATGACTCGGATGAAGAACCCACGTTTGCAATGAAGTTTCAGGCAATTGCATAGTTATGGTGACACTTTGGCAGTAAGAATAACCACAAGCGACTTAAGATGCCAATCCCCAACGGCATTAATCAGCCCAACAATGCTCTTTCGTCAATCTCACATTTAGAATAGAGTATAGGAAATTGCAATGATAAAAAAGAAACAGGTAAACTTGGGCATCTAAAGCCTCAGTAAGAAAATAACACATTTCGATTATATCTAGCATAAGCAGGTAAGAAGAACGAAACTTTAATTCTATGTGAGGTTAACAACAACAACAAACCATTTGCTCCAAAGATAAAAAAAAAATACGCATAAAAAAATAATTGAGATTGACATGAAAATACCCAGATCACAATAACCGGAAACCAGAGTACACTTGAAACAACTTCCCAAAGATGTGCGGCTTCAGAAACTAAATCAGATGTACAGACTTTAAAAACTTTATTGAACCTCCCGGTCCCTCTGACCCAGTTCAGATCACATACCCTAATTTTCATATCATACTGCAGACCCATGTAATTCCACCATCAACATAAAGCACTACGATAGAACTAAAAGGTCCACAGAAACAGCAAAAGCGAAACAAAGTCTACCCCTTCCAGAAGCATGCAATAGACAGGAGAAAAACAAAGCTGAAAGATTATAGTGTAATGAGACAAAAAAAAAACTTCAGGCACCTAGAAAGCACATTCAAAATGCAAGAGAAAACTAAAGCAGGAGATGAATGCTACCTTGCCGGAACGTTTAAGATGAGCCGAGTAGGCCTTGACGAAATCGTGAGGCGACACGTCCTTGACTATTCTCGCCGTCTCCATAGCTGGCAGCAGTGGAACTTCACCAAGGCTCAACGAGGCAGGAGTGGCGTTGGCGTTTCAGTCTAGGGTTTTTTCTGCACGAACAGAACGGCAATATATATAGCTTTAAATCTCGAGTAGCCCTACCCGTTAATTTCACAGTGGAGGGAACCGGATGGAAAAGAAAAATAAAAAAGTAAAAATAAGAATTTAACCATTATTATTCTAAAACATAGTTAGTGTAAATGAGAATTCGATCACTATTTTATTTTTATTAATTATTTTTAAAAATAATAACGACCAAAATTTTAATTTTTTTTTCTTTTCTAGGGTTCAACTTAACTAGATATTGGGTACCCTAAACCCTCAATGTTTCGGTACTTGGGTACCAATACTCTTGCTCTGGGTCCTATAAAATAGTGGGAGGAGACCTGCCCAAATACAATACGGGATAGGGTTCCCCCTCATCCAATGTGTAAATATTTTTATTAATGAAAAATATTTATTTAAGAAATAAGGATGAGATTACACCAACCAATCGTTGGTTTTTGCAACTGAAGTGGTTGATTAATAAACTTTTCTTGGTTAAATTGGTTTTGGTTGTAACCATTTTGACCTAAACTTATGATTATAAGACCTTGATTGAAGCAGGCCATGATAGGGATACAACCAAGGATTAAAATACAAAGATATGGGTAGTTTTTACACTTCAATTATCACCAACTATGCCAAATCAAGTGGATAGTAAATAGTAACATCATCCTTTTGCTTCTTCTTCGGTATTGCTCTTTTGACCTTACATTTGAACGTGATAGATCATATCTAATTGATCATATAGTAGATTGAGGTTTCACTAGAAATCATCGGATTGGATTTGGAATGTGGTATCTTATTCGAATCTAATTTGTTTACAACCCTAAAAACAAGGCACTTAGTCTAGTTGGACCCGATTCAACCAATCAATGTTGTTCAAGTTTGATAACTAGGTTTGACATGGAAGTGGTGGTGTTGAAGTATGCTCAAAGCTTTTTCTAGATGGTACAAATGCTCCTTAGAAGTCTTGCTATAAATCAATATGTCATAAAAATACTAACACAAACTTTGACAAAAAGATACAAAATACATCATGCATCAAGGTTTGAAAAGAAGTTGGTACATCTGTTAACCAAAGGGCATTACCAAAAACTCAATGTCCTTCTTGGGCCTAAAAGACGGTTTTTTCGATGTCACGATCAACTTCTTGGATTTGATGATAACCAGAGCAAAAATCTAGTTTTGAAAAAAAAGTGTGCACCACTTACTTCATCAAGCAATTCATCAATGACTAGGATTAGGTATTTATCTTTTACGACGTTGTTAAGAGCAAAGTAGTCCATACAAAACTCCACAATCCATTTTTCTTTTTTACCAAAATCATAAGGGAGGAGTAAGAAGTGTTACTTTGTCTGATGATGCCTTCTTGAAGCATTTCTTTAACCATTCTTTTGATTTCACTTTTCTGAACATGTAGGTAGCGGTAGGGTCGTTTGCTCGTACGAGGGTGGTGGTTTAGAGCCACATTGGTGGTAGACCATTTGATTCAGAGAAAAAAACTTGAAAGGTAGTAAACATATATTATAATGGAGGAAGTTTAGGTTCACTTTGCGATATTGTTGGCTTGACCATTTGGAATAGGATGGTCTAATATTGGGAATATGCCAATTTCGTAGGGATTTTAGCCAAAACCAAGTCATGCTAACATACTATTATGCTCTTCCATTTAATTCGAGCATCTTCAATTGAGATTTTCATGGTCATGTGTTTGAAATCTTAAATAACTTTTTCCATGTGTGTAACCATTATATTCCTAGCACCAACTCCATTCCTTTTATCGAAAGGATAAAGAAATCCTCATGAATGCGAGATCCTTAACCTCAATTGATACATTCATCACTTTAGATGAAGATTAGATTTTGGTACCTTTTCTCACCACACTGAAATTTGATAAAGAGGAAGTCGAAGGTGTTTTAAAAATTTTCACATCAAATTATGAGTGTTTTAACTATCAACCAAGATGCGCACCTTATGGCCTTTGATTCACCGAAAAGTTGCATGGCTCAAGATTATAGAACCCCGGATAGGGCATGGAGGATACTTCGAAATTTGATATATCTTCTTCCATGATCTCAAAGTGAGGATTTGGGTCATCTTTTTTATCCTCAAGTAAGTACAACTGAAATCTTTTGCATCTGTAATCTGGAGTGAGTTTTTCATCACAATTGATACATAGGCTCTTACTTCTCTCTTTATCCATTTCTTCAAGGGAGAGCATCTTGAATGGCCTTCGAATTTGACCCTCCCAAAAAAAATGTTCTTTTGAGCATGATAATTTTTGGTTTGAATAGATTGGGGGAGGTCCCCTAGGTCTAAATCATAGGAAGGACAATTTTTATTCTTATATGCAGTTTGGTAAATTGCTTCAATAAGAGTTCTAGGATGGAATACCCTTACCTTAACTATTTTTTGTTTAAGGCCTCTAATGAAGATACCAACTTGAATATGTTTCGACTAATAGACTTGGTTGATTATGTTGAACTCCGCTAAAAATCAAAATCTTGATATTGGGTTGACCCAAATCGTATGCATAAAGCTTGTACAAACTTGTGCCGCATCTCCTTCTAGATGGAAGGAAGCTAAAAATATTTATTGGTTTTCATCGATTTGTTGAAAAACAAATAACTGTTCAACCTTATAAGCCCAATATGTTGGGTCATCTTCAACTTTATATTTTGGAAAATCTATTTAAGCCATGTGGGCTTGTACGAATCCTCTTCTTGCATTCATGGTTTCATACGGGAGGGACGTGTTTTTGGAGGAGCCGAGACCAAGGCAAGATAGAATTGGATAATTAGTTTAATTGATTTATTCTTCAACCAGTACCCCTATTTATACTTTTTTCATTAAATTTTTAAGAACTCCTCAATCAAATAATCTCCCTAATTACATCAATAGGGAAGATAACAAAATCAAAAGTAAAAAAATCTAGGAAACATCTAAATCGATTACAATCTTATCTCTAGAGATTTTTAAGAGAGGAAAGTAGAAATTCAAGAAATCCATTAAAAAAAGGAAGGTAAAACTCTCATTTCTACCATTGACTTTTGGTCTTATTTCTATTTTGACCTTGAGTGCCATTTTCCATTTTTGCCCTTGACTTCCTACACCTACATCCATATGCATGGGTCCACATATATGTCACATTTTCTCTTGCTTTTCCTTCTTCCTTGCTGCTTTTGGATTAACAAACACCCTTCTTGCTCCCTAGTTATGAACTTAAGGTACTTTTTTATGAGTATCACTAAAATGTTAAGAGATTAATTTCTTCTAAGAATCTAGGGATCAAGTAATAAAATGTTGATATAACATAGTAATTAGCATTATTATAGTTTTAAAGTGATCAATGCCTTTCATGAAACTTGTAAAGAGTGTAAATATCACTATAGGCGATCTTTTACTTGACAACGAGATTGTATGTTAACAACTCTCGATTCCTTAAAATCTATCTAATTTATTCATTTACTCCTGATAAATATTAAATTACTTTATCTAATTTATTCATTTACTCCTGATAAATATTAAATTACTTTCATTTACTTAGTTTCACATATTTTTTTCTTCTCTCACTCCGTCCCTGATACATGTGAGGGGGCTAATACACTAAAAGGGATCTCACTCTCTCTTTCTCTCTCTCTCTCCCCCTCCCTCACTAAAAGAAGAAGTTCAAGAAGGAAGATGAACATTTCTATAATAGATATAAACTGGAAATGAAGGTTCTTCCCTTCTCCCAACCTACCTAGCCTTGGTGAAAACAAATGGGGGAGAAAAAAAGCATGGATTTGCACAAGGTTCACAAATTGATATTTTAAAACTAAAACTTAAGACTATTTTTGTGTTCCATTTTACATAAAAATGAACATGAAAGTAGGGGATGAGAGTTATTTACCATTTCTCAAGAGTGTAATTAAATGGTAAAGAAAGTAGATAAAAAAAGTAAAGGTAAATATGTAGGCTTAATTAAGGAAATTTACTGGATCTTGTGATTTTTTTTAATGTTGATTATACACATGAAGACACAATTACCCTTTACCCTAAGTGAGACTTGAACTTAAAACCTCAATAGTCACAATGCAATATAGAAAAATTGTGCTTAATCACTTTCACTTTCACTTTCACTTTCAGATGCAGAATGCACTAACATGCCTATTAATATCAGATTTCGTTTTTTTCTTCTTTGTTCTTCGGAATTCCAATACCTGATAAAGTCATCCACATTGCACTTGGGCCCGCGTAAGTTTACGCTTGGTGTGTATTGCGCACCCGCTTCTCCCTTCACTGCGGAGTTTTTTCAGCTCATCTGTGATCTCGTAAGGTAAAGCTTTAAGCTTCGGCTTTTCCCAAACCCTAAGCATTTGAAATCGATCCGCGAGTCTAACAATGGGGATGAAGCATCTCCTCAACGCTGCCCGCAGATCCCCAAAACCCTCCTCTCTTCTTCAAAGCTTTCGATGGGTTTCCAATGCTCCGGCCGTCGCCCCTTCGTCGGACGTCTCTCCTCCGATCACCCCAGTCATGAGCTACGACCTGCTTGCTGAAGCTGTGAAGGCTAAGCTCAAGTGCCTCGACAGCCCTGATTCTCGCTTCCTGCAGCATGCATCTCCTTACCCAAAACTCACGGATCACACCCCGATCCTTGCTGCACCCCAGACACGGGTCACAACTCTCCCCAACGGCCTCCGGATCGCCACCGAGTCCACTCTTGCCTCTCGCACAGCCACCGTCGGGGTGTGGATCGACGCTGGCAGTCGGTTCGAGACCGATGAAACCAACGGGACTGCCCACTTTCTCGAACACATGATTTTCAAGGGGACAGAGAAAAGGTCTGTTAAGGTTTTGGAGGAAGAGATTGAGAATATGGGAGGGCATCTGAACGCGTATACGTCGAGGGAGCAGACGACGTATTACGCCAAAGTGTTGGACAAGGATGTGAACCAGGCGTTGGACGTTTTGGCAGATATTTTGCAGAATTCGCTCTTTAACGAGGATCGGATTAACCGGGAGAGGGATGTGATACTGAGGGAAATGGAAGAGGTAATTGGCTTTTTTATTTTACAAATTCTGGCGTTGGTTGGGACCTGGAATTCAGAACTAGGCATGCTAGCTTCAACATTTATTTATAGTTCGGATGTTTATTTCATTGGCAACTTTATCCTTCGTAGATGTTGGATCGGGCCTGTGGCTCAATAGCCCCTGTGGGGTGGGGTGGGGGGTTGTTCTTCCGTGGGTTCTTGGGTGCAACTCTCGCGAGGGTTTAAGGTGTAGTACCCTCTGTCTGTAACCTCCATTCAAAATATTGGATTGAATCTCATTGCAAATAAGGAGAAAGAGGGGATTCATATATTAGAGGTTCATGCGTAATTGACTTCAAATGTTCTCTGCAACTGAGGTTGTTCTTAAGTTCCTTAGCAGTTTGAAATGTACATTCAACAAAAAAGTTAAATTCTTTTAGTCAAGTCATGGGTTGTAGTTTATGATTGAGGAAGCTGTATGGCTTTCTTTAGCTTATGTTTTGGTGACTATTTTACAAATTGGCTTACATTTTCTCGAACTTGATTAGATGTGTTTAATTCTCTTAATTCATAAAAATTTTCTACTTTATGTTTTTAATTTATATTACTTTAAATCTGTATTGTGAAATTTTATGACTTTAAGCCTTTTTAATTTCTGTAACTGGTGCTACTCTGCAAGTCTCTTGATATCTTTGGTGAGATCCTGTTAATCTAATTATTATTGGAAGCTTTAGTTGGTGTTCATCCAATTATCTTATGTAAAGCCTTCATATGGTCATTTTTGGCTTTATGCTTCTTTAATTGCTGTAAACGGTGGTCCTCTGTAAGTCTCTTGATAGCTTCGGTTACATCCTGTTAAACTAATTTTTATTGGAAGCTTTAGTATGGCATTCGTCCAATTAACTTATTGAAAGACTTGTATGGTTCTTTTGTCATTTCTATTTTGTAGGTGGAGGGCCAGGCTGAAGAAGTTATCTTTGACCATTTGCATGCAACTGCATTCCAGTACACTCCTCTGGGCAGAACTATACTCGGACCGGCTCAGAATATCAAGACAATCACCAAAAGCCATCTCCAAAACTACATTCAAACTCATTACTCTGGTCCCCGAATGGTATGACTTTTTTTTTTGTGCTTTACTTGAATTTGCGATGACTTCAAGCCCAGTATTGTGCATAGGCTGAATCATTACTTTACTTCATCAGTAATGGTATGGCTTTTTCTTCTTTTGCTTTACTTGAATTAGCGATGACTTCAAGCTCAGTATTGTGCATAGGCCGAATCATTACTTTACTTCATCAGTACTATTAGCTATACTGTTTGGTTTAGACGATGTATCAGACAAAGTTTTGGACGGTGAACTGGTTAAGTATTTCTTATAAATGATTTGTTTTAGGTAATCACTGCTTCTGGTGCGGTTAAGCACGAGGATATAGTTGAGCAAGTAAAGAAGTTATTCACTAAGCTATCATCAAATTCTACAACAGCTTCTGAGTTGGTTGCTAAGGAGCCTGCCGCTTTTACTGGTTCAGAGGTGTGACACTTATTATGGTGTTCATAGTATCTCCTTGATTTTGTACCCGAATCATGTTTGTTTACCTTTTTTTATGACAAGTTCAGGTTCGGATAATAGATGATGACGTACCACTTGCACAATTTGCCGTTGCATTTGAAGGAGCATCTTGGACGGACCCAGATTCAATTGCATTAATGGTGATGCAGTCCATGCTGGGCTCTTGGAACAAGAATGCTGGTGGGGGGAAGCACATGGGGTGAGTCCTTGTCACTCTGATGCTTCCCATAGAATGACATTGACTATCTGTTAATTTTTCAACAGGTCTGAACTTGTACAGAGGATCAGCATTAATGAAATAGCTGAGAGCATGATGGCATTTAACACCAACTATAAGGACACTGGTCTCTTTGGTGTCTATGCAATTGCCAAGGTTAGATCGACTTCCTTGTTATGTTTATTTTTGCTTGTTGTATTGTGGCTTTTTAAGTCTGGAATTATTTGTTAGTGGCTGAATGTTTAGGTCCAAATGAGCTTTATCTCACTACTATTAAATATTCGACATGATCGCGCATAGTGGCTTTTAATGTCAACTTTAGAAGCACTGGTCTCTTTGATGTTTAGGCAATTTCCAAGGTTAGATGCACTTCCTGGTTACCTATATGGCTGCTTGTTGTATTGTGGAATTTTTAAGTCTGGAACTACTTGGTAGTGGTTGAATGTTTAGGTCCAAATGGATCCTTCTCTCTAACTTTAACTCTAATATTAAATATTCAACATAATTATTCCTCACTCCTTTTCTCGTGCTGTTCTGTAGTGAATGTATTGCTGATATTCTTCTGTCGCTCTAGTTCTTAGTTTTGTGATAGATTTACTATCCAATTTCTTGAAATCATCATTATTTTGTAAAGTGTTACAAACTTGAGTTCTATCTTGCCAAAACATGCTTAATGCGCAAGTACTCAGAGCCAGTATACATGCCAATTTGTGAACTGATGGTTATACTTGCTTAAAGTACTTTGCTTTGTACTGGACATCAACACTGGATAAGCTTTCTTCTAATATGTCTAATTCTGCTACTTAGAAAGGGTTCAAACAGTCTTTCAGTTCTACGCATACACTAACTTTGGTATGTCTTGGATGGTCTTGAACATATTTGGGTTATTTGACCCTTAACTGAGCAGAGTAACTATGTTGATAGAGTTGAGGGAGAGGGAGAGGCGGAGGGAAGGTTTCTAATTCAAGGGTCTTTTAGTTGCACCATACACCAACTTTTGTTTTGATAAAAACCATACACTAACTTTGGTATGTCATATAGTTCAGATAGAGAGCAATGTAGACTTCTTTTCCAATGCCAAGATCTTTCTCTAGCATCTAATACACTCTGCTATTGTCGGATATGATGCATGTTCAACTTGAATGATCCAGCCTAGATCTTAAATAAAAAATGCTGTTATGATGTCCTTGTGGCGACTGAAGCATGTATTAGAAAATTCGTTTTAATTTTGGACAACTTCCATAAGCTACTGCAAAGCTATAGGGATTGCCATACACCAAATTAGAAAATTCTAATTTGTAGATATATCTTTGTAATTATGCTTAGGAGCTCCATATAAGTATAATGCTTGATATGCATGTTGAAACTTGGGTTTTGGGGTTTTGAACTTCCAGTTCTTGAGCTCTTCATACTCTTTCAGTTTGTAGAGACGTCTGAGATTTAATAGTTATATTTCGACATGAATCTAGGTTCGGCCTTGGATTTTACAAATGTGGTCCATCTAGCTGTTTAATTGATTATAAACTTGCCTATTTCTTATTATCATCAACTGTTTCATATTATCTTAATTTCACTTTCCATTCAAGTAATCTAACTTTCCCTTTTAATTTTTCTTATTTAAATGGTCAGCCGAGTTGCTTGGATGATTTGTCATATGCCATTATGTATGAAATAAGCAAGTTATCATACAGAGTTTCAGAAGACGATGTTACTCGTGCTCGCAATCAGGTGAGCTTGTTGATTAGTTGGGTTTAACATTTATGTCGTTTTTGCTAGTTAATCCAAGAGGATTGTGCTTGCATTAGGCATGCCTGTTCAAAAATCTTGAGCTGAGCCCTAATAATAGTTTGAGTTCTATTTAAAAAGAAAAAAAATACTCCTATGAGTATGATTTTTAAGATAAAAAGGCTTGCTACCGTGGGTCTTGTTAAGAGTGTCCAGTGTTTAATGAGTAGGTTCACATTAAAAAGGTAGAACTGTCTTACATCTCATTTTTGTGGTCCCATGCCTGGTATGTTGGTCTATATTATGTGGTTCACTACTAGAGTGGAGGAAATGTTGAGTTTAAAAAAAACAGAAGGTAGGTGAGAGTATAAAAGTAAGACCATCTGATGATAGGCCTCAGCTAAAAATAGATAGGTCATTCCTTTGGTGCAGGACCATACTTAATGTGAGCTCTATAAAGTGTATACTGCATCAATGGATAGGTTGACGTTGAAGTGATCCTTCCTGACTAGAACTTGATGGACTTGTGTTTGGGAAAAAAAGGACATGGACTTCAGTCCGCAAGCTAGGTGGTCCCTTTTTTAAATTTAGCCATTTTAAATAACTTAAAACTTTGTTTGTTTTATTTTCTGCTCATTTTAATCCTTTGTGCCCATAATTGATGCATAGATGTTTCTAATTATTTAAGTTTTCAAAGGTAAATTGAAGATAAATGATATTATTGGGAATACAGTGAAGTAAATAGCATTCTGGTAATTAACATGACAGAAGAAGGGAGCATATTTGGCTGAACTTGAGTCCAGCTTCTTTTCCATCTTTACATGTAAATTGTGGGACCTGCGAGTGAACTATTAGTTTAATGTGATAAGTGTGATCAATGCCGAGCCCCAATCAGGGGACGAGAGGTATCATTTGAAACTGTTTAAAATGTACAAGGTATATATACTCTAGCTGAAAGAAAAGCCTTCTCTTTGAAAGTGCTTCATTTTGTAGCTTCACTAAGATATGCTTTTCTTCTCTGCTCTCTTAAAAAAGAATCCTAGCCAAGTAGAATATAAATGCATAAGTAGTTCTTTGACCGAAAGAGTAGAGCAGATGGACTTCCCAAGTAGACACTGCATTATGAGTTGATGCCTAACAATGTTAGGTTTCTAGATATTTTTGCCAAGCAGATTCCTAGAACTCCTATTTGTCTTTTTATTGCTTGGATTGAGCATAAAGTGGGGTTAAGAGGGGGGTATTCATTTGTTTGTTATAATGTATTTTTATGCCTTGCATGTTTTAAGAGCTCGTTACTTCTGATATAGATATGTCTTATGCATTTCTCTGTAATGTTCTTGATTTTTTGTTGTGTGATTGCTGACTAACATGTCTTTTGGACAGCTTAAATCTTCTTTGCTGCTACACATTGATGGAACTAGTCCTGTAGCTGAAGATATTGGTCGTCAGGTAAATTTGTTCCATGTTGGTTGAGTTGGGGTGCAATCCACTATTCAGAATTGAAAATTTCTCAGTTTCTGATTAAATTCTGCCCTGCCCTTTAATAGCTACTTACATATGGCCGAAGGATTCCATTCGCTGAACTCTTTGCAAGAATAGATGCAGTTGATGCTAGTACTGTGAAACGTGTTGCGAATAGGTTTATCTTTGACCAGGTATGGACAAAAGATACCTCTACCTACAACAGTAGCTGCTTTGTCCAGCAAAAATTCTTAAACTAGTTAGACATCGCACTAAGGCTAGCTGGTGACTTTAATCATGCTTAAGTATCTGTTGAATAGCGTGAATCTGCAGCAGAGGGGAATCATGTTTTAGTCGGTTATATTCTTTTGCAAATCTAAGTTTCCTTATGTTTTACTGAATCTGCAGGATATTGCAATTGCGGCAATGGGACCAATCCAAAGTCTACCTGACTACAACTGGTTCAGGCGTCGGACGTACTGGAACCGTTATTAGGTTTCTTTTGTTTACCTGCTTTCAACTGTTTCCATTATTATTTATGGGAAAGTAGCACTCGCCCGTTCCTGTGGTCGCTGTTAATTTTTGTTCATTTTTGGTCTGTAACATCCTGATTTTACCCAACCCAAAATAATCAGCATCCAATGACATGAAAAGGTTACTGTAAATGTGAAGCAGTTCCATCAGATGGACATTTGTGTACCAAGTTGGTCTACTGATACTCATCTGGTTCAGTTGAAAACACATTGGAAGTTTAAGAGAGCTTATGGAAACGGGTCTAGTTTTTGGTAAATAAGATACTAGTAATCATCGTTTCCTAAGATGTGGAAATGGATATGTATCAATACTTATCAGTGGATGGGCAAGGAAAATTGGAGAAAAAATTGTAACACCAGAGAGAAAAAGCAGGAAATGGGAAGTTCATATCATTGTAGCTATGATATGAATAAAAACAATGGATGGGTCCAATATCCTCCATATCAAATTCATCCCTAATGCCAAGTTAAAAATGGACAATACAACACCTCTGCAAAGAGAATAAACGAATTCGGAAACAGAGGCTACCTGCCTAGTTTCTGCTGTTGAGTAATCTAGCAAAAAAACTTGAGTAGCAACGCCGGATACCCTCTTCTTCTTCGTTTTTTGATGGTAAAGAAATATATCCTTGTGTATGTGATGTAGGTGGAAGGAAAATTGATCAAAGTTTCATCGACACCAAAAAGAATGCTTTGCTTTTACACAACTGCTCCTGGCTTTAAAGGTTCATTAGGAGAATATGACTGCTTGTTGCTTTTAGAGTGGGTCACTGGGCGAGAAAATCAGTTACTATAGTTGATTAGATCAGCAGTAACCATACAGCAAGGGTTAAAAGACATACCTGACAGCGAGCATCATTCACGCTTTACACTGATTTTTAAATGTCTCTTTAGCCTCAGAAGGAGTTGCAAAGCTGTTGCAGCAAGGCAAGTACCCTGTCAGAGAAGCAGAACCTAGTAAGAAAGTTTTTAACAAGAACCACTTGTTCATAAAACAGACACAAAAAATAGGAGATAAGGCTCACAAGTGGAAAACAAAAGGGCTGCCCACAGAGCAGGCTCAAATTGTGCCCTTTGTCAACTGGCTCATTGAGAAAACAAGAACTGGCCAAGGTTCATGTTAAAGCAAGTTTTTGAAAGTCCAGTAATAAGTCATCAATGACTCTGAACCTAACAAAATCCAGACAGAGAGACCTAACAGCAGTGACTGGACATGAACATAGACTACACACCAACAAGAAACAATATAATCTGACTTTGGGCCTACCACAGAGGAGTTTTTCACCTCTCATCCCTTCCCAGCCCCCAGCCAATCCCATCACTAGACTCAACCAGCAAATCGAAGCCCAGTAGATTACATTCAAATGGCAAATTGCAGCACAAAGATTTATTTCAATGTTGGACTCAGAAACTTCAAAAAAGAATATCACTCTCACCTGAAAGTTGAACAGATCTTCTCCTGAAATGCCATAAGTATCATTTTAAGCAAAAGCCATTTCCATTTGCAGACTCCCTACTATTGCATTCCCCTAAGTCCACCTGAACTGCTCTATTCTCATGAAATGCCTTTGCAGACTCTCCTTGTACACAAGGGGAAATTAAGGCTTTCATTTCTGATTCAAGGGCCCCAGCCTTTACTTGTACGATTCGGTTTATTGTGTATATCAAGTAAAGAGGTTCATCTGGTGTTGTGAATGGAAGGAAGCAAAAATTTCTGTGCAGTATCTGCTCAAAGGAAAAGGATAAAAAACAAACAAACCATGAATCCTAGCTTGTTTTGTCTGAGGAAAGATTCTATGAAACCAAATGACATCTGAAGACCATCACCTAATCGGCTTTCAAAAAAATATGTTTGTTTATGAACAACAAGGCACTGGGCTTTTGTCTCCCAAAGACTGCATTTCTATGTAGGCGTGCAGTCATGGTCTCAAACTACATCAGCAGAAACATAGCTAAAACTTGGCAACAGAAAAGAGAATTGGAAATACTTCTCATTCATATTCATCAGCAAGTGATGCGCCAACTTTGAATTGGTCTCCTGTGGATCAGTTTCAAGTGCTATCAGGTATGGAACAGAGGTGATTGGATGAACCAGGCCTTGGCGCAGCACGATTTCTATAATCTGCCATCAAACAACTACTTTAGCAACCAATTCAACTGATCCATGCCATATAGAACAACAAAAGAAATACATCATAGTTCACAGAAATGGAAAAAACATTGGAGATTATAATCAAGAAAAAGTATTCTTGCAGAGTTCACTTTGGAAGATTGAAAGGAATTTAACAGTTATATCAAACAGTAAAAATACAGTAGTAAGGTAGATTAACTAAATTATTCCTCCACATAACAGGTAACTAAATGAATATTCAAGCATCAATTACAAAATGTTTGCCAGCATTTAGCTAATCCATTTTGTACACCTTATATTTCACATTCGACAGTAACCGTGCAATATTGCCAAGAAATATTACTAACTATCATTTTCCATCTAAAATGAGAATTGTAAGTGTTAGAGATCAGAGGTAGTTTGGTAATGATAAGAACTATTATTATGTCCTGGGTTCTCTGTTTCCTCTCCTCTAGGACCCGCCTACCGAGGCTGGGTAAACTCCTTTTATCTGCTTGTGTGGCCCACCCACATTCCTTGGTGTCTCTGGAAGGAGAGAAATGTTAGGAGAGTTGAGCATGTTAAGTTCTGAATCTAATTAACGCCTTACGTTGAGTTAGTCACGGATTGACTTTCGTGGTAAGGTCGTCGTGGGGGTTGGAAGGGGAGCGGGAAACCCCCCCTCCCAAGGGTGCAGGGGCGGAACTCCTGTCCGATCTACGATATATTGACTGTTATTTCATTAAGGGTAATTTGGGAATTTCACTCTTGTAATGCGGTTGCCCTAACTTTCTCTTTAAATTGGGGAGCGTCGCTATTAGGGTTTTATGATCTTAATTTGAGGAGCATATTGAGTTGCAGCCCAAGAGGTTAGAGAGAAACACTTGTAAGTGTGCGATTTCTCTTGTAAACTATTTCATCTTCATAGTGGTTTACTATAGCGGCGGAAGACAGGATGTAGTCTCACCTTGGCGAACCTGTATAAATCTTGTTGTGCTTTTCCATGCTTGCTTTTCCCTTCTTTCACGTTTATTATTATTGCTCTTGTTAATTTGGAATTAGGGAGTCTAATTCCTAACAAAGCAAACATTTTACACGGCTACTGAAGTTTCTTGTACTGCCACAGGCCCACCTTGGGCTGTTCAGGTTTAGTGGGCTTTGGTGGAGTGATCTTTGATGCTAGTGGCATTGCGATTATTTCATACTCTGGCCTTCTTGGCATTGCTAACTCAACCACGGCTGAGCTCCTTCACGGTCTTCACATATTTCATGATCATTTCAGCAAGCCTCTCATTGTGGAAGGAGATTCTCGGGTCGTCATCAGCTGGTGCTCCTCCACTTTCCCACCCTGGCAACATGGGCAATTTTTTCTTGACATTAGTGATCTTGTATCTTTAATTGTTGTATTGGATATGAAATTTTTGTTATGACCATTAGTTGATCCAATCATATGAAGTTCCCTTTCAGTTTTTTTTTTTCCCTAATAGATGCTTGTCAGTAGGGGTGGCATCGAGCCGAACCGAGCCCGAACCTGCCTATGTTCGAGCTGAGCTTGATTTAAATATTTTGAACTCGAGCTCAAGCCAAGCCTAGGCTCGAACCTAAAATTGTTATCGAGCTCGAGCTTAATAATTTTAACTGAGTTCGAGCCGAGCTCGAGCTTCAACATGCATTTAAAACTTTTCAAAAAATACATGTTAAATAAATTTTATATAAAATTATGAATACATTTTACATAAAATTGGGAATGACCTCTACTTAAAATTAGGCATAAGGGTGACATTGAATCCAGCTGAGTCCGAACCTTGTTCAAGCCGAGCTTGATTTAAATATTTTGAACTCGAGCTCGAGCCGACCGTAGCTTCGAACCTAAAATTATAATCGAACTCGAGCCTAATAAGTTCAAGCTTAACCTACATTTAATACTCTATATAAAATATATGTCAAATAAATTATATATAAAATTATGCATACATTTAAAAAAAAGAATCATAGGGGAGGTTCAGGATTGAATTTTAATAATGGATTAAAATGCACCAATATTTATTTATTTGACTCCAAATGTTGTCTAGCTTGTTTTGTAATTTTTGAATCTGACCATAAATTTACTATGGTCTCCTTAGTGCCCCTGCTTGAAACTTATATTCTAGGAAAAACTAGAAATATTTTTCCTATGATACATATTTCCAAAAAAAACTTTAAATAAAATCCTATTACTATTAGTGACTTATTAAAAAATTACAAGAAATATTTTAAAATTTTCTTAGGAAAGTTAAATAGACCTCTTATTGCCTCTTCTAGGGAAATAAATAAAAATTAATAATCAATCTAATATATTACTATACGTACCGATAAATTTTTAATCAAATAAAATGTCAAACACAAAATTGCAATAAAAATTGCCTCATGCTAAAAGTATTACAACATCAACTATCAAATACTTATTCAAAAATTTTCTATACGGTTTTCTTGCCCATCTTGGCAGGAAAATCTTACTTAGAAAATTATATGATTTTTTAATAAGAATTTTCAATTAGAAAAATGTTTACAAAAAACATGAGATATTAATAGTCACTTGAAACTTATTTCTACTAAAATGTATTTTCAATTTCTTCAAGAGCCATGAGGAAGGAGAATTTAAGGAATTTTTTTTTTAACTTTATGATCTGGCACGTGCAAAATCATATTTGCGCACAGGGAGGGGGGACTTAGGTATTCTACCTTGACAACGCGGAGGAAGGGGGTTACTGCACCGTAGTCGTCAGGGATGACGACTGCGACAGAAACAAATGCGAAGGCGAGGGCAGGAAGAAATCGAACGGTAGGCGATAGAGGCGACCGACAAGCAGTTGTCGACAGAGACAGAGGAGGCGACAATAGCGGACAGGAGGGGCTCGCGAACCGGCTCGATTTGAAGCTACCCCTACTTGTGAGCTGGGTGGTCTTAAGTTTTATGATTTGGTCTTGGATAGTTGAATTGTTGTTTTGGATATGAAATTTTTGTTATGACTAGAAAAAGACTATTAGTTGATCTCATTTGTGTTACTTGTGCAATGGGTAGTTGTTCTTTTAAGCAAAAGTTAGGTACAATTGTTGGGTCTTAATTTTAAAAAATCATTATTAGACCTTGGAGCTATCTTTTACCAAGTCTGTTGGAAATAGAGGATTACATAGGAATGCAAATGACCAATGTATGATGGCTGGCAGTAGGGGTGGCATCAAGCCAAGCCGAGCCGAGTCGAGCCTGAACCTGCCTATGTTCGAGCCGAACTTGATTTAAATATTTTGAGCCGAACCTCGTCTCGAGCCTAAAATTGTTACCGAGCTCGAGCTCAAAATTTTTAACCGAATTCGAGCCGAGCTCGAGCTTCAACATACTTTTAAAACTTTTCAAAAAAAAATATATAAAATAAATTGTATATAAAATTATGCATACATTTTACATAAAATTGGGCATGACCTCTAACTAAAATTGGGCATATCCTATATAAATAATACATGTATAGGATTGGGCATGACCTTTACTTAAAATTGAGCATAATTTATGTATATAATACCTATATAAAATTCGACATGACCTCTACTTAAAATTGGGCATGATCTATATACATAATACCTGCATAAACACTCCATGAAATTGTTTATACACTCCATACACTCCATAAAATAATCAAACACAACAAAATTAAATAAACTATCACTATCAATTTACAATCACCCAAATAAAAACTATAAATCCTTTAAATAAAATCCTATTACTATTAGAGACTTACTAGAAAATTACAAGAAATATTTTAAATTTTCTTAGGAAAGTTAAATGGACCTCTTCTTGCCTCTTCTAAGGAAATAAATAAAAATTAATAATTAATCTAATATATTACTATACTTATCGACAAATTTTTAATCAAATAAAATGTCAAACAAAAAATTGCTATGAAAATTACCTCATGCTAAAAGTATTATATCATCAACTATCAAATACTTATTCAAAATTTGTCTATACGATTTTCAAGCCCATCTTGGCAAGAAAATCTTAATTAGAAAATTATATGATTTTTTAACAATAATTTATAATTAAAAAAATATTTTCAAAAGACATGAGGCACTAATGGTCCCTATATTTCTACTAAAAATGTCTTTTCAACATTTATTAAAAAAACCACTAATAGCCTTTAGAAACGTATTTTTACTAAAATATTTTTTCAAATTCTTCAAGAGCCATGAGGAAGGGACAATTTTTTTTCCCTTGTTTATGATCTCACACGTGCAAAATCGTCTTGGGGGGGAGGGAATTATTTCTCCCAATTTAGGAAATTCTAACTATTCTTCGGTTTTCCGCCGAGACGACTGGGAGAGAAGGTGCGGCGTTGGCGAGCACCTGTAGTCAGTGACGGAAACAGAAGAGGCGAAGAAATCGAAGGGGATGTAGCAGCCGACGAGGAGATGTCGACGGCGACAGAGTGGCGGACGGGAGGGGCTCCCTCAACTCGCCTATTAACGAGCCGGTTTGCGAGCTTTTGAGCTGAACCTTGATTCGGTCGAGCTTGGCTCGAGCTCGTGAGATACCAAATCGAACCGAGCCGAACTCGAGCTGCTCGCGAGCCGGCTCGGTTAGAAGCAACCCCTAGCTTGCGGTATAAAAAAAAAAGAAGGTAATTGCTCCAAACTGACTCCGTTTTGCATCCAGCTTTTGAAAACTGGAACCGTATCTCCTGAACTTAGAGAGTGTTTACCTAGGAAAGTGTCCCATTTGGGTAGTTTGATAAGGAACATACAGAGCGCAGCAGAATTTACACACCTCTCTGAGTTTTTAAAATTAAACACCAAAAGATTCGAATCTACACTTGTCATAATATAACTGGAGCGATTTCTTCTACAAAATCAAAGACCAAGATCGACCAGAATAATCGCCTCCAACCGAATTCGTCCCACGTTTAAAATTTTGATCTCGGAAACGTCTCCCAAGACTGTAACTGCACGTCTGTGAATATACTCCTTGTATAAATGGACACTCCTATCCAAGTGATTGCAGTTTCGTTTTCATGGAGCCTACATTTCAAGCAGAAGTCCATCGAGAAGCCACGGAAGAACATGCAGCAGTCGATGATGGAGAAGAAAATAACCCAGATAGGACTGTCCCTGTAGGTTTCAGATTCAGACCCACTGATCAGGAGCTTGTCTCGAATTACCTCTTCAACGAAGCACTCTCGCAACCGCTTCCAGCGAATCTAATTCGTGAAATCGATGAAGTCGCGATTCGTGAACATCACCCCAGCAAGCTGGGTACGAGCAACTTGTCCTTCTTCCCGTTTAGCTTTACATTCATCAGCTAGATTATCTTTGATTAACTTCATGATTTCTTGCGCGTGGGTTGTTTGTTAGGGAGATCTAATGAGTGGGTAGATGTATACTTTGTTGTTGCAGTGACGGATTCGGATGAGAAGGAAATGTTTTTCTTTACGCAAATGAGCAGAAATCTTCACGAGAAGGAGGAGATCTGTATTGGAGGAAGTGCTGGTTTATGGAGATCAAATAAGGACGAGATCAAGATCCAGGATTTGGAAGGAAGATGTATTGGGTCCAAACGTTCAATGAGTTTTTTTCAGGGGAAACCTCCATGCATAAGTAGGACACGGTGGGTGATGGAAGTATACTGGTTGAACGATGATGAATTACAAGCAGCTAATCTTAAGGTATTCGAATGATTTAAGAATATTCTTTAATTTGAGAAACACTTTTTGAGGGGTGAAGTTGCTTTTATTAGAATACTTTTCTATGGGTGGTTTCAGAATTTTGATTTTGGTAAATCTAGTTTAGACTCTAAATTTGCAGCAAGCTTAATGAACAAATGTTGAAATCTAGGAAAAAAGTAAATTGTAATTCAATTATACATCTCATTAATAACATCAAAATTAAGGGAGTGGATGAAGACAGGAGATCATTTAACCTTTCTGACGATTTGAAATTTTTAGGCCTCGTTAGTGCCCCTGGTTAGAATTTTATATACCAGGAAAAGCTATGAATGTTTTTCCTAGGATACACATTTTCGAGAAACCTTCATATAAACCTATTAGTGCTTTACTAGGAAATTGCATGGAAAATTTTAGAAATTTCAAAGGAAAATTAAATGAACCTATTAGTGCCTTTTCTAGGAAAGTAAATGAAAATAATAATCAATCTCATACATTACCATACTTATTCGATAAATTATATGATTTTCCTGGTAATAATATTTAACTAGAAAATATTTTCATGAAATTATACAAGTTAGTGTATGTCCTCTTATGTCTTTTTCATTTTGAAACATGTAGCTTTAAGGGCGTTGTAGTCATTGTAAACACCTTCACACAACTATAAATACAACCTCAATGCAAGGGGTAGAGCATTCAAGCCTCTTCCTCTTGGCTCAAATTCATCCCTACACCTTTTTTTTCCTTTTCTTTCTCTCCATTGGTTTCTTCTTTCCTCTCTCCCAAGAGCTGGAATTCTTTTCTTTTCTTCTTTCCATCTTATGTTTTGTCCCTAGAAATTAACATGGTATTAGAGCGGTCAAAGATCTGAGATGGAAAAGGAGAATGAAGATGGAGAAGAAAGGGAGGAAGAAAAAGAAAAAAGATAAAAATAAAAAGAGGAGTTTCTCATTTTTCCTTTTAAGTATTTCTTTCCTTATTCCTCTTTTTCATTAGATGTTTTACTCTCTTAAGCTATGTTTCCTATAGAAAAATATATGCCATTAGAAAGATCTTTGAGTCTAGCTTCCAACTCAAAAAGAATCGTTGAAATCAAATTTTTCTAGAAATAGAAATCGACATCTGAAGCGGCAAAGGTCAAGTAGCCAAAAAGTTTTGTGTAGAAGCAACAACTTCCTGAACGATTTTTACTAAAATTACTGAAGATTTATATTGAAAATTATAACTCAAAATAAATATATGTGAGTCTATTTTCTATCCTAATAGACCGTTTCTCAATATGATCTTCCTAGAGAGAGATATACACATTGGAAAAATAAAAAGTCATGCTAGTATCCTGTTGCATATGAAAATTTGAATCTAAGCTGAGGAGGAGATTTGTACTGGAGGAAGTGCTGGTTTATGGAGAGCAAATAAGGACGAGATCAAGATCCGGGATTTGGAAGGAAGATGTATTGGTTCAAAACATTCAATCAGTTTTTTTCCCAAGGGAAACAACCATGCCTTAGTAGGACACGGTGGGTGATGGAAGTATATTGGTTGAACGATGATGAATTACAAGCAACTAATCTTAAGGTATTCGAATGATTTAAGAATATTCTTGAGTTTGAGAAATACTTTTTTGGGGTGAAGTTGCTTTTATTTGAATACTTTTATGTGGTTGATTTTAGAATTTTGATTTTGGTAAATCTCGTTTAAGCTCTAAATTTGCAACGAGCATAATGAAGGAATGTTGAAATCCATAAAAAAAGCAAATTGTAATTCAATTATATATCTCATAATAACATCAAAATGAAGGGAGAGGATGAAGGCAGGAGATCATCTAACCTTTCCTAGTCAGAGGTTTGCTATTGAATCGAGTAAATTATAGGATTAGAAAATTTTAGGCCTCCTTAGTGCCCCTGGTTAGAAATTTATATCCTAGGAAAAGTTAAAAATATTTTTCCTAGGATATACATTTTTGCGAAACCGTCAGATAAAATCTTATTAGTGCCTTAATAGGAACTTGCATGGAAAATTTTAGAAATTTCTAAGGAAAATTAAATGGACCTATTAGTGTCTTTTCTAGGGATACAAATGAAAATACTAATCAATCTCATACATTACCATACTTATCCGATAATTTATATGATTTTCCTGGTAAGAAATTTTAACTAAAAAAGTGTTTCTAGGATACATGAGGCACTAATGGTCCATGGAAACATATTTCTTCTAGAAATGTCTTTCTAGCATTTCTTGGATGTTCAATTTCGGATCCCACGACAAGGTCCTTAACCAAGGCAGTGAAAGAGGAGAATAAAAAAAGGAAGAGAAGAAAGGAGAAGAGAGAATTTGGTTAGAGAGATGGGGAGAGAGGGCTTGGGAGAGGAGACAATTCTAAGGACGAATTTCAGAGAGGAGAGGGGAAACTTAATGATCTACCCTATGCATTGATCCTTTATTTATAGTTGTAGAAGGAAGTTTACAATGATTACAATGTCCTTAGGGCTACAAGTTTTGAAAAGAAAAAACATAAGTAGACATTCATCTTCTTGGATAATTACACCATTGTGCCATCCTTATGAGAAAATCTTTAAATTACCTTCTTTGCCACCTCCTTGACGTGGGGAAGGTAATTACATTGATGCCACTTTAAGATGTCTTCCAACACTAGAAAAGGCACATACATGGCCTTAGTGTCACTCAATACAGTTCATTCCTCGTCTTTATACTCTTTGAGAAATTTAGGCTACCTTTGGTCCCTCTTCTTTTGAGCCCTTTTATTTATTTTTTACATTACAACAAACATAAAGATATAATTCTAAAGATGATTTTTTCAAATACCCTTTGGACGTTAAATTTTATAATATAAAAAATACAATAGATTGCATAAAAAATTCAAAGAGTAGTTTATGGGCACACTAGTTTGTAGGATTAGTGCCCATGTTAAATGTGTTGACTTGTATTAGGTAACCATTTTGTGAGCCATTTGTTAGGTCGGTGTTGATTTCTAAGACCAACATATAAATACAATAGAAATCAATAGAAGGAAAGAAAAGAGAAACTCTAGCTCTTGGGAGAGAGGAGAGAAGAAACCAAGGGAGAGAAAGAAGAGGAAAAGAGAGAGGCGTATGGACGAATTTGATCCAAGAGGAAGAGACTTGAATGCTCAACCCCACACATGTATGTATAGTTGTGTGAAAATGTTTATAATAACTATAATACCCTTAGGACTACATGTACTAACTTGTATAATTACAATTCTATGTTATCTTTTTGTTGAAATAGAAATGTGTTAGAAAAACATCATTGTGATATCATATTAGATCAATATTCAATGGTGCATACTTATCATTGGCTACTATTTCTTGCTGTGTACAGGCCAAAGAAGTTATCCTAGTACGAATACGGTACATCAGTGTGGACTCACAGGTTTAATCACCCCTCTTCATTGCAAATCCCCAAACTAGGGGACTTTTTTTTTTCATTTTTTTGTTATTCATTTTGAAGTCGCCAATAAGAACTGTATCTTCTGTTTTCTTTGACCAGTTACCATCATTATTTATGAAGTTGCTAATAAAATAGTTCACATATGGTTCAATTAATTTGTATATCTTTGAAACTTGTTTAACCAATTTGTATATCTATGCTATTCCAATTTACAACCCTTGCAATAAGGACACCAAGGTGTCGTGTGTTATCACCGAGGTTAATAGTGTTTTTAGAATTACTTTTTTAAGATTAATTACTCACATTTCTTGTATTGGGTGGGACAACCGCTGTTAAATTTCTAATTGACAAAGATTACTTTCCCATGTTTGTGATAGTGCTTAGAGAGTAAGAAATCTTTACCTCAATTATCGAGGGGGGGTGGGGGGGTATAGATGAGTTCAAGTGCACTGGAAAACAGATTCCAGTGTTAGTACCCCAAAATGAAAAATATGATATAAACAAAAGAATGAGTAACTTATTGTAATATACTCAAATAAAATATATATCTAAACAGATAATTAACCAAAATAAGCATGGTTACTACACTTAGTGATTTAATGTGTAGTATGAAAATATATTAATAAACCAATTAACGAAAGACTATATTATATTACTTAATATTTACAATTTATTATAAATTAATATAATAATTATGTGTGACTAGAATAAATTATAAAAAAGTAAAAAATAACAAAAGAGAATATAATAAATAAATAAATTATTTTTTAATAACTTAATATATATTTTAACATTAAAAATCACTAATTTAATACAGTAATAAAAATATTATTTTATCAATAACATAATATATATTTTTACGTATTATTAATTAATAATATATTACCAAAAAATTTAAAACCATTGGTTTAATTAATTATAGTAATGGGATAATTAAACCAAAACAATTTATCAAATGTTTAATTTAATAATATTTTAATTATGACTATTAAATCACTAATTTAATACAGTAATTACAAAACGAATATATTGAATAAATAAAAAATATGAATTATTATTTTTATGACGTTGGTTTAATTTTTCCTAACTTAGGAAAAATTAAACCAGCTTCGTCTTCCTCACGGCGCCCCTATGCGTCGTCTTCCTCACGACACGGGAGACAATGGCGGGCTAGCAGGCAATGGCGACGGAGGCGGCACTTTGATGGTACGCCGAGAGGGAGAAGAGAGGGAGACCGAGAGGCTCTATGACAGAGGCTGAGAGGGAGAAGATAGAGGGAAAAATATTTGGGGGAGGAAGGTCGAGAAGGGAGAAAAGCCTAGCGGGAGAAATTTTTTCTGGAGAGGAAGCTGAGAGAGAGGGAGAACAGAGTGAAATGAGGGAAAAAATTTCGTTCGGGGGAGGGAGAAATGCGTCCTGCGCGCGATTCATGTGGATGATTTACAAAATAGGTATGAAACACAATTCCCCTATTTTTACCTGAAAAGATTACTTGGTGTGATTCAAATGAAGAGGAGATCATTTTGGAGTAACGGCCTAATCGAATGAACGGAGTAATGCAGGAGTAATTCATGTCTGATTCATTTTGGACTAACCCCCCTATGTGATATTGCATGGCTTTAAACACGATGTGACCAATGATGAGAATAAGAGACCCTTCAATTTTTATTTTTTATTAGAATTCTATAATTTTAAACCACTTGTCTATAGGTAAACAAGATAAAGATGTTGATTAAAAGAAGGATAAAAAATGTTATTTTATATTGCAATAATTTTAATAAATATAATAAATATAATAAATATAATAAATATAATAAATATAATAAATATTAAAGAACTATTTTAACCCAAAGTTTAATAGTTTTTTCATTTGTTTATTATCGTTATATTGAACTTTTAATCATTGTAATCATTATTAACCTTCTCATATTACTACTTGTTATATTTATAATTGCTATTATGTTAGAGTTATTACTATTATATTACCAATAAAATAATGATATTAGTTAATTATTTAAAGTAATTATTAATAGTCTTGTTTACTATTGGTCATTCACTATTATTATCATGAATTAGTATCTCTATTAAATTGTATTATTGTTGGGAATCATGACCCACACTCATGTTAGAATTTTATGTAGGTTAGAAATCTTGTGCAATATTAGGTGTCCTAGTTAAGTTAAATTCCCTTGTAATGAGTTGCTTAATACCAAGATTAGAAGTTTAAGAAAAATATCTAAGTTAAATGTATATGGACTTTAGTTTTAGTCCCAAACGAGTAGAGAATAGATTGTGCTATAGAATTCAATAAATAAACTATAGGCTCTATGAGCGATTCAATATCAAACAATCATGAAGGGTAGTTTGGGGATCTCACACTTATATTTCGGTTACCCTAGTTTTCTCTTTATATTTGGGGGTACCGTTATTAGGGTTATCATCGAGGATCATCAGTTGCTGTAGAGAGAGGTTAGAGAAAAACACTAGAGTGTGTGTGATTTCTCTTGTAAACTACTACATCATTATAGTGAATTATTGCAGCGGCAGAAGACATGACGTAGTCTCACCTTGTGGTGAACCTGTATAAATCTTGTGTTTTTAGTGCTTGATTATTTTTTCTTTTACAATTATTATTGCTCTTGTATTGAATCAGGGCGTCTAATTCCTAACAATCAATACAGAGCACAATTGTGTTTTATAGAAATATATTTATATTATTTTTTATATCTAGTTCTTGATATATATATTCCATTATTGTGCCAATTAGTCCATCATACGCCGATAGGTGTGAGCACATGTACGAAGGGTGAACCAGGTCAAGATAACGTCCAACATTTGACATCAAAACAGGACAATCAAGAGGAGTTTCTTATGCTCTATTTGTGTCCAAGAGTTTAACCTAGCAACTGATAATGGTTCTAGTAGCATATTTATGCCTTTAAAATATGATGACAAAGGTAACTATGAACACTAGAGATTGCAAATAATAGTATTATTCACATCTTAAGATTGGTTAGATGTAGTGGTGAGCGGTTGGTTTCAAGAAAGTATATGAATGCTTTGTATTGCATAATGCAGGTGGTGGAGAAGAAAGAATATCTTGTATAAGGTACATTGGCTAAAAACATTCAAGGAGGTTTACGACGTGATCGATGAAATCTACATAAGAGAGTTGACTATGAAGAAGGTAAAGTTACAATCCTTATGACTTCAATTTGAACACATGAGAATATTTAATTCATAAAATGTTTCTAAATATTTTGAATGACTTAAAGTATTAGTCAGCTAGTTGGTCGATAATGGAGATACTATAATATAAATAGAAGACTAAAACAACTAAAACTCCTCTAAACAAAAGAACTTTTGTGATACTTCCACCATGATCACTTCCACCATGATGGGATTTGATAATTCATTCTTATTTTACCTTTCTGATGATAAAATAAGGATATTATTATTTTTAAAATTATTTTTTTAATTATAAAATAAGAATAATAAAATTTTAAATAAAATAATATATAACATTCTTGTAAATAATATAACTTAGAAAAGTTAAAAAAAAAAAAATAGGGTGCAACCGAGGTTGGTTGAATTTAACTCAGTTTATATATATAGTAACTCAAAAAGAGCAGAAGGTAGAAGAACCATGAGATGGAAATCAGCCCTTTGGAGGAAGAGGCCATTGATGAGGCCTAGAGGAAGATGAGAGGATTCTCTTATGCTTCTATAAGTAAAGTAACAAGACAATTAATTAGGTAAAATTGCCACCCCTACTGAGGATAAATTAGTTATCTTTCTCTCTTTCTCTATCTTTTCGCATGTAAAAATGAATAAAGTTACTGACAAGCTTCTTTGAGAAAGAGAATGATAGATGAACTGGTTTTATTTCCTGCAAGTGGCCTTGACTTCCATATCAATCAAATAGTAGCATTCAAGAAATTTTTGAACCATTGAACAGAATTCTTAGGGTATCTCTTGAGCTTGTCCTTGTAGTCTACAAAATAGAGACCAAATCTGGAAGTGTACCCTGCTGCCCACTCCCAATTATCCAAAAGAGACCATACAAAATAGCCTCTTACATCACACCCATCTTCTCTGCAATATGAAAATTATTAATAAGAGAAATCATTCCAATGATCAACACAAGTATTCTACTTGTTGTCAACCTAACACAAGCCTACCCCTTTCCAAAAGTTAACATTAAATGCAAGAAAAATGACCCTCTTGACCATAAAACTTGTTCTGGAGAAAAAATTGAGGAAGTTACCTGATAGAAGCCAGTAAGTTTGAGAGATACCCACTGTGATATTTTATCCTCTTCTCATCTTTGAGAGCATCCTTGACCGAGATAAATGGGTTGTTTGGATCATCCATTCCTGAACAGATATAAGATGACAAAATTGAAGATGTATAAAAATCAACATTCCCTCTAGCCTCAGTGAACAGATGAAACTAGTATAAAGATTTTCACAAAAAATTAGTTCACTCATCCCCTGAACAAACACAAAATTACCATTTTCTGTTATGAAGGCTGGTGGATTTCCATACTTGACTTTGATGTAATTCATCAAGCTTCTTATTCCTTCAGGTACAATGTACAACCAAATTGAAGATGCCTGAAATTCAACATTCCCGCTGATCTCCGTAAACAAACAATTATTCGTATATAAAATTAACACTTTCTGCATATAGTAAGTGTTTCCTCATGAAACGTACCTTGTCACCAATAGCCTTTCCATTTTTAAAAGCTACAGTCAAACCAAAATTTCAGTTAGTTGATGACCTCCTAGAGATCCTCAGGGGAAAAAAATACACAAAAAATCCAGCAAACTTACGTAGGGTAATTGAACCAGAATCACCCAGGGTATCATTAAGTAGAACACCTATTATATTTGTTGATTTAGCATAGTAAGTTGTGTAGTGATTCACACCAACAAAATCCAAGGATCCCTTGACCAATGCAGCCTCTGCAGCAGAGAAACTTGGCAGCCGATTCCCTACTCTTTTCCTCATTGAACTAGGGTAATCTCCAAAGAACAAGGGGTCCATAAACCTATTGTTTGCAAAGAATACAAAAAGTAACAGGCATGAGAAAAACACCCAGAGAAAAAGGTAGTGCAGAACAACTCCCCACTCTAATGACAAAGAGAATGAAAAGTCATAGATGGTTAAATGGCTCTACCATCCAAACTGAAAATCTTGAGCTCTCTGAGCAGCATCAATGTCTTCAGGAGAGTTTGAAGCGGGTTCATACCACATGACATCTAATGAAATCCCCACCAATCCCTTCTGAACAGTCTATTCAGCCATGAGAATTAAGTCAGGGAATCCATTTTTTAGAGTCTAAAATACACTACTCAAATTCTTCCATTTGAGAAAAAAACCTTCTGCATTGGGTACCTTATACTTCTTCCTGTAAATGTCCATGACTTTAGCATGAGAAAGAAGCACATTGTGAGCGACAATATAAGGTTCAGTCGCTGAATTTCCGGCTCGGCAGAAAAGATGAAGAAGAACAGAGCACCTTCCTGGTGCTTGAAGACCCACATCATAGCCTTGGATTGCAAATGTGTGAGGCTCATTGAAGGTAATCCAGTGCTTCACCCTATCTCCAAAGTTCTGAAAACAAGTTTCAGCGTAGACAGCAAAGTCATTTCTACAAAAAGGTAGAAGGCGTCTTCAGTAGTAAACCAAAGTCGCAGAGAATCAAGAAACAAGATAGAAGAAGATAATAAACACTAAAATTGTCAAAACATGTTAACAGCATTTCTTATAAAAAATAAGAATTTTACATGATCTGGGGGTCGAGCCATCCTTTGTATTTGTCCTGTAAAGCTTGAGGCAGGTCCCAGTGATAAAGGGTTACGTATGGTTGGATACCTGAGAATCAACACCAAAAAAAAAAAAAAAAAACTTCAAAACCCAATTCGACGATCTAGAAATTGAATTCTTCCAAGATGTCTGAGAGTCTCGTTTACCTTTAGCCAGTAAGGCGTTTATCAGTTTATTATAATAATCAATCCCAGCATCGTTGATTTTCCCAGTCCCGTCTAATATACAAGCACACGTTTATCAGTATTTCTCATTTACAGAACCATAACCTAGATTTTCTTTTCTACTGCTGCAAATTTATCAACAGGGCATCGGATTTTAATTCTTACCTGGGAAAATACGAGACCAAGCAATGGAAAATCGATACGCATCCATTCCCATGTCAGCCATAAGCTGCACATCTTCCTATTATAACAGCAAATTTTTTTTACTGTGAGTACTGTGGAGACCGTGGAATTCAAACTGATACCAGATCTATTTTCAAAAAACAAATAAATTTAGAACCCTAAAAACTAGAAAGTATGTTACTACTTGGATCTTGCCTGGATCTCGCTCCATTATTACTTATCTTACTGTTTTCAGGATTTTCCATAAATAAAATGCTTCCATTATTAAACGAGGAGTGAGATACTAGAATATTTTCCGTGAAACTCATAATGGTAACAATGATATAAAAAGCTTAAATGGCTTACGGGATAGCGATGGTACTGATCCACTGTAACATCTGCATTGCTGAAATCTATCACCTTCCCTGCATTCCAAACATAATCATACATTAATCCAAATAAAGCCATTAAATAGGGAGATCAGAGTAACTCAGCAATGTTATAATAACCTATTTATTTCGTTACACCAATTTGAAGCAACAAAATCTAAGCAAAAAGTGGAGCTCAATGAAATAGTATTCTAGCTCCGATTTTTTGGAGTGTTCGATCCAACCAATGGTTGCTTAAAATAGAAAAAGTAAGTCTCTAGTTAAAAAATAACCCTAAAAGGCCCTGACTCCTCCAGAAACCGCCCGTCAGTGGCCGGGTCAGAGGATGAGCTGGACCGCTCTCCGGGTCCGAGGCTGCAACATCGGAACGTGGTTTCCACGCGTTCCTCGACGTTCACGAGCTTCTCTAAGCTCGCCGGATTTAATGGACGGCCGAGACCAAAAGAAGGGAGAATTTACTTCCGTCCCCTCCAGTACAGTGAGAGCCATTAACAAACAATGCAAGAGAACAACACTAATAAATTTATTACCAAAAGAATGGGCAAAAGTGTCCCACACTGTGCTTCCCCTCCCGTCTTCCTTCACTGCCCCTTCGTACTGGATTCAGATTCAGTCCAAAAGCAGCATTAAGTAAACAGATCGCAATAAATAAAGAGAAGTATTTATTATTATTGGGGAGATTTTTTTAGAAAATGCTGAGGGTTAACGAGTTCGTCCTAGTGGGGATTTAAAAAATTGGCACTGAATTTTGTTTGAGTGAATCAAATCGATAACTGTTCTTCTGGTTCAAAAGAAGCAGAATAATGAAGAGAAGAAAAGGTTTCGGAAAAAAATTTCTATGAGAAGGCAAAAGAATATATACAGGGAGAATCTTCACTGTTAAACTGACAGTGAAAGCTGTGTTTTGAATAAGTTAGTGAAGGGATGAAGAAGATTATTAACATAAATGGCATGAAAAATTCCTTAAGAGTAGAAGGCAAAGAAGGGATGGATATTTTCTCGTTTGGAGTACCAGGAAGGGGACCAAAAGGATGGAATTTGCCGTCTCCGAAAAGATTGCTCAGAACTGAGAGAAGACATTGTTGCGTTTTTCTTAATGCTCTCAAAGAAGGACAATGTTAAGTTTCTGTAGAAGAGAACAATAACAAAGATCAGTGAAGGCTCACCTGGTAAGCAGAAGAAGCAGTTCCGAAAACGAAGCCCTTTGGGAAACTACCCCTGTTGATCACTTGAGCATCCGAAACGAAGTTCTGGAACCCAGAAACAAGGATCAGAAATGCGACACAGAGTCCATTTCTCAATACCATATTGCTTCAACCCAGACGCAGAAATTGCAAGCAAGCAAGCAAGCAAGCAACAGAGAAAAGAAGAAAAACCAAAAAGTAATGGAATTAGCTAGTCTCGTAAGGTTTATATACAAATGAAAAGGACGAGACACGACAAGATGGAATTAGCTAGTCTCGTAAGGTTTATATACAAATGAAAAGGACGAGACACGACAAGATGGGATGGATTACGAAAACGATTATGGGATCCGAATGGGTCGTTGAGAGGATGAAAAGTCGTCTGCAACTGTAATCCTCTTTCACACGTTTTCATACCTCAAACAAAGAACACGACGAAGAAGAATAAGAAAAAAGGAGAAGAAGCGACAGCAGCATCAGCTGCAGCAACTCCTGCTTTCTCTATTCCCGATTCATACTTGTATTGCCATTTTTTAAGTTCTGTTTCCTGGTTTTAGTGCTTGCATTTTCTCATCATAATCTATATTTTTTTGAACGATTTCTCGAGAATTTATCGGAACGTGAGAAACTTGTGGGCGAGCTTTGATCCTCCTCAATGCCTAAAGGATTACTATTTCTCCATTTATGCTCTCCACCTGTAATATCGAGTGCAGAAGCCGCTAAAATCAACAGAAGACCACTAACTGTGAGAAGCCCGTGACAGGCCTCCTTGGCCACGCCTATAAGCATTCTTATAGTATTTCACAAAATCACTATTTGAGCTTATTTAAAGTCATTAATATCTAAGATTTAAAGCCTTATGCCCTTATTCATACAAAAACGAAGGGAATGAAAGAATTTTTTTTTAAGTGCTGCTTAAAATTTTGTACTCTATTGCTTTATGTTGTATTTTAGTCGAGTTCAATCGGGTTTAACCGGATCGATTTTATTAGAGTTTTGTAGATAGAAGAATCGGAAACTATCCCGATTAATGTTACCTAAATTGAATCAATTAAGGGTTTCTTTTTGCAAACAAATGTAAAAAATTTAGTAGGAAAGAATGGTTCAACTAGGATTATCTAGATTTTTGACTAGGGTTACCTAATCTAATTAATCAAGAATGTGTAAACGTATCGATTTGGAACTAAAAAACCGGTCTAAAGAACACGTTAACATAACGATTTTGGAATCAAGTCATTTTCTTGAACTAGTTTAAGCTAAATCATCTTAGCACGTAATTCATCTTCTCATACAAACCATGAGGCATCCGAATTAAGAATGCATGGGTGGTTGAGTTGAAGAAGACAAAAGTGGTGAATAGAGAAGTCGAATAAAGAAGAGAATAGAGACAAGAGAAGGGATTTCTTGGAGTGTAATTTTTTAACGTGGAAGCTAAGGAATGCTTATTCTAAACGAAGCATGAGTTGGTTAAGTTACCAAACTATTAGATGAGGTCAATGGACCGAATGGGAAGAAATGAATGAGTTCCAATTGCTTTAGGCAACAAGAAATGGCCTAGGGGTTTTAGGTTCTTCCCAAAATGACTACTCGGAGTTTAAGTCTTTAAGACAAGATATCTTCCTACAACTTCACCTTTTTTATGTGTGTCTCGTAAACTTTTTACTTTTTTTTTTGTTACTGTTAAGGAATAGTTTCACATAGATTAGTCAGTACAAAGATCTTGAGTTTATTAGTTTTATATATATAACTATTACATATAAAGATCAAAGAAAATAGGGTAGAGTAATCTTATCTCTAAAGAATTTGGTGATAGTGAGGTAGGGCCTTCTCCCCCGCAATGGAGTCGGGGACACTTATATATATATATATATATATATATATATATAAATAGATAGATAGATAAAGATCAAAGAAAATAGGGTAGAGTAATCTTATCTCTAAAGAATTTGGTGATAGTGAGGTAGGGCCTTGCATGGAGTCTAGATAGGCCCTTTTTGTTCTCTTACTTCCAATCAACCATGTAAACCCTACATTTTTTGTCTTGATCCTTGTTTTAGATATTTGAAAGAGAAGAGTAGGGCAATATGTCTCCCTTGTTGGTTTGTGTGCTTAAGGAATGCCTATACTAAAGACAAATTAAGATAATTTCGTACATAAAATCATGTTAAAGTTATAGAATTATAGTTGACAAAGATAATGAGATTAGGATAAGGATTAGGAGATAATATATGTTATTTCCAATTAATAAGCGATCAACGGAAAAATTACTCTCAGCTTCAAGATGTTGCAAAGAGGAGTGTAATGGAATTCTCTGATTCTAAATTGCAACCCTTTTGTCTTCTCTTTCAAGTCATGCCGGAATACGTAAGAGTGGGTAGAAGAAGAGGGATAAGAAATGGGATTGTGCAGGTTTTGGTTGGGAGAGTAGGATGAAGCACAATAGATAAAAGGGGTTATAAAGGTCTTCAATGGAGGTAAGGAGAAGGAACAACGACCTGAACAAAAGAGGAGGTGAAGATAGAAATTAGAAACTCCAGATGCAGTTAACTCGATTTAACTTGAAACTACTTCAGAGTAGGATGTAACAAACGAATTATGCACCCTCTACTTTTAAAAGCTAAAATTACAATCATTTCGAATGGATTGCTCATATAATTAGATACATAAGCAAATTGCAACTATGTGCAGCAATTGCCAGCCAAGAGATTTGGTAGGATTTTTGGTATGGTAAACCATAGTAGTACAAGCCAAGGGTTGCAACATCCATAAGAATGCACATTTTACAATAAGGTAATAATAGGAGACGCTTAAACACTGTTAGAAGATATAGGCAAGCTTGGGTGTCACTGATATAATTATCTTATAATCTTTATCCCCTATTCACTCTTCTAGGGTGAAAAGTATACTTATAATTTTTAAATATTTGGCATTTATAAATAGAGTTTAAAGGGAAAGAATAGGACATAAGTCCACAACCCTAATTCTCCTTCAAAATCTCCTCAACTTGGCTCACTATTCTCTCTCCTTTTCTTGGATGTCCCCTTTATTTTTCCTCTCCTCTTCTCTCTCCTTTACCGTAGATTGCGACCTATGAAATCCTGGAAATAGTATCAGAGTTATGATTTTCAGGACTCGAAAAGTTTAATTCTTTTTGTGTGATTAATCAAAAGATGCATGGGAAATAAGGCAATCACAGCTCTGCTGGTAAGTTTTTTGGTTATGTATGTTCTGTCTTATGGATGTACCTCTGTTCCGTTCATGCAAGCTTCAGAAGAAAACTTGAATAAGGAAGTTTTCAGTTTGGAAACGCCGTTCAAAAAGAACGAAGAAGGCTCTGTTTAATGAGAAGTTATATGCGAGAACTTGGTGGCTTATTAAATCTGGAACCAGCAACCATCGCTGTTCCGTTCTGGAATTCCTGAGCCTCTGCTAATCATCGTAACTGCTACAGATCATCGGTCTTTTTTTTTGGGTAGTTTCATAGCAGCAATTAGCTTTATGAGTTTCTGTTGATCTGAGGAAGATTCCTTGTTGCATTAAAAAAACAGTGATATATCTGAGAAGTTAAGCTCGGCACTGCCTTCTGAATTTGGCAACTTGAGTCCCTCTGAAAGAAGGAACCGATTGCTCTTCGAAAAGAGCCTAGGGCATGCACATGACTATCTACATCTCACCCCATTGCTAATTTTTTATCCACCCATTGGTTATCCCCATCTTGCTATCAGTTTCTTGCCTCTATTTTTTTTGTTGCTATTCTTTAGTCTTTTCAAGAGGCCCTACAACATCTAGGATAAAATACAACCATGGAAGAAGAGATAGCAACTCTTTATGAGAATCAAACGTGGTGACTTGTTCTCCTACCATCTTGAAAAAAACTGATGTGCTGTAAATGGGTATTCACTATCAAACATAATCAGAATGGTTCCATTGCCTGCCTTAAGGTCTGTCTCGTGGCTAAAGGCTATACTCAATCTTATGGGATTGATTGATTATGAGGAAATTTTTGTTCTTGTTACCATGCTCAACTCGGTATGTCTTTTATTATCTCTTACTGCTAACTCTCGATGGCCTGTTTTTTAGCTAGATGTAAAAATGTCTTCCTCAATAGCGATATTAAAGAGGAAATTTATATACAACAACCACCTCGATATGTGGTTGAAGAAGAAATGGTATACCGCCTACAAAAGTCCTATGATCTAAAACAATCTTCGCGAGCCTAGTTTGACAAGTTTAGTCAAGTTATGCTCCGCTACGGGTTCACAATGTGTTATGTGGACCGTTTCGTATTTATCAAACATACTGAGAAAGGTGTGGTACTACTTGTTGTGTACGTGTATGATATTATTTTGACAGGCAATGATATCGATAGCATCAATCAAGTCAAACACAAAATATGCAATGAATTCAAGACAAAAAACTTGGGACTCCTGAAGTACTTCAATGGTATTGAGGTTCTTCAGTCTAGGTATGATATTATCTTATCACATAAAAAATATGTTCTTGACTTGCTTAAAGAAACAAAAAAATGATGAGATGTCGCCCTATTGACACCCCTATGGAGACAAATACAAAATTATGAGCTGGCTCGGGAGAAGAAGTTGAAATGGGCAAGTAATAGGGGCTAGTTTGAAAACTTATTTATCTCACTATGACTAGACCAAATATTTCTTTTGTAGTCAGTGTGGTCAATCAATATATGCATAAAACCTTAGATGTCTCATTGGTAGGCATTGGAGAGGACTCTCAGGTACTTGAAAAAGGCACCAGAACAAAGACTTCTATATAAGTGTCATAGTCATTTCAATGTTGAAAGTTTTGCAAATGCAAATTAGGTTAGATCACCGGATAATAGAAAATCTATTTTAGGATACTATACTCTAGTTGGAAGCAATCTTGTTACATAGAGGAATAAAACACAAAATGTAGTTGTAAAGTTTAGTATAAAAGCAGAATACAGAGTCATGACACATGCGGTAAACAAGATTCTATGAATTAAATCTCTTCTAGCAGAGTTGGGATTCCACAAAGAAGGCTCAATAAAACTCCATTGTGAATCAAATTGCAATCCACGTTATCTCCAACCTAGTCTTCAATGTGAGAACTAAAAATATTGAGGTGGACTATCACTTTGTGAGAGATGTTGCAAGCAAGAATTATAAGTCTTAAATATGTCTCAACCCACAGACAACTTGCTGATATAATCACAAAGTCAGTCAATTTTTAAGGTTTTCTCCACTGCACCACTGCATGTACTAAGTTGGGGATATAAGATGTTTTTTCAATACTAGCTTAAGGGGGAGTGTTAGAAGATATAAATAAACTTAGGTGTCATTGATGTAATTATCTTATGACCTTTGTCCCCAATTCACTCCTTATAGGTGAAATGTATACTTGTAATTTTTAAATATTTGGCATCTATAAATACAACTTAAAGGAGAGGGTTAGGACATAAGTTGTTGGAAGACATCTCAAAGGGGCATTAAGGTAAATACCTTCTCTACATCAAAGAGATGGCAACAAGTGTAAATTAGAGACTTTCTCATAAGGATGACACAAGGGAGTAATTAAAGAAGATGATGTATGTCTACTTATGTCTTTTCCATTTGAGAGTTTGTAGCCCTAATGACAATGTAATCATTGGAACCTTCCTCCAACTATAAATAGAGACTCAAGGCAAGAGGTAAATCATTAAGTGTCCCCTCTTCTTTCTCAAATTCGTCTTCACACTTTTTTGTCAAACCCTGTCTCTTTCTCTGTCTCCTTCTCCTTAACCGTTCCTCTCACCTTTCTCTTCTATTCCTTCTTATTCTCCTTTTCTTCTTCTCTTCTTTTTCTTTCTCTCCTCTTCCACCCTCTTGGTCGAATACCTTATCATGGGATCCTAAATCTAACATAAATCCATGACCTTAATTCTCTTTTAAACTCTCCTCAACGTGCTCACCTTCCTCTCTCCTTTTCTTGGACATCCCCTTTCTTTTTCCTCTCCTCTTCTCTTCTTCTTCTTCTTTCTTCTCTCCTTTACCACCTATGGAATCCTGAAAATCAACAAACACCAATGTCCTACTCTATGAACCCTAGCTTATATAGATAAAAGAGAGAAATTTACCTAAATTAGCTAACAAGTTGCTAGTGGTGTTGAGTGTGAGTCAACCAGGTTTGACTTGTAAGATCATCAATAGCAATCAAATTCAATAGGACTGTTAATAATACATAAAAATGACATTCATGCATATAGAGAGGGAAGGGAGTTTTCCCTCTCTCTATTATATACAAAAGAGAGGGCTGGGACTCCTCTTGAACCTCTGAAAAGGAAAAATTATAAAAACTGGTAAACTTTACCTTGTTCCAGAGTGAAACCAACTAATTTCAGATACAAGTACCAAACATCTTTAGAGTTAGTCACCACCTGATTTGACATCTATTGTTGCTCTAAACAGAGGAAATAGGCAGGTCGTAGTCACACGGACTAGATCAGATTTTTCTTTTTTGAAATAAAAAAGCTATTCAGAATGGAAAATATTAAAGGTTCCTGAGCGTGAAGAAAAAGAACCATGAATAAAACAATTTTTTTATGCAATCAAGAATAACACAATTTAGTAGTGCAAGCATAAAAGCCTGTCAACAGAAATTAATGATGGATACACAACGAAGTAGTTCAATCTCGGTTTAATACACAGATTTACAGAAGAACATTTCTGAAATGGAAAATTATGAAACTCTGTGAAATTTTTCAGAAAATAAGAAAACAGAATCTAAGGAAAGAAAGGTGAAGTTGTACAAGAGCATCTCATGTTAAATAGCAAAGAAAAGCATCTTATGTTAAGTAGTAACAACAACGTCCTGCAAGAGTAGCAGGACATAATCAGCCATCTAGAAGAAGCTGTTGTACTGGGAGGTGAGTGAGTCCTTGAGATTTGAATAGAGGCCATAGAGAGAATATTGCCTGAGATTGGAGACCTCATACCATGAGTTAAGGACTGATAGATGCTTATCTGTACCCGAGAAGGCCAACTGAATGCCAAGGCTGCAGTCAACTGACCCACCCTTGTGCTTACAGTCAGAGGTCTTGATACCACAGTCTACCTTGTTAAGGCAAACAAAATTCGACTTCCCAGAGCAGGAAGCACATCCATCTCTCTTCCAGTACAGATTCTGCAATGTACCTTTATGAAACTCAAGAACCTAGACAGAAAAAGGTGAAAAGGATGAAAGACACAATAAAAGAAATATCCGAATGGGAAAAATATCTGATCACACCACTGATTACCAGAGTGAAACTTGTGATGGTGTAGGTGTCATTTGCAACAAAGTTTGGAACGGATCTTGCAGCGTATTTGCGACCAGCAAATGCTACCATGTAACCTCCAGACCTTTCCTGGGTTTTATTTTAACAAAAGCAAAGGAATGTCAAAATAGATGTAGAGACACGACAACACACAAACATTTTAAAAAATCGTCCGTAGTCAACATTTACACCAGTTGGCCAATCCAACCCTTTCTGAACACCCTTTTTCATGTGGTTGTTCATTTCGTTGCTTCTATAGGACTAACCCAAAACAGTATCTTTTTTTTTTTCTTTTAATCAAACATCGATCAAACTTGTTCATATAACTCATAATACACAACCTTCTTTTGATCCAAGGGGATTAAATCTCCAAAAAATGGGTCTACATGGCATTAATAGGGGATAAAATATGCTACAAGGGAGTCATTCTGGGTCCTTCAGTCAGTCCTTTTCTAAGCTAGCTTATTTAAAAAAATAGAAAAACACACCCAGTAGAGAAAATCAGACCTAACTACTCAGACATGCAAGCATGCTCTCTGAGATAAGATATACACACGAAAACACATGACACTTTACATTCAAGACATACAATTTACAACGTTCCAGATGTGACCACTGAGCCAAGATTCCCATCCACAGATTGTCAAAATACTTCAACCTTAAAAAATAACAGATATACCAGCTTATGTACCAGACCTGCTTCCATGCAGCTCAAGTAAAAGAATAAATAGACAGAAAGGCAATACTGCAGATAAAAAAGGCATAAGCTTCTTAACTACAAAACATGGTCAAAGTTCTACACAACATAATCTTCCAGTTAAAATAACAAGTTTCTGACTTTGAAGTTGCACATTAACAGCTCCAAAGTAGGGCCTCCACAGACTACTCAACCTTGATGCATCTTTTTACCACATCATAGTAATGCGAGCAAACCATGTCTGCTGCTAGCACTGATAATAGTGTCTAGCAAGATCGCTTAAATCACGTGCAATTCTTCAAGGTTCTCCAAATCATGCACAACCTTATAATGGAGCCCGAGATCTTGATACCATATAACAAGCCAGACATAAAACGCAACAATCTCCCAACGGCACACACTTTCTTACAAGTAGTTCTTTTTTTATTTACTTTGAAGTTTCCAAATAAAATTTATATTTAGAAACTTTTCAATAAAGTGAGTTACTTGATATTTAGCTTAAAGCAAACAAAGTTTCATACCCCCCCTGCACAAATTGGAAAAAAATGCACTGATAAACAAGCTTTTGAACGCTTGAAATTTCTAGAAGCTTGGACAAAATCTTCCTTAATGTTGGAAAAGTGTAACCCTTGAACCCATGTTGTCTCTAGAAACAAGAATGTGCTCATTTTAATGGGTATCTCTGCATGCTAATTCCGATTCTTTATTTTTTTTTTTATTTCAACAAGTTTGTTTTTTATAAGAAAGCACAGAGTGGCAGGGGGTTAGGGGGGTCAGGGCACTTGAAAAGTAGATCACCCAGCAAAATGGAAAGTGAATTCTACAACGATCTACTTTCCATAAAGAATGAATTTTTAGTGTTAGATTAACTTTATGACGTGTAAAAGGAATTCATTAATAAATTATTTTGGTATGAAAAGACTAAGAAAAAAAGTACTCAAGTAATTATTAGCTACTCCGGATTATAAAATAAATTTTTTAATATGATGACATAAATTTAAATTTATCTAAATTATTAGTTTATTAATTAAATAAGACGACAATAAATTAAATTAATAATTACTTTATTTATTCAAATAACTAAGCAATGGTAAATAATTATGAACTTTCTAAGTAATTTGATTAAATAATTCTAAATAATATGTGCTATATACATAATAATCATAAACTAATATATCTATTTACTCAAAATAAAATAATAAATACTCATAAATTAATTAAATTATCAAGATTAAAGTTACTAATTTAAACACTATTTATGTTATTTAAGTAGTTAATAAAAATTACACATAATTAAAATAATACGTACAATTTTATTCATAAGTATTTTTAAAATCAAAGATAAAAATAATTAATTTATAAAGTAAATATATAATTAAATAATAAAAAAAACGGGGGAGAAAGACCTTCCCCTGAAAGGGAATAGCGACGACAAGAGAGGAGGGCTGCCTCCTCCCTTCGTCAACATCCTGTTGTCATCCCGTTTGTTGGCGTGAGATCCTCCAAAGGAGGACTTCTTCCTCTGGAGCAGTCTTCCAGATCCATAAAAACGGAGGAAGAAGTCCCTAGAGGTATCGGAGCAATTAGGATAAATAACTATAATTTAGTGTATAAATACCGATGTAAAGCGATAAAATGATTGAAATAAAAAGAGAAAGATTTCACCGAAAGTTAACAAAATCCAAAGACTAGTTGGCAGACATTCTTACAAGAGCAATATGCGGCAAAAACTTCTACAACTCACTTGGCAATTTGGGTATAAGAGATCTACACGCACCAACTTGAGGGGGACTATTAACATGAAATCCTCCAGAGGAGGACTTTTTCCTCTGGAGCGGTCTTCCAGATCCGTAAAAACACAACAAGTCCTAAGAGGTATCCAAGCAATTAGGATAAATAAATGTAATTTAGTGTATAAAAACCGATGTAAATCGATGAAATGATTGAAATAAAGAGAAAGCTTTTACCAAAAGTTAACACCCTTCCGGTGACAAGAAGCCACAGTGGGAGTAGGATGCCCTCCCTCACCCCATTTGTGTTAAAAAAATAAAGAGAAGAAGAAAGAGAAAGGAGGAGGAAGAGGAAGAAACAAGAAAGAAATAATGAAGGGGAAGATGGAATGGCAAGTCGATTCAGGTGGAATTTCAGATTCTATCATTTTGTAAAACAACGGGTGATCTACTTTCCGTATATAAAGTGAATTTCACTCCAACTTATCACGCGTACTACCGTGATTTTGTGACTCAAATAAAGGGGATATTCACATCCCACTCTCACTTTCAAACTTCACTTTACAGGGGCTTAAACAATCAGACCAGAACTTCACTTTACAGGGGCTTAAACAATCAGACCAGATAAACACAAAAACCTATTCCAGTTTCAAATGCAGCAATTCAATCTCTAGATTAAGAAATGAAATAAGAGAGCGAAATATTTTACCATCAGTCGAAAAACGAAACCCTAAGTCAACGAATGTATTAAACCCCAAATTGTTTCAGGAGGGGAAAAAAGGAAAAAAATTAATTCACAAGGTAAAATAATATAAAAATAAAAATTGGAAAGGAAGGGAGAGTACGGGAAAAGAGGAACACATACGGGAGCGAATTGGGAGGTTGTATTGATTGTAAGCAGAGTGATCTCATCAACTTTAGGCCGGAAAACAGCAAGCTGAGCACTGCCGGTAAGACTGAGCTGCCGATCGCAGGGCGAGAGCTGCACCTGACCGTTGAAGAAGGAAGTTCGCGGCGCAAACGTGATGCCAAAAGTAAACCCATCAGATCGCTGGATCTTCGCGTCCGCACAAGGACTGTAAACGTTGTTCGAATTCGAAGCCCCCATTACCACCACCACCGTCGCCATGACCAGCGCAGTCACCATCAGCCTTGCCGCCATGGCCGGTTCACCCATTTCTCTCTCTCTCCCCTTCTCTGCTCTCTTTTTGAACTCAATGGGCAATCTTGGTTGAGGGAAGAAGGTACCTCTCCCGGTGGCTTAGACAACAATCAAGCGGATCGGACCGGTTCCAACAGAGAACCCGTCTCTTTGTTCCCTATTACCTATTCTTTGTAGTAGGTATTTATTAATTTTATATAATATATTCTAGTCACGTAATTAGTATATTAATTTATAATGAATTTTAATAGTTAATTGGTTAATTATCTAATTAATATAATTAATTAAACAATTAGGTTTATTTATTATATTCCCTTATGTTATTTTTTAATTTTTATTAATTTTATATAATTTATTCTAGTCACACGTAATTAGTATGTTAATTTATATTGAATTGTAATCATTAATTGGTTAATTATCCAATTTATAAAATTAATTAAACCATTATTTTTATTTATTATATTCCCTCATGCTATTTTTTAATTTTTAATAATTTTATATAATATATTCTAGTCACGTAATTAGTATATTAATTTATAATGAATTTTAATCGTTAATTGGTTAATTATCCAATTGCTATAATTAATTAAACTATTAGGTTTATTTATTATATTCACTTATGTTATTTTTTAATTTTTATTAATTTTATATAATTTATTCATGTCACACGTAATTATTGTTTTAATTTATAATAAACTATAATCATTAATTGGTTTAACTATCCAATTGTTATAATTAAATAAACCATTATGTTTATTTATTATATTTCCTTATGTTATTTTTAAATTTTTTATTAATTTTATATAATTTATTGTAGTCACACGTAATTATTGTTTTAATTTATAATAAACTATAATCATTTATTTAGAAAAGGGCACTGAAATCTGTTTTCCAGCCACTTCAACTAGCCTGGACTAACACCCAAACATGAGTTGAAGTGGAAGCAATTCATTTCAATTCAATTTTCCACTTCATTGTGGACTAACCCCCCCTTAATGTGAAATTGGCTTCGGGTCGGTTCTTTGAATTGTTAGAGGTTGTGACAAGTAGGGTCCAGTTGACAACCCGGACCAGGGTGACAGTATGGACCATAGCAAGTGCGTGTATTGTTTAGGAAAATTTACGAATTAGATATTAAATATTGCTAAATCTACAATTCATATATGAAAGATGATATATTCACCGGTTAGAGTCTTTACAATGAAAATTCTTCTATTTCAATCCTACAACTATCTTTTAACATAGGATTATGATAGTGCTTAATATAATATTTCGAGTAACATACTTATTATTTATTGTTTAATATAGTATCATAGTAGTGTATAATATAATATTTTATTATAAAGTATTATAATTATTTTTTGGAAAAAGAAGTCTTACATTAGGCCGAAAACAAGGAGGATTTTTTTTTTATATATAATGGAATATATGTTATGTAATGTTATAATCACATTTTATGAGAGTTGTAGGTTGAAAACAGGGGCATTTTCATCCTAAAGACTATAAATCGTAAAAAATATTATCTTTGCTCTAGGACATGTATAATACTAGTAAACCATTTTTTATTTTAAAATATAATAAATAATTTAATAATAATAAAGATTACAAACACAAATTTTTTATACTCGACGGTAAGATTATATTTTATAATTTATTTAAAATACTTATCTTTTAGTGGGTTCTATAGATGTACATGACTTTCAGAAAATAAATTAAAAAATATATATTGAAGTGGAGTTCTTGAGAATTATACAATAAAAATAACGATAATTCTAAGTAACTTGAATCTGCTACACAATTGTTGTTTTACATTTAAAAGAATGCAACCTTATTTAATAGCATGTCCTTAACAATGATGTAAATGCTAACCATATGTTGGAATTTTCGGAGAAAAAATAATTCTCAATTGAGTATAATGATTCTCTATTTATGATAGAGAGAATACATAGAATCTGAGTTCAATTAAACTACTAGTAATGTCATAGTTACACCCCAATAGAGAACAACTCGTAAAGATAAATCTTAGAATACTTAAAGAAATCTAACATAAATATAAGTCTAAATAATACTAAAATTCTTCCTCATTTGAAGCTTCTTCCCATGAAACTCATATTAGACTCTACCACATTCATTCTTTCTTAGTGAGACTCCGTTTGATGATAGTCATATAAGACTCGTCCATATTTGTTCTTCAACACTCTGCTTTAAGCTAAAGTTTGTAATTTCAGCTTGCAAAGAAAAAGACTCTTTGTCCTTGATGCAAATTATTCATTTTATGTTCTCCCCTAGGATGGTCTAGTGACATAAAGTTTACCACAACATGTGGAAAAAATACCTATTTCATTGCACTTATTTTACTTCTCCCTTTCAAGTTGGGGTCTTTTTTTTTTTTTTTCAAAAGGCTTAGCTTGCACAAAATAAATACTGTTAAAGAATAGTCTCACATGGATTAGTCAGCACAAAGATCTTGAGTTTATTAGTTGGCAAAAAGACTTCTTCAGCTGGCTATTCATTTTGTGATGGGCCTTGGAACCAACTTCACTTGGTATCAGAGCAGGTACTCATATGTGAGACTATTCCTTAACAGTCTCACTCATGTGTAGACCCTTTTTTGTGGTTTGTGAAGTCGGGTTCAAGGCCCATCCCGAAATGACTAGCCAACTTAAGGAGTCTCTTTCCCAACTAATAAACTCAAGATCTTTTTTCTCACTAATCCATGTGGGACTATTACTTAACTCTCCCCCTCACGTGTAAACTTCGGTGGAAGATACTTATCTCTAAATACACTTTTCCTAAACCAATAAAAAATAAAGAAGAAATAAAAAGAGAGAAGGATTTAAGCTTTAGGATACGTATAACTCTCCCTCTCCCGTTTTCCCTTCTTTCACTTTTCCCCTCACCCCTCAAAAATGCCAAAAAAGAAGAAAAGAATCTCTCTCTCTCTCTCTCTCTCTCTCTCTCTCTCTCTCTCTCTCCCCCCTAACAACACCATGGAAAAAAAACCTAAAATTAGTGGCGATAGGGATAATCGTCAATCGGTTTTGTCTGGAGTGGTAGAACAAGGAGAGTTGTGTGGGAGAAAAGAGGGAAGGGAAGGAAGAAATATGGACGCACAAGTGTAAAATTAAAAGTCTTATCTATAAAAAAATATTATAAAAAATATAAATATTTTTTTAATAAATTTCTTATTTTAATTTAATGACCGACTTATCTTCTCTTGTCTATATACAGTGAAAATTTGTAAAACTTCTCTTCTCTCCATCCATGATTTCTCTTTTATCTTTCCTTATTATAAAGTTTAGGGAAATTTTCATGTATAACACTCTTAAGTGCCTTATTTCAAATGTGGACAAATTGTAAAGTAATATTCAAATTTCTATAAAAACCATATATAACGGTGGATACAATTAACTTTTATTTATAGTAAAATTAGATTAATAAAAGTATATTTTTTTTTTGAAAATGATCAGGGGCCTTACAACCCTCTTTGTACTCTTTCCCTTCCTCTATGCAATGATCAGGGGAGAAAGTCATCCACTGACCTTTTCTTTAAATACAAATAATGTAATTAACCTTTCATAACATAATAAATGTAGTATCAATGTGTCTGTAACTTTTCCATTAATGTTTTGCAAAGGTCCCAGTGGCCAAATAAAATTTAGTTATTGGCTGGTCTTATTTATAAGTTTAGTATTTAAGAGGCTACATTTAAAAATGCAACAATTGCATTTGAAACTTAACCAAATTTCTACATTCTTTAATCTTGTATATAATTTTGTGAATTTGTGTGTGTGTATATATATATAAAGGGCTAATCCAATACAAAAAAACCTTTGGTGCGAAACATGGGTGACACTATCTCAGCCGTCCGATAATGACATGGCTAAGATAGCTGTTTTGCATGTTTTACACCAAATAGCTTTTCGTATTGGATCAGCCGTGTATATATACATACACATATATAGACAGATCTATAAAGAGGGTTGGTCCAATACGAAAAACCATTTGGTGTAAAACATGTGAAACGGCTATTTCAGTCGTCGGATCATGATCAACAACTATCTCAACCGTCCGATCAAGATCTAATGGTTGAGATAGCTGTTTCGCACCAAAAGATTTTTTGTATTGGATCAGCCATGTAGATATAAATGTTAACGAGAAATTGAAACAGGATATACATTTTTATTCTTCTCATTCATCTCTACACTTCTCAGGCTCTCTTTCTCTAATGGCAAACCTAATGAGCTGTTCGGGTCGTCTACGCACAAGCCTAATTTGGCTGGTAAAGAACGAAAACTGGTATTGTCCGAACCTCTGTCAGTCAGTAGCTGTTATCTTCCATTCTTGGTGATCGGATTTCTCTGTCTGCTCCTCTTCCGGCAAGCCGAGATTTCAAACACTTCCCCCCGATCCCTATCAATCACCTCGCTCTGAACAGTCGTCTCAAGGCCGTAGCCTTGGTCGAAGAAGTTGCTATACCGACAAGCTCTCTGTGCTGCAGCAGATGAACAACAATAGAGCATTAGCATTGGTAAACCAACCTATTGAATGCATTCAGATCCTTGATAAGAACGCGGAGAAGAAACTTGAAGGGCTGAGACAAATGCACTACTCGTCAAATTTAGAACGACTTCTGGTTAGGGAAAATAATGAAAAAATGCATTCAGATGCTTATACGATAAGAAGAGATGCGTCTCGGGAATTCTCCGAGGGTAAAATCATACTTGTAACAAGTACGCGAGGATAGTGAAGAGATTTGTGGTTGTAATTTACTAAGATGAGCAGTGATTAATGCTAGTTTGACTCAAATGTGCTGGTTCTCGCAGGTATTTTAGCTGTTCATCAATTCCGCATGAACGACAAAAGTGTTACAAGGGGAAGGTTGTTAACGTTCAGAGAGAGAAAATAAGTTGGACAGCAAATTCAGATGGAATATAATAAAGAACTCAAAAGACTTCATGCTGAGGTTTCCAAGTCTGAACCTACCTGCAACTGCTGTAAATAGCTAATAGATGGTAACAAAAAAGGACTTCGGTTTGCCTCCCTGGATCTGGTTATGTATAAATGACCATGAAACGAAGCTTGGGAGACCAAATACAGCAGACATGGCTACTATTTGTTATACTGTAACCATAGCTTCCATGGCCCTTTTCTTTGCCGGAGTGTTTGGAGAAGGTGGATGGGAAACTGCCACTGCAACGTTCTACGGTGATATTGGTGGAGGGACGAGTGGTACCAAATTTGCCCCAGGTACTCATTAAAACTGAAGCATTGCTTAGTTCTAATCCATTTCCTTGCTTTCAGGGGGTGCATGCGGCTATGGAGATCCAGTGAAAGAAGGTTATGGTGTAGAAACCACAGCACTGAGCTCATCCCTGTACAACAATGGCGAAGCATGTGGTGCCTGCTTTGAGGTCCAATGCTACAACACCCCTCACTGGTGCCAGCACGGCTCCGTTCATGTCACAGCAACAAACCTCTGCCCTCCTGGCGGTGTCTGTTCTCCTCCCAACAAGCATTTTGATCTGTCCGAACCCATGTTTAGAAAAATCGCGAAAATTGAAGCCGGGATCATCAATGTTCAGTACCGGCGGGTTCCCTGTGTGAAGACCGGCGGTGTCAAGTTCGAGCTTAAGGGTAACCCTAGCTTTTTGCTGGTGCTAATCTACAATGTTGGTGGTACTGGTGACATTTCTAGTGTTAATATCAAGGGTTCTAAAACAGGTTGGCTGCCGATGATGCGCAACTGGGGTGAGAATTGGCAGATTAATGCAAGTTTTTTAGGTCAAAGTTTGTCTTTCCAAGTCAAAACCAGTGATGGGAAGATGGTTCAGTCTGATAATGTCGCACCTTCTAATTGGCAATTCGGCCAGACATATGAAGGAAAACAGTTTTAAGTATCCTCGCAATCATTTACTTTGCATAAATTGTAATAAAAAGAAAGGGACATTTAGGTTTTTACCCAACTTTTTAAACAAATAGATAAATGATGAATTTTTGAAATTATTTAGGAAAATACCCCAACTTTGACCGGTCAACTACACATATATACAGTCAAAAGTAACACGTAGACTTTGACCGATTACGTGTCACCATGTCATCATACCATATTAGCTCTTATCATCTTCCTGAAACATCATGACCCATGTAAGATGCCACATCATTAAATGACATAAAAACCCTTAGTTTAAAATATAACATGGCAAACCACATCATCATCGATTTAAAATATTTATAAATTGAAAAAATTATTAAAAAATAAATAAATTAATTAAAAGTTCTTACTCTTACCTATTTAACACAATTTATTATCGATTTAGAATATTTAATAATTAAAAATTATAAAAAATTTATATTAGTTTTAAAATAAAATTTACATGTTTTATTATTTTATATTTAAAATAAAAAAATAATATAAGATAGCAGCCAGTAGTGGGGACTAGAGGTGGCAGGAGCAAGCACAACGAGAGGGGTGAGATGTGAGGAGAGCAGAGAGATCGAGCTATGGTAGGAGAGCGCCAGGAGTTGTGGCAACAACAATGGGGAGCGGGCACGACGAGAAGGCGAGAAGGCGAGAGGAGAGGAGTGAGATAGAGTGGTGGCAGCTGGCACAGCGAGAGGGTGAGAGTAGAGGAGAGAGATCAAGCGGTAAGAGAGAGAGAACCAAAAAAAATAAGAAGGGAAACGAAGGCTTATGTGGTGCGAATGACATGGCATGATGATGTGTTAAAGTATTTAATGACATGGCATCTTACATGGGTGATGACATGTCAATTGTCTTGTTGTTCGACTCACAAGGTGATGATGTGGCATGATGACATGGTAACACGTAGTCCGTCAAAGCTTGCTTGTCACTTTTGACTATACACATGTGCAATTGATTGGTCAAAGTTGGGTATTTTCCTAAATAAGTTTAAAATTTTGTCATTTATCTAATTATATTTAAAAAATTGGGTAAAAAAAATAAAAGTCTCAAAGTAAAACGATAAGAGTTGTGATTAATGCTAATTTGACTCAAATGTGTAGGTTTTTTCTGGTATTTTAGCTGTTCATCACTCCTTTATGAATGACAAAAAGTGTTAAAAGGGGAAGGAGTTTAAACTTCAAGAGAGACGAATAAATTGGACCTCAGATTTGGATGGTATATAATAGTGTATTCAAGACAAAGAGTTCTAGGTTAGGATGTTGTAAATAGATAAACTGATGATTAGGCTGGATCATGGGTCTAGTATTTAAGAGATGGTCACAAAAAAAGTTAAATGGCCTTGTCTCGCTGATAAATTTTATGAGACTAAAAAGGAAAAAAATGTAAAAGTTCTCATAGGACAAGTTTGATAAAGGTCATAATATTACCTATGCATAATGATTCATGATACAAATGAGGAATCATTGACCATTGTGCATTTGACTGCTCAGCTAGAAGATCAAAGTTAAATGGGGTGAAGCAAATTTGAATTCCCAAAAGAAGCCTAAATTCATTTCTAATTGTCGAGACAATGAAACAAAAACAAAATTTGGGTATGCAAAGTCACTTGATCGTCGAGTGAGGAGTGCAGATAGAAATATATAATTGGTATTCATGTCAATTTGGAGATTCTTAGATGAAACTTGGTTTTGAGGATTGATTCAATGATAATTTTATTATCTAACCTCATATACCAATGTTTGACTAGTTTATGTAGACTTGGAATTTCTATGAAAATCAAAATCTTATATAAACTAGCACTTTGGTAATCACCGGCTTAAGGACATTAGGTTATTGATGCATTCCCTACCTTTCGATGGATTCAAACGAGAATTCATAATTATGTATCTGGTTTTTGGATTGTCTAGATATCATAATAAGTCACTCTTGGATTTTATTTTCTACTTTATGGTATTAGTGGCTGGATTTGCTCTAAAATTTCTAGCATCCATGTTCATAAATAGGATAAATAATACTTTGGTCAGTCCCATAATCAATCGAACCAAAGTAGCCTTATGTGACTTTCTATGAATCAAATTAGTTACCCAAGAATCTCTAATTTCTAACTTTGGTGCAAATCAGCCTACCATTTTTATCCAAATAATCTTCTAATCTATGAATCAAATTAGTTACCCAAGAATCTCTATTTTCTAACTTTGGTGAAAATAAGCCTGGTATTTTTATCCAAAAAATATTATAATCCACACTCCAAGATAGTTGCAATACTTTCATCAATTAGCCTAAAAATAAATTGGATTGATTTAGAGTGTGCTAAGACATGTGAAAGAAAACAAGGTTATCACAACCAAGGGTTTAAGTTAAATGTCAGAAGTTGGTTTCAACTTAGTTAAAAATTGATAGATTAGATAAATTTGAAGCCTTAAGCTTAAATTGTTAACTCTATAACTCTTACTACTACTTATGTGAATTTTTTTTATTCAGAACACATTTGAAAACTAGATCCTTAGTCATAAGTTCAAACTTAGAATATAGTTATACAAACAACAAAGTGAATTTAATCAGCAGTTCATAAATTTAGTCACTTTGTCGACATGAGCTTAATTCACAATCATTGAATTTCTACTCGTGCAAGTCATAATGTTTGAATATACTTGTGTAGACTATAAGTATACGTTATTTATTTTCGTTGAATTAGAATAGAGACACATTAAGGGAAAAGTTAGTATGTTGGAGAAATAAAACTCATGAAATTTGTGCCTCTACACAAAATTAATATGACTAATGTGATAGAAATGGATTATAACCAAACTATAAGATAATTTGAAATTTTTTTAAGGTCCTACTACCGTTTCATGATAATAATATAAGACTCGTCCATATTTGTTCTCCAACACTCTGCCTTGAGTTAAAGTTTTTAATTTCAACTTGCAAAAAAAAAGACTCTTAGTCCTTGATGCAAATTATTCATTTTATGTTCGCCCCTTGGATGTTCTAGTGACATAAAGTTTCCCACAACATGTGGGAAAATACCTATTTCATTGCACTTATTTTACTTCTTTTACTTCTCTATGTCAAGTTGGGGTCTCTCTTTTTTTTCAAAAGGCTTAGGTTGTACAAAATAGTCTCACATGGATAAGTCAGTACAAAGATCTTGAGTTTATTAGTTAGAAAAAAAAATTCTTCAGTTGGCTAGTCATTTTGTGATGGGCCTTGGAACCAACTTCACTTGGTATCAGAGCAGGTACTCATATGTGAGACTATTTCTCAACAGTCCCCCTCATGTGTAGCCCATTTTTTGTGGTTTGTGAAGTCGGGTTCAAGGCCCATCCCGAAATGACTAGCCAACTTAAGGAGTCTCTTTGCCAACTAATAAACTCAAGATCTTTATACTGACTAATCCATGTGGGACTATTACTTAACTCTCCCTCTCCCCTTTGCCCTTCTTTCTCTTTTCCTCTCACCCCGCAAAAGAGCCAAAAAAGAAGAAAATAATCTCTCTCTCTCTCTCTCTCTCTCTCTCTCTCTCTCTCTCTCTCTCTCTCTCTCTCTCTCTCTCTCTCTCTCTCTCTCTCTCTTCGTTCCCCCCTAACAACACCATGGAAAAAAAACCTAAAATTAGTGGCGATAGGGAGAATCGTCAATCAGTTTTGTCTGGAGTTGTAAAACAGGGAGAATTGTGTGGGAGAAAAGAGGGAAGGGAAGAAATAAGGGCACACAAGTGTAAAATTAAAAAACTTATCTACAAAAAATATATATATATTTGGTAAATATCATCTTTCCAATTGGCAAAACACCTAGTAGAAAAATCACTCATCAATAATCCCATATTTTAAGGGAGTTTTTCTTTCTGTGAAAAATATTTCAAAAAAAGGAATTTTTGTCGGTAAAAAGAGTCTCTTGGGGTAGGAAGCTGTTAGCATATGGAAACTTCTGATAGCATATTTTCTCTTTTGAGATGGAATATTTTTTTAATGGAAATTTGGTCGTTCTTCTGTAGCTAAAGATGCATTTCATAGGCAGAAAAATTCATCAGTACTTTTTTTCTCAATGGCATGACTAGAATCTAATTTCTTTCAAGTCATAAATCTTACATGTGTTATATTATTACTAAGTGTGCATGGTATGCCACATTAACACTCCATATCAAGTTAGAGATACACTTTAGTAGAGACAAAATATATATGGGTTTTGGGCTTTGTAATAAAGAATAATTCAACAGTTTGAAACACAAGATTCATTACCAAAATGAATCACATGCAAGAAGAGCCAAGCCAAGCAAAAACTATAACCAAGTTCCTTTGTCCTTTTACTCTACCAAAAGTCAATTTTATGTAATTCACAAGTGGCAACTCTCATGATCCAACTTGAAGGGAAGTGAATGACCTATAATTAATCGAGCTCTCAAAAATTCTTTCATTCTCATTTGAGAGTTAGACCCATACTCATGTACTAGTTTTGGAATTCATAAAAAATATATTACGAAAAATATAAATAAATTACTTATTTTAATTTAATGACCGACTTATCTTCTCTTGTCTATATAAAGTGAAAATTTGTAAAACTTAGCACTTGCTGAATTTTTCTCTCCCTCTCTCCATCCATGACATCTCCTTTATCTTTCCTCGCTATAAAGTTTAGGGAAATTTTCATGTATAACCCTCTTAAGTGCCTTATTTTCAAATGTGAACAAATTGTAAAGTAATATTCAAATTTCTATAAAAAGTATATAACGGTGGATACAATTAACATTTATTTATATTAAAATTATATTAAGGAAAATATTTTTTTTTAAATGATACTCTGCCTTAAAACCCTCATTGTACCCTTTCCCTTCCTCCATGCAATGATCAGGGGAGAAAGTCATCCTTTGGCCTTTCCTTTAAATACAAATAATGTAATTAACCTTTCATAAAATATTAAATGTAGTATAATGTGTCTCTAACTTTTCCATTAATGTTTTGCAAAGGTGAGGTCCCAATAGCCAAATAAAATTTAGTAATTAGCTGGTCTTATTTATAAGTTTAGTATTTAAAGAAGGTTGCTTTTGAAACTTACCCAAAATTCTACATTCTTTAATCTAGTATATAATTTTTTGAATTTGTGTATATATATACAAAGGCTGATCCAATATGAAAAACTATTTGGTGTGAAACAAGTGTAATACTATCTCTGTCGTCGCATGATCAACAACTATCTCAGATGTCCGATCAACGACTAGCTCAGCCCGGATGGCTGAGATAGCCGTTTCATATGTTTCACACCAAATGACTTTTTGTATTGGATCAGCTGTGTACGAAAAACCATTTGGTGCAAAAAACATGTGAAACGGTTATCTCAGTCGTCCGATCATGATCAACGACTATCTCAGCCATCCGATTACGATCTAACAGTTGGGATAGCCATTTCGCACCAAAAGGCTTTTTGTATTGGATCAGCCATGTAGATATAACATGTTAACGAGAGATTGAAACAGGATATACATTTTGATTCTTCTCATACATCTCTCCCCTTCTCTGGCTCTTTTTCTCAAAATACAAACCTAATGAGCAGTTTGGGTCGTCTACGCACAAGCCTTAGGGCACTTGTAGCCTAATTTGTCGACCCATACCGGGTCAAGGACGAAAACTGGTGTTGTCCGAACCTCTGTCGGTCAGTAGCTGTTATATTCCATTCTTGGTGATCGGATTCCTCTGTCTGCTCCTCTTCCGGCAAGCCGAGAAATCAATCACTTCCCCCCCGATCCCTATCAATCACCTCGCTCTGGGCAGTCGTCTCAAGGCCGTAGCCTTGGTCGAAGAAGTTGTCATACCCACAAGCTCCCTGTGCTGCAGCAGATGAACAACAATAGAGCATTAGCATTGGTAAACCAACCTATTGAATGCATTTAGATCCTGAACGCGGAGAAGAAACTTGAAGGGCTGAGACAAATGCACTCGTCAAATTTAGAACTTCTGGTTAGGGAAAATAATGAGACAATGCATTCAGATGCTTATACGATAAGAAGAGATGCGTCTCGGGAATTCTTCGAGGGTATTCTCATACTTGTAACGCGAGGATAGTGAAGAGATTTGTGGTTGTAATCTACTAAGACGAGCAGTGATTAATGCTAGTTTGACTCAAATGTGCTGGTTCTCGCAGGTATTTTAGCTGTTCATCAATTCCGCATGAACGACAAAAGTGTTACAAGGGGAAGGTTGTTAAAGTTCGGTGAGAAAAAATAAGTTGGACAGCAAATTCAGATGGAATATAATAAAGAATTCAAAAGAGTTCATGCTTAGCTTTCCAAGTCTGAAACTACCTGCAACTGATGTAAATAGCTAATTGATGGTAACAAAAATGGACTTCGGTTTGCCTCCCTGGATCTGGTTATGTATAATTGACCATGAAACGAAGCTTGGGAGACAAAATACAGCAGACATGGCTATTATTTGGTATACTGTAACCATAGCTTCCATGGCACTTTTCTTTGCCGGAGTGTTTGGAGAAGGTGGATGGGAAACTGCCACTGCAACGTTCTACGGCGATATTGGTGGTGGAGGGACGAGTGGCACGACTAGAATCTAGTTTCTTTTTCTTAAGTCTTACATGCGTTATATTATTACTAAGTGTGCACGGTATGCCACATTAGCACTCCAACTCAAGTTAGAGATAAACTTTAGATGAGAAAAAATATATATGGGTTTTGGGTTTTGTAATAAGGAATAATTCAATAGATTGAAACACATTGATTCATTACCAAAAGGGGCCATTTTTTATCCAAAAAATCGATTTTTTATCCATGTAATTGGTTATTATCCAAAAGGGGTTGTTTTTTAAATTAACTTGTGATATTTATGTAAAAAGAGGGGAGGGGAATGACTTATAGCAAATTTATATGGAGCGAAAGTTAACTGAGATCATTTAAGGACGAGTCCTAATGGTGTAAGGGAAAAGAAGTACATCTAATTTAGAGCCACTTATAGAGTATTATGGTAAGGTATTTGTTTGAAGCATTGAAAAGAGCAAGAACAATAATTAAGGATAGGTTAAACAATGAACACATAAAGTATAAGGCATTATAAGACTTGTTCGATTCAAGAAGAAATGAGAATACTTTGCATCGAGTTCATGTTATTGCTATATTTTTTTTATTACTCACTATAAGTACGATGAAAATATAAATATGAGGTTGATGGAGTTCAAAGAGGTATGAATTATGTTGTAGATCATATAATTGTTACTCAACAAGAAAAAATTGAATTTTCTACACAATTGTTGTTTTACAGTTAAAAGAATGCAACCTTATAGTTACACCCCAATCAAGAACAACTCGTAAAGAAATTTTTTAGAATACTTAAAGAACTCTAATATAAATATATGTCTAAATAATACTAAAATTCTTCCTCATCTGAAGCTTCTTCCCATGAAACTCATATAAGACTCTGCCACATTCATTCTTTCTCTGTGAGACTCCATTTCATGATAGTAATATAAGATGTCCATATTTGTTCTTCAACACTCTACCTTACGCTAAAGTTTGTAATTCCAGCATGCAAAGAAAAAGACTCTTTGTCCTTGATGCAAATTATTCATTTTATGTTCTCCCCTAGGATGGTCTAGTGACATAAAGTTTACCACAACATGTAGAAAAAATACCTATTTCATTGCACTTATTTTATTTCTTCCTGTCAAGTTGGGGTCTCTTTGGTTTTTTCAAAAGGCTTAGCTTGCACAAAATAAATATTGTTAAAGAATAGTCTCACATGGATTAGTCAGCACAAAAATCTTGAGTTTATTAGTTGGTAAAAAAACTTCTTAAGTTGGCTAGTCATTTTGTAATGGGCCTTGGAACCAACTTCACTTGGTATTAGAGTAGGTACTCATATGTGAGACTATTCCTTAACAGTCTCACTCATGTGTAGGCCCTTTTTTGTGGTTTGTAAAGTCGGGTTCAAGGCCCATCCCGAAATGACTAGCCAACTTAAGGAGTCTCTTTACCAACTAATAAACTCAATATCTTTGTACTCACTAATTCATGTGGGACTATTACTTAACTCTCCCCGCACGTGTAAACTTCGGTGGAAGACACTTATCTCTAATTACACTTTTCCTAAACCAATAAAAAATAAAGAAGAAATAAAAAGAGAGAAGGATTTCAGCTTTAGGATACGTATACCTCTCCCTCTCCCCTTTTCCCTTCTTTCTCTTTTCCCCTCAATCCTCAAAAAAGCCAAAAAAGAAGAAAAGAATATTTCTCTCTCTCTCTCTCTCTCTCTCTCTCTCTCTCTCTCTCTCTAACAACACCATGGAAAAAAAACCTAAAATTAGTGGCGATAGGGAGAATCGTCAATCAGTTGTGTCTGGAGTGGTAAAACAAGGAGAATTGTGTGGAAGAAAAAAGGGAAGGGAAGGAAGAAATAAGGGCACACAAGTGTAAAATGAAAAGACTTATCCATAAAAAAAAATATTTTTTTTTGGTAAATATCATCTCTCCAATTGAAAAAACACCTACTAGAAAAATCTTTCATCAATAATCCCATCTTTTTAGGGATTTTTTCTTTCCGTGAAAAACATTTCAAAAAATGGAAATTTTGTCAGTAAAAAGAGTCTCTTGGGGCAGGAAACTATTAGCATATGGAAACTTCTGCTAGCATATTTTATCTTTTGCGATGGAATCTTTTTTTGGTGGAAATGTGGTCGTTCTTCTGTTGCTAAAAATACGTTTCATAGACAGAAAAATTCATGAATACATTTTTTCTGTTGCTAATTTCCTTTAAGTCTTAAGTCTTACATGTGTTATATTATTACTAAGTGCCACATTAGCACTCCAACTCAAGTTAGACATAAACTTTAGCTGAGACAAAATATATATGGGTTTTGGGTTTTGTAATAAGGAATAATTCAATAGTTTGAAACACAAGATTCATTACCAAAATGAATCACATGCAAGAAGAGCCAAGCCAGGCCAAAACTATAACCAAGTTCCTTTGTCCTTTTACTCTACCAAAAGTCAATTTTATGTAATTCACAATTGGCAACTCTCATGATCCAACTTGTAGGGAAATCAATTGAGCTCTCAAAAATTCTTTCATTCTCCTTTGAAAGTTAGACCCATACTCATTTACTAGTTTTGGAATTCATAGAAAATATATTATAAAAAATATAAATAAATTTTTAATAAACTACTTATTTTAATTTAATACCCAACTTATCTTCTCTTGTCTATATAAAGTGAAAATTTGTAAAACTTCGCTTCTCTCCATCCATGATTTCTCTTTTATCTTTCCTCACTATAAAGTTTAGGGAAATTTTGATGTATAACCCTCTTAAGTGCCTTATTTCAAATGTGGACAAATTGTAAAGTAATATTCAAATTTCTATACAAACCATATATAACGGTGGATACAATTAACTTTTATTTATAGTAAAATTATATTAATGAAAATATAATTTTTTTTAAATGATATTACAACCCTCATTGTACCCTTTCCCTTCCTCTATGCAATGATCAGGGGGGAAAGTCATCCACTGGCCTTCTCTTTAAATACAAATAATGTAATTAACCTTTCATAAAATATTAAATGTAGTATCAATGTGTCTCTAACTTTTCCATTAATGTTTTGCAAAGGTGAGCTCCCTGTGCTGCAGCATTAGCATTAGCATTAGCATTAGCATTAGCATTAGCATTAGCATTAGCATTGGTAAACCAACCTATTGAATGCATTCAGATCCTTGATAAGAACGCGGAGAAGAAACTTGAAGGGCTGAGACAAATGCACTACTCGTCAAATTTAGAACGACTTCTGGTTAGGGAACATAATGAGAAAATGCATTCAGATGCTTATACGATAAGAAGAGATGCGTCTCGGGAATTCTCCGAGGGTAAACTCATACTTGTAACGAGTACGCGAGGATAGTGAAGAGATTTGTGGTTGTAATTTATTAAGATGAGCAGTGATTAATGCTAGTTTGACTCAAATGTGCTGGTTCTCGCAGGTATTTTAGCTGTTCATCAATTCCGTATGAACGACAAAAGTGTTACAAGGGGAAGGTTGTTAAAGTTCAGAGAGAAAAAATAAGTTGGACAGCTATTTCAGATGGAATATGATAAAGAACTCAAAAGAGTTCATGCTTAGCTTTCCAAGTCTGAAACTACCTGCAACTGCTGTAAATAGCTAATAGATGGTAACAAAAATTGACTTCGGTTTGCCTCCCTGGATCTGGTTATGTATAAATGACCATGAAACGAAGCTTGGGAGACAAAATACAGCAGACATGGCTACTATTTGGTATACTGTAACCTTAGCTTCCATGGCACTTTTCTTTGCCGGAGTGTTTGGAGAAGGTGGATGGGACACTGCCACTGCAACGTTCTACGGCGATATTGGTGGTGGAGGGACGAGTGGTACCAAATTTGCCCCAAGTACTCATTAAAACTGATGCATTGTTTAGTTCTAATCCATTTCCTTGCTTTCAGGGGGTGCATGCGGCTATGGAGATCCAGTGAAAGAAGGTTATGGTGTAGAAACCACGGCACTGAGCTCATCCCTGTACAACAATGGCGAAGCTTGTGGTGCCTGCTTTGAGGTCCAATGCTACAACACCCCTCACTGGTGCCAGCACGGCTCCGTTCATGTCACAGCAACAAACCTCTGCCCTCCTGGCGGTGTCTGTTCTCCTCCCAACAGGCATTTTGATCTGTCCCAACCCATGTTTAGAAAAATCGCGAAAATTGAAGCCGGGATCATCAATGTTCAGTACCGGCGGGTTCCCTGTGTGAAGACCGGCGGGGTCAAGTTTGAGCTTAAGGGTAACCCTAGCTTTTTGCTGGTGCTAATCTACAATGTTGGTGGTGCTGGTGACATTTCTAGTGTTAATATCAAGGGTTCTAAAACAGGTTGGCTGCCGATGATGCGCAACTGGGGTGAGAATTGGCAGATTAATGCAAGTTTTTTAGGTCAAAGCTTGTCTTTCCAAGTTAAAACCAGTGATGGGAAGATGGTTCAGTCTGATAATGTCGCACCTTCTAACTGGCAATTCGGCCAGACATATGAAGGAAAACAGTTTTAAGTATCCTCCTAGCAATCCTTTACTTTGCATAAATTGTAAAAAAAGAAAGGGACATTTAGGTTTTTACCTAACTTTTTAAACATATAGGTAAACGACGAATTTTTAAAATTATTTAGGAAAATACCCAACTTTGACCAGTCAACTACACATATATACAGTGAAAAGTAACACGTAGGCTTTGGCCGATTACGTGTCACATGTCATCATGCCACATCAGCAATTGGTCAGTCAAACGACACGTCAACAGACATGTCATCTTCCAGACACATCATGACCCATGTAAGATGCCACATCATTAAATGACATAAAAACTCTTAGTTTAAAATATAACATGGCAAACCACGTCATCATCGATTTAAAATATTTATAAATTAAAAAAATTATTAAAAAAATTATTTTAAAGTTTAGAAATAAAATTTATCAATACACTTTTTATTACCTTATTTTTAAAATAACAAAAATTATTTAAAAAATATATAAATAAATTAAAAATTCTTACTCATACCTATTTAACACAATTTATTACCGATTTAAAATATTTTTAATTTAAAAATTTTTAAAATTTATATTAGAGTTTAAAAATAAAATTTATCGGTACATGTTTTATTATTTAATATTCAAAATAATAAAAAATAATATAAGATAGCAGCCAATAGTGGGAACTGGCGGCGGCGGGAGCAGGCACAACGAGAAGGCAAGAGGAGAGGAGAGGAGAGAAATCGAGCTGCGCTAGGAGAGCACTAGGAGTTGTGGCAAAAGCAATGGGGAGTAGGGGGAGCGGGCACGACGAGAAGGCGAGAGGGCGAGAGGAGAGGAGAGGAGAGGAGTGAGATTGAGTGGTGGCAGTTGGCACAGTGAGAGGGTGAGAGTAGAGGAGAGAGATCAAGCTGCAAGAGAAAGAGAACGAAAAGAATAAGAAGGGAGATGAGGGCTTATGTGGTGCGAGATGACATGACATGATGATGTGTTCAAGTATTTAATGACATGGCATCTTACATGGGTGATGACATGTTAGTTGTCGTGTTGTTCGACTCACTAGGTGATGATGTGGCTTGATGACATGGTAACACGTAGTCAGTCAAAGCTTGCTTGTCACTTTTGACTATACACATGTGCAACTGATCAGTCAAAGTTGGGTATTTTCCTAAATAAGTTCAAAATTTCATCATTTATCTAATTATGTTTAAAAAATTGGGTAAAAAACCTAAAAGTCTCAAAGTAAAACGATAAGAGTTGTGATTAATACTAATTTGTCTCAAATGTGCAGGTTCTCTCTAGTATTTTAGCTGTTCATCACTCCTTTGTGAACGACGAAAAGTTTTAAAAGGGGAAGGAGTTTAAATTTCAAGAGAGACGAATAAATTGGACCTCATATTTGGATGGTATATATTAGTGTACTCAAGACAAAGAGTTCTAGTTTAGGTTGTTGTAAATAGATAAATAGATGATTAGGCTGGATCATGGGTCTAGTAATTAAAAGATGGTCACAAAAATGTTATATGGCCTTGTTTCGCTGATAAATTTTATGGGACTAAAAAGGAAAAAATGTAAAAGTTCTCATAGGACTAGTTTGATAAAGGTCATAATATTACCTATGCATAATGATTCATGATACAAATGAGGAATCATTGACCATTATGCATTTGACTGCTCAGTTAGAAGATCAAAGTTAAATGGGGTGAAGCAAATTTGAATTCCCAAAAGAAGCATAAAATTATTTTTAATTGTTGAGACGATGAGACCAAAACAAACTTGGATACCCAAAGTCACTTGATCGTCGAGTGAGGAGTGCAGATAGAAATATATAATTGGTATTCATGTCAATTTGGAGATTCTTAGATGAGACTTGATTTTGAGGATTGATTCAATGATAATTTTATTATCTAATCTCATATACCAATGTTTGACTAGTTTATGTCGACTTGGAATTTCTATGAAAAACAAAATCTTAAATAAACTAGCACTTTTGTAATCACTGGCTTAATGACATTAGATTATTGATGCATTCCCTACCTTTCAATAGATTCAAACGAGAATTCATAATTATGTATCTTGTTTTTGGATGTCTAGATATCATAACAAGTCACTCTTGGATTTTATTTTCTACTTTATGGTATTAGTGGCTGGATTTGCTCCTAAATTTCAAGCTTCCATGTTCATAAATAGGATAAATAATACTTTGGTAAGTCCCATAATCAATCGAACCAAAGTAGCCTTATGAATCAAATTAGTTACCCAAGAATCTCTAATTTCTAACTTTGGTGCAAATCAGCCTGCTATTTTTATCCAAAAAATCTTATAATCTATGAATCAGATTAGTTACCCAAGAATCTCTATTTTCTAACTTTGGTGAAAATCAGCCTGGTATTTTTATCCAAAAAATATTATAATCCACACTCCAAGATAGTTGCAATACTTTCATTAATTAGCCTAAAAATAAATTGGATTGATTTAGACTGTGCTAAGACATGTGAAATAAAACAAGGTTATCACAATCCACGGGTTTAGGTTAAATGTCAAATAATTGAGACCATGGAAGTGATGTTTGTCCAAACTCAAACTAAAAGAAAATATTGAAACTCTTTTGGCTAGAGAAGTTTGAGCAAAATTTATAATTTAATTGATTTATAAAGACTAATAAATGTAAGTTGGTTATGGGGATTAAAAGTTTGGATTAATCTTACCTTATGTTGATAGATTAGATAAATTTGAAGCCTTAAGCTTAAATTGTTAAATCTATAACTCTTACTACTACTTATGTGAATTTTTTTATTTAGAACACATTCGAAAATTCGATCCTTAGTCATAAGTTCAAACTTAGAATATAGTTATACAAACAACAAAGTGAATTTAATCAACAATTCATAAATTTACGCTCTTTGTCGACATGAGCTTAGTTCACAATCATTGAATTTCTACTCTTGCAAGTCATGATATTTGAATATACTTGGGTAGAATATAAGTATACGTTAAGTATTTCCATTGAATTAGAATAGTGACACTTTAAGGGAAAGGTTAGTATGTTGAAGAAATAAAACTCATGAAATTTGTGTCTCTACCCAAACTAAATATGACTAATGAGATAGAAATGGATTATAACCCAACTATAAGATAATTAGAAAATTCGTAAGGTCCTGCTACCTTTAGAGCCTATGTAGCCCAAAATTAGTCTAAATGTGAAATCTTAGATGTGTGGCTACTTAGAATGCCTTTTGCCTAGCTTAGGAAAGTAAATTAAAATTTTCAGTACATGAAAGATTATTGAAAACACTTGGTATAGGCAAATTAGGCCAATGAGTTAGGTGAGTCAAAGGATAAAGCTTGATTAGTTTCCTTATAGGCATTGACATTTTAGGTAATCTATTCTATGAAAGTAATGTGTTTATGTTTTTAGATCTCTATCAAGGCTTTGAGAATCTCATCCTATGGCTATGAATCAATTTTCACTTTTGAATTTGGTTCTACGTACAATTTTTATACTTGATTCTCATACTTTTATAGAAACCTACAAGTAAGTAATTCTTATCTCGTTGCCTACAAAAGTTTAAAAATATTTTAAATTTTCTTAGTGCAATTCAAATTTGCTTACTTATGCTAAATTAGAAATTGACATTCACCCCTCCTAGCATAGTGAATATTTCGAAGAAAAATAGTAGATGCATGAAAATGATCTTCACAAAGCAATCTCATTCTATGAATATGAGGCCATAGAGTTAAATATTTACAACTCAAAGATAAACCAAAGAATCTAAACCATATGTTCAAATTGCATAAATCTTTGTATGGTTTGAATTGATCAATTGATGCTCATAAATCCTTTTTTAAAAATTGGTAGAAAAGAGGTAGTATGCATAAATCCTTGTTTACTATGAGTCATGAACAAGATTTGATCATTGTGAATGATATTGTTTTTGGCTCTACGTTTACCTCCTCATTATGTGAAGAATTTGTTAAAGTCGTGATGAAGTTGATGGGTGAACTATCATTCTTCCTTAGACATAACTGGTTCCAACTGAAAATGGAATTTTTATGAATTAGTCCAAGTATACAAAAGGACACTTTAAATAAGTACAATTAGTGACTTATTAGCATACTCATAAGCACATACTTGAAAATTGAGTAGAATGACTCTAGTAGACCCATGGTATCAAAGATTATATAGAAATATAATAGGGTCTCAACCTTTCTTGATAGATAGTATATTATGCTTATAGTTTTTGCTTAAGCGCTAGATTCTAATCCGATCCTAGAAAATCACTTTTTTTTTTTTTAATACTTGGTGCTCATAATCCAACCATAGAATTAGTTGGGAGCTCTGATGATGATTTTTTAATTTACACATTTGAAGAAAGAGAGTGGGAGTTACCAAATGCTATAAAATATGTTATTTTCTTGGTTTTCCAAGAAACAACATTTCAGACTCTCTCTACTACCAAGGTTGTGTACATGACCGAAGGAAGTTGTAGTGCACAACTCCTTTAAATGAAACACCTATATTCAAAGTATAAATTGAATCAAAACAAAATTACTATATCTTATGACAATTTGAGTGTCATTAGCTTAAGTAAGAACATAGCTCACCATTTTGGGTCCAAACGCATTGAAATTGGACACTACTCAACAATTGGTTAAAATCAGGCCAATCAAAATTGAATTTGTTTCATAAAGTCCTTCAGAATTGATGGATTCACTAAGCAAGAAGAAGAACTAGGTATGAACAATCAGTCTCCCTTACACTAACTAGGTCAGAATAGTGAAGGTTAAGGGAATTTCTTGACCCGCTATTGGCCAAACTACCTATGTGCTAGGTCCAATGTGAGTAGGATTGCTTAGTCATGTTTCATAATTGAAAAAAGGGGCATTGTGGAAATACATGCCACTCAACCAAAGAAAGATGATGGAGGGTTGACCCAAATGAATATTAAAGACCTTTCAAGATCTCCTCCAAATCCCTTGTATAGCTATCGAAATCGTGAGCATCCCATGTCCCATTGAAAATAAATTTAAAACTTGAAACGAATTAAAAAATATATCAAACTTGAAAATTTAGGAGTGAAGACTGGGATAGATATTATTCGTATAGATTTTGCATCCTTGTAGGTTTTTTTGAATTGATGTCATTGATAGAGCTTCTATTGCAAATCCGATTCATATATGTTTTTGTAATGATATTGAAATTAATGAAATGTTTTCTAATTTTATTTCTACTTGTCCCTTACTTGAGTATTGTCTTTTTTTATGAATGAAAAAAGGATGGAGAAAAACTATAGCATAGATTAAGGTCGAATTTACACCAAATAGGAAAATATTAGAACAAAGACCATGCATGTACAAGTCTAGGCCCAAATTTAGTGAGTTAATTCCTTGTGCTATAATGTTAGAACTTTAGGACTATTTCATATGGTTCATGAATTTAGAAAATGCATCAAGATATGATCTTTTGGTATTTTTAAAAAATTATCAATATAGGCTTTTAATGTATATAAACTTCAAAATATGGATTTTATCATCATAAAAAAGGGGGGACATTGTTAGACCAATGGTAAAATCATGTTGATCTCTATTATTTTATGATAAAATAGTTGTTACTTTGAACTTGTGTTGTTAATGGTGTTATTAGTGTATTTTAGAAACACGCCTTCCAACAAAAATGTATGAGATCTATGGTAAAAGCTCAAGACAAGACGGTGATCAACCAAGTTGCCAAGTCAATGCCCGAAAAAAAAAAACTCATTGAGAATTGTTGTTGTGAATAAGAACTTACACACAAAAGAAGCTTAAAGATTTAAAGACCTAGAGTCCAAGTGTAATAGTATATCTCAAGAACTTTTAGCCATGTAAATGAATAGTCACCCAATTTCTAAATCTCAAGTATAAGTATGTTATGGAGCATTAGTACATTCATATTTTCAAACATAGCTCAAAATCACCATATATATGTTATAGAAATGTTTTAGAACTATAAATAAACTTTCACTAAATACAAACTTCACTTGAAACTCAAATCTCACACTTTTGTATTTTACTGATCATTAAATTCAAACACAAGCATTACGACATGCAATGTTTTCTAAAACCATGTTTTTATGATGCATATAGATGTTTTAGAACTTTAAATCCCTTGGAAATAGCCTAAATCATGTTTAGAACTTAATAGAAAACCTTTATAGGCCTGATTAATCATAATAAAATTATAAAGCATGATCGATTAATGTACAATATTTGATTGATCATAAGTTGAAAAATTATAAAGCAAGATCGATCTTGAGGAGGCATAATAGGTCAATCTATTTTTCAAAGGGTGACAAAATGGTTGATCAATGCCATGATAGATCATTGGGCCATAGGAACTCAATAAAATAGTTGTTACATTCAAATGATCGACCATACCTTTACATTGATCGATCAACCCCTTTTTCAGCTATATATATATATACAATAACCTGCGTAATTTTTTTTTTAAAATACAATTTGGAATTATTTCTATGGTGTTGTTTGTTATCTTTGTAAGTGATGGAATGCTAGGATTACTCCATTCCTTATAATTATCCCACCTCCTAAATATCCCCTCCAATAATTATCCCCCACTCCTGCCAACCCTCTTTCCTCCTTTCCAACTTGCACTATATTTGCATTAATTCTTGACTGACGATAAAACTTGTCTCTCTTATCTTCCCAATTTCGTCTGGTTTAGACAGGTCCTGTTTTTTTTCTCATGAATTTTCCAAGTCAAAAACTCTTAATCATCTAACTGCACGCTTAACTCCCAACTATCCATTCTTAAAACTCTCGATTTCAAAGGGATAGGGAGCGTCGACTCTACATGTCTGCTACCCACTTCAATGGAGATGTCGGGGGGAATCCGATTCTTCCTTGCCGACCTGCAAACATTTTCTCAACCATCCAGAAACTAGAAACAGTCACTCCAGATTCTTCTGGTTTGCTATGTTTTCTGGCATTTTCACCTTCAGTTTCATTCTTTTAGTTTCTAGCTTCTTCTATTCCTAGCTAGGTAGAGAAACTAACAAGTAAAAGAAACACACGGAGACCATACTTCCGTTTTCTCATCTCTCTTATTCAGGAAAAAAATGATATAAGAAAAAAACAAACTCGAAAACTGAGCGTGTCGGGCAAAGATTGACGATTGAACCAGTAACGTCGTACTCACTGTTCGTGGAGGGCTCGACAATCGATCGCAAATGGTAGACACTGTCTGCAAATCAGTTTTCAAATTCCTTAGCGCGTGCAACTCCATCAATATCGGAAAACTACTTTTCATAAAACTTCACAGCAAAAAGGAATAACAAAACTGACTAATCGACAGTAGAACATCTTCACTGTGGCGCACGCTGTTCAACCTGAAGCAGAAAGGAGAAGCGAGAGAGGACAGAGACGCAAGTTGTCCCTGTAAAGTGGAGACCCAGGAAGAAGAGGGCAGCGGAAGGGAAGGGAAGGCACATGTGTTCGCAGGTATAAAGTGATGGAGGGCATCGATGAAAAGATGAAAGAATCGCTTCTGTCATCCGTATGGAGAGGAGAATAAATTGGGGATTTTGTTTGATCGTCTGGGAGGTAGAAAACTGAGAAGAGGAGCAGCAGTAAGGTGGTTCATCATCTTGTCTCTCACAGTCCATTCATGTCTCCCTTATTCCCTACTTGAAAGCAACTCAAGACTGGACCTGCTCTGCTCACGTGGTCTCATCTGACGTCCCTGCTCATATTTACTCCCACACGTACGAAATAGTTTTTTTTTTTTAAATAATGAAAAGGACAAAAGAAAAACTCTGATACCAACCTCAATTCTCCTCCTTTACATCCAAATTTTACACCAAAAAGGGTTATTTTTTAAATATTATTTTAAATTTTGTATTTATTTTTAAAATTAAAAATTTTTAAAAATACCAAATAAATATTTTTTGTATTTTTTGGTATATTAATTTTTGTCACGGATTCAAATCCAAGCTATCGAAAGGTCCCCTCCCAGGATAATGAAAATGGTATAAGGGTACCCGGTCCTAAAGAGTCTTATCAAATAGAATTGAGATATTGGAAGCAAGATGGAACCTTTGTAGCGTTGTAAGATGGAATCATGTACCAAAGATGGTTGATACCACAAAGCTAAGTGGATTTGTCATTACTTTGCTAGGGGAGAGAGACATAGTAAAAACAAATGAAGTTATTAATATTTATATATCTAAATATCAATAAATATATAAAAAATTATATAAAATAAAACTACATAAACTCTAAATTTCTCAATATATAAACACAAAATAGAAAATTGGGGGATTTCCGATCTTTGTTTATCTTCTCCACTTGCTCTTTACTCCTAGCTCGAAAGTTGGGAGAGTTTGTGCTTTAGAGCGTTGGCATTAGGGGTGGGTATACCTCAAGTTTGGGTCTTGTTTTTTAAAACTTATCCCCACCTTGTGAATTTGACCTAAAGCTTGTTACTTAAAAAATAAGTAACTCAATTTTATTTTTTTATTTGAAAAAAATGTGACACCACATGAAAGAAAGGAAATGTTTACATTGTGGCAATAAATTATTATTCTTTTACCCAAAAATTGCTAAGCCATCTTTCAAGTATTCCCAAAAAAAAAAAAAAAAAAGGACTAGTCTGAACACAATTTGATCCATCTCTTTGATTCTCTCCATCTCCATGGGATCGAAATCCATCCCAAAGAAAAAATAGAGCTTCTTGAACAAATTCCTTCACCCTATATTCAATGGATCAAACTTGCAGCCTCTAGTTTCAGAGGTTGTATTTTCTTTTTCTGCAAATCACAACCCAGTTTGGAGAAAACAAATATAAACTCCCATGGAAGAGCAAACTTAGGAACCAGAAAGAGATAGTCTACAAGGCCTTTTATTGAGAAGGACACCCCTGATTGAATCTCCTTTAGCAACCTGACCGGTTCTTCCATCAGCCGACTCCATCTTTTCACCACGGACCCGATCATTGATTTGATCCAGAGATTTCCTAGAGCAAGAAAACAAGATTATAGCCAGAGATGTAGAACATGTGGTGGAGGCGAATTCCTACGTAGCAGAGACAGCGAAATGGGAGTTGCTTAAATAAGAGAACCTCGTCGACATCGACACGATCATCCCTCCTCCATGGATAAGCATAACCTCCACTGCAGATCAGCTGATGTGCTAAATAGGTAATCACTAATCTGCAATCTCCACCGCCGACGAAGTTGCCTCGTTTCACTGTCCAATTAAACGCCAGAAAGGGACGCCACTGCTACACGACGAACATGGCAGTTGCTAGCAGAGGCGAGAAGGACCTGGAGAGAGTCGACGAGGAAGAATGGTTGTGGCCTCAAGGATACAAGCTGGCCTTGGACCACCTCACTCGACCTTTGTTTTTGTTGTATTTATCGCATGGACTGGCCTTCACTGTCCAGAATTTCGATGGCAGCTTGCCAACACAGTGGTGGCCCCCTTCTGCATCTATATCTCACATGCATCTCCAGACACCGGAAGATTGGCGCTTCTGCCTCAAATAATCCGAGCTACATAAGCTACCTCTGGGGGGGACGACGACTAGATTCGAAAATGGTGATTTTCGGTGGACTTCTACTTCTGCTTCTTCTAAGACTAAGAGGATTGCGAGAACACCGATAGTTGCTCTTATTTACTTGAAACCTCGAACGATCGATCTTTCAGCCATTTTGGGTCCCTCAACTTCTAACGTTATTGTTTGCCAATAGAATAAACACTATTGATGGAACTGTTTATTCTTTCTTTTAGCTCTACTAAGTTGGTTATTATATATCAATATGTTCCATTGTAAAGTTTTGAGTTTCACTCTAATACCTTGCAATTCAATAGTGCTCGAGCTTGACCTCGACCTCAAACTCAATTAAAAATTTTGGGTTCATGCTCGATTCAAATTTTCTTAATTAGGAAGGTTTGCATAGGGAAAATGGCCATAAAGATAAGTTGGAGCTCAAACTTGGTTAAAAAATTTTTTGGAATAGGGAAATAGCCATAAATCCACATGGATGCATGTGTGCCACGTGCATGGGCATTAAACATGGACAATATTTTCCTCCTCCTCTTCTTCTTCTTCTTGTTCTTGTTGCCGTTTATAAGGGTAAGGAGTGGTACATGCTTGTCCATGTGCCTCTTCTTCTTTCTTCTTCTTGTTGTTGCCGTTTATAAGGGTGAGGAGTGGTACATGCTTGTCCATGTGCTTCCATGTGCACATGCCCTTTGCATTTCTTCCCCCTTCTTTTGCTTTCTCTCTCTACTCATTCTTTCTCCTCCTCATCCCACGGGCTTTCGCTGGCCATACCACTTTCACGCCCTTCAGTTTTCTCGACTTCTACTTCCATTTTTACCCCTCTGCCCTCTCTAATACTTCTCTCTACTTCTAATACAAGCTTGGTTTGGGCAAATGCGTCTTTTTGGGAGAGGAACGAGGGGTAATTTTGGAAAGACGTGGTGGACGTAATTGAAATCCCTTAAACTCTCCACATGCACGGTTGCAGATTCGCAGGCTTTTGCCAGCTTCTCTCTTCAGCTCGCAAGCCGTGCCCAAATCCCTCTTTTAACTTTCAAAAACCAACCCTTCCAAATTCCCCACTTCTTTCCTTCAAATTACGACGCTGCCACTCACCCTTCGAACGCTTTCCCGCCTACGCGTTTTTATCTACGTCCCTTTTCCGTAGTTTTTTAGTATTTTGATTTATAATTCCATACATAATTATAATTACCGAAAAATATAGTCAGGGGCAATGCTATTCTGTTAAATTTTATAAAAATAATTATTTTTTTTATAAAGGACGTATTTTTTAGGAAAAGAAGAGTGGCAAAGGCGTGAATATTTTAAAGAAGAAGGGTATTTGAATTTCCGTATATTACTTAAACGAGCTGAACGCGCCTTTGGTTAACGAAGCAGAGAAAGGGGGGAAAAAACAGAAAAAAGAAGAAGAAGAAGCAAGCGCTGTTCCTGTTGCAGCTCGCCATGAGCTTCTGCAACAGAAGTTCAAGACCCAGGCGTCTCAAGGCTGTGAAGAAGGAGAGAAAAGGATTGAAGAAGAGATTCGACTGTCACGGAACGAGCTTTCTTCAGAAACCCTTTAATGCCGCAGAGAGAGGCGTCCCAGAGAGGTTGGAGGCGCTCAAGAGGCTCATTTCCTCCCAAGGGGAGATGAAGGCGGATCGTTTGTTCGAAGAAACGGCTGACTACATTGTTATGTTGAAGGCTCAGGTTGATATTTTGCAGATTTTGGTCGGTTTTTATGGGAAGAGTGATAAATAGCTTGTGCACTGTACAGTAAGGTCATCAATGGAAAACGCTAGCTTCCGTTTTAATTTCTTTCTTTTTTTCCTTTCTCCGATTCTCTTCCTGGAATGTCGATCTTGAAATGTTAGGGAAATGCAGTTTAGGAGGACTTGTGATGACCAAGTAGAATCTCTGCTATTTCCTGTGTTGAATCCATAGATGCTGACATTATTTTACAACCTCGCACACAACCGGCCTTCTTTTCGTCTTCAGCTTTTGCTTTCCTGAAAGATAAAGAACAAGGAATAATCTTTTGTATTATCTGTTTTTTTAATCTGAAACAGAAGGCTTCCCGAACCTTCATTGAAGAAATTGCAAATGTACAGATCTTTCTTGTTTCTCCTCTTCATGCATGTGTCTGCAATTACATATCCTGAGTTTATGAATCTATCTTGTCATCTTAAATGTGTTTGGTTTCCCCATTTGTCATTGAGATAACAATTAATATTGGGCGAATGAATGCATGATGGTTTATAACAATTGAACCAAATGAAGCTCTTTGTCCTGGAATCATAACTGTTCTTTAATGGTTTTGTTGGTTTTTTTTTTTTGTTTTTATAAGAGAATAATCCTTCTCTCTGAGGTGTTTCTCACAAAATGAACAACAAAAGGCATTGACATTGTTGGGCCAGTTTCATCAATTATTGAAGGCTTGAAGATGTTGCTCTGTTAAAAAGATTAAAGACATTTAGAGTTTTCTTTAATTTATGTTCAATTGATACAAAACATACAGAGCTTATAATGATTTCAACCACTTGAAATAAAAGTTTCAACCACTTAAGATTATTTATTCTTTTGTAATGATTTCTTATTTGAATTTAATACATCTCTGTGTTTATTCCTTCGAATTCAATTTCAAACCCACTGGTCTGTGCTCCGTGGAATATAAAACAAGAATATTGGAATTTATAATCGGTTGGGAATCCCAAGGAAAAGAAAAGAAAAGAAAATGAGAATTTGATTATTATATTTTCAAAAATAATTAGTAAAAAGGAGAATTTGATTATTATTTCATTTTCACTAACTATTTTTTAAAATAATAATGGTTTAATTCTCATTTTTCTTTTTTTTTTCTTTTCTAGGGGTTCTAAAGAGACCCTAAATACATCCTTCAATTTGAGTTTCATAATTTAAATGTAATTTTTTAATCTTATTCTACATTGATGTTTATTTAAGATTTTTATTTTTATCAATAAAGTGATTATACAAAGGAAGAAAAAGAAATCCAATTAATTAACTCTCAACTCACAATGTCTCCTCTCTCTCTCTCTAATCTCTCTAATCTCTCTATCTAATGAATATTTTATTAATGTTACTTAGAGCTTGTTCTAGAAATGGATTTGACAAGCCAACATTGGCTAACCGTGTGACACACAGTCACTCCTACGATAAGATTTAGCACTACTATTTCCCTTGAATTATCATATATTAAGAACTGCATCAAACAATAAAATTAAAAGAAAACCAAACTTAACACATTAAGTTTCTCTTTGATTATTTTTATACAAACCTTTGAAGTACTTCTTAGGTATTGAAATTGAACACATGTACCAGAGTTCCCTCAAAATATTGTGTCTTTTTTAGCACTTCAATTTGGACTTCGGTTGGGATATAACATTTTGCTGTGAACTTTGTTTTTGATGGGGCTAGAAGACACCCCTCTTGTACCACCGATTATACGAGTCTATACTCAAAGACACCAGACATTTACATGGTGGGGGACGTGAGACACTTAGGACAGATTAGTTCTTATTTTATTTATTTATATTTTATATTATCCTTAGACGTAATTATTTTAATTGGTTTGAGACATTTTTTTTATCAATGGTTATTTTAAATATCCCTAGGGTTTTGGGTCTCTATTTAAACCCATGTTTGGAAATCGGCAATCGCCTTGACAATCAATCATGTTCTTGTAAAACTAATTAAGTTGGATTATCATTTCATTTGAAGAAAAAAAAAAAAGTTGAGTTGGGTGAAGTCTAGACCTCCCTATATCCGATTAGAATTCCTGTTGCGTTGAGAGAGTTATCCCAATTAAATTTGACACTCGTATTCTCATTTTCTTCCTCATAGACTGTCGCCATTTCTCTCTAATTTCTTTCAGCTCAGCATCCGATACGCCTTCCAAACAGATCCTGAAACCGAGATTGGCAGTAGAAGTAAGGCATATGAATTTAAATATATTTAGGAAAATATGATTTGCTTTTAAAAAAAAAAAAAAAAAACTTGAACAAAATGTCGTGGCTCATGAACTAATAATGTCTTGCAATTTTACAGCCTATAGGACATGAAATTAGATTATTTTGGAGGATAAGTAGAGAAACCATTAAAGCGAATAAATAAGGAGTAAACTGGGAGCACGAAACCTGTTTTTCTATCTATACATTGTGGTCCGTGGAGCCTAATAATTTGTCGTCCTCCTTCAAACTGTCGCTCATCGAGTGCTGCAAGCTCGGTCTGAGAGCCATTTTGTTCCATTCATTCTCTACTCGGAAAAAAATCCACTGGAACCTGCGAAGCATCTCCAGAACCATGATAGTGAACACGGTCAAGTAATTATGGCGAAGATGGGCAGAGAGTTTGTAGGTCCAGGTGCACCGAAGAATCAAATTGCTCCCAATTGCCCAATAGTAAACCTGTGATTCAGATTCCAATCCTAAGATTAGCTGAGAAGAAAAGGAACGACCAAACTACTACAATAATCTGTTCACTCACCCATTGACGCCCATATAACATGTTTGAGCACAGATGTGGATTTTTGAACTTGAAAATTCGGGAAAATACACTGCCAAAATAGCAGGGAATGAGTAACAAATGAAGAAGAGTAAAGAGACAAAAGAACAATCACTGGAAAGAAGTTTGGCAGGAAAATATGTAGGTAAATTACCCCAAGTCCCAATCACGCGTCACATCCCAGTAAAACGAGTATAGAGAATTTAAAACACTTGAAAGAAGCCAGAGAGGGCGATACACATTTGTCCAGTTATCAGGGTCTACATGATATTTAAGGGCTGAAAGAAAAATCACTGGAACAGCCGTAGAATATTTGAGAGCTGAAAAAACATGAAAAGAAAATTAACAGGGAACTGAAACAAGCTGCAACATAAATGACTTCAACACTAACAACAGTTATAACAAAGTAAAAAGTGTCATGTGACACTTTAGAATACCCTAAATCACGGACTAAGACACATTTTCGAATCACACTTTAAAGCCATCTCACTAACTAGCCTTCAAGTAAAGAGGCCAAACGGGCCTAAATAGCTTTGCTGGAAGTAATAATAACAATTTCAGCAATTTTCACCACCAGAAACAACTTATGGAACTAATAATAAACGAAACAAAGATTTCATTATTTACCATTCAAAAGGGCAGCTTTCTCCTTAGTATCACTGAATTGACGAAGGCATTGGAAAAGACGACATAGGTAAGGCAAAACAAGTGCTAATGGGATAGCAACAGAGTGACTACCACAAACAGAATCTGCTTCAAACCATGCAATAGTTGCAACCTAAAAATTCACAGTAAGAAAAGCAGATTTTTAACACGTATCAGTAGTGAGAATTTGAAACAGAAAGTTGGTAGAAATTGTTATGTTAGGGAGAAGAGCATTGCAAGAAGACACATCAATAAACCAAGTCCAGAATCTTAGCCTAACCTGTTGATGAAACATTCGACAAGCAGAACGCTCCAAATCCGAAAACACCTGTTTCACATTGGACATTCTAAAAAAAATGAATATTTTAGCAACCATATATGAAATGTGGTAGAGAACAAACCCAATATCAAGGGCACAAATATGGAAAAGAACTGTTAGTATGACAAATCTTAACGTCAACCTTGTGGCATTACAGCTTTTTCAAATTGTATGGACAATCAAACAGTGTTAGGCTTTCTTTGTCCTTTCTTTTCTTTTTCTTTTTTCCCAGTAACAATGATGAGTCAGGATGCTTCCATCCTTAGTTTTTGTTTGAATAGAGGAAAAAGAAATGGCAAGATATTCACTAGAATTCAGGGTTTCTGTAGCAGATGGCTGTCTCTGGAGTGGTTCAAGGACAATGCATGACTAAAGAATCTGTCGAAGTGGAAAATAGAGAAGCAATAGAGAAGAAGAGAGAGGAAAAAGGGCAAGAAAGAGAGAGTGCACAGACTTCAGCCCTCATTGAGAAGTGGAAAATTGACAAGCAATAGAGAACAGAGAGAGAGAGAGAAAGAGAGCGAGAGTCAATTGTGGCATCCTCTGAACCAATTACTGAAGTCATTTGGAGCACTCAGAATAATACCTACCACTTAGCCTTTTGAAGTCTCATCACCTTCTTAAACATTAGAACTGGCCCAACCAGGTTTTCAAAACTTGTCCCAACACTGATCTGAGAAGTGATTACTACACCCACAATGGACACGACTCCTATCACTTCTACCATCACCATGACCAGAACTATCCCAACCTTGTCCCCTACTACCTCCTCCACATTCAAGAGGTACCTCTGAATGACTGTGTGGACTAAATATTGAGGGCAGTAGCTTTTGCCCCCTTATTTCCTTGTTGCCCTGTGGAACCACAGCTGTCTTGACTCGAATTACTTTGTTAAAAGTCTTCTACATCATAAAAAATAAGTATTGGGCTCGAAATGCATCATATTCAAGACCTAACCCATTAAGAAGCTTAGCCACATGAATCTGTCCAAATTGCTTAGGTAACTCTTTCTCAATTGTTGTAAATAGATGGTATACGCTAATCTCGGCTACTACAAGTAGCAATCCACTAAAATAATCAACCACAATTCTATCCCCTTTTTTTAAAACTGAAGAAAATCACATTCATAAATCAATGACAAATTAATTTCCTGATCATAGAGATTATTAAGAGACATCCAAATCTCCTCTGTTGTCTCATAATTCATAACTTGACTTCACAATCGAGATTCCATGTTGTTAACAAGTTATGTCATAACTTAATAATCCTCAACCTCTCAGTCATCCGTAATGGGAGTGGGAGGGATATCCCTAGGATAACATTCAGACATATTTGGACCATGTAAATAATTCTATCAATTCAACTTTTCACACTAGATGAACACACTATAACAGTACTATAAACAACAAATTTAAGCCATGGAATTGAATACTTTGCACAAGGAGTCAAGCAACTGCACCTTAGCCATTGAAGTTAATATGTCAGCTAAGAAAAAGTCAGAGAATGTTATTGCCTGCAAAATGAAAAATCCACAATATAAAAAATTGGAACGTAAAAAAAAAATCTGAAGGAAGGCTAAGAAAGTTCAAGATTTGTAGCAAATTGCATAGGAGTTGGTTAAACTTTAGACTGCAACTAGCAAATCAAACCTTTTTGTCTTAAACATTGCAAAGTCTACTAATAAAAACAAGTCAAAAAATTTTTATTTGCCTGGTGTGTCAGCATTTTAGATAAAACATTTATTAAGTGAAAATAGGAAAAATAATACTAAAACAACAAGTACAGAGGGGAAAGAGAACGTTTTGCAATAAGAAATCGATGCATTTTCCAAGTAGGAACTCTGCTTGCAATTTCCTTTAGCATAAGTTGTGGAGATGGAACTCAAACACAAGTATTAAATGATTAATTAACCAAGCTTAACATAAACAGGGGCTTCAAGAGATTGTGCCTAGATGAATTATTTGGCAGAAGCCAGGAGGTAAACAACTTGCCTGCAGAGGAAGTAGTATTCTCCAAAGTGTCCTCAGGAGATAGTAGCGTGATGATAAATAAAATATGTCAAAGGGAGATATTAGAAGCATCACAATAGCACAATAGAGTAGTACCTGCAACATGCAAAGAACAGTTTGAACAATTAGCACAAAAGTAACTTTGGTATTTTATCACTAAAGCATGGCACAACAACCGCGTATCAGGACATAATTAACAAGAAAATTGCACCACAACAACAAAAAATACAAGTTTGACATCCAAAAGTCTTTAAATAGGTTTATATGTTGCAATTTTTCCAATGAAGATTATTTAGCAGAAATAAGATTGATTTTATCCCATTGAGTGACATGTGCCACTACTTTCCCTCTCCATTGTGTGGCATATTTCACCTCATGCCACCTATTTAAATGTTGTTTCCTTCTTTTCTCCTCTTTTTAAGTGCAGTTTTTTTCTTGACTCACATTTAGTCTCTTAGTAAACATCTTTTCATTTTCCCCTAGCAAACCGCCAATTCTTTTTAATTTCATTTTTAATTGTAGTGGTATTTTAGTGTTATATTCATTAATCCTAGTTACCGCTGAATGTTTTGAGGCTGTGTAGCTTAGGCTGTATTTGTGTCAATTGGAAAGTGTATGATAAAAATACTATAGCAATTTCCTGTTGACAAATTTTTTTGGCATTTGTGCTATTTTTGGGGACAGTACAATTCTCCGCTTGATTATTATTGATTCTTCTTGCCTTTAAGAAATATTAAAAATGACAGAAAATGAGTTTTTTATTATTCCAGTAAAAAATTATATGAAAAATAAACCAAGAAGCACTATAAGGGGTTTTTTATCACTTACCACTTACTTTAACTATATTTTTCATTATTTATAAAAACATGAGTTTTTTTATAGTGTAAACATAAACACCATAATTAATTTTTCTGTTGTTTTTTATAGCGGCACAAACACAAAAGAACTGGTCAGAGGGAATTTTTTCCATAGGAAAATTTTTTAAAGAGAAAATTAGTCAAAAAATTAATTTTCCTGTCATTTTGGTTCCTTCAAGCCTAGGGAGGCCCAAATGTGAGACCTCCTAGAAAGACCCCCATGAAAATACTGAGCCACAGCCTAAGTGTTTATGAACATGACTTATTTGAGGCATGAAAAATCACAAAAAACTTTTTAACAAAAAAAGGCTTCCCTTCATTGGACAAGCTCCTTTGCTTGTTACATCCAAAAGAAAAGAACTTTGATTGTTTCATTCAAAACAAAAGGAAACCATTCAGGAATTAGTTTTAATACAAACCATGATAAATGAAGATATTGGACTGTACCTCTTTCAGGGAATCAACTAGAATTTGATGTTTAACTTTGATTATAACATTATACAGATTTCATGGGGCCAAATTGGAACTAGAGAACAGAGACGTGCAGATAATAAACAAGCAAGGGTACATCAATCAGATCCTCTATTGATTCTTACAGACCACAACAACAACGACATATATGTACAATAAAGATGTCAAGAGGATTATTGAACCATCTAAAGTCATATTAAAGAAAACAAGTATCCAGCAGTGATTAGAGAGAAAAGAAGCGGATATTACACTGGTTGTGAAGCAGCCAAATAGACTTCTCCGTGAGAGTAGAGATAAAGGTATGTTGTCATGCTAGTTGGGACTACAATTGTCATCCAAGTTGCACACTGCTTGCATATCACCAAAAAAAAATTGCAAACTTGATAAAATATTTAGTAAAAATCTTAGCATTGATTAGTGTATAAATTAGAACCAAGGATTTCCAACTGTACAAAAAATGAGAACCAAAAAAAAAAAAAAAAAATTATATCATACATACTGAACAGGGTGAATCAATTAATAAGAAATATCAACTTTTTTTGAAAGGTTGATTGGTTTTATTGCTTGCAATAAAAAATGCTAGAAGTTATAATTTAGAGTTTATGTAGTTCTATCTTTTCTAGGAAAATCATTTCCTGTAGAAATCAGTTTCCTGTCATTTCAGGGAGAGCTGAGACATAGATGTAATTTTGAATATTATTTAAATTATAAATAGGGTAGAGGAGTCTCTAAACCCTAATCTCTCCCACAATTTTTCTCCTACAAATTTTGGCATGGTGCCACAGCAAGATCATCTTGGGAGTCTGTAAGTTGACCACATCAACTTGCAAAGATGATGATTTGTTCTTCAATCTCTCTTGCGGTCAACTCATAGTGATGATGATTTATTCTTCAATCTGTCTTGCATTCGTATGTGATACAAGTATCTTTTCACCTGCGCATATTCTTCATAGAGATGATTATCTACCAACTTTGAAATTTTCTCTCTTTTTTTTTTTTTTTTTTTTTTGAGAAAGGACACAATTCAGTTACACCCAAAGGCAAGGAAATAGACTCAAAAGGGGGGACCCTTTACAATAAGGGACAGGAAGGTGACCCCCTCTCTGGCCAAATAATCAACCAAGCTATTTATTGATTTAGGAACAAGAGCCCAATTTCAAACAGAGGAACATAAATCCTGGATCTCAAAAAAACAAAGACACTGGTGCCATGCAAGATCCTTCTTTCAGCATACCAACTAATAATGGTGGACAAATCTCCTTCGACGTGAAGGCTCCCATCAAAACAATTTCTGAAAAATACTCATCCTTGTCTCAGTGCTTCAAGTTCAGTCAAGATGGAGTCAAAAATGTCAAGAGGACTGGCAAAGGAAGAGAGGACAGCACCGGAGGACTCATGGAGAATGCCTTCATAACCGGCAAGACTCAAATTTGCAGATGAGGACCTATCAAAGTTGAGTTTGATAAAATTGCTACTCGAGGGCTGCCATTCAAGTGCCCTGGACAAGTATCTGACTTCTTCAATATCAAAGTTGAGTTTGATAAAATCGCTACTCAAGGGCTGCCACTCAAGTGTCCAATTGAAGTTGAGCTACAAATGTTGAGGTAGAAGATATAGTGGCTAACTGTGCCATCCGTTGAGCAAGCTACCGCATCTCATCAGGTGCTCCTGGAACGATGTTCACTATGAGCTCAGTAGATGCTTCTATGCTCTCATGAAGAAGAGAGTTTACCCACATGGTTTACCAAACTTGGCCCAACACTTGTCAAAAAAATGGTTAGAGCAACCACAATGAATACATTTTTTGTTAGGTCTACTATCACCCCTGCCTCTCTGCCTCTACCTTGGTTGTCTCTTCCTCTGCCTCTAGCACTTCCACCATGGCCTCTAACTACTTCTGAGTTACTCAAAGTATGGAGGGTAAATAAATTAACACTTTTAATATATTTATTCTCCTGGGATATAACAGCAGTCTCTGCATGCATAACTCTATTAAAGGCTATGGATAGAGACGGAATATCATCTGAAGCTAATAGTTGTGCCCGAATAGCATCAAACTCTGCCCCCAAGCCATCCAAAAATTTTGTTGTATACCTGTCTCTGCCATTTTCTCGATTCCCCCTCATCAGTAGTAAAGGGATGAAAAACATTTATCTCCTGCAGTAAAAGCACCAATCCTTTGTAGTATTCTGTAACAGATCTTTGACCTTTTTTGAGGCTAAATAGTCTAGCGTACAATTCATAGACTCATGACAAATTGCTCTCCTGAGCATAGAAAGATTCTAAGGATACCCTTCTTTCACAGTTTCACAATTCATAACTTTGACTCAACTTGGAATCAATATTGTTGATTATCGAAGTCATAACCTGACTATTTTCTGCTTCCTAGTCATCAATCAGGGAAACAAGAGGATCTTCACTAATGAATTTGGACTTTCTTATTGCTTTCAAGTATATGCCAATTGATTTGGCCAAGTGAGATAGTTTTGACCATCTAGTCTCTCAAATGTAATCAAAATTAATTTTTTTCCCTCAAAACTTCCAAATTCCTTTGAGGGGGTGATAATCTCACCAGAATCAGCCATCAGAATAAAATAATATACACTTCAACCTTAATTTCACTTCACAACACAACTGTATGAGTACCAACTAGGTGGGCCCCACTTCGAATATTACGGTTAGGGTAAAAACTTCAATGGGTGCAAACCACCAAGATTAAGTATGACCAATCTATAGAATTAACACAGCATAAGTCACCAAAATTACCTCAACTAGGGCTGACATCAGCCTATGAAGGGATGACACAGGCAGGAAACCAGTAATTGGGTGCGCACAGTATGCAACAGATAGATCTCAACTCAATAAACCCTCATGGAGCACAACACTGCCCAATCTGCAATAGGAGCCATCAACCCTAGGGTTATGGAGAACAAAAAAGTTCAGATTGTTATAACTAGTCAATCAAAAAACTGACGAATCCCTTTCCTAGAGGTCGCTGGCTTCAATGGAGGAGGAATCCAACCTTCAAGACCTTGCAATCTGGATTGATTGAAAGGAGATGAGAGAAGAGGAGAAGAAATTCCGGAAGAGTGCAATGAGAGGCTCTCGTGTCGAGTCCGACCTCCCATTCTTTATAACTTAAGTGATAAAAAGCGAAAGGATAAGAATGCCACTTAAACACTTACATAACTATAACTCAATATGTAAAACTCCGAACTACATGAAAATACATCTATAGACACTTCAAGACATACTGATCATGATAGTTTCATCACTAGAACATTTTTTCAAAGGTAAAATTACCAAACTACCCCCCGTGACAACTTTAAACAAAGATCTTAATGTGTGTTGTCATGATACAACATATGATTTACATAGGTCTTTAATTTCTTCACTTAACTTCAAAAACCAGTTAGCCATGGATACATACTGTGACTGAAAACCAACAGACAGAGTTAAGGACTGAAGATAAACCACACAAAGTTTGACCGATTGAAGCCCATTGCTCCTGAAGGCAGATGGCTGTGGTGGAACATTTCAAGCAAACTCAGGATTTTAAACAACGTCAAGATCCCTATTTCTTCCAGCTGCAACAAGAACCTTCAGCTAGGCTCCTTTAAAGCTCCATACCAGAGAATCTGCCTACTAGCATGATTTGTTTCACCTTGCTGAAGTTGCAAAATATTCATTTGTGTGTGAGTCACCTTTCTCAGATGATTTCCTTTCTTTGTATCCAGGACAGCATTTAGTACAAAAATCGTTTCTTAATATATATTTATCCAAATAAAATCTTGCCAATCCAATTTGTTGATAGAAACCGGTTTGTGGAAGCAATGATAAGTTTCTTCTTTTCTTTTCATCTTTCAGAGAGAGAAAGAGATGGAGAGAGTGCAAAAGTACAAAAAAAGCAAGTAAACAAGGAAAATAATTAATCGGACAGCAGACTAAACAAAACCACCAGAACAATCTAGTTTGTATAGTAGCTATGAATCCTTTTTACCTTCCATATTTCCCAGTGCGTAAGGTGATTGTTATCAAGATCAAATATTTTTGCATAGTTCACAGAGGATTGCGCAAAGACCCATAAATTCACTCCCCAAAGCCAAACCATCAGAGTCTGCAGCACAGAACAAAAGCAAGTTTAATATGTGAAAAGTGGTGCTGAACCACGTTCTACTCATTGATCCAACAAGAAGCTGAAAATACACAAGAACTCACCACAAGTAGAAGTGGGTTATAATACAAAAATGCTTCATAAAGGAAAAGATCCCGCAAATCAACACTCATTCTCATGACAGACTCCCAACTAATCTGTGATAGCAACAAAGATATCCATAAGAGAAAAATAACTATCCCTTCTAGACCATTTTCTTCCCCAAGTCTGAGAAAGCACTCTAGATGCCCCTTCAGCAGAGTATGAATAAAGAGTAGAATTTACAAACCTTGCAGCAAGAGAAACCCCAGATAAGAAGCAGCAACACCTGAAATATACAAACAAGAAAATTGATGTCACAATCATCCAAAAGATGATATATGTACAATAGACAAGTAAAAAAATTGCAGTCAATCAGACCCATTCCAGGGCTTATGCTCAAAACTGGTGATATTGAATCAACAAAAACATACAGGGGCCATGCCACTAACAAGTGATTCAGTATGATTATTAGGTCTCATTTTATTATAAGCCATGAAACCAATAACTGGGCCCACCAATTTCGGTGAATAATTTAAACAGAAAGTCATGCAGGACCCTGAGAATGATAACTAATTAGCTGGGCCCATTTTGTTCTGCATGTAGATCCACTAAAAAAATAAGTTGGCAGCCCATATAGCAATCCTGGATAAGACTGATGGGACAAAGTCAACAAGTGAAGCTCTTCTCAAGTCTTGATCTTACCAGCAATAGACATTTGAGTTCTTAAACACAACTTTTCTCTTGCCAACAAAAAACTCTAAACTTCAATGAAGTTTACAGAGTTGAATGCCCATAAAATTCACATTGGGATTTTCAAACTCACTAACCATCAAGATATTTCCTTATGAGAGTAAAATGCAAAATATGCTCATTAGGGTCATTAAATTGAGATAAGTTATGTCCTTACAAGCACACAAATTGTAAGGAGATAAAGAAACAAATTGAGTAAAACATCATTGCTCAGTTTCCAAGTAATAGGAAGAAATTGAAACTCTAACACAATAAAATGAATAGCATATAAGCATAAATCATTATAAAATAAAACTTCTAGTTCAGTCGAATGTGAAGAGGATGAAAAAGTTAACATGTGAGAGATTATAGATACAAGTTAAAAATCCAAGTGAATGTAAAAACATGTCCATGAAATCTGAATTGGATGAATCAAATTGAATGTCTACATCATTCTGATATGAAATAGTGTTTCCAACAGTAAATATGAGACATGTTATCTCATAGAGGGTACGGAGGTCGGACTCATGTCTAGCCGACCTTCGCTGCACCCAAATTTATCCTCCATAGAAAAAGATACACCATTTACAAGCATGTCATTTATTTTATATTAAAAAATACCATTATCTCTATGTTATAATTATTTATTAAAATGAAAAAAATATCTCCAATGAACATCAATCATGAATGCATCAGACAAGGAAATGTAAAATAAGAAGAAAAAAAAGTTTTAAGTCATTCATTTCAAACGTGATGGTTAAACTAAAAATTCCATATACCTAACTTAAACGGACTAAGGTCCATACTGTTTTTTTTTTTTACTAGCTTATAATTAGAGACAAAATTGCAGTACAATCAATGGTAAAAGAAAAAAAAATGTCAGCATTTATAAAAGGACCCAGTTGGAACTGAAGCCACAGAAAAACACAGATACAATCTCATTGTAAGCCAGATCTAAACTTTAGATGCAAGCCAAAGCCTGATCCTGTTCGTCCTTACAAGTCAAATTCAAACCTTTGTAGGAACCAACCTTAACAATACTATCAGGTTATTGAACTTGGTCTTGGGTACCACATCTAGGCACCCAAAATTTGAGATGTTTCACTGTCTCTGATGAGACATACTTAATATCAGAATATGATCCAAAATATGATAAAAAAAATTGAAAAACATATTCCAAAAAATAACTAAAATATCAAAAATTAACATGATACACTAAAATGACTTTTGTCCTACTTTCATCTATTAGTGGATTTTTTAAGGAAAAGTAAAATGCACAAAAGCCATGAATTGAGAAACATATAATCGTAAGACATATCCAATTTCGAGCTCTATCCCATATGCTTTACTATTTACTGAAGTTGTAACTAAAAGAACTCCAGGCTCTGATTCAGTACCAACTGAATAGAACCATGGACTAAAACATTTTATGAAGTTTCCTTAGATCCAAACCCTTGATCGTCTGATCGAAAATAAGTTCAAGGTTATTAGTGGTTTGGATAACTTAATACCTCCTTTTAATGATTTTAACAATGATTTTGTAATCTTTCATATTGGATTATAAGAAATGATTTCTGGAAGACATATGCTAACTGTGAGAAAAGTGTAAGAATTTTTATAATTTATTTTGGCAGTAAATTTCATGATAGCAGCATACGGTTCCACTACGCGATCAAATTATTAATATGCAGAAAATTTATAAAGCACCAAGTACATCTAAATATAATTTTTTGTACTGGCTGAAGATTGATCTAAGTTAGACCCCTTCACTCATCTCAGAGCTGCTCAAAACTGGGATGGCATGCCTGAGATGAAGACAACTCTGCTAGATGAACAACACTGAGCCCTATCCATCCTTCAAATGCTACGACTAACTACCCTCTGTTTCTAAAGGTGTTAAATGCATATTTGTTTTTTTTAAAATGGGTTAAATGCATATTTATTGATAAGCCAAAGAATGTCAAGTTTGCATGTTTATCAATTCAAACTTCATCTAGAGAGACAGTTTGCGACCACATGATTTGCATTCTTAGTTTCTCGTCAAATTATTAACAAATTATAAACATTGTTTCTTGTTTTGATTGCACTTGGTCTCATGTAACTAGATCAGCAAATGATGTTGTTGACTCTTTATAGCTGAACAAGGATTTACCCTAAAATCTCTTGTTGTTAGGGGAACTCTCTTTTAGGTTGTATCTTCCTATTCTCTATTAATATAGCATCTCATTCAAAAAAAAACAAAGCCTCCGTTTCTCATTCATGTATTTATATGAAGATTATTGCTACCATATGAATGACTAAATCAATGTGAAACTCAAAGTGCATCATCATAACAGAAAACAAGAAATATGTAGAACAGACAAAAATTCTGTACTTGACTCTTCAATCTGTGTGAACAAGAATAAGTAGGATTCTGAAATAGCTTCAAAAAAAGGCTGCATACACCATTCAGAAAATAAACAAAGAAAAATAAGTAGAAAAATTTTGCCAAGTAACTCAGGTCCATACTAAGTCATAGTTGTCCATTTTCCACCCACAAAACCACCAGAATATAGACAAGAACATTTGCTTAAAGATGAAGTTTTGCAAAAGAACCTTAAATCTCCATAGAAAAAGTGGCGATGGCATCACCGCTGCACCATGAATTGGTAAAGTTGGAAAACTTGTTAAACTCCCACTCTTCATTTCATTAGGGTCTGATGGAAACATAAAGCCCTCTCCAACGTGCTCTTGACCTTTATCATCATACATAGATTAAATATTTCAAAAAAAATATGAATGCTCAGGAGGAATAAAGCAAGGAATAAACTGGCATAAGTCCATTAAACAAGGAATTTGTTACCTTGCTCAGGTAAAATAACTTTGCCACCAGGACGCCTTAGAACAGAGCTACTGGGAGAAACACTCCCTGTGAGTCCCACCATATGTGCAGAGGCATATATAATGGTCAGATAGCTTTAACATTTACTAGAAGTTTTAGGACCTGCATGCAGGAAAATGTCCCAGATCATCAATTCACTGAAGATACACATCAAATGAACCCGAATATAAATGAGACTAAATTATGAAAGAAAAAAAAATCCGACTGAGAGTAAATAGTTTAGGTACAAAGGCACGAAATTATAGATGGCTTCAGTTATATAAAACTATAGGTACAAAAATGTGTACCGGAAAAATAATAAAAAATATAAGACACCCCCCCCCCCCCCCAACCCACCGCAACTTCAGTTGGTCAAGCACCAAGAAAAACTAATAAGACTAATTTATCCATCTGATATGATTGCAAGCAAAACTATTCAAAAAAAAAAAAAATGATGATTGTTAGCAAAAGTCAAGGTAGATAGTTAGAAGTGCATTATGCTTAAATTGTGCATATAGATGTGCTAGCTGCATGGTCGGCTAATTCGTTGGAGGGCCCTAGAGTGTGACCTTAAATTTGATTCCAACCCACTTATCAGTAATGCAATTCCTGAGCCAGTTTAGAGAACTGTTGACTGCAGTGTACCGGTATCTATTTTATTCAGCATATGCTCCTTTGTAATCCAATGCATTCAGAAAATTGTAATCCTCTGGGAAAATGTAGCATGATATACAGCAATCCAAGACAAGAGTGGTCCAAAACCTATAAATTGACTTAAGCCAATGGCCACATAGGTTTGAAGGGTATTTTTAGTATGAGGTTTTAGGTTCAAGTCTCACCAGGGCATGAGTGAAGCTTGCATGCACAAACAATGAAGATGAAAACATCACATTTATAAGTAGTAAACCAACTTTATCAAAAAATTGTTTGGAATTCAATATTATATACCTAGTGAACCAACTTGACAGAGCTCTAATTTAATCGGAAGGTTTTGCCTATAACAAGTGTTGCCATTATTTATCTTTCTTTCCATAATGGCTTTATTTACTGAATGCATATCACTATAATGCTTTGGACTTTTACAAAATGCAACTAATAACATTTTTAAAGCTGCATTCTGAGATTTATTTTCTCTAAGTCAAGAGATCACAGATAACCAATAGGATGATCATGAGCCACCAAATTTACCCATGGTACCCATCCAAACAGAAAGTATCTCTACATACTTCGCTTCCCTATTTCCATTTGCCAATTTTAAGGACAAGTTTCTTTGGCACTGTTATGTATTAGAAAACAAGAACACGAGAGAGAGGTGTCCAACTCACTTCTTTTCTTTTCTTTTTCCTTCTGAACTGGTGAAACAAAGGGGGAAAAGCGAAAAAAAAGAAAAAAAGTGCAGACAGAGGGAGCCGAGAATAAATAAACTTATATAAACAAACATATGGAAAAAAGCTCAATGATAAAATTATGAAACAGCACATTTTATCAAAAAAGACATCAAGTAAATCATACATTTCATTTTTCACTTCATTTCAAAGATTTATCTATAGATTTTTTTTACAAATTGTTAATGTTCCGGTTCAAGAGGTTCTGTTATAACAACAATTATAAATAGGCATATTTGTCCATAAACAGGATCACGGTAGCAAGTGAGAATGCACGGAACGGAAGAAGTAAAACTATTTAATTCAATCATTTGGACACAGATCTGTCAAAATTATATCATTTCGCAGGAAACCTTAAGAGTAAATGGTCAAAATCGTAGACAGTTAGTATGAAAAATGACCCACAGAGTAGCCAAATCAACAAGCTTCCGCAAAGAATATGCTGCTTTATGCATGACTATTTCAAAAGGTGATGAGAAAGAAAATCTTACGGATATATGATGAACGAATCGATGCTCACAAGTAGATCGATGTTGCGCTGGCTGCAGAGCAAACCAGCGCACTCCGTAAGGAAGATTGAATCTGGCTACGAAGCTTTGAAGTAGAAAAACTAGAAAGGAATAGATCGTGCGAACGAAGCAATTCAATTGGACGAGTCAGAGAAAACAGGCGATCGATGAAAACGGCAACAACGGCCAGAAAGGGGATTTAAACTGAAATTCCATTCCAGTTCAGTCGTCGGATCCTTTACTTACACTTGAAATCAATAGCCGGAGGGAGAAACTAATTAATTTAAAATGCCATCTTTTTAAAGGAAAAAGAGTGGGACTATGGACCCAGCTTTGGCGATCGCATATTCATTTTTCTGTCAAATTTTGATAAAATAACTTAAATTTTATTTATTTTTTTTATAATCCTGAATATTCATGATGATATTATTTTTAAAATTTTAATTTTTTTAATGATAAAATAAAATAAATAATATTAAAATAAATGTAACGAAGGTAATGAAACTAAAAGGGAATTGTAGTCTCAACCTTATAAACTAGTTACTCATTTAGAGGGAGCTGTAGCTACATTCAAAACCATGAGACAACATTGAAATTAAAAGGACAATGAAGGCAATCAAATAGACTAAATATATCTTTTATAACATCTACTCCAAAAGAGCATCGATTCAATACTAAAAGTTATTTAGTGCAAAATATGTAAAATATTATCTCAACCATCCAATCAAGATCAACAGCTATCGCAGCCGTCCGATCAACAGCTATCGCAGCCGATGAGATCATTGTTCTGTATGTTTCGCACCAAATGACTTTTCGTATTGGATCAAGTAGAGTGACACTTAGCCGAGCAGCTTAGTGTTAACTTTACTCGGGTCAATTTGTTTACCTAGTTCAAGCCAGTGGTGAACCCCAGTCCAATAGGATTAAATCAAAATCGACCATCTATTTTGTTGGATTGTCAATTCAGTACGTTTGGTGCTAACCTTCTCCACTTTGAATCGCATTGAGCTCAAGCCACAACAATTTTATGTGAACCGAGTTTGAGCTTGAGCTTCAACTCAAGTTTGGTGTTTATGGTTCAAGCTCGAGTCTAACTTGGTTCAAACTCAGGCTCAGCTTGTTACCACCGCTACAAAATAGAGATACATGGTTCTTTACCAAAATTTAGTATATCAACCATGAATTTGGTAGAAGTAGACATGTAATTGGAATGCTACCAACAAAATGCAAAAATTCCAAACTGATTTTTGAAGAATCTAAAACTACTCATATTCATAAACAGTTTTTGCTTTGGTATTTCATCTCCATGCTTTTCTTTCGCAATTTAGCATCATTTCTTGTCACTGCCCAAAACTCCCATTTCTCTGCAGATAGTTCAGCCATTATAAGAAAATCCTTTTGGAAGTTCAACAGCGTTTAGCTTAAAAACAAAGAATTCTCAGCTACAACAGCATCCTGTAGTACTAGTTTAATAATCAAAATCTCTATGCTCTCCATTTCTTTAACAAAAAAAAAAGTGGTATATCTATGAAGTTCATATGTGAACTCCTCTAATTCAAATCAGGACTAGTTAACAAAGTAAAAGAAAAGATAGGTCGAGGCGAATTGAGGTAAATTAGCTTGAGGTAGTTCATGTATTCCTCCTCTCACTTAAAAGACAAACCATATGATAATAGAAGAACAAGCAAAAAACAGCAACGCTATCTAAGTCACCTCAATTAGAATTGCCTGACCGGGCAACCCCCATGTAGTTCGTAACCAATCCCATGATAGCAAACCTGATCAAGTACAAGAAAGCAATCACTAGACAATTACTAGTTTTAAGTAGGAAAGAAAATGTACAATGTAACAAGTAACTGACTATTAGTAATTGCACGGTGAACTATGATAAATTCTATATTAAGATTTAAATAAAACAAAAATATTTACTGATCTAAACTAGACTATTTGCCAACCTAAATCTAGTTGAAAAAAAGTTCAGATGATGGTGAAAGACTAACATCTAAATTGAAATAAAGCTAAATCAGCTGGAAATACAGTGGCATGTGTCATGTTTAGGATGGACTACAATTATTGCATGATCCTTATAGAGACACTCATCAGGTTTCCAACCTACAAGAAAATGATCTCTGATTGAAATATAAGCAAGCATTTTAGCCTTGGTAATAGTCACCCTCACTCCAGGGTGTTGTAGATCTAGCCCTTTTTTACTGGGTATCACACCCAAATAGAAATTAATTCTAGATCCTCATTAATTTTAATCATGTCCATTTCGTTTATGATGTTTATTGTATTTAAAGGAAAAAGTAATCTACAAGCAAAACTAAAACTCACACAAGGAAGGAATCCGTTGCAATTATATCCTGTTGACAACAGGAAGAAGCATCCAATGCAATAGGAATGTCTTCATTGAAGATGAATACAATGAAAAAGCCCCAAGTGTATAATATATTTCATAAAAACAAAGTTTTTCTATCTTTTTTTATAATACTAAAGTTTTTTCATCTAATATCACTACTAAAGTTCCACTTAAAAATTCAACTGAATGAATTAATGGTAAAATGATTTTTTTTTTTAACAATGAGGAAAACAATCCATTATGAGAGCTCCTTAAGGAAAACAAAGTTGAAAATGGCAACATGAAAGACGGTATCAGCTCAAAAGAAAAGGAAGAAACTCAAAGGAGAAAGGTGCTGACAGTGCATCAGCAAAGCTATTGGTGCTCCCAAAAGTGTGTAACCATATAATGGTTCGGGTTAAAGTTACTTAATGATTCAAAACTTATTGGCAATCAAACCTTATCAACTGAATAATACTATCAATAAATCCGGTTGATATTTGGTAATCTCATAAAACATATGAACCCAACCACTTGACAAGTCTAATAAGTTGGCAAGACACAAAACCTCTCTACTGAAGAATAACCATAGACAGGCAGTAATTATCAAAGCCCTTCATACCAACATATTAGAGCTGTTATAGTAGTAAACTTGAGATACAATTATTGGATGGTGAAACTTGAATACCTTACATTTCCTGAAGACTGGTAATGCAACATCCAAATAGAAAATCTGACTAAGGAAGAATATAAATTATGATTATGTAATTTATTCCATTACTTCATATACCAGCAAATATGAACACACCAAATAATCCATCTAATAAACTTTTTAACAATAAATTTGCCTACTGGAGGAAAGTTAATATAAGTGCCAGCATTAAAGGAAATTACTTACATCATGGCCATAGATATGTGCTTCAAGTCGGTCTCGATATTCTTCATGTTCACAAAAGATTGAGCACAAAATATTATGGCAAACCACGAACAAAGTTTGTACTGCAATAAGTGTAAAATTAATTTAACAGACTTAAAATGGTAAAAATAAGGGCTTGCACCACATGCAAGTTCAAGGACCAAACCATAAAAGTTCATGTCTACACATTGTGTTATTCTTAAAAATCCCAGGTTCATCAAAAAGAAAATTATGTGCTTGTTTCTTTTCTTTCTTTTTTTTTAAGAAGATATTATGTACTTGTTACATATCATGACGCAATCAGAGGTTCACATGTACAGTAATATTTGAAAGGAGGGTTAATAAGTGAGAAATTGCAGCACTGAAACATATCTTCTCAAACTCTATTACAAAAATATAGATTTCCAGAAAGCCTAGTTAATTCCATCACTACACTCTTCCAAAAAACACATATAAAGGATTGAAAGTAGGAAAAGTAAGATGAGAAAAAGAAGAAAAACAGTAGAAGCAGAGAGAAGATAACACCCAACTGTACATGAACATGTTACTCATGATCACAGGTAGAAATTTTAATTATGCAAGAACAAATTAGGAATTCCAGACCTAGGGATAATTTTAAAAGTTATAATAGTTTAAAATTACAATACTCATGTTGCTTAATGCTAGATTTACTGATCTTATTAGAAATGAAATCTTAACAATGTCATTCTAGATATATTAATCCATTTTATTAGAGAGAAAAAAAAAAGGTAAAAGAGTGCCAACAGCATGTTATTGGAACTAATTGTCTAAGTAAAAAGTTGGTGTCATCTATTCATTCTTTTGCAGAATCAAGTCTTGAAAACTGGCTGATTCAAACAGTAGAATGAAGCATTTAGTGAAATTCTTTCTTTAAACAATAGTAAGATTTTGACTCAAGGCACCATTGATCAGGTTTATAATCTCAAAAGTTCTCCTCAGTACTCCTTCTGAATTCATTTACTAGGGACAAAAATGTGAATCGGAAATATATGGATTTCCTATTCAAAATGATACTTTCAAGGATACAGGCATGATTCTTAGATACAGAATTCCTGACCTCCCAGTTAGCCACCCTGGATTCCCTCTTCTCCCATTGCCTCAACAAAATCTATTCCCCTCCCATCATACTTAAGAAGATGCTATCTACTTGGAAAGGCAAACTTCACTCAGAGTGTGCTCCTTTTTTTTTTCTTTTTTTTTTAGGGTGGAGGAAGTAATGATGCACAGAAACAACAGCAGGTTGCAGGCCAACCCCCTCATTTGCAAGCTTATCAGCTTATCAAAAGCTGCTCATTTAATCCATATTAAATCTACTCTTTCTGGACCTCCAATCTACAACCTCTCCTTCCTTCATTGCCAATCAAGTGCAACAGATAGTATTGAGAGATTAAAGAGAAGACACAGTTGGAAGGTGTGTATGTGTGGCAATCTGGTTTTCATCTTGTAAAGTGGGATGCCATCTACTTGCCAAATAAGACTGAAGGGCTTGGCCTGAGGAGAACCAGTGCTATGAACAATGAGCTCTTTTAGGAGATTGGTGTTGGTGTGAACAGGCCCAAATGCCAAATTGAATAAAAAGTCCGTTGGATGCCCAATAACCATGATCATGCTTCACCCATATGGAAAGTACTTATTAAGATATAAGACAACTTTATTACTGGTTTAAGATATAGAGAAGGCTCAACGTCTAGTGTTAACTTTTGGAGAGATTGCAGGATGGGGGCTAGCACCTTGCTAAAACGTTTCGATCCCTCTTTGCTCTTACTCGCTACTAATACATCACAGTAGACAGTTAGGCAGATATCTGACTCCTGTAAGAGTAGGTCTCTGCAGTTCACAAGAAACTCTCAAGCAGAGGCAACAACTGACGCCACAAATCTTTTCACCCTTCTAGAAAACTACCACAACAGCGACCAAGGAGAATTTTCCGGATCCTCCTACCACAGAATTATTAATAACCAAAAAACTCTTGAGACCCATCCTTCTAGCAATGCAGGGGGGCCAAATTTTTTTCTTTTTCTCTTTGTATTTCCTAAGAAGCACATTTTTTGTTGCAGACAATTTGGCTAGACAAGAATCAAAAATATTGGATAAATCTTCAAACTTTGTGATCCTAGTGAGACAATCATTGATCATATTCTGCTGCAGTGTCCCTTTGCCATTAAGATTTGGATCTATATTCTCACAAATTTTTATCCCAGTTGGTTCTGGCCTAGTCTTTTGCTGATCTCAAACCTCAGAATCTCTTATCCCTCTCCTAGAATCAGGAAAATCATGTGGAAAGTGTGCCTAGCTGTGGCTCCATGACATATCTAGAAAGAGAGAAACCTTCATACTTTCAAAAATAAGAGATCATCAATTGGAGCTGTGATAGAGAAGATGAGCCATTCAATTCTTGCTTGATTCTCCCTACTTGATGATTTCAAAAGAATGTTAGTGGGAATTATCCCACAGATTAATGACTGGAAAAAATCCTACGGTTATTAGTAGGAACAAAGCTTCCTAACTTTTACCTAGTTATTTTGGGATAGACCCAGACCCAACTTTAACATAGTATCAGAGTAAAACATCTATTCTATTGCGCCCTGTCCATGCCCATTTAGTTTGTGCCATTTCTGTGTGGTTCAGGTTTCAAGCTTGTTGTTCATAAGTGTGGACCCTGAGTATTAGTAAGAATAATCCCATATAGATTAATGATAGGAAAACTCCTGAGTTGAAGAAAAGCTTCTTAACTTCAATCAATCATTTTAGGATGAACCTAGACCCCCCTCCTCCCCTCACAAAAAAAAAAAAAAAAAAAACAAGCTAGTTCCAACTAAATCTCAAGTGTCAACAAGCTCTTTTGGACTCCTATACAGTATATGAAGGCTCAATGAATTAAGCCCTAGCAACGCCATACATCATTAACGTCAACTTTACCCCGAGAAGATAAACTTAAAATACCACAAATGTGTGTAAACTTCTCTTATCAATTTTACAAGGGAACATATACGCCAAAAATCTTGTAAATTGTTTAAATAAAGAGATCTTTTAGGGATTAGATACATATTACTTTCATAAAAGTGGGTTCCAGAAAATGAGAACAACTGAAACCTTAATGCCACATCCGAGAGACAGCACAAGAGCATGATAGATAGAAGAGAGGAAAGAGAAAAAAGAGTTACTGACTTTTGTGATTAGAAAAATCTAATTAAAACTGACTGACCTTGAGAGAAAAAGGAAAAAAAAGAAAGACAGTTTCATATTTCCCTATTTGGCTAATACTGATTGCAATAAACATAGAAATTAGAATCCTCTGAATTTGAGAAACTTTCTGAATCCAATGTGAGATATTAAACAAGGAAAGGCTCCAAAGCATCCAGATGCACACTCCAACTAAAAGAAGAAAGCAGAGTGATGTTGGTACATATCTTCTAAAATTCTATTACTGAAATATTTAGAGTCAGCTGACTTCACTTATGCTGTAATATTTATTACAGTCAAATAAAAACCATCGCATGCATCTAAATATCCGATTGGGTACTAAAAAAAGAGATACTGAAAAGATTAACAATAAAAGAATACACAAAAAAAATTGTATTTTTCAAGTAAAAGATTTTTAGTAAGTACAGCAGTTGCAACTTTATTTCAAGAACAGACATTTTCAGACTACAAAAAATCCCAGAGCTAATATATTCCCTATTACTGGTCCAAATAGAAAAAGAAAGAGAATGAATGAGAGAGAAAGAAGGAAGGGGGAGAAACCACCAGGCACCAGCAAATGTAGACAAATCAACAAAAGCAGCACAAAAAGTACACAAACAGTACACTGTTAAAGCCAATAGGGTTGTAATGGCTGTCTTGAACAGATTTTTTTGTAAGAAAAGTGGATGCATAGCACACAAAAGCACAGCAAATAGATGATCTAAGTAGATTCGATGACCATCCAAACGATACAAATTGGAGAACATTTTCAATTATTTGTTTCAACATTACGTGATCATAAAAAAAAATTTGATTTTTCGTATAACGCTACATCCATATACAAAAGCAAATAAAATCTAGATCTGGAACCCAAAACTAAGACAGAAAAACAGAGACTTCTATAACTGTATTGAAAGGAAAACAGCGAAGACCCAATGAAATCTTAACCCAGAATGGAAAACATCACTTACCCTAAGCATGACTCCGGTGATACCGAATACCATAGCTATAAAACCCGAATAATCGACTGGAAGATCCTGTGGAGAAATAGTTGGTGGGACGTAAGGCTTCGCCGTCGACGGCTGCCTCGGATCGTTTCCCGGCGTCGACATCTCTCTTTCTGATCGGAGATTCACAGAATAAAGGCACTGAACTCACAGTACAATCGAAGGGAGTTGCCAACTCTCCGGCAGGAACTTGGCATTTCTTTATTTTTATTTTCCCACTGTATCAATTTATAGTAATATTATTCCTAAATTACTTAAGTAATTCACTTTAACCAAGAAAAACTATGTGAAATTGAAATCCCTGATATTCCTAAATTACTTAAGTAATTCATTTTCACCAAGAAAAATATGTGAAATTGAAATCCCTCCCTTGACCCTGTGATTTCACTTTCACTTTCACTTTCACTTGCTCCTCTTACCGGTTCCCTCTTGGTCGTTTTTCCTATTTATACTTTTTATTGCGTAAATTAATGCAAATTATCTGGTTTTATTACATTTATATTCACTTTACCTTATATTTTCACTATTTTTTATTTTATTTATTTAACATATTTACATATTTGTTTTTCTTATTATATTGGTTTACTAATCCGTTTTTATAATTTAAATGGTTTATTTTATAATATCATGAAATTTGTTATACAAATTTATTTTGGTTGTCTTTAAATTATTTATTTTATTTATTTTTACTTATTAATTTATTTATTCACTATCTATCGTCTTTAAAATAAATTTATTAGATATTTAATTTATTAATTTATAAATTTTATATATTTTTTAAATATATTTTTTATTTTTAAAGTTTAGTTATTTTTTAAAAAATTTGTTATCTACTGTTCAAATGTGACTTCAATAAAATAATATTTTTTTAATTTACTAAATTTATCAATTTATGTATATTTGAATTTATGAATTTTGATTTTACTATTTTATTTTATTTGTATTCACTTTACTTTAAAAAATTAACTATTTCATATTTTATTCATTTTACTTATTCAAATAATTTATTATTTTTAATAATCATTTTTTAATTTTAATATTTTTTTATTTTTATGTTATTGAATTATTTATTCATTTTATATTTTTAAACTGTATTAAATTTATTTCAAAATATTTATTTTTACCAATTAGTTATTCACTTTCCTGTTTTTAAAATTACTTCTCATTTTATTAAGTTACTTATTCACTCTTCTATATTCTTTAAATTTAAGTTTATTTTAAAATAAATATTTATTTTTTATTTTTTTAATTTTTTCTTATTCTATTTACTTTATATTTACAATTTTCATTTATTTTATATCAATGTAATTGATCTTGAAATCTAGTCAGGATAAATTTCTATTAATATTTAGTTATATTTAATTTTTTAAGATTTAGTTTATTATAATTGGTTTCTTATTCTATTGGTTTACCTATTAATTTTTCTAAAATTTAAAATATATTATAATATTCATATTTTTTTATGTATTTTATGTTTTATTTTATATTAAAATATTTACAATGTATTTTATAATTTATTTTAATTTTATTAAAAACATAATATTATTTTAAATCGGTATTTCACTCCAAACCTTTAAAGAAATAAAAAATGGTTCTTTAAGTGAACATAATTTTCAAATTAAATTGACTTGATATTTATTGTTATTTAAATACTTATTTTAGACAAAATTATTTAACCGCATGGAGTTTAATTGAAACAATGTTGTATAGGTCAATCTGTTTTAGTCCCACATCGGGAAAGGACGACGAGAATGAGCAGATGGAGGGAAGTATAAATAAGGAGGGAAGGGGGAGCTGCAGTCATACTTACCTGGGCGGGGTCGATGGGTGATCAACACGGCCCATGGCCTAAGCTTGTGGCCTCCATTGCACGTTGGAGGTGCATCGGTTTAGCATCTCCCCAAGTGGGAGAGTGCACGTCATAATTTGTGAGAGTGGGGGTACGCGTTCGCGCGGCCCCTATCAATATAAAATGTTCCAAAATTTCGTTCTCCCGAGTTATATTGGCAGCTATTTTGAGCGATCAGGTTGCCGAAATCGAGTATGGATTTTCCATTCAAAAGGGTGCGCTCGGTGGACTGAATTGAGTGGCCGATATGACTTCTGTACAAGTTTTTTTGTGGTCACTCCCATGCCCCATATTTGTCACAGCCCTGCTTGTGTTCCGTGGTCCGATGTAACTTCTTATTCTTGCCTACCATGGGCCTTTCATCTAAAATAAGTGGTGACCAGGTTTTTAGTTAGTTACGTGAAATACATGGATGGGCATCTAATTGCAGACGCTAATCAACAATTTTTGGGCATGTAATTGTAGCTAATAATCAACAATTTTTACCCTTCTTGTAGTTAATAATCAACATTTTTTACCCTTCTCAATGATAAGAAAATATCCTTCATACGTCTTGATCATTGTATTTCTTCATCCGTTTTGTTGTTTTATGCAAGAACGCAAGGCAAGATTCATACATTCCTTCCATCTTTTGGTGAGCTGCAAGGCTTTTGGGCTCCTCCTAGACTTGTTTGACAGAATACTATGAGACATTAGCGGTTGTTATTTGGATGCCAACTTGAATTGGGCTACATCAAGTAGTTTTGACCATTTATTTTGATTAATATTTACAAAATACCATAAATACTCCTCCAAAATGACATTGATCCACTCTATTTGCCCATTGGTTTGAGGATGGAAACTTGTAGAAAATTTAAGGGTAGTTCCAAGAATTTTGAAGAGTTCGGTCTAAAACTTAGCCGTGAATTGAGAATCTCGACCACTTACAATTGTTATCGGCACTCTCCAATGTTTCACCACATTGTCCATGAAAGTTTTTGTTGTCTCCTACGTCGTCCACTCACCTGATACAGCCACTGACATATCGTACTTAGAAAAGCACTCCACCACTACCGAACTAGGACTTTCTACTTTTTTGAGTCCAGAAATAAAGTCCATAAAATCAAACTCCCACGATTTTTTTGGAATAGGTAGGGGCTTGAGCAAACCCCTTGGTTCCTACCTTTCCACCTTATGTTGCTGGCAAATAAGACAAGTACAAACATACTCTTCCTCATCTTGCTCCATTTCAGGCCAATAGTAGTTGCCTTTCAATAAAGCAAGTTTTCGCTTTTATCCCGAATGTCTAATCCATTTGGTGTCATGAAATTCCGACAGCAACTCAACATTGAAGACCATTGTGTTTGGGAACAAAAAGTCGTCCCCCTTTGTACACAAGATGCCCTCATTCAATCAAAACTAACGCGTACCTCCAAGTGTGGCAGCCTCCACCAAATTGTGAGCTTGTTAGTCTTGCCAAAGACCCACCTTGATGCGATCGATAAATGTTGTATGAACCTGGTTGAGAGAAGCAAAAACTTTGAGTTTAAGTATAGCCAATTCAGCTTTGCGGCCTAATGTGTCAATTACATTGTTATTCACACTGGTTTGAACTTGAGCAGCATGTCGAATTCCGCTATGAAATCTTGTCACCGAGCTTGCTTTGGACTAAACTTCTTTTGCCTGAGGAAGTAGCTCGATGCTATGTTGTCCGTCTTCACAACGAACCGCAACTCCAACAAATAGTAGCGTCAAGTGCATGAACAATGCACTATGACCATCATCTCCTGTTCTTGAATGGTAAAGCACTGCTCCATCTCGTTAACTTTCAACTCTCAAAAGTGATCAGATTTATGTCCTATTCTAAAACACCACCAATTGCAAAGTGAGAGACATCAATAGCTACCTCAAAAGGCTTACTAAAATCAACAAGTTAAAGGATTGGCTCATGGAGCACCGCATTTTTTAGGGACTCGTACACTTCTTGGTATTTGGTCAACCAATGTTATTGTTGATTCTTCTTCAAACGACCCGTCAAGGGAACCACTAAGGCTGAAAATCCCTTAATGAATCTCCAATAGTAGTTCACGAGCCCAAGGAAGCTTCACAACTCTGATACTTTGGTTGGAAAACGCTATTGAACAATTGCTTGCATCTTCATCCTCCTCCGATCCAATGTCCCAAAAAGGGCACCTCTGATAGGGCAAATGACTATTTATCTTTGACAAAAAAAAAGTTATTTTACAATAGCTCAAATACCTTCCACAAGTGATGCGTATGCTCCTCCATGTCCCTACTATATACCACAATGTCGTCCAAATAGATGTCTACAAATTGATCCAGAAAAGGCTAGAAGAGTTTTGTTGATAAGAGTACCAAAAGTAATTGGTGCATTCATCAAGCCAAATGACATGATTAGAAACTTGAATGAACCAAATCTCGTTACACATGTGGTCTTTTTCTCATCTCCTTTGGCTATTCAAACTTGATAGTAACCTAACCTCAAGTCAAGCTTACTAAAAACATGAGCATGATGGAGTTGATCAAACAAATCCGCAATGAGAGGAATCAAATACTTGTTCTTTATTGTCACCTTGTTAAGCGCCCGATAGTCGATGCATAGCCTCATACTCCCATCCTTCTTCTTTTGGAAAAGTACAATTGTGCTGAATGGATATTTGGAAGGTTGGATGAACCCAACTTCAAGCAACTCCACAAGTTGTTTTCGAAGCTCTTCCAATTCTTTTGGTGCCATGTGGTAGGGTGTTTTGGCTGATGGTTTAATACCCTATTCAAGCTAGATCATGTGATCAACCTCCCTCTATGGAGACAACTTCTTTGGCAATTCCTCTAACATTGAGTCCTTGAACTCCGTTAAGAATTTTTCAATGTTGGTTGACACAGATTGAATCTCAAACCATTGGTCATTTCTTGTCAAAGAAACAAGAAAGGTAAACCCTCCCCGCCTAAGTCCTTTCTTAAGTTGGAGAGCTTAAAGCATTACAACTTTTCCCTTTACACAATCCCCATTCTTTGATATCATACAAGGCCCAACTTCATCCATAACCCCTACAACTCCCAAAAAGGGAATTACGTAATGTCTTGCAATTACAAAGAAAGTCCACACACAAAATTATATTGAAATCATCAATGTGAACAAAAATAAAACCGAGAAAGCCAACTTACTTTCTGATGCCAATTAGAGTGTGTTTTATCACGCCAAGTACCGCCTTGGCCATTGAATACCTTCATACGACTATCATCAAACTCCCATCGTAGGTTTAATCATTTCGCTTCTACCACCGAAACAAAATTGTGGGTAGCTTCGGTATCAACCATAGCTTTTGCTATAATATCATTAAGCAAAAAATCTAAATAGTGGAGTTATTATTTAGATTTTGTCGATGGCTTTGTAGTCTTCTCGATTTAGGCTTGAATGGAGTTAAGTAACATCATTGAACTCATTCTAGGTTTATTTCTTGGTTGCTCAATGGCTTCATCCGTTTTGATGGCATTTTTTTTTTTTTTTTGGGGGGGGAGATAATCCCGCTCCATATGATCTCCATCACAAACAAAACATTTAATTTTTTTAGAAGTACTTTTGTCCGCACGGTTCTTCTTCTTCTCTCTATTTTTGGAGTTCAGATTCTCATTCTTGGAATTCCAATTCCATGATTGCTTCTTCTTGTACCCATTCTTGTCAACTTTTGTGGATTTGGAGGTATTTTCGTCGGATTTTGTCTCAAAATCCGTTAGCTTTTCTGCTGTGGCTAGTGCTGTAGCAAACGTCTTATAATTCCGACGCCTCAATCCTTGCTCGGGCCATGGACGAAGTCCAACAAAAAAACAATTGATCTTCATCGGTCATATTAGGAATACTTAGCATCAAAGAAGTAAACGATTGGATGTACCCACAATAGTTCCATTTTATCGTAACTCCCGTATTTCCTTTCATGCTAAGTAATAGACATCTTCAGAAAACAAGTGGCACTTCAATTTGTACTTGTAATCTTCCCAAGTGTCCGCTGAGTTTGTACCATCCTCAACATCACCCATTCTCCTCTTCCACAATAAAATATCATCATCAACAAGAAACATAGAAGTGGTACTAACCTTTACTTCTTAGTTTGAGAGTTTAGAAGCTTTGAAGTATTATTCCACTTGCCACAAGAATTTTTCGATCACCTTCGGATTGCATACGCCATTGTACGGTTTTGGTTTAGGCACTTTGATCTTCATCGTCGAAAGAACGCTTCTCCATTTAGAAAGCTCCTTCGAGAATCATCATTCTCTTCCGCATCTCTTCTAGTTCTAACCACATCTCGTCAAGGTTGTTGTTTGCGTCCGCTTTTAGCATGACAACGCTACTATAACATCATCTTCTAGCCCTTGAATTGCCTCAAGGCTATGTTGTCGGATGTTCACTGCTTCTTGAATCCTCTCCACCCAACTCGAGCATTAGAATTCACCTTCTTGAGCCTAGATTCAAAAGAGTTTTTCTTCTTACCTTGGAATAATTCTAACATCGCATCTGAGGAAGCCATGACTGAAATGATTCTACTTTGATACCAGTTGTCATGCTATTATTTCGGGCTATGATTCGGCATGCAGCCTAGCTTACTTTAAGTGAAAAGTAGGCTAGTAAACCTTCATTTCAAGGGGAAATCAAACCAAAAGGAAGAGAAAGGAGCTATGGTAGAAATTAGTTATTCTTTGCACAGATTTTAAGATAAATACATCAAGTTTACAAAGTTTATTTAAAGGCGAATCAAGGATAAGCTACCCTTATCCCCTATAATATTTGAGCTAATGAAAATTTGCCACATAAGCAAGGTAAATCCCATCTTATTCAAATTAAAATGGGTCAAATTCCATGTGCCCTTATTTGTCTTAAACTACCCTATTTCAATGCCATTTGGGTAGGAGAGACTCAAATTTTGAATTCGAGTCAAAACTACCACTCAGCCAGCCAGCTGTTGCATGACCCGTGCGCCTCACCCATGCTTGGCGCTCTGCTGCTTGATGCTGGCCACTTGTGCGCATGGGCTTGGGCTGCAACAACAACTTGCATGAGCCCAAGCGCCTCAACTAATGCACCCATGCACCTCAACTGTTGCTGCCTTCGTTGTTTCGTGCCAGGTTCACATTTTTTGGCCCTATGTAGGGGTGGCATCAAGCCGAGTTGAGCCTGAACCTGCCTATGTTTGAGCTGAGTTTGATTTAAATATTTCGAGCTCGAGCTCGAGCTTCAACATTCATTTAATTTTTTTGGAAAAATACAAGTTTTGAGTTCGTGCTCCAACATACATTTAAAATTTTCAAAATATACATGTCAAATAAATTGTATATTAAATTATACATACATTTTACATAAAATTGGGAATGACCTCTACTTAAAATTAGGCATAAGGGTGACATCGAATCCAACTAAATTCGAACCTTGCTCAAGCCGAGTTTGATTTAAATATTTTGAATTTGAGCTCGACCGACCCATGGGGAGAGAAATTATTTCTCCCTATCTCTGCTTCTGCTTGTTCTGGTTTTTCGCCGAGATGAGGAACGACGCCTAGGGAACTAGTGGCGCCGGTGAGGAACTTTCGTCGGGGATAACGGCGGCGACGGAAACAAAAAGAGACAGCAGACGAAGGGCAAGAAATCGAGCGGCGGCGACAGAAAGGCAGAAGGCGGCCGACAAGGCAGCTGTCAACGACGATAGAGACAGCCACAGCAACGATCGGAGGGGCTCGACGGTGACGAGGGTAGGAAGAATTTTTCTCCGTCGCTCTCGCTCGGCGCTTCAGTCTCCACTCCCTCGAATCCCGCACCATCTCGTTAAATTAATGAGTTGGCTTGCGAGCTTTCGAGCCGAACCTTGATTCGGTCGAGCTCGGCTCGTTAATTTAAATGAGCCGATCCCGGATCTCGAACTCGGATCGAGATTCAGGTATACCGAATCGAACCAAGTCGGAATCGAGTCGAGCGCTAGCCGGCTTGATTCGAAGCCACCCCTACTTGTGAGGGTGTTGTTGACACCATATGGTCTTTTTGAGGGCTTGGAGTTGCTATACCAATTTGCGAAGTCCCTTTTTATGATAACTCCCATACACCCATATTGGCCCAACTGTGCATGTGTCCATTCGTGGTACTTCCAACCTTGTATCCTTGCAACAAATATTTGTTCTACCCAAGACAAAACAATAGAATACAAATTATTATTTTTCTTCACGAGCAATTTTAATAATAAAATTTATAACATGATCGACAAACTACTTTGAAGACAACGGTTTTTAATGTTTTGCTTGCTCATATTGATGTTGGGCAACTAACTAAGAAACTAAAACTTACAAAAAGAAAAAAACACTAAATCTCATATTCTCAATTTGAAAAAAAAATCCTCATGCATTGCCACAAAAGAAGAGTAACCAACCAATTCATCAATTTAGTGTGCTATCATGACTATTTAACACATCTATTTTTGGACATTACCGTGGATAAATTAGACAGATAAATAAGATGCTTGTAGACTCTCTGGCAGGGGTGGCATGGAGTCGAGCCAAACTCGAACCTATATATGTTCAAGTGTGGCTTGATCTGAATATTTCGAACTCGAGCTCAGCCTTGAACCTAAAATTGGAACCTCGAGCCGGGTTCGAACTCCAACCTATGTTTATAACTTTGTATAAAATACATCAACCTTCTTCTCTTTTCCCTCTCCTTTTTTATTTTCTCTCCAATTTATCTTCTATTTCATTCTTCACATTTTCAATTACCAGATTCCAGAGTTACATACAAGGTCTGCCAAGGAAGCATAAGAAATTTGAAAAATTAAAATAAAAGGGTTATTCTTTCTCTTTTATCAACTTACTTTGAAGTTGTCCATTTGTCCTTGACCAACATTCTTCATAAGTCATCCCTCCCTTGGATCAATATTCTCAAGTCATGATTTTGTGCATTGGCTGCTTCATTGCAGCTAAGAGACAATAACTCTATCACAACCGGCCTCTATCCAAGCAAGCTGATAAATATAGAACAAAGACATACATTTCCAATAAGAAATACTACAATTTATTGAAGTGAGAGATAAAATAGTGAATGTTGATGAATACATGGAATCTTTGGCACAATGGCCAGATGAAAGGTTTTCCAAGTCTTGGATCCAAGTTTCATGGTTACTAATGTGAAAAACAAATACACAACAAGTAGCACATTGAAGCAAATTGCATTCCAAGGAGATGGATTGGCCTTCATACATTGCTCCAAACTAAATATTTTGACAAGTACCAAGGCCAAAGTTCTTTGAGGTAGAGCACAAGCCCTCTTTCCCCTCACCACAGGAGGCTCCACTCTCCCACCAATGTGCAATATGAAGGATCGAATGACCATAGGTTCTAATGTCTTTAGTTTGTAAGGAAGGAGTTGGAGAGGATTGGGCTTCCCCTCAGGCGTCGCTTTCCTTTAGGAACCCCATGGAAAAGAAAAGAAAATAAGAATTGATCATTATTATTATAAAAAATAGTTAATAAAAATAAAATTTGATCATTATCTCATTTTCACTAACTATTTTTTAGGAATAATAATGGTCAATTCTTATTTTTTATTTTTATTTTATTTTTGGAATAATATGAATTTTTATTTATATTTTTTATTAAAAAAATTGTTTCCAAAAAATTGAACAGGTTATATTCTTAAGGGGCTGGGTCACGGAGAGAGTCCGTTCTAAAGCATTGGTCCCGCTGGGTCCCATGCAGCAGTCCAATGAGGACGCAGATGACGGACGCTCGTGTACAGTAGAGGAAACCCTCCTCCGGCTCTATGCTACGTCCGGATCTCTCAAGCCTCAACCCTAAGCACCTGCATTTGCCTTTCGTCTCTCTTATCCCTGCAAGACCTTGCCACAGAATGAAATGAGTGCCAAAATCCTAAACTAGCTGAGTGAGAGAGCTCGCGTGTCGCATCTATGGCGACGAGAATGTTGATTCTCTCCAAGACCCATCCCCTTTTCAAGACTCTCGCTCAGACAAGCCTCAACTCGCTGCGCCATGTCTCCACATTTCCATTCCTCACACAAGAGCCTCAACTCGAAGACCCGCCTCCGACGCCCCTCCCTCCCAACCCTTCTTCAGGGAGCCCTCTCTATCAAGAAAACTGGAGGAATCCTTATGCCACTAACCCCGATCTCAACTCCTTGCTCTCTCAGTCGCTCGTGCCCTTGGGTATCGCGCAGCCAGCTGCGCCTTCTCCTAGAATCCAGGCTCTGTCCCAGACCCTTGACGTCGAAAGCCTCATGAATGTCTTTGCTGATTGGATGACGTCCCAGAGATGGGCTGATTTGAAGCAGCTGTTCGAGTTCTGGATCAGATCGTTGGACAAGAACGGGAAGCCCAACAAGCCGGATGTTAATCTGTACAATCATTACCTGAGGGCGAATTTGATGATGGGCGCCACGGCGGGGGAGTTGCTGGATTTGGTTGCTCAGATGGAGGACTACGACTTTTCTCCAAATACCGCGTCATATAATTTGGTTCTGAAGGCCATGTATCTGGCCGACGAGAGTGGAGCTGCTCAGAAACTACTGGACAGGTAAGAAGATGATATTGCGTCAGTGTTAACTGTGTGTAACGCATGCCCGGATTATTTCATCTCTCAACTGTGACATAGATTCGTTCCGTGCCTGCAACTTTTAAACTCAAATAGGATGAATTTAATTGGTCTCTTCACTAAATGCCACTGGCAGGGCTTCCTTTTTCTTGTTGTTGTTATATTTGAGTAACCGTATTTCGTGTAAAAGTACAAAATAAATAATGACTGGCATTGTTCTGAAGACTCTGAACGTCATTGATGGGTAATTTTTTCATTCCCCGTTATTTTTTTTTTTTTTTTTTTTTTTTTTTGTCTTTGGATCAGTTTCCTCAGTTTTACTTTGAAGACTTAATCTGTTATATAAATTGCTTGAGTTCTGAAGTCAGTCGTTCTCCGTCTAATTTACTCAGACATTTTATGCAAGAATATGCCGTTTTACCTCTGTGATGAATCTTTCGTTGATTGACATCAGGATGCTGCGGACTGGAAAAGATTCTTTGCCGGATGATGAATCATATGACCTGGTTATCGGCTTGCTTTTTAAAACAAATGACATAGATTCTGCTCTGAAATACTTAGATCTGACCTTGAAATCAGGTTATATGGTCTCCATGAGGATCTTCTCCGATTGTGTTCGAACTTGTGTGAATGCTGGGAGGTTGGATACCTTGGCCTCAATCATTGAGAGATGCAAGGTAATAAATCTTCTTAGTAGTTGGCTTATCCCATCTTATGTTCTTAAAAGTTACCATAGTCTAAGTCCAGTGCACCGTTCACCCCCCCTGCAGGCAATGGATCAAAACAAAGCCTTGTGCCCAAGCTGGAATTTGTGTAACTACATTGCTGATGTGGCACTTTTAGCTGATCATAGCAAATTGGCATTCTATGCGTTGGAGTTTCTAGCTAGGTGGATAGCTCGTGGTGAGAATGCCAAACCACCTGTTCTTCTCTCGTTAGATGAGGGTTTGGTTGTGTCAGCATTTGGGACTGCTGCGAGGACCTATGACAGCAAACTTGTTGATGCTTCATGGGCAATTCTTCAGCGCTCATTGCGCCAAAAGAGGGTGCCAATTCCTGAATCATATTTGGGAAAGATATGCTCCTATGCATCATTGGGGAACTTGCAAAGGGCCTTCAGTACTTTGCATGACTTTGAAACTGCATATAGGAATTTGGCTGAAAAGGATGAATTATTTTCTCCCTTCACTTCTCTGTACCCATTAGTTGTTGCTTGCACCAAGGAAGGCTTCACAACATTGGACTCGGTATGTCTAATTTGCTTCTTTTTTTATAAAAGTATTTCCCCCCTCAAGCAGATGTCAGATACTTGGGCAGTGGGTATGGTTAAGATTGTCAGTATTGCATGCATTGTGTAATGGGCCAAGTAAACTTGGTACTTGAACTGCTTAGCTAGATTTCAAATTCTGACCAGTTATTTTTGAAAATTAGATGCATATTGCATGTGGACATTCCATATTAGATTTTGGCATATGTTTTTTACCCTGATAATTGTGATTGGTTGTCTTGTAAAGACCAAGGTTTTCCAACCTAGATTCGGGAACCAACTTGGGCACCTGAAACCCTGGGTCAGGTCACCTAGATCAGGACTCATGAGTCCACTAGCTGGACAAATATAAGGGTCGAGTTTGACACCCGAATTTTCCTGCCCCTTCCTGAATCTGAGTCAATGGGGTTAAGTTGCGAGTAACTCGGCGAGTCAGAGGACCCTGGTCAAGATAACATAGATTCCACTGTCTAATAGGAGATTTTCTGCTTACCTTCTGCGTTTGCATCCAGAACTGTTTGAAGCATTTGTTGGTTGTTTTATAATTTTACTATTTCTTGGTCTATATTCCTGATATAGTTTATTGAAATGTGCAATTTCTGACTCCTTGGTAGCAGAAGCTTATTGTGGAAACCTAAGAAAAATCTAGATATGAGGGAATGTAATGAGAACTCTTTGGAAACAAAAAAAGATATTCATACAAAAGTTTTTGTTTATTTTCTTGAATGCTGATATCTCTCTCTCTCTCACACGCACACGCACACGCACACGCACACGCACACACACACACACACACATTTTACCACTAGTGAGACTTGAATTCAAGACCTTACGCTTGTAAACCCCCATCGCCCTACCTCCCCAGTGATTTTTGAGCCAAAGGCCTAAGTTGCAAAAGTTTTTGTTTATCATCATTCTTTTTTTATTTTTTTGAAACATGATTTCAATATTACTTAGGTATGTTAAGAATAAAAGATATTCAATTGTTGCTTAAAATATAAGATAAAAAAAAAGTCATCATTCATGGCGTTTTCCAGGTCATGTTGTGATCTGGTTTATGGTTGCTCCTTCATTCTCCTGTCAGATTCACTAACACCATCACTATGTTCCTGGTTTCAAGTCTACAAAATAGATGAATTTCCAAAAAGAGATAAATTATGTTAAATTGTTTAATGCCAGCGAAATGATGACTGCACTTATCAAAGTAGCTAAATTTAATAGGGGATTTGAAACACATTATGTGAATAATATTTAAACCATAATAAGACACAATAATTGAGAATTAAATTTAATAATATTCTCAAACATTTTAGTGCAGAAAAAAATAGTGATAAATAATATAAAATTAAAAAGTATTATAAGAATTGGAAAGCAACTAAGCATATCTTGAAACCACACACTGTATCCCAAACTTTGGTGACACTTAAACTCAAATCAATTATGGACCGTTCTCATTTGGGCATCAACTTTCAACTACCATATTAAATGCTAGGTACGTTCCATATGTATTTAGTTGTATAATTGCAAACTGAAAATTTGGAGGATGCCAAACTAGCAATGGTACTAAATATTTAGAATAAATGGAGGACTGATGTAGTATTATATAGAGTGTCAGGTAAGAGTTTATAGCTGTGTCACAGTGGAAACGAGTCTCTCACAGTGTATAGCATTAGATAGATTTTATAAGCTCGACTTTTGAAATTTTTGAGCGGGCTTTCTTTCCTCTTTGCGGTGACACTTCTCACCTATCTAAGTTTTTGTTAGAACAAAAACTTTTCTAATTTCACGTATATACATCATTTTCACTAAGACACTAACTAAGCCCAGTCAGAATATGAAGAGAGTGGGGCGGGTATACGATGATTTTATCATCGTTCACATTTGTGGCCTAGCAGTGAGTAACTCACTTCATCTTTCTTCCTTTCCTTTTTTTTAGTAACACTTCATTTTGCTTTTGAAACAAGTTTGAGCTCTGTCAGTGGGCCCTCCCTTTACATTAATTTACACATGGAGAAAATCCTAGTGTTCAAGTTTGGTGTATATCAGAAGTATTGCATGGTATGCACGGATATGATAAGAGTTTCTCTGTCAACAAGCTTTGGCATGGAAATTTATCAGCTTATTGGTCTCTTCATAGCTTAGAATACAGAGATGCATATTTGTTCCTCCTATATCCCATCATCATCTGTCCCTCACCCATGTTAACACAACGAGAAGAAAATGAAAAAAATCTTGTACTGATATTGGAACAAGAACAACCTCTTATGATCGTTTTCCTGTAGATTCATGATATACAGCTTTTGTGTATTACTATGTTCTTTTTTCTATTAGAATAAATGTGCTTGCATCTATATTTGTTCTTTCTTGAGATTTTGAGAACACTTTTTCTTCCCACTAATTTTTGGTATTTTCCTGCCAAAAATTTCTCAGGTATATTACCAGTTGGAGAATTTGAGTCACACAGATCCTCCTTATAAATCTGTTGCTGCTCTTAATTGTGTGATATTGGGTTGTGCAAATATATGGGACATCGATCGTGCCTACCAGACCTTTGAGGCCATCAGCAACACTTTTGGCCTGGCCCCTAATACTCATTCATACAATGCCCTCATGAAGGCATTTGGGAGGCTAAAAAAGGTGAACATGGCTAATTTCTTAAGCAAATTATAAGATTTTCCTTTGTGCTTTTATACTTATATGGTTGAATTGCCTTGATAGACTTTTGAAGCTTCAAGGGTTTTCGAGCATATGACAAGCTTAGGTGTAAAGCCAAATGCAATGTCATATTCACTACTTGTTGATGCACACCTTGCCAACAAGGATGCAAAGGCTGCTCTATCAGTGATTGACGACATGGTATAGGAGCTCTGTTTGACCACCATTTTCTATGAGGACTACGGTACTCAATTTTGACCCTTCCATTTTTTTGGACAGGTACAAGCTGGATTGACTCCCTCCAAAGAAACCCTAAAAAAGGTTAGGAGGCGATGCTCCCGAGAAAGTGATGGTGACAGTGATAAACGGTTGCAGTCCTTAGCTGGACAGTTCAACTACCGAATGGGAGGTGAAAAACGCAGAGAAATGCTTTTCCAGCTTGAGTACCGCACAGATTACCCTTAGAGGTATTCGTAATCTTATTGTTGACAAATCAAATCAATTATGGACTCCTGCTGCTCTATTGATCTGCTTGTACAAAATAAAGAAGAAGGCCGACCGGCTGTGGCAACATCCTCCCAAGACAGAGTCTAAGGTGCATGAATGTTCAATTAATTGAAGTGCACAGTGTTTGCATACTGTCCAGGTTAGACAAGATATGAAACATATTGGTCCAAGTTTAGCCTAAAGGCAAGGTTGGGGTTTAAAAATGAAATTAAGGTTGAGACAAATTTAGCCAAAGACAAAGCACCTAATTTGGAAGTGGAGGATGTTCTAACTCTTTTTATTGAACCTGACCTGGTCACCAACCTGGTAAGGTGCTTTGTCTGGTCAAACCCAGTTCAACCGGATTGACCTCTGGTTGAATTGGCTTTGATGTCATCAAGCATCATAATTATTCTAAAACCATTGAAAAAAATATAATAGGAGACTTGCATGAGGATGGCAACGGAGCCCCACTTACCTCCTTTCTTTCTGAAGGTGGGGGATAGGCCCCTGCCATCCCCTCTACCATGTGAAAGTGCACAAGGAGACGGGGCCCCACCCTTCCCTTTTTTGTGTGCCTTCAAGGGAGGGCCCACTCCCTCGCCTGGTTCTTTGTTGTGGAGAAAAGAATTCCCATCTGCAAATTTGAACTGCCTAAATGGGTCAGGTCTGCTGCTGGTTCACCGATTGGACAGCCAAACCTGGTCAACCAGGTTTAGGCCCACTTCCGGGTCATTTAGTGTTCTTACTGATGGAGGGATCTGGTCTGGTTGAGCCCAGTTAATCAGCTTATCCAGCCTGGTATAATACTGGTTCTAACAATTTAATCTGAAATTAAATTAAAACTCACGAATGGAATTTCTGAAACACAGTAGCTGGGTCATTTTCACTTTCTTTCTTCTGAGACATTTACTGGTTTTATGCTTGTATATTATCCACTGAATTTGTAGGATCATTGAGTTTGATTTGACTTTTCTTGCAAATATGAAGTGTATATATGGAAAATAAAGATTATGAGAGTTAAGAAAGTGCATAACCTATTGAAATTGAGTGAAAGTTTATTTTTGAGATCCTTTTTTCTATAGAATGTGCAATTCTGTATTAGGGTGGTTTTCCTTTTTTATCCTACACAAAGGTTGAGATATCATGCCAAGAAGTGAAATCAAAACCTTTCTGTGAGTTATTTCATTCTAGCGGTTAGGCTTAAAAGAGAGAAACTTGGTGTAATGAATCTGCTTTCTACTCTCTGCATTTAGTTTATTTCTTGTCCTATTTTCTAGAGAACGATTTTTCTAGCAATCTATCCTACATACTGATAGCCTTATAAACTGCTTGAAAGTCTTGTGCTACATGGATATTATATTGGCTGGCCTGTCGTTTAACAACTAGAATCTTTCTCAATTTTTCACTTTCATTGCTTAAACTTGTTTGATTGTAGTATCTGCCTCTGTGGGTCATCTGACAGCAGATTGATCTCAATTGCAGGGTACCATCGAGTTGTTTACTAATGGGAGAATTTTTATGTTTTTACGGAGTCTCTGTGCTGCATGTTGTTTCTTCAAAGCAACCAACACTTCCCATTTAAACCTTCTCTAGCATCGTTGCTGCTTGTAAATTTTACATAATTGTAGTCAATTTTGGCATGTGTTTAGGTGGGAAATTTAGATTTATTTTTTCGTTTTCTTTTTAGTTTTTACCTTACTGTAGTTTCAGTTTCAGTGTTTCCTTACTTTTCAAGTTGGTATCTTGTTTCATTAAAGTGAAGCAATGTTGGTTGCTTATGCGGGAGATGAGCCATGTTTAGGTGTCTAAAGTGTAGGATGTTGATATAAATATTGGACTCGTCCAGAACGATGTCCACAATCAAAGTGTTGCTCACAAATTTCTTTAGTTAATAATTCTTACAACGATGTTATTCAATTTTTGTGGAAAAAATTGTTACCGAAATGCTTAATGGCATGGATGGGATGGCAGTTGATTTATGGTGATGATTGACTAGTTCTTTGCTGATTCGTGATATGCAAAGTACCTGAGTGTGGGTCTATGAGATTTGGGAAGAAAATAAAAGAGAAAGAGGAGAAAAGGAGACCTAAGAGAAGAGTGGCTTTGTTGCTTCTGAAAAGCAAATTCAAGAAAAACAGACATTTTCTAAGTGTACCCTTTTAAATACTTTAAAATCTTCTTACCAATTTCTAAATATAGTTTTTGAGGATTTTTCATGAATTGGATCACAAATCCCACAACAAATGAGATATTTGGCTTAGTAATTGTAGTATAAATCAATTTATCTACCAAACATAGGTATTGAGTTTTATCAGCTTCCGTGGGGGCGGTTTAGTACCTAATAAACCTTACTCATGTAGAATATCTAATATATATTTTTTCTGAAAAAGAACAATAGTCTCGTTTACAATAATAACTTGAATTCTTATGAAGTACTTGAGAGAGCCCAAATCATTTGTTTAAAAATGTGTGGTTAAATATTATTTAACTTTTGTAATATCATCAATGTCAATGTCATATATATAGACAACCAAAACCACCTTCAGGAAACAGGGAAAAAAGTAATTTGTGCGGAGAAATAAGGTTGATGCACGCATGAGTCACAAATACATACACGTGGCGGGATAGGGTTGTAATGACAAATATCAGAGGTAAAGTCGAAGTTGCCGGGACGAAATTATTCGGGTTACTCTAGGGTCGGATTTTATAATCAAATCCGGGTTTTCTGAGATTCGACCCAACCCAATCCGTGACCACCATGGAAATGCCCACGTAAGCTCCTCTCTTTAGCGTGCTTTTCAGATTTCACCCTTTTATTTATGGCCTTTTCGTAGAGCTTTTCGCTGCAGGAAGATTCACGCTCGTGAGTCGTGAATGCCTGCATGTAGGGTCCGTGATCGGTGGATCAGACTCGAAATCCCCTGATAATTCTAATCCTTGGACCAAATTGCCCACGTTCTTTCTTTTAAATCCTCTTTTCTGTCACCGGCCGAATCCCAAACACATCATCCATTACGTATTCCAATGATACTCGTGGACAAAACTGCCTCCATAGAACACTTTTCTGCGACCTGGCTTTGTGGGGAAGGGCATTTTTGGAACGTGAATTAAAAACAAGAAAACGGTAAAACTACAGATCAAGATTTGAGCCTCTTTCGCCGCGCCTCCTGTCTGTGGCCCGGGAACATATGCGATGGGTTGAGTTATTCGAATCCGTAAACGATAGTTGAAAGTGGAATCGAAGGATCTTCCGGCCTGAATTCAGCTTCTTTTGTTTATAGCCTCAGGTTAGTTTGAATGGAATAGTTGCTGCTTTTATTTCTGAATTGCTGATCAATGACAGTTTTTCTTTTCTCCTTAGATTCAGTAATTTTCATGTTATAGCCTATTTTGCAGATTTTGATTGCTTCTTGCCTCTCTTGTCTTCTGAGTTGATAGTAAGGCTGACTTTGTTATGAACAGTGAGCACCGAGATATTTTTCATTTTCAGAGTGAATGGCTACATCTCTCGATAAATGCATCTAAAAGAGCGCTTCCGTTCTGTTTTATAGATTTTCAGTGCTTTTGTTTCGGTTGGGTAGGTTAATGTTGCTGATGTTGACCTGTTATAAACAGTGAGCACCGAGATTTTTTGCATTTTCAGAGTGAATGGCTACATCTCTCGTCAAATGCATCTAAAATAGCGCTTCGATTTTTTTTATAGCTTTCCTGTACTTCAGCTTCGGTTGGATTCCAACCAACGACTATATATTTGTCCCATGCGGGTCAATCAATCTGTGTTGGGGTTATTTTTTCCTATTAATTTGGATACTATGCGTCTATCATGTTGCGTTCATTCGTCTGTAGGAAATATGACCAATGAAGACGTTCACTTGACATTGTCAATTTTATTGATGAACTCTGTCGGTCCTTGATAAGTCAATGTATTCATCACTAGTGCAACATTTTTGTTCAAGCTTCAAAGCCTCGTTCAATAATCAATGCTTTATTTTTGGGCAGGAACTATGAGTGTTGTTGGCTGGAACGATGTACCACTGAGGTGTATTCCGCATCAATCCCGTTTTACAGGCAGAAATGGGCACCGTGGTTCAACTGTTTGTTTTAGATGGCATCACCTGGGTTCTAGATATACTTACTACAATAAGAGGCAGGTTCAAGCATGCATTCCCCCTCTTGCTTGTCGAAGTTCCATATTTGACCTGATATGACTCGTGCAGGCTACGTTCATCCTTACATCATGGGTGTGGAATCTACAGATTATCTGCACATGCTGGCCAGGTAACACTAGACATCCATATTATAACATATTTCTAATTTAGCTTGTTTTCAAATGTAGACAATGCCTGGTCTTAACAGTCTTCTAATACAAATAGTAAGGCAAACTTTAAACTGCAACAGGGAGACTCTGGGGATACTTTCATAGAGACTGTTGAAGAAGATGATGGTTTTTCATCAGGAAATACTGATGTTTTGGAGATGACTCGTGATGAACTTGCAGCTGCAAGAAATGTGTTGGCTGAGACTAGAGCTAGACAACTACAAATTGAGAATGAAAGGGATCATTTGATTGAAGAGTTGGCCCGTGTGAAAGCAAAACAGCAAGATTACATAGCCACCATAAAGCATGACAAGGAACTTGCAATTGCAGAACTGGAGGCTGCAAAAAATATGTTCAATCACCGGCTAGAAGAATCAATTGAAGAGAAATTTGCCTTGGAATCAAAATTGGTTCTTGCTAAACAGGATGCTGTAGACCTTGCAGTCCAAGTGGAGAAGCTTGCAGAGCTTGCTTTCCAACAAGCCACATCTCACATATTAGAAGATGCCCGCATGAGAATCTCAGCTGCAGAAACTTCTGCTGCTGAGGCAGCTTTTCAAATTGAAGAACAAATAAGAAACACTACAGAAGGCACTCTCATGTCTATAGTTGAACAATCAAAAGTTGCAATAACTAAGGCTTTAGAGGTAGCAGAGAAAGCAAGTGAGCATGCAAGAAAAACTACAGCTGCTCCCCAGGATGGGACAGACTTATTTGATGAGTTCTCTGCTCTGCAAACTGACAACATCAAACTAAAGAATAGTGTTAGCAATTTAGAATCTGAACTGTTGCTGGCAAGAGGTGAAATTGATAGATTGAAGTCAGAGTTAGAACAGGCTATGATGCAAGCAAAGACATCTGATCTTCGTGCAGCTGCAGCAGAAAGAGCATTTTTTGAATTTCAGGAATTAGCACAGAAAAAGTCAGAACAGATGGAGGAGGAAACCAAAGCATTCTTGGAGAAAGTGAAGAAGGAAACTGCAAAAAAGGAGAAGGCTGCTCACAAGGCTTTCAAGGCTGAATTGGAGGACATCATGGCTGCTGTTGATGCAGTCAAGGAAACTGCACGCTTGAAAGATGAAGCCTACATGAGAAGATGTGCTGCTCTTCACAGGTCTTTAAATGCTTCTGAAGCTGCTTCAAAGATCTGGAGGCAGAGAGCAGAAATGGCTGAATCTCTTTTGCAAAGTGACAGATTGCTTGGAGAAGGGGATGAAGAAGCAAGTCATTTAGTAAATGGTGGGAGAATAGATCTTTTGACGGATGAAGATTCTCAAAAGTGGAAACTGCTTGCTGATGGACCTCGAAGAGAAATACCTGAATGGATGGCTCGGAGAATTAGAAGTATTTTTCCCAAATTTCCACCTAAAAAGCTTGATGTGTCTGAAGCTTTCTCAGTAAATTCAGTAGCTTTAGAGTTGCCTAAGCCAGATGAAGTGTGGTCTATTGCTCAAGAAAAGCCTAAGGAGGGGGATACGCTTGTTGAGCATGTCATAGAGAGGGAGATCATTGAGAAGAAACGGAAGTCACTAGAACGTGTTTTGCAGCGTAGAACTATACAATGGCAGAGAACTCCAGAACAAACAAAATTAGGTTAGTGCTGTCTTCTTTAATGTGTATTTTCAAAGCTTGATTGATGAACAAATACCTAAGTGGCTTTTGACTTTGTTGCAGAACCTGGCACTGGCACGGGACGTGAGATCGTGGTTAGTATTCCTCTTAACAAATTTTAGGGTTATAAATGAGGATAATGCTTATTCCTGATAAGTTTAGACAGCAAGTGATTTATAATTTGTGTGACTTTTCCCTACTCAACAATTTATTTGGCAATATTCAAAAAATGTGTTGCATGTAGTGATCACTCTGATGGGCCCTGTCCAGATCTTAGCATTTTCAGAGAGGTACATGTATAATTCCTGTTAGAAAATACATCCAGGGGTACTTTGGTCGTTTTACTCTCCAGTGGTATTTTGGTTATTTCACCACTTCTGTGGTTGAATTTCTTTATGTAATCTTGTTCTGCATGTTATTTATGTCAGTAACAAAATTTTCATGTACATATGATATATAGTTAGGGAGATATAAGGAGAATAAGGTTTATTAAATGTATAGGGGTGTTTCTGTAATTATCAGCCCAAAACAGTGTTTTAAGAGATCTGTCGTGCACGACCCCCAACAAGCCTTCTCTGGCTCTTCTCAAAATCTCTCTCTTCTTTATCTTTTTCTCTAATTTTCTCCTCTTCCTTCACCAAAATCTTCACTTTTACAATTCCCTAATGCTTGATTAATCTTATTCTAAAAAAAATGTTAGTAGAAGTTTTGTGGCCTTCTGTGGATCCCTTTACTGCATAAAACTCTCAAATCTGTTAATACTTTTTCAACTAATCCCTGCTGCATCTTCTCTAATAATTTTTCTATTTAATCCTTTAAACTCTTGAAATTCCATCTTCAAATGCTAAGTTTACCTGCATAGTTTCATAAATATGCTCTAACTTCCCCTGATGTGAAGTTTCAAGGTTTCAATTGGGAAAGCTGGAGAAGGAGATGGTACACTGAGTTAACTCCAAAAGCTGCAGATCTGTCGAAGAGTGGAATAACTGCTGTATGGTTTCCACCACCAACAGAGTCTGTTGCCCCTCAAGGTTTGTTCGACAATCTCCTAGTGTCCTTTTCTTTTCATTATCCAAACTTCTTGTAATCTGTAGCTTGTACTCTTTCAATTAAGATCTGATAGAGATAGCCCCAATTCTTGACTGGAAAGGACACCAAACGCCTCTGCCCCCCCCCCCCCCCCCCCCCCCCCCCCCCCCCCCCCCCCCATCTCTATCTATCCAAGGGATGGAAGGGCAGAGCTTTTGGTTTTTCATGATGCCAAAGAGTTGAACAATGAAAATAGATGGCGAGTGCCTGATCTAATTGATCGGGTCATGTAGGAACAAGGTTCATGTATTGGTTTCAGACCTGGTAAAAAGGACATACATTTCTTAGCGACTGCAGGTTCGGTGAATGAAAGAGGATAGTGTTTAATTTATGAATATGCATGTGAAAGATAAAGGTGTGGCTGATGGTCTTTGGCAACGAAGAGTGTCCCGAAACAAACTTGATGATAAATAAACTTTTGCTTAATCAGTTATAGCCTGACTATTGGATGAAAATCCCTAACCACACCAGAATAAATGTTGATCTTGAAGATTTATTTCTAAAATGGTAAATAAATGCGATGTAGAGTTCAACTCTAGAGAATTACGTATGTGATGTGGCCATTTGCCTCTGTTCACTAAGGGTTTGGATGAACCGAAATACACTTAACTCACTTGAATTTGTTAAAATAGGAAATGGTACATATGTGAAGTTTGCTAGTTGTCATACAAACCCAATCTCTAGCAGCCATCTTTTTGGTACTTTTTTATGGAGTATGGTGGAAAAAGATGGTTTGTGGAGTTAGAGAGGAATTGACGTGGGTAAAGTATTTGATAGAAATGGATTGGTGTGTTTACAGTGGTGGATAATTGGCGGTGAAACAGCTCTATATGGGGAACTTCCATATATCAAGTATATTACACCCATGTTGAAGTTTTTTTGAGAAGGGAAAGGAATCATTGTGGCAAGTGTACAGTTGCTTTTATTGTAAAAAACTGAAGGTTGAAAACTATCGAAGTTGGATCCAAATTTATCCCAAGTGGCCAGCCAAAGATAACAAAACTTTTCCGAATTAATAAGTAGAGGATTATTTTTTCTTTTTGACTTTATATAAGATTATTCCTATTAATACTCCATCTCATGTCCAAATCTAAATTAAATGATAACACGATAACAAGTCTAGTCAAAGATAACAAATTTATCCCAAATGGCTAGCCAAAGATAACAAGACTTTTCCAAATTAATAACTAGAGGAATATTTTTTATTTTTGACTTTATATAAGATTATTCCTATTAATACTCCGTCTCTTGTCCAAGTCTAAATTAAATGATAAAGGGCTTAAGATGTGGATAACATAAAGTGTCTACATGCTAAACTAGGCAAACCACTAGGCCCAACATAATAAATGCTTTGCTCTAATACCATATTAAAGTTGGGCCCAAATCCATCCTGAAATGATTATTAGGTTGGGCGGCTTTTTCTCAACTAATAACCTTAGATTTTTCCTGACTTTAACTTATGTGAGACTATGCCCACAGGATTTTTACCATCTTTGTTGAACTTTGATTTTTATTTGGGGTGCATGGTAGCCACTTTTTTAATATAAAATGTGGACTACTTCTTTTTGTAACATCTTTCTTTCCTTTGGTTGCACTATTCCATATAATAATCAACTCACTCAAACCTTTTCTGTTATGTAGGTTATATGCCTTCCGATCTATACAACTTGAACTCTGCTTATGGTTCTGAGGATGAACTTAAACATTGTATCGAGGAAATGCATGCTCAAGATCTTCTGGTATTTTGTGAACTTCACTTGACATTCATTATCCCTCCTCTTTTTTTTTGTCTTTCAACAAAACGTTCTTTATCTCTTTTTCCTTTTCTTTTTTATTTCTTTTTTTGCACAAAAACTGCAAGAAGTTGATTGTCTGGACACTAAAAAGTAAAAGCATCCTGTTCAGCTTGCATTTTAGGACCTCTAAAATTATCTTTCTCTGTCTACATTTGTTGTATAAATGTGCAGGCCTTGGGAGATGTTGTTTTAAATCATCGATGTGCACAAAAGCAGGTTCGCCCCTTTAATCTTTGACCAAATGTACCATGGATGTGTTTGATGACATTGTGTGTACAAAGTTCAAATTTTATGGATGGTCCTCATTTTGCTTGTTAAACATCTTTCCTGAGCATTCATGTCAACTATATTCTTCAAATCAACCACTTTATACTTGCAGACACTTCATTATTTCCAGATACTGTACCTGTTTGCTCATTATTATATGTCCTTTATGTTTTGGTATATTACTGACATGCTTATGAGGATTTCAAAACAAATGGCTAAGATGGAAAAATGAGATGTGTACAGGGTCCCAACTTTGGGGATTATAATAAATCTTTTGATGATATTAAAAAAAAAGATTTTACAATTAGGTTAAGTGAAGCTACATGCCTATGGAGAAAGACTATCAAATTTAAGCTTGAAGGGGCCAACAGGAGGAGGTTGCCATTCTAGCATGGAAGGCTACTTGGAGTGGGCAGACCTCTGAGCCACAACACGCCAGTTAATGTGAAGATGAGCGTTAGATAAGCAAGCAAACTCCTTCATATGAAGCCAACTAGAGATAAGGCCAATGATGTGGTTAATGATATCTTTCATATTTTCGAACTTGCAGTTGAACCTTCTATTATTTCTTTCTTTCCATAAACACCAAGGGATATGGGCTAAGCATGCAGAGAGAAGTAACTTCCCAAGTTTGGGAATCACAGTCCCTAGAAGCATTCTCCATGTGGCAATGAGGTCCTTGGGGGGACAGATATGCAAGCCGATGCGATTAAGAAGGGAAAACCAAACCTACCATGCATATGGGCAATGGAGAAGGATGTGGGTGGCACACTCTTCTTCAATGTTGCAAAGGGAGCAAAGGCTGCACAGAGGAGGGTTACCATGCTTAAGGAGGTTATCAGAAGTCAGAATCTTGTTTTAATAGGCACTCCAAAAGAAAGCAAATGTTTTTTGGGGGCGGATAGGTGTCAACCAATAGCTGCCTCATGCTTCTCATATCTCTCTGACTAGCCATTAATGCGTTTGATAGCGGAAGAGACCAAAATTTCCTGTTCTTAGCAGGCATCCAAATCAACTCATCATGGATATGTCTCTGGATTTTGACCCCTTCTATGTCATTGAGCAGATGACACATGTCAGATGCTTCACCATCATTGAGACCTCTGCAGAAGTGAAAATTCCGCTCATAGCAGTCCCAGCCATTTTGATCTCACGGTGCGTGGTGACTTGCATTAACGTGCTGAAGTTCTCACATTGTGGCCATGCCCCTTCCACTAGTCATTCTAGACTGAATTTTTTTACCATTAGCCACAAAGAATCTGATTGCTGTTTGGAAAATTAGGAGGAGAAGAAACAAGGACCTCCAGAGATGCGAAAGCCCGCTATATCTTCCTCCCGAAGTCCACCAAAAGCCAGCCAGCCACATTTTATCAGCAACTATGGGCCTCCAAATGCTTATCTGGGAGCAATTGAACTTCCAAATTCATTTTAGTTCTTATTCATATCCTTTGTAAGACGAATGCCCAAACCACCCATAGACTTAGGCAAGTACACATCAGCCTAATTCACGAGGTGGTACTTAAATGTGTTACCAGAATCCTTCCAAAGAAAACTCTTTTTCATTTTTTCTATGCATCGGCTGTTGGGGACTGGGAAGGCATAAAAGATAGGTAATAATTTGGGAGCCCCGCAATGCAAGAGTTCAGCAAAATGAGATGACCTGCATTAGAGAGAAGTCTCCCCCTCCATGTGGCAAGGTGTTGCTCGTACTTTTCAACTAGGAGAGTCCATAGGCTCTTCTACGGCTGCAGTTAAAAAGAGTAAGGCTGAGATAAGTAGTGGGGTCATTTACCCCAATTTTTTGTAAAACAGCATGCCATACCTGGCTGCTCGAAGGACTGCAATAAAAGATTATTTTCAGATTTTTCCACATCACTACAGAGCTTACAAAAAGTATCAATCAGCACTTGACCTCTTTTCAGCAATTCATCACAAGTCAAAATCCTGCCATGAACAACGGTCCTAGGGATGACAACAGGGTGGATTCAATAGGGAACCTGCCCCAACCCAACCCATCTCAGGCGGAATGGCTTACAAAATCCACCATGCCGGGAGGGGACAGGTTTTTGTGGGAAACCCACAATGGGTTGGTTCAAGGACAGAGATAACCCCTAAAACCCGACCTGACCTCTCTCTATAGATAAAAGTTAGATTGGGTTACCTTGTAAGACATTGAATGATACTTTTTTTTTGAAATGATGTTGAATTTTATTAAGACAAAAACTCATGAGAGCAATTTACAAAGGGGGGAAGCCTTCCAAACAATGAGAGATTGCTGGAAAGTTCCGAATTTAGCCAATTTATCAGCCAAAGAGTTGGCTGATCTAGGAATGAGATTTCAATTACAATGAATAGATGACACAATGTCAACAATACAATCGGTGATAGGCCAGTGGCACCAAGGGGGGGAGCTATACCAAATGATGATAGTCGTTGCGTCGCCTTCAATAATTAGCTGGCCATGGAGACATTCCTTGAAGATTCAGAGGCCGAATAGAAGAGCACTTACTTCAGCAGTATTTGAATCAGCAATGCCCATCGGCCTAGCATAAAAAAGAATAGGGTCTCCATTGTTGCCTCTGAAAATACCACCTGCTCCATCCAGCCCAGGACAGCCAATAGCATTATCATCAAAATTGAGTTTGATGTAGTCGCAAGGGGGAGGATCCCAGATGGCCATAACCAGAGTTCTGCTAGGGGGTGTCATATGAGCGATCAAACTCTAGTTTCCCCGAAGGTAAACACCCGATAGAGCAACAAACTCCTTTCTGGTATGACATTGAATGACATTAAGAAAGATAAGTATAAAAGGAACACAAAACTTTAGAGAGGTAGAAATGGCATGAGAATATCGTGTCCAAAACTTTTCTACCCTAATCCTTTATCTCCTTCCTCAATCCCCCCAAACTCAAGAGGTGGAAATGAAAGAGAAGGTTGAAGACTGCTGGCTGAAGAAGCCGCTCGTTGCTCGTCTCCGTCCCTCACCACCACTCCATTCATTGGTTGTCTCTCATCAATTGTTTCTTTCTCTTTTCACTAGCATAAACCTAAGATTTTCACATTTTGCGTTTCTTTTTCATGGTTTTCTTGTTGTTGCTATCGGCGAATTATTTTCTTGCTAAGAGGTTGAGATACTTTGTTTCTCTTCAAGTTTCTCTTTTTACATTTTGTTTTTTACTGGATCTTGTCTTGTTTGTTATGAATGGGATATTGGTAAATTATCTGTGAGTTAATAAAACCCTTTATCATGAAAACAATGTTGTTCCTTTTGTATTTTCTCTTTCTTTGAGTATTGCTTTCTGTCCTTTTGTTCTTTATCTGAATATGAATTTGTATCATCTTGCACTTTTGGAGTTCTGAAGGCAATCAATGGAAGCCTCTGATTTCAGTTTATTCCAGTTCTAGTTTGGAGTTTTGATTTTATATTTTGCAAGAAATGGAGTGTAATTGCATGCATAATTTGCTTTGATACTGGTTTTTGGTAACAAGGATGGGGAAGGGCTTGTGGGTTTTGCTGAGACGGAGGGACCCACGGGTCTCACAGGGATGGGATGGCAGGGAGAGGAAGTGGTTGAAATTCAACCCTTTCCCTGGTTTTGTAGGACAAGTTTCTGGGGTGGGGTCTGGTTCTCCCAAACTCAACCTCGACTTGAACGTTGTCATCCCTAAACAGTCCACATGAAAGCCTTGAACTTCCGCACACAAGAGATCCTAGACCAGCAATTACCGAGGAGGAAATTAAAGCCTTATAACAAGAAGCAACAATAAACTTGCCAGTTGACTCCAAGCTCCAAATAGGCAAATCCATATCACAACCTCAACAAAAACCTAATCTAAGGATTTAAACAGCTGGCCCAACTCTGGGATATCAACATCTAAAAGAGCTTGGCAAAATTAAGAGACCGGTATCTCACATCGGACTTTCCCAGCATTGAGTGAGAAACAGTAATATTTTTGTTTTGTACTAGGCCATACAGATGTGAAAAAAACGGAGTTAAGAGGATGATCGCCAAAGCAAGGTTGCAACCAGAATCTAATCCTCTTCCAATCCAGAACATGATACTGGATATACCTTTGAAAAACCTCAAATCTTTGAGAAGATAGATCCCTTTCCAAAAAGAGAATTTTGATAAGTACCAGAGCCCGAGGGCAGCCACAAAGAATCATCATAATAATATTTACAGCAAATGACTTTCCTCTGCCGAAAGTCTTTTTCAGACATAAACTTCCATGATCGTTTAGATTGAAAGGTACTGATTTACCCCTTTTTAACCAGTGGACACCAAATCCTCCACCCACTTTTTATTTTCTCCACTTGAGCCACAACCGAAACAGCATAAAGGAGAAGAGATCAAAGGTATTCTGGAATGCTAGAGAGGTCAAACTTTACTAGAACAGCTTGACCAGTAAGAGAAAGAAATTTCCTCTCCATGAAGACAATTGGTGCTCTATCCTTTCCACTACTCTATCCCAAACGTATAAGACTTGCCAATAAATGGAGGTAACTCAAGATAAACCACAGGCAAGGAGATACAGTTACACCCTAAAATCTTTCTTGAGGAAGTAATGTAGGATAAATTTTGAATATAGGATTATTTGGTTCTTTTCCTTTATATTTGATCCATTCGCACTACAAACTAAAATATGTAACATCTTACCACAGTTTCTTCCTTTGTCTCCATCTAATAGGACTTCTTAAGGTCTGCCAAGTAGAAAAGAAAATGATGAAAGAGTTTAAGGAGAGGGAATCTCATATTGAACATATTTGTTTTCAAACAAAAAAAAGAAAGAAAAAACACGGATATCATGGCACACTATGACTGAGAAGCTTAGATTGAAAGCTCGCTTCAAGTTTATTATTCGTGGCCTAGTCATTAATGATTCACTGAATCATGTGTTTCTAATATGGAAACATGATTAAGCGTGCAACCACAATATACTTCAGTTACAAATTTGGCATGAGATTTACTGGCTTTTTGAGGAAAGATGGAGGTCAGTAACATTATGTCTCATGCGTTATTAATTATAACTGGTATCATTTGCATCTGTTTTAGTAAGCACTGCACTACTGGGAAACTATAAATCCTGAACAACAGCTTGTTGTGCCTTGGAACTGGGGGGGGGGGGGGGGGGGGGGGGGCATCTGAAATTTGACTATCTTTCTGGATGGAATGTTGCATTTAACTTTTCATTCAAGTTTCTTCATTTTCTTACTGATTTTAATATCCATGACAATGCCAATTGACTGATTCCAGAGCCCAAATGGGGTGTGGAATATATTTGATGGCAAGCTTGCATGGGGACCTGAGGCAATTGTATGTGATGATCCGAACTTCCAAGGTCGAGGAAATCCTTCAAGTGGTATGTGAACTATCATTTAGGGAAACTTTTTTAATGCATGATAAATAATGGATTCAGTTAATTTATGAGATTACCAACTAGGTTCATTTATGGAGGTGGGATGCTGTTACTTATTTTTGTGTCATCGTCTTAATAATATAATGAAGGCCTATACACACACACACTCCATTTAAGTGTAAAAATGTCATTGTTTCATTTTATCATTCAGAAATTTAAGAAAAAAAAAAGCTGAAGTGGACATTATCTTTTTTTTTTAAAGGAGAATTTTATTCCGAGATGAAGCAAGAAAATAGAGAGGGGGGGGGGGGGTGTCAATGAGAGATTGGCGGATCTGGTACATGATTCCAAGTACAAATAGAAGAGAAGGAAACATCCATGATATCGTGAAAATTTTGCCAGTAACACCTATGAGGATTGGCAACTTGGAGCACCAGCTGATGACAACTCCAGCATTGCCTTCAATCTAGAGCTGATGGGTAAAAGAGCATATGAAAAATGAGCAATCTGTGCCAAGGGCCTGAAGTTCAGGTGCTGTGGAATCAACAACACAAAGGAGGGCTGAGTAGGAGGTAAAAGTGGACCCATCATGTGACCGAAAAATTCCAACTTACCTAGCAGGACCTCAGTTACCTAGCTTACAACCATCAAAATTAAGCTTGACAACCATTGGTGGGCGTGAATCCATTCAGAGGCGACAGTTCTCTGGAGAACGCAATGCTGTGCCAGAAGTTTCCAATTGTCTCTGTAGAAACAAGAAGTTATTTTTGGAAGAAGGAAGAAGTTTAAGAAGGAACCCCACCTTACCTAGCATACAACCATCAAAATTAAGCTTGATAACCACTGGAGGGAGTGAAACCATTCAGAGGTGACAGTTCTCTGGAGAACGCAATGCTGTCCAGAAGTTTCCAATTGTCTCTGTAGAAATGAGAAGTTATTGTTGGAAGAAGGAAGAAGTTTAAGGAGCAGGACAGCAGTTGGCGGGATTTTGAATGATAATGGATTAGGTCAGAAATTGGTCCTTCTCCCTCTTCAGTACAAAACAAGGCAAAAGACACAAATGCCCATTTACATATGAAATATAAAACCTTTAAGTAGTCTGACTAAACTACATTTGACTAATCGCATATAATAAAGAAATCCATTACTTAAACAGAAATTACAAGCTGCCCCTTTAAGTTCTCATCTTTTAACACTCCCCCTCAAGTTGGAGCATATATGTCTAGTAGGCGTAGTTTGCTATATAAGATAGTGAACTTTTTCTTGGGTAGGTTTGGTGAAGACATCTCCTAGTTGTTCTAGTGCTCTTACATAAGGGATAGGAATTTTTCCAGATACCTCCGCATCTCTACTACAGTAATTGTTAAGGAATAGTCCCACATAGATTAGTGAGTACAAAGATTAAGCCATGTATGTGTAAGTATGAACTATCTCAGTTCTATGCATTGTCTAGTCTTCTTCAAGTCTCTGTGTTAGTTGGAGTTCCGACTCTGTTCTTGCATGCTTTCGTGGCTGAAGTTTGATGACAGATTTTTTTTTTTTTTTGTTTTTATTGGAGTTCAACGATCAGTTCATAACCAATCTATTTATTACTTCCGTTGCACTGCTAAAATATGCCAGTTTCCTGGCAAAGTTCGTAGTGTAAAAATCTATTGTAAATCGCAAATAACAAGAGTGTGATTGATTGGTGTTAAAAAAAAAAATGATTAGCCAACTTAGGAAACCTCTTTCCCAACTAATAAATTCAAGATCTTTGTACTCACTAATCCATGTGGGACTATTCCTTAACAGTAATAGTCAACCTTTATATGTTTGGTCCTCTCAAGGAAGATTGGGTTGCTAGCAATTAAGATTGTTGCTTTATTGTCACACAACATTTTCATGGGTTTTTGAATAACAAATCTGAAGTCAGCCATAAGTCCTTTATCATACACATGAACTCATAGTCAATATATAACGAAGAAAGAAGTTGCAAATTCAAAATAACTGCGGTTCATTAAAGAAACAGTATTTTAGAAAAAATATGTGCATTTTTTGGTAACTTAAAAAAAAAGTATAGTATTCTTCACTCTCGTACCATATCTGCAGGAGATATCTTTCATGCAGCACCAAATATTGATCATTCCCAGGAATTTGTCAGAAAAGATATCAAGCAGTGGTTAAACTGGCTTCGGAATGATATTGGTTTTGATGGATGGCGCCTTGACTTTGTAAGGTGAAAATGTTTTAACTACTTATTACTTCTTTCCTTTCCTTATGTCTTTGTTGCCAGGTCCTTGCCTATGGTGGGCAAAATATTTAGTCATTTAATCTATTTTCTTTCAGAAACCAAGTTTGGGTTAATGCTCTGATTTATGTGATTTCAGAGGTTTCTCAGGTGGATATGTAAAAGAATATATTGAATCTTCAATTCCTGCATTTGCCATTGGAGAATATTGGGATAGTTTGGCATATGAGGGTGGAAATCTAAGCTATAACCAAGGTGGCTCCTTAAAACTTGTTTTTACTACGTAATTTTGTAGCTCTAGAAGGTCCAGCTATTTGTTTTGACCTGGTCATAGTCTTTTTCTTCTTGTACTGGTGGAACAAGTTGAAATTTCATATATGTTGTTCATTATCGTTCTGGGAACCTTTATCAACACCAAGGTTCTGTTATGTGGTGTAACGGGTAATGGATCCAATATACTTGATCAATGCAGGGACAGACCGTTGTGTCTTTCTCCTCTGAATATAATTACTGTTTATGTCTCTAAGCTCATAAACAAATAGATGATCTCATTGAAACCTTAGAAAATTTTAAATTTTGTATTTATCCTTAAGTCGTATTTTGACATGTAAAATGTTAAATATGTTACATCTTAGGGCTTCATTTCTGAAGTTGAAATTAGACGTAGAAAAGAGAGAGAGCAAGAGAGACACATTAGGAAGAAAAGAAAGAACACAAGAAAGAATATGGGCTGTCCAGTTGATCTCCTCAAGCCCTGTTTTGCTTCTTTCTATCGCAGCAAACAAAATCACAATTTACAAATATACTCCAACTAATAACATCTAAAAAGGGGGAAGAAGGTAAACTGCAAATAAAGTTGATAACTTGCTCGGAGCTGTCCTATTCTAACTGTAATATAAAACAGACAACTCCCTAAACTAAATTTATTCTTGAAATATTACTTCTTCTGTTCAGCGACATTTGAGCTCTCTGTTCCCTGTCATAATATAGTCCAGAAACTGAAAATCCATCAGTGTAGTTTCCCTGTATCTGTATCATAATATAGTTGCGGACTGAGAACCTGTCATGATAGATTTTTTTAACCAAAATTCTTTTCAGATGCTCATCGTCAGCGAATTGTTAATTGGATCAACGAAACTGGTGGTACATCTTCTGCATTTGATGTTACAACAAAGGTACTTTGGGTCTCTTTTGGGCTGTCTTATTTGCTAAAAGGATGAAGGTGTGCATAAACGACACTGTCAATAATTTCAAAATGATTTCCAGAGGTTTAATCATCTATTCACTGTTTGAATTATTTTAAATTGTTTCTTACTGTTGTTTTAGTGTATTTCTTGTTTCCGTTCCAGTTTAGGGCATCAGTAGGATTTCTTTTGCCTCTTTCTGCAGGTTAGAAATTGAAACATTACAAGATTGGTGAAACGACTGGAAAATAACATTAGTTGCTTGCTTATCTGCATATGAACAGCCAAAAATAATTAGAAAATTATTAGTATATGGGTTTAGTTGTTGGAAATTGAGCTAGTATCAATGTTATAAAACCAACCCAGAGAGGTAACTAGGTCTGTTCAAACCTGGTTTAGCTGGATTTGACCAGCAGTTGATCTGGGAATTTAAAAAAAATTATGAATATCCCAATATATTACTGGCTAGTTTGATTATCGCATTTCATAAACATAGGTTTTAGAGAAGGAAACCCAAACTCAACAAGAACATATTTTACTCACATAAGCTCACTAATTCTATGATTCATCGCCTTGCATTCTGCCTCAACACTAGATCCAGCCACTACGGCTTGTTTTTGCTCTTCCAATTCATTAGGTTACCTCCAACAAAGTAGCAGTAACCAGTAGTAGATCTTCTATTCATTTTACACCTAACATAATTTGCATCTAAATATCCCAATTTATTAATCTTCTCATTTTGAGTATATAGCAAGCCTTTCCAAGGAGCACCTTTCAAATATTTCATGATTCTTTGAGTTGCCTCTAAATGCACTAGTTTGGGTTTTCCATGAATTGGCTTACTAATCCTACTGCATATAGTATATCTGGCCTAGTAACTGTTGCATAAATCAATTTTCCATCTAGGTGTCTATGCTGGATCTTGTCCTTGATAACAGGACTATGAGAGTCATGAAGTTCAGAATTTACTTCCTTAGGAGCATCCACTGGCTTAGCTCCCAACAGACCATACTCTTGCAACATATCTACAACATACTTCCTCAAACATAGAACAACACCTTTCTTGCTCCGAGCTACTTCAATAGCCAGAAAGTATTTTAGTTGTCCCAAATCTTTAGTTTGAAAGTGTGTGGTTAAATATATTTTTACTACCCTCAATTCCTTCCAAGTTACTTCTAGATTACACAATATCATCAACATACACAACTGATACAACAATACTAGTCTTCCTTTTCAGCACAAATATAGAATGATTTTGGTAAAGTTGGGTCCAAGACCCATCCCAAAATGACTAGCCAATTGAGAAAACCTCTTTCCCAACTAATAAACTCAAGATCTTTGTACTCACTAATCCATGTGGGACTTCCTTAACACTCTCCCTCATGAGTAGGCCGTTTTTTGTGACTCTACAAGTGGATAGTTTAGGTGTAGGCCCTCTTTTGTGGTTCTACAAGTGGATAATCTTAAGTATATGCCCTCTTTTGTGGTTCTACAAGTGAATAATTTAGGTGTAGGCCCTTTTTTGTGGCTCTACAAGTGTATAGTTTAGGTGTAGGTCTTCTTTTTTTGCTCTAGAAGTGAATAGTTTAGGTGTAGGCCCACATATGAGTACCTGCTCTGATACCATGTTAAATTGGGTCCAAGGCCCATCCCAAAATGACTAGCCAACTTAGGAAACCTCTTTCCCAACTAATAAACTCAAGATCTTTGTACTCACTAATCCATGTGGGACTATTCCTTAACAATTACAATGACTTCTATGGAACCCAAAATTCTCTTCCACATTACTGAATTGTTGGAACCATACTCTGGGACTTTGTTTAAGCCCATAAATAACTTTCTTCAACCGGCACACTTTCAAGTCACTTCTAGATAACACAATATCATCAACATACACAACTAATACAACAATACTAGTCTTCCTTTTCAGCACAAATATAGAATGATCACAATGACTTCTATGGAACCCAAAATTCTCTTCCACATTACTGAATTTTTGGAACCATACCCTGGGACTTTGTTTAAGCCCATAGATAACTTTCTTCAACTAACACACTTTCACTGTCTCCCCCTGAGCAACATACCTAGGAGGTTGCTCCATATACACTTCCTCCTTTAAGTTGCCATACAAAACTGCATTTTTGACATTCAAATGAAATAACGGCCAACCTCGATTAACTGCCACTGAAACCAAAATACGTACCGAAGTGAGTCTAGCTACAAGAGAAAATGTTTCAAATACTTCAACTCTGTATGTCTAGGTATAGGTCTTGGCTACCAATCTAGCTTGATATTAGTCAATAGTTCCATCAGCTTTATATTTAATGGTGTTGACCCAACAACACCCTATGATAGTTGCCCAAAAAGGAGGATGATAAAGACTCTATGTGCCCCAAGATAGCAAAACATTTATTTCCTCATTCATAACTCTTTTCCACTTAGGTGAAGCTATAGCATCTTGCATTGAACGGGGTGTAGAAGACACAGACAATGACATAGAAAAGGATTTCAATGTTTCAATGTTAATCCAAGAGACTCTTACAGAGATGGCTAATATTTTTGGATGCTCAACAAGTCACCTTCTAGCAACCTACCTTGGTCTGCCCCTATTCAATGGTCGTATATGTAAGAATCTTTGGAATCCGGTGGTGGAGAAAAATGAAGCTCGACTTGCATCTTGGAAGGGATGACTGCTTAGTAAAGCGGGTAGGCTCATTCTTCTCAAGTCTTGCATTGCAGGAATTCCTAATTATGCATTATCTTTTATGCCCTGTCCTATTTCCATCTATAAGGCTATGGATAGAGTCAAAAGAAGATTCTTATAGAGGGGTTCAAGTGATGCCTTCAAGTATCATTTGGTTCGATGGGATGATGTTTGCTTGCCAAAGAATATGGGTGGCCTTGGAATTCGGAAATCCAAGAATATGAATCAAGCGTTGCTTCTCAAATGGTTATGGAAGTTTAATATCCATTCTTCAAATCTCTGGAAGGAAATGGTTCTTGCTAAACTTGGTGGGGATACTCATTGGTGGATGTCAGGCGGTAATCGTAGAGGTTTATCCTCAATATGAAGAGCGCTATACCTCCTGCTTCCAAAATTTCACTCCGCAAGTAGATTCTATGTTGGCAACGGTAGATCGCTCAAGTTTTGGGAAGATTTGTGGATAGGGGAGGTGCCATTACAGGACGCTTTCAGAAGTCTTTTTCTCCTCACATCCCGTAGAGACATATCAGTAGCAGAAGCTTTTGAGGAGGGTGGTATGAACCTTCATCCTAGAAGGGGCCTCTCGGATAACGAAGCCCTGGAGGCTAGTTGTCTGATGGATTCTGTTGCATCGGTTAAAATTCGGCCTTTGGAGGCTGACAAGCTCATTTGGTGGCTAGATAAAAAGGGCAAATTCACTATTTCATCTACATATGGCTTTTTAAATGGCTGGAATTCGTCTGGGAGGGAGAATGAAATTAACTTCGTATGGCATATACGCCCCCCCCCCCCCCCCCCCAAAGATAAAGTTTTTCATGTGGAGCGCCTGTCAAGGCAAGATTCTATCGGCAGACGTTCTTAGAAGAAGTGGTCATCCCTCAATTGATCCCCTTTACCCACTCTGCAATTCTGAAGATGAAACCACAAGTCACATCCTTCTCCAATGCATTTTCTCTTGGAGGGTGTGGACTCTCATTCTTAGTAAGTTTGGGCTTCAATTCTGCATGGCGGCTGATCTACTCTCATTTAGTAAGTCTCTCATTGGTACCCCTCTACCTGGTCTTGGTAAAATGATGCTCTCTGCTTGCATTAGTTTCATTCCGTGGGGACTTTGGAATGAGCACAATAGAAGACGTTATGATGCAAAATGTGAATCTGTAGATTGGGTAGCGGATCGAGTGGTAGGGCATATATCTACTTGGCTTCTGACTAAGAAAGTCTTCTCTTCCTTTTTGGGAACCCCTTTTCGTGAAAACTGGAGAAATATGACTATGATGCATTCTGGGACAAAGATCCCGGTGTTGCAAGAATGGATTCCTCCTACTCCTGGTCACCTTAAGTTAAATTTTGACGGCTCATCTCTTGGTAATCCATAGATTTCGGGTTTTAGAGGAGTCATTTCAGACCATTCCGGCAATCAGCTCTTCTCTTATGCCAGCCCTTTGGGCATATCTGACTCTGCGTCTACTGAGTTACATGGCCTCCTCTCCGGTCTCTGTGTCTTCAGGGACAATTGCAGTGGGCCTCTTCATATCGAAGGTGACTCAAAAGTGGTTATCGGTTGGTGTGAGAATGCTTCTCCTCCCCCATGGTGGCATTGGGATACCTTTCGGGAAATTTTAGAGATTAACTCAATTGTTTCTTGTATTTGGACTCACATTCTGAGATCCGCTAATTCGGCAGCAGATGTGCTTGCTAGGCAGGGAGCTAACCTATAATCGCTGGTTGTAAGGGATATGCTCCCCCAAATTTTGTAAAATTTTGTTCTCTCTCGTTTTATCAATACATCTTTATCAAAAAAAAAAAAAACATAGCAAAGGATTTATAGGAAGGGGACAAATAATCAAAGAAGCATATTGAGAGATAGGATGAGACTTACACAACCTTTAACCTTCCCAAAGACTGATGGAAAGGTCCAAATCAGATGAAACCGGACCTATAGGCAAAAAGGAAGATGGCTATGTTGGAGCCTCAGTGGGCATTGGTGCAATCAAAAGATGACGAGAACGATGACTGTATACTTAGAGTGGTGAAGTAGAACCTGTATTTGGTGCATCTATAACAACAAGGGGAACTGGGTTATACATAGAAGTAGCGGATGATGAATGAGACTCTGTAGAATGGGCAAAGTAAGGAATGTTTTTAAAAAATGTGACATGAGAGGATACATCGATCTTTCTCTTAACTGAATCATAACACTTGTATCCTTTTTTATGACATCAATAACCCAAAAAAATACATTTAACCACACGAGGAGACAATTTAACTGTAGATGGACCAAACAAGTGAACGAAGTAGATAGACCAAAAAATATGAGGAACAACATCAAATAATTTACAATTGGGTTTTAAAGCCTGCAAACGAACTTTTCCTTTTAAAACAGACAAAGATATGCAAGTGATCAAATAACATGAGGTTAACACAACATCTCCCCAAAACGACTTAGGAATGTTCATGTGAAACATTAATGTACAAGACACTTCCAAAAGGTATTTATTTTTACGTTCAGCGATTCCATTTTGCTAGGGAGAATTAACTCCTGTTGATGGGTAATACCTCGGAGGCACAAAATGATGCAAATTTGTGATTGAGAAATTCAAGTCCATTATCAGTACGAAAGATATAAATATGTACGCCAAACTGATTTGTAATTTCATTAAAAAAAATTTACAAATACATCAAAGACTTCAGACTTCTCTTGAAGCCATATGACCTATTGAAGTTATTAATAAATGACACAAAGTACTTAAACCCAAATGGATTGGGGACTTGGCATATGGAGGCACATATCTGAATGAACTAACTCAAAAATACGAGGACTAAAGCTAAAACTAATTGGGAAACTAGATCTATGATGCCTTCCCAGTTGACACGATTCACATTAAAGGAAACATCACTTGGCAAAGAAGGGAAGGGCTGATGGAGTTTGGCTGATGACTGATGCCTCAAAAGCAAGTGCCATAGAAGCGGAGATTCTTTGGTTGTAAGTGCCACAGTCTGTTGAGTAGGAGCATTGTCCAGCAAATAGAGCCTACCTTTCTCACATCTTGAGCCAATCGCTCTTTGTTATGTGACTTAAAGATAACAAATTTATAGGAAAAGTAGTAACAAAAGCAATTGAATTCAAGGATATACCAGGTTGGGTATGAACAAAACCTTCCCCCTAAATAGAAGAGCTAGATTCATCCATTAAGGTACTATGACGATAGGATTGAGAAGGATGAATAGATTGAAACAAGGACACCAAACCTGACATGTGGGTAGAAGTTCCTGAATCAATGATCCAGGAAGGTGAATGGGACACATTCAATGCTAGCATATTGTGCTTGCCATCATGGCACTAGCTGCTAAAGAAGGATCGGTGTTAATAGTAGTAGGAGTAGTAGGAGTAGTGGGTGTATTGGTCAATTGACCAAGTCTCTATAGCAACTATTGAATCTCCTCTTAAAGGCCAAAGTGTGTAGTAGTAGCAATTGTCTCAACAGAATTTGCCCATGTTGCCTTGCCAAATTTCTCCCAGCATTTATCAGAGAGGTGGTTGGTTCGACCACAGTGAATACACTTCCTATCCTCTCTATTAGTCCGACCATGACCTTGAGAAGAGGAATCTCTTCATCTGCTACTGCTCCCACGACCTCAAGAAGAGGAATCTCTACCTCTGTTACTGCTCCCACGACCTCTTGCCTCAAACTTACTAGAGACTGAGTGGAGGTTGAGAGCAGTTGAGAAAAGGAATCTCTACCTCTACCTCTACTATTGCTCCTACATTCTCTTGCCTCAAACTGAGTAGAGGTAGAGAGTAGTCGCATTTGAAAAACGAGTATCCTTATAAGGTTTACCAGCCACTACTCCTTCTGCTTGAATAACTCTGTTAAAGGCTCGTTCAAGAATGGTGACATAATTGTTGGCTAACAGTTGCGCCCTAACAGCATCATATTCAGACCCTAAGCTATCCAGAAATCTGGTGACTTGAATCTGATTTTTTTTCTGTCATCATCAACATGCAGTAAATGGATGAAAGGTGTTGATTTACTGTTGAACACCCTCATCTCACTGAAGTAATTAGTAACTGACTCTGTCCTCCCACTGCATGTTGAAGTATTGAACATACAGTTCAGAAGTACGAGACAGATTGCTTTCATGAAATAGAATAGAGTCCAGTATGGTCCACATCTCTTTAGCTGCCACAGCTTAAAATCTGGTCACTGAAACGTGACTCCATGTTATTCACCAACCAAGTCATCACCTGGTTGTCTTCAGCTTCCAGTCTTCATTCATAGGGATAGGGGGATCATCTGTGATATACTTAGCCATTCTTTTTAAGAACATGAGTTCTGATCTAGACCGGTTTACATAATTCGATCCATTCATTCTGACTAAAGTAATATAAATGGATTGAGAGTATTTTCTGTCTGAACTTGCAATAGGTTTAAGTGCAGCAACCTGTTTGCTGGATTCTGCCATTTATCCTATCAAAACACTCCACACGTCTATCCCAATTAAGCCCCTGTACTCCAAAAAAATTCTAACCGCCATAACAAAAAATTCCTGCACAGAATAAGTGGGCCCCACAAGTTAAAGTTAGGACACAGTCAGCAGATTCAAGTCACAATCTGATAGGCAATGGCACACACACTCTCCAAATCAGCAATTAAACTTGAGTAAAATCAGTTTAGAGGACACCTGGTATAATGATGCAGGTAAGAGATGATGACGCTGGTCTTGGGAGGAGTGCGCAGGTAAAAAAGGGGCTAGGGTTTCAGTTAGGGACCCTTTAAATGCAGTAGATCATAGGGACTGCTCCAGTGGCAGTAGAAATCATCAACCACATGGTTATGGCAGGAAGAAGAAGAAGAAGAAGAAAAATCTGATTTTTAGCATACCAGTCCAGAAATTGGTGGAAAAGACCTTCAATAGGGTTGATTGATGTGGAAAGAAGCATTGGCTGTAGGAAATTTGCTCAAGAACGTCTTTTACTGCTCTGATACTATGAAAAATAAGAATTTTGGAGAGAGTTATAAGAGAGAAATGGAAGAAATTGAGAAGAGAAGAATGTTTTGGAAAAAACAGCAAGAGTTTGAGATTTAGTTCCTGTCCCTTCTTTTCTAACTTAAGTGGCTTGATATATAACGACAATAATGCTCCTGTATACAATATCCCTTATAACTTCTTTAATACATAACAGAATTATACCAAACTTGAAACATAACATAAAGACAAGTAATCTAACATGCTAGAATTATATGACCTCCACACGAGTTGGTAAAAAATGACCAAACTACCCTTGCATGAGTATTTTAACAGGTCCGTAACACAGCACTTATAAGAAACAGGTGTAAGCTATCATGTGCTCAATAACCCCTCCAACTTAACTCGGAGGCTCTTGTCTCTGACATCTGGACAGAAAATGGGGATTGGAATTTAAATCTCAAAAGACATCTCACTGACCCAGAAGCTCTCCTTGCATCCGAACTCCTTCACCACCTCCCAACCTGACAGCCAAACAACTCAGGTGACACTCTAATCTGGACTCCCTGTCCACAAGGTACCTTCTCCACATCCTCCGCTTACAAATTCTTAAACACCCCCCCCCCCCCCCCCTGTGCCAAATTCTTCATCTGGTATGCTTGTAGGAACAAAATCCTCACCTCTGATTCCTTGATCCGTAGGGGCACCCCTGTCTTAGACCCTCTCTGCCTTTTCTGCAAAAATACTCCAGAAACGGCAACCCATATTCTTCTATCATGTCAATTCGCTCACTTAGTCTGGACGTCCCTTCTAAACAAAATTGGTCTTCAATACTGTGCATCCGGGAACTTAACAGACACTGTCCTCTCACTCATTAACTCAAACCTTCCAAAGCTAGGTAAAATGTTAATATCTTGTTGTGTGGGTCATATTATCTGGGCACTCTGGAAAGAACGAAATAAGATGAAATTCAAATTCAAAACCTCCTCTGTTGAAGTTATGTCTGAGCAAATTTCTAACCAAGTTTTTGTCTGGCTATTAAATAAAAAAGAATTCAGTAACCTTGGTGGTTCAAACTTCAGGAGTAAATTGGCAATCTATCGTTGGGCTATCTCTGCCCACTCGCCATCCTACTATGGCAATTTGGGCCCCTCCCCCACGGATACTTGAAGCTCAATTTTGATGGAAGTGCTCTCGGCTTCCCGGGCCCAGCAGGGTTCGGTGGTGTCGTCCATGATGAAAAGGGTGTTCTTCTCTTCTCCTATGCCGACCCCCTCGGCATCTCAGATTCTACTACAACAGAGCTCTCGGGTCTCTTACACAGGCTCAAAATCTTCTCTTGCAACCTTTCTGGTCCCCTTTGTATTGAAGGCGACTCAAAAGTGGTCATCAACTGGTGTGCAAACCACGGCCATCCCCCATGGCGTCATTGGGATATGTTCAAAGAGATATGTAATTTATTTTCTCCTTTAAACTGTAAGTAGAATCACATTCCACGATCTGCTAATCACCTAGCAGATTCCTAGGCGAAGGCGGGCATCTCTCTCAAACACTTTGTTGTGGAGTCAGGCCCCCAACATTAGGTTTGTAATCTTCCTTCTTTGTTTTCAATATATGCACCATTATTAAAAAAAAATAATAACCCCTCCAACTGACTGAGGCCGGTTCTCAAAAGTTCTTGCATTTAAAAACAAGTGTAAGCTATCATGTGCTCAATAAGCCAGATAGTTGCGGAAAAAGCTATTAAAAACAACTCCTTCCCAGACTTAGATAAAGGTCTAGAAAAAACCTCAATTAACTAATCTGGAAAAGATCTTGAAGCACAAAATTTTTAACCAAACTTCCACAACATGGATGAAAACACGGTAAAAGCAAATGTACAATGCATGAAGATATGATCAAGCTCATCCTCTAAAAGACGAAATTGACACTTACTATCTTGTACAAACTGAAATGATTGAGCACATACAGGGAGGTTCATGCAGTTGACCCCAATATAGTAGGATAAAGCTCTCCGATGGTGATTTAAAAAAAAAAATTTGTCCAATAATTTGGAACCCATTCCCCTCACCATGTTCTCCAATGTTCTGGAACTTGTATCCCTCCATAAAGTATGTACCACATCTCGACCCTGACCCTTACATTGTCCATCTACTGTTTATCTTTCTGGGTGTTTATTTTGTTCTTCCATCCGTTAGTACTAAGTGCTCTGGACATACTGAGCGCATTTCTTTTGCATGTTCACATTGTGAATATGAAAGTGAATGACAAACAGTGGTCCTGCCTCCAGGATGTGCTTGTGGCATCTGGACAGCTGTTATCCTTATCCCCCTTGATCCCCTCAAGCAGGACAAGTAATACTGTAGATCCAGGGAACCTAAATTTTTCATAGAATGATAATCATGTCTTTCCTTGAGGCCTGTAATTTGATCAAGTTTCTGATTATGGAACAAAATGTTAGCTGTCTTGAATGCCTTGTGAAAGGTCATAAACCACCAATTACCAGAAAATTAGACTTAAAGTATTTTCCAGTACTTGTTTTCTCTAAAATGGTGAGGAGCGCATTAAAAATGCTGTGAATCAGTGAATAGATTGCAGAAATGCCCAGTTAACTCTCTACATTTCCGAAATTTCCGGTTCTTAAGGTTTGACTCTGTTCTTAATTAGTATTATGTTTTTTCTTTAATCTTGAAAGGTTACATGATAGAAACTGCATTGTTTCAGGGTATTCTTCATTCTGCTTTGCACAATCAGTATTGGAGGCTAATAGATCCACAAGGAAAACCAACAGGAGTGATGGGATGGTGGCCCTCACGTGCAGTCACATTTTTGGAGAACCATGATACTGGATCTACTCAGGTACACAATTTTTGCATGCTGTTCATAGGCTGTATAAATTTAGTAGACTCTACAAAACCAACTGTGAACCCACCCTGCTGCTATTCCTAGAATGGAAGGCTGTTTTTGCCCCTGTTAGAAAAGCTTTTGTGGTGTCGGTATCCTTCATCAATGTAAACCTTCTGATTGCTGTGGTTAAGAGGGAAACAAATGCCAAAGAACAGCTTCTCGATGCTCAGGAAGTATCATAGAGGCAAAACCAATTTAGTGGCAAATAAGAAGGCAATGAAAAACAAGAAAGGTAGAAATAACTAATGATGGGATTGATACACATATTGAGCACCTAAAGGGTACCATTTATACATAAGAGAAAACATGACTGGATGGAAAAAAACGTGGGAAAAAACCCCCCTCTTCTCCTTAACTGACCAAAGTGGGTTGTGAGAAAACCACTCATCCTTCACTACTATCTAAAAGAAATGGGTGAACCCACTTATTCAACCAACGAGCACATTGAGAGTGACACTAACTGACCAGTGAAGTGGGTAGTCCCCACTTCTGCATTAATTCTCATGGTTGTGCTAGACAAGTAGAGTTTCGGGGTAAACCGAGGCTGGCTGTTTCTGTTAACACTTTTGGTATTTTAGAGGCATTTTCCTGCTCTCTATCTCCAGTTTTTTGGGTTGCATCTGCTTGGTTGATTTTTGGCTCTGTCATAGGGTGTTGGTGTTAGAGGTGGTTCCGGTCCGCCTCTCTTGAGTAGGTTGGCTTTCCGCACTTAAACGACTAGTCTTTTAGGTTGTATTGGCCAGCCTCTTTGACATGGTATCAGAGCCAGGTCCGGCACGTCCCGCCTTCAAATCCCGCAGGGAGCGGTAAGGGGCGGGGTGGGTGTCAGAGGTGGTTCCGGTCCACCTCTCTTGAGTAGGTTGGTTTTCCGCACTTAAACAATTAGTCTTTTAGGCTGCATTGGCCAGCCTCTTGACAGTTGGTTTCTCATTTAAATATTTTTATAATTCCCTGTTTTTTAGGGGACTGCATCAATGGTATTTGCTGGTACAAAAGGGTGTTTCTGTTACTGGTGATTGCTTCAGAATCATGGTTCACTGTAGCAAGTTTCCATGTTGCTTGCTTTTGTCCCCTAGGAGGCACAATTGTTGGCTGATGCATAAATTACATCACCTTTTTCGATTGCATGAAGTCACTTTTACTGGATCTGTTCAGCAGCTTTTTGTTCCTTTGGAGTGTTTGCTGCTGCACATGCACATTCATCATTCTGCTTTTCATTTTGTAAAGCTGCCAACTCCAACAAAGTGGAGTCTCAAAGGAAAAGAAAATAGTTAGATGGCAAATTGGTGTGATGTGTGCTAAAAGAATTGCAAAGTCTTGAAAATCCAAATGTTTAGGCATTTGTAAGCTTTTTGTTGTTTTGACTGTAAAAAGGAAAGTTGCATGTCCCTAACAAGAAAAGCTCAACTATGTTAGATTTATTTTCTTGTTGCAGGGGCACTGGCCTTTTCCACGGGATAAACTCGAGCAGGGTTATGCATATATTCTTACACATCCAGGAACAGTAAGTCAACACCTACATGGATTTTATTCCAATTATGATTGTGTGATGGCTGGTTAAAGGATATGAGCTTTTTGGGTTTCATGTTTATATGAATGTTTTCTGTCAAGGAGATTGATTTAGAACTCTAGCTATTATTGATCATTTCTATATCTTTCAACTTCTAAGATTGCAGTTTTCCTATGTTTCTTAGTGCTTGCTGATACTGTAGTTTGGTTTGACCAAGTACAAAAACCAAGTCATACATGTTTATTTGATACTGTCATCGCAGAGAAGGTTGTGTCAAGGTTATGAAGGGCTTCCTTTCATTCGCTTTGCTTCTAGCCTGAACATATATGAATAATCTTCAACATCATGAAATGTCTCTAGATTGACACTAGGAAATGTTCAAGTGAAGAATATTTCTGGTCATGCTTTAACTTCGAAGAAAATTAGGTTTCTCTGTGTGCTATCTGAGCAAAGCAGAAACAGATTGTCGGTGGCTCGGCCAATGTTCTTCTGGTCGTCATGTCCTATACTCTACCAAATTCTTTCTTACCTTTCTTTTCTTGCAGCATGATTCTATGTACTGAAATAGCAAATTCTGAGCTGTCTTGGCTTTTGCAGCCTGTGGTGTTCTATGATCATTTCTATGATTTTGGACTACGTGACACCATAACAGAGTTGATTGAGGCCCGAAGGCGGGCTGGGATCCATTGTCGTAGCTCTGTCAAGATCTACCATGCAAATAATGAAGGCTATGTTGCAGAAATTGGAGATTGCTTAGCTGTAAAGCTTGGGCATTTTGATTGGAACCCTTCCAAAGAAAATCATTTGGAGGGGATGTGGCAGAAGTTTGTTGAGAAGGGATCTGATTACCAAGTTTGGTTAAGACAGTAGTCATGAAACCATAACATTTAATTTATATATATATAGTATTATTACATCCTGTATTGATATCCAAAACAGCAGACGGCACTTGATCAGTTTCACCAGTCTGATGATCTGATGGGCTGGCATCAACCTCAAAAGCAAATACTCAATTGGAGATACATATAGTCATACTCGGTCATTTTTTAGCCAATGAGAGAGAGCAGGCAAGCTGACTTCTCCCTAAACCTGGAGCCTAGGTTAATTGGGAGACTTGGGAAGTGATCATGTCTTTATTGAAAATAAAATTCTGTCTCTACTATGATATGTGGATGCTTACTTACAGCTGTTTGAATTGCTAATGCCCAAATTCTGTCTCGACGGATTCGGTTTTCTTTGCCACTTGATAGATTTGGGGCTGATTAGTGTAGAGGAAAAGTTTCTCTTGAGAAGTAGACAACAATTAGCTAATCAAGAAAGAAAGTGGGCAGAGAATTACTTCGCCTATAGAGTTCATTATCTTACTCTTTAAGCATAAATGAGAGGGAGCCAATATCTTAGCAAAGGGTATGATTTCTCTTTTTCTACAAAAATGTCATGAGATTACAGGACATGGTATCTTATTTCAACCTGAGATTCATTCAAATCAAAACAGTAAGTGCTCCTCACTTAATTCCCATATGGTCATAACAAAGAAAAAAGTTCTCCAAAGAAAGAATATCACCATTGCATGAACTTGCATTTGTCTCTTTTCTCTAGATAATTTACTTTCTAAATGCACTAAACTTACTTTTCAAAGGTTTATTTATACAATAGAAAACTATAGAAAAATAGTTCAAATACAACATTATGAGCAATATTTTGTACATTTATGTTAATTTTAAGATATGAAATTTTTTAATTCCTCATGGACCACAAAAAAGTTAAAAGGGATATAAATGAACTTCCTTTTGCTCCAAAAGGAAACAATAGAAAAATAAATCATGAAGCTTAATTTGTTTTCTAAGTTCATTAAACTTACTTCCTAAAGGTGTGTTTATGCCCAATAAGAAATCATAGAAAAATAGTGCAAATAAAAAATTTTGGCCAATACTTTTTGCATCTATACCAATGTTAAGGAATTCAAAATTTTTACCCCAATTCCTCTTGAACTGCAAAACGTCAAGGGGATATACAATAATTTTCCTATTGCTCCAATAGAAAACGATAAAAAAAAAATCTTGAAGCCCTAATACAATTCTTATTATTATCAATTGTCTCTACTCCACATCATTGTGCCCAAGTCTCTCCATTTTTTTGGGCCAAAGAAGCATTGAATCATAGGTTTTGAACCATTCTAGTGATGCACTTCCATTTCTAGTAAATCACTTGTCCTCATTTACCCCATTGGATTTGCTTCTATTATTACCTTGTGTAGGTATAGGTTGTTGATCTCAAAATTTTCATTAAGATACTTTTTATGACAAACAACTCACGTTACTATCAATGTGTATTAAAAATGTTTTGCAGTTTAAAAAGTTCTAAAGAAGATTTTTGATAACATGTTCAACGATCGGTTAAGGTCCAACCAAACAACACATACGAAACAAGAGAAAGCAACTCGTGCTAGAAGACATGTTATCCAAATAACCTAACAACTTCATTCAACTAAACAATAGAGCTTAACACAATAAGCAAAGCAAAACCACCCAACTGAGCATCCCTCATTCGAACAGATAGAAGAAAGAAAAGCCGCCTAAATAAGGCATAAAAAAGAAAAGAAAAAAATAAGGTCAAGCAAAGAAGGTCGTCCAATTGACTACGATATACTAGAGGTCACATGCAAACATATTGAACAATTATAAAGGAGTTAATGAAAGCTAACCACTTGACTAATGCTCTATAGAACAATAAGAGAAGGAAATGTCTTGGGTTGAAGATGTATGCCTGGACGATCGGATGAGCAACACCTGTGAAGGCATGAAGAAAAAGAGATTCATGAAGATGACCAAGGAAGATGACCACTAGACAATCCTTGATTGGACGACATAAAAATAGGTTGCTATCTAGAATCATTCTCCCAGACGACCCAACAACTAAGCCAAAGAAATTGAAGGCCCAGAAGAAAAGAAAAAGGCATTTAATATAGACCATTTGATCCATCCCTAGTTGCTTGAACCACATGTTTTAGAAAAGTTATTAAACAAGATTGAATGATTAGATTATGCCAAGATATGTCTCCAAAATTATATCTTATTAGCATCTCATTAAAAAATTTTAAGTATTTTCTTGTGGATTTTAATCAAAATTTGTCAAGATTTCAAAAAGGACAAAATGTCTCTTCTCAGTTTAACAGTTCAATTTTTGAATGTTGAGAACTAACTTAGTTAAGTTGATTTCATCCCAAGATTAAACTCTCTCTACTCCTAAGACAAAAATGACCACTCCTAAGGTGCCCTAGTACTATGACATTGAATTTGGAAATTGCAATCATGTATAAGAGTTACTCAATAAAGACGTAAGTACTTGTGTTTTTAATTATTTTCTTATCTTGATTCTTGCTAGATCTAGTGTACCATTACTTTCAAATCTTATTGTTTGTTCTTTCAAGCATATCTAAAGTGGCATTTGTTTAGATTTAAAATTATTTGGGGCATTTCAAAAGGGACTATTGTATTGCATTGATGATTTGGGGGTTGCTTCTCAAATCCAAGTATTATTAAGCTCATACTTCAAAGTTTGGTGATTGATCTTAGTCTAGCAAATTTGAACTCAAAGTTATTCAGTTCAAATCCCTAACTAGTGAGCTTGCATTATGGAATTTGTTTTAAGTCAAGCTGCTTTTATAAGATTTTGCCCCATTTAAAAAACAATTTAGATTAAGCATATATTTGCGATAATCTAAGGAGCCAATTGAGTTGTTATTACATTGTGTAGATCGGTGTCTCTATCTTATATGTTTGAATTCAAAATTTGCCTTTTAAGAGGTTGTTTTATTAGGTTTAAGTAAAAGCAAGTAATGCTGGCACAGTTAATCATGCCTTTAGCTAGGAAAGACCGTCTTCATTTCAATTTTATTGAGGAAAACCTTGTGTAGTTGAGTAGAAAAAAGGTGAAGCCTTGTTGTTTCTATTAAATTGTAAGTCTTTGTGTAGGCAAGTGATACTTAAAATCCCATTACTGGGTCTTGGTCGAGTGTGCCTAATGAGTTGTTGCTACAAATCCCTATGTGGGTTTGGGCAAGATTGCTTAGTTAGCTATTGGAAAATCCTTTTGTGTTTGTTGGATAACCTAGTTTGTTGTTGTATTCCCAAGTGAAGGCAAACTTTTGTAAGTTGATTGTTGTGGTCAATTGAGTGCTATCATTCACTTTGCTAATGTTTTTGTGTCATACATGGGAGACTTTAATATGATAGCAAAACCACCAAAAATTTCAATCTCCCAATCCTATTAGGAGGTTCTATGCAAGCTCTCTCTTATACACTTTGCACACGCCCCTAGGTACTAAGAGTTTTTCTGCTATCTCCTATAATGGTTATTGCCCTGTTCAAATCAATGGTACCCTTCAATCAGTAATCTTTCACTGCATTCTCCCTAATGGTTGGTGTTGGTGTGTAGTGAGTCATGATTTGCCCTTGCTTGGTAGTTAGGCGACATGAGTTGAGACATCCTAACCAGCCTCCACAGTAACCTCTGAAACCCTCCTAACTCCCTCTATATGTAGTATTTTGATTGGCCTTAGAGATAATATGCTATAAATGCTATTTGACAACCCAAGCTTTGTGATATTGAACTCCAAGGTGGAGAGTCTTTGGAGTGGATTGACAATCTGAAATACTATTGTGGACTATTTATGTGTTCTTTGTGGTTTGAACGCTTGTGTATATTTCTTTGATTGTGAAACTAACGTTATACACTGAATTACAAATAGAATTTTGAACTCATAGGATTCAGGTTAAACGAAGAAAAGGAGTTGAATTTAGCAGCAGGAATGTATCTTTGGTACATAGATATTTTTATAATATCGTAAGGGTTATATGATTGAAATTTACACTTTAATACAATTAGTTCTAGATTTTTTCCTTTTTGTTTGTAGGCATAAATACTATAAGTAGTTTTATAATCATTTTCTATGTCTACACAAACACAAAAAAATATTTTGATTATAAATTTGATCAAAATAAAAATTATTTTCCTGTAATGGCAAAAATGATCTCTTAATTCCTAGGTATCAAAAGTAAGTGAGAAATCATTTGTCTTCCCATATTTATAACCACTATGTTGGAACGGTAACTATAAGTAGACGAGAGAGTTGCCCTAATCAAGGTTCAAACTCCAATAACCTTTCATTAAATCGACTATATCCTATATCAAAGTTAGGAGATGACACTCTTGTATTTTTCAAATAACACTAAGAAACCAAATAGGATCTAATAATGGTTTATTGATCACAGTTGCTAGATTTAAAACTCTTTTTTTAGCTTCTTTGTGCATGGTCAACTCTCATCAAAGGTGAAATTGATGACATTCTAAATCACCTCATGTTGCTTTAAAATTCTAAAGGTTAATATTCTGAGTTAGAATTTTAAGTAAGATTTATTTTGGTCTTATGTGAGAAAAGTGGATTTTTTGTTTAGACAGAAAAGATGTTGTTTGCCTATAAGAGAGTGTGATCAACATTTTGGCCTTTCGAATTATAAGTAATACTTTCTAATCAATGTTGTGAAAAAACAAAGTAGACCCAAAATAAGTTGTTTATAACAAAGACTGGAATGCAAATTGAACCAGGTTCAATCGGATCCAATCCCTTGTTTGAGTTATAGGTATGTAAGACTTGGAGAAGAAGATAACCCAACTAACCCAACCAGGTAGTGGAATCATTAGCATTGTGGAAGGGTGCAATTTCAACACTAATACGGGAAGAGGGTCGTGCTCAATAGAAATGGGAGAAAATCCCTCGTTGTCCTTGCATGGTAGCTATGAGGATGAGGACTCTTCCCCCGCCACCACCAGAAAGGAGGGAGGAGAGGCTGGAAGTGGGTTGTGCTCAACAGAGAAGTCCTAGTCATCGTTGTATGATAGCAATGAGGATGGAGACTCTTCCCTCGACACCACCAAAAAAGGAGGGAGAAGAGGTTGGAAGAAGGTCGTGCTCAACAACAATGGGGGTTGTTGCATGGTAGCAATGAGGATGGGGACTCTTCCCCCGCCACCACCAGAAAAGGAGGGAGAAGAGGCTGGAAGAGGGTCGTGCTCGACAACAATGGGGGAGAAGCCCTCGTCGTCATTGCATGGTAGCAATGATGATGGGGACTCTTCCCCCGCCACCACCAGAAAGGAGGGAGAAGAGGCTGGAAGAGGGTCGTGCTCAACAACAATGGGGGAGAAACCCTCGTCGTCATTGCATGGTAGCAATGAGGATGGGGACTCTTCCCCCCAACACCACCAAAAAGGAGGGAAGAGAGGCTAGAAGAGGGTTGTGCTAAAAAAACAATGGAGGAGAAGCCTTCCTCGTCGTTGCATGGTAGCGAATCCCCCCCCCCCAAAATAAAAAAAAAAAAAGAGGGAGGAGAGAAGAGGGTAATGTTCAACAGCAATAGGGGACAAGTCCTCGTCATCCTTGCATGGTAGCAATGAGGAAGAAGACTCTTCCCCCCACCACCACTATAATAGAGGGAGGAGAGATTGGAAGAGAGTCATGCTCAACAGCGATGGGGGAGAAGCCCTCGTCGTCGTTGCATGGTAGAAATGAGGATGGGGACTCTTCCATCGCCACCACCAGAAAGGAGGAAGGAGAGGCTGGAAGAGGGTCGTGCTCAACAGCAATAGGGGAGAAGCTCTCGTCGTCTTTGCATGGTAGAAATGAGGGTGAGGACTCTTCCCCCGCCACCACTAGAAAGGAGGGAGAAGAGGCTGGAAGAGGGTCGTGCTCAACAACAATGGGGGAGAAGTCCTTGTTGTCGTTGCATGGTAGCAATGAGGATGGGGACTCTTCCCCGCCACCACCAGAAAGGAGGGAGAAAAGGCTGGAAGAGGGTCATGCTCAACAACAATGGGGGAGAAGCCCTCGTCGTCGTTGCATGGTAGCAATGAGGATGAGAACTTTTCCCTTGCCACCACTAGAAATGAGGGAGAGGGTAGAAGAGGGTCATGCTCAACAACAATGGGGGAGAAGTCCTCATTGTCGTTGCATGGTAGCAATGAGGATGGACCCTCTTCACACCACCCCCCCACACCACCAAAAAGGATAGCCCCCTTTCTCTTTGAAAATCCTAATTTTACTCAGATTTGCAAAGAGGAGGGAGGAGGCCACCATGGTGCCACCCTCCCCTTTGATTGATGGATGGGCAAGGGATTTGTCTAACCTCCCTACTATGATACGACGAGGGCCCCTTCAAAAGCTCCACACAGAACGAGGTACATGGAAGGAATGAGGGATGAACCTACCCTCAACCCTTTCTTGTTGTGTGGAAAGAGGGGGGGGGGGGGGGGGGGGGGGGGGGGGATCTTCGTCAAGAGAGACTCATGGGGGAAGGGGAGGTCCAGGCCACAAGTAGGTATGTGTCTTTAGCTCCTATTCAGATTTATTAATTATTTATTTTTTAAGTTTTTATTTTCTTTGATTATATTAAATTATCGATTTATTTATTTTACTTATTGGAAATAATAAAAAATATTAAATAAAATATAATCACATTAGTATGTTATTAATGTAATACAATAGTAAATTAAATCATTATTATTGACAACATAATCATGATGTAACCCAAATTGTAAAAAATAAATTGAAGGCTTCAAATATTAGCTCTTGGAAATGCACTCATTCAAATCTCAAACTCTTCTCTTTGAGTCTAACCTCTATTTTTTGTTGTCCTCTTCACAATCATTGAACTTCCCATTTGCTTTCTCTGTCTTAGTCCCATATGTGACCATCAAATTCCTAGAGGAAAGTTTGTGTTACTTTTCGAAATCTTGTCAATTGAGGCTTGCATTATTATTCTTTTTGTTAAATAGACACCCACATGTGTAGGGGTATAAGCCAATATGACTTGCTGGATCGATATTCCTTTGGTGTTTGTTCTACTATTTCTTTAATTGATCAACCTTTTTTGTTCAATTAAATTTTTTTGTGCAATTTACCTAGGGGTGGCACGAGCCAAATCAAGCTCAAACCTACATATGTTCGAGCTCAGCCTCAAGTTTAAAATTAGAATCAAACTCGAAATCAAACTCGATTTAGCTTGCTGCCACCCCTAAGTGTTCTTAGTTAGGCTTGTCGAGGAATGGACCCGCCGGTCTAGCTCCGTCTCTGATTTAAGCACAATTTTCGGACCTTCCGCGTTCCGATCCGATCGTATATGAGCTGCTTTGCCCCTTCTTCGCTTATCACTACAGGTTGGGCCGGGGACAGCCCGCCATCTGGTTCTTCTGTAATTTCCCAGCAAACCTCAACAGACGGCTGCGACAGCTTTGCTTAGACATCGAACATATCCGCAGGCGATTATTTTGGCTTTTGTTCAAACTGCAATACCAGCACCCGGATCGAATCGACCCTCTCCAACTTGCTCGATTTTTAACCACGGAATTTCCTATATAAACCCGCTTTCAACATTTGCCCGTCCTTTATTTTATTTTACGCTGTTCCTGTCTTCTTTCCACCCCGCTCGAATCCTTCGGTTTTCTTTTTCTTCCTTTCTTCTCTGCGGATTTCGACTGCTTCTTTCTTTCGATGTCGACGGAGAAGGAAAGAGAGAGCCATGTCTACATGGCGAAGCTCGCCGAGCAGGCCGAGCGTTACGATGGTGAGGCTTTGGCCCGCGCTCTTTCTATTGCTCAGTTGCTTGCTGGCATTTCTTTCCGTTTTATTTTGGGAAAAAGTTCGGGGTTGATTTTCAATGGTATTGTCTGGCATCGAATGGTTCATCTTATTATTGTCTATTTGCTGCCTCTTGTTTTGGAATGATGTGGAGACGAATGACGGGTGACTCTTTCGCCTTTCGCTCATTTTGCTTTGATTCGTCAATTATTTTCTGATTATGACCTGCGTTGCTGATACTTATGTTGCCGTTTCGCTTATAATCTAGCTAAGCAGTGTGAATGCCAAGTGATTGATCTACATTTTGCTATTTATTACTTTTTCTGAAGATGCTGTGGTTTCATTTCGGACTTGTTGATGTGTAAACGGCGTGCTTTGAACCTGATGAAGTGCTTAGGTCATGTTTAAGTTGACGATCTGCTGCATTTGGGCATTCATTTTATCCTAGGGACATGATTTTGTGCATTTGTTTGTTGTATTCATTTACTTAATACAGTACTTTTTTCATGAGGTATTTGAAGATCTAAGGTCTACCAAAGCACTAATCAGATTGGTAGAAATGTCAGTTTCGTATTGTTATTTAATGGACTCTTAAAACTGCTTTAATAACAGTTGTGATTTTCAAGATTTTCCTGTTTTTCATTCTCATTCTCATTTTGGAAATAAAGACTTTCATGTTTTCTGACCTACATGTCCTTTTCTTTTTGTGATTCTCATTTTTCCACCTTCACAATGGAAAAAACACTGGAGAACATTTACTTCTTCTTGCTTGGTTTTATTCTCTTTCTATCATTTTTTAGCATGACTGATGACTTCACACAATTAGGTCTTGTCATGCTTTTCTGCAATCATATTTCTAGTTTTCAATTTGTTATTTGTATTTAGGCTCTGGCATTCGGAAAGTATAGTTTATGTTGCATTTGGCTGTTACCACTTTTCCTTTTTATCATTTCTCACTTTAGTTTCAAGCATACATTTACTGCATTCAAGAAAAAATTGTAGTCTTTAACTTTATCGTTCTGTTGTATCTGAAACCTCGTTGTCTATATTGAGTACATTTTAGATTTCAAGTTCTCCACCACAAATTATCCTTATTGCATGTCATATTAAGTATGTTCTTTGGCTATTCAATACAAACTGAACTGCAGCCCAATTGTGGAGCCACTACAATCTGTTTATTTGCAGACATTTATTGGATTATCAGAACCCATAAAGCCTCTGTCAGCATCTGTATAACCTCATTATAAAGATTAAATTCCTTCTTTTTATTTATTATATCTGTTGTGCTACTGTTTTAATCCGCTTTAGTTGATTCGACTATTTGCATTAACTATACTGTGAAAGTACTAAATTGCCAGCAGCAAATGTTGCACAACTCAACGACCTTGATTTTTTTTTTAAATATTTGTTTTTGTTTCCCTGTTATTCGCACCGTGTAGAATCGATCTTAATGAGTCCCTCTAGCTTCTTTCTAAGGAAGTGACAAAAGCTGATTGATTTTGCCATTTGGACAAAGTGGTAACTTCTCATTGTTTTTGCAAAACTATTGAAATGTTGAGAGGTTTTTAGATTGATATGCCATCACCTGGATTCGATTATATGCTGGTATTATGTTTTTTGGTTGCCACTCAGATATTCTTTCAGTCATTCTATGAGCAATGGTCAGTGTCTTGGCAGTATGCTGTATTTGTGCAGGTGTTTCAATGCATTTTGTGCTTGGGAACCATTTTGATTTTGAAGGTGCACATTTGGAATGTAAGATTTAATTGATGGGTCTTTGTTTTAGACAAATTGTATATCCTAAAGAGTGGGGTTTGGTATTTTTGTTGTTCGTTTATATAGCATGCTGTTGCATGGGCTATGGTGCCCCTTTAAGGAATCCCTCACGTTTGATTTTTAAGGCTTGTTACTGTCTTTCACGTTTGATTTTTAAGGCTTTTTACTGTCTTTTGAAATTCATTTGGCAGTTACCAAGCGGACTAACTTTAACAAGAAAACTGGCATGGTTGCATTGTTATTGTCTACTCATTTTTATGCACTGGAAAAGAGTGCCATATCACCCTTCATATCTGCATTGGTACTTTCTATACTGTAGATCTCATGAGCGGGTGCTACTTTTGTCTTCAAAATTGGATGCTATCCTGATGCTTTTATATTTTAATTTACTTTCTTCTGCTTTGTTCTAATCCATCATTTTTGCCATTTAAGATCTTTTTGCTGCAGTCAGATTTTCTTTATCTTTTCATCACATTTTTTGTTTTTTTTTTTTGGTATGGTGATTTAGAAATGGTGGAAAGCATGAAAAAAGTAGCAAGGCTTGATCTGGAGCTGACTGTGGAAGAGCGGAATCTTCTTTCTGTGGGCTACAAGAATGTCATTGGGGCACGCCGTGCATCATGGCGCATTATGTCGTCAATTGAGCAGAAAGAGGAGTCTAAGGGAAATGAGCAAAATGTAAAGCTCATCAAGACCTATCGCCAGAAGGTGGAGGAGGAGCTCTCAAAGATCTGCCTTGATATCTTAACCATCATAGATGAACATTTGATCCCTTCATCCAGCACTGGTGAATCAACTGTTTTCTACTACAAGATGTAAGTGTTATGTGAAACTAATTCTTGTCGTTGCAAAGAATGACCATGCCCATTTTTGTTCTTTCTATTGTTTTTACCGATTGCTTGTGTAGAGTGAATAAATTTTCGAGAACTGTGCCCTTCTTCCTATCAACTTTTGGGTTAATAAAAATGATAAAAAGGCTATTAGAGGGAAAATTTGCCTGGCAGTACTTGTATGATCTAATGTTTTCATTAACTATATGGTTTTCTCTTTGTTATTTTTGTTCAAAGAATACAATAAAATGACACCTGAAGTGGTGAAAGACATGAAAGAAAAAAAACACAACCAATCAGCTATGCCGGACCAAATGGTTTGTGTAGAATCATAATAGAATATGCAAATTTTTTGGTGCTTAATGAATTTATCTTAGAGATGGTATATGAAGTGGAAGATAATATAATTACTGGCATTAAGCAGGATAAGTGGAAGAGGGAGAAATTCTTAGGCAATATTAATTATTTTTTTCTAAAAAAAGGAGTCAGTGGTAGCTGCAGAAGTTGCAATTAGTAAGAGCATTCAAGGGTCATCATGGCTGCATTTTGGCTGACTAAAGCTAAACTGGAGCATGGTATATGAAGGGTCAGCAAAGTGATAGATATTTATTCTCGTCATGTAAGATATTAATCCTCAAACCAATCAGTTGAAAGCACAGCCTTCCAACTGTGCTACTGAGGAAGAACTTTCTTAAGAAGCTGGCTCTCATCCTTTAGACTAACCTCAAATGAGAAAAATGGAAACAATGTTTGTGCTTGCCTTTCCCCCTATTTTGACTCCTCTTATGCTAGTATGAAGTCCATACAGTAATTCAACTGTAACTTATCCTTCTGACCTTAGTAGTGGTATTGGACATCCAAATATGCTCTTCTTAATAGCTAATTGAGCTACCATCCAGATAAGAGATTGTTGAAATTTTGATGTTTCAAATGGTTCTTAGCTACATACGAGTGCTTATATGCATTTATAGAACATGTTGCTACTGTTAAACGAAGATATGTTGTGCATACTTTGTAAATTGGTCATTCAGATATGTGGTCAGGTGAAAAATGGCTCTTGTTTTGCCAATTGTTTTTAATACCAAACATATCTTGATTGAGATTCATGTAATTAGTGTTTCTTATGATTATGAACAAAATTTATTGCTGCTTTAAGAGTAGTGTTTACTTTTGCATCACCACATAGACAACATACCTGAATGAAACAACAGAATATACACAGGAGACACATTGCTTGCAGATTGCAATGTATATATAACAAAAACACACGCATAATAAAGGGGGGAAAACAAAAAAAGCTAAAGAGGATGCGTAAGGAAGGGAGGAAGGCCATTTACCTAATCTGTATCTTCCTTAAAGAATATCTATTCTTCTCATTTTTGTCATATACATGCAAAATGCAGGAAAGGTGACTATTATCGCTACCTTGCGGAGTTTAAGAATGACCAAGAAAGGAAAGAAGCTGCGGATCAGTCCTTGAAAGGTTACCAGGCAAGTGGTCACTAAAAAAAAGTGCCGAATTCTTTTCTGGTTTCAATGCCTGTTAACACCTGTTCTGTTATTTCCTATTAGGCTGCTTCAAACACTGCAAACACAGATCTTCCATCAACACATCCAATCCGTCTTGGTCTTGCATTGAACTTCTCTGTGTTTTATTATGAAATTATGAATTCCCCTGAGAGGTAATTTCGCTATCTCAGATATCCATTTATGGATGAATGAAAGAAATTTTCTCATAAGATGCTACTTTCCAGGGCTTGTCATTTGGCCAAGCAAGCATTTGATGAGGCCATAGCCGAACTAGACACATTGAGTGAAGAATCCTACAAGGATAGCACCTTGATCATGCAGTTGCTGAGAGACAATCTCACCCTGTGGACCTCTGATTTACCTGAAGATGGAGGTAGTACTTTTGTTTCATTTATTGCTTAATTCGTTAAGAGGGAGGAGGCCACCAAGGAAAATTAAAAGCAAGATAACTAGAGAGAAGAAAAAAAAAAAAGCAACAAAATAGGAAAATTAAAAAATGAAATTCATAAAAATAAGAAGACAAAAACATGTACTTTGTTAGCACTAAATTGTATGAGGTAGCACTATTTTTCTGGAATTATAATGTAGCCTTGGATGGAGATTTAGAAATATTACTTTACGACTACTAAAGAAACATTAATTTCGTTGCTGGTTACAGCTGGAAGTGACCAGCTTGCTGTTTAAAAAGTAATAGGTTGCTCATGATTAAGCAGCAGTCTCATCTTATTAAGCAAACGTGACTTGACTCAGTAATGTAAATGGAACCTTTTTAACTTCACTTTGTCCAAATGGAAATGAATAATGACATACTCTGACACGATGCTTTTTTTGGAATTTTGCAGGGGACGAAGGATTCAAGGCAGAGGAGGTCAAAGCTGCTGAGCCTGAGGTAATCGACAGAACAAACAGGATCTGTCTTTTTCTTTCCCATCTTATTTTAGAGTCTTATTTGCAATTGACCTTGACAATCTATGGTATTTTGCAGCAATAAATATCAATTTGGAGCTAAGCAATCTCATTGCCAGTAAAGTTGCTGAACTATGCAATATTTTTGTCCTCTGAAGCTGGTGTTTTTTTGTTGTTCGTGACACAAGATGGTTTGACATCTTCCAGACCATCTTCCTTAGCCTCTCTTGTTGTTTTTCAGTTCCTTTTTTATTTCCCTCTTTTAGTTTTCCTTTTTTATGTTAATGAAGATGAAAGCATCCTCTATATGCCTGCGTTTAGGATAGCGAGTTAGGAGGGTGCAGGTGCGTCTTTTTTTTGTGTTTTTCTGTTACCTGCCGCAGAACTCTTGTTGCCATGGGATATCTTGAACCCTCTCAATATAATCTTCTTCTATTGTTAAATTAAATTCTAACTATTACATGCGGTCTTGATGTGGTTTTAATGTTAAAGATTGCAGAGCGAACGAATAATAATAGAAGTAAGACTTTGAAATAGAATGCTCGAAAAGTTGACGGACTACTTGTTGTAAAGAAGCCGAAGGTATAGGTCATAAACAGTTTAGCGTGAAAACAAATGCGAAGAATGCGAATGCATCACAAGACCCAAGAATGCCTGTGCTCGAGTGTTCTGGGCTTTGCAGGCAATTCCGTGTGTCCCATTAACCACCCAAAAGGGCCAAAGGTACTCTTCTTTCGTGCCTTTGCGAAAATCTCGCGCTCCAGTTTGCAGCCTTAAAAAGAAAGAAAAAGAACAGAATCTGTCGTGAGGTATGGGTACTTTTCCCGCATGGGGGCTGTCAACAACTAACAAATCTGACAGGAATATCACTTTTAATGTTGGTGGACTTCAATCGATCTTTTACGTTGCCACCAGAACCCAAAAAGGTATCCTTCTTTTTTCTTTTAGTTAAATATTTGACCTATATGAAATTGTAGTTCACGTGCCAATCTTAAGCCTCTCCCTTTCTTTGCCATCGCCCAATGCCTATTGCTTTGTCCCTTTTAAGCAATATCCTGGCTGTCAATGAAATTTCAATCTTAAGAGTTATCACTTATATAATAGATTATGAAGAAGCAAATTTATGCCCTTTTTTTGGGGGAGTTTTATTCCCTCTCTCCCCTCTTCCTTGCCATATTTACTGAAATCAGCCTGAGAATGATCAGGGAAATCTAGTAGCTATCAGAAAGTGTGTAGGAACGATAAGTTGACATCAATGACATGACTCTCACGACAGCCCCTACTCCATCACATCAGTACGAGGAACCTTTTCCAGAGTAGGTCCAATTCTATCGGGATTCCAACTTGTCATTTATTCATAAATTGACAGTAATTCCAAGACAGAAACATCTTTTATACTACTCCCTTTGGAATGTTCAATGAATGGGCCCTTCCCCCCGGCCAAGCCACAATCATCCATTTATTACCTTTTCTTCCCACCCAAACAATTACAGTGCCATGCAAGGAAAAAAGAGCAATGAGGTCTGGTTTGTCCATCTCCTTCTGGGAATTTCACTCATCTGGAGTCATATTCTAAGTATGAAAATGTGTTCTGGGCTTCATTCGGTTTGGTGTGTAATGTAATGAATGCTTTTCTTTAATGTTTAGACCAACATTAACGCCTTTTTTAGATCTCTCGTGGAATGTCCACTTTACATCTGAAAAGAGAGAGAGAGAGAGAGAAAATCTTGATAATGATGAAAGTGATAGTTGCAGGAGCTGATAGTTATGCCAAATATGTGGATTGTGAATTGCACCTTAAGTGCTTGATATTGACTAAGGGATAACAAGTGATGATTGATATGTTCTTTCCAACTGTGTTGAATATACACAAAAAGATAAAGAGTATCAAGGTAGGCTGACACCTTTGATTAGAAAAGCCATATTCCAAGGCACAAATTATAAGTGGATAGGAGAAGCAATTGGTTTTAAAAAAAAAACTAGTGATTGCATTCTTGCTTATATATGAAATTTAACATCACTAGAAAGGTAAGTGAAAGTACAACATCTTCATAAGTGTTTTGTACAAATTACAATAAGACTTGAAAAGATGGGAATCTGTCTTAGGGTATAAATTTATGTTGCCCATATATCAATGGGTAATACATTAACTAATAGACATTATTTCCCTTTTCGTTCAAGACAAGCAACTCCTTATAATGGTTTATTTCCCATTTATGATTCTTAATTGGTAGCCAATGCAACTCCTTATAATGGTTTATTTCCCATTTATGATTCTTAATTGGTAGCCGCATTGGGTGATTATAGCTAGTAATTTGTTTACTTGGTGGTTCATTGCACAGTTTTAGTAACGACACAAATGGATATTGAGGTATATTCAAATAATCTTTTCCTTATGTTCCAACTCATTGCTTTCATATGTTTAATAATTTTTATTTTTCTACTTTTTGTTGAACAAGGTGTATTCATTTCCACTTGAATTAGTTAGGAGCTAGAGATATAGTAAAACTCAATAATTATATCTATCCTCTATAGTAAGCAAAATCCTCTTCTTCTTTTTTAACTAGGCCTCCCGAAGGATTTGAGATTGTCTCACCTCGTTGATTCAAGTTCAACTTAAATTTAATTTAAAAAAATCAAAATCAATACTGCTCACGTCTTAGCTAATAATTAATTCAAATTCAAATTGACAATAGATAGATTGGGACCGTCAACCATTTAACTTTCTTATCTTACCAATATGTAAACCATCTATATAAGCATTCTACTATCATCTTTATATTTGCTTGGTTCTAATTAACTATTCTATGTTTATATTCTAATTCTATTCATACTACTATGCTTGGATTAATTGTTCTCTACATCTGTTTTTTATGTTTATAATTTTGTTTTTGTTAATTGTATAATCGAATAGAGCCTAATTTGACTAAGCCCTGAGACCAGTTTGAGATATCTTTAGAGCCTTTAATAGAGTCATTGTTCTTACGCTCTCCAATCTAATGTTTATTTTTTTGGGCATTCTACGAATTTTTCATGTGGACGATTTTGATGATGCAACTTCCCATTCCTCCTAGCATGAGCAACATCATCTTCTATGGAAAATCGATGCTTCATACTCTTCTAATGTTTCTTTGCCCAATCTTTGATGATTTTCTCATGTAACAACATTGTGAAAGTCTTCTTCCTTGTAGGAGAAGCTTCTTGTTTCTCATAGGCTCTTAGATGAGTTTGACATAGGAAGTACAACAACCTAGAAACGCCATTTATCTGTTATTTTCTCCTACAACATATCTTTCTACTTCATTTTGTTGTCTTCTCTCAATAAAACCGAAGATCTCTATTTTTTTTCTCTAAACCAAAATTCAACTAACAAGATTATATGCTAGCAAATAAAAAAAATCATCAAACTTGACTAGATGATAATTGATTAACAAAAATTTAAACTCTTCAACTAATCCAATCCATAATGATAATTAATCAAATCTTCCAAAGAAGCGACAAAAGAGGATTATAGAGAACTCTTCAAAGACCCAAGCATGTAAGGGACTCTTCCAAATTCTTCTTTCAATCTTTGAGAAGATATAGGATATGTGCTAATAGTATTTTTACAAGATTACCAACCAAACTAACATATAACAAATATCATATACGATACTTACAAAATCTTTGAACATAGTACTCTTTCAATTTATGTTCTACTTTTTTTTTTTTTTGTCAATTTTTGTGTCAATGTTTGTTTAATGTTTTGGGGGGCTCTCCTTCTTCCTCCTCGAATCGATACTTTCCAAAATTAGTTTAGTAGAGAAAAAAAAGGAAGGGGAAGGCAAGAGACCCTATCCAATCAGTTGGCTTGTTCTATTGAGTAAAACTTAGAACATAAATCAATTTTTTGAATGAAGACTATGAAATATCTTATGAAATCCCAATTCTCTTCCAAGGTTTAGTTTATGTTTTGAATTTTTATCGATCCTCCAATTTACATGCTTTGCTTTTGGTCATGCCATGTTTTCATTGTATAATCTACTAGTGCTCTAATTTAATATAATTCGCTTTTACATTTAGTATCTATTTTCATATTATCTACTTTTACATTTATTATCTGTTATTATTTGAGTTTTGTCATCCAGTTATTATGAGATAATAGAGATGTGAAAGATAAGGGAGCACCAAATAGTCCTAGAAAAGAGAAAATGACTCCCAATAGAGATCTAAAAGCACACAAGATTGCCTTTGATGCCAAATAATAGAGAGCACATGTGCCAAAAAAATTAAAATTGTCGTAAATCTTTCAAAACAAAGGTGATACAAGTAGACATACTAATGCTAAGAAAGGAACAAAAGTCTTGCTTACACCAAAGGCCAAGTTGCATGAAAAACAGTCGTTAGTGAACAATGCCAAACTACATGTACATAATGATATGGTGATATTTTTGACTAATGATTTACTCTGTTTGTTGTGATGTCTCAAATTTTGGTACATTTGACGGTTAACACCAAACCTCTATAAACCTAAACTTTCGATTTAATCTTTTCTTTCTTTTTTTTATAGTTTGAGCAAATATTAATTATGGGGAGTAATTCATCTCGTTTTGGGTGGAATTGTTAGTAAGGTTTTTGCCTTGACGAAGAAAATGAGTCATCATGACCTACATTTAGATAAATATCCAGATAAATAATTAGTTTAAACATTAATCCTACTACAATTAGTAGGTACCAGTTAAGTGTGCAACTAGTCGTAAGGTGCTCACGTGTTAAAGATTTAGGCCACATAGATCACAATTAGTAAAAATTGAATGTGCATTACAAAAGTTAGTAGTTAACAAAATCTCTTAATTGTTCAAATATGCAAATTGTTAACAATTAACGGGAACCCTCTGTGACCAACTAATCCTAAGGACTCATTAATCCAATGGCCATAACAAGATGCACCAGTGACCCTACTAATAATTAGTAGGTCACAGTTACATTGAGATAAACATCGTAAGTTCCTCATAGTTTTTTATGAATATGTTTTAGTGTTGTTTAGGGCTTGCATCTTTTTCTATTATATGTGAGCTTCACTCTTACTCTATATTTATATTGATCTTATGTTAATTTCTAGTTTATATCACTCTCATGTGTCCTCCTTGGTTAGAAAGGGAAGCACTCCTATTTGTGCTAAATAGGGCAATATTGCAAGGGTGGGCAAAACCTCATCCTCTCACTATATTCCTCCTCCCTCCAGTGATGTTGAAAAAGGCAAGGGCACTCTGTAGGTGCCAAAAGACAGAAAATTGAGTCCTCTCTCACTAGGAAGTTTCCTAGTCTAGTAATCCTTTTTAGCTTTGTATTTTCTTCTTCGAGTATGAAATTTCCCTTTTAATTAAAATTTAGTTATTTAGTTTGAATAGGAGTTTGAGTAAGATTCTAAATAGCCTTTTTAAAATAAATATTTAAGGAAAATGAATCCAAGGGATATAGCACATTGAAGTCTAATCATATTTGTCCTTGTGTGTGTCTTTTTCTCCAACCATCTTTCGCTCTCTCCTCTCTTGTTTTTCTTTTACTCTCTCTCCACAACTTGTTTTAGTCATAATCCGGAGACTGAGGTTTGTAGCAGAGTAATAGTTCTTATAGGTAGTTAAATCATAATATTTTATCAATATATTATGATTATAAGTTTAATACAATAATAAGCTCAATACGATAATCACAAGATATGCTCGTACATCTATCAATCAGTACAATGTAGGATAACGACTTTGTGTTTAGGGACTTATATAATGCACTTATTGTTGCCTTGTTGTTAATGATGAAATTCATTTACTTTTGTTTTGTCTAGTTCATGTTTTGGTTTTTTTCTTCTCTTATTTACATTTTGACAAAGGCAAAACCAACATTTGAGTACAATGAGTTTGTAAAGTAACATGTAACATATACAAACTTTTGTATCGATAATTATAGTTAATAATATGTTAAACTTCATGTTAATATATAAGTGTACGAGATTTGCTAGTCTCATGGAGAAGTACAGTCGTCTCATCCGATCACCTGGAGGAGAGTAAATTACTTACATAAGCAAAACACGGTTATTCACCCTTTTTTAGCAACTTGATGAGACTAGCCTCTTTCAACTTGTATATAAAAGCTTTAATAGTTTTTTTAAATGTGAGAATATTATTGAAAATCTTCAAAATATGCAAATAGAATTCTTTTAATAAATTTATTAGTTTAACATAAACAACAATAGCTTATATATCAATAAATGATAAATCCCTTTTAAAATCACGCATTGTTATTTTTAGCACAAGGAACCCTACTCTCTTTGATGCATTCAACACGAGCCATTTATTTTCCATCCATATGCCCTCCAATTTGCACTTGAATTCCTTCTGTATATGCTTGCTCAGTTAATTCAATAGCCTTTTTCACAGCCTTTCGAAATGAAACTCTATTCTTTAATTGTAGAGCTGTGTTATGCATGAATATTAGGCTTCCCATGAAGTTTTGTAACTCTTGTCATCGCGATGTTGAGTCTTATGTTTTTAGAATGAAATATTTTCTTTACATCAATCAGAAATTCATGGATTCCTCATGTTTGACCCTCGATTAACAAATTTAGAAATCCAATATAAATTATGACTTGAATCAAATCTTCAAAATTCTTTTAGGTTATGTAGTTTTATTCTTTCTATTATTTTAATTGAAAAATAAATATAATATTTTTTTGCATGTAAAAAATGTAAAAGAAGTTCTCTAAACAATGAAATAATCATTTGCAAAAGTTAATCAAAACCAACACTTTATTGGACATTTATCTTGTGGCTAAACCCTCAATAAACAGTATTCATCCGTGTCTAAGAAATTAAATTTTTTCTCTAAACAATGAAATAATAATTTAAAAAAGTTAATCCAAACAAGCACGTAATTAGACAGTTATCTTGTGCTAAACCCTATTGATCTTAGAAAAGTCAATATCTTTGTTGAGTTACACATAACTAAAAAGGAGAATTTGATCATTATCTTATTTTTACTAACTATTTTTGGGAATAATAATGGTTGATTTTTTTTTCTTTTCTAGGGGTTCAGAACAAATTGTAAGGGAAATGACGGGAGAAAGGGCATTCTCTAAGAAAAGTGACGATTTAAGCATTAGCCGGCGGAGAAAAATAATTTTGAATTTTTTACTTGCTAGGTTTTCTTCTTCTCTTCTCGTTTGGAAATAATGGCATTTGATTGTTCTTCTATCTTTGCCTATTGTTGTGGTAGGAATCCTTGATGAAGTTTTGATGAAGAATTAGAAGCACTTCCACTTTGAAAGAATCTCATAATGGTAATGGCATTTTGGTAAATTAGAATAATAAGTATTAGAATATCTATATAGGGTTATTTTAAGAAAGTTTATTTTAGTAAATTAGAGAATAATAAGTATTAGAATTTCAATATCTTAGTAAGATTATTTTGGTAAATTAATAAAAATAAAATCAGAATTTCAACATAGGGTCATTTTTATATTTAACATTTGATTAAAGGGGTATTTTTGTACTTTTATAATAATTTTTTTTTATATATTTAATTAAATATAAAGCCTTAGTTTAAATTTGTAATATTTACTTAAGTTGGAAAGATATTTTATTAATAAATTCCTTCAAATATTTCCATTATACTTTCTAATGAACACACAAACATAAAAAAATAATTTTTGTCGAAGACACTAATTAAAAAAAAGTACATTCTTTAGAGAAAATAAATATAAAACCTTAGTTTTAAATTTTAATATTTTACTAAAATTAAATATATATTTTATTAATAAATTCCTTCAACAATTTCCATTGTACTTTCTAACGAGCACACAAACATAAAAAAAGTAATTTCCATCGTATTTTCTCTCAAAGACACTACCTCAAAAAAATATATTATTCAGGGAAAATAAATTACCTTGGAATTAGCTTTCTTTTTCAAATTAATAAATTATTTTTAACTAATATTTACGAAATTCAGAAAATTAAAAAGAAAGTAGGAAAAAGAAAAAAAAAACAAAATTCCAACGGAACTAACCGCTAAGATCTCTACTTATTACTCTTGTTTTGGGAGACAGCTTAAAACAACAGGCGTGAAGAGAGAGAGAGAGAGAGAGAGAGAGAGAGAGAGAGAGAGAGAGAGAGGGCAATTTACGAAATTACCGCCCCGCGAGAGAGAGAGAGAGAGAGAGAGAGAGAGGGCAATTTACGAAATTACCGCCCCGCGCTAATTTTCAATTTTTTAGACGCTTCCGAGTTCCTCCCTCGACTCTGAAGCTCCAGGTCTGGAAACCAAGCCTCGGTCTCGGGCCCGAAGCTGAACCTCGTTTCTCCGGTTCGTTGAAATTTTCGCACTATTTCCACTCACTTTATCTTTCTCCCTGGTATGAATAACCCCATTTCTCTCCCGCACAGAAGCGCCTCCGAGACGGTAAAGAAGCCTTCGTAGTTCGTGCTTCATTTCTTCCGGAAACCCTAACCGCAATTCCTGCTTCTTTGGCGCAAATCAGTAGAAACGATTCGATCGCCATTAGACAACCTTGGCAAGCCAAGTAAGTGTCATCTCTCTGCTACCAAACCCTAATCTCTCCCGTCGAATCGATCTTTGCTCCTTAAATTCGACATTTACTTGGATTTATGAGTTATTTGCTCTTATCAACTACGGATATCTGCGCCTTTGCTGCGGAATCGCGAGGATTCAGCTTGTTAGGGGATATTTGCTTCCTGTTGAGTCTTTCGGGCAGATGATCTGGCCTCCGAAGCGCCGGATTGAAGAGCTTTCCGTTTTGGTTATTGATTCCGGAGTTAAATTGTTCATATGACTCGGATTGTGCTGGAGAATAACGATTTTTTAGGGTTTGTTATGAGTGTAGTTTTGGTCCCTTCAAGTCTAGTGTGGAGAGCTCGCCGTGTTTCTTTTCCCTTGTTAGTGTTTCGGAGATTGTTATGCGAAAGCTCTGAGTGAGTTTGTCCGAATCGTACTTTAGTGCGTAATGTTGGTTGAGCTTGCACATTAGTTCAATTACGCTGTCTACTCTGTCTAAGTGTCACAAATCGTTGTGTTATTTGGTGTATTGGTTACTTGTTAGAAAATATTTTGTCGTCTTATGTTTTTATTAGTTACTTTTTAAAGTTCTGTATCACCTAAAACGCCCATAAAGTGTTGACATCTTGTTCTCTCTTACAATTATTTTGACTGGAGAAACTTCTAGCATTTTTTGGTTTTCTGAATTGACTAATGAACGTCTCCAAGTCTAAAAGATGTGTGGTGTCGAGTTCTTGAAGAAGCACCAGTTCTAGTTTCTTTGTGACCTGCAAATCATGGTATTTAAAACTTCTCAGGATTAGAGTTTTATCTTCAAATGTTTTGGTTCCAGGAGCTCTTATGGAACTTCAGACTTAGGATGCCCATGGAGAAACATTGGTGTCTTGTATCTTAGCGTTGGTTTGTTGTAATCTTTTAGGAGAAGGTTGTAATTAGATGAGAAGTGCAGAGTTCTTGACTTCCTCTTGCTATTTCTTGAACATTTGTATGTACCCCTACTAATTCCCTGTTATTTTTGCAAAAAAATTACAGTTTTGAGTTTTCTTAGAATTCTACTCTTGAGATCTGAACCTCCTCAGTTCATAACATGCTGGTTAGTGTAGGCTATTGTGGCAAATATTTAGAGGGTTTATGTGCAACTCTGAAAGTGAGGTTCCACATAAAGCCTGATTAATTTTCATGCTAATCTTGACAGTCCCTTAATATGATTGGTCACTTATAGCAGTCAATCATTGACTTGATATTCTGTACGAAAAAAAAAAAAAACTTTTTGGTTATAGCAATGTTGAAATAAGAGAAATAACCAGAACAAGGAAAGTGTTCTAGAGGATCAAATGATGTACTATGGCATCAAATTTACAGCTTTATTGAACCATTGGTTTGTTCTTTCGTCTTTTTTTACCCTCTGTATGTGTGGACCAATTGGTCACTAATCTATTTTTTTTTTTTTTTCAGTATGGGATATTAAAAGAGGACAATGGAGAAGATGAGAGTGGGAAAGAAGCAAGCAGCCGAAACATCTTTTAGGAAGTGAATTTGAGTGGTAAACTAAAACCTGGTTGGGCATCTGTGTTCTTATCAGCAAGACTTGGACGTGTTGACCTTGAGGATCTTCATACATTTCAGGTAGTCTGTTTCCCTAGAGAAGGATTTTCCTAGGTTTATTGGCTGGCAGGCTTATCTATGCCTGGGAACGAAGTTGCTGACAAGGTTCGGAATTTTTTTGAGCAAGACAACACGCTCCAGGGTCAGCATCAGTCACAAGTGTCAAGTGGGAATTGGCCTGTTTTTAACAACACTCCTTGGGTGCAGACACAAAACGGAGCTGCTCTGAGTTCTGCAACTAAGAACTACAATCTACAGGCATCAGGTATATGATAGTCGAGATTTTTGTCATGCTCTGTGTTCTAATTTGTTATTGTTAGCTAACATCTCTCTTAAGTGTGTGCATTGTAATATATTTTTTCTATTTTTCTTTAAAAAATGTGTGATGCACTGGTGTTTTGGTTTTAGGAGATTTTGAGAGAGGAAATGGTTGGCAGTCTTCGGGATTTTCAGTTGGTGCTGACATTGCACAGTTGCCCCTGAGGCCGGAGTTTGTTAAGAGCCAAACAAAAAATGAGCAGCAGAGTTTCAATGGCTACCTGCGTGGTTCTCAGGGTCTTCCATCAAGGCCCTCTCAGATGGAGTTTCAGGGGGAAGAAACAATACCTGAACGACATAATTTAACTTCTAGAGGCTTATCTATTCTTGAACCACAGCAAGGGAATGCTCGTGAACAGCGGTTGGCTTCTACAAGAAATTCTGAAAGATTGGACATTGCTGAAGCTCCTGTTAACTTTGACTTTTTTGGTAGTAGGCCACAGCTCATGAAGAGCCAACCATCTGGTGTGCCACAACATCCATCACGACAGCAATCAGGAATGAATGATATGCAATTATGGCAACAACAGCTCATGTACAAGCAATTTCAAGAGCTTCAGAGGCAGCAACAACTTCAACAACTAGACCAGGAAGCGAGACAACAAAATGCCATGACTCAGTTATCTGCAATCACAAGACATTCAACTGGTGATCAGTTACCCGGTTTTGCAAATGGTGCAACAAATATGCATGATTCATCTAATTATACATGGCCAACTGAGATAATGGGAGGTGAACCCAAGTTGTCAAATGCCTCTCAAATGCTTGGTGCTAGCATGAACTGGGTCCACCGCAGTGGTTCGTCTCCTACAATGCAAGGATTTTCGAATGGGCTTATGTTTCCACAGGACCAGAGTCAGGCTTTACGTTCAATGGGCTTTCTTCCACAGCAACAGGTTGACCAATCCCTTTATGGAGCTCCTGTTGCTAGTGCAAGAGGTGGTTTTTTGAATCATTATCCTCATATTCAAGGAATTTCTCAAGATGGATCAGATCTGTTGAACAGAACAGGGGGGAGCCAAGTAGAGAAACAGATGATGCACTCAGCTGCTTTTACTTCTTTTGAGAGCGAACAATCTTCTGTATTTGGAGATCAGGTTCGCATACAGGATGGTAGTTTAGCTCCAAAACAAGGTTTTCAGGGAAAGAATTTGTTTGGCCAAGTTCCTGTAGAAACCTTTGGCAATGGTGTTACTTTGAGCAATTTCCATCAAGTTAATTCTCTTGGAAGGAACTCTTCAACACAAGAATTTCATGGAAGGCAGGATCATATTGGTTGGGCTGGAAACGCGGAGGAAAAATCTGCCACACATGTTGGTCCATCCCAGGGAACTGTTAGCCTAGATCCTACGGAGGAGAAGATCTTGTTTAGTTCAGATGATGGTACGTGGGGTGCTTTTGGTCAAAGTAATGGTGGTAGTACAAGTGGCTTTCTGCAAGAAAGCCAGCTGGAGGGTAATGATTGCTTGAATGTTTTTCCATCTATTCAGAGTGGTAGTTGGAGTGCTCTTATGCAATCAGCTGTAGCAGAAGCTTCTAGTAGTGACACAGGTATACAGGATGAGTGGAGTGGTTTGAGTTTTCAGAAAACAGATCTATCAGCGGGGAATCATCCTTCAACAGTGGATAACAATTTACAGAACTCCTCTTCATTGACGTCAAAACCTTTTCTTTCATTTGAGCATACCACTACAAGTCCAAATGGCTTTGAACAGTCAAATACCAAATTTGCATTTGAGCAAAGTGAAAGGGTTAGAACTGAGACCTCACATGAGTCCCTTCAGAGATCACCTCAACAGGGAAGATGGTTAGATCAGAGTACTTCACAAAAGCCACCTGAGGGCAGTTTACTGGGTCAAACTACTATGCATTTGGGAAGTGTTTCAGAAGGTGCATGGCCAGGTCAGATATTTGAACAATCAAGTAATAGTGCACAAAATTCAGATATGGAACTGAATTTGCATAACATGCGGGGGCCTTGGGCTCAGCAGCGGAATATGACTGCTTATAGCACTGGCGGGTCTAAGCCAAATGGTTGGAATATTAATGAGACAATTTCACTGAGTGGAGATTCACAGAGCAATGACCATAGGAGACCTACACACATGGAGAGGGCTCATGATGGTGGTATGTGGAGAGCGAATGACAGTAATCTTGGTGGCATGCCATTCTCCAATGCAACTGGTCGGTTAGAACAAAAGCTGGTTGCAGGCGGTCCACATGGCCGTGGAGAAGATTCATTTGTGAACAACCTTAATGCTGTGACAGGTTCAGGTGTGTCAAAGGTCAGTCAGGGTATGAATCAACAATTCCTGAATAATCAGCAACTTGATTTTGAAAAACGTATTGTTGATTCTTCTTTGAATTATAGAGGAAATGAAAATTTTGGAAAATATCAATCACAGACCAAGGCTCCCCAAGTTCAGGAATTGTCCTCTGGCAATTCTGACAGGGTGTCAGGTGAATTTGAGAAGAAACAGGACAGTTGTCTTCAGAAGGAAATCTCAAATGATAGCTATATCTCTGGTCGTTCACATCCTGGCCAACATACTGTCACAGGGACAGGTCTGAGAGAGAACGCATGGTTAAGTGCAAGTGATTCCCGTACTTCAGCAAGTGGGAACCAAAAATCTTCTGGTCAGGTTGGTCGAAAAGCTCCTGTGTACCGTAAATTTCAGTACCATCCAATGGGAAATGTGGTGATTGAATCTGATGAAAGCACAAGGCAATTTTCAAATTCACAGGGCTTGCTGCAGCAAGGTAGTCAAGGACCGAAAGGCCAAGAGCAAGGTTATCTTGGGCAATCAAAATTCTCTGGTCAGGTTGCTCAAAGCAGTGCTGTGGACATGGAGAAGGTGAATAAGGCAGTTGATCTGTTAGCATTTTTTTCTCTTTAATTTTTCTTTTCTACTTCCAGTACTATTAAGTTCTCTATTGGTGTTCTATTGCGTTCGTGCATTTTTCCTCTCAATACATGTACGTTTTTTCTGCAGAGGAACACAAAAGCAGTGGAGCCAGTTTGTAAAGATGTTCATACTGGCTTCGAGTCTAGAACATCTGCTTCCTTTGATAGTTCAGCTGGTCTGTATGCACCCAACAGAGCCATCCAAACAAGGTGCCTGAGTGTTTCACCTAATTTTATTTTGTGGGCGGATGTGTTACCTTTTTATTAATTACTTCTCATAGCTTCACTATCCTAGAAAATAATAGAATATAGTCTTGCATTCAGTTGCATTCAGTTGATTTCAGAGAAAGCCTTTATTGTTTTGGTATCTGTAACAAAAGTTGAACTTTGCAGCCAAAACATGCTTGAGCTTCTTCATAAGGTGGACCAGTCAAGGGAGAATAATGCTGCACATTTTGGCTCATCTGACATTAATGTCTCAGATACCCCCGAATCTGCTGGCTCTGATGTCTCTGCGTCTCATATTCATGGCAATCAATCAGCTATTTCACAAGGTTTTGGTTTACGGTTGGGCCCCCCATCTCAACGACAGCCATTGGTGAGCAACCAAAATGTTAATGAACTGAATTCAAGGGATCTGGATGCTGGAGACAAGGTACGGACATTTTCAGGCACTACTGCTCAGGCTCTGCCTAACATTAGGGAAATGCCTCAGCAGGAGCATTGGGAAAACAGTAGCCATATCAGACCCAACATTCCAGCACAAACAGGCCATGCGGCTGCACTTTCAACCTTGCAGGGTGGGTCAACTTCATCTCCTATCTCTTTTCCGCGTCATCAGCCACAGCAACAAGTTTCTAGTGGCGCCAAGCAAGTGGGGATGGATCAATCGGCAAACCTTCCATTTGGGAATCAGTCTGATTTCAATTCACAAAGTAAACTTGTTTCCAGATTTGGGGGTGCCCTCAACTCTCATGATGGAGCTTCAGCAGGTGTGTCTGCTCAGGAATCTCTTCGGGGTCCAGCCGGTGGAGTGTCTCCTCTAAATCTTGCTTCTAAGCCTTACCCAACTGATATTGCTCGGTCCCAGCATTTGAATGCTAATACTGCTTTCACGAGGAGTTCAGTTCAACAAGAATCCACTGTTTCACAGCAAGGTGGTGCCTTCTCAAAGATGTTACATAATGTATGGACCAATGTTCCATCTCAGCCGCATCTTGGTCCACAGCAAAAGGTTCCTCCCAATCTTTTCCAGTCTATGCGTCCATTAGCAAACAGTTTGGAAGGAAGTGCATGGGCTACAGCAAAGGAGGATGATTGGAGTGTCAAGAAAGGTGGACAGGCATCATCAGATATTGGTACATGTTCTGTCAACTCACAGCAGTCGCCCTGTGGAGAAGAGCAACAAGCAGGTAAAATTAGCACCTCTCAATCTGAGAGAGCTGACCTTACTGGTTCTCCTTCACCAGTTGTCCATTCACATCAGCAGGAACCATCCCAAACAGTTCCCTGTCCTGTTACCTCCACTTCCAATATTGGTATGGAAGCTTTTGGCCGTTCTTTGCGACCCTCAAGTCTTCCACATCAGAACTACTCTTTGCTACAGCAAATGCAAGCTATGAGAGATGCAGAGGCTGATCCAAATAGGAAAGGTGGCAAAAGACTTAAAGTGACTGATTCTGGTCTTGATACTCAACAATCTGTTGGTAAAACAGGTCAACATTTTATCTATGGATATGGGACAAGTGTCAGAGATGATGTGGATAATGATAGCTCATCTGATTCTAAAATGCTCTGCTTTGCATCAGAGGGAAAGGAAGATAAAAGTGCTAATGCTTCTTCTCAGCATTCTGTTGGAGGTGTTTCTATGCAAAACTATACTAGTCATCTCGGCATAGCATCTCCAGCTTTTAGAGGAACTGGAATTCAGGCTCCTGTTAACCCACAGATGGCTCCTTCCTGGTTTGAGCAATATGGGACCTATAAAAATGGCCAGATCCTTGGCATGTATGATGGGCTGGACAGTTCAAGGCGGAATGCTAAAATTGCAGCTCAGCAATTCTTTTTTGGAAAGGCTCCAGAGAGCTTGCATGCAATGTCACATTCTGTAGTATCTGCGCAAGCAAATGCTGGATCCACTGCTGTGTCAGACAGTGAGCATTTGCCTTCTTCCTTGGCTCCTCCAGTTGTTGATCATAGTTTGGCTATTGTGAGACCAAAAAAGCGCAAGAGCTCCATATCAGAACTTCTACCCTGGTATAAACAGATAACAAACAGCTTCCAGAGGCTTCAAACCATCAGGTGGTAATAAAGAATTGCCTTAATTGCTTAAAAACTTGTTTTAGAAGTGCAATTTCTATTCCCTTCTTCTGGAATCATTGGATTTCTGATTTTTAAGCATCTGATAGATAATTTGGTTAATCACAGTGAAGGCAGTTATTTGTCAGACCACTTTTCTTTCCAATGTGGTGGTGGTTTTGGAAGCTAGACGCTTGCTTGCTTTCTTATAAAGCAAGTTACGGTTTGGTTTCCAAGATACTTTCATCCAAATAACCCTCTTTATATTTGGTGAGAAAGTGGTTGACTTTTCTACTCTTGGATTGTTTGTAAATTTAGAACTCTTTGTTTTTGCAGTGAAGCGGAACTGGATTGGGCACAAGCTACAAATCGACGGGCTGAGAAGGTTGAAAGGATACTGATTTAATAGGGTGTATATTGTTTTATCTTCTGGACCTGGTAAGAGCTTCACTTATTTGTTTCATATTGCAGTTGGAAGATGAAGCAGAAATGTCTGAAGATGGACCATATATACCTCGTCCTAGGAGAAGGCTTATTTTTACAACACAGCTGATGCAGCAACTTCTGCGCTCCCTACCAGCAGCAATGTTATCTGCGGATGCAACATCAGAATACAAGACCATGACATTCTTTGCTGCTAGACTAGCCTTAGGAGATGCATGCAGTCTTGTATCTTCCTCGGGAAGTGATTCTCATATGAATTCTAACAGTGAAAGCACGTAAGTACTGTTCTTACCTGATCCCAATATAAGCAATACAATACCCATTGATTTCCAGTGTTAACTTGAGTTTTTGGAAATGATACAGGACTTTTGAGAAGCAGAAGGAATCAGGAAACCTAGACGAATGCTTTTTTGAAAAAGTTGTTGAAGAATTTATTGGCCGAGCAAGGAAACTGGAAAGTGATTTGTTGAGGTGTGTGCTGAAAATCCTTTTTTTTATTTTTGTTTGTCCGTGAGCATCTCCTAGTCTACGCCTTCGACACTTTCACCTACTATCTACCTGAGAATGGTGGTGCTTTAGGTTATTTCCTTCTAGTCTACAGGCCTGTGATTGTTTGATTTGGTGATGATGCTATGAAAAGCCACATCAAACTGTTACAGTTAATGTTGGTTATAGTATGTTTGCCCATGAAGTTCTCTTTGATATAACATCTTTGCCAATAACATTTATGGAGTATTTTTTATTATTTTGTGCAAGTAGTTGTTGGAGTTTTTAGTGTAAGTCTATTTTCCTGTGACTTTTATTGTTATGTCCAAGCAAAAAGGATGTTTATCCATAGACATGTAAGACCATGAAGCTTGCCGCCTGTTGTTTATTATGATACAAACAGTCCATTTACTATTTTTGGTAACAAAAATTTTCTCGACTCGCATGTTTTATAAAGCAAAACGAAATATGAAGAACACCAAACTGTGCTAAAAGAGGTGATATAAGGAAGGAAAAGATTAAAATGGATGAGCGATTAAGGTTGAGTAGAGCCATCCACAGGAAGTCTTGCGGGTTGGCACCCTTCCTAGCAAAGAAGTGACCGAGCAGACTGCAATGCGGGCCACAGTCATAACCTTCACTCACTACATGAAGTTTTGATAATTTTAAGAGTGTGATTAACAAATTCAATCACTTGGGAAAGGCGAACTATTTAGTGCCTTGAAGTGATAATCATGTGTCAGCCCGCTTCATTTCAACATCATTATCTTCACTGAACCTGAAATATGAGCTGAATTACCAAAAGAACACCAATGAACTCTCAACTGAAAACTAAAACATTCTGATTGGTTTCCATGGACATTGTAATCAACCATCTGCAATTCTTTCAATTATTGATTCTGTTATTTTTTGTGTCTGGAATTGTGAAAAGTGGATGCACTGTCCCTCTGATTTACCGAAATGTGTAACGGAATTCATCCACTAAACTCATTTGTTGGACTCAATTCCTTTCACTTCTGTAAAAGAAGATAAGTGATTCTGAGCATATTTTGAACTGGTCAGGCTTCCTCTAGACAAACTCCATTTGGATTTGGTCGGTAATTGCACAAATATTTCACCTGTGATAGACTTTATGAAGGGAAAGGTGTCCTTTGATGTCAAATAAACAGCAGTATCTGATATGAATATTTTGAACTGCATTGTATAAAATTGTTCTCGTGCTATCTCTTTATGTTTGCCATCTAGTGACAAGGCATTAGTGATGCTGGTCATGAATTTATATGCTTGCCTATCTCCCAAAAAATAACATTTTTTATAGAAAAATTAACTCCAATTTTTTGCTTAAGAAAATTCATGCAGTGCTACTTTCTTTGAGCTTGTCTGTGGCACCTAGATCTTATTCTAAACATGACACTGTTTGAAAATAAGCACATATTATTTTGGAAGGCGAATAAGAATATGAAGCAGTAGAACAAGCAATCCACTGGTTACCTACAAGAGAGATAGGAAACAATTTTTTATTTTTTTATTTTTTAAATGTCAACTAAAGAAAAGAAGTAGACTCACCAATCTCTGGAACTACTATTCTCATTTTACTCTCTTCAGAGTTTTAAAGTTTGGATTTAAGTTGGATATGTAATATCATAAAAAATGTGGTACTGGATTCTTAAATTATCAACTTACAGACATGGTGCATGTACTGAGTATCTGTCACTGGTTTATTGAAACTATACATTCTATGTGCCGAACTGGGATAACCCTTTTCTGCTTGTTCCTCCAGCTGTTTGCAGGAAACTTTTTACTCATTGTTAAATTTGAAAAAAGATCTGTTTATTTTTTGTTGTATCCTAAAGGTACAGATTCAGGATCATCACTGTCAATGGCCATGCCTGATTTTTGTTGAAGTTATTTATATTTTTTATGATGGTGAGTAAATTTATTGCAAAGAGAGGGAGAACATAAAATAATCAAGCTGCAAACAAAAGCAGCAGGCCTGAAGGCAGCAAACAGAAATACAATGCTACAAATTAAAAACTAGGGGATAGGGATCTGAAGCTCAATAATAAGATGTTGCAGCCTCACACCTTCCCTAAGTAAGGAATTCACGAGCATGTTGTCAAACTTCTCAGTAAACATTGATGACTTTGTTCTTATTGTTGCTTGGAGAAAACAGTTTGACATAAGTCTTATGCGCCTGTTTAAATGATTCATTGCCCTAAAGACCCACCACCTAGGGCTTCTGAGAAGCACTATTGATGCTCTTCAACTTTAGATTGCTTTTTTGGAAAAGCTTCTGTGTTGTCAGATTGGGCCTTTGACTTAATGGCTACATGCATGGATGGGTGGGTGGGTGGGTGGGTTGGCGGTTAAAGTGGCGCAGCATGCGTGTGTAATCAGCATTCAGAATAACAAAAAGCTGCTGGTTTATTACTGTGAGGGGATTTTAACTTTCAACTAATCTGCCCCTGGTAAACATTAATTATTGCTGTCATTAACTAAATGAAAAGCTATTAAGCTCTGTATGCAGAAAGAGGCAACATTCAGACTTGTTTCTTATTTCCTTAATAAAGGCAGCAATGTATTGGATAATCTGTTTTCCTTAGTGGAAGTGTTTTTTGGTTTGCAAGCTGGTCATTCAAGATACTTAGGGGAGACTTCTTTTTTACTCTTTCGTTTGTTACATGCTGTCTTCTTTCTTTTCTGCTCCATGTTTGCTCATGCACATCAAACTTGGATCCATGTACATATAGTGGATTCTGTCAAGCTTTTGTTTAAACTTGGTTTTTCTAAATTCTTATTCCCTGCTAGTCATAAATTGCATCACTCAGATGGGGGTAGTAGAGGACAAAAGGGACAAAAAAATTGACAACATCGTGTAGAGATTTTTATTTTAAGAGAAAATGAGGATATTGCCTTAAGGAAGTTGAAATCCCTGAAGTTGATTGAAAGGGCAGTTTTATAAATCACTGTTCTGGAAATTTTGCGGAATGACATAGTTCAGATAGTCAGTGTAATGCCCTCAAGGTTGTGATGAGATAGTTGAAGATAGGAGGAATCTTTGTTGTTTTAAGGGATAATTGAGAAGTTGGTTAGCTAATATGGAGTTTTTGGAGTTCAGATAAGCATGTTACCAATTTAATGTATATGAATAGGTTGTTGGTGGTTTTTGTTTTTGTTGTCTATAAACATTCTATAAGGACTTTTTTTTTTAGGTATTGGATTCAATTCTCACTAGGGTATGGGACAAACATTTCAAAAAACGAAAAAATAAAAATCTAAGGTGTTCAACAGCAATGCTAATGCTTCATAGTTTTCTTTTTTGTGGTAATGCAATAATTATTGTTTCCTTTTTTCTGTGTTACTCGTCTTCTTCTCTGCCTCTCTTGCTTCACTGTTGCAGATTTTGCTATATCTGATTGCCTATGTTGCTGGTGCAGATTGGACAGAAGATCTTCAATTTTGGACTTAAGAGTTGAATGCCAGGATTTAGAAAGGTTTTCTATCATCAATCGATTTGCCAGATACCTTGGGCGGGGAAATACAGATGGCGCAGAGAGTTCATCTTCCACCGAAGCTGCAATCCGGAAACCACTTCCACAGAGATATGTGACTGCAATTGCAGTGCCTACCCCTAGAAATCTTCCGGAGGGGGTGCTCTGTCTCTCACTTTAGTCATTAATCAATTGATTTATTCTCTTCTGCCATCAATTTTCCCGTGCATTTCGGAGCTCTTTCTCTCTTATCTTCTATATATATAGTTATATACTAAATTCTGCGCTCTCACTCCAAAAATCAAGTGAAAATGGAAAGGAAAAAGAGATGGTAGATGGGCAGAAGAATCTAGGAGTAAGTCAGTCAGGATATTCAGTTCAGGTCTGTGTATATTCGTGGAAATCAAGGAGATTTGGGTTCCCTCTGGTTTTTGTAGGAGGGAAAAGGGAGGAAGGAATGCCCCAAACTTGTTCATGGGTGTGATTCCATGTGTGGCCCATCATATACAGGATTCCTGGGTCGCTGTACGGTTTGTCCGAATCGACTCCCAATTTACTGGCGCAAGCTTTGTCACTGTTGTAAAGTCAGAAATAGTTCAATTCTTCTTTGTTTAATGGGAATGAAGGCAATTTTCATTCATATTTATAGTATTGTGATGCCAGAACGTGCATTTTTAGAACTTAAAGTGCCTCTCTCAAGCTGACAAAAAGAAAGAATGAGAGAGGAAGCCTGAGGGGCTTTTGAGGTCACTTATAGAGAGGCCCGAGGGGGGGGGGGGGGGGGACTCCCTCCCTCCTCCCACCTACCTCCCACCTTTCTATTTGCAGGAAGGAAAAAGGACTCACTCTATCGGTAATGGCTATGTAACAAAAATTTACTAGTACCGTTTGGATATCTAACCTGAGTCAAAACAGGTAATTACAAATGGGTCAAGTCAGGTTGGGTCAGGTTTGGTGAATTTGAAATCTACAAGCAGTGGGATCATGTATGGATTGGAGTCGATCTGTAGATTAGAATAATTTTTTTTTTATTAATCTTATTAGTAGCTTAGGTGTAATAATAGACAATAATCATGAATGAAGCCAAGATACTAATGGATTGTACAGATGGTGTTTTCAATGGGCTACGTTATGCACTTGGTGTCACATAGTCAATTGAGCATGACATGAGTTTGAAATTGAGATATTGAAAGAGTCATCTAATTAGTAACAAAAGATAATTGGATAATTTAGATCTAATAAAAAACAGAACTCTGAAGCTATTAGTTTGTAATATATGAAGTATAATAAAATATATTATTTATAGTTTACAGAATGCGGTTTCCCGAGGTCGGAATGGTGGCGACGGCGGAGGTCCTTTTTCGGCAACTGCCGGTTAATTTCCCTCGGTTGGAATTCACTTCACCGAGAGTCCTGACCTCCGGTAGGTGGCGTCTCTGAACTCACACGTTCACAGATGGGCCGAGGTGGCCTAACGGGATCCTACTACGTCCAGAGTCTACATTAGCGTGTCTTGTCTTATCTTGTCCATGTAGATGATATTGGAATGTAGGTATCCGTTCTTGATTAAACTAGTCTCTCTCATAAAAGGATGCACAGGCGATTTTCTTTCTATTAAGATTTCGTAAACAGAATGGGTTCTAAAAAGTTTTCACGTTCCAATACCGAGTAGACAGCAGAATCAGTAACCAACCTAATGTCGTCGTCGTCGTCGTCATCATCATCATCATCATCATCATCATCGTCGTCGAATTATTTACATGAAAGAAAGTTGATCCCGATTTTCCATCTTAAGCTTTCCACTGGACAGTCAATCAGCTAGCTGCGAATTTTCCCACAAAAGTGGAGGTTTATCTACTTTTACTAAAAATTGCTTGCGTTTTGTGTTTGATAACAACCTGATATGATCGAAACAACCGGTCGGGTGATCAGACAACCAGATTTGAAGATCCCCAACAATAGTAATGATGAAATCCAATTCACCTTAAAAAAAAAAAAAAAAAATGCCAATAAAATTTTGTGAACAAGAAAATTTTGAAAGGTAAGAGGGTGGATAGATGGGGCATCCTTGATTTCTCATCCAAATCTAGGAAGGTAAGAGGGTGAATGATGGGCCTTGCTGGTATGGTTCAAATTCTAGTAACCTGGACGGCAATCTGCCAATGGAGCTCACAGGTTACAGATACGATCCTTTCCTTTTGGCGGTTTAGCACTGTGAGCTCCATTGGCACATAATTGCTTTTGCTATTTCTGCTCACATCCTTTCCTTTTGGCGGTTTAGCACTGTGAGCTCCATTGGCACATAATTGCTTTTGCTATTTCTGCTCACATCCAAGCACGGAAGGTTCTCATACTTGATATATCTCCTTCTTTTACCTCTTGGGGCGTTTGGATCATCGATGAAGAACTTTTCATTTTTCGCAGAGGATTTATAATATTCAAAAACTCCCTCAGAAAGCTGGCTTGCACTGTAAATGTTCTTCCTTCCCCCCATCATAGGCCGTTGCTAACATTCTCCGGAAATACTCGCTTTTCACTAAAAGTGCTTCGATCTTGGAGACCTTAGGACTTGCATTAGGGTTCGGTTCAATCTTGCGTTCTATCTCGATGCCATACTGCAGAATTACAACGTCGCGATCAAACTTGACACGAAAGTGATTGACCTGAAGCGTGCTTTGGTTTTCCCCGATGCACCCACCGCCATCTGGTCGCTTAATGGGTACCCTTTCTCCGTGTTGCCCTCGTGAGGTCTTTCGTGGCTGAGAAACCTCCAGGTTTTGGGGGAAATTTGCAGCTAGCTGCTTGACTGCAAGAGATAAGTAAGTTAGTTTTTCGTCTCAGAAGTAAAATTTTAGAGTTTCACTAACCAGTGAAATTCAATGAAAAGAAGCCTAAGATGGATCAATCGGGATCAACTTTCTTCCATGTAAATAATTCGATGATGACATGACTCTCGGTGAACCATTTACCTCGGGGCTAAACAACCGAAAAGAACAAGAAGAAAAGAAACATTGACCGTCAGTTACCAGAGAACCTCCGCCGTAGCCACCATTCCGGCCTCGGTAAACCATATTTTGCAGCCTCCATCGGTTACCTTCCTCACCTCCGGGGACTCTCTCCCAACGGCCGAACCCGATTGTTCCCCAAGAAACGAATGTCCGCCCCAATCTCCACACCCCCAGCAGGGAATGCAAACCAAACTTCCGAGACGAAAATGAAGAAAGCGGGAATGCGTTGTATAAATTGATCGACTTCATCTTCGATCCAAACCGCCCCCAAATCTAAAACTTGACCTAATTTTATAAATAAATGAATTAGATTAATATATGATCCATACATAATCTGAATTAATATATGAATGCATTATAAAAGAGAAAATTATATTTTGTGTTTGCAAGTATTGTAACAATGTTTATTTTTATAAACGAAATTATAACACAAGTTATTTAATTATTTATATTAAAATGAGTAAAAAGAGAAAGTGCACTAAATTGATTAATCCATTAGTATGTATTGGTTTACTAAACATAATTATCTAACTTTATTCATGATTATTGTCTATTACACCTAAGCTACTAATAAGATTAATAAAAAAAATTATTCTAATCTACGATCGGCTCCGATCCATACATGATCCCATTGCATGTAGATTTCAAAATCACCAATTCCTCGACCTAACCCAACCTGACTCAACTCATTTGAAATGACTGGTTTTGACTCCGATTAGATATCAAAATAGTACTTGGTGTAAAATTTTGTTACATAGTGTTGATTTTAGGACTCGATCATCTATGATCTTAAGGGTTAGGAGGAAAAAAGGGGACAACTAGAGATGAGAAGATGGGGAGAGATTAGGGCTTGTTGGAATGACCTAATCCTCCCCCTTAAGCTTTGTTTATAGTGGTCAAGAATAAAATAATTATATGTATTCCCTTCACCCTAAATGGTGTGAATATGAAACAAAAAATAAAGGGTTTTACATTAATGACATTGAAGTTTCACCGTATCTTCTAACACTCCCTCTCAAGTTAGTAGTGAGAAAACATCATATATGCCCAACTTGGTATATATAATGGAGAGAACTTTTGAATTGACTGGTTTTGTAAGTATATCAACAAGTTGATTGTGAGAAGAAATATGTGTAAGAGATATAATTCTAACATGTAATTTTTCCTTGACAAAGTGACAGTCCACCTCAATATTCTTAGTTCTCTCGTGGAAGACAGGGTTGGAGGCAATGTCGATTGCAACTTGACTATCACAATGGAGTTCCAATGGCCCTCCATTGTTGAAACCCAACTCTGCTAAGAGGAATTTAACCCAACTTTTGCAAGCTAGTGTATGTCCTTTTATGTTTTTTTCCTTTTGAAGTATGTAACCCTAAGGGCTTTGTAGTTATTATAAACACTTTCACACAATTATAAATACAACCTCAAGGCATGGGGTAGAGCATTCAAGCCTCTTCCTCTTGGCTCAAATTCGTCCTAACACTTCTCTCTCTTGTCTTCTTTTTTCTCTCCCTTGGTTACTTCTCTCATCTCTCCCAAAAACTAAAGTTTATTTCATCTCTCCTTCTCTCGATATCTCTCGTGTTTATATATTAGCCCTAGAAATCAACACAAAAATTCATCAAAAAGCTGCAATTAGAAGCCAAGAAACAGAGGTGTAAATAAAAGAATCATTCCCAAGCACAACGAAAAAATTACACGGAGAGATAGACCCTGCATTCACCATTTGAACAAGCAACTACAACACTAAGAATAGCAAAAAGCACTATCAGGAGCAAGTTTTTCGGACAACTCATTACCAAACTGGCTTGAATCAGACTTCTTCAAGACTGTGAAGGAGGAAGAAATGAGATAGTTCAATTGCAGAGAAAATCAATCTTTCTAGGAGAGAAGAACATAACCATTCTGGGTATTTTCTATCTACGGGTGAGAAATCAAAGGGATCTTCAATCATTCACTCATTGGAAATGGAGAAAAACTCTAGTGATGATTTTTCCCTCCAAAGTATAAAGAAGATGGGGAGGTACGCATCATTTTAGAGGTTTCAGTGAAGAAGGGAAGAAAATGAACAAAAACATCTTGCCAGAAAGAGGGAGGCATTTGTTTTCTAGGGTAGTTAACTGACCATTAGTAGACTTCTTAAAGAAATAGATCGTCAGCTTAAACTTGCAATGAGAATTCAAAATAGAAGCTATGGCAAACACCATGTTGACAATAACCCAATATTTTTTAAACTTCTTCATCATTATAGTTGCCATTGAAGCAATACATAATGTAGAACAATAACACCGGAGATTTTAAAACTACCTGAATCTTACAAATACTAACAAAGTAGAGTTCGAGATTTTACTACTTGAAAATGTTAATTATCTCATAAAATATTTTTAAACATTCACATGACTTTGGCAAAAAAAATTCTCTTTGATAGGATGGATCATACTCAACCAATAAAAAAAATGCATTCATAAACTCCAAATTATGCTCACCATCAAGTATGTTAGTTTCATCTTATTGAAACATCCAAAGAAAGGGACTTTAGTGGTGCATGAATATGATTGATTACTTTTAAAAAAAAATATTTTCTAAGAGCTGACTTAATATATTTCACATAACACTTTCACCATGACACCATCAATTTCTTTAATCTCATTTTGGACAATTAAATTTCACATGGTAGATGTTGTAAATCTAGAGAAAATATAACGAGAAGATCACTCTTGTAATATGTTACTTGTAGCAGCCACAAAGATGTTGTATTATCGTAAAGAGAGTTGATCCAATACTAACAGCCATTTAGTGCAAAATATGTGAAACACTAGTTCAACCATTCGATCATGATCAACGGCTGTTTCGCATGTTTCACACCAAATGACTTTTCATATTGGATCAGCCCTCTTATCATAAATATCTAAATATGCAACTCTCGTGAATTCTCATAGACTGAATAACCCGGAAGAACCATGTATATTAGCTCTTTTTTATTCTTTTTTTTTTTAAAATTTCCTCCATGAACGATTCATTACACAGAAGGACTTCCCCTACATGATGCATCGTGTCTAGGGATCCAATGTAGTTTCTAGGGATCTTAATCTTGCTCGCTGGTTACATAAGAAAAATACCACTCTAAAGCATACGATTTCATGGATATTTCTGCAACAGAATATAAAATCCTTGAAAAAGCTCCTCGGAGAATACAACATGGAAGACTCCAGGAAACGAATTAGGATCTGCGTCAAAAGTCAACTGGCCACGAATTTCATCAAACAAGAAAGGAACTTGAGAGAGGCAGAGAAAGGGCCGCAGAGATGCAGAGACAGGCCATTTCCAAACCTGCAAGATGCTTCCCAAGTTCAGTTCCCACACTGCTGTATCCTCTCTTTTTCGCTATATTTATGTCACCAATCATCATCATTACACACATTGCTTCCCCCTTCAGCGTTTTCACCTTATCGCCCTCCATTCAGAACCATGTATCCCACTTACAGAGCCAAGTAGGTCTTCTGCTGAAACAGATTCACACTGAAGAAGGGGAATCAAAGATCGTCTTCAAATATTCCGAGCAAGTGCTCGCAATTGCAGTATCATTGGACAAGCTTTCAGATGCTTTATCCCATCTGTATCAAGCCCCAGTTGCAGAGTGGAACAACATGAGCACAGTGGAATTTGGGGATTTCAGCCAAAATGGAGAAGAAGATGAGTATGAAGAAGGATTACTTACCCACCAAGCCCTGTTCAACTCGGATGAGTTTTATAACTACACTTCACCGAAACCCAACAGAAATGGCAAAAAGAACTTCCTGGGGGTTGATACAGTTAATCCATCAGTAGGATCAGCTTGTGCAAGTCTTGCCTCAGATGTGGAACGATTTATGGGTTATAAAGCTTATGGTTCCTGCCCAGATGACTGGATCGTCGCTCAGAAACTTATGGTGGCTGGTTGTGATCCTCTGCCAAGAAGAAGATGTTTCTCAAAGTCTCCACCTCACTATACCAAGCCACTCCCAGTTAATTCCTCTCTATGGAATCTGCCTGATGACAAAAATGTCCTTTGGACTCACTACAAATGTAAGAGGTTCTCTTGCTTAGTGTCAAAGGAAACCACAGGTAAAAGGGGTTTCTTCAAGTGTGCTGACTGCTTCAATCTCACTAGTAGAGGTTGGGAGGTCCCCATAAATGAGTCTGTCTCAGCTGAATTTACCATTGATGAGGTTCTTCAACTGAAGCCAGGGGAGATCCGTATTGGATTGAATTTCAGCCCAACAACTGGAAATTTTGCAGCCATTATGAGGGAAAGAAATGTAAACATTGCTACAGCAACTCTCAATCTTGGAGCTCCCTATAATGAGGTAATTGCCCAGAGAGGTCTTCTTCCACTCTATGTTTCAGTGGGTTCTAGATTGCCATTCTTTGATAACACATTGGATATTGTTCACTCTACATTATTCTTGGATGGGTGGATAGGAATTGAGCTCCTACAGTATGTGTTGCTTGATTGGGACAGAGTTCTTAGGCCGAAAGGCATTCTCTGGATAGACAGGTTCTTTTGCAGTGCAGATGATATGGCACTATACTTGAAGGACTTTGAAAAACTAAAATACAAGAAGCTGATATGGAGAGTAGTACCAAAGACAGACAAGTTGGGAGATGAACTCTTTTTCTCTGCCATCCTGGAAAAGCCTTTAAGATATTAGACTGTACTAGTTGTAGCAATACGCAAAATTGTAAATCAAGGACTGGCTATCCAGTTTCTATGGCCCGATGCAAACAATTTTTATCTCCACAACAGACAACAATACCATTTCTGACAAGGGCATTTATCAATATCATCATTAGAACAGCAAATTTGTATCATTCACTGAATTTATCATCCCTGTCAAAAAAGATATACTCTTAACAGTACAAAATGAGATTCACCAGTGGTTTTTCAACACCAATTTACTCTTGGAACCATCCATGCAGCAAAATTCTTCAAAAAATACAACATCTTTGACTTGTACATTGCATGCCGGAGAAGATGATTCAATCCAATTCCATATTATTCAATTAGTACATATAAGAATGACCATACAGTGAATGGTAACAAAACTGTTAACATTCTTTTTCCAAATGAAACATTAGATATTATCAAAAACTCATTTGTTAAAGATCATTTAGTGCAGCGTCTTGAATGTGATGCTGATCTTCTCGAATATCTAGAAAATTTCCTTCCAAAACCGGACTGACCTGTCACTCCCACAAGTAACAAACACAGCCTCTGTTGGTGAGTGCTCGACCCACCTAGGTGCACCTATGTGGTTGGATGGCCACCTAGCAACTTTTTCAGCAGTCAGGGCATCCCAAATAACAACCTGCAACAATTCTTTTCGTATCAATTAAATCCACAGCATTTACATCTTAAAACACTAAAAAGACAAGACTACTTACCTCATTGCTTGGCTCATCGATTGATAGAACAAACTCTTCAGTTTCATTGAAAACAGCCTGCAAGCAGTTACAGGAGAAATAGAGCACAAATGTTTTAAGAACAGAGCCAATCCTTTTCCATAGAAGAAGATAAAATTTGAGGAATTAAGCCTTACATATTGTGGAATGGTACGTTGTACTCCCCTCCCATGGAAACATGTTGTATAGGTTTAATATATTTTGTTTAATGTTTTATCTTCTAACAGTTAGCCTCCCATAACACTTGCTATGGACCTTATCTGTCCTATTTACTATCTTGATGCACCAGCAATGCCTCACCAAGCTCTGGTCAGGATCTAGGTAGGGAATAGTGGGCCTGTACTAGTAAGGAAGCGGAGCAGAGGCCCCGTCTTATCAAAGAGTGAAATATGCAGCCAACCCAATAAGTAAGTTAAACATGATGGACCCATACAAAAGAGTAAGACAGATAGTTGGGGCCCTCGAGAGAGCAAAATAAAATTAGAGACGAGACTAAAACATTACAGAAATGATAGCATAATAGCAAAGACTAACAGAGGTAGAGTAGTTAAATAAGAAGATGAAAGAAGTAACAATCCAATCCAATCCAATCCAATTTTCCTCAAATTGGATGAAAGAGGTTTTTATCCTCAGCACTGGCTCCAAAATGGTGCTTATCTTAGAAATGTTCGCTGAAGAATAATAAGGGCAAAGATTTCAAACCTGGCAACGTAGTTGTGTATGCATAGCTCCATTGTACTGCTTTACTAATTTTCCAGTGCCCACCTCCCATAGCTTTGCTGTTGAGTCCTTCCCACAAGAAAGGATGAACCTGGATATGAGCTACTGCAACTTAGACGTGCGTAAAAAGGTGTTTATCACAAAACTCAATTTCCTTTTATTTTGTCCATAATAAATAGTAATCCATCTGGAATAATTCCTCATCAATTAAAAAAGAAAAAAAGACATTGCAAGAAAATATCATGCTCAGAAAGCAAATAATTCAGGATTCATGGAGGCAACACCAAATTGTGTTTATAAATGGAGACAATAGAACCATTAGAAGCAAGCCAAAGTTAGGATTCAACACATGAAAAATTAAGTGAGGAATGTGTCCTAAGTTAATCATATTTAGTCCTAAAAAGCAGAGGTTGTTGATTTTGGGACAGGATTGAGTCAACAAGGCCAAAACAGATTCAATACAGGGCAGGGTCCAATTAGCACTTTCACATGTTATCAAATGGATATATTGCATAACATATGTAAATCCTAAAAAATGCTTTCTTTCGGCCTAATACTATAAAAGAGTACGAAAAGAAATAGGTGAACTTTGGGACAATTCAGATTAACTTGTGAATAATACAAGAACATCACTATTCATAAAATGTCTGGTCTGAATTGAGGCACCTCAGCCTTTTCAAAGAAAGCAAGCCTTGTTTCTAGTGCCTGAGGTTGCAGGTGAAAGTCAGCCAACTTTCCTTTTTTATTCTTTTTTGGGTGGGGGTGGGGGGAGGGAGTAGTAGCAGAAAGTTAGCCACCTGCTCATACACTTAAGAGTCTTCTTATTTAGGTCGTCTATTCCCTGTTTCCTTGGGATAGCAGATCATCCAGGTATCAAAACCCACCCTGATTCAATACTTCACAATAAATCAGTCAAATAGAAGACGAGTATGGGACAGTTTTTGCGTACAACTGAACCTTCCTAACAATGAAGAACATCAGTTCTCACGAACTGAAGCTGAAAATGCCTAAAACAATTTCAGATTTTTCTTTTTCTTAAATGATCAGAATATGGTATCTCAGGTCAATAAAAATGCTCTACCTTTGGTCTTTGGTAAAACTCGCACAGGTGGCTTCTGCAGAACCATGTGCCCCAACAATAGAACGCACACATTTTGAAGTTACACCATCCCACACTCGTACAACACCGTCTTTAGAAGCAGTCACATACAAAGCACCAGTACATGAGTACCGCACCTAAGTATGCAGAGATGTCTTATATAATTAGCTGACTGATTAATCTGAAAAACCTCACAAAGTATGTTCATTTTGATTTTTTAATGGTCAATGTACATAATGAATGTTCCACAGATGCACATAAAAAGTCATATTTGAAAGATTCATTCAAGTTGCAGACCATCAATCTATAAATCAACACATGGCATTACTTTCAATTTATAATAACTGTAAGAGATTGATCATGCCTGGTTGATTGCAGCATTCATGTTTAGCTCTTGCACACTTGATGACAGGTAACACTGAAAAGTATTGACATCATACAGATGGGGAATTGGATGATCTGTACCTGCAAACACATCACCATCATCATGAGTTAAGAAAGCATTGCTTGTTCTTAGTTGATGATGATCACGGTGATAATTAATGCAGGGAAATTATACCTGCCAGAAGAAAATCCCCTGAAGGATGAAAAGCTACAGATCGCACATTATGAGTATCCTGTAACCATTAGCACAAAAAAAGAATATAATCACCTTATTACTAGAGCTATGTTTTCCATTCTTGACCAGTGAAAAATATCTCAACAACAGAAAAACATTCCAACAACATGGCCAAACCTGTATGACTCTGAAAGCCCTTCTTGCAACTGTTTTTGAAAAATCAAAGAACCTGAAAGATGTTCAACAAATGCAAATCTATATTTCATGACAGAGGTAAAACTTCTTTCGTACTTTTCTACTTTGATTTTTGTGCAAATTACACATTAAGATTACAAACATTGAATAAAAACGCATATCACAAAATATGAAACGTTAATGTGAGAGGACCATACTTTATGGTGTGATCCTTTGCCCCAGATATCAGCACCATATTTTGAGGATGGAAATCCAAATCGTTGATTGGCTGCAACTATACAGCTCAAGTTTTAGAAAAGTAAAGTGGATCTCTAACAGCTGAACAATTGAAACAATCGACTCATGAAAATAAAAGTAAAAATAGTTAATGCCAAGATGTTGGAGAAATAGGTTACTTGCAAATGATCATAAAACGTCCTGATAACAGATCGAACAGGGCCATCCCTTGAATCTGGCATCATCATTTGCTTGATCTTTGCAATCTATAATGACATCAAACATGTCAAAGCAGTTGCAAAATAAAAGCAAAACGGACATACACAAAGACATGGGAAGCAGGGGAAGAGACAGCTGTGCCGTATTAACTAACACACCTCAAAGAGCTTAATTGATTGGTCTGCACTACCAGTTGCAAGGAATTGACCATCTGGACTGAATCTTGCACACCTGGCAATGTTCTAATAAACTGAACTGAATTAGAAACAGTTGTTCATTACAATGGATGAATGATAGTGAAAGAAAAAAACGTTATGCTTTATAAAGGTCTTAGATACCTTATGCTCTGATACATGTCTGGTCTCATGCTTTGCAAAACTCTTAGATGAACCTTTTGTATCCTGGACCATACTGGTTCAAAAATAATTACACTTTTGTTACATTTCAAGTAAAACAAACTACCTCTTTGAGCTTAAAAAAAGTCTGGTACACTGACAAACAACTATCCAAATGACCGATGTTTTAAGAATATGAAATTTTTTAATCAAAGAATCATTACATATACATTGTTTTCTAGGAAAATACAAACAATCAGCTAAAATTTTCATTAGATAACATAAACCCTGTCCAATATATAATAAAACACTGCTGGGTTGGAGAGATTATGAGAGGAGAAAGAGAAAAAAAGTAGGGCTAAACATCCAGCAATTAGAAAAAATGTCAAACCCTAAGTGAATGATTTACTCATCTGTCTTTTAAAATAAGGTCATTAAAATTAATGCGTTCATAGGACTGTCATCCTCAATGGATTTCCTTAATTAATGTTTTTCAGCCAACTGGAGGTCTGGAGTAGTGAAGCATTGGAGACACAGTAACTTGAGTTGCACTCTGAATTAAGTTATTGGATTCTGTTGGGTCTGCCTGTTTGACACTTTAAAATGAGAGAACCATCTCTCCTGACTTGCACAATTTATTTCATTGAGATATTTATAGTGGATTTAGTTGCATCAAGCACTAAATTTACCTTATGCTCGGGTTCATATTCTTATCTGTAATGTCAATTTTATGGAGAAAGGATGAAAAGATAGATCAATAGACAAAATAGCCAAGACATGGCTCCATATCATAAAAATAAAATAAAACTAGAGACTAAAATCAAGTTATTAAGTATAATAAGCAGTACAAATGATCTCCTTCTAAACTATACTCCAGTATTTTAGAGGACTGCAATCACCAGGGATACAAAGATCAGCTACCTGAAATCAACAGCATGAACAGGAGCAGTAGGGACGGAGCCGTATGCGGCAGTTGCAGCTAATGTGGAATCAAACATAGTAGCGGGAGAAAGCCCCCTTGATAGTTCATCTCTTTCCACTGCAAGACCCTGTTAACATGTCAGAACCCCACTGAGCAATTGACAAGCAAGTCAAATACTAGTGCCTTTTGCTTCGAAAATCTAACCTTAGAGACAAGGTCAAGGAGCCTGTGTGGCGGAATTTCCACATTCAAGGGTGTCATGGTCGCTGTAGCAACAGCAGCCGCAGCCTGTACAAGAAATAGCAGTCAGAAAAATAAATGATTAAAGAAAATCCAATACGGGAAGGACAGAATTGTTGCCTGGTTAAGATCCTGATCACGAAGATGCGAAACAATGAATGTGCTAACTTGGCGAAGAAGCTTCCCATCCTGTAAGGTCTGCTCCAGACCGGAGTCCGTTGGAGCACTCATGTAGCTTGTAAACTTCCAAGTTCCTTAAACCTTGTCAATTGGAAAAACTGCCTCCCTCTCAGAGCCCCGCTGCTTAAACAAGTCTACTTTCTCGAAACCTCATCTTTGAGCTACCGAAGCATGTTATAGAACCAGAATCCTTTCAAATTAAAACCCCAATATCCACGAAACTGATTGACGTATTTTCTATTCATTCACCTCGGTCCATATTTCTTGCCGTTATTCTATTCGAGAAAAAGAAAAACCTAGCTCTTTCAGTTCAAATGGCAAATACCGTTTACTGGAGCGCTGCCATGTCTTTAGGACAGTCCTCTTACCGATTATCCTACCCAATTGCTGCAACCCTTTTTTTGCGTTTAGCGCACACGACCAGTATGGCAACTCGCATTCGTGTCTGCAACCTTTTTACAATTATGAATAGATTCTTCAGGACATTAACCATTCTTAACGAATCCCTTTTGGTCAGTAGTTCTCACTATTTTTTTTATCGATTTTCCACCTATTCATCATCAATTCAGTGATGTAAATCCGATATTAAATTAGCTGGTAAAGTAGTGTGCATTTGCTTTTGCTTGCTTGCTTGTGCATTTGGTCCCTTTGTGGAATTCAATTCACTAGGCTGGAATTCAGTAATGCGATATAAGTTGACTGGTCACATATTTGAAACACATTATCTAGAGAAATTAGATCATCCTTGACTTTAAACGTAATCTTTTGTCTAGCTGACTTCTTTCTCTTGCATACTAACCCTCCCTAGGAAGTTTCAGGAGAACTGTACTTGAAGCACACCAAATATCCCAGTTCCGCAGTGAAAAAGCTAGTGAGAGCAAGTAATGAACACGGAACTTTCCACCTTGTCCCCTCTTATTGAACTTGAAACTTAAAATGGAATGTCTGCCAACATATTTAAATGAAAAAAAAATAAAAAATCAGCACTGACTTGAAAACAATTACATTTGATCTCCAGCTTCTCTATTAAAAAATGGGTGGTCAGCGGGCCAGTGTCAAATTTCGCAAAACACTACCTGAAGCAAGTGGCCTTCTATGAAACCATCTTCTTCTACAATCAGCTTGTTGAACAATCCAGAGTTTCAATAGTGAAGGTAAGAGAAGCAGCAATAGGGTAACCATTACACTAACTTACAGTAAACGCTCTTCATCTTTTGAACATAAGCGCTCTGTCAAAGGAAAATATACCAAAAATCAATACTCTAGTTGATTGAAAGTTGAAAAGCAATCAAGAGTAAAGAGCAACAGGCCAAGAGTACCACTAGTAAAACAGTTTGTGTACTGAGAAAAAAATTTCTTTTGGTAAATGAATTTAATAAGAAGTCAAATTAGTGTTACTTCCCACCAGATATAGCAAATTGTTGGAAGTAATTATAAATCCATATAATTGTCATAAATGAAGATTGAAAAGTCCTTACTTAGGTATTCGTATGCTAATATCATGGAGGTTCCCCAGGCTGACATGCTGAAAAACCTAGGACCCAAGCCTCTATAGAAGCCTTGCCATCCATCCTCTGCTATCAATGTTTTGACAACTTGTCTGACGCTTTCTCTTTTCTCATGCTCCATGACCTGCCCACAAGATTAGACAACAATATTCACAAAGTGAACAGCTTGTCAGTTTTCATAAATATAGCCTAACTAGAGACATACTATACAAAATTTCTTTTTGGAAAGCTATCCAACACTAATATGCACAAAGATCACGACAACAACCTGTAGACGAGTCTTAATAGTGTCCAGAGGAGTTGTTGCACAAGATGCCACTGCACCTGCAACAATCCCTCCAGTGGCCTGAACACCGATTATCATCCCCTGGTTTGGAGGAGTTTGTAGTTTACTATCAGTCCCATGTCCCAATAGCCTGCCCAGGATCACCAAAGCAATGGGTATGTGAAGAGGAGTATCATACAAATTTTCAGTTGAAAAAGTGGGTACTAGGTTATGAGCATTTGTTCCATTATTTTAGCATTTATCATCTTACCTCCATATGAAGCGTTGACTTGAACCATAACTGGCCCACCATATAGCACTGGATGGTGAATATGTCACCACTGACAAGCCAAAGCCTCGATATAAACCTCGGATTCCCTCTGCTTTAAGAATTTTACGAGCAACATCTAGTCCACCATTATACTTTGCATAACCCGAATATCCTTGCACCATCAACCTTTGGCTAACCTAATGACATTAATTTGTTGTTCTCTCAGTATTAATCAACTGGGTTGTCAGTAATAAAACTAGGCAACCTGCTAGAGGCCCAGATTAATCCGTATACCACAAAAGCTCCACTATATAAAATATCATAGCAAATTATTCTAAAATGTTATTAGCCAATTATTTTATTTTGAGAACTATTAGCCAATTATGATCATCTGATCATCAATATTTTGAGACAACTATGTAGGGAGATGTTAACTAATAAAAATATACAGATTCCTAGCTAAACCGGATCTTACCATATGACTGTAACAGTACACAGCTTTCATAATTTTATCAGGCCTAGCTCATTGACAGAGCTGTTTTGATATACCCCGACAACAGTAATACGAATTTTCAAACCAAAATGATGAAAGCGACGAACCTTTTGGTACCGAAATATCCCAACAACAGTAATACAGATTTCCAAACCAAAAGGAAGAAATCGACAAACCTTCTGGTATCTATATAGCCCAACCATGATAATACGGATTTCCAGCCAATGGAAATAAATCGACGACCCTACACTGCTGAAATCGAAATAACGGAAACTCCTATGTCGAAATCGATATAGAACTCACCGGAATTAGTCACCGATAACCCTGGTATTCGAGAGAGCAGTACTCTCCCTGAGCCACGCTCTGAAGACAAATCGACGCCTCCCCTTCTCTCCCTCTACTGTCTCTCTAAATTCCCTCCCGAAACTATGAAAATCATAAAATTCCAAAAATGCCCCCCGTCTACCCTTAATCATTGTTAATGCCACTAATTATCCTTCAGCCGTTGTTTACTCCATCTAAAGTAAGTAACCTAATTTGGGGTCTATCATGTTCATGAAGCATATAAAACGAGAAGACTATTTTAGCCAGCAACTTGTGCAATAAACATTACTTCCACCACCCACACTCAACAACCAGAGTAAAAGAGATCAACCACCACGAGGAACATCTAACCCACCCAGAGTGAAATTAGAGTTCATCAAAGCACTGAAATGGTTCATGTGAAAGTGAACGGACATGTTTCACAGGTTTATTTGGGAGAGAGATAAAATTGATAAAAATGTGAAAAGAAAGATCATAGAAGAAAAAAATTACCACATCTATTGGCACAAATACTGCTTGGGACATCAGAGATGCTGTCATGCCAGCAACTCCATTGGCTATAGCTGCTTGTGTCGGTTCAGAGTATTTAAACGGTTCAATCATTTTGAAAGCTGCTATCTTTGTAGTCTCTAAAGAAGTAAGAAAAATTATTCTTGCTGGAATTGCACCAGTAATAACCGTACCAAAACCTCTGTAAAGACCTGGAATGCCATCTGCCTTTAATATGCCTCTAACAACTGAAGATGCATTTTTCTCTGCTACATCTTTCATAGCAACTTGCATTCTGGTCTTTACAACAGAAACTGGGTATAATGCCAGAGTGACACCTGTAAAGAGTCCAGCTCCTACAACATAAAATTTAGTTTTATCAAGCCTGCAGGAAAGAACAGGATATGTATTAGTAACAAAGTTCTAATAAAGTTGTATAACAAAATAATAATAACAATAATGATAGACTTGCTTGATTCAGAAGACCCGATTCAAGTTACAACTAATAGTCATCAAATCCACATTCACCAGTGGTTTCAACATAAAACTATCCTCAAAATTCTAAAGTATAGCTTCTTTATCATTTTTCAGTATCACTTCATCGCTATGATTTCCTCTTTTTGGCTTAGCAAAAATGACTTAAAACCACTAGCTCGAAAATGTAACCAATTGGAAGATAGATTTTTTCAAACTTGCTCCTGTCCATACCAGCCCAAACAGGTAATTGGAGCAAATTCCATACATTCAGACCTGAAACCACTCTAAGTTCGGTCAAGCCAACATCATAAAAAGCCATATGCTTCAAGTTAATATTTTAGCCCCATGTACCACAAGGGGGAAATCATTTTTCATGCAAACCTTCGAGGCATAGCAAGCCATGACCAACCCTGGTACCTGCTCTTCCAATGAAAACCAATGTTGCTCCAACCTAATTACTGTATCTGTTTCCACTACCCTCTAAGGCTTACATGATGATAACCAGTTCACATTGGAGTTTAGACTCCCCTTTTAACACCACCACATATGTGAAAAGGCCCATAAAATCCATAAACCCATGACGGGGTCAGTGCAATCATAAGGAACTCAAAAAACACATACTCCTTACATACATGAAGAAAAGAAATGTACTGCTTGATTCTAGAGAAACCCTCCTGACCATCTTGAGGGAAACAGGAATAATATCAATAACAGCAAGCAGCAACTCAGTTATATAAAAATACAACACTCTCACATTAGGCACGTCATTGTCAAGATTTCAAGAGGAAAAAGAAAGAACAATCGCAATAAGACTCTGCAGCGACTCAGTTACTTGTTACCTACCCAGCTAGACTTCTGCACAACATACTCAAAGTAATTCAAGACGAACTAGCTGCCCTGAATTTCCAAAGAAGATAACTATCGTCTTCCCCCTGTTTTCGTGTTAGAAACAAGAAATATATGAAGAAATATCTTAGAATCAGTATGGGCAGGAGCAAGTTTGATCAAGAAGTACATGATCATGTAAGAAAATCTAGAATCTTACTCGCAATAAGCACATGGTCAAACTCCCAGTAAGCACACGATCAAGAATCTTACTCATGGGTGCAAAGAGACACCCCTCAAGACTTTGACCAAACTTCCGTTTGCTCATTTATATTTCCAATTTCTGACAAGTTTACGATTATGCAAATAGAAATAGCAAATGCAAAAAGACAGAGTAACACAAATCATCGCGAAATGGGTAAAGAAATAAATCGAGTAAATATCAGTAAAAAAATATGAAGCCTCCATAGAAATCAATTGTTCTGCTAGAACAGCTAAAAATCACCACAAACGTCAAATCTATTGCTTTTAAAAACAGACAGAAATCTGAAGAAGCAGTGAAGATAAAAACAAAAAATGGAAAAAAAATAAATGATTAAAGTTTATAAAGAAGCACTGAACCCACTTGTCCCAATTTATTTCTGTCTTGTCCAACACTTGAGCTCCAGAGGGCGAAGAATCCATGGCTAACGTGTGTTAATCAAGCTTGCCAAGCGCTTCAACTGGCGAAAAAGAACAAAGACAACAACCGAACAAAAACCGGTCTGGTGTTTTGGATAAATACCAGCCTCAAGAAGTGGAGGAGATGAGAGTTCGAAGTTGTCGGCTTCGAAATTTTTCCTTGTCGAACAAGAAAGAGGAAGGACAAAGAGCATGAACACCGGGACGAGGCGGGCGCGCCGCCGAACAGGTCAGACATTTTTATTAGTGAAAAGGGCATTTTGGACATAATAATTAGCTCGCAGCTATACAATAAGATCCAGACGGTTGATCGATAGTTCCCGCGCCATGACCTGGTCCAATTTGACGTGGACCTCATTAGAATCAGTAATCACCCGAGACCGGTTTGCTTTAGTTTGACTTTGTACAGTCAAACTTCCCTCTTTGACCCCGCCATCAGCTCTTTTTCATTTTCACTGAGAAAGGGTAAAATAAACTAAAGCTAGGGGGGATATGTCCTTGGAACGTATGTAGATTATTTATTAAATAAAATATTTTGATATATCTAATTATCAAAAAATTAAATTAATATTAGTTAATAAATAAAATATATTAAATATAATAATTAAATAAATGTTTAATTTTATATTATTAAATTTGTAATTAAATTTTAATTTTGTAATATCTAAATATAAAATAATTATACAAATATCATACTACATAGCATACTAATAAAAATAAAAATAATACAAATATAACTCAACCTCTTTTTTAATATAAAAAATTATATATGTTTATACAAAAGTACAACACAAAAAATATTTAGTGGCGTTAAAACATAATAGTTAATAATTTTGCCACATTTGAATTGCTAAAACATCTTGATAATATGATATTCTTGAAGATTGTACTGCGGACTCCTTTTGAGTACGTGTGACTAGAATAAATTATAAAAAATAAAAAATAACATAAGTGAATATAATAAATAAATAAATTATTTTTTAATAACATAAGATATGTTTTAACATTAAAAACCACTAATTTAATACAATAATAAAAAAATTAATATAATAAATAAATATATATTTATCAATAACATAATATATTTTTATGTATTATTAATTAATAATATATTGTTACAAAATTTAAAACCATTGGTTTAGTTAATTATAGCAATGGGATAATTAAACCAAAATAATTTATCAAATATTTATTTTAACAATATTTTAATTATGACTATTAAATCACTAATTTAATATAGTAATTATAAAATAAATATATTAAAAAATAAAAATAATTATTTTTTAATAAAAAATATAAATTATTACGACCGTTTAATTTTTCCTAACTTAGGAAAAATTAAACTATCGTCTTCCTCACGGTGCGCGTCGTCTTCCTCAACGGTGGGAGACTACGGCGACGGGCCAGCGGGCTACAGAGACGAACGCGGCGGGTCAACGGTCAACAGTGACGGAGGTGGCGCTCTAACGGTACGCTGAGAGGGAGAAGAGAGGGAGGCCAAGAGGCTCTGCGACAAAGGCTCGGTCTCCCGTGCTCTGTGACGGAGGTCGAGAGGGAGAGGAGAGAGAGGCCAAGAGAGAAGATAAGTTGAAGTAGGGCGATTGAAGTTGCCGAAGGTCGCGAGAGAGAAATTTTTTTTCTATGAAACCTTATTCGATAGAGGTTCCTTTCCGACAGCCCGAGCCCGAGATGTATTTGAGCGATGGTAAGTGAAATCAGAGCTCGACCCCTCTGATTTCACTTACATCGTTTTATGCCTGAAACGGGATAAAGCAAAATACAACTGTATTTCACTTTCCCCCGTTACTTACGGTTTGCACTAACGCGTTTCGGCCCACTTTCCCATTTCACTTACGCTGCGCACTAACAGGCCCTAGTGAATTGATGATTGTTACGTACAAAATATACCAATGGATTATGTAGGTATTTTATGTAAAATATATAATATTAAAAATTCAATTTTATTTAAAATAAATGATGATTGTTACGTACAAAATATACCAATGGATTATGTAGGTATTTTATGTAAAATATATAATATTAAAAATTCAATTTTATTTAAAATAAATGCATATACCTTTTAGTCTTAAAAATATACCTTGTTTTCAAAAATAAGGTGTATACATAAATTGTCGGTAACATTGAATTGGGTGGTGTTAAATATGAAACATACTTTCAGTTTTGCAACTGAGATATATTTGCTATTTTTTATTATTATAGTGATAAGTACTTACGATGTTTTTCTCTTGATCAAGTCGCCCCTTAGAGATTGCCTCTTCCCGTATTTTCAGTGTCTAGAGATAGAGCGGTGGCTTCTCTTTTAAAATTTTTTTGTTGAATTTATAGAAAAGAAAAAAACTTCATTGACTTTATGTAATTAGAGTACATAAACCCCTATTTATAATAGAGGAAAGTAGTAGAGTCTAATTACAATTAAACTATCTTTGTCCTAGTTATACGCAAACTCTAACACTTAATGATAAGTCCTAACATAACTAAATAAATCAACATAAATAAAAGACTAACATAACTAAAACATTTTTAAACTAAAACTCTTATGTGAGACCTCCTTCCATAATAATTGTGGCTCTGTAAGACTTCTTATTGTGAAAGTCATATAAGACTTCCACATTTGCTCTTCAACGCTCTCCTTCAAGGTGGAGTTATAACTTCAGCTTGCAATGAAAATGATTTTTTGTCTTCAATTTTCTTTTGCTAAAAAAAATTCTTGACAAATACAATTCTTCATAGATGCAAAAACTTCGTATTGTGTGCTCCCCTTTCTTGAACTTTTTGGTCACATAAAAATTACCACAACATATGGAATAAAATACTTCTTTCTTGTACATCTTCTTCTACTTCTCCTCTTCAAGTTAGGAGATAATGACAGTGATCCCAACTTGAACCAAATAATATAGATGTAGTAATAAGCTACTCCATCACGATGTCCCAACCCGGGCACCAACTTTCAAAGGTAGAAATGGGTGATAAGTGGGTAATGTCTGTCATTCACAAGATAACGATAAAAGACCACAAATACATATAAAAAGTCTCAATGGATTTAAAACACCCATATATATGTATGTATATAAACGTAAACCAACCAAAGCAACACACAAGTGGTTGGCCCAGAGGAGTATCTGTGAGTTAAATAAATGATGGTAAGATAAGGTTGCCAAATAACCTGGGTAATGGGTAAAGAGGAAAATAAGATGTTGAGGCCACTGTGTGCTTTATTTTTCTAAGAAATTCAAATTCCGCATCAGACGAACCAATGCCGACAATAATTAGCAAATAATGAACCCAAGGCAAACAACCGAAGAGTTCTTCTTCAAAAATAAAGTCTCAATTAAAGAGACACAATAGTAGCAACAAAAATGGGCTAATGCCCAAATAACAAGTACCACATGTGCAATTGTATAGCAGTAGATAACCAATAAATAATAGAAGTCCTTAAGGGTAATAAGGACACATGAAATAGTCCGCAACGAGTTCATCAGTAAATAAGGAAGTTGCACCAAAATAGTATGTTGGAACCGAGTGATAATCCAAGATAATAATTTAGCCAGAGATAGAGAATCGAGTCGCGCTGAGTCAAATAGTAGACTAATATAGCCGAGTTGTGGAAGAAATAGGTATAGAACTCTAGACCCGGACACGTATAACTGAGGCAGAAAATAAGTGGACTGAGTCAAATTGACCCGGACCCGAGTTGACCAAGACCGGGTTGAGCCGAGTTAACTCGACAGAACATAAGCAAAGCTTAGGCGATAGCATCACTGGGTTAATTCAGCCCGGTCTGGGTTGGGTTGGCAAGGTCCGGCACTCGATTAAATCAAGTTTCCTAACTTAGGAAACTTGATATTCAACAACAGATCTTCTTCTTCCCCACAATGTCGCGACGATTCAATTTTTTTTTCCAGATTCTAGACTCTCTAAAAGGAAATAAAAACTGGAAGGCAGTGATAAGTGGAGATTAAGAGGGCCAGTGATTTTTTTGTTTTGAGAATTGCTCTCCTTTCTCTGCTTCCCATGTTAGAGATCATAGAAGATTCACTTGCCCAAGGATTTCAAGGAAAAAAGACAAGAAAAAATGTTTTTTTTTTTCTATTGAGTTTGGCGCCATTGAAGGAAGTAATCCTCTTTTGGTCAACCACAATTTTTGTGAGATTTGTTAGCATTTGGAAATATTACAAGAATCTAATTTGATATCTTTGAGTATTAAGATCAAGGAAAGATTGTTTTTTCATAAATGGTGCCATACTACAAGGGAAAATTTTCTTATTTATATTTGGAAGTGGCTGATTTGTGAAAGATGATCATGATTTGGTGGATAATTTGATTATCATTTTTTAAGAAAGTGATTATCTTCTATGATCAAGATGGACCATCTGTTGCTTCTATTGTTGCAGAGTCCGATCACCCCCCCATCCCCCCTCATATGATCACTTGACTATGATGCCCACGCCCGCAATTGCTAATCAACCCTCTTACAATGACTTCACCATGCTTGCACCGGTATCATGTCTTACTGATCAACTCTCAGATGATCTTCGGAGCCTGATTTCCTAAACCCGGCCACAAAATTCACATATCTTCTAGGTGACATCGATTATTGATTCATGGTCATTTCAGCCACCAAGCTTTAAGTACCAATGATCAATTCGTTTATTCGTTTATACATTTATTTTGTTCTTGCTTAAAGTCAAAGTCATTAATTTACATTAATTTTTGTAAGAGGATGAAGTTGTTAGTATATCTATGTGCATTGATAATTAGAACCACTGTTTATCAATGAAATGCAAAAAGACATTGATTGATACTTTAATTAATTTGCTCGTGTACTTGTTGAAAGAGATAACGATCAAATCATGGAGTTATAATTAAGCTACACATGATCGATATAATGGCCTCCAACATTAATCTACAAAACAAATTATATTGTATAACACTAACCATATTAATCTTAGGCAAAGGCACGTAGAGTAACTTGTAATCAGTCTGCATGACACAATTAAATCAATCTCATTTTAATCTACTAAACATGTTATATTGCATAACACTAACCATATATGGAGTTCATTTTTGTAGTAGTTGGGTGAGAAGGATTGATAATTGATGCTTGCATTTTGATGTTCACATAAGATGCACGAAACGAGATTGTTGTCCCAAGAGGTAATATGTTTGTTTTATTTATTATTTTTATACATGTTAGCTTTAGTCATATTAATCATTATTGGTAGATATTGGGTATGCTAACTTGCCTAGTTTTATTTTACACCTTATTATTTAATTAAATATCATTTAAATGAATATGATGAAAATCATCTTCCTTAGATTGTGACAAAGTCATTCAACCACCGACATTTATCATTAAGAAGCACAATTGAAATGATTTTTGGTATATTGAAGCAACAGTTTACAATTTTGGATAAGGAGATGAACCAATAGAAATTATTGGGGATGATGTAGAATTTGGATAAGATCAACAAGAAGATGAAGATTATATGGATGAACTAATTAATCGGCCTACGATCCCAATATCAGGGAGAAATGAACAAACTAAATTAGCTAACCATTTTCATAACAACATAGTAGCTCAAATTTGATATAATATGACCAACAATTTGTTTTTAGATTAAAAATATTTTAAATTTTAATTTTGATATTTAATTGGATATAAAATTTCCAATCAGGATCACTAATGAGGGCATAAATCAAGTTGGGCGAGGGTCATGAGGCTTGCAATAGCCGTTTGGTCCTCTTGGTGGTGCCCTTGCCATCGTTAGGCAAGATTACTGTTAGATCCTCCCAGACAATGTGATTTTGCTTAGATACTACAGAAGGTTGTTCTGAACACGACGATCCTTAGGACAAGATAATTAAAGGCGTAGAACAGGTTGGTAGATGAATTTAGAGTTTATTTGTGCTTAATTTTTATTTTTTATTTTCCTTTTGCTATATTTTTCATTTTTTTATAATTCCACACCGGAAGTAATCCATTTGTTGTCCGTATAAACTCCAAGTGTTTATCAGCCGCATAAAATCACTGTCATTCGAACAATAAATAAATACTACAAATTACAGACGCAAAGCCGAGCTGAAGTTTGCTTGCATCCTCTGAATATTAAATTTAGTGTCTGCAAAATGGAAGCAACGGGTCTCCTGATTTTCCTCAGAATCTCCACCGTTTTTTTTTTCTAAATCTCTGGACTCCTTGCACGGATGATCTTGAGTGTGGTACGATTTTCTCAAATTGGGATTTTTCATGAACAGAAAAACTATTCGCACTGCTTCTAGATCAGGGTTCGGAAGTTTTTGTAAGGACTTCTATAGCGGATGATTTTGGTCATATTTCCCTTGGGTTGAACTTCTGGAGCTGATGAAGCATTAGATTGTTTCTGGTTCCTGCAGCTAAAAGTCCATGAGTCTCTCTACTTTCTGAGAACTTCTGAATACCCTTTTCGGGTTAAGATGTGGGGGGATGGCGGTCGGTTTTTTTGGGAGAGGAGGGAGGGAGGACAGGTGAAAGGGATAGCCGTTGTGTTCGCGTCGATGTGGATTCAGGGCGGACATTTGAAGCGTTATATTGAGCTGTACTCCTCCTTGGGATGGAATTGCCTCATCTGCCATGGCCAGTTTCTCAATCGGTCAGTCTCCCTTCTCCCTTTTCGTATGTCGTTGACTTACTGTTTTCGTATTGTTTCTGAATCTCTGACAATTCATATAGAGAATGTTGAAATGCTAAAAAATTATTGGCTTTTTAGGATGCAATGAATCTTTGAAGATCTTCTGTTCACTCAGTTCGCGTGGTATTAATCTCTACTTTGAGAATGCTAATTTAGGAGTTGGATGAAAATTAAAGTAGATTTAGTGTTCTAGACCTGCTAGAGATTGGTGAGGGTTGCCCTTGAAATCAGTTGTACTTGTTCAGTTAGTGAACTTTGTCTCCTGTAGCTGAAATCAGTTAATTCTTAAATTGGTGACGATTTATTGCCTATTTTGCCTTTTATGTTAGACATGACATACCTTGGTAAATTTATGAACAACACTGACATTTATGCTGTATATGGGTTTGTCCTTCTAATTTCACATCTGATCCGCATTTTCTTTCAGTTGTTTGTTTCCAAATGAAAATTGTAATGGATGATTTGTTGCTAATTCAGTTTGAGTTGTAATATTGGATGCAGGTTTTTCCCCGATAAGGCTGCGGCACTGGCATTCAGTGTAGTTGGTGAACTAGTTAAGGTCTGTGTTGTTGTGTTTTGCCGACTATAATTGGGTATCTAGCATCTTGACCAGAATTTATTTAAGCTTTTTCTTGAATGGTAGCGAATTCCAACTTATAAAAACAAGAAACAGAAAAGGAATACTTTACATTGTGGAAAGCTGTCTCACTGTTGTCTTTCTTCTGGAGTGAAGGAACTCAAGGCTAGGCCATTACCCATTGTCTTGGTAGCGTTTTCGGGTGCATCCAAAGCTTGCTTGTGCAAAGTTCTTCAGGTATAGTCTTAGATATTCCTGGCCTGGTGCTTAAATTTTTGTTGTGCTCCATTATGTTTGTCTAACATGTTGCTCTTTATCCCAGATAATTGAGGGACAGTGTGAAGAACAAATGGATCCGGTGAGCTTTTCTAGTAAAATTGAAATCTGACCTTCATTTGTTCATCCAACTTCCCAAAGTGTTTGGACTGTTCTTTGATTTTCTTTCTCTTTTTCTCTCTCATCTGCAGGATGAATGCCAGCTAATCAAAGAATGCATCTGTGGGCACGTATATGATTCAAGTCATTTGGATTTAATTAGCGATGCAGGCGCAAGTTCTTTTCTTCATCCTGTAGTTTCCCAAATGGCTCAACCTTCAAAATTATTTTCGTGGATGGTCAAAACAATTTCGTCTGGATTGGATGTTCTCCTATTGAACAGGTTTGCTGCCCAGAGCATTGAGTACTGGCAGACACTTTATACTTCAGTAGTGAGTTATTCATACCTTTGAGTTGAAACTTTGTAATTATCAAGTCCTGTTCAAATAACTTACTATTATTTTTTTTTCAAATGCAGAATATAGATTTGTTTCTCCTTCTATGCTTCGAAAATGATGAGCTTGCCTCCAAGCAAATTATTTGTAAGTTTGCTCAATGTCTGCAAGAGCTCGGTGTTGATGTGAAATTAGTGAAATGGCCTACCTCCCCTTATACAGGTCTGTCCTAAATAACCCTTTATTTGCTTCTGATTTAATGTGACTGAGTTTATTGTTAGTTTTAAAATCTGGACTATCTGGAAATCAGAGAATTAGTAGATAAATATGTAAATAAGCAATGATTAATAAAACCAAACTGGCCATCAAACCGGTGGGATGGCCAATTCTGATGTAACTGGGTTAGACTGGGTTCAACCGTAGGTTGGACCAAAATAGGATGCTACCTTTAGATTTCTGATATATTTTTATTTCATTAGTTTTTAATGCAATCCAATAGTTTGGTCAACTGGTATGATGTTTTTCATGCAAAGCATTTGATCCTCCTTCCAACAATTTTTTTTTTTCAAGTCTCTTATACAAATTTTCGAACCATAACCGATTCAACCAGTCTGGTTTATGATCTGACTAGACCAATTGTCCGGGTCATCCAATTTTAAGGTAAAAAGGGCCCAGTTCAATTTAATCTGATTGAACCTGTTAAAGAATAGTCCCACATGGATTAGTGAGTACAAAGATCTTGAGTTTATCAGTTGGGAAAGAGGTTTCCTAAGTTGGCTAGTCATTTTGGGATAGGCCTTAGACCCAACTTAATATGGTATTAGAGAAGATAATCATATGTGGGCCTACACTTAAACTATCCACTTGTAGAGCCACAAAAAAGGGCCTACACCAAAACTATCTACTTGTAGAGCTACAAAAAAGGGTTTACACCTAAACTATCCAGTTGTAGGGCCACAAAAGAGGGCTTACACCTAAATTATCTACTTGTAGAGCCACAAAAGAGGGTCTACACCTAAATTATCCACTTGTAGGGCCACAAAAGAGGGCTTACACCTAAACTATCTACTTGTAGAGCCACAAAAGAGGGTCTACACCTAAATTATCCACTTGTAGAGCCACAAAAGAGGGCCTACACCTAAAACTATCCACTTGTAGAGCCACAAAAGAGGGCCTACACCTAAATTATCCACTTGTAGAGCCATAAAAGAGGGCCTACACGTGAGGGGGGGAGTGTTAAGGAATAGCCCTACATAGATTAGTGAGTACAAAGATCTTGAGTTTATTAGTTAGAAAAGAGGTTTTCTAAGTTGGCTAGTCATTTTGGGATAGGCCTTGGACCTAACTTAACATAACCATTATAAACTAATTATCCATTGGATTTAAACTGAAGAGAAGGATATGGATTATGCATAACATGTTATTTGACCCATTTAAAATATATATATCAGCTTGCCCTGTTAGTGTCTTTTCTAGGAAATGAGCTTTACCTGGTAAGAAGTACTTGTGCCTAGAGAAGCTGTTGTTGGAGCATGTATCACAATAAACAGTCCCCAGGACGGTTATGTTTTTGATGGGTTGTTGCTAATTATCAGCATAGAGCCATGCAGCAAACAGAAAATTGAGCAGGATAAGAGGGATACGGAGTTTCATGGCTGTTTTTGGAGTTCAGAGATGCTTCTGGAGGTTCAGGAGCAGTAATTTATAAAGGGTTAAAGAACAGCCAGAGTCTTTACAGGGCTAACAGATAATCCCCATTTAAAAATGTAAACATAGAGAAGTTTTTCTTTTACACTCGAAACAGAAGACATGCGAAGACCTCTTTGGCAGCTTGTCAGATGCCTATGAGTATGGTAATGTATGAGACTGATTGATAATTTTCATTTATTTCCCTGAAAATACACTAATAGCTGTAAAGAAAAGTTAAGATTGTTCATGTAATTTCCTAGTAAGGCACTAATAGGATTTTATACTGAAGGTTTCTTCAAAATGTATATTCTAGGAAAATTATTTCTAGCTTTTCCTGAGATATAAATTTTCAACCAGGGGCACTAACGGTAGTGTTTTTTAATTGTTTTTGAATTGTAACTGTGGTCATTCAACTACACAACAAGTTTTTTTATGACCTGGAATTTTTTTGAATATTTTATACCACATGGCTTTTTCTGTAATGCTGAAAAGTAATGGGTGCAAAAGACACATTATAATGATTGAAAGTGAATCTGATTGCTCTGTAATTTGAGGTTGCATTTCTTTTGTAGGCCACTTCAAACAATACCCAACCGAGTACAAGACCCTTGTAACTGAGTTGCTCAAAAAGGCATCTCTCACTTACTCTCATCGACGACTGAATGCAGAAAGGATGGTTTTGGGAGGCACTTCTGACCACATATCCGAAGTTAGTAATCTTAGTAGAGCTACCGCAAGAAGAGTAACAATTGACCCTGGAAACAACATCTTCAGACAAGGTTCGGAGGATTTTGGTGAAGACAAGGATGTAGGATCTATGCAGGACAAGCAAAAGCAAAAATCAGATAATCTGCAAAGCACTCCAAGTATCAGTGCACACAGCGTTTTGGGGGAGATTTTATTTGATGTCTGTGTTCCCAAAAAGATCAAAGACTGGGATATAAAGAATATTGGATCAGTAAGTAGCAGAGAAACATTTGGTTCTCCATATGGAAAAAATCCATGTAAGCCTATCAAACACATAAGAAGATCCAAGCTGTAAGATCTCTCTTAGGAAAAGAAAAAAGCAGGTATGACTTGTTCTCTCTGCGGGTTTTTTTATGTTAGTGAACTGTACAGAGGCAATGGAAGAGAGACCCATTGCCAGCTTGAGGTAATGATGTAAAAACAGGAGAAATCATAATGTACAGATATTATATGAGTTGTATTAGGTCGCAAAAGTGCACCTGAAATTTTGAGGAAACTGAGAGAGAAAGTGGAGTATGATAGAAATACGGCGATGATGGTTTACAGTCCGCCATCCGTCCGCCCGTCGATTCAAACTCTGGTAACAAAAGAAGGTATCCGAGGTCAAGAAAACAAAGGAAGAAGTGGAGACAAAAGAAAAACAGAGGAAGAAGCCATGCCGGCCCTTGCCTTGGAACTATTGAACAGCGTTCTCTAGAAGATTGCTTGGCCATCGGAAGATGTTCTTCCTCGTTAACCCAGAAAAAAGAAACTAAGAATAGTCCAGTCATGGTTCTAAATGGCAATTAACAGGGTTAGAACAAAACCTATGATTCTGTTTGGTAATTTCTTTAGCAAGATTTTAGCAGAGTAGCATGTTATAATCAACATATGCAAATTGTCAATTTCATGCATAAGAATGTTATAAAGTATTATTAATTCCTGTTAAACATACCCCATCAAATGGAGCTCACTTACAGCCTCATCAGAATCCACAAATCCAGTATCAACCTGGCTCAAATTGGAGCACCGAAAATTGGCCATTAAGAGATAGAGCTTCTCTCTTTTCTTCTTTCCTTGAGATTTTTCGTGTTTTCTGTTATTGTTAGAAATCAACAATCTGTTTTCAGTGTGTAGAAAAACTATATTTCTTTTCTATTTTCTCTCTCATTTCCCATAGCCATCCAACCAAGAAAAAAAAAATTCTTTGCTTTTCTTTTCTTTTCTCTTTCTCTATCTTCTTCTTCTTTTCTTTTCACTTTCTGTACAAGATTTTAGGTCATGTACCAAGTTGACATACAAAGTTAGTGAGGTTAGTAGCTATTTATCCTACTTTTTAAAGTCTTGTATATGTATCATGCATGTATTAGTATTCTATACTCATTATCTCATTAATTTGTTTCAAGAAATTTGAATATTCTTTCTCAAATACCTAATTTAATTATGTCCCATTGCAAAGTAAAATCACTTTTTTTTTTTTTTTGTTCTACAATGTAGTAAAGGTTTCATGCTAGAGTGCCAAACTTCACTTGCTAGGTGGTGCATTTGATAAAGAAGGCAAATTTTCCTCTTTGAAAGATTTGATTAGATTTGAGATCTGGATTATGATTTGATTCAAGTTTAATTCCAAATTTGATTTGATTTGAGATAATCTCCTAATAGAGAAAGATTGTAATCCTTTCTAATTGGCATGAGTAGCACGTAATTAGTATTTCATTCCTGTTTTAAGTGCTTATTTAATATAGGATAGTAACTTCCCTTTCTCTCTCAGTTGAAGATCCTCTCCAATTTGATTTTTGAATTCATGTGTGATAAAAGTATGAGATCTACCTTCTATGAGACAATATGTGGTCTTATCTTTGATAGAAGATTTATGATAGTTTAATCGGGAAGTCTTTGAGAAGGAGTATCCACTTTGATAATCTTATCAAACCTATATCCTTGTAGTATTAAGTCACCCCATTATGACTAGTTCATATAATTAGTCCCATCAAGTACATTTTTCTTTAGGGACTCAACAAAATTATGTCGACTACTAGATATTCCTGTCATCCAAAAAATATTTCAATATTTGGGAGAACATACATAATTATACAATCATTTCAGCCATCTAGTACTTCTATTTATCCTTTGGGGATTCATGAGAGTTACTAAGCAAATCATTCCACACATGATAAACAACCAACAATATCACAAACCAATAAATTAATTCATAATTACCCTTTGAGGATTCATATGAATTAATTTACAATATATTAATCTAATTAAACAATTCTCATTACCCTTTGGGGATTTTGCTAATCGTATAATAAAATTAGTATAACTCATAAAACAAATTATACTCAAAATAAACTCACATAAAATTAATTTAATCTATACAAAATGCATTACCCTTTGTGGATTTTGCAAATTATATAATTAAGTTAATTTTCACATACTAATACATAAATATATAATAAGACATGCAATAACACAAATTATAAATACTTCAAATAGCCAAATAAATTCCAAACAACATGGAAATTTTATTCAAAATACAATTCTGGGTAAAAATAAACCCTTAAAACACATTCTGGCTCATTATATTAGCAAAACCCGATTTGGTTCATGGTTATGGGTTATTACCGACCCGGACCGCACAAACTTGCACATGGGCAAGCCTACACCAGCAGGCCCGCAGACAATAGCCCCCACGCAACAGCAGCCTGCACACAGTAGCCCGCACCAACAGGCCCGCGCATTGGCAGGCCCGCCTGCGGCGTGAGAACCCAATAAGCCTAAACTAGGTTTATTTCCATTCACAAATAAATAGCCAAAAAGTCCAACAAAAATATGAAAAAATATAGAAAATTAGAATCTATCTCTATGATACCAGCAGATGCATTTTATTTGTTGGACTTGATGTCTAATAATAATAAAATAAATATCATAAAAATAGATATTAAATCCTCCATAATTCCATTATCATGAAAGCCATACATATTTCATAGAATTGAAATAAGAAGAATAAAGAGTGTACCTTTCATCTCGAAGAATATAAATAGAACTTGAAGTGCACAAGATAACCTTTGATAATTTGTTTACAAGTGATAAGCTTGCTCCCGTTAAGCCAGACTGGGTGTGCAAATAGTCTTAGCCTCACTTGTAAAACCATTGAGGAATTTATAGATTTCCAAAGGGTGTGACACTAATAACTATTTATAAGGATACATTCCCTTAGGAGAGATATATCCTTTGAGGAGAGATACATCCCCTCAAGAAAGATACATCTCCTTATGCCTAAAAGATGTGTCTAGTCAATGCATCCAATGAATCTACATCTACAGGGAGATGTGCTGACCATTATTCACTGAACATTTAATGATAAAACATCTAAAAATGGGCCCACACCACTAAAATCATGATAATTTTATTTTATAAATAATATATTTAAAATCATAATTCAAACAAATTTATCATAGAAATGAGTTATGGGGTTTAGATAACATTTGCACCGAGCGTATGAGTACACATCCTATTGCAACCGTAAAATAAGGAGTAAGCTAGAATTGTACTATTCATTCATGCTGATTTCGAATACTAAATTCTTGAACATAATTGGAAGAGTGAAGAGCATTTAAGAACAGACGAAGAAGAGCATCAGAATAAAAAAATCACTTCTGGGTTCAACAAGAGAGTACAATTGTCGAACAGGTGGTCCTTTTCTTTCTCTGCTGTTTGGAGTTTTAGAGTTGTTTTTAGAATTTTGAGCAGTGAGAGGATCTAAGAATTATTTCTTTGTTGCGTCACAATCGTGGGATGTACGTGTATGCAGCTGGTAGGTCAATTCTCTGCTGCTTGTTGAGAGTTCATTAATATCCCAATGGATTAGAATATAGATTTCAATATACCCATCTTCGGTGCTCTTCCTCCGGCAAACTTGTATCTTTTTGTAAAGTCATTGTTTATGACTCTTGTGTGTGGTAAAAACATATGATTACGACACATGTAAACGGTACTCATGCATAACACAATCTTTTATGTGATTCGTCAAACGGAAACAGTAGAGGATTTTATTTGGGTTGAAGATTACAATGTAATAAAGAAGTTTATCTGTTACAATAACAGCACAGTCCCACTGTCTCTCCCTACTGTCTCTACCAGTAATACCTAGAAAACCTCACTGCAACGTTTGTTTGCAACTACTACTACTGCTGCATGTGCCAACAACTGTTGCGTCTACCTACTGCCAATGCTGCATCTGCCTGCAGCCACTAGAAGACCTCCCTGCTACAATGACTCCCTCTGGAATCAACGGCGAGCTTCCACGGCTCTAGCCTCTGGCAACTGCGAGTCCACGACTCCAACCTCTGGCAACGGCGAGTCCACGACTCCAACCTCCGGCAACACGGCAAGTCTCCACAACTCCAGCCTCTGGCAACGGCGAGTCCACGACTCCTACCTCCCACAACGACGAGTCTCCACGACTTAAACCTCTGGCGACGGCGAGTTCACGACTCCAGCCTCTGGCGACGGCGAGCCTATCCTCTCTTTCAACACCGGCGAGTCCCGAGGAGACCAAAACTCACTACTTTGTCTTCCTAGCAAGACCAAAGCTCACTGCTTCGTCTTCCTACCGAGACCGCCACTGGAAGACCTCCCTACTACAATGACTCCCTCTGGAATCAACGGCGAACCTCTGGCAACGGCGAGTCCACGACTCCAGCCTCTGGCAACGGCGAGTCTCCACGACTCCGGGCTCTGGCAACGACGAGTCCACAACTCCTGCCTCTGGCAACGACAAGTCTCCGCGACTTCAACCTTTGGCGACAGCGAGTCCACGACTCCAGCCTCTGGCGACGGCGAGTCTCGCCGACTCCAGCCTATGGCAACAGCGAGTCCACGACTCCAACCTCTGGCAACGGCGATCCTATCCTCTCTTTCAGCACCGGCAAGTCCCAAGGAGACCAAAACTCACTGCTTTGTCTTCCTGCCGAGACCGAAGCTCCTGTTTCATCTTCCTGACGAAACTCTCTCTTCCAGCGACGACAACAGCATTGCCCGATAGTGCTCACGGCTCCTCTGCCTGCAGCCACCGGAAGACCTCCCTACTGCAATGACTCCCTCTGGAATCAACGGCGAGCCTCTGGCAACGAAGAGTCCATGACTCTAGCCTCTAGCAACGGCTAGTCCAGACTCCTGCCTCCGTCAACGGCGAGTCTCCACAACTCCAGCCTCTTGTGACGGCGAGTCTCCGTGACTCCAGCCTCTGGCAACGGCAAGTCCACAACTCCAACTTCTAGCAACGGCGCATCTATCCTCTCTTTCAGCACCGGCGAGTCCCGGGGAGACCAGACCAAAACTCACTGCTTTGTCTTCCTGGCAAGACCGAACTCACTGTTTCGTCTTCCTGCCGAGACCGAAGCTCCTGCCTCATCTTCTTGACGAAAATCTCTTCCGGCTACACGGCAGTGCTCACGGCTCATCTGCTGTATCTCAGAGCAGAGTCTGGAGCGGCTCCTCTGTGCTGCCACTACAACACCGAGAGTGCCGGTCTCTCGGTTTCGGCAACGGCGTCGGAGTTCCGAGCTCCGGCGACGGCAACGGCGTCGAGCCCGAGCTCCTCTGTTTCGCTGCGTCACTCAGGACGACGCTGGAGGTCTCTCAGTCGACTCTCTGCTTCTTCTCACCAGAACAGCGTCGCTCAGCAGCTCCGACAACGGCGTCGACGGCGAGCCTCTGCGGCAACGGCGACGACGATGGCACCGGCGTCGTCTGTGGGAATCCGAACCCCCTCTCTGCTCCGACAGCACCGTCGATGCTTCACGTGTCCACGCGTCGTCTCTAGGCCCTCTGCCTTCCGACAGCGCCAAGATCCGAGCCTACACGGCTCTCTCTTCTCCGGCAACGGCGACGACTTCGCTCGAGCCTTCTCGCTGCTTCTCACCGAAGCGTCAATGGCGGACCGAAAGTTCCCCCCCCGCTTCGTCTTCCTGGCGCAGACACAGGCACCGATACGAAGCGGGGGAGAGAGTTTCGAGCTTCTCTCTCTTTCTCTTCCCCGGCGCCGAGCGTCCACGGACGCTCTTTTCCACAGCACCCACCGACTCCCCGAAATATCAACGGGAGGGAAACTTAATTTTCGTGGCGTGTAACACACGCAAAACAGTGACAAAAAGTATCAGGGCCCACCTCTCTGGCGCTGGCCCCGATACTTCGTCAAATTAGCATTTGAATTAAGATGTCTTTTGGTTGATGTTTGAGTTTTCTGTCTGAGCTAAATTATTGGCCTACTCTTCTACTGGTTGTACTGCTTTTTCTTTGCATCGGAACATATAAAAGGAGGTTGTTTGAATTTCTTCATCTAACCAAGTGAAACACAGTTGTCTCGTTTGATTCCGTGCATCTGTATTTGTTCCTAAAAATGAGTATTCAGGCCGAGTTGTATTCTTAGTATTTACTTTTGTTCAGAAGTATCATTTTTTCCCCTCCCAATTAGCATTAATTCCGTTGTTGTTTCTGTTCGTTTAACTTTTTTTTCTTACTGTTGGAATGAGTTCTCGATCGTCGTTTGACTTGCTTTACGGAATCGTTGAGAAATCTGCTCTTTGAAGTTGTTGGCAGAATTTAAGAACAGTAACTAATTCAGCCTTTTTCTTTTCTCTTCACTCTATTCCCAAATGTTCCAATTTCTCATGGTTTTGAGATGAGGATCATTCAGCTCTAATGGTAAGTTGATTATTTCCAATTTCACAAGATTTTGTTTTTCTTCAATTTGCAGTTCAGTTTGCTTTTGATAACAGTTACATTTCAATTTAGATTTCTATGTTGAATTTGATTGCAGTCTTTTTTTCTTAATTGTTTGTTGGCCAGAGCATGAAAACTACATGCATATTTATCTATATTCTTCGTTTTCCGTTTTCTCAGTTGTTGCCCTGTGTTTCAAGTATTTCTGGATTTTGCTTTGCAACTGTTTCGCTTATCTGGTTATCTCTCTGACTAGTTTTGCATCTTTCTTCATAATACGAACATTAGTATTTTTCTGTTGAAGCATGTCTTAAAGATGGCTGCTTCTTTTATTTACTGGTGTCCATGATGATAACATTATTGTGCATGTGCATATATTGCATAGTTTCAAAACAATTTGAGGTTTGTTTGTTTGTATTTTGTTTTATTGTCTGTTCCAAAGGCGTCGATTCTGTTTGTCACTGAATTCTCCTTGACAGATTCTTTATCTCTTTTCTTTCTGAGAACTTCTTTATCTTTTTTCTTTAAAAAAAAATAGTTTGTATATATACATGCATTGACTTTGCCCATCTAAATTGAGTAAATGTTTTTTAAGAAAAGGATCTCTTCGGCGTTCTTGATTTAACTATTTAATTGGGTGGGATTTAATGGCTAACTTGAATTTTCTTACTAAAAGACTCAATTTTAGAGAAGTTTCTCTTTACTTTTCTGCCACTTACTGATAATTTTAGATGTTCAGGGATTAGGTTTGAGCTTAGTTATAGTTCTTCTCCGTTCCAATTGTATTTGGCATGGTTATCCAGTTAAAACAGTTCATCTTCTTTCTGTCATTGAGACATTCCTGGTGCTTGTCTGACTGCTCTTTTTGTGTTTAAAACCTCAAGTATTTATAATTTTATCACTCAGTTGTCTATTATTTGTAGAATTCAAGTCTTCCTGATTACCTGAAAATTATTTAATTAACAATGTTTATAATTATTTGACATGCATTTCAATAGTTAACAGTTTCTTATTGTGTTTTGTATGTATGACTCAGAAGTTTCTCTCTTTTTCATTAGAAACCTTCATTGCATTCAACAGTGATGCTGGACTCAGTGATCAGAGAGACTCAAATTTACTTAATATTTTTCTCCTTCATTTCAATTTCTCCTAGAAAACCATGGAAGTGTTTTTTGTCATTTTTTTCTGCTTCAAATCTCCACCATCTCTCCCGGAATCTGATATAATAACAAATTAATTCAGGTTTTTTGCTTGTGATCCTGCATGTGGGTCAGATCTGGATCTGCATATTTAACCATGAAGCACCATTCTGCTTAACTGAAAGCATATGAGATTATCATCAACATATTCATTTTCGTATTTTTTCACGTTTTTATTAATACTACTCTTTACTCTTTTGAATTTTAGTACTAGAATATTAAATTTGAGTTAATTGCAATCAGTTTTGCATTCATTTTGTTAACATCCTTTTTTACTTTTAACTGTGAATGTTAGACTGTAGTTTCTTTTGAGATTGTGCCGGTATGATTGAGGACATGAAAAGAGATTACCTGTTTCTGCTCCCTTTAACTTCTAAAACTTATACTTAATTTGCTGAAGGTTAGGATTTTTTTAATGTCATATTTCAAATCTGAGTTATTCATAATGCTTATCCTTTTTACCTTTTTTTCTTTAAGCAATCTGTTTTGTATTAGAGGAAAAGGAGGTTGGACTCAAGTCTGGCCATTCTTGGCTTCACCTAACTTTTTCTTCATTAAAAAAGTCACATTTATTTACAAGATTGTCATTTACTCTAATTATATTTAAAAAATTGTCATTATCTCCAATTTATCATTGAAAATGATACGCAAAAAAATATCTAAAATGAACATCAATCATGAATGTGTCAGATAAGAAATAAATATAAATCAAGAAGAAATGAAGTTCAACTCAAATTTTGATAGTTAAATTAAAAACCAGGTGCACCTAACTTAGATGAACCTAGGTCCATCTTCTTTTCTTCCTTCATGCTAATACTTCCTTCATACCGATACTGATAGATTATCTATGTGAATCTTCTTTTTTATGTATATTAACGAAGCTTGGTTTTGCCATTGTCTTGATAGGGCTTCTCTTTGATTTCTAGCCTCCCAAAGAATGGCTTTAGGTGGCCGTGAGGACAGAGAGAAAGTGAGAATCCACGAAAATTTGGATGACCTAGCCACTGGCCTAGTTGATTATCTTGCAGAACTATCAGAGATATCTGTGAAAGAGAGGGGTTATTTTTCCATTGCCCTATCTGGTGGATCTCTTATTAGCTTAATGAGGTACTTGCTTTTCTTCTTCACTGGTAAGTATCTGCTTGGGCTTCTTGTAAGAGATTTTGGTTTGTTGGAGACAGAAACTCTGTGAAGCTCCTTATAACAAAACTGTGGATTGGGCAAAGTGGTATATATTTTGGGCTGATGAGAGAGTAGTAGCGAAAAATCATGCTGACAGCAACTATAAGCTGGCAAAGGAAGGTTTACTTTCCAAGGTAACAAGACTTGATTTTCTAGGACTTACTATTCACAAAAAGGAATTCTTGGGCTTTGGGGCCAAGTTGGGCATACATGTACCAGATATACTTTCTAGGATTTTGTTACTCTTCTGATGCCAGGACCCTCAGTAGTACTTGAATTTACGTCAAGAGCTGTTAAAATTGCTTTTGAAATATTCACTCTAGCTTGACCTGCTTGGAAGCATATCCATTTGGCAGGTTCTTGGTTATTTGCATTCAACAATGACATTGAGAGTACATTTTGAGTTTAAGAAGTTGCACCTATTTACAATTTTAGATGGTTTCCTTACCATTATAAGTTACTTGGAAGGGTATTTGCATCATCTGACTTCAATAGGAAGCATGTTTGCTGTATATGGATCAATCATGTCAACCATGTTTTGGAAGCTTGTTTTTTCTTTTCTCTTTTTGGGTTAGCTATTCGGAAGCCTTTAATTCACATTATATATAAGTAACGTAACAAAAGTAGAAGTAACTTGCATGCTTAATTCTGTGTAACAACCTTAAATTCATAGTATCTGTAAGTAATAGGACTGAAGTATGACTAGTATAGAAATTTTACCTATTTAAGTGGCAATAATAAGAGATCAGAGTGTGTGTAATTTGGAAGACTTTAATTCACATTGCATATAAGAAATAGAACTTTAAGATGAAGATCTCAAAGTTCAATAGTAAGATGCGCTTGTCAGTGGCTGTTGATAGACCTTTAAGAAATAAGGCAAGGCCAGAAATAAAGGGTGGGTGGAAGTGTTGTGGATGGAAGTGTTGTGGAAGGAGGATGAATTACGATTGAGTTGGCAATTAGTAAGTAGAATAGGGGTAGAATTATTTAACCAACCATAGTAGTTGAAACAAGGGAGTGAATGTGATTAGATGAATCATGAATCCAGTCATCTACTTTGTGCTTTGCATCATTCCCTATTTCCTTTCTCATTTTTTCTATCATCATGATAAGTCCATTACATCCCATTTTGTGAATTTAAAGAAGAGTATGCATCATTTGGACCATTCTATTGTTTGAAACTTTTCTCTGTTTGTGTAGTTCTGAGGTTTCTTCATTTCTCTCCTACTTTGGTTTGTCTATTTCTTCTAGAAGTTGCATACTTGGAACTTATTAAGAAGGAAACGTGTGAGTGTTTTCAGCTAGTTGCACAGGGAAAACAATTATTCACCATTTTCATGGATCGTGACCAGCTTGTGGGGACAATTATCTTTGTCAAAAAATTCTTTAGTTTTCTAAGTTGGGTGTGAAAATTAGAGAATATTGCTACAATAATCATCAGGACTATTAAGTACTCGATTATAAAAGCTGCCTGCTCTTTGTTTGGTGGGTACTGATTGAAGCCAAAGCCACTGTTGTGAGGTGTTGACACGCACAATTGTCAACTAGACCTACTGCCATGAAAAGTGTAAAATAGGTAGATAGAAGAAGAGTTAAGAAGAAAGAAGAAGAAATAAGAGGAAGAATGAAGAAGAGAGGACTGCGTTGAGCAGCTGACTCGATGGGAGAGAAGAATTTCCCCCATTCTCTTTTATTAATTTCAATCAAGTGATATTTTACAATTTAACAGAAATGCCCCTCATAAGAGGACTTATACATCAATAAATAAAAAGAGTTAAGCAACCAGAATTTTCAAGTTCAACCACACCAGTCATTAACTAATTATCTTGACAACCTCGACTGCAATATTACTGAACTACCCAAACATGAAATTATTGAACCCGTGACTTCAAAGCCTCCCCTTCAAATTGGAGCATATATGTCGTATAATCCCAACTTAGTACAAAAAGTACTGAACTTTTACTTCCCAAGAGGCTTTATGGATATATTACAAGTCTACTCAATGGTCCTGACGCAAGGGGTAACTACCTTGTCACTAATTATTGCATCTCTCACAAAGTGAATATCAACTTCTATATGCTTTATTCTCTTGTGGAAAACAGGATTACTGGCAATAAAGATGCTACTTGATTGTCACACCTAAGCATGAAAGGGTCTTCAAAGATAAATTTAAACTTGTTTAACACTAACTGAATTCACATAAGTTCGCTCATGATATGAGCAATTGTTTGATAGTCTACCTCTGAACTAGAATGTGCCACTATGTTCTATTTTTTACTCTTCCAACTAATGAAGTTACCTCCAACAAAATAATAGAAACCAATAGTGGATTTTCTATCCAATTTAGATCTTAGCATAATCTACATCTGAGTATTACTCCACCTTGAGGTGATAATGAAATGTATTCAGTAGCCCCTTGCCCGAGGCTCCCTTCAAATACTGTAAGATTCTCTCGACTGCTTCAAGATGAACTTTGCAAGGAGACTCCATAAACTAGCTTACTACATTGACAGGAAGGGCAAAGTCAAGCCCTCATTATGGTTGCATATATTAATTGTCTAACCAATCTTCTATACATAGTCTTGTCTTTCAGTACAAGGTTGTCATCTCCCCGAAAATTCTGACTAACCTTCATAGCAGTCTCCACACTCTTAGCTCCTAATAAGCCATACTCGTGCAACGTGTCAATAATATACTTCCTCTATGATAATACTACACTTGCTTACTTTTGGCCACCTCAATCCCCAAGAAATATTTTAGGAATCCAAGATCCTTGGTTTGAAAGTGTTTGCTTAGATATGTTTTCTTTTCTTCAATCCCCTTTGTATTCCTTCCAGAGAGCACAATGTTGTCTATATACCCAACAAGTACCATACTCCTAGATGCTCGATGTAAAACAAAGAAAGAATGATCACAGTGGTTTCTCACAAATCTAAAGGTTGTGGCAACTTTGTTAAATTTATCTAACCAAGCACTTGAACCCTATTTCAAATCATAAATAGATTTATGTAGTTTAAAAACCTTCCCATTCTCCCCTGAGCAACACAACCATGATGTTGGCTATATAGACCTTCTCCTACAACTCACCATATAGGAACGCTTTTCTAATATCTAGTTGAAATATAGGCCAGCCCTTATTGCAATTGATGTCAAAATATGAATTGAACTCATTCGAGCCTCCGGAGAAAAGGTGTCAAACACATCTATTCCATATGTTTGGATGTAACCCTTGGCCACCAATCGCTTCTTATAGCTTTCAACTGTCCCATCAATAATTTAATGGTATTCGCCCAACAACACAGTGGCATCTATAGGAGGATGAACTAAGGTCCTAGTGTGTCGAGTTTGTAAGGTGTCTATCTCATTATCCTTAGCTTTCTTCTACTCAGGAGAAAACAAGGCATCTTGCATTTTAGTAGGGATAGAAACAATAGACAACAAAGTTGCAAATGACCTGAATGTTGGAGACAAACTATGAAAGAAAACATACTTGTTTATAGGGTAGTTTGTCCCTTTTCTTTTGGCAACAGGAAGATTCAAATCATCAAAGATAGGATCCCCAAGCTTGGAGGAAGATGGTCTAAACATATTAGAGGGAGCCATACTTGGAGCTAGATGTTATATCTCACTGTTGGACTACTGCTTGTGTACCTTTTTTGTTGATATACCTACGAAGGTTTATATTGAATAGAATTGGAAGGTATAGTGGTATTATCCATAATTGGAAAAGGTATATGATGCACAACAACCACTATGGGAAGAGATGAAGACTCAGATGAGGCAACGAAAAATGTTGTAGCTTTAAAAAATGTCACATTTGCTGAAATATAAGTTCTTTTTGTTAGTATGATCATAGCATTTATTACCTTTTTGAGCACAAAGATAACTAAGGAAAATACAATGTATAGCACAAGGAGAAAACATCATTTTGTGAACCAACGGTATGACCAAAACAAAGTGAACCAAACACCAGGGCATAACATGAACCAATGCACAATCTGGCTTAAGCACTTGTAAAGGAATTTTTCCTCTCAAAATTGAATATGGCATTTTGTTAATCAAGAAACATGATGTGAGCATGTCATCTCCCTCACACAACTTTCGAACATTCATCTGGAACAAAAAAGTTCGTGCTGCTTCCAGTAAATGTCGATTTTACATCCACAACCCGTTCTGTTGTGGGTATATACATGATGATTGATGAATAAATCTCATGAGAAACACAAAACAAGGAAAACTTATGGTTCATGAACTCAAGACCATTATTTGAACGAAAAAATACTAATGAATGTATCAAATTTGAGTTTTTATTTCATTGATAAAAATTGACAAATACATAAAAAACTTCAGATTTCTCCCTAAGGAGATATACTCAAGTGAAGCCACTACAATCATCTATAAATGTTAAAAAATACTGAAAACCAAACAGGTTGGAAGTCCTACAAGGACCCCAGACATTTGAATGTATCAAATTGAATTTGACTATGGCTACTACTCAATGGAAAAGAACTTTTGTGGTGCCTCCCAAGTTGGCATGATTGACATTGAAAAGATGAATCTAAAGGTAACGTAGGAAGGAACTAACGTTACTTCAAAGGAGATGGACGTCCCAGTCATAAATCCCACAAGGTGTCACAAAAGCTTCCTTGAGTGTTGTTTGTTGATTGTCTCGAATGACATGCAAATGATATTCGCTTCCTCTCTCATGTCTGCAACCAATCACCTTCCTTGTTTGTAAATCCTGAAACACACAATAAGAAGGAAAAATGTAACAAAATGGTTTAATGACTTAGTGAGTTGGTATACTCACATTAAATTGACTGAAAACTTAGGAACATATAAGACCTAAGATAGAAAAAATGATATGTTGGGTGAACAATACCTTCACCTATGACAAATGAAAAATACCCATTTGCTAATTAAACTGAAGACAAGGATGACGTACCTGAGATATGGTTTGATACCCCAAAATCAATAATTCATGAGGACTGAGGAGACATGTAGTTTAGACGTACTTGGTGTAGCTAGAGTGGCATTTGCTGAGGATTAAGTGTTAGCCGCAATAGGAATAGAAGAAGAAGCAGGTGTGAGTTGGCCCAATCGATGAAGAAGCTGTTGAAGTTCATCTTGTGAGCTACTAGTAGATCCTTGGGCACTTCCAATGCCTTCAGATATAGTGGAATTGGCCCATGGTTGTTTTCCAAATTTATCCATGGACTTTTAAGAGCTATGATTGGATCAACCACAATGTGTACATTTTCTATCCTACAAACCATGGTAATGACCTCCACCATCACAACCACGTCCTTGACCTGCCCTCCCGCTCTAGATGTCTCAAACTGAATGGGCGTGGTGGATAGGTTAAGGGCAGTAGCATCTGAAATTTTAGTGTCCTTGTTGGTTTTGGATACAATTGTACTTTCAGCTCTAATCACCCTATTATAAATTTTCTCGAGTGTTGGGACATTGTCATCTGCCAGTGTTGGTGCTCATAGAGCCTCATAACTCAGGTCCTAATCCATCCGAAAATCTAGCCATTGGAACCCGTCCTTTTTCTCGTATTTTTACAAGGTCTCTTGTAAAAGGATGAAGCATTGCATTTCCTGCAACACTCCATGCATTTCTGTGAAATACTCTATAATAGTCTTTTCTCCCCCACTCTTTTTTTTTATTATTTTTTTATTTTTTATTTTTTTGTGAAAAGGTGTAAATGTTTATTAAAAGAGTGAAGATTACAATACCTGGCTAAAAAAAAACCTTCCTCCACAACAAGGTGTTGGAGTGAAATGCCTAATTTAGCCTGAATATCTGCTAAATGATTAGCTGATCTAGGAATGTATTTCCAATTACATTGCAATTGAGAAATTAAATTACAAATATCATAAAAAAGATTACAGTGCCGCCAAGGAGGTGTAGAGGACTTCTCACACCAGTTGATAACGATTTTTGAGTCACCTTCAATGCAGAGAGGGCCCACCAGATGTTGCTTGAAAAGTTTTAGCCCATTAAACAATCTAGAAAGTTCAGTAGTGGTAGAGTCAGACCGTCCAATTGGCCCAATGTAGGAGAAAAGAAGATTTTCATTTTCGTCATGGATAACTCCCCCATACCCAGCGGGGCCTGGGCACCTAGAAGCACTTTCGTCAAAATTTAATTTGAAATGTCCCATTGGAGGAGGGGCCCAAGTTTCCATAGCTGGAGGGTGGGGTGGGTATGCCATATTAGCTATTAACTGCCAATTTCCTCATAAGTTGGAGCCTTTTAAATTTCGAAATTCTTTACGCGTGAGTATCCACGTAGAAACTTGGCCCACTATTTTTTCAATAAGAACGTTGCAAGGAAGAGATTTTAGACTGAATTTGCGGTTATTTCTTTCCTTCCATAAGGTCCAAACGATATGACCAACGCAGCAAAAGATAAACAATTTTCTGAGCTTAGGGAGATGAGCACTAGTGACAGTGAGGTTTGTGGATGAGAGATTCTGAGAAGGGCAATATTGCTCTCACTAAAGAACTTCACATATAATTCGTGGATGCGAGACATATTGCTCTTCTGATAAAAGATCAAACTCGAGAACCTTCCACATATCTTTAGTAGTTTCACAACTAATTACCTAATTATCGACATGTGGCTGCATAGAATTCAACATTCAAGTTTGGACCTGATGTTCCTCTGATTTTCAATCTTCAGTTATTATATCAAGAGGATCTTCTTGTATAAGCTTTGGTTTCCTCTTAGCTATAGCAAAATTTCTTAACATCAAGTGACCAATTCAGATAATTCGACCAATTTAACTTAATCGATGTAATCTGAATATAGACTTTATTTTCTATTGGCTCAGCATTCTTAATGGGAATGATTACTGCTCCAATATCTGCCATAGTGATGCTCAACAGACAGCAACTATACCAGCAATAATATCAGCAAACAAAACACCTTACAAACAAAACCTATCAGACAGCATTAATAAAAAGACTTAAAGCAACCAGAACTTAAAAAGTTCGACCATGCCAACCATAAACTATTAATCTGGACAGCCTTGACTATAATATTACTGAACTACCCCCCCCCCCCCCCCCCCCCCCCCCGCAAAGACATAAAATTACTGAAATACCCCTGACTTCTAACAAAAAGGGCACTGATTAGGGCAATAAGGCAGTGGAGATAAATAATTCTTCCTCCCATGTTTCAGGAAAGAGATGCAACGGGGTTGACATTTAAAACAATTTGCAGATTTTATGTCTAGAGATGATTCAAACAACAAAAAATCTAGAACTTCGCACTAGGTACTTATTTGTAGGAATGATAGTGAAGTTTATGGTTTTAATTGTTCTTTTGATTTATAATCAAGATCCTTTTTTTCTCTTTTCTGGTAACTGGGCCAGGAAGTGGGTGATTTTGCTCAAACTTTGATTTAAACATTGACTATCTGTTTCTGATAGAGGTCCTTGACTCATCTTTTTTTCTTAAAAAAACTAGTTATGCTTGTCAGATTCTCCACTTTGCTGAAGCTTGTTATGCTTTTCTTCAGGTGCCAGTGGTCCCTAGCCATATGTATTCCATCAATGACTCCTTATCGGCGGAGGAGGCTGCTGATGAGTATGAGTTTGTTCTTCGGCAGCTAGTGAAGACTCGTACAGTCGGTGTGTCCAAGACAACTGACTGCCCCAAGTTTGACCTGATCCTACTTGGATGGGCCCTGATGGTCATGTGGCCTCTCTCTTCCCTCAGCACAAAGCCCTTGAGGAGAAAGATGAGTGGGTCACCTTCATCACTGATTCCCCCAAACCCCCTCGCGAGCGCATAACCTTCACCCTCCCTGTCATCAACTCTGCCTCCAATGTGGCTGTAGTTGTGAGTGGTCGGAACAAAGCAGAGACTGTTCATCAAGTATTTGACAATGCAGGGTCTGATTCTTCATTGCCGGCTCAGATGGTCCAGCCTACAAATGGTAAGTTAGTATGGTTTCTGGACAGTTCAGCTGCTTCAAAGCTTGATGGAACTCAAAATGCTGCTGAGTAGGGCCTGTGGTTCAAGAATTTTGTATATGTGTATCTAGTTGGCAGAAATGGGGAAACAAAATCTCCTTTCCCATTCCTCTTTTCCATGTCTTTCAATCTTATTATTTTGTCCTTTGCCTTGCTTTTTGGTCCCTTTCGGCCCTAAGGGGGTTTTTTGATTGTGGTTTTGTTCAGAGAAGCCTAAACAAAAGTGCCTCAGAGGGAGGTCTTTGTGAGTCTCTGGTGGGGATGTGGGAATGAGGAAAATGGGCAGGTGTAATGGAAGGATAGTTTTTTTTTTTTCAATGTTATGTTTATATATTTCCTTTTTCCTGCTTCTCCTTGGTGGGTCAGCTACAATGTTCATGATTCTCATCTCTTGTTATGCAAGCAACAATTAAATTTGGCCCCGTTTGTGTGCATTTGTCTAGACAGAATGCAATTCTGCATGAGTAAAAATTTACTATAGATTTGAATAAAATAAATTTGATATTAATAAACATAAATAGTTACTATTTGTTGGCTTCATGCTTAAGTATGAAGAAATATTACAATTTTATATCTAGGTAGAGTCTATGAAGATTGGAGAATATGAATAAAAAATTAAGTTTAAAATAGTAGTAAGTTTGTCTTCATGTAAGAGTCCTATGTTTCATTTTATTATTAGTTGTATTTAAGGAGTTATAAGGATTTATGTATAGAGGGGTATTATTATAATTTGATTTTATTTTCACTTAACGCCGAGAGAGGGGTCGAATTCTAGCCCTAAATAAGTGTTCTCTCTTTGGTACTCTTCCCCATCTCCTTAATGCATTTCTCACTTCTCCTTTCACCCTTTTTTGTCGTTTTGTTTATCGCTTTTTACATGGTATTAGAGCAATAAATTTTGAGTTTGGAAAGTTTTGTATAATCCTTGTTCTCGTTTTTTCAAGCCAGTGAATTCTACTAGGAAGATTTCTATAGATCTACTGTTACGAGTGTGTAAAGGTTAGATATTTCCATTCTTTCTTGTGTCATAATTACTTTGGTTGATGACTTTTATTACATTTTGAGCAACTTTTATGTGTTATTATGCCTCCCAGAAGATTTTCCCCTATCTCGTCCTTGATCTGCAATAGATCTATTTCTCTGTGGACTTGTCCAAGTATGTGTAATGCTTCCTTAAGGTCATAATTTGAAAGGATTTAACTACTTTGGGTCTCAAATTGATTCAAGTGTACTTCTAGACTAACCTTTGTTGTGGCTATTGGTTCTTATTGTATTTTATTGTGGTAAAAATGGCCAATGCTAAGGAAATTATTATTCCAATCAATCCCTTTGGAAATTCTAAGAGTAAATACTCTTAATTCTATTCAATTTACTTTAGTGAAATTAAATGGGAAGAACTACTTAAAATTGTTCTAGATCAGTTCCCATAGTTTTGAAAGTAAAGGGAAAGGCTTACTTTAAAAGGAGGATCCTCTTGATCCTATGATAGAGGACTAGGAGGCAGAAGGTAGTAGGTGATGACTTAGCTCGTTAATAGTATGGAAGGCAAATTTAGTAACCAAGTGATGAGTTGCAAGACGTCTTAATCTATTTTATCTCATGAGAACAATTTATATAGCATGCATGATTTATATGCCAAGTACTTCAGCATGTTATGGGTAAGCATTATGTTACTGCCTATTTTACGAAGATGTGAGGTGTAAAAATTAGTACATTTTATCCTTTACTAAAAACATAGAATAATTATGCAAATAAAATAATCAAATTCAATTAACACATTTTTTAGGGCTTTGACTAGAGTATGTGCAATCCGAGATTAGATGTTGGTGAATGACAAAGTGACCACTTTTGAGAAAACTTTTAATTTTGATCTTCAGTTGAAAGTGCATTAGTGAAGAAAAGTGAGAAGGAAACTAAAACACATGAAGTGTCAATTCTCAATCTCAACTCTACCCCCCACTAGATATGATACCCCCAAGGATGTGGAGAGACTGGAAGAAGTCATGGTTATTGACATGGTGATAGAGGGTATGTTCACTATAGACTATTTATTCACTTTTTGGATAAATGCTGCAACAAATTTGGAAAATCAACATGAACCAACTATGGTTTAACTGAAGGTGAGAAAGTGTCTACTAATGAGACTCAAAGAGAAGTTCAGCAGTAACTTCGGCATTTGAACCAACTGACATTTATGTCATCCTCCCTCACAACACAAGACATCGGATCTTCTCCCATTGCAAGTGCTACTATGGCAAACTCAAGTATGATTGCATTACATGTGTCTTATTGTCCCTCATGGATCATTGGTTTTAGAGTGTCTTCACATATGTCAGGTATACCCACCTTGGTCTCGTGTGTGCTTCCTTCACAAATATATCAAACTATCTTATTAGCTTATGGGTCCACCTTACAAATTCATGGTGAGGGTATTATACGAATTACTCTACACATGTTCTTATCCCATGACTTGTTTGTTCCCAAATTTTAGGCTAATCTTTTGTTAGTCAGTAATATTATTAAGTCTTTGAATTATTTTATAACATTTCATTCTACATCTTGGGTTTTTTAGGATTTACAGATGAAGAAGATGATTGATTTTGGGCATGAGAAAAGTGGGTTCTATTTTCTAGATGGTGTGTCTATTCCAAATGATATGGCATTATCAACGAACACTTCACTATATTTGTGGTACTTGCAATTGGAGCATCCATCTCTAGCTAAGCTATATGACTTCCTTCAATCTCTGCTTTTTTATCTATCTTTCCGGTGTGAATTATATTAGCTTGGAAAACATCATAAAGCAAGCTAGTCTTCCAGTATTTTTGAATTATTCATTCTAATGGGGGCTCCTTGTTGAGTCCCAAGTACTTTTGGTTTCAAATATTGTGTCCTTTATAGTTGGTTTTAGTAGAGTAACACAATTATATCTCCTTCAGGAAAAATCAAAAGGCTTTGATGCATTTATAAATTTTTTCTATGAAATATAAATCTAATTTAGGATTTTCATTCAGATTTTATGTACAAATAATGGGTCTAGAGTTTTTCTACCAAAAGTTCAATTCTTTTTGTGAATTACATAGAATTATATATAAAACCTTGTGAGTTTACACCCCTCAACAAAATGGGGTTGCAGAATAGAAAATAAGCATCTACTTGAGGTTACTCGAACCTTATTATTTTAGGTGAATGCTCTTTGTCTTTTTTTGCATGTTACAATCCTAACCTCATATTATTCAACTAATCGTATGTCATCTTCTGTTCTACGGGGACATATTCTCATCTAGGTGTTAAAACCAAAATACTTAGTAATTTGATGTATATCCTAAAGTTTTTTGTTCCATTTGTTTCATTCATTCACTTGGCAATAATAGTAACAAATTGTCTCCTCATTATATCAAATGTGTTTTTCAAGGTTATTCATGTTATCAGAAGGGATACATGTGTTATAATCCTATTAAAAGGAAAACTTACATTTCTGCTAATGTTACGTTTTTTTAGAGTACACTATTGTTCGTCATCTAGTGAGTCTCTACCAATTACATTGAGCCCAGCTGATGAGATTCCAATCGTCCACAAACTAGTTCTCATACTTGTTTTATATAGTGCAAATGCAAGTATTACACCCATTAATTCACCACCTTCACCTTCGAAGCTACTATAAGTGTATCATGTGTACATCAACAAGAGCCTCCTTTTCAAATCAAATCATCACATTCTTCATATGTGGATTATGAACTATCTAATTCAAACTTACCCATTCCACTCAGAAAGTAAAAAGGTCTTGCACTTCTCATATAGTATCCAAAAACGTGTCCTTGAACTTTTTGTTTGTCTTATTAATCTTTTGCGATGTCCTTGTTTATTCCTTCTATTCATCATACAGTGCAAGATACTTTGGCATTGTTTATGTGAAAACAAACTATGGATGAGGAGATTGAGGCCTTGGTATCTAAGGGAATATAGACACTTTGTGACCGACCTAAGGATGTTAGCATTGTAGGATATCAATGAGTGTATACCATTAAATACGACGTAGATTGGAGTATTGAAAGGAACAAAGCTCAATTGGATGTCAAATGCTACACCCAAACCTATGGTATCTATGTGTTTGAAACATTATCCCCAACCGTTTGTCTTACTTTTGTTAGACCTATGATAGTCCTTACATCAACTAGATATAAAAAAAACGTTTTTGTTTATGGTGATTTATAGGAGGTGTATATGAAAAAACCTCTTACATCAGGGAGACTGGAAGGTGTCCAATTGAAGTAGGTTATTTATAGCCTGAAACAAAATCGGATGGCTTGGTTGGATAAGTTCAACAAGGTGATTATAAAGTTTGGTTTCATCAGAAGCCATTATGATCATTCTATGTTTGTGTCGAGGAAACAATTTGGGGTTGTTGTTCTTGTTGTATATATGGATGATATTGTGTTAAAAGAGACAAATTCTTAAGGGGTTGAACAAGTAAAAGAGTATTTGACAAAACACTTTTAGATAAAATATTTAAGACGGTTCAAATATTTATTTGGTATTGAAGTGGCTCGAAGCCAGAAAGATATTATTTTTTCTCAAATGAAGTATATTTTAGATACATTGTAAGAGTGATATTTTGGGTGCATGTCTAGTGAATATTCCTATAGAAGTCAATACTAGTCTCCATGATGATCTAAGTCCTAAGATAATGGACAAAACACGGTACATGCACCTAGTGGGTAAGTTGATTGACATCACTATTAAAAAGCCATACATATTATTTACATAGCGATTTATTAGCAAATTCATGAATAATTTGCACAAAATATTCTTAAAATACTCTTAGAATTAAATATTTGAAAGGTGCTTGTAGAAAGGGTTTATTATATACTCCCCATGGAAATATTGATGTGTTAGGATGCTTAGATGCAAATTATGTAGAATCCAAAATGGAAAAGAGATCCACAACAAAGTACTATTGCATTATTGTCGGTAACTTGATTAATTGGAAGAGTGAGAAATAGAATATAATGGCTAGTTCCAATGCCGAGGTTGAGTATAGAGTGATTGTTTATACACTGAGTGAACTTATGTGGGTGAAAATTAGTTTTTGTGAGTTAAGATTTTATATTATAGACCATATGGTTATGAAGAGTGACAATCTGGATTAATTGGAAGAGTAAGAAATATAATATAATGGCTAGTTCCAATGCCGAGGTTGAGTATAGAGTGATCGTTTATATACTGAGTGAACTTATGTGGGTGAAAATTAGTTCTTGTGAGTTAAGATTTTATATCATAGACCATATGGTTATGAAGAGTGACAATCTGGCAACAATTTTTATAGTTAACAATTCAGTCTTCCGTGAGAAAACTAAAAATATTAAATTCGTTAAAAATGTTGTAAGGCTAAGAAATGTTGTTATACCATATGCAAAGTCATACGAATAACTCAACCACGTATTTATCAAACCTCTTGGAAGATACGAACATTCAGTGTTTTCTAACAAGCTAGGATTGTTTGATATTTGCCCTCTAACTTGAGAGAAAGTATTCAAATACATGTATATAGATATTTTGGTTATTTTTTATAATTTTGCCCCTCATAAGATAATAGTAAGTTGGTATTCAAGTTAAGAGTTCTATGTTTCAATTTTTATTTCATTCCTAGTTGTATTTAGAGAGAGTTACAAGGACTTAATATAGATGAGTATTATTGTAATTTGGTGTTGGTTTCACTTAAATGAGTATATAATATAGCCCTCAGCTTTACTGTTTCTTGTAACCTCTACTCCCACCTAGAACAGCCAAGAGGCTAACTGAAATGTGTTTTTATGACTAATCACATCTTAATCATCCTTGAACAGCTTTATATGGGCAAATGGAATTTTCTCAAGTTAACAGCAATACTTTTTCTACAAAAATTCCTAGAAGACTCACCTCTCTTACAGTTGATGAAAAAAATTGCCTGGAGATTAACAAGTTACAACTGATCTTTTTTCTGGGTAAGTAGCAAGTTATGTTGATTGAGGAAACAACCATCATGAACTCACTGGTCCTATTGTGCGCCATTCCCTCTCTGTAATTGATTTTTCTCCATTTGGTAGTACCCCTTCTTTTGGAGGGAAACCATGAACTCTTCCAACTATCCATTGCTCTATAACCCCACAGTTGCAAGCATACTTGATTATGTGTTGCAAATATCCTTTATCTGTTGCTAGATGTGGCTGAATGCTCAACATTCTCATAAAAGCTGCAAAACACATAAAAAAGAGTTACCATAGAGGACCTTAAATGCTGTTTTACTTTTTCCACAAATTGCATAATCATAATGTGGATATTTTTAACCAAGTCTTATTCCTTTTCATGCTGCTTTACTTGTTTAACTTAAAATGCAAGGTTCCAAATAGAAAAGGACTGGGAGTATCAAAATACGACGATCCTGATTTACTCTATGGGTAATCCACTGCATCAATAAATTCTACTCTTTAAGTATATTACAAGTCAGGTTCATGTGAGTAATCTTCCAAATTCATATATCCGATTTGATCAGGAATAGTCTGGACCCAAGTCAGCTAGCTCCTTTATGTTTGGCTCAACCAACTTGGAATGACTTCAAGATGAGCAATCAATTCCATCATAAACAGAAGCATGACTAACACTTTTGCAATGATTTCTTTCATTTCTAAACTAACTTGTGTTAATTTGGCTTTTACTCTTCTAATGATATTTAATTTATTGAATTTAAAAAGAAAAAAAGAATCCGGCAAAAACAGTTTTCACCATTGAGCAGATTATTGTCATAAAAAATCTTGATTTGGCTGCCAATCTAAACCTGAAATTCTGGAAATGAGTATGAAGGAAACCCTGAATCCTGCTTAGGAGAGTAACTAAGGAAACCTTTTTCTTGCAGAAACTAGAGGGAAAACTGAAGACAGTAAAAAGAAGGCAAAAAAAATCCTACCTGCAACTATAGCATCCCCAGAGGCTGACATGTCACTAGTGAAAGGGGTAATAGGTGCATCCTCCATCCCGCATACAAAACTGTGATCCTTTTCAGTGTAGAAGTGTATTTTAGAAGTCCCATTTGTCACAAACAAAACCTTGAGATTGTTGTGCCACAGTGGCTTGACCACCTCCGGCTTGTAATCTACAAACTTTGAATTGCCATTTTCTTTTGCGTCAAAATTTTCTGTTGGTGTGATACCACACAGAAATTCTAGTTCTTGCTTGGTAACCTCAATAAAATCAGCTTGAACCCAAGCCTCTCTGATGAAGGCCTTAGTTTCTTCACTAGACTTCCACAGTGGCAGCGGAAGGTTTAAATCAAAGAATATAGATCCACCAAAGTTTTTGGAGATCCCAATAGCCTGTAGTGTTGTTGACCTCATGTTTTGGTCGAGGAGGCTCGATGAGTTGAAATAGAACATCTTTGCCTCCTTCAAAATGTCAATGTTAATCTCAGAGCTCAATAACCTATCCTCTGCAGATGACTTAGAAGTAGTCGCTTTTAAGTCACCTCTTCTACTAATCTTCATATACGACAGTCCTGTGGATTTTGATTTATCAATTTTTATTGATCTGGTCTGGACACCATTGACATTCAAGTGATAAAGCAAGGTCTGGCCATACTCATCATCCCCAATTTTACCCATGAATTCAACCCGAGCTCCCAAGCTTGCAAGAATCAGTGCGACATTTAAAGATGGTCCACCAGGCGCCCTGACAAACTTACTTGGCGCCCATAACATATCTTTCTTCAATTCATGCATTCCATGGTCAATTACCCTGTTAGCTGGCCTTCCTGAAGGTAAAAATGCATATTGAGCAGCTCCAAAGCAGCAAATAAGAGGTGGCCAAGCATAAGTGAAGCTAATATCATCTTCCTCGTGTTGGCCTAGTAACTGTTTTTGTTCCCTGTCTTCAGTCAAGTTAGGCTTCACATTATCACTGACATCCTCAGTGCCACTTTCAACCCCCAAAGTATTGATCTTTCTTCTCGTTCTTGTCCTTCTAGAAGCCTTCTTCTCATTAGTTTCTCCTTCTTCATCTGATAGAATAGCTGCAAATTTAAGAGAAAAAAAGAAACAGGAGTATCTTTTTTTAGTTAGCATGATCTTACTTCAAAAAATGTGTATGAAAGAACACAAAGTAACCTAGTCCTGACAGTAGCATGGGGCCATTAGATTAGCTTTGAGCAAAAAAGGCCCACATGGACAACTATTGCACCCAAAGCCTTTATAGAAACCATTCATACTTCTGTTCCATTTGAGTTATCCGTTCAGTGGTTAGGTTGCCTTATGTTTCTTTGTAACTGTGGCTCATCAAGACCACTTTTTCCCTTTTAAAAGGTAATGACAATCAGTTATACCTTTCTTTTGGCTTTTTCTTGAGGCTTTCTTAGGTTCTGCACCCGAAGTAACTACCATCATGCTACCTTGTTCAGCATCATTAATGTCCGATTCGGTATCACTGACCGCTTCTGATATATTACCATCCACTGGAGTTTCTGAAGACACCTTTTTACTAGTTGGACGTTTTCTAGAGGTCTTCTTAGGTTCTTCACCTGATGCACCTACTATGTAGGTATCTTGTTCAGTATCACTAGTCACATCTGATTCAGTATCACTAACTGCCAGAGATAAAACACTCTCCTCTAAAGGTCCTGATGATGCCTTCTTACGAGCTCGGCCCTTTCTCAAGGCCTTCTTAAGTTCTTCACCTGACCCTACATTGGTGTCATGTTGTTCAGTATCACTAGACACTTGTTTCTCAGCACCACCAACCTCTGACATATTACTATCTACTGGAGCATCTGGGGTCACCTTTCTAGTAGTTCGTCTTGAAGCACGTCTAGTGGTTTTAGCTGTTTCTTTTCTTGCATTACTGGTTTCTTCACCTGATGAAGCCTTGACTTGTGATTTTTCAACAGCTTTTCTTGACACTGCTCTTAGAGTCAACTTCTTTTCTAATCTAAATTCCTGTACACTCAACAATCTTGATGCAAAAAGAACTGGCCAGTTTGATTGCCATCTGGTGAACAGAAAAATAACAATATGTTATGTACCCCCTTGTTGTTTCTCAACACGCAAAGAACAAGCAAGAGAAAAAGTTTTTGCTTCTGCAATTTGGAGATGCAAACTCCAACAGGATAACGAAAGAAGTAGCTATAATGTAGACAACTGAGATAACTATCCGTTAGGCATTTGAACCTCCGCCGAAGACACACACTCAATTGAACCTCCACAAGACATACAAACTTCGAACCAAGTAGTCTTGTTTCGGACTTTGTTTAGGATGTTGCTTGCCTCCTTTTAAAAGATTTCAATAAACGAGAAAGATGAAGTTCAGATTACCAAGCTTGATATCCAAACAAATAAAAATTACTAACAGTACACAAAAACGTTAAAGTATGTAAGACTTCCTCACATTCTTCCAATCACTTCATATATAAACCCTTTCAAATAAAATACATGGTATGTCAAATTCGTAAACTACAGGTATCATCGAGACAACACCTCCCCCCACCCGCCGAAATCCTCAAGCAAGAATAATGAACACACGCTAAGGAAACACAAAATCTAGTGAAGAAAAACCCTCATCCTACTAGAAACTTCATACATTAGCAGAAAAAGATAAACGTTTAATTTAGTTTTCGTTCATCTTTTAGCTAAATGCTATCAACTGACCTCAGAAACAGAAAGAAGAAAACCCAACAAACCTGGATAAAGACAGAGGGCCCATGAAGGACATCGACGCCATTGAAGAAGATTCAACTTCAAATGCTCTTACTTAAGCACCCACCTATAAGATATCTCTTTGCCATGAAGCGGGGCTTCGGTCTGGTTTTACATGGCAAGATGGCCACTTGGCGATGAGACCGGTCGTAAATCCCAGACAGGGGCGTGTCGGTTCTCGGGGTGCGGATCCACCCGAGTACCCGAACCGCCTGAGAACTCTTAAAATATTAATAGTTACTTTTTTAATATATAAATTTTCACTCTTAAAATATTAATTATATATAATATAAAAATTATAATTTTATGTAAATAAAAAAAGGTATTTTATTATAAAAAATTAATTTTATAGATTTAATTCATAAAATAGTTTTATTTAACTAAACTAAAATATAATTTAAGTTGTTTTAAATTAATAAATAATTAATAAAATAAATTAAGATTATTTTATTAATTAAATATATAAAATAAAGTGATTAAAAAATCATTACTTTTATAATATCCAAATTTTAATAAAATTATTACTTTTACAATATCTAAATTCTTACTCTTAAAATAGTCATTAAATATAATATTAAAGATAAAAAATTATATAAATAAAAATGGTTTTTTATTATATATAATTAATTTAATTGTTTTAAATTAATATTTTTAAAAAATAAATTTGAATTAATTATTTAATTAAATAAAAATAAATAAATGGTTAAACAAAGACTTAATTTTGTAATATCCAAATACTTAATCAAATTGTTACTTATGTAATATCTAAATTCTCACTCTTAAATTAGAAATCAAATATAATATTAAAATCATGAATTTATATAGATAAAAATGAGGGTATTTTGTTATATAAAATTACTTTGATTGATTTATTTATTATAAGATAATTTTATTTAACTATTTTTGTTAATAAACTAAAATAAATTTTAATTATTTAAATGAATAAATAATTTAAATTTAAATAAATAATAATAATTTAATTAATTATAACATCCAAATGCAATGGTGAGATGGTTGAATGAGCATAACAAGAGTAAACGAGCGAGTGAAAGTGAATTCACTAGCCTTAGGAAGTAATTTCACTTTTACTCATTTTTCTTAAGAACGAGTGACTTGCGACTTACCTTGCACACTAACAGGTTTTGGGTTATTTTTACTAAAAAAAAATTTTTAAAGAGAGTAAACTCGGTAAATAGTAGTTGTGGCTAACATGGATTGAAGTATGGCTTTGAAGAGAGGGAAAAGGCGATTCTACCAAAGAAGAAGTAGAGGTGGTAAGAGTAAAAGTAGAACCAAAAGCAAATGAAAAAAAATCAAAAGATTAATCTAACAAATTAAAATCAATTTCATGACTAAAATAAAAATTCTTTTCCCTCTTTTATTCCATCAATGGACAAAATTCCTATACGTTTTCAAAGGAAATGGCATGATTTTAGATGTCCTCGACGAGAATGACCTGAGGTTACCTAAAGGAACTCTCCGACTTGGGGGGATTAGACTTCGAGTGTGTCTTTGCTAGTTTGAATGTTAGACAAGGCTTCAAGATCTTCTATCTCTTTGTTTGGAACCCACAAAAAATAAAATAAAGAAAAGGGAAGATAAAAGTATTTTCTGTTGTTTGGCAACAAATAATTATTGAGAAAAAAAAATAAGAGAAAAAAATACTTTCTCTCTTAGTTAATAAATTTAATATCATAAATGATAGAATTTTGGGAGAAAAGAAAAGAAAAAGAAACTCGAGAAAAAATTTAATCATCAAAATTTTAAAATATTACTATTTTTTTTCATTTTTCACGTATTTATAAATAATAAAAATTACATTTCTCTTTCCTTTTTTTTCTCATTTTCCATAAACATCCAAACCTTTTATTTTCTCTTTCTCTTTCTCTTTTTCTTTTTCTTTTTCTTCTTGTTGTTATTTTCTCTCCATTTTGTGTTTTACAAACACAACATTAATGAGTTGGGTTACCCTAAACCCTCAACCCTTGCCTCTCACGATGGAAAGGGTAGATTGGTCATTTAAGAGGATTGAAGAAGAAGAGACCAACCCCCTACTGAGAGTTTCAGAAGTGGACTAGAAACGATTTTGGTTAGAATGGTGAATAAAAGTACCATTAAACAAGAATTTTGCTGCTAAAGAAATCTTTTCCTGAACAGAATTGATTGGAACTGTTTGATACTGATGCAGATTACAGATTTTTGTTTTTCTTTCTTTTTTGGTTGTCCGAAATACATTATATTGTAGGATAAATTGGTAAATTGGTCATTTAAGAGGGTACATACAACATGAACAGAGCAGCCGCTTCCCCTTCACCGACGAGGAAGAGTCGACCTTACCTCATTCTCGCCGTTGCTGAGAAGCCTCCCTCGCCAGACGACCGTCCGGCTCTTCGCCAGCTTACGGGTACGTTTCTCTCTCTCTCTCTCCTTCCCTCTCTCTGTTGCCTTATTTATTTTCTGCAACCATGAAGAAACGTCCATGTGGTTCGTCGGAATAGAGCTCGAAAAATTATTCCCTATAAAGACCAATCCTTCCATGGAAAACCTCACTGAACTTCAAATCCAACTGAATGCGTAATTCGTTTTTAGCAGTTTGCCCCCTTTGTGCATTTTATTGTTTGTTTGATCTCTTTCTTTCATTTTAATCATTTATTTGGAAAGGTGGATTTTTAATGCTAAAGATTGAGAATGTGAATGTTTCTGTGGTCTTAGTTCAATTCATTGATGTCGTCTTTGGTTTATTTGTTTGCCTAATATATGGCTTATACTAGGCTTTGTTCATGAGATTATGTTTTAATCATTTAAGGGTGAGACTCTGACTGGCGAGTGATAAATGGGGAGTCGATATTTTTTTTATTTCTACTTTTTGATGTTGTTATTGAATTTGTTGGCCGACGATGGTTCCACATGGTATATTAATCTGCTGAAAGTTGGAAAGTTAATTGCATGATTTTCTATACCTGTTATTTCACTATTGGGATCTGTCTTTGCATAACCACTGAGCAATATGTGAGTTCCAAGGACTTAGTTGGACAGCGTAATATATTCACAGGCACTGATAGTAGTGTTTCGAGCTACTTTTATTCTTTCCGTGGTGTAATGAATCTACTAAGTTGGCCTTTGTGCCTTAAATGCTTTCTCGATCATAGTATTGGACATCAGGCGCATGTATTGATTACAATAAATATTATCTATGAGGAGTATGGGTCTAGTCCTAGGATCTGGCCCTGATCATAAAGTTTATAACTAATTCAGGTTTCTCTTTATTTATAGGGGTTGCCTTTTAGCAGTCCTATTCATTTATAGATTGTGAGACCAGGCTCATTTTTTCTCATTGTATATACACTATACTTATCCTCGTTGGATGCTTTGGCTTCTAATATTGTATTCCCAGACTTTTGTTCTCTTCCCTTTCCTTACTAGAATGAAAACTGAAAGACAACTTTGGTCTGAACATTTTAAGACAATGTTTGCAGCTTAGGACTGACTCTTCTTGTCTTACTTAAATATTGTTTTGTTCTTTTGTTGTTTTACTTAGAGTGGCAAATTACATTGTGAATCCACAGAGCCGGCAAGTTCAATTTCTGCTCTGTGACATAATGATATCTATAGGATTCATTTGCGAGACGGTGCATTATAGAGATTTCTTAATGTAATGAATGATTGTTTTTCTTTTTCAATTAACATTTATAATTTTGATTTAAAAAATATTTTTTTTCTGAATTTACTTTTCCTCTTTCTATAAACATCCAAACAAGAGGAACCATGGGCTGTGTCTATGTTCTCTGCTAAACAAGAGAATAATCTGATGTCTTTTCTCTTTCCAGTTCCTAATTCTTTTGCCTTTTCTTTTCTTTTTTCATGTATTTTCTCTCAAACCAATCAGGGCCTTAAGGCAGGTTTCTTGCCCAAAGGTTTCACTATTGTTAGGGTTTAAGAAGGGGGTTGGAAGATGATGAACAAGAAGAAAATTTTTAAGCTCGCAAAGGGATTCAGGGGGAGAGCAAAGAATTGCATTCGTATAGCAAGGGAGCGTGTTGAGAAGGCCTTGCAGTATTCTTACAGAGATCGTCGTAACAAAAAGAGGGACATGAGATCTCTTTGGATTGAAAGAATCAATGCCGGAACCCGTGTACATGGCGTAAGTTTGATTTCTCCTTTCACCCCTGGCGCCTTGCATATTTGAGTCTTTTCCCTTTTAACATAATTCTATTTGTTTTCAGTGTGCTACTTTTTCGGGCTTTATGCTGGTTTGTTGTCCTAAGTAGGGTTATCTTCTTCTTTTCATTTTTCTGATAGGAACAAATTTGAATTTTGTCCCAGTTGAGTAGAATATTTCTGATTGGATATCCTTGAAATTTTCGATTGGCTATTTTTCATTGTATGAAGGTTACATATCCTGGAATGAAGCCATTACTCTGTTTGACTTTGTGAAAATCATATTTCATTGATGCCCATCATAATTGTTTATTTAGGATCTAAAGTAATATTTTAGTTTTATGAGCAAATAGGTGCAATTCATTCTTTTGGATTTTTTATTTGTTTTGCTTTAAAAAATTTGAACAGACAATGTGGACGTGTAGTTTATCATTTGTAAAAACTGTTTGCCTGATAATTATAATCATAAAAGTTGGGGAGAACTGCCCAAAGCTTTTAAAGCCCAATGATGAACCCTATGCAGTATCTTTTCTCAATATTGTAGATGTTTACTTATCTGAGAAGATATTGGAGCAAACAAGTCTGTTTGGATGAGCAAATTGCATGTGATTATTGAAATCCTACTATCTAGTGGTATTTTACTACACTGACATGTTTTGGGCAAAAAAAGTTCTTTCATGCAAGAATGGAAAGATTAGAAACTTTCCCAACTTGTAATATTTCATCATTTGAAGCACCATGTCTTACTCTCTCCTGTGTAAAGAAATGATTCTTAATGATGTTCTTGGCAATTTGTCATGTGGAGTTGCATGTACTTTTTATGAAAGCCAAAAGGGTTCAGTTGCATGTCCCTCCTGTATGTATGTTGTAGAATATGCACCCTTTTGTTTCTTCTGCCTCTTTGTGCTATAAAATATATATTTTGGCTCTAAAAACTGTCCTAGAAGCTCTTTGAAATTGTTACTTTGTAGCAAAACTGAGGGGCTTATCCAGTCATATCCTCCCTTGCAGGTGAACTATGGAAACTTCATGCATGGGCTGATGAAGGAGAACATACAACTAAACAGAAAGGTGCTGTCAGAGTTATCTATGCATGAACCCTACAGCTTCAAGGCCCTCGTCGACATTTCTCGCAAAGCTTTCCCTGGAAACAAACCCATCGCCCCCAAAAAGGAAGGCCTTGCAGCCATCCTGTGAATTTTCTGTTTTCTTTTCTTGGTTTCACCTTTTCCTAAACACCATTTTCTTCCATCATAGTATTCTGAAGATAATGTCTATGGAAATTTTGATTGATTAGATTAGATTAGATATGCCCTTAATAGTTGCTCATGGCAGTGTGAAGTTTATGGGAAGATAGTTTAGTATCTAAAGGTGGTTGTTTTTGAAAATCTGAAGATGAGAAAGCTTCCAATGTTTTTCTTGATTTCAGAATTAGGTTGAAAAGTGGTGTACTTAGTCCCTGAGGTTTTCTGAAGACAGATATAAGAAGCTTTATTCTTATACCAGTAGAAGTGGACCACTGAATTTTCCTAGTCTTGCGGAGTTGCTGCGCCGCAAATTGAAGCAGTGATACAGTAGTCGGGCTTTCTAACAACCGGGTCGGCCCATTGGATAATAGCAGCGGTACTGCTCCAATGCGCTCCGTGAGAAGCTTCTTAGAAGCCATGTCATGAATTTTATGGAAACCGCTAAATATTGGTTCATCCAATCCACTTCAAATAAGTACAAATTTATTAATATTATAAAGATATAGAATAATTAATTATTATTATATAAAAACAAATTAATTTAGACATTTATTTGATGAATTAAAATTAGAAAAATAATTTTTATTCCTTTACCTAATATTTGTTCTGCTTAATTAAATCAGCAAAATTACCTGAAATTATGTAAATTAAAATAAAAAGCATAACAGGTTTTCAGCTTCTATTTTGCTTCTCACAGTAAGAAATTCTGACGCTGACCACAACGGCCACCGACACATGCATGGGGAAAGAAAAGAGCAAAAAGGACCCACAGAACACAAACTTCCTGTCGGCACTCACATGTCGACGTTGGCAGTTTTACGGAAATACCCTTCGGTCAACAAACAGTGCCATTTATGTAATATTATGAAATGTCAAGGGCAATTGTTAGTTACTTTGCTGGTGAAAGAAACTACAGATGTAAGCTCTGCTTTGCTCAACTAGCTTAAATATGTCTCTCTCTCTCTCCCATGCGAAAAGAGGACGGCGACAGCGCCCTCAGCGTCTCCTCTTGCGTAATTTCTTTCGCGTTTGCTGCAGATCTTCGAGCTGTCGGAGACGAACCGAGTAAACTCAGAAACCTGCAACAGAGATGGGTTCGGACAACGGATCCATTTCAAGGATCAGTGGCTACACCATTGTGCTGGTGTTTGTGCTTTCCTCCTGCAGTTTAACTACCACAGGTGGGTGCCCAGCGGCGGGATCTCTTTTTCTTGACAAATTTGCATGTTGGACCTAGCTTTTCTTGTTTGAGATGGCTGGTCAATGGTGAATAGCTGAAATTTAGTGCAGTGGGGAAGCTCCCGTCTTGGGATTCTGTTGGCAATGGAAAATATAAAATTGTGATTATTGTGTGGCAGTGGATGACTTGATGACAGTATTTGGAGAGGGATTTTTCGTTTTCTCTCATTTTCAAGTTTCAGAATTTTACAATCTTCTGGATTCTCTTTTGTGCGAATGTTGATGTTCTCTTAGTACAGGTTCTTCTTCTATCAAATTTTTACGGATTGTATGTTGTGGGTTTTTAAATTTTAGCAAGCAAATCTGGAAAAAGCAGAATTTTTAATTTACCTTGGCCGATCGAAGCCTGCAATTTGCTAGTGTGTTTGGTTTCTGTTTCGAAAGTCTGGAGAATAGATATAAGATCATCACTCGGATTTGTGAATAATATGGCTTCAGCTCAGCCAATTTAAGTATAACACTAAGTTATTGTTTGTATGTAAAACCTGAAAGAGAAAAGTTTAAAGAGGCATTATATTGGAATTTCTAATATGAGCAAAGAGAAGAACTCTGGTGGACTCTGGCGGTTTGGCATTTGGGTTTTAGAAGATCCAAGGGAACAGTCGAAAAGAGGGATTTCTTGAAGAGTTTTGTCTTTCACATTTATTTATTTTAATGGATTTCAAGTGACTGATTAATAATTGTTAATGGCATAGATGTCATGCTCTCTCATTTCTATGGTCCTCAAACTAGTCCTCAAAATAGTTTGTACGCTTACTTGGCTTTTTGCTCAACTTGGTCAATTATTGGAATCCGACTTACTTTTCCTCTGTAGGAATATCCTATTGCTTCATTATTGCTGCATAAGGAAAAATGCTAGTTTGTTCAGAACATGCAAAAAAGCTTAGGATCTGTAATCTGAACACCTGTGAGTTGGAAGCATCTCGTGTAGTCATGATCAAATGCTGTGTGACTTCAAGGCATAAATGGTAAATTCAGTGATCTCTTGCAACTTAAAATATGAAGCGGCAAAAATCCTCGTTTAGTTTCAGTTTTTAGTTAGTCCTGTAAAAGGAATGTCTTTTCTGAAGCTTTCTATTGATTTATCTTCTGATTTACACACCTTTCCTTTATATTTTGGGGGAGCATGAATACACTTGAGTTTTTATTTACTTGTTCTTATTAATAATTGTTTTCTTCTTCTTCTTCAGCTTATACATCTTCATTCAAAAAATAAATAAATAAATAATTGTCTTCTTCTGTAATGTAGAAGCATATGACTCTCTTGATCCCAATGGAAACATCACAATCAAGTGGGATGTTATGTCATGGACTCCTGATGGCTATATGGTAAGTATATGTTATTATGTTTTTTTCTTTCTTTTTCCCCCGTATAATTAAATTGTCAAAATTTTAGGCCAATCCATTCAAATATTAGACAATGCAATATCAGAAGAAAAAAAGAAAAAAAGGCAATACTCTGATTTCCAACTCCCTATCTTGTTCCTTGAGAATTGTTTAACTTTTGAATCTGCTTTTCTTTTTTCTTGTTGGTCAAATTTAGCTGTCAAACTAATCTTCCCCTTGAATGCTGTAACATGCCAGGCCGTCGTTACCATTTTCAATTTCCAGCAATATCGTCATATTCAAGCTCCTGGTTGGACTCTAGGATGGGCGTGGGCAAAGAAAGAGGTTATTTGGTCTATGGTTGGAGCCCAAACCACTGAGCAAGGAGATTGTTCAAGATACAAAGGAAATATCCCACATTGTTGTAAAAAAGACCCAACAGTGGTGGATTTACTGCCAGGAACTCCTTACAATCAACAAATTGCAAACTGCTGTAAAGGTGGAGTAATCAACTCATGGATCCAGGATCCTCAGAATGCAGTGAGTGCATTCCAGGTCAGTGTTGGTGCTGCAGGAACCTCTAACAAAACTGTGAGGTTGCCAAAGAACTTTACGCTCAAAGCTTCAGGGCCTGGTTATACATGTGGAATTGCAAAGATTGTGAAGTCAAGCAAATTCATAACAGCAGATGGGAGAAGAACAACTCAAGCTTTAAGTAAGTCAATTCTTAAGTAGATAGTCATTCCCGGTCTTTTCTTCAAAACAATGTCAGTTGCATGCCTGATGTGTCAGAATGGGTGGTGGTGAAATACGACACCTTTTTTCTGAATTGTTGCTGTTTTTTTTTCCCAGAAATTTAACTGCTTGTACGTAACATAGATAGTAGTACGAAGTGCTTGAACCAGATTCTTGAAAATTTTGAGTCATGCAATTTGTGACCTTCCTTGCATGACATTTGCAAGTTGTTTTAGCTAGAAGAGAAATTTCTCAATTATAACCAAATTCGTTTTGTCTGAATGTTTCCTTATGTTTCTGTTATTCTTATTATTTGATAGAAAAGAAATACTTATGTCTCCATATGTTTGAATAAACTTGTTCAGATTAATGTTATGTACAAAGATATCTTACATCTTTTGCCTCTTACCGTTTTGCAGTGACATGGAATATTACTTGCACATACTCCCAATTTCTTTCTCAGAAAACCCCGACATGCTGTGTCTCACTTTCATCCTTCTATAATGAGACAATTGTTCCTTGCCCTACATGCACTTGTGGCTGCCAAAATAATATAACCCAACCGGGAAGTTGTGTAGAGTAAGCTGAAATTACACTTTATCCATTGTTAGTTTCTTTATGGACTGAATGTGTGGTGGTTCATGGTAATTTTCTGTTTTGCAGGGGAGACTCACCTTACTTAGCTTCTGCTATCTCTGCTGGTGGAAAAAATAACTATGCACCTTTAGTTCAGTGCACAAGTCACATGTGCCCTGTACGAGTTCATTGGCATGTGAAGCTCAATTACAAAGAATACTGGCGGGTGAAGGTCTCCATTACTAACTTCAATTACAGGATGAATTACACTCAGTGGAACTTGGTCATTCAGCACCCAAATTTTGACAACCTTACTCAGATTTTCAGTTTCAATTATAAGTCGCTGACTCCATACCAAGCTATCAGTGAGTACTCCATTTTTATCGTCTTTTGTTTAGGTCATTCTAGTTACAGGCTTTTATTTTTTTATTATTTTATGTTTCCTTTTTTTCTCCTTTGGGACCTCTTGTACTATTCTCTCCTTAATAAATTTTCTTGCCCCTTCCCCACCAAAAAAGCTTAAGAGTCAGATTTTTATTTTTTCCTGTGCATGAGAGAGCATGAAGGAGTCACAATAGTGAGACTTAAAAGAACGCTCCCGGACATGCTGTGTGACTAGTTTTCTTGTCATTTCCTAGTAATTTTTGCATGGAAGGGCAAGAAGGATAGACACAACAACGAAAATACCTATATACTAGAATACTCCTACATTCTTCTGTTGGAGTAGTGGTTTCTTGCAAGTTACTAATGTGTTTTTTCTGTATCCATACATTTCCCCATTGGGCTGAAATGCTAATTTCTTGAAAGTTTAAAAATCTGAAATTCTTATGATTGCTCTTTGCAGATGATACTGCTATGTTATGGGGGGTCAAATTCTATAATGATTTCCTCATGCAAGCGGGTCCCTCTGGTAATGTACAGTCCGAGCTTCTGTTTAGGAAGGACCTCGGAACCTTTACCTTTGACAAAGGCTGGGCTTTTCCTCGCCGGATTTATTTCAATGGTGACAACTGTGTGATGCCACCGCCTGATTCTTACCCATGGTTGCCCAACTCCAGTCCTCCACGGCAAAACATCGTCATCCTTCCACTTATGGTTTTCTTAGGGTCTCTGGCATTCCTGTTTGCACATACCTAATTGAGCAAGATACCATTGCCTGCACTCCACTTGTGAAGGGTCACCGGAAGCATTTGGAAATGAGTTATGATTCTCCTAAAGCTAGTTGTGGATTTGGCCACGACTAGTCATGGTGTATGATGATCGAAGCTGGTTGCAGGTGCATTCAAATGGTCACAAAATTTTTGTGTTGGTTTCTTGTGGTCTGGTTAGTATGAATTCACTCCCTGTGTAGTTGCTACTGTTGCTATTATAGTTGTTGTAACTGGTGTAATGCATATTTATTTATTTATAAAAAGTTGTTCCATATGACAATAAAAGCTACTATGAGAGAAATCTTGATCACATCTACGAGTTTATCTTTTTCCTGGCTATGTGCTTGGACCTCCGGAATAGGCTCCCCAATACCAAGTTTAAATTCATGTAAATAGTGTTTGTTCTGTTCATCTGCACCTGTCAATGAGGTGGCTTTCTTGCACATTTAAAAAGGAGAAACTATTTTGTAGTTGTGATGCATCTATTAGTCTATCTTCAGGAAATGAGAAAAGTAAGTTGCCTATCCTTTTCAAATTGGTTGGATATCAGGCTCAGTTGCCATCTCTGCAAGGGAGATGGTGCAGAGCTTCCCAAAATAAGATTATGAATTCCTGTATTTGTAGCAGGTATTGAAAAGAGCCATTGACATCACTGCGAGTTCTGGGCATATTTTCTGGATTTGAAATTGTTTTATTCGGTTAAGGTGTGCTTTTCAGAACGATGACATCCTCTGTTTTCTCATCTGAAGAGTATTAATTTGGAGTAAAAAAGTGAAGAGAAAACGTTTTACCGAACCTTGATTTGACGTCTCACCTCTTTGTATCGCGTCGGTGAAGAATTGTTTCTGCACAAGTGCTGCATATTCATGTAATAATCGGTTCCCAGTTGACTCATCGTTTGATGTCTTGGCTGTGGGATCAGAATCATTAAATTCACAGCAAGAAAAAATCTTCTAATTCTCAAGAGAGTTTTAAGCTCCTTTTTCTTAACATCTATGTTTCATTTTTCAAAAGAATGTCCAGAGATTACACTCATAATTCAATTCATCTACATAAGGATACGGATATCTCAGTGGCTATGTCAAAATCTGGCAAACGGAAATGGTGGGTTTCCACCATGAAAGTCTCAGAAAATTTGGAACATGACCATCGTCATCTCTGTAAACAATCTTACCAGAGGAACCCAAGTAGGAAGATTACAGAAGCAGCGAGTGATGCACTAGTAAACGAATTTTCTCTTGCTGAATTGGGAAGAAATGGGTATGTGTCTGGTGGTGGCAGCATGCACTCGTCGCCATTGAAGTACACTTTACGAGGGAATGCCCAACCCTGTTTGAGGGTGAATGTGTCCTTGTTCTTCTGGAGAAGCACCTCCGACTGCACATTTCCTAATGGCCCTGCCTCCATTAATAGATCATTGTAGAACTTCATGCCATAGAACATCCCAGTATCATCTGCATGAATACAAATTATCATTCTGAGAGTAAGGAAAACATGTACATCCCTTTAGTTTTCTTCTTCAATTCACCTAACCTCCATTGTTTTGAACACAGAAGCTCCCAAATGCACTGGAAAACTTACTTATAGACTGGTAAGGGACGAGTGGTTTGTATTCGAAGCTGAAGACTTGAGTGACATTGTTGAGATTGGGATGCTGCGCAACGAGTGTCCACTGTGTGTAGTTCAACCTGTAGTTGAAATTGGTAATGGCGATCTTAACGCGCCAGTATTCCTTGTAGTTGAGCTTCACATGCCAGTGAACCCTAATTGGACACATATGATGAGTGCACTGCAGCAGGGGTGAATTATCCTTCCTTGGGGTGTTGATCCCCACCATACTTGACAGTTTCGAATCGCTTCTGCAGGCAGATTATGGGTAAGGCTCTATACATGTCTAAACACCAACGCAGAGGTTTCCCAATTTGAATCCTCCACTTATTTGATGAAATGTTTAAGAGATTATCCATGGTTAAACTCTTCACAACTTCTCAATGGATATAACCCTTTTGGTACGAATAGTTTATGACAGTTTCTATGGGGCGTTGGCCTCCCAAAAGGTTTCCTCGGGCTGGATGGAGGTTGGCCCTCGAGTGTAAAGGCAGAAGGGAGCTTGACTGTAAGACCCACCCGTCGAGCAGGGACAGTGAAGTGGTTTTGAATTGTAATCAGAAACATCAGGAGTTTTAGAGAACCCAAGAGTTGGAGAGACTTACTTGATGCAGCTTTCTTTCTTTTGGCAGCCACAAGCACATTTGGGGCAGGGAGTGATAGTGTTGTTGTAGAAAGAGGAAAAGGAAACACAGCAGCTAGGGTTCTTCCTGGCTAGAAACTGTGAGTATGTGCATGTCACATTCCATGTCACTGCAAACAAAAGATAGGTGTCCTCCATTAAAATTTACGCTTCGAAAATTCTCCGGATCAATCTTACCCAGTAGAACCGAAAACAAAGAGAAAGATCACTTGCAACAGAGGTCATGTATCATCATTTGAAGGATGCAGGAATCTCAAAGGAGTGACTAACACAAAAGGAAGAAGAACTTACTCAGTGCCTGAGTTTTTCTCCGGCGATCGGGAGTGAGGAAGGTGGTGGAAGGCACAATCTTTGCAGGACCACAAGTGTATCCAGGCCCCGGACCCAGCAATGTGAAATTTCTAGGCAACTTCACAGTCTTATTGGAGGTCCCTGCTTGCCCAACACTCACCTGGAAGGCTGAGACTGCAGCACTGGGATCCTGACCCCATGCTGCAACAACCCCTCCCTTGCAGCAATTTGCGAATTGTTGGTTGTAAGGAACCCCAGGAAGCAGATCAACAACTGTTGGCGTCTTCTTGCAGCAATGTGGTATGTTTCCTTTGAACTTGGAACAGTCACCTTGTTCAGTTGTCTGAGCACCCACCATAGACCAGATTACTTCCTTCTTTGCCCATGTCCAGCCCAAGGTCCAGCCAGGGCTCATTATGTGCCGATGCATTTGGAAGTTGTTCATTGTTACAGCAGCCTGGAAAACCATCGGAGAGAGATTCCATTAAGTTTCAGAGAAATGTATGGCAGGGGAAGATGTATGCATAGAAAAGAGCTTCAGCCATGGAACTAGACATACCAGATATCCATCCGCTGTCCATGACATTACATCCCATTTGATTGTAATGTTTCCATTCGGGTCCAATGGATCGTAAGCAGCTAATCCAGTAAATCAGCAACAAAGTAAGAATCCAGCATGAAGCAGTCACCAAATTCATCAAGAACCAGATATAGATTCTCACCTGCACTAGAAAAAACAGAGACAAGGAAGACAACAAACGCCACAAATCTCATCTCTGTCAACTCAAATGCTACCAATCTTCAGTTTTCCTCTGGCTTCTTCTTTCTTCCGTATTGACTCTCTCTCCTAAATCTACAGAAACAAGCCCTGTGCTGGCCAGAACAGCTGCTCTGGGACGATGGAACCGGCCTCGTAGTGGTAGAGAAGCAGAGGTTTTGTGAGTCTTTTAAGGGAAATGAAGAGATTTAGATCGAAAGAGACGGAAAGAAGATGGTCCACCAACTGGTTGTTGATATTTTCATCATTTCTGTGTGTCAGCAGCTCTTTCTTGCCTCTGCTTTGAAGCAAGGGGAGTTTGCTGAGACAGGGAGGAGGCGGGAAAACTTCAGAGAGTTTGAATATTACTGCCCAACGGTCTTCTGGTTATGGACAGGGACTGCTACTGTTATTGCACCTGCCGCCTTCTTTGATTGGATGAACTTTCTAAATTAATCACACTCAATAAGGTTGTAAACTACCCAATCAAATGCTGTGATAATGGTTGATGAGCGTTTTGGTAGGTTAAGGTTGGCAATTTAGAGCCTTTTTCCTAGTAAAAATTTCATTTATGTTGATGATAGGAGAAAGGGTATGAGAGCATGAGGAGATCCAATTTCTGTATTTCTTTTCCTTTTCTGTTATGTTAGGAAGGTTTAAAAGGCAAGCAACCTGTCACCATTTGATATAAACTTTCCGACTGTATTCCTGTAGGTGAAAATGAAGACCAATGCTTCCAAGCAAGAGGAGAGTTCTCAAGAAGCATTCATTCATTACTGGTTCGGGAAGAAAAACAAAATTCTTGGGTTTCCTTCGTCAAAACAAGTTTTTGCATGGACACTAGTACTAAAAGTCGACACAATCGCAGGTTATAATGGTAGAGCCTGTTAAGTTGTGAAACCTAATTAACGCATTATGTTGAATCGACACACGAGGGTTCAGGGGGCAGAGCTCCTGCCAAGTCCACGATATATTATTTGTTATTTTATTAAAGATAGTTTAAGGATTTTACACTTGTATTACGATTGGCCTAGTTTTTTCTTTATATTTAGGGGCATCATTGTTTAGGTAATTATCATAAAAAATATACAATTCTCTTTTAAACTATTTTATCTTCATAGTGAATTACTGTAACAACGGAAAATAGGACGTAATCTCACCTTGAGGCAAACCTGTATAAATTTTGTATTTTTCCTTGCTTGATTTTTCTTTTTCTACGTGAATTAGAGCGTATAATTTCTAACAGATCTTTGCATTGAGATTGTGCTAGAAATACAGACAAGAAAAGGAGTAAAAAACCCTGCAGTCGGGTCAAACAATTAATCCTGACAATGAGAACCCATCTATTCAATCCAAGTAACACAACAGGTAAATAATAGCTTGAACACTTCTCTACCGACTGTTAATACATCATGCACCAGCAAAGATACAAAATGACTGTGCTTTGCCTTCTATAATTTCTACCTTTCTGAAAGTTTCTGGTGGATTAGTTGTTCTCTTTAAGGGCCTCTGCTTCTGCAATTGCCATAGGATTATCCATTCCTGTTTCTTCTTCTTTTTCCCCTTCTCGTTCTTGAGCCAATTTTTTCCTATGTAACTCTTCCGCAACTTGCATGGTAGCCTGGCTTTCAGCCTGTAATCGTTGCATTTCCTCTTCTTGTTGCTGTCGTTCAAACCATGTATCTGCATCTGCCCAGACTGAAGAAAAGAAGCAGGAAGTTCAGCAAATAACTCAGAGTTAAAACCTCACGTTTTCTTTTCAATAAATAAGTTGATAATAGAGAACTTTTAAGATTCAAGTATTAAAAGGTATAAAACTGAAAACTAATTAGAGACACAAGATAAAAGTGATCTTCAGGAACAGAAAAAGTATCAATATTTTGATGAATACAATTTTGATAAAGGAGAAGGCGAATAAGTTTTACTGGAATTTACATGTACTAGATCATGTTTGTAGCAAAAGTCTTCTTGAGCAAGTAAATACCAGAAAAGCAAGTTTCTCTGGGATTTTACTTATGGCTGTGGATTTGCCCTTAACACCTAGTAGAAAAATAAGGGCCTTAACATTCTTTTAAAATGAATGAAGAACCACTTTACAAAAATGATCCCTGCTCATAGCTACAGAAACTAGATAAACCGGCTTTTTGCCGGATGCAGAGGCCAATACACTCCTGAGTTGCCTATTTAGGGACATTAAAAGAATCTCTTGCAAATGGCAGATAGATAACTCTATAAAAACAGCTTTAAACCAGTTAGGTAGGCAGCATCTTCCCTTTCATAGCCACTGCTCAAAATGAATACAGAAATGGAACAGTACAACCATAACTCTCTCCGTTAACCCAACCATAACCAGATGGTTTTGGGTTCCAACAGGAGTCCCCGACCAAGCTTTAGCATCTATCAAGGGCCAACTTTGAAAAATGATGCGGCAGCTAGCAGAATTTAGATAGGCATCGGCCTTTCTTCCATTTGACTTATATTTTTATGGGTCTCAGCATCAAATCATTGCTTGGATGCCTCTTCTACCTGGCTGTCTTGGAGTCAACTCTGATGGCAGCTCGAAGGGGAACCCTAGGCCTGCTGGCACTAACGGGATCATCTGAAGCTTGGAAGGTGTGATACTACTAATATTCCCAGGTCCTATTGGCAGATGTGACTCAGCTGAAGCCAAAACCAGTGCTTTGTCGTAGGATGTTAAACTATAAGGGTAATCATTCTCAGCTCATGTAATAATAAATAGGGATTCAACAGTTTGATTCTGTTCTTGTAAACTCTTATAGCTTTCTTGTAGCTGTATTTTTCTTTTTTTCAGAAAGTACTTGTAGTTATACTTACCTCTTGTTAGAAAGATATATGAAGGGTAATTTGGTAATTTAACACTGTCTACACCTCCTAGATCTAGCCTTATCAAATTCAGCATGTTTGAGAGTTTATGTAGAACAAATTTCATGTAATTAGGAGGTGTAATGTAGGAGTTATAAGGGCTTAAGTAAGTGAAGGTATACTTGTCTTTGTACCTTTTGTTTTTAACTTAAGCTATATAAGAGGGTTAGGGGTCTACCAACCCTAAGAAGAGTGCCTCTCTTGCAGCCGGTTCCTCTCTTCACTCTTCTCTCTCTCAATCCCCTCTATTGCATTATTTTACACCTTTCTTATTCATTAGGAAATTTAAAGTTGTCATTCTCAAGAGGCTCTTGGGTTCTGATCTCCATAATGCTCATGCTATTTAAAGGCTTCTTCAAAGTCTAGTCCTTCTCAATTCTATTAATCAGGGTTGTAAAACATGCAAAGGAAACTCGAAGATATATTAAATTTAGGCATTAGCCCAGCAAAGGGTCCCATTATTGAGCTATCTTGCTCATTTGTTCGGTCTTTTTACCGCCACAATCATGTATGCAGTCTTTTAACTACCCCAATTAGTTTCTTCTACTCGTCAGTCCAACCCCCATCAACCGATACACCCACAGAAGGAACAAAACAAAAAAATTCTTAATAAACAAATACTTGTTTAGCAGGCAGATTGAATAAATGGATGGAAGATAACATTCAGAAAGGAAGCTTTCGTATGATTGGAAAGGAAGGAGAAAGATTCTCCTAGAACAAATAATCAGCTGAGATATATATTAAAAGAGAGAGTGCCAAACTTTTATGTAAGCAAAAACAAAAAATACAAGGATGTTCCAGCAAGAGAAGAGGATTAACTAGGGAAGTGTTCATGCTAGCATTTGCAAGTTACACTTTTAGAAGAGTAATGGATAGAAGAGATCAAGTGACATAGGATTAGTGATATCCTCCCAATAACGTCAATGCCAGAAGCCAACTAACCTAATATACACGAGAAAAGGATTTTTTTTAGTTCCACTCTTATTTTCGACTCACTAAATCGATTATTTATTTTTGTTTGGGCATGTTCAGTAAAGACCTGGTGACAGTAAAAGGATTCTTATAGGAAAAAACAAATTGGTATAGGTTGAAGAGGTGAGGAAATACTTTAAGAAGGCTAGTGTCACTATCGAATTTCGAAATTGATACAATCGGTTCAAGGAGGATCCATATCATAGTTTTTGTAATTCTGCTCTAGAGCTCCCACTAGTATAATAGGTAACATCAAATTTAAAAAGATGAAGCTATAGATAAATCAATACAATCGAAGTTCTCTTCCAAAGTTAGTTTTACAGCTGTTGTAGTGAGTAGAGCTTCGGTTTAGAGTTAATGATAATCAGGCGCATTATCACTTAGAAACATTCTCAATCAAGTTCAAGAAAAAAATTCTCTGGGGTCCAACAACAAAAAGGAGTCCAAGAGAGACAAGTGCTAGTTTTCAGGTTTCAGAAAAATGGGTCACACAGTCTTACACAAAATCCAAATCCTGCAAATAGTGAGGATCTTAGTTCGACGAAAGGTCCCAGATAAGAGCGTGAAGCAGAGTAAAAGTGTAGTTTCTCTAATAGGCAAAAATGAATTTAAGAGAAATAAAGTTAAAATTTTGAAAGAAAGAGCAGCTTACTGGGTTGCGCGGCCCATCCCTGTTCTCCACCCTTGATCTTCTCCGGCAAGGCGTAATTAACCGTGAGAACCCTACCGTAAAGTTCAGCACCGTCCATATTATCCATAGCCGCCGACGCGTCGTCCTTCTCCAGGAAGGTTACGAAGCCGAAAGAACGGTGCTTCTGCGTCGCCTGGTCCAGCGGCGTTTTCACATCTTTGATGTCGCCAAAGGGTATGAACGCGGAGTGCAGAATGGACTCGTTAACCTCCTCCGCAAGACCACCTGTGATCACATCCCAATCGTCCTTTAAGCACAATGTAATGCCCATAATCATCAGTATAAATCCCAGAAGACAAGCATATGTCCCTGCTTACCTACGTACAGGGTGTTCTTCTGCACCTGCAGACTAGCCATGAAAACCCCCTTGCTTACCCTATGTTTGCTTCAGTACTCGACTTTCCGTCCACAAACGCGACGAAGCGAAGACTCGGACGCGAAATCGTAGCTGTAAATAGCATTGAGGACCCGCATCTTGCAAGTGGAATCATTGCATCATCTTTATTTAATGAACGGTAAACAATGACATTCATGACCCAGCTTCTCTGTGTCTCGATGGTTCTTCCAAATTGGACGGCCATCAAACAATTAGCTAAAGCCCCTGGTTTTGCCGAGTAAAAATTTGAAGGGAAAGTCCATAGATTTGACCAACCGGTTTGCTCAAATCTAATCCGTTTACCTCTCCTATATAAATCGCCATACTGCATGTCACGTAACAGCCAGCAGCCCTTTGAGAATTGAGATTGAACAACTGTAAATCGTCTTATATACATCATATTCAGATTTCAGATGGCAGCCTCCCGGTGGATCAAACCCGAGGTGAGCTTTTCTGCAACCGGAGCCTTCAACCGTTCATCGTAATAGAGGATTGAAATAAACAGCTTCTGGGTTTGATGTTTGTGAATACTTATTTTGGTAGATCATGCTTAATTTATCAGCCCAAGTATCTGCTTCTTTGTGTGTGTTTTCAGGTGTATCCTTTGATCGCGGCCATGACCTTCGTTACTGGCATGTGTGTCTTCCAGCTTGCGAGATCAGTGGTCATGAATCCGGACGTTAGGTACTGCTCCCTCTATTTCTCCCCTCTCAATCTCATCTCTCTCAGCTTTCTCAACCATTCTACGTAATCCCATTTGCAGAATCAACAAGGCTCATCGTTCACAGGGAGTGCTGGAAAATGCAGAGGAAGGAGAGAAATACGCCATGCACAGCCTCCGTAAGTTCCTCCACCAGCGCCCTCCGGAGATCATGCCCACCATAAACGCCTTCTTCTCCAACGACAAGTAGATTAAAAACAAAATGTTTCACTGTAACCTCAACCCCCAGCTATCTTCTCTTTCAAACAGTTACTCAAAAATTCGTGTGAAAATTTTCTAATAAAAGTCCTATTGTTAGAAGACAATTTGTAGAGGAATATTTCCATTTCCTGTTTTGTTTCATTTCTTGCGATTATAGAGCAGACCCACTACCACAGCAATGCCAATCATGGCTGCTGGTACGGCGCAGTATCGCAAAATTTTGTACTGCAAGAGGTCCTTGAGGTTGATACTCTGCTGCTTAGAGACGATCTCGAGTTCAGGGATGATCTGTGGAGGCGATGGATCGAGCTCACCAATGCAGTAGTCCTTCATCAGGTCTCTGGCAGTTTGGCTGTGTCCAGCATCCTCGAAATCATCCGTGGCATCTTTCCCTACACCGAATTGAATTGATGCTTCTAACATTTATTTTGATCACCCATTTAACTGAACAGAGGGTAAATTAAATTTTTGTAATCAATTCATATACAAGTACTGCAAAACCAGGAATTGGGTTAAAGCCTGATTCACCAAGCTCGCTTTGTTGGTTCACCACACCCAGTCAACCATGCTCATGCATGGAATTCTCTCCACACAACATAGAAAATGATTTTTAGACTAACACACTTACGTTCATAATGGAAATATATGATAATAGTAGACACATACTTCATGTTAGATTCAATCTGACTAAATTTAAGCTATTTTCCATATCATTTTCAAAACATTTTGAGGAAAATGAGAGATTTGGGTCCTCTTCATGATCCAGGAGCAGAATGGAGTCACACTTGGTATTTGGTAATGAACAGAAGGGCCGGTTAGATTTAAACACAAGAATGGAATTTGAGAATTCAAACCAAATGTAAGATATATCCAGTGTGCTGACAGAAATCTCAGCCAATCAACTGTGAGCAGCAGCATCTTGGAAGGCAACTAGAATTTTGGGCCCTAAACAGGAACACCAGATCAACTTGCTGCAAATGCCAGGTAAAAGGAAGCATGAGACATACCAGTTGCAGCAAGGAGGACATCATCCCCTCCAGGATGCTCATCCAAATAGCTTGTCACGTCGTAAACCTGTTGTAAACATGAACAAACAGACTGAAATCCTTTTTGTAAAGAAACCAAAATAAAAATATGATACCAAATTTGTTTTTTATAATACATGAAACGACAATGTCATGAGATATGAACCCTTGGTACTACTCATTTAAGAGAAGCAGTGTAACAATGGGATACTTGTGCTTCCATAAGGTTAAATCTGAAACAGAGACTACGGTCCAAAGTTCACATTTAACCTTTACAAATTCCTCATTTTTAACAGTTCTACAAACTGTACCACAAAAACTTCAAAGCTCGTCCTAAGAATATGGACAAAAGCCCTTTCTCCGCAGTTTCTTCAGAGATTTTCACAGCGACATGACTGTGAGCGGGTTTCATTTTAATATAGTCTGGTGGATACAAACAGAGCCTATAAACAAGCCACTCTGTCAAATCCCTCATTCTTCTCAGTTTTGCTCTGCTTGCCATCCTCCACTGGAATGGCGCAGACTCATCTCCACAACTAGAAAGTTGCTCATCCTTTTCATTGATTCATCTTCCTCAGACTAATGATTCATGAGAAATTGTTAGCTCCTCTTCTCATATCTTATCAGCAGCACAAAACTTGAAACACCCTCAAGTGCACTGAATTAATCTTTGAAGAGAGTGAGGACATTGATGTAGATCCACATTCCTAGCCTGGCTAATCAAATTGCAGACTCACTAGCCAGGGAAGGGATTAACTGTGATGCTCTTGTTGTAGAGTGTCTATAGCAGTTGCATCCTTCCTTTTCGATTGATGCCCCTATGCTCTCTGTTTAGTTCTTTTGTAATCTATCCTTTGCTTGCTCCCCCTCTGCTTCCCCATTTTATAGAGAATGGTTCTTTTTTATTATTTGTTTTCCAGATTCTTTAATAAAATCTACATCATCCAAAAAAGGCAGACTTCTTATTCGGGCCAAAGCTACCTCTCTTAAGCTCAGACCTCACAGAGCCAATAACATTCCTATGGTCAATCACAATAGTCCCATCAATGGCATCAGAATAAGAAGGCAAAGAGTGTCCATATCCTCGTAGAATATCGAAGACCCAACAAGAAATGAATGGACAGTCTTTGCAGGAACAGCTAAAAACATTCCCCTGGAGACTAAACCTTGATGCACAAGTTGGGATCTGGCATCCACTTAGATGACTATAAACAAGTGAAATTTATGCACAATAAATCACATAGTCAAATGTGATCCATCAAGTTGGAGAAATTGTTGCTCGCAATCCCCATCCAAATAAGTGGTGAGATCTTGCTTCCCTCTTCCAGAAAGGATCCCTCTCAGAGATGTCTAGATGGATACTAATTGCAGTTAAGAAGTGTCATTTCACTTAGCGCGATGCAAAGAACATATATCACACATGGACACCATGACAACCCATAAACTGACTAACAAACTACATAAAAATTCCTACATAAGGACATTGACATTCAGCTAACAATGTGAATCTAGTTTATAAACCACAAGGTATTTTCAGAATCTTCATTCTTATTTGCAACTGAGACTTCAGATGGTTATTTTGAAAGAAGTTACCACACAAACAGAAAACTAACCAACACAGAGACAGCAACCTGAATATTTATTAACTCAGAGATCTCCATACGGCAATTCTCTCTTAAATAAGAAATATAACAAAAATAAAGCATCACAAAATTGAAAATACGTAGGCAAAAGATTTTACTTTATCCTCTGCATCCTAGCATGAGGACCAGTCATACAAGAACACTTTCACCATTTTCCTGATGTATTTCAGAAAGCCATTGATGGTGCTTGATTGCGTATTGGGGCTTAGGCTCAACAGCCACATGGCAGTGTTTTTATTGTGAGGTCTTGAATTCAAATCTACCAAGGGGTATCGGATGTAGTATGCATGTATGATCAACATTCGAGAAGAAAAGGTGCCCCGATTGTCCATGTACTTTGAAGTTGCTGAATCTACGGGAGCATCTTATCTAATAACACCTTCCAAAATAAGATCCTAGCCTATAAGTTCCGACAAGATCTAAAAAATACAGCAACCGAGAGAAGATCGAAAGCAGCATAAAGAAACCCTACTGAAGAAGAGGATGACGGACCAAACAAAATAAAAACAGTTCCTTCAAGGGAAAGAAGAAGAAACGAGCGCAGGAACAAACGACCCGTTGTCAGCTTGGAAATGAAAGTTTCGACAAGACAAATGAGAACAAGACTCTTCCCAAAAATACCGAAAGAAGAACTGTACTTGAATGAATGGTGAGATGGGTTGAAAAGAGAAATGAAAATTCTTGCAATAGCAAGAGAAGGAAACAAATAAAACCAAGATTTATACCGCTCTACTAATCCATAAAATGGGGATCAGCCACTAACCCTTATTTTCTTGAAAAACAAAACCCATAAGCTATGAACTATCTATCAATTAAAGCTCATTATGTGAACAACAGCAATTTATGTCCACAAACAAAAACCTTGCGTATCACCAATTAATACAGAACGATTTCCTTTAGTTGATACAAATAGTTCAATCTAAAGAAGAAGTGAGATTCGTGTTGCTTTTCCCGTACCTTCCCATCAATGACGACCCAGCAGTCCTCTTTTTTGTTGTGGTCCGAAGCTTCTTGCAGTGTGTAAAGCTTTGTTATAGTAGGCATGTTTATAGGAAGCCGGGGTTAGTTCTTCTTTCCTCTCAAATTCTCAACGCGCGCTTTACCAGTTACCAAGCGTTTAATATGTTTGTCTTTCAGACTATTTCCGGACATCCGGTCACTGGTTTTTGTCAATGTTAAGAAAGATTGTTAACTGATACGATTAATCTTAAAAATTCGATCGCAGACACCCGATGGAGGGCTTAAGGTGGTGAGATTTTCGTAAAAGGCCGATCACATCGACTCAACTCGATTCGATGTGACATATTGCTGAGAGACCCATTAAAAATAAAGCTTGTCGTTTCTCATAAAAATGCAATTTTTAATCTCAGCCTGTCACCAACGTAGTAAGATAAGTAGCTGCGTGGTTGAAACCAAACTTAATCGGTGATATATGAATATGGTGTAGTCAGGATTATCCAATTTCAAATGAGTTCACTTGAAAATTTAATTTATTCGTCTCTTATTAAATTTGCAGAAAATATCCCATGAAAGCTAACAAGTCTACAGCACTCGTCAAAAACTATTCTCTAAGTCCCAAACACTGCAGGATATGCTTGACTGCTGGCTGCACACTATCATGGCAGAGCAGAGAGAGAGGGACTAGTTTATTGCGGTGAAGACAGTCGTGGAGGCACACAACAACGGCAACGGGCAGCCAAGGAAGCTAGCCGAGCTGATTAACAATGCTTGACGCAGAAGCAGCGGCGGCGGAAACCACGGCATGTGCCGCCGGGGAAGCCTTCTGTCTTGCAGACGTTGGCACAGTTGCTGCGCCTCAAGCAGGGTCCTTTGAAGCGGTGGCTCTGAGACTCGCATATCCTTGCCTCTGCAACTCGGGGTCCCATCTCTGGCACTGGGTAATTCATATATCACAAAAAATAAATTAATGATAGTACTCGAGACAACTTCGTCAAGCTATACTAACAAAAAACAGAGAGAGAGAGAGAAATGAACTAAACCAGTTGCTACGATAAGCAGCAGGAGAATGACGATTGCAGGAAGAGACGTACGTACGCCACGGACCTCCATTAACAGACTCCGAGAGAGAGAAAGAATGATACAGCAGAGAAGTAAATACGAGACAGAGATGAGTGCACAGAGCAGTGGGCACAATGGAGCTTATATAGGGAAAGATTTGTATTTCTGTACAGAGTTTAATGCTCAAGAAATGCTTAAATGGCAGATTCCGGATTAATAAAAAACTAAAAAAAAAACGGGAAAGAGAGAAGCAGCCGACAGAGGTGAGTAGGCAATCAAATAAAGCCGTAACATTTCGATCAAAGTCTTGAAATTTATGGGGAACTTTTGATTTTCGAACGTGGAAACAGTATAGAAGGGAGTCTTTTCTCTTCTTTATTTAGCAAAAAGCAAAGAGAAGAGAATGCAGAGGAGCATGAGGCGAGTCTGAAAGTGATGTCCTCTGTTATTACGCAGCTGATTAATATTGACAATTAGCAGAATCTCGACCTTTCTTTCCTGCTTTCACTGGCTTTTCCTGGCGAACACGTTTCACATTGAGTTGGAATGCTAGCCTGAGCTTCCCCTTCTGCCATGAATGGGAAAATCTTCTCTGCAAAGATGGAGATGGGATCTGTTTGGGACCGACAAATCACTTTGCTAGAACATGAATGGAATCAGGCTCCACCATTCACACTTGATCAAGCCATCCAAGAAGCCTGCCTCCTCCTAAATTGACTGTTTGAACAGCCAGGTGTTAGCTTGTTCCTGGTTTTCAACTCTTATTAAACTAGCCAAGGTTTAATAATATAGGGTTTTAATCGAGTTTGGGTATATCAGGTTGGGTTCAGTTCCCCTTCAATAAAAATTAAAGCAACTTAAAAAAGTAATGTACAACATAAGTTTGCTATTTCCTTGGAAATAAATATCAAATAGCCTTTAGAACGATTCACAGTATGTTTGACCATTTTTGGCGACAATACAACTCATTCAAACAACCAGGCAAAAATTGATAGGCAACAGCTCTTCTTTCCTCCTTTCAGCAAGTAAAACGGGTTCTTTTGCATCTCAGTTGCATATACGAACCTCATCATCACTGTCGTCATCACCGTCATCATCTTCATCATCCACACTTTTTCTACTGAGTTCTGCATATTCATCAAGTGATGAAGCGGGGAACAGATCTCCCTCTCTACTTCTGTCTGCAATTTGAGGGGTCTTCACTGTGCCATCGGTTTTATTCTTGTTCACCTGTTGTAAAAGGAACCTGAGTCAGTACAGGCATTAGGCACTGATAATCACCCAGAAAAGATGAAGCAGTGGGGAACTGTCCAAAACAAACCAAGTTCACATGGCCAAAATAATTATCAATATCATAACACTGCAAATGCAATATTAGTATACACCAAGACAATGTCCATAAAATGAACATACATTGGGTAATCAGGTCATCGGAATGCGGGTATGTGCAAGTTTTATACTCAACTGAAATGGACAAATTTGACTAAGAAAAGAAGAAAGATGTACCACGTCTCTTCATGCTACATTTGTGAAAAACTGTGAAACATGCAACGATAACTCAAGAGTTAAAATGATTGCATCTCATGTCCCCAGGAAGTAGGCAGACAAATAGAGTCAGAATTTATCTATTGCAACATGCAGAAACCACACCACTCATGCATGTGGTGTAGTTCCACGATATTGTGTTATGAAAATCCCTCCGTCATTTATCAACTTTATTAAGAAATAGTCCCACATGGATTAGTGAGTACAAAGATCATGAGTTTATTAGCTGAAAAAGAGGTTTCCCAAGTAGGCTAGTCATTTTGGGATGGGCCTTGTACCCAACTTTAGAAACATAATATCACTCTATGATAATGGAACACAGGGTCAAACCGGTATCACAGTAAAAACTTAAAAGTACACAAGAAGAGAATGCAATAGATAAACAATCTGGTTTTCACCTACAAAACATTAGGGAAGCCTGAACTTATAAAATTTACTTGAAGGACAGAATTACAAAAGACACCTAGTGGGTCATTCTCCAAATTCAGTATCGTAGTTTCATCAAAAGTTAGAGAAAAGACTTTTTTAGTACCATTAGCAACCTCAATCGGAATCTAAGCTGAAGTCCAAGTCTAGCCTTAAAAAGTTGTAAAGAGAGAAAAAGTGTGTGAGTCAGAGAGAGAGAGAGAGAGAGAAAGACCAAAGGTTTATCAATACAATTGGATGAAAAAAAAGGATGTCATTCAAGCAAAACACTTTCAAACCAAAACAGGGAACCAGTTTCACTTATAATAAGTACACCAATCACTTAACGATCACCTATACTAAGTTGCACTGAATAGTTGAAATTCTTTTTTGTAAAATATGGAACTTTCAATTCACAGAACATATTTGAAACTGTATAATCTCCCACAAAGATATTGCTTTTTGGTGCCAATGAGAGATTCTGATCCTGATGAGTGTGTGGTAGTACCGTTGTTTAGATGAAAACTACAGATTGTATTTTGAGGTACTTAACTACACAATGAGAAAAATTTACTATATAGCTGTCATGATCGATACTCAAGTGTACATGTGAGGTGGGAGTTTTTAATGAAATTCTCATGTAATTTAGGGGCAGAAAAGTCCCGGCACAAGTAATTAGGTTAGCTCAATAAAAGGAAAAGAAAAAAAGTGCCGAATATGCTGTAAGAGAAGCTATTTATCAACAAAGTCATCCATGAGAAAAGTACGTCTTGGAAAACATTGCCAGGCCAACGTCCTTGGAGCTCTCAGGTACTTCTTTGAATAGAAGTGACTCCATCCAAGCTCAAGATTAATCTTTCTCAAATGATGATTGTTGGCAAAGATATTGATATGCTGGGATGTAATTTTTCAAGTGTCCTATGGAAACCAACACCAAATAGAAAGCAAAGGTAAGTTGCCCGCTGACCCAACCAGGTATAAGATACATTCAGGAAATTGATTCATCGTATACAAACCAGGACAAATATTTCTTTAGCAACTAGGATAGACAGCCGGATGATGACGCTTTAACATTAGGTATTAAAAAAAACCCCAGGTCAAGGCTTAATATATATAGGTCTGAGGGGCAGTTTGGAGTCACTGAATATTCTATAATAGATTGGCCGTTCTCCTTGACAATTATTACACATAAGTGGTTGGAAGGACCGGTAAGAGTAAAATGCAGACTGTGGTTGCTAAATCAGTTAAAATATAGGATTGGCAATGGCTCAAGCTAGTTGTGATAGACTAGATAAGAAGTTTATTGCCAGAATCTAGTATCGAGGTGGACAAGCCAATTCCATTCTACTAACATAATAAGGCAACAACTTACTAATAATCCAATTAATCGTGAGAAGACAGAGCAAATTGAAATTCAATTGTCATTTTGTTCATCAAAAGATCCATTGCTAAAGCGATTCAATTCTATACTTATCATACAAAGATTTGTTAATAGTTGTCGTTGCTAAGCCAATTACCACCAAATTGCATCAGCACATTGTAACAAGCTGGGATTGATCAATTTCTCCAGCTTGAGTGAAAGTGTAAGAGACTGTATTGCTGTGTGACTTCAAATAATTATTTATCATGATAGGAACTTAAGAGTAAATGTGAAGAGCAGAAAAGTCCTAAAACATGTGACTCTACTTCCCTGAACAAAGTCAGAAGAGATTGAGTGTTGATTTTTTCTTTTTTTTGAAATGGTGGAACACTTTTACTGCTCATATTGCTTTTAGTAAATACAAGAGTAAGAAGAATAAGCCACGATGGGGAAGGAGTCTCCAACCAGAAGGAGAAGGTCTGGAGAAATCTTCTTCTTTGGATAATACATCCACAACATTACAGCATAATTCTTCTTACAGCAAAACCAACAATCAATGAAATCGAAGATTGAGTGTTGGCTATGCTAAGAAGAGTTATTTCTCCGAAATATACATTATCAAATAAACAGATTTTTCTACCCTAACTCTTCTTCCATTACAGACCAAACTTAACTTTACTTTGTCCTTTTATGCTTCTTTTTTTTTTTTTTTTGAGAAAGGATGTTGCAGTAATTATTACCAGTTTTGACATAAATTCTCATTCCTAAACCAATTCAGACATTGAGCTAAATGAAGTCTCATTAAAAACCAATCCAGATCAGTCTCCATTGCATCATCTGATTTCAATAGCTTCTCTTTAATCTAAAACGAATGAAGCATCTCTCTGTAGTAATATGCAAAGAAAAAAAAAATATTAGCTGTCACCAGCTTCTCAAATTGCTTTCTGCTCAAAAAATGTTTTCTAAAATCTTTGACCAAGTCATGATAAAGTCAGGCATTAATATTATCAATATGAGTTTTTAATGCACATTGACATATAATGATTAACACGATTCAATCAAAGACTTCTTAAGCTGGAACATTTATATGATCCAAAAAATGAGTGATTAAAGATCAATCAAAGACACCGGGAAAGAAAAAAAACTGCTATATCTAATACGACAAACATGATTTTGGTTAAACAAACTGCTTTTAGAGGGTCCAACAGATCAGTTTTTTCATAATAATTGTAAAAAAACTTACAGCTCTTAGCAATGACCGGCGATCCCTCTCTCGAGCATTCTTAATGGCCTGTAATTTGTACATCAATTACCACTTCATGCAAATTAAACTATTGATTATACACATAAGAAAAGAATAAATAAGCAAAAAATTAACCTCATCAAGAGTCTTACGCTCAGCCTCTACTTCCTCGATGTCTCTAAACAGTCACACAAACAAACATAAAATCAATTAGCTATAAGCATCAGATTTTTCTTAGACAAAGAAATGATGGTAATAAAAGAAACATGATTGTATGCTGAGAAAGAGACCTTCCAATTATCTGTTCAACACGACAAGAACATTTAGCGCATACTTTAGATTCCTTGGCACAAGCTGCATTGAGAGAACAATAAAACTATTAATATGACACAAAAGCCAAAATATAAATCATAATACGTAAAAGACTCCAACTAGATTGGCCAGAACAGAATTGGTGAGAAAAAAAAAATCTTTAAAAAGTATACAAGAATCAACATCACACAAGTATAGAATACCAAATTGGATTACCAGCACAGATATTGTGATAAGCCTGTCGTACTGCCCGCTTCCCACACCGCTGACTGAAGAAAGAAAGCTAAAAACATAAAAAAAGGATATAGTGCAACAAAACCACCTGAGCATGAGCCACACAATTACCATTTTGCTGGCTCCACGAGCGGTTTGTACTTCCCGTACCTAAAAAACCTCAGAAGTCAGAACAAGGAACAGAACGGAACAGTAAAACCGTAGAGAAGAGAGTTGAGCAGCGACCTCCGTTTCCATTCTATCTGGTCTCTACATCGAAGACAAATACCAGTTATATCCGAGTAAGGCCGAAACCTCCCGCCCAGTTCCTGTAAGGACAGAACAGAATCAGAGATTCAGAACATCGAATATAAAACCTAAAGCATCAAGATAAAAAAGAAGCGAGACTAAAGCTCAGGTAGAGAAGTGAGGGAAAGAGTTACCGTTTCATTCTTCTTCTTACCGGCATCGGGTTTCCATGCGACTCGATTTTGGTGCTTTGGAGGTCCCTTCCGAGTCGACATGCTCCGACTCCGTAGCCTGTTTAGCAATCAGCAGACAGAAGGAGGGGGTTTGTTCTAATCGGACCTCAGTAAATTGTAATCGTTTTAGGGTTTGAGGCAGCCAACGTCTCCCGGTCGTATCATTTGAGAATATCCAATTTATCCACCATGAAAAATAAACTTTAATGATTTTCAATTGTCACATTTTTTTTAAAGAAAACAAAGGGAAATAATTCCTCAAAATTTATAATTTAGAAAAATCATTTGATTATTAATTAGAAAAAATATTTTTAACTTCTAATTTGTGTGCTATTTAAGTTTGTGCATTCTTTATATTGTCCAATTCCCGAACTCGACAACTATAGGGGAGTGTTAGTGAAAATAATCTCATGTCGAGTAAATTTAGAATAAGTATCACAGTTTTGTAGCGTTTTTGGATGTACCTATACCAAACTTTAACATATAAAATCTTTTATTAGAAATTTGATGACGGAGAACAATATTATAAGAAGATATGGGGTTCTCTAATCCTGTTTGCAATTATTACTCAAATACCATTTAAAATTCAAAATCAAATTTTTAATTATTATTTAGAGATTTTTTTAGGTTGGTGTATGTGCATCATAAATGCAATTAAAATGATGTTATAATTAATTACTTTAGTTGTTTAATTTATAGTGTTTTTCATATTTGTTTGAGATTAAATTAAAGTAATTACTAAGTTTAGACACTATAAGTTTTATCAAATTTAAATTTAAATTATTATATTCATGTTAAGAAATAGCAATTTAAGGAGGGTTAGTACACTTAAAGGGGGATGGGAAAGTGAAAGTGAATGAACTAGGGTATGTTGGGAACCCCATGGAAAATAAAAGAAAAGAAAAGAAAATAAGAATTTAACCATTATTATTTCTAAAAATAGTTATTGAGAAGGAGAATTTGATCATTATCTCACTTTCATTAACTATTTTGGAGTATAATAATGGTCAAATTCTCATTTTATTTTTATTTTCTAGGGATTCCAAACAAACCCCTAGTGAAAGTGAAATGACAAGTGAATCGTTTTTTCGTGTTAGTGTACTCGATGTAAAGTGCACTTGAAAGTATTTTCTTGTGTTAAAGCCCAAAATGGAAAATATAGTAGAAAAAGATAAGACTCTATTCAAGACTCTTAAATGTCAATTTGAAACCCCGAGGACCAATAAGTAAAACCTGTAAATATCACATTCATAAGCTGCAAAATCATTTTCATTCTCTCCCGCATGGATGGCATTCATAAGTTACAACACCCAAAACCACAAAAGCTCCTATTAAGATCATATATCACTTTGCAACCCACGCTAGCACACACAGTTATAATCTAATGTGAAGAATGAACATACAAATGACATCTGTCTCAAAACAATTAGGAGAGTTAATGTGGCTGGAATTTGCAAACTTTGTTAGGAATTAGACGCACTAATTTAATACTAAAGAGAGCAGAAATAATCGCAGAAGAAGAAATAATCAAGCATGAAAAATACAAGATTTATATAAGTTTGCCTCAAGGTGAGACTACGTCCTGTCTTCCGCCACTGCAATACTTTGATTATGATGATGAAATAGTTTACAAGAAAAATCACACACACTCAACTGTTTTTTTTTAACCTCTCTCAGCCGCAACTGATGATCATCCTCGATGATAACCCTAACAATGACGCCCTCCAAATATAAAGAGAAAACTAGGGCAACAACAAAATTGAGAGATGTTGGTGATTAGCTACTGTCAAATCTAAGAACAAATGGCTGACAATCCAAAGAAGATGTCATTGCATAGTTCTTTAAAAAAGTTGCAAAGAGAGGGCTTTCAACAGGCCTGAGAGGAAACGATGCCTGCAAAAAGTCAAAAACAGAAGATGCTTCTTTTTTGGCAATCTAAAAATCTTATAGCAAGCAGCTAGAGTCTTAGATTTTCAATGATAGGGCCCAAAATATCAGCTCCTCTGCAATAGCACCGAGAGAACAATTAGAAAATTTTGGGTCATGGCCATCTCAAAATGCTCCAATATATGTAATCCTGTTTTGTGATTGTTAAGGGAGAAATGCTCATACTGTATTTGTTCTATTCCACCCAAACAATTCGCAGACCAGGTTGCATAATATTCATTAGCAAATGAGATCCCCACTTTCCCTCAAACTATCCCTCAAAATAAGTAGTGCCATCGGCCTCGATAGTCCAGCCAGCCTCGCGAGCAAGAACATCATTCATGTTGGTGCGAGCAGAGAGAGTAAAATTACCACACTGCCGCAGACCCGAGAGATGAGGAGGGTTGGGAAGCAGATAGAGTCGAGAGAGCAGAGGATGGAAGGAACGTCTAGAGAGAGGAGGATGCAGAGAGCGTTGAGTGAGCTGAGTGAAAGTGAATAAACTGGGTTTAGGGTCGGAATCCACTTTCACTCGTTTTACACTAGAGTGAAAGTGCAATCCACACACAAATGCAGCATTTGACTGGTAAGGAGATTTCTTCGAGCGGGACATCATCATTCTCAGACATCATTGAAGGTTCAATTTAGATGTCAACCATGAAAGTAATTCACATAACTCTCTACAAACCAACAAGTTAGCCAAGAATTACTCATGGCGTTTCATTCTGTTCTATCACCGATGGCACAAAACAGGACAATATGAGAGGTATTAACTCTTTGTCCATTTATGGTGAAGTGGCTTTCGAAAACAAGAATTACTAATAACCAAGAATTAGGAAATGGAAATGAAAACGAATGCCAAAGAAGACGAGAACTGATAGCAATTATGTTCTCATTAATTACTTAAAATCGTAACCTTGATTTTTTTTCTCAAACAGCTAGCAGATTAAAAATTTCTCTACTCAAAATACACAAAAATCTAAAGTGCTCACTGCACACAGTAAGCACAAAAAAAAAAAAAAAAAAAAATGAATTCAGTAACAGAACAACAAAAATTAATGGATAACGAGCGAAGAGCTGAGCAGAACAATACCCCTTCCAGCAGAGGCTTCAACAAGAGAGGGAATCAAAGTGGACACAGAGATAGAGAGAAACGTGCCTTCGTCGAAGCCGCCGGTGGAGGAAGACGCACAGCATCATCCACGGGGTTCTGGAGCGGTGGGAAGGCAGGAGAGTGCTCGAGCAGCTGAGGAAAGAGTGGAGAGAGCAGTTTTTGTTTTGTTTTATAGCTAGTGGCAATTGTGTAATAATAAAGTTAAAAGAATGGCGGGACTCGTATTAAAACGCTGTAACCGGCATCGGGTGTTGCAGAGATCGAAGGGTTTGGAAGCTGATTGTTAAAATACCATCACTAGGAGCTAATGGCGGCGGGTTCACCAAGAGTGCACCGCTCCTCCATCCCTCCCTCCCATCTCCAGCGACTCTCAACCTTCAAAGAAAAACCCAGCGTTACCGCCTCTGCCCCTCATTCATCTGCTTCTCCTCTCGATTCTTTCGCTTCCGATCCGGTCTTCTCAGCTTTTCTCTCCCCAGATTTCTCTTCCACCAAATTCTCCTCCCAGGCCCTCACATCCGGCTCTGCCGCCGCCAGCGCCGAGCGCCTCCAAGAGGCAATACGTCTCCTAGAGGCACAAATCCGCTCCGAGGTCCTCTCTCGACATAATGAGCTCCTTTTCCAACTATCCTCCCTTAAGGACGGCCAATCGGCACTCGCTGTTGTCCGATCTGGGATCTCGACGCTCCAGTCCTCTGTTCGCCGCGTTCGCCATGAGATTGCGGAGCCTCACCGCAATATTCGCCTCCAGACCGTGCAGCTGTCCAACCTCCATGCCACTTCGGAGCTCCTCCAGGCCACCATCCGCCTCCTCCGCCAGTCCAAAAAACTTAGGGACCTCGTATCTAACTCCGCCTCCGACCCAGATAAATTGGATATTGCCAAGGCTGCACAATTGCATCACGAAATTCAAATGCTCTGTAAAGAGAAGGCGTTGTCTGGAATCTCAATGATCGATGAGGAGGTGGCATGGCTGACGGAGATCGGAACACTATTGAGATCTGAGGGGATGAGGGTTCTTGAGAGAGGCATGGAGTGCTTGAACCAGGCAGAGGTCGGCAGCGGTTTGCAAGTGTTTTATAACTTGGGAGAATTGAAGGACACTGTGGAGGGATTGGTTACCAAGTATAAGAGTCAGGGAGTGAAGAGTATTGCTGCTGCATTACATATGAAGGCGATTTCAGCATCGTCAGGTGGGCTTGGGGGCATCCATAGGAGTGGAACTCCGCAGATTGGAGGAGGTGCAAAGACGAAAGAAGGCCTGTGGCAGAGGATGGGGATCTGTATGGATCAGTTACATTCAGTTGTAGTTGCGGTGTGGCATTTGCAGAGGGTACTTTCAAAGAAGCGCGATCCATTCACCCACGTTTTGTTCCTTGATGTGGTCTTACAGGTTAGCACTATTGATGCCTTTGTCATTTGTTGAATCTCTAAACTTTGTTTCACTAAATGCCTTTTCATCTGTTGAATATCTAAACTTTGTCTCAGTAGCTGCGGCAGTGTAGTTTACTTAGCATAAGTTACTGGAAACAATGTGTCATAAAAGCGTAAAATATCCTGAACTTTACATCATCCAGACTAGATTGGTCAGTCCAATACAAATCATAGTTAAGTTCAAATTCATAAAACGAGAATTTAAATTGAGGCATCAGATTGTTGATTAATTGGCTTCGTACAGAGAAACAGAGAAGAAGAGAAAAGTATTGGGAATGAGAAGAAGAAAGAAGAATTGGGAATGAAAAGAAGAGAATTGAGAAAGAGAGGAAGAAAGAAGAAATTGGGGAGGAGAAGAAGACAAGAGAAGGGAACCGAGAGGGTGAGAGAAGGGGAGAGAAGGGGGAGAACAGAAACAGAGGGATTTTATTAATTCATCTTCAATGTTATGAACTCAATAGCAGGCCGAGTCATTCCAAGGCGCCGTGGCTGAGTCATTTAGAATTAAGCTTTATTTTTCTGCATTTTATTTCTGTTAAGAGTAAATATTCCACAGGGGCATTCTTGTAATTTTTAGCTTGAACCTGTGTTAACGCCAGCCTTAGTTAGGAAGGAACTAGGAAGAGGAAGAGTCATGTGTGGGGAAGAGGAAGAGTCATGGGTGGGAAAGAGAGTTGGTGTCAACCTTATGTATGGGGGGAAAATGAAATTGAGGTTAAGTTTGAATATATCAAAAATTGGATTTGGAGTTCTCCTCAAGGAGCTCTAGGATTTGGAGTTCTCCTCAAGGAGCTCCTTCTTCTTTCATTTTTCTTCCATTCTCTTACATCTTCTTCCATTTCTCCTTTTCCATTTTACCGAGTCCAAACCGAGCATAACAGTGGCTGGACGCTGCACTGTTTCTGGGTTAACAACTGAGTTCTAGCACAGCCAACCACAGTTGCCATTCTTCCTTTCTCTCTTTTCAATTTACCGAAGCTCAACTCATTCCAGCAGTGCTGATTTCATGCACTGATTTCTAGACTAAGTTCCAGCGCAAACTCTAACAGCAGTAGTGCTGTTCACGTCCACTCACTCTGGATTCATCTCCCCAACGTCGTGTTACACAAATCGCAATGTGTGGATCCGGGACCGTAAATCAAAGCTACCTCCAATGTGTTGTTACAGTGTATTAATAACTAAAGTTGAAATTTAAAAAAACATAAAATAGATAAGATCAATATCTGATAAAAAAACCAGTAAAATTAGGAAAGATAAACTAAAAATAAATAAAACAAAATAAAAGAGATTATAAAAATAAATAATCTCAACCATAATTGGTGGGTCCACTGGAGCCCGATGGGCATGCTGGTGTCCCCACCTGCTTTTATGTTGTTTATCTGCATTGCTTTGTCCATTTAATCATGTGGTGGTATGAGCTGCATTTTTTTACTTCAACTTTTATCCAGTCCCTGGTTTGTTTTTATTTGTTGCCTGTGCAATTCTAAATTGACCTCTTTCCAAGAATGTGTTTCCTCTTAGTTTTGCTTAGCAGCTAAATCTGAGTTCTTGTCAGGAAGGTGATCCAACACTAACAGATCGAGTTTGGGAGGCACTAGTCAAGTCTTTTGCAAATCAACTGAAGTCTGCCTTCACTGCATCAAGTTTTGTGAAAGAAATATTTACTCTGGGTTATCCAAAGCTCTTTTCTACAATGGAGAATCTTCTTGAAAGAATTTCTCGTGACACTGATGTTAAAGGGGTTCCTCCTGCTATCGGTGCTGAAGGCAAACATCAAATGCTTGCTGCTCTTAATATTTTCCAGACTGCTTTCCTTTCACATTGTTGGGGTCACCTATCCGAATTGGTTAATAATGTATTTCCAGTTTCCAGTCGGGGGAGCATTCCTTCAAAAGAGCAGATCTCTAGAGTTATAGTGCGAATACAGGAAGAAATTGAAGCTGTTAAGCTGAACGCACACTTGACTCTTCTAGCTTTACGTGAAATCAGCAAAATTTTAAACCTGCTGGCTGAAAGAGCTGAATTCCAGGTAACATTGATTTTTGCAGACTCGTAAACTTTGATTGACAGTATCTATGCTGTGTGGATTTTTTCATACCTCTTAAATATGAATTCTGCATGTGTGTGGTAGCAAGATTTGAAACAGGCTTCTGATTCTTCTGTTGTGGTTCCAACATTAACAGATCTCAACTGGTCCCGAAGCTCGTCAAGTTACTGATCCTGCAACTCCATCTCAAGTTAAAAACTTCACTCTCTGTCAGCACCTTCAGGAAATCCACACACACATTTCATCCACCATGTCAGGTCTACCAGCTGTTGCGTCTGATGTTCTCTCTCCTTCTTTGGGTCGGTTATATGCAGTTGCTTATGATTCAGTCACATCCCTCTTTCAAGCCATGCTTGACCGTCTTGAAACTTGCATCCTACAAATCCACGACCAGAATTTTGGTGTCCAAGGCTTAGATGCAGCTATGGACAATAGTGCATCAGCGTACATGGAAGAGTTGCAGAAAGCTCTGCTTCACTTTCGAACTGAGTTCCTGTCTAGACTAATGCCTTCCTCCCTCGTAAAAACCCGCAGCACAAGTACCGATACTATATGTATTGGGCTTGTAAGGAGGATGGCTTCCAGGGTCTTGACTTTCTTCATTAGGCATGCTGCTCTTGTGAGACCTCTCTTGGAGTCTGGCAAACTGAGAATGGCAAGAGATATGGCTGAGTTAGAGCTGGCTGTCAGCCAGAACTTGTTTCCAGTGGAGCAACTGGGTGCATCTTATCGGGCTCTCCGTGCATTTAGACCTGTTATTTTCATGGAAATATCTCAATTACAAGGCTCACCACTTCTCCAAGATTTACCATTGAGTGTTATACTTCATCATCTATATTCACTGGCCCCCCAGGAGTTGCAGTCACCATTGCAGCGGAATAACCTGACTCCTTTGAAATACTCATTGTGGTTAGACACACAAGGAGAGGATCAGGTCTGGAAGGGGATTAAAGCGACTCTTGATGAATATGCTGCAAAGGTTAGAGCCAGTGGGGAGAAGGAATTTAGCCCTGTATACTATCTCATGCTTGAGTTGGGTTCTTCATTGTCAGAAAAAGCTCCTGCATTGCCAGCAAAATCCTAACCAATCCATCAGACGAGGTTGTTTATATTAGCTTCCAACAGGAGCCTGCAGACTTGCATGCAAGTTCAAAGGGAGAAGTGTTTCATTGAGTTACTACTGATTCGTCTATTCATCTTGTTAATATTGAGATTTCCAGTTGAGTTTGGAGAGTTCCCTATACAAACTGATTCTGATCTTGGCCTTTGTACTTGAATTGGTTTTTGTACTTTTGAAGTATAAAATGAAAAAGAAGAAACAGGGGAGAGATAGAAGATACAAATTGTGGAGACTAATATGGGTATGGACGATGCCAGATGGAAATATCAGCATTCAGCATGTGTGACCCAGGCTGCAACAAATATATCGCGTATGTTCATTGAAGAAAGATGTGGTACACATTTCTGTAATTTTCACAAGCTTGTGGGAAGTCTACTCTTCTGGACTCCTCGGCTGGTAAGATGCAACCTTGCTATAGATGTTATATGTTTCACAAAGAATCAAAATAGCAAAACTGGCTTTTTGTTGCAAGCAGTACGAGGTATCTACAGATCCTGTTGGTAAATAAGTATACAGTTGGAAGTTACAGCCGACAGCGAAGAACTGATAAGAGGATTTACATCCAGAGAAGAAACAAACTCATGTTGAGATGGTCTCATGCTGAGTACTCCAACACCCGAATCCTCTACTGTTAGTAGGGCTTTTGCTTTTATGCCCAAAACATTATTTTTTGGTGGGGCTTCTTTTTGTTGTTAACTTTGTTCAATCGACTAGATATATTCAAAAATAAATACTATATATGTTTTTCATTTAAAACTATTTTTTCAAAAATTCTTCCAAGGCTTCAATGGCCAGCCAGAGCTTTATGTTTAAGTAGACTGAGCAGCCACACATGAGCACAAGGGACGAGAAACCCAAAGATTCCATTCTTCATCGACAAAAGGAAGAAGATTTCTACCCACATATTGAGCTTTTCCATGTTCCCTGTCGTTCTTCAGGAAGAAAAAGAAGAAAAGCTATCTAGTTCAGTACTGATGAAGCAGCTCACCTGCAAGCACCGGTTCTCTTGCTCCCTATTCTACTCTGCAAAATTACCAACAAGAAATCCCAGATAAGCATTCTCATGAGACAACTTAAACATTCTGAAACGAAGGACTCAGGAAGTAAAACAGCTGCACTACAATGGAGTCGCAACACTGCGATTGATTCGAACTTGTTACCTTTGTAGACCTGGGTCCTGCAGCGGTTCATTTGGTAGCAGGGCTTGGTTGTATATGGCTGAAGAGGCTGCGGATTTCTGTTTGATCCAATCGGGATTATTCTTGATGTGAAGTCTGTCAGCTAGAAACCTTTTATTGATTTCGGAATCCATTAAAAGCTCCTCTTCTTTGTGGCATTCTGCTATAGAACCATTGCATGGAACTTCTCTTTCAGTACTTGTGTGACCCTCGGCGAAAGAAGAGAAGAAGACTGCAAAGACTGCCATGACTGCCAAGACTGTCTGATCAATCAATATGTTGCAAATGGTTGGTCAGTTGAAAATATCCTTCAAAACCCGGATTCGACCAACCCATTAAACCCGAACAATCGGACCGATCCATATCTGGGTTAATATATGTAGAAACCCGGAGGAGAAGGAAAAACTGGCTGTACTTTTCGTGCTCATCGGCGTCTTTCATTTCCGACCACGCTACTATATTCGAACAACGTACAGAGGCCGATCTGTGTGGAGGGAGAGAGATGGACTTCTATTCTCCGACTCGAAACCCTAATAAGCGATCGGACAATATCTACTCCACCGTCATCGTCCACGATGACGACGACGACGACGACGATGACGAAGACGACGTTGGAGACCCCAGAATGATATCTAAAAACGCTAACACAAAATCCGAACCAGACCTCTACGCTACTATGTTATTTAAAGACTCTCCTGATGACGACGAGGAAGATGCCTCTTCCCTCCCTCCCCTCCTCCAACGACTCCCGAAGGACTTTGGCAAGGCTATCGATGACGATGAGGAGGAGTCTGTTACCCCCAATTTTTCTGGCACGGTCGTAGTCAAGTCTGGTCGCTCGTCCCCAGCCGTCCGGTCCATGAACTCCCCGCTTGGCCGATCCAGCCCACGCAGTCGGCCTGACGATCCTTACTCTACTGTTTTGGTTAAGTCTACCTCAAGATCTCGCGTCTCAAGTCCGAAAGAATCCTCGTGGGGAACTTTAATCCGGCGCACTGGTGGGGCGGCGTACTCCCCATCGTTCCGGGCTTCTGATAGATTTGAGGAGTATAGGAAAAGCAGTTTCCCGTCTGTGGCGGAGGAGAGCAGGGCCTTGAGGAAAACGTCTGTTAGCTCGATTCCAGATAGTGTGACGAGGGAAGATCCTTCTACGAAGTACGAATTGCTCAACGAGCTCGGTGAGTGATTGAAACACCAGCATTTTGAGAATTTGATTTTGGAGGTAAACTTGATAGCCTCTGCAGTTGGCTACTGAATCATCAAATTTTGGTTTATAAATTTTACATTATGAAGTTAAACTGGTAATGGATACTCAATTTCTCGATGCTCTTTATCTTTAGACATCTGTATATAGATATTTTAATTTAGTTCTCTTGAGTGTAAGAGACCAGAGGTGAACTTTAGACTTGAGACAGTTAAAGTTGAATTAATTTGGATTTGCTGAATGTTATCACTTTTGGGGAAGTCGACAGGGAAAGGTTCGTATGGAGCGGTGTATAAAGCCAGGGATTTAAAGACTTCGGAGTTGGTTGCTATCAAAGTCATTTCATTGTCAGAAGGGGTTCGTCTTCCTTTGCTTTTTTATTCATAACCGTGACTTAAATGGGCTTTGAAGTTCATTAAAATTTGCAATTTCAATGCCTCATGTCCCTTTTTTGAATTTTTACTTTTCCTCAAGCGGACAATGTTGGTGCTGGTGCCATTTGCTAAAAAAAATGGGATCCATGTTACTTGCTTGGTCATTTACGTACAGTAGCACCAATGTCTATTAAATGAGATCCTAATGTTGTTATCAATACTCTTGATGTGAGCATATGATGTGAATTCTTTGGTCAGGAGGAGGGTTATGAGGAAATTCGAGGTGAAATTGAGACTCTGCAACACTGTAGTCACCCAAATGTGGTCCGCTACCTTGGGAGTTACCAAGGGGAAGAATACCTTTGGGTATGAGTTTGACTTTGAGTTGGCTTTCTTATGCTTCTCTATTGGCATATTTGGTCAAATATTAAAGTTTTTGTTTGTATTATTCAGTTAATATTTTCCATGTCAGTCTGTATGACTTTCTAATCTTATCGGTTTTAAAATATCATTCTTTTGCTGAAAGACGTCACAAGATGGAGTGTACCACTATGCAACAGATTTGGTATCAGTTATACCCAACATGAAATGATTCCTTTTTTTCATCTTCTTTGATTTTTTTTTTTTTTTTAAATTTGTTTGGGCAGATTGTGATGGAATACTGTGGTGGTGGAAGTGTAGCTGACTTGATGAATGTCACTGAGGAACCTTTAGAGGAGCAACAAATAGCTTATATTTGCAGAGAAGCTTTGAAGGTATTACTAAAACAAATAGAACTCTGGACTATAAATTTTATGATATTATTCATAACTAAATTAATCCTAGCATGTGAAGTGTATAAATGATTTGATCTATTTATAGGTGGACTTCAGTTGCAAAATTTTCTATGGTGGTTGTTTTTGTTTTATTTCTTAACTGAGTCACTTTTCGGTAATAATTTTTTCAAAGTTGTTTTGATATAGGGGCTTTCCTATTTGCACTCGATTTTCAAGGTCCACAGAGACATTAAGGGTGGCAATATCTTGCTCACTGAACAAGGCGAGGTAAAGCTGGGTGAGTACATTGCTATTTGCTCAATGGTGGATGGTTATAACTCTGTAGTTGCAAAGACCCCTGTTTTTACTTTTAACATCTTTCCTTTGGACATCTGTAGTCTAAGTTCACTGAATACAACAAATGTTATGCCCATGTTATGTTGGACGTTGTAGTTGTCCAAGTTGTCAGCACACTTTGTCAACTGTGCTTAGGTTTTTCTGTTTTATTATTGTCTGAATCTGCAAGCTTACTGAGATTACTATTGTTTGAAATAGCATGTTATACTCTTTCAATCTTTGTGGATAAGCCTATGTATACACCACATTTCAAAAAAAAGTTTACTATAGTGGTATAATTGCACCTCTAGACATGCTGACATTGGATCAACGTCTTGTTTGTTTCTTTGAATTTGAACAGGTGATTTTGGGGTTGCTGCTCAACTTACAAGGACCATGTCCAAACGTAACACTGTATGGTTTTGGTTCATTATCTTTTTATAACATTTATTTCCTTTAATTTATGATCGGTTGGAGCTAGTTTACAATAAGTAACATATGATTCATTGTTGTTTTTATATTTACTTTTTACTATTTGTTTTTCACAAAGAGCTGTTTGAATCTATTTGTTACTAATCAATGAGTTTATTCAGGTTTTTTTATTTTTTATTGAATTTATCCCATTTGAACCATATTTTGTTCCTCAGTTGCTTATGACATGACACAAATTTTTTTTTAGGGTTATTGGGTTTTGTATTTGTCATACCTATTAGAGTTGACCTGACAATCTAGGCTTCATGAGTTTGATTTGAACAAGTTGATCCAAATCATCATTCCCTGTTTGATATTTCTCTTGTAGTTGAACTAGTCCAAGAGAAAAGGTCTATGGCTCTTCACATTAAATTTCTAACATTGTTTATTCCTACGACTACTACTCATAATGCTTGTCTTTTCTTGTTTGTTTTCTCTGAACTCTATCTTAGAATGAATATAATGTATTTGTCAAGGAAATTCTACATTCCAATGAATGTTCTTCGATTATCCAAATGCTGTAGATTCTGAGAGTGTGTGATGTAGCTGCAGTCATTTGCCACATAAGTTACTTTTACTGCAAAGTATGGGGCTGATATATTTTTTTGAGAATCACACACACTCAGCTGGAGCCTGAGGAACTGAAAATACGGCATCTTTGTCCAAGATCCGTGTACTGCTAACTCTATAGTTTAGGGGTTTCCATTGCATTTGCTTGTTCATGACATCTAATTCCTTTATAATACTAATTTATGGCATTTGTATTTCCTCTTCGGACAGTTTTATTTTCTTAGTATAGCTGTTACTGGAAGTTTTCTCTCCTTTTTATTTTCCGTATTTTGCATTACTGGAGGTTTGACTTACATGACCTTCTTTTTATCTGTGGATTGCACTTTTTTCTGTCAGTTTATTGGTACCCCTCATTGGATGGCTCCAGAAGTTATTCAGGAAAGTCGCTATGATGGAAAGGTAATTTTTTAATTGATTATCATTGTCGAGTGGGTGCTTCCTGATTTTCTTACTTCTTATTTTCCAAATTAATATACATAAAGTAATCCAAATTTATATCATCCAATGGATAATGAAACTTTCTAGTGAAATGCAGCACAGATCTGCCTAATTTTTTTTATCTCTTTTTTAGTTTGATTTGTATCTTCCTTGGTTCTTTTCTTTCATGTCTCAAGTTATTAAAATAAATACTACTGCTTTAAGTTGTTCTTGGTCCTCCCTGAGTAAAAATGCAAAAAACAGAACGGGAAGACGATTTAAACCATATTTAATAATCTATAATGGTGATCATTATAAATGTGTTGGTTTTTGGGGCTCTTTGGGAACAGTTGATAACCCCATTTCTCTGCTTCTTATATTCATTGGAAGCTTCTCACACTAGGACAATAGAATTTATGTTTAAAACTGAGAGAGGTAATAAGACACTGGGAATGGAATTTCTTGAAATTCAAACATCCACCATCTCAGTGCCCTCACCTAGTTGCCTATTGACTAAGCAAAAAAAGGCCATAAAGAAAAAGAAAAAAAACTTTTGTTGCCTTTTGGCAGTTGTAGTGAAAGGAGAGTGAGAAAATCAGTTGAAGGATATTTTGGAGATTTTACATAATCAGATATTTTATATTATGACACTTTCTTGTTCATCATACTTGATTTAGTCTATGTACTTGTTTTACATTCATAGGAAGAGTAAAATGAGAGTTATAAGGGAATAAGTGATTTTGATGTTTGAGGGGCATCTTTGTCATTTCTGTAAAATTATCATCGAAACCTAATAAATAGCATTTGGAGTCGTGTACAACCCACAATGCAGCTCATTCAGAGCTTGTGCCTCCTTTTCTGTTCTCCCTCTCTCCCTCTCTCTCTCTCTCTCTCTCTCCCTCTCTCTCTCTCTCTCTCTCTAAGTTTCACACTTTTTACATGGTGTCAGAACAGTGATTGTTGCTGGGAGTACATCTTAGCCAGAAAAATGTCTTCTTTTGTCGGGACGACTTTCACAAGAACATGGTTTTTCAAATCTCCTCGTTGATTGTTTGGTAAAAATTCAATTTTTCTCTGGTTCTATCATCATTTGAAGGATTACTTATGCCTTGATTGCCCTAAAAAGGGTCCTTTTTGAGTGACCTTGGGATGTGCGTCAACTATCCCTAGACCAGTGCTTGCATCATCCGTTTGTATGTTGATGTTAGCTCTAATTGTGGTCTATTCTTGAAAGATCTCTTATCTAATTGCTACATGGTGTTGATTTGAGCACATACTACTTGTGCACATCTCATTCCTGCCTTAACCCTAATTTTTACGAAGTGGGACCCACATCATTGAAATTTGCTAAAGTGTTTGGATATTGAAATTGAATATTTTAGTGACTCTACTTATTCTATGATTGATTTGGGTGAAGTTCATGTACCATTAAAGATGGGTGGATTTGATGGTAAAGATGTTGTGTTTATGACATCTTAGAAGTTAATAGGACCAAATTATCTCAATTGGGCCAGATCAGTGAGAATGTTCTCAAAAGACAGAAGAGGACAAAGTACATCCGAGACGACCCTCCAATCCGAACAACTGATGATTGGGGAGTTGAAGACAATCTAGTTATAACTTGGATTGTCAATAGTGTTGATTCAACACTCAAAAATCAAGTGATGCATTGTGAAACTGTAAAGGCTATGTGGGTCTCTTTGGAGTACCTATTTGCTCAAGAGAGCAACTTATCCAGAGTTTATGAATTGTATACAAATTTCTTTGGTCTCAAAAGGGGTAACAAGACTGCTACACGATATTACAAGGCATTTCTAGGACTTTGGCAGGAAATAATGTGTATCATCTATTCACTATGGATGAGCAGTAATTGAGGAAACAACGGAACCGGCTACTGGTGGCGATGTTCTTTGATGGTCTAGGTGGCGAGTTTGACAACATCAAGGCACAAATCCTAGCCTCAAAAGAGGTACCCTTGTTACCCACTACTTACAATAAAATTGTGAGGGCAGAAAGAACTTTGGTATCCAAAGAAGAAAAAGGAGTAAGGTGGCAGATTGTATTGGAGTTAATACTTTGGACCCCGTTCTAGTCCAGTAGACTCATCTCAAGGCCGTACAGGTTATGGGAGAGGTAAGAGGTACAAACAATTTAGTTAGAGGCCGAGGCAGAGTGATGGTAAGTCCAAGAGGAAATGTTTCCATTGTGGACGAACTAACCATTACTTTGATAGGTGCTAGATAAAATTTGGAAAACCTGCCTGGGCAAACTCTACTAGTCATGAGACTAGTAGAACAATATCAGAGGTTGTTGCTCCTATCTTTTCAGGTGGAGCTGATGAGGTACAACAACTATTACAGCAACAACAACAAATTATGCAACGCTTAGTTCAGTTATCAGTTGGTTTATCTTCGATATCCATGGTTCATGCTCCTACTCCTATTGCTACTCTGGCCACTTCAGGTATGTCCGCTATTCATGTGTCTTCTTCTCCTACCTGGGTTATCGATTCCAGAGTTATTGCTCACATTTCAGGTATGTCATTCGTGTTTTCTAAGTGAAAGAGTCTTCACATATAAAACAAGTAAACTTAGATGATAGGTCTGTTTCCTCAGTTCAGGGTGTTGGTGCTATTATCCCTGCATCCTTCTTGTCTCCTTAGTTTGCTTTACTAGTTCCTAAATTTCCCTTAAATTTACTGCCAGTGAACCAATTAATTAAGTCTATGAATTGTTCCCTGACGTTTTATCTTTCTCATTGTCTATTTCAGGACCTCGTGACGAATAAGACAATTGGTTCTGCTCGTAAGAGAGATGGTTTCTATTATTTGGAAAGCCGCCTACCAAGATAATACACTACATGTGTCTCATACATCTGCTACCCCATTCCAGTGGCATTTGTGATTAGGTCTTCCTTCGCTGACAAAACTGATTCAAGTCTTCCAATAATTTCCTTCTAGTTTTACCTTTTAGTGCGAATCGTGTCAATTTGGCAAGCATCATCAGAGCTCCTTTTCCAACCTTATATCATAAGACAAATCAGCTATTTGAGGTTATTCATTCAAATGTTTGGGGTCTTTGTCCTGTAACTAGTCCGTTTGCTTTTAGGTACTTCATTTCATTTATTGATGATTTCAGTAGGTGTACATGTGTCCTCAGGCTGGTTTTGGGGGTGTTATCTCAAATTCCTCAGGCAATCAGTGTCTGTTGTATGTTGGTCTGTTAGGCATTGCTGACTCAACGATGGCTGAACTCCAAGGTCGTCTCAATGGGCTTTATGTTTTCCGAGACAATTATAGTGGTCCTCTTCACATTGAGGGGGACTCGAAGGTGGTAATTGGTTGGTGCGAAAATGCGTCCTTCCCCCTTGGTGGTATTGGGATTCTCTTGGGGAAATTCTTGAAATTGCTTCTCAATTTTCTTGTATTTGGTCTCACATTCCGAGATCTGCTAACTCAGTGGCAAATGTGCTTGCCAAGTCAGGAGCAACCTTTCAATCTCTTATTGTTAGGGAATTGCTCCCTGTTTCATTGTAATTCTTTTTGCTAATATATACATCCTTTTCAAAAAAAAAAAAAAGTAGGTGTACATGGGTCTACTTCCTTTTGGAGAAGTCTGAAGCATTTGATGTATTCAATTTTTTTTACAATGAAATAAAGAATTTGTTTTCAGCTTCCATTCGTATTTTGCATACTGACAATGGTCATGAGTTTATGAATCATAAGTTTGATATGTTTTGTCAAAAGCAAGGGATCATTCATCAAACCTCATGCTTGTTTACTTCACAGCAAAATAGAGTCTCATAGCATAAAAATCGTCATCTACTAGAAGTAGCTCACACTGTGATGTTGCATATGAAGGTTCTCAAGCACTATTGGGGTGATGCGGTGCTTACTGCATGCTACTTGATCAATCGGATGCCTTCATTTGTTCTTGAAGGTAAAATTCCAATTTAGATTTTGTCGCCTTTAGTCCCAGATAAGTAAGCTCCTCGTGCAATTAAATGTCTTCTTGGGTATTCTCGTATACAAAAAGGAAACGAGTGTTTCAATCCATCTACTAGAAAAATGTTTGTATCTGCAGATGTCACATTCTTTGAGGATACTCCTTTGAGTCTATTACTTCCATTGATGTACCATTTTCTTCCCCAATTTCTGAGTAAGTTATTCCCTTGTGGGTTGATGATCGTCTTATACCTACACCAAATACCATAGTTGAGAAACTCTTGCAGGTATATCAGCATCAACCGGTGCATCACTCTCAGCCCACAACCTCCTCTCTCATGCCAGTCCATGACTCATCTCCGTCTCAGGATCTTGAGGTAAGTAATCTACACCTACCTATTGCTTTAAAGAAATGTGTTCTAAAAGGTACTTGTCATCCGTTGTCTCATTTTGTGTCATATGATCATTTGTCTGACAACTATAAAAAGTTTGCATTGTGTATTTCTGCTTGCACTACTACTACTTCAGTGCAGGATGCTATGTCCTCTCTACAGTAGAAGCAAGCCATGGATGTTGAGATGGTTGCTTTGTTAGAGCGAGGAACCTTGCATTTATGTGAGTTACCTTCAGGTGTTGTAATAGTTGGTTGTAGATGGGTGTATACAGTCAAATACAAAGCTGATGGCTCGGTTGAGAGGTATAAAACTTGTTTGATAGCCAAATGATATACACGGACTTATGGTGTAGATGTGTTTGAAATTTTTGCTCCAGTTGCTCGACTATTCTCAGTATGCATTCTGGTTTCTATTGTTGTTACTCAAGGGTGGCCCTTATGCCAGCTAAACATAAAGAATGCATTCTTGTATAGTGATCTTGAAGAAGAAGTCTACATGGAGCAACCTCCGGGGTATGTTGATTGGGGGTGGGGGGGGGGGGGGGGATGCACAAGTTATGCTGACTCGAGAAACGAATCTATAACCTGAAACAAAACTTTCGTGCTTGGCTTGAAAATTTTAACTATAGTAGTGATGTCTATGGGCTTTTCTAGGAGCCACTGCGATCATTCACTGGTTGTCATGAAAAGGTCTTCTGGGATCATGGTGTTACTTGTATATGTGGATGATATTGTATTGTCTGGTAGTGATACCCGTGGAATTGAGGAAGTTAAAAGGTTACTTGCTACTCACTTCCAAACCAAAGATTTGGAGGCATTGAAATATTTCTTGGGAGTTGAAGTTGTAAGAAGCAAAGGACTGATGTTATCTTAGAGAAAATATATAACTGATATGTTACACGAGTATGGACTATTGGGAGCTAAACCAATAGTTACTCCGATGGAAGTTGGATTCAATATACACAATGACTAAAGTGTAGAATTGAATGATAAAACATTGTATATGAGACTGGTTGGGAAGCTTGTATATGCCACAGTTACGAGCCCAAATATATCTTTTGCAGTAAGTGTAGTAGGCCAGTTTATGGAACACCCACGTAAGATCCATCTTGAAGCAGCTCAGAGAATCTTGAGATATCTCAAGGGAGCACTAGGGAAAGATCTTTTCTTTAAAAATAATGGCCACTTGAAAATTGTGGTTTTCTCTTATGCAAACTATGCTGGTTCAAAGCTAGACATAAAATCTACTACAGGCTATTGTGTTTTTTTTTTTGTGGTAACTTAATTATCTGAAAGAGTAAAAAGCAAAACGTGGTAGTTAGATCCAGTGCAAAAGCTGAATACAGAGCTATGAGATATACTCTTAGCGAGCTCATGTGGGTAAGATCGGTATCTAGGGAGTTAGGCTTTCATCAGAAGGAAGCTATGACTATGTTTTGTGAAGACCTGGCCGTTATGTTTATTGTCAGCAATCCAATGTTTCATAAAAGAACAAAATACATATAGGTGGATTGCCATTTGGTCAGAGATGCTATGATGAAGAAAGAAGTGACCACTCCCTATGTTCGGGCAGCTGATCAACTTGGAGATGTCTTTACCAAGGCATTAGGAAAATGTGAATTCATGACCTTTTGTGACAAACTTGACCTCATGGATATATATGATCCAGCTTGGGGGGGGGGGGGGGGGGGGGGGGGAGTGTGAGAAAATCAGCTTAAGGGTATTTTGGTAATTTTACATGATCAGATCATTTATATTATGACACTATCTTGTTCAGCATACTTGATTTAGTCTATTTACAAGTTTTTACATTCATAGGAACAGTAGAATGGGAGTTATAAGGGAATAAATGATTTTTATGTAAGAGGGCATTTTTCTCATTTGTGTAAAATTGTCATCTAAACCTAATAAATAGCATTGGGGGTCGTGTCTCAACCCCTTATGCAGCTCATTTAGAGCTTGTGCCTCCTTTTCTCTTCTCCCTCTGTCTCTAAATTTCACACTTTTTACAGAGAGTTACAAATAATTGCTTCTAGTCAAATGGTGAGTCTTAGAGGAGGGTGATCTAGTATCATTTTTACAATTCTGGCACTTTTTTTTTCGTTTTATTCCATTTATTTATTTTCTTAATGAAATTAGACATTGTTAAAAAAATTTATTATGTTTTAATGAGGTTAAAAAATATGGCTTAAAATTTTTTTGAGACTAAATTTAATGTCAATGCACGGTGAATCACTCTGTATTTGTTGTAAAATGCATCAGTTTCTCTGACAAGGAATTATTTTCTAGGTGGATGTATGGGCTCTTGGTGTATCTGCAATTGAAATGGCAGAGGTATGTTTGTGTAATGTGGGATAGAGCAACATTTTTCAGGTTACTTTATCATTAATTTGCAATTTTTTTCTTGATCTTTTACACAGATAATTAGATGTTAATATAAGGAAATAACAAAGGGAAGGTAAAAGGGTGCAAGTAAGATAAAGAAAGAGATCGAGAAGAAAATAGAGATCAAGAGGCAGTGGAAGAAACCTCCCTTACTATGTAAACTTATAAAAGTGATCAAATTAACTCCAAAAAAAGAAAATAAAGGGAAGAAGTTACTTAAATGCCCCGCATTGGTTGCCTGTTACTAAAGAATTCTTTTTGAATAGTGAAAATTATATAACACATCAAATATTCAACCTCAAGCTAGATTATATATAAAATTTCCAGGCTTCCAGATTGAACATACATAAGGCAACTATGGAGAGAATAGAGCTCAAGGAAGACATCATATAATTGATCAATTGCGAAGATTTGCATATGGAAAGAACCTTGTCCATAACCTTTCCCCTGATAAATCATCTGCCAAACTTTATTTGTATACCTCTGCTGTGCATCAACCATAGGCACAAACTCATGGAGTGGCAAATAAAAACTTTGTCAAAAGGGTATTTAATCTTTGTCAAAAGGGTATTCAATCATTTCCAACTGTGTGTGCAGGCATGTATTCCGTTTCAGTACTACACCTATCTACAGATTTGCTTCTTGCCTTTTCACCATCTCCTGCATAAGTAGTGTCACTGTCCGTAGAAATTCTATTTCATAGGGAAGCAACCCATTACACATTTATATCTCCACCATTCAAAGTAGAAGAAAAGTGAGAAATGAGAGAGATTGGGTTTAAGAAAGTGAGAGGGAATGAGTGGTAGAGACAAAAATAGATTGGGGAGTTCGAGATTATACTCCTGTTAACTACTACTGTTTTATAAATTTATGAAGTAGCAAATTATATATTCCTTTCTAAATTCAAAGGACGAATTAGTTACAATGTAAAACTGGTTTAATATATCTTTTTTTTGGAAAGTTTTATTAGTCTTGAAGAAACGTTTGATTGCCTTTAAGATTTCAGTTTGCTGACTTATTTCCTACATCTTACTTTATCTTGATTATATGGATTTCAGGGTTTCCCACCAAGGTCTACAGTGCATCCAATGAGAGTCAGTACATGATCTTGGTTGCTGATTAAGTATTTACTTTTCTTGTATTGCTAAACTATTTCACTCTTTTTTTCATGAAATAGCCATTTTAAAATCATTTATATTTTGCACATTGTGTGTCTTCTACAGCATTTTCTGATTTACTTGGTATTTGGGGTATGATGACATGGTTATCTTTCATAGGTGTTGTTCATGATATCCATTGAGCCTGCTCCAATGCTCGAGGATAAGGAAAAATGGTACGTCTCTCTTTTATTTTCAAGTCATTCATTATATTTCAAACATTTTGAGTAGCTTACTTAGTTCTCATCATGACTAACTGTTAGGTGCAATTGAGTTATTGTGCTTAGTCAACACGTCATTGATACTTAAAAATGTTTCTTCAAATAACAGAGTTATTATCATGCTTGTTCAGTTAATCAACAACCTGAGATATTTCATGCTATTTTAGCTCTTAGTGAAATGAACCATGGAAAACATTTCGTGGAGCCATTTTTCATTATTTCATACATATTATAATTATGCTCTTAATTCATGAAAATGAACATAATAAAGTTGACTGAGAAGAGTGATATTAAATTCAGATGAATTTTTGGTTCACATTTTCTATGTTGGGTATACTACTACTTTCCCTTGGAAGCTCTATGAGATTTATTCATACCCGTGATCATATATATATGCATAATTCATGTTCATGTTAGCATGTCCTTGCAACTCATTGTGTTGATGAACCTGAATGTCTATCTATTATGTTGTCAATGTTTTTTAAATGAAACAAGAACAAATAACTTTCTTTATCTTCTTTGGGACTCGCAAAGCATCTTACATGTAACTATAAATTATTATGATTTATTTGAATTTTGTTTTGATCCTGAGTTTGTCCTTTTTCAGGTCTTTAGTATTTCATGATTTTGTTGCGAAGTGCCTTACAAAAGAGCCACGTTTACGTCCCAATGCAACTGAGATGCTGAAGGTACTCTTTATTCGCAGAGCACATAGATTTGCAGGAAAATGCCTCTGCACTAATTAAATTCTGATCTTTTCTCCCTTATATCTGTTTTTGTATTAAAAAGGAGTTCCTTTTTGGCAAAAGATTGAGTGTTGGATTTGTGGAGTTGGTTTCAAAACATCTTGAGATGCTCTTCAAAAATTTTCTTTAATTCATGCAGTAACTCTCTTTTCTATTGTCTAGCTAAAGATGCATGCTCGTCTTTCTGTGTTTGCAGAAAGAAAGCATTTTCAATGGGACTCTTAAGGAAGTAGGACGTGTGCCTTTTTTTTTTTTTTTTTTCTAGTGAGAGGAGGGGCTCCCAGGGGAATGATGTTTGCAAGTTGCTAACCTGTGTTAAAAGTATATGCCTTTTTATTGGTGTGTAGTTTGGTCTGCTTTACATAAGGGGAACATGCTTTTTAGCTACTCATCTGGTACTTTTTTTGGTTTGCAGACTTGGCGATTATGGGGTATACCAATAATTTAGATACAAATAATTTTGAATTGCCGCAATCAGTACAGAAAAAGTCCCCCTGGATGTGCTCATGTTGCACCCTTTTTCATTCAAACTGAAAAGTAGTATGAAATTGCATTTATGAGAATTGGTGGGGGCTTTCTAAACAGATTCCCTTTCCATAAGTGATTTGACCAAAGCTAATATTCCTTGCCTTTTCCTATTAATATTCTCACCTTTTTTTCTGAAAAGGTTAGTGATTTTACCAAGGCTAGATGGGCTAAACCAAGAACCATCTTCTCCATTCTATCAACATTTAGTCTATTTAGGCACTAAAAAAAAGAAAAAACAATTGAGCTGAGATGGGTTGAGTTATTGAGCTTTTCTAATTGTTGCTACTAGCTATTGCATGAAGTGTTTACTTGCTGTCATATGAGGCCTTCTTGTTCATTGATTAGCATCTAAATGTTACTGTTGTAATTCTAACTCCTGCTTTTCATCCCATGCTATAGTTTCAGCTTTCTTGGTTGGATTTTGGCTCCAATAATATACCTTTTGATGCTTTGTAGCTGTCTTAGCAGATTGCCCTTGCAGTTCCTTTTTAATATCCACCTTGAATCTTATTTTGTAAACATTATGATATTGGTGATATTCTTATTGTGTTTTCATTTGGACTGCAGCACAAATTCATTGAGAAATGCAAATGGGGGGCTTCTTTAATGTTGCAAAAAATCGAGAAAGCAAGGCAGATTAGAGCGGAGATGGCTGCACAAGCACTTAATGCACCAGACAATCTTTTGGGAGAAGATGTATGATATTGTAACTTAATTGATTTATGTTCTTTTACTCTAGATGAATAACCTGATGAAAAGCAATTCTTAGGCTTTGGATTAGTCGAGAAAAAACAATGCAGTTTACCAGCTGACTGAGTATGACTTGGCTTTGTGAAGGATCCCTGAATTGACAAGATTGAGTTTTCTTTGCTGTGGCCAAAGTTGTTGAAGTTTCTTATTGTCTCAGTTAACTAACCACTTCCAACTCAATGGATTATTGAGTAATGATGCAGATCACTGATGTTGGTTCCTTTTTTTATGTTCTCCGTGTTTGTGGAACAGATGTTGGAGGGAGAAAGTCATGTTGGCAATGAGGTTTATGGAAACACAGTACCATCAAAACAAATTCCATCTCATAATGTTGCAACTGAACTTCAGGAAGCCCATGCAGTGGAGATGCCTGGAGAAGGTATTCATGTGTTACACGTCTTTATGAAATCCATGCACCATGTTAATTGCTTTGCTTTTCGTCAATGATATGCTTATTACTGAAGTCTAAGGGCAGTAGGTATTGCATGGAATTTGCTGGGTGTAGAAATGTGATCATGTCAGTATGTTCATAGACTGGCTTATCCAAGTTCTTGCTCTTCCTTGCAAGATGTTAACCATTTGTTGCTCTACATATAGTACCTTCATTTCTGAACTTCCTTTATCTACTTCTAATCTCTATGGCTACACAAATATTCAGACCTCAAGAGGTCAAGTTATAAATTTCTAGCAATAATTTCCTTTAGTTTAATGATTGAATATCAGTGCTCTGGGGTTTTCTGGGAGAAGAAAGTGCACCTCTACTACATGTGAACTTGGAAATGTGCTAGCTATGTAATGGAAATTCCAACTGGAGGCAGAAAACTATCATTGAAGAGAAGTCTCTATTTTACTCCTGGGAAAATGCACTTTTTTTTAGTATCATTTTTTAATGTCAGAGCCACATTTTTCTGTTAGAAGTGCCCCTGCAGACTCTCTTTGTCAGGAAACTTGGATTTAATAATATCGTTATAAATCAAATTTTGCATTTATTGTCTTGTATCTTCACAAATTTGGATTTAACTTATGTTGTGCAGGTGACTTTGGAACAGTCATTGTTCATCATTCAGATGAAAGTAAAGTTGTGAACCAGAAACAAACTTCTGACTCAAAAGAACCTTATTTTTCTCACAGAGATCCAACAGTTCCTTCATCTGATGCAGAGAAAGGAAATGCAGAGGCAGTGCCAGGGAATACAGATAGTGCCTGGTATAAGCTTACAATTTTTATTTTCTTGTTTATATTTTTTTTTTCCCTATCATTGAATGGTACTTTGTCTTACTCTATTTGTTGGGCACACTCCTACACTTTTTAGGTAGTGGGTCTAGGCATGGTATTTATCATTGAGAAAATGGGCACATAAGCCTGCTTTAGTGACAAATTTTTCTTGATAAAAAAAGAATTTCATGTAGCCTTCTGAAATTATGTTTCATGGTCTAACACCTTTGTGGACTCCCTTTCAAAAGAGGATGCTGTCAATTGCCTTGTTGTGGCAAGTTCTTATCTTCTATAATGCTGTCTTTTTTCTTTTTTGGTTTTATGCTTTGTATTTCTGGTTCTTTCTAATAATACAAATTGGTAGTACAAAAGCTGGACTAGACTGGCTTGTTGAATCTGGTTCACCTGGACAAGGGACTGGACCTGGTTTCTTGTGCGGGTCAGAGGATAGTTTGACCTGGATATGCATCAAAATGCTGTTGACTAGGTTGGGTTTACCGGTTCAACTTGTGAACTGCCTGGCCAAGCCTGGTCAGCCAGGTCACTTGTTGTACCAGGAATTCTACCCTGCACTTCATATATAGGGGACGGGTGGAGACCCTGCACTTCATATAGAGGGGACGGGTGACTGCTCCACCTCCTGTCTTTGGAGCTGGTGAGAGAGGAGCCCCCTTTCCCTGCCGCCTTTCTCGCTGTTAACATGTAGGAGGGCAGGGGTTTCCTCCCCTACTGTCACTAGAAAAGGGGGAGGGCACAGTTGGTAGCTTCATCCTCATTACTCCTCTCTGTAATCTCCTGTGTAAAAATTCCAGAGAGGGGTATGTGGACCACCACATCTTCTCTCCCTTATTCACTTTGACCACCCTTTTTGGTCTACCTTCCTCTTGGTAGATTTTTCTGCTTGCCTTTCTGTCCTGGTTTCCATTGATCAATTCCAATAGTCAATTTGCTACATCTATTGATGTGATTATTGTGATAATAAAGAACGTACTTAGTTGAGGTTTTTCTGATAGGGTGGAAAAAACTGCTAAGGCTTTTGCGAGCAAGTTTTCTGATGCAGAAGGGATCTCTAATGAGGAAAGCAACTCTGTGTCTTTGCCTCCTCAATTACAGTCCCAAACTGGCACATTGAAGAGCAATACCACTCGTAAGGGCTTCAGTGTCCAAGATAAGGTCAGTGTTTCTTAAGCCGTATACACCTTCCCACTATAGCTCAATTTTATCTCATTGCCAAGAATTGTTTTAAATGGGGAGAGAGTTTTGTGATAATGTCAATTTGGGACCTTACGTTCCGTTTGCCCTTATAATACCTGATCATTATTCTGGAACAAAAGATTCAGGCTCTTGGATTGTTAGTGCTTTGCTCTTGTTCCAAGATAATCTTCTTATTTTATAGTTCATGCCTTTGTGGACAGGGTGAAAATCCTGGTCTGAAAGACTAGGGGAGATATCTATGATAGTTCTGCCCCTGTTGTACGAAAAGCCTACAGACAGGCTAAATTCATCACTTCTGTAAAATGGTTCCACAAATCTCTGTATCACTGTCATATGAATTACTGTATTAATAGAGCCTCACTATATTATCTGAAAATAATGCTATGTAGTTCTGTTGTTACCTTACAGGGACTTTAGTGCTTTGAACATGTTTAGACTACTGGACTAGATCAGGATTTCGTTCATATTCACCATGGTTATGGCATATACAAATAGTACAAAGGCTAAATTGTTGGATATTTCTGCTGTATTGCAGCTTCTGTCCATATACTCAGCTGGAAATACTGTGCCTGTGCCTTTTCTGAAGGCTACAGACATATCACCACTTGCTTTGTTGTCAGACAATTTGCTTGGCACCAGAGAGCCGAGTGCTGGTGGCACAATTGGCCTGGAAGCAGTTCAGGAACTTTTCAACAGCGAACAAGTTAAAAAAGGGCGAAGGGGACCAGCTGAGGTAAGTATCTATGTGTATTTATGTTTTCTATCTCATTCTCCTTCCTTTTGACTTTGTTAATTTCATTGCAGATGCCGATTCCACCGAGTGTGTATCAAAGGTTGACTACAAGTTCAACACTGCTGAATCTAGCACAAGCTTTATCATACCATAAAATGTATGTTTTCTTTTTTTTTTTTATCGTGGAATGACTTTCTACTTTCACAGGATAATGTCCCAAGTTGCAAAATGTGTGGTGTTGATGTGATGATAGCATATTCATTCCCTGATCTTGTTTTTATCCTTCTTAGTAAGGTCTGCATCTCGGACTTGGTTCCCATATTGGGATTATGAGTTGATTCAGCTGTAACTGTTTATCTTAGGTGAGACAAGAAACCTGTTTGGGTTGGCCAAATCGGACTCAAATAGCTTTGATGTAGATTAATCACTTGAATAGGGTCTGATCCTCCCTGACTGAATCACCTGGGTCCAAATCTGGGTTGGCTTGCTCGAGTTGGGAGTTGACTTGGGTGAGATGTGAGCCCATGCCTCAAGTCCATCTGTCTTGTTCTCATCTTTTGGTATTTTGTGTTTTTTTTTCAGGTGCTACGAAGAGATGCCCCTGCAAGAGTTGCAAGCGGAACAAGAGCAGCAAACGATCCAAAGCCTGTGTGATACACTTCGAACTATTCTGCGTTTGTAGTTACTGATAACCAATTCGTGCTATTTGGGTTTGTAATCCAATTTTGCTATTGCCTTTTGTACATATAATTATGTGCTTCTGATTAAATAGAAGATAAAAAAATGGCTTCAAGGGCAACAAAGAAAAAATAAGTCAAGGCCAAAATATCTGAAGTTCATGGTAATGGAGAAAATGCTGAATTAGCAGCACTGTGCCCTCTCCTCTCATGGGCTCGCCTTGCTATCCATGATGAACAATGACCACTCTCTGAAACTACTTTTATTACAATATGAGCAGAGAAGAACAACGGATGGAACATCTTTATTAGGTAACGACTGCTAAACTTCCGATTTTATTACTCATACCTACCAAGAGCTAGCAATGGTTTGTCTTCCCATTCAGAATTTGGACTGTATGAGATCAACAATCTTCTTGTCCACTTGGAAAGCTCTAGCGAGGAGAATCAGCTGGAATCTTCGGTTTTGACCCAAACACGGCATTGGCAATGGTGATCACTCTTGGATTCTGGCTGCTCAAAGCTGCAATGGCGACTGCGTTAGTGTTCCCCACATTGAACTGGAAGTGGACGAGTCCGACGGGGAAGACGAACACATCACCCTTCTGAAGCACCTTGTTTATGAGGCGATTCTCAGGGTTAGAAGTGACGAAACCGACCAGCAGCGAACCCTCCAGTACGGTCAAAATCTCAGTAGCTCGTGGGTGCGTTTGGGGTGGGTTCTGTCCATATGGTGCATAGTTGATCCTCACCATGGAGATGCCCAGAGTGTTGAGACCAGGAACCTGGTTCACATCCACTGCTGTCACTGTGGAACGATTCTCACTTTGTCAAAAAGAAGAAATCGTTCGCCATGGCGAGCTTGGGGTCCTAGCAGACAAACCCGTTTACTACAACTGCAAAAGAAACAATTCCATTAGCACTCAGCTTTGTTCACCCTCACTGGGTGATAAAATGGAACCATGGAAGTACCTGTGCTGTTAAGGTCTGCAACACAGAAGTCCTGCAACGGACTTGGATCGGATGCAAATGTGAGAGGAGAAGCTAAGGCAAGGAGAACAAGAAGAAGGCTGGCGCTGGCCATTTTCTCTCTCTCTCTCTCTCTGAGCAAGCAGACGAAGAACAAGAGTAACCTTTGGTAGAGAGAAGAACAGGGAGAATGCCCTTTTCTAGATGAACAAAAAGGTCTCCAGATTTAAAACTCATCAAATTTGATTGAAACAGTCCGATTAGAACATATTTTACTGAGTCTGGTGCGGGAGCTTAATTGATCCATTCTCATGCCAATATCTGCCACATAAAATACTGATTGATCCTTAATGTTAGCCTCTACCTGCAAGTAAAGGACCCCCACAGGCGGGGAGCTTAATTGATCCATTTTTTAGTGCAGAAATGTCAAATAAAATAAAATATATTCTCAGACCTTCTGAAACTATACGACCGAATCTTCATCTCAGCAACTTGTAGGTTCTGAAACAGCTTCTTCATCTCATGGCCAGCCACGTTAATGGCTAAAAAATGTTTATAGTCTAAACAACTCAGAATGCACCAAGATAGGTTCTATTGCGATTCAAGATCATTGACAAATGGGGCATGCAAGCTTCTGAATAAATATGAAAAAAACACAGCTACAACAGCAGAAACGTTGAAGTTTTACTTCTTTTAAGTGTTTTTAAAGATTTTTTTCTTGGATACAATTTCTGCAGGCCATTCTGAAAACTTGCCTCCTCCGTCTCCGATCATACAATACAACCACGATGTTTTTGAAAATGGATATTCTATGTTGGGCGATGCATTTCAGATTCTGAAGATCTAGAGATGGCAGCGAACTGGGTTCATGGAATGGAGAAATGAACCAGCTAAAGCATTTTTTAAGCCACATGGACATTGCATGTAAATCACTCTCAGAAGCCTACATGGAAAAACTAATAAAATATCATCTGAAATTATCCACAAACTTCTTTCTTTCCATTGTGCAAGATTAGGTATGGAACTTTGAAGGAAACAATAGAAAATTGGGCTCGAGAATCACACTAAGGGAGCTTTTACGACCACTAAGGCTTTCCACATCTCCCCAAGCAGTAAAAAGGTGTGAAAGAACAGAAAAATTTTGGGTGATTCTTTTCTTTACCGATGCTTTGGTCTTGATACTACTTTACTCCATTTTAAGGTTTCGTTTTCACCCTCTCTATTCTATCACCTCACACTTTCTCAAGCTTAACATGAACCCAGAAGTTGCAGAGGAACAATTTCCTAAGTTTCAGAGAAGAATTAGGATTTTCATTTAAAATAGGGACACTATTGTAAACCAAACTCTCTCAGTACAAAGACACATTGGATGCATATCAGCTCACTGATATGTGATATGCCCACCCCTTAGTGGTAGTACTTGTGAGGAAGAGGTACCCTAAGAGCAGAATCAGTAGATGCTAAAGATGACAGAAACATTACACACACATAGAGAGGCATCATGGGCAAATGGGTCCCAATGTAATGGTTCTCAAGAGTACCTGATACTGATAATGGGACCCATTTCACTGAAGGTGAAAACACAGGCTGGAGAGAGTATCAAAGTGAAGAAACCCAATTGCTGGTCAAAAGAATATCATTTCAAATCCACTTTCTCAATGCATATCATATGATGCCCAGGGGAACAATCAGAGATGCTTCCAGATATTTTCAGGCTTTAGTTACCACACATCCATGATCTCCACATATAAGAGATGGTAGGAATATATCTGGGTTGTTCTGAGAATCAGCAAAAAAGAAGAATTGAGAACAGAAAAGATAAAAGCAAGTTGCACAAAATAAGATAGTTGAATATTCAATGATCATCTTCATGTTCACACCCTCTTTAGGGAGGTGGATAAAAAGGAGAGAAGCTTTCTAGAGGTCCAAATATTCTATGAGAGATTTGGATCCCAAAAGAAAGCAATTTAGAAATGGATAGTTGCTGTGGGGTCTTATTCTCCAATCATGTACACTGTAAAGTGCAGAGGAGAAGCAGAGCTGTTTTGCTTGACAAATAAGTTAAGAACACAGGAAGAATCCTAAATAAAAGTAAACAAATGAGCATGCTTCTGAAATCTTAGCATGAGGATAAAGAGCTTCGCAGGCATGTGAAGAATAAAGAAGAGGTATATCACCAATAACATTAAACTGGTAAAGAGATTCCAAATTTTAAGGGAGAAGGGGACCAGTAAGCTTTCGTGCGAGGAAGCTTCATCTACATTACCAGCTACCTTTTTCACTCCGAAAAAGCCATCCTCAATGAGAAATAAGCAAGAACCAAATGTGAGCTTTCTGAATGCAAGTGGCTGAGTGGCCTCAGACATCAGTTGGCTAAACAATAAAAATAAAAAAGAGCAAATGAGAATGAACTTCCCATACCTGCCCCAACTATAATGGAAGAGTGACGATAAACAAAACTAGTTTCCGAGCATTTTGCATGGAAAAGAACGAAAACGCAGATAAAATTTCTGACTGTTAACGACTTCTACATCCATAGTTTATAAGGCGTAAGCTGTTTACAACACCTTACATTGAAGGAAAAAAACTGACTTCAGAAAACACAGATAGTAACAAACATACAGCAGAGCCATCTGGACAGGCCCTTCAGGGCTGCAAAACCATGGAGAATTCCATTCCTGTCCAGAGACCCATTATATTTCGAACAAGCTGACATGAAATGACGAGCAAATAAACTATGCTGATGGTTCAGATTCTTGGCTCAACCCTGCACACCAAAGGGGTCTTCATCTCCATTGACATCTTAAGGCACTCAGTCAAGTCAACTCCATCACACGAAGGGAGCCATTTATAGTTCTGAAGTAACTGAGCCAACCAGAGATGAACAGTCACCAACCCCATTGCTTTACCAGGGCATACCCTCCGGCCAGAACCGAAGGGAGCTAGCCTGAGATCAGAACCCATAATGGGAACATCTTCCTCGAGGAAACGCTCTGGCTTGAACTCGTTCGGCTCCGACCAGATCTTCTCATCATGGGTAATTGCCCACATGTTCACCATTGCAGTGGTTCCAGCAGGTACGAAGTTTTCCCCAACATGAACATCATGGATAGCAAGGCGAGCCCATGACAGGAGAGGACCAGGAGGGTGCACACGAAGAGCTTCCTTGACCACGGCTTGTAGAAATGGTAGGTTGCAGATATCAGAATCGGATACTGGCTTCGAAGTACCGACAGTAGCATCAATCTCTGCCTGGACTTTAGACTGGATGTCTGGGTGAAGAACCATCCTGGCAAGAATCCACTCCAGGAGGATTGCAACAGTATCAGTTCCCCGGAAGATCATTTCCTGTAAACCCAACTCAGCAGCGATTAATAACTGTTAAAAAATGAGTGAAAACTAGAAAATTTAAGTTAAAAAAGGATACGAATAATTAATTAGTAAAATATATAGCAAGTTAAACTAATAAAGATGAAGTTGATAAATGGATAAGATGCATTAAAATAAAACAAATTAGGCAGGTGGTATCAACAGTAAAACGAAAATCGAAAAAGATAATTAGTGATCCAAGAGACGAACACAAAAGCAAGTTGCACTTACCCAAAGAACGGCAATCATGTCACTGTCACTGAGCCGTTCTTGCATCTCCAAATCAAGAAGAACATCAACAAAGTCGCCCTCGTTATCGTCATCATTCTCCCTTCTATGGCGATGTTCCTCGATGATCCCCCCCACAAACACGTTAACCCTGGAAACCAGAGCTCTGCATCGTTTCCTTACACCCTGCAAGTCCAACCACCCTAGGACTGGGAAATGATCGCTCCAGTTGAATATGCCAAGCAGTTCATAACCCTCTTTCACTAGCCCTTCAAGCTTACACCCCTCGGGATCCGCCTCAAAATCGTATCTCTTACCAAACACACTCATCATCACATTGTTTAAAGACCCAAAGTGCAACACCTTCTTCACCTCCAGTTCATCATTCCTCCTCCTCATTTCTCCAATCTGATCCACCATCAAGGACCCAATTTCCTGTCTAAACACCCCAAATGAAGCGATACGCTTGGGGCTGAACAAATAAGTAGCCGAAATTCTCCTCAAGTTACGCCAGTAATCACCGAAATGAGCGAAACCCATTGCCCGGTGGAAAAGCAGCTCATAAGCCGACTCCTTCACAGGACGATCAGCAAAAGCAGAGCTGTTAAGTATCTCTTTCGCAGTCTCAGGATGAGAAGATATCACAAAACGAGTGAACCCCACAGAGAAAGCCATGAGACGAGTAGCACCAGCAGCTCTGCTCAGCTTGGCCAGTGCCCTGTGAGCAGTAGATCCCGTGAAAGCAAACAGGAGTCCCAACAGGGGAAGACCCGACGGACCAGGAATAGCAGCACGAGCATGTGATTTCGAGAGAGCCCATGCGAGACCGCCTGGGAAAAGCCAGAAGGCACACAAGGCAACAAGAAGAGTGGCAACTGCTAGTGCCTCAAGCTGCTGTACGGAGGACGAAGTAAACTTGGGAAACAGGAAGAAGAAGAGGGTGGAATCAAGTTCAGAAGACATGGATGGTGCAGACGAGAGAAGATGAAGAACGAGAGGGGGAAGAGGGCGGGAGAGTGAGTAGAGACTGGCGAGGGAAGGCCGACATATATAGGAAGAGGAGAGCGGTTTAAATTTTAACCACGGTATGGACAAGGGTTAAAAAGGTAAAAAAAAAAAAAAACTTTTCCATTTTAACTCTGAACGAATTTTACCGCGGTAAAAACTGGAAGGTAGAGAGGAAGCCCAAGGGCGGCCTCAAAGTACGTGATCTCTGATATCGTGCGCCAGCCGATTCTCTTCTTCCCCTCACTTTTACGAATTTGCCACTACGACATGTACGGCTGATTCGGCTTCCCAATACATTCCACAGTATCTCAACACGTAACCACGATATTGCCACTGAAGACTTATACTAGAAAAGAATCTTTTAATCTCAGCCGTCAATTATTTGGGCCCAGAGAAACCAGGGCTCGCTCCGTGGATGATCTCAGTAAAGAATGATGTCAGTTTCGTGACTAAGATCGGTTCTTCCACGCTAATCTGTAAAAAATCATTCGAGGTTCGGGGATCGGTCCGGGGCCCACCCAGATTCCCCGAAGCTCTAATGACGAAAATAGCCTCGGAAAAGAGGGACTGTTTAATCATTTTACCAAAACACCCCCTGGCAACGTGGAGCCATTACCAACACGCAAAGCCGAAAACAGCATACGCGTACGGCATATGGGTAATACGGTAAATACGTTCCTACAACACCTAGGAAAGTCCAGCTGGCGGACATAAAGATCCCTAGGCACGTGTGGATCTGACATCGAGGCGGAGATCGGCTGGGAAAGGGAAGGGAAGGGAAGGGAAGGGAAGGTCGGGGAGCGAACACGCCAGTACGGCGCCGCCTTGGATGTCAGCGCAGCAATTCCAGTGATTCTGAACAGTACGATGGAAGGGATTCCGTCAGCGGAGGTCCGAGTAGGGATAGAGAGGGGGTTATCGCCAGGTGGCAGGATCCGGTTAGGGAATCGGGTACGCCTACGGTGCCTAGGGTCCGTAGAGTTCATTATTGAGGTCGCTTTAATTTAAATTAAACAATAAAATATAAAAAAATACTTTTCTCAATTTTTTAAAAATAATAACAAGAATTACCAATTTTTCGACTTTAATGGCATGTAACATGGTGCCACGTCATCACAACACATCACCACTGGAAGAACACATGTATGGGCACACCATGACAGTGCAAAAGAGAAGGGTCTGAAACTGAGATGAGAACACCTGAACAGCAAGCCAAAACTCAAGCTGCTGCTGCAGCAATTGCTTCTTCAATTTGATTTTAAAAAGATAAAAGCAATAAACAAATAAATAAAGCTTTCATGCAGGGATTCCTTTGGTGCAACAAGGACTGTAAAGATCATTTGCCCAGGAAGAATATGAGATCTCATGCTATTCTGACAAAGTGGATGAAACTTTGAAGCTGGGTTTAAAACAGGCTGTAAGTTTCCTTTTGGATATCTCTTTAACAGTGAAAAATAGAAACTTTGGAGGATTTTACAGAAGGTCATGGGTATGTTTTGTTGGAGGACTGAATGCATCCTCCACAGTGTCTGTCATTGCCATAGTGATATTTGGTGCTAACTTGACAATTACTGGCTCAATGACAACTGGGGTTCTTATCTCATTTAGTCTTTTTACAGAGTGAGTCCTGAAATGAACCAGATCACAGATCTACAGGTAAGTAACCACACAACTAAATATCAAATAATACAATGTATACCAGATGTTTCCCCCTTTTTTTAGTCTTTTCCTCATCATCAGTGCCACTTTTAGGTTAACAAACTAAGTTTCCAAGAATACCTCATTGAGCTCCTCGAGAGAAACATATCCAGAAGATCTGAAGCAATGGACAGGATAATCATCTATGTTAGACTATGATTTCCATGAAAGAACTCATGTTTCATGGTACTGCATAGGCTTAAAGAGGTTCCACAATCCAACAGGATGTGTTCTCTTAACTTCAGCTCTAGACAATGGTTCAAATATCTTTTGGCAGGCTGGATATGGCTTGACAAAACGATTATAGAATTTGAGCCTTGTAGGCTTTATTAAGTCCTTCAATTCCAATTCATAAGTAAGTCCCCCATTCAATTTCAAATACTGGATAACTTCATATCTAGGAATTACCACTTTCTTCAGATTCACACCCAAGTACTCAGGAACCTCGTTCAAACAGCTGATGCTAAATTCCATCTCTTTTGTTAAATAGTCAATCTTCTTTTCTATATCTTCCACTGCATAAATTATTACCCGTGGTTCTCTCTGTAACAACTTGAAGGCTTCTCTGTGGATCAATCCATAACGACATAAGCAATCAACTCTCAGTTTCACCTCAAGAGCAGCTCTGAATAGCCCTTTAGAAAGAATAGTCTCCTGTATAGGATGCCTACAGTTTAAGTTCCTCAGCAATTGGACACAGAGAGAGAGCTCACCAATTTCAACATTGAAAACTTGTGGGTAATTGATTATAGTGTTTATCACCTCCTTTTTGTGGAAACCCAAAGCTTCAAATTCTTCAAATAGAAGTTTTAGTCTACCTTCAACTGAAAAACCTAAAATCCTCGGAAACGAACAAAGGACCCGATCAATGTTTTCTTCGCCAATCCCAGTTTTCCTCAAAAACTCAATATTGTTGATCATAACAGTTGGATTCATCATGATCACTCTTGGAAATTCCTCTAAAATTGCAGTTAATGTCTCATCACTACATGCAGTGTCTTTTAAAATCTGTACAATTCTACTAAAATTAGTGAAATCAATCCTCGAATGCTCATCTAGTTCCATAACCTTCTGAAACATCAATGGAGAAAGATAAGAAATTCCTGATTTAGACAACAAAACCTCCCACCTCTTCAAAAGATCCAGTTCAAGCACCCTTGGGTAAGAGGTCAGTAACGAAATCAGAGCTCTATCTGACAATTTAAATGATGATAGGATTCCCAAAGATTTCTCCACCTCTGACAAACTGAAATCCAATAAAAACCCGTTTCTCCTCAAAAACTCATCAGCATTAGCTCTGGGAAACCCATACATTTGGAGAAGACTGGAAAGAGGCATCAGATTTCTAAATTGGGAATCTTCAGCCTGATGATGTGAGACGTGTACAGCATGATTAGGGAGTCCACAGAATGACCGGGTTTTCTGAATTGGGTTCTGTTGAAACTGAAGGTACTTCATAGTGATCCAACTGCATGAAGGTCTCATTAAAACCCTGCCAGCCATTTCCAGCATTTGGAGATTCTGAGACTGTAGAAAAGAGAAGAACTACATGCAGACCAGGGAAGTAGAAAGTGCTGAATTTTTCACATTACATGGCAACAACATGCCGCGACCCACAGGTGTTCTTTCTGTAGTAAATATGTATGAAGAGTGAAAATAGGCAATCCAGTAATCTACAAGTTCCAGCAAGATCACCAATCAAAAACTTCTTCTCACAAGAACCTAGAGCTAATCCAGTGAACCGCCTGAACAGTGAACAATCAAAGCTGCATGAGCATTTGAATGCAGCCGGTTAGATGTCGTAATTTTGTGATCAGACTTGTAATTCAAATCTTAAGGTAACACCGTTAATAAATCTTATCAGAAAAATAAAAATAACTTTTTTTAACTTTTTTATTTAATTTTAATAATTTTCATGTTAAAAAAATCGCTATCTTCTTCTCCCTTCCGAGCGAGAGAGAAACAGGCCCATCGCCGCCCCCTTCCGTCCACCAAAAACCGAAGGGGAGGGGCGGGACAGCTCCTCTTCCCCTCCGCTCTCTCTGGAGATGGGCTTGTTGCAGGCTCTTACCTGCAATAAAAGAGATTAAAAGAGATTTTGTTTGGATCGGACCTCAAACTAGAATGGAATGCCTCTGGCTCTCGAGACCCTCAAACTTGCTCACTATCTGAGCGTTAGCTTAAGTGCTCTACAAGAGCTTTCGTCTTCCACAATCAGCTCTCTTCTCAGAAACCAGTACATGCTCCCTACTCAAAAACTCATAGGCGTGGAATCCACACAGACAGACATATGTAGCTCAGAGTGGGACTTACCGTGTGCAAACCCCAATCTTCTCGGCTCTCTCGGTGATTCCTTTCTTGGGCAGAAGGGAATATTGCTGCTTCTTCAATCTATGGTCATGTCAGTAGCCAAAGTACTCACCCTGTTTTCGCCTAATATCTAAGTAGACTCCCTCCTCCTCTGTTGTTGGATTTGTCTGGATTATGAGCAGCAACGTAGAGCTCTCTAGTTCTATCCGAGAGATAAAAGCCGAACAAAAAATGGCATTCGAGGACGGAGAGAAGCTATGAAGGCATTGTGACAAGGTTTTAAGCCTCAGAATATGATCCGACTCGATCCGACTCAGACTTTCTTTTTCTCGATCCTTTCATGTTCCACGACAATTACTACGAGTTCCAAAATAAATTGAATTGTACCATAAACTTACAGCTCTGTTAAGATTCGATTACTCTGTATTAAGAATCCGATATCTGAATGATCGCAGTGAAACATCTACAAAGCAATGCAAAAAAATTACAGTAAATTATTTCAGACATCTTTGACTAGCTCAAAAGCCATTACCCAAGAATATCGGTAACTTTAGTCTGGTCATAGAAAAGAACTTGTCCAGACTACTACATAAACAAAATTTCAAACTGAGAAACAATCTCAACATGTCTGCTACGTCTACATCAACTCCCTGATAATCTCCCCGGTTTAGGAGACCTGCAAGGTCAAAATCTCCATCTCTAAAACTGAAATAATCAACACGCAACAACCAGAAGGGCTGAGAAGCTTTCTTCAACGTGTCAATAAGCCTTGCACTGCTTGCACTCCTTCCTCAGTCAACTTGTTTGTTTGGATGGTGCTTATGACATTTGCTATGTTACTCTTCAGAAAACAAACAACAGAGATATTCAGCGAGGTAGAATTACAACCGAAAATTAGAAGGCCACTTGCTCATTTACCTTATTCACTAGCTGAATACATTTAGTTTCCAAACTCAGTTCAAATGGATACAGAATTAAAAAAACATACATTCGACATGGGAAGTTGAAATATTACCCTCCATATTCCAAGTTTTGATCTGAGAGTATTCCAGTGCTCCATTCCAAAAACACGCTCGGTGCATCGACTGCATGTCAAATGTGAAAAAAAAAGATCAAGAAAGCTACAATCTATAACCTCGTTGAGAAATGTTAACCTCCTTTTCGAACAGAAAAAAAGTATATTGAATTTTAAGACAAGATGTCTTTATAACATAAGTGATACAAATTAAATTAGAATAGTCTATGGTATGGCAATAAGAGTTTAAGTGGAAATTGTATGCAGAAAGAACCCTGATTCACTTTTGAAACCTTATAAACCACATTCGAAAGTAAAAGAAGACACTTTTCAAAAAAAAAAAAAAAAAAAGTAAAAGATGACAACTACTAGATAAAACAAGACATTTAACTACATATAGAAGGACAGATGCACAGACCTTTTGATGTTCCTCTTTGACCACCCATAAGTTAACAGTGATCAAATATGACTTACGGCACAAAGGGCAAGTATATATCTAATTAATTCCATGGATTTTTCTCTCTTCAATGTCAAAACCCCTTACCTTGGTGAAACTTGAACTCAAAACCTCAGACTAGAAACCCCCTCCCAAGTGGCCCATTGAGCCAAAGGCCACAATACCAAGACTAGTTATTGCATTCCCTCCAGAACTTCCATAAAGAGAGTATATAGAACAGATCAATCAGCAATATCATGATTCTGTTCAATATGATGTTTTATCATTTTATAATGCTGCATGATAGTACATCTTTTACCACGATAAAAGAAAAAGAAAAACTACACAAAGAATTACCCCACAATCACAGTCTGATTCATCTGGTCCATCTTACAGTCGAGCAGTTTTGCGCTTATTGCCTTGACTATCCAAAACTCAACCTCATCATTCGTAATCTGTTGAGAACCAAAGAGTAAATAATGCAAATAGGGATATTACAAAAGAAGCTATCTCAACAAAAAAAAAAAAGAGAGAATCTATCACAAACTACTGGAGAAAAAGGAGCAGCAAAGCATACACGGAGGGTATCCTTAATGGCAGCATATGGGATTTCACCAGATTCATCCATCCCAAGGTCAGCCAATGACATTAACCTCATCTTTGCTATGCAGTCCTCATGGACCAAACCTGTAGAGAACATCTAGTTATAGATAGACATAAACATTTTTTAAAAGTCAAAAATAATATAATAACAAAGAAGAAAGCAGAGGATGCTTAATAAATTATACCATAACTTTTCAGCAAAGTCGAGTTTGCAGCATGAAAATCTAAGTAAGCGTCCAGCCTTTGTGCTAAGAAAATCTTAAGAAGCTGATATACTAATGCATACTTCGCATCTTTTTCTAATTGCCCAACAGCTGGCATTTCCAGCAAATCACACTGCACGAAGTAGAAGATGAATGAGCTGGGCTCTCTAACCAGATAGAATTTAGAAACATGGTTACTGTTGCAAGATAAAATTTTGCCCAAAATAGTATCTGCATTTTTAGACCTCCAGAAGCTCCTTACAGAAACAAGACATGTGACAATTTTTAAAATTCCAATCAGTACCTAACTCATTTTTTTACCTTCTCCATTTTAAGTAATAAGAGTTATTCGGTAAGAGTGTGTGTGTATTGTGGGGCTAGGGGGAGGGGAGCGCACTTCTCACAAACTATAGGACCATGTATAAAAGCTGCAATATGCTGAGGGACACAATCTCCTTAGTGAGCAGTAAAGATGCTTGAACATAAACCAACTATAGCAGAAATTTCCCCATTCATAAGCCAAATAACAAAAGATAGCAGCCACTATATCTTTCCATGTGAGATCATGTTTCTTAGACATCTTTTGGCAAATCCATGAAATGTGCTCATAACTTCAGAATATAACTTTCTAAAAACCATATGAATGGAAGAATAGTGTATATAATATTAAACACACATAATAAAACAAGAAGCACTAAGGAACTATTACTAGCCCAGCTAGTACAAAAACAACTATCAACTAAGATAGTAACAGCAATGATTAAGCAGGATATTTTTTACTGTTTGAATAGCAGATTCAGCAAACTGGAATCAACAAGAGAACCAAAGATAATTCCACAGGCATCAGGTAACCAAGGATGAATTAGCACATTGGGCAAAGCATGCAGACTTCATAGAGAAAGTACTTAAACATAAAAAAAAATTAGATTTAGTTCATGAATCACATCATTAATCAGTTAACATTTCACGCTACTATTGATAGCATTTTAATCAGATTCACATTTACTACTGATTAATTGGATTTTCAGGAACTGCTGAAGATACAAGAGATTGCTTGCAAAATGGAAATTAAAAGAAAGAAAAACAAGAAGCAAAACCCCATGGACACGAACAAACATTTCCAGGAGATTTTAGGAATGGGAATTACAAGAAATGCTATCAACATGTATGCATTTTTAACGACTAGTAGAAGTTCAGAAGTACCTGAAACATGCCAGGTGCCTTCACAAATTCTATAATGGCCTGTACAGCTTCCTCCTTAGCTTCACTCATTGTATATGCATCCTCCCCAGAGAAAGTTGCTAAATACTTTGTCAAAAAATTGAAACAATCCTTACCTGGGCTGCAAATTACCAACGAAGCCTCAGTAAGAGCCAAATGAGATTATCCTTAAAAAGTAATTTGATATTTTTCAAACAAATGAAATTATTCTTGACATTTTTTAGACAAGTTAGATCATTTGCTTCTACAACAAAAGATCATCCCAGTCTGCTTCATTGCAGAAAGGAGGTCCCATAATCGTTTCTTTTTTAGATAGTTGCTTGAAAGTTTACGAGTAGGAGAGATATTATCAGAAGGCCCAATTCAGCAGATATGAACAAGCATATGAAACCAAAGGGTTGGTTTCTCTTGACATGTGGATCCTGGACAGTTAGGAGAGCTCTCAGGTCCAGGTCATATCAAGGAATTTCAAGCACCCCCTGGAAGAGGATTTTGTCACTGCCCAGGTGATAGTGTCCATAGTTATTAAGTCTTTGTCTCTTTTTTCTTGGCCATCTATGTTATTGACCTTTTTAAAGTAGAAGGACAGGGATTTCAGGTTTTTAATTTTACTTTGTTGTAATAAAGATAACACAGTCAGATAATTTTTCCTATAGAAAGCTCTTATCTTCAATATTTTTCCTATACATATTTCAAGACATGGAACCCTCATCCTCAACTCATAAGATCGTGTTTATACTCCTGCCAAACCTTCTTTTCCGTCACTTTGCCTTACCCTTTTCTTTCTCTTCTAATCCCTCCTTGCATAGTTCACTCCTTAACATTAATTTCTTTCCAATTTATTTCTACTAACAAACTTGTTCACCCAACATAGGAGGGGGTTTCCCACATTGGATAAGAGTAAGTCCATGTTTTGGTGATCTTCAGGTAGAGTGCAACTGTGGCACCTAATCCGGTGGAGGATGTCCCTGACCCCATGCATGACATCACAAAACAAAAACCTCGTACTTCTACTCTGACGTGCTCTGTTCTCTCTATTCTCTTTTTCCTTTTTCTTCTTCTTTCTTCTTCTATTTTTTATCCTGTTTTAATGATATCAGAGCAGGTTGTGTGTTTGTGCCAAGGCTAGTTTGTGCTTCCCAAGTTATTTTTGTGTTTTGAGCTCCATAAGGTAGGAATCTGTGTGTTGTGGGCTCCATGAGGTAAGAATCTGCGTATTGTGGGGTACATGAAATAGGAGTTTGTGCCCAAGTTTCAGGCCAGTTATGTGTAAGACTAGACATGAGGGGAAGTTTTGAGTAAGAAAAGTCCCACATTGAAAAATGAGAAGAAAAGTTAATGGGTTATAAGGTTGGGCAATAGGCTCCTAAGTGGCTAGTCATTTTGCCACTGTTGAGTGTTCTATTGAGCCTGGTTCCATCCCAAAAATGACTAGCCACTTAGGATGTCTATTGCTCAATTAACTTTTCTTCTCATTTCTCAATATAAGACTTCTTCCCACTCAGCAACAAATTTAACACCTTTCTGACAAATTATGTAGAAGGTAATTTTGCAGAAGTTACATTTCGGGATACAATGGTCAATTGCCAGGATCATAATGAGGTTGTTTAATTAGTCTGTATTAATAATTTCACATTCGTTCACTTAAAACCTTGAGATAAACAATGCTTACTCTAGTTTTAATTGTGAATATTTTTTTTTATAATCAAGACTTCCTATGGTTTGACTTCACTTAGACTGCAATTCCATTCAGCTCTATACATAACATTTCAACACGTAATCCCTGCCATATATGTTTGAGAAAGCAAGAAAGAGAGCAGAGAAAAAGGGGCTAAATTAACCTACGTAACAGTGAAGAAAAAATTTACCTCTTACTATCCCTTAAAATATTATAAATTTTGAGGAATAGTTCTCTCTGATCCAAAGTCCCTACATTCCACTTCTTCAAGAAACCATCCATGTTCTTGAAAGAAGGTATTATGTGCTCGGTAACTTTACCATTCACTGCCAAATGAAGGGCTTTAGTGTAAACAAAGAATTGGCTGTATGGGTTTTCCAATAGGTTGTAGAGATTAAACAAGCTGCATCACGCGAAGAAGTTGTCAGAAGGAAGAACTAGAGCAATACAACTTACACAATAAAGATTAGAACATTACATCTTCAAGCGCAATGCAGGTTTGTCATTTGGCTGCTGGGTGACCTTGGCAGTTATAAGCTTCGCCATCTCTAGGGCTTCATCCAAAGTCTGTGCTCTGGTGACAAGATTGCAGATGACAGTGAAGATGCACTCCAGGTCTAAGACCACAACCAAAAATAGCAAGCTCTAGTTAGTCCACATGATGATTACTAATATAAATCATATTTGTGCAGACAGACAAGCTCATCAGTGAAAAAGCTGTGCTCTACTCTCATCTTGCAGGCTAACATTTAGTTTGGAATGGCTTAAAAAAAATGAAATAAAAATAGTTAGAAAACGTGAAGCACCATACACCAGCCTTAGCCTTTGTACCACTTCCAAGTAATTCCAGCCACTTCAATTTTTATAAAGATGTGCGGATAGATCCTCAAAAGTTTCAATGTTTTTACATGGTTTAGCTTCTTAATGACTATCAGCTACCCACTGATATAGCATGAATTAGCTAATATGTCAATGCTGTCAGAAAACATTTTGCCCAATAAATCTACAGCAGACAATCAACAACTTGGCACATGTATCTTAGAATTCCAAGTTTGTCTGTAAGACCCGAAATTCAATAGTTTACCATAACCAAAAGAGTTAACGAGAAATGCTAGTCCAAGAGAATTGCCACCTTTCTCTGAAACCCTTGAAAATATAAGGTCAGCTGATGTGAGCATCAGAGAAGCCAAATCCAGCCATCTACCCATAACCACGAATTCCTGCGCTTCAACATATAGTCTAGTGACCTGAGGTTCCGCAACCTGTCAAAACAAAAAGGTATTCAGTGATAATCCGCTTGAGCTTAAGCATAAGTATTCCTATATCGTTCAGAATAAGCTAGCATATCAACAATCAAAACCTTCTCCTCACAAGCACCTTAGATTTAATCCAGTGAACCACCTAGCCGGTAGGCAATCCAACAGTACAAGAGCTTACACCTCTTAAGTAGAAAGCAAAATAAATACACTCGACTTTTCTTAATTAAGAACAAATTGTGAACCAAGAAAAGAAGCTCAACAAAGAAGTGGACGACCAGTGCATTTTGAGCGGAATCCTGTAAGTTAGAAGCACCGAACCAGCAAGCCACGGAAGAAATTTAAAAACAAAGTTTTAAACATAATGAACTTGGAGCTATCCCTAATGTATCATCTCTGGGCATAAAAACACCAGGGATTGGAAACAATTCCAACATAACAGGAAAAAACAATCTTATACAGAAAGTTGGACGTGAAACCCGAGTACCTCCGGTCCAGCGTCGGCCCAGGCGAGGTCAGCCGTGAAACGAACGATGACGAGTGCAGGATCCTCCTCTGATAGAGGCACAATGGTCGTCATGTCGGCAAACTGAAGCAAGGGAGAGAATGGAAGACCTGGGCAGAGGAACGAAAAGGTAAGAACTGGCCTTCCGAGCCTCTGCCTACTTAGGAACCCACGAGATTTCACTTCGCCCGCGACTCTAGGTTTTTGGAGGCGCGTAGGACAAATGAGTTGATTAGGGTGGCACCAAACCCAACCGGCTCGCACCGATGGACCGAAGGAAGTGTTTGTCAATGAAATAAACATGAAGCTCTTTGCTCTATCTTTTAGGTCAATTAAGTTAATTATTAAACTTGCAAGAACTCAATTCATCATAATATTTTTTTATTTTTTTATAATTTAAATAGGTTATAATTTGAACCCGACTCGAACTCGGTTCCAATTTTGGGTTCAAGGTTGAACTCGAACTCGAGTTCAAAGCATTCAAATCAAACAAAACTCGAATACATACCATCACTCTTCTTAAGACAATTTGTTAAGCAAATTAGGATTTGTAGATAGCATGTTGATAAGAGTGAAGCAAGGTTGATTTTGGACTCAGGCTAACATTTGAACACGAAGAAACCCACAGTCAAAATAGAAATAAAAGAGAATGTGAGGAAGTAGTAGAGTGATGAATAAATCTGATCAGGCACAAGTTTCATAGGAGGTGAGTTGCTGCTATTTGGAAGTGGATGGATCTCTTTAAGCAAAACTTCAAATAAAAGGTGTCTCGCTACACAATGCGCTCCAGCTCCCGGGCATAACTGAGTGTCTGGTTGATGAGTTGGAGTGATGGTATCTCCTTGCAGGGTGCAGTCTCTTTTGCCTTTTGAAAAATTACACTACCATCCTTTATCTCCCACTCGGGGTGTTCCTGTACACAACAAACATGACAAAAAATTAGCTAACATCGTTCTTAACCCAAAATGAGGCCACTTTAAATGTTACAAGACTTATATGTGTCAAGCAATTTCTTCTAAATTACTTCATTCTTATCAACAGAAAAACACTATAAAATCTCAGATTTAAGAAAAACCCAGATTCAGATGCACTAAAAGTATACAAAGCGACGGAAGAAATGGTGGGAAGGTGCAATAATGGGGACTAATGGGAAGCAGAAGTAACCCACAGAAAAATAGGGAAAGGATGACAAAACAATAAAGCTGCAACATAGACATTACTACATTACCACTTCAATGTAATCAGCTAATTCTTGGTCAGAGGAGAACATCATGATCTGCTTAGCATCAGCAACAGAAAGGTAGTCGTACGCCTTTTCACTGCAACCAGCAATTTCATCTCTGCAAAGAGAGTAGAATATTAGAATAGGATTTTCTAGACACCAGTAATATCTCTAGAATATTGCATACATCAAACATCCAAATTTAAGCAGAAATATATTATTCAGCACACATATGAAGTATCACCTGACCGTCTTAGCAAGGAGATCCATGAAATATACGTAAGTTTCATGTGGAACAGTCTGCCTTGCACTCAACACACGGTTGTAAGCACCTTCCATGAAGGACTGCTCCAACTCTACAGCATGCTTGATGTAAGGGTTCTCGAGTGCACTCGCTGGAAGCAGCTCTAGTTCAGTGTGGAACTCCGCTATTCTATTTTGAACCAGGAGTCTCAGAAGGTTCAGGCCCAGAATTGGATACTCTTGAGGTGAGGGTGTTATTAATCCACTGTACCAGTTACGGGCAAAAAAGAGAATTTATAGTGAATATAAATCAGTTTAGTCAATAACAGGATTATAACAGTCAAGCTTAAAGCAGTCAGACAGGGAGAGAACATAAAGTATCATAAATTTTTGGGGTGTTAAAATACAAATAGTAGAAAACTACCAGGTATCAGTATAATAAGGTTTAAGCTGGAAGAAATCCCTCTCAAAAGCTTCTTGGTCTTCAGTTTTCACACTAAGAACAACAGCATGTTCATAGATTTCCCCTGCAGATTTAACCAAAAATGAAGTTAGCACAAAACAAAAAACACATTAAAACCCATTAAAAAATGAAATAGCTCCTTGTGTTCAATAAGAAGAGGTCCTATCATTTCTAATTCCTTTGGGATCATCCCTAATAAATTTCGCCTTTTTCCTGGCTTTCAAATGCATCCTTAACTAATTTGGCCCAACTGAGATCATTGGCACCATTCAATTTTTCAGATGTAATAGTAATAATGTCCTTCCCATCAGAACCTAAAAATTCTTTAAATGGCATATATACCTCACCAGAATCAGCCATAATGCTTGCATAAAAACACAAATACGTTCAATTTCACCTTAAAAAATTATCTATATGAGCAACCTATGTGGGCCCCACCACGCAGAATTAGGGTTAGAGCAGTTACTATGATGTGCGCACTTCAAACTTCAATAATTATACCATAGACTTCAAATTCCAGAGAAAATAACTCAAATAATCATCAATTAGGGCTGATGTCAGCATGGGCATGAAATGGGAGAGACACACATCCCAAGACGAGCATAAAAAACCCCTTTTGGGCAGTTTAAATCGTAGAAACCAGTTCTAGAAACAGTAGAACCAATAACCCTAGGTTATGGCAGAGAAAAAAGAAATAAAAATTGGATTTTTACCAACCAATAGCCGAAAAATCTGAGGAGATCCTTCTTCTATGTAACATCTTCTTCAAAGGATGATAAAAATTGAATAAAGGTTTTCCCAGATGTGATATACTACTTAGATACCATGAAAAAGTAAGGAGAAAAAGAGATGAAGACAGAATGAAAGGAAGAGAGAAATTTGAGAAGAAAGCTCAAAATAATGAGCTGCGTTGAGGGTCTTGCACGACCCCCAATCTATTTATTTAAGGGACTATGATAAATTTACAAAATTGCACCTCTCTTAAGTGAAACCCTAATCTTCTTATATCTCTCATTCTATGTCCTATATAGATGAAACTTGGACTATAGACATAATTCAGCATAGGGCACAAGATTACATCAGAATATAAAAGTGAGGGTAATGTGAAATTACCAAAATGCCTAAATCTACAAGAACTCCAAAGGAGAGGATAATCAACACAAGTTGCATTGCATTCTGCCAATGCTAACTTGTCTGTTATTTATTTTCTATGTTTTTTAGGAAATATATGATATATCTATTCTTCAGATAAATCAAGAAACCAGAGTAAATATCACTATGCCAGAACATTACGTGCTAGAGTCAGTTCATGAACTGCATTAGGCGTTTTCTGGAATAATGGCGGAAGGCTTGGAAATTCTGTCAACAACACCTGCAGGATAATAAAATGCCAAGCATGAAAAGCTGTAACCACTCCAAAATGAATTATTGAAACAAAAGCAAAGGAAGCATAAAATGGCAATTTGATCAAATGGATTAATGACAAATTAAACTCAAACAACTAAAAATGATTCACAAGTTTAATATCATAAAACCTATATATGGGGAAACATTCTGCTTCCATGAACTGCTAAAAAGTATAATGAGTACCATTAGCATCCAAGAACCTAAAGGGTGCTCAAAGGAAGACGGTACTAAACAGGTCCACATTCAAATATACTGGCATAAAGATGAAGTTTCACAGGTTTTCTTGTACTCTTCATATCCATTTTCTAACAGCCATACATGCATGAACAATATCTCAACACCATGAAATAGGTTAAAAGAGATGCATGCATATGGAGTTAAAAGAAGGTGAGATAGGGTAAGTATTAGATCATACCTTGAGCTGTGAAAGGAGTCTTTTGCAGGTATCAAAATCATTCCGGATAAATGCCGCTTTAAATCGCTCAAAGATCTGAGAAACTTCGGTAAGCTTCGGATCCATGTGGCCTAGAATATATGAGATGAAACAAGTCACATATGATTTACACCCATCCGTACTCATAGTTAAAGGAGTCAAGTAACCACAACAGGTAAATTCCCAATGAAGGTTAGATTTCTCCCATTTGTAACAGAAAACTAAAATAACTCAAACGCAGAGGATAATCAGCACAAGTAGCACATTCTACCAACACTAACATGTCTGTTATTTCAAAGCCCATTAGTATATTGCAAGTGGGAAACATCGATTCCATGTGCTTCTAAACCCAGGATCTTACCGCTCTATTTCTTCTTATTTCTCTTATTCTTTTTTAAATAGTATTGCTCCTCTAATATTCAGATTCCTCTAAAAAAGAGTAACTGGAGTTTCTTACTGTTCTTTTTTTCTTTTTCACTTCCCATTTATTTGAAAAACAGGATTGCAACTCTAACCAGATTTCCCTGAAAAATGGGTTAGCAGCAACTGACGCTGCTGCAAATTTCATAACCAGACCAAGGCAACAACAAGGGCCTCCTTATGGATACAGATTGAATCTGACAGTGGAAAATTCTCGAGTTCCTTCACATAGTAAAATTTATAACAGTCATAATCAGCTGTAGAAGACATTGATACCCACAATATATCACAGATCAGTTTACAATGATGATGACAAAACAATGAATCATATATACAAGCTTTTTCTTTGAATTCTATCCCTTCTTATGATATCAATTGAGCAAGCTGTAAGTGTCATATATGTAGAAGGAGGGACCAAAGATATTTATCAAAGCTCTGTACGAGAGGTTGAAGTTGTTAAGTGTATCGAAGCAAATGCTGGAATTGAAGGTCGAAGGGGCAGTCAGAGCTGCTTGAAATCAATATACTCAAGGATTGTCATGACTAATTCAAGAAACTATGCTTACCAAGGTATGAAAATGATGAAACAATGGGCTTTTGACACCTCCACAGTCGCTCAACTCCCGTTTCCAACGCTTCGTCCTAACAGTCTCTGGGCAGTAAATAAGGGCCCCTTGTTTTTAACACTAAACGAAGACACATCTGATGGATGGGACAGCCAACAAAATTTTGATGCCCAGAGTGGATGAGTATCACTTCAAGTTGATGCCCTCGACAACGAAATATTAAACCCCAGACACCCAACAAAGACAACTAAAACAAAGTACACAGTGGAAAAAACCCTGACAGCGTACACAGAGTGAGAGGGTTTTGTCTATCAATCAACCCCTCTACACTGCCATTTAACTGCTAAATTAACAAATAAAACTCAAAACTGCTCAAAACATTGGGAAATTGAGAAAGTTTTGATAAAAAGAGGGGGAAATCGTGTTGAGATCTGAATTTTTATGCCCCAGAAAGACAGAAGATTCCAACCCCTCCTCCTACTCAGGAAATCGGATCTTGTACCTGATCTCTGGACTTTCCATTGAAGCCCATCCACGAGCTAAAGCTTCTCCACTTGACGGTCATTCAGGGGTTAGAAGGAAACAGGAGAAAGGAGCCAATATTCTATCCCATCGACAATGACGATAGATTGAGATTGCATAGACGAGAGCAAGAGAGACAGAAAGAGAGAGAGGTACCTGCAGGTGAAGACTCGTTCGGCTAGGGAGAGTCTCGGCACAGCGAAGGGAGGGAATCGAGCTCGAGAGGAGGAACGTTTGTCGGGCTCTTCCACGGAGGTGGTAGGGCAGTGTCCAAAAGAAAGTTTCGTTTGGTTCCAAAACAGAAGACAATTTAGCTTTCTTCTCTCTTTCGTTTTTTCTTTCATTTCCGTGCTGAAAATCAATATATATATATATAGTAGAATTTTCAAAAATAGTAAAAATCATACTCCTCCAGTTTTCGCTTGCCAAAGTCCTGGCTTGAATCGATAAAAGCATATTTTATTTCAAGTTCCAAGATAGGTTATTTGACTCTGCAACAGAGAAAATCCCAATATGTTATCGCCTCTAGTTTCGAAGATCCAATACAGAAAGCGCATCGAGTCAAATCACATCAGGTCGGTTTTCGAAAAACCTAACTCTGTTTTGCTTGCTTTCTTTTAGTGTTCTTGATTTTCTTTTTCTTGGACAAACATTTCTGCATTATCCATTCTCCAGTTCCAAAATGATGCTTAACAAATAGTTACTTTTGAAGCACAACTCACAACACATCTACTTTGAGGTCTTTGAAGAGATTATTTTCCATACAAAGAATTCTTCAACAGAAATAATTTAGATCATCATAATAAATTTATAACTGGTAACAAAGCCAGATGCCGGATATATTAAGCTTCCACTTTGGGGGATCTCTCGATCTCATCCATCAAGGAACACAGTCAATGACTTTAAACAGATCCACTTGGCCCTACTGTGTCAACTTTGCTCCGATCCGACCTTCCTCTTAATTGATCGCACCAATGATGAGAGCTCGAGCTTGTGTTTTTTCGATGAAGAATCCAAATCCTTTTGATCATTCTCTTCAGCCATATTACCTGTTGAAGGTTGAGTTTCTTCAGGTGGTTCAGTGTCTTGTTTCTGTAATGAATCTCCTCCTTCACCCTTTTTAAGCTTTGCCAACTCTTGCCGTACATAAGTTGCACTCCTGCAGAAATCCAAATTACGTTAATATATGATGCAAAATCCTACTTGCTCTGCTCACTACCTAATGGACCCAAAAAAATGACTCACATCACCAAAAACGAATGAAAACCCATAACATAAAACGAATGAAACCAAGTGTAGCATCTAATAAGAGGATACAGGTACAGAGCACAGAAGGAGACTAGCAAGTAGTAGCTGAAAAAACATCACTGGACAAGCTAGGAAGAAGAATAGAAAGGATAATGGCAGGGAAAGGAAAGGAAGAAAAGAGTAACTGGTGGGTCCCATCAGATACCACCAAGACAAAATATTTAAAAACCCAAGACTCTTCCCTACATCAAGGCTTTGCAGAAATAATGATTTGAAGAAAACAACTAAACTGAATGTGCTGGAGGCCGAGCAGAACCTCAACAAGCAATTCTTCCACAGGTCCAAATTCTCAGATTTGTTTGACAATTAAGTATTTTATAAATTTTCATATACAAACTAACCAATCAAATCTATAAACAAGGATGTGGAGCACCATAAGATGACTAAAATAATACCATTTAAATGAGGGATCTGTGGGGTCCAAAGCAAAGCCATGAGAAGTCGACAAAACCGGAAAACGTTGATTAATAAATGCCTTGCTAGGAAGCATTTCCTCTGCAACCATGTCCTTCCCCCCTTTTCCCTTCCCTTTCTTGGCTTTGATGTTATACCCTTTCATGCCATGCTCAACACCTTGCTCATCAGCCAGTAACAACTCCAGCTCTTCTTTAGTAGCTTCTTGTTCCTCGTTTGATCCAAGAGGCTGAATGCTATCTTTCTTGTTCTTTTTTCCATTGACCTTCTTGGGTAAATCATTTTTACTGTTTGTGTTACCAACTTTAGTATCAGATTCCAAAGGCTCCTCAATAAAGAAATCATCTGCATCTGATTGGACTTGTGTTTCTCCGTCAAAATCACAAGTGTCGTCATCTGAAGATACCTTGGAACCTTTCTTCTTTGCTTTCCATTTATCGCTTCTTTTCCTAAGATTAGCCTCCCAAACAGTTTCCACCTTACTGTCCTTTTTCTTCTCAAGTATTTTCTTGCTAATGTCTTCTAAACCAGTGTTAAAAGTAACCTCCATATCTTTTTTATCGCTGTCTTCAGAATCTGACCCATCTCCTGATTGAACAAGGGCACGATACTGATCACGTTTATTGGCCTTCTGGGCTTTCTCACCATCAGGCAAGGCCTTGGATTCCTCAAAATCCTCATCATCTTCATCAGTCTCATCATCATCTGAAGCCAAAAACTCCTTAAACTCCAGTTCATCTAGCTTTGATAGCCAATAACAAAACAACCCGCTGTCAGTATCTTAAAAAAAATCATATGTTATTTGAAAGATAATAATATGCGAACAGGCATAAAAATCCACATAGTACTTTAACAGAAGAATTGTGGATAAGGAATCAATAGGAGACAAACAATATATAGAAATTTCTGTCCAATCACCATACATTTTAAGTACATGATACATATAGAGCTCTGCAGATGATGATTGTGGTGGTTGATCTGTGGACCAATATCACATGATATAGCTACTATTACACAATACCAAATATAATGCTGGAGGATGAGTAAGATTTACATGTCTATTGGCCAACCACGAGCAGGGTACTATCTTTCTGATCCATGAGATTGTCAACCAGAGAATAATTCATCTGTGGTGACAGGATTCTTTAACATGAATCACTCTCTCGCTATTGTTCTCCAAATAACCAATCTCATATTTAACAAATTGCACATACAGCATTGTCTAATAAAAAATCATAAGGCTTTCTCATTTAGTAAAAATTGTTGTCTAGGACATAGTAGAACTACAACTTTGAGGAGACTCTGGACTAGTTCATAACATCACCTGTTTAGAATTGAATTTCCTCTTCATGATCTTCTGACGTTCTGGTTCATCCTCCTCCCATGTGAGATGAATTTTACTCTGCTGCAATGCTGAAGTATGAAATTCAAGGGCTTCATAAGTTGAAGGTACCTGATAAGAACAGCAAGAGATGAGCTTCAGTGGAAAGAAGAAAAGTTACAAACAAAAGCAGAGTTAAGAAAAAGCAATCAAAACCACCAAAAAAAAAGAACCCATGACCTCATTTTCTAAATTACAATGAAAAGACACTCATCCAAAATTTCATTAAAAGAGAAAAAAAAAAAAAAAGGATCTACCTTTGTTGCAACATCACGAGGAGGATGTTTGAACTCCATAGAATCAGGAATAAATCGCATATCTAGTACATTAGATGTTCTCTCAAACTCGGTCCCATCACAAGTTTTGTAGAGGTGATCTGCAGTGGCACTGGAATTGCACTCAACAACAGCATAGTAGTACCTGAAGAAAATGAAAATATGAGCAATAGGAATGAGGTTGGTGACAAGTTCAAGAAGCAGTTCAAAATGATGATACAATGACTCTAAGGTGATGGACATAAACATATGTCATATTGATCAAGCAAACCAGAGGCAGTAGCATTTTGTATAAGCACTATGAAAGAAACAAAGTTCCTCAAGCCTTCCAATGATGATCAGCAGGTAAGATTTTCTCTTCAAAAATAACGTGAAGTAATGTCCAAATTTTTCCAGGATACAAATTAAGTGTATTCATAAATATTTGTTGTGTAGTTAGGGTGTTTTAGCCACTGTGGTGTCCATGGTTAGTCATTGGGTTATCCAGTCAATACTAGAAGTTGAATACATCTAGGCAGTAATAAGGGTAGCTCTGCCTTTCTATAAGTTTTGAATTGAGAGCTGTAAAGATTAAGAGTGAAGAGCAATCTTGTTTTTCCTTGCATGTGACCCCTAATGACTCTTTTTTTCTTGCTGCAAGTCTTCTTCTCCAATGTCCGCTCCTGATATTCCATCTTAATCAAATTCTACAAAGTGCTAGATAAAAGCCTGAGTGATTCGCAGAGATAATGAACTATGAAAACCCCCCAAAAGCCACAATAACAAATGCTCTAATGCCACCAAAGTATAACAAAAACTTCTCCCCTAATTTCAACTCAAATTTTATTTCCACTGCAATATTCACCCGCACAGACCCACCACAGTTAATTTTTTATCAAATTGACAATGTTTAAGAAGTTCCAATGGGAGTCAATAAAAAGCGAAAAACATGTTTTCTCTATATTTGTGGTTGAGGTTCATTGTTTTTCTGCTTAAGAAAAAAATTCTCCCACAGTTTCAAGAAGAAAGTCTGTTCCTAACTAAAGCCTCTTTAAATATACAAGTCGTGCAAATTCTGCCCAAATCACTTTGCCACAAAGAGACACCTCCAAACCAAGATAAACTAATACATAGACAAGAAGCTTCAGTGTAAGCTTTGAAATGTGTTATCTCATCATTTTTTTTAAAACGATGAAAGAGAAACCACATGAACCTGTCAGTTTCAGGGGTAGTGAATTTTTTGGAGCCATTTTAGCCAATTACACTCTGTAAGTAGCTTATTGTTTCTAAATGAGAGAGAGAGAGAGAGATGCATCTTCCTCAATAAGGAAATCTGTTTTCTATGATTTTCTAAATGACTATGTTCTTTTATGTTGACTAAAAACTTGTGATGGATGCTTTCTTAAAATTCTAATCAAACTAAACAATGGCAAAAAACAAATATAAAGTAACTGACTGCAATATAATCCAGAAGGTCATGATCTCAAATAATATTTTCTTAATAACCTTCTACTTTAAAGCTCTTTAGTGTCTTTATAGATGGTCTTGTTTTGTATACATGGATGATGTAAATATAGAGTGACTGTACAGCTTTTGATTTTAGCTGTTTGAAATGAAATTAAATGCATACCACCACCACCCCAAAAAAATATATATAATAAATAAAATAAACATTGTAATTATTTCTTTATCTATTTCATTCATCTCACACAAACATAGAGCAAAAAACTAACAAATTCCTTGACATTCCCATTAGACATAATAAATAAGACAATAAATAACTAAATAATGGCAAGAATAATAATATTCGAAACAAAGAGGTACTCCACAAAATCTCCATTTTTAGAAAATACAGAAAGGCATTTGTTAGAATAGTCCCACATTGATCTAGGATTAAAGAACTTATGCTGATTAATTACATGGGAAGAGGCCTCATAACTTCAGCTAGGCATTTTGAGATGGTCATAGACCCAACTTTATCAAGGTATCTGTTGAAATACTGGTACAAGGGAAATTTGGATGTTTGACCATTACATATGGCAGTCACATAGTTCCAGCTTGTTAGGCTACCTATCAACTATCTATATCTTAAATTGCATTGAATTCTGGTATGTACAAGTACGAGACATAAACATCTTTGGGCATTACGGTCTTTTACTGTAGTTTTCACTTAAGTGATATAAAAGAGGATTAGGCTCGAATTCTGAGACCTAATCCAGAGCAGCCTTCTCATTGCTGCTTTCTCCATTTTCTCTCCACTCTTCCCTCTTCTCTATTTATTCCTATTTCTCCTTAATCTCACCTTTCTTCAGTAACAAATCGGGTCTTTGTATAGAGGTCTCCACCAAAATTGTCTGCAAACAGGAGCCATAAAGAAGGCCCATGTGAGGGAGAGGGATAAAATAACCCCACGTTGATCAAAACCTTTTTTCCTATTTCAAGAAAAAAAAAAAAAAAAAAGGTAACCTCACAGGAGTACAAAGTAGAAACATTTGTCAAGAGTGTTGCTTCCAATTGTATCTGAGATGACAGTTCAAGAGGTTCAACACTGTTTTGGCTAAGATTAGAGTAGTACCCTCCACAGCATGTTTGAAAAAGTTACAGCTAGTGCAGGATATGTGTGAACTGTATTTTGCATATATAAAACTGGTAAAAACTGTTCTAGCTCTAGTTTGAATATGCTAATACAACAAAGAATAAATTAAAATGGAGTAAAAACAAGATACATACAAAAGTAGCCATCATATTTGTTGATAGATGTTGAAGAATCCACCAATCTAATATATAGAAAAATATACATAATTCACACCTCATCCTACTCTTTTCATAAGCTCGCAATTTTTCATTATCTACTTCCGTATCATCGTCATCGCTGTTCTCTTCACCATCAAAGAGATCAGCAGGTCCATGTTTGGCCTCATATTCCATGCGCTGAAGACCAAATTCAGATGGATAAACTGCCACTGACAAAAGTTGTCCCCCTTTAGGGAGAAATGAACTCAATAATACATAAAGGTCAACAGCCTACAAAAACCAAAGAGACAATTCAGCCAATCAGCCAATCTAATTAATTAAAAACCATCAAATAGTTGTGAAAGTTCTGTAACTATGTTTGCTATCTTAACACAATTTGATGCAATAAAGGACCAAAGACACCAGCCATACTATAAACAGTCTCCCAATAGCTTTCCAAATTCCCACGCTGAACAAATTACATTCAGCAGAGACATCCAAATCAGTACACCACCCGATCAAAATGATGCAATGCCAACTGCAGCAGCACCGTGAACCATCACATACCTCTCCTTCTCTCCTATTAATTAGTACCTCCTGAGAACTCCAGAAATCTATGTTCTAGAAATGCCTAGTCTAATAACAGAATTTCAGCAAATCTTTTCCAGTTTTAAAAATCCACGTACATTAGTATCCCGTCTAGTTACAATTTTTTTTTTGAAAATCCCTCAAGTTACAATGTCACCAAAGGAAATGTAAACCGTCACTTCTCTGACGGTAATGTACATCAAAATGAAGGAGAACTGGGCATAGCTTCCAAAAATATGCATTTTACCGATTAAAAAACTCTTAATTTAAACAAACTTCAGCATGATATAGAGAAAAAAATATAAGTAGAAAACCTACATACCTTAACATGGCTCCAGTCCATATTAACAAGTGCTAGTCTATGAGTTTCTTGTTCAATTACCGGTATATCTTCCTGTATCCACATGTTAAACAAGTCAAAAGAGGCCATAATAGATGTATAGTACAAAACATATTCACATACTACAAGTTTTGATTGAACTAACAAACTGCACCACATACCCTGGTGAGACATGAACTAAATACCCTACATTAGAAAAACTCCCCATGAACTGGCGAGGCATTTTCATTCTGTAAAAGCATGACTTCCTATCTCTACACATAGTAAATCAACAAGACCTGGACAGAAACAAGAAATATAAAAGACAAAAAGCACATCAATTGCTCGTCTATCATCCCACATATGAATGACTTTGGAAGACCACAACCTTTGGTCAATATATTACCGAACAAATACATAAAAACAGAGAATCGCAGAACTAGAACAGTCAAACTATTTAAATGTTTCCTAAGGCACGTGGGACAATATGAATAAACCTACCGGAGGCTTTAGTTTAGAACTCCAAAATTCTCTACTCTATGGTGTTGCCATAACAATTTTCAGATTTTGACATTGTTAAAGCAATTTACAGTCATCTGAAAGCACCAAATCTATGAAGCTAGTAAGGCTCCAAAAGACCCCAAATAATGTTGGCTAAGACAATAACTCTCTCCCACTACTATATTGATAGGTTTCTTCACAAAGATTGTGTTTTGGATCATAAACACTCCTACTAAATTGAAGTCACGAATTAAGCACATTTGCATAAAACACAATCGCTATTAATCCACCCAAATTCACCTTTTCTGAAGGAAGGTCCTCCTCCAAATAAAGTCCTTCGTCGTCTTCATCCTCATCACTAGAAGTCGACGAAGATGTCTCACTCTCCAACGCATCAAATTCATCGGAAACGGGTGCCTCAGAGTCGTTTGAATCAGGGCCCGACGAAGACTCATCAGATGAAGAACGGGTGCTGCCCTTCTGCAACTCCACTTTCTTATCTTCCTCTGTTTTCTCTCCTTCTTCTGTATAGTAGTAACGAAGAAGAGGGTTTTCTGCTTTATTTTTTCTGGGTTTACCCCTTTTATCCAGAGGCGCAGAGGAGGAAGAGAAGTTTTTATTCGTGAAAATACGATTGAAGCGATCGTCTATAGCAACCTTGACTTTCTGTTTTGTCATCCTCTGAAATCGAGGGTCATGATGTACATCAGCGAAACGGGGATCAGTGATGACATTGTCACCGCTGTTGTCGCTCTTATTGTCATCATGGGCGCGCTCTGAAATAGCCGTATCCTTCTCCATCTTCCTCCCCTTCTTCTTTTTCATCTCATCATGCGAAATCTCTGTAATGGGCTCCCCCTTTGTTTTCTTCTTCATCTTCTTCACTTGAAAATCCTCCGCCAATGGACTAGTAGACTTCTCCTCAGACTTGGGTTTCTCCTTTTCTTTCTTCTTCTTCCGGTGACGATCCCCTGCCATGGGTCTATTAGTCTTCTCTTTCTTACTCTTCGTTTTCTTTTCTTCCTCTGCTGGCATGGCGGCTCAATGTCTGCTCCGTTCGAGTAATAACTATATATGATTTTCGGACTCCCGCTGCTGAGGGTTTTGCAGAGGTTGAAGGTGTATGAGAGACCCAAACGATTGGACCGGCGAAAAGGGCCTGCCCTCCCCTTTCCACTGGCCATACTAAGGGCAGTCAAATCGAAGTGAATTCACTTTGAATTACACAGTATTTACTTTTTATTGCTACTTTCTTGAGTGTTTATTGGGGTGTCAATGGGCGAATTTCAACATTTTCTAGCATTATGCCTTGATTGTTTACATGTACCATAAAAATAGTTATCACGTTTTTTCTCTATAAGTTTTCGTATGTATACAAACAAAACGTAGTCAACTAGGTTGCCTCTTTGCAATGGGTGGAATAACTCGTGCACCCATATTGAACTAATAAAGTCTATTTATAAGAAGATATAAACTAATTACATATATTTGTTTACTATACCTCTATTGTATATCAAATACTACATAATTGACTTTTTCACATATTGCAATGACATTGGCATAGAGATTTCTTTCCACTTGAAAATAGTTATATGTACAAATCAAAATTTGTAAAATCAGCCTCATAAGATTTTCCTTGAGCCACATAGACATCATACATACCATCATGATATTGAAATACCTGAAACTCCCTTTGTTGATTCATGTTATTTTGCAGAGAAGCATTAACATAAAAAGTACAAAAATTTCATCTTTGTTGCATTTTATTATTTTTTCACAAAAAAATTGTTGTCGCTGATGGTCAAATGTGAAGACTTCTAATACAATTTTATTATCAGTGGTCATCACACGAGATTGAACATTGTCATCATGTGTCACTTAGTAATTCTTTCGCCTACTAACTTTGTTGCTTAATCAACTCTATTGTATGATCAAATTTCATGATATTTATTTTATTTGCATACGACTATGTGAGAGCAGTCAAAGTATCGTTTTTGAAATTAACAACTATATAACGCACAAAAAATGATGAAAAAATTTTAGAGGTTGAAATTATTTTTGGACAGCCCTAATTAGACCCTTTTGACGATATGAAATTAAATAGATAGTTACATATTTATTCACATTTCATGTGAGTAAACTCAGAAATCTTTGAAAAACAAAATAAAGGAGTGTAGGGAATTATAATAAGAATTTCAATATTAATTTTGTATCAAAAATTAATATTTTTTCTTCATAGGTTTATGCTAATAAGTAATAAAAATAATACGTTTAATATTTTATATTATTTTTTGAATTATAAAAGAGAAAAAATTGCTCAAAAAATATATTATTTTTAATTTTCTGCATGCAGTGCACGTGCCACCCGTGTATATACAAGCAAAACGTGTCAATTTCTTCTCGAGTAATCTCATCCGTCCAACACAAGGAAGATGCTGTTTCAATTTCAGGCATGGCGTGATGGAATAATGAAATATGCATTGTCACTCGTCACCGTTTATTTATTATTTTCTCCGTCTTGAGCCTGGCTGTGAGCTGTGGGCTGTGGCAGAGGCGCCAACCATTTTTACCTCATTTATTGTTACTTCCCTTGTAATTACCCCCTTTTTGGTGGATCTCTTCCTTCTTGTCTTCTTTGGGGATCTTCATTTCCATTTTATGTTATGTTTACACACTAAGCGGAGGGGATTTCCATGACTCGTGCATATGAAAATCCTATTCAGTTGCAGAGAAAGAAAAAGCTGATTTTCTTGTTTTCTTTTTGACTCCGTTTTTTACTTGCTCGGTTGAGAATGAGGTGGGAGAAAGTGCAGGTTAACACAAGAGCGCGGGAGACTTCAGAAGGGAAGAAACCGCCGGGGAGAATTGGAGGGATTTTGGGGCCCGGTAGGAGGTGGGGCCACACTTGCAATTCTGTCAAAGGAGGGAGGTTTCTGTATGTTTTCGGTGGCTATGGCAAGGATAACTGCCAGACTAACGATGTTCACGTCTTTGATACATGTGGGTATTGGAAAAAAAAATTGTTTTAGAGGGAGCTCCGTCTGAATGTCGCTGTTCTCTGAACTTGTTGTCTAGTTGGTTTTCCTGTTTTTGGGTATCTGATGCGTCTGGATATGGTAGTTTTGTATTTTTCAAGGTCTTTCTCTTCACTCGGTCTGCTAATGTTAAGCTTTCTGCTGCGTTTTTCGTTGTTGAATTTACTGCTTTGGGTCGTATCTCTGGTGCATCTACATTTAGTTATAAAAGGGGAAGGGACTCCCTTACTTCACTGATATGCATGTTTTCATGCTCTATATTTTCGTCATTGTTCCCTCACTTACTTTTAAATCCATCTGCGATCTTTTCTGCATGTGGCGGTTTTTGTTAGGCTTCGTCTTCTTTTGCTCTATCCATCAAATCTAAAGGAGGTCTTACTTCAATGTTCTTTTTTTTTTTTCTTGTAGTTTAGAGCATCTCTACCTCGTGGTGAATATTCTTTCCTTTCTTTTTTGTAACGGGCGGGCCGGTGGGCTACATTTTTATCTTTTTTTTTCTTTTCTTTTTTTAGCACTTTTCTTTGATGATCATTACACAAGATATGTAGAATCAGGGAATGCCCTTGAATATTAATGCATTTTTTTAATTATGTTTCGGTGAACTAGTTAACGAACTGTATCTTTTTCTTCATCTTTGCTTTCCTGTTGATGCTTTTATGTCTTAGACAGATGTTGCTACTTTGATTTTGCAATGTACTAAATACTGATTCATGTTTCCTTTCAAGTCTGGCTATCTAGTCGTGTTTATGGACATTGAATCTTTTATATACGCCTCCTGTTCCAGTACCTTTAAGTTGTTGCTAGGCTCTTGTTGGCTTTTATGATTTTTTTATTTTCTGCTCACCTTTTATATGTCTAGCAAAACTATCATGTTGGAAGTATCTTTTACAACCTCGAAATGAATTTTAATCTTCCATTCTTTACTCAGGCTTCTCTAATTTATGCAAAATATTTTTGTGTTACTTAGTCCATTGAGTTGAAATGGACCATGAAACTATAAGAGTTCTCTGTGGTTAATGGCCACATGGGGGTTTCTAGTGTGTGGTCTTGGATTTATCTTTGATTCTTTTTTTTTATTAATTCATTTTTTGGGGTTTGTTAGATTCATTTTCATTTTTAGATATTCTAGTCTTGTTAGTCGCGTGTGTTGTCAAATTTTTGGCTATCTCTTTGTGTATTCAAACTTCAAATTGTCATGCTACGGTTTTATATAAATGTGTGACTTTCTTGACATATTCACAGTTTTTTGGTTGATTTTTTATTTGTGTTTTGTTCTTTTGAATGTTGTAAATGCTTTTGTAACAAATATCTCTTGCTTACAGGCTTTCTCTGTTGTTTGTTTTGATATCTGTGCAGTAAAGCAGACATGGAGTAAGCCAATGGTGAAGGGTACTCCACCTTCTCCGAGGGATAGTCACAGTTGTACTGCTGTTGGGAATGATCTCTTTGTCTTTGGGGGCACAGATGGGAAATATCCATTGAATGATTTGCATATATTGGACACTTGTAAGTAGCTCTGCTTATATAGACTCAATTTTTTGGTATGACACGAGTGCTTTGCTTCTCTTTTTAGCCTATTCCAGTTGATGTGTACTAACAAGTTCTGTGCATACATCTAGCAACCAATACATGGATAAGGCCAAATCTTAGTGGAGCTGGACCTGCACCAAGGGAGGGACACAGTGCTTCAGTTGTTGATAAACGGCTTTTCATATTTGGAGGCTGTGGGAAATCCTGTAATGACCCAGAAGAACTATATTATAATGATCTGTATATTTTGGACACAGGTGCATTCTGGAGGGCTAGCTTTGGATTCTGTGTCTGTTCATTTTGTTGCTTTAGGCAGAGTCTCTTGTTTTTCTTCTTCTGTTTTCTTGAAAGATTGATAGATTTGTTAAAAAGTGATAAATTCATTAATTTTGTTTTTGTTGTTCTTCTTCTTTTTGTTTTCCTTTATTTTATTTTTTATTTTTTCATGGAAGGTGATTATATTATTGATGTCATTCCTCTTGTTGGGACCTGCAGAAAGTTTTTTATGGAAGCAAGCTATAACATCTGGGGCCCCTCCTTCTGCCCGTGATAGTCATACCTGTTCATCTTGGAAGAACAGAATAATTGTGGTTGGAGGTGAAGATTCATCAGATTATTATCTCTCTGATGTCCATGTTCTTGATGCAGGTATTGAATTTATAGTTTACAAATATCTTATGGACCTTCATTATGTTTTAAAACATGCACTGTTTTTTTGTTGAAAACGTGATGTTTATTACTAAGAGCAAGCAGTAAAGAAGAAAAGCCTCACAATATGATGCTGATGTGGAGTGAAAACACACCCTAACGACCAAGTTGGCACTTTATATCTGTAGGGAAAACAGAAATCAAGCAAGTTTGTATTTCGACTGGACTCTGACTTAAAAAAATTGCTGTAAGTCTGTTTTAGGTTTGCTAATCCGATCTAGACTCAAAAGGATTTGAGAGTAGAGAGGAAAAGGATGCAACTTATATTCAAAATTCGTAACTGAAGTGTGGAGAGGTTTTAGGTTTTGGTATATTGAAACCTAAAAACCTCCTATTCCATTACCAAATCTCACTTCTGCTCATCACTTAAGTTTCCTCCCTTAAAATTACAAAGAAGCCCACTTCACCTTACTAACATTTGCACCTATCAGCTAGGAGCTTAAAATCGGAAATAAAGATATAAATAACCTTGCCAAGTAAGGGCAAATAACCAAAAATACCTTTTTGTGTAGAAAATTAACTCCTTGCACTTATTAGCCTAAGGTTTTGAGAAGCTGCTTCTCAGAAATACAGTGAGATCTTCTTGGCTTTGATTTTTCAAACCTCATCTTCTCAGATTCTTCTTTGAGGACATCAAACTATTTGTGTTCCAACTCTTTTTCTTTTGACATTTCATTCCCCATCTCTTGCTCCTTAATAACATTTGGGACTGCATCAGAATACAGAGGGAAGGAGCTACCAACATAGAGGGTGGTGACACCTTCTTTAGCATGAGAATCAGCTAAATTATGTGCAGATCTTGTGATTTTTAAGCAAGGGGTTGCTATATGCTTACAAAGATCAGTTATTTAACCGAATATACAAACTAATTGCCAAGGGGGAGTAGAATTTAGGAGCATCCAGCCAATTACATTTTGTGAATCCTATTACGTAATGAAAGGGGACTTAATAACCAATTAGTACCTGTTTTTATCAATAACGAATCTCTGTCCAACAATTTAGGGTTAAGACATTTTAAGATTGTTCTTTCATCAGACTGATGAGAAACTTTCAGTACTTGTAACTAGTATGCTCTAATTTGCATGAGAAAGATGGGTGGGGACACAAGTCTGTTTCTTATCACCATGGGTTTACACCAAGGACCAGTTTAAGTTTCTCTCTTTTTGCACTATCATGGATGGTGGCCTATAGCCATCTTGTTTTTAATAATTTTGCCTTTATTTAAGGGAATCTCTTGGCATATGTTGTATGCAGAATATGCTGAATTGATTAATCCAGCATCTTTGTCCTTTTTTTCTGAAATAGCGCTGAGTTATATTAAAAAGCTGCAAAGAGCATAATTACAAGGTGGGGGGACCGTCCCATACAATGAGAGATTATAGGGAGGTTCCAAGTTTAGCTAATCTATCAGTCGAGGAATTGGCTGATCTAGGAATATGATTCCAAGTACAAGAAATGGCAGATACAATGTCGGAAATAGAAGAAAGGGTGAATCAATGATCCCAAGGGCGAGAGGCCGAGCTAGAGCACCAATTGATAGCAACTCCCCTTCAATGAGCAATTTTTCACGCAGTTGGTCCTTGAAAATTTTTACTCCATGGAGAAGGGGCAGTCACTTCAGCGGTGTTGAAGTCTGCAATACTAACCGGCCTCGCATAGGGTAGAACTCCCCCCGCACCCAGACACCCCAAAGCACTACCGTCAAAATTCAGTTTGATGCAATCAGTAGGAGGAGGCACCCATTCAGCCATGGTAGGCACCCTTTGGGGACCCACCATATGAGCAAGAAGACTCCAATTCCAGCGAAGGGAGATACCCGCTCGGGGGGCAAACTCCTTCCTGATGTGCAGCCAACTAGAGATCATACTCACAGTGCAAAATAATTTTAAGTTGTTGAATTTAAGGTTGAACCGCTGGTTGTTTCTCTCAAGCCAAAGACACCACAGGATATGAGCGAGGCAAGCAGAGAGAAGCAGTTTGCCGATTCTAGGCAGTCGAGTCCCCATAACCATCTGGATAGTGCCAAAAGGATCCTGTTGAAGGCCCAATTGGATTCCAAATTTCTGAAAGATGGCCATCTAAACTCTCCAAGAGTAGTTGTAGTGAAGGAGAACATGCTGAACAGACTCCTCACAAACGCCGCAGAGAGGGCAAGAACTATCAGAAGCGGTAAAACCCTGCTTGTGAAGGTTATCCGCAATGGGCATCTTTGTCCACCAAAAAAAAGAAAAAGAAAATGCTAAATCTAGAAGCAGTGTCTATGGAAGTAAAATATAAAATCTTGTGTTATAGTCGAAGTGAATTAGTATTTTGGCTTAGTGACTGCGTCGAGGATATCTAGTGTGAGGTATTGGGTTCAAATCTCACCAGGTTATGGGGTGAAACAACTAAGGAAAAACGAGAAAAAATCGAGCTGACCTATACATATTTATAAAATGAAGGAGATTGAGGAGGATATACCATGTAAAATAGATACAGGGTGTCAGCTGGTTGTAGTGTGGATTAACATTTGGGCTATTGTGGATGGCATATGCTGAAAAGGGTGAAAACATAGTTTTACAAGACAAATGTTCTATTACACATGCTTTATAGAACTGCTTTGGCCAGTGGAGAAGTGTCATCTCTATAAGATGAAGGTGACGTAGCTGGAACATAGGTGGATGTGTAGTAAATTTGGAAAAAAAATATTATGACTTAATGTACAAGAACTCAGTTGAAAGAGTAGCACCAAGAGACAGTAAATAAATGTTGTTTGAAATGGTTGAGTACCTTTGCGGAGGTTGAGTTGTACAGCAGATTGGAAGGGTTTTTTAAAGGATGTTGTGAGGACTGATATGAAAAAAACGAAAGCCAGACAGGACATGAATAGAGGTGGTGAGAAAAGGCTTGGTGAAGGCCTGCCTAAAACTTGAACTAGCGAATGATGAAGTAGGATGGATGGGAATTCATGTAACTGAATCCAACGTGGCTGAGATGAGGCTCTGATGATTATGAATACTAGAATCTTCTTAGGGGCAAAATCTGGCAACTTCTATTAACTAACTTGGAAACCTCTAGTTAGTGAGTCAAGAGAAGATGTGAATAAGAAAGATCCATGAAAATTAGGCCTTTCAAAGTGGGACTATTTACTAATTTTTTAGGATAAAGTGGATGGAAATTAACTTGATTTTTATATGAGTTACTGGACTTTATGTACTGTGATGACACTAAATAATCGGTTTTAGAATAGGTTATTTCTATTACTGGGAAGAGTTGAAGTAATTTCTATTGTATAATATTCTGGACTTTGTTTCAACTTATTTACTGTTCTTGGGTAAACCTAATTAGGTATGTCTGTGATTTCTTATAAAATGTTCGTTATTTTGAAGAATTTCATTAATTGACAACTTTTTCCTAACACAAAATAATGACATAATGACATTTTTTGGCATGTTGTGAATTGGTTTTTGTTTATTTATTATACATACTAATTAATGGTATCTTGCAAATTAAAGTAGCTGATTTATGGTGATTGATGTATATCTGGCATGCTGCCAGATAAACTTGTTTGGACTGAGCTACAAACTTCAGGTCAGATGCTAACTCCTCGAGCAGGCCATTCAACCATAGCTTTTGGAAAACATTTATTTGTCTTTGGGGGATTTACTGATGACAGGAACCTCTATGACGACCTCCACTTACTAAATGTGGGTATGTATCTATTTCTTTTAAGTTTTATTCTATACCTCTTTTTGTGTAAGGAATTATATATATTCTCTACAAAATTTAATTGAAAGTTTCTGTTTCGAGAATGATGTTAAAGTCTGCCCATCCAAGTGCCTATATTTTAGTTGTTGTGTCCTTTCAGTTTCATCTGCCAACATGTGATGCATTTAGGATTTCACCATCTTTAAAGCTTTAGCTACTTGGAAATCATTAAGCAGTTTATACTTTAGATTTTCTGTTGAATTTTTCTCTATTCACATTCTGCATAGAAACTGGGGTATGGAGCAAAGCTGAGAGCGCGGGAGTAGGTCCAACTGCCAGATTTTCTGTAGCTGGAGACTGTCTGGACCCAAGAAAGGGCATCCTCGTTTTCATGGGGGGCTGCAATCAGAGTCTTGATGCCCTTGAAGATATGTACTATTTATACACAGGTCAACTTTTTCTTGTTTCAAAATGCTCTCTTCTTTTATGTTTAACCAGAGGATTGAGTTCAATTCATGCAAACTTTTTGTGGATTTTGTAATAGGAATGTTGGTTCAAAATGGGGAAGAGGAGCCAAGGCAAGAAAAGTTCTCTTTCAGGAGAGAGTTGAAGAAGAAATGCCAAGAACAGTATCTTCTTCCACTTACAAGATCTGAAAATGTTAAAGATTTTCCCAAGCTTGAGATGATGCCCAATGCCATCCAGCCGGTGACTTTTGCAAGTCCTGGTCAAGAAGGTCTGATGCATTACCTTCCAATTTATAAAGATGTTTCTGGTTCACATATGCACTTTCTTCATTTGAGTTTTAGATGGTGAATATGGGCAATCTCCAAAAATGCATGCTAACTAGGCAAATTTTTTGTCATCCTCTCTTGAGTTTCCCCTTGAAGTATAATTCCTAAATACAGCCTTCTTAAATGCCATATTTCTGAATATGACCATCTAGATGGAGTTTTTCCATATGTGGATGAATTTCATATACTGGTATATTTTTGCATTTATATGAACGGAATCCATATACTGGTATATTTGTGCATTTATATAGAAGAATCCATTCTTTGAAGCAGGACTGTTTCACTCTTTATGGTCAGTTACCGTCGCTTTTAAATGTCAATTTTTTTATTATATTCCACTGCTAACCTTCCGTTCATCTATGCTATATATTGTTTGGTTGAGAAGGCCTGAGTTCTTTCACTTGATAAGGATCATTACTCTTTTTCAGATTCTGACCAGGACTTAGCTAAGGACTGATGGTTGATCTTCAAGTTTATAAGGACTGATGGTTGATCTTCAAGTTTATCCTACTAGTTAACACCCATAAGAAACCCAGAAAAACAGAAGCAGCCATTTTTCTCTTCCCTGAGCTATCCATATATCTTATTCCTAAAATAATCACTAGTAGAAATTGGGAATTAGCCTGATGATGTGAAACATGGTAATTTGATAGCAATTGTTCACAGTGATGTCAATGGGGTGAATAATATGTCCTTTTGATGTTCCTTTAGAAACTTTTTGGGGATTCAAAGGCAAACAAGAAGGCTGGGAAGAATGAGCAGTATACTCAGAATAGGATCACCGAACTGTCAAAAGAGGAACTGTAGTTCAGGTCCTTTCAATTTTTCTAGACAGCTTAGAGAGGTGGACTCACAGACTCTCCTGAACATGGGGGCAGTCTCATACTGTTGTTGCAAGCTTCACCATTTGCACTCATTGCCTGTGCTTTATTCTGGTATTATGACTCTGAGGAAAGCTTACAGGGATCATTCAAGATTTAGGGTAAAATGATTGACACTGTACGTAACTCTAATGTTGAAGAAGTTGCTGAAAATTATGAGGATAGACTAAGCCACCATTTTAAGGTTTATGAAAGAAGGAAACAGAAAAAGAAAGAGATATATAGAAAGATGACAACTTACTTTATTTGGAAAGTCGCTCTTTAAGGAAAGTACTCTATTTTAGTACTTTCTATCAAGGGAAAGTTAGCAAGATTCTTTTTCTTTTAGAAACTTCCTAGTTTGTCAACAAGTCCCCATTTTTAATAATCTTTTTTAAATTATTTTTTTGTAAAACAACTAGTGCCCATCATGAGACTTTTCTTTATGAAAGTGTTGGTGATTAAATTTTCTTTATTAGTAGTTAATTTAGGAAAGTCTTAAAGTTAGTAACTCCATTGTTTGTAGTTTTTGTCTAAGTTAGTTGCTGAAATTCTTTTCTGGCAAGTGGTTTTAATTTAGTATGGCATAATTCAATTGTAATTGGAAGTTTAGTCTTAGTAGAATTCTAACCTATTTTAGCAAGGTTATAAGGGCAATCTGTTGTAACTTCATGAGCTTTGATGAATAATACAAGCTTCTCTTTTGGCTGCTGAAGCACCATTCTTTTTCTTTGTTTGTGTTGAGAATAATTTCTTAGTGGAATTTTCTCTTGGGCCAGCTACTGTTAGTTACAAAATAACACCTGAAATTTCAAGTTCTTTTTTGAAATTTGAAAAGTAGGAATTTCCTAGAGTTGGGAAGGTAGTGACTGGTCACACATATTCCTCCATTATCAATCAATTTTACTTCAGCAATGTTATGGTGTTAATGATGTACCCAGCAGTTCTATGTAATGGGGCCCTTGAATTTTCTTTCAAATCTTTATATTGTTTCCTATTCACTTTCCAAAGGAATGTATGGATGGAAATGTGATGAGTGGGCTGGTTAAGTTTGTTTAGTGACTGATATCATGCATGTGACTGTAATACTATATCTTCTCTCATGGAAATGGAATGTATTACTGTGACTTGTATCTTAGACTTGTTTTCTGCAATGCAGGTAAGCAAAATGTGCAATATCTTGATCTCAATCCTTCTTCGGAGAAGCTATTTCAAGCAAAGGTTACGGATTCCTTCCATTATGGGTATACAATTGAAACTACCATTAATGGGAAGCCCCTCCGTGGCATATTATTTTCCTGTAAGCCAGATTTTGGTCAGGCAGCTAATGAATATCTAAGTAGGTGAGTAAATGAGCCCTTTGAAATTGTACTTCCATATCTGTTTTTTGAGGGAGTTGATTCAGTTATCTGTTTTCCTTTGGCAAAAATTCACAGTACATATAAAAAAATACATTCATTTGACAGGAAAAGGACGATTCGAGAAGATAGTAATGTTAAGGTGGATGAGGGGTATGAGCCTAAGGAGAAGATTGGTAGAACTTGCAATCAGGAGATGAAGGGCTTAGATCAAATGCAGCCAGAGGGAGCACAAGGCAAAGAATCTACATCACAAGGATCACCAATGGAGACGGTTGCCTCTGATTCAAACAACTCAACACCAACTGATGTTTTTCAGCAACAAGAGGTTTGTCTGAAGGCATTCACAATCTAAGTTCTGTCAAATCACAATTCTCAAATGTAACCTCTAAAACCTCATTAACTGCATGTTCATAATGTTGGGAAATGTTAATTTTTTTTATGCAGATCACAGGAAACTCGGAATCGTCGGTAATGCCAGCTGATGAGCTTCCGAAGAACAACACAGGAGGCCCTTGTCTTAGTCTTGTTGTAACAGCAGAAGATACAAGATCTTCGCCTAAAAAACAAGGTACCCATGCACTTGAACCTATCTGAAAAGCATTAAATTCTGTATTTGAGGAAAAAAAGTGAAGGACTGGCCGTAGAATCGGAGTTCCTTGTACTGATACTGTGCTGATGGTCCATCAGATGAACCAGGGACAGGAGCGAAAGAGAATGGGCTCTTGGTAAAACCAGTCTAGGACACTCCATATCCACCCTAGCGGCTGGATATGAAAGATACAGCAGATTGTGAGAGGACCGCCAATTTGTGCGCTGACTTCGTGATCAGTCCAATTATGTAATACCGAATAGAGAAATAGAGAGCAATTACACCCTTGAGGCCCTTGTAGTGAGAGTTAGGGGTTCTATGTAGATATTCTGTAATTGGCTTGGTTCTTTTAAATCAATTTTGTATGACAGTTATTTTATAGCATACTCGTATCAAACCAGACAAAATTGCCCAGCGATTTGTAGCTGTACGCCATTACAAAATTCTCTATTTTCTGATAGCATTTCTTATAAAATCAATACCTATTATAAGACCTACCATGTTTCCAAATCATCCAGCACTCCCACCTACCATGTAACTCGTGAGTCGCCGACAGTTTTTGACTCCTTTCGCCAACCACTCGTTGATACTAAAATAACAGAACAGAGGATAAATAAAAATCACCAAACAAGAAGAACAGGCAATAATTGGAGAAAACTTCAGAGAGCAGCAAATGAGAACAACACAAGGGTTGTTTTTTCCCCTTATCTTGAAACAACAAACTCAAGAGCAGCTCGAGGAAAGAGCTATATTACATAACCAAACAGTCTTGTCTTTAGGGAGCAAGTCACAATATAGTTTCACCTAGGTTTCTGAAAACACCAAGAATTTTCTTGAGTAACATGGCCACCGCTGACTAGTTACTACTACCACCACCGCCAAATAAATAACCCAGTGAAGATCCACCCCCAGGGGCAGAATGAACCTTTGTAGAGGGTCGGTCCTGCAACATGAAACATTACGAAGAAAGTTCAGACAAAGCAAATATTAATATGATTTCTTCTCTCACTCGAACAAAACCCAAACCAAATGGAACATGTTGGACGAGATGTAAGATTCTAAACACTTAAAATGCAGCAACTTAAACTAACAAATGATCTTTTAATATATCAAAACAGCCTAATCCATGAAGAAAAGAGAAACTAGATAAAGTCTTAACACATACTTCTAATCCAATGGTTAATCATAAAACTTTCCAACCTTTTAAAGGAACACCATAATGTCTACTTTAGTCTCTTAAATGTCAGTAAACATCACCGGTGCAGAAAGATATAATTAGTCAAATGCTAAAGCCAATCAAACTTTCATACCGTGATAAAATTGCCACTGTTTTGCCCATCTGCCCGGAAGTAGTTGTTTGCTGGGTCACTTTTTATGCCTGCGGGAATTTGCTTTGTGTTGTCTATTGGCTCAGAAGGTTTCTGCACAGGTGGAGGTGCAGGATTTGATGCAGGTTTGGGTGCTTCACCACTACCAAAGAGGTAGCCCAGTGAGCTCTGCCCTCCTCCACTACTGACTCCTCGACCCATTCTCTCCTAAATTTTCCTCTTCGTACAACTAGAACCATAAATTAGTATAAGCTTCCCAGGAGAAAATTTAAATAAGTATAAAGATACAAAGAAAGAAACAAATGTTCCACAATTTTTTTTATTGGAAAATAATTGCTGCTGCAAAAGGAAATGCTTTGATGACATAAGTTCCTAATTAACATAAAGTATTTGCTCAGTATACAGTCATAACAGGGGATCAAATAGACATTGACAAGAAATTGCTTTGAAGAAAAAGACCTGCCAATCACACTCCATGCATATAGAGATTGCTTTTAAGATGATGACCTCAATTTTAACATCTGTGCAAAACGACAGTTCATAGTACCCAGAACATCCAGATTGGGAAAAGCCACGCATTAGCTGCAAACTTGATTCCCAGACAATACGTCAGAAGATGATGACTGGTAGATGATATATCAAACTTGTTTATCTTCAGACTGAAACCAGTCAGATTTCTTGGTTCTGACCATGAAATGCAGCCAGAATTAAGGGAGATAGTGTCGATGTCCAACATCAATCTCCTAGCAATGATTTGAAGAAGTGCATTCCAGTTTCATATGAATCTCAGGGAATACTCACAACGGATAACACCATGACCACATGAAAAAGAAAAAAAAAAAACAGATTCCAATCCCCATAAGGTTGGAAACAGATGAATTAAAACATGGGATCACCATAACAGAAACAGGTATCCCATACTCCAGAACTAATAAAAAACAATTGGATCAAATTTATATCAGCCAACAACACAAACATATGAACACCAAACTCCTATCATATAAAATGGCTACAAAGACTAGAACAAATTAAACAGCCCACAGTTTCATTAGAATCCTACTCCAAGAGACAGTTGCGAAGACAACACCTATTCAAGACAAAAAGGTGACGCACGTTAGTTTTGAATCAGATGCCCGATCCAATCTGAGCAACTAGAAGTAATTTCCATCTCAGATTTTAACAAATATTCGCCGTAGTGGGTCTACTACTAAGATCCGATCCAACTTCATACCAGTTTGTCATGGTTTTCCACAATATCTATAATTTTATATTTTTAACTAACACCAAGCAACACTCCGAGAGCTAGCAAAGACAATACCCGGAGAAGCGCCAGTTAATTACTTAATCCCTCCTTAGCGTCAGCCCACTGATGCTGCCTAAGACTAATCATTGCTCAAGCGATACCAAGGACCTTCCCTTCAGGGACCTATCTTCACTAGAACACTATCCACTTCAACATGAGATAGATCAACCACTCGTCCCCCAATTCCACCCGCATTTTAATAATAAACCCTAATCCAAGTCCCGACATCAATAATCCACAAAATGTTCGTCCAAATACGTCAAAAGCTGCCGCCTACCCGTGGCCATTCATTTACAAAACAGAAAAAGACATTTTCCATGTCTCGAAACCAAAATCATCACATTACGCACAGAAGTTTCACCAAGTCAGATCAGAAACAGGTAACACCTCTACAGATGAGACAGTTCAAACCGCCATTTAACCGGCTACGATTCTTCACTCACAGAATCAGAAACAAAAACACAAAGAAAGCAACACTAACGAAATTTTACGTACAAACGACGCAAGAAAACGGCAAAAAAAATGAAAGAGCAGATCGTTGAGAACAGAGATCTAGTGTTTTTCGTACCTCGCCGTTCGAACCAGATCAGATCTGGAGAGAGGATAGGAGACTCGTCGCCGGAGCAGAGAAGGAATACGTGACAGAGATTTTTTTTATAACAGTGGGAGCGAGACAGGGAGTAATTGAAGATAACGTGAGGGTATTTATAGCTTTGGACGTGGTCAAGCGGGTGCGGGCTACGGTACTGTAGTCGCTCGCTGGTGTGACAGGGAGAGGTAGCTAAGGGCATTTTTGCCTGTCGGTGTGTAATTAAGACAATTCCATGACCCGCGGGACTATTGAAATAGTTGTCCTCGGCTCGAGTAATAAAGTGGACAGACGTGGAGCAGTGCCTGTGTCCGTGAGAAGGCTCCAATTGGACTCTTCGTTCAAAGAGTGAAACTTTCAAATGAATTTGAATTTTGGATTTACAGGTTGGAAATAACGGTCAAAAAAAAAAAAAAAAAAAAACCCTATTGGATTGGGGGTTGAGGACGAGTTTTTCTAAATATAAGTGCGAAAACGAAATAAGAATATAAAATGGGATAAAAACGGGTCGGAAATGAGTCGGGTTTATTAGATGGGATAGGGATAAGTTGGGTTTATATCGAGTCTATGGGGATGGAAACTATGAAGTTGTTCTTTATGTTCTAAGAATTAAAAGAGAAGCAAGACAAAAGATGGAATTCAACACTACTTACGTCACCAAGGATGAAGAATGAGGTTTTTTTCGTGTTTTGTTGTTGTTGTTGTTGTTGTTGTTAATAAGTGATCTAAATGGTTGATCAGTCGGTTTGCTTATGATCTCATACTAGTCTAAGAAAGATGACAATGTTTATAGAATTACTACAACAAGCTAGATGATGATGATTATTTGAGATGGACTAGAATGGTGGAGATTTATATTGGGGCTAAAATAAATCTAAGTATATTAATGAGAATCCTCTAGTAAACAAGACTTGCAAATGGACATCGGAAAACCTATTGGTTATGTCATGGCTGCTTATTAACCCAGTTATCTTTAGTGAGTTGTGTAGAGAATTTCATACAATGGAGTGAGGTGATCTAACAATCATCAATAGGGAAATCTAACATGTAGTTCAAGACAGACAAGTCCTGCAAATCAGGAAAAGTCCACATTTCACGCCAAGCAACTGTCTTTTGAACTAGACAAGTTTGAATGACAGGTGTTGCTGCTGTAATACAGAATAAAATTCTTTTTATTCCAAGCAAATGGAGTCATAGAAACCTGTTAGAAGTTGACTGCAATGTTCAGTGTTCATCATTTGGGAATGAGATACAATCAATCAGGCTAAAGCAAAACTTGATTAAGATTAAGTTCGCTACTGCTGCCTCATCAATGATCGTGGCTGCAAAGACTAATTCTGGCTCTTATTTATTAACTTAGAAAACAAAATCTCCCCATATATCATCGATATGATGTAAGAGGTGGAATGACAACTTCAAGCCCCACAGGTCTACTGTTGGACGGGATGAAGTAGAGCATGACTCTGAGTTCTTGTTTTCTGCCCTTCTCTGTGACCTACAAATAAGTTTACTAGCATCAGACTGCAACCTCATTGAAACATCAGTAAATGAGTATGCACATTCATACTTGCACCAACTAGCAGTTTCGCTAGCAAGAAAAATTAAAATAAAAAGTATCAGGTGAATTAAGCATTTGGTTTAATAGTCTTATGGGAAAGTTTTCTAGTGTAAATTATTGCGTTCAAACCTTACCAGGTGTGGGGCTAAACACTCGAAAAAGAGAAATTAATGCTGTTGAAGACAAGATATTGAAGACTCTTATATGACTCTCACAGAACCAAAATAACTATGGTGGAGTCCTACAAGAGTCCCATAGAAGAGTCTTAGTTTAAAGGTGTTTTAGTTATGTTTATCTTCTACTTATATTGAGTTATTTAATTATACTAATACTTATCTTTAAGTGTTAAACTTTGGGTGAAATTGGGACAAGAGTACTTCAATTGTAATTGGACTCTACTACTTTCTTCTATTATAAATAGGGACTCATGTACTCAGATTACAACAAGTCAATGAAGTTTTTATTTTTTCTAGAAATTAACCTAATGCATAATATTATTTCCTTTCAACACCTCTGCCTTCAGCCGGTGAGCACATTGACCATTGACAGCAGTAATTGGAACCATGTTGGTGACCCACAACATAATTAGCATTGATGATGATGTACAATGAGCACATGCAAAAAGAAAAGACAAATATAAGAGCAGAAGTGAGGTCAATTTACTTGGCCCTCCTAGAGTTCCAGATCCAGAGTTTCACTCAAGATACTAGGCACTTGCGACCATGCCAGTCCATCTTTCTCCACTTAAACTATTAAGCACCAAACACCTGATTGACAGAATTGTAACAGTAAGAACATTTAGTCTTCCATTAAATTTCTAAAATGCTGAATTGTATGGTATCTACTTACAGAGATCCACACAATACTTTTGCAAAGAAAACGTTGTCTGCCCAGCTTTTCTTTTTGTGTATATGACCCACAACCTATGTGCATGACTATATGTAAGTAAAAGGGAAGTAGAAACTAAAACCAAAATAGCAGCTTCTAGACTATTGCTGTAAATATGTGGCTCAAATGCAATATATTGGAAGTTTTTTTTCTAATCACGACAATTTAGGTTCGGATATGATAAACATACTTAACAAAGATGGTCTATTTATAGCCAACTTCCTTCATCAAATGGCGATAGCTCCGACCACGAAATACTCGGTGCCATCCATACAAGAGTGACTCCAGAAAGCTCATCTTCATCCTTTCTTGGACAATCCTGCAACTCAAGGCCACATACTTTAGTGCCACAGAGATAATAAGGGTCTCAATACCTACATAAAATTATAGGTTTCACTAACCATCTCACAAGGCACCTCTGAATACCACGAGAGATGGGGCGAAGGAAAGATGGATCCCGCTGCATATACAATAAACCAACCTGGGAAACATGATGAAAGCGTCCAAGCAATCAGGAAAGATGTAGCGTGAAAAAGAACTCTAGAAGTGCATAAAAAAACATGATGCTGATATAGGGAGTTAGATGGGAAAGTAGTACCTCCACCATTGCATTAACAGAAGGATCATCCAGTAGCTCAAGGCTACAATCAGCAAAGTAGTTGACCTACAGAGGTATAACAGGTGAAAATAATTGAGTAAATAAACCTGATCTTATGAAATTTTTACATATGAATGACCTCATTGAAGAGAAGAAACTAGATAAAAACTACATCCAATTGGTGGGTAAACAGTTTGTAGACTATGAAGGGGTAAAGTGGAAAGTTACAAATATAAAATTATCATTCAAAAATAAATAAAACTTTTAAACAAGAAATATATAAATTCAATACAATGACCTCTACATTGAGAACCAGAGCAGAAGGACACATCAAATCCAAGGTGAATGAGAACGACAGTTACCCCAAATTCGGTATTGATGAAAGAATGAATAAAATCCATAAGCTGAAGCTTTGCCCACTTTGCACATTCAGCTGAATTGTCTGAAGGAGGGTGTCGCCAAGGTGATCCAAATCTGAGTCGATCCTTAGGGATTTTTCCACTGTGGGCATCAAAAGCAAAGTTTTGTACAATAGCCAATGCCATTTCCATGGCAGGATTCACCACAGTAACCTAACAGAAGGAAAAAAGAATGATTAGCCTTATTAAGATGACAAATCGCAATGAGTAGAAGATTACTCATACATTTGAATAATTTGACCTTCAGACACGATGTTTTTGCACCAACAGCCATACTAAGACTACAAGTAGAAGTAGCACTTCAATACATACTTTTTTTTTATTTAATAGTTGATTGCTACATTCAGAAATAGGATCATTACCATTTGATATGCAGGGGATAGTACAAAAGACAAAACGGTCAGTTAAACAGGGAACCTGCCTCAACACACCCACATTTACGCAAGGATAGGGTAAGTATTTTGCCCCACAGAAAGTTCAGGGTCACTATACAAAACTACATGAGGAAGGGACTGGGATGGTTTTTGGTAACTTAAATAAATAGGCAATAATATAATTTAACAGGCTAAAAAAAATTCTTTCCTTTAGATATCTTCCAGAACAAGACAAAAAATAAACAAAGAAATCATATTTGTAGAAGATCTCACTTGCAAAAAAGCCAAGTATGCATCAACAATGTCCTCAAAAGAATTCCCCCTGCCATCTTCCATAATCCTACAATTAAAAAAATATGGCCCTTTTTTACTTGTTCAATGACAATCCTCAAACCAGATAAAATAGATTATGCAATAAGTAAAGAATAGCAACACCTATAGCATTCAGATGCTGGAAAGACATTTGACCACATGAATGAACTTACATATGATAGTACGAACTTTCTTTCAGAGTATATAATTCAGAAAGATGTCGAGTATTTGTGCCAAGCACATCGGATATCACATTCCACTGCAACTCAGAAAGTATTAGTAATAGATTTTCTGCCAAGATGCATGAAGAGAGAGAGAGAGAGAGAGAGAGAGAGAGAGAGCATTTTTCTCAGATTAATAAATGACTTGAAGAAAGAGATGCACCAACTACTTCAAAAATGAATACACACCTCATCTGTGTCAAAGAATTCAGAAACCATGTGCATTTTTGCTTCTTCTGGAGTCCATCCAAAAGTCTTCATATGTATGTAATCAATAAAAAGTAGAAAAGCAAGTTTACTCAAATCTGTGAAGGGAAACATATTACCATAGAAATCACAACATATTGCGGTGTTACCTCACGGGAAATGAATATGTCCGTGTATCCAAAATCAATGAAAGCTCGATAGGAATAGTAGCTGGAAAAATCACAACATAGGTATAAATTCACAATAATTCAATTTATGAAACTCAAGTCAACTGAATTACTCTCAAGTTCAACAAATAATTTTTTGTTAACTACACATGTTGATTGGTACATAGATCAATGGATTTAAGAGGTATATGCCTTCTTGATTAGAACTGATGACGAGAAAAATCAAGGACTGACGAAAGAATTGCTAGATGTCAAAGCACTTTCATGTTTTACTTCTAAAAGCACACGTGTAAAATAAGATGTTTATTAATTAATCAAACACGAAAGTAACTTCACAGACATCATCATTCATTAAATGTAAATTAGATGACATTTTCCCAAACAAAAATGGAATTAATAGCCTATTTTTCCAGACAAACAGAAAGAAACAATTGTTATCACATTACCAGTTTAGCTAACAAGACCGTCTCAAAATTGTAAACAGAAAGAATTAGAACAAACGAAAATATTAGATTTGGTTGTTCAATAGAATTCTCAAAACCTAGCAAAATAGACAACATAGGACTAAAAGTCAGAAGAAGTTCAATATAAAATTTACCTATCTGAAGTGATTAATATGACTGGTAAAGACATCTCGTTTATGCCAAGGGCAATTAATCTCCAGAGCAAACTGTCATGATACATGGCTGCAGAGACACTTGAATCATCTGTTGTGATCGCTCTCCGAAGAACATCAATATTGTTCAGAACTAACTTTGGCTGCTCCAAATGTGCAATGGAAGGTATTCAATAAAAACCAGTCATCTTACCATGAAAATGATTAAACATTTCCTCATGAAACTAGAAAAGACTAATTAAACTTCTCCTCAAACTATAATCAACAGAAGATTGAGGACATACTGAAATATGCACAATTAAAGAGATATGTCTTGCAGGCGCTAATGAACTTTGATTTACCAATTATTACAGTCAAAACCTTGTCCCATCTATACTTAACACTGCAACATAAATCTTTTTCCTCCATTTTGCTGCTAGGCTCCAGATATAACAGAAACCATAAAGCGTGATGACCTAGAACTCATGCTTGTAACTTTTTTTTATCAGACCATGCTTATAAATCTTACCAATCTTTAGTTTGTCTCTTTGGTAATAAAGAATCTTTATTTCCAACAAAACTTAATAGCATTGCAGTACTTTTCATACCTCTAGGATTCGCATAAAATTTCTGAGGATATTCCTTTCTATAGTGAAGTCTTATTTTCACCACGTTATAATATCGAACGAATTAATTTTATGAGAAAAACCTTATTAACCAAATAGTTATCACAATACACAGTCAATCACCTTCTAACAATCGAAAGATACTGACTCATTTTTTTTTTATAAAGTTTTTTTAGGGGTGCAACATGAGGACTTCCCAGGAGGTCACCTATCCTAGTACTATTCGCGCCCCAAAATTAATTTTTGCGGCAGCGGGATTCAAACCCGCGCGCTGTAATCGAAAGATACGGACTCATATAAAAAGGTTATCTTTAAAGCAACCATTTTACATAGTAACTATATTCTCATGCCTTCAATTTTGCTCATGTAATTAAGGAGATTCCAACCTACCATTGCAATTTACCTCAGAGAGGTTATATGAGGCCCCTCTGTACTACACTTACAATTCATAATTATAACCTTTTAGTCATTTTCATTGAAGATGGGTTAAAGCGGACCCAAAAGCAGGGAGAGAGATTTTTTAGATTTCTTGTTCAAATGGTTGACTTTAGTGGGTTTTACTCAGATTTATTCCACAAAAACCACTTTGAGAAAATATTCCTGCTTTGTCTTTTATTCTTTCCCTTGCTATCTTTGTTTCTAGTCAATTGTCTAGGGCAAGTTCCAGTGCCACAAACATACCTGACCACGTGTATGTTAGGTTCAGTGAAGAACAAACCTAAAGAGGGGGTGAACAGGTTCAAGTACAAACAATCAAACACACAAAGAAAAGAGTGATTTATAGTAGTACACAATACCATCTTGGATTACTAACCTATTTACAAGGTGTTTGCACCTCAGAGTTAATCAACTATGTTTGGGTTGCCTAAGAGCACTTACAATAAATTGCCTCTAAGGCCAATTGCAATAATGGTCACATAAGGACTTACACCATTATTTTGACCATAGTAGCCAACCTACAAAGGTCACCCTCAGAAATGGTTACAGCAAGAGTTGCAAATGGATTCGGCCAACTAGAAATCCGTACCACCCCCGATAGGTAAAACCGAATCCACAAATAAATGGACTGAATTGCTATGTGGTAGAAAATGTTGATTGGGCCACACTTAAGATGGATAAATATGTGGATGAGTTACAATCATAACCAGACCCGAACTTATCCACTTCACAACTTAAAATGGATCAAGGATCTAAAAGTTTTGAATCCAACCCAATCCACAAATAATGTATTTTATTTAATTCACATATAATACATTGATAATTAATATTATAGATCTAAGAAACTAATAATAAACTCTACAACATTGGAATTTTTTGCATAGATCTTAACCGTCCAATCATTCTTTATTACTTATTAGACAACTATCACACCAGTTTCACAGTTTGTGCCATCCTCAGGTGAACATGTGACAACCTAGCTCATCAAATACAAAGTCTGTGCCACCTCAAGTTACAGATACTGCTAGTATAATGTGATTTAAAGTTAGGAAATATTTCATTATAAAAAAGAAAAGTGTCTCTTCTGTTTTCAAATATTGCAATAGTGTTTACTCCTGATAAACCAAGGAATAACATAAGTCATTTGAGTAAACAAATTAAAAAGTGTAAAAAGAGAAAGCACAATGAGAGCACGCAATCCATCATTATGTATTCATTGACCAAATTAATGGAACAAATCAATTGATGAATTATAGTTTTTTACACTCAAGTTGAAACAATTCGTCATAGAAAAAGACATTCTAATCTGTAGCATGATCCGCTCCAATCCGCACCTGATTCAATCCACGTAGAAACAAAGCACATGTCGATGTCGAAAGTCACCTAATCTGATCTACAAGATTTGACGGATGAGCAAAAAAATTACTTAACCAAATCTAACCCACAAGCCAATAAAGCGAGGGTCAAAATTTTTAAACCCAACCACAATCAGCTGATGTGGATTATGCAGTCCCCCAACACGACCCAACCCAATCCATGTATAGCAACTAATTACAACAACAAACTAGGCACACAACCTGGATCCACAAAAGGATTTTCCAACAACTAACTAGGTCACACAAGTCTAAACCCAAACAAGGATTTGCAGCAGTTCTCTAGGCATACCTAACTTAGACCCACAAAGGGATTTTCAGCACTATTTGCCTACAAAGGACTTATGACTCTCACAGCAGGAAACAAGACTTCTCACCAATTACTCTCAAGGAAAACAACAGCCAACTAAGCAGCAATTTAGATCTACAAAGGAATTTACAATAACCAATCCTCAGCCACACAAGCCTTTCTTTCAAGGAAAGGGACGTTCTTACCTGCACAAGGCTTGACTAATTCTTGCAAGGATTACTTGCTTTGCAGTTCAGCCATATCTAAGTACCTCTCAAATATGCAGATTTCAAAATGCAAGCACAAATAGATACGTACACCAATCCTAAATACCTTTCTATTTAAATAGCAGCTCAATATACCCTTAAATGACCAAATTTCAAAATATAAGCTTGATAAGATCAGATTGGTTTTTCAAATAGAGGGAAATTACTAAAAGCCTCTCAATATCAACAATGACTTCAAAGTAGAAGCCACGAGGAGTCATCTAAACTTAATGGATGATTTCAAAATGCAAAAACACAAGTTCGATATACTCAAACAAGTTCAATCAAAATATTTCAAACTAAAGGCCCATTGAGACTTGGATTTTCGTAATACAACCCCCCAAATTATAATAGTATTGAAAATCCCTTCAAATACCTCAGCAATCACTATGCTAGAACGTATAATTTAATTTCGAAGTGTGAGAACAAGGATTCTAACATGAAAGACACCAAGTAAACAAAGCCTTCAAAATATAAGGCTGGAACTTAGCAGCTGGCTTTTTTGAAAACTCAAATCCAATCCCCAAATCTGATTTCAAAGTGAACATGCGCTTTAGAGTTGTCATGGAAGCCTTAGGAATCTCGGGTGTCGTAGTTTGGGGGAAAGCAACTTAAATATACAAGACTTCAATGTTCAAAAATTGAATCGTTGACCTTGGAAATGTAAGAAATGTACCTTTTGTCCATTTGTGAAATTCATTGAAATCTTGACTAAAAATTAATAAAATACTTAAATTTTTTGTGATGATCTACTAATCACATAGACAAGTCCCTTACAGAATTTTGGACAGCTATATTGCCTAGATCAAAGCCTTCAGTCTCGTTCCACAACTTATCTGGAATGTGTCGTTCGGACGGCTATGGACCGGTTAGACAGTCTTCATTACACGCCTCTTTCTCTTCTTCAGGACAATCAAGCTTCGTTGGCTTCGCCGTTCATAGGGATTATCTAACGGATGCTTCTAGTAGTTTTTCTCTGTCTTGGCTGATCAGACAATCTGACCAGTCTAATGATCTTCTTTGCAAACCTTGTTTTCATCTTTTTCTCTTTTTGCACCTTTTAAGCTGCCCATTCAATCAGCTAGGTGAACGGTCTTCAACAAAAAGCTTTCCTCTCTTGTCTACCAAAAGGTTGGCTTCACTCCGTCTGATCAGATGGTTTGACTTACTTGTTATAGTGAACATCCTTTTAGGCCGATCAGACCCTACCTCAAATGGTTTTTTCTCGAGACTTTTCTCTCTCCTATCCGAGTGAATTGGTGTTATTGGGCCATTTGAACGGTGTGCTTTTTGGCATAAACTACTTGTTCCCCTGTTTTGCATGGACTGTTTGGACGGAATGCTAGCATGAATTGCTTCTTACCCTTTTTTGCATGAGCTGGAAGAAAAGATATAGTACCAAAAATTTCTTTTGGGCCTTTTTGTGCTACAAGGTATACTTAATGCACATCATTAGTAGCTTAAGTATTTGATATCATCAAACTTATCTGAATAGGAATCTTGAGACCTATAATGTAATGGCACCGGTTATTTCTCAGGTCCAATTTAAAAAGAATTCAGACAACCATGATTTGTCGCACTGCTAAAACTGTTTGCATGTCAGCTGATATTTGATTTTGAGAGGGCCATAAAACGGATTGGATCTGCACTAAAAAAGCAAGATACGGATCCAATCCACATCCAAAAACCAAAATTTGAAAAATAAATATAGGTATTTTGAAAATTAGATATCTGAATCCAACTTTGTCGGGTAACCAGAATCAGATACCATCAAAATCTGAAAACCTTGAGCAATTTAAAAAATATATATATATATATATATAACTACGTTAAGATTAAATTTTGTAAAATCTTAAATACACAATTGTAATTAAGAGTATTATTTTCAAATATTATAATATTATCACACGTTTCTTTTTTGTAGATTCACTTAAAAATACTAAACATAAAAATCATTATATAATATTGCAAAATTTGAAGAGATTCAGGAATCGCATATTTATGGATCTGGATCTCTTGGTTCTGGTTCTGGTTCTGGTTCCGATTCAGAATTGAGTTAGATATCATGTTCGGTATTCAATTAAGTACCATAGGATTCGAATTTTAGATATTATCTGAAATTTCTAATTCGGATTCGAGTCGGATCCAAATAATATCCGGATCCGTTTACAGCACTAGTTTATAGGTCAATACTGACCAACATGGAACTTGATATTGATAGGTCGCCAACAAAGTCAAAAGGGTCAAATCATGAGGTTGTTATTTATACTGTATTGATGTCCTTTCTTCCCTAAACCGAAAATAGTCAAAACTAAGTCTTGCCTTACAAAACTTGACAACTCATGATAGTTAATAGCAAGTTCTAGAATGAGTAAAAAGGGAACTAAAAGGAGTACATGAAAAAATGTAAAAAAAAAAAAAAAAAAGATTAATTTGAAAATGAAGCCTGAACATATGGGCTACCTAAGAAATAGCCAATATAGTAAAAATTTCAGAGGATTAAGCATTGCTATTTTATCTTTGGCAAGTAAGCAGGGATTTGAACTTCACAAACTGAACTACTCGCCTACATTTTTTGTGTCTCATAGCTGGCTCTTGCTATAGGATAACTTGGAGTGTTTCTAAAGCTACTTGTACAGTATCTTACTCTTTTTACCCACAACGAGTTAAAGCAGGACTATAGTGGAGACAAGAGAGAACAAAATGTAAATAGACAAGCAAACATCCAATCATTTCCTGTAATTAGCTTTAAAAAATAAGTAAAACACCCCCTGATATTGGTCTTTGCAGTTCCTAATATCTTATGGAGCATCATGCTGGCACAACCAAACACAAACTGTACAACTAACATCAAGAGAAATACAAAAGAAATATCAGAATTGACCAGAGAAAGTCCTTGTTCATGGCATAGGACTGGACAAATAGTTCTCCAATTCCCATGGCTAAACGATAGGACAATGAGGAGCTATGCGGGATTTAGAAACTATTTTTGGAAAGTAAAATTAGCAATTATTTTGTATTATTTACAAATGAATCTTTTCTGAAGACCAGAAAAGTGAAGAAAAGTATGATATCTTTTACATATGAATTTTTTTACTACTTTTTTACATTTCAGAACCAAAGTTGCCATAACATACCTTTTTGTTTCCTTACACAGAAAAGCTTCTTTAACTAACAACATCTAGTAGCAAACAAGAACGTAATGCACACCATTTGCTTAAATTTTAGAGTCAACTAACCTGAAAAAAATCAATCTCAGCAGCAGCAGACAACAACTCCAACAAGAGATATGACCAATTAGTGGCCGAGTTGGCCAGAGACCTTGAGAACTTGCCTGTGTGGTTCAAGTGGGCTACTGCGTTGGCTCGCCATTTCTGGTGGATTGTGATCACCTCCTTGGCCAATCTTAAAGACAGAAATGCCTCCCGTAAATAGGAAGCCTCTTCAAGAGTCGCAACCTTCCCTTGCTGCTCAAGGCCCAGAGCAGAGTCAATTTCCTTCACATTGGCTTTACCACTATACGCAAACACAGCACGAGCCCACAAGGCTGAGGTGGGAGCACTCCGGTTGGACTTCTTGACAGGTAGATTGATTTGGTTCATCCGTAAAATATGGTTGAGAGCCCCATCAAGACCATGCCACTTGTTGAGGGTGGAAAAGATCTGTTGGTTGCTAATGGCGCCAATGCGGAGCGCATGATGGACCATAGCTTCAAGGCAGTGCTCAAGATCAGCAGAGAGGGAAGAAAGAGAGGGGAGTTGATCGGAGACAAATGGAGAAGACCAAGGGGACTGAGGTTTGCCAAAGTCAACATATCCAGTAACATGAGGGGGCTTGTTCCATTCATCAAGCAATCCTGGATGAAAAAGGGAAAGAAGAAGAGTAATCAGTCGCTGGAAAAAAGAGAAAATAAGCATCCAAGTAAGAAAGAGAAGAAAGGAGGTGAAATGGGTTTACTGTGGACAATGAGGGCAGTCTTGCCAGCACCTCGAGGACCATGAAAGAGGAGGGGTTGTGGTACCCGATGGTGCTGTGCATGGTTATTGAGGATCGTCTCCAGCAATGGTCTGGGGAAGATTTTCCATGGCTTCCCCTTCATCGGGTCCGGTACAAAGGATACACAACACCTCTTCTCTGCAAGACAAATCGATAACCTAGAACCAAACTTATACCTGGACAATAATGTGAAATGGGTAGAGAACATAGAAGGAAGAAAATGAAAAAACCCAAGAGAAAAATGAGATACGAGTAGGGTTCATGTTATTTCTCCTCCTTTCCTCAGTGGCAGGAATATAGCATGACGTTCTAGTTTGAGGCCTCCAAAAAATATCATTTTCCAAAGATTAAAAAATTGAAGGGAGTTGCTTTCTTATATTGATCAAATCAATAATTTGTGTGCTTTTCGAACTCTATCATCTTGGTTATGGATTTTGAACCATTAATTTTTTATGTTCGAATCTAATTATAGTTTGTGGTTCAAATTATAATTTATCACTTTTACCATCCATCGACCTCGACTAGACTCATCTACCTCTGCCTCAAGAACCACCTCCACAACCTCGAGTAGATTCTTACTGCGACAAATCATATGAGGTTGATAACTAAGCTCGAACTGCATTGAAATATAATCTCAATCCATCTAGAAATTTTGTAGTAAGAATTTGTTCTTGTTGTTTTCTTAGTTATTTTTCATCAATGGTAAATGAGAGGAACATGTGGATCTCTTACACAATACCCTTTAGTTCATTGTAATAATTTGTAACTTATCTTTCCCCCATTTTAAGATTGAAGAGTCTAACATATAATCCATATACTCCAAACACTAGACAAGGCTCTCATACAAAAGAATGAATAAGCTCAAATATTTTTTTATATTTCTTCTATCTCAATAGAAAAACTCCAACAATGTTTGACTAACTGACATGACTCACATTGAAATGATAACTTTGACAGACACAGAGGAAACAGATGAACCATCTTGTTGGGAGAAAGATGTCAAAGTCATAAAGATGTCACTGGAAGGGTGAAACAACAATATGAAGAGCAGATGTCGGCAACGAAAATGATCCTTCCAAGTGGTAGAGTCCTCCCCTCTGACACATGGAACCAATCATCTTCCTTGTTGTGAGATCCTAAAACACATAATGAGAAAGATAGAATGTTACAAAACAAGGTAGAAATTTAGTAATCTAACTAATAGACAACAAGTGATACAAACTTAAGAGACATAGATGGAAACTAACCCACATATTTTTTGATTAACTTTCATGTATTTAATGATAGCTTACACGGATGGAAACTTACAACAAAAAAATTTCCAACATCATAAAATCATGTTCAATTCATAAAACAAATAGATATCATTTATTAGAAAACTTAAGAAGTACTTTGTCATCCATTTAACCAATGGAAAAATAAATTATACTCTTGACCAATCACATATAATAGGTCGTGCCTCTTAATTCCATAGATACATGTTTAAAATTGATCCGGTCATTGACTAACAATTCAAAACATCACCTTAAGAAGTGGGTCAAGGTTTGTCTTCCTAATAACCATGCAAACCTGGAATTAGAAAAATGAAATACATGTTCCACGCTTGGATTTGAATGTTCATCATCTATCTAATTTAGAGAAGGTGGTCACTGTTTAATAATTTTACAAGAATGAATGATAGCTCCCACTAATCGCCATCCCTCTTGCTTGGCTAGATATCTAATAAGATTAAGTCCAATAAGGAGGGGTAAATACACTTTGAAAGTGTAATGAAAAATGAAAGTGGACGTGAATTATTTTTTTGTATTAATACACTCAATGTAAAATGTATTATAAAGAACTTTCTTGTGTTAGTGTGCATAATAAAAAATTTAATGGAAAATGGAGAATAAGTTTATTAATAAAATATTCTAATAAATTTAACTTTATTAAAAATAATTTTATTTATTTTTTAAATAAAATTTAGATAAATAATTTATTTATTTTAATAAAAAATTAAATTAATTAAATATAAATTTACAATACCTAAATAAACGCAAGTTTTGTAATATCTAGATACTTAATCAAATTCTTATTTTTACAATATCTAAATTATCACTCTTAAATTAGTAATTTATTATATTATTAAAAATTATAAATAAATATTTTATTAATAAAATAAGATAATTTTTATTTAGTGTAAATTAATATAATAATTACAAAGTAAAATAAAAATATTAAACTAATTAATTAAAAAATAGAATACTTAAACAAAAATATTCCTTTTGCGACATTATCACTCTTAAATTAGTAATTTTTCTTTATTAAAAATCATGAAAATAATAAATAAATAAAAATATTTTATTAATAAAATAATATGTTTGAATGAGTTTCCTTTTAACTTCCTCTGCAGACTAGTTTTATCTCAGTGGCGTGTCAAAGACCTTCCCTGCACGCAATTTGTGTAAATTCTACTTAAACTCATTTCTGAGCATTTCTTGACGTAGAACCTCCAGGAATCTGCAGTTGTTTGCATACGACAGTTCCGAATTTTCAATAATTCGAACAACCGAAAATCACCAGCAAACCAATATACAAACCTACTGAATAAACGCTTCAGGTATCAAACTCTTTTCTACAGACTTAATATTTTTCTGTTCTTAGTTTCTTCTGGTATCTATACTATTTTTTTTTATAAATCAAGAGGTGAAGGGTGATGTTGAAGAAGCTTTAGATACAGCAGTAGTAAAAACAGAAAACTTAATACGATACAGTGCAACATGTAAAAGGTTCCGGCTCTAATTGATGCATGGTTCATGCTTCGGCAATTGAGTCATCCAAAGTTGCAGTGATTACTAACAACATATTTAAGCATGAAAATAATACACAATAATGAGCGACAAGGCAAAGGTAATCTGGACATGGATGCAGGGGTGAAAATTCAAACCTTGTCATTCAATCTTACCCTTTCAAGCTTTACAAGGGTTTCTCACCTGACTTTAGGAGATGAAATCTTTGCGATTTCGACCAGGAGCTTGTGTAGTGCCTGGGGCTTCGAGAAGAAAGGTGAGTGGTCACTGCCTTTTAGACGAAAAACTTGTTCTGGTGGATTTGATTCTATCATGCTCCGCTGCAGAAAAAGAGGGATGGCATTATCCTCAGGGGTCTCAATAAAGAACCTTCGGACAGCACCATATTTCTTGTCTGAAAGCGAGAGCTTCTCTAGGACTGGAGCAAAGGGAATTGGCCTCATTGAAACTGATGCCAATGCAACATCCTTTTCACCAAAAACGTGCATAAGTTAATTTTCCTTAGGTCAATCAAAAGAAAAAAGAACAAAGAAAAGTAAATTTTCTTGGTATTGCCATCCAATTAAGTTATTCAAAACTTAGTAGAGGGATTTACACATTTATTAGTAAATCGTAAATCAAATGACCAGCAAATTAAGAAAAGACTACACATTGCAAATTCACAATTACCATTTGGTGTCTACAAAACCTTATATTTAATTCAACAGGCCCTTCTTTTTTACTTATGAGAACAAACTAGGTGAGACCCAACTGATCTGAAGTACAATTGAGGAGAGCTGACCATGAAGCAAAATTGGCCGAAAAAAGATACTGATAAGAGAACAACTCTTGCAAATGCCAAAGAGAAAGAAGGCCCATACTAACACTAATAATAGATCCACCTATTTGTCCTCTCATATGTTTTGATTTAGTTCTTACTGTAGTTCCATGTTTCTAAACCATTTGAATGTGCCATTCTGGCCAGATATCAAATAGATGAGCCAAAATGAATAACACGTCTCAGAAAAGAATGGAGTAACTGTTGAAAATCCCGGAGAAGGTTTGTTTGGTTATTTTACACTTACTACAGTGTTTGGATTTTATGTTATCATGTTCAGAATGTTTTGATGTGCCACTAATTCAATTTTCATGTAATTTGAATACGTGTAGTGGGAGATATAAGGGATTAAGTGAATTCAAGTGAAAAGGGGCATTTTTTACAAGTGAATTAAACTCCCTTTATAAAAGAAGATGGGGGTCAAGCTCGACCCCCAACGAGACTCAAATTAAGCTCTTTCTCTCCTCCTCTCCTCTCTCTCAATTTCCCTCTCCCTCTCCTCAACTTTACCTTATTTTCATGGTTTCAGAGCCGTAGATTGGTTTGAAGGCCTTATTTTCCATCAGATCTCTCCTTGAAGGATCTGACTTCCTAGAAAAAGGATTCCTTAAGTTTCAGGCCTGACCGGTAAGTAAATATTTTATTTTTTGTGTTCTTGTTCTGCCATAACCTTAGGGTTGATGGTCTCTGCTGCCTATTGAGCAGTTTTGCATCTAATTACAGCCCCATGAGGGTTTTGCTAGGCTGAAATAACCTCTTATCTCAGTTGTGTGCATCCCTTACTGCATCTCTGTGCCTGCATCACCCTTCCATAGGCTGACATCAGCCCTAATTGAGTTATTCTTTGGGACGAATTCCACTTCTTTGCTTCCTTGGATACCGTTTGGTCTTTGGTTGGTTGACGCACATCAAATTTTCCCTCTTAACCCTAATTTTCTGAAGTGGGATCCACATACTTGACACTTGCACAATGGTTTTGGAGGTGAAGTTAGGGTTGAATTATTCGTTATCATATTCTGATGACTGATATTGGTGAACTTTATACTCCTCCACCAAGAGAGGTAGGGAACTCCAAAGGGAAGGATGCCATTCAATTACCTTAGAGAAACTAAGTGGATAGAATTATCAAAGCTGATTCAAATCAATTAGAATTTATTTGAAGGCCGAGCGGAAGTCCAAATTTATTAGAGATAATCCACCAAAAGCCATGAATGATGATTGGGAGGTAGAAGCCTCTCAAGTTATGACCTAGCTGATAAATAGTGTTGATTACAAACCGAGAAATCAGATTATGAATTATTGATTATGCACAAGAGAGTAATTTATCTAGAGTGTATGAGTTGTACGCAAGGTTCTTTAATCTCAGAAGAGGTGACGGATCAATTACTGATTATCATAGTGAGCTTCTCGGGGTGTGGCAGGAAATAAAGTTGTATCACCCGATTACTACTGATGAACGGAACTGAAAAAAAAAAAAAAGCAATGCTAGCTATTGGTTGCAAGATTTCTGGATGGTCTAGGCTCGAATTTTGATGGAGTGAAGGCACAGTTACTTGCATCAAATGATGTACCTACCTTGTCCACCACTTTTAACCGGATCATGCGAGTTGAGACTATTGTGATACCTAAAGGTGGAACAGGGATAAAAACAGTTGATACTTCTGCACTTAATATTGTTGGCTACTGAAGAGTCTTCCAAAGACCATGGTAGTAGCAGTAGAGGCAAAGCTAGAGATCGATCTAGTAGAGGTCGAGATCAAGGTGATGGTAAATCCGAGAGGAAATGAATTCATTGAGGTTGATCCAACCACTTCTCGGACAAGTGCTAGATCAAGTTTGGTAAGCCAACATAGCAAACTCGACCGTTCATGAGAACATTGAGGTTCCTACTAAAACAATAAACAGTATTTTACCAGGCTCTTCTAATGAGGTACAACAATTAATTCGTCATCTGACTCAGTTCAATGATGCTTCTACCTCAACATCCATGACCTAGACTCCCACTCCTACAACCACTTTGCCAAGTACAAGTACGTCTGCTCTTCATGTGCATTCATCCCCTACTTGGGTCATGGACCTCCGGTGCCACTACCCACATGTCAGGTATGTCATATTTGTTTTCTGAAATGAAGGAACCTACTGATATTAAACATGTCACCTTAGCTAATGGTTTTGTTTGCTCAGTTCAAGGAGTCGGTACAATGAGTCTATCATCCTTCATGTCTCCTCAATCAGTGTTATTTGTTCCTAAGTTTCCATTGAACCTGTTGTCAGATGGTCAAAGTACAAAAACTATGAATTGTCTCAATGACTTTTTATCCTTCTAATTGTGTATTTCAGGATCTTATGACAAAAGGACAATTGGTTTCATGCGTGAGAGAGGTTGACTATATTACGTAGAGGGCAACTCACTAGAGAAGTCACTACATGCAATGCACACTGCTAGTTCACCTCTACGGTGACGCCTATGGTTAGGTCATTCCTCTGCAACAAAGTTACTTCAGCTTCTTTTTGCATTTCCTTCCAATCTTTTGTTTTAGTGCCAACTAGGCAAGCACCACCGAAATCGAGTAATTCTAGAAGCGATCACCTATTTAACATAGTTCATGCTTATGTTTGGGGTCCTTGTCCTGTTATTAGTGTGTTTCGTTATAAGTATTTTCTTTCCTTTATTGATGATCTCAGTAAAATGTACATGGGTTTATCTCCTAAGGGGGAAATCTGAGTGTTTGATGTATTCAAAAATTTTTAAATGAAGTAAAAAATCAGTTTGCCGCATCTGTCCATGTATTTCGCACTGAAAATGGTCTAGAATTTATGAACTAAAAATTCGATGTGTTTTGCCAAAAGCATGGAATCATACATCAATCATCTTGTGTGTTTACTCCACAACATAATGGAGTTGTTGAAATTTATTAGAAGTGGCACGTACCCTGTTATTGCATATGAACATACCCAAGTCATACTGGAGTAATGTAGTTCTTACTGCATGTTTTAAAGCCCACGCAAAACGCACCTAGAGGTTGAACTGAGGATTTTGAGGTATTTGAAAGGAGCTCCTGGAAAATGACTATACTTTAGACCACATGGTAACTTGAAAATTGAAGTTTTTTCATATGCAGACTATGTCGTATCTAAGCTTGATAGAAAATCTATCATAGGGTATCGTGTATTTTTGGGTGGCAAATTAATAAGTTGGAAGAACAAGAAGCAAAATGTTGTACCTCCTTCCATGTTGACTCTGAGTACAGAGTCATGGTCCACACTGTCAGTGAGTTGGTATGGGTAAGGTCTGTAGTAAGATGACTTAACCTTCAAAAAGAGGAACTAATGTCCTTGTAATATGATAATCAAGTAGCCATATTCATTGTTGGGAACCAGTGTTCCATGAGATAACAAAGTATAATGAAGTAGATTGCCACTCCATAAGAGATGTAGCAATGAAAAAAGAGGTTGTCACACCATATGTGCGCTCCTGTGAACAAATTGGAGATATGCTTACTAAAGCCTTGAGTAAATGCGAGTTTGGGATTTCCTGTGACAAGCTAGGTCTTATAGATAAATATGCTCAAGTTTGAGGGGGGATGCTGAAAATTCGGGAGAAGAATAGTTTGGTCATTTTACACCTACTACAATGTTTAGAATTTAGGTTATCTTGTTCAGCATGTTTTGATGTGTCCGTAGTCATTTTTCATCTAATTTGAATGAGTGTAGTGAGAGATACAAGGGATTAAGTGAATAAGTGAAAAAGGTATTTTTGTAATTTGTATTAAACTACCTTTATATAAGAAGATGGGAGTCAAGCTCAACCCCCAACGAAACTCAATTTAAGAAGTCTCTTTCTCTCCTCCTCTCCTCTCTCTCAATTTCTCTCTTCCTCTCCTCAACTTTACCTTTTTCACTATTCATCTGGTGGTTCCTAAGGATGTAGTCATCTTGGCCCTTTTGAAAACATAAGATTGAAGGATAAAATACTAACAGGTGAGCTCGGACATAAAATAAAATAAAATAAAAAATAGATTCTACATTTAGAGTTGGACTAAGGAATTTCCCAATCTGCACAAAAGCCCTAGCCTAAATCGTATCAACTCTTATTCAAGCATTTAATGTATTGAAGTAAAACCATACCTTAGATGGACTCTGATTAAATAGCAACTCCCTTAATAATGACTTGTCAAGGTCAATAGCAGTAGGTGGACACTCATGCCCCTTCGCATACAAAAATATTTGAGCTCGTTGCATCAAATCATTTTTACACGTCTGAAATGGAAGAACAGAACATTAAAAAACTGTAAGTGCAATTTCCAAGAACCCATTTGTATGGATCCGTCAACCAAGACTTGGAAGATTAACCATGCAATTTGGACCGACTGCAGAATATCTAATATATGACAGGAAGAAAAACAAATAGATCAGACTAGCAAATATGGAATCTCTAAAACATCCATGGACATAGAATGTCACAAATCAGTTTAATTGATTCATATAAAATATTTTAACAACTTAGCATTTAAACCACGGTCAATCCCTCTAATCCCATGTAATGACCGTGTTGTTCTAGTTGTCGTTGACTACATATACCAATGTCCTATAAGTATCAAGCAATTGACATATTATAATTCGCAAACCATTATTTCTCCACCAGTCATAATTTTTATAAGCACCCAAAGTCTCTCTTTATTATAAACTATGACTTGAGTGAGCAGACAGGAAAAGTAAGACTAGGATTCCAGTACATAGACACTATGAAATTGCACAAAACAGAACGATACCAGAGAAAAAATAAGTACCAGAAATCCATCTAAAAATAGTTTCTGAAATGAGGATGAACCAGTATAGAGCAGTGACAGTTCAACTATAACAGTGTCCACAAAAAATTCCTCTGAGCAACAAACTTTAGTTTCCAGAATTCCACCAAATAAGAATGAAAAAGCTACCTGTTGAGAGAACATATCAAGTGTGCTCTGTCCATTTGTCAGCATCGCTGCGGAAACAAAAACTGCTTTCGCAACCTTAGTGGGTAGCATTTCCATCACATAAGAGATGCATGCCCCACCAAAGTCATGGCCAACCAAAATCACCTGCATAATTGTTTCCAAGATAATAAAGGTCAAGACAGTTGATATAAGCCACAAGGGAAGAACACTAGTGAAGTTCAAATGTGGTCTGATAAGTTCATTAGAAACTCGAGTGCCACCTTAACACTTCAGAAGGTGGCATATGAGATACCAAAGAAGAGTTTTTTCCACAAAAAAAGATAAAGCCATTATTTTTCTGAAAAATGAAAAATACTATTAGAGAGAAGAACAAAATACAGGACCAAAAGAAAGAATAAAGACTGCACAAAATGCACCCAGAAAACAGCCAACAGAGGATCAAAAGGAAAGGAAATCTCAACACAAAGAAGTTGCCAGAACTACAACCAAAGAGTTGGACAAACATGCTGGTTTCCTAAACTCTGTGACAACATGAAAAGTAAAAAAATATTGATATCTTCTGTTTATTGAAGCACTTTTTGTATCGCCATTGTAGGGTCGAACTCTTTGCCGCACAAACCAATACCATTTTCAGACTTGCCCCCATCCATCAGTGAATCAGAGAACATTGGAGAAGCTGCAGCTCCTGACAAAGAGCTCTGAACTCAGCCTTTGCATGTTCTGCTTCTGCAGGGGCCAGAATAGGTTCAACAGATTCTTCCTTGCCATGGCATCTTTATAGGTTTTCACTAGTGACAGCATTTCTTACTCGGCTTTTTGAATGTCAGTGGAGAAATCCATAAACTCTTATCTTTTGCAGGTTTAATGCACAGAGTAAGTGAGCCAGAGTGACCTAGTTTTCACCCAATTTATAACAAAATCTAAGGTTACAATGACAATGACAACTTGCCGCCTCTCTTACTTAAAGTTTCTCGAGAGAGCTGAGAAAATGAAATAGCAGAGACTTCTCAGGTAGTTCACTTTCTATTATTTTAGAATTGAACAGGGTGAAGTTAATTTTACTTCTTCCAACACACACCAGTGCATAAGTGGCTGGTTCCTTAGAGAATGTCACTTCTCTAGTGCAATTCCCTGGTGATCAATGGGGTTGTAGTGTGCTGGAAAAGTCTTGCACATAAGAATCCACATCAACAATTTTGGAAAATAATTGGGTAAAAAGCACTTGTACTTTCACTGAAGATAGTAGCATAGTCGACTAATAACCAGTGACAATTGACTTGCATCATAGGAGTAAAAAAAGGCAAAATTCCCCTTGACACAGAATCAAGTTGTACAAAGTCATGGCAAAGAGAAAAAGGTAGGATAACACGATATGAAAACAAAGAACAGAGACGGCAAGGTACCAATTGTGATTCTTAATTAGTTGATTGAAGGCATGAATGTTTGAGTATAACTAGTAAATTGTGGAAAGATAACAACACAAAAGTGGCGACTACCCTGAACTTGTTGATGTTTTGACAAATAATCAGGAAATGGCTGTATAGCATTTTGACTAGCTGATGGGGTTCACAGGAAAAACAAAGCGATAGACAAGTAACAGATGTCAAGCATGCATGTTACTCAAGCTGAATCGTCAAAACAAAAGTAAAACACTACAATGAACTAGATAATGCATGGAGATTAAAACAAAAAAGAAGAACATTACCACTTATACCCATTCCGATAAAAAAACAAAACAAAACAAAAAATAAAAACTTATCATTCTGATTACCATACACATACAGCATATGCGTCCTAGCATTCAGCCGAGGGAGGATGCAACTTTTTCAACTCATGTAGAGATATCCTTATCCTATAATGAGAAATGTTATATGTGGATTTGGAATCAGCAGACAAACTCCTAAATAGATGTCTCTCACATAAGAAACAGTGATAGACACTAACATTCAACAGATAAGCTGGCAAAGTCACAAAGTCAAAGTTGAGAATGAACACATGGCACATTTGCAAGCTCATAAATAGAGTAAGAGATAAAATAGTAATGTTAATTTCAAGTCTAAGTACACTTATATTTTGGATGTAATTGGTCCTTTGTTAAACAGGATAAGATTCCTTTGACCCTAAACAACAGAAACAATCTTCTTAAAGCAATTATCGCATTCAAATTATCCTTGAACCATAAAAAGTGAGGATCCATAATACCAACTAACTACTCAATGAAGCAAAGTTTACTTCTCAAAACACCTAAGAGTTATCAAATATTTGTAGTGAGGATGCTCACTTTGTGGGCAGCTAGCTAACTGTTAGCAATAATTCAAAGCAGAATCTTCATTTTGCAAAATTAAAAAAAAAAAGCATAAGTAACAACAGATTGGCAGTCAAGAATGAGCAAGTACTCTAGCAGCACCATAATGCTCAGACAAGAAATTTATCTTAGTAAAAGCTTCCACCAAAATCCAATCAGGTCAAACAGCTCCTTAATGGATGAGAATCTCCGAGCAACTCAAAGCCTAAATAAAGAACTAACCTTCTCACCATCCTCAATCTTTTCCATAAAGTTAGTAAGAGGCTTCACATATTGGGAAAGACTAGTAATACAATTGGTATCAAAAGCATCAATGCCAGAACCAGTTAGGTCTATGGCATCAACTTTGCAACCACCCTCTTCTAGAAGTGCTATGGTCTTGTACCAACACCAAGCTCCAAAACCACCTCCATGGACAAGGACGAAATGCCTAGTCTCCAGATCGTCAAGCTTTAGATCCTGTAATAAGAGAGAAAAAGCGAATTAAGAATAAGTGTAAAAGGCAACAGATAAACTAACATATAATAGAGAGAGAGAGAGAGAGAGAGAAAAAAAAGAAAGAGAGTCTTTATCTGGTTAGAACTCAAAGTAACTTGGGACTTTGATGTCACTTGAGTTTTTTCACACGAATTGCCATCTATACGACTTGCCAATTAAAATCTGAAGTATTGTTAATTTCTATTAAGGTAGACAATCAAAACAGAACCAACCCTCATCCGTATTACGTAGGCCCTAGGCATTTTACCGAATGCTGAGTTACTTTTTTGAAGTTCATGTAATCTGAGATAGAAATGCTCGCAGCAGGTCACATGCAAATTGCACTGAACTTGCACAGATAAGAAGCGTGAATATATCTACAGAATTGAAATTGACCCCACTATGTGCAGCAATCGCACACATCCAAATGCGGAGACATGTAATAGTGAGCTACAACACAGGCAGTAAACAAATTTTCCATTTAAAAAAATAAAAAAATAAAAAACTAGAAGAAGAAGACAATCCGGCCTCGCTTCAATCCTAAGATCCCAACATCCCACCAGCCAAAAAATAAATATAAAAATCCTAATAACATTGATAAAAACAATAGAATATACAGGTGAAGAAAAGCACACAACAAGGTGCTCAAGGCACCATAAAAGACAATAGCATGGATGTCTTGCGCCAGAAACAAAACAAATCGCAGTAGAGAGCAATTTAAAACAAAAACAAAAACAAAAAAACATAAAAACACAAAAAAATAGCAAATACTAAATATATTATAATCACAGCAAACAACGATCACGTAAAAAATGCCAGAGGGATCCTCGCAAAGCTAGAAAACAATCGAAAACGTAAAACTCCGCCCCCGTTTTGATGCATGCCACTGAACTACTCCACACCTGATGAACAAGTTGCTGAGGTTGCAAAAGTGGATCCGTCAACGATCTCGCTCTCGAACTCGAACTCCTCGGCAACTGCTGCTTCTTCGTCCCAGGGTACCGCATGGAAGTGGAACGATCGAACGGCAGGCCGCCATTCTGCTGCAAGAGAATCGCAGCCGCAAGAGCCTGCTCGTGAATTAGAGTCTCTTCGCTCTTGTCCTTCCTAGTCGACCGTATCCTGCTCCAGCGATTGCTTGACCCTAGGCCACTATTTGGTGGAGGGTTGGAGAGCCGGCGAACGGGTTTCTTCTTTGCTTCCCGGTGAGAGAAGCAGGAGAATAGATTTCCCATGGACTGCGCATCAGAGAGAGGGAGCTGTCCGAGGTTTTCCGGATTCAGGCTCTAGGGTTTAAGATTGAAGCAAAAGGAATTAAAAGGTTAGAGATTTCCGAAACAGCGAGGAAAATCAGGTGAAAAAGTTCTGAATGCGTTCCAGTTTTCCTCTGGTCGTTTCTGTCTGCCGCGCGTAGAAACTGGTCCGAGTGTCCGACTGCAGAGCAAAAACCAAAGAGCGTTTCTGTAAGTGCCCGAATCTGTAGAAATTAACTTTAGGTCCCTCCTTTTTATGTTACCTGAAAACAACCCTTGCTTCCGTTTCCAGATACGGAGTAAAGTAGCCCGAGGGAGCACTAGTTCGGGTTGGCTCTCCTATTTTTTAATATTTAATTTTAATATTTTTATTTCACAATTAATCTTAAATTTTTTATTTCAAAATAGAATTATACAAACATTTTAATTTAATATTATGTGACTCTGTCCCCTCAAACTTGATTTTGAAGGAACAAATTGGCTTAATGTGAATTAATTCAAAGAAAAAAGACGATTTTAACTCGACCATTCGACCCTGTCTTAAAGCCAAATTAATCTATTAGTTTCGTATGAACGATCTAAATCAATTTTATAAATACAAACCGGCTTAATATTCGCTAATTTAAAAAAAAAAGGAGTCTAACTCGACCATTCCATGTTGTCTTAAGTCAAGATTAATCTACTAGTTTCACATGAACTGGGTTCCCAATATCGGTTTTCGGAACTAATGCCTATTTATGTGATATGTTTATGAAACATCTATGAGATATGAACTTTAAACTTTTCAATGTTAACTCGATATCTAATTAGAATTTAACTCTGTTGTCTTCCTTTCAACTCGTCTAATGTGGGTAAGACTACTATTTGCGCAGCCCTGACATCATTCACGACATCTTCTAGTGCTTAGAGCCAATTGACGGACGATGAACGATCTTATTGGGTTCAATTATGCTTTTGGAGGCAAAATATTGAAAGTACTTTTCTATTAGAAGGCGAGTTCGAAAATGTTCCCCGGACATTTTCTCACAAGCATTGTTTTCTTTCCTCGAAGTCTTCTTCTTTGCAATGACTTTTGTCCTAACCATCATAGCCCGACACGTCGTTAAGCAAAAAATCAAGACTAAAAATAAAAATATATAGGAAAAAAGAAAAAATAAGGCCAATATTATCATTTGATTGAATTCTCAGCATAAATTTGACATATTTTATCTATGAATTATAGATTTAACATAAATTAACATTTAATCTATGAATAAAAAAAAAAAAAAAAATTCTACATATTGTCCTTTATTCCCATGACAGAATAGAAGAAGTAAAAAGTGAACATATTCCTTCTTTGTCCAATGATTAGAAGCACCGGAAGCGGACAGTAAAAAGATCTTGCCTAAACCTATAAAGATTCGTACAGCAGCAAATATCTTTTATTAGTAGTTAATAAATTAAATTTTAATATTTATAAATAAAAAATAAATAAACAGAATCCGGATCCGAACCCGGTGGGGCTTGTAATAAATAAGGGAGGTTGTGGGCGACTTGCCCGTGACGGCGTTACGTTATTTAATTTGTCGGCACGTGGCAGGTGGAGAGAAAGTGGTTACGGAAAGTAGGGTTTTTAAATGTAATCGGGCTTTTGCTACCGAAAGTCGTTCACCACTTTTCACTAAAATAAAGGGGGGTCCGATCGTCACGCTTGACGCATTTTACTTTTATAAGATCCATGTAACCGCCAGCCCTCGTGTTCCAATTGGTTTCATCTCGACCTTCGATTAGGCTCCAATGATCTTAGATTTTGACTTTAATAATTGAAGATCAGTTTGAATATTGTTCGACACTTTGACTGTTGTGAGTTTGGATTTTGACCATTAGTAATTAATGATTGGGTTTATTTAATCTAGATCATTAGCCGAGATTGATGATTTTTTATTGTCGATCGAGATTATAAATCTTGGTGATCAAATTTCCATGTCTATAATTATAATGTGGTTTTATGAAGTTTAATAAATAAAAATTTATATACAAATTCGATATTTCTTAATAAAATAATAAAAAAATGTATTAATTACCTCAATATTATTCAACTTGACTCAATGAGGTTGCTAGGTTTGATCTAACCAAACTTCATCTAAGATTATATAACCCAAATAGGGCATAGGGTCCAATTAAATTCGATTTAAGATAGTAAGCGAGTCTAATCACACTTAAACACCTCGTTAATACAATTTTTATCAACCTCTTTTCGAATGAAAGATCGGTATATGTAATATACTCACATTTAAAAAAAAATATATATATTTTTCGCATGTATCCAAACTGGAAAAACTATATTTTTTATCCATTTTATATCTCGTTTTCCATGGGTGTTTTGAAAGCTGAAATATCGACCTTCCTTTGTAAACTATTGTTATCGATATGTTATAATGCTCTTGAGGTCATGGAAGGTCAACTAATAAGATTGTGCTTGGGTTTCTTCAACCAAAAGGTTTTGCTAAAAATTAATTTTGATTTCTCCTCGTCTCTTACACTCGACGAGGTTGGTGTTTTTTGCGGTTGGCCGAGTTTTTCGAGGTGGTTGGAAGTTAGATTATAGGTTTCCTTCAAGTGTTAATCAAATAATAAATGTAGTATGTAATGTTTTGGTAATGTACAACATTAATGGTGGAAGTTCCCTATTAATTATTTTAATTTTGGAAATTATTTTTTATTTTTTTATTTTTGCATTTGTTTATGATGACTTAAGGATTTTTTGAAGAAAAGAAACATGATAATTGGCTTTTTTTTGTTTTTTGTTGCATTGACTATTGGGCATTGAACGACATCATATAAAAAATAAGTACAAAATAGTATTTGATGAATTGTAAGAATGTTACATCTTCAGAGTTGGATTCACTGGCAAAAAACCACTATGTTCGAATGGCCATATGGGATGAGGAAAAACCAATTTTGACTCCACGATGGTGACAGGGAATGAAGGAGCTGTTGCAGTGAGGGTGAAGAAAGAAAAGAAGAAGAAGAAGAGAGGAGGAACAAGAAGAAGAGAGGAACCTTTAAGGAGGTATTGAACTAAGCAGCAACTATGTTACCCGAAAAAAATCATAAAAATTATAATAACATACTTGACATGAGAAACATTAGAAATGCTCAAAACTCCTTACACTTCTGTGTGAATTAATGAGAAAGGAGTAACACCTTTAGTTTCACCTTGAGGAGAATAAGAACTGTGTTGATGTTTACTTAGTTGATAACTTTTACAATTCAAATTAGGAACAAACTGTAACGACAAAATCGTATGTTTAAGAGACTACATCGATGGGTGACCCAATCTTTTGAGCCATTGAAGGGACTTGTGCTGAGAACTGGATGTGGCTGTGACCGTTGACAAGTTGAGATAGTATAGCCTCTCTTGTTCATAGTCTCCACTAATCACTTGTTTTGTTTGCAGGTCCTAAAAGACTCAAGTAGGAGAAAAATTAATGGAATAGTTAATTTTTTTGTTAATTGACTGACTAATAGAAGATTTAAAGAAAACTGAGGAACAAAAAGCGCATCTTGTAAGTGCAATATAGGAGTAGTATATGTAAACCCCACCCTTTGTACCTTGGTTTGGGATTCATTTGTTATAGAGACAAATTTATAAATCAAACAAGGAGAGATAGAACTCAAAAGATTACCATTACCTACCAAGTGTTCACAAGCCCCAAATTCAATAATTCAGGATGGAGAGGGTAAAGTAGCTAAAACCATACCTATGATAGTTGTAGCTGCAATAATGGGTGAAGTATTGTTCGAAGTAGGAATCATCATACTCTTCATCTGTTGAAGTAAGTCAAAGTCTTTTTTGTATATTTTTTTTTTTTTTTTTTGCCTTTGAAGGTAGCAGACATGTTCTCTACCTTGTTTCCATTGTTGGTAGAAGCTTGGTTGGCTATACCCCAATTTTGTTTACCATGGATTTTCCATTAAGTGTCTACCATGTGACCTATTTTCCCATAGTGAGTATAGGTCTGATTTTAAGATCAAGAAGAGCCTTGCCTATCCCTACCACCTCTTTCACAACCACCTCTAGTATTTCTTCCTCGTCCCCGATTATTTGAATTTCCAACTTTATTATTTGAGTACATGGTTAAAGATACATCATCAACTTGTGAGGTGGTAGATGGATCTGGAATACGTATAAGCATAACACTTACATCATCAAAAGTGGGAAGAGTAACTGAGCTAAGGATTTGAGTTTTGGCTATTTCAAGATAGGGTTTGATATTAGCAAGACTTTTGGCAACTACTAACGCTTCCCTTTGTTTTTCTTGAACTGAAATATTCGTAGAATATGGTTGAAAAGGTTTCCACTCTTAATGAGACCTTTAAACCGGGTAAGATAATCTTGTACATTATCTCCTTACTTGGTATTATACAATGTTTGGAAAACGTCGTAATTTTGGCAAGTTGTTGACATTGGAGTATAGCCTTGCACAAGTATTTCACACTTGTCTAACAGTCTCAAGATGCACCATATTATTTGCAACATTATCTTCCATACTATTTATCAACCAACTAAGAACGAGAGTGTATCCTCCTTAAGCTACTTTGTGTATACACTATCTTCCTCATCTATGTAAGGAGGTCGCTTATTCAAGTGATTCAACAAGTCAAGAGTAACGAGAAATTGCCTAACGGATTTAGACCAACTCAAGTAATTTGATAACCCCTTAAGAGGAATTGTGGTGATTTTGAGTAGGTCACTATTTCTAGCCACATTAAAACTAGTATCTTTAGCCATGAAATATTAACCAGTAACCAAATAATCACCACTCAAAGAGTTTACGTGCTGAAGTTGTATCTTCTATAAGACTTGAACAAGAATCAATCACATTCATTGAAATTTCAATACCATTTGTCCTTTGAAGTCGGATAATAAACTCTTAACCACACATCCTATTGATTTTAAAGCCAAAGATGAAGTAAAAACCAATAGAGAATCAACCTAAATTCATGTATATGGTGTTGCAATCCAGAATTAAGCCAAGGGGGGGTCAGTGCACAATGTAAGTGCGGAGGGAAAGTGGAATACAATGAAAAGTACTTTCCCTCGGGAAAGTGAGAGGGAATGTAAAGTATTTGTTTGTGTTAGTGTGCGCAATGGAAAGTGCAGCGTAAAGTATTTTTTTGTGTTAATGTGCACAATGGAAGGTGTGGTATATAGTGCATATAGATTATTTATTAAATAAAATATTTTGATATATCTAACTATCAGAAAATTAAATTAATATTAGTTAATAAATAAAATATATTAAATATAATAATTAATCAAATGCTTACTTTTATATTATTAAAATTGTAATCAAATTTTAATTTTGTAATATCTAAACATGAAATAATTATACAAATATCGTACTACACAAATATCGTAATAATAAAAAAATAATACAAATATAACTCAATCACTTTTTGAATATAAAAAAATTATATCTATTCATACAAAAGTACAATACAAAAAATATTTAGTGGCATTAAAACATAATAGTCAATAACTTTGCCACATCTGAATTGCTAAAACATCTCGATAATATGATGCTCTTGCAAATTGTACTGTAGACTCCCTCTAAATACGTGCGACTAGAATAAATTATTAAAAATAAATAAATAAATAAAAAATAACATAAGTGAATATAATAAATAAATAAATTATTTTTTAATAACATAAGATATGTTTTAACATTAAAAACCACTAATTTAATATAATAATAAAAAAATAATACAATAAAAAGAATATATTTATCAATAACATAATATATTTTTATGTATTATTAATTAATAATATATTGTCACAAAATTTAAAACCATTGGTTTAATTAATTATAGCAATTGGATAATTAAACCAAAACAATTTATCAAATATTTAATATAAAAATATTTTAATTATGACTATTATATCACTAATTTAATATAGTAATTAAAAATAAATATATTAAATAAATAAAAATAATTATTTTATAAATAAAAAATATAAATTAACATTTTTACGATGGTTTAATTTTTCCTAAGTTAGGAAAAATTAAACCATTGTCTTCCTACGCAAGTCGTCTTCCTCAGCGGCGAGAGACTACGCCGACGGAGGCAGCGGGCAATAACGACGGAGGCGGCGCTCTGACGATATGGCGAGAGGGAGAAGAGAGGGAGGCTGAGAGGCTTTGCGGCAGAGGCTCGGCCTCCCGTGCTCTGCGACAGAGGTCGGGAGGGAGAGGAGAGGGAGGCCGAGAGAGAAGAGAAGCCGAAGGTCGCGAGAGAGATTTTTTTTTTCTCTAAAACCTCGTTCGACAGAGCTTCCTCCTCGACAGCCCAAACCCGAGATGTATTTGAGCGATGGTAAGTGAAATCAGAGCTCGACCCCTCTAATTTCACTTACCATCATTTTATGCCTGAAATGGGGGAAGGTGAAATACAACTATATTTCACTTTTCCCCTGTCATTTACGGTGCGCACTAACGCTTTTCGACCCACTTTCCCCAACGTAAGTGAAATACATTAACAAATCAAAGAGAGCACAAGTCGAGTGTTGATTTCAAAAACCAAACCTTAAATAAAAATCTTAATTCATGCATGCACTTAAACCATAATAAACACTTCCCGTGCTAGCCCATTAAATTTAGAAGGAATCTCATATCATTTTTAATCAAGAAAGAATATCCAAATCCAAAAGGAGATCAAATAAAATCACAAAATCTTGCTTAAATTAGGATATATCCAAAGAAGGTAACTTTCCTTTTTAAATGCATGAGCCACATGTATAAAAACTTTCAGCCTCTTGATTATTTGAAGAATGAAATCTCAAAATATAATCCAAATTAGAAGGACCTTAGCATTGCTTAATTCAACAACCTTCTTGCAAAAAAATTCCCCCTTGCATCAACCAAGAAATCAATAATAGAGGAAACACAAGCAAAACAACCAAGAACAAAAGTCTTCTAGGAGAGCCAAGTACCTAACCAAGGTGGACGGAACCCAACCCACGTGGACCGGAACCACCTAGCTCTGACACCCATCATTCCCGTTCCCTACGGCTTCTGCCGGGATTCGAATGCAGAACGTGGTGCCCAGCTCTGATACTATGTCAAACGCCTAGCCAATACTCCCGAAAAGGCCGACCTGTTAAGCAACGAAAAGCCAAATACTTAACCCATCAGTGGTGGACGAAACCACCTAGCTCTGACAAAAAAACCATGATTGTAATAGAGAATCAACTAGGCTTGATCTAAATAATTTTTCAATTATCAAATACAACATTAAGGTATAAAAAATTGATCCTTAATCGTAACTTGCATGAATGAGAAGAAACCTTATGTTGATTCATATGAAGTAGCGACACTTAATCTTCATGCAAATAAGTAGAAAACAATCATTATCCAACCTTCTTCACAAGATTAAAAATAAAGAATACTTATCTTGAATGAGTACGAGTTGCTCAGCTTTGTTTAACCAAAACTCCAACTTGTTCAACTTGATAAAATCTTTTAATTAACACCTTAATCGAAGGATTTGGAAACCTAAAACTGTTGCTATGATACCAATGTGCATTTAATAGTGGAAAACCTCGATCAAGGTAGTAGAAAAAGAGAGGAAAAAGAAAAGAGAAAAAAAAGAAGAAGAAAGAATGAGAGAGCAATAAGAGAGGGACGACTTGTTGAGAATGTTACTAACCATTCTGCCAAAAGATCGACCTTTTACCGAAGGTGCAACTTGCATATTAAAGACAGGCCCATTCCAACACTCCCCCACACGGGGAACACCTGTGTACAAATGTAAATGCACAATCCCACCAATACGGGGACGGCCAAAGACAAAGTCCCACCTATGTGGGGACGGAACAAACGGGGGAGCGGGACTCGAACTCGAGACCAACCTGCTTTGATACCATGTTACTAACCATTGCGCCAAAAGATCGACCTTTTAGGGAATGCACAACTTGCATATTAAAGACATGCCCATTCCAAATAAGAAAGAAAGAAAGAGTTTGTGGGAATGGAGAGAATAGGCCAGGGATGTAAGTGAGAAAGGGAGAGGCTTGATGCCCTATCCCATGCCTTTAAGCTCTTATTTATAATTGTGGGAGGAAGTTTATAATGACTATAATACCCTTCGGGCTACATGCTTATGCATTGGTTCTCATGTGCTCAAATTATACTCGTATGGGTTCCTAATATGCTCAAATTATTATTAATATATAACTCACCGAAACCCTAGATCCTTTCACTATTTCCTCAACTCCCTACCTAAAACTTAAGATACTTAATTTGACCGTTAGATTACGATCCGACGGTTCACATGCGAATCGTATGGATGACCTAATGCGCGTGCAAATTACCAGGCTTCTCTTTGGCCGTGCACGCATATAAGAGACCCGTCTGCTGCTATTTAGGGTTTCACCTCGCTCCCTCTGGCGATAGAATCACCCTAGCCGGCCAGAAGAGAGAGGATTTAGCCATGGGTAGAAGTAAGTGAACCTTTTCCTTCGGTTTGATCCAACATGTTTCAGGCGTCTAATTAATCATTTTGGTTTACGATTACGTCGATGCTGCTTTTGATTGTCTCCCTGTGATTTGGTTGTTTATGCTCGTCCTTGTTGTACTTTTTTGGTTTACTCTTCATTGTCGAGTGTGACTTATAGTCTTGGGAGATGGATTGTGTATTTGCGAACTTACTATTGGTTATTTGGAAAAGCGGACATAAGGTTGGATCTGGTGGGAGTTCCAGTATTTTGATGCTTAAGTATGTTTTGCTATTGTTGTAATGTTTCGAAATATTTTAAGTTGTATTCTGATTATTCCGGTATGACAAAAGTTCTCAAGCCCTTTTGAGGTTTTATTCTGGCGGTTAAACATTCTGACTTTGTTAAATGTTATCTAATTTTAAATTTTTTTGCGACGAGATTTATATCTGCGAACGCCTAGAGCATATACGTTTTGTTTATTCGTGGGTTAGAAATTCGGTAGTATTTACATACAAATGCTAGATTTCTGCCACAGTGTGTTCCCAGTATTTCTTTCCAGGCTCGGTGATTTATGTTTTGCTGCATGATGACATGATGTCTGTTGATTGCGTCTCCTATATAATTGCTTTTCTTTTCATCATTTAAATGCTAAACTTTCTATTACCTTGAAGTTTTACAGTTTATGGCGAACATGATTTGACTTGGTTCGCTGCTCAATCTAACTTGTTTATGCTTTTTTTCCGCCTAGAAAAGGAGTTACTGTAATTTTTTTATTTTTCCCATGTATTCTGTTATTCTTTTACTATGATACTATTAAGATCCTTTTTAAGGTTTCCCAAGCTCTTTGTTTTGCATTTTGTATTTGTTATTGGAATGCAATTGCCTCCATATTTGGTGAAGCGTTCTTGTTATGGGTGTTCCAACTTTTATTTAATGGTTCTTGTTAAAAGCTATTTTATTTTGAAATGTTTGAAAGAACTAGTAACTTTTCTTTGAATATTTGAGTTGAACATTGTGTAAGAAAATATTTCAAAATATTCATTCTTAGTAGCATTCTGAAATTTCAAAAAGTTCTCTTGCTAGCAGTGATGAACAGTAACTCAACTGTTTTCTTGTTTATAGGGCCTGCAAGATGCTACAGGCAGATCAAGAACAAGCCTTACCCCAAATCACGATATTGCCGCGGTGTTCCTGATCCTAAGATCAGGATCTATGATGTGGGCATGAAGAGGAAGGGAGTTGATGAGTTCCCATTCTGCGTTCACCTTGTGAGTTGGGAGAAGGAAAATGTCTCTAGTGAGGCTCTTGAGGCTGCCCGAATTGCATGCAACAAATACATGACTAAGTTTGCTGGAAAGGATGCCTTCCACCTAAGGGTTCGGGTTCACCCCTTCCATGTCTTGCGTATCAATAAGATGCTTTCATGTGCTGGAGCTGATAGGCTCCAAACAGGAATGAGGGGTGCCTTTGGGAAGCCTCAGGGGACTTGTGCAAGAGTTGACATTGGGCAGGTTTTGCTCTCTGTTCGATGCAAGGACAACAATGGAATTCATGCTCAGGAAGCTCTGCGCCGTGCCAAGTTTAAGTTCCCTGGTCGCCAAAAGATTATTGTCAGTAGGAAGTGGTATGTGTTGTCTCCTCGTTCCTCTTTTTCTCATGTGGGAAATGGCCAGTGAGATTTTTGAAACTGTTCAATATGTCATACATTTTTAACTTCTGAAACAAAGTGCACAGTGAGGTCGGCATGGCATTCTTAGGGAATTTTGGTGTCAATGCCTATTTAAGATACTACAGACGTAATTTGCCATGGATGATGCTCTCATCCTGTGGTCATTAAGTGCATTTGGCCTCCATTATTAAAGTCAAAACTTTTTTTAAGGCAAATTAACACTGAATTTTCTGATTGTGAGCTTAACCGAGGGTATCTTCAGTGGTTCCATAGATAGGCTTTCTATAATATGCACACCTGATTTGCCACATCAAGTATGACATTGGTGGCTCTGTAGCTCCTTGGGGGTTGGTGGGGGGAGAGGGGATAGAGACTAGTGTCTGCTTTGATATCATTTGTGTGGTATTTTCTATTGGTATATCAAACTCCTGCCAGATGTCTTGATTATCATAGTAAGGGCCTTGTCCCAGGTATTGTTCGGGTTGGCTACATGAATCTGTGATTCTGCTATATGCTTCTACTTACAACTTTTGTGGACCTTTTCTTCTGTTATCTATATATTCTTTTAAACATCTCAAGATCGTCTACTGTTCTTCTGTCAGGGGTTTCACCAAATTCAGCCGTACAGACTATGTTAAGTGGAAGGAAGAAAACAGGATTGTCGCTGATGGTGTCAACGCTAAGGTTTGTAATAGTAGCTGAACAATGTTGGTGCAAAATTTCACTTTATCTGAAGACGAATTTGGCCTCTATTTTTGTTATCGTGAAGTGCTATCAGAGCAAAAGTAGTTTCTAGTGTTGATTTGTTTGCCATATTTTCAACCATTTTGTGCTAGATTGCCTGACATATTTTCTTTTTGTGTTGGTGCAGCTTCTTGGTTGTCATGGACCTCTGGCTAATCGCCAGCCTGGACGTGCTTTTCTGCATGCAGTTGTTTAGAACTATCTGTTCTGAAAATTTATCTGAATGTTTTGCCTTGAGATAGATACTCTGGTTCTTAGAGCATAGGTACCCAACATGGATTCTACTGCTTGGCATTTTTCTATTTATGTGGTGGGAAAACTGATACTTCAAACAATTTTATTCCTTATTTTGTCCCTTATTAGTAGTGTGATGATTTTTTTTTCTGAAATAATTTCCATGTTCGCATCTTGGTTCGTCATTGGTGATATAAAAACCATACTGTTCGATGTATGAGAAGGGATCACAATCGGTTTTTGGTGACATGAGGTTGATCTCTCAGATGCCCTCTCGCCAATTACCACCACTGCCTGAAACCGGCTCCGAGTCGTTTTATTTCTAATTATCCTCCGCCCCTCTGATCTCCGTCGACCTCTCCGGTCCTCAATGGCTTCTGCACCTTCTTCGTCCTCCGTCGTAAAGTCTCTGTTCCAATCCCTAAGACGTGTGAGATAATCGGTCCCTGCGCGGATCCTGAGTACAAGAGCTCCATCCCGGCAGCGGTCGAGTACCGCAAAATCTGCCATGCGACTCAACATGCGAGCGCGATAGTCCCCGAAACCGTGTACGATATCAAGTATTACACCCGGGATCAGCGCCGGAACCGCCCGCCTATCCTCCGGATCATCCTCAAGAAGACGGACGTGGAGAAGATGAAGGAGAAAACATTCGGGAGATTTCGCTAGAGTGTATTTGACCAGGGCCCGTTGTCGAGGATGAGAATGGTAGGGGAGGAGGATACCAGAAATAGGTGAGGCTCCCAGCAGTCTCATTTCCCCTAATATCGTATTTGCCATTGTAAATAGAACTTCTGAAGGGGAAAGTGAGAATGAACGAACCAATTCTTTCACTTTCACCTGTTCACTTGATGCTCTTTTGCCTCCCGCTCTCCATCCTCCTCTTTCTCAACCTTTTCGTCTCATCTCCTCTCTTTCTACCCCCTCTTTCTGTCGAAGTATTTTTATTTTTGATTTGTTATAATTAATTAAAATAATAATTTCAATTTACTTTATAATTATATTATTAATTTATACAGTACTAAAATCTATCTTATGTTATTAATAAAATATTTATTTATTATATTTATTACTATTAGTATTATATTAAATTAAGATATTGTTTAAGTGCTGTAACCTCCTATGTCCTCTTTATCAAACCAGCAAATATGTAAGATATAATGTATTTGTGTATTCGTAGTGGTAAATTCGAGACTTCTTGGATGATACGTTAGGCAGACTTGTAAATTGGGAGAGAATGAATTCTATTCTCATCGGATTTCCTCGGGTTAAGACTTGCTTTTGGGAGCCGCAAGACAGCATGTGTGTGTGACGGGAGGGTGAGAGATCATGGATGCGTTGGCCTCCTATATTTTTTCTTCGTCCGACTCCGAGGATTTTTCTACAGATAGCTACCGTTCCTATCATGTTTCAGGAGAATGTCCATCTGCCTCTTTGCCTCCACCGCCGCTTGCTCTTCTTGATCCTCCTAGCTCTCTTGGTATTTTCCCCAACATTGCTTTTTTTGTTTTTTGTTTTTAATTTTACTGGTGAAGAACTGGGATTAATCGTTTGAAATGATCTCGAGTTGTTTGTCTATTTCCATTTTTTTCTGCTTAAATAAATAATCTTTTTTTTGTGTTTTTTTATTTTCTGGATTAATATATGGTTTTCATTTGTTGCCTTTATCTTCCCTGATATGTCTTTCACTTCTCCAGCTACCTTCTATTTCTCAGTTTGTCTTTTTTTTTTTTTTTTTTTTTTTTTTTTGTATGCTGCAAATATACCACATCGTTCTGCTTACTTTTATGTGATTTTTCCTGCTCGAGTTGTTTGATCTCCTCCGCTCAAAATCTTGTGTTGGTTGTGGAAAATATCCATCTCCACTCAAAAAGGTTTCTGAATTGAGTGGGTTGTTAAAATTCTGAGAATAGTATTTGTGTCACTGGTGTAAGGGGATGGCGAAAGAAATTTCTTCGCGTTCTATTTTAATTTCTACTATCCCCTGAAATTACTCACTAGTCTTTTGAAAGTAGTTTATTGCTTGCATAAAATCTTGTGTTTTGGCCGGACGCATGTTCAGCCCCTTTTTTTTGGTGGGGGGGTTGGTGTAGTCATTTTAATCTCTAACACGGGCAGGGGAAATGAATGTGCAGTTCACTCTCAAACTAGTCATGGAGGACGACTTCGAAGCTTTCCACATGTTGAAGGAAACTATGCATTACATGTTTACATCCCAGGTTTGTTTCAGTTTCATCTCTTGTGCCTGTCTAGGAAAATGATAACTATCATCGTCATTGTTAACATTGTCATGATTAGAGCTTTGTCACTAGTATGTTACAATCGACTACACGATTTCTTCTTTCCACAACTCTATAAATTGTTTGCCAGCTCAATCTTTTGGTTGGCCAAGTTTTCTTGACTACTTGGATCAATGTATTTAGGCCTTCCTGTATTCTACCTCCTTCAACTGCTATTATTGTTCTGTTGTGTCGAACATGGCTGAATGATGTCTGATGGCTCTCTTACATTGTCGCTACCCGAAGCTGTTCTGTGCTATTTTCATTTTTTATTTTGTTTGTTGGCTATATTGATATTTTATGTTTGTTCAAATCAAGCCAATCTCCAAATTCTGGCGATTGAAATGTTGTAGGAATTGGTTAAAATCCTTGCTGATATTGTTGCTTATTTCATTTTTTTTTTTTTTTTTCTGATGTTCAAAGTGGGTACTGGATTGTGCATTAAACTAAGAGTGATAAATGCAATCATTAACAATGCTGGCATTTAATGGGTTATCACCATGTGCTATCTACAGCTATGACCTGTCATGAACATAAGACTTGCATTCCTGGGAAACCGTTAATAATTCATTTTTTTAATGTGCTCTTTCAAAAGGCAAATATTATTTCAATATATTGGTTTTCACACTAGGTGCTATTTTGGAGCAGCTGTTACCATAACAACTCTATGATTTTCTTTTTTGGTTTTTGTTCTAGGAGCATTTAACATTGTAATGGGAAGAATATACATTGAGATTCTAGATGAATCAATTAACAACCATTATCTTTCACAACATATTTCAGAGAGGCCACAAGTCAGACGCTACATTGATCTTTCCACATCATTAAGCACATAAGCTATAGAATTACCTCCTCAAGGAGCTGCCAACCAGGAAATAACCATTTCCCAACATAAAGTCTATAATCTCATTAAAGATGCTGTCAAATCTTCAGTGTTGATCTGTTTCTTCTCCTCCATGAGATTGTATTGGGTGAATGCTTTCCATAAGTGGAGCTAGAAGGATTGATGAATAGTTTAATCTTTTGAAGGAGACACTACGTTCATGTCTTCCAATGGCAGATTTTAACCTGACCCACTGTAAAGAGTTATTTCTTTATTTTTCTTTACTTTTGCAAGAGAAATATTGATTTTAATGCGGTGCTCATCCCAACAAGAGCTAAAAACCTTAGGCCAGGTTTGGGGGTTCGCTCACAGAAGGTGTAAAATACAAGTGTATATCTTAAAATATCTTTTAGTGGATCCAAAAAAAATCTTTTACAAGAATTCATTTCTCCACCATTTAAGAAGAAAGAATTCATTTTTCCCACTTACAGGCTTTACTTGCTCTCTTTGCAACAAGGCACCTACTTAACACTTTAATGATAAATAAGAGACATGAACCTACTTAACACTTTAATGATAAATAAGAGACATAAGGCCTACTAATGGGGTCCCTAATTGGACCCAACTACCTGAGATTAAAGTATTGACAAGCTAAAACCTGGATGGTATGCTTGGCCTTGTCTGGCTCTTCGTCGTCTATGCAAGGTTGTTAATGCAGTCCCCTCTACTCGTAAAGAGCCCTTTTAAGTTTGGTAGGATTGTATCTGTGGTAGAATCCAATTTTGTAATAAGGGTAGGAGGGCACGTGGGTTAATTTGTAAACAGGTCAAGACATATACGGGAGAATTAAAAGGATCAAGATTGGGCAGCTTCCAAAGGTATTTTGGTCATTCTCTTATTTAAAAAGTCAGAAAGTCCGTCAAAGAAGAGTTCTAATTTAGAAAGTCGTGTTTAGGGTAAAGATAACTTCTTTTTAGGAGTCTTAGTTTCTTATTTTGATGTAATTTCTAAAGTTAGAAAAGCCTTGAGTCCTAGTCAAGGTGTTATTTAAGTCATGTTAAACTAGAAGTTTCTTATTTGGAATGTATTTGAAAATCTATAAATAGAAGGGGCTAGGCTAGGGCAAAGGAGATAAAAGCCTAAAGCCAGAACATTTATTTTGTTTTAATTTCTTTTGTCTCCTTCCACTTTCTCCAACTCGTGCCCTAGCACTTCTCCATTCTTTTTTCTTATCTTCTTCTCTCTTTTCCTACTAGCTCTGTCTATCTCTCTTTCTCCCTCTATTTTGACTCTCTTATTCAAGCCCTCTTAACGTCTCTCTTTTGACTCTTGCTTGCACTTTTAAGAAAAGACATGACCCTCTCCAAGGAGTTTCTATCAAATGGTATCAGAGCAGTCCTTCTCAGGGATCCTTTCCAACTCAGCCGTACTCAGATAGAAGATCAGTTCAACCAGACTGCAGATTTGGCAATCTATCAGATTATCTACCTCAAACGAAACATATTTTATGTTACAATATTATATTCGAATGAAAGATATTTAAGTCTACTTTTGGTGGGGACAAGTTTCAAGTCAATCCAAGCTTTCTGTAAAGAGATATCCCCTTTGGAGGTGACTAGGGTTTTGCTGAAAAAAGAAGCAAATCAAACAACTAGAAAATATTTAAAGGTGAGAGCTTTACATATCAAATTATATACCGAATTAAAGCTGTTTGAGTCTACTTTTTGTTGCCAGGACCCATTTGTTATTCAGAGATATATTCTGAGAGATCTGTATCGGAAGCCATAAAGGTCAGTTTTGCCAAATCTTTGTTCTTCCTACCTCAAACCCACTTGACCTAGCTCTCCCTCTCTCTTTGCCTATTACCCTAAAAACTTAAAAATATCTATTCACCAATCCCCACGTGTTTCACTTTATTCTAGAGTCCCATTAGGTCCACATCCATCCACTAATATCCATATCCTTACATTTTAGGAGAAACCAAATATTAGTCTTATTACTTACTTGCGTATGCAACAAACCTAAGACAAAGCCCGCGAAGACATCATCCCGAAGACCATCTGAAACTGGTCAAGGCATGTAAAGACATTTTGGCAATGCAACTTCATCATGCACTTGTTTTCATGCCAGTCACGACCTTCACATTGCTGCATTCCACTAAAGTCTTCTCACTGCCTGCACCACTCTTGAATCCTCACACTACTGTCTCCTCCTTCTCACTAGAATTAAGAGGAGAAGGAATAGGTCTTCAATTTCATTGAATTTAAAATAGAATTAGGGGGTGGACAGTCTTTCCATTTGGGAAGCGAAGCCTTCTGCTGGATTTGCATTTTCTGCTACTGAACAACAACTCTCAGTAAGTGTTTGTTTGTCTGTAGGCCTTGGGGAATAAAGAGCCTTTTCTTGTAAATCCATCATTCATTATAGGGAAAGTTACTTTCTTGAACCAGCACTGCTCCATGCTCATCGGCTGCCATTGTATGGGGTAACTCTTGCTCTGGTCACCAATCTTGATGTCCACTTAGCAGGGGGCTAAAAATCCTAAATTGGGATTTGAGCTTCACAAATAAAAGGTTTAGATATAAAAGAGAATTTAGATGTGGAAAGTTCTGTACTCACCAAGTAGCGGATCTCACAAATATCTTTTTCAAAAGTTCATCTCTTCTATTTATTAGATTTACTTGCTCCCTAGTAATAACTTAAAAATAAACGGGAAATTTTGTGCTCATTGACAAGGCTCAAGAACTAGGAAACAAACAATAGAAGCCTGAATACATAGAAACTCACTATAAAAACCTGAACACAACCAATACCCATTAACCACTGTCCATGGACTCAAGTAAAAGAAATAATCAATGATAACCTAGACTTATGGCTTTCGTAGGTTTGTCCCATTTGGGCTGTTGGCCTAGTTGAAGCTTTAGTCTTACCCCAACTCCTCTCCATATGCACATGCAAGAACATCAAATTTTCTTACTAAATTTGCTTTACATGTATGCTTGATCTGTTATTTCTAAGTTCTCTACGTATTATTTGTACATTACTCAGAGTAGACAAGGTATTTGGAATATATAGAACTTTTCATGATGATCAAGCCCCATTAGTTAGATGAAGCAATAAATTTATCAATCTGACACAGGAACTGGTCAGAAGGGAAGAAGTTGAATCTGTTTTTAATAGAAAATTCTAATTCTTCTAATCTTGTTTTCTTGATCTCTAGCTTGTACTCTGCATTGCCTCTCAAGCCTTGTCATTGTGAGTTAATTGTGTTGAAAAGTAACAAAATGTCCTGCTGCAGTTCTTTTGCCACCTGCAACTAGAAAAGAACTTGTACCGGTTATGAGAAAAGTTGCTTCTCTTGTGCCTGACCTTCATGTTGTGGATGTCGATATTCCTCTCAGTGACTTGTGCAACGATGTCGAAAGGCTTCAACTAGTAGCCTTAGAAAGGGAGTTCCACATTAGTTTGGGTAGAACTGTTCCAATTCGAGTCCACCAAATTGATTCTATCGTATCCATGCTGCGCGAGAAGCTTCAAAGCATAAAAAAGTTTGTTGGATCCTCACACTTGTACTGTTTAAAATTTTGTAGACTATTTTGGTGTTGTTTTTTATTCTTCTGCTATTTATTAATGGTTGTTCACAACTAGAATAAAAATTGGCAATTACTTTATTTTTCAAAGCAGATATTCGATGGACTTTAGTAAATGGGAGGTTTTTGTGAATGCTGATCAGACACGGACTTTCCTTGCAATGGAAGTTACCGCTGGCGGTTTAGCTCAGGTTCTACGATCTCTACAACTTTTTATTGTTCATAATATGCCTACATATGAATGCAAATTTCGTCTGCCATTTACTTTTGCTTTCCAGATTTTCTCGTGCCCATTCAACTTTGGAAATCCATTTCTATAAAATGTTGCTCATAATTAACACTTGAGTAGATTGTTTCAAATGAATGTGCAAATGGTGTAACGTGGTTGGGTAACCGCGTAAAAGGTGTCGGTGTTGAGTCAGTACAGCAAATGGACAATAGGGTAATAACTTCAGTTTTAGCTACTAAGGCATTGATTCAACTTTCATGATTTCAGATAAGGAGGCAGATTCACATTGTGGATGACATCTATCGACTCCACAATCTTCCCGTGTTCTACAAGGCAAGAATCATAGTTAACCTTTTAACTGATAGTCAATACAAATTTTTCTTGTTAGGCATCCTAATAGATAAATGTGTACTGTGAGTGCAGAAGGCCCGACCTCATATATCACTGGCATGGGCACTAGGTGACATCAGTGAATCTCTCAAACAGACCATTGAAGAACTTAATAGATGCTGCATCGGTTCGAAAAAACACATTTTTGGGTGCATATTCAATGGTATTGAATGTAAAATAGGGAAAAAATCCTACAAAATCTCTTGAAGTTTCAGGTCAGTAGAATTTATCTTGTACATAGAAAAAAATTTAGCCTCAGTTTCTGCTGAAGGTATTATCTAAGAGTGGTGCAGTATGTCTGGGCTTGTCTATTATTGTGAATTTCTGTCTGTGTAAGTTCCTTAAAATCTTTTCAGAAGTCTAGTGAGTAGCGATGCTTGTGTAATGACATATTATCCTGTCATCTGATTTTCTGGAATGATTGGTTGACTGGGTAAATTAGATAACAAAGGTTGATGTCTTTTTTTTTCAATTTGGCATGAATTGTTAGTCTGTTCGTTTCTTGTAGTGCTACGTTTATGTTGGTATTGACAGAGATCGCAAGGGAGCTTTTGAGAGAACCCTCACAGCCAAAGAAATAAGAAACTGCACTAACATGAATATAACCTTGTTAGATACTGTATTTTCAAATGCCATCAGTTACATGCTGGTCTAGTAATTCAAATCTAATGAACAATTAGGCTGTCTTTTGGAACATAGAAAGTCGAGAGAAAAAAAAGGAAAGGAAAATAAGAGAAAGGGAAAGAGAAAGAGAAAGAGAAAGAGAAAGAGAAAGAGAAAAAAAGTTTTTTTCCTCTTGTTTGGATACCATCTCCATCACAATGCTCAGGGGAAGGAAAGAGATCACAATGCTCACAATTATTTTATCTTATCAATTTCCATGAGAAAGGCAATCTGCATCTCCTCTTTTGGAAAGCAAGTAAAATTTATTCAAACCAGTCTCAACATTTCCATAGGCAATCTGCATCTCCCGTGTGTGCCTATAACATATGAAGAAATTCCTTTCAATTTTCAAAAAGAATTCTCCTTTTAGCATTTCAGAGCCGCTACAGACAAGCCAAGAAAAATTAAACAAACAGAAGAGGTGCTGCCTGCCTTTAGGTTTATCTCTTGAAAGCATCTGTCATCCGATCCCGTAAGTAGTACAGCTTGGCTCTCCTCACTTTCTTCTTGTCAAGTACTTTGATTTCCTTTTGTTTGGGGAATATCTGTCAACAACAATTGTTTGAAGAGATCAAAGTCAGTCATTTGATAGTTTTTATCCTGGTTAAATACGTTTGAAACATGAGATTGGTGTAAACATTAACTCTCTCTGCATAGGAAAATTATAACTTCCACAACTAATGCTCTTCAAGTTGGTTTTGGTTTCTGTTCTGAACACCTCATTGTCATGTATTTGATTTTTAGCTTTAAGATTGCACTAGTAGAACAAAGGAAATAGGTTTTGCTATACGAGGGCTGATCCAATACGAAAAATCATTTGGTGCGAAACGTGCGAAACAACTATCTCAGCCGTCCGATCGATCGGACAACTGAGATAATTGTTTCGTTTGTTTCGTACCAAATGGTTTTTCGCATTAGCCGTGTTGCTATACGGCTATTAATATATCAGCATTTCAAGTTAGCCATGTTCATCATCAATTTTTGTGCCAATATCTTGAAAGGTTTGGTGGCTAAGATATTTAAGGAATTTCTAGGAATATATTCAACCCTAGAATCCTACAATGAGAGTACTAAACAAAGGAAATGTTTAGAAACTCTTCAGAAATTAAACAAGTTACAAATCTATAACATTTGTTTTTATGAGAAGTATTACTGCGAGTTTGCAAGTTACTTCTATAAACTGCAAAAAGAAGATCAGAAACCTTATCTATCTTTTATGCAAAATTGCCAGAACCTTTTGCACATGTAGCTGAAAAGGACTACATAACAAAATATTGGCAAAATAATCCAGAACTTGGTACTTTAACCATGGATAATTTCCTAAATATTGACACTTTAGGAAGAAGACATAGATTTGTACAAGACATGTTGGCAAATCTTTGTGAAGGCCAAAAATTACAAAAGAAAAGTAGTAAGGTCAATAAACAAACATTATGTTGTTCAAACCAGAACAAAAATATAGGAGGTTATGGTTGTAAAACTACCCCCCATAAGTAACGAAAATATCCTAAGAAATTTCGTGAGAAAAAAATTAGAATACAAAAAAGTTCTACAATAGCCAATTGAATCTCAATTCTCTGACTGCAAAACTTTCTGAACACAATAAAGAAAACCATATGAATAATTGGGCATGATACTCACAAAGGGAAAACGGATTCTATTCCAACACCGGCTACCAGTCTCCTTAATCTAAATGTTGTGTTTAGACCAGCATTACGTCTTGCAATAACTATCCCTTTCATTTGTGATACACGACGCTTGTTTTCAGGCACTTCCTGTTCATGTCTGGAATTAGAAGAGAAAGAATTGAAATCACTGAATCAGTACATATATGGAAAACGATCAACATAATACTACCACTTTCAGCTGGATTATGTAACCAGGCTTTATGTCAGATATCTCTGTCTGCTTTCACTTCTTCCACTGCTTCCATATCTAAAATCTGCTGCAAGAATCACCGTATCTAAGATAAAAGCAAAAAGGAAGTAAAGTTACTGATAATATTGGTCAGAATATATATTTTTAACAGTAACTAAGTTCAGCTATAATTAAAGAAGGGAAGCCTGATAATCTGGTTGGCTCAGTTACTACTCTGGGCTGAGGGGAAGGTAAGTCAACTAGAAGCTAGAAAACATAAGTTGGTTTCCCAGATTCGACATTTTGCAAAAGACATACTGAATCAAGTATGCAATCAACAACTGCTAAAAAGGAAAGGTGTACAAGGCAAGGGAAACACAAACTGAGTTTAAAACAGTAGATGCCTGAGAATCAGGCATTGTTGCTATGGACCTGATGGTAAAACTTGGTCCTAACACACTGGAATGGAAGTCAGCCCTCAAAATGCTCTTGTCTATTAGTGGCGAGGAACTTGTACCATGAGATGTCAAGAATCCCTTCAGAGGACTACTTTCACTCTGAAACATTAATAAAAACAGTAAAGGAAACATTTTTATGACCAATGACAAAAGCTTCCAGCCATTAGACATCTTCAGATAGATGCATTTTTATGGAAATATCTTCCAGTTAAACAGATGAAGTTTCACCACAAAAACAGGCATAACACATGAAAAACCTATTAGTGGTCGTGTAATTTGAACAAAAGAAGCTAAGATAGCAATCTCCATAACCAACTAGACAAGATAAATATAGGAATCTGGCAATAGATTCACCATAAAGCCCTGAGACCTAGAGGTGTAAGGCTTGGTTCATGACTAGGATCCCTTACCCTACGTATCAAGTGGTCAAGTTAGATGCATCAGGCAACCCTTTCTGATACTCCAAATCAGCTAGCTTTTGTAAACAAGAAAGTCTCTACCAGTTCATCACAACCCTTTCCGATCCTCTAAGCCAGCTAGTATTATAGACAAGAATCACAGGCAAACAAAAGCCTCTACCAGTTCATTAAAATGAAGCATAAAAAGGGGTGAAATGCAACACCGAGAATCCATCACAACTAGCACCTAAGAAAGAACGAAACATGAAACCTTACTTGCAACAGGACTGGCTTACGCCAATCCGGAGCTCGAGCAATCGAGTGAGTGAACAAATGCATGCTTTGGCGGCCGGAAAAGTGAAGAGGAGTGTTTGTGCACTCCAGAGAACGTTTATTCAGGAGTACCTGTTGCCAGCAGCAAAGAGACACACAAACTCAGTGAGGGGTGGCATCGAGCCGGCTTAGCTGTGATCGAACATTGCTAGTTGATTTAAATATTTCAAATTCGAGTTCGAACCCAACCTGGCCTGTTATCGATTTTGAGCTTAATAATTTTAAGTTTGAGCTTCAACATTCATTTAAAACTTTTTAAAAAGTACATTTATCGAGTTTGAGCTCCAACATACATTTAAAACTTTTCAAAAAATATATGTCAAATAAATTATATATAAAATTATGCATATATTTTACATAAAATTGGACATGACCTCTACTTAAAATTGGGTATAAGGGTGGTATCGAATCCTACTAAGTCCGAACCTTCCTATGTTCGAGCCAAGCTTGATTTAAATATTTCAAACTCGAGTTTGAGCCGACCTTAGCTTCAAGCCTAAAATTGTAATCGTGCACGAGCCTAATAATTTTAAGCGAGTTCGAGTTTAACCTACATTTAATACTCTACATAAAATATATGTCAAATAAATTATATATAAAATTATGCATACATTTAAAAAAAAAATGATAGGGGAGGTTCGGGATTGAATCTCAATAATGGATTAGAATGCACCAATATTAATCTTTTTTACCCCAAATGTTGTCTAGCTTATTTTGTAATTTTTTAATTTGGTCATAAATTTACTATGGCCTCCTTAGTGCCCTTGGTTGAAAATTTATATTCTATGAAAAACTAGAAATGTTTTTCCTAGGATATATATTTCCAAAAAAAACCTTTAAATAAAATCCTATTACTATTAGTGACTGACTAGAAAATTACAATAAATATTTTAAAATTTTCTTAGGAAAATCAAATGAACCTTTTATTGCCTCTTCTAGGGAAATAAATAAAAATTAATAATCAATCTAATATATTACTATACTTATCGATAATTTTTTAATCAAAAAAATATTAAACACAAAATTGCTATGAAAATTGCCTCATGCAAAAAGTATTACAGCATCAACTGTCAAATATTTATTCAAAAATTTTCGATACAGTTTTCTAGCCCATCTTGGCAGGAAAATCTTACTTAGAAAATTATATGATTTTTTTAATAAGAATTTCCAATTTAAAAAAAAATTCCAAAAAACATGAGGCACTACTAATCCCTAGAAACGTATTTCTACTAAATATGTCTTTTCAACATTTCTTGAAAAAACCACTAATAGTCCCTAGAAACATATTTCCACTAAAATGTCATTTCAATTTCTTCAAGAACCATGAGAAAGGGACAACCGGAGTTTAAGAAAGAGTTTTTTTTTTACTTGTTTATGATATCGTACATGCGGAATCGTCTTTTCGCGCAAGGGGGGGGGGGGGGGGGGGGGGGGGGGTGGGGGCTTTAACTTAGGTCTCTTTGGTTTTTTGTCGAGACGACGCGGAGGGAAGGGGTCTAACTGCGCTAGTGAGGACCTGTCGTTGGGGATGATGACTGCGATGGAAGTGGCAACGACAGAAATAGAGGTGAAGGCAGATGAGGAGAGGAAGAAATCAAATCGAGCAGTGGCGAAGGTGGCCGGCGAGCAGTTGTCGATGGCGACAGAAGCAGCCACAACAGTAGACGGGAGGGCTCGACGGTGACGAGGGGAGGAATAATTTTTCTCCCCTCGCTCTCACTCTCGCTCCCGCTCCCCCGCTCCCGGTCCAGACTCTCGAGCCCGTTAACAAGCTGATTCACATGCTTTCGAACTGAACCATGGTTTGGTCGAGCTCGGCTCGTTAACTCTAATGAGCCTTATCAAGTTCGAGATCCAAATAAATCGAATCAAACCGAGCCAGAACTGAGCCGATCTCGAGTTGCTTGCGAACCGGCTCGGTTTGATGCCACCTCTACACACCAGTAGAATGTTGGACCTGTTAACCAATTTCTGCACCCGACCCAATTTGTCTTCGTAGTCCGAAGGACCCAGTGCTAGGTCATAACTCGGGAAAATACCTATATTTTAAACTTATTTGCCAAAATATCCAATTTTAACTGAGTCAAAATATATATTTACCACGTTGGATGGTTCAACAATGCTTTTGCCAATGAAGTGCTCTCTTTAGTTGGGTATTTCCTCACAAATATTTAATTCTTTTGGAGTATTCTTCTTCACCATGATTTTTGTCCTCACCATTGTGAAAATGGGATTTTGGTATGAAATAGGTGTAGGAAGGCATTTAGAAGAAGAAAAACAAACCCTTTTTTGGATTTGAGGGCAAGAAACCAAGGAAGTCGAGGCAATCCGAAGGGAAAAAGAGTTTGAAATGGAAAAATGCAGTCAAAATCATTTAAAACTCTTAAACTTTTTATGTTGTACCCTTAATGATTGATCAATAGTTCGACATGGTGATTCACTTAACAATAGTTCTCGGCTTCTCCTCATTATTCTTTTATTTTTTTCTTAAGGGCCTTTTTGAAACCCACAAAAACGAAAAGAAAAGAAAAGGGGAGAGTTATTTTTTGTTGTTTGGCACTAGAGAATCATTAAGAGAAAATAAAATAAAAAAGAAAGTCATTTTATCTCTTAGTTAATAAATTTTATCTCACAAAAAGATGAAATTTGGAGAAAAAAGAAAAAAAATAGAAATTTAAGAGAAAATTTTAATCATAAAAAATTTAAAATATTACTAATTTTCTTTTCTTTTCTATTTTCCACTTATATCCAAACAAAAGAAACTATATTTCTCTTCAATTTTCTCTCTAATTTTCCTTGGGTATCCAAATAAAGAGGAAAAAATTAACCTCTTTTCTTTTCTTTTATCTTTATCTTCCTCTCCTCTTCCTTTCTTTTCTCTCCACTTTCCGTGTTCCAAATACAACCTAAATTTTCTTAAAGTGGGGAAGCGGAATCCTAATACTCGTCCCATAAAATTTCTTGAAAAATTGATGATACCATAACAATGACTTCATCGGTTGGATTCAAATCACGATCTGGTGGCCAAGTCCAGTTTACATAGTGCTTAGGATGTCTTACTTCTTATTGGAATTCGATTTCGTATTATGGAACAAAACATTAAATTACTGGTTCGAAAGCTGTCTAATGCTGAAGTTAAAAAAATGATCACTACTACACATATTCTTTTATTTGGAGACTTGCTTTTGCATGCATCAAATGAAGCTACCTGCAACATCTTGACACATATTACAAACTTAGCAATTCAAGATCTTAGTTGCTTTCAAAGCATTAATTTTCTTCAGTTGCTCAGCTGTAAGTAGGGAGTTTCTAATCTCCAATTTGTATAACCCATGTAAACTCATTTCAGCACAAAAGCAACGGATCAAAAAGCTATCTGTGAGATTTAGATATATCAATCCTAATAGGAAAAACATATGAGAGCCTAAATGAATCCATACGAACACTTACCCAACTTTTACAGAAGAAAATACAAATTATACCATTGTAGATCATGTCTCTTCATTCTGCTTATCTCATCCTGGTCTGTTTCATCTTCTCCTTTGAATGAGAAGAAAAGAGGAGAGGGAGACAAAAAAAGAAATATAAGAGAAGAAGGGAAAAAGGTGCAAACGATAGATGGTTGGCGAAGAAGAGATCCCACAGATTGAACGATATAAATCTCACGTATTCAAATACAGGTAGTTAAAAAAATAAAAAAAAAACAGAAGAGAAAAAACGAAAACTAAACTTATTAAATGGAGATCGCTATTTCTTCTTGTACTCATTGCATTTTCCCACGAGATGGATCAGGCGACTTTGGTACCGTCTCCTTTGGCGGAACTCGGCCTCTAAGCTCTCTCCGAAACTTTGCCGGTGCCGGTGGCGACAAGGTTCTGTATGGTAAACCAGAAATGTTACTTATATCCTGTAGCTCTCTGAAGTATGAATGCAGAATGGAAGAGAAGAAAGAACAGGAATCCAAGATCATTTCAACAAACATGCATGAGATAAGGACGAGGAATCGCCATGCTTGGAGTCATCAACAAGCTACGATTTCTGAAGTAATATCTCTGTTGCAGGATAGCTTATTCTTATCCCAATTGATTTTTTCCTGAAGATTGAAGACATACCTCTGGTGACTTCCGGAAGAGAAGAGTAACAAGAGGAAACACAGGCGCAGGAGTGCCATCAGCGTCCTCATCTCTCTGTTGGTGAATTGCAGGAAACGAAAGTGTGACTCACGAAATGGGGTCTGGGTTCTTTTGAAGTCGGAAACAGAACCCGATGGGATACTGCGACTGGTGTGAAAAGGGAGGACTTTGGAAGAAAAATCGACACGTAGAGCCTAGAGTCTATTCGTCGCAGGGCCTGGGGTCTAACACGTAGAAATGTACTCTTGATCAAAGTTGGAAATTTCATTGCGACCACGGAAGAGAAGACCGGAAGGGATCCAAAATGGTGGCGTCTGTTCCTTTCCAAAGTGCAAAACCCCAATGAAGACCGGAAGGGATCCAAAAAGGTGGCGTCTGTTCCTTTCCAAAGTGCAAAACCCCAATGGGGGTGGGGGGTCAGTCGACGTTGAAGTTGCAATGAAGTTTACCCGTACGAAGTAGTTCATTCAATGAAGCTGTTAATAGTATACCAGCGCCAGCATTATATGAAAAACGTACGTAATCATTCACTTGAAGCCATCGTTCGTGACGCGTCTTTTCTCCCCTGAATTTTTTTTTTCTCTCTCGTGCTATATTCTCTGTCTCGGTCTTCCTCCCCCGATTTTTTTTCTTCTCCCTCTCTCTTCTTTCTCTCGTCTTCGTACTCCCTTCCGCTTCTTCTCCCTTTGTCGTCTTCGTATCTCTTATCCCTTCTCATCGTCTTCGCATCTCTTCTCTCTTCATCGTCTTCGCATCTCTTCTCCCTTCATCGTCTTTGCATCTCCTCTTCCTGTCTCTCTCGGCCTCCCTCTCCCTTCTCCCTCTCTCTCTTATCTTGTCCCCTAAAACTCCTTCCGATTTCCTTCGATTTTTCCATTTCAGCATCAATTTCTTTGATTATACTTTGATTTCCCTTGATTTCCCCATTTGGCTTCGATTTCCCCATTGGGTTTCGATTTTCCCAAAGGTAACTCTAAACCCTAATTTTTTTAATTAATTTATTGTTGTATTTGATTTAATCTTAATTTCTGTGTGCGGTATTTGTATTTATTGTTTAGTTTCTGCAGGATTTCAGGATATAGGGTTAGGGTTTATGGTATTTAGGGTTCTATTTTGTCTTTATAGGGTATAATTTTAGGTTTAGGGTTTAGGGTATTTAGAGTATGGTTAAGGGTATTAGGGTTTATGGTATTTAGGATTTAGAGTTTTTTTTTTAAAGCGCAGTCAAGGCAAGGTTAATAAAAGTTAGGGTTTAGGGGTTTAGAGTCCGGGTTATAGGGTTTAGGGTTCGGGGTTTTTAGGGGGTTTAGTGTAAAATGTTTATGGTTTAGGTTATGGAATTAGGGTTAGGGTTAAGGGTTTAGGGGCTAATGGAGTTAGGGTTTAGGGTTAATAAAAGTTAGGTTTAGGGTTTAGGGGATAATGGAGGGTGGGTTTAGGGTTTAGGGGGCTAATGGAGTGTGGGTTTAGAGTTTATGGGGCTAATGGGTGGATTGAGTCCAGTTCAAACTAGGCTAAGTCGCCTACATGGGCGTCCATTAGCCAATGAAACCCGACCCCCATCATTGACGGGGTACGATCGTAGTGACTATGAAGTCATATGGGGTTCTACCAGGGGTGTTCGGTGAATTTGGAATTGATGAGTGTGTTTTTGTATTATTCTAGTCACCTGCAATGAAATTAGTTTGATTAATTTGTAAATGTTATAGAATGTTATTGAATAATTTTGAAGTGTTATGGAATGATCTTGCCATGTGGTGAAGAGACTCGAATGGGTTTATATATCCACCACGTGGTTTGTTTTTTAAGTGGTTATTTGTGTTTTCGTATGTCCCTAGTTACTATGACGGGTAAAGGTTGTCTGATAAAGTTTTTTCCATGAGGACCATCTCGGATTTAGATTCTAAATGGCTGGAAGAAGGCAACAAATTGCTCGATCATATGAATCGGAAGATGATGATTTAGGTGATGAGCTTGGTGGAGGAGGTGATGAGGTTCGATTAGCAAGTGTAAATGATGATGAAGATAGCGATGATAGAGAAGGTCTTGTGGATATCAACAAACATTCGGAGGTAGCGTGCATTAGAATCCACAAGAGCCGCACAATTTCGAGATGCCATAGCGACTGGCACTTGGAATGATTATTGATGGTTGTATCTTATTGCTTTTGAATATGTATTTTGTCTTTCATTTAACCATTCCTTGGTTGGTTAAAATTCTGATGATTTACTTCTACACAACTTCAGTAGGAGGCATAATACATAATCTTGGCCATGCATTCGTTTGCACATGTCACCAAAGATTGATTTTCTTGGGTGTCGGCCTAGTATTTCTTTTTGCTTGGACAACAAAGATACCTGCTTTCACTGCCATGTGAATGGGATTGAAGAATGCCGCTAACCCAAGAGACTTGCAATAGGGAGTGATAGATAAAATCACTATCTCAACTCCATCTTGAGTTGCCTGAAATTATAATCAAGAAAGATGAAGGGACATAAGGATATAAGGGAAGATAAGTCTATGTGAAAATGGTGGATTAAGTGTGAAAGAATGACTATCTAAAAATTTGGCTGGACCTTGCAACGGTAGGAAAAAATGGATTTCACAAAGCTACAACTTATATGCCATAAATGTTTTTCTATACGGATGGATACTCATCATGGAAGGTTCCTATTCAACCTAGAAAAATCAATTGCTACTTGTACTCCTATAACTAAGCACTAATACAAAAAAGAAAATGAAGCTTAGATTAAGAAACAATAAAAGGTTCATATAGATTGTAGGTTGTTTTGATCATCTGCTTAGTCAATAGCAGTGACAATATTTATACTAAATCCACTAAAGCTCTTGTAAACTACAATGTTGGAGTACATTAAGAAAAAATCAGGAAACCGATAAACAAGTATCTCTATTGCTGTTCTTAATTAGCTTCAGTAGTCGGTACTGTTGCTCTCTGCAACTCGTGATAACCCAATTGGGAGAATCGAAACCCGTCGCATTAAAGCATCGCTGCAACGATGACGCAATAAACAGTATAAAGTGGTTTCGAAATAACTCTCGAATCATCATTATCACCTTTTCTGACTCTCTCCTTATCTTTCTCGCTGCTTGCAGATCATAGTCTGCTTTTGGCATATTCGTCTCTGGTCTCCTCCACTGCAAGCGTGCATAGGAGAGACAAAACCCAACTGCTCTCGCTTCAATTGCACGTCAGAGAGAAGGCAGGCTCGCTCATGTAGGACTAAAGCGAGAACTGGATAGTGACGGGTCATGAGGCATTTAGTAGACGATCGAGTTTCCAATTTGAGGTGGCGGCACTGAGATCAGTATAATCCTTCACAACCCGGAGATTTATTTTTATTTTTTGTGTTTTTTCTCTTCTATTCAGAAAAAAAATGAGCAGGTTGAACTGCATTCTTCGAGGTTTTTCATCCATACAACTGAGCATAATCCCTGGAAATTATTCTGTTTTAATCGGAAGAAACTGCGAAATGGATTACGATGTCGCTGTTAAAATAATAAATCTATTATCTCTCTGGGTTTTCATGGATGAATATCCTGTTTTTCAGAGCAAAATCAGACTTTTAACAAGAAATGAAACCTTAGTTATACCTTATGCGAAACTTGTAACGTCAAATTACTCCAAAAAGAGCACAGAGAAAGGATAAATGAAGAGGTTGAAATTGTTTTGCATAGCTATGACAGGTAAAACTAAGATGGATCTTAACCGATATTAATTGCATTCTTTTTCTCCGCTGAAGACAGATCATCCAACTTTGCTACTGGATAAGGAAAATTTACGAAAGGCAGTGACTATCACCATCATCAATGGAATCTCGGACCCTTATCACCATCACCGTCAACTGGAGAGAGAAACAAAAATAATCATCTAGAGCATCAGTACAACCTCACAGCTGCCTTTGCTTTGAGAGAAGAAATCATGAGGGATACGACAGAAGCAGCACTTTTGGTGGAAGCTGAGCTGATAAACCCTGTTAATGCTTCTTCTGAAATCCTCTAGTTGTAGCAGAAACGGGGACAGGCAAATTAGTGGTGATCAATTGTTTTCTTGAAAAGGAGCCTATTTTACTCTTCTTTGATGTTTCAGCTTGCAAAGTAGAGGAAAAGTATCAAACCCTAATTCGGTAAGATCTCACCAAAACTTCTATTTACTCAAGCTGCTTATTAGTTCAAGATATCCGAGTTTCAGCAACTTGGTTTAAGAAATATGAGAGTAATTATTATTATTGCCTAGCCAGTGTTATGGGATTACTATTATAAATATGCCCAGTAATCTGACTACGATTTTTTCGTAAGAGTTCTTATTCAATTCTAAAGAACCACAGTGATTTGAAGCCAAGAGCTCCACCCTCTTACAAATCTTACTCAAAGAGGAGATTTTCGAGTAGAAGAAGATCAAGTTTCAGATTTCTCCTATGCAGAGTTTCATCTTTCAGATAAAAAACCTGAAACGGAGAACAAACTAACCCACCTGATTTAGAGGAAAAGAAACAAGAACCAGAGCTCGCTTTTGCCAAAGAGAAGACAATGGCAGACATGCGTTTGCATGCTGATCAATTTTGTGTCCCCTAGTTCTCTTCTGTTTCTGCTTTTTCTGTAGTTTTTTTTCTTCCCTCCTTCCTTGCGCGTGCCTGCAACAGAATAGGAAACAAAGAAACACATCGTGCACGTAAAAGTAAAAAAGTAATAAAAATAGCAAAGAAAACGAATAAACCAGGAGGAATTCGTCGGCCAGTTTGGATGGTAAGATCAGAGAGCAGAAATCTAGGGTTATGAAAAAACTCTACCGAAAGGGTTCTCATTTCTTTGAGAATAGAAGGGATCTGTGTTGTGAAGCCAAATGGAAATTCCTCTTCCGAGGAAAAAGAAAACAGACACATGAAGGAGGGAAGGGCTGTAGATGGGGTCTGTCATCAATCACCACTGACCGACTGGGCCGGTAATTTAGTTAGCTTTAATGTTCGTCGTTCCAAAGGAGGGGGATTAATGGCTTTCTGATTACTACTTTTGGGACCATTTCTTCCGGCCAGAACTGAGAACCCTGCTTTTCATCAGTCTTATCTTCAATTTTCTGATAAATTTCCCCCTCTTTTGTCCTGCGAAAAGAGAACTGAAGGTTTCTGCTGTTTAAGCTTCGTCGAACACCTTTCTGCAAGTTCAGGCTTTGAGAAGTATCTTCCCATTTGATGGATTCTGCATGGAAAACGAACAAGAAAAAGCTTTCTTACAGTTACCTATGCATAATCCAATACCCGTTTCTTATTATCGTATATAAACAGCAAAGGGCTCCACTTGTTGTCTCCTTTACGCGGAGTTGGAGAAAAGAAGAGAGTTTATAGTATTTCGTTCAGTTCAAATTTCTTTCCAGATTGATATTTCGCTTTCTTTTCCGAGGGACAAAAGTTGTTTTTCTTCTCAAGATCTTTGACGCCATAGATTCTACGTAATCTGGTGCAGCTAGAACGCTATTGTCAAGAAACTCCATGGAGTTACAGGAGTGCAAGTTTCTCTTCTACTGCTGAGCCGGAAAGCAAGCACCAGCGATGAGGATGAGCAAGAAACTCATCCTATTGCTCAAAGCGCCTGTGTTTGGAAATCTTTCACAAGGATATTAACTAAAATCAATCTCAAAAAGATGCCAAACTCAAATGGTTTCAGAGATATCAGCTCTACATAGTTGAAATTCTACAAATAGAACTTCTGCTTAATTTTTACCTCATACTGAAGAGTCTTTAAAAAAGAAGAAGAAGAAGAAGAAACGAGCTTTCCAAATTGACGATCAGCTAAAGAAATTCAGAAAAATTCTTGCCTCCCATGGCAAATTATTTCTGAATCTAATCTTTGGGATCTTAAGTTTCAACCATGACCACATCCATGGAAAAGCTCAGTTTGTTAACTAGAGCAGAAAGAAGAAGAAAGAAAATCAAACAAAGCATCTGAGCATTGATTCCTACACAATTCTGGGCAAAGTAGAGGATTCCTGGTCAAAAAAGAGATCAAATAAGAACACTAGGAAGCACAGACTATTCCATTTGTGGGTGAAAATATAGTTCTGGATAATAAAACAGATCATAACACCTCCGTGATCACTTCTTTTCTTATTCTGACATGTTTTGGGAATTTTTCTGCTTTTCACCTGCGAGTCTTCAAGAAGGGAAACACAATATGTAGAGAAAATAAGAAAATAAAACTGGAAAAACAAGCTGCTTTTCTTCTTTACATGTTCTGTCTTCATCTTTCTCCTGGAATCCTGCAACAAGAGAAAATTAAAGTGTAATTGCTTAAACTTGATTAAGAATAAAAAAGAAGATTGTTTTAGATCCAAACAGGAGATATCAGCTTTTCTCATCTGGATTTGCCAAGAGTTTAATTTTCCCCTCCTTTTTTTTTTTCTGTAATTGCTCAAATATTTCCTTGACAGTGTGTTTCTTTGAGCCTAGAAAACTTACTTTTGTGCTTCACTCTGAGAAATTAGTTGGGATGAATATTCATGAGTAATCCTTAATAAAAATATTATGGGTAATTAACTTTGTGATTCAGCATTCGAAATTATTAAACAATCAACTTCAATTTTCTTGGGTTCAAAGACTGTCAAGAACTGAATTACCCTAATTTTTTAGGCTATGTGGTTATTAGATCAATCAGAACCTGTAAAAATTGAAATTGCATTCATGTGGGACAAATTTGAATGAATTACCCTAATTCTATCTCTTGCCAATAAGGCATCAACTCATCAAAACCTGTTTAAGGAAATACTCAAAACCTAATACTAGAAATTTGAGCCTTGCCCTTGTAAACTACTGGTGCAAAATATTTTCAATCACTTATATGGGGTATCTTAGAGAAGCTTATATAGGAATTTTTATGAGGACTAACCTTTGATTGTCTCAAACATAAGATGAATTTTGTTGGAAATGTGAAATTTTTGAGTAAAAAGAGTACGAGAAATTACAGTTAAGGGACCTCTCTCCATTATTTATAATTTAAATAATATTAAAAATCATAATCATTTCCTTTAAACCCTAGTCATCTAATTTTTATATTAAAACACTTCCTTATGCTCTTCAGTATTTGAAAAGCAATAGCTTCACTACAAGCAGTTCTAAGAGGTTACTTTTCAAGAAGAAGCCGACTGTTTGCAGTAGAAGTCTCCATAGTTGAAAGCACTAGATCTTGAACTCCTCTCTCCATGGAATTTCTGCTGTGAAAGAGTTTATTTCCTTCCTGTCTACGCCTGAAGCCTGCCATTGTTTTTTATCTGCTAAGATACACAATCACTTAAGAAATGGTCTTTCCTAAGCTATTCAGCACAATTTGTTTTTTAATTTTCTGAATCACAGGCCTCTCTTATCCAATTCAATTTCTTCAGAAAATATAGGCCTATTGTAATTGGATAAATGTTGAGGTTTACTTATAGTATTACTTGTGAGTCTTTATCAAGGAATCTGTTCCACTTGAGCATGCTTGATGCTTCTAAACCCATCTTCTTCCCCTTTTTTGGTTTTCTTTTCTACTGTCATAGTGATTTAAGGATAACAGTTTGCGATACAGAATTGCCGTCAGTGTCACGATCGTGATCGTCACCATCGACATAGCCACCATAATCACTTACATCGTTTTCTTTGGCAGCAAGGCTGTGTGGATAGGACCAGATGGGAAGGGGAGAGAGAGATAGATAGAGAGAGAGAGGCATTACGCACTGTATCATCAAATTTCTTGTTGGTTTTGGAGTTAGCTAATGGGTTTTTGTGTTTGATTTGGAAGCACCAGGGAAGATATAGACGATGCCAGTGAGAATGAGATCAGAAGTGATAGGTAGATAACTAAAGATTCAAAGAGAACATAAATTTCTCTATAAAGCATTTATTTCTTCTCCTTTGCCAGTGAAAATGACAGTGGAAAAGGTAAAAACGATTAAAGCAAAGATAAATGAGAAGAACAACGCGCATGCATCCCATGAATAATACAAAGTGAGGCAGGAAAGTAAAGAGCTGCACGTCTGTCTCTACCAATATTGTGCACTTACACCATCTTTATGACCCTTTCCCTTCCTTCTTAGATGCCACTTTTTAAATATTCTTCTCCTTCCTAGTTTGCAGGCCTGCATGAGAAGAGTGGACACATGAAAGCAACAATTAACCATTAGCTCTGGTCAGAAAAAAGACTCAGATGTGGGGAGAAGGAAAAGAGAGATCAAGCTGTTCGAATGGTGACAATTCCTCGCCTGTATACTCGTTGAATTCATCCGGGACTAAACTGTTAGAAACAGCAAATTCTTGGGTAGGAAGAAGCTCAGAATGTCTTAATTATACAAATGTATGCAACTTCATAATTGAAAAGCTCTAAGCCCTAATCCAGAAAACATCAATTATGGACTGAATAATAGTGAAAAACACGACAGGAGACCACCAAATTGTGCAATAGGAGATCAAATCATTAGTGATTGAGGTATTCTAATGTCTGGATTCTGAAGTTGGAACTTCTAATTAATTGGAGCTCGTGGCCCTGATATCCATTAATGGATCTTTTCCAATTTTTTGCTTTTCTTTTCATATCCGTGAGTGAATAAATATGCTTAAGGCCATTAAGGAAGATGGAGAAAACTGCCTGAATTCAAGCCGACTGGTGTTAAGAAATTTAGTTGTCTAACTATTGAACAAGAAGCACTTATAATTTTACAGTAAAAGAATTACATTTATCTCTTTTGTGATTACAGATCGAAATGTACAATTCACAGTTTTTTTCAGGCTTTGGCAACTTTGAAATGGGATGCTGGGACTGAACTAACAAAATATACATCCAGAAGATGGTTTCTTGTCTTCTTTCCCGGCAGGCATCTCGTACATACAACGCCGAGAATTCAGTGAGTTGCCTCCACCACAAGAAATAAACTTGTACTTCTTTTTCCTTCTTTTTTTTTTTTTTTTGGTTTTTCATTACTGCTAGTTAATTCTTAATTTTTAGTAGTTTGCTCTAATCAAACGATTGGTTTTAGTAATTGAGGATCTCAGGGTTTTCAAGTTGAATGTTGCTGGGTTTGTTTTTTTTCCTGAGAAATTCTTCCAAGCCGATTAATTGCTTCCTCTCTGGGGATCAGCGCCTCATTTGGAGTTGGTGGTGTCAACTGAACAGAAGAGTTCGGCCATCAGTATCTTGGGATAGACGCCCCTACCCTTTTCAATGAGTGTTATCGAGTGATTCTATTAACTCTTCGGCAAGTTATCTTCTTCTGCTGTAAACCCTACAGAAGTTTTGGAGTTAGCCCCTCTTCTGCGGCTTTGGAATCAACACTCCTTTTTGCACCCAGAAAAAAAATGAAAGCCGACGTTTTCTGTTTCTCCAGAACTATTTTAACACCAAAGAAACCAACCAAAAGCTCTGAGAAGAGATGCTCATGAGGGATAAGTTTTATGGTTCTTCGATTACATCAGCAGACAGAAGGAAGTGAGTTTTTTTTCTGGATTGAGAGTCTAGGGTTTAGGTTTTTACTGGTTGTAAACAGAAAAAATAAATGTTTTGAATATCTTCTCTTCTGAAACCACGACAACCTACCACTGGTGGTGGATTGTTTGATGAAGAAATCATTTTACTGCCACTCCAGTAAAAAAAAAAGAGACTGTAAGGTTTCCAGTAGTAAGGAATCCATTACTGCTGCTACAGAGACAAGAGACTGAAAGGTTTCCAGTAGCTCCTTTACAGCAGAACAAATTCACTGCTGTTTTTATTTTCCCCACAGACTAAAATTAGCTTGCACAGAACTCAGAACCAAAGACACTAGAGACTAATTCTTTTTCATCTGTGTAGACTGGAAGTGTTGCAGATTGCTAAAAAAAGCTTTTGCAGCCATGGAAAAACTTGAGATTAGTTTGCAGCCTTTGCTTTATGAGTCCTAATTTGAGAAGAACACCAGTCTGTGCACTCATGCTGCTTGATACCCAGTTAAGATGAAATCCTCCTGTGTCAGAAACTGCTTGAAGATCAAGGATTGGGATCTTTCCATCTGAAGTTAACTAATACATATTTCTTCCCTGCCAAATGGAATATGGATAATTTGATTGAGATACTCCACAACCCTAGATGATTCAACTTGTTCCTCGCAAAATCTTCTGTCCAGTTGGCTCTGCAAACTCATGTGGTCCTCCCTGTAGTGAAGGCTGGTCCCTTACCTATGAGGCATCTCTTACACACCCATGTAGGAAAGCTTCCTGGGGATCTGACAGCGACTTTGTTGAGCCACATAAAGAACTTTTTTCTTACCATTTACAATCAGTAATTATAAATGAAATTAACATGTAAAATTTAACTGTACCACCTCTGATTTCCTACTGGTAGTCAAATTAATATGACAAGGATGGGATGAATGATGGCAGCCCATATTCTTAAAAAAAACATCCTTCACCTTGTTGTTTAGCCTTCAAGGATTGTATTTATGAGACTGTAACTGCCATTGCCTGCAATATAAGGGAGAAAAAAAATCTGAAACAAGTTTTACAGCTTGAAGTCTTGGTGATTGAGCTGTTTCCCTTTTCCTTCATTCAGTTTAAACAGAATTTGGCAGCTCTAGTATTAGAATTCACAACTTTAAAGACTTGAAGGTGTCTTTTTACCCTAGATCAAATTGAGCTGTAAATTGTCTTCCACTTACACAACTACTTGCTGATCTTTCGAAGGAGGATATGTCCCTGCTCGGATAACATAATTTTTTGCTAATTAAGTTGCATTTGGAAAAAGAATCATTATTCAACTAAGCTTCAAACGGATGTCACCGTCGGAAATGTAACGATAGAATCATCGCAGTTGAAATGTAGGAGATAATCGACAGAGACAGGGATGACCAAACCACCTTATTCATTAGGGTAGTGGTATGCATCTATGTGATGACAGAGTGGTGTTAAATGCCGACTAGACCAATTATTTGATAGGTGTGAATCTGCTCCACTTGTTTACAGATGCGCCATACCTTTTCCTTTTTCTTTGATTGAGCTTTTGTTTTCAGAGTTCTGGCATCTTCTCTTTCCGAAACAACATAGATGCTTCATTAAGTTCATTCTCCTACGAGACCTGTTCTCTCACTCGAAATTCTGTTCTTTCAGTTGCCCGAAATTTGGAGGTGAGCAACTCTTGATGGTGGAGGATCCATGGCCATCTGTCAAAAGGCATTTCAAGTGAAGCTTGATCTTTTTTAAGATGGTTGCATCAAATTTTCTTTCACAAGTAAGTTTTTTCGATACCTTGTTGGTCTAGCTGAAGGATAGTTCAGGACTATAGCAGAAAGAGAAATGTGCCTTGTCACTATATTTTGCTTAAAATGGGGTAGAATTTGCCCCTCTTTGATATTCACTCGTCAATCTTGCCTGTTGTGATATATTAGTGCAGAAAACTTCAACCTTGTTTTCGTTTCATGGCATGAAATTGAACAAGTGCTTTGGGGATATCTGTGATTTTTCTCTCCTAAAGGAAGCAATAAATTTCTGTATAAAACCAGGAAAAGAAAGACAAGTTCAAGGCCTAGGGTAAAACCCCAAGAGATTATCAAGTTCAATTGTAGTACTTGGTCTCGGCCTGATTTCTTGACAGAAGTGTAACTGAAACAGAAAACAGAAAAACAACAGAAGTAGGGAAGTAGCTTAAGGTGAGTTTCACGTATTTTCATATTTTTTGCAAACTATACTTGCACTGAAGTTCCCCTATGAATTAGTATTTTCATAATTCAGCTTCCATATCTCATTAATTCAGCATGGACAGAAGATAACCTATATATTGCATAAAATACTGAAAGAAATGGGAGCAAATCATTCAGAAAACATGTATATCCAGTATAAGAGGTTTTTCCTCAAACAGATGGAAGGATGCCAAATTTGTGCTCTGGTTGCACCGGGAAGAAGAAGATTATCATGATGATTACATCGAATCTGCAGATGTAGTTCATGCAATTCCAATTAATGCAACCGACAAGAGACTAACTGGTACCAGATTGGCTCTAAAATACAATTCTCTGAGTTATTGGTTTTTAAACACTAACAAAGAGACAACTGTGAGGATGATCAGGAATTCCAGGGAGAATGCTTTTCCAACCAAGCAAGAAGGTGGCGCCAATGATGGAAAGATCGCTAAAGGATCCTCAAGTTCAAGGCCATGGTCGATGCTCAAGGATCCGCGGATCGTTCGGGTTTCTCGTTCTTTTGGAGGAAAAGATAGGCACAGTAAGGTGCGCACCATGAGAGGACTGAGAGACAGGAGAGTAAGGCTTTCAGTACAGACTGCAATTCAGTTATATGATCTTCAAGATAGGCTTGGCCTTAATCAACCAAGCAAAGTGGTGGATTGGCTTCTCGCAGCCGCTCAGCAGGATATCGATCAACTTCCTCCTCTTCCCATTCCTGTAGAGAATTTCATGCAGTATGCTCAACCCATGGTAGTTTCTCATGAATTTCATTCATCTCAGGCAGCTTCCAGTTCCTTCTTCACTGCAAATAATGGGTATACGAAGAATAGTGGCGCTCCAGCTTTCACTCTATTCCCGGGAAAAGAGACTAGTAAGCTGGAGACCAATGTCATCAAAGAAAATCCAACAAGCCCAGGCAAACCAACATTCTGGACCTCGGATGCTCCTCAGAGAACTAAATTTAAAGAAACTGGAAGAGACACAGTGAGTCATGACAAAACCAGTTGGATCAAACGAGGTGAAGAAGAAGGACAGATTGAACTTCATGGCGGACAGTTAGGTCTCAGTTCTATTTCCAGGCAAAGTCAGTCTTCTCTCCCTGGATTACTTCCATACGCTTCCTATTATCACTGGGATTCCTCTGCAAATCCGTGTGTATCCCATGTAGGAGGAAGCAGCTATTCATCTCAAACAGAAGAACCACACATTGCTCTATCTTCCTCGTCTCTACTTTCTGGACCTCAGCTTCTGCTATGCCCCTCGGGCATGGTGCCATCCATCTTTCCTCCCTATGTTAATGCCTCCACAGACTACGACCCGAAATACATCAACCATTTTCAGATGCTGAGTTCCAGTTCACAAAACATGCTGCCGAACTCCTTCGCCACCTCCCTGTATTCGATCGCGCCTGCCGTGAGGCCCTTCCAGGTGAATATTGCCGCGAAGGACCAGCCTTCCGGAATCGACCATGAAAGTCATTCAGGGGACAGGCTCAAAAGCGACTTAGGGGATCCTAATGCCCTCACGTCGACCTCCTTCCTCGATGATTGAAAGCTATTGCGGCATCAAATCGGTCTCAGTTTCATGTGAACACAGGAGGGTCAAATGAAGAAGAACTGTAAAAATGGAAGCTTTGAACGTTCACGTTGAATGGCCCTCGCAGTCGTCTGTTTTGAGCCGTGGGGAAGACGAAGTCATGGTCGGAAGACACTTCTGTCACAGGCTGCAGTGCCTGATCTGCCAGCTCTTGCAGTCACAATTTTCGTTGGCTGTTTTTGCAGAAGTCTAAGCTTATAATTTATTCTCGTCATGATTTTTTATTATGTCATTTATATAGTAAAACCAGATCATAAAATCTTTCGGAAACCACCTTTGACATGAAACTGTGTAACAGGTATTCAGCTGGCTAGCTAGCAATAAATCGCTTGTTATCTTTCTCTGTAATAATACTTTCGTTTTAATAAATTTCCGTTCTTAAGCACAGTGCGCTCTCTCTCTCTCTCTCTTCAAGAAAAGTGAGATGAATTTAGTTGATAACTTATCTTTGTAGGCTAGAGATTCATTCTTCATATCCTTCAGATAGCAAAGCTTCAGACTTGAATGAAAACCAGTCTCGGGTCAGTCCAGTGATCAAGAATGAATCTTTTCGTGTTTTGATTTGATATATTATACAGTAAAGAAAATGCTGTTCAGTGTTGCCACACTCACTCTTTGCTGACAAGCTGACTATAAACTCTATTTTTTTTTCTGAAAACACATTCCTGCATTACGGTAGCAGTTAAACTCTGGTTTTGATTTGTTATACAATATAAAGTAAACCCTCAACTTTTTAGAGCTGACCAGTTCAGTTGGAAGCTAATGATCATCCCCATTTTTGCACAGACAGAAGGTTGTGGAAAGAAGAGAAAGGACAAGGGGAAGATTGCACTGGATCCAAGAAATAAAAAGAGAAAACAAGACAGATGTAGGGTTAATCACCCAGGAAGTTGGCATAGATTAAGAAGAGGATTGAGGGTGGTCCTTGAAAGAAAAGGTTAAGAAATGAAAAGATCTTAAAGGATGGTGGTCCCTTCTATATCTCTCTCTTTGGATGGGGAAGGGGGAGGTCTCCTACTTTAATGTGGTCCAGTTGATATCTTCATCAAACCAAATTGTCTGGTCTAGTGCAGACATTGTCTGTCTTGTTTAAGACTACTTTCCTTCATAGCTAAGTTTCTTGCATGTTTGTTTGTATACTCTATGTTACCAGACTCCTCCCACCTTAATGTGTGACTGGCTTTTACTTCTAAATGACTCTCATTTGGTGGAGCTAGGATGGGATTTTGAGGCTCCAGAGAAGTGCAAGTGAGAAGAAGAGAATAGGACAAGCCAAGATTTAGGTTCCTAGTAAGAAAAAAAAACTGTAACCAAAAAAGAAAAGGAAAATCAAGCAGTTTAGTTAATTTGCACTACTTGATAAGAACTGTCAGAAGTTTCTTCAACAGATTCTGAATCAGACTTGAAGTTTAGTCTTCGCTGTAAGTCTTCTTTGTCACTCTTATTTATGTTTGAGGTGCTAATCATCATCTCTGAAGGCACAAAACTGGGTTTTACAAGTTCATGAAGATTCCCAACTGAGAAACATATGCAATAACCGATGTGTAATATACTACTAGTTGAATCATTAGCAATGTTTTTGCTCAGTTCATCGACTTACCTAAGTCTATCTTCTACAACGAAATCGTAGAAGAAAATAAAGAGTTCCGGCTAGCAATTACCAGACACAGGTACTAGGTAATCAGTTCTAGATGTATGTTTATTCGATTCTCCTAATTTACATTAATCAGTAGGCCGATTCTATGCTAGATCGATGGCTTGTTTAATACATGAGTTTCCAAGTAGTGTTTTAGATGGCTAGACATGGTCTTGATTTGCCCAGATTTCGACTTAAATTTGTAAGCTGGGATTGAGGAGAGATGCAATGGTCATTATTTTATGTAAAAACTCGTCTTCTCATTAAAATTTTGGCATCTTCCCTTTTAAGAAATGTTAGGCAACACATATGATATTGGTTCTTTTGAGGGATTACAGTTTTACACACTTTAAGCAGTAGACACTTGAAAGAAATTCAGAACTAGAAAATTTCCAAGGTGGCTCACATCGATATTGTGTCGACTCGTCTGACCGCTGAAAGTACTTAAAATTCATTTTAGGAGTAGGGAGAACACAAGTTAACTAAAAACTTCCCCATTTCCAGTTACAGAAGGAAGATTAAGAAAAAGAAAATGAAAGAGAAATTCTTCAACAGAAAATTTATTCACAATAGGTTTCTCATTTCTTCATGAGCCAATCTGTTACTGAACCAGAAGAGAAGTTCTCTGTTGGAGTCACAAAAGAAAGAGACTTTTGGAGTGGCAAAGACTTTTCTCTTCACAAACACATGGCCGGGCTAAACCTCACAGAGGACTTTTGTGCACTTGTAGGCCACAGCAAAGAGAAGTTGGGCACCGACCAAACTGACAAAACAAGCGGAAGCCACAAAGCTTGACCAGAATAAACAAATTAACGTATATGGTGGGTTCGGGAGAACAACAGGGACTGCGACACTGGCATTTGATGCTTACTTCACACCAAACTCAGGCTGATATATCCATCTTAAAAAACGCGTTTTGGAAAATTTTGTCATCTCCATGTCCGTGGGGCCTGGAAATTCATGGTGGTGGAAAAAATGAAAAGGAAGATCAAACTTTGAGAGAGAAGATAAGAATGGATCAGAAAGAAAAGATGAGTCAAACGATTGGGCACTTGGAGAAAGAAGATAAGAACTGAGAAAAAGGATGAGTACAAGTTCTTCTAAAACTAGGAAAATCGAGGAAGAAAGTCTATCTTAAAAAACGCATTTTGGAAAATTTTGTCATCTCCATGTCCGTGGGGCCTGGAAATTCATGGTGGTGGAAAAAATGAAAAGGAAGATCAAACTTTGAGAGAGAAGATAAGAATGGATCAGAAAGAAAAAGATGAGTCAAACGATTTGGCACTTTGAGAAAGAAGATAAGAACTGAGAAAAAGAATGAGTACAAGTTCTTCTAAAACTAGGAAAGTCGATGAAGAAAGAAGTAACTGATAACCCTCAAGAATTAGTTTGAAGCAAACTTCTCTTCTACTACCAAATTTTCTCTCTGTTGATTATCCTCTCAAATGGCTTAGATGTATATTATATATGAGCTATGAAGCTCAATAAGTTACTATCTAGGTTCGGTTTAAGTCCATGTATCTTAAAATGACTAATTGAAGATATGATGTATACCCTCAAGTAGTACACAAATCATCTTTTGTTTTTTTATTCTAAGTGAGACTACTATAATCACATGATCTTTCTAATTTTAGATCTATACAATGGAACTATTATATAAGTAAAATATGTGCATAATTTTATGTACAATTTATTTGACATGTATTTTATGCAAAGTTTTACATGTAGGTTGGAGCTCGAACTGGCTCGAGTTCGAGTTCGAACTCGATTAAAATTATTGGGCTCAAACTGGATTCCAATTTTAGGCTCGAGGCTGGGCTCAAGCTCAAGTTCGAAGTATTTAAATCAAGCCCAACTCGAACATATGCAGGTTCGAGCTCGGCTTGACTCGATGTCACCCCTTATCCAAAGTGAATTGCTATAACATGAGAGCAAAAAATACGTAACGGTGGTAGCAATTGTGGTTGTTAGATTACTATTTTGGGTAGTCATCGTATTCTTAAAATTTTGAAACAGTTCGTGATTTTCTTCTAAGAGTGTCATTCTTCCTTTAGAAGACTCCGAGGGCACTTCCAGTGACTGATTTGATAAGTGTTGAAGTCTGATTAGTTTTAGAAAAATGTGGTTTTCCATGTAAGTACCAACAATTTTCAACTATATGATTGTTAAGCCCACCAAAAGTACACTTCCTTTGCTGACCATTAGTGGAGGAATTTGAGGTAGGGTAACTACCACTTCTTCTTCTACCTCTACCATATGATTTTTTTTTTCTTCCTTTTTCTCTACCATAATTGTTGTCTCCCCTTTGAGAGAACATAGCTAAACTTTCTGCTTGCTCTGGTTGAGTATTAGATACCTTGGCTGCAATTCATAGCGCAATAGCGCATATATCATTGAATGAAAATTTTGTAGAGAAACTAAGTATTTGTGACATCCAAGTAAGATGGTAGATTTGCAAGGCATATAACTGAGACTAGGTCTTCTCTCTGCTTTTCTTGGGTTGTAATATCAGTCGCATTTGGTTGTGCAACCTTCAATTATGTAGCAAACCTTTGAATCTGACAAAGTACTCATAAAAATTTTATTTACACTTTGTACTGCACATCTCTTAAAAAATATCATAAATCTTTTGAAGACTATCAGAAGTGGAATATAATTCATGACATGTTTCTCAAATCTCTTTGGTTATTTCCAAGTGGAACACATTAATGGGCACATGTTCTTCCATGCTATTTACTAACCAATTGATAACTAGTGTATCTTCCCTCAACCACTTATGGTAAGATGACTCATCCAGATGCAATGGTAGTTGATATGTGTGTTAACAAGGTCTCTAGTAATCAGAAAATATTTCACGCATTGTGACCAAGATAGTGAATTACTCAAGCCTTAGAGTGGAATTGTAGTAAATTTTAAAGAATCACTCTTGTTGAAATCAACATATGGAGTAGAGGAAGAAGATGTGTTGGAAAATTCATTCATGACGAACTAAAAAATAATAATAATAATAAATCTCAAAGCAACACTTGAAGGAAGAGGACAAGATATTACAAAAAATCAACAACACTTGGATTTATTGAATGCAACAAACCATGCAATTGAATCAAATGAGTTCATGCATGGCCTTCTTCATGCCATTATTTTTTTTGTTGTTGGGGCACTAAAACAGAATACTAATCAGTCATGAATCAATGCTAATTTGGCTGAAACAAAATCAAATTATTTTCTGGTTTGCAAGTAAGCTCAAAGCCAATGAAACAAAGGATTACTTTCTAAACAAATTCTTCAAACCCTAACTTAGGTTTTCATGGAATCGATTGACCAACTACTCTTTCAACAAGGGATAATAGAAGACAACTTTCTAGAGGAATTTTTGAAATTCTGTAAGTAAATTTTTGGCATTAATTTGAAACGAAAACAAGTAAGGCAACATGAAATCATGTGCCTAGAGTTTTCAGTCTTTGAAACCAATAAAACCCACTGAATTTTGTGAAGAGAGCGGGACTTGAGTTTAGACAAGTCAATGGACTTCAAAACATGAATTTGATCACTTACTATTGAAGACACAAGGTGAGAAACTCAGCTGATTAGAAAGGCCAATGTTAGAATTGACTTCAACCCTTGGTTTCCTTCAAAGAGGTTGAACCCTTCTTAGGTGGCTTGAAGTTTTTTTTCATCAATTTTGCATAGCTTGTGCAGCTTTGATTTAAACCCTAGAATACGTGCTCTCACACCATTTTAGATTATAGGGTTTAATCTATAGGAAACTTAGGTTTAAGAAGAAGAAGGAAGAAGAGAAGAAGAAGATATATGAGACTAGGGGACGAGTATGAAGAGAAGAAGTTTAGGTTTTGGAGTGTGCTCATGTGTGAGCCTCCTCTCCTTGTTTTTCTTATTTACATAAGAGTGGCAAGGATGCCCTAATACACATGAAAAGAAAATACTTAATCTTTAAAATAATTACAGTTTATGTTACTCACCCTCATAATTATATAAGATACGACTTATACTTCTTCAATAAAATAAAAAAAATTATATTATTAAGTAGTGCAACACATGGCACACATGAAGATGTGAATTCAAATGAAGTGACTCAAACCTCCTCTCTTTCTCTCTCTCTCTCTCTCATCTAAGGATGGATTAATGTTCTTCCCATCATCAGTAATCAAACTTACCAATTCCACCATTAAACTTCAATTACCTTTTGGAGGGAAATGGAATTCTTGGGAAGTATAATCTCGAGAATTCTATTTCCTTCCTAAACAAACTTCCCTCTATTTGAAGTGGACTATAAGAGGAAGGCTCTCTGCTTTTTCGAAAACAGAAAAAATTCCCTCCTTGAATAGGGGCATATAAACCTCGTTGTTTGAAGGACAGACTTAGGGCTATTGTTGCTGTCGGAATTGTGTACTAGAATTTCGAAAGATGTGTGGAATTGCCTTGATCCTTGCAGGTGTTACAATTGATTCTTCTTCTTCATTTGACGAGTCTGGTTTCCGATTCGATTCTCACTCATCTCCGTCCCGAACTGCTGAGACAAATATGGTGATTTTTCTGCTCGACGAATGAAATGTTGATTTAAAATTTTCATTTATATTTGCTATCATCTTTGATATATTTTCTTTGAACTCTTCTGCGACGGGTTTTACGGTCTCGAGAAGGCAGTAATTTTGTTCTAGCATCTCCTTTTTTCTGTTCAAATTGGAGAAGTGGGAATTCTTTTGCGAGTTGATGTAAAGTTTTTCTCCCCTTTAGTCCCCCCACCGCAGGGTGAGTGGGAATGGAATTCATTTTCTGCTGCTGAGATATTTTTTTTTGTGTTAGTGCTGCTAGCTTCACCTTGATGAAGTGACTTCCTTTGCTGATGCCTAGAGTGTAGCAAAATCCATTTGTAAAAGGTGGAGTTCTTTTCAGTTGGAACTGTTAGCTAAATTGAGGTTCAGGACGTTGTTGTTTTATTTTGTCTAAAAGATTAAGTAGCCCCCTTATCCCCACTCGACTAACACAAAGAAGTGCTTCACCTCTTGGAAAGTAGATCACCCTGGGATTTTCATCACTCACTTTCTCTTAGTAGTTCACTTTTATATTGTTGCTTGGGCTCATCACGTTACGAGGGCTTGTAAAAAAAAGTTAATTTTAATGAAATATAGTGTTTCTAGGTACTGTTATATTACTTCTCAGAAGGGTCAATAACTTAAATTTACAAGCATTTACATAAGTTTTCTCCTTTTCTCTCTTGCAGGTTCAAAAGTTGGGTTTCTCAATTGATGATCTGAAAGTGACTCTGAAAAGAAGGGGCCCGGATAGATTGGGGAGCAAAACAATTTTTCTTCAATTAGAAAGAATAGATTCCGTTGAGAATATAGAACAAACATCTGTCTCAAATGAGGATTCTGGTTCAGAGAACAGCAGGGATGATTTCAGTTTTCGCTCTGCTGAAACAAAATCTTTTGCAGAGCTTCAGTTCCTTGGTGCAGTATTGCAACTTAGGGGAATTAATCCTGCTAGTCAGCCTTTGATAGGTTCTTCGGGAGATCATCTTCTTTTTAATGGTATTTTCCTTCTTTTTTCCACTTTTAAATTAAATAGAAGACCACTTTTTTTTTTTTCTTTTATAAAACCATGGTTTCACTGGAATCTGGGTTTACGGATGCAGTGTGTGTAATTCACATTCATAGAAACAAAATGCATCTTTTCCATTGAGGCCCCACAATAATATGTGCAAAATTGAATCCCAATCTTCCGTTCCTTTATATCTTCCAATTCAGAATTGTTGAGATTCTTATCATGGGCAAGTTTTCAGGCAACACATTGTCACACAATATTATGTTAGAAATCTGATCCTTTCATCTGTTTCTTTTACTCTCGAACTCTGAATTATGGAGATGCCTTTCATGGCCAATATTTTCCCATGCTTTATTCTGAACTATATTGTTGTGTCCCTTGAATAGTGGTTAAAACAGCAGTGTCAATCGACTAGTATTCAAAAACTTATAGTATATATATGTACCAATATTGACAAAACTTGCTTGGTTAACAATTTTCAATGAGTGGTTGGCAACTTTATATCAAGTTCTAATCATTCCTTTGTAGTTTAGCATTAATTTGGTGACATTAGGAGTTCTATTTAGAGTAACAGTGGCAAAGGTGAAATATGAGGCGTATTATGAACTTCACTGCATACAAGCGTGCCATGTTATGCTTTACTAAATAAATGAATTCTTTTTTTATTTTTCTGTTGAGATAGTTGTTGAATGTTAACCAGATCAAACTTATGTCTGCTAATTCAAACTGAGCATTATGCTGACTTAGTTTTTGTATTCTGTCACTTTTCTAATTTTATTTGTCCACTTGTTCATCACACCCATCGTAATATCTTCTGAATTCAGCACATAGCTATCTTGGCCATGTGAAATTGTAGATCCATAATAGGCACTTTTATCAATCCATATAGATCTGGGCAGGATTTGGATGTACTGAGTGTGGTTCACAGGTATTGATTGCAGGAAATTCCATCCGTTGATGCTAACAAATGTATCAGTGTGTATTCAATACCTTCAAATCCAGTATATATCAGCACACTGTTATCTTTTTTGGCCAACCTTGGATCTGTGATCTTTCCAACTATTTTTTATCTTAGATCATTGTTTTGTTGAAACAAATCGTTGTTTTTAATAGCAACAGTAATCACTAAATTCTTTCTTCTGAAATATATCTTCTAAAGGTGAAATATTTGGAGGCATTGACGTCAGAACTGATTGTAATGATGCTGAAACCCTTCTTCATGCTCTGGAGGCGTGTTGTTCCTGTGAAGGCAAAGAACATCCACCAATCTGTCATTCATCTGGGAGAAAGAAGATATCAGTTTCTGAGCTTCTTTCTACAATTAAAGGACCATGGGCACTAATTTACTGGCAGGTATCTCTTCAATAAAGTGGTAAGTTCCAGTTAGAAAAAAGTAGAAAATGATGAGCAATGGAGTAAATCCTTCCATATCTGAATGCTACTTCGTGCAGGCCTGGTCAAGAAAAATATGGTTTGGTCGAGATGCATTTGGGAGGCGCAGCTTACTTGTTCATTGGCCAACTTCAGATGATCCTCGGTTTCTACTATGCTCTGCATCACCACCTTCTTATCTCAAGCAGAATTGCGGTACTTTAAAGCATTTTTTGCCTTTCTGATTTCTTTGTCTTTATAAAAAGTTATTTCCTTTCGTGGTATTGTGGAAGAATCCTTTAGTTTAATTTCACATTATTTTAATTCTCTTGTAGAGTGTGTTGAAAATTTTATTGATTGTTTTCTAGCCTTTGCGGATGTTGAAGATAGGGATGGAGTAGTTTCACAAAACTACTGGGAGGAGCTTTCTTGTGGGATTTATAGCATTGCATTGCAACCTCTGAGAACCGATGGAGTTTACACTAAACAATATTTTGTTGGAGATATAAAAAGACATATATGGACTGATTCTCTGCTAAAGGAACTGATCAAGTGGGAAAGGACTTTAGTGGAACCCAGGCCTCATGAAGTTCATGAGAATTGTTTTACCAAACAGAAGAAATCGCCTATGGACACTTCATTACAGAATCTGTCAGATCCAACCTTGATAGAAGGAGGTGTTTCTTATATCTATAAATTTTAAAAATCATTGATAAAATTACATGTAAATCTAGATGTGAGACATTTTTTCCTCTTCTATGTAGAGCATAAAGTTGCACATAAGGTCCTTGTTGTTCTTCGAAAGTCTGTCATGAAGCGTATCACCATAAACACAATCCTTCAGGTTTGAATTTTTACATATGCTACTTTTCTTAAATGATGTTAGGATCCTTTATCGATTTCCTTGATATTGTCAAGACAGTTATTTTAACTTTTGATCCTGGATATTTTATTGTATTATTCATCCTTGGACCTGTTTAATCAAGTTACTGAAACTGTTTTTGCAGGCACAACGCACAATTGAGGAAGATCAACTTGTGCCTGTTGCAGTTCTTTTTTCTGGTGGGCTTGATTCAATGATTCTAGCAGCATTGCTGGACCAGTGCCTCAACTCAAAATGTAAGAAGTTTGGTGGGTCACCTCCTGCTATACTTGATATGATGCTCACTGATATTGTTGCCTTATTCATACTTGTTGTTTACTTTGTATGGAGACCGGCACCTAATTAGTTGCTGTTAACAGATGAGATTGATCTGCTAAATGTTAGCTTTGATGGCCAGCTTGCTCCGGATAGGATTTCTGCTAAGACAGGACTGAAGGAACTCCAAAGGTTTTCCCCTTGTAGAAGGTATATAAAATCATCTTCTGAATGAACCAATTTGGTCCGCAACATCTATGGATCCAAGCTACTTCTATTCTATCTTTATGTGCATAATCTACTGAGCTGACCTTTGTGCATCTAATCTAGAACCTGGCCATAGAATCCGGCACATAAATTGGTCATATATATAATAAATATGCACTTATGACTTGGTTTTTCCATGTAGCATGAAAATTGCTATGGTTGCCAATATTATATTGCCCCAGTTTGTTCTCTTCTCTTCCCTCCTTGAATGAAAACTCAAAGACTGCAAATGTCTGGGAAAATGTTGTGATACTCTCAGGTTCTTCAGTCATTTTCTCTAAAAATCCTGTAGTACGCTATGTGTATCTTTGGGATGAGTAATACTGAGTTGTTTCAGGGGCTTCTCCGAATTCTTCACTATAGTGACAAACAAATAAGCAATTGAACAATGAAAACAAAGAAATAAATGTACTAAACTTTTCTTCTTAGGGCTTTGACATTGGGGCAGTTTTAGTGTAAGGACCCTGAAGCCTTTCTTTTTTAAGTTTTGCTCTGAAAGTAGCATCATTTATTCTTGTTGAAAGAGTAGCATTAGTTCTCTTTGAAAGTAGCGGAGTTACCCATAAGGCACACTCACACTGGAGAATACCCCTGGACAAGAACTATTTGCCCCCCTCCCCCCTACTGATTGTGAGAGTTACCAAACCTCTTGCTGTCCATATCTTTCAGTAATTTTTGATTGGACATGACAAAAGTAAAAAATAGCTGCAAAAAAAATAATCTAGAATATGGTCGTTGGGCACACTATTTAAAACTAGAACTGCACCATAAAGAGCGAGTCCACGTCATAAAGCCGTATAGGGATAAGCTCAGTCGGGTCTATATTATGAATTAACTTGGTAACCCTCCAGCTTTTTCATGGCTTGTCAGAGGTAACTGTCAGACAGAGATGGCTAGGAGGTGGTTCTTTTTGGCTTTTTTAATCTTAAAGGGTATATGTGACTTGCAATTTTTGAGGGATCCATGTGTGTATATCCTAATTCCTAGGAGGGAAGGAGTGTTAAACCCCTTTGCTACCCATGCTAATGCCCTGAATTTGTGTATATACACACTAATACCTACGAGGGAAGGAGTGTTATACACATTTCCTCACCATGCTAATGCACTTAAGCAAAGAGCTTAGTTAGTCTGAACTATACTTTTTTGAAAAAGAAAGAAGAACATTATTGCTGAGTGGGAAAAAGTCCCACATTGAAAAATGAAAAGAAAAGTTAACGAGTTATAAGGTTGAGCTATTGGCTGCCTAAGTGGCTAGTCATTTTGGGATGGAACAAGGCTCAAACCAACATGGTATCAGAGCCAGGTTTTTTTGGGTATTGTGGAGGTAGGAGTTTGTATGTAGTGGGCTCTATAAAGGAGTTTGTGTGCCCTGTTGAATGTCTGTACCCATGTCTCAGGCTTGTTATGTGTAAAGTCTGGACATGAGGGGGATTGTTGAGTGGGAAAAAGTCCCATATTGGAAAATGGAAGAAAATTAATGGTTTATAAGGTTATGCAATAAGGCTTCTTAAGTGGCTAGTGATTTTGGGATGAAACCCGGCTCAATCCAACAATTACATAAAATAGAAAACAATTTTTAGATTGTTCACTAGGAGGGCCTCAACTTTGATCTGAACCATATCCAGTACAATTTTTCTTTTTTTAATTAAAAAATCCATGCTTTTTTATGAAATATCCAGTACAATTAATTGTTCATTTATTTAAGTCTGAGGGTCAGTAATGGAAAATGTATTTGATCTCACATGCAGATGGCGTCTTGTGGAGATTGATGCCAACTTGTTAAATTTGACAGCAGAAACAAAGCATGTAACATCACTTATACACCCTGCAAATACTTACATGGTATGTATCCAATCCTATCATTAATTTGAAACAGTGATGTATTCTCTTAATCAACCAAACAGAAGTAAAACCTGCCAGATAGAAGATATAAGCTATCAGAATAATCATCTAGTGGTGAGTGATGCAGCGATAGACTGACCAATGAGATATTTCTGCTCCATCCCACTTTTTGTAAGTAAATCTTCTGTCCATTAGCAGTTCTAGGTTTATGTTGCCACTCCATGTAACAGTCATGAAGTAGATTCTGGATCTCATCCCTAACATATTCAGATCTCAATGCCAGGTTATCATAACATTGCACAAACTGATTATATTTCTGGAATCACCGTCAACAATTGGTGGTTAAGAGAACCACTAGTTATAAAGTTTGATGCCTATTAGCATCGATTTCAATTCAGTAACATTGGATAATGTGCCCAAGTGGCCCTGAGCATGATAGTAAAATTCTTCCAAACATCACCACAACCTGCAGCACCTGGTTTGGAGCTCCCATCAGAGTTGAAGGCGTCCATTGAGTAATGGTGCACATGCAAAGGAGAGGCAGAGTATCCCTGTCTCTTCTTATTAATGCACTGGAAATTCCTTGAAATCATTCAATGCTCATAATGAAGATAAAATAAGATGAACCAATCTTTCTATGACATTGCCTTAAGGAGCTTTGTTTGCCTGAAAAACCACTATTGCTTCCTCTCTTTCCCTAAGCAACAAGGAATGAACAAGATACACACCCTTGACATTTTTTGGTTTAGGGCAGCACAAAAGAGTAACAAACATATGAAGGATGTTTTCAAAAAGAAAATAATGAAAAAAACAACTAAATAAAAAACTTGTTCAGGAAGTCATATTTTTTGAAAAGAAAATATCTCTACCATCATTCCGAGCTCAAGATCTGTGATAAAGAAAGTTTCACCAAATGCAAAATATCAATTTCAGCGAAAGATTGTCCATTTACCTATTCAAAATGATGGAGATTAAATTTTTATGTATTCTCAAAATTTGCCAATCTTCATCCCTCTCTGCACCTGGTAATAACTACCCAAAGAAGTAGAAGCTGCAAGACACAAATAGAATTCAGAGATTCCTTTAAGCATGTGAGGATGTATCTCTATGACAAAAAATTTCTTTGTATTTCTTTTGCATCTCAGGACCTAAATATTGGAACAGCATTATGGTTAGCAGCTGGTGGAGATGGTTGGGTTAGTGAATGTAATTTGATTGGTCTTGAAAAGGATTCCAAGCGTTTCAAGTACAAATCTGAGGCCAAAGTCTTGCTTGTTGGTTCTGGGGCTGATGAGCAATGTGCAGGCTACAGTAGATACAGGACGAAGTTTAAACAGGGGAGGTAGGGTCAAGTTCTTTCTCTGAACCTCCTAGTCAATCTGGAAAGGGTAGCTTGTGGCAGAGGTATCCTTTTAATTATTGTGGCCTTTTTATGAATTCTGATCCAGCATCAAATGTTTTTTATTTGAGATACTGCTAACTTACCACTCATAAAATTTATATTTTTATGATAGGGTCTGAATTTATTGAGGTTGATGGTTCTACCTCAATATATTCCAAGGACATTATCGTGCACCGATGAACTTGCTTAATATCATGAAACTGTTTGGTAATGTTTGCCAAATCCTTGGCATTAAGCTGGTCACCAAAGAACTCCAAGAAGCAAAACGAAAATTAATGGGTCAATACAAATATAGTGAATGCCTTTCTTGATCCAGCTTTTATTGAAAATACATTTCATGCTTCTCAAATTTTGCTGAGGTCGCTCTATTCAATTATATATATGATAGTTTGTGTTCTTCTTACTTTACTGCCCCTATCTATCTCATTGACAGTTGGAAAGCATTGGAAGAGGAGATGAGGTTGGACATGCAAAGAATTTGGAAAAGAAACCTTGGCAGAGATGACAGATGCATTTCTGATCAAGGGAAAGAGGTATGCTGAAAGTAGTAAAATCTTTTTATAATGAACAGATCCAAAGAATAGAACAAGCGAAGTCATTTTTTATGATGTGCCTTTACTAGTGTGTTCATGTTCCAATCTTAGGATGATCAGTTTCTTTGACATTTCTTTGACAATAATCTTCAAACATCTACTCAGGCTAGATTTCCTTTCCTGGATGAGGATGTAATTCGGACTATACTGGAAATCCCCTTATGGGAGATTGCTGACCTTAATCAGCCAGCTGGGAGAGGTGATAAGAAGATTCTCAGAGAGGTAGAGTATTTCTCCGAAAGGTTTGTTTTCATGCAGTTAAAAAACGAAGTGTTGTAGCTGTTTGAAAGCCTACCGCTTTGGTGACACTACTGAGATCAAAGACCTTTACTGTTGTGTGTGTCACGTTTCATACCATGTCTAATGTCTGTGATGTTACTTTTCCTGAAGGTGGCTTGTTTGCTTGGATTAGAAGCTGCTGCAACTATGCCTAAGAGAGCAATCCAGGTAGACCCCTGACTACCATTTCTTACATATTAACATTATTTGCATAGTACAGCATTAGTTGCTTTAATCTCTACACATACATAACCAGCTGTGCTTTTATTTTTTATTTTTTTTGAAATAACATGTGAGCATTTTGGAAAAGGAAACGAACTTCACTTGAAATTTTACATTTTGTCACTTGAACTAAAGTGTCAATCTGAAATGTTTCATGTGTATTTTATTTTTTCAGTTTGGTTCAAGGATAGCAAGAGAATCAAATCGGAGGAATTTTGGAAGCAACCGGGCTGCAAATCTGGCGTCTGCAGGGAGTGTGCTTATCCCAAAGCCTGAAGGTTGATATTAAAAAAAATATATATATATATATATACTTATTTGGAATTATTGAGCTATTTATGTTCTCAAAATAGAAAATAGGCAAATATTGCAATATCTGATCCGGGTTTTACAATCTTTTGACTCGATTGAACCTGGTTTGATTGGTTGGTCGTATTTAAAGTTATTCAATTTAAATTTTATGATTTAATTAAAAGTTAGAAATATATTTAACCATACCAGGTCTCTTTTTGTTACATAATGGGTAACTAGGGGCTTATACGGATATGGAAGTTACGCGCTACACTAGGCCCCACGTGGACCCAATTTGGATGCTTGAGATCTACCGGATCATGCGTCAACGGCCCACCTACAACAGCAGCGAAAGAAAAAACACACATGAACTCATCGGCGCACGGTAACCTGATGCACATGTGAGTATCGAGGACGACTTCTGCCACAGACGGTTAAGATCAGATACGATTCAACCTCCAGTTCCATGGACGCCTGGGGTGAATAAAAAGAAGAAACGCCTCATCTGGGCGAAATCCCTCCCCTCCATTCCCCCATCTTCACCGATCTTGGATCTAGGGCACCCAAGCCTCTTCAATCTTCCCCACCCCCACCACACCCCACCTGCGATTATCAGAGTCCCATCGAATCTCCTCCGCCTTCTGTTGCCATCTCTGATTCTCATCCCTGAAGCAAAACCTCCCCGATCTTTTCTTCATCCCTGGGTCGACCCCATCCGGATCCTCTTCTCTCTCTTTTTTTTTTTTTTTTTTTTTTTTTTTAAATTTCTGTGTCATCGAAAGGTGCAGAACCCAATCCCTGTTTCTTGTTCTGATCAAGGTGCGATTGTGGATGAATCTGGGTTTCATGCCCTAAACCCCGAACCCCACCGATCAATTCGCAATTCAATCTTCTCCTCTGATCAAGATTCAGTCCTTGGTTCCCGACCGGGGCGGCCGTTTCTTCGACAGTTACGATTGCATCCCTCGAGGTTTCCGTGTCTCTCTCTTTAAACGGGGCCATGCGTTCCAAACCCACGCCGCGGCGCTCCGCTGCCACGTTCCAGCCGCCTAATCTTGCTGCACTTAAATCTGTCACGTCTCCGGCGCCGGTCACCCCGGCTATCGTGGCTCCGAACTTCACCCGGACGAAGCTCCCGACGCGGCGGCCGAACAAGCAGCCCTCACTTGCGACTACCGCTCCTCCCTCCTCTGCCCCCGCTGTTGTTCCGTTCACCACGGTGCCAATCGCCACGACGCCTGCTACTGCGATTACAGTCATTCCTCCCTCGGCTTCGGCTTCGGCTTCGTCTCCTCCGGTTTCCAAAGGCCGACATAACCAGCATGTCAAGATCAACGGCAGAGATCGACGCGTCCGCCTGCCAGCGCTCTGCGCCGCACGTATATTCCAGCTGACTCGCGAGCTTGGCCATCGGTCCGACGGTGAGACCATACTCTGGTTGCTGCGGCACGCCGAGCCGTCCATCAACGCCGTCATGTCCGGCTCAAATCCTCCCCCTCCGTCCTCCACTCCGGCCCCCGCTCCTCCTGGAACAGGTACATTTTTATTTTTTTTCAGTTTTCAAATATTTACACTTTTTTTTTTCTTCAAAATTTCTAAAATCTGACCAATCTTCATCATTTTCTAATTGTGAGAGGACCGTGAGATATCTCTATCGACACTCTCGCTCAATGGTTAGCGATGTAATCTCATGGGCTTCTCACGCCCACGCCCACGCCCAGGCCATTAGAGTATTTTCTAATGATCGTCGCCGTCCAATGAAAGAGGGTTTTAGTAGTTCAAAGCATCAACGGTCGATGAGGGCTTTCATTTTTCGTTAGTCGTTGCTGTTTTTTTAAATCTGCATTAATGGCTAAGAAATGGGAAATTAGAGCTGAACGGATGACCTAAATTCTCTCTTTCTATGACCACTGTAACAGGTGGTGCATGTACAGGCTGACACATTTCCCGCCCAAACTGGTGACCCCACCATGGATTGTCGACTCTCGAGTCGTAGCTGTAATGCGCCGGGGGGGGGGGGGGGGGGAGAGATTTTTTTCCTCTCTCTGTCTCTCTCTCTCTCTAACTTTGGTTGGAAACAGGTGGATCACTTCCTAACTGAGAGAAAGGCCCACACTTACTCGGCGTTATCGGGCTTGTGGGATGGATTGATCTGAATCGTCAAATGGTCGTATGTCTCTGTTCAGGAACTTACAAGAGATTAGTGTTATAAATACATGAAGAGATTTAATTTTTTTTTTTGGGTTTGTGTCACGTATTAACCAAAATGTACATGAAAATCATGTATGTATGAATCTTTGATCGTCTGAATCCGTTTGCAATTCGAGGTGGGGCCCCCAGTTTTCGTGCGGAATAATTAATGCTGCTCCATCCCCTAATCTCCACAATTTTAAGTCTAATTAATCTTTTCAAATTTAATTCATTTAGTGATAAACTTAAATATGACTGACGCGGGGCCCACCGTCGTTGTTACCGCTGAATTTGTACGATGCTTGTCTGTAAGGCAAAGTCTGCCCTGGATTTTGTTTCCCCTGCCCCAAGGGCATTTTCGGAAATCGCTGACAACGGTTAACCTGTTGGATCACGAGAGAGGCAAAATAGGCGCGCCGCCACGGTGACTTTCATCTTGTGCGAGAGAGGGAAAGGAATTTCTTCAGCTGCGGGAGCGGAGGGGGAAAGAGTTGGGAGAAGTCGTTTCTTCAACTGCGGATATGAAGGATGTGGCTAGTTCATCTTCTCCTGTGCCCTGCAACGATGTCTCTTCAGGTGCGGATCTGAAAGATGTGACTAGTTTCTTTTCTTCGATGGGCAGCTATCCGATTTTTCTTTTGAAGGACTAGGGTTTTTGGCTTCGTCATTTTGACCTATGTGCTTACAAATTCAACTGTTTCTCTACGTTCGCACTTCATTCCTTAAAAAAAAAAAAAAAATACTGTAAAACTAGTTGGATGGATGTGGGTAGATTGCTGTATGGGGATAGGATGTCTTCGGAATCTTTGAATGGAAAGCGGTACATAATGCTAAACACTCTATAGCATAGCAGAATTTGTAGTCACACAGACCCAGACTGGGAACGGCCTTCGGAAAAAAAAATTATTTTATTGCCAATGTGAGGAAATGGGAGTGGATCGGTATTAGGTGAAAGAACACAACAACATAAATATGGTTTTGTCTGTCCCTTTTTTCCTTTATTTTGTATTCCTTCTTAAAACTACATTCGTGTGTGAAAAATGGTGAGACTGTCAGGTATAAGATACATTGTTAATATAACTGCAGGAGCTGTAGTAGTACCTGGGTCAAAACAGAGGCGCAGCAGGAGGAAAAAGGCTGCTTGTCCGTCTAGAAGCACAGATGGAAGTGGTGCATCGAAAGGTGAGAAAGAAACAATACTTGGAACACTACTTTTTTATTTTATGATAAGTTGGAAGAGAATTGTGGTTTAATGGTTACTAATTTCGTTTTTTAGCATCTGAACCTGTGGAGGAGAAACGTCTCAAGAGGAAGAGGAGGAGGAGACGACATGGTGTTGCATCTACACATAAACAGGAGACCTTTGAGTCTAAAGGTGTGAGTAAGGTTATAATAGAGCTCACGTTCAACTTTTTGTGTTGATATTTATATAGATAATTTGTTGTTGTAATTATTCAGATAATATGACCACTTCTGAGCAAGCTAAGGCAAGGCTGTCACATACACAAATGAATGTTATGAGAAGTTCAAGTCACAAAAAGCAGATAAATGGTCACGTTGAGTATCCGGGAGAGAACACTGAGGTTAAGCTTCCACAAGCAGAAATTGAGAATGATAACTTAGCCCAGGAAATTGAGAACACCAACTTAGACAACAAAAATGAGAATGAGAAGTTAGAAAAAAAAAGCAAAAATAAGAAATTAGAGCAGAATAGTAGCATTCAAAAGAATAAGAACCTAAAGGCAAAGAATGTAGAACTGAAAATTGAAAATGATCGATCAGAACTATATATTGAGAACAAGCCAACTATGATGCAAATAAGTAGTATTTTACAAGTTGCATCTGTGGGAGTGACAAAGGAAGAAACGCAAGAGGAAGTGTCGGTAAGTGGATCTGATACAAGAGAAGACGAAGAGAAGCCTTTCAGCATTCAATCTATATGTGAAATTTTCAGCAAGGAACTTTTGCAGAGAACTGTGGGTGACTCCACTTATGATCAGAAAGCACAGAAAGAAGTAAGTATATCTTCTTCCTTTGTCATTACGGCTGTTATCATAAAAAAAAAAAAAAATTCTTATACAATTTGGTAAACAAACAGGGCAACCTATCAAAAATGACCATTTCGTCAGCAAGAAATTTACACAGTGTTACAAAAAGAAAGCTGCTTATTCTTGATTTGAATGGGCTGCTTGCTGATATTGTTGCTTCTGTACCTGCTGGTTGCAAACCAGACAAGAGAGTGAACAGAAAAGCAGGTGAAGCTTATTATAGCATATTGGTTAATGATGAATTGAAGTGGCAGTTTGTGTAGTATGTTTCTTAACATAATTTGTTGTTTCCAATTTCAGTTTTTAAGAGGCCATTCTGTGATGATTTCCTTAAGTTCTGCTTTGACAGATTTGATATGGCCGTTTGGTCCTCGAGGAGAAAGTATGATTTCCACTCTCATATTGTAAAATCGTTTCTTTTTTTCCCTTATAAATACAAATGTAACATCAGCTCAGATCCAATTTTGTATTATTGGTAGATAGATAGATAGATAGATTTGTCAGGTCAAGATTAAGAGTTTTCTTAGCTTTTAAAAGAGGTCTTTTATTTTTTGAAGAAGTGATAAATTTTATTTTCAGAGTGCGATTTGGAATCTGATGTTGGGATGAAGCTAACATGTTTGAATCCACAATTTTAATCTAGATTAGCACAGTCACTCATTTATGTCTGAACTATAAAAGTCAATCATTTGCTAGGAATGATCCATTTAATGGCCAGAAATTTCAAGATAGTATCTAATCACCAAAGACAAAAAAAACAAGGAGAAACCTCAAGAGATATGCAAAATCTGTCAGTATGAACTTGCCCTGGAATTTGTAGTACTTCCAAGATTTAACCCAAAACTTCTGAATTTTTTTTGTTAAACTAAAGGACAAAATAATACAAAATTTCTTGGAAGTGTTTGAAACATTCAAACATTTATGAACCTTGTCATGGGAATGTTCTCTACTGTTGGGAATTTGAAGTGCAACCTTAAGAAATTTCAAAGTTTTCTGAATATGAAATATTACATATTCTTGTAATGCATCTTATGTGGTCGATACATGTACTGAATTTCTCTTCAAGCTAATGTTATTTTTTAAATATTCCGCAGAACCATTCGGGTAATATAAAAAAATATCATATTTTTTTTCAGTATTTAAAAAAAAATAAAAAGATATGTTTCCGCTTCTATTTGTGATAAAAAAAAAATCATGATTGACCAAACAATAATTCTATTACACTTTAGTCACAGTACACTTAGATTTGCTATTACTATTTTAGCTTATGTAGATAGGTAATTTATAATTTTCTGACAACCATTCTGTCAAATTTTATTTACTCCGTATGGAATTGGTTCCATGACCTTGTTTTTCTTTGACATGTCTGTAGTTTTATTTGTTGCATTGTTTCCTGCCAAATCTTGAGGTGGTAGGAAATAAGATAGTTCTTCTTCTAACATGGATTTATTTAATTATGCCTCTACAACTATTTTGTGCAGGGATAATGTGAAGACTGTGGTTGATTTTCTTATGGCAGACCTGAAGCACAAACTGTTATTTTGCTGGGTATGTTTTTGTATATTTCTTGTTGCTATTGAATTGATAATTTTCTTCCTGTGAAGACTTTGTTTAAGTAATTTATTGCAATGAACATGGAGCTCCTATGTGCTTTGAAGTTTGCTATATATATTGGTAAATATAATGCAAAGGGTGTTTTGGTCATTTCATGTAGTCGGGTTATATCAGGGAGAGGACCAGTAATTTCAGGAAGCCTGTAATTGTCTATGGTCCAATTTTCACAACTTTTGGACATGTATCTATGAAGATATAAGGTGTACTTGTATGAGGGGTAGAGAGGTCTTTTCCTCTTAACTCACTTAAGTTAATAAAGAGGGATAGGGGGCTCAAGCTTTCCTTCCTATCCAGAGCTGTACGCTCTTCTCTTATTGCTCTCAACTCTCCTTTCTTCAATGTTTTACATGGTATCAAAGCAATCAGTCCTGATTGCAAGCCAGTGAAGCATCCTCTCTCCATCTATTGTATACAACATCATCTCAGAAAATGGAGTTTCAAGGTTTGGTCTTGACTTGTCTGGAAAAATTTGAGTTTTTGTTCTCTTATTCTGCCATAACCCTACGACTGATGGTTTCTATTGTGAGTTAAGCAGTTCTATGCCTGATTAGTGCCCCAAGAGGTCTTTTGCTTGGGATTCTCCTATTCTTAGTGTGTGCCTGTTTATTTTTGCCTGCACGATCCTCTTGGAGGTTGATGTCATCTCTGCTTTTGTGAATTCTGGTGTTCTTTGATTGGAAATTTCTATAATTCAGGTTTTCTACATACTATTGGGTGTTCGTGTGGTTATGTAATGAAACTCTAATTGTGGTCCATGGGACCCACCTAGTTTGCACAATTACATCGATGAAATTGAGTTTTCTATTTATCTATAGCTGACTCTAGTGGAATTGTTACTCCTTCAAGAGAATTTGGGGGCTCAAAAGGGAAAGATTCCAGATTGATTACTATAGAAAGATCCGAAGGACACAACTATATGAGTTGGTCCAAATCTGTCTTAAAGCCAAAGAAAAGTCAAAGCTTATCAGAGTTGATCCTCCAACCTCCCTTATAGATGTTTAGTAAGCGGAGGACAGTCAAGTAATGACTTGGTTGCCGAACAGTCTGGACTCAAGATTACGAAATCAGATAATGAATCGTGAACAAGCAAGGAGATAGCCTTTTCTCAAAAAAAGAATAACAAGAGCAAAAGAATGCCTCCCCAAACAGAAATTGGTGGTCTGATGATAACTCAATGGCATGCAAAAGTTGATTTGCTAACCAATTTTAGCACAGAGTTTTTTAGCTCATTCAAGATGAGGATCTTGCCTTTAGCAGCATGCCAAATATAGCCATTGGTGGGGGGTGGACTGTTAGACGTGGTTTCGGTCCACCTCTCTTGATTAGGTTGGTTTTCTGCACTTAAACAACTAGTCTTTTAGGTTGCATTGGCCAACCTCTTGACATGGTATCAGAGCCAAGTCCGGCACGTCCCACCTTCGAATCCCGCGGGGAGCGGTAAGGGGCGTGGTGGGTGTCAGAGGTGGTTCCGATCCACCTCTCTTGAGTAGGTTGGCTTTCCGCACTTAAACGACTAGTCTTTTAGGTTGCATTGGCCAGCCTCTTGACATGGTATTGTCAGAGGTGGTTCCGGTCTACTTCTCTTGATTAGGTTGGACCGGAACCACCTCTGACATGGACCTGCCACAAAAGAGACAAGGGGTTCGACTAGTGATATCGCTTGCACTAAGAGAGTTGAAATTGGATGATATCAAGTAGTCATTCAAGGTAGTCCTTCTCCAAATGAGCTGGCCCATACCTTGACCGATGGAACAAAGAGAGCATAAATGTTCTCAAATTCTGTGTCATGGAGTCCTTGATAGAAATAGAGGTTCAAGCTGTTATAACTATCAAAGTGGGAAGAATCTCTAATGGAGATAAGGGAGTTCATTGCCTGATGGAAAACAAAAAGGGAACGCTTAAGCAAAGGACACCTCCTCAAGCCCACTACAAATCCATAATTTGTTTTGCACTAGTTCTTACTCCCTCACAAAAAGCGATGAAATCTTACTTATTGCCTTTGTAAGGCTAGGGTGGAACTGATGGAGCTGGGAAGAAGTCTTCCATAAGCTGGATATTGGTAGTTGGGACAAATAATGTTTCTCCATAAGGCAGTTTTCTCGGTGAAGAATCTCCAAACCCCTTAATGAGGAAAGCTTAGTTTATCTTATGGATTTGCTTAATACTATACCCAACTTGGGCCTTACGAAGCAAGTCATTTTGATATTGAACTTAAGAGTCAATATTTACTTATTCATGGGGAATGACTAAAATTGGTTTGAAAAAAAAACAATGGTGCTAAATCCCTACATGGAAACCAGGGATAAGGCAAGGAAGCCAAAATATTACAAGATTAAAAATAAGATTGATCAAGTTTTTGTAACTCAATCCCATCCCAATCAAGGCAGTTCACTAAGTAACTAGTAGCATCGGGGTCATGCGGCCATGAGATATCTTAATCTATTCAAAGCTGTGGAGAAGGTGCCAAGTAAGATATAACAATTGGCACACCAACTAACTGCTTTTAATTTACCTTCTGCGATATCTCTTTCAAAGAAAAAGAAAAAAAAACTTCCGTGATATGAGGAACACTTACGGAGCCAATTAAGAGATGAAGGGTTTGAAGAATGGATTGTGTGAGGGAATTAAAATCTGCTATAATTTCTTTATAAATAACATTTTTTCCTGGTGATGAATGACATGAGAAGTTGTCAATTAAAAAAGACTTGATAGTTCATGTCTATTAGAACTGAATGAGCTGCCAAAAAGGCTCTAACCTGCTGATTGCATTGGAGTCATTTCTGCAGTTAATAACATGGGTGCACATCTATAAAATAGCAAAACGTTTTTTCTTACCAACTGATTGCTTTCAAATATCTATGGCAGAATAGATCCAATTGCTGAAAATATTTTGAGGTGACTAAGAATTCCTATTATGGAGACACTAAAGTTTACCATTAGATCTGTGGTTCTTCCGTTTCTTGCTTTCTCGCTGTTGGCTCATAGTGTTTCAATTGGGACAGGACCAATCAAAATGTACCACAACGGGGTTTGGAACTGTTGAGAACAGGCACAAGCCAATTTTTTTCAAGGAACTGAAGAAAGTTTGGGATAAAGAGGAACCTGATCTTCCTTGGGAAAAGGGGTATTATGGCCCATCAAATACAATATTGTTGGATGATTCTCCTTATAAGGCCCTCCGTAATCCTGTATGTCTAAGTAATTTCTTTGGTTTTCATATCATTTATCATCCATTTGTTTAAGTAATTTCTTTGGTTTTCATATCATTTATCATCCATTTGTACGAATATGAGTTACTCTTTTTTGTTTCACCAGCTCTGGGCTGACTACTATTTATTATTGTTTACTTTTTAGCCATACACTGCAATCTTCCCAAGTCCTTACTCTGTTGGAGATCACAATGACAATTCTTTAGGTGAGAACTTCATTTATGAATCTTCTACATTTACGTCCACATAGAATTTATTGTCGAGCCCGAAACTGGTATTGAGGGCAGTGTCTTCAGGTTGACTGCAGGGGTGAATCCTTGTTGAACGTCAGAACATTTATCTGATGTATTCTTTGGTGATACATAGGAATGGATAGAATTCAGTGCTGACAGTTGCATTGATCAGCCTCTGGATAAAACAGAGGGACTACCCACATTGATTCAGCTAGTAACCTCATTGAGCCTTCATGTAGTTCCTAAACGGCACAGAACTTTTTTGTTTTGTTTAATCCAGCACTTCTTTACCATCTGGTAAACAAAATTTGCAGTTCGTGCAACTTGCAGCAATTCATTGACATTCCTGGACCCTGGGATTGTGAATCTTGCAGCTCCTGATCTGCTGTTTCATTTGCACTCTTTCTAGTGGATATTGAATATGTTTAATATTACTATTAATAGTTTGGTTCTGGCAGGTCCTGGAGGAGATATTCGAGTTTATCTGGAAGGCTTAGTAGAGGTTGACAACATTCAAGAGTATATACAAGAACACCCATTTGGGCAACGGTCTATTACACCTTCAAACCCATCCTGGCCATTTTATCTTCAGGTCATGGGGCTTGAAAGTTCTTCAATAACAAGCTAACTACATTAGGTTCAAAGATGTCCTGTCAAAATTAACTTAATCAATTGGAGATTAGAATCATTTGGCAGCGGATGGTGATAAATAAGCTCTATTCAGTAAGTGAAGCATCTTTTTGCAGTATTTTTTTGCCATTATCTTTATTCAACTGCTCTTTGTAGTTGCTCTGAGTAATAGATTTTTGGGTTTCTGCAGGAGCGGTGTTGAATATGGATACACCGGATAAGGAGAATGAAAGGTAGGGTAATTGTCATGAATGACTTTTTCAGCTCATTTCTGTATTCAGAGTCTTGTTTGGACAGTGAATATAGGCTAATATAATGTAATTTATGTTCTTTCTTCTATAAAAAAATGTAACTTCTATTAACTTACATTTTATTCCCCTTTAACCTTTATGACCGAGTTGTGATGATTATGCTCCATCTTTTCTTCAAATCATATACTTAATTTGTTGTCAAAGTTGTTTTGGACAACTGAATGGTTTTTAGCTTTTGCGTCTCTCCTTGAGCTACTTGGAACTAATTTATCATGCTTGTCAACCGATGTGCACTTACTGATTCACATTGAGGTCTTTAAAGTCTGTAAAAATTAAGAGAACTGTTGTCTTCCCTTTTGCTGTATTTGGAAGAAAACCAATGAGTGAATAAAACCTGTACTTGACCCGTGTTGGATCTGCATCAAATAAATGAGTTAAACCCATATAGGGTTATTGGATTGGTTCAAATTTTGGCACCCTTAGTTGGTCTTGCTTTCAAGGATGAGCTGTTGCAGGAGTTGGGTGGCTCTATTAATGGGGGTTGCGACCATGAAGACCATCATGTTCAGTCAAATGTATTGTCAAAGGCAAAACCACGGTTCAACAGAGCTTCTCCACCCACTGTTTTTAAAGCTGCAATTAATTTTGGGGAAGACACTTCTAAGGTTTTATATTCTTGTTTTATAAGCTATTTTAGGAGCAAATATTCAGATTAAGTTGTTTTGACAACACAATTTTTTTGGGGCAGCCTCTTAATTACAAATGCTTTGAATCTATTAATTTTATATTTTCCTTTTTCCTTTTGTTTTCACATAAATGGGCTTGATTTGGTAGTTTTCATTATTAAATGTTAAAAATTTTAAAAACTTTTAAGGTCATTTTTTTATTTTTTTTAAAAAGAGAAGGGCATATCTGAAATCAAAGCTTAAAATCAAGAGGACTGGTAGTAGTTTAGGTACTGGGCAAGGTTGGAGAGTAAACTACAGAGGTTTTGATTTGATACACTTCACTCTTGCTGCAAGCACAATAAAAGGAATTAACAAGAAGCATTGTTGAAGACGTAAATGGGAAACATCGATCACCTTGTATGATGGAATTGTTGTGGATTGGATTTCTTCCATATGGACCCTGCTTAGAAGAACTTAATAAAATACAACGGAGAGCTATCAGAGACATCAGATTTTACTACCGCGAATTAATTATATTGTAACCCTTGAATTAGCCAATAGATCCAGTACCCTTTTCGTGACAGATATCCAAATGAATTCATTCATTTTCGTTCATCAATTCAAGTGGGGTCTTTCACTGTTGCATTCAATTCAAACCACATGAACAAACAGTGTTTGGAATCATCATGAATGAGTTGATGGATGCGTGCCATTCATACTAGTCTTTGTTCAGGAGAGTTACCATTTGGTCTTTTTCAACGAACAGATTCAGTTCTACACATAATAGATACAGGAAGTTTTCTTGTGGGTTTTTGCCTCTGCAAATATTAGGGTAACATGACTCTTCTCATGCTTTTCCATCCAACCTAGAAAGATGCCACCCACAAGGTTCCAAATGGTAGTGCAGATTGTCTCACTCTAGGCCAAACAGTGGACCCAAATCAACCAAAACAAAAAGATGAATAACAAATAAAGATAGTCTTAAAAAACCCAGAAAGAGATGGAAGTGATTTAAAGGAGATCTTTTTGTGTACAAGCAAGTTGGCATGTGCCATGGCTTGAGTATGAACAGGGATGGCCTGCTTTGCTCATTTTGTCAATGGTGCAGGTGCTGGCTTTCAATGACATGAGCAGTTTCCTACTGTTTTCTTTCTTTTACCTTTTGGAAGATTTTGCTGGCTTAGTTGTTGTCATTCATGAATGGTTGTTTTACAACATGTGGTGGGTCATCATCCAAAAAAAAGTGTAATAGTCTCTTACAAGTCTGGTGATACTAAATCCATTTAAAATATACTTGAATTCACAGTGTAGAGGATCTCTTAATTTGGTGAAACCATATCCCTTGAGATTATACTTGATTCATTCATGGAGTATTTATTCCAGCACAATCTCTACACCCACTTTGATGTCAAACCCTTTTTGTTCCATGCCTTGTATCAGAAAAAAATTAAAAAAAAATGAAGAAAGAATCTTCTCCCTCAGTCCCCTAACATGTGTGTGCCCTAGTTTCATGCTTACACTTTCTTGACCACCTTTATAGAGATCATACTCACAAAAATTTAATTCTTTACCTCCCAAAACCCCTAGCTCTTGTTGCTCTCTTCTTTAAGATTACAATGGATGTTTTTTTAGCTCTTGTTGCTCCCATTACAAGGCCTGGTCTCCACTTTATTGTCCTACCACTTTTTGAATCACTCCCCAACACTTGCCTCTTTTATATGCCACCTTCCTTAGTTTCATGGTTACACTATCTTGGGACCCTTTTTGAGCTTTCCCTAATCATTCACTGTAAGTCTCTCACCAGTTCATTTTCTTGCAGTGGAAGTTTTAGGTTTAGCTTTAGGAGATCAAATTATTCGTCTTTACATTTGACTTCTATTTGAAGCTTTAGATTCCAATTTTTTTATTGCCAAGACACCCTTCCTTTCCTGTTTGGCGACAGATTGATTAGAAAAACTGGCTAAATTTTTTTTTTTTTGACTTCCCAATTCCAATGACGAACATGCAGCTCTCTCCCTGGTTTCATGGTTACACAACCTTGGAAAGCTTTTGTACAAGTCTCCTGTTCTGTACGTGAAGATAGATAGGGAAGTTCTGGCATTGTATTGAGCTGCTTTGAAACTTCCGTCATGTGGATATGGTTGTCTCAGTTTGGATTAGGTAATCCTTTTTTCGAGCTTGGTCCGCTTACGTCTTTTCCTCTCTCCATTAATCGTGTGCCTAAGGTTGCCACTAGGGTAGGGAGAAGCCACCTTGACTATAGGCTTTAATTTCCAAACATTTATTGGCCTGTCTCCTGGGTGAATCCGGAAGGAAAAGGGGTTTGAACAGCAGTTGTTTGACTAAAATCTCCACTGATTGGAGTCGGATATGCACATGGGTTGATTTGGTAGGGAAGCGGTTTAGAAAATGAGAGAATCATGTGGGCAATCAAGAAGTGCCAAATTAGTTTGCTTTGCTGCTTGGAACATGGTTGTGATGATTGGACAAGTTAGTTGGTCCTTCCTTCTTGAGGCCAAGAGAACCTCCCATGTGATTTCTTCACTTCACGCATGTGATTGTGCATCCTCCTCCTCCATCCACTTTGTCACCTCTCTCCATCAATCTCCAGTTCTCTCCACTCATCTTTTTGCAAACACACCCTTACAGGTATAACAAACAAACTCATTCAGAGATATATTCTTGTGTTTTCTCATCTGAACTCACTATTTTTGTGTCAACTAATACCCTGCTCCCATTAGCTAATGCTGATTGCCTTTGTTGGGGTTCTCTCAATAAGCATGGAGATAATCTGGGTTTTTTTTATCAGTATGATAAAAAGCTTGATGGGTTGAACATTACATATCTTGCAGAGCCAATCCCTTTTTCCCAGTCATTGATAAAGCTAAACTTTTTTCAACAACTATATACAAATGGTTAGTGGGTGTATTTTAATCCCTCTGGCCCCTCCAACAATACCTAGCTTCAGAATTGGACTTCCATGGTCACAAACGTGTACTGGACAAACCCACATATCATTCTCCCAAGATAATAATTTAAGGCCTTTTTTCTATCCCCATCAGCAGTAACTCCTCATTCTGTCAAATCTCATTATTCTTCCTCTGTAATTCTTGAAGTTACAGATTCAGTTTTCTAAAAAGAGGCTGTCCATTTTCACTAATCTTGAAAAAGAAAAAAAAGCAAGCTAGCTTTTATATGACACAAACCCCTGAATGTTATACAGCAGAGACATTTTAACATTTTCCTGGTCAATCTCCACAGACTAAACCCTAGAGGTATTTTGCCCTCAATTCTATTGTTCTGAATTTAGAAGAACTTTAGAGCTCTGAACCAAAAAAAAAAAAAAAAACAAAGGGAAAAGGGCAAATCCAGCAGAGTGTTTCAGTGAATATTTTATACTTTTTTTTTATGAATATTTTATACTTACTAATCGAAGACTCCAATTCCATTATCTTAGGAGCCCTTATGCAAAGACGTAAGCTGGGAAGATTGTCAGCATTTGGCCAGATTATTCAGGGCAGGTGCTGCCGGGACCCATGAATTCCATCATTGACCTGACAAAGGTAACCATCATTTCCCTCTCCAAACTGAAATTATTGACAGAAAGCTTTCAAACCAGAGAGCAATGAAATTGCCCAAACACCTCACATGTTCCTCCACTCAGTGACACATTTTGGATTACTCAATTCCAATGGGACCTGGTCCAGCCCCGAATCAGGTGGATCCAATTTTTTTTAAAGGATAACAATCTTCCAATTGTGTTTGTGCCGTACGATTGATGCCCATCAGAAAACATTTGTCTTCCATCGTCCTCTTGCAGCTCGAATTGGAGTTTTCTGATGGTACGGTTAGGATGGAATGATCGTTATCAAATTCAGTCAATTGGACCCACCTTGATGAACGGTCCTATTCGGTTCCGGCCAGGGTAAGCCTGGCTGGTTTGTGGAGCTATTTTGGCAGTAATGGCGGACTGGGCATTGGCCAGAGATTGTCAAGCACTGGCATGACCATGCAGCAATGAAAATCTGCCATTGCCAAATGTGTTTTCTCTCTGTAAATACGATCTGGAGAAAACAGTTCTGTACTGGATCAATTACAGTGAATACAGGGTTGATGTTAGAAAATCAGAAGCTTCATCTGATTTTCGTTTAAGCTCATTCAAGCAGTGCCATCTGTGTTAAATTATGTTTGGTACTATTTCGCAGGAATATTGGCTGAGACACTTTGGTACTTGCTGTCGGAAGGGTTTTATTAGTTTACTTTTTGCAGAAGATTATTTGGTGAAATAAAGGTAGATCTTCTCTAATCAAAAGTCTCTTGAGTTAACCTTTTTCATTAGAAAAAGGCATAACACCCCTTTTTGCTTATGAATTGCTTGCCATAACCATTCCTTCAAATAATCTTCTTCTTGATCATATTAAAGGAGCACCTGTTTAGCACCAAAGAAATTAAGGCTGTACTGAAATCTGACAGAGAAAAAAAATAGAAATGAATTACTTATTTATGTGAAAAAAAGAAGCGAAAGATTGCTTTTATGATCCCATCAATACCATTTAGTTCAAGGAAATACTGTTTGAATTTCTCCCATTCTGTAATTATGATCCAGTGGAGATTTTTTTGGTCCAGATAATGAACAACTGCTATTGGAGACATTGGACCACAGGCTTCCACTTCCATACACAGCAAAAATGGAAGAAATAGAGCAAAACGAGCAGCTTTGTCAACACCTTACATATGAAGGGGTCAGTGAGTCCATGCCCCTTTCCTGCTGTGGAATTTGAGTGCCTTCTGTTCCGTGCATTTCATCATATAAAGAGGCATGTTTTGTATTATTGAGGCTTTAGCTGGAGAAACAGGTAACTCTTAGCTGTACCTCAGGATTCATTAATCCATCTAGACAAGCTGCTTTTTTTTTTTTTTTTAGCTTCGCTGTTGTAACCAGTTAAAAAATTCTCATGCTGATTGTGGTACATTTGTTTTCCCACTTGAGGTTTGAAATCAGCGTGGTGTTTGAGACCTCCAGTTTCTTTGTTTGATTGAAAATGGTTTGAGAAAAGAGCTGAGTGATATCCCTGAAAGAGTTTTATAACCTCTCAAAGAAAGAAAAGATGCGGGATGCTTTCAGATGTCACAGTTTGTTTCTATGTTGAAATCATTTCTTGCAAACATGCAGCAGAAAAAAAGAAATCAGCCCATAGTGCCTACCTTAAAAGAGGAAAAATAAGAAAGATATCATGAGGTGGAATGATGCGGGGAGAAGATTAACAGCACCCATTTCTATAGCACATGATGTCAGGAGATTAGCTGAAGGGTACTTGTGAACAATCCAGTGAATTTTCCATTTTCAGGTTTTGATCAGGCTGTAAATATAATGAGATGTGCCTCGCTGCCCAGAAAGTGAAAGTTTTCAGAAGATGATGAAGCAGATAGGAGAGGACCACCAACCCAGAAATGGTTCTGGGATGGCTGAGAAAGACCAGGTACCAAGTATAACTAATTTCCTAAGGAGACTAAACTATGTTTCTTTTGACTGAAATCAAGAATGACTGATCCTGTTTACTTTGATGAACTTTAAAAATGGAGATATGAGATCGTGGGGAGAGAGGAATTCTTCTTTTCTTCTCGGTAAGAGGAGAAGAAAAGGTGGGATCGTTTGGCTGTGCAGGCTTTCCAGAAGAGAAACCCACTCTTCACCCTGACAAGCCTCACATGCTGATACAGACAGATACAGACCCACTCGCATTATCAGCCCACATGGAAATGGGAGAAGACACCAAACTAGATCTGACCCACCACGTTTCTCTTTCTCCAACTCTCTGCAAAACATTCATCTCACTTCCCATTGGAATCTATTACCATCCTTGGATGAAGTTAAAACAATCACAAAGGTATTTCCGACTCAGCTTTCCGTATTCCTCCGGAAGCACATTCACATTCGGTCGTTAATTTATCAAATGCATATATAATTTCTTTGTTCGTATATCCTGTCTGTACAATTCTTTTTTTTAAGTAACAGAGAAACAACCGCGTTCTCTGCTCGTCTCCGGCTTTCGCTTCCCTCGCCCCCTCTCTCTATTGGACTCCAGCTGAAAAAGAAAAAATCGCTTTTGGGTCTGCGGATTTCTGGCATTGTGGTGGATGTTATATGAGGCGATCCCAATATTGGCTTTGTCTCGTTTCCTCTTGCTCCTCTCTTACTCGTTATAGAAGACAAAGTTATCAAATTTTGGGTCTGCATGATTCTTGGCTTCTCGTAGCTCAGGCCTCTGTTATGAGGTTTTGAAAAGATAAGAAACTGGGTCCTCCATTTTGCGCTGCGCTCATTTCCGTTGCAGGTGAAAGCGATTCCTGAAAGTTATTTCCATGTGATATCCGTGGATTTGTCTGAAGGGAAGTCCGTCCATTGGTGTGTTTGGCTGCAAAAAGAACTTCATTAGCTGCTCCGGATATCTGAAGAATTGTATAAAGTCCATGTACTAATTGCAGTTTGTGTTCTTGGAAAGAAAACGAGGTTTTGAGAGCGCCAATGTTGTTTTATTGGAAAGAAAACGAGGTTTGCGTTATTAGGAAGTGAAACGTTCGCATATGCACGAATGCGTACTGGGTGTTGTTATGGATTAAGAATCGCACTGGAGGCTCGTGGAAAGCTTAATTTTGCCAAATCCTGGAAGGCTGTGGCGTTCGTCTACGTCCATGGCGATGGTTGCTGTGAAGTACACTGAAAATTGAACGACTTCCGCAGTTTTTCTTATCAGAGAGAAGAGGAGGCAAGATGTCAGCCAAGCTTTTACAAGCTCTAACTGACGAAAACCCAGATTTGCAGAAGCAAATAGGCTGCATGACTGGCATTTTTCAGATCTTTGATAGGCAACATATTCTCCCTGGCAAACGAATCAATAGCCCCAAGAGGCTTCCGTCAGGTAAGTGGTACGGAGTTAATTCGTTGATGCAAATTTTATTTCTGCAGACTGCATCGTCTTGTCTCATCATGGTCAAAATTTCAGAAGCTCCTACATGTTCTCTGTAGTGCAGTCTTTGCTTGCTGTAATTTTCTCTGTTCTGCCTTCGACTTTTTCTCCGTTTTTATGTCTTTATTGTGCATTTTCTCAATGTTAGTTTTGTGTTTCCATGCCTTCCATCTTTTTATTCTTCCACATGGTCTTAATTGAAGCGTTCGAATGTAGGACCTGCAGTCGAGAAGTTCCAATCCCAATTTTTCAAGTCCGTCCTTAATATTCGTATTTTATGTATTTCTGTTTCTCTCTTTGTTCTGCTCTTAATAGTTTTCACAAATGCCAAGCTGCTGCAGTTGTAAAATGTAATATTTCTTATTCATGAATTTGCTCCCTACGGCTTTAGACCTTTGATTTGTTAGCCAGATTTTTGTTCGAAAATTTTAATCTAACCATTACAGTAGCTTGTTTTATATTTCGAAATAAGAGCTGATTTTTTTAAACCAATATTTGTGATTGAACTTATTGTACTTATAGTAGTGATTTTTCTTTTCTTTTTTCAGCTCAATCCCGATTGAGTAGTGTTGCAGCGGAAGCAGAGGCAATCAGATGTGCTCCACAGGCTACAGTAAGAATTTCAGAACAACCTCAGGCTCAAACCTCAGGCAGATTTCATCATTCAACCGAATTGGCTCAGGTTGTTTAAGCTCCTAGTATCAACTTTTCAATTGAATCCGTTGAACCGGATGAACTGGCAACAGATTTTATTAAGCATTTAATTGCTGACTCTCTGTAACTTATCCAAATACTTGCTTGTAAATGCAGGAAAAAACATTGAGCAAGAATGTTTTTGAGAACCAAAGGTTCTCCACTGAATCATCCAGAGCTTCCTTCTCATCCTCATCTTACTCTTCATTTTCTTCTCTTGAATGTCACAAAGCAACCCAACCTGAGCCTCCACCCTTTGAACAGACATATCTGCAAGATAGGTCCTCTCGGAATTCTCACAGGTCTCCAGTTTCAAACCTTGACAATCAACCCGACTGCCATGCTGTTCTCAGGGACCCACTAAGTGGCAACACTCAATCTAACCGCCAGCCTCTTGATATTAGGGATGTTGTAAAAGACTCTATCTACAGGGATAACCGTGTTTTATCTGTTAGAACTCCCTCCAGAGAGGAAGCAGTGAATCATGTTTTCAAGCATAGAGACTCCCCAAGGCCTTTGCAATTATCTAAATCAGCGGATGGTGGACTCAGCACTAATGGGAAGCCCAAAATAAAAATCAACCTCGATGAATCATTTCGAGTTCTTGCAAAGGTTAAAGAGGCACCTTGGTATTTTGACGAAGCCAGAGAACCTTCGAGGTCTTCCTACGAAGGCAAAGATGGTTCTTTTTCTTCAGTGTCTAAGGAAGGCCGGAGGTTTTCTTATGATGGTAGGGAGCTTTCTCGCTCCTCATTTGATTCTCGAGAGACCAGCAAATCTGCCGCCAGACTTCGAGAGCTGCCAAGGTTATCACTAGATAGTAGAGAATGTTCCCTGAGGAACTCTAACTTTGATTCAAAATCAAACATGATTTTGAGGGGTTTGCATTCTGATAACAACATAAAAGTGGTGAATCGGAAAAGCCACACAAGCGTTGTGGCTAAACTGATGGGCTTGGAAACCATGCCCAATTCACGCTCAATGGATCAGAAACAAATAAATTTGACAAAAACTAAGTCAATAGAAGATCAGGAAGTTTTTGAGAAAGAGAAAAAAGGCAGTGGCTTCTCTCGGTCATCAAAATTGAGTGGATATGACAGGCAAGATCATGTTTCAAGGTCCCCGAGAAGCTATTTGAATGAACCCAGTTTCCCACGGTCAAGAAATCCAGATTTGATCATGAAGCCCATTTTAGGTTCAAGGGTTCCAATTGAACCTGCTCCTTGGAAGCATCAAGAAAATGGTCGGATCTCTCAGAAAACATCTGTCAGAAATCGAGAAGCTTTCATGAGGTCACCCACTTCCCAATCTGTTTATAGTGAGATTGAGAAAAGGTTAAAAGATCTTGAATTCAAGCAAACTGGTAAAGATCTCAGAGCTCTTAAGCAGATATTGGAAGCAATGGAAACCAAGAAAGACGAAAAGCAAGGCTCGGATTTTCTTGTTCAGAAGAATTATACAAACATGAACAAGATTGAATTCGATCAAAATACAAGATTGGCATATAGGCGAAGCCCACCAGCTCATCTTCCAATATCTGTTCCTGCAAAGAAGAGCAGTTCTCCAAGGGCTCTTGAATCTCCAATTGTGATCATGAAACCGGCAAAGCTTGTTGAAAAATCTAGTGTTCCTCCCACTGTTTTTCCTATGGACAGTTTATCAGGTATTCGCAAGTGCAGAGCCAATGATTCAGCAGATAACAGAAGAGCTCCAATTAATAGTCAAATAGGGAAGGATCTACAGCCTAAACTTAATCTTAGAGAATCACGAAATTGGGGTCCTATCTCCATTGAGAAAAAAAAACCCAGCAAGACTGAGGAAAACAGTTCCCCAAAGCCTCGGTTCAAGTTAAGTCAATCTCCATCAAGGACTCAACAGCTACCAAAAGAAAATATAGAAAAAAATTCAGGTTCTGGTTCTTCAAGCCCAAGGTTGCAGAACAGAAAACTTGAATTAGATAAGAGATCTCGACCACCAGTCCCTACTTCAGATTCAACAAAACCCAGAAGGCAACCTTCTAGGCAGCAACTTGAATTAGGTTCTCCAGGTGGTAGGACAAGGCCAAAACCCATAAATGATGACCAATCAAGTGAAATGAGCAGTGAAACAAGAAATATTAGTCATGGTGGGGATGAGATCTCCGTGAGATCAGACAGCAACGCTAGCCTGGCCTCCCAGTTTGATATTGAAGTTACGAGTGCAGATCATTCCACTGAGATTATTTCAGGCTTTAAACAGGTGGATTTTTCTTTACTTGTTGTTTTTATGCTTTCAGTTTCAAGTGTGCTTGCATCTCCCTGTGGATCCATTTATTCTTACTGAGTTGGTTAGTGAACCTCATGTTTTCATTCATTTTATTTGAGCAGGAATCGGTTATGAGTTTGAAAGACGATGGTTTATTGGTTGAATCTACTGCCATTGTCCCTGAACAGCCTAGCCCTGTCTCTGTTTTGGACGCCTCCTTTTACAGGGATGAATTGCTGCCTTCTCCTGTGAAGAACATAACAAAGGTCTTTGAAGGTATGGTTTTTAACTGACAGCTACTTTATTGACTTACGATCCTATTCCTGCATAGTGGGACAAGGCTGTGATGATGAATTTTGGATATTCCTGCATCTATTTTATAGTAATCTGAGGTCTATTGTCTTGTCATGTGTAAAATTATCTTAAAATTTCTTTTTGAATGTCTTGTGATCAGATGAGGAAACTGGAAAGTCTGATAAAGTTTCTGGAGAAGATCAGTGGAATGTGCTGGGTGTGAGCGGACTGCCCAGTGGCTTGCAAACCACCCCTGAAATTAATCAGAAGAAATTGGAAAATATTGAACGGTTGGTTGAAAAGCTCCGGCGGCTAAATTCAGCTCATGATGAAACCACTGTAGATCACATTGCATCACTGTGTGAAAATACAAATCCAGATCACAGGTACATCTCTGAGATTCTGCTAGCATCAGGGCTCCTACTGAAAGACCTCGGATCAGAAAGCACTTCCATTCAGTTTCACCATTCAGGCAACCCCTTCAACCCTGACTTGTTCCTAGTACTGGAGCAAACCAAAGCAAGCTGGGTTGCAAAAGCTGGTCCTACTTACAAAAATATGAACCAGCCAAAACTGAACAATGACAAGCTCCAAAGGAAGCTTTTGTTTGATACAGTAAATGAGATCTTAGTGAGGAAGTTGCCGATGGCAGGTCAGCCAGAGCCATGGGTGCAAGCAAACAAGCTTGCAACAGTGATTCCAAGTGGGCAGCGGCTGTTGCGGGAATTGTGTTCGGAGATTGATAAACTCCACTCAGGTGGCTTGGACAATGTCTCCGAGAATGAAGATGACGACAGACTGAAATTGATACTAAAGGAGGATGTAATGCGAGGAGAGAGCTGGACTGATTTCCACAAGGAGGTCCCAAGTGTAGTTCTAGACATTGAGAGGTTGCTGTTTAAGGACTTGGTTGATGAGATAGTGAGCTTGGAGGCATCTGGATTGCCTGTCAAGCCCAGCTGGCGGCGTAGACAACTATTTTCAAAGTAACAACATGTTTTTTATAGATTTTCTGTTCTTCTACCCTCGTGGAAGTGTAAGTGTTTGGTGAATAGAAATATCACCTTATAATTTTTCTTTCATTCCTGTACAAATACGTTGTTCAAACCTTGATAAATGGATACCTTTTAATAAAAACGGAGGTCTCTGAAAATCTTTTCTCTCTATAATTTTCAAAGCCTTTTCGTCTCTTTAATACCATGAAGATCAGACATCAGTTTTTGCAAATGTTTGGACTGGAGAAGCAAAGAAGCAATCCAAATAGAATAGACTCTAGCCAGAGAGGAAAGAAATGGGGATTGAGAATGAAATCTTGATTCAGATGGGAGTGAGAATCGCAGAGTTTCCAAATAGGAGGCAATGGGGATTCAGTGGCTAATAGCAACTAATCAATCTCATTCACTCATCTATGTTGCTATCACCGCTGTGACTCTCTTTTGTTTGTTTTAAGTTTCACTTTCTGCTCTGACCTTTTGTATCTCTCTGTTTTGATTCTATTCAATTCGTTTCATGCCTGACGGATCTCTTTCCTCCTACCTCGTTCTTTGCCGTAAAAACCGACCCTTTTACGTGTATTTCGTCCAAAAAATAGAGTGGGGCATTGTTGGACGGAGAAGACCAGTGAATATATACTATTTTTGAACAGTTAAAACTGTTATTAAGCAATTTGAACAAAATACTGTAATATTGTTCTAAGTCTCTGAAACTGAAATAAGGACCGAGTTTTTGCATACAGTCACCACATACAGATCCACCAAGTTTTTTTTTTTTTTTCCTCCTCTATTAAACTGATCCATCAGCTACATGCAAATAGAGCAGTATGGTCTTTGTTCAATACACTTCAACAAAAAATTGAACCACAGTTCCATTTTGATTTTCTCAACACATTCTCAATTCAGGAATTGTTTATCAGATATGAGCATTCGACATTCCAGTTCTACTACTTTCCAAACAAAAAGCAAATGAGAACTGAAAGGAAATCATGACTTCATACTGTTTCTCATAAGTTTTGGGTATGCTCCACAATTGCAGTTCTTGTTCCATACCACTTTTCTATGTTATGATCCGTTAACTTCACATCACATCCTCACCCAAGTTTCCCCATTTCATCTAGTCTTCACTGTACTCCCCTTTTTAATCTGGACTTCCCTCAAGTGCAGATTTTTTTTTGACAAAGATTAAGTGCAGATAGAACAAGAACCTGTCCTTCGATTCAGAAAGGGAATAGAAAGCTAAATATATAGAGAACTGAGCTCTAAGAATTAAAGCTTCACAGACCAAGACAGATGACATTTTTAAGGTATGAAACATCTAGGAATATAAAGTGTCTTCTGTGGAGAAATGGAGAAATAGGGAGGATCCTTGCAGTTTTACTGACCCATCAACATCTAAAGTACAAATGCATAAACATTCATGTGTACTGTTAGTAGATAACAGCAAACAATAGTTTCCATTACATGATTCTTACATGGAATTTTGAAAATAACAGACATTACAGAAAGAAAGATGCATGAACATGTTACTTTTTTTTTTAATTGAAGACGAACATAAACCTGGTTCATACTTTCATTGAGCTTGGACACAATGCTATAAATATTGTTCATAAATTAACAACGACATTGACATAGGCACAGTCAAGAAGATGTCAAATACTATCACAAAAATTACATGGAAAGTATAAGGGCACAGATGCCGGGAGGTAGATTTTCTTTTAAGATAATAGCAAAATCATTGCAGTAAAGAGGAAAGAAATACAAGCAAGTCCTACAAAGGCAGATTCAAACACAAGAAAAACGAGGCAACGAGGAAAAGAAAAAACAGCAGGAGCTGCGGTGAACCTACTAGCTTGGGCCAAAAGGAGAGAATCATCATCAACCAGTTGATGCTGAGAGACCCCAGCACAGGCAAGAAAACCTGCCAACTCTCTTGGGATGTGGCAACAGAAAACAACCAGGGTAGCCAAAACCCTCAATTTAATAGAAATGTCAGTGTAGGTCACCAAAGATGGGAAAAGCACCAAGTGATCCAACTGATAATTACAACAACATTACCATTGACCATCAGCAAACTAGAGAAAGAATTTCTGCAAAATTTCTGCCCTAGTGCTAGGTCTGTCAGTGCAGCATCTTCATCTCATAAATAAATTAGTTACCTTGGTTGATGGTTTGACTTCATCAGTTTGTGGTGAAGGGAATAGTAACCCTTCGTCTAATATCTCTTTAACTTCTGTGTTGTATGTTTTGAAGTTCATGTCAACTTATTGTCTATGAACAAAATTAATCAGTCACTTAATGGCTCAATCATATGTTTTCCATCTCGTTATGGGTTTCAAGACTTGCAAACAAGAGGCAGATAGGTTTGGGGCATGAGAGTGATGGATTGTACTATTTTGACATTGTTCCAGAAGAGAAGTCCATTGCATTACAAACTACTATATCCTCTCCTTACTTATGGCATTTGAATTCCGTCAATTTATTCCTACTCTCCTTCTGATATATCGTTTGATTGTCAATAATGCCAACTAGGGAAGCACCACCGTAGTTCCTTTCCTCTTAAGTAGTTCACAAAGTCATTGTCCTTTTTCTTTGCTACATTCAGATGTATCGGGCACATATAGGGTTCCTAGTTCTTTTGGTTTTAAGTAATTCTTGACTTTCATAGATGATCATAATCATGTGACTTGGGTGTATCACAAAAGTATTTGATGTATTTCTCAAGTTTTATGCTGAAATAAAAACACATTTTGGTGCTTTCATTCTTTTTTTTGTTCAAATAATAGCCTTGAATTTGTTAATAGTAGATTCTCTGCTTTTTGCACTATACATGGCATCATTCATTAAACTTCTTGTGTGCATACTCCATAGCAAAATGGAGTAGCAGAGCCCAAGAATAGACATTTGCTTGAAATTGCTCAGACACTTTTATTTCAAAAGAATGTTCCAAAGTCATTATGGGGGGACGTAGTACTCACATCTTGCTATTTAATTAATCAAATACCATCTTCTATGTTAGGTGGTTGCATTTATATGCATTTGTTAAGACCAAGAAGTAAGCTATTTGACATACCCCCTCGAGTTTTTAGTTTAGTCTATTTCATTTGTTGTGTTTTTTCTTGGGTATTCCAGGACACAAAAAGACTATCAGTGTTATGATCCTATATCTAGAAAAGTGTATGTATCTACAAATATTATATTTTTTTATAATACACCTTATTTTCATCATATGAGGTACTCGCTTTTGAACAAAATATCTCTCTCGAGTCTTCTTTACTTATTCTTATTCTCGATGTCCCAAGTACAATCAACAACAAAACCCATTACTAGTGTATCAAAGGTGACAAATATGCGTGCAATACTCACAAATGAAGAGAACAAAACAACTATCAACAAAGCCCATCCCACTGTTGTCCCCACCATCTACCTCAATGCTTGCAAATCTTGTGGTATGTTACTTAGATCTTCCTATTTCTCTCTAGAAAGGTAAACGATCTTGCACTCAACATCATCTATCTTATTATGTGTCATTTTCTTCTCTTTCTCCTTGATATCAATATTTTGCCTTGTCTTTGTCCAATATCTTTGTACCTACTAGAATGCAAGACGCTTGGCTTCTCCAAAGTGGAAAAAGGCTATGGATGAGGAGATGGATGCCTTGATTGCTCGAAAGACATGGCTTTTGGTCTTTGTACCTACTAGAGTGCAAGATGCCTTAGCTTCTCCAAAGTGGAAAAAGACTATGGATGAGGAGATGGATGCCTTGATTGCTCGAAAGACATGGCTTTTGGTTGATCTACTCCCTAGAGCCATTATTGTTGGTTGTAGATAGGTATAAACAGTGAAATATCATGTGGATGGCACTATGGACCGCTATAAAGCTCGACTGATGGTCAAGGTATACTGCTCGACGGGGGAAGGTGGAGGACAGTTTATGTGTGCATGCTTCATAAGGCTAGTTATGGTTTGAAATAGAGCTTACACGCATGGCTTGAGAAATCTAATAAGGTGGTAATGCCGTTTGGGTTTATTAGAAGCCATTGTGTCCACTTTCCATTTATTTTCCGTAGGTAAACAAGAATTGTAATATTAGTGGTGTATGTAGATCAAGGATGAGAAGACTTATCTCAAACAACATTTCCAAACTAAGGACCTTGGTATTTTAAAATACTTTTTGGGACTAAAAGTTGTGAGAAGTAAAAAATGTATGACTTTATCGTAGAGAAAATATGTGATTGATATATTCAGTGAACATGGTTTATTGGGTGTCAAACCTATTGATATTCCTATAGAAATGAACTCTTGTTTGCATGACGACAATAGTCCAATGCTTACTGATAAAACTATGAATCGAAGACTGGTTGCACAATTAATTTATCCCACGGTTACCAAGCCTGATATATATTGCAGTTGGAGCTGTGATTCAGTTTATGGATACTCCTAGGAAAGTGCATCTAGAGGTAGCACAAAGAATTTAGAATGATTTAAAATGAGTTCCTGGCAAATGACTGCATTATGAACCACATGGTCACTTAAACATTGTAAGATATTCAGATGTCGATTACGTAGTAAGATAGAAAATCTACTACAGGTTATTATGTAATTGTGGGAGTTATCATATCAACTTGCAAAGTGAAAAACAAAATATGGTTGCCTGATCAAGTGCTAAAGCAAAATATTGAGCAATGACATATATTGTGAGTGAGCTGGTGTGAGTAAAATTTGTGTTAAGGAAATTTGGTTTGGAAGGAAGTGGTCATATGGAATTGAAATGTGAGAATGAAATTGCAGTACTCATTGCTAATAATTCAGTATTTCAAGAAAGGACCAAGCACATAGAAGTGGATTACCATTTAATATGTGATGCAGTGCTGAGTTGTAAAATGATTACCCCATCTGTAAGGACTACTAATCCAGTTGGAGATTTATTTACCAAGGCCATTCGAAAGCATTCTATTCATTGATTTTTGTTCCAAGTTGTGATTAGTAGATACATATGCTCTTGCTCAAGGGGGAGAGTTAAAGTTTAGAGGTATTTTGATAATTTCACTTTAGGATATTGTGTTCTAAAGTCATAGTTAGATAGAGGTGAATTAGAGTTGTTCATCAAAGTAATTTTTACTTAGTTTTATTACTTGTCTAGAAGTTGTGAGAGAGAAAGCTAGAGTACAGCCATTTTTGTCATTTTCTCTTGTAATTACTTTAAGCTAATATAAAGAGGTTAGGGGTCGAACTTATCCTCTAACCCAGAAAGTTTCTTCAATGTCTTCTCCTCTCCTCTCTTCTTCTCCTTCTTCTTCTTCTTCTTCACTTTCCCACTTTCTTCTTCTAGAATTCTTTCTATTTCATTATTTTACAAACTCCAAAAGGGCCAGTTAGTGCATTGTGTGGAGAGTGAAAGTGAATTACCTGAGTGAATTACACAGGTAATTCACTTCACTCGTTTAAGTGAAAAAATGAGTAAAAGTGAATTCACTCCATGAGACCAGTGAATTCACTTTCACTCGTCGTTTCACTCAATGCTCGACGTTGAGACTCCTCTTTCTTCTTCCATCTCATCTATAATAGTCACTGAATCCAAGATTTTGAACATACGCACCAAAAGGGTAAGTTAACGAGCCCTCCGCCAAAATCCTCCCACTCAGTCAAGTTGTCCCAAAAAAAACACAAAGAATTCTTGTGTCATCTTCTTCATTTTTTTCAAGAAGAGCCATGTTATCCATCTCTGCATCTTCTCTCTTCCTCTTCTCTCCTTTCTCTTCTCCTGCTTCAGACTCCATGCCTTTTCTTGCAACTTTCTCTGTGCCAGAAGGCTCAGGCAGTGTGAAAGCGTTTGACATTCGTTCAAGAGACGGCCTGGTACCTGTCAATGGCGATCAAGTTAACTTGATTCTTCCGTTTCTCAGTATTCATTTTTTGCTTATTATATCTTCTCAACGGGATTGTTATTTTATTTTATTTCACTTGAAGTAGCAAAAATCTCCACTGTACACTAATCAAAGTAGCACAACGGATCTCAATATGGAGGATCGTGGATATTTTCTTTAGTTCTATCTGTCTTTTTGGATAACCAAATTAAAATATTGTTAGCCATAATACACTATTCCTGTTTAAATTTTGTTGTTGATCTGAAACCATTAATGGCGACTTCCTTTGCTAGTTTCTTTCTGTAGTCTAAACCAGGACACTGTCGTTCGGAATTGATAATTGTGTTATATCTTAAAATGATGCTTAAAAAGTTAAATAAAACTATCTTAATAAAGTTAAATCTATAAGAGTATTTTATTAATAAACTCATTCTCCATTTTCCACTAAATTTTTCATTGTGCACACTAACACAAGAAAGTACTTTACACTACACTTTCCATAAAACACACTAACACAAAAAAGTAATTCACTTTCACTACCCCTCTAAAAAAAAGTAAAACAAAGGCAATAAATAATATCAGTAGTCACTAGATTGTGAAGCACAAAACTCTCTTGGATAGTATGCATACTTGGACCCAGTTCTTCCTATTTGATGCTAACTTTCCCTCCCTCCCTCCCATATTCGAAGTCGGAAAAAGGTGGTTGTGTGAGAGAAAAGGAAACTTACTAGTATTTGAGCTAAATAATTTTACTTGAACTCGGCCATTGATTCAGTGATTATGAGAGAGGGCGTATATTGTGAGGATTTGGGTTCAAGTTTTTCACCAGGGTCTAGCGTGTAATTTGTGTTTGAGTGTGTATAACCAAGATTCAAAAAATAACAATTGTACTAGACCTATCTAAAATAGGTAATAATTAAAGTAAATATGAAGGGAATAAAAACCTTTTCCCCTCCTCTCTCTTCCCAATCCATTCATAACTCTTCAAGATTTCTTGTAGGAATTTAAATATAATCACATGATCCTAGTCATAGAAGATACCTTTGAAATCCCACACAATTCACATATTTATTTGACAATAAATGAAAAAAGTGATGGATTTTACTGATCATATTTCAGGGTAATTAGGAGTTATTGACATTTGCCTCAAATTGGTCCAAAGGATAGATCTATGAAATACCTTTTAAGGCAGTTTAGCATTTGGATTTGTACTATGAGGATATACATTTCAGTTTCTACTACTGAGAACAACATTTCTTGCATTTATTTTCCGGTATATAAATCTCAAAATTGGAGTGTTTTCTAGAACCACCGTCCACAATGAAGAAGATGAATAAAGAGCAAGAAAGAGAGAAATAGGAAGAAAAATAGTTGGAAAGAGAGGAGAAGAGAAGAAGATAAGACAAATTTTCTCTCGGGAGTTCTAAGTTATTTCTCTCAGAAAAGAGATAAAATTTTGGTAAGTTTGGCTAGTCATTTTGGGAATGACATAGATCCAACACTAACATGGTATTAAAGCAGTTGGTCTAATCCATTTAAAAAAAAAAGCAGTTGCTCTATTTGGGTCTAGTTCAAGCTCTACTCAATGTACACTCAGTTTATGTTGCCCACATCTAAAGCAAGTTGGCTATTAGTTCAGGCCTAGATGTGAGGGGGAGCATTAGTGGTAAATATCCAACATAGATTGATGTCAATAAACTCTTGCGGTTGTTATTTTCAGAAAAGGCCCCCCAAATTTGGCTGGTCATTTTGGGAGGAACCAGCCCAACTTTAACAACAACTAGAAGGGAAAAACATCACTTTTACTTCTACAGTAATTTCAGTCACACAAACACGGAAGTACTGTCTGATGAGTAACAGGAACCTAAGAAATTCAATTTCAAACACACTCCCACTTATATCAAGCCAGCATAAAACTCAAGCTCCTAGTATTTCTTTTTAGCAGGTTGGTTCATGGATCAAAAATAATCAGGAGAGGGAGATGAAGAAAGAAAGAAAAGTACAAAAAAGAAGAAGAGGGATAGAAAGAAGAGAAAAGGAGACTGAGAATATTCTGTATCCTTTGGAATTATATTTTATTGCACGCAGAATGGATACGGAATGCCATTATAGGCCAGTCAAAAAATGTTGCATTCACTGCTACAAATTTCAGTCACATTAACAGTATAAGTACAATGTGATGAGGAAAAGGAATCTATGAATTCCAACTCCAAACAAACTGACCCCCTTTATATCAGGTCAGATAAGAATAAGATCAAGCTTCTAGTGTTACATTGATCAAGTGAATTCAAAGATTTAAGAAATAAAAAATAACCAGGTTAGTTCATAATGAGGATCCGCATGGTGACACTCCTATTTCTGGAATAGCTAAATTGCTCAAATAATACACTTTTTTGGTGCCCTTAACATGGCCTCAAACAGTGTTTGACCTTCTAATAAATTTGTAGTAGGTTTGAGTTGTTCCACTACAATATTAAGTCCGTTCCTGTTAGTTCTATTATGGTAAGATGAATCAAAATATTTTGCAAAGTTTGTATTATTGGCCAAGAAAAGATCATGGAAGGAGAAGCCAAAATTCCTTTCTGAAAAAAAAAAAAAAAGGAATGTAGAGAGGCGCTGGCATCGGACCTGAAACAGGCATACACATACCTTCAAATGAAAATCCTGAAATAACGAGCAGCCCCATTGAACTTTGTACCACAACAACATGATCTAACAGAGCTTGTACTAACCAACTGCTCCCAGCAAACTCCCAAATACAAGTACATATCCCGTTGTGAATTAATCTATTCAAATGAATTAGTTTACAACTGAGCGAGCTCCTGTGGGTTCTCCATTGCTTCCTTAAGTATCTGTTCGGCTCTTCTTTTCTTGTCATCCTTCTCATCATCTCTCCCAAACCATGTAATCATTTCCTCCGAACCTGAGCCTGGTCCACTTGCCAATGGTGTAGCAACTGATTTCTTATGGATCCCAAATTTAAAATGCACTGTCGGCCTCTTGTTGGGAAGAATCTTCCTCTCGTTCTCTACGTTTTCAGAAACCCCACTCTTTGCAGCTTCAATAGCTGGTGCAAAGGTTTCAAGCACTGATATGTTTTTTTTGGCATGCCCGTCATTAGCAAGTTTTTCAGGAAGAATGAGAGGTGAGACATTCCTTTCTGCAGCTTGTAACGGTGGGGAAAGAAAAGGATTAGCCTCCATAACCCTTTTTGCCTTACCAGCATCAATGGGATCCACAGAAGCTTGTGCCGAGGCACCATTAACCAACCGCTGCTGCAAACTCAACAATGATTTTTCTGCCTTCCTATGCTGCTTTGCCTGCTGAATCTTATCTGTCTTAGGATCAGTGGTCCTGTCATTCCAAACAGGGGTATGCACATAAGTGTGTGGGTCTGGAAGTGCCGGCAACCAATCAGGTATGTGCTTTGCAGGTGGTGCTTCTCCGAGCTGTGAGAAACTTGGGGCGGTTTTTATGGCCCTGAGAACTGGAAAACGAGGAATAGGTCGTACAAATGGTGTCTCCTCAGCACAACGCACATACTCTGTGATTTCCCGAACCGTGCCAGAACCAAGTAGCCAATGATTTACGTCAGAAGCACCAGAAAATCCCTGTGTGGGCCCTACCAAGTCTTCCAATCCGCCGATGATATCAAACACATTACAATCTGTTCTACCAGCTAAATTGGCATAAAAATGTGCTGTCTTCCCTAAATCACGAAGGTACCGGATTGCAATATCAGAGAGAGCTTCTAAAGCAGACTGTTGGAAGCCCTGGAAACCCACGGTCTCACAAATCTGTGCAACAGCTATTCTAGCAATCGCACGACCAAATTCGTCTCCAGCAGGTCTCTTCTTGGGCTCATTTTCACTCTGTCTTCCACTCTCCCCACCGCCATCGCTCATATTCAAAAATCATATCATTCTCCAGAACAAGGGTTTTAAGATCAATCATTCATCCATCTAAAATTCTCGACCACGATCTTGGCCTCAAGCTACAACACCTCTCCTTGATTCTCCCCTCCCAACTGAGATTCCCCAGAAAAGCCAGCATTCCTCGAGCTCTAAAACCCAAAAAAACCCAAGAACAATCTCGCATCTCAGCAGCAAGCTCCTCCGCAGCGTACAGATAGAATGCCAGAAACGAACAAGCGAAAACAACTCGGGTAGAATATCACAAATTCTTACCAGTGCCTTCAGCGGCAACGAAGTGAAAAAACAGCTATAAATGCGCTAGAAGCTGAACTCTCCCCTGACACTGAAACCCTAGAAAGCAATTTTGCAGAGAATCACGCTTTACTCTTCACTGGAAAGAACAGATTTCGACGGAATTTGCGGTTTCCTGAGAGGAACAGCAACGGTTTTTTGAAAAATAAAATGAAAATAAGAAACCTCGTTTAAACCCTAAAAGAACCAACGGATCTAAGAAACAGAGACTGGATAGGCGAGCTGAGCTGAAGCGAGGCGGCGGATATTTATAGAGGCCGAGACGCGAGATTTTCAATTTTAGGGCATTTCGCGTCCCTCAATCTGATTAGTGCACTCTTGGAACCAGTTTAAGTGAATGAATTAGTTCAAGTTAAGTTATTTGCATTAGGTCATTAGTGTTGAATGATTTCCTCTTCATTTGAATCACATCGGGTAATGTTTTTGGGGGGAATTAAGTTTCATACCTATTTTGTGAATCATCCTTAGGAATTGTTTTTTCGTCATTTGCCTTTTGTTCTCCCTCTCCCTCAGCCTTCCTCTCTCGACGAATTTTTTTGCCCCCTTTTTTTTCCTTTCATCTTCGCTCTCTTCTTCCTCTCGTCTTCACACTCCCTTCTTCTCGTCTACGCATCTCCTCTCATTGTCTCTCTCAGCCTCCCTCTTCCTTCTCCCTCTCGGCCTCCCCCTCTTCTCACTCTTGGCCTCCTTCTCCCTTCTCACTCTCGCTCTTCTCATTCCTCCCCCCCCCCCCCCCCCCCTCCCCTTTTCCTTCAATTCAACCTATTTCGGTTTTGATTTCCTTCGATTTTTGACATGTAGGTGTCAATTTCTTCGATTGGGCTTCAATTTTTCCATTCTGCAGTGGTTTTCCCCAATTTTTATAAGGTAAGTTGAAACCCTAATTTTTTTTCAATTGATTTAGTGATGTATTTGATTTAATTTTAATTTTTGTGCATATTTTGTATTGATTGTGGCCTAATTGTGGGATTTAGGCTTAGGGTTTATGGTATTTAGGGTTCAATTTCGTCTTGATGGGGTTTAATTTCAGGATTAGAGTTAAGGTTTGGGACTTTTAAGGTTTTTAAGGTCTAGGGTTTAGCGTTTAGATCTCGAATTAGGGTTTAGGGTTTTTTAAAAAAAAATTAGGGTTCTCGATTTTTGGGGTGATAGGGTTTTAAGGGTTTAGGGTTTTTGGTTCTTTTTAATTTTTTATGGTTCTTGATTAGGGTTTAGGGTTTGGGGTGATAGGGTTTAGGGTTTAGGGTTTGGGGTGTTTAGTCCAGTTGAAATATGGTTGAGTCGCCTACACGAGCATCCATTAGCCAACGAAACCCGACTCCCATCACTAACGATGTATGGTTTGTAGTGACTGCGAAGTCATATGGGGATCTACCAGGGGTGCTCGGTGAATTTGGACTTGATGAGTGTGTTTTTTCATTGTTCTGATCATCTACAATGGAATTAGTTTGATTAATTTTGAAATATTTTAGAATGTTGTTGAAATATAAGTGCTATAGAATGATCTTGACAAGTGGTGAGGAAATTTGGGTGTTATAAATATCCACCACATGGTAATTTTTTTATTTTTTTTTGTGTTTTCATGTGTTCCTAGTTACTATGACAGGTAATGATTGTCTGACAAAAAAAATTCCATGAGGACCATCTCAAATTTAGATTATAAATGGCTAGAAGAAGACAACAAACTCCTCGATCATATGACATTTGGACCTTCGAAGATGATCGTAAAATGCTCGATCTCTTAGTTGAGCAGCTCAATATGGGGAACAGGATGCCCAATGGGGTTTGGAAGCATGAGGTGTATTTGGATTATGTCAATAAGTTCAATGAAGACGCAGCTAATAAAAAAATTGTTGAACAGCTCCAGGATCAAACAAGATCATAGAAGAAAACTTATCAAACAGTAACAAGTTATCTCAACACTAGTGGGTTCGGCTGGGATGCAACCACACACTGAGTTACTGTATGTTATTCTATATGACAAGATTACATCAAGGTCAGTAAATTATGATGTACTATAAAACATTTTGTATGTTTTTCGCATGACTAGAACTCTATTCCAAGTCGTCTAAATGATATTTTATTCTTGTAGGAGCATAAAGATGTTAAAAAATATAGACAATAAGGTTGCCCCCTTTATGACAAATTGGTTTTGGTAGTGGGAAACTCAATAGTCATGGGGACAGTAAGTCAAACTAGCGTAGACGTGTGCAATGATGTCTAGCATAAAAAAGAAAATTCACCCTTGGACATGCACGAGGATGTCGATTTAGTTATAAATACTCCATCACCATTTTGTAGCGGGAATGAGTCAACACCTGATCAGTCTCAAAGTGGTAACCCATCAACTTCAAGTCGTCATAGAAAGAGATCGAAAATGTCCACTGATGATATTTTCATGTTCCTTGATGCAATGAAGGAAATTGTTGCGGTATTGTGTGATGCTATCAAACCTAAAGATGGTAAAGTCGAAGAGAATTGGTTTGAACCCCTCACGGAAATCCCGAACATGTCAAAAAAGTTGAAGTTTCACGCTCTTCTATGGTTGGATACGGAAATTAAGTGGGAAATGTTTACGAAGCTTACACTGGAAGAGCGGCTCAAGTGGCTTCAAGATTGTTTTAATGAAGAAATGTAGTATTGAGTTTTAAGTATATTATCTACATTGGGACTAGTCTGTTGAATTTTAATGATGTTTTTTTAATTATGACATTGTAAGACTAATTATGGATAGATTATAAATGTTATTATGGTTAAGATTTGGGTTTTCATGATTGTTGTGTTCTTATTGTGTGGATGAATATTGTGGATGTGTGATTGGATATAATTGTGTAAAAGTGTAATTGAAAATAAGTTATGATTGAAGATAAGGGTATGTTTTTGTGTTTATGACTTTTAGGAAGAAACAAGAATTATTTTTGTGGTCGTCATTGTGCTTGTGGTGATCGTATTTATAGGTTTCCATGGATATTAAGAAAGACAAAGTAAGTATTGTAAGTATGATAACATTCACATGTATTTTGTACGGGAAGATAGTATCTCAGCCATAGGAATAGACGTGCACTACGTCCTCGTGGGATTGGTGGTCCGACTTATTTGCAAAAGGCATTAACGAAATCACCTGTTAAATTTCAAAAAGTTTACAGGATAAATCAAATTGTGTTTCATAAATTGGCAAAGATATTTTATAGTAAAAAAATTTTATCACCCACAAAGACCATCTTAGTGGAAGAACAACTTGCATATTTTCTCCTAACTATTGGTCAACAACAATTGTATAGTGTCACAGTAGATATGTTTGATAGATCAAATTGGACCATAAGTAGGTATTTCAATAAGGTGTTGAATGTTATTGTCAAACTTCAATCTGATTACATCAAACGGTCTTCAGAACGCACTCACTCAAAGGTTTTAAACAATCTAATGTTTTATCCGTATTTTAATGTAACATAACTTGGCCTTTAATGAATAATTTTAGATTAATATACAGAATTACTTTGTATTAATTGAAATGATATACTTAGGATTGTATTGGGGCTATTAGTGGAACTTATATCAAAGCAAACATCCCACTTGAAGAACAATAAAAGTTCTGGAACAAAAAGGGTTATCTCTCACAAAACGTGGTGGCAGCATGTACATTTGTCATGCAATTCACTTATGTACTTGTTGGATGGGAGGGATCAGCAGTTGATTCTCGTGTACTGAAGAGCGCATTGACTCGGGAAGATAGAGTTTTTGTAGTAGAAGGTAAATAATATTTTTTTATTCAATCTCTTTTTATCTATTATTATCTTCAATTATTTTAGGTGGAATATATTTTTTATTGTAGGTAAATATTATCTAGTCGATGCTGGTTATACAAATATGCCAGGATTTTTTGCTCCATATCGAGGAACTCGTTATCATCTACAAGAATTTGGAGATAACCTTCCTAGAAATGATAAAGATTTATTCAATCGAAGACACTCATCTTTGAGGATATACTATTGAACGAGCTTTTGGTGCTTTAAAAGCTCGATTCAAATGTTAAAAGGCGCTCCTCCGTTTTCTTATAAGATCCAGATAAAAACTGTAATAGCTTGTTGCATATTACATAATTATATACATAGAGAGGATTATAATGATATGTTTGAATTGGAAGATGATAACTCAGATGATGAGCTTGGTGGAGGAACTAATGAGGTCCGATTAGCAGGTGTAAATGAGGATGAAGATAGCGATAATCTTGTGGATGAAGACAACCTATCAACAAACATGCAAATGCAGCGTGTATTAGAATCCACAAGAGCCACACAATTTCAAGATGTCATAACGACTAGCATGTGGAGTGATCAATGATGGTTGTATCTTATTGCTTTTGAACATGTATATTGTCATTCGTATGTACTAAATTAGTAAGTTGATGATTTTAAATGCACGAACTCGTTGTTATATTCAAAGGCATAAATATTTGCTTTTATGCTGTAAATTGTGGACTATTACGAGTAACTCGGTTCATTTTCAAACATGTTTTTTTTTAAGTTTTAATATTATAAATATATATATATATATATATATATATATATATATATATGTGTGTGTGTGTGTGTGTGTGTGTGTGTTATTAATAATTTTTCCTAATTTATTTATTTATTTATTATATTCATTCAAGTTATTACTATATTAATTTATAAATTTAAGACTGGTAATTAAATATTGTTAAATATAGCATTTGATCAATTATTTTGGCTTAATTGTCTCATTTTTATAATTATTTAAACTAATCAATTTTTATTTTTTAAAAATATATAATTAATTACATAAAAAATTCATCTTTTGCTATTAATAAAATAGTTTTATTTATTTATTCATTTCAATTAAATAATTTATTCATTAATTATATTCGCTTCTTTTTTTTTATAATTTATAGGTTTGAACACATGATTTTGTTTTGAGATATCTTCAAAACCTGGGTATTTTGTAGTATATACTTCTTCTATTATACCATTAACGTGGTACCAGAAAAGCTCTGGAAGGCCTTGGGTGTGTCTATACATTTGTAGGTTTGAACACATGATTTTATTTTTTAAGTTGTGGAGCCTAATTAACGATTTTGCGGTAAAGTCGTCATGAGGGTTGGAAGGAGGGCAGGGTGCTCCCACCAAGTTCATGATATATTAACCGTTGTTTCATTAAGGATAGTTTGGAGATTTCATACTTGTATTACGGTTGCCCTAATTTTCTTTTTATATTTGGGGGCACCGTTGTTAGTGTCATCATTGAGCGAAGAATCATCAATTGTAGCTTAGAGAGGTTAGAGAAAAAAACACTTGAGTGTGTGTGATTTCTCTTATAAGCTATTTCATCTTCATAGTGAATTACTACAACGGTGGAAAACAGGACGTAATCTCACTTCGAGGCGAACCTGTATAAATCTTGTGTTTTTCCGTGTTTGTTTTTTTTTCTTGTGCGATTATTATAGCTTTCGTTAGTTTTGAATTAGGGCGTCTGATTCATAACATTATTAATGTTATAATCAATTAATAATAATATAAATTTTACAAAAACTTGATATTTTCTCCATGGACCCTAACTTATTATGGTTATTCTCATTATTAATTGTTATTCTAATAACTTAGGAAGAGGTACGATGCCACATTTTCTTTCCTAGTTTTCATTTTAGGAACTGTATACTCCAACAAAATAGTGACACAAATGTCATGAGACACTCATGGTCTTGTTTGTTGCACACATGGTGTTGCTTGAGGCACTCATGGTTCCCCCTTGCTCCACCCATTGTGTCACTTAAGTCCCTTGTGGTGCTACCTATAGAACATGTGGTGCCATGGCAGCTCATATGGTGCTGCCAATTGCACTCTTTGCATTGTAGTGGCTCATGTGGTGCTGGTGAAATAAGGTTTCACTCAAATGGTTCTTACTTTTTTCATGTGACTTTTCATCTGTTCAAAGGACTTGTTAGAGTTCCGGCCCTGTTAGTGCATAGGGAAAGTGGAGCTTGAAGGTGCTTTCACTAGTCAAAGTGACTTGAAACCCGTTTATGAGCAAGGAAAGTTAAGGGTGAAGGTGAATTATGTAGTAGATTCACTTTTGCTTTCACTCGTTTCTTCTTTTAATACACGGCATTATTTCTTCATAGATCCTAGATACGAAGTCATGGAATAAGTAGAATCTTGCCGATATGCTTGCTCGTCTCCATGAGCTTGTGTGCTTCTCCAGCCTCTGAGAATGGGAAAGATTTATATACAACAGGCTTTACCTTACCCGCTGCAATAGCCGGCCAGACATTTTTCTCCACCTCATTCACTATCTCTGCCTTGTTCTCGAGGCTTCGTGTCCGCAGGCCAGCAGCTTCATACACAGATAAGATTAGCATTTAGTAAGTTTACAGAAGTGTCAGAAACAGGTCATGTGCTTGCTCGTAACAAAATGACTCTTTTTCCTAAGAAAAGAAAGCATAAGGTGACTGGACATCGAAGAAGGTAATGACCACCTCTTTCATTGGTGAGGATACTGAACATGCTTCTTACACTTCTCTCACTAGATATAATGCATTTTACAGCTTCAGTGCCCTTCACTTGTTATGTCTAAACCCTCAATGGTTAATTAGCTGTTTAACTTCCCTCAGATAGGAATTTAGGTAGCTGTTGACAGAATTCACTTGGAGGTGGATTCTATCTCACTGAGAGTAGTGTCCAAAATCAATAAGCTATGGAGAAATATGTTTTTTTAATGAGTTGAAATATTGTCGAATGTATGCTCTAGATTGAAATAATAAGATGCTTAAACTGTAGCAGAAAATGAGGATGAGCAAACTAAACAAGTGATTTGTTGGTTCATAGAGGTAGATACTACAAAGCACCTGTTTGGGTGCTTTGCCACAGTTTCTATCACATGTTTCTGCTATACGTGATACCTTGCACAGTGAGCCGCTTTGCAAGTAGAGGAGCAAGGTTAACTTCTGCAGTTGATCCACCCTGGAAGCCAATGATAAAGAGCCTTCCCCCAACAATTAAACTGTCAAGGTTCCGCTGGAAATAGGGTCCACCAATGTTGTCCAGAATAACGTCAACACCTGTGATTAGCGAAGTAAAGAATCACCTGCTAATGACATGAGTGTGTGTGAAAGAGAGACAGAGAGACAGAGAAACCTTTCCCTCCTGTTTCCTCCTTAACCCGTGCAACAAAGTCTTCAGTATTATAATTTATGCAGATGTCTGCACCAAGATGTTTGCAAAAAGCCAGCTTCTCTTCACTTCCTGTTACGCAGATGGATTTAGACTATAAATAATTAAACGGACCATTACATAGAGGATGAGAATAATGTTAAGCTGACAGACCTGCAGTTACAAATACCCGAACTCCTAGATGCCTAGCAATCTGAATTGCAAAAGTCCCTATGCCGCTTGATCCACCATGAACCTGCAATTTAAAGGGTACAGCTCAAACCCAGTAACACTTAAGTTGGAACAAATTTGACAAAGTTTTCAGTCAGACACAAGTGTTAATATGTTAAGATGGCAATATTTTTGGCAAATAAATGTACAGCAATGGGAAACCCTTTGCAAAAGCTGCACTACTGCTACTAGCCATAATATAAACCTTAGACATAACAAGTAGATGTTTCTCTTTACATTGCAGAACTATTTGTCCAGTATAAGTTTCCGTTGATTATAGATACTAAAGGGCAGCTGGTAGGATTATTACCAAGAAAGTTTCTCCTCCAGATAGCTTGCTCATCATAAAGACCGTCGACCACACTGTCCAAGCTACCTCTGGAAAACTTGCAGCATCAACCAGAGATAAACCATCTGGAACAGGAAGGACTTGTCCAGCTGGAACAGCTACTTTTTCAGCATATCCACCGCCACCAAGAAGAGCACACACCTGTAGAAGACAAATCAGTCATCCACTGTGAACTGAACTATACTATCGGCTATCGTCAGCACAACTCTTACGCTCCCCCCGTATATCACAAAGAAATAAACAGAAAGTACAGAAACAACAACAGGAATATTACATCCTTATGATAAATTTGTATAATTTCTATCAAATTAAACATTGACGCAAACGCATATGTTAGGATCACATTTCCAAGGAGACGTGGGATAAAATTTCTTCATAAGAAAGATCCAGGACTTAAAAATTTATGTCAATAATATTACATAAGCACAAAGAAAAACCTTTTGAAATCATCCCTACGTTACGGCAAAGGAACTTTGGAAAAATTAGTTTCAGGAATTCTCAAGCCAGTACCTGGTCGCCCACTTTCCAGCGATGGACATCTTTCCCAACCATTTCGACTGTGCCGGAGCATTCCAGTCCAGGATAAGTGCTAGCTCCCTTGGGAGGCGGATATAATCCCTTCCTCTGCAATGTATCAGCTCGATTTAACGCCGTGGCCGCAATCTTTATCAGCACTTCGTCATCTCCGATTACAGGGTCTTCAACTTCTCGGACCTGAAGAACTTCCGGCCCGCCAGGGCTCGTAATCACGACGGCTTTCATTGGATCAGGCGGAGCTTCTCAAAGAAGATTTTGATGAAAATGTTTCAGCTACGGGATTTCAGAGGGGGCCGTAAGCCAAGAAGGAGAGAACTCTACGCGACAAGCGGTCCTGCCTCCGGAGCGGAGAGGGAGCGAAGTCAAGAGGCCCATATGAAATCTGGACTGATCTTTATGGGCCTCTTTTTTGTCCTGTTTTTACATACAATGACTCTTGGGCTTTATTCTTTTAATGGGTTGATATCATAATTACGGCCCATGGTTAATCAGGTAGGAACAGGGCTCTCCCGAGTCGCCCCCCACCCCCCTTTTAAAAATAATTTTATAAAATGTAAATAAATACAAGTTAGATTTTTTAATTTTTTTCTTTATCCGATTCATAAAAATAAATAAATAAATTTAAACACATGAATATTTTAAATATTATTAGTTTTTTTCTGTTTAATAAATAAGAAAAAGGAAAATAGATATATTTTTTAAAAAAATATTTATGAAATTAAATAACTCACAAACTTAATTTTAAAAATACAGATACATGTCAAAGTAGTTTCGTCTACTCTTGTAGGCGGTAATTTTCCACACCTAACATATCGGTTTTTTGGGTGTATTAGCTAGTAACTGTCATCGTATCAGAGTTGGGCACACCACCTGAGACGCAGTCAAGAATAGGCAAAATGGGTGTTACTCTTTGGCTAGCAGCTGTAAATATGCCTGTAACTCGAAATAAACTATAAGGTAGAAAAAGGGCGGTGAAACCTAGTGTCGACGATACGAGCAACCCTGCTTCGTAGAACTTATTTTCTTATTTATATCATATTTTTTATTTGGGGACACTAATACTGGAATCTGTTTTTCAATGCATTTGAACTTGTCTACACTAACACCCAAAGATGAGTTGAAGTTGAATCAATTCATTTAAAATGAATTAAAAATCTTCACTTCATTTCAAGTTCATACTGGACTAACCCCGTGGACTAGTTCAAGTGCAATAAAAATAGTTTATAATGATAGTGCTCCAAAATGAAAAATATAATATAAACAAGAGAAAATTCATAACGAAAATGATTATTATTTTATTTTCTAACGAATCAAAAGCTTATTAATAGGAAGAATTTGTACTGAGATATGTGAGATAATTGTGCAACCACCTCCTATTGAAATAAGATCATTCTTAACATACAGCAAACCATTTCTGTTTAGCTCACAATTAGCCAACAATGTTGAAGTTAATGATGACAAGCATTAAAATAAAATTGGAGTACCCTAAACCCTAAATACCATAAACCATTTACCCAAAACCCTAAATACCATAAACCATTTACCCAAAACCCTAAATACCATTAACCAGGCTCCTTTTTATAAAGTTGAAGGGTAAAGAGAACATGAGAAAATCAGGCTCCTTGTTCTCGCTAAGCCCAGGCCTTTGCACCCAAAACCTCTACATTCGAAGTCTGCCGTCGTCCTCCTCCTTTGTGAGTAAGATTCTCTCTTTGTTTCAACTGTTTCCATACACCGCCGGAGGAAAGTCTGTCGGGGGGTTTCTCGTCCCCTGGCTCCATTTCTGTTATACAGAAGGTTTCTTCACAAAAATGACTCCCCCTAAACTTTCCCGGTCTTCTCTCTGGGCAGGGCTTCCCCACCTCTCCCTTTCTTGTCTTTAACTAAATGGAACTCTGGGAACAGAGGGAGTAAGAAACAACTTGTTTGCTATTTTTATCAGTTTGTTGTGTAACTTATCTTTCCGAACTTTCATAAATGTTTCAGAATAGAGACTGAAAATTGTTGGAATGTTTAAGTACCCTTGTGTTTGGTCACAAGGATTTTGTATTCTCTTGCCAACAGGGGGGGAGGAAAGTAGAATCGCCTCCCTCTGTTTTATTTGCTTTGCTGAGAGGAGGCTCCTCTTGTTTGTACGAGCAGCTCTGTCCCCTCTTTTTCTGACGCCGGGTAGAGAGAAGGGAGGGAGGGGGGAAAGGTGAGCCCTCACATTTACATACCAAATGATGTCTCCAAGTCAAAGAGCACGTCTCATCTGGATAGGTCAAACTCTTCTTGCATCATAAGTTTCTTTTTAAAAGTATTCTGAAAATGGTTCATTTCTTTGTCACTTGTGACTTTTTTTCTTTTTTTCTTGTTCCCATACATATTGTCATTATTTATTGTTGAGTAATCTGCAAGAATCCTTTCTGAGCAAACCTGAGGAGCTCCTTTATCTTGACTTGTATCTACATTTTTTTTTGTGGTTTGCAGGCTTAAGGAAGATTTATTCAATATCAAAAGTCTTCAACCATGATTGCTGTGGGTTTTCCTCTCACTAGTTGGAGGGTGAATTTGAATTTTTGTGGAAAGAAAAGGAATCTGCTTAAAGATTACATTTGGAGACTTATAAGTTATGAGGATAATCAAATAACAAGGACAACTGTTGAGCATTTCATATTGGCAAAATTCCATGTCTGTGTCCGTAAGTTTTGGAAAATGTATTTCTGCTAGAATTTGCAGGAAAGAACAGTTTTTCTGTCCAATATTGAGCTTCTCTGCCTTATCCACAGAAAGGATAGATGATTCTGAAGAATCATTCGTCTTTGATGGAAGTCGAAATTCATCCCAAAGTGATCATCTTTGCAACTCCACTCTACTGCATGATACAAGGAAAGTTGCAGCTTCTGACTTCCTCCGAACAGCCGTGAGTACACTGAATCTGGTCGGTGATATATTTGGCAAACCTACGATCTATGACTATAATGCAATCCTCTATAACTATTTGAATTCAAAAGATGCCTGTGCTGGGGAGGCACTTAAACTTTTTGATGACATGAAGAATTTTGGAATATGCCCAAATGCTTTGACATTCAACATTCTTCTGAATGGATTACTGAAGTTAGACAAATTGGAAGACACTCTATTTTTTGCAGAAGCTATGTGCAGAAGTGGGTTTCGGCCATCTTTTAGTTCTCTGATGAAACTCTTCAAAAAGTCACTGGGATCAAGTACTTTATTACATTCCTTCAATGTGATGGAATTCATGTTGAGATTGGATTACGTTCCGACCGAAAGGTCTTCAAATCTGTTAATATCTGATCTTTGTGGAGTAGGGAAGGTCTCTGAGGCGTATTTTGTGTTTTCAATTCTCACAGATAAGGGTTTCTTCCCTACTGTGTACACGTACAATCCAATTCTGTTGGGACTCTGCAAGGCTGGACAAAGCTTTGTGGCTTTGGCCGTTTTGACATCCTTGAAAAAGAAGGGTTTCCCTCTCAATGTCTATTCATTCACAGCTCTAGTGTATGGGTTCAGTAGAGAAGGTTTGTATGATGAAGCTTATCGAATTTTAAATCAAATGCAGGCTGAAGCTTGTAAACCTAATGTTGTCACTTTTACTACTGTTATTAAGTTTCTTTGTGATGACGGGAAAGTGGAAGAGGCTTTGTGTGTTTTAGATATGATGGAAGGAGGAGAATGTCATGCAGACTTGATCACATATAATATAGTTCTTCATGCGCTTTTTAGTGAATGCAACATTTTAAAAGCCTGTGACATTGTAGGAATTATGGATAAAAAGGGGTTTTCTCCTGACTGTTTCACTTTTAGTGCTGTGGTGGGTGGTCTACTAAAATCGGGTTATACTGGACCTGCCAATCGCTTTTCACTTGAGTACCTTGCGCAAGGCTATGGAATGGATGTTGTAGCTTGGAATGTTTTCATTCATGCTCTGTGTCGTGGTATAGGGTCAAGCAATGCTTTGTGCATTTTGAAGAAATTGATGAAAGAGGGCTTTGTTCCGACTAATGTGACATATAACACAATATTGAATGGTTTTTGCAAGGAGACGATACCAGGATGAAGCAACTTCAATTGACCATGCTGATGGGATTCCAAGCATGCATGATTTTATTTTTTTTCAATCTGTTGACTGAAATGGCTTTTGCTGCAGTTGTTGTCAAGTTGAGATGAATCATTTCATGTGGGAGCTTCAAAAGTGTTGGAAGATCTTATCTAATCATGTTAGCCTTCAAGAAGCATTCATGTAGGGATTTGGGAAGTGGAGGCATGTGTAACCCAGTTTTTGACAGTATTGAGCCAACTTGTTGGATTTGACCTTGCTAACAATGAGCAGAAATTTGAAAGGAGATTAGTGCCAGGCATAAACCTCCAAGTTTAGAGGAAACTAGCAAACACAAAATATTATGACCCTTCTATAATTAAGCTGAAGGGAGAAGCAGGCGTTTCTATTTAAGGCGAATGGAAAAGCACATGCTTTTGGAGAAAGGATAAGCATGCCTTTTGAGAAGTGCACGTAATTCAGTAATTCCAGAGCTGAATTCCACAGGTACAACCACATTGATTATATTGTTTTTGACTTTGTATTTCCTTGATGTGTTGGGTTCTTCTATCCCCTTATTTTTCCCTGTGCACCCTTAAATGTTGCTACTTAATCTGTGTTGAGTTCAGTTCAAAACAAATTCGGTATTGGAAATCTTGCAAATTATTATTGAAATTTTTTGACACACATTCATTCCTACAACATTTATACTTCTCAGAATGCCTAGTTAGTATTTACAAAGGCTCTTTTGGTTTTATTGTACCTTTGAGATATTATTGAACTCATTTTTTCATGTGGACTACTAGGACTAAGGTTTCAAAGATGAAAACAAACTGTTCTTATTACTGGATACATGTCATTTCTGTGTGATTCATTATTGGGATTTTGATTTAGCTCTTTTTCAAGAAGAATATTTTGAGATAAGTGAGAACAAAAAGTCTCATATTGGTTTGTCAAATCATTATTCTAAAAAAAAAAAAGTGTGTCAAGTGGATGATTCTGTCAAATATTTTGATATTTGCATGGCCCATTCTGAATTATACAATTATTGTCTTTTCATTGTCTGTTATTGTTAGAAAATCCATTGAAGGGCAATATCGTCATTTTGCACTATCTGTAATGTCCAGCTGCTGCGTTATCTAATTCTGTATTTAGTTTTGTCTCTATTCCTATTTTCATGTAATTTGAACAAATATGTAGGGAGAAGTGATTTTTACGTGATAGGGGCAGTTCTGTAATTTGTAAGATTTATTATAAAATGGGCTGGGGGTCAAGCTCGACCCCAAGGAAAATTTTTCCAGAACTCGTTGCCCACTCCTCTTTCTCCTATTTTCTCCTTCTCAGTTTCTCTCTCTAAACTCATAAAATTTAACACTTTTTCAGTTATTTTTATTTACTTTTTTCTTGCGGACCATATGTGGAGCTATGGTGACAAATATTTCAAGGCTTAGTCTACAAATTGACACATATACTTGGAGACTTTCTGGTAAGTATCATAGTAGTAGTTTTTATGCTACTTTACAACGGGGAGAACATGACCATGGATGAAGAAGCTTCCATCGATTAGTGAAACATAAGATTTGTCCTGAGTTTTCTCTTTGCTAAACAGAGTTCTCTTTGATGGGTGGGCTCCATATAGGTCAGTCAACAGGTTCAGATTTTTTATTTTTTTTAGGGAAATGTGTTAATTTAATTCTAAAGAAGAGGAAGAAGATACAACTTAGCGCGGCGGCCCATCCTCCACAATGCGAGGTATTGGAGGGAAGAGCCCCTTTTAGCATGAAAGTCCGCCAAATGATCGGTGGATCTGGGCATGTGAGCCCATATACAATTTGAGATGATACCAATCCAAATTGATGAGAAGTGGATCTGTTTCTCAATTGATCATGTTTCCGTTTAATCCCATGGGTTGGTGGATATCCATGTGAATTATCTCTAAACTCTCGTTCCACCAAAATAATCCATAGACAGGCATTTAATTGCTTTCCACCTCCTGTCTCCATGCTTCCCTCAGCCTTAATCCACTGTGGCTCCTAGCTTCAGACTGCAAAGAAACTCTTCTAGCTTCAAATTGTGATGGATAATTGGGGAATCAAGTTGTTATCTACTAGGGTTTGTCCAATGCTTTGGGATAGTAGAAAAAGGCGACTAATAGTTCTTTGGTTTCTCTTTCTATTTTTCTTTTTAGGTTTGATCTCTCTTTCTATTTTTCTTTTTAGGTTTGATCTCTCTTTCTCTTCTAGGTTATATATCTCTTTTCTCCCTGATTTCTACTTCTATTACATTCGTTCCTGCTGTTTGAGTTTTGAGTTTTAAGTAACCCTTTCTATCAAATCTGTGGCTTCTAGACTTGATACTCTGTAGCTTAACTTTGCTCTTCTTTGGCATCTGTCTAATCTGATTCCTGTTGTATATGGAGTTCTTTTAAAGTTTTTTTGGGTGGGGAAAATATATTTTAAGTTCTTATTCTGATTTTAAAGAACTACTCACAGAAAGGGCTGATTTATTCCTTTCCTTTTCTTTTCTTTTTTTTGTCTTCTTTGTTTTTTTTTTTTTTTATGTTTTGTAATTGCTAGTAGTGAAGTTCTAAATTGCAGGTCGTTTTATGTATTTTTTTATTATTGTTATTCTTTTGTGCTATTCAGGGTAACTTTATTTTCTAAACTTTAAAAGATCCTCTAGTCGAGCAATTTGTCCATGTCATCATTTTTTTTTTTTTTGGTTGATTGACAAACCAAGACATTTAATAATAAGTTCATAGTTTCTTCCTTGGCAGACACTTAGGCTAAGTAGGGTGTTTCACTTCAACACCTTGTTGTAGAGGAAGGTCCGCTTAGTTAGGTTTGTATATTTTTCTCCCTCTTTTATATAAGTTTTTACATCCTTCAAAAAAAAAATAATAATAATAATAATAATAAGTTCGAAGTTTCTTCCTTTGATCCTTTTTCCTGTTAATAACACATGTAGATGACAAACCATATGGAACTATTTGGCGTGCAGAATCACTCTGTTTTGGTAGTTTTGTTGCTGTGTTTCATATGCCTTCAAAAAACCTCTTTAGCATCATTTCAAATGAAAAAAGAGAACTCTTTACTATTCTAACTCTGGGGGAGGGGAGACTCAGCTTGTAATCTTCTTCTTGCAATTCCAGTTCATTAATATTCATAATGGTTATTTATGTGAATGTTTATTCACTTTCAGGTGAGGAAAGTGAAGTTTTCTCACAATCTTTTCAAGGGTTTGTGGATATCAAGTATTGGGCTGATATCCTTCCCTCTGGTCCTTCAGTAGCCAATATAAGCTACTGACTTAGTTTTACATGTTAAGCAGTAGTTATACACAGCAAATTTCACTGTATGAGCAAAGAATCTTTTAGAAATGGGATAGATAGAAAATGCCTCTTATTTCAAGTGTATTGTCAATTATTTGTTGAAGTCGTCTCTTTTGTATTGGCTCTGTTTTTGCTTTCATTTTGCTTTATAAATTGATTTTTTACCAGACTGAAAATAGACCGACGATTTTTGTGTTTTTGTGGATTTTACAAACAGGAAGTGGAAATGATGTTTATGTTCCAATTTACTTTGTTGTCGGAGGTAAGAGCATAACTCCATCAGAGGGAAGGGAAAATTTAGAGGATGATCCCATAGAAGGTAAATTATTATTAGGAGATTTTTTTATTTTTTTTTGTTTCCTGGCTCTAATAAGAACTGAATAATTGTGTTTGTCCCAATTAAATTATTTCAGTTATACCTCTTATACTAGGCATTTCCTTCTAGTTAAAAAGTTGATATGCGTTTGGTTTTTCATCGGAAGACTTCATCAGACATGGTGGGTCATTGATTCTTTATTGCTATATTTAATTCCAGGTGCTTGAAAAGCTGCAAGAGAAATACCACTGGTTCAGAAGCATTTGTATCCAGCAATGTTTTCCATTATTTTTTGTGGAATAACTCTTGAGTTCTGCTGTGATAAGATATTCCAATTGATGGTCATATGGTTCGGAGGTTAAGCTTTCTGTGGTTAGGCAATGGTGTAGCCCTGTTTATTGGATATGACATAAAACTGCTTTACACAAATATTGTTGAATTGTGGCGCCACTTCATATACTCTTGGTAGCAAGATAATTTATCTTTATTTTTTCTCTCTTATTTGAACTCTTCTCCATCAGCAGCCTCGTTTCTAATGAATCATGAAATCTGTTCGTCAAGCCTTGGCCTCAACTACTCTCCATATCCTCAAATCTTGCAACAGATCATTCTTGCTCATGCACTGCAGTCAACAGATGAGGTCTGTTATCAGTATCGAGGACCATGAATCACTTGCATCTATCAACATTCAACAACACCTTTATAAATAAAATTTTGGTAGCAAAGAAAAAGTTTATCATTAGAATTACATTGCAAGAGTCAAAATAAGAAAAAGTTCAAATTGTTCTTACAAAAGTACAAAAACTCATTTTGATATAAACAATAGTACAATAGGTTAGTCTGATGCAATGCTGGTAAGTAGGTAAAACAAGATCCACAAGCTCAATAGTAAGACAGCCAGTAAAATTTGGCGAGATTTTAAAGGCCTTCGACTCTTTCCACTTATTTTTACAGTCAATAAAGAAACTCGAGATTAGACTGAATAACTCGCAAATATACAGAGATTTTTCTTATTTGTTACAATTGTTAGCGGGAAATCACTGCAAGGAACGGTAAAAGCTTATTTTCCTGACTTGAGTTAGAGAAAGAGTAGACAGGATCCAGCAGGTACATGAGAGGTCCACTCAAGACTTGAGATTATGCTGTCACCTAATATGCCCAAAACCGCGTGAAATGTTGCTTCACAAGTAGCCAAATCTAGGAATAGTGATATGACCAGGTATTGTCAAAAAATGATTATTAGAGCTTTACAAAAATAGGTGAACTGCGATCTTGACCAGAAAAAAAAACAGACTGCAGAGTTACAAAAGGAACTGAAAACTACTACTAGAATATGTTTTTTCTTATGAAAAGATTGCACAATGGGAGTAGAACGATGTACCTGCCAAAGATGAATCCATTTCAGCAAAGATGGTAGAGAACCAAGCAGAAAACCCAATTTTACAAATGGTACATTTCCCATTATGCAGAAATAGAAGTGTATATGGTTACATATATATGATCAAACTCCATAATATCAACAAGAACAGCATTGTCAGATAATCACCCAGAGAGCTCATCATCCAAGTCCTCATCTGCATAACCTTGTTTCTTGAGAAACTCCTCCCCTCAAAACCTTCCATCTGCAGGCAAAAATGGGTGAGCAAAATAGAGAAATAATATTAAGAATGAATAAAGAATAGGGAGGTGAGCTACTCAGCAATGATTTAGTCACTAGGTTATTATGCATTTTAACTGAATGTAACTAACAAAAAAATGGAGTCAAAGCCATCCCAAAGAGTTTTGCACCTCCGCTAAATTTAGCAGAGAGAAAACTGAGGACAGATATATGTTTTATGGATAGGGGGAAAATTCTGCTCCACATGGATATTCTTCCCCCTTCCTAAAGTAGTATTGAATCTAGATACATAACACATGATATTGTCGTACCAAAATCTCTAGGCAAATGTCACAATCTGTAGTCTTAAACCTTGACATACTTGTCGACATAACCCTGCAAAAGGTCAATGGCACAAATTGAAAAAAAAAAAAAAAAGATTAGAAACAATAAGAAGACTAACAATATAATCCAGCATGGATCAAGCTAATAATTGGACACAAGTATCAAAGTGACCAAATATTTTTTTTTCCACATATACTTTGGCAAACAAATAAACCACTTTGTGCTCCTACTCTCCTTGAAATCTCTCTGACAAGGAATCTCAAGCACAAAAAGAACACATCCAATAAATCAACCAGTTTGCTTTTGTCTCAAACACCATGGTCATACAAGCCCATTGGAAAAAAAAAAAGTATTAAAATAAGGCAGAATAATGCCAAAAAATCCAAAGAGATAACATAGAGATCAAAGTCACAGTATATGAACATGTATAGAAAAACATAAGGAGATAAAGGTCCCAAAAAATAAAGGAAATATAAAGTCAAAATAACTAATATAATCAACATTGTTCTATTTATGAAAGTCAGCTTTTGAATTATCAAGTAACAAGCAGCTTGTCTTCCCAAATTTCACATCTTTCACTCGCTTAAAATGAAACAGACAAGAAGAACAATTTCAGAAAAAAATAAAATAAAAAAACAAAGTACTAACATTATCTTACATTTAATATTTGAAAAGCAGTTTATTCTTCCATAACCCATCAGAAATTCGTATGACAGTTTGGTCTCCCATATAACAATGAGAAAGAGATTTTATTAAAAGGGAAACTGATATAAACCTATCAAAGAAGAGAATAAAGATATAGCTGATGCAAAGAACAAAAAGGTAAAGGATAATGAAATAGGAAAAGGCAGTTGATAAAATATTTCAAAACAAGGCATTAAGTTGCCGTTGAATTTAATTCGGGAAATATGTCAGTGAGAATACACAAAAAGCAAACAATTGCACATAATAAGCACATATACAAAGTGCGTACCATAATTAGCTTGGTGAGCTTCCGTTGTGAAGATTCTACATACTGATCAATCTTTGCTTGTGTTTTTGGTATACGCCGACCTTGCATTGCTCCAGATACCTTATCTACAGTTTTCTTAACAATGGTCTTGAAAGCCTCCTTACTCATGTTCCCCTGCCGCCATGATGGTTTAAGAACCTCCTTCACAAAATTTGCAAGAGCTACCTTGAAGAGCTTCATTGACCTCGAGTCTTTGCTCTTCTTTTTATTCTTCTCAGGGGGAAACTGAACCTGATCGATCTCAATCTCACCACCATTATCAACAGGATTTCCAGTGCTCATATTATCCAGATCACCTACCTCCTCAGTATCTGTTTCATCAAAAGCTTCCTTTTCTGAAGGATTAATTATAGCTGGGCCATCATCTTTCTGCTTGTTTGTTTCCTCCACATCGGGAGGTCTATGCCTAGCACTCAATCTCCTTTTGGGTTTTGGGTCATCATGAACCGATGTTGAACCCAATTTCTTCAGTGAGTTTGAAGATGGCTCAATACTGTCAAAAATTGGGTCATACTGATCTCCAGTTTCCAAATCCCTAGACTGTTTCTGTGCTGAAGACTCCCGCACATAGGCACGATCTTCTAACTCTCTCAAAGCTCCCACAGGAAATGATTCACCAGATTTTGCTAACAACTTTTCCCCCAGCCTGCTGGAATCTGATGTTGCAGTTGTGGATCTCGATACTAGCCCAACAGTCTTTTCCTGTTCAGTCACTGAGACATGGCTCAGATTGAAAGGAGAGTCATACTTCCCACTGAAGTTTAAATCAGTTTCCCACCGGAAAATACTAGAACCGAACTTTGAGCTTGTAGGTGTTTGCTCAAAAGTGGATGCAAATGGATTGTAGTGCGCTGAAGTAGAACGTTTTGGAGCCAAATTCTCCAGTAAACTGGATGAGAACATAAAAGAAGATGATTCAGAAGTGCCAGGATCTCCTATATGTGAAGAATAAGAGAAACCCCTGGAAGGAATTTCTCTTGAAAACGACCTGTGAGATAAATTGTCTCCTGAAAAAGAGTGCACCTGAGAAGATTCTCTGGAAAAATGGGGAATTAAGGCATTGGAAGGAGTAACTTGTGGATCTGGAAGCTGTGGATGGAATGAATGATATTCTTGAGCTTCAAATGAATGTGTGAATTGCTCCCCCTTTTTAAAACTTTGTACGCCATATGGTGGCCCCCTCAGGTTATCAAAAGGTGCAAATTTAGGCCTGAAAGCTTCCACATGAACAGGATGAAGTTCACTGGTTTGAGAATGCATAAGCTCCTCAGGTGGGTGTACCCTGATCAGAGGCTGAGTGAAAGTGTCACCTCTTGGTGGTAGAGGTGGCGGAGGGGGTAGATTGGTCCACATTGGCTTAGGTGGAACATGATGATAATGGTAGTCTGGAAGCTGAGGCGGATAAGAAGCAACTCTCCCAGATGGGAAAGGTTGGGGCTGAGAGTGTTCAGCTGAAGACTGCAAGTGGGCTTCTCTTGGTGGTGACTGAGATTGAAATTCTCCTGGGGGCCGAGAGGGCAGCTGAGAAGACTGAAAAAGAGGTGGTGCAGCAGAAAAACTGGATGTCTGGAACTCTGTCAGCGGGAAAGGTTGAGTTCTGAGACTCTCTGAATGATATGCGGAGTTAAAAGGTAACTGATTTGGAAATGGTAAAATTGTAGGTGCAGGGACTGGATTTGGTGGGGATGAAAATGTCTGAACAGGCAATGGATGACATATTGATGAGCTAACAGGCAATGGGTGAGATGCTGATGGACTAATAGGCAATGGGTGAGATGCTGATGAACTAATAGGCAATGGGTGAGATGCTGGCGAGCTGACAGGCAATGGGTGAGATGCTGGCGAGCTGACAGGAAATGGGTGAATTGCTGGCGAGCTGACAGGCAATGAGTGAGTTGCTGGTGAGCTGACAGGCAAATGGTGAGATGCTGACGAGCTAACTGGTAATGGATGAGAAGCTAGCGAGCGAACAGGCAATGGATGAGACACTGGCGAGCTAACAGGCAATGGGTGAGACACTGGCGAGCTAACAGGCAATGGATGAGACACTGACGAGCTAAATGGCAATGAAGGTGACACTGACAAGCTTCGCACAGGGAAAACATTGGGTTCTTGGGGACAGAGAGCATCTGAAATTTCTTGAGGAGAACATAGAGTGGTCTCAGTGTGCAGCTTTTGGAATTCACAAACAGGTATAGATGTGGATGAAGTAATGACTGGCGCATGAGGAACCTGCAATTGCTCATTTCCCTCTACTTCTTGCAGTTGATCAGCTGCCACCTGGGAAGAGACAAGCACATCACTCATAGTAGTGTGTTTCAATTCATCTCTTGCGAGCGTTACATCTGTTTTCTCATCCATATGTTTGACAGAAAAATCCTCTCTGGTCCGCATTGATGAGCCTTTTTCTCCCTCTTCTGAAAGATAGTGCTCCTCAATTACCATTCTTTCTGATATTCTCTTTGACCTCTTACATGCACCCATAGTGTCTTGACTAGCAGAATTCCCATAATCTTGTTGGCTCCTCTGAAACTGCTTTTCCCTGCTGTTGTAGTGCCAAGTGGCATCCTCCGTGGAGTGAACAGAGTGCAAAAATCGGCAGGAGGACCCACGATAGCACCTCCCCTTAAGAAAGTTAAAACATTCCTGACTCTGACCCCTAATATCTCGCCTTGCTTTCTTGCCACCAAACTCAACCATGGACTTCAAGTCCGGAGATTTGTTTCTTCTTGGGGACCAGCTGAAACATAAAAAAGTGGCGAACTTTTAAAACTTCAAAAAGTTGCACACATTCTTAAGAAAGAGATGGACCCCAGAAAGAAAAGACAGGAGATGTACCTGCGAGATTGGCTCCTTCTGTCCCTTCTTCTCCGTGGACTGGGGCTTCTCCTCCGTGGACTGGGGCTTCTCCTCCGTGAACTGGGGCTTCTCCTCCGTGGGCTGAGACTCCTCCTTCTCCATCTACTTCTTTTGGGTGATCGACTTCGGGTTCCCTTCCTGCCTCCTTTTCTATGCCTTTCTCGACTGTAGTAAGAAATATCATCTGGGTCACTGTCAGTTGCATCTTCTCTTAATAATCTCCCAAATTCATCCACCTTTGGCTCCACAGATGCATGATTTCCACCCTCTTCCTGCTTGAACTTCCCAAACTCACTACGGACTTCATCTTCATTGGTACTATAAAGATCACCATTTCCTGTAATTGCCTCCGAAGGACAAGATTTTGGCAGATCTGCTGCATCTCCCCCATCTGAATGTTGAACCACAACTTCAACCTCAGCAGCCAACATTGAGGATCCTTTTTTATCAACTAGGACATTAGTGGCATCTAAATTTGAATTTGAGATGCCTGTATCCTCAAGTGGATAAGATGAGGGTGAAACCCATGCAGGGGCATCATCATTAGATGCCTTCTCCTCTGAACTGTCATCAGAAGCATAACCTTGTATATGTCTTAAAGGACTTCCAACTTGTACACTGGGCCCCCCATCTTCTGGAGAACTCCTGGAAGGGCTGTGACCATCAGCATTTGGCCACATGGATATATGGTCATTGTCTTCTGAAAAGTGTTATCTAGTGTTAGAATTTTATCATTTAGAACAAGTTGTAAAAGGTATTTCAGCTAGGGAACAAAAATTCATTACAAAATGTCAATGGGAAAAAGTAGAAGTCCTCACAAAAAGAAATGTGCATCATTAGTAAAGTAACAAGAAAGTAATTTCAACCAAATCTTAGACAATACAGAATAAAGAGTGGTTGAGACAGCACCGACAAGACCATAAGATTCAAGACTACTCGAAACCAAAGGCAATGAGAACTGCAGGAAAGGGAATTAATAGCTGCTCCTTACAAACAGACTCACCATTTGAAAAAATAAGAAAAAAATAAAGATTTTATAGTAGGTAATCTTTGAGAAAAATGTTCTAGCCTTAATTGGCCATTTATTTGCTATTAGTAGATCGGCCTTTTGTCCACATAGGGGGTTTCTTAATGTAAGATTTTGGGTTCAAATCTCACTCTTTTTCTTTTTCTTGTTCTTTTTGTTGATGTGAGAGAGGGGGAAGCTAATCTGCATTTTGAATGTGATGCAAAATCTGGCAAAATATAAAGAAAACTAAAATAATTTTATAAAATAAAAAGATTGCATGAAAAAAGCATTTCAACAATGTATTGACGAACCATTTAATGCTATATTTCTAATAAAAAAAAGAAGTCGGCAATGAGGCTTTTGGTATCAGAGTTGAATCAGGAACAACAAAGGCCAATCCAGAAGACAGATCATGCCATAACAGCACCAAGTGGCTTGTGAAAAGGTCACCAAACATCAAAATAACAGGAATAGTATTGCAGAAGGTTATGAAAGAATCTTAAGTCAATATACAACAGTTTTTGTACCCATCCCTATGCACATAGCAATAAACTTGGATGACCTCAAAAACCTTAATTTGCAGTTCTCCGTTTTGATGCCACAGATATATGCAAGATCCTCAGCACTGTTGTTTGAAACCAAATGTTGCAAGAGTACAGACACTAGGTCTCTAATCAGCATAATGCACTAATAAAAGCAGACATCTACCAAGACAGAAAAACACAGGCAAAAAAATTAAAATAGCAGGACAGGTGTTTTCATAGACTTGAAATATCCCTCTGCTTTAGTAAGCAGAAACAAAATGATTCCTACTTGAGAAAGTTCATACTTTAAAGAGAGAGAAGTACTCACAACTGCACCTGGAGATAGAGGAGTACCTGCACCTAGTTCAAGGGATTATAACTTACAATGAACTGAATAATTAGGAAATGAAACCTCAGTCACTTTACAAAAAACAGCTGAATACAGTAATACTTCATTTCTCAAAAGAAAATTGCAACGAAATGGACATATCATGTCCTGACTCTCCTCAACTTTATTCACAGGGACCATAAGCTTCAGTCATCTACAATCTCGTACTGCTTCACGTCATCTTCATGAAACTATTTCAGACTTTGTATGCAAAGACTCCTTGTCCGAACTACTCGCAGAAAAATATACAACATAAAAGAGGTCCATTTTTATGAAGCATCAACAAGGTGCTTAAAAAAAATTATCAAATATCTCTTCTCAAATTGTGTTTTGACTTAATCCCAAGCAATTACTTAGATTGGGATCATAGCTGTGGGTTCGGCTGGTGGACTTTATATGGCTTGGAATGAGAATCTTTTTTCAATCTTCGATATTAAGTACTCTCTCAGCTTAAAGATTACTACTTCTACCCAGAATGATCCCTCTGCTTTCTGTGGTGCATATGGCCCAACCAGATACCTGTTTCAAGCTGATTTTTGGGAAGAGCTAGCCTCTGTAATTGATTTGTGGGATGGTCCATGGCTTGTTGGAGGTGACTTTAAATGTGATTCATTTGTCATGAAAAGCAGCCTTCTGCCCAGTCTACTCTTCTTCTACAATGGGTATTGCTGATTTTATCGATAGATGCAGCTTAATGGAAATTCCCTCCCCCAACCCATTTTACCGAAAAATAATCAATCTCCCCCAGCTCTCCCAAAGTTGGATCAAGTGGTAGCAGGTCCAGCCATTTCCACAAGGTCACTTGTAATGCCCTCCCCTGTCCAATCTCTGACCATATTCACTCTTGTTGTTGACTGCAATGACCTCAAATGGGGCCTATGCCCCTTTAGATTTGAAGTGGTGTGGCTTCTTGATAAATCTTTCAAGCTCCTCAAAGTTTGGTGGAAGGGAACCCATCCAGAGTTTTTGATAAAAAATTGAAAACTTTAAAGGATAAGATCAAGGACTAGGCTAAGCAGAATTTCGGGCAGATCAGTATCAGGCAGAACAAACTCCTTGATTGCTCTTTTGTATCAAGGCTAGGCAAATCTCTGTGAAACATTGTTGGTGCGGCTGTAATTTGCAGCATTTGACAGGAGAGAAATGAACAAGTATTCTCTAATCACTCCCTTTCCATATATTGGGTTGTCATTGAAAAATTTATCCACCTCACTGTCCCGTGGGCCCAATTATCTAAGCACTTTCATGAATACTCTGGTGTTAGCATCAGTCAGAATTGGAAGATCATAGCCAGCAGTTGCCCCGCTCGTCCTATCTGCTTGGAAGAATGAATCCTGCCCCCAACCCTTGTGGCTCCCTAAAGCTGAATTGTGATGGGAGCTCAAGAGCCAAACTGGGGGAGGGAGGTATTGGTGGAGGTATTAGATATCATGTAGGGCAGATTATCCTTTCTTTTCCAGGCCCTATTGGCAAATTGGATTCACGATGGCTAAAGTGAGGGCTGCTCTCAAAGGTATTCAACTTTATGAAGTTTACTTCTCTCTTCCATTGATTGCTGAAGGTGACTCCTCGTCAATGGTTTCTTCCGGTAGGGGCTCTTCAGATCCCCCTTGGGGGTTTAACCAGTACTTCATCCAGATTTTTTACCTGAACTCTTCATTAGATACTTCTTGGGTGCACATTCCTAGATTGGTCAATGTGCTAGCTGATTCTCTTGCAAAGGAGGGTATATCTCATCAACACCTTGTTGTAACTCAGAGCTCTCCTTCCTTAGTTCTTTTATTTTTCTCTTTGGCTTTTTGCTGTCTTGATCCTTTCCTGCCTGAGGGCTATTCTTGTACTGTTGCTCTTCTTGTCCTCTTTTAATAAATTGTAAGCTATACAAAAAATAATAATAATTTTTTTTTTAAATGTCACAATTTTCTTTGCCAAAAAACAATAATAAATCAAGAGTGTAACTGAGGTGACCAAGTGAAACATTATTTTCCAATCAAAATTAAATGCCAAAAACAAGAGAAAAATAAATATTAAAGATAAAACATCAAGATTCATGTTTCTCTCTGCCAAAAATATGCCCTAAACCTGGATACTTCACAACATTGCAAAACAGGAATCGCATATAAAAGACATGAGTAATACTCTCAGAGTAGATTCAAACAGAAATTTAATGGCTTCATCATCAACGTCTATAATAGGATTTATGCAATAGAAATGGTTACTTGTTCCAGGGTGAGAGCAAATCAATTCCAAGCTGGCAAATGTAAAACCAATACATTGACAACTGGAAACAATAACATAGAAAAAGTAATCTGAAACCTTCTCTTGGATCAGGAAGCATAGTTGCAGGTGATTGCTCATTCGATCTGAAACAATTCTCGAATGATGAAGGTGACTCCTTGTTTAAATCTTCATTTGAAGGAGGAGCAACCTTGTCTTGTTCGGCCTGGTTGAAATCATCTAATCCATAAATGAACAAAAACATCAATTTCAATATATGGGACACATGCAATGTGCATTTTTTATCAGAAAATTTCAAAGTTCAGATCACTAAGACTGAGAGGTTAAGAAGAAATGGATAGAATGAAGATTTCTGAGAGTTGGTGCCAAAAGGAAGAAAGGAAGATCGGCGTCCAACCCTCACTCTTGTACTTCACTAACTTTAAAAAACAAAAAGTCCTGTGTGGGCATATTTATCCCTCACTTCCTCAGTACATAAAATAAGGTATTAAAAAGACTAAAATACCCCTACAACTACCAGCACACACCATTTTAATAGACATGGAGTGCTAAAAATGACAGTAAATAAACCAAAATGTTCATGCTTAAATATCTAATTCAACACTAGTAATGTCCGAACATGATTTTTTGTTTTCTAGAAGCTGGAATGACATATTATCAGTATGTAACACAATTAAAAACAGTCCACTCAGTTTCCTACTCTAAAAAAAATAATGACATTCACACTTTGAAGCAAACTGGAAGTAGAGGAGTTATTTTTCAAAGAAGAGCATGATCATCATAAAATCAATGAGTTTGAAGGTGACATCAAACTTTTAGGTAGAAACCAGAAGCTTTAAGAAGCGTTTTATTTGAGAACCAACTCAAACACATCTCTCAAGCCATCAGTGCAATCTTTTCATATTTCATGAATGTGGTTGCCTCAAACTTTTGATATGCTCACGCATACAAATCCTATTTACTGCAACAGGCCTGTTGATGTGTAATAGATGTTAGCCACTCCAACCCTATACAAACTCCTGTTTTCACTGTTTTCTTTAACAACAGGTCCACCACATTTCACTGTTTGTTCAGCTAAAACTAATATGCCAAGCTTTCAGTGATGGGTCGCATGAAAAAAAAACTAGTGAAACTGATCAGGCTGTTAAGGGGGGACCCTCCTAGATCTTTTGGTTAATAATGGCATAGTATAAGCTGTCATGTGGAAAAAATAATTAAAGCAGATAGGTGAAGTAGCTAATGTGTAAATGCAGAGTAATGCTCCTCAGAGTTTTATAAATAAATAGATAAAATATACACACAAATATACATATTTATTCTGTTTAATAATGAGAAATTTTATAAGAGTAAAAGAATATAAAGAGAGAGGATGAGGTTAATAATAGCCATTCTAGATAGATAGATAGATATAGATAAATATATACACAAATGTACATTGTTTTATAATGAAAAGTTTTATTCGAGGGGGAAAAAAGAGAGAAGATGAGGTCCAGACTCAAGCCTCAGGTGACAAGAGGAGAGACTGGCCCATGGCCAAACACAGCTGGAAGACTCCCTCTTCCACCTAAATATCAGTAATAAAATTGGTACTTCAACTATTGTGCTGCCAGAAGATGGAAAAAGAGCTAAAAAAGTTAAGAATCTCTTCATACACATGCTCCAGACTCAAGGGTGAGCAGTGCCCATTCATCCAACTGATTGACAATGGAGAAGTTCCTTCACTAAATAAAGAGGAAAAGAAAAGCAGCAAATACACCTTCACTCCACTGAGAATGCTCAGTTTTCCGTTTCAGCAGAAACACACCAACCAGCAGGACTGAAAAAATAGACTAACACTTCTCCATCAATGTCCCTAGTAACACTGCCTTATTCTAACAGGCCCAAGATACCGCATGGAACTACTGTAGAAGTTTAACTTCAGCCAGCAATTAGGAGAAGTCCAAGAGCAGAGAGGAGGACGAGATGCTAAGAATTAGCAATTTGCCTCCAATGCAAGAAGACAGGACTGGCAAAAGGAGGAAGCCATTATAAGTGCTAGCCCACTAAAGGGAGTGGAAATTGATTTCTGTAAGGCCCCAAGGGAGCTGGAAGATCTATTGAAGTTTTTTGTTCTTTTTTCTTTCCCGCTTGTTCATTCATTAGTGTTCTTTCAAAAGCTACAGGTGTCATAGCCATTTGCCAAAGTGTTCTTCTCAATTTAAGCAAAGGCCAGGAATCACACTGAATAACCAGGGAATGAAGCTGGGAAGCATAATTTTATTCCAAATTTTCTGAAATAAGACCCAAAAAGAGAAGCTTAAGGTGCAGAGCAGGAAAAGATGATTGATCCTCTCTCCCTCCAAATTACAGAATTTGTACAAGGGGTAATCCACCTGAAATCTTCGTTACCAAGCAGTTCACAAGTGAACTTGTCCCTATAAGTACCATGATTGAAGTGAAGAACCTCACGAGGTACAAGGAGCTTCCACGACAAGGCAGCCAAGGTGCTATCATTGCTCTTGATACTTCCCACAGGAGAGAGCAAAAGAAGTAACAGAATACTAACCAGAGAATTCTACACCCAAAAGTATTTTACCATCCCTCAAAACCTGTGATATAAAAAGGTTCAAGTGCAGTAAGCCAGTCGGTAACCTCAGCCTCTTCACTATCTAAGATGGCTGTTATCAATTGACATGAAAGGGCCAGCTCACGTCACAAATTCCACAGGTAAAGTTTTTGGAATGCTTGTTCACTTATTTCGTAACTGCCATGATGCAGATCACTTTACCTTGTTACTCATGGCACCAGAGCCCACTTGCCCAATCATCCTCGGCAGAAAAAAGTAAAGTATGCTGAAGAGGGTTCATTTGGGTGAGTTGAAGCTAAGAATATAAATTGCCTCTGGAGGATGGGTAAGAAAAAGTCATAGCTCATCCACATGCATGCAGGTTCCGCATACACACGCAAAGGTTTGGTCACGTGACCTGTCCTCACTGATTGGAGCGAATTGCATGAGAAAGACAAGCCTTCCTGAGATCAATAGCCAATTACATATGCAGAATTCATACAACCAACAATATGTGAAAATTTGTAAACATTAAGCAACTCAAAACTGTCCACAGCATAAAACACATAAATAGTAAATATTGGATGTGAATAGTTCTGTTCTGGAAAATATTATTTAATTTTTTAATGGATTGTGTAAGAATAAAAAATCCAAAATCTGCAACAAAAAAGAAAATCCAGCATATATACGTACATACGTGTAGAGATATGTCTAGAGACAGAGTTACACTGCTAATTGCACTAACCTTCCATATCCATGTCTGACGACACTACAGGTGACCTGGTTGCACCTTTATCCACTGAACCAACATTGTGCAAAGAAGATTCCAACTCTAAATGCATCAATGTTTGATCGGTTTTCCCTGAATTGCTGAGAGATTTTAACTCCAAGTGACATTTTCTCTTCATCCACTGGAAATATTCATGTCCAATTGCAGCTGTACTCCCAGGATCACCACCAAACAAGAATGCAAACTTCGGATTCCCAGCTTCCCTGCTGCGAGCTAAGTCCTCAAAATCAGGCCCCACCTTAGCAATAAATTGGCACAAAACCGCAATATTCCGTACTACTTCTTCATCCACAGGCTTCACTGGTGGTGGAGAAAGACTCTTCAGATTTTCTACCTTTGATGAAACCCCATCTTCCTCAGTTGTATCCAGATCACAGTCATGTGCGGTATCAGTAGTAGACAGAGACAGGTTCTGCACCTTGTTGATGTTATCTGTATTTGTTTCCGCCAATTCCGAAGGTTTTCCAGAAGGATCTGATGCATTGTCATGTGAAGGAAGAAGCAGGACAGGAGATGGAGGGGATGGTGGAAGGGGCGGAGGAGAAGATGGTGGAGGTGGAGGTGGTGGTGGAGGGGGAGGAGGTGGTGGGGGTGGTGCAAAAGGTGGATATGTACCACCAACAGAAACAGTTGCAAATGACGGAGAAGGGGTTGCTGCTGAAGGGTCAAAACCAACAAGAGGTGGGGGTGGCAATGTGTGGCAATGACCAAGACTCTGCATACCATGAGACTGGGACGGTCGAGGTGGCGCCCTATACAGCATTTGTGATTGTGAAGGCGGTGGTGGTGGTATTACTCTTGGTGGAAGAGGCAAAGGTAGACCCACCTGATTAAGGTTTTGAGTAGCTACAGGGAGAGAGTATGAGGGATTGTGTTGAATGGTCGCATATGAAGGAATCCTTGGGGCACTTCCATGAGAGGGGTAAGCTTGGCCTACCACTCGAGGTGGCTGAACATGAACCGTCTGAGTTGGAACTGTGCAGACAGGTAGAGTTGAAGGTAAAGAAGTGGATTGGCCATGTGGAAGAGTGGAGGCTGGGGCAGAAAGCCCTTGCTGGATAACAAGAGGAGGAGGTATTGGACCTTGTTGGTAAATGGCTGGAGGGCCTCGCTGGTATTGCAGGGGTGGTGGGGGATGACCTGTTTGGTAAGGAGGAGTTGGCGGGGCAGGAGGACCTTGACAGTGTTGAGGTGCAAAGTTCCCTTGATTGTACATTCTCTGCAATGCAACTTACAGAGCTACACTTCCTAAAACGCAGTACACAAAAAAGTAATTCTTGATTCAAGATCTCTCTTCCAGCAACGCACTCTAAATTAACTATCAGAACTCGCCTTCATACTTTACATACTACAATGTCCGTACCTCAAGCTTTGCAGACAGTATAAGATCAGATCACTGCACCTGTTAAATTTAACATTTCGTCACTTGCATACTGAAGCTTTGAAGACAGAAATCAGGTCCCCCATAATTTCCTACAAATCAAGTTTTTTTTATTATTCAACTTTTCTTGACCAAGGTTAGCAACAAAGGCGCAAATATGTTTACCAGTTTAAAAAGACATTGCCGTTTATAATTTCTGCTAGTGTTAATAACTATGAAGCCACTTTACGACCCTCCTGACGTTCAAAAAAGAATTACGACCTTTCTCAAAAACATGATGAAAAAAAAAAAACTTTCAAAATCATTTAAGGAACAAAAAGGAATAAAATCGCCCTCTAATACATAACTAGAGACATAATAACCCCCAAGAGATTCCTCTAAAGTATAAAAACTTAACAAATGGAAAAGACATTCCACAAACCCTGCCGCCGTACAAAATGAAATTTGATTTCAAAAGCACGAGGTGCAAACATAAAACCGCGAAAGAAAATACCAGCTGTCTGGAATCGAAATAAGAAAGTAATCGGAGATGAAAACAAAATTGAAAAATAAGAAAGCTCATCATTAATACATTTTGCGAATTGAATAATAGAAGCGATATGAGAACAATTACCAATTGTATATTTACCTTTCTTGGGATAAACCCTAGAGCTCTTCTTCGAGTCGGAGATAGCGATTGAGGTGCTCTCGACGACTGTGACGCAGAGTGTGTCCCGTTTCGTGGTTTTGTTTCCTGATTCGAGAGTGGGATAATCGGAAGCCTAAAAGAACGAAAACACGAGGCGAGTCTTGACGGATGGACCACAAGTAAAAAACGACCTGGTAACCGACCCGGAGTGACCAGGCCCGGTTCAACTCGATTCAACTTGGATTCTGAAGTACACCGGGTCGGTTTCTGACTAGAAGACGGGTCGGCCTGATTTTGGGTCGAAAAAGCCCTGGAATAATTTCTTTTTGTTTTTAATTTTTATATCGCCGTTTTTGCTGGGACCAAGGAAGAATAAGTTAATGAGGCAACAACTCCCGCTTTCCTCACTAATTACAAAGTTACCACTACGGAGAAAAAAACGATCCGTCTCGCTAATCCAGTTGACTACTTTCTCTCCGATTCGGACGTGTTCCTCGATTGGTCATCTTCTTGTCTATTGTCCGGATTCCAGACGATTTTCTCCAGTTGATTTCTGATTGTAGGGGTGAATTACTAGAAGAAATCAAAGTTTCTCAGACGGATTATTCGCACCGTAAGTTTTTTTTTTTTGGCTTTTGAGGACCTGATTTTTTTGTTTGGGAATTATCTTTGAACGAGATAACTGACAGTGGCCGCATCAGTAATTCATTTCTGGATGTATATGGATGCTTAGGACCGTTGCCTATATTCATGTTCTTTGTTGGATTTTCGATATGAGTCGTCCGTTTTCGTTCTCTGAAGATACCCAATGGAAGATGATTTTTGTAGAGAGCTGTATTTATTTCCAATTTTTCCTTTCAGATGTTGTTTTTCTCTTACAGGTCTTTCATTGGAATGGTTAAAAGGTTTGCCGTCATGGAAGGCTGTAAACCTTTTTTCTAATTGATTACTTAGATCTTTTATAAGAGGTGGAAGCTTTTCACTTATTTTGATGTTGTGGAGACAGTTGTATATTTATCTTAGTACCTAAGCATCAAGTAATTAAGTATTGGGTCGTGGAGAGCATCTATCAGACATGCTGTTTCACTACAATCAAGTTTCTTTACCAATTTGTTTGTCATGCTTTTCTTTTCCTATGCTTCTAACATAACCTGCAACATGTTTTGCTTGTGAATTCAACTTGTAGTATCATATATTATGAAGTAGAGGACATTCCTTTGAAAGAATTGGAAGGACATATACTGTTATTTTCAAGGGTGATTGTCTTTGATATCTTTTCAATCTCTGAAAGAGAGTAATGAAATGTTGAGCAATGAAATTGGTATAAGTAATTTTATGATTGTTCTCCAATTTGGTTTATTCAAGGTTTCCTTCTCAAATGAAACACTTATAGTGGTTCCTTAGCTTGGAGATTGAAGGTAGGGATGATATTCAGAACATCGTTCTGTCTGTTTGCATGCTAACTGTTTAGGGATGACTTTGGGTAGCAGATGTTTATGCTCCTAGAAGATTGAAGTTTTTCTTCTCAAGTGAAACATTTTTTAGTGGTTTCTTAGCTTGTACATTGATGGTGAGTATAGTATTCTGGAAATTCAATTTAATTTTCTGTATCTTGACTAGTTGGAGCTGATCTCGGACAGCTGATATTTTTGCTACTAGTAGCTTGAAGTTTTCTTCCTTCAGTGGTAATGCATCTCCGATTTGTACTGTTAGGAAGCTTTACAAATATTCTTAGTTTTATTTGATGTTCCTTTTCTATTTTCTAGGGGATTAGGAACTGGACGTGGACCTCATATGGGCTGAGCTGAAGGTGTACTGTATCTAACTTTCTGATTGGAGTAAGAGTTCAAATATTAGATGCTGCTGTTACTCTCTTGATCAATCTACATGCCACTTACCTCTACATGTAGCAGAACACTAGTCTTGCTTTGTGTCGTAACAGATAGGGGAATGTCACCTTTTAGTTGTCACGGCCAGGACCCAACAATAATTTTTAAGGAGTCTTGCTATGATAAACTGGTCATTTTTTCTATATATGAGCCTTAAGCCTTTTCAGTTCTATCATTTAGTTAAATGCCTATAATGAGTTTCTCCTTTAAATGTGCTCATTAATATGATCTTCAATTATATTCTATTGAGTGTCACTGGATCTTCTTTTGCTGTCTGTTGGTAGAAATGGCTGGTGCTATTGTTCTAAAGAGGTACTGGAAAGTCTTGGTCAGTGGGAGTGATTTTTCTGCAGTTCAAATAATGATTGTGGGTTTGTTGTGAACCTTGATATTTAACTTTAGGGACTCTTAAAATGACCTTGTTAAATCAAGCAGATGAACCTGAGTATATTCTGAATATGAGCTTCATCATTTTCATAAAAAAAAAAAAAAGAAACAAGTATGGTGTATGTTATTAGTGCATATATGGCAACAGGCGCAAGTCTCAAAAGATGTAGGCATAGTCCTTACCCTGGGAGTGTAATTATGTTGGTTTTATTGGGTGCAGAGCCATACATGATGTTTCTTATGCCTGTATTTTTAACAGCTTGGGTGATTGCATCTAAATCCTTTGCTCATGAGTTTTTCGTCAAAGTTATTAGGTATTATATTATTATTATTATTTATAAACGTTACAATTGCACTTTATGCATTGCTGATAGTTTATCAGTTATAACTTGTAGCTGAGGGAAGTCTTGGTTTCTTTCTTTTTCTTTTCTTTTTTTTTGTTTTTTGTTTTTTTTATCTCTCTCGGAATGTCTGACAGCAAATTTGATGTTTCAAATGTCTACTATTTCATTTCAAATACCTTTACCTTCACTTTTTTTCTGGGTATATCAGTCATATAGAGCTGCCACCGAAGTCTGAACTCTGATATATGACTTTTGTTTTTATTTTTAACGTTTACATCACTTTGGTTTGCAGCAACCCCTGATAGAGGGACAGCTTTGGAGAGGGAATGCATTGTAGACAGAGTCAATTTTGAATATCCTTACTCGTATCTATCAAATCTTGTGGATGTAACGTGTCACAAATTGTCAACTCTAGAAAGTACACTGAAGATATGGAGGAAAGTGGAAAAGGCAGTGAGAGATGGGGAGCAGCCATTGCAAATTTAACAGAGATGGGAAGCAATCTTGAATCTCTTCAGAAGCTACTGTTGAAAAAAGCAGTTTTTGTGGATGAGGAGACATTTACAAAGGCATCTCTCACCTCTGAACAGGCAAAAACCATCAAGGTACTCATCATCAGAGCCTTGCCCGTCTTTTTCGTTTTTGAACAGGAAGAGAAAAAAATTTGAACATCACCAGAGCCTTGTCCCAACTATGTTGGTTTGGTTGCATAAGCTCTCATGCATTTTGCTTTATCATTTTGGATCCATACTATAAAACCCTGACAAAATTGGCCGGTTGATCTGGATTCAGTTGGATCCGATCCCTCTTATGGGTCAAAGTTTTACAAGACTCTGAAATGGTTCAAATGCTTACAGGCCTGGTCAACCCGGTATTTGTTGTGCAATGGAATTCACACACAGCATAGACAGTTGCCCCCTTCCTCTCTTTTTCACCATTAGTGAGGAGCGTGGGGGGCTCCTCCTCCTATGGTGCTAGAAAAGTAGGAGGAGAGGGAGTGGTGGCAGTTCCTCTCCCCCTCTTTGTGTTTTTTTTTTTTTTTTTTTGGGAGGAGGCAGGGAAGGTTGCAGTAAGGCTGCCGCTGCAGGGCCAGTGGCCCAAGATGACCTATTTTGAATTTGTGAGAGAAGATTCTCTCAAAATTTGTTGAGATAACATTTTTTGAAAGGAGTGATTAACGTGTCTTAGTCCAAAAAATTATTAAATAAATAGAAAAGGGGAGTAGCATTGAAATGGAATGCTGTTGTATATCCAATGTTAATAGTGTTAAGGAATAGTCCCACATGGATTAGTGAGTACAAGGATCTTGAGTTTATTAGTTGGGAAAGAGGTTTCCTAAGTTGGCTAGTCATTTTGGGATGGGCAATGGACATTGTTGAAATGCTTGCATTATACCCAATGTTCCCAAAGAAAAGAAGAATTTGCTTTCCACATGTTAGAAAAGGTCAACGATATTAAAAAAGCATTCCATGCTATAGATGGATTCAGCAGAACTCTTGTTTTTGATGTCTTATAATGTTTTTAATTATGACTTTCCCAATACGTTAAGCATGGGCAGGGGGTCTGTTTTACTTGGCCATTCTTTCCCAGGTATTGCTTCCAGATTTCAATCATATCTTATGATTGTGTGAATTGAGCTGGAATAGTGCAGAACTTATTATAACTTTTTGAATAGTTTGAATTTCATTCATATTTGAGTATCTGGAAATTCATAGATAGAAGTTGGTCTGGACCACTGCATGGTTGGTTTTTTTTTTTTTTTCAGTTTCCATTGAAACAGAACAGGAAAAAAAAACACTAGATATTGACGACATTTTGCTACTGTAATAGTAAATAACATTTCATGAACTTGTTTGAACAATTTGGATTTGCTCAGGCACTTGAACAGAGAGTAGCAACTTTAGAACGAGAGCTTGATGCAGCAATTACAGCTGCAGCCCGTGCTCGATCTGAAAAAAGGCAAGCTGAGGCTGCACAAAAAACTGCTGAGTTGCATGCACTTGAAGTAACTAGAGAGCTCAATAACACCACAAGTATGTGCCCTGCTTAACTTTTTATTAAAATCTGGTTGTATTTTGTAATCTAGCATATTTGTGCATTGATGTGCGGTCAGAAAACAAGAAAAATGACAAAAACAAAGAGGTAGTGAATGAGAATATACTGTAATTTGTATTAGTCAACATGAGAATAACCATTTTTGAAGAAAGGGAGATCTCCAAGTTGGTGATGAACTGAGTTTAGTTTTGGATGCATGCTTCTGCTTAGCATCTTGTACTTCATACTTGATGTGCATTTAAAAAAGCTGAAACTACTGAGTATTTTACTCAGATACGCTTTAATGAGTCTAGTCAAGATGTACAAACCCTAGTTTCTGAAAGACAAAAAAGGACAAACCAAGGCAGTAGTGATGAAACGAGGTCAGTTTCAGAAGCTTGGATTGGCTTGACCAAGATCTATTGAGATGGTTCAAGACAGTCTGCAGTTAATTGTGATTGACAAGTTCCATAACTTATTGCACAAGTAGTTTTGAAGTGTTCATATTCAATAAAAATGGAAAATTAGTTGTAGAGGTTTTTTTTTGTGTGTGTGTGTGTTGCAGCATAGATTTCTAAGAAAAAGAAAATTTCATGTATTAACTCCTAGCAGATGTTTTCAAGCTTCACATGGAAGAGTTGCGCATGAAACAAGAGGAAATAGCAAAAAGAGACAGTGATATCAAGGTGCTGGAAGCTATAATCCAGACGCTAAGCGGAAGGAATTCAACACCGGCGGGGGATAATTAAGACCCGTCTGTATGCATCTGTAACACTGGTTTATTTGTATGATTGTTGCTTTTACCCGGTCCTTTTTTGCTTGTATATACAATAAGAGTTAGACTTCTTAATATATCCATTCCCACGAGGAATGAATGGTAGATTATATAAAGACAAAGAGGGTTAGTGCATTTGGAAAGTAGATCACCTAAAGAAAGAGAAAGTGAATGTGAATTCTAAGGTGATTTTCCTTTGAAAATGTAGTTTTTTGGTATTAACATGTCCCATAGCAAGACAATGATGTGACAAGCTTATTGCACAAGATTGTAACAAAGATATCCTCTTATGGCAGTAGAGTGTGAGCTTTTCATCGTATGTTATCCTTTTATCTTGAAAGTGAAAAGGTTGAAATTTGTACGTTTAAAGATTATAGGTAATAAGGTATATGCTTGAGCACACAAACTTCCTGCCTGAATAGGCAACTTGGCCTACAAGTTCGCCTTGGTTGTAAAACACTAAATTAGTGCAACAATGAGATGCAAAAGTTACATCAAGGGGCAGTGTTTGAACATAGCATTTTCGTACATGATCGAAATAGTAGAGAGTGCCTAAAAACCCGAGGCTACAAACCTATTGTTCTAAAGTAAAAGCATTAAAGTTAAAACACAACACTTCTAGTCATTTATTTCTCGGTTTTGGTACTGTAATCCTCATTAACTTAATTTTGGTGATAACAAATATTTAAACTATGATTATTTGAGTTAATAAAAATTTTATAGTATTTAAAGGTTTGTTCAAGAATTGGCTCAACAACCCATTCAAAATTCCAATTGAAAAAAAATGAAAAACATATCAAGATAAAAGACACTTTGTCTAAACAATTGGCAACACCAATGCAAATGACTGATTCAAAAAAGCAGAAATGCTCTTCCAAAGCAATTGTTCAAGTATGCGTTCGAACTACCAGAAGATTCCTCAGTTTAACATAGTATGTGATATAGGACGCTTTGTTTAAATGGATAGACACCAATCATTTGAAAGACTAGAAAAAAAAATGTCTCTATGAGAATTTGTTTAGCCCATTACTCAAACAACTAAAAGATAATGAATAGGTGATTATTGAAGACTGTTTGAATTGACCATCAGTAGATAATTGCATATGAAGATTCAAATCTTCCATTTGGCCTTGCAGTTCTCTAAAATTTTATAATATTAAGCATTTTGTTATAATTTCTTACCTTTGATATGGTTGGATTTTACTAGAGGAAAAATGCCAATTTTTTTTATAAAAACCTTTAGTTATCCGAATGTTGATCCTTACCTATTTAAGGTATTTCTCTCCCAAAATCATTTATCCAAGGTTGGTTATGGAGGGTAAGTGTGCACTCATGCTCCCTCGAGCCTTTAAACATATTTGTGGCATTCAATTTGAAGAAAAGAAGCCAAAACTAGAGGTTTTCAAATAAGTTTTTTTTTTTTTTTAAAACTAAGTACTTCTGCTCTCTAGTTTGAAATCATTTGACTATGCCTAAGGTTTTCTTTGTTGAAATCTAATATTACACTTTGAAGTCATTGCTTTTAAGTTCAACTTATGTTTTAGTTGTGAGTGTTTCAATGTTGACTTTTAATTAGGCATATCATAACAGTATTTAGAAAAAACTTTGATAATGAGCTTTAATCTCATTGAGTATTGAATTTGAAATCATATTTGAGTTTAATTATTGAGGTGCTACTACTTTAGTAGAATCGCCTAGGATTGTGTATACTCATTATTGCTCTCTTAATTGTAGAATCAACCTAATTAGAGGCATACTTGTACTACTACTGTAAAGCAAGCGATCCTTGCATTGAAAATTAAATCAATTAACTTGTGTGACCTAATTTAGAGTTCAAAATCCCTTTCAAGGGTATGGCGAGTGTATCTAGTTGCAGATAATAAGTCCCAAGTGTGGGTAGGTATTATAATTTAGATTGAAGAAGAGTTTTTTTACTATAAATGCTATTTGGATACTGAACATAGTAATTTAACTCAAACGTGAAAAAACTGAAAATAGATGAGCTACTTGAATTTGGGTCGTAAACTACTATAAATCCTTAAGCATTTGTAATTTGATTGTTTTGTTACAAATTTGTGCATTGTTAGTGTGCTTAGCTAATAGAGTATGAGTTAAAGTTTAAAATTACTCATAAATCTTGATAAAACCTATGCCCTACTCCCCCCATTTATAGGTTAATTCTTATAGGACCTAACATATAGTTTCATGTCTCTTAGTGTTGCATCTGGTCCTTGTAATAGGTAAAAGAAAGAGTGTAAATACTATTTAAAGGTATAAAAAGGGAGAGATCGAGGACTTAAACCAATGAACCTGCCCTTGTTGGCCTAGATAACACTCGGGAGGCAAATAAATGAGTGTCTAAAAGTTACAAAAACAAAATTTCTTAATTCAAAGGCATAGTGAACAGAATGAAGATAATAACACTATTTGAAACAACAGAATGTTATCGAAGTGTACCCTAGTGTGCTTATCTTTGCTTGAAAAGTCTTGTTTGAGAAATCCATTAAAACTTGTGGGGTTTTGAAATGTGTTGTCACAAACACCTACAAAGTGCACAAAGCACTTTCCAAATTAGAAAAAGGCTCATCAAGAACCTCAACAGAATCCCAAAGGAAGACCCATTTGTTATCATGGCACATGCTAACCAACCATTTGAATATTAAAGAATTACAAAATGAAGAGCACAACTCCAATAGCCACTTACTAATATTTAATGTGGAGAGAAAGCAAACAATGATCTTCATAAGAATTACAATGAGAATGTACAGAAAAAACACAGTCGAAGCTCTATTAAATGATATATAAGTTTTACAAGTGGGGTTTCATGAATTTTTTTATGTCTAAAGTGATTTCCATCAAGAGCTACTTACCCATTCTAGAAATGGGTGAATCGATAGTTAAAAATGGCAACTAGCCATTTTTTTTTTTTACCATTGGAGGTAGAGGTCCCTCTCTCCCACTACAATCAACTCTAGGTTACCCAAAATTCCCATGATAACTAGAATATACTCTAGATAAACCGACTCCACTCAATTTATTCCAACAAACAATGTCTATTTTCACAACAGGGTAGAGTCGACTCTTGGTATCTAGAGTCAACTCTGCTCTACCTTGAAAAACGAATGGTGTCAACTCTAATTACCTTATTCTAGAAAGCAAAATAGAAGAAATAAGGGGACTACAAATAACTCCAGGTATCTAGACTCGACTCTACCCGTACTAAAAACTATTCTTACTTTTTTTTTTTTTTTCAAAAACTTGCACTCATGGCTCTTGAGCTAATCTACTTCATATAAATTGTTTCCGACTTAAATACTCCCCTATGATTTTCTCACTCATCCATATAAAACATGCTTTGATAGTCTTGAAAACAAAAAATCATACCTAGACTTACATGCATTGGACATCTTCTTAGCAAGCATACTTCCTTGTCCTTTGGTAGTTTATGTCAACTCAGTGAGTTGACTCGTTACCTCCAAACTTGGCCGAGTTTCCCCAGCATTGTAGGGATCACGGCGGTTGCTTTTGATTTTTAATCGGGTGGTGAGACCCGATTAAAGAGGTGGCGGCTCCATTGCGGAAAGCGAACCACTGGGGCCCACCGAAAGAAACACTAGCCGTCGATCGGAAAATTAAAAAAAAGTACACCGAGAGCAATTGAGTCAGACTAATACCTTTACTTCCACGTGAAACAAACTACCGGGCCCACCTGCAAAGAACGGTCGATAAAGGATCATTTCGAAAAGTGGGCCCACCATCACGATCTCTCCAACAGTTCCACTGTGCAACTACAAATTTCTAGTTTCCGAAAAATTGGAATTTCCTTTCGCTTGTCCGCTTCTGTCTTCCAAGTCTCCCATTAATATTTCAGGGCGCTCCCCGAAAGAGTGTGCCCGTCACTCTCTGCGCCTCTCTTTCGCCGTGGGAGATCGATCTTTGCGGAGATCCGCAGCCGTCGTCGGTACAAGGTTTTCCCGTTCTTTCGGTTTCTTGCTTGCATTTATGCAGTTAGATTCGCTAGTGTTGGTCGATTGGTCAATCACCGGAGTCGTGTTTGTTTTGCCGCTTAATATTTGATCCCGCGTAGTTTATTTGATTCGTTTGGGGATAGGGAGTTTTGGGTTTCTGATTTTCTATGGGCTTTTGTTCGGCTATTTTTAGTTTATGCTTGGGTTGGAGTGTGTTTTTTGGCTAGAAGGAAGTGAGCGGAGGGTGGTTTTTTTTATGTTGTCGCGCTTGATTTCTAAAATTGCTAATTTTATAAGATCTGCGAATTCATAATAACGTTATGGATTTGGCGTGAAGTGGTTTCCAAGTTCTAATTGATTACACTTACTTTTTTGTGTTTTGAGCGACTTTTGAGTTGTGATTCTAACCGGTGTTTCTGGTACTTTCTGATATGTCTAGATCTGCACTCTATTTTTTTCCCTTCATTTTTAAGGTTTAGATTTTGTTCGATTCTCGAACGACTTATTTGGCTTGGGCTCTTTTTTACCAGCTTGCGGGGAAACCCGTGATTGGGGATTTTTGGCGTGTTTTCTTTGACCAGGGTTTTGAGTTTGGTTTTGTCTCTATTATTTTTGGAATCGTGTTTAGATACTTTTTTTTTTTTTTTTTTTTTTAAAGTAAAATTTATTTCAAAGCCGTTTGTTTTTAAAACATTTTACCCCTCTTAGATATCTCAGGTTGGGGAATAATCCGAGTGTCATGCCCTTCTTCTCTGTTTTGTAGCATTACAGGACTCACTATACTTCCTTTTCATGTCTACACTTCTACTTTCTAAGGACACTCTCGCTTGAGCTTCTTTGCTTCCTTTTCCCCCTCTGTATTTTCTTTTTGCTTGCTTTTACTCTTTATCTTTGGCATCCAATTTGTTATGGTTTTATTCTGGTCATGTGTAGTTTTGGACTGTTAATGCTCTTTTCTAACCCATTATTGGAACTAATTTCACTTCAATGGCTCCATTAGAACTCCTCCTTTGGCTATTTATTTTGGAACAGACCCTGTTTGCTTTGTTTTTGTCCAAATTCCATAGAAATTATTGACTTTCTTATGCGTTGGTTTTGTTGAATTTTTGGTTCTAGTTTCTACTAGGTTGATAGAGTATTCTTGTAATTCTTGCTCCTTCGTGATTTTTTTTTTTTAGCTCGTATTCCTGCATGCGCTAGCTCTATATTCAACTTTCTGAATTGTGTTTGGATGTTCAAGTTGCATATATTTCCATGTTACATTTCTCCTTCCCGATGTTTGAAAAGGTGCATGTAATTCATGTTCCTCTTCTTATTGTAAAAATTCAGGTTTGGAAACGCATAGTGGCAGTTTTACTGCAAGATGGCATCACAGACTGGGTCTTCTGTTCCAGCGCCTACTGCTCAAGTGGTACGTTGTCTTTAGATTTGTTTGGGGGCATTTGTTAGTCTCCTGCCATAAACATTATAACTGTAGGTTTTTGAATGGGGATGATGATGTTGATTACAATATAAGTAATATTAACAGTAGTTTGAATATTTAATATTTTATAACAGAAATGGTTATTTAATTAACAATTAGTATTTATTATTAAAATAATTATTATTATTATTATTATTGAAACCGTACTTTGTTTATCATCACTTTAATAAGTATAGTTTTGGGGGGGGGGGGGGGGGGGGTATCTGATTGCTCTTTTACTGATTTTCAGGTTGCAAGTGCATTTGTCGAGCAGTACTATACCATTCTTCATGAATCACCTGAGTCGGTGTACAGGTTCTATCAGGAACAGAGTGTGCTGAGCCATCCTGGACCAAATGGCGATATGACTTCTGTAACAACCACAGAAGTACGTCTCTGTGATTAGAGAACATTAGTAAATTTGAAATTTTATTACTGCATAGTACTTCGGTTATTCATAAGGTGTCGATTCAAGTTGAATAAACAAATAAGATGTGCTGAATAAATTATATTTTGGGTGTCATCTTGGTTGCAGGCCATCAATGACAAGATTTTATCCTTAAATTTTAAGGATTTTAAGGTTGAGTTAAGGACTGTTGATGCCCAGGATTCCCACCAAGGTGGAGTAATTGTCCTAGTAACTGGTTGGCATATGGCAATTGATGAAGTGAGAAGAAAATTTATCCAGTCTTTTTTTTTAGCCCCACAAGATACAGGTTATTTTGTCCTGAATGACATTTTTAGATATGTGGATGAGGATGAGCTGTTGGAGAACAGCTCTTTGATAGCTAATAATGTCAGTGTGGATGGTCCTGGAGCTCCCATTACTCCCGATCAAGGTAAAAGTTTTTTATATCCTTGTTTCTTGTTTGGACTTGAACTATTTCCAAATTTGATCTCTTTGTAAAGAAAAAAGAGTGCTTTATTTCTTTACCAAAAGTTTCAAATTTATTGTTCTGTCATTTTCAGAGACTGCGCCGCCTCCAGATCACCATGTACCTGTGGTGGAGGCCACCCCTTCTGTTTCTGAGGAAGAAGTCAAAAATGGAGAGGTATGTGGGAACCAGTCAGAAGAAACTTCAGCTGTTGAAGAGGACTTAGAGCCTGCTGCTCCTTCAAGTCCACATGAAGTTCACCCAGTTGTGGAGACAACAGCTTTGGCCCCAGAGGATGCTCCAAAGAAGTCATATGCATCAATTGTGAGTGATTTATTAATTGAGGTTTCTGTTTTACATTCTAGGTATTCTAAGAAAGCAGACCTGAGTTTATTTAACATGGGATACAATTTCCCCGCCTGCATGTTGCTGTTGCAAAAATGTTTTGAGCCATAACAAGGTGATGTTTAGACTGCCTTTCAAATGTGTTGGCGAATCTAGAAGTTGTCAATGGCTTAATTTTCTTGAGGAATTCTATTGGATGCTGGACAACTATAAGAATTCAGTTGGCATTGTTTGTGTGTCAAGGCTGGGTATATTTTGTGCGTTTCCAATGATTAAAGACTTGTCTCTGGCCATTCCACTGCTTATTCTAGATTGTGGCTTATGCGTGATTTCCATGGCAGTCCATGTTGTTCATGTTGTTCATGTGGATTCTCTTCTATTAAATGCTCTACCATTGTTTGTGTATGCATTTCTCACTGTGCCTACTGAAGAAATTTTATGGGAATAGGTGAAAGTCATGAAGGAGAGTAAAGCTTACACCCCAGTGAATATTTCTACTAGTACAGTAAGGGCTGCTCCTGCCACTGTAGAAAAGCAACCCCTTGCAACTCCTGCTCCTGCTCCAGCTCCTGCTCCAGCTCCAGCTCCAGCTCCAGCTCCTGCTCCGGCTCCGGCTCCGGCTCCAGCTCCAGCTCCAGCTCCAGCTCTGGTTCCTACTCCGGCTCCTTCTCTGGCTCCCACTGCTAATAATATTCCTGAAAGCAGTACTCATCTTGAGGAAGGTTTGTGGCTTTGGGTTTTCTGTTATCTTGTATGCAAACCATATGGGCTCACCATATGTTGTAGTGGGTCCTCCTGCTTATTATAAACAGGAGCATCTGATCCAATTTTTTTAACAAAACATTGCATGGATCTTGTTGTGATGTGTGAGATTGGTTTTTTTACCTTTGACCTGTGTGACTTTATTTTTTGTCTTACAGCTGAGTCCCACTCTATTTACATACGGAGTTTGCCATTGAACATACTAGATTCCCAACTAGAAGAGGAATTCAAGAAATTTGGGCGTATTAAGCTTGGTGGTGTTCAAGTCAGAAGTAATAAGGTTGGTTTGGTGCTTTGCTAAATTTTCTTGGCCGTATTTTTTGTCATTTATTTATTAGTTTTTTATGTTGTTTGCAAGTATCTCTTTGACTTCTTATCCATCCTGCTTATGTTTCTGTCTACTTTCTCTGGCATGTGAAGCAGCAAGGTTTCTGTTTTGGCTTTGTTGAGTTTGAGTCATCAAGTTCTGTGCGTAGTGCGATTGAGGTACTGGATCTTTCTGAAGTCTCTTGCTTTTTCATATTTTGTTTGGCTAACTGAAATCTATTTGCTGCAAATCCTCATCTAATAAGGACTGGCTAAAGAATTGCAAATAAATAGTCATCTAGTATTCCTCAACAATTGTTGCTTTTGGCAGTCAATGGGAGTTTGGAGATAAATGTCGTACTCAAGTAGAAAAGTAGATGATTCTGTTTTTATTTTCATTTTGGGATTTGTTGCGCTATGAATTTTGGAAACAACAAAATGATACAAGTGGGTGAGCTTTGAATATGAAAAGATTTGAGAAGCTGCTTACATCCGAATTGCTTATTTAGTTTGAAAAAAAATAGCTTATCTTGTGGGTTTTTTTAATCCCCTGAGATTTACCAAAATGCGAGTGTAACATTTAATGTCTAATTAAGTAGGAAGTTTTTTTTTTCTTGGGTTTCCTGAGGTTGGAGATGCTCTGTCGCTTGCTAATAGCTAATCTGTGCTGTTTTCTATCTCCTCACCGTGTAGATTTCCAAATACTTATTTCCATTAATCTTTTGGGAGCTGGTGACTATCTTATGAATCTTTGCCTCATTTCAATTATGGTGTATTTTTTTCCCATAATTCAGGCTTCGCCTATCATTATTGGGGGAAAACAAGCTTATGTCGAAGAAAAAAGAGCTACTTCTCGAGGAGGTAAGTAAAATGTTTCAGTGTCATGTTTTTAACTGCTTCCATTTTGTTTACAATTACTTTAAACCAGATTTCTTTCATTACAGGTAGTGGTGGTGGAAGAGGGCCGTTCTCCTCGGGAAGAGGAGCTAGTAGCGGTGGTTTCCGAAGTGACAGTTTTAGAGGCCGCACCATCTTCAGTGGACGTGGGTCTTTCGGTCGCAGTGATTACGGGACACGAGGAAGTGATTATGGAAGCCGTGGGAGGGGGCCGTCTCACCGTGAGGGATATCAACGTGTTGACCAAAATGGCAGAGGTGGTGCAGCTCGCTCTAGTGGGGGTTCAAACAATAACACTGGTCCTGCATGAGGCAGAGATCGTCAATGTCGGATTCATTTTTTTGACTGGTTTGAAGTTAGGAAGCGAGAGAGGTTCATAGTAATTTTGGATTTTCTTTTCACTCTTCTTTTTTTGTCTTCAAATTTTCTGCTAAGTTGAATGTCTCATATATGGTAATGTTATTAACTCTGGGATTTAGGATGGGATATGCCAAACCTTGAAGAGGATGATTAAAGAACACCTGCGAGATCTTTGATGTAATTTTTTAGAGAATCAATAGTTCTTACTTACAGAAAAGAACATCCATTATTTTTCATACTTCACCGAGTGTTTCTGCCACAGATTGGCTTCTTTTTAATCATCTCCAATGGCTGCTTTGGAAGCAACAACACTATTGAGGTCTGGCAGGTGTAATATGTGAAGCTGGAGCTATTGGCAGTCACCATTGGTACATTTCCATTATGTTGAGAGATCCACCTTTCAAACTAATGGAGCTATATTACTGGGATTTTTGAAATTTGATAATCCTTGTGTCAGCTTATGATTTGAAGTAATAGAGATAAAGATAAGAAGAGTATAGAGAATTTGAGACGATCTCAAATTGTAACTTTAAAAGCATTGTAAATTCGATCTTAGTGATAATATTGACTACAACCTTTAGTTCAACCGAGAAAAGCGAAGGGATGCGGCACAGAACCGCAGGAGCCAAAACCCAAAACCCTAGCAGCGAGTCGCGTCAGTGTTGAGGCTACGAAACCATGGCGAATTCGGTTACGGCGTCTTGGCAGAAATTGAAGGAAACTTACTCATCTATAGATGACGAGCAATGGAACCAGTATATGGTAAGCTCCCAATCTTCTTAGAGTTGCAGATACCTTTTTGGCGGGTTTTTTTTTCTCTTATTAAGCTTCCCTTCTTTCGATTTTGATGGGTTCCTTTCTATGTCTAGATTTGATTTAAGTTACCGATATTTGCCTCATTATGTTTTTCATCTGGACTGCTTGTTTTGAAATTGATACACTTGTCTGTCGCACTGCTGTTATGATCGTTTTATCTATTGTGTTAACGTTGCTTTAGAGGAGATGTGAAAAATCTACTTTGTTTTGTTTACCTTTTTTTTGTTGGTTTTAGACTTGTAGCTTCGAAGCGAAAGAGCATTTCTCTAAAGTGAAGAAATGGTGTCTGTTCGTCAAATCACTAAATAATCTTTAAACCTTGAGTGTTACCAGGATATAGAAGACTGGACTCGCATGGTATTTGAATGCCCTATATCATCAGGATTATTTTAGGTCTTCTGTGCTTTTGCTTGACATGGAAGTTAATTTTAGACGAAAATGACTTTGAAGATATGTTCACCAGAACCATATGGTGTAATTTGGTAGCTATCTCTGTTCAGGGCTCAGCTTTTCGTATATGTGGATGGTTTTTCAAGACATTGCATATTTAACTCATTTGACAGAGAAATCATACCGAAGTTAGAAATGATTTTAGAAAAACAGACCATGTGATTTACCTACATCAAACGTTGGGCACAATGTCATGATTTTGATTTTTTCATGTGAAAATGATGAAATTTCTTTCAATAGAAAATCAATGCAACAAGATAACCCCTGTGCAGGCATCAGTCATATAGAAATGTGCAATTAGGAGGAATTGAGGGACCATGCACAAAGAAGTTTTGATGATTTGCTCCTCTGCTAATTTGTCTAAAATGTGATTTGTGAATTGAGGAGTATGCTAGCACTTAACTGTCCATTACCATGTCATCAATTGCCACCTGATTTTAATCAAATCTCACCCAGCTTATCACTAAAAGACTATTACTGTTAATAACAAAAGGACCAGAAAACTAAGTTTATGGAGTTTTATGCCAGCAGTAGAGATATTAATTCTGCCTCATTCGAGTCAATTACACTAAGTGAGTCAAAATATAAAAGGAGTATACAAGCCTTCTGAATTTTTATATACTTCATGTCCATGGTGTTGAGGGTGATGATGCCAATTACTACCACCAGCTGTAGCTCCAGTTCTTCTGTCATAGTTGACAAAAAAGCTTCATCTGATCTACCACGCTCTCCCTTCCTGTCCCTGTCCCTGTCCCTACAATTGAAGTGAATAAACTTTAAATGTTACATTACCATATATGGGAGAGACCATAATCAACTGTCAAAGCATTGATTAATGGCGATCATCTAATGCGCCTAAACACATTTTACATAGCAGGTGAAGTGCAGAGTCTGGAGATTGAGTTCGACAACATTGTCACATTGTTATGATGGTAGTTGAATTGGATTATTGAAATGATAGTAATTGTTTGTTAGCTTGTCAGGATTTCAGGATTAATAATCATTTTTTTATTTCATTTACCATGTTATTGAGTATCATGATATTCTTCCAAGGAATGTAACGTCCGAGTTTGTCATTCTATCGATCATGATTCTATTTGGAAATACAAAGGTTTGGTCAAATCTTGCACATTTTGTCTTGCTAGTAGCTAGAGGCAAAAAGGTTGCATGTGGGATTTTTTTGTCAGCTTTGTTCTACGGAGAGAATAATTTTTTTCTATTCTCTTGCAGTGCAATGATTGTATTTTAATTTAGAACATTGGATATGGAGATTATGAGTTAGTCAATATGTTGTCAATAGCTCTGTTGTTTGCAACTCAGAACTCAAAAGATGGTAATTGGGATCTGTGAATCTGTCTGGATTTTTTATGTTCATGATTTTTAGAACTTTAGAAAGGTTTGATTTCAACGAGTTAGTTTTTTCCATAACATAGTTTTTATCTTTTTTGCATGGTATTGTGAACTCTTGATAATATCCAAAAAGAAAAGTGTACTCTATAGTAGCTGTAATTTTGATTCTTATGTCTTGCCCTTTCCAGTTGTGAACTATGTGATCCATATAAAAGTAGATTGTGTCAGTAGGAGTTTTTGAGATTGAGGATTGACAACAAACTCTCATGTATATATTCCACACTTCCAATGCTCAGTAAATAAATTATCTTCAATCAGTCCTTGGGTGTTAACTATTGAAAAGCATGTGATAGGGATAGAAGCTGCATCTTCTTCCTTCTCTGGTCTCTATAATCTTCCATTATTTCCACTTCAGTGTGACTGACTCTAGAAGCCGCTGTTGTCTTTTTCAGAAGTTGATCCGTGCTTTTGGATTCTTTTCAACCTCCATAGTAGTAATGCGCAACTTTGGGGATCTCATGGCTATTTGAGGAGAGTGATTAATCGTCATGTACCTCCCAGTTTTTTTTTTTTTTTTTTTGCTGCGGTTGTCCACACCTGCATTCGTGGTGATTGCACTCTTGAGTTTTCCCCTTTATGGAATGAACCAGTAAGTCTGAATGGAATTGTTTTGAGCTCACTGATTAATATGATTATGTATGTTTTAGATCGAAATGGCCTGGAGGATGGCTTATGGTTTCATTTGCATGGTGCGAGAATTTCAATTGTGATAGATTGAGTTAATATCAATGGCTAGTATGTGCATGAGCATGTATCCGGACTGAGCTGAAAAGAGGTGAAGCCCTCCTGCTGCTGCTTCAGACAGGGTGACTTTTCCAATCCCCCATTTGTGACGCACACAAGCTGTCTTTTTCCTGCAAAGGTGACGGAGGGGCCTCCCGTTTACGTAGAGGATGAGGGGCTTCCCCTACTTTTTGTTGCCCATTTATGACCCAGACAGATTATTACCCTCTAAAGAAATTGAAACGATAAGAGAGACAAAAAAGAAGAAGCGCCATTATCAAGAATGATAGCAGCAGCTAAAGGAGAAGAAAACAAGAAGAAAGCACCGGGAAAAGAGACGAAAGAAAGATACAGAGAGAGCTGATCTCCTCTGTAATAGCTGAGAAGCATCCTCTGAAACAACTTCAGATGCCAATGAAGAAAATGTTTTAGCATTGAAAAATAAATTCCAGGAAATCAACAAACTCCAGTGTCAGCCTACGAAACTTTAATTCACAATAGCTAAATGGATTAAAGGTAAAACTATTTATGAATGGTATTCTGCTACTGTTTGTGAATAACATGCAAGTACCATAAGCTAATTGCTTCTTTCTTTAGTTTAGGTCATACAGGAGAATTTTAGGAACTGATGAAGTGTTTGAAAGATTCAAAGACCCTGAAGCCGCAAACCCCATCTCCACCATAAACCCACTTGATCTAGCTCCACAAAAAGCTGTCTGTCAAGTACTTCCCCCAACCCTTACCCGTTTTCTGCAAATTTAAATAAAAAAATATCAGTAAATTTCTTGGTTTGACTTTTTCAATAGCTGGTGCAGGTTGGAGCTTGGAAAGGTGTCAAAAGGCTTCTGAAATCAGTCAGCAAAAAGAAAAAGCCTACTTGCTACTGTTTATGAAAAGCATTTCTGGGGACAAAAGGCCTGCAACTTGCTCAGTTATTTTCTTTTGTTCCCAAGCGTGCAGATTGGGAGTGAGATGCTTCACGTTTGAGTAGTCCTGTCCAATTTATATGTAGGTTACGGAAATTACTTTCCAGAATGCCTCTACTGGCATTGTTTGAAATTGAAGCGACTTCCAGGACAAGAAAAGCTTCACCGACCAGAAGCTGCTCACGGCAATGGTGCCAAAATGTACCGTAAGGGTCCCTAAGGTTGCAACTTGTCACATGAAAGTGAGATTCGTCAACAATTGTCCTCTCAAATTCAAGATAAAATGCCTTTCGTATTAGCTGTTTGATGAAAAGCCTCACCCAGAAACCAACCAAAGTTTTCTTCTTCTTTTTTCCCTTTTCTTTGGATTTAATCTCGATGTAGGATTTATCTTTAAATGGGTCCGAGAAGAGTGACATGGGTCATTTATTTCAGCCTGGTTTCAGTCGGAGTTTTGATCAGATAAACATGCCAAGCAGGAAGTAATGTCTCTGGATAGCACGGTCGGAGGGCCTGGCTGCAGCTATTCCTCATCGTGTTGCTTTTTCAGGGTGTTGGTTCAAGTTGCGAGAGCCTGGGCAAGTTAGCATTTACTGGTCACAGAAACTTTTACATTTCTGTGGTTTTTAAAATTTTGTGATCGTTTAGTGCAGTGAAGCTACTTCATATGAACAAAAAGGCACATGAATCAAGGACAAGAAAATTGGAAGTACTGGCAAGTAGATATCAACTTGGGATTTATTAACAGGTATGAATTTATGTATTTGGAAGTGGGCAAGATTCCTCTACTCATAGAAGACAAGAGAGACTGCCCAGTCATAAATCTCATTTCTTTTTCCCCTTTTTATTTTTATTTTTTATGTACAAGTTGTTTAGACAGAAGAAAGCAGAATTCTCTTGGGAGGGTTTGATGATGACTCATGCTTCAGCTACAAGAGTCAAGTATGGAAACTGTTGATGAGAACTGCTGTGGCTGTATACTTGGGTAAGTGACTTTTGTAGTCAATCACCATGATCTGCATCTATTTGCTACTCTCTGTCATTAAATCAAACAACATCTGGGGTCAGGCCATGAAATCATTTGATATTTGGGTTCATTACTGGATCTAACTTTTCTTAGAGGAATCACTGATAAAAGATCCAAGAAGCTGACTGTGAAAACTGTAGACAAAAATCCATGAGAGCTGTGGATTTCTCACAATCAGAAGGGTTATTCAACCCTGTTTCAGTGGGACCTGTTTGTTCCCTGCTTTTGCCATCTATTGCCAGCACATAGGATGCAAACCCACCTGTAAACAAACACTCCATTAAAAATAAAAAAGAAACAGTAAAAATTCCAAGCGTTCTGACATCAGATATTTGCACATACTTTGAGAAAGCAAATGGGATTTATTGCGGACTTGATGAAATTTCACCAAAACTTGGTGAAAGACACAAGTATTCTAATTGTTCTTTCCAGGTAAGTATGTCGACCCGGCTGTTATGAGGAGCAGAACACTGTTTGTAGAATTGAAAAACAGAGCCTGATAAATCATATCCTGCATGCATTCGAGGTTTCATGATTCAAAAAGATCGTAGGGACAAAAATCACCGAAGAATGCTCAGAGAACCATATGAAAATGTTGTTTCTTCCATCTTTTTTAACATGCATAGCTCTCCTTTCATCTTTTCCCTCTCTGTAAACTGTTATTCTTGCCTGGACATAGTTACAGAGAAAGAGGGAGGAAATGGGTTCTCTTACGCTTAATCTTTTCTTGACTACCAAGAACAGGATCGTTCTTACTTACCACTGACAGCAATGCCGTAGCAGGCAACAGCACAAGTCTGAATAACTTTATTTTCTTGTCTGTAAATTTCCTCCATGTTTTGATGAGGAAGAAGCCAACAAGACCAGCAGTGACGTTTACAGGAGTAACTCCTGCAATGAGATTCAGCTTGTGGGTTATGATGCAGAAGAGGCCACCCATCACAACACTTACCACAATTGCTCTCACTGTAATCTGCTCCTTCCATGGAGGAACTTTATCCTCTGTTTCGTCTTGTGTAGATTCAAACCCATTTTGTGAAGCAGGATGGTGTCTTTTGAAGGGAAGAGAACTCTACGTAAGAGGACGGCTTCACAAAATGGGTTGGGATACTGTTGATCGGACGGCTGAGATAAGTATTGATCGAATGATTGAGATATTGTTTTCAATTTTTTTTTTAAATTATAAAAAAACTGTCTGATAAGTGTTCATGTTCTTTATGGTTTATGAATGTGCAACGTCAACATGCACCAAAGCCATCAGCTCCTCAGGAAGACCCACGTGCTCCACGTCATCGTCGACTGGATCACGTCAAGCCAGTACGGTCGCCTCGTGCGCCCCCAGCCACAAAGGCCAGGAAACCGCACGTCGCGACACGTTCTTCATCCTTCCCAATCTCTGCGCCACGTCATACTCCGATTGTCAATCTTAGCGAGCGTGCTACAGTCGGTGACGTCACTAAAAGCGGAGGCAGCAAGACACGTAGCGCGCGCAAGTTGCAGACCGAATGAGTGGTCGCGGGGCCCACGTGTCTAACAAGTGTGCTTTTTCAGCGGTCAGAGAAACGTGGCTGGTTATACGTCAAACGAGGGATCAACTTGGCCGTTTGGGTCCCACCTGGATGACGCTCGTGAGCGTCGAGCATGGGGACCAGTCTTATCGCTTTTCACGACTTTTATTATCTTCTTTGTGAACTAATCGTCGTAATCGCCGCGTCAATGAAGTTCCTCGGCTGCGCTTATCAATAATTGGGATTGAGTAGCGGTGTTACTGAATCTCGCGCTTACCCAAGGTAGAAATTCCCATGACACTGTTCGCGCTGATTCCGTTCGGTCTGCAGCTTGCGCGCGCTTTCAGCGGTCAGAAAAACGTGGCTGGTGATACGTCAAAAGCGGGATCAACTTGGCCGTTGGGGTCCCACCTGGATGACCCTCCACTTTTATTATCCTCTTATGAACTAATCGTCCTAATCGCCGCGTCAATGGAACTCCTCGGCTGCGCTTTTCAATAATTGGGATTGACGGCTGGGGTCAATGCGTAGAGGTGCTACCGAAGTTCGCACATGAGGCAGAGTAGCATGCCCATTGATATTCCTCGGTCTTGCCCTTGCTGAAAAGGGCGGGAAAATTTAAAAAACAGCAAAATAAGGAGAAAAAAAAGATTATTAATTAAAAAGACGAGGCTGTTCGCCACGTGTCCATCTCGGGCCTGAAACGCCAGCAGTTCTGGAGAACAGCTCACGAGAGCGAAAGCGACGTCGCGGCTTTACGAGGACGACAGCGACTCACACCGTTACGTGTCAGTCTCTCAGGGCCGGCTCTGCGAATATGACACGTTTCCGCTCGACAAAACCAGCAACACCCAGCGGTGGAGACTTCTGTTTGGCGACGCCGTTGTATCTGCCACGAGGGACACGTGTTAGGCTCTCTTCCTTTGATTGCCACGTGGAGCCTCCGGAAGCGTTGGAGGTTATATTGGGGATTTGATCTTGTTTCGATAGCTAAGTGCTTTCGTCTGGTTTCCTTTCGTCTTCCCCTTCTTCTGCTGCCGTCTCTGTCGTTCTTCAATGGCGTTTTGTCCTGTTTTCGTTTCTTTTTGTTTCGATTTCTGGAGAAGATTTGGTTTGATGCTTTGAATTGCGGGAGCTGGTTGCTGTCGGAGCGATCTGGATAGTCAGTTTCATGAGAGTTTGTACTACTGCTCCTGCGAGTGTTTTCTGGAGGTTTGCTACGGATAACTAGGGTTTATCTTCTGAGTCTTCAAAGCCCTTTTGTACGGGCTGAAGAAAGCTTAAGAGAAAAGAGTATACTCTATCAATTAACTTTTTGATGGGGGAAGCATCGGCAGACGGAGGCACGATGGGAGAAATAGATCACCTCTCGCCGCATAATAGTGGCCGCCCGCGAGATCTGCTCCGTCAATTTTCAGGTGAGATTCATGACCACCATCAGTGTCGAACGGAAGAATCCGACGACATCGAATTAAGCCTCGGCCTGTCACTGGGCGGTCGGTTCGGCGTCGACCCCATCCAGAAGACGCGGCTTGTGAGGTCTTCTTCAACCGCGGCGTTTGCGAGAATTCAAAGCTACGAGGATTTGGGAACGTCGGGTATCCCTGTGAGCCCGGTGATTACCAGGACAGTGTCTCTCCCGACAGAGACCGAGGAAGATCGGCGCAAGAGAAAAGAGATACAGTGTCTGCGACGCATGGAGGCCAAGAGGAAAAGAACGGAGAAGCAAAAGAATTTGAGCTACAGATCTGCCGGGAAGGATGAAGATAAACGAGGGGAAGAAGAGGGTATAGTTGGGATTCCATTGAAAGGGAAGGCTATTCCAGTAAACGGGTTTTCACCGTCCGTGAGCTCTGCTTACGGGATAGCCGCAGGATGGGGTAGTGGGTCCGCGCGGGGGACGGCTGCAGTCGATCCCATGAGCGGAAAGAGTGGTGTATTGACGGCAAGTGTAGGGTTGATGGGCTTCGTCCCATCTTCTCAAGGATCGCTCGGATCGCAAGGAAGTAGCTCTTCAGGTGTTACCGACTTCGAGAGCAGAGTAAATCAAGGTATATTAACTGTTATTACGTTATTATTCCGATGGCGTGAGTGGTTGTAATTTTTCAGGAAGATTCGATATTTATTCCTGACTATTATTCTACTTCTGTAGAAGCTCTTTTTGCTTTTACTGAATATGTAGATAGTTTCTGTATTTTTCAGTTTATGCTTTCAACTGTGTTTTCACATGGTGGGGTTTAGCTTCCAACTCAGGTTTTTGTCTTCTAGGGTGGTCTTAGGTTACTAGGGTTTATCTACTCACCCTAATTTTCTTCTTTTTCTGTCTTAAAGTTGATTTTGTGGAACCTCAAGTTTCTCTATGAAAGATTTGCTCTTAACTCGTTAGGTACTGTAGGATTTTTCAGTTTATTTTTTTTTCTTTTTAGGTGGATTTGCTACTCGGCAACCCTTCTTCACATTGTGTTTGGCTGTGGATATGTCAAATGATTTTTCTTTGATTCAAGTCCATGGAAACCAGGAGTTCTTGGTGCACCCAGAATTACGTCTGGATGTCGTTTCTTGTACATTGGGAATTATTAGATTGCATTCGCTTGGGTGGACTTGCTGATAGAGTTCGTGGGTTGTTTGGAGCTGGATCCCACTCCATTAAAATATTATCTCCTGAACCTACCTTAAATTCAAGTTTTGGGTGTTTCATCATTTATCGAATTGGATAAGGCCAAGGGATTGAGTGCTTGATCGAAAACCCTCTGCAAAGAATTCAATGTGGCTTGCAACTACTGGCAACTACTTGTGAACTGATTCAACTACTGAACCCTCCAAATATGATTGTTGTCCATCAAAGCATGCCAGAGTGAATTACCCCAGCATTTGCTTGTTAGGCTTCTCTGTGGTTTCTTCAAACTATTTTACCTAAAACTGAGTTTAAACTTGGTGTTTAGCCATTTCTAGCTTACTGGGCAGAGTAAATTATCCACAGCTATAAGTGAGCATCGCTCTGTTAAATCCTTGAATGTTGTTCTGTTTCATTGAATGTGAACGACTCTTTATGTACTTCATTTCAGGATTGAATGCTAACGAGGCAAGAAGCCCCACGAGTGTCCAGTCATTGCCGGAGCGAGCTTATCGGAAGTTGGCAGGGTCTGGAACAGAGAAACCAGCCAAACCAGTGAAAGAAGAGGCGGTGCATAACATGAGTAAATGTACCCCGGGCTTGAAGAAACCGAAAGTGGAAGTAAAAGGGGTGGTGAGGGAGATGGGAAAGAACGTGATGGAGGAGATGCCTTGCGTCACCACAAGAGGATGCGGTCCCAACGGGAGGAAGGTCGAAGGGTTTCTCTACAGATATAGAAAAGGGGAAGAAGTTAGGATAGTGTGCGTGTGCCATGGCAACTTCCTCTCTCCTGCAGAGTTTGTGAAGCATGCCGGTGGCGGGGATGTCCAATATCCCCTGAAGCATATAGTGGTCAGCCCATCTTCTTCCTTTTTGTAAACGGGTGATTCGACCAGTCACCCACCTGAGAAAAACAACAATACCAACAAGAACAGCAATCAACACCAACTACAAGAGAAGGAACAGAAGTTTCAGGAGTTTCATTTTTTTTCTTCTCCTTTTTCCCTTTTTCCTTGTTATAGAGTTATTTCTTTTTTAGTCTTTTCCGATGCTGAAGCAGCTCTTCTTCTTTCTCAGAAGTGAAAATGAAAACGAGTAAAAGAAGAGATTTTTCGATTTACCCCCACTCTCTTTCTTTCAGACACTGGGGGCCACCCCATGTGGTATTTAAGCAGGAATTGGGCAGCAACTTGCAGAGAAGGAAGAAAAGTTGTTGAAGATATGCCAGCCCCTAGTGGGTGAATGCAGAGGGCAAGTGGGCGATGAAGGAGAAAAGAGGGGAATGTTGATGGGTGATTGATGAAAGGTGTAGGGGAAAGAACAACCGGGCATGGCCGTCACCACCCTTGCTTTTCTCCCCGGCATTCTGCAATGGACCGACGTAAGCAGATCGGCCATTAAAGACATAATTCAAGCTATCCGATGTGATTGGGTCAGGGACCTATTGATTTTAAATTGCTCTTGTGGGGCGGGGACGATGACTGCTTAAGGTTAATTAATGAAGACATTTTCGTGTAACTTCAATTTTTTCTTTTTTTATCTTACTTTAAATTAAAAATAAGAAAGTCTCAACATATCTGAATTCCTTCAAAATCGGAGAGTTAGTTTAATGGTGGCCCTCGGGCTATGGTAACGGACCTTTTGAAGTCTTTCATCGGTTTTGACTCTCGAGTCCCCCCAAACAGAGAAACCGCGCGTTTGACAGCAAAGCCACCCGAATCTTTCCCCGCGAACCCTACTACTCTTACTTGCACAACCATTGGCTCTATTTACTGGAGCCTGCTTATTTACGAATAGCATGAAGCCACGTACGATTTCCTTTTTTTTTCTTTTCTCTCGCTCACTCTCTGCTTGCAGTTTGTTTCCTCGATCCTGATTTCCTTCAGTGGCTTATCCTTCAAAAGTAAACCAAAATCGGAATATTCTAACTAATTCCCCCTTTTTATTTTATAAACACGTAAGAATTTCCGTGAGGAGAGCATGTCGAGTTGAGATTTCAGATTGGGAGCGACAGGAGACTGAGGAGTGCAAGGAGACGCCGTGAAGCCAAAACAATGGCCGGCCGGTGTAAGTCTCTGCGATTTTTTTTTTTTTTTGTCTATGATCAATTTCATTGTTTTTAGTTTTTTGTGACTTCTGATGATTTCTAGGACTGCCGTGGTGTTGGTTTCGATGAGAGTTCGTTAGCTTTTGGAGTCGTATCTGTGGTTGATCTGAAGCTTTTAGATCTTATTTCTCTTTGAAAATTCCTTTTAGATTCTGAGATGTTGTATTTTGTTTTGTTGTTTAGGTTGTTGATGTTATAAGTTTCGTACAGCTCTTTTTATCTGATTAACGGTTCAGGATTTTTTTATTTTTTCTTTGCAGTTATTGTCCTGATAGTTGTTGATTACAAATGTTGATATTGCTGTCGATGTGATTAATGTTATTGCCATAGTCATCTAGTTCATGTCGAGTTATGCTGGATGCTGGATGATGTGGTTATGAGTGCGGTTGCGGGTTCAGTTTTATGTTTGGTTACGGAACTCATGAGGTGTATCTATGTGTTTATTGTTTTTGGCAGGGTTCATTCTCTTTCTGTTTTTGTCTCTTGTTGGGGGAAGCTTGGCGAGGCCTTTTAATCCCCTTCCAAGTAAAGTAAGTAAGGGAAAAAGACAACCTATACAGACATTCCGGCCATATAATATTGCTCATAGAGGTTCAAATGGAGAAATCCCTGAAGAGACCTCTACTGCATATCTGGTAATTGTCCTTCCCTTGGTTCAGCTTTCTGTTTTGCTTTTATTCACCTCAACAAAATCTTCAAACTATAATTGATCGCGTTAATGTTGGTGAAGCAATTCAATAGATTTTACCGGTACCTTATATGCTTATTCCTATTGACAAGGGATTGAGTTGGAGATCATAATCTCCTATTTTGTCTTAGATTATATTCCAATCGAGGTACAAATAGGGTTCAAATTTTAGAGCTCTTTTTGGAGGATGATTTGCTTTAGCAAATTATTCATGTAACCTTCTTTAGTAAAAAGTTACAAGAGATGATAAACTATTGATGTTTAAATGATTTTGTAAAAATGGAAAATATGAAGGGCAAAATGATGAAATTGAAGAAGAGAAGAGGAGAGAAGCAAAGTAAAAGAGACTCTTGTGAGAAGTCTCGTTCGGGTCGAGCTTGACCCCCTCACTATTAAATAAGTGATTTTTGTAAAAAATGACAAATATGCCCCTTGCACACTTAAACGACTTAAAATCTTTATATCCCCCATTCTACATAACCAAACTACATGAAATTTAGTCTACATACATAATAAAAAAAAAGTAGAGCAAGATGGTAATGAAATTAGAAACATCTACATATGTAAAATGACCAAAATGCCCTTTAGTAGCTTTTCTAATACCCCCCCTTAAGCTGGAACATATATGTCCATAAGGCCAGTTTGTCAAAAAATGTCATAAATTCACATTTTTCCAAGATCTTAGTGAACACATCTCCAATCTGATCTCTGGACCGAACATAAGGAATAACTACTTCTTTCTTCATTTCAACATCCTGAATAAAATGACAATCTACTTCAATGTGTTTTCTCTTTTCATGAAACACTAGATTAATGACAATAAATTTGCCACTTGATTGTCGCAATAAATAGTCATAGGTTTATTCTAGTGAAACCCCAACTCTTGTGTCACAGACCTTACCCACATCAGTTCATTGACAGTGTGGAGTATTGCCTTATACTTTGCTTCAACGCTGGATCAAGCTATAACATTTTGCTTCTTGATTTTCTAACTTATCAAATTTCCTCTTAAAAACACATAGTATCATGTGATAGATTTCATGTCTAGCTTAGAACTAGCATAGTCAACATCAAAAAAATATTCAAACTTCAGATGATCATGAGGCTTAAAGAAAAGACCCTTTTCAAGTTACCCCTTCAAAGACCACAAGATTCTTTGTGCAACTTGCAGATGAACTTTGCTTCGGCATTTCATGAGTTGACTAACCACATTAACAACAAAGGAAATATTTGGAAAATTGATAGTAGCATATATGAGTTTGCCAACTAATTGTCGATACACCGTCTTATCATTGAGTTCAACACTCTGATCATCATGAAGGTCATGTACATCTTCCATTGGATTTTCAACCGATTTGGCACCCAATAACTCATACTCTTGTAACATATTTGTTACATATTTTCTCTGAGTCAGTTCAAGTCCTGTTTTGTTTCTTGCCACTTCAATGCTCAAGAAGTATTTTAATGAGTCGAGATCTTTAGTCTGAAATCTGTTGTCAGATGTGTTTTCACCTTTTCAATGCTAGCCATATCACTACTAAACAATATAATATCATCCACTTAAACTTATAGCACAACAATACCGGATGATTGCTTTAGAACAAAGAGAGAATGGTCACAGTGACTTCTAGAGACACCCATGGACATCACCACTTGGCTAAAATTTTCTAACTATGCCTGTGGGCTCTGTTTTAGACCATTTATAGCTTTCATGAGTCTGCAAACTTTATCCATCTCCCACTCAACAACATACTCAGGAGGTTGCTCCATATATACTTCATCTTCCAGATCACCATATAAAAATATATTTTTAATGTGAAGTTGGCATAATGACCAACCCTGATTCACAAAAATAAAAACTAAAATCTAGACAAAGGAAGACCTAGCAACAGGGGAAAATGTCTCAATTACATTAACACCATAAGTCTGAGTGTGAGCCTCATATCGTTCAATAGAACCGTTGGCATTATACTTCACCGTATACACCCATCTACAACCAACAATAGTCGCACCTGACCCCTTATTTAACAGTGCCTCTATTTCAACATCCATGGCCTGCTTCCACTAAGGAGAAGAAAGAGTAGCTTGCACTGAAGGAATATTTCTAGTAGACAGGGATAAAGCAAGTCTTTTATACTGGTCAGACAACAAATTAAAAGACACAAAGTTAGACAATGTACCTTTCCTAACACCTTTCCGAAGAGCAATGAAAAGATGTAAGTCACTTACCTTTAGATCTGTAGACGAATTGGGGTTGAGGACTGATGTGAGAGAGGGAACTGTAGGCTGAGAAGAGGGCACTTGTCGTGTATGATATACCTGTAGAGGTTTCTCAATTGTAGCACTACATGAAGGTCCTGGATTCTTCCACAAGTGTAGGAACAACCAACTTTGTATTTGTAGAAGAAGGAAAAACAGTGTCTGGACAAGAAGACTCGAAGAAAGGAGTATCCTCAAAGAAAGGGACATCCGCAAATACAAATGTTTTTCTTGTATATAGACAAAAACATTTATACCCTTATCCTAAGAAAATGTACTTGACTGCACAATGAGACAATTTATCTCTAGATGGACCAAACAAGTGCAAAACAAACACAACCGAAAACACGAAGGGACTCAAAATTTGATGGAACAAAAGGAAATAAAACCTGGATAGAGATTTGACCCCTAAGGACAGCAGAAGGCATTTTGATTGATGAGAAAACATGCAGTAAGAACTACTTCACTCCAATACGACTTGGCTAAATTCATATGAAATAACATCGCATGTGCTACTTCCAATAGGTGACGATTTTTACGTTCAACAACTCCATTTTGTTGTGGTGTAAACACTCACGAAAACTAATGAATAATCCACTGACTTTGATAAAATGCATCAAACCCCTAATTCATGAATTCAAGCTCATTATTAGTACACAGTACACGAATTGAAGTGGCAAATTGATTTTTTATTTCATTGTAGAAAATTTGAAATACATCAAAAACTTTAGTTTTCTCCTTAAGGAGATACACCCAAGTACATTTATTGAAATCATCAATAAATAAAAGAAAATACTTTTAACAAAACAAACTAAATACAAGACTAGGACATCAAAATGAACAATTTCAAATAACTGACTACTCCTATGATGAGAGACAAGAAATGTAGCTCGGCTTGCCCAATTGGCACGATTCACATTAAAACGAAAGATTGGAAGGAAATATAAGAAAAAACTGAATCAGTTTTATCAGAGATGGATGATCTAATCATAAGTGCCACTGTAAAAGAGAGATTGTAGAGTGCAAAACATGTGAATGATTATCTGGCAAGTGGCTCTCCAAATAATATATTTTACCCCTCTCATTCACGGAACCAATTATCCTCTTCTTCTGGAGATCCTGAAACACACAACGAGTAGGATAAAAGGTTAACAAACAATTCATTGATTTGGTTAACTGACTCAAAGATAACAGACAGAGGAAACTTAGGAACTAGTAATAGAGATTGAGGAGACAAGAACGAAGCAGGAGTGATAGTACCAATCCCTTGAACTGATGAAACAAAACCAGCAGCTAAGGTAACATGTTTAACATTAGATGACTTTTAAATCCGAAAATAAAGAAGACATATCTGACATATGAGTAGTAGCTCCTGAGTCAAGAACTCAAGTAGACGATGGGCACACATGGAAAATGGACATACTTGAGCTAGCCAGGGTGGCTATAGGTGTAGAAGTATGAGCCATAGATGTAGAGGAAGAAACAACTGAAAGTTGAGCCATATGGTGAACAATTTGTTATTGTTGTTGTAGTAATTGTTGCATTTCATCAAAGGACCCTGGGGTAACAATGTTTACCACCTCAGTAGGTGCCTCACTGCTATTATGAATGGCTAAGTTGGCCTATGCCGGTTTACCAAATTTGATCCACACTTGTTTAAAAAACTATTTGTCTTGCCACAGTGAATACATTTCCTCTTAGACTTACCATCTCCTCCGCCTCTACTAGTACTACTACGACCTCAAGAAGAGTCTATAAAACTAGAGGTATTAAGTGCAGAGGCATCCACTAGCTTAACTTCTTGACCAGCCCTAGGTACAACTGTAGTTTCAACATGCATAATTCTGTTAAAAGTTATAAACAATGTAGGCACATCATTAGATGCAAGTATTTGTGCTTTTACTCCATCCAATTCAGAACCCAGTCCATCATCAAGAAATTTGCCCAAGTAGTATCTGATTTTGTTGTTTCCTCAACTCTTGTTCATCTGTAGTGAACGGATGACAAACATTTATCCCCCGCCATACCCTTAAAAATTAACTATAGTATTATGTAACCGACCTGTTACCCCTTTTTAAACCAAAGAAGTCTATATATAATTCATACATTGGGGACAGATTGCGCTCTTGATCATACAACGATTCTAGAAACACCTGCATCTCTTTTGATGTTTCACAATTCATCACTTGATTCCTTTGTTTTGAAACAACACTATTTACAATCCAAGTCATTACTTGGTTGTCCTTTGCCTCTCAATTATCTCTCATAGGCACTTGGGGATCATCTCTAATATATCTGGATTTTCTCTTGGCTTTTAAATTCATTCGTACAGATTTAGCCCAGCTAAGATAGTTTTATCTATGCAGTTTTTCTCAGGTATTGGCAATAGTAGTTTTTTCATCAGAATTGCTAATTTCTCTTGGGAATCAGCCATAATCACCATTATACACTCACAATTAAGCAAATATAGCTTCAAGTAACAAGTCTAGTACTCAAGGTAGATGAGCCCCATTTCTTAAAAATTTGGGTTTCTCTTGCAATTTTCACAAATCCCCAAATTGGCACAAATTCCATCAACAACAAGAGAATATGCATGCAGGAATCATAAACGTTCATTGATTAGGACTGCCATCATCATCTAGGGCGATGACACAGTCAAGGATCCTTGTATTGGGATGTGCACCAAGAACGAGGGGATTTTTCCCAAATTAAAAGTCCCACTTGGATTTTTCATCATAGATAACTGCACTTTAAGGCAGTAAAGACCAACAACCCTAAGGTTTTGGTAGAAAGAGAGAAGAAAAATTGACTTTTGTTGAACCAGTAGGGCACAAACCTCAAATCTCTTCTTCAAGGATGACACAAGCTTCAATGGAGGAGAAAAATCTAAATCTAAGGCTTCAAACAATGATTCGCTGCTTTAGCATGTAAAAATGAAAAATATGAAGGGAAGAATGAAGAAATTAAAGAAGAAAAGAGGGCAGGAGCAGAGGAGAGAAAAGAGACACTTGGGAGAAGTCTCGCTTGACCCCTCTCTATCAAATAAGTGATTTTGGTAAAAAATACAAATATACCCCTTTCACACTTAATACTATTTGAATCCTTATATCTCCCATTCTACATAACCAAACTACATGAAATTTAGTCTAAATACATAATAAAAAATGTAGAACAAGATGGTAATGAAGTCAGGAACATTTACGTATATAAAATGAGCAAAATGCTCTTCTGTAGCTTTTCTATCAGAATTCTTTGTCAAACAGAGGAAAAAAACTTATGTTCTATTCCTACATTCAGCATTTGAAAATTTTCCAAAATAAGCTTAGAGCTACTGACAAGTAAACTTTTTCCTTAGTAGGAGGAACATAAATGATTGCGTGTATGGTGATTTTTTTCGATATTTACATTTGATATTTGAAATCATCACTTTTTGTTTGTGAGGAAATAAATCCAACTATATCTTTTGTCCTTGCAGAAAGCAATTGAAGAAGGCACAGACTTTATAGAGGGTGATATTCTTGCGTCAAAAGATGGAGCACTTATATGCTTCCATGATGTAACTCTCGATGATACTACTGATGTTGCAAATCATAAAGAGTTTGCTAATCGTAGAAGAACCTATGAGGTCCAAGGCGAGAATGTAACCGGATGGTTCACAGGTATGTGATAAGCTTTATTGTTGAAGTGACATTTGAGGATTGCTTTACGCAAGCAAAATGTCTAGATTTATGAACTATCACTCAACACAATTTGGAGTGCTGCATTGAGAATGCATTGGGTTGATGAAGGTAAACTCAAAGTGCCAAGTACCAAAAATTCATGGATTTGTAGGTTTATCCATTGTGAGCCTAGTGCGCACTTCATTTCATATAAATATTATTTTCTTTTCAAGTAAAAAAAAAAATTATTTACTAAGTTCTAGATTTTTTAAGATTGTCATGATGTATGCAGTTGATTTCACTCTACATGAGCTAAAATCATTACGAGTTAATCAGAGATTCAAGTTTCGGGATCAACAATATAATGGTCAGTTTTCTTTAAATAATATATGCTTCCTTGTATTATCTTCAGAACGTTATGTTACATGTTGATAGTTTGTTCATGCACTAATTCTACCTTTTAAATGACAAACAGGAAAGTTTTCAATCATTACTTTTGAAGAGTTCATTGCAATTGCACTTGATGCTCCGAGAGTTGTTGGGATCTATCCAGAGATTAAGAACCCTGTTTTCATCAACCAACATGTATGTCTTTTATTTTGTCTTTATTTTTCATTAAGAACCCTGTTAATATAAAGAGATCTTGACTTTAACTTTAATTCAAGTCAGTTGCCACTCCGTGTTGCAAAGTTTGTCTTTATTGTGACTGCATCTGGTCTACTTCTATTGATCTTGTCATGACATTTTAAAATGCTGCTGCTGTAAACCATTTGGCTGAAGTATACTATTTTTGGCAGGTAAAATGGAGTGGTGGTAAGAAGTTTGAAGATGTATTTGTGGAGACGCTCTTGAAGTATGGATATAAGGGTGAATATTTATCAAAGAATTGGCTTAAGCAACCTGTTTTGATCCAGTCATTTGCTCCATCCTCACTCGTATACATTTCAAACTTCACCGACTCACCAAAAATCTTTTTAATTGATGATGTGACAATTCCAACTCAAGATACCAAACAGGTTCTTATCTTTACCCTTAAATTGTTTTATTGTTGAGTTCTGATACTCAAAAGTGCATTAAGGTTTTGATGCTTTAATCTTCATAACTAAAAATATAAAGTTATTCCTAAAGATTTTACATTTTTTATGAGCATAACACAGGCAATTGCGCTTGTCAATTTTTTAGTTTATTTTCTAAACCTCCAATCTATGAAAAGGAACTTGGATTTATCTTTTCCTTTTTTAATACATTTAAACTTACTAATGGAATCCTTTATATGGGATGATTACATTCAGACATATGAAGAAATCACTTCAGACTCGTACTTCAAATACATAAGCAATTACGTGGTTGGCATTGGACCATGGAAGGACACATTAGCACCCCCAGAGCACGACTTTGTGACTGTTCCCACTGATCTTGTTGCCAAGGCACACGCTCATGGCCTACAGGTATCATCACCTCTCTCTCTCCCCCCCTTTGAAATGCAAAAAATGCTAATTTGTTGAACTGTGACATCTGAACTTCATACTAATTATTCATATTGATCTTTTTTAACTATGTTTGCATATTGACGAATTCAGGTGCATCCTTACACTTATCGGAATGAAAACCAATTCTTGCACTTCAATTTCCACCAGGATCCCTATGCTGAATATGATTACTGGATAAATAGAATTGGTATTGATGGACTTTTCACTGATTTCACGGGAAGCCTCCATAATTATCAAGAGTTGACTTCACCTAAGGAAGGTACGGATGTAAGAGATTTATTGCACAAGGTTGCTGCTATGATCTCGTCTTATGGCCATGGAGTATAACTTTTTTATTTTATTGTATATTGTTTTTTTTTTTTAATTTCAAAATAAATTAGAAAGGTTGAAATTTGTAAGCTTTAATATTAGAGGAAATAATAGAGGCTTTTGCACAACTCACTCTCTACAACTTCCTATTGATATCTTTTACCTCTTGACTGTAATGAATTGGTGGGATATCTTTTACCTCCTCACAACCCATTTACAATACAACCATTAGTGACTAAACAAACAGCTCTGGATTGAAACTTCATTGACAATCTTTCACACTTCTGCTCATTAAATATTTTTCAATTAAAGAGTAATTCCTTTCATGTTTGCACATGTAAACAAGATTACTACACGTGATCCAACATCTCGCTTGACCTGGGGATAAGAATAAAGGATTTCACAACCACAACAATCAAAGTACAGTCTGAATCCCTAATACAAAAAAGAAGTTCAAAGTGCACCCACCCAGAAAGAAAAATTTTGAGCTGACAGATCAGCCTCCAAACTCTATTCAAAACATCTGTACTTTATTTACTCCAAAAGGACTATGAAGAGAAGAAAAAGAAAAAAAAGAGAGAAAAATGATATCAACAAAATTCTGCATTGATATACATCTGCACTCTTCTGCAGACAGAATCAATAAGTGCCCTCACAGAAGATGGGGGAAACAGTGGTTGTATATTACAACAGGATAACTACATCTCAGAACCAAATCTGAGGGGAAGCCCAAAAAAATTGGACAAGCATGAATTACATCTCTATCTTACCTCCTACATTTTGAATGAGTTAATCATTGGACAGAATTGTTATTAGCTAGCATGTTGGGGGTTGCAGTTGCTTCAACCTTTGAACAACTTGCTTCATTGTGGGTCTAATCGAGAGAGAATCAACAGTACACATGACAGCCAAGTGCAGCGTCTCAACCAAATCATCGTGTGGACCCACGTCCCACAGACCTGCGGTGAACACCTCGCGGGCACAACCCTGTCGGAGAAGCATGCATGCCCATGCAACAATGTTAAACCCATTCCCATATGAGGAGAATGAAGGATCTAAAGCCTTCTTATCTGAGATCAGTTCCAGAAGAACCACACCATAACTGTACACATCTGCTTTGTCAGAAACCCTACAGGTCATAGCATACTCTGGAGCCACATAACCAAAGGTCCCAGCCACACCTGTAGTGGCATGGGTTTCAGAGGTACCCAAAAGCCTTGCCAACCCAAAATCTGACAAATAGGCATTAAACTCATTATCCAATAAGATATTACTTGGTTTAACATCACGATGGAGAACTCGTGGAACACACTGGTCATGTAAGTAAGCAAGGGCACGAGCTATATCCAATGCAATCTTATGAAGCATCCTCCAGTCTACAGGTCTCTTTGACCTTTCTTGGATAAAATTTTCCAAATTACCACCAGGAAGATAATTATAAATTAGAAACATCTCGGTCTCACTAGCATGGAAACCAATCAGGGTCACCAGATTCTGGTGACGCATTCTTCCAAGGGTCTTGATTTCTGCCTGGAACTGTTGAACCCCCTGAAACCGCCCAACTGAGAGCCTCTTTATTGCCACCAGCACTCCAGGTGAGATCTCAGCTTTGTAGGTGGCTCCAAAGCCTCCACTTCCGATACAATTGCTTGCGTTAAAACTACCTGTAGCCCGCATGACAATCTCAAAAGTCAGTGGTACTCCTACATCGGTGAAAAGGGTCACCTCTCTCCTGCTTAATCCCTGGACTGCAGGTCTGGGTATGCATTTTCTTGTGTATACAAACAGAACCACCAGAGCTATAAGAACAGACACTATAGCTGATGCAGATGTTATTGATGCAATTTCAATGGAATTGAACCCACTCTTTTTGGATACACTTGTGGATGGAGCAGAAGCATATTGCTGAGATGTCTCACTCTGCCCACGAAGATTTGAAGCTGGGACAGAGAGCCCATACCCATCACAAGGAAGTAACGGATTCCCAACAAGGCTGCTGCAGTTTAAAGAAAAAGCATTCAATGGTATAGGTCCAGACAGATTATTAAAGGATGCATTGAACACACGTAGTGACGTCACATTTGCAAAAGAGGGAGGTATTGCACCGGAGAACCTATTGTGGTCAAGCAGGAGAACAGACAGGTTTTTCAAATCAACCAGATTTCCTGGAATCCCACCAGATAAAAAATTTGAAGAAAGCTCCAGTACCTCTAGAGATGGCAACTGACTCAAAGTAGGAGGTATAACACCACTAAGATTATTACCAGCCAATGAAAGATGCTGCAAACCTTTCAACCGACTGAAGCTTGCTGGAATTGGGCCAAACAATTGATTCCTGCTCATATCGAGACTGACAAGAGAGACCAAATCACCAAAATTCTCAGGTATTGAACCAGTAATCTGATTTTCTGAAACATTCAGAAGCTTAATAGATTTGCATTTTGCACCAATCGCCGATGGGACTTGACCTGAGATTCTGTTGTCACTTAAGTTAGCGATCAACCCATTCAAGTTGTCACACTTTTCAAATAAATATCCAGGAATTGTCCCTATCAGATTGTTCCCGTTCACTAGAAAAGCATAAATGGTCTTCTTTCCTAATCTTTCAGGAGCAATTGCCAATGGTGGCACAGGACCTGAGAAATTGTTCTCTCCAAAATTATGAAAAATTGCAAGATTACCTTGTGAACTGAAAGATGGTAATAATGTTCCAATTTTCATATTGTTTCTAAGAAACAGAGAATATGCAGCAAGCACATCCTCGGGTAGGTCAAATGAAACATCAGAGGAAGGCAGAGATAAGCATCTATCGTAAACAAACTTCGGTATTGAGCCAGATAAGAGATTTCCACTCACATCAAACATGACCATGCAAGGAACAGGAAGTCTCACATTCAACCCACCCTTCAACTTGTTCGAATTCAAATCAAGATATTGCAGATTACTGCATTGCTGAAATGCTTTTGGTATTTGACCAGTGAAATAATTGCGACCAAGGTTAACCATTTCCAAGTTCTCACAAGGACCCCATTCATCTGGAATTTGATCTTCTAAACTAGCCCTTGGAACCCACAATATTTTGAGCTTTGGGAGTGCCGTAACATTAACAGGAATGCCACCTTGGAAGTAATTGTAATCATCATTAGCACCAGTTGATGACCTTTGCAATAAGTTTCCAGCAGGTAAGGGATCAAACAAATTTGAGAGAATGAGGACCGATAATTCGACACAGTTCCCGAGCTCAGGTGCGATAGGCCCACTAAGGCTGTTCCTTGACAGGTCTAACACTTGAAGCTTCTGAAGCCGCCCAAGATCTGGAGGGATTACATCGCCCAGCATGTTAGAAAAAAGCCGCAAAGTACGCAAGCCCACACAGCTCCCCAAACTACCAGGGATTTTACCATCGAGCGAGTTCCCCGACAGATCAAGATGCTCGAGGTTCTTACAGTTTTGTCCAATTTCTTCTGGGATCGACTGAGTAAACTGATTAAGAGACAAATAGAGCTCTCGCAACTCGGAAAAATTCCCAAGAAATGCAGGAATGCTCCCGTTAAACCGATTACCGGCCAAGTTCAAAATCTCCAATTTGACACAGCTCATGAGTGAGGTAGGAAGCTCTCCATCCATCTTATTAAAACCTAGGTTAAGTACCTTGAGATTCCTCAGACCTCCGAATTCTGCAGGCAACACTCCCGTAAGTGAATTGCCTTCGAGATCAAGAACTTCCAGCCTCTCCAAACCCCAAATTTCCCGTGGGATACTACCGCCAAAGTCATGAAACGGTAGAGCCAAAACCCTCAGTTCCGTAAATTTCCCAATCGCCGGCGGCACCTGTCCACCCAATTTCCCACTCACACTCGCGCAGCTTCTCCTAAACCCCAGTCGAGCGAAAAGAAATCCATTAAGGTCCGAACAAGAGAAAGCATTCGAGTTACCTCCACTTCCGGCAGAGCCGCCAGTGATGTTGAGGGCGGAAACCCTAAAATTCGAATCACAGGAGACCCCAACCCAAGAACAGTGGTCCGCACTCTCCACCCTCCACCCGGACAGCAAACCGGAAGGATCAGGGAACGCGTTCTTGAGCTGAAGCAGCAGTGACTTTTCGGCATCATCGGCGTCAACAAAAGGGAAGACCAAGAGATGAAAAATGAGAGCTAAAAAAAGGGTTGCATAGAGCCAACGACACCTAGTCGTCGACGACACGAACATGCTGGAGGAAATCGAACACCAGCAGCGGCAAAATATTTCACAAACCCCACCCGCCCAACTCGAAATCACAGGCCTCTAAACTCCAAGCACACGGCGGAGCTCGAGAAGTCACAGACAGCAAGAGTAATCCAAGACAAGAAAATGAATTTTCAGAAACCCTAACCCTAGCTCTACGGAGACAAGGAGAGGGAAGAAAGGGCAAGGTAGAAAGAGGGAGAAGAAACCCAAATCCGGCTCTCCTTGGGAAGACGCGTTTTTCTTCTTCTTTCTGCTGCTGCTGCTGCTGCTTCTTTCATTCTCTTTCCTCCACCTTTTCTCGTTTCCACAACCTTTTTCTCTCTCTCCCACTCGCTGTCCCCTCTTCCCTGTTTCTCTCTCTAGACTAGCGTGGGTCCGGTGTATACAGACTCAGACACGAGGGACCCACCCACTCCCCCCCTCCGCTCCCCTCCGCTCTTCACTCCCTCCGGCGGCCGCCGCTGCTACTGACCCAACGGTCCATTTGAAATCAAAAATCCGAAACACTCTCCGGCCATCTCTCCATGTGGCGACTGGCGACAAATTAAGCCTCCCCTCCAGCGTGTACTTGAGTTTCGGGATTGAAGAAATAAATACGATCTGAGCCGTCGCTTTAGTGGGCCATACACATCCCTTCAATTACAAGTAATTAGCATCTTAATCAAATATTTAACATAATCACTCAAAGCTCAAAAGACAAGCCGCTTAATTAATCAAAGATTAGTCATCATAATTAATTTAAATCATAATTAGTTAATTGAAAAGGAAAATAAAAAATAAAAAAAAGGGAGGATGACAGAGGATGACGCAAGCGTGTGTTGGTATAGGGCGGGTCACGAGGAATTATTTGTGGGGACCAGGCGGGAGTTGGGTGGTCCGCGGACAGCTCAAATGGAAATCTCGGCTATTCTATGATTAACATTAAAATTAATAATATTTAAAAGGAACAGAGACTGAGACGGTAGCTTGATTGAAAGACATGGAAGCAATTAACCTTAGATAATTTAGTGAATAAACCATCATTGAGGGCATCAATTATCAATCTCAATTAAAATAACTCTTTAATGATTCAAGTAGACCCCTAATGAATGAAGAATGTCCTTGTGAAAGGATCTCTATACCAATTTAAATCTGGTATAGGACACCCTTGAAACCCAATACAACATGTGGTTGTGTCTCATATTAGGACCCCTACAACCCATGTGCTTGTGTCTCATATTAGGACCCCCTACAACCCAATAGAATGGATTAAAATGTTTTGAAATATCACATCAATACTAAGTTAGATCAAGCAAATAATCAAAACCATGCTACATCTCAACAACAAGATAACTACTGCCCACATCCAAGTGAAATAACATTCAATTGTTCAAGCTAACTTGATTTGTAAAGGTTTGAACTTACATTTCTGTGTATTTGCAATCTGCATCCAACACCTAGCATTTCATAATTGCAGAAAACAACAGCAGGGGCAATAACTGAGCTCATTTTTAGGTCATTGACCATATATAGACAAGAGCATAACAAAAACAAATTGCAAAAACAATTCATCCAGCCAGGTATTGAAAGGAAGAGCATATAATACATGAATATGATTCTGGTTCCTTGGTTAATCAAGAAATTGTCATCTTGGAAATCTCTTCCAAGAGATATCTTGACTCTGCTGACCAATCAACAGGTCCCACTGCTTTTAATGTGATTCTTTGCCTTGTCTCATTATTGTACTCATGCTGAGCAACACTTACACGAAACAGGTGAGGAACCCACTTTGCTTCCTTAAGCTTTTGCTGGAACAACTTCCCATCCTCATTCTGGTGAGAAAGGTGAGAAAATAATCAGTGAACTATACTGTATAGAAGCCAAAAGCCAGCTGTTGCACTGAAATAGAGAGAGCAGATGACCTCTGATTTCATTCTCTCAAGCTCATCAGCGGTGCAACCAATGATTTTCTCAGCTACCTCATTGAAGACAGAAACCCATGCCTCACTAGTTGGGTCCGAAATCTTTACAACCAATATATATCTGCAAGAAAGAACACACTGCTTAGAACACCGAATCTAATTTCCAAGGGCAATTACAGTTTTATCTCTGCTTTCTACCTCAGACTGCTCTCTGCATCATTTTTCTGGCATCCTTCACACCAATACCCAGATCCGAGGGCTTCAGTAATTTTCTTGTTACAAAGTTTGCATGCGCGGTACCACATTGTCTGGTTAGGCTTGATGAAGCTTACAAAAGCCTTTAAACTGAAGAATGCAGGCTGCAAAAGGAAGCTAAGTTTACTGATTATTTAAAAAAAGAAAAAGGAAAAAAAAAGGCACATGTGTGCATCCAAGTTGGAAAGGAGAAAAGAACATCCAAACTTCTGCATGTTTACATGATCCGAATTGATATGAAATTGCCTACCTTCTCTTGACCCAAGGAAGGATCACTAGTAATGTGGGAGATGGACACTCGATCAGAATAGAAGGATCTTGCCCCACCCTTTGTTACAGAGTTCATGCCAGAGCCAATAGCAGCCATCGAAGTCTCTTTACCTTCATATTCATACCTGACAAATAAGAAAGTATGTAAGAAAACTGAGGCATACTTGGCTCCCTTCTACAAGCATTGAATAGGCAGATACCATGATCTAAGCTTCTTTGCTTCAGGTATTTCTGGATTTATCTGCACAGTGCTTCTGCTTAAAGTAGACAAAGATACTCCTGAAGAAGACGATCTCATATTAGAAAATGAGTAGAGAGCATGCCTCTACCATCAAGTGAAGAACATTACTTAGTAATCAGGTTACCTTGAAAATCTCCCACTTTCAGGGACTTGATAGCCACAATAGGAGCAGTTTCAGCCAAATCCAGTAACTCCTGACCTACAGTAGTTGCAAGATCATTCCACAGAGACACAACAACAGTCTTTTTTCTGCATTTGATTTATACATATTTAGATTGTGAAAACATCTAGGAGAAACGAACTTTAAGCTACTACAGTCATCCGGTACTAAAAACATGTGAAACTAGTTCAGAACCCAGATTAACAAGTCCCAATTATTAAAACTGAAACTTACGAGTCATCAGCAACAGTGATATCACGCTTTGGAATGGTTTCGTTGTTGATCTTCCTTCTTATACTCGTTGTGGGTGAGACATTCTGGATGACTCCAATAATATCTTCAAGTAACCAGTAAGACAACGCATAAGCACTCGATTTCATACACATTAAGAAACTGTATTCCATTCAAATGGCAGGTTTGAAAATATAACCTACCCACGAGTTCCCGCCCATTAACATATGATCCCAAGTCCTCAATTTGTATGAAGTTATATTTTGTTTCTGGAACAAAGGCCCCCTCACCAACCACCTCTTCAACTTCAGAATTTTCATTTAAATTCATCTCATAATCATTTTGGACAGTTTTGAACTGCTTGTTGGCCACACGAAGAGTGCCATTAGAGATGTAATACATCTTTCCTAGTTCAAATTTTGGGTAGAATTTAGTAGCTGCATTGTTGAACATGGTCGCCTGTATCTGGGTACCCTGCATCAATAATATGACTCCAGGAATGAAATACCAAAACAAAATATTTATAAAGCAATAACCATGCAATCACATCAAGACACAACAATGATCAACAGATTCACTCACATCTTCGTCTGTTAATTCCACATTGAAGACATGACCTTCACCTCTTGCGTTCTTGTAAGTACGCAGGTTACCCTTATTTGTGAGGCGAACCTTAATGGTCCAGCGGCCTTGATAAGGGTTCAAGGAGACAAGTGGGTGAACTCTTCTTGTCATTGCCATTCGTTCCGCAGGAGCAGAACTGAAAGTTTTTGTATAGGAGGAAACTAGTAAGAAGCTCCAAATTCTAAGCAACCCAGACCATTTCAAAAACTATTAGTTAAAAGGAAGCCAGCATTATTAATAAACAAAAAACAGCCCAACAAGCCATTTTTGCATTCATAAACTTCCAACCATGGATAAAGAGGAAATAGGATTTTTGCTCTCGAACATATAAATTGAAAAAAAATAAATAAATAATGTCAGTCTCAATGAATCAAATGGAAGGATAGCAGCGTGAATAGTGATGAGTCAATGTCCAAAAGACATCCAAAACTTAAGCTTCAATTGCGCAACTATTGTTCTCTCAAATGTGCGAGGATTCCAATCACTGAAAGTTCAGGTGCCTGCAGATATCGGTGCGCAGTACCCATTCCATACCTCGATCAGATGATGTATCAGTTCAAGGGAAACCAGCATTGAAATCTAATGTAAGTTTACGCATGATCATATCACAGAATGTAATAGGTATGGGCAATCTCAGAGTTTCATGCCAACGCCTATATCAAAAAGCTTCGGCTTCAAACACTCCCAAACTTACTAAAACAGAAACGACTAAGAAATAACACAGTAAAATCAGCATACAGTAAGAACCATCTGAAGTTTACAATCCAACACCATCGTGGTAGAGTGCTTAAAACCGAGTATTATCAAAATATACTACTGTTGTAATAATGAGGTATTGCTTATTTTCTCGGCATTGCAGTCTTTTTGAGCTTAAAAGAGGTGTGCTTCAAACAGATAATCCCCGTCAATCTCACTAGAGACACATAAAAAAGAGCAGCTGAAAATGAAGGGGAAGAGAAATCATCGGTATCACGCAGAGCAATGGACCTAATGCCCACGAAATGGCAAAAAGAACCAAAGCTGCCGGCACTCCAGCTGCCGGCGCCTTCATGGAGCACAACCAAAGTTGCTAGGCAAGGGAAGTGAAAAGAAGTCGATTTGTTCACAAACCAACCACTTCTTCCTAATACACAGAACATGAAAAAAACTGGTAATGGCATGGCAAATTTAAGCATTATGTTAAAAAGAACTAACAAAATCAATACCGACTTCAGGCTACTTGTAAAAACACAAACTCAAAACAAAATGGATATGGAAACAACCAACTTCAATGAGCTTATTATACTCAATAATATGTCAACTTCTACTCTTCGTGAACGATAATACATATCTGAGTGCAAAAAAAAAAAAAATTATTGTTTTTGCTAGATACACTGCTAATGTTGCAGCTGACAATTGACATGAATACATACATCTTCTAAAACAAATCTGTCAATTCCATAAAAAGGACCAGGGAAACTAAATTGGGGAAAAAAAGCTTTTTTTCGATTGCATAGGCAATGAAAGAAATTATATTAAAAAAAAAAAAGCAACGCATTTCTACCTGATACATTACATCATTCAGCATGTTTAAAAGAGAAAAAAGAAATTGGGGTTCAAACAAAACACGATTAGTCTGCTTTAATCAGAGTCACTTCTGACGGGAAGAGGAGAGAAAAGCACGAACACTCACTTGCCATGTTGTTCATGAAATATTTGAGCAGCAGATTTTGAAAACACTTCTTGCTTTGGCTTCAAAAAGATTCCTGGCTCCATTTTAACTTCAGATACTATTTCCGACTCTAGTGCGGATGAAACCACCTCACATTTTGTGATAATTAAAGCTCTGCGACAGCCAAAATGAAATTAGATGAGACACAAAGCACAAGAAGAAGCTAACAAACATTTTTAGCGGCATTTTGGATTTGAAATTACTTTTCACTGTGGTTCGGAATGGCATTGCAGGTGTAATCAAGGATTCGGATAAGCCCAAGATTTTGAAGATTTCCAGAACGGATTTCTGATGAAAGGTAAGTCGGAAGCATCGCCTTCAGCTTCTTCTGCCCATCACTGGCCATAAATCTGCTTGTATACCATCACAATATTAGCTTTCAGAGAATGAACAAAGAAAAGAAAGAAAGGAAATGTGAGATAATATCGAAGCAGATTCGAACAGAGAGGAAAAAACTACTGGCATTTGCAAGTAACGATCTGATAAAAATAAATAAAAATAAAAGTATGGAATTCTAACAAGCAGGGTCAAATCAGTATGACCCGAATACGGAAGGAAGATCAAATGCACAGCAGACAGAATAAAAACATATATTGCGAAACAAAGGAGGAAAAAAATCAAAGATTGTGGAAAAGGATAACCCAAAAGGTAGATCTAAAGATGCCACTTTTTAGAGGAAAACAACGACGATTCATCGCCTAGAAAAAACAGATCATACCTCCGTCTAACAAATCGATCCGGATTCAAAAACATATACGTATAAACCCATACGAGGGGAACACATTTAGCACGAACACAGCGACACTCCAAAATAGCTTCAGCATTACTTGGTAAATAAATAAGGAGAAGGAAAGACGGAATACTAACGTGAATCGGGTGGAACTGTTCCCTACAGGCTTCAGATCAACGACTTGAACGACAACGTCCGGAGTGTCGTTAGACGAACCCGGAGAGGGGTTAGAGAGAAGAGAAGAAATAGCCCCCGGAGTCACTGATTTCGCCATGATGTTGCGTTTCGCGGATCAGAAGATGTAAGAAGAGATCCACGGCTGATTAATGGAGAAACTGAGAAGGGTCTCGCGAGCTCGTTTTCTATTACGGCAACTGACGGGAAATCTAGCAGCCTGGTATCAGTTTTGAACCGCAACCGGGTCTTCCAATTTCGTGCTTTCGCGGCATTTTTGGTTTTTCCGCTGTACGTTTGAAACTTCCGCGCCAAATGTTTCCATATTTCCAAACAAGGACAATAAATGGGACTTTAAAGGAGAAGACAGGCCCGTTAAAATGAAATAGTTCACCTCGGGGTAGAATTAAAATATATAAATATACTAATTAAAAAAATAATATATTTTATTAATTAATTATTACCTGTGAGCACTGATTAATTATAAAATTAATAAATAAAATTAATCTTGATATAGTAATAAAAGTAATAAATATAATGAATAAAAATATATTATTTTATTAATAACCTGAGATATATTATTAATAACATATATATATATAAAAAATTAATATTTTAAAAATTCTTGAAAATAAACCGAGTTACTCGTAATAGTCCACAATTTGTAGCATAAAATAAAATGTTTATGCCTTAGAAGATAACAACAAGTTTGTGCCCTTAATATTCAAATAATCAAGTTACTAGTTTAATACATATGAACAATAAGATACAACCATCAATTATCATTCCACATGTGAGTCGTTATGACATCTCGATATTGTACGACTTGTGGATTCTAATGGACACTGCCTCTGAATGTTTGTTGACTAGCTATCTTCATCCACAAGACCATCGTTATCTTCATCATCATTTATACCTACAAATTGGAAATCATCACCCCCTCTACTAAGTTCATCACCTGAATCATCGTCTTCCGTTTCAAACATATTATTGTAATCATCTTTACGTATATAATTCAGTAATATGTAACAAACAATTACAATTTTTATCTGGATCTTATAAGAAAACAGAGAAGTGCCTTTTCAACATTTGAAAATCGAACTTTTAAAGCACCAAAAGTTTGCTCAATAGTATTCCTCAAAGCTGAGTTCCTTCGGTTGTATAATTTTTTATCATTTCTAGAAAGATTATCTCCAAATTCTTGAAGATGATAGTGAGTTCCTCAATATGGAGCCAAAAATCCTCTAAGATTTGCATAACTAGCATTGACTAGATAATATTTACCTACGATAGAAAATATATTCTATATAAATTAATTAAAAATAATAATAGATTAAAAATACTACATAAAAATATATTATTTACCTTCAAGTACAAATAATCTATCTTGGCGAGTCAATGAGTTATTGAGCACATAGGAATCAATTGTTGATTCCTCCCATCCAACAAGTATATAAGTATATTGCATTTCAAATATACATGCTACCGTCACATTTTATGAGAGATAGCCCTTTCTGTTCTAAAACCTTTGTTGTTACTCAAGGGGGATGTTCATATTGGTATGAGTTTCATCAATAACCCCAATACAATTTTAATTATACCATTTCAATTTAATACAAAGTAACTTTGTATATTAATCTAAAATCGTTTATTAGAGGGCAAGTGATGTTACTTTAAAGTACAAATAAAATATTAGATTGTTTAAAATCTTCGAGTGAATGTGTTCTGAAGGCCGTTTGAAGTAATCAAAGTGAAGTTTGAGAATAATATCCAACACCTTATTGAAATACCTATTAATGGTTCAATTCGATTTATCAAACATCTCTGTTGTAACACTATAAGACTATTGTTGACCAACAATTAGGAGAAAATATGCAAATTATTTTTCCACTGAGATGGTTTTTGTGCCTAATAAAAATCATCTACTATTAAGTATCTCTACCAATTTGTGAAATAAAATGTGAGTCATCCAGTAAACTTTTCGAAATTTAACAAGTGATTTATCTAGTGTATTTTGTAAATACAACGAACCACCAATCCCACATGAACGTGGTACATTTCTATTACGATGATAGAGATAGTATCTTCCCATGGCGAACAAAATACATGTGAATACAAACATAGTTGCAATCTCTTTTCGTCTATCATAATATTCAGATTATGATACAAATGGTAAGTATTCAGATTACAACAGTGAACATCAAAATGATACAAATGAGCATGATTCACAGGATGGAGACAAGCAAGACTCAGATGGAAGTGATGCAACCAGAGTCTCAGTCGATATCTTCCCCCCTTCATAATGTACCAATGGATCAATTGCCTTCTGAGTCTGAGTCCATGTTTGAGCCTCAGGTAAGTTCTGAAACTTAACTAAGAGTGTTACCTCATCGAACCACAAGAGAAAAACCTAGAGTTAATTATGAACCTCTTCTCACCTCTAAATCTTAATATTTCATGCATAATTTTGTGTCTTATCATAAATTGTCAAAGGCAAATGAAGTATTTGTAAATCAATTATCTGTTATATCTATTTTTAATAGTGTACAAGAAGCCTTGAAAGATCCTAAGTGGAAAGAAGCCATGAATGAAGAAATGAGATCCCTCCAAAAGAATTCAACATGGGAAGTGGTTGACCTACCTGTAGGAAAGACACTAGTCGGATGCAGGTGGGTATTTACCATTAAGTATAAAGCTGATGATACCATTGAAAGGTTCAAAGCAAGGTTTGTCGCCAAAGGATATACTCAAACCTACGGGATCGATTATATGGAGATATTCGCACCAATGGCCAAAATCAATATTGTTCGGATTTTACTATCTCTGGTTGTGAATTTTGACTGGCCCTTATATCAGTTTGATGTTAAGAATGCATTTTTGCATGGAGATCTCCAAGAAGAAGTATATATGGAATTACCTCCTTGATGTATAAAGCAAAACAAAGGATGCAAATAAGTATGTAAACTGAGGAAATCCTTATATGGTTTGAAGCAGTCCCCGAGGGCGTGGTTTGGAAGGTTCACAAATTTTATGAAATCTATCGGATACAAGCAAAACAACTCAGATCATACTCTCTTCCTAAAATATAACAAGGAGGCCATCACAACTCTTATTGTGTATGTTGATGATATGATAATAACTGGGAATAATCCAGAAGAAAATAAAACATTGCAAAGTCATTTTGCTAGAGAGTTTGAAATGAAATATCTTGGCTACTTAAAATATTTTCTCGGTATTGAAGTGTCAAGATCTAAAGAGGGAATTTTTTTATCTCAAAGAAAAATATACTTTGGATTTATTGAAGGAAACTGGTATGACAACATGTAGTTTAGTCAGTACACCTATGGAAGAAAATTTGAAACTGAGAACACATTTAGATCAAGTCTCTGCTAACAAGGAACGTTATCAAAGATTAGTTGGGAGGTTAAATGTATCTTGCACATGCTAGACCAGACTTACCTTATGTACTAAGTGTAGTTAGTCAATTTATGCACTCTCCAAGTGAAGAACATATAAATGTCGTCAACCGTATCATGCGCTACTTGAAATCATCTCCAGGGAAAGGAATTTTATTTAAAAAGGGAGGTGACTTGAAAATTGAAGGTTATACTGATACCGATTGAGCTAGGTCAATAGAGGATTGATGGTCTACATCTGAATATTTTACATTTGTAGGTAAAAATTTGGTAACTTAGAGAAGTAAGAAACAAGAGGTGGTGGCTAGATCGTCAACTGAAGCCAAATAAAGGAAATGGCCAAGGCAATATGTGAATTATTATGAATAAAAAATCTGACACAAGAACTACATATTGAACAAACAAGTTCTATGAAATTATATTGTGACAGTAAGGCAGCATGTGATATTGCCCACAACCCAGTCCAACACGATAGAACTAAAAATGTTGAAGTGGATAGACACTTTATTAAAGAAAATTTAGAAGCAAGAATCATTGAAGTCCCTCATATTCGATTTGAGGATCAACTTGCCGATGTGCTAACCAAGGCAGTGTCTTACCGAGCTTTTAACAATTGTCTTAACAAGTTGGGCATGAGTGATATCTATGCAAAGGGGGAATGTTAAAATTTACTTTGAGATTTATTCCCTTACGGAGAAATCATGTAAATATTTTGTAAATCTGGTGATTGTGTAATCCCGTTAATCACTCATAATTCTTTCATGTATATTATATAAAACGGCTATTTAAGCCGATGATGTGAATGAGAAAATATGACTGAAATTAAAGTATTATTTTCGACTACGCTTGACTCGTTCCAATCTTAAAGCTATTAAGTGCCTCGATGATGGTGAATCCGTCTTGGTAAGCGTCTTCTTCATGTTAATTGCACTTGTGATGGCTTTATATCTGCGAGCTGGTCACTTATGCACACCCATCGCCCTCAATAGTTTAGCCTTGGTTGTTTCCAGTCAAGTTTGTGTTTTTGGACCTTCTAAGGGTATTTCAGTAATTTGATTACAATTCAGTGGTGGAAAATCCCTTGATTCTATTCCTTATCGTCTTGTTTCTTGGATGCATGAGATTGCTCCTTCGTTCCCAACAGGAACAAAAACGCAGAAGCCAGACATTACGGACTCTAATGGAGGTAGCTCTGAGAACTGATGCAATCAGTAACGGAATTTTCAGCTTTGCGCGTAAGCTTCTTTTCAACTCTTCTACTTTCGATATATTTTAAACATAAAATCGACGATGGGTTAGAAGAAAAAACTCAGGAATTATTTGAACAGTGAAACCAGTTGAGCTGCTCTCCAGAGTGAAATCGGGAATTTAGCTTTAATAACAGACGACGGATTATAATCTTAAGTGTTGAAAAAGGGATAAAATTTACGATGTTGAAGGAGGAGCTCCCTTCTTCTCTTGTCGTTTTTTTTTCTTCTTTGAATCGAGGAGAAGAGGTCTCCACAATATAAAACATTAGTTGAGAGTTCTTGGTTTCAGGAGACGAAGCCGCAGAATGTAATTATTATTTCCAGGTACCAGCTTTTTCTATGCTTTCTAATATGAAATTTTTAATTCAGAATATCAAAATATCTATGATAAAATTCTTTCGATTTAAGAAAACTTAGAACGGGGATTACTCAATGCAAATAATAACCAGTTTTCTTGTTCAGACACACAGACTCAATCACCACGGTTCAGAACTATTTTGAACCCTCCTGTCAGATTCAGGCCAGGGTCAATAGTGGGTGAATCGAGCTCGACTTTTCGCCCAGAACCGATGAACACCAGATTCTTGAAGCTTTCTGTCAAGGTAAGAATTGAAATTCTTCTGGTATTCTGCTCTTGGGTAGATTGGTATACTCACTGTAATGATGAATCTTGACTGGTGACCGAAAAAACTAGGCGCAAGCAATTCGTCGGAGGAGAGCATATCTACAGACGGAAACTTACGTCCTACTGGAACCAGGTAAAAGTGAAGAATTCGTTTCAGAGGAGGAGCTCAAGGCCAGGTTAAAAGGCTGGCTGGAGAATTGGCCGAGTACCTTGCCACCAGATTTGGCTCGATTCAAATCTCTGGATGATGCAGTTTCTCATCTTGTTAAATCGGTTTGTGAGCTTGAAATCGATGGAGAAGCTGGATCCATTCAGTGGTATGAAGTTCGCCTTGAGTAATTGAGAGAAAAATGTCTGTAAACACATGTTCTCATGCTCTGTCTGTTGACTCTGTTTACTTAAATTACTGTAAATAATTCGTTCCAGTGAAAAGAGTTCAAGAACAAGAAGATCAACTCCGCATAACTGGCTTGCAACATGAATTCATGTTCATACATTTCATAGACGAATTTTAAATGGATTGCAAGGTGAAGGTCTAATTACGGAAAGAAATCTGACTGAGGGTCTTCGTCAAGTCAGAGGATGTTCCATGTGGATTAGTAAAAACAAATATGTTAAGTTTTTTTGGGATAGACCTTTGACCTAACTTTACATAATATCAGAACAGGTGCTTATATGTGGGTCTCCACCCAAATTATCCACATGTAAGAGTCCATACAGCCTACACGTAAGGGGGAGTGTTAAGGAATAATTTCATGTGGATTAGTGAGAACAAATATGTTAAACTTATTAGTTGGAAAATATGCCTCCTAAGGTGACCAGTCATTTTGGGATAAGCCTTAGACCCAACTTCACAGAGGAGATCCTTCTTAGAAGGAACTTATCAAGCCAATATGCAGAAAAAAAACATGAGATTTGAAAACATCAATTAATCTAGACTTGACATGACCAACTTTGGTTGTTAGTTCTTTGATTATTACTCATACTTGCTCTTGCTCGGAGAAATCAGAAAGAGGAAAAGTGATGCCCATTGGTAATATTTGTCAGAGTGGTTCCGTCCACTCTTGTGAGCGGTGGCTTTTCGGACTTAACCGACTAGTCGTTTAAGTTGTATTGGCCCACCTCTTGACATCAGGAGTTCTGGGGCATGCCACGTCCCGCATTCGAATCCCGTGATAGGCGGTGGAGAATGGGCGGGGTGGGTGTCAGAGTGGTTTCGTCCACTCTTGTGAGCGGTGACTTTCCGCACTGAACCGACTAGTCTTTTAGATCGTATTGGCCAACCTCTTGACAATATTTTCGGGCGAATTACAAAAACGAAGGAGACCATATTTATACTGTCGGTGGAATTTTTTCAGGAAGCATTGCTCCCACTTTTTTGCTCCTGGCGAGAACGCTTTTAGGAAAATGAGGCAATCCGTCGAGTTCATGTATCTATAGATAGAGAAACACATTCAGTACAAACTTTAAAAATCAAGAACAATTGATCACATAGGACTTCAAAACTTTTAAACAGAGCATATTAATATATAATAACCATCTCAGTAGACCTAAAAGAAACAACATACACCTCCATCAATAGTGTTTATTTCATAAACAAATAACAACATTAGATGTGAGCACCCTCATCATAAAGCTCATCATCACATCGTCTTCTTCTTCAGCTTGTTGAACCACGATGGATTTTAGGAGGGGAAGGTGGATGACGGTGGTGGTGGCGGTGGCGGTTTTGTTGTGGGTGGCGTCGGAGGGAACGGAGTACTACGGAGAAGAAGAAGAAGCAGATAGGATCGTTGCACTACCAGGGCAACCTAAGGTTTATTTTCAACAGTTCTCTGGATATGTTAAAGTGAATGAAAACGCAAGGAAAGCTCTCTTCTACTGGCTTACGGAGGTTGTTCATGAACCAGAGCTCAAACCCTTGGTCATCTGGCTCAATGGAGGTTTGCCATTCTCTTCTCTCTCTCTGACCTGCTTTCACAAATCCTTGAATTTGTCTGCTCAAGTTGTTTTTTTCAGTTCGGAACTCTATTGGAACTCTTCTATCTCCTCTTTCCTCTATTTCTTTCGTATTATTTTACGTAAAAATGAACTATGTTATAATTATTTTTTTCGATTAGGTCCGGGTTGCTCCTCCATGGGTTACAAAGCATCGGAGGAGATCGGACTGTTCCGGGTTAACAAGACGGGGGCTGGGCTGCACATGAACAAGTACTCATGCAACCCCTAGAAAAGAAAATTAATGGTAAATTATCTCTCATAATCCTTCAAGGTATGTTTGGAACCCCTATAAAAAAAAGAAAATGAGAATTTAACCATTATTATTCTCAAAAATAGTTAGTGTAAATGAAAGAACGATCAAATTCTTTTTTTCACTAACTATTTTTTGGAATAATAACAGTTAAATTCTCATTTTCTTTTCTTTTTTTTTCCGTCGGGTTCCAAACAGATCCTTACCCAATAGATATTAGCCATAATTGAAGCCACTTAACCCTTAGTACTTGCAGGTGGGTAATGCAGTGACAGATACATACCATGACAACCTTGGCACCGTCACATATTGGTGGAGTCATGCGATGATATCGGAAAAAACATACAAGACAGGCATTCACACATGCAATTCTCAGGGAGGGAAGGAATCAAGCACATGTGAACAACACTACACTTACGCTATGGATCAAGAATTTGGTAACATCGATAAATATAACATTTATGCACCACATTGCAACAACTCCAACGGTGCAACCGTCACACGGAGGAGTCTCCGGTCACCGCTCACACCGAAAAACACGGTAGTCACACTAAAATGCTTACTCTTAAATGGAACATGGAATGTGACTTATTTTTCTACTTGAATTCAGATGTTTCAGCAGATTTCAGGATATGATCCTCGTACAGAAGCATGCAGAGATATACTACAATAGGTTGGATGTACAAAGGGCACTCCATGCAAACACCACCAAAATTCCTTATAAATGGACTGCTTGCAGGTGAGGTAAAGTTTTTTCTTTCTTTCCCTTTCTTTTTTCTTTAAATTTGATATTTGGAAGATCATCTGTGTCGTTATAGAGAAACAAAATGATGGATTTTTTACTCATTTTAAACTGTGATTAGGAGAACGACGATACTGTCAGTGGAATTTTGGCCATTAAAACGCAAATATTTATGTAATAATATTGCAACTCTGAACCGAAACTGGAACGACTCAGAAGCTTCAATGCTTCCCATTTATAAGGAGTTGATCGGTGCCGGATTCAGGATTTGGGTCTTCAGGTTAAGAACTCAAATTCTTTCTTCTCTCTTACAAACTCTCTTCCCATTCTCTCTTACAAGCTCTCTTGCATGGAAACAGTGGTGATGTAGATTCAGTAGTTCCGGTGACAGCCACCAGGTTTTCACTGGCAAGCCTCAGATTGGCAACAAAAATTTCATGGTATCCATGGTATGTCAAGAACCCGGTAAAAACTATTACTCTCTTTTGTTCTTTTATCAAGAACAAGGTAAAAACCCTGCAACACTTAGTTTAACCCAGTTTGAATGTGTAGCTTTGCCAACTACATTAATCAAGTTTTCTTCTTTCTTATTATAGGGTTTTCGTTTTTATTGCTATTGCAAGGTGGGAAGGCTGGACAGAGGTTTATGAAGGCCTGACCTTTGCAACTGTTAGAGGGGCTCATGAGGTACCCTTGTTTAAGCCCAGGGCTACCCTTCAGCTTTTCAGATCATTTTTAAGTAGAAATCCCTTGCCAAGGTCTTGAAGCTTCTTACTTAATTGATCAACACATAAGCTTGCAGAAGAAAAGTAGGCAAGACAAGATAAAACTGAAAGCAAAGAGGATGAGGCCTCTAATGAACAAAAAATTGGATACTGAACTTTGGTTGTCATGGGAATTTTTTTTTTTTCTTGTCAGTTGTGAAAATCCAATGACAGGAAGAGAGGATTCTAGGAAGAAATTACAAAATGTTTTAAAAGGAAAATAACACTTGATTTTGTCAAATGATAAATGAACAATTGTTCAACTTTTGGAATTGTTATGATTTGGGGAAAAGTATACTTTGAGTCACTTTGACTACTCCTTGTTTTCGTGTAATTTTATAAAACAATCGATTAAAAAGTATTTTTTTCCACGTATATCCAAAACAAGATCATGGAAAATAAGAGAGAAAACAAGAGAGAAACATGGTTTATCTTGCTTGAATGCACTAGGAAAAAGAAAAATAATTAATTTTAATTTTTTTAATAATTAAAATAATATACAAAATGTCTTATTTCTATCACCATGAAAGTTTTGGGAAATTTAACCTTGATCCTTTGGAGCAAGGAAGATTAGGGTTTCACCTGCAAGAGAGGAAGAAAACAGATAGAAAACAAATAGATAGTTGTTGGGGTTTCCAAATTATTTCTTCTCTTGATTGTACAAGTGGTAGAAGCAGATATAAGCCAATTTCTCCCTATGATTTTAACTCTTTTGCTCTTTAAGCACACACACTTCCTTTAATTCAACTAACTAACTAGAAGTTATCACATAAATAACAAAAATTAAACCATTCAACTAATACTTTCTACCATTCTCCCCCCTCACCTATGTAAAAGACAAAAAACATAAATTGTTTCTCTCATTAATATATCTAATATCATGATGAGAAGTGTAAATTGCATACCTGTATAGATACAGGTTTCTTGACTGATCCTCCTTTGTTTCTTCCTTCCTTTCAGTATGTTTTTCTGCAACCATAATGGTTACATAAACAAGGGAACCGGTGACCGGTGGGTAACCAAGGATCTAATGTAGAGTATGCAAGAGGGAAACAGAAATTCCACATCAATTCATGTTCAGCAACCTGTTTGAAGTTGGGGGGGGTATACAACCATTTTTCGTGCTAAAAAGTATTTAATATGTAATAAACCACAGCAACCCAATGAAAAAACTAGTTTCGCCATATTTTCAATTGTGACGTCCTTCGCTGTCTACATGTTGTTGTTACAAAGGGAAAAAAATACCGCAGTTGTGGCATAGACTTCCTCAATGGGGCCATCCCATCACTCAAGTTCAAGTTCCTTCACAATTTTAAACGGGTGGGGGGAAGGCTCCTTCCGCCCAAACGCCACAATCAAAGGCGAAGGGCCGTCAATTGCTGTTTCCCTCTTCTTATACTTCTTACCCTTTCACCTGAATTCCTCTTCAAGGGAACACCAGTTAAACTATGCGGTGTACTCGAAAGGCTGAGGGGGTTGAGGCTCCTCATCAACAGCCATTGCAGACCCTTGCTGTGCGCTCGTTGACCCACCTGCTGCAGGTGAGGCCATAGAGGATGGGGCATCCGTAAGAGCTAGTACCTCGGGTTCATTTGGTCGCAGATCTCTTAAGAGAATAAATCCAGATGGTGCAGATTTCACAGGAACGTATCTACCTTCTTCCAGAAACTTAATGAACTTCTCTTGTGCAGGAACCACCCTGGCTGGATTTGTCAGAATTTCAAAAGATGGTTCCTCCGCTGCTTTCTTCTCTGATGTGCTATCTACCTGGAAAACATCATTGTGTTAATGTCGTATAATGCATGTAACATTTATTGATTTGGGCAATCCATCCAGATTTATGGACCAGAGTATGCGCAAGACAATAGGTATCTTTTAGATGTCTAATCAAGTACATAAGGAACCCGCTCCTTCAGCTGAAAAACAGTTGATAGTCATTCTTCTTTTTTGTCTCATTCAAAATTTTGGGAAGGAGCCCTTTAGATGGTTTGCACCCTTTTTTCAAGTCACCGCAAAGTCCACTTGCATTGTTAGAGAGAGAGAGAGAAAGAGAGAGAGAGACAGAGAGATAGAGAAAGAGAGAGAGAGAGAGAGAGAACTCACTTGCATTGAGTCACCATCCTTCGCACCACTCACTTGCATTGACTCGCCATCCTTCGCACCACTCACTTGCATCGAGTCACCATCCTTTACAGCAGATTTACCACCCTTACCTGAACTCACCCCTACTGAGACCTCTTCACTTGATGTTTTTTCAGCACCAGCCTTCTGAGTAAGGTCTTTATAAGCCCTGGCTTTAGCTTTTGCAGACGTGGACAAGACAGCAGTAGGGAGCTTTACTGCAGAGGCAGTTGTGGGTGGTGTAGTAGGGCGAGGGTAGTCAAACAGGGATGGTTTGGCATGTGACAGGAACTCAAACTTTGGTACTTTGACATCATAATTGAGACCAATAAAGGCAGTCGGAGAGAAAGCCAGGCTGACAAAGTAGATAAGTGGATACCAATACCAAAACTGGCTAAAAACAGCAAGCCCTACAACTGCAGTAATTTTATCATGCTTTGTTTTGGAGAGAAGTCTGATGGTCACATTCCTCCCACCAGCATCAAGAATACCAGATGCCAGAATTGCCCCCATCTTGCTCATAGTGTCTTCGTGCTTATCCAGAACTATTTTCTCTAACTGGCGCCTAGATAACAATAGACAATGAGAGCCAACATTATTCTAAGTCAGATAACAAAAGAGGAAAGCATTAAACAGTTCAAAAATATATAGTAGCAGTACCTAAATGTTCCCACACGAGAATCACAAGTTTCATTTGTCTGTACCATAACCATGGCCATGGCAATGAGTGCTCCCTGACGAACAAAGTCAACTACATCCAAAGTAAGGGGCTCCAGCAAGGAAATGGCCTCACTTAAGCCAGTTCCTGCACAAGAAATGCCAACTGCAAGGGCAGCACCATACCGAACGTGGGGGTTATAAGACTCTGACAGCAGCGAAACTATTCTTGGAGTCTGCAAATTTAACAAGATAAGGATCGATTCAAATTAAAAATGCTCTTACTGGCCCACAAAAATATTACATGATGAAGCAAATTTTGAATTGAAATGTGCGAAAAAAAAAATTATGATCCAAATGCTATCGAAGATAATGGCTGAACATCCATGCACATTATGCATTTGTTCAGATTCTATCATAACCAAGTGGAGACACATTTATTTAATAAAATATCGGAACTATGTCCCTCCGAAAGTCATGCCTGGCAATTAACTGGTATTACTGTGCCAAATGAAAAAGAAACAATTCCCTGGAACTTAATGCATAGGGAAGTACAACCAAATGAAACTCACCTGCTCAGGTTCAGAGTAGAGAACAAAGCCAAGGGCCAGAACTGCAGTTCTTCTTACATCATCACTCACATCTGACACAGCAAAATGCAGCAGCTGGCGAATTGCTTTATTATTAGCTGTTCCTCTGTATGCTAATGCCAGAGCATACATACCGCCATAACGTAATATCGGATCCTGATCACGAGTCATTTGCTCAATTAATGTGTCAGCTTCTTCTTCCCTTCCATAAACAGTAAGAGCAATTCCTAATGCTAATCCTCTGCAACAGTTTATGATAAAAGAGCATCAGACTTATTGGGGAACAAACACTGTCAGAATTAGATTACTGAAAACTTATAACTAAAATCTGCTGTAATACTAATAGCGATAAAAGACTACAATTCTCAGGAGATTTGAAGTCCATCTAAAAAAGTGAATTAAATTGAAAAAAGAACATAAAGCAATCTTTCAGATAACAAAAATCATGGTGATCTTACTACCATCTGTTAATATATCAAATAAACAGTCCATGCAAAATTTAAGGGACAAAGCATGACTTTTGCAAAAGGACAGGCTAACTTGAAATTTTGATCCTATAGTTGGCCAATCTTCTGAGGGAGAAAAATGTGAACATAAAACAAAAATTCTTTGCTTCAAAATTGCCTTATTTTTGTCAAACAATGTAAAAACTACCTTATGATCTTCTCATGCTGTGTGTCATGTGCATAAGCAAGCATCTCACTGGCCTTTTCACTTGCAGTTCCTACCATGAGTAGACCCATACTGATTCCAGCAGCCTCTCCAGCAACAGCACTATCTGTGTAAAGCACATTCTTGATGTCCTCATATATCTCCTCATCTGCTGTCCCTAGAGCAGCCAAGCCAAGACCTAAGCATGCCCCATGCTGAATAACCTATGAATTGAAGACACAAATATTAGATGCATTTGGTCTTTGTACAAACGTAATGGGAGAGAGGAAAGAAAAGAAACGACAAGTACCTCAACACTTGAATTGCGAAGACTTTCACGAAGAAACTGTTTGATGCCTTCCCCATGGTTTGCATGAATAAGGCCTAGAGCATAGAGAGCCCCACCTTCAGAGTACGGGCTCCCACTACCAGCAGCACCGCTTTGAGGGAGATAAGGTGCCATGAGGGATCTACCCTGCTGAAGATGGCCTCTATGAATAACACCTAATCCAGCAGTAGCACTGAATTTAGCCCAGTTGGTAGCCCTGCTCAACCAGTCCTGCAAGTCCAGATAAAGTGATCTAGCTGAGAGCTCATAAAATCATAGTAGACATTATTAAGCACATAATTATTGAGACGACACACAAACAAGACATGCTGGACACTGGCACCATCTCATCTTCCAGTTTCAATTTCTTTTTTTCTAATTCAGCATTAAAAACATATTTTTCTTACACAGTTGTTTTATCGTTGCTTTTTTTTTTTTGGCAAGCTAGCTTAAAACAAACAGAAGTTTGAAATTTTGATCCATAATCAACTCTTCTTTATGTTCAAACATCATTTCAAAATTACTTAAAGTGCACACATGGAGATTCTATTTTATCATTGCATGGAGAACGTGCAAAATCAGGAGAACGAGAGAGAGAGAGAGAGTACCAAGTTTTCCCTTAGAAACGTATCCACAGTGGTTCCAGCATGCATTATTGCATTGGCATAAATTGTTGCACTGTGGCAAACACTGTTTCTCATTTCAACAGACTGCTTTATTGTCTTAAGAATCAGAAGATCCGATCTGCGTAGATATTTCAGTAATAAACTTAGTAACATCAACTTGCTTAAAATATTGAAAACTTCCAAAAAAAAAACTGCGGGCAAGAACTATAATAACCTATTATGGCTGTACAGAAATTGTAATGTCAATTGTATTGAAGTATCTCCAGACAATATTGCTTTGACCTTGGACAGCCTCTCTAAGTAGGATGCTTCTCTGGGATCAATTTCAGGCACATTACCATTAGGTGCATGGGACTCTTCTGCCATTGGAACATCCTCACCTCTAGCAGTTGCATCTCCATTTTGGGCAGTGTCTGGCTGAGCACCAGACTCCATTTCAATTGGAATAGAAGTAAGCGTGCGAGGCTTAGGCTCTGGAAGTAGGTTTTTCACATTTAACAGAAAAGATTGATGCTCATTCTCCACAAGATCAAAGGCTATCTGAAAGGCAAGAAGAGCATCATCCTGCACAGGAGTTAAGAACATGAGTCACTATCAGAGAAAGAGAAAGACAAATAGATAGATAGATGGATAGAGAGAGAGAGAGAGAGAAACCTTATTTGGAGATTGAAGAAGCTTCTCCAATATCGAAGCAACATCTTCATGCTCATCCAAGAACATAAGACATTGGCAAATACTAATATAATCAGGAGAAGCTAATTTTTTGTATATCTTGACGAGAAGCCGAAGGACCTGTAAAGAACCAAACAGTAAAGAGTTAGAAAAACATGACTAGTGCTGAGGTAAAGTCACTCGGATACCGGGCCTGGATTCAGCCACGAATTCTTGTCCATATCCCATTCTGAATTCTTATCCATATGCCCCTGAGGAACAGGAAAGTCTATGGTGCATCTTGCTTTCGACCTTATATGGATACATGAAGATTGACATATCTGATACTCTTCAAACCACACCAGTCATGAAGCAACCCCACTGATTATTGTTGGCAAAGAAAATTCCCCTGTATCTCTTTTTTTGGAGGGGATGATGGAAATTTTATTAAACAACCAAAAATAAAAGAGAAAACAAGCTATAGCTGAGAAAACAGACAACAACTCAATATGAAAACCCACTCCGAGAATCAGCCAGGCTATTAGCTGAATAAGGAATGTGATTCCAACATACATGAATCCCATTGGCAAGGTCCAGAATCTCAGGAAATTTTGCTCATAATCTCCATGGAAGGTCCAAATTCTTCTAGCACCAATTATAACAATTAGAGAGAATCTGCTTCCAAATGAAGGAGATCATAAAACACACCGTGAAAATTCTCAATTCTTAAACTAAAGATCTTAATTCAGTTTAAGTAGAGTTGATGATCCCAATATGGCTGGATAAGGGGGAGAACAATAATCTCAATGCACCCCATTGAAACTGGGTTTCCTCTAGAACCTCCATTAGATATAAGGGTACAGACCCAACAAGAGGAGGGATCCAAGGGAAGATAGCAGCAAAGGCCAGCCACCTGCCTCTAATTCTTCCTAATCAAGTCGCCTGGATGTTCCTTAAACTCATTAAGTAAAGATATCCCAGAGTGAATCACTGAATAATTTTTTATCTCACTAATGTTTTGTTGATTATCTCTTCCCATAAACCAATGAATCACAGCCAAGAAGACTTGCCAAAAGACCCTGAAGAGACCAAAAGATGTATTCCATGAGAAGATCTTCAGAGGATACTCAAAAGTGCAAACTAATTCCAAAACTCCCACCAATGTATCCAACATTTCTATGGAAAAGGAAAATGAAGGAGAAGATGATTGATCTATCTTCCTCATCACCAAAGTGTTTGGAAGATTCATTGTGTATTTCACACACTTACTCACATAGCTCAGCAGTCAAAATCTTGACTGTGGAATCACATAAATGACAAATAAAATCTTTGAACAACTCCTGAGTTCTAAGCAGGAGAGAACAGATGAAGAGGTGAAGAGGAAGGTCAAGGAGGTTATAGTTAGTTGGCAACCATGAATTCACAACTCTGTGATCACAAATATCAAGATCTACCTAAGTTACCATAAAATGGCTAGCAGAAGTTGTTTCTTGATCATCTAAAGTTCTTCTAAAACTAATGTTCCAACTTGACTCGTTAACAATTGGAAGTCCTAGAAGATTCAATCGACACATACAGATCTGGCATCCCTGGAAAGATCAGGATAATAGCATCAGGGTATGGAGAATTGCCTGATTCTGCAGGAAAGAAGCTCTATGTGGGAAATGTCCAAAATCCACAAACTTTCATCAAGAAAATGGTGAAATTTTCTCTCTATCAAATACCCAAATGCAGATCTAGCCACAGAAATTATATATATCATCAAGTAAAGAAAACTTATCAAACAAACATGACTGATTTGGGAAATCATATTAAGAAAACTCAAGCATTTATAAAAATGTCATATGGACAAATGTAATCTGGGTCAAGAAGTATCCTAATTAAGACAATGAGAAAAAGTACCCGTAAATACAAGAGACGATACAAAAATATTCTCAAGTAAATGCACACTCTTAGATGAAGTAACAGCTAAGATGGGGCATGAAAAAAAATATAAATGTAGCGAGTAGCTGCACTTCTTCAGCCAGGTTCTCAATTTTGGCAAATGGTGTTGCTAAGGGGTTCTTTAAGACATCAAGGGCATCTAACAAGGAAACCTATCTCACCTCTCTTCTTTAACCTGGTCGGTGAAGCACTTACTAAGACTTTGGACAGAACCCATTTTGGTGACTGATTGTCTAATTCATGTACAGGTTTCCCTCTTGAGACCCCTCTTCTTATATTTGTAGATGATACTATCTATTTTTGTGATAAGTCAACAGACAAAGTGCACTTATTTTCTGAATTTTGATTACACATGAATACTATCTATTTTTGTGACAAGTCAACAGACAAAGTGCTCTTTTTTTTTTCTGAATGTTGATTACACCATGAATATTACACTTCTCTCTAGGGGTCGCACTGAGCCAAACCAGCTCGCAAGCCACTTGAGATCAGTTCAAAGAAAGCTCGGCTCAATTCAATTTTTGCTTGAGCACAACTTGAGCTCAAACTTGGAATAACGCCCGTTAAGTATACAAAGCCAAACTCAAGATTTTCCAAGCTCAGCTTGTTAGCTCGTGAGCCGACTCGTTAGCATAGATTATCTTACAAAAATACCATTTACCCTAATTGCTCTCTCCTTTGGTCCCTCTTTAGTTGGTTGATGATTGCTCTTATTTACCTCAAAACCTCAAAAACGATTGATCATTCAGTCCTTTCGAGTCCCTCAATATCCAGTGGTACTATTTGCCAATGGAATAAACTCTATTGATGAAGAAGTTTACTCTTTCTATTAAGTTTATTAAACTAGCTATTGTACATTAGTATACTTTGTTGCAAAGTCTTTGACTCCTCTACAATAGTGTGAAATTCAATGGTACTAAGCTCATCACCAAATTCTTTTTATGTATTTATTTATTTATTTTTATAGTTTTAAATGTATGATGAGCTCTAACCCGGCTCGAGCTCGAGCTTGAACTCATTTAGAATTTTTTGTTCGAGCTCGAGTTTAACTTAAGGCTCAACACTGAGCTCGAGCTCGAGCTTGAAGTCAATGGATCGACTAGACGCCACCCCTACCTCTTTCCCCCAAGGAGACTTCCATCGAGCCAAAGGCCCAATCCCAAAGTTATGAATGTTAAAGTCTTGCTTTCAGTCAATGAGATGCTATGTGTGTAGAGAGTTAATTGAGGGAAATCCACTCCTATCGGGGTCAATGATCCCCACTTGAGCAGGCTCAGTGCATGGCATCTCTCATCTGTTCTTGGTTGCATGGTTAGCAACCTGTGCAACTCTTACATTGGATTGATCACTTACTCTTTGGGATCCGATAAGTGAAATTCAAGAGAAGACTCAGTTTGGTAGGGCTAATCCTTAACACTTGCAAGGTGCCTGACCCCTTCAAAATGTACACTAGCAGGCCTTCCCAGTTATTTCTTATCATTCCTTCAGTGTCCAGCTAGAGTTGCACAGAATATTGAACCTTTGGAAGGAACTTCATCTAGAAAGGTGCTGCGAACAAATTCAAATACCATTTTCAAACTTGTTACTGACCTTCGTTAAAGTGAATCACGCTCATGTTACTAATGATGGTAGGATACATATGGAACCTCGTTTCAAGAAAGCCTCTCTTCAATCACGAAGCAAGTGAACTTGGGCTCCTTTTTGTGTAGACCAGACAGTTTCTTCTACAAAGGCCCAGGTGATGATAACCTGATAAACTTATTTGGACTGCTGCTAAGTCTGGGTTGTTCTCTGTTTCTACATGCTATAAATATATATTTGATGGGCCCACTGTGATCTACCCTACTGCTTGGAACCTTATTGGCCTCCAAATGTTACACTCAGGTGGTGTCCTCAAGAGAAAAAATCCAACCTGTGACCAACTGCTATGAAAAGGCATGTAGCATAATGACACCTGCAAATCCCGCAACGAGGTTGAAAATCGATTGACCGTATTATTTGCATTGCCCTTTTGGTCTCAAGGTTTGGAACTCTTTCCTCCAACATTTAAGATTATGCTACTGCTTACCAGCTACTGTCAAAACTCCTCATCAGCAGCTGCTCCTAACCACCTAAAGTGGGATTGCTATTCTGGGGAACCACTCTTGCTGCTCTGACCTGGTTCTTGTGGATCAAGCAGAAAGATCAAACTTTTGCTCCTAAATCTAGTTTGATCGATAATGTAATCAGAAAAATAAAAATTAAAGTCATGTCATATCACAGAGGTTCTATATTAGTGAAAGAATTTGAACAAATTCCTGCTGCTATCATGAAGGACAATTGGAGAACTACTGTCTCTAGCCAGCACCACCAAGAAACTTGATAGCCTAGACCTCCACAAATTAAACTTCAACAAAAATTCTCAGGAGAATATCAGTCCTTCAGGGTTTGGGGTGTTGTTTAGGACCACTGGCTACCCTTCTCTTACTGGGACCTTTTGTGGAGCTGATTCTACAACAGCAGAACTCTAGGCACATCTTAACGACCTTATCATCTACAAGAGGCATTTCAATGCCCTGGTAATGGTTGAATAGATTCTACAGTAGTAATTCCTTTGGCAAAGTGGGAGACCACTTATAATTGAAGGTTTGATTAGCAATTCCAACAAAATGATCATACCGTGACCTGTATAAAACATTATTTGTTGCAAGTTCTTCAATAAGCAAACTTTGGCAGCTCAGGCATTTGCAGCCTAACTAGTAGCTAATCTTTGAGCTGATTTTAATTAGCTTCAGTGTAGCTTGCATAGCATATTGCTTAACACGGTTTTGGCCTTGTTTGTCTCTTTTTCTTGTTCAAATAAAATTCCACATTTATTGTGAAGGACTCTAAGATTGTCATGTGTTGGATGAAGAAATCAGCTGAGGCAACATTGAGATTTGAAAATCCAGTGATCTGAAGCAAGAGATATCTTCCATAATTTAGATGTCTCTTGGTTTCATACCCTTAAATTGGCCAACACTGCAGTGGATTTTTTGGCCAAAGAGGGAGCCCAAACACAACATCTTGTTGTAGGACAGAGTTGTCCCTTTAGTTTTCATTCCTTCCGTCTTGCTTTCTTTTGGGGGTTCCTTCCCTTCTTGTATCCCTCTCTTCTTGTTTTCAATGAAATAGTCACCATTCCAAATAAAAAAATACAATTCTGCCTTTTCAAAGATAAAAAAATAAAAAACAAAATCTAGCCAGTCAGACAATGCAAGGAAGAGCATCTTTCCTTACCTCATGCCTGTATTCCCTTCGATTAACAAAGGAATGGGAGAGGTTAATACAATAGGCAAGAGTTCCCTGAACATTATCACTGCTTGTGATAGCTTCCTCAAGCTTATCCAATCTTCTACACTCGACTGCCATCCCCATGGCTTGGTGATATTTTCCGTCCAAAATACACCTACATCAGCACATAATTAATAAACCACCAGCACCCAATACTAAAGTGAAAACATGCCACAAACTAATTAGAGAGAAATATTTCAAAACAAAAGGAAAGGCAAACATGTGAAATTTTGGTGCATACTTTTCTAGCATTTTCTCCACAATTGCTTCCAGTCTAGGATCAATATTTCTTGCTTCTTCATTTGACTCAGCAGCTTTTGATTTAAGGCTTGCATATTCATCGATAGCTTTAGCTGCATACAGAAGTGAAGGTTTCAATAAGCAAAGAAATTTGATAAGAATGCAAAACAATTACAAGAAACTGAGTGGTCAAAGCTTACCCAGAAGTGTATGAACATAATCAGAATCTCCTGAGATGTCAAATAGAGGTCCTGCACCTAATGCGTATGATAAGCTATCATTAAGTTCCCCAAGGTAGTAAAACACCTGAGCAAAGCAAGGGAGACCAGTGTCAGTGTCAGAAAAAGATGCCATGGTATGGGCAGACTTTTGTGCATTTTTCCATTGGATGCCATCAGTTTAACAAAGCTCTGTATCAACATAATAAAAGAAAAACAACATTAAATAAGTATATGTAGATGTAGGTTGTTGAAGTTCCAAAACTTTCAGGACATCATTTTTTATCATCAATTGCAACTTGGATCCATTCAGCCATTTATTATGAAAACCATCTTACTATCATCATCATCATTGAAGCTTAGTTCACTACGATATTAGGGAATATAGAAACCTACCAGCCAAGTTTGTTATCAAGAATGAAGCACATAATGAAATCCTTCTCAAGATGTATGGAAGCCAGAGATTTTTCAGAGAACTCCTTTAACAATTGAAATCACAAAACAAAAGAGAACTTGAAATAAAAAACACTGCTGTCAATGTTTTAGGACAAAGTCACCTTACATGAGCATATCATATTTTTGCATATTACAAATTCCAGAAAATTTGACAAGTAATTTAAAGTACATGGGATTAGTAAAAGTGAAAGAATAAAAAACATAATGAAAGACGAGAAACATTTTGAAGAATATATAAGGCCCAGTCAGTGGAAGTACCTTCGATACAAGAAGTGCAGCAAGCTGTCTCTGATCTGAGTCCGCATCTTCATATAAACTTTCTCTGAGAAAGAACAAAAAAAAAAATCAGTCCAAGAACAACATCTTCTGTGCAGAAAAAACTTGTGGCGCTGATATGCATTAACTGAATATAATAAGAAATGTTCTATTAAAAACTAAATTATCTAGCTCAAACAAATTTACTAGCTCATGCAAAAATACCAGGCACTGAGCCTTGGTCTTGTACCCTCGAATAGGAATAAATTGAAAAGAGAAATGAAAAAGTTGAATAAATTTGTTTTATCATTACAAAATCCCAAAGGAACTGAGTTTCTGTTACTCAACACTGGCTACTTGTTTCATTCTTGCATAACTGTAACGTATATAAAGAAAGAAAGCTCCTTCCAGCCGAGAAATATGAGTTTTATATGTGGCAGTCATAAGGGGCAACGTACGTTGTGATCGATAAATTTGAAAACCCTAATACTTGAACCAGCCTAAACGACCTAAGCTTCCTTTTATTTTCTTTCTTGAAGACACTAGGCCGAAACTATAAATAAGAGCGCATAGTCAACTGGCTTCTAGCCACAAAATTAATTGGGGCAACAGCGCAGCTTCTAGTCTAACCTAAAGTTCAATATTCCAACTTAATTGCGAGATTGGAAGATCCGAATCTGTAGATACGTCTAAGGAAACTGCCAACCAACCGATAGAATTAAAACCCTAATACCTAAAAATCCCATCAAAAGCAATTTAACACAAAACACAAGCACCGCCCAATCTAACTCAAAATGCGACCTGATGAACCCAAAAATTCCAGACCTAAGAACAAAAAAATCGCAACCGGATCGGCCCGCAAGAATAATTCAGAAAAAATGATGACTTGAAAGATTAAAAACGCGGAACGAACATACATGACGGTGACGCTAGCGGAGATCTCCGGCCAGAAGTAGTCGACAACCCGGATGAGTTGGGAAAGGGCGTGTAGCTTCAAGAGAGGCTCCTTCTCGTTGAGCATAGCCAGCATAGCAGAGGCGGAGCTGACGTTTGTAGCGGAATTAACGGTGGTGGGCAAGGGGCCCTCTGCGGTGGCCATATCTGCAATCTGGCTAGGGTTTTGCTTGCTGCTGCGGGTCTGAATTTGCTCCTTCCCCTAGTCGGATCTTTTCTTTTCTACCAAGCGAACGCTAGAAACTTTAGAGAGAAGTTGTCTTTCTAGTTTCAACAGGAGCGAGGATTTTTCATTTTATATTTGTATATTGCCAGTGTAAACTCAACTGGTAGGTCTGGTGTAAATGTTTCATACGGAGAGCCCTAGATGAGACTCGACCTTCAAAATGTCTAATACGCCTCAATTGGATTTAGGACACAAAAGAATCATATTCTACTTTAAAAAAAATTAAAATTAATTAAAACAAATAAAATAAATAAATAATTTAAACAAATTTAAAATTTTAAAAAAAAATTAAAAATATTTTTGTAGAATTTAGGATCCCAACATTGAGACGATGATTAAGAAACTTTGTTCAAGCTTCACGTGGATTTTTTCTTGTTGATGACGCAAAGACTTGAGTTGCGCCAAGATAAGTTATTTTTCGTTACTCTTCTTTTTAATAAGATTGTTCCTGATATTTTTTTTTATCTCTGGAAGATGATTAATGGATGATATTTCTCGTCCAATCCGATGGAAGTATAAGTGTTTCATCTCTTATGCTTTGAAGGAATCTTTTGTATTTGGTTTGCTTTATTTCATGCAATATCAATTAAGCAGTTGTTCTCTTGCATATAAGTTCATTTTTTTGTGCTTGAAAATCACATATGGATCAAACTCTAACATCCTCGATGGAGTGTCTGTTGATCATCATGATATAAAGCTCATTGATGCATCTACTATATCAGTTTCTCAAATTTGTTGAAGACTTTCTACATGTAGTTTTTTTTTTTTTTTGGCTCTCTAATTAGCTTGAAAAAAATTTGGAATTGATTGCCAAGGGAGTGCAATTTTTTTTGGAAAGAAGGTGTTGGATCTTACCACAAATCTAACCTTCTATGTTGAGTTATTTTCTGGACTTTTCTACCTAAAATATTCCAAAAAATAAATAAATCGAGGTTGTGATTTATTATACAAGTTGGTGCATTTTACTTAGAAGGAAAGTTTCCGTCTTGAAAAGGATTTGATTTGGTCTATGATAATTAAGGAAGATTGAAAATCTTTCCTAGATGGTATGACAGTACGTGGGATGATTATCTATGTGTTTAAATGCTTAATTAAGGCAGGATAATTGTTGTATTGGGTATCCCCTTGCTTCCTTCCTCAGGGTAAGGCTTTATTTTAAGCTCTTGAGATTTGATATACTTTTAAGATTGCTTTGTACTTGAGAAAGTATGAGATCCACCTTTCATGATATTAGACAACATGAAGAATCTTTATTTTATGCATGATTATCGATTAAAGCTAAGTTAAGCTTTGGTTGTTTCTTCCTTCTCTCGTGTTGGTTCATCTTTGTCTCGACTTGGTTGGTTTGGTTTGGTTAATAACATAAGAAGTGAATTAGTGCTTGTTGAGGCTTGTTAAGCCTCAGTTATTAAGCCTTGGTTAAATCACTCAACTTATGTATTTCATAAGAGTATTGTTGATTTGGTATGGGTGAAGATTATATGGCTTGTAAAAGTGAACTTCTCAAGATTACCACTATACCCTTGAGAGGGTTGTCAAACTATTTGAGTTATTCCCAATCGAATAGGAGGTTTCTCATCACTCGAATTCTCTTACGAGGTTTAACCAAACTAGTTTCACTAGTTGATGAATAAGATAATTCATATAGTAAATGGCTCAAGAGTGACACTTTGGTCATCAGTTGTTTAATAAACAGCACGAACGGGCATATGGCTAACAATGTCATCCACCTTGAGACCGCTATACAGATTTGGGACACTTATGCCAAGTTGTACTCTAGTACAAAAAACTTATAAAAGTTATATGATGTTTTTCAAAACATATTTAATACAAAACAAGGGGAGAATCTAATGAGTACTTAGCTCAAATTAGAGGGCTGATTTAGTAGTGGAAAATTGCTCAACCCTACTCCACTGACATCTCTGTTCAAGAAAAATAGCGGGATGCTTTAGCAGCTGCTATTTATTTGGCCAATATCAAGCCATCTCTAGAGGTGGCCAAATTTCAACTTCTCAACTCCTCAACACTTCCACCATTCGATGACATAAGTGTCACACTACTTTAGATACCAGACCCTTCTTCCACCTCTTAGACCGAGGTATCATCTGCTATGTACTTAGGTAATATGGGAAAAAAAAATTCTAACAAAGGGTATGGTAGAAATTATAGATGAGGCAAAGGAAGAGGTGGTAGAATTGGTTCTGGTCTTTCAAGGACTGATAACCGAGTATGTACTCACTACGGTGGACCGGATCATCTAGTGGATATTTGTTGGAAACTTCATGGCAAGCCAAACTGGGATATATCAACCAGACCTCAGTTGATACCAATGAAAAGAAAGAAGAAAAAATTGAGTTACAAAAAGACAAGAAGACTATCTCCGATGAGTTATTACAAAGAATGAAAACTTTGATGGTATCTATTCCTACATCTTCTACTATTGTTGTTGTCATCACTGCATTGGGTAATATCTTTGCCACTTCCTCCTCTTCATCTTGGATCGTTGACTCAGGAGCCTCTGAGTATCTTACAGGTAATAAGAGTATTTTATATTCTCCATCCCCATGTTTTCCAGACAAGTTTATTACTATAACAGATAGATATCAAACCGAAGTTCTTGGGAAGTGACCCTCCTCTGCTACACCCACACTTTCTCTTACCGACGTCTTATTTGTTCCTCGATTCCCATTAAATTTGTTGTTTGTTATTCAATTAACAAAAAGGTTAAATTGTTCTATCACCTTCTCACCTTCTTCTTGTGTTTTTCAGGATCTAATAACTAAACAGGTGATTGGTAGATACCATAAACAAGGGGGAGGGGGGCCTCAATTACTTGGACTTGCCTCTAGTGACTGCAAATTTCACTTCTCAAACAAAGGCTAAATTGTGGTACAACATATTCGGGCATCCGTCAGCAGCATCACTACAACACTTATTTCTTTTTTTGGAATCTTTGTCTAGTCTGAATTGTGAAGTATGTCAGTTGAGCAAACACCAGAGGACTACATATTCTCCTCAAACTGAACTTAAAAGTGTTGCTTCCTTTTCATTGATTCATTTGGATGTATGGGGACATTTGAGTGTTTAGAATATCTTTTAAGTTAAGTATTTTGTTACATTTGTTGATTCTCACTCGAGTTACGTGACTATTTTCATTCAAAGATAGGCATGAAATCCTTTCTATTTTTAAATTATTATTTATGTCATGGTATCCACTCAATTCAGGGAAAAAATAATAGTACTTCGGTCTGATAATGCTAGAGAATACCTATCAAGAGAGTTTCAATTATTTTTGTAAGGATAATGGCATTATCCATTAGTCACCGTGAGCTTACACTCAACAAAATTGTGTAGCCGAAAGAAAAAATAGGCATCTCTTTGAGGTAGCTCATGGCCTACTCTACTCCATGAATGTGCCCTATTTTTACTAACCTCATGCGATTCTTACGACCTATTTCCTTATTAAATAGGCTACCATCTTTGGTACTTGGTCACATGTCCCCATATTCTTCGTTATTTCCAGATGAAGACCCTTTCTCCCTTCCTCCCTTCCTTTGAAAGTTTTTGGTTGCACATGTTTCGTTCATGTCACATCCCCACAAAAAAAAAGTTAAAACCCGAAGGCTATTAAATATTTTATTTTGGCTTACTCTCGTACCCAAAAAAAATTATGTTTGATATAATCATTATCTTCTGAAGCTAATTATTTATAGAGATGTCATATTTTTTGAAGATACATAATTTTATACTTCAAAGGATGCTCCTCTGGATCTTTCATCTATTCCAGTGGCTCTGAAGCTTGTTGTGCCTCTTGGTACAGATCTCTCTATTAAGCCCCTTGAAGGATCAACCAATATCACACCTGTGGAGTTTACTAATCCTTTCGAGGTAAGTTCATATTTCCCTCTAGTGTTTGGTCCACCATTTGATATTAGGCTCATAGCTCTTTAAAATGAACCTAGGACTTGCACTAGGCCCTCTACTTTTCATCCTATGTCTAATTTTTTTTCTTATCTTCGTTTGTCTTTTCCTTGCTATTAAATTTTTGCATCTATCTCTTCTATCTCTATCCCACAATAATATCAGGAGGCTCTAAGGCATCCAGGATGGATGGCGGCAATGGAAGAGGAAATGAATGCATTATATGAGAATCATACTTGGGCCTTGGTTCCACTTCCTCCAGGAAAGAAACTTGTGGGTTGTAAATGAGTTTTTACTATTAAGCACAATCATGATGGTTCAGTAGCTCGCCTCAAGGCCCATCTAGTTACACAGGGTTATACTTAGTGTTATGGAGTAGATTATAAAGAAACTTTCTCCCTGATGGCCAAGTTAAATTCGGTAAGAATTTATTATTACTTGCTCCAAATTCTTATTTGTCGGTATATCAATTGGATATGAAGAATGCATTTTTGAATGGTGATATTAAGGAAAAATTTATATGCATCAGTCACCTGGCTTTTTGGTTGAGGGGGAGTTAGTATGTAGATTGAGGAAATATTTATATGGCTTAAAACAATCTCTTTGAGCTTGGTTTGACAAATTTAGCCAAACAATATCGTAGTTTGGATTCAATCGGTGCTCAATAGATCATTTCGTCTTTGTCAAAAATACCCTAAAAGGAAGTGTATTACTGGCGGTTTTTGTGGATGATATTGTCTTAACTTGCAGTGATGCAAACAATATAAAATAAGTCAAAGAAAATATATGCAAAGAATTCAAAATGAAAAATCTTGGATATTTGAAATATTTTTTGGGTATTGAGGTCTTCTAGTTAAAGCATGAGATTGTCTTATCTCAAATAAAGTATGTTCTCGATTTACTTGAGGACACAAGGATGATGGGATGTCGACCAAGAGAAACTCCAATGGATGCTAACGCAAAACTATGTGCAAACTCTAGAGAAGATATTGATATAGGTAAATATCAAAAACTTGTGCTAAAGCTTATTTACCTCATCGTCACAAGATTGGATATATCATACGCAATAATTATGGTTAGTCAATATATGCATAAACAACAAATTACCGATTGGCAAGCTTTGGAGAGGATCTTGAGGTATTTAAAATGAGCTCTAGGGAAAGACTTTTCTATAAAATTCATGGTCACTTTAACATTTAAGGTTTCGTTGATGCAGATTGGGTTGGATCACCTGATGATAGGAGGTCTACTTTTAGGTGTTGTACTTTAGTTGGAGGTAACCTGGTTACATGGAGAAGTAAAAAGCAAAATGTTGTTGCAAGATACAGTGCAAAAGTAAAATATAGAGCTATGGCCCATGTAATCAACGTGCTTCTATGAATCAGATCACTTCTTACTAAATTAGGGTTCTAAAAAGAAGCCCCTATAGAATTATACTATTACAACCAGGCAACCATTCATATTGTTTCAAATTTAGTTTTCCATATGAGAACAAAACATATTGAGGTAGATTGTTACTTTATATGGGAGATATTTCAAGCAGGTATTTTATCTCTCAGACATATTTCATCTCAAGGATAGGTGGCAGACATACTAACAAAACTAGTCACATCCAAGATCCAGATCACTATATGCGGCAAACTGGACATCTACGATGTTCTCTCCTCCAACTTGAAGGAGAGTGTTGGAAGATAAGCTCGAAGTATAGTGGCATGATGTAAATTATCTTTGATTTTTTGTCATTTTCCTCCCTTCTTAGGGTAAAAGGTAGTGATATAATTATTGAGTTTCTCATTATCATAAATACATTGAGGGGGAGGATTAGGCACGTCACTTAACCTAATCCTCCTTCCTTTCTTCTCTCCCTAAACCCTAAAACCATCATATTCCAACATACTAATAATGATTTAACGTTTGCATTAGGCTTGGAATTAAGTCGGTTTTGGGTTGGAGACCCCTATGTTTAGGTTTTGTCTAGATAAATTCCTAATAGGTCAAATTCAAATTCAGATTCAGATCCCTTTTGGAGAAGATGAAGCATGCTCAAGCTTTGTAATAATAGGTTCGAGTCAATTGGAGTTGGCTTTTTACTATATACTCTTGAAATTGGCTGGGGATGATGGAAGGAGGGGAGGAGGTAGGTCGTTGCATTAAAAATTAGAAAATAAAATTTAAAATTATAACATTAATTTTACCCTAAATTCAGTGAAGGGCTAGGAGAAGAAACTTCAAAATCTAGAAAAAAAGAAAAAGAATAGTTTACAAACAACCAAAGGAAAAGATAAGATCAATTTTAACATTATTTAGGGAAATGTGAATAATTTTTTTTTCTTCTAAATTCATAGATCAAGAAAAAACTAAAAAAATAATTTTGATAGCAAATTCAATTTCAAATGACCCCAAGATAAAAGCAACACTAGCAAAAATTTCATTAACTGAAAAAAGCTTGAAAAATCTATACTTCACATTTTGTCTGAGTATCTTCATTTAAATTGAATTCATTGGGTTGTATTATTTCTTTATTGATTATTTATTAAATGAAAATACGAAACTCATAACCATGTCCCTAAAAATTGCCACATTTTTTATCTACAAAAGTAGATAAGAGATAGAGGGGTGACACATTTATTATTTTCTAAAGAACCTAGTTACCAAACACTCCATGACCCATCCTTGCCCTACCTCTTATGGCTTGTCTCAACCCTACTCTTATACTGCCCAAATACAACCTAAAACTTATTTTACTTGTTATCTTCTATATTTGAATATAAGAGACAACTTTAATACGAGTTTAAAATTTATCGGTGGCGTCCAAAAAAATCAATTTCGTCTCTCAACATCTTAAGGTTTTAATAATTTAAAAATACTTAGTTTGAAAATTTTAAAAGTCGAGAACTAGAAAGTGAGAAGTTAATGATCACAAACGGAGTATGTAACATAAATGTTGTATGTGACAGGCGATAAAAATAGAGCACAAATGTTTTACCATATACTACTCTATGTTTTCTATCGAGCAATTTGCATCGAAAACGCACCCGTTAAACTTTATTTTTATCACTCCTAACTTGTACACAAAAGTTGTACATGTGACAAACAATGTATGACCTCTTTAGGTCATTAGGATGCACCAAAGAAAGAAGAAGGTTGACACAATGGTATCATTTTGTGGATTTTATATTTATTTAAAACTCTTTTTAGGACCAACCAAGTTATTAAATAAGAAGGCCAATTGGGTAAGTTTCACCCATGTATGGTATTTTATAACGTCTGGTAGACGACCGAGGGTCAAACCAGACGCCAGACGCCTGGCTTTGGAGAGAGAAGAAAAAGAGATGAAGATGCACAGAATCCGCCAGAAAGCAGCGGAGAAGAGCTTTTAATTAATTTCCGCGACAAGCAAAGCTTCAGGTTCTAGTCTTCGCCGCCTACCCTTTTCTTTCTTTTACGAGTTCTTCATCTTGGTCTGGACAGTTTATTTCTTCCTACTCGGTACCTTACTCGTGGCGGCGTTAGTGGGGATTGAAGAAAACGCGCTGAAGTGTTTGTGCCTCGTCGAAGCTTCCGCTCTTTAGTTTGATTCCCATGGATAATGATTTTTTTCGGTTGTTTGAACGTTTCCAAGTTTGATTTTATTCCTGCGGTCTCTGTCTTTCCTATCTTATCTCTCTACTTGGTTGAAATCAGCGAATTCGGGTGTCCGCGTTAGGGTTTTGCGGTCTTAGTCTTCAGATTCGAGTTGCTACTCGGTTTTTCATTTTTTATGCGAGGGACATTTGAGATCGGTTATTACTGGGACCGAAAGTTGTTCCTGTGTGGTGTCTTTGTAATTTGTTAATTGGTTTGTGCATCTTTGAACGGATTTCGGAATTTTATTTTATTTTTGGTCGAGGATTATGGTCTAGAAGAAGAAACGATGAGGTATCAGGTCTGCTGAGATAAGACTTTCGGTAAAGTTAGTTTTTCAGAAACCTTTGTTGGGCAATTAGGGTGACGTATCGATTTTTAGTATCTTATTTTTCGGCTTGCTCTTCAGTTCTTGTGCCAACATCCGCCTAAGCATCGGCTCGTTTCTTGGGTTCGTTTGTGAAAGTTTTTCCTATTGATTTCAGTGTTTTGCTTCTTTGGCAATCTGAGGTTGTATTTAAGCTGGCAACTTTTATGTTTACTAGATTAACAACTTTCCAAAGTCCGATCCCGCTCCGTTTTCCTGTTGTGTGTTGTCGTTCTTTCCCTTTTCAGATCTCTGATCCACTCTTACAAGGATTTGAGTTTTGAAAAGGGGAAATATTTTTATTTTTTTCAGTAGGTTTAATTTAGACTTCCATCTCCACCCGTTGTTTTTTTTTTTTTTTTTCTTTGTAAATTGTTTGTGTCACAAATTTGTGTGGATTGACAGCTGTATTTGTTCTTATCCATTTAACGTAGCAGCGTTTGTTTGTTTTATATTTCTAAATTTTCAGCATTTGATCAGCCTACCAATCTTGTACTTGTGAGAGTTTGTGAATGTGAACAGCGTTTTAGAAAGAGTTGTCCTTCTGTTACATTCTCTCTCTCTCTCCCTCCCTCCCTTTTTGGTATGGCAGACTTTAAAACCGTTGGCTCTTTAGAAAGAGGTGAGCAAGTTATTGCTGCTGCACAGCAAATTGTAAAAGCCTTGGGGACGAGCAAGAATCCAACTGAAGACATGATAAAATTCCTTTCAAATTTTGATGCAAACTTTTCGAAGTCTAGGATGCCTGAATTTGTGGTCAAGAAAGCTGATAGAAGTCAGGTGGAAGAAAGGCTTGAAATCTTGCAAGACAAGATCATGAGTTGGGACTCCGATCAATATATGATATGGGATTCTAGTCAAGAAGAAGCTTCTGATTACTTACAAGCTGTTGATGACGTTCGAAATTTGACGGAGAGCTTGGGGGGCTTCTCTCTAGAAGAAGACAACCATGTAGATAGTGAGCTTCTCCACCGGGCACACGGTATCCTTCAAATGGCAATGGTAAGGCTTGAAGAAGAATTCAGCCACATTCTTGTTAAGAACAATCAACTTTTGGAGCCCGAGCAACTTTCTTTCAACTCATGCGAGGAGGATTTTGTGAATGAGGATTCCATGTCATCCTTTGAAGCTGATTCAGTTGGGTGCACTCAAGAAAGGCTTTTGAGGGACAGCAGCCATAATTTGGAAGAATATATCGTTGATCTGATTCATCCTACCTCAATTCTGGACCTTAAGTGCATAGCAGAAGCTATGTTCTTCTCTCATTATGATCGTGAGTGCTGCCAAGCTTACAGTAGCATCCGGAAGGATGCGTTAGATGAGTGCCTCTTCATTCTTGAAGTTGAGAAGATGAGCATTGAGGAGGTCTTGAAGATGGATTGGAGTGATCTAAACCAGAAGATAAAGAAATGGAATCGAGCTATTAAAATTTTTGTTCGGGTTTATCTCAGCAGTGAAAAACACTTGTGTGACCAGATCTTCTTGGAGTTTGGGTCAGCCAGCAGGAATTGTTTTGTTGAAACCTCAAAGGGTTCAATGCTGCAACTCATGAATTTTGCTGAAGCCATTGCAATTGGACCTCGCTCCCCAGAAAAGCTGTTCCGCGTACTTGACATGTATGAGGGGTTAGCTGATCTTCTTCCTGATATAGATGCTTTGTTCATGGAGGAGGCTGGATATTCTGTTAGATCCGAGTGTCATGAAGTCCTCAAGAGAGTGGGTGACTCCATAAGGGGCATATTTTTGGAATTCGAAAATGCTGTTAGAACAAACACCTCATCAAACCCTTATGCGGGTGGTGGTATCCACCCTTTGACCAAGTATGTCATGAACTACATCAGAGCTTTAATGGATTATAGTGATACCCTGAATTTGCTTCTTGAGGATAGCTCTGAGGAGGACCAAATGTCACCATTATCAAATTCAAATCAGATAACTGAAGAAGATGAACAACGGAGATCTTCTCATAGTGTCACTCGGATGGCTCGTCGTCTAGGGTCAATCACTTCCACTCTTGAATCCAACCTTGATGCCAAATCCAAGTTGTATAAGGATAGTTCTCTGCAATGCTTTTTCCTTATGAACAACATCTACTATATGGTTCAAAAGGTTAAGAATTCTGAACTTGGAACCCTTTTGGGGGATGATTGGATCCGAAAGCACAATAGGAAATTCCAGCAGCAGGCATTGAGCTATGAGAGAGCTTCATGGAAGTTCATTCTCTCATTCTTGAAAGAAGAGGGTATTTGCAGTCCAGGATCAAGCTCAGTTTCAAAGACTGTTCTCAAGGAAAGATTCAAGAGCTTTAATCTTGCATTTGAAGAGATTTACAAGATTCAAACAGCATGGTTGATCGCAGATCTACAGCTTCGAGAGGATTTGAGGATTTCAGTTTCTCTCAATGTTCTTCAAGCTTATCGGATGTTTCTGGGGAGGTATGCTGGTCATCTAGAATGTTCAAGGAACAGTGATAAGTATATCAAGTACAGTGCAGAAGATCTCGAGAACTACTTACTTGATTTTTTTGAAGGTTCCCCGAGATCATTGAACAATCAACGAAGGAGGTGAAATTATACCACCCATCTCAATATTTTCCTTTGATAATTGTTCTTCTCCCACGCACTCAGAGGTTTGTCAAGGCCGGTTTTAGTTTTCAGTGCCATACTTGTGATAACAAAAATTTTTGTACTACTTTGTGCTTGCAATAACTTATATCCATTTTTGAAATTTTTTTTGTTGATAGATCAGTTTGATTTAAGTGTATAAAGTATGTGTTGTAGCCTCATTTTTTCCTGCAATCATCATCCCCGCTTAAAATTAGTCTCTTGTCCTCTGTTCCTAAGGTACACTCAGATTGAAATATCGGTTAATCAAGTGATTTCAAATGTTTAAATAAAGCATTCAATCTGAGTTGCTGAGAATATTTCTTCCTTTCTTGCCATTAAAGACCACACCCACTTCTGAACATTTTCTTTCACTCAGTTGACAATGAGTGTAATTTCTGCTTGACAGATTTGTTTGAGCAGCAGTTAAAGTAGGAATATTGTTTTTTCTCATAAATGTGATGCTGTAATGTGTTGCTGTGGCGGCTGAGCTAACAGGTGGGAGATCAGACGAACTTCATCTGAGCTTTTATTGCCCCTCTTTCAGAAATGTAACTTCCTATAGTTAGAATTCTGCTCTATACTGCACAAACGGTGGTTTCAAAATCAGTGGTCAAAGTAGTTTTTGTTCTCTCAATAGGAATTTGACATCCACGTTAAGGTAAAATTGGTATCAGATGAACAAGTAAATGGTTCTCCATCATCTCCGCCCAGCAGAACCATTTTTTTTTTAACAACGGAGTCGTACTTTATGAATCTGAGCAAAAAATGAAAGTCAAATTCCTTATCCGAGTTCCTTAAAAATGAAAACCGAGGAAGATGAAACGACTAATAGTGCCAGTGCCACCACCCGACGAGTTCCATGGAGAGCTGCAGCGGTATCTGCGCCAACTAGATCAGGGAGAGCTGTGAGGAGGACCCAATGTGACCATTATCAAGTTCAAATCAGATCATTGAAGAAGATGAAGAATGGGATATTTTCATACTGTTACTCCAATGGCTTCTTGTCTAGAGGCAATCGTTTCTTCTCTTCTCTTAGTGTTTATACAAAAAATTATTGATTGGAGTAGGTTCAGGTGGCTATCATTCAAACCATCACCAAGAACCAGATAGATTGGAATTTGTAACGTGTGGAACTCTGCAAAAGCAGCTGTGGAGGAAGGCGGAACTGTAAACGGAACTACTGAGAATTTTCTACTTTGGCGAGAAAAAGGATTTCTGAGGGTTTGTCTGGCCATGGTGTCGAGCTCGAAAATGGATTTGGCTGAATATTGAAATTGAAGAAAACCTTAAAATAGCTAAAAAAATTGGAAGATAAGGACAGATATCAATCAAGACTAAGAAATAAAAAAAACATTGACTAAGGTTAGGTAATGTATATAAAGATTAAAAATTAAAGATGAGCATCTTGGTTATTTGGAAGTCACATATTTCTAATGATCCTGTTTTTTTATATACAATTCAGATTCAGCACATCTGCTCGAGTCAATTCAAGAAGCAATAATGAAATCATTTTCAAGATTCCAATAGGAAGCAAATGGGAAGCTTCAGTCTGACCCACCCACCTCCAGCCTTGTCGGATGCTCGAAAGATAATTCGCTCTCAAAATCGTCAGAATCAGCACAGCCCCCAGCATCTGATAGGATCATTTTTTTAAGGAATGAAGTAAGAGAAAAAAAATTGGCGCAGACGTCACATATCCATCCCAAGTGATTCTCCGATTCGCAACTTCCCATCTTACCAAGCTTTGGAATCCACACACGATCCACCCTGTGCGGATACAAGAAATATATTATATTTTCTGGCCGTGCTTATCTCACGAGGGCGATCTGTTCTTTTACAGAGCAGTTTTTCACTTTTCTGCCTATCAAGTGTTTCCTGAAAGAAACGAGAGAGAAAAGGTAATTTTTTTGAAGATGTTGCTGTTGTTGTTTTGCCACATTAATTGAAGGATGGTTCAGACAGGACTGACACGCTGGAGAAATTTATGCTGTAATCGACAGAGACTTATCATCGTCTATGTATGTGGTGGAAACTCTTCTCTCTTGCCCGTCTGCTGAGACTAATGATTTTTTTTATATTAACCAGGTGAACACGCAGAAGAAACCAAAAACGTTTCGATACCCAGTAAAGAAAAGGACATATCTATCACATGCTGGAGGTGGGAAGATTCCTCTGTGACTAGTAGTTTCATGTTAAAAGAACAGTAAGGATCTTCCATCTGGGGTAGGTTCTTCTGATTCATCTCTGTTTTTATCATTCCCTGATTTATTTATTTTGCCTTTTGTTGGAGAAATCTTTCGTGGGTGAGAATCTTTTCTAGGTGTTGGGGTTGTGCCAATTGAGTCGACGCAGAACCGTGAAAGGATTTTGAGGTGGTCAGTTGTTTTTGCGAAGAGTTGTTGGAACTTTTTGAGTTTTCAGTAGTTTGTTTATTACATGATCGTTGATTTTGGAAGTCATTCGGTTATTTTTCCTGCAAACTGGGAGCATTGAAAGTGTATTGGAAATGGCCCCTGAATTCTTCCGGAAGACGTTTCTGAAATTTGTTTCATGAGTGCGATAAGGGATGTTCCAGGTGCGATTTTGTCGATTTCTCTGTATATATTTTCTCATGGAGGTCGCTGAAATTTTTTAGTTTTGAAGAGTTAGGGATTGTAGTTCATTTATTTTGCCGGCTCGATTCATGAGATAAACAGAGTACCTGTTGCAAGCATTTTCTGATGTAGCTACTCTTCTCCTATGTCTGTAGCGTGGCTTCTGGTTCAAGGATCTCAGCTGGAGTGATGCTCTAAATATACCAGGCAAAGTCTATTTATATTCTTCATTCAAGCAGGGAGTTCTGTGGTGTGTCTGCGTTATGCTTTGAAATTAAGCATATGGATCCAGTTCTTTAGAGTATGTTTGCTGAATTCTTTCATTGATGGAGACAATAAATCTATATTGTTCTATCAGCAATAATTTTTTATGGACGAACTGTTGATGCAGAAGACTCAATTAAGGTGGAAAGAGTCTCAAGTTGCAAGAGTATCAATACATCCTGTGTACATGGCAAACTTGGTAGAAAGGGTTGGTAGTGGAGAATGTTACTAATCGTGGTGCAAATTTCAGAATAAAGTCGATGAAGGCCTGAATTTTTGTGTCTTATATTACAAAAAGGAGGAGAAAAGGAAAAAAAGGAAGAAACAATAATCCAATGGAAGAATTGAAAGCTCCATTTTCTAGACTTCCTCGGCGAGCCACTTACCATAGTGGTGCCAAATTAGAGGCTGCCAACAGGCATCAGCTCACCTTACCAGGCATAAAAAAGAGAGGTCAAGGAAGTCGTTCATGGATACAAATTGATCAGGATGGAAATTCACAAATTGTTGCATTAGATAAGGCTTCTGTAATGAAAAAATGCAACCTACCTGCTAGAGATCTTCGGCTCTTGGACCCATTGTTTGTGTATCCTTCAACATTATTAGGTCGTGAGAAGGCAATTGTTGTAAGTCTGGAACACATTAGGTGCATAATTATGGCAGATGAAGTCATCCTAATGAACTCCATGGATGGTATAGTTCTTCAATATGAGTCTGAACTCTGCAGGCGGCTTAAAACACGGACTGATCAAAGTGGTAAGACTAAGAAGAACTTTCTTTTTCACTAGATTTTGACATTCTCCTAACACCATGATCACACACCTAAACTGCATGCTAGTTTGGAACTTCAGGAAATTTAGGATGTTGTACCTGTTTTTTGCATCACAGCTCGTAAGAAACAAATAGCTAATGGCAGTTAAAATGCTGTCATGGTAACATACCTGAAAAACATTAAAATGCTGCCATGGTAACATAAAATTATGCATGTGTATGCTTACAGCTAACTGACGTATGTTCAGATGACTTGCCTTTTGAGTTCAGAGCACTGGAACTAGCTTTGGAGCTGGCTTGTATGTCTCTCGATTCTCAGGTGCATTGAGTACCTTTTGTTGTTGGGTGTTTTTGGCTAAATTCTTCTTTTGGTGATAAGAGGTCAATTTACCTAATACAGCAGATTAGTCAAGCCTGAAGCATTTCAAGAAGTGGTCCTTTTAGTTTGTTACTTGCAAGAATTTGAACCTCAGTTTTTTGCCTATTTTGAATGCCCACAGCATCTAGGGAGCCTCCTTGGGTGGCCGCAGCATGCAATAGGCAGCCACACCATGGTTTACTTTGGAGCAAGAGCAATGGGGAAACCTCTATAGTTGATTCAATACTCATAGCATTTTCAATGGATGGTTAAATTTTGGCCCCTCCATCTGCTAGATTTAGTCACTGCCATTCATGCCTCATGCAGGGGTTGCAAGCTTCCTTTATTTGGCCTCCTTATCTGCTGTAATTAGTAACTTGAATTCATCCTTCAAACAGAGCTGCAATCTTCTTACATTTGAGCCCCTTACACTTAGTATGTGACATTCTTGCTTCTAATATACATTTTTTTTTTGCCAATGGTAGCAGGTGACGGAACTAGAAATTGAGGTTTATCCTGTTTTAGAAAAATTAGCATCCTCCATTAGCACGCTGGATCTTGAACATGTCCGCAGACTCAAAAGCAATCTTCTCTCCTTGACTCGCAGAGTTCAGAAGGTATAAATGGAGCTGTCAATTGGTTTCGTGTTAAACTTTACTGGTAGACTGGTCTTCTCTAATATAGAGGCCTCATTCAATCAATTTTGTAGGTTAGAGATGAGATAGAGCACCTCATGGATGATGACGGGGACATGGCTGAAATGTACCTCACAGAGAAAAAAGTGAGGATGGAAGCATACTCATCTTCTGATCCATATTGTCAAAGCTACTCTTCGGTTCCTACTGTGGTGTCAAAATCTGCACCAGTTTCGCCTGTTGGATCAATGGGTGAATCATATAAGCTTGAGAGGACATCTAGTAAGAGCTCAAGCAAACACGGAAGTTTTAGAAGCTCATCCAATAGCACTGAACACATTGAAGAGCTTGAGATGTTACTGGAGGCATATTTTGTTGTTATCGACAACACGTTGAGCAAACTACTTTCGGTAAGACATGAAATCAAATAAAAAGTTTCGGTAAGACATGGAATTAAAAGTTTCTTGATTTATGCAAGATAACCCATATTTTCTTTATTCATGGCACAGTTGAAAGAATTCATTGATGATACTGAAGATTTCATCAACATTAAACTGGTAACGATCTACTATTGGGTTTTATTTTGAAACATTTCTGAACTACTTGTATAACCATTTTACTTTCATTTTAATTTCTTATGTAATTTGCTGAAGAGCAGGATAATGTTCGGAACCAGCTGATCCAATTTGAGTTGCTGTTAACTGCTGCAACTTTCATCTGTGCAATCTTTGCAGTTGTAACAGGGATCTTTGGGATGAACTTTACACCCCCGTTTCTGGACGAACCGGATAATTTTAATTGGGTCCTCCTTGTGAGTGGTATTTTTGGTGGAGTTCTGTACTTAGTTTTCTTGGTTTATTTCAAGTACAAGAGATTACTGCCTTTGTGAAAACATTAGCAAGGAAATTCAATTTCTACATTGACTCCATTATTTCCCAGATTCATTGTTTTTATTTTTTTATTTTTTTTATAAAGATGTATTTATATTAACAAGAAACAAATTACAAAAGAGGAGGGTGCATATCCCTGCCAACAAACGATTGTAGGGTAGCTTCTTGCTTGGCAAACACGTCTGTTGCCGAATTTGCGGATCTCGGAATGTCAGACCAAATACAAGATAAAATTGAAATAATTTCTAGAATCTTTCGAAAGATGTCCCAATGGCGCTACAAGGGAGGGGATGCACACTCACACCAACCAATGACCACCTTCGAGTCCCCTTCAATGTGAAGGGGACCGTTGTACTTGTCTCTAAAAACACGGAGCCCGTTGAAGAGGCCATGGAGTGTAGCTGATGTAGTATCGGATATTCCTAAAGGGCCGGTATTTGAGAAAAACTGATTATGGGAAGGATCCGAAATAACACCTCCGAAGTCAGAAATCCCAAGATTACCAAGAGAAGAGCCATCAAAGTTCAACTTGAGGTAACTGGATCCTGTCAGAGTACAAATGATCAGTAACTAAAGAATCACATTATCTCTTCACCATCATGTTTTGGGTCTCTTTCTTTTCCTATAGAAGAGCAAATTTCGAACATATAAGAGCTTCGTTTTCCTGAACATAGAAGATAAAATGATGAAAGGTATTTCTGCTTCATTATGAAACATGAACAGTAATCTTTGGACTGAAGCAACAAATGATGCCACCAAGAATGCTGACCTTCATACTTTTCCTGCCCTCTACCAACATTTGAAAAACAGTGTGTTGTCGTCGGCTAACAGTACTTTTATTCTTTTCCAAATCTCAATCAAAAGCAAAGAATTTCTCATTTCATCTTATTTTCCAAATAAATACAAACTATAGAAAACCACCAAGGGGACATATATAAACCCATGCACAGTATGTTGGAGCTGTCCATGAAAATGAATTTCATTCACCCTATCAGATTTTCTACCCAAAAGAAAACTAATCAGATTTGAGGAAAGAAATAAGAATTGTTAAATGCGTTTTAATGGATCACAAACCAGATGAGTATTGTGCAAGAAGAGAGCTTACCTCAGCTTTAACATATATCCCAGCACATATTAAGAGTTTCCAGAACAGATTGCATGTACAACCAAAAAAAAAAACACCGATAAAAGAATTACCCACTCGTCAACTGACTTGGGGGAGTAGATTGATCGACTAGCTTGATTCTCTGTTAAGTTACTGAGGCACACTCCTCTCTTAGCAAGTTATGGTGATAAAGTAAAGATAGCCAAAGACAAGGTACAACAGGTGATGGTATTTTGGTGCTATCTTTGACGAGATAAAGGTATGAGTGCTTAGTCCATGTATCATAGTCATTTCTTCTTGGCCAACACAGAAGTGGACACTGTTATTAATAGAAGTGCAACAAGCATGCAATTGGCATCTAGGTTTTTTCCTTTCTCTAAACTAGTATATGATTAACTGGATTGCATAACTGTATATTCATCCTAGTTCATCCATGATACTCTTTCATAATGCAGCTGCCTAAAGCATAATTAAGTTCACTTGGCCTAAAGCATGCAAAATTTTCCTTTTTGAAGTTGGCAGAGAATGAAAAACATGTGTGATTTTCCTACATTTTATAGGAAAAGGATAGCAGAAGACTAGGAAGAACCCGTTTTTTCTGATCTAATGAATTGTAGTTATGGCGATACTTTATTTATGTATTCCAGCCAATCATAATATACCTTTTCTAGCAGAGATGCTGACCAGATAATTAAAACAAAAAGATTGGATAATTGTATTCAACTACTTTCACTTTTCCAAATAAACAAGACAACATTATTCAAGAATAGCAGAATAACGAAACCAATTTCTACGGTGTTTTCTGGTCCTTTTGCAAAGAGATCATCCTGAAAATTAACTTTAGGAATTGATCTAAATCACAATAAAATCAGTTGCAGCAAATGGAATCAAATAATTTAGGGCACAATGAGAACAACAGATAGATATGAAGCAAAATAAACAGACAATCCAGTATGGACATGTTGAATGAAAATGCCAATCAGCATTACCCATTCCCCAGTATGCAAAACAAATCTATTTAAACAATAAAGCAGCCCTGGAGCAACCTCCAATAACTAAAAACTTCCACTCCTGAACATCATCAAATGCTCTGAACAATGCACAAAAATATCTGTAACAAGATAAAGTGGACATGTGGAAAGAGAAGGCTAATCAATATGGCCCGGCTTCTATAGCTAAGAAAACTTTTATAAAATGCTCCAGGAGCAATCTTTCACAACATACATCTATTGCTACAATTTGCAAAAGAAAAATAAAAAACCTCGTTTTAGAACATCACCAGATGTACAGAACATTGTACAACAAATGTCTCTAATAAGATTCGGGTCAAGAAGTAAAAGACAACACCTAGTATTATAGAAACAGGAAGGGCTGGCAACGCCTTCCTACAAAATGCAAGAAGCATTAAGGTGATCCCAAGACCAGCAATAATTGCTAGATAACAAGCATAAACAGTCATAAGGTCATACATAGCTGCCCTTCCAACTAGTACACTGTAAAATATAAAGTCACCCAGACCTAACTTTATGGCCCCTGAAGAACCTAATCCGATTCCTTCAACTTCCCTGCTTTCACCACTCAAACCCACTTGTCCTTCATTTTGAGTAAGTGATCTTCCCACGCTGTGATCTATCAATGGCTCTGCTAGCTCAGAAATGGACGAGGTACCACCAGACTCACTTGCAGGTCGAGTCACTTCCGTGCTAACTACTGTGACATGGGTCTCTTGAACATCAACAGATGGTAAGTCCTCAACAGTCAAATTTGTATTCGAGCCCGAATTAGAGGAAGCACCATCTCTTCGTTCTCTCCACACTCTCCTCTCCACTCGGCCAGCAGCCTCATGGCGTGTAACAGGCCTGGCCTCGTAGACTAATGCAGGTATATCTTCATCCCTTGATATTGCAAGCTCCACAAGAAGTCTCAAGGGTCCATAAGGCAACAAAACAGCAGCTAGATCATACAATGCCATAGCTACCAAAAGCACCCAAGTAGTCCACTCAGGCAACATCGTAAACCAATAAGCCACCAAAATCCCAATCACCACCAAATACCCTTGTGTCACAATAATCGGCATTTTCGATGCAAACACAGATACGACGCCAACCACAGTGAAATTGAACAACACAATAAGAAATGTGATACAATCCACCGGAAAGCCGAAATCTTTAATCAGGACCAGCAATATTTCACCGCCCATGAATCCCAAAACAATAAAAGCCGAGAAACCCATGTAGAATTTCAGAAACCTGATGCATTTGAAGTAGAAGAGGAGAACCAAAAGGAAAGTAACCACAGTGACAATCGCCACGAAGACCAAGGAATTTAAAAGGGCACCTGTGAAGTTGTCCCAAATTGAAGCAGATTCATCCCCAGAGTACACTAACGTGGCAATTGTGGGAACATAATCGGACGACAAATCGGTAGAGCTATGAAGTGTGGTGACCAAAAGAACTACCAGGAACATGCAAATGGAGACGGGGGCTATGATCCTGTTGATTTCTTCCCCAAGAGAATCGAGAATCGAAACACGTCTTGCGCTTTGATCCACGGACATTTTAGATTTCTTGGCTTTTTCTGGGGTTTAACAGAGATTCAGAAAGCTCTCCTCTAAATTCCCTTCTCTGTCGCTCCCCCGATTCCGATCATCGGATGTTCTTCAAGTCGAGCATGGCAGCCGTGGTTGTCGGAGACGAAACGAAACTGCTCAGCACCTTTTATTTAGACAGCCCGCAGCATATCCAACCAGTGGCGATCCCAGTCGCAGACCTAAGCGGGCCCCATTGAAACAAGTGGGCTCCACACAGTGATGGAAGGCTCTCTCAGAGATGGATCCAGATCCCACGATGGATGCTGGGAACTGGGACGAAATTATTGCACACAAGAAGGCTATTTTTCCGACTCAGCCGACCTCCGGTGACGCCAGAAAAGTTCCTTACAGTGAGAAGCTTGTCAGAGCCATTTGAGTTTCAAGTATTATTAATCCACTTCCTTGTTTGACAAATTTAGTTATCTTCTCAGCTTCTCATGTTAATGGTTGTCACGGTTTGCTTTGCCAAATGGATGTATACAAATGGCAATGAGACGATCTTTAATCTGACGACACATAACCGTCCCAGATTCGGACGATCCAGATCTGTTCGAGGTCTCCATTATAAACCCTGCTGCGGGGTCGTCTCTCTTCCGCGCATAAAACCTAGCCAGGGTTTTAGTGGAGGAAAGAAGAAAGTCGGTAGACGAACCTCTTAGAAGGTGCGATTTTTTCCTCTTTCATCTTTACATTTCTTAGGGTTCCTGTTTCTGAAACCCTTCTTCAGATATCAATTTCCTTTTTTTTTTTTTATGTGGGTGGGCGATAGAGTGATTCGTGATTACTGATGGAAGTACTTGCGTGCTGTGATAGTTTTTTTTTTTGTTAGAGGATCCGTAGTAGCTGGATAATTGTTGTTAAGTTAACCTGTATTACTAATTTGTTATTCTTTTTACTGTTTGTGTTGTGTGAGGTTGTTGATGCGGTAACTAATTGGAGTTTGTTGCTGATGTTGATGAAGTTTTTTTTGGGTTACTTATCATTGATAATACGTTTTAAAGAGGTTTCGGGGTTCTATTTCTGCCTTTCAGGCTGTGCTAGTTCTTATCTGGGGCCGTATTAGGTTTGCGAGCCGGTCGGTGTGCAGGTGTAAAATTTAAAGCATTTGTATTTTGTTTGTCAACCTTTGCACCTTATCAAAGGGTTAAATGCCATAACGTTGAGAAAATTAGAAAGTTTATGATTTGGATGTGTTCACTTCTTTACTATTATGTGTTGGATGGTCATTTGAGAATTGCGAAACAGATAGTTTCCATATGTTGTGTATTTTTATCCTTCTGTTTTGGTGGGGAGTGGGGTTTTGAGTTCCATTAGCTAGATTGTCAGTTGATGATATGACTTGCGATCTCTTCTTGTTGGCTACCCTTTGGTCAGTGATGCCAATCTACTTTTTCCCTCTTCCTTCAGGTTCCATAAATGGCTTTTGCCAGTAAAGTTGGAAGTTTACTTAGAAGGACAGTTGGCCAGTCCTCATCCACTCCGTCATTATACCAAGCAATAAGATGCATGTCATCTTCCAAGCTCTTTATTGGAGGTGTGTGTTTCACTTAATCTCGAACACATCTAAAATAATCTGCATAGTGTAACATTCTAATGGTTTTCATTGTAGGTCTCTCTTATAGCACGGATGATATTAGCCTTAGAGAGGCTTTCACAGGCTATGGGGAAGTCATTGAAGGTGAGCGACACTTATTTCATTGAACCTATTGTTTTTTTTCCCCTAGATATAGGTGCAGTGCTGACATAGTTGTACCGCAGCAAGAGTTATCATGGATCGTGAGACTGGGAGATCAAGAGGTTTTGGATTTGTTTCCTTCACCTCTAGTGAGGAGGCTTCTGCTGCCATCTCTGCCATGGATGGAAAGGTAAAAAGTAATTCTGTGTGAGCTTAATTGTAAATACTTCAGTTTTTCTTGATAAAGATCTTTAGCACAGAAAAAATTGGCTATTTGATTATGGTATTGGATTCAGCTACCAGAATTTGGAGTAATAGGTAGCTGATTTTTATCTTCTGGTCAGTAAGTAGTGCAGTAAGGGCCTAGTAAATTCAATGTGGATTGTATGCTGCTCTTATTTGAAGGAAATTTGGTCACTATGTTTTCTTCGAGAGACAAAGCTATTATACAATGGAAACTGTATGTGAGATAACAATCCTGTAAGGAAAGGAAACTGAGAATCACTTTAGAACTGTTGAACTTCTGCATGAACTCTAAGGAAAGAGTATAAGACATTTAATCTATAATTCTGGTCAAAGATTCTGGCTGATGTACTTAAACCTTACTGGTGCTGTTGTTGGCAGGATCTTCATGGCAGAATGGTGAGAGTGAATTATGCTACTGATCGGACCGGAGGTTTCCGTGGTGGCGGTGGTGGTTATGGTGGTGGGGGCTATGGTGGAGGTGGTGGTTATGGAGGTGGAGGCAATTATGGTGGTGGAGGTGGTTATGGAGGTGGAGGCAATTATGGTGGTGGAGGTGGCTATTCTGGAGGCAGCCCTGGTGGTAACTATGGGGGTGGTGATGTGTATGGTGGCAGTGGCGGAGGTGGCTATGGTGCCCCACCTAGCAGTGCTGGTGGTTTTGGTGGTGATAACTTTGGAAGTGGTGGCAGTAGCTATCCTGGGGGTGGTGCCGGTGGGTATGGAGGGCCTGTTGGTGATGGTGTAAGTGGAGGCTATGAAGTTGCTGGAGGTGGTGGTGGTGGGAATGACAACTTCCCTGCTAATCTGGCCGGAAATGACAGCTCTACAAGTGGCATTGGGTCTAGCAGTTTCGGAACAAATGCTAGCAGCAACTTTGGTGATGATAAACAAGGAGGTTTTAAAGATGTGAACCAGGACTTCGGTTTGGAAGAGAGCTTCAAAGATGACAATGACGAGCCTGATGATTTTGCCAACAGGCGAGCGTGACGAAGCACGATTAATTATATGGTTTAGTGAATTATTCCACCGTTGATTAAGAGCATAACTGTGGTTTTGATAGTGGTTATGAACAGGTCTAAGTGTCTTTTTCGCTTTCTGTTCCATTTGGTTGTTTTACCCGAATTCCAGCTCTGCACATCGGTTGAGCGAATGATGATGGTATTTTACTAGAACGATACATGAATTGTGTAGATGCTTTTAGTTACTCATGCAAGTGCCATTCTACTGTTTTTAATCTCAAATTCGACTTTATTTCCCATCTCATATTCGTGAAACTATGATCAGAAGTGCACCCTGTATAGCTTTCTGACATAGTTGCTTTGAAGTCATATGCTGGAAAAGGTGATGAGAAAATTATTAGGCAGAGCTTGGGAAGTAAATCTTCTCCATAACATTATATCTTCGAAACAGAAGTCTTAGCCGCACCCAATGAAGGCTGCATACAGAAATCTTTGGAGCAGTTCTACTAGAAAAACAGGGAGACTAGAATCTCTCTTTTATCTTTGTATATCCAAGGAAATAATTTTCATTCTAGTGATAACTGTTCATCCAGTGTTCGAAGCATTTTCTGAGCGTTTAAAACAACAGGAGAACCTTGCCTTGTTTTCTCTACAATCTGTTTTATCAATAGTTTCCCAAGCTCATCGTCTTCCTCTTCCTCTTCCTCTTCCTCACTTTCAATCTTGATTTGTTTATAGTCAAGCTGCTCTAAATCCCTTTTCTCAGTGTCTTGTAGAAGTATATTGCCATTATCACCAACCCCAATCTGATCATAAAGTAAGCTGCGATAAAATGAATACACTTCTGTATTTTCAATCTGCTTATTTTTACTTTTTGCAGCTGGTGGTGTCCCCTGTACTTCTGCAGTCTTCATGAACTCATCGTATGCTTCATTATATGCATTTAGAGCATCGCCAGATAGATTCATAAACAAGGGTTGAACCATGGAATTGCCATGGTCCATCACAGTTGGGCTTCCTTGAGTAGAAGACGATTCAAAATCACTGTATGACATATCTCTGTTAGAGTTCATCTTCTCAACTTCCATCAAGTGCAATTTCCTTGTGGTGTATTGCAGTTCTATCTCTAGCTCTGCAATGTGCTCTTCAAGCCTTGATTGTATGAGTTCATGTAGACGCAGGCTCAATTCTTTAGGCGACACAGCATTCTTCCCAGGTGGAGTACAATTGGTGGAGCTGCTGCCTGTGTCATGATCTGGGTCATGGACGTGGTTGAAGTTATCAGCTTCAAGTTCTCCTTGAATAAGATCACCAACCAGATCTGGATGGATCTGCATGATAAAAGTTAATAAAGATAAGAAAAAAGTGCCATTTTTTAAAAGAAAAATTTAGCTTAGAAACAGATAAACCACACCAAGGATGGGGAAATGAAAGTATGGATTCTCTTTTCTTTTTCAAATTAGTAACACACCAAGAGATCTTTGTGCTGTGAACTAAAACATAAGGAAGAGTAAACCAATGTCACATCGTTACTATTCATAACTGAACACTTGTAGTAACTCATGAGAAGCGGATAATGGCATCAGAGCATATCCAAATAGTGGACTAGATCTTCATCAGAGGATTTGCATTTGTTGTGAGGATACAAAAGAGAAAATTTTGCTTTTGACTATCAATTACACAATGTACAGTGCACCCCTTTCGAGGCGAGACTTGAAACCAAAGATTAAAAATTCAGCAAAAGAAAAAATTGAAATAAATAATTATTCTGCCACAAGCTGATCACAGTGTCTATGGTAAATGTATGAGACTTTCATTTAGAAACAAAGATAATGGATTTGATTTTTTTTAAAAAAAAATAGAAGAAAAAATGTGAATTAAGACAAGAAAGGTAGAAATTCCTTTAAACTATTTACCTATTATTAAAACAACTAGAATGGTTAGTATTGTTCTTGAATGATAGCATGAATTTTAATATTATAAAAAAACAATTATTTTCCATCTGAAAGATAATTATACTTAAGGTTATTTACCTAAATATCCTTGGATTATTGCAAAATTATACATACTCTCTGAATATCATTCAAATCAGCTTCATACCCTTGCTATCAGCTACTGTCAATAAATTCTATGTCACAAAAAGAGACAGAGTAACCTTGTTGTAATGCAATATTCTTCATTCTACATTTGAGTCGATGAATCCACGCAGTCAATGTGGTACATAGCTGAATGACCCAATTAATAAAACTTGAGAGAAGCTTTATTATTTTACTGCAATGTAAGATAAGTTGGAGAAAAATATTATGTTCTCATTTTTTGAGTTTTTTCATCCCAAGGCTAGAGTGAGCTGAACTGATAGAATGACAATGGAATGGGAGAATATTTGTAGTATACAAGTAGTTGTTGAAATCCTAGGGGTATGTATTCAATTTTGCAATACTCCAGGGGTGTAGGTAATTAACATTTAGTTTTTTGAATATGGTAATTAACTTTTATATTGAACCAGTATTTGTGTCTGCTCATCTTAAGTATCCATGAGGTTAAACCCTTAGCTGCTTCCTGTTCCTGTCTTTCATTATGAGACTGTTTTTTTCCCTTTATCCTCCCACTAAAATTTTACAAAGTTAAAGCAGGACTTCTAAAAGAAAACTGGACGTTTTTCACTCATTTGCAATTTATGAAAAATTTGTTGTATTTTTCACTACTCTCCTGTTAAATAAGGTCATAGCAGTTTGAGGCTACAACTCATAAACAGATTCTCAGCAAGCATTTTGATTTTGCATCATTCACATTCATACAGAAATAAATTTAGAATAAAACTAAAGATGTTATTAAACATCAAAACAGGTGGTAGTTGGATTATTCATTTGAACCAGCCGGTCTAGTTTGAGCCATTCTTTCCTAAGTAATCTTGCCAGTGGTGATCCATAGAGATGGATAATAAGGGCTCAAATTTAAGCAAAATACCCAAAATGGATGGATCCAATCATGTGAAGTAGATTTGAATCCCTTTAAATCAACAACTGCAAAAAAAATTCTTTTATGAGTATTGCGCATGCTACTCTCTCTCTCTCTCTCTCTCTCTCTCCAACATACACACACACACAATATGATTGATTTAAAGGATGGGACAGATAATCTACTTGATTGGATTCTAAGAAAGGATTGAGCGCTAAAGTAGGCCAGTTCCATCCTTTTAAATCAGACAGCTCCAGCCAACAGTGTGTCTTATGAGCTAAAATTAGTTTGTGGAGGATCCTTTCAACTCCAATTGTTCTACTGATCTTTCTCTCTATAAATCAGATGTCAGACCTGCTTAACAAGCCATAGCAGGGTTGCATCAGTAGTTGACACAGCTTATATGAGCAAGCCCACAAAAAGTAGCTAGTAGTTTCCCGCTAGAGAAGAGATGCTATATTATTTCCTATCCATATCTTGAGTCAAACTGCCTAGTCAGATTTATGGCAAATGGGACTGTACTCTGTATGATTTCTCAAAGAGTGAAATTGAACAAGAGGTAAGGGCAGTCGACCATCATCAAGTATAGGATTTAACCATTGAATTTCCCTAGCAAGCTTGAAGAGACATGTGAGGCCATCAACGACAATGTTGAAGAGATGTGGGGATATTGGATTGCATTGCCGGAGACCCCTTGAGGTAGCAAAATATCCACATGCTCCTCCGTTGATAAGCACAAAGAATCGAGTGGAAGAAAGGCAGATATGGTCCCATTGCTTCCATTTTTCCCCAAACCCCATAATGTGAAACATAAGAATCAAAGAAGCAGCAGCTAACTTTGCTGAAAGCTTTCTCAAAGTTTAGCTTTAACATGATCATAGGCTTGGAGGACCTCCTAAAAGAATCAATTGATTCATATACGACCATAGGAGTGTCAAGGATGACTCTACCCTTTGATGAAAATGCTTTGCTCCTTGTTGATAACATGGTTCTTGACTTGCTTAAGCCTACAAGCCAGGATACGAGCAATGATCTCGTATGTCCCATAATCTGATTGGGAGATAATCTTTGATGGATTCAGCATTCTCTTTTTTCAAATAAGAGTGATGAAGGAAGCGCCATGGTCTCAGTATGTCATTCCTTTCTTGCGAAACTCATGGTCTGAACATCCTTATCAATGAAAGGTCAAGCACCTCTAAAGAATTCCCCATTAAACCAGACCAGGCCATATATCACATCATTATGTACTTCTTATAAAGAAAATCAAGACTGGATAGCCAAAGATATGCTGAATCCTATGAAGTTAAGTTCCAGATTTTTTTTTTAAAGTATTGCTAAGATCTAGATGTTAGAGCAAGAATGAAGACAAATTTAAAAAACCTTCTTCAATAATGTAGCGAAAAGGTTCCCATTATCATGATTATAATAATTTACTATTAAAGTATAGGGAAGAAAGTTGCTACTGACCTCACTAAGACCTGACAAACTTCTCTCCAAGCAAGCAGCATTCATGTTAAGCTCCAATCTCTCAAGTTCTGCTTCAAGCTCTGCTTCAATTTTACTTCTGAAATCCTCTTTTTCATCAGCCTTAGTACTAACAGAGGGGTCAATCATCTCTTGCAATTCCAAATATTCATTTGTCAGATCCTTAACGGTAAGTGAATCTTTCATATCCAGCTCCTCTTGTAAATCTTGGACCAAGTTCTGGCTCTGTTTCAATAACTCATTTAAGTTGTCCACTTCTCTTTTGTGGGTAACAATTGTAGATATAATCCCGAGCACAATCCCAGCACAAAAAGGAATCATACTGTCCACCGATCCTGGAAATAGTTTAGATGTTAGTGGGTCATCAAGAGGCAAGTGTTAAGGGTTAATTATGTATTACACTAGGATTTGCCGGCTTGACTGTATTGGTAAGAATAAGTCAGCACAAAAGAAGAAGATAGACATGTCTGTGATGTGATGGTGTTCTAGACATTCCTCCAATGTGAGTGAAGAAGGTACCAGTTGGCTATATATATTTTGATATCCAGTCTAAAGCAATGAAGATTTCACTATTGGAAGTGTGGTGTCTTCCTGCTTGGACAACAGTGATATGCTTTCTATGCATTGAAAATTCTAGCATAACACCATTCAGGAAAAAAAAAAAAACCTAAAACTGATATGATTCTTGAGCAGATTATATAAAGGACAAAAGCAACTGGGAACATAAATACCTTTTAGAAAATTCTGCTGTTTTGCACATATGATTACAGAGACTAAACAATCATGATGAAGCATTTACCTTGTGACCTGAAGTATTTGCCAGAGGAACTGACACTGGAAATGCTTGACCTTCTGTGCTTTACCTTTCCCCTCTGCTTTAGCACTTTCCTTGGGAGCTCTATCAAGCCTGCTCCATTTATATTTGGAGCACTATCCATAACATCAGTTTCTCTTAAACCACTCCCAACTGTCAGTTCTAACTGCTGCTTTGTGCTCTCAAAAGAAGCACATGAAAACTCAGTATTTGCCCTGCTAATTATTTGCTTTCCATCTGTTACAAGAAATGGGCTAATAGCACTATTTGATGTAGATGGCAGTGAACTGAAAACGTATTCTTCAGTCTCAAATTGTTGCTTGTACATCTGGGCAATCAGACAACTTTCTAAGGAAGTCATGGGTTTAACGGAATAATACCGGCGAGAACATTTACTGTTAAAAGATCTACTTTTACCAAATCCACTACCCATAGTGAAACTTCTTGGAGAGAAATCGGGCTGCCATGCGTTGGCTGGATACTTTGATGCAGAATCCAACTTGTCAGCAAAATCATGGTCATTTTCTTTCATTATGTTCTCAGTAAGGCCACTGGTGGAAGCAATTGAATAAGCTGGCTCAATATTTAAATGTGAAATATCTGAAATCATTTCGGCAGAATGAGCTGGAGTTTCCTCTTTATTTGGAGAATTCGACTCACTTATCTGCCGCCTGACTCGCCGGCGGAAAAGGCTTTCATCTTTATTCAGTTTACCAAATTCTGATCTTTTATGTGTAACCTCTTTCTCAGGTTTTGAGATGACATTAGATTTATCTTCAGTTGTGTTTCCAGAAAATGATCCTGATAAAACATCTCTGTCCTTCACCACATTCTGCCAGAACTTAGCTAAGTATCCAGCACCAGCAGCAGCTGCAACTACCCACGTATCCATAGTTCTCACTCTCCCTTCAGGAGAAAAGCTAACCAAGTTCAGAATGCCTCACAAGGTAGTTCTTCATTGCAGATCCCTAGCCTATACAAAGAAAAAGGGAAATGTAGAAAGACCAGGATAACTAGAAGTGGAAGAACAATTGAAGCAAACAACAAAAAAACAAAAGCAAAATCAGAGGAAGTGATCCACAAACAAATCAAAATACGAACTAAAACAAAAATGAGGTCTGTGAAGCTGGGCATAATATAAAAGAATGATAACTCAATAGCAAGAAACTGAGTACAAACGATGAATTGATTACATCTCAACTGGATGAAAAGGAAGATGCACTGAGATATTTTAATTTTTAAGATCAATGCGACAATCCAAAACCACTAAAAAGAAAAGAGAGCCAAAAAAAGTAGAAAAGATCCCAATCAAATGGTGAGCTAAAAAACTGAATGAGCAAATGCGCAAATGCATAAACACTGACGGAAACAGCATGAGAACACGAACTCAAAATCATGTTCAGAAAGACCTAAAGAACTTTTCTTTCCCAAGAGCAAACCCGTCAAAGTCTTTGAAAGCCAGCGGCCCAAAAAACAGCAACCCACAGAAGAAAAAATCCAGAGAACGAAAGGGAAAATGAAAATAACCCCAAATGTCTGTGGCCTTTCTACTGCAATTCCCATCATCAATATCAGTGTTTCGTTGAAACTTGACCCAGAAAAAAAAAAAAACATATCCCAAAAAAAACGCTTACTTCCCGTCTTTCCGCCAAGAAAGCCAGTCCCGTTTCACGACCCCGAGAAAAATCCGACATTCTATGTCGATAGCGGGTTAGATTCCTGGATTGAAGGACACCCTTTGCTGCATATCTACTTAGCAAGTACTTGTAGCGGACCTGTAGCAAAGGGTTGTAGCGCGAATGCAGAAGGCTAGTAATTTTGTCTCCCTCTTTTAATCTTCGAACAGCACTACTATGCAGAATTAGGTGTGTCTGGTAAAAATTCAAAAAATATCTGCTCTTTCAAGTTTAGAAGAAAGAGCCTTTTTTCTTCGTTTTTAATATTTCGGTAATCTTTGTTGGCAGTATCCAATGTGTGTTTCCTTTCCCTCCCCCGTTTCTCCATTTCTGTTTTCTAATCCCATTTGATAATCCACAACACGGTTTCTTCCTGGAAGAAGCTTACAATTTATAATTCAAAAATATTTTTCTTCTTGGCATACAGCGTTTCAAGATTTATCGATTTAACTAATTTCATTATCCCACTTCGGGCTAATTTATAGTTTCATTCACCCTTAATTACCATTGATTACAGCATTTAATAAAAATTATTTCAGTAATTAATATGAATTAAAGACCCTTAAACCTGAAGTTACTGTCTTGTTTAAAAGGCCAACCATCTAAGCGGGTAAATGTGATTTAATCTGGGTTATTTCATGTATCAAAATGGTAGATTTTAAAACTTTGCAGGCCTGCAAGTCCTATTTTGGTAGTTACGCCCAAATGCAGCAAGAAGCCATTGTTGTTTCTCTCTTTTTTTCCTTTTTCATGGCTTTGGAGTTTACTGGAATGGTGGTGAGTTTAATCTGTCGTTCTTACCCAATCCCAGTTCCCTACTTTCGCAACACTGATTCTTAGAAATTGAAGCTTTGAATGAGGAGAGAGATTTAGATGCATTTCCGCTTGTGATTCACATGTCTGGTTTGATCAAAAGAGAAGACTGTTCAAACTTCAAAGCAAGAGTTATTTAAGAACACTGTGGGTTGTTTGGATTATCAGCCATTGGGATTTTAAGATGAATTTTGACACTTACACTAAATCAAATTCTTCAAGAATAGGGAAATTTTTAAACAAAATAAAAAGGACATGTGGGAGGTGAAGGGATGAAGAAGAACAAACAGATTTGTCAGTGTTCAACTATCAATTTCTTCAACCACCATTTGGTACACCTATCATCTAGATGATTAAAAAGAAATTCAGTGTTCTTTAATATCTCTTTATGAGCTCCCAGTAATCAGAGCTTTAAATTATCGTAAAAATTCAACACTCTAACACCATTTGAGCATCCAAAAAGTGAAACCTGAAACTTTTGGTATTTTTATTGAGCTTGGGCAGTTCATCATCAGAGCCTTGTGGTATGCTGCAAGAGGAAGCATTTGCCTGAAAAGAAACCAGAGAAAGTAAAGTGGTTTGAATCATTTGATGAGGAGAGTTTCAACTTCCGAGTTGTTTAAAAGGCAGCAGAATCAAGAATCATTAGCCTGCATTTGAAAGCCAGCCAAGAGCATCATTTGGGTGATTAGTACAAGAAAATTGCTAAATCTGCTTGTTATTATAAGGAGTTAATGATGGTTGCTGGTGTGATACCGTCTCATTAGTTCAAGTACAACAAATTGGAGTCAGATTTTAGGAAAGTTAAACCATACCTCACCACCTTATTCCCAAACCTTCTCCTCACTTAGGACCTGAATCGGTAGCTCCCTATCTTGAGTCGGATAAGGAGTCGGTTCGACTCGCCCAATCCTCATACCGAGTCGCCTAATAAATTTTTATTGGGTGAATTGGGACTCGCCTTGACTTGGGTCCTGACCTGCCTAACTCTCATTATCCAGATTGTAGATTTAGCTACAAGAGATCAACCTTAACCAGCAAGATCAGCCTGAGAACTAAACTGACTGAATGCTCCTGAATGGCAATTTGCACTACTTGGTGCAGTAGGCGCCATTCTCTCAGGGACGCAGACTTCTCTTTTGGCCTTTGGGATCAAACATTGCCTCTGTGTATTCTACTCTGTTGACATACACCGAATTGAAAGAATTTCCCACATCTTTTCCGGTGGTATAAGCCCCTGACATTGTAAAACGATCCCGAACTCTGGGCTCAGGTTTTGGCATTCTTGAGAGGCAATTCTGAACCAATTCTATTAAGACTTAAGTTTGTTTCTGAACCAATTCTGGAAGAAGGAATTTTCTCCACCAAATCTGTACAAAATAATTGATTGAATTTAGACAGTTAATCTTATTCAGGAACAAGCTCATTAACCAAGTTTACATCTACGAGAAAGGATTCTCACTGCTTCTGGCCATGCTTTTCAGAAAAAAGAAATGAAAAAAAGTCTGATAAATCTGGTGTTCTCGTTGATGTTTTCACTAATGTTCCAAAACATTTTAAATAAAAAAACCTTAAAACAGTTCAATTAGATGAGCACAGATTTTTCCAAATGAAATGGCACTCAATTTGCCATAAGAATCATTTCCCTTTATTTATTTTCAACATGTTATTCTGTGAAGTTCTAAGAGATCTTTGAGGTGATCACTCACAAACTTATTTCATACACTGATATTATTCATCTAAGGCCTACATAATTTGACCCTTTTCTTGACTAATAAATCAGTGCCACACTGCAAAGACCAATGATCCATAGACTAGATTAAAACATTTATTGAATGCTGACTGGACTATTTTTTTGAATTACAGACTGAATTCCACACCACTTACTGAAGACAATTTTTTCTTTTAAAAGAAAAAGGATATTCAAGAGGCCAGAGTCTGTCTTGCGCAACTGTCCACAGTGCAGACCAAAATGTCCCGATAGTCACGAGAGAGGGTGAAAGAATCATACACCTTTCCATCTCTGCTCTTCTTGTATTCAAGCAGAAGCCTAGAATGATCAAATGCAGTCAGCTTTACGAACCCAAAGTCACGGTCCTTGTAAATGCTCCATCTTGTTTGGAGAGTGGTAAAATCTCCAAGACCTGCACCTCCCCCGCCGGCAACGACATGGATTGTTCCATTCAAAGGACCAACGTAGTTGTATTTTTCATTGTTTGTACAGATGTTCTACAGCAAGCAACATGGAGAAGTTCATAAAGTTGCAAGATGATAATTATTGGCTTTTCTTTCACACGAGTGAAGAAGTCAAATTGAGTGTCACTCAAAAGAGAAGTATGCTATTCATGAGCATGGAATCAAATGCTTTTGATGAAAACTTGGTATAAAGAAAAAAGGAGCTGATAGATTTGGCTTATCTTTAAATTGGGTTTGTCTTCTTGGACACAGAAATTTCGCAAAGCATGCTAACATCATTTTTTTGCCCTTCGGAAGTTTACAACAAGAGATGTTTTTCAAATATTCATCTCAAGAATTTTTTGCAAAATTTTCAAAAGGGTCTTGATAGCAGAGAATTTCCATTTATATAGAAATTTTTGGCAACAAGAACATGCCAATGAAAAAAAATTGACATGGAGAAACCAGTATGATGCAAGAGAATCTCAAAGTGTACCTGGTAGATTGGACATGTTCTTTCGTAGCTGTGGACATGCCCATACAAGGCAAGATCAACTTTGTACTTCTGCCAAAGTCCTTGAAGACTCTCTCTCCCCATGGGCTCTGCAAAAGACCCATCCAGAGCATACCAATTATCTGAAGAGTACCCTAAAACTCTATGTGCAAGGAAGATAAGCCATGGCTGTTTACGTCTGTCTACTGTTGCAAAGCATTCTTCGATAAATTTATACTGCTCAGTCCCTTCTCTCCAATCATGTTCAGTGTTAGCTACACAGAATCGGAACATACCATAATCTGTTGAGTACCTGTAAATAGCATTACAAAGTGCACCCATTATAAAGATGAAAATTCAGTAAGAGTAACATTAAAGAGCATTTGCATATCTAACAAGACTTGCTTTTGCAAGCCAAAATGAGAAATCGGGATCCCACATGTTAGGTGATTAAACTTTTGATTCTGTTCAACAACTGGCAACGCAGAGCGACTCTCACTCTCTTTAATGAACATTGTATTAGAGAGAAAGAAAGAGCAAATAGAGAGAGAGCTATATACATAGATAGATTATATATATATATATATATATATATATATATATATATAGAGAGAGAGAGAGAGAGAGAGAGAGAGAGATTTAGTGAAAAAATGGTCAAAACAGCATCAATATTTTTTGGATCAACATCCATTTATAGCATACATGAACTATTTAGTATATTTGTTCATGAACTATTTAGTATATTTGTTCTTTTTGTACCAGTATTTGGCCCGATTTTCAGCAGGAACATAAAACATGGTTTCAGCTACGACACCACATTCTCCACCTGAATCCTTATATCCATAGAAGGATCCTGATCCGGGCCAGTCACGTTCATGGTTACCACTAGAGTGAAAGAAGACAAGATTAGTTTCTATAGCTATCAAAGATATCTACGCAGAGACCTCACACAAAGTTGAGGAAGGCCAACCTTGCTGTCATATATGGAACAACTGAAGCAATGGGCTCCACTTGTGCTGTAAATTGGTCCCACTGTGAGATATATCCATTTGCGTAAGACAAATCTCCAATATGGAAGACGATGTCGTAATTCTTCACATCCCGGATAAGCTGATCAGTAGTATTCAAAGAGCCTGGTTGATAATTGTTGAACTCATTTGAACCATCACGTTCCCCCTGAAATAAATAAATAATGCATACACTGACAAAGGTTTAATTCAATATCAATCAGGTCAAACTCACATAACAACTGCAAAAGGGAGTCTAGCTTAAACTGTTCTAATCAGACGAACTTTATTGGTCTGGCCAACTTGGAAAGTTTTTTACTGGCATATGTTCCAAAGGAGTTCTTTTGACTTTATTTTGTGTTTTTGTTTTTGTATTTTCTGAGACGAAATTTCGAAATACCAACCTTTCCCATATCACCAAAAATGATTACACGTTGAAGAGAGTCCTGCCCAGGGAAAGGAGATGCCTTAAAATGATAGGTCCGGCTCCAATCATATGATCCATTAGATAGTTTGTGTCCCAACTTGTATGTGTACCTGGATTGAACATGACTGGGTTAAGAATCTATAAAAACAACTAGAGAAAAACTAAATTTCTGGATATTTTAATTTTTAAAATCAACAGCATAGAAGCCTTATGAGAAATGATTCAGACTCAAATGCAATCCTGTCTCATAAAACACAAATCTGAATCCAACATAAAAAAATCTACTGGTTATGATTGCTTTTACATTAAATTCATATGTGAACATAAAAGTACTGACAAAAAAATCAACCTCTAAACCTTAGCTAAGCTTACTTGATATTACTAATATGCAATAGACGCTGTAATGTCACAGTTAGAAACCAGTTACCTAAAGAAGAACAAGCATGGACACCAGTTAAAGACAAACACTAGGAAGGAATTGATAGAACATACACTGCATTTGGCCACAAATCTTTCAGAAAGCTTGTATGTACGAATCCTGGATCCCGCCACCCAACAGTCCGTGCTGGTGCACCTGTACAATTAGAAAAAAAGGAGTGGCTAAAATACAAATTCAAGTTAATTCAAACTAATTTGTAATATATAAATTCAAAGAAAGGAAAAACAAAAATCCATACCACACATGCTGTTACGAGTGAATGTCAGGGTCCCAGCTGGGGAGCAAATATGGTCTCCTCCTTCTCTACCCCATTCAACTAAAGGTTCTGCTTCATCGATACTGTATCCACTAGTCCAAGTTACTGTCATCTGGTTATCATCCTATAGAGTCAGTTCTTATTGCCTTCACATTTATTTTTTAATTACATAGAGACTTGAAATTTAACCACCTACGACAGTACAAGTATTTCAAAAAGTATATTGCAGCATTGAAGTCTTATAATCTAGTTCAAGGATTTAATGATCCAAACAGTCAATAATTAAGAGAAAGAAGAATTACCTCATTCCAAGACTTCCCTTGTGCCAGTCGTGGGTAGAGAGGAGCCCTGGGATTTGCAAAAGTTATTCTATTGGACACAGCAACGAGCTTAGGCTGTAAGAGCAGTAACATAAATCAAGTTAGACCTAACAGAATGAAAATATAAAGAGTAGATGTTGATAGAGTAGCTAAAAAACTTGGATATGGACATACGTTTGACAGCCCGCCAGAAAATAATGCAAATGCAAAATCGGATCTTTGGTTGATCAATTGAAGTTTCAAGACTCCTCTTCCTGTGCTCCTGTAATCAGGGCTGGAGTAGTTTGCAAACTGGTACTGCAAAAGAATTACATTTCATTACTTTCATGCAGTTGTCTCTTTATCTAACGACAGAATAATATCAAGGGATGAGACCTCTTCACAAACCTTAATTGGTGCAGTACACAAATATGGACTTTGATCCTTTGTGTTCTCAGGTTCACAAGTTGATGCACTGAACAGTTCCAGAATTTCAGATCAAGGCTCATTATATATTTGGATCTAGTTCAACAGAGAGCCCACCTTTCAGACAAAAAATATATATCCTTACTTGAAATTTCCTGGAGAGAATACCCCTATCCAGTCATCATCCGATGGGGTAGGCCAACCAAATATTACAGTCACCAACTCAGAATTTCCCCCCTGACACCAGTGTGTGTTAGTTTAAGGATTTTACACAGGTCAAATCTATGCTATTAGCTCTTAATGATGAAACTATAAGATGTCATGACAAGAAACTTTCAGAAATATATGAAAAAAGAAAAGAATATGTTAAACAGAGAAGAGAAATACAACCACGAGAAAGAGCAAAAGACATTAAGAAAAAGAAAAAGAAAATACACCATGCATGTCAGGTTACCTTGACCCCCATAACAGAAGGCCATGCCTTGACAAAGGCTGACTCGTGAATGGCATATGTAGCCTTATGAATAGCAACATTTGCAAGGGGCTGATCTCCAATAGATCTTGCCCCACTAAATCTCACAATGCCCACAAAAATTACGTATAAATTCAGCCAATGAAATTTCATCGAGCCAACCTGCAACAATATAATGGATAAGTGATGACAACAGCTAGAATAAGCAAAAGTCAGAAATCAAAATAAATTGGTATTGAACAATATCACCTAAGAAATTAAGAAGAAATTTACTTTAAAAACAACATAAAACCCAAAAATCAATAGAAGTCAACAAAAAATAGTGGGAAGACACATTCATGAGGAGGACCAACAAAAAACAAGACAATCGAACCAAGAAGCACGAAAAATCTACATTGATAGGCTTCCCAGTCCATAAAAGGTTGGAACAGGAGAAACTGGGTGACCAAAAAAGAAGAAAGAAAAATTACCCGCTCCTAGCTAATGAGTTATAAGCAGGTCCAAGAATAGAGAAATTAAGAAATAGTAGTTTCACTTCGAAGTTCCCATCAAAATACTCCTACCCAGTTCACAAAACTAAGATTTACATAGAAATCTCACAGACGAGATCACATAATCCACCCAGATTACTCGAACTGAAAGATCAACATAAATGTCAGAATCGAATATGTTCTAACAGGTAAGTGCACACAGCAAATAAGAAACGAACAGGGGGGTGCTAAAGAGAAAAATAAACAAAAAGCAGTCGAGAAGAAGAACAAATTTTGGGAGATTAAATAGATATCGAACTAAACCTTTTCCATCAACAGCTAATGGGTATATGTAACTTATTGATCATTTAAGAGCCGTTTCTACTTTGAGCAATTTAAACTTTTTCGGACCTTTACACCTGATAAAAAGAAGTCCAGAAGGGGCTGTGAGAATCAGAATCTATTAAAGCAGGCCTTCAAACTTTAAAAGGGTCCACCCGTATCGTCTCCTGGGGTAACAGGAATCCTCCAATTCAGCGTTTAGATTATTATTAGACTAGTTCATTGAATACGCACAAAGAAGCTTCCATTTGAAAGAAAACTCTCTGGACACACTCGGACTTCTCTAAGCTCAACTCACGAAACTAAAACTTCCGTGACTTAATAAAAGTGTTGCGTGCTTCTGACATAAGATTAAAAAAGAAGTTCAAAACTCAGAGACACGCTTAAACTGGAAATGCTAAAAGGCTTGAATATTGAAAGATTGATCGACCCTATCAAGCTTGAAACAGTATACAATGGGAAGCCAAAGAAGAGGAAGTAAAACCAAAGTGTCCTCGAAATAGCATAAACTGTCAAAACATTGTCGTAGAAGTCACCGTAAAAACTCGGACTCTACCCATTCAACGAAGAGTTCCAGAGAGACCCGTGTAATCCTAAACTGGAATAAAGAGACAACACCCCCTAAACAATGCAATAATCCTCTACAAAGATGAAAACCTGACCTTCGAGGAAGCCTTGAATTGGAAATTGGATATCAGATGTTTTGGTTCTTCGCGAACGACCCGAAATGAATATGCCATGCCAAAATCTCCTTCACCCACTTATAGAGGAAGGGAGTGAATGAGAAAAGCTTCGCAGAGATTACCTCATAGGAACTGCGTAGGCTTCCTTTTTAAAACGCTTCCGAGAAGGCATCCGCATTAGAATTATCTGATTGATTCCCACGCGCAAAAGATTAACTTGGAAATTTATTTTTTTTAGAAAAAAAGACGTCTGGGATTCGCTGAAGTCTCGAAGCTTCACCACTGATGTCCCTCTTCACAGCTTTTCAAGTTAGGGAGGGAAGCACAAGTGACGGTTTTTCCCCTTCGTGGCCTTTAGTCCGGTGGCTTCCCAAAAACACGGATAAAAGGTCAAAAGCAAAACCTTTTTGTGCATGGGTGAACGTGGATTCCAGTTGACAAAGTGGAGACAATTAGGGCAGGCAAATTCCCTGATCCTCCCAGCCTTTCTCATGGGGCCTCCTTCTCTGGGAGGCTTGTGATACTGTTTATGCCACAATGGATAAGATTAGGTGGACATGCATTTACAAAAGAAAGAATTTGACTATCAAATTATCTCATTTTCAAACATACCCTTTGTTCCCAACCACAGTTCTCTTTGTGCACTAGCGGTCTTTGAGGCCTTTTGGACACCTTCAATGAAATGTCACACTTTCTCTCATCTGTGACCTTTGCATCCCTTACCATCTGCTCTGCTTTATTTCAAGTTTCAACTGCATACAGGGGGGCACAACTCCCTGTAACAAAGAACAAAGATCAATTGCAGGTAGAAAGATTCATTCTAACAAGCCCCGTAACAAGGAACGCCTTTCCGATGTCTCATGGAACAAATTTTTAGAATCCAAAACGCACAAGGTAAGTTATGCCCGAAAAAGAGAACAAATTATTGAAACAGGTTGGATTCTGAGACGGGTTTGAAGGTACATCAAATACATTGCTGTGAATTTCATTACACATGTAAGTTACATCAATGCTATCGACTTTTCCAGCATAAAACGCTGCTATTGACAAAACAAAGAGTAAGGCTGCAACTTTTGCAACCATGCTACGGTTGGATTGCAAAACGAGTAAGCCCAAAAATCCGGCATCCTCACTTGTCGACCCACGGGTCCTGCAACATTGCTTGTCAGAGTTCTCAAGAGTAAGCTGTAAGCTGTAAGCTGTGGCGGTTTCTGAAAACAGTCACTGTAGATGTTTATAGAGCCAGTGATGCAATGAGAAAGTGCAAACAGCTTCTTTTGCTTGCCTACAAGCAACCTTTTGATGCTCACTGATCAACTCATACTGCCCAGAATGGCTTCGAAGCAGCAGTTTCTCTTGAATTGCTCCTGGAGGCATCTTCAACATTTTCCTCGTCTTCATCATCTTCTTCTCCATACTCTGCCAGCTTTGTCAGGATATCTAAAGTTTGATAGAATGTAAACATGTAAATTAAAATCAAGGTTGTCAGGATTGCTAATACAAGTGTTGAGCAGGAGCTACCAAAGTATAACACGTTCTTCTTGGAGTTCACGGGAAAAGAATCAAAAGATACACCACTCTTAAGCACAAGCACTATAGGCTATAACTCAGCCTAGAAGCTAGACCGCGCACACATCTCTTACAGGTTTTCGAGTAAGAAAAAACAAAAGACATTTAACAAGTTAAGGTTTACCACCTTAACCAAATGTCCTGAACGTATTTAAAGGCCATTTTTCATCCAGCACAACTAGACATTCACTTCATCTACCTAGGCATCTTCTAGATCAAACAAAATTTACCATATGAGAGGCAGATAGAGGTAAAACCTTGAGCTTTTTGAAAGAAAGTTCCAAACATGGTACATCAAACTAAACGAATTAGAGAATAAAAGAATAACTGCTTACGTCATTATGAAAGTTAGCCTCTTCAAATAGAACCTTGCAATGACGGATTTAGGCGATCAATAATAATAGAAACTAGCTATTGCGGAAAATTATTCATAAAAAAACTAGCTAAAAAAGCAATTAGCAATAACTGAAACAAAGGAACTATCAAATCGGCAAATATCTGATAAAGGAAACTATCTAATGAAGAAAATAACTACTAAAGGGCATTACCTAATTAAGAAGTAAACTTTAAAAGAAAAAAGCTACACATAAATCACTTATGAAAAGCAGTGACTGCGCATGTAGCCATCCAGTGAGTCCTTGTCTGTGCTTATAGACCGTAGCACAGCGACGGTCCCATGAAATGGTTGGACTCAGTGTACCCAACCAGTTCATTGGAATTGTACCAATGAGACGCACAGCAATGATGTATTAGAAATTTGCTAGCTTCTCTTCATGCTATATATGTATTATATTTGGAAGAGAATGCTACCTGAGACAGCATTAGCTGTTGGCCTCTTTGCCATAGATGTCTTCTCAACAGCTTTCAAAGGCTTTGCAAGAGATTCTGTGGTGAACTTCGGCACAGGTGGTGGAGGCAGAGACGTAAACTTTGGAGGAGGTGGGGTAGGTTGCATAAACTTCGGTGGAGGTGGTGGGGTAGGTAGCATAAACTTCGGTGGAGGTGGAGGTGGCATACTCCTTGGAGGAGGAAGCATCATCCCATTAAAATCTGTCTGGATCAACTTCTTAGGAGGTGGCATATTTGACACATTTCTCATGCTTGGATCCTCAGAAGTAACACCTGGCTTAAGAAACTCTGATCCTGGACATAAGTTCTGGAAAACCAAATCCAACATCCAAATCCCTTTAATAAGTTACCATTAAACTCAAAAAACAAGAAAACAAAAAACTCAATCTTGACGATGAGCACATCCTGTCACATCAGAAAGTAAATTCTATTGTTAGTACATATAAGCATCTGTCAAGCTTTCACTGTTTCCCACGTCAAACTCCACATTTTGAAATCCTGTGAAACATGCAAACCAAGAATCCAATGGACAGGTCCAGAACCAGCCCCTATAAGCTTCATAGAAGGTCAGAGAAAATACCTGGAATGGTAGTAGTAACAAAAATCAGGTTGTTCCAAAGTAAATTGCCTTCCAAGAAAGAAAAACAAAAAGAAAAAGTTTTGAATGGAGCTTGCAAATTTTATAAGCGCTTGCAAAATTTTACAAACAGTTCTAAATTTTGGATAGATATATACACCAGGAGCACCTAGAAAATAACTTTGTTGAACAAAGCTCCTTCAGGCCATGCTATAAACTAATTGTGATATATCTCTCTCACAATTTGATGTTAAAACCTCATGGGGCTAAGATCCATAGTGCAGGCATGCATGGAATCTATGATATGAGTAAGAACACAGAGTATGACCCTGTCAACAAATGATAGATTAGTAAATGACAGATTAGTAAATGGTGATTTGAGTACGACAAGGGTTAATTTTTGTAGTAGCTTTAACTTTCAGTTCATAGTCAACAGCCTAGGGTTTCCATAAACAGATCATATCTTATAGCTCAATTAATAGCCTAATACAAGAAGGGGTCAAATATTCTGCCAGTACACTTTGTCACATCTTGAGTATTTGCATAAGCCTATGTTTTTAACTTTGTTGAGAGCATTTGCATAAGTCTACGTATTTCTCAGGAAGCTTGTGGTCACTTTTACAGAACATAAAGTCTCACCTTACAATTGAAGATTTAAGCAGTTGAAAAATAAATGACAGTATTCTATCTTATTTGGAGCTTTTAACTGATGATAACGGGTTTCCTTTTTTTTACATTTTAATACTTAATCAGCTGTTTTTTAAGACTGAACATGGAGGGTATGTTCAGTCTTCATAATTAATTTTACTCACTCTAAGACTAAGAAACCCAGTAAATAAAATTTGCATGAAATAATTGAAGACATGTCAGGCATGAATTAAAAGTAAAAGCTCTAGGTGAATAGGACAGAGTATCTTAAGGTCTCCAGAACTAACGGGGTTCTAGAAAAGGTCATTCATTTTTTTTTTCTTCCCTATGTAGGTTAGTCAAGTTTTTGTGATAGGAAAAGCACCATTGGAAGTCCACCAACCCATTCCCTCAACAGCCTGAAATGCAAGCAATACCTGGTGCATGTCTGTCGGCCCTTTTGAAATCACTGGCAACTCTTGAAATTTCCGCTTCTGCAAGGGCCTCTTATCCACTTCGATAGCTGAAGCTGTTATACTGGAGATTGGATTTGGTAGAGGGTTGGCCACTGAAGTTGTCGAAGGAACAACAGAAGCAGCTGAAGGAGGGGCTTGTTTAAGTGCTAGGGCAACTTGCTGCAAAGGTGTAGCTTGTGGATATATACCACCATACCCACTGTAACTTGTTCCCCTGGTTAATGACAGCTGTGGATAACCGTTAGTGTTTGTATGTGGCTGCCCATAGCCACCAATGCCACCAGGTGGTGGAATGGTCACTTGCTGGTAGGTGGTGGAGACCACAGATGGTGTAACCAGAGAAGAAACTGATGATATAGTAATAGGAAAATTGGCTGGGACAGCAGGCACCCCCACAGTTGTGCTCGCCAAAGTAGCAGATGCACAGGCCTCTGTTTTTTGTTCCACTGTAGAGCTTGGAATGCCAGTCAATAGCTGCTGTGGGGGTGGGACAGCACTGTAGACTCTAGATGAAGAGGCCCTGTTTCAGACAAGAGTTTAATAGGACAATAAATAGCAAAGTATATATGCAATATATATGGTTCTACTGCCACTGTTGATATTGAAGATGTACATACTGAAAAACGACAGTCAGGTGACAGGAATAATTTTTTAAGACCCAAACAGTCAGACCTGGACTTTTGGACCAGTTACAGTAAGACACCTTTTCTTTAAGAAAAATTAAGACACCAAATATTAGGCAATGAGGCAACAACTTTTAAAGACAGACAAGTGTTTATCTTTTCAGAACACAGACAATTTGGTACTGAAAGCACAAGAATAGCACCAACAGATAAAAACATGGCAAACATAAAACCTGGTTGCACAAAGATGAAGATGATGAAGAAGAAACCAACCACTAGGTATTAGTGCCCTAAAGAAAGGACAAAACTCGTGCACATTGAAATGCCTACTACATGACTCCCATTTGTGTTGGCCCGATTAACAGCCAGATCAGAACCCACTTCATAATAAAATCCAAAGATGGATCACAAATAAAAAAGGAAAACAATGAGAGTTCTGATAAGAGAGGAAAGAAATAGAAAACTCCCCATAAGGACAATTTTTTTTTACAAAACACTTCAGTAGCATGCCAAGACAAAATCGCACATCCAAGTGATTAAATACTAAATCACTTCCAAGAAAAGGAGTGAATCTACAACAAGATGCTGAAGTGCAACACCACCTAGACAGAGCGAGTCCAGAATTTTTAGACCCATGGATGAACCATATCCTCTTTCTCTGATGTGGTTGGGATCCATATGCTAGAAGGATCTAAACAAAACCAATGACCTTTATTTATTTTTGTGGAAAAAATGAACAAAAAAAAAAACATACAATTTAGTATCACCCTCAATACTAAAGAAGCAATTTGGAAAAAGAGATCTGAACAATATGTTTGTGGAAACACAGATATATCTGGTAATACAAAAAACATGGTCCAGTTTCATATTGAAAAAGAGATCTGTTGAAAAATAAGTATAGGGGCATTTTGGTTATTTTATTTTATTTTATTTATATTTATATTTTTTTAGGTAATCTTGTTCTGCATGTCTAATTATAATTATGGTCCAAGTTTCATGTAAAAATGACATGCAGAATAGGAGATGTAAGGAGATTAGGGTTTCACTTAAGTAAGGGTATTTTTGTAATTGTACATGATCAGCATAATGTCCCCCAACGCAGCTCTTTCTCTTGAACTTTCTCCTCTCCCCCTTCTCTTCCTCTCATTCTCTCTCTTTTCTTACTTTTTTCAAGATCCTTTGTGACCTAGCCCTAACAGGACACATACACCTAACCTGCTAGCAGGAGAACAGGTCTAAAAATTACAGTTACTGACCGAGAAGCACCACACTCTGCACTGATTGTGTCCAAGAGATTTTCAGCCAGGAGCTTTGCAGCTTCAAGACTCCTTATATTGTTACTTGTCAAATATAGATGCAGTGGTTGCTGTGTATCTGAAAGCAGGATGAGAATGATTAATCAACAGAAAGAAACAAAAAACTGAAGGCTCCAGAATTATAAAACTATTCACGTCTATTTCAAAGAGAGAGAGATGATTCATGTCAGGGTCACAATGCTAGACCATACCATCAACACCATGTGGGCTTTCAACATTCCCTGAGCCACGTCCTCTTAGCACAACAACTGCTCCTGTTTCATTCATAATGTGATTTATATACTGGTCCTGCATGCACATATCCCAACCACCAGCAGCACAAAAACAATCTCTCCCAATTGTATGGAGAAGTCAGAAAAAAGCTTCAAACATTAGAATCTCTCATTTTCATTTACATATGCAATAAAAATTCTCAAGATGAAACAAATTCATAAAACAATTGTAGAAAATCTTTTAATGGAAAATTAAACTAAAGAGTCACATCATTGAAATACTTATCCTTAACAATGGACATTCAAAATTGAAATAACGAAATAGAAAACAAATATATGAATAAATTACAAAAAAACAATATGCTTACATTTGGGCCTCGGATACGGGCAGCAACGTTCAATGATGGATCAGGTTCAAAACGCAAAAATACACATGTAGTCAAGGGTTGCATAACCTGGGTTTGTTCACAAGCCTGTCAGAAATATTTTAGAATTATCCACAAGAAAACCTTCCCTGTATGTCAATAAAGTGGAACTGCCAGACAGTATTTATTACTGTGTGAGGGGAGGTAGACACTGATTGAGAAGTCTGCCCTTGCTTCATTATTTCCTCCACCATTGCAGCTGCATGGTCAACGGCCTTGATACGTTCAACTGTATCTTTTAACTGAAGAAGCATGCCAAAGTCAAACATAATGGTCATTATGTAACTTAGAACAATAAAAATTGGACTAATTTCCAAATATGGCCTTCTGTTTTGCCTAATTCTATATATAGCCATAAGTATGTAATATTTCCAAATGTGTGCAAATTTCAGATAAAACCATAAGTATATCCCCCATGGTTCCTAATGCAACTGATAGTGATTCCTTTTGTAGGAAACTCATCCGCATGCATGAGACTACCGCAATTGTCAGCAGCTAGATGGCATCTAATGCTGCATCATACCAAACAATGACAAATATGTACAATATTTACTGTTTGGGCAGTGCAGCAATGTCAAGGTTTTGCCCCTCAATTTCTAGCTTCTCAACAGTAGCACCTTTTACATTGAGATTGACTCAATATAGTTACACAATGGAGACTTACATGAGCACCAGCAGAAATATGAAGGTATAGAGGCTTTTCATTGTCAGGCAATCCATTCGGTGGTCGGTACTTGCCCCTACACATTCAACAAAATTAAAAAACCAAGAAATGATAAATAAAAGATCACTAGATAAGTAGTTATATTAGTTCATAACTATCCTTTTTACTTGCATCTTTTTCATTCTATCTTCTTTCCCAATATTTTTTTGGAATAATTCTTTTTCAATAGTTTCAAGCATTCATTTCAAAAAAAAAAAAATAGTTTCAAGCACAAAAATGTTAAAAATTTTTTTCAATTCTTCAAATAATAAATTACACTTTTCCCTTTCATAATAAAAACTTAAGTTGTGTTGAAAATTAGAAAGACTAAAGAATGCATGCCATTGCGTAAAAAAACAAAAGAAATCTTACCTAGTTATGACGACAGCCCCTGTGCTTTTTTGAATCTGCAAAAAAAGAAATTAACCTTCAATACAGACCAAATCTACTTGAAGATGGGACATTACCACTTGAGCACTCAAATTGAAAATAAAAAAAAAAACAATGGAGAAAATATTCACTTCTCACCTCTTCTTGTGTTTGACGCTTTGTAAGTTTATAGCGGACAGTAGGTTCAGCATCATTTATGACAATCTCTCTTGCTATAAGTTCATCTTGAATCTTGGGCTGAAAACAGCATGCAGACGTTGAACAAATAAATGACACATGCAGTGAAAGTTACAAGTGAACTTTTTTTGTGCACGTATGTTACAAGTGACCCTTTTAGTGGAAAAAATCATTTATGACAAAAGAGATTTAAGCAGAGCTAGTGACATAAGGAAATATCTGTAATATCAATCTCAGCCCCGTGGATAACTTCAGTTAGAATCATTTATCACAGGTGAAAATTGTCATGAGAGTGGAACAACATTTTAAAAAAAAAAAAAAGAAAAAAAGTTGAGCCAATACCCTGGTAAGACTTGAACCCAAGACCTCACACTAGAAATTCCCCCACAAAGTCAATTGAACCAAAACCCCGGTAATTTGCATGCAAAACCAATGTGAAAAAATAGGCAGCATATTATGAACAAGCAAACAATCAAGTACTCAAGAGTAGGGTAAAACTTACTTGATTTAGCTTTTGAACAATCGCAGCAGCATTCTGCTGAATAGTGGAGCCTTGAATAATCGGAGCAATGGTAGCACCTGTTGCTGGCAGTCCATTTGTGACAAGAGCACCAGAAAGAAGGCTCACACCTGGTAGGGTAATTCCAACAAGATTTCCTAAACTACCTAATGAAATTCCAGGAACTGCCAATCCGGCTGACAAGAATGATTCTGAAGGTTGGTCCCACTTTCTCTTTTTCCTGCTAACAGTTGTTCAAAATGACAACATGGAAACTATCATTCCATCAGAACATAAAGAAAATAGAACATCTACCAGCACCAGAGACTACACTAGAATTCAGAACAAAACTATGATAAGTGCCCCTACACTATTAGTTACAAGAGTTCATGAGGACCATAATTTTGCTGGTTGTGTGTAGAGCCATTTCTTTTAGAGGAAAATATGACATGTTGTCAGACCACCTCTTTAAAATGGGAAGGGCAGTTCCATAAAAATGAGAACAACTCCCCAGTGATGGACATTTTTCAAAACATGAGTCCGGGGCCTCGTCCATATGCTTCTCTCTTTTAAAATTTTAGTGAAGCTCCAATCCAAGCATTCTTATGTAGAGCCGCCCATCTCACAAAGTTCAAACACTTCTCAAAACAAGTTCCTTCTCATCAACCAAAACGCACTATACCGGTTAGACACGAATTTTGTGCCATGAAAAAAAATCCAAAACGCTAAAAAAACAACCATCAAAATGGGAATTTCGAAGAGAAACAAAAGCCTTGTTCAAATAACTTAAAGGCTAAGTTGAGTTCCAGGATAAAAGAATACAAAACCCGCGCCAAAAAGCACTTAGCCACAAACCAATTAATCCAAAAACCGAGAATCCTCATCCTGAGCCTTCCCTCTCAAATATTACAAGGTCAAGCAAAGCCATCAGCAAGATAAAATTGCATCAAAATAATACATCCGAAAAAAAAAAAAACCAAGTGAACAAGAGCTACTGCAAATCGAAAACATGAATTCAAGATACTGGGATGTGACACATGAAACAGGCGATGACACAAACCAGTTTTCAGAAATATGCCAAACAAACCTAAGACAGACAGGAAACGGAAGGGTAATAATGGTCTTTTATGAAGGGAGTTTTCTCATACCTCTGCCTAACAACTTGGGTCCCGTCGGCCATGGATTCTTCAGACGCTTTTGGGCGACTGTCCTCTGTCATCGGTCCAGATCGGGGACGGAACCGATGGATTCAGGCGAAAACAGAGAAAAATGACTAAAGAGCGAAAGCGGCCGAGATGCTGGTCACTTCTGACTTGGATCCTTTTTCGTACCGCGTTGCAGAGATCCCCGCTGTTCTTTATGATTTTATCGCAATTTACGGATTATTTAGTTTTTTTTTTTTAAATATAGCCCTCTCAGTCTTTTATTCTTCGAATTTATTCGAGAGCTTCCACACCATCTCGTCCGGTCTTGGGAAGTAATTCGATCCCCCGCTTTAAAAACTGTTTTATGGAGTCCTTAACTGTTGATGGAATACAAAAACCCATTTGGTGCAAAACTCTATTTCAATCCTCATATCATAATCGGACAACTGAGATAGTCATTTTTTGCATGTTTCGCATAAAATAATTTTTCGTATTGGATCAATTAAGATAACCATAGAGTAAACATGTGTTCTTACATATGGTGCTAATGATAATACGGTAAAAGGATACCAGCAGTGGTGCTTGAATAAGAAAAATAGATCGACCTCTGTACCCGACATATATTAGAGTTTAGGATCTAATAGAATTTTTTTTTTTTTTGTTTGGATGCCCATAGAAAATTAGAGAGAAAATGGAAAAGATATGTAGTTTCTCTTGTTTCGATACACAGAAAAAGAAAAAGAAAAAGAAATAGTATTATTTTAAATTTTATGATTACTCAAATGATACTAAACTAAAATATAATTTAAAGAAAGTAGATGAAACAATAACCAAAAAAAAAATGAAAATATGAAACAAATAGCTAAATTCATTATAAATACAAAAAAATGAAATTATAAAACAATACATAGAATATAATTATATAATTTAAATAGATTTTTTTTCTTTCAATTTTAGACAGTCTTTTGAAGTATCTTGGAATTATTGAGCAAATACTTGAACCAAATGTAACTAAATATATTAGTTCCTGAGATTTTAGATTGTATAAAAAAAGATATAAATAAGTAATGAAATATTACTTTTACATATTTGTTGTAGAGAATTGAAAATGCTTCTCTTGTAGTCTTTATGAGTAAATATTTTCCATCAGTATACGAGATGTCGAGTTGTCATCTCTCATCGATTTACTTCTTCTTCATTTGATTGAATTTTGATATTTATCGAATTGGGTTGAATTTCTAAACATATGATATCAAAGTTAATACTATTGAGTGATACTTTAAATATCATTTACTTTGATTTGTTTTTTAATATTTCATTTATTTTAATTTATTTTGATGTACGGGATTAGTTAATGTCCCAAATATTTCTCAAACTAAGTATTTTGTCATTTTCATGGATGACCATACACAGGTTACATGTTATATTTGATGAAACATAGGTTAGAATTATGATCTATCTTTGATGGCTTTCGTGCTATGGTGGAGACATTTCATACAAAGGTTTAGACTTTTTGGTCTTATAATGCGAATAAGGATTTATCCTCTACTCTGTAAAAAAAAGAAGGTATTATCCACCAATTTTTATGTCTTTACACCCTACAACAGAATGATGTGTCTGAAAGAAAAAATAGACATATGGTTGAAGTAAGTCAGATTATCATGCTTTGTATGAATGTCCCACTATTTTATTGGTCGTATGCAGTTCTTATTGCTTATTTTTTAATTAATCGTATGCCCTCTAATCTCCTACATGGTCAGATACCTTTCCCTAAATTATTTCGTGAAACATTGTCCTTTCTATTGTGACCACACCAAAATAAATTCTTTCTTATGATAGTTAAGTGTTTTTATTGGGGTACTCTAGAAACTCAAAAATGGTATGTATATTACTCACCAGTCTTAAAGAAAATTGTTATTTTCATTGATGTCTCAGCCTTTGAAGACCAGCCATATTTCCTGACTAGTTCTCTCCCAGTTTTATACTCACTTGCTTCACAAGCTGTCTCTTTTCTCACTTTCTCTTTTATTTTCTTCTCTTACCTTCTTCTCTTAAACCCTAAACCTTCTAAGCATGCAACCCTAGAATCTAACAAAAACAAAAATATTTATAATTTTTGTACATCAAACACAAAAAAAAAAATGTTGAAGCCTTCCCTTGAATGAGAGGAGAAGAGGAGGGGTCTACCCCTTAAATCCTCATCCAATGTTCTACTTCACATAAGGAGGAGATACCTCCTCCCCACACACTTCAACTTGTGATAAACCCTAAACCCTAGGGAAGTTGTTTCTTTGGCTGCAACCATTGACACCCCCCCATATACTCCCATTTCTTTTAGTGGTTAAGACTTGGGGCCTTTACCAAAACCATACTTCACATAATGCTATAAAAAAACAAGATAAAAACTTTGTATTTTGGTCAAGCTTTTGATCTCTCCCCTTCTCTATCCACTTGCGTGTGGGTTTTTTAAATGTTTTGGACTCCAACTCCCCACCTAACCACCCCATCCTTCAAATACACATAGACCATTGAACATGCTTGTACATTTTTTTTTTCTATCAGGGATTCGAAGGTTTTTTGAACCGACAATATTAGGGTATATTGACTAATACATACCTATATACATGGTTGATCCAATACGAAAAGTCATTTGATGTAAAACAGCTATCTCAGCCTTTTGATTATGATCGAACGATTGAGATAGTCATTTCGCATGTTTCACCTAAATTGTTTTTCGTATTAGATCATCTCTCTCTCTCTCTCTGTATATATATACAATTTCCTATTTTCAAATAATTTAGAATGCTTAATGGAACCCTATTCAAACTCGAATAATAGCCGATCGAGCTCATTAAACATGTTACAAATAGTTAAGTATGATAACATGGAAAAATGGAATGGGTAAAGGTTACTATGTGGCTTGTTGTTATTCCATAACCAAGATTTTAAAGGGTAAATAAATACATTTTATTTAATTTTTAAATAAAATAAAATATTCAATTAACTAAAAAAACTTATATGTAACATTAATATCTTTAATTTATTTTAAATAATATAAAATTATAAGAATGTAATACTTTAGTTTTAAAGAAATGATAAGACAGCATTTCATTTTATAATGGGATGAAATTACCAATTTGGACCCATATACCATGGAGCACAGTAGCTTTGGAAATAAATTTTAATGGGGATCACAATGAAATAGGGCTTTTAATAGAGGAAAATAAGTGTTTCCTTGGATCGCAGTCCGGACTACATTTTCTGCAACTCGCGTAATCTATAAATTGCCAACTCTGTCTTCTTTTCCGATTCGTCTCCTTCTCCCCTGGCATCCGCTCTGCAAATCTTTTCTAGCGTTACTAAGATAAGGGGGGACGATGATGCTTCAGAAGAAAACACGTCGTCCTTTCTTCTTGAGCTGAAACTGAGCTTCCTCTCTCTCTTTTTTTTTAATATATATCCTTGTTCTTCTCCGAGTGGAAAAAGAGGTTTGGAGAGAGTTAGTTAAGAAGACAGGAATACCATCAACATTTCATGCATTTGAAGGTTATTCCTCTCACCTGCTCTCCTGTCAACTTTCCTCCTACTCTTCCTACTCCAGCACTTACCCTGCTTTTCGTTTCCTTCTTATATCCGTTTTTAAAAAAAATAAAAATAAACACCGAGTCTTCGATACCCAGTAATGGAATGACTTCTTCTCAATGATTGTTTCTGTTTTTAAACAAAGCTCTGCTGCCTGCTTCGGGAAACGTTCCTGGAGAATTTATCTCTAATGGGTCTTCTTACTGGGAAATTTCTGAGCATCAGTTAATTCCTCACCTTCGAGTCGAATCTCAACAAGGGTTCATCAATGGAAGTGCTAACACATACCACAGATTTTCGTCTAATCCCTTCCTCTGGTTCATCTTCTTCACGTTTGGATTCTGGTTCTTTCTCTTCTTCTTCTTCCTCCTGCGAAGATCTGAGAAACAGTATTCTCTCCTTTTCATCGATGAAGAACTCTCTCACTGGAGCTACTCAGAATCTCCACCCGGAAAAATCGCCATGCAGAGAAGAAATTTGGGGCGAGCCACCGCCGGAGGAAGCAGACGGAGTAAAGCTGCGGCGAGAAGAAACGAGCTGCAGAGTCGCCGGGCGAGTAATCGAGCACCTGAGATTCATCGATCGTGCAGTGAAGAGCGGACAGCAGGGGTGGAAGGAAGTGGAGGAAAGGTTCCACCGGCTCGCTTCAACCGGACTGGATGGAATTTCGGCTCTAGACCCGACTAAGTTCGGCGGCTGCGTCGGTGAGATTCCCTAAGATTATGAGAACTCGTAGTTAAAGAAGCACATGAGAGGCTTCATTAGAGCCCATTAATGCATCGATCAATCAATCATCACCTTTGATATGAGATTCGATTTCCTGCTCTGATGCCAATCTTAGGATGTTGGGCATGATTACTAATAATTGATCCAAATAGATTTCTAATAATTAAGAACCTGACAAACTTACTAACAAAATTTTAAGATTTTTGATAAAAATAAAAATAAAGTATCAATTACCATCCAGCATCTGCTCTTATACTGTAATTTGTAATGGTGGATTGCAGGGATGCATGGAACTCCAGAATTTGCAGAAGAGCTTTTGGGTGCTTTGAGAGGAGGAAAGGATTCGCAGTCTCACATCTCAAAACTTGAACTTCATGAGCTCTGGTGTCGAATTACTGATCATAGTTTCAGTTCTAGAACCAGAATCTTCTTTGATCTGTGGGTTTTTCATAATATATTTTTTATTTATAAACAATTGTTGAAGCCAGACCTCTATTCAAGATTCCAAAATCTCATTTCAGGTGTGGCAAGGAGAAGGATGATAGAATGACAGAGATGGAAATCAAACAGGTTCTTTAAGTTTTACTATTTTTAAAAATATTTTTAAAGTTTTTATTTATTATTTGGTGAATTATAAAATTATTGACTGGAGTTTCTTCAAATATTTGATCATTGTTTGCAGATTATTTCATTCAGTGCTTTTTCCAGTAAATTATCCGTAAGCCAAGAAGAAGTGGAAGATTATGCTGCTCTCATAATGCAGGAGCTTGATTCTCACCAAAATGGCTTTATCAAAGTTGGTGAAAGTTAATTTTTTTTGAAAAAATTAATAACTAAACAAAATTAATAACTAGCAGAATTTATAAACTGTTATTGATCAGAGTTTTCAATTTTCATGCAGATATCCCAGCTGAAGAATGTTTTGAATAATGGTTCACCGACGGGAGAGTTCTGTGGCAAGGATCAAATTCCGGCCAGGCGGAGGGATAGTCCCGCTGGAAGCCAGATGTCGCCGGTGGAGGTCTGGTTTCGAACGCATTGGAGACGAGGGTGGGTCGTCGTTTGCTGGTTAACCGCCTGCGTTCTGCTCTTCACCTGGAAATTCCTTCAGTACCGCCGGCGAACGGCTTTTGAGGTGATGGGCTACTGCCTCTGCACCGCCAAGGGCGCCGCCGAGACCTTGAAATTTAACATGGCTCTTGTTCTCCTCCCCGTTTGCCGGAACACGGTGACCTGGGCTCGGAAGCACCGCTGGATAAACTCCATCGTCCCGTTCAATGACAACATCAACTTCCACAAGGTATATAACACTGCGTTCCGAAAGTTTTGATTTGGCCTGATTAGTTTCTGAAAAAAACAATCTGCGTCTGGGATTCTCTGTAGTGTAGCTGATTGCCGGGGGGATAGTGGTGGGAGTGATCCTCCATGGCGGAACCCATTTAGCCTGTGACTTCCCGCGAATCGCCGGAGCAGATAGGTCGCTCTTTCGTCGAACGATCGCCGTTGATTTCGAGCACCGGCAGCCTTCCTACGTCGAGATACTGGCAACGACCGAGGTTGCCACAGGGATATCCATGGTCATTCTCATGACGGTCGCCTTCTCTCTGGCAACAACGCTTCCACGGCGGCATCCTTCGTCCCTACCTTCGCCGTTCCGGCGACTCGCCGGCTTTAACACGTTCTGGTATTCGCACCATCTATTCATTCTAGTCTACATACTGCTTGTCGTCCACTCCATGTTCCTCTTCCTGACAAAGAACGTGGGAGAGAAAACGGTGAGCGAGATCAGCATATCTCATTGAAAACTCACGATTTCCATTTTTTCGTAGTTCGTTGATCTTCTTTCTTCTCTTCCCATTTGCAGACATGGATGTACATTGCCGTACCTGTTGTCTTATACACCGGAGAGCGGATCGCTCGAGCAGTGAGAGCTGGATTTTTCGACGTGAAAGTACTCAAGGTCTGCATCGTGACCAAGATTAATGCCTCTGTATTTTCGTAGAAGAAAAGCTTCGGTTCACTCATGAAAGATTTCGATTGACTACTCAGGCGATTACGTATCCGGGGAAGGTTTTATCTCTGAAACTGAGAAAACCAGAAGGGTTTCAGTACAAGAGCGGGATGTACGTTTTCGTCCAGTGCCCTCAGATTTCTCCATTCGAATGGTATGTCTGCAATATTTGACGTGCCCGGAAATCGGAATGGAACGAAATAAAAAACCCATTTCTGGGTGTTTCATCTAAATGAACTGGCAGATTTCTGGGTTTTCAGTTGATTAATAGTTCAAGTTTGGCCTGGTTTAGGCACCCTTTCTCGTTGACATCTGCACCAGATGATGATCATCTCGGCATTCACATCCGAACACTAGGGGACTGGAGCTATCAGATGTACAGTCACTTCCAAGAAGTAATCTTTCTCTCCCCTGTAGATCTCGTGAGCCACCTGAGATGGAATCAGAATTGTTCATTCATTTGGGTCTCACGAGATTGAAAGATCTTGATCCTATCTCGCATTGAGACAATGAGAAAACCCTAGTTCTCTTTCTTGGGTTTTCTGGTGAGAAGATGAAAGCTTTTTTATTGTTGCAGGCTTCTCTCTCCGATGGAGGAAATTTTCCCAAGGTTCACATCGATGGTCCATATGGAGCCGCAGCTCAAGATCATGTCAAGTACGACGTACTGATGCTAATAGGGCTTGGCATTGGTGCTACACCTTTCATTAGTGTTCTTAAAGACATTGTTCATGGCCTGCAAAAGACTAACTCAGACATGGTAAACCTTCATTTTCATTCAATTGGTTACTTTTACCAAACTGAAATTCACTGAAGAACTCCATTAATTCCTGCAGATTGATGGAGAAGAATCCAGTGCTCCCAAGGGTCCATCAAGAACTTATTTCTACTGGGTAACCAGAGAACAAAGCTCCTTTGATTGGTTTAGAGATGTCATGAAAGAAGTCTCAGAGATTAACCAAAGAAAGGTGAGACATTACATGTTGTATGCCTTTAATTGGTTACATTCCTAATGAAAGTCTGTCTCTCAGGCAGTAATAGAGTTGCACAACTACTTGACCTCTGGTAACAAAGAAGGAGATGGTAGATTAGCACTGATCACTGCGATTCAGGCGCTGTGTCACACTAAGAATGGCTTCGACATCTTCTCGAAAACTCCTGTTAGTATTCAGTTTAGGCCATTAAGTAGAGTTTACTGTTTAAACCCATTTTTGTTACTAGTTGCTGGTAGAGGTTAAATTATTTCTGAGAACTGGTTCTTGCAGGTGTTCACTCACTTTGCCAGGCCAAATTGGTCCAGAGTCTTCTCCAAACTGGGCAGCAGACATGAAGGTGAAACAATTGGTAAGAAAATCTCTTCCTATAATACAGCTTTAATCAAATTAGTCACACATTCATAACAAAATTGAGCCCAAAAACAAGAAAACAGTGTGAGAGTTGGTTTAGAAAAATGGGTTTGGTGTAACCATTAATTAGCTTTTTCAGTTCTTTGTCATCTGAAGTTGGAGTAGGTAGGAAATGCTTCACCATGTCAGAGAGCACCAAAAATCTTCACTTAAAAGCAAACCCACTTTCCAGGGATTGAGAAACCAATTCTGAAATGGGTTTGGTGAGGGTTTTCTATTCACATTATGGTATGGTTACTCCTGCAGGGGTTTTCTACTGTGGATCTCCAGCTTTGGCAAAAGAGTTAGAGAGGCTGTGCTTGAAGATCTCAGCCAAAACCCCAACAAGATTTGTTTTTCACAAGGAGAATTACTGAATTGTTATTGAATCCAAAATATGTAAAAAGATGTTCCATTACATCAAAGATGAGCCCTTTTCTCTATTTATGCAGTTCATTTTATCATTTTTTCTTCTTCTAAAACTACTTGATAAAATTATAGTTGAAGAGGGGATTAGGGTTAACTTATGTGCAACAAAAAATTATAGTAAGCTTAAAGTTACAATCGATAAATAAGAAATATATTTTGTTTTTATATTATAAATCGTGTATTTATAGGTCACGGTATTTTGATTACGTATAAAGTTCATAACAAGGAATAGTGACAAGGTAACATAACAACTCTTTTTGAGGTATCAACGTAACTCCCTTGGCAAAATACGGCTTTGTGATACTTATGGGGTTTTAACATAACTCCCTTTGTGAAATACTCAACCCACACTCAATCCACACTAGTAGGAACTTGTGCGATGCTCGTGAGAAAAAATTAAATAGAAAAAAGATACATAGTTTACGAATAATCTATGTATGTTATTTGAGTAATTACACAATGTTTGGGCATTAGAAAATAAAATCATTAATAAAAAACTTGTTGAAATAATATCTCGAACAAGGTGAGAGAGAGAGAAGGGAATAACTAAGAAGGAGAAAGAGTGCTCACAGGTAGAGGTGAAACAAAAAGAAAAAAGAAGAAGAAACTCTACACGAGAGAGGGAGAGGAGAGAACTCCTTGCCTTGATGATTTCTTATGAGTACAAACTCCCTTATTTATAGTGGAGGAGTGATAGAATTTATGTACAATTTCCTAATATAATTCAACTCAATTTAGAACTTACCCAAATTCTAACTTCCTTAACTTGTGACTTAAATTCCAAGTCCTCCATAAGTACGTGCTCTCTTAGCTGGATTTGCTAGCTTGTGTAATATATTTTGTGGCTCCTACATAATCTTCCAGCTCATGTATCAAAGATACCAGCTCGTGGTATCTTTTGTGGGTCCCACCAGATCTTCAATTCTGTCAACTCGTGCCAACTTGTGTGCTGACTTCTCTTGGCTTCTCACGTCCTTATGGTGGGTCTCACATTGTAACAACAGAACCCTAAATAAATTAAATTACGTATCTTTTTTTAAATGATATAACTTATAAAGAAAGTTTCCAAATTGCATTCTTATTTTCAAGACAGAACCATTATCAATCGAATATTGAGATTTTGAAAAGAGTTAGAAAGTATGTGAAATCATTATTTAAAAGAATATAGCTGGGAGAAAGGTCACAAGGAGCAAACATGTGAACACACAAAGGAGAGAAAACCCACCCCTAATTAAACTAAAATAAATATTACATATTAGCTATAACTAATATCGTAAAGCTGGAATAGCTCAGTTGGCTAGAGCGTGTGGCTGTTAACCACAAGGTCGGAGGTTCGAGCCCTCCTTCTAGCGTTTTTACTATCACCGTTTTAGGCGCAGGTTAGGTTGGCCTCTGGGCCGGAGCGACCTGAATGGGCCATTTATGGAATATTTGCTGCGCAGACATTTTCGTCTTCGGGAAGAGCTGCCACAGTCAACTGCAGTCATGGAAGGAAGGTTAGGAGACGATGCGTCGTTGTTCGCTGTCGAAGAATGGCATGGTTCTTCATCCACAAAGCTGTCCAAAACGGCTGTTTTGGTGGCGAGTTCCTCGAAGCTTTCGATCAATAAGTCAGAACTCTTTCTATTTTTTTGACTTCGCAATTGATCATTTTTTTCCCTTCTCCATGCCTGTGACTTGTTATTCAATTGCTTGCTTGGATCCGTGGTAGGTCAAGCAATCATTTGGACGAGTTTTGGAAACGCATTTTGGGGGCCTTTGTACCAGAGGCAAGTCGGATTCTTTTTCCTTTCAATTTAATTTTTAAAAGTGACTCCTAGTATGGTAATTGCTGGTGTAGAATTTGATACCCGTTGAATGTGTTCTGAATACAAAATGCTAATTATAAGTCACTTGGCATTTCTTATTTAAAATTTAAATATTATTAATGTTATTTTTATTTTTATTTTCTTTGAAGCTGGATAAGATTGTTACAGTCTTATGCTCTTGTTCTTTCTGAAAGGATAGATGCATTGTATTTTTTTCTTTTTTTTTCATATGCTGTGTTATTTTGCCATTCTTGTTGTACTTTTTGGGATCTGAAACACTTGTTCCAAGTACAGGGTTTTCCAGGCTGTGTAACTCCAGATTATGTTCAATTTCAAATATGGGATTCTTTGCAGGTGAGAGATCACTGTCAAGGTGATGGATATTTCAATTAAATTTCCTACTAAAGCTTGATCTTCTGCTGTAGGGGCTTTCCACATATATCCGGAGCATGCTATCGACCCATGTCAGTACCCATACCTATTGTCTGCACCATTCTCTGTGACTTAAGGCTTCGTTTGATGATCTGCTTCAAATTGTATCAGGCCCTCCTTAGTGCTATTGGAGTAGGAGAAAAATCTGCTACTGTTATTGGTGCCACATTTCAGGTAGATTGTCTGACAGTTTTGTAAACCTATTCTACTTTCTTGGGTCATGTAATATCAGTTTCTTGAGATACGTAACCCTCTTTTGCTATACTTTGCACGAACCTACTATTGGTGTGACACAAACTCCTCTATGCAATCAAGTCCAAATGCTAATTCCAAACTATTAAGAAAACTTTACAATATGCTTTGAAAATTGGATAACATGAAACACCCTCTTTTGGAGAGGCTCTGATTAAGTCTCCTGACACCTGTATCTTACTTGAGTAACATGCTAATTTGGAGGTTTCAACCATGGATTCACTCTAGTTCTATAACCTCATTGTGTAGAAAACTTAAAGCCATCCCGTTTTACTCTTTGCCGTGACCTCCAGGTAAAGCTTACAGCACTGGCCAGGCATCATGTAATGCTGCTTACTTGACACTTTTTGATAATTGTAAAGTATCTGCTCTGCTTAAATTCATGGTGTATCTACCTAGCCATGGATTAGTTATAGGATAATTTATACACGAGGCTTCCAATCTGGTCTCACCATTATTGCGCCTTTCATGAGGTTCAGCCATCTCCTCGACTTTTTCCTTTTGTTTTCTCTGGCAAAATTCCCATCAACTTGTAGTACAAAGTAGCGTATTATCTCTTTGTATATTTCCAGTCACTGTCTTGTGGTTGTTGCTGACTTCTATTTGTCGGTTGGGTACTTCAACAGTGGTTTTTGAGGGATTTTACAGGGATGCTTGGAGGTATTCTGTTCACCTTTTACCAGGTACTTTGATGTTATCTTATTATAGGCATGTTTTCTACTTTTTTCAGTTTTTATTAGATTTCAAGTATTGCTTTATCTGCATCACTTAGTTTTTGGAATGAGCAAAAATCAGTTTTTGCTTATAATTTCTACATGCAGTTCTGAAACATTTAGTTCACAGAATTTACATTCTCATCACTAGCTTACAATGCAGTACATTCCTAATTTCTGTTTATGTTGATTTTTCAGTCTAAAATTTAGTACTGATGCGGGATACTTCTTATTCAGGGTTCCAATCTTGATTCAAATGCCAAGATGTGGCGTTTAATTGCTGATTTTATGAATGATCTTGGTATTCAATGCATCACTCGTCCTACTCTTTTGAGTTTTCTTTTTTTTATGTGAAACTTTTCATCTTTGTTGTCGTTTGTGTTAGAAAAGCTACCGAAGGGCATTTTTGTCATTTTACATATGAAAATGTTCCTGATTTCCTCATCATCTTATTCTGCATCTTTTATTATGTCTGTAGACTTAATTTCATATAATTCAGATATGCAGAATGGGAGATATAGGGATTTAAGTCACTTAAGTATGCAAGGGGCATATTTGTAAATTTACCAAAACCACTTATTAAAATAGATGGTGGATCAAGCTCGACCCCTAGCGAGACCTCTCTCAAGAGTCTCTTTTTCATCTTTCTTCTCCCTCCTTTCTTCTTTAATTTTTCTCCTTTCTCGTCTTATTTTACAATTTCACAGTTTATTATCTGCTTTCTTTTATGAATTTATACAACAAAAAATAGGAGAATAAAAAGTATTTTTTGCTTTACTGACCCTGATGTAGTTGAAAGACTTCAGATTGTAGTACTCAATTCATTCAATGCAAATAAGCTGAAATGTATTTTTTTATTCTATTGAATTGTAGTTCTCTCTTTTTTATACTGATTGAAACTAGAAGGGCTCATTTGAATATTGAATATCTCTAAATAAGTCATCTGGATAAGATTTGTTTTGATGGTTTCTGTTACTTTTTGTATGATTTTTACATTTCTGGCTGAAAACCGTCTTTGTTCATATTGTGCTGCAGGAATGGTGATGGACCTTGTTTCACCTTTGTGCCCTTCAGCTTTTGTTTTTATACTTTGCCTTGGAAGCCTGTCAAGATCATTCAGTAGGTTCTTTGTATATCTCACTTCTCCATGCTCATTTTTGTGGAAATTTATTCTCGTATGAGACTTGCTTCACTGTTTTTGTACTTTTTTATTTTCTTTTGAAAATGAGTAGTAGGCTTCAGAGAAAGAGAGAAAGAGAATAGTGAACATAGTAACCCTCCTAAGGGGAGACAATTATGAAATATTTGGAAACGTGAGCAAATGACTCTTGTCACTCCAGACAGAAGAAGGCAACTTTAGAGATGCTTAGGACCATCATGGAACTTCTTTAAAACAGTTTGCTGACAATGCAGAGCTTCTTCCATCTTAAGCAAGATGCTTCTTCCTTTCTGCACTCTAATGTAATTTGGAACATTCAAAAGATGAAGATAGAAATTCTGATTAGAGGCTTACTAGGTAGCATTATTAGGATGTCGGGTATGACCATTCAGATCAGTCAGAAGCTTGACTTGGCAGAATATAGAAAAGATTTTGTTCTTCCATGGAATGAAGTCTGTTAAGTTGGGTCCAAGGCCCATCCCAACATGGTATCAGAGCAGGTACTCAGATGTTGGCCTACACCTAAACTATCCATTTGTAGAGCCACAAAAGAGGGCCTACACCTAAATTATCCACTTGTAGACTACAAAAGAGGGCCTGCACCTAAACTATCCACTTGTAGAGTCACAAAAGAGGGCTTGCACCTAAACGTTATCCATTTGTAGAGTCACAAAAGAGGGCTTACACGTGAGGGGGAGTGTTAAGGAATAGTTTTTTTTTTATGAAAAAATTGTATTAATAAAACGAGAGAAATTACAAGAATTGAGGGAGCAAGTCCCTTACATAGATTAGTGAGTACAAAGATCTTGAGTTTATTAGTTGAGAAAGAGGTTTCCTAAGTTGGCTAGTCATTTTGGGATGGGCCTTGGACCCAACTTAACAAAGTCAAAACATGCTTGAATAGCCAATGACCAAGGTAAAAAATACTAATAACGAAATAACCAGAAACCCAGGTGCATGCCAAATCTGAGTGGGAAAAAAGAAAAGAAAAAATATATTTTTTTAAGAAAATGTGGTTGAATAGGGTTGTATTGCTTTCATACTTGCACGCCCCAACCGCAAACAGAACATGGATATACAGAGAAGGGGCAAGAAGAAACATGAACCATTCAAGAATTGATGACCAAGACAGCAATGCTACTGCTAATTAGGGAATAGTTTACAGCAAAGCATCACTTTGTTGACAACTGAGATTGCAAAATGGACCAGATTCTAAGCATGAAGGGTAGTTTGGTAATTTTACATACTCTACCTCCTAGATAAGGTACTGTTTTACTCAGCTGTTTAAGTGTCCATATAGTTTCTTTTTCATGTATTTTGGAGGTGTAGTGTGGGAGTTATAAGGAGTTTAAGTGTATAAGGGTATTTTTGTCTTTGTACCCTAAATTTCACTTAAGCTATAAGAGGTGTTAGGGGTCAACCTTGAACCGTAATGAGAGCTCTTCTTTTGTCTCTTTCTCTCTCCTTCTTTCTCTCTCAATCTTCTTTATCCTATTATTTAACATGGTATTGAGCAGTGAGCCCTGGTTACAAGTGTGTGAAGCCTCTTCTCATTCTCCATTGAAGCCAACAAACTCATAGAAAGGGGGATTCAAGGTTTGGTTTTGACTGGTTGACAAAAATTCGACTTTTTGTGTTCTTTTTCTACCATAACCTTATGGTTGATGGCTTCTACTGCCTTTAGAGCAATTTAATGATTGTTTAGTGCTTTAAAGGGGTTATCTGGTTTGGGATCCTCCCATCTGTCTAGTGTGCAGCCCATTCCTGGGCTTAATTGGCCGCATCCTCTGAATAGACTAATGTCAATCTGTTTTTTTTTTTTTTTTTTTTTTTTGTGATTTTGTGGAAAAATTGGAGTGCATTTATTGATCTTGTGGATATTTTGGATTATTGTGTGCATATTTGCTCAATTGCACAAACCCTATTTTTTATGAGAAGTGTTCTTATTTAAGTCAGTCTTTTAAGAATTCATGTGATCTGATTGAATACCTCTCTCATTCATCATCCCTTACCCCAACCCAAATTAAATGGTAATGACTGAAAAGATTTTTGTTGCTTTCAATTCAGCTGGTGTTGCGAGTGGTGCCACTAGAGCTGCTTTAACGCAGCACTTTGCTCTTGCAAATAATGCAGCAGATATCTCTGCTAAGGTAGAGTTAAGCTGTGCTATTTTGAGGAGAACAAATTAAATTTGACTTGAACTAAGTATCTAATCTTATAAATTCCTGTGTTTTAAAAGGAGGGAAGCCAGGAGACACTTGCTACCATGATTGGAATGCTGTTGGGGATGTTCCTTGCTCACATCACCATGGGAAACCCTTTGGCTATTTGGGTCTCTTTCTTGGCTCTGACAGTGTTTCATATGTACGGTATGTTCTGTCAAGAACAAATTGGAAATCCACTCGGCAAGGTTATGGACCAAGCTATGTTTTTTCTTTAGACTTTTAACCATTTTCACTCGATTTTATTGGGCCTAACTGAGGTAACCCAGTGAAGTCAATGATCAATAAACCAGTTCCTTAATCATTTGAGGCAATGAATTTGGTGTATTGAAGCTTGTGTTCTTTAATGCATATGCCTCTTAACTGCATAGAAGCCAGAATTTGCTTCCTTTCTTTGAATGAGATTTGGAGTCTAGGCTTCCATAAGCCACGTTCTAATATGGTTTTCTTAACACTCATAGCAAACTACAAGGCTGTAAGGTGTCTTTGTCTCAGTACATTGAACAACAAAAGAAGTTCGATACTTTTGCAGCATTTCATGTCAAGTGGCCAAGGTGAGAGTGGAAATTGAAGTTGGTCTATTATTTTGCTGATATTTGTTTGGCCTAACAACATTCTAAGAGCAAGTAAACTAAGCTTCTGCCTGTGAGTTTTAACTTCTTGTTAGTTATTGAATATTTTTGTCATTTTGGTAGTCCTTTCTCCGCAACAGGTTTCAGAAATGGAGCCTGTTTTGCCATTTTGGATCAGTTCATGGTGCTCCAGGGGTACTAAATTTGTGGACCAGCGCATACACTTGGGTGTCAGGGTTTCCTTACTAACATACACTGAAATGTGCGTCTGTACCTTCTCTTTTTCATTTGAACCGACGAGTTTACTTACAATGCACTGTTTGTTTTAAACAGAAAGCCGCTATTAGGTTCAGCAGGTGCTCACTACAGACAAGGTGAGTCTCCATTCACTGCACCCACTAATTTGTCAAAATCAAAGGATCAATTATTAAAATAATTTCATTAGTTATCATGAAAACAAACTCTCTAATTTTTTATTTTTTTTAAAGCCAAATACCTGTTGTTGGAGAGACAAGGAGTCGCCACAGTGATTACACATAAAGATTCAACATCTGCTGATATTCTACAGTCATATATCCATGCACTTGTGTTTGTGGGTCTCCTGGGTAAAACCAGATCTGCCCATGCAGAAAGCCGTGCATGGATGACTAGATACTACACAGATTTCATTGCAAAGGTACAGTTTTGATGCTCTCTATACTTCCCTGTCGTTGTTTACTAATTTTGGTTATTTCTGTTGAAGACGAATGTCAATTAGAATGTAGTTTCTAATGATTGATCACTCTATTGCAGCTCCAGCAAAAGGGTTGGAACACTGAACGACTTTTGTCACCTTCAATTTTGTGGAGGGCGAGTTGGGCTGTTGGCTCATCAGACGAAAAGATCAACTAGTTGGTTATCCATAACACAGAAGGTTTGAATTCTTAAATGTTGTGGATGTGACGATCGGCTGTCCTTTTGGTTAGCAACTTGATTTGATCGATTAGTCGCATTCAAGTTGCCCAAAACATAGATTTGGTGCATGAATCCACGCCAAAGGCCATAAAAAAAACCCTTTATGTTATTAGATTATTATATTTGCTGTTTCTTTCACTGCTATGTAGTCATTCTGCCCTCTTATTTCGCTTTGATTTCCTACAAAGGCAGAAAGTGGCATTTCACCATTTCTCTCACACAAAATTCACTACAAGTTCTCTTTAGTATTCCAAAATTGTGGAGTGGCTTTAACTCCCCAAAAATACAAACTCTCCAGCATCATATGTGCTCACCTTTCAACGCTCCCAAGTTTTTTTACATTATTGCTGTGGATAGATTTGATAAAAGTATTGCTGAGGTGGTAGCAAAGCAATTGTGTGTAAAAAGAATAACTTCAATATTGTGAGAAGATATCTTCAACAACTACCGTGACTTCAACATGGCATGACCTGTGTCACCCAAATGCTTGAACAATTTGTTTCTGTCAACAATGAGATTGGATGGAGTTAAGATTTGTTAAGTTGAAGAATTGACAAAACAATAGCAGAATTCAAATCAGACGAAATTAACAAGAACCTTGTATTGAAGTCCTCCCCGCAGGTTCCACATGAATGGTCAGACACCTTTGATGTGGCCTGTGTGCAAGCAGTGAGATCAGATGATAGGGATAAAGATGGAATAGTAGAGCAGTGACAAGAGAAGACATTAAGAGTTTGTTTGAAACCCTTGGAAAAGAAAATGAGAATTTGACCATTATTATTCCCAAAAATAGTTAGTGAAAAAAAGAATTTGACCATAATTTCTTTTCTTTTCTTTTCTTTTCCATGAGGTTTCAAACAGACCCTAAGAGTCAAAAGAACAGTCATTCAAAAGAAAAACTAATTGCTATTAGACACTTGCAAAATTCCATTTCCCTGCCTACGGTTTTCCTACAAATGAACGTCAAACACTGCTAGAGGCAGGATCACAGGTGCCATCCTACTGATGAAAATGCAGTTTGTCCCAACAAGATGAATCTATTTTAGCTAACAAGCACGTCCAAAACAAGATTATGACTTCAGAATAAGTGACAAAGTACATGAAATAGAACTCAGTAACTCATCAAAATAGTGAACTCCATATGCTGTTTTCAATTCCCATAGTAGTTTAAAATGTATCAGCAATAGAAGATATTATATGTGATTTAATAATGGAGTAAGCTAGCTGATATGAACTCAGTTAAGTTAAACTACTTGATTACTTACATAATGTTCACATGATCTTTTTCACATATTTGGATCATTGGCTCCATCTCATAGAACAATGCTTAATGCAACACTCAAGAACAAAAAATGCTAGAGGCAACACTAGTAGAAAAAGGAATTTTATATAGTCAGTGCTGATAGTAATATAATGGAATATTTATGAATGTAAGTTCTATATTTGTTTTGTATTCATCAAGTGAGATAATATGATGACCTGCTCAATATACAAACTTAAAAGTTGCCATTCAAATTCAAAACAATGAGAGTAATAAGGGGGAAAAGAAAACTTTCATGCTTTTGAATGGAGCAAATTATATAAGTTTGTTCACATAAACACCTAGTTTAAGGGATTAGCTATCTTACCTTCTGTTTCTTTCCTTTTGATGATTTCTTTGATTTCATGTTTGTGTCTTTCCGTTCTTTTCTATCAAGAGACTGGTTCTTAATATTTTGACTTCTCTCTAACTGCTCATCTCCCATTTCATTTGATTCCCGTGAATTAGACATGCTATTGCTCCTATCAGTCTGCTCCTGAACTTCACTCCCATTAACCACCACTTCCTCGGGCAGCCTGTCAGTTGCTGCTGTTGAAGGGTCTTCCTTGGATTTAGCTCCAGTATGTTTCTTTTTGTTACGTGCTTTTTTCCGATTATCGATAAAGCTTGATTCATCATTGTCATCAATATTAAGGTTACTGAAAGATGGTTCAGGCTGGTGTTCAGACCTGTTTTTTCTGCTCCTATGCCCTGAAACCATTGCCTCAAGTATACTGGCTTCCTCATCTAATTCACTGACCTCTTCCTCTTCATCATCCACTCCAGTTAACTGACTTTCTTCATCATTAATCTCACTTTTTGCTTCAAAATCTTCACAAATATCATCTACATCGTCCTTGGAACCTTCATGGTTCACCCCCATATCCTCCCCCAAAATATTTTCTTCTACCTCAAAATCTTCTTGTTCAAACACATCTCTCAGTTCAGCGGCCTTCTCTCTGTGCTTCTTGGATTTTTCATGATTAATCCACTGCTTCTCTGACTTGAACTTCTTGTTACATGCAACACAATAGAACTCATTATTCTTCTTTTTCATGTCCTCCTCATCATCGAAGTCATCGTATCCGTCTCCAGTATCTGTTTCATCAACCCGTGCCCACTCTGGCTCACGGTGTAACCTCGCCCTCTCCAACTTGGCTCTCATCTCCTCTTCCTTCTTTTCCTTCTCTCTGGCTCGCTTCTTTTCCTCCTCCAATCGCTTTTTCATCTGCATATCAATCACCCGCTTATCCCGCTTCTTCACAAATTCCGCCAATCCACGGATGGATTCGTTGAACTCCCTCTTCGCCTTCTTCCTGGCCTTCTTATTTTCTTCCTCCATGATCCTCCTCGACTTCCTATTGGGCCCTGCCGAAGCATGATACTCGTCTGCCCACGAGAAATCCATGACACTACAGAAATCCAACCAATAAGCATAAAATGCAGAAACTTGAGAATAAGGGCTATCCATGTTCCCCATTAACGGGGCATCACGAACAGCCCCAGCTCCAAATCCGACTTCTCTCGCGAATTGGACCTCTTGGGCATATATTTTGGAGAACAGATCACCGTAGACTTTGAAGAAACCTTTTCCGGTGTCGGCAAAACCCGAGTAAGCGGAATTTGAGAAATAGGAGAAGAGATTCAAGGAATCGAAGAAACTCGGTGAGGACCCAGATTTGGAATTAGGGTCAGAGAAGAGAATCTGCGATCGGTGGGAGTCATACCATGTGCGTTCGCGGGGGTCGGAAAGGACCTCGTAGGCGTTGACTATTTCTTGGAACCTGGCAGTGGCAACTTCCTCGGAGACGCCGGAGGAAATGAGCTTGTCCGGGTGGTGCTGAAGGGCTAGTTTCTTGTAGGCAGACCGGATTTCTTCCGGGGAGCAATCTCTGTTCAAGCCCAGAACTTCGTACAAGCACCTCTTTAGATCAGACATTGTTTCCGGCTTTCTTCACCCCTTTAGGGTTGGCCGCCACTGCCTCTCCTCTCTCCCGGCCTCTAAGAGGTTCAGCAGTTCCGACTCCAGGCACGTAATTCCTCCCGCCGCCTAATGCAGAAATGCTAAGTGAAGGAATTCTCGTTCAATTTTAAGTACGGTCGTTGATATATATCACTAGAGGTGGCAAGTTCGAGAATTCTGACTAAAGAGAGAATTGATAAGAATAATTAGAGAGGTATTTTCGTAAAAAAATCTCGAATTTGGTTTATTCGAACTGTTTGCAAACCAGTTTAGCTTGATGCCACCTCTAATATCACCTTACATTTTACCAATATTTATATCAAACTGATATTTTATTGTTTTACTTAAATTTAGGAAAAATAATTCGCACCCATATGAGATCATTCATTATCTCTCATTCAAGCCAAGAACAAAATGAACTCCTCTCCTGGGCTTTTATGTACTAATTTTTTTTTCTGTGTAGGTTCAAAGGGAAGTGAATCAACTAGCAATTTTTTCTATTGATGAAGAACTGAGTTTAAACACTTTCTCGCAGTGTCCAAATAAAAAACTGTGTTCAAAACCACGACTAATCTAGCCAGCAATAGGGATACATAGTCCACTTCTAGAATCAATGGTATGTGACACTGTCATTTTACCTAATGAATACTGAGTCGTATCATTTCAGAACGTCTCAATAATTAGCAAAGCAGATCTAATCAAGACAATTTACAAAAGAAATGAACTGATCTAATCATAGACCCCGTCTGGCTGCTGTATGAAGATAATCCTCAGCCTCTCCTTGAGTGAGTTGCTTCCCTTCCACCAGGCCTTTCACCAAGGTCTTTTCATACCCTTCAGATGGAGGAAGCATTGGAACACCAGATTTGAATTTCTCAATATCAGCAAGAGAACACCTGGAAATACAGATTGATTGGAATACCCCGTTCAGATGTCTCCATGTCAGGGATTAAACAACTGAAAATGAAATTAAATAAAATGGAGAAGGAAATCAGTTTAGAAAAACTGCAGAATTTAGTTTTATGCACAGGACAGTCTATTAGTCTTTCCAAGCCCGAGTTGTTAAACAGTGTCCGGTGTTATTTTTGGAGTTTAACAAATTCTTGGTTTAATAGGTCAGAGAAGGCCAATGTAGTCTTTGTATCAGCTGCATGAATCCACTTATATTCTGCTCTAACAGCCATAGATTTGGATTCATGTATTTGTTGTTGACTAGGCTTTTATGCTAGCTATTAACCTTACATTACCACATTTACCAGACTGGGCCAGTGAGTTAAATACTGAGAAGCAGAGATTCATTCCTCTTTAAGTGCGATCCTTGGAACTTTGAACAAGTTAACTTTTTATGAGGTATTGATTGGACATGCCTAATTCTGGAGCTCTCTTCCTACAAAATCAATCCGGTTTACTTATTAAACGGATCCAAAGATTTACCACCCAACATGATCTGCTGGTTGACACCATCTACTGCTGATCATGCACTGACTGAAATAGAAAACTGGAAAAAAAAAAGGAAAAACATGGGAGGAAGAGCAAATGAAGCATACGTCATTGTTAAAATGGGGATTTCTTGCTCTGTTCCCAAATAAACAACATTAGAGTACCATCCATCCTGCAAAAACAGATAAGCAGAACTGAAAACATTAATAAATGTAACTTTAGATAACAGAAAAAAAGTGTATACGGATAAATCTATGTTATAAAAAATGATCCCACGAGGAGATTGGTTCAGGATAATTTAAAAATAAGAAGAAAAATATGACCTAGCAAGGTTTCCCACAATTTGCAAATAAGGGGCTTGTGGAGCTTAGCCCTGACCCTCCCTCTTCTGCAAGCACCGGAGGGCCCCCTGCCTTCTTTCAACCATGCAGCCTACCAGCAGAATAAGGGGGGAGGGGTCCCAAACCCGCCTCCAAAATTGCATTTCTGAAACAGGAAAGATTTGCTACTCTCCCTACCGTCATGTACTATCAAGAGATCCCTTCCTCATCATTGCATTGAAAGGGGGAAGAGACACTCAGACAGAGAGAGGGAAACAGGGGTGCCACCACCCCTCTCCTCCCCCTTCTGCATGTGCCAACAGGGGAGGACAACCTGCCCTCCTCACTATCAATAGCAAGGGCTCCTTCCCCACGTCTGTCTCGTGGGGACAAACCCAACTTGGTCAACCAGGTTTTGACCAAAATACGGGACCTGAAGAGTAGTTACCCAGTAGAGGAACCATGAACCCGGTTCAACCAGCCAATACAGTCCAAGTTTTATAAAATCAAGAAAAAATTGTGTAAATGGTCAACTGGCTGACTCCTAGTTGGCCAAGTTTTGACCTAAAATTGGGTCTAGGAAATGTGTGACAGGTGAAGGGACTGGGTTTGATCCTGATTCGAGCAATCAATTTGGTCTAGGTTTTATAGTATTGGGATAGATGCTTAATGATAGGATTTAAGCTACAGAATTGAAGAATGCTTGGAAACCCAAAAGAGAATATAGGAGGCGATAGGGTTTCTCTCTCACCTAGCAGGGCAGGAACAAGGTGTAGAGAAAAACGCCATGAAGGTTAAAGAGTGGGAAGGGTTTAATTACATAACTATCCATCAAATTTTTACAAATGATGCATTTTTTATTCTTAGTGTCACAAGTCTACTTGGTTGATATATTTGAATTGTTACATACAATTGCTTGGTTTTGTGGAATTTTATGATTTTGTTGTTTTATATATTTCACGCGTTTTTATATATAAATTTTAATTTTAATTTTTTTTTTGTAAATTTATGTGAAAGATGGAATGGGTGGCTAAAATGGGGAAGAGGGGACAGGGTTGGGAAATGGGGCAGACTTCGAACCCAACCCATGCCCAGCCCTACTCAAGAAGTAATTGTAATCAACAGGAATCTAACAATACACCAACTGAAAACAATGCAAAATAATATGTCATCAGCAAATTAGGAATAGCAAAATTCTATTTTTTTTTTTTAAATGTTGGAACCTTTTACCTTAGTGAGACTTAAACCCAAGACCTTTTTTTTTTTTTTTTTGAAAAGGATGTATATATATAAACAGGAAAATACAGAAATTACAAGACTTAAACCAAAGACCTCACGCTAAAACCCCCCTAATATAACCATTGAGCCAAAGCCCAGGCCACAGGCCAAATCCTTATTTTACTAACAACTGTGAACTTTCACAAACAATACCACCCAGCTTGATAGTTTACTACACAGCATCAATTCTTGTTCCTCACAAGTAGAACCATTTGAATTTAGGAAGCTAAGTTATCACAATAAGATGATGTAATGTCCGGTTGAAAATACTGAATCTTTTCTATTTCCACAGCTATTAACTTTTCCAAAGAATAGGATTTTACTAAAGTGGCTGGTTCACAAGCTAGTTTTATGTTATGAATTTTTCCTTGCGATTTTCTTAGCTGAAATTATCAGTAGGAATCGAAGAGAGAGGCATACCAATAGAGCTTCCAGCTTCATGGACCTGTTTTTAACAACTAAATCCAAAGCAGATAAATCGAATAATGGAGATGCCACCGAAGGAGTCAACCGATTCTCCTGGAGGAGTACATCATTGAATTGCTCAAGCCTGGGAAATCAATGCAAGTATACCAACAAATTACTGTAATTAGTATTTTTGAAAATCCTAGAATACAATTTCGACTACTCAATAGCAACAGAGAAACAAATCTACGACTTACGTTATCTTGTACATGCACAAGTAAGCTTTCTCATCAATGTTTATTTCAGGATGAAGAAATGCAACCCCTCCAGAACCCCATGTCCGTGAATGAGAATGTCCAAAGAATAAACGGTGAGGCACAATTTTCCACATGGTCTCCTTTGGTAAGCTTTTATCCTTGGATCCAGGACATGTCTTTTGCATATCTTCCACCTAAGGAATTTAAAAATGAGTGTCTACCTGAAACTATTCAGCAGACTATTAAAGAGGCAGGAAAAAATTCACATGGACTGAATTGTAAGATGAATTTTCTTAAAGGATTATATACAAATAATATTGTACAAATAAATGTCACATGGCATTTCCCTATGAAAAAGAAGTAAAATTGTTTCTAAGCTTGATTTTTAACCTTTCTAATTCATGATCCGATTAACATCTAACTTTCTAGTTGAAAGTTGTTGGTGGGAAAATAGTCCCACCATTTTATTGCTGTGTGTGGTCCAAGCGTCAAGCTAGTTCTCTGAAAATAAAAGTGAAATGTTGTGGCAACATGGTCCCACACTGATCTGGTCTTGAAAAAAGCCAGTATTATATAGTTGAGCACAGGCCTTCTAAAAATAAACAAGGTTTCCAAAACAATGAGAGATTCCTGTTTGCAGAATCAGCAATACAGTTTGATGAACAGTTTACATGAGACAATCTTCTTTTTTTATTCTATTTCAAAAAAAAAAAATCTTCTTTTTTTATTAGTTAAAAAAAATTGGTATACAGATGAAAATTCAGATCATTGACATTAAGAAACCAATCAGACACAACTTTAGGGTGCCATAGACAAGAGGTTAGGGAAAACAAATATATTTAAAAAAAGCTTATACCTTTCATGGCATTGACCAGAAGAATTTACCTGTCCGCCTTCAATGTAGCATAGAAACCTTGGTTTCCACATGTTTGATCCATAGCTCCCATACCAAATGTCTATCTTTGCATAGTCAGACCTCCATGAATCAGAAGTTTCTGAAGTTTGCTCTAGACACTCACTGAGACAATCTTTGGTTAAAGCGACCTCTTTATCCATATTACTGTCGTCAACCTTTAGCAATGAGAGAACTTGAACAATATCATGAACCTCAGATATGTTAGCTTCAGAAGATTCAGAAAGGTCTTCTGTAGCAGCAATAATCGTTGCTTCAACCTTCTCGTCATCAGACTCCGAATTTGAGATCAAGAGGGGCTGGAATTTCAACCAATACAGATTAGAAGAAAACAGGGAGATGTGTCAAATATGTTATATGCAGCATCAAATATATGCTAAATAAAGTGGATTTTTAAATAAATGTCTCCAGAACTTAAATATCGAGAAATGTTTTGCCCCATGTGCACTTCCTATTATCAATAATCAATTCATGATTTAGTTTGCTAAGTTTTGACATCACTAGAAGAGCATTATATACTGATAAATCACACAGGTCATCCTATAAAGAGATTGGGGCACTTCAAACAAGCATGTCCACGATGTTAACATAATGATGCAAAATCCATTGAGATATTCATGAAGACATTCATTCTTTGGTGACTTGGACATGCGGGAGGAGAGCAATAAGATTCGCATACAGTTAAAAAGAACAATCCAGTTCTTTCTTTACCTTTAACATTTTGAAAGATAAGAGTGTTCGACTAAGCTCGGTTTCATCTCAAAATTACTAACCACTTATGAGGCCTATTGATCAAACTTATAAACTCATAACACTTCTTAACACTAACCAATGTGGGACTATTCCCACTAAAAATAAAGGAAATTTAAGTTAGAAATAAGATAGTAGAAAACAAAAATATAAAATAAATTAAGACAACCTCAAATGTATATGTTCTGCTCAATAATTCCTTTTCTTGCAACTCCTCGGTGAAAATAGGCCAGAAGGGGCTCAACTCTTGCCGAACCTGAAAAGAAAACATTCATGTTATCATCAGGGTTACAGAGAAAAAGGATAAGTTACTCTTAACCTGGATTGTAAAAAATGCGCCCCTTCCGTCCCCATATGGAAGAAAAGGAGAGGGGGGAGAGGAGGACAGCAGGTTTCGCCATTGGGAGGAGGGAGACCCAACTCTCCTTGTGGTCTCTTTCTCAGTCAGAAACAGAGGAGGAAGGTGGGGGGAAGCCCTCAAGTCACCTCTCTCCCCATAGAAAGGTGAGAGGAGGACACACCTCTTGCTTCCCACATCTCTCCCAATGCTGGGAGAAAGCGAAGGGAAAAGGTGGGTCCTCTTTGAAAAACAAATCTGATTAAAAACGAAACCAAGAATGTAACAGAAGGGATCTTTGAAAACTTGGAGATGAGAGCAACTAATCCTTTTAAAAAAAGAGATTGTCCTTTAAGGAAAAGTAAACAGTAACAATACTATAGTAATATATATATATATATATATATATAAGCAAAACAAGGTAATATTCCATTACCGCCTGTATCACACGCCATGAAGACGCAAATGGATATGCCTCTGGAGACCCTATAATGGGCTTATCTTCAAGTAAAGCTTCCACACAAGCAAGAACAGAGTTTGATATGGAGTTAAGGTTGTATCCCCCTTCTAAGGCGAGTATTATCTTTCCCCCAGCAAATTCAGTTAACTAAACAACACAAAAAACTGATAACATTAAATATGATAAGAAAAACACCACAAGTATGACCACTGTTGAAATAACAATGCTAATAGCAGATCTAATTAAAAAATTTCAGCCTCTCTTTATTGAATAGTGCACTAAATGAATGAAAACTACAAGCACAGCCAGTCTATATATAGAGAATACACAAGAACAAGTAGGAATACAACAAGAAACAAGAAATTCTTCTAGTTGTCAACAACTTAGCCTAACTGGTCCCTCAATACCAAGTCTAAATCTATGGCTTTGAGGATTTTTATATGCATGTGACCATTTCTTGGACTCGCACTTCTTGGAGCACCTATCATCTTGCTGATTCCATGGCTAGCAGCTTCTTCCAATTAAATTAGTCACCAGTGTCACGATATGCTCAAAATCCATAAACTTTTGAAGGAAAAAGCCAGGAGAGGAAGGGGGAGGACATGGGAGAGTCTGGCGCACGAAGCAGACACTCCATTTGTTTCTGATAATAAAATCCAGGAAATCAACCCCAATCCCCCCCCCCCCCCCCCCCCCCCCAACACACACACACACACAATGGATAAGACAAATTCGTATATTGGGTACTGACCTTTTTCATCATGATTGAGTATCCATAAGGTGTTATACAGCAACCTCCTAATGGATCTCCAATGGCTGCAAAGCAAGTAGTTGAAAATCAAAAGCTGCAAAATCCGATACTTCTACACAGAAAAGATCACAAAGGAAACGAAGCCCCAAATCAAAAGAACATGAATTCTGGAGACACAAAATTTAGAACTTCAACAGCTCTGACCTGCATCGAATCCACCTGAGATAAGAACAATATCTGGATTGTAAGCCTTAGCAACAGGAATTAGGATGTGGTCCCACACAGCAAGGTAGTCTGCATCGCCACACTGTCCATGCTCCCAAGGAACATTTATATTATATCCAGCACCCAAGCCCTCACCAACCATATTGAGAGAGCCTTCATCACCCCCAGGGTAAAAACTCCCAAAGTCATGTCTGTAGTAAAAAAACACAGGCATGAGAGTCAAAGACATACTGGATATAATCACTAGTTGAGCACAAAGAATGTGTTGATCTAATGTCAGACATTGCAGTTTTTTTACTGATGAAAATTTTTATTAATCAAAAGGGTAAAAGCCCAATCAGAACAGTTAAAACAAAGGGATAAGAAGCCAATAGTCCCAAAAAAAAAGAAAAAACAAAGAAATAAAAAGATGTCACAAGCTCGGGAGGGGGGGTGGGGAGGGGTTTAGTCAACAAACTTAAAATTTGAATTTCATTTTCATCTCCTGCTTCAATTTCATTTCATTCATCTACATGAAATTCAACTTCAAACTTGGTGTTAGTGTGGACAAGTTCATGTGCACTGGAAAGCAATTTTCAGTGTTAGTGCCCCAAAATAAGAAAAAATATAAAAAACAAGAGAATTAGTACATTGTAACAGTATACTTAATTAAAACATAATACTTAAACCCCAAATTAGGAAAACATGATTACTGTACGAATAAGTAATTTACTGTATAATTAAAATATATTAATATACTAATTAATTAAATTAGATCAAATGCTATCTTTAACACACTATATATTTCATCCGAAGGAAAAACAGCACTAGAGGCGGCTGGGGTGGACGAAATTGCATCGTCTGAAGGAAAAGCAATGGTTGAGAATAGGATTTGTAAGTTTTTTTTTTAATAAAAAATTGCACGTGCGAGACGGGGCGTCGAGGGGGGGAAATTATTTTCCCTTTCAACTTAGGCATCAGGGGGGGGGGTGACAACGATGGGAGGGTTCAAAGCAGCTGCTGGCTGGGCTACGATGAGGTGAGGGCTAGGCTACAAGCGGCAGAGAAGGCGATGCGCGGGGGGAGGGATTAGGTGCAGCGGCGGTGATGACACTGAACAGGTGTGCAGCGTTGGACAATGGAAGCAGAACGAAGGAAGGGGGGTCTGTCCAGCGCTGGTGGGAGAAGCAAAAGGGAGTGAGGGAGAAAAAAAATTTCAGAGGAAGAAGAGACGAAAGAAGAAGGAGACCGAGAGAGCGAAGACTGTGGGAGAGAGAGCCAAAAAAAATTAAAATCGACGAGGGTTCGAAGTGCGGCGCCCGCTTCATCTGGTTGGTTGGTTCACAAAATAGTGCGGAAACCAGATTTCTGAAATTAAACCATGGAGATGATTTTTGGATTCATTTTATTCATCTACATGACTTGAACATTGGTGCTCCACTAAGGGGGGGTTAGTCCACAATGAAGTGGAATGAATTCCCCCCGCATTACCTAGTTCATCCCACTTATGGCGTTAGTGCAAAATGATTTGAATTGAAGCGAGATAACACCGTTTCATCTCCTCAGGCAAAAACGACGGAAAACTGATTCCGCCCTTTTTTTCAAATCATCCACTTACCACGAGCGACGGCGTCGCTTCTTCCCCCCCCCCCCCCCCCCGAAACTAAAAATCCCTCTCATCTCCTCTTCTCCTCTCCTCTCGCTCGGCCTTCGTCTCCCGACGAATTTTTTTGCCCGACCTTCTTCTCTCGTTTTCGCTCTCTCTGCTCCCTCTGCTCCTCTCGCTTGGCTCTCGTCTTTGTTCTCTGCTCCCTCTACTTTCTCTTGTTATCTCTCGTTTTCGCCCCATCTCCCTCTCTCGTCTCTTTCTCTCTCGGCCTTTCTCTTCCTTCTCCCTCTCTCTTTTCCCTCTAGGCCTCCATCTCTTTTCAATCTCGGCCTCCCTCTTCCTTCTCGTTCTCGCTCTTCTCTTTCCTCCTCCCCCGATTTCCTTTGATTTAACCTATTCCGGTTTCGATATCCTTCGATTTCCTTCAATCTTCTTCGATTTTCGACAGTTAGGCGTCGATTTCTTCCATTGGGCTTACATTTCCCCCAAATTTCAGAAGGTAATCCGAAACCCTATTTTTTTTCAACTAATTTAGTGTTGTGTTTGAGTTAATTTGAATTTTTGTGCGTAATTTATCTTGATTGTGGCCAAATTTTGGGATGTAGGGTTAGGGTTTATGGGATTTAGGGTTCAAATTCATGTTGATAGGGTTTAATTTGGGGATTAGAGTTGGGGTTTGGGACTTTTAGGGTTTTAAGGTCTAGGGTTTAGTCTTTAGGTCTGGAATTAGGGTTTATGTTTTTTTTTTTAAAAAAAACATAGGGTTCTCGGTTTTTTGGGTGATAGGGTTTTAAGTTCTTAGGGTTTAATTTGGGGATTAGAGTTGGGGTTTGGGACTTTTAGGGTTTTAAGGTCTAGGGTTTAGTCTTTAGGTCTAGAATTAGGGTTTATGTTTTTTTTTAAAAAAAACATAGGGTTCTTGGTTTTTTGGGTGATAGTGTTTTAAGTTCTTAGGGTTTAGTGTTTGGGGCTTTTAGGGGTTTTAAGGTCTAGGGTTTATGGTTTGGGGCTTTTAGAGGTTTTAGGGTCTAGGGTTTAGGGTTTGGGACTTTTAGGGGTTTTAAGGACTAGCGTTTAGGGTTTGGGTTTAAGGTTTATTTTAATTTGTAGGTTTCTCGGTTAGGGTATAGGATTTAGGGGGTTTAGTCGAGTTCAAACAAGGCTGATGATGTACGGTTCGTAGTGCCTGCGAAGTCATATGGGGCTCTACCAAGGGTGTTCCGTGAATTTGGACTTGATGAGTTAGTTTTTGCATTGTTCTAGTAATCTACAATGAAATTAGTTCGATAAATTTTGAAATGTTTTAGAATGTTGTTGAATATGTTTGAAGTGCTATGGAATGTTTATGCCATGTGGTGAGGAGATTTTGGAGTTATAAATATCCACCACATGGTCCAATTCAAACAAGGCTGAGTCGCCTACACGGGCGTCCATTAGCCAACGAAACCCGACCCCCATCAATGACGATGTACGGTTCGTAGTGACTGCGAAGTCATATGGGGCTCTACCAGGGGTGTTCGGTGAATTTGGACTTCATGAATTTGTTTTTGCATTGTTCTAGTCATCTGCAATGAAATTAGTTAGATTAATTTTGAAATGTGTTAGAATGTTGTTGAATATGTTTGAAGTGCTATGGAATGTTTATGCCATGTGGTGAAGAGATTTTGGAGTTATAAATATCCACCACATGGTCCAATTCAAACAAGGCTGAGTCGCCTACACGGGCGTCCATTAGCCAATGAAACCCGACCCCCATCAATGACGATGTACGGTTCGTAGTGACTGCGAAGTCATATGGGGCTCTACCAGGGGTGTTCGGTGAATTTGGACTTCATGAGTTTGTTTTTGCATTGTTCTAATCATCTACAATGAAATTAGTTAGATTAATTTTGAAATGTTTTAGAATGTTGTTGAATATGTTTGAAGTGCTATGGAATTTTTTGCCATGTGGTGAGGAGATTTTGGAGTTATAAATACCCACCACATGGTCCAATTCAAACAAGGCTGAGTCGCCTACACGGGCATCCATTAGCCAACGAAACCTGACCCCCATCAATGACGATGTACGGTTCGTAGTGATTGCGAAGTCATATGGGGCTCTACCAGGGGTGTTCGGTGAATTTGGACTTCATGAGTTTGTTTTTGCATTGCTCTAGTCATCTGCAATGAGATTAGTTAGATTAATTTTGAAATGTTTTAGAATGTTGTTGAATATGTTTGAAGTGCTATGGAATGTTTTTGCCATGTGGTGAGGAGATTTTGATATCCACCACATGGTCCAATTCAAACAAGGCTGAGTCGCCTACACGGGCGTCCATTAGCCAACGAAGCCCGACCCCCATCAATGACGATGTACGGTTCGTAGTGACTGCGAAGTCATATGGGGCTCTACCAGGGGTGTTCGGTGAATTTGGACTTCATGAGTTTGTTTTTGCATTGCTCTAGTCATCTGCAATGAAATTAGTTAGATTAATTTTGAAATGTTTTAGAATGTTGTTGAATATGTTTGAAGTGCTATGGAATGTTTTTGCCATGTGGTGAGGAGATTTTGGAGTTATAAATATCCACCACATGGTCCAATTCAAACAAGGCTGAGTCGCCTACACAGGCATCTATTAGCCAACGAAACCCAACCCCCATCAATGACCATGTACGCTTCGTAGTGACTGCGAAGTCATATGAGGCTCTACCGGGGGTGTTCGGTGAATTTGGACTTCATGAGTTTGTTTTTGCATTGTTATAGTCATCTGCAATGAAATTAGTTAGATTAATTTTGAAATGTTTTAGAATGTTGTTGAATATATTTGAAGTGCTATGAAATGCTCTTGCCATGTGGTGAGGAGATTTTGGAGTTATAAATATCCACCACATGGTATTTTGTTATTTGTTGGTTGTGTTTCTGTGTGTCCCTAGTTACTACGATGAGTAATGGTTGTCTGATAAAAAAATTTTCCATGAGGACCATCTCGGATTTAGATTATAAATGGCTGGAAGAAGACAACAAACTCCTCGATCATATGACATTTGGACCTTCGATGATGACAACAAAATGCTCGATCTGTTGGTTGAGCAAGTCAATATGGGGAACAGGATGCCTAATGGGGTTTGGAAGCATGAAGTATATTTGGACTATGTCAATAGGTGCAATGAAGACACAGCTAATAAAAAAACTGTTGAGTAGCTCAAGAATTGAACAAGATCATGGAAGAAAACTTACCAAGCAGTAACAAGCTGTCTCAACACTAGAGGGTTCGGTTGGGATGCAACCACACATCGAGTTACTGCATGTCATTCTGTATGGCAAGACTATATCAAGGTCAATAAATTATGATTGACTGTAAAACATTTTGTATGTTTTCCGCATTACTAGAACTCTATGCCAAGTCGTCTAAATGATGTTTTATCCTTGTAGGAGCATAAAGAAGTTGAAAAATATAGACAACAAGGCTGCCCTCTTTATGACAAATTGGCTTTGGTAGTGGGAAACTCAATAGCCATGGGGAGAATAAGTCAAACTGACGAAGACATGTGCAATGATGTCCAACATCAGGAAGAAAATGAGCGTGTGGACATGCTCGAGGATGTCGATTTAGGTAGAGATACTCCTTTGCCATTCTTTACAAAAAATGAGTCGGCACCTGATCAGTCTCCAAGTACTAACCCGTCAACTTCAAGTCGTCGTAGAAAGAGACCACAAATGACCATCGATGATAGTATTATGTTCGCTGATACAATTACAAGAATTGCTACCCTACTGCAATCTCTACAACCTAAAAATGATAAAACCACCGGAGAGAATTGGTATGAAGCCCTCACAGAAATCCCGGACCTGTCGGTAGAGATGAAGTTTTGCGCTCCTCTATTGTTAGATACACTAATGAAGAAGGACATGTTTACGAAGCTACCAGTGGAAGAGCGACTTAATTGGCTTAAATACTGTGCTGGTGAAATGTAGTCAATAGTTTGAAGTACACTATGTATTTTGGGACGATTGTTTTGAAGTTTCATTATGTTTTTTTAATTATAACTTTATAAAACATATCATTGATAGATTATGAATCTAATTATGGTTAAGATTTGGGTTTTCATGATTGTCGTGTTCTTATTGTGTGGATGAATGTTGTGGGTGTGTGATTGGAGATGGTTTTATATAGGTGTGATTGAAAATAGGTTATGATTGAAGATAATGGTATGTTTTTGTGTTTATGACATTTAGGAAGAAACATGAATTATTGTTGTAGTCGTCATTATGGTTGTGGTGATTGTATTTGCAGGTTTCCATGGAAGACAAAAATAGGAATACAAGAATGATTTTATTGACATGTCTTATATACATGATGGGAAGATACTATATGAACCATAGGTATAGACGTACATTACGTCCTCGTGGGCTTGGTCGTCCGATTTATTTGCAAAAGGCATTAGCGAAATCACCTGTTAAATTTCGAAAAGTTTACAGGATGAATCAAATTGCGTTTAAAAAAATGGCAGAGATACTTTATAGTAAAGGATTTTTATCACCTACAAAGACCATTTCAGTGGAAGAACAACTTGCATATTTTCTCCTAACTGTTGGTCAAGGACAAGGATATAGTGTCACAACAGAGATGTTTGATAGATCAAACTGGACTATAAGTAGGTATTTCAATAAGGTGTTGAATGCTATTATCAAACTTCGGCCTGATTACATCAAACGGCCTTCAGAACGGACTCACTCGAAGATTTTAAACAATCCAATGTTTAATCCGTATTTTAAGGTAACATCACTTGGCATCTAATGAACAATTTTAGATTAATATTTAGAGTTACTTGTATTAATTGAAATGATATAATTAGGATTGTATTGAGGCTATTGATGGAACTCATATCAAAACAAACATCCCACTTGAAGAACAACAAAGGTTCTAGAACAGAAAAGGCTATCTCTCACAAAATGCGATGGCAACATGTACATTTGATATACAATTCACTTATGTACTTGTTGGATGGGAGGGATCAGTAGCTGATTCCCGTGTATTGAAGGACGCATTGACTTGCCAAAATGGAATCTGTGTACCTGAAGGTAAATAATATATTGTTATGTAGTAATTTTTTTTTTTTTTTATCTTCAATTATCTTATGTGAAAAATATTTTGTATTGTAGGTAAATATTATCTAGTCGATGCTGGTTATGCAAATATGTCAGGATTTTTGGCTCCATATCGAGGAACTCATTATCATCTACAAGAATTTGGAGACAACCTTCCTAGAAATGATACAGAGCTATTCAACCGAAGGCACTCATCTTTGAGGAATACTATTGAACGAACTTTTGGTGCTTTAAAAGCTCGATTCCTAATGTTGAAAGTCGTTCCTCCGTTTTCTTATAAATCCAGATGAAAATTGTAATAGCTTGTTGCATATTACACAATTATATACATAAAGAGGATTACAATGATATGTTTGAATTGGATGATGATGAGGTCCGATTAGCAGGTGAAAATTTGGATGAAGATAGCGATGATAGTGATGATCTTGGGGATGAAGGCAACCTATCAACAACAATGCGGAGGCGTCGTGCATTAGAATCCACTAGAGCTGCACAATTTCGAGATGCCATAGCAACTAGCATGTGGAGTGATTATTAGTGGTTGTACTTTATTGCATTTGAACATGTATGTTGTCGTTCGTATCTACTAAACTAGTAAGTTGATGATGTTAAATGCACAAACTCGTTGTTAGAAATAATTTACTCTAATTATATTCGTTGTTGTCATTTTATACCTTTTTGTCACGTGTTTTAATTTTATTTATTAAGTATTTTTATACTATATATTATGTTATTACAAAATAATTTATTTATTAATTATATTCATTTATGTTATTTTTAACTGTTTTATGTAATTTAAATAATTTATTCTACTCACACGTAATTAGTATAATAATTTATAATAAACTGTAATCATTAATTGGTTTAATTATGCAATTGCTATAATTAATTAAACAATTAGGTTTATTTATTATATTCCCTTATGTTATTTTTTAATTTTTATTAATTTTATATAATTTATTCTAGTCACACGTAATTAGTATATTAATTTATAATGAATTGTAATCATTAATTGGTTAATTATCCAATTGCTATAATTAATTAAACCATTATGTTTATTTATTATATTCCCTTATGTTATTTTTTAATTTTTATTAATTTTATATAATATATTCTAGTCACGTAATTAGTATATTAATTTATAATGAATTGTAATCATTAATTGGTTAATTATCCAATTGCTATAATTAATTAAACCATTAGGTTTATTTATTATATTCCCTTATGTTATTTTTAATTTTTTTTAATTTTATATAAATTATTCATGTCACACGTAATTATTGTTTTAATTTATAATAAACTATAATCATTAATTGGTTTAACTATCCAATTGTTATAATTAATTAAACCACTAGGTTTATTTATTATATTCCCTTATGTTATTTTTTAATTTTTTATTAATTTTATATAATTTATTGTAGTCACATGTAATTATTGTTTTAATTTATAATAAACTATAATCATAAAAAGTTACTCATTCTCTTCTTTATTTAGAAAAGGACACTGAAATCTGTTTTCCAGCCACTTTAACTGGCCTGGACTAACACCCAAACATGAGTTGAAGTGGAAACAATTCATCTCACTTCAATTCAATTTTCCGCTTTATTTCCACGTCATTGTGGACTAACCCCCCTAACGACATCAGGAGATGAACTGAGTAATGCGGCTGAAGTTCATCTCCTGCATCAAGTTGACTAACCCCCCTAAGATGTTGGAGAGAGACCCCCCCCCCCCATGAACCCCAGTTGTGTCCCGAGACAAGCCATGTTGTCCACAAGGGATTGGTTAAAAGAGTAAGGGGTCATGTTAAGAAAATTAAACTTCGGCACTAGAGTTAACAACATATTCATCCCTGTAGGTTTGCTTTTCACAAGACCTAACAGGATCATTGCACTTCTCCGCCTACCTTGCCCACACCCCCTAGGGGGGTCTGGTCGGAGAAGAATAATCAACATTCCAACAACCAGGCCATGTCCGTGAGAAGGTGAGAAGTGACATCTCTACTTCTATCTCGGTTTGGCTTATCACTAAAAAGGAATTTCAGATCCTTAATAGGGGCACTCGGGAGTAAATGGAATCTAGTGGCACAACTTTCTGTAACCAAGGCACGTCAAGTTGTTAAATGGCAGCCCAGACATGCTGGAATTGGTAGAACTTTCAAGACATAAAAGGGAGTAATAATTGTTGATTCTACAATTGTAAAGCTCCAAAGCCTCAGGCAAGGCATTCTCTTGTACAAGGATTCAATTCTCGTGGATAGAAGGTGATTCCAGCATCTCGATTGGCATTTAAAGGAGGCCAAACGATCTTGGAGGCATTAGCAAACCTTTCATGAAATCATGGACTTTCTTTAAGATTGTAATTGTGTTTGGACTCATGTACATAGATCATCCAACAATGAGGCTGATCTTTTAGCTAAGCAAGGGGTAGCCCTCTAATCCCTTGATGTAAGGGGTAGCCCTCCCAAGGATTTTTTTTCCCTTGTTTTTTAAATAAAATTACAACTCCCTTAAAAAAATTAGATCCACTGCTCCCATTTTTTACCCAAACATTGCATTTTTGTAGTCGAGTATACATTTTCCTGGTTTTCAATACTGGAAGCACTATTCCTTTTTTGTTTCAGTTGTTAAATGGGGTCCAAGGACTTATCCCAAAATGACTAGCCACTTAGGAAACTTCTTCTGGCAACTAATAAATTCAAGATCTTTTATCTCACTAATCCAAGTGGGACTATTCCTTAACACTCCCCCTCACGTGTAGTGGATAATTTGGGTGGAGGCCTTCACATGTGGTACATGGATAATTTGGGTGGAATGCCCACATACTGAGTGGATTAAACAGTGAACCTTACATAAGCCAGTATTCTGCTGGAATGGGATATTCATTGATATTACCTGCATCAATAACTAAATTTCCCTATTAGTTTCAATTTCCGTTTCACTATCCCTTCATCTGACTCTTTGTCAACATCTTCAAGTGCAAAGTGCTTCCTCAGCCTAGGATGTTTTTGTGAAACCATCTAGAAAGCAAAACACTATGAAATTATAATCTAAACTCTAGCAGGCATATGCAGCATCCAAATCAAATGCATAGAAATTATTCAAATCCCTGAGAGATCAAGAACAATGAAAATATAAAACACAAGTCATCAAACAATTCATGTACCTGTGAACAGAAAAGAACAACACCCGGGGATCTCTCCAAAACATTTTCTGAGTACCATTCCCATGATGAACATCCCAATCAACTATCAAAATTTTGTTGAGACCCAGTTCTGGCTAAATAAGATAAGAAAAAATAAATAAACAAAATAAGAAATACTGTCAAGAGAAAAAAACAAGTGCAGATATTTTATATGCTAATAAAGTGAGCATGAAATGAACAAGATCATCGTCGAGAAAATTATCAGAAAAAACCCTGTTTAAGTCATCAAATCAAGTGGAGATTTGAGAATGTTCACAAGACAGGTTATGGCAGGCAACGAAGGTTCTTTGAATCAGCATTGAATACTAGATCAGCCAGCATAATCAATACAAAGCCATGGTTGTCTTGTATTAACTCATGGAAACCATATTGGCCAAGGGAAACAGTTAGAGTCTTGAGAATATTTAGAATGAGAAATCATGCTGGCTGATGTACGAAAAACATTGGAGAGTTGAATGTGCCCCATGGAGTTTCTTGTTTTTTTTCTTCTTCCTAACCCTATGTTTAATTCTTCTATATCAAGTTCCTTTTTTCATAGATAGATCAAAATCTATTTATTCTAGAATTTTGTATGACCTGAAAATTTATTGTACAAGCTTTTTTCCATAAAAGAGTTGCCAAGTTGTTTAATGAAAAAAATATGGGAACAAACTAAGGTATGAGAAAACTGAAGGCAGAGAGTAATAAGTGAAATAGTACAGAAACAGAGAATCAAGAACTTGAGCATAGAACTTTTTTATTTTCTTTGAACTGGGCTACAATTTCTTAGCAGCAAGCTTGGGTTAACAAGGCCGTTCTGCTTAGGTCAATTGCCAATGTAAAACTTTTTGTCAGAACTTAAAATAATAACTGAACCAATCTTATATTGAAACTATAGGAGCCTTACCTGTGTTGAGATTATATTGGCTTTTCCGGATGCATCTGTGTTGATACTAGAAATCAGGGATTTGCTCCATCTTCCTTTGTAATTTTTCTCTTGTTAATATATATACATCCTTTTCAAAAAAAAGTTTGTGATAAAATTCAAGGTCAAATTCCAATGTCCAATTGCTCGGTCAATTTTTGGCTAATTTTGTGGTTGATTCTAATGGTCAGTTTAGTGTTCAATCTGTTGTCCAATTTGATCAACTTTTTGGTAACTTTGACGGTTGAATTTGTTGGCCATTATACATTGTATAATCTCTTTTGGATTTCTTTCCTACTATTGTCCAACTCCATCCTCTTTTATGGTAAGACCATTTCTTATGGTCTGTTCTTGGAACTCTTTGTTTAATGTTCAAATATTAAATTACTTTGTATGGTCAGAACTTTATGACAGAGAATTTTTTTGCCATGCTTTGAGAATTAAGTGGGTTGATCTCTAAACTTAGTATGAGTTCTTTGGATTGATCTTTTGCTGCAGGGTAAATGAATTAATTTTGTCCTTGCTGACGTATTGCTGCTCTTAAAAGTGCACAATTTTCTTCTGCGATCCTTAAAAGTCGGTGCTTTCTGCTGCCATTTGGCATCTACTTAGTGTCACATATAGATTTCCACCTTTTCCTTGCGTCATGCCCTCCCATCAGGGTTGTGAGAGTCCTTGTCTTCACTAATATTTTTGTTGTCTATTTTGTCTAATTAGACATGTAAAGGTGATTTTTTTTACTAAGGGAGAGTTTTAGAAGTAGTTTATTTGAGTTACTTAAGTTTTCTTTATTTTCTAGAAAAAGGATTTTACTATAGAAAGTAGATTCCTAGGGTTTATGGTTGCAGGGTGGCTGTTGTAGGATTAAGTAAATAGAAGAGTAAAGAGAGATTTAGAAGAGAAGAAGAAGAGGCAGAGACAAAAATGTGGAATGAATATTTTCTAGTTCTCAGCAGAGAGACCAGTACTCAATTAGGGGTCAGAAGTCGACCCCTAATGCTTCTCTATTAACTCACTTAAGTTACAATCAGAGAAGTACAGAAATACCCTTCTAACTAGAATAGAATCCCGTATAACTCCTTGTTACAGAAAAACCTAAATATACCTAACTCAAACATTCTTCTAAGTCACCTAAGTGAGAGGATAACTAAATTACTCATTCACCCATAAGCATGATGACTGAAATGCATCTGAAAGATCCATAATTCAACGTGTGTGATTCTGAACATTGTCTAAGTTATAAATAAGGGAGAGGATCTCTAAACCCTATTCTCTCACACACTTTTTCTCTTGCTAATTTCAACAAAGCGCTTATTGTGTTGCTGATTTTCTAGCTTGGATGGGTTTACTTTACCACATATTGTTATGGGTAATTCATTCCCTTAAGATAAAGGTTGAACTTTTTATTTTGTATTTAAGGCCGCTTGCTGCCAATTTTGTATACTTGTAAATTCTCTCTTTATGGATTTCACAAATGGCTATTAAAAAAAAATGCACATTCCAAAGCTTGAATAACCTTGCTAATTCCTTGGTTAGAGTGGTGTTTGTTAAGAGATAGTCCTACAAAGATCTTGAGTTTATTAGTTCTTCCTAAGTTGGCTAATCATTATGGGATGGCTTTTGGACCCAACTTCATATGGTATCAGAGAAAGGTTCTGTAAGTTGACTCGGTCAACCCATAGAAATAATGTATACTTTTCTGATCTATTATCTCTAGCAGTTTAGGTTCGTATCTATATTTTTTTCCTCCTTTCAGTCCCTATCCCCGTTATTTTATTTGTGTTTTCACCTCTATACTGAGTTTTTCATATTGCATATTATACATCGACGGAATGATATTTGAGTCTACTTTCCAAGGAAAAACGAATTTTTTCAATCAGAGTTATGTACAAAGAGAAATCAATATTTGAAGCAGTAAAGGTCAGACTGCAAGAGAGGTTCGAGCAGCAGCAAAAAGCTTCAACTTTCGAGTCATTTTATGCTATCAATAACGAGACTTTACATGGAGAATTATATATCAAATGAAAGATCTGTAAGTCTATGTTCTTACCTATTCAACCAATTCTCGATCTGAATTTTTTATTTGGAGATATTGATCTTGGAAAAGTCAATGAAGTTTTTCTTTTTTTTTGTAAATTCAATATGGTATCAGAGCGGTAACGCAAGTCTTGGGCCTTAAACTATCATAGCAGGTACTTGTATGTGGGCCACCACCCAAATTATCCACTTGTAGAGCCACAAAAGAGAGCCTACACGTGAGGGGAGTGTTAAGAAATAGTCCTACAAAGATCTTGAGTTTATTAGTTCTTCCTAAGTTGACTAGTCATTATGGGATGACCTTTGGACCCAACTTCACAGTGTTTATAGGCAACAACTTGTCTTTTTTTTAATGAGATGATGAATTAATTAAAGAACAAAATTACAAACTAAAGGAGAACTTCCCTTACAACAAGAGATTAAAGGGAGACTCCTTGTTTGGCCAAAGAATCCACAATATTATTTGTTGATCTAGGCACATGAGGCAAAGTACAATTAAAGCAAGAAAAAATATTAAAAATATGATGAAAAATTGTTCAGTGCCTCCAAAGGGATTAATAGCATTTAAATACTAACTAATGACAATCTTGGAATCTCCTTCAATAATAAGAGGATCGTTAAAATGATCGCGAAATACAAGAAAACCTCGAAAAAGTGCAAACAACTCAGCTGAAATAGAATCTAAAAATCCCATTGTTATTGAATAAGTAGGAAGTATTGCACCGGAAGAATCACGAATAACCCCTCCAAATCTAGCTTGACCAAGACTCCCAATAGCACTTCCATCAAAATTCAGCTTTAGATGGCCAATCGGAGGGGGAGTCCATATAATCATGCTAGGAGGCCGAGAGGGAATTGTCATACAAGCAATTCAGATAGAGTAAGAATCCACGAGGAGATGTGATCAATGATAATAGAAGCAACTTCATTTGCAGATCTGAACTTACAATTAAACCTTCTCTTATTCCTTTCCTTTCAAATACCCCATGGAAATATAAGCTAGACAAGCTGAAAGACTTTTGAATCTTAGTATCGAGAATCATTTTGTACATGACAAGGAGATTCATCAAAAGGCAAATCTGTAACCCAATTTCATTTAGAAAATGTATCCATATTCTCCAAGAGAAACAAGAATGTAATAGAAGGTTTCATCATCCCCATTACAAAGTGGACAAATGGGAGTAATGTGCTTGATTTCTTCTTCAACTCACATTGTCCACAGTAAGTATTTAATTCAGGAGATCACACCAGATGACAATCGAACTTTTAAAGGGCCCAAGAGATGTCATGTCATGGTAGCATCATGAGTAGCAGTATTAGTCATCCATCCATTAAGAAATTTATAGACTGAAGTGTTAAAATACAAGTTCAGGGGTATTTTGGTCATTTCTTATATTTTCAATATTACATTTTCTCTTATAGTATGGCTATTAGATAGAGAATGTCTTATTTTATCTCTAGTTAAATTTTCATTCAATTTAGACATGTATTTTAGGAGATATGTAATTTTGAGTATTGAGGGGCATTTTTGTGTTATTGTAAAATTTCACTTAAACCATGATTATAAAGAAGCAAGAAGGGCCTTTCTGGCTCGAATTCCAAGGCAGAAAAGCTGCCTCTCTTCCAGAAATCCATTTTCTCTTCTATTTTCTCCCCAAATCACCTATTTTTCATGGTATCAGAGTTGGTTGGTCCCGAGTTCGAATCCTGTTCCCACCGAATTTGTCCTGGGTTTTTCCGATGAATTTATCCCGGGTTTTTCCGATGAATTTGTCCACAGGTTTTCCTCGTGCGGGGGAGTGTTGGAATATTTGTTTGTATCGACCGGGTCAGTCCTTGTATAAGATCCGTGGGGTTGCTTTTCTAAAAGGTTCGAGCCTTTTAGCGCACTGGTTTCAACAAAACCGAGAATAAACCATCATCGTGCATCTAAATGATTTTGTCTTGATTATGCCTATAAATATGGACCAAATGAAGCTCCTCAAGAAGATTAGAAACTAAATTAACTTCAATCTCATTTAATATTCTTCTGAAATGAAAATTCCAGCAAGAATTATCCAAAAATTCTCAACAGTAGCATTACAGCAAGTACTCAATCTCCTCAGAACATTATATCTATCACATAGCGGACCCTTATCTATCCACCAATCAAAATCCAAAAGCTAATTTTTTCCCACAACACACATAGAATCTAATTTCTTTTTCAAAGATTAAGAGGAGTGATAAAATTATCTCCAAAGGGGAGAAAGTTTATGCCTCCTACCTCCCACAGTCCACCAACTGTCTGTCCAACCCATCTTAGCAGGAACCATAGGCCTCCAAATTGATTGAGGGGAATTATTGAACTTTCATAACCACTTAACAAGAAGCGCCTTGTTCATACTCTGAGTTAGGCGAAGCCCCAATCCTCCATGAGACTTAGGTTTGCAAATATTATCCCAGCCAACTAGATGATATTTAAACTCTCCATTAGGACCTCGCCATAAAAATCTTTTCTTTAAAATTGCAATCCTTTGATAAACAGCCATTGGACAAGGCAGAAATGATAAGAAATAATTCCGTATACCAGCAATACATGAATTAAGTAATACAAGTCTTCCGACCTTGGATAAAAGCCGACCCCTCCAAGTAGATAATCTTTTTTCTAGCTTTACAAGAACCTGAGTCCATAGGTTATGGCCTAGTCTAGAATCAAAAAATGGTAACCCAAGATAGGAAGAAGGTAATGCAGCTATTGAACACCCAAAATAAGATGTCATACAACATATGCTATTATCATCAATATGATATTCCATTAGTGTCGTTTTCTGCCAATTATTTTTCTGGCCAGAGGTTAACTCAAAAGGCCTAAGAAGAGCTTTGGTTCTTTGCACTTCTTCAATTATACAAGATAAAAGGGTGTCATCAGCAAACCAATATAGGTATATCATACTCCTGATGTGCTGAAACTGGCTTTAACTAACCAGTACTCCTCGCTGAATAAATCATAGAAGATAAATATTCAGCAATGATGTTAAAAAGTAGATGGCTTTAACTAACCAGTATTCACCTTGTCATATTCCTCGTGAGCACCGCAAATATCCACACATTGGTCCATTGATAAGCAACGAGTAGGATGCAGAAGAGATGCAACTCTTGATCCCAAATCGCCATTTCACACCAAACCCCATCTTATCTTACAAGTTACCAAGAAGATCCCAGTTTACCCTATCAAATGCTTTCTCAAGGTTTAACTTGAGGATAAAATTTGGTTTTCTTGATTTCTTGAAATGATTCAACAATTCATGTGCTATCATAGCTGAATCAATAATATTCTTTCCTTTAATAGATGCTGATTGGCCCCTATGAATCACCATCGATAATGTAACTTTAAGTTTGTTGGCAAGGAGGTGAGCAATTGCTTTATAGGGACTTGAAATCAGACTGATAGGATAAAAATCTCGAAGATGTTCAACAATTTCTTTCTTCGGAATAAGGGCAATAAAAGAAGCTCCAATGCTTCTATAAGTAACTCCCTTAAGATAGAAGGAATAAAACATATAGAAAAGGTCGTCCTTAATAAGCGGCCAACTTCTCTTGTAAAATTCACCATTGAAACCATTAGTTCTAGGAGCCCTATCATTTGGAATTTCTAAGGTAGCAATCTCAATCTCCCAAGTAGAGAAAGTGATCCCACTAAGATTAGCAACCATAGAAGTAATCCTATTGAAATGCAAACTCTAAATAATAGGCCGACTATTACATTCCTCAATATATAATCCTACAAAAAAGGTAATAAGGGAGTCAATAATTGCAGTCCGATCCGAAGTTACTTCATCACGAACACATAATGAAGTAATCCGTTTTGCCTTCCGACTGCTCGAAGCAATTACATGGAAAAAATTTGTATTGTCGTCCCCTCCTTTAACCGCTTAAATTTGGCAAGTTGCTTCCAATGAACTCTTTCATTGCGTGAAATATCTTAGAATTTATTCTGAAGCATGATTTTATTACTGAATTCCAAGGAAGAGAAACCTCGTTGATCCTCATAATTATCTAAAATACCAATTTGGGCCAAAAGTGAATTTTTTTCAGCACTCAACTGCCCTTTTAGTTGAAGACCAAGACCGAAGTTTAGCCTTTAATAATTTAAGCTTCAGTGGAAGGTGGCATCCCCTCAGGCCAGCAATTTGTAGATTATCCCACCAATCTCATAAGAGAAACAAAATCTTTACACAGCAGCCACGAGCTCTCAAATCTCAAAGATTTTGGACCCCAATGCCCAATTTTTGTATCAAGGAGAATTGGCCAGTGATCAAAGCCAACACACCTTTACCTTTCCAGAGGCCTATTAATAGAGATGAAAGCAATCACCATTTGCAAGGAACTGATCCAATTTAGATAAAACTGGATTTTCTGCCCACTTGACCATGTATATGCCTTTCCGAAGAGGCTAATTTCCTCCCATTCATTACTACCAATGAAATCAGCAAAAGCTCACACAGAAGAAGTAACATGATTGTAAGGAGGACTTTTATCATTACAAAAACGTACAACATTAAAATCACTAGCTGACAACCAATGAATAATCCATAACAGAGTGAGACCATTTAATTCATCCCGAAAATCACTACGATATCTGGTCAGTCCTTACACCCCAGCAATACCCCAAATCTGACCATTATTTTTGTCTCTAATTTTCAACCCAATTGAGGAAATTCCCATAACATCATCAAGACAATCAATCAAGTTTGTATTCCACATAATTAGGATTCCTCCTGAGAACCCAATGGCATCAATAGCCTTCCCACCGATGGTTGAGCAGCACCATAATTCATGAGTGATTTAATTATTCTTTTGTTGGAGTTTAGTTTCTTGTAGAATTACCAAATACACCTTGTTTGATTCCAATAAACTACGAATTGAAGCTTTTTTCCTTTAACGCCCAACTCCACATACATTCCAGAATAATACAATCATTTTTTTTTTAATTTCTTCACCCCATATTCGTCTTTCGTTCCAAGTAATTCTCCTTTATATTCCACACCCATTATATTTGCTAACTCCATCATTTGTTTCCATGTGTATATTTATGCTTTTCAATTTGGAAAGTGGCAACAAAATTCTGAGACCTTCTAAGCAGAGGAAGAAGGAGACGTCCAGAAGTAGGATCAGTTGGAATGTTACTGGGATTGCTGGATTCTCCTAGAAATAGCCTCCTTGATTGGGGCCTTTCTCTTCTTAGGAAGTTGCTGATAATGGGGGGAGATGGAACTCTGATTGTTCAACAGCCACTTGTGATCCTCGGTTTGAATTGGCCGTTCGGTTAGCAACTGGTATACTGGTTTCAAAATCAAATAGCTCATTTTGGTATAGATTTGGAATGGGGGAGGAGATAACATTCCAAAATTAGGTTGATATACCAGAATTGGCATTGGCAAGATGGCTAATCGACGTTCAGGAGTGATGGGTATTGAAGGATTTTGCCAACCATTTAGGGATGTTTCGAAAGGATCAGTTGGAAGATTGTGATTTTCTGCATCAGGCAAGGTGCAAGGTTTATTGAGCTGGAAATCAGCATCAATTTCTAGTAGGTGAGGAGCAGTTTTGGGAATGGTATCAAGGTCAACGATGGCTGTTAAAGGATCACACGTTATGGTAATTGAGCTGTTAATCGGCAACTAATTTGGCAGGTCTAACTGTTTGACAGTGCTGACAGTAATCGCAACATGATAATTGCAGCATTGAGGGAATAGTTAAAGATAGTTTCTCATAATGGAGGTCAAATAGTACAGGAGAGGCCATGTCTTGGTGATAGTAATCATTGATAGATAGCAAATAGAGGAAGATCAGAAATAACAAATGACAGAACAAAATATAAAATTGTGTAACCTATTCCAACATAGATGGAATGAGGTTGCAGCAATGATGGTGATGATGAGGAACTTCCTTTGTTTTCATTCCCTTCTAAAAAGATAATTTTTATTCAGGTGTCTGTTTACCTCCTTGTGCAAAATCTAGCCATAGTCATACAAATATCCATATTGAATACTCTTTAAAAAAAAAGACAAAGAACGTAACTTCAATGGGTCATTTTGTTAAAGGAATTAAATAAAAAGAAATTACATACTCTTTCGTTCAGAAGAAAACTAGCCGCAACTGCCACATTATTGAAAAGACAAAAACCCATAGCCTCATCAGGTTCTGCATGATAGCCAGGAGGTCTAACAATGGCGACAGCAGAATTATATTCTCCTTTTGCAACTTTTTCAGACACCTAATCAAGAAAATAATTCTACACATCAGAAACCTACTATAAAATTGTAAAAATAAATATATTGCGTGGTACATTTTAATGGTATCAACTACCCTATATACTATTGGGTACACAAAAAGTCCAATATCTGTAGGTGGATCTTATAATGTGAGGCATTGTATCAGTTTGCACCAGACAATATAGCCCATTACTCCAAAAATTGACATGTCTCTGATACAGTAAACTATGCACGTACATAAGAGACATGTTAAAATAGCTCCTACATTATTTATAAACAATTTTGAAGCAGGACATCCGAAGCAAGCACCTTGACCTATTGCACCCATTTCACAAGTTCTCTGCATGCCATCTCTAGGGTACAAATAAATTAGGTGTGCTTCACACCTTATAGATACTTTGCTTATTGGAAACTTCCAAGTACTCGATTGAGCATACATGGATGAGGTTGTGTCTCTTGCCTGACAACTTAGTTGTTTTAGTAGAAAATTTTCACAATGTGGTGGTTTTATATCTTCAAGAAAGCTAATCAAATCTGAGGTTACCTCTATGACAGATCCTGCAGCTAGATATGCAGCTTCGGATGAACCCTCATTGAAATATATAGAATTAAACCTTGAAGCTATCTTACTTCTTCGAGAATCAAAACTTTTGGAGCTAATATTCCTCATCAAGCCAATATGCTTTTTGGTATGAACTAATTCCAAATACTTGTCCTTTGCTTCTTTAGCAGTAAAAACCACACATCTAAAAACCCACAGGAAAAATAGAAAGCATAGTTAGAGTCAAGAAAATATGAAGTTTCAACACGGGTTGCAGATAAAAGATCTTCATGGTGATCTCAAAATTTCGAAAGATAAACTATAGGAAGCAAAAAGGTTGCAAATAAAAACTGTAATTGGAAGATTTTACGGCATGGGCTGAAGAATGATTCATCATGAGTGCTTTCAAGAGAGAATTCATGTGGAAGGAGATTCCAATCTGTTATTAGTTGGAGTTTGGGCAAAAAAGACTCACCTTGGCGTCATCTTTTTGCTTTTCTGAAATTCTTGATTTGTCTAAAGATGTTGTTTGCTCCTGGTTTTTTATTCCTAGATCAGCTAATAGAGTGGCTGATTCTCTTACTAAAGGTCCCCCCCCTCTTTGATTATAGGTTTTTTATTGTTGTTTGCCTTCGGGATTAATGAAATTGTGCCCTTTCTAAAAAAATTATAATTGGAAGATCATAGTCAGCACCCAATACAAGATACAACATCCTGTATACTGAGATGGGACTTTATAAATTAAAAGAAAACAGAAATCACAAGAGCTCCCACAGCAACCCAATCCTCCAATTTACAAAGTAAAAGACTGATGACATACTAATTCTACGTGCATCAAATACCACGTGACAGCATACAATTCCAGAAAAATCTATCTAGGAAATGCAAAATTTAGCAGGTGGAAAATGGAAATTTTTATAGTCCATAGAAGTTAACCCTTAGTTTCTAGCATCGCTCTACAAGTGACAGCTACAGCTCAATTTTAGCCAGTTCCGGTGAAAAAAAAAAAAAAAAAACTATTTGACTGGATACCTTGGGCGGTAATATGAAAATGCAACATAACAGGACATTTTCCAACCCAAATGAACTGACGCAGAAAAATTAATTTAAGCAAGAAGTCAAGGAAAAAACGGAGAAAATATTGATCATTACACTTCAAGTACGGAAACCGTGAGTAGAAACAAATACACAAGTAAATGATGATAAAAAAACCAAAAACCATACATAATTCGAACCAGAGTTTTTTTTTTCAAATAATTAGGACCATGTCGCACCTTTCGGGTATCCCAGCAGATTCGAGTTTTTTCCAGATGGCTCTGATCCTCTCAGGCGATTCTGGATGGTACTTGTCCTCAGGATCCCAATGCTTGCACATCCTCTCGTCGTACAGAAGAGCCACACGCCTGCCAATGTTTTTCACAGAATTGGGCTCCATGGAGGGAGATGAAGCAGATAACTTATGGGAGGTGACGAACAAAGAGACGGGGAGGTAAGATGTTCATAGAAAACGTAAACTTTGAAATGGAATTCGTGCTGACTTCGTCTTTGCTGACGCGGGCTGCTCTCTTTCCCCTTTTCTCCCTTTTGTTTTGTTTTGGAGGGAAACCAATATCTCCTTCACGAATCGGTGGTTTTCCGCCCTCGACGTGCGTTATTTATAAATGAAGTTAAAATTTTAATTCACCTTAAATAAATATTTTTTTATGCTTTATAAACAAATAACTCATAAAAAAAATATATATTGGCTATTAAAAGGTGGTGACTATTGGTAAGACACATGCTAACAACCTTAGCCGGAAAGAATCACATAAGATCACGTCGAGCAACATAAAAGAAAAGATTTTTATTTTCACTTGTTTGGATGTCAGGATTTTTTTCTTTCACATACTATGTGAGACCAAAACATACTTCAATATCTAAGAAATTTTAATAGCTTTATTTATACCAAAAACCTCAAAATATTTGGTTAGTCTGATGAACAAACTGAGATTGAACAGGATACACTCCGGTGCATCACCTCTGGGGAGTTTTCAATCGTCCTTCAGCATCTGTTCCTGCCTCCAGAAATGGGAGCAAGAGGCATCAGTGTTTTTTGGAAGGAGAGTCCTACAACAAATCAAATCATGCATGTGAAGTGATGCTAGAGGAAGAAGGTATGAGTGACTCCGGGGGAAGCATGAACGGTGGAGTAATCTCTGGAGTGCAAAGACCAACTCCTGTAAAGAGTGTAGTTAAAATGAATATTTCAACTACTGCAATTCCAAGGAACAGAATGAGATCAACTGGTTTTGTGTGTGACGATCAACAAACTCTGTTCAAACAAAAGGAACGTCAGAACGTGCCACTTGCTCGAAGTTTAGGGATGCAATAAGTGCAGAATGACTCCATATTCACGCCAATGCCCAAAAAGATCAATGCTGTGGTGGGCGTGGAAAAGAAAGGGGTATCCAGGTGGCAGATGCAGCTAGAACTGATCTCCATTCCTTTTCCCGTAGCATTCACAGTAGTAGTGCAGGTAACCTAACAATGCATGAATCTTTATGCCTGAGTCTCTCAAGGCCACAATATTCACTAAATGGAAACAAATGGATTACTGCTTTATCAAAAGAAGCACCAGAGAATGATGGTTGTGGCAATGATGAGGAACTTCAACTGACACTTTGCTTCAGATTGGTGGTTGGCTGCTACTACTGACACTCTGTAAAATTTCTGTACAGTGTTGAGTAGTTTGATCTTTCACAGATGCAACAGGAATACAAAACCTAATCAGGAGGTTAGAATGTCCCAACTAAGAGTTATTGGGTTTTGGTTTCTCTGAGCATTATTTCTTCAGTGTATTCTTTTATTACTTCTCTTGTTTATTTTGGTGCTTTGTACATATTATTGTGACTGTGATAGAAAATGAGATTTTTATTGCGTTTGTGCACTGGCAGGGGTTTTGTTATGCCTGAAAAGTGTATGCTGAAAGTTCATTTTTTCCTTTAGATGTGAATGTGATACAAACTTTTGCTTTTTGAAAAGTATAAAGTTTGAAAGGAAAAACCTTCCTGATCCAAGCTTCCTTTTGTTTAGATGAGATCAATCACATACATCTGTTTACAAATGAAGTATATGCTGATCTATTGCAACTTATTGGGCTAATGATGCAAGTCATTTTGAGAAGTGGATGCACTGTTCCCTTCCACTCGTCTTTTGAGCAACATTTTTATACCAAGGGTACGGGAAACTGTTAAGGTTTTATTTCATTTGAGATCTCTAACTTTAGTGATAACAGATTCCTGGAGAAACCTGGAGAAACATTCAGAAAGTGTGAGCTGGCCATGGTTTGTGAACAGGCTCTCAAAAAATCCTTTTTCCAGTACCATCATTCATTGTTATGCCTAGGTTTGTCTTTTGGCATGAGGGTGTTAGTTTTGTAACAATGCATTTCTGAGAAGGTATTGAGAAACCAGGAGGCAACTCCGGCAAACTCCTATCCATGCCCACCAGGCCACCACAGCATTGATCTTTTTGGGCATTGGCGTCAATATGTAGTCATTCTGTAGTTCTTGCATCCCTAAATTTCGAGCTAGTTTAACGTTCTGACATTTCTTTTGTTTGAACTGAGTTTGTTGATCGTCACACACAGAACCACTTGATCTCATTCTGTCCCTTGAAATTGCAGCAGTTGAGATATTCATTTTAACTACACTTTTTATAGGAGTTGGTCTTTGCACTCCAGCAATTACTCCACCGTTCATGCTTCCCCCAGAGTCACTCATACCTTCTTCCTCCAACAGCACTTCACATACCTGATTTGATTTGCTGTAGGACTCTCCCTAAAATTTCTCAGATATCGAAGTCTGTTTTGGTCTCACATAGTATATGAAAGTCAAAGTTCAGTGGAGTTCTTGCAAATCAGAAGACTAAGGGCTGGAACCCACAGAAAAGAAAAGAAAAGAAATAAAAGAGAGTTATTTTCTGTTGTTTTGCAACAGAGAATGATTGAGAGAAAAGAAATTAAGAAAGAAAATCACAATCTCTCTTAGTTAATAATTTTTTTCTCACGAACTGATAGAATATGGAGAGAAAAGAAAAGAAATATAAACTTGAGACAAAACTTTAGTCATCAAAGTTTTAAAATATAGCTAATTTTCTTTTCTTTTTCATTTTCCACGTGTATGAAACTATATTTCTCTTCCATTTTCTCTCTTATTTTTCATGGGCATCCAAACAAGAGAAAAGAAACCTCTTTTCTTTTCTCTTCTCTTTCTCTTTTTCTTCTCTTGAAGGGGTAGAAGGGATTCCTCGTCGGATTAAAGAATCGGACGTGAGGATTTTATTCCGACATGTGCTCCAGATAAAAAAATTTGCACGAGGAGGGGCAAGCAAGGTCCATGCGATGGCTACAGGATGATTGGTTTGTGGGTGGTTGGGGTAGCTTAGGAAATTATAAGCAGAGGAAGTAGAAAATGTACTTTGGGTGCAAGGTGTCCATATCAGAGTATCAGGCACAATTCGGGGGCTTACCGAGGATAGACAAGCGATGAGGTTGGATGCCACTAGAGCCTTTGAGTCCAAAGCCGCTCTCCGGAGATTTAAGTTCCATCCTCCAGAATCGGTCCATTGGTCTGAGATAGTGGCTTCCATATTTCTAGCCAATTTTGAAATCAAACTATGGCTGATGTTGATACCGTAGGGGCCCATCCACCAGTCTGACCAAAATTATGTCAGATTTCTCTTACCAATGTAGCATCTGACAACCTTTTTGAAACCAAGTAACAATATTACAATTTTTTTCCACACGGGGGGACAACCTATTACATCTCCTACCCTTAGTCCACCTACCAGATAATTTATTTGCTTTAGCAACAACTAAAGTCCTCCAAATCAAATCAGGATCCAAATTAAATTTTCAAATCCATTTAAGCAGCAAGATCGAATAAGTGGTAGCAGTATCACGGATCCCGAGACCTCCAAGGAGTTTAGGTTTGCATACCTCAGCCCATTTAACAAGACTTACTTCCTTTCACCGTTGGGTCCTCCCCATAGAAATTTCCTTTTGAGTAGTTCAATTCTTTTCCGAACAAAAGCAGGACATCGATATAATGAGAGGAAATAAGATGGGATACCGTGCAGGCAAATAAGAACAAGCTTACCTGCTTTGGAGAGAAATCTTCCTCTCTAGGAAGCTAGATGACCTTCCAGACGCTCAATAATAGGATGCCAAGAGTTTTTGGAAGGTAGAGTAGATGATAGGGAGGTGTAACAATTTTGCATCCCAGACACTCCCCCTCACGTGTAGACCATCTTTTGTTGCTCCACAAGTGGATAATTTAGGAGTAGGCAGTTTAGGTGTAGGCCCTCTTTTGTGGCTCTACAAGTGGATAGTTTTAGGTGTAGGCCCTCTTGTGTGGCTCTACAAGCAGATAGTTTTTAGGTGTAGGCCCACATATGAGTACCTGCTCTAATACCATGTTAAGTTAGGTCCAAGGCCCTATCCCAAAATGACTAGCCAACTTAGGAAACCACTTTCCCAACTAATAAACTCAAGATCCTTGTACTCAGTAATCCATGTGGGATTGTTCCTTGACAGAGTTCAACACATTAGGATCAATATTGAAGCCAGTGATGGAGGATTTTGTCCAGCTTACCTTTTGTCTAGATGAGAGTTTAAATAAGTTAAGCAGGGCTTTAATATGAGATATTTCATTCATTGTTCCTTCACCAAAGAGACTGGTGTCATCAGCATACTGAAGGAGGGCAATATCTTGTCTAGGGTCATCAGAGATGGAGCTAAGGCAACTAGAAATTTTTGCAAGACGGACCAAAGATGTCAGATGTTCTGCAATGAGAGTGAAGAGGAAAGGAGATAAAGGGTCCCCTTGCCGAATGCCTCTGGTTGCATTAAAATAACCACAACGTTTTCCGTTAATAAGGACAAAGTATGACACATTAGAGATACAACTTCTCATCCAGAATTTTCAGTGGGTCCCAAAACCCATTTTGTCAAAAAACTGGTCAATTAGTTTCAAGTTGACAAGGTCAAAGGCTTTTTCAAAGTCAAGTTTTAGGACGAATCTAGGCAACTTAGATTTTTTTAAGGAATCTAGGAGTTCATGGGCTGTCATTGCTGAGTCAAGAATATTTCGACCACGAATAAAAGCACTGTGACAATGGTTGATGATTTTGGGAAGGAGGGATCTGAGGCAGTTGGCAAGAATTCGACCTATGATTTTGTAGAAACTAGTGGTGAGGCTGATAGGTCTAAAATCTTGGAGAAGGGCTGAGTTGGCTTGTTTTGGAATTAAAGCAATGAAAGAGGCACCAACTGCTTTGTGAGTGATACTGACTTGGAGGAAATTTTGAACAAATGCATGTACATTATTTTTGACTACTCCCCAGAATTTGTGATAGAACTCATCATTGAAACCATCTGGACCACGGGCTTTGTCCTTAGGAAGGCCAAGAGAGGCCAAATCGATTTCTTCAGGACTGAAAGGGCGTTCTAGTTCATCCGCATCAGAAGAGGAGATATGCTTATATTCAAGCTGGTATAGCGAAGGACAGTTGAAGCATTCCTCGAAGTACAAATTTGAAAAGAACTTGAGAATGTTAGATATGGAGGGGTTATCCGTGATCACCTGGTCTCCATGACAAAGAGATGTGATATGGTTAGCCCTCCTTCTGGCCGAGGCAATAGCATAGAATTTTTTTGTATTTCCATCTCCCTCTGCCAGCCAGCGGAATCTAGCTCCCTGTTTCCAGTGCATGGTATCATTTCGAAGAAGATTTGAAAACTAAAGATTCAATTTATTTTTGAGAAGCAAATCAGGAGAAGAAAGGGACTTGTACTCTTCGAGGAGATCAAACTCAGATAAGCGGCAGCGGATCGAATCTTTTCGAGAGGCAGCAGCAACGCGGTGGTTGAGAGACCAAGTGCGGATCTTCGCTTCAAGGCTTTGAGTTTAAGGGAGAATGACCAACCCTGGTTTGGGTGATGAGAGAGTTCTTGCCACCATACAACAAGATCGAAATTGAAGGATTCATCAAGGATCCAGGAGTTCTCAAATCAAAACGGAGATCGACCCCAAGCTGGGGGCTGTGTATTGATTTGCATCGGCCAATGATTGAAGCCAATTTTATTGAGGACTTGGCCCAACGTGTTGAGGAAAAGATGGAGCCACTTATTATTTGCAAAAAATCTATCAAGTTTGGAGAGGACAGGGAGGTTCAGGCTGTTTGGCCAAATGAATTTTTTTCCAGAGAGTGGGATTTCAGAGAGTTCAAGGCTGCAATTGAGATTTGAGAAGGCTCTCATTGTGGAAAAGTTTCTAATGGCGGGAGGGCATTTTTCAGAACACTGAAGAAAGGCATTGAAATCCCCAGCAAGGAGGCAAGGCAGGTCCCAAAGTTGGGCGAGCAGGAGAATTTCTTCCCAAAAAGAGGCACGGTCATTGTGGTGAGTTGGTCCATAGATGCCAGCTAGGGCCCAGAATGTCCCCAAGGATTGGTCTCGAAAACAGATACCGATAGAGAATAGGCCTGGTTGAGTGAGAGTGGCTTCAACTCAATTTGGGTTCCTGATGACAAGGATGCCACCAGAATGCCCAATCGCGTCAACCTTCACCCATTTAGGGTCCGAGTCATACCAAAGATCACGAGCGATAGAATTATCAAAAGATTGTAACGTAGTTTCAACCAATATTACAATATTTGGCTTACATTCAAAAAGGGCCGCCTTGATAAACGCGCATTTACAGCGCTAGCTGATTCCTCTGACATTCCATGAGAGAACCATCATTGAGGGGGGGTAGGGTGAGATCCTCCTCTGGGCATTGGAGATACTCGTGCTCCTTATCTTTGAGGAATTGGTTGAAATCGTCTTGAGCCTCAGTCTGGGAGATCTGAGAGAAATTTGCTAGATAATCAGGTCTTAGAAGGAGGGAATTGGGTGGAGGGCTTTTAGGAGTGCTTGGTTTTGGCGGGCTATTTTCTTTGGCTTTGCTCTTTTTCTTCGTTTTGGAATAAGTGAAAGCAAAGGGAGTGATGGGGGGCTTTTTTTTCGGAGTTCTTCTGGAGTATGTGAGAGCAAAGGGGGAGATGGGAGATTTGTTGGCGGAACTTGAGGCCTCCATTGGATTATTAGACTTATGTTTAACAGTTGCCAGAGGGGTTGGACAAAGAATGTGGGGGGAGTTGGTATTTAAACAAACTGACAACCGTTTATTTGGCTGGGTGGAGTGACTGTGCCATTCAATAAGATTAGCACTATCCTTGGGGTTTGAGACCCACCAATCCTCTACATCATAGAAGGATCCTGAGTTTGACCTGTCGTCAGTTGGGGAATCATTATTCTAGGTGGGTAACGGAAGGATGGGGGATTGCCAAATGGTGTTACTGAGAGGACTATTTGAGGAGTTGGAGATTTGGTGGCTCAATGTCGCAAAGGTGGCGAAGAAATTTGGAGTGTGTATGAGATGACATGTAGACAGAGTCAGGTTCGGGACAATTGGAACAATCTCCTGTCCATCGTCAGGACAAGAGTCAAAAGGATAGGGTAGGTTTAGATCGCAGAAAATGGGTGGGTATTTCAAAGTTTTTTTCTGACTGGATGTCGGCGGGGTAGGGGAGGTTTGTGTTTTCGGGGAATGCGTAAGAGGCGCAGTACTTGAGTGGGGTAAGGTCACATTGGGAAGGGGGGGAGGGGTCTTTTCAGAGCTTGGGGGAGGGGCATTGATCGGGGGGAAGATATTCCTCAAAATTAGGGCAGGTGGCAGAAGAGTCGAGGAGGTGGAGAGGGCGGTGCTCGAGTGGATATCTGAGTAGGTAAAGGGGGTGCTGAAGTAGGGGGTTGAGAGGGTATGGATGGGACAAGTGTTAGGGGCGTGGCTTGAAGAGGAGGGATTTGTGATCTGATGGCGTAGGATTCAGGGGGGGGTGTAGTTCGAGGACGGTGCAAGGAGAAGATTTTTTCTTGGAAATTGGGCGATATCCTCCCCTTGTCAAGTGGCTGGGTGAGGTAGGGAGAATTAACTGAGGGCGGCGGTAGAGGTTTCAATGTGATAGGTAATGTTGATCTGGTTGGTGACATGTTTGGGATGGCTTGAGTGTTCAAGTGAGGTGTCAGAGCAAGTGGGGATATCGAAGTTGAAAGGGCACAAGATTCAAGGGGGTTGGTGTTCGGGGCATGTGCGAAGGGGAGATTTTTCGGGAACTGGGCGTTGTTAGCCCTGTTGACAGGTAGAGGTATGGTGGTGGGCGGTCTGACCGAGGATGCCGATGTGGTGGTGGGCGGTCTGACCGAGGATGCCGATGTGGTGGAGGGCGGTCTGACCGAGGGTGGTGGAAAGACATTTGATTTGGCAGGTTGGTTTGGTTCAGATGAGATGAAAGGGGGTGATTCTGAGGTTTTTTTTTTTAAGAATTTGAATTTGGGTTCGGAACAGCTTTCCCTGTAGGCTCCTTTGGTGATTCCCTGTTTGCCTTGTTCTAGTTTGACTCAGGGCCAGCCAGGTTCAAAGCTAACTCTGGATTGTTTTGAGTCAACCCAGACTGAGTTGGAATCGGTGGGAGACCTTTCGAGTCAGAAACCATGGCAGGGAGGATTACCAGGTTTTCGAACTCCAAGATGACCCAGGTAGTGGTTTCGCTGGAGATAAGGTTTACATAGTGAGTGCCACTTACCGGAGATTTTGGCCGGAGGAGTGTTTACATAGTGAGTGCCACTTACCGGAGATTCTGCCTAGATGGGCTCGCCGAAGATGCTCGCGAGGCATTCCAGAGTGTGTCTGCATCGCAGCTCCACGAGAATGCCTCAAACAACCACCCAGTGGCTTAAAAGGGGGGTTGTGAGGCCAAAGGTCCAGTCTTCCATGTGTTGGATTGGAGATCCCACTTCTTTCTTCAGTTTATGCATTTTTTGTTCGTTTTCTGCCGAGTTGAAGACTATAAGCCACTATCTAGCCTGAATCTGAGTAGTGGCTTGGACTTCAATCGTTGGTGCTCTTCCATGAATCCAGTGTCTTATTTGTTGGCCAGAGTTGCTTGATGGATGGGCAGAGATGACTACAACTAGGGATAGTTGGCGCACTCCTTCGGTCATAGCTTGGGTCGGGAGGGTAAGAGAATAGAGTTTTTCATGTTGTAGGTGTCAAGAGGCTGGCCAATACAACCTAAAAGACTAGTCGTTTAAGTGCGGAAAACCAACTTAATAAAGAGAGGTGGACCGGAACCACCCCGCCCCTTACCGCTCCTCACGGGATTCGAAGGAGGGACGTGTCGGACTTGGCTCTGATACCATGTCAAGAGGCTGGCCAATACAACCTAAAAGACTAGTCGTTTAAGTGCGGAAAGCCAACCTAATCAAGAGAGGTGGACCGGAACGACCTCTGACAGTAGGATTTGAGGGGGGGTTGAAGAGTGGCATTTGGTTTCGGACTCTGTAGAGGGGGTGGAAGTATGGGCGACTGTGGAGGGTTAGTATTTTTCTGGATGGGGGTAGTGGGAGGGGGAGAGGTTGGAATTTTGAGGACTCGCAGCAAGGTTAGGCGGAAATTTTTCCAACCAAGTTCAAAATTAGGGCTTTGGGGTAAGAAAACCATACTCATGGTCAACGATTCGCGGCGCATTCAACCTGGCCTCAGTGATATTTGGTATGGAATCGAAATTCCAGGTCCTGTGAAAAGGGACCTTCTGAAGCTTCTGCCCGTCTTAACAGTCTGGATCTTGTCAAAGATGGCTAGGAAAGCTTCCGTGGCTCTGATTGGAAGAGAGACGTAGGATTTCAATGGGCCGGATCGGGAGAGCATGCGAATGACATCCCCATTTTCTCTCGCGTTCGCCAGAAGGAAACGATTGTGTTTCCATTTCGGAAATCAAATTCGGACGTTTCTTCTAACCTTATTCTTCGTCTCGAGGTTCGGCTGATGATGGTTTGCAAACCCGGGTCGCAATCTTTTTGCTGTGTTTGATTTTCTTCTTCTTCTGCTTCGTTCCTCTGATGCTAGTGCTGCAGGGGCTGTGCTGCTTCTTTGGACGTGATTGATCGTCTCCACGATCTGAGCTGTGTCCCGCCCGAAGAGGTGGGCCAGAAAAGAGGGAGGGGGGGGGGGGGGACACGGTGCTCTCTGCCTTCCGCGTGGGGCCATGCCAGTGGGGTTTTTCAGTTGGGTTACTTTTTTGGAACTTCATAACATTATTCAGGGCATCCTATTTATTTAGCAGTTAGAATAATAAGAATAACCATAGCTTGGAGGCTTTTGAAGTAATGGATTATTTGTACAGGATGAAGTGTGCAATATTTGTGGTGTCACTGCCTATGCTGAAAAAAATAGCCACTTGTCATGGCTGCAATCTGGTTTTGGAAATAGTAAGTTTTCTCTATGTTTCTTTAAACTAATGAATGAAGTGTTATTCAACATGGAAACTTTGCATATTAGATTGTGTAAGGTGGATGTTAAAACAGCAAATGAGTCCATCATAGACTACTCATGGACCTTAGTAACCTTACAAGAGTTGTGAAATGTTATGGTGGATTTCCCATTGATTTTTGTTCATTGGATAACTTTTTTAACCAGTTTTTCTTGAAGTGGTATTCACTTGTCGGTTTTAGTGTGAATTCCTTGTTGTAGTGTTTGTGTATAATCAACATTCAAAAAAAAAAAAAAGATCATCTAGTCTTTTTGGGAGGAGCCTGCCCAGTTTTAACATGGTATCAACACCAACATGAACCTGTGTTTATGTTTTCTATGGCCTTTGTTTTCGTTCTTTATAATCTGTATGTGTATGGTTTTTATGTTTTAAGCCAAGTCATCTGTTTAGGGCAGGACATGAACGAGAGTTTAGTGGGTAAAAAAGGTCCACCAGTTCATAATTGTATATGTCCTCGCTGTCTTCAGTTGGTTGTTTGAGAGAGAGTTATTATATGTGAGAGAATAGTTGCACATTGGTTTGGGCTCTGAAAAATCTAATGTTTTTGTGTGGGAAATGTACCTTCTAACTTTAGCTAGTCATTTTTTAGGAGGAATCAGTAGACTTTAACAAAACTTATTTTATTCATTTTTATTTTTATTATTATTATTATTTTTTTTGAGGGGGGGTGGGTCACTGTTCTTGTTTTGTATTTTTAGTGGTTTAGGTAGTTCAAAATAAACTAAAGGGCAACAAGAAGAGATGGAGAAAGAAGGCTAGAGAAGCCATAGTCCTAAGTGCAATTTCTTGATCAGTTTTTTTTTTTAAATCATTTCTTGATTAGTATTAAGAATGGTATTTTCTGAAGATGAGGGTGGATACACTGCATTGTTTCATTCAACTAATCTTTGTTTCACTACAGATTGGACACGGTTGCTGTATTAATTTTGTTTGGAGGCATCAAAAGAAGAAGGCATGCAATACTATTTTATTTTGATCTTTTTCATCATTTTGGAACCATTCAATGTCTCTTTGAAAATGATTTGACTTACATGTTTCATATTCACGAGCCAGGAACAGGATATTACTTACGATTTTGTTCTTTATTTAACTTTACCATTGCTAAATATTGCATGAGGGCTCATCTTGTCAATGTTCCAGACATATGGTTCTGTGAAGCATGTCAAAAGAGGCGTGAATCAGACTCACAATGCCTAGCTACTTCTAACCTAATGGACCAGAAAGGAAGAGATCTTAAGTCTCATGCAGTCACCAATTTGGAGTTAGAGGAGAATATGGAGAGAAAATGGAAAAAACAAAAGAGGGTTGAAATTAGTAAGCCGATGGAGCAGGGCTTATTTATTCCAGATAAAAGAACGAAAGGATTTTCTGAGTTACCGTGTCCTTTGTATAAAGGGAATAAATCTTTCAGGTCTCTTGAAACTGGCAAAGTGAATTTCATTTCAGAAGCTGAGGTCACTCACCTGAATTCTAGTGCAAAGGCAAAGTTATCGTGTCAGACACCTGGAGCTTCAGCTTCATTGATGCTGAGAAAAGGTCCAAATAGTACTTTGCATGTGAACTCTGTTGTTTGTAGAACTGCCAAGAGGAGTTTCCCTGCAAGGTCTGATATGATCACATGTAAAGTATTCCAAAACAAGGACAGTTTTGATTCAGCGCTTATAAATGATACTACTGTGCTGCACCATAATGAGAAAAGAAAACAGCGGCATGCTTGTGTACAAGCTTCAGGTATTTTGTGTTTTGTATTTTTTTTTTTTTTGTTGTTAATTATTCATAGTACTTCCCAACTTTGAAATGCATGTCTTTGATGATTTAACGTATTTTATTTGGGAGATGAGCCCACATTTGTTTGCAGCATTGGACTGAAACTTGGTACAAGGGAACTAAAAATGGTTGTGTTTTTTGCATTGATGCTTGGTGTTGATTATTCTTATAACTGGTTCATCTTAACAGGCAGGTCTGTAGTGATGTACCTTATGTTCAGGAAATAGCCCTTCATTCATTTGAAGCATTGGCTAAATTTGCTAACTGTGAACTAAAATTGATCATAACAAATTTTCTGTGAAGGCCTGTGAACTTGAACCGTCTCATATTTCTCTTACAAGTTTGAGGCACTTAGCACATGAGGGGTCTATTGACATAAAAGTTTTATTATAGGTAAATTTGTGTTGTTTCTGCATGTGGATTTTGAATGGCTCTGTGAATACTTAGTTCTCTCTACTACTTTATGGTCACCTTTGGTTTGATGGTCAAATATCTATAATGAAGATTCACATTTAGCAAATTCAGATATGTCCAAAGGATGCTTTTATGTTCATATTGTACACACAGTGTGAATTGGTCCTTTGGCTCAATGGCCATATGGAGGGGATTATAGTTTACGATTTTAGGTTCAAGTCTTACTGAGGGAAGGGGTATAGGGTGTGTGGTTAATCATTATTCCAAAAAATACTAAGAGGGGTTTGAAATTTTCTTTTGTTTTTTTTTGGGTGGGGTGGGTGGGTGGGTTTCAAACCTAAATATTGCTTACTTTGTTAAATGCAATTAATTACCTTGAAAATTCTTAGCATTTCTTAATACTCTAATATCTTTATTGAAATTCTCATCATTCTTATGGAATATCACAACCCGAATCAGTCTCTGTTTTTGTGGCCCATTTATTGTCTTTTTTCAACCTCTTCCCCCTCCTTTTCTGCTTTGTGGTGTGTTAGCATGACAAAGATGAAAGGAAGGAATTCCTCTATAAAATTTCTCATTTCACTTTTTTGTTTATTCTGAATGTTGAGCATGCACACATTGACACGAGTGTGCGTGCATTCACGTGAGTGGATGCAATGTGCTCATTCATGCACACGCGCATGCGCATGCATGCACACACAAACACCAAATATCCCTAGTGAGACTTGAAGCCATGACCTCTTTTTTTATTTCATTGTAGTTCTTTTGTTTTGTTTTACTGCTGTCCTTGTTAACTGTAACATTGTTTCTGTCTAATAAATTTAAGAGCTACAAAAGAGGGCCTACACCTAAAATTATCTACTTATAGAGCCACAAAAGAGAGCCTACACCTAAATTATCTACTTGTAGAGCCACAAAAGAGGGCCTACACCTAAATTATCTACTTGTAGAGCCACAAAAGAGGGCTTACACGTAAGGGGGAGTGTTAAGGAATAGTCCCACATAGATTTGTGAGTACAAATATCTTGAGTTTATTAGTTGGGAAAGTGGTTTCCTAAGGTAGCTAGTCATTTTGGGATGGGCCTTGGACCCAACTTTACAGTTTCACATCTGTTATGTAGTGATCCACAACTTAGTCTCCAGCCTTTTCTCTGGACCTAGCTTTCAAGTATGTTAAAATACCAGTTCAGGGTATTTTGGTCATTTCCTACATTACATTTTCCTCTTATATATAATTGTTAGATAAACAATATCTTATTTCATCTATGGTTCAATTTTCATTCAATTTAGACATGTATTTAGGAGACAGTGTGACTGTTAGATAAAAGATGTCTTATTTTATCTATGAATATTGAGGGGCATTTCTGTTCTTTTGTAAACACTTAAACCCTGATTAAAAATAGGGGAGACGTGTTTTTTTGGCATGTACTCCAAGGCAGAAAGGCTGCTCTTCTCCTAGGTCTCCTTTTTCTCATATTTTCTCTTCTATTTTCTTCCCATATCTCATATTTTTCAGAGTTAGATGCCTTTCTTGATGACATCCGAGCTTGGTTTTGTCCTAGTCTGTGCTCTGTTTGTATTGTCAATGTTCTCAGGTCCAATTAAAGCTTCTTAGTTGGATTTATTAGAGCAGGCATGAACAGGATGACACTGTATTGGATGTCTTTCTTTCATTAAATCGGAGCCACACACAGGGCCCACACATGAGGGGAGTATTGAGAATAGTTCCATATCAGATTTGAGATAATGCATATCCTAGTCTTAGAAATTGGGTCAGACTCCTCCATTCTAAGCTCAGGTTTTGTAGTCATATGCATTTCTTCAAGAGCTTTATGTGAACTTAATTACAATCAGGTGTTTGTGAGAGACTTTGTACCAAGTGCATTAGCATTTTTTATGAATGGAGAGTCAGAAGTTGTCAATAATTTTCTTTTAAAAACTCTTCGTCTACAGTTCTTGGAGAAAACTATTGATAGATTCAAGCTAGGAGAAGGAGTCATGCCTGCAAGTTTTAAAGTATTTCATAATTCTGGATCATGAAGTACTTTAAAACTTGCAGGCATGACTCCTTCTTCTAGCTTGAATCTATCAATATTTTTCTCCCAGGACTAAAGACGAAGAGTTTTTAAAAGAAAATTCTTGACAACTTCTGGCTCTCCATTCATAAAAAATGTTAATGTACTTGGTACAAAGTCTCTCACAAACACTTGATTGTAATTAAGTTCTTCTTGAGAATGATCCAAAGAAGCAATGGTACCTACTGGTTGGCCATGGAAGTTGACCAATGACCGGCGTATAGCTTCCCATGCCTCAGTTAATGCTGGATTTGGTTCAAAGCCATGTTGTGAATTAGGAGTATGAAAGCCAGACCTTCTACCAGGAGAGTACATAGACTCAAGGTGGTCTCCTATTCTTAAATTTTCGATATTCCTGAAATAATGGTGAGGAGATAGACCAGTGGATAGCTCAGTCAGAGATCTTTCATCAAAGGATCTATTATGCTCTATGTGGAAGACTCTAGGCTTCTCAGGTAGCTTGGAGAAATCACATTCTTCAATCTCAACAAAGGTGCACAAGGTGTTGAAATTCCGTACACCTGTACCTTGAGACGCATCTACAACTAGCGTAGACATTTCACTCTCCTGAAGAATTTTATAAGAGTCACGAGAGTTTACAATCATTAATTGTCACCAAGTCCTTCAATGAGACAATAGGAGCTTGAGCGTCACAAAGCTGAACACCATAGAGTCCCAGATCCTTGCACTAGCGTCCTAACATCCGTTGCGAAGGTTAAAACTTAAAAGCGCATAACCAGTGCAGATCTCCGTGAGAGCATCGACGAAGAGAGTAGCAAGCATGGTGGAATCCGCCAAGTGGCGAGAACTTTTTTGGATCCATAGCTTGTGTGGATTTATCTTGCTTGTCTATGAGAATAGAAGTTATTTCTTGAGATTGCTTTTTTATAAGACATTTTTGTGGGATGGATTTTCAAAGAAACAAACCAGTCAATGTGGCAATTATGGTAGCTCCAATGAAGAACCAATGGTTGCCACAAGTAAAAAGATGGAAAAGCCTCGTGGCAAGTTGGTTGATGCATCAACATCCTTGGGATCCATAGTTGCTCGTCCAATGGGAGAAAGGGCCAGCAAGAGAGGTTCTCCATCTTCTACTAATGATCTGGTCAAGGATTCAGATGTTCAAAAACACCACTACTCTTCCACACTCCCAGAAATTTGAGGAGGAAACACCACTTGGAAGTAAGCATTCCTTCATTCCGTTGGTGACACTGAATAGTATGCATTTTCAAACTGTTGATTTTATTATTTTAATATTTGAAATAATTAAATAACTAAATGTTGGAAACTTTCTCTAGAGGAAGCTTCCAAATTCATGGGATGTTTTTTGAAGGAAATATCTATCATGGCATTCAAGCTTATCGTTCAAGTTCGATAGGTCATAAGGCATGTGAAGCTTTGGGAAGAATGCCTAGGAAATTGTTGGCTGAATTGTTACCTCATTATGATGTTTGGCCCTGGAGCTTTCAAAAACAGTCTCCTGATGCTGACGATGTTGCTCTGTATTTTTTACACAATGACTGCAACAGGTTTCATTCTAACCATTGGGTTGGAAAGTTTAATTTTATATTAAAAAAATGCACATGGTTTTTTTTTTTTTTTAATGAAGATGTATAAGCTATGACTATCCTCTTCATTTTTTTTTTTCAAGTTCCAAGGAGAGATATATTCGTTTCTTAAAGAACATTGATACAAGTGATCTGGCGATCAGATGTCACTTGAAAGGTAATGATTTGCTTATTTTCTCCTCAAGGCACCTTTCAGTGGACTCTAGGAGTGAGATTTTGCACATCCATTTAAACTTCTGTTTTATGGCATTAACTTTTTTGAACTAGAAACAATAATTAGAAGAATTTAAATATTTCTAATTTTTGTACATATAAAAGAGACTTGAAAAGTTCTTTCTTTCCTCCTTTTTTAAATGGATGTACAAAAACTCATTTTGGGAGTCCACTGAAAGGTGCCTCGAAGAGAAAATAAGCAAATCAGCACCTTTCATGTGACATCTGATCGTCAGATCACTTGTATCAATCTTCTTTAAGAAATAAATATTTCTCTCCTTGGAACTAGAAAAAAAATGAAGAGGATAGTTATAGCTTATACATCTTCATTCAAAAAAAAAAAACTATGTCCATTATTTTAATATAAAATTAAACTTTCCTACCCAATGGTTAGAATGAAACCTCTTGCAGCCACTATGTAAAAAATACAGAGCAACATCGTCAGCATCAGGAGACTGTTTTTGAAAGCTCCGGGGCCAATCATCAGAGTGAGATAACAATTCAGCCAGCAATTTCTCAGACATTCTTCCCAAAGCGTCATAGGCCTTATGACCTATCAAACTTGAATGATAAGCTTGAATGCCATGATGGATATTTGCTTCAAAGAAGATCTCATGAATCTGAAAGCTTCCTCTAGAGACAGTTTCCAACATTTAGTTATCTTATTATTTCAAATATTAAAATAATAAAATCAATAGTTTAAAAATGCATTCAGTGTCACCAATGGAATGAAAGAATGCTTACTTCCAAGTGGTGTTTCCTCCCCAAATTTCTGGGAGCGTGGAAGGGTGATTGTGTTTTCGGACGTCTGAATCCTTGATCAAATCATTAGTAGAAGATGGAGAACCTCTCTTGCTGGCCCTTTCTCCCATTGGATGAGCCACTATGGATCCCAAGAATGCTGATGCATCAACCAACTTGACAAGAGGCTTTTCCATCTTTTTACTTGTGGCAACCACCGGTTCTTCATTGGAGCAACCATAATTGCCACATTGACTGGTTTGTTTCCCTAAAAATTCATCCCACAAGGATGTCTTAAAAAAAGCAATCTCAAGAAATAACTAAAATAGACAAGCAAGATAAATCCACACAAGCACATATGGATCCTAAAAAAGTTCACAGCTTTTCACAAATAGATTGATTCAGATTATTTGACCTTCCCATAAAGCTCTTGAAGAAATGCAAATGATTACAAAATCTGAGCTTAGAATGGAAAAGTCTGACCCAATTTCTAAGACTAGGTCATGCATTATCTCAAATCTGATATGGAACTATTCTCAATACTCCCCTCATGTGTGGGTCCTGTGTGTGGCTTCAATTTAATGAAAGAAAGACATCCAATACAATGTCACCCTGTTCACAGGCCTTCACAGAAAACTTGTTATGACCAATTTTAGTTCACAGTTAGCAAATATTAGCCAATGCTTCAAATAAACGAAGGGCTATTTCCAGAACATGTGGTACATCACTACAGACCTGCCTGTTAAGATGAACCGGTTTTATAAGAATAATCAACAACAAGCATCAATGCAAAAAACACAACCAATTTTAGTTCCCTTGTACCAAGTTTCAGTCCATTGCTGCAAACAAATGTAGGCTCATCTCCCAAATAAAATACGGTAAATCATCAAAGACATGCATTTCAAAGTTGGGAAGTACTAAGAATAAATAACAACAAAAAAAAAAAAAAAATACAAAGCACAAAATACCTGAAGCTTGTACACAAGCATGCTGCTGTTTTCTTTTCTCATTATGGTGCAGCACACTGGTATCATTTATAAGCGCTGAATCAAAACTGTCCTTGTTTTGGAATACTTTACATGTGATCATTTCAGACCTTGCAGGGAAACTCCTCTTGGCAGTTCTACAAACAACAGAGTTCGCGTGCAAAGTACTATTTGGACCTTTTCTCAGCATCAATGAAGCTGAAGCTCCAGGTGTCTGACACAATAACTTTGCCTTTGCACTAGAATTCAGGTGAGCGGCCTCAGCTTCTGAAATGAATTTCACTTTGCCAGCTTCAAGAGACCTGAAAGATTTATTCCCTTTATACAAAGGACACGTTAACTCAGAAAATCCTTTCTTTCTTTTATCGGGAATAAATAAGCCCTGCTCCACCGGCTTACTAATTTCAACCCTCTTTTGTTTTTTCCATTTTCTCTCCATATTCTCAAATAACTCCAAATTGGTGACTGCATGAGACTTATGATCTCTTCCTTTCTGGTCCATTAGGTTAGAAGTAGCTAGGCATTGTGAGTCTCATTCACGCCTCTTTTGACATGCTTCACAGAACCATATGTCTGGAACATTGACAAGATGAGCCCTCATGCAATATCTAGCAAAGGTAAAGTTAAATAAAGAACAAAATCGTAAGTCAAATCCTGTTCCTGGCTAGTGAGTATAAAACATGTAAGTCAAATCATTTTCAAAGAACCGTTGAATGGTTCCAAAATGAAGAAAAATATCAAAATAAAATAGTATTGCATTCCTTCTTCTTTTGATGCCACCAAAGAAAATTAATACAGCAACTGTGTGCAAACTGTAGTGAAACAAAGATTGGTTGAATGAAACAATGCAGTGTACCCACCCTCATCTTCAGAAAATACCATTCTTAATACTAATCAAGAAATGATTTAAAAAAAAAAAACTGATCAAGAAATTGCACTTAGGACTATGGCTTTTCTAGCCTTCTTTCTCCATCTCTTCTTGTTGCCATTTTGTTTATTTTGAACTACCTAAACCACTAAAAATACAAAAAAATAAAGTAGTTATTTCAACTTGCCAAAAGTTAACAGTCTCCCCATCTCTCCACCCACCCACCCCTCCCCAACCAAAAATAAATAAAATAAAATGAATGAATAACATAAATTTTGTTAAAAATCTACTGATTCCTCCTAAAAAATGACTAGCTAAAGTTAGAAGGTACATTTTCCACACAAAAACATTAGATTTTTTCAAGCCCAAACCAATGTGCAACTATTCTCTCACATATAATAACTCTCACTCTCAAACAACCAACTGAAGACAGAAAGCACATCTACAACAATAAACTTGTGGACCGTTTTTTACCCCTCTCATGTCCTGCCCTAAACCGATAACTTGGCTTATAACATAAAAACCATACACATACAGATTATAAAGAACAAAAAAAAAGGCCATAGAAAACATAAACACGGGCTCAGGTTGGTGTTGATATTATGTTAAAACTGGGCAGGCTCCTCCCAAAAAGACTAGATGATCTTTTTTCTTTTCTGAATGTTGATCATACATGCACACTACAACCAGGAATTCACACTAGAACCCACAAGTGAATGCCATTTCAAGAAAAAACTGGTTAAAAAAGTTATCCAATGAACAAAAATCAATGGGAAATCCATCATAACATTTCGCAACTCTTGTAAGGTTACTAAGGTCCATGAGTAGTCTATGATGGACTCATTTGTTGTTTTAACATCCACCTTACACAAGTAAAATAAGAGAGAAAATGGAAGAGAAATATAGTTTCTCTTCCTTTGGATATGCGTGGAAAATGAAAAAGAAAATAAAATTAGTTCTATTCTAAAATTTTGATGACAATAATTTTCTCTCAAGTATCTATTTCTTCTATTTTCTCCCAAAATTCTATCATTTTGTGAGAGAAAATTAATTAACTAAAAGAGAAAGTAATTTTTAAAAAACAGAAAATAACTTTCTCTCCCCTTTTTTTTGGTCATGTGTTCCAAACAAGCTATTAGGGTCAGTTTGGAACCCTTAGAAAAGAAAAAAAAAATTGAATATTATTATTTAAAAAAATAGTTAGTGAAAATGAGATAATGATCAAATTTTCATCATTTTCTTTTCATTTATGTGGTTCCAATCTCACCCTTAGTCTTTTGATTTCCAAGAACTCCACTAAACCTTCACTTTTCCTTTTCATGTCAGGATTTTTTTCTTTCACATACTATGACCAAAACATACTTCAATATCTAAGAAATTTTAATAACTTTATTTATACCAAAAACCTCAAAATATTTGGTTAGTCTGATGAACAAACTGAGATTGAACAGGATAAACTCCGGTCACATACCTCTGGAGAGTTTTCAATCATCCTTCAGCATCTGTTCCTGCATCCAGAAATGGGAGCAAGAGGCAAAGTTTTTTTTTTTTTTAAGGAGAATCCTACAACAAAGCTAATCATGCATGTGAAGTGAAGCTAGAGGACGAAGGTATGAGTGACTCCGGGGGAAGCATGAACGGTGGAGTAATCTCTGGAGTGCAAAGACCAACTCCTGTAAAGAGTGTAGTTAAAATGAATATTTCAACTACTGCAATTCCAAGGAACAGAATGAGATCAACTGGTTTTGTGTGTGACGATCAACAAACTCCGTTCAAACAAAAGGAACGTCAGAACGTGCCACTTGCTCGAAGTTTAGGGATGCAAGAAGTGCAGAATGACTCCATAGCCAACGCCCAAAATGATCAATGCGGTGGTGGGCGTGGAAAAGAAAGGGGTATCCTGGTGGCAGATGCAGCTAGAACTGATCTCCATTCCTTTTCCCATAGCATTCACAGTAGTAGTGCAGGTAACCTAACAATGCATGAATCTTTATGCCTGAGTCTCTCAAGGCCACAATATTTACTATATTTACTAAAAGGAAACAAATGGATTACTGCCTTATCAAAAGAAGCACTAGAGAATGATGGTTGTGGCAATGATGAGGAACTTCAACTGACACTTTGATTCAGATTGGTGGCTGGCTGCTACTACTGACACTCTATAAAATTTCTGTATGGTGTTGAGTAGTTTGATCTTTCACAGATGCAACAGGAATACAAAACCTAATCAGGAGGTTAGAATGTCCCACCTAAGAGTTATTGGGTTTTGGTTTATCTGAGCATTATTTCTTCAGTGTATTCTTTTATTACTTCTCTTGTTTATTTTGGTGCTTTGTACATATTATTGTGACTGTGATAGAAAATGAGATTTTTATTGCGTTTGTGCACTGAATGGCAGGGGTTTTGTTGTGCCTGAAAAGTGTATGCTGAAAGTTCATTTTTTCCTTTAGATGTGAATGTGAGACAATCTTTTGCTTTTTTAAAAGTATAAAGTTGAAAGGAAAAACGTTCCTGGTCCAAACTTCCTTTTGTTTAGATGATATAATTCACATAAATCTGTTTACAAATGAAGTATATGCTGATCTATTGCAACTTATTGGGCTAATGATGCAATTCATTTAGAGAAGTGGATGCACTGTTCCCTTCCACTCGTCTTTTGAGCAACATTTTTATACCAAGGGTACAGGAAACTGTTAAGGTTTTATTTCAATTGAGATCTCTAACTTTAGTGATAACAAATTCCTGGAGAAACCTGGAGAAACATTCAGAAAGTGTGAGCTGGCCATGGTTTGTGAACTGGCTCTCAAAAATTCCTTTTTCCAGTACCATCATTCATTGTTATGCCTAGGTCTGTCTTTTGGCATGAGGGTGTTAGTTTTGTAACAATGCATTTTTGAGAAGGTATTGAGAAACCAGGAGGCAACTCCGGCAAACTCCTATCCATGCCCACCAGGCCACCACATTATTGATCTTTTTGGGCATTGGCGTCAATATGTAGTCATTCTGTAGTTCTTGCATCCCTAAATTTTGAGCAAGTGCCACGTTCTGACATTCCTTTTGTTTGAACTGAGTTTGTTGATCGTCACACACAGAACCACTTGATCTCATTCTGTCCCTTGAAATTGCAGCAGTTGAGATATTCATTTTAACTACACTTTTTATAGGAGTTGGTCTTTGCACTCCAGCAATTACTCCACCGTTCATGCTTCCCCCAGAGTCACTCATACCTTCTTCCTCCAACAGCACTTCACATGCATGATTTGATTTGTTGTGGGACTCTCCTTAAAATTTCTCAGATATCGAAGTCTGTTTTGGTCTCACATAGTATGTGCAAGTCAAAGTTCAGTGGAGTTCTTGCAAATCAGAAGACTAAGGGCTGGAACCCACCGAAAAGAAAAGAAAAGAAAAAAAAGAAAAACGGATTGAAAGTTATTTTCTGTTGTTTTGCAACAGAGAATCATTGAGAGAAAAGAAATTAAGAAAGAAAATCACAATCCCTCTTAGTTAATAATTTTTTTCTCACGAAATGATAGAATATAGGGAGAAAAGAAAAGAAATAGAAACTTGCGATAAAATTTTAGTCATCAAAGTTTTAAAATATAGCTAATTTTCTTTGCTTTTTCATTTTCCACATGTATCCAAACAAGAGAAACTATATTTCTCTTCCATTTTCTCTCTTATTTTTCATGGGCATCCTCTTTTCTCTTCTCTTCTCTTTGTCTTTTTCTTCTCTTGAAGGGGAAGAAGAGGTTCCTCGTCGGATTAAAGAATCGGACGTGAGGATTTTATTCCCATATGTGCTCCAGATAAAAAAATTTGCACGAGGAGGGGCAAGTAAGGTCCTTGCGATGGCTACAGGATGATTGGTTTGTGGGTGGTTGGGGTAGCTCAGGAAATTATAAGCAGAGGAAGTAGAAAAAGTACTTTGGGTGCAAGGTGTCCATATCAGAGTATTAGGCACAATTCGGGGGCTTACCGAGGATAGACAAGCAATGAAGCAATGAGGTTGGATGCCACTAGAGCCTCTGAGTCCGAAAGCGCTCTCCGGAGATTTAAGTTCCATCCTCCAGAATCGGTCCATTGGTTTGAGATAGTGGCTTCCATATTTCTGGCCAATTTTGAAATCAAACTATGGCTGATGTTGATACCGCAAGGGCCCATCCACCAGTCTGACCAAAATTTTGTCAGATTTCCCTTACCAATGTAGCAATTGACAACCTTTTTGAAACCAAGTAACAATATTACAATTATTTTCCACACGGGGGACAACCTATTATGTCTCCCACCCTTAGTCCACCTACGAGATAATTTATTTGCTTTAGCAGCAACTAAAGTCCTCCAAATCAGATCAGAATACAAATTAAATTTTAAAATCCATTTAAGCCACAAGATCGAATAAGTGTTAACAGTATCACGGATCCCGAGACCTCCAAGGAGTTTAGGTTTGCATACCTCAGCCCATTTCACAAGACTATACTTCCTTTCACCGTTCGGTCCTCCCTACATAAATCTCCTTTTGAGTAGTTCAATTCTTTTCCGAACAAAAGCAGGGCATCGATATAATGAGAGGAAATAAGATGGGATACCGTGCAGGCAAGACTTAAGAAGAACAAACTTACCTGCTTTGGAGAGAAATCTTCCTCTCTAGGAAGCTAGATGGCCTTCCAGACACTCAATAATAGGATGCCAAGAGTTTTTGGAAGGCAGAGTACATGACAGGGGGAGGCCCAGATAGGTACAGGGAGGTGTAGCAATTTTGCATCGCAGACACTCCCACTCACGTGTAGACCATCTTTTGTTACTCTACAGGTGGATAATTTAGGAGTAGGCAGTTAAGGTGTAGGCCCTCTTTTGTGGCTCTATTAGTGGATAGTTTTAGGTGTAGGCCCTCTTGTGTGGCTCTACAAGTAGATAGTTTTTAGGTGTAAGCCCACATATGAGTACCTACTCTGATACCATTTTAAGTTAGGTCCAAGGCCCTATCCCAAAATGATTAGCCAACTTAGGAAACCACTTTCCCAACTAATAAACTCAAGATCCTTGTACTCACTAATCCATGTGGGACTATTTCTTAACAGAGTTCAACACATTAGGATCAATATTGAAGCCAGTGATGGAGGATTTTGTCCAGCCTTTTGTCTAGATGAGAGTTTAAATAAGTTAAGCAGGGCTTTAATATGAGATATTTCATTCATTGTTCCTTCACCAAAGAGAATGGTATCATCAACATACTGAAGGAGGGCAATATCTTGTCTAGGGTCATCAGAGATGGGGCTAAGGCAACTAGAAATTTTTGCAAGACGGACCATAGATGCCAGATGTTCTGCAATGAGAGTGAAGAGGAAAGGAGATAAAGGGTCCCCTTGCCGAATGCCTCTGGTTGTGTTAAAATAACCACAAGGTTTTCCGTTAATAAGGACAAAGTATGACACATTAGAGATACAACTTCTCATCCAGAATTTTCAGCGGGTCCCAAAACCCATTTTGTCAAAAAACTGGCCAATTAGTTTCCAGATGACACGGTCAAAGGCTTTTTAAAAGTCAAGTTTTAGGACGAATCTGGGCAACTTAGATTTTTTGAAGGAATCTAGGAGTTCATGGGCTGCCATTGCTGAGTCAAGAATATTTCGACCACGAATAAAAGCACTGTGACAATGGTTGATGATTTTGGGAAGAGGGATCTGAGGCAGTTGGCGAGAATTCGACCTATGATTTTGTAGAAACTAGTGGTGAGGCTGATAGGTCTAAAATCTTGGAGAAGGGCTGAGTTGGCTTGTTTTGGAATTAAAGCAATGAAAGAGGCACCAATTGCTTTGTGAGTGATACTGACTTGGAGGAAATTTTGAACAAATGCATGTACATTATTTTTTACTACTCCCCAGAATTTGTGATAGAACTCATCATTGAAACCATCTGGACCAGGGGCTTTGTCCTTAGGAAGGCCAAGAGAGGCCAAATCGATTTCTTCAGGACTGAAAGGGCGTTCTAGTTCATCCGCATCAGAAGAGGAGATACGCTTATATTCAAGCTGGTATAGCGAAGGATAGTTTAAGCATTCCTCGAAGTACAGATCTGAAAAGAACTTGATAAGAATGTTAGATATGGAGGGGCTATCCGTGATCACCTGGTCTCCATGACAAAGAGATGTAATATGGTTAGCCCTCCTTCTGACCGAGGCAATAGCATAGAAATTTTTTGTATTTCCATCCCCCTCGGCCAGCCAGCGGAATCTAGCTCCCTGTTTCCAGTGCATGGTATCATTTCGAAGAAGATTTGAAAACTAAAGATTCAATTTATTTTTGAGATGTAAATCAGGAGAAGACACGGGACCTTTACTCTTCGAGGAGACAAACTCAGATAAGCGGCGGCGGATCGAATCTTTCCGAGAGGCAGCAGCAGTGCAGTGGTTGAGAGACCAAGTGTGGATCTTCGCCTTCAAGGCTCTGAGTTTAAGGGAGAGTGACCAACCCGGGTTAGGGTGATGAAAGAGTTCTTGCCACCATAGAACAAGATCGGAATTGAAGGATTCATCAAGCATCCAGGAGTTCTCAAATCGAAACGGAGATCGACCTCAAGCTAGGGGGTGTGTATTGATTTGAATCGGCCAATGATCGAAACCAATTTTATTGAGGACTTGGCCCGACGTGTTGGGGAAAAGACGGAGCCACTCATTATTTGCAAAAAATCTATCAAGTTTGGAGAGGACATGGGGGTTCTGGCTGTTTGGCCTAATGGATTTTTTTCCAGAGAGTGGGATTTCAGAGAGTTCAAGGCTACAAATGAGATTCAAGAAGGCTCTCATTGTGGAAAAGGTTCTAATGGTGGGAGGGCATTTTTCAGAACATTGAAGAATGGCATTGAAATCCCCAGCAAGGAGCTAGGGCAGGTCCCAAAGTTGGGCGAGGAAGAGGATTTCTTCCCAAAAAGAGGCACAATCATTGTGGTGAGTTGGTCCACAAATGCCAGCTAGGGCCCAGAATGTCCCCAAGGATTGGTCCTGAAAACAGATACCGATAGAGAGAAGGCCTGGTTGAGTGAGAGTGGCTTCAACTGAATTTGGGTTCCTGATGACAAGGATGCCACCAGAATGCCCAATCGTGTCAAACTTCGCCCATTTAGGGTCCGAGTCATACCAAAGATCATGAGTGATAAAATTATCAAAAGATTGTAACTTAGTTTCAACCAATATTACAATATTTGGCTTACATTCAAAAAGGGCCGCCTTGATAAACTCGCGTTTAGAGCGCCAGCTGATTCCTCTGACATTCCATGAGAGAACAATCATTGAGGGGGGGTGGGGTGAGGTCCTCCTCTGGGCATTGGAGATACTTGTGCTCTTGATCTTTGAGGAACTGGATGAAGTCGTCTTGAGCCTCAGTCTGGGAGATCTGAGAGAAATTTGCTAGATAATCAGGTCTTGGATGGAGGGGATTGGGTGGAGGGCTTTTAGGAGTGCTTGGTTTTGGCGGGCTATTTTCTTTGGCCTTGCTCTTTTTCTTCCTTCTGGAATAAGTGAAAGCAAAGGGAGTGATCGAAGGCTTTTTTTCGGAGTTCTTCTAGAGTATGTGAGAGCAAAGGGGGAGATGGGAGATTTGTTGGCGGAACTTGAGGCCTCCATTGGATTATTAGACTTAGGCTTAACAGTTGCCAGAGGGGTTGGACAAAGAATGTGGGGGGAGATGGTATTTAAACAAACTGACAACCGTTTATTTGGTTGGGTGGAGTGACTGTGTCATTCAATAAGATTAGCACAGTCCTTGGGGTTTGAGACCCACCGATCTTCTACATCATAGAAGGATCCTGAGTTTGACCTGTCGTCAGTTGGGGAATCATTATTCTAGGTGGGTGACGGAAGGGGGGGGATTGCCAAATGGTGGTACTGAGAGGACTATTTGGGGAGTTGGGGATTTGGTGGCTCAATGTCGCAAAAGTGGCGAAGAAATTTGGAGTGTGTATGAGATGACATGTAGACAGAGTCAGGTTTGGGACAATTGGAACAATCACCTGCCCATCGTCAGGACAAGAGTCAAAAGGATAGGGTAGGTTTAGATCGCAGAAAATGGGTGGGTATTTCAAAGTTTTTTTCTGACTGGATGACGGCGGGGTAGGGGAGGTTTGTGTTTTCGGGGAATGCGTAAGAGGCGTAGTACTTGAGTGGGGTAAGGTCGCATTGGGAAGGGGGGGAGGGTTCTTTTCAAAGCTTGGGGGAGGGCCATTGATCGAGGTGTGTAGTTCGTGGACGGTGCAAGGAGAAGATTTTTTCTTGGAAGTTGGGCGATATCCGCCCCTTGACAAGTGGCTGGGTGAAGTAGGGAGAATTAACCGAGGGCGGCGGTAGAGGTTTCAATGTGATAGGTAGTGTTGATCTGGCTGGTGACGTGTTTGGGATGGCTTGAGTGTTCAAGTGAGGTGTCAGAGCAAGTGGGGATACCGAAGTTGAAAGGGCACAAGATTCAAGGGGGTTGGTGTTCGGGGAATGTGCAAAGGGGAGATTTTTCGGAAACGGGGCGCTGTTAGCCCGGTTGACAGGTGGCGGTATGGTGGAGGGCGGTCTGACCGAGGGTGGCAGTGTGGTGGAGGCGGTCTAACCAAGGGTGGCGAAAAGACATTTGATTTGGCAGGCTGGTTCAGTTCAGATGAGATGAAAGGGGGTGATTCTGAGGTTTTTTTGTTTTTGAAATTTGAATTTGGGTTCGGGACAGCGGTCCCTATAGGCTCCTTTGGTGGTTCCTTGTTTGCCTGGTTCCAGTTTGACTCAGGGCCGGCCAGGTTCAAAGCTAACTCTAGATTTTTTTGAGTTAACCCAGACTGAGTTGGAATCGATGGGAGACCTTTCGAGTCAAAAACCATGGCAGGTAGGATTACCAGGTTTTCGAACTCCAGGATTACCCAGGTAATGGTTTCGCCGGAGATAAGGTTTACATAGAGAGTGCCACTTACCGGAGATTTTGGCCGGAGGAGTGTCTCACGGTGTAGGAACGTCGGCTGATCTTCTGCCCAGATGGGTTCGCCGAAGATGCTCGCAAGGCATTCCAGAGTGTGTCTGCATCGCAGCTCCACGAGAATGCCTCGAACAACCACCCAGTGACTTAAAAGGGGGGTTGTGAGGCTAGAGGTCCAGTCTTCCATGTTCAGGATTGGAGATCCCACTTCTTTCTTCAATTTATGCATTTTTTGTTTGTTTTCTGCCGAGTTGAAGACTATAAGCCATTGTTTGTCCTGAATCTGAGTAGTGGTTTGGACTTCGATCGTTGGTGCTCTTCCATGAATCCAATGTCTTATTTGTTGGCCAGAGTTGCTGGATGGATGGACAGAGATGCCTACAACTAGGGATAGTTGACGCACTCCTTCGGTCATAGCTTGGGTCGGGAGGGTAAGAGAATAGTGTTTTTCATGTCGTAGGTGTCAAGAGGCTGGCCAATACAACCTAAAAGTCTAGTCGTTTAAGTGCGGAAAGCCAACCTAATCAAGAGAGGTGGACTGGAACCACCTCTAACACCCACCCCGCCCCTTACCGCTCCCCGCGGGATTCGAAGGCGGGATGCCGGACCTGGCTCTGATACCATGTCAAGAGACTGACCAATACAACCTAAAAGACTAGTCGTTTACGTGCGGAAAGCCAACCTAATCAAGAGAGGTGGACCAGAACGACCTCTGACAGTAGGATTTGAGGGGGAGTTGAAGAGTGGTGTTTGGTTTCGGACACTGTAGAGGGGGTGGAAGTATGGGCGGCTGGGGAGGTTTAGTATTTTTCTGGATGGGGGTAGCGGGAGGGGCGGGGTGGGTAAGAAAACCTAAATTAGGGCTTTGGGTAAGAAAACCATACTCATGGTCAACGATTCGCGGCGCTGAGTGATGGCGCATTCAACCTGGCCTCCGTAATATTGGGTATGGAGTTGAAATTCCAGGTCCCATGAAAAGGGACCTTCTGAAGCTTTTGCCCGTCTTACCAGTCAGGATCTTGTCGAAGATGGCCAGGAAAGCTTCCGCGGCTCTGATTGGAAGAGAGACGAAGGATTTCTATGGGCCGGATCGAGAGAGCATGCGAATGACATCCCCATTTTTCTCTCGCGTTCGCCAGAAGGAAACTATTGCATTTCCATTTCGGAAATCGAATTCGGAGGTTTCTTCTAAACTTATTCTTTGTCTCGAGGTTCGGCTGATGATGGTTTCCCAACCCGGGTCGCTATCTTTTTGCTGAGTTTAATTTTCTTCTTCTTCTGCTTTGTTTCTCTGATGCTGGTGCTGCTAGGGCTGTTGCTACTTCTTCGGACGTGATTGATCGTCTCCATGATCTGAGTTGTGTCCCACCCGAAGAGGTGGGCCAGAAAAGGGGGGGGGGGTGTTGCAGGGGGAGGAAAGCGCCGTGTCCTCGTGGGCGCAGTGCTCTCTACCTTCCGCGTGGGGCCATGCCTGTGGGGGTTTTCAGTTGGGTTACTTTTTGGAACTTCGTAACATTATTCAGGGCATCCTATTTAGTTAGCCGTTAGAATAATAAGAATAACCATAGCTTGGATGCTTTTAAAGTAATGGATTATTTGTCCAGGATGAAGTGTGCAATATTTGTGGTGTCACTGCCTATGCTGAAAAAATAGCCACATGTCATGGCTGCAATCTGGTTTCGGAAATAGTAAGTTTTCTCTATGTTTCTTTAAACTAATGAATGAAGTGTTATTCAATATGGAAACTTTGCATATTAGATTGTGTAAGGTGGATGTTAAAACAGCAAATGAGTCCATCATAGACTACTCATGGACCTTAGTAACCTTACAAGAGTTGTGAAATGTTATGGTGGATTTCCCATTGATTTTTGTTCATTGGATAACTTTTTTAACCAGTTTTTCTTGAAGTGGTATTCACTTGTGGGTTCTAGTGTGAATTCCTGGTTGTAGTGTTTGTGTATAATCAACATTTAAAAAAAAAAAAGATCGTCTAGTCTTTTTTGGAGGAGCCTGCCGAGTTTTAACATAGTATCAACACCAACCTGAGCCTGTGTTTATGTTTTCTATGGTCTTAGTTTTCGTTCTTTATAATCTGTATGTGTATGGTTTTTATGTTTTAAGCCAAGTTATCTGTTTAGGGCAGTACATGAACAAGAGTTTAGTGGGTAAAAAAGGTCCACCAGTTTATAGTTGTATATGTGCTCTCTGTCTTCAGTCTTCAGTTGGTTGTTTGAGAGTGAGAGTTATTATATGTGAGAGAATAGTTTCACATTGGTTTGGGCTTGAAAAAATCTAATGTTTTTGTGTGGGAAATGTACCTTCTAACTTTAGCTAGTCATTTTTTAGGAGGAATCAGTAGACTTTAACAAAATTTATTTTATTCATTTTTATTTTTATTATTATTATTTTTTATGCAGGGGGGGGGGTCACCGTTCTTGTTTTGTTTTTTTAGTGGTTTAGGTAGTTCAAAATAAACAAAAGGGCAACAAGAAGAGATGGAGAAAGAAGGCTAGAGAAGCCATAGTCCAAAGCGCAATTTCTTGATCAGTTTTTTTTTTTTTTAAATCATTTCTTGATTAGTATTAAGAATGGTATTTTCTGAAGATGAGGGTGGATACACTGCATTGTTTCATTCAACTAATCTTTGTTTCACTACAGATTGGACACGGTCGCTGTATTAATTTTGTTTGGTGGCATCAAAAGAAGAAGGCATGCAATACTATTTTATTTTGATTTTTTCTTCATTTTGGAACCATTCAACGTCTCTTTGAAAATGATTTGACTTACATGTTTCATATTCACTAGCCAGGAACAGGATTTGACTTATGGTTCTGCGAAGCATGTCAAAAGAGGCGTGAATCTGACTCACAATGCCTAGCTACTTCTAACCTAATGGACCAGAAAGGAAGAGATCATAAGTCTCATGCAGTCACCAATTTGGAGTTAGATGAGAATATGGAGAGAAAATGGAAAAAACAAAAGAGGGTTGAAATTAGTAAGCCGGTGGAGCAGGGCTTATTTATTCCCGATAAAAGAAAGAAAGGATTTTCTGAGTTACCGCGTCCTTTGTATAAAGGGAATAAATCTTTCAGGTCTCTTGAAGCTGGCAAAGTGAAATTCATTTCAGAAGCTGAGGCCGCTCACCTGAATTCTAGTGCAAAGGCAAAGTTATTGTGTCAGACACCTGGAGCTTCAGCTTCTTTGATGCTGAGAAAAGGTCCAAATAGTACTTTGTACGCGAACTCTGTTGTTTGTAGAACTGCCAAGAGGAGTTTCCCTGCAAGGTCTGAAATGATCACATGTAAAGTATTCCAAAACAAGGACAGTTTTGATTCAGCGCTTATAAATGATACCTTGTACACAAGCATGCTGCTGTTTTCTTTTCTCATTATGGTGCAGCACACTGGTATCATTTATAAGCGCTGAATCAAAACTGTCCTTGTTTTGGAATACTTTACATGTGATCATTTCAGACCTTGCAGGGAAACTCCTCTTGGCAGTTCTACAAACAACAGAGTTCGCGTGCAAAGTACTATTTGGACCTTTTCTCAGCATCAATGAAGCTGAAGCTCCAGGTGTCTGACACAATAACTTTGCCTTTGCACTAGAATTCAGGTGAGCGGCCTCAGCTTCTGAAATGAATTTCACTTTGCCAGCTTCAAGAGACCTGAAAGATTTATTCCCTTTATACAAAGGACGCGGAAACTCAGAAAATCCTTTCTTTCTTTTATCGGGAATAAATAAGCCCTGCTCCACCAGCTTACTAATTTCAACCCTCTTTTGTTTTTTCCATTTTCTCTCCATATTCTCATCTAACTCCAAATTGGTGACTGCATGAGACTTATGATCTCTTCCTTTCTGGTCCATTAGGTTAGAAGTAGCTAGGCATTGTGAGTCTGATTCACGCCTCTTTTGACATGCTTCGCAGAACCATATGTCTGGAACATTGACAAGATGAGCCCTCATGCAATATCTAGCAAAGGTAATGTTAGATAAAGAACAAAATCGTAAGTCAAATCCTGTTCCTGGCTAGTGAGTATGAAACATGTAAGTCAAATCATTTTCAAAGAAACGTTGAATGGTTCCAAAATGAAGAAAAAGATCAAAATAAAATAGTATTGCATGCCTTCTTCTTTTGATGCCACCAAAGAAAATTAATACAGCAACCGTGTGCAAACTGTAGTGAAACAAAGATTGGTTGAATGAAACAATGCAGTGTACCCACCCTCATCTTCAGAAAATACCATTCTTAATACTAATCAAGAAATGATTTAAAAAAAAAACTGATCAAGAAATTGCACTTAGGACTATGGCTTTTCTAGCCTTCTTTCTCCATCTCTTCTTGTTGCCATTTTGTTTATTTTGAACTACCTAAACTACTAAAAATACAAAACAAGCAAGTAGTTATTTCAACTTGCCAAAAGTTAACAGTCTCCCCATCTCTCCACCCAAACCCCCCCAAACCAAAAATAAATAAAATAAAATGAATGAATAACATAAATTTTGTTAAAAATCTACTGATTCCTCCTAAAAAATGACTAGCTAAAGTTAGAAGGTACATTTTCCACACAAAAACATTAGATTTTTTCATGCCCAAACCAATGTGCAACAATTCTCTCACATATAATAACTCTCACTCTCAAACAACCAACTGAAGACAGAGAGCACATATACAACAATAAACTTGTGGACCGTTTTTTACCCACTCTCATGTCCTGCCCTAAACCGATAACTTGGCTTAAAACATAAAGACCATACACATACAGATTATAAAGAACAAAAACAAAGGCCATAGAAAACATAAACACGGGCTCAGGTTGGTGTTGATATTATGTTAAAACTGGACAGGCTCCTCCCAAAAAGACTAGATGATCTTTTTTCTTTTCTGAATGTTGATCATACATGCACACTACAACCAGGAATTCACACTAGAACCCACAAGTGAATGCCACTTCAAGAAAAAACTGGTTAAAAAAGTTATCCAATGAACAAAAATCAATGGGAAATCCACCATAACATTTCACAACTCTTGTAAGGTTACTAAGGTCCATGAGTAGTCTATGATGGACTCATTTTCTGTTTTAACATCTACCTTACACAATCTAATATGCAAAGTTTCCATATTGAATAACACTTCATTCATTAGTTTAAAGAAACATAGAGAAACCTTACATGTGTTCCGAAACCAGATTGCAGCCATGACAAGTGGCTATTTTTTCTGCATAGCCAGTGACACGACAAATATTGCACACTTCATCCTGTATAAATAATCCATTACTTCAAAAGCCTCCAAGCTACGGTTATTCTTATTATGCTAACGACTAAACAAATAGGATGCCCTGAAGAATGTTATGAAGTTCAAAAAAGTAGAAATGCAGAAGTTAATAGGCCAACATAACCACTTGCATTGCCAGTAATATATTTTAGACATGCTGATAAGTGAAATTTTATTTAAGGATTCGGCAATCAAAGATGGGCCTATCTATGGGTACCAAAAGCAAATACAACATCAAACAGAATTTCAGCTCTAAAGTTGGTCTTTTGGGGATCAGACCATTTTAGTTCATTGATGGAGAAGAATTGATGAGGAGGACAAATACAGCCTCAAAATAATTGGGATAAGCCTATGAAGACAGGCAATACTATTGCAGTTAAAAAAGGTACACAGGGCAAAAGAAGGTTAATAAGCAAATTCTTTTCTCTATAAAATTATTTATGGATGTCATTTAACACCCTCAGCTATTATTTAGCTATGGTACATAAGCCCAAGTAAAGAAAGCAGAAGGTCATATGCTCACATACAATAAGAACTTTGTAAGAAAGCTGAAAAATGACATCAAAAGAAAGCAAAGAGATAAAACTGAAAAGACCAACTTGAAGAATAGCAGTGGCATATGATTGAGCATAATGGAGGAGGATTTATGTGGCTGAGTGCAACATAGGTAAAAGCATACAAGGTTGTGTGAGGTAACATAATGACAAAATTTTAGTGGTTACATTCACTTTTAACCCAGCTAGTTTGTTAATGAGATCACCTTTTTCCACACAGTCATTTAAACAGAGTACAATGGTGAGATATCAATAAAAGCTAATCACTGGGAAGTTGGAAAAGAAAGTGCTCATCAGACCCCAAACAGAGAAGCATTTTTTAGAACACTTTGAGTTCTATAGAATTCATTAATATGTTTTTATTTATTTAACTTTCTACCAATGAATACTTATGTATGATATCAATGATTATAAATCTCAATTTGTGCCTAAAGTAATCTAGAGTATGTGATTGATTTGTGTGTTCTTCTTTTAATATGACATAACTGACAGTAAATTATCCTTGGCATTTTTTCTCATATTTTCAGTGTCATTGAATTCATCCATTTACTTTCATTTATTAAAATTCCAGCAGCCCACTAAACCTGTGGCATAACTGGTAGACAACAGAGTTGGATTTCAATACATTATTAATTATCGCCCTCCCAACATCCATCTCAAATAATTCTAGCCCTGCCCCTGCTCTTGCCCCTGCCCCAGGAAAGGATAAAGGTGAATGATGCCTATAAGAAAGTATAGAACTCTGAATTTATTTAATTACTCATAAGGAAATGTAAACTCTAACAAGCCCAGGTGCAAGAGGAGATTTCGTTTAGGTTATTTGACAGCTTCCACAGACACTCTACCTACACCTACCCATTTAGATGTGAGCCTGCCGGATAAATAAAGCAGATAAAAGGGACTGATGTAAACAACCTCAACATGGTTGTGACAAGACTGTAAAGACCTTTTAAGTAGTAGAAGACTCCAAAGCAGATATTTTTAAAAAGGTCAGACTTTGGAGGTATATTTGAATCCATCTAGTAACATTGAAAAGGTAAATTAACTTTGAGGCACTTTATAGTGCAAAACAGGGTTACCATACCGGAAGGAAAATTGACATTTACACACTCACAAAAGCATAAAACTTCATTATGGGAATCATGAGTTAGAATTATTGTTAGAAAATCTAATCAGGGGCATTTTGGTCATTTCGTCTCAGCATATGTTTTCTATTCCTATGTTATCTTGTTCTGCATGTTTAGTTATATGTCTTTGGTCCAAATTTCATGTACATAGGATATGTAAAATGGGAGATATAAGAATTTAAGTGGTTTTAAGTGTGAGAAGGGTATTTTTGCAATTATCATAAACCCATCGTTAGATAGAGGAGTCTCCTCTCTAATTCTCTCTTCTTCCTCTCAAATCTTTATTTTTTTCAATTATCTTTTTCATCCCTTGTCCGTGATTAAAGAGAAACTTAAGCAAGCAAAATTACTCTTTCACAAAGAAAGAGGAAACCACTGATACGTTTTAATTTTATTTTTTTTAAACAAAGAGATAGAGAGAGTAAAATTTGAGACACTTTATAGTGAAAAGCAGGGTTACCATACACATAAAAAAGGAGTACAATTGTAACTGCTAGAACAGTTATAAGAAAATAGACATTTACGAAGAAAAACAACAAGTATAGAACTTCATAATTAATTTATGGGACTCCTGAGTTCGAATTATCTTTTTCTTCCTTCATCTGTAATTATAGCGAAACTCAAGGAAATATTATTCTTCAAATGAAAGAGAAAAGACGCATGATCTTCTTCTTTTTTCTTTTTCAAAAAAGGAAAGTGCCTCAATCGCCCTATGTAAACCTGTTGTAGTCCCATACATCGAATTTGTAAAAGAAGACCAAGCAAACCAATTAAAGATCACCCAGAAAGCAAAGTCATAACGAGTAACATTATGGGGTATTTCAGTGAGGCACAAATTGCATAATTACTCTCATATTGGCGACAATGCCCTGTAAGATCAATGCAGTGGTGGACCTTGACTGGCATTCCCTGGATATACCTTCAGGCATCTCAGCACTCTCTCAGAAATAAAGTTTTGCAAGAGTACCTCCTCATGCTCAAAGGACCCCAGGCATTGCAACAAAACCTGCAAACGGATTTTAGAGGACCCAGAGCACTTTATGGATTTTCCTCTAGAATTTTCAAAGCCTTCCCCATCATCAATGATGAAAGATTATTGGCTCAATCATGCTGGGGCAAATGTTGTCATAAGTCAGCCAAAACTCCTTAAGCACCCAGTACTCTATTGAACTGGGGTTATGAATTCCTGCTGGTGGAACATGGTCATGGCATTATTAACCAGCAATATAGACTACTTGGCAATGCACCTAAATACCAAAGTATATCTGTAACCATAGTAAGGTCTTTTCTGATTCTATCTCTAACCATAAACAGATGTACGAGATTAATCTCCCCTAAACAAAGGAAGCTTAGATCAGGAAGGTTTTTCCTTTCAAACTTTATACTTTTCAAAAAACAAAAGATTGTGTGACATTCACATCCAAGGGAAAAAAATGAACTTTTAGCATACACTTATCAGGCACTTTCAAGCGGTGCTCTATAAAAAACAACAAAACCCCTGCCATTCAGTGTGCAACAGAATCAAAACCTCATTCTCTATCAGAGTCACAATAATATGTACAAGGCACCAAAACGAACAAGAGAAGTAATAAAAGAATACATTGAAGCAATAATGCTCAAAGAAACCAAAACCTAATAACTCTTTGCAAGGACATTCGAAACTCCTGAATAGGTTTTGTATTCCTCTTGCATCTGTGAAAGATCAAACTACTCAACACTGTACAAAATTTTTACATAGTGACAATTGTAGCAGCCAGCCAGCCACCGATCTGAATCAAAGAGTCAGTTTAAGTTCCTCATCATTGCCACAACCATCATTCTCTAGTGCTTCTTTAGATAAAGCAGTAATCCATTTGTCTCCATTTAGTGAATATTGTGGCCTTGAGAGACTCAGGCGTAAAGATTCATGCATTATTAGGTTACCTGCACTACTACTTTGAATGCTAGCATCAGCCACCTCGGATTCCAACTCCATTCTCGCTGGTAAAAATTGATGAGAACCACCAGAAGTATTTGGCCATATCACCCTGCTTTTTTCATTTTTTATAACATCTTCACCTCTTGCCTGTGTCACACCTGCTTTTTCTCTCACATGAGAACTTTCCTCTTCAAAGCTCTTCGTGATAGACTGATGCAATGCCTTGCATTCCATTTGCTCACTCACCTCAAACAGGCTCACATGCGGCACTACAGGTGGCGATCTACATAATGGCTGTAGAAACTGAGAATCATGTACCTGAAAATATAAGCATGTTAACTAACAGACTAATGAGCTAGGCACAGTATAAAGTGCTGATAAACATAAATATGATTCAGAGATATTTGGGTAACCATATAACCTTTTTTTTTTAGAGTACAATTGTAATTGCACCTCCCCAACATTCAGTCTCAGAGCATTAGGGTCTTATGTTTAATATGACTTTATGTATTCATGATAGAACAGTTTAGTGGCTGTAAATGAAAGGGGTGCTTCTGTTATTGTAGCTTCTTTTCCTTAAGTTAATAACAATAAGGGGTAAAATGGAACGTGTGTCACCCAAGTCTTTTTCTCTCTTTTGCATCAGAGGTTGAAATTTTTTAAAACCTTGAAAGTTTAATAGACATCACAAATGCAACTCCATAATAGCATTTGCAGTATTCCCATGGAAGAACACCAATTGCTAGCAAGGGGCACCCACAATGGTGAATAGATCATTACCACTTAAACTAATTTTGTTTTAACCACATATCCATGTCTCAATGATCAGATACTTAGATAGTCAAGCAGTGATATTTTTATACTTTTCTGGGTAATATCTTTCATTAAATGAATTAAACTACATGTTTTTAAGGTAGGATACCTCAAGAATTAGTGATCAATGACCGAGATAGCAAAATACATATATGCTTCAAAGAAACCTCGTTTAAACATGCATCTTATACAGTTTTTCTTTTACCTGTGATAGTTCAGGAACAGTGAGGGGCGACTGAGTTCCACCATCTGTTTGCTTTCGCCTGCGTTCTCCACCAACTTTACAACCATGTCCAGATAATATATTGTCCCTCTGACCAAAAGAAAGAATGGGTTCACAAGAAGTTGGTTTCATCCGGGAATGTGGTAGTAGGTCCCCATAATCTGTTACCTGTAAAAGGACTTCATATAAGAAATTCCTCATACACACAATAGCTAGAGAAAATCGAGATCAAGTAGACTGCAGATCAGATGTTTAAGGGCAAAACAATTCAGAACAAATACAGCTTCATTCATGAGGACGAAGAAAAGGTGTCAAAATTGGCATTGCAATCCAAGAATTACAGCTGTTAATTGTTGAATGTTTTCTATAAACAATGTCAGCATTTTCCAATATCATAAAATTATTTATTGAGCCGTAAGAAGATCCAGCAAACAGGAAATCAATGCATCTATCCATTTCATTTCATTCTTCAAGAATCAGAAAAGTCCCAATTATGATTTCAGATAGACTCTATGGTATTTATGTACAAAGTCCAGTAGTTAGGTTTCAATTAAGTCAATAATGCCATGCCATGTTCTCTACCCTCCCACCCCCACCCCTCTCCCCACGAACGAAACAGGGATTCATAACCTACAGTTCAAGAGAAGTGTACCTGACGCTTATGGAGCTTTGGCTCAATTCTAACAGCATTCGCCACAGCAAGACAGACCTGAGAATCTTTGGCAATTGGTAATGGGGAAAGCTTAGAGAAACATGGAGAGACATTCAGACAGCGTGAGCTGGCCGACTCCCGCATTGAAGATTTCTGAACAGGCCCCTCAAAAATCCTTTTGCCAGTACCATCATTCATTGTAATGCCTAGGTCTGTCTTCGTGGATGGGGGTGTTAGTCCTGTAGCAATGCACTTCTGAGAAGATGCTGAGAAACCAGGAGGCACCTCAATGAAACTATCCATGCCAACCACAGCATTGATCTTTTTGGGCATTGGCATCAATACAGAGTCATTCGGCACTTCTTGCATCACTAAATTTCGAGCATGTGGCACATTCTGATGTTTCATTTGTTTGAATTGAGTTTGTTGATCGTCACAGACAGAACCACTTGATCTCATTTTGTCCCTTGGAATTGCACCAGTTGAGATATTCATTTTAACTACACTTTGTACAGGAGTTGGTCTTTGCAGTCCACCAATTACTCCACCATTCATGCTTCCCCCAGAGTCACCCGTGCCTTCTTCCTCCAACTTTACTTCACGTGCATGATTTGATTTTCTGGAGGACTCTTCTTGCCAGAAAAACTGATGCCTCTTGCTCCCATTTCTGGAGGCACGAACAGATGCTGAAGGACTATAGAAAACTCCCCAGAGGTATGTCTCCAAAGTTTGTCCTGTTAAATCGCAGTATATTCATCAGATTGATCAAGTATTTTGAGGTTTTTTGTATAAATAAAGTTATTTAAATTTCTCAGATATTGAAGTTTATTTTGGTCTCCACAGTATGTGAAAGTAAAAGATACCTGACATGAAAAGGAAAAGTCAAAGTTCAGTGGTGTTTTTGCAAATCAAAAGATTTAGTAAAGATGAGATAAAGGAAAAATTTCTCTAAAAAGCACTCAAAAGTCAGCCAGAAAATAAGAACTAACCTAGACATATTCCAAAAAAAAAAAAAAAAAAAGAAAGAAAGAACTTTTCAAGTCTCTTTTACATGTGCTAAAAGTAGAAATATTTAAATTCTTCAGATTATTGTCTCTAGTTCAAAAAAGTTAATGCTAAAAAACAGAAGTTTAAATGGATGTGCAAAAACTCACTCTGGGAGTCCACTGAAAGGTGCCTCGAAGAGAAAATAAGCAAATCAACACTTTGCAAGTGACATTTGATCGCCAGATCACTTGTATCAATCGTCTTTAAGAAATGAATATATCTCTCCTTGGAACTAGAAAAAAAAATTAACAGGATAGTCATAGTTTACAGTATCTATGTCCATTATTTTAATATAAAATTAAACTTTCAAACCCAAGGGTTAGAATGAAACCTCTTGCAGCCACTATGTAAAAAATACAGAGCAACATCGTCAGCATCAGGAGACTGTTTTTGAAAGCTCCGGGGCCAAACATCAGACTGAGGTAACAATTCAGCCAGCAATTTCCCAGGCATTCTTCCCAAAGCTTCGCAGGCCTTATGACCTATCGAACTTGAACAATAAGCTTGAATGCCATGATAGATATTTCCTTCAAGGAAGATCCCTTGAATCTGAAAGCTTCCTCTAGAGACAGTTCCCAACATTTAGTTATTTTATTATTTCAAATATTAAAATAATAAAATCAATAGATTGAAAATGCATACTATTCAGTGTCACCAATGGAATGAAAGAATGCCTACTTCCAAGTGGGGTTTCCTCCCCAAATTTCTGGGAGTGTGGAAGGGTGGTGGTGTTTTCGAACATCTGAATCCTTGATCAGATCATTAGTAGAAGATGGAGAACCTCTCTTGCTGGCCCTTTCTCCCATTGGACGAGCTACTATGGATCCCAAGGATGTTGATGCATCAACCAACTTGACAAGAGGCTTTTCCATCTTTTTACTTGTCGCAACCATCAGTTCTTCATTGGAGCTACCATAATTGCCACATTGACTGGTTTGTTTCTCTGAAAATCCATTCCACAAGAATGTCATATAAAAAAGCAATCTCAAGAAATAACTTCTATTCTCATAGACAAGTAAGATAAATCCACACAAGCACATATGGATCCTAAAAAAGTTCACAGATTTTCACAAATAGATTGATTCAGATTATTTGACCCTCACATAAAGCTCTTGAAGAAATGCATATGACTACAAAACCTGAGCTTAGAATGGAGGTGTCTGACCCAATTTCTAAGACTAGGATATGCATTATCTCAAATCTGATATGGAACTATTCTCAATATTCCCCTTATGTGTGACTCCAATTTAATGAAAGAAAGACATCAATACAATGTCACCCTGTTCATGCCTGCTCTAATACAACGAAGAAAAACATCCAACTAAGAAGCTTTAACTGGACCTGAGAACATAGACAATACAAACAGAGATTTCATCAAGAAAAGCATCTAACTCTGAAAAATATGAGATTTGGGAAGAAAATAGAAGAGAAAATATGTGAGAAAGGAAACTTGGGAGAAGAGCAGCCTTTCTGCCTTGGAGAATGTGCCAAAAAAGCACATCTCCCCTATTTTAATCAGGGTTTTAAGTGTTTACAAAAGAACAGAAATGCCCCTCAATATTCATAGATAAAATAAGACATCATTTATCTAACAGTCATACTATCTCCTAAATACATGTCTAAATTGAATGAAAATTGAACCATATATGAAATAAGATATTGTTTATCTAACAATCATTTATAAGAAGAAAATGTAATGTAGGAAATGACCAAAATACCCTGAACTGGTATTTTAACAGACTCAAAAGCTTAGGTCTAGTTAAAAGACTGCAAACTAAGATGTGGATCACCACATAACAGATGTGAGACCAACAGCTCTGCTGCTCTTAAATTTTTTAGACAGAAACAATGACTGCACTAAAACAAAACAAAAGAACTACAATGAATGAGCACGCGGATGAATGAGCACCAGGGATATTGGGTGGTGTTTGTGTGTGCATGCATGTGCACGTGGATGAATGAGCACGTTGCATGCACGCACACACTCGTGTGAATGTGCACACATGCATGTGTGCATGCTCAACATTCAGAAAAAAGAAAAATGTGAAATGAGAAAATTTATAGAGGAATTCCTTCCTTTCACCTTTGTCACGCAAACACACCACAAAGCAGAAAAAGAGGGGAAATAAGTTGAAAATAGACAGTAAATGGGCCACAAAAACAGATACCGATTAGGGTAGTGATATTCCATGAGAATGATGAGAATTTCAATAAAGATATTAGAATTGTCAAGTTAAGAAATGCAATCAATTTTCAAGGCAATGAATTTCATTTGACAAACTAAGCACACCCCCCCACAACAATTGAAAATTTCAAACTCCGCCTAGTATACCCCTTTCCCTCAGTAAGTCTTGAACCTAAAATTGTAAAGAATAATCCCCTCCATATGGCCATTGAGCTAAAATACCAATTTACACTATGTATACAATAGGAGCATAAAACCATCCTTTGGCCACATCTGAATCTCCTAAATGTGAATCTTCATTATAGATATTTGACCATCAAACCAAAGGCAACCGTAAAGTAGTAGAGAGAACTAAGTATTCACAGAGCCATTCAAATCCTCATGCAGAAACAACACAAATTTACCTATAATAAAAAAATTTATGTCAATAGACCCCTCATGTGCTAAGTGCCTCAAACTTGTAAGAGAAATAAGAGACGGTTCAAGTTCACAGGCCTTCACAGAAAACTGGTTATGACAAATTTTAGTTCACAGTTAGCAAATCTTAGCCAATGCTTCAAATAAATGAAGGGTTATTTCCAGAACATAAGGTACATCACTACAGACCTGTCTGTAAAGATGAACCAGTTATAAGAATAAACAACAACAAGCATCAATGCAAAAAACACAACAACCAATTTTAGTTCCCTTGTACCAAGTTTCAGTCCAATGCTGCAAACAAATGTGGGCTCATCTCCCAAATAAAATACGGTGAATCATCAAAGACATGCCTTTCAAAGTTGGGAAGTACTATGAATAATTAACAACAACAAAAAAATACAGAATACCTGAAGCTTGCACACAAGCATCCCGCAGTTTTCTTTGCTCATTATGGTGCAGCACACTAGTATCATTTATAAGTGCTGAATCAAAACAGTCCTTGTTTTGGAATACTTTGCATGTGATCATTTCAGACCTTGCAGGGAAACTCCTCTTGGCAGTTCTACAAACAACAGAGTTCACATGCAAAGTACTATTTGGACCTTTTCTCAGCATCAATGAAGCTGAAGCTCCAGGTGTCTGACACGATAACTTTGCCTTTGCACTAGAATTCAGGTGAGCGACCTCAGCTTCTGAAATGAATTTCACTTTGCCAGCTTCAAGAGACCTGAAAGATTTACTCCCTTTATACGAAGGACTTGGTAACTCAGAAAATCCTTTCTTTCTTTTATCGGGAATAAATAAGCCCTGCTCCATCAGCTTACTAATTTCAACCCTCTTTTGTTTTTTCCATTTTTTCTCCATATTCTCATCTAACTCCAAATTGGTGACAGCATGAGACTTATGATCTCTTCCTTTCTGGTCCATTAGGTTAGAAGTAGCTAGGCATTGTGACTCTGATTCACGCCTCTTTTGACATGCTTCACAGAACCATATGTCTGGAACATTGACAAGATGAGCCCTCATGCAATATCTAGCAAAGGTAAAATTAAATAAAGAAGAAAATCGTATGTCAAATCCTGTTCCTGGCTAGTGAGTATGAAACATGTAAGTCAATTTTCAAAGAAACGTTGAATGGTTCCAAAATGAAGAAAAATATAAAAATAAAATAGTATTGCATGCCTTCTTCTTTTGGTGCCACCAAAGATAATTAATACAGCAACCGTGTGCAAACTGTAGTGAAACAAAGATTGGTTGAATGAAACAATGCAGTGTACCCACCCTCATCTTCAGAAAATACCATTCTTAATACTAATCAAGAAATGATTTAAAAAAAAAACTGATCAAGAAATTGCACTTAGGACTATGGCTTTTCTAGCCTTCTTTCTCCATCTCTTCTTGTTGCCCTTTTGTTTATTTTGAACTACCTAAACCACTAAAAATACAAAACAAGAAAGTAGTTATTTCAACTTGCCAAAAGTTAACAGTGCACACCTCCGACCCCAACCCGCCCCCCCACAGACACACACAACCAAAAATAAAATATAATAAAATGAATGAATAACATAAATTTTGTTAAAAGTCTACTGATTCCCCCCAAAAAATGACTAGCTAAAGTTAGAAGGTACATTTTCCACACAAAAACATTAGATTTTTTCAAGCCCAAACCAATGTGCAACAATTCTCTCACATATAATAACTCTCACTCTCAAACAACCAACTGAAGACAGAGAGCACATATACAACAATAAACTTGTGGACCGTTTTTTACCCACTCATGTTCTGCCCTAAACCGATAACTTGGCTTAAAACATAAAGACCATACACATACAGATTATAAAGAACAAAAACAAAGGCCATAGAAAACATAAACACGGGCTCAGGTTGGTGTTGATATTATGTTAAAACTGGACAGGCTCCTCCCAAAAAGACTAGATGATCTTTTTTATTTTCTGAATGTTGATCATACATGCACACTACACCTAGGAATTCACACTAGAACCCACAAGTGAATGCCACTTCAAGAAAAAACTGGTTAAAAAAGTTATCCAATGAACAAAAATCAATGGGAAATCCACCATAATATTTCACAACTCTTGTAAGGTTACTAAGGTCCATGAGTAGTCTATGATGGACTCATTTGCTGTTTTAACATCCACCTTACACAATCTAATATGCAAACTTTTCATATTGAATAACACTTCATTCATTAGTTTAAAGAAACAGAGAGAAAACTTACATGTGTTCCGAAACCAGATTGCAGCCATGACAAGTGGCTATTTTTTCAGCATAGCCAGTGACACCACAAATATTGCACACTTCATCCTGTACAAATAATCCATTACTTCAAAAGCCTCCAAGCTACGGTTATTCTTATTATGTTAACAACTAAACAAATAGGATGCCCTGAAGAATGGTATGAAGTTCAAAAAAGTAGAAATGCAGAAGTTAATAGGCCAACATAACCACTTGCATTGCCAGTAATATATTTTAGACAAGCTGATAAGTGAATTTTTATTGAAGGATTCGGCTATCAAAGATGGGCCTATCTATGGGTACCAAAAGCAAATGCAACATCAAACAGAATTTCAGCTCTAAATTTGGTCTTTTGGGGATCAGACCATTTTAGTTCATTGACGGAGAAGAATTGATGAGGACAAATACAGCCTCAAAATAATTGGGATAAGCCTACGAAGACAGGCAATACTATTGCAGTTACAAAAGGTACACAGGGCAAAAGAAGGCTAATAAGCAAATTCTTTCCTCTATAAAATTATTTATGGAAGTCATTTAACACCCTCAGCTATTATTTAGCTATGGTACATAAGCCCAAGTAAAGAAAGCAGAAGGTCATATGTTCACATACGATAAGAACTTTGTAAGAAAACTGAAAAATGACATAAAAAAAAAAGCAAAGAGATAAAACTGAAAAGACCAACTTGAAGAATAGCAGTGGCATATGATTGAGCACAAAGGAGGCAGATTTATGTGGCTGAGTGCAACATAGGTAAAAGCATACAAGGTTGTGTGAGGTAACATAATGACAAGATTTTACTGGTTACATTCATTTTTAACCCAGCTAGTTTATTAATGAGGTCACCTTTTTCCACACAATCATTTAAACAGAGTACAATGGTGAGATATCAATAAAAGCTAATCACTGGGAGTTGGAAAAGAAAATGCTCATCAGACCCCAAGCAGAAAAGCATTTTTTTGGAACACATGAGTTCTATTGAATTCATTAATATGTTTTCATTAATTTAACTTTCTATCAATGATTATAAATCTCAAGTTGTGCCTAAATTAATCTAGAGTATGTGATTGATTTGTGTTTTGTGCCTTTACTATGACATAATTGACAGTAAATTATCCTTGGCATTTTTGCTCATATTTTCAGTGTCATTGAATTCATTCATCTACTTTCATTTATTAAAATTTCTACCAATGAATACCTATTCATAATATTACTGATTCTTGATCCAGCAGCCCACTAAACCTGTGGCATAACTGGTAGACAACAGAGTTGGATTTCAATACATTATTAATTATCGCCCTCCCAACATCCATCTCAAATAATTCTAGCCCTGCCCCTGCCCCAGGAAAGGATAAAGGAGAACAATGCCTACAAGAAAGTATAGAACGCTGAATTTATTTAATTACTCATAGGAAATGTAAACTCTAACAAGCCCAGGTGCAATAGGAGATTTCATTTAGGTCATTTGACAGCTTCCACAGAAACTCTACCAGCACCTACCCATTTAGATGTGAGCCAGCTAGATAAATAAAGCAGATAAAAGGGACTCATGTAAACAACCTCAACATGGTTGTTTTTTTTTTTTTTATGAAATGTGATTCTATTAAGAGAGCAAAAAAGATGAGCTAAATCCTGACAACAAGAGATTGCAAGGAGGCTTCTTGCTGATCTCGGAATGAGAGACCAAAAACAATAAAAAAGATTGACAATATCCAAAATTTTAAAAAAAGCATCCCAATGCCGCCACGGAGGTGAAGAGGCATTCTTGCACCAGCCGATCACCTCAACATGGTTGTGACAAGACTGTAAAGACCTTTTAAGTAGTAGAAGACTCCAAAGCAGGTATTTAAAAAAAGGTCAGACTTTGGAGGTATATTTGAATCCATCTAGCAACATTTTTTTTTTTTTTTGATAAAGAGATTCCCGGAAATTTTTAATTTCCATCTAGCAACATTGAAAAGGTAAATTAACTTTGAGGCACTTTATAGTGCAAAACAGGGTTACCATACCAAAAGGAATACAATAGTAGACTGCTGGAACTGATGAAAGAAAATAGACATTTACACACACACAAAAGCATAAAACTTCATAATTAACTTATGGGAATCATGAGTTAGAATTATTGTTAGAAAATCTAATCGGGGGTTTTTTGTTCATTTCACCTTAGCATATGTTTTCAATTTCCATGTTATCTTGTTCTGCATGTTTAGTTATGTCTATGGTTTAAATTTCATGTACATAAGTTATGTAAAATGGGAGATATAAGAATTTAAGTGGTTTAAGTATAAGAAGGGTATTTTTGCAATTATCATAAACCCATCATTAGATAGAGAAGGGGATCGAGCACAACCCCCAACAAACTCTGTTTTTGACTTCTTCTCAAGTCTCCTCTCTCCCTCCTCTCTAATTCTCTCTTCTTTCTCTCAAATCTTTACTTTTTTCAATTATCTTTTTCATCTCTTGTCCGTGATTAAAGAGAAATTTAAGCGAAATACTCTTTTACAAAGAAAGAGGAAATCACTGATACGTTTTAAAAAAAATTAAACAGAGAGAGAGAGACGTAACACTAATAAATGCCTTAATTTTTATTTTATTCTTACAAAAATAAACTTCCTACCAACGAATACCTATTCATAATACTATTGTTGGTTGATTCAGCAGGTCAAATAATTAAACTACTTGTGGTCTAACTAGTTGATAACTGGGTTGGATTCAACACATTGTTAAATATTGTCCTTCCCAAGATCCATCTCCAAAAATTATTGCCCTGCCTCCGCCCCAGGAAAGGATAAATGTGAACAAGGTCTATAAGAAATTATACAAGTCTCATTTTATGAAATTACTCATAAGGAAATATAAACTCCGGAATTAATTTTAAAAAACTCAGTTGGATGAGGAGATTGCAATAGGTTGGTTGACAGCTTCAAGAGAACCTTTACCTGAAGCTACCTATTTAGATGTGAACCTGCTAAATAAATAAAGTAGATAAAAGAGATTCATGCAAAAAACCTCAACATGGTTGCAACAAGGCTGTAAAGACCTTTCAAGTAGTAGAAAACTCTGAAGCAAATATTAAAGAAAAGGTCAAACTTCGGAGCATACGTTTGAACGTATCTAGTAGCATTGAAAAAACAAATTAAAATTTGAGACACTTTATAGTGAAAAACAGGGTTACCAAACACCAAAAAGGAGTGCAATTGTGGACTGCTAGAACAGATATAAAAAAATAGGCATTTACGAAGAAAAAAACAAGTATAGAATTTCATAAGTAATTTATGGGAATGCTGAGTTCGAATTATCTTTTCATCCCTCATCTGTGATTTTATAGTGAAACATAAGGAAATATTATTTTTCAAATGAAAGAGAAAAGCCGCGCAGCCACTCATAAGTGATCTTCTTTTTTTTTTTTTGTCAAAAAGAAAAGTGCCTTAATCGCCCAATGTAAACCTGTTGTAGTCCCAGACACTGAATTTGGAAAAGAAGATATCCTAGCCGAAATACCAAGCGAACCAATTAAAGATCACCCAGAAAGCAGAGTCATAACGAGTAAAGAAAGAAAAGCGCATCACTGAAACAGAGAACAATGAGTCGTTGAGGAGCAATCTCGAGCCAACTGGTATACGTGAGTGACATCCCAGTGGTCCAAAAGATTCACGGCTGGGCTAAATACAGATTTTACGTAGCTGTTGTTAAGCCTTTGGTCGTTCCATGATCGGCTAAAGAGGCCCTGGTCTTGGCAATGGCTGTGCACGGCGATATCACCCTTGGAAGATTGACTAAAGAAAGATCGCACAACTTATTAAACCGTCAGGCCACTATAAAAAAACCAAGAAAACACTCAGAACGAAGACTGATAACCCCTTCTACAGTGAAAAGAGGAACACAAAGCCCCCGCAGCGCGCAGGGAATGATAAAAGAGAAGAAGAAGAAGAAGAAGAGGAGGAAGAAGAAAGATGCACCCATCTCGCGGCTTCAAAACTAACACTAACAAAACCACTATCTATTTGAAAACCAGCAAAACACGGTACAGAAACAAAGAACAACAGAACAAACAAAAAATAAATCAATCAAGAAAGAAGAAAACATTTAGCAACGGCAAGAAAACCCAGTCTACAGAGGAAAAGAATTTTACCATTCTTCTTCTTCCCGTTGGTTTCTTCTTCGGCGCACCTCTCAAACCTCCAATGCTCGCTCGCTCTCTCTATCCGTGACGATAAACCAAACCCCTCGCTCTTCTTCCCGAACGCGTTCTTGTGAGCAACCGAACTCCCGTCTCCAAGCAGAGAGCTCAACCGGCAAGAGTAAGCAGGAACGCAGCCATCCCGCGCTGCCTTTGAAGCCGGAGGATTTGTAAAGAAAATTCCGTATATATGGGCTGTTAGTTTTCCAAAAGGCAAATAAGAAAATGGAAAATACACCTCCTGCTGTAATTGGTTGGCGGGCTACGGACTCTGAAACAAGTACATGGTACGGCCTACGGGTGATGCCACGGCTACACATCAATTACATGTGAATGTACAAGCATATAAGATTAGGGTCCAAAAAATGCACATACACAATACTTTTCATAATTTTCATTACTTAAGCATAATTGCTTTTTTTTTTTTAGATTAAAAATTAATTAAATCCTTTTCGAGCAAAAACATGACCACTTGAGACCTTGATTCAAGCAAATTCGCTTCAAATATGTAAATTACAAGAGCTCGAATCAGGCTCTTTGAACTCCAATTTTTTTTTAAATATTCTAGAGTTAATTCTTTCAAAAATATTTTGAAAAATATATAAATATGATAAATACGAAGTATGTGTTCAATATACATTGTATTTATGTATTTAAAAAAAATTAGCTATTAAAAGGCCGCAACTAATTAGTAAGACACGCGCTACCAACCTTAGGCGGAAAGAATCACATAAGATCACGACGAGCGACATAAACGATGTTCTATAACCGCGTGGTGTATTCACTCTTGTAAAAAAATCCTCCCAAAAAAGATACTAACAACCACGTTGTCGTTAAGCATCGATGAGTTGAGCGTGTAAAATTATTGTAGTTTTTCTCATAAGATGAGGGTAATTTAGTCATTTCATATGAAAGCAAGACTAATTAACCGTTTACCTATTAGGATGTCAATTTTACTCAATTACCCAATTTTTTTGTTTATCAAGTAATTCTAAGTCAATTAGACATTCAAGTAATTTGACCTAATTTTAGTAATTTTTTACTTGAGTAAACAATATGTTTGATACACCTTTTCTAAGGATTTTTTAATAATTTTAAAGGATTTTTAAGTTTATATGTATTTATAATAATTTTTATAAATTTATTATTTAATAAAAAAATATTTTAGCTTTTATTTTTATTATATTTATATAATATGTATTTTCATATTGGAAATTCTTTATGAGAAAATAAACGTATAAGAGTAAGGCAACGGTAGGCGTCTCAATACAACTTCAAAACCACAGCCTCAGTGAGTCCCATGCCCTCACATCAAACACTAGGGCATATTTGTATTCTGGAACAATCAGTCAGAACAAAGGGACCGAATGACTACAGCTACAGGACTTTTAAGAACAAAAATTTAGGTCAAGAATACAACTTCATTAATAGCTTGCAAAATTTTATATAACTAACAAGCGAACAATCTTTTTTTTTTTTTTGAAGTAACATAATTCTTTCCAAAATATCACCTAGCACCTGCCTTGCCTGCATCTCTTTCTGCTTTCTTCTTCCTCTCTTTGAGAAGACTAACATTTGCACGCTTTTTACCTTTGCCAATCTGGAGGAAGACACAATAAACAAAATAAACAAGCAAAAACAGAAGAGCACATGAATCAAAGTAACCTATGGGTTTGAAAGTGTTCCACTTTCAGTAACCATAACAAGTCTAACCAATGAAAGAAGTTCATTTCTGAGAAGAGCTTATATGATAACAATCTCTTCTAGGCTGAGGTAGAGTATAAAAAAACCAAAAACTGATAATTCATCAAATGTGGTTGACCTAAAAGGTATCCTTTCAAACTGCAAATTACCTGCATTGCTTCATACAGTTTTCGCTTTCCACGTGACATCATGACATTGGACATGTCGCGATCGTCCTCAACTAGTTGATTTGGGTCAGGGCCAGGTTCCTCCAAAACTTCTGTTTCATCAGGTGAACTCTTCGCTCTCTTGTTTGACAACATTGAATATGTAACACCTTGAAGTTCCATACTTAATTCATCATGGAACTGCTTCTGAAGGGTTAACATCTGCAAATGTAATGCCCTTAGTTTGCCATGTTTACTAACATTATAACAATTTTCACATGAAAAACAATCTCAAACTTCTTGTACCTTTCTTTTCTTTTCAGCAGCTTCACTAGCCTGGGTTCTATCAATAATGCCCTCAGCCAAAAGATTGTGTGGATCATCCACATCTGGCTTATCCGTGCCCGGCATTGGTAAGAGTTGTTTTCCCACAGCAGCTTGAAGGCGCTTAATTGTCTCTGCATACTCTGGCATGTAGCCTTCGGCTTCATTGTCAACAAATGGTGACAAGTGTGGGGGAGGTAAACTATTGACAAAAAATTAGTGGTTACACATGGCAACTGGATAATACCATACAAGGTTCAGTCTTGTATAGGCTTTCAGAAACCAGGCAATTAATTTCCATTAAAGCCATGAATTGAACAAAAGGAGTAGATACAAGGGGGTACTTAATTATTCCACATTGGAGGTATTGCAATAATGTAATCTTTGCAGTGGTAATTCGTTATGATATACATACTTAGATACCTAGTTGATTATACCAAGAGAGAAGAACTGCCAGATAATGGTAAATGCATTGAAGATCATTCCACTTATAAAACAAACAATTTCTCCACCTTAAGTTGTTAAAAAAGCTGTTCACCGATTTGCTAGGAATATCCCCTTAAAGTCTCTGCTTTTTACTTGTTGCAAGTCATCTAATTATGAATGACATTGAAATTAGACCATAATTACCTTCCAACTAAATATCCTTCTGTAGGTAATATAATTTGTGCATTTACGCAATCGTAGACCCACTGAGGCTGAATATATTCTCTAGAAAGAAATAGATGTTTTTGAGTTGGCCTATCAACAATCTGCAGTGTCACAACCAGTCAAAGAAAGATAGTAAACATGTCAAAGTATATAGCAAATGAACCCAAGAGTAATACACAACTTTGAAACTCAGCATTGTGAGACCATTTTGTTTTTTTGGAATGATAAAGTGATATTCTATAAAGAGCAAGAGAGAATACAGCAAAGGATATACCTTGTAAGACCATGTTTTCACCCAGCCGAATGAGGTTACTCTGGGCTAGGATATAACCGGTTAACCTAAAACACCAAATTCTGGAATGAGGTGGGCTTGATAGCATGACCCGGCCCCAGTCCAACGAATTACAAAACGAGACTGTGAATTGACAATCTCATAAACAGTGGAAAAGTCCTAACAAAAAGCCAGGACCAGGTCCATATGCCTCTTGGGGAAAGCTCTTATACCCAACAAGACAGTAAGATCATTCAAGCCAGTGACCATATGGCTAAGAAAGAAAAGATTGAGGGTGTTCTACTCTGCTCTCTATCTACAAACTCAAATTAGTAGAGCTGGCTCAATCTGATCCACTCATTTAACTGGTTTCATGCCGCAGGTTTTGCATGGTTGCAGGGAAAAAAATGTAAATAGGAAAGTAATGACTACAAGCAGATTTGTACGTAATGAAGGTCCACATTTTCACAATTGCTAAGAGGGTCTCATTCTTCTACGAATTAACTTGCTTACTAGGCATTTCAAGCAGGAAAATACAAAAGATAGTGCAAAAATTTTATTTATAAAAAAGATCTACCTGATGGGTAATACTCTCATCAGATTCGCTAAAGGGAGAGCCATCTCCATCCCATGAAACAGTGCCTCCAAAAGCTGGAATAATGAAAAGCAGCGACTCTCTTGGGACCTAATATTCATTGCAATTATTAGCCACAGATATAAACCACTCTAAAAACGTAGCATGAGTTTTAAGATAATTAAACGTAGTATGGTTGACATGATAAGTGCCACACTTTGGTTTCCACATGCAAAAATAGTATCACTTTTTCTAATGATGAATGTAAGAACATTAGGAGGATTTTTTTAATTAAGGATATGAACTCCCAACTTCCCACTAGGGTTAATAGGCCAACAAAGCATATACCACAACCATGAAAAGTTGTGCAATCTGAAAACGAAAAATAACCAAAATCTAAACCATCATCATGATAAACCCTTTTCCCGACAATACTGAGTCAGGTGCATGAATAATCCCCCTCATTTCTGCTCTCTCATCTGCCAGTCCCATTAATAGAATAAAAAAATATATATAAACGTAAAAGTAATCAGAACATATAAGCCAACTTCTTGATGAACTCACCTCACGGCCCAGGAAAAATTTTAAATCTTTAAAGAGAGATCTGCACTCCCTAGTATCCTTGTCTTCTTCTTCTTCTTCTTCCTCACGAGCAGCTTCCTCAACAAGGTGCATCAGAGCACCTGGTTCGTTAGCACGAAGCTGATGTTGAAGCTGAGCCAACCTCAGGTCAGATTCTTCAGTTCCTGAACCCTTTATTTCTTCTTGCTCTGGCTTCAACTTAGTAGCCCTTGAGCCAGCATCAACATATCTTGACAACGCATATAGATCTGCGTAGTAATTCAAAATTATTTGGTTACAGTTATACGAGAACATTGCCAATCTCTGCAAAATATGTAATGATGGTTGAGATCCTTATGGAACGTTAAAAAAAGAAAAAAACTAGAAAGCTCATACCAGCTGCCAAAGCTTCTAATTGAGGGTCCAGAATAGGTGGATATTTCACATTAATAGAATGATAAAGTTTGAAGTTGACAAAAGCAAGGAGAGTCTGCAAATTCAGAAACAGAAGAATGAAAAGACGCTCTAAAGAACAGTTACGAGAATTATTACCAAAAAAGGAGATTAGGTGTGTTAAGAACATTGCACAAAAAGTAGCCAAGTAAATCAATTAAGGGTTCAGTCTGGAAATTTTTTTAGTAGCCTAGAAAATAAATTTTAAGAGTCATTCAGATGTTGAAATGACCTTGCGTTGTAAATTTAGTTGAAGACAAAGAAAATCACAGGGATGAAAATAAATAGGTAGCTAACTTAATTTTTTTAAAAACATATATAGCTAACTTAATTTTCAAAAAAAATATACAACTAACTTAATTTTCAGAAAAACACATATATAGCTAACTTAAGTTTCAAAAAAACATATATATAGCTAACTTGTAATTAGTAGAAGAATTCAAAGGCATGATAAGTGACTGCTTAAGAACTTGAAGAATTGAAATTCTTGAACATCATTGATTAATAACACAATGAAAAGATTCTCTACATGTTCTAGCAATAACAATCAGACCTATCAAATGCCCACATTTAGAACAGTTTGTGCATAAAGAAAAAGACAATATTTAAGCTTAAGGATTAACCAGTAACTTCATTTTGCAAATGGTTGTCAAATAACTCTCCAACTAACATTTGCTAAGAGTGACCTACAGGACAGTCAGCCCTGCTCTAGGCCAGTTACTCCATAAACCGTGTTAAAGACATGTTTTCTCCTCACAACCAATTGGTTTGCTTGACAAAATGCTATGCTTAAGACACTATTGAAAAATTTATCTGCCGTCCATCACTAAAGCTCTATAAGGAATTTTTGTTTATGAAAATATCACCATTCAGATAAAATTTAGATGATATCAGGTGTCCAGACCAAACGCTATTCAGATAACAAGCTCAAGCATCTCAAGTCGGAATCAGTATCTCGCATCTTGGACAATAAAACATTCTTTAATTGTTGGAAGATAAGATCAAACCCAAACGACCAAGGAAGGCCCACATATGTAAGATTATTATAAGATGGGCCACGTGACCAAGGAAGGCCCACGAGATGGGCCCAAGCCCATAAGAAGTAGGACCCACAATGATTACCAAGAGCTGGCATCCTTATCACGTCAGTTGGAAGATCAAGAAAGACTCACAAAAGTATCTTTATCTTAAGGTCACGACCAAGAAGAGTTTTAGTTTAAGTTATATTTGTCTTTTATCAATATTGAGTTACCAAATTATGTTAGGACTTACCTTTTAAGTGTTAGAGTTTGGGTGTAATTGGGACAAGGGTAGTTTTATTGTAATTGGACTCTACTACCTTCCTTTATTATAAATAGAGGTTCATGTACTCTGATTACAACAAGTTATTGATGTCAATGAAGTATTTCACTTTTTCATAAATTCAACATGGTATCAGAGCAGGTTTTGTGAGTTGACTTGGTCAACTCACGGAAGTAATATGATCATTTTCTCTAAACCCTAAACCCAAGGTCTAGGTTCGTAGTTATTTTTTTTTCAATCCCTACACCTGTAGATTTTGTTGCGAGTTTTCACCTCTATACGTAGTTCTTCATATTGCAAGTTATATATTGACGGAAAGATATTTGAGTCTACTTTCCAAAGAAAAACGATTTGTTCCAATCGGAGTTATCGACAGAGAGATATAGATATTTCAATGAGCAAAGGTCAGTTTGCAAGAAGGTTCGAGCAGCAGCAACAATCCTTAGATTCCGAGGTATTTTTTGCTATCAAGAACTAGACTTCATATGGAGAAACATATATCAAAAGAAATATTTGTAAGTCTATTCTTTTACCTATTCAACCAATTTTTTATCTGAATCATCTACAAAGAGAAATCGATATTTGAAGCAAGAAAGGTTAGATTGAAAAAGAGGTTCGAGCGACAGCAGAAAGCCTCAATTTCCGAGGTATTTTATGCTATCAAGAAAGAGACTTTATATGGAGAATTATATATCAAACGAAAGATAAGTAAGTCTATTTTCTTACCTATTCAACCAATTCTCGGTATGATATTTTTATAAGGAGATATTGATCTTTGAAGGGTCAATGGTAATTCTAGAAAAAACCGGAGAAACGGTATTTATTTCGGCCAGATGACAGAGGCTGAAATATATCAGATTATTTGTCTTCTGAAAATTATATTTTATGAAGTTATATTAGACTTGGATGAAAGGTATTTAAGTCTAGTTTCAGAAGGAAAAAAATTCATGTCAATCTGATCTAATATTGAAAGATATATTTGAATTGGAAGAATCAAAGGTCATGTTGGTATCCTGTTATATTGAAAAATCCGAATTTATGCCGATTGTTTTGCATCACTGTTTGAGTTGATATATCAGGAAAATATCTCACTTCTCCCTGGTTTGAGGGCTTATTTACAAATCTCTATTATTTGGGATTATTGCTACTTCTATGATAATTGGTTCAAACTGGGATCACTGCCATTACCTCCCAACTTGAGGGGGAGAAGTAGAAGAAGAACAAGAAAGAGGTATTTTATTTCTTTTGTTGTGGATAAGTTTATATGACCAAAATAATCAAGAAAGGGGGAACACAAAAGATGAAGCTTGTGCATCAAACAAGAAATTTTTATATCAGATTATTTCATGGGTTCTTTGACAAAGTTTACTATTTGGTTCGTGTTATATGTGTTGGAAGATGGTCATGTTATATTCAACTGCAGCTATTATGTCTCTTTGGGGACATTATTATTGAATAAGAGGTGGCCTCATGTCATCATTTATTTTACCCCGTTAAAAAGATCAAAATTGTTTGTGGTTGGAAGTCCACAACGGAGAAACTTCATCCCAAAAAGATGAAAACTATTTGTGGTTCGAAGTCCATGATGGAGGAACTTCATCCCCGTCAAAAAGATGAAAATTATTTGTGGTTGGGAGTCCACGACAGAGGAACTTCATCCCCGTCAAAAAGATGAAAATTATTTGTGGTTGGAAGTCCATGACGGAGGAACTTATGATTACATCTATGTTATCCCCCCCCCCTTGTAATGGCTTTTATGTCTCCTACCACTTGAGAGTCGTTGCCCTGTGGAGGGACACGGTGGTGGACACTTCAGAGCAATGCCGATAAACACACTATCTATAGAAGTGGAGTGTGCCCTACATCCAGCATTAAGATTAGAGTATGAAACAATGGCTTACCGGCTAAGAGTGATTTTTACTCTCACTTATATAATGTCGCAGGGCCTCAATGAAGGACACAACAGCGTGAGGGGGAGTATTGGAAGATGAAAGCATATTGGAAGATGTGCCATTTTATAAAAAAAATATTCTATACATCATTTGCAGCAAGCTGGGAGTTCATGTTGTTCTCTCACCCCCAGCTTGAGGGGGAGTGTTGGAAAATAAGATCAAGCCCAAACGACCAAGGAAGGCCCACAAGATGGGTCCAAGTCCATAAGAAGTAGGACCCACAATGATTACCACGAGCTAACATCCTTCTCACATCAATTGAAAGATCAAGAAGGACTTACAAAAGTATCTTTATCTTAGGGTCACGACCAAGAAAAGTTTTAGTTTAAGTTATATTTGTCTTTTATCAATATTGAGTTACCTAATTATGTTAGGACTTACCTTAAGTGTTAGAGTTTGGGTGTAATTGGGACAAGGGTAGTTTTATTGTAATTGGACTCTACTACCTTCCTTTATTATAAATAAAGGTTCATGTACTCTGATTACAACAAGTTATTGATACCAATAAAGTATTTCACTTTTCCATAAATTCAACATTAATTTATCAACTCAACTATGCAACTCCAGAAAACATATCAAGCTTCAAGATAATTCCAAAATAACGTTTTGGGAGATAACAACTGGATGTAGCAGGGTTTATCACTAAGCACATGCTTAATGAATTCATCGTACAACTTGTTTTGAGTGCTGGACAAAGAAAAAGAAAGAACATTCCATGGAAAAATAATAAAATTCAAGCAAAATTAGTGAAGACTAACCTCATAAAATTCCAGAAATGTCAGCATAACTTTAAAATCAACGTCATCAGTCAAGACTTGCTGCAAAGCATGTGGAGTCAACCATGTAATCTTTTGCCCATCAACCTCAGCCTGAAGAAAGGGCAAAAAAATACAGGCTCCATTATTGCAATTGAAATAAAAAAAAAAAACCGAATGAACAAAAGAATCTCTTTAGCTATATATCAATCATATCCAACCACACTAAACCTGATAATATATACCCTTCACAGATATGAAGGTCTTCCGTAGCTTATGAGTGCGAGAAATATAGGCCTGCCATTCGTGACTCAACCTAATAAAAAAAAACACAACGAGTGTTGTCAGTTTATATGTAGTTAAGGTTTCAGAAGGTAGCAATAAAAAGATATAAGGTATTCATAACTTTGAAACAATAATAACCAAAATATCATTTCTTTATTATTTTGTGATTGACTACATTAAGTGGCACCGATTGACATGGTTAAGGCTTTAAACCAAAAAACCTCACATTAATAAAGAGCCCAATGAGCCAAAGATTCAATCCACAAGCAAGCAATGTGAGTTTAATTATTGAACTTACAAATGCTAAAAAGATATTTATGTACAGCACTAAAAGTTAAGTAGATGTCAACCTTCGACAATTATGGATGCGCTTTACTTCGATGTGCTCACTATCCACAGCAGGCAATGCTGCAAACAGGTGTACCATGGTAAGACAATCATCCAAATCCCTTAGAGCATCAATGAAAGTCGGGTACCTAATTCAACAGCCATACAGTCCTGGTTAACTACCCTTTGTAACAAAAAGAGGTTTAAACACCATTAGTTTTTAGTAAGAAACAAATACCGAAACAAATAAATATATATTTTTTGAACTCAGACAAATAGATATATATTATGCACCTTTCTTTGATAAGCCTGTCAAGTGTATAAGATGGTTTACGGGTCAACAGACGTTGAGCAAGATCCTTGTTTTTCTTTGCTAAGGCTTTCTTCACCTTCTTATCATATGACCTAATATCCCTGGAGAACAACAAACAGCAAATAAGGCCAAGACAATGATAGGTGCACACATTAAACCAAGGCAATTCAATACACATTCCATATCAATATAAAATAAAGTATTATGGCAGCATCAATAGTTCAGAAATAGGCATGGGACACATAATTGGCAGGAACATAATATAACAGAATTAACTGATTCTTTACAAATTTACATCAAGAGAAACACAGTACATAGCATAGGAAACAGTCCATTAACATTCTTGGATCACATCCAAGCAGAAAAGAGAATCAGAGCATAAATCGCGACAATGATACAGAAATACATATTTTACTATGCATCTTCACACCAGTAGAAGCACTGAATTTTGGCACAATAAAGTGCACTACCTTCAAAAAATAAAAATAAACTATGGAGGCAGTCACCAGTATTCAATTACTCACCAGTGTTTTCAAAAAGTACAACCTGAAACTTAGTGGTCTCAGATGTTTACATGCATAAAAAAAATCCTATAGACAGAACTTGCAGTGCATACATGGATATCAAACAATCCCGGAAATACAACCTGAGGAACTAAAGCTCCAGCCAGGTGAACACTTACTTCCATGAAGAAGTTAAAAAGTGCAGAATGTGGGTGAAAGCATCTACGGATGTGTAAGAATAAGCAGAACATTTGCATGTATAATCTATTTGAATGATGTACTGCACTGCAAGATACACAAAGAAATATATTACACTACCAGAGTACCTGAATTTTTCAAGCAATGGATCATGAGCAAGGAAGAGGATATCCTTCATGTGATAATAAGTCTTGTGATTCCCTTCAACCTTTTTCTTTGGCTCCCTTGGGAAAACCCCTTTCAGAATGCATAACCTCCTATATTAGACAAACAAAGAAAAAATCAGATAAAAGAGAAATTTGACAATTAAAAAGAGCTTTTCAAAGCTCAATGGTAACTTATTCTCATCAAAGCTATTCTCATTATATACCATCAACAATTCAAAGTGGAGCTTTTGAAGCTCACCAGAAATTCATTATGAAGCAACACAGAACAGATAATTGAAGATAATAATTGTAATAAGAAACTGCTAGAAATTATGCCAATACAAAAAAAAAAGATTAATTCAAGTAATTAAAACGAGGTTTTATAGGGCTGAGATAACCAAAGCAATGACTAGACAACCATAAGCACGACCACCATTTTTATGAAAAGCTTCTCCCGGATCCACTAAACTACATTCATCCATTCTGATTTATGGACCACGCACTTCACCATTAGGTCAGCCTTCCGAAAATATTTCTCCATCATTTATATCCATGTCATTTTTTTGTTAAATCCATCCATGTTTATCTTCCCCAACCAACATTAACAAAAACCTTCTGCACTAATATGGTTACAGTGAAATGCCTAATCCATCGCAAACTGTTCTCTCTTACTCTCTTGTTCCTGTATTGTCTGGAGAGAGGAAGAAAGGCCTGGCACAAAATTCGAGTTATGGAATGGACATGTTTATAGAATTGACCAAATAGCTTGTATATCACTCATTTAAAGTTGCAAATCAGACCACTGATTGTCATCATTCATCAAAATAGTGTTCCTCATGTTACGCCACTATCCTTTGATAAAGACAGAACAAGTAAACAAACTTTGAGTAGAGCAGCCAGGAGTATGAGTAAACGAACAAATATCTAAGTAATAATGTGACTTTAGAATTAGAATATGAACAGAACATAAGTTGAAAAGTTCAAACTAAGTCAACAGGTAGATGTGCTAGCACAAATTGCTTGACTTCAGTGCCATAGAAATTCATTTTTAGTAAGCTGGATGTGCATGAATAACTGCTGTCAGCTGTCAGCACCTTAGTATTTTGACAAGCAATAGCTGTATATTCAAAATAGGCTTACACTTAATAACTGTAAAATAGATATTAAGTAGAGTTTAAACGTGCAGTTATCATCTTTTTGTATCTCAAAAAGGATAATCCTCAATTTTCTCGATTCACTTCAAAGATAATTAATTGATAATTTTTATTAGCAACAATTTCGCCCGCTCGAAATCACAAAAAAAAAAAAAAAAAGACTCAAACAGTAAACTATGCAGAAGGATTCAGACCCAGAAATGGCTCTACCAAATGTGGTCCCTGAAAAACTAAGAAAGGTGTATAAAACTTCATGAACTAGGAGAATTCACTAGTGAGTCCCACAGGAGAAAACCTGAAAGTGGAGAGATTAATTTGAAGATAGTGAATAGCTTTTGTCCTCGTTATGTACTTTGCAGCATTCCCCTCCTTTTTCTTCCCCTGGGCAGAAGAGAAACAGTAAAAGAATGATTACTTGACGAGCTTAAAAATACAGAATGGATAATATTGGATAAAAATAGTGTATTAAAGATGTTACCGGAGGTCTGTAATGCTTCGGCATCGTTGGAAGTCCAGAAAGTTAGACGGAGAAGAAGGGGTGAAGTGTTGGACGCAGTAGGAGAAGCTAAGGAGGGAAGAAGAGTTCAAGCGGCGGAGGGTGGGAGGAGTTCGTTATTTATAGGAAGAAGACAGTCCAGACCTAGAGTCATTTGGTGCATTAATGCTGCAGTGACGCGGTCGAAAAATTAAAATGGGTCGGGTTTAGCTTGAACCGGAGGTCGATTTGGAACCCCAAAAGAAAAGAAAATGAGAATTTGATTATTAATATTTCTAAGAATAGTTAGTGAAAATTAGATAATAATAAAAAAAAATTTACTAACTATTTTTGGGAATAATAATAATCAAATTTTCATTTTCTTTTCTATGGGTTCCAAACAGACCCTGAGAGAACTTAAGAGAACTTAATCGCATTAAATATTTTGGAATGAGCATGTCTTGTTCATTTGAACTAAATTGACAAATAAAAAATAACCCGATTAAGTTCTCTGATAGTATGAATTGGGTTTTAATATTTTTATTTTATTTTTCCCAAAATACGTCCCAAAGTAATATATCGACATATGGCATTGGATTTTTGGGGTCTCAATATGACTTGTTAGCAAAATTGACACCACTATTTGTAAAGATGCAAAACATATTTGATTTTGTATTAATTGATGTGGCTCATTACACCCAACCAAATACAAAATTGATTACATGCATGGATTTCATAGTTTCCCCAACCCAGGTTTTTCAAGTTGAGTGGGGTTTTCCATTAAAGCTGACCTGACACCCACCCCTAGAGTCAAACAAACCATTAGTAATATCAAATATGTTTCTAGAAACCATTAGTGACTCATGTATCCAATTGACTGCATTTAGCACCAAAATGTACAAAATTGCATAACCAATATAGCAAACCATCAAACCATGACTATTGTCAAGCTCAATCAAGAAAAGCTTCAGGTAAGGAAATCTCATTTCCAATGAAGCCAGCTGTCTTCCAGCTGCAAATAACCATGCATTTTCAAATTGCATTCATCTTACATTGCACAAAACTCTGTATGGTTTACCAATAATTGTTACAAATCAAGATGCATCTGGTAGTCTATTTGGGTCTTGTGACAAACTTCAAGCAGAAGCCATGTGGAATTACAATAAGATAACATAAATGTACTAGAGGAAACTGTCATTGAATACAGTTTAATGCTAAAGTTTTTCCACATCTGCTCCCAAGAACCAATGAGAAAAATGGTTGCTGATCTCAACAAGATTGGCTTCCACGGGTCTGCGACTCGAACATAATTTTTACCAGGTTAAGGAATTCTTTGACTGTTGAATTTTTGCATTATACGCACTTTCCATCTCGTCCTGAAGCACATAAAACATATATTAGAAAACTGGTAAATGGAATGCTATAGCTGCATAGCAAGTCTATTCCTTTCCTTATAAGAAAGACCAAGGGAAAAATTGGGGTTCAATGTTGACCTTGCAAGATTTTAATAGTGGCTGCAAGAAGGATGTTAGGAAGAAATGGACCGATTTGCTCAGTGAAGTTCTTTCCCATTCTATCATCAACAAAGAAAGTGAGAACAAGTTATTCCAAGGTTAAGATCAGGCAGCATAATTGAACAGTAATAAAACAGTGATGTCATCATTTATATATTCAAGGTAAAAAGAATACCGTTGATGGTATCTCCATTTAGTCCTCCTAAGTTGAGCTCCCCCAAGAGCTGCATTTTTATAATGATACCTCTGTTAATAGTTTGAAGGTAGTGATTTTTTTTAAAAATAAGGTAGTGATATTTAACTTCACATTTAAACGATTTTGCAGTTGCTTCCGTTACTAGAAATCTTAAATGAGTTCAATATTTGACTGTCTGCCATGCTATAGGAAAGACATTAAAGGCAGCCTAGCACAAGAGCAGGCAAATTGAAAAAGTAGATAATAGGATAATTCATGTAGTCAACCCCAAAATTGGCTAGACAATGCCCTATGATGATGATTGACAGAATCTTACAAACAAGCAGCAGATTGCAATTAATTGATATCTATGCTTCTTTGCAGGTTCAGAAAAAAGAACCTTAAAATTCAACCGTGGCCAAAGTTTCCAGGATTTTACAAAGCTTGAGGCAAAAGAAATGCCATATAGAATTTCACTAATATGAATTGGTCAATTAGCAAAGAACTTTACTAATTATCCAACACAAATGACAGCTTAGCAGTAAGTGTAGACATGGTGATGTTTTTCTATCACAATCTTACCTAAAGTAGAGGTCTGATTCTACAAATACAGTTGAGAGCAATTGATGATGCCTTTTTCCCATTCATTGAGAAACATCCGACTAATATAATGAAGAAAGGTCAGGTGATTGGAAAAGGTGCAGTGAGGTCGAAGGTACTATCTATGACTAACAGACACGTTATATACTTCAGTGGCATCTTCAAAGGACAAGGCTGGCCAAATTTTACTGCAAGTCCGTGACTGATTACAATGAGTGCTCAAGTGTAAATTCCAAAAATATGTCAGTTCTGCCAAGAATACTACCCAACACCATTCTTATCAGAGAAATCTGCTTTCAAAAAAATTTATTTTTATATTAGTTAAAAAAGGTTTTAATCAGTAAACTGGAAGAAATATCGAAACCTTCAAGATAATTAATGTCCTTAAGTAGAAGTTCCAAAACACTAACTAATGCAAAATTAAGTTGGAAGCATGACCAGTTGCTCTGATAAAACCTTTAGCCATGATTTTGCTTACCTTGGAAAGTGTTGGTACAGATGTAGGATCAAAATCATCGCAATAGTTAGGATCAATAGGAATACATACACGACCTAAGACATTAAGAGCAGCAAGTATCAATCAAAATTTGAAAGCATGTAACAAAACCATAGAGGAAATAATCCAAAATAAATACAGATTAGAATATATAGAAGAGAAGCTACCAGTTTTTGGGTGCACACAGAAAGGAGCCTTCAGTAAATGATTCATGTGTTTTGAAACCTATAAGAAACAAGAAAAATGTCATCCAAAAAGAAACTTCACTGAAATATTACAGTTTTAATCTGGAAAAGGGTAAAAATGCCAACAAACCTCCATATCTAATCTTGGATAGGTATATGAGAAAACAATCTCTTCAACACATCTACGAAGCCCCGGGGCCTTGAACATTAACAACAACAAACAGAAGGTTTAGGTGTACAAAACAAACTGAATTCTGAGAAAGCAACAAGGGAACTCACCTTCTGCTTGCCAGACTGCAACAAATGTTTTAGCTGGTTCCACCTAACCCTGTTTATGTCTTCTTTGGATGTGGATAATTGACGATTTTCAAGCCACCTAGTCCGAAGTTCAGAAGAAATAGCTGCAAAATAGTCACAGACAATAATATAAAGAAAGGTGTAGTCAGAGTAAAGGTTCCACAACAAGAGACAGTTCTTACCCTCATCAGGAATCAAATCAAGGATCCTGTCCAATCTCTCCTGAGAGGCAAATAAGCTCTGTCTACCTATCAGTATTTCTTCAAAGAAGATCTTCAGCACATCTGTGTAACATTTTCTACAAAGCATAATAGGATTTAAGCAGAGAAGTAATTGGAACAATTTATTAATAGGTAAAGTAGCTCTTGTGATATAGATCAATACTTACTCCAGAAAAGGATGAAGAGATTGACCCGGTAGTGACAACTTTTTATCACTGTTTTCACTCCCCTGGAGCAGACCAGGAACCATTATCAGGAGGTGAAGAAAAAGAGAGATTCAGCACTCAAATTCACATCTCAGTTGAATACTACCTTATATACCCTGAAGTACTCTGCAACTGCTGCTCTCTGCTCATTAGTTAATCTGAAGAAAAACAATGATCTTTACTATCATATTGTTGCCACATCTAATATTTAGACATGTTTCAGTGTAATATACTTGTTTAATACCTTCTGGCTCTTCCATCACAAACCCAACAATGAACCCCTCGACGGCCACTATAGACCCATAGAATGTGATTGAAACCAAAATCCTCTGCACTGCCGATACTTATCTCATAACTTGCACAAATTGAAGTTAATGAAACTCTTAAAGACATGAATAGTGGACTAACAAGAAAATGGTGGCAAAAGAATGTGGCACAGAATGTCCACATCCATTTACAAGAGTCAAACCTACACTGCCTGGTCGGGACATCAGGCTCCTCAACACAAAATGGAGAAAACTCCCAGTCAATCTAAAAAGCCTCAATTGATGTGAAGCCCATCGTACACTGACAAAGACTCCATCACGTTCACCAAAGAAGTGGCAGTTGTTGGTTCTTCTATGCAACAACCACCTAAAGATTCCATGCACTACAAAGCAAAATAAAAAATAAAAAATATTCTGACCTCTGAGAGCAGTATCCATCATTTTAATAGCAATGGTCATCAAAGGCCAGCAATCTAAGCAGATATCTGCTCCCGAACAGCAGTACCGAACATCATCATAATCTGAAATATCCTGTCAGGGAACAAGAATTTAGAAATTAGCTACCAGATCTCTCCAGAAAAATCCCATTTGCAGAAGAAAATAAATTAGCTTAGACTGAACCTCTATGTACAAGACAATTTTATTGAAGGACTGAATGGCTTACTATGTCAAAAACAAGCTCCCTCTCCACTGGCATGAAAACACAATTAGTGCCCTGAGCATAAGCATGTCTTTTTGCTGGCTGTAACATAACCATTTGAGAAAATTTTGTGAGATACCTAAGTAGGACTTTTGTGAAACCATTAACCATCAACTGAATTCCCAACAAAGCAATTTAAAAAAATCATACATCTACACTGTATACAGGTCCAATATCAATTTTAACAGGGCACTTCTCCTTGATGGCATTTTCCATTTCAGTTGCATTGTTGAATGACAGAAATCTTAGGTATATATCATTTTCTAGAGTGAAAGAGAACTCTCTGCGGCCAAAGTATGATTCATCACAAGCTGGATGCTTTCCATCTACACAGTATAAGATCAAAATATTACTGAAATAAAAGAAAAGGAGTGTAAGTTATGCACAGTAAAGGGAAAGTTTTTTTTTCTGTTATTTGTTAGGCAAAGTAAATTTACATCCAGAAAGCATAAGAATCAAGCTTTTGTTGAAAATAGGATAAGAATGGCACAAATTACAACTACCATTTCCATATGACATCCATTTGAAAACTTCAGCATGTGGGAACAGCTTTCCTGTCAAGAAAAAGAAAAACCTTCATCTTCAGCTGTCAAAACAATTCACCTCATTTGTGTCCTATAGAACTAAGTTTTGTACCATAAGGAGCATCTGACAGAGAGATCATTTAACCATAACTTTAGGAAGAATTTGAATACTTTTTACATGAGCATCAATTTTAATCAGCTTTGCTCACATTGGAACTTTTTTATACTTTTATTGGCGGATATGGCAGTCTTCTAGCAATATAAATAGGCTATCTACATTAGTATGTGTGCTGCAAAATGTACAGGAAAAATAAGAAAGAATAGTCTATCCAGTCTAAGACAAGGGGAAAGTAATTCAATTTAGATTCAACAAACAAGAAGCAGATACAGATCTTATCCAAATGATATGTTTATTTAATTCATCAAGAACCATGGAGAAGACTTCTAACCACTTGAAGAACCAATATAAGAATCACAGGGAATTCTTTTTCAATAAATAGAGGGTTCTTTCATATATTCATGAAACAAAAACATGAAGCCTACTTTTGTTGTTCCTACTGAATCTAAGTGAAATTAATTGTGCAAGTCAGGCCAAAGAATAAACGAAACTTTTAATCAAAATCAGAATACCATAATACACTTTCAGATAATCAGCATTAAACCCTTCTTCAAAAGTTTCCTCTTGCATCTGTTCAGGTGCACGTTCATCAACTAACATATCATCTCTTCCATTTTCAGTTTCACCTTTGTTCATTTTTCAAAATCCTGACTTCAGAACAAAAAAAAAAACAGTGAACTTATGAGATCTACTTTATAAATGACATGTCTTTCAATTATGAAAAAACATATAGTTATGCATATAATTGAAATTGAACTGATGATAGGACTAGAAAATAATCCAAGTATATGCAGGATTTGGTAAAGAAAGAAAAGAATGTATGGACAATTTCATCAAAGACATAAAATGTCTTACTGTGTCTATAAACATGGAATGTATAATTGTGGATTTGCTTGTACTCTACTCAATACAAATAGAGAATGAAAAGAAAAAGCAGGAAATGGGGAGAGAGAGACAGAGACAGAGACAGAGAAACAGAGAAATTGCATTCAAAGAATTGAGACCATACTTTATGATACAATTGACAAGAAAAATCTTGCCCAGTAACAAAAAACCCCATTCTGATCAAATACTACGCATTAACTCAAACCCACTCACACCATGCCAATTCCATAAACGCCATTCATGTCATACAAATCCATATGAAACAGCTTAGTAATATCGCTTCTCCACTGCACACAAGCTGCATTTTAAATGCCAATTCCCCTTGCGCAAATGCCAGAGTTAGTGTTCGGAATTTTACTTTCTGTAATCAATAAAACAAGAGATAAAGATGCACACTTGGGTGGGCTTACAGACATGCAGTGGCAGGCGACATGTTTAGATCTATTTTTCATTTAAAAGAAGAAAAGGATTTTTACCTGGAATCTCCTCTTTGAAATCTCCGGATCGAGTATCTGGAAGAAAATAAATTGACGCAGGCCTCTGTGAAGGTATCTTCCAGGGTTATTTGCAGAAAAGGAGAGAAAAATGGGACGTCAACAGGAAAGAGCGAAGAAAAACAACAGAAGAAGGAGGGAAGGAAGATGGCAAATCAACTTTTGCCGAAGGAAAAAACCCTCTTTTATCTGGAACCTCCTCGCTGCAGAGCCCTCCTCCAATTTTATGAGGAAAAATCGAACGCCGAGGGTCGTTCTTCGACTGAGCACTGAACTGATTTGGTATTCCTCTTGTTGCGTAAGAAAATGGCGGGAAAGAGGGAGCGCGGCAGAAAGTGCCTTCTCATTTAATTGCGATTTGCGAAGATATTCCTATATCATTTTAAATTTGTAGTTATACCCCTGTTTTCTAAATTAATGCTAACAGATCCTTAATATCATGAAAGTTGCTTTTATGCCCCTGTCATGAACTCTGCCGGCTTTTCTTATATTTGACAATTATTACAAAACCTGCCACTCACAATAAAATCTCTCCCTTCGTCTTCCGCTCGAGCCCGATGTTCAGCGGTTCCACCGCTCTAGCACCTGCACGCGATCCTTTCTCTTCCTCCTCCCGCAATTTTGACTGAGTACGTTCCCTCTCTTTCTCTTTACCTCTGTCTTTTTGCTTCTGATGGTTAGTGTGGTTGCGTTTCTGTACGAGTTCTGGATTTGTGAAGAATCAGGTTAAATTTTTTCGTATTGTTGAGAAAGGTAGGGTTCTCTAGCCTTGCCGCCGCATTAATCAGGTCTTCTGTCATCAGCTCTTATCTAGACCTCTCGCATTCCTCAACCCTCTTTCTCTTGTCTTTTTTTTTTTTTCTGGATGGTTTACGCTGGGGCATTATTAACTTGGGTTTTTTTTTTTTGTTGATAAAAGAGCGTATAAATTTGGGTTTATTTGATATTTTTTTATATATGTAATGTGATGGTTGTAGCTCTCCTTGTTTTTACCCCTCACGTATGATCAATGAATTAAAGGTCCGTAGACATTTAAAGATTGTGAAAGACACAAATTCACTGCCTTCTCTTCAGGCTTTATGATTTCCTACAGAAAATAAAGCTTTTTTAGAATGTCTGCTCATGGAGCTACCAGTTTTTCAATTAGGGAACCAATTAGATGACTTCAATATGTTTTGGGCATCTTTTGATCATGGAAGTTAATTGCTCTTTTGTTGTGTACCTGTTAAGAGTGTCTTTTGAGTTGCTCCATTCTTCTGCTACTGATATTGTCCTCTACCCTTGACCTTCTAATCATATTCCCTATTTAATATATACTGTTTTTTTGTCTAAATTTTCGTTGGTGAAGGTCAGACCAGAAAAATGTCATCGTGCATAGGTTTAGATAATTCTTTCCAAAAGACCTATTATGAAATCCTCTCTGTGAAAGAAGATGCAAGTTATGACCAGATTAGAGCTTGTTATAAAGCTTCCATCCTTAACTGCCATCCAGATAAACTGCAACTCAAGCTCGACAGTTTCAGTTCCTGCAATGAACTTAATGAGAGATTTCTCAAGGTGCAGAAGGCTTGGGAGATTCTGAGTGACTCAAAGTCCCGTGCAGTTTATGATATAGAGCTGAAAGCATCAAGATTAGATCTTGAAGTTGCGGATGATGTTCAGTTAGAGGAGATGATGATGGAAGAAGAAAGTGGGGAAGTTTTTGAGCTATTTTATCAGTGTAGATGTGGTGATTATATTTCGCTCAGTTCTGGCGAGCTCAGTCATATGGGATTCACATTTCAAGCAAGTGGAAAAAAGGTACTACTTGCTACAGGATCTGGATTGACGTCCATAATTCTTCCTTGCGGTTCTTGTTCTTTAAAAATCCGGTTGAAACTGGACGCAAATTCTTGATATTCCATGTCTATGATATTGTTAATTTGTATCTATCTGTTGAATATCCAGTCATAGATCATTGCCAATTTGGCATTTGGAGCAGCTAGTGCAAGCATGGATTAAGGTTTCCTATATCCTTGCTGAGAGGTTCTCATGTTTTGGTGCTTGTCTTTACATGAAAAAAAAAAAAAAAAATGAATAGAGATGATCAATGTATTAGACTTTGAAGCATTTGTTATTACATGATTGTCATCTGCAGTACCCTGAGTCGAGCATAAATCCATTTGGCAAATTAGCTTCTTCATAATTGAGCCTTTAAAAATACTGAAATATGATTCTCTTTGAGTTGTTCTGAAACCAAACTTTGAGCTAGCACAGAAAGCTCTGAGGTTAGAGAGGAATGACAGAGGCCGAGCTTCTGGCAAAGAATGTTTGCCCATTTCCTGTTTCAGTTGATCCTTGATCTTTTAATCTAGTTCCTCTGGTTCTTCTAGTTCGAGAGGAAATAGAGAGGCACAGTCAAATGTTTTGTGTCGATTCACCCCGGCTGACTCTGCTGGATCAGCTTGGATTCAAGTCTAGGTGAGTCATGGGGCTGACTCAAGCCATCAGACTTGGAATTTCGGTGACCACGGCTCCTTACAACTCGTAAACTTTAAACGTGTGTTTGGGTGGCCCTGTATGTCACATGTGTGACATATGAGGCCATAACAGGATGAGTTTTTTATCAGATCAATCGTACCATTGGGATGGATCAAGATCAGAATTGATAGATCTTGAACCAGATTGAAGAGTTACAAATCTAAACGGTTAGGTCGTGTCGTTATGGATCTGAACGGTCAGATCAAATCAATTACATATCTGGACGGTCAAGGGTTTGGAAGAAAAACGAAGAAAAATTTTTGAGGTTTGAAAAGCCTTTTGAAAATAGGAAATTGTTCTTCCTGTGTTTTTGAGAAAAGTTGAAGCGTTCCTAAAAGAAAATAAGGAAATATCGGAGTAAGTTCGTCAGCCGTACTGCGAGATAGATTTAATTTGTATAGATAATCAATCGACTGACTTTTTATTAAATACTAAAGGAAGAGATATATTTACATACTAATCTCCATAAAAACGGGTGAACTGCGCAAGCAGAAAGTACTAGTTGGACGAGAAGAAACAATGCTCTTGGGCCTTGGCCACAGACATCTACGACGTCTTCCTGTGTCCAGACGAAGCCATGAGAACTGCCACTGCCACAATAAACATGAGCAGCATGGTCACTAGCAAAAAATAAGTTTTCTTCGACGACTTCCGATACTCCCCGAACAGGCAAATACCCCAGAACGTGCTAACCAGTGGCAAAGCCTGTTAAGATTCAACGTAAAATATTACATTTTAGTGAAAGATGGTCATGGAAAACTCTGTACAGGGTATTCATATATGAACACAGAATATCCTATTGGTATATGCAGATTAAAGTTCGTGCACATAAGCCTCATGAAGAAGTCAGATGTAAAGATGGCTGGAAATATTCTCAATTGATGAAGCTAGAACATGTAAGGTCTGAAGATCAGGATTTCTAATGCAACAAACCCATATTTTATCTCATTTTCAAACTGCTTTGACATCTGCGAGTTGGACAATTGGTCATTTATCATATGATTCAGACACTAAGTGGAATCCAAGGACTCGAACATTTCAAAAAATTTATCTAATTAACTGACCTGAACTGCATCAGCCGCAGCATAACCTGCAGCTTGACCACCCATGAACTGAAGACCATTCCCAAAACCACATAAAAGCCCAGCCAAAAGTGCCCAATGTCTACCATTCCAGTCCTTCAAATATGCACGGAATGAAGATTTCGGCAACCCAAGTACAGGTTTGTATAGGAAGTAGATATTAAGGATAAAGGCAGCTGTGAAACCAGCGATGGTGAAGTAGAAAAATGCAGTGTAAACCACCAGATGAGGAACTCCTTCTTTTAGTGTATGCCATTGGTCATTTGTGGCCAGGTTAAACGCTGGGGAGAAGAGTGAGAAACAAATGCCAGCAAAGAAAGTTATACCTAGTCCAACGAAAATGTTTGAGCCCAGAACCTGCATATTATAAGATTGTAAGTAGATATTCATGAAGAAGGCAGAATACTATATCATCGTGTAACTTTTAACTCGTAGACTGTTATGATAGCTCATTCTGGAAATGGAACTAAAGGAAACAGAGTGAGCAACATCAAATAGACGTTTACAGCACTGACACAATCAACTAAAGATGAGTAGACTGAGTCTCCACATGCACAATAATTAAGGTTAGTTCTACTAAAGATGGACCATAGCCTGTCACCCTGATGAATGGTAAACATTAAAACAGAGGAAAAATCCTCTGTCAATAGACTGAAATAGAGACTGAATTACCAAGAAGACAAATTGCTGGATCATACAAAAATGTTACCGACCTTGATTGCTCTTTGGTTCTCAAGCTCCAGTATGAAGTCTGCAGTTCCAGCTTTTGCTTTGATGGAATTGTCCATGGGATCTGTGTCATAATTACTTGCTTTCTCTACATCCCTTGTCACATCTGCATGAAAAGATTCAATGGTTAGAATTTACCCTATCCATTTAGTACTAAATGGTCAAATACTGTGGTTCAATCTCTGAAGGAGTTACTTTTGTTTCGGTTTTCCTTGCTCATCATCCCTGGCTTTTCATTGATCCTAATAAAGGAAGAAAGAGCAAAGATTAAACAAAGAAAAGAAGCGGTATTGAATGACAGCATACATGAGAATTAAGGACAGAAAATAAATTACAGAATACACAATACTAGTTCTAAGATGACAAATTCAGATTGATAAATATTCACACAGATTTACACAGGCTGAAGAAGTATACCAGGTCTTATTCTTATAACCACTCGAGTTAAGTTTTGCTTCATCATCAGCTGCATTGGAGGAGTGAACTGCTGATCCAAGGCAAACTGCAATTAGGAAGAACCCAACCCCAGGGAAAAGAATCTCAGCTCTATTGATCCGATTATCCAAGAAATAGTTCATGGTTGTGCCTGTGATCAATTCAGAAAGTTTTTAAGTTCAGCAACAGTTAAAGGGCTACTGGAAGAATACAAACTAAAAAATCAATAGTCTGGTATCTAAAGAAATGAAGTCTATTTTCTTGTAATGGTAGAACTGATGAACTATAGCTCTTGAATAAGAACAAAATAGTATGTTAACATGTTGGTGCAGATATTGATCTCAATTATACTAACTATGTCTATGGGAGAAACAGTAAGGTCAGGAGAACATGTACCTATAACAACAGTGATGCTGGCTGTGATAACTTCAGTTACCGATAAACCAACGAAGGCCCATGCATATTGTGTAGCAAGATTTCCAAGGCTGAGAAATAAACCACCCGCCATTGCAAAGAGAACAGAAGGCCAATTATCCTGCATGTCAAATACCCAAATAATTCAGAGGAAATATCTATAAAATGGAATAATATATTATAATCCGTTCAATTTTGATTGCATTTGGACCCCAATTTGAAATGTAATTGAAATCTTATCCAACATCTTTCCGGGTCCAGCTCGAATACAGTCAACACTACACACACTAAATTAGAATCCACTGCATAAGATTCTAAATTAATTTCATAGAGAACACCATGAGAAAAACAGATAGATGGAGCCATACGTTCAAATTTCGTAGTAGAGAAACTCCTCATAAAGTAAGATAATAACATACTATTTTAACATTCACTTGATTGTGGTCTTCTCCCACAAGGATATGCATCAGCTTTAGTTACTCGACTCAAGTTGTATAACAAGTAAAAAGAAGCAGGAAAAATCTAAGGATGAACGTACAGATAAACACAATTTGTGTATCTCTAACTTTGTTAATTTTCCATATATTTGCTATTAAAATAAAAAAATCACCGTGTCTTGTTTGTGTATCTATATGAGAAAAGCAAACGTGATTGTGATAATTTAAACAGAGTGAGATTAACTTCAGGGGGTTATTTCTAATTAGAAGTGATTTCAAAGTGAGGAAGTGCTTTGCTCTTTTAGAGAGAAAGGTTTCAGCTACAATTAATCTGACCAATGTGTCATTCTTTTGTCCATTTAAAACTCACGGCCTCAGTTCATAACAATCTAATAACAAAGAAGAAAGGAATCATTTTTCTTTCTTAATAGCTAGATCACAAAACATGAATAAAAGGCTCACCTGAGAAAGTTGGGTAAGGAAATTTGGCATATCAGGTGTGCTTTCCCCAATCTGACCAATTGTCAAAGCAATAACCACTGCTGCCAGAAGATTTGTGAAGGAGTAGTCGAGATAAGTATGTTGAGGAAGCCGACCTCTCCTCTCTAAGAGAGTCAAAACGGCAGGCCATGTACCCAAGAACAGGAGGGCAGCCAACATCAAAGCTATGGCTCCTCCCCTATCTTCCACCACAAACATTGTTAATCCGGATAACAAAGTATCCTCAGTATCCTCAGTTGGGGTAAAAATCAAACTAGAAAACCTGCAAGATGTGATTTGAGAAAACATTCAATCAGTAAATTGTTTCAGGTCCTTCCAGACCTAGTTTACCTCAGAGGCCATGCAATACAGCTAGATATGCAGTTAACTCGAATGAAAGGAGAAAACAACTAAATCTTGTCCTTAAGCTTTCCATATGTAAATCTGTCACTATGACATTGAAAAATCAAGTTACTGTTTTTTGTTGGCTTGGCAAGTTGCAGAGGAATTGAAAGTAAGGAGCCTGTTTTCAAATTTTGGCACCCACTCGTTTCAGAAACTGCTGAGCGCCAACCCTTCTTAACAACCAGAAAATGCAACAAAGCCGGAAAGCTCAGAAAAACATGACACTCTTTTGCAGGCAGATGAAGTCCAGAGACCATTGAAGCGAAGCATTTGTCTTAATCTTTTCAAATTTCACACCAATCTTCTAAATCAGGTAAAAATGAAAATCGTGCCAAAATAGAAAGAACTAATAAAGTAACATATGAAAAGAAAAAATCAGAAAACTCTATAAACACGCTACTGTAAACCAGGGACGACACCTCTAAAATCTGATTCCTTTAAACCCCAAGAAGAACAAACTAGGACTAGAGAAAGTGACTGCTAGCCTCGACTCAGCAAATGAGAAAAGAAATCCAATTGACGCAGATGGAAAAGCATATAAAACTTTCTAAAATGGACCCAAAAAAACAAAAAACAAAAAAGCGTAAGAAGATTAGAAACTGCAAAAAACGACTGATTCGAGCCTCGGTTAACCTGAGGCAGTTCCCTTTTTTTCGTAGTGTTTGATCTAATACAAGAAAGAATAAGCTGAAAATGAACAGGTAAACGCAAATTCCATGAACAGATGCAGATCCGAATCCGTTAAGAACTACAACCGTGAACCCAGAAGAAGTATCAGATGAAAAACGATCGACTACGAAGAAAAGATGAAGAAGATGTCCGCAGAAACAAAACCAGGAAAAAAAAAAAAAAAAAAACAGTGTGTCTTTTAGTGAATTGTTTTTCATACAAAAAGAAAAAAAGACATCCGCGTCAAAGTGGTTTACTCGATAGTGTTAAAAAATCATAAAAATCTCAAAACCAGGAATTAATAAAACAGAGGAATCTCACTAACAAGTCTCGACGAGTTGTCTGTGATATGGCAATAAACACTGTAAAACAGAAGAAAGACCAAGATGCATTACATGACTCCACCGTCTCTCTGCGACTACGAGACCAAAAGTTCCACACAAAAAATAACCTTTGAGTTCGCTCTATTGAATTTAACAAGCACCCGTTTGGTGCCCAGCTCAAACGACACTACTCACCGGTTTCCTCAAAATAATAATTTGGTTTCTTCTGTAACTACACAACAATCACCCCTTCGTCTCGTCTCCGACCTCTCGGACAAGAACTCTCAAACAACACAAAAAAGGAAGAATACCCAATCTGCCGGAGTCCGGATGTAAGAGGAAACGGGCGTATTCACTGAACGAGACTGGTAAAAGATACTTTTGCACGGTAATTATGATCTGGTTTGTTGTTGGAATCTTCAACGACCACGTGGAGGACAGTCAATCATTACGGCAACAGATGCGGGGTCGCCGTTACTTAGTAAACCAAAAAAATGGGACTTGAGTCAGTCTGCTGACTCAAGAGCTTTTCCATCATAGCCGCAAAGCGAACGAATCTCTGGTGGCAATCTCGGTTACGGATCATTTCTTCACCGTTTCTCGGGTTTGTCACGATCTATCTTTGAGATTTATACGAATAAAATACAAAGCCGGCCCTTGCAATCACTGAGATTTTTATTTGAAAAGTTTCATGGGCGGAGAAATTTAGTAACCGCTAGTGGGAACTTGGATCACGCGTCTTCCAGTACAGTCTCCAGCTAGCCAGATGGCTGACAAATAAGAATCTTTGGACAAATAATTGAAAATTGAGATGAAACTTGACGGCTTGAACATCGATTCCCTTGGCCAATTATTGTGGAGGCACGTAGGGCGGCTGCACGATTCATTCCATTTTGAACTCATTCTACAACTCTTCTATATTCAAATCATAGGTAGATGTAACCATCTGTCATTGATCCTATTGAGTTTTTTAATTATAATTATTAAAAAACTAATTTAGAGCAACCAATAATTCATCATTCGAAGCTTGAACCCATAAATGTGGAAGGACAAAATAGATTTTGACTTTCGTTTTTAATCTCTAAAGATTACCGGAATCCCTACTCTCAAGGAGATTTGAACATTAGATCTCCGACTAGAAAATTTAATAAGGGATTTTTTGAAAGAAAAAAAAAAGGATTTCTAACTCGAGAGTATAAGAGAAGTCAGATTGAGTACAAAAAATATTTTTTTGAAAACCAAGAAAAGAAAAAAATAATTTTATAATTCAATATGGTGAGAATAAATTTGTATTTTGTAAGGGTCCACGGGTGCGATCTCAGGTTGGAGTGGATTCAGGGGATCAATCTGCTGAACAGGTTTCAGCGTTCAGCCCACCTACCCCGTCGGAGTGATGATCTTGAAAAGGATTTTCTTCTCTATGAATAATTTCAACAGTTGGAATTTTGCTAACCGCTTGCGTGCGGGCGATGCCCAAATTCAAGACCTACCCAGGAACACAGTCAGACCAGTTCGTCGGGGGAAGTTGCAGAGAAATGGCAGCATTTTCATCGGAAGTGAAGAGAAAGCTATGTTATACCGTTTTGCATAAAATGAATTGAAGTTTGCTTAAACAGATGCGATTCATGCAATGATGATAATCGAGAAAAGAAGACAAGTCCGACAATAAAAACGGAGAGCAAGAACGAGAGAAAGATATCTCCAATCAAGAAAAGAAGACAAGTCCGACCATAAACACGGAGAGCAAAAGAACAAAAGAAAGATATCTCCAATCAAGAAAAACAATAGAAAGGCCATTCGAATTCGGAAGACTGAAGATGGAATTTACTGACCTCAATAGAAACTGCTTCATTTGAGCTGGCAACAGATTAGGCCTGTATTAGTTAGGCTAAAAGGAGCTGAAATTCCTGGTTCTTGCCCCCAACAAGCGTTACCGAAGCGAAGGACGATGAACGGACAACAGAAACACAAAAAAGTAGTCCCCGCTCTGAAAGTGTTGCCACCTAGTCTCCTAAATAGATGTCGTGATGTCACCTGAGATCACAAAGCATGTGTGAGCTTGACACATTTGCCTCTTCCATGGGTGAGCAGCCCAGATCTACACGGACGCGGCGGAGGGTTGAATCAAAAATGAAAAGCGGCTTTAGTTTTCAACTAATGAGAATCTGAGCAGCCCAGATCTACACGGAAGCGGCGGAGGGTTGAATCAAAAAGGAAAAGCGGCTTTATTTTCAACTGATGAGAAGCTCAGATTCTCCGATTCATCTTTTGCCTTTGATTGACGGTCGAGAGGTAAGAATCTGTTTAAACAGGAAGCTGAGTACGGAGAAAGCTTCTACTGTTCGTTTTTGAAATGGAAGCATGAACTGGTGGATGACAAGTGAACAGAAAACTCGTCCATCGAAGTACTTCATTATTTGGATTTTTTTAATAATTAATATATAAATTTCATATTTTTTATTATAATAAATATTAGGAAATAAAACATGCACAAAAATCTCCCTCCCTCCCTCCCTTCTTCTCCCTCTCCTTCTCCTCTCCCCCCTCCTCCAAGTACCTTGCAATTTGAAACTTATTTATAGCCTTAGTGAGACGGAGGATAAAGTCATGGTGTGGCCAAACACCAAAGTGGAAGACTTTGCAAGTCCAGTGCACAACAATAGAAGCAACGGCCAAGGCCAAGTGCAATGGCACGGCACAGAGGGGCGCACACATATGGATGGCCCGGGATCAACTTCAGCAAAAGAAGATACACTTGAACTTGCCAAACGGATGGCCAAGCAACAAGGTGCACAATAACCCCAGCAGCCAGCTCAGACATAAGGCAGCACGCCAGCAAACACTTCTGGCAGGGCGAAATGGAGTTGGGCGCAACCAGGAATCCTGGCGGGGCGAAACAGGGTTGTTGGCGCCCAACTTCATAAAATAGGAAACGGCCTAATCCAACCTCTATTTGATGTCCTAATCTAGCAAATTGAAGTCTGCTTAATTTAAGCGATTATTCAAAAGTTAATTATGACATAAATTTATTCAACAATGTTTCATAGCACATATAAATTTTTATAAAAAACTCATAGCAATTGAACTAGTCCTAGTGATACAAAAACTTACTTAAGTCCAAATTTACCAAATACCCCTAGTAGAGCCCCGTATAACTTTGCAATCATTACAAACCGTATCTTATCATTGATGGGGTCGGGCTTTGTTGACTAATGAACACCTAGACAAACGACTCAACCTAGTAGAATTGCACTCTACTCACCGTGTTGAATTTATGAAAAAGAAAAATACTTCATTGACTTATTGTAATCAATGTACATGAAACTCTATTTATAATAGATAAGGTAGTAGAGTTCAATTACAATAAAATTATCTTTGTCCCAATTACACCAAAACTCTAACACTTAAAAATAAGTCCTAGTATAATTAAATTACTCAATATAGATAAAAGACAAACATAAATCAAATTAGAACTCTTCTAGGACGTGACCATAAGATAAAGATGTTTTTGTGAGTCCTTTTTTACTTTCTAACTGATGTGATAAAGATGTCAGCTCATCGTAATAATTGTGGGTCCTACTTCTTATGTGTTTGGGCCCATCTTGTGGGTCTTCCTTGGTTGTGTGGCCCATCTTATAATACTCTTAGATATGTGGGTCTTCCTTGGTCGTGTGGGTTTAGGCATATCTTCCAACACTTCCACTCAAGCTCGGGGTGAGAGAACAACATTAACTCCCAGCTTGTTGCAAATGATATATATAATATTTTTTTGTATAATGTGGCAGATCTTCCAATACTCCCCCTCACGCTGGTACTCTAGTTCATGAGGCCCAACTAGCATAAGAAAAATGAGAGTATAATCACTTCAAGTCGTATGACATTGCTCTTTAATCCAGTCGATTAACTTTTATCTTCTATTGGTAGTGCCACTCCTATCTTCTATAGGTAGTGGGTCCATATGCTGGATGTTCAACACACTCCTATCTTCTATAGGTAGTGGGTCTATATGTTGTTCGGAAGTGTAATAATAAAAAATTCCTCCATCACTGTGTCCCTCCACTGGACAACGACTCTCAAGTGGTAGGAGTAATAAATACCAATTCATGGGGGTATAACATAGAGTTAGTAATAAACTCTTCCATCACGGTAAAATACCATAGATGTCCTCATGGGTAGAAGATGTAGTAATAAGCTCCTCCGTCACGGTGATGTAACATATATTGAGGTCACCTCTTCTTCAATAATAATGATTCATCTAAAGAGACATAATAGTAGCAACTGTATATAACTCGACCATCTTCCAACTCATATAACACGAACCAAAATAATAAACCTTGTAGATGGACCCATGAAATAATCATAATCCAATATAAATATTTTTTCTTAGATGCAGAAGCTTCATCTTTCGTGCTCCCCTTTTCTTAAATATTTTGGTCACATAAGCTCTTCCACAACATATGGAATAAAATACCACTTTTTTGTACTTCTTCTACTTCTCCCCTCAAGTTGGGAGGTAATGGCAGTGATCCCAACTTGAACCAAATATCAAACATATAGCAATAAACCCAAATAACAGAAACGTATAAATAAGCCCTTAAACAAGGGAGAGGTGAGATATTTTCTTGATATATCAACTCAAAAAGTGACGCAAAACAATGGGCATAAATTCGGATTTTTCAATACAACAGAATACCTTACCTTTGATTATTCCAATGCGAATATTTATTTAAATATCGATCAGATTGACATAAAATTTTCCCCTTTTGAAACTAGACTTAAATACCTTTCATCCAAGTATAACTTAACTTCATAAAATATAATTATCAGAAGATAAATAATCTGATATATTTCGGTCTCTGTCATCTAGCCGAACTAAGTACTGTTTTTCCTGTTTTTCTAGAATGACCATTGACTCTTCCAACATCAATATCTCTTTATAAAAAATTCATACCGAGAATTGGTTGAATAGGTAAGAAAACATACTTAGGTATATTTCTTTTGATATATAATTTTCCATATAAAACATCTTTCTTGATAGCATAAAATACCTCGGAAGTTGAGGTTTTCTACTGCGGCTTGAACCTCTTTTTCAATCTGACCTTTGCTGCTTCAAATATCAATTTCTCTTGGTAGATAAGTCAGATAAAAAATTGGTTGAATAGTTAAAATAATATACTTACAAATATTTATTTTGATATATATATTTATCCATATAAAGTTTAGTTCTTGATAGCAAAAAATACCTCAGAATCTAAAGATCGTTGCGGCTGCTCGAATCTTTTTGCAATCTGACCTTTGCTCATTCAAATATCGATATCTCTCTGTAGATAACTCCAATTGAAACAAATCATTTTTCTTTGGAAATTAGACTCAAATATCTTTCCGTCAATATATAATTTAAAATATGAAAAACTACGTATAGGGTTAAAAAATGCAAAGCAAACTACTTGTGTAGAGATAAAAAAAAATAACTACGAACCTAGACTTAGGGTTTAAAGTTTAGAGAAAAGGATCACATTACTTTTATGCGTTGACCACGTCAACTCACAGAACCTTCTCTGATACCATGTTGAATTTATGGAAAAGAAAAATACTTCATCGACTTATTGTAATAAGTCTACATGACCCTTTATTTATAATAAAGAAAAGTAGTAGAATCTAATTACAATAAAACTACTTTTGTCCCAATTACACCCAAACTCTAACACTTAAAGATAAGTCCTAACATAATTAAATGACTCAATATAGATAAAAGACAAACATAAATCAAACTAGAACTCTTATAGGACGTGACCATAAGATAAAGATGTCTTTGTGAGTTTTTCTTGATATTCCAACTGATGTGATAATGATGTCAGTTCATGGTAATCATTGTGGGTCCTACTTCTTATGTACTTGGGCCCATTTTGTGGGTCTTCCTTGGTTGTGTGTCTCATCTTATAATACTCTTAAATATGTGGGTCTTCCTTAGTCGGGTGGGCTTGGGCATATCTTTTAATACATCGAATACCCTCACTTATTCAACCTACTCATCAAAAGTTGTAGGAAGAAAGGATCGACGAGAGAGGGGAGAGAGACATGGCTTCTAATGATGAAATTTTCGACAAAAGATGCTCGTTGAGAGAGGAAAGAGAACTAGAGAAGAAACTGTGCGTCCTCATGAACGAACTAGTGCACCCTCTTTCTGCCTAATAAAATTTTCTTTGTTGTTTCTATTTTGTTTCTTTTCTCTTGAAATTTCATCATTTGAAAATGGAAAACAATAAAACTAAGAGATAAACTACATTTTTTTTCTCTTCATGATTCTATACTGCCAAACAACAAAAAATCACTTTCTTTCCCCTTTTCTTTTTCTTTTCTTTTTTTTGAACTTCAAATCGACCCGTAGGGCATAGTAGTTTTACCCAATTACTAGTCTAATTGTTTTACTCATCTATTTGATTAAAACATTGAAACAAATCTTTACTCATGTAAAGTTCAACTTACCTATTTATTCTTATAACAGTTATTGATGTTAATGATCATCTCATGTCCAATTATTTCAAATAAAATATTAAACTATATTTGCTAATCGTTAGGCTAACAACAGTTATCTGCATATGGAACATGACTTTAACTTTAATTTTTCATTTAAAATCTAACACAATAATAAGATTAATTAATGTTTTTATATATCATATTAAATTATTTATAATTTATCATAAAATTCTAAAAAAATTAACAACCTGATTTATTTGTTTATATAGAACTTAAATGGAAATAGAATCCAGGAGAAGATTCTGCTAAACCAGTTTCATTTTTTTCATAACAAAAAACGATTTCATTTAAGATTGACGAGTTTATGATATTCTAGCCTACAGGAAGCATGATACTACACAAAAGGAGAGACTATTTACACCCCTTTCCCTTGTTCCTTGAGCACATTCTATAAACTGAATAATAATATTTGTTTAAGCACTGAAAGTTCATCCGGCCGCTTCCAAGTTGCCTATTTTTACCACATCATTCAGAAAATTCCCTAGCAGCCTCTGATCAAATATCATGTTGGGTACCTGCATAGAAAACCATGTCTGATTTCAATGTATACTCGATCAATGCGGCACAAAAAACTAGAAAGAAGATAAAATAATTTAACCATACTCTGTCCCCAAAGAAGATCTTTGAATTGTTTGCAATGGCTTCTATGAACTTGAGCTCCAAAAATTGGGGGGTGAGCTTCATTTTGTTAGCTTCAGCTTCTCTCATGACCCTGTCAAAGAAACATGGAAATATATTCACTGTCATGACTGCCATACACAAATAATTTACCCAACATTAGCGGTCGTCAGCATGGTATAATATGATACTTCATAAAGATGGCTGACCCGATATGAAAGGTTATTTGGTGTGAAACATGCGAAACAGTTACCGCAGCCATCCGATCATGATCAATGGCTGAGATAGCCGTTTCGCATTTTCACACCAAATAGCCTTTCGTATTGGATCAGCCCTCCTTCATAAAATGGTAAAGACAAGGCAATTCTTCTTTAAGAATATGGAATCTCATAACCACTATTCTGAAAGAATTCCCAGTAAGGTATAAAACATGTTGGTTGAATCACTCCTATGCGTCGGACCAGTATATGACATTTTTTGCTTTATTTTGGGTGCCACAGTGATGCAGTGGAAAGGGGAGCTAGGAAGGGTTTACTGATAATGATCTGCATCAGCCAAGCTCTTCTGCCGTGCTAAGTACATTTGATTTTCAATTTCTTGCTCCTTCCTTGAACTATCCTTCTCCAGTAGCTTCTGTTGCATGAGAATCTTGCTCACCAGTGCATTTTTCTCTGCTTCTGTTATGGCCATCTTTTTCTGTGTTTCAGCCTCTTTCTCAGCGACCTTTTGTTTCTCAATGGCAATCAAGACCTACACCGAAAAACTCTCAAATAGAGCCATACAGCAAAAATTGCTTAACACATATAAGCCTACAAAGTGCACAAGAAAATTGGGCAATGGCATTCACCTACTTTTAGCAATTCCACTTCCCGCAAGCAGATAAATTGTCAGGTGAAAAGTAAATCACTAAAAGAAAATGAATCCACTTCCATTCAAAATAGAGAAAATGAACCATTTCATTATGGGCAGAATTATGCTTTCAGTAGGATGGCTTTAACTGTAACAACATGGCATATGTCATCAGTGACTGAAACCTCAGAGTAGGGTTTATAGATTGTGCAGGCCAACATTCCACATTACTACCAGCAACACCATAATTATTCAGGTTCTATATGTTACCGGTCGACTTACTTTGTTCATTGAACCTACCATAGCACAACCCGACTGATGAAGCAATACTTAGAACAGTTTCCTAACTTTGCTTTCACTTCTTGAAAATTTTTTAGTTTCTTGAAGTTGTCTTTCATAATTACAAGTTACCTATTTTTAGAAAATGCCTTTTCCCATAAAGTCACTTCTTTGACAAGTTCCTATTTCACACTAGTCACTTTTCTAATCATTTTCCTATAACGTAATAGTTACTACTTTCTAGTTTTATCATCAGGAGATTCTTATTTTAACAAGGGAGTTTGTAAAAGAGTTTAAGCTGTCTTGTACTAATCTACTTTAAGTAGAGTTCTCAGGCCAGTCAAAGTCCAAAACATCTGTAAGAGAAGGCTCCCTCCAGCCCCTGGATAGACATCTTACTTGGTTTTTTTTTTTTTGAAAAGGATCTTACTTGGTTTATAATTAAATAAATTCTGTTTTCTTTTCTTCATAGCAAGCAATCTTGGATAATATTTGTTTTTAACAGTTCCAGTGCAAACTTAGCAATATTGCTTCTCCTTTTTTTACTAACTAATCTCAGGTTGTCAATCTGGAAATAACTAGATTCATAATTTATTTTTAGAAGTTATAATTTCAAACTTACCTCTATTGCTTCTCCATTTTTCCAACAGCTGCACCACTTGTGATCCCCAACCCACCCCCATCCACAGAAAACACATGTCTCCATGTCTCTACATACTAAGTGTGCCCCATAAAGGAAATTGCTAAAAAAAGCAGTAACCCATAATTTAAATGGAGACACACGAATGAATCTAAATCAATGTAAAATTATGAATCTATCATTTTCCTGAAGACTGAAACAGGTACCTCATTGTAATACCAACAATGTTATAGCATAAGAAGATGAGGGCAAAAAGGTAGAGATGGACATCTGGGATAACTACAAAGATGGAGAACAATTACTGGTTGCATCAAATGAGAAAATAAGAAGGTCATTACAAATGCCATGGGCATGTTTGATTATGGCATGTTATGGACCTAGCTAATACTATCCAAAAGACCGGCCTGTTAGGTAGCGAAAAGCCAAGTACATAACCCAAGACCATAACAATACACCCACCTTCATGAGCTGACATCCACGGCAGCCTAACACTGGCGATCCGGAGGGGTGCCGAGATCTGCGTGATGCGCTCGCATCCACGCCGGAGTCGAACTCGTGACGTAGTGGGATGTGATGTTATGGTCCTGGGTTAAGTACTTGGCTTTCAGCTACCTACCAGGCCGTCCTTTTGGGTAGTATTGGCTAGGTGCTTAATATTTGGTATCAAAGCCAGCACCCACGTCGCAAGTTCAAATCCCGGAGGGGGCGACCTAGCAGTGTCGCTAGAGTGGGCTATCGTGGTCGTCGGCTCGTGAAGGTGGGATGTGATGTTATGGTCTTGGGTTAAGTACTTGGTTTTCCGCTACCTACCAAGCTGGTCTTTTGGGTAGTATTGGCTAGGTGCTTAACATGGCATGATATAGCAATGGTGGGCAGGCCACTAAGGTTTTAGTTGATAGACCAAATATACTAAAATCTGAAGAAGACTTGATGGAGGCGGAGATAAAAGACTTGAAGAAGGGTAGCCTCAAAATGGAGTTCAATGAGTTCTAAAACAGATTGGAGGAAGATTCAAGTTGGAGGCCCCCGTATAGTTGGGACAAGGATCTAATCCATTAATGGATAATTGATCTATCGTTCACCTAATGCAATCAAGTCCATCAGCATAGAACATTTTTAAAAATTAATAAATAAATAAGAGAATCAGTAAATAAATTCAACCATATTTTTCAGTCCGTATATTTCAATATACATACATACGTGTGTGTGAGTGCAACACAAAAATAAAGCCATAAATAACAATTCTTATGCAAAACTAATAAGAAAAAGCACTTTTGTGGTCAATAGCACATTTCCAAATTCTGAAATGACCCCCAAAAGATCCACACACTTCTACTAAATATTGAAGAGGCAAAATGAGATAAATTCGCATGCTTAACCACTGATATAGACCTTAAATTACCTTCGTAAGTTCCTCTTCCATTTGCTCAAAATTCCGTCTTACGCTTTCTGGGATATTAGGTTTAGTTACACGAACACTTATAATTTCAATGCCAGGAGCATAACGAGTACAGTCACCTTGAAGAGCATCTTTCATTTTTTCATCAATCTGAATAATTGCAGACAGAAGTCACAGAAAAGATGATGAAGCTAAACTTTCGTTACTTAGGAACTGGCTCATAGTAAAGGCAAAAATTATTTAAACTTGCCTGATCAAACATGTCAATGTAAACCTGCTGCAAGGTGTGGGCACTGCAAAACTGATTGATTTCATGATGGATCTTATCATATATCCAGGTCTTATCGTAGGTCACACCATAATTGAGAAGTGTCTCATACACGTAATCCTTACGAAGACGATTCACAACCTATACAATCATTACATTCTCAATTATTGGTAGTCATATAGTTATCTAGAATACATATCAATAAATTACTACATCACAAATACTTAAATCTGGCATAAAAATATTTGGGCTGAAAATAAAGCATAATCTGATTAGCAACATAACAGGCTCTTTGTACCTCTATCTTCTCAAAACTAATTATAACACCACCTTTTGTACCACATGGGATATCCTTCACCTGTAGGCAGAAAGGAGGCACCAAAGGTATTTAATAATTGGCATTCATATCTACCACTAAGTATGCACTCAACACATCCAGAATGTGATCCATGGGGGAAAAGAACACCTAGCCTTCAAGAAAGTCACCTTGTCTGTTTGAATGGTCACTTGAATAGGCTCAAAGTGGGTTATCAGAGGCATCTTCAGATGAAAACCTGGAAAAGCAGTTCTATTTTAATAATCTATAGACCCTAGACATGCAAAATATTATTACAGTTGGGCAGAGAGGTAGACCTGGATCTGTGATTGTTTGCAGCAGCGCACCTCCTCTCCAATAGACACCGACATGGCCTTCTGGAACTTGATGCAAGATAGAATAACTACTGTCTGACGCTCTAGATGATGATAGAAGCACTAACTACAATTAATAAGATAATGCAAAATAAGTTTTGAGGTCCAGAGGAGTACATTGTGTTTGTATGTCTGTTTGAGTGAATCTGTGTGTCTGTGAGTATGAGACAGAGCAGCTTCCAAAGAGCATATCAATGTGGCGGCAAAATGCTCTTATCCTCTAAACACATACATTTCTTGATTGATACCAAGACAACCTTAAATTTCTAACAGCTGCGGCTGAATAAAACCAAAAATCACTTGAAGCACCTCCTTGCTATGTAGGTTTGTCGTTCAACCTTTTGATGCAAGACAATTTCAAGTGCAAATATGGTCATAACTCACCTCTTTTTCAAGGCATTTGAACATAAGAGACTCACAGCCTTCTGAGATTCATTTGAATTTTCAAGAAAACTATGCCTTTACGAGAAATCTTGCAAACAAGGCCATGCGGAGATGCAAAGATATAGTATTCAGTCAGTCAATATTGATGACCTTTGTTAATTCTCAGCATCATTTAGTCTAGTTCTTTCCCATGTTACATAGATAATATGAAATTAATTTGAATTCTCCAACAACATAATCATTTGACACCACAACATATACATTATGGACATCCATAGTGCAGATTAGCACACTGAAGCCTCCCAAATGAAAGACTGTTGAAAAATAGTTGCCAAATTTACAGATCACACCACTACATCTCTGAGCCTGTGCCTTTGAAAATGAAAATGATTCAATTCCTAACTCAAATCTGTTAAGGATCAATACAACATAAAGAAAGAAGTCACAAATTTGGTTTATGCATATGGGACATGCCAAATGTAGCATTTCCACTGCAATCAATCCATTGATGTAAGACATTTTTTGTATTCTCTCTGAGTTTTATTGTTTAGTCCTAAAATAAAAGTTTGTGAAAGACATCTTCCAAATTCACTTCAGCCCATGTCATAATAAACACCATCCGATTCAAATTATCTTCTTCCTTTTGTAGACAGACACGTTTGAAATGAGTTACATCTGCAACTTGAAATCATTACAGACTTTTGGAATACATTTAAGCTGATTCAATTATGAATCAAACAAAAAAAAAACTATGTATGTAAACTACAATAAATATGAGTAAAGGGGACGTCAAGCAACCAAAAGCTTCCTTAGATAAGGTTGGAAAAGCTTTTAGGATTTCTACAAAAATGAAAGCAGTGATATTTGAAATCAAACAGAAAAATAGCCAGATTATTGTGAACTCAATCGGAAGTATCATGTCACATTGTTGCCCTATGAGTTTAATACTTGATCGGAACACAACCATGCGACCACCTTGCTCGAATACAAGGTTTCGTAACTAACAAGATCTAAAATAAATAATCAAAAAGTTGATAGTTATCCAGAAAAATCACTTTTATAAATTTGAAACGGTTCTAAGTAGTCACAACGCATCACTTCTCATTTCTGAACGACACCAGCAAATACGGAAATCAAAGTTCACAATGAAGACACCCAAATTACGCAAAAATCCATGAAAATTACATAGAAATAAGTAGTAATTGGAACCATTTCTAGACTGATAGTAACCACACACAGATAGTTCTTATTTAAGTGAAATTCGAACATAAATACGCCAAATGAAGCTAAAGAAGCAATTAAGCGATCAATGAAAGACGAGGAATCAGATAATTCAACAAGATGAGTGAACGGAAAGTACCATTACCAGCACCGTGATCAATCCGATTAGGAGGTTAGTGATCTGGAACGTGACCGGATACTGCGGAGCGGCGCCGCGAGATCCGGCGTTGGTGACGGAGGACGAATCATCGGGTGTTTGAGGCGATTGATCTCTCGCTCGTTGATTCATGGCGACTGAAGTAACCTAGAAGTGAGATGGGACCTCCCACTCTCAGTCTCTCTCACTATGTGCAGTACCCATTCGTTCCATGGCGACTGAAGCGACTTAATTCTATTTACAACGCACTAAAATGGAACATCTAAATAAAAAAAAATGTGAATTTTAAGGCATTTTAATTTCTTTACACATTGTAGCTTTTTATGTTAATGTATCTTCCTATAATGGAACGTATATTTTCTCTCCCAATGTTAACCTTCAAAATCATCTCAAGATCTAAAACATCTCAAACACAAAATTAAGAACATCTACCGAATAGACAAATATTTAAACTCAATTAATTTATGTAAAAGAGTATTTTAACTTGTATTCTTTTAAGTACTTGTGATACTGGAAATTTAGGATATTAAATTGCATATAGATATGTTTAGAATCATCATACATATCACTTAGAAACACGTTAAACTTAGAGAAAAAATCTTATGCTTTATAAATATATACATTTTTATCGGGCATTAGAATGATCGATCATCCAGAATTGTGCATGTTATAAACATAAAGCATGATTGATCAATCATTGAGAACATGGTCATTTTATGTTATAACGTATGAACGATCATCCTACAAATATTGATCAATCATAATTGTCCAAGCAATTTGAATTAACGTTGATCAATTAGACAAAACCTTGCCAATAAGGGACTTCAAGCACGATTGATAAAATGAAAAATCATGAGCAATCATACTTATATTACACAACTAGAGGGAATATCAATTGGTCGATCAACCACAAGCAATGATTGAACAACAGTAAGTTATTGATCGACCAGTTTATTGATCATTAAGTCACTATCTAACAGAAAAGTAGTCGTTATGATCGATCAGTCACTTACCAGTGATTTATCAACCAACGGTTTGATTTTTGCCAACAAGCAAATAACTGTTAGTTTGAATCGGATAAGCTATAAATACCCCAATAACCTATGAGAAAATAAATACAACAATATTTATCAGCATATATGCAAACCACAATTTTATCTTGCAAATTCCCTTTCAAAAGTGTTTTAGAGATAAAGATAGTGATCCTACCTTTGAAAACTTCTATGTATTTCAATCATCCTTGCATGCATGATAGTACAAATACTTTCATCATTCTACAACGTGTTACAAAGGAGGAAGAAGTTTGAAATTTTTGGAAAAAAAGTCTCTCCAAGTCATGGTTAAAATTTTCCCTTTCTTTTATGATATTATGAAAGATTCATCTAAAACCTTATAATCTAAATAGAAAAGTATTGCTAGAGTTGGATTTTAGAAACAATCTCTTAGGGGGATTGTATTGTATGAAAATCATATATTGAGCTACAAGTGACTAAAGAAAGTCAAAATATCTTCGTAATTTTCCAACTATTGGACCATAATAGCATAAAAATTTTGAAATGATGGATCGTGTGAAGTAACTACTACTAGGGTAACATCAAGAACAATTTTTTTGACATATATATACTTACATTGAATTATCAGTTTTATTTTAAATAGTTCAATTCCCCTTCTCTCTTGATAAACCACATATATGAGGGGTTAGTGCACATTGTAAGTGCGGAGGAAAAGTGAATTACAATGTAAAATATTTGTTTGTGTTAGCGTGCATAATGGAAAGTACAGTATAAAGTACTTATTTGTATTAGTGTGCACAATGTAAAGTACAGTGTAAATTAATTGTTTGTGTTAGTGTGCAAAATGGAAAGTTGGTGAAAAGTAAATATAGATTATTTATTAAATAAAATATTTTGATATATCTGATTTTCAGAAAATTAAATTATATTAGATAATACATTTCACTTATGTTGCGCACTAACAGGGCCTATAAGCAATTTAACGTGTAGTGTTAGAATATATTAATATCCTAATTAATGAAAAACTATAATATATTACTTAATGATTATAATTTATTATAAATTAATATAATAATTACGTGCGACTAGAATAAATTATATAAAATAATAATAATAACATAAGTGAATATAATAAATAAACAAATTATTTTTTAATAACATAAGATATGTTTTAACATTAAAAACCACTAATTTAATACAATACTACAAATTTTAATATAATAAATAAATATATATTTATCAATATCATAATATATTTTTATGTATTATTAATTAATAATATATTGTCACAAGATTTAAAACCATTAGTTTACTTAATTATAACAATGGGATAATTAAACCAAAACTATTTATCAAATATTTATTTAATAATATTTTTAATTATGACTATTAAATCACTAATTTAATATAGTAATTATAAAATAAATATATTAAATAAAAAATATAAATTATTATTTTTACGATGATGGTTTAATTATTCTTAACTTAGGAAAAATTAAACTATTGTCTTCCTCACGACGCGTGTCGTCTTCCTCAACAATGGGAGACTACAGTGGCAAGGCAGCAAGCAATGGCGACGAAGGCAGTGGACTAGCGGGCAACGACGACGGAGGCGACGGGCCAATGGGCAACGGCGACGGAGGCGGCGCTCTGACGGTATGCCAAGAGGGAGGCCGAGAGAGAAGAGAAGCCGAAGGTCGCACATCAGAGGGCGATTAAAATCGTCGAAGGTCGCGAGCGAGCGAGAGAGAAATTTTTTTTCTCCGAAACTCTCGTTCGACAGAGCTTCCTTCCCGACAACCCGAGTCTGAGAAGTAATTGACCGATGGTGAGTGAATTCAGAGCTCGACCCCTATGAATTCACTTACCATAGTTTTATGTCTAAAACTATATTTCACTTTCCCCCTACATTGACATTGCGCACTAACGCATTTTGGCTCCAGTGTAAGTGAAATTTTCACTTACGCTGCTCACTAATATAATTTCACTTACGCTGCTCACTAATAGGACCTATCTCTCATTTTCCATAGGCATCCAAACAAATTTATTGAAGGTTCTCGATTGAATCAGGCTACGTTTATTTTTCACTCATCCAACAACAAAATATGGGCAAGTCAACGAATTCTCTATTTTTTCCCCCGAGTCTTTAAAGTCAAATCTAAATACGGGATGAGTCCAATTGCTTTGATTATCTACTTTGAAGCCAAGTCTACTTATAAGACCTTTCCCTTTCATGAGTTTTTTTTCCCTGCCATGGATGAGGGCCATGAGGCTAGGAGCGGTTAGGGACCGACTTGTCCCATATTTGGTGGGTCGGCTCGAGGCAGTTCGGTTTAACCTGCCCCATGTGAATCGCTCAGGCATTGGCTCCCGTGACGTACCCGATGTGAGAGATTTCATGATTTCGCGTGATTGCGCTTCTTCATCCAAACCCTAGCTCGCGTCCAACCCTAATTTCCTTTTCCCTATATAATACCTGCTTCGCTACCTATTTCCTTCCGCAGGCGTTCAATCTTTCTCTCACAGCCTGTTGATTGGTCAGGATTTCAGTTTTCTTCAGCAAGATTTTTTCAACGTTATCTCGTCCCGGAGTGGTCTATGGCCGGTCTACGATCCCTTCTGTAAAAAAAAAAAAAAAAAAGAATTCCTCAAACTCTGCTTTACTGAAAGTTGTTTTATGTATTTGGTTGTTGAAATCAGGTTGTTCGATCGTGCTTTGGATTTTTTTCATACCTGAGGAAGATCTCTGGTTTGATCTTTGCCCGATTTGTCTTTCTGCTTTTCTCGGTGTGTAAAAATTGGGAACTTGATGATGAGAATTGTCGCCCCAGTCTTACACGCTTCTCATTGTTGCGTAATGGTGATAGACATATCTTTTCTGATTCCGATTAATTTCTTTCATTTTTGCGCGAGATTTCTTGTACTTTTTTCCTTGGAGTCCAATACTTTTGTGTAATCGGATGTTTTCTTCACCGTCCTAGCAATTCAAGAGAGGCGTGACGATATTATCCACCTATTCTGTAATCTTTATGATGAATCATAAAACATGCACTACCATCTGATCTCTCTTTCATTTTGCTGTTTATTTTCTAAATTCTTTATCAGCTTTTTTTTCGGTTGTTTGATAAAAGATGTGAATCTCGTGACGCAATCTGTGTCCAATTGCTGATTTGCAGTGATTATCAAAACCTAGATCACCATCTTTCAGCTGAGAATGCACTGGAATTAGTCGTGATTTTATCTGTTTTCACTGATTTGGAGATAACATGTTTTGTTGAAATGACATTGCCTTTTGGTATCTGATGCCCTGCTGCATATCGATGGCTGGGCTTCTCATTGACAAGGCAAAGAGTGAACATAGAACAGGTATTGCGACACGGGCTGCTTTCTGCTGTAAGCTTCCCGTTACTTTAACCCTACTCACATCTTAAAAGACCCTGGTTTAAATCTACCTCGATTTCAACTTTGGGTCATGATAATTAAGGGGAAAGAATTCCTTCCGGCAAATCGAAAGGTGCTCTCTTTTGCTGGGAAATGTATAACCAAGTTCTGATTCACCCAGCTGTTCGAGTCAAATTTTACAAAAAAAAAGGCACCCTTCTTCAGGTACTGTTTGTAGACAAAATCAGAATTCACTGTACTGTTCTTAGACAAAAACAGAATTTAGAGCTTTTCATCGTCAATTATTCCGGACGAATCCTGTTCTTAGATAATCAAACAGGAAATCAATGATTCTCAACAATCAACATTACATTACAGAGTTTTTATATGGCGCCAACTGCCAAGGTTCTTGAGGCCCAAAACAACTCCACCGATAATGTGACCGACGACTCCACAGGCCATTGTGTCTGCAAGAGTGAATCCAGCTGGGTCACCTGTTTGCAAGCTCGGAGACCCAGGCTTCGAGCTTAAACCCCGCAGTAGATTTCCTGTTTGCAGATGGAGCTAACCCGAATCTCCCAGCGAACAGCATCAAGCTTGTGCTTACCACCATTATCTGAATGAATTAAAGGTTCTCTCATGCTTCCACTTTTGTGTGTTTAGGATAAGGACAACTGAGATCTATTCGGAGGTCAGAAAGCTTACCACGTCGGTTGAAGAACCATTGAAGCTACAGAGAGCACCCAATGCTCTATTTCCTTTGAGCCTCAACAGCTGGACGCCGGCCTGTTTTGTTATTGAAAGAAAGAAATTATCTACATAATTCATGAATCATGATTTGATTTCACCAATACGAAGAGACTCGTTTGATCAAACTGATCTTTTCTGGGTTGAAAAAGAACAGTGACTCTATGGAAATAGAAATGACTTGTGAGTGTGGAGACGTTATTTTTTTATTATCATGTCTAAGTTCATCATAATATTTTTTTCAATTTTTTAATTTTTTAATTTTTGTAACTTTAAATGGAGGTTAGAACTCTAACCTGGTTCGCGTTAAAATATTTGAGTTTAAATTCAATTCTAATTTTAACTTCGAAGTTGAGTTCGAATTAAAAGTATTTAGAACAAGCTAAACTTTTAAATATATACAACTTTGAGTTTTGTTCAGCCACCCCTGTAACGTGTCATATTTCCAAACATAACTTTTACACTTCAAATCTAGGTGTGGGCATCCGGTTGAGTTTCACGGTCAAATCCGAAAACCTTGGGATGGGTTTGACTCTCAACTCAGTGGGTTGGGATGAGGATAAGAAAAAAAAAAAAAAAACCCAGGTGGGCGATGGGTTTCTTTGAACTCGACCTGTAAGGTCTTATACCTATAACCCCCTTATTAAAAATTGAAATGATATTTATTTAATGATAAAGTAATGTAATTTTATGACTTTACTCAGGGTATTTAATGAAAAAAATATTAATTTTATTGAAAATATGTACCTTTAAATATCTGACGAGATAAGCTGATTGCTAGGCTTGAATTTTGTTTAAGATAGATGTTGGATCAACGTGAATTCGGGTATTTTTTGTTTCCAAGTCTAATAATCTTCAATTTGAATCATGAATTTGACTAACATCAATTAATTTTTTAATTTATATTTTATCCATACTGGGTTGTGTTTTTAGGGTACACAAACTTTTAATCCTCGTTGAATCAACCTCTTTTCCTTCCTTTTCTCGAGATTTATAAGCGATAATGGGGTGCGAACTCAAGACTAGAGTTCGAAATATTTTTTAATTAAAATACAAAATAACGGAAAATTACTTCTGTCGAAGATCATCGAGAAGAAATATGCGTACTTGTTAAAGAATTCCCCTCCTGATATTCGGTTGAGGAATTTGATCGTTGCCGCTAGCTGAGGTTACTATACCTCCCTGATTTCCCTTATACTTTTTTTTCTTTTGTAATTGTCTCATGGTTTTTTGTATTAGGTTTAATTTTCTGTGTTTATTGTTCGATTACGTTAATTGGATGAATTCTTGTTAGTTTGCGACCTTTGGATTCATCCAGCATTGGTGTTTCAGTGAGATTTTGAGGGTGTTTTCGGTTTACAGTCGTACTGAATTTTTTTAAGTATGTTGGCTTGTTAGCTTTGAGTTTGCACTTCGTGTACTGAATATGGGTTTGTTGATTTTGTTTCGTTATCATTCGTCTATTGTTATTCGAGTTTCTAAATGCTCTTTTCCTTTTCTCTTTTCCAGAATTCAGTGTCTGATCTTCAATTTCTCCTCTAATCTGATCCCTTTTGCAACCAGAGAAGTTTTCTGAATTTAGCCTTCGAGATATAATGGATCCGAATCCCGATTTCCGAATTTTTCTTTAGTCTTGCTTTGGGAGCCTTTATCAACTTCTCAATCTTTACTCATTTAGCATTTTGTTTCCTATACCTGTTTGTTCATTCTTCACAGTAACCTTTATTTTTTCCTAAATTTTTTTTCCGGGACATTGTTGTTGTGCTATTATCATCTTCTAATATTATTAGGACCTGGATGCTTTCTTATTAATGAAAAGTCACAGTTAGGTTTCGTTGGAAGTCTTTGACAAATTACTAATTGAAGTTTGGAATGCTAATGGAATGATTGGATTGTGATTTTCTTTTAAACTTGAATTAGTAACATGGAAGTCAGGTGTGCAAATTGGTTTCTTAATAAAAAATTATAGTTATTTTCAGAAGTGTGAAGTTTGTGAGTTTCTTCTATCTTGTGACGGATGTGCTGTTACAGGATATTAGGATCACATCTTTGGGATCTTCTAGAAAGTTTTCAAGGCTTTTTTGTCAATGGGTGCTCCTAAGCAGAAATGGACTGCAGAGGAAGAAAATGCCCTTACAGTTGGAGTGGCCAAGCATGGGCCTGGCAAATGGCGCACTATACTGAAAGATCCAGAGTTCAGTGGTGTTCTTGCTTTGCGTTCAAATGTCGACCTCAAGGTGTGGACAATCTCTTTTGTTGACAAGTTTCTTCCTTACTGCCAAAGTTGGAAATTAGATTTATTTTAATTCTACTTAATTAAGAAAAGAGAATGGTATTTTTCTTTTCTTAAATTTTGGTTATTCACACACCACATACGGAAGCCAAATGAGATTTGAATCCAACCTATTCCGCCTTCAACATATGGTCATCGAGCCAGAATCGCAAGCCACAGGAAAAGAGAATAGCATTAAACCCTTAACCTAAACAATTAATCATTTAACCAGAGTAGATAAATCACCTAAGATGTAGGCGATGCAGTTGTGAGAATAGGTGTCAGATGGGCAATTTGCTCCATGTTCCCATGTTCCTAGTCCCCACTTGGTGTTTAATGTTGCCATTCTTGTATTTTGCTTATTTACTGTTATTGTTGATTTTATCATTTTTATAGTGTACTTTATCGGCTTTCTTCAAGGAAAATTTGTGTTGAGAGTGCCCGTATTTAAAATATCTCACTTTTCAGATGATATTGCATCTGATTTTAATTTTTGGTGAAGAGAAAACATTTCTTTCTATTGCAAACTGGGTGGAGTGGCTACAAATATTTGCTTCTATTTCTTTTTGTATTTTACCTTTTTCGCTTCAGAGAATCCTGTGGCTTTTTGGCATTTCTCTTCTTCCTTAAAATATAGTTTTTGCTAATGAAACTTACATTTTATACCTAGTTATGAGTGCTTAGATTAAGCCAGATGCAATTTTGGTTTTCCTTTTTGAAAGAGGCTGAATTTATACCCTCTTTTGTGATCCCCTTCCAATTTGAAGTGGTTGTTTGGAAAGGAACCAAAATATGTGCCACTGATCTCAATATCATTTTGGAAATGAATCCTTTTTCTGGTTGAAAAATCATATGATCTGTTTTATATATACTGATCATTACCTACCTTCCAAAAGTTGACACAGAGACAAATTTAACTTGCCTCTACTTTTCTTTAAGTTTTACCAATTTCTTTTATTTCTGAAAGAGGCCACTTCTATGTAAGTTCTAAAAATTGTCTTAAGATATCATATAAACTGTGGATTTTAGATCAATGCCACAGGGTTCAACACTGAAAAAAAAGGTGCCATATAAACTTACGGGGCTCTCTCAAGGATAAGTCTTAAATCACCTGGATTTTTTGTTACTGTTTGTATTATATTCTGTCTGTGTATATTTAATATATATCCACCTTAAGGTAAGATTTACCTTGTGTAATCGTAGCTCATCATCTGATAGTTCCTGGTTACATATATAAATAATTAGAACCCTACATTTAGAACATTTTCCCCTCTTTTTACTGAGAATGAGGCTCTCTTTTTCATCTGCATCATCTCAGATTTTCTCAATATTACCTCATTAAAAATTTCTCTCTTTCTGATGGGCTCCTTGAGAATTAAAAGGGAATGATTTTTTTTTCAATTGCTCTTTGCCTTTCCAGATTTCAGGTCAGGGTGGGGCAGGGACATGGTGGGATGTGCCTTAAGAGGTGTCTTGGTTGAGGGGAAAACCCCATCTCAGTTAGATTTTCTTTTTGGTTGCATCCGGTTCTCCAAATCCTGTATCAAATCTTCTTCACTGCCATCCGAGGATGTTATTTATTTATTTATTTATTTATGTTTTGAAGATAATGAGAATATCATTAATAGGATAGGAGAAAAGGAACAAAAAGAAGAGGGTCTCAAGGCAAAGAGGCCAAAGACCAGCACATCCGCTGGACAAAAACAAGATAAAAAATATTAATTTCCAAAATTAGAAAATTACATTGGATTGAGCTTTTGCCACAGTGGTTACATGATTAGTTTCTAGTTTACCAATCTAGAAAAGAATAAATGGGCTATTATGGGTAGGTATACTGAAAGTACACAAGATATTGTGGTATAATTGTATTGCTTGTAGGGATGCTAGTACACGGATTTTTTTAGGTCTGAAGATGGTGTGCCTGTTATTGTGTTTATTTATTTTATTTTTATGCAGTTTGTCTATTTGTAGTATAATCATCTAAAAGATTCATATTTGTTTGATGTTAGGAAGTGAAATAATCATGGCTCTTATTGCTGCATTTTTTTACATTTTCTTTTTGAAATCATTTGCTGCCATTTTTTTTTTTTTAGAAAAAGATGTCCCCTCCTTTTAAAGAGTTGATTTAAATATTATCTAACATAACCCTCTTCTCTTAATGAAATTTCATTTTTCATCGTTTTAACAAAAAATATTGGGATGTTAAATAATGTGTAAAAGTTCCTATTTTATTGTGGTTTGAAAAAGCAAAGGAAAAGAAAGCCAAGTAAATTTTTACAAAGAAAATAAAATGTTATTATGTGTAAAAGTTCCTATTGTTATTTACCCTTGAAGAAGCAAAGTAAAATAATGCCAAGTATAAAATTTTACAAAGAAAATAAAATGTTAACATCATTCTATAAAAAGAAAAGTAATCATAGTCAAACAAATAGAACATAATATGATATTAATGTGCTAACTGTGTAGAACAAAGTGGGTTAGGGTGATGCATGGTGGCTTGGGGCAGTGCAGGTCATTTGTGGGGCTTGGTTAAGTAGATAGGGCTGGGTGAGTTTCATTTAGTGGTCAAGGTATAGTTCTGCAAACTGCATGCTGCAGCCATTTGTAAATTTGTGGGATAAATGATGATTAGTGCTTATCATTTTTTATTTTTTTACAAATTAGTGTTGAAAATATAATGATGTTCATTTGTTTTCCCTTTTTACAGGACAAATGGCGGAACATGGCTGTTGTTGCGAATGGATGGGGGTCTCGGGAAAAAGCTAGGTTGGCAATGAAAAGGAGTCAACAGATCCGTAGGCATGATGACAATGCTATGGTCCTCAGTACAGTAGGTCACAACTTTGATGATGAAATTGTTGATGCAAAGCCTCTAGCAATTACCAGTGGAACAATGCATATTACTGCACCAAAGAGATCCATTTCAAGGTTATTTATCAAATTTCTACTATTGCACTATACCGCAAGTTTTTTTAAAGAGTGTACCACTTCAATATTATTTATCAGATAAAGGAATCCAATTTTTATTAGGGTTGAGGAAGTGCATACCCTTGAATTATGGTAAGTTTACCTGGGTAGCCTTGCTTCTCAAATGAATGCCTGAATGGGGTTGAAACTTTAATTTTTGTAGTAATCTTCTTGATGATGAGCTTTCTGAAATCAACAACCTTATAAAACTTCTAATGCAACCTATTGCACATTTATTAGTGATGATAAGATTATTTGGAGATGGGATCAGCATGATAACTTCATGGTTTTTCCACTTTATAATGTGCTCCTTCAGACAGATAGCATGAAGCCTCACACAATCGCTCTTGTGGAAATTTATGTGCTCTTGGATAATTCATTTTTTCTTATGGTATGTACCAAGAGGAGGAGTCCTTACTGTTGGCAACCTTGTAGTAGGGGCATGCACAATCACAACCTGACATGCAAGATCTGTAATAAAGTTGATGAACCCATATATCATTTCCTCCTTTTCTGCCCATTCTCTCGTAAGTAGTGAGTTCATCAAGTTGAGTTTAAATCTTTGTTTCCCTAGAACCGTCACAAATTTTATTGGGCATTACTTCTTCCCTCTCTATTCTAGGCTTGGCATAATTATGTAGGAAGTTTGTGTGTGTATGATTTTTTGGCATCTTTGGAAGGAGAGGAACAACAGAATTTGCTCCAACAAAAGTGCCAGTTGAGGGGAATGATTGAGAATATTATTCTTACATGTTCGATGATCAAGTTTAAGAAATTTCCTTGTGCAGTGATCGGTATAGACTGATGGAGCTTTGTTTCTCTCTCTACTCAGCATCATGTTCCTGTTAGCCAACAGTGTTCTTCTTCTTTAGGTTTTTTAAAATTAAACTTCCATGTCAGTTTTAAAGGAACCTGGGGCCAAGGGATGTGATGGTGTTTTCCGGGATGCTGTTGGTAGTCTGGATCTTTCTTTCTTGGATCCTCTTAGCATTGTTGATTTGGATGAAGCTAAGCTTGAAACACTTCTCGCTGGCCTTAAGATTTTCAAGGAGATCTTCTCGGTCACCTCGCCATGGGTAAGCAATAACTGAGTCAAAATCCGACCTCTCCTTGCTATTTCAACCCTTAACCCTGTCTATGTTAAAAGCCATGGCACGGTTGGATTTCCAACCCCATCCTTGCTACCCCTTCTCATCCTCGTTTTATACCTTTTTCCTACCCTAAAAATCAAACATTATAATAATTATTAGAAAAAATCCCAACATTATAGCTAAAAGTATATATATTGACATTAAAAACATAAAAAATACCAATTCATAAAATTGAATAAGAAAATGTGAGGGTTTATAAAACAAACTTTCTTTGCAGTTTATTGAGATGAATCTGACTACAAAGGAGCAAAAACAAAGATGATGAAGTGTAAGCTGAGAGCAAAGAATGTTAGAATCGGAAAAATGAGGGAAACCAGTCATTCTCAATACCTGGTTCTCTGCTAGGAAACACTTCTTGTCTTTTCTTTGTTTCAACAGGTTATGTCTATTTAAAAAATATTATGGTTGTTATAGTAATGTATTGCTGTGAGTTGAGGAACCATTTTCTTTTTTTCATGAATCCCAACCCTGCCCTGAGGGGTGAGGAGTGAACCCCATCTTTACACCAAGCAGGTTGTGTGGGGGTAGGTTCCCACATTTAACCTACCCCATCTTCTTCCATAATCATGAAAGGAAATTCTTCCAACTGCTCAGGAGAAAATTGACCCTCCCTAGAAATTCAATTTTTTTAATGAAACTTATAACGTTACTGCTTATTTTTGTGTCTCGTGGTCTTATTCTTTGATTGGGGAATAATGTCGCTGATTAGTCAGCTAAGATGGGGCTATCCTCCAACTGCTCGTTGTGGTGGATTAGCCCTTAGCCCTTAAGTTCTGTCTTTGTTTCTTTTTTCATAAATTTTAAGCTGTTAAAAAAATCCTGTCCTTTTTAGCGCTTGATTTACCTCCATTAGGGCAAGCTTGAAAACTCAAAGGAGTCTGTACGATAAGTGTTACTAATGTGCTCTTTCGGAATCCCTTGAAACTTGAAACCCTTATTACTATAAAACTATAGTTTGTGACTACGGTACTTATATATATTTAATATGAAGATTTTATATGCACCGTATACTAACATAGAAACAAGTTTAAATTATTGATTTTACATCAAAATTATTCTATTGAAAACAATTCTCCTTTTGAGAAATTGCAAAAGAATCTTACACCAAGATCTTGATGTCTTAATTATTGTGGTCAGTATTCCTTTACATTGAAATATGAAAAGTTGAAGCTTTATATTATGAATCTCCTAAAATGATTTTATTCTGGTGGATTTTTTTTATGAATTTGGAAGTGGTTCAGCTTGTGGCATTTTGTATTTTTCCATGCATTTTCTACACCCATCCTTTTGAAATGTTGGTTTCTTCTATTCAATTTAGAAATGAGACCTAATTGACTCCCCTTTTTGTGTAGACTTGATAATCTGATATTGGAAGCTATAACCAGCTTGAAGGAGCCCAGTGGATCTAATAAGACAGCCATTGCTATGTATATAGAGGTACTTCTGTAAAAAGCAAGTCTCTTCCAAAAAAAATATTAACTTCTCTTGCAAACACTTATGAGAACCTTTGTTTGTTTCTTTGGTTTGAACATGCTCAGTGTGCTTCTGTGTATGTAATAGTTTAGTAATTGCATGTCTAAGCAGCTTCTTCCACATAGTTCAGTAAGTTGTGACTTTTCTACCTTCACTGTCAACTGTTGTCTAACCCTGTGTACTGAACACCTGTTCTATTTAGTTGGATTTTTCTCCTTTTACTTCATATAATCTCTGTTTGTCCAGGATCAATATTGGGCGCCTCCTAATTTTGAGAGGCTATTATCTGCCAAGTTAAAGGCTTTGTCAGAAAATGGTAAATTGATTAAGGTAATTGTTGTGTTCATTAAATTTTTTAATATGTAACGCCATAAGCATGCTATGTAGATGCTGGAGTCTAAAAATTGTCTATGAGAAGTTGCAGAAACTGCTTTTTAGCGTAGCAGTTATATATGACCACCTTTTGTGTTCTTTATTTAGTTATTTTTAGTGAAGTATGGAGGCGCATACTTTTTGAGTTACGAGCTACATACCTTTTATATTTTAAACCTGCATCTTTGTTCCATCTTTGAGACTCCCAAATTTAGGCAGTGGTATAAATTTTTGTAGGTAAAATGTAGGTACCAAATTGCACCAAGTTCTTCTGCATTTTTTGAAGGAAGAATATCAGGGCTGTTCCTTCTGGAGGCAGGGACGCAGAGGGAGCCTCCAAGATTAATTGAGAGAGAGGAAGTCAGTCTTCTTACCAAAACACAGATTGATGCTGAGCTTATGAAAATGAGAAGCATGTCCACGCAGGATGCTGCTGCGGCTGCTGCTCAAGCAGTTGCAGAGGCAGAAGGTGCCATGCTAGAAGCTGAACAAGCAGCAAGGGAGGCTGAGGCAGCTGAGGCTGATGCAGATGCAGCTCAAGCTTTTGCTGAAGCTGCACTAATGACACTGAATAGCAGGCGGTTCTCCAAGCTGGTAATGAACTTTTTCCTTAAGAACCATATTCCTGCTAATCTTCTTCCTTTTCTTACCAAGGACCTTTTACTCATCTGTAAGCAGTTCGCTTAGGAGTTTTCAGCTCTCTCCTGGTTTTGTATCTGTTGCTTGTCATCATCATCTGTGCCATAGTTGATTTCTTTTTAATGCTTGAATGCACGAATTATGCATCTGGTCCTAGGAACATGTAGTTTATGCACAATTGCTCAGTTTCAGACACTTGCTTTCTTCTTTGTTCCTGAGTTTTCATATGAGGTCTCATACATTTTCTTTTGTTACAAATTTATTTTTTGTTAATGATAAAAACATTTTGGTTCTGGTAAATCTGATACCATTTTTTATTTATTTTCTTATCGTGATATATTTGCCTGAAAAGCAAACTATTACATTCTTGAAGATATTCTTTGTGATGATTTACATAAATTTCTTTTCTATGTAATATCTCCTCTACTAAACTTGCAACTATTTGTTTTTAAAGAGCTGATAAAAATCTTGAAATACAGATAATGGATTCTAATTTTATTATGAACGTGGTACCTTTGTGCAGATGGTTCCTGGTTGACTCGATCTTGCTAGCTCCTCACTGTTAGATCTTCACTGGCATTTTTCCATTTCCTGTAGCAGAATGAAAAGTTGAGGGCACATCTTTTTTATTGTGGATATGGTAAGTTATTTTATGGCTATTTTTTTGAGAAAATTGAGAGATTCTTTCTTTTTTATACCAGGGAGAACTTTTGCTGTGTTTACAGCAGATCTTGAAATTTCCAGACTTGTATCATCTCATTATGGAAATGTGTGTTCTTCTGCATCTATAGTAGTTTAGCATCTGTCAGAAACGTGTCGCATCTTGGTAGCTCAGCGTAACAGTTTCTATGTTGTTTGATTAACTGGTTGAAGTACTGTAATGAAATTTTTTTTTTGCCTTTTAAAAAAGAAAGAAATTGGTAATGCATAAAGACCTCTTTATTTCATTTTTTTTTTAAGCACATACATTATCTTCATTATCTTTTTACTTGCTGTTATCCTTTCCCTAGAAGTTCTACTATTTGCTGTTTATTACACTATTCGATTGAAAGTTGCTTTTACAGTAGTGTCTATACATATCTTTTGCCCCACATCTCTGTTCTAACTGTTTTAGTTTGGGTATTTCTTGCAGATGTCATTGGATAGACAGGAACCTTGTAACTTGTTCATTTTTCCCACCAATTTTCACCTTTTCAATGTCCCTGAAAGCTTTTTTCTCCATATATTTTGTATACAAATAAACTATGGGTAATAGGTAGCAGGTATGAGATACTGCTACCTTGTAACTGGGAGTCTGGGAGTTCCGTTCTGAAACACTCAAATACCATTCTAAAATAAGAAAGGCAGCAGAAAAAAACCGGAAAAATGGGGAAAGAGTAGAAGAATTATGAGTTGTCACAGCTTCAGACAGATTATCTAACTATTGTAGTCAGCTCTTAAGCTATTCTTGAAAAGATCATATCCATCTCTATGGTGTGTGAAGGTGGTGGGTTTAGGCTGAAAGCCAGACGCCAATTCTGATCAGGTCAGCAATTCATGAAAAATGTTGTGGAAGGAGAAATTCGATTCGATAAAGTGTTAAAACGATAAATTTTTTAACTGATGTTGTTGTCTTTTTAGGAATCATGAATGTGAAAATATATCCAAAAGCTCTATCCCAATGAATCAATTTTGAAACCATCCAGTCCATTGTCTTGGACGTGCTTTTAAATGCAATTATTTACATGAACTGGTGGGTAGTCCATATTGAAGCGTTTCTGGCTGTTTTACATTCATCTTTTTTATTCTATCGAATTCTTAAACGTTAGATGTGCCTGCAACCTGAAGTACCGGGACTGAGGCGCAACACTGCCTTCCTTAGAGAGAAAAAAAAATAGTTTGTCTTATTTTTATTTTTGGAAGGAGTAGAGGGGTCCATATGGCAGACATGGCTTCCTTTTCTACTCTGAATGTGTTGTAATATATTATTAACTATTTTCCCACTTGAACCTGAAAAGTTATGTCAGGTTTATTGTAAAATTTAATTAAATCTGAAAATGTATTTTCTAATTGATGGGTATTTAAAAAATGTTGAAAGATCGATATAGAAAATTTTTACATGACTCTCACGGTAAGAAGTCTTCTAACATAAGAGTTTTAGTTATATTAGTCTTCTATTTATGTTCAGTTGTTCGATTGTTCTAAAATTTATTTTTTAGTATTTAATTTTGGGTATAATTGAGATAACGGTAGTTTAATTGTAATTATATTTTAATTACTTTTTTATTATAAATAGAAATTTATTATACTCAAATTATATTAAAATAATGAATTTTTTCACTTTTTCATAAATTCAACAAAAAATTGAGTATTTAAAAAACACGTATATGTCATTATTATAAATATGGTTAATTGCATGTCTTGATTTTAAATAAGGCTATATCACATAAAATTAAGTCAAATAAGAGTTTGGAGCCCTTTAACTATAAATATGGAGAAATCATTCCTTATTCCTTAGCACGAAGAGGGGTGATATAAGGACGGTAACATTGCCTCCTATCTCTCCTTCTTCCTCATTTTATACATCGAACAACAGTGGATTTCGAGAGAGCGAGCATTTTTCTCCGTTTTTCCTCGAGGAGCTCTCTAGGGGGTGACAATCTTACCTATTTATCTATTTTATCCTTTTTTATCCTTATGTTTCAAAAAAAATATACCAATTAAAAAGATTTACCTATTTACCCATATACTTGTTATTAAGTGAAACAAGTAGAGGTAAAAGCTATTTTATAGCTAATTATCCAATTACCTAAATAAATAGAGAATTTAAAATCTACATGTAAATAAAATTTTTATCAGGTAAAAATTGGTTTCTAGAACGACAACATATCCACTTTGGCTTCTTGAGCCATTTGCTCACTGTGGGTTCTTCGGTTTCTCTTGAGGTACGTAAGAGAATTTTTTTTTTAAAAATTACCTATAAATAATTTTCAATTTATGTGTTCTTACATACCATAATTATAAATATTGCAAGCTTTGTATCTTAATTTTAAATACGACAAAATTTCATATACATGTGACATAATCCATGAGTACTAGGGAAAATATTTTTAAAATAAAAATTAAACTTTCAAATCCCTTCCTTAGCAATAAATGAGGAGAAATCTTCCCCTTCGTTTTTGCCCGAAGAGACGAATAACAACATTACCCTCGCTCATCGAAAGAGAAAAACGATGGGTTCTTCCCACCTTTTTTGTCGTCAAATCAAAGAGCAAAAGACTTAAGAGAGGAAAGAAACACGGTATAACTTCGTTTCTCCTCACTTGCTTAATAGGAGGAAAAAAAAATGTCTCTTCCTCTCCTTTTCTCATGGCTAAATATGAAATAATTTTTATAAAAATAACTTAATATTTACAATTTTGGACTGAAATTTTAGAACCATAATTCAACTATCGATTCAAATACATGTAATGATATATATATATATACGTATAGGCAGAATCGTATCGGGTAAACTCTTGATTCTGGAACCGTCGCATGTCCACCGTGGCCTCCCGAGCCATTTGGCGATTGTAGCCTCGTCGGTTTCGACTCGGGTCCTTCTCTCTTACCGCCTTTTTGTGGACTGAGTACAGCACAGTCAAGCGCTGTAAACTTGCGAGGGCTCCGCCACCTCTTCGTATATATATCTATCAGCTGTGTCGCCAGTTTTGCGGCGCGGTGGCCAGAGCTGACTTGGTTGTTGGAGCAAGAGTAAGATAGAGAAGAGTTTTCTTCTCTACAGTGTAAGGGAGAGAGAACTGTTGACTGAAAGTGAGAATATCGAAGATGAGTGTGTGGAACTATGTTGTAACTGCTCATAAGCCTACGAACGTTACTCATTCTTGTGTGGGCAATTTCACTAGCGCGCAAGAACTCAATCTCATAATAGCGTAAGAAAGATTTATTTTTTTATCCCATCACGGTTTTTTAGTTTTTTGTTGCAATTTTTTTGGTTCTGGATAATGAGAGTCGGCAATATACTTGATTCTTTTTGTAGTCCTATTTTTCCTGTCTATGTTCCGTTGTTGGGGTTTATTTTAGGGTTTTTGTCATTTTAGGTTCCGTTTTTTTTTTTTGTTTGTTATCACTGGAATCAATTGGAAAGTCTGGGAATTTTGCTTCTTCTGTCCCTTTGTTTAATGACATAAATTTTTTAGGTTAGTTTCTTGTGCCCGTGTTTGAGAACACGGCTGAATCGGTTCTTTTGATGATTGGAATGTGCGAATCTTCTGATTCGTTTACATAGTTTGTTCGTCAAAACGATTTAAGCTTATCTCTTTCGTAGTTTATTGAAGCTCGATTCAGTTAAATTTTTTATGTGCTCGAGGTTTGGAATCTTTTTAATTAGGTGTTATATGGTTCCAGGAAATGCACACGGATTGAGATTCATTTGCTCACGCCGCAGGGTTTACAGGTATCAAAATATGTTTAAGTTGCTTATAAATGCTTCATTTATTTTTATCCACGCGTGTTTTAGCCTATTGATATTGCTCCATACGAAAGAACCCCAATGTGGGTTTGCTAGTGTGCTGATCACACCTTTTCCAGATATGGCATCGGTTATGTATCCATGTGGCTAGTACATTTCAGTTTGTAATGATACATTTGACAAAAAAGGAGGATGTTGGTCTCAATCACTCTATCCTTTATTGAGGCTGACTGTTGTATAACGGCTTTGTGTTGTCTGTTGAGGGCGACATTTCAGGAATTCCTTGGGCTTTTGATCTGCGACTTGCCTACTGGAGATACAAAATTGATAGAGGAGTTCTCTCTTAAGTGCTAGGATTTATTCCAAGACAAAAAAATGGAAAGTTAAATAAGGGAAAGCTTGAGAAGTAAGAGGCAAGGAAGATGCCTGGAAAAGTACTATTGAATTGTTTCCAAAAAGAGAACCGTCGAATTGATTTTTCACTCGAACAATGAACCCCTTTTTATGATTGCTGTTTGCTATCGCAGTTTGTGTACGAATGAAACTTGAGCTTATAAGCGAAACTCAATTGTTTTTTTTTTTTTTTGATAAAGATGTATTTATATTAACAAGAGAAAAATTACAAAGGAAGAGGGAGCAAATCCCTAACAACTCAACTACTGTTATAACACTCGTGATCTGATCGTACCTTTTACTCAATTGTAACATGGGAAAGTTTCTAATACGAGGTCTTAGGTTCAAGTCTCACCAGATTATAGGGTGTAGTCTGTGTTTAAACAAGTATTCATTGTCAGCCTTACAAATAAAAAATAATTGTTTCAGTTAAGATCATACAACTAACTTTGTCACTTGTTGTGATTCTGGAGCATAGTCCTACTTTCTACCTGATCAGGTAAATAAGAAATGGATGCTTCAGGGAGCTAATTCATTTGTGTTCGAAGCACTATTTGACGGTTGTAACTCAAAAGACTCCAAGAATTTTTATTTTATTTTATGAAGGAGTCCGAGCCATGCACCTTCCCTAGCAAAACATCATCTGTTGTTGCTTTTCTCTAATATTTCGTTTCATGGGATATGTATGTGTATCTAGGGTTAAAACCTCTCCCCCATTATTATGTGGCTTTCTTTGGGGATTTGGATATACTGTAAAAGCTTCTAACATGAAATGGTTACATTGTGCTTGCAGCCTATGCTGGATGTTCCAATATATGGACGAATTGCTACACTCGAGCTTTTTCGCCCTCATGTTTGTGTCTCATCTTTGGCATTTGCAGATCTTTTATGCAAATTTCGTCTTTACCTGTTTGTTGCTGTCTTCTCATTGCTTGTTTTTTTCCCAGGGTGAAGCACAAGACCTTTTGTTTATTGCCACAGAAAGATATAAGTTTTGTGTTCTTCAATGGGATGCTGAGACTTCAGAACTTATAACACGGTCTGGGCTTTAAATTGAATACACAGTTCTTTTGTTTTATGTGTTTTTCTTGGACATGTCTCTTATATAAGGGAACTAGGCATAACAGTTTGACAAAAATTACTGTTTAGCATGTTGTTCAGTTGGAAACTTTGACTATTTGTATTATTGATCTTTACTGTGCAATCTGAAAGTCTGTGTGAGACATTTTCAAATTTGTGTGTCAAAAGCATCATTTTGTAAGTGAATATATGGCATCTGTAGTCACTTGTGTGCCTTTTTGTGACATTTAGAGCAATGGGAGATGTTTCAGATCGTATTGGTCGTGCCACTGACAATGGACAGGTAGGTTGTGTCTGTTTCATTCTTTCTAATACTTATATTAGCATGAGAGATATGGTTATGTGAAAGAAAGCAATTGATTTTTTAATTTATGGCACCATCTTTTTGCCATCAAGCTTAATTATAGCTCCTCTTCTATAGTTGCATATATTTTAATCTTACCTATAGCAAAAGGAAAAATGAAGTTATATCTGCATCTAAATAATCTATTAGTAGTTGGATGGTTCGCGCGCTCTTCTGCTTCCCTGGCGCCATTAGGACACCTTTTTTGAAATTATGGAAATTGTACCCTTTATGATTGTATTTGGTCTTGTATCCTGAGATCTGCCAATTCTGTTGCCGATGTTCTTACCAAGCAGGGAGCTTCCCTTCAATTCTTTGTTATTAGGGGTTTGCTTCCTCGAGGTTGTTTTTTTTGTTCTCTCTCTTAATAAAATCACCTTTCATAAAAAAAAAAAGTAGTTGTAATGAAGTCGATAGTTTCTCTTCTTCTTCTCTCATGTTGACAGTGAAGTATAACTTTTGTTTCCTTTGTAGATTGGCATAATTGATCCTGATTGTAGGTTGATCGGCCTCCATCTTTATGATGGCCTTTTTAAGGTATGAGGTTTTTTTTAATGGTTTAAATTAATGTTACCATTTTTGCTTTTTTATTTTATCTTGTTGATATAGCTCAGTATATCTGCTGTGCTTTGTAGTATGTAAAGTTCTTGTGCAATTTTATGTAATGAGTAATTGCGCTATTTGAGTTTATCAGGTTATTCCTTTTGATAACAAGGGACAACTTAAGGAAGCATTTAACATTCGGTACTCTCTGTCTATCTGACTGTCTTGCTTTTATTGTTTTGTTTCTGGACTTCATTCACATAATTAAATTAAAAGAATCTCTCTTTACCATTTGAAACTAAGAATCTGTCTTTATAAAAAAAGGAATCTACTGCTTTAAAGTTGCTTGCACTTTTTTCTTCTCAAACTCAATCTGCGTGTGCTCGCACTTTTCTGAGCATGCTTTGCATTAAAGAGCTTTTAATGTTGACAGATTTAGAAAGCTCACAGGCCCCTTGAGGCCTGTTGCCATGCCACATTAGCTTGGGATTGGGATCTGATATTTTCATTAAATGGTTGTTTTATTTTTTCACTTCTGTAAACTAATCCATAAATCTCCCTTTGAACTGGACTTTCAGGCTCGAGGAGCTTCAGGTTCTGGATATTAAATTTCTGTATGGTTGCCAGAAACCAACAATTGTTGTCCTTTATCAGGTTTGCCATTGACTTGTGGGATTCTTATGGATTTTTGTCGTTACTATTTTTTCTTTCTTTACAGATTTTCTAGTATTGATTTTTTTTTTTGAAATGACTAGTATTGATTTTGAGAAAGCTTATTTTGAACCATTAAATATTTACTCAATAATTTTTAATATTTGATTAATGTTTCTGTTTCAAAGACAAATAATATGTGGATGAAAGGGGTTCTGTTATGATGCTTTGGAAGAACCTTCCTTATGATATAAATGCTAGTCCTTGAAACAGTGGCAATTTTGTGTTCTCTGGAGTAATACTTCTGTCTATTAGTCATCATTTGTAATAGATTAGTAATAACTAAGTTTCCATCCAAATATTGTTTTTATTTTATTGGTTGAGTACATGGCACAGCATCAAGATGAGGATATAGCTGCCACCCAACATATTTTTGGAAAACAAACTTTAAAGATGATATTGATGATGATGATGGTTGGGTGGTGGAGGGTGGTTCACAACTTGAGAACTAAGTTGCATGTATGAGCTTTTTAGTAGCGATGACTGGTCAATGTTGGTTTTTTAAACTTTGCTTGTTTGTTACCAGTTTTTGACAATTGGCAGTTAAATCTCTCTTCGAGTATGCCACAATCTCTGTGCAGCAGTTTAGCTGGAAGATATCCAGTGTCAGTCGACTGGCAACATGAACGGATTATTTTTTTGATATTGTGGTCTGGTTTCAAAATACTGGGTTGGGGTTCATAGACATGAACAAGTGTAACTGGTATTAGTGTGGAGTTCATGAAACATGTGTGAATTCTATGAACGTGAAGTACATTTTTTTTCCTATTAGAGGGGTGGTAATTCTAATCCTGAGGTTGTTTTGGACTCTGAATAGCTTATCTTGGATGTTTTGGAGTAGAAGATACATTTTAAGCGTGTGCTTTTTCATCTTTTCTAACTACAGGACAACAAAGATGCACGGCATATTAAAACCTATGAAGTGGCACTCAAAGATAAAGACTTTGTTGAAGGTTCTTTATCTCAAAATAATCTTGACAATGGGGCTGGTTTGCTAATACCTGTTCCCATGCCGCTTGGTGGTGTTATAATTATTGGAGAGGAAACCATTGTTTATTGCAGCACTACTACATTTAAAGCAATCCCAATCAGACCGGTAATAATACTTTCTTTACTTAAAGAAGTCTTCTTGTCTAAGTGCATTTTCTGATTCAAATTGTGAATTACAAGTTGACTAATGCGCTTCAAGATTTTCTGGTTGCTGTTACTTGATCCATCTTATATGCTTTTGCAGTCGATTACTAGAGCCTATGGGAGGGTTGATGCAGATGGCTCCCGATACTTGCTTAGTGACCATGCAGGTCTTCTACATCTACTTGTCATTACACATGAGAAAGAAAGGTGGGATGATAATATTCTAAAAAGCTTTCTCAATTTGATTGATTATTTGTTAACTGTTCCTTCAGACATCTATTTTGCATGTTGTTCAGAAGTTTTCTAAGAAAAGAAATGAAAGTTAGAGAAGACTGGGAAAAGAGTCAATGTTAAGAAAATCAAAGGGAAAGAGTCAAATGGAAGAAGTAAAACATTGTGTACAAATTTTTTGTGAGACTTGTAAAGCAGAAATATATCAATTCTGAAGGTCTGTTTTTCTAATGTTTTAGAGTAACTGGACTTAAAATTGAGCTGTTGGGCGAGACGTCTGTTGCATCGACTATATCATATCTGGACAATGCATTTGTATTTGTTGGATCCAGCTATGGAGATTCACAGGTAGATTTATGCAGGTTGCATGTGTTACTTTTTCCTTTCCTTGCTGATATCTACACTTTAAAACTTCTCTACTAATAGCAGAACGTGCTATATGTTCTCTCTCTTTCTCTTTCTCTCCATTTCACTTCTGCTGTATTTTTAAAGAGGTGTTACACTTTGATGGATTCTGAACTAAACAATGTGACCATAACAGCTCATAAAGCTAAACCTGCAACCGGATGCAAAAGGTTCATATGTAGAAGTTCTTGAAAGATATGTCAACCTTGGGCCCATCGTGGATTTTTGTGTTGTTGACCTAGAGAGACAAGGTCAAGGCCAGGTTGTGACTTGCTCAGGAGCATATAAAGATGGTTCTCTCCGCATTGTTCGTAATGGCATAGGGATCAATGAACAGGTTTTGGTTTTGATATTTTTTGCTGTTGTCTATTCTGTTATCTCCTTCTCTTTCATGCTACTTCTGAGTTGTCACTAATTATATTTGTCTTGCATAGGCGTCTGTGGAACTTCAGGGGATTAAAGGGATGTGGTCTCTAAGAACCTCAACTGATGACCCTTATGACACCTTTCTAGTAGTTAGTTTTATCAGTGAGACCCGAATTCTAGCTATGAATTCTGAGGATGAGCTGGAAGAAACTGAGATAGAGGGTTTTTATTCTCAAGCACAGACTCTCTTTTGTGCTGATGCTATCCATAATCAGCTTGTACAGGTGGGTTTGCGTAGCACTGATTGTATGCAATTTCTTTTCCCTTTAAAAAGAGAACTTTTGATTTCATGTAAGCGAATGTGTTATATGTCGACCATTTAAAAAAAATGCTATATGTTGTGTAGTCTGTTGGATACATCCATGACCATTTGTTGGAAATTTGTGCGTTTTGATTTCTTTCCTTTTCTTAGATCTGGCTACTGTCTTTGTTGTCTTTCGATCTTATGGAGGTGTTTACTTCTTCTTCTTAAAACAAAAAATCTTATGGAGGTGTTTTTCCTCATGTTTGATATTCGGTGTCTGCCCGTGATAAATCTGAAACAGATGCAAATCATTGGTCCACATTTCAGGTTACTGCCAATTCTGTTCGACTTGTTAGTTCTATGACTCGAGAGAAGCTAGATGAATGGCATGCCCCTTCTGGGTTTTCTGTTAATGTTGCCACAGCTAATGCGAGTCAGGTTATTATCTATTCACTTATATTTATTGCTTTCATTTAATAAAATTGAAAAACGTCCTAGTGAAAATTTACTACCTAAGGAAGTATTTTATTCCCTTTAGATACCTTGTGGCATCTTTGTTTCTATTCCTTTGCTTATATTCAGAATTCAAATGCTGATTGATATTCTGTCTGATGTTGTCAATGAGTAGGTTTTGTTGGCTACTGGTGGGGGTCATCTTGTCTACCTGGAAATTAGTGATGGGAAATTGAATGAAGTAAAACATGCACAGCTGGAATATGAGATATCTTGCCTTGACATAAACCCAATTGGTGAAAATCCTATCTATAGTACACTTGCAGCAGTTGGAATGTGGACAGACATAAGTGTTAGGATATTCTCTCTTCCCAATCTTGACATGATTGTTAAGGAGCATCTAGGTGGAGAGATCATCCCTCGTTCAGTTCTTTTATGTACCTTCGAAGGAGTATGTGGCTTAAGTTTATTATTTTCTTCTTTGATTAATTTAATTTATGATCTTCTAATCTTTGTCCACTCTTTTACAGGTTTCTTACTTACTCTGTGCCCTTGGAGATGGGCATCTTTTCAATTTCCTGTTAAACATCAGTACAGGAGAGTTGTCTGGTAGAAAAAGAGTCTCTCTTGGTACCCAGCCTATCACACTGCGTACTTTTGCATCCAAGAACACGACGCATGTATTTGCAGCATCAGATAGGCCAACGGTGATCTATAGTAGCAATAAAAAGTTACTATACAGTAATGTGAATTTGAAGGAAGTCAGCCATATGTGTCCATTCAATTCTGCTGCTTTTCCTGACAGGTACCATCTTCATTAGCTTCTTTACCAGTGTTTTGATGTTATCTTTGATATATTATGCTTCATTTCAAAAATTATATTCAGTAACCAAGGGAGATTATATAGTGTCACGTATGGCATATTAATTGTGCAATAAAAGCTCGAGTGAGTAATCAATCTCAAAGTGAAGTCAATGGGTTTGAGGCATGGTTATTAAGAGTCTCATGAGATAGAGTTTGTTGTTTATCAAGTATATCAATTGGGACAGGTTAAACCTCTGCCCTTAAGATACAAGGGGGCTTTGACAAACATGGACTGGTTGGATTGTTAACAACCATTACCAACAATTGTACAATGTCTTGGATATGTCCTAGATCATATCCAAGTAGCATCACTTCAGTACCATGGGGTATCCATAATCTGTAGTCTGTTTTAAATACTTCAAAATTCTGAGTAAAAGTAGTTCAATACTCTGTACAAATTTGGAGGTTTATCTTCTCTAGTTGCTTCTGCCTGAACTATATTTGGTCCTACTCCATTTAAGTTGGCAACATTCTTGAACATTTTAATTGAGGAGCACATTTTTTTCAAATCTTAGATTGTTGACATAGGTTATGAGGTGTACCTACAGGGTAATACAACCTATATGCTTAAACCTTTTCAGAGTCATCTCCATAGTATGATCGAATTAGAACCCCAATCTTTTATATCAAAGTTAGAAAATTCTTTTTGGGTTTTTACATCTCAGTATTTTTACGCAAAATAACCTTTGTGAGTCTAAATTACAGATAAGAAATACATATTAGAGAGAGAGTTGCCCACCGTAGGTTGTTCTAAATCTTTATCAGAAACAAAGGATGTTCTATTGACCCTGCTGTTCGGTAAGGAATCAGCCAAGCATTAGCTTTTTTATGAGTGTGCTGTGAAGAAATATTTATTGGTGCACACAGTTCCTTTAACTTGTGACGGACTTATTTTTAATTTTTTTTGAGCTATATTCAGCTCGTGATAATAATGGGTGAGTAATTAACTTCTAATGGAATATGAACTTAAATAACCCAGTAATTGAAAATGTATATGGGAGAGCAACTTCAGCCCAAGAAAGGCTTTTGGACCCTTTGTTACATTGTAATTGAGGATAGCTCAATTTGAGTAAGAATCTAGGTTTACTAGAGCACACGTGTTGGATAGCTTGAAGGAAATGGGTTGATTAGGTTGTAAACATGTTTTATTCTCCTATTATTGTAATACAAACTCAAGGGGTGGAAAAGGGGGATCTGTTACAGGATTGTGAAAAGTAAAAAAGATTTGTAGGATGGTTCATTTGTCTTCCTGTAAGTAGACTTGGCATCTCTTTTGTTTTAGGCATTGTAATTCATTATGAGTGCTTCTAGAACTATTCTTTGGGAGGCAATTATACTCTCAGATTTGAATAAAGCTCTAGGCTAAGGATAGCTTTATAGTTCTCATAGGCATTTTGAGGTGATGGCACACTTGGATACAGAGTAGGCAGGTTTTCCCTCTGATAGATGGTTCACTAGCAGAACTGCACTGTAGTGGGGGATAATCTTGTCACCTGGTAGAATTAAAAAGCAGAGTCTAGTGCTGAAGCTGAATATTGGACAATGAGTCAAGCTACATGTGAACCCTTTTTTTTTTTTTTTTTTTTTTGAAAAGTGACAAAGCTATAGTGAATTTATTTGCTGACAGAGCGTACTAGCAGATTTTGGAATCAGATTGGACAAGCCTACATGACTATTTTGTGATACTCAAGTAGCACTCTTTAGCACTCTTATTGCAAGCAATCCAGTATAACGTGAAAGGACGAAGCACGTAGATGTGGATTGCTGTTTTACCTAGGGAAAAAATCAATCCATATAAGTTGTCGCACTGTGTGTTTCTTCTAAAATCAATCAACTGATATGTTTGCAAAGCCTCTGAATGCCAAAATAATATAGGATAATTGTGGCAATGTGGAAATTGCCAATATGAATTCTGCAGCTTGTGTATGAGATGCTCATGAGTGGATTAACTTTTAATGTAGGGGTAACGCAGGTCCAGCTGGTAGTGGCAGTGCTATTTGTGATTACTTAGGGAGGATTAAGCTTGTACACTGTTTCTCTTGGGATTGTAGTCTCTACTGAGGCTGAACTACAAGCCCTTTCTCTTCCACTTTAGGTTGAGGGCAAGTTTCCAGTGGTTATTAGTTGAATTTCTAGTTACTCATACGCTCTCATGACTATGATGGGGTTATAGACTGCATTGATGTATGGTATTTGCTAAATTCAGTCCCTGCAAAGTTAATCAGGTGGTTGTAATGCTTGGACTTGCAGTTCTCAGCAACAACTTATTATAGGAGATTCATTTCCATTTGATCTGCAATAGTATTTTTAATTTTTCATGTTGTGCTTTAATCTTTTGTTTAACCTGATACATTTTTCTTTATTTGTTTCTCTTTTCCCTCTCTTAATGGATCATTCTCACCATTTTTTGAATAAAATAGTCTAGATTGTGAGAGAGGGAGAGAGAGAGAGAGGGAGAGTTTTGGCATACTTTTACATTATTTTCATACATTGTGAATTGTACTCGATGTTAAAGTTGGGTCCAAGTCTATCGAAAATGTCTAACCGACCATCCAAAATGTCTACCAACCATAGTATTTTTTCTAACACTGATCTATGAGGGACTTTTCCCACTCACACTCTCTTTCACATGAAAGCTTACATAAACAGACAAGGAACCTGAGACGTGGACAACACAAAAAGAATACAAACTAAATGAGGCACAAACTAAGCCCAGTAAGCCATGCATCCTTTGATACCATGTTAAAGTTGGGTCTTGGTACATCCAAACTAGCCAAGTAATAAGGTCATTTCCTAGCTAATACTATGATTTTCTTGACACTTATCTATGCAGGACTATTCCCATTAACAAGGAATTTTATTGTAAATACTTAATCAGTTTGCACAGAGGGTAAATCTTTATTTGATAAGGTCAGAATAGCTGTAAGAGAACTAGGGTCTGATAAATTAATCAGATGAACTTATGAAGTTTAATGAAAAGATCCCTGGTTTCTTTAATTTGAAAGGAATGTGTTGAGGTTGTTTGGTGAATCTGTCTAGGGAAATTTGTTTTTTAATTTTTAAATATATTATTTGTTGAGATTTATTATCAGCTGGTCGTATGTGTTGTTTTGGAATTTTTAAACCCTAAAAAGCCTCTAGACCTACAGCATTTAAACCCACAGACTAGGATCTGTAAATGAGAGAAGTGAAACAATGAGTATTGCTAGACAACCTAACACTTATCATCTGGTCTAAATGTTTAAACTTGGTTCTGTTATCCATTTCTTCTGTCCATTTGGTGATGACTGGATCAGTTTTACCAATCATGCTGAATATCTTTGAACTGTGCAAGAGAGGAACTTTTAATTCATATTCTTTTCACTTAGCATCTTGCGTGATTTTTAACTTGTTTTAATATATGCAACAGCCTTGCTATTGCAAAGGAAGGAGAACTCACGATTGGCACCATTGATGACATTCAGAAGTTGCACATCCGCACGATTCCTCTTGGAGAGTATGCTCGTAGAATTTGTCATCAGGAACAGAGCCGAACCTTTGCAATCTGTAGTTTAAAGTACTGTCAGACAAATAATATGGATGAGTCTGAAACCCATTTTGTGCGCCTCTTGGATGATCAAACTTTTGAGTTCATGTCAAATTATCCCCTTGATGCCTATGAGTGTGGCTGCTCGATCATCAGCTGTTCTTTTGCAGATGATAACAATGTTTATTACTGTGTTGGGACAGCATATGTTTTGCCTGAAGAAAATGAGCCTACTAAGGTAATGTCACTTTTCAGTAATTTATTGATTTTATTTGTACAAGGACAAGGAAGTTGGACTAAGGTCTAGTCAAAGTTAGCTGCACAGAATTACAGTTTAGAAAGGCAGGGTATTGACAAAATCACCTCTTGCTCTCTTATATTTCAAACAACATACATCTATATTTTCCTTCTCATATCTAACCTTGGAAGAGACAAATTTTATGCCATTAATTCCAAATCTAGCTGCTAAATTGGATTGGATGCACTAACGTTCATAGACTTGAGTCCATATTCCTTCTTTCCTCCACAAGATCTCACTATATATCTTGCATAATTTCCCGTTCCCATTGATGTGCTATTCCCTTTTTTTATTTTCGTGAACTCATGTGCATGATGAGCTTTTGTAGTCCATTTCTTCTCTTTTTCATAATTTTTTTTTTTTTACTTTTTGTGTTTGTCTTGATATTATAGGGCCGGATACTGGTTTTTCTTGTGGAAGATGGGAAGTTATCACTGATCACTGAGAAGGAAACAAAAGGTGCTGTATATTCACTTAATGCATTTAATGGGAAATTACTTGCTGCTATCAATCAGAAAATTCAGTTGTACAAATGGATGCTTCGTGATGATGGGTCTCGTGAATTGCAATCTGAGATTGGACATCATGGACATATACTCGCTCTTTATGTCCAAACTCGTGGTGATTTCATCGTAGTAGGTGACCTGATGAAGTCAATTTCTCTCCTGATGTATAAGGTATATCTTTCAATTGACCTTCCTCTTAGCTTAATGTAGACTTCCAATTGTGTAATAACAAAAAAATGTTTGGTGAAAATTTTCTTTTTGCTCAAGAATATTTGCTAGTTTCTTTATATATATATGTATAATATATATTTGCTACACTCTCTCTCTCTCTTGTATGCATTATTGGAATTATGATGTTACATGTCCTCCAGTTGGGGAATGGTTCGAGTTATCTGCAAATGATTGAGTTTAGAAGTTTTTTAAAGTGTCCTTGTACACCAAGTTTTGTTTCTGTATATGCTCATTGTAGTGTACAACATGCACATTATGTTTATCTTTTATCCCATGATTTATGATGTCCTACAATGTGAAGTAAAAAATATATCGTTTTATGCATTAGATTTATGATGCCTTTATCTGTTTATCTATGACAGGTTTGTGATCATGTCTGATATTGGGTCAGATATTGCTTACTTTGATTTGTTTATACGTGGTTTGACCAGTTGAGCCTGTTTGTTTCAGCATGAGGAGGGGCAAATTGAGGAGCGTGCACGCGATTATAATGCTAATTGGATGTCAGCTGTTGAAATCTTGGACGATGACATCTACCTTGGGGCAGAGAATAGTTTCAATCTCTTCACTGTCCGAAAGAATAGTGACGGTGCTACTGATGAGGAGAGGGGCCGTCTAGAAGTTGTGGGCGAGTATCACCTTGGTGAATTCGTAAACAAGTTCCGACATGGGTCCCTTGTCATGCGCCTTCCTGATTCTGATGTAGGTCAAATTCCTACTGTCATCTTTGGTACTGTCAACGGTGTGATAGGGGTCATTGCATCTCTCCCTCATGATCAGTATGTTTTCTTGGAGAAGCTTCAGTCTAACTTGGTTAAGGTCATCAAGGGAGTGGGGGGGCTAAGCCATGAACACTGGAGATCATTCAACAATGAGAAGAAAACCTCAGATGCCAGGAATTTTCTTGATGGGGATTTAATAGAATCATTCCTTGACCTCAGCAGAAACAGGATGGAGGAGATTTCCAAATCGATGGGGACATCAGTGGAGGATCTCTGCAAGAGGGTGGAGGAAATGACAAGGTTGCATTGATAACCTAGTTTGGGGTTTCTATGAGAAACAAATGAGCTCTGTGATCATCTGATAGAGGAAAGTGAAAATGGAAGATTAAAGCAAAAGCTACAGTACCTGATCTTGTATGCTCTATTGGGTTCATATGAGGAGATGATATGTCATTAAGCCTGGTGTTATGTGTAATTAGAACCTGGGTGAGTGTTAGGTCTGTAACTTGTTTTTCTTTTCTTCCTGTTAAATTACTTCGTGAATCGATGTATATCTTGTGAATTCTCCTATTTTTTTCTTCTTCTGAATATGAAAGCTAGGGAGAATAAGCTTTTGATCCATGCATGATTACTCGCAAAAGCCGAAATTTCTGTCTCGGTCGGGAATCATTTCTTCATGAGAAAGACAAAATCAAACCAGAAGTGCGCCATGAAAAGGATGCCCACGATTCCACGTCGCCAGAATACGCTCTAAGCCATTGCAATCTTCACTCGCTTTTTTCAAAATGCTCTGGTGCGCGCCATTTGTATTTTGGATGGTTGGATATATTCCAATCTAGTGGGCCCACTATTTAGAAATTAAAATATTTATTTTACATTTTTAGATATATTCTTTATTAATTTATTAATTTTTAAATCTCGATGTAATAATAATAATAATAATAATAATAATAATAATTTTTAATTTTTATGGACGGCCCCACCTTGCCTCCTCTAGTAAAAATAATTAAACTTGATTTGCCTTATAAACCTCTGTCCTTACATAAAATATTATTATTTAAATTTATAAATATCAATAAAATTAAAAATAATCCAATACCAAAAATCATTTACTCGGAAACATACGAAACGGTTACAATGAGATAGTGGTTGATTACTATATTAATTTACCATAAGATTGAATCAAGTTAGCCTTTTCACTGATTAAACAATAACCCATTAACCTTATTGGCCAACAATGTGATCCACTAACACTAGTTTTTTTAATTAACTAACAGAGCCCTATATTTAAAAAACCTTAAACCCTAAAATCTAACATATAAAAAATTAAAGCTATATTAAAGGTGGTACGGGTTTTTGGATCCTGTCGGTGCCACGTCGAAGTGCGAGTATATCAGTTTGTGCACTCCCACGTGACGCTCCCACGCTCCCACGTGGTTCTTGCCCTTATATCGTGTTTTTATTCGAAAAATCAGCGTATAATCTGTTGATTGGCAAACTTTTTTTTTTTTTAATCCGAATCGTGGTCGTCAATTCACGTTCTTGCTAATGACCCGGATGAAATGGACGGCTACTGTTGAGTCTTTTCTGATGGGTCCCACCGAGTTATAGTTTTCAGCGGTGACCCATATTTGGAAGTCAACTTCTCCTTACATTCTTAATTTTTTCTTTTCGTTATATTTTTCACGCCGGAGTGGGAAAAATGAGAAATCGCTGGAAACTTGGATTTGCTGAACCGAACGTTCCGGCGACTGTGGGGGCCACACTGGGCGGGCTTACATGATAGGCCGGGTTCATGAATTTGCTGGGTTGCCAGGATCAGCTATACCACCGGGAAAAAAGGGTGAAAACAAAGTCAAGGTGACAAGATCCAACTGTTCGGATTCCTATTTTCCTTATTTATCCTCTCGTAAGCAATGACGCTCCGTTGCCGTCTTCCCCTCTTGACTCGGTTCGACGGCTTCCACGTGCTGAGGAAGAAACCGAAGCAGAAGCAGAACAGCATTTAAAAGACACATCGTTAGGTTCTTCCACTGCGACATTCGCTCGTGTTGTCGACGACTCCGTAAGTTCATGTCCGTCTTTTAAGCTACCTTCTCTTTATGTATAGTAATTGTTTTTTAAAATTTTCATTGAAGTAATTTTTGAGGACCTTGCGTTCAAACTCGGATGATTTGGTTGAATAAACATGAGCGAAGGAATTCTGTTTGTCGCTCTGTGTGCTTCGTGGTTTTAGATGGTTTTGGAAGGTCTGCCGTCTGCATACTGGCGCCTTGCTATTGTTTGCTGGTCATAGATCGTATTTTGAGTGGTTGAATGGTGTTTGTGAGTGTGAAAGTTGCATCTGTAGAAGATTTTCTTTGATTTTTTGTTTGTTTTTAGTCATTGGTACATGTGAATCGAGAAACTAATCTACGTGCGTGCTTCATTTGTTTTGGACTTCTTCTGTCATTAGTCTCACTTTGCTCTCTCTCGTTCTGGTTAGTAATTTACGTGTGTTTTTAGTTGAGGAGAGTGGTTTTTATTGAATTTTCCTCTGCAGGTGACAGTTGTGGCTCTCGGTAGTTCACACTGCGATAGCAGCCAGACTATTGATTGAAACGTTTCGCTTGCAAGCCACAAGAAGAGGAATCTATTTGCTTTGAGTTCTGCGGAAATTCTGTGAAATCTCTCTGGACGAAAATGGTTTGGAAATTGGAAAACTAGACGAGTAACTGGTCCATTTCTTAGCAGATTACAAAATGGCTTTCAAGCCGCTAGTTTGGTACTGTCAGCCTGTTAAGCATAGCTTCTGGGCACATGCAGTAGAGTATGCCTTCGGTGCTTATACACCTTGTGGTATCGATACCTTGGTGATTTGCATATCCCATTTGGCTCTATTGGGCTTGTGCTGGTACCGTATATGGCGGATTAAGAAGGATGTTACTGTTGCAAGATTCCGGTTGAAGTCTCCTTACTACAATTATCTGCTGGGATTTTTGGCTGTATATTGTACTGCAGAGCCTCTGTTCCGGTTGATTATGGGCATGTCAATAACGAATTTGGATGGGCAGATCGGCCTTGCTCCTTTTGAGGTGGGTTTCTGTTGTTTTTTCTCTTTTTGGTTGGTTTATCTTAGTTTTCTTTTTCTACTTCTTTGCAACTTTTTTATTTCCAGTACCAGTATTCTGTTAATTGAATTGCTAATCATTAAAAAGTTGTCCTTCTTAACAACATCGGACTTGCTTGGTCTACTCAACGTTCAGTGTATTGGTGCTATCTGGATAAGATTTTTAATGCCTTAAAAAACAGAGACCTGTAATGTATCTTGCAAATAGGTGCAAGCTTTAAATGCTTCTTCTACATAACTTTGTAGATGAAACGATGATTAGCATGTACTAACTTGTTCTATGAAAGTAGGCTTAAGGGTTTTGTTTTTGCTTACATGTATTGAGGATTAATAGAAATTTCTCTTCCATCATGCAATTCTTTTGGACAAACTTACAAAACTATTTGAAATCACCAGCTCCTCAATATTCCTTTGAGGCATCACATGGACTTTAATGATGAAAAGATGCAGGACTAAAAGCTAAGATATGATTCTCAAAGGTGATGTGTGACTGTAGGACTTTTGGAGGAGTTGTAAGGCTTATGCAATTAGGCAAACCTGGTCTGATTTGGACAAAGGGTGCAACAGGACTAGTCTGGAGAAAAAATAATTTAACATATTAAATAATGTCCTCTGAAGCTGATGTATCCGTGAAGATAAAAGCAGCTTTATGGTGTCTCAGGATTTTTTTCTCTTTATTCACATATTCAACAACACACCCTCTTTCTGAGTTCGGTTTAAGGTGTCAATTAGCTTATGTCCTATTCAGGTTTAGAAGGAGTAGATTTCACAAAGGTGTCCATCAAGAAATAACGAAGGGATGCAAAACCAAACCTCTTTTGGATTGATAAAGTCCTGAACTGGGGAAAGCCCAACTTTATGATTTTTAACCAAGCATTGGGGCTTCTTCTTGTACTGGAGCTGTACATGCATTGTTCAGATGTTCTTCCATTTATCAATTAGACTGTTACATATTCTGATTATGGTTCACCGGTTGCTTGTTCCATAGGTGGTTTCTCTGATAATTCAAGGAATTGCTTGGTGTTGTATGCTAATTTTGATTGGACTGGAAACTCGAGTCTATATTCGTGAGTTTCGGTGGTATGTAAGGTTTGGTGTCATTTATGTTCTGATTGGAGAAGCTGTCATGCTCAATCTGATTCTCTCTGTGAAGGAGTACTACAGTCAGTGAGTTCTCATTCTCTTTAAATCTCCAGTATGTTTCCTTTGTGTTGCTGTCAAAGAGAATAACACTTTGCTGGTTATATTCCTGATGCAGAGCTGTTCTTTATTTATACTTGACTGAGATTCTTTTTCAGGTTTGTTTGCACTATACTGATTATTCTTCTTTAAATTTTCCTATTCTTATGTACTCATTTACTTGCTTTTCTTAAGCTTTCACATTATTTCTCCATTTTTTTCCTAACATATATGTTAAATATATGAAGAAAGGATTTTCCAGGGAAAAAAAGTGAGAATGGAGGTCTAGCAAAAGTTGGCTACACCCAATTGTTTTCTCTACTTCTCTTTGATATTTATGCTAGTTTGTTTTATTTTTTAAATGGATTTTTTTATGATAATACCGCTAAAGTTAGGTCTGATGTTTATTTCAAAATGACTTGCCAAGTTAAGAGACCGTTTTTCCCAACTAACAAAGCCAAAATATTTTTACTAATTGATCCATGTGAGACTATTCTTTAACATTCCCCCTCATGTGTGAGCTCTCTTTGTGGCTCCTACACATTGAGAGTCTAGGAGGACAATTGTGTACTTATACCTACTCTGATACCATGTTATAGTTGGATCTAGGTTCATACCAAAATGACTAGTTGAAGCTTGGAGACCGTTTCCTAACTAAATACCATATGATCTTTCTTGACACTTAACACCGTGGGACTATTCCCACTAACATTCCCCCTTATGTTTAGGTTTACACAAATGAGACGTGGACAATGCAAATGGGGTACAAATTAAAGATTGATGACCTGTCTCCGCTTGCCTTGAATGAAATTCACTCTTTAAAAAAAATGAAGACATATTTTAATATCATGTTAAAGTTAGTTCCACGTCCATCTCAAGATGATTAGCTAAGTTATGAAACCTCTTTTGCAACTAGTAAATCCAAGATATTTCTACTCATTGATCCATGTAGGGCTTTTCAACAAACACCATTATTAGCATGTAAGAATCAAGATTTGGGTGAAGGAAGAGGAGAAAATTGAGAGAAAAAGGAAAAAAGAGTAGAAGAACTTTCTCAAGAGCCTGAATGACATTCTTGGAAACTGTACACGAATTCTCAGACTCCTTAAATAAGTGTTTTGAGTTACAAATTACAAAAAATCCCCTATACACCAAATAAACCTTAATCTCCTTATATCTCCTTAACTACACATCCTATGTACATGCAAATTTAACCAGCTATAACTTAACACACAGAATAAGATTAAATAAAGAAAATTAACCACTGAAGTGGTAAAATGACCAAAGTACCCATGGATGTATTTTCTAACATAGCATTTTATCATTAGAAAGGATAAGATAATGAAAATGAAAATTGATATCAGTCAGGGACACATAGTAAAAAAATGGAATAAGAATGATGATTTTTAGTCATTATAATTCACATCTATTGACTTAAAATAGGTGCTCATAATTTACATGAACTAGAGAAATATGGGTCAGGTCTGATCATTTCAAATTCCTTCTGAAAGGGCTTCTTCGGACCATCTATTTTTCTTCCTTTTCTACAGGTTTTGTTTGGTGTCATGCTATTGGTTTATGTACCAGATTTGGATCCTTATCCTGGGTACATGCCTATTGTGATGGACATGTCAGCTGATAACACCGAATATGAAGCACTTCCTGGAGGAGAGCAGATTTGTCCTGAGAGGCATGTTAATTTATTTTCTAGTAAGTAGTAAGGAGGTCGTATGTTCTTACTTGCAGACACACACACACACACACATAATATATTTCTATCTGCTTTCAGAAAGCCATTTGTTGTTTCCTCTAGTACTCAAGGATTAATTGATATTTTCATAAGCATACTGCTTCACCATGTTGCATAATTGATACCTTTCTTTTGATGCGTTTCTGCTAGAAATATTTTTTGAATGGGTGACTCCCCTCATGCGTCAAGGCTACAAAAGGCCCATTAATGAGAAGGATGTCTGGAAATTAGATGAATGGGATAGGACTGAGACACTTATTAGCAAGTAAGACTCTTGCATTTTCCTTGTATACATAAAAAGGATGTAGTAACAGGTCTTCTCTATTCTACTTTTAAAATGATTTGTATATATGTAGGTTTCAAAAATGCTGGCTTGAAGAATCAAGAAAACCTAAACCATGGCTACTAAGAGCACTGAACAGTAGCCTTGGAGGGAGGTATGTTTAATGTGTCAATGCTTTCCATCATTATGGGTTTTTTTCATTTATACACTTGTATAATACACGATAAGATCCAAGTATACTTTTTTTTTTTTCAAATGACTAGGATACCAAATTTATGCATAGTTCTTTGAGTATTTGACATTTAGATTTGGATTTGAGTGTTAAAGTAACCATATTTTATGATTTTTTTTTGTAGATTTTGGTTGGGAGGCGTTTATAAGGTAATGAAAACTTCGTTAGTATTCCTCTTCTTTCTAATTATGTTTTTTGTTTGATTTGAACTTCAGTATCTTACATGTGCTATTAATTTTCTTCTCTGTTTTTCTTGGTTCACAATAAAAATTTTCATCATGCACAAAAAAAAAAAGTAACTTCTTACATGGATTTTAATGTGATAATTATCAACTTTAACGTCTATTGCAGCTTGGTATATACAACCAATTGATATATTTAAAATCTTTTTTATTAAGTAAACCTTACTGCAGTGTTGGCTGTTCTTTGACGGTCACTGACCGCATCCTTTCTTTGTTTTGTCTGATAGATTGGCAATGATGCTTCTCAGTTTGTTGGTCCAATTATTCTGAGCCTTCTGTTAGAGGTAAGCTTTTACTGAGTGTATTGATTGCCATACTATTTGTTTTGCCTTTTTCTTTAAATATTTTGATTTTTCACTCTTTCAAAGATTCGAAGACACAGGTTGAGTTTCTTTAAATAGATCTGTCTTTATCCTTTCTGCATATGCATATTAGGTCTTTATTGAGATTACTATTAGAATATTAATTTAGAGAAAGAAGGTAGTCAGGGAAGAAGATGAAAGAGGAAGGTAACAGGCAAGATGGACAAGAGACTAATTTTGTGAATATAGAAAGGATCTGTTTCTCTAGAACCCCTTGTTGTTGTAAACATCTTGCCAGTTGATTAGTCTTAGTTTGCTGAAACTTGCAGGCTAAAGCGCTTAGCCTGTAGCTTCCTCAGGCCTCATATACAGATCTATAGTGCATTGAACCAAGACTTGAACACCCGAATTGATAAAGACCTTTCACTGAATGGAGCGATTGTAAAAGTATTGGACATTCAGTAAACAATCCCTGAGCTCAGGTCATACAATATTGGGATCAGAAAAGGCACAGACAAAAGTCAACACAACAAAAAGATAAGACAGATGAAGGCCTTATGGATGAGCTGCGTATTGATGGAAAAGAAATTGTGCATGGTTAGAGAGGGTAGGGTTCCCCTATAAACCATTCGAGCTAAAATTGGTCATTTTTCCTACCCAGTTCGAACTATTTATGGGGGATGAGCAATAAGGGACCTTTCGTTTCATTTGCCATTCTATCCAACAGTTGGGGTTATCAAAAGAATTCTCTTTATTAGAAGAACTTGAAATTGGTCATTATCCAACTGCTATATTTGTAGATACACCATTGTTGGGTTCATCATTGAAGCTTTATCCCAAGTTATCAGCTGCATGAATCCACTTCCTCATTTTCCCTTATCCAACTGTACTCAGTTGCCCTTTAAATCTATAAGTAGGTATGGAATAAAATGTCAGATTGATCACTCACTAGTGAAACTTTGTGCACTATCAGTCTTTACTTCTTTAAGACGTTATTTAATGTGTTTTAATTAATTACTCCATCTGTAGTTGCACATATATTATTGTCGAAAGAGTCTTTATGTCAAAAGTTTCACTCACTATTCGGAGTTGTATGAATCTATGATTTGGTGACATGAATATTTACGATGAAAAGCATCAGGACTGCAATAACAACTTTAGGATGGTAGATGGATGTTCCAATCTTGTCGCAATTTATTTGCTGTAAAAAAATGTTAGAACAGAAGTATCTCATGCTGTATGTATTAGAAACTTTGTGAATCTTAAATGAGGGAACTTCTACTAAATTGAGATTTTTTATTAGAATTACTAGTCCAAAATTAAAAAGGAGTTCCCATCAACCTGTATTTCTTTTACCTCTCTGCTTATTTGATTGTTTGAAGTGTTTCACCTTCCTTTTTTACGTCTGTCTTTTTGTACTTTTGTTTGCATCTTTTCACACAAAATTTTATGATGGTTTGTGAACTCATTTACAGTCCATGCAACGAGGTGATCCAGCTTGGATTGGTTACATCTATGCCTTCTCCATCTTCTTGGGAGTGGTATGAATAGAAGCCTATCTCCAATTTTCTTGATCTTTGAAAAGTTATAATCTTTAAAAAACAAACAAAGATTCATTTAATAATTCAAAAATACCTTTATGTCTTACTATACCACATTATTTGTTTATTTTTTGCATATTTAAAGAATCTGCTGAAATAGAAGCTGAAATAGACATCAAGCGGGGAAGCATACAGAATGAAAAATGTTTAGAAGTGGAAGGAGAAAGTTTTAAGTCATTCAATAAATAATGCTAATAATAACTATAATAATAATTGTAGTAGTAGTAATAATAATAATAACAATAAAAATAAAATAATTATAATAACAATAATCACAGATAATAATAATAATAGGCAATAACAGTAATAATGATAATAATAGTAATGCTGATAATAAAAATAGCAATATTAATAACTATAAACATATTGAAGAGAAGGAGAAGAGGAATGTAATCAATTATCATATATTATCTGTTATTGTTGTCCTTATTATTATTCAAAATACAAACCTTTATGAAAGAAAGAAATTCAATATCTAAGAATACGTAGCAAGATATCTACGAGGATATATGTATTCAACAAATTGAATAGGTAATAGGTATCTCTCAGATGCTGAGATTGTTATTTCAGAATCAATGCAGTGGCAGAAGCCTTTACTGCTTACAATTCGGTTTGGAGTCATAAAAGAGCATCTCAACATCATGCTGGAGTAAGAAGCCTGCAAAATTTGAAAAATTCCACCATACACCTGGAGACTTATCAAGATGTGAAAGATGCTAAAACAACAATTAACAAAAAGTGGGAGTCATGTTACTGATATTAGTGGTTATTTCTATTATAGCCTTTCTTTGTTGTACATTTACTGTGGGTGGTAGGTGCAAAAATTTAATTTTCTTCTCCTTTTCAGTTCTTGGGGGTCCTTTGTGAAGCTCAGTACTTCCAGAATGTCATGCGTATTGGTTTTCGGTTACGAGCAACCTTGGTGAGCATGCAATCCATGCTGTCTTCTTCTTGAATGTTTATCAAACACTTTTCTTACATTTAAAAAAAAAAATCAGAATCAAACATATGTCTTCAGGTCATATTGCATTTCGGGTTACTCAGAATTTTCATCTTTGGTACTCCAGGTTGCAGCTGTATTCCGGAAGTCATTGAGACTAACACATGAGGGTCGCAAAAAGTTTACCTCTGGAAAAATAACAAATTTGATGACAACAGATGCTGAAGCACTTCAGGCATGCTCTTTTCGCGATACTAATAATGCTTTTCAGAACATTTGAATCTGGAGATTTTAATTTTAATTTTATTTTGCATACTTTCAGATGGTCTGTCAGCAGCTTCACAGCCTGTGGTCAGCGCCATTTCGCATCATAATCTCTATGGTCCTCCTGTATCAGCAGCTTGGTGTTGCTTCACTTTTGGGTGCATTAATGCTACTAATTATGTTTCCTTTACAGGTGGAGATGCTTCCGTTGCAGTTTTTTTAGTATATAATTGTCATCTTTTCTGTTGGTTACTATGATCCATTTTTTTTTTTATAATTTGGTCCCTTTCAGTCATTATTCTTGTCAAATAAGTTGTTTTAGCATGTTCTGCTTAAACATATTGCTGTAATGTACATTTATGAATGTCCCCTAACTGAACGGGATCAGGTATGTCCAATAAGATACAATGCCCCTTCTCCACCCTTTTGTTAGTGAACTTTTCTGGTATAGTGCAGCTTGGAACTAAATATGTTTTTTTCTGGTATTTGGAATCAGCTAAATGGACTGGATAATTTCTGCTAGACTTAAATATCAGCTTATATAATAAGAATGCCTGTGTGGATAAATACCTACCCATGATAGAGAGACAAACTCGTCTCCTCCTTTTTTGTGTCCACAATGTATTCGATGTAATTTTATTATTGGGTTATATATTAGAGACACTTTTTTTGCAGTCAAGGAAAAAGAGAACACCTCTTTCCTAGATTACTCTGATCGTCATTTCCACATATCCTTTAGTGATCTCTTTCCTACTTCTGTTGTCTTCAGACATTTATGATAAGCAGAATGCAAAAGTTCTCAAAGGAGGGTTTGCTACGTACTGACAAGCGAATTGGCCTCATGAATGAAATCTTAGCGGCCATGGATACAGTAAAGTATGTTTTAGCTTCCTCTTAAGTTCTTTTTAAAGTGATGACGTCTGAGCTATCATACTGACTTCGGGTTGGTGACATAATTGGGTACAGATGTTATGCATGGGAGTGGAGCTTCCAGTCTAAAGTTCAAGCAATCAGAAATGATGAACTCTCATGGTTCCGAAAGGCACAACTACTGGGATCGGTAATGTACAACTACAAACTTGATCATATTTCTTCATCATATGTTATGATTTTGTGTTGCGATCAATCCTATGATAGACCTGTTGATCATGTTGATTCTTATAATCAGTATAAATTAGGTATGCGATTGTATATTGATTTATTCAGGCTGATGGCTTGAACTGCAGATGAATATGTTCATTCTAAACAGCATTCCAGTTGTTGTGACTGTGACATCATTTGGACTGTACACGTTATTAGGGGGAGACTTGACACCTGCAAAAGCATTTACTTCACTCTCACTTTTTGCTGTGTTGCGCTTCCCTCTGTTCATGTTGCCTAATTTGATAACACAGGTGCTATATTCTCACCCCTTTCTTTGCTGTTAAGTTCTTCTTTAGTTCCTTGAATGTTATGGCTCTTTTTTCAGCATTGGAGCTTCAGATGCATATGAGGCCATAGCACACCTATGACTGATTGTTAAGAATCATTTTACTTCATGAACATAGTTTTTTCTTTGACTTGAGGAATATGCATTCAATTACCTTTCATGTTGGTGTATACCAGTAATATATAACTCCTTCAGCACCAGCTGGAATGTCATTTAATGAGTCAATAATCTTATCTTGTTGATATGGGATGTTTCACTAGATTTTTTTGTAGCTTTTGTATTCTTTCATGGCTACCTGAAGTTGCCAGGAAATCGATTATTTTTCTTTATTTTGTTCTACTCCTCTTCTTATTGAAAACTGACCATTTTCCTAAAAAAATAAAAAATTGAACAATATCTTGAATGCTTAATCAATTAAGTAAAAATATCATTTTGTTTAAGTTTATTATTTTGTCACTTGATCTCAATGATATGTTTTGAATAATATAGACCTAGACACCACCTCAACCCACATTGGGGGCACAAACACATCACCATAGGATTGAACAGCACCAGAGGCCATTAACTAACTGGTTAAACCATAACAATTAAAGAAAACACTAACCTGGTTGTTCTGTTAGAATTAAAAATTTAACCTTCAGTCTTCTCCAGAATATGGATGTAGCGCAGAAATTTTTTACCAGATTTATTTAAAATTAAAGAGAATATGGATGTAGTGCTGAAAAACTCGACCAGATTTATTTAAAATTGATCTGATACCATGTAAAGTAGAATAAATTGAGAGGAATGGAATAGAAAGTTAAAGAGAAGAGATAAATTGAGTGGAGATGAGAATATAGCTGCAACAGAATTTTGGTGGTCTTGATTAGGAGTCACACTCGACCTTGATTTCTTTTATATTCACTTAAGCACTTTCAGAGAAAATTACTCAAATATCTCTCCTGATTATTACTTGTTCAAAAGTGTTTTTGGTAAAAAAATACTAAATAATGACACATCTAAGCACCACAAGAGAGGGACTATAGCATCCAATTACCCACAGTGAAAAGTCATTAGTGTCATTAGAACTTTATCATTGAATAATATGGTTGTTTGGTCACTCAAAAGAGAAGAATTTCATAAATTTGTAGTGAAAAGAGGAGATTGATAGTATTACTCTTCTTTTACCAGGTAGTAAATGCAAATGTTTCATTGAAACGTTTAGAAGAGTTATTCCTGGCTGAAGAGAGGTTTCTATTGCCAAATCCGTCTATTCAACCTGAGCTTCCAGCCATCTCAATCAAGAATGGAAACTTCTCTTGGGATCCAATGGTCAGGAGTTGTCTGGTTTATCTTCTTCTTGCATTTGTGGCTTAATATTTGTAACCTCTTCTGTTTCTCCATTTCTTTGTAATATAATTTTGTTCTATTGAACTGTTTCAGGCTGAGAAACCTACATTGTCAAACATCAATTTAGACATTCCAGTTGGTAGTCTTGTTGCCATTGTTGGCGGTACTGGAGAAGGAAAGACTTCTTTGACCTCAGCCATGCTTGGAGAACTCCCTCCATTGGAAGGTTCAAGTGTCATCCTGAGGGGGAGCGTGGCATACGTATCACAAGTATCCTGGATCTTCAATGCTACTGTAAGCAACAATCTGCCGAATGGGAGTCGAGGGTCTTGAAGCAAACTTAATTTTGTAGTATAGCATATATTTATTGCTAATTGTTTGTGTGGTAAGAATTCCCATTTGGGATTCTGTTGGTTTATGAAAAGGTGTGGCAGTAGGCTCCCAAATGACTAATGATTTTGGGATGGAACTGACCCAAACTTAACATTGTATCAGAGATAGGTTTGAGCCTAAGCTTATCCATTTGTCTGTTTTGTGCCCCTTCTGTATGGTTTAAGTAGTAGGTCCATCTATCTTTTCTATCCAACATAGACGTGAGAGGGGTGATAGAGTTTGATATTTTCTTGAGATTCTACTGGTTCATAGGTTAGGTAGTAGGCCTGCTCCGTGACTAGACATTTTGGGATGGAATTGTTCCTAACATTAACACTGATAATTTACATCTGGCTATGGACTGCTCAAAACTTGTTTTCTAACCCAAAACCGTGTGCTCTTACAGGTAAGGGACAATATATTGTTTGGATCTGTTTTTGATTCCTCAAGATACAAGAGGGCAATTGATGTTACTGCACTGGAGCATGACCTTGAGATACTTCCAGTAAGTTCATTTTTCTGAGATGTCCATGCATCAACAGACAACCATAAGCTAATGCCACTGGTTTCTTACCCATTTATGTTAGGGGGGTGATCTCACGGAGATTGGTGAAAGGGGAGTGAACATTAGTGGTGGTCAGAAGCAAAGAGTCTCCATGGCTCGCGCTGTATACTCAAACTCTGATGTGTACATATTTGATGATCCTTTAAGTGCATTGGATTCTCATGTTGGTCGACAGGTATATATGTAGTTCTTAATTCTATTTTTCTTTAGCAAATTGCTACTCACAGTCATAGATAGAGGTTGGTTGTCATAAATATGATGTCAATGCCTTCCCTCCAGTTTCAATGTTGAGGACTTGGGGCTGTATGGCAGAAACCAAGTGTTCATGCTGTCCTAATCTTGGTATCAAATATATTTCCAGGTTTTTGAAAAATGTATCAAGGATGAACTACGGGGAAGAACCAGAGTGCTGGTTACAAATCAACTGCATTTTCTCCCCCAAGTGGATAGGATTATTTTAGTTCATGAAGGTTTGGTAAAAGAGAATGGGACCTTCGAGGAGTTGAGCAAGAATGGGGTGCTGTTCCAGAAACTTATGGAAAATGCGGGGAAGATGGAAGAAAATGTAGCAGAAGATGAAGTAGGAGAAGTTGATGTCGAAAAGACCAAGAAGCCTGTAGCCAATGGTGTCCCCAACCAGGTGGAAGATGGCTTATCAAAAAGTGCAAATGGTTCAAATAAAAAAGAAGGGAAATCTGTTCTTGTCAAGCAAGAAGAACGTGAAACAGGTGTTGTTAGCTGGAATGTGCTTATGAGGTAACAAATTCTGTTTACTAGTTCCATAGGTATTTACAGTTATAAACTTGGGCTCGACATGGTACTTTGCTCTTTTCTTCTTTATCATGCTTTAGATGCAAATGAAGTAGTTGTGGTTCTTTTCCTTCTGAAAGTTTCATGAATGTTGTGTCCATCTTTCCGGTTCACGTTCTTTCTTTTTGTACTCATTTTTATTAAATTTCTCAAAGATTCTATTGAATCATTATTTCTTAGAATTTAGCCAATTCTTTAAATTTAAGTTGTGCAAATGCATGTTTGTTGAGCATGCAATTTTCAAAGTGTACTTCAGGTGATATTGTTCATATATTTTATTTCAGGTACAAAAATGCATTAGGTGGGGTATGCGTAGTCATGATACTTTTCGCTTGCTATATCCTTAGTGAAGTTTTACGAGTTTCGAGTAGCACATGGCTAAGTGATTGGACAGATCGAAGCGCTGAAAAAAGATATAGCTCTGGTTTCTACAACCTGATTTATGCAGTTCTTTCTTTTGGCCAGGTGAAAGATTTGAATTTCTTTAATTTGGCTTCTAATTCTATTACTTTTAAGGTAACCGATGTCTGGTTCTTTTGCTGATTGAAGCTTTTCTTCATTTTTTTTTCTGTATCAAGGTGCTGGTGACATTGCTAAACTCTTACTGGTTGATTATTGCAAGCCTTTATGCTGCCAAAAGATTGCATGATGCCATGCTTGCCTCAATCTTAAGAGCTCCTATGGTATTCTTCCAAACCAATCCAATTGGAAGGATTATCAATAGATTTGCAAAGGATCTGAGTGATGTAGACCGCCAAGTTGCTGTCTGGGTTAACATGTTTCTCAGTCAAGTGGCTCAACTACTATCAACTTTTGTACTGATAGGCATTGTGAGCACCATATCTTTGTGGGCCATAATGCCACTACTGATTTTGTTTTATGCGGCTTATCTTTATTATCAGGTTAGTATGGGTTCTTTTCCTGTTTCCAAAATAAGGTTTGACTTCAGCATCTCATGAAAAAGGAAAAAAATTAATATAAATTGGGGTACTATGAATGATGTTGCAATTTAGAATGATAATACTGAGGTGGCTGCTAAAAATTGGAACTCCTGAGAGAATTACTTTTCCTTTCCCTTAAATCTACTTGAGTTCGTCTATTTTGTTATCTTTATAACTTATTATGATTTGCAGAGTACTTCTCGTGAAGTTAAGCGATGGGATTCTGTTACTAGGTCACCTGTTTATGCTCAATTTGGAGAGGCTTTAAATGGCCTATCAACAATTAGGGCTTACAAGGCATATGATAGAATGGCCAGCATTAATGGGAAATCGATGGACAATAATGTGAGGTTTACTCTAGCTAACATGAGTGCAAATCGTTGGCTTGGTATTCGGCTGGAAACACTAGGTGGCATCATGATCTGGTTAACTGCCACTTTTGCTGTCATGCAAAACCATCGTGCAGAGAATCAAATGGTATTTGCAGCAACAATGGGTTTGCTTCTCAGTTATGCGTTAAATATTACAAACCTCTTGACAGGTGTCTTGCGTCTTGCAAGTCTGGCTGAGAACAGCTTAAACTCTGTTGAAAGGATCGGTAATTATGTAGATCTGCCTTCTGAAGCCCCACTTGTAATTGAAAACAATCGGCCTCCACCAGGTTGGCCTTCTGCTGGGACAATCAGATTTGTGGATGTTGTTCTGAGGTACAGACCAGAACTTCCTCCTGTTCTCCATGGTCTGTCTTTCAGTATTTCACCCAGTGAGAAAGTTGGGATTGTGGGAAGGACAGGGGCTGGGAAGTCTAGCATGTTGAATGCATTGTTTCGCATTGTGGAACTGGAAAGGGGGAAAATTTTCATCGATGAGTGTGACATTTCAAAGTTTGGCCTGGCAGATTTGCGTAAAGTTCTTGGTATTATACCCCAGTCACCTGTTCTCTTTTCAGGTATTTAGTTCCTCTATATGAATATATTATCTATTTGATATGATCATCAGCACAGAAAATGAAAACATGTTGTTCTTTGTATAACTAGAAATCTTGTCTTATTTTAATTTTCTCCATCTCAAAGGATCAGGTATATTTCTGTGATAATATCATTTAGAAATTTGCACGGTGATTGGCTTACTCGGTTAAAAATATATTGTTAGAACTGAATTTTCTTATGGTCTCCATTCTCTTCCTTTCCAAATGATTGAGCCTAGATTTCAGAAAATGTCTAATTGGGGTGTAACCTCCCCATCCATCTACCCTGTTCATAAATTATTTTGTATTTGTCCACTAAATTTTTAGCTTACACATTCAATGTGGGATTGGCTTTTGCAAGCCTGGAATTTTAAGGTTTAGCCCCATATTTTTTCTTGTAGATATTTCTTTAGTGCTTTTTTTGTAACTAGTTTCAATTGTCATTGACTATCTGGTAGGATCTTCTGCTGTTACCCACTACATAATTTCACAGTATTGGGCTTTGGTTTGAGCACCATTTCCTTTATGAATTTACCAATTTATACATAGGAGTAATAAATTGATGCACATCTAGGAACGATTCGATTTAACCTGGATCCCTTTAATGAGCATAATGATGCTGATCTTTGGGAGGCTTTGGAGAGAGCACATCTAAAGGATGTGATCAGGAGGAACGCATTGGGTCTTGATGCTGAGGTAAAAGGGGAACTTCAATAAGAAGTAATTAAACTTTTTCAAATGAGTGCTGGTAAAAAAAAATTATAATCATTAATTAGAATTTCTTCTCTTGGTGTCTAGGTATCTGAGGCTGGTGAAAATTTCAGTGTTGGGCAGAGGCAATTGCTCAGTCTTGCCCGTGCACTACTTAGGAGATCAAAGATCCTAGTTCTTGATGAAGCTACTGCAGCTGTTGATGTCAGAACTGATGCTCTTATCCAGAAAACCATAAGAGAAGAATTCAAATCCTGCACCATGCTCATCATTGCTCATCGTCTGAATACCATTATTGATTGTGACAGGGTTGTTCTCCTTGACGCTGGTCAGGTATTATGATTGCTCACTGTTTTCTCTCAATGAATTCTAGTAGTTCTATTAATTAGCTTCTGAAGATCTCAGCCATTCAATTTTAGCATCCTTTAGGGAAAACACTTTGTGCAGCTACTCGTAGTATTAGCAACCTTCCCACGTGTGAGATTAGATAAGATGTAAATAAGTAAACACTTATCTTAACTTGTCTCTTATGTCAAAGAAAATTAAACTAAGTATCTTCACCATGTATATTTGAACTATAATAATGAATTTTGGCTGTGGCTATCCATAACGACCAAAACTCTCTTTTCCTAGGTTCAAGAATTCGATACCCCTGAAGAGCTTCTATCAAATGAAGCAAGTGCCTTCTCCAAGATGGTTCGGAGCACTGGAGCTGCAAACGCTCAATATCTGAGGGTAATTGTCGCATTCTTTTTTTTTTATTCAATTTGATTTTCTGTTTACTTTGAATTATTTTTATTTTTTCCTAGGGAAGAAATCTTAAGAATCCTTTTCAGTTTCTCGATATCATTTGCATTCTAAATTGTTCAGAAGACTCTCATAGCTTAATTTTCCTATGGCTAATGAAGACAAATAATTGTTGCTAGAAGAGGAATTACTGTATCAATAATTTAATACATACATCTTTCTAATATTTTTTTTATGCTGCCCAAACAATGTACAGAGCTTAGTTGTTGGGGATGGTGAGAACAGATCAAGCAGAGAAAAGGCCAAGCAACAAGAAGGGCAGAGAAGATGGTTGGCATCTTCCCGCTGGGCTGCCGCTGCACAATTTGCCCTCTCTGTCAGTCTTTCATCTTCTCAAAATGACCTTCAGAGTTTGGAGTTTGAAGATGATAACAGTATCCTTAAGAAAACAAAAGATGCAGTAATCACTTTGCAAGGTGTTTTGGAAGGGAAGCATGATGAAGCTATTGAAGAGACCCTGAATCACCACCAGGTCCCCAAAGAAAGATGGTGGTCATCTCTCTTTAAAGTGGTTGAAGGTATGGTTACTGTTGATGTCATTACCAGTGGTTTGATCTAATTGTTCATTAGATACCCTTCTTTGATTTATAATTTAGCAAGTAGCTCAGTTTTTTAGTGTGAAATTTGCAGTTCCCAGCTATGTAATTGTAAAACATTTTTTTCTTCAGGTCTCGCTATGATGAGCAGACTGGCTCGCAATAGACTTGAACAACCTGGAGACTTGTTAGCTGACAAGTCTGTAAACTGGGACAACTTGGAAATAGAGTAGAAAGATAACAATAAAAGGAGCATCCATTGGAAGCAAAATGAAAGATAGGGAAGCCGTGACCTGTCTGGAGGGACCAAAGGTATGAGCATATATCAGCGATCTTTGCTTACATTTCTACTCCAGTTTTAAGGAGAAATCTGTAATGGTATGCAGCCACTTGTTTGTTCTCTCTAAGCCCAGAGCACAAATGGTCGTTTGTGTCGTCGGTGCGTTTGTTATTGTGAAATAATGGAAGTAAAGAAGATTGAGGGAGACGAAGGGAGGGGGCAGCCGCAAGGGAGCCAAAACTCACTTAAACTCACTCGAACCTTTATAACTCCTTCATTACACATCCTAATTACATGAAATTTGAGTTACATAAACTTTCAAACATATTGAATAAGATAAGATTATTACCAAAATACCAGTTACTTAAGTTCCAGCTTGTTACAACAGTTTTCAAATTCTTTTTTCATAATTATATCTATCACAAAATAACAATCGGTTTTTATGTGCTCGGTTCTTGTGAAAAACTAGATTTCTAGCGATGAATCATGTGTCTATTACTCTTATACAATTATGTAATATATTGCTTAAACACTTTAGAATTTCAATTAAAGGCCTTTGGAGTAGGAGAATCACCGGAAAATAGACAAGAGGGCAGGTGCGGGTCCAATCTTGACGGCGTCTGCTCGAGGTTGAAGTTCTCTCATGTAAAGACAAAACACAAAAAAGTAGCTACAACGAGTACACTACTCTATAACGCTCTAATTTGTAAGCATCAGGCAAACAAACTCGGTTTTTACGCCCTTCACCTGCGACAGCCCAATTGCAATGGTTCCCTTCTGTCAACTTTCACTTCTCAGCCTCGATTAAGAAAAACGTTGGTGCAGGACCATGGCAGCTCTCTTGCTTTTGTTGATCTTTCTGCTATATCAGAACTGGGTCCACGAGTGTCTCCTTGTTCCTCTACTACTCTTTTAAGAGAGAATGCCTCTACAGAGTCCACACCTTTTACCCTGTTAAGTCTCTGAAAGCCTCTGCGTCAGTGCAGAATTACAGATTATCCTAAACTGTCCTACAAACACATGGGCAGCCACGAAAAAGATCATGAACTTTGACGGCCCCACCACAAGAAAATCGTCAGCCCTAGCTCGAACAAGATGAATTACTTTCCCAGGACTGAAAATTTTTCCTGATGGGCTAACAATTTTTTCTATTTCAGTATAGAAAAGGGTATTCTCTTCCTGCATCCATTTCGGTTCTATAGACCGCAAACACAAAGCAGGGAGCAGATAAAGGAGTAACTTGACAAACAAACTGATCATCTTAACATATCAAGCCATTACCACCAGAAGTAGCAGCCCCTATTTACCCCAAAACGATTGGCGATGTGGGGAACAACTAATGAATCCATAAAGCCATCATTCACCATTATACTTACAGCCCCAAAACCAGATGACGGGAGGAATAGCAGCTGTTGCAATTACAACAACAACCTCATATGACTTTCAGCAGTCCATTTACAGCCTCAAATGCTTGAAGATACCGATTTCCAGTTTCTTCCCCTTTCTCACCACAGCATACTTCTGAATACTGCTTTTATGTGCAAAACTTGGAACCTAAACCTCAGCTTTGTCCAGGTTGGAGTTGTACGGTCTCATCTTGTCGATTTGCTGGCCGGGCTAGTCCATGGATTGCTTCAAATGCTTGAGCACATACACTTGAGAATCCTGACAAAGCCTGGAAGACATTGGGGAGACATGTGTTTAGATTGTTCAGGGTCATGGCACGGCTAAGACGAACAGAACTCAGATACTTGGACTTCTCATCTTCAACATTTTTCATGAAGGCCTCCACTTTTGCACGTTTAATTGATAAAGGATGATCCTGGCTCAGAATAGAAGAGGGGTTTGCAGATGGGTCTTCATTAAACTTTGTCTCCATCTTGCTTAGCAAATGCAGTTCCTTTTCAAGCCTTCTCTGGAGCTTGTCAGACTTCTTGTGCAATTTCCTTTCTTCAACATGCTGCAAGACTATGGAGTGGATGACTGATAAGAAGCTCTTAATGGCTTCAGCGGCTACCTGTTAAGAATTAAAAAGATTCATGCTATTTTAATCATTGGATAGTTACTCCAACAACGTGCAAATCACTGTAGAGATAAGGTTTTTAAATATTTCATGAAATTGATCCCGGTAAGTTGTTAGGATCAAAGATTTTTTTTTTTAGGCTATTTCATGTAAACAGTCAATTTTTACTTGAATATGCAAACGATGCATTTCCATGTCTCGACGTGTCATCTTTATTTTTATTCTCAGGTTTCAGCATTCCAATGAGTACATGTATTTATACTAGTGATAAATATCAACTCGCTAACCGACCATTCGTGTCATAGTTCTCTCAGGTCAAGATCTGCAAGCTCCATTGCTAGAAATTACAAGAACTAGTAATCAACAATGTTGCCTGCGAAAAGTCACATACCTTGTCAGGTAACCTGTCAAGGGCAAGCTGCCACTCTTCACAGTGGGCATGGATTTCAGATGAGTCTGAAGGTTGGCTACTGGGAAGGAAGACAGTGAGTTGGACCCAACGATTGAGGGCCCGCACATAATCACGTTGAGATTTGAGAAGATTACAGAATGAGTTATACCATGATGTCACCTCAGCTTCAAGTTGGGATGTGGCCTGTATGTGGTAATCTGATGTCGGTTCAGTACTAGGATAATTGCCAATATTGTTCAGCTGCTGAGCAATATGGTTTTGAACCTGATGGCACTCATACATTGTTCTCCACACCTGCATGAGCCTGTAAACTGGTAATGATTAACTCTCAAGAGCATGGAAGAGCCAAAAGGATGCAAAGATTTTTGTATGGCTTTGAGAGTGTTTGGAAACAGTATAAAATCATGCCTATATCAAAATAATTTCACATATCTGCCTTTACCCGGAAGACAATTCAACAAGTTGTGGATACAACTCTTCATCCCTGAGTTTCACTATAGATAAACACGTTCTATTGATACAATGTTGCAGAAAGCTGATCTCAGATTCCAAAATCTCTATACACGATCGGGTGCTCTCAGCCCCTGCCTGATCATGCTCTCCAGCTTCTAGTTTCTGTAATAATAAGGTTTTCTTCTCATACTGCAATTGAGCAATGCCTTCCTCCTGCAAAGCAAACAGTCATTCAGACACCTTGTCACATGTTATTGATAGTTAAAAAAGAATACAGGCATAAATTTGGTTGACAGTTTGAAGAGCTCATCCTTGAGTATTGGGGAATATAAATTGAGTATGGACTGAAGTGCAAAACTATGGAGTGCAATCAACAAACCTGGGGGGTGAGACCAAAACATAATCGAAATGCTTGTTCATCTAGGTCTTTCGCTAGTTCATTGCAATAGAAAATTACCTTAACTCTCTCATAGAGACTCAGCTCCTCAGCGTAAAGTTTGTCCAGTGTTTCACAATGGGCACCAGGTTTGCAGGCCTCCCCAGACGTAAGAAATTCTACAGAATCTCTGCTGGACTGAAGTGACTTTGAAGACCAGCTCCAAGACAATGCACTGAAGACTTTAGCAGATTTACAGCTCCTTCCTGTAGATAAAAGTATAATTCTCAAGTATTTGACCAAATCTCCAGATGGAATCATTTCCCTAATGCTTTCCAAATGAATTCTGTTTCTCCTTTAATTAGTTAAGAAAACAAATGAAGACTTAAAGATGAGCATGCCAAAATATTACAACTAAAGAATTGGAATGAAGTTCCAAGGAGGACATGTGACTCTATATTCATGTGTAATTTTTCAAACTATAATGAATGGCATCATCCATTTTGTGGACCTTCATTACAGTTACAACTAAGTATAAAAATCAAAAGCAAAACATTAAGGTAATAATAGTTATTCAAAATTGAGAGATAAAAGCAAACAAATAGGCAGCTGCAACAAAGATAGCTAATTATCAGCATCAATTCTGAAGGGTCATGGTCAGGCAAGAAGCAAATTTGACTAGACGGTACAATTTGTGCTATTCAAAATAGAAGGAAGAAGCATTTTATTTTGTACATTTATGAACATATTTTTTTCTGAAAGCTGGACAAACAGCCGTCTCACTTCTCAATGAAAAGAGTCCTTAAATTCACAACAAATCCCAAAATGACAAAGCGCAGGAAAGTCATTAGTTTACCAAACATGTTGAGCATTACATGCAAATCTATGATCCTAGAAAACAATCCAGAGTTTTGCCACAAGCTTTTGCACGAGATGGGTAAAATCAGTGACCAACCCTGGTCCAGCCAAGAGAACGGCCAATATCACCAATAGAAAGTTTCACAGCACAACAACAAAGCGAATCAGAAAGGGTTTTCACATAAAATTAGACTATCCACCATTTTACCTTTGACAGCCTACTAATACTGGCCTTGAAAGAGTTTCCACAAACTTCTTATACCAAAAGGTCCAGGAATACATGAGTAACTCAAAGACACGGAAAGACTATCCACCATTATATTTTTGACAGCCACCTAAACTTCTTATACCAAAAAGTTCAGGAATGCATGATAACTACCCACTAATGAACAGAAAACCTGCAGATGCTCCCGATCTTAAGGAGACATAAAAGCACAGTTTTGGCTTCATGTGTCCCCTCAGTGTTATGCTCATGTAGCACATGCTAAATGACATGTCAAATTGATAATCTACCAAACAGATAAAAATAAATACACAAAACTAATCGAACAAATAAATAGGCAAGCATTAGTACAAAGAAGATCATCCTGTTCCCTGCTTTTAGGAAAAACTGTTAAAAGGAAGATACTACAGAGAGTCCAACAGAGTATTAATTAACATCATAAAAAAATCCTGAACAAAGGAAATTTTCTCCAAATGTATTAGATGATTTCCCAAGACTATATTAAAACAAGTCTTAGACAAATGTGCAAACGGATCCAAATGGAGAAAAGAAAGTACCCTTCGATTCTCTGACATTGTTGTCGATCGGAGTGCGGGAGCTTCCACTAGTATCCAAAAGAAGAGCTAGTTCTTTCACCCCCGCTGAAGCTTTAAGAAAATAATCGTCCAGCTCCTTAACAATACCTGCCAATGTCTTTTTACTCCGCCACACCACCATGGCGGTGTCTGTGTCTTTGGTGTACCAGCTCAACATAGAAGAAGTATCATCCATCAATTCTCTTGCCGGGGATTTATCCGGAAGACTTGTCAATACAACTTCCTTCACATCATCTTCCTTTTCTTCCTCGAATTCTGTATTAGTATCCACCCAATCTTCATCCTCATCACATTGAGTACCGTCCTTTTGATAGACCGGAGAAGGGTCGAACGGATCCCAAAACTCTGCAGGTGGTGGTGGTGGACGGCTATTGTTGCCATCAATTACAATGTAGTCTTCTCGGGCTGATGCTGCTATGGGATCATCAGTTACCCTTCTCACATCTGGACTGAAAGGTGGCGGAGGCGGAGGTGAAGGAGGTAATGGTGGAGGAGATGGAGGGATGGCGGGTGGTAAAGACACATTCTCAAGCTCCAGTGATTCTGAATCGGTGAATTGTCTGAGGGTTACTCCTGTATTCCTCAGTGACCGCAAGTAAGCCATCTGAGCGGCAGCAAATTCAACTCTTAATCCCACTAACTGCTTCATTAGCTTCTTTCTCTCCTTGCATCTCTGCACAATCTCGCCCTTATCAATCTTCGATGCCGCACAACCCATAGTTAAGAGTCTTAAGGCACTTACAGTGCACCACTCACTCATGTAACTTATATAAAGCAAACGGAGCCCAATTTTACAGATTCTCCGCTACTAAAACTATACTACAAGATCCAAAGAATCAAACCCCGAGAAATCATCCTCGCGAGGAAATTCTTGCTCCAATGCATCTTGCATTTATAGTCCCTTTCAGCTCACAACAAACTTTACAGAAAGGAGAACAACTATAAACAGAAAATCTTGAAACAGGGGGATCAGCAGCGAGTCTGTGACTGCAGCTTAGTACAGCAGAAAACAACACCCTGCAGATGATCTTCTGCCACAACTAGGGTCCGAAGCAATCCCAGAGGATAATAGAGATAATAAAAAAATTCCAATGCAGAAAACAATTGTGACGTTTATACTTATTAAGTTTGTCTGTATTCCAGCCCTAAAAAGAAAAAACATCGACGTCTTGCCGAAGCTCGAATGTCAAGGGCACGAGGAGAGTCCATTACATATCCGCGCAGAGATGGGCGGGCATCCATGAGGCTCCAATGACATCAATCATGACACGTTGCCACAGAAAAAGGTTCCACATGTGACTTCATGTGCGCATTCTAGCGGTAAGAGCGCAAGTTAATATGAAAGGGAGGAGAATCGCCATTAGAGCAAACATAGCCTCTGAGTTATGCTAAGCATGCCAACGAGGAAGCATCTACAGAAAAGCACGTATCACTGTATCAGCATGACCTGCGAGCCGACGATACTAAAGATTGTGCAACCTACATTCATCTCTTCAGAGCTTTCTCTAACCAGGATTCTCTTCGGAGGGTTTCAGAAGAGCTCTTGTTCTGATTTGGCGCTTCTGATTCGAGAACAGCGAAAACTGAAACAAGAAAACTTTGTTTTAGAGCAGGAATTGGAGAGAAAAAAGAAAGAAGTAAAAAGTGACAGCGTAGGTCCACCAACTTTCTGCAACTTCAAAGCATTTTTTCCTTGGATTCTCTCTTTACGGTTTCTACAGCATCTAAACTGAGATTGTCGGGAACTCTAGGTAGGGTATTTTCCTCTCTTTTCGTCGCTTTAGATCAGAATTCGTTCTACCTGTCGCGAACTCTGGCCATCCAAGAAAGCGAAATTTGAGCAGAAATTCGCCGATAATTCAGTAAAAAGGACCAAAAAACGAGGCTTTGAACTCGAAACCAGCATTTCCGCAGGATTCTTCTCTTTATTAACGTTCTTGCTTCTCACGCAAAGACCCCTCTGATCCCAGAGCTCCCGCCACCGCGGACGTACCTTTCGTAGAGGACGCTGAGACGAGGACGTATACGTATACCTCTAGCCCAGCGCTTACTCAGACATTCTTCCGCAATGCCACCCCATTCCTCCCTTGAAATCCCAATAAAAAACTGCAAACAGATCCGCCGTTACCGGAAAGAGAAGGAATTCGCTGCTCCAGAAGGCAGAGCAGGATTGAGTCTGGTTACTCGAGGAACCAAGTAACAGTACCTTGTGGCGACCGGCGGGAAGAGTAAGGACGCGGGAAAGGCGCCAATTAAAAGCTGCAACGTCCCACTGGCAAATGACAGTGACGAACTGCGCTTTGGATCTTTTATATCATTTCTCTGTCGGTTTTCCAACCATCATTTCACCTGCAGCGACTTTTGTTTTTTTGGGTTTTTTTCCCTATGAACCTCACCGGAAAGTGGAATGAGGGCGGCTTTTTTTCCCGACAATTCTGTTTACTCGGACCGGATCCCGGTGGAGACGATAATGGGCCGGGTTGGAGGGTACTTTTTAGGGTACGTTTAGAGAAGAAAAAAAATAAAATTTTGATCATTATTATTTTAAAAAATAATTAGTCAAAAATATAATTTGATCATTATCTCATTTTCATAATGGTCAAAATTTTCTTTTCTTTTCTTCAAAACAGGTTTGGAAAACCAAACTTACTTTGGTTACCCTAATTTGATTTATTGTCTATCCCTAAATCTCATATGGGACGATTAAACTTGTTCTAATTGATTCGTAAAATAGGTATGAATCAGTTTTTTTTTTATTTTTGCTTGAGTGAATGAAGTGGTGTATTCTAACTTCAATGTAATTCATTCCACATTAATTTAATGAACTAAGTAATACGAGGGGAATTCATTTCACTTCATTGTGATTCAAATTTGCCTTTGTGTTTGGATTGAATCAAACCAAATAGGTGAAACTAGGTCAAAATGTTCAAGGGATTGGTTTAGTTCCTAATATTTAAGTCTCGATATTCCATTCTACCTAGTTTTGATGATAACAAAAACTCCGTATTAAAACCTAATGACTATTTCAAAACTTTAGAACTAAGTTTTTAAATTGATTTTTTTGCCTCTTTTAATGAGAGAAGCTAAACTTTCAAGCCTATTTAGCTTATGATAAGCCCCTTATGGAGTCTAAGCCAAAGAGCTTAATTGGTCGCTAATAAGCCTTGTGTAGGTCAAGGATAGAGTGGCCTGAGAATCTTTGTGTGTGTTAGGCCTTTCGAGTCGAGTTGGCTATTGAAATACAAAGTGCGGGTCTAGGTAGTGTCTAGTTTGTTACTATAAAAAATCTCAATCGTGGATCTAGGCGTACATAGAGTTCCTATGTGGGCAACAATGTAATTTGGCCCTTGAGGTCTTATGATGTAAATGTCCTTACTCTTTATACCTTAAAAGTGGATGTAAAAACCTGAGTTTTGGTTGTGAACTACTATAATATCAAAGTCCTAGGCCAGAGTACTTGACAGGAGGTCACCCATCCTAAAATTACTCTCACCTAAGCTCGCTTAACTACGAAGTTTTGAGTCAGATACTTAGCCAATATAACCCGAAAAGACTAACCGTTTAAGGTACGAAAAGTCAAGTACCTAACTCAGACCACAAACTCTAACAAGAGTGGACGGAACCACTCTGACACCCACCCTACCTATTCTGGAGCCGCTTCTCACGGGATACGAACGCGGGCCGTGGCGTGCCTAGCTCTGATACCATGTCAAAGTCCTAGGCAAGAGTACTTCCCAGGAGGTCACCCATCCTAGAATTACTCTCACCTAGGCTCGCTTAACTACGAAGTTCTGAGTCAGATACTTAGCTAATACAACCGAAAAAACTAACCATTTAAGGTGCGAAAAGTCAAGTACCTAACTCAGACCACAAACTCTAATAAGAGTGGACAGAACCACTCTGACATATAAATCCTAGTATGTTCGTTATAAGATCGATTACTTATGCAGGAATATCGAGTTTAAACTCAAGAATGCAAAATGAAATTTACCAAAAAGAATGCACATCGAAAAAGGAAAAAAATTAAAATTTGGCATTAACGGTGAAAAAACCTATTCACTCCCTCCACTCCCTCTAAATTTGTTTTGTATGGGACATAACAATTATAAGGTCCCAAATTTAGTCCATTGGAGTATGCCAATGCTTAAACCATATTTGTCCTCCAAATTTCAATTATGTGATCATAATCATTGGTCCCAAACTTGGAAGTTATCACTAAATTTATCTCTTCAAGTAGACCCAAGATGACACAAAGAAAAAATAGAATTTTTTTTTATAAGCTTTAAAAAAGGAAAGGGTTTCTCTGAAAATTTCTTCAAATATATTATCTATTTTGATCTAAATAAAAATTTAAATAATTTTAAATAAAATATATTATAAGTGAGGCCTTTTTTTACAGAAGGAAGAAATTAAAAATAGGTAAGAAAAAGAAACAATTAGAAGAAATTATAAACTAAAACAAAATGGAACCGACACAAATAAAAAGATATTAGAATAAAAGAAAAACAATTAAAAAAATTAAACAATAAAAAATTATAAAAAAAGAAAAATATCGGAGCAGAGTAAGTGCCTACGAAAAAACTAAAAGAAAATAGAAACTGAAATAAAATTGAATAAAAACAAAATTAATATCGGAAGAAAGTCGAAATAATATGAAGAGAATATTTCATCACTATTTCATAGGTTAATTTTTTTTCCAATCAAATTCATATAAAATAATAAGTTCAAAGTATTCTTAATATCATATAATATTATTATTATTATTATGTAAGAAAAACATTTTAATTTCATAATCAGGAACGTCCACTAAACCCTCAAGCATTGGGTCCCCAAACAATCCATTAACAAATCCCATTTTGAACCACTCGTTCAAATTCAGCACGATGGGCCCAGCCCGACCCAAATGTCAACTTTTTCTTAAAACTTGATTTGTCTCGCTCGTGATTTTGTTAAAGCCCTGAGAAGGGATAATGATTGAAGATTACTTTCTTTGTTGACTGCTTTAAACGAATTTTTTCTGTCTAATCCTTTTGGTTTTTGCTTCATCTTGTAGTCATTCCAAAGGGGGCGGGGTCCCTTCATGTGTCCCCCCATAAGGGCACATACCCCTACGGCAAAAGGGATGAAAAGCTCATCTTAGAAACCAAAGGTGGTTGATTAACAAACTTAATCCCGTTCTTATTTTATTACTATTTTTTGTCATAATCTCAACCACCTGAGTTAACCCAGTTCAGTTGAATGTTGACTCGCCGGGGCGAAGAAGCCTTCTACGATCAGTGGGCCCACAACTCGAGAATTCACATCAATGTCAAATCTTCTCCATGAGTTCACGTGCGACGCTGAGGATTCGCGTTGGGAAGCCCGAGGAAGGAACTCAACAAGCGGCTTGATTTAGCGACGCGAAGCATAAAGTGCCTTAATTGAATATTTATTTCTAATATTTATATATGAAAATAATATTATCCTATATTATGAAACCGGAATGAACAAACCAAAACCGGGATTTAACCCTGAGTTATTCAAAATCCGTGTCAACTCAGTTGAGTCAAATTAAACGAGAACTAAAATAGAAATTAAATAATAATTAAAATATGTAACTGCGTAAATCCTAGTAATTATTTTTATCATTACTAGAAAAATGCGGGCGGCGGCGTGGGCGTGGGGGAGGGCGTGGCACGCGCGGCGAGCAATGACGCGGGCGTATGATGAAGGGTGAAATAGAAAATGATTCATGGGCGCGTCTTTAGAAGCATCGGTCGCAGGAGAGTGGCGCCAATGTCGGCTTCGCTTACTCCAACGCTGCTGCTCAGTCAGAAAGTGTTGCCCTAAAGTCAAGCAAACATTATTATTTTAATTAATTACTATATATATATATATATATATATATCCAGCTCCACCTTGTCAGCTCTGCCTCAGCTGTTCCGGCTAACTCCAGCTCATTGTCAGCTAAGCCACTTAATCTATTAATTAATTGTTCATTTGTCCTTTATTTCAACCCCTAAACGTGCTTATTAATTCGGCTTCCTTACTTCTCAAAGCAGTTACCTATGGGCCCTAGTTAAAAGTCAAAGCCTTGTGTTATACGATTCCAAATTCACCAGGCCCCACCTCACTTAATGGGCCTCCCCACGACCTGGCGTTACTTATAAAACCCTCCTTCCTCCTTCCTCTTTTGTCTACTTGTCTTCCTTTTTTTATATTTCCTCATCCAAAATCCAAAATGCAATGATGAGTGGGGTCGGGCCGGTTCCTACCCGCGGCCCACAAGCCTATAGATTTATTTTGGCCAGATTTTGGTCCCGCGGGACCACCAAAAGATCACGACTCGTTTCTCCCGTTCGGGTTCAGCTGTCCCGACCAACTTGACCGAGTCCCCGGTCGACCCGACAAATTAAAGAATCGTGTTTAAAACAGAATTTTTTTTGAATTTTATTTACTTATTTGACAGGGACTTAGTTCAGTTGGATTGGATTGGGTTTTATCTATGTGATTTAATTAAAAAATTATATTTAATATATAATTTATTTTATCTTAGTTTAGTTACCACGAATTAGATCGAAACATCAAATTAGTCTAATTTAAATAAATTTATCTTAGTAGCCAACTCCTTCAAATTAGACCCGACCGGAGCCGAGCCACATCTACCCCAACTACCCCGGTGCTTTAATTTCGCCTTTTTCAGTGTGGTCCGAACGTTACCATTACCAATTAAGGCATTCTGATCTACTCGATTTCCCAAGTAATTCACCAGGGTCCACATGAAGCGAGTCGGGCGGTCCACAATAGCGTGAGCCCCACAAAGTGGGCCCTGCTATTAACTCACGGGTCCCTAAAAAGGGACTACCTAAGTTGGTGGTAAGCGGGATTACCGAAGCCAAATAAATTTTCTCTCCCTTCGCTTCTGGTTCTTCTAATTTTCCTTCCCACATGGTCCAGCTGGATGAAAACAGATGCAGCTGTTGCTTCCTACGACCATTGTTTAATTGATTGCAAATTTTCATTTTTCATTAATTTATTTCTGGGTTTTTATTTTTATTTTTTCTGTTTGATGTTTCGGTCACTGTCCTTCTCCAGATTCTCTGAACCGAGTTCTAGAAGGAAATGAGTGGGCTGAAACCGAAGACCCCACTCGTTTTTCTCGTTCTTTGACAGATGGGTTTTGCGTTTCATGCGCTTGCAGAGTGGTGTTCTGTAGGGTAGTTGAACGCTCGATGCAGAAACAGTAAAAGGGTCTGTCTTTTTTTCTACTGTTTTTCATCATTTCAGGTTGAAGTTGGAAGTTTTGGATGTTTTCTCGGGGCTGAAATTGGTGGGATATGCGTTTTCATGTGTGGAAGTGATTTTGGGAGTCCTTTCTTCGTCTTGGTGATTGTCAAAGCGTTTGTTTCTGGCTCCTGATGCAATTCGTGGTTCTTTGTGAACTTCATTGTACTGATTAGTTGAAGAAAAAAACACCAGAAGGCCTTAGTTTTTCATTTGTTTCATCATATCTGCGTTGAGCGGAATCTTCGGGTGATTTTGTCGGCGGCTATTGATAAGGTATTTTGTCTTACAGTAGGTCATGTTGGTGGTTTAGGATGAAATTAGGTGTTTCTGGGTCTTCTCGTTTGTGAGTGTTGACGTCTTGTGGATGTCTGATTCTGTGACATTGCGGGGACTTGGGGTAGTTTTTCTCTGAGTTTGAACGAAATTCTTTGTTCTTTGGTGGTTTAGTTTTAGGAAATCACTTTATTGGTTTGCTCGTCAGCAGAAACGTCTAATGCAGGGGCTGCTTTTTTGTATGTTTTAGGGCTTTTGGGGTGGTTTTGGAAGTGGGATTTCAGTCGTATACATCAGTTGTGCATTTGTTGAAAAATCACGGCATTTTGGATGCGTTTGGGATTGTCTCCTGAGTTTGCAGTTTGGTTGCGGGTGGAAATTTTCCAGGTCCTGCCTTGAATTGGTTCACTGCTTCGGATAGTTGTGAAATGCCTTGCAGTTCATTCTGAGTTAATCTCAGGTCTTATAGTTCTAAGACAGAATCGTTAATCATGCTCCAAACTTAACAACATTGTTTGTCTGATTTCTGCCGTCGTTGGTGTGCTCTGTGCGACCTACTCAGAGTGAGACGTTCTTCGGGGTCATCTCTAGGACGATTTAGGTACTGGGTAGCTCTTTCTGAAAGTGACCATAGTCATTCTTGCTAAATTTGTCGAAGAAATGGCTTGTATGAAGCTAGGATCAGAATCTGACGCATTTCAGCGGCAAGGGCAAGCCTGGTATGCCCTCTTTCCTCATACGCTTATCTTTGTACCTTGCTGGTTCGCATGATATCTCTTCTGTTCATACATCCTATCCCTTATAGTATCAAAATAAAAGTTAGTCTAAATATAGATCTGATTGAAAACACTGCGGAAAGACAGTAATATGATCCTTTGAAAAAGAAAAGGACATCTATTTTGATTCCTTTCTTTTTCCTGTTAGTTTTGTGTTGAGATAGTTTGGAATATGAATTTGTTGTCGATTTTATTGCATAGTTTTGCTACAGTATGTGTAAGTCCCTAAAGATGGTAAACAAGAATTTGCAATCTATGAGTAGATATATCAAATTCAGTTATCCTCCACACATGCATATCTTCATTTGCCATTTTCATGTCTCCATTTTCTGGCTAAAGTGACCAATTGTTACATCTCTTATTCTACTGCATGTTGCATCATTTGGAGATTTTAATCTTCAAATCTTCTCTCTCTCTCTCCCCCTTTCTTTTTCTTTTCATTTTTATTTTGCTTGGGACTTGTGCCACTATTTCTAAAGGACTGTAGAAGCTCTTTGGAATTGGGTAATTCAATCTGTTTGCATAGATGCATTTTCTATGAGGACATCTTTGTAAATATACAGATTGTTTTTCCTTTTTTTGGGGTTTGTTTCTTTTCTTTTTTGTTTTTGAGATTTAGCCTTTCTGCGGCATGCTTGTTTTGATGGTGTAAGAGTTCCCTATTCCTGCATTCTGTTTTCTGAATGGGTTTTTAAAATTTATTGCTTTCTTATTTTCTACACTATCTCTGCAGATTTGGTTTCAGGTCCTTCTTTTCTTGTTTTATTTGTTTCTATTGAAAATTTGCAGTTAGGCTGTACATGTTTTAGCAGGGCACTTGCTCATCACTATCATGTGTGATTCATTTACACTTAGATTTTGTTGATCTTTCATCTAATAGAGTTTTTGGTCAAATTGGTATACTGAAGTTTGTAACATGGGCACCTTGATGAAATCTTTTTCATGGGATACAAATAATTGTTGCATTAGTAATATAAGCAGCTGCATTCCCTTTGTTTAGATAATTGATGTATCAAGTGGCCTTATTCATGGTGTAGGTTTTGTGTTAATGGTCTTCCAAGCAATGTTGTTGTGGAAGTTGGTGAGATGTCTTTTCATCTTCACAAGGTGAGTCCTTTTGCAATAAACTTCTAAGTTGGAGCTGTCACTTGTTGCTGTTTGTTGCTTCCAGGGTTCTGCAACCTGGATTCAGGATTTGACTCGGACCTGTTGAGATTGGAGTCGGGTCACATGGATTTCACGGGTCCAAGTCTGGACTTGGGACGATTTGAGGGGACTTGCAGGAAAATAGGAGGGATGAGTCCATCCCCTGACCTGACTTGTCCCTTCCCAAATCTGGGTCAATCCGCCCGAGTCACAGGTTGGCCCAGTGAATCGGTATTTCCACCTTTCTATATCCTAATCTTATTTTTTATCCTCCACTGCAGTTTCCCTTACTTTCCAGGAGCGGAGTCATGAACAGATTAATTGCTGAGGGTTCTGGTGATGGGGAAAAGGGTTGTGTTATAAGTCTTCCTGACATCCCTGGTGGAGCCAAAGCATTTGAACTAGTGGCAAAATTCTGTTATGGTGTTAAGCTAGAACAAATCACTGCTTCCAATGTTGTTTACCTACGATGTGCTGCTGAGCATCTTCAAATGACAGAAGAGTATCGAGAGGGGAATCTTATCTCACAGTCAGAGGTTTTCCTTAACCAAGTTGTTCTTCGTAGTTGGAAAGATTCTATCAAGGCACTTCAAACATGTGAGGACTTGCTACCATATGCTGAAGATTTGAATATTGTGAAGAGATGTACTGAGGCACTTGCTATGAAAGCTTGTACAGACCCAAACCTATTTGGGTGGCCCATGATGGAACAAGGGGCCATGCAGAGTCCAGGTGGAACTGTCCTCTGGAATGGAATAAGCACAGGAGCAAGGCCAAGAAATGCTAGTTCAGATTGGTGGTATGAAGATGTTTCATCTTTAAGCCTTCCCCTCTATAAAAGGCTAATCTCTGTTATGGAATCACGGGGCATCAAGCAAGAGACCATAGCTGGGTCCCTCACCTATTATGCAAAAAGATATCTTCCAGGCTTGAATAGGCGCCATAGTCCAAGTGAATCAAGTAACCGTCTGGTTCCCGTGGCATCCTCACTCTCTGAAGTAGAGCAGAAACACTTACTTGAGGAGATAGATAGCTTATTACCCATGCAAAAAGGACTTACATCCACTAAGTTTCTTTTTGGTCTACTTCGGACTGCCATGATTCTAAAAGCAAGCCAATCTTGCATATCAAACATGGAGAGGAGAATAGGAATGCAATTGGACCAGGCAGTGCTGGAAGATCTGTTAATGCCAAATTTCTCATACTCCATGGAGACACTCTATAATGTAGAATGTGTTCATCGTATTTTGGAACACTTTTTAGCATTTGATCAGGCCACTGGTGGGGCCTCACCATGTTCTGTTGATGATGGGCAGTTGATGGGTTCTCCTTCTTTGACTCCAATAACGATGGTAGCGAAGCTTATTGATGGTTATCTAGCAGAAGTTGCACCAGATGTTAACTTGAAGTTACCAAAGTTTCAGTCATTGGCTGCAGCTGTCCCTGATTATGCTAGGCCTTTGGATGACGGGCTTTATCGTGCAATTGACATATACTTGAAGGTATGCTTCACACTCATATCCTGTTTGCAGGTGCCCCACTCTATTGTTTAATGGGAAGGATTATTCTCTTTTGTAAGCTAAAAATGACAAAATGTGAAATTGTTACATCGAGCTCCCTAATTTGTCCACTTATGTGGCCTGCAATCCCTTGGAATTTGCAAGGAAAATTCCGGTGTTAAAATCTCTTCTTGAGAGCATCACTAAACAAAGCTTTCTGACTGAAATAAACAACATAGGCGGTTTCTTCTTCTTCCAGTAGCATGTATTGGTTAAAGTCACTCCCAATCTATGATGCTCATTTTCACCCCACTTAGAACATTCCGAGCCCCGATGTAATAGTGGAAGCTTGTTGTCAAATCTTCTCTTCCATAAGAAGCCTGAGAATGGATGCTTCTTGTCAAATATTTTGACCCCGTAGGACCTGAAAATCCTAATACATATAAGCTTATATGTGAGAGAAACTCAATTAGATAGTCAGACAGTTGACACTGTTTAAAAGAATGATGGTGACTTCAATGATTTCATTTATTTAGATCGTTCTTTAATGATTAACTTCTACACTCCTCAGGCACACCCATGGCTCACAGACTCTGACAGAGAACAACTTTGCAGGCTAATGGATTGCCAAAAGCTCTCCTTAGAAGCCTGTACTCATGCAGCTCAAAATGAGAGGTTATCCCTCAGAGTAGTAGTTCAAGTCCTGTTCTTTGAACAACTCCAGTTGAGAACTTCAATAGCTGGTTGCTTCCTCGTCTCTGACAACCTGGAGGGCTCTAGGCCACTGAGGAGTGGTTTTGCTGGGTCGAATGAAGGTGGATGGGCCTCAGCAGTTCGAGAAAATCAAGTCCTAAAAGTCGGCATGGATAACATGAGAATGCGTGTTTCAGAGCTTGAGAAGGAATGTACAAACATGAGACAGGAGATAGAGAAGTTGGGGAAGGCAAGAAGTGCTTGGACAAGTGTATCAAAGAAGTTTGGATTCAAGATTAAGTCACAGATGTGCAGTGCACAAGAAGGTTCAGTTAGCGACCAGAACAGCGGAAAGGGAAAGGCGGATATATTAAAAGACAGACATGGGAAACATAAGAAGAACTTGTCTGTTGAAGGGTAAAAGTAGATGTTTCTTTCTCAACTCGTGATTCTCATTGTATTTCTAATTTGTTTTTTTCTTCTCATCTTTCTCTAAATCAGAAACTGTCGATTCAATCTCCTTATTTGTTGGTAGTATTTGTTTCAATCCCTTGTATCATTTTGCTTTGGTTTGTTTCAACCATTAAAGGAGATGTGAAAATATATCTTGTTTAACTCTAGTCATCTTGTACCAGCAATGACAAAATTTCCCACCTTTGGGAACTTCCTCTGCATGTCTTTCTTTTATATGACTCTCATAGTAAGAAGTTTTACGGAATTAGAATTAATGTGGTGGAGTCTTACAGAAGTCTTATAAAAGAGTTTTAGTTAAAATGTGTTTTAGTATTACTAGTTTTATATTTATGTTTAATTGTTTAATTGTTTTAGGATTTATCTTTTTAAGTACTTTGGGTATAATTGGGAAATTGATACTTTAATTGTAATTAGAATTTACTACTTTCTTTTATTATAAATAGGGGTTCATATCCTCATATTACAACAAAGAAATTCAATATGGTATCATAACAGATTCTATGAATTGACTTAGTCAACTCACAAAGATAATATGATCATTTTTTTATCTATCATAATATCTAGTAGTTTAAGTTATATTCTATCTTTTTTTTTTCAATTCTAATACCCATTATTTTCTGAGTTTTTGCACCTCCATACTGTGTCAAAAAATCATGGTCGGCTCTATACCTCTTTCGCTCAAATTAAAAAAAAAAAATCCTATTTTACGTCAAAGATAATCTCTCTTAACTAAAATAAACTATTTATATTATCTGAAATATAATTATTTTTCATTTTATAATTCAATACACATTTTAAAACATCTAGTTACCTATTTATCTAATTACCACGTGCAACAAACAAATTTCAGATACTGACAATAACATATCGTTACGCGTCACATGTTACCGTCCCTAGCCCGGCGCAATTCAAACCAATCACACAAGAGACGACAGCGACTTCTAAGGGGTTTCTTAAAATGCCTAAAAACCCAAAACAATGTAAGTCGAGACAGTTGACGTTGACTTTATAAAAATATTATGACGATTAAACTTCCACGTAAAAACAGCTGCGTTCACACTGTCAGCTTCTGCCTCGGTCCCGTTTCCGTACAAATTTGACCCAAAAAAAAGATTTTTATCTCAGTCGTTGGTTATCTCAGCGATTCGATCAATCTCAGCCATCCGAGGCTTTTTGGATCTGGAATTTTTTTTTTTTTTGGCATATTTCGGACGAAATGGCTTTTCGTATACAAATCTGCCAAAAAAAACCTACGACCGCATATGTAAACTACAGTCCACATACAGCTCAAGCACACTCTTTTCTTCCTTTCTGCGTTTTCGTGTCTACATTCAGAGTAAGCTTCAGCGGGCGTTTGGCATGAATTTCCTCTTCATTCGTGTCCCCTCTTTTTCTCTCCTCTGCCTCCAGTTTCTCTTTTTAAAGCTCTGACCAGTTACTTTACTTATCCACCAGTTCCTCTCCCTTAATCGACAAACGAATCTCCCAGCCTTTCTGAGGAGATTCCGTTCCGCGACTTTTTAGTTTCTGTAGAATAAAATATTGCTGATTCTTGTCCCTGCTTTGAAGTGCTTATCTATAAATCCAAGGGCATGGAAGCTTCGATGTTGTTAGTTTCAGCGGAGGAGGAATAGTTTTTTTATCAGTCAACCGATTCCGTCAGGTTTGAAATTCTCGTGCGATTCTTACCTGTATCTAAGTTCGTTTGGTTCTGTTTGGAGCCTAGCGGCTGTGCCTGCCTGTTGGAAAGCTTTCCTTATCGTTTTTAATGGCTTCCGTGTAGCGGTGCGAATGTATTTCAGTTTCTGTTTCGTTACTCGTTTGAACTTGGAGGTTTATTTTTTAACGAACCGTGGTAGGATTTCTGATGTTTCTGATGTTAGATGTGCGGTAATGGTGCAATTTTAGTGGAACTATATAGCTGCTGGTCTACTGAAAGTAGATGCTTGATGTATCTTCCCCTATTGAACTGGCTTTCTGCATAGAGATCCCGATCTTCCGGATTTCTCTCCTTGAGGCATCTCTCCGTCGAAATCGGAGATTCTGATCTAGATCTTTCCAAATCGGTTTTCTTGTCTTGTTGAAATTAACCTTCCAAATCGATTCTCATCAGCGTTAGCTTGTCAAATCGAACTTGATATTTCTTGTCGGAATGAATCTTGTCTGGTTTTCCGTTTTTATGCAGGTTCCCACTGTGAAGTAGATACTGATACTCCGACCGGCCAAAACTCGATCTCCTCGACCACTACCCGCATCAGAAAAAAATGGGAGCCGGAGACGGCGGGACCACCGTGAAGAGGCGATTCTGCTCATTCACGAAAGACGATTTCCTGCCGGAGGAATCGTTCCAAAGCTGGGGAAACTATGCGCAGGCGCTGAAGGAGACCTTTCCTCGGCTCAAGGATCGGGTGCTAACGCGCTCGCACGACGACACGGAACTGAACGAGGTGCGAGCACGGAGTCAGCACGACATGAAGAAGAACCTCACCTGGTGGGATCTCATTTGGTTCGGCATCGGAGCCGTCATCGGTGCCGGAATATTCGTTTTGACAGGTCTCGAGGCAAAGGAGGAAGCTGGACCAGCTGTTGTCCTATCGTACGTCGTCTCCGGCATCTCTGCCATGCTGTCCGTCTTTTGCTACACTGAGTTCGCCGTTGAAATTCCAGTCGCAGGTACTTCCAAGTTCTTCCCATCATCTACTTCTTTTAAAAAATAATTTGTTAAAAAATTATGAAATTTTGTGGTATAAGATTTCTTCCCGGTTCCTACTCTGTATATAAGTCAAAAGATAAGTTCCTTCTTTATCCGAGAAAAATAAATAAAAAATAAGCAAAAAACATATTTATATGATTTTCGTTTTCCTTGAATGATTCAAATTACAAACAATCTCTTAGGCTCTAGGTGCTGTTTTTCCTTCTTACAATTGAAACAACCTTTTCTTTCAAGTTCGAGGTCTTCAAATTTAGGATACCTTTTTTAGGTATGAAGAAACAAATAATAATTGCTATCGGAGGCGATGACATTCTATGCAACTTGAAGTTCATTGAGTGGCCTTAATAACCTGTATGACTGTCTAAGAATCAGAAAATTAATAGAAATAAAAAAATTTCAGATAAATTTCAAAAGCAAGGGGATGGTTGTTATGGGAAACACACATGCTTGAAAATATTGAGTTCACATAATTGTTATTTTCTTTTGTCAAATTTTCAATTTTGAAATGCGTACGAAAGGACTAATTGCCTATCTCTTGTCTTTGAGACTGTCTGTAGAACTGTAGAATCTTTATTAAAGGTGATTTAGAATCTTAACCCTCGATTGAGAAAAATTCAATTAGCTGTTGTCTCACAACGAAAATCTTCAAAAACTAGTGTTTACATTTTAATGCGCAGTTGGGGATGTCATCGTAGATCATAGTTTTCAGTTTACGAGAACTAGAAGCGCATCTTATTGCATGAACCCAGCTTACAGCCAAGATCAAGAAAAATCTGATAATTTTCTTACCAGGTGGTTCGTTCGCCTATCTCCGGGTGGAGCTCGGGGATTTCGTGGCTTTCATCGCGGCCGGAAACATCCTTCTCGAGTACGTGATCAGTGGCGCTGCTGTGGCTCGGTCGTGGACATCCTACTTTGCGACTCTTCTCAACCACGATCCGGAGGACTTCCTCATCATCGCCCACCGCCTCTCCGACGATTACAACCATCTCGACCCCATCGCCGTCGTCGTCATATGTGTCATCTGCGTGCTCGCTGTCTATTCGACCAAAGGCACCTCCCGTTTCAACTACGTTGCCTCCATCATCCACGTCGCCGTCATCCTCTTCATCATAATCGCCGGCCTCACCCAGGCTGATACCGCTAATTACACCCCTTTCTCCCCTTTTGGCACCCGCGGCGTCTTCAAGGCCTCCGCGGTGCTCTTCTTCGCCTATATCGGCTTCGACGCTGTCTCCACCATGGCTGAAGAGACCAAGAACCCCGCCCGCGACATCCCCATCGGACTCGTTGGTTCCATGACCATCACCACATTGACGTATTGCCTCCTCGCCGTGACGCTCTGCCTGATGCAGCCCTACAAGAAGATCGATGAGAATGCTCCGTTTTCGGTGGCGTTCGAGGCGGTAGGAATGAACTGGGCGAAGTACATTGTTGCATTCGGGGCACTGAAAGGAATGACTACAGTGCTGCTTGTAAGCGCGGTGGGCCAAGCGAGGTACCTCACCCACATCGCCCGCACCCATATGGTCCCACCGTGCTTGGCTTACGTGCATGGCAAGACCGGGACACCCATCTACGCAACCATGGTGATGCTTGCAGCCACAGCCGTTATCGCCTTCTTCACGAAACTCAGCATTCTCTCCAATCTCCTTTCCATCTCCACGCTCTTCATCTTCATGCTCGTGTCCGTAGCCTTGCTGGTCCGCCGCTATTACGTGAGCGGAACGACTTCGACCGTGGATCGGAACAAAATGATCGTGTTCATCGTTCTCATCCTTGCCTCGTCCATAGCCACCTCCACCTATTGGGGCATCAGTGATGGCTGGATCGGCTACGTGGTCACGGTCCCCATCTGGTTTAGCGCGACGTTGGGACTGAAATTGTTCGTACCCCACGCGAGGAACCCAAGGCTGTGGGGAGTACCGCTGGTGCCATGGCTCCCCTCGGCTTCAATCGCCATCAATGTCTTCTTGCTCGGATCCATCGACGGCAAATCTTTTATGAGGTTCGGCGTGTGGACAGTGTTTTTGCTCGTCTACTACTTTTTTATGGGGCTCCATGCTTCTTATGATACAGCAAAGAGAGACGGGGAGAAGACTGCGAAGGTGAGGAAACTGGAGGAGGGAAATGAAACATTCGTGCCAGTTTCTGGCGAGGGAGAGAAAAGCACGGCTGCAGATTTTAAGGACAACAAAGCTTCCGGTACCTAGTTCTTCCGCAGAGAAAGCGATTCAATTTAGAGTTTCGTGGCTGTGAATGATCGTGAAGGTAATCTATTTGAATTGAAATTAAGTCTCCGTAATTATCTTTCAAGTATTAATTTAGAGATTAGCCGATAAGGATAGATGTGTAGTTGCTTGTACAGTGAATGGGAGGAGCGAGATGGGGTAGTTAAACACACCCGACACCCTATAAATAGACGTCCATTGTGAGCTTTTAGGAAAACTTGAGACAAATCTGATAAGAACCCTAAGAAAGAAATTTGTTTGTTGAGGGAGAAAGGTCTATAGATAAACATTAAATCTTTGAATTTCCTTATAACCTTTGTCGGATATTTGTACGCAGAGTACTAACACACAATTGTTTTCGTTGTTACTTTGTCACTGTCTTCGATCCACTATCGCAATATGGAATCAAATTTTATCGTCAAACACTAAGTAGAGACTAAAAGTTATAATTGATCAAAAGGGTTGCAGTTTAGCAAAATACATATTGTGTTCCCATATGGTGATGGAATCGAAGGACCAAATAAGAGGTTGGACCCTACACCACTTCGGAATTTTGTAATTTTTTTTTCTTCTTATATCAAAGGTCACGTCTATTTGAGGATTGGCTTCCTTTTACATCAACATAAATATATGAATATTATAGTTTTATACGTTAAAAACATTTTATATTTTATAATTATTTATTTAAAATATAAATAAAATAATTTTTTTATAATACCCATTTTAAAACTTTTTATTAACTAAATTGATTTATTTTTATTTTAAAAATAATATTAAAATATAACTTAAATTAAAAATATTAATTTATATAATTTAATATTTTAAATGTTAATAAACTACCTAAATTGACCTATTCAATTTATATACTAATTATTTTACCAAAAAATTTCTTCAATGCTAGTGTAGCCTTTACAAATATACAATGAACTTTAAAAAATTAAAAGAAAGCATAATATTTAACTATTTAAGTAATAAAAAATAATATTAAAAATTAAATCGGCTCGTTTACCTTAACGAGCCGAGCTCAACCGAAACCATGTTCGGTTCGTCAACTCGCAAGCCGGCTCGAGGTGAGACGGGATTGGGGAAGCGGGAGAGAGAAGGGGAAAAAAATTTCCTCCCCTTGTCACCACCCAGCCCCTCCCGTCGGCTGTAGTCGCCGCCTCTACCGTCGTACACAGCTGCTCGTCAGCCGCCTCTATGGCCATCCATTCAATTTTGTCCTCCGATTTCTTCCTCTCCTCACCGTCACCTTTGTTTCTGTCGTCACCGCCGTTGCAGTCGTCATCCCCGACGACAGGTCCTCCCCGGCTTCGTAACCCCCTTCTCTCTGCGTCGTCTCGGCAGAAAACCTGAACAAGTAAGTTCAGGGGAGAGATTAGGGGAGAAATAATCTCCCCCCTCCCCTTGCGCAAAGATGATTTCGCACTTGTGCGAAATCATAAAGTAAAAAAAGAAAAAATTTCCTTAAACTCTCCTTCCTCATAGCTCTTGAAAAAAATTAAAAATACATTTTATAGAAATAAGTTTCTATGATGTCTCATGTTTTTTTAAATTTTTTCTAATTGAAAATTCTTATTAAAAATCATATAATTTTCTAAGTAAGATTTTCCTACCAAGATGGGGTAGAAAACTGTATAGAAAATGTATGTTGAAGCTCGAGCTATGGAGTCTCATGAAAAATTTCATGGAGTGTTTATGGAATGTATAGACAATTTTATGGAGTGTTATGGAGTATTTATGCATGTATTATGTATATAGATTATGCCCAATTTTAAGTAGAGGTCATGCTGAATTTTATACAAGTATTATATACATAGATTTTGTTCAATTTTAAGTAGAGGTCATACCCAATCTTATACATATATTATATACATAGGATACACCTAATTTTATGTAAAATATATGCATAATTTTATATACAATTTATTTTATATATATTTTTTAAAAAAATTTAAATGTAAGTTGAAGCTCGAGCTCGGCTTGAAGCTCAGTTCGAACTTGGTTAAAAATTTTAGGCTCGAATTCGATAATAATTTTAAGCTTAAGACGAGGTTCGACCTTGACTCGGCTTGATGCCACCCCTACTCGCACTCATTATCAACTTGCCATCATGAAGAAAGGATCATCTACCATATTTGAATACTTTCAAAAAATAAAAATCATCAGTAATACACTTGCTGCTACCAAACAACCTTTAAATTCTTATGAAATTGTCTCTTATTTGCTTTGAAGGGACGAATCAAAGGAAAGAGACGGTAGGAGAATTGTTTATAAAAAATAGCGGAATCCGGCGCGGAATTGAGGGGAAATGGTTCAGAACGGCTGGGGCTAACTTCAAAACTAGAATTTGATGGTTCTTCCGCCATAGCGATGTTGGGTATGTGAACCGTGATTCGCCGTGGCTCCCGTCCCGACCTGTTCCGACTATTCGTAGTTATTGTTACAGACTCCAAATCCTGTAAGCTATTTCATTACCCAGTATTTTGTTTCTGTGCAGATTTTCGCTGTTTTTACTTACCGTTAAGGATATGTTGAATCTACGTACCATAATTCAGATAGAGATAATATCTCAACACACGTTTGTATTCAAATATTTATCTGTTATAAACGTTTATCTTATCTTAACAACCTTATTTGTTACCCCTTCGTATATCCATACTGACAATATTACTCACAAACCCTTTTTTCTTACGCAGTGAAAATGCATCTCGACGGAACCAGCTTAGGCGGCACGCCCCGCCTCCGCCAGTTCTGCAGGTTCAGAAACTGCTTCCCGGAGGAGTCGTTTCAGAGCTGGGGAAACTATGTCAAAGCGGTTCGTGAAACTCCAACGAGGCTCGCCAATCGGGTCTTCACGAGGTCGCTGGACACGACCGAGGTGACGGAGGTCAAGGCGAGAAGCCAGCACGAGATGAAGAAGACACTTACTTGGTGGGACATTCTCTGGTTTGGACTCGGCGCCGTTATCGGTGCTGGTATTTTCGTGCTCACCGGGATTGAAGCCCAGAACGACGCAGGTCCCGCCATCGTCATCTCTTACCTCTTCTCCGGTGTCTCCGCCATGCTCGCCGTCATGTGTTACACAGAGTTCGCCGTTGAGATTCCAGTTGCAGGTGGGCTGCGTTAGTTCAAGCGATTCGTTTATCTGGTTAGAGATTTCATTTTGATCCTATTGGTTAACCTAGAGCTGTGTTATGTGAATGAATCTTCAGGAGGTTCGTTTGCTTATCTAAGAGTGGAAATGGGAGATTTCATGGCGTTCATTGCCGCCGGAAACATCATCTTGGAGTACCTGGTGAGCGGAGCGGCGGTGGCGAGGGGATGGACGTCCTACTTCGCCACCCTGATCAACCGCCATCCCGACGATCTCCGCATCATCGTACCCAGCCTCGCCGAGAATTACAACCACTTGGATCCAATTGCCGTTGTCGTACTGTTCGTCATTGGAGCAGGAGCAATTTTCAGCACCAAGGCTTCTTCTCGCTTCAACTACGTGGCCTCCATTATCCACGTCGTCATCATCATCTTCGTTATCATCGCCGGCCTCTCCCACTCTCACGCCTCTAACCTGTCGGACTTCGCGCCCTACGGCCCCCACGGCATCTTCAAAGCCTCCGCCATTCTCTTCTTCGCCTTCGTTGGCTTCGACGCCGTCGCCACCATGGCGGAGGAGACCAAGAACCCCGGCCGAGACATTCCCATCGGTCTCATCGGCTCCATGTCCATCATCACCGTTCTGTACTGCGCCATGGCCGTCACGCTGTGCATGATGCAGTCTTACAAGACCATCGATGCCAACGCTCCCTTCTCAGTGGCTTTCGAGGTCATCGGCATGAGCTGGGCCAAGTACATCGTCGCCCTGGGGGCACTCAAGGGCATGACAACCGTCCTGCTCACCGCCGCCGTCGGCCAGGCTCGCTACGTCACCCACATGGCCCGAACGCACTTGCTCCCTCCGTGCCTCGCCACCGTGAACAAGCATACAAAAACTCCCATAGCCGCCACTGTGACGATGATCGTGGGTATCTCCATCGTCGCCTTCTTCACCGAGCTCGCTATCCTCTCCAACCTTCTCTCCATCGCCACCCTCTTCATCTTCACCCTCGTCGCCATCGCACTCCTCATCAGACGATACTACGTCGCCGGGGAGACGTCCGTAACCGACCGAAACAAGCTGATCTTATTTCTTATCGTCATTGTCTTGTCGTCACTGGGGCTTGCGGTGGGATGGGCAGCCCACGTGAATGGATGGGCGCTATATGCAATTACCGGCGGCATCTGGTTCCTGGGAACTCTGGGTGTGCAAATTTTACTGAAAAAAGCAAGAGCACCCAAGCTCTGGGGGGCTCCTCTGGTGCCATGGCTGCCTTCAGCCTCCATAGCAATCAATATCTTCCTTTTGGGATCCATCGATAAAGCCTCCTTCATAAGATTTGCAGTTTGGACGGTGATTCTGCTTGTGTATTACTTCCTCTTTGGGCTCCATGCTTCATATGACACCGCCATGGAGAGCGCTCGAGAGGAGAATCCGATTGAGAAGGTTGTTGAAGAAGGCGTTGCTGCTCATGGAGAAGAGAGTAGAACTGAATTTTCTTGATTATATTTGTGCGTTTCCAAGATTTAGACTTTGGACACTAGGATTTTCTCTTTCGGTTGATCGTGTTTTGTAAATATTATTAGGTTGAGGTTTTCCTTTGGGGTTAATGAATCCTAATTCTTTTTAATGCTATTTCTTTGAACAATACAAGATATGAATCACCCACAGCTATCATAGTTTATCATGGATCCTGATTAGTAGAACCCAACATAAAAAAAACAAAATCATAAAATAATAATTAATCACAACTACCTACAAGCTTCATGTTACTATCTCCTCTTTTCTATGTTTCTATATTCAGGAGAGAATTGAGGGAGGTACTGTTGAACCTTTGTGCAAAGCCCCTAATCACGAGAACAATAACATCTCGCATATGTCTTGTTTGGACCATCAAATCCACTTCATTCTCACTATCAACGACAATCTTCAACCTATGCTGATCATTTCGAAATAGTTTCACCTGTCAAAGCATTAATATATTATTTGGCAACGCCACCAGAGCCTGCTCTAATCAATCAGAATGACAGAACCTCTTCAAGACTTATCTAGAGTAAGCTTACATGGAATGGAGGAGTGTAAGATCCACGAATTTCGGTAGCTGGAAAAGAAGTCTTTGAACCAGGTTTGATAACCTTAACTCTTTTTCTGTTGACTTCAAGAATTCTTCTTTCCAAACTGCCTGATCCTGGAGCCTGTAGAGACACACAAGGAGAGTGCATTGTCATAGGTTTTCATTTCAAAACGTCTTTTTTCTTTAATTCTCATTTGATAGTATTAAAAGAGATATAGATAGCCAGGAAGCAGGCAGAACCTTTTTCAGTGAGCGGTCTCGATCACATAATGTCTGCTTACAAAAAAAGTGAAACATATACGTATGTTAGAAGTAGAAAGTCTAATGGTACACCATCAGTCACAGATGAAAAGTTAACAGAGAGAAAAAGGAAACTAATAACATACTACATTATCAATTTGATCATCTTCATTAGTCGCGGCCTCATGCCTTTAATCTTAGCAAGTGATGCAGATCATTATGTTCAACCTGCAGTTGGGAACTGACTCAAACACCACGATGCAGACAATTATCTTTGTGGTTCTGCATCTTGCCAAACTGACTCATGACTTGGATGAGTCAAATCAAATTTGGGGCTGGTGGGGGATCTGACCTGGTGGGACCCCATTTTACCCAAGAATTGGTCAAATTCAATCAGATTCAGTTTGATTCAGATATGACTTCGACCATTCCAGTTTGACTCGGTTTGACCCCATCGCATTTTTGGGCTCTAAGATGGGTCACTCGACTCTGTGGAGACAACCGTCTCAGTTGAATCAATACAGATTTTAGGAACCCTGCTACAGGAACGAATTCCAACTCATGGTGCCCTGCAGTTAACACCTTTGAACTTTTTCCACTCCTGCGTGGGCAACAACAAATGTTTAACCCCATCATTATGACAAATTTGAAATCTTCTATTCTGCGGAGAATTCACTGATGTATTTGTTTGTACTTGACAAAACTATGTTACATTAAAACTCAACTCCTTGATTAGGATGGAAGAAGAATCATCATGAAGCATTTTTTTCCCACTAGGTATTTCGGACATGACAAGGACCCTGGCATTTGCATGTTCATTAACACCAAGAAAGGATAATATAGATGACGTCTTCATCTGACTTCAGAGGAAGATCTCTATAAATTCAATAGATATTACCTCAAACTTCACAGCTCCAAGCTCCAATTTTTGTTTCACTTCTTTATGGACATCAGGTTCTGCAAATAGTGAAAAAGAAACTGAAGTCAAAATTGAAATCTGAAGGGAGAGAGAGAAAGAAAGAGAGAGGGATAATTCTAAATGTACCAACTGCAATGGGTTCCGTGGATGCAGAGACAGGTTGCCCCTCAACTCCATCCTCTCTAACTGGAGTGTAGATCGCCACCAGCCTATACCCCACATCATCAACGTTAGCTTCGTACATCCTCCCTATCTCACCTGTAGCACAGGACACTTTCTTTGGTGAAACGTCCTTACATTCAAGGAGCCACAACACTGGCATAATGTCCGAGATCACTACTGACAGTTTTTGCGCACTAGTACCAACCTGGTATTGAGATAAGATCAGGACTTCCAACCATTGACCTAAGCCACTGAATCTGGCTTTTACCTTCTTTTCCACCACGGTAAATGCCACGAACAGCATATAAATTTGTGTGAAAACCTCTGCCCTCAATTTCCAGTTTATCAATCTTTGGAATCCCTGAAAGCAGAAATTGTCATAGTCAGAATGTAATATCATCATGTGACATGCACAATTAGAATAGACAATCAATTGCTTCAGTTAGACCTGGTAAAATAGGAGAGGTTACAGCTGATGCTGGTCCACTTGACCTTCCAAAAACATCAGTGACGATGCATTCACACCTCAAGCATCGACCAATATCCTCCAGCCGCATCTTATACGAGCAGGAACGCTGTGAGGGCAATGGCTCAAAGGATTGATTCTCTGTGTCTTCTAAGGATATGAACCTGCAGAATTAAAATTTACAACAGCCATATGAAAAGATGATAAGTAACAAAATTCAATCAAGAATAAATGAGACAAAGAAGCAGACATGAAGGAGAAGTAAAGCCCTGTACCATTGGTACTGAACATCTTTCTTATAGTTTTGCCATACATGTTGCTGAGTCACACTATTTGGGATCACTTCCACAGCAGCAAGTATATCGCCTTCAATTGCTTTGCCAGTTAAAGTAAGCATCTGAATTTTTGGAAGCTCTACGGGAAAAGACAAGCATATGATTAGAGACCACCTATACCTTTCAGCTCATCTTTCAAACAATATCCTGTACTTGTAAATAGAAAACTTTATCAGGCTATGTAGTTTACAGACTAAGCCAGCCTTTTTGGCAACTAACATCAGTGAAAAAATTCTGTTTCAACTCAAAGAGTAACTTCAAAGAGAAGGCAAATTTGATGGAGTCAGGGTCCCTAATCCAGAATATATATATGTTTACCTGGAAGGACGATATCAGTAGGTTCAGACAATCTGAGTTCTCCCACAACAGAATCCGAGCGAATGGGTGTATAACTACAGGAAATATTTTAACAAGGTTCATTTGGGAACTTGAAATATATACATATGGCACAACAAGTAACTGAATAAATCAATTGTAAAAAATAAAAGAAACACCAGGAACATCAAAGAGCAGGCCATCCATGAGAGAAAGAGAGGAAAATTACTATGAAGCTAATTATTCCCTCATAGCAGTTCATAGTGGAGGCAGCATGGACAAATAAAGACAGGTCGACCTTTACTTTGGTACCACTAGTATTCTATACCACATGAGTAAAGCATCAGTAAGCAACTTGACAGAGACATGCAAGACTAGAAAGTTACCCAAACAATAAGCGGCAATTGTAGTCAGAATCAGAAACTTCATAGGTAGTTGAATTAGCTCCATTTATGAGGTTTATTGTTCCTTCATTAGTTTCTCTGTACCAGCTAAATAGGCTAGATCCTTCATATCCACCATAATATTGCCCTTCTCCACAATATATACCAGCAGACAACTCCTTCACATGAACATTGGAAACTACAGGAAGAGCTGTTTTTTATATTTACAATTCACAGTAACGTTAGAGAAATCCAAGTAATCAAGAAGAATCCTAGTAAAGTAGAGAACCTGTCAAAACATTTTTGACATACCTGCAGCAACTGGGTTATTGCTAATTGTAACAAGTGGATCCCCACATACCCCATCAGCACGTGTCGGCACCCAATACAGCACAATATAAGATCCCACATCTTCGAGTGATGGTGTGTATGTTCTGTCTCAATTACCCAACATACAGTAAAAATGGGCAGTTTGAGGAGAATTACCACTACTGACAAGATTGAATATCATAACCAACCAGGAGATGTTAAACTTACGGTGTTTTCCCAAGAACAACTGTTTTTTGGCATTCATCTGATATGTTCCTTAATTCAGATCCCTGCAGCTTCCTATTGGTCCTGTACCATGTAAATGTTCCAGGACCTTCCTGCCCACCATAATAAGATTTCTGAGGAACCACTTCCTTATCCTCACTGCAGTCTGGAATGAGGAGTTCAAGACCTACAGGATTTGCTGTTGAAAGAAATTGAATGAGGGATACAAAATGGATGAATACATGTAAAACCAACAGTTCTTTAGTCGATTTGCTCTCTTTTTCCTAACAGATTGCCAAAGAGAAATACAGTTCAGCCCTAGACAAGTTTATGTACCCAAGCTACAAGTGTCAACTCATCCTAAACAAAAGCAATTAATAGAGAGAAAGTATAGTACACACAACAACTCGCTGTAAACATATAATAATAACAATAATAATAACTCAAAATATAGAATAAAAGCACCATTCACCAGGACTAATGACATCTGACACAATGCTCTTCTCTTTTCCTCTTAATCCATCTTTTCGCATGGGTATGTAGACAAGCTCAATACGCTTTCCCACATCTTCTAAAGCTAAATCAAGAAACTCTGCAAATAGAGATTTTCCATTATTAGTTTAGTCAAAAAGGCTAAAATTGATTCATGAAGAGGTACTTGAAAATTATCTACTCACCGTTACCACTTATTTTGTCCTTCAACCCCCTCCCCTTCACCCGATACCACTCATAGATACAATTGCCTATCTCACTGAGAGATAAAGAAGATTAACTTCAGATACAGACAATTAGGGAACAAAATATAAATAAAGATGTCAAATATAAAGATAAGTGCAGAGTCTCACCCTCCACTATATGTAGCAATAAAGCCTAGATGCTGTCCTTCCATCATTGACCCATGCAATTCAAGAGACAGGCAAGTCGGGGGTCCTGCAGGTGCACCACAAAGAAAACTTCCTAGTTACAAACAATTTGAACTTTTTCCAAAGAAAATTATCCTCTGAGCCTGACCAAATTTCTCGTCAGAGACTGATTAGGCCAAGTGAATCTGCGGCATGATTCACTGTATCACCTGCGATGCAATAGTAATTGAGGAGACCGATACTGAGACGTCATTATCGGCGTACACATCAGGCACTCGGTAGCTGATAACAATATGGAGAACAATGGTCCAAAGAAATTTCTTGCAATAAAAGTTTTGTTAATTTCACAAGAATTTCCAATGCATACCAGGTAAAATAGGTCCCACTTTCTCAGAAATAACAGCAGGTCCACGAGCCCAATCACTTCTAACAGGTTCACATGAAACAGATATAAAACAGCCGATATCATCCTTTGAAGGGGTATATGAGACAGCTGATGCACTTTTAATTTCTCTGACTGTTCCATCAGGACTGGTCTGTAATCATGAAACTGATTTTATCTACCAAATGAAAACTTAATTAAAAGGACTGGTGCTCAGTAATTCAGTAAACCATGAAATTATTAACAACCAAGTGATTTTTACTATTCCACAAATATTAACCATTTAAAACTAGTTAGACCACTCATAGCTGATAAGCACAAATCCCCATACCACAAACCAACAGGAAACTGAATCTCCTTCCTCTCCTCCCCAATATTTCTTGTAAACATTCAACACAGATGCTTCAATTTCCTCTCCCACAATCTGCAGGGAAAGCAACCTTGGGCTTCCTGCAAGGCGGTTTTATATAATTAGCAGAAGTATTAGAGCAGATCACCAGAATTGGAATCCCACCCCATTTCTAATTAGTTATTAATATTCAAAGTGACACATTAAACAGCCTCATATTACACTCAAAACCTGTCAGAGAATATTCTGTTTGTACTACCAGTATCCACTAAGAACTGTCATTTCTAATTCCTTTTACTGCATGATTTTACTACTGCAAAAATCATCTTGCAAAAGCACCATACTACTGTGTGTTGAACCTGATCTACCACACCCAGGTAAAATCACAAAGAAAAAAAAAGTTTAAAGACTCAAACAGTATTTTTGTATTGTGAAAGGAAATGTAATCACCAGGACGAACATGCTCCTGTCCCAAGCAAGTTCTTGGTTCACCAACAGCTCCATCATCTCGTACAGGAATGCATTTAAATGAAACAAACTTGCCTATAGCCTCTTTAGTGATGCGGTATTGAAGAAGGCCAGATGCCTCAGGTATTTGAACACCTATTTCATTTTCACCCTGCACAACACCATATCATAAGAATATTGCAAGTACACTGCACAGTGTGCCAAAACTAGATCGGAGGAGCTACCTGAGGCTAAATCAAGTGAACCACATAAACTTAAACCAATGTATACTTGTGAGCATATCAGACAGCTAATGTGCAGTATCACAAATGTCACCAAAGTCTTCGCCCAACTACTCTATCCTGATCCCATCATGTGCTAGATCCATTTTAGACATTTAAATCCACGTCATGTTAGTCCTTCAAACTAAATTACATTTTTTTAAGCACATTGGTGATGAAATCTGCTAATGCCTTTTGATAATTCTTCTACATTGAGGAAAACAAACTAGTCTTTTTACTTGATAGCACCAATTTACTTTTGTAGAAAAAAATAAATTTCTTATATTTTTATGACTGCAAAGATTAGCGAAAGACCCATACTCTTTATGACATGAAAAGATTTTTTGCTAATCAGCATTACTGTTGGAGAATTTTGCCTGGATGTATTCAACTATGTTGAACTAGTGATGACCACTTCATTAAATAGGTGTCCGCCACAACAAACTTCAACAATAAATTGCAAAAGGCACTTAAACAGAATGCAGACAATTGGATCCGTCACTGTTTTAATTTGAAATGACTAACAAATATAGAGGCATTTACATTCATACAAATACTTAGAAAATTTGCCACATGAAACCCTAGTGACAAGACAGTTGATTCCGAATTCAATGCTGCAGAAGCATAGATAAAGTGATTCTTTCAGCAACATAAATACCTCATGAAGATACCAATTATAGAGACTTTTTCCTTCATGGCCCCCGATGTACCCATATGATGCTGTCAACATTTCACCCTCTGAGTAATCACCAGTGACAGATAAGAAATTTAAGCTCGGGGGTAAAGCTGCCAAGAGATAAAGAGATAATCAGTATAGAGGAAAGCAGCAAGTGTTGGTTGGTCTAACATTTCTACACAAAGGTAACAATATCTTGCCTGAGACCTTTACAGGTTTCAAGCAAAAACATTTACTTCAGGATAAAAACTTGTTTGTGATTTGGCACAAAAGGTTGCAATGCCAATTTATTCATGTCACAGTAACGGATAATGTCAACTGTATATCACTAAAACCAAGTTAAATAAACTTTCAAAAAACAAAAGAAAAGTTTGCTACGTCCACAACTAAAACCAATTAAAATAAATCTAAAAAAGAGAATATTTTTCTATCCTCCAAGAATAATTTAATGTGTCATCCTTTAGTGGAACTATCAGTCAACATACACCATACCAGTTAATTTATTGGAATAAAAAATCCCAACTAGAAAAGATAGTTTTTATGCCCTTCAAGAACAATATAATATTGTTTAATAGGAACTTCAATTGATGTACACAAAAGATCCATCAGTTAATCCATCCACTAGAAATTTGATTCATGAGCCACCCGCTGTTTCCTTCCAAAGCTACAACTTCCAAACTCTCAACAGATAAAAGTGAAAGACAAGATTTTAGGACGTAACTCATTTTTCACAAAGAAACGATTGACAATCATAACTCAAAGCCATTGCAAATGACAATAGGATAATGTACTGACACAATTGGTGGGATCATTATGTGCACAGTACCATTTGCAGGTAAAATTTGTTCTGTTTCTTGATCATTGTGTTCATACATGGGCATCATCAACAAATTCCAAACCCAAGGATTCCACTTACTTTCAACTGTTTTCTCTGAGATAGCAAATGCTTGCTCACCAGATTCACCATCTGGAGCCATAGGAGTAAACTTTACAACAATGTAATAGTCAGCTGCACTTAATGGAATACGGAATGCCTGTGCAAAAGCCAAGGATCGATCAATTTACTGGAAGATCAGAGGCTTAGAACAAGCTTTATGAAGAAATCCACAAGAGCAACAATGAGTACACTGTCTGAAAAAGGGAGTTTACAAGTTGAGGATGAGGCACCCCTGAGAATTCTCCTGACAAAAAACAGAAGTATGGAAGATCCTCACCTTTGCTATTTTGGATGCAGTTAAGGCTTCAAGACCATTTTCACCTTCCAGATTTGAGACTCTAGTTTTAAACCATTGAACTCTACTAGAACCTTCTGATCCTCCAGTGAGATTAGCACTTACATTCACTTTGCCCCCTTCCCTCAAGTCTCCAACTATCTTCAAATTAGTTACTTTAGGTGGAGCTGAAATTGGGATGGAGACAAACCAAAACAATAAGACAAGATTAAACCACTCAACATAATCCAATCGTTAGAACATAGACATTAAAAATTGGCAGGGAGTATGCTGAATGATGCCACATGTTTATCTAACAAAAACAGCAATCTTGGACAAAGATCTCCAACAAATGGAGAAGAAATAACAGATTTAAAGGTGCCATATGTTACAAAAAAGTTTCAGTCACCAGCTGGAAAGGAAAACAATATTCTCAATCTAAAGATGGTTATTACTGAAATTCACCATTGTGAGTATCATGTAACTAGTACCTCGCAACACAACATCAGTAACAGTTGAAACGGATTCTCCTTCCTGCCCTGGAACAAGTCAAAACCTCAGACTATAATAACAACTATTACCTTTGCCACTAAGAGAGAGAAATGGCTTCTCAGTAAACTGAACAAGGATCTCAGTACCTTCAAAATTGATGGGAATATACACAAAGGCCAGTCGTCTGCCTACATCCTCTTTAGTCAGCGCATACTCAGCAGTTCCAGTTGACACCAACACAAACTCACTGCCACACCCCCAAAAAAATAAAATCAGTGAAATTACAGCATCAAAGAGTTGAGGACTGTCCACTCTTCAGTGTTAAACAGTATCATTGTTTCTCATGAAATATTCTCTCTCAGAGAACTAGTCTTCTATTTCCTATAAGAGTGAAAATAAACTGAGGCACAAATGACATAGAGAAAAAAGAATGAGAAAAAAAAATTTAATGCTTTTAAATTTTCACTTTTTGCAATTAGATACAGATATTATGTTTCAAATTTTTTATAATTTTTTTAATGGTAATTTTGATAGGTCTGGAGCCTAATTTGGCATTGGGACATATACTTGCAAACAACTGGTTAAAAAAATCAGAGGAGAGTTAAGGATGTCACAAGAATAGTTTTAATTTCTTTCAATCTTATTGTTCTTGTACTGAGATTACCAGTTCACTGATACACAGTTATGCTCCCAAAATAACTTTTAATTACCATCACCATCTTAGTATGTTAGTGGAAACAGTTTCACATGGATAAGTAATAAGAAAACTCTAATGTTATTAGTTAGGAAATGACCTCCAAAATTTACTAGCCATTTTAAATTGAACCTAGACCCAATTTAACATGAGCCAAAGTAGGATGTATGCCTTGTTGGGCCCAATTTGTGCCCCATTTAGTTTGTATCTTATTTGTGTTGTCACATCTCAAGCCCATTGTCCAATTGTAAAAGACTGGAGACAAGAGAGTGTCACCGGAAATTGTCCCTCATAGATAAGTAATAGAAAAATGAGAAGGCTTTTATTGCAAAAAAATGAGAATGATACAAAGTTGGGCCAGGACCCAACTTTAATAAGTTATTTAGGATGCTTTCACTTTTTCTAAATTATTTACTTCCAAAGAATGGTTTTAAATTTATTTTAATATAATAAAACATACCAAGGATCTTCTAGTTACAATGTTATAAAAATCGACAAGGATAGGTTACTGCATCAGGTTCAACAAGGTTTGACCATTTGTTACCCAGATAACATCATCATGATATAAATTATAAAAATAAAATTAAAAAATCAATCAGGGGAAGTTTTTTCTTCCCTTGATCGTGTTCCATTTTGCTGCATACTGGAGAGGTTACTGGGTCAGGTTCAACCAGGTTTGACCATTTGTTGACCCAAATGACATCATCATGACATAAGTTATAAAAATAAAATTAAAAAATCAATCAGGGGAAGTTATTTCTTCCCTTGATCGTGTTTCATTTTGCCACATACTGGAGAGGAGGGCTCCAGTAGAGGAAGGGGAGAGGGGCAGGGCTCCACACCCCTCCTCTATAATTCTGAGATGGACAGAGCTCCTCCTCCATGGGCGGTGATCATACCCCACTCCCCCTTCAAAACCTCTGCGTGCATGACCCAGCTGATCCACTAGTTAAACCGCTAAACCAGCCGGGTCAGCCAGTTCACCGGTTGAAATACCAAACCCGGCTGGGTCAGCCGGTTTTTGTTTTCCTTGGGTCTTTTACCCCTACAACCTGTACAAGGGACCAGGTCTGGTTTAACCGGTCCGGTGCGGTTTTATAACACTGGCTAGTCATGAAACTCCTACAGCAACAAACTACAGAAAATACTAAATGTATTTCAAGTATATAGGATGTGTATCGCGTACACATGTAACTAATTATACTGACATCATACTCATTCAGACCCGTGCCCTATGACTAGAACAGTGATGATTCCTCCACCTGTATTATTCTAACCTTATCAGGATCAATAGGTCACCAGATCCCCCACCCCAAATAAAAAGATATACATCCAGTTAATTTGGTGTCAATCAGTCCAATAGGACATAATATTCTACCATATATTCAACCAGCCCATAACTATCCTACCATAATATTCTTAGAAACATTCAAAGCAACATTGGTAAAAAGTTTGATGTTACACAAGCATTCATCAAGATACAATCACTCAAAAAAAGATACAATCATCAATGCCAGCACCATTCAACAAGGCATCATATAGAAGTACAAAATAAAGTTATGGATTCTACCCAGTTGCGGCTTATATTTGTGCATCAGGGAAGAAACTATTTTAGAAGGTTCAACCATATAAATAAGATGAAGTCGGAACTTTTAGTGCATGAAACCAAATCCTGCATTCAATAAAAACAAGACATAATACAAGCAGAGAGTCATTTTCCAATTCTATGCAAACAAATGTTATCTGATGCAAGGAGAGTACTCAATATGCAAGATTAAACTATTGGGATTTGAAGAAATAGAAAAGAGACAGTAGCATTTTTCTAGAGAGTGACAATGAAATGCACTCAATCTAAGCTTGAAAAGAAGTAAGAAAACAGACCTAGACTCCTTGTTCTCACGTAACCATTCAAACTTGCTAGGGCCTTCCCTCCCACCAAAGTAATCACCAACACCTTTGATAGTACTCCCTTCAATAATATCTCCTAAGATCCGTACATTACAGACAGATGGAGGAGCTGGGAATAAAATACCAATATTAACCATTAAAATGATCATAGGAAACTACACTCCTCTGGTGCTATCAGATTCCATGCATAACAGTCAGCAACTTTCAACATACTACAGATATTGATGAAGTTCAACCTGCTTTTACAAAATCCATCATTGCATAATGGGGTTCTCCTTTAGCACCCTCCTCTGTTACAGGGGTGTACATGAAAACCAAACTTGAATCAACATCATCTAAAGTCAAACTGTACTCTTCCTCCTCAGCCCCAACTATAACCACAGGGCTACTATTCCATCTTCGCCTCAACCAGCTGGAGATATTTTGAAACTATATTATATAGTTATCTTCTTGAATAAGTAACAAGAGGCTGATCAAATATGTAAAGATTTCAAGTGATACAGTATGTCCTTGAAATTTAAATTGATGAGAAAATGGAAGCACACACACCTAGCAACACCTTTTCCTGGGGTCCCACCACACCATGCAACCTCAGCAGAGCCCTTGATAACATTTCCTTCAACAAGTTCCCCGTGCACATTCAGGTTGATAACCTTTGGATATCCAGTTCCTGATCCAGAAAACAAATTAAGGATGCCAAACAGCACTACTAATGACGACTATTATACAACTTATTTACAAAAAGGGGCAAAGTCAGCAAATAAAATATAAGTGAAAAAACTGAGAAGAAAGAAGGTTGAAGAGAAAGAATGAAAGGGAGAGAAAGTAGAGAAAAGAAAATTGAGAAAGTGACTAAGTTGGGGGACCTGCACGTCCCCCAGCTTCTGTTTATAATCAGGGTTGAGTACAATTTATAATATTACCCTTACTTAAATTTAAAACCCTAATTCTCTATATCTCCTATTCTACGTATCTTCTTAACATGAAATTTGGTCCATAGACATAGTTTGACATGTAGAACAAGATTACATCAAGAAATATAAATAACAATAAGGTCAAATGACCAAAATATCCCTGTTCTCGTTTTTCAACAATAGGATTGAAAGGTTCAGCTAATTCATGCTTGACTAGCCTATGTACCCTAAGGGAAAGACAACCTACAACAGACTGGAAACGGTGTTCAAGACTAGAAGCAACTTTTTTTTTTTGAGAAAAGGGCATTTCATTAAGGCCCGAAGGCAAACAACAACACAACAAAAGAGAGGCCCTTACAATGAGAGATAGGAGGGTAAGCCCCTCATGGGCTAAAGAGTCAGCAATACCATTTGCTGATCTAGGAACATGAGACCACTTACAAACAACATTCTTGAAAAGGTCTTGGATTTCCAAAATGTGGTATCAGTGGTGCCAAGGAGATTTTCAACAAGGTATGTGACCTTCTGAACTTTTTCTTCTTAACTGTACTCTATGGTGCCATTGCACCAGTAAAGTGTTCTATTTGAAAAATCAATTACATTTTCAACAAGGTTTCTCTTCTGTAGAGAAGCCTATGGCCTCATTTTAGATAATATCAACCCACTTTGGAAATAGAAATCAGTATGTCCAATTAAGCATAACTTTCGATCTCAGCATCAGTTTCCAACTCAGTAGAACAGGGAGAAAATTTCTGTCAAGGGTGGTTACATTAATGAAAGTAGCATAACTTTTAACCCAATATAACATAGTTACCTGGGGAAACAGGTGAAGAAATGGCAAATATAGAGGAGTATTCAGTCCCTGCCACTATGGGAGTGCATTCAACTTTCAAGAACTTTCCAATATCCCCATACTTTGCCCAGTAAACCTAAATATCAACAAGAATTTTTCACAAAATTAACAAGAGCTATCAACATAAGTTAATTCCATAACAGGTACAATTTACATGTTCACACCTCTCCAACTGCATCAGCAATAGGCACAAAATTTGTGGGAGTTCTCTCCCCAATAAACCACTGGAATTTCAGAACCAATTCCGAATCACCATCAATTGTGTGTTCCTTTGTAAATATGAAGTGGCAACGACAGACGTCTTCTTCAAATGGTTGATCAACAGAGGCTTCCTTGAGCATATAGCCCGGTGGCAAATGATCCTTCCATCTTTCAATAAGAAAGCAGAAAGTTGAATCTGTCCAAACAGTAAATAAACAATAAAAGCTATATACAAACAAAATACAAGCATTCAGCTCTTTAACACTAGACACTAGAAGCAAGATCAAATCTGATTTAGAAATTTCTGAACATGTAGGAAAACAGGAAATGAGAAATATCAATTTGAATAGTAAGGTAGGGTGAAGCAGGTAATTAGAAAACTTATGAACTATTACAGAATATGCAACCCACTATTCCAGAAGACAGCATAAGCCTGAGGTACTGTAGTGAGAAGCAGAAGCAAAAAGAGAAAAGAAGATTAGAGAAGACATAAACTTCATAAAATTAATCAGTGAAAATGGCTTGACAGAAGAGGTGCTTCTGACAGGAACCTTATGGGGAAGTAGGATAAACAATGCCAAGCACAAGCAAAACAATGGAGGAAAGTTTCCTGTTTCAGTTTAGTTTATATACAACCAGTAATTATTTCACTCGGAATGGCACCCCAACCCACTTAAACCTATAGTGTGACAACAAGATTATGACCTTCAGAAGATAGATGATCAGGAAAAAGGAAATAATAAATGTAGAAAGCATGTAGAGCATTCCGCTGCAATAAAGTCCAAGAATGAGACTGATAACTATATGGTTTTTACTCAACCACCAATTGTTTGAGCATTTAGTAGTTCCAGAAGACCCAAGGCCACCATATCCACCATTTATTAAATAGTCAAACTAGTCTCACCTACAGCTAGCTCTGGACGGCAAAACTCCCAACCATCTCTAATGCATAAAGCTGTGTGAGCAGGGTAACGTTTTGCAATTTCTACCTCATCACGAGAAAGATCTACATGGGTAAATAATATATACAAGAAATTAGTTCATATGCACCAACAAACTCAATGAATTAATAAAACAATTACATAATAACCAAACAAAACAGCTTAGCAAGTGTTTGTTTAGTAAAAGAACAATACTCCTACCTCGTGGAATCAATTATAACATACCTTTGTCATTGAATTTTTTAAAAGTAGGGCCTGCAAGTAATGTGCATGCTGCTTCTAAGTGAGGCATCTTCAGTATTGGATTTTCTTCCACTCGCAAATGCTGCACCACATAATATGACCGTTAAAAAGTCCATCAATCTGAACAAAATGAAGTCAATTTACAACACTGAGGCATAAAGCCATTATATGACAGAGTAGAGCAATATACATGCAGACAGAAGTTATATCATTATCATAAAACATGTATATCAGCAGGGTGAGCTCGATGTTCTACTTAGGAATTGAAGACAGGTACTACAATAACATGAAAAGTAAAACCTTTCTGAAGATCCTAGGGCATTGTCTACTATATGAAAATCTGGAATGCATAACAGAAACGAAGTAGTAAACAAATGAGAGAGAAACCAAAGCAAACCTCAAGAGCTGGTAAATGTGGGAAACCCTGTAGTGTTGATATTTTATTTTTGCTGGCAGCTAGTACCTGCATAAACGCCAGAGGAACAATAAGTAATTCAATAGATTGGGTAACAAATGCTTGATAAAAATTTGATACCACCAAACCTGCAATCGAGGCTGACTCGCCATGGAAAGGGATTTTAATCTGTTTTGAGCAACTGATAAAAACTGAAACGAAGTGAGACAGTTCTTAGACTATGATACAGAGTTTGATGTCGGGCACTGACATTAAAAATAGCAGCTTAACCATACCTCCAAATTGGGTAACTCAGGAAGACTCATAAGTGAGGTGATTTGATTCCCAGCAAGATAGAGTTGCTGCATAGATAACACAAATAAATAAATAAGTTTACAATGTTCAACTTGTGGATATACATATCTACAAACATACAACCAAACCCTGGGCGATCTGTTAATGATTCCAGGTACAAATTATGGACAAAACAAGTACGTTAAATTTCACACAGCAAACCAAGTTTTGTAATGGTGCTAAAACCTGTCAAACTTATAGACATCAAAAGCAAGGGCTAATGGAGCTGCTCACCCCATGCATCAACTAAATACCCCTCAAACCATCCACGTTTAATTCCATCTTAAAGTGGAAAGCTGAATTTATCTCGCATAGCAGATGGGAGCATCTCAGTTGCCTCATTTATGACACAGCCTTCTCAAATTTTTCAGCTTCTTCCTCTAGACTTTAGAATCTCCTCTTCTCACTTCTCACTTCTCACCAAATCAAAACTCAGGCCCTCCACCTATCTAATTTCTGCAACTGCAGCAGCATTACTTTCAAAGAGACCCATATAAAAGTTGGAGTCATATAGACCTCCAATTATTTAATGAGGAAACTGAAAGAGTTTCTACACAAAATGGGCATCCTTTAGATCCATAATAGTTCAATGGCCATACTTTAGATCCTCAATAATTAAGACTTTTTTGGGGGGCTGCAAGAGCTTAATAGTTGTGACTTCAAAAGGATGGCGTTGTTTGAGCCCTATGACTAAGTATCATAAAACACCTAAAAGATCTAACAACTGATGTATATGTGTGTTGGGTCATACAAACATGTATTTATATGAAGAAACATATGCTATATTCATGTATGATAAAGTTCTTTTGAGGACATAAAGAAACAAGAGTGACACCTGCAGAGCTTTGCAATTCTCAAGAGGCTCAAACCCCGCCCCTTTGAAATCATTGAAGCTAAGGTCAAGAACCTGTTGACGAAACAGAAAGTTCTATCAGCTACAGAAAAAGAGGGAAAAAAAAAAACACTAGTTTACATGTCAACATGCATAAACCCATCAGATAGCTTCAGATTCCTGTAAAGATTAGTTTAATACTGGAGACTATTTGACACAAACACATATATTGTACTGATCAACTGGACCATGATATGGGTTTACCAAAAAAATAAAAAAAGAACCATGGTTATCTGACCATTATGTCTCCTCCAAGGTAACACATCAATAATTTTTCTTTCAGAATATCCTAGACAAACATTATTTGAGCTTTTAGTATGGTCTAGACTAAGTCCAGCTGCTCCACATAACAATCACCAAGATCATGCTGGTTGCAGTTTTACAAGTTTCTAAGCCCACTAAGAAGAAATAACAGCAATACATGCAGCGTATCGTAGGAAACAAGTTTGGATAACAAACCTTAACCCGCTTCAAAATCTCAATTCCCTCCAAGGAAGACAAGAGATTGTCTCTGAGATAAACAAACTGCAGCAGAGGAGTACTATTATCTCAATCAAAACTCAAAAGTAGGCAATATTTCCACATAGTATTCAGTCAACAATTTTTTTCAACAAGAAAAAAACATATGATACAAGGGACTGCCCTCCAGATAACCGGTGGTAAAGATGTATTACCAGCTGTAAGAAAGATGAGTTACTAGCATAAAAATCAATTCCTAAGGGGCACGTATTTTCACAGCATGTTTTGACATATTTTGATGAGTTTATTTCAAATAAGCATTTGGTTTGATAGATTTCCTGGACCCTATTACCCAAAAAAGTCAGTCAAGCAAATAACATATAGGGAATGCATACTCCCTGCCTTGCTAACAACTCCAGACAACTAAACATGAAAAAATCATACTCATGAGGAATATCAAGCCAGATGGTATCAGTATAAGACTACTTACCTCTAAATTTTGCGACAAGTTCAACCCACTGGCTTTAAGACTGCGAACTCTGTGACCCCTAAAATCCAGCCTCTGAAGCAATCAAGAAGCAAAACAGTGTGGCTTAATACAGCCAAAGAGAACTAGCTTAATAAAGAGCAAGTATCTCATAAGCGATTTTCAAGAAAGTATGATTAAGGTTCCCAAGTCTTACAGCACATGGTAATCATGAAGGCAGAAACATATAAAGATTCTTTTTCTTTTCTGATATATGTCTTTTTTTCACTTCTGAAAGCCAGTAATTATGTTGAGAAAGGAAGACAGAACACATAACGAGTCCCCAAAAAGGTAAGAAATAATAGACAAATAGAACCCAAGAGGAACTTAGAACAGCAGATCAGCTGACACCAACAAGGTTTCACACAAGACTTCCTTTAATAACACTCAAATGTAGCCATTCAGCGACAGCTCAATCCAGATAAAAAGATAAGAACGGAAAATGACAAAATACCCATTACCAGAAAAGTAGAGTCATCATTTCATATTTGTGTATGCATTTAATAAAAATATTGTGACGGCTAAACTAGCTTTTCATCACTATTAAAATCATATTCCTGCTTGTCTAAACCATCGGATTAAACTGTTTAGGGTCCACAAAGTTTACAAACACAGAAGTATGGAGAGCAGCGTGTATGGGTTCGAAGATGCCACTACATAGAAACCCAAGTTTCTTCATGCTAAACCAAAGAAACTGAAAAAATATTTCAAATTCTGCACAAAACCATACTCTGAGACAGCTCTCTAATAATTGGAACAATTGGTAAGAAATGTAGCTATTGAAGTGCTTACAACATCATCTCCAGCTTTGACCTCCACCTGTGGGAGCATCATAAAACGAGACTCTCGACTGTCTGGAGTCAAGGTCTTCCGTCTACCTGATAAGGAAGAACCCCTGTCTACTGATGAAGACAACGAACTCAACTTCAAGCTACTAGTAACTGATGGAGAGCAAGCTGAAGGGGAAGCGATCTTTGAAACTATCCTCTTGAGACTGCTACTGCCACTACTATCCAAAGAAGAAGATGGGATCCTTCTAGTAGTCGAAACTGATATTGATGATTTAATGGAGGTCTTCTTTGTGGAATCTAGCGTACTAATCTCAGATTTCAAAGATGTGGCCGAGCTTCCAGTACTGGCTGAAGCAGGTGATGGTTTCTTCACTTCCACAGAAGCTCCTGCAGTAGAGGCTTTAGATAAACTAGAGGGCAGAGATGCTCTTCTACTATCTGTTTTAGCTTCAGAATTGGGCCTAGAGCGTGTGACCAGTTTATCTGCTTGTGCAATACTACCATTGGTCCCAGGTTTTGCAAGCGCTACTCTTTGCTTCTCCAGCACCCCCCCAGCGCTGTTTCTTCTCGTCAGTGATGAAGTTGCATTTGAGCTTGGAGATGATTTTGTGCCTGCTGCAGATTTCAAAGTACTAGCACTTGAACCAGAAACTGTTGAGGCCTCTACTCTTCTTTTGCTTGCAGCAACTGATACTGAAGAGCTGGAGACTGAGGAACCACCAGTTTTCAACGTCTTTGAACTTTTTTTAACTCTTTCGGCTGAATTCACTTGTTTGCCTGATTCCATAACTTGCTGTTTCACTAGCTCTTCAGAACTAACCGAGTGATCCTCCATCCCTGGAGCACTTCAAAACTGCAAGAATCATAAATACAAAAATAAACGAACCGTTAAACTACACTTCAACTTAAAGCCTCAAAGGAAATTCCATATTAACCAGAAGTTAAAGACAAATCTTAAAACAATAATGATAACATTTATAAAAGAGTAGCATAGCATTCCCGTTTTCCAATCTCAACACAGGAATTTCGAGGATATTAAACAGAAACTTGACAATTGAACTGAGAGGCGACAATAATGGGGGCCACCGAACAAAGATATGGCATGGAGACTGCAGGACTCGTTGCCTATACCAGAAATACACTTCAGGATCACTGTGACTCAATTAAACAGACAGCTGCTTTTTCCCTCTACTCCGGAAGGCAAATGCCCTGATCGGAGTTCGAACTTATCCGTCCTTATAAGGGAACTAAGAAACAGAAAGCCACATATAGTTACTCAAAACTAGTAAACCCACAGTCGTCCAAGCTCTCCAACGGGCCAGGGTACGTAAAAATGACAGGCATTTTTTTCGCATTAGAAAGAAAAACGAACACGTCCAACAGACGACTCCTAAACGCGAGACACATTTCCGCCCTAAGTTAAGCAATTCATTACTCTCAACGGAGAACACGAGGCCAAGACCTCTCAAACCCCTCCATTTCCGTTTTAAACTGAAAGCGGATCAACAGAATTAGTTCTCACCGTGTCGGACAACTCAAGATCGGAGACGAAATGCAGGTGCTTCAACTACATACAAAAGCATTTAACAAAGATACACGGAGAATAACAGCGACTAGTACTACACAGGACAGCAACCTTCCCGCACCACCAAAACAAGAAATAAACTCGATGTTACCGAGGTAAGCACTAGCTCGTCGTAACTAGAGCTCTCGCGCACGCATTCGGCACTCCGTTCGCCGATACCTCGGCAATGCACTCGAAGAGGAGAGCAAACGATGCCGGCGACAATCGGTCTGGGAATCACCGGCAGGCTCAGCAGCCCGCTCGATTTTCGCCGTCCGGTCCTTTTCTTTCTTGAATTGTTTAAATTTTAAAAAATCATGACTCAATTTTGCCCGGCCAAAAAATCTTACGGGCTTTGCTTCCCACTAACTCGAACGCAAAAAAAGCAACCGAGCCTAAAAACGATAAAATCTCCCTGTTATTAGCACTCCTTCCCTGGGAATATCAGCAGCAATAATATAATAAAAAATAATTTTGCGGATAGCTAGCGGCTAACAGGAACCTGACGAAAATATCCCCTTCAGCGAAAGAATGATTGGGTCTTTGCGGGTCCCACCGTCACCCAAGCTGAGTACTGGGCTGATCCGGGCCGCTCATCCCACGAGCGCTGTCGTGGTGCAGTTCCGTCTTTTCTCCACGGTGGTTGAAAAAAGTGGAAGATTATTCTCGGATTCTCGTGTTCGAGGCCGACTGCTTATTAAACTCCCCTTAGTGAGTGCTATCCGTCTAAGGTTGACACGTGTCCTAATAATATAGAAATTAAAACAATATAACATTATTACAAGTATTTGATATTAACGTGATTACTAGAGGCATAAATCACCCCTCACCAAACGGGAGAAAACAAAATTCCACAGAGTGTAAATATATTTTTTTTTTTTTTTAATATGACAATTGTAAATATTTTTATTATTTTTTTATATTTTAACCCCAATTAAAATCGATTGTAGTTTTAAACCAAACTCGATCACCTTACTAACCCAACAAAATTTGCCTTATAAATAGAAGGAATAGTAGGTAACAGTTCAATAAATACAAAAAAAGACGACAAGAATCATACTACAAAAAAGTTTAAGACCTAGCTTTTGAGTGGGGGCTAACCGATAAATTATTTTATGCAATACAGGCCCCACTATGTGTCTCCCAATTTGTCTTAGATGGAACAAATAGTACCAACATGTGTCACACACTCTTGTCAAATATCCTAACTTTTCTAACAAAAAAAAAGTTGATATTACTTCTTAGAAGGTGAGATGTCTTAATAGGGTTGATTTTTTATTTAATAGACAACAATAGATGTAAACTCCTATTTGAACCCTACCATTCATTATGCCCATTAAAGAGAAGGACCCTCACCCTCTCCTCCATCCTTCTTCTTACATATGGGGAAGTTGACCCTCTCTCCATTTTTCTTAATTGATTATGATATCATTTTAATTTAACCAATTACTAAATCCCAATTAATCACAATTTAAGTAGATCTAATTGTCTGGCCATCAATTATCAAATTGGTTTCATTGGATTGACTATAATGTTTCAACCACACAAAACCAAATGGTTCGTGCTTGTGAAAAAATCCCAAATTTGGTTAATTCATCATCTTCTTTAACGGATCAGTTCAAATTTCTTTTCAAATGCATGATTGCATCACCACTTATTAGGTTTCTTCAAAGTTACTCTAACTTTACTTTTTATATCTAATTCCACTCGTTGCATGCTCTTATTCGCAAACGTGGCCCAATATCTTGCTATCTGAATCATGGTTTTCTGATTCACCTAGTTGACTCGTAATTTGGAACGATTAGATTAAGTCAAGTCGTGGGGAATATGTTTTTGTTTTAATCGAATCCCTTCCAACTTGTCTCGAGTTTGTTCACCATAATGGCGAATCCCGATCCAACTTGATTGATCTTACTCGAATTTTTATGTATTCGAATTTTCAAATATAAAATTTTCTATTATGAGAATTCAATGTTGAATAATAGATAAACAACAACATACAAACTAAACTTTGATGTCAGCGCTCTCTAGAAAATCTAATAGCAAAGGAATAAGGATAAGAAAAAGTGGTTGAGAGGCCCCAAATGCATGTTTCAGATAATATTTTCATGTGACCGTGACATTCATGAGAAGATAAAGACAATTGCATTATTAAAGAGAGAGGAAGTGGAGAGCACACAATCACCTTTGATCCTTCCAATAACTTCGTGTTTTGTAGTCATGAGAAGTGGCATCCAATGCAGACATGTTATAAAAATACTTGTTGATAGAAAAGTATATTTCGACAAGATGGATAGAAAATGTTAAAGTTGGAGATTATAAGTGATAACATTGTAAATATCATTCAATTTAAAACTCAATTAGCTTTGCCCGCATGATATACCATGATTCAATCACTACAACTAACATAAAAAAAATTATGAGATGAATACTCACAAATAAACCTTGATTCAAGCAGTACATTGAAGACATAAATCATAAACTAATTACATCAATATCAATTTTATAAGATGACTATTTATTTACCATCATGCCACCATTGTGTGAGCCTATGGCCTTCTCCTTATTTTGTGGGCTTGCGCCCATCTTGCACATACTTTGACGTATGGGCCTATGGCCTTCTCCTTGTTTTGTAGGCTTGCGCCCATCTAAAGACAATACAAAATCATATACCAACATACAAGACAAAATTTATTTACGTAAGTATAGAAATAAATTATAATAATATCCTTAAATAATCAATAAATGGATAAATGGGTACATAATAGCTATTTACCTCAAGACCCCGTCTGCATCCACCTCTACTTCAAAACATATGAAAGTGGTGAAGGCTATAAAACAGCCCGTGTGTAATGGAAGCAAAACAGAATGAGTCCACTCAGTCACTACTCTGTCCCTATGGAGCATGGATGATCCGAGACAGTCCCGAGTTGAGGTTTTCACTTCACCTTTACATATACGCCATCTCTATATTTATAATCACACGAATGCCACTACAGACGTTCATAGAGTGGTCACCGAAGAACGACCGCGTCAGGTGCTCTGCACGCTTATCTCTGCCGGCGAGGGATTCCACCGAGAAGTCGAGACTCGAGAATCGAGATCAGTTGCGGAGAGAGATCAGGTAAGATTAGGATCGGAAGAGCGAGAGCTCCCTCGCCATGGCTACCATGGCGGACGGAGACAAGCACCTCAGAAGAATCGCAGAATCTTTCAAAGATCTCGCCGCGACTGTAAATTCCAATTCGGACCTTGAGGTTGGACCTTTCTCTCGCGCTTGCTCGAATGTTTCGGTCCTTTTCAGTTGCTTAGGTATCGCTTTCAAGTTCGCTGAACTGGATTACGTTGCAAAGGTACCGGAAGCTCCTACTGCTGTTATCTTTCTTATACATATGAGCGTTGAAATCTGTCTTCCGTTTGTAATTTAGGTTTTTGGGCTTTTGCGAGACTCAGGATTGACTATCACTTGTTTTCCATGTGATCGATAAAAAAATTTACTTATATTTAAGCATTACGTTTCTTTCATCTTCAATATATAAATATAGGTTATATGACTAATATTTCAGTTATTTTTCTAACTTGAATTAGTTGACTAATATCCTAGAGCATTATGTTTCTGTCATTGTCATTTATGGGGCCAAGTAGGTTATTTGATTAGTATTCCAGTTGTTATTCTAATTTCAGTTAATATTCCAGCTATTCGTCTAACTTCAGAAAGTATGAATTTTTATTTTATTAGGGATAGTAGTTAGTAATTTACCAATATTTGGTGTATCTCTCTCTTTCTATGCGATTTAGCTGTCCAATATCTTCCTTTAACGTGAGAAATATAACATTTTATGAATCTGTTTCAATTATGTGTTTTCTCATTAATTCGCTTTTTGTTTACTAGATGGGAGTTTTCAATTCCTACATTAAATAACTCTTTCAATGCAGCCATCGCAGATTTTTTATGTCAATTGTGTGTTTGTAGTTCATCGGTCTGTCTACCAAAAACACTGAAATTCAAATTATATATAGGTTTCATTTTTACTTTTTTTTTTTAATTTTTTTCCCTACCCATTTACTCCATTTTTTAATCATTCATGGATCTGCCACTTGATGCATAGTTGATATAGGCATTGGTATAGATGTGTCAAATAGTTCTTTCCAGATTTTTATCTGCTGTTACTCCTTGCCATAACCCAATGAGAGATTCTCTTGCCACAAACATTTGTAGTAATTGTGGATATTTATTTATTTTTACTCTTGTAGGGCGTTTTCTGCATTCTCCGGTGAATCTACATCTTAGGGCTTTTTAAGGTGGAATTCATTTACATATTCTGTTTAGTGCTATATTTTGTTTAAGGTGGAATTCATTTATATTTCACAGCATATTAGTGATAGCTTGTTCCTAAATGCTAATGTCCATTTTTCCATTTGGTATACATAATTTAAATACACATGCAGCTAGACGTGGGAATCATTTCTGAAATAGATGACTGCCTCTTTCTCTCTATATTTTAATGGATTATTATGAATGATGCTTTGCTTGCCGTGGCTGATCTAATCTTGGTTTGTCTCATTTTTCTGTGATTTTGGTCAAACAGGACGCAAGTTCATTTTCTGTAGCTCTTTTGTATATTATTGGAATGCTCCCATTGAGTTGACTTCTTTAGCAGAACAAATGCTAAGGTTTTTTCACCATTTGGATATCAGGTTAGGGATCTCTCAGAAGCATCAAAGTCAATTGGTTCCTTAAAAGCCATGCTTGAACGTGATGTAGAGCAAAATCGTGTGAGAGTAGCTGGTAGCCATTCGAGGAACCTTCTCAGAGTGAAGCGTGGAATTGACATGGTCAAAGTAATGTTCGAGAAAATTCTCGTGTCAGAGTATGTTTGTTCATCTTTTAGCAATTTGGTGATAACCAGTTTTATTGCAATCATTGTGTTAGTAACTGTGCTTCATGTAGCTAGGAATGGTCTTTCTTTAGTGTCATTTGTCTTTTCATTATAGGTTTTGCTGTTCATGAAAATATCTTTTCCATGGAGATTCCAGCATCATCTGTAACAATTTTGAAGCATATGCCTTTTCAGGGGTAATTCTCTCAAGGATCCAGCCTCAGTTGCTTATGGTCAGGTTTTTGGTCCTCATCACGGGTGGGCCGTGAGAAAGGCTGTTGCTGCAGGAATGTATACACTTCCAACAAAGTCACAACTCATGAGAATGCTAAATGAAGATGGTAAGCTATGTTTTCATTTGGAAATATAGGGCTGTATAGCCTTATGGGTAGAGCCCTTTAATTGTTTTGGCTCCTTTAATTGGAGCCCTGTTACTAATAGTTTAGTGGACCTTGCTTTTCTGATGCTTTAGTCAGGAACCTAGCCCTATCATCTTAGTAGACTTAGCTTTGCTTATCATTCTGTTAATAACATCGAATTGTTCAAGTTGATTTGATTGAAGACGACACTTCTTAGGTTACCATGCTGAAACTCTTCTTATCCGGAGTTCATTATTTAGTCTGTGTGGGATATAATTTTGAGATAACAAGAGCCAATTTTGGATTGAGTAGACCTAGAGCTTCATCACTATGTAAAATGAGTGTTTCGTTCTCTTTTTCATGTGCTTTCAGAGGCTTCAGCAAGGGTTCATATGCAAAATTACGTTTCTGCATCAGCTCCTGTCATTCTCTATGTTGAGAAGCTATTCCTCTCGAGAGAATTAGGTATCGATTGGTAATCACAGGTTGTGGCTGGTGTCACGCTCCAGGTACCGACTACCCATGGATCCCAGTTCCTCCTAGCAAGAACATTACAGCTGAAAATTTAAATTTATCCCCATATGTGTGTAAACTTGCTTTAGTGCGGATGCATTTCAAGCCAATAATCTGAAACTAATTTGCATTTTTATGTTTGCTAGTAATTGTATCTGGATGGGATTCTGGACTTGTAAATAACCCCTCTCTGCCAGAAACACAAAAACTAAAATTTTAATATTATTTTCATCTATATATCTTTTGAAATTAAAATAGATGGCCTGTACTCAGTACATCAATATATCTTCCACAATTATAACCATATTAAAGCCATTTTTCTTAATTAGCTTCAATTTTGACATGTTTACCAAAGATATCGTTTTAATCTTTTAACGTAAAAAGACCAATGTCTCTACCCAAAAGTGATAGTGAAATTTTTAAGAATTTGATTTATTTATCACATTTCTTATGTGGGTCCATACTCCTTTGTAACTGTTATAATACTTAGGCTCTTTTCGGAGTTATTGATATGTTAGATTAAGGGAAAGAGGAAAACCCAACTGACATAGCCTGATAGTTGGATCACCATTGCATGGAGTCCACTTTGACACAATAAAAGGGGATGGATACTTAGCTCCTCCCTCTAGGCAATGGCAAGACAGGAGTTTTTCACATTGTTGTTGTCATTGTATGTCGAATTTGTTACAAGATTTTAAGTGATGTGATGTCTTATCTCTCTGATTTAATGTCCACACAAAAACTTGATTGGAACCTTGAATAACTTATTAGGAGTCTCCCTTGGTTGACTAGCTTTACTTTTATAGCTAATCTCCACTAGTACTTGATGAAGAAATCTGACTTTGTATAACAATGACAAGTCCAAAGATGGTGACCAAGTAGTGACAAATTGATAGATTGTTGCTACTTTTACGAAGAAATGACTATTTAAGGTTTGAGGCGTGAGGAGAAATGTTGGGGTTGTGTTAGAGTGTCTGTTTAGTGCAAGATTCATAACGATTTTAAAGGATTTTGACAGGGTTGTAGCAGGATTTTAATGGAGTCTACTATATGAAGTTCTAGTAAATTTCTCAAGTGCTTTCTCCTCTTCAAAAACTTTCATAATCCCAAAAAATATTATTTAAACCAAAAAAATGTCCCTATTTATATTGTGGTGAGAGTGGTTCAACTACGCCACGTTTTTTATATGCCTTATCTTCTCCTTCTTCTCCCTCTTACTAGCTACAAATATAAGGGAAGAAGAACATTTAGCAAGACTTTTTCATCTACCTCTAAGAGCATGACACATCACCTCATCCTTTTTAAAACAATGTCACTTTTTTTCTCAAAGCTGCTACGTGTCATGGATGTGATATTTCCTTTGCTTGAATGAAATTCTCTTGCAACACCATATGTCACCCCTGTCATCTCTTTTACTTATGTGATACTTAGGTTACATTCTCTTTTAATTTGATTTTGATAGTGGTCAATACAATCAAGTTCATCTTGATTGTTGATTGAATTTTGATTTGTATAATTGATATAAATCTTAACAAAAAATTTGATCAACTATTAACCAATGTTTTTGACAATATCTATATACTTTTATCGTCGAGAAATTTGACTTTGACCATTAGTCAATTGGTAATTAGGTTCTTTTAATCTTGGTCACTGGTCAATATCGACGATTTGGACAGTTGGTGAGGGTTTTAATTTTGACGATTAGATAGTGATGCCTTCACTTACAAATGGATAAATAAAAAACTCTACTTACCCATTTACTACTTGTTAAATATAAAAGATTTGGATAATGGTTATTTAGTATTTGCTTGTATGCTTACCCGTTTGCCCAAAAATATTTAATTATAATATTAGTTTTAGCAATATAAAAGCTTACAAAACACTATTTAACCCAATTTCATTATTCTCATCACTATCATTTTACAACTTAACACATTTTATGTATGAGGTTATTCCAATTCATCTTTATTTTGAGCTAAATGTGTTAAGAAAGAGAATGGTTTCATTCTTTACTTTACACACCGGCCGCATTTGTTAGACGAATGGTAAAGTAATGTAGGTTTCAATTATTTTGATGATAACAAAATAAATAGCTTAAATGTATGATATTGATGTGTTATCGATATATTTTCAACACATGCCATCCATCACAAGTATTATGAAGTTTGTCCAGAGAAAATAAGATCCAACAAGTTGTCAGTTGTTAGTCAAGACTCGGAGAAAAAACACATCTAAGATTACCATTACGAAGAGGAACTTACGCGAAGAAGAAGATCGAAGACTTGAAAGCCTGGACTCAAAAGTAAAATAACAAATTTCAAGAACTCTAGCATTTAAGTATATAACCAACCTTGATTCTTATTGAATACATATTAATGTTTAAAATTTATTATAGCACCTTACGACAATAAAAATCATTTTAGAATACTGGCAATTGGCCTGATCAATTCCAAACATAATGAACGATATAGCGTGATCCATGTATTAATTTGCTTGATCGATTGAATAAAAGACAGCATGGGCATTCGGACGCTAGTCTAAAACCAATAACGCGGGAAAGAAGATAATGGTACAGAGCTGACGTCGAGGTCAACACAACGGATTACGGATACATCGCTACTGGAATTCACCAGTGGCTGCCTCCTTGGATTTCCAGTTTCGACCTTGGTTTTCAGATCTTAAGAATGTCGTGTTTGCGATTCTTCCTCCCTTCGCCAGCAGTGGAGAAACTCCCTATGGTTTCCCCTTCAATCTTTTACGTTCTTCGTCTCAGAATCCCTATGGCTGTTCCATTTTCCTTGAGGTCAACCAAACAAGTTCGACGCTGCCATGCGATGTCTGAATCATTCGAATCGGTATTATCTCAAGAAACATTTTCGAAAGGTAGTGTGTCTCTCTTTTCCCTCTGGAGATTCAGATGTTTCAGCGTAAAATATGAAGAATTTCCGAATCCTCTAGTTTTTTGTTTGATTTATTTTTTGCTAGTTAAAGTGAAGCGCGTGGTAGTTGTCGGAGAATGAAATTGCTGCTACTATTGATTTTTGTTCATTTTCTCGTTAGTTCCTGTATTAGTATTGTAGTTCTGGAGGTGATCTAACGGTAACCCCAGCCCTCGCGTGTTGTGCATCCGGTAAGCTTTCGCACTACTGCTTTTGTCGTGGCTGAAGGTATTTCTTGATTTTACCACAGCACATGTTATCTATTTAATAGAGCAGTGTCAAGTGGCTATACTGGAATACTGCTCAATACCCGAAAAAGGATACTGTGATTTTTTTTTGGTAGACAACTACTTTCCTCCCCCCCCCCCCCCCCCCGACGTTGTAGGGTTCTAACTGATGTTCGTACTGTCAATCCAGGATTGGAAGACGGTTTTATGGGGTATGTAACTGGCAAGAGAAGAGTAACAGAGCTGGCCCACGAGTAGGTAGAAATCATCTCTATGGTATCTGCTAGTTAAATGGGCACACTTTATTTTGTTCCAGTAATTCAATGATTCTAGATGGTAGTAGATGAAGTACCTAGAAAGAACTGAAGGTGAATGGTTTAATTTAATGCTCCTTCAATGGTAGCTCTGAGTTGACAAGGACCTCCAGGAAAATGAGCATTTTGTTCCTTGAGTTGAATCGTTATCTACGTTACAATTCTGTATTCTGTAGCTACATGACGGGGACGAGTGTTTCTGGAATCTGAAACAAGTTAGCCTTTTAGAGCTTCCTTCGCCTTATGCTTACATTAGACTGATTGTTGCTTGCTCAGTTGCTGTTATTCTTACTAATTGTGCAGTTATTTGATGGTTTAACATTTATCTTTTTCCTATGTGAGTTCTTAGAATGTGGAAGAATATTGTTAGAAAAGGAGATACAGTGGTTGATGCTACTTGTGGTAATGGTCACGATACATTGGCACTCCTCAAAATGGTGTCTGACAAATCAGGAAGTGGTTTTGTTTATGGGCTAGACATTCAAAGCTCTGCAATAGAAAATTCTTCTTCTTTGCTGGATACATCTGCCGATCCAGATGAGGTAGAACCATTATTTGTAGACATGGATGGATTCAATCATAGCTGCCCTTTCTTCCAGTTTACTATCTCTGGATATAGAATGCTTTAGCACCCTTTATGAGCCAAACATGATTTTTCTTATCTAGCTTCATCTCAGGACTCTAATTGTGCTATCCTTGAGTTTTTGTTGACTGTTTGTGTTTTGATTCAGAGAAAGCTTGTCAGACTTTTCTCCATCTGTCATAGCAGAATGGAAGAAGTTATTCCAAACAGTACTTCTGTTAGGTATGTTCTATGACCATTCCCACTATGAATAAGGAAAACTTTTCAAAGAATGTGTCTACACTTTTTTTTTTAAGGATTTCTTGTTGTTCTTGTTTCCATTCATATGATTACATGAAGAAGTGATCATTTTCTCTCTCTAAAACCTTCTCTAGATGTTTCTGTAGTAATTTTATTGTTCAATAAGATTTAGATATCCTAGAACTTATGGTTGTGTGATCATTCTGGCATTTGGGTTCCAGGCTTGTAGCTTTCAATTTGGGTTACCTTCCTGGAGGAGATAAATCAATAATTACAACACCAGACACAACTTTGAAAGCGTTGCAAGCTTCTAGTCAGATGCTTGGAACTGGGGGCCTTATCAGTGCAATGGTTTATGTAGGACATCCTGGTGGAAGGTAATGTTTGATTATGCAGGATACTTTCTCTACCATTTTTATGTGGTCCATTCATTTATCCAGAATCTGTGACTTACTGATGGTAATCAACAAAGAATATTGTAAACACTGGATGTGGAACATGGTCGTTAGGGAAAGACTGGTTGGCATTCACACAAACTTAATTATAACTGATCATTTTGTGTTTATAATCATTAACCTTCAAATATCACCTCTTTATAAATTGCAATGGAAAATTCAGTCCCATTTGCTGAATAAGATTGTTTGACTGCATATATATATATATATCTCACATGGTCTAGTATTGATATCTTTAATAGTGAAGCTTGCTAGTGTTTTGACAAGTCTCCAGCCTGATTCATGTTATGGGTCTGAATCATTCCGGTTCAAGAAATTTTCAGAAAAGATAAAGAGATCAGTATACCTGATATCATTCCCTATCTACATAGATCAAATTCTTTTTTAGTTAGTTGAGTATTTTAAGTTTAAAATCTTAATTTTTATGTGACACTTAAAATGAAACTTTTTTTGCAACTGTTTCTTAACATGTTTGATTAATGTTAATGTGGCTTTGGCATACTTCAATTCAACCTTTTAGTAGTGACTGATACTGCAGGCTAACAGTGCACCTTTTGATGCATCTTTGGGGTGTAAACCAGTGTATCTTTGGTCTGTATGATTCAGGGATGAGCTGGAAGCAGTGGAAGCATTTTCATCTGGTCTATCAGCTGAAGCCTGGGTCTGCTGCAAGTTTGAGACCCTGAACCGGTCATCTAGTCCAGTGCTAATTCTTTTATACAAAAAATAACACCTTTCTGGAATCTTTTGAGAAGGAGCTCTATTTTTCTCTTCTCTGTTGTAGAATATATTGGCAATGGACATTTGGATTAGGACTTCAGGTTTTAACGAGCACAAAAAGTAACAAATATTAGTGGCTTTGAATACTTCAAAGGTCACTCTGTGGCTAGTCTCTAGTGAGTCCCCTTTGACTCAAACTGAGTTCGACCATTGGTCTCATTATTCCTGATACAACTCGCCTAAATGTACATGGAAAATTTGGACTCGGAGTTACTTCTCGTTTTTTACTCAGAAAACCATGTTTCAGAATTCCAGAAAAAAAAACAAATTTACGCAAATTAAACAGATTGAACAAAACTACTGAAAATGAAGGCTAAAGGGAGAGGGAGCCACGGATGGTTGAGAGGGAGGAGGGAAGTAAGCATAAGGATCAGGGTTGGGAGTAAAGGCAGTCTTCCCGTTTTTTTTCATGAAAAGGGAGAGGGTAGTTACTCTACATGATCTGTCAATGGTTTTCACAAAGTTTAAACCTTGAGGGTCACATGTAGGATTGCAATAGGTTGAGTCAGGTCCGGTCAATGAAGGGTCGGATTGCTGAGACCAAAATTTGCTCACCAAAGACGTATTTTTACTAAAAAATTGAAATTGTTATCATTGTCTTGTAAAATATGTTACTAATGTAAAATCATGAGTAATTTCAAGTTAAAAGGGGTATTTCCTGTATTTTTTATTTATGGGGTGTAGAGATAGATGGATGATAAAAATCACATCAAAGGAACTTGGTCACCAATTAACCCGTGGTCAAAATTTAAGCTTCCCACAAGCAAAGTACGAATGGTTGGTCAAATAATCTATAAACGGTCAAAATCAGAATTTTGGTCAAAACTTAGACCTGATTATCAAGATCAAAGCCAATCGAGGGTCAAGATGAAACCAATCGTACTGGGCTACCACCAAAATCAAAGTATAGGAAAATGCTACATAAGTATCACATAAGTAGAGTTGGCAATGACCTTGGGCTCACTAATATGAAATAGCTAAATGGAGAGAAAGTGATTGATTACATCAATTATTGGAGAAATTAGAGCCTCAACTACAAGGAAAGCACAAACTAAAATTGATATGTGCACTGGCGGAATTCAATTCACTAGGGTTTACTTCATTTCCTACGAGCTTTCAAAAACTAGCTAGGAAGAACCAATGTGCAGACCCATAGAAGCAAAAAAGGTGAAATTCCACCATTCTTTCTTGGTGTGACCAATATTTTTAAGCCTTCCAGACCCTGTTTTCTTCTTTCTATTCCTTTTAAGAACCTGCGTTTTTGTTATCAGACATGGAAAGCGATTCCCGGATGGCCTAACTTAATGTCAAGGATCACGAAAGGCTGCGAGCTTGTACTCATTCTCTTTCACGCTACAAGTAGCAATGACTGTAACAGGTGCCTGCTGATGTTCAAACCATTTGGAGAAGAAAAAGAACAGAAAAACATCCGCAACATGCACCATGTTGAGTATTCCACGTGCCTGCTTAGTGAGCAAAAGAAGAAAATAAGGGCAAATGGAGAATTGAAGGAATTAAATTGCAGTCTTTGCAGTCTTGTTAGATCAAACCTGGTAACGAAGATTCCTTCGGTTTCTCAGAGTCATGCGACAGCCGTCTTCTTCTCGCGCGCCTGGCGTAGAGAAAACATAGTCGGCTACTGGTACTGGAAAAGAGAGAAAAGATTTCTAGGTTATTGTTAGGCTTCAACGTTGGCAGAGGGTCGGGTTGGGTTTATTCTGAATAAACCAATAACGACCAAGTTTTAGATATCAGACTAGACAATGAAAGAGCCATACAGTGTCATCCCTATTCCTGCATGTACTCTAGAGGTCAGAGTGTGCAATAAACTATGATAAAGTTGGGAAATTTGATTGTTATCAACAGATATTAGAGATTAAAAGTTAATAACCCAAACAATAATCTACCTTTCTTCCCCGAGAATATTGGTCAGTTTTTCAAAAATCCCATTTCTAGATATTTTAACACTAACAGTTCCCAATCGGTGAACAAACAGACACGATTTCGTTTTCCGATCGCCATATACATCTGCCAGTTTTCCGGTATCGGATGTGTAAATATGCCAAACCAACTAGGCTTCCCATCAAAAGATTGAAATCCTACCAAAAAAATGATCGATAATTGGAGCAGAAGAGCTAAAGTGTCCCTCCCTCAATTTCAGATCACCTTCAGAGAAGACTTGTCTTCAAGTTCATCCTCTGCTTGGCGGTCACACAGCCCCAAGTCTACCAAGATGTTCCGCCGAAATCACTTTTCAATCGAATCGGTACGGGAAGTTTTCCATTATGTTCAGTTCCCACTACCGAGATAAAATCAAACTGAAAACATGTCCAATAAGATCGAGTCCGTTTAACTTCCCAGAACGAGGATCAAGAAAGATCACCACGCTCTCCACCTTCAAGAACACCGATCAGAAATTCAAAAAACTCTGGGCGAAAAAAATCACGGAAGACCTCAAGTCGTCCAAGTTTCAAGTCAGACCAGTTCCTCCACCTCCAAAACGGTAAACGCCAAAGACGGAGAGGAGAGGTCGAATAATTAGCGTTTATGTTCAGGACATCCTCTTCCTTTCGGTAACTTAAAACTCTAAAAAGCTTTTCTTCCCTCGAAAACCATCATGATTCGTTTTGTTTCCTGGCATTGAAACACCCAAGACGTGCATCGGCTTTCACCAGACTTCTTGAACCACAAGCAGCATCGCACGCCGATCTGATCTTGTTTGAAACCTGCAAAAGGCGAGAGAAAAAGAAGGCGAGAAAACAGCGATACGCATGGCAGCCAAATCTACAAAAGCAGAAATAAATAAATAAATAAAACAAAAAAAAGGGAAAATCGTGATATCTACAAAAGAACGGAGCTCGAAGACCAGCGCTTTCACCATTAGCTTTTAAACGCCTCGAAAGCTCAAATCACAGAGAAAACAGAGATAAAAAAAATGAAAAATAAAACCCTAATGCCACTAGCACGGCGGCTTTTAAAAGACTTCGCAACTCGAGCCCCTGCGTGTTAAAACCAACCCCATGTACATCCATTACCATCTCATCAAACACATGACATGCATACCACTTTAGATTACCAAATTACCAAACAATCCCCAAGAACACCAATAACGTAAATGAAAACAAAATAAGGGGCAAAAGAGAAGCGACTCCGAGACCCTTCGTACACGTGGCGCGCCTTTTGAAAACCGTTCGGATCGAGGTCGCGAATTGCTACAGGTGAGACACGTGTACGGAAATGATTCGCACATCTGGTCTCTCTGTGGCAACTTAAGGATAGGGTCCTGGGAGTTACCGTAAAAGGCAATTCGGGTGAATAGAGCCGTGGAAAACTGCTGGAGATTTAGACAAAGATCCGCAATTAATGCACGGCAGGGACAGAATCAAATTTAGGAACACGCGAAAGGAGACATCATTGAGGAGGTAACGGCGAAGTGGAGTGTGTAGGGGGGGGGGGCTCCTTAAATACGTAAAGATTTTAGAGACAATGGCGGGTAGGGGGGTCACATCCGTGGGCGTGTTGTCTGAGCCTCAACAGAAATAAATGCGGTCCCCTGCGTCATGATCGATGACCACTTCTGTCGTTTCATTACCTAACGGTTTCGCTCGTCTTTCCCACTGGAGCCTGGGGTTGTTCTATGAAACGCCGCCGACAAAAACTCGTTCTTTTGAGAGAGGTTCCAGGACAGGACGCTCCGTTTGCTGATCTTCGTTTTGATGGGAAACTCTTACCGATCTAGGAAACAAATGCTCGATAATACGTACCAGGTACATTTTGCAATGAAACCAGTCTTCAAATACCGCCATTGTTGACACTGTAGAATACTGAACAGACATACAGGTTCACGCTATCCTAGGGAGAGATGGTTTACTGAATCAATTGCAAGGACGACGTACAGTTTAGTTTCTCCAGTCGTTTGGTTGCTGGAATCTTATGATGGGAGAAGAACCTGTTTTGGGTAAGAGGGCAGGGGCAAGGGGTGTTGGACAGTACAGAATGCAGCAGCTACGGATGACTTTCAGATGAATATGCAGAGAGAGAACATATGAAGAATACACGTGAGCTCTTTCTGCAAGAAACTGAGAATATTATAAAAAACAAGGAGCTAATATAATAAGGTCTCATTCCTGGAGTAGATCAACGATTAAGAGCTACTTTAGGTTACAATAGCATTAACAAGCCAAAATACTTAAAAGAGTTACGATTCCTGAACTCTTCAGTGCCTTAAATATATGTTTATGTAAAGACAAAACATAGATCTGCAGATTTAACTATATAGATATCATAGGGGCTGCTCAAAGGAACGACCAGTTCACGAACATAAAAGCCAAGCAGTGATTGTTGTCTTCTTCGTTCAGGACCTTCCATGCTATTGCCTGCTCATAGGAGACGGGTCTTCCCATGCTCGACACACAAACCCCAGCAGGAAGAGATGAATAACCCTGAAAGAAAAGGCAAAAAATTTCGTGTACTTCAGTGAAAAACTTTCTATAATTTTGAATTCTGTAGAGTTCTATGTAGGCTTTTTCCAGAAAGAACTTTGCAAAGGTATGGCCTCTTAAACTCTTATTTTCATTCTTGCGTTGTTTTCTCAGTAACCATACAAGGCCCTACTGGTATTCCAGACTGCAACAGTTATCAACAAGGACTATTTTATAAGGTAACATAAACAAGTACTTGCCTGCTGCATGATCTTAGAGAACTCAGCACATAATACTTTCCGGCCTCCCTCATCAAGAATCTTGTCAAGCATTATATCTTGTAAGGCAATAAGAGTTGTTTCAAGCATGTCCAGTCCAGCTTGGTTTGCAAAGGTGAAAACAGGTGATGCCTGTGATAAAGTTCAAAGAAGATATAACACATTTTAAATCATTGAAGTAGACACTAGTTAAAAAAACCATGCAAACTGGAATAAAATTTTCCTACATTTGACTTCAAGGAGCAGCACAGGATTGCATCAGAGTGGTGCCACAGAAGTTTCAGTAAGGAATCACCAGCCTGACTGTCAGCCCTCAGGAGTTCCACTCCAGTATGAAACCTGCATAGGGTCAGGTCAGTACTCTCGTATCACTTGTACCAAACTAGTTCCTTTTTCATTGTACTGAACTATAACTGAAGCCTCTCTCCTGTCACTAGTACCAAACTAGTTCCCCTTCTTAATTATACCGAACTATAACCGAAGCCTTTAAACTAAACAGTAGAGAAAAATGCATCTCAAGACAAACCTGTAGCTCCTACAGATCCACCGTGCCAGAGTAACAGCCTCAGGGGAACAAGGGGGTGGTTTGGGCCCCAAGTGAGAGCCAAGACGTGATGGAGCGATGGCCATAGCAACCCTCTGAACAGACCCAACAACGCTTCGTACATATTGACGAGCCATTGCTGCCACACTATCACGAAGGTGGTTCTCGAATGTGAACTGGAATGCTATTGTGAGAACAGATCTCAGGTTATATGAGTTTGATCCTGTTTCACCAGCTGATCGAGCTCCCCCTGATCCTTCAAGTGAAGACGCCAAATCAAGAGTGCGTGTGGCAGCCGGACCATCCTGCCAGAGGTTGTGGATTGTAATTATACATGTCTTTTATATAAAAAACCACATGGCAATCAACAGCTATCATTAAAAGAATTGTTTCAAGATTAACGATAATAAGCATAGGTTTATAGAGAACTCTCAATAAAAACCATGCGAGCTTGTTTTGGAAAACAGCCAGACCATGTCCTATAATAAAAAAAGAGGCAGCTCCACAGATATCCAACAAACCCATAAGTGCAGGACTGGCATAAAAATATACTAAAGCAGAAAATATGAAAGTAATAACGATATTAGCACATTAAAACGTCACTCAACTGATTTGGCATCCAATGGAATTACACGGAAGCCTGATGGCAGTAGAGGAGCATCATCCGCAAAAGATTCATCAATTGGTGCAAATACAAGCTGAGCACATGAACCAGCAGCATTTTCATCGACTCCACTGCAAAGCTGTGACAATTTTCAAAAACTGTTTTTCATTTGGTTTCAAGTACAACCGATCCAATAAAATTATGCAGAAATCACAATCAACAGAAACTTGATATGAAGTTTGGACAACACACTTGAAGTAAATACATGTCCCTTGACAAAACAGCATCATCTTGAGTGAAGCCATGGCCTTCTAGCCGTATAACCTCCAGGAACTGCAGTTCACCGGTAAAATAGTCCATTAAAAACAGCTCCGAGCATTTATTTAAAAAACTGCTTCATGAGGGACAGAAGACCAACCTCTTCATGTTCCACTGTATGTGCAAGAGGTAAGATCACTTGACTACCTGGAAAACCACCAACCCTTGCACCAGGAACAGCATATGGGCTAGCCTTCAGGGATGCAGCAGAATATGCATCAACTCCACTGTCAGCCCATTCAGAACGGTGTTCCCTCAGAAAGCGGACAAGCAATGCAGGAGGTACATTCTGCAAGGGCAAAAAGTAAATCAGCTTCTTCAGGAGAATACAGCAATAAGGAAAATGATTTTGAAATACAACCACTACACACATAGTAGAGATAAGTACATGCAACATTTCTGGAAACTACATTGTTATTCATACAGATTATAGATAGTATGCATTTAGATTCACAGTGATGAAACATAAAAAACAGATATTTCAGATGCCAAATATGGCCCCAAGTACCCATCAAGTTCTAATATGTGAAAGCAAAGAGTGCCACCCAGGAAGGCCACATTAGAAGTTATCCCGCCATGTGTATTGAAATAACATTACCAGAGGTGTCATTCAATTCTACCAGTGTTGTCAACATCGATTACAGCAGCAGCAAAAAATAACAAGGATATCAATAAAGATAAAAAGATTAAACAGCATCCAATCTATCAATAGAATTAAAACATGAGATAGTAGGCTGGAGTATTCAATACACAAACTCGGTATAATTAGGGCAAGGACAGAAAGTGTATGACAGATTACTGGAACACAAAAACAATAAACTGTAGACAAATTCAGTCCGGCCACAGATTACTGGAACACAGAAACAATAAACTGTAGACAAATTCAGTCCGGCCACCTGTACAGTGCTTACTGAATTGTGAAGTACGTACCTGCAGTAACATTGACGCCTTCGCACACAGGACACCACCTCCTAAAGTAGAAAGCATCGTTGACGAATTCACATGACCACCAACGAGTTTGCTAGGTGAGGAATTTATGGCAATTGTAACATCCTCCATGCCATCACTGTTCATCAGTGACCATCCATCATCAACAAACCCATTTACAGCATCATTAAAGCCCCTGAAGACAATTTTCATGTGAGACCAAGTGGAAAAAAATCAAATATGGGGATACAATTAAAAGGAGGAGCGACAATGGTTACCTGCTCAATCTTTGGCTAAAAGTGCGTAGTACTGCAGGTTGACGTCCCCCACCATATACAATTTCACCACTAGTTTCTTGAGCAATTTGTCTGACATGCCGCAATGCCTAGGTAATGAAAATTTCAGTTGGCCAGCAAAAAGAACTTTCTAAGAAGAAAAACTATAATAAACCAGCCCCTTTCATGAGCTGATTGTAACAAAACTTACAGAAATAGTCATTTTCTGTGCCAGAATTTTTGATGATTCGTATAGTGGTCGGAGGACTTCAGGCACACTCCATACCTGAAATAAAAACAAGGTAATTCTTAGTATGACCCAAAAACAGAGCATCACAGAGAAATATTCCACAGTGAATCACATACGTCCAAATCAACATGATCCACTATGTGTATGATGGAACCACCACCCTCGCATGGACGGATCAGATAGCCACTTGGAAGCATTTCAGCCCTATTAAAATTTGGAGCAGGAGGACCAGGAGGTCCACCAGTTGATGCAGTCAGTGACCTTTCGCAGATCTAGCACATCAAAAGATCAATATTAAAACATAAAAACAATAAAAAACAATCCAGCAGCTGAAAATGGTAGACCAATGATCTATACGTTTCAGATATTTTAAAACATACCACAAGACTACCATCCTCTAGACATGTAGTGTATCTCAGTGTCCAAAAGTCACGTGCTGCAGCCAATGTAGTAGGAGCATATGTCTGGAAACGACATTTACCAAAAAAAAGAAAAGAAAAATATTTAAAATTTTGAAGGCTATACTTCAAATGATTTCTCAAATCAACATGAACAACAGTATAAATATGGCATCGACCTGCATATAGACAAGCTCTATAGTCCCCCCATTACCAGTAGGGAGAACAGTTAACACCTCCAGGCAGCGGCAATCACGGTACCAACATGGACGATCTTTGAGAATCTCTGCGACCTGAAAATCAATCCTGTATTAACAGCAATTCACATCAAAGTTAATAGGAAATACAGTGTAGCTTACCTTTGTGGGCTCTAAACTCACAAGACCGCATGCTCGTGCTGCAACACCACTACAGTTGTGAGAAACAGCAACGATTCCAATAGAATCCGGACCAGGCTACAGTTAAACCATTAAAATATTCAGTTAATAGAACTAATTTTTAGAACATATGCATCATATTCAGCTTTCAAATCTATATTACCTTCATCCCAATCATCTGAACCCAGTCGACAGCAGTTCCAGTAGCCTTGTTAAGGAACTCTGCCAGGGTCTCCTCCGCAATCGCAAGGAGTCTGCATGTGAGAATACACAACATATATGAGACTTCAGGAGAAAGAGATGATAGTATCATACAAAATCTCCCAACAATGTCACAAAATGTTTTCTACTATCTGTACTTACCCAGCTGGGTTGTTTGCATCCCTTTGAGGATGCTGAGGAGTTGGGTTTTGTTGGTGCTGACCACTAGTGACCACAGACTCACAGCTAGTGTCTGTGGTCGCCACTGATGCCTGCGCGGTCAAACTCAAAAATTAAAACAATCACTAATATTTACAAAATCAATGTGGCTGCTAAATATGACTATGAATCTACAGCAGTAAAAATTGACCATGTGTATCACCAGGTTTGTGATGCCTCGTTTGTAGGAAAACATTATTAAAGAAAACCTGAGAAACTATAATTGTTATCTACCAAATTCAAAACTCAATAAATGCTGAGCAATCATACACTTTGCAGTTGTTGTTTCATATATCCATTCTCATATACCAAGTGAGAGACCTGCTTCTGCAAGCGGTCATTTTCCTCCATCAACAGCTTGTTCATGGCAGACAGCTTCCTGTTTACTGTCTGGAGCCGAGAAGCCTCCTTCCTCTGCTTCTCTCGACATCTGAAGGATATAAAGCTCATAAGTCAGTATAGTATTTGCACCAAATACTAAATTGGATTCATAGAAAGGAGAAACAACTACTGACAAAGCAACAGGCAGACTAGCTGGTGATTCTCATACATCACACACAAGAACATTTCCTCTAAAATCAGCTAACAGACATCTCCAATCTTGGAGAAAAAAACAGCATAAAAAATCAAACCAACATACATATCTGGCAAAAACTCCCTAAACTTTATTTTGCTTAAGCTAATTAATTGTGGTTCATATCAACAAAGGTTAGTCAAACTACAAGGACCGTAACAGCCTTATGGTCAACAAAATCAATAAGAGAAATAAAAAAAAAACAGCTCAGCATTAAATATTTCAAAAATAGTACAACGACCATGCTATTAAATATGCCTCTTTCAGACCACTACTACAAATTCAAAGAGAAAACAATAACATAAAGCAAGCACAACTGCTTCTACCCAATAGTTCGTCAATATAGGAACGAGATCATGAAGATGACACATGGTTGAATCCCTACTTTTCTCTTCCAAGCATTCCCTTGATTGAAGACTCAGCAGACCAAAAGCACCACTGACAATGAAATTCTATTTCAGCTGGGTTGCCACGCCAAGACAGCAACAGCACTTTCGCTAAGAATAAACACCTTATAAACTTAACTTTATCAAGCCGTCAAATTTGGACTTTGGCAAGACACCCCACTAGTTTCCAGGGCTTACACGCCAGCAAGAGATACTTCTTCCCTGTGAAACATCATTTTCTCCTCATATCACCAGAAACATTCTCTCTAACTAGTTAACCCAGTATCAATGTCAATTTCTCATCACAACCGCAGGTAGGTCATTCTAATTATGTTTCAAAGATACTGATTTCAACCAACAACAATACCGAAGAGACGACCAAATGAATAATTTAACAGCTAATCATTCAATTTTTTGGGTTAAAAAACCACAACACCACCGCACCCTTCACATTAAAACAATGTAATAAGGAAGAAAAGGTGTCAAAAGCATATAGAAATAAAAAAAAGTATATGAATTAATTGCCTAATAGACACAGCGATCTCCAGCTAAAACCTTATGAGCAACTTTCGTACAAAACCCATCACTTTAAATCAAATATTGTTACCTTATTCAACACATTTCCATCAATCTAACTTCTATTTCGACCACAGAAACCGTCAAGACCAACCACGTTAATCTCCGCCTTATACTCTTTCTCATTCTCACAGGAAAGGAACATAATCGACAGAGAAGAGAGAGAAAGATAAAAAGAAAATGAGAAATTCCATCTGTAGAATCTCCATCTGTAAAACACTACCGCAACTACAACTCCTAATTCCTCCCACTACGAGATGTCTGACGACGCACAGCATAAAGAGCTTTTGAAATAAGCAGTGTACTACTAGCAGAAAAGGACAGGACGCGAGAGAAAATAATTTTTCGCCATATTTCCGAAGCCAGCAACCACACAAAGCATACTCATGCTAAAAAGGGTAAAGAAAAATTGAGCAAAACAAGACGAAACCAACAAAGAAGCACCAACTAAATGTCTTTTCCAAGTTCAAGAACGAGTAAGTGGAGACCATTTCAAAAACTACGGAGCAAAATGAAAAAGAACCTTCGTTTCTAGTCCCAACCACTTTGTCATTCTTACCTTCGGTTCTGAAACCAGACCTTGATCTGCTTGGGCTCGATGTTACACAGTATCGGGCACTCTCTTATTAGCTGCTGCCGACGCAACGAACTTGGCTTTGGGCATTCCGTGTACACCCTCTCTAATGCCTCGACCTGCTCGGGTGTATATCGGACATATTTGCTGCTATCCATCGCCTTTGAATCTTTCTGTTGTTGCAGCGAGAGCGCCATTTCTCACAGGAACTGAAGGACCAAATAAATCTATAGAGCACCTAGGAGAAAACGCACAAGGTTCACAAGAGCGAAAATTTCATGTACCTAAAAAAGCACACAACAAATGACCTAGAGTTGCGCAAATACTACCTAGAGACAACACACAGAAACGATAACAGAAGACTGGGGAGAGACCTTTCACGGAGGACGGACCATACAACAGCGTGAATGACAGAAAAAAACTGACGCAGATTTGAGCTAAAGAGAAAAATGACAGGGAAATGAACCGAAACAGGAGAATGTGAACACCGGACACTACGAGAACCTTAAAATCTCAAACAGACCCGTCAACAGATAAATCCAACCAACAACAACTCAATATGCGCCAGAGCTAAAACCCCCCAGAAACGAAAGGAGAGAGAAAAAGAAACAACCGCTAAAAACCAGCAGGTAAGACGTGCACAGTAGAGTACCCCTTCGCTACTCTCCCTCCTTAAGTCCGAACGTCCGAACCCCTCCTCCAAGTCGTTACCAGCAGGCTCTCTCCTCCAAGAGAGCCCCCTCTCTCCCACATCACAAACGAGCGTTTTTTTCCCCAGTCACCTCTCCGTTTCTTCTCTCCCTATCCCAAAACCCACGTCCGCTCCCGCTCGACGAAGACGACGATCCCCAGTAAATAATCTTCAACACCCATTCCGACACACCTTGAAAGGAAAAGCAGAAGAAAAAAACGAAAAGAGATCAGTCGTCGAGAACGGGCATTTCAATGCCTGACTCGAGAAAAATGCAAATATAGATTGGACAGTGGAGAGCTTTTACTCATTTTCTCGTCTCATTTCCTTATCTTAATATCTTTTTCCTTTCCTTTACCTGTGGCAGGAGAGATGGTTTCGGGAGGAAAAAAGCGCTGTTCGCTACTGTTACTCCTGCAGCTACTGCTCCTGCTCAGCTCTGTGAGAAAAAAGTACAGCTCTCTTCAGCAAAACAAACCAGCTTTCTCTCTCCCCCCGCCCACTCCCTCTCCTTTTTCTTTCTCTCTCTTCACCACTCCAACATGCATCCATCACCATACACCCATCTCATGACACATGTCCCCTCCGCCGTGCCTTTTCGCATTTTTTTATAAATAAAGACGAGGCGTGACGGCGTCTGGTCGGATTCCAGACCTGGCCCACATCCTATCGGACGGTTAATGCTTCTCACTTTCGAGGACCCCACATCTAATCTCTTCAGATATGATATTGGAGATTAATGCTCCTTACCTTCGAGGACCCCACGTTAAAACCCTCCAGATATCGAACGGTGATGCTCCGTAAAATAGTGGACCCACATTAAATCTCTCCAGATATCCAACGGTTGGGATCTCTCTTTTGGTCAACACTCACTGGCTCCTTCCCTGAGACGACGCCGTTTCGGCCGAATCTTGCATCAAATGCTTCGATATCTTTTACCCACTTTTTTACTTTTATTTACTTACCACCACTCACGTCCTCCCAGAAATTTATTACTTTTTTAACTCCGGTATGGCAACGAGATCCTGAAAAGAGGCACGAATCTTTCTCTCTTTTACGGCCTCTATTTTTTTTAATAAAAATAGTAAAAAAAAAAAAAAAAAAGGACCGAGGGTAATAGATGAAATTTACCCCACTCGGCTTTCCATTGAAGAACACGCATTTACCTAACCCCCCTAACTTTCACCAAATTGTCCAATCCGGACACTAATAATTATCTTCAGATGAAAAGACGTATTTACCCCTTTGATTTGACGTCTGGATGATAATCCATCTCGTGGTGTGGGCCCACAGCGGAAGAGGGGGATGCGCCGGGCCAACCGCGTTACCTGCACCAAACTACTCCCAGTAAAGCTGCAACGTACGGCGTGCTGTCGAACACTCGCAGACATCGTTTTCTGAGGCGAGAGGGACGGTGGCGCGTAGCGGCGTAGGGGGATCGTAACCGTGCGTTTTGATCGGATTTTTTTCAAAGGCGGGGAAAGGTGGAGTAACCGAATCCAGAAGTGGATAATGGTCCCTCCGGGTTAAAAATGGACTTGAAACGGACAAACGGGACGGTTGGACCCGATTAAGAAATGACGGATGCCGGATCCGACATGTTCGAACGTCATCTGATCACGACTTTTGATGGCCGCGTGCGACGAGGCCAAAATAGAATAACAACAAATTTTATTTAAAAAAATAAAAAAAATAGATCCCTGTATGGAATTTTTTATGGGACATTTTTTGTGTCATATTAAAATAAAAAAATTATTTTAAAAATATAATTACTAAAAAAATTATTTTAATTTATTTTTACCAATTTCATTATGTGTGTGTCCTTTGAATTAATTATTCTTGTGGTTTCTAAGGGGTCATTTTAATACAAGAACAAAATGAAGAAAAAATTATTTTTTATTATCTAATTTTTCTTGTTAAAAAAATATTTTAATCGGTTTTCTTGTGTTTGGGTGCTTTTTATATGCTATATATTTCCAATAAACCTTCAAATAAAATCATATTAATACCTTACAAAAAGTTACATGAAAATTTTTAGAATTTTCCAAAGAAAAATAAATAAAAATTAATAATCAATCGCATATATTGTCATACGTATTTAATAAAATAAAATATCAAATACAAATCTGCCTTGTACTAAAAGTATTACAACATCAATTGTTAAATACTTATTAAAAAAAATTCATATGAGTTAAGACTCCTCGATTCATATGAGGATAATAAATAGAATCAATTTACATGGAGACTTCCATTATTAATCCTTTCCATGTGATTGAAGAGTCAACACTATTCCTATTACATGGTGTAACAATTATGAACTTGTATCCACCACATCAATTAATATGAACTATTCCTAGTGCTTGATCCATGGCCATATTTTGTGTTTGAATGCCTCTAGACTCCTTTTAGTTGATAGTGAAAAAGAATTTACATATTTTTTAAAAAAACTAAAAAACATGGCTTTCTGGAAGCACTATTCCTAGTGCTTGATTCATGCCTCTAGACTCCTCATGGATTTGCTCTTGGGTTTTTACCCTAAAAAACTTCATACCAATAGAGATAGTGTTCACACTTATATATCCATGATCATCCCCACTTTTAGTCAAAGTGGGACTTTAGTTATATACTTAACAACAAGTATACACTACAATTGTCACACAAAACCTAATTTATTCTCTTCAAAGCTTAACAAGTGGCCTAAAACTCAAAATTGAGTGAATTGAATCAAGAGTAAAATGAAACTTGTAATAATTTATAATTTTCAAGAAAGAAAAGTGAATCTAATGGTTAAAAGGGTGCCTTGAGAATAATGAAGGAATATTTATGTGAACAACTCTTATCTCTAGACCACTTAGGCCACTTAACCAAGATTCTAACCTTACATTCCCTTTTAATAGCTAATTAACTTCATCATGGCTATCTTAAAAGTAGATTAACAACTTAAAATCTCAACTATGAAAAATCCTTAGAGCAAAACCATGAAACCTTTGAGACAATTAACATAAAATGATATATTAATCATCGACTAATCCTATAGCCACCTCTCTTTTTTTTTTTTAATTTAGGTTAAAAAGAGTTTCTAAAATCATTAACGTTCTTACCATGGATTGAACCCTGAAGTAATAAAAATAAAGTTATGCACATTAGATACTGGGTTGAGATTCGTCGAAGAATGAGAGAAAACAAACTTTAAATTTGAAACTAAGCCCTATGATTGGTCTTACCCCATTTTAGAACCTTGTTTAGTATTTTTAAGTTTAAAGGCACTTTTTTTTTGGGGGGGGGGGGGGGGGGGGGGGGGGGGGGGGGGGTCTCTAAGGCACCCTTTCTCTCTCCTCCCTTCACTTCCAAGGATCCAAAAGAGCAGCCTGTCATCAACTTTAACTTCATTTTTGCCCCTCTCTTAAGAAGAAGAATCTGTAAGAAGGCTGTGAGAAAGCACCCAACTTTTAGATTTGCAAAGGTTGACAAATATGAGTCCTTTTGATAACCAAAGCATCCCAAGCCTGAACCCATTGGCCTCCCCTCTCTCTCCTACACAAAATTAATGGCTCATGATGGGCCTTTGGAGGGTCAATGCTTACACAGACTCAGTTGGTGTTTTGCCTGTCCCCTCAGTGGACATTATTATTCACCCCTCTCTCTACATTTCTTTACACCCTTTTGCCCCTTTTCTGTTCCCTCCTTTTTCCTTTATTTGAAAGACAAGTCTGGGCCTGGCCCACCATGAGGGCCCACTTGGTACACCTGTAAGCTCCTGAAATTGTGCAAGTTTGCGTACATTTTACTCTCTCTCTCCTCCCAAAGGAGGCGTCAGGCGTCAGGCGTGCCATAAAAAATACAGCTCGAGAAGAAAAGAAAAAAAGAGATGGGCCCACTTGATAAAGGGTTGAAAACTTAAGAAAAGGGTGGGGCCCAGAGACAGCCCAGGAGATGATTTTGGGTGTCAACATCTTTGTCTTAATTATGACAAATGTTTGAAATATCAGCCATGATTAGATGCTGGATTAGAATAATATCACAGACTTTGCTTTTTCTCTGTTAAAATAAGAGACTGAAATGGGGGAGAGAAAGAAAGAAAGCAAAACAGTGGAGCTGGGGACGGCCATGACAGATTCCATGCTTTAGACTTTTGAGAGCGGGAAGAGAGAAGAAAAAGTGGAGCGTTGGCATAGCCGACATTCCCCTTGCGTGCGCTTTTCTGGAGGCGTGCCGCCGAGGAAAAGCGAACGGAGGGATGAGGGGATTGGAAGAGTAATTTAATCGAACATGTGATGTGCAGATGAGGACGACGGGGGTGAGGTAGGAGACGATGCGGAAACAGAGAAAGGTGTCTTACCTCTGATGCCGATCTTCCTTTGGGTGTTTTGGGCTGCTGGGTAGATTTCTCATTCATCATTATAAGAGCATTCCCAAGCTTTCTCTTAATCGAAACAGAGATTTATCTTCTTTTTTGTTTACATCGTCCCACACCAGTTCCCTTTCTCTTGCTGCTAACCTCTGCATCTCCTTGAACCACCATGGATGACACCTGTTTGGCCAAAAAAGCAAGCAAATAGAGGGTGATTTGAGTGTGGTTTTCGAGAGATCTGTAACAGCTAAAAGGTGCTGGTTCCCCTTTCTCGCTTTTAGACTAATTATAATAATCTTTGTTTAAAAAATATGTCACATATAGTTAGAAATTTGAAATTTGTAGACAAAAGCTACTTTCCAGTTAGTCTTATTATGATATAGAAAATTGTGGCGGAAGGCAGCTCGCTTCGATTCCCCATATTTGATCCTTCTAAAAACGGGTGGAAAGGTGGATGTCTTGGTTTGCTTGTGAATTCTTTTATATTTTTATATTTTTTTTAATCGTTAAATCTTTTCGGGAAAGAAAAAAGAAGAGAAAATTAATAATTTATTATTTTTGTTTAAAAAAATAATTAATTATTTTATCATTATTAAATATTTTTTAAAATGATCAAATTCTCATTTACTTTTATTTTCTAGGGTTCAGGTTCGACTCTTAACGAAGATAAAAACAACTCCAATCCATTTACACCTTCCCATTTTGTAACAAGAGTCTAGTGGTTCTGCTTTTTTATGCCTTCTTCTTCTTCTCTGTCACTAACTGTAGTTTTCCAGAGTTCACTTCCCCCTCCATGGCAAGAACTGATGATACATGCAATCCCGTGTGGCACAATAATGAAACTTTAACCAACTTAACTGAGAGGAAAACCGACTGTGACATAACCTAAAAATATTTGCATTTTTACTCATGAACAAGCTCATAGCACGGCCTGCAGCAAAGGGGCTTAACCAACATTACTCTTTACACATCATGGGCAACTGGATTTCAACCCATGAACAAGTTGTTTGTGAAAACCAGTAGGCAAAATAACGAGCAGAAATCATAGGGTACATAACTCATACATACAAAGACTGTCGGCAATGGCACAGCAAACTATTATAATCAGAGAGCTTAGATTTTACTCGATGAATTCCAAAAGGAGCTACTCAAATTACAGCTTCTACCTGCTATGATGGAAAGAGCAAGCACAGCAACCCACAGCATCAGTACAACCTACTCTGGACATATTGCACACCCTACCTACACTAACCCGAAGGAGCTCATCCTGGATGTTATCCTTGTTCAGTATTCCCTGCACTCTGCTACAATATTTCATCTATCTGAGTATTAGAGGGCTGCTATATCAGAGATTGTGACCTGCAGGTAAGTAACACTGCCTATTGAGGTATGGCAGTTTGAAACCTTTGATAGCAAGAAGAGTTGGAATTTTGCCTCTGGGATATCGCATGCTTCCATTTCCATGTTGTTCCAACATCAGGGGGCCTGTTGTGAGGGAGTTTCTTGGTTTTGGGTCTCGGTTTGAGTTACACACTGCTGACCCAATTCATTGGACACAGTTCCACTGGCAGGATTCGACTTGTCACCTCCTGCCGAAGCCTCATTTTGTTCTTTGTTTTCGTCAACTTTCGCATTTAGAAATCTGCCTCCACACCCTCTAGCACGTCTCAGAGCATGCAAATGACGAGATTCATGCAAGTAGGGCTACAAAACGAAGCAATAACTTATAAAGTTTGAAACTGAGAAACAACAATTACGGAAATAAAACAAAGCATTTCCCATCTCCCCATCTACATGCACAGAAATACAGAAAAATTCTAACAAAAATTGAAAGGGAAGCAAAGGTGCACATCACAAGGAGTAATTTGAACAAAAAGATTGTGACATAGCATATTAAGTTCATCACATATTTATCCTCTTTAGAGTGACCCACGTGCCTCCAGGAGGTAAAGAGATTAGAGTAGAAAAAAAAAACTTCTATAAAGACAGCTCTGAGAGAGAGGATCTCTGTCATCCATTAACATTAAGCCATTTTCTCACAGGAAACAGTGAACAACTTCAAGCATTATGAATAGGTTTATCAAATATTAAGGTGATAAAGTTCATCATGGATAACCAGAACATATACTAAAAAACACAAAAAAAAACAACAAAAGTTAACTAGCTACAAGTAATGCCAAAGATGGAATAACATGCACCGGAGAAAAATAAATAAATACTTATGTGCAAAAAGTAGGACCACAACTTCTTGGAGGAGACATACCTTTCGGCACTTGACCAATTTATTTTCAGATTCGGCTTTTGCACGTGATTGCCGACGCCTCAAGATGCCATGATATTGCTTTGCATTGACATATACAGGCTCTTCAACTGTATCTGAGGGTAACGGAACTCCTGCTTGAATCCCCATCAAGGGAGGATGGATCTGCCATGGTCATCGTAACAGTAACATTGAGATGAACTTAAAGATAGGACAAACAATAATAGACTGATAGAATAAATAGTAAGAACAATTTTCCCAATATTTTTTTCTTTCAAAAAGAAAAGAACAGTATTGCTTTCATTAATCATGATATGGGAATAGAGGCACCAAACATACCACTGCCTGTGCTCCATAAGCTGCAATAATGTTTCCATAGTAGGGATCAGCATATGCATATGTTGTTTGTGCCTGAAATAAAAATTGAGGGCTGTTTCAACACTTACACCCTTCTCTTGATAAGTAAATAAATACTTTACAGTCCAATATTTTAGACAAGACTACAACAAAGACAATGCATAAGAGTTTGCAAGGGAAGAAGGTACTGAAAATTTGAAAAAAAAAAAAGAGTTTTATAATAATCTCTATCAGTTTTCTTACTAAAAAGCGGATCTTTGAATAATGGCTCCTAGCCGATCCTCTCTCAAATACCACAAAATCCTACAAATTTCATGAGCCTAATCTAAGCTCATAGACCACTTTCCTCAATGCTGAAATACTCAGCCCACTGTTGAAGGCATCATCATTTCCCTAAAATGTTATAGTCTTGAACATTTATGAGAAAAAAATTTCAAACTAGAGTAAGCTTATGCCATCTCTAACAAACTAATGAATTTTCTTCCAGCTAATTCCAAATCAATATACTTCCACCATAATGACAAAGGTACAGTAATAATCATCTATCATAACAGTAGGTAACCTAGGACTTGCAATTTCCAGCCTCAGGGTTTACTGTATGCCACAGACCCCTAAAAGAAGTTCTTTTGAGTACAATAAACTTCTCGAACTTTAACAAGAAGTTGTATGAGTTTTTTAGCTACAACGTTTCCCTTATTTATATAAGAACTATAATATTTTTATAATTTTATAAGAAAATAAGGCAGTCAAGATTACCAATATAGTGATTCTATCAGTCTTCCTGAAATGCATATAATGCATATTGACCATAATCTAATACATTGAAAGGAATCATATTCAGAGTCTTCTTAAATGGAAAACATTCAGAATCATGCCATCAAAATGCACAACATGTCAAATATATGTTGGAATTTTCCCAACAATATAAACATTCTATCTTAATCCACAACCTTTACAACTAGCACATTTAATTCTATGAAAAACTCACTTTTCATTACTAAAAAAAAAAACTCTTTTGCTACCAACTAGAGGAAAATTTCATTGCAAATGGTTACGTGCATGAACAATCCAGCATACCTTTTACATTGCCTAACTTATCAGCATGAGAATTTTAAGGAATAGGAAAACACTAATTGACAAACGCAGCGTCAACATTGCTCTTCAAGACTGGGACTTTAAACAGGTAAAAACCTAAATAGATAAGGTCACTAGATTACAGATTTCAAATAATATCCTTTCAGTTACCTATCGTTAGAAATGGGTAAAGGATGTTCAGCTACCCACTTATTTACCCAATCACTCACAGGTAAACAGGTCAGCAAGTCACCTTTATAAATTAAAAAATATATAAAACCAGTGAAATAACATTAAAAATTAAAAAAAATTAACTAAAGAGTAATCGAGTCACCTTTATATTTTTTAGACTTACATCACGAAGGTTTAAATTATAAATTGGTTCTCTCCATATCCTGCTAATCAGTCTGGAACAGCATTTACCGAAGTCCAGTCAGTTTAATTAGTGTATCTTGCCAAAGTTTTAATCTCAACCGAAATCCAAACACAGACAAGGATTTTTGTTCCATCTCCATTTATACACGGATTGGTAAAAAAGAAAAAGTAGCAATTGGGTAGAAGTGTCTATTTAAGACGGGTTCCACTTCAACCATTTTTAAACATTTATAGCATTTGGAATAGTACCATTGTTTGTCCCACTTCAACATGAGAAATAGGAACAACATAGTCTGTAGCCGGTGACGTAACACCAATTATCCCAGTTGTAGGAGGCTGATATTGGATCTGAGGTTGTGTCTCTTGAGATTGTTTTTGCTGCTGCTCGTCAGCTCCATTGTTATCTGTTTGAATGCCATGGTAATGCACAGACAAAAGTCAAAAAGAGTAATTGGAAATTTTTGGAACAAAAAATATGAAAACATGCAAAAGCCAAAACTGACACTCCATGATGACAAACAAAATCCACAGTAATAAGTTAGGACAAAAAAATCCCACAAATATTTGACAATAAAAGATCTATGCCAGTAAGATAAATCTTTTAGACCCTGTTTACTTTGAGAGGAAGTCAGAGGACAGAAAACACACTAAAAGAAATGAGGTTTTCAAAAGCAAAAACTCTCATTTCCCTTATATCACAACCTCTAAAACCAAAAAAGTATGTTTCGATCTCAAAAAGGGAAGTAAAAATTAGTAAAAAAAATCAAACGTATGCCTGAAGGACACGGCAATCATAAATCATAAGCAAAACAACTGTAAAAACATACTGTGATGGGTCTTAAAGTTTCAGAGCCCATATCCAGTATTCTGCTTAGTCTTTTCAAACATTCAAGTCTTGTTTAATGTATACTGAACCAATACACGGAAAAGAAAACAAAAAACGTAGAGATCCATATTAAGGGACATTGGAGCCAATACCCATTCAACACTAACTGTAATCATGAGCATATGTATGATTACTGACCAGGCAGCTCCCCCCAATTACCAAATCCAATTCCCATTTAAGATTTACTCTCATAGTACTCACACTGTTGCATTTGTTACAAGGGGAAGAGCTCAAAATTCAATGACAAAGACAAGCAAGAGAAATAGATCGACATGCAATAAGTACAGGGAGGCACTATAACATATACCTGAGTGTGAGGAAAGATCATGCACTGAAGATGTCATGATGTTAATCGGATTTTGCGGTATAAACACGAACTACGAGTGACATAAACAATAGCCTCCGGGTCAAATGTATGAATGAGATATGCTAACAGAACACTTGGCCAGGCATTTCATGCTCCCAACAGCTACAACTTGTCATTATGGATCCACAACATAAATGACTAACTTGACTGCCAGCTTTTTTAGTAGCTCAAAAGCATTGACATACCTGAAATACCACTAACATTATGCTTCAAATTTATTCAAAAAATTACATTAATATGAATAAAAATTAAGTTCGCCGCATAAGCATGTCATAACTGAGGAAAGCAATTTCAGTAGAACAGACAAATCAAGCAAAAACTTTTCACGACTATTACCACGAGGTTCAAACATTTTCGCCAAATCTAGACATTAAAATGACCCAACAGTGAAATGGCTACCACTTGTTAGGACTAGCACTTATCATATCCTTCAATAGACCAAGAACATAACATTCCCTCACGAGAATGGACTTTATCTGCCGCCGACCACTTCTTATGACAAAGCATTTCATAACTTCAGTAGACAGAGAATAATTAAGTTCAGTTGATAGCCCTTGTCACAAGGTAATACACAGCCACTTGTGCACATGACGAACCGGGACCTTAACCAAGAGGACAGATGGAGACACAAAAGGCTCCAAATTAACACAGACACAGACACATAATCCTTAATTTCGAGGGTGCAGCAAACTTACGGAAGCAAAACCAAATAAAACAAGTATATTGCTTCGCAATACGAGAAAATAATTCTACTTTTTTCCTTAATTTTTTGAAAGGCTAGAGAAAACGCAATCACTCAGACGACAGCCCCAAGCTAAACGATTAAAAATGAGAAATTTCCAGATACAGATAGAGAATTTTCTGTTGCAAAGAAACACGACCTACCCCAAGTATCGGGAAGTACCGCACTGAAGGTCTGAAACACACCGTACCGACCACAATTTGAGTAGCATCAAATCCAAATTTACCGTCATCCTATTCGGTCCACCGTAAGCGAAAGACTTAAAAAAGGCAAGAGGACGGAGATTTTGCCAAAACAACTTGCTAGAGCTGCACAAAGAACCCTAAACTGTCCCATAGCCAGACGAATTTCACAACTAAGATAGCACTCTAACAGGCAGATCTACTCGCTTACCAGTTCGAAATTCAGACACCGACAACTGAAAAACACGCAAAGTACAGATCATAGTAGAAAAATGAATATGTGAGAGACGGAATTGAGCATGGTAAATTGAGGATAACATCATGACCTTCTCTTACCAGTAAGAAAATAATCTTCGCCGCCGTCGGAAAGAAACAGAACGAAAGGAAGAGAGAGAGAGAGAGAGAGAAACGGCGGACTTCGAAATGGAATTTTTCTTTAACAGAATACTTTCCTAGCGCTTATCTTCCTCCCGTCTTGGTTTATTTACATTTTACTTTTTATTTTCCAATTTAAGAAACAAGAATTCAAATATTCGCTTCAGTAGCCTTCTGACCACCCAATCAGGTGGTACTCTGGCTCTACTAGTGATTTTTTATTTTAAAATTTTATATAATTTTTATTCAAAAAATGCATTTTATATATTATTTTTTACAACGGTATCCTATATCTTCTGGCTAAGCTTTTGACACGTATAAACTGATAAAAATATACTAATTAAAATAAATTTTAATTCATATAGGCGATACGCCCTCGAGTGGTTCCAGTCAGAATAGTACATAATGTTATCCACCAATCATTCACAGGTCACAAAAAGGTCCTGTCTCACGCCCCATGTCACCGGCAATGCAGCAGCAAAGTACGTTGATGGAAAGAAGAGCAGCAACAGAGTAACATGGTCTTGCGGACTACGAACAGATTCATTTTACCTTCTTTATGTCCTCTTTTCCCTCTTATTCAAGCGAGGCCCCTCGTGAGCCTTAACCGGTAACCACCACCATCAATAAACGGAGCCTCCCCCGACACATCCACACCGTCGAAAGCGACAACATCTCAGTCTCAGCGGGACCCAGTCGCCTCTATCCGGAATCTCCCTGCCCGGGGCTCCTTGCCGGGCAGCACTACGGAGCGCTTTTCAACCACAAACTCGGAGTCACCCCCCCTGGAGCTAACTGAACTCCGTGGCCGCTACTAGTCTGCCCCCTCTGACCGCGGGCAGATTCTGGCCGTACGGTCAGCTCAAAATCTCCCCGACGATATTAACCCATAAATAATTAATTATTAACTTAGGCACTACAATTTAAAATTTAAAAAAAATAAGCGGTTTTAACGTGGCCTCGCACCGCGTGCTGGGAAGGGGGAAGAGAGGGATTCGGAGAAGAGGACGCGTGGCAGGCCATGTGACGAGGAATAATGGCGCCTCGTGGCCGTAGGTGCCACGAAAGGGTAGGAAATGTTAAATGTAACATGTGTAACAGGTCCACGATTATGTCAGTGGTTAGCCAACATAGCCAACAGTGTTAATTTATTGGAGGAATTATAGATTTAATACACTTGGCAAAAAATATGTTATTAATACAATCAATAAGAAAACAATTAAATAATATACAAATAATTAAACTATTATAGTATTTATTTTATTAATAACTTTATCGGTGCTTAGCTGTACGAACTTTAACGCCAACTGTGTTTTGATCTGTCTTGTTTGAAAACATCTAAGAAATGACAAATATTATAAAATGATCTAATATTTAAAAAATTAATAACGAAAGAAAGTGAACTCCTATCAAATTATTAAAAAAATAAAAATAAATTAACATTAATAAATTAAATTAATATAAAATTCGATATTCGAAGAACCAAATTAATTAAAGTTAAAATTTTCATAGTAAAAAAAAATAGATATTACTAAAATTAACATAAGGTTTAAACATAAGTAAAATATATTAAAATATTTATATTCTTAAAATTTAAATATAATTTTTAATTACTTTATTAATTTTTTGAAATAAAAAGAAACATGATCTTATGATAATAGACAATGTAATGGTACACAAATTTTAACATGAGATTTTATTTTTAGGGTATTAATACTCGAAAGGCAAATGCCTTCTTGGTAGCTCGAAAGTCTCAATATTCCAAAAATTAATAAAAATAATAACAAAGAAATAACCAAAATAACCAATTAATCAATCGATACCATCACAACTTGCAAAGGCAAGTATAACCTTTTTCTTGACCAATTTCAATAGATAAAATTGGGCAAAACTATCACATACCTATTGGGCAAAACTCAGGAGTGTGGTATAAAATCCAATGAAATTTGAGAGACGGATCAATAGGAAATGTCAAAAAAGTAGTGATGTCTCTCAATATAACCAAGGCTCCTCAAATATCATTGGACTCCCTCTCTTTTTCAAATTAGATTTTTACAAGATTCAAGAATGCTTAAAATCTAGTTGAATGCACTACGAGAGAAGTCTTCAAACACGAGCAAGACTACAGGGCAAGTAACCCTATTTTTGTGCCATTACGAGAGCCAAATCTCCTCCCCTAGTGGCACAAAACAATATGGTGGTCTCTTAACTTCATTGAGATAGGGCTGAGATACTCACACTTACCCTTTTTGTTAGCACATTGATAGTGAAAAGCTAAAAAAATATTTTTAAGAGGAAATAATTTCGAATAAGTATTAGGCCCGTTTAGTGCTCATTGTTAGAAATTTATATCTCAGGAAAAGCTATAAATACTTTTCCTAAGATACACATTTTTAAGAAACTTTCAGATAAAATTTTATTAGTGCCTTACTAGGAAATCATATGGAAAATTTTAAATTTATAAGAAAAATTAAATGAACCTATTAGTGTTAGGGAAATAAATAAAAATTAATAATCAATCTCATACATTACCATACTTATATTATAATTTTTTAGCAAAATAAAATATCAAATACAAAATTACTATGAAAAGTTGTTTTGTGCTAAAAGTACTACAACATCAATTATCAAATACTTATTCAAAATGTCCATCTTGGTCGGAAAATGTTACTTGGAAAATTATATGATTTTATAGGTAAGAATTTTCAACTTAAAAAGTATTTCCATGAAACATGGAGCACTAATGGTTGTTGAACTTTTGACCTCTATCATTATTTCCCAAGTACTCATCCCACACGAAATGGCCTCCATGCTCCACCCTAGTAGAGCACACTTCTCTACCAATATTTCACAAACACTCTTCCCAGTCACTACTAGTGGCGTTGCTTTTCTTAGCCGCTACCATTGTTGTTGCTCTTTTCAGCCGCTACCAATGTCGTTGCTCTTACCAGCCGCTACCAGTGTCGTTGCTCTTCCTAGCCGCTACCAATGTCGTTGCTCTCACCAAACCACCATCGCGAATGCCTCCTCTTTTTTAAGATACAGATTGGACTCTCCTCTTGGAGTTCCATCTTGCGGGGGTAGATACAAACAATATGGAGATAATGCTAGTAAACATCGACACCCACCAATTGACACCCCAGCAAGCACTCAAGGAAATAGCAATCCAAGGTAAACATTTTTATTACTAATGAAATTTAAGTACTACAATATATAATTGTCTTTTTTTTTATATTCTATATGTATTAATCAGTCATTTTAAATTTTTACATTGTGTAGTAATTCTTAGTGGAAGTTGTAGTTAACGCCTATGTAGTGAAGCTAACTGGACTTCAAGTATATATCTCATCCATGTTTTTTATTATATTTCTTGTGAAGATTGTTTTCATTTTTTTTATGGTTGGTTGATTGGAGTGAGTTTTCAGAGCTAGAGCAGGGGGGAAGATAGAAGAAGAACAACATTTGAAAGCAAGGATAGGGGATTGATGACTAAGCAAGATTTGGATAGGTGATTCTTTGTTGCACACCATGATTGTTTTGTAATGTACTATGTTTTCTTTCTTTTTAGTTTTGGCTGATATGTTACAATTTAATCACCAATCTTGGTTTGGATTATAGTTGACCAAACGTTCTGGTTCCTCTAATCGTATTATATAATCGCAGGTTAAACTTTATGCAATTTATGTTTCACGTTAGTTATTGTAGGTTTTCCATCTTTGCCAATGAAAGCTCTGTATAGTTTGCTTGGATTATGGTCGTTGTTGTCAAGTGACTTTCTCTCATGGTAAGTGTAAAGTAGGATGTCGATCAAATTCATTGAGTTGTTAATCAAATGCATTTTTTCACAAAGAATAACGTACTAATAAAAACATGTAATGGCTGCAGCAGTTTACCCATGACACAATTTATCTTCATGTGGCTACTTTATGGGGCAGTAATGATCAAGACTCGCGTCTCCAAGTTCTAAGACCAGGACACCATTGAAAAAACTACTTTGATTTGTACAACTGTGTCATTGGCGAAATTGTTTGGCACAAAGATTTTATTTTTTTCTTATGGAGTGTGAACTTTTATGCGTATACTAGGCAATTGTTCTTTGTATTTTGCAAATACTTTGGATGAAAGAAATCCTTGTATACCCCAATATGCTAAGTTGCTTTTTGTTTTACAAAATCTTTACACGTTTGTGCGATTTTTTAAAAAACCTAAGTATTTTTGTGATATCTTATTAAAAAATTGGATCTTTTTGAGCTTTGCATTAATTTGTAAGTGTGGGTCCTTGGTCCCACTTAATAGACTAGTCTTTTCGGGTTGTATCGGTTAGGTATTTACATGGTATCAGAGCAGGTTTCACCCGACTTGCCTTCGAATCCCTGCGCATTCGTATGTTTGGCGCGAACACTTTATATTTGGAATTTGTCCTGGGTTTAACTCGGGGGTTTGGTTTGTAAGGGAGTGTTTGAACATGTTGGTGGTCTATGTTAAGACTTGGCTTTCCGCACCTTGATTCACATTAACACAAAAAAATATATTCAAATAGCAGACATTAACATCAAAATCTCACTTTAACACAAAACAAATATTCATGGGCCATGTATTATATATTATTTATAAGATAATAAAATGTGTACTAACAAAATTTTGAAAAAGTGTTAAAGAAATACGAAGATGTTTTTTTTAAATTAAACAAACAAATTTTATATTTTATTTCAATAAATAGAAGCTAATAAAAGGTGTATCGATAAATAAGATATTTGAAAACTAAAATAATAATTTATTATAATGTTTTCGATTAAAAAAGTCTTAAATTGATAATTAAATGTATTAACTACATTAGAAATTATTTTCCGAAAAATTAATATAAAATTTTGATATTTTATTACAACAGATAAAATGAAAAGAAATATGTTTCAACAAATAAAAATTAAACCCTAAAATATATTTAATTAAAAATTATCTTCTATCAATAATGAAAGGTGTTAATAAAATTAAAAGTAAAGTTTTTACTAATTTATACATAAATATTTTTTTCTTTGATAAAAAGAAGGAAATAAAACATGTTTTGATAGATAAGATTTTAAAAAATAAACAAATAGAAATTATTTTTAATATTAAAAATACCTTCAATCGAGAATGAAAGGAATACAAAAATTAAAATTATTTGTTAGTCATTAATAAATAAAAATTATATTTTGTTACAATAAATATAAGATAAATAACTAGTACACATAAATAAGACTTTTATAAAATAAATGATTATTAAAAATATTTCTATGTCTTCGAAATAACTAAAATAGATAATGAAAGGCAATAAATTTATTAGAATACAAAATTTAATAAGTTAATTTTTTTTAATATTTTATTTAAATAACTTAAAGTTAATTAATCACGTTCTCACAAAAAAGATTTTAAAAAACATTTTTTTTAATAATATTAAATATAAAAATAAAAATAAAATTATTTTATTTCTATAATGATATGTATTAAATAAATTAGAACATTATTTTTATTAGTTAAAGTATAAATTTTTATTTTATTACAATAAATAGAGGGTAATAAAACATGTACCAATCAATTATATTATTTAAAAAATAAATAAATTTTTAATTCTTTTTCTAAATTTGACAATATCTTTATTGATTACAATATGTGTTAATTAGATTTGGATAAAAAAATTACTAAATATTCAAAAAAATTAATTTAATTTAATTAATTAAAGATAATGAAACATGTGCCAACTAATAAGATTTTTGAAAACTAGAAAAAAACTATAGCTATTTTTTAAATTAGAAAATTTCATGAATGAATAATGAATTGTGATAAACATATTTGAAGAATATTTTTTAATTAATTAATATAAAATTTTCATTTTTTTATTATTGTAAATATAAGATAATAAAACTTGTACCAATTAATTATATTTTTAAACATTATTTTTTTTCAAATAATGTTTCAAAAAAATATATTTTAAATCGATATTGAATGGTGATAAATTGGTAAAAATAATTTTTTTTATAAATTATTAGTCATAATTTTTATTTTATGTTATAAAAGAGAAGGTAGTAAAATATGTAAGAATTTTAAAAACTTTTTTTTAATAAAATATTATTTTGAATTATATAATATCTTAAAACAATAATGTAAAGGTGTTAATTATGTTAAAATATTTTTAAATAATTAATAATATATTGAAAATTTTATATATTAAAATAAAATTAATGAAATAAAAAAATTTAGATTTTTAAAACCAGAAATTAATTTTTGAAAAGTACATTTTAATTAAAAAATAACTTAAATCGATCATGAAAATAAAATAGGACAAAAAGAGTTATTCTAAAATGGATGGCTCATGTGGCGATCGATGACGAATTATGATGATGTGGCTTATACGAATGAATGATGACATGGCTTTTAGATGATGGGACATATGAGTAGGCTCTCTGTGTGTTGATGTGGCACCGCTTAAGTGTCACTAGTGATTATACAATTATATAGTTGAGGAGTCAAAGTTAGCTAATTATGATATTAAGTGTAAAACTTGGTTAATTTTGTAATTATTTTAAGTAATTGGATTATATAGTAAAATTCCAGTAATACTATGTTGAGAAAGTAGTATAATACTGTCTTCACTTTCTAGATCCTTCTACGCATGTTGACTTAAAACTATCTTACGATAATTACAGTTATTGTTGTGAGAACATTCTTACGATAATTAAAGTTATCGTTGTCAGAACATTCGAGAACACTCTACACAATTCGAATAAAACTACGAGTTCAAAAACGCTCTTCCAAACTTAATAAACACTAGCCGATTTTTATATTTGACAAGAAGAAGACCGCTTCCAACGTCGGATTTTAAATATTTTTAGTAATATATATATATATATATATATATATATATTAACTAATTAAAATATATTCTAATCTAATTAATACCCCTCATTATCGTTACATGTTTTATTACCTTCTATTTATTATAATAAAATCAAAATTTTATATATTTATTTTTTAAATAATTAAATTTAATTTGAGCATAAGAAGAGTGAGAAGTTCAATTCCTTTCGTCTTTGGGGGGGTTAGTCCACAATGAACTTGAATTGAAGTAAAATGAATTGATTTAACTTCAACTCATGTTTGGGTGTTAGTATAGATGAGTTCAAATGGCTGGAAAACAGATTCCAGTGTTAGTGCCCCCAAATGAAAAATATGATATAAACAAAAGAATAAGTAATATTTTATAATATACTTAAATAGAACATATACCTAAACATATAATTAACAAAAATAAACGTGGTTACTACACTTATAAGTGATTTAACGTGTAGTATTAGAATATATTAATATCTTAATTAATAAAAACTATATTATATTACTTAATGATTATAATTTATTATAAATTAAAACAATAATTACGTGTGACTATAATAAATTATAAAAAATTAATAAAAAAATAACACAAGAGAATATAATAAATAAACCTAATGGTTTAATTAATTATAAAAATTGGATAATTAAACCAATTAATGATTATAGTTTATTATAAATTAATATACTAATTACGTGTGACTAGAATAAATTATTTAAAATAAATAAAAAAAGTTAAAAATAACTTAAGTGAATATAATAAATAAATAAATTATTCTGTAATAACATAAGATATAGTTTAACATTAAAACTCACTATTTTAATAAAAAATAAAAAATACATAATAAATAAATAAATATATTAATTTATCAATAACTTAATATACATTTTAAATATTATTAATTAATAATATATTAACAAAAAATAAAAACTAATGGTTTAATTAATTGGATAATTAAACCAATTATGATGTTGGTTTAATTTTTCCTAACTTAGGAAAAATTAAACATCTTCTTCGTCTTCCTCTGCGGCGGGCTTGGCAACGGCGACGGCAGCGGGCAACGGCGACGCTCCGACGGTACGCCGAGAGGGAGAAAATAGGGAGGCCGAGGGGTTCTGGCCTGCCGTGCTCTGCGACGGAGGTCGAGGGGGGGGGGGGGGGGGGCGCGGAAAGAGGGGGAGGCCAAGGGGCTCTGCGACAGAGGCTCGGCCTCCCGTGCTCTGCAACGGAGTTGGGGGCAGAGGGAGGACGGCAGACGGGGGTAGGGGTAGTGGGAGGAAAAAATACTTTGCGGAGAGGCCGACGAGAGGGTGAGTAGAATAGCGGGGGGGGGGGAGAAGCAACTCGCGTGGAAAGCTGATGATTTGCAAAATAGGTTTTTGCCTGAGCGAGTGAATGGTGTAATCTTACTTCAATTCAAGTCTTTCTACACTAACGCTATTTTTTAATGAACTAAGTAATGGGGGGGAATTCCTTCCACGTAATTGTGGATTAACCCCCCCCCCCCCCCCCTAAAGGTATTTTTAGTCGGTCCCTGAATTAATAATATTGAGGTTTTGGAGGACGATTTGCCATTTGTTATAAAAGACAAAATAGGGATCAAAGATGAAACTTTTATAAATAACAGATGGGGATCAGTCGGGGAACTTTGACGTTTTGCAGGAAGTCTCTCTCCGTTGTTTATAAGTTTTTTTAGCTGTAAAAAGGTCAGGAGGTGAGCGAAGAGGAAACGCTTATAAAAAGCCGGAAAGACCCATTCTGCTCATCACAGCAACTCCAAATTCTTTCTGGTTTTTAGTAACCGGATAAGCGCCCTTCCCTCTTCTTCTTCTTCTTAATTTTTTCTCTGTTTTCAGCGTTCTATGGACCTCGAGGCTGGAGGGGTATTAAGAGACTCTCCATCTGCAGAGTTTCCTGCAGCGTCCAACACTTTCCGACTACTGGTGGTAATAATCATCGACCTTCAACTAGTCGAACTATACTTGGTTAATGTTGCCTTTTGTTTTTTTTTTATCTCCTTAAACGCTATTGTTTCTAACAAACATCTCATCACTACTCAACGAAAGAGGAGAAGAGCCATGACGGTGATGACGACGGAGCATCCAAGAAGGCCAGTTTTATTAGTACGAGTTTTTCAAAGTGATTCTACCGTTGAAACAGATGATCACTCTCAAATTCTCGAAACGGGATTCAAGATCGGGATATGGGCTAACGGTATCTCAACCACTGGCTTCGTCAATTGTTTCATGGGAGCATCTGGCTTTCAACCCTCAAACCTGGTGGAGAAGCTTCTGGTAGTGACGGCTATATTGGCGATGGTCACCTCCTGTATCTCTGGCGGAGTCCTGCTGATACTACCTATCTTCCGTCCAGATCCTCCTCTCCCGATTTCAAAAATTAAAGCTATCATTGCTGTCGCCATAGCCTCAATGGCAATTGTTGTGTGTATCGGCCTCTTGCTCAAGCTCTTCCGGATTTAGAAAGAACGGCTGAACTCTCCAATAGCGTTTGTTGTCTTCTAGATACCCGATAAGATCCAGTCCGCTTTTTCCCTCTCGTTGTCTTCTCGATACCCAATAAGTTTCGGTCCGATTTTTCCCTCTCAGTTTGGGTATCTGATGCCGGTCTGATAATTGGTTCGGTCGGAAAATTAGTCCTTTCTGTTCGTTGGGTTAACCCGATTTAAGTCTCTGATTTCAGTCCCGTCTGTCGCTAGGTTAACCCGATTTGAAATTACAGTTATTTAATTCTGGTCCGATCAATTTTACCTACGTCATTAAAGATTTGTTTTCCGTCACGTCATCGAATGCCCGGTCAAACAACATGTAAGCCCTTTTTGTTTTTTCTTTCCTTCGCCCTCTCTTGCCGTGGCTGCCGCCGCCTGCAGATAGGCTTCGATCAGCAGAGTCCCGTCAGCCATTTTATGTAACAGAAGTGGCAGATATTCTCCGGGCTCCTTGTTCAGGAGGTAGTCGTTTCAGTTAGAATATCTCGGAAAGCGGCTTGGCTCAGTCCTCCGTGATTGCAATCTCTCCGATCAGCATTTCAGTCCGCGACCTGATCGAGGCTCCCTGCCTTGGGAGCTCTAATGCGTCTCCGTCTCCGCCTCTGTAAAGGGTTTTAAACTTCTGCCCTTTCTGAATTTCTGATCTGCCTTCGAAAAATATTCCGGATTACGGAATTTGATATATTTTTTATTAAAAGTCGATTTGCGTCTACGGAGTACGGATCAAGGGATATTGTGGTTGATTCAAGCTGATGCGAATTGTGATACTAATTCAGTGAAAAGAATTTTAACTCCTCGTTATTCACGTAAATATTATATTATATTATATTATATTTATTTATTATATTAATTGTTTTTATTTCCATATTAAATTAGTGATTTTATGTATAGTAATCAAAATATTGTTAAAGTAATAGTTGACCAAATATTTTTTTAATTATTCTATTTTTATAATAAATTAAACTAATGATTTTTTAAGAAAATATTTTATTAATTTATGCTACGTAAAAATCTATCACATATTATTATTAAAAGACTATATTAATTTTATTATTATTATATTAAAGTAGTGATTTATGAGTGATAATTAAAATATTGTTAAAGTAAGGATTTGATAAGTATTTTTTATTACTTATTATATTTTAATAAAATAATTATTTTTTATTTTTGGAAATATATTATTAATTTAAACTACATTAAAACCCATCTTATGATATTAATTAAATACTATATTAATTTATTTATTATATTTATTCCAATTATTTTTTACTTTTTATTTATCTAATTTTTTAATAATTAATTAGTGCACTAGTTAATTTTTACACATTTTTATTTTATTAATTTAGACTGAATCGTAATCTATCTTAATTTATTATTCAAATATCTTATTTAATTAACTAGTATACTAATATATTTTAATACTGTGTTAAATTACTTATTAGGGTAGATACCATATTTGTTTAGGTTAATTATCTATTTAGGGATATTTTAAAAAATACCTCATTCTTTTGTTTACACTACATTTTTTATTTGGGGCACTAACATAGGAAAGTGTTTTTCAATGCATTTGACATCTACTACACGCCGGTGAGTGCACTTAGGTTTCAAGATACAGTAAAAGTGAAAGTGAATCACATGATTAGAATAGATTATGATATGTATTAAAAAGATTAGAATAACTTTTTATTAGTTAAAGTATAAATTTAATATTTAATTACAATAAATACAAGATAATAAAACTTGTACCAATAAATTAGATTATAGAAAACTTAAATAAATTTTTTAAAATATTTTTAAAATTTAACAATATCTTAAATCAATGACATAGCTGTTAATTATACTTGAAGATAAATTTTTAATAAAAAATATTCAAATTTTGTATTTTATTTTAATAAATTAAAGATAATGAAACACGTTCATATAAATAAAATTTTTGAAAAAAAAATTATTTTTTAGATTAGAGAATGTCTTGATTCAATAATGAAACGTGTTACACATATTCAAATATTTTTTTAATTAATTAATATACTATCTAATTTTTTATTACTTTAAATATATGTTAATAACAATGTACTAATAAATTATATTTTAAAAGACCAACATTTTTTAAAATAAAATTTTAAAATTAAAATATATTTAATCTCTATTGAATTGTGTTAAATAGGAAATAATAAGATTTTTTAATAAACTAATATACGAAATTTATATCTTTATTATAAAAAAAGGTAGTAAAATATGTACCATCAAATAAAAATTTTAAATACTAAAGTATTTTGTTAAATTAATAGTATCTTAAAATGATAAAGTAAGGTATTAATTAAATTAAAATATTTTTAAATAAATAAAACTTTTTATTTATTAAAATGAAATGTGTAAGATTTTTAAAACCTGCAATTAATGTTTTAAAAATAATTTTAATTACAAAATTTCTTAAATCATTCATGATAAGAAAATGGAAGGAAAAGGTATGCTAACTTGGATGGCTCTTGGTAGGGGCGGCATCGAGCCGAGTCGAGCCCGAACCTGCTTATGTTCGAGTCGAACTTGATTTAAATATTTCGAACCGAGCTTCGAACCGAGCCTAAAATTGTTATCGAGGTCGAGCTCAACGAGTTCGAGCCGAGTTCGAGCCTCAACATACATTTAAAATTTTTTTAAAAATTTATATAAAATTATGTATATATTTTACATAAAATTAGGCATGACCTCTACATAAAATTGGACATAACTTATATATATAATATGTAAAAACAGAAACAAGAACAAACGCCAAAAGCAACAACACGGATTCTAATGTAAATAAGAAAAAGCAAAAAAAAGTATTTCTCTTAAAAATTTAGACCATTTTCCTACATGATAACCTCTTTTATCTCAACCACTGGCTTCGTCAATTGTTTCATGGGAGCATCTGGCTTTCAACCCTCAAACCTGGTGGAGAAGCTTCTGGTAGTGACGGCTATATTGGCGATGGTCACCTCCTGTATCTCTGGCGGAGCCCTGCTGATACTACCTATCTTCCGTCCAGATCCTCCTTTCCCGATTTAAAAAATAAAAGCTATCATTGCTGTCGCCATAGCATCAATGGCAATTGTTGTGTGTATCGGCCTCTTGCTCAAGCTCTTCCGGATTTAGCAAGAACGGCTGTACTCTCCAATAGCGTTTCTCCAATAGCGTTTGTTGTCTTCTAGATACCCAATAAGATCCAGTCCGCTTTTTACCTCTCGTTGTCTTCTCGATACCCAATAAGTTCCGGTCCGTTTTTTCCCTCTCAGTTTGGGTCTCTGATTCCGGTCTGAGAATTGGTTCGGTCGGAAAATTAGTCCTCTCTGATTTCAGTCCCGTCTGTCGCTGGGTTAACCCGATTTAAAATTACAGTTATTTAATTCTGGTCTTCAGGTCTCGTACGGTAAATTCTCAATTTTGACCGATCAATTCTACTACGTCATTAAAGATTTATTTTCCGCCATGTCATCGAATGCCTGGTCACCATTATCAAACAACATGTAAGCCCTCTCTCTGTGTCGACCTTTTTGTTTTTTCTTTCGTTCGCCCGCTCTGGCCGTGGCTGCTGCCGCCTGCAGATAGGCTTCGATCAGCAGAGTCCCGTCAGCCATTTTATGTAACAGAAGTGGCAGATATTCTCCGGGCTCCTTGTTCAGGAGGTAGTCGTTTCAGTTAGAATATCTCGGAAAGCGGTCGGCTCGGCTCGGTCCTCCGTGATTGCAATCTCTCCGATCAGCATTTAAATCCGCGACCTGATCGAGGCTCCCTGCCTTGGGAGCTCTATTGCGTCTCCGTCTCCGCCTCTGTAAGGGTTTTTAAACTTCTTCTCTTTCTGAATTTCTGATCTGTCTTCGAAATATATTCCGGATTACGGAATTTGATATATTCTTTATTAAAAGTCGATTTGCGTCTACGGAGTACGGATCAAGGGATATTGTGATTGATTCAAGCTGATGCGAATTGTGATACAAATTCAGTGTAAAAAGAATTTTAACTCCTCGTTATTCACTTAAATTAAATATTATATTTATTATATTTATTTCCATATTAAATTAATGATTTTAGTATAGTAATCAAAATATTGTTAAAGTAATATTTGACCAAGTATTTTTTTAATTATTCTATTTTTATAATAAATTAAACTAGTGATTTTTGAGGAAATATTTTATTAATTTATGCTACGTAAAAATCTATCACATATTATTTATTTATTATATTCATTTTTATTACTATGTTAAAGTAGTGATTTAAGAGTGATAATTAAAATATTGTTAAAGAAAGCATTTGATCAAGTATTTTTTATTAATTATTATATTTTAATAATTAAATAAATTACTTATTTTTTATTTTGTGGAAATATATTATTAATTTATACTACCCATCTAATGATATTAATAAAATACTATATTTATTTATTCATTGTATTTATTCCAATTATTTTCTACTTTTTACCTATCTATTTTTTTAATAATTAATTAGTGCACTAGTTAATTTTTACACATATTTATTTTATTAATTTAGACTGAATCGTAATCTATCTTAATTTATTAATAAAATATCTTATTTAATTAACTAGTATACTAATATATTTGAATACTATGTTAAATTACTTATTAGGGTAGAGACCATATTTGTGTAAGTTAATTATCTGTTTAGGTATATTATAAAAAATACCTCATTCTTTTGTTTACACTACATTTTTTATTTTGGGCACTAATATAGGAAAGTGTTTTTCAATGCATTTGACATCTACTACACACCGGTTAGTGCACTTAGGTTTCAAGATACAGTAAAAGTGAAAGTGAATCACATGATTAGAATAGATTATGATATGTATTAAATAGATTAGAATGACTTTTTATTAGTTAAAGTATAAATTTAATAATTTATTACAATAAATACAAGATAATAAAACTTGTACCGATAAATTAGATTATAGAAAACTAAAATAACTTTTTAAAAATATTTTTAAAATTTAACAATATCTTAAATCGATGATCATATGTTAATTAGACTTGAAGATAAATTTTTAATAAAAAATATTCAATTTTTGTATTTTATTTTAATAAATTAAAGATAATGAAACATGTTATGATAAATAATATTTTTGAAAAAATAAATTATTTTTTAGATTAGAGAATGTCTTGATTCAATAATGAAATGTGTTAAACATATTAAAATATTTTTTTAATTAATTAATATACTATTTAATTTTTTATTACTTTAAATATATGTTAATAAAAATGTACCAATAAATTATATTTTAAAAGACCAACATTTTTAAAAATAAAAAATATTTAATCTCTAATGAATTGTGTTAAATAGGAAATAATAAAAGTTTTTTAATAAACTAATATAATAATTTGATATCTTTATTATTAAAAATAAGGTAGTAAAATATGTACCATCAAATAAATTTTTAAATACTAACTTTTTTTTTAAATTAATATTATCTTAAAATGATAAAGTAAGGTATTAATTCAATTAAAAATATTTTAAAATAAATAAAATTTTTTATTTATTAAAATAAAGTAATGAAATAAAATGTGTAAGATTTTTAAAACCTGCAATTAATGTTTTAAAAATAATTTTAATTACAAAATTTCTTAAATCATTCATGACAAGAAAATGGAAGAAAAAGGTATGCCAACTTGGATGGCTCCCGGGCACTCCTAGACTAGTTATAATGATGTGGCATCTTGCATCGATGATGACATGGCTTTGAGGTGATGTGGTAAGTAGCATATTGTTTCACTATTTGAGTGTCGACGTGGCATGATGATGTGGCACCAAGTATACTATAAAAACTTACTTGTCCTTTATTTCTGTACACACATGCCGTTGACAGGTCAAAGTTAATGTGAACACATTCTAGATCATTCCTACGAACAGCTAATAGTCAATAATCTTCAAATATTGGAACGTACGTGTTCCACTTATGCGTGAAAGCTGTCTTATTATGATCAAATATAAAAGTGTTATTCTTATGCTTGATCTAATCAAATTATTTTTTATTTTTTTACAAATGAATATATAAAAATTATATTTTATTATAATAAATAGAAGGTAATAAAATGTGAACTGATAAATAAAAAATTTTTAAAAAAATTATTTTGTTAATATTTTAAGTTTTTAAAACATATTAAAATTAAATAGATTAGAATATATTTGTAATTAGTTAATATATATATATATATATATATATATATATATATATATTAAAATAAATTGAAGAAAACACATACCTACAAATAAGATTTTTTAAAATTAGATAAAAATAATATTAAATTTTTAAAATATATTATTTCAATACGTAATGATATGATTTATTATTAGTTAATATAAATACTTTATATTTTATTTCAATAAATAGAAGGTAATAAAACATGTGCCATCAAATAAGATTATTAAAAAGTATACATTTTTAAAATTGATAACATCTTTAATCAATAATCATAGGTTTTAATGCGATATGAAGATGTTTTTTTTTAAATTAATATTCACTTTTCTATTTTATTTTAACAAATTAATGGTAATAAAATATATTTAAATAAATAAATTTTTTGAAAACCTTAAAAAATTTAGTAATTTATTTTTTTAATTAGAAAAATGTCTTAAATTTATAATAAAATGTGTTAAATATATTAGAGGAAGATTTTTAATGAATTAATTTACTTATTTTATATTATATCATTGCAAATACCAGGTAATTAAATGTGTACCAATAACTTAAAATTTTAAATTATAGAATAAATTTTCAAATAATTTTTTCAATCGAAAATATTTTAAATCGATGATAAAAGGTGTTAAATAGGTTAGAATAAAAATTTTAATTAATTAATATATGAAAAAATATATATTTTTACTATAAATAAAGAAGGTAGAAATTTGTACGAGCAAAAAAGAAATTTAAAAATTAAATTATCCTATTAAATTTAAATAATTACAATAAGGTATTAACAAGGAATTAAGTAAAAAAAGTATTAGCTATCTTAAAAAAATTATAATAAAATTTTATATTTTTTATTATATTAAATCGAAGGTATTGAAATGAAATGCGTAAGAATTTTTAAAACCAGAAATAAATGTTTTAAAAATATTATTAATTACAAAATTACCTAAATAAATCATAAAAAGATGGGAGAAAAATACAAACCGATTTATAGTGCTTGTGATATTAAGTTGAAATATTGGTTATTTATTTTATTATTTTTAAAAATTGGATAACGTTGATTAAAATTATTAATTTATTTACTGACCGTACGAGTACGGAAGCAGAATATGCTTAACCTAGAAATGCAGCCCACGGTCACGGCGTTCGTTGAAACCCAATCTGAGGTTTACGTGTCGTCTTAACACAATCTGGCGGTGAAAGCTGTGTTATTCTGGTCAAATATAAAAGTCGTCTAGATATTTTTCTTGTGATTTTTGACGTTTTCGAGGTCGTCTCTCCCAACGTGGGAGATGAATCTGTGTCTTTCCTTCGTTGATATTTTTTTTGGGTGTAAACAGCTCAGTTCATGCGGTTAGGTTACCCTAGTATGGTTGATGAGTCAAAATGGGGAGTTATTATAAAAGCCCAACTCTGCTCCATCAGAGCAACTTCAAAGTGTGTTTTTGTAACAGGATAAGCGCCGTTCCTCTTCTGCTTCTTCTTCTTCTGAAAATTTTCTCTGTTTTCAGCCTTCTATGGACATCGAGGCAGGAGGGCGATTAGTAGACTCTACGTCTGAAGAGTTTCCTGCACCGCCCAACACTTTCCGACTAATTGCAGGAGGAAATTATACGGTAATCATCGACTTTCAACTCTTCGAACTATACTTTGTTAATGTTGCCTTTTTTTTTATCTCCTTAAATGCTATTATTTCAAACTAACATCTCGTCACTACTGAACGCTAGAGGAGAAGAACCATGGCGGGGATGGCGCCAGAGCGTCCAATATTGCCAGTTTTATTATTCCTATCAATTGTTCAAAGTGATTCTACAGTTGCGACAGATGATGAGTCTGAACTTCTAGAAACGGGGTTTAAGATTGGAATATGGGCGACTGGAATCTCAATCCCTGGTTTTATATCTGTATTCATGGGAGCACTTGGCTTTCAAGCCTCAAGCCTGGTGGAGAAGCTTCTGGTAGTGACGGCTATATTGGCGATGCTCACCTCCTGTATCTCGGGCGGTATCCTACTGATACTACCTGTCTTCCGTCTAGATCCTCCTCTCCCGATTCCAAAAATAAAAGCTATCATTGCTGTCGCCATAGCATCAATGGCAATTGTTGTGTGTATTGGCCTCTGGCTCAAGCTCTTCCGGATTTGGCAGGAAGATTAGCGTTTGTTCCCTCTTCCGGATTTAGCTTTTGTTGTGGAAAGCTGGTTCTGGGAATTTTGTAGTATTACCCTATCTTTTTGAAGTAATGGTTATTTTTCAATTTAATATCGCAAATGCTCAATTTTGACCGATGAACTATGGTACCGCGTCATTAAGGACTTGTCATCCGCCACGTAAGCGCTCTCTCTCTCTCTCTCGGCCCTCTTATTTTTCTTTCCTTCGCCCTCTCTCTCGCCGTGGCTGCTGCCGCCTGCAGATAGGCCCTCCTCCTTGCAGACTGCAGATAGGTGTCGATCAGGAGAGTCCCGTCAGTCATTTTATGTAACAGAAGAGGAAGATATTCTCCGGGCTCCTTGTTCTGGTGCCAGTCGTTTCAGTTTTAGAATAATCTCCGACAACGGCTTGGTTCTTCTGTTCTTCCCCCATGATTGCAACCTCTCCGATCAGCATTTAAATCCGCGACCGGATCGAGGCTTCCTGCCTAGGGAACTCTCATGCGTCTCCTCCTCTTTCTGAATTTCTAATCCGTCTTCGAATAAAAATTTATTTATTTATTATTATATTAATTTAGTGATTTAAGCATCTGATAAAATATATTTTTTAATTATTATATTTTTAAAATTAATTAAACTAATTTTTTTTATTTTATTAAAATATATTATTAATTTATTACCTATTATTTGCTTTCAAGTAAATAATTAAACTTTTAAATATGACAAAATCCTAGATAATTTTAAATTTGATAAACGTAACCAATCATATGGGTGATAAAAAATTTATTCTTAAAGCAATTAAAGTCTAAACCGTAAGAAAACATGCCTCCAGTCTTGTTGCCAAAGGAGCTCGTTGTAGTTTTGACCACAAACCCATCTTTTAGCCTATCTTTTACATCGGTTTTTTATCAGCTTTTAGTCTTGTTTATGCTTTCCCTCAGATTAGGTCAATAAAGAAATTATACAGACGGCCAACTTGTGAATGAAAAAACACATCATTATAGCGCAAAACTATGCCTTATATAATTACATTTAACAGAAGGCACATAGCAGACAACCGATCTTCGACGCCCTCGAAAAACCTGTCAGCCCCTACAATTCCCCAAGAGGATCCATAAGTCTTCTTTTCCAGTGTTTACCCGCCTGTCTTTAAAGTTTGAATTTGAAGCGTTTCTTCAATGATTTGGCAGGCCTACCGTCACGAATCATGCTGTTGAACTATTTTGTTCACAATACCCACGGCAAGAGTCGTTCCCGAAGCTCTTAGAAAGGCTCTTCCAAGACCTCGACAATCGGAGAAAGGTTCCACACAGACAGGCCTGTCTAGAGTAACCTGCACAATAAAGAAATTAAAAACAGTATGTACCCGCAATGCAGAAGAGTTGCTACTATTCCAGCAATTAAAGCTCACTCTTTAGGTTTCATATAAAAATCTTCAAAAGGTTCGTGCAGAATGGTTGAAAAAAGAAGCTCTGAGAGAAATAGGTAGTTTTTAGAGTTCGTTAGCTCTATATTAGTATCAGTGGTTACTCAAGCTCAGTAAAGGTTGTGTCAGGCACAATAACTGGTACAGACAATTTTGGTCTTTTGGACAAAACATTATCAATTAATTGAATCTGTGACAGAAGAATCCAATAGAAGGAAAAGTAAGAGTAGGCATTGCTTCGAGTAAAATTTCCTATCCAATATTTTGTCCAGGAAGCCATTAAATCAATCCTGAGGTAACTCTGAAATCATGCTTGGATTTCAGGAAAGCCACCTAAGTTCATAAGACTAATAAAGGGTATTCAAATAATCAATCTGATTGCCATGATGCCTTACCTCGATCACTGCACTTTGTTTTGCTAGCAGACAACGTGGTGCCCTCTTTGAAGGTTTTCCTGTTTTTGGATCTAGAACTGACAAAATCTTCACCACTCTTCCTGCCTCTTTAGCATGGTGTATATGAAACTCCACCTGTTCATGTTCTCTTTCAGGTAAACAGTTCAGAGAAAGAAAAAAAACATAGAAAAGGAGGAAATTCCAAACAAACCTGGGAACCAATTAAAATTGGCATTGCAACATCCAAAATAATGACTTTCAACTCTAAATGTGTTGCCTCAGCCACAGGGAAATTTGGGTGACACAAGACTCCCCCTGTTGTTACTCGACTTTCATCAATTCCTTGCAGAACTACAGATACATTATCACCAGCTCTAGCTGCTGAGCAAATTTGAGAATCCCATTCTATGGAGCGAACTGTCGCTATATCTCCTAAAGGCATCACCAAGACCTATATCCATTGGCAATCCAGTAACGATTACAAACCTGTAAGATTTTACCAATGGAAAGACACCCATTGCTCTTAAAGAAAATGAAGGATAAGAAGAAAAAGAAGAAGAAGAAGAAGAAAAAGGGAAAAATAAGGGGAGAACTGAGGCATAGTTTGATTTGCCTAATCTTTCTTGGTTCGTTTTAGCAAACAATCAATGTTTATTTGATGAAATAAGATGAAAACAAGATAAAACGGATTGAAGAAATCCAAAATATTTGAATCACTCGAAAAGATGCTTTCACTGAAAGGGAAAATAACAACTTAGGGTGGAGCAAGAAAGAACGCTCAACAACAAGAAATGCTGGGAGCTCCACTTCTTGCCAAGAAGAGCAACTGACCCACCTCCCTAATGGTGTGATACCATGAGAAAGTCAATGGAATACTTTCATCTTCTATAATGTCAAAAATTATGTCACTGATGCCAATGAAGATTTGACTCAATGATCAGCAGGTCAAAAGAACAGGAAAGGCTTGTATCCCCTTTCGAAGGCTTCTTCATTTAGCCTTCAATTACAGTTCAATTCTTAAAACGGATCCTTCCTTGCTACCCTTGGTGACACAGGGCATATGAGAGGTAGTCTGCTGATTACTCATTATCTAAAATAATCTAAAATATGAAAAAAATTCATATTAGTCAATTATCTGGAATGTACAACACATCTGCTTCTAATTGCAAATCGCAAGATTCAGCAAAGAGATACAAAAACTGCTGAGCAGGAAGTTAATTCAGGATCCTGAGTCAAGTCAATTAGGAAACCCTTGTTAGCCACTTGAAGGCACCACTAGAGATACCTAATGTTTCTGCTATAGAAAATCTTGCAGATTAACCTAACATTCCTGCTACAGAAAATCTTACAGATTAAAAAATGGTTCAGTATTGGCAAAGTCAGTCCACTAGTATGTCGCCAATGGGATATCTAAAGTCCCTAACTCCATTTGTATGTGCTGATGCCATTGCAATATTCAATATGGTTACTGGATTTTGGAATTGAAATGATCCTCGGTCTCAACATTTTTTCTGACAATCCAAATGTTCTGTCCAATTTTATCCAAAGTTGTCATACAAACAATAGCTTCACATCAAATAAAGACTTCCTAACGTTCAGACCCTCTATCTAACCAAAATTTGCAGGCAACCAAATAATCATTTGTCTGTGCTGACCACAACAAAAAAAAAAAAAAAAAAATCTTTTGCCCCAAAAAAATATACAGGAGTTCAAACCTTTAAACCAGCTTTAATAGCTCCAGTCTCTAATTTTCCAGTGGCAGTCAACTGTCCTGTTGACTGCAACTTAAGGACATCACATATTGGCATACGTAATGGTTTATATATGTCCCTTACAGGTGCTTCGAGAGAATCAATGGCATCTAGCAGAGGATATCCCCTAAACCTGTGTTTCATCATTGTAAGTTAGTAGAACACAAAGAAACACATCAGCTACAAACTAGTGCTAGGCAACAATTAAATACTGAATTGAAAAGGCTTCTCGACTAATGAATTAGGAATATTAAGAGGTCAATGAGTTCAATTACCAAGACAGTAACCGAGTATCAGCAGGAGGTGCAACCAGGTTCTGATTCTGCATCGCACTCAGTGGTACCCATGCTATAGATGATTCCTTGAAACCACAGGTACGGAGGAATGTGCCAAGTTGCAATTTAATGAGATCAAATCTTTCCTGGGAATATTCTACAGCATCCATCTTGTTGACAGCTACTATAAGTTGTTCAACACCAAAACTTCTTATAAGCTGTGCATGCTCCTTAGTCTGCCCCCTTCCATTTCCGTCCATACCAGCTTCAAATGAGCCAATTGATGCATCCACAACAAGTATAGCAGCATCCGCTTGTGTGGCACCAGATATCATATTTGGAACAAAATCTTTGTGTCCAGGGGAGTCCAGTAGGACCACATGGTACTTACGCGTGTTAAAATAAGCGACAGCCACAGTCATGGTTATACCTCGTTCCCTTTCCTCGGGGCTCTCATCTAAGGCCCATGCATACATAAATGAGCCCTTACCCTGAAATAGAAACAAGAACAAATTACAACAATTAAAAACCGAACTTTTGAACAAATTTCAAGCAGAGGTGCACAATAACATTTAGCAGCATAGGTTTTGCATACTAGCTATAAACTTGCTGTATCCAGGATGAAAATGTACATGAATCCTAACCATTGATATTGTAATCCATTATGATGATAGACAAAGACACAAAACACCAAGTCAAATACTTGCAGTGCATCATTTAACACAAGCTACCACTAATGCTAACTTCTCTGCAATGTATGTAAACAGCACTGCATAGGTCATTGTACTGAGAACTTTGAACTAAAGCCCCCAGCAATTATTGGCTGACTGCGTCAACAATCTAGATTTGCATAAACAATTATACATGTAGAAGAATACAGTGGATGCCAGCAGCATATTAGGGTGCCATAATAAAATTGAGGAAAAGATACCACACCTTTTGCTTGGATTCTTTCTCATATTTGTGCATTTGTTTTTGAGAAACTCGACCAGACACATGTAGAAGTCTCCCAGATAAGGTTGATTTCCCAGAATCAACATGGCCAACCTATTATAAGGTTGCAAAACATTAAATAACAAATGTAACAGAAGTACACAGGGATGATAAAGTGTTAAACTCGGCACAAAATTGCATGAATGGCTTACAATTGCCAGACTCAATTGTGTTAAAGCATCATGTTCCTGGTCAGGAAGCATCCACTTCTCTGTCTTGTAGTCAGCTTGTAAAGTAGGTTTCTTTATATTTTTTACAGTTGAGGGATTAATATTGTAGCTTAAACTCAGATTAGCCGAACCATTACTTGGAGGCTGTATTTTATCCTTTTTAGAAAAAGAACTATTGGCAACATCCTTGCCAGGCTGCGCAACTTTTTGTAAAGAGACAGATGAATTTTCTAGTGTTTTGTTACTGCTTGCAACTTTCCCTTTCCTTGGGCCAGTGCTTGCGGCAACCTTCGATAGCGTCAGTTGCACAGATCCAGCTGAAGACAAAAGAGAAGAGTAACCAAACAAAAATCAGGTTTAGCAAACAACATGGACTGAGAGGATAGATCAAGAACTTGATACAGTGCTACTCATGAATATTAAAAACATGGCATACATTTCTACCACATGGAAACAGGTTATACAAAGTCTTCACATTGTTTTATAATTTTTAACCACTGATTCTATTAGGCAGAAAATGAAAAAAAAAAAAAAAACAGATCAGAGATATAATGAGTGCTTGGGCCCCTTTTCGTGGATAGTCACTTAAGAGGGGCGAGAGAGATAAAAGAAGAAGAACAACAAAAACACTTATGCTGAGCACAAGTACATACCTTTTGAGTTTTTTCCAGGTGCACTCTTTGCAGTAGAAACCAAATCATCAGGTGAAGGTATATCAAACTTGAAAGGACCTGGTACGATTAAAAGACACTGTTTAGGAGTATAAGGCAATAGCATCAACTTAAACTGGGAAATAGCCTTCAAGAGGATATAGAAAACATGGACTTCACATAGAGAAATTTATTCCATCACAAACAAAGTAAATCTTATAGAAGAACGGGAGTAATTTATTAGTGAGATGGAAGTACTTAGATTATAAAGGTAATATTTTTCTCAGATGCACATCATTTGTTATTTGCAGACCTATATTAATAATTTGTTTACTATGGGAACCCATAAAGGCTTTCTGAAAATCACAGAAATGTCCATAAACTTTTCCAGTCCATTGGGAACTGTTTGCCCCTTTGCTCAGAAAATCATCACTAAGCCGCTGAGAGATTCCAGTAATTTTGGGTGTCTCACAAGGCTGAGAAGTAAAAAGAGAGTTGGCCATGTGTGATGCCCCCGATCCTCTGGACATATCAACAACTGCATGAAACAGCTCCACTATGTAACTGCCGAGAGACTTACAGATATATCAACCCGAAAAGAAGCCAACATAGTAGTGCAATATATATAAATGGAGTATAACTATCAGGTTTCCCACTAAAAAATGAAGAGAATTTCTATTCACATGTATATGATTACCTTTGTTATCCTCAGCACTGTCATGAATGGTGATTGATGTGTCACGAATAGCTCCACATATATCACAAGAAGGTAAGCTCTCTTCATTATCATATGTGCAAATTGAGCAACGCCAGACACCAGGCTTAGAAATTGCCTCGACAGAGTGAGATGGTTCCTCTATTGAGACAATAAAAAAATAAATAGATAAGACGATATTATGTTCAAGTACCCACAGCATATGCATCAATTAGCACGTTAACAACTAAGAAAGCTGAGAAGAGTGATAAAATGGTTGTGTGTGAGAAGCACGGAAAGTGATACACTTTAAAATTCCAGGGCAGTAAAACATGAATAAATATGCAGAACTTGAAACTTACTGTGTCCTTCTCCTTCATAGCCATAGTCAGCATAGTCATAATCCCCATAATCATTATAATCATCATAGTCATCATAGTAGTTGTCGTCATAATCAACTCCATAATTTACTTTACGTGGCATGCTGTCCAATCTGCAAGGATGAGAAGTATAAAATAACTAGACATGGAAAACATCACAACCGTTCTCATGACAACAAACTATAATATAAGATAATGAAACATTAAATTTTGAAACAGTCAAGCTTAAACAGTTAAAGTAACTTACTTTAAATTTTTGCAGCCTAAACCTTGTTACTGATCATTTGTAATCAAGATAAGAGCATCTTTTTAAAATCTCAAGATAAAAGCATATTGAATACAAAAAGTTTCTTCAAGCTGCTCTCATCTCCTGCCGGATAAGAAAAAGGACAACATACGATCACAACTCTATCTGCATCTAGGTGTACTCTACTAAAATTTGATGGTTCCGACTACCACATAGACATGGAGCAAATAATTTGATCCCGAGGAAAAATCAAAGAGTCATCTGCCTGCCACAAAAAAAAAACAGCAACATAATGAAACAGTGAATATCTACAGAAAGTGAAGAGCCAAATTCACGGTAGGTATGCTCTCAATTAGAGCAAATAATAATAAATATAATAGCAATAATAATAATAATAATAACATAAAAAACACCAATAACCGCAACATGCCAACCACAACTAAAGGCACATGAAGACTTTTGGTGCACGAATACAGGTGCCTAGTAATTGCATTACTTGTAATTCCTGGGAATTTCTAGTCGGGAACAAAACAACTCCGAAATGCACACATCTAATGATCACATATTCAACCTAACTTTTCTATTTTTTTTTTTTTTTTAAATTAGCAGGATAACCAAGCCGAAAAGCAGTTCATTCATCAAAGCAAATAATTCCGAGAATTCGCTTTCAATTTAACCAATTTCAAGAATAAAATCCGACAAAATAAAATTAGAGAGTCAAAAGAAGAGAAACTAACATCCTCGCTTCAAACCTTCATCTAATATCTCAGCGGATTCGTCCCGAGGAAGTGAAGAATAGGGCTTTTGCCTACGAGAAGCACACTCTACAGTTTACACAACGAACCGAAAGCACCGCTTCGGAGAGAGCTGAAGCCTTTGCGAAGCTCCAAGCGATTCCTTACCTCACGCGCCTGCGTGTCTGCCGTTGTAGATACTTGACTTGGATTTGCTTGTGCTGCACAGAACCGGATTCTGGAATCCGGACAGGTATGATGGGTATCAATTATCCAGTTGAAGGGGTTGCCACGCGATTCCCGAGTCTTGAGTGGTTCGGACTCTGAAATCCGATAGGAGTATCCGGTAACAAATTCCTAGGTTCTGAAAAAAAAATAAGACTTGAGGCGTTCAAGGATTTCAGAAAAATTAACTACGAATAATACCTAAATATTTTAACAGGGTTAAACTGTTAATTTTGAAGATTAGGTACACTATGATGATTGGAAACATACTTCTCAACTAGTACAAAGACTAGCAAATCTGAATTCCATAAAATCCATGATAGAAACTGATTATAGGCCAACATATTAGTAATATCTTCTGGTGGCTCATAGCAATAATCTAACCAACTAATCAAGAAACTACAGATAGCCTGGCCAAGTTGGCTTCTGAACACTGTAATAGCAAAGGTTTTTATGGTTTGAAAGACCTCTTTGCTTGAACTAATAATGGGGCCGCCACATTGTGAAATGGCTTTTTGTGCATGAATAATCAAGAAGCAATTCATCGAGAATGACACATTAGTACAATCATGGAGCACAAACAAGAACTGCAACCGGAAGAAAGCTCAGCCATGGACAGGAAACATTTGTTATGGATTAATGCCTACAGCATATTACAGAGAGGCGTGATACAGGGATAACAAAGAAAGTTCTAATGCTCTCTTGGAAATCAGAATTTCCCATTTTTCAGATCCAGCACAGTAAGGCAAAGAATCTGAGTAGTACGATTCTACAAAATACACTTCTTTTTAACTGAACCCAGGTACTTCTCCTGGCATAGGAGCCAGCTCATTCTTCCCAAACCTCTCCTCATCATAGAACGTAGCATGTACCACCCGCCCACCGAAAAACCTGCCGTCAAGATCCACCAATCCTTTGGTAGTCTCCTCTGATCTCTCAAACTGCACAAATATTCTCACTGCTTCATCAGCGGGAAAATCTGGCTCTGTGATCTCAAATATCAACACTCGCGTCACAGTCCCATACTTGGAACACTCTGAGGCAACTTCGTCTTCGAGCTCATCATCTACCTCTCCAGGGCCCACCTGCAGATTTGATTGAAAATCAAGAATGTTTCCATATCCAGAATCAGGGTTTAACAACTTTTTGTAAAAGAAATATACATTTATATAACAACAGAACCACAGAGAATCAAGTTGAGAGCCACCATCAAAGAACCCAGGTGAAACTTTTAATTCACCCTTTTTTCTTTTGGAATGGCAATAATTTTATCAAGCAAAAGCACTTAATTTAAAGCAAGACAGGCCAAAGGAGAAGAAAGTCTTGCACAATGACATAGAAGTACATTGTAATATCAAGATTTCCATTCACCCCATTATTGACATTTCGATTTCTGATTCGTATGGAGATGTGTAGAAGAATATTCCAGGTTTTAATAAAGCATATAGTAAAAAAAAAGGAGCCCCAAAAGTTTGTAGGAAGTTCAAAAAGGACTAGGTTTGACATGTCCCTGTTATTCCTATGAGCACCACTTTGTTTCTAACAATCTCTCCTTTCAAAACTAGTTGCATCCTTTCATAGGAACAAAAAGGTTAATGACAGTATTTCTCATCCTGATTGAACCATTGTCTTAACTGTAACCAGAGTTTCTGCTAACTTGTCCAGCCATTTTCACTCATAGAATTGAATAAAATTTGATTGCTCAAATAGAAAAATGATTCCTGATTTGCTACCCCCACTGCGAGCAGAACTGTTTACATGCAAGTTTTCCCAAATCTTATTCTCAGAACAAAACTGATTGATGTCAGGAGAAATGAAACAACATTGCAGACCAGATGCAAACACCTGACACAGACAAGGACTAGAATAATTCATGAAATTAAAAAAAAAAAAAAAAAGTGAAAGTAGCTCATGGTGGGTTTCTTTTGTTTTCTTCTCCCTAGAAAAGCTTAAAAACCATGTCAACTGCAGACCCATATACAGAGAGGCAATTACACAGAATACACTACAATCTGTGGGGAAAGAAGCCATCCCCATGTAATGCAACAAAACATTAGTTTTATTAACGTATTAGCCATAAATCAGTGCAAATTATACTGAAAGATTTGCAGATTGTTAGCTAAGCATGTCAAAGAAGATTGTGTTCGCAAAACATGAGAAAATTGGAGAGAAAATCAAGCTACCAAGTAACAGCCACTAAGGTAAAGAGGAACAAAAATAACATTTCAATACAAACTTTCTTACCATGTTACGAAGCAGAAGAACACGAGTGGGACGAGTGTTGAAGTTAACACTCTTCACCTTCTTCTCTGCTTTAGATTCACTAGCATTAACAATCACCCCAGCCCGTCTATCTGTCTTTTTAGCCATCAAAGGGGTCGTAATGCCCTGCTCTTGCTTACCCAGTCCTTGTCCCTCTTTCCACCCCATCTTTGCCATCATTCTCTGTGCTGCAGTCATATGTCCACCAGCTCCCACACCTAATCCAGTCAGACCTGATTTCCCAATAGTAAAACCATCTCCATTAGAAGGTGGCGAAGGTGATCTTGGGCCTGCTCCAGCCAAGTTCCCACTCATAGCAGCTCTCCGTTTCCAAGCTTCTTCCCCTGATATATTTAGATCCCTCTCGTTCTCCCTTTCTTCTGCTTCTCGTTCCCTCGTCTCCCTCTCCCTCTCTCTCTCCTCCTCTTCATGTCGCCGTCTCTCTAACTCCCTCCTCATCTCTGTCTCCTGGGCTCGGCGCTTTCTCTCCCTTCTGTAGTCCTCATAGTCATTAGGCTTCGCAGGGTCATACTCTTCGATCACAGTTGAAGTGACCCCCACAAGTGCCGGCTGAAATGAAAGGCTCTTTGCACTTTCATCAGGTAATATGGATGGCAGAGGGGACGAGCTAGTGACTTTCGCTTGGGAGGTAGCAGAGAGCTTCGGCTTGCTTTGCGACTGTTGAGATTTTAAAACAGATGGAGGAGGGGCAAAGACAGCAGGCTTTCGCAATGTTGATGGAGCCATTTTCGCACTACTCGACCATGAATTGCTGCTCCGCTCCTCCTCGGTTGAGGATGGCGGAGGTAGATCACCATATAACCCGCCTAGCATTTCCGTCCTTCCACAACTCGTTTAACGCACTTAGGCCGTCAACTAGCTACTAATAGATTTCCAATCTCGCAGGTCCCTAAGCGTATAGAAAATAAACATTTCAGTTTCTCCTTCAGCTCCAAAACACACATTATAAAGCTAGGGTATAGATCACGGAGACGGCAAGAGAACAGAAACAAGTCAAATTGAGCACAGAAAAAACAATGTGAGAGATCCTATAAACATGAAGAGGGCAATAGGAACTCAGTGATAAGAATAATCAATAAGCTCGTTTCTAGCTCGAATCAGTACCAGAAAACAAAAATCAAACACTCAAAAAACTGAAAAAGCAACAAAATTATTGAATCCAATGTACTAGCTAACCAATCAATCTGTAAGCTTGGCAAAGAGCTCAAGAAGAAAATAAACCAGAAGTAACACCAAAAGGGTAACAATACATACCCATTTTTCGTACCCAGCGAAAACCCCCCTTCTTTTGTCGCGCGAAGGAAATATAAACGAAACTCTCCATTTTCGAAGTTTTCTTGGTAGGTTTTTATAGCGGCCCCCATAAGCAGCACTCTAACCGTTTATGAAAATACTAAAATACCCTCACTGTATTTCTCTTATACGATTATTCTGCCGACTGAACAGGAATCGCTCCACCTCCGGTCGATCGACGACCCTGTCTCCAGCTCTACGGCGAGCACAATCCCGCAGGGCATTCCGAATGGCCTTCAGGGGTAGTCCCCTCTCTCTCTATTCTAGTTACATTTTTTAACCTTCTTCGTGCTTTTTAAGCTGAATGAGGACACTACATCTAGCGGCATCAACAGCTGAATATTATCATCTCTGAATACCTAATGAGTCATATTGATGGTCAAACAACTTCTATTTTTTTGCTAGTTCGTAGGAGTTTAATCCTCTTCCCGATCCAAATTTCAACCATGACAAACAAAAAGACAGAATTTTCATGTCATGGCTCATAGCCACAATAGTTGAGGAAGTCCGTGTCCACATGGCCTACAATCTGCATTGGAAATCTTGCACATGTGTGAGTCTCTCCTCGCTCATCGATCGAAGTTCAGAGAACTCCACTTATAGACCAATAGCTACAAACTCTTAAGCAAGAGATTCTATTTCCATTAATGATTTCTTGCCTCAGTTTAAATCCATATGCGACTTCCCCCCCTCCGAGTGCATGAAGCAGATAAAACTTTTTGGTTCCTCAACGGATTAGAACTTCAATGTGGTAACCTTGTAACAATTTTTTTTTGCTAAGCACCCGGTCCCATCATACAATGAAATGATTTTGATGATCATAAGCCATCCCTATATCCTACCCTCAGTTTTGTTTTTCTCTAAAGAATAGCCTTGAACAAGAGCGTTCAACTCAAATATGCTCATTCTACTCCCAACCAAAGTAACAACAATAAGAACTCTCCAGACAAAGGAAGAAATCTTAGCTCTTGTCAGCACCAATACAGGTTCAAATACCAATAAAGTATGCTGCCAATTTTGTCTCAAATCAAATCATACTGCTGCTATTTGTTAGCATATATACAAAATAATAGTATCAAACTGAAAGTCTTCCTTAAGTTCTACAAGCTTTATCATTAACTCCTACTGAAGATGAAGTCTAGTTTTTGAATTTGGGTGCCGCAGGGCCCGTATGGCAAACCAGCTATGTGTGATTCCCAATATTTCATCTTATAATGGATCTCATAGTAACGTGGTTGGGGATGCTAATCTCCTCCCTGCCAAAGATGTCAAACATGTTAGTCTCCCCACTGACAAGTTTCATTATTTAAGACTCTTTTTTTGTTCAAAAGAGTTTGTTATCCACTCCTCCCTGCTAAAGATGTCAAACATGTTAGTCTCCCAACTGACAAGTTTCATTATTTAAGACTCTTTTTTTGTTCAAAAGAGTTTGTTATCCACTAGTAGGCTCGCAGGCGTTGATAATTTCTTATAGAATTTCATTTTGATTTCTCTGTTGTTAAGGATCAAGTAAATTGGAAGCAATTGTCGAGGAGGCAGCAATGTGAAGCCTCTATGAATTTCAAAATAATGATCTTGCTTTTCTGTTAAAAGTAAGTCCTACCATGTTGTGGCATGGACAACTATCAAACATAAGTTTCGTATTCTTACCCATACAACAATTGATTCTAGAACTATATAATCAATCCGATCACATGAAAGAAGTTTAAGTATGTTCAAATGAAATATATACAAAAATGTGTGCGTCATAGTAGTCCAAGCCACAAAATGGTAGGACTTTGTAGACAGAAAAGCAAAATCATCATTCTAAAAAATTTATAGAGGTCTTCACATTGCAGCCTCCTTGCCAATTCCTTCTAAGTCACCTAATCCTTAACAACAGAGAAATCGGAATGAATTTCTATAAAGCAACTATTATCAGTTGGATGCCTATTAATGGATCACAAATACTTTGAATAACAGGCAAAAAGGATTGTTAAGTAATGAGATGTGTCAATCAGGAGATTGATGTGTCTGACACCCTTGACAGGGAAGAGATTGTCGTCTCCAACCATTGCACGATGAAATCCATAATAAGATGAAAGATTGGGAATCATACTTGGCTGGATTTTCATATGGGTGGTGGTACCTGAATCCGGAAACCAAACTTCATCTTGAGTAGGAGCTAATGAGCAAACTTGAATCTCTCTCATTTAGTTGAGACCTAAATGGAAGAATTTCTCCTTTTCTGTGATACAGTGCTTTGCATGTCTGGGTTGTACTCTAATTCTTGACAAGTTTTAATTGTTTTATGAGCTTTTTGTTGCTGGGTGATCAAGTGGAAGAGGCACTGAAGAAATTGAACTCTCAAAACTCAACTGCATTTTGGTCTTTAAGGTCCTTCAGTCCAGTCATCATGTGAAGCTTAACTTTTGTATCTCTAGTTTTATCCGATGCTAAGTGAATACTTTCATGCTACAATACTAAGTCAACATCTGATGTATCTGATGTAATTTACAATTTGGATCTTTCATAAACTTCTGTTTTTGTTTCTCCCAAATGATTACTTGACCTTTAGTTTGGAACTGGAATCTGGTTATGATGGGGTAGTTCTCTGGAGCTCTTTCGCAAGAATAAAGCCACTGGGCTTTTCACCTGCTATGAAGATATCCTGGAAAAAGGACCCTATTTGCTACCACTCGTTTGCTGCTTTGATCAAGCCGCTTCTTGTTCATTCTCCTTTGGAGTTTGTTCCAAGAGTTCTTGTCATTGTATATCTTGGTCTGCACAGTGCGAGCTGTTATTAACTTGCCTGTCCAAAGTTCCTTTCTGTTTTATGCATTTTGTATAAGGGAGATAATGTGCTGGATCTGGGTCTAACTAAGGGGTGTGTGTACATTTGGATCTGGATGCAACTTGCTGGCAGATTTCCTGTTACCTGATTTGAAACTGAATGATCTCACTGATTATGATTAGGACTTGAATAGAAAATAAGGTTTTCTATGTAAATATGGTTTCATTTCTTCCAATGTAAATTTTGCCTATGCTTTCAGTCATCTGTGTTCTGTACTTTTGTTCAAAACCACTTCAAGAGTCATGTGGACATTTGGCTTTGTGGATCTGGACTCAGTTTGTTTCCAAATCAGACATGTTTCCAGGGTTCAGATTTGTGTTGTGAGTTGTTTTGAGGTTCTAGTTTGCACAGTTAGCCTGATGATTGAGTATTTGGAAATGATTTGATCCCTTAATTCTGTTATAATAATTTACTAAATCAACATTTTGTCATTTCCTACAAGGTATTGAGCATATCTATTTTGTTCGTTCTTCTATGAGGTGACTATAATGGGCCACTGTTGCAGCTGATAGCTCTCCATCTGGATGCAACTTCTATAACATGTGAATATGGGAAGATTTCACTTCATCACATCTCACTTCAAGGTGAGAAATCCCGATATGAGGAGGATCAGATGTCCACAATTCAACTTATTGATGGGTCGAATGTATAAAAAAAAAAAAAAAAAAAATTCTTTTTACTCCAGTGGATTTCCTTAGTTATTTGCAAGTGACATGGTCAGGGAACCTCCACTTCTGTTTATGAGTGAAATGCAATATTATTTTTCTTTATTTTGGTTGCATACTCGTACAAAGACCGTCTTGCTGAGCTGAAGGCATTGGGTAGTTCTATCTCATTCTCAGATTTGAGCGCATTATTTTGGTGGGCTCCATAGTTTAGTTGACAAGAGAAAGAAGAATCAAAATGCCCAGATATCAGAAACAATGGTAGGGAGTGGGAAGAGATTGAAACCCATGACATGGTTCCTTGATAGAATGACATAAGATATTGCTTTTATCTTCAAGCGATGTGGTTGATCACTTCTCAAGCATTGATCTGTTTACTTGGAGCCAGACAAAAAGTGTGGAATTGTAGTATTTTGAGGAGAGGACAGTGGGGAGAGAGTTGGGTGGATGGGAGTAAAAAGCCATGTGATGATTAGAAAATGAGATCAATCCCTTGTCAAGTACCCCATTTTTCTTGCCAAAGGGAGACACAAGAAGCCAAAGTGATCAGGGCAAGCTGAAAGTAACCCATTTTTTCTTGCCAAAGGGAGAAACAGGAGCCACTTTGCCATTTTTTCTTGCTTTTGCTCAGAACATTTGGACTGCCCATGCATTTCTGTAAGGTGCGCCCTCTTCCCACTACAGAGAAGGATGGATTCTCCAATCTCATACTGACCAGAATTCATGCAGTGTTTCTCCTTTGCAATGAACAGGGTCCCAGATGTTGTCCAAGATGAAGTACCGACCTGGCTGCTGAGTGCAGTACTCGCCTTTTTTTCCCCCAATCATTGCTGGACCTCCTGCATCCACACGGCGGTCAAGGGGCTGTATTCATTTCCACCAATTGGATGCACTTAGGATCGTAAGTCAAACCCAGACACATTTGTAATCCTGTTGTCTCTCTGCTTGGGGTAGACGAGTCAACTCGAGTTCGGGTTGACTTCTCGTCAACCTCTGTTGACCCATTTGATTTTTAAACCAGACAAGGTTCGATTTCCATCTATAGAATATTTTAGTATTTTGTTTGGATAATGTATTAAGGTTTTTTATGAAATATTGTCTACGCTGTACAAATGATAATATTTTCCAAGCATTTGGTTGGGTCTTAAATAACATCCCTGGAAAAAATACGCTTATGTTGAAATTTAGTAGCCTTCCAAATTAGTAAATGGCGGGTCTCTCCCTCACACTCTCTCTCTCTCTCTCTCTCTCTCTCTCTCTCTCTCTCTCTCTCTCTCTCTCTAAGTTGAATAATTGATTGATAGTTTTGCATTTAGTAGACGTGACCGAATTTAAGTCGAATGAAGTAGGCAATCTAAAGGGGGCGTAAGGGGAAAAAGGAGACAGAGAGAGAGCGATTAGAGAGAGAGAGATGGAGAGAGAAGGGGGGTGTGTGTGACTATGAGTGTCTCATATTTCTCCTCTTTCGTATAAATGCATTCCCACGCCTTTTGGCAAGGTTTCATTTCTGCAAACACTCTCCCACATCACACCCGCGATTGCCGGGGTTCGGTCCCTTCTCCCATTTCCCGCCGTCGGATCGAATCTCGTCGCCGCTTCTGGGCTGCTGATCGCTCCTTCGCTACTTCCGATTTTGATGAAATCTCGACTTGCTGCTGAATTCTAGGGTTTCTCTTTTCCGCTGCCGTCTGTTCGAGTCGGCTTCTAGGTGTTGCGGTCTCAGTTCTCCGGGAAGGTTCGCGTTTGGCGTTTCGATTCACAGATCTGACGCTTTTTTAGGGTTGCAGACTCCAATTGCGCCTATCAAGATGTTTTGGCGTATGGCTGGATTGTCCACGGCTTCGCCGGTAAGTTGCTCGAATGGTTGTATTTGGATGCGTGTTTTTGCTGAATTGTCGTCTCTGGTGTCGGAGGGTGGCGTTGGAAAGCGACCTCTTGGTGGAATTCGGATGTATTAATCTTGTGCCGTCGTTTCTTAGTGCTGTTCTCTAGTCCACGAGATTTCTCTTTAGCTGAGGAAACTGTTAATCTGATCGGTGGACTCTTTGAATCATATTGATCTGGGATATTTGGCGTTTTGGTCTAGATTTTCCGAGAATGGGAGCTTGAGAGTTATTCGCTAGATTATCTAGTTCCCCGGGGAGCTGAAATATGAACTATAGGGATCGAGCATTTCGAGGATGTTAATATTCCGGTGGTAATATGTCGGGTTCTTTTTTTGTGTTCTGGATGTCAGTTTGGAATGAAACAGTGTGAATTTGTTTTCGTAATGTTATCTTCTTCCATAAATACAAGTCGTATATAAGGGGTGGATTTCTAGTTAGAAATGACAGAAGTAAGTTGGCCAGTAAGAGGGAGAAAGCGCCGCAGCAGATAAGTAGATCTTTGCCCCACATCAAGCAGAATATTCGGTTGGAGAAAAATTGCAAGGATGTCAATTGATAGCATAGAAAATCTGTCTCTGCAGTGACAAGGCTCAAGGAGGATTTCCGCTTGAGAGTTTTCATTAATCTAGGAAGAAACTAGTTCCTGTAAATAAGTGGAGGCTTTTAAAGATTTACCTTTACTAATAAAAAAGGGAATTGCTTGAGGTGAAGTTAGCTTCTGTTGCTGTTTTCTTTAAAGAACTAATAGACAAAACGTGGTGTGCTGACTTTGTCCAACTCAAATCCATGGGTTCTTATGGGTCCTTCGAACTTAGGAAGGAAGAAAAGCTTTGGTCTTAAATATCTTCATTTCGATTAAGAGGTTGGAATAGTAAAATGCTTCCTCAATTAAAGGATGGTTACGTCTAGGATCTTGGAGTGTTAAGTTTTGTAGTGTCATTATGAACTATTTAAATATGTAATTCAAAAGAACAGCTGCTAGAATTATGGAGTCGAAGGGGAGAACGAAAATCTTTTAGCAGATGTTACTCTTAGTGTTTCCTGTGTTAAAGAGATGAGATCTGATGGCCAGGTAGTTGGGATGGAATAGTTTTCTCTCCATTGAGTCTGACAGAAATTTCATTGTTTTCTGGTGATTGGAAATGTTATAGTTTTTAATTCAGAAGGATTCACACTTGCAGCTTGAGGTCCAGAAGTAGCATTTTGGTTTGATTTATTGTGGTTTGGACCTTGTATTCAACTTGGCTCGTCAGTGACTGAAACATGAAATAGATACTACAAGTGAACAGTGTATAATTGGGCTTTTGGAACTACTTAAAGAAATATACGTGGAGTTTTCAAATCGCAATTACTATTCTTCATTTAGCTGTCATTATTTCCCTCATTTTCTTTATGGTTTCATTAGGAATCAATGAAAGAAATATATGTTGGACTTTTCAAATCGCATTATTACTCCTTGTTTAGTTGTCCTTATTTCCCTCTTCTGTTTATGGTTTCATTAGCCAACTGAATCTTTTGACTCTTGCCTTTTTATTGTTTCACATTTTGCTTGTTTAATTCAGGTGGAGTCTATTTTGGACAAGGACAACTATACATTAGAAGAGCTTTTGGATGAGGATGAAATCATTCAAGAATGCAAAGCTCTCAATGGCCGTCTTATCAATTTGTAATGTTCTCTTATCTCTTTGATTATGCCTGTGGATGCTATTTTTGTTTGTTTAGACAATTTGTGTTGGGTGTATTATTGTGCTACACTTTAGCTGCGACTGAATGGTTCTGGCCATGCTGTATGATTGATGAATCTTACGTAACATTGCCTGCATGCATGTTCTCATTTCTTTCTTCTGCATCTTTCTCTTGCTTGCAGTTTGAGAGAAAGAGCTCAGGTGGAACAACTACTTCAGTACATTGTTGAAGAAGCCCCAGAGGATGCTGAAAAGAAGCGTACATTCAAGTATTTTGCTATGATTCACTTGATAATATTTTTATTATGCAATTTAACTTTACGTAAAGCTTAATATCTTATCATTTACCATTCAGATTCCCATTCATTGCCTGTGAAATCTTTACCTGTGAAGTTGATATCATTCTGAAGACCTTAGTGGAGGATGAGGAGGTGAGCTAAGTTGTATATTTTTTTATTTTTTGCTGGCTATGCATTCAAAATTTTAAACCATTAAATTGTTTGAAGGCTCATTTTTTACCTTGTCTTTCTTCACTGTCTTGCCAGTTGATGAGTTTGTTGTTCTCATTCTTAAAACCTGAACACTCACACGGTACTTTGTTGGCTGGGTACTTCAGTAAGGTATAGTGATCTTTGTTTCATGATTTTCAGTGTTTGATGGGATCTTGTCTTTCTGATATTTTTTGTTTCTTCCTTTAGGTTGTCATATGCCTGATGTTACGCAAAACACTCCCATTCATGAATTTTGTTCAAGTAAGTGCAAAATTTTGAAGTTTGGTTATTTGGAGGGTGTAAAACTACTCTCTTCTATTTTGTTTTTCCATTTGGTGATAATCATCAAAGATTGCATTCAAAAAAAGAGTCAAAGACTAATTAGGCACTTGTTTTCTTAGAATGATATTTGTGATAGTACTGTCACGAAGTTTTCTCACAAAAAAAAAAAATAGTATTATCATGAATAGTTCAAGCCTCATTTAGGTTTAACTGACTGCTTGCAAGGATGTTAGAAAGAGTTGGTTCTTCAAGGGCTAATTTGTTGTGTTTTAGGAAAAGATACGAGATATTCTGGCACTTAGCCTTTTTTTCAGTTCTCTTTGATCTATATAACTGAAAAGGAAGAGCCACAGATTGAGACCTTGTTTTACAATTCACTTTCCTACTCATTTCAGTTCCTTTTCATTCTGAAGCAGTTTCACTTTTGTAGTTGTTTGGGACCATGTTTGCTAGCATATAAAATACTCTAAGAATAAAAAACAACTAGAATCATGGACATAAGATGAACCTAAGAGAATTTATTTGCGTAGCATATTTTTTAGAAAACCGGCATATCCAGTCATGCTGTTCTTGCCAGTGGAACATTACAGAGAATTATGAATAAAATGGACGTTTGCCATCCTATTCATTGATTACATGCTTTTTACCTCCCAATAGTTGACTGTGTTTTGGCGGGCCAGCCAGTAGTTGTTATGAGTTGGGTAATACATAAATGACTGATGGTGCAAGTGAATAAAAATTATCCCGAATTTGATTTTGTAACTTTTAACAGATTTATGTGGTAGTTATATTTCTCATTATTTTGGCCCAGATTGTGCCAATTGATGTTGTGACTGCTAATAGCTATCTCTTATCATGCTTGGTTCATGTGGACTTGTACTTTAATGTGGCAACTTGTGCTTTAGACCTTGCGTGGTTTTTTTTCAAGATCCTTGTTTTGATTGCTTCTTATTTAGATTATTCAAGATTTGATGTATTCTGTTTCAGCATAGAATAACTAAATATGAATAATTGAACTCTTTCTATTTTCTTTCTGAACAGCATTCTTTCTGGTTGTTATTTCACAATTTATTTGTTTTTGTATGTTTTTCTTGTCCTTTTGCTTTTCCAGGCACATCAAGAAATATTTCACCAGCTAGTTGATCTGATTGGAATAACTTCAATTATGGAGGTTAGTGTAACTGAGCTACATATATGCACTTGCTCTGGTCCAGTCCCTGGTAATTTTTTTTTTGAAATGCCAGTCCCTGGTAAATTAACCAGCTGTCACTTGCTTTAGGACTCTTGTGTATGATATAAATTGCCCAATTTTAATTCGACAAAGATGAGCCCTGAGATTATTCAAATCTGCTTCTTTTAGTTCCCGTTCAAAGACCAATATTATCACTTAGGGAAAAAATCTGGTAATGTTAATATCTTCACAGGACTAGTGAGGGCCAATATATGGACAACTTAACAAGGAGTGGTCTCATAAGTGGTTCTTGCTACCAACTGAGTTTCTCATGAGACAGAAAGTAAGAAGTAACTGGTTGGCATTGGGTGACAGTGAAAGATGTTCACCTTGTATGGTTCTCCTTAGCATGTGCTTGTCCTGCTCCTTTGCTAGAGTGAGAGCAAGGATAAACTACGGCTGCCTTTTTTCCTTCCCTGATTTTCTTCTTTTGTGTTCCTGATCAGGGCAGCATACTTCGAAGTTAGTTTGTTTCTAGATTTCTTTACCTATGTGTACATGTTGGCAGTGTTAGTGTGATTAATCATCCAAAACAAACGTGTTATTTGACTAAAACTGCAATCTTAGGAAAAAAAGAAAGAAAAGAAAAGATGTTTGACTAAATGCGACCGGATAGAAATTATTATGAGACAGAAATTATTGGAGCACTCGAGCCTAACAATCTCTTCTTCTCTTTGTTATGCCCTCGAACCATGTCTTTTGTTGAATTTACATAATCTGGATTATGTTATAAAGCTTATTCAAGGAATCTACTAATTTAATCTGAATCATCTGCATAAGGCATGCTAGTGCATGAAACAGTGTAGTCCAGATTGAGGAGGACCCAAAAATTTTGCCCAAAAAAAGTAAGACTCAAGTGAGCCCTGAACTTAGAAATTCTAGTGCAGCAGGAGTTTCTTTGCTTTTCTAGTTTGAGAAGAATTCTTATTGGTAATTATGTGCCCAAAGTTTAGTTAAAGGGTAAGTCACTTTTAGTTAAAGGGTCTTTTCAAAAGCTTATATATTCACAAATCAGAAAACAAATTTGACTGGGTGTTGAGCTGGTTATCAAATAAAAAGGTTTGTCTTATGGTGTCATGTAATTTGATTTATTCTTTCATTTCTGGTACCCTAGGTTTGGAGTGGATCTTAATACAACATCCTTTTCATTTTTTAATGCATCTTAATCTTGCACTTTTTTTAGGTTTTGATACGTCTCATTGGTGCCGATGAACATATGTATTCCAACTATTTAGATGCAATGCAGTGGTTAGAGGAAACAAATGTCCTTGAGATGATTGTGGACAAGTTTAGTTCATCGGTTAGTGTACAAACTGAAACTCTGTTTCTTTTTTCCCCCCTATTAATTAGCACCATTTCTCCTTTTCCTTACTATAGCTTTTGTTTACTAATTTTTTAGGATAAACTATTATTGCATGGTTATTAACAGGCCAGCTTGTGTTTTTAAATGAGACAGGATTCTCCTGAAGTCCATGCTAATGCTGCAGAAACTCTCTGTGCTATAACTCGATATGCTCCTTCAGGGCTTGCAGCTAAAATTGCCAGCCCGAGGTATACTTTCAATTTTCATCTATTTCATGTTTGAACTGGATTTTCACCTTAAGTACATTTTGGTACTAATGAAGTTTTATTTTTTGTTTTGTTTTCAATTTGCAGCTTTGTCGGAAGATTATTTCGCCATGCCTTGGAAGAGTCAAGACCAAAGTCTGTTTTGGTTCACTCACTGTCTATATGCATATCACTGTTAGACCCAAAGAGATCATCAACAATCCCTTATCACCAATTCAGAGGTCAGCAGACTCTTGGACCAGCAATTACTGCTAGTCCAGAGACGGTGGAGGGCATGCTTGGGAGCATTGGTATGTTATTGGTTTCTTTGTTTGGTTTTCACTTGCATGGATTTAGTGGAAAGAGGTACTCTCAACTTTCTCAGATTTATTTTGAAGGGAAGGGAAGTAAAATATAGTTTCCTTGCCCCAGATGTTTTCTTATTTGTTGTTCAGCTTGCTAACCTCATTTTACACTGCAACTTCTTACCGTGTGACGGATTTTTTAGGGCTTATTTGTACTTTTGTATCATCTTGCTTGTCTAAACTCCATTTTGGCTGTTGTTTACCTGGTTTACCATATTATAATTTTTATTAATATTGTATTTATCGTTAATCTTTTTTAGTGCAAGATGAAGTATTTACTTGATGTCCTGTGGCAGGTGAATTGCTCAAGCTTTTGGACGTTTCTTCTTCAGACAGCATGTTACAGACCACGTATGGAAAGCTACAACCTCCTCTTGGCAAACATCGATTAAAGGTATTTGATGGTTCAGAGTGCTATAAACAGTTCTGTTGAAAAGAAATAGTTAATTAGAGTGAGACATTGATGAATGTTGACGGATTATGTCTTATAATTTTTTGGGATAGTTTTAATGGTAGAGTGAACTTAATTTGATTATAGTTTTGAAATGGTTCTCTTCAGATTGTGGAGTTTTTCTCTGTCTTACTGACTGTTGGTAGTGAAGCTGCTGAAAAGGAAGTGATCCAGCAGGGGGCCATCAAAAGAATTCTAGATATGTTTTTTGAGTAAGTTGGCATTTACTGCTATGGATCTTCTTTTGTTTCAGGCTATGTGCTTCCAAAATCTTACCAGTTGATACTTGTGATTAACTAGGTATCCATACAATAATTTTCTCCATCACCATGTTGAGAACATTATTGTGTCGTGTTTGGAGAGCAAGAAGTCTTTACTTATTGATCATCTTCTCCAAGACTGTGATATTGTTGGCAGAATTCTTGAAACGGAAAGGAATTCTACATTGTCAACTGATTCAAACAAGGTAATGTCTCCTGTACTTTTCATTGTCATCAAGTAATCCATAGATTTATTTTGGTTTCCTGCCAGCTCTTTTTCTATGATATGTCCAGAATTTGACATCTAAGCTTGTAAATATTTCTTCTTTTTCAGCCTGCAGTACCTGCTGAAGGAAAATCGCCACCAAGAATTGGAAACATTGGACATTTGACTCGGATATCTAATAAGCTCATTCAGTTGGGTAACAATAACAGCCAAGTACAGCAATATTTGCAGGTTTTTATCAAATCACCTTGCTATTTACTCTGTGCAAATGTGAAATGGCTGTACCTAAGTATTGTAGTAATCGTTTTGACATCTTTTAGTGTTGAGTAGTTAATTTATTAGTCAAACTGTGGCATGGCTTCAGAGGTGATAAAAAAACTAGGAATTTGCAATCATTTAACCAACATTTTCTTTCTATACAAATATGATTACCGAAGTGATTGTATTATGTGTTTATGTTTTACAGGATAATAGTGAATGGCATGATTGGTATTCAAATGTCCTAGTTAAACGCAATGCAGTTGAAAATGTGTATCAATGGGCGTGTGGGTAGGTTTCTACTTGTTTATTTTCAATGATTTGATTGATTTTTCTGGTAATCTCTTTCAAAGTTATATTAATTCCTGTCAATCATTGGCATGATCCATGCTTATAGGCTTGGATTGCTTCATGGTATTTTGAGCATTCACTGGTTCAGTTTATGTCAGAAAATTTCTTTTGCCTACACATTTTATGTCACAAATTTCTTTTGTCTAACTTATTCATGATAGTTTCTGTCATTAAAAAAAAAAAGCATGTTTCTCCAGTTCTGGAGCTTCTTATGGGGAAGTTTGTCGTTATCAATTTAATATTTAAAATAAATAAATGCTGGTTAAATCTGAAAGTATATTATCTCTATTATTATGACTAACAGTTATGATATGCATTGGGAAATCTTTGAGGAGATTTTAGAGATTACCTCATTATTTTCTTGTATTTGGTCTCACATTCCGAGATCTGCAAATTCGGCAGCAGATGTGCTTGCTAAGCAGGGAGCTTCCCTTCAACATCTTGTTGTTAGGGATCTGCTCCCTCTTCCTTTGTAAATTTCCGCTTTGTTAATACAATACATCTTTATCAAAAAAAAAAAACAGTTATGATATGCATATATAAGACCGTAGAACTATCCCATACTTGATCTTGTAAGCATGTGGGTCTTTAGGTATTTCATGCAGTTGTGTCAGGTTTAGTACACTTTTTTATTGTTGGTTGATGCAGCGTACTATTATGGTTGATCTTTACCCTTAATGAACTTTTCTCTGTGGGAATAAGAAGCTTATGTTGCTTTGTCAAATTCTGCATATTACATTTTGCAGGCGACCAACTGCATTGCAGGATCGAACAAGGGATAGTGACGATGAGGACTTCCGCGACAGAGATTATGATGTGGCAGCACTGGCAAGCAACCTTAGCCAAGCATTTCATTATGGAATTTACAACAACGATGACATTGAAGACGTGGTAGAATCTTTTGACAAATCAACCATTTCTCTACTTGGTTTGACAAACAGCTTCACTTTGTTTTGGTGATTAATCTATATATATATATATATTTGAAAAGCAGTGGTTAATATTTTATCTATGTCCAAACTCTTAGGAGATAAAAAAATGCTAATTGCCCATGAGGCTAGTTCTGTTCTGTATAACTTTTAATGTTTCATCTCTTCTTTTTGTTCTTCTTATTCTTTCTTTCTTTTTCTTTTCTTTTTTTTCCTGGCTTTAACCATTTTCATACTATGCTTTTTCTTGCCCCGTGGCTTATGATCATTTTCCTGGCTTTTAGTTTTCCATGACATTTAGTTCATGATGCTTAAATCTGATTATCAACTAATGTTACTGTACATGTCTCTTTTTGTACTGGTAGATTTTGATTATATTAGAAATGCTGAAATATTACTATTTTGGTGGTGCTTCTTCTAACTACTTCCATAGATCTGTTGGAGATGTGTACGACAAGTATTGGGTTTTAAGATAAAGAAATCTCAATACTATAGAGCATTTTTTGAAGTGTGCAGTATCATTAGAGAGCTTAATCTTTATTTTCTGACTCAATGATGGCATATTCATTGATCAAGGTTTCGTGTTTTGTTCAACTTGCAGGCACATGGATCACTTGAGCGGGATGATGAGGTATGACTCATGTGTAGTCATACAGTTAGATAAACAAGAGCAGTATATTTTGTTTGTGTGAGATTGGATTTAATATCAGAAAGATTTATACATGCAATGTCTAACTGAATTGAACAATGCCCTTATACGGTGTTTTTTTACAGGATGTATATTTCGACGACGAATCTGCTGAAGTTGTTATATCTTCTCTGCGTCTTGGTGATGACCAGGAAAGGTAGGTTGCAAAAATCTCATTATTGGATCCCCTTTCTCCAATTATTAATCATCTATCGACAGCTTTTGTTTTTTATTCACGCATTATAACAAGAAGTTTTAGTCTTGAGATAACATTGCCATCAACCTATGTGAAATAGCATTACCATCCACCTAGTAGCTTTGTATGAAACAATCACTGCATACGTGCATATTTTTAACTTCATTGCTGACCTTGTCTGATGCTTTTTCAGCGGGTCTCTATTTACGAACTCCAATTGGTTTGCTTTTGGAGATGATAGGGCTGCAAATGAGAGTTTGGGTGATTCGCTCTCCCCTTCTCCAAGCACAGAGCAGGCTGCTATAACAGGTAGTAGTGGTGATGATGATGAGGTAATTGTTGGTGGAGAAGATGAACTAGTTGACACAGCAACATCTTCACAAGGGGAGCGATCTTTGAATCCAAATGAACTCTCTGAAAATGGTTTGACTGGAGACTCAAAAGAAGACACAAGTCTACCTCTTAATCCCAACGATGCTGATAAACCACTTGAATGGGTTGAGTGGAGAGAGACCTTGCATGCTGTGGAGTCACCATCTGCTATTCCAAATGGTGAGGTTGAAGTAGATTCTAAAGGTCTACCAGGTAGTGAAGCTGACGTTAGTTCGGCTGAACCTTCTGTGTCAACCTGTGATGTAGTGAATGGGGACAACGCAGATGTTGGAGGTTCAGACGCAAACCCTGATTCAAAACCACAGCTCTTGGAATCAACCGATGGTAAGAATCCAACAAGTGATTCATCGGCTTCAACAACTGAGGCTGTTCAATGTGGTGAGGGAACTACAGAGCCCGAGACTTCTAATAATGGTGATGAAAATGCCTAGGGTGAAAGCAGATACTGTAATTAGTTCTTGAGGTGGCTCATAATCAATCGGCATCAATTGGCCCATGATCAATCAGCATCATGCAGCCATCATGGAGAGTGGCGGGTATCAGGTCGGCCAGTGTAACTGATCCTTGTACATCTTTAGAGGAAGTGGCTCTGTTTGGAAGCTAAAATATTCTTTCTCCGTCCCTGGCTTGGCATTGTAAAGAAAGACAGAAAAGAGCTAAGTGTTGAAGAAGCAGAAAGAGCGGGTTCCGTCTCCTCTGTCATTTGATGTTATCTGCCAGCCTTTTGGTCGGTGATTTTACAGTTTCAGACTAAAGACGGTCATCGTTTTTACCTTTTAATGCGCCATAAAGTGGGTCATTTGTCCTGCTCTCTTCTTTCTACACTGTCGGACATCTTTGAATGCACTGATATGTTTCACACGGTTTATTTGTTTTGCCACATGAAAATTATAACCTTCACTTCACTGCAGAAAATAATTTTGAACTGTGATGTTGACTTGACTTGGTTCAACTGCATTGTACTTTTCTTCGTTATTTGCTACTAGCGTTTGGTCACTGGGGCCATGATTGTTGCTTACCATGTCAAATCTTTCTTAATTGCCGTAACTATCGATTTGGAATATTCATGGTCACTCCTCCACAGTCATCCTGTGTTGTGATTATTTTCTCGCATTTGAAACGTTGTTGCCTGTTGCCCTCTACCAATTATACTTAAAAACATGTGTTTTAAAGTGTAACTTTTTTTATACAATAACATAACTTGAATCTCAAGTCTTAAATCTGATCCAATCTATATATTAATGATTCAAATAGTTGGTAATCCTTTCTTGTCCCATTCTCCAAATCTAAGGGCCTGTTAGGAACCCACAAAAAAAGATAAAAAAAAAAAAAGGAAAAGGAAAAGGAAGAGAAAAGTATATTTTTTTGTTGTATCATAGAGAAAAAATAAAATTAATCTTAGTTAATATTTTTTTCTCAAAAAATAATGGAATTTGAGAAAAAAGAAAAAGAAATAGAAACCTGAGAGAAATTTTTAATCATCAAACAAGGGTAATATTATTAAGTTTATTTTCTTTTTCATTTTTTACGTGTAATCAAACAAGGGTAATTATATTTCTCTTCCATTTTCTATTTTATTTTTCATGGGCATCCTAACGATAGAAAATATTTTTTTAAAATAAATTAAATAAGTATGTTCATGGTCGAATTTATTCAATCGAGTTTAACCAGACTTAGTCATCTTGGTAAAATTCAGTAATATTGCATTTACTTATATAATTTTTTAAAATTTTAATTACAAATCAAATTTCTCAATTTATTCAAATTTTAAAAAATAAATACAAATCGAATTACTTGGTATGATATTTTAGTTTTTTTTAAATAATTTTTTGTTAATTGAGGTGAGATTTGAGAGTAGAGACTTTGTATTTTCCCTGACTGTTACAGCGTCCTACTATCCATTACAAATTGCAACTCGGACCATATCGGGCACCGAAACATTATATCAGTACCGGTCTTTACAGCCTTCTACGGCAAGGAAGCTCCTCCAACAGGCTTCTGCTGTAGTAGTGTCGTCCCTCCAGGAACAAAGAGGAAAAAACCGCAGCTTTGTATTCGAAAAGGAACCACTGACTAAGCTCTCTGATTGTGACTGACGGTTCCTCTAATGGGAGAAGATCTCCTCCGACAACCCTAATTCGGCGCTTCGAAGGTACTGCAAGAGGAAAGCCCTAGTCACTGAGAGGCACAAGCGGCTTCAATGGAGGACGCGGAAGGAGGCCTCAATTTTGATTTCGAAGGCGGCCTCGAGGCCGGGCCCAGCAATCCCACCGCTACTGTTCCGCTCATCCCGGCTGACCCCACATCAGCTTCCGCTCCCAATAACTCAGCAGCACACGCCGGCGTCGCAGCCGGTCCCATTGTTGCTGATTCCGGCGTCGGCAGTCATGGTAACCGTAGGAGTTTTCGGCAAACCGTCTGTCGGCATTGGCTTCGCAGTCTCTGTATGAAAGGCGATGCTTGTGGCTTCTTGCATCAGTATGATAAGTCGAGGATGCCTATTTGCCGTTTTTTTAGAGTGTTTGGAGAGTGTAGGGAGCAGGATTGTGTTTATAAGCACACAAATGAGGACATCAAGGAGTGTAACATGTAAGTCTTTCTGTCTGGATGAAGTTCTTTGATAGCTTTTATTTGATTGTAACATCAACCTTACATTCAGATAGATATTCGTTATGTTTAGCTTAATGTGTTGGAGAAAATTTCTCTTTTTTCCTCTGGTCAAACGAAATTGAGTATAAACTTAATTAGACTTCTTGATTATGGAATCGGGTGGGTCAACACAATTATTAACTGGGATAACCTGTTTGTTTGCTGGCTAGTTACAATCAGCATCACGGAATGTCATGTTGTTTCTTGTTCTTATCCTGCAGAGTTATGTTCTACATATGTCTAGCCAGAGTTTGGTCACGCCATATGGCAGTGGTTTAGAAACTTTTTATTTGACAGTAAATGAATTAGTTTCTTAAAAAAATAGACCTGTGCTATCTCTTTCATGTGGTAGACCGTGAATGAACGCAAAATAATTTATGTTTTGATACTGAGGTTGTTTCTCTTTATTTATTTCTAGGGTGCATGCTTTTGACTCAATTTGATATGTTGGTAATCCGTTTACCAGTTCCTGTTATTATTTTCAAGATTGGTGAAAAATGGTTGTGACACTCTCTCGTTTCTTTTCCATATGTAGGTACAAATTGGGTTTCTGTCCAAATGGTCCTGATTGCCGGTATAGGCATGCCAAGCTTCCTGGACCTCCACCAACTGTGGAAGAAGTCTTTCAAAAAATTCAGCACCTGAGTTCTTTCAGTTATGGTTCTTCAAACAGGTTCTTTCAACAAAGGAGCTCAAATTACCCCCAACAAGCAGAAAAGCCACCTTTTCAACCAAATTCAAGTGCGATTAACCAAGGCATTGCTACAAAGCTTCAGGCAGTTGTTGATGCTCCTAATACAGAGCAGCAGAGTCAAATTCAGCAGCCTCAAGTTAACCAGCCGCAGTCACAAAATGTTTCTAATGGTGCATCAAACCATGCAAGCAGGGCTGCTATAGCTCCGCTTCCTCAAGGGCAATCTAGGTTTGTCTGGAGATTTTAGATTTCCTCGCAGCTTATGTAAAGTACGCTTGTATTTTTTTATAAAATGGTTTTGTGAGACCCATCTGTGGTTGTATATTACTTTTTTCCAAAGCCTCAATTAATAGCTGTGGCCATTTTTAAGATGTGATACTTATTTTGGCATTACATTTTTAATTGTGTATCTCTGACCTTTAAAGTTCTTTTTTGATTTCTGGTACTGCAACACTCTACCTAGGAGGAGCTGTTAGAGTATTTTCAAGAGGTTGCAGCAAAAGGTGTTAGCATAATTCTCCTAGTTGTCATTGCCTTAGAGGATTCTCTGTATTATTCTGAAATGAGAAAATCTTTTCTCACAGTTATTGAGGAAAAAAGTGTTATGGAGGGTGCCTTCATATTTTTTTTCACAATAAATGCATGAGATGGCTCTCATGCAGCATAGATCTTCCATCTCTGAGTATACTACTGTGGATAAGCTGCAGATCTTGAAGTAGCCTATTAGAACCCAGCTGCCTGTTTACTTCTAACAATACCTTCCCCCCAGCTCCAAAAAAAAAAAACTAAAAATTAGTAAATAAAAAAATAGGAACTGAAGTTAATGGTTCCTTCAACATTCATGGAGGGGTGGCTAGGATTGTCTAACTAGTCAAAGATGTCTACTGTTGTCCATCCACGTCAGGATTCTCCAAATAGTGTCAGAAGATGCAGTCTCTCTTTAGAGAGGTATCTTAGCATAAGCCCAATTTCCATTATATTTAGTAATTGTTTGTAACTCCTTTAAGTTCAGTTAACAATGTAAAAGTTCAACATAAAAATCCATTCATTTAAGTAAAACTTCTGATTCTTAAACACTACATAATTCATCACTGTTGGCTGGGATTATTCACTTGAACTTCATTATGGTAACTTGTGTGTATGGCTTCCAGGCAAGTATAGACACCATTTATCATTTCTAGTTTCTCTTGTCGAAGTTAAATAGTTAAGAGGCTTAATTGTAATTTTTCCAGACATAATAAGACTTAATTTTATTTCTGGAAACTGAATTAAGCATATATCCAGAGGTTGATGTAATTTTTAAAACTGTTCTGGCTTAAAACATCATTACAATTACTATGAGTGCTGGAATTGCATGTGTTTGTTTATTCCATCTTCTTCCAGCTGAATATATCCTCCTTATTTCTGCTTTATAATTGTGGAGTAAGACCTTTTCAAGTCTTTCTCCATCACTTATTGCCATATCTTTAGGCCTTCCTCCATTTCTTGCAAGCATTGGTTGGGTGAGAGCATTAAAGCATAAAAAAACATTTTAGGCAAAAGCTGGAAAGTTGGGATATGTGCCCAGTTTACATGCCAACCTTACAGAAAATTTTGTGATGTAAATATTTGTCTGCATGTCTCTACTTGTCTTAGCTTCTACTCTGTCATGTTCAAGGGGCTCATGCAAGTAAAAGAACTTTTTTTTTTCTTTCTAATGTTGATTTGTGTACATGCACCTAATCTAGAATGCATGCATTACACTTAAATTGAAGACTTCATAGTTTAGGTCCCTATGCAACACAATTCTTCAACAATCCCTCCTACTCCTCTCGTTTTTTTTTTTTTTTTGAAAATGATGTATATATTAACAGAGAGAGAACAGTAAAAATCTTCTTACTCCTCTCTGCCACTTGCGTTCTTTGTTGATATGAGAGGTTGGATCATCAACCTCTTGGTTCTCAAGGAAACTGATGCGGAAATTTTGCTTTACTGTTTATTTGGATTTTTAGCTCCATGGATTTTGTTCTCTCTTTTTATGTATCTTCTAGATATCCTGAAGCTTATATATATATGAAATAGATGTTGAGCTTGATTAATCTTTGCCTATTAAAAATATATAGGTTGCTTCCAGCATTCTTTTTCTAGTATGTGTATTTTGGTGTCTTTTGGAGATGTGCTTCTAATTGTTTGTTGCCATATAAAATAATAGGTATTTTATTGTTAAGAGTTGCAACAGAGAGAATCTGGAACTCTCTGTACAGCAGGGTGTGTGGGCTACTCAGAGGAGCAATGAGGCTAAACTTAATGAAGCTTTTGATTCCTCAGAGAATGTGATTTTGATATTTTCCATTAACCGCACTCGCCATTTCCAGGTGAGGCTAGGACTCACTTTGTTGGTAGATTGTATTTCCATATAATGGATAGTGTGTGGGTGTGTCCCACCGGTTACTTTTTAAATTGGCATATTTGCCCTTTTTTCTTTTCGTTGAAATCCTCCAAGTTGGCAATATGCACTAATTATTCTTATTCTTTTAGGGATGTGCAAAGATGACATCTAAAATTGGTGGATTTGTTGGTGGAGGAAATTGGAAGTATGCACATGGAACTGCACACTATGGCAGAAATTTCTCTATGAAATGGTTGAAGGTACATGGTGTTCTGAAATTTTTTTTGAGTAGGAAGTTGCAAGAATTGCAGATTTTGGAAGTAACCTGATGCTTAAGTAGCAATCACTAATTACCATGTCTGTGATAAGAAAAATTCTACCTATATTTTTCTCCTCAAGCCATATTCAGTATTAATATTATAAAAAGAGATTAGGGGTCGACCAGAACCCTAATCCCGAGAGTTTTGATCTCTCTTCTCTCTTCTCTCTTTCTTTCTCTCTCAATCCCTCTTATTCCATATTTTCACATGATCTTTATATGTAAATTGAGTATGACATATTTGTATTTATGCCTGCTCTTTTGATGACCCATTATATAAAGAAGAAAAGATCAAGTTTGAGGGGCATTTCCCGTCTTTTCTCTTCTTCTAAATCTTTTTCTTTCTTTTGTCAATCTTTTCCCTCTCTTTCTCTCTCCTCTACTTTTCCCCTCCATCCTAGTCCTCATACCAAACCTTGCTACAGAGTTTATGGTGATCTATATGGTCCTAGTCACTTTAGGGCTGTCAATTTTTACCCATTATCTCAAGTTTCAATTTTTTTGATGGATTATAGTTTTTTTTAAAATAATTTTTTCCCAATTTTAAATTTGCTGCTTATTAAACTGAGTGGAAATGGTAAAAGTTCTTATCTAATTAAGGATTCTGGTAAATTTACCCATTTGCCTTTTTATTTTTTACTAAGTGGAATGGGAATGGCTATTGGTTGTTCCATAGCCAATTTACCTGAGTACCTGATACTTTTGAAGGTTAATTTGGTAATTTAATTTGACAATATAGAAATTTACTAAATTTTTGCACCCTACCATTCACTGATTGTCTCCTGAGTGTTGACTCCCTCCTCCACTTCCAAAGAGTTTCGACTTCTTCTCTTCTAGTCTTCCCTAACTCCATGCCAGGTATGTTGAAATTATTGTTACTATTATTTTCATAGTGACTGGTACATCCACTTTAGGTCTAGACTTCTCCTGCTTTCTCCGCTGTCCGCTTTGTGCAGCTGGGGGCCTCCCATACCCCCATTTTCACTGATCTTTGGTTTGGAGAGAATAGTGGAAATAAGGCCTTCCCTGCCCCACAACACCAGCTATGCAGGGGCGTTAAGCAAAACATGGCTCCCCTACTTCTACAGCATCAGCTATGCAGGGAGAGACCCTGTTCCCCATTTGAGTTCTCAAATATCTGCAGCGCTGGGCAAGGGGCAGGCCCCACCCCTCTTTCTTTGGTCTCTCCCTTTTTTTTAATCATCAACTTCTCTGGTCTCTGGTCCAAGACCAGAGATTGGAGATCCTTTGATGATCAGATTTTTTTGATCTACTGAACTTCAGTGGAGTAAATATAAGCTCAGTAATTGTTCTTCCCCATAATAATTGGTGTTATATGATCATAAGTTTTTGTGCATAATTCAACGGTCTGAAACTTTTCAAGCAAAAAAAGGAGGGTGCTCTCTTGGTTGAAGGGGATTCTCAAGTCATTATTAACTGGTGCTCGAAGCCATCATAACCTCCTTGGCGTCATTGGGAGTTTTTTTATGAAATTTGTAAGTTAATTTCTGTTTTTCAATGCACTTGGAAACATGTTCCAAGATCTGCTAATCACTTAGCCGATGCTCAAGCCAAAAAAGGCGTTACCCTCCAACATCTTGTTGTGGAGGAAATGTCTTTTTAGCTTCAAGGTATGTAATTTATTTTTTCTTCAGTAATACATTCATACTTATTCTCAAAAAAAGTTTTTGTGCATAATGTAGTACTGTAATGTGATTTTTTAGAACTTTTTAGATTTTAAATATTTTTCATTAATTGTTTGTGGATTCAACTGATTCCCCGTTTTACCTTTTGATAAATGAGTAAATAAACAGAAATGGAATAAATGTTTTGGTAATTGAACGAACCGTATACAGAATAAGCTACTGATCATCAGAACAATATTTGGAATAATTAATTCCATTCCATTTATGTTTTTTTACTCCTGTCTTACCGCTCCACTACTCTATACATGGCATCAGAACTCACTCGGGTCTTTAACCTTCTTCTTGTTTAAATACTTTATTTGCTTGATTGACTGCACGGAAGATGAAAAGAAAAGCAGTGGTGAGTTTATTGAAAGACCTGCAATTCTTGGTTGTTTGTTTTAGTTGTAGGGTTCTTCAATATTTGTGAGAATGATGTGCCTTCTTATTCTTTATATCTTGAGTTCACTATTTTAGAAAAACAAAAGATGGGGTTTAATTGGAAGTGTTTATGACTTCCAGTTGACCATTTCTTAACATTTCAATTCATTTTGATTATTCCTTTTGCTAGTCACCTGCTCCAACACTTCTTGTCCAGTTTTCTCACATGTTTTGCCTCATTTATCAGTGGTGTTTGGTTCCTTTCCTCTTTCTGCATTACAAATCTGGTATTTCATCACCTTTTCATGTTAAGATTATAAGAAACAAAGTCCTTGTTTCCATTGGTTGGATGATTTCTTTCTCATTAATTCTCAGCTCATTGAGTCGGTGTATATGAATTGAGATCTTATGAAGCTGTCTGTGTATCATCCTTAGTCAATTCAGATGCAATCTTTCACTGTATAATCCTTTGTCAATTCAGATGAGTTGTTGCCTCTCTAGAGATACATACAAGTGAAAAATTATGATAATTTTTTGTAATTTTATTTCTAATTTATTACTGACAAAAAGAATAACAAATGGAGCATATCTAGATAATCATATGGTTGTAAGTGGAAAGAGCTGTTATGTATTTGAGTACAGATACAAGTCAGATTGCAAACTGAACTGGGCTGACTGAGCTTCATGTGTCAATGCTAGAGCTTGTTTAGAAGTTGAATAAATATCTTCAATGGAGCTTGTTTTTGCCATGCCAAGCCACAAAAGGGCTATGATTGATCCATGCTCTGTTTTATTAAGCATCAGAAATTGGGTGGTGGGCATTCAAGAGTATTTTAATTACACCAAATTTCAATCTCTATCTCTCTTTCACTCTTTCACATTATGTATTTGCTGTCTGTTGGAACCATATACCCCTTCGATCTCCCTATTATGTGAAACTCATTTTGTGAATTCCTACTTGCAGCTATGTGAATTATCTTTCCACAAAACTCGCCATTTGAGGAATCCATACAATGAGAACCTGCCTGTAAAGGTATACAAGCAATCTTATTAATTTTGGTGCTAGTGTTTACCTTTATTAGATGAGAACAGTTGTTTACCCAAAATTATTTACTTCCTACACTTCAGGTGTCCATGTATCGGATAAGCTTTCCTGGCTTTTCTGCCTCAAGAGTGTTTGCTTTACCTATTAAACCTATTAAAGCTTGTAAACCTTTATTGATGTGCAAGTTCTTGTATGTTGTTGATGTTCACTGTTACAGATAAGTCGAGACTGCCAGGAGTTGGAGCTTTCTGTTGGGGAGCAGTTGGCTTCCTTACTCTACCTTGAGCCAGATAGTGAACTCATGGTAACTTGCACTCTTGGTTTTATACATAATGCTATTTTCTTCTCTTTGGTGATCCACATTCAGCTGACTTTGTGATTGCTTATATCCTGGCTATTCGATGTGATTGGTTTGTCATTCACCTCTCTGAATTATTGTGCAGTTATCTGAGAAAATGTTTTTACATTACAATGAAGTATTTCTACTTGTGATTCACTACGACAAAATGTTAAGTTTGAGTTTAAATTTTATTTTTATTTTTTGCAGGCCATTTGGTTAGCCGCTGAATCAAAACGAGAGGAGGAAAAAGCTAAAGGGGTTAATCCTGATGAAGGTGCTGAGAACCCAGACATAGTTCCTTTTGAGGACAATGAAGAGGAGGAAGAAGAAGAGAGTGAAGAAGAGGAAGAGAGTTTTGGGCAGAACCTCAATGTGGCCCAGGGCAGAGGGAGGGGAAGAGGCGTTATGTGGCCCCCACACATGCCATTAGCCCGAGGAGCAAGGCCTATGCCGGGAATGAGGGGATTTCCTCCTGCCATGATGGGAGCAGATGGGTTTGGCTTTGGAACTGTTACACCAGAGGGTTTCCCTATGCCAGACATGTTTGGTGTTGGCCCCCGGGCCTTCGCACCCTATGGACCAATGGGGCCTAGATTCCCAAACGACTTCTCTGGTCTGAATCAGGGATTTAGTCCAATGGACGGAGCTAGCTCTGCGATGTTTCATGGACGTCCCCCTCAGCCTGGAGCAGTTTTTCCCGGGGGTGGTATGGGGATGATGATGGGTTCAGGACGGGGTCCATTTATGGGAGGGATGGGAATGGCTGGACCAGGAGCTGCTCGTCCCAATCGGCCAATGGGTGGGATGCCCCAGTTCTGGCCGCCACCCCCCCAAGGTCCACCACCCCAAGGCCCTGGGCGACTGGTGAAGCGAGACCAGAGGAGTTCAGGAACTGAGAAGCACACTAATAATTCAGATCAGAGCAAGGGTCCTGAAACTGGAGTAGAGGAAATGAAATATATACAATCCTCAAGGGGTGTGCATGATGATTCCTATGGAAATAGTTTTAGACATGACGATACCGAGAGTGAGGATGAGGCACCTCGACGGTCAAGGCATGGAGAAGGAAAGAAAAAGAAGCGAGGCTCAGATGGAGACGCAGCATCTGAGCAACGGGAGTCCGAACAATAAATCCTGTAATATTACACAGTTGAGTGTTAGTCTTCTTTTTCATTGCTGTTATAGATTTTCATGCCATAACGTAAGCTACTGATCTTCTTTCTTCTTTGCCCTTTTAATTGAATGGGATTTTGATCTCCCAGTTGTGATAATGTATTCCTGTATCTGAGGAACAAGAAAAAAATCAGATTTTTACTTTGTCAAACTGACATAGCAGTGTACAGTACTAGCAAGGCTTGATACCCATTTTAAGCTCACTGGGAGAACAATGACATTCTATATTCAAATGGTCATTAAACCTGGATTAGTCCAATTTCGACTGAACCTGATCATCTTCCTAGCTATGTGGGTGAGTGGGTTTTTAATAAAATTGGGTTATGGAGTAATTTTAGGGGATTAGATGAAAACTAAAACAATAATAGTTCTGAAAATTAGGGGATAATGATTCTGTCACTGTTGAGGTGATTGTCTTACATCTTGGATTGAAGATTTTTAAGGATATTTACATGGGAAGCCGCTAATTGAGGGGAACTCTAAAATTGTTATGAGTTGGTGTTCCAGTTCCGCTTCTGCGTTATTGGCCAATTATTTTGTTTATTATAGATATTCCTAGATAAACCAATTATTTGGCTGATAGATTAGCTAAATTTGGTACATCCCAACAATTTTTCATTCTTTGGGATGGTTCCTTTCCTTGTAATCTTGTTATTTTGAATATTTTTTAATATAATTTAGTATAATAATAATAATAAAAATAATTATTATTATAAGTATTATGATAATCATAAATCAACTATCGTGTGGTATTAGGCCCCTGTTTGTCCCACGCGCCTGCGATTCCTCGGACCCCAGCCGCTCTCTCTCTCCCATTTCCACCGAGAGCGAGAGCGAGAGCGAGAGCGAATGTACACATTCACGGTGAGGGCCTGCCGAAGATCCAGCCCTTCAGCTTAATAGTCTCCTCCCGCTCGCTCGAAAGAAGAGGAATAGTGGCAGAGGAAGAGTGACAAGGAGACACACAAGGGAGAGTTTGAAGATGGCGTCTACAGAGCTTCAAAACACCGTGAAGGCGGCCCTAAATGCACTCTATCATCACCCCGACGATTCTGTTCGTATGCAGGCCGATCGATGGCTTCAAGATTTTCAGCGTACAATCGATGCTTGGCAGGTTTTTATTTCTTACTCATTCCCGCCCTTGAACATTAATTTTTGCTTTTAGTTTGTCGTTCAGCTAGTCTGTATGAATAGGAGATAGTTTTCTCTGTTTCGAATCTAGGTGTTTATTGGTAGACATATAAAGATATTTGAGTGTGGAGAGTAGAGCATATATACTGTTTGTGTCATTTTCGAAGTTAATTTTTAAAGTGTTTTGTTATGGATATGCTACTCTGGAGCTCAGGACGCGGAAGGAGAAAAAGAATGTGTGTCCAAATGTAACAGTCAATATTGACGATATTTAATTTTCAAAAACAAAAACATTTACCATATATCAGGCTGCGATACATCAAACTATTCAGCTGCAGTGTAAGACTATGAAGCTAGGATTTTTAGAACTGGGTTGGCTTGATTTATTAGTTGGTCTTATTTCATCATCATCATCATAAGCGCAGCAGGAGAGCTTTATGCCAACTATTTTGGGATTTATACTAGATCATAGCATGAAAGATTTAGCTCCCTTCGTGTTGGAAAAATTAGTAATATAGTTATGTTTTCTTGGTTTTCATCTTAACCAACACCTTCACCTGATAACAAGAAGATATGACTGTTAAGGTGAAATCTCAACTTGGAATTCTCTCTCATCCATCAATCTCTGTCTCTCTCAATCTCTCTTCTCGCTCCCTCTCTATATTATATTTATGTATTTAAATTGTCTATATATTTCAGATATTTGAACTCATATTTTGTAGTTTTAGCTCTGTTGATTTTTTTCTTCCACTCAGGTTTCTGATAATTTGCTTCATGACCCAAGCAGCAACCTAGAGACTCTGATTTTCTGTTCTCAGACTCTTAGGAGCAAGGTAATGCTATTACTTCCTTTTGTTCCCTATCTCCATGATATTTATGGGTGCCCTATAAGCATGATATATAGTCATTGATTTAGAGAAATGTGGATCGTGACTGTTAAAATCACAACATACATTTTTAAGCAGTGGAAGTTGTGTTGATTAGAACTTCTATTTTCAGTTTTTGCTATTCTATTTTCCATTTAACAGCATGTCAAAGGATGTGTTTCATGCATGGTGTCTGTGTCTGGAGCATGATGATGAGGGGAACACATCCCCATCTATTTCTCTTGTATCTTCACATCTTTTAAACTTTTGCCAGGCTGTGGTTTTTCTGATTTTCGGTTTTCTCTGGATTTTGAATCTAAAACAGGTCCAAAGGGACTTCGAAGAGCTGCCTTCTGAAGCATTTTGCCCCTTACGTGATTCCTTATATGTAAGCATGCAATTTCAGTTTGCTTGGGTGCATGCAAAAATGTTTTGATGTCTTTTTTAATGCCACTCAAGTTAGAGATACATAATCTTGTAACTTTAAAGTTTCTTATTTCAACTTTGTGTATTCATGTTGAGAATCAGGATACAAAGTGTAGGTATATCCTCAATTGGTAGTTGAAAAGCATTCTTTCTGCGGTGATTCTTATCCATCCGAAAATGTTAATGTAGGGTTTACTGAAAAAGCTAGCAAATGGGCCAGCCAAGGTTAGGACTCAGGTATGTCAATTTTTTCTTCAAATCAGAAACAAAACCACCTTGATTCTGGTAACAAGTACTAAATTCAAGTTTTTTGTTTAAAGATTTGCCTTGCAGTAGCCGCTTTAGCTGTTCATGTTTCTGCTGAAGATTGGGGAGGTGGTGGTATTCTCAATTGGTTGGGTGAAGAGATGAATTCCCACCCAGAATGGATACTAAGTTTTCTGGAGTTGCTGACTGTTTTGCCACAGGTCTGTTTGACGATAACCATTTCTCTGGGCTTAGTTTTATATTTCCTGTTACTTGTTTGTAAGTACTACAACTAGAAGCCTGGTCTGTGTGTTCACTAGAATGAATTGAACTTTGTTTAAAGATGTTACCTTACCCTTTATTTGATTGAACAAACAAAAAAAAGGTGTGAATGAGCCTCAATTTGAAGAAGAGAAGGTGGCAATCTTTAAGCAAGAGAAGACTTGACTTTATGTATTTAATTATGTGGAATGAAGAATATTTTTTATCTCGCACATGTCACAGAAAATGATTGTAATGATTAGACCTTTTTTTTTTTGGAAAAGGTGAATTTATTAAGGCACAAGGCCAGAGTAGAGCATTACAAGAAGGGGGGTCCACACAATGAGTACTGTGCCAGCTAATGGCTGCCCTTGAAACCCCCTCTACCTCAAGAGGGACCAAGAAATACTGGCGATAGAGCTTTAGACCATGGAGGACCACAATGATTTCAAAGTTAGAGTGCACAATGGTCTCTAGTCGGATAGGATTTTGGTACCATCATGTTGTCTAAGTACCCCAGTAAACCTGTCCCGGATTTCCTTTTGAACATCCGTCAAATTTTAGCTTAATGTTGCCAACACTTGGAGGTCTCCATGTTTGTGGTACAGCTTGATTTGGGCTTGTCATGCTAGCAACCAAATGCCTGTTGCTTTAGATGCGTTTGCTAGGGATGCCTTCAAAAGCTGGGGAAGTGCTAGCCCAAGAGATGATCTGCCGGGTAGCGCTAGCAATTAATTCCTTCTTAGAGGAAGCCTTCTGTTTGAAATGTCTTTTGTTCCTTTCATTCCATAGAACCTATGGAATCACAGTTAGTCAAGCTCTCCATAGGATCAAGCCTAAGAGGGGAAGGCATTAGGAGTATGTTTGCTGGATGAGAGAGTTGAAGGAGCATTGGAGGGCACCTTGGAGATTAAAAAGGCTCTTGAAGTGCCAGATTGATTATGCAATAGGGTAGTGGATGAGTAAGTGGTTCATTGACTCCTCTTCTAGGTTGCATAGGCAGCAGAGGCTGGATTCAACCTGTACTCCTCGTTTTTTAAGGATTGTCACATGTTAGAATGCTGTTCCTCAATGCACTCCAAATGAAAATTTTTATTTTGTGGGGCGCTTTTGGAGACCGTGCAATAGCAGCAGCATACCTCTGGGGGATCCATGTACAATGTTATAACCACCATGGACAACGTAGAGGCCTGAAGGTGCAAGAGTCCAAAGAAGGGTGTCTTGGATTGTCAGTCTAAAGATATAGCTTTCTCAAAAAAAAAAGTCTTATAGATATAGCATCCCCGAAGTGCAAGTAGGGAGCAGAGATCCTCCATTTCCTCATCTTCTAGGTTTCTTCTAAATGTCAGAGGCCAGGAGTGCGTCACACCGTAGGAGGAAAGGTTCCCGTCAATAGCCTCAGCAACCAATTGGTTTGGTTTATTAGAAATGAGGAAAAGCCTAGCATAAGACTCACTTAGGGGATGGTTTCCAATCCAGTGATCCGTCTAGAATCTGGCGGTGGATCCATTATTGGGCAGAGATTTTGGAGTGCAGTATCATAGTTGAAGAGTAAAATGTGATTTGCCTCCAAATGGGAGAGAATTTCCTACTTGGGAAACCATTGAGCCATCTGGTGTCATTGCCAATCTCAAGCTTAGCCAGGATCATCTTCCTCTAGATAGTATTGTCAAGCCTAGCTAATCTCCATTTGGTTGGTTAGAGGCCGTCTTCGAACAATGTTGCTTTGACATCCCTTTGCTCCAGTTCGGCGATGACACCATTTGCTTCAGTGGCGGCACACTTGATCAAGTTCGCAACATTAAGGCCCTTCTCGGCCTTTTTGAGATCACTTACGGTCAGAAAGTTAACTGGGGAAAGTCAACCATCATGGGATATCACATTGATCCCCCCTTGCTTCAAATTATTGTAGAGACTTTAGGATGTCTGATTGCAATTGCTCCCATGTACTACCCGGGTCTTTCTCTTACTGACAACAGACCTCGGATGGGTCTTTGGGCTCCAGTGATAGAGCGGCTTGAGCGGCGCCTCTTCACTTGGAAGGGTAGGATGCTCTCCAAGGCTAGTAGATTGATCCTCTTAAACTCATGCTTCGCAGGTATTCCCAACTACTTCCTCTCTTTACTCGCTTGCCCTACCTTTATTAGTCGGCGCATTGACATGATCAAGGTGAGTTTCGCTATCACCTTGTTAGTTGGGATAAAGTATGTAAGCCAAAATCTTGGGGTGGGCTCTAGATCAGATGCACCAAGGAAATGGGGCATGCTCTATTGCTTAAGTGGTTTGGAAGCTCAACTCTTCCTCAGGGGCTTCGTGGAAACCAATGATTGCCTTCAAGTTTCGACATCTTGGAGATAGATGGATCACTAACGGCAACTGTCGTCATCTCTCCCCCATCTGGAAGGCCATGTTTCATTTGTTCTCCTCTTTCCACACTGCCATTCGGTTCTTTGTTGGAGATGGCGCCAGTCTGCGTTTTTGGACGGATTGGTGGTCAGGCAATGGCTCTCTTGCCTTGTCTTGCCCACCACTGCTTCATCTCACCACCAGCCGTGCTTATCTGTCTCTGACGCTTGGTGGAATGGCTCATGGAATCTTTGCCTCAGACGCGGCCTTACTGATGAGGAGGCCATTTTTGTTTGTGGCTTAATTGATAGTCTCGGTAGTATAATGGTTCGCCCTTAGACGGCTGACCAAATGATTTGGCTCCCTGATGACAGCGGGCGATTCTCGGTCTCCTCGGCCTATCGTCATCTTATGGGATGGACCCAGCTACCCTCCCCACATCCAGTTGTTTTTGCTTGGCGCCTCTCGGCCGTCCAAGGTGAAGTTTTTTCTTTGGAGTGCCTGCTGCAACAAGATCTTCACTGCAGACAACCTTATTAGGCGTGGCAACACCACTCCCGATCCTCTCTGCCCCTTTTGCCGGACGGCGGCTGAAACTGTGAGTCACCTCCTCCTCCACTGTGGCTTCGCCTAGAAGGTTTGGACTTACATGATTGACAACATGGGGCTCAACTTCTTCATCCCGCTTGACCTGAGCACCATGTGTCGTTTCTCTTCTAGGACCTGCCTTCCCGGCCTGGGCAAGCTTCTGTTGGCTGCCTACATTGCTTTTGTCCCTTGGTGCCTTTGGAAGGAAAGAAACTCTAGACGGTTTGACTATGCTTTCCGCTCTGCTGCTGAGGTTTTCTTCACTGCCACAAGGCTCATATTTACCAGGATTTGCACCCGGAAAGAGTTTGCCTGCCTCTCTTGTGCCCCTGTTCGCACCAATTGGAAGAGTATTGATCAAATGTCTGTCCCCTTTGCCCCCCGCTGAGTTGCTGTTTGGGAGCCTCCTCCCTCTGGATATTATAAGCTAAACTTTGATGGTAGCGCCTTTGGGAACCCGGGTTTAGTTGGTTTTGGTGGGGTAATTTTTTATCGGGAGGCACTGCCATTCTCTCTTTCTCTAGTCATCTTAGAATTGCTGAGCTCTCCGATCTCTTTCACGGCTTGCGTATTTTTCAGGACCACTTTAGTGGTCCCCTTATTGTGGAGGGAGACTACAAGGTCGTCATCGGATGGTGCTCCACCTCATCCTTCCCCCCATGGCGTCATTGGCAGAATTTTTTTGATATTTTGGACATTGTATCCACCATTTCTTGTACTTGGTCTCATGTACTTAGATCAGCCAATTTGGCTACTGATTTGGGTGCTAAATTAGCCACCCCCCTCCCTCTTCAATCTCTTGTTGTTAGGGGAGGTCTCCTTTTATGTATCTTCTCTTTCTTTGAAATAAAATTATCAACATTTAAAAAAAAAACTAGCAAATTTCCATGCCCATTTTTGCATGAAAGCCTTGTTGACATCTCGAACTTGTCTTATCCCCAGTCCTTTGCCGTCATTGGGTTAGCAGACATCCATCCAATTAACCAGATGAAATTTGAATCCCTTGGAGGATCCTTTCCATATGAAGCTTCTTTCCAATTTTTCAGTTCTATTGGCAACACCTTGCTGGGTAGTGTATGAAGGGTAGTTGATATGTTGAGATGTGCGTGAGAGAGGATGTCAGCAAGGTTAGTCTCCCAATGCTTGCTGGGAAATTAGACATCTTCTTGTAAAAGATGAGAGTGTTTCCTTTTTCAAACATGTAGGGGGCTACTTTGTCTGTGTGATCTAACCAAAAGGAATTGGGTCATCTGCAAGTATCCTTGCGCCTACCTAGATGCAGTTTGTGAGATCTTGTTGCATGTCCAACAACATATGCTATTTTTCATAAAGTATCCTCTTTAGACCCTGGTCAGACAGAGTGTTGCAATTATTGGAATTTTTTACATTAAATTAAGTCAGGCCAAGGACCCGCCTTGGAGGCATTGGACAACTTATTTGTAACAGTTCTTCCAGCTTATGTTGTACTTGGAACCATCCTCGGTCGGCAAACTCTTTTGCTGATTCCTGAGCCAAAATGTGAGCCTCCCTTCAATCCCTTGTTGTATCGGTAGAGTTTCCCTAATTTGTAACTCTCTTTTTCCTTAATATTATGCCCATCATCTTCAGAAAAAATTAAGTCAGTATATGTCAAGCATCTTCCGCTTGATGATCTTCACGTTGTTCTAGTTCACACTTACAATTTTGATTTCCCAAAGCAAATGCTAATAAATGAAATGAAATACTGATTTAACTGCTCTATTTAAAGAGCCTTCTGCTAAATGAGAAATGAAAGAATTTAATATGAAATGGTAAAATATGGGGGAATGAAGAAAGACAGATGAGATAGCCTTTGGGAGATGTAATTGGTTCACCACCACTATAGTTTCATCTTTAGTAAATTTTATATATTTATTAAATTTTTTGTAGTACTCTTCTCAGTTGATGTCACTTTGCAAAAAGAAAGATTGTTGACATCCTGATTATAACTCTAGTTATGCAATTTGAGGAATGTAAGTGGTTATATGTGTTACTTCTGGCTTGGGTATTCATCAGAATTTTTTTATACTTTTGTGTTTGTGGCAGAAGGATCCTTTGGAGGATCTTGACTCTAACTATTAACTTTGTATTTGCTTTCACAACGTACATACTTGTATTGAGAATTTGTTGCAAACCTTATCTGCAACCAGGAAGCAATGAGCTACAGGATAGCAGTTCGACCAGAGAGAAGGCGCCAATTTGAAAAGGAACTTATTTCGTCAATGGAAATTGCTCTTAGGCTGTTGATTGCTTGTTTGAGCCTTAATGAGCTGAAAGAACAGGTGCTTGAGTATTCTTTGTCAGAACCCTCTCACTTCTATCTTGTTGCCCTACGTATTTTACCATTTACTTCTGGATGCAGATTCTAGAGGCATTTGCTTCCTGGTTTAGGCTAGGCCATGGGTAAGTTCATTCTTTCACTCTGATAAGTCTCTGTACCTGTAAGTTGAGTATGCCATGAGGCAATTTTGTGAGCTTTTCATTGCAAGCCTTCACACATTGATAAGTTTTCAGTGCATTGATTTGAAAAAAAAATGTTTAGAGACCTAAGACCCTTCTGTAGGCTAAGTTATTTTGTAAATCTGTGAGTTGACACTATACTGACAACCAGAGTGTCGTGGCGTGGATGATGCATCATAAGGCCAGATGCGTTAGATCTTTCAAATCATCAAAGTTGTATATGTCATGTTTTATGATGAGCTACTTGACTCAGGCTGTGAGAGACCTCATAATCTGCTAGGATGTTTATGCGCCTATGTACTAGTAGAAATTGACATAAAATTGTCCTTGGTTCAACTTATGTCAGGCTGCGACGGGGAAACTTATGTGCTGCCTTATTTTTCAGGATCCCTGCCTTGACACTTGCTTCACACCCTTTGGTCCATGCGGCTCTTTCTGATCTAAACTCTGAGCAGATGTCAGAGGCGGCAGTAAATGGTAGGTTGCCTTATTTATTCAGCTTCTTCAAACATTCATTCACATGCCAAGCAATCCAAAAACACTATATTATTAGAATTAGAATTTTCAAAGCAAGGTGCAAGTCACTTAAACCAACTCACACAGCTGGATGGGCCTCGTTTCTGAGAGAATTGGTTTTAATCTGTTGTGAGATCTCTGGTTCTGGCTCAAGCAGCCTACCGCAATTGTTCAGCTGTTTGATTTTTTTTTTTTTTTTTAAGGAGGGTGTGTGAGTATTCAATAAAATAAGAGAGAAATACAACCTAGCGAGGTGGGCCGTCCTCCACAATAAGGTGTTAGAGGGAAGATCCCCGTTTAGCGTGAAAGTCTGTCAAATGATTGGCAGATCTGGGGGTGTGGGTCCATGTTCAGTTTAGACAAGAAGTTATGTTACAAATTTCAAAATAAATATCCCAATGCCTTTGGGGCGAATTTCCTTTGTGCACCAATCGATGACAACCTTAGAATCTCCTTCAATGATGAGGGGCTCAATGAGACAGTCTTGGAAGACTATAAGCCCTTGTAGCAATCCGTTGAGTTTTGCGGTAGTAGAGTTAGAGATACCCAGAGTGCTTGCAAAGGTGTAGAGAAGATAGCTATTATCATCATGAATAACTCCTCCGAACCCAGCCGGACCCGGGCAGCCAATGGCACTACCATCGAAGTTCAGTTTGAAGTGGACAGGTGGACGGGACCATATCTTCATGATTGGGGGGTGGGGAGAATCCGTCATCTCGATAATCAGCCGCCAGTTTCCTCTAAAATCAGTGTTGCTGAGGTGAATAAAATTTGCCAGCTGTTTGAGTTTACAACCAAAAAATTAACAAACTGTGCACACCTCAAGAAGTCAACAGAGTTGTGCACTTAACTTGTCAGAAATGGATCAGTGACAACAAGTATTTTGAAAGGCTGTGAAGCATTTGAAAATTGAGCAAAATGATCCCATTCAGAGATTCATATTTTCCTTTAGTTTTAGGAGTGTGTCATCAATAATTTAAAATGGGATTATCAATTGCATGCTGCTTCTATAATTTTCTACTCTCTTGTTTAGTTGTTTCAGAATTGATACACTATACGGCAGCTGGACGCTCTGGTGGTCTATCTGCTCAAATGCCATTAATCCAAGTACTTGTGCCACGTGTCATGAGTCTTAAGGATCAGCTTAAAGATTCTTCAAAGGTAGGTAAACTTTTGGGCACTTGCATTCTGTTGGACTAGCCTTTTGTATTTGATGGTCATGTAATCACTAAGAGGAAACATGTGACTGCAATGTGTATGTGCACACTCCTTAATGATTGAAGTCAATAATTTATTTGAATGAGTCCAATTGCAAGTTCATCAATTGTAGTGCTCTTCGATTGGCAGGATGAGGAGGATGTCAAAGCTATAGCTCGGTTATTTGCTGATATGGGAGATTCATATGTGGAGTTGATAGCAACTGGTATTTTTTATGAACTCAATTGGGACTTTTTCTTTTGACACACTTGTGAAACTTGCATAAAGTATATTGTTGTATGGATTTAATGGGTTGATTCTTTCTTTTTCTCCGAGTGTCGGCTTTATGTTATTAGCTTTCAAGCATTTTTATTTTTCAATTTAGGTTCTGAGGAATCAATGATGATTGTGCATGCATTGCTTGAGGTCGCATCTCACCCGGAGTATGACATTGCTTCAATGACATTTTACTTCTGGCATAGTCTTCAGGTTAATCTAACTGGAAGGTGAATACTTGCTGTAAATTTAGATGTTTCGTTGAAGTTCATTTTAGCAGATCATAAGCAAAATTCTTCTGCTTGTACAGAGAATCCTATTCCTTATCTGAATCTAATCCACCAAGTGATGCAGAAAGGAACCGGAGGCTGCACATTTTTCGTCCAGCATATGAGTTACTTGTTTCTTTGGTATTACTTCATGGTTGTCCCATATAAATTTTTTGTGGTATTGTAGAACTTATCTCCATTGTTACTACTAAGATGTTTTCATGTCAAACTCATTGGGAACACCATTCTTATTATAGTTGTTGAGTTAAATTATTGTTTTTCTTATAATTGCACTTGGATATTCAGGTTTGTTTCCGAGTGCAGTATCCACCAAATTATCTGGAGCTTTCAAGAGAAGATCGTAAGGATTTTGACAAAACTCGATATGGTATACTCTTTTTTCTAAAGCTGTCCTGTTTATAAAGCAACAAAGTATTAGATGCCTTATTGTTCTTGAGTTTTCTGTTTTAAGTGTACATAGAAGTATTACTTGATGCTGAGGAAGATAAAACATGTTTACAAGTGAGAATGGCAGAAACTCTCCTATGCGGCATTGGGAATTGTCGAAATATGCACCCTAAAACATTGCAGGGATGAAATATGAATTAGAATGGATAATCATTGCAGGGATGAAATATGAATTAGAATGGTACGAGTTGCATTTTATCTTCATTACCTTTTGTTAATAACGAGAAACAATTTGAGAGGGCCAAGTCACTCCTTATAACTACTGGCCCTACTACCAGAAATAAGTAGACTCTTCTATGAGACATTGGGACTCGTTAAGATATTTATGTCTCATAACACGTGGAGAATCATTCTAGAGATGAAATATGAATTAGAGTATTCTAGAGATTGCTTTGTTTGGGCTAAGATAGTGGTGAATCTTCATTGCAAGTGAGTTGCTCACAACCAACTCATTCTTCTGATTTAGTGCCTAAAAGTTGCTCGGCTCTTGATTTTATTACCTTCTGATGGCGATACTATTTACTGTACCAAAAAGTGAAAGAAATCTGAGACCATGTTTAGATGCGTGGTTCACAATGTTGGTATATATCCTTGGTATCTAACATGCTTTTTATCCTTCATCATATGGCTGGGAGATTCCATAGCCTCTTTTTTTAATGAAGCAGATAATTGCCTTTAATGTTTTTGCCGCATATAACAACTTGTGGATAACCATAATCACTGACTGCATTAGACTCCTTGTTATTCATATTAAATAAACTTGATTTTTAATGCATTGATCTAGGTAGATTATGTACTTCGTAACATTTACATTCTTTTTATTGAATTTTAAATAGTAGGGGCATATTAATTTCTCTAGTTAAAGTGAACAAGTTGTTTGTATTATTGAGAACAGAGACTATTTCAAATTAAAAGACTTGTCTATGTAGAATATATACATTGTCCTGTAGTCTTTATTTATCTTTTTTTTTTTTTTTTGTGTGTGTGTGTGTGTGTGTGTGTGTGTGTGTGTGGTGGTTTTAGTGCATATGTGGATATATCTTATTGACAAGTACATCTTATTGTTTTGACATGTCATATCTGCATCAACATGTTTCACTTTCCTCCCTTATCTCTAAACTCTATGTGTGTGGAGATCTAATCCAATATATCTGTTATTAGCAATTGGAGAAGTCTTAATGGACGCAGCAGCTGTTCTTGGTGGTGATGTAGCTTTGAGAATTCTCTTCATGAAGCTTGTGCAGGTGGGTTTTTATTTTTCAGATATCTTAAACTTTTGAAACCCTGGAAAACAAGAACTAAAGGTTGTGTTTTTGGAATTGAATGAAAATCTATAAGTAGAATATACATATCTGAAATTGGAATTCCCAGTTATTGTGCTTCCCAGACGTGAGTGGGAGGGTTAGAAGAATGAGAGGACAGCTAAATACTGCTTACTAACTGAAATGAAATGACATAAATAGCAGGAATAATCACTTGCAGTTATTAAAGTAAAAATACTTCAAACACTCTCTCTCTAGAGATTAGGCATGATGAAGATGTACATGAAAGAGTTGAATTACTTTTTATGAATCAAAATTCTTGACACTTTTTTTTAGTGAACACAAATCATGTTCTTGAGATATTTCTATTATGACTAATGATTGACAATTTCCATTGTATGACACATTAATCTGTTACATTTAATAGCTGATAAGGGTTAACTTCTGTTCCTTCTGCTATCTGAATTTCTAATGTAAATTTGATCTATTGTTCCTAGAAAAATTGTAATATGTAATTTTGACAGGTAAAATTTTCTGTCAAGGGAAAGGGTGGGTTATAAATGCTGATCTGCTTAGTTGTTCCTTGTTCTAACTTCATCCAATTAGTGACGGGCTCCCAGAATATCAGTCTCCCTATTTTGAATAATTGATCACTGTAAACTCTTTCTTGTAACTATTGCTGTGGTAATCTTCATTTACATTTGAAATTGCAGGCCGTAGGAAGTTGCAGTAATGATGAGAGTTGCCAATGGCAGCCTGCGGAGGCTTCTCTATATGGTATACAGGCTATAGCGAGTTCCGTTTCTGTCTTTGAGGCAGAAGTGATGCCACAGGTATCATTATCCTGAATAAAGTCATTCTTTTATTATTAGAGGTAATGATAAACTCAACATGAACAGGAGCTACATTGGTGATGGGGCTCCTGGATTCTCCCATTAAGGGTCGCACATAGAATAAGGTGTGGGTTCACATTTTTTATGCAGTGGGTAGGAAGTGTTCTAAATGCCCAAGACTGTTCACGCTCTTGAACCTGCTTAATCTTTCTTCTTCTTCTTCTTTTTTTTTTTTTTTTGAAAATAATGAGAATATCATTGTGGGGATAGAACAACTGCAATAGAAATAGAGAAAATAAAGAAAAAAAACTGTCCAAAAAGAAACAGCCAGCTCTGAAGGCCACCAAACCTCAGGTCTTACCATACAATAACTAACCCTAAGGACCCAACAACCTGGACACTACAAAGTATGAGCCCTTTATAGGATGAGAGTTGTTATCAATAGGATGAGGAAGAGCAACTCCTATCATTGCCAAAGAATTGGGTACCCCATTCACATTTCTATTAGTGTGAGACTGGCTCAAGTGAAGGCCTGCAAAGAGAGCCATAACTTCATTGTGCAGTGACCGAAACCTTCAAGTGGAGACCCGATAACAACTAGAGAGTCATCCTTCTATAACAAGAGTAGAGTCATAGTTCTGTCTAAAATCTCTCAAACCACTAAAGCACGGAGTTTTGCCCCAGTAAAATCATAAACCCCTGTAATGCGTATAACGAATCATACATTCCACCACCCCTCCAACTGAAGAGGAGTGTTGCATTTCGTTCTTTCCACAAGGCCCAGATGGTTGCATCCCAAACCTTTATTCACAGAACTTTTCCCTGTTTGGACAAACTTCTAGAAGAAGCCTGAAACAATAAATTTGAGGTGGACACTGTGAAGGATACATCAAACATGAATATGCATCCATTCCATAACCAGCAAAAAGTCTGGGAAGGAGCTATTAAAAAAAAGTCAGGAATGACGTTTGTGTTTATAACTAATGATTCTTTTGCCAGTAGATCTTGTGAACTAATGTAGAAAAGACACATTTTATATAAGTGTGTAAAGGTAGATAACTTTGGGAATGTCAGTTTTATCTGTGTATAGTTTTGAAAAAAATCTGAATATATTGGAAATCTTCTGGTTTTATTTATGCTGCCTTTTTGGTTTAATGAAACCAGTGAAAGACAAAGAAAAATAAAGGAAGAGAAATTGCTTTACTTTTGCCAAAAATTGCTTCCAGCATCTCCTATAATCTTCTTCCCAGGTTAATATAATGCATTTAGTTTTCACTGTGTAAAGGAAAAGCAATGTGGTTTCTGTTTTTTTGTTGCTGTTGTTATCTTTCTGATTCTCTTATGGTAGCACTAAATATGCTTAAGAACATCCTAATTTTAACTTCCTAAAGAGTCCAACTTTGTCAAGCTGGTTGAGAACTCAGATGCTCTTATTTATCTGATAAGTTTATCCTTTCCTGACCTAATCTGTTGATGCCCCTATGGACCCTAAGTATAAACTCTCAAATGATCTTTGGCTTTCAGTCACTGGCATTCTGGTGGAAAATTAGAAATCAGGTAGATCACTAGGATAGGTTGAAAAAGAGAATCTTGAGTGATGCTCCATTCACTCTGGGTGTCTTAGTTGGTGGATCTGAGGTTATTAATTTTTCCAAACTTGAAGCACAGAACAACTGACTGTGAATGGCCAAGAGTGCTGCAAACATCTTCCTTTTTCTTTCAACTGTTTTGAATGAGTGACTATGTGTATACTCTGTTGGGGCTAATCAAAATTCACTTGTGCAATGTGGGCCTACGCGACATACTTTGTCGATTAGGGACCACTTATTGCTTACTAGATCAAACTTAGTGGTTGTTTATCATACATGGAGAACTAATTAATAGGTAGATTAATCTCACCATTATCTTTTGTGAAGCTCTTTGCGGGAACCCAGTCCACGTGAAATCTCTACATTCTATAGCATTTCTTTTTAAATTGTCTCTCAGCCTTAGTGCAATCTATGGATGTTCAAATCTAGGAGCTAATGTCTTGACAGACTTCAGATGCTTTCTGAAGTAGCATCTTATGTCTAGTTTGTATTTTCGGTCCCAATGAAGAAGTTAATTCTTTTAGGGTAATCAATTTGATGACACAGTAGTGTAGGATAATGCGGGAAAATGTCCATTGCTTGTTTTTCTCATATCTACCTTGTTTGTACAGGTCATGGCATTGTTTCCGAAACTTCCACGTCAACCTCAACTGCTTCAGACAGGTTATATTTCTTTCTATGTGAATGTAAACCAGTATTATTTATTCATTTGTTATAAATTCTTGTATTCACTGTGAGGCTATTACATTTCTTCTGGACCTGTCTGCAGCTTGTTTGACAATTGGAGCATATTCAAAATGGCTCAACGCTGCACCAGCTGAGCTACTTTCTTCAATTATAGAGACTCTTACAATAGGAATGAGTATATCTGAAGATTCTGCAGCCTCTGCAAGTCTGGCATTCAGGCATGTGTGTCATGGTATGTACTAAATTAGAAGCTCAGCATCATCAATATGATAGAATTGCTTATTCCTTGGCACTTTGTGTGCTGTAGTGTCTGTAGCTGTATGTTGAACTTCTGTGCGTTATGCATCTTAAATGTTTACTAAATCTTTTATATTTTCCTTTTATTCTTCCTGTAGATTGCTGTGGAAAACTTTGTGGATCACTAGATGGTTTGCTGCACATCTACCATCTTGCAGTCACTGGTGAAGGGAGCTATAAACTTGCTGAAGAAGATTCGTTGCATTTGGTTGAAGCTTTGAGGTACTGTGGGACTCTCAACTGAAGCTTGACTATGTTGGTTTATGCTTGAAATTTTATGTTTACTTTGTACAGTAAGATTTACAAATGAAAACCAGGAAGGAATTTGCCATGAAATGTAGTACAATGAATGAGATTAATCTTAAAACTCTAAAGCTTGAGGATTTTCCTGTGCAGTGTAGTAGTTGCAAAACTTTCTCCTGACCAAGCTAAGAAGGCCTTGGAAATATTGTGTCTTCCAGTTATTACTCCTTTACAGGTTTGTCCTTTGAGACATGTTTTCCCTTTCTACTTTTGTAATTTCAAAAAATGGAATTATTTATTTTCTTTGTCAATGGCAGGTTGGGAATTGAATGTTTTCCAAAAATGGATTTCAATCTGACATAATTTAATTGCTCTTCTTTTTTCACTAGAATCTGGAATTAACAAAATCATCATGAATATATAATTCTTGCTGTGCTTGTGACTAGAAAAGATGTTTCTAAATCAATGAGCAATAATTAGATGCAGTTCTTCTCCAATTACCCCTCCTTTTAATGTCCGTTCTTAAGTGCAGGAATATGTTAATCTAGGTTCAGGGCCACTGCAGCAAGTTCCTGCACGCCAGCTTATGGTTCATATTGATCGCCTTGCCAATATTTTTGGGTATGCAAGGCCAACTAGAGTGTGCTTTATATCATAACTTCTTGAAATCCATTCCTAATGTTTTTGAAACATTTAGGCATGTAAATCATCCTGAGGCTGTTGCTGATGCAGTTCAGAGGTTATGGCCAATGTTTAAGGCTATTTTTGACCAGTAAAGACCGACTTGATACCCAGCCTGCTTTTCTCTCTCTCTCTCTCTCTCCCCCCCCCCCCCCCCCCCCCCCCCCCCCCCCCCCCCTCAAGAGGCTTTCTTTATTGTTAACTAATGTATTTTTTTTTTTTTTTTTTTTGGTTCAGTCGGGGTTGGGACACGCGAACAATGGAATCCCTTTGTCGTGCTTGCAAATATGCGGTGAGTTTCCTGATTCACGTTATAACTGTTGTCTGTAACATTCTCCAGAAGAAAATCCATGGAAGTGGTTTATGGCCATATAATTGCTTCAAGTAGATGGTCTTTTGTCTGGAACTCAAGTACATCTTTGTTTTCTTCATCTGAATAATGCCTTCCTTAACATATAGGAAGGCTATCAGTTAGCAGCAAACATTGTAAAGGAGAAAAAGAAATGAGAGTTTGAAAGCTATTATAGAGACTATTCTTTCAAAAGTTCCATTCCTGTTCATAATCTTTCCCTGAGAATGTTTGTTGAACTCTTTTATTTTTTTGAATATGAGCTAGTTTTTTTGCTGTACTCCTTTCCTGGACATTTTGAGTTTCTATATTTTACTGTAAAATAGATAAGCAATTTATCAATCTGAGGTCCATTTAAGGTTTTTGCTTCGTGATTCTTGTCCACTGTTTCAATGGGACTTTCACTTTGAATTATGTGGTATGCATGATAGGCTCTGTGGTGCAATTTTGCTAATTCCATAGGGTGGTGATGTTCAGATCCATTGAGATGGCTCACTATAGTGGAAATCAATGCATTCATTTTTTTGGAGTTTTCCCCAAATGAATGCTCGGGCTTCAATCTTCCAGTAGAGAACATACCATTTGGTTATTCCCAAAGGACTGGAAATTTCAAGTTCCTTGGTTAAATAAGGGCTCCTTTCAACGTTACCCTAAGGTAGTAGAGAGGGAGAGTTAAGAACAATGTAGCATCTGTGTGGATTGGGCTTTGCCCCTGGGGCCACATGGGGATGTTTTGTAGGTTGAGGTCTTGGGTTCACATCACATCAAGGTCTCAGATGTAGGGTGTGTCGGTATATGCGTAGAGTGAACATTAAAGAAACACAAGTCTTCTGATAATTCTTTTTCAAAAAAAGAAAGACAAGTCTTACTTGAGAATCCTAATTTTAAAATGACGAAAATATCAGATAATTTCCTAATCAAGTAAAAAGTTTATTTTCTGGTTAAGATATGTTTCTTATTTTTGAGACTTATTTTATGTTACTTAATTTTACACAAAAACTTGGCTGATCGATTGACAGAGTCATGCATTCTCTTGGATTAGATAAAAAATTCATACATTCCCCTAGGGTAATCACCATAGATGCTGTTGTTATCTTTTCAAGACGCGCCTTGGATCCTTGAAATGATGGGTTGGACCTTATATTCACTATGGTTCCCAGATATCAATGCTCTGTGCATGGTCCATTTTATGATGGGGTGTATCCTTTTACCCTGTCCTATCATGTAGCGTGAACCCCCAGGCCCTCCTCGTCCTATTGCCAGTTGTCAATTATTGAAGAAAAGAGAGTTGAGAGGGACAAGAGGTTAAGAGAAGGGGAAAGGAGGAGGTTTAGAGACGAGCGTACAACTCTAGATGGGGCAAAATATCAAGCCCCATCATCCTTTAATTAACTTGAGTTAGTAAAGAGAAAAAGACCTCTCTACCCCTCATACAAGTGTACCAAATGTTGTGAAAATTGGACCATTGACAATTACAGCTTCTTGAAACTATTGGTACTCTCTCTGATATAACCAGATTATGTGAAATGACCAAACTACACTTTACATTATATTTAACATTCCCCCTCAAGCTGAGCATATATATCTAGTAGTCCAAACTTGTTACAAAATGTCCCAAAGCTTTAGTGAAGACATCACCAACTTGGTCACACGATCAAATATAGGGAGTAGCAACTTCCTTTTTCATCACTGCATCTCGAACAAAGTGGCAATCTACTTCAATGTGTTTAGTCCTCTCATGAAATATTGGGTTGCTTTCAATAAATGGCAGCCTAGTTGTCATAATACATTGTCATTGGTGCATAAATCTGCAAACTCAATCCTTAAAGAACTGATCTCACCCACTTCAGTTCATTGATCATATGAGTCATAATTTTGTACTCAACTTTAGCACTAGATCAGGCTACTACATTCTATTTCTTGATTTTCCAGCTGAGTAGGTTTCCCCCCACAAAGATATTGTCCCCAATAGTAGACTTCTTGTACAGCTTGGAACCAGCATTGTCAGTATTTGTGAAAATTTCTATCTTCAGATGATTGTGAGGTTTAAAAAACAATCCCTTTCTAGGTGACCCCATTAAATATCTCAGTATTATTTGAGCAACCTCTTAATGAACTCTGCATGGGTGATCAATGAACTAGTTTACCACAGTAACCGAGAATGATATATCTGGTCTTGTGACAATGGCATAGATCAAAATTTCAACTAGTCTATGAAATATAGTGTTATCCTTGAGATTTTCATTGTGCTCATCATGAAGGTCATTCCCAACTTCTATGGGTGTCTCTACGGGTTTTGCACCCAGTAGACTACTGTTGCATGTTAGTAACATATTTTCTCTTTGTTAACATGATACCAAATTTATTTCAAGCAATTTTATCCCAAGGAAGTATTTCACGGAGCCCAATGACTAGTCTGAAAATGCTTAGTTTTTGCTTCTTCAATACCATGCACATCACTACTTGACAAAACAATATCATCGATGTATACAAAGACTACAATCCCAAATGACCTTTTCATTACCAATAAAGAATGATCACAGTGGTTTTGCGAGAAACCAAAGGATATTGCCACTTGACTGAATTTATCAAACGATGCCTTAGAGCTTTGTTTGAGCCCATAAATTGCTTTCTTCAGTTTAAATACCTTTTTTTTCTCCCCTTAAACAAAATACCTAGGAGGTTGCTCCATATAAACCTCTTCTATCGAATCACCATGTAAGAGCGCATTCTTAATGTCAAGCTGGAAGAGTGGCCAGTTATGATTAACAACAACGGATACAAGGACACGAACAAATGTCAACGATGCAACTAGGGAGAATGTCTCAAAAAGATTAATGCCATACATTTGAGTATACCCTTGGGCAACCAACCAAGTTTTATATCGTTCAATAGATCCATATGCTTTGTATTTAACTGTGTATACCCAACAACAACCCAAAATTGTTGCACCTGAAGAATCATCACATAAACTCTACGTACCTCTATTTGTCAATGCCTCCATCTCAACATCTATAGCATGCTTCCTCTGAGGGGATAGAATTGGCAAAGTGAATGGTGGATCTGGGGAGGAAGACATCACAAATTATCTACTCTATGGAAATCTCTCACTCTTCTCCTTCCTTTTTTTGAGTTGGCGGTGCACTTTTTTATTGAGTATGGTAGCAGAATTGAACTTTGAAATGACTGGTGCTGTGGAGAGAAATCAATCAAGGAAGCTTTCAGCACTCTTCCCTATCACCCTTCGCCATGACATTCTTATTGCTGAAGCTTGGGGCTCTAATGCCTGGAATCTTCACTTTCAATGTGGTCTCAATGACACCGAAGCTGCTGATATGTGCCACCTCATGTCTGATCTTGAATTCGTCAAAATCAAAACTTGTATGCCCGATAAGATGATTTGGCCTCCAACGGACAATGGCTGCTTTTTGGTCTCTTCTGTCTTTTCCCGTATTGGGGGATGGTCCCCCAACAACACTGATCATGACACTGCTATCGCTTGGAAGCCGTCAACTCCTCACAAAATCAGATTCTTCATTTGGACAACAATCTTGAACAAGATCTTCACCATGGGCAATCTCCACAGACGGGGTAATCTCAGCCCATGTAGCCTTTGCTTCGTCTGCAATGTGGATGATGAAACCATCGGTCGCCTCCTCCTCTGCCCTTACTCCTAGAGGGTTTGGATGGCTATCTTCTAGTGCATCGACATCCAGGTTTGCCTCCATTGTGTTCTCATTGGGACCTTTCAGATCCTCTTGGGGACCTCTCTCCCAAAAATTGGCAAGTTCCTCCTCTTTGCCTGCCTTGCCCACATTCTCTGTGCCTCTAGCTTGAAAGGAACAACTGTAGGTTCAATTGCAAATTTTGCAGTGTGGATGACACTATCAACAACATCATCAACCTTGTATCCTTTAGGCTCCACAGCTGGAAGGAACTCTCTACTCTCACGGATGTCTCACTCCGAATCAATTGGTGCACTCTAGTCTAAATCTCTGCTCCTCCTAAACCCCTCGCTAGGTTGAGTGGACTCCCTCCCTTTAGGGGGTCATCAAACTTAACTTTGATGGTAGCGCTCTTGGTTGCCTCAATGTGGCTGGATTTGGTGGCATCTTCTTGGATTCAACTGGCTCTACTCTCATCACCTACTCGGGCCCTATGGGAATTACTGATTCTACTTCGGCTGAAGTTTTTGCCCTCCTCCAAGGGTTTATTATTTTCAAAGATCACCTCGATGGCCCTTTGTTCATGGAAGTAGATTCTAAAGTGATCATTGGTTGGTGCTCCGGCTCAGCGTCACCTCCTTGGAGGCATTGGACTAATTTGTATTATATTTTTTACATTACCTCTGTTATCTCTTGTTTCTAGTCTCATGTTCCTAGATCAGCTAACTCTCTTGCTGATAAGTTTGCCAAAAATGGGGCCTCCCTCCAATCTCTATGTTAAGGGAGGACAAACCCCCCCCCCCCCCCCCTAATCTTGTTTTTCTGTTTTGTTGCTTTTAATAAAATCTCGTACCATTTAAAAAAAAAAACTTCACTGGAGAAGGGTGGCCAATTCCATTGGAGGGGAATATATCTGTGATGAGCCTCCCCAGCTTGCAATCTGGACCAATTGCTTTGATTCCATGTTAATTATTGAAGAAAAAAGAGTTAAAGGGGGAGAAGAGGTTAAGAGAAGGAGAAGGCGGAGGCTTGGAGAAGAGTACAACTTTGGATGGGTCAAAAGATCGAGCCCGGTCATCCTTTTGTTAACTTAAGTGAGTAGAGAGAAAAGACCTCTCTACCCCTCATACATCTTGTATCTCCATAGATACATATCCAAATGTTGTGAAAACTGGATCATAGACAACTACAGACTTCCTCAAACTATTGGAAGTCTCTCTGATATAACCAGATTATGTGAAATGACCAACCTTTGCAAATATTTAACACCAGCCTTATGTCAGAGTTATGCATTGCATACTTGTCTAATGGATTGGGTCCTATTTAGAGGAATGCACTGATTTGACTTCTGTAAACAAGTATACTTGGTACATCAGTGAACAGCTTTTGTGCATTTCATTATTGGGAGTGCTCTATTCCTTCTTACTTGAGCTGTTGCTTTAGATGAATACCTCATACTTCTACCAACATTATAATTGTGACCTTTCCATTTTTTGAATTAACATACATATATGTAATTTTGTATAGGTTCATATCCCCGGGAGAATTTTGGGATTGTTTTGAGTCAAAATAAATTATGTTTTGAATTTTTACTTATTACTTAGTTTATTTAGTTTTCCTCTTGGATTGCATGACAATTTGTTATTTTTGAACTAATATATGTTTATTTTCCTTTAAAGTAAATTTTTGTTTGCTGTTTACTTCTTAATTTGATGAACTATCTATAATATCATTGTACAAGAAAGTTCTATTAATTAATTATTTCTCACTGATTAAAGTTGAAAACTTCGGGAAGTTTAATGGGAAACACAATCGGATCTATTCTTGAGGAGATCCAAGGCTTGTACCAACTGCATCATCAACCCTGTTTTCTTTATCTATCGAGTGAAGTAATAAAGGTTTGTATCTATTGCTGAAACACGTTTTATGACTTGATATACAATGTAGTGTTTAATGGTTTCTCATGGTTACACCTGGAACTTCAGAAATTTGGTTCCGATCCCTCTTGTGCAATCTACCTAGGAAGTTTAGTAGAAGCACTCTTCAGTCATACAACTCATATTCTGAGGACAATTCAGGTTATTATTCATCTATCCCTCCCCAGTTTATTTCGTGTACTGACAAGACATCTTCATTCAATATGCATATGCACACACATGCATGCATGCATGCACACAAAAGGAAATATAAAGGAAGAGAAGAAAATCATCTTCTCCTGAAATGGAAGTGGAATAGCTGAAGCCCTTTGGATGTTTTATATTTTGTTATTTATTTATTTATCTTTCTTTCTGTGCTTGCAGGATTTCACTGCTAGACCCGATATTGCAGATGACTGTTTTTTGTTGGCTTCTAGGTGTATCCGCTATTGTCCTCACATATTTATACCCTCTTCTATTTTTCCATCACTAATTGACTGTGCCATGATAGGGATCACTGTACAACATAGGTATTTCTTACTTTCTTTCAATTTTTAATGAAGATGCGAATTTCACTGAAAATGAAAAAGGTTAGATAATGACAGATTCATGGTTATGGTTAGTTTGAATCAACTGATTCATGTTAGGACCAGATTAAATGTGCATGAAAGGTAATGCTGTGCACGAATTAGGCTGACACAGTTTTAGGAATTGTTCCACTATAAATATGCATACATATATTGGTCTAGTTCAGACCTCAGGGAAATTCTGTGGAAAACTTTTAACACCCAAGTAATATATTAAAATATTTTAGGGGTGTGTTTAGAACACGTTACTTACATTTTTAAGCTGATTTATCTCTTATCATTAGAGCACCCATGGTATTTATCAAACTCAGATATGAGAGAGATGTTGTAAGAGTAACCATATAAAACTTTACTCGTGCATTTTAACTGTTATATCTTATATGTAGTAATTAATAATCATTGTTAGATATTTTGTATTTATTTATTATTTCACTGTTATACTAAGAAAGTAACTGAGTCGCTTATGATTTGCTTGCTATGGTTATGATTCAAAATTTGCAGCTTTAACTAACTTGAAGCTTGGTCTTTCACACAACCTATTCAGAAACATGCAGGTGCTTTATGAACATGTGGATCTATAGCTGGATATACATGAATAGTTCTAGAACTCTAATGTTTATCATCCATAATTCAATTTCATGTGGAGGTTTTCCCTATGCCAAGGGCCTGTTAAATGTACTTTCTGCTTGTAAATTGTGAATTTTTATATGCTCTGCAAAGCCTTATATGTTATAGTTGGCACATGTCAGTTCTGCTCTATCCTGATATTTCTTTTGCGAAGTCCATCTTCTGGTTACCATTTCTGAAGGCTTTCCTTACTGCTTCCTCAAACATGGCAAAAGAGGGTTATGTCAGTTCAACAACTGGCTTAAAGCCTTTCTGAAGCTTAAAACAAGAAGATTGCAATACTTTGCAGATCTTAAGACTGATAGAGATTTATTTCAGGAATTTCCTTCAGGTGTACATAATTGTATTAAGTGAGTATAAATTCATTTGTGTGGCCAGATCAGAGGGTATTTTCTGTTCCTATCTCTCTTTTTCCCCACGGTGCCTCCTTTTCAACACATCACCGCGTATACTGTTGCTTGCACTCTTTATGAAGTACATTTATCTGTCAACTGCTCTAACCTTTTAGTGCTATTTGCTGTCTTGACTTTGCTGTAGTTCTTTTACCTTCTTTTGATTTCATATGAGGTTTCAGTTCTGTACGCCCTCTCTTGCTATTGTGAGATTATTGAGTTTGTTTCTTTCCTGTCACAGGGAAGCCTGCAAGTCTATTTTGGCATTCTTATCCGATGTTCTTGTTCTTGCAAATTCTAAAGGTGGTGATCCTCATGGATCCATTATAGACAATGTTATACTTTCTCGAGGCTCAAGTCTAACCCGAATCTTAATAGCCTCATTAACTGGGGCCCTGCCCTCTTCTCGGGTACAAGAGGTAAAGTTTGTCTTAGTTATGTGGTCTATTTATTTGGTAAGCAACCAGAATGTTCTTGATATGATGCCTAAGTCTATACATAAGTGGTTTCTCATGTTGACAAAAATTTCTCTCTCTATGATGCAAATATAGACAATGCTCTGTAAAATCTCATGATATGAAAATAGAAACTAGTGTAGAGTAGCTTCATGTGGGAAATACTTGAAAATCAGTTCTCTTAGTCATATCCTTTTTTTGTAACCAAAAAAGTTCCGAGAAAAACTATTAGCCATATGCTTATATACTTGGTTATCACACATAAAAATATCCGAATTACTTAAAAACTTTGACATAAACTAGGATAATAGTAGTATAAAACAATGGAATGGTAACCTGGTAACATTGTCAATTGGCTAACTTTGACATACACTAGGATAATAGTTGTATCTGAGACTGACTCAAGTTACATGAGGTTTACTGACTGCTGTGAATTTTTGTAAATTTCCTCCAATTAGGTTACAGATGTGCTAATATCACTGGCTAGATCTTATGGTATGAAAGTCCTAGAGTGGGCAAAGGGTAGCATTTCTCTGCTCCCATCCACAGCTGTGACTGAAGTTGAAGGTTCAAGGTTTCTTAATGCTTTGGTGAAGGCAGCATCAGGGGCTGACCCTTACACCATTATGGCACCAATTGAAGAGCTTTCAGATGTGTGCCGAAGGAACAGAACTGTTCAAGAAATTGTTCAAGGTGCTTTGAGGCCACATGAGTTGAATTTTGCAGTTGTATCATCTTAGGTGGATCGTTATTTATTTGGTTCTCTTTTCTGGTGAGGGGTCTCTTTTTTTTAATGAGGGTTCTCAGTTGTATCATGTCTGTTTGAGTTGGGAGTGGTTGCGGATTAGATTCATTGTAGGTGAGTGTAATGTTTGAGCCCTAAAAGCACATTTTGTCAGGGTACAAGCGTTTCTACTCTAGTAACGAGGTAGTTCCCTGATATTCCCCCATTTATTCATTCGGGGAAATGGTGCTAGTGGCTCTGTTTGTATCTTTGCTTTTCCATTGATTACAGTTTGTTTTATTATTTGTGAATGAAAAAAGAGGAAGGTTTTCTTCTATACCCTTTCATTTCTGTGGAGCAGAGTTATCCGAGTTTCATGTGAACGGCACTGTTTTTCTGTTTTTTTTTTTTTTACTCTTCGTTCAATCCAAGTTCATACCCAACGGAGAAAGAAGGCAATATGAAAGGAGAAAGGAGGCAGAAATTTCAGATAGCACTGAATTTTAACTCTCCATTGAATGGTTTGCACCCAAACCCTGAGGTTTTGTTCACTCTTATCTTAAAACTAGGAAGTACCTATAACCTTTCTTTCCCCAAATCAAGTCCAACGAAGAAAGAAAAAGCAATCTGAAGAAAAGAAGGCAGAGTTTGTTCCTTTAATACAACAATATTTCCTTTTTCAATTACGAAAAGATGATTCTCCCAAGAACTTGATAATCTTACAGGTTTTGCGCATAGATAACTCAAAGCTTATCCAAAGAGGATAAATGCGTCTGGATGTAGCATTGATTTATAACCTTAAGAAACATAAACTTCCCTCGAAGGAATGCTACTTATACACAATAAATTTCATGGCCAATCCAAAACGAAAAATCATTGGAGCAAAACGGTTATCTCTGCCGTATTCAATCATTATAACCGTTGATTGGATGGCTGAGATAACTATGGATCGGATGGTTAAGATAACCGTTGATCATGATCGATGACTAAGATAGTCATTGATCGAACAGTTGAGTTAACTTGTTTCGTACCAAATGATTTTTCGTATTGGATCAGTCCTCCAATAACTTTATTATGCAAAAATCAATTTATGAGAGTACAGCTGAAGATGTTTGACAAAATAATTATGCAGCAGGAGTCAATTGCAGCAATTTGACCTGGTTATCCATTTCACCTTTTTGATAATATATGGAAAAAGCTACCACAATCCAGTTGCTTGAATGTATTCTCTTAGTTAGTCGATTTCTAAGCTTGAATGTATTCTCTTAGTTAGTTAATTGAATAACTAAATAAACTTGGAGTGACGTAACAGCTACACCAGATGACAGACGCCATGAGCAAACTGTAAGCCCTTTTGCCTTTATCATCAAGATTTTCACTCTTCCAAACACAAAACTTTACTTACGGAATCCAGTCACAAAACGCCGGACTCCAGCAAGATCAGCTACAATCTTCACATCACGGAAACTAAAATTTGATTTGTTGATCATAACATGGGCGATGAATTCAGATTGAGAATCACCACCAGTCTGCATGGGAAAAGAAGAATTGCTACTCAAATATGTTTCTCTTAGAACAGAAAAACAAATACTGCAAAAAGTAAGCAATTTGATAAGCCTCTTGAACATGAAATAAAACCTGGATGTGTTATCTTATCAGTTATAAAAAATAAGTGCTTGTGCAACCCACCAAATCAAAGCTAATATAATAATCTGAGTTTGAGATAATAAAATGACTGTTACCGTGCTTCTGATTCACCCAGCCCCATTTAGTAAATTCAGCTAAAACGTTTATCTAGATAAAATTTTTGGAAGAATAATGAAAATACGAAGAACCAAATGGGTAAGCTATAAAGTGATGAAAAAGGTTACCTCAAAAGCAAAGAAACCCCCAGATTGCAGTGCTAAGGCTGAACCTTCACATAGATGGAGTAGATCATCTAAACCATTCTCACCACCATCAAGTGCGAGTATTGGTTCGTGCTGGCCAACCTCAGATTGAAGTCCAGCTATCTCCTTACTTGGTATATAGGGAGGATTACTCACTACTCCTGAGAGTATGCCTTTAACATCTTCCAAAGGGTCAAACCAAGATCCTTGCCTCACCTCAATTTTATCCTGAACCATATCTTTGACTTGTAAATAAACACGAAGCAGGAGCTCCATAAGAGATTCACATACAAGAACACTATAGTATTAATGCTTTCTTGACAAAGTTGATGAAGGACCAAGGATGGTTGTCCTTTCTTTAGTTAGACGATGGTTATTTTTACAGTTTCATTTAGTTTCTAATTCACTCCTTTTCTGCAGACAGCTGCTTTCACAATCTTGAGGGCAAAGAAGATATAAGCATTTCAGTTTATAAAAATTCTCTCTTCTTTGTGAATAGTTGTTGAAACTCTATATGGAGGAAAACCTTTTTCGGTTTAGCAGTGGAAACTAATTAACTTGCCCGAATAAAATTCTGTGCTATACGCACTCCAGAAATTGAGGGCAATTAAATAATAGAGATTCTTCTCTAGAAGATTTTTAATCAATCAACCAAAAGACAGGTTACAAAAGGATGTACTGTCTTGCCAAATTTGTTTGAGAGTCTGGCTTTGCCAGAGGCTATTTCAGGCCACAGATTATGATGACTTCATGTTGCCGAATTAAACAGAACTGAGAATCTCAGACTCTGAAGACTTGGAAAAACATAATAATCTCATATGCACAGCAGTTGCTGAAGGCTCACCCATCCTAGTTTTGATACCAGGTAGCTAAATAACAAAAAAGTTACAGCAGAGTTCATTACTGTGCCCACAATTTAAAGTCCCAGATAAACCAGAAAGTCTGAGCACGCTTGATGCTAAATGCATAACATTAACAATTACCCGAAATAACATGAATATTTGAGCCTATTCCAGTCAGCACTAAACAAGTGTTATTCATCATGTAAGAGAAAGGCTCTTAAAAACAAGTCTGCGAGTATACCAGATGAATAAGCTGCAGACTGCTGACCAGACTATTAGTTTGAAGGCAAAACTAGTTCTTGTCAGGAACACAATTTTGAATTTGAAATACTATTTTAATTATACAGATTACAGGGAAGAAACCCAAGTCAAAACAACAGAGTTCATTCTTAATATACGACTAACCTGCAAACCGTACCTGCTGACATTAAAGCTTGCGACTGAAACTGCCACCTCGCTAACATCTGTCGCAACAACCTTCCCTCCATTCCCCAAAATCCTGGCAATCCCGATTCCAAGCGCTCCAGTTCCAGTTCCCAAATCAGCCCATATCCCCTCTCCCAATACCTTGTCTTTTGAAATCACTTCTTCTACCATATCAACAATCATCTCTGTCTCAGGCCTCGGAATCAAGACGCCCTCTTGAACACTCAACACCAAATCTCTCCAGTGCTCGCACCCTACTATATACTGAAACGGCCTTCTCTTTGCAATCCTCTCATTCCATAGACAGTACAATTCATCTAAATCTGCCCTTAATCTGATCACATAACAATCCTTATGACAGTCTCTTTTGTCACTCAAACTACTAACCTCTTCCAAAATTGTCTGCTTCAAGTCCGAAACCTGGTTTGAAACCAAATAGCTAAGCTTAGAAGAATCCTCAACGACATCTTCCAACAACCATCTGATCTCCCTGCACAGAAGCTCGGGACCAGGGCCATTGTCGGAATCCTCGAATTTGGAGCCGACAGAAAAGACGAGATTCTGGGCCCATTTCCTCCAAGCTTGAAGATCCGCAAGGGTTGCAGTGCTGCTTGCCTCCCTCAGAAAGAGAGGAATTCGAACGGTAGAGACCGGTACACTAGAAACAGAAGAAGAAAACGAACTGGGTTTCTTGACAGAGCTGCAGAAACTCACTCCTCTCCGCTGGAAGATGATGGGGTAAAGCGAGATGGCCGCATGTATGGCGCGTGTGACACTGAGAGTCATCTCAGACGCGCCGATTCATCCCTCCGTTTCAGTTTTTAACCACCGGAGAGTTAGAAGACGTCAAGCCCGGCCCATTTCATTCTCCTGAAAAAATTTTAAGCCCACTCCAATTCGAAATTGGGCATCGATCCACCACATTTAAAAATTTTAATCTCAGCAGTGGCTTATTAAATTAATAAAATAATTTAGTTAGTAAAAAAATTACCTACTGCTAATAGATAATTAATTACCTTTAGAGATTAGGCTTTCTGGGTCGCACTCGGCGTTCCCAGGTCTGAAGAGCTAATCAAACTGGATCTAGAACGCCGCGTTTGAATCGAACGAAGTCCGACTTCCGCCTAAAAAGCGTGATTGGGCAAACGCAGCTGCCATTGCTGCCCCTTCCATGTCACCAAGGGATCAGTTACGCTTCCTGCACTGCAAGATGTATACCCTATAAAACCACTTTGATATCTCTGCTCTTCGCTCTTCAAGGATTCGTTGCCATTCGGGAAGAGCAGTTAGTCTCTTCCCCGGGTTCGGAGTTTCGTGGTTGTCGATCTGATCATGGCGCATTTGGCCGTTGCTCAGGTGAGTTCAATCGGTGTTAGGTTGGAGTTGATTTTCTGGCTGTGTTGGTCGTTCTTGTCGTGGTCCGTGGTTTGATTGATTTGTCTTGGTTGTATTGAGAGAAAAGAATGAGTGATGATGATGATCATGATTGAGGTGGTGGTGGTGTTGGTGAATTTGATTTGGACTGCGAGTATGTGATTATCTTCGGAGAGTTGAGTGTTATGATATAGCGATCTGGTCTTCTTTTGGCGGAAATCTTCGGGTTTGAAATTTTTGTTCATTTAATTGATTTTAAATACTTTTTTTTTTTTAAAATCATTTGATTTGGGTATAGTCCTGAGAGTGTTTTACTGCCATGACGATGAATCTTTTGTTGCGCGTTACTGCATATATTATCTAACTACCGCATGCTGTTGATTTCGTGACCTTTGCTTAAAGTTGATTTTGTTTATTTGGTGTGATTGTCAAATTTTCCAAATAATTTCATTATTTGTATCTAAAGAATAACTTTATCCTGAAATTTTCGTTTTTCCTTTCCTAGTTCTTGACATTTGAAGCCGTTTGGGGGAACTAGCTTCGTTCTCTCTCTTTTCCTATTTAGCTTCTTGCATTTAATATGTTCTTTTAGATGAAAATGCTGTAATTCTATGTTTGCAAACAATTCTGACTCTTGGAGTTCCGTGGCTTGAAATTTTGCAGGCTTCTGTGTCTGTTCCAGTCAGAAAGGACACATTTCCAAAGATTCACAGATTTGAGGTACTAAGATACATTAAAAAAAAAAATTAATGAAGGTCGCAGCTATTTTGGATTTTTTTTAATCTTTGTGTGATATGTTGGTGAATTTGTCAGGATATGTTATTTGTTTAGGTAGCATTTGGTGCTTGGTAATGGCTTTCAAGCAACCTTTATTATTTTATTAGAATCTAACCACCTCCATTTCTTTAGCTAAAATCTATTAGCGTTCTTAAATGTGAATCATCTAAATAAAAATTCATATTTTCGAATGAGATGAAACAGGAAAGTGATGGAACTCACAAGTCTTGCCAACGTGAGGCATAGAGTTATCTATGTTCTTCAGATACTTAGATATTCAGACATCAAATACATAATGTATATTGCCCATCAGAGCTCTGACAAGGCAGGTTCTTTGCATATTCTGTCAATAGAACGTCCAACCCATGGGAAGTGCTTTGACTTCAAAATTGAAATATTTTGTTCATTCATCTTCACTTACCCTCTGATAAAAAGTAGCCTACTTTTTTTTCACTTGAGATCTTGGTTTTCTTTGCCAATCTGCCTTGGACCCTGTGGCATGTGTTGGTGTTCTATATTTTCATCCAGACTAGAGACTTATCAACAATAAGCGTAAATCATGAAATGTGGAGATGATTCTGTTTAATTGTAATATTTGTAAGTGAAAGTTTTAGAGGACGCAAAACGTTGATAATGATGTTTGTTAGATGTCGATCAACTAAGTTTTCTCGGTTCTTGATTCCCATGAAATAGCAATTCCAAGTGCACTTTAATTGGATGAAACTTTTGGACCAAGTTAGGCTGTTTCTGCAGATTGTGGGGGTTTTCATGGTAAAAAACTGATTATGTTTTTCATTGTCTTCATTCATTGATTGACATGCTTCTATTCATTTGTAGGCTCACAGTTTACGAATTCAAGACAAATCATGGGGATCCCTTGTGAATTTGAAGGCCAACAATGCATCATCAAGAAGTCAATTGAGAATCTGCATGTCAGTGCAAACGGCCCGTCGAAGCAAAGTTGCAGTTTCACCACTGGAACTTGAAGATGCAAAAGACCCTCCCATCAATATATTCAAGCCCAAGGGACCTTATACTGCAACTATTGTCTCTGTTGAGAGGATCGTGGGCTCTAAAGCCCCTGGAGAGACTTGTCATATTGTTATTGACCATGGTGGCAATGTTCCCTACTGGGAAGGACAGAGCTATGGTGTAATCCCTCCTGTAAGTTTTTTCTAGTATTGTTTCACTTGCCATCCAAATTCTTATGGAGATTACCTGCTCACTGTAAACGTACAGTATAGCACAGATTGGTGATAATGTCAACATGTGTTACGATGTCCATATGAAGCTTCTTATTTATCTATGTGGGAGAAATCCTAATGATAGTGTCTGCTATGTAGGGTGAAAATCCTAAAAAGCCTGGGACTCCTCAGAATGTCCGCCTTTATTCAATTGCATCAACTAGGTATGGTGACTCTTTTGACGGCAAAACAGCCAGCCTATGTGTCAGGCGTGCAGTTTACTACGACCCTGAGACTGGGAAAGAGGATCCCTCAAAGAAAGGTGTCTGCAGCAATTTCTTATGTGACTCAAAACCAGGAGACAAAGTAAAGATAACTGGTAAAAGTTGTTTTTTCTTAGTAGAAGATTGCATTAGATCCAATAATAGCTGTTTCTTTCTTAATATTCTTAAATACTTAATTGACCCTTTTTTCCTAATATGTTTTCTAAAACATATTGGTTCTAATTGCCATCTAAATTCTCTTTGTTTTGGTTCACTCAAATGCAGGCCCATCAGGCAAGGTGATGTTGTTACCAGAGGACGACCCTAGTGCAACCCATATCATGATTGCCACTGGAACCGGTGTGGCCCCTTTCCGAGGCTATCTCCGTCGTATGTTCATGGAGTCTGTCTCCACATTCAAATTTAATGGCCTAGCTTGGCTTTTCCTTGGTGTAGCCAACACAGACAGTTTGCTTTATGATGATGAATTCACTAAATACCTTCAGGACTATTCCGACAACTTCAGGTACGACAAGGCCCTGAGTAGGGAACATAAGAATCGAAACGGTGGCAAGATGTATGTTCAGGATAAGATAGAGGAATACAGTGACGAAATCTTCAAGCTCTTGGATGGGGGAGCACACATCTACTTTTGTGGATTGAAGGGGATGATGCCCGGGATTCAAGAAACACTGAAGAGAGTTGCAGAGCAGAGAGGAGAGAGCTGGGAGGAGAAGCTATTGCAGCTCAAGAAGAAGAAGCAGTGGCATGTCGAGGTCTATTGATTATGTTTGGAAATCAGTGGCATCTGCGAGGGAAAGCATGGTGCAACCCAATTGGGTAATTTATTTTTCATATTAAGATCCTATATCCTCTGAACTTTAATTTAATCAGCACCGGCAAGTTTATTTCCAGATATCAGCACAACTGGTACAAATTGTCTCGTGATGCCATGATAAATGCCTTTACGAATCCCGTTTGGCCATCAGTGTAGCCCCTGCCCTGTCCATGCTGTGAAGTAGGGATTCTCGGTCTCTTTTCACCTGTTTCCCCTTGTTAAGGGGATACATACTGACACATGCTTTGCTGACAAACTCTTTGAGCTAGCTGCCATTATCCTAACTTTTAACAAAGGTTCGAAAACATTTGCTTCCACAATCCAAACTTGTGCCCATTGAGCTAGCTCATATAAAGCTGCTTATTTCATATTGATGTCCATTGTTTTTGGCCCATTCTCTATGTCTTTTGGTGGAAACGTTGGTCCTCAAAGAGCTAAACCCAAAATTTAAGTACCAATTGGGACAGTTATCCACTTGAAGGGGTTCATGATACCATCCATTCTTATCCCAATACCAGATTTTATCGATATATACAAGTTATTTGAAAACTTTAAATCCTTTAATATAGCTGATATACAACTTTATATTCAAATTTGTACACTAGCTACATAACCCGATCATCCTACATTATCATGATCAATCATCATACAAAAAGAACTTATAAAAGAGGCAATGTGGACAAGACATTATTGAAAATTCAAAGACTTATAATTGGGTAAGAGTTGAGAGTTAAGAGATAGAAAAATACTAGCGTTCGTTATTCTCTCTTCAATTTTCATGCATTCAATTTTTGGTTAATTCCACCGGTTAAATTAAATCTTCCGTGTCCATTTGTATAGACATCCTTGCGCCATTCACTGGCGTTTCCTACCCAAAAACCAAAGAACGATTTAATTTAAACTCATACAACGACTCTGGTTTTCACATTCAGGACTAAAGCAAAACGCATGCGAAAAAATTACGAAAATTGAATTTAAGCTCAAGAGAAAAAATTACGAAAAATTGACAAGGGATTTATGCTCAGTGGAAGGAGAAGTCGTTTAACGGTGATAGGCTCACGGAGAATCTCAGAGACTCGCCACTGCCAAAACACCTAAGCTCATCATAGCTCTAAATCCTCTCTATTCAATTTCAGAAGACGAAAAGCGAAAGACCAGAGGGCACTTGAACGAACGTATCAATATCCTTCGTTGCTTTTAATACAAAAAGGAGGGAAATTCGAATCGCCTAACTGATAAGAAAAATACGTTCAATTCGTTGATTCAAACAGAAAACAGCCGAAACTCGAATCGGCACAATGTGAGAAGAAGGATGTTTAAAAAGAAGAAATCTCGAAAGGCTTCAGTGTGTGTAACAACAATCAGATCATAGACAAAAGTCTCACTGAAATCCGCTAAGATTATAAGATCAATCATCAATAGCCAGTATTAAAAAAAAAAAAAAGAACAGAATCCAATACCTATTTCAATCGAGGAAGAATAAAGAAGACGATATCCAACATAGAAATACAGAGAAAAACAAAATCATCTACAAAAAAGTTTTACCTTCTACAGAAGATAGGATCGGAGGAGATGAGGAATGCAAGAAACCATCTGTATTTATAGAGAGGGCAAGAGACCTAGGGTTAGGGTTTTGGGAGAGTGAAGACGGAACCCACTCGCGACTCAGCCGTCAGATCGCTTCTTTCGTTACGGCAGGGGTTTGAGTAGACGGAACCCGATCCGATCCGCTCTAGGAATTTCATCCTCACCTTGCTCCTATCATCATGTTCATATGGAATTCCTAGATCATATGAATAAAAATAGGAACAAAAAAAATCCTTCCAATTTTTAATTAAAATATTCCTCAAATATATTTATATATCTATAAATATAATATAAAATAATACAACAATGTTCCATTTTCATTGTGGAACAAGTATTAGAAAGAAAAATGTTGATCCAAACCAACTCATTTTGATAGTAAGTTCCTAAATACTGGAAATTTCCCATCTTTAAAGTCTACCCATATCGATTAGGAATTGGTATTTGATTTGGTTTTGGCAAACTCGAGCACTACCCATGGTTTGTTTGATGCCCTAAACTTTAACCAGTTTTCTATTTGTCTTCGACATATCGATTAAGACTCAAAAATCATGCGATGACAACACTATGTCAATGACTGTTGATTTGTCGGGGCATTTTAATCGGATTTACAAAACATTAAAGTTCGGGGATGAGATTTCAAATTCAAGCATTTATATGCTCAAACTTTGAGATAGATTGATTATAATACACCCAAAAGACCAATCTGTTAGGTGCAGAAAACTACCGCCTACAAGAGTGGACGGTACCACTCTGACACCTACCCCGCCCATTCTCTACCGCCTCTCACGGGATTCAAACGCGGGACATGGCGTGCCCAGCTCTGATATCATGTTGAAACCAGTTGCGTTAAAACCTCGAGGTTCTAATGAAGGCGCAATAGGTAGGGGTGGCATCGAGCCGAGCCGAGCCCGAACCTGCCTATGTTCGAGCCGAGTTTGATTTAAATATTTCGAGCCGAACTCGAGCTTCAACATACATTTAAAACTTTTTAAAATATATATATATATATAATTGTATATAAAATTATGTATATATTTTACATAAAATTGGGTATGACCTCTACATAAAATTGGGTATAACATATTTATATAATACATGTATAAGATTGGGTATGACCTCTACTTAAAATTGAGCATAATCTATGTATATAATACTTATATAAAATTCGGCACGACCTCTGCTTAAAATTGGGCATAATTTATATACATAATACCTACATAAACACTCCATAAAATTGTCTATACATTCCATAAACACTCCATAAAATTGTTTATACACTCCATGAAATTGTTTATACACTCCATAAAATAGTCTAAACACTTCATACAATGCATAACATTATGAATAAACTCCATACAATAATCAAACACAACAAAATTAAATGAAATATCACTATTAATTTACAATCACCCAAATAAAAACTATAAATCCTTTAAATAAAATCCTATTACTATTAGAGACTTACTAGAAAATTACAAGAAATATTTTAAATTTTTCTTAGGAAAGTTAAATGGACCTCTTATTACCTTTTCTAAGGAAATAAATAAAAAATAATAATTAATCTAATATATTATTATACTTATCAATAAATTTTTAATCAAATAAAATGTCAAACACAAAATTGCTATGAAAATTGCCACATGCTAAAATGATTATATCATCAACTGTCAAATACTTATTCAAAATTTTTCTATACGGTTTTCTAGCCCATCTTGGCAAGAAAATCTTACTTAGAAAATTATATGATTTTTTAACAAGAATTTATAATTAGAAAAATATTTTAAAAAAACATGAGGCACTAATGGTCCCTATATTTCTACTAATTTTTTTTTTCAACATTTATTGAAAAAAACCACTAATAGTCTCTAAAACGTATTTCTACTAAAATATCTTTTCAATTTATTCAAGAACCACAAAGAAGGGACAAAGAGTTTTTTTTCCCTTGTTTATGATCTTTCATGTAGGGGTGGCTTCAAAAAAATTATATATAAAATTATGCATACATTTAAAAAAATAATGATAGGGGAGGTTCAGGATTGAATTTCAACAATGGATTAAAATGCACCAATATTAATCTTTTTTACTCCAATTGTTGTCTATCTTGTTTTGAAATTTTTTAATCTGGCCATAAATTTACTATGGTCTCCTTAGTGCCCCTAAATGAAAATTTATATTATAGGAAAAACTAGAAATATTTTTCCTATGATACATATTCCCAAAAAAACCTTTAAGTAAAATCCTATTACTATTAGTGACTTATTAGAAAATTACAAGAAATATTTTAAAATTTTCTTAGGAAATTTAAATGGACCTTTTATTGCCTCTTCTAGGGAAATAAATAAAAATTAATAATCAATCTAATATATTATTATACTTATCAATAAATTTTAATTAAATAAAATATCAAACACAAAATTGCAATGAAAATTACTTCATGCTAAAAGTATTACAGCATCAACTGTTAAATACTTTTTCAAAAAATTTCTATACAGTTTTCTTCCCCATCTTAGTAGGAAAATCTTACTTAGAAAATTATATGATTTTTAATAAGAATTTTCAATTAGAAAAATGTTTAAAAAAAATGAGACACTAATAGTTCATAGAAACTTATTTCTATAAAATGTATTTTTTATTTTTTCAAGAGCTATGAGGAAGGAGAGTTTAAGGATTTTTTTTTTTTTTTAAGATCTCACTTGTACAAAATCATCTTCGCGCAGGGGAGGGGGGAGATTATTTCTCCCCTAATTTCTCCCCTGAACTTACTGGTTTAGGTTTTCTGCCAAGACAACGCGGAGGTTACAACACCGGGGAGGACCTGTCGTCGGGGATGACGGCTGCGATGGCAGGGACGATGGAAACAGAGGCGACGACGAGGAGAGGAAGAAATAAAACGGACGGCCACAGAGGCGGTCGGCGAGCAGCTGTCGACGACGGTAAAGGCGACAACAACAGCCGACGGGAGGGGCTCGACGGTGACGAGGGGAGGAAAATTTCCCCCCCCTCGCTCCCGCTCCCAACTCACCTCGAGCCGGCTCGCGAGCCGACGAACAGAACCAAGCTTTGGTCAAACTCGGCTCGTTAAGGTAAACGAACAGATTTCAGAGCTCGAACTCGATAGATAACGAATCGAACCAAGCTAAACTCGAGCCGCTCGCAAGCCGGCTCGGTTTGACACTACCCCTACTTAGAACTCATTTGTTGAACATATCATATGTTTTAAAGATCATGTTTGATTTAGCCATTGTGTCGAGATTTGTTGTGAGATTGACTATCATTCAAAATTCATATTAGCTACCTCTTTATTTTAAAATCGTATTTTACATGCTTATATGTTGATTCGTTGGGGCATTTTAATGGGGTTTACAATTTCAAATTCAAGCATTTATATGCTCAAACTTTGAGATAGATTGATTAAACTTGGTTGAGTACACTAAACCAATATGTAAAAATCATAATTAGATGGTATCACAAGAATAGACCCAGTGGGAAATATGTCTCATTAGACCACATTTGTAATTTTATATAGTAAAGTCACTGTCACGGAATATATTTTTGTTTATTACAGAAAAGAAGCCATAGGAATCATAATGTTGGATGCTTCTAAATGAAGTGAGTCAAAAATCTTCACGTAGGCCCACCTTGCCTCCTCCCCTCTGCTTAATCTCGTTCGTTAAAACTGATCTGCCATCATTTCCCCTCTTTTTCAAAGTCGTCTTGGGTTAGAGGACAAAAAGGTCAAAAACCTTCCCGGTTTCTTTCGGCTACCCCGGATGACTCGACCGCAGATTCCCGCCGTTCCAAGATCTCCACGTTTCACCTCGATGGGCCCCACAGGGTTGCCTAGCTGAGAAAGAACCAACTGGACTCGAGCGATTTGACCCAGCTTTCACTGGATCATGTTCATGAACATACGAAAAACTCTGTTCAATTTTACTGAGTCAACTCGACGAGTCATGTGCGGTGTTCCAAGATGTGGCAAACTGCGATGCCACGCATTGTCTAACTCTGCGGGAATCTCGCTCTTCTTCTGTAAAAGAAATTCCTCGGTTTACTAGTTTTCTACTACTGAGCTCGCTAGCTCGACGCTCCCCTGCATTAACCATTTCACTTCGCTGTCAATTCCACTTGGACTGTGGAGGGAAAAGTTCCGTTCCGCCTCTCCCTCTCTCTCTCTCTTTTCTCTGAGCAACAAAGCTATAAATTCCCCGCACCTTTTCACCTTCTTTTTTCTCTTCTCCTTTCCCTTTTAGCATTCCATCACGAGCTTTGCCTGAAAAAGCTAGGGCTCCATCTGCTTCCGGTGTCATTTCTAGGGTTTCCAAGAAAAGTTAGTTGGGGTTTCTCCGTTTGGAATCCATTAAAGCCGGTTATCGAGATAGATTTTTCACTTTTTGCTCACCTTCCCTGGCGTGGAAATCCTGTCGGTCGGTAGTTCCTGAAGTAGTTATGGTTAAGGGGTTTGCTTGCCCTGCAACGGCTTGGCTTCTTGGGTAGCGGAATTGGTGAATTGAGTGGCTTGGGTGTGGATTTGGTGTTTTAAAAACATTCCGAGAGGAAGGACTATAATTGATTGAATTCCCGCGATTTTTTTTCTTTTTTTGGATTTTTGAGTGGGACTACGAAACTCTCTTTTGCTTTCTGAGAAACGTGTGTGTGAAGGAACCAATGACTTCTGCTTAAAATGGTGTGATTTTGCTTCAGTCTGGTGCGGAAGTAAATTTTGTAGTGTATCACAGGGAATTTGACCGACTTTTCGCGAATTTCACCACCGTCCGGAAGTTCTTAGATATTAACCTCGCCTTATTTAGAGGCTATCACGTTTAGAAAGGATGAGATGGTTGCTAGAAATAGCTTCGTTTTCGTGAGATGACTCCACATTCTATCAGGGAATAGTTGCTGATTGTTTCTTTCCGAAGCATCCTTGGTTCTCTCAGCCTCCATCTTTGGCCGGAAGTGGATTCGAATTTTTGGTTTTATGTTTTCATTCTGAAGTGTTCGATGGTGAGATAGCGTTGTGAGGAGTAATGCCTCCTTTTATCTCCTACTCACTATGGTTTCATATTACGGCGACTAAGTTTGATTTCCGTGGTTGACATTCGGATCTTATCAATGAGCTTCTAACTTTCACCATGGAGGACATTGGATTGTTCAGGCAAGGATGGAAATGGCTTCAATCTCGGAAGCACCTCTTACTGAGAACACAAACTGCCGCTCGCTGCTTCAGAGAAAAAGTTGCATCCGTGATCGATCACCATTGGCCAATGATTTCCAGTTGGTGCGTGAAATTGGAGAAGTTTTTGTGCTTGCTGGTTTTACAGTGGAGGGACTGTACAGTAAGAGGCACTGCATCGTTGCTCCGGCTGGGCCCTGCAGCCTTACTTGTTGTGATGTGGAGTTGCTTTCTTAGTTTGACTTCCTTATCTTGCCTTGTTTATGTTCTTCTGATTCTGGTGAGTCCCTGTAATACCCTCCTCATCTATTTTGCACAATGCTATTTGGATAGATTGAGATATTTATGCATGATTTCACCCCGTGAGTCGATGACCTTACTTATTGGAACTATGTGTTAGATCAGTTAACGTTCTAGCTGTATATGAAGCTCATATACGTTTACTAGCATTTATTTGACTTAAATGGAAACACTAGCGAGTTAGGCATGGGAACAGTGATTTTGAGTTTCTGCTGACTCCGCTTCTGTGTCGGTATAGTAGTGTTAGTCCATCCACAGTAACCAAGTAGAGTTGTTCCAGCTTGTCTTTCTTCAAGTATGACCTCGCTTTAGAAACCATTATACTTCCGCCTTTTCTTTCTTCATTCGAACTGTCTCATGCTGCTTGTTTGATAAATAAGCCATGCCATCTTGTAATCTTTCAAAAAAAAATCTTTGTTTTTTAAATGCCCTCTTTTAACAGTGATAACCCAGAGAATCCTGAACAGCCAGTCTGTGTCAAATTGTCTGAAATTGGTTCCACTGTCTTATTCTGTTTCTTATTATGTCTCTTAAAAAGTAAAGAATCTCACTCAAGGAAATTTTATTTTACTAAAACACCAGTGCATGTATTGAAGGGTTTACACAGGGGATAAGGAATGGATGAACCGTGTATAGTTTTGCCTTATTAGATTGTTTAGCTATGGCTTTTGGCTTGGTCTTGTTTCACTTCAAACTTTCTTCATGCTGTTTGAAAGCTCACATGTTTGGTTCTTGTATTAATTTTCTAGGGCGCTGCTGGATCTGCTGTACATTACTTAGGATATACACCGGGACTTTTTATTGCTGGACTCTTTGGTATTTTACTTCTGTGGATGTATGGTAACTTATGGATAGCAGGAATGCTGTTCATGGTTGGAGGTATGATAGACAATTTGGACTATGCTTTCACTTTTTTTTTTTTTTAAACCATATGTGGAAACATCTAATTTGTATCATATTTATGCTATAGGTTCTTCTCAAATAAAATTTTAAACAATTGAAATAAAGTTAATAATATGCTGTTTTATACAGGTTATCTGTTTTCCCTGAATCATGCACGACTGGTGATCCTCATGGCAACTGCATATGCTCTTTATTGTGTCAAAGTTCGTGTAGGGTGGTTAGGCGTTTCTCTCTCTATAAGCTTGGCCTTCCTTTCAAATGATCTCTTGAATTGCTTCCTACAAGGATATGAAGGTGGACTTGAAAGTACAGATTTTGAAGAACATAAGGAATCCGAATCTATTCCAGAAAACTTTCCTGAAGACTCTGGATATTCTTCACCAGCTAGTGAACCTGAAAAGGTGTCTTCTTGCAAATCTTCCAGTAAAACACCTAGTACATCAAGTTTTGTGAACATTCAGAAGGCTCCTTCAGTTAGCAGGAAAGTAGAGAGAGCAGAATCAGTCTCACTAGATGAGATGAGGAGGATTTTGAATAGTGTTGATCATTATGAGGCATTAGGGTTTCCTCGACATAAAAATATTGATGTTCTGCTGTTGAAGAAAGAATACCGACGAAAGGTTGAGTTCACATCTCTAATTTTAGAGACAGGAGTTTTTGCCATGTGCATTATATCTGTAAGAGCTGCTGTCAAAGTTCTTATGAATTTTACTCTTGTTCTCTGATGTAGGCTGTACTGGTCCATCCTGATAAAAATATGGGGAGTCCACAGGCTAGTGAATCATTTAAGAAGCTGCAATGTGCATACGAGGCAAGTTTTTCTATGTATACATTATTGTTTTGCTAGCATGTACAATTAAATGTTTGCAGTTTTCAGATTTCTAATAACTTGTAAGCATGGCCCTCTATCATGTTCCTTTTTTTTTCTTTTTTCGAGAAGTATCTTTCATGCTCTAATAGCAAACAATATTTCAGGTTCTTTCAGATTCGGGAAAAAAGAGGGACTATGATGATCAGTTGAGGAAGGAAGAGTCGAAGCCTCACGGAACTCCTCAACAGGTACATGTTCTTTGACTAATGTCTTGAATCTCATCACTTTATTTCCCTTTTCTGCATGCTTTTTTTCATGAAATAAAATTCGAGAGTGCTGGGGCTAAACTCAGTTTAATAGTCAAATAACCAAGTGATTTTCAAGAGAAAATGATTCCTAGACTCATTTCTGTGCACTCGAGTTGTTGTTGAGTAAGTAGTTCTGATGTTTGATTTCATCTTTACAATCTGCAGGATGAGTCTGATTATCGTTCTGAAGAATCCAGGAGTATACATTGCACAAAATGTGGCCACTCACATATATGGATATGTACAAATAGAAGTAAGGCCAAAGCTAGGTGGTGTGAGGTAAGAATGATCTGGTATATCTAGATGAAATTATCAATAAATTTCTTCAAATACTATCATGGGTAAACTGACAGTAGTCTTTTCGTGTTAGGATTGCTTCCAACACCATCCAGCTAAAGATGGAGATGGATGGGTTGAGATAGAGTGCTCAGCAATCTTTGCTACATCTCAGAAGGTATTTCCACCTGTTAATCTATTAAAGAAGTTTTATCTAGTTGTACATCTACATGTACTGTATTAGAATTATTACAACAGGAGTTTCATATCTCATCTGTCATGTGAATGGGCATCTGAATTTTTGTATGAATAAGCTGAAGAGCATTTCTTGCGCTTTGTACGGTATTCATCAAGTGAACCATGCTTCTTGCATTTAACATTCACAGATACTACCTGTCCCGTCTTGAATTTCATGCTATACAAAGGCTCTCTCACTCAAGTGGGGAAAAAGTTAATAGCACTTGTGAATAACAGTATTTGATGATCACCTGTAAGAGCCCTTAAAATGTAGGGTGGCTTGCCTCGTGTGGAAGCTCTGTGTTGTACTTTTCTGCTTTCTGTAAGCACAATGTATTTCATGTTGGGATCAATATTAGGAACATATGCTGGCTCTTTTTCTTATCTTTAGTAATTATTCACAAATTGATTGTAGCTTATTTATTACTATGCCAGGTCAAGATACCACGTGCTTTTGTTTGTGCTGAAAGCAAGATTTTTGATGTGTCAGAATGGGCTACTTGTCAGGTTGGTGTTTATCATCCTTTTCAAATTATTAATTTTTATAGTCAGAACTGTTGTACTTAGCATCTTTATTTCTTTGAAGTACTTAAACACTTAACTGCAAGATGACTGAGTACTATGGTCATGAGATAAAAATTTATTCGCTGACATGATGATGCTACATTTGAAAAAAAAATTCTGTCTTCATTCTTTTTCTTCCCTCGCTATTCTCTTTACTTGTATATTACTGATACGTGGGTACTTCTCTGAAGAACATAATATCTGGGAAGTTGGAATTTCCTGGATTTTACAAACTCATATCTGGGAACTTCCAACTTCCTGGATTCACAGTCGATTTATTGTATTATACAGTTCCTTTTTTTTCACTATAAATACTTAATAACTCTGTACAGATGTTCATTCAATAGACAACGGAGCTTTCTCTCTTTTAATTTCCATTGGTTACTTTGACAACTTCTCTACAAGTGCAGATTCTTCTCCTTCATCAAATGTTTTGATAATTTTAATGGTTATATATCTGCCTCCAAGCAAGGAAGTTGGCACTGTCTGTACAAATTTTATTTAGCAATATTCTAGAAATATAATTAGGCTACCCTTCAGTGGTAATATTATCCTCCTTTGGCATTGTCACTGCTAGAACAAGCAGGTTGTTTAGGGGGTATTAGTTTGGACTGGCTCTGCATTCACTTAAGCCTTGCATGCAGCAACATCGCCTACTGAATGTCTCAATGAGCTTTCTGAGAATGAATTTAACATATATAAATAAGTGACCCAACAGATAAACTCTTAAAATCTGTTGGACTTATCACTTAATTAAAATGCCAAAGTACTTTTTGCCTGTTTGGTAGACCTAACCTGCTGATTGCTTTTTTTCTGCATTTATGTAAATAAAGATGGATTTAAGGTTATATCCCTATTCTTTATCTTTCTTTTTTCTAACTATGGGTGGATTTGTCACCTTTATTCCTTGATGGACACCCATGTTCATATGGTGGAAGATTATGCTAATGCATGTCAAAGTCAATGCTTTCAGAACTTTGTGATCCTTGAATCCACTTCAAAAAAGCTTTATGGGTATTTTTTTTGCATCTGATAAGGCCACTATATGGCCCTAACGCCTCTCAGTTATTTTCGATGCTCAACCTCTGTGAAATTATACCTGCAGGGAATGTCTCGTAGGCCTAACACCCATAGGCCCAGCTTCCATGTAAATATGGTAGGCTTGGAGAAATCAGCACAGAGGTCCAATCCTAGTCGGTTTCCCTGGGATTTGGATGCTGAAATGACAGAAGACGATGAAGAAGATTTTGAGATGTGGTTTCAGCAAGCCCTTGCCTCAGGTCTGTTCTCTGAAGCCTCTTCAAAACGCCGAAAAAGTTGGAGCCCATTCAAATTACATTTATACCACAGGAAACACAAGAGACAGTGGCATCGATCACCATGAGAAGTTCACAGATACAAGGATAGAAAGGTTAAAGTCTTTTTTTCACTAACAGCAAGGTGAAAGGGTTAAAATCGATGTTGTACATAAGTCAAGGTTTTCTCATAAGACCATTTCCCTTCTGTTGTAAAAGCACGCGATCCAGAGGTTTCAGCAACACGGCTGTGTGTTCCTTCCGGCAGGTTTTAGTTGTTTCTGAAAATCACATTTGTTACACGAGAACCGCTACTCCCGGCTGGTGAAACAACTGAGATGGAGCTTGGTGTACTTGTACATTAAACCCACGTTACTGCCCTCAACAGTTATTAGCTGTAAAAATGCTTCAATGGATGTCTTGACGAAAAATGAATTCTAACTGAAGTTTGTGACCTACGAACATAAAATGGTTAAGTCTCTATTATCTTGCATTATGTGGACGTATTGGAAAATATCTTATTTTGATAACGAATTTATTTATTTATTTATTTTAAGGTTAATTTTTAAACTTGGTCTAATTACAAGTCGTATTTTTAATTTACTTTGTTAGAAATTGTAATTCAATATATAATTAAAGTTGAAAGTATATGATATGTAAAAATTAAAGAGAAATTGTAATCGGATTTTAATTAAAATACGGCATGAATCCTTCCTCGTGAACATGGACTTTCTCATGTGAAAAATTGACTCATCAATGGAGAAAAATGAAATCAAGTAGCGGGGTCGGCACGGGGCGAAGTCACTTCTCGTTGCGGCGAACCAGCAGCCATCAACAAAACGAGCCCACTAACGCCGCAAGCCAAGCTAGCCACCAGCATCTCCGTCCTAACGTGCCCTAACCTCTCCGGCTACGAGAACGCGTCGCTGTCGCTCGAATTCCTCGCCCCACGCCGCAACGGCTCCGACGACGACAACATGGCCGACTCCTTGTAGAACGATTTCATCGCCTGCGGTACGGCTTCCAGCTCCTTTCGGAACGCTAAACCATGCTCGGACGGCCGGAGTTCCCGTGAGACGGATCGAACGGCCCTCGTCCTCCTGTCATACACACGGCTTTCCTCTTCTTGCAAACTTGCATCCTTATGCGATCAAAGAAAGGATTTCGTACGATAAAGCTCAGCCAAATTTCTCAGGCTTGATCGTTTTTCCTTTACTCTGGTTCTAATATTTTTCTACGTTTCCTTTCCTCTTCCCCTATCGTATAACATTTCCATCTCCTTTGATAGGGACGCGATGCTTCGAAACTGCGATTCGTCTCGCCTCAAAGCCTTACTCCCTTCCGTCGGAACTCTCCTCCCAAATCACAACCCCGTTTTCCTGCAGCGCTGTTCCGTCAGCGGTGCAGCGAAAGGGAAAGGCAAGCTCAAAGATGGCCAGCAGTTGAAACGATCCATAATCCCCAAAAAGAACACCAAGCCCGTGGGTGAATCCATCGGTCGTTCTCGCGGAGAGAATGAGCGCGTCGATAAAATGGTCGATGCCTGCATGAGCCCCCCCACTCCAGTCAGGTACCTTACTCCGAAAGAGAAGAAGCGGGAAGTGCGAAACTTGGCCTCCTTAGCAAGGATCGCCAGCGGGAGATAGACGCCGCGAAGACTTCCAAGAAGTCTAGTAAAGTCGAAGAAGTGCCGTTGATGGGCACTCCCGGACTGGATTTGATCTCGTTGGGGATCATTGACAAGGACGACATTCCGAAATATGAGCTGACGGTCGAAGACGGAAGGAGGCTGGCGAAGGAGTACAGCAGGGTTTTGATGAGGAGGACGCGGGCTCGTCAAGCGGCAGAATCGGCGCTATTGAGATTGAAAAAGGAGGCAATTGAGGCACTTCCTGAACACTAGAAGGCGGCAGCCCTGGTGCCGGATCGAACGTCTTTTCCAATAAATCGGTACATGCCTTCTCTGACGCCTCCAATTGAAGGTTACATTGAAAGTATTATGGAGGCGACTAGGAAGAGTATCGCCAAAGAGAAGCTTCGGTGATAAAGAGGTCATGTGAACGCTCTTTCTTTTGCTCCTTTTTCTTCTGCAAGGTTTTTTGAGCAGTTGAATTTGTATCGAATTTTTCTCTCCAAAGAAACTGACTTCTCTGTGCTTACGAATAAGATTCACAGTCATTACAAGAGATGAATCTATCCTTTTGAATTCAAGTAAGGGGGGGTTAGTCAACAAAACAAAAACTTGATCTTCATCTTCATCTTCATCTCATGCATCTACATGATCTTCATTTTTTAAATGGGTGTTAGTGTGGACAAGTTCATCTTCGAAATCTTCGAAATAGGGTGTTATTAGGTAATTTCTAGGTTCTGATTTCAATGGGTTGGGGCATGGAGCATTATGGCTAAGGAACATGGCTGTATCCCGGAAAACTTGATTTCTTAAACCTTTAAAAGTTGGGTGTTGTTGAATGATAGGTTTTCCATTTACTGTTTTGTTCTATGTATTTCTATGTCTGCCTCTTCTTGTTGAAAGTGAGCAAATAGGGCTTAGCATTAATGTCATTTTGTTCCCTAAGATAGGTGAGCACGCAGAGAAGGTAGATCAGTTAGGAAAGAGAAAGTTAAAAGTTTATTTCAAGGTAATGTACTTTCTCAAAAGGGTATATTTTGCTTGTGATAGTGTTTGTAATATTATGAGCATATCGACACTTAATCTTTGATGACACTGCACCATTTTTTATCTCATTCAAACCTTTTTTTCATAAGCAAAATCCGAAAGTTTTGTTGGGTCTTTCGCTCTTTCTTGTTTATGCCTAAAAGAGAGCACATGATTCCATGGAACCACTAGATTGTTTGGTTCTTTTGTCTGTTAAATTCCCTTTCGAATGCCTCCACAGTTGTTCATTGTGTATATAGGATGTTTATTTCTCCCTTGTGCTTCTAAGGTGCGAGTCTTACATGGTTCCTTTTTCTTACTGCTTAAGGTCACCATGGATGTCTTGACACGAGAACAAAATTAGGTTTATCTTTGCTCTATATTTTGTTTTCATTTCATATTTGTTGAGATCAATCATTCATGATCTGAAGCTAGTGAGCCAATTGATTTCATTTATGCTCCAATTTGTTTTGGATATTCCATGCTCATAAGTGCCCCCATTGTGTGTTCATTCTGTTTATCCACCCTTTTAACCCCTGTTTTTCATGAGATCGTCTAAGTATCCAATATGCTTTGCAATTCTTTTTCATTATTTGCTGATATCAGATAGCAAAAGGTGAATTTGAAAGAGAGGTTTGCTGGCTTGAACCACTATCACCTCTCATTGAAGATTTCCTTCATGAATTTCATCTTTTTAGATTTTCATGTGTGATAGAATGAGCATTTACTAGAACTGAAATTAAATGAGGTTTTAAGCTACTATAATCTAATTCACACACCGTAAAGTTGAGTTGTCTTTTCTTTTCAAAAAAATCTTGGTTCATACATCGGAAGCAATTCAGGTGGACCTGCTACACGATGATCCAAAAGCTGCACCTGTTGAAGCATTTCTTGTTTTGATCAATGCTGAAAATATTTTTCTGCTAATGGAGTCTGTTGAGTTCCCAACTACATTTACAGGGGTGTTTTAAAGTAGAATATACCATTCTTATACCATGACATCTTGTCTCAAAATGATTTTCACTATTTCTTCCATGCAAAGTGTGTACTTGAGATATAATTTAGCAAAGAATGAATTGTAAGTGTAGAAAGCTAACCTTAGCTATGCTCTGGAATGAACCAAATGATTTTTTTTTTTTTTTTTTTTTTTTGAGCTTGAACCAGTGCAAGAAGAGGGAGCGTTATGTTTCCACTGCATCCATAGGCAAAGACTCAGCAATTTTCAACTTTGCCTTCATTCTTAGCAGAAGACCCTGGTGCATTAGCAGTTTCATCTAAAGCTGCATCAATAACAACTTCAGGTGCATTAGCTTCGACACCTCCATACAACAAATAGACAGCAAAACGTTTCTGAATTCTTGCACAGCAATCACTGGCTAAGGAGCTTCCAAAGTTCTGGAAGGAGCTCCACAGCTTTACTAACCATCTCTTTGTAACTTATTTTATCCACCAATGTATCTCCGGTATTCCCTTGCAGCCTCTGCCCAATAGCCCAAAAATCCTGCTTCAGTAACAGAACATTTTAGAAATGCTACAGCTTTTTTATAGTGGATCAATCTGCAGCTTTTTATAGGCCATCATGCAAAGCAGACTCTGCTTCCAAGATTTTGCCTTAAAACGGACTCATATTTTGATCAAATCTTAATTACTTCACTAAATATTTAAGTATTTATTTTTTTTATTTTAAACGATTATATTTTATTATTTTATTTATATATTTCTTAACAACTTTTATTTAATATAAAATTTATATTCCATTCCTAAAATGTCATATAACTCTATTAATGGTAATTGTTGTATTTTATTTTGAATATATAACATTGATAAAAAAAAATACCATTTTGGGTGTGTTTGTGCTTAGAACCAAAGATCAAGCTCTGCAAGTTCGGCCTAACTTAGGAGAATTATTATCAAGCAAAGCCAATTCACTTGGCACACAGAACCATGATTTTTTTTATGCAAGAATTATCCAAATCCAAAGGATGATTAGTATGCCAACCCTAGCCAAGTTCTTTCATTCTTTGTTGATCTTTCTTTCAGTTCATAGCAGTAGCTGTTGACTGCTTTCTTTTAATCCCCTTCAGTAGTTCTACTTTTCCTTTTTCCCAATCAAAACATAAGTGTCTGTACATAATCTTGAACCCACTAAAGAAAAAAACGATTAGTTTCTGCAGAACTCAGATGAATGCTGCCAAAGTGAAGAAATCTGTGCATTCAAGTTAAGAATCACTAAAAGAAGAGAATCCCAAACACCAAAATGGAAGAAGAAAGAGATCCAGATTTCACAATAACAGAAATAAAAAGATCACCAGAGACTCCACATCATTTCAGTTCACAAGGTAGACAATGTGAAAAAAAATTACGAACTCAGAAAGAAGACACCCACAATCTCTTCTGAGTGTAGGGCAACAAGCCTCAAGAACCCATCCATGAGAAAAAAACATAAGGGTCTACATTTCAACCAAGACAAACTCACCTTACACTAGCAAGGCTCTCTCTCCACTTTGGAGAGGGCCACCAGAAAGACTATCTGCAGAGACATTTACAGAGAAGAAGTAGAAAAATATATAAAGAAATAGCAATGGAGATCAAAACGGAAAACCGACGCACACTTCCCACCAACAGCTACTTTCTGACTAGGAGAGTGGGAACAGCTTTAACAAGTTTAAAAGAGAGAGAGAGAGAAAAGCTTCCCTCTTTAGTGCTCTCTAAGTTCTGGAGTAAGGTTACTTTAGGGGGAGAAGTTGAGGCGTGAGATGTAAGTGGCTCTTGGAGACCAGTTTATGGGGATCACTTCTCTGGCGGAGAGAGTCCTCTGTGTGGACAGTGAGGTGAGCTTCAGTGAAAAGGGTCCCTGTAATGGTGTCCCCCTATGATGCACCAATTGGCTCCCCATAGATGCTTCATCTCCAGCCAATTGGCTAGAGGTGCTTGCGGCCATTAGAGCAAAGACCAGAGGATTTTGCAGACCAAAGCTAGAGGTGAACAAAGCCTTTCGAAAAGCTAGTGACGAAGCCCTGTTAGTGCCCATTTCACTTACGCCGGGTAAAATATGCCAAAACCCATTAGTGCCCAGCGTAAGTGCAAGGGGAAATGAGGGAAAGTGAATTCAGAGGGGTCAAACTCTGAATTCACTTTCCCTCTCTCAATTACATCGGGCTCAGGCTGTCGGGAAGGAAGGCTCTGTCAAATGAGGGTTTCGGAGAAAAACTAAATTCTCTTTCGCTCGCGACCAACCTTCGGCGATTTCAATCGCCCTCTGTGCGACTTGTCTCCGGCGTTCGACTCCCTTCCTCTCGCCGTCTCCAGCACCGACAACCTTTAGCAACATCTCTCCCCTCTCTGCAACCTTTCCGGCTCCTCCCTCGCTCGCGACCGTCGGCGATTTCAATCGCCCCCTCTGCGACCTCTCCCCGGCGCTTGACTCTCTTCCTCTCGTCGTCCCAACACCGATGACCGTAGGTGACTTCTCTCCCTCTCTGCAACCTCTCCAGTTCAATTCGGAAGAAAATAGGGTAAAAAATTCTTCCTGTAAATCGATGGTTAATTGGTCATTTAAGGTCTTTGTTTAAAGCATTAGCTATTAAAAATTATTATTAGTATTTAATAAAATAAATTTATTTTACATAGTTAAGCATTTATGGGGGTATGTCTCTGATTTGCAATAACCTAGTCCTAGTCCTCACCCATGGTTGGCTTGACTGAACAGGGAATAAGGAGTTTCCCTATGGTAACTTTTGTTTACTATAAGCCCTGCAACTTATGTTTTGGTGTATAACATTGTGAAGATAACAATGAAAGTGAAAATGAAGAATGTGATAGTAGTGATGATATTGAGGATGATGTGGATATTCAAAGAATTATTCAGAGGGAGTTGCAGTACAATATGCAAGTGCAGCATATTATCGAGATGTTTTAGTAATTCAAATGTGCCAAAATTATTGACTTTTATGTTTTAATGCCAATAATAATTTTTTGTGTTTTATTTTTGTATGTACAGTTGTAATTTTTTTATATTAAAAAGGTGTTTGAGTTATATTTGTGTTATTTTTATTTTTATTATTACAATGTTTGTGTAGTACGATATTTGTATAATTATTTCATATTTAGATATTACAAAATTAAAATTTGATTACAATTTTAATAATATAAAAGTAAGCATTTGTTTAATTGTTAAATGTAATATATTTTATTTATTAATATTAATTTATTTTTCTAAAAATCAGATATATTAAAATATTTTATTTAATAAATAGTCTATATGCACTTTATACCACACTTTCCATCGTACACAATAACACAAACAAGTCATTTACACTGTATTTTATATTGTGCATACTAACACAACACAAGTATATTACATTGCACACACTAACACAAACAAGTATTTTCCCTCTCACTTTCTCTACACTTACATTGTGCACTAACCCCGCAAGTCAGATCAGCCCGCTCCTTATTTTTCTGTGAATTATTGCCATGTTTTTATTTTTAATGGTAGTTTTAGAGTTCTATTTATATATAACCCTACATCATCCCCTCCATAAAATTTGCAATTCAAAAACTAGAGCGAGTCGGAACGTTTCAGAAGAAGCCCCAACAAATCCCCAATTCCTAGAAACACAAAGGCTTCAATCAATATAAGACTTATTTTCCTATATTAAACTAAATTATTATTTCCTTTCTTTTGCTAATCAATCTAACTTATGGTACCTTTTCTGTTCTAAATAGTTGTTTTCTCTTTAACCCAAACACCCCTTAATTTTTAGCGACAAGAAAATTTAAATAAGATATTTGTCACTACAGTATGGTACCCCTTATCTACTGATTGGAGTCATTTATTCCATAGACTTTAGCAACAAATCAATGTGGATTATTAGCACATGAGTGCCACCACCCTTGAAATAAAATTCTTCATCTTCATTTATTTTTTTGTGTTAGATTATTGTATAAAATTTATGCATAATCTTATCCAATGTTTATTAATAATTTTATGTAGAGTGTATACAGGTATTATATACATAGGTTATGTCCAATTTTAGGTAGAGGTCATGCCCAATTTTATGTAAAATATATGCATAATTTTATATACAGTTTATTTTATATGTATTTTTTGTAAAATTTTAAATGTATATTGGAGCTCGAACTCAAACTCAAACTCGGTCAAAATTATTAGGCTCAATCTCGATTACAATTTTAAGCTCAAGGTTGGGCTCAGCTCGAGCTCAAGTTCAAAATATTTAAATCAAAACCTAGTTCGAACATAAGCAGATTCAAGCTCAACTAGATTTGATGACACCCCTAAGTCTGAACATTAGTAAATATCTTTTTGAAAAGGACGTCGGCACTACTGCCTTATTATAATGTCCGAATAATATCCAAACAATTTCCGAAGGTTCGAAATAATATTTAGTATTTTAAAATAAATAAAATACTAATTTTAAAATAAACAATTTTCGAAGGAGGAGAATCATTGATAAAAAAACAGAATAATAATAATTTTAATTAATTTTCATCCTCAATTAAAAAAACTACAATGTGCCTGCCTCATATTTAAATGTCCCAAGATTCCTCCGCTCGTGTTCGTATCCATTAGAAAAGAACGAGCATGGCTGCGGCTGTTTCGATATCTTTTTCGATATCTGCTGTTTCGCTGTACACGTCGTGGGACCTCACATATGTGTGACTTAGACTTGATATAGGGTGATTCCCTTATCCGGTGCACAAAGCCAATTACATTTGGCTGTTGCCGGTTTGATTGAAACTTGGTGGAGCGGCCGGTTGCTCGTTACTGGACAATTCATATAAAGCGGCTGGGAAATGCTAGCCTTGGATATGCCCATTTTCCTTCTCTCTTTCTCAGTGGGTTATCTTCTGGTGCTGAGACTTTTTAAGTGCTGTTCCTCCTTTTGCTGATGAAAGTGTTCAATCTCTCCGGATACTTCAATTGGTATGAATGGAAATTCTAATGCTTTTTGTGTTAATTACTTGAGCAGATTGAACTGCCATGCAACAGGACAATGGCGAGACGGTTGGGAGTTGGGACAGATTAACCAAATGTAGAACTGAAATGCGATGTCTGTACTGTCAGAAATTGTTAAGCTGACCACATTGGTTGGTAAGTGTCATTGGCTCTTCTTTTCCATTCTCTTGGCAGTCTTATTTTAATGGTTAATTCATTTTGATCTCATACGCCTTGCTCTGAAAATTCTCCTGCCAACTCCCTTACTAGGGAGGTTGTAAGAAGCAACAACTTGTTGTGAGCTAGCCATACTCTTCCCAGGCCTAATTTTGTATTTGCTGTTTTGCAGCCTTTCACTGCTGTATTCTATCTAAAAAAAGATGTTCCATCCCTATTGTTAGATTTCTTGACCATAACAAGGTTTAAGGTGCAACTATAATGTATTTGTCCTGCCTGTGCCTCATCAGTAGCAGTTCTCCAGTTTTTTTCGTGTGCAGTACTCCCCCAAGTGCTTTCTGGAAGGGGATGGCTTGGGATTCTTGACTGAACTGGATTTTTTTTCTTGAGATACCAAATTTGAATATTTTCTGTTTTGGTCCATTTAATAGTAGCACAGGGAAAGAAAATTTCGAAAAAAGAAATTGGTTGAGAGTTTATGCATCTATTCAAGTTTCCAGATTACTTTCAAACATGTGATGCTGTTTTGGTTGTGAGACAGGGTATTTTTTTTTTTTTTTCAAATTACAGGGTGAGTCAGTTCATAGTATCTCATAGTTTTCACTTTTGATTTCAATTGTTAAATTCTTCGTTAGTAATTTATGGCTGAGGTTGACGGTGAAGTACCTCTCCTAAAATAGCTCTTAAACAGTTTAAGTTTTTAATGGTTGGTAACTTTCCTTGAGGTGCATTTTGATTGCTCAAGTGATAGAGAGTGACAAGTTAACGAGATCTTATCTGAAATGTGTTAACAGAGAAGTGATGCTTCTTGTGGAGACTCATGAGAGAGACACACAGAGACCAGTGCAGCTCATTTTATCTTGTCTGCAGAAGCATTAACTTTCTGTAGCCTTTCATGATGGCCTACTCCCAAGGACACATCTGCCAGTGTCTAACAAAGATTTCCACCTCCAGACTAGATTTTCCAGTAACACTCTGTGGAAATCGGCAAAAGACGGGATTTGAATTTGTCAGAAGTGTCCAGAGTCTTGCTCAAGGGTTAACTGTTCTTGGAGTTCGAAGAGGAGATGTTGTTGCTATAGTTGCTCTAAACAGGTCTGAAATTCATTTCTATCTTAAGATAAAAAATTCCTTTAACAGTTTCATTTTGATGATGACAAATATGTTCATAACTTCTACATTAGTTCAATGGCCTGGGCAAGGGATTGAGGCCACAATTTCTGAAATTTGGTCTTTTTGTTGTTTGTCTGCAGTTTGTGTTTGCTATTTAAACTTGAAGTACCAAGTTTGAGTAAGCAAGCATTTTACCAATGAGTTATGCGTGCCTTTGAATCTGAAAAATTCAATTTTCTTGCTTGCCCTTTTCAGTGACTGGTATTTAGAATGGCTCTTGGCAATTGCATTTATTGGAGGGATAGCAGCTCCTCTGAACTACCGTTGGGTAATTACCTTAGTAACTATAAGCCTCTAATATTTTTTACATGTGTATTCATTCTGGTAAACCTTCTGGCTGGTGGGATCATCCAAATATAAAACCCAACATAGAAGGCTTTGCCACTCTGCTGTTCTGTGACCTGTTAGATGGGTGGTTGTAGACACTCTGTTTCTTTTGACAAGGTTGAGATCACTAAACTAACACCAACTTGAATGTCTGATTGCAAATATCCAGAGCTTTCAAGAGGCAAGATGGGCAATGGAGCTTGTGGGGCCTGTAATGTTGGTGGTGGATGATAGCTGTCAGTCTTGGTGGTCAATTCTTCAACTTAACCAGCTACCAACACTAAGGACTATTATTTTTCTCAATGATTCTCCTCCTGACTTTAAAACTGCAATCAATGGTGAGTAGCATTTTGCAATTTGGATTGGCATGTAAAAATTGGTTAAAGAAAAATGAATGCTTTATGCAGTAAGAAACTTGATATGGAATCAATGCCACGTATTCTTTTATTTGCAATGTGCTTTATCTTTTGTTTGCCTCCAAATATTACATTGTCCTTACTTTTATTATTATCTTTACAGTGTTAAATCAGGACACAATTAGAAAGCCTTTAAAAGAAGCTTTATCATTTGACTATATTTCTGCACCACAAGGCATTTCTCTTATATGCTTTACATCAGGTATGTAGATCACCACTTGTCGATAATTTAGAATATTATTTGTGCTCACATTAATGAAATGCTTGTGAGAAGAGTGCCAATAGCATTCACTCATCTACAAAGAAATAGTTAAATACTGTCCCATTGTCCTCAATCAAGTCTGTAACTCTAAAGGCTGCTATTATTTTTCATGTCAATAACATGTGTGGTACATTTCAAGGTGAGGTCTCAAAACATATTTTGCTAGCAGTGTTTTACCTTGTATGGCGATGAATGGATTTCATTAAGGGAGGAAGAACCTGACACTAATACAGAAATTAATTACACAATTGAGGAAATATGAACCTTTGTGTGGATCTGTACAGATAAAAAATAAAAAATAAAAATGGAATTATTTTTTAATGCAAATCATGGTACAAAATGCCACCGTGATTCCAATTAATCAGATAACAACACAACATGCTCTTGTGTTATAAAAATGGAATTATTTTTTAATGAAAATCATGGGACAAAATGCCACCGTGATTCCAATTAATCAGATAACAACACAACATGCTCATGTGTTAAGCAAGGATTATTGTGTTTAACAGATTGCTGCATTTATCAGATTATTATCTATTAGAAGAGTATGCTGCTGCAGTTAATTTTAGGGAGCACTTCAGCTCCTGACAGTTTTTTCCTGTGCACATAATTTCCTGCCCATGTGTTGACTGTCATATTTGGTAAATACCTCTTAGCTTTTTCCTGGAATGATGAAAGTACTTTCATGGTCCTATTTCAAATTTTTTTTTTTCTGATTTTAGGGACGACTGGGAAGCCTAAGGGAGTTGCCATAAGCCATACAGCTTTGATTGTTCAATCTCTTGCAAAAATTGCTACGGTTGGGTTTGGGGAGGATGATGTGCGTATTCCTCTGTCCTAAAAGTTGATCAAGTTTTATATCTATGCAGTGCATTTGACCGTGATATGAACCGCCTTCATGGATACTTCAGGTTTATCTCCATACAGCTCCTCTGTGTCACATAGGGGGAATATCCTCTGCTATGGCCATGCTAATGGTGGGTGGCTACCATATTTTTATACCCAAGTTTGAAGCAAAAGCAGTTCTCACTTCCATGGAGCTACACAAAGTCACTTCACTAATCACTGTTCCTGCTATCATGGCTGATTTTATCTCGGTTACTAGGTGGGATGAGATCCTATCACCTTCTCGTAGATTTTCAAGAATGTATTCACTCAATTATATCTTTTTATCAACATAGGCTGAGGGGAAATGATTGGTGTGTACTGCTGTCTGAAAGTTTGTATGTGGCAGGGGACAGGAAACATGGAGTGGAGGAGAGAGTGTAAAGAAGATACTAAATGGAGGTGGAGCGCTCTCGGTGGAGCTAATTGAAGGAGCAATTTATGTATTTCCTAAAGCTAAGCTCTTCTCAGCTTATGGTATGATTGCTCTCTTGTTCCTCTCTTTGACTCTCTCCTCTTGGACTCACTTGTTGCTTTAAAAAACTTTACTTGAAATATCTCTAGTTCTCAAGTTTCAATTTCATTGACTACAAAAAAATTAGTATAATCTATTGAAGTTTCTTTGGAAGAACACATATAGCTTACCTACTAATGATATCTTCCTGAATCTATTTGAATATATTCTTTTCCTAGAATACCCGAACTTTTATTACTTCCATAGTAAAAGCAAATCACTCTGTCAGTTTGACTATGGAAGGTTTTGGTATACTGATATTTTTAAGATCTCAATCTAGGTGAGTACAGTTGATGTAATTCTGAAGGAAATAAAAAACCAAAACTTGGCACATTTTTGTTGACATATCTGATGTGAATCTTAGTGCTAAAACCCATTAATTTGGTCCTTACCTGATATTTTTCTTTTTCTCATGTCTCAAAGGAATGACAGAGGCCTGCTCTTCAATAACCTTCATGACCTTATGGGATCCAACTATTCGAAATTCAACCCTGTTTTCCTCAAAGAGCTTGTGTCTTGATCGTGACACAGCACAAAAAGGAGGAGGTATTTGTGTTGGAAAGCCAGCTCCACATGTTGAACTACTCGTAAGACCTAACAACCATGATGTTAATAATCCTGCTGTGGGAAGGATTTTAACTCGGGGCTCACACCTAATGATCAGATACTGGGATCAAATTCCAGCAATGACGTCTGACTCCAAGGAACTTCGATGGCTTGACACAGGTGACATAGGTTATATTGATAGTTCAGGGAATCTGTGGCTTGTGGGACGTGCAAAAGATCAAATAAAAACTGGAGGGGAGAATGTTTACCCCCAAGAGGTAACAAAAATAAATACTTCAATAAATAATTGAAGACAACTTAATCTATGAATGGTGTATGATCATTCACTGATGTCAAATTTTACACTAGAGTATCAGTTGATTGACTCTTTAACTCATCTTCGATAAACTGGCATTTATCTGTGTTTTACTGTAGTTTCTTATGGTGATGGATCCTGATGGCTTAGGTTGAGGCTGTTATCTCACAGCACCCAGGAGTCTCAGGAATTGTAGTTGTTGGAGTTCCACATGTCCGGTTGACAGAGATGGTGGCAGCTTGTGTTCAAATCAGAGACAATTGGCTTTGGGAGGACCAAAATTCTAATTGCTGCAATGAAGGAAAAGATCAAATTTTATCTGAAAGAACCCTTAAGAAGTTCTGCAGAGAAAGAAATTTGTCAGGGTAATTATGGTTTAACGGTCCTTTAGCATTTAATCGAACAAGATAAAAACAGAGCTGGCTCATCCTCTCAAAGTCCAATCTTTTATTTTGAAGGTCTGTCAAGTAGCCAATTTGTGGATATCCAGAAATGAGTGTTTATAACATGATCAATACACAATACACAAAATTGAATATAATACTTGTTTCGTAACTTCAGTTGCTGATATACTTCATTTTTCATCTTTCTTCAGGTTCAAGATACCAAAACTTTTTATTCTGTGGAGGAAGCCATTCCCTGTTACTACAACAGGGAAAGTGAGAAGAGATGAAGTGAAGAGAGAAATCGTATCTCGATTTCAGGTTGTATCTAGCAACCTCTAAATGGAACAATCTCAATGTTGAGTGCAAACGCACTGCCAGACATTGGAGAAGTTGAATTTTGTCTTCGTTTAATATTTTTTCGCTTTCACATTTTTCTTGATAAATTACTGTTCTTGGTTAGATTTACTGTTATCTAGCATATGTTGTACAATTAAGAAAAGCTGTAGTTTGCATCAGTAACTTGCGATCATTCTGAAAAGCTAAATGAAACTCTACTGTGACAAATAGCTTCTAACCCCTTCAAATACCAGATAATTCCCTTCAATTCCATTGCTCTTCTTATCCTGTTTGCAGAAAAATATGAACTCCAGCCACGGTATTATTGAAGTGGAAGACATGTTTTGATCTTACTGCAAAATACAGGGCTGTCGTTCTCGCCAGGAAGACGCTGATGAGAGCAACCCAGCGCACTTGAAGTATCAAACAACCTCTCCCAATCCGAGCTTCTCAGCCACCAGAACTCACCACGGTGGGCAAAAGAACACCCACCCCACGTCCATTAAATGTTTCTCGCACTGTTGCCACAAGTCTCATAACTGTAACCTTCAATGCTCAACAAGAAGAGAGGACGCCTGAGAGGTAAACATTCCCTCAGAATTTAGCTGCCCTGAAAAAAGAAAATGATCTTACTTCTGTTGAATTAAGAATGCAAAATCAATATCAGATCCGTGTCGTCTCAGAATTCAGAACTGGATCAAACAACTGATTAGCCGGGAATAACAATTTTCCCATGTATATACAACTACTTTTAACAAAATTTATCATTAGACCAGTCACGTTTACATCTACAATAAGTAATGCAGGTAGACAATTCAATAGGGGGGACACATGTCAAGCAAAGTGACTCAATTTAATTGATGGTCTCCTAATTCTGAACCACCACATTATTTGGTTATAAATAAAGGGCAGTGCCTCTTCACAGTCCCACACAAACAGAAAATGACTCATCCCATACACCAAGCCACTGAAGAGAGCCTCTTTGGAGACCTCACAAGAGAAGAATTCTACAAGAAACATCAGATGCTGCACGAGGAGAGCTTCATGTTGAACAGTCGGAACATGAAGATCTTCACCCAATCATGGCGGCCCAATTCTGTGAATCCCCTCAAGGGGATTGTTGCCGTGGTCCATGGCTACACTTGTGACTCTAGTTCGCTTATCCAGCTCACCGCCGTTGCCATTGCTAAACTTGGCTTCCATGTCTGCGCCCTGGACCTCCAGGGCCATGGCTACTCTGAGGGTGCTCGCGGTCATATCCCGGACATCAATCCGGTGGTCGACGATTGCATCCAATACTTCGACTCAGTCCGGTCAGAGCACAAGGAGCTACCGGCTTTTCTGTATGGTGAGTCACTGGGTGGTGCCTTAGCCTTGCTCGTTTCTCTCAAGCAAAATGTTGGGCAATGGAAGGGGTTGATCTTGAGTGGAGCCATGTGTGGAGTTTCCGCAAAGTTGAAGCCATTCTGGCCTCTGGAGAAGTTACTCCCAGTGGCTGCATTCTTCTTGTCCTCTAAGAGGGTGGTCCTCACCAAGCCATTGACGGAGAGGTCCTTCAAGGAGGAATGGAAGAGGAGATTGGTCGCCAAGAATCCCAAACGGATTCCCTCGAGCAAACCCACGGCGGGTACCGCGCTGGAGATGATGAGAATCTGTGAGGAGATAGAGAAGCGGAGCCATGAAGTGGAGACCCCTTTGCTGGTGCTGCACGGGGAGGAGGATCTAGTCTGTGACGTCGAGTCGGCGACGTTGGTATACGACAATGCACGCAGCAAAGACAAGACCCTTAAAATCCTGCCCGGAGTGTGGCACCAATTCATAGGAGAACCCGAGGAGGGTGTTGATTTGGCATTCGGAACCGTCTTCTCCTGGCTTGAAGAAAGAGCTAAAAAAGCCATCACCACTTGTAATGGCCTGATAAAAGAAGAAATAACCCACACAGTCATTTGATCAAACAGTAGGAAAAAAAACAGTTCTCCCATGTAATGAAACTGGAAATCACTTCTCATGGACAGTCTCCGCGAGACAACCTGTAAAGGAGAAAGAATACTTGTGCTTTGCAAGTTTGCAATAAACAAAAGGGACTTCAATGTGGGTTGTAGCTCAAAATTCTCTAGGCAATGGTTTCAGAGCTAGAATTAAACACCAACAGACTCTCCCATTTACTGATCAACGAACTCAGGAACTGGACAGGTGAATTAAGTCTCCACTCTCCTCGGCCATTGGTATATGGTTTGTTCCTTCAGTCTGACAGTCCTCTTCCCATTCATTTTTTGACAGTTGAATTGGCCGTTCTATTTTGGACGCCCAACCACAATGATTTATAACTAGGATAACCAGTCAAGTTGAACGGTTGCATTCCATAAATGATTACATTATAGCAGATACTCATTTCTCTTATCCAAAGGCTTCCAAGCTATTTGAAGCATCCTCACATGAGCGTCCCAATGCATGTCTTCTTCTTCTTCATTTTGTTGATATATGTAGTTTTCCTGACCCGACTCAGAATGGTTTTTGGTCTGACTCGCTGAACTAACCGAGTCGATGCCTTGACTGTTTTACTAGTCTGAATCTCGAAAGCTCTGGCATTATTTGCTGCGTGACCAAAGAGATGTGAGCATTTGACTCTGTTTTTTTTTTTTTTTTTTTTTTTTTTAACCAGCGTTTTCATGACTTAGCTGCATTGGATCCTTCAACGAATTATTACAAAACGAATCACTTTATGGCAGTGGAGTGGAGAAGGGGGCTCTTCTTGGATTTACGTGATCTGCTTTTCCTTTGATCATTGCTTTAACGAGTTAAAAACATTTTTTTTCTATTTTGTGGAAGAATTTGATTGGGTAAACCTTCTAATCAAGGAAGAATCCTCTTTTTCTTTTCATCTCTACTTTTGATGACGGAGCAAGAGAAAGAAAACAATCCAAGATTACTGGATATTGCCCACGTGTACGATCTAGATGAAGCAGAGGAGGTACGGCGTGGCCATAAATTACGGCGAGTGTTGGACTGGTTTTGAGTCTTATTATCAAGTCTCAACTTCTCGGTTGAAGTCCACTCTCTTGCTGCCCGCAACTGCTTCCTTTTTCTGTCCTGCTAAATGCTAACCCCCTAATAACAGATAAAAAGAGAGATTTATCTCTGCAGAAAATCTTTTTTTTTTTTGGCGGGAGAAGTTATGTGTCATCGTTAGTTGGGAAATTCCTGCGGGCATGACAGGAAAAAGGCTGAAATTGCTTTAAGTCGGTTAGTTTCACTTTCATCTCGCTCTTACAGATGCACATTTCGTTCGATTGCGTTGCACTTGGGATATAGTTTATTTAATGCTTTTTTATCTCTTGTTGTCTGAACAATTTCGTTATTTCGTTTTTTTTTTCGTTGTGCTGTGTGTTTTTTTAAACATTTTGAATTATTCATGGCGAATTTTCAGTGAAGAGTTTTTGTATAGTTTCGAGTTTGCTGGAGTCTGGGACTGTGTGAGGGATAGTTTGTCATGCTTATTTTAATGTTTTCTCGTGTTTGGATTTGAAGTTTTGTTTAAATTATGGTCTCATCTTGTTGTAATTCTGACCTGAATTGACGGATATCTTTTATTTAAGTTTTTCGTGTTTTATGTTGATTTTTTGCTTTCTGTGCTTGAGAGAAACGTTTAAATTGTGTGGATGCAGAAGCAAGGAAATTAAGTGTTTCATTTCAATCTAGAGTGCATCGAAGTGCATATCTTCTTTGAAAATACGTAATAGAATTTAGTTTCAATAAGAACTATACAATGTTTAATGATGAGCGACAGTCATTTATAGAGTTGTTTTAGTGAAATAAGTATCTGGTAGGTTTTCAACTTTTAATTTCAGTTTTTTTTTTTTAATTCTTTGAATAGTTTTTCCACTATTAACTTAATTATTTCTTGATTGATCTCTTTCTCACTGAGGTCATCATAACTTTTTCCACTGTGCTTGTTTTACAATTAATTTTTGGTTTTAAATTACTTGAGTTGGTTTATGGATGTCTTTGGCTCAATGGCCAAATGGAAGGATTTCTTAACTTAAGATTTGAGCTCAAGTCTTAGGGTGATTTAGATGCTTGGAAAACTTTTTGGGTGTCATTACTTCATTTAGTTGTTTGAAAGAAAGAGATCTAGCAAAACCGGTTTTACATTGAAAGAACTCCATGTAAGTTTGGGCATATCCTATTGAAAGTACCAGTTGTTTGATTCTCTCTAGATTGTATGCTGAGGTTTAGTTGAACTCGTTATTTCTTTCAATTTATCTATTATACTAAGGTTCAAAGTTTTTTTATCTTAGGATTCCCTTACTAGGATTTCTGATTTTGTTTCTTCTTTCAAGCATTCATGCTTTGATGCCTGTGAAGTTGGACTTGATTAATGGATTGTGTATGTCATGCAGAATGGGAGCAATCTAGATCTCTGCACATTGTATTTCTTTTGATTGAAATTATATATATTCTTGGTTGTGAAGATTTCAAATCCTTGTTGGTCTTTCCTATCAATGGGTAGTTCAGAGGTTTCTGATATAATGTCTAGTTCATCTAGTGACTCATTGGTGAACAAAAGTAGTTATCTCGAAGTAAGTGAAAATTTCGGTGATGATATGCCTGGTGAAGCACCCCTTCTTGAAGAATGGGATTCTTACTGGGAAGAAATCAATGGTCGTCTTACTGTCTCAAGGATGGTGACTGATTCTGTCATCAAGGGTATGGTCAGTGACATCTCGGAGAAGGCTGCTGAGATAATCACAATGAAGGAAGCTGAAGTGGCAATGTTAAACAAAAACCTTTGTTCATATAAATCCAATTTAAGAAATAAGGAGCTTGAGTTGGAAGGAATAAAAAGCATTTTGCCATTGAGCTTTCCCCATACAAATGAAGAGTTGAAAAGTTTCAAGGAGCATTTGAGTAATATGAGTTTGCCATCAGAAGAGAACTTCCTGAGGCATAAAACAGGACTTGAGGCTGTAAAGTCTTCTTGCAGTGCAAGTAATAAAGTGGCTCTGAATGGGAGCAACCATCAAGAAAAGCTGTTGGAGACATTTTCTGACATTGAAGTAAGCGTTGACACCTTAGATGGTATAATAAAATTAGTATGTGGACAGGTTGAGAAGATGTTTCTTGTTTTAAACTCATCACTTGATGAACGTAAGTGGAATTTGAATTTCCAAGAAGAAGTCTTGAGTTTGGTGCTGCAAAGCTACATGAAGAGCCTTCAACAAGAATTCCAGGTGAAGCTTGTGGAACTAAGAAGTCAAAATAGGAACTCAACTCCAGATTATGGTGATAAACTCAGAAGCTTACGTCAAGAGTTGGATACTATTTTTAAGTCATTGCTTGTGCCAGAACCTGGGAAATTGCAGACTGTTGGGTCCCACGAAGGATTTGAAGAATGGACCCATCGGAAGGTCTTGGGAAATCACAGTCCACCCACTACTGCCCTTGGCGAAGAAAACGGTATCGCGTCTACAGGAAAGTCTGAGTTATCGAAGAATAATTCAGAAGCTGCACAATTGATGCACATGACAAAGGAAGAATTAATAAGTTATTTCCAGTCAGAAAGGATGACACTGAAGAGAAGCCACGAGTCTATGGTTCAAGGGATGACAGAGGAATATTTTAGGCTCAAGCGGGAATATCTCAAAGAGCAAGGTTCTTCCTACTTGAGGAGAGATAAGGAGCTTGATTTCATTAGGAAAAGGATTCCGGATGTCATTCTGAAGCTGGATGATATCCTTGTGGAGAATGAAAAGTTGAAGTCAACTGCTGATAGTGAAGACATGATGCATGGTTTGGAAAATAGAATTGAGGGTCTTCTCTTGAAAAATCAACATCTAAGAATCTTGCTACAGGAAAAAACAGAAGAAGTTCAATGTCTGTTTGCTGAGGTGTCAAATGCATCCAAGAAGGTCTCAGAACAAACATTAGTAGAGGCAAACTTATTGGAACTTATTAAAAAGTTGGGCAATGATATTGAAGATGCAAGAGCAGGAACATTTATCAGAGAAGAGATTTATAAGAGTGTTCTTAAAGAAACAATTTCTGAACTTAGATTTACCGTTCAAGATTCAGACCTTGTGGCTGTCAACATTTATGAAACTTTAGAAATTATCTACAAAGAGATCATGAGAAACTTTGAGGCCAACTTAAATCTCATAATGCTAAAGTCCAATGTGGACAAAAGCCGGATTGTTCGCCTTGAGAATTCGCTTTTGAAGAGTGAGAAAGCTTTGCATTCAGCAGTTGAGATGAAAGAGAGATTGACGCAGGAGGTAGCTGTGCTTTCAGCATCAATGGTAGAGAAGGAGATGATGGCATCTGAAGTTTTCTCATTGAGGGAACAAAAACAGCATTATGAGGAAGAACTTGATAAGCTGAGAGGTGAAAAGCTTCAGTATGAAAGATTAATTTTTGAAAATAGTAAAGAATATAATTCTGTAAAGGAAAAGTTAGAGGAGGCTTTGAAAGACAATGGTGTGTATGAAGCGAAAATATGTGAACTAGAGCAGAAATTAGTCTTAGCTGAGACGGCTTTGAAGAATGCAGGGCAACAAACCAGTCAACTTCATAATATCATTCAAGAGAAGCAAAGGATGGTATTGTCTGCTCTTGCCAGTGAGGAGGAACATAAAAAGCAAATTGAATCTGCCATCTCTTCCATTCAAACAGTGTCAAACGCATTAGTAGATTTTGAACATAAAGTGACTGGGAGTTTTGTAGAAAACAATCTTAGGTACTTCTTATAGTCTTTTCTCCTTTGCAAAAAAAAAAAAAAACGATGTTTTTCCTTTTCTAACCTCTTAAGTAAGCTTTCTTACGTATCAATCTTCTTTCTGTGTGCAGATTAGAAAGACTTACTCAGCTCTCCTACCCGCTGGTCCAACAAGTGTATGCACTGAATAGAAAGGTGTTATTGTATAAACAAGGCTTTGAGAGAAGATGTGCGGACCTTCAGAAAGCAGAAGAGGAGGTATAACAATGATAAGTCATTCATGATCAGTTTTGGTGCCTTACAATACTGTTACTTTAACAACACTAAATGCCTGGCAATGCTTTTTTGCTGTCTAATATCAGTTTAGATGCTAATACAAAGTCAGTTCATTTATATGATAGAACAAGATTTTGTCTCTGTTTGGTACTTTTACATGTCTTGGGATTAGTAAACTTTTCTTCGCTGTGAAGAATTTCTTGTAAGGGATTATTCAGTGAAGTGGTTTAAGAAGAAGATGATTAATGAATCAATGAAAATTTTACTAGATGCATATTGGACCATAGATTACCTGAGGAAAAGGTCGAGCAGTAGATTGAGAAGTATGTTGACATTCTGTTGTAATTTTTTTTTTTTTTTTTTTGTTACAATTTTTGGGTACTGTTCAATGGTAGGAAGGTTTTGTGAGTGTGTTTCTGGGAATTCTAGGAGCTGGATGCAAGGTTTTGTGAGTATGGGTTGGGACATTTTAAGTGTAATATGTTAGATCAGACTTAATGTTTGTCTAACAATTAAGTGATTTGACCGGACAAATTAAAATTTCTAATTGGTAATTGGTTAGTGTTGTGGGAAATGCTTTGCCATTTGATTATATTTGGCTTGGTTGATGTATTTTCATCCTGTTTTTGATTTCTTTGATATTAGCCCTCACAATGAACTCTTTCTCCTCCAGTTGCCTCCATGGAATATAATCTTATTCTCATTGTGTTAAAAAAAAAAAAAAAAAAGAGTTTGTGATACAATGATTGAATGAAAGGAGAACTAAAGCCTCACTCCAATTATTAAGCTATTTCTTGAGTTTTTCTCCAACCCTGTAATGGCATAAAAACTAATCTTTGGTTATCAGCTGGATGAAAAGGACCTCCCTCTCCTCAAGGAAGCATAATATCTTTCCATGCACCTATTGATCTTATAGAGAATTTGTCCAAGATTAGGCAACTTCATAGCCAACTTCTTGTAGAAGAGGGAGCTAACTGGTTATTTATTATTATGGAGAATGAGAGTCTCTCTCAAGTATGGTCTTTGGGCTCTTGTGCTGTATATGTTGTCAGCTGAGAATTTTCCATTCTCACTGATAACAGAGTTTCTATGTATGACGATCTTGATGTATCATCTAGAACCCCGATTGGTTACTCTGAGGTCAATTTGGATTTGTGAGAACTCTTTTCTCTTCCATTCCCACATTCCTGTCATTTTCTGTATGTTTGTCAAGAGTAGTCCATTATTCAAAAACTGTGGTCGCCTGAGTTTACTGAATTTGCATTTGCTCTTGACCTCGTTGCATCAATGTTTTGATGCCCTGTAAGCGATAGCATATTCAGCACAAGACTTAAAAGTTCATTGATTTATATGGATGAAGAAAACCACAAATTTTGTCAGGAGCCTTTCATGCCTTGATAGAAGCAATCATATAGTGAACAAGAAGATGATCCATGATCTGGAGTGTACTTTTATTTAAAAAAGGAATTCCAATTTTTTTCTTGAAAATTTCTGCAACTTTTCGTTGGGTCTTTAGTGGAAGATGATTCGTGTGAAACTGTAGACTGGACCAGCTTGCCTGGTTTTTAGTAGGTAGAGATAGCTCATCAAGGTTGTACTGAATCAAAGAGAGTTGATTTTTTTTAAGTGACAGTTGATTATCTATAAGCAGCTGAATAGTCATAATGAATGATTTGGTGGATGCATTACTGCATGCAAAGTATATCTTCCTTACAAATTTTATAACTGCATAATAATTTTTTGTTTTTATCCAAAATAAAAAATTTATTTTCCTAACTATTTGTATCTTAGCCAAAACAATGTGTTCAGGTTATTTATAGGCATTTTTTAGTTTTAAGTATTTAACAATATTAATATAATAGAATTTCTCATTTTTCAGAAAAAAAAATGTTTATGCCTTGAACTGTTTTGTTCATATCTTAGTGAAGTCTACTTTATTATTTTCTAATATCTGCACGTTGTTCATGGACGGCAGGTTGATTTGTTAGGTGATGAGGTGGATGTACTTCTCAGTCTACATGAAAAGATATACATAGGCCTTCATCATTATTCACCAGTTTTGCAGCATTATCCCGGAGTAAGATGGCTTCTGTGTGTTATTAATGTTCCTTTCTTTCAGCAATTTATACTTAGAAAGCATGACATGGAAAATCTGTAGAGCCGTCTCATTTGAACTTCCTTTTTGAAATCCAAAATGACAGTATATAAATTTTTTATTTTATTCGTAATTTATGGTTCAAAGAAAAAGTTTTATCCATGATATTGTTATGTAGAAGATTGTTGCTAATGTTGAAGATGGTACCAGTATGTTTGAATTTGATTGACAATTTTATGAAATGGTTATCTGCAGTAATCTTGAATTGTACGAACAATGTTATGAAATGATTATCTGACTAACCTTAAATTTTCTGTATATTTCTATGAGAGGGAGATTTTCTATCTCCCAATACCTTGTCAAAGAAACTGTTTTTGTATACGTCTTCTGATTCTCAAGACATATTATATGCATGAAATGTTCACTTGTCATACCGGAGTGTATTTCCTACTAATTTATAGTAGACACCGAGTCTTCTTGTACTCCTTTATCAGGATCCATGAAAGTGACCGGCAGATGCCTTTAATTGTTTGCTTTCTTTATTCTCTAATATAACTTAATTGGATAGTAATTTTTGTATGATCTAATAATTGGATAGTAAAATTCTTCTGAATCTTTCATTGAGATCTAATTTTCCAGTTTTTTGTTCCTTTTCCATCTCTCTATTTCACTCTACACTTGTTGGTTACAATTTCGTTTCGAGGCTTTTCAGTTTACCCAAATATCAGTGTACTCTTCCAATAAAAGCTTCTTGTGATAAATGTTACTGCCAGTGCCTCAAGAGTGTATTCTAGATTTTGCAATATAGGAAATATATTATTAAATTTGATAATGTTTATCCTCAGATATAACTGTGTGGGGATAAAAACGATACGCTAACACTGCCAAAATATTTGTTTAAGTAATGAATTCGATCATCATATTATAGATTGTTTAGTTGTAGGAACATGGAAACTATAAACGTCTCAGCACTCTGTCACCATGGTCTGCAAAGTTTAATTACAAGGCTTCTTCTTCTCACAGATTATGGAGACTCTAAAATTTGTGAAAAGAGAACTAAATGGAGTGAGTATGAAACCAGTTTGATCGATTTTAAGGTAAGCATGGTGTGCTGATATCCCTTAATCAATCTCAACTGTTTTAAAGAAATGTAGCCCAAAGCAATCAGTAACTAATTTTATTCTTCTTTTTCTAACTTTTTCTTGTATGACTGTGTTAGATAGTCTCATTTTCGAAAGGGTCATTGCTGCAGCATACGACGTAGTAAAGCATCATGATGAGTTGCGAACTACCCTGTACAGAGTATGCTCCGTGTATACAAGAATCCTGTGAAGAAACAATCAGTTAGCTTGGGTGGAATGCCTCATCTATACAGGTTATTTTTTGTAATGAAATTGGTATGTTACCATTTGAGGCTGTGTAAATTACAGGACTGAGGTTTCCATCAATGTACAGACGGTATTCTGATTGCTTGACTTGGTTGGCACTACATAAAAATTACCCTTTTCTCTGGTTCAAAATGGGAGGCCTGACGGCTAAAGACTGGAGGTATGTCAGTGATTATCTTCATTCTCCCAATTTTTTGTCTTTTCTTGAAGGGACTATAGAAAGCTATAACTAAAGAACTCTCTTCTATAGTCAAAACAAGATGGCTGATGGACCCAGCTAGGCTGATCCCTTTACAAGACATGAAAGATGTAAAACGGCAAGGCAGATTGCTCAATCAGTTTTCTAGCCATCAAAATAACTCTAGCAAGAGATGAATCCTATGGCAAGATCAAAAACAGTTTCCAAGGGCTTCAAAATTCACCAATGATCATTTTGTTCCTCAAAAACATGGCGATTCTGGCTAGAGCACGAAAAGGGTGAATCTCAATAACTGGCTTAGATGAAGAATCATCCCCTCAGACACATCTGGGTTCAGAAGGACCTCCTCCTTCACATCAGCAAGAGAACCTTGGTACAGAAAGCAGATACATGACAAGTGATTTGTACAATAAAAATTATCTTACATTGCTTTAAATGGTGGATTTGGCAAAGTATTCCCACAACACATGGGTTTTCGAGCATCTTCTTTCCTTTTTTTTTTTACATTTTAAACAAGATCTCGTAGATAAAGGAGATACAGGATGTGGGGAGAAGGTAATAAATTTCAAATGGTCGACGAATTATTATGCAGTAACTGTGTCCTTCTGCAGCATGACAGCCTTGGTGAATCCTAAAAATTAGTACTTCTTCCTTCTTTTCCCATTTTTCTTGGCTTCTGATGTCCCTGCAGATGTTTGACTGTACAAATGATGGTTTCACTAACAATTGATGAAATTGCCTCTAGTTCGTTTGAGACCGACTCCTGATTCTTTCATTAAGAAGTTCCAGGCCAGCATTGCAGCACCCACTGCAGGCTCCAGCTGCAAAATCAAAAAATGGAAAACAAGAGATAATTCTGGCAATCCAAAACCACTGCCGATAAAGAAATTTCACTGTGCAAATTCACTGCCAAAAAAGGAATAGCACTGCGACTTAAGTTTATAAAAGGCTTGTATATTCCAGTCTTTGCTCAGAGAAATTTTTAGAATCAGCATTGAAGATCTGAAAAAAGCTATAAATCAACTTTACTGCTGTTTAGTGACTGAAAAAGTAACATAAATTTCCTGATGCTTCATTAATGAGGGATATCCTACGAGATAAAATGCAACCATGCTATCTCTCATACTTATCACTGTTTTATCTACTGACCTTAGGTCTTATTGGGAGAGCCCCAGGATAGTCCTTAGAGATGCACTTAACAACTTCTTTTCCAATGTCCCAACTTCTATTGGCTTCAAGAACGCCACCAACCATTACGAGTGGGAAAGGATCATTCCCATCTGCAATTAATAAGTTCAATTTAGTAATACATCAAGGGAAAAATGAAGTTTATTCCTCCCCCATTGCTTGAGGCCACAGAAAATATGGAACCACTTGCTATAGGTGCATGGGTTTAAGTCATCCAAACAAGTTGAATTGAAACTAATATTTGTTTCTGCATATTTTTTACGGAAACTGACCTTCACCACACAAACCCAATCTCTGAACAACAGCTTTTACACTTAGAGCCAATTCTTTGACAGAATCTCGCAAAATTTGATTTGCAACTTGATCCCCTGCTTCTGCAGAAGACACTACCACTGGGACAAGAGCTGCAATACGGGCCCAAGATGAATCTGCATAGGTCCACCTAAATGCCAATTGCAAAGAAACAGGTAAACAGTCTGAAACCCAAAACCAAGAACAAAAGCAACTTGACAAAAACCAGTTATTCACTCCAGTTTTTCACATTCTAACTAGTTAAAAAAGTTGCAGGCAAACGTGTGAAATGAAATACCCAATAAGCTCATCTGGAGAAGCAAGCCCAAGAGTATTGAGAATGTTGTGAGTAAGAATTGTTTGTGGACCACGACCATCATAAGCCCTCATTACAGCTGTCAGTGCTTGTGCAGCAATTCCATAGCCACTGCATGACATATGCAGCACATTAGTTTTCCAGTTGAGGTGGTAATGTATGTAACTAGTAGATATTGGCGTAGTTACAAATGCCAGATGTAGTGATATGCTATTTTCTCTATATGTTTGCTCAGAACCTACCAAGCTACCATTCACCAGGGAATTAAAGATTAAAACTACGAAGGTCACATAAAAAAACAGAAACATCAGAAATTCTCTTGCAATCTGGCATCCTTTTTCTACATGCAGATGCAATTCTCTAAATAGAAAACAGACTCAAGTCACATTCAGGGCTTGTATTACAGTAATAGACCATTTAAAGTTCAAACCAAACATTTTTTGGTTCACTACACATCTTGCTGGTAAACTGCTTCCCGCTATCCTCCCAACAGGTTGTAATAAATTAATCGAAGACTTTCACTGTTCATTTATCTATCAACATCATGAGGCATCCAGCTGGAATCATCTGATTCCAAAAACCATCTCCATGATCAGAGCTTACACACTGCTACATTAGTGAAGGTAACTCTTCAACAGTTCCCTATACATGGAACTACGAAAAGTGGCATATTCTCATCAATCTGTTCTAGCTTGTTCTGCATATCCGGTCCGAAAATCAATGATCTAATGGAGTCCAGAAGCATCAATATAAGTTGGCTGCATAAAGGATTCTGAATCTAAACATGAAGCACATTACTAGCAGTATGAGCATATTAGCATGATTTCACAGATTTTAGAGTCTCTTTCAAAGTTGTCAAACATTGACCTTTGTCATGTGTAGGCTAAAAGCATTTACACTAACCTTCCCCAATCACCTAAAAGAGGACCTGCACCAGCAGCTCTGGCCTCCCTTCCATCTTCAGTGAACCCATAAGAGATGGTTCCTGTACCTGCTATTAGCACACAGCCATGAAGCTTCCCCATGGTCCCACTTGCCAAGGCAGCAACAGCATCATTTTGGACAAATAACTTTACGTGGCTAGGAAAAATGTTCCTAACAAAGAAAAAAAAAAACACAAAATAATCATCTTGAGAATAAACTTTTCTTTCTCTGAATATTGATTAGACACACAATCTACACCCCCAAAGACTTAATCTACATAGCTTAAACATTTCAATACACTTTTGACTTGCAGAGAAAGCATAAGTTATCATGAAGAAACATTTTTCTTTTCAAGGCAATCACAAAGACACATTTGAAGAAAACCTAAGAGACAGAACCCATAAACATAAGCAAGAAGGTAACAAAACAAACACAAGGCAACTACTGGTTTACTCCTGGCAGTTTTTCCAGCTAAAAATTCCATGAGAAAGTTAACCTCTTTAATGAACAGAAACCTATATAAGCTTCACTGCCAGAAGAAACCGATTCCAGTCTCAGAACCAGGATAGCCTTTCACTACACCAGCCAATGACATCAGCTGAGATGTCAGCAAGTTTGCTACAGAAATACACACCAGAAGACAGCATGCCAAAGGTTACAGTTAGCCAATGTCATAATTGAGATGAGCATGCATTTTAAGTAAACATTAATAAATATTTTCAAGCACCTACAGAAAAATGCTGCCTCAGTGACCTTTCTCAGGAAAATTAGGTAACCTTCTCCAAGAGTCAGTTTCCAAGGAAACAATACTTCCAAGACAATTCTCCTGGTCAAGATTTGTTTTCCAATGAAGAAAGACCACAAACAACATAAGTGGTCTATTGTACCAAGTCAAGAAGAAAAGGAAGTTACAGAAGCAAAACCTAAGCCAATTCAGTATCCGTTGCTGATCAGTTGGATGGTTGACACCAGATACAGCTAAACAGACAGCACGAACAGCAGAGCGATTACTACCGGACTTCAGTAGGGCTTTTGCCATCACCTGCTCCAGGGTCTCCCTAGCTGCCGTTTCTGCACAACCCACAAATATTATTCTAAGCAGTTTGCCCATTCCAAAATAACCTAATAAGAAAGTTCACAACTTTCTCTCTGGCAGTGCAGCCGCTATAGAGTCTTAAATTCATGTTTCTAACTTCAGAACAAAACAGGCACAATCTAACCAAGACAATGAATCAACTATTGTGCACCTTTAAAAGAAAGATTTCGGTAAATGTGAATTGTAGTTTACATCTCTACTTCCCAGAGAAGAGCATTTACAGCCAAGAAAAGTCAACTATCCAGTTGGAAGTAGTGGTTTTATCACCTCCAGATGACATTCAAATATAATCTCCTGCTAATGAAGATTTTTAGCAGTGCTCAATTTGAAATGTGCACTTTTAGCATCATGCTTTCAAAGAAAAAATCAAACCTGGAGCAATTGAATCAATGCCAATAAAACTATGACTACAGAAAGACAGCACATTAACACCAGAGATGAAAACATGAACTAATAAAAGACAGGAAAAACTGATGCACCGTAAGAAGTAAGAGATCTATGCTCGAAGCATAAGAACTATCACGCTAAGATACAGAAGATTATATCAGTACTGTTGTTTTAAGTTGCAAAGCTAAAACCCCAAAAAACTATCAGATCAAAACTGCATAATATAATCAGGAAATGGTATAAGAAGTAAGAAACTAATGTTGAAAGCAAACCAGCATCTCGCTTAATAGATTAAACTCAAACCAATATTAACACCACAACGAAATTACTATTACACTACCAAGCCCACATCAGAAACTTAAGTGAAGGAAAAGGAAAACCCATTAAAAGATAATTTAAAGATGCGGTGAAGATGCTTAAAAAGAACCCTAACAGACAGACATTATCTAATAGAAAAGATTATTAGTACTTTCTTTTGCTGAATAACTGCACAAGAAAGCTACGGGTAACAAAACAATCTATGACAAAATCGGAAGCCCCAATCATATAACACTCAAAAACCACATCAAAATTGACGAATCAAGAACCAACAACGCCCATGTAACGCTACAACCACATTCAAATTCTCAACAAAATGCGAATTAATTTTCTTCGAGAACCTGAATACTAACAGGTATATAAGCATATGCAGATTATATACAAAATGGGTAAATTCGTGAAGTTTTAAGAACCCAATAAACCAAAGAAGAAGAACCCAATAGACAAAATAAGAAAAACCCAATAGACGAAAACCTGTTTGCTTCCACATACACTAAAAAACTAATCAAAGCACCACCATCAAAAAAAGGAAATAGACTCCAAAAACTGAAAGACGCCAACATCGAAACCCACGTCAATAAGAGAGCAAAAATTGAATGACCAACGAAAAGAAACACACGTAATATCCCCACAGCAAACTTAAGACAAGACCCAACTGAGAGGAACATCCAATACCTCCAACGCTGTTATGATTGGAGCATCCGGCTATGGCGCGAGCAAGAACGGGAATTGGGTCCGGAATTTGATCCGAAAACGGCATTGCCATGCAGATACAGACGGTGGAAGTTGTCCCACCGTCCAACCCCAGAATGACATTCGAAGCGTTCGGAGAGATGGGCACTTCGTCCTCGAAACCCCAGAGCTCCCCATTTCTGTACCTCTTCATCGGAGCCTGTAACGAAGACGGAGAATCTTCCCTTAATACAAGAGGCACTTCCGGAGAAGCAGCAGCAGAAAAGGGGAGATTCATGTATAGTAACGAGGGGTTCTACAGTTCGGAAACTGGATTCCGACGGCGAAATGGCCAAACGGAAGGGACCGAATCCCAATCTTTCTTTTACCGGACTGCAAAGCTTTTCCCATTGTTTTAATCACGGGCTCCTTATTAAATTCTTATTCTGTATTGGTCGCTCTGAAAACCAAGGATTTCCGTGTCTTTACTAATCGCTGCGACAATTAGATATGTTAAGTGCTCTCATTGGCTGCAACTTTCTCAAATCAACCAATCGAAACACAACAATTAAAGTCCAAAATCTGTCAAAATAGTTTCACAGGTTGTATATTTTTTTAATAGAGGATTAGCACATTATCTTCTTCGTTCTAGCATATATTTCTCATGCTTCACCAACCCCCTAACTCCAACTTGTGTCGGCCGATATGGCTCGTTTCCGACATGGATCATGTCACTTTATTTTTTGACCTACCTCACAATATATGATTTCGTAACAGCTCATATAACTGATTTAGAACCTACCTAATAAAATGAGTCTAATTAGGAAGGGTCACATAACATATGTATACCATCCAATTTAAGTATAAGTTTTCATGAAAGAATGTCCTCATATCACTATTATGAGATCCAAGGGACCAAGACAACTTGAGTGGCCTTTTTTTTTTTTTTTTTTTGTTAAATGGGGCTCTCGAGTTTGAGTTTCCTTAAGCTCGGGGGTAATCGGATATAAACCCATTGTAATACTAAAAAAATTAGATGACGATAGTTAACTAACAAAAAGTGAAATGTTGACGATAGAAACTTGGGTAATCGCTAATGGTTCCACTTGAGAGTTTGCTTATATTAAGATCTAATTTCTAGTATTAATAAACTTGAGGGATAACACAGTATAAACATAGTATAAACTTTGATATCTCATAATTTTTTCAAAGTTAATTTCTAATTCCTTTGAATTTTTCATGGCATTTTTTTTACCATCCTCATTGTCACAAAGTTGTTGGAATAGCTACATAATAACATAAAAATTATGATGATATTTTATAAATCTTAGAGAAGTCGATTTCATGACACAATTGCGATAGAGCTGAAAAAACTTGAATCAAATTCTTACAATAAGAATGTGAGAAAAATAAATCCCTAATGAGAGATATATTTGTCAATTGATGAGATCATTCACTATTTAATGGAGCTTGATTTCCATGTTTAATGGAAGCATTTAGTATGAATTGAAGCACACATATAATTAATATGAATAAAAATATTTTTTATGCAATAAAATAAAAAAAATTATAAACTACCATCTAACTACAAAGTCTTAAAGATTTGTTACATAGGTCATGTTAGGGCTTGAGTAGCTTATTTTTTTAAAAGAAATTGTGATGAAATGACATTTGTCATGTTCTCAGCCAAGCTTCCACTTAGTGACAAAAGGAAACATTCACGAAGAAAAAGCTAAAACTCTTGTGCCTAATCACTTGGAGAAGGGATTGAAGACACTTAGTTGATTACTCTTCTAAGCACAAGAACTATTTGTTTCATTTGTTTAAAGTTGATGAAGTTTATATCTTATCTCTCTAAGAAGAACCACAATAGCTGTTGAATCAGGTCGTTTTTTTTTTTTTTTTGAGTTTGATCTTGTTATTGGTAATGTTTTTTTTTTTTTTAAGTTGACCGACTATTAGTAGTTTCCTTAGATGTAGTGATATTAGGACAATTATAACTGTCTATCAATTCTAAGTTTTCCTCTTTAGACCTAGACAATAGCTGTTGAATCCAGGTCGATTTTTTTTTTTTTTTGAGTTTGATCTTGTTATTGGTAACGTTTTTTTTTTAAGTTGACCGACTATTAGTAGTTTCCTTAGATGTAGTGATAATAGGACAATTGTAACTGTCTATCAGTTCTAAGTTTTCCTCTTTAGACCTAGATAATAGCTATTGAATCTAGGTTGGTTTTTTTTTTTTTTGAGTTTGATCTTGTTATTGGTAACTTTTTTTTTTTTTAAGTTGACCGACTATTAGTAGTTTCCTTAGATGTAGTGATAATAGGACAATTATAACTGTCTATCAATTCTAAGTTTTCCTCTTTAGACCTAGACAATATCTGTTGAATCCAGGTCGATTTTTTATTTTATTTTTTGAGTTTGATCTTGTTATTGGTAATGTTTTAGTTGACCGACTATTAGTAGTTGACTTAGATGTAGTGATAATAGGACAATTGTAACTATTTATCAGTTCTAAGTTTTCCTCTTTTGATGAGAAAGAGAGTTTAAAAAGTTGTAGGTAAAAAAAATGGATCCGGTCTAACAAATAAGTTTGTGATTCCATCGATTGCACTTTGGATAGATTAAACGTTTTTTTTTTCTGAAAATTTCTGGAATTTGTTTGATTTTCGCTATTTTTTATGATTTTTATAATGTATTTAAAATTTCTGTTTATAGTGATTACACCGATCACTCTCTGGGTTTTTCAATTTTCATTACTGATTGTGCGTAAGCCAAACCGAGCCAAGGCAGACCAGGACGTGGTCCGGTTTACAAGATCAGGAAGGCAAGTCTTCACTTCAGGACTTGACGCACAGTTCCCCTCTCTCCTCTGCCGGGGCCTTAAAAAAGGCGGGGAAAGCCAGATTCCCTGAAACCCCTTCTTCTATCTCCCTCCAAAATTCGAACCTCGCAGCGCCGAAGGGAGAAGCCATGGCCAAAGACGAGGAAGAATTCCGAGGCGAAATCGAGGAGCGCCTCATCAACGAAGAGTACAAGATATGGAAGAAAAACACCCCTTTTTTGTACGACCTCGTCATCACTCATGCACTTGAGTGGCCTTCTCTCACTGTGCAGTGGCTGCCGGACAGGGAGGAGCCGCCGGGTAAAGATTACTCCGTGCAGAAGATGATTCTGGGGACTCACACCTCAGAGAACGAGCCCAATTATTTGATGCTTGCACAAGTGCAGCTGCCTCTGGAAGACGCGGAGAGTGATGGAAGGCAGTATGATGATGAAAGGGGGGAGATTGGAGGGTTTGGATGTGCAAATGGGAAGGTATACCTTTGTCTATTTATCTTATTTTTTGGGCGTCTAGTGGTCGCATGAGATTTTTCATTATTTTTATCTTTTATGGATGTTGCTGTTTTCTTTTCCATTTGTAGCCTGTGTTATATGAGAAAGTTTCATTCTTTTGTGGTGGATTTTGATTCCTATTTCTTTCTATTTTCCCTCTCGTTTCATTTGTTAGATTGGAACGAACAGTCGTCTTTGTTCTCCTGTATCATCATCATCATCCTATTTCTCTCACTTTTCTCCCCCTGTTCGTTTCATAAGCCGGAATAGTTGAAGGCTCTCGTTTCATTTGTTAGATTGGGACGAACAGTCGTCTTTTTTCTCCTTTATCATCATCATCTTATTTTTTCTCACTTTTCTCCCCCTGTTCGTTTTATGAGCCGGAACAGTCGATTGCTAATAAGCTATAAGTACGTTCTTGCATGGTTCTCTATATAAAAACTTTTAGTTCTTTATTTATTTTGTATATTTTTGTTATGTTGTTTTACTTTTTTAAGGCGTGGAAGTTCATAACAAAGACATACAGATAGAAGTCTATTACTGATAACTGAGCTAAAGCTTTACTCGACTTCTATAATGTAGCAAATATTGTTTATAAATTTTATTTTTTTGGTTCGGTAGCATAGGTATGTTTGAAGTAACGGAGCATTTAACTAAAGTTTTACATGATTTTTGTGTTGGTATTGTGAATTTTGTTAATAAATTTTATTTTTTGGTTTGGTGGCATAGTTACTCAAATGTATCAGAAAGCATTTACTAGTCACTCTCCTTTTCATGTAATACTCAGCATATCTATGACTGTTATATACCAAAATTGGTAGCGAGTGTACTAAACAAGTAGCTCTATGGTGTTTGATTTCTTAATATTTTACCTGAAGATTTAACCAATCTACTGAGCTCACAAGAAAGAAGACACATAGTTCAAGTTTTTATTTCAGTTTATCAATTGAAGGGAATAAACTCATTTTTGAAACACCTTAACATGACATGAATTTTCATTTTCAGTGCCATTTCAAGCAAGAAATTTCCTTATCTGCATAGTCAGGAATGTTTTGAGGGATTTTTCCATTAGCTATCTAATTTTGACCTCTTATTTCTTTTGAAGTTGTGAGGCTGCTGGATTTTGGATCAGATTTATATTTGCTAGTGTTCATTAACTTCTCTTGATTGGACCTTTTCTTCCGATGGACAGCATACGACAGGGAAGAAGGAAAAGTTTTGTACAACTGTAATATGGCGTATACCTTTTAATCTGGTGATTTGCATTAGCAGGTCATGATCTATTCAAGATGTTATTGTAAAATATCACTTTGGGTTTCATGGGAATTCTGGAATTCCTGAAGCCTGTCATCTGAAAATGTCGTGAAGGATTACTAGTATCTATCTATCTATATATAATATGTATGTATGTATGTATGTATGTATGTATGTATGCATTGATTCTGTCTTTCTATTTGAAGTTTTTTTTTTAATAATTGAGATCGCATACTGGAGTCATAGGCATTGACTGCCTACTGCAATTTAGTTTGTACTGTTTTTTGTGCATTTGCATTTTCTGATATTTATTTCTTAGGTTCTTGTTGGTCTATCATCATATGATGAAGTTTTCATATGTAGAGGCCATGATATGATTGTGTTACAATTTTCTTGCAGGTGCAAATAATTCAACAAATAAATCATGATGGAGAAGTTAACCGAGCTCGCTATATGCCACAAAATCCATTTATCATTGCTACAAAGACTGTTGGTGCAGAGGTGTATGTCTTTGATTATAGCAAACATCCATCTAAGCCTCCTCTAGATGGCGCATGCAGTCCTGACTTGAGGTTAAGGGGCCATAACACTGAAGGTTATGGCTTATCTTGGAGTCTTTTCAAGCAGGGCCATCTGCTGAGTGGGTCTGATGATGCTCAGATATGCTTATGGGACATTAATGCTACTCCTAAAAACAAGACTCTTGAGGCGCAACAGATTTTTAAGGTATCGGCATTTTTAGATATTTTTTCAGAAAAAAAAGGGCTTTTATGATTGTTGTCAACTTTACTATGGTCAGAGAAAATTATTAACTGCTCTCTTCCTATAAGTGTTGTTAGTTTGTATCTTGGTCACTACGAGGAAATTGTGGAATCAATCAGAACGACTGTATCTTGATACAGTAGCCTTTTCTTGATGCAATGTTGTTAAAGTATCTGATACTAAATTAAACTGATCCCACGAGGCAACACATGAGCTGCTTTGTTTTTACATGTGATATGCACCGTTGGTTCACCGTTCGTGATAGGGTTCAGCATTTGGTGCAGATGTATGGACATGGTCCAAAAACTGCTGAGCTGGGCTGCAGGTGAAAGAGATAAATGCTTTGCAACCATTAATCTAGTGACTAAAGTTGTCCATCTCGTAAAGTTGTCGCTATATGCCTCTGCTTAATCAGACTCTTCAAGCAGTGGGTCTGAGTTGTCTGCTTATGTTTGTCATGGATGTCATGCTTGTGGCAAACAATTAGACTCTTGGTTGGGTCTTATTTATCTGTCTTTTATCAAGTACAGCATTCACAGCTATGTAAAGGAATGCACAATGAAATTCTTGCTTATAGTTTTGTCAATATCTTCCCCCTCCTAGTGTAAATCTGTGCAGCATCTGTCTGCTCTTGGCTAGGCATGGCAGTAGATTTAATTTTTAAGTATTTAAAATGTTTTAACACTTTGTAAAGTTTAGGTTCATGAAGGTGTTGTGGAGGATGTTGCATGGCATTTAAGGCATGAGTATCTGTTTGGCTCTGTTGGGGATGATCACTACCTACTTATATGGGACCTTCGTTCCTCTCCGGCCAACAAACCTGTCCAAACTGTTATCGCCCATCAAGGTGAGGTAAGTTCCAAATTTTTTGTTTTACCTCGTAACTTAGTTTGTCTAGCGCTCATTTAATCATGTATGCTTTTCATATTTTTTTATGCAGTTTCATTTGATTTGAATATGAGGCTATGTCTTGGAAGTCGTTCAAAATTTCCTTCTGACATACTTTAATTGAAAAGGATCTATCACGAAAGCGCATATCTCTGTTCCGATACAAACATCATCATGTTGATACTTATATGTGATGCATAAATGTATATTTCTAAATCATTTTGCATTGGGCCAGATAATATATTCAATTATTTTATTTAACTATGGATTATTCATCTAACCAAAACACGTTTTTTTAAATCTAAATGGTGAATGATGGGCTAAAAAACTTAAGTGTTGAAGATTACAGCTAGGATACTTCTTCCCCATTCTATTCTGGTGTAATGTGACTCTCACCTAGGCTCATAGGGTAAAGCAAGTGGGCTTATACAGAATAACCATAACTATACAATGGTTCTCCACCAAAACTATTTTTTATTTATATAGCTCAATTCTGTTATGTGGACTGGTAACAAGTTCATAACTACGTAGCTGTCACACTTATCCAAACAGAATATTTCATAAATGGTGTAAATTTCTTAGTCTGGCTTTTATGGAAGCTTTAACATTTATGGTGGCGTTGGCTCTTTTATTGGCGAACCCTTTTGTTTAATTCCATTAATACTTGATACTTCATTTTTTTATTTTTCTTGTTCCTTACTTGCATCTTGCTTCTTAGAGTGTTATCAATTCTTCATCACTATCACCCAATCAAACATGCATAAAAAAGGACTACTTTGAGGATGGGGAATTAGCAGTTCTTCAAGCTGTAACTTAATATTCTTAGATATCCTACTTAATAGACTCTATTTGAGTTGTTGTAGAATCAATTTGTGCACAAGAAAATTAGAAGATTGTGAAGCATGTTGTTAGGCCTGAAAGCCTTCATTCAAATGTAAGTGTTGTTCTAAGTCCTACTTTAGCGACTATTTCTGTCCCATTATGCATGTAATAAGTACTGGCGACTGCAGCGTTGGACTTCATTTTATGCTTCCTTTGTGTTAAATGTTGAGTCCAAGACCTTCCTTAAATGATACTTGAGAAGGCATAAAACAGTGGCAGCAGCACAATCTCTTCATTAATTGACGGACCGCTTTGTCACGATCATCTGGACCACCGTGGGCAGTATGAAAGGAAAGAAAAAGGAAGAAGCATAGGTCTTTACACTGTAGGACCCCTGAGCATAGCTCAAAATAGATATCACCCTTTAATCCACAGTAGGGGCATGAAGAAAAGTGGAAAAGGAAGCCGATGAAATTTGATGCAGGGGAATAAGTGCTATACCTGCTCTGAACCTTTTGAAATGAAGATGTATGAAGGAAAAAAAGTAAAAAGATAATTATTGATGTCAGGAATCAGTAAGGAAGAAAGAAGCAGATAAGAGAAGGAAACAAAGATAAGAGGAAACACTCTTGGTTTAGATAGAATAGATTAATTGACTGTATTTTGTGAATACCACAAAGATAAAAGCGTAGATATGCAAACATTAAATAAAAGCACCTGATCTAGCCAAATCTTAATCATTTTGTTTCCCCCTTTGTTTTCTCTGGCAAAAACCTGCAACTGACAGCTGTTTCTTCTAGACACTAGTTCCTATGAGTCATTTCCTCTCAATCACTGCCCATTGTCTGGGTATATGAATAAGATCAGGAACACAAAATTCTGTAGTATATATTCTCTTCTCCTTTTCGTCCAAGTTTTCTTTTATATTCATTGTCTCATTTACTTTTTTTGCTAATCTGATGTACTGTGCATTTTAGGTTTGATTTTTTGCCCTTTTTGAAGATTTAAGCAGAGGAAGAAATAAAAGTTTGCATTCTTATTTTTTTCATCATTAGCTATGTTTTGATTAATTTCTCTATTAAGATTTCATCTAATTTCTATTTTTCTCTTTTTCTTCGTTATATTTCTAAATCCATCAGTCTAGGGTTTTCATGTGAAAATTTCCTGCTGAATAGTCATAGCGAAGCTGTGTTTGTTTAGACTGGAAATGAGAAAAAGGAAAATATAGTGACAATATTTATTGGTTGTTTCAAGTTCATTTATTTCCATTTTTTTTTTCTCACCCCCCCTCTCCTTGTTAACAGGGTGTTTTATACCATATTGATTTACATTCATCTTGCTAAGTTGTGGAAGAATGTAGTCATGTTTTGTTTCTGAGGTTGTGTCTTCCTGTCCATTGCTTTTGTTGTCAGGTTAACTGCTTAGCTTTCAATCCTTTCAACGAATGGGTTGTGGCCACTGGTTCAACAGATAAAACTGTTAAGCTGTTTGACCTTCGCAAGATAACTACCGTACTCCACACCTTTGAGTGTCACAAGTAAGTTTTGTCATCATTCACTATTTGCTGCTCCTGATATGCAAAGTTTATCTGCTATATCCATGAAATTTCAATTTTTGGTATAGATCTTGTTTTCTTGGCATTATAGCACTAAAACCTCTTCTTTGTTGTGTAATGCTAGGGAGGAGGTTTTCCAAATAGGATGGAGTCCCAAGAATGAGACTATACTAGCTTCCTGCTGTCTTGGCCGAAGACTTATGGTGTGGGACCTGAGCAGGTATTTTTTTGTACAACTATTTATTGCACTTTTCATTTCAAGGCTGTCATGGGGGAAGGATATTTGGCTGTAATGGTGGTGGAATGAAGTTTGTCATTTCCATCTACAAGAAATGTTCTGGTGCAGTGATTACCCAATTTCAGTTTTGAGGGCACATGCTTTCCTCTGACATAATAAAAATGGTTTTATTGTTTTATGTCACTTCCACAAACAACCAGTTTTTGTTAGTAGTTGTTGTTAAAGTTTGTCATTGTCTCCCAATGACTTCAGTGGTCTGGTATTGTTATTGAGCAGTGCTCTGGATGTGTCCCATAGTTATAGAGCTTTGACTTGAGTCATGACTTTTGGCCTCTCAGAGGAAGAGGGTATTGTTGCATCCAGGTCTTTCACACCCTGGAATTTTGGAAGATTTAAGTATTGCAGTTGAAACTGAAATTACTGTATTACTTGACTAAATATTGATGAATTTTCTTGCAGAATTGATCAAGAACAAACCCCAGAAGATGCTGAGGATGGCCCACCTGAGTTGCTTTTCATTCATGGCGGTCACACAAGCAAAATCTCTGATTTCTCCTGGAACCCTTGTGAGGATTGGGTTATTGCCAGTGTAGCAGAAGATAACATTTTACAAATCTGGCAGATGGCCGAGAACATCTATCACGATGATGATGATGTACCTGGAGATGATTCTAAAGCTCCATAAGTTTGGATTTAATGGGTTTCTTTCAAGGCTCCAAGAGAACAAAGGAGAACATCAAAGGCTACAGATTGCATCCCATCACTATTTCATTCAGTTTCATGCTCTTTGTGCGACTCTGAAGAAGGAACTTTGCTCCCAGGTGCGGTGACTAAGTATGTTTTCCTCTTCTTTTAAGGATACATAGTTGAGAAGACGTTGGTTTCAGCTTGTTTTCATTGCTTTCTGCTTGTTTTCATTGCTTTCTGCAGGGATGGGCATTACATCACACATGTATCTGACTGCCCAAAATTCTGAAATGTAATGAATGTTAAATAGTATTGTAACACATTCTAGATTTGATCTTCGACTTTAACCGACGCCCATAAGGTAATATGAACTGTATTCGCTGATTTATGGATACATAGGATCCGGTACCAACACAATTGCGAAAACTCGTACCAGTTCCTGAGCAGATCTACCCTCAAGTGATTGAGCAATCTATGCCAGGCTTGAGAACTTCTGGCAAGATCTGGTCTGAAGTCATCCCTGACGCCTCGGAGTAAAATTATAGGCGTCAGACGGGTCTGAAACCGACCGGGTTTCACCTCTGGCGGAATCTCCTGGTACAACCTCCACACCCTTCTCTTGGCTGGAATTGCTGCACGGATTATATCTCTGCAAAGAAACCAAACTTGCTTGTGAATCTTCACTTGCCAGTTTTAGAGCAGGGAGGGGAAAAAGTTATCTTGTTTAATGGGTTTCATTCATTTTTTAATGTAATTAAAAGGGATTAGTCCCATTGTGAGTGTTTTTACTGACACATTTGAACTCTTTATGTACCCAATTGAATAAAGATAAGTTATAATTGTTATATATGGTTGATCCAATACGAAAAATTATTTGGTGCGAAACATGTGAAATGATTATCTCATTTGATCATGATTGGACAGTTCAGATAGTCATTGATTGGACGGTTGAGATTAGGGGTGACATCAAATTGAGCGGTTTGTGAGTAGTTTGAGTTTGGCTCAGTTCGAATCGAAAACTCACGAGCTGACTCATTAACTTAACGAGGGCCCGAGAGGTGGGAGTTGTCTTCGACTCTTCAAGTTCGATTTCTTCCTTTCTTCATTTGTCGTCACCGATCCTTATCACTGTCGAGCTCCTCTGGTTTGCTGCTATGTCTACCTCTGTCGTGGTTGACAGCTGTTTGCCGGCCACCTTCGTCGTAGACTCCTTTACCCCCATGTTGTCTCGGTAGCCACTGCTTTAGCCTCAACTGTCAGCCCCGATGACAACTCCTCACCAGAGCCGCTAGACCCCTTGCAACCCCCCCCCCCCCCTCCTCGTCGTCTTGGCAGAAAACCAAAGACCTAAGTTATGGAATAAATAATTTCCCCCCTGCACGCGCAAAGACATCGTGCGATTTTGTATGTGCGAGATCACAATCATGTGAAAAAAAAACTGTTTTTGAACTCAGGTTATCTCTTCCACATGGCTCTCAAAGAACTCAAATTGTTTGAGGTATTCTCTTAATATTAACTCCACTCTAGTTTTTCGGAAGAACAGATTGGTACCATTTCAGAACTACCGTTGTATGAATCCATGCTTTGAAGAAAAACAAAAATGGGCATACGATTAAGTCATCCAAAACCATTTTTCTTAAACTTTTTCTATGTCTCGATGATCTAGTTTTTTTGTTTGATTATTGAATAAAGTTCATGTAGCTTTTATAATAATTTTATACATAGTATATAGATAATTTTATATAGGGTTAATATACAGAGGTTATGCCTAATTTTATGTAAAATGTATACATGATTTTATATACAATTTATTTGACTTATATTTTATACAAAGTTTTAAATATAGGTTGGAGTTTGAACTCGATTATAATTTTAGGTTCGAGGCTAAGCTCGGCTCGAGTTTGAGTTCAAAATATTTAAATCAAACTCACCTCAAACATAAGCAGGATCGAGCTTGGCTCAGTTCGATGCCACCCCTAGTTGAGATAACCATTGATCATGATCGAATGGCAGATATAGCATTTCGAATATTTCGTACTAAATCCTTTTTCATATTAGATAAGCTCCCAATTGTTATATATTAAGTTAAATAAATATAAAATTTAATTAGTTAATAAAATATTTAAATATTTTATTAAAATAAAAATAATTTATTATTATTTATTTTTAAAAATAATTATTTGGTTATATTATCTCTCTATCTCTCTTAAGAATATGAATTTTAATTGGCTTACTTTACTTGGTTCAAACTTCAACTAGGCTTACTTTATATCTTGTCTCGTTTAACTTTTTTAAAGTGGCTGATTTAATAGCTACGACTCGATCACTTTTATGAATCATGTAAAATTACAAGATTCGGTTCTCTCCAATGTAGAATTTGCCTTCTACCCTCTTCCCTTTTTTTTTTTTTTTTGTCTAATTCTATTGAGAAAAGAAATAATCAACCTGGTTTCATCTCCCTCGCTCTTCTCTTCCGATCTCCACGATTACAAGAAGACGGCTTCCGGCCCTTCTTAAAGAGACTGACGACAAGATCTGTAAATAAAACGGAAACAAGAATTAACTCCCTTGACTGTTAGGTGTTTCTAAATTGAATTCTAGTTTTAAATTGTTGAACGTTTGAACTTTGAACATGTTTTAAATGCTTTACAATATAATTTTTATGTTTTTTCTGAAATGATAATTTTTTGACTCTCAGATATATGTTTACAGTTCTGCTGAGATCATGTCAGTTCAAATTTCTAATACCCATTTGCAGGGTCTAAGAAATTCGTGCTCTTATTTAGAAGCCGAAAAAAAGATCATATCTTTGTGAATAATTTTGACATTTCTTTAAACTGTCCAATGGTCTATGAAATAAACAGAAAGCTGTCTGAAGCTGAATCTCTGAGACAGAGGAGGAGGATATTGATAAATTAGTTATCTTTGAAATGGAAAAGAGAAATTCAAAAAAGAACGTAAGCAATGGGTTCGAGAAGAGAGGATAACGAAGGGGTATTGTGGGAACGCCATTAAACTAGTTGCAGTGTTGATCTCCTTCCGGACAAAAGCATGTGCCCCACTTCTCAAATAATGGACTTCCATCTCTGGCAGCAACAACCGCGCTGAAAAACCCAGCAAAAATAAACAAAAAGGAAAAGGGGAAAACCAGTGCAACGATCTTGACTCCTTTGCTTTCCTATTCTTGAAAATCCATTTTTGTGCACGAATCACTTGTTTCCATCTCTCAGTACAATCTGGAACACTAAGCCGAAAGAAAAAACTGAAGCGCCGTTTTCCCCCGCTACCATCAGGTCGTGATATTGCTAGAGTTGTGCATCTTGGTAATGTAATTTAATGTTACTGCAAATTTCTTTGCTTTAATGCTTGATTGTTGGTTTTTTTCTTTTTTCTGGTTATGTGATAGTATTTTTCTTTGCTTGGATCTGTTTGTCTGCTGGGAATATGTAATAACAATTGGAGAGTCGGATGAACTGATTGTAGGGCTTGTTGATTTGCCTCTACTTTTGTGGGTTTCAGGTTAGATGAAGAAAAATGATGACTTGATGTTATATCACTCTTTTGGGAGGTGCAGTTGTTTCTTCTCAGTTGCTTGTACGATTTCTACTTTTAGACCTTTGGCTGCTTTTCATGTTACTGAGATCTGGTCAATTTAATAGGTACAAATTGTAAAAGTGAAGAATTAGGTGAATTTTTAGAGTGTTTTTGTTCGGAAGTTGCAGAGGACTGTCAATCGGTTCCCAGCTGAGCCCGGTCAGGGCAGGAATTTGAGGGGATTGGTGTTGTGGTATTTCCGCTCACTTCTTACTGCATTCAACAGGGGGGGTGTTGTCGGATTCCAGTGTTTAAAATACCGTCAACCCAAGTCTGCATTCCTCCAGCAGTGTGCAGGAAGGAGATCAAAGTGATGGGTTCTTATTGGTTGATTTTCGTAGCTTTCTCCCTTCTGTATATTTATCTTGGAGAGGCTCAAATGAAACCTGTTTTTATCAATTGTGGTGCAAACTCTAGTGTCGTTGTCGATGATAGAACTTGGTATGGAGACTTATCTTTTCAGAACTTGAGTGTCAGTTTCCCGGGGTCTGTTGCATCAACTGCTTCTGCCAATGGAATCTCTATTTATGAAGATTTATATAAAACTGCTCGAATATTCAATCAGAGTTCCAATTATACCTTCAAAGTTGTCTCTGGAAGTTATTACCTTCGGCTTCATTTCTTTCCATTCCCTTTAGAGAATGTTGATGTGAATGATTCGTTCTTTGATGTAACAGCGAATAATCTCAAACTTCTTACTCAATTTAGTGTGACAAATGAGATTTCTCATAAGAATTCATACTTGCAAAGTGTGGAGAGTAATTCGACCGTTTCCTCTTTGATGAAAGAGTACTTTCTTGATGTGGGAATGGATGGAATTGTGGTTAGGTTTGTTCCCAATAAGGGGTCCTTTGCTTTTGTTAATGCCATTGAGATTATACCTGTTCTGGATAAATTATTCCTGGACTCTATTAGTAAAGTGGGTGGAAGCGGTGGCAACTTTTCTTTGAGTGATAAAGGGATCGAAACCATGTATAGACTGAATGTTGGGACGTCCGAAGTTGAACCTACTCAAGATCAAGATCTGTGGAGAATGTGGGAAAACGATCATCCTTATATGTTTACTGTGGCTGCTAGTGAAGTTTTAAGTAACAAGTCCAACATTAGTTATGCCTCCAATGAGAAGCATTTGGTTGCTCCTCTTTTTGTGTATGAAGATGCAAGGACTATGACTAATGCTGCTGAAGTATCAGAGAAGAGAATTAACATATCATGGAAATTTGAAGTGCATCCCAATTTTGATTACTTAGTCCGGCTACACTTCTGTGAGCTATACTATGATAAACCTGGCCAGAGGATATTCAGGATTTACATAAACAATCGAACTGCTGCTGACAATGTTGATGTGTTTGTAAAGGCTGGAGGGAAGGACAAGGCATTTCACCAAGATTATGTTGATTCAGTGTTGCAGAATGTTGACACTCTCTGGGTTCAACTGGGGCCTGATATTACTGCCGGTGAATCTGGCACTGATGCACTTTTGAATGGGTTGGAGATTTTTAAAGTTAGCAGAAGTGGGAATCTTGCTCATGTTTCAGGAAGATTTGATTCTGAGGGCAAACACTCAAGTGGTAGAAGGGGTATTCTATGGGGGATCATTTGTGGAGCTGTTGTTCTTGTTTGCATCGTTTCTGCTTTATGTGCTTTCTTCTTCTGTTGCAAACAGAAAAGAAAAACAGCTCAAGCAAAAAGTCAGCCTTCAGGTTGGCGTCCACTGTTTCTTCATGCAACACTTGGGAGCACTACAGATGCTCGATCTAAATTTCCCCATAGTGCAAATGGGTCCATGGCTACAACGAGACTTGGCAGGAGATTCACCATTCCAGAGATCAGAACTGCAACTAAAAACTTTGATGAATCACTGATAATTGGCACTGGAGGTTTTGGTAAGGTTTACAAGGGTGAGATTGAAGATGGGACGCTTGTGGCTATCAAGCGTGCCCACCCACAATCCCAGCAAGGGTTGAGGGAATTTGAAACCGAGATAGAGATGCTATCAAAGCTTCGTCACAGGCATCTGGTCTCCATGATTGGCTACTGTGACGAACAGAATGAGATGATCTTAGTCTATGAATATATGGCAAACGGGACTGTAAGGAACCATCTGTTTGGTACTGATCTTCCTGCTCTCTCATGGAAGCAGAGGTTGGATGTGTGTATTGGTTCTGCTCGTGGGCTCCATTATCTTCACACAGGGGCCGAGGGAGGAATAATTCATAGGGATGTTAAGACAACTAACATATTATTGGATGAAAATTTTGTCGCAAAGGTGGCAGACTTTGGCCTATCAAAGACAGGCCCTACACTGGACCAGACCCATGTAAGTACTGCAGTGAAAGGAAGTTTTGGCTACCTTGACCCTGAGTATTTCCGTAGGCAGCAATTAACAGAGAAATCAGATGTTTACTCATTTGGTGTAGTGCTTTTTGAAGTGATTTGTGCACGGCCAGTTATAAACCCCAGCTTGCCCAAAGATCAGATCAACCTTGCTGAGTGGGCTATTAAATGGCAAAGACAGGGATCACTGGAGACCATTGTGGACCCCCAGCTTCAAGGTTCCTACTCTTTGGATTCTTTGAAGAAGTTTGGGGAAATTGCAGAGAAATGCTTGGCTGACGAAGGGAAGAACAGGCCCACTATGGGTGAAGTCTTGTGGCACTTGGAGTATGTGCTACAGCTGCAGGAAGCTTACACATGCAGTAACGACGGAGACTCGTTTACAAGGTCAGAGGTCAAATACACCAATACTCTCCTTGGTGCACCAATGACTGTAATAGAAGAGAGTCGAAGTTCATTAGGTGAGGAGGACTGCATGGTGTCAAAAGGTGATGAGGGTGAATCAGATACTATGACAAGGATTCGTTCAGAGGATGCAACCAGAGGGGTGGATTTTTCACAGGTTGTTCATCCTCAAGGCAGGTGAGTGGCAGAACAGAACTGTATGAGTCAAAGTCCCTCCATATCTGTTATCCATCTTTATAATCTGTAGAGTGTTTTGGAATGTGACTTATCTTTCTATGCGCTTGAAATTTTTTCTCCTGAAAAGCTTTGAAATATTGGGATTGTTCAGTGATATTCATACTCCGTCATCGATGCAGCTCTTAAGATCATTTGTTTGTAATGTGTTTGCTGGGGTTATTTATATTGGAGGGAGGTAGGGGCTCTTGATGGAAGGACCTATTAAATGGTCATAGATTTCTCTCCTTGTATTGATTGACACTTTTCCTCAATGCAGTTTTTATGAATGTACATTATTTTTACAATGGCTCAATTGATGTTTGTGACTTCCTTCTTCAGTTGAATCGATTTAGTTCACATTGAATTAGGAGAAGAGTAGACTGATCCTCTGGCTCTTTAATTGAAGAGGTTTGATATATGTTCTTTGACCCTCATCTCCTCAGGGAAGGTGGAGAGTCCCGTTGTGAGCATCCCTTTCACCTCTAAAACAGTTTGCTTTTGAGAGATTGGGAGGCTTCTACCCTCTCTTCTACATCATGGGATAGGGTCCCCCCTCCCCTCTCTCCTCCACCCGTTTACGAAGAAATAAGGGTGGTAAGGTAAGAAGCTAGACTTGTCCTCTTGTCTTGACCATGACTGGAAGGACGGGGAACTGTCCCCTTGTATCTCCATCAAGATAAGGGAGGAATAAACTAAGAGCAATTCCAATCTAATGTAAACGAGGACGGGTTAAACGAGGACTCGCCCGACACTCTAGAGTGTGAGATGCGGTCCGACACATGGACGTTACATCTAGGGTTAACGTCAGTTCGCCCCGGGGGCTGGATTTGCTTCTTCACTCGTACTCGCCGGGCGCTATTGTTCACCTGGTCTTTTAAGCCCAGGGGAGCACAGGTAAAAAAGTTGATCAAATTCAGAATAACAGTTTGGGGTCTGTAAAATTCTAGTACATCTCTGCAGAGTGCTCGGCATCTGCTCTTCCTCGCAATAATGCCTCCCAAATCTGCTAAATCCAAGGAAGCCCCGTCCGAGAGGCCAATCTTGGGTCGATTCTCTTCTCACCTGAAGATCGGAATTGTATGTTTCGATTTTATCTATTGTTTCTGGGTAGTTATTATACATGAATACCTATGCCTTCAGTGTTTCTCAACCTAGCTAAAATTACATCAGAATTCAGTCATTTTCATGTTCTTTCTGCAGGCTTCTGGGAAGTACAGGCAGGAAGGAAAAACTTACATTGTGCAATCCAGTGGTGGGAAGAAGTAAGCTTCTGAAAGTGGTTTATACGACTCACACAGGCTTTCACCCCTCTCCGAGCAAGTCCAGTATGAATATATGGCTTTTCTTACATCGCTCGAATATTGATTTGGCCTTCTGCCTCCATTGTTATCCTAAATTGTATGTAACACTATCAGACTCGCTATACGGATTAAATTTACTCCGATAGTTTGAAAAAGATCATATCTCAGTCCCCCCGAGATTTTCTTTCTTTCAATCATTCTTTCCTGCTAAATTCTCAACTTTTTCAATAAGAATTTCAAGGCCAAAAATTTTATTTTCTAAATAATAGAAAGCATTCGTTGAAACACATGTATTCATTAGAATAAAGGGATAAATATTAGATTTTGCCCTGCAGGTTGTGGATGGAAGGAAAAAAAAAAAAACCAGTTGTTCGGATCATGGACTAGTTTCCCTGAACTCGACATGTACTAAACCCGATCTGTGGAGTTTTATAGCTGTAATGCCCTTAAAAAAAATGGATGAATGATATATATTTTTAGCAAAACAAAGGTAGAAGCTTCTGCGAGTCACGCTGGTTCATCGTCCCAGCAATAACTTCCCATACTTCAGTGTTCATAATTGAATGTTTTGGGTTGATTTTAAATACATTTAGTCCCACTGCCGCAATGAAAATCGATCCGGATTTCCTTCCGCAGTGGAAGAACTACCTCGCGCATTGATTATAGACCCATCATCATCTACAGAATTGTATCCATTCTTCTTCGGATTAATTGTAGCAGGAGGAGGTAGCCACTGCAAGAGAGGGAAGACAAGAATATTTCATGGGAAAATGCAACGTGTTCTGCAGTACATCTGCACCTCGGCTCATGCACGCAGTTTGAACTCAATAAAATGGACGACATGCCATAAGAAGCAGCATGATTTCTGAATTGTCTCTGAACGGCTAACTTTCCAAACTATAATACGATCATGTACCGGCATATAGCTCTCATTTGCGAAAGAGATCGGAATGATTTGATCAGTTTCAGCTTTAACTAACGAAGATATCCTATATTCGTATTTAGATTTGGAGATAGTAAAAGTACTGGAAATTGATTAGCAACTTCAATCATTAAGGTTTCGGGACCATGAACAGATAGATCAGCTAAGGCCTTTCCTTCTGTTCCGAAAGTTCAAACAGGATAATCTTTCAGTTAGGATAGTACTTTCGGATTTTCCTTCATCCCCATTTTTTCTCAGTTCGATATTTGAAATCAGCACCATTCAGATAATGTGTAATCTACATCAATTCCGAAGTATTCTCTCTAATGGCCAATATAAATTCGGGCAGTCTTTCCTGTTTCCACACCACTGAATCGACTCTTCGTCTCCCCAAAAATGGCTGCTTTGAGACTTCTCTTCCTTTTCTCCCTTTCTCTCCTCGCCGTCTCCGCCTCTTCCAGGTCCCTTACAGCCTCTTCGCCCTCCGCAACCAAATCCCGAAATGTCACGTACGTCTGCGACACAGCTAGGTACCTCGGCCTGGGACTCAATATGAACGATTACTCCTTCTGCAACAAATCTCTTCCGTTCTCTCTCCGAGCCAAGGACTTGGTCGATCAGATGACACTCGAAGAAAAGGCCCTGCAGCTAGGCAACACGGCTTTCGGAGTAGCCAGGCTTGGCCTTCTTTCCTACGAGTGGTGGTCTGAGGCTCTTCATGGCGTCTCCAACGTCGGCCCCGGAACTCGTTTCGATAAAAACATCGTTCCCGGTGCAACCAGCTTCCCCACACCCATCCTCTCCGCTGCTGCATTTAACGAGAAGCTGTGGAAAACCATCGGCCAGGTAACAGTCGATGACGGATATTTTACATTCACTGTGACATTTGTTTCCTCCATTAATAGTCCTCATTCCATAATGCCGCCGTTCTTCCTATACTGCAGGTTGTCTCTACAGAAGCGAGGGCCATGTTCAATCTTGGCATGGCTGGACTGACGTACTGGAGCCCTAACATTAACGTGGTGAGAGACCCCAGATGGGGAAGAGCCATAGAGACACCAGGAGAAGACCCATATGTGGTGGGCAGATACGCAGTAAACTACGTCCGAGGCTTGCAGGATGTCGGGGGCTACGAGAACGTCGACGACTTGAACTCGAGACCCCTAAAGGTCTCCTCTTGCTGCAAGCATTACGCTGCTTATGATGTCGATGCCTGGATGCAGGTGGATCGTTACCATTTCGATGCCAGAGTACGTAATTTCTCCGCAAGTCTTTCCTTTCTCTGCTACTAAACTACAGTTCATCAATGGAATCAGAGACTGATTTTTAATTACGCAGGTTAGCGAGCAAGACATGGTGGAGACCTTCCTGCGTCCTTTTGAAATGTGTGTCAAGGACGGTGATGTTAGCTCTGTGATGTGTTCTTACAACAAAATCAATGGCGTCCCGGCTTGTGCAGATAACAGACTTCTTTCTGAGAAGATAAGAGGAGAATGGGATCTTCATGGTTACATCGTCTCCGACTGTGATTCCATCGAAGTCATGCTCCATGGCCACAAATGGCTCGGCGATGTACCAGAGGATGCAATTTCGCAAGCACTCGAAGCTGGTTTATCTAAATTCACTCAAATCCATTATTAGACTTCGTTTATAAAATCTATTTGTTAAAACGACTAACTGCTTCATTATCAAATCTTTTACAGGTTTGGATTTGGACTGTGGCAGCTTCTATCCGAACACAGCCGTCTCTGCAGTGGAGAGTGGAAGAGTCAAGGAAGAAGAGGTCGATAAGGCCCTGAAAAATCTCTACGTAGTCCTGATGAGGCTCGGGTTCTTCGATGGAAGCGTCGGCAACTACGAGTCGCTGGGGAAGGACGATGTTTGCAGCAAAGAGAGCATCGAGCTCGCAGCACAAGCAGCAAAAGAAGGAATCGTTCTTCTCAAGAACAACGAAACACTGCCACTGGACCTGAAGAAACTGAAAAAGATCGCCCTGGTTGGCCCTCACGCAAATGCAACCGACGCTATGATCGGAAACTATGCCGGTATCCCTTGCCACGTAGTCTCCCCTCTTGATGCTTTCTCCCAGATCGTAACTGTAGATTATCAGATGGGTTGCGAAGACGTGCATTGTCGCACTGAGAGACTGATTTACCAGGCAGCCATGGCTGCGAAGCACGCGGACGCTACCATCATTTTTGCCGGTTTGGATTTGAGCGTAGAGGCCGAGAGCTTAGATCGGACTGATCTTTGGCTTCCGGGTTACCAGAACCAACTCATCTCGGAGGTTGCTGCTAGTGCCGCTGGCCCTGTTGTGCTTGTGATTTTCACCGCTGGCGGAATCGACATTTCTGCCATTCACAACAATCCTAAGATTGCTGCTATTGTTTGGGCCGGTTATCCTGGTGAACAAGGAGGCAATGCCGTAGCTGATGTCGTTTTCGGCAACTATAATCCAGGTCAATTTAATTCTTGCTCTTCGTTCTGAAATTTTAGCTTTTTAATTCATTGCTCATGGATTTTAGATCATTTGCAGGCGGGAGACTGCCTCTTACCTGGTACTACGGCAATTACACTGATGAGCTTCCGATGACATCCATGCAACTGAGACCAGACGACGAGCTGGGTTACCCAGGAAGAACTTACAAGTTTTTCAACGGCTCTGTGGTCTACCCATTTGGTTATGGTCTCAGCTACACCACTTTTGCTTACACCCTAAACTCTGCAACTAGATCCTACCGAACAAAACTGAGTTCGCGTCAACACTGCGTTGCCATGAACCATACCGACGAGGCCATCGTCCGACCATGCCCAGCCATGCGAATTGATGACTTGAGCTGCAACGACTCGATTGAATTCGAGATCGAGGTCGCGAATACAGGAAAGGTAGACGGCCCTCATGTCCTGCTCGTCTACTCCGTCCCTCCGGCAGGCCTCTTGTTTGCTCCGGCGAAGCAGGTGGTTGGGTTTGAGAGGGTGTTTGTGCCAGCCGGTGGCAGCGTAAAGACCAGCTTCAGCTTGAATATTTGCAAGAGCTTGAGCGTCGTGAAGAATTCTGGGTACATTGTTCTCCCATCTGGCGAACACACCATCGTTGTTGGTGATGGAGAACAGTCCATCTCCTTCCCAGTGCAAGTTATTTATGAGTAGAGGTTTTTCTTTCTTAGTTTTATAGCAAAACAACTAGTATGGATCATGAGATGAAGAGATGTTACATGGTAGAAGCAGAATAAATAGAAAACCTCTTTCTATTTCTCTTCACAATTTCTCTTGTAATAAATCAATCCCTTCTATTTCAAAAGAAGCAAGCAGCTAGCAGTATCCACAGTTGTTTCTGTCATAATATACATAAACGAGAGAGAAGATGATAAGGACAGAGAGGGTGAGAAAAGAGGATCTTTAAGATCTAATAATTTACAAGAAGCAAATATGTTTCTGTCATAATATACATAAGCGAGAGAGAAGATGATAATTTACAAGAAGCAAATACAGAGTAAACACTGTACATCCCTACTGAGACAAAGCACTTGTGTTGAAGACAAGGAGGGCACCTCCTAAGAGAAGACCAGCAAGAGTAACTGCCCAAATCAAGAGCCCTGTGGTTCCTGCATTAACCCATCAAAGAAGTTCAGAAAATAGTTCGGTAACTTCATCTTCAGTGGAGAATTTTTACCTCCTACATAGACATCACCACTGGGTGACCATTCATCAGGTGAGTAAATAGGACTGTAGATCAAAGAAACAGGATTACCCTTTCAGAAAAATACTATCAAAACCCATAGTAATTATTGAACAAAGGTTCATCTCCCCAGTAAGAGAGCTGTTTGAAGTTTGAGGGCTTTTTACCTGTATCCATCAACATTGGCACCATATTTGTTTACAAATTGGTATACACCCTTCCCCTGCATCATCAATTACAAAATCAAACCCATTAAACACCGGAAAGGAATCATCATTTCTCATTATTGAAGATGTAGATGAAAAGATGAGAACCTTGCCCTTCCTTCCTGATGCATCAAGACCCTCTTTCAAGGACATGCCTCCCCCAGGTCCTGAAAGAGGAAGTTCATATTCCCATTTCAGTGATCACCAAAACACAAACAGAAAAAGCAGGATTTGCACCCTAAACCCTAAACCCAGGTCCTGAAAGAGGAAGTTCATATTCCCATTTCAGTGATCACCAAAACACAAACAGAAAAAGCAGGATTTGCACCCTAAACCCTAAACCCAGGTCCTGAAAGAGGAAGTTCATATTCCCATTTCAGTGATCACCAAAACACAAACAGAAAAAGCAGGATTTGCATAACTATCGTGAAGATCTAAAACAAAAAAAAACAAAAAAGAAAAAAAAAAGAAAAAAAAAAAGAAAAACCCATTTCAGGAATCACCAAAACTTGAAATGAAAATTAGGCTTTGTATGGATCTAGAACTAGAGATAAAAAAAAAAAAGGGAGCAGTATCGCATTGGCAGCAATCAGGATTGGACTCCATAATCGTCGCTGAGTGCAGAACTAAATAATCCCCCACATAAAGGATTAAAAACTAAGCTTTAGTTCAAAACCCCCATTTTATTTCACTTCTGAAGGGAGTACTATCACTGACCGTAAGGTTGTGAAGTCTTGATCTTCTTCTTGCCACCACTGGCCTCGATCTTAAAAGAAGAGGGTCTTGCCAGGGAAGGCAAGCCTCTGACGACGAACTTCTCTGACAAGGGAGAGGGCTTGAGAGTCAAGGACGACATGACAGAGGCTGCCATTTCTGCTCCGCCGAACACCCAATTAGCTCTTCTCCTTCCTTACTCTCTGTGATCTCAGCTGCCAGCAGAAAGGCAATGGAAGAATGCCAATTAGACCAGAAGAGTCGATGTCCGCCTGACAAGTGGCAGTAAATATGCGGGTAAAACTAGATAGGGAGCGCCTCTTTATCCTTGCTTCCCGTAATATTTTTCGCACCAAATGACTTTTTCGTGTCGGATAACTTTCTCTTTCTAAATTATATTTAATGTACAAATAATAATGCTCCAATAATGTAGTATATGACCATTTGTTATGTACTAATGCAACATTAACTTAAATTACTTGGTTAGATGATGATCCAAAGGAAATTGTCACTTAGATGCCTCCTAAACGCCACACTAGCAAAAGGAGGTGGCACTGACAATTGGAGTTATAGAAAAACTCTACCAAAAACAAGATGTAGCACTATGGATAAGGTGAAGTGTCATACTCTCCTCTGGGACCCATGCGACGACTTTCCCTTCTTCGGCACTTCCCTCTCTTTCCCTCATCCCTCAAATCTCATAAACGAAGTCTCGGCCTTCGTCGACGGCCGGATCAATTGGAAAGAAACCCCGAATACTCACGTTAGGTCAATTCTCAATCCAAAGGGGGTTAAAGGTTCATAGGTCTCTTAATTATTTTTTCAAATTAATAAAATATAAAAAATTAAGGTATTTTATTCAAATCTGATAAATAAATAAAAAATTAAGGGACTCAAGTTCATACTCCTCTTTCCTCTTCAAAAGAAGGGTGATGTTTAAAAATGTCTTTTTATTTATAAGCCAGTCATTAATTCAACTATATTTACAAAAATACCATTACCTCTACTTTATCATTAACAATGATAAAACAAAAAAAAAATCTAAAATAAACTTAAAACATCAATAAAGGAGAGAAAATTTTAAAATAAGAAAAAAAAATTAAATTATTTAATTTAAGCTTAATTTTTAGATTATAAATATATATTTAACTTAGATGGAACTTATTTTATAGGGGTGGCATCATATATATATGTTCAAGTTTAGTTTGATCTGAATATTTTAAACTCGAGTTCGAGTTTAGCCTCGAACCAAAAATTAAAATTGAATTAGAGACCAAATTTTTTAACTAAGTTTGAATCTGAACTCAAGTCGGGTTCTAGCTCTAACTTATATTTAAAATTTTTAAAAAATTATAAAAATAAATATTATAATTAATTGAAAAGTATCACATAAGAATCCAAGATATTGCAATAGAGCATACAAACAACTTCGTCAATAATGTATATTACAAACAATAACATTAGATGTCGAATGACCAAAAAGGCTAAACCATCAATGGTCTTTGAGGTTTGAAATAACTAAGAGTAACTATTAATCAACTACAGAGAGAATTAACGAGAGTAATTAAAATAAAAGGTATTTTTGTAAAAAAAAATTATACTAATTAGTCCGTTCATGAGCTAACAAATCAAGTTTGGGATATTTTGAATTTTAAATTTTATTTCAAGTTTAAACTCGAATTGAGTTCAAATAACAGTTGAACTGAACTAGGTTTTTTTAGCGAGTTTAAACGGTTTAGGAACCAAATGGGCCGATCCATAAACCCGTATTCCGTAAATTTCTTGGCGTCAGACTCTGTTTTCTTCTCGTTTAACCCGAAAATTCCAGAAAAGTCCAGAGAAGAGACTGTAGATGGCAATTTGCTTTCTGTAGTTTTCTGCGGTCTTCGTCCAGAACATTCTTTCTCACAGGAAAGGACTCGAAGGCTCCAGATTTTGTTTGAAAGCCGCGCGCATCTTCGCCTATAAATTCTCTGAAGCTGTAGCGCTTCTCCTCATCGAAAGGTTTCGTGAATCTATATTCAGCGCGCTACTTCAACAAATCGACCCATCGTTTATCTTTCTTTGCAGTCAATCAGCTTTTAAGAGGAGTTGTAGAGAGAAATGTCGATTATTCCAAGCTTCTTCGGCAGGCGATCTAACGTGTTCGACCCCTTCTCCCTAGATGTCTGGGACCCATTCGACGGTTTCCCTTTCACAAATTCCATCTCCGCTCCTCGTCCCTCTGATCTCGCCAACGATGTCTCTGCCTTCGCCGGCGGCCGGATCGATTGGAAAGAAACCCCGGAAGCCCACGTCTTCAAAGCCGATCTGCCGGGCCTCAAGAAGGAAGAAGTAAAGGTGGAGGTTGAAGACGGGAGAGTTCTTCAGATTAGCGGAGAGAGGAACCGAGAGGCAGAGGAGAAGAACGATAAGTGGCACCGCGTGGAGAGGAGCAGCGGCAAGTTTCTGCGGCGATTCAGGTTGCCAGAAAACGCAAAGGTGGATCAGGTGAAGGCGGCGATGGAGAACGGAGTGCTCACTGTCACGATGCCTAAAGAAGAAACCCCCAAGCCTGAAGTGAAAGCCATTGAAATCTCTGGCTAAGCTTTTTATGTACATGATTAGTTTGTTTCAAATAAAAAACTGTAGTTGATTTTGTTTTTCATTCATCCTCTGATACACGATCATGTGATGCTGTTCGAGCTCGGTGATCTCTGTGCTCCTGTAAGTTTACTGTATTATCCAGTTTTTAATAAAAATAAATAACAAAACTACCCAATTTGACCGATTAACGAAAGTCTGCTTTCACTACTCACATAGCGACATGTCATCATGCCACGCCGACATGGTAATTTGATGACATACCGTTAGACCTTTTAAGGTGTTGACGTGGCATGATGGCGTGTGGGCATTGGTCCTTTATCTCTCAGCACTCCCCATGTTGGGGTGAGAGTACACCACGAATTCTCAACTTATGTATAATATTTTTTTATAAAATAACACATAATCTAATATGCTTTTATCTTCTACCGCTCTGTATCGGGGCGGTTAGTCAACTTAACTTGAAATCCGATACGAAGATTCTTTATCAGTTGAAGTTGTTAGTGAAGTGGCATAATTTCGAGATATTATATCGACTTTTATGTAGAATGATAAATGATGGTTATATTTTATTACTTTTGAGCATGTGTCGTTCATTTGTTTATTTGCAACAAAATATTTTCTTTGTGCTTTTTGGAGGATATGCTAAACTTGTAACTTGATGATTTTAATATTAAAGGCACGAACTCGTTATTTGAATAATCTTTCTTTTAGGTTATTAATAAAGTTATATATGTATTTATTTATTATTTTTGTTTAATTTTATTACTATTTCATATCTGGTAAATGAAATATAATTAAAGTATGTATTTGATTAATTAATTACTTTTAATTTTGTGAAAATATATTATTAATTAATATCATATAAAAAATCTATCTTATGTTATTAATATAATACTTTTTTATTTATTAATCATATTTATTTTTTATTTACTCTATTGTATTATTGATTTAATAGTGGTAATTAAAATATTGTTAACTCAAGTATTTGGTTTAATTAACTCATTTTTATAATTAATAAAATCAATGATTTTAAATTTCGAAGATGAAGATCGGGTAGATGCATGAGATGAAGATGAAGATCAAATTTTCAGTTTGTTGACTAACCCCCCCATAGGGCACACTCCGTCTTTTGTAGGTAGTATATTGATCAGCATTGCTCCGAAATGTCTACCTCCACCATCGTCCCTCTACATGACAACGATTACTATATGACATTAATGGGGGGGGGGGGGGGGTTAGTCAACAAACTGGAAATTTGATCTTTATCTCATGCATTTACATGATCTTCATCTTCGAAATGGGTGTTCGTGTGGACAAGTTCATGTCTACTGGAAAACAATTTCCAGTGTTAGTGCCCCCAAATGAGGAAAACACAAAAACTAAAATAATTAGTATCTTGTAAAGTATACTTAATTAAAATATAATACTTAAATATCAAATTAGGTAAAATAAACATTATTACTACACGAATAACTAATTTAATGTATAACTAAAATATATTAATGTACTAATTAATTTAATTATATATTATATTAGTTAAAGATTTCTGTTTATTGTACATTAATATTGTAATTACGTGAGTCAATTAACTGTGCACGTGATTAATCATAAAAAATAAATAAATAACTCTAAAAATAAAATAAACGAATATAATACATTTAAGTTATTAATTTATTGATAATATATGGTGTTCTTTAACATAAAAAGTCATGATTAAACAGGAAAAATCTATCAAATACTAACTTTAACACACTATATATTTTTACATATTAGTAATTAAAAATATTTTTCCATTAAATATAAAACCTTTGATTTTATTAATTATAAAAATAAATTAATTAAACCAAGTGTTTGAGTTAACAATAATTTAATTAACACTATTAAATCACTAATACAATAGAGTAAATGGGGAAATCGAAATCAAAATCAAAATTGAAATGGGGAAATCGAAATCGAAATGGGGAAATCAAACAAAATCGGAAGGTATTTTGGGGAAAAGGAGAATAGCGAGAGAGAGAAGGGAGTAAGAGGCTGAAAGGGAGAAGAGAGAGAAGAAAGGGAGGTCGAGAGGGAGAAGAGAGAGAAGAGAGGGAGGCACGGAGATGAGAGAGGGGGTGCGAGAGAGAGGGCGAGTTCGAGAGAAGACCGAAAGACGGAGGCCGGAGACGAGAGGGAGCAGAGACAGAGGCCGGAGAGGAGAGTCCGAGAGAAGACAGGGAGCAGAGACGTCGGGGGCGCAGGGAGACGAGAGAGGGGGTGCAGGAGAGAGGGAAGAAAAAATGAAAATGAGGATGCGCGAGAGAGGGGAAAAAATGGTCGCTAGTTCGAACCCACACACATCCTTCATCTGAATGAATGGCAAAAAGGGTCGGAAACCACTTGAATTTTTTTATAACGTGGAGATGAAGGACCGCTTCATCCCCAACATCCAGATGAAATGTCATCTGCGCTCCACTAACGACTTCAACTGATGAATGACATAATGCGGTTGATCTTCATCTCAGACTTTAAGTTGACTAACCCCACCCCCCCCCCCCCCCCCCCCCCCCCCCCCAATAAGTTTTATTAAGTTCCTCCGTCATGGAATCCCAATCATTGACATATTTGATATTTTTTACGGGCTATTAATTTCCTCCATTATAGAATCCCAACCGTTGACATATTTGATATTTTTTACGGGGTATTAAGTTCCTTAGTCATGGAATCCCAACCGTTGACATATTTGATATTTTTTACGGGGTATTAAGTGTCATGGAATTTGATATTTTTGACAAGGACAAATAAATAATGGTATGAGGCCACATCTCCTTCAATAATAGTATCTCATCAAAATAGACACAATAACAGTAACTGAAATGGGCTTAGGCCCATATAACACAAACAAAAATAATCCTTATAAAATGACCTATGAAATAATCCAATGCAAGTAAAGTATTTGTACCAAATAATATGTTGAATAAGGAATAATCTGTCAATTCTTCAAAGTAATAATCCAACAAGAGAAAAAATTTACAGAGTCGCACCAACTCAAATAGGAGACCAATATATCCGAGTCGCGGCATAAATATGTATAAGCTTTGGTCCAGATACTTATACCGAGGCAGAAAATAAGTGGCCCGAGTCAGGTGGACCCACATCGGGTTGACCCGAGCGAGTTGGCCCAAACCATTGCATTAACCCGAGCGGAACAAAATAGAGTTTGGCGCCAGCCCGCTGGGTTAACCCCGCCGATCCGAGTTGGGCAGAATAGGCGTGGCCCGGATTTAATCCGAGGCTTCCTAACTTGGGAAGAATTTAATTTTCAACATCTTCTTCTCTTCCCTAATGTCGAAGGACTCTCGACAGAAATAGTACAAAAACGACAACAAGATCCTAGCGCTCGGGAAACTTGGCAAGAATAAGATATTCACCATGGAAATGCACTGGATTCAATTCGGTTTCCGAACTCATGAAACACTTTAAAACGGTAGCAGTCGTCGTCTTCCTCCCTGCTTTTGAACAGAGTAGAGTCGGCGATGAGAGGAGTTTCTGGAATAAGAAATAAAACAAAAAAAATAGCAGCATGTATAATTAGCATTAGCGATTTGGAAATAAGGCAGCGAAGGAAAGACAACTTCCAAATAAATAGAGTGAGAAACATCGACAGAATATTACGGTGGAAATACCATGGACCAGGCTGGAAATACTATGTTGTTAATCAGAGACAGCTAAGAATCAGGATGGCTTCGAACTGAGCCGGCTCGCGAGCGGCTCGAGCTCGGCTCCGTTCGATTCGTTATCTCTCGAGTTGGAGCTTCGAAATCGGCTCGTTTAAATTAACGAGCCGAGCTCGACCGAAGCCAGGTTCGGTTCGTCGGCTTGCGAGCCTGCTCGAGGTGAGTCGGGATCGGTATTAGGATCGGGATTGGGATCGAGAGCAAGGGAGCGGGATCAGGAACGAGAGTGAGAGCGAGGGGGGGATAATTTTTCCTCCCCTCGTCACCGCCGAGCCCCTCACGTTGGCTGTTGTCGTCGTCGACAGCTGCTAGTCGGCCGCCTCTGTCGCCATCCATTCGATTTCTTCCTCTACTCGCCGCCGCTTCCGTTGTCGCCGTCATCCCCGACAACAAGTCCTCTCTGACGCCGTAACCCCCTTCCCTCTGCATCATCTCAGCGGAAAACCAGATCTAGTAAGTTCAGGGGAGAAATTAGCGGAGAAATAATTTTCCCCCACCCCCATGCGAAGATGATTTTGCACGTGCGATTTCGCATGTGCGAGATCATAAAGTAAAAAAAAAAAAAAAATTCCTTAAAACTCTCCTTCCTTATAGCTCTTGAACAAATTAAAAATACATTTTATAGAAATAACTTTCGATGAACTATTAGGGGGGGTTAGTGCACATGACTCAGGACATGATCTTCATGCGCATTATGCAGTTCATGTCCTGATGTCGTTAGGGGGCGCCGAAATTCATGTCATGTACATGAATATACATGAATCACGAGTTCATGTCTCAAGAGTAACGAGCGGAAAGTGCTTTCCGCCCGATTTTGAGAATCATCTACATGACTCTCGCGCGGGCTCTCTCTCAGCGAGCGGTGCTGTCTCTCGGGGGGCTCTCTGCCGTTTCATTTCCACAGCCTTCTCTCGGTGTTGCCACAGCCCTCTCTCGTTCCGGAGCCCTCTCTCGGTGTTGCCGCAGCCCTCTTTCGTTCCGCAACCGTCTCTCGTTCCCGCAGCCCTCTCTCGGTGTTGCCGCAGCCCTCTCTCGTTCCGTCGCCGGCCGTCGCCGTTGCCTACTAGCCCGTCCCCGTCGCCATCGTCGTTGCCCGCCGTCGCCTACTAGCCCGTCCCCATCGCCATCGTCGTTGCCCTTTGGCTAGCAGCTGAGGAAGATGACGATGGTTTAATTATTTTTATTTATAAATAATTATTTTTTATTTATAAATAATTATTTTTATTTATAATTAATTATTTTTATTTATTTAATATATTTATTTTACAGTTACTATATTAAAATAGTGATTTAATAGTCATAATTAAAATATTGTTAAAATAAATATTTGATAAATTATTTTTGGCATAATTATCCGATTGCTATAGTTAATTAAACCAATAGTTTTAAATTTTGTGATAATATATTAATAATTAATAATACATAAAATATATTATGTACAAATATATAGTGTGTTAAAGTTATGATTAGATCATTTTTTTCTCTTAAATTATTCATTTTTAGGTTAAAGTATATCATATGTTATTAATAAATTAATAACTCAACGTATTACTTTCGTTTTTGTTATTTATAATGTTATTTATTTATTATTTGTAATTAATCATGTAGTTATTTCATTGGCTCATGTAATTACCATATTAATGTATAATAAAATATCTAATTCAATTAATAAATATATTAGTATATTTAATTATACATTAAATAATTTATTCGTGTAGTAATAATGGTTGTTTTACCTAATTTGGGGTTTAAGAATTATGTTGTAATTAAGTATACTGTAAAGGTTTAGAAATTCTCTTGTTTTTTATGTTTTTCTCATGTTGGGGCACTAACACTGGAAACTGTTTTCCAGTGCACATGAAGTCGTCAACACTAACACAAATTCTTACCTGATCTTCATGTACATGACATGACATGATCTTCATGTTGGACATGACTTGATCTTCAAGAATCCACTTTGGGGCACTAACCCCCCCTTAGTATCTCATTTTTTTGTAAACATTTTTCTAATTAAAAATTCTTATTAAAAATTATATAATTTTCTAAGTAAGATTTTCCTACCAAGATGGGGTAGAATATTTTTTAATAAGTATTTTACAGTTGATGTTGTAATTCTTTTAACATGAAGTAATTTTCATTGCAATTTTGTGTTTGACATTTTATTTGATTAAAAATGTATCGATAAGTATAATAATATATTAGATTGATTATTAATTTTTATTTATTTCCCTAGATGAGGCAATAAGAGGTCCATTTAACTTTCCTAAGAAAAATTTAAAATATTTCTTGTAATTTTCTAATAAGTCACTAATAGTAATAGGATTTTATTTAAAGGAATGTAAATTGATATTGATATTTCATTTAATTTTGTTGTGTTTGATTATTGTATGGAGTTTATTCATAATGTTATGCGGTGTATGAAGTGTTTAGACTATATTATGGAGAGTATGGAGTGTATAAAAAATTTTATGGAGTGTTTATGGAATGTATAGACAATTTTATGGAGTGTTTATACAGGTATTATGTATATAGATTATGCCCAATTTTAAGTAGAGGTCATGCCGAATTTTATATAGGTATTATATACATAGATTATGCTCAATTTTAAGTAGAGGTCATGCCCATTCTTATACATGTATTATATATATAGGTTATGCCCAATTTTATGTAGAGGTCATGCCCAATTTTATGTAAAATGTATACATAATTTTATATATATTTTTTGAAAATTTTTAAATGTATGTTGAAGCTCGAGCTCAACTCAAACTCAGTTAAACATTTTTGGCTCGAGCTCGATAACAATTTTAGGCTCGAGACAAGGTTCAACTCGAAAGCTCAGCTCAAAATATTTAAATCAAGCTCAGCTCGAACATAAGCAGGTTCGAGCTCGGCTCGGATCGATGCCACCCCTAGTTGAGATAATCGGGAGGTTTCCAGCAGTCAGAAATAAACCAGTCCGATAAGCTTCCGATTAAAATTCAAGCCCGAAGAGTAAGACGACCAACAGAGAGTTTCGGAGAAAAATTATAACCTATTTTTGTTTCTGCAAAGACAAATCTAGTGATGAGTTTTCTGGAATAGAGGCCGGAGAAGCAACACGGGCCACGCAAAACTGGCAGAAACTGATATCTTCTCCTTCCGCCTTTCTCCAATTTCTTTTTTTGTCGCCGTTAAAGAGAGAAGAGATTGCAAGTTAACTCGGGCCGATGGCAGCAATGGCAGCGAGAAAGCTAGCCAAATAGAGTAAGAATAAAAAATAAAAATAATAACAATATGATGAAAAGTAAGCAAAGTATGAGTAAAGAAGAAAATAATGGGTTTTTTTGAATCTTGAAAACCATATATCTTGGTCCTGGAAATCAATGCTCTGATACCATGTTGATTTTCAGGACTCCATGATTTAGCTCACTAAGAAAAAGGGAGAGGCCCATTGGGAGAAAACCAGAGGAAGAAGAGGTTATGGACTTAATATTCTAACCCTCTCCCTAAAGTTTTATTTATAGATTCATGAAACTACTGTATTATAATAATACCCCTGAACTTAAATGTTCAGGGTTTAAGGATTTAACCCTGAAACTTCAGCTTAATTATATCAATGTCATTTCTACGAGATGACCCTTTATTTACCGTTCCTTGGTCGTGTGGGTTTGGGCCCTATATTCCGTCGCATTCCACTTGTATATAAGTTTTTATCATCTATCATATTAGAAAGAAAGGTTGGTTTAATTCCGACCTACTTTGATTGCATCCAAGCTATAGAATTTATAAGGGTGCTACATTAATGTTATTATCTTAATTTTATTTTTAAATTAATAAAATATAAAAATTAATTTAATTAATGATTAATCATGTATGCATCCAATTTCATGGGGACAGACTCCGTTTTCTTCTCGTTTAACCCGAAAATTCCAGAAAAGACCAGAGAAGTGACTGTAGATGGGAAAGCTCAATTTGCTTTCTGAACTTTTCCGCGGTCTTCGTCCAGAACATTCTTACTCACAGGAAAGGACTCGAAGCCTCCAGATTTTGTTTCAAAGCCGCGCATCTTCGCCTATAAATTCTCTGAAGCTGTGGCATTTCTCCTCATCGAAAGACATCGTGAATCTATTTTCAGCGTTCCTTCCACATATCGGCCCTTTCGTTTCTGTTATTGTTCTCTTTCCAGTCGATCAGCTTTTAAGAGGAGTTGTAGAGAGAAATGTCGATCATTCCAAGCTTCTTCGGCAGGCGATCAAACGTGTTCGACCCCTTCTCCCTTGATGTCTGGGACCCATTCGACGGTTTCCCTTTAACAGCTTCCATCTCCACTCCTCGTCCCTCTAATTTCGCCAACGAAGTCTCTGCCTTCGCCGGCGCCCGCATGGATTGGAAGGAAACCCCGGAAGCCCACGTCTTCAAAGCCGATATTCCGGGTCTTAAGAAGGAAGAAGTAAAGGTGGAGGTGGAAGACGGGAAAATTCTCCAGATCAGCGGGGAGAGGAACAGAGAGGCAGAGGAGAAGAACGACAAGTGGCACAGCGTAGAGAGAAGCAGCGGCAAGTTTCTGCGGCGATTCCGGCTGCCTGAAAACGCAAAGGTGGATCAAGTGAAGGCCGCGATGGAGAACGGTGTGCTCACTGTCACGGTTCCGAAAGAAGAAACTCCCAAGCCTGAAGTAAAAGCCATTGAAATCTCTAGCTAAGCTTTGAGAGAAGGTGTTTGTGTGTTACCTGTGTGATTGAACCCACTCTAAATGTATCTGTTTGTAATAAATAAAAGGTTAGTGTAATTTAGTTCTTCCAGAACTTCTTCTGGTGGCAGATATCAACGAATGGCACAAGCCAAACTTAAAATAAATAAAATAAACAAGGGGCAGCCATGCCTCCAAAGAGGGGACACCACCCTCTACAAATTTTGACGAGATAAGGATTGGTGCTGCTCTAAGCGACGGAAACGAAGGGAATCCGGGAGGGTGATGGTAAAGATATTTAATTGATTGAAAGTGAAAAATTAAAAAAAAAAAGAAAACCAGAAAAAATATCTGCCGTTTTCTTGATTTTCTATTTGTTTTGGTTGAGAATATCCCCCGCAGAAGATAAGCTTGCTTGAAGAAATCGGAACTCCCAGGGATCTTTTTCTCGAAACTTCCAGTTTTCGCTTCACCGCCACTCTCGTCTTCCTTTAAATCCCTGATAGCTATATTCTCTTTATACTTGCGTGAAGCTCTCTCTCTCTCTCTCTCGATCTCGCTTTTAGCAAATGGTGATCCATCTCTTCTGCTAAACCGTCAGCTCCGCCAGCCATGTCGATAATCCCGAGCTATTTAGGTAGCCGTTCCAACTTGCTCGATCGTATCCGCTCGATGTCTGGGACCCGTCTGCTGGGTTCCCTTTCAAAACCTCTCCGTCGGCCTTCCCTCCTTCTGGTTTCGCTGGCGAACTATCTGCTTTAGCCGGCGGTCGAATCAATTGGAAGGAAACCCAAGTAGCCCATCTTCCGCTTCTTAAGAAGGAATAATAAAGTGGTGGAAGACAGGATGATTTGAAGTTCGTCAAGTATGCGAGAAGAGAGAATCGGTGAGGTAGAGAAGCAGTAGGAAGTATTCCCTGCCCGAGAATTTGATTGTCGCGGTTTCTAAAGAAGAGGCTCCCAAATCTCCAAGGGAACGCCATTAAAATCCCCGGCTGAGTTTCTGTACAGAGAATCGAATTGAAATCCCCGGCCGATCACAGTGACTGTCAAAGTTGTTTCTTTTGTTGTTAATGGAATCGGTTTTCTAGCTGCCGACTGTGTAAATTATGTAAGAAAGCTTGAACTTTTCTGTTTACTCTTGAGTGACAAATTCTCCCGGAAATATACTGCGTTGAATCCAATCTCTCAGTTCTGGTGAAGTGGTGAACAAAGAAAAGTAATTATATATTATATTAGTTAAAAAATTTCGTTTATAGTACATTAATATTGTAATTACGTGAATCAATTAACTGTGCACGTGATTAATCATAAAAAAATAATTAACTGTGCACGTGATTAATCATAAAAAAAATAACGCTAGAAATAACATAAACGAATATAATATATTTAAGTTATTAATTTATTGATAATATATGGTGTTCTTTAACATAAAAAAAAGTCATGATTAAATAGAAAAAATCTATCAAATACTAACTTTAACATACTATATATTTTTACATATTATTAATTAAAAATATTTTTCCATTAAATATAAAATTATTGATTTTATTAATTATAAAAATGAGTTAATTAAACCAAGTGTTTGAGTTAACAATAATTTAATTAATACTATTAAATCACTAATACAATAGAGTCAATGGAGAAATCGAAATCGAAATCAAAATGGGGAAATCGAATCGAAATCAAAATCAAAATTGAAATGGGAAAATCGAAATCGAAATTGAAATCGAAATGGGGAAATTGAAATCGAAATCGAAATGGGAAAATCAAACAAAATCGAAAAGTATTTTGGGGAAAAGGAGAATAGCGAGAGAGAGAAGGGAGTAAGAGGCCGAAAGGGAGAAGAGAGAGAAGAAAGGGAGGTCAAGAGGGAGAAGCAAGAGAGAAAAACGGAGAGTGAGTCCGAGAGAAGAGAGGGAGGCACAGAGACGAGAGAGGGGGTGCGAGAGAGAGGGCGAGTCCGAGAGAAGAGAGGGAGCAGAGACGTCGGGGGCGCAGGAAGACGAGAGAAGACCGAAAGACGAAGGCCGGAGACGAGAGGGAGCAGAGACGTCGGGGGCGCAGGAAGACGAGAGAGGGGGTGCGGGAGAGAGGGAGGAAAAAATGAAAATGAGGATGCGCGAGAGAGGGGGGTGCGAGGAGAGAGGGGAAAACATGGTCGCTAGTTCAAACCCCGCACGTCCTTCATCTGGATGAATGGCAAAAAAGGTTGGAAACCACTTGAATTTTTTTATAACGTGGAGATGAAGGACCGCTTCATCCCCAACATCCAGATGAAATATCATTTGTGCTCCACTAACGACTTTAACTGATGAATGGCATAATGCGGTTGATCTTCATCTCAGACTTCAAATTGACTAACCCCCCCCCCCCCCCCCCCCCCCCCCCCCCCCCCCCAATAAGTTTTTGACCCAACGTTTGACATTTAATATTATTGACGGGGTTTTAAGTTCCTCCGTCATGGAATCCCAACCATTGATATTTTTATATGTTTTACGGGGTATTAAGTTCCTCCGTCATGGAATCCCAACCGTTGACATATTTGATATTTTTTACGGGGTATTAAGTGTCATGGAATTTGATATTTTTTACGGGGACAAATAAATAATGGTATGAGGCCACCTCTCCTTCAATAATAGTGTCTCATCAAAATAGACATAATAACAGTAACTGAAATGGGCTTAGGCCCATATAACACGAACAAAAATAATCCTTGTAAAATGACCTATGAAATAATCCAATGCAAGTATTTGTACCAAATAATATGTTGAATAAAGAATAATCTGTCAATTCTTCAAAGTAATAATCCAACAAGAGAAAAAATTTACAGAGTCGCACCAACTCAAGTAGGAGACCAATATATCCGAGTCGCGGCATAAATATGTATAAGCTTTGGTCCAGACACTTATACCGAGGCAAAAATAAAGTGGCCCGAGTCAGGTGGACCCACATCGGGTTGACCCGAGCGAGTTGGCCCAAACCGTTGCATTAACCCGAGCGGAACAAAATAGAGTTTGGCCCGGATTTAATCTGAGGCTTCCTAACTTGGGAAGAATTTTAATTTTCAACATCTTCTTCTCTTCCCTAATGTCGAAGGACTCTCGACAGAAATAGTACAGAAACGACAACAAGATCCTAGCACTCAGGAAACTTGGCAAGAATAAGATATTCACCATGGTAATGCACTGGATTCAATTCGGTTTCCTAACTCAGGAAACACTTTAAAACGGTAGCAGTCATCGTCTTCCTCCCCGCTTTCGAACAGAGCAGAGCTAGCGATGAGAGGAGTTTCTGGAATAAGAAATAAAAAAAAAAATTAGCAGCATGTATAATTAGCAATAGCGATTTGGAAATAAGGCAGCGAAGGAAAGACAACTTCCAAATAAACAGAGTGAGAATCGTCGACAAAATATTACGCTGGAAATACCATGGACCAGGCTGGAAATACTATGTTGTTAATCAGAGACAGCTGAGAATCAGGATGGCTTCGAACCGAGCCAACTCGTGAGCGGTTCGAGCTCGGCTCGGTTCGATTCGTTATCTCTCGAGCTCGAGCTTCAAAATCGGCTCGTTTAAATTAACGAGCCGAGCTCAACCGAAGCCAGGTTCGGTTCGTCATCTTGCGAGCCTGCTCGAGGTGAGTTGGGATCGGTATCAGGATCGGGATTGGGATCGAGAGCAAGGGAGCGGGATCAGGAACGAGAGCGAGAGCGAGGGGGAGGGGAAATTTTTTCCTCCCCTCGTCACCGCCGAGCCCCTCCTGTTGGCTGTTGTCGTCATCGACAGCTGCTCGTCGGCCGCCTCTGTGGCCATCCGTTTGATTTCTTCCTCTCCTCGCCGCCGCTTCCGTCGTCGCCGTCATCCCCGACAACAAGTCCTCCCCGACGCCGTAACCCCCTTCCCTCTACGTCGTCTCGGCGGAAAACCAGATCTAGTAAGTTCATGGGAGAAATTAGCGGAGAAATAATTTTCCCCCGCCCCCGTGCGAAGATGATTTTGCACGTGCGATTTTGCATGTGCGAGATCATAAAGTAAAAAAAATAAAAAAATTCCTTAAAACTCTCCTTCTTTATAGCTTTTGAACAAATTAAAAATACATTTTATAGAAATAAGTTTCGATGAACTATTAGTATTTCATGTTTTTTGTAAACATTTTTCTAATTGAAAATTCTTATTAAAAAATTATATAATTTTCTGAGTAAGATTTTCCTACCAAGATGGGGTAGAATATTTTTGAATAAGTATTTAACAGTTAATGTTGTAATTCTTTTAACATGAAGCAATTTTCATTGCAATTTTATGTATGACATTTTATTTGATTAAAAATGTATCGATAAGTATAATAATATATTAGATTGATTATTAATTTTTATTTATTTCCCTAGATGAGGCAATAAGAGGTCCATTTAACATTCCTAAGAAAAATTTAAAATATTTCTTGTAATTTTCTAATAAGTCACTAATAGTAATAGGATTTTATTTAAAGGAATGTAAATTGATATTGATATTTCATTTAATTTTGTTGTGTTTTATTATTGTATGGAGTTTATTCATAATATTATGCGGTGTATGGAGTGTTTAGACTATATTATGGAGTGTATGGAGTGTAAAAACAATTTTATGGAGTGTTTATGGAATGCATAGACAATTTTATGGAGTGTTTATGCAGGTATTGTGTATATAGATTATGCCTAATTTTAAGTAGAGGTCATGCCGAATTTTATATAGGTATTATATACATAGATTATGCTCAATTTTAAGTAGAGGACATGCCCAATCTTATACATGTATTATATATATAGGTTATACCCAATTTTATGTAGAGGTCATGTCCAATTTTATGTAAAATGTATACATAATTTTATATACAATTTATTTTATATATATTTTTTGAAAAATTTTAAATGTATGTTGAAGCTCGAGCTCGGCTCAAACTCAGTTAAAAATTTTGGGCTCGAGCTCGATAACAATTTTAGGCTCCAGACAAGGTTCGGCTCGAAGCTCGGCTCAAAATATTTAAATCAAGCTCAGCTCGAACATAGGTAGGTTCGAGCTCGGCTCGGATCGATGCCACCCCTAGCTGAGATAATCGGGAGGTTTCCAGCAATCAGAAATAAACCAGTCCGATAAGCTTTCGATTAAAATTCAAGCCCGAAGAGTAAGACGACCAATAGAGAGTTTCGGAGAAAAATTATAACCTATTTTTGTTTCTGCAAAGACAAATTTGGTGATGAGTTTTCTGGAATAGAGGCCGGTGAAGCAACACAGGCCGCGCAAAACTGGCAGAAACTGATATCTTCTCCTTCCGCCTTTCTCCAATTTCTTTTTTTGTCGCCGTTAAAGAGAGAAGAGATTGCAAGTTAACTCGGGCCGATGACAGCAATGGCAACGAGAAAGCTAGCCGAATAGAGTAAGAATAAAAAATAAAAATAACAACAATATGATGAAAAGTAAGCAAAGTATGAGTAAAGAAAAAAATAATAGGTTTTTTTGAATCTTGAAAACCATATATTTTGGACTTGCAAATCAATGCTCTGATACCATGTTGATTTTAAGGACTTCATGATTTAGCTCACTAAGAAAAAGGGAGAGACCCATTGGGAGAAAACCAGAGGAAGAAAAGATTATGGACTTAATATCCTAACCCTCCCCCTGAAGTTTTATTTATAGATTCATGAAACTACTGTATTATAATAATACCCCTGAACTTAAAGGTTCAGGGTTTAAGGATTTAACCCTGAAACTTTAACTTAATTATATCGATGTCATCTCTATGAGATCTATGAGATGATACTTTATTTACTATTCCTTGGTTGTATGAGTTTTGGCCCTATATTCCGACGCATTCCACTCGTATTTAAGTTTTTATCATCTATCATATTAGAAAAACTATAGAATTTATAAGAAGCTTACATTAATGTTATTATCTTAATTTTATTTTTAAATTAATAAAATATAAAAATTAATTTAATTTCAATGATTCAATCATGTATGCATCCAATTTCATGGGGACAGACTCCGTTTTCGTCTCGTTTAACCCGAAAATTCCAGAAAAGACCAGAGAAGTGACTGTAGATGGGAAAGCTCAATTTGCTTTCTGGACTTTTCCGCGGTCTTCGTCCAGAACATTCTTACTCACAGGAAAGGACTCGAAGCCTCCAGATTTTGTTTCAAAGCCGCGCATCTTCGCCTATAAATTCTCTGAAGCTGTGGCGTTTCTCCTCATCGAAAGATTTCGTGAATCTATTTTCAGCGTTCCTCCCACATATTGGCCCTTTCGTTTCTGTTATTGTTCTGTTTCCAGTCGATCAGCTTTTAAGAGGAGTTGTAGAGAGAAATGTCGATCATTCCAAGCTTCTTCGGCAGGCGATCAAACGTGTTCGACCCCTTCTCCCTTGATGTCTGGGACCCATTCGACGGTTTCCCTTTAACAGCTTCCATCTCCACTCCTCGTCCCTCTAATTTCGCCAACGAAGTCTCTGCCTTCGCCGGCGCCCGCATGGATTGGAAGGAAACCCCGGAAGCCCACGTCTTCAAAGCCGATATTCCGGGTCTTAAGAAGGAAGAAGTAAAGGTGGAGGTGGAAGACGGGAAAATTCTCCAGATCAGCGGGGAGAGGAACAGAGAGGCAGAGGAGAAGAACGACAGGTGGCACAGCGTAGAGAGAAGCAGCGGCAAGTTCCTGCGGCGATTCCGGCTGCCTGAAAACGCAAAGGTGGATCAAGTGAAGGCAGCGATGGAGAACGGTGTGCTCACTGTCACGGTTCCGAAAGAAGAAACTCCCAAGCCTGAAGTAAAAGCCATTGAAATCTCTAGCTAAGCTTTGAGAGAAGGTGTTTGTGTTTTACCTGTGTGATTGAACCCACTCTAAATGTATCTGTTTGTACTAAATGAAAATGAAAGGTTAGTGTAATTTAGTTCTTCCAGAACTTCTTCTGGTGGCAGATATCAACGAATGGCACAAGCCAAACTAAAAATAAATAAAATAAACAAGGTCCAAAGAGGGGACACCACCTCTACAATTTTTGACGAGATAAGGATTGGTGTTGCTCTAAGCGACGGAAACGAAGGGGAGTCCGGGAGGGTGATGGTAAAGATATTTAATTGATTGAAAGTGAAAATTTAAAAAAAACAAGAAAACCAGAAAAAACGATTATCTGCCGTTTTCTTGATTTTCTATTTGTCTTGGTTGAAAATATCCCCCGCAGAAGATAAGCTTGTTTGAAGAAATCGAAACTCCCAGGGATCTTTTTCTCGAAACTTCCAGTTTTCGCTTCACCGCTACTCTCGTCTTCCTTTAAATCCCTGAATTGCTATTCTTGTCTTCCTTTAATCCATGATAGCTATTCTATCTATACTTTCGTGAAGCTCTCTCTCTCTCTCGATCTCGCTTTTAGCAAATGGTGATCCATCTCTTCTGCTAAACCGTCAGCTCCACCAGCCATGTCGATAATCCCGAGCTATTTAGGTAGCCGCTCCAACTTGCTCGACCGTATCCTCTCTAGATGTCTGGGACCCGTCTGCTGGGTTCCCTTTCAAAACCTCTCCGTCGGCCTTCCCTCCTCCTTCTGGTTTCGCCGGCGAACTATCTGCGTTAGCCGGCGGTCGAGTCAATTGGAAGGAAACCCAAGTAGCCCACGTCTTCAAAGCCCATCTTCCGCTTCTTAAGAAGGACGAATAAAGGGGTGGAAGATAGGATGGTTTGAAGTTCGTCAAGTATGCGAAGAGAGAGAATCGGTGAGGTAGAGAAGCAGTAGGAAGTATTCCCTGCCCGAGAATTTGATCGTAGCGGTTTCTAAAGTAGAGACTCCCAAGATACAAGGGAACGCCATTAAAATCCCCGGCCGATCACAGTTACTGTCAAAGTTGTTTCTTTTGTTGTTAATGGAATCGGTTTTCTAGCTGCCGACTGTGTAAATTATGTAAGAAAGCTTAAACTTTTCTGTTTACTACTGAGTGACAAATTCTCCTGGAAATATACTGCTTTGAATCCAATCTCTCAGTTCCGGTGAAGTGGTGAACGAAGAAAAGTTTTGATAATCTGTGAAGCGAAACAGGATTAGTAATAAAAATATTAAAATCTGATAACAATGAAGTGTCCCCATCCGACCTTTATGCGACCAATTATCGAACCTACTTTTGCCCTCCTTTATCATTCCTCATGAGTCATGAGCATTAGATCAAAGTCTGTTCATAATGATCGCCACCTTTGAACCACAAGCATGTCTGGTTTGGGTCTTCATCATTTCTCTTGGACTCCAACTCAAGGTAGACCACTTCTTTCTCCAGCCTAATAATTTCCTTGGGCCAGTTATCATTCATCTTCTTTAGTAGTGATTCTCTTCACCCTATTAAATTTGTCACTAGTTTACTAGTTTGGAGGGTTTATTAATTCGAAAAAGGGTGTTGGATACTGATCCTCTATTATCATGTAATGAATGTTTTTAATCAAGCTGATCAAAGTTCGAACCTGTATATATATGATCGAGTTTGGCTTTATCGAATTTTTTTGAATTTAGTTCAAATTTTTTAACCGACTTTGAGCTTGAACACGAGTCGGGTTTGAGTTTCTATCTACATTTAAAATTATAAAAATAAAAATTTATAAAATTAAATAAAAAAATATTATAATAAACTTAGTATTATCGAATTACGAGCTATCACAAAAGACTTTGTGAATGAGCATACTAATGTATAATAATCTGCTTAATAGACTTTAAAAAAAAAATACTTTCATCAATTGTGTTTATTCGACTGACAAATAATAACATTAGATATTGAAGAATCCAAAATGGTTGAATTATTGATCGTTTTTTAGGTTTGAGGTAAATAAGAATAATTATCAACCAAATAAATAGAGAATTGATGAGAACAGTTAGAGTAATAAAGGGTTATTTTTGTAAAAAAATATATGCTAACGAATCGACTCACGAGTTAACAAGTCAAGCTTGAAAAATCTCGAGATTGATTTGTTATATTTAACGAGTTTTATTTCAATTTTGAGCTAAGTAAAAACTGAAGTGAGCAGAGTTTTTTTTTTTTTCGAACTTAGTTCGAATAATTTTTAAACCATAGGAAATTGGTCGCTTTGAAATATGGGAGGGGTTGACATGGCAGCCACCTTGGATACCACATAAGCTCCATGTCACATTATTATTATTATTATTATTTTTTACCAATAGCTATTTCTTAAAACACCAGATTTGGTTGCAATAAAAATAAAAATAATACTAAATAAATAAAACTAAAAAAATGTCATTCCCGCGGTTGTATCTCCCCAAGCCTCCGTGTGACGGTCATGCCATTATGCCTCATATCGGCCATTACTTTCATAACTGAAATTCAGAAAATTGGAGGGGCAAATATGTACATTCATCATATCAGAAGTTAATAAGTCCCAACTGTTAATCTCGGTCGTGGTCCCCTGGAAATTAACGACAATCAGTCAAAGGGATGAGGGCCCACCCTTACACGTGTAGCAGCTTTGTTGCATGTAGAGAACAGCTAAAAACTGGATTTGATGAGCCGTTGGCGTCCTCCATGTGAGCCCTTTTTTTGGCGGGTAACCCACAAAGTTAATACTAAAAGCCCTGCAAAAGCTCATTTTTTCGCGCTCTCCCTTGTCATTTTTCTGCAGACAGAATCCGAGACGGAGAAAGATGGAGAACTATTCCTCTCTTGTTTCCTCTTAGGGTTTTGGATAGAGTGGGAATTGGGTTTTGAGAAAGGCTGAAGGTCGGGACTTTGAAGAGTCTCTCTGCGGGGTTGAGAGTGAAGGAGCTGTTCTGGCGGCTGCATTGTCTAGATTGTGGTTGGAGGAGGATGAAATGTTAGTGTGTTGTTGCATATAGAGGCGGACGAAGGGAAACCGAGGTTTATCTTGTCTTCTGGGTTCTACATTTTGTCAGTGTGGAGAATGGATATTTCGTTTTTTGTTTTTTGCTGGAACTGAGGAGCTTGACGGGTAAAGCTTGGGGTTTCCCTGGTCAAGAGTTCCTTTTGTACCCCGCATTTATTGCAGTGGAGCTCAGCATTGGAAACTCTTATTCTCCCCCTCTTCGCGCGGTCGATGCTGTTTGTTGCTGAGGTCACTGTGATACAAAAATGGATATTTTCCGGCAGTAGAAGTGACTCTTCTGCTGTTCCGAAACCGTAAAAAAACGTACAATTTATCGCAAAAAGAGTCGGTTCAATTGTTGAATGTCGGTTTGCTAATGGTGAAAGTTGTTTCCGGCGATTCGGTCCCATGTCATTAGCTGGGCTTCTTCGAGACGTAGTGAGGGTGGCAGGTGGGGAGACCTTAAATAGCAGGAGGTGGTTTGTTTGGAGTAGCAGTTATTCAAAGCTTTGAAGCTCTCTTCATCTTTGTTCTCAAAAAGATGCTCCTATGCTCAGAGCGGATATAGAGACTCAATATCCTCTAGGAGTTGCATCTACTGGTCCGCTTATTTCCTTGGCACTTGAGAGTGCGCCGTTACTTATCAGGTAAAATCTACTGATGTATGATCCAGAACAGGAGAAAGAATAGGCCATACCTTGACTGGAGCGCGGGCTTTGGATCAAGTAAAAAATCCTGTATTTGCGTTTCTCTTGGCCAGATTTTTGTCCGCGTGCGGCTTGCTGTTTCTGCAATAATTTACGTTCTAATTTTCTTCTGAACGCCGATTTACCCCGCTGTGGATTTGCAAGGTTTCATGTTTTTCCGCTCTCCTGAATGAGCTCATTTGAGGCATTTGCGATATCCCACTTGTAGATACCTCAGCTCATCCTTGTTCCCTCTCTCTGTCGACCTTTTTAATAAAATTTTCTTTCTCTTTGACATTTATCCTTGTGGTTAGCAATCCCAATATTCAGCAGGAAATGAAGCTCCTTTGGCTTTCGATTTTATCACTCTTTATCGTTTCTTCTATGGCCCAGCTTCCGCCGCAGGACATTATGGCTCTCCTTGAGTTTAAGAAGGGGATCAAGCAGGATCCAACAGGGTACATTCTCGATTCTTGGAATGATGAGTCCATAGATTTTAATGGATGTCCATCTTCGTGGAATGGAATTGTGTGCAATGGAGCAAATGTAGCTGGAGTTGTCCTTGACAATCTGAATCTCATAGCCGATGCTGATTTAAGTGTCTTTGCCAATCTCACAATGCTTGTAAAACTCTCCATGTCGAACAACTCTATTTCAAGCAAGTTACCTGACAATATCGCTGATTTCAAAAGCCTTAAGTTGTTTGATATCTCCAACAATTTGTTTACTAATACTTTGCCACCGGGGATTGGCATGTTGCGTAGTTTGCAGAACCTTTCTTTATCTGGAAATAACTTTTCTGGTTCAATTCCGAATTCTATCAGTGGACTGACCTCAATCGAATCTCTGGATTTAAGTAGAAATTCCTTTTCTGGTTCCCTGCCTTCATCACTGACAAACCTGAAAACATTGGTGGTTCTGAATCTCTCCTGTAATGGCTTTACTAAGAGAATCCCTTCTGGGTTTGATACACTTCCAAATCTTGAAGTGCTCGATTTACATCAGAATCAGCTGGAAGGTGTTATTGATGAAAAAATTCTGCTTTTTTCAAAAGTAGTTCATGTTGATTTTAGTGGGAATTTATTTAGAAGCTCCAGCTTGCAGAAGCAGAAGTTTTTATTTGGTATTTCTGAGACTATTCAGTATCTGAACCTGAGCAATAATCGGTTCACTGGATCATTGATCAGTGGGGGTGGTCTTTCATCGTTTGGGAACTTAAAGGTGTTGGACCTGAGCTACAATGAGCTATCTGGAGAATTACCTGGATTTGATTATTTCTATGCTTTAGAGGTTTTGAGACTTTCGAATAATAAGTTCTCTGGGTTCATACCAAATGGACTTCTGAAAGGTGATTCTTTGGTGCTGAATGAATTGGATCTTAGTGCCAACAATCTATCAGGTACTCTTTTGCTCTGCTAGCTTTCTAATGGCAATCTCTGCCTGATTTTTCCCTGTCATATTGGGGGAGACCAAATTTAAGTTATGTGAACATACTTCCTGAAATCTGGTTTACTTCTTCTATGCCACCTGTTTCCCCAAATCGCAGACATTTCTTTATCTGCAACTGTGCGTTTCTTAGGTGACTCAGATGATTTTATTTTGAAATGCCTCACTTGTTCCATTTTCAGGGCCGATTAGCATGATCATGTCAACAACCTTGCACAGTCTTAATGTCTCTTCAAATGCCATATCTGGTGATCTCCCATTGCTAATAGGAGGCTGCACAGTTCTAGACCTGTCACGTAATCTGCTCACGGGAAACTTATCTGCAATGGTGAAATGGGGAAACGGTATCGAATACATGGATTTAAGCCAGAATCAGTTGACTGGGTCTCTCCCTGGGTTAACATCTCAGTTTTTACGGTTGAACTATCTGAATCTCTCCTACAATTCTCTATCCAGCTCGCTTCCTACTGTACTTACTCGGTACCCCAAACTCCGTTCTCTTGACCTGAGTTTTAATCATTTTGAAGGTCCTTTGCTGGCAGACTTGCTTAGTTCCTCAACATTGCAGGAGCTCAATCTCAGAAACAATTTACTTACTGGTGGTATTACATTTTCTCTCACATCACCAAACAAAAGTATCCTTCAGGTTCTTGATATTTCCAGGAATCAGCTGAACGGGACAATATCTAATGAGCTCAGCTCATTATCCACCCTGGAGAAACTTGATTTGTCCAGAAATGGTTTCACAGGTCCAGTTCCTCGTTCCCTATCTGGACTTGTCTCACTTATTTCTCTTGACTTTTCAATGAACCACTTCACTGGACCTTTGCTGGAGGATTTGCCTAACAACCTTCAAGCTTTCAATGCTTCATATAATGATCTCTCTGGTGTTGTCCCTTTAAATCTCAGAAAGTTTCCAGACTCTTCATTCCACCCTGGAAATTCAAAACTACAGTTTCCCAACGGCCCCCCTGGGTCTGACAACTCTCCTGCTGGTAGTCCTAACAAAAAAAAGTCCAGAACTGTTATCAAACTAGCTTTAATAATATCATGTGTTGTTGCTGTTGTGATTCTTGTCCTTTTAGCAATTTTTGTACTTTACAAGAGGTTTCCAAGAAAGTCATCTAGGTTAGAAAATGTCTCCAACAAAGACCTGCAAAGAAAAAGCATGCCTGGAGCACCAGGTCCCAAAAGCAGAGATGTTGGAGGTGCTTTGGTCGTATCTGCAGAGGATCTTAGGGGTTCTAGAAAGGGTTCTTCTTCAGAGATTATTAGTGCTGATGAAAAAATGGCTGCAGTTACTGGTTTTTCACCTTCTAAAACAAGTCAGTTCTCATGGTCTCCTGAGTCTGGCGAGTCTTTCACCCAAGAAAATTTGGCAAGGTTGGATGTTCGATCACCAGACAGGTTAGCTGGAGAACTGCATTTCTTGGATGAGACAATTGTAATGACACCTGAGGAGCTTTCTCGTGCACCAGCTGAAGTCTTGGGAAGGAGTAGTCATGGTACTTCATATAAGGCGACACTGGATAATGGGGTCTTGTTGACTGTAAAGTGGTTGAGAGAAGGTGTGGCAAAGCCAAGGAAGGAGTTCTCTAAAGAAGCAAAGAAATTTGCAAACATCAGGCACCCTAATGTGGTGGGTTTGAGAGGGTACTACTGGGGACCTACTCAGCACGAGAAGCTCATCTTGTCAGATTATATCTCTCCTGGAAGTCTTGCCAGTTTTCTATATGGTAACATTTAATTCTCTAGGGTTTATATATGCCCCTTAAAACTATATTACTTACTGACACGTTATACTTCCTTGACTTGGTAGACCCTTTCAACTATCTGTTTTAGTTTGAAGTGTAGATCCATTGCCTGTTTTCTACTGTGACTGTACTGTGACAACCTTCACAAGAGGGAGAATTTTTTTTGCATCTGCACCTTATTTTTGTATCGAAGGAAGTAAACACAGGCTTAACAAAACCTGCACTCTTTCTTATATTATTTTCTTTTGTCAGATCGACCTGGAAGGAAGGGACCTCCATTAACATGGGCACAGCGTCTGAAAATAGCAGTTGATGTTGCTCGAGGCCTCAACTATCTTCATTTTGACCGGGCAGTTCCTCATGGCAACCTGAAAGCAACAAACATCTTATTAGATGGACCTGACCTCAATGCCAGAGTTGCCGATTACTGTCTCCATCGCCTCATGACACAAGCAGGCACAATTGAACAGATCCTTGATGCTGGTGTTCTAGGCTACCGAGCACCAGAGTTGGCAGCTGCAAAGAAACCTTCACCTTCATTCAAATCAGATATTTATGCATTTGGGGTCATATTGTTGGAGCTCATAACAGGTAGATGTGCTGGGGATGTGGTTTCTGGTGATGAAGGTGGGGTTGATTTAACGGACTGGGTGAGACTAAGAGTGGCAGAAGGGCGTGGATCAGATAGCTTTGATCCGGCCATCACAGCAGAAATGGCGAATCCCTCAACTTTAAAGGGAATGAAGGATGTTTTGGGTATAGCTTTGAGATGTATACGCCCTGTTTCTGAGAGGCCAGGGATCAAGTCTGTTTATGAGGATCTTTCCTCCATATGACAGTGAGCTTGTGTTATAGTTTGTCCGCAGTTTACTGATTTGAAATGTTTTATGCTAGAGGTGTCCATTGTAGTGTTTTTTTTTTTTTTTTTTTTTGAGAAAGAAAAACACGAGTTCTTGTGTCACATTCTTCCAATTGACAGTTTTCATTCACATTCGATCATTTTTCTTCTCATCATTTGGCGATAGTGTTGTATTGGATGGATATCGGATAGAACTGATAATAGAAGATGAAAATCCTTGAATATGAGCAGAAGAAAGCATCGAAAGATAAAAGAATTAGCCAAATTCTTCTACAATAATCCTGCTAGTTCAAGGTGGTTCTTTGATATGAAGGTCATGATCAAGTACTCATATTTCCTCACTGTTCTATACATGAATGATCCATCGATCCTGTTTCGGCGTAAAGGAATTTGTCTTCTTCCAAATAGCCCTGTAAATTTTTACAAGGCAAAAAGAAAATAATTTAAATCTGTTCTTGGCCCAAATAATATTTGAGAAACCTCCGAAAACTTCTGGTCTACCATAACCCCTGCAGCATGTGAACTCATTTACCAAATGCAGAAAGCCGGAGCCAATTATGGCAAAAAGCACTATTCCTCCATAACAAGCAGATAAAGCCTCCTGAGTTTCACCGCAATCTCCTTCTGCTGGTTGTTTGAGTAAAAGAGTCAAGAAGCCTGTACATCCATCTATCTAGCATGCCTGCCAATGAAGAGGGGATTATAGTTTAAAAAAACTGCAACATTAATGAAGGTTGGTAGGCGATATCCCAATCATGGATTCCAGAGAGGTGGATTTGCATCAATCCAAATAATCAGCAAATCATGTTAGCATCACTTCATCACTACAAGCATTTGATCACTAGTTTATTGGTCAATGACTGATCAACACAGGTAATTAATGGACCCAATGACTTCATGAAGTGTAGTATTTTGAGAATCTCTGATGCTCAAACATGATTCTGAGGAAAAGAAACGGCTAGAGATACACAGACTTTTTGAGCCAGCAAGGATATAGATAGCCATAAGACAATCAGAAACTTTCAAGCTTTAAGGGTATAACTATTTACCTGTCACGGCAAATGTACCTCCAAGCACTGCACAGAGACGAGTGATGAAGTGCACAAAGCTACGTCGCTCTTCTTTGATTGTCACAGTAATCGGAGAAAGGTCATACAAAAAGTAAACAGCTGTAGAGTGAACAAATGAGGCAATTACTAATAGTCACAGAAGGGCATGAGTTCAACATAACTGTTGAGAAATCAATCGGTGCAAAAACCTGGCCATGTCCGGTCACTGTCATGCATGGGCGTGAAGTATTCAGTAACTGAAAATTGATTTGTTGGCAGAACTTCTTTTGATAGATATCTATATTCGGTTGGTACAATCTACAGGACAGAAAAAACAGATTTCTAAATTTAAAGGGAAAAAAAAGATATAAAATCCCAAGACTACAAAACAACAGAAGCAAATGTAAGAGGCACAATAATGACATGGTCCATGCTTTGTAGTTCTCGTGGATATACACATTCATTGTTCACAAAAACTCAAGATGGCCAAAGGAATTCCCAGAGAAGAAACCAGTTTACTTATCTCAGGCTGAGAACATCCCCAGCTTCTCTTTTTTTCTTTCGAAAAAAAAATCCTGTGAGGTGGGTCACTCAGTCCATCAGATAATAATGACCTTTTTTTTTTTTTTTTTTTGAGGGGGGGGGGGGGGGAGGTGGGGGCCACAAGTTGCTGAATCTATAAGTCAGGGGTTGAAGATGGAAATTATTCTAAGTTTAGAAGTCCTCAATAGACTATTTGTTTACAAAATCTACCCAAAAGGCCTCCGTAGGTCAAACTTCACAACTGTCAAGATCAACCTCTGTAACATAGAGAAGGGGATGAAAGGGGGAGGGCACCTCCTTTTCTAGTCAGAGAAAGAGTTCTCATCCGCGTATGTAAGAACTTTTTTTATGTTTGCACAAAAAAACATTTCTCATTCTCAATAAACATGGATTTCTCCAAATAAAATTCATAGAACTTATATAATACATGGATTTAAAAAATCCAATCCCACTAACCCCCATTAGTTTCTTGCATATCTCTAGAAGCCTCAAATTTACAGTCCATCAGTTCTCTAGTGTTGATAGTTTTTGCTTCTCACCTTGATGTAATACTTGAATGTTCCACTAGCTTCATGCAGAATTCGAGCCGTTCCATCCAGTGGATTATGAATTCCTGGGTACTTAGGCCCAAATGATAAATCATGGATTATGTGACTTACATTCACATGGATTGCTCCTTCAAAAATCTGTTGAAAGAAAAGAAAACCTCAGTGGGCACTTTTAAATTACATCCAATACTATGAATAAGGCTGCACTTTTTAGGTATAAGAGTGAACAAGGCTGCGTTTTTTTAGGTATTAGAGTGAGTAAGGCTGTGTTGTTTTAGTTATAAGAGTAGCCAAAGGACTACAAATGCCCAAATACTGGCCAAACAGCTTCTTCCAGGCTGGTTAGTGCACTTGAAATCTTGCTTGACTTTAAAGAGAAAAGACACCAAAATAACTAACCTGTTGTGCTACAAAAATATTTAAACCGTGAACAGAAATATGGAAGTTCCCTGCCACCCTTTGAACGTCTAACACCCCAAAGACCTACATGAATCAAAAAGTAAGGTTAGAGAAAACAAAAACTAAGGACCACAATGTATCTCAGACACACTAGTGAAGACATTTCCATCTTTGAGACTCAAATGGAAAAGAAATTGAAAGGAAAAATATAAAAGAATATGGAGATTCAAATAAAGGATCTTCCTAGTGCACTGTCCCAAAAGTTGTTTTGACATACCCGGCATCCTTCTCCATTTGCCATAGCTTGCTTTACTTCCTTGATTTTATTTTCAGCATCTTCAGCAAAACTATGTGAATGGGTCTTTTCAGAGGAATCTTCATGGTGAGTTTCACTGTCATCTATTTGAAAGATTTTCAGGATATTAGTGCGTACTAAACAACATCCACATCAAGCATCACAACTACAAGGTCCTCATACCATAGCCAGAAGCATCCATGTGTCAGCCTAATCTATTTTTTGTATAAAAATGAGTTTATGTCCAGCAGAAAACTGGGTGTGTGTTTTTCTATTCTATCTTTTTGAGCTGCAGAGAACTGGATGAAATATAGCATTACTTAAAAAATAGTTCTTCCATGGCAAATAGATTTCTGAGAATTTTCATGTTGATCTTCTCATACAATGGTCCACCAGTATATTTTCATTCAACATCTCTTGGATTAAGCTAAAGCTTTCACTCACTGAGAGAGTAGATCACTTGACTACTGCTTACAGATCCAGAGTACATAAGCTTCAGGCAGCATAGTTTATTTTTCAAAATACATATTCCGATGTTTGAAAACTGAACTATGCACATGTTTGTTCAATAATGACGGGCTTGGGTGGACCACTGAACTAGGTCACAAGAACCTCAACATTTGGAGGAGTTCCCACAGGCAATTACCCAAAAAAAACCTGTGCCCTGGATGATCATGCCACCTAGTTACCCTTAGACAAGTGGACTGTGCAAAAAGTGCTTGTAATACAATCCCTAGTATATGCCATTGGTCACTTGAAACATCTATAAACATTAGTTTTAAACGTAGCAAGAAAAGATTATCAAAATTTCAAATCCTCAAGAACATATATACCGGAATTCATGTATCACATAATATCAAGTACAAGGAGAATGCTTCAATTTCAGTGTAGTTTACAGTGATGTGAGATTTGCAGACACGGCTAAGAGGACCTAAAGCAGCAGATAACAGTTTAGTTGATTAACATAAGTCAGTTGTCGAAGGACAGTACCATGAGCTGCATGTTCTTTTTCTACAAGATCAGTCAAATACTCTGTTCCAATAATGTAACCATCTTTACTCAAGCGCATCTGCACAAAGAACGTGTCAAGTTTCAGAAATATCATACATGAGAACAGTAGTATTCCTTGCCATGAGCTTCGCTCCAGCAGAAAGTAAATGACTATGTAAAAGTAAAATCTAACAAATGAAAGGCAACACCCACATTGCACAATTTTAAGTATAATTTATTCTTCAGAGCCACATCCAAACTATGTTGGGATCAGCTACATGAGTAAGTTTTATCATTGCTACTCCACTGTTAGGCCACCTTTCTTCAAATCTAGCCTCCCATTTCATTCTCCACCTTATCTCCATTAGCTAGTTTATCAACAAATATCAAGAAAATTTTTCTTATGGGTGCACCAGTATGTCAAGGAAGTCTTAAGTGCATGTTTGTTGGTGTGCTCTAAACCAGTCAGTTTTGAAATATCCTCATGAGTTTAAGATAGAAAATGTGCCATCACAAGTGCTTCATTTTGAAAATGCACCATGAGCATAGTAACATGCACAAGCATACTAAAGCCCACCCAAGAAAAAAGTAGCATACCACAAGGATAGAAAATGCGACACTAGAAAAAATGTACCACTTGAAAAAAAAAAAGCATTCCTACGGAAAAATTATGTCATTAGGATAAAATACAGATTACACCATAGTGGTACGTTTTTTCTCTAGAAATGCATTTTTTTCAAAGTAGTGCATTTTTCTCTAGTACAACACTTTCCACTACAGTAACACATTTTCTATCCTTGTGGCATGTTGCTAAACTCTTGCACAATAATTATTCTAGTATTGCATTTTTTCTACCTTAGTAGCACATTTTTAAATGCATTCCTTGAAATAATGCATTTTTTATCCCAGTGAGTCACAATAGCATTTTAAAACATTCATCACCACACACATGTAGGTGTGACATGGCATACTTCCCATGCATGATGGGGGACCCTCATTTCCAGATAGGCAGAAATCAACCCTCCTAAAGGAGGAAGAGAGAAGGGCATCACAACTTCAAAACTTCTGCAACCCAGGCTGCAGAGTGTAACAATAAAAGTTTAACATAAACTGAGCAAAACAAAACATTTCAATACACATTTGAGTCACTAGGACAAGAAATGCACAATTGTGAGTGATACATCTTGAAAATGCACCACTAGCTCAAAAAATGTACTACAAGTTTAGAAAAAACACGACCACCTATCAGCTCGTTTAATCATACTTTTAAGTTAGTATCCTTTTTTTTTCTCAGTTTGGGGTGTTTTGTACTTTCCTTGTGTTTGCCACTGTTTAATTCGAATAGTGTCCACTATCAATTCAGGGGTGAATATTGTCGCAAACTGCTTTTGCAGCTACTGTTGGGGCTTCTGTGGAAGTAAAGAAATAATAAGGTTTTAATGGTTGACAACTGTCTATGGATAGAGTAGTTGAGCGTATTATTTCATTTTTTAATAACGACAAGAAATAAGGAATCCATTGAAGAAGCTCCCTAAGGAGTGAGGAGTACAAGACAATGGCAACAACCATACAAAACAAAAAGCTAAAAAGGGTCAAAGGGGAAGAAAAGACCCCAGAGTAAAATGCTGCCTAGTTGAGCTTATTATTTATTACATACATTTTTGGGTGAGTACGTTTTCAGGAGTTCATCATAAGTACTATTGTGCAAATGCACTGGAATGGCATTGTGGCTTCCTCTAATATACTCGACCTCCCACTTTTGTTTCATGGATTCCCCCTCTTGAAGGGTAGTAGAAATTGAACTTTGATGGGAGTTCAAGAGGAAATCCAAGATCCATCAAAGGTGGGAGTGTTATTAGGGACTGTTCTGGCTAGGTCCTCCAGGTATGCTTTGCACCATTGGGTTGTTGAGATTCAACTGAGGTAGAATTCCGGGCTCTTTTGTTTGGAGTGAAGGTTCTCTGTGGTAAATTTTCAGGCCCTTGGGTGATTGAGGGTATTCTTCAATAAAGGTTTCTTGATTCCATTCTGGAAAACCCTATCCCTGGTGGCTCCATCACGTTTTTTTATGAAATTGTGAGTTGGAGTAGGGAGATACAGATTATGTGGGTTCATTCACCTCTTAGAGCTAATTCCATAGCTGATTTGTTGGCTCATCATGACATGGATCTCCTGGCTTCTCTTGTTGATGACGCTTTGCCTTTTGATGTCCATTGGTTTTACTTTTTTTTTATTATTATTATTGCAGTGAAAGTGGCTTTCCCATTTGCATCTTGTAAATTCTTTCTCTTAATATAGTTCTCACCATTCTAAAAAAAAAAAGAAAAAAGAAAATACACCACAAGGATAGAAAATGCAACATTGGAGGAAAAAACCACTAGAAAAACTTGTGTCATTAGAAAAAAATCACAAGGATAAAATACACATTTATCCTAGTGGTACAGTTTTATCCTAAAGGTGTGTTTTTCTTCGTAGTTGTGCTTTTTTTTTCTAGTATTGCATTTTCAATGCTAGTAGCAGATCTTCTCAAAAAAGAAATTTGAATAATGTTCAGCACATATTACAAAGGAAAAGTAAAAGAAAGTAGTGAAGGCAGTCGTACATAAAATAGTTCAAGTCTTCATCTTAATGGACTTTGACAACTTATCAACTTCTTCTTCGGGGATCAAGTGGTTCAAGATATTAAGTTTAAATTGTGTCCCTTAGCTGATAAGTCAATGGATCACATCTTCGTGATCTATCCATTTGCCTTTGTTGTGGTGACTGCCCCAACTGCAAGGATGGGTTTATTGTTCCTAACTCTTTCCCAGACTTACTTTTACAAATTGTTGGTAGACCACTATCTAAACATGGGAAAGAGTTATGGTCGACATATTTTTATGCATTCACTTGGGCATTGCGGGATAGGGATGGCAGCAGGGAACATGACCCAACCCACCCTGCCCCACCTGAGGCAGGGATGGGTTTTAAAACCTACCCAGTGGGGTGGGGACAGGTCTCGTTGTAAAAAACCTGTCATGGGTGGGTTCAAGGACGGAATGAACCCCCAAAACTGACCCAATCTGGTAAATATGCATATTTTAAGTTTATAATATACCCTCCTATACTATGATATTACATGAAACTTTTTTACATTTAGAATGGGAAGGAGCGGGGATCTAGCAGATTTTGTGGGGACCAAGCTAGGACAGGATTGAATTTTCAACCCCTTCTCACAGGGACGGGGTGGATCGCAGGGTGGGGTAGGGTTTGGACATGTTGCATCCCCACTGTGGGAGGAACAAAAAGGCAGACATTTGAGAACCACTCTGTTCTGTGAGAGGGGTTATTAAACACATGATACATGATACCCATTTTTAGCTTAGTAAATATTCCTCTTTACATAACTAAAAAAGAAAAAATCCTCATTCCAACTGTTTACTGGCACTATTGTTTGAACTCATTGGCGAGAGAGGGTTGTTTTTGTGGGTTCCAGCGCTAGAGTATCCTTTGAGATTGTCTATGAAGGATCTTAAGGGTGTATTCTGTGCCTTTTGAGATTTGTGACTATGTTGAGACAACTCCGGGCATGGCTTTGTGGGTCAAAGATTTACAAGCAAAATTATGATTTGCCGCAGGTAATTAAGGGAGACTTAGCAATAAAAATTGGATGGTTCTTGTCAAGGGGCAGACTTCCTTGGAGATTCTGGCACATTCATGATGAAATCTCTTAGTTAGTCAAGATTTTAAGTTCTCGTACTTAAAGAAGTGCAAATGGTCTAGAAAATAATCTTGCAAGAATGGGTGTTTCTCTTAATTATCCTATTGATTTTGGCTTATTACGTTTTTGGTTTTGCAGCTACTTTTTTCTTGTTGGTTTGAAGTTTCTAAGCTTCTTAGTTTTCTTTTTCTGATTGGCCTGTTGTGTGAGACCTTCATGTAATTATTGTATTTTGTACTCTTTCCCTTCCTCTCTTTGATGAAACTTTCAATATTTTCAAAAAAAAAAAAAAAAAACCTGAATGGGGCTAAATTTTTTACCATGAACTAAATTTCAGGACTAGCAATACTGATATAAATGAAAAGTGTATCTTTGATATGAAAAGAGAGAGAACCAATAGCTGCCAAGATTGTTCATATGATTTTTATCACCAGAAAACGTGATGCACTAAGCAAGGACTGCACGTGAATGCAACCATCATTTACTAAAGTTAGTATCCTTTCCTTTGTTGCTTCTTCCAAAAGAGAAAGGAAGGGAGGAAAAGGAACAGCCAAAATTATATGATTACTTTTTCTAAAAGAAAAGGCAAAGCTATGATAATTGTCTGCTTTGTTCAGAAAGAGTTCAAATTTGACTCCTGTGATTGTCACTCTTTTTCCATGTTAGAAAATCCCAATTCATTTTTTTTCTTTTGGAATACCCAGCCCTCATAAAGCATGAGTTCTCTGACTAGAAAGATTTCACATTATGCCAAGCTAATAAATTTCACTCTGAGAAACTATTTCTTGCTTACTTAAGTTGATACACTACTGAACACCACAAAGCATTACTAAGAGCAAGGTGCCTGAGACTAAAATAGTATGCTACACCTATATTTGTAAACTGCAGGCCGAACAAGAATCTTATTTTGTTTTTTCAAATGGAGAACCAGGATTCTTACTTTCCATATGTTTGTGTCCAGATCCACCTCGTGTTTCCCAGACATATCGATGGCATCTACACTTACAACTGCAAAGCATGCACAAAGTTATTCCCTGAAAATATTTCACAAGGCACAGGCAAATGAATATTTAGATATACAGAATGAAAAGCATGGAATTCAGAAACCATGAAATGCTTACCTTCACATGGTAACGAAGGAAATGTCATATTTATATGGATTGGAAGGGTTTCCCCACGCTTGAGATCTACAGACATCTATGCAAGATACATATGAATATGGTAAGTGATGAAAATAATTGACAAGGTTCTAGGTACCCACCCTCACTGAGGTACAGCCAATCTAAGCAAATGAGAAAATCATGATACAAGAAAATGATACTAGAAAAATAGAGAGAAGAGAAAGAAAGAGAGAGAGTAACCTGATGTACTGTATATGTTGTCAGATAATACTGGAGCTCATGCACAAACAAAGTGGCCATAATGGCTAGACCAATTATAGACACTACACAAACAGAGAAACACCAAAATTATTTCAAATCATTTTGTTAAAAAGAGCATAAAAATAACATATTAGCAAGGAACAATCAATTATTTTGGGGAATCAAAGACCAAAAAAAATTGAATATTGTGCCAAAGCATTCATTGAATTTAGCTTTGAAAGTAATTTATGTTAACAACAAGTATTCATATTATCAAGCAAATTATAAGTAACCTTAATTATAATAAGATTTAATAAGATGCAATAAGAAAAAAACAGAATAGAGTATGTTCTACCTATGGCTGTAAAAATGTACAGCTGATTTTCTCCTTGAATGCATGTGAAAAGAGATGAAAATTGGGATACAGATGACTCAATTTCCCCTCTAATGACTCAGCAGTTTCTTATAAACTTCCTTATCAATTCATAGAACGAAAGCAACAAGCGCTTACCAACTGCTCCAGACTGAGTCTTTTGCAACAAGTGCTCTTCTGCACGAGGAAATGCATCAAAATTCTTCAACATTTGTAGTTTCACACCCATTTCTGCTTCAAACTTGAGGGAATCGTTGCAGTTAGAGATAACAAAAAAAAAATGACAGATAGTTATAAAGCAGCATAGATCGCATACCAACAACAAACAAAGTAATACCTACAATTTTTAATACCGATACCAAACATTTTTAATAAAGCAGACAAGTTGACAGTAAATACTGAATTGAACATAATATTTATAAAATTTCCCGAACCCTACTACTCTCTGGGAACCCTCATTGAATCATAACAACTTACTTTGACTTTGACTCTTTTTCTGGTAGTATTTATTTAAAACTACATTGGAGCCCAATGGATATAAGCAATAAGACAAGATAAAAAGAAGAAGAAAAAAAAACCCTTCAACCAATAAGTTTCAAAACTTGACTTAAAGAATGGAAACATAACGAAGTAAGGATATAGCCAACAGGCCAGATTAATGTGGAGGCTCATCCAATTCATGTCTAAAACCCACAACGCCACCCCAATGGGCTGGAAACACGATGCTATGAAGAGCAACAAAGCCGTGTCTTCTCAAAGTTCTGAGCAAACGGTTCCCAGACACCTCTAAGAAAAATGACTAACTTACTCAACATCTCCATCTCTTCCAGTCCAAAACACGTGGCCATCAGACTCAAAGATCAAAAGTGCCACATTCCAATCCGAAAATCAAAACTTTTAGCGTTACAACTGTAGATGTACCGGTTAGCTAAACATATCCAAAAACATCCAAAGAGAAAAATAACGTTAACATTTAAACCTTTTTTTTTATCTTTTTCCTTTTCGGGCCAGAACAATCAAATGTCTTCACTATACGATTCAAAACAAAGACTAAAATCGTGTACCCATAAAATAACTCAATCATGTGAAAAAAAAAAAAAATTACTCAGTGATTTGTAATTGCAGAAGAAACTAAAACAAGATCGTCGGCCTTCCTACCATCCATAACCAAACCAGAAAAACAGAAATTGAAATCACCTAAGCGAACGACCTAAGATGCCTGGTGCGAACAACCAACAAAGGGATTACCTGAAACCAGCTCGCTCACCGTTCGAAAAATTCGTCGCTGCCAGAACCACCGGCGCGCGCGCGAGAGAGAGAGAAGAATAAACGGGCGTTCTTTGATGCACGAACGCGTTTCGAGAGTAGATGATTTATCGTGGGCCCGCTACCATTGAAGTCGAGGTTCATCGGCTTAAATCCAATGGTCATCAGCACAGGCGTTACGAGTAACAACTGATATATCTCAGATTTTGAAGAAGACATTACCCGCTTCATATATGTACACTGTGTAGCATGTAATAGACCTTTTGTGCACTATAATATAGTGTGTGGAAATAAAAACTAGGTCAAAAGTTTTAATTCTATTAATTTATTTAATAATATAAAAGCATAAGTCTGCGAATTTTTATATTAAAGAATGTAAAATATAAAAGCATAAGTGTGCGAATTAAAACTTTTGAACCTTCTAAAAGTTGGCAATAAGTTGCTACGTTGCTACCCACTTTGTTGACCGCACGTTCAAATTGGAGAGGCTCAACCTATCTTTTCCATAAAAGTCAGTATCAGAAACGGACTGGAGATCACAGGTTACAAACGGTAGACCACTATAGCTTTCCAAATTCTAAGCACTTCTTATCCTGAAAACCCTTATAAAGGCAATACAATTTAACATAATACATTCGAGCGTTACCTATACACCACATACTGTATTGAACCAGGGCAGCCATACTGTTAAGCCAATTCCTGTCTAGTAACTCACTCCGTTGTTTTTAAAGTAAATCACTCTCAATTTGTATGGCCCTCTTCGGTTGGTGAAATTGAGAACGTGAGGAGCATATAATAAGAAGTGAAACTTGTACCTGAAGATTTTATTCTAATTTCATTCAAAGTAACAGGGCCCTCCTGCCGTGTGTTCATGATCTTAGGTCCCCATTATGGAGACCAACATCAGATTAATGTCTCAAAAACCAACCCCAATTCAGGCTTACTCAATGAGAAAAAAGCAGAGAAGAAAAAATATTGAAATTTCGTTTCGTATAAAGAGAAAAACGTTATATCACATTCTTTCCAATATATTTACTCTTTTTCACGATCCATTGCCTCGTACAAATTTTAGATGATGGCATTCCTTCTATAAAAATAATTAGCAAACAACCATTTCCCCCATTTGAGCATTTCGTGGTGCAAAGAAATGGCATTCTTAAGACACGAATCCACTCACTTTTGCATTGGTTGCTGTTTATGATTGCACGGCTGGAAAGATTTTCAACAACGTAGTTACGTCAGCTTTTTTACTTAGTCCAGCCAACAACCTGCTCTTCTGCTGTCTCCAGAATGGACTGATCAGACAAAAAGAAACACAAACCACTTTTAGATCATAAAAAGGCTGAGTAAGTTGATGCAATAATTAACTCAGTCGTATTATAAAATATGTTTGAGGACCACAAAGTACACTAACTATCACCTCCAAGGCAATACAACAGTTTTAACTTGTTTTAGAAACAAGAATGACGTAAAAATCGATGTATTGTGCTAACTTAAAAGGGAGAAAAAATTATTCTACTTTAGAGTTTGAGCAGTAAAAAGCTAAAAAAACAATTGAGTGTCTATTATCATATCTCGATATGTTTCTAAGAAAGAAGTGAAAAAATGCAGGTTTCATGTCAGCAATTAGCAGAATAAAACAGCATGGAGGCATGTTTTATTACCTGAAAGTATCAGCAGAACTACCTAAGCATTGCAAAGCATTTACACATTTACAACCTCCGTGCTAGTTTCTTGACGTGTCAAGCTATCTGCAGGTTGTACATTGAGATTCTCTCTCGCCTGTTCCTGTCGTTGGGTAGCCCAGTCATTTTGGTGATATAGTGCCTGCAGATTTCGCCTAGCTCTCCATCTCAAATACTCCACAAGCAAAGAATTTGTGCTTATTGCAATTCCAAACCCAGTGAATGAGGATAGGAGGACAGAAAGTATCTCATTCACATTTAGCTGCATGATGAACATAAAAGCGGGGTTTCTGTTAACTACAACACAAAGAATGTCTAAGCTGGAGAAGGCCCTGGGAAAAAGGTAAAATGTACTCACTACTGTGTAAAAGATATGAGCAAACATGATGACAATTGCAAATTGGAAGGACGCATAAGCCCAAATATAACTCCTGCTCACTGAATCATTAACCACTGTAAACAGTCAGGAGAGACTACAGGAGATATCAGTAAAATTTTAAAATTTCAGACTAGCAACTACTTGCAAGAGACTCTAGGCTGATCAAACCACTATGTTTAGTTCTTTACACTTGCTACAGATTCTGAGAAGCAGATACTAATAGAAAGCTCATACACGGAGAAATGACAAGTTGAATAATATCTTCTAGAGGTCCTCATGGGTAGGATAAAGATATCATATTTTTTGGCTTTGACTGAAACAACCATTCTGAAAACACAGACATCACTTAAAATAGTTATGTACTGTCAAAGTGGTCTTGCTTGTTTTCCCCTTCTGTTGCTCAGTAGCCTGCTGGATCATGTTGTACCCCTTAGCTTCATTATGAACCAGAGTTGTACAATAATTTTAAATGAAAAAGAAAAAGACAAAGATAAAGACCACTATTTGTTTCTTCCATATGATCCAGTTGAGAAGTACAACACAGTGACCAGAGAATAAGAAAAGCTACTAGGTTTGTAAAATAATGTAATAAAGGAGATTGAGAAAGAGAAGAAGAGAAGAGAAGGCTGCAAGAGAGTAAGAGAGGCTCTCATGATTAGGGTTTAGGTTGATCCCTAATCCCTGTATATAGCTTACGTTAAAAACAAAAGTAAGAGAGGCTCTCCTAATTATATGAAACTTGAACTACATAAACTCTCAAACATGCTGAATAAAATAAGGCTATACGTAAGAGGTGTAGACAATGAAAAATTACCAAAGTACCCTTCATACTACTTTCTAACAAGGTTATCCAAAGTTACTTCCCAAGAAGGATATAGATGAATTTAAGTTTCATTTATATCTCACCCATTGTAGAAGCTATAATTGAAGAGAGGAGACCCAAGACACAAGAGAAAGGCAAGGAAATTGCAAGAGCATGAGAACCCATGTTAGATACCTGTTCATATTTCAATGGAACGTCAGAACCCAGTGATCAGAAAAAATTGGGAAGATAGCATGCATATAAGAGAAATAGACAACTAGACCCTCCCAATTTGTTGTATGCTTAGGTACTGACTTACCAAGAGTTGCTCCAGAAAGCAAAAATAAGCGAGTATGCTGACCATAACAAGAACTGGAACATCCTGCCATACCCTACAAAAATGATATTTTGCACTTGAATCCATGGGAATGAGTATAGCAATCAACCCAAAAGTAAGCTAAATTAACATATCTCAATAGAAAGCCAAAACTCATACTTTGAATGGAGAGTTCATAAGTGCAGTAAGCTAGTCAAACCAATGATGAGGAAAACAAAAAGAAATAGATCCTCACTTACAAGATATTCATGATGAAAAATGAATATCTTTTGAATTTAGATCCTTTCGAAATAGCTAGTCAAAAGTGCAGTAAGCTAGTCAAACCAATTGTTAAAATACCAGTTCAGGGGAATTTTGGTCGTTTCCTACATTACATTTTTCTCTTATAGTATGGCTGTTAGATAGACAATGTGTTATTTTATCTATGGTTCAATTTTCATTCAATTTAGGCATGTATTCTAGGAGAAATGTAATTTTAAGTATTGAGGGGCATTTTTATCCTTTTGTAAAATATCACTTAAAACCTGATTAAAAAGAGGGAAGACGTGCTTTTCTGGCATGTTCTCCAAAGCCGCAGGTCTCCTTTTCTCTTCTATTTTATCCCCAAATCTCATATTTTTCAAAAGCAAAAAGAAATAAATCCTCACTAGGAAGATATTCATGATGAAAAATGAATATCTTTGAATTTAGATACTTTCAAAATAACTGAGAATTTTTTTTAGCCATTTGAAGCATGAATGATATTAGCTACATCTAAGGGGTATGGTTAACACTTTTAAGTGGTTTCACAAAGAAATTGTACAATTAAAAATTGGCTAGGAGTGAGGTTTTGAGACATCAACATTTTCTAAGCTCTGCCGGTTTTGCATTGGAAAAACAAATGCCTTTTGAACTCTTTTACAATCACATAAGCACAAGTTCCTGTAATTCCAACAGTTGGTTACTTGAGCCATATAGTAACTTTTCCAAATTCTTTTTCCAATTATTTGAAAGATCAACTTGATCAGAGAGGCACACTACTTTCACATACCAATAAATAAAGCAAAAGAGGCTTCATGAATTTGAAACTTTAAGAATATGTGCACAGAGAGAGAGAGAGAGAGAGAGAGAGAGTGAAAGAGACCTATACTGACTATTTTCTCTTTGTTGAGGTGCACGCGCTGGATGCCTACTGACAGTTTGATTATTCTGTATTCTCAACAATGTAACAGGAAGGTTCTGAACATCTTGTTTACAAACATCACAAGTCTTATTCCCCTTAATGCTAAACCATTTCACTGCACATTCTTTATGGGCAAGTGCAAGTTCACCCTTGCAGCTGCACTCCATTTTAAGAGTCTCACCCCCCTCTGCAAGCTCGACTAAACAGATTCTACATACAGCATCTTCCTCTGGTATGTCCTCACCAGCTTCTTCAACTGCTGCAAGAAATATAACTCACAAGCCTATTAGCAAAAAAATGTGAAAGCCTGAAGTTTTAAACAAATACTAAGATATTTATGGTATTTATCATCAAGAATAACTAGAGAAAACAAATGGAACTCTACCAATATCTGCAGCTGGAGCGTCATCATCAGCCAGTCCATCAACTGTAGGAACACGAGGTGTTACGGGTATTATTCTAATCAAACCTCCAAAAGAATCCATCCGCCTCAAACTTCTATTTTTAATATTCACTGGAACTGATAGTGAACGCTTTATGTGCCGTTGAACTTCAGGTTTCTGAATGAGAAAGAAATTTTTTTTTATATGCTCAGTTGCATGGACAAATATTTTTGACACTTGAGCAAATTTTTAGATGATGAAAAATATAATGAACAAAAGCACTCACAGCTGCAAAGTCAGACTGGATAGATACTTGTCTTTCTTGTACAGGTTCTGAACCTGAGTGGGTAACAGGAGTAACAGGTAAAGAGTTTGTCCCTTTGGCAGAAGAAAAGACTTTGGTTAGAGAAAATGGCCTTGAGCTAGAAGGTCTATCTTGTGGCTCTTCTGATAATGGGGTTCCAGGAATGAGCAGAACTGCTTTATCACATTCTATTGGGATGCTTTGAGTTCTGAAGCTCTTCTGAGAAAGTAAATTTTTCATAGATGACGGTCTGTTTTTTGCTGGACTGGGCCTTGGAGGCAATCCTGCTCTTGTAGAACTTGGACTTGACAAAGATGGATTATTAGTCCTCGAAGAAGTAGGGCATGTATTTTCCACGGACCTAACAGGAATATGAAGTGAGGTGAGGTTTGGTCTCCTTGCATGTTGAACTGATGACCTCTCATCCTTTCCTTGAGTTTCATTAGACGCCTAAAAACCCATTCAAGGCCCATGAATCATATATAGATCTCAAATAAATGAACTGATAGGATTATACAGATCAAATTATATCTAGGGAGCAAAATTAAATACACAGATTTAACGTGGTTCACCCAAATCGGGCTACGTCCACAGCTGCTGATGATAATTCTTTAATAGGGAATATCGTTCAATGTTTACAATTTCCTATCCATACAATCCATAAATTAATGTACCACTGCAGATAAATAAATACAGATCTGTAAAAGAAGGAACAATGTAACCTGTATGAAGACCTGAGACTCGCCGACGCCCAAATAGCACCGGTCAGAAACAACACGAAACAAACAGCACACGGTCAGTAATAAAACAAACCAGTCAACACCTCTGCGGAGGCGTTCCTTCTTCCTCTCCTTTGCTCTCTCCCTCTACACTGAGGATACAACGCCCTTCTTCCTTCTCTGGTCTCTCTCACTCTACACTGAGGATAGAGACGTCCAACGAGAGGAATCACGCAACGCCGGAGCAGCACAACGACGACAAGCAGAGAGTATTTCTGCAGCAACATCTCGGTGAGAAAGGAAGTGATTTCTCACTGTATCGATCGTACAAACTCGAAGCACGAAGCTTTCTCACTCTCTCTGAAAAATAAACCTTCAAAGAGCTTCAACGGAAAAAAATCCCAACGTTTCTGTTTCCCTGGTTTTCTCACTGTCGAAAATCACACAACAATTCAAAATCGTCGGGAGGGAGGGGAAATAAAAGCTAAGTTAAGAATTTAATGAGGTTGAGTGTTCCACACTCCAACCTCATAAAGAAACAAAAAATTCCCTATATGTCCCTTGACTTTTCAAACATGGGGATTCCCTAACAATCTCCCACTTGAAGACTGATGTCAATTTGTCTTCACACATATCAATACAGCAGCTTTATCTAGGTCTCTTCATTCTTGCAGACCAACTGAAGCTGAACATAGCTTCAGTTTATCAATAGTCACCGGCTTTGTTAGCATGTCCGTAGGATTCCTATTACCTTAGATCTTCTTCAGCGTTAGCACCTCATCCTCTAACAAAGATCTGATGAAATGATAACGAAGACCAATGTGCTTGGTTCTAGAATGAAATGCAGAATTCTTTGCCAGATGTATCGCACTCTGACTGTCACTGTGCAAGGCATTCATCCTTTGCTCGAAACCAAGCTCGGTTAACAATCCTTGAAGCCATATCATCTCTTTACTGGCTTCTGTTATAGCTATATATTCAGCTTCGGTGGTGGATAATGCAACAATCTTCTGTATCTGCGACATCCAACTGACAGCTGTTGTACCCACGGTAAAGACATAACCAGTGGTGCTTCTCCGGTGATCAACTTCTCCTGCAAAATCTGCATCTGTGTACCCTTGCACTTGCAATTTACCTTTGCCAAAGTGCAAACACTTATCTGTGGTGCCACGCAGATATCTCAAGATCCACTTTACTGCCTTCCAGTGGGTCTCACCTGGGTTTGACATAAATCTGCTAACGGCTCCCATGACCAATATCTGGTCTCATACAGACCATTGCATACATCAAACTTCCAATGGCTGAGGCATATGGAACCTTATCCATGAGCTCTCTCTCTTCTTCCGTGTGAGGAGACTGATCCTTGGATAGACATAAGTGTTTGTCCAAGGGTGTGCCAACTGGCTTGGCATTGCTCATGTTGAATCTCTGCAAAACACGAGTAATATACTCTGCTTGAGATAACTGCAATACTCCACTTTGCTTATCTCTTGTGATTTGCATTCCGAGAATCTTCTTAGCTTGACCCAAATCCTTCATGTCAAATTCTTTTGACAACTGCGGCTTCAAGTTTTTGATCTCATCAATATCTGACCCAGCTACTAACATATCATCAACATAAAGTAGCAAAATGATATAACTGGATGTGTACCTTTTGAAGTAGCAACAGTGATCGGCATTGCACTTCTGGAAACCTTCCTTATGCATGAAACTATCAAACTTCCTGTACCACTGTCTTGGAGCCTGTTTCAAACCATACAGGCTCTTTTGGAGTTTGCACACCATATTCTCTTTCTTCTTTTCTGAGAAACCTTCTGGTTGATGCATATATAACTCCTCATCCAAGTCTCCGTGAAGAAATGCAGTTTTCACATCTAACTGCTCTAGATAGAGATCTTCAATGGCAACAATGCTCAACACTGTTCTGATAGTGGTGAGCTTCACAATGGGAGAAAAGATGTCAGTGTAATCGATTCCTTCCTTCTGTTGGAATCCTTTGACAACCAATCGGGCTTTGTATCTCTTAGAGCCATCATGCTCCTCTTTCACCCGATACACCCATTTGTTATGGAGTGCCTTCTTCCCTATGGGTAACTCAACTAGTTCCCATGTTTGGTTTGAGATTAGAGAATTCATCTCATCTTTCATAGCAAGCTCCCACTTGCTAGCATCTTCAGTCTGACATGCCTCTTCATAGCATTCAGGTTCTCCTCCATCAGTCAACAGTAGATAATTGATGTATCTTCTGTTAGGCACATGAGGTCGAGAAGATCTTCTCAATATCGGAGCTGGAACAGGGGACTGTGATATGTCGGACTGGTGTGCACTACTTTGTTCAACAGATTCCTCTATCTGAGGGCTTGCTACAGAGTCATCTGGGACATCATCCACATCTGCATATACTGGCTCACTCTCTAGTGAGTTACTATCATCTGCAGTGTGTCTGTCCTTGTACATCACCCTTTCACTGAAAATCACATCCCTGCTACGGATCACCTTTTTGTTTTCATCATCCCATATGTGATATCCAAATTCATCCTCGCCATAACCGAGGAAGGTACATTTCTTGGATTTGGGATCAAGCTTATTCCTGCCTTGATCACTGATATGTACATACGCCATACAACCGAAAACTTTAAGGTGTGAGAGTCTTACTTCTTTTCTGCTCCATACCTCTTCTGGTATTCTGTATTCCAGTGGAACTGATGGACCTCGGTTGATCAAATAAGCTGATGTGTTGACTGCTTCTGCCCAGAAGTGCTTTGGTAGGCCTGACTGCACACGCATACTTCTGGCTCTCTCAGTCAAAGTTCTGTTCATACGCTCAGCTACACCATTGTGTTGAGGCGTACCTGGCACGGTTCTCTCCATGCGGATCCCATTATCATAACAGAACTTCTTGAATCTAGTGTCTTCATATTCACCACCATTATCAATTCTCGGCTTTTTGATCTTAAGTCCTGTTTCATTTTCAACCATGGCTTTCCATCTTCTGAAAGTATCAAACACTTCAGACTTGTGACTTAGGAAGTAAACCCATACCTTCCGTGAATGATCATCGATGAATGTCATAGAGTAGTGTTTTCCACCAATGGATGAAACAGTTGTTGGCCCCCAGACATCAGAATGGACGAGCTCTAGCCTTTCCTTCTTCGGAGCTCTGCCATGTGTCTGAAAACTAACTCTCTTATGTTTTCCAAGTATGCAATCCTCGCACATATCAATTTCTACTGACTGTAGCTCTGATAATTTCCCCATGGAATGCATAATCTTCATTCCTTTCTCACTCATGTGGCCCAGTCTCTGGTGCCACAGGTTGGAACCTTGGTTGCTTGTTGCAGCAACAATGGTACAACATGCTTGTGCTGTCATGTAGAGAGTACCACTCTTCTTTCCTCGTGCAACCACCAATGCACCCTTAGCAATCTTCTAATCATCACCATGGAAGGTTGTGGTGTAGCCTTCACTGGCTAGCTGCCCTACTGAGATTAAGTTCTTTCTCAGGTCAGGAATGTGCCTGACATTTTTCAGCTCCCATACAGACCCATTCAACTGGATCTTCACTACACCTTTGCCTACTATATCACATGGTTGATCATCACCGAGATATACCTTACCAAGGTTCTTGGACTCATATTTCTCAAAGAGCTCTTTCTGCGAGGTAGCATGGAACGATGCTCCAGAGTCTAATACCCAAGACTCCTCCTTGCTCTCCAGAGAGCATATCAATGCAGCATCATTCCCTGAGGAGGAAGCAACATTTGCTTCTACCTTCGCCTCCTGATCCTTCGGTGCACTATTACATTGACTTTTGTAGTGCCCGTTTTTCCCGCAGTTCCAACACTTGACATTTGAGTTCTGAGATCTATTTGGGTTCCTGGATTGAGACCTTCTATTTTGAGGTCTGTTTGGGTTTCTTGATTGAGACCTTCTATATTGAGAAGTGCCTCGATGAGTTGACCTTCCTGGTCTATTTTCTCTAGTTCTTCCTCTTGCCTCTGTAGACAATGCTGAAGAAATCGTCCCTTCACCCGACGATTTTCTTCTGATCTCTTCACTGAGAACTAGATCACGTACATCATTGAATTTTAACTTGTTGCTTCCTGATGAGCTGCTCACTGCTGTAACAGTGGCATTCCAGCTCTCTGGTAAGGAAGACAAAAGTATCAATGCTTGTACTTCATCGTCGAATTCAATTTCGATTGAACTCAATTGGGATGTAATGATATTGAGTTCGTTTATATGTTGAGCTACTGATGCTCCTTCTGTCATCCGCAAATTGAATAGTCGCCTCATCAAATGCACCTTATTTGAGGCTGACGGCTTCTCGTACATATTTGCGAGAGCCTTCATGAGACCCGCTGTGGTCTTCTCTTTTGCTATGTTAAATGCAACATTGCGGGAGAATGACAGTCGGATGAATCCAAGGGCTTTCCTATCAAGGAGGTTCCACTCTTCATCCTTCATACTGTCTGGCTTGACTCCATCAAGTGGTAGGTATAAATTTTTCTAATACAGATAATCCTCTATCTGCATTTTCCAGAAACTAAAATCCGACCCATTGAACTTTTCAATTTTTGACTTCCCTTCATCTGCAGCCATTGCTCCCACTCAAATTTGACTTTCTGTATAACCTAGCTCTGATACCAATTTGATAGGATTATACAGATCAAATTATATCTAGGGAGCAAAATTAAATACACAGATTTAACGTGGTTCACCCAAATCGGGCTACATCCACAGCTACTGATGATAATTCTTTAATAGGGAATATCGTTCAATGTTTACAATTTCCTATCCATACAATCCATAAATTAATGTACCACTGCAGATAAATAAATACAGATCTGTAAAAGAAGGAACAATGTAACCTGTATGAAGACCTGAGACTCGCCGACGCCCAAATAGCACCGGTCAGAAACAACACGAAACAAACAGCACACGGTCAGTAATAAAACAAACCAGTCAACGCCTCTGCGGAGGCGTTCCTTCTTCCTCTCCTTCGCTCTCTCCCTCTACACTGAGGATACAACGCCCTTCTTCCTTCTCTGGTCTCTCTCACTCTACACTGAGGATAGAGACGTCCAACGAGAGGAATCACGCAACGCCGGAGCAGCACAACGACGGCAAGCAGAGAGTATTTCTGCAGGAACGTCTCGGTGAGAAAGGAAGTGATTTCTCACTGTATTGATCGTACAAACTCGAAGCACGAAGCTTTCTCACTCTCTCTGAAAAATAAACCTTCAAAGAGCTTCAACGGAAAAAAATCCCAACATTTCTGTTTCCCTGGTTTTCTCACACTGTCGAAAATCACACAGCGATTCAAAATCGTCGGGAGGGAGGGGAAATAAAAGCTAAGTTAAGAATTTAATGAGGTTGAGTGTTCCACACTCCAACCTCATAAAGAAACAAAAAATTCCCTATATGTCCCTTGACTTTTCAAACATGGGGATTCCCTAACATGAACATCATTGTCATCAAGGATTTAGTAAGCATAATATCAAACAGAAAATTAGGCAAATAATACACCAAGAAGTAAATCAGCTAAGCACGTAAACCAAGGGAATTCAACAACAGGGTCAAAGCACTCAGAATAGAATTTCAGTTCGGAGCATTAAAAACACTAAATGAGAATAATACAGCTGAACCAAAAATTCTATCATAAGACAGTAACACCTGCTAATTTCAGAAAGATTCAAAGAATATCAGAGAAGCTTCAACTTTTATGTCAGAATTCGCATACGCAACAAGAAGAATCTGCAGGGCGAAATTGTTGACTGTTTCTCTACCTCATTGCACGTCAAAGCACCAATTCAAGAATATAAACTGTAAATAGAAAATTGTAAATCAACGGCCATAAAGAAAGAGGTGAAAGAAATCGAAAAGCGAACATTAGTACCACAATAATTACCATATGTTCAATTTGAAATACCTCTCTCTGTAGTGGATTTTCCTGTCGGAACTATATAAGCACAAAAAAGCAAGAAAAATATCCATACAGCTTTTAATATATGGACGAGAAGTAGGAAATAAGCAGAAAGTTCAAGTGAAGGATAAAAAAACCGAACAAGAGATGAAAAAACAAAAAATAGCTAAGACGATCAGCTCACAAGCAAAAACCAACACTACTGCGCCAGCATCTCGCTAAAAAAATACAGAAATCTGAACCATTCTAAACACGTATCCAACGGTCAAATTCGCAGTACTTATATCAAATAAAAAACATTTCATGAAACTCGAAAGTACCAAACCACATCAAACTCCCAGAGTCGACCACTTCACGTAAAAATTAACACAACAAAAGCGCTAAGAAGAAATCACAAAAGCCTTCAATTACATCCTAAACATTCAAAACTTCAAGCTGCACAAACATCACAAGCATCTCTAGATCTTACCACAAAAAAAAAAAAATCCTCCGAAGAGTTACTGAAGCAACTCCTTAGCTGAAAATTACCTCTCGATCGGCGGAATCACGCGTTCTCTCTTCACCAGGCAGCGCTTCACCTCCCAAATTCTCCATCAGGACCTCGAAAACTCTGTTTTCGAACCTCAAGTGTTGAAAATTCGAAAAGCATAGAGCCCTAGATATCGGAGGCTTCCGAAGAGTTGGCCAGTATCCGACAAGAAAGAGAACTGTTCTCGAGCGATACAAAACGCGACTGTCGGAGAACGAAAAGACAAAAAGCGTTTAATTTTCATTTAATCGTCTGATTTACCCGCCAATTTGATTGATGAAGTTTAACCAGTAGAGAATTTTCGAACAGGGATGAAAGTACCTTATTGTAACGACCTTTTCCATTGAGTACAAATATATCCTCAGTTAGAAGAAGGGTGACACCTAGATAGTCCCCCATATATTCGACTTAAATACTTCAAACTCCAACTCAAGCAAAAATTTTAATAGAGTTTGAGCTCGAACTCAAGCAGGGTTTAACCTTTCACTTACATTTAAAAATAAAAAAATAAATATTTTTATAAATAAATAATGATAATATTGTGACAAACTTAGTACCATTGTATTTCAAACTATTAACTAAGAGTTCAAAACTTTGTAATGAAGCATATTAATGTATAATAACCTACATAATAGGCCATAAAATAAATAGCAAACACCTCTATCAATAATGTTTATTCCATTATAAAACAACAACATTAAATGTTCAGAAACCCAAAAGGTTGAATTATCGATCGTCTATAAGGTTTGAGGTAAATAAGAGCAACTATTAACCACCTAAAGAAGGAATTAGACTAAAGGGTATTTTTGTAAACAAATTATACTAACGAGTCAGCTTACGAATTAAGGAGCCAAACTTGGAAAATATCAAAATTTTATTTGTTATACTCGATAAGCCTTTATTTCAAGTTTGAGTTTGAGCCAAGCTCAAGCAAAAATTGAACCGAATTGAGCTCAAACGTTTTGTGAGCTGGTTTGGTTTGGTGCCACCCCTAGGGACTGGTATGCTCCTTAGCCTTCTTGGTATTATCCATAATTTATAAGTCAATGTATTATTAATAAAAACAAACTTTAGAAAATTAAAAATTAAAACCAGTAAATTTAGCAATTCAAATCGTGCCAACTTGATCTGGTCCATGTTTTATTTTCTAGCATAGAATTATTCGTAAATAATGTAAATTTATTATTAATTGTTCGCTTTGATGTAGGTCTTGGCATCCCAACAAAAAAATCTAAAATTTTTTTAGTCTAAAAGACTAATACAAGATTAAGGAACACTTTAATGTGACAATTATGTTTTTGGACTCATTTTTAATTCTAGTTTTAAATTTATAAAAAGTAGTATTCCAAGTGAGGAGTGATTCCTTGTGCTTTTCTTATCCTCTTTTGTGGTTACAAGAGAATCCAAAGGCTTCAAGGAAAAATTGCTTTTCAATAGATAACTATCATAACCCAACCCAGTTACTATCATAACTATCACAACCCAACCCAGTTACTGGTCCGAATTCGAATCGACGGGCTCCAGGCGGCCGGACCGCGCTATTGGACTTTTTAACTCCGTCACATGCGCACGTGAGAGTCGCGTGACAATAACCAAGAATCCTAACGAACAAACGCCGTCTCAACGGCTACATTATAACGGCTATTTGATTTTGCTCGCTATCTCTCCATCCTTCCCCAACACCAAACAAGTTACAGCTTCTCTTTCTCCCACGCGAAAGCTCGCAGCGAACATCGGTGATTCTTTTTTTCTCTCTCAGAAAGATACAGACAGGCAGTCCTCTTTCTCTCTCCTTTTCTTTCAAAGTTTTCGCCGAAATTTCCACACTCAGAGACAAGACTGTCAAAGACTTCTTGAATGCCCGACATGTAGAGGGCTCTTGAATGCGATTGTTTTTTTGGTTTATCGGCAACGATTTGGCATCAATAATTCAAAGGATGCGAAGGATTTTTATCAGGAAGTAATTCTGCGTCAGGAAACTACGGGTGTAAAAGATTCTTGACGACGAGGTTTATCGAAAATTTTCGACGGAAAAGTGTTTGATTTCTCATAAAGCGGTTTTCTAAGGTGTCGAGATGGTCGCGGAGCGGGATGCAGTTTACCGGACGCCCCAAGAAACTAAAAAATTTAAGGAAAGATTTGAAGGTGGAGATTCCCCGCTAGTCGGTAAATCGTGGCGGTCTGCTCTCTGTTCTCCGATGACACCAGTGGAGCTTAAATCGTCTCCGGCTGGAGAAGACTCCTTTCATACTATTCATAAGGTTCCGGCTGGAGATTCTCCTTATGCGAGGGCCAAGCATGCCCAGGTAAGCATGTTTTCTTTGTGGATCCCTGATTTCTTATAGCTACTTCTTCCTTTATTTTTATTTCCTGCAAATGAAGATCCTTTGAGAGAGGTCTTAGAGGTTTTTGCCGCGAATTGGCAGGGTTTGCCCCTTCTTTCAGTGGATTCCGTTTATATGCTTTGCTCATTACTCGGTTTTCTGTTAATTTATTAATATACATATCATATTCTTAAATTGCTCTGTTTTCTATCAGCTTGCAGAACTTCTTTTCTGTTTTTATTTTCTTTTAGACAAGCTATATTCCCCATCGGAATTCCCAATTTCCATTTTCATTACGAACTTCATCATTTTCTGTCTTGCATTTCCTTTGTTTTTTGCTCAGCTCAGTGTTAAAAAAATTGTGATCGTTTCACTGTAGTTAATTGATAAGGACCCCAGCAAATCAGTTGCACTATTTTGGGCAGCGATAAATAGTAATGATAGAGTTGACAGTGCACTGAAGGACATGGCTGTCGTCATGAAACAATTGAATCGATCTGAAGAGGCAGTTGAAGCGATTAAATCTTTCCGTGACATGTGCTCATATGAGGCCCAAGAATCTCTTGACAATGTTCTTCTTGATCTTTACAAGGTAATGCATTTCTTGTTTCCTGTTCTAATCTGTTGACAACAGCCACTGATCTAATTTTTAAATTTCTTGCTGGATTCCAGAAAATTACTTAATTATATAGATGTTTTGTGAGCTCATTCATGACTGTGAAGTGTCGATGTAATTGCAGAGATGTGGAAAGGTGGATGAACAGATTGAGCTTCTACAGCACAAGCTGAAGGTCATTGAAGAAGGTCTAGTATTTAACGGGGGGAAGACGAAGATCACAAGATCTCACGGGAAAAAAGTTTATGTTCCCCTAAGTTCAGAAAGAGCAAGGTTGATTTGAAATTTTGGTTTCTGATGCTTTTCTTATTTTTGTTTCTTGTTGTAGATTCTGTATTTATTCATACTGTTGTGAACAGGTTACTGGGAAATATAGGCTGGGCTTACATGCAGAAGAATGACTACAGCAAAGCAGAAAGCCATTACAGGTAGGGCCATTACTACATTCTTTTACTACATTCTTTTGCCATCTTCAGACAAGTGCTTAATGTTTCTGAGTTCTTTTAGAGCCCAAGCATTCATTTTAAGCCCCTAATTTATTGAAAATCCAATCTGTTGAAATAGAACCAGATAAGTAATTTCTTACAGGCTTTTATTTTTTTTCAAGTATCCGTGTTCTAAACTTTCTTGGATCCATTGGTTTCTGTCTTGGTTTCAGCATTATATCTGTATTTAATGGTTTGGATGCAGGAAAGCACTGAGCATTGAACCTGATAAGAACAAGCAATGCAACCTTGCTGTCTGTTTGATGTACACCGAAAGATTTTCAGAAGCAAAATTGATACTTAACAGCATCAAACCATCCTCTGAGATGGTAAAAAATAGTGCTCAAGATTCATATATTAAATCTTTTGACAGAGCTTGTGAGATACTCTCACAACTTGAACCTCCTTCTCCTCTAATCCCAAACAGAGACAGGGAAAAGATCAATGGAGCAAGCCGCTCTATGACCGATGGTGGAAGGACAAATGAAAAAGCTACGGAAATAGAAACAGCTAATCAAGCCCGTCATTCGGAAGAAAATGACAGAAATTGTTTTTCAGTAGATTCGATTGATGAAAAGGGGGATGACAGAGCGCAGGAGGAGGGGAGCCAGAGCCATCGTGCACGAATATTTAGATGTGATGAAGAGGAAAAAATAGAAATGAAGGAAGCTGCATCTCCTCTCTCCAGCGCTCTAGTTTTTAGAAGCTGGAATAGATACGCAAACGAGAAGGCAAGTGTGAATAGATGGAGACGTGAAATTGATGGAGGAAAACCAGCATTTTCAGATGAAATGGAGAACATTTCAAGCACATTGGGAGAAATAGGATTTTCTTCATCTGCTCCGGAATCGAAGACAAGATCCCATTATAAGGGGAGGGCATCTCATTCGAAGATTTCTTCTACTCAGAATGTTGAAAGGCAAATTGCTCCAAATTCGTTCATTAGCAAGTACACAAAATGGCGTGAGGCTGGAGGAACACATTCCCAGGTAGCAGGTTGTTCACCAGAAGACTTTAACGAGAAAACCCGTTCACAAGCTTCCATGAAAGAAAACCGGAAGAAAAACTCTGAGAAGTCACCTATCAAAAATAGGAGAAAGGCAGTCATGGCTGAAGACGAAGTTACGCTCACTGATTCCATTGAAAAATGGAAGGAAGGACAAGTTCCAGAGAGAGAGAATCTACCAGACTCGAAACATTTGTGGGACACTGAAGCTCTATCTTCTACCAACAGTAGAAAAACATGGGCGGAGATGGTTGAAGAAGAAGAGTTTCTGTTAACTAAGAGTTGGAACAATTCTCCTGCAGGTAAAAGGCATGATCCGTCTCAGAAACAACCTGATTTGCCGACTCCAGTTTATGGAAAACACAGTTCCAGCGAAAGGTCTGGAGAAGTGTTTTCAGATGAAAATGTGAATTCAAACATCATTCATTTTCACCCTTCAGAAAAGTTGCAAAGTTTTGCAGAAAACTCGGAACATAAGCTTGAACAGGTTAATCTGACTCCTCATTCAACGTGTATCTCAGACCTGGAAAAGCCACGTTCAACTGTTGGTACCAGCGAGGAAGTGTTCTGGTCTCCGCCTTCAACGTTCTGTAAAGGTTCATCTCAACATAAAAAGAACTCCGACAACTCTCCATTTTCATGGAGATTTGATCGAAACCCATCTTCGAAAAGGTCTCTGATATTTGATGGGCGACAGAAGCAAGTCCCAAAAGACCGCCTTGATGTTGAAAATCACAGTATTTTACTAGGGATGGATGCAAAGCTGATGCAACGAAGAAACAGGCTTCGAGTTTTTCAGGAAATCACTCTACCAGACAGTCCCAGAGTTTGATATTAGGATTCCATTGGCTACTAGGATAACATTAGATGATTGAATGATTTGTGGTTTCTTTTAGTTACTCCGTGCGTTTTTTTTGTTTTTTCTCATTGTAAAAATGAAGATGCATTGTGAAGTGTTGTTGGAGGACTTTTGGTAAAATCTTTCTCTGGTTCAATTCGTTTCATCTACTTACTTATAGTTAGATGTAATTCTTGTCTCTCTTATCATATCCTAAGTTGGTGTTAATAGGGATTTTTTCCTCTGTTTTTACGGATTTGGAAGAAGTCCTCCTCTGGATGATCTCACGCCAATAGTCCCTTTCAAGTTTGTGCGCATAGATCTCTTATGCCCAACTTGCTAAGTGAGTTATAAAAGTTTCTGTTGCATGCGACTTGTGTAAGTATGTCGGCTAACTGGTCTTCAGATTTAATAACCTGGAATTGAATTATTTTGGCTTCAAAGATTTTTTTTCAGGGTCGAATATGGTAGGCTATATATCCGCTCTTCTTGAGCACTCCATTGGGTTAAGGCCCTCGAGATTATTATATAATTTTTTAAGATAGTCACCGGTGTCATATGTCGCCAAAGATCATTCACCTGGGAGGTGTCATTGCCATCGACACATATATTAGTAATGTTGGTGGTCTGGGTCGAATTGAAGTTTTGCTCAAAGTTTCAGTTATTTTTGTGGTCAAATACCCCACTGAGTAGAAGAGATCGAAAGAGATTACCTTTTACATACATTTGATTGTCTTTGCATGAGATATACATCTCAACAACCTTGGATAGGTCTGAGTCTGATTATGTCCCAGTTGAGTCTTGTCTAGTCTAGTTTGGTTCGGTCCAGTCTGAGTTTAAGTTTGAATCTGATCCGCCCCGAGTTCAGTCCGATCTGAGTGAAGTTTGAATCCGATCCGGCCCAAGTTCGGTCCGATCTGAGTTGCTGGACTTTGAAATTAAATCTCGCTCCTGGGCGGGTTTAATTGCGAACCTTAGTCATCCCGTGAGGCTGCCTTTGAGCGGCGCGGGACGAGAGATTTGTTGAGCGTCTCCGCCCACTGTGCTTGGTAACAAGATCCGGGAGCGGGTCCATAGCAAGAAGCATTTATTCTCTCTATGATGACTGAAACCATGCAGAATTATGGTAAAATAATTCTCAATTCAATTCATCTACTTACGTCTATATTTACATACAAGAATTAGATTATAATTCTGGTATTGTTGAAAATTTAATATCGATCGGGCCGATCCCTCTTATATTTATGTTGCGCCTTCACTAACGCCTCGAGGTTTTAGCGCAACTGGTTTCAATATGGTATCAGAGTAAGGTAGGTCGAGTATCGCTCCCACCTGTTTCCACGAGCCACAAATGGCAACGTGCGGGGGAGCGTTGAGAATTCAATAGGTCTCTCGGATTGTGTCGTAATGTGTTGGATCAAAAAGTCCTGCAACGAGCGGCCACCGTCTACGTTTGATAACATTTCACCACTTCCATCCTGTAGCTTCTCAGTGGCCCGCCATCACGTTCCCTCCAAAGATTGAGTCTAGAAATCACATCCAAAACTCGACAACAGAGTGACACTGATGAAGAGACCTACCTCCAGTTGCCATAAATGACTGGTCTGATAGAGGAGAGGGATAGAGGACGACGCCGCAGAATCAGAGACGGAGATGTCGACTCACATTATCCCAAAAAACCAAAAGCAATGGAGTTTGTCTTCCCCCACTCTCCAACGACTTCACATCTCCAGATTTTCCCTCGAATATTCTGTACGAGTTTTTCCGATTTTTGCTCGTGTTCTCGCTCTCTGCCTTTGACTTTTGATCAGTCGTGAGATAGCCAACCATTGATCACGAGCGAACGATTGAGATAACGTTTCACATCTTTATCACCAAAATGACTTTTACAGTATTTTAGATATTACTTATATTTGTAAAGTGATTAAATAATTTGAGCATTAGAGGGGTAATTTCGTCAGATAAGTTTTACCCTAACCAAACGGGGGTACTTTAGTAATTTGATAACATATTCGCGCCTTTTTCGAAATGCTTTTTAGTTCGAGGAAGCCCGAGCATCCGAAGCTCTATTTTCCGCCACAAAAACAAATCCTTTAATCTGTCGCCAGCTTCTATTATTAGCGTACTTTTTGTCGACGAAGTTCTGCACCAAAGATCCCCAAATCGCAACAGACGCTGTTCTCTGCCATTTCGTCTCAGTCGTTTCTTTGATTCTTTCTACTATCGAATCATACCGGGATTTCTGATGAAACTGATCGGACAACGCAGGCTGGAGGTTTCAATCGACGGATGCTGATGAATTCGCCGCCTGAGAGTTCCATATTCAACATTGTTTCAGTTTCGAGGTGAGTCTTCAAGTAGGATTTTTAAATTTTACTACCGAACCTGAATTTGGCCATGGATTTTGATTATATGTTCAGGAGAAGTGAACAAAATGCTTGAATTTGCAATAATCCGTCCGTTAATCATTATTCTTCTGCTAGCATTGTGTCGAATATCATCCGAGTTAAGCCAATAGGATGAGAAACCAATAAATCCCATTCACGGTATCCCTTTCTTCTCAACTCTAGTTTTAGGTTCCTTCTTTGCCATAACGTTTGCGTCGGCCGGAAACTTCTCCCCTGATTCTTGGCTCTGAGAAAGCCGGTCGAGAAATCAACTTTAAAAGACCGCAGGCTAGCAACCTGCTGAGCGTAATGATAAAACACGCCGATTAAACCTGTCGTACCCAACTGGCTAAATTATTTCAGAGCTGTTCACTGTAAGTCCACAGTAGGTTGTAATTTGACTCAGCAAGTGATGATCTTCAACCGTTTGATGATTGTCCTGGAAAAGGTAACCATCTGTATTCTGTCGTGCGTCTTTGTTTGGCGTTTCAAAGAACTAATGAAATAAAGTCACCTGCAAGCCTGCAACTGCAACACCACTGGGGATACACTACGATAGGTGGTCCTCGTAAAAGTGCTTCTTTTTCTCTTCTTTTTAGTGTCGCTTGTCCCGTTAGATGGGCAACAACCCTCGGGGAGAGAACATGCGCCGCTCATTGGGGGTCCTGTAGAAAAGTGTGTCTGGCACCCGTTCTATAGTTAGGAAATTTACCCGTCCAGCCCCCCACCTAGAGGTTCCACAGTGTGCGTGCGCGGCTTGCAAATAGGGATAGCAACGAGGGGTCGGGGTGGCCTGTCCTGCCCATCCATTCTACTACAACCTAAATTTGTGAGATAGTTGAACTTCCAAATTCTTATAGCAATTGTATTCCGTCATCCTATCCCACCTCATTCCGCTACCTTATTTGTTTCGTCCCCATTTGAACATGAGATAGAGCTTGGTTCTAACTTAATTCGTCCGGGTTTAAACTTGTTGACTTAAGATTCAAATCTACTTTCCTGATATATCGTCATTTTTTTGTCTCCTGTTTTGTGTTTTGAAAGTCTAGGTGGGTCTGGTAAGGTTTTTGAATCAATCTCGTTTGCGGCCCAATATCATGTGGATTTTTAGACGTTAATATTTACTCTAACCTGGCTCTACTTGGTGAGAAAGGAATCCTTCCTTGTGTGTTGGTAAAGTTGGAGAGAGTTTTCAATACCCGTCTTTGTCATCTCCAATAGCAAAACCTGGAACCAACCAACCAATTGAATTAATAGACTTGGTAGATTTGGTTGAATCAATCGATCTATGGATGATGGGTTAAATTGGCATTTCATTCCTTGTTTTTTCGTTTGAAAATCATATCAGACCATTGCACATAATTGAACTTGTTTGACCTGGAACAATCAGCCATCTGTTCGATGGTGGGAGAGGGAATTACGACTGTGGTCCGTTGTTGATGGCGATATTCTTTTCCAAAGTGGGTTTGAGGGTGATTTCATGAACGAAACATTAAAGGAGCTGATGGAATGTCCGCCTCATCAGAGGTTGAGTGGTTTGTCGAAATTAATAGCAAGAAAGTACTGTCGTGGGTCGGTTTTTTAAGGGGCTAGAAGGCACGCCAGTGGCAACCCACCAGTATAAGTGATCGTGACAAGGGAGAGGGGCATTTTGCTTGTTAGGCTGGCAACTTTTTACTCGCATTCAACAGGTCTATCTGTGAAATGGCTATTGCAATTTATATCCTTGTACTGTTTCTGGAGTTCTTCTCAATCTTTCAAAGGACACTTCTGTCATTTGACTGAAGCATGCATTTGTTCTTAAAAATTATAATAGCAGTTTTGGGTGCTAAGCTTTTTCTGTGGTCAGTACTGGTAATGATAATGTTGTAGTGCACCTCAGATCGTGCTCAAGTAGAAAAGACCTTAAGGAAGTGGTCTGTTTTTCTTTCTTTCTTTTGGTAAACCATTTCATCACCTCTCGAAGTTTAAAACAGTTTGAGAATCTAAATCCTATTTGTGACGTTTGTTTCTTGGAATGACATGTCTGTGGAAATATCTTTTATGAGGAGAGTAACAAGAATGTCCTCTTTCTGATACAAGATCCCTGAAGTAGGTCTACACTTCTTTTTTATGGAAGTTCCGTGCGTTGGAACAACTCTTCCAGGCATTTAGAACTTTGATTTGCTTCTTCCTCTTCCTACTTTCATCTTCTTCATGAGATTCCACTTGCTCACCCCATATAAAGAAAAAGAAGCCTACTTTATTGAAAATATTCCCCTGATGAACAATCAACAATTTTCTGATTTCCTATTCAGTTTTAGTTCATAAATTTAGTTTTCTTATTCTGCTTACCTGTCTGTTTACTGCTATCTGAATTTGATCTTATCTTGTTTGAAAAAGAAACCATGCCAAGAATCTGTGAGCAGACTGGAATTCCCATGGGTGATTACTAGAAGTAGGTTAAGAGGATACCGCCGCATGATTACTGTAACTTTTGTCTTGTTCCCAGTTTGCTCTCGCTCCTCTGTTTAAACATGTTTTGCAAACTGAGCAACTATGGTGATCTTGTCCTCTCAAATTTCACGATTTGTGCTGCAGATGATAGAAGCAAGGATAGCTGGAAAGAAAATCCAAGATGTTAACTACTCTCCTTAATATCGTGGCATACTCAATTCAGTGGCATGGCCAGAAGACCCTTCTCCCCATTTTCTCCAAAAGCACGCCCTAGGACTCGCCTGCTACTCCTTTTGATCATCGTCCCTATCTTTGTTATCACAATCTTCACCAATGGCCAGAAGATCTCCTATTTCTTCCGTCCTCTGTGGGACAGCCCACCTCAACCTTTCACACTCGTTCCTCACTATTATGCGGACAACGTCTCAATGTACCACCTCTGCCGCCTCCATGGTTGGGAATTGCGTGCGGAGCCCCGCCGAGTGTTCGACGCGGTTCTCTTCAGCAACGAGCTCGACCTCCTTGAGATACGGTGGAGAGAACTCCATCCGTTTGTCCACAAGTTCGTCCTTCTCGAGTCCAACAGAACCTTCACAGGAAACCCAAAGCCCCTCTTCTTCGCAGAGAACCTCCGCAGATTTGAGTTCGCCGGCCCTAAGGTCGTCTATGGCACCTTCGATGGCCAGGCGTCTGATGACTTCCAGCACAACCCCTTCATCTTCGAATCAAGGCAGCGCGCAACCGTCAACTCGCTACTGCGCCAGGCTGGAATCGACATGGGTGACTTGCTCATCATGTCCGACACAGACGAATTACCGAGCCCGCACACGGTGAAACTCCTCCAGTGGTGCGACGGCCCCCCACCTGTGATGCACCTTCAACTAAAACAGTACATGTATTCGTTTGAGTTTCCTCTGGATTACGGCAGTTGGAGGGCAACCGCTCAAATAGTCGGTCTGCAGACGCGGTACCGCCACTCCCGACAAAGCGATCTCCTGTTGGCCGACGCAGGGTGGCACTGTAGCTTCTGCTTCAGGAGGATAGAAGACATTGTTTTCAAGATGACAGCTTACAGCCATGCTGACAGGGTGAGGGCGAAGGATTTTCTGAACCACGACAGGATCCAGAGGATCATTTGTAAAGGGGATGATCTTTTCGAGATGTTGCCCGAAGAGTATAGTTTTCGGGAACTGTTTAAGAAGATGGGTTCAATTCCTCGCTCGGCTTCTGCGGTTCATCTTCCGTCTTTTCTCATAGAGAACGCCGACAGATTTAGGTTCCTTCTTCCGGCAGGCTGCAAACGAGAAGCTTATAAATCAGCGATTCGCCACTCTAGGAACATAAATACCCGGGTGGGGGGATTTTTCTGAGGGACAACGCTGCAGAAACTGCGACTGGTTAGTGATCTCTCGATATGCCACAGATGCCCACTACAATGGTGGATTTACAGGAAATAACCCGTGACTCGGGAGCATCAGATCATGTATACGAAACCAAAAACTCTCAAATTTTAGTACACAGCTATGGAGAAATGGAGACTCAGACAATTTCTTTTCTGTAAAGGATCTTAATTGCAAAGCTTTTTTTTTTTTTTTTTTTAATCTGGGCACTCAAATAGCTCTCAGGCACTCTGATTGTCACAGTTTGCCCAAAATCATGAAATGATTTTGATAAACTGATCAATCTAAATATAGATAAACGTTCAATCTCTAACAAACCATTTAACTTCATTGGACCAAAGGTAAGATGAAGTGTTGTTGATGTCATAAAATTAAATTTCATATGGAGGGACAGCCATTGATCTTTTCGTGGTTTCGAATAACATTTAATTTAGCCTCGCACTCGATAACTTTGAATGAGAACAACTGTAGTCAATAAAGTTTAGATCCTTGGCAAAAAACTTTTTTTTCGATTAATTATATTTTGATCATTTATTAGTGTGTTTCACCCTACAAAACCGAAATTTTAAGTGGTTTTTAAGCAAAACTGGAATGTAGGGTTTCAAATTCTTAAAAAGATAAGACTGATCCAAATTCACATGGAGTGATGCTCTGCTGCTGCAAACTAGGCCTTACTTCCTAACCACGGCAGGAAACTTCCTCGGAGGCCCAGCCCAAGGTTAACGCAAGCCCAATCTAACTTTTGACTGGGCCCACAGCTCCTTAAACCCTAAACCCTCGCTCAGAAACGGCGTAAACCTTGCGCGCTCAAGGAAACGAACGATCAAACAGTTGCTCCATTGCGGGAGCGTCTATCAGCGCTGCAGATTTCATCTTCTGCTTCTTGTCTTTACAATTCTAGTTCTCCAATCTCCTTACGATCACTGCTCTCCTCGCTAGCGCGTCATTTTCCAGCTGCGGCATTCACAACTTGGATGGGAAGAAGGGACTTTGACTAAAAGGTTTTAAAGTATAAGCCTGAAGTAGGGTTTTCTTCCCCACAGTTTTTTTATGCTCATCCGTTAAGTTATTAGATTTAGAAAATCCTTTGTTTTGAGCATTCAGTCTGTCAAATACCTCAGCGAGGACAGAGACGACAATCAAAGTGAAGGAGGTGGCGACTGATTCTCCAATTTCTGTTAGTAGAGCATCGCGGATGTAATGAGAGCTCGCAATTTTCATGTACGAGAGTATTACTCCATTCTCTACAAATCACGGGTTACAACTTGGTAGTCTCTTGCCACTCCGAGGTCTCACGAATTTTCACCCAAAGCTATCAACAAATCCGAAAGTGATGTGGCGTACCGCTGCCAACCAAGCCTCTTTGCGAAGAATAAGGTCCCATAGCTGTTCTTCTTCCCTACTTCCCTGTAGTTTTCTCGGTTCACATTCCAATTCAGGGTTTGGAGAGCGAATGAAACCACCTGCGGTGCATAGTTGCTTGAGATTGGAGTTACGCCAAATAGGTTCATGCAGGCATAAGCCATCTTTCTGGGAGGGAGTGGCGTCGGGCATAAGGTTCGATGGGTTCTCAGGAAATATAGCACCTTCTCGTTTAAATCCAGTGAAGAGCTTAGCAAGTGTTGCTGAGGTTGAGGTTGAGTCTGAGATTGTCTCATCCGAGGAAGAAGGGTCAGTGATTGAAGAGATGCAAGGGTTATTAGAGGAGTTAAGTAACGGAGAGCAAATCAAAGATCTTGATTTCAAGAAGAAGCCACCAAGAAATATGCGAGGCAGGGGTCAAGGAAAATACCTTGCACTGAGGAGAAGACAGGTAAAGATTGAAACTGAAGCATGGGAACAAGCAGCAAAGGAGTATAAAGAGCTTTTGACTGACATGTGTGAGCGGAAGTTAGCTCCGAATTTGCCATACATGAAGTCCTTGTTCCTTGGTTGGTTTGAGCCACTAAAGGATGCCATAGCTGCCGACCAGCATTTGTGTAGCGAGGCTAAGGTTAAGCCAGCTTATGCTCCTTATTTTCAACAGTTGCCACCTGATATGATGTCTGTCATTACTATGCATAAATTGATGGGATTGGTGATGACTGGTGGGGAACATGGGTCTGCCAGAGTCGTTCAAGCAGCTTGTCAGATCGGTGAAGCCATTGAACAGGAGGTGAGTAACCTTATGTTACTCTTATCATTGTGACTTTGTTGCTCGTTCCATGTCAAGTTGATTTATATATTGAAGTAGATTCTGTACCCTTAGGATGCTGAATGATGTGTTGGTTTCAACTACTTTCTGAAAAGAACAGTGTGTCAGTGCATATTGTTTTAAAGGTAAGAGTTTCTTATTGAACTGAAAGTTGTTACGGTACTTTAAATAAGTAATGATTTTTTATCAAAAAAAGAAGAAGTTATGGTTAGATCCTCCAAACTTGAGTGACAGTAATGTAGGGAGTGATATGGTGATGCAGCAAATTGTCAAGGATTTAAGGTTTTCCTTGCTGAAAATATAAGTGCACAATTAGAGAATAGGGAAAAGCTAAGATGGCTACTTGAATTCTTTTTTCTAATCACTGGTATGTCACAACAATCCTAAACAGACACATAAGACAGAACATGTCTAAAAAAGGCAAAATAGCCCTAATCATTATTACTTATTAAGGATAAAAGTGTCTTAAAAAATTGTCTTAAATCCTTTTCAAAGAAATGCGTTATTAACAAAATGTTCAAAACAAAGAATAAGTATCATAAATAATATGGGCTTGGGCTTCATTTTTGCTCCTTTTGTTTGGAGTTGAATTTGTCAAGTTGATCCAAGTAATCTTCAACTTGCTTCTTTACGTCATACAGGAGAGTCATACACACCCAAATAGATTAAAAAAGGAAGAGTACCTTGACCTATATGAAAATGCATTTATGTCGTATGTGGCCTCTGGTTCAATGGTCACACGGGAGGATTTCTAGTGTGAAAACTTGGGCTCAAGTCTCACCAGGGGTAAAGGAGATTTGTGCATTCAACAGGGAACTGAATTTTTTTGTGAACAGATTGTTTCTTTTGCAGTTAACTCTAGGTATTTTAGTAAATATTTTTCATTTTTATTCATTTTTTGCATTAGTGATGAGAATGTGAGCTGCTTCTACTATTATAGCAATAAACCTTTTCACACCGTTGATTGGCTCAAATTATTATTCTGGCCTACCTGATAAACCTTGTTTATTACAGTTATTCAATCATTTGCTGCTCAAGTATGCAATAAACACCACTAGCAATTTCTGTTGGTCTGACTTTTTGACTTCTGCTTGCTGAACCCCTTCACTCCATGGCTCTCTAGCTCTTATCCGCTTGTTAACATGCTTTGTGATTAGTTCTTCTGTGGCTACTCTTCTATTCGGGGAATTGAAGGTGCCTCATTGTTTGGCAACTATATTCAGCATTATTTCCTTAAAGCTACATATTTTAAAGATGATGATGAGGATAATTTTTTTTTCTGTATATAATCGACTTGCTGGAAATGCTTGACTTTTCCTTTTGAAACAATGATTGTGGTCCAAATACTAAAATTTTGTCTTTTGAGTAGTCAGGCATGATACTGAAATGTAATAATATCTTTTTAATGGGTCAGGCTAGGATCCACAGGCTTTTGGAGAAAACAAAGAAAAGGAATGATGAGAAGAAAGACAGAGAGGAGCTTGAACCTGCTTTGAAAGAGCAGGAATTCTTAAGGAAAAAAGTGACTTCTTTGATAAAAAAGCAAAAGCATGTTCAAGTAAAACATATTGTAAAAGGTCTGGACACTTCAAAACCTTGGGGCCAAGAAGCTCAAGCAAAGGTTTGTTTTTTTTACATTCTTATAGTTATTCTTTTAAATTTTTAGCATAATGAGACATTCTTATGGTTTGATTTTCAGCATAAGGACAAAGACCAAGTAACTATTTCTATTTCAGGTTGGTAGCCGTCTGATTGACTTGCTTATTCAAACAGCTTATATACAACCTCCAGTGGGTTCCAATCCAGATGGTCCTCCTGATATTCGACCCGCATTCAGACACTCACTCAAGAATGTCATTAGAGACCAACAGTAATATCTCTACGCTCATTTACTAGCTTACAATATAGTGTCCTTCGGAAAATTGTATGGTCATTTAGCTTATTTCCTTTTATCTTCTCTCTCTTCCCTCTTGTGATACTCTCTTCAGGTCATGGTTTGAGTAACATCAGCAAAAGACTGTACTCAATCATTTTCTTTTTGTTGTTCTAAATGGATTTTTCATACAGGAAAACCAGCAGAAGATATGGAGTTATTGAATGCGACTCGTTAGTCCTTCAGGGTCTTGATAGAACTGTAAGTGCCATTTATCATTCTTCAATAGATATTGAAGTTTACTTAAGCTTGGACCAAGTATTATTTTGTGGGGATTCTATATTTCTACCAATTGGATTCCAAACTAATTTTTATTTTTATTTTGTTTTTCTAAAATAAGATACTTTTTGTAATTTGTCAGGCAAGGCACATGGTGATTCCATACATGCCTATGTTGGTGCCTCCACTTAATTGGTCAGGGTACGATACTACTTCTGCAACTTCTCATTTTGTTTTAATTCATTCTAGGTTCTGATTTGAAAGAGGCTTATGTGGATTTAGCAGTATGATATTATTGTGCTCTCTTGCTTTATTCTCCTTTGTTACTTTGAATGTAGGCTCTAGCTAGGGGTGGAATTGAGTTGTGCCAAGCCGAGCCTGAGCTCAGGCCTGAGCATGTGCAGTCTTGGGCTTGACTTGATGCTAATCATCTAGGCTTGAATGGAAGCCTTATACTGAGCTTGAGCTCTTCTTATTCAAAAGTCTGCAAGCTCGAGCTGAGCTCAAGCTCAAGTGGTCAAAAAGAATAGAAGGAACAGAAAAACAAAAACAAATGGCAGAGGAAGAAAGGAAGACAAAAAACATATGAACAAAATGATGAAAAATAAAATGATGGACATTTATTGAAACGAAATGCCAAAAACTAACCTCCTAAAGACAAGGAAACAATAATTAGACATAGCCTTAAACGGAACTTTAATTTTCCTATGGTCTAATTGCTGTAGCCTTGTCTGTGCATGACCATAAAGAGATGGATACAATTACAGAGCTCAGATTTGATAACCAAAACTGTCAAGTACAAAAAAAATTCATGAAAACAAATTGTTAAAGCTTTTGTTGAAAAAGACACAATGACTCACACAATAAGTGAGCTAATGTGGGTCAAATTTGTTATCTAGGAGTTAAACCTACATATTACTAAAACTCATGACTATGTATTGTGATAACTAGGCCACTATTTTCATTGCAAGCAATCCGGTGTCTAACAAACGAACTAAACATATATAGTGGTTGACTGCCACTTTATTGAGATGTTGTAATGAGGAAAGAATTTGTTTTTTTTTCAATGGTGCTGAGTTATATTGAAAGGCTCAAATGAGCAAGATTACAAGGACAGATTACAAGGAGGGGGAACTGTCCCAAACAATGAGATATTGTTGGGAAGTTCCAAATTTAGCTAGCCTATCAGTCAAAGAATTGGCTGACATAGGAATGTGATTCGAAGTACATGTAATTGAAGATACAATATCTGTAATATATGAAATAAATGGCCAATGCCACTAAAAGGCTGAACTTGATCACCAGCGGATGACCACATTAGAGTCCCCCTCAATCAGCAACTTCCCTTGAAGATGGTCTTTGAAAATCTTCAAACCAAAATAATGAGCAGTCACCTCTACAATGTTGGAATCTACGATACCAACTGGCCCGACTTAGGAAAGAACAATCTCTCTTCTATGATTCTTGATGTGGGAATAGGCTGAAACGACTGTGAATATACCACTAATGCTAGGCTTCCAAATCAAATGAGGAAAGAACTTGTTACCTCCTATTTGGTCAAGTGACCAACTTAGTGATATCTTTACTAAAGCTTTGGGAAGCGTGAGTTTGGGGTATTTTGTAACAAGCTGGAGCTACTAGACACATGTGCTCCAATATTTATGTAAATAGACATCACGTCACTTGAGTAAAGAATAGAAAAAGGGGTTAATTTTTTCTCCCATTGGGTGCCATTCAATGCACTCAAGTTTCTCTCATCTTTCTCTCTTTCTTCTTTCTTCTTCCTCTCTTCTCCTATTTACATCTTTTATCATGGAGCATCACTGCATTGTAGAGTTCAATATCAACCAGTTTTGAGGTTGAGTTGTGCGATGTATAAAATTGGGGCCATCTTATTCATAACAAATGGCATTTTTGTGAATATATTACCATTTCGATCAAGCTCGTGAGCCTTCAAGCTTTGCTTAGCCAGACTTGGGCTTGACTCATCGTAGGTACTGAGCTTGGCTCTAGGCTTCAGCTCAGTTGGGAACTGAGCCAAGCCCAAGCTGCTTTCATGTCAGCTCAGCTCACTGCCACCCCTAGCTCTAGGATTCTCTTCGTTTTTCTAGTATGAGAGATGTCCTTTATCTTTTCTGGCTTATTCTTGATGGTACTTATTTCTCTGTTACATATATTGGGATATTTTGGTAAGTTACTTTTGTTGATGATTTTGTTAAATTTGGGTTGGTTCTTCCTAGAACTGTTACCCAGAATTGAGGGCCTCTTCCCTAACTAAAACACATTATTTTTTCAAGTTTAAACCAATGTAGGTTTACTCTTCCACATGCTACTACTTCTCTCCAACAACTAGCCTCGGATGTGGAGCATTTGCACAACTATGGACTGGTAGACCTATTTACCGCTAACAATATGAAAAAAAAGGGTAGTGGAGAGGAAATCCTATTTTAACACTTCAAAACAACACAGAATCAAAGAGATGGAGAGTATGGTATTTTTGTTCTATTAGTCCTTATTTCTCTTTTATATCCAGTTCCAATACATGTAACCAATATATCCTCAGTCCTATAACAAGCAAGTAATTAACTCAATGCTCAAATTAAAAGCCACAACTGTAAGTCATACGTCCAAAAATGTTGTTTTGCTTGTTGCTTCAAAGTGGTAATTTCTTGGCATCAATCTTTCATGTACAGTATTGTCCATACATGCTGTCAAGAATACCTGCCTGTAAGTTATTATTTTTAAAGAAGTACACTACCTTGTGATGAGGCAGAGTTGGATGCTGTAGGTGTGTGGTGGTCACTTTTATCGCTAGGTATTTGTCATTTTTTAGAATGCATTATCATTGTTGAGTAATGTGCAAGCTTGACCTTTTTCTGTTTTGAAATTTCATACTGACAGATATGATAAAGGAGCACACTTGTTCTTACCATCTTATGTTATGAGGACACATGGAGCAAGACAACAGCGGCAAGCAATAAAAACAACTCCAAGGCAGCAACTGAAACCTGTTTTTGAGGTATGAATACATAGTATTTATTTGTTTCTCGAGATCAGTATAGAGGGTGTAAAACTAGCATTAGCCTATTGATCTTTATTTTAGATACCTGATTTGGTGTTGTAAGTATTTCTGGCTGATTTTATCAACAAAAAAAAAAAAGTATTTCTGGCTGGTCTCATTTCACACTTTAATGGATTATTTCGGATGCATCAGTTTGTTAAAATTATCATTTTATTTATGATTTTAATTGCTACAGCTACTTAGCAGTTCAGTAATGCTATTTGTGTTGGTACCATCCAGGCCCTGGATACACTTGGCAATGCTGAATGGAGAGTTAATAAAAGAATTCTTAGTGTTATTGATAGAATATGGGCTAGTGGTGGCCGTCTTGCTGATTTAGTTGACCGTGATGATGTAAGTAAACCAACCATGCATTGTTAATGGTTTCCAAATGTAGAATCCTATGCGAGACACTCTGTGTTACAAATCATCTTTATGCTGAAGCCACTATCATTATATCTGTTGCAGGTTTCTTTGCCAGAGAAGCCAGACACTGAAGATGAAGATCTTATTAAGAAATGGAAGTGGCAAATGAAATCTGTGAAGAAAGAAAACAGTGAAAAGCATTCCCAGCGTTGTGATACAGAACTTAAACTTGCTGTAAGAAGTTGTTTATGCTCTACTTCCGGCTTCTTATCTCAAAACTGAAAATAAAGAGTCCATGATTGCAAATATTGATACTATCTCTTTTGTGGAAAAATAGGTTGCAAGGAAGATGAAGGATGAAGAAGGCTTTTTCTATCCACACAACCTAGACTTTCGAGGTCGGGCATATCCTATGCACCCATATTTAAATCATCTTGGTTCTGATGTATGCAGAGGGATCCTTGAGTTTGCAGAAGGGCGCCCACTTGGGAAGTCAGGCTTACACTGGTTGAAGATACATCTGGCAAATTTATATGCGGGTGGTGTGGATAAATTATCATATGATGGTCGCCTTGCATTTACTGAGAATCACTTGGATGATATATTTGATTCAGCAGATAGACCACTCGAGGGTAGGAGGTGGTGGCTGGGCGCTGAAGACCCGTTTCAGTGTTTGGCAGTCTGCGTTAGTCTTGCTGAAGCTTTGAGAAGTTCTTCACCAGAGACCACCATTTCCCATATGCCTGTTCATCAGGTTCTGTATTTCATTTTTTCCTAATTCTTCTTCTTTTCCCTTTCTTTTTTTTTATGCTGGTTTTCTGTGCTGTGAAAAATCTTGTTGACTCTAGTATGGTAGGGTGTTAGTTTACTGCTGGAGGTTGAGGCACCTCTGTTTTACCTTTCACATTAAGCTGTAGCTTACAAAGTTTACACCAACTTGCAAACTGGTTGTTTTGCAAAATCTTGAATGATTGTATATCTCGTTGTTCTATTCTGTTGTGTAACTTTAGCCAATGAGAACTTCAGCTGTGGACTTTGATTCGAGAATACTTCTCATGTACCTTTCTCCATTTTTGTTTCTAGGATGGTTCATGCAATGGCTTACAACACTATGCGGCCCTTGGCAGAGACAAGGTAATACTTTTTCTTGCTTTGTAATGGTTCTTTTTAGTTGTTGGAAGATTCTTCTTTCAGATGCTTGGTTTTGGTATGAATGATATTATGACTTACTTATTAAGCATGGATTGATCTTTGTAGCATGTGGTGCTCATGACTGTGTCCTCCTTTGCATTCACTCACGTGCTATATTGCAGGGGAAAAAAAAGAAAAGAAAAAGAGGATACTTATCCAGTCTCTGATAAATTTGTTATTATCAGCATTCAAGAAAAGTAAAAAGACAGATGAAAACTAATAAAAGTACAAAGATCAATATATCATTATTGACATTGTACTGCATGCACTTGCTTTGACTCAGTTAGGGGCTGCTGCTGTGAACCTTGTTGCAGGGGAGAAGCCTGCAGATGTTTACTCAGGAATTGCTTCAAGGTATTATCTCCTCTCTGGGACTACTAAACGTTTAGTGTTTGCTAACCTTTTAAATTTTTTTCATGCAGTTGACTTCTTGGATCTTATGGTACCCCACCAGTTTTCACTATAGTGAAAGTTGCTTCTAGAGATTGATGATCTTTTAAAAAAAATTCAGTTACTGAAAGTTGTCATTTAAAAACAAATAATTCAGTTTTTATTCTTGATGCATGTGAAGTGAAAAGATGGTTTCATATTTAAATTTAGAAAGGCTTCTGTGGCTTATCTACTCAATGTTTTGTTTTCTACAGAGTCCTTGAAATAATGAAGCGTGATGCTGAAGAGGACCTAGAAAAGAATCCTAATGCAAAGATAGCCAGGCTTCTTGTCAAGGAGGTTAGGTTTATGTTTTTTTCTTGGCCATGAGTTGATTTTACCAACTAAAAAGTAAAAAGCATCATTTCACCGGGCAAATTAGAATATCCAAACATATTTCCCATGTTTTTTCGTTCCATAAATTCTTAAACAGAATTCCTGTTACCACTTAGTTATGCTTGATGTGTAAATTATTGTTGCACGTTTTCATCATTCAAAGGAGTATTTGTGATTCATAGAAGAAGGGAGATACGGATGTGGGAAAATAAAGAGAAAAAGGAAGAATAAGAAAAAATACCAACACATTTATGTGTGTTGATGTATATGAACAATATTTAGACCTCATGCTTAGTTTCATTCTGTGGTTTCAGGTGGACAGGAAGCTAGTGAAGCAGACAGTCATGACCTCTGTGTATGGTGTAACTTATATAGGTGCTCGTGACCAGATCAAGAAAAGGTTATCTGAGCGGAATGCTATATCAGATGACAAGGAGCGATTTATTGCCGCTTCCTATGCTGCCAAGGTAGCCTAACTTTCTAACTCGAATGCCCTTTTTAGGTGTAACTTCTCAGCTGATGATACACTCCTAGAAGCTCATTTCAAATGACTGGATAAAAGAAACAGAGATGATGTGTTATTCTTGGACAGGTTACCTTAACTGCTCTCGGTGAGATGTTTCAAGCTGCAAGAGATATAATGAGCTGGCTTGGTGACTGTGCAAAGGTATGTTTATGTTATAATTTTCATATTTTGTTATATGAAGGAGGCTTTTGATACTTTCATTAGACAGTGAGGAGCTTGCTAAGTGTCCTGAGGTTATTAAAGGTGATGAACTTATATATGAATATAGTTTGATTCACATGTAAATGATTGGAGGAGACAAAAGCTGACAGTAATACTATTAAAATGCTGGTATAGGGGTATTTTGGATTTCACATACTCATATGGATCTCATAAACTTACAGAAAGCTAGACTTCATATTAAGACTCTAGTTTTCAATTTTTATTAAATTCTGACTCGTGTTTGTGAAGTTATGAGTGTGTTTTTAATGAAGGGCAGAATGGTCCTTTCCTTGTATTTTTACTCAAGTGAGGTTATTAAAAGAGGGCTCGATTTCTGAGCCCTCGTTCAATGAAACCTCAAGTGCTGCTGCTCCCACTCTCTTATCTCCTTCTTTTCTCCCTTTATTCTCCTTTAGTCCATTCCATATTGTATCTTTTCTATACATCTACTTTTAGGACATTAATGAGATCTAATCAAAGGAATTCGATTAATGTATCCCAAGTATATAGAGCTCATAATACATTTATTGTATTGCATGAAAGGTTGCTTTAAAATTTTCAAAACTCTGTTAAATCACATGGGATCAATGATATGTCCAAAGATATGAACCAAGCATTGCTCCTAAAATGGTTATGGAAATTCAATACTCACTCTTCAAACCTTTGGAAGGAAATGGTTTTTGCGAAGCTTTGTGGTATCGCTCATTGGTAGATGTCAGGGGGTAGTCGGAGCAGTCTATCTTCAATTTAGAGAGCACTATACCTGCTTCTTCCAAAATTTTCTTCTGACAGTAGATTCTTTGTTGGAAACGGTAGATCCCTCAAGTTTTGGGATGATCCATGGATGGGGTAAGAGCCGCTACAGAATGCCTTCAAAAGCCTGTTTCTATTCTCTACCCGTAGAGATATATCAATGGCCGATGCTTTTGAGGGTGGTGGTATGAGCCTCCATCCCAGAAAAGATCTTTCGGATACGGAGGTGTTGGAGGCCAGCCGCTTGATGGATTCTGTATTTCGATAAAAATTCGTCCTTTGGTGGCAGATAAGCTTATTTGGTGGCCAGACAAAAGAGGCACTTTCTCGGTATCATCTGCATTCGGATTCATCAATGGTTGGAATCCGTCTCAACCGGAACATGAGATCTATTTTGTATGGCGTCTTTGTGCTCCTCCTAAGATAAAATTCTTCATGTGGAGTGTTTGTCATGGCAAGATTCTCTCGGCAAACGTGCTTAGAAGAAGAGGTCACCCCTCAATTGACTCCCTGTGCCCTTTTTGCAACACAGATGCTGAGACGACAAGTCACATTTTGCTTCAATGCATCTTCTCATGGAAGGTGTGGACTTCCATTCTTAGCACGTTGGGGTTGCAATTCTGCATGGCGGCTGATTTGCTTTCATTCAGTAAGTCTCTCCTTGGTACTTCCCTTCCTGGCCTCGGAAAGGTGATGCTCTCTGCTTGTGCTAGTTTCATCATGTGGGGACTTTGGAATTAACGCAATCGAAGGAGGTTTGATGGAAAAAGTGAAGCTGCTGATCGTGTGGTGGACCGAGTGCTGGGACATATTTTCTCTTGGCTCCTGACTAAGAAGTCTTTCTCCTCCTTTGTGGGTACTCCTATCCGTGAAAATGGTATATTCCTCATGCATGAGAGCTCTCCAAGGGTTTAAGATTTCAGGAGCAAATACTGCCTTTATTAGTATACTAGCTGTTGACAGAGATGCTCTGGTCTCTGCCTTGCTTTTGTCTTGCCCCCTGGCCAAAATACATGAAGTGCTACTTCTCCTCATATCAGAGGAATATTTATACGAAGTAAATATTCTAATCTCGACCAAATATAATGTAACAACTTTATATAGTGTGGGGCAAATAATTTGGAGAACTATTCTAAGGCTTGAAACTGTCTCAAGTGGACGATCTGTTAGTCCTTTCCATACTGGTTGTCCATATTAGCTATCCTCTCCATCTTTAAAACAGTACCCTTTTGAGGATGGTAGGTATCTTCAATAAGTTTTTGCTCTTCAGGAAGTGTCTGCCTAAGTAGGTTCTGTCATGATCACTTGACAACAAAAGGATGAGAATGGATGTAGAGAAAGTAGAAGGGTTGATGAATGGTCATATTGGGATTTTTTATGTGAGGTCTTGGGCTCAAGCTGCACTGAGTGAATATGGTGTATTGTGCTCGTTGTAATCAACATTGAAAAAGAATGTTGACACGAGAAAATAAAAGAACAACAATGAAGGCCTGCTTGTGTGGCATAGATAATGACAGGAACTCAACTTGCAATTGAATGACCAGTGGTCACTTGGATGCAACTATTGGAAGATGTGACTTATATGTACTTTTCTAACGTAAAACAAGACTTGTACTCTGCTAGCCATGAAAAGAAGACTTGTACCCCAGCACTTCATTTAATGTCTTTTTCTGATGGTCTTTTAGCAAAACAATAGGGGCTTGTATCCCCTTGAACACAGATAAATCGGTTCGCTCCGTTTGCTGACTTGCCAAATTTCAGGAGGCTTCCTCCCGAAATCTTCCAAAGCAACCAAAAAGTATGTACCCAAAAACATTCTCTATTGTGATCCAGGCCCAAAAAATCTGAACAGATGAACAGGCTTTGAGAGGTGCAGCTCATCCCTCAGGAAGGCAAGATATGCTGGTGGACACTGATTGAGGCGTCTTATAATTTTGAATAGTGGAAAATTTTGAAAATGAAAGTACAACAACTGTCTATGATCTGAATTTGAAGAAGACTGTCTTGAGATCTCCTGGTAATAAGTACATGCTTATGTATTGGTAGTTTGGGCAGTCCATGACCTGAGAGTGAAGGTTACTTTTCTTTAATGGCAATTAGTAAATGAAACTCCTTTGCTAATATGTTATGCCTTCTGTGTATGCCATTTTCTTCCCAAAACCCGCATTAGTTGTTCTGACTTTTAGGTTCAGTTGAAGACAAACAGAAAAAAATGCCTTCTTGGGGTTTCGATTACAATGCTTTTGGAACAAATTCATGGATAAACATTTTCTTTCCAAGACAAAAAACAAATTTGTGGATAAACATTTAACTAAACACTTGAATATTCATGAAGTAGTTGAGTTGAATATTGAAAAGAATTCTAACTCATAAGAAGATCCAGCAGCTTGACATGTAGAGTAACTGTGCCCTTTTCCTTAATGAATCATTTTTCATTATCAAAGGGGAAAAAATCTAGAAGTTTCTATTTCTGGTACTCTTCATGTTACTACGTATGATTGTATTACTTCACTACCAGTTTGCTATAAACACTGACTGCAATCTTGAACGAACAGGTGATTGCATCAGAAAATCAGCCAGTGAGATGGACTACACCTCTTGGCCTTCCAGTTGTCCAGCCATACCGAGCTGCAGGAAGGCATCTTGTAAGTCCTCCAGCTATATGATGACAGTCAAAGATGTAGATTTCACAGCACTTTCTTTCCTTTTCTTTCTCTTCTAAAAGGCAATAATGTGTTGACCCCCAATGTTGTCTTTCATGTGAATGAGTTCTCTTCTTTTGTTCTGCAGATTAAAACATCTCTTCAGGTTTTGACCTTAAAACGGGAAACTGATAAGGTCCATATCAACTTACAATTTCTACTCCTTCAGTGGTTCTAGTTTTATGTATATCTCGTTTTATGTGTTGCTATTGCTGTTAAAGAGTAAAGACATCGATTACTATTGCAGATCATGGTGAAGCGTCAGAGAACTGCTTTTCCTCCAAATTTTGTCCACTCCCTTGATGGTTCCCACATGATGATGACTGCACTTGCATGCAAGAAAGCGGGGTTGAATTTTGCAGGTTGATGGATCAACTTTTGATGTTTAAGAATGCTCATTTCCTTTGGTTGGTCATCTATGCTTAATAGTCATACTTTGCCTTTCCTGATACAGGAGTTCATGACTCTTATTGGACACATGCGTGTGATGTTGACCATATGAACAGAATACTCAGAGAAAAATTTGTGGAGCTGTATGAGCAACCAATATTGGAGAATGTAAAGATCCTTACTCTTAATAAGCATTTTAAAATCTCAAATAGTTAAAGAGTATTAAGGATGCAGGAGCATATATTCATTAAAGAATGGCAATTTCTTTTTGTCAGTTAATATTTCTCTTTCATGTCATTCTTCAATTTTATTTTATTTTTCTCTATTTATTATTTCTACACAATTATCTCCTTTTCTTATGATTAGTTTCCAACAATTGAAGATGTTGTTGCAAAATTCCCATGGATGTGAAAATTTCTTATGGTTTTCCATACGCTGTCATATGTGCATCAGAAGCATGCATTTTCTGCACCCAACCTTTTACAAGCTGTGGTTACTGCAAACATCTTTTTTTTTCCTGGGCACCTAAGTCTTGAATGCTGTTTCTATTTTTAAATGTGTGCAGTTGCTGGAGAGCTTTCAGAAATCTTTTCCATCGCTGAGCTTTCCTCCTCTACCTGAGCGTGGAGATTTTGACTTAAAAGAAGTCCTTGATTCCGCTTACTTCTTCAACTAATTGGATTCTTGATCTTCTCATATTTGCGTTAATGCCTACTTGTGGCAGCTTCATGTCAGCTTTTCTATGGTGGCAAGCACATGGTAGATTTCTAATTCTTTGATATGTGAGGTGGGCATACTGGTGGATTTAGCGGAGAAAGTTCCTACAAAACCATTACTTGCCCCAGCTGCTGGTGTATATACTGACAAGATGGCCTTCAAGCTCTTTCAGAAGGAGACCAGTGTCTGCTACAGTCACTTGAGCGATCCATTTGGATATTGAGCTTATGGGTGGTAATTTGTATATTCGAGTTATACAGAAGGGAAGGATGTGACAGTGGGTTCAAAGAGGTTTGTGCATTGAGATGGAAGGATGAAGTGAATGAAGATTGTAGATTGAGGTGGATGAATTTCTGTTGTAGTTAAAATTGGAGATCATGAAAGTGTCTTCAGGTAGGCGCACCAACTGGAGAAATGTTCCTCGCTGTAGTTTTATGCCTGGAATCCTGCTGGGTCAGCTATCCATTTCTGACATTGAGGAGATCAGTTGACTGGGGTCAGAAGACACGGTGCCTAAGTTGAATACAACAGGGGTCTATCGATGCAAACTAGATGAACGGCCTGAAGTAGAGATGCTAGCAAGAGGAATTTTTTTATGGAGGATAATTAAGCTTGTTTCTCATTAGATCAGTGAGGAACTGCCATCTGATGACTCTCTGCTTGGATTCAAATGGCTCACTCGTATTGAAAAATTCATTCTAGTGGCCATTGATCACAGGTGCCCTTTCTCACTGTTCTTGCTTCATTTCCAAAATATATGTGCTGCTGTATCTCTTTGGCAGCTCCACGATTCTTTCAACCTTTTACCATGAAAGTGTAAAAAAAAAAAAAAAAAAAAAAACTTTTTTTTAAACTGATGTCTGAGCTTTGTATTGTTAAGCTTGTCAAATAAATTAGCAACTAAATGGATGTAGCATTCTTTTTCCTTTCTTAATTGTGATAACTAAGGTCCTATGAGTGCCTTATCCAATAAATATTAGAAAGGTATTTCTACTAGAAATACATTTTTAGTGACAGTTAGTGTCTCATGTTTTCTGGAAACTAATTTTTAACCTTAAATTTTTACCAATAATCTTTCAACATAGATCCAAACAGTTTTAAGATTACAAAATAGGTATATTTTCAATATTCTTTGATAATATAAGCAAATTTTATACGGATCTAAAGCAAATTATGTCGAAAATACGGCACAAATATCAGCTTGGCTTGTAAATATTAGAGAGAAGACAAGAGAGAGAAATTAAATCGATTGGTTGCTTTGCCTCAGAAAATACCAACGTAACTCTCACTGCCGGAAGTTGCTTCGTCCCTGAGCGATCACTTCATGTCGATTAACAGAGAGGTAGCCAAATAATTGAAGCTAATCAATCACTCGTAGCTTTTCTTCATTACTTTCCGTAAAGTCCTCTTTTCACTAAACCCGGAGAGTACGATCGATTCTCCGCCTTGCCTGAAACACGGAGCGTACGATCGATTCTCCGCCTTGCCTGAAACACGTTGAAGCTTTTAAAAAGAGAATATGTCCAGTGATTTTTGAATAAAAACAAATTGACCCGTGATTGATCAGGGTGACTCTCTTGTAAAAAAAGTTTAATTAAAAAAAAAAAAGAAGAAGAAGATTGGATATGGGATTCAAGTTCAGATGGCTGTTACATCCAATTGGAAAAGAGAAGCCGTAAAGAATAGAAAAATAGATTTAGATTCGTCTTCGTAGATTGCAGAGAATGTTTTCCTGAATCGTGATTTGACTGGTGAGAGTGATTTTTCACGTTTAGACCTTTTTAAGGATAAGCCAAATGCTACTCTTTAATATTTTTTAATAATCTCTTCGACTAAGAAGTTATTTAAAATCTAATATTTATTTCATAAATGGGACAAGGTTAATTTTTTAAGAGTTTTTGAATTTTTATTTTATTTTTAATATTCATATACAAAATTTCTTTTTGTAAAATATTACAATATTTATATTATATCTTTTAAATTTTCAATCAGAATGCATCAGAATGATCGACAAAGTCCGAATTTTGGGTTAAATTTCTTATCCATTAAACGGGGGTATTTAGGCCAACCGGTTTAACAATAAGTTTAGGCCAACTCCACACAAAAAAATCCGTTTAAAGTATTGAGTTATTGACATCAATTAATCAATACACCCAAAAGACCGATCTGTTAAGTGCGAAAAGCTACCGCCTACAAGAGTGGAAAGAACCACTCTGATAATTATATTTTTAATTAGGAAATAAAATGAGGTTGGACATAAATCTAGCTTCTTAAAAAGGTTATATTATTTACTACAAATATTATTTTTTTATACTTATAAAAATATCATCATCTTTAGTTATCAATTAAAATTGGTAACATTAAAATGATCTCAAATTATACATAAGGAATAATAAATAAACGTTAAAGGGTAAAAAATCATTTTTTATATTATTTAATTAAATTAATTAATTAAATTAAAAATTAAATAGGACTTGGATCTATAATATTTATTTTTATAAATAAATCTATATAAAAAACTATATTTAATATTTATTTGATACATAATTTTGAAGCCACCAATTTGAGAATATCTTTCTAAATATCTAACGTGGGTATAAGACTTGGGATGACTTAACACCCACGTAAGCAGCTTTTTCCACCAAACAAATAATGATAATAATAATAAATTCGACAGAAGGAATACATCATTTCACACGTGTTTCTCGCCACGTGGAAAACTACCGACATCTGGGCCATCATTCTTACGTCATAATCATGACGTCATCACCACTATGTAACATCTCTTTCACGACACCATCCCCCTTTTCCTGCCAAATTCCTTACTAGTCCTAAGATGTTTACTTCTTTATAAATTATTTAAGTTATCTCTATAGCCTTGATTCTTACGAAAATTACGATTATTGTCCATTTATGTACACAGTTTTAGTATATTTGAGAAGTACTTGTATCATTTTGCAGTTCTGTTCGTATTTTAGGGCAGTAGGGAAGGGCATTTAAGTCATTTAAATGAGCAAATTCAAAAAAATTCACATTGACCTCGTCTCTCGTTTTCGTTTTTCACAAATCGCACGCGGAAACCGTCGTCTCTATAAATGACCCAACTTCCACCCCTCCACGACGAAGTCTAGACTCCGGCGTCGTGGTTTCGGCCGGGCTTCCGAACCCTTCCATGACCGGAATCCCCGCGTCTCCGTCCCCCAGGCAGAAGATCCCATTTTGCCTCGAGAAATACGCATTTCAGGATTCAGGCTCTTGTTCTTGTGCTCTTCGAGGCATGGAGGGGGGGACGGGGCCAACAGGCAGGGTAGAAGATGGATTGGAGGCCGAATCGCCGGAAGTCGAGGAGTTCTTTAACCTGGTTGAAAGAGAAGCGCAGAGAGTTCAGTTACTCGTCCGGAAGAACGAGAAAATGCCGTTGACGAGAAACCAGGTCACCTGGCAGCCCAAGTTCAAGATGGAAGATTTCAGCTTCCCGTTTAAAGGTCCCAGCACTGCTGCGAAGAGTACTCCAACCACATCTTCCAGTTGCACCAAAGTTTCAGAGAACGACGCGGGGCAAGGGAAGGAGAAGCGGCTGCTAAAGCTGGGTCTGAAGAGGCTAAGAGACTCGCTGGACTCGGGTCTCCAGGAAGAAACCGTGAAAAGGAAGAATTGTGGCGATGATGGTGACTTGTGGAAACTTAGTTCCGAAGACTAGCTTTTTCAGTGGGGAGGGTCGGAATGTGAATAATTACTTTAAGCCGACTGTAGTAGGTGCTTTTCCATTCTTGATTTTCCCCTTTTCAGTTTGTTTTCTTCTGAACAGAACAGTAAGCCTTTTAAATGGCCTAAGGTAAACAATACCTAAAAAGCTCTAAACTAAACTTCTAGTTCTAGATCAACACTCTTGATCACATCTGGTAATGCTTGTTCATAAAAAACTTGGGTGGTCAATAAAAAACTTAAAACGATGCAGGATATGTCATCGGTGCTCTTCCTGGAGAGAGCTTCTAGGATCAAATGCCCCGATGCCGCTTGAGGATCGTCTAAATACCCCTCATCGAGTCCGCCGCCTCTTGGTTCGACATCACCTAGATGGAGAAACCAGAGCATTATTTACATTATTTGATGACTTAACTTTGACGAATATCATGGCACGTAGAATCCTCCCGTAAATACGTGTTCTTTGTAAGATCACATAAAAATATCGTCGAATTTTAAAGAATCCCAAGAACGTCACCTTCCACAATCCGTCGCTACCGAGAATGATGAATTCTGTTTCTTGGTCAATCATCTCCGTCGTTACATCCGGTTTCGAGGTGATTTGCTGCTTCAGCGACTGGTCTCCGAAAGCTCTCGTCATTGCTAACTGCCCATCCACGCGTGACACGTTCCCTGAACACATTTCATAATCGAAGCTCGATCGATCTCTGATACGAGCGTTTGAAACGCGATCCTTTAAAGTGAAGAGAGAATGAATCTTAATTTACCTGGCTTTTGGGATACAAGACCTCCTTTACTCTCAACCATGTCTCTCTCCTTTTCGGGTTCATGATCGACTGAAAGCTGCTTTGCAGCACCATTACTGCATATAATTGCCCGGGACTCTCCCATATTGGCTACTATTAGTTTCTCCCCGTTGATCAGTATGGCTGTTACTGCAGATGAGCCTCCTCTTCTCGCACCGACTACTTCGTCCAGAATCTCGTTGTCTGTTTCCTTGTAATCTCTCTTGATTGCACTCTCCGGCTTGGTCCAGAAATCTGGCTGATCGTACGGAAAAAACAGCAGCTAATTATGTTCCCATCGATGAAATGAAATTAGATATGAAGATCAGGTAAACCATGAAAATCTGATAATAAACTGCTCACCTCGTCGAGGATATTGTCGAACAGATGGGACTGCAACCAATCTGCAACATGTTGACCAGAATGTCCATCAAAGATTGCATACAAACCCAACCGATTCCCATGAGCTGATCTGATCTGCGCTACGACGTAGTCTTCCATTTCGTGGCCTTGTTTTCCCTCCACGAGATGGTACTCATGCCAGAAAGACTTGTCTGATAATTGGAGCTCATCGTCGTCACGTTCTGTCTACACTCATGCTCGCTCATCCTTTTCCAAAATAAACCAGAATCAATTACTACTCAATTACTTAGTTCATTAGATTAAGCTGTTAGTGTAAAATGAATTTCACTTCTTTTGAATCACGTCAGGTAATTGAATCAAATCGAGGAAAGCTGATTCAGACCTTTTTTCCAAATCATTAACAAGAAGCGCGGGACGCCATAGTCTCACCTCCGTTGTTGTTGCCCGTTGGCCCGCCATAGTCTCCAGCCATCATCGACGCTAAGGAAGACAACACGCGCTGAAGTTTAATTTTAAATCAGCGCCATAAAAATAATAATCTATATTTTTTATTTATAAAATAATTATTTTTATTTATTCAATATATTCATTTTATAATTACTGTATTAAATTAGTGATTTAATAGTCATAATTAAAATATAGTTAAAATAAATATTTTATAAATTATTTTGGTTTAATTATCCCATTGCTATAATTAAATAAACCAATGGTTTTAAATTTTGTGACAATATATTATTAATCAATAATACATAAAAATATATATTAATATATATATATATATATATTAATTGTTTTATTAAATTATTAAATTAGTGGTTTTTAATGTTAAAATATATCTTATGTTATTAAAAAATAATTTATTTATTTATTATATTTGCTTATGTTATTTTTTAATTTTATTTATTTATTTTTAATAATTTATTCTAGTCACACGTAATTATTGTATTAATTTATAATAAATTATAATCATTAAGTAATATAATATAGTTTTTCATTAATTATGATATTAATATATTTTAATGCTACAGGTTAAATCACTTATAAGTGTAGTAACCATGTTTATTTTGGTTAATTATCTGTTTAGGTATATGTTCTATTTGGGGGGGTTAGTGCCCCAAATGGATTCTTGAAGATCAAGTTCATATCCAACATGAAGATCATGTCAGTCATGTACATAAAGATCATCTTCGCACTTGGTGTTAGTGTTGACGACTTCATGTGCATCGAAAAACAGTTTCCAGTGTTAGTGCCCCAACATGAAAAAAACATAAAAAACAAGAAAATTTCTAAACCTTTACAGTGCACTTAATTACAACATAATCCTTAAACCCCAAATTAGGTAAAATAACCATTATTACTACACGAATAAGTTATTTAATGTATAATTAAATATATTAATATATTTATTAATTGAATTAGATATTTTATTGTGCATTAATATGGTAATTACATGAGCCAATGAAATACCTATATGATTAATTACAAATAATAAATAAATAACGTTATAAATAAAAAAACGAAAGTAATACGTTAAGTTATTAATTTATTAATAACATATGATATACTTTAACCTAAAAATGAATATTTTAAGAGAAAAAATTGATCTAATCATAACTTTAACACACAATATATTTGTACAAAATATATTTTATGTATTATTAATTAATAATATATTATCACAAAATTTAAAACCATTGGTTTAATTAACTATAGCAATCGGATAATTATGCCAAAATAATTTATCAAATATTTATTTTAACAATATTTTAATTATGAATATTAAATCACTATTTTAATATAGTAATTTTAAAATAAAAATAATTATTTTATAAATAAAAATTATAAATTAATGATTTTTATGAAGATAGTTTAATTTTTCCTAAACTTAGGAAAAATTAAACATCTTCGTCTTCCTCCGCAGTAGCGGGCAACGGCAATGGCGATGGGGACGGGCTAGGCAAAGGCGACGGCAGCGGGCAATGTCGACAGAGGCGGCGCTCCGACAGTACGCCGAGACGAGAGAGGGAGGCCGAGAAGCTCTGCAACAGAGCTCGACCTCCCGTGCTCTGCGGGAATGAAAGAGGGCTGCGGGAATGAGAGAGGGAGCAGAGAATGAGAGAGGGCTGCAGGAATGGAGATGAGAGAGGGAGCAGAGAATGAGAGAGGGTTGCGGAAACGGAGATGAGCGAGGGCTGCGGGAATGGAGATGAGAGAGGGTTGCGGGAATGGAGACGAGAGAGGGAGCAAAGAATGATAGAGGGATGCGGGAATGCAATGGCAGAGAGAGCCCCGAAAGACAACCCCGCGCGAGAGTCATGTAGATGATTCTCAAAATCGGGCGGAAAATGTTTTCCGCCGTTTACTCTTGGGACATGAACTCCTGATTCATGTATATTCATGTACATGAATGAATTTCGGCGCCCCCTAAGGGGGGGGGGGGGGGGGGGGGGGGGGGGGGGTTAGTGCACATGACTCAGGACATGATTTTCATGCGCATTACGCAGTTCATGTCCTGATGTCGTTAAGGGGCGCCGAAATTCATGTCATGTACATGAATATACATGAATCACGAGTTCATGTCTCAAGAGTAACGGGCGGAAAGTGCTTTCCGCCCGATTTTGAGAGTCATCTACATGACTCTCGCGCGGGCTCTCTCTCGGCGAGCAGGGCTGTCTCTCGGGGGGCTCTCTGCCGCACACCCTCTCTGCCGTTTCATTTCCACAACCCTCTCTCGGTGTTGCCGCAACCCTCTTTCGTTCCGCAACTGTCTCTCGTTCCCGCAGCCCTCTCTCGTTCCGTCGCCGTTGCCTACTAGCCCGTCCCCGTCGCCATCGTCATTGCCCACCGTCGTCGCTGGCCATCGCCGTCGCCTACTAGCCCGTCCCCGTCGCCATCGTCGTTGCCCTTTGGCTCGCAGCTGAGGAAGACGACGATGGTTTAATTATTTTTATTTATAAAATAATTATTTTTATTTGTAATTAATTATTTTTATTTATTTAATATATTTATTTTACAGTTACTATATTAAAATAGTGATTTAATAGTCATAATTAAAATATTGTTAAAATAAATATTTGATAAATTGTTTTTGGCATAATTATCCGATTGCTATAGTTAATTAAACCAATAGTTTTAAATTTTGTGATAATATATTAATAATTAATAATACATAAAATATATTATGTACAAATATATAGTGTGTTAAAGTTATGATTAGATCATTTTTTTCTCTTAAATTATTCATTTTTAGGTTAAAGTATATCATATGTTATTAATAAATTAATAACTCAACGTATTACTTTCGTTTTTGTTATTTATAATGTTATTTATTTATTATTTGTAATTAATCATGTAGTTATTTCATTGGCTCATGTAATTACCATATTAATGTACAATAAAATATCTAATTCAATTAATAAATATATTAGTATATTTAATTATACATTAAATAATTTATTCATGTAGTAATAATAGTTGTTTTACCTAATTTGGGGTTTAAGGATTATGTTGTAATTAAGTGCACTGTAAAGGTTTAGAAATTCTCTTGTTTTTTATGTTTTTCTCATGTTGGGGCACTAACACTGGAAACTGTTTTCCAGTGCACATGAAGTCGTCAACACTAACACAAATTCTTACCTAATCTTCATGTACATGACATGACATGATCTTCATGTTGGACATGACTTGATCTTCAAGAATCCACTTTGGGGCACTAACCCCCCCTAAACGACACCAGGACATGAACTGCGTAATACGCATGAAGATTATGTCCTGAGTCATGTGCACTAACCCCCCCTTTAAGTATATTTTAAAAGATTACTCATTCTCTTGTTTATATCATACTTTTCATTTGGGGACACTAATACTGAAATCTGTTTTCAGTGCACTTGAACTTGTCTACACTAACACCCAAGGATGAGTTGAAGTTAAATCAATTCATTTAAGATGAATTGAACACTGGAATCTGTTGACAATCAGAGTTTTTTACAAAGAAAAATGGATATTTGATACAACGAAGGTTAGACTCCAAGAGATGTTTTAGCAACTTAAAAAAACTTTAACTTTTGAGTCATCTTATGCCATCAAGAAGGAGATTTTACTAGGAGAATTATATATCCAAAGAAAGATCTATAAGTATATTTTCTTACCTATTCAACCAATTTTTAATTTGAGTTTTCTATAAGGAGATATCGATCTTGGAAATGTCAATAAATTTTTTTCTTTATAAAAATTCAACACCCACCGTTTTACCATCTCTAGTTGTTATCAAGGGGCCTATCCCTCCTCTCCTCCCTTCCCCTCCCATCAGTTAGGAAGAGAGGGAATTAGGGGATGGCCTTTCCCCTTCCTTCTCCACGTTTGTTGGGCAGAAAGTAGATGCACAGGGTGGGTCTTCCCTTCTAGATGGTTGGAGGGAAGCCACGAAGAGAGGGTTGTACATTTCTATCTCTCCCATTAGACGAATTTTAAACAAAGGACCCATAAAAAATGTCCCGTTAATTAATTGTAAAAGTGTGATTTAGTTCAACATCTACCAGAGAGTACCTTTTGTTTCGAGGATAAGAAAATCATATATGAATAAGTTCATAATTATTTCTAAAATAAAATGATGACATGCGAAATATTCAAATATTTCATGTATGTTGCACGTGTTTTATATAAAATAATCATATAAAATAAATTAAAATAGTATCATGTATAATTATCATATAAAATATAAGAGATAAAAATATTATAAAACATATAAATATTTAATGAGAGCTTAATCCAATCCGAAAAACCATTTGGTACGAAACATGTGAAACGACTATCTCAATTGTCCGATCATGATCAACGACTACTTCAACCGTCCGATCAAATAGTTATCTCAGTCATCCTATCAATGACTACCTTAACCGTCCGATTAACGACTATCTCAACTGTTTCACATGTTTCTCACCAAATGACTTTTCGTATTGGATCAATCATAATATGTCATTAATTAAATAAATATACATATATATAAATATATGTTGAATTTATGAAAAAGTGAAATACTTCATTAACATCAATAACTTGTTGTAATCAAAGTACATGAACCTCTATTTATAATAGAGGAAGGTAGTAGAGTCCAATTACAATAAAACTACCATTGTCTCAATTACACCCAAACTCTAACACTTAAAGATAAGTTAAACATAATTAAATAACTCAATATTGATAAAAAACAAACATAACTCAAACTAAAACTCTTCTTGGTCGTGACCCTAAGATAAAGATACTTTTGTAAGTTCTTATTGATCTTACAACTGATGTGATAAGGACGTCAGCTCATGGTAATCATTGTGGATCCTACTTCTTATGGGCTTAAGCCCATCTTGTGGGTCTTCCTTGGTCGTGTGACCTATCTTAAAATAATCTTAGATATGTGGGCCTTCCTTAGTCATGTGGGCTTGAGTTTATCTTCCAACAATATAATTTAATTAAATATTATTTGATATTAGATGTGAGTAACCATGAAAACCTTTGCATTCATAAAAAAATTATTTTAGATCCTTTGGACAGATAGAATAACGGATCAGTATTACGGATAAACATCATAAACTAGTAAAATTGACAGTCTAATAAAAAAAATTAAAATAATGCAAAATTTTAAATTTACTGGACGTCGCGACGAGTTCATAACCCTTCTAGCTCGGGCTGACTCACGAGTCGCCAACACGAGTTAATGGCAAACTTCTCTGCTAGCGATACATTTGAGCACGAAGCTCGCGTACTTCTCTGCTGTCACAACGTTTCTTTGTTTTTCTCCTTCCCTCCGTCGCGCCATTTTATTGCACAGTGACTGTAAGACTCTCTTCCTCAAAAAATACCGCGAATTCCTGTTCTTCTCTTGACTTAATTTTCAATAAATCTTGTGAATATGATCACTGAAGCACTGTTTTCTCGGATCTATCTGATTCCTGTTCCTTTGCGAAGGAGAATCTCTTGATCTGATCTATTACAGAGAGGTCGAGAGTTCTTCAACTTTGCATCGGAAATTTCTCGAATTTGGAAAATGAGAAGTGAAATATTTTTACTAGGTGCTATATTTATTTAGCAACATTCTTTTTCTCGCTGATTGTTTTGGATTGCCAGGATATGCTCTTCTACTGGAAACTGGCATAATCCTGTTCAAATTTACAGGTATTTATCTTTATTGTATATCAATTTAAATGCGCTAGACTGTCTAATAGATCCACTTTTTATGGTTCAAGTTCCTGCCTCGTTCTATTTATTCATTGTTTCGTTTGAAGTCTCTGTTTGGTGTAACCACGGCCAAATCGACGGAGAAGTTCAGTTGAAGAAGACATGGACAAATCCAGTGCTCTGGAGTACATCAACCAGATGTTTCCTACAGGTTACTTTCTTTTGATTTTCCTCTTGCTACGGCTGCTGGTATATTAACATGCTGACGTAACAGGTCTACCCTACTATTAAGATGAAGCGCAAAGGAAGAGATAATTTGGATCATTAATCAGGGATTTGATTCTCCTTGACTTTGGCAGTCAATGCCAATCAATCTCTTGATTGGCATTGACTTTCCCATTTACATTTTAATCATGTTTTTCTCATTCTCTTTACTTCGTACTGGATCATACCATTGGAAATGTCAAAATTCGTTTTGGATTATCTGCTGGTTGAAAGGAATGCTGTTGCAAATGAAGAAAAAATAATTTTTTTTTCATTTTTCTGTTTTCCTTCAGCTTATGTAGTCAAATGTAGGAATTTTATCTTTTTTGAAGTAAATTTCCGAGGGATGAGAAAAGTCGGTGGATTAATGATAATTGGGTGGAATAGTCATCATAAACCATGAATAAAATTTTTTCTATCATACTGTTAGTCTTCTTACTGATGGTCTGGTTTGTAATTTCATTTCTGATAGACTGTCTGTAGATCGTGTGGCAATCTAGGGCTCAATTTTCAACTACAATGCAGTGTTTGATTGGTCAAGCTTTTATGTGAAAAGCAAATACTTGTCATATTTTATAAAATTGCAAAGAGCTGAGCTTTACTGCCTGCATACAGAAGCAAGTGGCAATTTCTCTGCTTTTTGAAGCAGATAGCTTCATAAAGTTCTTGTAAGAGTCCATACTCTCAAGGAGCTGACAGCTTTGCCATACAGGGAAAAACAGTCAATTTGAACTGGCCATGTTAGTGGAATCAACTGATGCTCTTTACCAATGTCTCACTGAGTTAACCTTAACCCTAATTTAGTTTGAGCGTTTCAATTTTCTTCTTTGTAACCTTTACATATTTGCCCATCAGCTCAATGGCCACATGGGAGGTTTTGGTGTTTGGTCTTGACTCCAAGTCTCACTAGGGTTTGGGGTGTAGTGTTGGGATTTTATATGGGCAACCCAGAAAAAAAACTTAACTCATTCACCTTAGAAAGCCTATAATGCTTGCAGGTAGTGTATATATCAAATGAGCTCCTACAGAACACTTTCTGAGCCAATTTCTTAGTTCTTGGATGTTCTATGTGATGAAACGTTCCCCTTGCAGAGGCATCCTTATCAGGTGTGGAGCCACTAATGCAAAAGATACACAGTGAGATTCGTCGAGTGGATGCAGGAATTTTGGCAGCTGTTCGCCAACAGGTCACTGTTTGCTATTTAGATAAATACTGTCCAGAAAAAAAATGCATCTAGGGTTTGTTGCATACTCTATATCTTGTCCTCATATTAATATTAGTGATATTTTATATCCGTTGGTTTTTTTGCCTCGAGGTGCTAGGACAACAAAAGAACCAAAGTTCCATATTTGACATTGCAATTCCATCAGTATTTTTGGCAAGCCCAGGTATTTATGATATGTAGTTTCTTTTGCAGAGTAATTCAGGAACAAAAGCCAAGGAAGATCTTGCTGATGCTACCCATGCGGTTAAGGTTTGTCATTTTGTGTTTGAATTTAAATGATAAGTAAGCAGTTGAGTTTTTTTTTTTCCTCCTGAAAATATATAGTTGAGGTTTTAATGTCCTTATTCCAAAAGGCTGCTTATGGCTGAATCATTATTCTGAAAAATCCAACATCTTGGAGAGCCTAAGAACATATGGTTAGGAAATATCTGGAGGATGTCTATTGGCAGGCATCAATCCATTATTGAGGACACCGTTCCCATTGATGTTTGAGGCTTGAGGAAATCCTCTCCCCTATTTATTCATGTTTTTCAAGGAAACGAAAGCTGATGAAAACTACCATTAAAAAAAAAAAAAATCTGTAGCCTTGTGTTTGTTTCCTTATAGAACATTAAATGTGGAGTAATATTTCTCACAATATTTTAAAAAGAAAACTAAATATGCAAGCATCTTGGCTTATAAGTAATACTAATTGAGGTGTAGCCTCCACAATGTAGTATTGATACATTTTTTTGGGCTTTGTGAGCACTGACCTTTGTCTTAATGATGTTCATGTGAACCTTTCCATTTGGAATTTGAATGCAAAGCATTTGCTAGCTCTTGATATACAGGAACTTATGTACAAGATGCGGGAGATAAAAACTAAAGCGGAGCAAAGTGAAACGATGGTTCAGGAAATTTGTCGAGATATTAAGAAGCTGGATTTTGCCAAGAAGCATATAACAACTACCATCACTGCTCTTCATCGACTTACCATGCTAGGTTAGTTGTTACCAAGAGGTTGTTACATGTGTTTGACACATCTTTACAGATGTGTGTGGAGATTTATTTTGTGCTTTCAGTTGATTTAATACTCTATTGTTTCCAAATTGTCTAATGTCTATCTTTCAATACCGTAATAATACAAGTAGCTTTCAGAAGTGGTTGTTAGATATATAAAATTTTAAACCAATTGACTACTGTAGTTTCTGTTACATATTTTACTATCAACATGTTTTTATTTTTAGTTTTATGAGCACATTGGTCGTAAATTGCGGACATGGTACATTTTATAAAATGCTGGTGTAAACTGAAGTTGAGATAGAAACATTGATGTCTGAAATTATAGGATGACAATCAAACTTGGTTGTGTTATTTTTCTGATTGGCCATTTAAACCCTTAGTGGGGGTAATGAATGATATGGTAGTATTTCCAGCTCCTGCATGCATGTCGTTGATAATCATGATATCTGTACATGTTTTAGAGATATTGGATACTGTGCAATTGAAATGAGACAATTCATACATGAAATACTGAAGCTGGATATTCTCTTGTACATCTTACTGCAACATCCTTTTTTTTAAAAATTGCAGTCTCAGCCGTTGAACAGCTTCAAGTAATGGCTTCCAAACGTCAATATAAGGAGGGGGCTGCACAGCTGGAGGTACTGCTTTTAGTCTATTCATTATGCAAAATATCTGACATGTGAGTTAATCATAGCCTAGCTATTTCATGATTTACCCTACAGGTCAATGGAAAATGTATGTTAGGTTGATGTCCACTTCTTTTTTCTATTTTTATGTTAGTTTTGTATTTGTCGTACTTAACAATGTCTCAGTTGGTTCACTCACTGATTCTTGGTTGTTTTTTCCAAGGCTGTAAACCAACTGTGCAGTCATTTTGAAGCATATAGAGATGTCCCTAAGATCATTGAGCTGAGGGAGAAGTTCAAGAATATCAAGCAAATCCTCAAGTCTCACGTATTTTCAGACTTTTCAAGGTAAGAATTTGTCAGTTGGTGCAGTTGCCATTTGGCTGTTTTTCTCTTGGATATAATGTAAGTGTTATTTATCTCCTATTGCTTGTCTTGTTTGACTTCTGTTGCTAAGATATCCTTCCTGCAGCCTTATTATGTAAAATTTCTTCTGTATTATGTATATGTTGATTAAAATTTGGTACAAAACATTAATATATGTTAATTGTTCTTATATTAGTTCCGACATATGACTTTTCTCTCTGTAGCTTAGGGACTGGGAAAGAGACTGAAGAAGCCAATCTACTGCAGCACTTGTCAGATGCATGCTTGGTTGTGGATGCTTTGGAGCCATCTGTGAGGGAAGAATTAGTAAAAAACTTTTGCAGTAAGGAACTTACTTCATACCGACAGATATTTGAAGGAGCAGGTTAGCTTTTGAAATTTTATTAATGTATCTAGGGATCCGTCATTAATATTCTTTAGTTTTTCTTTAAGTGCGGAAACAACCTGTTTCATATTCTATTTCCTTTCCTAATCCTCCTCAGAACTAGCAAAATTGGATAAAACGGAGAGGAGGTATGCATGGATAAAGCGACGTCTCCGAACAAATGAAGACATCTGGAAAATCTTTCCACCACATTGGCATGTTGCATATTTGCTTTGTATACAGTTTTGCAAGTTGACAAGGTATTTGAACTTCTATAAGTTCATTGACTGTTGAAATTCCATACTCTGTGTACCTCCAATATGCTGGCATCTTTTGTTCCTCAGCTGAAACTGGAGCTGATTGAAACCTAGTATGATAGCTTCAAATTTTCCTTTGGACTTCTTGTCTTATATCACATGATTGTCTTATGAGTCCCTAATTATTTTAAAGTTTTCTGATAACAACTAAAAAACTAAATGCTCCATTTCAAATTTTTATATATATATATATATATTCCTTAGCTAATCATGATTTTGGGAGCTTTCAATTCTCCATTCAGTCTTAAAATCACTTTGCATATTTACGAAGTATTTTTTTTTGTTTAGTTTTAATAAATGAAAGTTAATGTAAATAAAAAGATACTAAGTTAATGTCCAGCGGAAATTTTGAAGCTGCCATACTACAAGTTACCTGAGGAAACTTGTGACCTTTTTCTCACACAAACTGTAAATGCAGATAAAAAATATATTATGTAGATGTTTCTGTATCAAATAGACAACTTGGTATATTGAAAATTATGTGAAAAAACAGAATTTAAACAATATTTTAAGTGTCCTGTACTGGAAGTATTTTGAGTTTATTTAGTTTTGTAGGGAAGTATGTTCTCATGGAATCTTATTTCCTTGGGTGTAAGAGGGAGCAGAGGCATTATTATAATTTTTACTACATTTAAATTGTAACTAGGAAAGGGGGGTTGTCCTAACTCTAATCTCTCCTTACCTGAATATACGTAAATTGTTCCTTCTCACCTCTTGTTGACTCTCTTTCTCTCTCTCACTCTTCTCTTCTCCTCCATATTGCTTCCTTGCAAATTCCAATCCAGGAATAAACTTATTTGTCTGTTTCATTTCAATTTTATTCTCATACCAACATTTTGGTTGCAATTCCGTAGTTTACTCTCCTGCAATGAAGTTTGTTTCACCATTGAAGGATTACTACATAGTAATTGTCAGATAACATTATTAGTTTTAGTATTGAATGATATCTCTCAGTATTTCAGGGCACAGCTTGTGGAGATCCTTGATAATCTCAAAGAAAAGCCAGATGTTGCAACACTGTTAATGGTACTTTATTTCTTAGAAAAAAATCTGTTATTGGTATAGTATGTTTTATGTTGTTTCCTTCAATAGAGATTTGCTAAACCAATATGAATATACAGTATATTTCATTCTTATGTGTATCAGTGATGTCTGTCAATGGATTGGTCTGTCTTGCAGGCATTGCAGAGGACTCTTGAATTTGAGGAAGAATTAGCGGAGAAGTTTAGTGGAGGACCAGCTGGTTCACGAGATCGAGAAACAGAGAATGAAGGGGAAGAAGCTGATAGAGGAGAGAGCCAGAGCCAAACTGTATCTGACATTCGAAAAAAGTATGAAAAGAAGCTTGCTGCAACCCAAGCAAACGGGACTGACCCAGTGAGTGCTATCAATTGGTGGAAAGCAGGTTGAGGCTCTTGTTCCATATTGTCATTTGATGTTTTCTATGATGTATGACAGGGAAATGCTGGTCATAGAGATCTGTCAGTTCCAGGAGCCGGGGTTCGTACATTTATTTCTGGTTTCATTGGCATCATGATCTTTGCAATAGAATTTTATTTGAATATTTATAAGCAGTGTTTCTCTAAACCATTAATTGTTGAGGGGGATTTCAGAAATGTTATCAGTTGGTGCAAATGTTATGATAACCTGCCATTGGGATTGACTTATTGTATGGATGAAATCTAGGACCTAATTCATGGCTATTCCATGGAGTCGCAGCGTACACCTAGGGCTGCTAATGGTAGAACAGGCTTTCTCGAAAAAATGTGGGACTACTGAAGAGTACTATCTCATTATTAATACTACTCCATAACCACCTCACATTGCTTCTCTTAATTCTGTATAATTACTATTCTGATGGTTATGTGAGTTATCTGGATGGTTATAATTTCAGTTCTGAGAGATAATTCTGGATGTACTTCTGTTTAGTAGATTAACAAAATACATCGCCTTTCAAAAGAATTTTCTTTGAATCTTATGGTGCATAACACATTATAAAGATAAATGCTCTTTACAATTTCTTTTGCAGTTCAACTTCCGTGGTATTATTTCCTCTTGCTTTGAACCACATTTAATGGTGTATGTTGAATTAGAAGAGAAAACTCTTATGGAGAGTCTGGAGAAACTTGTGCAGGTTTGCTTTATCTTAATTCCTACAACATATACGGACAAGATGTATCTCTCTTTATTGGTCCAGTAATAAGTGTTACTTTGACAGGAAGAAACTTGGGATATTGAGGAGGGAAGTCAAACTAATGTTTTGTCAAGTAGCATGCAGGTGCTTTACAATAGAGTAGTTATTGTTCTGTTTTGGTTTTATTCTCTCTGCTTGTAGTTTTTATTGATTGCTCTGTATCTGTTGAATCTAAATTGTTCTTTCTGTTGGATGATAATCAGGAGAATATGTTCGTAAAAAAATAATCAGGATAATATACAGTTGGAGATTTATTCAAGAGACTTAATTATTTATTTATGTACGATTATAGTTGCAAGCATGGTGAATCAATTACAAATGGTTGCTAAAATGTTCGAGAAGGCTGCTAAAATAATCAAAAAGAAGAAAAAGGTGTCATAGTTAAACTTTTAAAAATGAAGGAACAAATAACCACTGTCCTGAAGCTTCACAAACTAATATTATATTTCTCTTCATAACAACTAGGTACTTCGTTAATGTCTTTTTTCTTCAATCTATTAACTAGCGATAAAAAATTGTATCGCATAATTATGCCTATTTTCTATTATTTATGGGCAAGTATGATAGAACTCGTCCTAAAGTGAGTGAGTAGAGCAAAAACAGATAGTAATCAGCTTGCAAAAGGTGGACAAAGAAAGAGAGGAACTGGATGACTATGGATTTTCATGCAAGTGGCAGACACAAAATAGGAGCAAAACAAGGGCTGGATCAACCAGATCTGGTGCTAATGATAGAATTCATTTTGTAGTAAGTGGATAAAGAACAGAAAGTAACGGGGGCTTGATCAAGGAGGAAGAAAGAGAGGAGCTTGATGACCATAGATTCTTGCGCAAGTAACAGACACAAAACAAGAAACAGAACAAGGGGTTGGGGCTAGCTGCCTCTTCCCACGTCCTCTTTTATTCAAATAGAGATTATCTAGAGTTATACTTAGGCAATTTGCCTTCTAGATAGTGTCTTACTTAGCTTAGGTAACTAGCTTGCTATCAAGCTTCCTTTTTCCATGAGCAACTAGGAGAGAACCAACATCCCCTTATTCTTCTAAATCTAACACTTATTTAATTAGTGAGAATATTACCCTTGACCCTATGGTACACCCAAATACCTTTAACGACTATTGAAATTACATAAAGAGTCACAAACATATATCATGCAGCCATGCATGACCAACTGGAAATGATAACCAGCTAGCATGATATAGATATCATCAAATAGCATCGAGTAGTCTTTAGGGAGCAAGGTCCTCTTTCTCTAACTCCCATTGTCAAAGATTGTGTGGTGATCCAAATTAGAACATGAAATGTTCTACTGAACTATCTGGAACTACTTTCGGTCTTACACACTTTTGATGTAAGACAACAACATTGTTATTGATAGTAGAAAATCACCATATGAATATTTGGGGAGCTTTCTTTTCCTCTTCTTGGTGGTAAGATTTACTTGATCTTCACAACGAACCTACGCTAAACAAGATTACTTTGTATTTATCACCTTACAATCTCCTTGGCTACTGACAAGGCAAATCTTTGAGCTTCCATTCTTAAATAGAAACATTTTCATAGTGTCTTTTTATGGTTTATATCTTTCTATGCATATATGCTAGCAAATGGAATGCACTATCCTTCCTGTTTGATAAATTCGATTTGTTAAGTTGGGTCCAAGGCCCATCCCAAAATGACTAACCAACTTAGGAAACCTTTTTCCCAACTAATAAACTCAAAATCTTTGTACTCACTAATCCATGTGGGACTATACAAGTGGATAGTTTAGGTGTAGACCCACATATGAGTACCTACTCTGATACCATGTAAAGTTTGGACCATGGCCCATCCCAAAATGACTTGCCAACTTAGGAAACCTCTTTCCCAACTAATAAACTCAAAATCTTTATACTCATAAATCTATGTGGGACTATTCCTTAACACGATTTGATGCTTCTTCCAAAAGGGAACACAAGCTCTGCTTCAAATTAGGCAGCTTCTTTCCTTCTTACTGACCTGCACATCTTTAAAGTGATATCTCACTCATTTTAGACCATTAAATGTAACTTGGTGGACTTTTCTAGTAGTCTTAGTGTGGCTCTAGAAGATCAATGATATCTTCAGTTCTATGCTGGACAATTACATGTGTCATCTTTAAAAGCCTGCTTTTTAATGAAAGTATCAAGGCCTGAATTTCCAATTTCTAATTTCAGGCTTTCTGACTTTCTCATTCTTATGAATCTTGTGATTCTTCTAAATACCTGGTCTAATTCCGTTATTTGTCTTCTATATCGCTTCCTTTTGAAATTCATATAATTTTGCTGTGTTTCTTTTCTGCAGTTATTTTTGATAATCAGGAGAAGCTTGAAAAGATGCAGTGCACTGACAAAGAATCAAACATTATTTAATTTGTTCAAGGTAGTCTTTGTTTTGCTTGATGATTAATATGCTATAAACAAGGGTAGGTGTATTCATAACATGATATATGTATCATCCAGTACAACTCAAATTTGAAGATGTCAATACAATACACAATAATTGTTGTATCTTTATCTTTTTAATTTTTTTAGACCATGCCAAGTTCATAAAGCCTGATATGCATACCTTTTGTATTGATTTCAAGGGTCCTAGTACAATATGCGATACCTAAATGCCCACCCCTGGCTACAAATATTACTTTTCTAAAGCAACTTCTTTCTTTGATTAGGTGTTTCAAAGAATTCTCAAAGCATATGCAACTAAACTATTCAACAGATTACCCAAGGGTGGGACAGGGATCGTTGCAGCTGCCACAGGCACAGATGGACAGATCAAGGTCTTCATATGCACATTGGCCAGTAATTTCTTTTTTTGAAAAGGATGTATATATTAACAAAAAAACAAAGAATTACAGAGGGACGGGGAGCAACATTGGCCAGTAATTTCATAAATTAGAGTTGTAATTCTAGTAATAAGTTTGATTGTACAGGTTTCAACTTCAGCTCTATATTACTCATTTTACCATGTTCAACAGACTTCTGACAGAGATGAGAGAATGATTTGCTACATAGTCAACACAGCAGAATATTGCCACAAAACGGTTAGTAATTACATTACTAGTTCTTTTTCTGTTAAATAAAAATTTCTTCATGCTCGAATATATATATATTGTACTTCCTAGATTCTGACGCATTGATATCTTCATTAAACAAGAGCATTGCTTAACTGATTTGGGATATAAGGCTAATCCATCTGCCATATTAATTCTCATTTCTGCTGATGGGAGCAAAAATTTCTGAGACTCATATTACTGAGAATGGCTGTTATTCTGTGTTTATGCAACTTGACTATGGATTTTTATTTCATAACAGTCTGGCGAACTGGCAGAAAATGTTTCCAAAATTGTCGATTCTCATTTCGCAGACAAGATTGATATGTCAGAAGTGCAGGTAGGTAATCATTCCAGAATCGGTTGGTTGCTGCTACTCTGCACAATTCCTCCTTTCCCAATGATGCTCTGTTTCCAGTGCCAACATTGTTTTTTGTCCTTTTAAAATTATGACTGGCTTTTATTACTGTGAATTTACAAAGAGGAAAGACAACCCCTCAAGATACAATAAGAAAAGAGTTTCCAACCACTAATGATTGGCAAGAATTCCCTCCTTAGTCTATATATTCGAAGCTCGTAGAGAATGCAGCCAAGTTACGTTTAAAGGAGATCAAATATCCTTAATTTCATAGTAAGTAAGCAGAAACCTCCACAAGAGGAGGGGAGGACTCCATCCAGCTGATCGAGCTGTGTCGCTGTCAATTATGGGAGGAGCAGGGAATTCCTGGCTGTAAAGCTTGACTCCTTATAATAATGTATTGATTTTGGCTTCAGCTGAAGTGCTAATTACAGTAGGACAAGAAAAATCTAGATGAGCATTCCCAGTCTGATTTCTAACCAGTGGTGACATTTTTACTGTGAATATTTACAGGATGAGTTCTCAGCAGTGATAACGAAATCGTTGATAACATTAGTTAATGGATTAGAAACCAAATTTGATGTTGAAATGTCTGCAATGGCACGTGTCCCTTGGGGTACGCTTGAAAGTGTTGGCGATCAGTCCGAGTATGGTTTCATATAACCTTCTGCTCGAAATTTTTTGAACTGCAAATCAGGCTCTACATAAACATTTTAAAAATGATTTTTTTTGTGTGTTTTCCAGGTATGTTAATGCAATAAACTCGATTCTTACTAGCAGTATTCCTGTGCTTGGAAGCCTTCTATCCCCCATATACTTCCAGTTTTTCCTAGACAAGGTATTTGTTTCACCTTCAGCTCTTTCTTGTGTCTTTTTCTGATGACGAAGTTTTGAGGGAAGAACAAGATTTCCATAAAATTCTAATGAAGCTTTATGTGTTAAATTCATCGAGTGAGATGTTGTCACCCACGTGTCAATCATAAAGATTTATTTCAGTTGCATCCAGACAGGAAACGGAGTGTTGCACTTAAATAAGCTATTTTTTTGCTTGACATAAACTGTCAATTTATGAAACCAAATAATTTGTCAAATTTTGGTTAAGCAGCTTGCTGCCTCTCTTGGACCTCGTTTCTACCTCAATATTTACAGATGCAAAGTCATCTCCGAAACAGGAGCCCAACAGGTAGTGCCATTTGGCTTTTGTCACTTCTTGCACATTTGGGAAATCAGGATTAGGGAAGGATTCGGATTTAGCATTAGCCATGAAGGTGTTGACTGTCTTATTTGGAGCTGAATTGAGCCTGTGTTGCACTCAATTGCAGATGCTGCTGGACACTCAGGCTGTCAAGACGATTCTTCTGGATATACCTTCTCTAGGAAGAAAGGTGCCTACTTTGGAATGTGAAATAATTGCTTTTTTTTTCTTTTTATATGCTTTTGTGCGTGCTTACTTACACCGTGGTGACATGTCATAAACATTTTTTTATTTTTAAGTGCTGTAAGTACATAGTTATCCTGATTTGGGCCCTTGTACTCTGGCTATATCTGTTTATTAAGGGCTTTCTTGTTTGTACGTGTTTACTCGAGTTTTGACCTATTTATTTTGTTTATCTATATTCAATGTGGCTCATAAAGTGAAGATTTGCTCTTAACTTGTAGGGATAGCAGTCGGGTCAGTTAGCAAAAACCCAAGCCTGGTCTGCTTTCCCATCCCCATTCCACAGACCCAACCTATTGTGGCCCACCCCTCTTCTTTGTTGGAACCTATCCCCACTTTGAGGGGGCATGTGAGCTTCCCGTTTAATCCACCTTGCTGCCATCCATAGTAACATGTGTATGTTTTACTCAAATTCTTTGTTGCAACAGACATCAGGTGCTGCTAGTTACTCCAAGTATGTCACCCGTGAAATGAGCAAGGCCGAAGCACTGTTGAAGGTCGGTGATTCAGTTACAGAGAAACTGTTTTTTTTTTTTCTGGATAAGAGTGATTACTTAGTTTCAAAAAATGAAATTTTTGCTCACTTAAAATTTCTTTTACAGGTGATCTTGTCACCTGTTGATTCAGTGGGAGATACATACCGTGCACTTCTTCCCGAGGGGACGCCCTCAGAATTCCAGAGAATCCTTGAGCTTAAGGTTCCATTTCATCTCTCCATTTTCTTCATGGTTAAACTATGGTTAACCTAGGATTTTCTGAAGCAGAGTTTAGGGTTTAGAGTCAGTACAAACACTTAGGTTGGATGTCACAGCATTTTGTGGGCCTTTGGAAAAGCAGGTTTTGGAATCAAAGCATGAGCCATAGCCACTGTGTAACAGATTTCATGTCTTGGTGTTCATTGGAAGAAGCATCTTATTCTTTCATCCACAAACCAAAGCAGATCCTCTTAATATATTTCACTCCAAATTTGTCATATTTTGGCCTCTCTTAGAATGGCCATTAAATAGACCCAGCGCCTATAAAGTTGATTTATAGGTTGAAGAAACAACAAGTAATGTTACTAAAAGCAGCTGTTTGATGTTCAAACACTGAACTTCACTAGTTGGATTCTTCTTGATGTCGAATTTAGTGTCTAATTCAATTTCAACTATAAGAAACATAGTTTGTATTGCTAACTTGTGTTAAAGGTAATAATCCTTGTAAATTAAACTCAAGAAAGTCCCTTGATTATGTTATGAGGGCCTTATAGCTTCAGCCTGTCATCTTGTGATGGACCTAGAAACCTTTATGTTTATGTTTTTAAATCCCTTAGTCTTTTAGTCCATTTATTTATTTATTGTTAGCAATATATGCATGAATATAGAAGTGACCCAAGAAAAACAAACTGCAGGGATTGAAGAAAGCAGATCAGCAGGCCATACTGGATGATTTTAACAAGCATGGGGGTCCTGGAATTAAACACCCTTCTGGGTCGCCAATGGTTATTGTGCCATCAGTCCCCCCATCTCCACCAGTGGCACCACCTGCCACATCTTCCCCTATCACAGCAGCTGGAGCCATCCCATCAAGAGAGGATGTCCTTGCTCGTGCCGCAGCTCTCGGTCGTGGTGCTGCTACAACAGGATTCAAAAGGTTCCTTGCTCTAACTGAAGCTGCTAAAGATCGCAAAGATGGACCTTTCAGAAAACTCTTTAACCCGTGAAAAAAGAATTGACTGCAATACATCTTTATGTCACAGGCAGGTATTCTCCTTTGTCTTCATTCCCGAGTTTCACATGCATCTACGAGTACCAAATATTTTTTATCCGAGTGAAGCAATTCTGTAAATTTCGAGCTATTGGCGTCTATGATTTAGAACTCTTAAGCATGGCCCTCCAGTGCTTTTGCCAGCTGTCTAACTCTGAAGCGTGGTTGTCCACATTTCTGAAGCAAAAGAATTAAATGAGAGAATCAATAAATATTGACATTAGATGCAAGAGAAGTATTCTAGACAAGCTTTTTCATTTTAGCAACATTTTAGATACCTCTCATTTTGTATTATATTAGTTCTCTTTGTCTATTATTATTTTTCTCAATGTTAGATGTACGGCTGCTCATTTTCATAATTCTATCTCAAATACATTATTTGAATAATGTAATATAAATTCCAAATGCGATCTATCCTTCCAAATAGGGGTGGATTCGAACCGAGCCGAGCTCGAGCTCGAGCTCGGCTCGGTTCGATTCGGTATCTCTCGAGCTCAAGTTCCGGAATCAGCTCGTTTAAATTAACGAGTCGAGCTTGACCGAATCCAGGTTCGGCTCGACGACTCGCGAGTGGGCTCGTTAAAGAGTGGGGAAACGGGAGCGAGAGCGAGGGGGAAAAAATTCTTCCTCCCCTCGTCATTGTCGAGCCCCTCCCGTCCGTTATTGTCGTTGTCTCTGTTGTTGTCAACAGTTACTTGTTGGTCGCATTTGTCATTGGCTATTCGATTTCTTCCTCTCCTCGCCTTAGCCTCTGTTTTCGTCGCCTCCGTCGCAACCATCATCCTTGATGACACCGGTGTCATAACCCCTTTCCTCTGCGTTGTCTCAGTGGAATACCTAAGTTCAAGAGAGAAGCAATTCCCCCCCCCAAACTCTTCTTCCGTGTGAGATCATAAAGTTTAAAAAAAAAAAAAAAATCCTTAAACTCTCCTTCCTCATGGCTCTTGAAGAAATTAAAAATACATTTTAGTAGAAATAAGTTTCTAGGGACTATTAGTGTCTTATGTTTTTTGTAAACATTTTTCTAATTGAAAATTCTTATTAAAAAATTATATAATTCTCTAAGTAAGATTTTCCTGCCAAGATGGACTAGAAAATCGTATAGAAATGTTTTTGAATAAGTATTTGATAGTTGATGTTGTACTATTTCTAGTATGAGGTAGTTTTTATTGCAATTTTGTGTTTGACATTTTATTTGATTAAAAATTTATCGATAAGTATAGTAATATATTAGATTGATTATTAATTTTTATTTATTTCCCTATAAGAGGCAATAAGAGGTCCATTTCACTTTCCTAATAAAATTTTAAAATATTTATTGTAATTTTCTAATAAGTCACTAATAATAATAGGATTTTATTTAAATTTTTTTTTTGGAAATATGTATAATAGGAAAAACTAGAAGAATATAAGTTTCAACCAGGGGCACTAAGGAGGCCATAGTGAATTTATGGCTAGATTCAAAAATTACAAAACAAGCTAGACAACATTTGGAGTAAAAAAGATTAATATTAGTGTGTTTTAATCTATTATTGAAATTCAATCATGAACCTCCCATATCATTCTTTTTTTAAAATGTATGCATAATTTTATATATAATTTATTCGACATATATTTTATATAGAGTATTAAATATAGGTTAAGCTCGAGTTCGAACTCAATTAAAATTATTAGGCTCGGGTTCGATTACAATTTTAGGTTCGAGGCTAGGGTCGGGTCGAGCTCGAGTTCAAAATATTTACATCAAGCTAGGCTTAAACAAGGTTCAGACTCAGCTAGATTTGATGTCACCCTTATGCCCAATTTTAAGTAGAGGTCATTCCCAATTTTATGTAAAATATATGCATAATTTTATATACAATTTATTTAACATGTATTTTTTGAAAAGTTTTAAATGTATGTTGAAGCTCGATCTTGGCTTGAACTTGGTTAAAATTATTAGGCTCGAGCTCGATAATAATTTTAAGTTCGAGCCTAGGCTCGACTCGAACTCAAGTTCGACTCGAACATAAACAGGTTTGGGCTTAGCGACCGAATGCCATCCTAGCACGTGGCATGGTAAGAGAGTTTTACTCGAGCAAAAAATGGTGGTAAATGGGTGACACATTGGGTGTTAAAAAACTTCCACCTCAAGAGAAAAGGTGATGAGAGGAAAGGGAGAAGATAAACCACCTCCATTACATTTTAAATAGAGATTTTATTGAGGGTTTGATTTTTGAGGGAGAGAGTTTTGGAGGAGTGGAGAAAGAGCCGAAAAAAATCTTCGTAAACTTTGGATCCCAAAGAATACGAAAAAAACTCTGTTAAAATTGCCATAGTGCTTGTAACAAATGAGACACTCCCTCCCAATGTCTCAAATTTGAACTATTATCAAAATTTTACAGTAAATGTGGCAAATCTTTGTCACCAAGACTTCTCGTTATACATAAAATGAGAGACTAGTGTAAAAGAGTTTGCAGTTCACCAAATCAAGTTCACGAGTAGAGATCGCATCAAAAGCTTAAATCGGAAATAAAATATAATATCACTTAAAATCTTGTGAGACGAGCCAATTCGATCGCACAACCCTTAAAAACTCTGCACAAATGAGAGTGTTGAGTGAGTTTTGCATCACTCGGCACCTCCATTTCTCAAGCATCAATTACTGCAAATCAGGCGTACCAAGCTCTCCACAAATCAGGCACCCGGGTCCCAGAGACCAAAACAAAAGCACCCAAGTGCTTGGATCACGTCCAGAAGCATCGCGAATTCAAAGCGCATCCAGGCGCATGATTTAAACAAGAAGCACGCGCAGAGAGGAGGAGACGCCCAGGTGAGGAGGACCACATCACCTGTTCGTAGAAATGTCAGGCTTTTTCAATTCGAATGAGAAAAAGGCCCCAAAAAGGCCTGCAAAGAGAGGAAAAGGAGAAGAGAAGAGTGACGACGGGTTTGTTCTTGTCGATTCCGCATCTGTTAAAATTGATTGGTCTCTTCGTTTTAAATGGCCAACCGCCAAGCGCCCGTGGAAACGCTAGCTAGGCATTCTCAACCCGGTAAGTGTAAAGAGAAAACCTGAGTGCTAAAAGAGAGAAAAAAGGGGAAGCTTCAGAGGAAAGCGAGTCGTCGCCAAGGGAAGAAGCTTCCTTGGAATTGAAATCTGTGTTGTGGGCCTCTCAGTATCAGTCTCTTTTTCGTTTTTTCCTGTCTTGATTTTATTTCAAAAATTGATTAACATGAGACGCGTCCTTCTCAGACGCCGCTTTGACTTTGAACGGAAGTTCCACTTTACGCGGTGGGCTCCAGTACATCTAAGAGATCTCCCACCCGTACAGTTTCTAGATATGTGGGCTCATGGAGGGGATCTTGTGATGTTAGGTGAGGTCCATGGGTCGTGAGAGGCCTATATTTCATTGAGGAGATAAATGAAAGGGACCCGTTGGGCTGAATGAAATTGAAATGAGAGTGAAAAAAAAAAAACTGTCGGTGAGAAAGGGGGAGAGAGAGGGAGAGATGGGCTAATAAAGGCCATAATTTCCTTTTCATTTTCAGATGTGGGCCTCCATTTGTGGTCCCTTCATGTGTTTCTTATTCAGGTGAATTAGTTCCTTTAATTCTAGTTAAAGAGATGAAACAGGGGCTAAATGGTTAAGCAAACGTTACAGGTAATATAATTTCTCATCATTTCATAATTCATATACACATTCATCAACATATACTTGTCTGTAAATAATTAATCTTACTCAGCTCCGACTCTTGGACATGAGATTAGTCGAGAGTGGCCGGATACCAATTTTCAAACCCAGAAAGCAAAAAATGAATAATGGGTCTCAATTTGATGAGCAGGAAGATATGGTTGCAGAGGAGCTTCTGGGTGTGGCTTGTTTCAGAACCACTGTTGGGTAACTGCTGGTTTTTCTTCTTTCGTTCTCTTTAACTAGCTCACCGGCGAACCAGTTGAGCTTCTCCTTGTTCGTTTTCTCTCCGATTTTCTTCCCTCGGAACAGCAGTGATTCAACGTTTTTCTGTTTCAGCATCTCTTCTGCTGCTTCTAGCTGCAGCTTGGTTGAGCTCGAGTTGGAGCCCTTCTGAACGGGGGATTTTCTGTTTCCAAATCCGTTCCCCTGAATCCGCACGTAGTTACTGGACCAGCTCTGCCCGAATGCCATGGAGACTGATTGGTCAACCTGTTCATCACGGTCATCGGAATATTTTAGTGAAATACATCTCTTTTTTTTTTTGTTTTATGATGATGCGATTAGCTGGTGAGAGAATCTAGAGAAATGCGAGATTTGTTGAAGAGTAAATTTACCATGTCGGAAACTCCTTCTCCGGCGATTCTGACCAAGTCTCGCGGCGCCGGCGTCATCATCCCACTCCCGTACAACCCGGGACTGGAGTCTCCATTCCCGAGAGACACGACCATTAGATCTTCCACTCCGTTGGCGTAGGGAAACTCCTGCTTGTTGTTCAGAACGTGCGTGATCGCCGCGGCCGTGGGGTTGCTCATGGCGATTCCGCCATCCACGGCCGCGATTTTCGTCTGTCCGTCGATGGACTTCATCTCCACGGCGCCGACGGCAGTCGGATCCGCGGACGTCGCGAGGCACACCTCTCTCATCTTGAAATCGAAGCCGTCTGTCTCCAACGCGTCAGCGCGGGAAAAGACGAAGGCGCCGCCGCTGGAGAGATCGTAGCAGGGAATGAGCAGCGGCTTCAGCGTGTCCTTCAGCGTCTCTTCCGAAAAGACCTTTCTCAACACGCGGTCGACCGACACTTTAGGGCGTCGGAACAACCGCCGGACGATCTTCGGGCGAGAGATTTGCCGGTGGTTCTCGGCGAGGAACTTGAGAGCTTCGGCGGCTGAGAAGAGAGGACGGCCGCGGCCGTCTTCTCCTTTCGTGAAGAGAAGCGCTGCTAATACACCTCCCGAACCGGAGCCGGCCGCGATGTCGAAGAAATCGGCAATGCAGGCGTCCTGAACGCCGGAGCTCCGGCGGAGAGAGTCTTCGAGAAAAGCCAGTGATTTAGCAGCGAGGAGGCCGTCGGTAGGGCCGCCGGCGTCAATGGAGAGAATTCTAACTTTTCCGGCGCATTTCTTTCCAGGGTTCAGCTTACCAGCAGGAGTGGCACTTGCCAGGGCCGATCCTTCGACGAAGAGCTTGGGATCGTCGTAGCCGAAGAGAAACTTAGCTTCGAGAATGGAGAAGATCTCGTAGCTGAGCTTGTCGACGTCGAAACTGGGCTCGACGGGAGCTGCCTCTGTTATCAAAGCCATTGAAGCAAAAAGATTTACAGAGAGAGCTGAAGTAGGAAGAGAGAAGTGCTCTGAGGGAGAAGGAGAGAGAGGAAAGAAGGGGGGTGAGGGAGAGAGAGTGGAAGCGGGGGCTTTTATAAGTGGAATTTACGAAGGTGCGCAGGATAAGGATGACCCGTGGGGTCTTACGTGACAGCGATTAATCGGGGGAAGAGTTGTCTTAGCGATTGAGGGATATTTACGATGCTACCCCTGGATTTTATGAATTGACCGGTGACAAGCATGCAAGTTGGTGCGAGCCCGACGGCGACCTGTAATGACGAGCAAATCTACTTTCTCACAGTAATTTTACTTTACGCCGTTCATCGCGAGCCCGACGGCGACCTGTAATGACGAGCAAATCTACTTTCTCACAGTAATTTTACTTTACGCCGTTCATCGAATCGACGGTTAAAATAGTCATTGATGTGATTAGACGGTTCAAATAACGTTTCACGTACAAATGATTTTGGGATCCACCCTATCTGTAACAAGTAAGAAAGTACTCAACTTTTACCGGCGATTACTCAACCGTTAAAACTGATCAATCCACGAGGGCCCACCCCCCAAAAAGCGTGGAGCCCATAGCTAGCTAAGGATTCTCAAATCCTCCACCCGGCCCCAAGCCCACACGGGCACTTCCTCGCCTCGTTGTCCGTATTCAACTGCCGACGGAGGCAAACCCTAACAATTCGCCACGTGGCGATTTTTCCTCCCCGAGGAATCGCCAACGAAAGCCGCCAAAACTCTTTCAAACCCAACTCGGATTACCCTGTCGGAGCCACCGACGGTGTCCGATCCGTCGGTCGATACCACATCCCTCAGTCGGATATTCAGGCCGTGTCGGAGGAAGTGATGACATCGCCGGATTTCGCGGTGGATGGGATCGGATCACGGAAACGTACAGCTGACACACTGTCGGAATCACATTTTCTCTACTAAATTGAAATTAATTAACGACTAACTCTAATTTTCCCGTGTTAATTAGTTTAATTTTTTCGTACCAATCATGGCCGCTTTTCATCCGACACGACAAAAGCAATTAGTAAATTAATCATGTTCGTGAAGAAATAATCATTAGATTGGATTAAACTTATGGAGTGGACGGTTCCCGTGGTTTGCCTCGCCACCGCCGCAAATTGTGGCTCGCGGTGGATTCCCCATCATTCCGGTTCGAAGAAACAGTTGGGGGGAGTTGGTTAGGCTTTTATGCTCGTGATTATGCTGCAACAACCGTGTTTAAGGAAGGATTTACGAACAGGTAAATGAAGAGTTCTAAACATGGACTCAGTAGATTGCTTCGTGACTCAGTTAAGTCGAACTCGCACCATTTATCTTCCTCGTTGGTTTAACTTAGTTTTTTTAATTTCTGTAGGCTGGAAACCAGTCCGTCCGACATCCGTAATAGGTATTAAACTGAATGTTTAAGCTTTAACCAACTCCCATGATTAAAATTTAAGCGTGTGATTCTCCTCTCCATGGCGTGTCCGCTTTCATTGTCTGAAGTTTGGGATAACAGTGAAGTTCTTTAATGGCGGACAGGGCTGATGCCAGCCACTTTTTTCCATAAAAAAAATGATTTCATTTGGATGTAATGTAACCAAAGGGCATGGATGTTGGACAAAATATTTTCGTAAATGTAACAAAAAGATATATCTTTGTCTTCCAGTATCTACTCCCTCCCTCCTTCCTCTCTTTTTCTTCCTCCATTAATTTTTTTCTGGACTGTAGTTTGGTGGAACCACATTGAAGATGTTCTGTCTGGATATGTTTTTCTATCTGGTTTTACTGTATTTGTTTATTGATCTCACCTGTTGTCTTCATGCAGAGCATCTGGGGAGACCTGCAAGTGTTTAAACTTGCAGTTTGGGTGAGTTAACTCGGTTTTTGGATCTCCACTGTCATTTGGGTTGTTGGGATGAAATCGGAGTCATTTAGCTGTTTCAAGGGCGATTAGAAAGCTTAATTTAGTTGTTAAGAGGAATACATCCCTTACTAAACCATTGTCATTACTACGCCTCTAATTATACTCTTTGTTTTTGCTTTTCTTGGCTTAATTAAACTACTGATGTTTATGTACAACTAATATCGATTAACATCTAACTAATCATGCATGGAGAATTACTTGTTATCAAACTTAATAGGACATCAAATTCAAATCCAATAAGGTTCATGTTTTTCTTCAATCTTCTTCTTAATCCTTTTTTTTTTTTTTTTATCTTTCAATTTAGTGTAAGGTCATGTACTGAGGCATTTGGGTCAAATAGGGCCATTTCACCCCATGCATTTAAGAGAAGAAGTACACAGGCATGTGAAAGTGGGAGCCCTTTAGTATTTATGTCAGACCCATCGTTCACCTATAATAAGGGCAACTTACCCTTTATTTAACAAGTCCCCCCCACCCTCCTATAACCCCACATAGTAAAAAACTCACCTTGTGTTTCACATACTAGGCGATATATATTGTCTATATCTGAGATTTCGAAAGATCCGGTGCTAACTGAGACCGAGCTTTGTACGTTGTAAGGTGTGGGGGATGGCCCCCTACAATTTAAAAAATCTTGGCTAAAACGTAACTTCGTTAAGAGGTATAGTTATACTGGTCTAGGCATGCCCCAATAAATCCAGGTATCCTTAAGGGTCTGTTTAAACCCCATGGAAAATAAAAAAAATGAGAATTTAACTATTATTATTTCAAAAATAGTTAGTGAAAATAAGAATTTAATCATTATCTCATTTTTACTAACTATTTTTTAGAATAATAATGATCAAATTCTCACTTTCTTTTCTATTATTTTTGAGGGGTTCCGAACATACCCTAAATAACTCTGAGAAACTATATCGAACCTGAATAATTTTTAAGTACGATGTTTGATAGTCAAAAATCATTTGTTTAACAGGTGGAATAGACCTTTGCTCATTTCTTGCCAACTTCTTCACTTAAGAGACAAGGTTTAAGTAAGCTAAATATTTAAACCTAGACTCATTCTAGTCATGCTAATATTATTAAAACATTAGTATCTTTTTCAATTAGTTTAATCACAATTTTATACTTTTAAAACATGATTTTCAACAGAATTTGCAGCTACCTATGTCAATTAATTCTTCTTCTTCTTCTTAAAAAAAAAAAAAACGATACAGTGTTCCTCCATGAATGCAAGCACGGCCGACAAGAATATATGGGACCATTTGGTCATATCATATCATATCATATCAGACACTCAGTACCATTTTACACAAATAGGAAATCTTCATTAATGTGAGACAAGTAGTACAGAAAGAACTCGCAAGATCAAAGATAAGAAAGATTCGGAACACGGAGCTCGCAGCAAGTACTCGTCTGAAATCCCCAGTTCAGTGAAGCTGATTTTTTCTTTTACTAGCTGGCCTGATTTTTTCACCCAGAAATGGAGATTTGCTGGGGAGATAGTGAGGTTGCAGCGTCTCTTTCGTGTAACTACTCCAGTACCTGGATCAATAAATGGAGCTTCCGAATGACTACGAATGTGATACGGACTGCTATCCTCTTTCGGTCATAACAGTCGTGATGTTTCACATTCTTTCACCAATATTTATACGTGAATGGGTGATGTGATAGCCTGGGCGGAGATCAGCTGTGTTCTTCTGAAACTAGGTAGGTTCAGGTTTGGAGAACGAAACTGGGTTCGCCGAAAGTATTCTGAAAGGCATTGAAATTTATGGCTAAGAAAGCTGGGGAGTGACTAGAAAGATTCTTTGTCTGAATTCGTTTTCTGTATTACTCGAGTTCCCCTCTCTCCGGGTCTGTTTTTTTTTTTTTTCTAAACCTGGTTTGGCGATGATGTGGCAGATACGTGGCACTGATGTGGCATTCCTACAATTACCCTATAATGGAGATCTCGCATACTATTTGGTCTAAGAAATTCCTAGTTTGAGCCAAAACTCACCACGACAATGAAACTCATTCAGTTATAGGATAAGATCCAATTGGATTTATCTCATGTTGTATTTATCTTTTTATAGTAAAATTTATTTTTTTTATTTTAAATTATATAAATACTACCCTTAATCAATTGCAAAGGTGTGGTTCAGTATAACATCTAACATGGTATAAGAACGATCAATCTTCAGACTAATCACAAAAATTTTCACATCTCTGTCAATATTGCCGCCGGGTCAATTGCCATTTCCATTGCTGCCATCTTCTCACCATATTTCCACTCAAATCCCAGTCTTGCCAAGTGAAACCATTTCAGTCATCTTCCTCGGCTTCTTCTCTACATTCGCCCACGTCACCATCTCCATGGCCATGGAGCTTCACCGTGGTCTCAGCAGAGCCAAACCAGGCTGCTACAGGTGTGCCTCTATCATGCATGTGACCCAAGGCAAGGACGCCGCTGTTGATAGCTGACCAGGTTGAACTTTGACGGGATCGTTTGTCTTGGTGCACAAACGCAAAAGGGGGGGCGGCCGGAATGAGGGAGCAAACAAGTATTTTTGTTTGCATTAAAAAATGAGTATACACGTAGGATGCCACATCAGACAGTAAATCACAAGTGTCAAACTTCAGATAGGTGAAGTAAGGCTTTTGCTACGACAGTTTCTGTTTGGCATGATAAGTTGGAGTATCCCACGAATGGGTTTGGGCTCACGTGTACAGCAAAGACGTGGCTGCTGAAATTAATGCACCAGGAGTGTACCACTGTACCCAGGGAAGAAGAGAGTCCAGTCCGTATTAGGAGAAACATTCAATGAGAGGAGAGAAGACCTACCGTGAAGGTACGGAGAAGCAGGGACGATGTAGAGGACGAGTTGGTTGGAGATGACGGGAGAACGGAAGGATTCGTTGAATTGAAGGGAGAGTGAGAGGAGTAGAGTAGACTTGATTAAAGAATCCGAGAAAGAGGAGGAAGAAGAGGAAAGATTCAGCTGCAACAGAAGAACGATAGCTGTATTTGCATCTGTATTTGCATCAGCTAAAGCGTCGTCTTCAAATACAGCGCGGACACAGCTGTGGTTTTGGAAGGTATTGCTGTGTCTTGCCAGAGGAATGTGTGTTCGAGATTGAGAGGAGGGCAAGTGTATCAGCTTTTTTTTAGACTTTTTTACCTCAGGTGATGTTTACATACCTCCAAATATGTGACACATTTGGGTCAAATTTAAACTTTTAACTTAGTCTAAGAGGTATGGGCTGGAATGTTTCCAATGTAACTTTAAACTTCTACTTACACTTACTCTTATGTGTCCTATGTATATGAAAATTGAACTAAATACATAATTCAACATGAGGGAACAAATTTACCGATGAGGTGAAATAACAAAAAATGTCCTCAAACTGATTTTCTAATACTCCCTTCCAAGTTAGAACATATATGTCAAACTTATCACAAAAAATAATTTTTTTTAATTCCCCAGTGCCTTAGTAAAGACATCTCCAAGTTGATCTCCAAATCAAATATATGGGGTGACCACCTCTTTTTTCATCACAACATTCAGATTGCAGAGGAACATTTGAATTATTTCAATTAGTTTTGTTAGAAATGGATGACCTAATCTCATATGTCATTGCAACGGGGAGTCTATTGAGTGTAGTGCATGCAAAGTATTATCTGGTAGGTGGCTCTCCAATAATACAATCATTCTCTCTCGAGCAGAATCAATCATTTTCCTCGTTACGAGATCCTGAAAGAGACAATAAGTAAGATAAAATGTTAGTGAAAAATTCATTGACTTTGCTAATTGACTAACATACAATAGATTCAAAGAAAACTTAGGGACGACCAACGTTGAGTGAGGTGATATGAAAGACACTTAGAGTGACAATACCCACTCATTGAACTAATGGAATAGACCCATCGAAAAGATTGACATAATTTATATTCAAGGACTCCTTCAAGTCAGAGAATAGAAACGACATACCTGACATATATTAGTAGTCCCTAAATCAAGAACCTAGGATGGTACAGGACGCACGTGGAAAGCTAACATACCTAAACTAGTCCCAGTCGTAGTAGGAATAAAAGCATGAACCACAGATGCAGAAGAGGAAGCAATGGAGATCTAAGCTATATGCTATGTAATCTGTTGTTGTTGCTGAATTAACTGTTTCATTTCATTTGGTGTGATAGATGTTCCAATATCAGACGCATTCCTAATGCCATCATGAATAGTAAAGTTGGCCCACATGGGTTTCCAAATTTAACCCAACATCTATCTAAGTAATGGTTAATACGTCCACAATGGACACACTTCCTCTCATATTTACTATCACCGTGGCCTCTACTTCTACCAGTGCCTTTAGAGGAGTCTCTTGAACCTGATACAATATTTGAGGTAGTAAAAATAGTAGCTTCACCCATCTTAGAATCTTTACCCACCTTGGGTACTATTGTTTTTTTAGTTCTCATAATCCAATAAAAGTAGTGGATAAAGTAAGAATCTCATCTAAACCTATTAAATGGGCCTTTATTCCATCAAATTTAACACCTAAGCCATTGAGAAACTTTGCTACTAACAGCTGATTTTGTTATTTTCTCAATTCTCGTTCATTTGTAGTGAATGGATGATACACATTGATTTCCTGCTAAATCCCCCGAAAAGCACTATAGTATTTTGTAATTGTCTTATTTCCCCTTATCAATGCAACAAAGTTTGTGTATAATTCATACGCACGTGAAAGATTATTGTCTTGAGCATATAGAGATTCTAAAGACACCCACATAGCCTTTATAGTCCCATAAGTCGTTACTTGATTTTGTAGTGTAGAATTAATATTGTTGATAATCCATGTCATAATTTCGCTTTCCATCATAAAACGGGAAGTGGAGGATCATCACGAATAAACTATCTTGTTTTTGCTTTCAAGTACATACTGACTAATTTGGCCCAATTAAGAAAGTTTGACCCAGTTAATTTCTCACAAGCAATAGTATTTGTGTCATTTATATCATATCCTCAAAATTCCCTAGATGGGGTATATACTTCACTTAAATCAGCCATATATATATATATATATATATATATATATATATATATATATATATATATGTATATATGTATAGGATCACAAATCAACCAAACAACACTTCCATAATAGTTCCAAGTATAGCACCAATGTGGGCTCCACCTCACAAAATTAGGGTTAGAGCAAAACTAAGATGTGGGCACTTCAAACAACTCTAATTAGTGCATAAACTTTAATTTCCAAGAGAATAACATCAAATAACCCTAGGGTTGATGTCAACCTAAAGGAAGATGATGTAGGCTATGATGTAGGGATAGTTGATGCACATCCCAAGGAAACTCAAAGAAACCCTCTCAAGGAAATTAAATCATAAGAGATCACTCAATGATCAATAGCAGAGAAAAAGAGAAAAAGCTTGAGTTTTACCAATTAATAAGAGATTGCCCTCTTAAAAAAACGATGAATACTGATAGAAGATGCCCCCAAATATGATTTATTGATGTAATGCCATGTTAAAACTGAAGATAGAAGAGTAGAAGAGAGAAGAGAAGGAAGAGAGAGAGAGAGGGGAGAGTTTGAGAGACTCAAATTAGAGCTTATTGGGGTTCGTGCACAACCCCTCTCTATTTAATTAAGAGGGCTTTAATCAATTACAAAAATACCCATACTTACACATATTACTCATCTCCTTATATCTCCCATTCTACATGTCTTATGCACATGAAAATTGAACCAAAAACATAATTCAACATGAGGAACAATATTACATAGAAAGGTAAATCCACTAATGAGGTGAAATGACCAAAAATGCCCCTGGACTGATTTTCTAACGGTCTATATTACACTTTTAGCATATTCAGCTATCGAATGCAATATCAATATTCACTGAAACGCATAAACAGGAGAATATTACTACAAGATGCAGTGTGAGACAGAACTAATTGGATTCTGTTCCAGAGTTAAACAGAAGTATCACTGCTGCAAAGTCTGAATTATCTACACAGTCGCTTGTGTGCAAGTTGATGGTGAAAAAAGGGTTACTAATAATCCACATTTAAATCCTTTGATTTTCTTGTTAAGAACAAAAGAATCCCAAAAATTGGCAGTTTACATAGTGGACAAGGCCAGCAAGAGTGAACCAGAACCAGACTAAATCAATCCTGTCAAAAATACGTTCTTGAACCAGGTGTTGGCATGCCACCATGTCATTCTGCTGCATTTTCAGGTTCTTATGGAAGATATTATGGGATAATACAATGCCACTGATGATAACAACAGGAACTTAAATCTACATCATATGACCCTGAGATATGATCATAGTCAATCATGCTACATTATTGAATTCAATCGCAGAATTCAAGAGAAAAGTAGAATAATCTTAACCAAGAAGCAAGTTAAAACAATAAGACAGAGCTTAAAGTTATATGTCCACCTTCTCAATGAAAAAGGAGAAATGTTTCATGGAACAAGGTGTTCATAACCTTCTGTCAGATGCAAAAGCACCCCAGGTTTGCAGCTGTCACATGCAGCCCAGCTTAGAACACCAGAATTTAGGAATGAGAACCCTTTTACTGGTATCTGAATCAGAATTCATCAGCAGTCACACAGGCTAGGGGTAAAAAGGAGACAAATTAACCCTGAAAAATACAGAGTTACATTGGGAAGTCCTGAGAGGTGCAAGCTAAAGCTTCTTGCAACTTGAAGAGACAAATTTGCAAAGTAAGTATTCAATCGGCAGAACTGAGCACAGTATACGAAAGTTTAGATTAAAATAGAAAATTTAATATAAAAAAAACATTTGAGAGATAAAAAGCCTAAAAAACCAGGTTTTACATTGGTAAGTGACACAAAACTAAACTACTCATGGAAGTTTGAAAGAAAAATTCCCCAACTACAAACACATGGCTTGGTCTTCTGAAGCATAACCAACATTAGATCTACTTTTTCACACAACAACAGAACTTAAACAGCACTGTCTGAGATAGGACCCAAACTCTTTGCCTTGACATCAGAAGGGATGCTTGTATTTAATCAACCAAATCAAAGGAGTTCAGCGTAGAAAGAGTAAGATATGCCACAATTAGAGAACTAATGAAAAGCATCTTACCAATGATAAAGGTTCTGGAAATGCACAAGAGCAAAACAGGAATGAACTAGAGTATCTTGCAACTTCACTGCCAACTCAGGAACCAAAATCGTATCTGAAGAGATCACATATTGGTAACGGTGCTAACGTTAGATTCTTCCATTTTGTTTTCCTCTTTCTTTTTCTGAAAATGGGTTAAGCTTTGCATTTAATTCTGGAAATATAGAAGAAGACCAAACTCTCAGTTCAAGGTTGAAGAGGAGAAACCGTAGGAAGAATAGATAAAAATAGGGCTAAGCAATTTTTTGAACAGTAAGAATAGTGCAAAGTTTGCATTTAGAACTATTGGAACAAGTTATAAATCTGTTTGCACCGGGCTTATAACCAACAACGTAAAGGATTTGCAAAAATATGCAAAATAACTTCCAGTCAATAAGAAAAATAAAAATCAAAAGAACTTTATTAATGGTAAACCAAAATAAGATGCTTTGTTCAAGGGCAGGAGGAGGCTTGTTGTCACATAATAAAACAAAACTTTGACTTGCCTAAGAACTCTAAATAGCCTAATTAGACAAGTGAATTCAATGTCAACTTTTTTAGAAGCTACCAATCAAAAATTTCCTTATGACTGAAAGGACCGATATAAAACTAGGAAAGTCCTAATAAAAAAGAACTGAAGTGAAATTGGAAACTCTCAAAGTAAAAAGAGGCACCTTTTGAAAAGAAGAAATTCCTTGGAAAGACACTTTCTAAAATAACAAAGACAGCTTACTGAACTAGGACACTTCTAAGAAACCACAGTAGGAAAGGATCCCAAGTATTGTTGCATCACAAAGAGTCCATGCAGTTAAAAAAAATGAGATCAATTCTTCCCAGAATATCAGTGTTGATAATAATTTTACATCAGATTTAGCTTGATCCACAGCCTAGAATAAAAAAAAAACTAGGATTCCACCTTTCCAAACTAAACTAGAGTTTTTGAATTGGTTGCCTTTGTTCTTGGCATTTACAGCAGGTCTTAGGACTGAAATCTACTGCTTGGAATATTACTATTTTGCCTGAGTTCAGACAATAAGTCCTCAGATTAATGATATCGGGTCTCCCAACCAAAATGAACCATGTATTTGGACCCACAAAAAGGGCACACAAATGATGGGGAGTGTTCCTCATCAGATTCAGAATAATTCACAACGTCGCATAGAAACTTGGATTGGGTGCCTCCACCCTAAACTTGAGCTTTTGAGTTGGATGACTTTCTTTTGGTAACCAGTCCATGTGTAGGGTTCTGGTCCTCCAAAGGTTGATTGCTTGGGAACAACATCAATGTTCAGAAAATAACCATATAACCAAAGTGTACAGATGCAAAGATTGCTTGTTGGATTTGGTACTCTGATGCACACAAGCTTAGTAGCTTTAACAAGGCTAGTGTAAGATCAATAACATTCCAAACCCTACATGTTAGCATCTTAAAAGAGAAATGGGCTCCCCACAAGAAACTCAAAGGCACGCCAAGTACAGCTTAAAAGCGAACTCTATAGCACTAAAAATAAGGATGGTCTGAATACCCACTGCTACCAGAATATGCAACAACAACTAGAGCCACCAACGAAGTGGTCAAAGTAAAAAATGCAAAGCTACCAGATCAGGTGGCTCATGACTCCTATAAATGTGTGTATGGGTGTGTGTATACAAGTATCTGTTCATATCTATGTGATCCTCAACGTCTGTGTGTCTGTGCGTATGAATGAAAGAGAGGGAGAGAGTTCAAGAGATCTCAGACATGTCAGATGGTAATATGTGATTACTATGAAAGGGATAGAACTGCTATGAAGAGTTTTAAGGGGATTTTCATCTGAGAAGATAATTCTACGTTTTACTAATGCAAACAGAAGAAATCTTCAATGGACTACAGTATAAAAAATGCCAAATGAAAGAGTAAAGGGCATGAACCTGAATGTCCACAAAAAGCAATTGAATATGACTGAGGCAGCCGCAGAGAGACTAACCTAGAGGTGGGGGACTGACCAGTTACATGAGTGAAATGCATGGAAACTATATTTTTATCAGATGCCACCACACCATCGAAATTCCCTAGATTTTGTCCATCCATACCACTCAAGGACTTATTTTCCAACCACTGTAATCTCCCAACTGTTACCCCAAACGTTGCTTCAACTCCTGAAGAATATTGAGAGCAAAAAGCATACTAAAAATAAATAGTAGATTAGAAAACTTGACCCCTTGAGCAATTTCTTCAGGATGCACCAAGAAAAGAAATAAACAAGGGAAAGAAGAAGGAGTTCAAAAGCGCGCTCTAACGCACAAAGGTGAAAATGGGGGCTCTACACACCTACTATACTAGGGGAGACGACATTGCGACTTCATCACCAAGAACCAGGGTTTCTCCTTCTTCATTCTCCTTTCTTCCACGAAGCATTAAGCATGATTTGGTTGGCGGTCAGTATCTTCATTGGGTACCGAAGTGCAATCCTATCGCAAAGGGGCCTAAGGCAAAGTCCTAATTCTCTCTTCTCATTAATTGACATAGGCAAGAGTAAGTCGTTAGGCAGTTTCCTGTGTGCAGTGAAGACTAGACCAAGGCCAAGAGCAAGCAATAGTAAGCCATTGAATCCATAAGATAGGGCGAATTGCCATTGAATCCATGAGAGAAGCAACTTAGAAGACAGAAGGACAGGATGGTCGAACCTTGATGTAATGGATTAGTATAAGTATGCTCGTTCAACACCTTGTTGTAGTTCTTCTCTTTCGAAAGATAGGCTATTTCATTTGTTGAAAACCCCGACATCAAAGTATGACCACCACTTAAGTTGTGCTTCAAATCACCCATTCTTTGTGCTCCATATCTCTCATTCTCAGCTTGTTCAGTAGTCCACCCATTAAGACCAGTCCTCTATTCCTTTACCATACGGCTGTTTTCGTGTCTGGTATCTTGTTTGAAAGACCTTCAAATGGTCAATGTCCTTTACAGAAGCATGGGTAGAGCGATGTGTGCTGAGGAACATGAAGACGAGACAAAGCATTGTGTTTTCAGTAAATTCCCTTGACAGAAGCACAAGTTGAACGGAGCACAATGCTGTAGCCATCAAAGAACAAAAACGCACCTAAAAACAACCGACCAGGCTCATAAAAAAAAGTCTTCCCAGAGTTTTAAGGGGGCACCAATGCTTTATCAAAAATTGGACTCTCATACTAGGGCGAATCAACATAGCAGGACAAATAACCATATGCATGGGAGTTAGATTCAATTCAGCAGGTTACAGAAATAGCCGATGCCGCCAAAAGGAAGATGAAGAGAAAAACAAGGGTGAAGGCTATTGAGGAAATCATCCAGCAACTGAGGAATGCAAACAAGGATCTTTTGATATGTGGTGACTGTAACGGCGATTGCAATAAAAATAATAAAGTCCTCACTATATTTAATTAAATAATTAGGTAATTAGATGCAAATACTTTTTACTCGTATTTGTTTTATTTCCTAAATTGTATGGATAATAATAAATCAAATTAAAAAAAAAAAACGGACTCTTTAAGAATAAACCGATTTGCCGGCCCTTTTGGCAGCCGAGTCAACTTAGACCACCGTGTCGAGAAGTGAAGCGTGAGTGACTCAGTGAGGTTTAAGAGGAGCCGCGGGGTAGCTCTGTTAGGTTGGATCCTTATAGTCTAGTTGGGCCCAAACCAGAGTCGGCAGACGGCTTCCATCTCTCTGATCGTTAAACCCTCACTCAAAAGGCACCAATAAATCCCTCATAAACCCTCAACCGAGTTTCTCTTTCCTAAAACCCTCTCCTCGAGGGTCTCTCTCCAAAGTTTCCTCTGTGTCCGGCGGACCGACCTTCTTTTTCTTCCTCTCTTACCTCTACTTGCTCCTAGTATTTAGGGTTTACTTCATTTCCTACTTAGCGATGAACTTTCTGTTTCGGAAGTCCGCCACCGCGGGGGCGTCAAAGCAAACCCTAGTGGCCTTGGCGTACGGCGAAGCCTTCTTCTCCGCTCCGGGTATAAAGTCTTCAGTATTCCCCACCGAAGTACCGTCCTTGACTTATACCGGAATAGCTGAGAAGTTCGGATTCGGTCTCAGTAGTAGAAATTTCCACTTTTCCACTTCTCCGCTGGGATTTCGTGCTTCAGATGCTCTGCGGGCGGGATATGCGGTTGCTGATTTTTCGGATGAGGAAAAAGTTCCTGTTAAGAAATCTGTTGGTGAGAGTGACGATGGACTTGAGATTGCTAAACTTGGTATTGCCGAAGAAATTGTTTCGGCTCTAGCGAAGAAGGGAATAACAAAGCTATTTCCAATTCAGGTAAGTTTTGTATCCATTTACTGTAGGTATTGTGTATTACGTTAGTCTGTCTGTGATTTCCACTTTTGTCTCTATTGTTACAGAAATGTTTAAGTTTCACAGTGGTGATTCATGTACCTCGGGTTAACTTGTATTCAAGAAACTTTTATATTTTCTCACGCGTGTTTGTATGTACAGCTTGTCTTTTTCGTTACTTGTTTTTGAATTTTAAATGTTGCTCAGCGAGCTGTTTTGGAACCTGCAATGCAAGGGCGTGATATGATTTGTCGAGCCAAAACGGGTACTGGAAAAACTCTTGCATTTGGAATTCCTATAATGGACAACATTATCAGATTTAATGCAAAGCATGGGTATGTGTGTTTGCTTATATCACTTTAGTAAGTAATATTTAGGTCGTAAGTTGAATACTATTTAAACAAGTTAACCTTTTCATATCTGTCCAGGCGTGGAAAGAACCCTTTGGCCCTTGTGTTGGCACCGACACGAGAACTTGCTCGTCAAGTTGAGAAAGAATTCAAAGAATCTGCTTCTAGTTTAGACACAATTTGTGTTTATGGTGGGGTGCCCATAAATCAACAGATGTCTACCCTTGACTATGGTGTAGATGTGGTCGTTGGTACTCCGGGACGTGTAATTGATTTGATAAAGAGAGGTGCATTGAATTTATCAGAGGTGCAGTCTCTTGTTCTAGATGAAGCTGATCAAATGCTTGCAGTTGGGTTTGCTGAAGATGTCGAAATTATATTAAAAAAATTACCTTCTAAGCGTCACAGCATGATGTTCTCAGCCACAATGCCAAGTTGGATCAGAAATATATCAAGGAACTATCTAAAGGATCCATTAACCATTGACCTTGTGAGTATAGATAATATATTGTATTCGTTTCTTAATTTTTGTTTAGAATTTAATTTATTTTGATTTTTTAAATACATTCTATAGCCAATTGGGTCCCATGTTCACTCGCCCCCTTTACTTTGTGCCTCTATTGTGTATTTTTTAAATAGAATATTATATCTAACTATTCAAAATTGTGTAAATTGAACTTTTTCATTGAAAAGAGTCAAAGGGGACTAGAGTATTGATTTTTTATATTCAGGGGATGAGTGTAGTTTTCATTTTGTTCGGGAGGTGAGAGTGGTCTCCTTTTTGAAGGGGGAAGGGTGGGTGTTAGTGATTAACCGTAACTTTAAAATGTGAGACACATGATCGGCGTTCAATACTTTGAAGCTAGATATATAGATTTTTTTGACAAAGTAAAAAAAAAAATTGATGAAAACACTTTTCTTTTAGTGTATTCTTTATTGTAAGAAATTTTAGAGTTATAACATGGTTCAATATTTTATAAGAGTTTTGAGTATATGGAAATTACGAACAGGTAGGCATCTGTGTTTGGCTTTCTTTAGAACCCCTTGTTCTAAAACGATGATGGATGAGTTTTAACTGACCATATGACATCCTCCTATTTGCGAATTGTGCTATTTGGTAAAAGGAATACAAGCTTGACTGCTATCAACCATTCAAGCGATACCTATAGAATGAAACGAAATGTTCCATGTGAGGTGCTTTTTTTGGTTAATGCCTTGTAAAATCTGTTTAACAATTCCACATATGTTTCTGAATCCTAGTTGACTATTTGAGTGGTTTTATTATTATGCTGGTTGCTTACAACATTCAAATGGAAAAAAAAAATGATTGTAACGTTGATATAAAATGCTTTCCTATTGCACTAAAATTTTCTGAAATGTCATGAAAAGGTTGGGGAAAATGATCAGAAGTTGGCGGAAGGTATTTCTCTATTGTCGATCACATCCGACACGTACGGGAAACCATCTATCCTTGGACCTCTGATAACAGTAAGATCTTTTGTCTGTTTTCTTTGCTACAGCATAGAATGCTCTTTTATTTGGGTTTTGATGTTTCTAAGATAATGTTTTCCCTTTCTACTCTTTCCTTTTTGGAAAAAGGAAAGCGTTCTATGCTTGTACCATGACTTTTCTGTTCTTCTTGGTTACAACATGTCATGCTCCTATTGTTGAATTTTGATGTTACTATGATAATGCTTTTCCTTTCTTTATTTCTTCTTTGGAAAAGAAAAGCTTTTTCCGTTCTTCTTGGTTACAACATGTCATACTTTTTTGGATTTTAATGTTACTACCGTAATGCTTTTCCTTCATTTATTTTCTTATTTGGAAAAGAAAAGCCTTTTGTCCTTGCATATATGATGCATAGCTAGCCTTTAGAAAGTGTGCCTCTCTCTCTCTCTCTCTCTCTCTCTCTCTCTCTCTCTCTCTCTCTTTCTCTCTCTCAAGAAAAGACTATTTTGTATCATAGAAGCATGCAAATGGAGGAAAATGCATTGTTTTCACTCAAACAAAACGTGATGCGGATCGGTTGGCTTATGCAATGGGGCGCAGTTATCAGTGCGAGCCTTTGCATGGGGACATCTCACAGAATCAGAGGGAAAGGACACTGGGAGGTTTTCGAGATGGCCGTTTCAATATCTTAATAGCTACTGATGTTGCTGCTCGTGGGTTAGATATCCCTAATGTTGACTTGGTAAGGATTTTGTTTTTTGTCCGTCATGGTGATTATCTCAATTCTGTGTTATCTTTCCTGTATTCTTTATGCATTATGAAAATTTTATACCATTTGCTCTTTATCCAATTTTCAGGTGGTACACTACGAGCTGCCATCCACTTCTGAGATCTTTGTTCATAGATCTGGCCGAACAGGACGGGCTGGTAAGAAAGGGACTGCTATCCTCATTTACACAGATCAGCAAACCAGAAATGTTAAAGTGCTTGAACGGGAAGTGGGATGCAGATTTAAGGAGGTAACTGTTTGGTAGATGTGCACATTTTTTTATGAAAATTCTAAGTGTTGTTTATGCCATTATTGGGGATTTGTAATTTTTGTTTCCATCAGTGAGATTGCATTGATGGTGTTAAGATTGGCTTTCTGTAAGCGACTATTTGTTTTTGAAAAATGTGATGACATCTATTTTTTTTTAATTTAAATCTGAGGTTGATATTAGAGATGACATCAGATTACCTTGTCTCAATTCCTTCTTATTTGGACAAAGCGAAATAATACCCTTTTCCTGAGTTATTTCCTTATCTTATTTATGCTTAGGAGAAAAAAAGTGAATTCTTTAGCAACTTTCCACTTGCTCTTTGTCTTTAAAGTTATAGTTGTTTCAGAATATAATAGAAAAATATTTTTTCTGTGGAGAAAGACTTTCTAATAACTTGGTTAGATCCTCATAATTTTAATTCATGTATGATGTTCCACTCTTTACTTCTCTCAAAATTTACATATATGTTGGTATTCGTTGTATTTTGCCTTCTTTCTAGCTCTTCATGAATGTTTGTAGTGTTGGTGTGCTGACAGTAATTGGTATGTGTATTTCACTCAATGTGATCAGCTCCCTAAAATTGCCGTTGAAGATGGAGGTCGTGACATGTTGGCTGACATGGGAGGAAGGTTTGGAGGTGGTCGTATGAATGACTCAGGCTCTGGTCGCTATGGTGGTGGATCCAGTTTTGGCCGATCTGGTGGTGGATATGGGGAATCTGGTTCAGGTCGTTTTGGATCCTTTGGAGGTAGTTCTGGCTCTGGGCGCTCTGGCCGCTTTGGTGGTGCATCCAGCTTTGGCCGGTCTGGTGGCAATGATGGTGGTGGATCTGGCTTTGGCCGTTCTGGTGGCTCAGGATCTGGGCGATCAGGTGGTAGTTTTGGAGATTTTGGTTCAGGTGGTTTTGGCAGTGGAAGCCGATCTGGTGGTTTTGGAGACTCTGTTCCAAAGCGGTCTGGTTCAAGCCGGTTCGGTAGTTTTGGTTCAAACAGTTCTGAATGATGGTTTTGCATCTGGCAACAGATCCCATTGATATGTTTTCAAGGTTAGTGCTTCATCTCCTTGAAAGAGATCTTATGGGTCTTTCGAAGAAATTTTGTAACGGTTATGCATATTTTATTACAGGTTTTGGACGTGCAAGAAACAGCTTGTCTTTGCAGATCTGAGCAACCTGCACCGGGAAATGGAGAGAAGACTTGGACACCGGTAAAACCTGCTGAAGAGTTGTCTTTCTCATTTTTCCTCTGTATCAAAACTGGCTACAGACACCAAAATCCAAGTCTATTAACTTAGGTAGTCGAAATATATGTTTTGGGTTATTATCTGGAGAATGATCTATAATATAAATTCAAAGTAAGATCCCTCACGAGTTTCTAATATACGGGGCATTTGTATTTTATTTCTAATTATGCAGAAGGAAGAATGACAGGTTGGAAGAATGAGGAGAGTTGATGAAATAGAAAAATAAACAGACTTGGCAAATACACTGTGTTCAATGGCGTATTGAACACCGTCAGCAGTTGACATCGATTCTCGCTTATTGCAGTCATGAAAAAGTGTTCAAACCATTGTTAAAACGAAGAACCCAAGCGTGTAGAAACTTTTTGAGAATCCAAATCGCAGGGAAGAGGTGGTTCTTACACGTAGCAAAAGCAACAGCCCGAGAATTGGCAAATGACTCTTAAAGTGGAAACATCAAGCCTCTTCCCAACCTAAGCTTTGGATTCTTTATCTTTTCTTCTGTCTCCAATAATGCTTTGAATTCTGCTCCTCAGATAGTATGCAGAGCAGGTTCGCAGCTACCTTAAAAGTCTTCGATTCCGTGTAGCCGAAATCCCGTCAATCCTCATCTTCCATGAGATCCGTCGCGCGTAGCTTCTGAAGAGCGGATTTACAAAGTCATCGATGTTATCAGACGTGTCGGCTTTGCTTTTTCAGTCTTCTTCTACAATCTGTGCTGCTTTCATTTTTGGTGGGCGGAGGAGAGAGATCCTACTGATCCGTTTGACAGGTTCAACGAACAGGAACTCAGATTGCTTCGTGGCATGTCGGAAAGGAATTCGAAGGAAGTTCACCGGTGAAGTCGATTTTGAAATTGAATTACCACTAAATTCACGTTTTAATTCGTAGCTAGATACAACTTCCAAGGTGCACCAACTCCCTTAAAAGACCTCTTTCTCACTCTCCCACCTCCGGTCCTGGAACGGAAAGTCACTTTGTCAACTTGGGTCTTTAAGACTGAACTTGTTTCCGCTTGGGGAGTTGAGCCAATTGAACAACTCCCATGGGAAATAGAAGGGTTAGTTGATGTGTCGATTTTCTATTAGTCATCATCATTAGCGTTACGCTATATATCGTGTTTTTTTTTCAAATATGTAACATAACAGTCACACTAGGCCTTGTTTGTACCTCTTTGTGACATATAAGTGTAAGCCTACATAAATAAAAAAACTAATTGAAACATTTGAGACTGACTACATCAATCTCTGTTAAAGAACCGATCACAATTGCTAGTCAATCCCCTAGTTTAAACACTAACCGATAAAATGGGATTAATTTGTATTAAGCCAAGGCCTAATGTGAACGAGGTTGGTGAAGTTGCACTAAAAGGACAAGGAGAATGAGGTGTCACACGCGTAACCAACTTGTAATATTTCTAGCCAATAATTTGACTTATTTTAGTCCTTATATTATTTACATGTGTGAAAGGGTTCAATTTGTATACCACGTACCACTTTCACACCTCGTACACTGCTGACATGTCACCAGCCGGACCCAAAAGATTCCTTCGGGCCAGTCTCGGTATCGTCAGGCGACGACTTTTAAACCTTCTTAACATGTCAGCGTGATCTAACGGATACGGTTTGTCGGTAGATCGTAACTAACTGGTCTTTGAGTCGACGGTCAATAAATGGTCGCCACCTTGCATTAACTCTGGAGGATCGAAGTGGAATTCTGTAAAGCACTACCGGACCGTCCACACTGGACAATTGTTTCTCCGTACGTCGATCTGTTTATCTGACCAGAGCAGCCGCGTTGGTATTCTGACCATTTTTATTGTTTGGAATTCTGTCTGCTCATCGCTGCTGGAACCAGGAGTTTCCCTTGTCTCTTCTCTGTCAGCTGTCTTGCAGGTAAAACTTTTATCTGGCTTTGTACGCACAGTTCCTCTTCTCTGGTGTTTGTCTATGAAATAACCCCTCTTTCGGGTATATGATATTTAGCGAGAACTTCTTTTTGGTGTTTACTTTCATTTCACTGATTGACATGGACGCGGCGGGTATTGGTTTTTGAAAAGATCTTGGTTTCTACGTTTGATTATGTTTTGTTCTTTTGCGCGATTACTGAGAAAGAGCTTTGTTATTGCTCGTCGGAGGGTTGCAAAAATTTAAAATTAATGTACACTTTGAGGTTGCAGACGGAAAGGGCCGTGGTCACTTAGCGTGAGAAATTTTGTTAGTTTTGCTTGCTATAATTGAAAATCGTGATGGTTTCTGTCAACCTATTTTCTCTAGTCGTTTCTCTTGAGCCACGGCGTCTCTGGAGGAATTATCCCTCGCTCCAATCTCTTTGCGGTTTATTTTGTAGGAATTCTAATCTTAAATGATTGGTCAGGAGATTGGGACAAAAGATATTCAGGTTGAAACAGGCTAATCGTTGCTTGCTTGCATTTTCTAGTTGTTTCTGCCTAGTGAGCAAATGAATTGTCTTCGCTGGTCTGCCGCGGACTCCTTTGCTTGGTGTGCGTTCTCATCCAACTACATGAGCCATCCACAATCTGAATTTCCTCCAGTGAATGGATGGTGTTTCTGTAACGTAACCCAACATTTGTGGGAATGCTACTAAAGCATCTTTTTTCCTCAGTGGGGCTGGAACCTTCCATTATGTGAGACGTCTATGATCGAAATTTCATCTGGTGTACGAGTAATGATTGTAACTAACACTTGTGGAAATCCTACTAATTCTATATGTTTGTCTCTATTATACTATAAGCGTTTTCCTCAGATTATTTTTTCTCTGTTTTCTCATGTGTGCTCGCTTTGCCCTCATCAGAACCATCCAAAAATTTAATTAGTGGATGCACATCTCGAATAATTTCCTTCACAAGAAGGGAAATGTAAACTGCACCTGTACCTTCAAAGTTAAGATTTTTACTTGAATGATGTGTCTATTTTTATTGGATACCTTTCTCTCTCTCTCTCCCCTCCTCTCTGGTTTTTTCTTTCATATATCTTTTCAGTTTCTCTTTTCTTGTCTCTAATTTCGAATCAGATGTTTCACACCATGCAAACAAGCTATTTTACGTTAGCAATGCTAAAAGAATAAACCTTGTTGTAAACAGTTAAACGTCCCTGACAATACCATAAAATCAGCTGGGATGGTAATCATTATCTCATTGTGTTGTTTTTTTGGTTAGGTCAGCTTTGATTTCGTATAGAGCATCTCACAATACTCTTGAGGCTGGTGACTGGTTTACTGTACCGTGATGAGTTGTTTCTCTTGCTTAGTTGGAAGGGGTTCAGTGAGACGGAATCATGAAATAGATGAAGGTAAGTTATACCATTATCAAATATTGTTCCTTTTGATTATCATAATTGTGTTATATTAGAGTAAAGAAAAGGTGGGCCCATTTGTGCCTTGATTTGTCTAGGCTAGTAAGCTGAATCAAAATATTTTCTGATTACTAGTCATTAATTATCTTAGTTGTGATCTGCAAATAAGCAATTTCTTTATTCTCTGTTTTAGAATCTTGTCAGATAAACAATCTCATCCAGTTGTATTGTGTTCTCACTAATGGTTGGGTCCATTTTCTGAATAGATCAATGATGTTTTGATTCAGAATAATCTCTCCATATGACATTTTTTGTTGGTTAGAGCATACCATTAGTCTACAATTAACATAATGCCTTGTATAATTGCAGAGGTTTCCAGCGTCCATAATGTGAAAATATTCCCTTACAAAGAATTGAGAGCAGCAACTCAAGATTTCAGTCCAGATTTTAAGATAGGAGAGGGAGGCTTTGGCTCTGTATACAAGGTATGTATAGATTTTTTTTACTGCCTTATCATCATTGTATAATATGTTTTGACAATCAGTTTTCTTTTGATGGCATGTGGCTGCTTTTATTTAAATTCATGATGTTACTTGTTGATGGTTGGTCAGGGAACACTTAAAGGAGGAGAAGCTGCTGCTATAAAGGTTCTTTCTGCTGAGTCAAGACAAGGTGTAAGGGAGTTCTTAACAGAGATAAATGTGATCTCTGATATAGAGCATGAGAACCTTGTGAAGCTTCATGGTTGTTGCATAGAAGACAGTCATAGAATATTGGTCTATGGGTATCTTGAGAATAACAGCCTTGAAAAAACACTTCTTGGTAATCACCGTCATAACACTTGTTATTGGGAATATTTTAGAGAGGGTATTTCTCCATGTATTCTTTTGATTTCTACACATATCTTTTCATTTTTGTATCATTAGCTACTATGTTTCTTGAAATGAGGGAAGAGGGAATAGCAATGTATTCACCTCAGGTAGAAATGTGACTAATAGCCAGTTTAAGGGTGTGGGCAGCTGGCATTGCATGGGGAGTACTAGAATTTTTACAGAATCTCATCGGCCTCAGAGTTTGAACTTGCTCTCCTCTCATTTTTAGGTGCAAATAATAACAGCATTCAGTTTAGCTGGAAAATTCGTACCAATGTATGTGTCGGCGTTGCTCGTGGACTGGCATACCTCCATGAAGAAGTCCGGCCGCATATCGTACATCGTGACATTAAAGCAAGCAATATCCTTCTTGATAAAGATCTCAACCCAAAAATTTCTGATTTTGGTCTGGCAAAGCTCCTCCCACCAAACATGAGCCATGTCAGCACGCGTGTTGCTGGTACAATGTAAGTTCCAAAATCCTTGCTTCAAGCCTTTACCTGCAATAGTGGAACAGTTGAAACTTGCTGCAAAGTTGAGACAAATTAAGGACTACAAATGATCCAAAAAATTGTACTGACCAAGCTCTTGTGGACATCTAATTCTTGTTTCCAAATTACTGCTGTTTAAGTTGATATCCAAAATAGAGCCTTTACCTCTTTTGGCTATCATGTCAAGTTCCTTTATTTTCTTGATACACAGAATTTGAACTGACCTTTTCTTTTGTTATAATTAAGTGGCTATTTGGCACCGGAGTATGCAGTACGTGGTCAGTTGACACGGAAAGCAGATATCTACAGTTTTGGTGTACTTCTTTTGGAGATTGTCAGTGGAAGGAACAACAGAAATTCAAAATTGCTTCCTGGAGAACATTACCTCCTTGAAAAGGTGAGTGAAATTTCACTTCAATGGGCACATCTTTCATTTGACAAAAATTGAAACTTGGCCGTTTGGTCTATTTGGCTTGAGAAAAAGTGAAGGAAAGGAAGAAAGATATAAGAAAGTTTTAAGTAGACATGAGGCTGAAGCCTTGAATTTTCCTTTTCGTTTTCTCAGGTTCTCCAAACCCAACAAGCCAAAGGGTCAGCATGAAACCAATTTGCATTGATGTGTCCTGTTACTTGCAGTCTATGTTGCTTTAATTAATTCACTAAGAATTTTTGTTGTTTCACATTGGAGGAATAAAGCTTACTAGGTCAATTTGGAATAATAGACTGAAATTTTAGGTTTTCTAAGGATTACAAGAAAGAACAGATACTGATATTTCCTAGATAGGACAAATTAGAGCTTCCAGATTTCATACCCTAATGGAATGCGGTTCCTTTATTTTCGCAGTAAATTGAGTGTAGTAGCTCTTATACGTTGTTCTTGTTACTTGGGAGTTGATCAATATCAAACCCATATTTTGTCTATAAGAATCTGAAAAAAGTCTTTTTCATGATGCAGACATGGGAACTTAATGAGCGAGGTGAGCTTGCAAACCTGATAGATCCATCACTTGATGGCAATTACAACCTTGAGGAGGCTTGCAAGTTTTTGAAGATTGGACTAATCTGCACACAAGATTCACCAAAACTTCGCCCTCCCATGTCTTCAGTAGTAAAAATGCTTACAGGAGAAATGGTAGTGGATGATGAGAAGATCACAAAACCAGGGCTCATTTCTGATTTCATGGACCTCAAGGTCCGTGGCCCTCCAAAGGCGATCGACTTGAAAATCACTTCCTCTTCAGGTTCATCTGGTATGTCACCATCGAACAACTCTTCTTCAATTTCAGGAAACACCACCACATATCCCTCCATGACAGTCACAGCAATTTCTGAGAGAGACGACTAAGTGGCCGTAACCCAATCGGAGTTTCTTCTTCTGTAATGCTCTTTTTTGTTTTTGGAGGTCACTACCTTCTGTGTAAATTTGGTGTAACATTGATCATGGTCTTGGTTATTCTTGTATCTTCGTTTAATGCTTAGAAAAGTGCAAAGGTTTTTAGTGTAAAAAGCAGGGAAAAAAATTGATTCGAGAGCTGTAAATCTTTGTAGTATGTTTATCATAGCAGTCGAAACAATTTGTTCCTGAAACCCGTTTGAAAAACTGGAACATAATTTATGTTTCATCAAAATGAAAGCTCAAATATTAAAAATCATAGACTATTAAAAACTGGTTTTGGGTACTTGTTGGACTTATCTTGTCAATTCTGGAGCATGCACCCACCTTATAAATAATGTACTTTTTGCCATTATTTGCTAATTGCCATGCTATCAACCACCTTTGTTTCTGATCATTTCTAATAAAGGATAAACATAATCCCTTTAGTTATCGGATAAGATCTCATTGAATGTATCCTATATTGTATTACAATTGGGTTTATGCCATGTCACTCTCTTCCTTCCACTTAAAAAGCTCCTAGAAGAGGGTTGACTTAGCGCCATTTGGAAATATTTGGCTGAGTTGGTGAGTTGACCCTTCTAACTTGGACGGATACCTTTGGGTTGAAAGTTTTAATATTTTAACAAATAAAAATTAATTTTGCAATAGTAGAAATATATTTTATTACCTAACTTTTAGAAGCAACAAGATCAATTTATGTATTTTATAATCTAAGTAATTAAATTACTAATTACTAATCGTGTCGAGTGAACAACCAGTCTACATCTGACGATCGAGATCACCCGAAAACCACGTCCCCACCGATCGGACCGCCTACCTTCCAAAAACGTCCATTTCAGAATTGGAAGTCAGCCCTCCCCCTTACGGTGACGTCATCCAAAATGCATGAGAATTAAACGGTCACGCAATCCCTCTTTCAAGAATCCAAACCAAATGATTACCCATCGTACGGTCCAGTCAAACCACCTCGCCTTTTAATTATTAAACGCATGCCGCATGCGCCTCGTAATCTAAAACCCCGAAAAAGCTACTAATTCACGCCCGCCATGCGATTCCCGCTTTTTTTTTTTTTTTCCCTCCAAAGAAATAGAAAATTACCTTTTATGTTTAATTTTACATCCAAGCGTCAAAAACGTTTCCTTATTTTTTACAATTTTTTTCCTTTTTTGTATTCTCCGCCCGATTTGACGTGTCGACTTTTGCTTTTTTTCTAAAATGATGGCTTTTCCGACAAATTACTTTGACTGATTATTACGCTCAGGCCACTATGTCGCGGCTTTTGTAATGATGGGATTAGCCTTTTGACGTCCAAACCAACCACTTTACTCGCCGTGGTGGCATTGTCGTGATTTTACGTTTTCTTGAGGCCATTACGCCTACTGTGAAGTGGGTGGGGTCAATTGTGCTTCTCCTTTACGCTAGCGTCAGATCAGGGGAAATATTTATAATCTTGGGGGGAGGCGTGTGGGCCCACGATTTGCACGTGTCGAGGCGGCAACACACCCACTTGAGAGCGTATACGACGGGTGATCCTCAGGTGCCTCGGAAACGTAAAAGTAGTGAACACGTGTACATGATGTTTCAGTGGGCCTGGCTGTTTTTGTTTTTGAAAAAAAATTGGGTCCAGATTATCAGAGTTGGCAGGGGAAGTGGGTCGGGCCGAGAAAGGGGGACCGAATCTTGGGCTGAGACTGTGCCAAATGGAAGAAGCCTGGGACCCGCATTCCCAAACCAACAGTTGTCGGCAGCGGCTGATGTGGCGGGTTCAGTGGGCCAACGGAATCTCATCATTAAGCCTCCTCAGTCCTCTTCTCTATATATTTGAAAGGGATTTTCCCTCTGACACCACCTGACCGCGTTCAAACTCTCCGAGCTTAGGAGACTTTTTCTGGTGAGACGACTCTTAGAACTAGTTTCGTCTGAAAAATATTAAATCCAATTGAGAATATATAAAAAACAATATTATTTTCTTACATCTTGACATCAGACAAAACATGCATGAGACACAATGCAGAGTCGCTCTCATTGGATGGTCCAAAGTCTCCCAAGAGTGTTCGCGACAACGTATGCTTCGTATCGGCAGTGACGTGACCATGCAAACCGTCCGGAGACGTAAGTCTTTGAGGAAGAAGATGGCTGCATTGTGGGTTTCACGGCGAGATTATTGCTGTGAAAAGATGCCTGCTTTGTCGGTTTGTCGAATGAAGGGAAGATATGAAAGGTTATTATTTCACTCTGAAAAAAATATGAAACGCCTTCTCTTCAGTCTTCTCCTCCCTCGGGTCACCGGAGATGCTTTTCGGGTCGGCTGCGTGTCGAAGCCTGTCTTGCCGAACCCTAATCGCGTCTCTGATTTTTCTTTTCCTTTATGTACCGACCAGCGATGCCCAGAAAGCGGAATCGGTAATGATTTTGCTTGATTGACCGGGGCATGGCCAATTTGTTAATTGCATGTTCTAGGAGGAACCTGGGACGTCTCACTCTCCAGGGTTCTTCGTCCTTGATGCTCCTTTAAAGTGAGAGGAACGGAAGGGGAAAGGAGCCACGATAATAATATTCATTTTTTGTGTGATTTTTTCCAAAATGCAAAGCTCGAGAAAGTGAGAAGAGAATGCCCGAAGGGAATCGTTGTGGCTTACGATAAATCCATGCAGTAGACGTACAGATACTTACATGGGAACGTACCAAGTCTGCTTAAGCTACCAAAACTCTAGCAAATTGAGCCCAATGCCTAAACTGTCTGTAGCTGTTATTCCTGGTATAATATTCCTCCAGTCTTTTCCACTACTGGACACTCCGTATCTGTCACATGTCACACATTCTAGTAAGACGCCTCTTGGAATATCACGGGATGATATTCTGAATTAATAGCTTTTGAAAATGGCCAAGACAATCTTTCCTATAATTGCAGAGATTTCTGTGGGAAAAAAATTAGGAATGCAAGATATCTCCTGCTTTGATTACATAAATGCAGTTTTTATGAGAACATAGGGGTCTATTTGGAACCCTAGAAAAAAAAATGAAAATTTGATCATTATTATTTAAAAAAATAGTTAGTAAAAATAAGATAATGATAAAAAATTTCTTTTTGATAATTATTTTAGGGAATAATAATCGTCAAATTCTTATTTTTTTTATTTTTTTTATTTTCCATAGGGTTCCAAAAAGATCCCAGAAGAAACTAATACAAAAACTGCAGCTTTAAGCCATTTACGATTAGAGATTCATGCATGGAATGATATCCGCTTAAGCCATATTAGAGCACTTTATAGACAAATACCCCCATTTATATATTAGCAATAAAAAAATAATACCTTAAAACATGTTTTAGAATGTCATTTGATAAAGTTAAAGTGCCAATTAATTAAGTTATGATGTTGATTAATACAATCTCTTTTTAACTTTTATCGTCCTATTTTTGGGCCAATCTATTAGGGTTTGTTTGAAACCCCATGGAAATGAAATAAAAGGAGAATTTGACCATTATTATTCCCAAAAATAGTCAGTGAAAAATAAAATTCGATCATTATCTTATTTTTACTAACTATTTTTTGGAATAATAATTGTCAAATTCTCATTTTCTTTTATAAGGATTCCAAACAGACCCTAAAAATATTTTGAGTTACGATAATTTAATTCAACTAAGCATGAATTGGAGTTTGCTACGAAATTTTCCGACCAAATCATTAGAGTTCCTTGCAAATGTAGATCATAAGGGTTTTTGTTAGTACATTTATATCAAAACCCTAAAGTGTTTACAACATCACTGATTTGAGTTGTCACATTAAAATTTTGAATTTAATTCTTTTTGTCGGTTGCTATCGGAATTTTCGGCCGAATCATTCAACCAACACTCGATTGTATTAGAATATCTAAATATAAGAGTTGTCCAAGTGACTCTATCAAAGTACATTTGAATTGAATAGGTAAAATTTCTTGTTAGTGTGGTATTGTGATTAAATTACTTAGCTAAGTCTAATTAAGAGTGGGCATTAACAAGATTTCTGAGAGGCTTCTCACAAGCTCAACTTGTCACAGGACTAAGGGTTCTAGTGATCGAAAAATTCGTGATAAATTGAAATTATCGTGGCACAAATTCACGTTGGTTACACAAAATCTAAGAAGGGGTGGGGATAAATCTCATATTTCAGACAAAGAAAATGACAAAACAGGCACTAAAAATTTTAAAAAAGGAAAAAAAAGGCGCGTGTATTATTTCCATTTTTAAAGATTTTGGATGAAATCCATTCGTCGCTTTAGTTGGCGAAAAGAATCCGAGTTCTTCCAAGCGCTCCAGACAAAGCATTCTTCAGAAGAGAAAAGCAATCTCCTTTTACAAGCGAAATAAAAGCGAGCTTTCGAGCCTGCAAGCTTGGAAAATGGGGGGGCACCGAGTCTCTTCTCCTCTCTCTCCTCGCTCGTCTGAAACTAGAGAAGGAAAAGAGCCATTGAGACCCCAGGTGGGAAATACAGAAATGCCCATGGAGGCTAGGGTTTCTTCTTTCTAAGATTAGGGAGAGCTAGAAAGCAAAGCGTTGAGGGCACACATTTTCTGAAGTGTCTGGCGAGATTTTGCTTTTGGGATTTTGATGGGTTGTCGAAATCTTTAGCATTTAAAATAATAAAAGAGGAGATCTCTCCTGGGGGCTATAAATCCACTATTCTCATCTCATTCAGTGGCCGGTCTCTCTGCTCTCTCTCTCTCCTGGCGTTCGTACGCCAGATTAGGTTTCTGGGAAGGTTTTGCAGGAGAGAGAAGGAAAAGAAGAAGAAGAAGAAGAAGGATGAAGGTGAAATGGGTTGTGCCTGGCTCCCTGTATGCCACACGTAGAGACCTATCTGTTTGTGATCGGCTGCTGCGGGTGGCGTGCGAGGAGCCAAGCATACCTCCTCCTTCCCTCTCTCTCTCTCTCTCTTTCTCTCTCTCTCTCTCTTTCTATGCACTTCTTTCGTTTTATTTCCTTTTTCTTTCTGTATTATGAAATCATATACTGATATACGTTTTCTCTCGTATGCAGATCTATATATCCGTCTCCTTTTACGTTCAGTGTAGAACAGCAAGTTCTACCATTTCTCTTTCTTATTGCTCTCAAGTTTAGAAGAAACTCATTAGAATCGCTGAATTAATTATGTTTTTACTCTATCTTCTCCGTTCTTGAAAAACTCGTAACCGGTTTAAAAGGTTTCTTCTCTATGTTTTTCCAGTTTTATCGATCGTTTCTTTCTTCTTTGTAGAGCGGCCTCAGATGATATAGAATAAAAGAGAGGGATTATAGAACACGAGGTAATAATATACCGTCGTGCTTTGAATTCCTTCCAAAAAATCCAAATTTGATAGCACAACTCAGTGCGTGTAGTTATGGAAGTTATCTTTGAAAATGTTTCCGTCCTCCCTTTCCTCCATAACACCGCTTTCCTCTAATATCATCCAACAAATCCTTCGTTTTTTTAACGGCAAATTAATTCACTTGCTTCTTTACAGTCATTTTTCTTCTTACCTCACACAGATGACAGGTTGCTTTGATCCTTTCCATATTCGTGTCAACCAATTACAGACACGGTAGTTTCGGCCATTAGACTTCTGGGGATAACAATCACACGGAACACCACTAGAATGTTTCTAGAAAGAACAGTTTCCTGCTAATGCTTTTCCTATATTCATATCTGAGCCCAAACAAATACTTCATCAAGTTTCCGTTTTCTCCTCTCGTTGTCCACCCAAGGTTTCTTCTGAAAACCAGAACTCATCCACTCAAGGAAAGATTCTTTTTCTACGATCATCTTCTTCCTCGACGTCATACTCCACAACCCTAGAAACCAAGCAAGCATTGTTTTCCATATGATCTTCTCTTTGTAGTCTCATTTCTTCATGTATTCCGTACCAGCCCCACTAGTTGCTAGTCGATGCTTACCATCATAATCCGAAATGAAATAAAGACCATTTCTTACTTCTGCCATATCCGTCTGTATATTCATCTCTTAAACGAAGTTCTTAGTTCTTAGTCAGAAACGGTATTAAGGGTTGAACAGAGTGAGTAATCACCACCAAACCGCAGATCATAGATTTGATAACGTGAAAGAGGAAGTGTTAACATTTACGAGAACTAATCCGGGTTAATCTGTTTCTGATTTAATTTTTTTCCATTTGTAAAGCCTGTGATAAGATTGATGGGAGGTCAGGGAGGAGCAGACGGGTTGGATAGAAAGGGAGCATCTCGCGGCTTTTGCATATTCTTTCGTTGGTTTGCCTCCAATAGAGGGAATTAATTTCTGGTTGCAGCCTTTTGCATCTGGGGATCGAAAGGACAGACTCGGGGGAAGAGGGTGAAGCTCGTCCAAGTTTTCATCCCTATTCCCTTCTCTCTCTCCCTCTCTCCCTTTATCTGCCTGCATGTGGGCTCCTTCAGAGACAAATGATTCTAAAGTGGCTACTAAAGCCAACCCCCTCGTACCCTCTCTCCCCTTCTTTATCAGGAAAACTTCGATCCACGTCACTTTCTTTCATGTTCTGCCCCCTTCTTGCACCGCCCGGTGGGCCCCACATCTCATTCCCTCCCTTACGGCTGCAGATGAGATCGTGCCCAGGTGGTGGTGGGTCGCCGTGGGACCACATCCGCCATTGACGTCTGCTTCACAGGTGAACGAAGTGAGGTCCCCCAGCCTGGGGAAGGGTGGCGTCACGTGAGTGGGTCCCGCCGCCGTAAGAATACCGTTAACGTGCGCGTGGAGCGCTTTGTATGCCGAGACGCTCCGGCGCCCGCGAGTTTTCAGCGACAGGTTTTTTATAACGAAAATACCCTTCCACTCTGCTCCTTTGATTTTGTCCTCACTTGATTAGAATTTCAACTTTTTGGCTTAGTGGGTTTGCTTTTTCTCTCGCTTTCTTTGTTTTCGTTCCACTGCTTTTTCTTCTTTTTACATTGAAAGCCTTCTCTCTCTCTCTTTTTGTGAAAAGTGGCCCTCACAAGGCTCTGATCAGGTTCGACCATGATGGAGGTAGGGAATCCCAGCCATTGACTGCCCTTCCATGTCGTGCAGGTGAAGGACTTTGTGAAAGAAGAGAGAAGCAACAATGTTGACTCTAACTTGCAGTCTCAAGCTCAAAACACTGCCAAGATCTACTGAAAAAGACAAGCTCACCTAACCAGAGGATTGATGAGAGCGCCTTTTGTCATGTTTTTTTTCAATGGGGTTGCCATTTCCATTCCTTTCATAATCCTTTTGCAAGTGAACTTGTTTTTTCTTTTGGTTTAAGCCGATTAGGCAGGTAAAAGGGCTGTTTAAATGTGAAATATCTACTGTAGATATATCCAAAGTATGATTATAATCAATAAAACCGAGGTCAGTGAAGACAGAAGCTGGGACAAGAATGCTTTCTGGCTCAAAATGAAGTCGATTTGAACTCCCAAACGGGGTGTTTTTATTAATCCATTCTGCAAATGCTTTTCTAGAAGTGACTCTTTATGCTTTGCTTTTGATTTGTTTAAATCTCTTCGAAGTGTAATCCCACTCATAGACACAGCAGGATTCTAAAATAAAATCTTCCCAATCTTTTCTTTTCTGGGTTCGAAGTGGGCATCCAGGGGAGCGCATCTTCCCAAGAGAAAAAGAATGGAGAGCCTTTACATCGAAACAGGAAGAGCATGTGGGAACACAGTGAGGCAATTGAGCTTCTTGGGGATACGTGCGGATTTCAGCTTTCTCTCTGGAATCCATCCATGGAGGAACAGAGGAAGGGAATGTTGGGCCAATCATGGGAGTCAGCAGCTCCTTTGAGAGATGCTTGCATGTCAAAAGGGTCAAAAGGTGGTGGTGGTGGGGGTATTCTCGTTTAGATTATTGTTGAATGCTTTCGTTAATGGCGGAGGGAGAATGACACGATGAAAGTAGATTCTGTTACTTTATCGACGGCATTTTCTTCAGCTTCATCTAGGGTTTCTTTTCTTTCTGCTGGTGCGTTATATTCAGAAGAGCATGAGGAAGATTTAGGTTCAGGTGATTCAGAAGAAAAATCTGCCCCTCATCTTGACTCTACTTTATCTGGAGTGCAGAAGGAGGTGATACCCTTTTCTCCAGTACTAAAGATTTAAAGGAAATATGTTAGAGGCTAGTTGTTATTCTGTTGGCTGTAAGAAAGGAAAGGAGAAGACAAGTTTTCGGTGCTGGGAAGCTAGTAGAGCATAAGAGGGAGAGTTAGGGAGGTGGAATTAGAGATTTAAAATAATTTTATTATTCTTACGGGAATGGTGCCACTTATTTAACTGCTAATCCTCTTCTTCTTTCTCGCAGCAAACACGTTGAAATAAATTACTATTTTGTTCGAGAAAAAGGTTGCAACTGTTGCTCTGGAAGTGAAACATCTTCCATCTATTTAACAACTTGCTCATCTCTTCACAAAATCACTTCACCAACCATAGTTCCATGAGCTCAAAGACAAACTTCTTTGCTCCTTACTACAGCCTGGTTTGTGGGGGAGATGATAGGCATTTCAACTTGTACTCTTTGACTAACTGATGTGACACAATCCTTTGCTTAATATCCCCCCTTCAGCTAAGCAAGAGGAAGTTGCTTTACTTGGCTCGTAAGTGATGGATATCAAGGTCTCTAAGTGAAACTTTGCATGATGAACAAAATGATACTCAATATCAATGTGTTTACTATAGGCATGATGAAGCGAATTTGTCGCAAAAAAAGTAGCATTTAAGCTGTCACAATAAATAAGTGAGTTAATATAAGAGACATGAAGCTCACGAAGTAGATATTGTAGCCATTAAAATCATTAAGTTGTTTTCTAATTGATCATGAAAAAAATTGGGCTTCTCAAAGGTAACTTGAGGTTTCTCATCCTTAGGGAGATATATTCTATTTTGTAATGTCTACCTCACATAAGTCTACTTTCAAAAGCAACGAGTTTAAGTCAATTTGATCTACCCTCTACCCCCATCAATTACTATATGCCTAAGTATTGGACCGGTGCTTGTCAATTCTAGATAGAGGAGGGTGACATCTAATGGAGATTGCTCACGAGAGGGAATTAAGGATGATAAGGGAGGAGTTGACAGTTGAGGAGAGAAGAGAAGACGAGTGTGAGAAAGGAGTAGGTATATTCAACTATTGTTGCCTATTTATCGCCCTCGTCTAGACTAACCCTAACTCCTATATTTCTTAAATCCTCAAAAATACCCTAATTTCCTTAATCTCTAGGTAACTCTCTTAATCCTACTTTTTGATAGAAGATTAGCAAGTGTTTGAGATACTTCCTTCTCCAGTCAATGACGATCACAATCGCAGGAAGAGTTAGAAAAATAAAACTCTTCCCAAAGACAGCCTTGCCAGCAAATAACATCACACCTTAAGTTGAAGTTCATTCTGTTAGAAATAAAGTTTTTTGAGTTTAGTGATAAGACTAGCTTATTGTACTTCTAGGATCGCCTTGATTGATGTGGTTTCTTGTACCTAGTACTTCTATTTTAGAAATGTGGAAAGAAACCTTCAATCCTGTAGAAAATGATCTTCTAGGGCCTGACCATGAACACCTGAGTGGTTTTTTAATCAGCTACTGGAAAGGCATACCTAATGTTGAACCAGTTCTCTATTTAACAGTTGTTATTTAACCAGTCTAACTGATCTCATCGCTTATTCAGTATACTGTGTCTTCGTATGCACGAGATACGTTCTCTATTTCGTGTTTCAATTTTGATGTCTTTCACGTTAACTGTGGGCTACATAGATGAGCTAGAATCTGTCTTAGTTTACGCTTATCAAGAGTTTTTTAATGCCTGCACACCACCTGGACTGATTTAGTCAGTGTGCTTTGATTAGCATCAGCCGCATCTAAGTTTAAGGAACTGCCTAGCGGTGTCTTTAGTCAATCGTGTGAGAATCAGGTACTTGGAGAGTTTTACTGGTTTTTCCAGTATCCTTTGATGATTTTGCTTTCATTCATTATGTTCTTCACTGGCTAATGTCTCTATCCATTGTCTTTCAATCATTTATTTATTTTTTTAATTTAAATGTTACAAAAATACTAGGTAGTAGCACTAGATAATAACGTTTCCTACAAGATACTTGATATCCCTTGTTTACTTCTAGGGTGGTCAATTATTTCCTATTTTAACATTTTTTTTATTTTTTTTTAGCATAATGAATGAGGATCGGCCTTCTTGTAGACACTGGAATATATTTTATCAAGGCATAGGAGGAGGAGGAAGAAGAAGAAGAAGAAGAAGAAATTCTATAAATTCTGCAAGCAAATCTTGGACTTTCACCAACCAAAAAATTCACTAGCAAAAGTCCATTTACTTGTAGCATATCTAAGTTATACTTATTCTTGTTGTCTCCAAGTTGGTCTCTTTTTTCAATTTGACATTAACAATGCCATTTTTAAATGGAGATTTTTGAGAATACATTTTTATGAAACAACCACTAAGTTTTGAACATCCAAAATTTCACTCATCTTTGCAAACTAAAAAAAGCTTTCTATGGTCTAAAACAACTCCTCTAGCAATGTTTTCTTCTTTTAGTTTCTTTTTACTCTCTTTTGGTTTTCAACCTAGTCAAGTTGATCCTTCTTTTATTCATCTTTTCTCTTTCAAAGGACATCTATTTTAACTCTCTTTGCTCTACTTTTTTATTTTCAAAATGTACTTTTCTTTGAATTTTCAGTTAAAAATCTTGGACATGTTCGTTTCTTTCTTGGCATTCAAATGATTTATGGCCCTAACGGTATGCTACTTTCTCAACAAAATCATCTTTTAAATGTCTTATCTCGAGATGGTCTAGAGTCTTGTACTCCAATTCATATCATACACTTTATCGAAGCCTTATTAGAGCATTTCAATACTCAACTCTCACTCGACCAAATATAACCTATTCAATCAACCTAGTCTCAAATTCATGCAAAATCCCATTGAATCTCATTTTGCCTTTGTCAAAAGAATCCCCCCACTACCTTAAAGGTTCTCAATCCTATAGTCTTATCATAAACAAATCTATAAATCTTAACCTTGTTACTTTCTCTAATGCTAATTGGGTTGGTTGTTTCATCACTCGAAGTCCAACCATTGATTTTTGTATCTTCCTTGGGTCTAGGGTCTCCTTATCTACAAAGAAACAATCCATAGTTTCTCTTTCTAGCATTGAAGTTGTTCATGTCATGGCAACTATTTGTGCTCAGCTCACATGGCTTCAAGCTCTACTCAAGTCTCCACACATCTCCTGGTTTTCTTCTCAGATTTTATTTTGTGATAATCTTAGTGCTACTTAAGTGCCAATCGTATGCTTCATTCTTGTAGTAAATATTTTGACATTAATTATCATTTTCTCTGAGAAAAAGTAGCTCTAGGAGTGTTCAACATATCTTGTCTCGTTATCAACTTGTCGATTTCTTTATCAAAAATTTAGCACAAAAGTGTTTTCATGTTGTTAAAACGAAAACACAAATCCGAGCATAATAATCCGAGAATATCAACTACGAAGTATATAATCAACAGAGAAATCGAAATAGATGCATAAAATCAGTAAATCAACACAACAGCACAAGAGGCAACGATCTTACGTGGTTCGGCGACAGCCTACATCCGCGGGAGGAGACAAGAATTCACTAAAATCGGAAGTGGTTGAAGCTTTGAGGCTTCGAGCATACAAAATCAAGCTCTGATTTTTCCCTCGACGAAACCCCTCTTCCTTCCCGACGAAAAACCCCTCTTTCTCATTGTCTCAACCTCGAAAACTCCCGACAGAGAGATTTTTGATTAAATCTCTTAATCGGGTCCCGATGCGGATCCTAACCGGATCGGGTCGGGTAATCGGATTCAAGACACCCGATTAATAAATCTCTACCTTGGCATGAATTCGATTACTCCTCTCTGAAAAACTAAACTTGTCTATCGCCTTCTCCACCTTGCCTCTTAGGGCATCTGAATTTAGCAGCATCACTACCCGTGACAGCTTCACGGTAGTTAGAGGGCTCTGGAAACTAAACAGTCTTTGCCACTGGCAATGCACAAGCGACCATGTCGGCATAGCCGTACTTATCACCCTCAAACTCCACCTGCTCACTGATATACCCTAATCGAATATTCCACAGACGAGTCGTGTCAATACCAATCTGAAGATGAGGAAACTACTGCAGTACCTATGACTGTACTGTCCTGAAGCACATAAAGGTTTCCAACCTTTTCCCTTTCATCACAACTAGTGTACCTATATAGACCTCCCAAAAAACTCCACCTTCAGTTGTATATCTACAACCAAGGGAATCAAAAAAACCTAGAGAAAACAAAATCTGGTACATGCTGAACTTCTTCAAAATCCTCACTATACCGCCATACATCTTGATCTGAACCATTCTAATCCCAAACAGTTTTACAAGGCAAAAAATCCCCATCAAAACTGTACCACCATCTACCGATTGATATGTTGCAGAAAAAATCCTTGATAGGACACATGTGGTAGGAGCGGCCCGAATCAAGTATCCATTCAACCTGTGAGTGTACAGTACTCAACTGTGAGAACATATTCTGAACCATCAGAATGATCTTCAGCAACCCCAGCAACCTCTTCCTTTTCTTCTCTTTTCTCCTTCTCTTTGAGTTTTGGACATTCTCTTGCAAAATGACCCGGTTGATGACAATAATAGCACTTGCCCCATTTCCCCTTTGACTTCGGCCTAGAACGGCCACTGCCTCCAGAATCTTTTTCCTTCGTTTGCCCTCGAACAAACAGACCATCTGCTTGCTCCTCGCTCCCACTGGTAGACACCTTCTTCCTCAACTCCTTAGAGTATAAAGATGTCTTGACATCCTCCATAGAGATGGTATCGTGCCCATGGAGCATAGTCGTAACGAAGTGCTCATAGGATGGGGGTAGAGAGCACAGCACAATCAGTGCTTGATCCTCATCTTCAATGGTAACATCTATATTTCTCAAATCCATAACAATCTTATTGAACTCATTAAGATGCTCTTTGAGAGATGTACCTTCCTTCATCCAAAGAGTGTAAAGGCGTTGCTTCAAATACAGCTTGCTCGTGAGAGATTTAGTCATATAAATACTCTTCAACTTCAGCCACAAACCAGCTGCTATTATCTCATCTACAACTTCCCACAAAACCTCATCGGCCAAACACAACTGAATGAAACTAAAAGTGTTGATGTCAAGATCCTCCTTGTCTTCTTCTAACATCGTAGCTGGAAACTTATCATTTCCATTCTATGCTCTATGGAATCCTTGTTGTACTAACAAGGCACGTATTTTCACACACCACAAACTGAAACTCATCTACCCATCAAATTTCTCTACTGTATACTTCGCTTTCATAATTACCAAAATACCCTCAGTCACAAAAAATGCTCAGATGCTTAAATCTTATCTCTGGACCTCTCTGATAAATAGAGTCTCTCTCTTTTCATTTCCAGAATCCAACACTGAACAGTGCCCCCTAAAAAAAAAAAAAATTACTTCCCCTTTCGGCACTTCCAGAAAACCACCAAATGGAAGCTCGGGACAGAGAACTCTCTTCCCGTCAGCGGAAACAGAGAAGGACAAACGGAAATCCTGTGCCGTCGCCGGAAAACCCCGCTCTGATACCAATTGTTAAAATGAAGACACAAATCTGAGCATAATAATCAGAGAATATCAACTACGAAGTATATAATCAATAGAGAAATCGAAATAGATGCATAAAATCAGTAAATCAACACAACAATACAAGAGGCAACGATCTTACGTGGTTCGGCGATAGCCTACATCCACGAAAGGAGACAAGAATCCACTAAAATCAGAAGGGGTTGAAGATTTGCGTCTTCGAGCATACAAAATCAAGCTCTGATTTTTCCCTCGACGAAACCCCTCTTTCTTCCCGACGAAAAACCCCTCTTTCTCGTTGTCTCAACCTCAAAAACTCCCGACAGTGAGATTTCCGATTAAATCTCTTAATCGGGTCCCGACACGGATCCGAACCGGGTCGGGTCGGGTAATCGGATTCAAGACACCCAATTAACACATGTACTAGGACACAAACTTGGCCTTCGACAATCAAGTTTGGGTGTGGGTGTGGGTGTGTGGGGTGATAGAAGACTGGTAAGGAAAATATATGAAACACTTCCTTCTCTAGTTAATGATGAGCACAGTTCCAACAAGTGTGAATCAAATCAACCTCTTTCCACAGACAGGCATTGAGGGGTACCTACTGGTGATACAATGTGAAATTTGGGTTCAAATCTCATCCTAAAATGACTACCTAAGTTAGAAATCCTCTTTCCCTACTAATAAATCTAAAATATTTTTATTCACAACATCAATAGAATAAACCAACAGATCCACCTGCACGGTATAAAATTGGTTACAGTTATATAATATACAAAACCAGTTGGGATTTACTCCCGGACACTTCGCATTCCTCCAAAGGCAGCAAGAAATCAAGAACAAGAGAAGCGACGTAATCCAAGCAGGAGACTACACGGAGGCGGATCCTACAACGACGCCAACAGCAAGAACAAGGAGGATCTTCCCCCCGCTATACCTCTCGGTCTATTTTTCATTGCCGTCTCTTCGCCTGGAGGTCAGAGCCGGGACACTGGCATCCTTGTCCTCGACAGAGGAAACTGGCTCATCCCACCGCCGCCACCATTGTGATCAGGTTAGCTTTCTTTCTCCATGAATGTTAAGGAGAGAGTGCAATATGTAGGTGTGTCACCAGTTGCATGCTCAATGAGGACGTCCTGTCTCTTGTTATGGAAGTTTATCATTTGTTACGTCCTATGTTTCCTCTTCTAGGTTTTGAATGGTTTCTAAAGAATTCAGTTGATTCATGTTGAAGTTAGAGCTGTTGTCGACTTAACATATAGGAGTTTCATGAAAGAAGTATCAGTTCTAATGTGCTTCGTTATGTTGGGAAGGTGGTAATTAATAGATAAAAAAAAGTCTGGTATTTTTTCTTACAGATTCCATGTAGAAGCTTGAAGAAATGCTCGTTGAGTGAATCGCCTATGGCTCAGAATCCAAGCTTCGATTCTCAGGGAAGTCTTCCCAGCTGGAAGGTCTCTCGCTCTTCATCCGATTTAGGAAGTTTCTCCGGTGTTGCTGAAAAAGTAGTATTCAAGTCCTCCAAAAAATCAGCTTCCGATCTTGTTCAGGGAGGTATTACCGACTGGAATTTATCTCGTTCCTCTTCTGCTCGATGGAGGAAAGATCCCAGTGAGGTTCTTCCCGACATACCCGAAAATGTTGCGGCGAAACCCAGAAACAAATCAGCCTCCGATCTGGTTCTCCAATCGTATAGGTCTCTATCAGGCAGGAAAACAAAATTGGAGACAGTAGAATCGTTCCCATTTTCTTCTGTGGCCGTTAACACAAATCTCCTGTTGAGATCCACTGAGAGTCATCCTGATACAAAAGATAGTAATATGCTTTTTGAGTCTGTAATCCAGTCCGATAAAAACAGGTCCAGTAACAATCAGCTCCGCGGACAGGACTCGAGTCGAACGTCAAGCGAAGGTAAAATGCAAGCAAATTTAGAGAACTACCCTCTTCCTCAGTCAGCTGCATCATATTACATCGCACACTCTACTCTAATGGAGATTTCTGAAATGTGCGAAAGTATCAGACAGTTAAACGAGTATTTGCGAGCAAGAAAATCTGATCTTAAGGCTGGAGTACCAGGAAAGTTTTTTCATGCCGTGCTTGGCCAAGAAGTCGAAGGTACTTGATCAACTGATATGCTCCTCCGGAAATGTGAAATCGTGTTTGATTCAAATATCGTTCGGTCACTCCTTTTGACAGATGTGTCATCGATCGTCTCCACAATCTTGTACGCTTTTTACCTGAATGAGACATTGAAGAGCAGTGAGCTTTGCACTGTGCCAATCCTCAACATGAAAAGGGCAGATCTGAAAAAGCATTCAGAACTGAAATGGCTTCTTGATTCAATTTATATCGAGCAATCATCCTTAGTTTTTGTTGACGAGGTATGCTGCTCATGTTTTCTGGATTCAAACTTCACGTAAATAATAGTGGTATCCAGTAAGCCATTAAGACAATTCTTCATCTCAATGTTTGGTTGTGGCAGAGCAGATTGATTTATCTTACTATGATCTGTTCGGCAGTCTTAAACTAGTCCTGTTGAATGGTCACAAGATCCCCATAAAACAGGAGGTAACTTCTATCTTTCCAGAATTACTTTACTACTTGTCATCGTCTAATCATGAATATAATTTTAGACAATCTCTTGATACAGGCATTAAAGGAGGCCTTGGTTGAAATCTTCAACTGCAAGCAGGTTCTCTTGAGCCACTCGAAGCAGTCATATCTGCTCAGTTATCTTCGTAGTTTCTTTCTGATAGTTCTAGTTTGAAAAAGCATGTAATTGTCTAATATGGCTGAGTTTTTTCTTGTAGGCTAATTCTTTCTATCCATGGGTTGAAACAGTAACTGTGGGAGAGGTATTATCAGTTCGATGAGGAAAATAGACCAAATTTTAATGCCAGATATTCCGTAACCGATGTAGACATACTTTCCACTTGTGCAGGATCGCTCGTTTTGCACTCTAGTTGCTGAGAAATTTGCAGTAACTTCACCAGAGATTTTATCCAGTCGAGGCTTCTGCAGACTCCTGGTAGCTGTTTCTTGTTCTTTGTTCAGGGTCTTTCATCGGATATCATAGTTTTAGATTGTGTTACAGAAGCCATTAACGAAAACTTGTCTATGCTCAAAGATTTAAGACCCTTGTTATTAATTTTTATATCTTCTAGTTATATGTGAAGTAAAACTTTGCTTATTTCTGATTGATTCCAGTAATTACTCGCAGCTAGCTGGTATTCTTCTGGATACAAGAAATTTAACGAATGCTCAGTGTACTTCAAAAGACAAATACATGACTACACTGCTGATCAAAGGAGCTGGTCGTTTTGGGTGTAATGGCCTTTATCAGATTTGTGCGTGCCGTTCATTGCATTGTTCTTCAAATTAATTCAAACCAGTTCTAAACAGTATTTTTATTAGGAGATTTCTAGAATTCAGAATTTCGTTCTGGTGATTCAAGTCATACTGTGTCCGCAGTGAAATATAAGATGTTTGATGTCAAGGGGCTCAGTGTAAGAGAAATCCTGCGGAAGGATTTCAAGAAATGGACGAGGGTGGCAGGTTTGGAGCTCCAACTTCTTTCTGTTACTTGCAAGCTCAATTCTAAGAATCAAAATAAGTGAATTTAAGAGTCACAATAAGTGATTTAGTTGGCTATCCTTTGAAAGGAACTAATACGCTTCAACAATGTTTAACACCAGGTAAGCCTGATACAGCAGGTACCAGATTGACAGTCTCTCACATTGGAATGAGCTCAATTGGGATTTCAGTTGGTGAGCTTCTCTCTCACGAGCCCTCCGCCCAAGAAGAAGTCATTCTTTTCCAGCGTATGTAGCTCATTCTTCTTTCTTCTTTTCCAGCGTTATTCACTCCGTTAATATCAGTTTGATCATTTATAGCTCTCAACTGAACAAACTATTACTCATTTAGCTTGTGATGAAATTTCAGAATCAGAGAAACTTCGGCTGCTCATGATTGTCTCAGGTTACTATGACACCCAAAAGATCTTCAAGGTGTCCACTCCCTCTAAGCTTTTCTCTCGAATCTTTACTCAGGATTGTCGCTCCAGTCCTTATCTTTTTTTACTCTGTCCAGAGGGAGATCTTGGTTGCTGCTGATACCCTTGAGCATATGAGGAACTTCCTGAATTTTTTTAACGAAAATGCTTCGCAACTACCACTCAAAGTAGTAACTCGGCCAGGTCAGGTTTTTTTTCCTTTTCTTTTCTTTTCTTTTGCCACCTTGCTCCGTCAACTGAATTATAAACTTGTCCAATGTAAAGATCAAATATTTAGTATGCCGCGCCTTAAATATTTGACTCTTCAAGGGCTAACACTCAGAATGATGCATGCTCGTTCAGGTCTCAGAGAAAAGATTAGAACGTTCGAAATCGACAATAAAGTAACTTCTAGGAAGACGATTGAACGCCTGCTTGAAGAATATGGAGCGACTTCAAATTCAAGGCGAGGATGATTGGTGGAGTTCCCGTTTAGAGATATTATCTGGTTTATAGTTATCTTCAGTACTAGCGGAGCATAGAAAAAATGGTTTTCTAATGGTATATCACAGGAAAAACTGTCCTGCATGCTAGATTCTTATGACAGACATATGTGTAAGCACACATGAATTCCTACATATATTATGAAATTCATAAATGGAATTTAAGCGTGAACAGTCGCTTACCTCAAGCCATGAAAATTAAATTCCAGAAGTTGAAGATCGTCTCGTCTATTTAGAAGCTCCTCGTTCATAAAACCTTCATTTTCTCATCAAAAGACGAGAGAGTGATTACAACTACCCATTATCCCTACATCTATGAGAATATGGGAATATGGGTCAGACCTAAAAATAGGGAAACGACTAAAACTAGATTCACTCTGAAATGAATATAATAAACATATAGTTTTCCAATCTTAGATCTATGTGAAACTATTCTACATATGCTAGGTGGGATATAGGAGATCCATCATCAAACAACGTTTCATTCTAGTGGGAATCAATTGCTCAAGTTAAATTGAAATAGTATACTACATACTAGCACCTAAGAACACAGTAAACTAAAAGAGGATTCCACAACACATAAACCGTTCTATGCTATGAGTCAAGAAACACCCCATGGTGCTTGTGAATAGGGGTGCCATTGAGCCGAGCCGAGTCCGAACCTGCCTATGTTCGCGCCGAACTTGATTTAAATATTTCGAGTCGAGCTTCGAGCCAAGCCTCATCTCGAGCCTAAAATTGTTATCGAGCTCGAGCCCACCGAGTTCGAGCCTCAACATACATTTAAAACTTTTCAAAAAATATATATCAAATAAAATATATATAAAATTATGCATACAGATTATATAAAATTGGACACAACCTCTACATAAAATTAGGCATAACCTATATATATAATACATGTATAAGATTGGGCATAACCTCTACTTAAAATTAAGCATAATCTATAAATATAATACCTGTATAAAATTCGACATGACCTCTATTTAAAATTGGGCATAATCAACATATATAATATCTGCATAAATACTCCATAAAATTGTTTATACATTCCATAAACACTCCAAGAAATTATTTATACACTCCATAAAATAGTCTAAACACTCCATACACTGCATAATATTATAAATAAATTCCATACAATAATCAAACACAACAAAATTAAATAAAATATCACTATCAATTTACAATCACCCAAATAAAAACTATAACTCCATTATAAATTTACAAACTATAGTTATTTCTCTTCATGTTAGAAAATAATATACGTCCTTGCTTGAGCAAAATCTCCACCTATGACAAAAACAAAAAAATAAAATTAGTTATTGTCAGATAAAAAAATACTCTTCCACTACTAGTTACTTAATGTCGTTAAAAATATTAAAATTACCAAGATGAGAAAAACATGAAAAATCATGTAGCTGGTAGCATTATCTCTGCACTCTTCTTCTCAGGTTGTAATCATAAAACAAAATTTTAATAAATAAAACTAAAAAATATACTAAAAAATGTTGTAATAAATAATTAATCAAAGAAATTCACCTTTTGATTTTTCTTTATAACGTGAAGAGTCTGAACCCAATCATTGCCACAAATCAAAGTTTGAAATGTATTTGGTACCAAGGAAGAACGATACGAGTCTTTTACTCTACCACCAACACTAAATAATGACTCTGAAGCTACCGTGGATATGAGAATTATAAGGGGGGTTAGTCAACAAACTTTAAATTTGAAGTTCATCTTCATCTCCTGCTTCAAATTCATTTAATTCCTCTACATGAAATTCAATTTCAAACTTGGTGTTAGTGTAGACGAGTTCATATACATCGAAAAACAGTTTCCAATGTTATTGCCCCAAAATAAGTAAAATATAAAAAACAAGAAAATGAGTAACTTATAATAGTATACTTAATTAAAATATAATATTTAAACTCAAAATTAGGTAAAACAAACATGATTACAACACAAATAAGTAATTTAATGTATAATTAAAATAAATTAATATATTAATTAATTAAATTAGATATTATATTATTTAATGATTGCAGTTTATTATACATTAATACAATAATTACGTGAGCCAATTAACTGTGTACATGATTAATTATAAAAAATAAAAAAATAAATAGAAAAATTTGATCAAATGCTAACTTTAACACACTATTTTTACGTATTATTGCATCATCTAGAGGAAAAACATGCTGAGAATAGGATTTGCAAGCTTTTTTTTTTTTTTTTTTATAAAAATACCCGTACGAAACTCGCATGTGTGAATTGCACGTGCGAGTTCGTACGCTGTGCGGGACGGAGCGTCGAGGGGGGAAAATAATCTCCCCCCCTCAACTTAGGTATCCAAACTTTAGGTATCCGGGGGTTCTGTGCCATTCCGGCGAGAGCGGTGGCCGGCTGATTTGACGACAACAGCAGGCGGTGGTAAGGGGGTGACGACGACGGGAGAGGGTCCAGAGTAGTCGCTCTAGTTAGGGTACGACGAGGCGAGGGCGACGCTACGGGAGTCGACGGCGACGACGATGAGAGGCAGAGAAGGTGGTGAGCGGGGGGAAGGATTAGGTGCGGCGGCGGCGGAAGGGGCACTGACAGGGAGAGGGAGAAGGGAGATGGAGGTCGAGAGAGGGAATTTCGGAGGAAGAAGAGAGAAGGAGGAGACGAAGAGAGCGAGGGCGGGAGAGAGACCGAAAAAAAAATCGGGAGAGGGAGTGCGAGACTCCCAAAAAATTTGCCCCATCCCGCCGCTCGTTAAATTAACGAGTCGGCTCGCGAGCCGACGAGCCGAACCTGGCTCTGCTCGAGCTCGGCTCATTAAACTAAACGAGCCCATTTCTGAGTTCGAGTTCGGCTCGAGCCAAACACCAGCCGGCTCAGTTCGAAGCCACCCCTACTTGTGAATGTTAGAGTGGTTTCGTCCACTCTTGTTAAAGTATCTGTTTTCTGCACCTAACAAATCGGTCTTTTGAGTTGTATTGGCTAGGCGTCTGGCTCAGAACTCTGAAACTAAGCGAGCTTGGGATAGAGTAATACTAGGATGGGTGACCTTGGGAAGTCTTATTGGCTGTAGTTCGCTAATGTTTTGAAGAGAATAACATAATTTAAAAAAAAAAAAAAACATAGACTAAAAGGAAATTGGTTATTATATTCTAGGAGATGAGGTTAACTAGTCCATCAAAGCTAGTATTTTTCAATCATAAGAGAATGGTGAATGAGACTTATTCCATGTGAATAAGGTTGTTTTCTCCTTCTCTAGTGAATGGAGGATAGTAGCCTCATGTGATCCATCCACAACCAAATCTCAACTCTTCCGTGATTAGAAAATTCTGAAAGAAAAAACAAAAAAGAATCAGTAAGAGAAAGCATGATCATTTATACATTTAATACATCTTCTAAAATATTTAAAAAAATTTCTCCGAGATAAGTCTGATTTTGGTTATCAAACAGGTTCCAAAAAGATGAGCTTCCCCTCTTCATAAAGAAGAATCCGAACACGATTCATTATCTCTCCAAATTAACAATCTGGTCAACGAAGAAACACTTGCATTATCTCCATTATCAGCATCTTGAGGGCCCACATTATCAATAACCACCTAATATGCCTCTAAACCCAACCGTTGAAGCCCACTTGTAGTCCATTTAGATACCCAAAGGAAAAACTGGACGGTCATAATTGAAAGCCCAAAAAGGAGCAAAGCTTACCCAGAACAGTGAGTCAAACTCACAGGCTTATAGCCTCGCCGCCTCCATTATGTGGGCCACAGGAAAATGGATCACTCCTGTCCCTTTCTATTAACAAAGAAAAAGAATTGGGCCTGATGATAATTATTCGCAGTGGAGAAGCGGAGGCCACGCAGAGTGCGTAACTCCCACGGCTTATTCTATCCAAAAAAATCTTCGAAAAAGCAAGAGAATGTTGTTCCATCCCACACAAAGCTGCTCCGATTCGCTGACGGGATCAATTAAGACTTATTAGACACTAAACGTGAAAGCTAATGACGCCAAATGGGCCCAGTTAACAGTCGGATTTCGAAAAACAATCAAATCAAAGGATCCGTTCGTTTGTACTAATGCTGCGAGTTACGGAAAACCAGATATGTAAAATGGCTTATTCTATCCAAAAAAATATTCGAAAAAAGCAACTGCTCTAAAAAATGCCTGATAGAAAAATAAAACCGCAAAGAAATCTTAATCTTTGAAGTGATTAACTGAATAATAAATCAGATATTTAATATTAGGTATTTTAAAACCAATATTTCTACATTAAATTGGGATTACCTCTGTTAGACTGTTCCGTCACTTCTGTCGAAGAAGATCAGTGAAGAAGAAAATTGGAGAGGAAGAAGATCAGAAAGGAATATCGAAGAAAAATGCTAAAATCGAATAAAAAACCAAAATTTACCACATATTGTAGTCCGATTTTTCTCGCCATCAATCGATTTTTTTTTTATCTTCCTGAACCCTAAATCTTCATTTTTATGATTCCTTGAAGTCTTGAACTCGAGCCCCAACTTGTTGCTGCCAAATCCCGACTTATTTTAACTCCAAACCCTTGGGCCCTTGTTAAGTAACAAGCTGAGTCACGAGCTTCTAAACCGAAACATGGTTCGCTCGAGCTGGAGATAAATCGAACTGAGCTGAGCTCAAGCCACTCACGAACTCACTCGGTTCGATATCACCCCTATGTGTAAATTTTGAATATAATATTTTATATTTTTATTAATAATTAGTATTTCCTCTAGGTAAAAATTAATGAAAAACTGTATAATTATATTGATTTTCAGGACTGTGTAAATTTAAATATTGGAGAAAAAAACAACACCGCATGTTAAAGATAAAAGAGTAAGTCATGGACTTATGCGGTAACGTTTTCCGGTTCGGAAACGGTTAAAACTAACCGAGCCCACGTGCAATCCCGCTGCTGTACGAAAACCAATGCTTTCCCACCGCACGAAACCCAAAAAGGACCACATGGTTCCCACACGCGATCTTTTTCCTGCTGACTCCCATCTCGCAGAGCGTGGCGTTGAGCCCACGGCCATGAGGCCAAAGCGGTATAAATACACTTCGGGGCTTCATGCAGATATGGCGGGTCGCGTAGTGTCTGAACTAGGAAATAGCTTCTACACTTCTAGACACTGCGATCGGAAGTGAAGCATGAAGCCTTCGAGGATTGCTCGTTGATCAGAGGATGTTGAACGCGTGAATATTTACTGTTTCTGAATATTTGATTCACGCTTTGCTGGTTATCGAAAGGTGATTTTGGTTTATTTCCTATTCCTTGCCTATCGAGCTTTTTGGTTGTTGTTTTTTTTTTTTCATTTTTTTCGTTACATCTTTTTAGTTCTTTTGATATTTGTTTGCTATCGGCTGTTTAGGTTTCCTTTTCTCGATTTAGATTTGCTGGTTTCGAAAGGCTCGTGTTTCTCTAACTAATATGATTTTCCTGTTCTGTTTCATGTATTTACAAAATTGTTGTGGTTAACGGAGTTGATTTGCATGTGATTTTTGTTCAGAAATAAATCCTGTGTTTGGTTTCAGTTGGCTACGTTATTTTATTTCGTAGAATTTTTAGTAATTACTCGATTTAAGTCATGGATAGGTGTGGCGATGCACTCTTCATTTTTATGAGCTATTTGATATCTTAAAGTTTTAAATTTTTTTTAATTTTTCTTTTGTTCCATTTTTTACAGTGCTTAGTCCTTTAAATAGTTCAACCGAAAAGTGGTAAGATGGCTGTTAACGGAGCAACCACGCAAGGACAATTTATACTAGGCAATGGAAGTCGGAGCCTCTCGAATGTACCTCTCATGGATTCTGTTGATACTGATCAAGTTATTGTTCCTGAAGTGAGTATTTTGTGCTTCATACTATTTTATAATTTTGTTGTCTTCATATAATTGAGAAGTGGTACAGAGTATTGCTTTTTCATAGGTTTAAAATCCAACAAACAATGTCTATTAGGATACAGTTGTTTTGATCGGCCTTTATGGGGATAGGGCATGGCTACTAAATTCTAGTAAAATCCTCATGCGAAAAACTTTTAGCACTGCAAATTATTCATACGATTAAATGGTCTGTTTTGTCACTTCTGCAGAAGAAGAGCTGGAAAAACTTGTTTGCATATACGGGCCCTGGATTTCTTGTGTCTATTGCTTACATTGACCCAGGAAATTGTAAGATTTAGTAGAATTTTTCTTTTCTTTCCATATTTCTTTTGCTTACTCTTTCATGTGTTTAGTGAAAGGTTCTGCATGTCTTAACTTTATATTCTTGTCATGCATGTGCGCTTTCCAGTTGAGACTGATTTACAGTCTGGAGCTAAGTATAAGTATGAGGTGTGTGATTTGCCTCTTTCTTTGATTTTTCTTGGTCAAGAGTTGGCTTGTACTTTATAAGGTTAGGCATATTGCCTTCACATATAATGTTCTAATAAAAGCATGCTTCTTTGGTTCAGTTGTTATGGGTCATACTCGTTGCTTCATGTGCTGCTCTTGTCATTCAGTCACTTGCAGCCAACCTAGGGGTTGTGACAGGTTTGCAGTTTCATCCTGGAGAAATGCTTGTATGACTTATTGGCATTCTCTGTGTGTGAAAGTTGTCCTTACCAAGTAAGGAAATAATGACCATGTGTTGTTATTCTCTACAGGGAAGCATTTATCAGAGCACTGTAGAGCAGAATATCCAAAGGTGCCGAACTTCCTATTGTGGGTGATTGCTGAAATTGCAATAGTTGCCTGTGACATTCCTGAGGGTACTAATTCCTCCTACTAGTGTGGATACCTTGTTTCATGCATTCACATAAACCACCAAAGAAGCTTCAATTTCAAGGAGATGCTAAGCATTACTCTTCTATGAGAATTTGACCTTTCTTTATGCAGACAATGTCTAATTTTGACTCTAATAGTTCAGGTTCAGAGGAATCCATTCAGAATATCATATTTTGATAAATGAGATCTCATGGTTAATTCATACCAAATTTAACTCATGCCTTGTTTATATGCAGAGAATAATCAGAACCACATTGAATTTCGTAACATTAATTCGTTTTTGTATACCTAATTGCTTTTTTAGATTTGAGAAATACTGGTCATGTCTTAACAGAATGTTTTCTGGTTAAAAAATGTGATATTTATCAATCATTACATAAATCCTCTGGTTATGCAAGATGGCACCTAAACTGTATGTGTAACTGAATCTTCAAATGACTCAATCAATATGTTTATTGAAGCTGACCATGATCACATAAGTCAATATGTTGATATGAAGCCTTATCATTTGATTGAAGGGGAAAATATTTTGAACTCCTATCGTTAGATACTCCCGTTAATTCATTGACATAAAATAGTTTTATGTAAATGGACTCCCTGTATTTTTTTTGGCAGCTGATTTCCACAAGTTTATATCCATGTTGAATGTTTGATTTTCCCTTTGTAGTGATCGGGACAGCATTTGCATTGAATATGCTATTCAACATCCCTGTTTGGTGTGGTGTTCTTCTCACAGGGTTTAGTACTCTGATACTTCTAGCATTGCAGCAATATGGGGTAAAGAACAATATAATTGCAGATAAAAAACCTTAATAGACATTTATGAAACCTTATTTTATCTTTGTTTTGAATAAATATCAAGTTATTTCTTACTCAGAAGAAAATCTTACACAATTTATAAAATTTGTACAGGTTCGGAAACTTGAATTTTTTATTGCCCTTCTGGTATTTACAATGGCTGCCTGTTTCTTTGTGGAATTTGGTTTTGCAAAACCCAGTTCCTCGGAAGTTCTGAAGGGACTTTTTGTGCCCCAACTCAAAGGAAATGGAGCCACTGGTCTTGCAATCTCACTTCTTGGTGCCATGGTCATGCCGTAAGATTTCTTAACTACCTTCCTGCTTCACCACCTTCCATCCCATCCTTGTAAATAGCAGATCTGATGGAATTATCTTCTGTTATTTACTTTGTGTGCTTTCTGCAGGCACAACTTATTCCTTCATTCAGCTCTTGTGCTTTCTAGGAAAATACCTCGATCAGTCCATGGAATCAAAGTAAAAAACAAAACCAATTTTCTCTTGTTGTGCATTGAAAGTGCTTAAATGACTGACTCTGCAAAAGATTCACAACATTTTAGGCGGCTACTAGTGTGACTGGTGTCTATTGTGATAGTATCAATCTCAAAAAAGGATTATGTCTCAGAGAGTCATTTGAGTATTTAATACAGGAATGGATTTTATAGCTAAATGAATAATAATATATTATTCAATTCAAGCAATGTTTTGTGCAGATTGTTTCCGCCATACTATCAGTTTTTGTTGTTGAAGCTTGTCATTGTGATGCATAATCTCATTGTACTCCTCTCTAATCTTCAGTTGTTATTCAATGATATAGGAGGCATGCAGGTATTATACCATAGAGAGTGCTTTTGCCCTCACAGTGGCGTTTCTCATCAATGTGTCAGTTATTTCTGTAAGTGGTGCTGTTTGTTACTCTTCAAATTTGAATCCGGAAGATAAGAGGAACTGCAGTGACCTAGATTTGAACAAAGCTTCATTTTTACTCAAGGTATGTGTTTCATTTTGAAAGTTCATTCGTTTATTTCTAACAGTTTTTAACAATAAATATAATTTTTTTTACTGTAGAACGTTTTAGGCAATTGGAGCTCAAAGCTTTTTGCAATTGCCCTGTTAGCATCTGGTCAAAGTTCTACAATAACAGGAACCTATGCCGGGCAATATGTTATGCAGGTACTATTAATTGTTTATATTACTGCAGATTTGAAAATTGGCTCATTTACGCAACCTTTTGATCTCAGTGATTTATCACTTGACTTCTAATTTGTATTACCCCATATCCTTGCACTGTGAAATTTTCTAAATTTGTGTTTTACTTGTAGGGGTTTTTGGATCTGCGTCTAAAGCCTTGGATACGAAATCTTTTGACCCGTTCCTTAGCAATAGTTCCTAGTTTGATTGTTGCCTTGATTGGTGGTTCTTCTGGAGCTGGGAAGTTGATTATTATTGCCTCGGTACTTCATACCTAATTCTCCATTTATTCCCATACTTCTCTGATGTGATTACTTAAGATGGAGACTATGGATTAAGCCTTGTAAAAGCCACTTGACATAAAAAAAAAAAAAAAAACTGCAACAGATGTGCTTTTGATTCCAATTTTCTTTCTTCTGCCATGGTGAGGTTTCTAATTTCCAACAAAAAACCAGCCACCAGTTGAATTATGTCCTCTTAAAAGTACTTTCTACTCAGATAACTGGCATTTTCACTAACCTGACCTTCTAAGCTTGAAAAGTAACCATGTATCTGATATATATGTGTGTGTGTATATATATATATATTTTGGTTGTCGAAGACTGCAGTAATATATGAGCCAGGTAAAATGCATCATAAGTCAATAATGAAGATCAGTCTACAGTAATTGATTTTGTTTTGCAGATGATTCTGTCATTTGAACTGCCATTTGCTCTCATTCCACTTCTCAAGTTTACCAGCAGCAAAACGAAAATGGGATCCCATGTTAACTCTAAAAAGGTGGGATTTGTAGATAAGTTCTTGTTCTCTATTTTGTGAACAACTGCTTACATTTCAAATTTTAACAGATCTCGGCAATCACATGGGTGATAGGATTGTTAATCATGGGTATTAATATCTATTACATAGTGACCAGCTTCATCAAGCTCCTCCTAAATAGTGGACTGCAGACGGTGGTTGCAGTTTTTGCAGGAATATTTGGTTTTTCAGGATTGTTGCTATATATGGCTGGGATAGTATACCTAGTTGCTCGAAAAAATAAAGAAATCACTCCCTTATTGGCCATGGAGCAAGCAGAGATTGGACAAATGTGCAATAACTCCAACGACCAAACGGCCATTCACCATAGAGAGGATATTGTAAGTATGCAATTGCCACCAACAAGACCAGTCGCAGATCTAGAGTGACTAGAATCTCTCATACTAATCTTAGTAGAAGATATTGTAGGTTTACAGCTAGAGTTCTCATCAATTTTCAGTTTTATTCCTCAACTTCTTTATCTGCAGTTCCAAATTTGCCTTAGCTCATTTTCGTTAACTTCAACATTACCAGAAAAAGAAAATAGTTTACATACCCCGTTTGGTTTCAAATTTTTGTTCTTCATTGGGGTTTGAGGTTGGACTGGTTCAACTGGGTTGAATCGGAATTGTACCCTTGCCAGGTCTTTTATTACACATACAAAGTGCTTAAGCATCTCTTATGAGCATCGCAAGGCTAAAAACCACTATGTTATATTGACCAAGACAGATTGACGGAAACCCTAGAAATCTGGATGAGTCAAGCAACGCTAAGGATATGATTATAGTGAAATAAATGTAGAATTTCAATTGACTGTCATGATGATGACCAGGTAATTGAAATAACTGCTCTAGTGGAGATCCAGAATGGTGAAAGTTGGTATAGTCATACAAGTGTAAGTATAAGATGTTGAAAAACAATTTACTTTTAAAGAGTCAAGCACAAGACGTCTCAATGAGTCAGACAACACTAGTTTGATTATCTTTCAAGTATCACGATGATCACCCACTTTGATAGTGAAGTTGCTCCTACGAGTGGAACATCTTGTAGCAACAGCTTAAATGGGGAATCATAACATTAGTGGTGGAGTCTGGCCTCAGCCCCGCCTTGTTCAACCTTAATGCTGAGTTGAGAGTTGAGAGTTGAGAGTTGACTCAGTGAATCATAACAAGATGCAGCCATAGGTACAGCAAAAACCAAAAACGTAACTGCTCACGGTTATGTTATGTAAGATGGAGGCAAAGTAATTGACGGTTGACGGAAGCAACTGTAACGGCCAACCTGTGTCTCTTTATTAATGATTAGGGGCCGTTAGGAATGGAAATGGTGTCTTCCCATAATGCTTCTTCCACAAATACAGTCTCCACTCTTCATGCTCGCCATCAGCAAAGACCGTGGTGGGACCCTCTCTCCAATAAAAGTGCTAAATTAGTTTTTAATCACTTACTTATTACTTTAGTTTTATTTTTTTATAGAATTATTTTATTTTTAGTATCTCCATAACTAATTTTTTCATTGTTTCCTATGGCTGCATAAAGCAAAAAAACAAAAACTCATTAAAAAGATTTTTCAATAAAAGTTTTTTAATAAAAAAATTAATCAAAAGGCAAATAATTTTTCTGCCATTTTATTTTTTCCGAAAAAACTCTAAATAAAAAGCTTAGTTGATCAAACTGAAGCTCTTGTTTGTTCACAAAAAACACAAAGCTTTGGAAAAATTCAACTGAAAAAAGTAACTGAGTTGGAATCAATTGAAAATTATTATAAAACAGTAGAATTATTGCAACAGTTCATGCCTTGGTCCCCTTGACTTTCGATTCTCATGTTAAAAAAAAAAAAAAACTCTAGGATTTAAGAGCCGAACCAAAGATTTGGACTCAAGACTAAGGGCCTATTTGGAACCAAAAGAAAAGAAAATGAGAGAGAAATGTATTTAATGTTGTGTGGCAGTAGAGAATCATGGAGAAAAAAGAAAATCATTTTCTCTCTTAGTTAATAAATTTTTTCTCACAAAATGATGAAATTTAGGAAAAAAGAAAAGGAAATTTAAGAAAAAAAATTAATCATCAAAATTTTAAAATATTACTATATTTTTTCATTTCCCCATGTATCCTAACAAGAGAAACTATATTTCTCTTTCATTATCTCTTCGACAACCAAACAAGATTAATTTTTTTTTCTTTTCTTGTCTTTTATCTTTATCTTTTTTTTTATTCATTTTCTTTTCTCTCCCAAACACAACCACCCACCCACCCATGAGGCCATCACTCAATTCAAAATAATCCTAATTCGCAGAATTTACTATAAACACAACCCCAACAAAACTTATCTCGTCCACGAGAATTAAAATGACCCTATTGGGTCGAATGCCCTATCCCAAAATGATTAATCATCTTAGCAAACTTTTTTTCCTACTATTAAACTCAAGATCTTTTATCTCACTAATCCATGTGGAACTATTCCTTAACACTCTGCCTAACGTATAGGCCCTCTTGTTTTTGTGGCTTTATATGTGGATAATTTGGGTGGAAACCACATATGAGTACCTGATCTAATACCATGTTAAATTGGGTCCAAGGCTTTAATAAACTCAATATCTTGGGAAACCTCTTCTGCTAACTAATAAACTCAATAACCTTTTATCTCACTAATCCATAGGATTCTTCACAACACACACACACACACATAACCAAATCAATAGGAATAGGTTGCTACTATTTTTAGTAAAATGAAGATAGTCTCGTGAAATGGTTAGAGAACCCATTGTTATGGAGAATAAAATTAAGACCTAAAATAAAGTCTACTTTAAGTTTTACGTCTTGAATCCAAGTAAGAGGAAAAGGATAAGTACTGGAAAAGGAAGAGCAATTGTTATAGAACTGTATCTTAGCAATGTCTACATAAGTTGTATAAGGATTATAAGTACCATCTAATTGTTGACTCATAACTTGTTAGAGGTTTGCTTATTATATTTGGCTGGGACAAGTTTTTTATGTATAATACATTTGGTACATCCTGAATCTACAAGAGCATCTAAGGTAATATCAAATTTATCTGGAAAAACAATCTTAGCTCGTACAATTATACTAGTAATGTCTTGATTGCAAACATATGATGTCTCAGGTTCGTCTAATCCTACAGTAATGCCATCGTAGGAGTCTTTTTTCTAAAGTGTCTATCCTGTGTTTTAACAGGCTAATTTCTGCTTCATAATTTTCTATTTTTCTAGATATAATTTCTAATCTGGTAGTACTGATCTTGTTATGTAAGGTATTATCCTTTGGTGTTATGCCCAAGATTTTTAAGCAGGGTATACAGGCATCTATAAAACATAAATTACATTTAGCTCTATTTTTCTTACTAGGGTATCAATTACATCTAAAACAGGGATTACTATCAAGGCATGTTTGCCATGACCAAGTATGTTGACATTCTAAATTAACATCCATAAGTTCACAAGATAATTCAGTATTAGGATCTATAATTAATTCATCATCTGAATCTGATTGTTCTTGTAACATATTTTCTATACTGACTATACTATAAATTGATTCTGTATCAGACATATATTCATCTACTTCTATTAAGTCTTGTTGAACATTTTCAACTAAGGAGGATCTTCTAGAATTTATATTTTGCCTTTTTGGACAAGTATTTGCTAAATGTTCTAATTGACCACATATATTACAAGTAAGTTTATTTTTATAAGTCATTTTTGGGTTAAATCTTCTTACATGTCTATCTCGATTTAAATATGGTTTTCTACTTTTTGATCTTCTAATAAAATATCCTTTTTTATAGAATTTTTTATGCTTTCTAAGTTTATCGACTGAGTCTTTCAGGCCATAAGCTTGAGTAGTATATATCTGTTTACAAAAACCGAAGTCATCACCTTTAAGTTGTCTTTGTATTTGAATATCAGTAAATTTTTCTTGTAAAATAGTCATTATAAATTTAGTCCTCTGTCCTATAGAGTAAGCAAGTCCAGGATTGCTTTCTTCTAAGGATTGCCATTTATCATAAACTTCTTTTCCTAAAGCTCCTGGAAGTTTTCTAAAAAATTTTGTACCTAAATCTTTATTAAAAGCATTTCCTGAGATACAAGTATAATAAAAATAATATTGTAAATTTTTTTTAACATATTTATAATTATAAAGACTAAGTTGTTCTAAATATACTACTACATCTTTCTGGAGTGTCATAAATCATGAGTTAGGATCATCTCCTATTACTAGATGATAAATTTTATTTACAAAATTATACGGGTTAGATCCGAAGTTCATTAGACAACCAAATTCTTCCTGATTTTCTCTCTTATAAGTTTCCCATAGAGTTTTTACATTTTCTCCTAAAAATGTTTCTAAATACCTATACATTTCTTCTGGATCTTGGGTTTGAAAATTTTGTATATAATCTAATACTAGATTTTTCCAAATATCTAAAACTATAGTCCATTCTTGGGGATCATGGGCTGATAAATTGAGAATTTTCCCTTTTCCCAATTCTTGAAATTTTATGGGTCTTTCTACTTCTTTGCTTTTTCCTTTTGGCGTAACTTTGTAAGGAAATTCTACTGGTTGTGTATAAGGATATCTAGGCATGTTTCCTGACGTAAATACTTGTGGTGTAGGAGTTCTAACATAACTACTACCAGGCATTCTTACGGAGCTTTCTGCATGCATAAAATCCTTTAGACTAATATTTTCTTCATTTGCCTGTTCTGCTTCAGGTTCTAAAGGCATTGTACCTATCCTAATATTTCTATCCTGGTCATAATAAAGATATTCTTCTTCTTTTATTGTTTTATTTTTTATTAGTTCTTCTTCTAGATGTAATAATTCTCTTTCAATTAATTCAAGCATAAGTTCTTTAGGATAAATGATTTTATCTTGTTCTATTTCTATATTAACTAAGCCATAGTCCTCACTGGCAACAGATTTTGTTTCTTCTGATATTTTTTGTTCATAATTATTAAATCTAATATTTATATTTCATTTTGTGTTTGTGTACATTATGCTTTCTTCTGGACTAATTACCTTTTCTTTTCTAAATTTTAAGTTCCAATCTAATCCAGCTAAGTCTTCAGGAGAATATTTTATTAATTTTATTCTTTTATTACCTATAAGGTTAACTACATCATCTATTTTAACTTTAAATTTAGTAGTACTAGAAGTCGTACATCTTCCTAAAAATCCTATGCATAACAACAAATTATTTCCTATGAAGGATTCATATCCTTTTGTCTGGATTCCAATCTTAATATACCTTTTAAAATCATTTATTCCAATAAGAAAATCTGGTGAACAATAAAAGATTCTGCCATTCATGTTCATATCTACTTCTGTAATTCCTAACATGGCTTTTTTAGGATTTGCCCATCTATCATCATAAATATTGAACAATGTTTTGGTACCTAAATGTTTTCTACCTAATCCTTTCACTCCTATTACTATTAAACCTAAACGAACTGAGTTATATATGTTTTTAATCTGTTTAAAAGCTTGTTCTGCTATTAAATTAAGATTAACAGAATCTTGTCCTACACAACTAATTTGGATTTCCCTATACTGTCTAAATAATCATGTATTGAAATTTAGAGGTCCTATTCTGTAAAGTTGTTTTGGATTTAAAAGACTTAACTGATTATTACTAAATAATGTAATATCTTGATCTACGTCTATAATTTCATCTAATTGTATATCCCTTTGGTCTATACTCCTTCCTGTTAATCTTTCAATAATATTAAGAGATCTATAAGAACTCCCTAGTTCTTAGATGGTCCTTTCACATTCCTGTGAAAGAGCCATGGGTTTTTAGGTTTTTCTGTTTTAGGTTGATTCATTCTAATTCATTTTAGTTTCTGAGTTATTTGGTCTATTTCTTTATCAATATTTTGTTGTTGTCCCTTGCTAGTTTTTAAATAATCAGTGTTTTTGAGTAACCTATCTGTTTTTATTTTAAGGTGCCTAAGTTCTTCTAATATCTTAATATTTGTTTGTTCTAATTCTAATATTTTTAACTGTAAATTTTGGGAAAGATTTATTAACAAATCTACTAATGTATTAAGTTGGGAATTATTTTTGAGGAGTAAATGTTCTTCTAAATTAAAATAACAGGTAAAGGTAGAATTACCTATATATTTTGTTTCTACCTTAGCAGGTATTCTGAAGTCTAAGTAATCTATTCTTTTATGTGATTCTAGGTCTTCTGGTTCTGATACCAAATCTGGGGGGTACTATAATTCTTGGATTATTATAAACCTAGAAAGCAAATGGATAATCTTCATTGACGATGGGGCCCAAAGAGCTCCCGGATGAAGAATCCAGAGTTTTCAAAAGAAGGCTAAGGTTGTCTATAAATAGCCATTTGTACAAAGCAGAAGATATGAATGAAAATCTAGAGTTTCAGACTACTTTGCTTCAATCTCTCCATGACTCTCTTCTTCAAGAACCAACTCCTAATCTAATTTCTTCAACCAAGCTGTTCTCAAGTAAGCTCTTTATTTAACAGTATTTTATTATACCTTAGGAGTCTCCCCGAAGGGCAACTCTAAACCTCTTTCTGTTTAGATCTATGTTGTTTCCCTGATACGAGGTTTATGCTAAGCATTGCATAAAAGCATTGTGGTATTCCTCAGATGTTGCATGGTCATGAGTCTCTTGTTTTTGCCCACTTGTGCCAATGGAGGCTTTAGGGCTTTTGGTTCTTGAGATAGAGAAGGAGCTCGTGGTAGAAGCAAATTTCTATTTGCTAGGAAACCACACAAGTCGCTTTGTCTTAGATTCTTCATACCTGAGGAAAGAGTTATAAAGATCGAAACAGTAAAGGTTTAGGACTTGGTTGAAAATAGCTAAAAACAAAATTACAAAGTCATGGTTTTCTAAAACCTTGGGCTAAAAGTACAACTTTACAAAAGTCCTAGTTTCTAAAACCAGGGGCTACTTTACAGGTGTGTGGCTAAATATAAAAAGTACATCTTTTTACAATGTCAAAAACCATGTGTTAAGAAAACAAGGAGAATCTTGAAAACTTGTGCTGGAATTGTCTTCTCAAACCGTGTGCTAAAACCATGGGCTGGAAAACTGAGTGCTGAAACCACTTGAATTATAGTCTTTTGTCTTTTCTAATTATTCTTTGATGTCTTTTTAGAAAAAATCTTCTTTTTTAAATTAGTCTTCTCAATGCTTTTATCTGTTTTCCATCCAAAGTTGTCGAGTTGTGGATGGCTTCTGAGTCAAAGTCAAATTCTTCGTCTTCTTCTTGTGAATAGCACTGAATAGTCTAAGTACCAATTCCTGTAGATCCAATTTTATTAGATGTTTCTGAATCCAGCTTCATAACTTTGTTCTTGAAGATATTCTTGGAAGTATTCTTTCATCATTCTTTTTATCTCTTTCGGGTCTGTCTGTTGTTGATCTTTCTTTTTATCATCTGACATTTTTGGCAAATGTCCAGCCATCAACGGATTTGTTTTGTCTTTACTAGCTACTATTTGAGCTAGACTAGCTAGTGAATTACCCTCACTAGTAGGTATCTGGGTAGAAAATGTACCTGTCAAGCGTGCCTTAAGCTGGCGATTTTCTTCTTCCAAAGTGTTAATATATTCTTTCTGGAAATCATTCTTTTCTATGAGTAACCTTCTTTTTTCATTTAATCTCTGGATAGTCTTGGATAAAGCCTCACAATGCTCATAGAAAATAATCTTTGTAGGAGTGTCTTTGGCGACTCCATAAGACACTTGGTCTTCTTTCATGAATCTTAAGGAAGGGGCTATGTAGTAATTAGTACCAATAGTTAATTTGGCTGCTTCTAAGGCTTCCTGTAAGTTATTAAATCTTTGATAAACAGATCTTTGAAAATCTTGGATACTTGCTGCTACTTCTGTCCAGGAATGGAAAACTCCTGGAGTTTTGCCTTTAAAAACTACATAAAAATTGAAACGTTTCTTTTTCTAATAAAAATATTCAGATAGACTATTAATACTAGCTAGAAAATATTTTTGGTCATTAGGAATTCTTTGGTAAGCAAGCCATAAATTATCTAATAAGCATTGCTCTTCTTTTCCAACAGAAATATGAGGTAAAGTCTTTAATGTAATATTAGATCTAGGAAAAACTACTAACTTCTGATTACCAAAATTTAAGAATTCTTGACCATAATTATTAAATCTGGAGGAAGATGGTCTTGAGGACATCTGGTCTGGAGGATCCATCTGTTCAATTAACAATGGAAGAATAAAAAAATCTTCAACTTAATGTATCGGCAAGACTATTATTTTTACCTTTAATATGTTCAAATTCTACCTTATATCCATTTCATGTAATTATATCTACAAGGTTTAACCATCTTCTTCTGCTTATCTTATTTTCTTTGCTTCTTTGAAAATATTTTACTATTGCTTCGCAATCAGTTCTTAATGTAAATTCATTTTAACTAATAATAAAAAGTCTAAATGCTTCTAAGAAATAAATAATTGCTAAAAATTTTGCATCTATACTACTCATATTTCCTTTTTCTTTTATTTTTCCACTAGTATAGCTATAGATTCTTTCCTCATCTTTCTTTTTGGTAAGATAATCATTAGTTTCAATTATAAGATAATCAGAATCTAGGGGCATCTGTAATTTGGATAAATTTTGAATTTTTTCTTTTACTTTTTTAACTAAGTTTTTATCTTCTTGATTAAAAAATCTTTGGTCATTGGTTGATGTTTTACCAGATAATGGTCCTATTAGTTTACCTATATCTTTTATGAATGGTCTAGCATAATTTACTAATCCTAAGAATCTTTGAAGTTGTTTTGTATCTGAAAGGCCATCAAGCATTTCAAGGATTTTCTTAGAAATATGGTCTTTTGTAATTCTATTTGACCTTGCCCTATATTGACTCCAAGGAATTTTATATATTCCTTAAATAATTCTGCCTTTGTTTTACTAATAATGATTCCTTCTTTCATAAATTCAGCAAGAACTAATTGAAGATAACCAATATGTTCTTCTATCACTTTACTAAAAATTAAAATATCATCTATATAAACTAAAACAAATGTATCATATTTTCCAAATATGTTATCCATTTTCTGTTTCATAAATTCAGCAAGAACTAATTGAAGATGACCAATATGTTCTTCTATCGTTTTACTAAAAATTAAAATATCATCTAGATAAACTAAAACAAATGTATCATATTTTCCAAATATGTTATCCATTTTTCTTTGAAATATTGCAGGTGCATTTTTTAATCCAAGAGGCATACTGACCATTCAAAATGACCTTCAGGACAGGTAAAGGTTGTCCATTCTATACTATCAGGGTGCATTTTAACTTGCCAAAATCCTGATTTACAATCAAATTTACTATAAACTTTTTTGTCTTGAATTCTATTTGTTAGCTGAGTTTTATCCGGAATATTATAACTATCTATAACTGTGTTATCATTTAGTCTCTTATAATTAATTACCATTCTAGATTTTCCTCTAACTTGTTCACTGTGTTTTCTTACAATAAAAGTTGCTGATCTATGAGAGCTTATAGATTTTCTAATGATTCCTAAGTTTAATAATTCAGTTATGTGTTTTTTAAAATCTTCTTTATCTATATTAGTAGCTTTTATTCTAACCGGTCTAATTTATCTATAATTTGTTGAAGATTGCATTTATATTTATGGTTAATATTAATGATTTCTAAATAAAGTTTTTCTGTGTCTAAGAACGAAGATTCAGAATCTAATATGCGTTCTATCCATTCTTCAACATCTTCTTCATCTTCTGATGGTGGGAGGAAGTGATGGTGGGAGAGAGAGAGAGAGAGAGAGAGAGAGAGAGAGAGGTATGAACGCTATCTTTTGAATTACTGACTCATAATCGAAGAGTATAAAAAGGCCTCGGGTTTCAAAGAAAACAAGAAAGATTAGGAATCCAAGAAAGATGAGGGCGAGGACGGAGGCCTACCTTGTTCTTTTCTTATCTCTTCCACTTCTGGGCTGCTTCGGCGCTGCTTCTCGGGGAGACCCAGTCGGGCACGGTTACAACCTCCGATCAGTCGAGGTTCAACCTTCTGGCAAGTCGTTGACCGCCGATCTCCGCCTCATCCAGCCGACGGCCACTTACGGCCACGATGTCCCCCGTCTCCAGCTCTACGCCAGGTGAGAAAAGATAACACTTTCTGTTTACTGTAACTCTTGATGAAAAAAAATGAAAGAGGATATATCTATTATGTGGAAGATCTGTCACAGAGATTGATGAGGAAGAAGCCCCAATGTCAGGTGTGGAGATCATTATCTGATCAAACAGTTCGGGTTGAACTTGCTTTTTTCTGGTTTGCTGAACGAATCAGTTAGATTGTAATACGAATTTCGTCTGTGATCGGAAAAATCGGTTCGATCATATTATTCGAACGCTGTTGGTTTCGCCGGCTTGCTGGAGTTTATAATCCGATTTTCGAAATCGGATTATATTCTAGTATCATTTAGACTGTTTTGATTGGCTGCTTCTCTCCACATCAAACAAGTCAATGGAAACATATGGTCCATGGCTGAGGCTGAGAGAGTGAGTCCACTTGATAAAACAGAAAGTATGTGAAATGTCTATAATATTCCCTATCAGTATTCATAATACCCCATGCCACTGCCAGTATTTAGTGGGGTAGTACTGTCTTTTTACGAGATTTAATTACGGCTTTCGCATACAGCTTCGAGACGAAAGAGACGCTGAGAGTGAAAATCAGCGACGCCGATCACCTCAGATGGGAGGTGCCGGAAGATATCATTCCCCGGTCAGTCGCCACTCCCCGTAAGCTGGACTTGAGTGACCGGCAGTTCCTGATGGACAACCAAAAGGTCTCCTCCGACAAGACGTATACCCTCTCCGTTCCGGGCGCCGACCTCAGCTTCACCCTCCGCGCCTCCTCTCCCTTCGGGTTCTCCATCTCTCGTCTCTCCACCGGGGAGACCCTCTTCGGCACTTCGCCGGAGAATTCGAGCGCCGGCCTCGTCTTCAAGGACCAGTACCTCGAGATCTCGACAGCGCTGCCGGCGGAGAGGGCGTCATTGTACGGCCTGGGAGAGCACACCAAAAAGACGCTCCGGTTGGCGCATAAGCAGACGCTCACCATGTGGGCAGCTGACATTGCGAGCTTCAACCTCGACCTCAATCTCTACGGTTCCCATCCCTTCTACATCGATGTACGGGCGCCTAGCGGCGATACTCACGGAGTTCTGTTGCTTAACAGTAACGGCATGGACGTTGAGTATGGCGGATCGTACGTGACTTACAAGGTCATCGGAGGCGTACTGGATTTTTATTTCTTCGCCGGACCGACGCCGGAATCCGTCCTCGGACAGTATACCGAGCTCATTGGTCGGCCAGCTCCAATGCCGTACTGGTCTTTCGGTAAGTTAACGGACTTGATTCCCAGTCCATTATTCTGTCTTCTTCTTGTGTCCTCCAAAGGTTAGATCATCAACTCAACAACCCATCTCTGCCTCTGGATGTGTGGAAGGATTTCACCAGTGCCGGTATGGATACAAGAACATAGCTGATCTCGAAGGCGTGGTGGCCGGATACGCTAAAGCCGGAATTCCTCTGGAAGTCATGTGGACGGATATTGATCATATGGACGCTTACAAGGATTTCACTCTCGACCCTGTCAACTTTCCACCAGTCAGAATGAAGAAATTTGTCGATAGGCTTCATCAAAATGGGCAAAAATATGTACTCATCCTCGATCCGGGTAAAACAATTTTGCTATAGATCACTTGCAAACACTCCACAACTGTAAGTTAATTACCTTGGGTAGGGATCAACTCTGAACAAAATAAATTACAGGAATCAGTGTGAACACCACGTACGGTACATTTTTGCGAGGGAAGGAAGCGGATGTGTTCATAAAAAGGAGTGGGAGCCCTTACCTTGGAGAAGTCTGGCCGGGAAAGGTCTACTTCCCGGATTTTCTAAACCCGGCCGCCGTAGAATTCTGGAAGCGCGAAATCGACAAATTCAGGAAGGTGCTCCCCTTCGACGGGCTGTGGATCGACATGAACGAAGTCTCAAACTTCATCTCCTCGCCTCCGTTGGGGAACTCCGCCCAGGACAACCCTCCTTACAAGATCAACAACTCCGGTGCTCGCCGACCCATCATCGAACGAACGGTCCCTGCTTCTGCTGTTCATTTCGGCGGCGTCTTGGAATACAACGTACACAACCTCTACGGATTTCTGGAATCAAGGGCAACCCAGAAAGCTCTGATTCAGGTAACTGGTAAAAGGGCGTTTGTGCTCAGCCGGTCCACGTTCGTGGGGTCCGGGAAGTATACGGCTCACTGGACGGGCGACAACGCGGCAACTTGGGACGATCTCGCCTACTCGATTTCTTCCGTTTTGAACTCGGGTATGTATGGGATTCCGATGGTCGGAGCTGACATCTGCGGATTCGCCAGAGATACCACGGAGGAGCTCTGTGCGAGATGGATCCAGGTACATGACTTCTAACTTCAACAGCAATCTTAGGTGGGTGGACGCGTCTATGCACACGCTGCTGGAGAAAACGAAATGAGGGTACATCAATCAATGGCAAGGACTTCCTGGGCCAATCAGGGTTTGCATATGTTAGGTTAAATTGAGAAGCTACCCAATTAAAAAAAAAAACGATTTGGTGCAATAGCCATTAATCATGATCGCACCAAAGAGATCAGCTCTCTTAATCCCTCAAACAAACTGGATCCAAAAATTAATATTATTTACTGTTGTACTGCAGTTGGGGGCTTTTTATCCTTTTGCAAGAGATCATTCAGACAAGGGATCCATACGACAAGAGCTCTATCTCTGGAACTCAGTTGCCTCATCAGCTAAGAAGGCACTAGGCCTCCGGTACCAGCTACTACCTTACTTCTACACACTAATGTATGAAGCACACACTAGTGGGATCCCCATGGCGAGGCCATTGTTCTTCTCCTTCCCAGAAGATCCAAATACTCACGGGATCAGCTCTCAGTTCCTGATCGGGAAAGGCATAATGGTATCACCAGTCCTGGAGCAAGGAGCAGTCACCGTAAACGCATACTTTCCTGCAGGGAATTGGTTCAATCTCTTCAACTACTCCCAATTGGTGAGTGTGAATTCAGGCACATTTGTTACTTTAGATGCACCAGCAGACACCATAAATGTTCACGTTAGGGGAGGCAATGTGCTCCCCATGCAAGAGAGCGCCATGACCACAAAAGATGCACGGAAGTCTGGGTTCCATCTTGTAGTGGTGCTAGATCAAGGTGGAGCAGCCACAGGGGAGGTATTCCTGGATGACGGAGAGGAGATTGAGATGGGTAGAGATGGAGGCAAATGGAGCATGGTCAAGTTTTATGGTAAAGGTAAGGGTTTAGAGGTTAGCGTGAGGTCAGAGGTCATGAACGGCAAATATGCTGTGACTCAGAAATGGACAGTACATAAAGTGACCTTTCTGGGCGTGAAGACGAAGTCAGGAGCCCCGAAGGTCATCTTGCATGGAAATCAGACGAGCTTCATAGGGAGATCACTTGTTACCAAAGTTCAAGGCCAGAATGAAAAGTTCGCAGTTGTAGAGGTTTCTGGGTTGCGGATTCTCATAGGAGAGGAGTTCAGCCTGATATTAACATTTAGCCCACAATAAGTGCCCATTAGGGGCAATTGGCAACGCAGGTTGCATAGTAAATTACAAGATATAATAAAGAAGTTCCTCGGTTTCTCAAGGTGGAAGACGAGTTCAGTTTGCTGGCAACAGCTTCGTTCTGTAAGTTACGCAAGCAGAAGATGTTATATGTATCAGCCAGGTTTGTTCCCCGGTGAAAGTGGCCATACGTTTAGACATACAAAGCTTGGAATAAGCTTTCAGGCTTTGCTGAATATATGTATTCCTCACTTGTCACTGTCCCCTTAAGATGATTGGGTTGAACTTCAATTTCTTGTCCTATCACACAAATGAAGACGCCCACTGGTACAGAATACTCCCTTGTTGCTCTAATAGCTGATTTTCTTTGCTCTGCCCCATTTGCCCTGAGATTGTCTAGTTAGATGGAGCTGAATGGAATCCGAACTCTGCCTGTGTCACCATTGGTTCTTGCCAACGCCAAGTTTAAAGATCTAAACAGAAACTATCCTATAAACATAACATAGAAAAGATACAGTCAGCTAGTCTAAGTAGGGAATTTGAAATGATAAAAATCACATAGCTTTGTTTTAGTAGATAGTTCCTCAGTATTCAGTAAATTTATAAAGCCCTTCCACTCGCATCTAGAATTGAGGTTTACAAGCAATGGCCCTTCCTCTGGTTTCACTTATCTGCTCTTGGTTTATTCAATTAAACCAGTTGAGATCAAGTAAAATTTGAAAGAGGCTATTCACACCACAATTAGAAATAGCATGGAGAAAAGAGAAAAAAAAATCATTCTAGTGAGAAAATTAGTACCTTCAGTTACCCAAACATCACATGACAAACCATGAATCAGCACCAGGCTCCAACATCACTCTCTTGAAAGCTTAAAGGTGTACCAACTCGATGCACTTTTGTACAAGTGACACCCAATTCAAAGTCTGGGATAGTGCCAAGGATTGCAGAAACCTTTCAAACGCATATCTAGCCAAATTCACTTTGGTTGAAAGAAGGCCAGATTTGAGGTTACAGTATTTACTCCCAATGGACTGATTATCAATTGATCCCCTCACACACCAGTTTCCATCAAGATGCTTGTAACCAAACAGAAAAAGTTCACATAACAGGCTTTCCAAGAAATAGCTGTGAATTCCAACTAGATACTCAAAGCATGGGTTTCCATATTAACAAGAAAATGCCAATAAAGCTTATCTGAAAGATTATCTGAAGTTTATTTAAAAAAGAGCTACATATCAAAGTTGTCATGCTTCGATTCTTGTCAATAATAATTTTATCATGTTTGTCACATTAATAAAACATGGCAATATCATATAAGAATGTGATTATTGGTTTATAGTCATACTGCTGATTGGGACAGTATTGGTTTATTCTCAACTTAAATCAATGACAAAACACAATGGCAGCAAATAAAGGAGACATAAGACAAGAATTCCAAATTGGTAAAAGATCATCACAAATACAACACTTGAATGGGGGAATTGAAAAGTAGTTTCCTTCGGAAATAGCTTCTTACAAGGAAAAGAAAAAACATTCTTTTGTAATGCAGAATAATATACCTTGGATTCCCAAGAGATCAGACTAACCAACCAAGGATCAGCACCAGGCTGCAACATCAAACCTCTAGACAGCCTAATTGTCAGTCAATTTCTGCTCTTTTATAACCATGGCAATCAATTCAGAGTCCAGTATTCATTACAGAAATTTTACTAAAGCCTAGCTGCTACTCTCTATAATAACACTGGTAGAAGAAGGCAAGGGAGTACACTTGCTAAATTAACTTCCAGTACAACACAACAATTTTTCCATCAAAACTCCCATAACTCACACAGACATGTTTAACATGGCAGACTTGTCACAAAACACCATAGCAAATACATTCTCAAGTATAAATTTCTATGTTTTCCTTAAGTTGTTAGAAACTACTCTCAAAAAAAGTTTTCTTGTTTTCTGCATTTTCATCTTTTTTTACTAAAGCCTAGCTGCTACTCTCTATAATAACACTGGTAGAAGAAGGCAAGGGAGTACACTTGCTAAATTAACTTCCAGTACAACACAACAATTTTTCCATCAAAACTCCCATAACTCACACAGACATGTTTAACATCGCAGACTTGTCACAAAACACCATAGCAAATACATTCTCAAGAATAAATTTCTATGTTTTCCTCAAGTTGTTAGAAACTACTCTCAAAAAAAGTTTTCTTGTTTTCTGCATTTTCATCTTTTTTTACTCAAAAGACCACACGGAAATACCGCCACACATAAATGCCAGTAAAGAATATTAAAGTGTGACGTCTATGCAAAAGGAGCTATCCTGCTGAAAAATTTCAATCCACATAATTCACTAGGTAGACACTTTTAGGGAAATAAAAAAATATGGAATTCAATTAAACTATCAATTACTCAAACATTGAGTACCAAAATTGTATCTGAAAGATTCTTCAAAGTTTAGTTGAAAGAGCTTAACTTTCAAAGTTTGTCGCTTGAAGAAAATGACATAATACATATCAATAATTTGTATCAAGTATGTAGGATTAATGAACTATAACATTTTCAGAAAAGAAAGATGATCATACAAGTACTGCTGTATAGGAAATTATTAGTTTATTTTCAAGTCTCAACCTAAATAATGATTCAAATACCATACCAGAAAACACAAAGACATGAAAGAAAAAAGGAAATTTTCTTCAATTTGTATGACGTCAAAGTAATAAAATTCACAGGTGAGGGAAGTGCAAATGCTTGTCTAGCAGAGGAGCAGTTAAAATGTGCAGATGTTTAAACAATGCCACCTGGCAAAAGGCATGAATTGAAGAAAACAAAGAAGACATTTCAATAAATAAAGAGAGAGAGAGAGAGAGATAGAGAGAAAAGGAAGAAAATTTGAAGACATGCATCACAGAAATAATTTCCATAAGTTTGGTATGTTGCACCTATCTTTATTAGTTACATTTATGGCTATACTTGTTAGTTATATATGTGAATTTTTTGTTCGACTTCAATTATCTGAGTCAAAACGTTTCTTCTTTTATAGATCATAAATTCTATAAATTTTATTTCTATGCTTGTAGACAATGAGTCATATTAATTAATAGTCCCACGTGAATTAGTAAGAACAAATATGTTGAGTTTATTAGTTGGGAAAGAGGTTTCCTGAGATGACCAGTCATTCTGGGATGGGTCTTGGACCCAACTTCACATGGTATCAAAGCAGGTACTCCTATGTGGGCCTCTACCTAAATTATTTACATGTAAGAACCCAAAGGGCCTACACATGAGGGTGGGGAGTGTTAAGGAATAGTCCCACATGGATTAGTGAGAACAAATATGTTAAATTTATTAGTTACGAAAGAGGTTTCCTAAGATGGATTATCATTTTGGGATGGGCCTTAGACCCAACTTCACAAATCAGTAAAGCATTACTTGGCATATTTTAGATCCATTAGATTTGATGTAAAACATGCTGATGGTTTATTGTAACCTTTTCCCCAGGTTTACTCTTGAGAGCTTACAACTTCATAGATTTCTTCAATTACTTTTGGAGTTACCATATGTCTTCAAATTTCTGATGCTTGTGGTAAAAGTATCATTGTTTCATATGCTAATAGCAAAAAACAAATTGAAAAGCATTCTTCCCAGACTATACATGGTGTAGCTTGTCATGACCACAGTGAAGGATATGAAGAAGTCATCCAAGCGGTGGCATGAACCAGAAGAAAAGGCCAAATTGAAATGCTTAGAATCCATTAAAAAAAAAAGAGAAAAATTCTACAGACAACAGAGAAGGTTTCTTTCACAGTACAAGCAATAAATCAATTTTAGACTTTCTGTTGTTGATAAATAAAATAATTAAGAAAGAGAGTTTTTTTGTTAAACAATGCCCTTTTTTTTCATCTCTTGAAAACCATAAGAAATCGCAGAAGAAACATGGATGTCACCATGGTTATAAAAGTACAGAAGCTATCAATCACAAGTGCACAAACAGAGTACCCAGATTAACTAAAGCTGTTCTCCAAACTGATAATGAGAATTGGCTTCCATCATAAACAAGTTGAAGCAAATATTCAGCAACCCATCACTGCACAATTGTACACAAAGGCACCTGCCCGCTCCTTCACCGAAAGAACATCCCAGTCAATCTCTCCAGCAAGACCATCCTCAGGACGCCAAAAATGCAGCACAATGACCTCCCCTTCAGACCCCCTGTGTCCACCAACCACCAACAACTTGTCCCCACATGCCTTGAATGCCAGGCCCCAACCATTGTAGTTGTCAGCCCTAACTGGTAATGTCCTGACAACATTCCATACATTATTTACCTTGTCATACTTTTTCACCTGATTGGTGGATTGATCAGCAGCATACAGCTGATTATTCACCACAGCAACCAAAGGAGGAGACTGGGTGGCTCTATTGCCATGTGGATACATGTTTCTTATCCTCCTCCATGTCCGTGTCTCAAGATTATACTCTTCACCACAAGTTAGAGAATCTGTATTGCTGGACATGCCACCTATAACATAAAATTTTCGATCCATAAAAAACCCGGAACACATTTTTCTTGGCGAGTTCATATCTGGCAGAGCTTCCCAGCAACCAAGCTCAGAGTTGTACAGTTCAGCTGATTTCAACACCTGCCCATTCTTATCACTCCCGCCCGCGACAATAGCGATCTCTGCCTGGCTGCTAGAGCCAAACAGACAACGAGGTAAGTTCATGAGAGGACATCTGGACCAACTACGATTCACCAAGTTATACATCCATATGGCAAATCCAGACAACTCTCGCCCAAAAACAAGCAACTGTGTACCCACTGCCAAAGACTCTTTGTCAGCACATGAAAAACATTCATCACAAGGCATCCTAGGAAGCCTCATCCACCTCTGCCTGATAGGATCAAAAGCTTCCCAAGGCATCAAACTGCATGCCAAGTATATCCAATGTTCAACAATGCCAAGTTGCCTCCTCAATTTATACAAATATCCACTGTTAATTAATAAATTAAACCTTCTATTCAGACAGGCAAGGGAAGGGTAATCAGATCGACAGGCCCAGGCAAGGCTATCCAGTGCCATATCATCATGAAGACCAGGGAGGAGACAGTCACTTGATGCTTGACCATCACAATCTCCCCCTGGTCGTGCCCTCACCCTAGACCTGCTCCTCTTTGGCACAATATGCTCCAAAGTGGAAATACAAATATCTTTGTCAAAAATGTTCTTCCTGATGCCATTTAGCCAGCTTCCATGCTTTGCTAGTAAGAGACAGATCAGTAAGTACCAATTCTTCTGGGAAAATCCACAGCTTCGGTCAAAGGAACAGAGACTTTGTGAGAGCACACACCCTTGAGTAGCAGACATGAGTTCCAATTTGCTATCTGAACTATCTTTATTTATTTCAAGCTTTTCAAACGAATACCTGAAGACCATTCAGACTTTGTGAAGCTGAAAAAAAGGCCATAAAAGAGAAGTTAGAGATCCAAAAGAGAATAGAATATCATATTATTAGCAATGCACAAATTCGTATAACATACATAGCTTAACCAATATTATTTTGCATTCTAAAAAAGCAAAAAGGAAAAAGAAGAAGAAGAAGAAAACTTCGACCAACGACTTCAGAGTTTAACTTCATCTATTCAATAAAAGAAAAAAAAAGGCACACAATTAGTCACAAGCTCATCCGACCATATTGCTTCAACACCCATCCATCTACTAAATATAGCAATCAGTTATCACCTAGCAAACCAAATAAGAAACGCTAGTAATCTCCAGAAACAAGAAAACAAAAACAAATAAAAATCAAATGCTCCAAGTTCACTTGTGACTACCAAAAAAACAGAATAAAATGAAATAAGAAAACGAAACTCGTTTATCACTTTAAAATAAAATTAGACAAACAGAAACAAGTTTCCTCCATCTCTGCTGAAGCACCAGAGTCTGCCGACAGTATTGAAATGAAAAGGCCTCACCGGCACAAACTAAGCTTTACATTGAAAGGAATAAAAACTGGAGGTGTTTTTCCCTCTTCTGAGTTCTGAGTCCAATATAACAAAGCAAAGCATCTTCCCAAAGAACTCTTTAACAAATCGCCTTCACCAAAACAAATAAGCAAATTCGGAATAAGAAAGAAGACAATAGAAGAGCATAAACAGCCTGGTGTATGTAATACAACAACTCACCAACTCACTCCAGAAGAACATCCTAGCTCATACTTAGTCAGAACTCCATTTGTCCGGTTGAAAAAATATCAGTGGCCGAGAAGGCTTCTCCGAGTTAAACATTTACGCCAAATTCATGGAAATTTACTCCTGTAGACTAAGCTATACAATGCAGACTCAAATCCTCCCAACAATTCACGTCATTGCGAACAATCCTCCACCTCTCTGCCAGAGACACTCGTTAGCGATGCAAAACATTAGAAAATCAACCTAAACTGCAGAAAGGAAATTGTCGAAACACTAGCACACGGTGAGTACCTCTGCTTATAACAGAATCCTCCCATGTGAAGCCAAAGACCTCAAAAGGTACTCTTTTCATCTGATACAACTCACGAATAGACAAAAGGACTTCCTAATACATCGAATCAGCATGCACAAAAGTAAGATCAACCAGCAAAAAGTACTGGATTCTCTATGAATCGAAGATTCGTTCAGTCAGAAAGACGCAACACCAAGCTATCTATGCATCCGAATCCCCCGCATTAAAACCCGATCCAAACCACCGATCAGGCGCACGTTAACCTTGCTTCAATCCAATCGAATTCTCTTTCCAGGAAAATCACACCAGACAGGTCCAAATGAGAAGCTTGCAACACCAAAATTCGCCCAATATTGGACTGTCCGCAATGAGCAACTGGCAGAGTTAAACGAGAACAGGATAAGCCTCACCAAGGTCCCTATCCCTCTGCTTTTATCCGAATTGAAAGATCTCCGCCGAAAATCAAAACCTCCTCCGGCCGACGAACGGGCAAATCACACTCCCCCGGCGGATTCGGCCTCCAATTCGCCCAAATCCGATCGGGAAAACAGATTCTCGCCGCCGGAGAGAAATCCAATCAGCTCAAAAGTCCATAACACCGAAACAAGTACTCGCAGAGCTCAAGAAACAAAAGAAGAGCCAAAGATGCAGAGAAGTCTACGATTTCCTCCACTTCTCGTCGGATTCGTGACAGCTCTCTTATAGCTGTTCGGAGAAGGCCAGTCCCAATTTTTCCTGCTTTTTATTTTATCTTCGTTCTTATTTTAATGTTTACGGCGCGGTAAGAACAAAGAAAAAGGTAAAAAAGGTAATAAAACTATTTAAAGAATAAAAAGGAAATTCATGTCGCACGTGACGGTAACGAGAAATGTGAAATCGAGAGAGGCGCCTCGCTCTTCCTTTCTCGAAGTGCCCCGCTGTCAGTCTTTCTGGATAAGGAATCGTAGACAAAGAATTTTTAATTACAGAAATGCCCATAAAAGAACCACGATTTACTTTTTGGTCCGAGGAGGGGGGCGCGGAGTAATTTTACCGATGAGCTTGTCTTCCTCAAGACGTGATCTTGATTGTCCAAATCGGTGGGACCCCAATAGTTCTCCACGTGGACGACTAGGGAGAAACGACAACAGTCGCACGGTAGCGTCCTGAAAATCGTACGTTGGCTTTTCTTGACAGATTGCTTAAATTAGTTTTTCCTGATTGGGACAGAAGTTGAAGTTACGGTTTCACCCTTCTCGTACATTTGACTTTTCGTGACGTCATTTACCAAGGCGACTCCGTCAGTGGCCGTTAATCTCACTCTTCATTTTCATTTTGAACCGGACCGGTTTAGGTTTAATTGGTTTTAACTGTTTTTAGACCAATTTTGACAAAAAAGGAAAAATATTTGGCTAAATAAATGAAGAGAGTAAATGAGAAGAATCCAATGTTTAGTGTAGTCATTTCCTTGGCCTGTACTCTCTCGACATGAGGTTTAATATGGTAAATGGGAGAAATTAATGAGTTGTACCCCCACATAAAGTCCTAACCTTGACGGTTCATTAATATTTATTAATTTGATTTATTAGGTTCATAAAAATTTGCCTTGGAAAGGGACGCTAGATGTAATTTCATTCAATGACTTCACTTTGACCGGTTTAAGTGAATTCACTTTCTCTTACTGCACTAGAAACTCGACATCGAGACTAAACTAATTTAGTTGGATTTTAATGAAAATACTTATATTATTTTACTAATAAAATACCTTATTTACTTTTAATATTATATTAAACTACTAATTTATGAATGATAATTAAGCTATCGTAAAAGTAAGAATTTCATCAAGTATCTAAAGTAAATATTTTTGTTTAAGTATTCTATTTTTTATAATTAATTATTTATTTATTTTTTTACTTTTTTATTATTTTATTGATTTAGACTAAACAAAATTTTATCTTATTTTTTATAAAAATCCTATTTATTTATTTGTTATATCCATGACTTTTAATAATATATTAAATTACTAATTTAAGAGTGATAATTTAGATATTCTAAAAGTAAGAATTTGATTAAGTATTTAGACATTATAAAAGTAACCATATTTAGTGTTTTGTATATTTATTTAATTTAATATTTTATTTGAATAGTTTAAATTATTTATCTTATTCTTTAAATTAAATAGTTAAATCAAACTACCTTAATAGAGTTAAATCTATCAGAGTATTTTATTAATAAACTCGTTATCCACTTTTCACTAAATTTGTCATTGTGTACACTAACACAAAAAAGTAATTCACTTTTACTTTCAATTGCACTAACCCCTCCTAAGTGTGACACTGATAGCAAAATATGATTTGACCAAAAGCCTTATCACACTTGAAAATAGGTTAAGTTACTCTACTTAGATTAAAAATTAGGTTGACTTTGAATATTACACCAATACTTAATTGATCTTAGTTTAATTGCTCAAAATAGTAAAAAATAATTAAAAAAATCTAGTTTGATATATTTTATATAATTTGTTTAAGGTTTTTAAGTGGATTAAGTCAAACTTGGTACGAGATTCCTAAGAGAGAAAGTGATATTCTATCTTCTTCTTCTTTTTTGTCTCTAGATGATTTTCTGTTACCAAAAAAAAAAAAATTGCCCTTTTTTTTTTGGATTCCAAAGAGACCCTAATTGGCTATAGTAGAAGAGTTCAGATTTGTCACCCCATATTTATTAGGGTTGCTTTTCTCGAATCACATTGGTAGGTGAATGGGACCTGTGGCCTAATTGAACACAGGTGGTGCTTAAAATTTCCCACGTGATTCGAATGAACTTTTCCCAAGTTACACATAAAATGGATTGTGGCATATGCCTTAACACATGGTTTGGAGCTAAGTATTGGATATGTCACCTTTAATGTTAAGATAGCATTAAATTTTTATAAAAATTGTATTGATGGCTTAGAGGCCTATAACAATAATATGGAGTAGATATAAAAACCCTTACAAGAATAGTGACCCAATAATCTTAGTGTGGATTTCTAAGTCAGGGTTTTATAGTATTTATATGGTACGATTTTATTTTAATATACGTATAGTATTTATATGATACTTTAAATTTATATGGTATAGTATTTATACGGTACTTTAAGTTTAATATAACTATTTTATTTTACTTTAATGAGGCCTTATTTACTCATGTATCTTAATTATGTCTATATATAAAATAAATTATTATTAAAGGAACATATTTATAATATTATACTTAAAATGAAAAAGAATAATATGGAGTATTTTAAATGTAACCTATTTTTATTCTATATTATTATTGTTATTGCACCACTTCATGGTTAATGATATTTTCAGATTTTTATTTTTATTTTTATTAATTTTAATGATAGTATAGAAATGATGATCCTGTAATAAATAAAATTGAAATAAATATTATAGCTTTTTAAATTAAAATATATATATTATAAAATTTAATTACTTTTCTGCCAACGGTGTAAATGTTGCACTTGAACTTTCTCCAAAAGATTAGAAGCAGCGCATTTATCACGTCACCAAACGCCTCCCCGGCCCCGCCGTTAACAGCAGAACGCGAGCGCGTCGACGCCCGACGCACTTAATTCACCGAATGGTCTCATAGCGTAAATAGCTGAGAAAACAGGGACAGCAAGTATCCTTCACCTGCTCTGTTTCTTTGCCGTTTACGGTAAAAGTATGCGCCGGAGATTCTCTTTATCCGTATTCGTTGCTTACCACTGACGAGAACCGATTGTGGCGAATCGATGCATGCTCTCCGGCCGTGGTCCCCTTCTCTTTTTTTGTCCCTTTCTCATGTCTTAATTTCTCGTCTCCGCTCTTCCTGGTCCCGTTCCGGCCGTCCCCCAGGGGCAGTAATGTCAATCGCACTCAAACCTGAATATTTTTGGAAAAAAAAAAAAAAAATATTCGTCCAATAAAATTTTGAAGGCCCTGATAAAATAAAGGCAATACACGCACCATGTGCGGCCATGTGAGTGTCTAATCGCACTTAATAATTTAAGGTCTGTAGTGGTGGGCCTGTGCCTGCCACTTCTCTTGGGAAATACGTGAGCTTTGACGGGGCGACCGCAGCATCTACACCGTACACGTGGTAAACAGAAACGACGTCAGTGGAGACTGCTCACCTATTGGATGCCTCAGAACTTGCACCAACGGTTGGATATGCGCAAAGTCGCACCACTGGCCCACCGAGTGATATTCTTAGAGACCGCAAAACTGCGTCCGCAAAAAAGCAATCTTTGATGGATAGTGTGGTTTGTCAGCCTGTCTCCGTTTTTGAATATATTCTCTTGGGCGGTCTCGGTGGAGCATTCTCTGGTGAGAAGCTCATGAGATGGTGTTACCTTCGTCCAAACTTCTTTGACAAAAATCATTCTTTGAATTGATTGTACTTCATTATGCCTCTTTGTTCTGGCTAATGGAAAATACCATCCTGTACCTTGTGTTGGTGGGAAGAACTGATCTCCGAAAGATTTCATAGTTCCAAAGTTGACTCTGCATGGGAAGAGAGATTTTTCTCCAGTTCAGGAAACTCGTCTCTGATCCGAAAGACCCCTTTTCAAGTTGCTGAATCTCCCAATGGTTTCGTTTCCGAAACCTGCAAGTTGACTCCGCATGGGAAGAGAGATTTTTCTTCAGTTCCGGAAACTCAAGTCTATGATCCAAAAGATCCCTTTTCAAGCTGGTGAATCTCCCGATGGTTTCGTTTCTAAAACCTGCAAGTTGACTCTGCATGGGAAGAGAGATCTTTTCTCCAGTTCGGGAATCTCCCAATGGTTTGATTTCTGAAACCTGCAAGTTGACTCTCTGCATGGGAAGAGAGATTTTTCTCCAGTTCGGGAAACTCAAGTCTATGATCCAAAAGATCCCTTTTCGAGTCGGTGAATCTCCCAATGGTTTGATTTATGAAACTTGCACGTTGACTTTGCAATGGAAGAGAGATTTTTCTCAAACCAACAGAATAGAACAAAACACCTACTACAAATGGCTATTTTCTTGAAGTAATCCAATCTAATGATGATTCGCATGAACAGACTCTGCCTGGTTAGGTTTTGATGGGAAAAACATGGTTCCAATTAATAAAGCAAGTGTCGAAGACACTGCCTTAAGATACGCTGATTGAGAATCCTTGCCCAGTTTAGGGCCTTCCTTACAGAGGAATTGATCCTCCATTACAGGAACTAATTAAACTCAATCATTCCCTTTCTGTATAAATAAAATCCACTGTAATTCATTGTAAATCCCGTAATTAGGATATCATAGTTATAAATTAATGAAATCAAAGCAACCGTATAGCGTGGTGAATTTTATTGAAATTCTTCTCATGTATCTGAGCTTTACCTGAATTAACATCTCTCAATCCTCAATGGCGTCAAATTTTTCTTCTGATCTCCTCCCATTCAACACTGATCACCATCAAGCTCTCTTCTTCAAATTATCTCCTCTTGAAGTGTCAATTTGTTCCCCTCCTTGACAGCCAAGATTTGTTGGGCCATGTGGACGACACTCTTGTGCCACCACCTCCGTTTGAGCCTCACACCTCTCAGACGCCAAATCCCAAATTTCTGGCATGGAAGGCGACAGACCAACGCCTTCTCAACCTTCTGTTGTCATCTCTGTCCGAAGAGGCCATGGCAAAAGCCGTTGGCCTGACCACTTCCTGTGAGATGTGGATTGCTCTCGAAAATACTTTCAGTCACCGATCAAAAGCCAGTAAGATTCGCCTCAAGGACGACCTCCAACTGATGAAGCGCGGAAATCGTCCGGTCTCTGTCTATGCCCGAGCCTTCAAAGCTCTCTGCGATTAGCTTCACGCCATTGGGCGTCCCGTCGATGACACCGATAAGGTACACTAGTTTCTTCGCGGTCTTGGCCCCGATTTCTTCAGTTTCTCTACTGTTCAAATGGCGCAAACACCTCTCCCCTGTTTTTTGGACCTGATTTAAAAGGCCGAAAGCTTCAAAATTTTTCAGAAGTGGATGGCACTTCCAGCGACCTCCACTGCCACATTCACGACAAATCAGACCTCCTCTTCCCGTTTCAGCACCTCCTCTCATCCTAATCACGACTGAGGACACAATCACGGCTGGAACTCCGGAAATGGCTAGCGCAGATCCTCCAGCCAGGGTCGTTCCAACCCTACTCATCGTCGCCGACCATCGAGATGCTAGATTTGCCGTCAGGATGTCGATCGGTGTTGCTAGAGATATTCTCCGCAGGAGCAATCGGCGCAGCTTGCCAAAAAATTCTCTTCGACGCTCTCCCTGTCCGAACCAAATGACACGTCTAATTGGTTTGTGGACACGGGAGCGTCGGCCCACATGACTCCTTCTCACTCCATGCTGGACCAGTCTGTCTCCTACATGGGTAAAGATCGTGTAATTGTAGGGAATGGGGTGTCCCTAACTATTACCCATACAAGTCATATTTCTCCTTCCCCAAGCCTCAAATTGTTAAATGTCTTAGTTTTTCCCCACCTTACCAAAAATCTTTTGTCCATTAGTAAATTGACAAATGATTTTTCTTTATCTGTTACATTTACTAATGATTTTTTCAGTATTCAGAATCACCAAACGGGAAAAGTGGTGGCAACCGGTAGACGTGATGGAGGTTTATATGTGTTAGAGTGTGGAAATTCAGCCTTCATTTCTGTTTTGCAAAATAAAATTCTCCATGCCTCATATGAATTGTAGAATGCTCGTCTAGGTCATGTGCATCATTCTGTTCTTTCTTTATTAAATAAAAAGGTCAGCTTTTTCTTACTTCTTTATTGCCCTCTCCTAAATTATGTGACACGTGCCAACTTTCCAAAAGTCATCGTTTACCTTTTTCTCGAAACGAAAGACGATCATCTCATGTGTTAGAGTTAATTCACTGCGATATATGGGGTCCATCTCCAGTAACATCAAATTTGGGGTTTGTTTACTATGTTTTATTTGTTGATGACTTTTTCTCGATTTACTTGGTTTTACCCATTGAAATTGAAATCTGACTTCTATGATATATTTCTTCAATTTAAAAAATTTGTGAGAAATTAACATTCTGCTCATATTAAAAAATTTCAAAGTGATGGTGGTGCAGAATTTACAAGCAATTATTTTAAAAACCACCTTCATCAATCTGGCATTCATCATCAACTATCTTGCCAACACCACTTTTCCAAGGTAAGTCCCCCTATTAACTTCTCTTTGGTTTTCCTCCCAATTATGCAAATTTTCATCCCTTTGGTTGTCGTGTTTATCCCTGTCTACGTGATTATATGCCTAACAAATTTTTCCTGCGTAGTCTTCCATGTCTCTTTATGAGGTATTGCTCATCTTATAAAAGTTTTCGCTGTCTTGAACCCCTTCTAGGATATATATCACCAGACATGCTCAATTCGATGAGATATTTTCCCCCTCCTTAGCTTCTTCTCAGGCTCAACCCCTCTCCTCTCTCCAATTCTCCAACTTTTTGAAACCTGGTCAATCTCCTACAATCCTGTCCCCATCTCTTCTGGCGCCTCATTCCCCGCACATTACTCCATTCGGCTCCCTTCCATGTGTTATTTTTACTGATCCTGTGGATGATTCTTTGTAGGCCACTGATTCTCTTACTGGTCCGCCTTAGCCGCCCCAAGATTCTGGTTCACCTGGACCCACTGCTCCTGTTGCTGCACTCCCGATGAGATCTCATCCTATGCTCACACACGCCAAGGCTGGTATTTTCAAAGCTCGTCACTCGGCTGATCTTGCTGACTAACACTTCTGGTCTTCTTTATGCTCTCTTGACCTCTACTACCCCCAAATGATTCAAATTAGCTGCCAAAAATCCTGCCTGACTTGCTGCTATGGATGAAGAAATTCAAGCTCTACAAAATAATTGTACTTGGCTTTTGGTACCTCGACCGACTCATACCAATATTGTGGGTTCTAAATGGGTATTTCGGACCAAATATTTACCTGATGGGTCTATTGAACGATTCAAAATCCGTCTCATCGCAAAAGGGTTTACACAAGTACCAGGGCTCGACTACTCTGACACCTTTAGTCCAGTCATCAAAGCTACCACTATTCACATTGTGCTCTCTCTTGTTGTTACTAATCGATGGTCTCTCCGTCAAGTAGATGTAAAAAATGCCTTCCTCGATGGTTATCTCAATGAATAAGTCTATATGGAACAACCTTCGGGGTATATTGATCCTCACTTTCCTGATCATGTTTGCAAACTTCAGAAAGCTCTTTATGACCTCAAGCAAGCACCTCGAGCTTGGTTTCAGCGATTCAACTTTTGTCTTACTCATCTTGGCTTCCACTGCAGTCGGGCTGACCCTTCGTTCTTCGTTTTTCATCGACACTCTGACATCCTTTATTTGCTCTTATATGTTAATGATATTATTATTACGGGCAACAACTCCTCTCTCCTTGATAGCTTTGCCAACAAGCTTCATTCTGAGTTCGCTACAAAGGATTTAGGTTCCCTCAACTACTTTTTTGGTCTTGAAGCTACACCCACCGCTAATGGACTATTTCTTAGTCAGTTGAAATATGCGCGCGACGTCCTTTTTCGGGTTCAATTACTTTACAGTAAGCCTGTTCACACACCTATGGTGGTTTCTCAGTATCTCTCCTCTGATGATCAGCTATTTTAAGATCCTACTCATTACCAATCTCTTGTTGGTGCTCTTCAATATTTGACCATCACGCGTCTCGATATTGCTCATGCTGTCAACTCAGTCAGTCAGTTTCTACACTCTCCCACTGCTGACCACTTCCTTGCTGTTAAGGGCATTCTTTGGTATGTCAAAGACACTCTCCATTATGGCATGTCTTTCTGTCCATCTACTTCGCCGGGATCTCTCATGGCTTATTCTAATGTTGACTGGGCCGACTATCCTGACTCTTGCCGCTCCACCTCTGGTTACTCTATTATCCTTGGTGACAACTTAGTCTCCTGGAGTGTTAAGAAACAACCTATAGTTTCTCGTTCCAACTGTGAGTTAGAATATCGTGTTCTTGCTCTCACGGCCGCTGAACTTCTCTGGCTCACCCGTCTTCTTCGTGATCTCAAAGTTTCCATATCTGAGCGGCCTCTTCTCTTATGTGATAACAAAAACGCTCTTTTCTTGAGCTCCAACCTTGTTGTTCACAAGCGGGCCAAGCATGTTGAGTTGGACATCCATTTTCTACGTGAACTTGTTGTTGCTAGAAAGATTCACACTCAATATGTGCCATCTCATTTACTGGTTGCCGATATCTTCACCAAAAGCATCTTTCGGCCTCTTTTTCAATTTTTTCGATTCAAACTATACATCTGTCCTAATCCAACGCTTAACTTGCGAGAGGTTGTTGAAGATACTGCCTTAAGAGACGCTGATTGAGAATCCTTGCCCAGCTTAGGGCCTTCCTTGCAAAGGAATTGATCCTCCATTATAGGAGTTAATTAAGCTCAATCATTCCCTTTCTGTATAAATCAAATCCAGTGTAATCCATTGCAAATCCCGTAATTGGGATATCATTGTTATAAATTAATGAAATCAAAGCACCCGCATAGCATGGTGAATTTTATTGAAATTCTTCTCGGCAAGAGCAACTAATCTTCCAATTTCCTCAAACTTTGAAACTGTTGGAAAGTATAGTAAGAGTTTATATAGTTTATTTGATTTTCTAGGAAAGTTATTTTTTTTAGAAATAATAATGGTCAAATTTTTCATTTTCTTTTATTTTTTAGGTTCCAAACAAACCCTTAATTTTTAACTTTATTTACTTTATTCATCGACTTTCTGTAATTCTACCTCAAACGTCTTTCAACAAAAAACAGGTCTGGACTCTTTAATCAACTTACAAAAACAAAAAGTAAGGTGTTTCAGGAGTAGTGCAACTCAAAGCCCTTTTCTCAATATTTGCTACATTGCCTCGTCGTCCTCAAGGATTCCTTCCCCAAACAAAAGGAACCACTGCCCACTAGAACCACAAAAATTGTGTCTTGATGCCAGAGATATGGAAACCATAGCCAGAGAGGGAGAAGACAAAATCAAGGAGAAAACCGATACAAACTTCATCGCCGACACCAGAGAGCTCACGCTAGTGTCTGATTTCTGTGTATGCTATACTAATTCCACCATTAGGAGAACGTCTTCTTCGATGGCTCCAAGCAGGAGCTCTCCCCCAAGTTTGCTGTCCTTCTCTCCCGAGGCTCGGTGCCTCCGTTGAAAAATTCTCTAACTCTGAGAAGGAGAGAACTTGGAGTTTGATGATGAATGCAATATGATCAAAGTAATCAAGTACTATGATCAAGATCTGGTTCCAAACACTTCCGGAACTGAGTATAGATCCTCATGTCGTTATGAAAAGAAACCTATTTGGAGTATGTAATGAGTCCATATTTCTTTTTCTTTTTAACTCATTTTCAATATTGAACACCCATTATGATCTCTTTGACTATTTTTTTCATTGAAATAATTTTTTATAGATTTTATTCATTGAAACACACCCATAAGTGTTCAGGATTCGATCAAATAGATCATATCTAATGCCATAAGAGAGTGGCTGTCCACAAATGTGGTCCCACTAAATCTAGCATCATTCCCTCAAATCATAATGGCTTCCATCTCTAGGGATTGTTAATGTACCATGAGGGAAAGTGAAAGTAAATTCGAATTCACTCTCACTTACCCAAAATCGTTAGTGCACTCACGTGGGAGAAATGGAAGTGAATGAGCTATTTCATTCACTTTTACTAGCTCACTTTACACTCTTTGCTTCCCAACCCTTATCTCTCTGGTCTCTCGCCGTCTCACTGTGTTGTCGTGTAGTAGTACTACCTCCTCTCGCCGTCTCGTCATGCTTCTTCTCTATCGCTTGCCCTCGTACTTGTCCTCTACGCCTTCCTCTCAACCGCCCTCTCTCGCTGGTCTCATCTTCTCTTCCTCTTCTTAGATTTCCCTTTTGGCTTATTTGTTTCTCACCACCCCCTTTCGAATTTAGATAATGGTTAGGTATTAGATGATGTTAATTTATTTATAAATTATAAAAATAACCATCTTTATGATTAGATGACAATGGGGGCAATGAGAGACAAATTATTATAATAATTTTTATTATTATCGTTTAGTGCATTCAATAATCTTCAGCCATTTAATGTTCAATGAGAGGCATAAACTAATAATGGTCGTTTATATGACATTTATTTATTTATAAATGATAAAAATAACCATCTTTGTTTAGGTATTTTATTTTACTTCGTAATTATATTACTAATTTATACTACACTAAGATCTATCTTATACAAATTTAAGAGTGATAATTAAGACATTGTTAAAATAAGAATTTGATCAAGTGTCTAGACATTATAAAAGTAAACATTTTTGTATAAGTATTCGATATTTTATAATTAATTAAATTAATAATTTATATTTAACTCATAATTATTGTATTAATTTGTATTAAACTACCATTTATCTTATTTTACTAATTAAATATCCTACTTAATTATTTATTACGTTAATATATTTTAATATTATATTATATTATTAATTATAAAAATAACCATGTTTGTTTAGGTTAATTATTTATTTAAATATATTATAAAAAATAACCCATTCTCTTGTTTCCATTATATTTTTATTTTATGCACTAAAACAACAAAGTAATTTTTGGCACGCTTTCCATCATTTCACTTTCACTACTCAAGACACTTTCATTCACTTTCTATTCCCTTGCTTTGTATGGGGGGTTAGTGCACTTTGTAAGTGTTGGGGAAAGTGAGGGAAAATGAAAGTACTTTCCCTAGTGAAAGTGAATCACTTGTTTGTGTTAGTGTGTGCAATAGAAAGTGCAATATAAAGTACTTGTTTGTGATAGTGTGCACTACGTAAAGTGCAGTGTAAAGTACTTGTTTGTATTAGTGTACACTATGTAAAGTACAGTGTAAAATACTTGTTTGTGATAGTGTGCACTAGGGGTGACATCGAGCCGAGCCGAGCCCGAACCTGTCTATGTTCAAGCCGGGTTTGATTTAAATATTTCGAGTCGAGCTTCGAGCCGAGTTTCGGCTCGATCTTAAAATTGTTATCGAGCTCGAGCCCAAAAATTTTAACCGAGTTCGAGCCGAGCTTCAAGCCGAAATCGAGCTTCAACATACATTTAAAAATTTTCAATTTTTTTAAAATAAATTATATATAAAATTATGCATATATTTTACATAAAATTAGGCATGACATCTACATAAAATCGGGCATAACCTATATATATAATACATGTATAAGATTGAGTATGACCTCTAATTAAAATTGAGCATAATCTATGTATATAATACTTATATAAAATTCGGTACGACCTCTACTTAAAATTCAGCAAAATCTATATACATAATACCTGCATAAACACTCCATAAAATTGTCTATACATTTTATAAACACTCCATGAAATTGTTTATACACTCCATATACTCCATAAAATAGTTTAAACACTCCATACATTGCATAACATTATGAATAAACTCCATACAATAATCAAACATGACAAAATTAAATGAAATATCACTATCAATTTACAATCACCCAAATAAAACTATAAATCCTTTAAATAAAATCCTATTACTATTAGAGACTTACTAGAAAATTACAAAAAATATTTTAAATTTATCTTAGGAAAGTTAAATGGACCTCTTGTTGTCTTTTCTAAGGAAATAAATAAAAATTAATAATTAATCTAATATATTATTATACTTATCGACACATTTTTAATCAAATAAAATGTCAAACACAAAATTGCTATGAAAAATGCCTCATGCTAAAAGTATTATATCATCAACTGTCAAATACTTATTCAAAATTTTTTTATACACTTTTCTAGCCCATCTTGGCAAGAAAATCTTACTTACTATAATTAGAAAAATATTTTCTAAAAACATGAGCCACTAATGGTCACTATATTTTTACTAAAAATGTTTTTTCAACATTTATTGAAAAAATCACTAATAATTTAAAGAAACGTATTTCTACTAAAATATATTTTCAATTTCTTCAAGAGTCATGAGGAAGGAACAAAAAGTTTTTTTTCTTTGTTTATGATCTCACACGTAGGGAATGTTTCAAATAAGTTATATATAAAATTATGCATACATTTAAAAAAAAAGAATTATAGGGGAAGTTCAGGATTGAATTTCAATAATGGATTAAAATGCACCAATATTAATTTTTTTTACTCACAATTGTTATCTAGCTTGTTTTGTAATTTTTGAATTTGGCCATAAATTTACTATGACCTCCTTAGTGCTCCTAGATGAAAATTTATATTATAGGAAAAACTAGAAATATTTTTCTTATGATACATATTCCAAAAAAAAACTTTAAATAAAATCTTATTACTGTTAGTGACTTATTAGAAAATTACAAAAAATATTTTAAAAATTTCTTAGGAAAGTTAAATGCACCTTTTATCACATCTTCTAGGGAAATAAATAAAAATTAATAATCAACCTAATATATTATTATACTTATCGATAAATTTTTAATCAAATAAAATGTCAAACACAAAATTGCAATGAAAATTGCTTCATGCTAAAAGTATTACAGCATAAATATTTATTCAAAATTTTTTTATACAGTTTTCTACCCCATCTTGGTAGGAAAATCTTAGTTAGAAAATTATATGATTTTTAATAAGAATTTTTAATTATAAAAATATTTTTAAAAAATATGAGACACTAATAGTTCATAAAAACTTATTTCTATAAAATGTATTTTTAATTTTTTCAGAAGCTATGAGGAAGGAGAGTTTAAGGAATATTTTTTTTTGTTTACTTTATGATCTCCCACGTGCGAAATCATTTTCGCAGGGGAGGGGGGAGATTATTTCTCCCCTGGTTCTGGTTTTTCGTCGAGAGGAGGAGGGAAGGGGGTTATGGTGTCGGGGAGGACCTATCGTCGGGGATGACGGCTGCGACGGAAATAGAGGTGACGGCAAGGAGAGGAAGAAATCGAACGGACAGCCACAGAGGCGGCCGACGAATAACTGTCGACGGCGGTAGAGGCGGTGACAACAGCCGACGGTAGGGGCTTGGCAGTGACGAGGGGAGGAAAATCCTCCCCCCCCCCCACTCCTGCTCCCGACCTGATACTGATCCCAACTTACCTCGAGCTGCCTCACGAGCTGATGAATCGAACCTAGCTTCGGTCGAGCTCGACTCGTTAAGGTAAACAAGCCGATTTCAGAGCTCGAGCTCGATAGATAACGAATCGAACCGAACCGAGCCGCTCGCAAGCTAGCTCGGTTCGAAGCTACCCCTAGTGTGCATTATGTAAAGTGCAGTGTAAAGTACTTGTTTGTATTAGTGTGCACTATGTAAAATACAGTGTAAAATACTTGTTTATGTTAGTGTGCACTATTTAAAGTACAGTGTAAAATACTTGTATTTGTTAACGTGCACAATGGAAGTGTGGTGTAAAGTACAAAGAGATTATTTATTAATAAAATATTTTGATATATTTGACTTTTAGAAAATTAAATTAATATTACTTAGTTAATTAAATATATTAAATATAATAATTAAACAAATGCTTACTTTTATATTATTAAAATTGTGATCAAATTGTAATTTTGTAATATCTAAATATGAAATAGTTATATAAAAAGAATATTATAAAATATTTTTTAACTTAATATCTATTAGTAATATCAAAATAATATTAATTTATTAACTTTATTTATAAAAAAAATATTTACACAAATACTTACTTTTATAATATCCAAAAACTTAATACAATTATTACATTAAAAGTGTTTAAATTCTCACTCTTAAACTACGCAATTATATTTGTTTAAATTCATAACCCAATCGTACTACACAAATATCGTAATAATACAAATATAACTCAATAACTTATTTAATATAAAAAACTTACAACAGTACATATAAAATACAACCAAAAAAATACTTAATGCCGTTAAAACATAGTCAATAATTTTATTACGTCTGAATTGTTAATATATCACGAAAATACGATTCACTGCGAGGTCTGGTGGCTGCGTCGACGACTCAAGGTTTCAAAAGTCTCGAGTTCATCCTTTCCCCTCCATTCTACCTGCCTTCGGCGCCTCAACTCTGCACTCTGCCCCAGTTTTCCAGAAAATATCTCCCCTACTCTGCGAAATCCTTACTTATCTGTATGGGAATACTGAGATGACTCCTACAGTGCAGTATTGAAGTGTTGTAGTCCTCTTCTTCCTTTCATTTATTGCCATCATTTTCTTGCTGCCAGTAGTCTTTTGTCTATCTTTGCATCTCTTGCTCGGGTCCTCCTTCCCGTTGTCGCTCTACTGATCGGGAAATGGATTCTGTATGTTCTCTGAAAACCTATCAATTTCCTCCGAGAATTTCTCATTTCCTCCTTCCTCCGCGCGAATTTCCCGCTTCTTTCCTTCGTTTCCGGCCTAAATGTGCCACGAAATTAAACAAGGTTCGATGCGAATTCGAAACGAAGAACAACGGGTCTCTTCAAAGCGACAGAGACACCCATTATCTCGACCGAGTGAGTTTTTCATTATTCCCGCCTCCTGTTTCGCAATATTGGTTTTACTCAAAACTTCACTGATTTGTCGTAGTAACGGATATCTTGTTTAACTTTAAAAAACCATGCTAATTTATCTTATTAAGCATGACTAGTTTTCCAAGTGAAGCTCATGTTTCATTTCTTCCTCCAGCAAAAAGCGTTGGAAGCAGCAATGAATGACATAAATAACTCTTTTGGGAAAGGTAGCGTTACAAGGCTTGGCAGTGCTGGTGGAGCTCTAGTGTATGCTTTTCTTCTTTTTGGCTTTTTATAGTTTTCAACCCAGCATAAATGTCGTCAGTCTTTTTCTTGCGTTTTGCTCTCTTTAATCAAATATGGTTTATGCTGCAGAGAAACGTTTCCAAGTGGGTGTTTAACGTTAGACTTGGCTTTGGGTGGTGGTCTTCCCAAAGGGAGAATTGTGGAGGTAATTGTGAAACACCAAAACTTTTGTATATCGATCAGTTTTGTTGCTCATACCAACCTGCTGAACAGGTTTCTAGATGTTTTACCAGGGGATGTAACAATTCTTTTGCTAACTGATTTATTGCTTGAGAGTTAGTTTCCCTTTTTGTTTTTGCACAAAGGATTTTGGGAGAGGAAGCAAATTCTATAGATAATGTGTCTAAGATGTTGGGAGAGGAAGTGATGTTATTGTCAAAAATTTAGAGACCTCCTTGCTCATGACCTCCACCAATCATCTGCATGGTCTATAGGTCTTGAAAGACAGAACGAGAAGAAAAAAAAAGTTAGACAACAACCTAGTGTTTTTAGTTAATTGACTGATAGACATAAGTCTTAAAGGAATTGGAATACAAATAAAACATTTGAGAGTGGCAAAGGTGGTGAAGGATGTGAGGATCCAATGCCTTTTACTGGGGTTTGAGAGCCATCAACAATTGAAACAACTAGGTTTGTAGAGGGTGATAAAGAAGATAAGTGACCAATTTTCCTAGTCAAGTGTTTAAAGCCAATTGAATCAATAATCCAAGGAGAAGGACTAGAACATAGTACGTACCGCTTGTAGCAATTGTAGAAGTAGTAGAAGAGTTCAACATATTTTTGATTTTTTTAATGACCTCATTGTCCTCGTCTGTGAGAACTTTCTTACCTCTGAAGGGTTCAAAGATACCCTCTTCCCTAGTCACTTGTGGCTGCAACTTGATTTGCAGTAGCCCACTCTGACTCTCCATGAAGTTTCCAACATGTCTTTTCTATATGATTATTTCTACTACAATGGGTATAATTATCTCTGCTGTGAGTCTGACTTGGAAGGAGTACTACCAACATTCCTACCTCTAACTTTGCCTTGGCTTCCTTTGCCTCTGCCTCAGGCACCACTACCATTTTCTCTTCCTTGAGAATACATGGTAAGTCTGTGTGTATGACTGGGGGTTTTGAAGTTTTTACCGGAATATGAAGCATTGTTGCAAAATATCATTAAATGAGGGCTTGGTTATTGAGCTAATCTATGACTTAGCAATTTCAAGATTATGACTTTAACTTTTCAAGGCAAATTGTAACAACTAAGGCTTCTCTTTGCTGCTCTTGAACAAAAATATTTGTTGAGTGGATGGGCAAGCTTCCACTCTTGTATCAACCCTCTTAATTGTGGGAAATATTCTTGTAGATTGTCCCGTTGCTTTGTGTAAACCATTGTCTAAAACACATCATAAAGCTTTTGCAGGCTGATAGAACTGGAGTATAGGTTAGCACATATATCCCAAATAATCTTTGCAGTTTCTAAGTGAAAAATTATTAGCAACATGTTTCTCCATGTCCTTAACCAACTAATTGATGACAAAAGTATTTTCTTTGAGCCATTTTTTGTAAGTTGTGTCTTGTTTATCCCCAGTGGGTGATAGTTTTTTTAAGTGCTCAACAAGATCCCTAGTGATAAAAAACCTTTTAACATATTGGGACTAACTCAAATAGTTTGATAGGCCTTTGACTGTGACAGTAATAATTTTCAAAAAGCATTTTTTCCAAATACATTAGCCTTAATTTCTTTTGCCATGACTCAAATCAAACAACTGTAAACTAACAGAGAATGAATGTAGGTGTGCTTCTGGAAAAACTTAAATAAAAACACCGCATAGAAGGTCTAAAATGTATGGTCGATTAGTGCTTATAAATGATGATAGGACCCTAACTGATCGATCATACATAGAATTGTGGCAAAAACGAAACTTCTGATTTTCGAATTCCAGGGACAAAGATAATTATGGATGGGCTAAAGGAGGTTCTGAAGATCATAAAGGAGTAGAAGAAACATGTTTTTGCATGAATAAGCAATGACAAAAAGCAAAATAGTAGTAACCTTGAGAACAGCAATGAAATGAACTTAATGAACTTTTCGATTCAGAGATAGAACGGGAGTTCAGAAACAAGACATGGACTAAGCTAAAGTTCAAAATTTTAGCTTTAAATCAAGGGAAGAAAAAACACAAAAGAAACTTAGAAACTTATCTGGGCTCATGCAGTAGAGAAAAGGAACCAATTTGACAGCAGCTTCAACAGCAGGTTACAGCATCGAGTAGTAACTAGAAGACCCTAAAATCCCTGCTCTAATACCATGTTAAACTCTAGTTTTGATGACAGTAGTACTCTTTGAGTGCTTCTTCTTGTGTGTGAATAGGGAGAAGGGATGAAAGAGAGAAAGGAAAAGAGAAGAGAAGGGAAGAGAAGAGAAGAGAAGAAGAATGTAAGAGGGAGAGAGAAGTAGAATGAGAGAAGATGAGGAGGTTACAGCATCAGATTGGACGCCCCTCCTCTCAACCTTATATTTATGATAGAATTCTCAAAGTAAAGGTGACAATAATGCCCCTAAAATGGGCTGAAAGAAAAACCAAGGAAATAAAGAAAATTACATTGAAATACCCTCAGAATTGGGTCTTTAACACTGTTGTGTTCACCATCCTGTTGGATTAGTTCTTCTTTCTTATGCTGGTCCACTAGGTTTTGATGATTCCACCAGTGTTGAGATGGCCTCCTACTTGGGCTGAGGCACTATGCAAGAGTCCTTATTAGTGGGGGCTGGTGTTCTAAGCCGGGTTTTTACTGTTGCTCAGACAATGCTGATCCTCCTTGGGAGAGCTTGGCATGTTTTTCAAGATATCAAAAAATTGTTGTGTAATGTTGTAATTAGTTGGAATTATGTAAAGCCTTCTGCAGCTTATGCTATGGATATAACTGATTTTCTGGCTAAGGAGAGAGCTAGACGTCAATCTCTAATTGTCACCCCCTTAACAGCTAACTTTTTGTCCTCAGGCTCAATATAATTCATCGTTAAAAAAAAAACTCAACATCAGTCAGCCAAATGAAGTTGGGGGACCTATTAATGTTGAAATATGTAGATTTATGGCAAGAACTTGTTAGAAAATAGTGATGAGATTAATCGTGGTTAACCTTTGGCTTGTCAGATATTTGGTCCAGAAAGTAGTGGGAAGACGACCTTAGCACTGCATGCAATCGCAGAAGTTCAGGTGCTGTATTCATATTATTTTGTTTCTCTCTCAATATCTAAGGAATCTTAACATGGAAGCTATTATGGTGGCTCTGCAGAAATTAGGTGGAAATGCCATGCTTGTAGATGCAGAGCATGCTTTTGATCCAGCTTATTCAAGGGCACTGGGGGTGGATGTGGAAAACCTCATTGTATGCCAACCTGATAATGGCGAGATGGCTTTGGAAAGTAGTAGCCTCATTCTCATTTAAAGATATTTAAAATAGGCCCATTATTTATTCTAAAAAAAATAGTCTCATTATTTTTCATTGTTCAGTTGTAGACCTTGTTCATTTAACTTCTGTTAACATTTTAATCTTGTTGTCCCCCATCTAAGCAATTATGGTGGCTCATCATCATTATTTTTAGCAAGTTCAGACTTTCATATTCAGATCCCTAGTCATGGTCTGTTGAGACTAGTTGCTGAACTTCACCTTCTTAAAATTTGGAGTAGGAACTTGGCCTTGTGAGCGGAGAAGCATTTGTGATAACTAACCTATAATATTGATTGAAATAATAGGGTTTGCTGTTTTATATGGCCCAAAACGCTAAAGTTAATGTAAATGAGTTTCCTTGCTGCATTATGGAATTCAAAGGTTAAAGCCACCATTATGAAGATAAGCTTGTGTTGTTTAAATATGTGTGATGAAGTTGTTGTAGTGACATATTTACAAAGTTATAACCCGAGCAGCACCTTCTTGTCCCAAAATAAATACCTTCCATGTCAGTCGAAATGACTTTTTTTTGGCTCAAAATCTTAGTGGTTTCTTTTTGTAATATCTAATCGTAGATCTGATATTTTTAGTTCTTATGATGTATATATTATTCACTCGACCATTTTATCCCCATAGAAATCCTACCTGTTATCATGAGTGTGCTTGTTCGTTACTAATGCAAGTCTCAAATAGGAGAGCTCCTTGTACTATCTAGGTTTGACAGGTCTTTTTTTCATTCCTGTTTTTCAGATACATGGTCAGGTATCACTCTCATCATAGATTCATGGAGATGCTCTGTGGCTTTATTTTTGTGTGATAAAAAGCAGATGCCTCCTAGTTGTTGTTGTTCCAATTTCAGCACTGAGTCAGTGAATGGTTATTTTCTTCATTGATAATAGCAACGTTTGGGGTGTTTACAATTCTCTTTTTTAATCTGGGAGTAATAATTCTGTCTTGGCAAAACACCTTCACTTTCCTTCCCTAAATGACACCTCAAATTTAATTGTTAGTTTAGCTTTTCTTGTTTATAAGGAATTAAAAGAACTTAATATAAATTTTCATGTGGAAAGTGTATAAACTAACATACTCCTTTCTCAGCTGCTGACCGAATGTGCAGATCTGGAGCAGTAGATCTCATCTGTGTTGATTCTGTCTCAGCTCTCACTCCTCGGGCTGAAATAGAAGTAAGCTTTATGGGAAGAATTTGACTCTATGATAATTTAAAACTTTTCAGTTTTAATGATTCACTATCAAGCTAGGATAACTTTGTCATGGACTGGTTCCTTAACAGTCAGTGGATAGACAGTTGGTCAATCAAACATCGTTTGATTAGTACTGAATTCTTTTATAGGGTGAGATTGGAATGCAACAAATGGGTCTGCAAGCTCGTCTAATGAGTCAGGCATTGCGGAAGATGTCAGGAAATGCTTCTAAAGCTGGTTGCACTCTCATTTTCTTGAACCAAATTAGATACAAGGTACTTTCTTTTCCCTTTGCTTTCCCTTGTATATTTTCTCACAATCAAGGAAGTAACTGTTTCTTATATTCAATATTACTAGATTGGTGTATTTTACGGGAACCCTGAAGTTACCAGTGGAGGTATTGCTCTGAAATTCTTTGCGTCACTTCGGCTGGAGATACGTTCAATTGGGAAGATAAAATCTGTAAGGCTAACTTATTCTTTTGCTTGCAAGCACGGTTCTTTAATATTATCTTGGACTCTGAAAATTTCTTAGTGGAGATTATGAGTTGATTTTTTTACTTTTATAGGTTAAAGGAGATGAAGATATTGGGCTCAAGGTTCGTGTGCGAGTGCAGAAAAGTAAGGTATATTGGCTTCTTTTTTTTTTTCATCATAAAACCTGTTGGAGCCTAATTTTATATGACCTACCTTTTTGTACTCACATTAGTTTCTGGCCTCATTTTCATTACACTTTCTTGTCCTCAAGTGGGATAAATTACTTTGCACCAGTACTTGTTATGAGGTTTCAGAGGTCAAAGAGTCTGGCTCTCAACCATTATCACAGTAATTTGAGTGAAACGAATGTGTCATAAAATTATTTGGATTTCATCATGTGTTCTAGAAAATCCTCTGGATTACTTTGAAATGTGCTGTGCAATAGCAGTTTCCATGGATATGTAAACAATCAAATTGAATAGATTATGGTGTAATTTGTGATTTTAGGCTAGGTTTTGGAACTGGGCCCATACTCATTATTTTATGCCGAAGCTAGTGAACTCCATGGTTTAGCCACAACTTTTTTGTTTTGCTCAAGTTTCTACTGTTAGATATTTTTCTACTGCAGGTATCAAGGCCTTACAAACAAGCTGAGATGGAGATTATATTTGGGGAAGGAGTTAGTAAACTTGTAAGTGCAGTATATAATTATTCTCTCTTTTGTAAAACTACACATACGTTATTATCGTAGTTTTTTCAGAAAGCTTGAATATCACATTATTTGCTTTGCAGGGCTGCGTCTTGGACTGTGCTGAATTAATGGACGTTGTAGCAAAGAAGGGTTCGTGGTATAGCTATGGAGATCATAGGTTTGTCCCTTAACATTTCACTTTATACTTTTCCATCATTTTTAAGTAGTGGTATGACATCCAACAATTCACTTATCGATTTGTAAATTGTCGGCGAATTTTTAGCCTTGTGAACCTCTGAGGCAGCCTGGGTAAAATTTATAGTTTATAGATCAGGTTGCTTTGGTGGATTCTTCTGATACAAATCTTATGGAAGCTACACTTTGCTTTCTACCAGTAAAAGAAAAAAAAAGGTATTATAGAATCAAAATGTAATGTACTTGACACATAAGGTTCACAGAAGATATTCCCGTGTACTTGCAATTGTCCTGTGTCAATGTTTCATAGTCATCTATCATCTTGAGATGATGCCATCTAAAACCTCAAAATTATTATGAGAGGTTTTTTAGTAGTTATTTGAAGGTATTCAGTGCTTCAAACATTGAAAACCAAGAATGTTATACTGGAGATCAAGTTTTTGACCGATAATGGAGCACTGGCTGGTTCTTGATGTTCATTTTTTTTCTTCATTTCTTCATTCTGTACTTTTTCATTTGAGCTATATATGCTCTGTAACCAATCCCATGTTGAGGAAACACTGGATGCTTTATGACTAGAGCTCATGTAGTAGCAGGATTACCTTATTTTCTTTGTTTCCGATTTTATTTAATTCTTTTACCATACCCTTCAGTCTTCTGTTTTTCTGGGTTCTGGTTATAGGTTGGGACAAGGCAGAGATAAAGCATTACAGTGTTTGAGAGAAAATCCTCCCCTTTGCAGTGAAATAGAGAAGGTAAATCATTTCTGCTCGTGAATATAAACAATGGACCAATGAAGCTCTTTTGCTGATCTAAACTGTTATTAGGATTGATACGAGGAAGGTGGGTCTAAGAGAATGTTGTTTTACAGGTGGTCCGATCTGTTATGACAGGGGACGCAGGCCAAGCAAACCCAGTAGCTGCTCTTGGGCAATGGTCGGCCCTTCCGGTTGAGCAGGTCTACGAGGAAACATGATAGTAATAAAAACATGGGCAGGTCTTCCACCCGTAAGATTTGGGAGAATTGGTTGGGTTGAGTGAGATTATACATGTAGATACAGCAACCATGAATGATCTTGATTGCTGCTGTTGTAGTTTATTATTTATATCAAGTTCTTCATAGAATTTTTATTCGAATCTCTCGGTCTTACCAGTTTACTGGTTTGAGTATTGTGCATACAAAATAACAAGTCAAATTTCAATTTACGCAATTTTGCATACAAAAACACCTGGGCTAGTCTGCTCAAGTATAGGATTGACCAGATTTAGGTCAAGGCAAGTAAAAGTCCTCTAGGGGCACAACCAAGCATAGAAACTGCTCAAATGATAACACAGGCCATCAACCAAGTGGCTATGATAAAAAATTGAAAACCTTTACTTAGATGTGAAAAATTTGTGAAATCCCTGAAGTAGAGGCCGCAGGTCTGTAAAGAGCAAGAAGAAGGCTGAATAGGGCTCCCAGGTCTCGCATTTCATTGTTTTGATACTATGAAAAGTTGCAAGAATAGAAGAGATAGAAGGAGAAAAGAAGGAGAAACAAGAGGGAGAAGAAGTGTGTGTCAAATAGGCACACATTAGGGCCGAAAACTCGAACCCTTTCCTTTAAATAGATCACTTAAGTGAAAATTGAGATAGGCTTTATGGCTCGGTTGTATAGATAAGAGTGAGAAGGAAGCATTGGTTGACTAATAGGGATCATTTGGGCTAGGTTAAGGAACAACTGCTCGGACTAACATAGAAGAGTTTTACTTCAATTGGCATTACAGATGATATCACCAAAGTTTTGGAATCGTCGAGTGCCTAAGATTGCTTGATGGCTCAAGTGAGGCATCAAGTATAGAGTGTCTTTGAAGGTGTGACCTTGTATATGCCATGGCATGTCTAGTAGAACAAGGGTGAACATACTCTTCATGTTGAAACTAGAAACCATGCCAGTTCCATTGCCTATTCAGATTTCTAACTCAGGTGCAGTCTATAGTAGACAATCAAGGCATTTTCAAGCTCTCTCATGCATCAAAATCAGTCTGAGATTTGTGAATTTAAGAGAAATGGCCAACCGAGTGATTTTCGAAAAATCTAAGTACATTTGTTTTCTTACTTATAAATTTATTGATTGGGCCTAGAATGTTTTTAGTTTTGAACTTCCTCTTTATATGTTGAAATCAATTGATTGAGTTGAGTTTACAGTTTTAGATAAGAATTCATATTAGACTCGACTCTGATTATTGAGTTTTCATCTCTTGTTCACATATAACTTATTTGAGATTTAATTTTAGTTGACATTACTAAGATTAGAATCACCTAGGACTGGCGGTATTCATTTTGTGCTTTAATTATTGTAACATTTGCCTAGTTATAGGGCTTTTTTTACTACAATTATAAAGCAATCAATCCTTTTATTTATATCAAATAAGTTTGGATAAATTGATTGGTAGTTGAAAATCCCTGTGTGGGTTTAGGCATGTGTGCCTTGTTGTTGTTGAACATAAATCCCAAGTGTAAATGGGTGCTTTAATTAGATTTGTTATAGATTTCATTTGATTGCGAAACTTAGTGAATTAACTTTGAGGTATAAACACCTTGTAAGTGGATTAGTAATCCATAGAGTGGGTTATGGACCACTGGAAATCACCTTGTCATTGTGATTGATTTAATTATTTTAGTACTTGTGTGATTGGATTACATTTACTTGAAGTATAATGTAAAATTAGCTATAGAATTTGATAAATCTATTCACCCCCTATAGGTTTATCCTTGTAAGACCTAAAAGTATAGATTTACATGGGTTTGCCACTTCTTTAGGCCTTTTTCAATTGCTCTTCTCACATTATTACAAAACCAATTGCCTAGAAAAGCGCTCGAGGTGCAAATATCTGCATCTCAGATGCTATCTCATCCTTGAAGCTGCTCATGAAGCTTCCTACTAATGAATTCTTGGCCATAAATTTATTTTGGTAGCCAACTTCTTGAATTCTTCCTAGTAGTATGTTAATATATTAGTCTGCTTTAAAATGATGATTGTCATATTTATTCAATTGGATTAAAGCGAGCATGAAGTGCCTTCTTAGTTCTTGCCACACAAGTCTGTACAACGAGCCTTCCCAATATTTAAACCAATGTCTTGCATCTCTGTTAAAGTGAAAGAAAGCAAGGATTACCTTGTGAGGTCGATCTATGTTTAGATACTAGAATAACTTCTCTTCACAATAAATTCAATTGTTTAGATCTTCTCCCATAGCTCCATTGAACTTCGAGAAATCTACCCTTATTGGGCTCTTGGAATGTTGCCTTGACTAGCTTTGAGTTGTTAGGTAATCGAGGTGCCTCTAGTTCAATGGAGGTTGGTGGCGAGAAATCTCTTATACTTGAGAGGAACTTCCTTTAGTATCAGTTGGAGCTTTACCCTTCTCAAGAAACCTTACGAGCTTTTGCATCATGTCTACCAAAAGGGGGTTATTTTGATAGGATTTCTCTTGCATCTTACTTATGGTACAAAACTGGCCATTAAAGTGTGGCATGGCTCATCCATACATTGAGTGATGCTCACTATTTCACCCTCAATTTGGTTTTAGGTGACCTCAATAAGGGCCCAAAGCTCCTCTAATGCAATCACTTTGATAGCCATCTTATCTAAGTATAAATAAGGTAACCAAAAAAGTTGGGGCATTTTTAGGGTTGGAAGACTATGATGTGTCTACTCAATTTTGGATGCTTGGTTATAATCAAGGCTCTGGGGGAACACCTACTCCTTGGCATGTGTGGGAATGTGGAAGGAGCAAGGTGATGATTGTTGAATTTATGGAAAAGTGAAATACTTCATTGACATCAATAACTTGCTATAATCAGAGTACATGAACCTCTATTTATAATAGAGGAAGGTAGTAAAGTCCAATTACAATAAATCTACCCTTGTCCCAATTACACCAAAACTCTAACACTTAAGGTAAGTCCCAACATAATGAGGTAACTCAATATTGATAAAAGACAAATATAACTCAAACTAAAACTCTTCTTGGTCGTGACCCTAAGATAAAGATACTTTTATGAGTCCTTTTTGATCTTCCTACTGATGTGATAAGGATGCCAGCTCTTGGTAATCATTGTGGGTCCTACTTTTTATGGGCTTGGACCCATCTTATGGGCCTTCCTTGGTCATGTGGCCCATCTTATAATAATCTTACATATGTAGGCATTCCTTGGTCATTTGGGCTTGATCTTATCTTCCAATAATGATAAAGAAGAGAAAGTGGCTCTTGGAAGAAAGTACTTTGCATATCAGTTGAATAAGAATTTTAGTCGCTTACATCTCCACTGATTGTTATAATTCTTCTTCTCATGCAATGGTTCAATGGCCTTAGTTAGATAGATGAGGATCTTTAGGACGTGTTGCATGTGATAGAGGGGATAATTTTGATGTGAATTGGGGGCTAGGAAGATAAGTTGATTTGATAATTAGGTTGTTTGACTCAGTTGAGTAGAGGGGAGTCAGAGGGATGAATTGGTTGGCTAATAAGACCCAACTGGGCTAGGTTAAGGGTTGTGTTTACTAGTGGAGAGCTCTATTAGGGTTGGGTATAAGATAGGAGAGTCTTGACTAGGGTTAGCTAGGCTCCAAAGAGATTAATAAAGAAACGTATGTGAAGATGCGAAATTATAGGAGCTTAAATAGATTTATATAGGCATTGGAGGTCTTATAGGCGAAGGGGACTATGTTAGGGAAGTAGAGTTGGTTTAGGATTGATAGAATTGAAGAGAGAGACTTGTAATGAATTAGGGAAGTACAGATAATTGCTTTGGCATAGGGATATGGGCAAAATAGGTTTATATGTGTTGGCATGACAATGGAGAAGGAGGAAGGAAGGTGGAAACTTAAGAGACTCTAGAAGGAGTTGTCCCACATGAGAGTTATTTGGTTGGGTTGTGACTCTAGTGAATGGAAGAGAAGGACTTCTAATGGGATTAGAGACATGAGAAAGGTAATCCTAGCTAGACTAGGACTTGAATGGGCTAGATAATGGAGAAGACTTGTGAATTGAGATAAAGTCGGACTAAAGGGGTAGGCTAGGGTTGGATTGGGACTTGAGAGATTGGCTAGTTCTAGTGCTAGAAGGAAGGTGGAAACTTGCTATTTTTAGCAAGTAGGAGCCAATGGGACTCTAAAGAGAGTGTTGGCACACATGAGGGTTATTTGGTTGGGTTGGGACTCTAGTCAATGGAAGAGAGGGACTTCTAGTAGGACTAGGGACATGAGAAAAGAAATCCTAGCAAGACTATATGGAGAAAACTTGTGAACTGAGATATAGTTTGAACTAGAACTTGAGAGGTTGGCTAGTTCTAGTGTGTTAGTAGGACTTGAGTTAAGGTGGAATACCTTGCCTAGTGGATAAGGGACCAAAAGGGAAGTAGTGCCAAAAGAGAATACTTGGTCAAGAGAGATTTCACTTTGGATAGGTGAACTGGTGGACTGGCATAGAAACTAGTTAGGCTCAAGTGCCTTGGTAAATCATCGGGGCAATGGTGGAAGATAAGGAAGTCATCTGGTGGTGCTTGAGACTAATGATGGATAGAAACCTTTGACTAAAGATAACTTTCAATTTGTAAAGGTTGGAACAAACTCAAGACAATTAGCTAAAGGGAATTTATTTTTCAATTGAAGTTTTTTAATGAGAAAATTGTCAAAGAAAAAATGATTTTTTCATCATTTTATTTTTTATGATCACAGAGACGACAATTATATGGTATTCTACATATTGTAGATAGTGTTTTTTTTTTTTTTTTTTTTTTTTTTTTTGCATTAGTATAAATATATAGAAACTACAACAAAAAGTGAATGCATGAACAATTATAACCTTTCTTTTATGATTTATTTACTTTCTTTCATTTATGCTCAAAATAAAGAACTCAAATTCTCTAGGTTATGTGACACCTTCTCCTATCTATCTTTTGAACCATTCGTTTTAGTCCAAATTTTCTAAATATGTATTTCTCAAGCATTAATAGGCCCTTAAACTATTTCTCCGCGAATCAATCCTTGTTCACTTTCTCTCACTTATAATCAAAAGCTAGAATATAAATTCTCCAAGTGAAATGGACTGATTTATAACATTTTACCAACTCATTTTGGTCTAACTCTCTAGAGGAAGTATATTCTTCAACGACTTTTCTTGTTTACAAATCCTAAAAAAGGTCAATAATGAAACTCATACTTTGGCTTGGAAGTGGATTTAACGTGGGAGATTTTGTTGTTATTGGTTTGGCTGTTACCAATTATCATTTCAATCTGGACCCTCTTCAAAAAGAATATTGATCTCTACAATTAATTTACCGGGATTCTCCCCCATGCTTAACACTTAAAAAGCAATAAACCAGATCTGAACAATGTTGACATGGAGAGAGAAGAAACATTTCCTTAGGCTGAGTGACCCACCAGACCAACAACCAGAATCATTAAGCAGCAGAAGATGAGCAACTCAAGAGGTCATATGCTTTAGAAACTCCATTTTCTAAGTATTCTAAAAGCTGGGTCTATTTCAAAGTCAGCACTGGATTAAGAAAACCCTTTTTTAACTAAACACCTGCATCATGCATTGCCTCAGTCCCCAGTGTTGTATGCACAGAGACAAGAGCAAAACTCCCTCTTCATTGAAAATAAGTCTCCTCAACAGAAGCTACCATTCCATTTTTATCGATAAACTACTCAGAGATGCAATCTGCTTTCTGCATGTTTGCACCCAGAAATCCATTTTTCTGAAGAGAAAAAGGAATAGGTTTGGATATGTGTTTTATGAAGTTTGGCAGACTGTTACTTTCAAGAATCCCACTCACTCAATTTAAAAGAAAAATGAGATTCTAAAACCTTTTCTGGTTCAACCCTTGAAACCTAACTATTATATCTATCTATATGAATGAAGATTTAATATTTGTGAGGATGTTACTTCCCCTAACTAATGGCTTCAATTTTCTCCTACAGTTGCTTTCATGTGAGCATATTCAAGGGGGGAGGTTTATAGATAAAGGAGTTGAATAATCAAGAAAAAAGGGAGTGGAGGGTTCCACCGATGATGAGCCCAAATCTACCGTATCAAAGTTGTTAAGTTCTTTGGGACCCCTCGATCAATTGCCACCTTTTTACTTCTATTTTTATGTGGTGGTTAAGACCAATAATACATAAGAAGACATCTAGAAGAAGACAATTGTGTCAACATTAAGGGGGACTTAAGATTAGAGAATTGTAATAAAATTTTCGATTAAGTGTTAGAATGAACAAAAATATGGGTCTGGTCTATGATCTTATGATTTATAATCCACCAAAAAAATATAAATAAAACAGCTAAACAAACAAAGTTAGATGCAGGGTCTAGTCTTGCAACCTGACCCAAATTTATGTGAAAAATCCATGTTTCATGGCAAGTAGCATTAGACAAGCTTGACCATATCTCTACTATTATGTATCGAATTGTAGAAAGGCTAACTAGGTGTGTATCAGCTTATATATATATATTCTAGTAACCGATACAGCTGTGTCCTGACTTTGGCTAATCACAGAAATAGATAAACTCTATTGTCTTCTTTTGGACCGGTGAGAATCTTTTGGCTGGTTGACCAATCTTCTTGTTTAGTAATTTATTTCTGTTTAATTCGAGAGAGAGAGAGAGAGAGAGAGGGCTTCACTCACAGGCACAGAAAATCAAAGAAAATATCAGCCAGTATAAATATTTCCCTAGGTATATAAATCATGGTAGGTGAAAGCCTGGATTAGAGTATTTGGATATGTTTTTTTGTCAACATCAGAAAACAGATGAACAGAAATTATCATCAAATTATTGAGAGAATTATGACTTGTTTTAAAATTGATTTCACACATGACACAGTTCTTCTACATGTCAAAAACACATCTTTTTATGCAACTTGGGTAGGTTGGTAGGAAGAAAAACTAAATATATTCATAAATATGTACATAAAAACACCTCTAGAAAGTGGAAACTCCCTACTGATTTTGATATCTTCCTCCATTGTATCTCAGTACTGATTCCACATAGATGGTAATCCAAACCCCACTCCCACTCCCATGTCAGGCAAATAGTTATCTAGGTTTACTCCATCAGCTAAGCCTGTGGGCAGCTCTATCATCTTTTGGCCGCTTTCCATCTTGCTCAAGTGGTCCAGAACGGCTTTGATGACCTTTTTATCGCAAGAGAGTGGGTTGTAATAGGTGTCAAAGTCAGGTATGGATCCCAAATGAGGAAAGCCCTTTGAGGGTTCCAGATGAGGGAGTTGTGGGAGGCTTGGGGCTGAGTTGTTCTGGGTAATATTGGAGAAGCAGGGCACTTGCTCAAACCCCTCTAGATTTAGAGGAGTTTGGTCAAATGTGAGGAAGGCATCTGATAAAGGTGGGAGAGAGGAGGAAGAGCCTGTGTCATCGTAAGAGTTCTCTTGGCTTGGTTTGGTAGAAATTCCTCTGTTCTTGTAGAAGACTCTACACAGTGCCCAGTCATCCTGCTCACCACAAAAGAAAACAAAAATGAGCTTCTCTTTTTTGAAGAAGAATATTTTGAAAGGAACTCTCTTTACTCTTGTATCTTGTTACTTTTCGTCAGTACTCAAGGGCTACCTAGCCATTCATAAAAAAAATTAATTAACATTAGACATGATTTTCGTAAAGAGTATTAGTAGTTTTTATAGACATGCATGCGTCTCGTTTGTAACAACTTCAGTTCATTTAACTTGAAAAGATTCACGTAAGACAAATTACAAAATTTCTGTTAAAAAGAACAACCGGTTCTTCTCACCTTGAAGGTGACCGTGGGAGGATCATTGGGACCCTCAAGCCGAAACTCATGCATGACCCAATCGGTTTTCCTCCCCTTGGGAGCCCTCCCTTGGTAGAAAACCAGCGTCTTCCTCATCCCCACTAGTGTCCCTTTCCGGACGTCGATCACCTGCCGGTCTTTCCCAGTGGCCTTCCAGTACCCCGAAACCGTCGCCCGGTTGGTCCGCAACCCGGTGGCATACTTCCGATCACGTAAGCTGAAGAAGTACCACTCCTTTCCTCCCACCTTCGCCATTTCTGACCAACAAAAGCTTAAGATTATTAATCACTAAAAACAAAGAATCGATTACCCAGAGCTGAAAATTCCCGATAAGGTGAAAACGGAAACTCCATCATGAAAATACGACTAGTAACCATCAAACAATAGTGGAATGCCGCACAAGAGTCGGGCACCATCCACGGTGAATGTTGTTAATTAAGGTAAAGAATAATATGAGAGATGTCGAAAGGAGACCCACCCACGAAGGAAAGCATACACCTGAGGCTGTCCATGTCGAAGGCGATCGTCTCCAACTGTATTCGCGTCAGTATGATTGCTATACGATTTCATAGTTATTCTCTCTTTTTTGTTCTTTTCCTCTCTCTACGTGGCTTCAGTCTGTATGAGACAAACCCTAAAGAGAACTCCATTAGTTGGATTACCTATTACGTATTCGGTATCTGGAGGAGATGCACCGACGTGGAAATTTCTTACCCACGAGTGGTTTTAGCAAACAAAAATGTCATCTCTAAATTATTTATCAGTATAAACTTGTTCTCTAGTTCAAAGTTTACTAGGTTTGGTAAGGTATGCCAGGAGCCGAAACAACCAATGGTGTCCTGGTGTAGTTGGTTATGACGTTAGTAGAACACACTGAAGGTCTCCGTGTTTCGAGTTGCCCCCATCATGTTTTCTGTATCTTCTAAAGTTTTTCTTTCCATCTTCTCCATTACTTTCGAATTTGTCTAGAAAAGGTTAAATAGATCTAGAAAATTTCAGAAAAAAAAAAATCTGAAGAAGGTGAGATTTTTTATTTGCTTAATTCCTTTAGGATCTTTCCTTAGTTTTTTAATTACTTAATAAAAATCAAAAGAAGATACGTATTGAGATTATAGGTCTGATAGAGCTGAAAGCCTGAGACTCAAAGATGTACGCCGTTCATGAAAGAAAGGTACATTTTGTCGACTCAAACCTATCATCCTCCTAGCATCTGATATCATATTTGAATATCTCCGAAACGATTCACGGTTCCTTTGTTAATTAACTCTTCACCTTCCAAAGACTAAACGCATTGGATTCGCACTCATCTTCGCCACTAACGATTTATCATCGGTAAGCAAATAATAAAAGAAACATAAACAGAGAAAGAGAGTCAGATGTAGGATCTGTGCTAATCATAACTTCTTACCTGGTAGGTCCCAAGGCTCAATCTTGTTCAAATCCACTTCAATCATCATCGGAGAATTGTACGAACTCCAGCCGCCATTTCCCGCCACTTTCTTTGCCAAGTAATCGCACACGAGTTCTTCGTCTCTCGGATGAAACCTGAATCCCGGCGGAAGCCTAGCCTCCATCGAGCTCAAGAAGCTCATCTTCCCGGACATGCCAACGAAACCAGTAAATACAAACGACCTCGAGAAAAAGAAATAAGAAATCGAGACCTGAGAAGTGAGAATCGATCGGCAGGTAGTGGTAGATGCACCAAAACTAACAGAAATATATACGCTCTATTAATCTACTTCACATCCCCAAATATGATAAGAAAAAACGGATCAGCTCCCCAGGAAACAGAGCCAGAACCAGGTAACATCCAGCTCCGCAACAGGGGAGTAACTGAAGGACAAAAGCAAACAAAGACGAAGACGAAAGCGAGAAAGAAGAGATAGAGATTGAGATTTTTGGGCGACAGGCCGAGAAGAGGTATTTATAAAGAAAACAGTGGCGAGGAAGTCAACTGAAGTCCGGCAACAAATGGGAGGAAGGAAGAGAGAAGCGAGAATTCACGCCTTCTCCCTCCTCTCGCACTACATACGTGGCACTATCTGATGGGGCACACTTTTCCGCTGACGTGGAACCTCCTCTGCGCGTTCTTTCAGTTTTTACGCAGAGTTGGCACCGCCGGCGGGGAAAAGGTCTACAGTGGGCCCACATGGGTCTACGTCGTTCCGCACGGTTATTTTTTTGGCTGACGTGGACGAGCCATCCACACGAAAAACGTACATGCGCGAGCCAAACTGATCGGCGTGCCACGGTGGCGCCGTGACAACTGACCCTCTTCCATCGCCAAGCGCCCGTGCAAGATCAGTCAAAGTCAAGCTCTACTGGGCCTCCGTTCATCACCACCCTCGATAGCTGAAGCAACGTGTCAATTTGCCGTATCGCACAGGACTACACGAGCCCGTGGACTGGCACGATGATGGCGACTCGTCGGATTTCCGGAGAAGGGGACCCCGGTTCTGGAACGGGTAGCTCGACGGAGAAGGATTTTCAGATTTGAGAGGAGCCTTGTTTGGGGAGGGTAGGGTTAATCATAGCAGAAGAGGACAAAAAGTGGTAAAAGAGAGGTTTCATTTTCTTTGACCAAGGGCCATGAACACAAGGCGGATGTTTCCGGATCGGTGAAAGTAAGATCAACGGGGAAACCTCTGCTTGTATTTTGTAATCCACATTGCTCCAGTCATGTAAGAATTTTCAATCCGAATGCTTATCAGTTTTCCTTTATGAGCATTGTTTCTCATCTTTCAACTCGTCATAATTTCGCCTTTCTTGCTTATCAGTTTTCCTTTATGAGCATTGTTTCTCATCTTTCAACTCGTCATAATTTCGCCTTTCTTTTAGATATTTTCCATTCCCAATTTGGTCTCTATCGGTTCCTTTATCTGATAGGTGGGTTTTGTCACATTGCTCGGGGTTTGTGGGAAATCTCTGGCTTATGGCACCGGAGGAAGACAGGTGTCGACCACTGTGGCGTAACGGGGTCCCCGGTTGAGGACGACATCGTAGAACTTGGCTTACCTGTGCCCATGAAGTTAGGCCATGACATAAGATTAGGACCAGTTTGGTGTGTGTCCGTTTTGTATTGGTGGATGATCTGATCTGCCTCTTGTCACCTTCACTAATGTCATCTTCTTCACTTGAGAGACGCGGACAAGTTTTCAATTCAATCCTCACCAATCATCCCCATTATGAAACCCTAAAAGATTATTCTTTTATTCAAAGCTCTGGAACACAATATTCTCTCACATTATTCCACAAATATGTAGAAATACTCTTGGATAAACTTAGGTGTACCTAGAGTCATAAACTACCTAACCTTGCCTAAGAATCTTCAATACTTCAACTAGTCTGCAGTAAGTTTCACTATGTAGTATCACAGCTAATTATGGTCTAGGGTCATCAAGCTGGGTTTGTTTTATCACTTAAAAATCCTAGTTGAGCATAGATTTTGGTATCAATTTTTTTTTTTTTTTTCTGATTTGTTAATTTTGAATTTAAGGTGAAAGATAGCTGTTCTCCTGTTAAGATATTTTGAGATTCTGGTGCTCACAAAATGGGATTGGCTTCTTTGTCATCATCTTTTCTTCTTGGATTGACACCAGTAATGGGTTTGGGGAGGAGCCAGGAAAAAGGCCGAGTCAACCTTTCAACTTCAGTCCCATCCAGTCCTTGCTTAAATATACACAAGGTGGTGCACGTTTGATTTTTTTGTTTTTTTTTTTCTGGGTTTGATATGTGCTCTCTATAGGAACAAGGTCAAAGTAGTTAGGTAACCACATGAATCTAAAGTTATAAACAGGACTGTCATTCTCATTCCATCCTAATAAACAAAGACTTACTGTACTTTATTTGGTAGACTACAGTTAGGACCTTTGGCTATCCTCTTGAATATGGAGAAAGCCCAAATTATGAACTAGTGTTTGGTCATTTGATATTAAAGTTCACCAATAAATACTGTGTTTTTCCAAGACAAGACAGATGTTATCTGTGATCATGGAAACTATCAATCTCCTCCTTACAGGGTTTAATGGATTTTAGGTGAAGGAATAAACACAATTAACTTGAGTTTAGAATCAGAATTATCAAATTTTGGATACCTTCATTAATATTTCATGCTAGGGGGTGATCGACTTCGGTTAAAACCAAAAAACATCAAAGGACAACAGTTGAACTGAGGAGATCCCATTTGACTGGACTGGTTTCTCCATTGAAGAAGGCATTATTTTATCACAGTTTCTTTCTCCATTGGTAAGGCTTGGGAGAGGCTTTTTTAGTTATTTTCCTCTGTGGTGTTTAACGAATTCCTAGTTTATGGGACTGAATTGATTTAATAGCTGCATTTTGGTGTGTCCATAGGCAATCAAGCAGATGCTTAAATTATGTTTTAGTAGGAAGTCGTTTCTGTGCAAATTTAAATAGTACCTAATCTCCCCTGTTTGTCAAACTGCTGCTGCCAGTTACAGACAATTTAAAATTTACTATGACATATCAACTACTAGTGAAATGTCCCATTTCAGCTGGCAGTGCAATTATTTCATCTTTGAAATGATTTTTAGGTCTTTTCAGAATTATTTGACAACTGGATCTTCTCTGTGTTTGAAAGATAAGCATGTTTTGTGGTCAGAGGGAAGTCTAATACAATTGGATCTACGGCGACATCAATCGATGACAAGAACACAAATTACAGTCATTTTCCATTCCAAAGCTTGTTATTTTGCGTGGTCAATCATTGAACATCTACACTTGTTTTACATTTCTGCATAACATATTCTGTTTTAGCACCTTTCTACCCATATTGGATGAGAGCTATTATCTATGACTGTTGTACAACAACATTGTTTGGTCTTTCTTCATCCTAACCTCTCCTATTACTCAAATACTTAAAAAATAAACAGAAGATCAGCTAGCAGAAGAGGAGACGGAGAAAGACCAATCCTTCCTTCCTTAGATGGAAATTTATGTAAACTGCACACAAGCTCTAAGAAACTGCTATGCATAAGAATATGAAACATTAAAAACAGGGCAAAGTCAACCCAGTTTTTTTGCAACTTGCTTTCATTTTTAAGTACAACAGGTTTAGCTTCTTCCTTAATAAATTTAGATTGGAAGGAATCAATTCATGTTTTATTCGAATCCCCCTAAAGGCGGCTTTACTCAAATGGGTTCTTATTGTAGATTACAGTGTTATTTTATTATATGGTTCAAGGAATTCAAAAGACACTTTTAAACTGTGAGCCATTGATAGGTAGATCAAAGCCAATTTGTGTTATGTGAAGAACACTCACTAACAATCAGAGCTCCGAACACGCAACTCCTGGGCATTGATGCTGATCAAGATATCATCAGCTTTCCCTGGTTGAATGCCCTCGATGCCACCTGTGAAATGAGAGAGGGTTCATGTTCCTGCTTGTTTCTTTCAGACAGATTGAGGAGATCTTCTTTTACTGGGTTTATCCCTTTTGCTCAATTGAAAGACCCAAAGTGGGTTGGAATACATTGACTGAGACAGGATTGTTGAGTAGCGAAGGTCAATTATGTCGGTTGTCTATTTAGGAGCTACTTTCTGGTATGTATACCAAAACTGATAACAATGGAGGGCCTGGAGGCCACAGGTGGCACTGTAGGGAGCATAATCGTGTTAAAAAGGGTTGTTGAAACGGTGATAGCAGGCGGAGGTGGCGGAAAACAGACGAACCCAGTTTACACTCATTCAGTTTCGACCTAAGTAAAAACAACTCAAGCTGGATTTTTCTACTGGAGTCAAGATTGTCTGATCACGAAATCCTTAAAATTTGAGATATCCCAACCCAAACTCAAACTAACTGCCCGGATACATAACAACTCAGGTTAGAAATTTAATTTCCCTGACTATTGGAGGCCCTAGCCAATTCACATCTCCTGCCCCTTCAGTTTCTGCCCAGAATGAAATTTCAAATTTAACACTTCAACTTCGGGTAATTTATCATTAATCATCCAGATTCATTAACAGCCTACGCAAATGTTAAATTTCCCTTAAACCTCAGAATTTCATTCTGAGTTTGATGCAGAAACTTTTAGAATCAGTTCTAACTTGAGCAACCTCTGCTTGAGTTCCATCGAATGGTTGAGCATAAAAAATATAACTATCAGCAAAAAACTAGGTTTCACGGCCCTTTTTATCCTGATAAAGATTACAATTGGTATTCTAGGATACAACGTTTAATAACTGGAAGGATTAGTACAACTAAAACAAAATTATTTTCACTCCACTGTGTAAGGATTTAACAAGAATAAATGGTTCAAACAACTGACGATTTGGGACAGTTCTAGTTGTGGGTCTGCTCGAAATCAAGAGATAGGATTACATCTCTCTAACCGAGCTTTTATGAGTGATGATGGCCACATTTCAAGGGGATAATTTTGGATCAAATAGGGGTATCATTGCTGCTCCTAATGAGGTTCCTTGTTCCTGAAGGAAGAATAATTTATCAAGAAAAATTAGGGTTTCAAGAACAGGTCCCATAGCAGCTCTTAGTGACCAGTAAGGCTCCACAAGCTCCTGCAAGGATCCACTTTTAAGAGTCAGCCACTCAAAAACTTGGAAGACATGCTTCCTTCGGATAACCAGAAGCCTTCAACTTAAATGGATCTAGCAGTGTCAAACTAAAATCTCATGAAAGCACCACACCAATATTTAAAAAATGGAATTAGAGTCGGGTACATACAGAAAAAGGTTGAGCTTCCTTCCATATTGTAAGAATATGCTCTGGAGGTTCGAGGCCAAGGCAAAATTGCTCAAAAGCACTACAGTTGGATTCTCATCTCTAGCTGCAGAATAGTTTTCACGTTTTCATAAAGCAGTCTTACAGGTGTGGTCAAACTAAACACATGACTGTTCAATTAATGATAGTAGCATAGGAACCTGTTCTGAGCATATAGCTGTCCTCTTACTGGACAAATCCAATTCTCTCAGATTTCACAGAGGAACAGAAGATGAAGAAACTTGTCAAGAAAAACACAGATACCATCGGAAAAGCAGCATGGAAAGCATGTACTTTAAAGTTCTGCTGAGCTGCATCTTTTCTGAAGCTTCACCATCTCTCAGCACTCTGGTAAAGTTACACAATATCAAGTTGAGAATTGATATCACTATCTTTTTTTTTTTTCTATTTCTGAAATGGTCATTACCTTTTCATCTATGGCAAACCAGATTTGAGAAAGAGGGTCTTCTGTCTTTAATATTCAATATCATATCTTACTTTCTATTGGCCCTTCCACTCAACAAAATTTAACATGGTTGAGGAAAAACCTGTGTTTTTCAATTTCTTTGCTGATAAAATAGACAGTTTAACAATGGGGAAACCATAGCACCTAAAAAATTCTGCAAGAACCTAAATCCTTCAACAAGTTTAGCATGAGATATATTAGGGCATATTAGGTGTTTAAAGGGCTAGAACGATAATTCAAGTGCATCTTTTCAGATATTAAATGATGAAGCATCAGATATATTAGGGCCTATAAGGTGTTTCAAGGGCTAGAATGATAATTCAAGTTCTTTTCTGATATTAAATGATGAAGCATGAGATATATTAGGGCCTATTAGGTGTTTTAAGGGCTAGAACGATAATTCAAGTTCTTTTCTGATATTAAATGATGAAGCATGAGATATATTAGGGCCTATTAGGTGTTTTAAGGGCTAGAACGATAATTCAAGTGTATCATTTCAGATATTAAATGATGACACGAGTCACTAATGTCCAGATCCAAGTTAATAAAACCATTGATAACTTAAAAACATTATCTACAGCTATCAGGAGTTAGCTATATGGACTTTTAGGTTACATTTCTTCAAATCTTTCCTCACTAATTCCATCTACATGTTGGTGATAACAATGATAAAAACAAGGAAAGAAGATTTCACCTGACAAGCAAGATCACATGCATTTTTTCCAATTGACATGTCAGATGATTTAGCACCATTAGTCAGGAGGAAGCCACGTTCGTGTTCTCTATTTTCAGAGCACTCTTATGACAACAAGTTTTACAGCAGCCAAGGCTAATCAGTGATTTAGCTCCTTTGCAATCCAAAAATGTCAGATATGTGAGATATTAGGATGAAAAAATGGATAATAAAAAATCTCATCACATAAAAACAAAAAAAGACTTGTGATTGATCATAGCCCTATTCTACTCAGCAGGCATCACAATAAAGCCCTGAAAACATAAATCTTTAATTTTAGCATTAACCTAATCATGGTCACAGAAAGATCTCCACAAGCATGAAGCCAAGCAAGAACCACTGAAGATACAGAGCTGCTCCTATTGTACAAATTTGAACCATCAGAAAAAAGTGTTTCCACACCTTTCTTGTCAACCTCCCTTAATGGTTCAGCTCTCTTCAGACAACAAGATGCCAGTCAGGGCTTTCAGAGTATCACTTGAAAGAACACGGCAGGTTACTGTTTGAGGCACATGCAAATGTTTGCTTCCTGTTACAGTATATGCTGTTGAACTTATTGAAGAAAGATGACCAAAATATAAGAGAAAAAGTAAGAGAATTATGAGCTTGCCATTTTGAGATTTACACATGTTATCTGCATAATGCTTTTGATTCTCTCAGCATGTGCAGTTATGACACTTCCATGGTGAGACGATGCATCTATAGCAATTACTGGGAGCTGGTACTCGAAGTATAGTACTTGAGCAAGATAACCCTAATTTAGTTACGTGGGAGGATATTGGTAAAAGCTTTGACAGTTAGCTACTAAAAGTGGATGCTCAAATATTACCAGCAGAGGAGAGGAAAAAATAAAACCATTGAAGCATAAAACTATCTGGAAAAAAAGAAAGACACACCTGACCAGCACCAACATCAATTATTGACTGAGCACCAACAACTTTTGCAAAAGCACTAACAACTGCAGCCAGAATGTTGGCTGTTTCCAGAAAAAAATGCAAGCACAATTGCTTTTGTTCTGTTGAAACTCTCTATCTATCTAATTTCTGAAGCGAAATAAAAGTTTCAGCATATGATAGATCAAAAACCTACTTCTTGTTGCCTCTTCGAATTCATCCTTGAGTGATAACAGTAACAAGTGATGCCACTTGCAGATCAGGGAACATCTGCTAGAGATACGGTTTCAAAAGGCTGCATGTATTCCTTCCTCTATTTATTACAAATAAAGCAGCTTGTAGGACAGCAAATAAAAGCATGAAAAGCATAGAGAGATAAGGTCTACTGCATACATTGATAGAGGATCAGTACACACCTATTGAAATGAGCTGATCCTGAAGAATCTTAAAACTTCTATTGCTGTTAATGTGACAGATGGAAAGTGTACACGGAAATGTATCCAAACTGTCAATTTGAAAGGCATTGGCAAGATGGTTTAGGACACAGCTGCAATATTCTTTTTAGTGCAAGGTCACCATGGCCATCATGGTCCTCGAACTGCAGCATGAAGAAAATCTGCATATAATGGGACCTGTCCCGGTACCCATTGAGGCCATATGCTTAAAAACAAAAACATAATTAGCACAAGAATGCTGCATGTAAAGCTTTTCCTTTTATCTTCTTTGCATTAGACCCGAGTTACAACGCACAAACACATACTGTACTCAGTTGAAATACTATAGATACTCATATTTTGACAAGATGAATGAAGCCATTTCACATTCTGACACAATTAAAACACAGAAACATGAAGAAAGCAACAATATTCGGATTTCAATATGTTACCCACCGGTTTGTACCATCTGCAACTGCTCTGGTTCTCAAGGAAGAACAAGAGATTTTATTGTCCGGACAAATTCCTGAAGCGAAGCAGGCCAATAATGCTAACATGAAAATTAATCAAATATAAATACTATAGTGGGCAGATACTCTCAAATGAAAACAACATTCATTGCATTAACTCTATGAAAAATCCATTTTAGTCCTTCAACGCGATGATTGAAATGTCTCTAGTCGTAAATTGGTAATGCCTTAAACTGCAAAAGAAAACTAAAACTAGACGGCAGAGTACCGTTAAAATGAATAAATGCAAGAATTAACAATTCAGGCAGAATAAATTGCCATATGCTGGGTATGCTGATCATCAGAGGAAGAGTGATTCCTACCTGAACAAATCCACAAGGAATTTTGAGGAGATATTCGACAGGCACCTGCCCGCCAACAATCTATCCATTCCTTCCAATGGATTCCCACAACCTATCCTGCACAGGCGGCCAAGAGAGAACTTTTTCAGAAATGTCTGGAAGTGAAGTTCTTCTTCAGGGAGATGGGGGAGAGTAGCTAAGCCGTGACTGCGAGACCAGAGGATTGATCAATCCTGTATAGTCCCACATGGAGAGAAAACGAGGACATCTCATGAGGTAGGTTGTTATATAAAGAAATCTCATGTGTAGTTTAAAGCATACCTTTCTCGGCCTTTTGGCTAAGATCAAGTGTAGTATCTGTTCTTATCAGTTTAATATCTGATACGTGGTCCATCGGATCACATGATATTAAATTAATTTCTTGTGGGGGAGGTCCCACTACCGTTAGCTTGCTATCGGGGGTCCTCGAGCGTTGCCCTTGCGTTGCACTACTGCTCGGGCCTGGCGCACCCTAACCAAACCAAATGAAACGTTTTTAGTGTTCAAGACTCTACTGTGTGAATAGGGCTGGATGAAACCAGGTCGTGTGATAAAAACTCCTAATCAAGTCGATTTGCATGAGATATCGGATACAAGATAAACTACGAATTTTGACCCTCTAATTTTCAAGGTCTCAGGACACAAGTCTGAGCTATAAAATATTAATAAAAATAATTATCAGGAATTCACGCTAAATCTCCCATGGCTTTGCCGGGCAGGTGGGTTGGGGTTGGGAGAAGGAGAAGGGAGTAGGGATAAGGGGAGGAAGCACAACCTCTCCTGATGATGATGGATGGGAATGAGACTCAACAGTCACTTGGATTCAAGAAAGAGGAAAACGGGAGAATGGTTTTGAGTACATAACCAAAATGTAAAGAAAAAGTAAAACTTTGATCTTTAGATTCAAATAATGTGAAAATTTATATATAAAAGTTCTATAATACAAAATATCTGGAATGTTGATCTCATTCACAAGAGATGAACAAATGACCTGGACAATGGCACTCTTCAATAAAGGAACTCCTTATAAGAAATCATGGGTTGGTCGTGGAAAATGAAGTGGTAGAACACATGTTCTTCTAGGGAGTTTAGAAAGAATGGACTCATCACAGAACCAAAAATGGGATATTTGTTACCTATGAATGAAAGAATGTTTAACGCTGATTTAGTTCTGAATGCCCTATTCTCCTCCTTTCTTGTATACATTTTTGTTAATCTCTTCCAGCAAGACAGAAAATGCCAGTCTCCAATTAGTACTCCACGACCCACTACAGAGCACTCGATGCATCATGGTTAATTCATCAGCGCTTGCCTTCTTGAATAGTCTCCCTAATACGGACTGCACCTCCTCCACTGACACTGCAAGCTCTACATTTGAGTCACCGGGCTCTTCCTTCAACAAATCAACACCAAAAACCTTCTGGATTCCCCTAGAAGAGCTACTAGGTGGGAAAAGGCATTGCTTGGTTGCACTTCTAGAACCAATGGATAAAGTATCCAACACCTGATCAGTGTTCAATCCCCTCCCTTCTTCAAATCCCCACTGCTGATTTGACTTACAAACCCAATACTCTGTACACTTGTGATCAGGGTCAAGTGCTTCAATTGCCTGTTCTCATAAGAAGAATACTGTAAGGATGCAAATGCAGCAGCACTAACAAAGAAAAAAGTAAACACCCATTTACAAAGTTAACTTCAAGCAAGAGACTTCGGACCTACCATGTGTTCATGTCCATAGAAAGCCCCTATATCTAGTGAAGTAGATTAAAGTTTCACATTTTATGTAGGGGTTCTCACCCTTTATTTGAACCTAGAACAGACTTAAATTGTACCATTATAGTTCACTGCGTTTACCTGAACGATTGACGGAGAGAAGAAGCCAAACATTTCAAGACCATCAAGGCTTAGTGGAGGCTGCAATAGGGGCAGCCTTTGCTTCCCTAAGCCATCTTGCCTGGTAAGCTCCTGGTTGAGTCTCTCTAGCACCATCTCCCAGCATCTGGTGGCAGAATCATTGACAAAAACCTCACTTGGGTTCTCCTCCATGCTTACCTGAAATTGATGTCTCGTGACTTAATATCAGACAAAAAAATATCTTTCAAGTAATATGAGTTGAGGAAATAATACCTTAAATAGGGGTCCAAGGAGTCCAGCATCAAGGACTTCTGAAATGTAGCTGCAGAGTTGAGTCGGGTCAAGCACACTAATAAATCTGACACGACTGCGGTATCCTGCAAAATTGAAATAATTATTGATAAAGCATGTCCCTGAAGAAGGCTTACAAAACTTTCAGTAATCCATCATTTTTAATGACCAAATAAAGTCCACCATGGCCTAGAGTGAACAAGACATTTTTTTCTTTTTGAAATAGAGTGAACAAGACATTGCAACTTCAATTTGATCAATATACCTTTTGGAAATATGGCTTTGCTGGTGCACCATTTTCTTCCTGGCATAACAGTTCCTGGGTTCAGAAACTGAACACTGAAACTACAGATAGACTTGTCCATTTTGGGACAACTATTACCAGGTAGAAAACTATCAATCTCAACACCGAAAAGCTTTCTACTACTAGAAGTAGAAGGAAGTCCAGAATCTGTTGAGCATGATGCTCCACCTGAATCTCTAATATTTGGAGACATAAACTCTGAGCAACGATAATGAGGAGCTGATGGGTCAAAATCAGAGTTTGATGTAGTAAGAAAATCACATCTTGTAGAAGGCTTGTACTCCGTTTCTGTTTTGGTCAACTGTGAGCAAATTGCTCCCCTTGAGACAGTTGAAATCTGAACCAGCTCTTGTTTAGCTGATTGATTAGATTGACATCTTTGTTCAGTTGAGACCTTTTGCATATTCAGATCCAGATTTAAATCAAGACAGTCATGTTTTTCTACTAAAAGAGAACCACTGGTCGCTGATGACATGTCCTTACAACTCATTTCTGTCTTTACAGTTGCATGTCCTACCTCAGAGGATGTGTCACAGTCCTTTTCTTTTCTCAGTTGATGTACTAATGGGCTAAAGGATTGTTTTGACTTTGATATTATAACTTCGGTAACAACTTGATGCTCAGATTTGGTTGGTTCACTGATGTGGGGAATATCTTCCATCATTCCTCTAAAGTCACTCTGACTACCAGTTTCCACAGTATGTTCATCTTCATATTTCTCACTTTTCAGATTTAGTCCAGTGTTTATATCAATCAGTGGTCTTGATGATGTCAAGCAACAATTAGACTCTGCCTTTGATGTATCTAGAACATCAGATTTTGCCATCTCAGAATCTATTACAAATCCAAGCCTACCAGAAGCCCACTTTTGAACTGTACTTAATTCACATTCTAGAGCTCTCAGAAGGTTGTTCAACTCTTCCATTTCATATCGAAAAATGAAAAACCTACGATGTGGTTCACACGAACAGAGCAAGTTTGAGTGCTTTAAACATGCAAAGCGGTCTGGGGAGCATTCACAGCCTGCAGCAGATAAGTGCAAATCATAGGAGCATATAAAACATTCTCTCTCACAAGTTGAATCAAAACTTGCATCCATATTTCTCATCTGTGAAGAAGCAGGAATAGACTTTCTTCTGTCTTCCTCCATTCCAACTCGTGTCTACAGAATCAAATGAAAATCAACCAAAGATCACAAAAAAAAAATTAATTTGAGAGAGAGAGAGAGAGAGAGAGAGAGAGAGACCTTAATTGCTTCAGTGAGTAGCCCATTCTTCCCAGAAACATTCTTCCATCTCAAATTGTCAGAATTGTTTTTCCCAAGTATCAGATGATCTGAAAGAGCACGGACAGCTTCTTGCGCTGCACCCAGGAGCAACTTGTCGTGGGAAATTGAAGTCTTACGACACTGTTCACTATAAAGCTCAACAGCACACTGTCCATGCGGCAGCCAGTCAACAGGGGCCACATTCACCGCCTCTGCGCAATTGAAGCCACAGTTGAAACCTGAGTGGTAGGCCCTTGGGAAAGTGAGAACAAACTCCCCAGATTGCTGGACAGCACGATAAACTGGGACCCCTTCAGATTTTAAAACCGAAGGAGACAGCTGAGTTACCTGAGTTGGTTTTGACATTAGAATTCTTTCATCAACACCACTAAAACAAGGTGACTAATAAAGCAAATAAAGAATAATATGAAAATACAGTGAAATTTAAAATAAACTAACAAAATAAATTTAAAGAGAAGACAGAAAAAAATGAAGAAAAATATTGGTTGATCAAATGGAGATGAGCCGTATGGTCTTTACCAATTCATGTAGTAAATCGGGTTGTTCTTCAAACAAGTGGGGTAGATGCTTTCTCATCGCTTTCTCCAACATTGAAGCACCATATCCAGGGACTCCATACCACAATTTTGGCTCACCAAAGTGATGATAGTTAAGTGAGTACAGATGGTGATCCTCAACATGCTGTGGTCATTCCAAAGAAATGTCAGATAAAAAATAGATAAAATGGTCAGCAATCAATTCTAATTGCCACATATTAGGCAAGTACAAATGAGGTGACAAGAGTATTGCTTTTGCTAAGATTATCAGACTTTTGGTGACTTACCCAACAAAATGATGAAAAGCACATCCCTATATAAAGCCATGGCACCAAAACCCCTGAGATATCTTCTCTTTCAAAACAAAGGACAGAACCTGGAAGGCGCGGGAAATTGTTCAAGTTCCAACCTGATCTGACATATTGGTCTGCATCATTGTCAGTTAACTGGGTGGATTTTGGAAATCCACTCCCAAAAATTCCTGTTTCCAAATCAGCACCATATAGTACCTGCATATTTGGGAACCTCAATTGAGTAACATGCTCTGGAATTACAACATTAAAAAGCACACACTTGCATACTCATGGGTGTACCTCAATCTCTTTAACTGTTTTCTCAACAATCCTCCAATATTCACCCTCAATCTCCTCCACAGAGGGCCTCCAGCTCATATTGCGTTGCCCATCACTTAATCTTTCATTAGCCTCTTTAATTCCGAAGTATTGCTCTTTGAAATCATCCGCATATTTTTTAAAAACTTCCAGTGTGAAGTCTGAACCAGAATGAAACCCAAATTTTTCATCAGTATCAGAGGTGACACTTTCACTGGCTTCAGAAATATTGGAAGAACTACGCCTCTGAACCATTCCCATACGGGTCCACCTTCGCCTTTTCCTTTTCCTCTGGTGCCGACTCCTTGATTTTTTCCTCATTGGCTGTCTATTTTGGAGCAGACCAACTTGTTGAACCCGAGTACCAAATTTGGCATGTTCCCATATTTTCCTCTCTTTTAGAAGGCATGGTGGCTTCCATGAAGGAGGTGGCACAATTCGGCATATACCATATTGTTCAGCTTTCAGACGAATGCTTTGAATGTAAGAAAGAGTATCTTTGAACTCCTGTTGAGATGGTGGTAAAAAATTATATTAATAAAAAATCAGCTATCTGTCCTTGCAATTTTCCAAGTGTCAATTTCATAAAATACTATAGCCTTAACATTGTTCTCTAAATATGATATTAAGACTTTAGTATTTTATACTAAGACTGAATGATATTGTACCATTTCCTAGTTCTTACTGGTAAACTACCATAGAACACCAAAGAAAGAACAATATTTTTCTACAACTGTTGTAAACTACAATGTGGAAGGGATTTATAGGTAGGAGGTCATAAGTTTATTGAAGTGGTAGAACAAGAAAATAGATCAAGGGAGTCAATTTTATCCGATTACCCGATTTTTCATCTGCCATTTATTAAACAAAACAGATATGGAAAAAAAAATCTTAGCAATATATGTAGTTGGCTGATTTTACCGTTTATCATTTATTTAATGGAACAAAATCAGGTAATACCTATGGTACACCTGATTACCGGATCATAGAATTTTCTTACATACCTATGTAGGGATGACCTTGTTATGTATGCAGTTATATGACTTTTTACTGTTATCAGATGTTATAAACATGTTGTTCGATATATTTTTTAATTTAATTTTTTTTTATATTTTTATCCTTTTTTACAATTTTCCATTTATTTACCAGTTTACAGGGTTGGTAACCAGGTAAATAAATGGAACCGGAATACCTTCAACAAATAATCAGAAGGAACGGATACAGAATGGCAAAATGGTAATCAGAGCAGTATGTGGAATATCCTATTCCATTTCGTATAGATATACCGTTTGCACCGCTAAAATTGATGGTGCACATGGTTATATTATTTATGTCAGGCAGCATAGAACAAAAACTGGAATCTTAAAACTAAAACTTCTCCACACACATCTCTAGTACCTTACATAGATTTTTTGAAAACCTCATAAAACCTGAAATATCAACTCCACATGATGCCCTTAGTCTTGTCTAGAAAAAAGTAAAAACAGACTTTATCTTACCTCCTCATTTGGATAAAATACAGGAGCTTCATCAATTATAGGCCTACAAGCCTCCTCAGGACTCCATCTAGTTGATACCTGTTTCAAGAACAATTCAGTATGAAGAAGCCTTGTTGATAGATATGCTTAATCTAGAGACATTTCATTTAAAAAATGAAAACACTTGCCTTCGGACATTGCCTTTGTTTAAATGAGTGGTCCTACAAAAAGCAAGTATTAGTATATAATGCAGCGAGAAATAAAATACTACAGAGCATGCTTAGATATTTATAAAATATTATTTACCTTACTGAACTGTTCATGTTCTGATTCGCCATCAGAGTCGATGTCAAACAAACCATAATTGATATAATTCCTGCGTTGGAGACACCTTTTAAGCTTCCGTTCTTGATTACCACTAGAGCTAGTGTTCACTGGAGATTGGTGTTCGCCTGAAGCTTCTTCCATGGCATTTCCAGGAACTACTTCCATGTTATCAAAAGGCTTCTCTAGTTTTGCAGTTGAATCTAGGAGTACACTATCACTACAACTGGCAGATCCCGAAATTTCTTTTTTGATGGCATTTGTATTGAATTCAGTTTCCATTAAAAAGCCTCCTGCATAAAACATGTCACACTTTTGTGCTTAATCATAAATACATCATAATGCAGAAGATAGAAAAGATTAGTCCGAAAGCATGGACTTTTCTAGCTGATAAATGTCTATAATCATTCCGTTGGGGATATTTATTCTTTTCATTATCCCACTGAGATAGAACAAAACTAAGACAATCAACTGTGGTCTTGGGTAGTAGAAAGTCAAGAAATTGTTTTTTTCTAGACAATTTCTTATTACAGACTAAGGCAAAATACTAGCAGCTATTCCAATCAATAGCGGCTAGCCATGCAGATCACCAATATTTACTGAAAACACGTTGCATCACTAAAATCCATGACAGCAACGCAAAGCAACCAACATTCGCCATGGATCTGAAGTACCAAACTACATCTCACTGCAAATGCCTACTTGATCGATTCCCATCTCTAGCAACGCTATTAGAGAAATCAACCAGCTATAAACCCTCAAAATTCTAACCCACATATAAGAAATAAGCCCCAAAGATGTAATTTTATCAAGCCAATCCAGATTTACCTCTCCAAAGATGTAATTTTAGAACAAATCACCAGAAAGACACAGAAGCCCTAATTATCCCCAAAAAGAGGGGAATACAGAATTCAAACAAACCCTCGTGTTTCGTAGATTTACTACAAGTTATTAGACGCAAAGAACACCAATTCACCAAGCAATCCAAAATCAATAAACCTGTGAAGAAAGGTCTCACGGGAAAGAAACAGATAACGAGTTGAATGTATAAAACAGAAAATGCCGAGAGATGCTCAAGCGATCCAGACTTTATTTCGAAAGCACAATTCACGCAAACCAGAGTGAAACCGTGAAGGACCCCCCATCAACAGACGAACACAAAAAACTGAAAGGGAACTTTCAATTCACGCGGAAAGAAACATCAAACCACCCAATTCCTACTTCGCACATAACAAAAACAAAGATTAATAAATAAATAAAAACAAAATATAACGTACAAGAGATGAAAATTAAAAGCAACTCTTTCTAGGTTTGAGTACCGTTGGCGATGAAATTACAAAACAACCATGTAAAAAGATACCTTAATAACAGCAAAACAGCAGAACTGCCCGAATCCTATACATAGATTTCCTGCAGTACTTTTTTGTCCTGCAGTGTATATATATACATACGTGGTAAATCCACGCCCTAGGTTCTCATATCACGAATAAGATTTCTTTTTTTCTAATTTTCTTTGTATTTTAAAAGGTCAACCCAACAATGCTCGCACGCGACGTTTAACTGAAATCAGTGAGGGGAAGAGCAGCGGACTTGTTTTTCCGTGTAACGCACTGCGCCTTCGTATGCCTCTCTTTTAGAAGGATACTCGCGGGCGTCTGAAACACATGAGGGTCCGTCACTTTGAAGCGATAGAGTTGATACGCGTCGAGCCTGAAGTCCATTCGTCTGGCGATCGGAGGTTTCCTCGGTCTCATCGACGGTGTAAATCCAAACAATTGGGCCCACACATGAATTTGGTAGAAGTTTAAAATCTTTAAGAGCTTTGACTTACCCCAGATGGCTCAGATTTGTCCGAATTATTGATCTTTGGGACGGCGTGTCATATGTGAAGTCCCGATCCAATACGAAAGCAATATCGACCGCTGGATTAGTACAAAGGCTCCCTTACCTCCCGGTTGCCGCCCGAAGAAGAGGCTGTGGCCATCTCCTCCACCTCTCGGTCGACGTGTCTCTGTCGTCAACTTCTCCTCCCCCTTCTCTTTGTCAATGATCTTTTCTCTCACCCGTGTTGCCCCCTCCCTCTTCCTTCCGCCCAATCGACGACTTATCACTAGAAACCGCCGCTACCTGGGCTAACTGAACACGCACTCTACAGTTTTAGGTCAGTGTCTCGATAACACTTTTTTCATCCTTTTCTTTTCGTTCATTTTATTCGCTATATCCAATCTCTCAATTATGTTTGACTGTTTCATTGAATCTTAAAAATTCTTTTAATGCTCGTTAGACTTGCTCTATCGTGTTTATGTATGAGGGGTGGTGGTGCTGTATTCATGGACAATCTTCAAAGGTTATTTAAGAAACTTATATCCTACTCTTCATGGGTCTATCTAGCTTATATATCCTCATCTCATAACAATTTTCATAGCTCCATCTGGAATCTCTCTCTCTCTCCCTTCTTCTTTGAATCCCTATTTTTTTAAAGAAAATGGCTCTCATTGCCTTTCTCTTGCTTGCTTTTCAACTTCAGAACTTTGTTTGGTTCTATTTTTTTTCTTATTGATGGAAAAGTTATTAGATTTTATTGTAACTCTTTGTTGCTTTTTCTAATTTGGAGCATATAAAGCTATCTCCTTCCGGGCATTTTGAAGACCATCTTTCATTATTCCGGTCATTTTGATCCTCAAATATGCTTGTTTAATTTGTAAAGACTTTTATCTCTGTTTTTACTCAATCAATCTGATGAGTGTTAGTCATGATCCATAGTTCCTTAGCAGATTTTCCTTTCACATTATGCTTGTATTCGATGACCTGGGTTTCTTTAGTACGTTGGTTTTCTTTGAAACATTTCCTTTATAATAGCCAATCTAAGTGACATTTAAGTTTGAGGGCTACCAAGTGAAAAACTCCTGCAGCATAGCACCTCCTTTATCAGATAGTAAGTTACTTAGACTACAGAGTGCAAAATACTTGTCTTCTATTCCAATTTCACTCATAAAACATTAGACTATTTTGCCAATTTTTGCCAATTTCACGTTGTTTGTTGTCGGTACTCCAGTGGATTTCTCCCTCCTAATCAGAATAACTATGTTTTCGAACTCTTTCTTTATGGTTAAATCTGTGTAGACCTATATTTTAGTATGATTTGGCACATATTAATAACCATTCCAAGAGTCGATCATACCAAGTTTGCTAAATAATCTGCAACAAGTTCCTTTTTTATAGTGTGATTTTTGCCCTGCATGGGTTTCTTGGAGTCTTAGGAGGGACATATTGAATGACAACAAGATGAAGGACCTGTAACATATCTGAATATACAGTTATCTATGTGTTAAGAATTGTGGCTGATGTAAAATGGAACTAAACTATTGATCCTCTATGGCATTTTTCATCCATTCATTTGTGTTTTCTTGGTTTGAAATCATTTCCATTCAATTTCTTTTTTGCCTCCTTTTTACTGTTTATTGGTTTGTTATGTGTGGCTCTCTTATAACTGGCACTTGTTTAAGAAATATGATTTATAGAGTATTTTTTAGAATTGTTTGTTGATACAAACCAAGACTTCGTGGTCTAATGGTTAAGGCACCAAATTAATTGGAGATTCTGGGTTCAATTCGCAGCATAGTTGCTTCAAGAGATTTCTTTCTTTCAAATACTATTTAAGAAAAAGAAAAAAAAGTCATTTTTCTCATCTTTGTTCTTACAAGTTTTAGAAAAAAATTTATGGTATTTTTGTTTTCCCGCTCCTTTTGTTGATTTTCAGGATTCCATTGATGATAACTTTAGGAAAAAGAGAGAAGGAAGAAGAAAAAGAGAGAATAGGAAATTAGGGTCTTGGATTTATCCAAACCCTCCCCAATAATATATATTTATAGGTATCAAAACTACAAATATTGTATACCCTTCACCCTAATAAGAGTGAAGAGACAAAAAATTAAAACTAATTACATTAGTGTCATCCTAATTACATCATATATTCCAACACTCTCCCTCAAGCTGGGAAGTAATGTTAGTGATCCCAGCTTGAACCAAATAATGTTGATGTAGTAATAAGCTCATCTATCATGGTATCCCAAGGATAAGTACGACACCAGGTACAAACTCTCAAATGGTAGAAATGGGTAATAAAACATAAGTCGAAACCAAACTCAAAGGATTTCAAACAAATATAGTGATAATAATCACTAAAGTTAGCAAACAATAAACCCAAGGCAAGCAACCGAGTTCTTATTCAGAAATAATGTCTCAATCAAAGAGACACAATAGCATTAGCGGAAATGGGCTAATGCCCAAATAACATGCACCACATGTGCAGTTGTATAGTAGCGGATAACCGATAAATAATAGAAGTTCTTAAGAGTAATAAGACCACATGAAATAATTCGCAACGAGTCCATCAGTAAATAAGGAAGTTGCACCAAATAGTATGTTGGAACCGAGTAATAATCCAAGTTAATAATCCAATCGGAGATAGAGAACCGAGTAGAACCGAGTATGATATCAGACCAATATAGTCGAGTTGTAGGAGAATAGGTATAAACCTTGTGACCTAGACCCGTATAACCAAGGCAAAAATATGTGGTCCGAGTTGGTTCAAGTTAACTTGGCATGACTGGTGCGGCTCGGTAGACCTGTGCTGCTCGACAGTAGCTAGACAGGCTGCCCGGTTCGCTAGGTTGACTCAACAAGATCTGGTCCGGGTTGGGTTAGCGCTCAATTAAAACCAATTACCTAATTTAGGAAACATTTAATTTTGCTACAATGTTCTTCTTCCCCTCAACGCCAAACAGAGCTCGAGACAACAACGACATCCAGAAACGGCACAAGATGGCGGAGAGACTGAAAAATCAATCTGAGGAGCCAAAATATTTCTGAAGATAGCCAGTAGCGGCAAAGCGGGAACAAGAATAGCAAAAAACCCAGCAACGATGCGTCTTCTTCGCCGCGGAGCTCTGGCTTTTTAACAACGTGGCGACGAACCAGCAAGATCAAACTCCTACTGTCGACGCCTAGGAAGAGATTCAAAACACTGGAACAATGCCATCTTCTCTGACAATGACAACGATAATCAATCAGCAAACAAAGAGGATTGCCGGCGATGAACCAGTGTTGCTTTAATTTTTCCTAACTTAGGAAAAATTAAATCGGCAATCGTCTTCTTCCCTGATGCCGAACAGAGCGGGAGAGCAGCTTCCAGAAACGGCAACCACGACAGAGACAACTTAGTGACTTCCCAAAATAAAGCAGCAACAATGTTCGAGCAGAGCGAAGAACCAGCTTAGTTTGTGATCTTCACCAACTCATAATGGATATAGCTACACAACAGCAATGAATGGCGCTGAGATTGAGTCCGAGTAACAGCAAAATTCGGGAAGTTGCCAGTAGCCAAATAACAACGAATAAACCAGTAGAACCAGAGAGCGACTTTGGAAGATGTCGACAGTTGGTAAGAGTAAATAACTCGGCAAAAACACAGTTCTCGACGGAGGAAATAATCTAGCGAGCCGAAATAGAAAACGGACTCAGTAGAGTTGTCTTCTTCGGCAGATTAAATTCAAGATCGACAGTTGTTTTTTAAGTAGAAAATCTTCCAACCAGTAATGGTTATATGACTCTGATTAATAGGATAGTCTATTCTGGAATTTAACTGCAGTAAATCCGAGTTTAATACTTTGAGTTAGGCTTGCTCAACAACTTTTGGGAATAGAAGATCCTCCAGATTAACTCGGTAGAAACAGTAGAGTTGTCGTCCTCCAGCAGCCCAAAAATACGCGTATCGATTCTGTTTATAGAATGATATACCAGATGCAGAGTAATGCTCGGGACATAGTTGTGGAATAATAAGATGCCAAACCAGACGAAGATGTCTGGCAAATCAACTCAGAATAGAAATATTGATAGCAGTAACTTCGGTATGTAATGGAAAAGCCAGCGAAGAACCATCTCAGTATGCGATCTAGAAATAAATCAACAACTGAGAGATTATGATCAGCAACGAGCGATCGATGGTAGGTTAAATTCAAGATACTAATAAGTTTCCAGAAATCAATAAGTTGCTATACGCCAGAAGCAAAAATCACCGAGCAGCAGTAAACAAAAATTATTTGAATCCTGAAAATCAAAGCTCTAATACCATGGTGATTTTCAGGATTCCATAAATGATAACTTTAGAGAGAGAAAAAAAAAAGGAAAAAGAAGAAGAGAGAAAAGAAAGAGGATAAAAATATGGTACTCATCCAAAGAGAGGATAGGAAATTAGGGTCTTGAATTTATCCAAACCCTCTCCCATAAAACATTTTTCACCTAGTGTTTGTGGCTCATCGTATAAGTGTTTTTCTTTCCACCCCAGCCCTCACTGTTTCTCAAAAAGCAAGAAGCATTGCAATTGGAGAGAATATTATCTTCTTTCTTTGACTCCTCAAAAGGAAAATCTTGGGAAATTGTTTAAAACAGATGTTGGTCTGCTCTGAACAGTATTATTCACTAACTGCCATCCACTTGCTAAATGTTCCTAGCAGCATATGCTCAGTGGAACTGGTGCGACACAGTCATCAACACTTTTTTTGGCCAATTGAAGATAGTAAAATACTGGTCAAGCATATGCATTGTACGCTAGTAATCATAGATAAGAAGCTGTTGCGGGACGAACATGAGGGAGATCGAGAAAATAAAAAGAGAAAAGAAGAAGGGAGGAAGAGCAGAGGAAGAAGAAGAAGAAGAAGAGGGGAGATAATGAAAAGATTTGGGTGAATCTCAAAGAATTTATATTTAAATCTAAAAAGTAGTTTAAAGACTCGGAGCTCTTTTCTTGATTTCAGGTAAAGGAACCAACCCCTCTTTCGAACCGACTTGACCTAATCATGTCCTACCTAAAGTAACCAAAAAAGCCATGTTTGCCACGACCATGACAAATCCAATACAACAAAAAGTGTCTCCAGTCTTCGATTGGTTTATCAATGTAATAACTCTTAATCTTCTTTAATTTAATCCGGTCCATTGCTAAGTACAATAAATTTAATCCAATCAATTTGATATTTGATTTGGGTCAAGGGAACAAAAAGAGAAACCTATGACCTTTGTGACAGGGCCATGAGTTCAAACTCTCGGGTACGTACTGAACCGCCAACCGCATCAGGTTATTTCTCATCGGCTTTGAACCCGAGGGCAAACTCATTCGACCGGTATACTGTGTAAGCTGTAACGAATTTGGTCGGCACGCAGACACTGTTTTTGCCCTAGACCTCATCCAACGGATTCAGCCGCCTCGAGGGTAGCAAATAGGATCCACAGTTACGTTGCGGACACGTTTCTGAGTATAACTCGTCTGGTCCCTACATCTCAGTAACATCTGGAAACATCTTGTCAAGCCATGTCGGCCGGTCAAAGTCACATCGTACGGCTAGCAGTTTACCCGCTTAGATCCTCCTCTCTTTCCTTCGCCTCAATGATTTTCCCCTACGCTCTACACGCCGTTATAGATCAAAAGGATAATTTCGTCAATTCCATCAAAAGAAAATTTCCATAATTGGACGCTGAGTCGATCAAATCAAACTTTCGGTACCTTTATGTCCCGATCTTCATTACTTTGTAATGGCGCTTCTCCAAACCCGTCTTTCAGCTTTTCACCATCTTCCCCAAAACGACCTCCTCCGCAGTGGCCCCTTTCGTCCACAGGGCACAATCCCTACGAAAGGAACGTGAAATTTTAAGATTAAAAAAAAAACGTGGTCCCACTTGGGAAGTTTTCGCGACCGTAGATCATGTGAGGCGCGCGGCCTGAAACTGATAAGGTGTAATTAAACACGTTTTTTTACCCATCTTCCCCAAAATGGATCAAAAGAGAAACCTAATTCCATCATTTCATATAAATGGTGAAATTTAAGTGGCCCCACTCGAGAGGCGTTGGGACCGTCAATCATGCTCGATGCGTACAAAAACGGATGAAACTTGTAATCAACACGGTTTTTACTAGTTTAAGTAAACTTTTAAGAGGTGTGTTTTCACGCAACCTCCCACCTGGCTCGTACTGTCAAACGTGGGCCGCCCTAAGGCCGGCGGCTTGACTGCTACGTGGACTTTTTCTGGTTGAGAGTGAAGCGATATGCTCGACAGCTGGCAGTCATGTGAACTAGGAGGTGGTATCGGGATCAGGTTCCAGATGTGAAAGGAGAGCGGGGAGTTGGAGTGTTTTGGCCGTCGGATCGAGGAGATATCTCCTGATCGAACGAAGAATAATGGGAGAGGCGACATAAGAGAGGAGAGAAGGGAGGGGTGGGGAGGAGAGCGTTTAAAGTCACGTGGGAGAGGCGAGAGTATCGAGGACTCGTCAACGTCAGCGCTGTCAAATCCCAGGGCGAATGCGTCAAATTATCTGCTCTGCTACAAAAAGTGACAAGAATGAAGTGCGAGTAATTGAAACGATAACCGTTCCCGCCGAAAGTTGAATTTCTGGTGGCTCGGGCCGGGAAGGGCTAAAGGGACACCATGGTCCAAGACAAAGGGCATCAGATAAACGAGATCCGTTTGAGAGGGCCCGAATCGTCCAGATCGAATTCAAAATTCTCAACGTAAAGTTAATAATATTATTATTTTTAAATAGATTTAAATTAGAGAAGAAAATCGTCCAACATAATTTATATTTGTATTTTTAATCATCTAATAATAGAGATTAATGCGTAAATAAATATTTTATAATTAGTTTAAATAGAAGAGGACGGGAGAAGGGACTGTGGTGTCATTTATTTGACGGGTAACGGCATAACGTCCTTTTCGGGAACGTTAAACGTGTGAGAAGTGATGGCGACCAGTGATACGGTGGGATACGGTACAGGGATACAATTGTGTGCATGGACCACTTTCTAACGCAGTCCTTTGTTGATTTTTTATTTAGATTTTTTTAAATAAATATTTAATAATTAATATGGTAATATTTTTAACACGAGGTAATTTTTTATGGTAAATGCATTTGATATTTTATTTTATTAAAAAAAATTAGGATAAATATAATAATATATGGGTTTAATTATTAAATTTTATTTATTTCCACGCAAAAGTCAATAATAGGTCCATTTAATTTTTCTTTAAATTTTTTAATATTTTTAGGATAATTTTGTATCGATTGTAACAACTTCTATTTGTCAGATTTTTAGTTATCCACATTCATTTGCCTTTTGAGGTTGTAGAGTCCATCAAGTAGATGAAATATTTCCTTCTTTTTTTGACATTTTTTAACCCAATCCTTCTTGGTTTGATTCAATTTCTAGATGACTGAGCTTCTTTCCCAGTTCATATAAGAAAACTTGTGGTTCATACCACAATCAACATAATTTTTTACCCAATCTTTAACTCGTTTTTTTTTTGCTTAATTAGGCTAAAATTTTCCCCTCACCTCAAATCTACATAATCATCATAAAAACCCTTTAAATCCATCATAAAATTCCACATGTATTAGGATGTAATGATTAAGCTGTGGAGCCCAATTAACACCTTACGTCTTACGTTCGATAGTTTAGGATTTCACACTTGTAATTTAGTTGCCCTAATTTTTTCTTTATATTTGAAAACGTCATTATTAGGGTTTTAATCATCAAGGAGAATCATCAGTTGCAGTTCAGAGAGGTTAGAGAAAGACACGTGTGTGTGTGTGTTTTATCTTGTAAACTATTTCATATTTATATTAAATTACTGCAATAATGGGAAACAGGACATAGTCTCATCTTGTGTTCTTCATATTTGCGTTTTCTTCTTCTGCTATTATTATTGTTCTTCTTAGTTTTGAATGAGGACATCTAATTAAGCTGAAATATGTGAGGCTTAGTCTACTATTAGATAACCAATGGACAGATTAATAATCTGTGCTTATTATGAACATAAGAAAAGCAACAAAAAATCAAAGCATTGATGTTAAAAACTCTAGATGACAGAGGGAGTTAATGACATGCTGCCCCATTGAAGTCACTAAATGTGGTCAAACTGCCCTTTGTTTTGTCCTCTTCGTCATTACTTCTAACCATGACCACTTCTAAGTCACATTAATAAAGGGAATACCATATCAAACAATCTAACCCACCGAATTGAATTTTTGGATAGTGTTGTAGTGGGTGGATTGGTGGGTTCCTCTTGAAGAGCAGAAATCTATGCCTTTTTTCCACTTATTCAACAAGAGTATCGATTTTGGGGGTTGGCATGATGGAAGTGGAGCAATGTTGGTGTAACTTTGAAGTAAAATGAGAGCTAGGCACTGATTTTGGTGTGACCTGAAAGAAAACATACAAGCTAATGATAAAAGATCATGGTTGGTTGGTAAATAGCATGGCATCATGCACAAGGGTCGCTAACAAGTAGATTGGACCATTGGGGCTCAGTTGGGATTCACCATTCTAAGGTGGGTTATTGGGAATTTCTGATTTATAGGCCTAGAATGTTAGATTAATTAAAAATTAAATAATATATATGTAAGGAAGCAATTTATGGGAACATGACATGAGGCACTTCATTGTATCTGTAATTCAATCATGAAGCGCATATATCATGTCACCTCATGCAGGCCCACCTAGGAATTATCGTGGTACAATGTACATGCAGAAACATCTCCTAAGCTTGTAATGCTTGTCTCTATTATTACGTGACCCTTTGTCCTAAATTCCTAATCTGGCCTGCTCTGCCCGGCCCCACTGTAGCGACCGAAAGCCTGGACCGGGCCCGACCACGTCGGGGTTCGGCCAATTTTCATTTCGATCAAAAAGGAGCCCGAAATGGTAATTCTACAGAAAGAAAAGAAAAAAAACTACGTGGCGCGTACGTCCAAGCGGACGTCCTCTCATCTATGTACAACTGTACAAGCAGTATAAGTTTCAAAACCCGGTTCCGTCTCTGGAAGCGCTTAAATATCGAGCGGCGTACCGAGCTCCCCAGACTCCGCTTCCTTCTCCAGAAAACCCTAACTCAGTCGTCGTAGTATTTCTACGACGCCCTTCCTTCCTTCTCTCTGCTGGAGATCGGTAACGTGCATTCATTTTTCGGCTTTGACAGTCTTTTTCCCTTGACGTTGAGTATCGGCGACAGCCGGGTTGGGGAACTGGTACCGGTTTTATATTCGGAGTGTTGTCTGTCAATGATCGCTGATGGCGTCGGCGTGCGTGAACAACATCGGAATGGCAACGGAGAGTTTTCTCGACTGTCCAGCCTTTCCTTCATACGGCTGGCTGAGTCCTAGGATCTCTTTTAGCCGGGATTTCGTAGATGATGGCGGGAAAATCAGTACCGGAGAGAAAGCTCCGTTGCCTGCGGAGAAGACGCAGAAGCCTATTGTGAAGGCAGATCCGGAGCCGTCTGGCAAGGATTTGGTCGACTTCGAGTTTCGGCTCGACGATTCGGTCACTATGCTTCCGGCAGACGAGCTCTTTTCGGACGGTATGCTGGTGCCTTTGCAGCTTGCTGCCGTACGTCCGACCGCTGATTTGACGACCTCGTCGAGCGTGGTTCAATCGCCTGAGGCGGTTAAGTCGCGCAGGAGACTCGATGTTACCGGTTCTGACCCCTACCTGTTTTCTCCCAAGGCGCCGAGATGTTCGAGCAGGTGGAGAGAACTTTTGGGGCTGAAGAAGACGCAGAATCCGAAGCCTGAGCTTCAGAAAGCAGCTTCTGTGCCTTCCAAGAATACGAACCCGAAATCACTGAAGCATTTTCTCCACCGGAGCAATAAATCATCTTCTTCGGTGGATTCGTCTCTGACTCTTCCCCTACTCCGAGATTCGGATTGCGAGTCGGTGTCTATCTCTTCGCGTCTGTCTTTATCTTCTTCGTCGTCCTCGGGTCCCGACCACGAAGATCTCCCCAGGCTGTCGCTCGATTCCGACAAACCGAATCCCCATCCGATTTCGCTCAATCGTAATCCCCCCCGCCTTAGAGTTTCTAAACCCCGGAACTCCAGGCCGTTGGATCATCCGTCCGGCAGGATTGGGCGCAGCCCAATGCGCAGAGCACCGGACTCTACTACCGTTCCCGTGCGTGGTGTGTCAGTAGACAGTCCACGTATGAATTCTTCGGGGAAAATAGTATTCCAGAGCTTGGAACGAAGCTCCAGCAGTCCGAGCAGCTTCAATGGTGGATCGAGGAATATAAGGCATCGAGGTATGGAGAGATCTTATTCTGCAAACGTCAGGATCACTCCGGTACTCAACGTTCCAATGTGCTCGCTGCGGGGATCTTCGAAGAGCGGTTCCGTTTTCGGGTTCGGTCAGCTGTTCTCGCCGCAAAAGAAGGACGCCGTCGCCGTGAGAGCACAATCACGTAGTCGAGGTGATCGGACTTGACTCCGTAGTTGGTAATAATCCCATTGACTATTTTCTTTTTCTTTTTACGTTGCGGGGTTGATCAATCTTACATCTGTAGATGTACATACACGGCCTTTCTTTTTTGTTTTGCTTTTGTTTTGTTTTGTTTTGTTTTTGGGCTGATGTAGACCTCCTACTCCTTTGTTCTTCTACCTGCAAATTAGAGGTTCGATTTGTATGATTTCCTTTTTTATTTTAGTTTTTGCTGGTGTCCGTTTCTTTGGATCAAATTCCTGAAATGAATGATGATAGAAATGGGCCAGTTGTTTTTTTTTTTATGTTTTTTTTGGCTCTGTTCGTTATTGTTCTTTCTCTTCGAACGATTCATTTGATTTATCGACGCCTCCTGGTTTAAAAACTTCAAATCTGTTGGATGCAAAATGCATGGAAGTCTGAATTAGAGCCAGATGCCCTTTTTTCTCTCTTAAGCTAGAAAGTAGGAGAGTGAGGTTGAAAGGGTGCACTCTGTGTGTGTTAGTCTGCGCATCTTAATCTACGAAAGTGGATCGATGCTAAAATATGCTTAAAATATGCCGAATATTTTCAGAGTCCCTTCGGATTTGGGAAGTGATGAGAGACTTGAACTCTATCTCAGAGGCACATGTTTACTGTGCGGTGCTGAATAGTTTTTTGCACGTCAGTCTGATCCCAGAAACTTTTGTTGTTATCCTTCTGTTGTCTTGTCCCCGGGCGCACGTTAGGGCATATCGATGCGTTCAGTGCTAAAAGGCGCGGGAATGCGGTGCCTGTGCGATTCCAAAGACAAGTCTGTGGCTTGGCAGACGATGTTCACGGATCATCGGCGCAAGTTAGATTCTAGTCCTTTCTTTTGTTGTTTTCTGTTGCAATGGTTGCTTTTCAGGTGGCAGGATTCTTACTGCGCGAATATTTTATTGGTCAAATGGAGATACGTAAATACATACAAAAATTGGGATTTTTTTATAGCGTAAAGAAAAACTTTTTTTTGTGCCGGTGGCATCTTTTGCGTCGGAACATGCTTATTGACGGTCGAGGTCTGACGGGAATCCCCCCTCTTCAGCCCTCCACGTTATTCGCTGTCTTATCCGATGGGCCACATCCTTCATTGGATGAGCTCGGCCATTGGATTTTGCAAGCTAGGATCGAAATCAACCTCATATCCAAAATACACATCTACTGTAGGTGATTGGACATTTTTGCAGACCCCCTTTCATCCGTCTTATCACGCTATCCACTCCATAATGATTTCATCGAAGAGGACCCTCCTCGGAATCCACCTCCATTTCCGTTCCGAATTTCTTTCAAACTGAGGGGGAATTGGGTTATTCACATGAACTTTTCATTTTTGCTTTAGTGGAATCTGTTACGAGAAACCCAACACTTTTGGGTTAAAGTAACGTCTCCAGCTATTCGGATAGACAGCGCTTTTTTTTCAGGTCGGAAGGTCAGGTCCTCTTTTTAGGTGGGAGCAAAATTGCAGTGGGTAGGTGGGGTTAGAGGCATGGGAATTGTGTCCTCTCTGCTAAAAGAAGGGAATCAACAAAGGTCTTTTGGCGTTGCCGCTATGGCGAATGATACCTGGCTATACTAGTTTGAGGCCTGCACCTGCACCAATCTAACGGCTTTCCAGTGTTAAATTATGTGACGAAGCCGACACCAATCTTTTCGAGTTCAAAAGGAGGACAGTAGATTAGGCTGCAGAGTGACAAGGTGGCATTTTGTTGCAACGCAAGCCTTTTTTCAGCTTAAAAGCTTTAGTTTTATTCGCTATTTAAAAATTTTAAAGATAAGGTCGGGGATTGGGTGTGTTGTCATGGGGGATGGGTGAGGATGAGGATGTGTTTGGTAGTAGTGGATGTGGAGGGGGTTGGAGTTCCAAGCCATGGGTTTGTCTATGAATGGGATGAGGGGTCCAAAATCTGACCACGACCCGTTAACCATCGTTAATGGCTTCCCATGGTTGCCTGCCTTGGTCACATCACAGAAGCGTTCGGAAAGACGAATAATTGTCTTAGCAAGTTCACCGAGGGTAGTGCAAACAATTGATATTATCTGGTGATTTAATAATCTGATATAAGATAACATTCATATTACGTTTTATACCATTAGTTATTATCTGGATCCATGTTTTTTAGTAGTCATCTTGAATTGGCAAATAAAAATCCCTATTTTAAGACATCACGCCCTTACCCTTCGGTTGCTCTGCATCCTTTTTATGTCTAAAGATGGAGAGTGGCCCTTCCGTTTCTAAAAGAAAGTCAAAAGCCCAAGAAGCCCATCTTGCTTCCACGCTCATCTACACGTCAAAGAACAGTAAATAATTCTGGGGAAGACAGCACGCAGCTTAAACTCCTCCCGCTGCATTAACTTCGATTTTATTGATTTGGGTCTGTTAGTGCAAGGTACCCTTGGGTCAAATATGTAACACTCTCAGAAACGTCATTTCGAAGAAATTTCACTCCATGAAAGTGTACGAGTCAATGCACTTGAATGTCAAATTGTCCTCTTGGTTTTTAACATTTAATATCGAGTTCGATTTCGCAGATCAAATTCTGGCTTTCTTTTACACTCTACAATGTCGCATTTCAGTTTTCGACGTCCGTAGTTGAGATCTGTGAAAATGATAACTAGATGAAGAATTCTTACTGCTGTTAGAGTATTATTGCCTTCCTTCCTGTCTCTTTTGAATCTGCGGAGGTCAGAGCTCCAGCCCTGAAAGTTCAACCGATGACTCGTTCGGTGTTTGGTCTTGATTAGGTTGACAGCACCCATCACTGTCTGGGTGGTAATGTTATTTCCATCTCTCTGAGAAGCAACTTCGATGATGTTCTCACTACTCGTGGGTCCATACCCTGGGCTGAACTAATTATATTAAACGTTTGATTTGATTTGGTAGGGGTGCGCCAGGCCCGAGCAATAGTGCTACGCAAGGGCGACGCTCGAGGACACTCGATAGCAAGCTAACGGTAGTGGGCCCTCCCCCACAAGAAATTAATTTAATATCGTGTGATCCGATGGACCACGTATCAGATATTAAACTGATAAGAACAGATACTACACTTGATCTTAGCCAAAAGGCCGAGAAAGGTATGCTTTATACAGTATAGGAGTGCTCATTATATAATAAAGATTTTCCTATGTTTTTCTTCTCTCCTCACCATGTGGGATTACTCGACAGAGGAGAACCCAATCCGGACCCGCTTTATTATTTCGGTTTGGTTTGGGTCAAGACAAGAAAATAAATGGAATTAAGAACAAATAAAATAAAAGGATCCAAAAGAGTAATTTATTTTAAAGTTATCCAAAATCTCAAATCCAGTGAAAATTTGAAGGTTGAATAGCTCAAAAAAAGAGCCCGAGTCTAATGGGTCTCGACTGTTAATTGAGGAAGAATGAGAGGCCGTAAATGAAATCTCAGTTGGATTGCTCCTCTATTCTTCGCACTGTTTCTACCGCTCTGCCTTTTATCTTCTACACTGCACTACTACTTCTTCTTCTTCTTCTTTTTTTCTCTCTGTTCCAGCAGAAACATAAGTAGAAATGACGGATCAACAGCAAGCGCAGAAGCCTCGTCAGCCACAAGAGAAATCTCGCAATTCCGCACCGGATCCCTCCAAGGTATTCAAAAACCATTTTCGCTTTCTTTTGTTGTTGTTCTCAAGAGATTTATTAGAACTACAGTAGATCAATGGCTGTTTCATTTGCATTTTCGTTCAAATTCATTTGGTTTGATCCATCTGAATACAAAACTATTGTCTCTTAGATCGGACTTAAAAAGACATCTGAAGCCATAATTGGAAACAAGAACTATCCAATCCTTCGTATAAAGGAACCCTAGAGCCACAATTTTATTCAATTATCTGTTTGAGGATTGCACATATGTAGCCTTTTGTTAATCAGATCATTTTACCATCTATCTATTTGTTAATTATTCTTGAAATAGATCTGGGTAAAAAGTATTTCAAATTAAGAGTTTTTACCATCTCAAAGTAACATTTATAACGTTTTAACATATTCGAACTCATGGTGATCGTTCACATAAGTGTAGTGAAGACCAACTTATCCTAATTAATATGATCTAATTTTTCCTCATTAATCTACTAGTGTGAAAGGTGAAGAATGCCTTGTTGGGTTCCCTTAACTATTAGAGATGTGTCCTCCGCCTTCTTTGTTCATGTGCTAGTTATAATGAAGGTGTCAGGGTTTGGACTCGCCCCTTTTTTATTTTGGGCAAGTCCTTCATACGTTAGAATTATTAAATGAAAAGAATTTAAGTAGATCACAGAAAATAATGAAATACTAGTTAATAATATTAGAATTATTTTATGTTATCGTGAAGGAACGACAATTATTTGTGTCGTGGATTGATCTTTAGTGTTCCTAGTAACAATTTATATGACATATAATCTGATTCTAAAACTGTGAGAGGATTATTGAAAAATTTTGAGGCAAATTATAGGCAAAAAAGAATGAAAGTTTTTCATAAGAGAGTGTTTCTCTTAATGGTAAATGGATAATTGGTGATCAATCAAGCACATGAGATTCAGAATATTATTGTTAAGATCATCGCTAAGAGTATTTTATGATATAATTCAAGCATTTGCTCTCTTAGAAAAAAATTCACTATCATGATTAGACTTTAAACTTCAAATGAAGCATAAAAGAGAACTTTTCTCATTAGATAAAGTGTTGGTTTCAATCTAGATTGAAGAAAAACACAGAAATAACACACATAAAAACTTGGATGATGACCCTAAAGTATGTAAAAAGACAATTTTGATAGAATCCAAGAAGACTAATTTTACAAAGAAGAGGCCCGGGAAATACCTTTGTAAACATAAACAAAAGATTCAGAATGAACAAAACAAAAAGGTTTATTATGACTATGAAAATTTGGTTTAGTTTGCTAAAACTGGTAGACATAAAAAAGAAAAAGAAAAAGGGTAAGGTGATAATACGAGTTCTCAAATAAACATAATAATCGAGACATAGTTCAATTGGAACTCATGACATGTGAATTATAACTAACTTAAATTTGACATTTAGTCCAATCGATTGGCAGATTGACACAAGAGTAATTGTCTATATTTGTTATGATATTTTCTCTTTTTCTTTCTACTAAGAGCAAATAGAGAACAATGATAATGGAGTGTTGCTCAAGTAATCGATAAAGAAGAAATAGAGTTGAACTTTATATCTGGAAACATTCTCACTCTCTATAATATGCAGCAGATATACAAAAAAATTGTTAGTAGTTTCTTTATGAGTCAACTAGGCTATAAATTAATGTTTGAGTCAAATACATTTTTAATTATCAAGGGGGTCTTTGTTAGAGAAGGGATATATTTCTAATGGATTATTTAAGTTAAATATAATTTTTGTGAGGAATATTAATGTGATAAATTTTCATCTTATTCCATGTTAGTTGATTCTTTTGACTCGTGACACAGTAGAACTAAACACGTAAATATGAATACCCTGAAAAGAATGTTGAATTTAATATAAAACCCAAAAATATAAGATTTAAAAATAAATATGAGATAAGTTTCCAATCAAAACAACCTAGAAGTCATTCAAGTCGATGAGTAGAATATTTGACCTCTAGACCTTATATATAGTGACTACTGTGAGTAAATAGTATTTTAACTAGAGGAAGAAAAAATATTTTATTACTTTTATAGACAATATATCAAAATATTGTTATATGTGTTTGATCAAAACTAAAGATGATGCATATTAGAAAATTTTAAATTTTATAAATCAGAAGTAGAAATCTAAATTCAAAAAATAATAAGAAATTTAGGCTAGACAGAAGAGGAGAATATAGTTCTATAGAATTTAGAAAATTATATGTGGAGCATGGTATCTTACATGAGACTACAACTCCTTATGCTCCTCACTCCAATGGAGTTATTGAAAAGAAAATAAAACATTTTTAATCATGATTAACATTTAGTTGTTTAGTATTCTCAAAGTCTTTACATAAAGTCTAAGTTCAAAATTCTATCACTTTGGATCGGTGTGGACGGCAAAATACCAACTAGATAAAGATTCAAATCCGAAAAACACATCATCAAAAGTTATTGTGTATAGATTATTTATCTTTTCAAATTTTTTAAACGGTTAGATCAAGGAGGAATTTTTATAAAATATGTTGGAGAGCCTTACAAATAGAGCTACGGAATGAGAAACAGAATAGATAAAAATATTATTATGCTAAAAAATAAAGAAAAAAAGTGATCTTGTGTGTTTTTTAGTGTTCTTGAAGGTTCCTGATAGAAAAAAAGGTTAAAAAGATGCCATTTGATCCTGTTCGAGCAATCAGAAAGTAGTGTTGAGTTTGTGAGTTCATCTTAGTACTATGACAAAGAGATCACCAATATCTAGTGCATTATAGATACACGTCTCTTAGATGAATCTCTTTCGAAAATAGTATTATTCTAAGTTTAGAGAGTTAAATTTTCCAATGGGAAACGCCATTCCTGTCATTTAAGTGATGCAATGTTTTGGCACTTCACCGACGAAGGAATCCCATTTAATGCACGCCCCTGCCCAAATTCAAACGATGTTCCAGCGCTATTAATGTTGCTTCTTTCTTTTTCCAGCTGTTTGGGGTGGTCAGTCACGACGAGCTCTGTAACACCATAAACGAGCAGATTCATTTGATCGACGAGGATGAGCTCTTCTCCATTTCTGGAACCGGGTATGAAACCCCAAAGCCGACGCCAAAGTGACGTCTGTCCTCCTGATTAACGGCCTCATTTTTAAGCGTCATCAAGTTTTCAACCCCTCCTATCCATGTAAAAACATAAAAAAAAAAAGAATACATTCAGTGTTCTTCCTTGTAAGCCCAGTTTCTTAAATTATTGCTTCAGTTTCTTTTTGCTTGTAGAACTGATGGTGATTGGTGACTAATTAATGAAAGCATTCCCATTTCTTTCAGGCTCATGCCAGTTTCAAACTTTTTAAAGGCTTTGTCTAAGGCGGAAGCGACAGGTGTTCTCATCAAAGCTTCTATACTTTTAGCGACTGCTTGTTTATTAGAATCTAGGCTTTTACAAATCTCGGTACCTCGTCTTCTAATCCTTCTTTATTTACAGACCCATATAGGAATACAATATTCAAATCAGTTGCATGGTTTAGGAAGCCAATAGACACTAGATTGGTCCCTTAAAATGGCGACTCGCCGCAGCTGAGTGATTGCTTATGATTAATTTGTGGAAATTAGGGAAAGGAAGACCACTCATCGGGACCCATTTGTTTATTTCCAGCTTGGGATGGAAATTCAGTAAAGAAGATGAGAGAAATCGATCCATGGGGATATTTGACCAGTAAAGCTGATACTGGATATGAAAGGAACAGGGTAACGATGATCAAAATCCCAATATAGAATTCAAGATGTGGACAGAGAAAAGCTTAGAAAAATATAACAGTGAACAGCATGTCAGCAGCCATGTTGAAAGGGGCCCTCCTCTGACATAACACGCTTCTACCTTCCAACACACAAAAGAAATGGAGGGAGAGAAGAGCTGTCTACAACAAGAAGCATGAATGGTTTCTTCCATTAACAATGTTATCTTCTGCTCTACTAAATTTCCAAGTGGAGCAAACAGATATTCTCATTCACACCCTCTTCTGCCCAACACCCGTCTTTTCATTCTGTCACAGTTGCCCGCGGAGCATCCTCACCTGCCCAGAACAAATAATTTGGAATCATAAGAAAATCTGTCTAGGAATCTTGGGTAGAGAGATGACAAGTCTATTCTTGAATTTTTGCCAAAAATGGTTAAATATTATTCCTTCGAAGGCTTCCAATTTGCACAACTAGAAATGGGTATTGCTTTTTTTCTCCTGCTTTCTGACCAGATACCAAACCAGCACCAGACACTACAACCACTTGGAAAGTATTCGACGTCAGGTAACTAATATTCAAGATCTTGGTGCTTCTGAAGAAAATTCAAATAGATCAAAAGTTTTGCCAATTTAAAACAATTCAAATTCTGTTAACTTGATTTACTTTCCTTGTCGGTTCATGAACAAATCTCACACATTCTTGTGGTGGATATGGAGAGGGTTTTCAGCGGATCTGTTGTTTATGACCCTTACATAAGCCTTTTAAAAAAAGCAAGATGCCTACGATCATGATCTGAGGGATATGGGCAAAGGTAGGTGCAATCTAGTAGAAAATCAGAAGATTAATGTCTACCATGAGCCATGTCTCTGCTCAGGGTCCCACAGTGCAGGTTGAGAACTTTATTAGGTTGGATCTCCAAAGCTTTTATAGTGATGGCAGAAAACTGGAGTCTGAAACATTGAAGCAAATGTACAATTTTGAAGTAATAGACAACATTAAAAAAACCATTTTCTTTGCTGCAAGCCTCAGCACGACTAGTAGTCATAAACTGATTAATTATTCCTTTTCTAAATCTGTTTCTGCTTTGTTTCCATCCTTCTCATCTTTGCCAAACACTGAAACTACCACTCATCAGCAAAACAAATATCGAATCCCAGAAGATTTGTTTGTGGACAAAGAGGAGAGTGCTCAAATCTTTGTGGGGGCACAAAATATTTTACATTTGGACTCAACTCAAGAGGAACCCCAGAGTCAAAACAGGCTCAAATGTGATACCTGATCTTGATAGAAAATACAAGATTTACAATTACAGCTCAATTAGAATCCAAAATGAATCAGGGTCTTGCATTTTCCTGATATATACATCTCTGTCTGGTCTTTGGGGGGCGTCGGTGGGGTAGCAAGCGATCTGTTTCATAAATCTAGTAGGCATGGAAGTGGACTCGTTCTGTAGGCATTATTTCCAGTGGGATCACTTGATAAGGCATAACAAGTAACAACCTTACAAGCTTTATAGCTGTAATGGAGCTAACCTGTAAACATCAACAAAGGAGGTGACAGATATAGTTGATATTAAAGCTTCAGTTAGATAGCCTGAAAGAAATCCGTGAATGTTTTATCTTTGAGAATTTGGATTATTACGCTGCTAGAAAGCAGAGTAAACTGTAGTCATAGCAGAAAAACAGATGCATGAATTTAGACTTTGAAGTACTTACCGAAGGTGACGGAGAAAAGCAGATAAGCTTTTGATTGTTGTTTTTGAAATGAACCATTTCAACTTGTTCTCAAACTGCCATTTTGTACACTTTCTAATGGAACATCCCCACTGAACGGCCCACTACTGCTCGCTGGCAGTGCAATCCTCTGATTAGGCTGCAATATGCCATAAGGAAATAAATTCATTGGCTGCAAAACAGAGGAAAGTATCAGGAAGCATTTTTTTAGGAGAGACAACGACAAGAAGAAACAGGTGTTTTGCAGAACTGGAGAACTTTAGAAGCAAGATATGAAAGCTCAGACCTGACCCATTTGCACGGGATGGAAGCGAAGATACGGAGAAAAGGATTCTGGTAAATTGGGATTTCGGATCTGATTTTGAAAATTAATCGAATTCAATACAGGGGATGGACATTGAGTTGGTTGGGGGGTGGTAGGCGCTGAAGCAATGGATTGATCGAAAATTGGAACTCTTGGTAATTGCACATGACCATGGACTGAGGGCACAGGAGTGGAACCCATGGCCATTCCCATCTGTGATATGTAATGTTGGAGACCTGGATACATCATGGGCGCCATGCCACTACTCATACACATTATCTGTAACCAGTTATACAAATATGTGAAAGTTAGCCTAGCATGTTGTGAGTAGAAAGTGACAAGCAAATACAATTTGGTTTAAAGAGTACCATCTCATTTATACCTGGACTTGTAATTGAAGTGATTTCAAGTACTCAATTGCCTCATCTAGCATTGATGCTTTGTCTGACTGCACAAATTTGAACTCAATCAGTACTTGCAAATGGCATGTATCTTTATCTCCACAATAAGCTAAACTTTTAAGACTATTAGTCAGTGTGAGTAAAGAGCAAAAAAAAAAAAAAAAAAACAAAAAAATACACCTTGTTACAATGAGGTATAAGTTCTTGTAGTGCCCTCATCTTTTCATTGATTCGGTCTCTACGTCTCTGCAGCAGCAGAAGCCAATTGTTAGAAGAAGGTGAACAGTTCATTAGGAGAATCCTTGTAAGCTGGCTTACCCTCTCAGAGAGATTGTGAACTTCAGCAGCACGGCTTCTTCTTGCAGTTGCAGATCTTGAAGGTGGTTTGCTTGCAGCCACTGACTCATATCCTGCGTCCTGAAATTTTTTACAAAATTTACAGTTAATTGAGAAAGAAGTTAACCATTCTTCCAGCTTTCCTGAATTGTTTCTAAGAGAACTAGTTTTGGAAAGACAGATAAGCTAACCTCACTTTGGCATTCTGATTCATCAGCATCTCTACCCTTCCGTTTGCGACTTTGATTATGGTCAGTCAATTTGCTTGTTCTTGTCAAGCTACCCCCAGACTCACCTGAAGACGAAGAAACCGTAGGCTCCACAACATCAGCCTCCCCTCTCTCACTCTGAGAAGCCATTTTCTGCACACCAGCCTCGAGTGATCCTGGAAATTTATCTGAAACACGACTTAAATCAGCCTCATTTTGGAGTTGGTTGCTCCCACAGTACCACAAGTCTACTGTCATTGTTGATGTCTCACCCTTCTCTCCTGGAATCACGTTTGCTTTTTCTTCACCATCATTCTTGTACAGTCTAGAAAAGTGTGAGAAGTTTACAGTTCTGCTACTGCCAATATTAGGACCTTGGGCCAACGGATCAGTAACCTGTGATTTAGGTGGCAGCATCGCGATTTCTGCCATGGATTGATTCTCATACTGCTTAAACAGACTTTGTGATCTGGTTCTATTTTCTTGGTTGGGGTGATCTCTGGTCGAATCAACGTTTGGGAAGTCATGGAAAAAATTGGAACAGAATTCTTTCTCGAATGAGTCTTCCACTGGATAATGCAGCCAAGACGCAGTTTCATCCTCATGAGTAAAACTGCTCGTATTCCCTTCGGACACGCCAAATTTTGACGGCTGTTCAAGTTTGTGAACTGGTTTTGTTTCGGTACTGGAGGGTGCAGATCTTCGATGTATTTGGCTGTTCATAACCACCTGACCGTTTTGCCATAAGAGCTCCATGAGCTCTGGGTCTGGCCTGTAAGAACGAAATTGAAATTTTAGTTGAACTCAGGTCTAATGACTTCAATAATAGATGCAACAATTAAAAGACTTTTTTACATGAACAGCAAGTGCAAGTCTGGAACACATACCCCGGGGATTTCTTTGGATTTGGGACTGGAAAGAAATCAGGAAATGGTCTAGATTTGTCCGCCATGTTCCAGTCAGGAACGAGGTGATTCATCTTTCAGTGAACCAAAAACTTTCAGCTTGCAGAGAAGAAGGCTTCAGAATTTAAACCAATTGGTCAGCTTCAGAACTGTTTTCCAAGATCAGAAACCGGAAGCCGCGAGTAAAATTTTTTTTTTTAAAAAAAAAAAAAAAACTCAGAACAAACAAGATTCCATCATCGAAGCCCAAAGGGTCCGGTAAGCAGAAGAGTTAAATTAGAGAGAAAAAAAAAAGGCAGAGAATCTCAGAATTTCAGAGAACGTTCAGAAAAAAAGTAACCAGAGATTAATCGAAAAAAAATTCTTACACTCACTCCAGAAATTTGAATTTGAAATCAGAATAATAAAACTGAGGAAGAGAAGATCAAGCAGAAAAATTTGTAGGTAAACTTATACTTTCCAAATTATTCAGAAAACCAGAACCCGAAGAGAAAATCTGCATGGCATGAGTATGAAGCAATGCAGAAAGCTTGTGGCAAATAGAAAAAGAGAAGACAAAAATTTATTAATAGGAGGAACAGAAACCTCCATCGAAAAGAAACTGCAAATAAATCACAGATTTCTAACGAAGCAACTGTAATTCAATGGTCAAATCCTGTACAATGACAAGAACGAAACCCACCTCCAGAAAACGCAAACATAGCAGAAAAAGGAATTTCAACTTCCAAGCAGTTCACCTTTTACAGAAAGAAGAAGATGGTCTTTACATGCATAGAAGAAAAGACCCATAACAAGACCACTATCGGAAACCAAGAACTGCTCGCCATGAAAACGTTGAACCTGAGAGAAACCCAAAACCCAGAAGATGAAAAAAAAAACCACCTGATCCTGAAAATCTGTTCAGCAAGAAGAAACCAGGTTAAGCTTCGTGAAAGTATTTTCTGTTTGCAGAAGCCGTCCGCTCTCTACCTCTTTCTCTAGAGATGCAGTCCTGTAATCGTCTCTCAAAAATTATGAAGGTCGTGTGAGGTTTGAGCTTCTGACTCGCAAAAATCTAGCCATCAAAGACGATACATATGATATCATCGTCTATCATTGCATTATATAAGCAACACCACCAAAGTCTCTCCTCTGTCTCTGACTCCGTAAGGGTGATAATATAAATATTGTAAACATAAAGAAGAGAGACTGCCGAGCTCTCTCTCTCTCTCTCTCTCTTTTCACCCTCCTTGTCTCTCCCTCCCCTCTTTCTCTCTCGTCGTGTGGTGGGTTCAGCATTGAATTTCCATGAGCGGTACAGATACAGAGTATCCAAATTCTACTTTCTTCTACCTCTTATCATATCTCAGTAATCTGTATCTCTTTTTGTCTGTAAATTGTAAATTTCGCCACTGGCTCCCACCCTGCAAGGTGGTCCATCCGGTCACGCACGTTTCCTGTATATCAACAGTGAAGTTTGCTTGGAGAGCTTCAATTGAATTCAAAATAGACTGGTGTACTGAATAAATGCTGCTGGCGGTTCTCTGGTTATGGGTTTTGCATTATGATCAAATACAAACTAAAATACACCAAAACTCAGTGAATATGGCTCTCTTATTGTTGATAATTGAGTTATAAATTTGAAAATCGATTGTGATAACTGAAACCCAAATTTTGATCTCCATAGTTAACTGGTTCATTAAGATTGGGTGAAGTGAATAATCTACTCCACTGAATTCAGACAAAAAGAATATACACCGAAACTGTGTATACCAAGCTTGCTCGAATCTAAAAACAATGTGAATAATTACGTGTGTGCATGTCCCTATCAGTTGGATAGGTACGAGTTGAGGTGATAACGATTTTTTGTGCCCTCTAGTCTCTATTGGATTTGAGGACCCACGACTCATTTTTTTAATAATTATTTTCTCTAAACTCTAATTTTTAGATTTTGTCTGTCTAAATCTAAATCGTTTGATCATGATCAACGATTATCTCAGCAGCCGTTGTATTTCAGATATGATAATCGTTTCCCATGTTTCGCTTCATATAACCGTTTTGTTTATTGTCTATCTAAATCATTTGATCATGATCAACTACTATCTCAGCCGTCGTATCTGAGATATGATAATCGTTTCCCATGTTTTGCTTCATATAGCCTGAGATATGATATTCGTTTCCCATGTTTCGCTTCATATAGCCTTTGGTATTGGATCAACCGTGTTTTCGATAGATAAAACATATGCATTGGCTGATGCATTATGTTGGCATAAATAAGATTAAGATCCCTGGTATTATTGGTGGTGTTTTAAGAAATAAAATTCTATGTCAAACTCTCATTCTCCTTCAAAAGCTATGGAGTTTGACATTTAAGAAAAGGTTACATCTATTGTGCAAAGAGGACAATGGAACATGGCTGTGTATGAGGAGTTTGAATGTGAGAAGAAAGATGTCTTGGATGGAGCTGGCTGAGTGGGAACATGAGGCCCAGGGAGAAAGAAACTAGGAAGCCAATTTTCAATGGTTTTTTTAGGGTTTCCTTGTTGGGTATCTCCATGAAAGGTGATGTTGAAGTTTCTTAGAGGTGGCTCCTCCAATCTCTTAATCTTAATTGATTTTGTTTTGTATTTTTTTTTTTTATGAAATTTGAGTGGTGGTGGTGAATATCCCTCCGAACTCCCATCTATTGATTCTTCAAGTAGTGTTAAACCCTAGAGAGAAAAATACATAAAATTACCTGAATCTTTGATCAATTGAAGAAAAAAACTAGGTTTAATTGGTAAAAAAAGCATCGATTCAACTTTAAAAGGCAGCCAATTTGAGAAATGAAGGAAGATTTTTCCCGAAAAATTCAGAAGAAAACACTATATATTTGATTTTGGGCAGCCTAAGCATGATTGCAATGGGCATGTTTGATCATGAGGAGTGATCAAAGACAAACTCTGACGAAGGTCGAGGGAGTACCAACATTTCCATGGCTATGGTCGTTTCAGGCGATGGCTCCTTTATAGCACTTGTCCTCGTGTCTTCACTCCTTTACACAAGAAAACGACTCGAAAGCTCCAGCAGAGGGGACCAAGTCTCAAGGTAAAAATGGATTCTCTCATTGCTTTCTTCAATTTCCAGAGTTTCATCATTCAAATTCTACAAGGCCACTTTCCGATCAAGATGGAACTTACTTGAGAAGCAGCGATAGGATCAGAATGTGAGACGGACGCAGACGATACAACCTAAAATTTACCGATTCAGATTATCGTCTTTTCTGCTTCGGAGGTGCTTTGATTGGGATCTGCTAGGTGTTTGATTGATTATCCCCGACTCTCTGTCTTGGCTTGCGTTTGCAATTTTGGAGGCTTTCTCTGCAAACTAAAAATGATTTCAAAACAACGTAAATTCGTAGCTACATTCCATGCTTGATCGCTTTGTTCTTTGTTCATCTTCAAGATAATGTGATAATCTTGTCTGGATATCAAATGGCTTAATCAAATTTTTAATTCAAAAGATGAGATTTTTTCGATATTTTATATTTTAAGCTTTTATATATGTCTCCTCTTTATTGCCCTAAAGCTTGCATAAGATGCCTAGGCTTGTTTGTTCTTCTTCTTTACTCATGTAAACTTACCCATTTTTCGTATATTAAAATAGAATAAAAAAATGGGTAAATATTGTACGATTAATTAAACTAGAATACACCAGATGTTGGAATTATGGTTTCAAATATATCATTTATAAAATAAAATTACCATGGTATTAGAAGCATGGGGCCTACTTCTAGATGTTTTGTTATTGAATGTTCAGTACAGGGAATAATGGCCAGCACATCCCCCTATAGAGGTAGATTCATTGGGTGCATTGACTGGATACATCCCTTCGGCATAAGGAGATGTATCTCTCTTGAGGAGATGACCCTTTGGAAATCTATAAATTCTTTCATGGTCTTACAAGTGAGGCTAAGGCTATTTTCACACCCAGTCTGGCTGAACGGGAGTAAGTTTATCACTTGTAAACAAATTATAAAAGGTTATTTTGTGCACTTCAAGTTTTATTTATATTCTTCAAGATGAAAGGTACGCTCTCTTTATTCTTCTTATTTTAATTCTATGATATATGTATGGCTTTCATGATAATGGAATTATAGATGATTTAATATCTATTTCTATGATATTTATTTTATTATTATTAGACATTATGTCTAAAAAATACAAATGAATAATGTCTCTGCTGGTATCATAGAGATAGATTCTATTTTTTTCATATTTGTTTTGGATTTTTTGGATATTTATTTGTGAATAGAAATAAGCCTAGTTTAGGCTTATTAGGTTCTGGCGCAGGTGTACTGGTGCGGGCCTGCCAATGTGCAGGCCTGTTGGTGCGGGTTGTTGTGGGCGGGCCTGCTGGTGCGGGCTGCTATACGCGGGCCTACTGGTGCAGGCTTGCCAATGTGTAGACTTGTGTGGTCTGGGTCGGTATTGACCCAGAACCATGAACCAAACCGGATTTTGCTAATATAATGAGCCAGAATGTGTTTCAAGAGTAGTTTTGACCCAAAAAAATTTTTAATGGAATTTTCATATTATTTAGAATTTATTTGGCTATTTGAGATCCAAGACTATAGGTATGAAGATTTATATGGTGATTTTTTATCAATAGTTCATATCTAATTGGTTTAGTTTGTTGTTTGTTATTAATTATTTCTTTGCTATAATTTCTTGAAGTATTTATAATTTGTGTTATTGCATGCCTTGTTATATATTTATGTATTTGTATGTGAAAATTAATTTAATTATATAATTTGCAAAATCCCCAAAGGATAATGCATTTTGTATAGATTAAATTAATTTGATGTGTGTTTATTTTGAGTATAATTTGTTTTATGTGTTATACTAATTTTATTATACGATTAGCAAATCCCCCAAAGGGTAATGCGAGTTGTATAATTAGATTAGTATATTATAAATTAATTCATATGAATCCCCAAAGGGTAAGTATGAATTAATTTTGTTTGTTTGTGATATTGTTGTGTTATTTATTATGTGAGGATTAATTTGCCTAGTAACTCCCATGAATCCCCAAAGGGTAAGTGTGAGTACTAGATGGCTGAGATGATTGTATAATTACGAATGTTCTCCCAAATATTAAAATATTTTCTCGATGACAGGAACATCCAGTAGTGGACATAATTTTGCTGAGTCCCTAAAGAAAAATGTACTTGCTGGGACTAATTATGTGAACCGGTCACAACGGGTTGACTGAATGCTACGAGACAATAGGTTTGATAAGATTATCAAAGTGGATACTCCTCCTCAAAGACCTTCCCGATTAAACTACCCCGATAATCTGAAACAGTATAAGAAGGACCTTAAAAAATTCAAGGAATGGGATAATGTTAATGAAATTTCTAGGTCACATATTCTTGGGGCTCTAAGTGAAACTCTCTTGATGACTTATTTTCATGTCCCCACTACAAAAGAGATTCTCGATCAGATTGAGGCTAAATATGGTAAAAAGTCGTCTACTCACATCAATAACTTATGGCAAAAGTTCACTCGTGCCAAATGTGTAGAAAATGCTGATATGAGAAAACATGTAAATGACATGTTTGCCATGGCAGATGAGTCACAATATCATGGTAGACCAATGGATAAAGAACCAAAGTGGTCACCATTATCAACTCTTTACCCAAATCTTTCAAATATATTCATGATTTTTATTCTTTGTCCAAGACAAAGTGGACTATATTTGATTTGGTTAATATGATCGACCACCAGTCCGATAGACTCAATTCGAGTATTGAGTTAGATAAACCTTCACCTAGCGCTAACGTAGTTTTGAAGCCGAAGAAGAAGAATTTTAAGAAGAAGGGAAATAACTTTTGATTTCAAAACTTCAAGGACAAAAAAGTCCATCAACAAAGGGTTGAAGTACATGCAAATCAAGTATTTGCTTCTTCTGTAATAAGCCAGGACATATAAAGAAGTATTGTAAGGCTTTGAAAACCATGTAAGAAGGGCAACAGGAGAACACTAGTGAGTCCTTATCTCTTGAAACATGTACTATTTATATCAAGCCTTTTAGTTGGTGGGCTGATTCTAGTGCAACTGTTCATGTATCGAATGAGTTGCAGGGCTTCAAGGAGTTAAGAAAGGTTGAAGACAAAACAAGATTTATTTATATGGGAAATGATGAAAAGGCCATTGTGGAAAGCGTGGGAACATACCGGCTAAAACTTGTTGATAATAAGTATTTTGATTTAGAAGATTATCTTTATGCTCCTTTTATGAGAAGAAGTCTATTATATGTATCTTGTCTTGAGAAACTTGGATTTACATTTTACTTTGAAAGTGGAAAGTTTCTTATGTTACAAGATGATAAAGTTATTTTGAGAGGTTTTCAAAATTCTGGTCTATATCAATTGCAACTTAGTGGAAATATGGTATTCAATGTTTCTACTTCTTCGGATATTAAATAAAATGAATTGTATTTGTGGCATTTACGATTAGGACATATAAACAAAGATAGAATTACAAGACTTGTGACACAAGGATTATTGAAAAATCTTTCACATAATGATTTTCCTATTTGTGAGTGTTGTATATATGGGAAAATGACAAAGATACCCTTTCCATCCAAATGTTCAAGAAGTTCTCATGTTTTGGATACTATTCATTCTGATATATGTAGACTTATGAATGTGAATACTAGTAATGGTCATTCGTATTTTATCACATTTATAGATGATTTCTCAAGATATGGAAGAGTATATTTACTGCATAGAAAAAATGAGGCCTTAGATTATTTCAAAACCTTCAAATTGGAGGTAGAAAATGCCACAGGAAGGAAGATCAAAACATTGCACACCGATAGAGGTGGAGAGTATTGTTCGGAATTATTCTCTGAATTTTGCAAGTCAAATTGGATTATCCATATGTTTAACATGCCTTATACACCTGAACAGAACAGTATTGCTGAAAGGAGAAATCGAACCTTACTAGAGATGGTAAGATCTATGATGGCACTTGCAAATTTGCCAATATCCTTTTGGGGTGAAACACTATTGACAACTACCTATATCTCAAATAGAGTGGCTTCAAAGTCAGTTGAAAAAACACCTTATAAGGTATGGTCAGGCAAAACTCCTAGTCTTAACCATTTTAAAGTATGGGGATGTGTTGCTCATGTTTTAAAACTTGGTCCTAAGGACAAATTGAAGGCTAAGACTCGAAGATGTTTATTCGTTGGGTACTCTGAACATTCGAAAGGATATAGGTTATATGATCCCAAGGAGAAGGTGATTATTGAAAGTAGACATGTAAAATTCATTGAGGATAGATTTGATTGTGATGAAGATTTAGGTACGAAGTCTCACTTGGAAGAATATGTTGAAATATCTTCTTCTAAATCTCCTTCTAATATAGAGAATTCCACCCAAACGGATATTCGAAGAGGGACTAGAGAAAGAAAACCTAGTCAACTCCTATCATCTTCAAATTTTTATACCTATGCTGGAAAAACTTATGAAAGAACAAAGCTGAATGAAGATGTTACTGATCCTGACACTTACGAGGAAGCACTCCTTGATGTGGATTCCAATAAGTGGAAGTCGGCAATGGAAGAAGAGATGAACTCTATGTATAAAAATGAAGTTTGGAAACTTGTTGATCATCCTACATCGGTTAAGCCCATTAAGTGCAAGTGGATTTTTACAAGGAAGAGAAATGTTTAAGGTAAAGTTGAAGGATTCAAAGTTCATCTTGTTGCCAAGGGTTTTACTCAACAATACGAGATTGATTATGATGAAACATTCTCTCCTGTTGCAAGAATACAGTCTATTTGAGTTCTCCTGGCATTGGTTGCATATTATGACTATGAGTTGTTCCAATGGATGTTAAAATCGTTTTTCTAAATGGAAATTTGGACGAGAAGATTTATATGGAACAACCACGTGGATTTGTTAGACCTGGAACTGAAGCAAAGGTGTGTAAGTTGGACAAGTCTATTTACGGTTTGAAACAAGCCTCAAGATTATGGAATATCAAGTTCAATAAAGCAATTACAGTATATGGTTTTACTCAGAATCCAGAAGATCACTGTGTATATATAAAAACAGTGGGAGATCGCATTGTTTTTCTTACTTTATACGTAGATGATATTTTATTAGCCGAGAATGATATTCAATTACTCCAAGGTATAAAGACATGGTTGTTTCAGACATTTGATATGAAAGACCTTGGGGAAGTTTCTTATATTCTTGGCATTAAAATTCTACAGGATAGATCTTTGCGAAAATTGAGTTTGTCTCAAGAGAAGTATATCGACACTCTTCTGGATCGGTTTCACATGTCTAACTGTATACAAGGTAAAGTACCTTATGATAGCACTAAAAAGATGAGCCAGGTAGATTGTCCTTCTCGCCTCAAAGATAAGTTGGACGAGTCTAAGTATCCATACGCTTCTGCTGTGGGGAGTTTTATGTATGCTCTTATATGTACAAGACCTGATCTTGCTTATGTTGTTGGGATTCTTAACCGGTTTCAGGCTAATCCAGGTTTCACTCACTGGGACGGGGTAAAATGGGTAATGCACTATCTAAAATGAACAAAGTCATATGCTTTGACTTATCAAGCAATCAAGTTGGAATTGGTTGGTTATTCCGACTCAGATTATCAAGGATGTATTGATACCCGAAAGTCTACTTCTGGTTTTATCTTTATGTTTGGTGGAGGTATCATTTCTTAGAAAAGCAAGAAGCAAGACTGTGTCGCGCAATCAACCATGGAGGCAGAATATGTGGCTATGAACTTAGCTACAAGGGAAGTTGTCCATCTTCACAAATTCTTGCGAAGTCTTCTAGTGGTAGACTGTATGGAGCGACCTATTCCTCTCTTTTGTGATAATGCATCTGCTATTGCTATCACGAAAGATCTGAAGTGTCACTCCAAGGCTAAACATATCGAAGGAAAATACCTACATACGAGACATGCTGAGGAAGGAGGAAGTTGTTATTTATGAGATATTTTCTCTAGATAACTTAGCTGATCCACTAACCAAGTGTCTTCCCATGACCAGTTTCACTTTCCATGTGGGGAACATAGGTTTGATTTGTTTATAATTGATGAGACCAAGTGGGAGAACATTGTTTTTTATGCATTGTGGTCTCAATGATTAGTAATACTATGTATGTCATAACATTGTAATTTATATTCCATGGAATGATTTTGAAAGAATGCATATGCTTTTGTGTGATAATATGAGTACTCAGTATATGCCTTGAGATTCAGCTTCCCTATTAGGTATGCACTTGTACGTGTATATGTAAGGGTCTCAATAGGGAATGACGGTTGAGTCTCTAAACTATCCAGGCCAATGGGATTGTATAGACACAGTTTCCTTTACGGTTAATACTCATGCTAGTTTAGAGCTTTACCCTGAGCTCCTCAAGTACTGAGTATGCTATGGACGGTGAGATGCCTTGATGTCTACCTTTTCTATTAGGTATATACTTGTATGTATATACAGAAGGGTCTCAATAGGAAGGTAGGGTTGGATGTCTAAATTATTCAGGCCTATGGTACTGATTAGGCACAGTTACCTTAGTGGCTAATACTCGAACTGGTACAGAGCTTTACCCTGAGTTCAGGTCCGAGTATGCTATGAATGGAGACCGCTGAACTAGCAAATTTGACAAGTATGGATTTGGTTTATTCCCTAGCCTTGGATATCTAAGATATATATTGTGTAGGCTCGGGTTAACTACACATGTATATTAAAGTGTTTAAGGTAATGCCTATGATCATGGTATGGTTTTATGTGTCAAGATTGATTTTTCATGTTTTTTCGAAAATCAGAATTTGAAATGGATTTGAAACCAAGTGGGAGTTTGTTGGAATTATGGTTTCAAATATATTATTTATAAAATAAAATTACCATGATATTAGAGGTGTGAGGCCCACTTCTAGATGTTTTGTCATTGAATGTTCAGTACAGGGAATAATGGCCAGCACTTCCCCCTGTAGAGGTAGATTCATTGGGTGCATTGACTGGACATATCCCTTGGGCATAAGGAGATGTATCTCTCTTGAGGGGATGTATCTCTCCTTAGGGGATGTATCTCTCCTTAGAGGATGTATTTCTCCTAAGGGGATGTATCCTTATGAATAGTCATTAGTGCCACACCCTTTGAAAATCTATAAATTCCTTCATAGTCATACAAGTGAGGTTAAAGCTATTCGCACACCCAGTTTGGTTGAGCAGGAGCAAGCTTATCACTTGTAAACAAATTATAAAAAGTTATTTTGTGCACTTCAAGTTCTATTTATATTCTTCAAGATGAAAGGTAAGCTCTCTTTATTCTTCTTATTTCAATTCTATGATATATGTATGACTTTCATGATAATGGAATTATGGAGGATTTAATATCTATTTCTATGATATTTATTTTTTTATTATTAGACATTATGTCTAACACTAGAAACTAAACTAAGAAACATTAAAATGATATTTGACCACCCACTATTTACCATTTTAAGTTTCCTTGTATTTTCATTTTGTTTATAGTCTAAATACAAATATTATAATCACAATTTTAATTGTTTCCTATGGTGATAATTAATAGAGATGCAAAGATATATTGATGCGAATTGCCTTCTTTTTAATAATTATTTCTCATAATAAATAAAAAACAAGTCTAATCTTTATTTTTTATGAGATTATTTGATTTCTTACTAGTTCCTTTATGGGTAAATGTAAGAGGTTTGGATAAACTTCGTAGGCTCCGATTGTTAAAGCCACTCTCCGGAGGTCCGATGAAATGCAACCACTTTCTGGTGCGCTCGATCAAGACTATTGACTAACGCACCCGACCTGCGGTTTCTCAAAAGCAGAGCGTCTGTTCGAGAAGAGAGTTTGACAACGGAGAATGGCGACGTCTGATCCAGAAAAATTAATGAGCAAGGCTGATAAACTGTAAGAATCTCTTTCCCTGCATTTTGTGATTTAACGATTCTGACTTAGATCGTCCGATCAGATTTTTTTCGATTTATGTCAAGTTTAGAAATTTTGCAAATTATTTTTTATGGATTACATAATTTGCACTAATGGGTTACTAGAATTAATTTGATGGATTTCTTTAAATTTCTAGTTGTTTCTAAGGAAGAACTTAAACCCTAAATTAAACCTAAGGAGCTTTAATGTGAGTTCACAGTCAGGTTTGAGCGGAAGAGGGTCATTCTGCTGTTAAACGTAAAAATGAACTACTTTTTTGCATTCGACTGGAAAATTCTAGATCGTAAGTTGTTTTAATATTTAATTCCAAATTATTTGTTTGTTGTAGTTGTAGTTTTTCTCATTTCCGGGCTACAAGTCTACCCGACTATTGAATTTGACGGGTTTTTTTTTTTTTTTTTGCGTGAACTGACCTATTCAATTTGAGGTTGGCCGAGACACTATGATGGGTGAAGTGACAATTCAACTACACTGATTGAGGCAAATTTAGTCCTACTCTTAGTTCATGGATATAATTTATAGGGAGTTGTTCTAGATATACAATATGCTCTTCATGTTTTCTTAAATCTAAGAGCCTGTAGTTGTTTCTAGATTAGGAATATTGAAGAAAAGACAAGAACTTAAGCACGATTGCTTGAACTCTTTCATCTTGACCAGAAAAAAAGTGTTTTCTTCTTTTTAAGACAGAATAAAACCTTCTTTTTGTTTTATTGTTTACATTTTATTGAAGGCTGTTATGAAGTTAACCTTTTCCTTCTTTCTTTTCAACAGAACAAAACTCAGTTTTACTAGGTGGAGTGCCGATTGGAGGAATGCCACTGTCCTGTACGAGCAAGCTGGTTGGTAGCTTTGTGTATTTAGTACATAAACGGTGCAGCCTAAGTTTTTCATGTATTTCCTGCTTGTTTAAGTTTTTTATGCCTTTAATTTTTCATTTTTCTTTGGATCTAGCTGTTGCATTTAGACTTGCTAAAGACTATGAGAAAGCAAAAATAGCATTTGAGAAGGCTTCCCAAGGGCAAGAAATGCAATCATCGTATCCTCTGCTCCTTCTCATTATGTGTTTCTTATTAATTATCTTTCTTTTGTCTATACCAACAATGTTTACTTTATTAAGCTAGTCATGTGGTCATTAGTGTGGTCTCCAGTGCATGTTTAATGGGTGCATGTTACTAGTACATGCCATATGGAAGAATGAGAACTGCTCTGAGATTTGATCCATTTGATGAGCTCCAGCATTCGTATTGTGTTAGCGGATAGATTCGAAGTTTCCTTCCTTTGAGATATATGGGTTGTCCTATATATGGCTAGTCCTTGAAATGTTAAATATGTTGGATCAATACATCCGTCTGCAATGTGCATGCTTGTTGGTGAAAATAAACTTAGGCAGTACTATTTCACAATCCATTTAGTTGTAAGGTCCTTTACTAGCTTGGTAGACCTTGGGATGCTGCTAAGCATATGGAGTCTGCGGCAGCACTTGCAAAGGAACTCAGACAATGGAAAGAAGTTTCTGATCTTTACAGAAAATCATCAGAATTGTATTTAGAGTGTGGAAGGTCACAGCCTGCATCTGATGCTCTTGCAAAGGCTGCACTGTATGTGGATTTGTTTTGATTATATGTTGTATTTAATAGTTGAAGGATGTATGCGGAAAAAAATGGTTCTTTTACTATTTTATGACCTTGTTTTAGCAAACTTTTACTATTTTTAGTGCCCTAGAAGATGCCTCCTCTGATGATGCTGTCAAGCTTTATGCTGATGCTTGTGTGATTCTGGAGGAAGATGGGAAGGATCAAATGGCATTTGACTTGTATCGAGCTGCAACCAGCGTTTATGTTAAACTTGAGAGGTTATTGTGTTATCTTTTCATTTATTTCACCTCGCCAGTCACTCTTGATAACTTTCTTTGGCCTTTGGATTTTTGACTTGTTGTTGCATTATCTTTGGATCCTTCAAGTTAATCCACCCTGGAGTGGAGAATCTGCAACCCAATGCACTGTGATAGTCACCTTTTTTTGTAAAACATGTATCTAAAATTGCATTTTATGACTGGCTGTTTAGACTAGCTTATGTCTATGGATCTAAGTGAAAGTTTTTTATGGTTTCGTTTTCTTTCTGTTTTTCCTTCCAGATACAATGATGCTGCAACTTTTCTATTGAGATGGGGTTTAGCTGCTGATCACTGTAATGCTGTCCACAGTCAGTGCAAGGTGTGTTACCCATATTTTCTTGTTCTCCTCTTGTGTGAATTTGGTATTCCAATCGGAGAGTCAGATTTAAGGGCCTTGCAGAACTTTAATGAGCCCATTTCACTCTTTGGTGACTCTATGAAGTTATTGGTTGTTATGCTACCAAGTGCCAGCAACAGATTCATGTGTGTGAAAGCTCATAAGTTTCTTTCCTTTGGTTTTCTTTTTGAAGAATATAATACATTCAAATTAAAGAGAGAAGTAACTGGGCCCCAAGGGGAGTACAGACAGAAAACTGAAAAAGAAACATGAAAAAACAGCAGACATGGTCTTTAGATTTGTCTGCATGAAGAGAATGGGGAATAGAAACTTGTCAGCTGAGAGGCACTCTTTTCATCTTGAACTACTATAGTTCTGCTGGTGTTGTTCCTGGGTTGTCTTAAGCTAAATCACGTAAAATACAACTAGTTAAATTCTTATGCAAATTCAAAAGGAGTTTGTGGTTCCATGATAGATTTTTTTTCTTCAGTTTATTTTGTTTGTTGAAGACTGTGTCTCTCAGTTGAGGTCTATGACTCGTTCTGGGGTACAAAAATATTTGGAGAAACAAATTTCTTGATTGGGTGTATTTTTTTCTCACTACTTTCAATTGGGTGCAGGCATATCTAAGTGCAATTATAGTTTACCTCTATGCACATGATTTCAATCAAGCCCAGAAGTGTTACAACGATTGCTCTCAGTAAGTATTACCTGTAAATAGTTCTCAGAAATGATTTTCATTTCTTTATTGAAGTCTGGTACTTAAGTGACTAGTGTTAATGAAACCAACATTAGCAAACCTTTTTGTTAGGATTGGGGTATTTCTAAATAGTGACCAAGAACGAAGCGCTAGCAAACTGCTTTCAGCTTATTCAGAAGGGGACATTGAAGAAATCAAGCGGGTTGCAAACTCAAGCACAATTTCAAATCTTGATCATGTGGTAAGTTTTAACTTTTACCATTGTTTCATTAGTACAGATTCTGGAAATTTTTCTCCGTCAAAAGTACAAGATTTTTGGATTGTTTGCTGTTTACTCAACTAAAGATTGGATACAGATAATTAGGCTTGCAAGGAAACTGCCTACTGGTGATTTGAGTTCTATCAAGATAGAAAGGAGCAAAGATGAAGATGAAGAGTCTCTAGATGAAAATGATCTCACCTAATATCTCCTCGCATAGACCTCCACATTCAAACTGAACTACGAAGTTCTATGAGAGAACTATCCACCCCCAAATGATTCCTTTGTATTTGTGCTTACTTATGCTTTTGGTGTATGAAGTGCATAAAATATTCCTCCATAGAAGCATGATGGCGTATTGTAGGATGGAACTGAAGGCTAGTGAGTTTGTAAATGATACACACTATTATAATGGTTATGAAAGATAATGTGTTGTTTGCTTTAAAAAAATTTGAAGGACAATGTGATTGCTGGTTTTGTATGAGGCGGAAGTGAATATAACTTGGGTAGTTCACCAGCGAACTTTTGTTGAGATTGTGTACCCACAGCAAATATAGGTACTCGGTGAGACTTGCCATGACTGCATTTTCAACTCAGCTGCCATATGGCCTGCCAGAACGGCCACAAGGCAAAAAGCTTCAGTACCTTGATTTTCTGGTTGATTCGGATTTGGAAGAGGATGGGTCGAGCTTGGGGTTTGATTCCCCTAATCTATTTTTGGGATTAAGAAAAATATACTCATTCAGGCAATTTGATTCAGATTCTATTGTGGCTAGGTTAGAAACCAAGTCTGAGTCACAATTTCATGATATCTATGTATCAGATGGAGTTGAAAAAAAGAATTTGTGTGTTTGTGAATTTTGAAGCAGACTAACTAAATGAATTTGTGAATTGTGAAGCAGAGACTAATGAAAGAATTTTAGGGAGAACTGCTTCTCCAATCGAGAGAGCAATGGCTCCAGAAATAATTTGTATATGTGAGGAGCTTTTCAAAGTCCTCTGAATTGAAGGCACTCACTTGAGTTTTGGCTGCTAAGAATTGCAGCTTGAACAATTATTGGTTGTGGATTGACCACAATTATCTATTTATATTATTTTTGGCAACAGGAAAGAAACACAGAGAGGAGAGTCTAAACCTGTGTGGGAGTTATTCCCATTATTTTGACCAACTTCTTTAACTCTGCTCCGTCGAAATTAACAGTAAAATGGATTCTCAGAAACACTCGAATGATAAATGGCTCCAGCAGAGTTGAAGAGACGACTTGAAGCGTCCTCCATTAATCACTTCAAGAACCCAGACACAGAAAACTGGGTCCTTAAAAAGTAAGAAAGAGTCAGACAATTTTGATTTCTTGAAACAGCAGAAAGGAATATGCACATTCTATCGTGGATATACCAAACAAGCTTCTGATTTACCCATGCTTTAGTGCCATATTACTCTGCTAGCATGACAGGTAAATTTTAGCTGGTGATGCTCACCAGGCACCCCACTGGTAAGCCCTGAATTAGAAAATACCTGTTTGGGAAATCTATTCAAACAATTGCAGTCAACTGGAGAGAACTGGTACAGGAAAACTCATTATCTTCCTTTATATACTGGTTCATGTTACTGTCAACTGGGACAGGAAAACTCATTATCTTCCTTTATATACTGGTTCTTGTTACTATCATTTGCGGGCAGAGCAGATATGAGAAGTGTCTTCTTGCTGAAAAAACACCAATATGTTCTCGGAACAGTTTCATCTCTATCCCCATTGGTTCTGGTATCAGATCTGTCTAAGCTCTAGTATCCACTGTTTACTTCTCTTCAATGACCAAACCTTCAACTTTTGCTCTGGCTGCCAATGACCTGAGCTCGGCAATCTCATCGTTTGTTAATCTCCACCCAAGAGCGCCACCAAACTCTGTGGCCTGTTCTGCAGTTTTTGCACCTGGGATTGGAAGCACATTATCTTGGCAAACTAACCAGTTGAGTACCACCTGTGAGAAGGACCTTGTCTATTAGAACATGTTTTCTTGCCAGATGAAGAAAAAATCTATTCAAATTGCACCAAAACTCTGAATTTAGGCATGCAAAATTCAAATTTCACATCTAGAAGTGTTTTAGTTTTCTCTGTCTTCTATCCTGAGAAGATTTGTGAATCTGTTATCTTTAATCCTTAATAAACTTTGGTTGGTAACGTAGCCCCAAATCAGTGAATCTGATGTGAACCTGTGTGGATGTTTTGCCATACTTCTGCGCAATTTCTTTGATTCTGCTGAACATTGGCTCTAGCTGTAATAAATATATGGTCAGTGAAGACTCTGTAGATGAAGAAGAACAATAGGCTTGAATGTTAAAATGTTAAATGATGTACCTGTGTAAGGACCTCAGGAGTGTAAATTTTTCCACGCGGTCCACTGGGTGGATTTTTTGCTGTATATTTTCCAGTGAGAACACCTGAAGATGACCCAGAAAGAGATACATAATGAGAACTAAAATTCTGCAATGGAAGTTGTAGAGGCAACTGATTTGCTTCACAAATACCAAACAATTTAGCAACACTCATAAAGGGCAACATAAGATTGAAATCACAGTCGAATAAGAGGCACTTGTTGCAGTCTTGCCTTGAGCCATTGGTGAATAAGCAATCAAGGTGACACCTAGCTCATCACAAGTTGCCTTCACTCCATTCTCCTCAGGAGCCCGGTATATAAGGCTGTAATTCACTTGATTTGAAGCCAGTGGAATGCCTCTCTTCTTAAGCTGGTTATATGCCTTTCTCAGACTTTGTTCTGGAACACAAAATAAATCTGGGTAATCAAACTACTCATTCATCAAACAGTGCCTTAGTTTGAGAATTAATGTGAATAAGAATTTCTAAAGCAGAAGTGATTTGTACCATTGTAGTTTGAGACTCCCACAGCCTTTACGAGACCCTTTTCAACAGCATCACCAAGACCATCAATATACCCTGAAATCGAAACAAGTATGACCAATGATTATCAAGACTGACCATCAGTTTTTCCCACAAGGAGATGATAAACTTTGCAACTCAAACTCAAAGGTTAGAAGGGGTGCCAACCATCATTTCCCCAAATTCCTGGCCTGAAAATTATTCAAACCATCTTATTAGTCTCTAAAAACTCTCACTTCAGTCTTAACAGAATGCATGGGCTTGTTTGGTTTACCAGTGAAGCTGATAAAGTTCAACAGAAGAAAGCCCCAGACGTGACAGTGAATTTTGGAGAGCAGGAAGGACACTCCGCCTCCCTAGCCTCCATGGCAGAGGAGCAAATTTTGTTGCAATTGCTACTTCAGTTGGACCCTTTTCTTTTCTATCTGCTATAAATCTGTCAAAAACATAGTAACATAAGACAATGACTAGAAATCACCCTCATGAGATGGAAAGTCTTGGATGGACATAAGAACAGTACCTTCCAATCAGAGTTTCAGAATTCACTGCACCTGAATTTAACTGCATTTGAGAGAGTATTAAGAGTCCAAATTCATGACCTTAGTTCTGATAACCGATCTTAAGATGGGAAGAGAAATTAAGGGAAAAAAACTGTTTACCCATTTTTCACCATAGACCTCAGCAGTGTCTACTAAGGTTATGCCACTATCTAAGCTGGCATTGAAGGCAGCCTTTGCAGCATTTAGTTTATTATCTGGCATCACAGACCCAATAAACTTAAAAAAGAAAAGAGTTCACTTAGTATTCATTTGTTTTCTTAACAATCGAAAAAGTTGAAAAGATAAAATAAGTTCTTTTCATCTTCACCTTCCCCTTTTCAGTATGTTTTCAGCTTATGTTTCAATAAGTATCCTAATAAACCAATAAAAAAGCCAGTAAGCCAAAACCAATATAGGAACAGAAGAAAAAGCAGAGTTGGTCTGGTGCGAAACTTGAAAATCTACAAACTTCCTGGTCTCCTAAGCTTCTAATTTCACAAAAGAAGAAGTTTCGTCTTTCTTATTGCAAAGAAGGAAATATTAAAATCAGAAACCAGAAGCAGGAACTATATATTATCATTACTGGTATACAGGGATAGGGTCATACAATCTTTACTCAAAACACTCTCTTAGCCCCTGCAAAATATGAACAATGAAGGCTCTTAATATATTTGGGACTGAAATCATTTACATACCATCCCATTGAGAGTCGTTCCAGTAGCCAGTGTCTCCCCAAGCCCAAGCGCCAATTCCGAGCTTACTGACCTTCAAATCAGATCCTCCCAACTTGATTTTATCTTCGTCAATTTTCAGACTGGTTACCTCCTCAGAGGTAATAGCTCTTACTGCGGTCCTTCTGTGACGGAAAAGAGAGAAACTTGCAGTGCCGACTATCAAAGCCATCTGGGATATTGTTCTGAAGCCTTTTCGAGCTCACTCAAAATCAGAGTTTTGAAGAAAAACAAAGAGAGGAAGAAAATACACTCCGGTGCTTGTAAACGCGGTCTGTAAGTATTTTTTGTGAAGAGATGAGGAACGAGAAGGACGAAAATAACTTCGTACAAAGGTCATCTTTCTGAAGAGTGTACAGCAACCACTGAAATTCATGGAAACGGCAAGAGCCCCACTAGATTGTCTGATTCCAACTCAGGCTGCCAATCGCACGACGATTTTCACATGGAGGATTCGAGACAGACAAGACGAAATTCCTTTTAGCCACACGAGAAAAACGCATGGTTCCTGAGATATTTCTGGGTCGATTTACAAAGCACAATAATTTCGCGTATTCGTAGTTTTCTTTTGGAATTCTGCAACCCATTTCCTGGTCTGGAGGAAATCCTTTTGCATGTCTGGCTTCATCTCTTGTTTTCCTCTGCCTTGGTTCCGATTGGCAAAAACTACACGGGAAGTCACATCTCTCTCTTTGATTCGTAGAAGAGATTGAGAGAAGATAATTCAACCTTGAGCAGTTAAACTGTTAAACGGATCGAGTGGAAGAGACGAAGTAGTAGATCTCACGTTCTGGGTACGCTGTTACAGCGACAAACAGTGGTATCTTTGGACTCCACTTGCTATGTTGTTTTTCTGGTTGAGCTTGACTGACAAGTGAAATATGTTAAACAAGATCTTGTTTTCTTTCTCTTATATTTGTTGAAGTATCTTTAGGGAGTTAATAATTTCTCTTTTCCACGGGCGACAGTGAAAGAACCCCAGATGTTTTATGGCACGGGGGACTCCTGTTCTTGCAGTTTCAGAGAGTTCTTCGAGACAATACTGGTAGATTAGTTAGCTCTACAACTTGAGATCCAAGACCATACACAGATAACACAAATTTCTCTATACCTTCTCCCATGAAATGAACAAAAACACAAATTTGAAGATGCCCACAAGCCATATAACCAACACACGACAGATATATCACTCTCGAATACACAACTAATTAAACTCTCACAACATAACACACAAGTGCGGAAGTAATCCCATTACAAGCTCTTACTGGATAATTTTCCCACTAACTTATTACGCATAACCTGCGGAAGTGTAGACCGAAATCAAGGGATCTTCGGGATAGTGGGAATAGTTGGGATCGTGGGAAAGGAGGGGATGGTGGGAATTTTAGGTATGGAGGGGATGGTAGGAATGGAAGGAATGGAAGGGATGGTGGGGATGGAAGGCAATGGCGGCAGTGCAACCTTTGGCAAGCTTGGGATTACTGGAACTGTTGGCAACGCCATAGCAGGCACTGGCGGCAATGTAGGCTTTGGAAGCGCTGGGATGCCCAGAACTGGTGGTGGAGCTGCCTGCTTTGAGATATCTACGAGATGGCGGCCTGCTTGGCACACGTCAGGGTACACTGAGAAGAGTAAAATGAGCAATGGGAAGAGAGTAAAAGCTTTGCATTCCATGGTTGGGAAGATTTCTGCAGGCTGAGGAAGGAGAAGTGTGTATGTATGTTTCTGACAATCACGAAGGACATCAATGGCTTATATAGTGGCCTTAATCGTCGATTACAGAAATTAAAAAACTTGGGTTGGTGTTTTCCTTCCATACGTGGATGAAGAGAGGTGGAGTAGATTGTTCTGAGGTACTCGTTAGTTTAGATTCTCACCAGTCTCTGTGTACAAATGTCTGAAGGAAAATATATCAGAAAAAAACAATTTAGACTGCAAAATAAAATAAGGAGGGACAGAGGGATACATGGAAGTCTATGATATGTGGTTTTGGCTAAGCCAGTTTGGATTGGTTCAATTCTATCTTTCCTTTATTTCTCTCTCTCCTTCTATGCCCAAGAGAGAAGAGGGGTGGGCTGAGACTGGTTTTTGAAAACCTGAGCCAGACCACCAAACCCAACCTTGAAACCCTACTCTGAAAAGAATCAAAGGTGGTTGGAAAAGTAACTCCAGCCCTACCCCATCTTCATTTCCCTCAACACCTCCCTTGCCCCATTTTCCCATATTTCCCACCCAGGCCTGCCTCATCCCCACATCTAGGGTAGGGTATGTGAAATCCATCCCCGACCCAAAACCTAGTGGGTTATCTTCCCCATCCCATCCCCAACCTCTATGTAGGGTGAAATAGGTACTTAGGTTCAGGTTGGATTCTCATCAAACCCAAACCAATGCCCACCCTATAAGAGAAGGATGTAAATAATGTTATCTAACCTGACCAGTCAAGAGGAGGAAATGGTGCTAATACTTTAATGTTAATGGTGTCAGCCATGACACATTCCCATGCACCATTGGCTCAGCTATACAAACCATATTTAACTCACCTATTTGAAATAAGCATGATGGAGTAATTAAAACATTTCTGCTTGAGTTTACAAATAAAACATGTAAATGAAGGAATATTATATTTCCTAAACCAAGTAAAATAGGAAAATTTTGAAGAAATACGACATAGATGACGAGAGAATCAAAGATGGCTGCTGAGGAAAGGGGAAAGCTAAAAGAGAGAGAGAGAGAGAGAGAGAAGAAAGACTTCGATCTGATAGGCTTTTGAATATCACATTTTATGATAGTGGACTTGGTTAGCTTCAAATTTGATCACGATATGAAACTTCCAATAGAGTTTCTTCCGATTAATACTTCAATGGGAGCCACCTTCCCTTTATTCAGAAGCCAGTAAATAATGGCTTCGTTCAAGACTTTCTTCCAAGCTGGCCGGCCTGTGATCTCTTCCCACCACCTGTTCACATTCTTCCGCTCTCTTACCAGGTATCCCCTCCTAACTTCAGTGATCAAGAAGTTGGTGCCGGGGAGATGGCTGAGGTCTGGATGGTGAACGACTCTCCCGCCAGGTACTTGCTTGCACCTAAACGTTCCTCGTAAATGTCCGGCGCTCCGGCCAGTTTCTTCTCTCATTGTTTGGCGAATTCCTGATCCCCCGGTTTTTCTTCGGGAGGATGTAGAGGTTGAAGATGATGTTGAAGACAAGATCGTTGAAATTGTTGGCTTCTACTTCCAGCCACTGTTCAGCCAGTGCTCGCTCTTCTGGGTGCTGCCGAGATGATCAGGACCTCTGTTGGCGTACTTGGTTGCGATGTATCTCGCGATTGCTCTTGATTCGGAGTGAACCAAGTCAAATAAAAAACAGAATTTTTTTCGAAATGGAATTGAAGCAACGGAGAGAGATATACCTAACAGCTTCAAGTCTCCATCTTCGATGGCCGTAACCTGTCCAAACGGTTGCGGATCCATGAAAGAATAGCCGAAACTTTGGCTTCTTTATTTAAGCCAAAAAAGGGAAGAATAACAATCCATTACCAGAAATTTGAGCTTCAGATTGAATGGATCTTATGACGCAGCGATCGAAGTTCACCTGTCTAGCGAGAAACTCTAGCTTTTTTGTGAAGCAAGATATCGCTCTCAGAGAGCAGGCGGACTCGTATGAATCATAGACTTTCACTGCAATATTTCTTCGTTCCAGGAATACTATGCTTGACAAAGAGAAGTTACTAGGAATCACTAGAACACTTGCAAACAGCCCGTGTAATCAGACCAAAATGAGCTCCCTCTTATAGTAAATTATCGGAGCCATTACAGAAATGACAAAGGCTGGAGCTTACCGCTTCCAACTGTAATCAACTTCATCTACCCAGTAGCAGCACGATAAGGTTTTATTTCAGAATGAATGCAAACAGTGGAGAAGTATTTGCAGTAATGGGTCCGAACTGGTGGTTAACACGCCTTCTTACCCATCAAACCCTCTGGGAATACTTTTGACCAGAAAAAAAATGGCAGGGGGGGGACAGAAACAGCGCAGAATAAGAGAATCAGAGAACAGTAACCCATCTGCTTTTACCCTTTACCCAACCTCTCCTCAGTATCCATGTGTCTGAAAGACTATATTTACAGTCATTACACAGCATTTGGTGCTAACAAGTTGTGCCACAAAATTCTCAACATTGAAAAAGAAGCTAGGTTGCTTCAGTTCATGATAAAATTATTCTACTTCAGCAACACTGAGAGCAGCAGATTATTTCTACACTGCGCTTCATCTTCATCATATACTATAAGTGAATATTGATTTCCACTACACAAAACAGTTGGAAGAGAGAGAAACCAGAGAAGAGACTCAACAATTTAAAAGTACATGTTAGGATAGAATATTTTAAGATAGATGAAGACAATTGCCATAACACATGAACACTGTCATTCTTCCTCATGGGAAGAATATCTTAGTGAACCCTAGTACTCTTTCACGTCTATATAAAGACACTATAATGTCTTTACTTTTTTACTGGACACCATTGAGTCCTCAAATCTCGACGTCAGGCAGCCGGCGCAACGTCAATCCGGTCATCATCGTCGTCGTCATCACCGTCGCTCTCCTTCTTGAAATGTATTGCACAAGCAAAACCATTCTGGTTCTCGGCTTCATAATCTTTGCAGAACAGCACCACTTCCTCACGAATGACAACCACCATTGTAGCAGAAGTTGAAACTTGAAAGGGAAAAAGAGGTGACTGCTAGAGGGGTTTGAAGCTACTCTGATACATGGAACTCAGGCCTCAGCATGTATTTATAATCATCAGAGAAAGTGACTGAAACAAGAAACATTCCTTGAAAATTGCAGAGGAATGGCCACAATGACTTGTGGAGCTTTTTTCAAGTGAAGACCGAAAGAGAGGATAGATGTGGGAGAATGGTCTTGTTGGAGGAGTCACCTCCACAAGCTGCGTACAGGTGGCCTGTGGGGCCCGGCAAAGGTGAGGGCTTATGGAATCTGCTCGGTGGACACAGCCTGCATGTGGAGGCAGTAAACCATGCACACTTCCGGCCTCCTCTGGCTCGTGCATGAGTCCATGTAGGATGGTGGAGAGTACTCTCACGTAGAGTTCAGAGGATTTTTTTTTTTTTTTTTTTGAGAGAGAGATCTAAGTTGAGGTAGAAAGGAGTGAGAAGCCTGAAATTGAAAAAGAGAGATCTGATGGAACCCACCTATCCCACATGAATCAAACTTGTTTCTGTTAACAAATTAGGAAGGTAGGTCTCATGCTCTCCTTGGTGATTGAATTTGTGAAACTAGCCCAATGTTGTTCCAATAGGCCATAGATCTCTCTCTCAAGGTATGTTTGGAACCCTAACGAAAATAAAATAAAATAAAAATTTGACCGTTATTATTCCCAAAAATAGTTAATGAAAAGGAAAATTTAATCATTATTTTATTTTTACTAATTATTTTTTGAAATAATAATGATCAAATTTTCATTTTTCTAGGGGTTCCAAGCAAACCCTAAAGGTTTTAGACTTTTTGTGGTGTGCCCAATCACCAAATGACACATTATGTCATGTATCTCTTGTAGTGGTATACCTTTCCTTATTATGTCATATATTAAGAGGCAGAGAGAGTCACTGATGCAAAAACTAAGACAAAACAGGTAGCAGAGTCTTTGACCCCAACCAAACTCTAAATTCCAGAGGTCTGATGGTAGAACTTGAGAGAGAAAATAACAGATATACAAAATACCTTCCAAACCAGCCTACAAAAGGTAAATTGCAAGAGTAGTTATCATGTGATGTATGTCAAAGGAATGAATTTGCAGTTATAAGATAAACCCCTTTCTAGCATTGTAAGAATATGAGTTTGTCTTGACATGCATGCATTTGTTATAAACCAAGTGTTTCTGGTTTCCTTTTTGAAATAATGGTCCACGTCTTCTTTCTTTCATCAACAGCCACCAGCTTCGGCCTGCTCAGGTAAACCAGAGGGGGATCACCGCTTTCTTCTTTCGTCTCTCACTAACATCAGCTTACAGCCATACCAGCAGCTGGACTTGCCAGCCACAGACTTCATCTCTCATCTCTGCCTTTCCCCTTTTTCTCTTTCCAAACAACTCCAGATAGTACACTCCACAATTCTATCTGCTAAAAAAATGCGCTAGGAATAGAATCTCCAGCAATACAATTCTAGACTAAAGGCAATCGATCTTAGAAATTGTCAAGTGAATAACAATTTGAGAGAATCAATATACAAAAATTTCTTTAGTACTCTGAATATCAAGGTACAAAATGTTCTGTTCCCCATATCCAGATATGATTACAACAAGTGCACAAAGAATGGCCAAATTCAATTGGATTTCTTTGACTTGATATTACCCTTGGGAATTCTGCGGAGAACGCCGGAGTCTAGCTTTCGGTATTGATTCTGAAGTTGCCCAAGTAGGTTGTATATGAAGTTGTCAACTTGGTCATCATACTTCTCATAGAAGACCGGTAGAGTATGGGCAGCAACAAAACCTAACCAACCAACCAAAATCCAAGTATAAAGCAGCCAGCCATTAGTGAGTGAGACTTTGATGAATGGATTTTAGGAATACAAACACAAATATTATGGGGTACAGTGCAGGATCCATGTACGCAAACACTTGAATCAAACAATTTATTATCTGTTCAAAAAAATGTTTTTGCCAAAAAGGAAAGAATCAAGAGCCATATGGGATAGGGGATCTTTGGTGCAATGGCGACTATGGGGAGTTAATTACTGTGAGGTTTTGGGATGAAGCCTCACAAGGGCCTGAGCTTTTTTTGCATCTGTGGGTAGAAGGAAAGATGAGAAAGACATAAAAATAACAACAACAGACCCAGATGACAGAATATCTTGGTTACTCAATGATAGAATAGATTCAGAAATTTAGCTTGAACAATTATTCCCTGATTTGCAATTCAGTATTCCTCGGGTAACATTTAAAAATGACAAATTTAATAATTTACTTTTAGGAATGGCAACTCAACGGTGAAATTACTAACTATTAAATGTATTGAATACTTTCAAAGGAAACAAGAAGAAATACCTTCGTCTACAAAAGTGAAGAAAAGTGTCCATGGGAAATATTTAAGTTGCCAGAGGCTTTTCCAAAATTAACCATAAAGGACAAGTAATTGAATGAAGTTAATTAATGCACTTGTATGCACTGCCATATCCACATACATTTTGCACACACAAAATTAAACAATCTAAGTTAACTACTTAAACAAATACTTGGGATCAATGAAGTTAGATACTCACCAATGTATGCAACAGTAAGAAAATTACACCAGGTCCCAATAATGGCAGCTGCCCACAAGCTTGCAATGATCTAAACAGAACTACTGAACTTAGTAATTCAACCTTCAAAAAGATGCAACTAAGAGACATTTTTCAGAAAGAATTTCTTGCAGGAAAATGCCACACAACACAAGCATCAGAGCAGAGAGATGATAATATCACCTTGGCAATATAATCTCTCAAAAGCATCTCAGACTGAAAGTAGTAGTAAGAGCTTTCTATTTTACTTCATACATTTGCCCAATCTTGTTACTTTATCCTATAATAGTAGAAAGAGAGCAGGCTATCGCATGCATCGAGTAAAAAAGCATGTTAGGACCAACCATAAGAAACAGCTTCACATTTCGCCCAGTTGAAACATCTTGAAGATAACTTAAGAATCGATTGACTTCTGCGCCAACAGTTACAGCTACATTGACAAATAGCTCATCAGGTATCAGCAGGCGAGGTACCTTAGATTGAGACCTGTTGGAGAAGACCAGTAATATCATTCAGATCCCACTATTGGTTGAAAATATGACCAACAGTTTCACTAACCGGTTTACTAAGCCAGAAGCATTGGCCCAAACAAACTGAATCAGCATTCCAACAGACAGCACCAAAAATCCAAGAGTCAAGAAATTATAGTTAAGCCATTCAAATAGCACCCAGATGGCTGTTGCTCCCACCAGCATACCAGATGAGATCTTCTTATTCCTCCACAGTAATACATCAGCAGCTACACACATATATCACAAATGAGCATGAAAAATAGTAACAAAAGAAATGAAGTACTACAAACACAACAACTACGACAGTAAACTTACATTTTCCACCACCCAAAACTTTATGAATACTCTTTTGGCGTCCAAAGAGTCTATTCATTTGTGCTGAAACAGAAGTCTCCACCTCAAAAAATGTAGCTGACTTCTGCCTTGGAACACTATCAGCAAATGTTTCCATGATGCTGTTTAAAATATTCTCAGGTGTTGTATTCTCAGGCATTTTCTGCTATCTTCAACATGACCGTGAAAGGCCAGCATCAGATAAATGAATATTAGGTTCAGATACTTATGCTTCTTAACAGGCTTCAGGTGTGTTAAAAGTATAAAGAACTTCTGAGAAAATTTCTACCACAAAATACTTGGAAAGAAGAGAAGCAACCAAAAACAAAGGTGGGCAAAGATAAACAAGCAAAACCAAAAGTTCAGCTCTCATGACAAGAGTCAAGTCATTCAACTAAATTTTTTACGTTTCAGATTCATCAGGATAAGCTCGATAGATGCAGTAACATGCCCTGAAACTGGAAATAAAATAATCAAAGAAACGAAAAAGCATGATTAGCAGTGAGTGAGATCACAACAAAAACAGGGAAACGCAAGTTGTAGCAGGCACAAAATATCATCTGCAAATACAAGTTCCTCTGGCAAACTGTTCAAATCAGAGATTCAGGATCTAATTACAAAGAGAGAAAAGAAGCAGCTGCGCAAAATGGATACGATCTTCTAAAAAGTATTAAAGAACAAGCTGCCCACGGGCAGACGGGGGAAATGAAAAGAAAAGCATGGTAGATAAACAGACGAATGCTGTGTTTTACAAAATATAGCTTTCATTCATCAAGGAGCTAATAATAATTTATACTAGCTACAGTAAAAGTAGAAAGATCTAAACAACTTTCGAGATTTTGCCGATTCTGGCAAGGTCTTTTAGATGATTTAGCTCTTCCATATTCTTTTAGGAGAAATTTTAGAACCAAAAGAAATAGAAACGAGAAAACGATTCTGAAAAATCACCAAGACTTCGCATCATTCTGAAATTTTAATCAGCTGGGAAGTATGAAATATTCATTTCTTCTTGAAATAACGACCAGTAGATTTCAAATAACTCAGCCGAGCTAAGCTCTGAAAATCGAGTAGAAACGAACCAGGAAAGAAAGAAAAAAAGGACCCATCGCTGAATTAATGTAAAGAACCAACAAAAATAAAAATAAAACAAAGCAAGGAGGTCGAAGCTCTGATCAATCACAAGTCACTACAAAAACGCGAGCACTGCAACTAGAGCATGGAGATTACTGAAGCCCCAAATTTTCATAGGAACTAACATCACTTCCTACTGGCCTTCAACAAACAAACTACAAAATATACAAAATGCAAAAAAAACTGCATTCACTGACGAGATTAAACAAAATGTTAGCAGGCAAAGCAAAATTAACCTATAACCCGCTCAAGAAAAATAGACGACTAATCTCCTTTTCTCTAACACAACTTCCAAAATCACTCCAAATAAAAAATTAAAAATATTAGAAGAGATATCCAGCAGAAATAACTCCAGACGACCACAAAAATCAACAACAACAGCCAAAACGCAAATTCCTCGTAACTCGAAAGCTTCCTTCCCCTGAATCTTTCCTCCCCAAACAAGATCATTTCATATTAACCACAAAAAAAATCACAAACATCGAACCCAAAAAAAAAAAAAAAAAAACTGGGGAACCTAGACTAACCAGTTCTTCGAAGTTCCAATCAAGAAAGAATCACAGCTGCTAGTTACGAGAAAGCAAGAGACTTTTTTTCCTTTTCATTCAACTTTCAACCGCCAATCAAAGGCTGCTCTCTGCAGGATAAAAAACCCGCAGACATCGGGGCGAGCGACGGCATTTACTTTCAACTTTGGTTAATCACACTGTTTAATCTCAGTTTAATTTAATGGAAAATGGCAGGCGACGTGACAAAATCCCAGTGATTCTTTGGATTGGAATCATCCAACAAACACCCGAATCGTTCACGTGTGAGGATAGAAAATTAGAGAGATTGCTTTCACGAAATCCCCTCAAGATTTTGGGTTTCTTTGAAGTTTGAAGTATAAAAATGAAGCTCAATTTCTTACGATTCAATCAAACATGTCATCAGCTTAATAGCTATTATCGAAAGTGGAAAATTTTGGGTTTTGCTTTTGCTATTAGGAGATTTCATAATTCAATATCCATGATGTTATTATGCCACTATGCCTTTATTGCCAGATATAGGGGTCTCATTTTCAGCGAAGGGGAGGGGGGCCCTCTATAGAGAAACCTTGTTCATATATTTAATCCCATTTCAGCGCCTTTTTCTGCTTCCCTCTTCGCCATGAGTCTGGTTCTGCTCCCATGTTTCTCTTCCTCTCGATTTCTCTCTCTCTCTTCTTCTCCAGCTGTTTCCCCTTCTTTCAGACTGTTGCGCTCGACCTATCCTAACAGAAGCATCTACGCAGAACTCCCTGCGAGAGACAGAGTCATTGATTTTGGCAAATATAAAGGCCGAATGCTCGGTACCCTCCCTTCCACATACCTCAAATGGGTCACAAAAAATCTGAGAGCACGGGACTACGAGGAGTGGGCAAAGCTCGCGGACGAAGTGCTGCATGACCCATATTACAAAGATAGGTTGGAGTGGGAGCACGCTGAGAGCATACTACAAGGCAACGATTCGAGGCGTTCGACTTCTGCAAAGCCCGTCGCCGATCTGCTTGAAATCAGCGAGAGGTTTGGGTGGGATAACGATGACAAGATTGGGTGGAAAGGAGTTGATTTTGCTTTACTTGGGACGTCCAAAGGGGGTCGGATTCCGAGAATTATGACTTCAGAGGGGGAGTTGCGGGCTGCAGACAAGGGGTTGGGATTGAGGGAGAAATACGGTAAGGGCATCCAAGAAATGAGTTCAGGAGACGAAGATATTGATTATAGAAGAAACACGCAGATGGGTAGTGTAAGCAGAGGAGTTGGGATTTCCAACATAGACATGAATATGGGAAGAAACAGACTGAGCAGACTGGATTTCTATGGTAGAAATTCTGCTTTTCGGAAAACTGAAGAAAACAACAGAGTGACCACGGAACCTGGGAGTCTTGAGAAGAAAAAGGTTGGATATTTGAAGGATGGCTTCAGGTATTATGATGCAGACGAGGCGGCTTTAGAAGTGGAAAATGTCAAAGCCAAGAGAGAGGAAAGAAGGGAAAGACAGCGGCTTCAAAGGGAACTGCAAATGAAGAAAGTGAAGAAAGAAATCGGAGTGAAGGAAGACGAAGAATATAAAGGAATACAAGGGCGGGCTCTTCCAGGAAGATTGAATCCGTTTCCTGGACGTGAATCCCTTCTGAGAAAGATCCGTAGACCAGATTGATCAAAAGTTGGATTTAAAAATTAATTCATTCAAATATCTGTCGAACCATACAAATGAAATCAAAAGTAGAATGTTTTGCTAAAGTTGTCTCCTTCTCTTTCTCATTTTCTGAACTTGAAAAGATTATAGCAGCCATGGCTGGGGGTTGAAGAAAGCGTCTTGGAATAGTTACAGGCGACGACGTTACTGAAGCTTTTTCCTGTTTTCTATTTTTCTTGCCTTTTGTATTTGGCTGCATACGGTGAACACGAAACTGAACCGAACGAAAAGAGAAAATCTAAATTGGAATCTATGGTTTGAAGTACTATAACAAAATATTGTGAAAATTAACCCGGATAGGTGAACAAATTTGATTTGAAGTTAGGTTATTTGAATTTGACGGCAGGTTGATCTGGATGATCTTATCTTCCCTGCTGCTGCATGGTTTAAGAGTGCTTTTTGTGTCGTCTTGATTGAAGACCCAAACCAACCCATTAAAACCAAACTAGGTTTTTTCCCTAATTTTAGTATTTTTTTTACTAGGTCCTCTTCTCTTTCTGGCTTTCCTCCTTATCTTCACTATTTTTAAAATCTTAACCAGTTCACTCTTCCCTCCATAATCAGATACTCTCTCTCTTGCACAGTTTTCTTTACTTATACTTTCCGAAGCCATAAGATGCCAATTACCATAATAGAACATTTGGTCACAATTCTTAATAACAAGTTTGGATCCAGGTCGATTAGGTTAGCAATAATATGTCAATGGAAAAGAACAATTCTTTAGGTTTACTAATAGCTAGCATACAGTGGATTAGAGCCACCATTGCACCATCCCAGAGGGTTGGTGTGTAGACTGAAGTTTTGGTAATCATAAGCAATTCAATAATTCCTCTTAAATCTGAATATTTAACAAAACTACTACAGAACTACTTCATGCATGGGGTAATATCTTTTGATTGAAGCATCCACCTAGGAGATCTCAACGGCTAAGTTCAGGACAAAGTAGTTGACAGTCTATTGAAAAGAGCCTTATGTTCCTGCCAGAAGAAAAAAACCTATACTATATGCTCTGCCAAAGACAAAATTTTACCATGCTTCTTCATCCTTAGCTCATGAGGCACAGGGCCAAAAATGCGAGATCCAATTGGCTCTCCTTGCTTGTTGACAAGGACTGCAGCATTGTCATCAAACTTGATTTCACTACCATCGCAACGCCCTCGCTGCATGGCAGCACGCACAACCACTGCATAGACCACATCTCCTTTCTTAACTTTCTCCTTGGCAGATTGATTTTTACCTCCTTTCACCACCCTAAGGGGCTGAACTTCCTTCACAGATGCGATAATGGTGTCCCCAAGTCTTGCACCCTTCTTTCCCTTGAGAGCTTGTATGCACATTATCCGCTTGGCACCTGAATTATCGACCACTTTGAGTTTCGTCCTCATTTGTATGAAGCTCCTATACTGTTGGTAATGCAACAAAGCAACAAAAAAGATGCTTTAGATGGAGCTCCTCAGAGGAAAGGAAATGGGGTCCAGCGACAAGTTTAACACACATAGGATGAATAAAATTGTGAAGAACTACAAAAAGGAAAACTAGGAAACCTGGGATAAGAAATTGCCACATCCTGTCCCTCCCACCAAATCCCGCGGTGTTCTCAGCAAGCCTGGGGAGTTGTTGCCAAGGGATTCCAATAGCAAATTACCTACTGCAGATAACCAAAAAAGATGCACAATGTCAAAATTTTCCCACAACTATAGATAATTACAGAGTTTATAAAATAGATACAAAGCACATAATTTAGAAAAACAGAAAAGGCAAACATTGTCGTGAAATTTAAAAAACCTTATTGAATAACATGTTCTAATTGTTGCAAAATTCTAATTGATTTAAACACTGAAAAGGAGCATAATTCCCTGAAGGTTTAAAGAGGCAGCAATCATTAAAATTGAATGCATCTGTTGACCACCCCCTTCAATTATTCAAGATTTCCTCAGCAGGAATAAAGAAAATGGTAAACGATATCCCATACATGGCTCCCACTGCACGCAATAAATGAAGACCTGACACTAAAACTAAATCCAATCAAGCCCCTCATTCATCATACTTTCAGCATAAGGGTACAATTAGCACTTGAATATTTTTATAAATTTTTTAGTAGATGCAGATATGTTTGAGTTACATACTGTATTGGTAGCCACATAAAAGGTGATCACATTCAAAACACTGAGCTTCTAATTACATGGCCGCCTAGGTGAAATTTCTTCATAAGCATTCATAACCCATGTCATAATTAAGCTTAAATAGATCCCCTCAACCTTTTAGAATAAAATTGATCTGTTAACAAACAATTATGCTAATGCAACCATTCCAACAAGTTCAAGTAGCATGGTGAATTCTTGTTGCAGTGGAAGATTCAATGAGCCCATTCACCATCATTTATTGCATTGTGAATACTCAAGGAGAATATGGTTGGCATTTTTGCCCAAGTTGCGCTTACAGCTCTGCTTTCCAGATACCTTAAAGGACTTCAATGACCAAGAATTCTTACCTTGCCAATGTTTATTGGAAATTCTGGCTCAAGAGAAACCATAAACATTTCAGACAGAAATGCTGATCAAGCTATTGAAAGTATCATTAACCATGTGATCAGCTGGGCTTGCTCTCCTCAGTTCAGTGAATTCAGAGGGGGTCAAATTCGAAGTACTTGGAGATTGACTGCATACCTCTCGGTGTTAAAACAGTTGCCTGTTGGTGCATGCAACAAGTTAAACTTTTATTGGGGTTTATTTGGGGATCCAGGTCTTGCTGGTTTTGGAGGGGGTTTTCACCAATAAAATGAAGCTGTCAAGCTATCCTATGCTGGGCCCTTAGGTGTCTCTGATTCACAAATCCAGAACTCCAAGCACTACTTACCGGCCTAAGAATCTAAGGAGCCAGATTTCAGGACCATCTTCATTTTGAGGGACACTGCTGTACTTTGATGAGACTAAAGACCTCACAATGTTGCAATTAATTGGTCCCATGTAAGTCGGTCACCAAATCATGTAGTAGGCTCATTAGCTAAAGGAGCAAGGCTCCACTCTTTCATTGTTAGGACCCCTCCTTCCTAAGTGTATTTCTTGGCCTTTTGGCCTTTTAATACCATCACCATTTCAAAACATTTTAAAAAAATTATAGCTCTCCTATCAACACATGTCAACAGCAATCAAAATTGATAAGATATTGTCTACACAGTTAGGAGCCATAGGACTGCCATTTGGATGTTTTCACATCTTCGGAGCATGGTGCATTACCCATGAACAAGTCATCAGTTATTCCATGTTTCAGATATATTTGTTTATATGTTTAGGGATAGCATTGTCCTACAATTGAATAAAACAACTTAACATCTTACATGACTAAGAACTCTATGAATTGGTAGAAAGACTTGTGATTAATAGAGCCACACTTTTATCTGGCTTTGATAGTAGTTCAAACAGTTTAAAACTGCATTAGTTCAGCACAAGTCTGATTGTGCTTTGTTTTTCTACTGAAATTCACAAAATTTATTATGTAATTATCCTAGATTGCCTTCATCACTATCATTACAATGATCGATAACATTTCTCATGCTCTGTCAAAGCATTTTCCTCTTCCAATTGAGGTTTAAAGAAATTGATGTAACAGGATAGTAGCATCCTTAAAAAAGTAAAGATAACGGAGTATGAGTAACTATCTTGATAACAGATACCAGTTCGCCAAGCAGAAGTTACACGAGTAACCATATCTGCTGCTTCCAGAGTCAATCCTACAAGGAGGAACAACAAATGAAGGTCAAACCCTTATCCCTAGAACTCAAGATGGAAATACATAATACAATGTACTATACCCCATGGTGCAAGCAAAGCTACACTATGACCATGCTTCTGAGTGCAAATAATTCATCTCAATTATGTCATCCTATCGAACAACCATGGACTAAGTATTTGATTCAACAATTACTTGGATATTTGTCAATGTGAGAAAATGGATTCCACTCTCACACGTGTCTGCAGAATCTACTGTATCTACTGTAATCAATGTTCATCAGTGTGACATAAAAGACCAGCCAGTAAGAACGCTAATGACTCAATGTGGGAAGTAAGCTCTTTCTCCTCCATTGACAGATTAGAGTATATTTCCATGAATATCTTGAAGCCTCAAACTCATTTGGGCATTGTTTGCTCCTCTTCTTACTATAAAGTTTACCATGTCCAATTCATGTTTTCTATTTCTTTGCAAAGGTTATTGGGTTTAACAATATGAATCGTGAGCCAATGATGTTTGAAATATGCTGATTGATTTTAAACTATTTTTTAAGTCACTTATGTTTTTGTTTTTCCCTTCTGTGCACAATGTCCTCCGAAACCGATGTCTAGAAGGTGCTCTTCTCCTACATTGCTTGACTGAGTTAATTTTATAGCTCACCCTCTCCATATATTCTTAGAATATCATAAAAAAAAAAAATCAAAAGACCCATAATTAAATAAAATATATTATATGGTTCTACTTTAAAAGCATACTATAAACTACATTTACTTACAGACCAAGCTCTAAAAGTTTAAAGCAAACCAATGCAGAAAAAGGAACTGTAACATGAAATCAGCAGGCAAGCAACAGGCCAAAGAAATATCTAACCACGTCCCACAAGAAACCAACGCAGAAACAAAAATGTCCTAATCGCCAACTTATGCAATTTTTATGCAAAAAAGCCTCAGCAATTTTATGCAATGAGTATTTATTTAAGCAATTTGACAAACAATTTTGTGGAATAGTTGCAGTTTTGAATAAATATCTATCACCAATTTTTAAATATAAAAAATCTAAGCAAAAAAATTCTAAATAACAATCTAAGCAAGTGAGAACATTAGAAAACAAGGTTAAAGGAGAGTACAGAGACATGAGAGACAAACCTGGAACCAAGAGAGCAAGGTGTGAATGGCAATGATAGGCCTATCGTATCTCTTGGTAACCTACGCTCAAACCCAATAAGACCAAATCAGCAAATCGGAAAATCTCTAAGCGAAAGAAGAACTGAAAGTAAAAGAAGCAATAGAGTTCTTCAGTCTAATTCTTTAACTCATTCCTCCTTCATAAAAACAAATTGAGTGATTAGTAATTTGTGCTAAAACTTGTTCAAGAACATAAATTTTTCATTGATTGCTTAGCGAAAAGGATTGAAGCAGGTTACTAAATTTTTCATTAGGACTCCACTGGATTCACTTTATCTCTACTGAGAGACAAATGATTGGACAGAATAAACAGAAAAATTTGGACAATTGTCCTCAAAGATAGAAACTGAGGTAAAAAGGATTGAACCAGATTACTAAATTCTTCATTAGGACTCCACTGGATTCACTTTATCTCTACTGAAGGCCAAATGACTGGATATAATAAACAGAAAAATTTGGACAACTGTCCTTAAAGATAGAAACCGAGGAAAAAAGAAATCATTCTATAAGTTTTGATTATACAGGTACTATTTTCATCTCTATGTTTCTAGGAGAAGAGAAAAACAGAAAAGGGAAACCCGGTTCTGTTGCATTTCACTTAAAAAAAGGAGGGAATAAAAGAAAATACCGGACACACCAAATTGGACACAAACCAAAAGTAAGAATCCTATACCTCAAGTTCTCCCTTAAAGCAGACAAGAGATATCTCAATTAGAAAAGCAATGAAAGAATATTAGAAATTTAAAATTAAGAATGCGAAGAGGCACTTAGTTACGGGTCGATCTTTGGTATCAACCACCTGAAGACAGACGAATATGGCAGAGCTTCTACTGAAGAGCAAAGAGAACCCTCAAATCCGAGTGGAGAGAGAGGGAGAGAAAGAGTTACCTCAAAGTGCTTAATACGAAGGCGACGGTGAGACTGGCAGCCGCAGTGAGGAGCAAGGAGGAGCTAGGAACTAGGAAGTGGACCTTTAAGACGAAGACCAAAGAAGGAAAAAGGCTTTTTTTAGTAGATGGAAATGTTATGCCCGATAAATTGCCCTAAAAGAAAATAAGTTATTTTATATATTATTTATTTACATATTTAATGAATGAATAAGAAAGAATAATAAAAATAATTATAAAATTATAAAATCCCAAATTTTAAAAAATACATAATCATATACATTAAATTTTAAAAATAATTTTATAATAATATATAGTAAAATTATTTTAAAAAATATTATAAATTCCTTAAAACACATAAGCATGTTTTATCTCAAATATACAGTAACTCAAATAAAAATTTATTGAATTAATTTTAAATATAATCAGGTCATCATTAAGTAAATCTTCCAGATTCCATTTAATAAATTATAAATGGATAATTAAATAAAATTACCTAAATACTTAATCGAGTAAGTTCTTTATTCTATTTTAATTTAATAAATGATAAACAAAAATAGGGGTAAAAAAATAAAATGACACCACTAGACTTTCTCCACTATAAATTTTTCAAGTACATATATTAGTAAATGATTAAAAATAGGGTTTTCTCAATTAAAAACTAAAATAATATTTATTTAAATATAAAAATATGCATAACTTTTTTTTTATCAAAATGGCATATTCACCATCAACTAGACAAGTCAATGTGACATGCAAACATTTTTTTCCCATGAAAAAAAATAAAAATGTTAGCTTTGAAAGCATCATGTTCTTATTTTGTCATAATTCTAAATATGATGGTGTGGATATAGTTTTCTTAATATATCATATTTGAACTAACAAAAAATTTCTTTAAATTCAATATTTTTAAAATAATTTAAGTAAATTGTTATTGAATTTGAAAAAAGTCAACCTTAACTGCATAATTATGTAAAAAGTATTATTAAAACATTAGAAAATATGGGTGACCCTTTTTCTCTAACCAATACAAGGAAGACGAAGAAGGACATTCTCATTTTCATCACAAATGAGAAAGGGTTAATCAACAAATGGGACTTCAGCATCATCATCAAGTCATTGTATGTGGGTTAATCAACAAATGGGATTTCAACAGGCATGACGAATTGATCGTCTGAGCGTTGATGATCAGTAAGTGGTATTGTTGTGGGCATCATCATCAAGTAATCATATGTAGGTTGATCAGCAAATGGGACTATTGCAGGCATGATAAATTGATCATCGAATGGCTGATGATTAGTAAGTGGTAATGTTGTGGGCATCATTGTCTAAGGGCTAATCAACAAGTGGTAATGTTGCTAGCATCATCATCAAGTTATTATATGAGGAGCAGTCAGTAAGAGGAATTGATGCGGGCATCAACAATAAGTGATCATATGAGGGGAGCTAATCAAACTTTGTAACAACAGAAGCAACAAATGGTTCAACCTGCAAGCAGTATGAGATCGCCGCAAACCCTGTCAACCAATCAACAAAGAAGTCTATCGTGGAAGTCTTAGTCAACAGCGAAGAACTCATCAGATGATTTGCATCAATAGAAGAAAAAGCATCATCTTGAGATGGTCTCATGTCAAGTACTCTAATGCCTAAATCATATGAGGGGGGCTAATCAAACTTTGTAACAACATAAGCAACAAATGGTTCAACCTGCAAGCAGTATGAGATCGCCACAAACCCTGTCAACCAATCAACAAAGAAGTTTATCGTGGAAGTCTTGGTCAACAGCGAAGAACTCATCAGAGGATTTGCATCAATAGAAGAAAAAACATCATCTTGAGATGGTCTCATGTCGAGTACTCTAATGCCCAAATCACTTGTACTGGTATATTTTTTTTTTCCATGGCAATGGATTCTATGAAATACGTAAAAATTAAATTGTGCCCACTACCAGTTACAAGAAGATGATCAGTACATACGTATGTCATATATACGTACAAGCTCCAAGAATTAAAGAGAATTAAAGTTAGGGAGAGATATAAACTAGAAGTGAACAAGAAACAAACATGAATTAATGCATGATCTAACTAAGCCTACTTCGCTAAGCCCGTAGTCATGCATGATCCAGTTCATTTTGGTGGCACAACGGTAGTCAGAGTTTGCTTGTAGCAGGTGGAAGACGAGTGATCTCTTGTGGCTCACCAATTGACCCTAGGACATAATATTTTGGAAGCCATCGGTGACCTTCCAGAAACAATTTGCTGCCCTTCGATTTGGTCAGCTTCCTTTGGAATATTTGTTCTCCCTTGGAGTGAAGAAGTACCACTCCTCAATCGTCATCGTGTAAGTTTCTATCAAATATAAGAAAGAAATAAGGTCAAAAAGGAAAGAGAGACATTCAACGATGAACAAGAAATGAATGGGTAGCAGTCTGGTGAAGACAAAATTAAGTCAAGTTAGAAAGATATGATGAAGATGAAAGTCAATTGAGACGACAAAAAATGAATGTCTTTGTAAAAGAAAAATAAAAAAGTTTCATCAATATGTGGTATTATTGGGGGCATCATCATCAAGATATCTTATGCGGGTTGATCAGCAAATGTGACTACTGCATGCATGACGAATTGATTGTCTGAGCACTGATGATCAATAAGTGGTATTGTTGTGGGCATCATCATCAGGTCATCATATGTGGGTTGATAAGCAAATGGGACTGTTGTAGGCATGATAAACTGATCATTGAAGGGTTGATGATTAGTAAGTGGTAATGTTGTCGACATCATCATCAAGTCATTATGAGGACTGACCAGCAAGCAAAACCGTTGTGGGCATCATCATCAAGTGATCAAATAAGGGGGGTTGGTCAAACTCTGTAACAACAAAAGCAACAGATGGTCCAACTTGCAAACCGTATGAAGTCTCTGCAAGCTCTGACGACTAATAAAAAAAGAAGTCTATTGTGGAAGTCTCAATCGACAATGAAGAACTCATCAAAGGATTTGCATCCAAAGAAGAAACAACCTCATCTTGAAATTGTCTCGTGGAGTTTACTCCAACACCCATATCACTTGTATTGATCTTTTTTTTCTTCATGGTAGTGGATTCTATATCATACACAGGAATCCAGTTGTACCATTATCAATTACAAGAAGATTATCAACACATACATACGTCAAATATATGTACAAACCCTAAGAATTAAAGGGGAATTAAAGGAGAGATGTAAACCAAAACTAAACAAGAAACAGACACAATTTGATGCATGACCTAAGTAAGCCTACCTTGCTAAGCCCTTAGTCATACATGAGCCAGTTCATTTTGGTGGCACAAAGGTAGTTAGAGTCTACCTATAGTAGGTGGAAGATGAGTTATCTCTTGTGGTCGACCAACTAACCCTGGGACATGATGTTTTGGAAGCTGCCAGTGGCCTTTCAGAAACCATTGGCTGCTCTTCAATTTGGTCGGTTTCCTTTGGGATATTTGGGTGTCCTCGGAGTGAAGAAGTATCACTCCTCAGTCACCGTTGCGTAAGTTTCTATCAAATATAAGAAAGAAATATGGTCAAGACGAAAAGAGAAACATTCAACGATGAGCAAGAAATGAATGATAGCAGTCTAGTGAAGACAAGATTGAGTCAAGTTAAAAAGACCTGATGAGGACAAAAGCTAATCGAAACGACAAAAAATGAATGTCTTTGTAAAAGGAAAAGGAAAGAATGAAAATGTTTCATATCAGTGAGTTCATGGGGATGGAAGTCATAAACGTTAACTCGATGGATGAAACTAGGAGGGATATCCTCTAATCCAAACATCCTTCTCATATAGTATGTCACCAGCTCAACGTCAGTAGGGTTGTATCTAAATCCTACTGGCACTGATACAGACATTGGCGGCACAACAAAACTGGATTCTCCAAAAAAAATTTGTCCCTCTCTCCATCTTCGATCACTCGAATGAGTAAGGCTACACTACCTGCTCCATATACAATAGTTCTATTTGACGGTGCTCTTAAAAATCCACACGTCACATGCTCTTAAAATCTTTAAGATTTGTTCAACAAGGTGTTGTGGGGTAGCAGCCAGTAATTTGGGCCATTTCTAGTCCCCATGGTAGTGGGTCCCCTTTGTGATACGATTAACGAATTACTTGAATAAATTAATAGTACTAATAGCTTTTCCTGTTGATTTAATTACTGTTTTAGGTTTAGAATATTTTTATTTCAACCTCCCAATTGATTTAAAATCTTATAGCTTTAGTAATTGAACCTGTTTTTATATTTTTTATAGTAGCCAAAATAACTATAGAAAATGTTGCACAATTCTTTGTTCACAATTCACAAATTGTCACCAATTTAATCGTCGGAGCACAATTCACAATATTGTCACAAGATTGTCACATATTATTTATGCAAAGTAATCAAATGGATTGCAATGAATGGGGTATGGCTTGTGAGATGTGCAACACATTGCAACACCAAACAGAGAAGGGCATTCTCATCATCCCCTTCTTTCTGGAAAAAAAGTCACCAATATATCAGACTATGTTTTGAGTTAAAGGCATTGCCTCACATTTTGATCTTACGCTTTTATATCCTAAATCTTGATCACTAGACAACACAACTTTATTACCCATTCAAGCAAGAAACTCTGATATTATACATAATTATTTTTTTATAAATTGTAACATATCTTATCCCCTTGAAACTGTCACTTTTGTTTTAGCTTATTTTTATATTTAAAAATATATTTCAAAGATATTATATTTACGATTCGTATTATTTGGGACAAAAATACCCTTGTTTCCAACCACAACCATGTCATAACATAAGATTATCATAGTGCATGACACAGTATTTCACTATAGAGTAACATAGTTATTATTTATTGTTTAACATAATACATAATATGATATTTTATTCCAAAATAGCATAATTGTTTCCTAGATAAAGATGTCTTAGTTTGGGTAAGAAACAAGGACATTTTTCGGTAGTAGAATGCTATGTTATGTAGTGTCATAATTATATGTTATGGAATAGTTTTAGGTTGGAAATTGGAGCATTTTTATTATTGTAAAGAATATGAATCCTAAATATAACATCTTTGATATGCTAATTGTGGACTTAGTATCATTGGATATAAAATCTATAAATTTTCCTTTTAACTTTCGATCATGTTGACTTTGGAATTTGTACTGAAAATATTCAGAGTTGGAAGTTACATTCCTTGTTCATTAGATCCTACATTGGTCCTGGCTATTCTCTGAGACATGCTGCATGTCCTTCACACTGCTCAATCTTCCACAATCAGTTTCGAAGCTTCTCACAATCCAGTGGGATCAATGATGGGTCAAACATCACCAATTATTTTCAGATTTTCAACATTGAACTCTTTCTTGGAGAGAAAATGGAGAGGGTTATTGTGGCACCCGTTTCTAGTCTTCAAATTTCTCAATTCCTCCTCGTTTGGTGATCTTTCTTACAATTCAGCCTTTTTTCTGTCACAAAGTAGCTCAGAAAGCCGAATCTTTAACCATTAAGTTGGCTCGAGGTTGAAGATTTAGAGCTCTAGATATTTGCATATTGATTGCTCTCCTAGTTCTAGAATGCATGACAGCTCTATATAAACCTTCTTCAACTCTTCTGTTTGCAGAGTTAGTAGTACTCTAGTCATGGTTTTTCAGTTCTTGAGTAAGAAACTCTCTGTGTTGCTTTTCTGTTGATCTTACTCCTGTTCTGCGACTCCTTCGTCCCCTTGGTGACTGTGGCAAAGTGGCAGCCCGGGAGGGGACCGTGAAGGGAGAAGAAAATGGGAGAAATGTAGACAAATTCAGTGAAACGAGGATGAAACTGGAAGAGATGAGCTTGCCACCACTGCCTCAATTTCCATTTCCACCAGCCTTCGTGATTCCACAACTACCTCCTCTCCCCAAGCTGCCTTCCATCCCAGCTATCCCAACGTTTTCTCCTTTCCATCCAATCAGTTTCCCTCCTTTTCCTTTCTTCTCGCCACCTCCACTGTGAGCTCAGCCATTCGTCTGGACTTGGGTTTTCAAGCGTTACTCTTCCGGTAATGGCTTTCGTGCTGTTTTAAAGTTCTTTAAGTTGATCAACTGTACTGATGTTCGGTTAATTATAATGCACCATCTACATCTATGTCTACATGAATGTAGAGAGAGAGGGAGAGAGAGAGCTATCTGGTAAGAAACACAAAAAAAAAAAAAAAGAGAATCTCCAACTTGCATCCAGCTCATAATCAAAAGGGTCTTCATGGTCGTCTTAGAGAGAACCTCAAACAAATACTCCTCTCTAACTCGTTTCTCTCATATTAATACATTTATCAAACTGAGAATTACAAATCTAAATACCAGAACACCATTTACAACAAGAGAAGCAATACCCACATCATCTTCAATTCAAGCAACGCTGAAGGAAGTTGCAGCGCCTTCTACAAACTTCCTCGCTCCCTTGAACCATCTCTTGTCTCCAGCCTGGGCCTTGCAGATGTAGAGTTTACCGTCATTGACGGTGGCCACGATCAATTGGTGCTTGCCACCTTCATCTCCATCAGCTGTTCTGGTAAGTACTGTGACGTAGTAGTACTCTTTGCCATTGATTACCGGTGTTGCGGTCTCCAGAATGTTTGCAGTTGCCACAGCATCAGTATCAAAACCACCCTGTTAGGATTTCCACCAAAAATTGTTAGCCCAAGCAAACGATGTCTTCTTGACTGTCAATTCTGTGATTCATAACATACCTCTGAGGCAGTTTTCCCAGAGTAGGCTTGCTTCCCAAGCAGAAAGTTCACCTGCAGATTACCACAACAAAAATTATTTGTCCTCTGTTTCAAGTTTTGGGTGCGATGCTTCAATGGGTTCTTGTTTCTATTCCAGTCGCTTGAATTTGGGGTTCTCTCATTATTTGGATATTGCATTGTGGTGAAAGTTCCAACTATTGTTCTGCAATTCATAATAATAGACCAATCAAGAAATTGAGATCACCTCATTGAGGAACTCCTCGGGGGCTCCATACTCCTTGATTGATTTCTTGTTTGTGGGCGTAATTATAACACTGACATTGCTGTTTGAGTCGAAGTTGTCTTCATATCTCAACACCTGACCAGGGAACTCCCTTTCTTTGCTGGGATTCCATTTGGATGGAACCGACAGCTTGAATCCCTCACCAGAGATAGGTAGGTAGTCGGTGTTGGTCTTTGGCTTCCCGAAAACGTTAGCTGCAGAAAATTTATCGATGAATGGTGGAAATATTCACAGGTTTTCTGTTCTTGAAGTAATAACAACAACAATTGTGAATAATCAATTACTGCAACGGCCATCAATTAGTACAGCCACAAGCACGAGATCCTCCAAAAAGGGGAAGACCCATCATTTCCCTGGTTCCAAATTTTAACGACACCGAAAGCTTTGTATGTTAAGATTTATCTGTTGCGGATAGAATTCCTGTGTCTAAATCCAGTAAGAGAGCAACAAGGGTAGGCGGAAGTCGTAAGATTTACCAGCCTGGCCGTAGGCGGCGTCCGCGGGGGAGACCTTGGTACCGACGGCGGCAGCTCCAACGAGGATGGTGAGAGCGAAACGACGAGAGACGGCAACGTGGTCGTCATTGTCGCTGGTTTCCTGCTTTTGTGCTCTAACCACAAGCTGGGAAGGCTTGGCTGGAAAGTATCGCTGAGAGAGGGTCCTGGAGGAGGCGGTGGAGGGTGCATGGTGGTGAAGGAAGCAAGCAGTCGAAGCCATCTATGACACTGTTTGTCTCTCTCTCTGTCTCTCTCTCTCTCTCTCTTTCTCTCACTCACTACTGCAAGAAGGAGGAAAACAACTCTGTAAATGGGACAGAGGAGAGAGATGGATAAGTGTGGGGGACGAGTGAAGGAAAATGGCCGGTTTTGGATTTTTGGATGTGGGAAGAGATGGCGAGAAGATGAGATTTTTTTTATTGGATAACGTTTAGGTCGCTGTGATTGGTGCCACGTCTCTTCACATCTTTCATTCTCAGCCTTTCTTCGCCACTAATTTTGATTACTCTCCCTCTCAGTGCTTCTCTATCCTCTCTATCTCCACATCTCCCCCATTTCTCCTCTCTTGATTCACATGAAAAGTATCATAATATCCTTCATATATAAACAGATAATTAATCCTTAATTTGTTTAAAATGTTACTTTTGAGGTATCTCAGCTCAATTTTCTTATAATGGGTATGTTAAAGCATGTTAAAAGGATTATCCATCATCACTAATTTTATCTTTCTAGCTCTTCATCTCTTCTCTCCACACACGGCCTAGCTCTGCAACCGGGATTCTGAACCAAAACCATCGTTCACCATCCTGGCCATGATAACCACAGGCTCTATTGTAACCCATAATGGAAGAATCTGTGGCTTCTTTCAGATGAATGGCACAAACACACCATGGAAGCCCAGATTATTCATTCAAAAAATTAAACAGGATCACTTGCGCTCAATGACACTGGGCAGAGGTTCCAGAGAAACCTTTCCTAGACTTCCTTCAGCAACCAAAAGAATGGAACCGCGGGAAGGACAGGACCAGAATACCTGGTGCAAATTAAGATGAGCAACCACAAGACAAACTCTGTCTAGATTTAATTTAAGTATACAACAGTAATCTCACAAGAATTCGTCTCAAAACCCATTTCAATGCCGCCAGCTCTAAATCAAGCCACTGGTTTGTAGGATCCCATCCTCAGAACTCATCTCAGCCACTGCACCTTTTTGTTATGATAATGTAAGCAAGGAATGGAGTTAAATAGGACATTACATAGGGGACATCAGAAGCTCCCTTTGATATATCATTTCAACCAGTCCTAAAAACACCCAAATAGCCTCAAATAAAAAATGACATATGAGGGACGTCTTGATAAAACCCTGATCCTTTAACACAGCAGAAACGAGTATGTGATATGAAAGCAGACGGGAATTTTGCCTGCTGCTCGGCTCAAGGTAATATCTAGAGATGCCCTCATTCCGCCAAAAACAATCTATAATTGGTCCTTCCTGCATAATCTCAAACGGTAAACAGTCGGTTTCTTGAAAGAAGATTTCATTAGAAGCAAGATCTCCATGTGTAGAACAAGATTTGGTCAGATAGAAAAAACTAATATGTTGTCACCAAGATGTTAAGTTTTTTTTTGTTTTGTTTTTTTTTTTTTTGACAAGCCAAATAAATTGCTGGTTCTATCCAAAGCTTATAGAGATGGAATATTTTACCTTCTTAAGCAGCTCCAGATAAGGTGGTTCTTCCCGCGGGAGGGAGTCTAGTAACTTTTCCCACTGCAATTGTTTTTCCTATAATAGCATGACAACTTTCTTTTAGTGACCTGAAGTCATATAGACAACCATCTAGCACTTCATATACTTTTAAACACAGATTAGCACTTCTACTTCTTGCTTACCTTCAGACCTAAGGGTAAACCTTCCAAGCTGTTGGAAATCAGAGAAATTCTCTATACATATTAAGTTATTCACCTGTCAAGTACAAAAGAATAAGAATCAGGCACCCATAATCTAACAAAAATGTTGGACAGTAATGAGTTTCATATTCACAATATGACATGTCAATATCCTGCCCATCACAATAAACAGATTTTGGGTAATAAATAGACCTCCGATATTACTTTTTTTAGCCACAACACTTCCAAAATTATGCAATAATGACATAATTGAAAATTTTATTACAACTGAATCACAGTAAGTTACCTGAATACGACATACTATAACAGCACCATTCTTCACAAAAAGAGCTTTCTTCTTAAGTACTTTCCTGGTCTTAGGGTCCATCTGCTCAAACAGCTCCACAATCTCACACTCTTCAACGACTGAATGTATATGCAGCACTGCCTTGTAGCCAGCAGTAAAAATGGCCTGTTGCATATACATTTTGATAGATGTCCTTAGATAAGATACATCTGCCAGAAGCAGAAAAAAAATAAAGCACAAGTAAAGTTGCAAACACAACACTCCAAGTCATACATTATCAAGCAACTCAAGGATCTGCAATTGTGCATCAAATTCAAAATTTGCACTTATAGGTCTATCTGCAAAATGGAGAAAAAAATGTTATTAATATTAGAGATATTCCAGCTACATTGAAGCTAAGAAGTTATCTTTCCTCAACAACTATAAGTCAGATTCTTTTTTTGGCCTCATCTCAAATTCCCTGGTGAATCAAACTTCACTACTCTTACCATTTATTCTTTCTATATGTACATGGCAGGTTCTTATGTTTCCCTCTAAATCCTGAAGCCTGTAGTCTGTTTTTAACAAAAAAAATTTAAAACATTTCTCTTCTCTATGTTTCATCCAAAAGTAGTTTCTTTTCACAGTAGCATAAGATGAGGAACGGTAAACTACAGCACCTGATACAGTATGAAGTTCCACAGTACCAAAGATAATGAACACGTAGTTTATTATTTCAGTCAAAAGCCAATAACAAGAAAACAGAGGCAAATACCCCTTTTCAAGAAGAGATGAAGGGCAGGGGAGGGGAGGGAAATTTTCTTAACTCTTTCCTTTCAAAAGAAAAAATTAACATTCTCAATCCTATTTGATTGAATGAAATAGATAGTCCAATATTAAGCAGAAGCTTACAACAATCACATACCAGCACTGCATAACACAAAACCACTGAGTATGTCCTCGTCTTCAATCCCTGATAGTTTCACCCTGACATTTTCACCTGGAGCTGCATGTTTTACTTTGTTTTCATCGCAATGTAGGCCAATAACTTTCACATGAGCCTGTAACGGAGAATATAGAAATAAAGTTGAGATCCATTCAAAAGATTAAAGAAAAAAAACATATACGATATCGTAACAATTATGATAAGGTTGAACATGAGAAGCCTCTCTATACAGCAAGCTCCACTACTAGGCAGGGACAAGGAAACTAACAAACCTTATTGGGCATGATCAATAAGTTGTCACCCTCCCTGACAGTACCAGACTCTATTTTTCCCATCACAACTGTTCCCATATCTTTAAACTTGTCGATTATTGGCATCCTACAAATGAAAAACCATACAAATAAAAGCATATGTAATCTCAGACGTGGAGGAATTGAAAATAGAAAATCAACATAAATGCATTAAACACATCATGAAAATCAAATGCTTTGGACATAATGTCCAAAATTTCCAATTTTCAACTACATGATAACATTGTGTTAATGCCCTTCCTACTCAAGGGTGGATGTTGCCCCTTCCTACTCAGGGACTACACCCAAGACATCTTGGCTTTAACAGGGGTAAGGCATCTTGGTCCTGTTCCTACTTCAATGATGTTTCACCTGCAGGACTAAACTTTACCGGTTAATTTGTCACCTGCTGTGGCGGTGAAAGGGACAAATTCAGTAGCAACAGGATTCACTTGAAACAAGAAAACCATGGTGAACAACTTGTATGTAAGAAGAATAGTCTTGATACATCATGACAGTCAAGGGCTTTTAGAAAATAAAATTAAAAAACTACCTGAAATTTTTTTATTCAAGAAATGTAGTAAAGGCTGACAATATTGCCCGATTACCCGATCAACCATTTTACCCATTTGACTATAAATGAAAAGAAAGGAAAAATTGTACCCATTTAAGAATTCGGGTAAGATTACCCCATTACCCGTCTTCCAATTTTTAAATGAAAAAGAAATGGGTAATGAGTATTTCATATCCATTTACCTGAACCTCATTTAAAAAACATGGTAAAGTTTAACAATGTTTTGCTCCTTTGTCTCTACCCTTACAGAAAAACATTAATAGAGAATATAGGTCATTAATTTTCTGACAGCAATCAATGCAACCATCTGTCTACCCTTTTCTCTCTCCATCCATTATCTCTGTTCACTTTGTCATATTCTATTAATTAATCAACTTCCTCTGTCATAAAAATCAAGATAAGCGAAGATGTTTCACTTTGTCTGAAAAAATTTCCAACCATTTGACTGAACAGCAGTGTCACTGGAGAATCAAGAGTCGAGGGGCATATTGCAGTCTCACGTCCTAAAAACCCTAACAGCCAATCACGCAAAGCAAAGAATTCCAACTCTCTAAACTCCATTTTCTTCTTTCTCAGTTTTATGATCACCCTTCCCCCTATTTTTTTCATCCTTTTTCCTCACTAATCTCTCAGTTTCTTTCTTTCTTGCATGATTACACTTCCGTTTCTACTTTCTCAGTTTGTTCTATCTTTTGCAGGATTTTCTCTCAAAGAGAACTCTAGCCTCCTCTCCAATCCATTCTCCTTCTAGCAGACTCATTTTCTCTTTTCCTCAAATTCCATGATCTTAGTGGGTCAAGACTTTTGAAGTCCGAAGACAAGATTGAGCAAAAGTTTTTGTCTACAAGTACTAAAGATAGAAAGAACCATGAACGTTTTTGTATAGTGATGATTTTGTGATTTTATTCTATTTCATGGACGCATTGTCTAAATAAGAATTTTTATTTAACATATAAAACTTACCCGTTTGCTTACCAGTTTACCGTTGGTAAATGGAGGGGAAATCCGAAAACGGAATGGCCCTTTGTCAATTAAATGAAACAGGTAACAGTACAAGTGATAGCAAAATGGAACAGGTCATTCCTGCTGCTACCAGCTCACAGCCCTAAATGCAACATCCATGAGAAGTTCCTTCTCTGAATAATATCTCATGAATGCAAACTATAATCTTTGTCTGTATGTAGAGAGGCCAAGTATAACTAGAAAAGACTTTTTGCCTGACAGCAATTTCCAACAAAGACTCTAAAATTGTTTTATATGCATAATTCATCAAGCAAGAAAAGAAATTTTGAAAGTAAAAATAACATTGTTTTCATCAAATGTTGTAGATCCTGACAGATATGAGCTGCAAGTAGATTAATAGTCATCCTAGCAGTCCCCAGAATAAAAAAATATCAAATATAAGCAACAACAAGGTAGTCACAACCAGGTAATAATCTGTATTTATAGTAAAGATAGAGATGACATCCACGCCTAGCATAATAATTAAAAAAAACAAACTATAGTTCTCAGCCCAACCGAAACTAGATTAATATTCAAGAGAACCTGCATAGCATTCCATCATCATAAACAATATTTAGATGTATAAATCTATTAAAACATCCAAGAACTGTAAATACATAATTTCCATTGAGTTGAAGAATTAAACCAGAAGCAAGGATATGTACTTCACAAGTAATAAAACTAACTCATAAATAGACTACAACATCTTAGAAGACTTTTTGGGAAGAAGAAAACATTAACTAATCAATTTAATAGAAGAATACACTCAATTTAACACAGAAAAGGAAAAAAGACAAAAAAAAAGAAAATCTTGGAATCTACCTTAATGGACCTTTAGGATCCCTTGAAGGAACTTCAAGAGCATCCAGGGCTTCAAAAAGACATTGACCATTCCACCATGGGCAAACACTTTTATCCACTCTTTCATTCATGTTTGAACCCAGCAATCCAGATATTGGAAGGAAAATAACATCTGAAAGAGATCCAAAAAAAAAAATGTCATACTTGCAACTAAAACTGCATAAAGAATTATGGTACCCCTAATTTCTTTGTTTGCTTCACACCTTTTCTTTTAAGGAGCATTTGATAGATGATCAAATTTTTAAAAAAGAAAGAAACAAAAAGAGACCAACACAACCTTTTTTCACATTGTAACCAGAACTTTTGAGGAAAGGCACCATCTTTGATTCTATCTCATCATACCTGGTAACAAGCGATTGATAAAGCAAAATGTTCATCTTTCAGGAAAAAAAAAAAAAAAAAGAGAAAGCAATATGACAACTGAGAAAGCTCACCTTCCTTTAGACCAATTAACAGTAGGATCATCCATTTTGTTTACAACCACAAGCAGCTTAGAAACACCTAATGTTTTTGCAAGCTGGACATGTTCACGGGTCTGACCACCTCTCTCATATCCAGTTTCAAACTCACCCTTTCGAGCTGATATTACCTGATAGACAACAATTGACATAAAATAAGTACATAAACATATTAGACGCACTTAAATCACAATTTGCAAAACCAAGGTTACCAGAACTCCAACATCTGCCTGGGAAGCACCACTAATCATGTTTGGAACATAACTCTTGTGACCCTGAAAATTTAACAAAGCAAAATGAAGAAGATAACTGAGCAACAGAAACACCAACGGATCTTGACAAGCAATATTAGCTTCATGAAATGATAAAACTGGATCTTCACAAGCACTAGTAAGCACCACAAGGACACTTCCATAGTTTGTGCAGGCAATCTCTTGCAAAGCACAAATGCATAAAGTAAAACAGATTAAAATGAACAAAGACTTACAGGAGCGTCTAAGATGGTGAACCTTGTTGTCTCTGTCTCAAAATGAGCTCGACCAACTTCAACTGTGATACCCTACAATCAAGTATCAGATAAAATACATAAACATTATAAACTATAAGGAACAGAAATAAAATGTTACAGTTAGCTACACATGGAAATAGCACAATTGAAACGCAAAATGGGTAATGACTTAAGACAGTGTGATGCAAAATTCCTGGGTCTAGATAAATGTGGAATCAGTACAAATGGCAGCAGTAAAAACTGTATTTACTTTGTGGTTTCACCAACCACAGGAAAAATCAAATGGAAACCAAGAATAATTATAGTTATCTTCAGATAACTCGTTTCCAGAAAACCAAAAAACAAAAGAAAAAAGGAAAAGACAAATAGCTGAGACAATTGAAAGTAACCATATTTTTTTAAATTTGTCTTCAGTTTCAGAGACTAAACCATCCCTAGAAATTATCTATATAGAATCAGGTAAGTGAATCACTGTTAGTATAAATTAAACGATCAGGTCAATAATTAGAAAATCAAAAGGCTATAAAATTATATAACCTAAGCCCAAAAAAAAAAAAAAAAAAAGGATGATTGAAGAGGAGAGGGGGGAGGGGGGGCGGGGTTAAGAAATGTGCCTTGACTCGCTCCTCCTCATTTGTGTCCATAATATATGCCATGTACCTATCACAAACATTAAAATATATATTCAGATAAAGGGCTACCAGCAAAGGAGAAAATGATGTAAGAGAAGTCAACTGATAAAATATGCAATCAAACACTACTTGGTTGCATGAATACGGTATAAACACAACGTGTCATTCAAGACATAGAATTAACAAATTAAGAAGAAAAAGTAAATAAAGTAAACTGGAAACATGAATTTCAAAAAAAGAACTAACCAACTTTCTCTACTCTTATCTTTGGCTTCCTTCTCATATTTCTGAATTGTTCTATCATCAACCTGACCACTCATGAAAAGTATCTGCCCCCCGATTGTAGATTTGCCAGCATCTGCCACCCACCATATAAATAAAGTCAACCATAATCCATGCAGCAGCTTGAGGGAAAACAATTTGTGAATCAATATAGTGTATAACATAGAAAATCCACCATATATTAAACTCATTTAACAGAAAAAATATGTACTAGTCAACTCAGTAAATAAAACTTCTATATGGACAACCAGAAACTTAATTGTGGTAAACAGAGAAGACAGTTGGCATGCCAAAGATTGCCTTCTGGTAGACTCGTATGTTGAGTTGAAAAATGTCAACTTTATTCATACTAAAATAAAGTATAAAGAAAATCAACATAACAGAACCAAAAATCCTTGGAAACATAAGGATCTAAACATCATCTCCACACAGGTAACATAATCTAAATTGCATCATGAAGATTAAACAAAAAAATACTCTACTGAACAGACCCTACTCACCAACATGACCAATAAAAACAACATTCAAGTGTCGTTTCTTTTTCGTGTCATCTTCCTCTTCTTCTTCAACCTGCTTTGCATTAGTGATATCTTTATCTTTCCCTGTATGTCAGCCAAGCCAGTCACAAACAGTATAAGTCAAAGGATGCACACTTTATCCAATTCTAACCCAATCATATGTACGCTAAAATGTACGATAACTGGGACCTTTTTGCTCCAGTTGCAGTGACTGGAGGGACGACTGTATCTCTTCCTTGGCAACTGAATGAAACAAGACTCAAAATTATTACCAGAAAATTTTCAATTAATGCATTCTAGCACTACAAAGCTTCAACATGTTGTTGTACTGATTGGTTAAAAAAAAAACATCACTAGAGCCAAGAACACTAGAGTCAAGGCTTGATAGATATACATGCATATCTCATGTGATCATATCTTTAATAATGATCATCCATGTCATGCAAAAATGTGCATAAAATACCCATGGACATGTAACTAGAATTATGAAATATGATTCCAAGCTTATACAAGTACAATTACACAGAAAGATACTTGAGTGAAGGCCAGCATACACAAGTCATAATTGATGCGAACCTACCCTCTTGATCGACCGCAGCATCATTCAATACAGGTTCCTCCCCTTCTTCTTTCTTAGGAGCTTCAGCATCCCAGTCAGATTTGTGATCCTCTTCCTTTTGATGCAATTCAACATCTTCTGAGAAACTCATATCTTCGTCACGTTTCCCTGGAATGCAATCAAGCACCAAAATTTCTCAAAATCATTTCCTATTTAGTAGAACACGTGAAAAAAATTCTTTCAATTGTAAACCAAATCAACCTCATGTCATGAAATGATATCCTTCCTTCTTTTTTTTCTCGATTAAGAAAACAAGGAAGTCGAAGCGGATAACACCAACATGTATAAAGGTTATGAATGAAGAGTTTAACTGTCTTTCCACACTCCGGAAGCCACATCTCACTAAATATAAAAGAGTCAAAATTATTTAACCAACTGCCAGAAGACAATTTCCATCAGCGACATAAAAACAACGGACAAAACTCTCAGTTGTCACGGCTTTCTTCCTTATGAAAACTTCTATCAACGGTCTGTCACGACATAGTCGATTCATACTTCCCGAAAAACGCACAGGGCATAACCGAATGCTACCCTAAATTGTCTTTTTACACCAATACTTCCTTTCATCAATTTCTATATACTCCCAATCGAAATTTCAGAAACTTTTGGTCGGGGGAGTTGCAGATAAGGTTTCGAGCATTCACAATTCATTATAACTGAGAAAACCCCACAAGTAGCCATCCTCAGATGATGGAGATATGCGCAGCTTAACCCATGATTACTCACAAACATCCAAAAAAAAAAAAAAAAAGGAGAACTGAGGAAAGGGGAGAAATTTTCTCCTTACCGTCAACGACCGGCCGATCGATATCCATATCCATGAACGAAATCCTAAAAGTGCAGCAGCCAGGGAAGGTAATAGCAGCAGTGTCAAACCCCAGAAACGACGGAAGTGAAAAATATAACCGAGTTAAGCTAACACCTACGTGAACGCCTACCGACGTGTTTCCGCCGTTCCACGGGCGCCGGCGCGTATACGGTACCGTAGCTCGCTCAAGCCATGACCTACACATTCACTTTGCCATCTCGACCCTACAGCTGGCAAACGAGCCTATGGATTAATCAGATTAGGGGTAGTAACTATGAATCTAGGAATTCTGAAGTATTTTTCCTAAATTTATTTTTTTATTTTAAAATTTTTTTACTTAAAACACAACTTTCAAATATGTTCTTATTCGATGTAATATATCCAATTATAATCATTCTAAGTATATTATAGAATTACAAAACATGCCATTGTGATATTATTCATAAAAATCATGTACCGAACTAAAATGTCATGAAAATAAAAGACAACTCTTACAATATGATTAATTAGTAATAAACCAAAGTAATAAGGATTATAAGTGACATGAAAAGATACAATATGGACAACTTACAACCAATTTTTTAATATTTTACTTTAAGGTGTTCTAAAAAGATACGATAAGTGACACAACCTAATCTTGTTTAACTTAATTTGAATCAAGGCACGTTAGGAAGGGATGATTCAAGAGGTGGTAGACGTCTTACAACATAGCCATGATGCGATTCAAGGCTAGAGGAGGATGTCCAAAGTAGCATTATAGTGCTACAAGCGGACAAATGCAACAACCCAAATGAGATACGATTGGAGCTAGAAGATATACGAACGAGAATGACCATTGTGGAACTAGCCGTTCTAAATGGGGAAGGTGCTCTTTCGCCTATGAAGATCAAAGTGCCTGAATGAAAACTATACAATGGCGAACGCAACCCAAAAGTGATAAAAAAACTTCTTGTAGCAAATAAAATAGTATTTTAAAGCTTCTAAAGTCTCAAACAAAGAAGTAAAAGTTAGAATTGCTTCTATGTTCCTTGTTGATGGTGGAGAAAGAGAATGAGTGATGTCAAAGATGGAGAGAACAACGGCAAAAGTGTGCAGTTCGGGCGACATGACCGCCTTTGCAACGAAGGCTAGGGGATTTTTTTTTATTGTTGTCGGCGAGACGGAACGTGGTGATGGCACCAACGAGACGAAACAACGGACAAGAGGCTAACAACGACATCAACAATGATGGTGGTGGAAGGCAGCAGCTAGGTGGAGGGATTTATGTGATTAGAATCGACAAGCCTTGACAAAAGATTGATCAGACCAGAGATGAGGGTGGGATACAAGATGCAACAACGACGATGGGCAGCTGATCGAAAACTCTTATACAATATAGGAATATAGAATAATATTATCGTGATTATTATTGATCAGGTGTACAATATTTATAGAATTACAACAAAGATAATAACTGATTACAACTCTTCATTCTGATTACTTTGTGAGTAAGGTTGGATCTTCTCTTTAAGAGGGAGGGTATTCATCAAATTTTTTATGAAAGTGTGAGATGAATTGTTGGTACGATTTTCAACATCGTGGACTTGGCGGAAGAGTTGGGAGTTTGTTCATGGGAGCAGAATGAGGAGAGCGAAGAGTGGGCGGAGGGCGGAGGGCGGAGGGCGATGAGAGCGACCACGGAAGGTATTCCAGCAACGCGGTGGCAGTCTCAATCGCATCGCCAGGTAACAGTGGCAATACGGTGGGATTCTCAGTTGCACTGTTGGGATACATTGGCAATGCGACGGAGTTCGTTCTCGCCAAGCACTCTCAGAGAGGAAAATCCACAGGGCTCGATGCAGATGAGCAATGGGAACATATTCAGAAGAAACAGAAGTAGTGTCAAGTATTCGGCATCTTGCTTCTGTCGTGACAATCCAGGAGTTCATGGAAATTCAGGGATTTCCAAAATGGAAGGCTACGAGACGCTTCGTACCAGGACTTGCAGACAAAGGGAACGGCTATAATCCTCTTTTCCAGACCAACCCTCTCAAATATTTTCTCCAGAAGCGGCTGAGGCAAATCTCGCCGCCTGTTCTCTTCAATACTCAAAAGATTCCCTTGTATAAATGCCATCTTGGATCTTCCTCAACTCCAAAAGGCATCTTCCTCGATGCCGTTTCTCCTTTATCCCAGCGTCCTCTCCATGGCATCTCAGTTCTCTGGCTTCGACTACTTCAATGGTTAAATAGGGGAAGATCGAGGGGAGGCCTATCCGACGCTACAACTAGTCAGCTTCGTTCTCATTAACGCTTTATTTATAGTTTGCCTAAGCTTTATGTCGATTGAGCAATCTAAGCAGCTGTTGGGACATGAAATCTGACGATTCACATTGTTTTCCTTCACTGTTGACTCACTAATTCTATTTCTTTGTCGTTGGACTTGCCTTGGATCCCTAGCATCAGAATCCCAATAGGGATTCGTTGCCACAACAAATTCTGCTGATCTAATTTAGAAGAAAGCCATATTCAGAAATCGCTCACTGAGTTGGCCATCTAAGAATGCGGTTACTTCGTGGAGATCAAGAAAAACTGGCTGCTGAAGAATTTCCCATCCGAGCGACTGCAAGAAACGTGTCTGGGTATTGATTTTTCCTCGATGTAATCGAGCACTTGAATTTAAGAAAAAAGAAAAACAACAAGGGAAAGAAAGAAATAATAAAGGAAGCTGAAAACGATGATCTCCCTTGGACTTCCTTCACTGCTGCACAAGCTAATCAAGCGTCAACAATAAGACCATCTGGGACGATCTTCTTAAAAACTTCTTTCACAGATTCATTGTCATCGGGAGGAGCTCCATTCTACTTTTTAGTCCTGAGAATTGATTCAGGCAGGCACTGCACAATCGCGCACAAAACGACTCCACACCATTAGTGGATCCTCCGAGCGGCGCAGCAGCTTCTGAATTTAGTGGCCTTGAATTCATATTTGATACCCACTAACTGGGCATCGGCTTCCTTACGAGCCTTCTCAATCTGGGCAACCAGCTCGCTGATACGATCATCCCGCCGCTTGATGATCTCGCAGATCTTATTATTCAGATTCACATGATCCCGGTTGCAGAAGCACCGGTTCGATGCCATCTCACGGGAGGTCAGCACGTTACCGCCCAGCATGGCGAGTTTAGCTTGTAGCCTAACTGCCCGGACCGCGTTCATGCCGTCGGCCGTCTCCAGCCATTTACAAAACTCTGTAATGTCGATTACTGTGGGCTCGAAGACGTCGCTGACGACTTTCTCGGCCAAAGCATACGTCAGGAGGTTTCGGAGAACTCCCTGCTCCGCATACACGGCAACCACCCGAAGGAGTCGCACGAACTTATTAACTGTAGAGCCAATACTGTAAAGCTGCTGTAGAGATATTTGATCAAGTCGGCATCCAGCGTCACGAAATGGCTCCAAAGCCTCCACCATACGTTGCATGATTTCCAGCCGAATTAATTCAGGGAACTTGAAAAATTTTCTGGGTCTCTACCAGCTGCTTGTGTAATGGTGTTGGCTTCGACCTCACGGACCTCTTTGCACACCCATCGCCTAATTATCACTTTTCCGCGGCTTCAGTTCATGATAATTTCTTCTTTATAGACATGATCTATCAACTATGGCCTCTGGAAAGCCCATTCGGCGGGTGCAGTTCTTGTGTTTCACTCTCATCAACACTATATTAGACATGAATTCAAGGAGAAAATGTCGCGCTCCTGAGTCTTTTCCCTCTGCTCCAGTCGTAGCTGCTTCGACTCCTCAAATACCTTCAGAAAGAGAAGACGGAAAGCCGATGCGACGCCTGCAATTCCTCTGCACCTTCGACGCTTTACTCATAATTCGATGAGCTTCGAGGCGAGCAAAATAAATATGCAGCGAAAGTTTTACTTGAAAACTGGAGACTGCTCCGGTTCTTCCCACACTCTGTTACTCTTTTGACGGCTCGCGGGGCTCTTTTTGAAACCAGCGTTTTGTTACAAGAATTTTAGGATATTATCCCATTTTTTTAACATAATAAAATAAATAACTAACTTTTTAATTTATATGAACAAATATTCAATTTTGACCTGTCAAGAGTGAAACGTAAGATTTGATCGATTACTTGGTGCCACATCAGGACTCGAGACTCTTATGCCACATCAAACGACATGTCATCGGCAAGCCACATCACACTGTAAGAAGCCACGTCATCTAATAAATATTTTTAAAAATACTTTATTTTTTTAATTTTATTTAAATTATTTTTATAAAAATTTTAAATACTTTTTAGTTAAGAAAATAAATTAAAATATAAATTTGATTTTCTAAAAAATTAAATATTTTTGAAAAAAATTATAATTTAAATAAAAAGTTTATTTCAAAATATTATTATATATAAGGTAATTAAATGTGTACCGATAAATTAGATTTGTAAACTCTAAAATAATTTTTTCAATTAAATTTTTTTTATATTGATAATAAAAGGTGTTAACTAAGTAAGAATAAATTATTTTAATTAATTATTACGAAAATTATGTTTTGTTTTTATAAAAAAAGGTAGAATATTTGTACCGATAAATAAGAATTTTAAAACTAAATTATTTTTACTAAATATTGTATTAAATTAAATAATATCATAAAAGTAAAATAATTACATGAAGGTATTAAGTAAAATAAAGTATTAATTATATTAAAATTTAATTTTAAATAATTAATAATCAAAAATTATATATTTTATTAAAAAATGTAATGAAATGAAATGTGTAAGAATTTTTAAAACCTGAAATTAATATTTTAAACACAAATTAATTACAAAATAACCTAAATCAATCATGTAAAGAGAATGGGAGAAAAAAAAGGTAAACTAAAGTAGAGGGGCTTATGTGGCATTTAATGAGTGGCGCATGATGCGTCATCCTACGCGGAAGATGATGTGTAGGTTGATATGGCATATGACTCCTCATGTGGTGACATGACACCACGTAACCGGTCAAAGTTTACTATCACATTTGATTGTACACATGAGTATTTGACCTGTCAAAGTTAACTTATTTGTGCAAATATGTTAAAAGTTTGTTATTTGTGTTATTATGTTAAAAAAATTAGGTAAAATCCTAAAATTCCCTTGTTACATAAGCCATTTTCTTCGAAATGCAGTTTCAACAAAATGTTATATCCATGGAATGATAGAAAGTAATTTATAGTATAAATATATTTTCAGGGACCATTAGTGCTTCATGTTTATTGGAAACACTTTTCTAGCTGAAAATTTTTACCAAGGAAATCATATAATTTTCCAAGTAAGATTATTCAGCCAAAATATGATAAAAACCATATGAAATTTATTTGAATAAGTATTTTCCAAATGATGTTGTAATACTTTTCTCACAAGGTAATTTTTCATGATAATTTTGTATTTGACAATATATTTTACTTAAACTTGAACAAATAAATATGATAATGTATGAGATCGACTATTAATTTTTATTTATTTTCCTAAAAAATACACTAATAATCCATTTATTTTTTTTGGGAAATTTCTTATTCTTTTTCATATAATTTCATAGTAAGGTACTAATATGATTTTATCTAAAGGTTTTTTGAATATGTATATCCTAGGAAAAACATTTAATAGTGACTTTTCCAATGATATAAATTTCTAATTGGGGCACTAAAAGGGGCCAAGAGTTTATACTTTATATAGTGAAAAGGTATACCTTGTTAGAGTGGTTCCCTCCACTCCTGTTAGGGCCTTGCATTCTGCACTTACCAGAACGATCTGTTAAGTTGTATTGGCTAGGCATTTGACATGGTATCGGAGCTGGGCAACACGTTTTGCGTTCGAATCCCAGAGTGCAGCGGTCTTGAACCCGGGAACGTTGGGTGTCAAAGTGGTTACGTCCATCTCTGGTTAAGTGTTGTGTTTTCCGCATCTAACAGATCGGTCTGTTGGGTTGCATTGGCTACGCGTTTGACATGGTATCATAGCTGGGCACAACGTTCTGCGTTCGAATCTAGACGGAAGCGGTATGGAACGGGAACGGTGGGTGTCAAAACTAGGTGGTTCCGGTCTACCTGGGTTAAGTTCGGTCTCTCCAGTTAGGGCCCTGCTTTCCACACTTACTAGACCGGTATGTTGGATATTATTGCCTAGGCACTTGACATCTTCTGAGAGTTGGGCACCACGTTCCCAGTTCAAATCCCGAAGAGAGCGGTAGGGAATGAGAACGGTGGGTGTCAGAGGGGTTCCGTGCACTTTTGTTAGGGCCCTACTATCCGCACTTACCAGATCGGTCTGTTAAGTTGTATTGGCTAAGCGTTTGACATACCTAAGTTACTCAATAAATAACCCCAAAAAAAATATAACTTCGCTCTCTAGGAGTCACTAGTTTCCTTTGCTAAAGATTTTTTGATTCATTTTTAATTATTCTAATGTGTGTTATACTTTTTTATGATTAACATATAAAACTGATATCATAATAAGGTTTAGGCACAACTAATAATTTAAGTAACAAAGACACAAGAAACATGCAACGACTTATGGTAGTTTACAATTCTCTCCTGATCTTACTACCTTAGAATTCTAGCAAGCAACTCCTATAGATTCACAAAGGGATTTGTTGGTAGTTCGGTGAAGAACAAACCTAGAGATGGGGGAGATTTGATGATTATTTATGGGTAATTTTTTAATATCTGACTTGGATTTCATGAAGTTTGGGGGCAAATTTGTTATGAAAATTTTTAAAACTAATATTAAAAACCAGTAATCCGTTTTTTTTTTTTTTAAACTTTTCGCGGGAGAAGCCAAAAAAACCCGGTAAAGTTAATACTTCCAACCGAAGGATGTCCACTTTCGGTATCATATTCGCGGGAGGTCTCGCTACTCCTCCCTGCCGCTGCCATTGTCACCGTCGCGTTCGCGTCACGCGGTCAGAGGTAACGCTCTCTCCACCTATTTGCTCTTTCAGTAGAAGCTCAGCCATACTCTTCCCTTTCGCACTGTACCCTCAACTTGTTATCACATCCGAGAGTACGGAAGATCACCTAATCACGATCCCAGGGAATTAGTTCCGAAACGTGGGATATACGAGATTATGGCGATGGCCCATTTGTCTTATATGATATGATTACAACTTATGCAAAAAAACAGTATCGAGGTTTTTCTTTAAAATGAACGGATAGTTAAACCCCTGGGAGTTTGGTTTTCTTTATGATTGAAGTCAAGCTAGTAGCTTGCGTTTTACATAAATCAACAAATTGTTGTCGGCATGTGTCCACATGTGGGTTGTGTCATCTTGTAGCATGATATTCCTAGTGCAGTGGTCAGTGAGCGATGAAAGAGTTTATAGTGTGTTTTATTTAGTGAATTGGGTCACCATAGGAATGGCCGTACAGGTCTGGTTATCTTTGATCAAAATAGTGATTTGAAGTGAGGTTGCGATCCCGTAGGAAAATTTATTGAGGTAGTACTACCTACGAGACGGGTGGGAGTTTCTTAAAATTCCTGTCACTGCTTAACTCTGTTCTTTCAAATGCATCTTTATTTACGTTTGTTGGTGTTAGATTGGTTAGTCCTCTACTCTGTTATCAATCTGGTTCAACTAAATTGTGAATTAGGATAATTGTTTACTAACTGTCAGTTGGACTTTGATTTACATTTTCTCCTCTAGTCAAAGATAAAAAGACAACTTTTTTGTCAAGGAATGTGGATTCAAGAAACTGATTTGATGTAGCGATCATTACTAACCTTAAAATTGATGGTTCTGCTTGTAGGAGACTACTGATTCTGAAGCTTAATGTCGTTAGTGATATAGATTTTACACTCTATCTTAACTATGTTTAGTACTGGGCAGGTTAGACAAGATATTATGCCTGGCAGATAAGCCTTGAAATTTCCCTCTTCTGCTTGTTAGTATTGCCATAAAGCAAACAATGTGATCTTACCCAAACCTGTGAAACTGGATGGCTTATAAACCAAGATTATACTTTACAGCTTAAATAATTTTTAAGAAATATCAAGATAATTATCAGATCATCTCTGTTACGTTGTCTTTACAGATTAGCCATGCAAGAGGAAAGCTAAAACAAGAATTAAGTTCACTTTACATCAAGAAAATTTTTATATAGGTTATAGAGTTTTAGTAGGAAATCAATCTGCTAGAGCTATCTAGCTCTACTTCTTTGTCTATACTACCATGCTTGTACTATTTATAGATCATTGTTAAAGATAATGTGAAACATCAGAGACTACAAAACCTATGTAATGTACAAGATTTTTTGTATATCTTGTTCAAAGAACAAAAAACCTCATATTCTAGAAAACGAATGCTTAACAACTCTAAACAAAAGATGCTCCTTTTCTGTAACTTAAACCTTTGTCCTGATATGTTTGTGGAATAATCCAAATAATAAGATGTAGATGCCAAGAAAATTTGGAGAGGCTCACAGGGAAAGCTATAAAAAAATTCAGACAAGTAATGTGGGACTATTCCTTAACACTCCCCCTCACGTGTAGACCCTCTTTTGTGGTATCTTCCAGAAATCCATTTTCTCTTCTATTTTCTCCCCAAATCACCTATTTTTCAGAGATATCTTCTAATCAGTCAATCAAAGAGGAAAAGGTTACTTCTCTAAATGAGTCTTTAGAGTTCCTAGGTGCTGGCTTTTTATGTCCTACTGGTGAAGATTGACTAATAGTAGATTTCACATAGACTGTTGAAACTGAAGCCGAAGATCTAACATAAACAAACTCCAAGTACTTATTGAGCCAAAGACAGTTGATATCTTGCAGATGGTTGTCTAGTAGGATAACATAATTGAGGTGATGAGGTAACTGTCTTGGTCTTTAATAACGTATTTGCAATCTAAAGCATAGTCTTAGTGCAGCTTCGCTGGCACTATGGGGTATCCTATACAGTATCCTGTCTTTTTATCTTGAGTTTTAGGGATAAGGACCTGACCTTGGTATGGTTATTCATGTCACTTCTGCATGCCAATATAGTATCTGTTATCATTGACAGTTGCTCGTGCTGTGTTAATTTTACTGTGTCGTGGATTTTTTTTTTTGAATACTATCCTGTTATATCAATTTCTTTAAACCTCAATTGGAACGAACCTCTGTGATAGAGAAATATCATTGCTCATGGCATTGATAGTTATGAAGGCAATCTAGGATAGTGATATAATTTTTTTTGTGAAGTTGTGTAGAAAAATGAAGCACACATCGTAGAACTTACTCAGACTTAACTATTCCCAAGTCTAAATAAGTGAGTGGGGATATTAATTGGAAGAAAATTTATTATCTAGGCATGAAAGGTGTTTCTTTGTCTTATTATGATTTTCTTAGAGTTCTCTCAGTCATTGGATGGTGCTTCACGGCAAAGCCTCCTCTTTAGAAAGACTGGCAGCCTATAATGAGACCACGGATCTTGCTTCTGAATTTCAGTGTTGATGGAGTAATGTACCGAGACCACCCAACCATGCATCTGACTCTTTAGCTTAAGATGGTTGTAGGGGATCCCCTGTCTAAGATTATGTTCTCTTAGCTTTGCTTTGGGATAAAACTTTACCTTACGTTAAAAAAAAAGAGATTCTTGGTCATGTTTGAGGTTAAGTTGTTCTATTCTATTGTAAGACAATGTTATCGATGACCAAATGACAAATATATCTGAAGGCATGGAGTAAATGATGCCATGTTCTTTGTCAAGGCAATATGCTTTGAAATTGTGAAAACATCCTCAATGGCAGTCCTATGGCTCCTAATGGTATAGGTAATATCCTAACTATTCTGATTGCTTATGTGTGTTTATAGGAGTACTGTACTTTTTGTTCTTTTTCATGTAGATGGTGATGGTATCACGGGGCCAAATCCAACCCCCCCACAAAAAAAAAAAACCAACTGTGCTTTCCATTTCAGTTCCATAGAAAAGTTGGAAAAAAAAACGTGTTGATCACCATTAAAGCAATCTCTTGGAATATTTGGAATGAATACAGCAACCAGAATATTGAAAATAAACAGCATTCATTAGGAGGAGAAATTGGAAAAATAATGCATTTTTCCTATGTTGTGTTAGTAAGTGATAAAATTGAGAGTTTTGAAGAGAAAATGAGGAAGAGAGAAGAGAGCTCGACAGAAACTGCTCTGGATAGGGGTCAACCACGACCCCCACTTACTCTTATTCACTTAAGTATTAAACAGTTACAAAACTACCCCTATTTAGTTACATTTTACATAAATCCTTATATCTCCCAATAGACTTACCCAAATTACATGAAATTGGTACTGCAAATAAATTTAAACAGGCTGAACAATATAATATCATCTCCATAAATTACAGCTAAGGTAAAATGACCAAAATGCCCTTCTGTTGATTTTCTAACAGTTACATCATGAGACATCCCATTTCCCTATTTATATTGTCTGAAGAAATTGGAGGATGATCATCTATCACACTCCTCATAGGGTTAAAACGTGTTTGTTTAGCATCATCCTCAAGATGGTTTGTTGAAACTTAATTTTGATGGTAGATGCAGAGGCAATCCTAGACAAGAGGGTGATGGGGGTGTAATTTGGGATTCATTATGGAGTATATTCGTCTTCTTTGCTGTTTTTGGGCAGTGTGAGTCCTAAATGGCAAAGTTGCAAGGTCTCCTACAGGGCCTTTGACTTTTTTTTTTTTTTTTTTGGAGAACTTCTATTGCCTCTCATGGTTGATGGAAAAGTTGTTACTGTTATTTCTTGGGCCTCTATAAAGAGAACTTCGAAAAATATTTGATGTGATGAGATTGAGGATATCATTGTCATTTAGCAGCACGTCCTTTAGATGTACCAAGAGTGTTGCAGACTCTCTTGGAGGGAAGGAGTCTCACTAGGATCTTGGTTTTGACAACTCAGTTTCTCTATGATTGCAATTTTGGTTTCTTATTGGCCTGGCAATTAGTTTTATGTTTTGTGCTTTCCAACTTTTGTACTTCATCATGTACTCCATGCTCATATTTGAGCTCTCTCATTTAGTTCTACTTTTCATTGCTTCCAAAAAATAAATACATGGATTTGATGATGACGAGCAATGATGGTGGAGTGTCTTGGCAGCATCGAAGCAGCCAAGGTTGATGGAGAGACCGATCATGGTTTTAGTCCAAAAGAGAATAAGGTCAAACTCAATAGAGAAGTCAGGAGGATAGTCCTCATCGAAGGCCAGACTTGCTTTGTTTGGGTTTTGATCAATGAATGAGGCTTGACTCTTAAGGCTGAGCATTTATTTGGATTACACAATTAATCATAAGAATATGCCTTCCTCCTCCAAAGGAAGGTTAGTACTGTCTATATCCTTTTATCAACAGTTTATTTTTTGCTTGTATCTATTGTATTTTTCATGTTCTTTCTTTTCTTTTTATATATATTTGTTTCTGTTTTTTATGTTTTTGTTTCATATTCTGCTTGTACCTTTCTGTGAAAGATTTGTTCTGATTCTATTGTATTTCTCATGTATTTTTCCATTTTTGTATATTAGCTAAATATTTACTATAACAATAAAGAAAATATTCATGTAGTCTCTTTTAGAACCCTTGCATGCAGGTTGTGTTTATAGCCCACTCAACAAAGTCAATATTGTTTCTAGCAGAAACCTAATGCCCATAAGAGGAACTTGATTTATGCTTCAACAGCCAAATGAAGTGAAAAGCTGTTATTAGCTGAACTAGTGGAAACCATTTCCGGTTAGTGGAAACCTGTGCATCAAGGACGAGTTCGTGTACTAAAATGGAAGATACTTGACTAAAACTGGATCCCATTAGGGAACCTTCCTTTGAAGAGATCATTCATTGAAGTTGTTGAGGAAGCTCATGAGACTAAGAGTTGGGAAAGCTCATTAATACCCCCAATAGGAAGAAGATGAGAGAAACCTGTCGTCTCCTAGCCCTATTCTCAGTTACAACACCTCATCAACCATAATCTGTTTGACACAGTGTCATCCACCTTCTGGTGGCTTCACTTAATTCTTGATGAGATGGGATTCCTCAATAGGAGGCAATCTACCACGTAGCCACATCCTCTAGCATGCAAAGGAAGGTCTAAGTGCCTTAGTGATGCTCCGGCACATAGGGACCTTGCAATTGCTGACCAAGAAGCAATAATGGTGACCCTTATTTGTGTCATTCAGCCGGGTGAAAAAAGAAGTGAAAAAATCTCATGAGAAAGGTGTTGGAATTAGTTGATGAACTTTGTGTGGGCATTGTAGAAGTGAGGGAATTCCTACATGTTTGGTACTAAGGATGATTGAGCTGGTACTCAAAGAATGCCAATTGAAGCTCAATGATAATTCTCTTTTGGAATATTAAGGTGTTGAAGAGCAAATATGACAGAGTCTGACATAACTCTCATAGTAAGAAGTCTTATAAAGTCAATTAATATGGTGGTGTCTTACAAGAGTCTCATAGAAAAGTCTCAGTTAAAGGTGTTTTAGTTATGTTAGTTTTTTATATGTTCAATTATTCAATTGTCTTTAGATTGAACTTCGATGGGAGTTCCTTCAGGAACTTTGGACGATCAGGATTTGGTGTGTGAGTTTGGACCAAGAGGTGCACACTCTTCTTCCTAGCCTTCTAGGAATTTCAGATTCTTTTTACATGTTTTCATGGGTTGATCATCCATGAAAGAACACTCCTTGCATATCGTAATTGTTGAAGGCGACTCCAAAACGGTTATCTTCTTAGGTTAAGGATGAAGGTAATTCTTGAAAGTTAGATCAGGAATACCTTCAGAGTGAAGACTTCACCATTCGATGAAAATTGAGTGGTTCCTCATTCTCCAATCAACTAACTCTCTTGCTAATACCTTTGTGAAGGTGAGTCATCTCTAGTTTTGGTTAATTATTAACATTAAGGACACATCTTTTTTTTTTTTTTTTTTCCGCTGATTTGCCTGTTTTTTCTCTTGGAATGAAATTTCTGCCTTTTCAAAACAAAAGAAAGAGTTTTCAGAAAAAAGAAAGGGTTGTCTCAAAGATGGAAGAAACCGGGCCAGACTCCCTAAAGAGGATCTTTAAGTAATAGGTTTTCTGGTGGCTTCATTGAAACAATTTTCTACTCCCGGATGAAGAAGATGAGCAAGAGTGACTCATGCAAGTCATTGTAGCTCATATTTGTAGAAACTTAAGAGTAGCCTGATTGGAGCTAGAATGACTCACACGAGTCATTGTATAGCTCATAATTTTTACAATCTATATCGATAAAATTTATATACTAGAGCAGGTTGAGATTTTCAAAGAAATCTCCTTTACATACCTTAGGATGTTATGAGTTGGATGCAATTTCCTTTATATTGTCTTTTTCTCTATCTTCTTAGAGTAGTATTTAATGTCTTCTTTCTTCATTCATGTTCTTTTTTATTGTTATGCTTTCTCAATTTGCTAAATTATAACTTCTCTTTGTTTCGTGCCTTTTTCCCTTTCCCACCCATTCATTTGTGGGTAGGGGGTGATGTGCCAGCATAACTCTCTTGAGTTAAGTTGGCTTATTTTATTTTTCCTAATAAATTTATAGTTGTTTATATTTTTAATGTATATAATTATTAGATTTTATGTTATCCAATTATTTTTTATGACAATCTTTTTTTCTTATATCTATTTAATTTATTGTTATCATTTTGCTTAATTTTAAAAATAATTATATAATTATAAATAGGATATAGAGACATATTTTAAATATTAATGTGCTCTTTGTACTTTAATTTCCAGAAGGCATTTAATTATGTGTTTAATACACCATTTTCTTGATTTAGTATCATTAATTAATTTTTATATGTTATTTATTTATATTAAATTATTGTATTAGACAATCAATTAAATTCAGTCCATTTTTATTTTGAATTATTTGTATCTTAAAGATTTTAATTCTTCTATTATTTCAATTTTTTACTTCAATATCTTTTAGTATTATTTAAATTTTTTCATATTTATTATATTTATATAGAACCTTTGTTCTTGTACTTCTTATATTACTTCTAAAAAATTATTCACTATTTTATATTTATAAATTTAATATATGAAATTACATTATAATTTATAAAATATATTTATAATGAAAATTACAGCCCGTTTAGTAGCCGAATTGGTTCGATCATAACTCTATCTACAACTGGTGAATTCGTATTTTTCCCTGGAAATCTACGCTTTCAGAATGCGAACAAAAATTCATAACCATTAACGGGGAAAAGTTCTTGAAAGTTCTCTGCATCTGGCAGTATCGGACAAGGAAACATGGCATCGACGAGCAAGAGAAGAAACCAATGGGAACGGTTGGGGTTCGAATTGGGCATAAGAGGGTACAACGACGACGACACAATTGGGGAAGGCAAATGGAAGGATTTGGATCTAGATCTTTTGGAGAAAATATTTCAGAAAGTTGGACTCGAGGAGAGGATTCTGGGTCTACCTTTCGTCTGCAAATCATGGCATAAAGCTCTCCGCGGTAATCTTTGTTGGAAATCTCTCAATTTTCGACAACTCAGCCCCAAGTTCAGGGACAGATTCTGCCGAACCTACCTTTGCCATGATCGTTTCTCCGTCGCTGGGCTACTGAAACTTCTTGCGAGTCGTGGTGGATCGTCCGTCCAGGATCTCGTATTCAATAAAGACGATGATATCACTGTTGATGCCTTGGCTTACGCCGCGGACAAGTGAGTTCCCTTGTAATAAAAACCCTTCGTCTTTAATTACTTTTTGTTTTTTGCAGGGAGAAATAAATCCCATTTAACCATTGTTGCAGGTGCCCAGGAGTAAAAACGATTACACTACGAGACTACAGATACATGGGAAACGATAAACGTCTTCCAAGCATAATATCAAAATGGAAGGATCTTGAGCAGTTGACCATGGCAGACATCCCCTGCTGGTTCGCTGAAATCCTGAAGGAAGTGGGTGCTAATTGCGAGAAAATGGTGGAACTCAGAATCTATGGCATGATCGACTACAGGGAAACAACTGCCATTGTTGACTTCCTCCCAAAGATCCGACGTTTGTATCTCTATGATTCTTACTTGATCAGGAAGGACCTTCTGAAACTTCTCCAGGGCTGCAAGGAGCTGCAAGTGCTTGCCTTGAAAAACGGCGTCTGCTTCACGGTTGACGAAGAGATGGAGCAGAAGGCTTCCCATATCGACTCATTTGACCTCAAGCAAGCCTTCTTCGTCTTCAGATGAATTTATGATAGCGTTCCCAGGCCTGTAAGTAACCAAACCGGTTAAGCATATGGTTTTGCATCTGCTCAAGAAATTTATGCTAATACCATTCAACTGATTTCTTTATTTTAATATAGAAATAAAAATAAAAATATGTATTAAACCCATGTATATTAACCATGCGGTCTGATGTCTTTATATTGGTAAAATATTTTTTATTTTATTATTACTTTTTTTTTAAAAAATTTAATTGTAAATTAAAATATACATTAAAACCATAGCCAATAAGAATGCAGAATGATTTGGTGCGCCGCCATTGTTTGTATTAGTGCTAGTAGGATTCAGATTCAACCCTTTTGACATTGAGTTGGGTACTATTTGAGAAGGATGCTTGGATTGGGGGATGTTCTACTTGGTCTCCATCCGTCGAGTTAACATTTACGACTTCCATCCCCATAAGTTCATTGGTATGAAACATGAATCCAATTTTATTAGTTCCTTTTTCTTTTACAAAGATATTCATTTCATGTCATCTCAATTGGTTTTCTTCCTCATCATATCTTTCGATCTTGACTCAATCTTGTGTTCACTAGATTGCTATCGATTCTTTTCTTGTTCATTGTTGAAAGTCTCTTTTTTCTTCTTGACCTTAATTCTTCGTTATGGTCTTGAGATGCCTGTCTTTCAATCTTGTTTTCACCCAACACTTACCAATTCATTTCTTGCTCATCATTTAATGTCTCTCTTCCTTCTTCACCTTATTTCTTCTTTATCATCTTGAGATGCATGTCTTTCAATCTTGTTTACACCCAACTGCTATTGATTTATTTCTTGATCATCGTTGAATGTCTCTTGTTTCCTTATTGACCTTATCTTTTCGTTACCCTCTTGAGATGCTTGTATTTCAATCTCGTCTTCACCCAATTGCTACTGGTTCATTTCTTGTTCATCATTGAATGTCTCTTTTTCCTTCTTGACCTTATTTATTCCTTATATTTGATAAAAAATTACACAATGGCGATAGAGAAAGAGTAGTACTTTTTCACTACAGGGGAGCCTAAATATCCCAAAGGAAATCGGCCAGATTGAAGGGCAGCCAATCGTTTCTAGAAGGCCACTCTCGCCTTCCAAATCATTACGTCCCAGTGTCAATTGGTCAGCCACAAGAGATCACTCGTCTTCCACATATTGCAGGTAGACTCTAACTACTATTGTGCCACCAAAATGACCTAAACCATGCATGAATACGGGCTTAGCAAGGTAGGCTTAGTAAGATCATGCATCAAATCATGTATGTTTCTTGTTTAATTCTGGTTTACATCCCTCCCTAGTTTTAATTGTCCTGCAATTCTTGGAGCTATTACATATATTTGACGTACGTATGTGTTGATCATCTTCTTGTAATTGGTTGCAGGTGTAGTTTGATTCTTGCGTATTATGTATAGTCCACTACCATGGAAAAGAAAAATAGATCAGTACAAGTGATTCGAGTGTTAGAGTACTCGACATGAGACCATTCCAAGATGAAGTTGTTTCTTCTCTTGATGCGAATCCTTTGATGAGTTCTTCGCTGCCAACAGAGACTTTCACGATAGACTTCTCTGTTGATTAGTCGACAAAGCCTGCGGAGACATCATTCTGCTTGCAAACTAGACCATCTGTTGCTTTTGTAGTGACGGAGTCTGATGAGATATGATCCTTGATGATGATGCCAGCAACAGTACTACTTGCTGATCAGCCCTTATATAATAATGAGTTGATAATGATGCTGTCAGCATTACCACTTGTTTGTTAGCCCTTATACGATGACTCAATGATGATGTCCACAAAATTACCACTTACAGCAGCCTTTCGACGATCAGTTCGTCATGTCTACAACAGTCCCATTTGTTGATCAGCCCACATAGGATGACTTGATGATGATGCCCACAACAGTACCAATTACTGATCATCGGTGCTCAGGGTGCTCAGACGGTCAGTTCATCATGCCTACTGCAGTCCCATTTGCTGATCAGCCCACATTTGATGGTTTGATGATCATGCCTACAACAATACCACTTATTGATCATCAGCCCTCAGACGATCGGTCCATCATGTATGCAGTAGTTCCACTCGCTGATCAGGCCTCAGATGATCATTTCACCATGTCTGCCTCAGTACATGTCTAACTGACCAGACCTCAGACGATGAGTGCATCATGCCTCAGAAGTGATTGTTGATCAGCCCTGGCACAGCTTCATCGCGCCCGCACCACTTGCAGATGTGAGGAGTAAGTGTGGTTCAGATGGGAACTGAATGCCATGGCCAGCCACTGCTGCAGATAATTCTGGATGAGCCCATCTTTCCTCACAGGCTAGCTTGACGGACCACTCGCATTTGACCTGCTCAATACTGGACTCATCATCGGAGCCTGATTTTCTAAATCCTGCCACGGATTTCAATGATCTTCTGGGCGACATCGTTATTGATTTATGGTCATTTAAGCAGCCAAGCTTTGAGCACTGATGATCAATTCTTTTATTCGTTTATTCTTGTTTAAACACAAAATATTAATTTACACACACCGAGTGGAAGGAGATAGGTGAAGTCTCGTACCAGAGAGAAGCAATCATAGTAATGCACGTAAGAATACAATATTTAGGTTGAACCCTGGGAGTAAATGCAGTTTGTTTCGAATTCATATACGACTTTCAGAACAAGAAGTAAAGTGGTGTAAACGAATTGTTAGAATGAATAATTCCACACAGGTTGATATCAAGAAATTGACATCATTGAAGGGGTCTCTTAACTTTGGTTAGTAATTTAGAAATGATTTGGATCTAATTTTAACATAGTAACCAAGTAGTACAACTACCTCGTTAGAACCTATCAGTAGCGAGAATCATAGAATACTGGAAAACCATCAAACTATGAAACATTTAGAGTGGTCAAGGATCAGGTTTGGCTCTCCTCTTATCCAATGTATTCAATAATTATCTACTATTGCATAAACGATTGCGTGGGATACAAGTGATAGTCTAATGCAGAACAAAATCGACATCTCAATGAACATATAAATATCCATAATAATGAGAAATGAAATTTTGAAAGAAAGCAACCCAGAACCTCTCTATTCGGTGAATTGTTGCACAAGACCCACCTGAACCTCCTATGTAGTGGCACGTTGGGATGCTTCAAACCCAAGCTACACGCTCTGCTGCTTCAGCTGGTTCTGGTCTAAAAGAAGCCTAGCCTCTAGATGAACAAAATTTATCGGAGATCCTCTCTCATCTTACACCTGCGAAACTTTATTTTTTGTCAAACATGCATCAGTTTTCTGCACTATGTAACTCTTCTGTGAAAAGAAATGAACTGAGACAATAAAGAAGACCACAGGATCAGGTAAAAATGTATTTGCACAGATGGTCCAATTCCACCAATGCTTTTCTTCAATATCTACATAATTTCCTTCAATCAAGGGAATTCAGAAAAGTTAAGCATATTTTCCTCAACTCCCTTCTTCAATATTCCATATTCTCTCTACTTAGTTTGCAGAAGCATATTCTATCCTTGCATTGGATGTTTTGGATACTTCCAGGTATCTTCTCTCAGCAGCTCCCATTTAGGCCTTCAAATCTGTTCAAAATTTGAGTTCCTCAAATTGATTACAGAGGCATTTTGTTTTGAAATCAATATTCAGTGTGTAGTGGCCCAATCACCACATTAAGGTTTCTTAGTTTGAAGTCTTTGAGATATTTACCTCTCAAGGCACTGATTTATGATCAGAATTGCATACGGGAAAATATTAATAGTTAAAATCTTCAATGATCTTTGACCTATCATAAGACCTTTCTGAATGAAGAATGACATAAATGAGACTAATAATATGTGAGAGCCAATAGCTATAACACGTGAGCATTGGGACCTATACACTTATTGTTGAATTAAAATTGTCACTCCTACAAACCCAGATGCAATCAATGTCATATTGTACTAAATGAAGACAGAGAAAGAGCTAACAAATAAAAGAAATACAGAGGAAATAATTTGCAATAAGATGTGAGACATTTTCCAAGTGAAAATCTTCACAACACTCAAGACTAGGTGGGTTATTAATTTCATAAATGCGGGTAAAGTTGCCCCAGTTTGCCAGAAATTTTGCATAAACAAGACTTACTAGGAATTCAGACTCCTAACAAAAAGAAAATGCAAACAGGATATCCAATCATGCCAGATGGGTAAGGATGTTACTCAGACTTGGTTTCCAGGTTGGCAAAAGAAAGGTGAAAGAGAGTTTTTTAATTGGCTGCCTGTTTTATGTTTTTGTTGTTAATTTTTTTTAAAAAGTTCGTTGCGGCTAGGAGCAAGTAATCTAAAACCCACTTCCAAGTCTGGTTTCGTTAGGATTCACCATGGAGACAAATCACCTGTTACAGTCTGACAATATATTACACAGTTTTACTTGGACACTACCATATATATTACTTTGTATAAAATCTTAGAGCTGATTTCATCTTTCGGAAGGGTGCAGGATTGAGATCTTTGGATTTTGGATTGAGCTAGGTTAGGTGAGACTAACCTCAGGTTGGGTCAGCATGAACTCAAGCCGAACCAATCCAAGCCATGCACCTCGTACTGTCATCATTGATCTACAACAGTTGATTGCCTAGTTTAGTTCCATCATTGGACAGGTCTTAGCAGAAGCTACCGCATATTGCTTGATCAAAGCTCATGCATATGCACTGGAATCCACATAAACAGATGAAAATAAATCACTAAAATCTCTTTAAGAATAATTACTTTTACTACATTCCACATAAAATCTATGATTTAAAAGACAGTCAGTGAGGTACCTTGGGAATGATCAACTTCCCCAATAGTCTCTGGTGTCACCTTTTCTGAAAAATAAGAAACAGTTATGAGGTCAGAAGTTACATAACAACAGGGGCACTCTACATAAAGATACTGTTAATGTTGGATTCAAGTTCATCTCAAAATGACTAGGCGAAGTTAGGAAGCCTCTTCCCAATTAATAAGCGTAAGATTTTTCTAATCCTGGAACAAAGTCTCCTAGTAAGATTATTCTCAACAACACCACCTCACATGTGAACCCTCTTCATAAATCTAACAAATAGACAAACTTTGGGTGCATGTACAGGTACCTGTCTAATTCCATATTAAAGTTGAGTCCACATCTATCCTAAAATGATTAGCCGAAATTAGGACACCTCTTTCCAAGTAATTTACACTATTTTTTTTCTAATATTGTATCTATGTAACACCATTTTTAACACTCTTCCTCATGTGTGAACCCTCTTTGTGGCCCTTAGACATAGACAACTTTGACTGGAAGCTCACATAAAATCACCTGGACAGGGACCATGTTAAATTTGAGTCCATGTTAATCCTAAAATGACTAACCGGATTTAGGAGGCTACTTCTGAGGTAATAAGTACAAGATCTTTCAAATCCTTCATCCAAGTAGGATATTCTAACACTCCACATATGTAGGCGCCCCTTTATGTCTCCTATACATAGACAACTTTAGGTGAAGGCCCATGTGCACCTAATACCTTGTTAACGTTGGGTCTAAGACCATTCTAAAATGACTAGCTGAAGTTAGGAGGCATCTTCCCAAGTTATAGGCACAAAAGTTTTCTTATCCTAGATCTATGTGGGACTATTATTCACAAATAGTCCAAACAAAGGCTAATAAAGGAGATTTTCATCAATAGCCCGCCCAAATAAACATTCCCACAATAAAGAAAAATAGAAAAAAATATCAATTATGTTTCATATTTATATTTTTACAATTAGAATAAAGCCAAGATCAAGGGGTTTCCAACTCAAGAGTAAATTCTCAAAATCTTCCAAATTTCTTGCTTTAACCAAGACAGTACTTGGCACATCTTCATGAGGGGTTTTTTTTTTTTTTGAAATAAGGCGTGAATTATTTTTAAAAAATTGTGTAGCACAAGGAGATCTTCCTCATGGAGTGTTGTTATACATGAACTACTTTCAGAAATGTAGCAGGTGCTCATTTCGGTAGCCAGTGGAGCTTGCAAGTCCTGTATAAGGTTTGGGAAATGCTCCCTCTCCTTTGTGAGGGGGCTTTAAAAGCTCAATTTTCAACAAAGAAGAAAAAATAATTAGAAGAGTGAATTACACTGGATCCTTCTTCATTGCTGTCAAGGTTTATTTGCCAAGTATGTGGGAAAAGGGTTATACACATAGAGTTTAACAGTAGTCAGATTCAGAAAATACACATAGAGAAAGCTCCAATATGATTTTCAATTTTTAATATAGCACATAGATTTGTCATGAGGAGTAAATATTCAAGCAAGTTGTAAAAAAATCTAGTGCCAATTTAAGTACCTCATAAATTAAAAAACAAGTACATACACTTTATTTAAAACTGACAACAGACATAACATATGAATCTAACTGATTCAAAGAGAAAATAAACGAAATTTACTCAATGAAATGGTAAAATGTACAAGAAGTGAGCTACCTTGTGAAAAACCTGTTGAAAGCATCCTATCTACGTTATCAATACGCCGTTGTATTGATTTGAGTAGCATGTTCAGTGAAGAAACCCTCTTACGAACACCTGATATTTTTGCTGCATATTGCATAATGAATGGCAAAGGTGCATCTTCTAACAGCTTATCAAGTTCTGCAAATTTGAAAAATAGAACGAAATGACTTTCAGACCACTAAGGAATACAATGTAAATGGGACTGGAATCACCACATAAGAAAAAATGAAGAAACCCATGATGAAACTCAAAATGGAGAAATTAAATAAAGCAGTTACAAAAGAAGTGAGTAAGAATATTCATGAAAATATAAATAGTAAACCAAACACTTCCATTTCCTGTCTAGTTATAAGTGTTTCAGCAATCAACATAACATGCCATAATATTTGATAGCTCATGCTTGAGAATTGCAAATGAAAAGGAATGTGAAGCAACTGTGAGACACTGAAATATTTGCTTGAATCAGAAACTTAAGGAGCTGCAGCTTCCTACAATTGCCAAACTGCCAAATATGCAGAAAATAGCTAAGTTTGACATAAGCTAAGATTTGTTAACCTTTTCAATTGCAATACCTAACATACATAGTGAACACACTTCACCACATATTTTCAGCTCAGAAATGGGGTTGGCAACATTTACAAATCAATAAAAAATATTCATGTATGCTATAAGAATAAGGATTGTTTCAATGTCAGACAAAGACAAAGTCACTGCATGTCACTGTTCAATTCCAAGTCTACTAGGAAAGTGTTGAAGTTTTGTAAAAGGCATGGACTTCGTTCCTGGTTAAAAATTGGATCTCATTCTCAACAGCAGGGATGCTATTAGCTCAGGAAAAAGTGTGTGGCTCCACAAACAGAGGGAGAGAGAGAGAGAGCACATAAGTAATAGCATCTTTAAGGTCGTTTTCAACCAGTAATCGCCCAATAAATGAACACATCTAAGTAGGAAAAAGCAACGTGCCAGGAAGAACCATGACGTTCATTGTTGTCATTTCAAATAAGAATAGCAACAAACTCCTTGAAAGATCCCAAAAGTAGGAGTTGGCATCTCAATATTATACACCATATCAAGACCCTTATAATCACATACATGTATGAGGCCATATAAGCCTGTCTCAGTCTAAAAATTACAAAAGAGTCAAAATAATGATATATCATTTTTTCAAAAAAAAAATGTACTGTATGCCATGCCATAAAAAAAGAAAATGTATTATTTCCTACCAACTCTTCAAAATCCGAGACGTATCGGATGATGTGCATATCATATCGCCAAGATGTGCCCCTTCCCCAAAAGGGAAGACCAAATCAGACACATTATGGGTTTCAGACCTCTATGCATGAGCAGTAAAAAGTGAAGAGTGACACTACAAGGGAGACTGAAATGGGGTTACAAGTCAACAGGCCCCGAATGCAGTGCACCATGGTGGCCTATAAGCGAAATATAGTCCATCACTGTCAATAAGAAGTGACACATGGCATGTTAAAATATCTTCCTCCAAGTTTCGCCACCTTTCTATGGCTGGCAGTGCGAGCTGCAGGTGCTTGGAGGCGAAATTCCAGCAATCGTTCCATCACATGATGCAGTGACACACACACTACTGTACAAACCATCTCACTCCCTTGTGTCAGCAATACACAGTTGAGGAACCCAGGTGCTTTTTTCTTTGAATGTTCTCAAAGAAAACTTATCAAACGATCTCGAGAACACGAGTTCTAAATCACAAGAATTTCACTCAAACAAACAGAAATAAGTATATAATCACCGGAGACAAAGAAAACCTACCGTTCATAAGACGATCGAGCGCCGCGGACAACTGGTCCTGGCTCATAGCGACATTCTCTGATCTGGAATCAAAATCCTTGATAACATCACCGATCATTGACGAAATGGCTTTAGCCAAAGCATCCGAACCGTCATTCCCCTGATCCCGCCGGTCAATGTTCGAAGAAGTGGAAGCCTCCAGGTCTGATCTCCTTTCATCAATAGAATTGGCGATAACTTCTCCTGTAGCTCCAGCAGGCCGACACTCATTGAGAGCACCCGTATCTTCACCAGACATTGCTGCAAATTTTCACTCCTTGACCGGCAAAGAAGAACGACACAGTTATTTGGAGGTTTCGGGTTTCAAGAACGGAACCTATAAAGTGATTCGCTAGCAGAGTTTTTTTGTCTGTTAGATCGTTGGTAGGTGGCACGGAGTTAGCCCAACTCGAACCAACGCAGGCTTGGGCCTTAATCTTGAGCTTGAACTTGAAAATTTTAAATGAGGCCTAAACGGGTGCTTGCGGGCCACAGCTATTTGACGGAACCCGATGTGGATCCGGTCGGAGTCACGGAGCTTTAAAAGACCCGGAAGAAGATTTGGCCTCTATCCCTCGGGTCCGACATAAGGTGAACCGCTGGGATTTACTTACGACCCCCGACTTTTACTGATTTTGTGGGACCACCTTTTGATCGAATTAGTCCTCTAATTGTAAGACACGTTGCAGTCTTACTGTCCCCACTTGGGGTTGCGGACTCCTCTAACCAAGGAGAACACCTTCGCGGATAAAATACCCGGATCCATAAACGAATGTCCGAATCGTTTTATTTTGTTCGACTAGCGAGCCATTCGTCTGATAAGTCACGTGCCCTCTCCCGACTGGGGGCATCAAATCGTGGGAGACCGATGGTAGTCCTTCGGACTACCAAACCCTAACAAAAATTTTCCCCCCCATTCGTTCTTCCCGGCTCTGTCTCTGTCTTTATGAATCGAACCGAGAAGAATAACAGAGAGAAGGATACAGATGAAACATGCATTCAAACTCGAGATATTTTAAATTTACGGTGGGTCTCTTTCATCTTCTCTTCTGATTGATCTTCTAAATTGTTGGTCAGAATCTCTTCATCCGGAGAATCTTTTGTAATGGATTCAATTGTCCTGCGTTCTTGAATTGGACAAATTGGTCGTTGAATTTCTTTTGGTGCGTGGTTTGGATGCAGTTCAGCTTGATGGGATTAGTTATTTTTCGCGTGAGTCGCTCGTGTTGGAATAAAGCCATTTGCTACTGTTTTACAGCTGAAGTTATGGATGTAACGAGAATTTTATACTCTAATTGCGACTGCTTCAAACTGTCATATGCTTTTGTTCGTTTCCTTTCATTTCTCTTTCTTGTGCTTCTTTGCTGAATTAATGTTATTATCGGTATTGAGATTGCTCTTTCTTGAACTACAAGTTTTGAGCGTTTTAATTTAGTTTACTAGTGGCGATGGCTGTTGCAGAACCCTCCTTTAATCCGAAGTGCAGCTGAATAATGAAATGAGGTGGATCATTGTTCTTAATTTCCTCAAGATGATTGAATACTGTGCAGTGTGATGGTTGAATTGTGTAGAAAAAAATAACTGTGTTTGGATAATCACAAAAACTCAAATCTATTTGCTTATACCATATTCCTCTACCAAGGGAGAATGAATTTAACGTTAATGACAAGATATATACTACACAAAGGACAACCTTATTTCTTGTAAATACAGGATTTATTGTCTAATCCACATCAAGACCCTTACACTCTGTAATTTTCATATCTAGAGTCAGTACTTTCTACAAATAATTTATTACTTCAAATTCTTTTTATATGTATAACTATTTTAAAAAAATTGTGTAGCACAAGGAGATCTTCCTCATGGTGTGTTGTTATTCATGAACTACTTTCAGGAATGTAGCAGGTGCTCATTTCGGTAGCCTGTGGAGCTTGCAAGTCCTGTATAAGGTTTGGGAAATGCTCCCTCTCTCTCTCTCTCTCTCTCTCTCTCTCTTTTGACATTTGTATTTTCTAACCCACTAACGTCAGCAATATCTCTTTCATGTAATTGTTTCTTGACCAGCTTTTATGTGAAGGACCCTAAACCCTAAACCCTATAATGGATGGCAATCCAAATGAAGATGATGCTTTGACTGAATGTCATATTTCATCTGAAGATGATCCCACCAGATGTCATGTACCACTTAATGTTGGACATATGGCTGTTACACATCATGAAGGGGGAGAAAACTCTGGGGGGGCTCTTCACCACAATGATCCAAACGAATATTGCATAGCACCAGAAGTAGAACATCATTTTGCCATCAAGAATGGTGATGTGGTAGGGAGTTCAGGGGTAACAGTTATAGAACCATATGAAGGTATGAAATTTGAATCTGAAGAAGCTGCAAGGGTTTTCTATAATGAATATGCTATGCAGGCTGGTTTTGGTAGCCGTGTGAGTAGAAATCGCCGTTCGAGGAAAGATGGGGAAAATATAGCTAGGAATTTTGTCTGTTCCAAAGAGGGCTATCGTGCTAATAGACAGGGAAACACTGGAGGTCGAAGCAGGAGGCAACGGGCAGTGACTAGGGAGGGCTGTGGAGCCATGATTACCGTAAAAAGGACTGTTTCTGGAAAGTGGGCAGTCACAAAATTCGTCAAGGAACACAATCATGACTTACTTAGCCCAAGCGAAGCTCAGGCCCTTCGATCACACAAGGTTGCATCTGATTCGAAAAAATTATGTGCTAAATCTTGTACAGACGAGGAGTATGGAATGATGGAAGCTCCTGAAGAACTTGGAAATCTAGAAGAAAATGGAAATATGGAACCATATGAGGGCATGGAGCTTGAATCTGAGGAGGCAGCTAGGATATTTTACAGTACATACGCCAGGAGAACTGGTTTTAGGAGTCGTATAAGCAAGAACCGTCGTTCTAGGAAAGATGGAGAAGTTATTGCTAGGAAATTTGTTTGTTGCAAAGAGGGGTTTCGTGCTAAGCAGCATGAAAATAAGAAAGAGAGAATATATCGACCACGAGCCATCACAAGGTTAGGCTGTGAAGCAATGATTATGGTAAAAAAACAAAGTAATGGAAAGTGGGTTGTTGCAAAGGTTGTAAAAGAACATAACCATGCTCTTCTAGATCCAAGTAAATTACGTTGCATTAAAACACAGAGCAATGCATCTGATGCCTCAACAAAATTGATGGAAGGTTCTGAGGAGGAAAAAATGGGCAAAAGTGAAACAAGTATGGTGTCTAGTGGAATTGAACTGCAAATTAACAATTCAGATACCGCTGAAGAAGGCATCATCAACTGTGTCAAAACTATTCAGAAGAGAAAAAGAAGCCCTGAAAGAAGTACCCAAAGTATCCTTGACTACTTGAAGCGGATGCAGTCTGAAAATCCTGCTTTCTTTTATGCTACACAACAGGATGAAGATGAATCTTTGTGCTGTGTTTTGTGGGCTGATGCTAGATCAAGGTTAGCTTACAACTACTTTGGTGATGTGGTCTGTTTCAACACAATGTTCAAGACAGAAAATTTTGAAATTCCTTTTGCTTCATTCACAGGACTGAACCATCATCAACAGCCTATACTATTTGGTTGTGTCTTGCTCTTCAAAGAAATTGAATCATCATTTGTTTGGTTATTCAAGACATGGCTTGAAGCTATGTCTGGTCGCCATCCTGTCACCATGATTACTAATCAAGATGAAGGCATAGAAGCTGCAATAGCACAAGTTTTTACAAAAACTCATCATTGTTTTTGCCCATGGGAAATTCTAAATGAAGTCCTGAAGCAGTTGTCACATGTAAACAGTACATTCCTGCCCTTTCAGGAGGAGTTCTTGAAGTGTGTAAGCCTGAGTGAGACAATTTATGAGTTTGAGTCTGCTTGGAAGTCCATTATCAGTAAATACAAACTCAAGGAAAATGAATGGCTTCAATCACTATATAATGCTCGTCAAAGATGGGTACCGGTTTATTTGCGAGACACATTTCTTGCTCAGTTGCCCACCAGTCAAAGAAGTGAAACTATAGATTCATTTTTTAATGGTTTTCTGAATGCGAGCACCACCTTGCAAGACTTCATTATGCATTATGAAAGAGCTTTAACTAGTCGATTTGAGAAGGAACTTGAAGAGGATGTTCAAACAGTACGTGTCAAACCAATGTTAAAATCAAGATTGCCAATTGAAAAGCACATGGTGGACATCTATACACGAACAGTTTTTTTACAATTCCAGGAGGAAATATATGAAAGTCTTGGCTATGTGGCTAATAAAATTAGAGAGGAGGGGGCAATTCAAACATACAGTGTGTCAAGCTATGAGGAGCAAAGAAGATCATGTACAGTCACTTTCAATGTGCCTGAAAAGAGAGTTAGCTGCAGTTGCCTGATGTTTGAATTTTCAGGCATTCTCTGTAGGCATGCATTAATCGTATTGACAGCATCAGATATAATATCAGTGCCACCATATTACATCTTAGAACGATGGACAAGAAATGCTAAAAGTGGGGTTGGCTTGGACAGACGAGGTGTTGCAATGCAAACAAACTGTCGTAAATCTTTCTCATTGCGTTACAGTGACTTGTGCAAACAAGCAATTAGATGTGGTGAGGCAGGGGCCTCATCTGTCCAGGACTATGATGTGGCAGTGCGAGCCCTTAGAGAAGCTTGGGATAAAATTGTTGCTTCCAGGAAAAAGGTTGCTAGGGTCCCACAGGTTGAGACTCAAGCAAGTGGCAGTAGTCAGGGGGATTATTTCATTCAAAGTGAGGTGGATAATACACCAAACAGCATATCTTTGTGTGATCCACAACAATCGAAGGCAAGAGGACGGCCACGAAACTCTAGTTCAAAACTTGGTGTAGAGAAAACTGCAAAGAGTGCTAAATGTAGTCTCTGTAAGGAGCATGGTCACGACAAGTCTGTTTGTCCAAGATCGAGGCCCATTGGGTACTTCCTTATATGCTTTATGACTTGATTGAAATTTTATTCCTGAATTTTTTTAAGAAAGACTTATCTTTTTCTTGTCTCTTAGCGGATGTTTCGGTACTGGCGGTGGCATGATGTTAGGTATGTTTCTGTTTCCAAGCCGTTTGACAAAGAAATCTGATCCATATTCTGATTTATGCTCACTTATTATTTGGCTAGACCCTGGCCCAAGTGATCTACGTGGCCATAGCATGCTTGGTGCAGATCAGTCAGGATTCTCAGATGGAATTTTGTGAGTAGACTGTCCTTCAATTGGTATCCAAGCATATGATTTTTATGTTGCATTGAACAAAAATGAAAATATAACAGGTGTCTTTCCTTGGGTGATCATTTTGATGCACATGGCACTCCTGGTCTCCCCAGTTTTGGGGCCAACAGTTTTTTTCAGGTATGATGGTTCTGAATGGATCTGTCGTTATTTTCTTTGATCTTGGTTTTGGTGCTCTATTTTCTATAAAACTAAGCAGCATACCTCAACCAGATAACTAATCTCACAAATCCAAGGCTTTTCAATGTAAATGAGGTACACTGACAATCTACAAACTATTCCTTTGTCCATGTTTTTCCCAATATTGGCTTTTTAAGTTGATGAAGTTTTTAAACCTTGTTGTAGGAGTTCTCCATGACTGGAACACGAGCCTCACCTGGACCATGAACATTTTTGGCATGTATTCCCTTCTTACTGTATTTTATCAGGCTTTGAGTTTGTTCTTTCGTTCTCTCTTTGTGAACATTCCATCTTTTTTTTTGTTACAAGCAATTAACAGAAAGCCTCTTTGTATCTTCTTCCCCTTTTGTCCAGTCATTGTCTGGGAAGGATCTCAGCTATACATATCTGTATTCATGTACCTTATTGTGCTTTAACTTGTAAACATAGATGGAAGATTTAGTATTTCTATGAATCCAGCAAATAATATGTGGTTGTTCTCTCTTTCCTACTTCATCTATGTGACTTTTGTCTTTTCTTGGTATTTTGGAGGTGAGACTTGTGTATAAAACAAAATAAAACAGTCTCTACCTTGGTAAATGCGATTGGAAGTACTTTAGAGTGTTCAGTTGGGACCTCTTCTTCTCTCAATGATGATCAGGAGATAGCTTGGTCTTTATGCACCAGACCGATCAGCTGAGTGGCTGATGAAGCTCTTTTGGGTAATTGGTTTGTGTTTGGTACAGAACCAAGGTTGGTAATATCATCTTCGAAAAGATGTTTTCTTGATTGATTATTCATTTCTCTTTTGATCAACATTTGTGAATCACTTTGTTGTTCTGATTTCTTAAATGTTTCTTATTCTTTTTCCTCGCAGTGTTAAGAGAATAATTGCCAGATTTCAGGTGTTTTTTCACTCTGCAGCTATTCCAGGCTCTGATGACTTCTATTTGATAAATTCTGTCTCTCTCAAGTTCTTGGAAACAACGAGCCACACACCTCATGCCATACTCAAGTTCCATTAGCTCTGAGAAAAACTGTTTACAAGGCTTCTGGAGACCCTGGCAATTTTTGACTGGCAGCCATATGTTCAAGTTGATTTTCACATACTAGTACCTGACAAATCAGATGAAAAATGCATATATAGGATCGGTTACCATCTCGCACTAGAAGAAGAAAACTTCATCAGAAGATGAAATAGCATACCGGAGAAGAAAGCTGCACACGGAGTAATGAGAAGGGCAAAAGCGTGTATTGCATGTATTATTCTGTACATATTTCTCTAGTTTCATTATAGCAGTTTGTTCCACCTTAGGTTTACACACTTTGAGACCATTAGTCCCACTATCTCATAATACAGCCCTTGGTGGTGTGACCTGTGGGCTCTATTGTTGCAAATATCCGACAACTCGATATACAAAAATCTTTGGAATACTCATTTGTTCACACATCTCCTTAACCAGCAGATCTGTCAACAGATCACTTTTATGTTGCCTACCATGATGAGAGTTTACTCCCCCAGTAAAATATTTAGTTATTCATTGTCCATAATTGAAGCAGAGCTATTTTCATCTTCTCTTGAACAGAAGTATCGGTATGGAATCTACTGAACGAAAGCACCATCATGGCTGTCCGAGGTAAGTGTGTTGCGTATTGATTTAAATAAGCCAAAGCATGCATTCTTTGACACACACAAAATTACAAGATATTTACTTACAAAGAGTGGAAGTGCTTTCACATGGGCACTAGTTTTCCTGACTTTTATGCCGTAGTAATCTTTTTATTGGTGATTTTTGGGTATCGCTTGCACTCAAAGTATAAAACTCTTCTCTACCTTACAAAGTAGACTTGGAAATTAGTAACTCATAAATGCAAAAGAGACTCTTATATTATTAAGTGGACAACTATTCTACATATCAAGGAGACAATGTCATTTACAGAACATTAAAGAAGTAAAAGAATGGGTCAATAAACATACAAGAAAACAGACACGCCCCCATAAGGATATCTTTCAGCAGTATGTGGTGTTAGACACAATCTTCATTATAACGGATAGTGGAATTGTGGCAATATGCCCCTTGTTCCCATAGAGCCCAATTCTTCCAAAACTGGCGGAGGTACTGTTCATGGTAGCATTAAAGACAACAGTTAATATCTTCTTTTGACCGTTAGATATGGAAAAACGAGTTGGATCCACAGAAACCGAAACTCCGTAAGGAGCACTCCAACTAACAGCATAAGTTTCATTGTCTGCAATGTTGGTCACAGTTCTTTGAACAGTTTTTGACTGGTTAAGCTTGGCTATGGTTATGGAAGGCAAGTTCAGATCAATCCCATTCATGGTAGAATTTCCACACGGCTGGCCAGTGTAATTCAAAACAACAGGATTGGATCCATTGATACCACAAAGAAATGAAATGTAGTCATCGAAGCCTGTAAAGCATGAACAAAAAAATGATTCAGGCATCAGCCAAGGTTTCCACACAAATCTTTGCAAATAGAAAGTACATGATATCAGAGTTGTTATCTTAATCTCTTTTTCTTTGTTGTGAGTAATATTGTCTTGTTTCTTCTATTAACATGTCAAAGATTGAGAAAATCGTGGAACTTCAGCATTATTTGTACCTGAATTACTAAAAACCAATCTAAATTAGAATTTTTGAGGATTCTTTGTTCCCATGTACTGTCAGACAATAGAAATCTATCCCATATTATTATCCAAGTTGTAATGCATGTGAGACAAAACACCACGCCAACATGATCCTTTCAGAAAATTTTTAAAAAGTGAATGATGAATCATGACCATGACACACGGTAATTTCTAACCTGATTTTAATTTTTTTCTTGTTCCTAAAAATTTGAACTGTTTTTCAACAAAAAAGGAGCATATTTATATCACTTGCAAAAATAAATGCGGGCAAAGGACTTACTTGCATCAAGGACCAGGCCAGGGTCTAATGCGGCAGTGGCATTCACAAATCCACTTCCCATGTCAAAAGGAGTTGCAGGCGACTGGTTTGAATCTGGGTTGCTATATGACCGTTGGGCCATAATGGGACCTCCTTGGTTGTTGTAAGCTGAGGCAGTTGTTGAAAGAGCTGAAGCAATTGCTGAAGGACTAAAACTGGGAAACTTTTGTTTAACCAGTGCAGCAAGCCCAGCAACATGAGGTGCTGCCATACTTGTCCCAGAAATCATGGCAAAATTCTCTCCTGTTTGATCAATTATGCATCAAAATAAAAGTTAAAAATGAGGTAAAAAACTTAAATCGTTCCTTAGGGAAGACCAAAGCACTCTTCATGTGTCTGTTCCATCTCCTACCTTCAAATTCAGCAGCATCCATCCCCAGAGAACTCCAAGCAGCCCAGATGAGATTACCAGGGGCAATCAGATTTGGTTTCAGTATATCAGCATCATCAAGAAAACTATCTTCTGGATCAGGGCCTCTTGCAGAATAATACATCACTTTTGGAGCTGAACTGCTATAATTGGGTTTTAGTCCACCCAATACTCTTGCAATGCCTTTAAACTTAGAGATTTGGTTCGAAGTCTCATTTCTCTCCAAGGAACTATTATAGTACTTGAGGAAAACCTGTCAAAAAGAAGAGAGAGAGAGAGAGAACAAAAGCAGAACAAAATCATAGTAAGGTACAGTTCAAAAAGCAGTCACTAGAAACTTAAAATGTTACTCCTCTTAAAGAGTAAAGATTACAATTAGAATTTGGATATCTACAAGACTCCTTGATGCAGGATGAGGCGCGAATTTTAATAGAAGTATGCAGTTAATTACTGGAATTAGAAAGAGAAAAAGAAAATAGAGAGAAAGAAAAAGAATTGGGAATGAGAAATAGGAGAATTGAGATAAATAATTTAGAAGAAGAATAATAGAGAAGAAAGAAGAAGAAGGGGTAGAAGAAGAAAGGGGAGGGAGAGAAGGAAAGACCAGAAACGAAGATTTTAATAATTCATCATTAAAGCTGAATTCAGCATCCTGTAATAGCCTATATATAACTAAATCAAAATTTAAAATTCAAAATAGATAAAATCACTATCTGATCAAATCCAATAAAATAAAAAAAGATAAACTCAACTTAAAATTAAAATTAAAATTCAAAATAGATAAGATCACTATTTGATCAAATCCAGTAAAATCAGGAAAGATAAACTAAAAATAAAAATAATTTGAACCGTAATTGGTGGGTCCGCTGGGCCCAATGAGCATATTGGCGTGCCCACCAACTTCTGGAAAGTAAGCTCAACTATGAAAGATTATGCAGTGAGTTAGAAACAAATAGGATTTAATTTATACCTTTGAATCATCTGCAGATGGAATTATCAGGCCGGGCAACTTCATTGGAGTTGGATTAAGCTGAAACCCAATAACAAATGGGTCCATGTAGAAAACAACGCCAACAGCACTGAGATTTCTGGCTGTTTCCAGTGCTTGTTTGATGCTAGACAGGCCAAGCACAAAGCGGATTGAATAGCTACATATCAGTAAGTTGCCTTTGACCAAATTTTCATTTATTCGGCTTGAGTCTTGGCACTCGCCCAGATAGACATCATTGACATCACTTGTATCATTGATCAAAGCATGAGTAGCAGAAACCAACGTGTACATCTTATCTTCATCAGTCCCCGCTGAAAGTAGAATACAAGTCAGCCTTTTCAGGTATACCAAATACAAGGTACTTCAAACTCGTCATTCCAAAAGAGCTCATACCTTTTTGTTGCAATAATTTTTTTCAAAGGCCTGTATGTTTCAATATTAGAGAAGACATGTACTGATAGCTTCACAGAAGCAACATGGTGAAAATTGCTGATAATGCATCTTGTCACCAAAGAACCATATGACTTGACTCAACTTGGTACTAGCAGGATCTATTATTATCCCAATCATGTCGGCCTCAAGGTTTCTAATTGGTTTTTAGCACTTGTGTTACATTGACAGATAATTGATATATAATTCAAGTTCCTAAAAGAAACTTGAAAAGTTTAGCAAGTTCACTTAAAAAGCTACATAACATAACATATACCTACCTAAGCTGGTCCACTTTTAATCTTACTAATTGAACTCTTAAGAACTTGACCAAATCACTAAAAGACCTTTTTACCAAAATCACGATGAACCCAGTGGTTCTGAAGAGTTCTGATTAACTGTTATCCTTTTTTTATTTTTTGAATGGCAAAAGTTATCCTTTTACTCTCATAAGCCTTGTGGGTTTAGAGAGAAAGTAAAACAAAGGAGATGACAATGAGTCTTGAGCAGATTAAAGGGATCTTCTGAAACTGAAGACTCACTTTTTTTCTACTTTCGCCACCCTTTTGAATCAGTCAGGGCTTAAAAGAGGGAGACAACAAAAAGCCAAAAAACACGTAGACATGGAAGACATAAATGAACCTAAAACAAACCAAAACTGAAACAACGAGAATCTTGGAGATGAATAGTTGCAAACTTACGAGCAAGTCCAACCCCATGGAAGACATAAATGAACCTAAAATAAACCAAAAACGAAACAACGAGAATCTTGGAGATGAATAGTTGCAAACTTACGAGCAAGTCCAACCCCTGAGATGGTAATGTTGCTGCCAAGGACAAGGGTATTTTGATAAACTCTGTCATGAGCAGCTGCACCAACAGTGAAAATCCATGGGCTGAAGGAAGAAATGCTCTTGGGTGCAGGTCCAGTATTTCCTGCTGCTTGAACAACAAAGATACCTGTTTTCACTGCTGAAAGCAAAGCCATGTCTATTGGATTGAAGAATGTTGCTAACCCAGGAGGTCTGCGGTTGGGAGTGATAGATAAACTCACTATGTCAACTCCATCTTGAGCTGCCTGAAATTATAGCCAAGAAAGATCAAAAGGGGCGTAAGGACAGAGATTTTTAAATGAAAATTAGCAGATTAGAGGCGAAAAGGTGACTGTATAATAATTGGCTGGAGCTTGTGATGGTAGGAAAACATGGAAACTTGGCTGCAGATTGTATGCTACAAAGGATTTTCATTATGGGTGTTCTTACTTAACCTCACAGAAGTCCACTGCTGCTTGTATTCCTATAATACTTAAATGAGCCAAAGATGCCCTAAGATAGAAAAGGAAATGAACCTTGATTGAGAAACAATAAAAGGTTTGTACAGATTGAAGATAACTTCAATCATCTACCTGGTCAATAGCAGCAACGACATCTGCAGCAAATCCACCAAAGCTCTTGTATAGGGCCTTATAAACTGCAATGCTGAAATACATTAAGAACAAAAATATCAAACTGCTGACAAAAGATGCACATTTGTGACTGCAACTGGTAATGAAACAACCAAATTTCAGTTGATTACTGTGTACGAGGTGCCATGCCACTTGCATTTCCGAAGTGATGGTCAGCCACAATGACAGGAATCCCATGGTTTCCAGCTGCAATGGAAGCTGTATGCCTGTATTAACCAGAATTTTAAGTGAGAGGAAAGAAAATGATGCAACCACTCTATAAAAAAAGCTTAGATCACATATTACTAACTGTACATTGATAGGGGCCTACTAGTGTTCAATTTTGGGGTTAGAAAAGAACTTTTAAATGTTCATTATTATACAAGAATTGGATTAGGTTGCTCATGTGGGCAATTTTAGTAGGCCAGTATATTAGAAGATGAACAATACAACAACTTCTTTTTATTGGATAAAATGAAGAACAGAAGGCAAAAAAAAAAAAAAAACTCAAGAGCTGCCTTGTGTTGGATGACATGGAGGAGAGAGAAAGAAGAAAAGCTCACGTTCCATGGCCGTCACCATCAAATGGAGAAGCATAGTCCTGAGTGGCATTAAAGATTCCCCTGGTTATTGCAGAGGCTGCAAAATGGCGGGCCCCAATAAGCTTCCTATTGCAGGATCCAGATGGAAAATCCCTTGTAACTTCACATACTCCAGAAAAGTGGGCTGGAACTGGATAACTGTTGTTGGAAATGTCATCAGCAAAACTGGGGTGTGTAGGATCAATGCCAGTATCTATAAATCCTATTACGACTCCTTCTCCGGCAAAGTTCGGCCCACCTTCTTGCACCCAGGCCCCTTGAGGCAGACCCAAGAATTCTGGGGTATGAGTGGTTGCAGTTCTAACAGAGAAATCTAAGACTACATTCGCCACTTCTCTTCGCCTTGAAAGCTTCTCTGCCTTTACAAATCAATATCAACAAGTTAATCATCTAAAGCATTTGGCTGCAAGGTTCTAGTTTTGTCAAATGACTTTAAAAGGCCAAATTAATAACAATTTTTATTCAAGAAAACAAAATGGAACAATAATAAGACAATTCTGACACAAAAACTAGAAAATAAACAAATAAGTTACCTGTTGAGGAGTAACAAAAAGAGCAAAGCCATTAATTAAGTAATGGTAACTGTAAAGTTTCAGATAGCTCTGCTCCCTAAAGACTCGCCTTAGTAATGAATTCTGTACTCTAATTAGATAAGAACTGTAACTCCTGTCAGATCTTGACACATTCCTGAATATCAAGAACAAATGAGAAATCAACTAAGAACAGAAATGAAAATAAAAATACTGCAAAAAGCACCCAGTTTCCTGGAGAAAAAAAAAAGATGTAGAACCCTTAAGTATCTCCTGCATGAACAAAGAATTGTTAGATACGTTACCCAGTTGACACAAAAAACTAACTGGAATTCCCTAGCCAACCACGAATCCTAAATGAAGAAACTCAAAACAGAAGAGCAGAGACCAAGAATTCTACATCTATACCACAATCAGACTTGATAAGTTGGGTCCAAGGCCCATCCCAAATGATTAGCCACCTTAGGAAGCCTCTTTCTCAACTAATAAACTCAAGATACTTGTACCCACTAATCTATGTGGGACTATTCCTTAACACTCTCTTTCACGTGTAGACCCTCTTTTTGTGGTTCTACAAGTGGATAATTTAGGAGTAGGCAGTTTAGGTGTAGGCCCTCTTTTGTGGCTCTACAAGTAGATAGTTTAGGTGTAGGCCCTCTTTTGTAGTTCTATAAGTAAATAGTTTAGGTGCACATATGAGTACCTACTTTGATACCATGTTAAGTTAGGCCCAAGGCCCATCCCAAAATGACTAGCTACCTTAGGAAGCCTCTTTCTCAAGTAATAAATTTAAGATATTTGTACTTACTAATCCATGTGGGATTATTCTTTAACAAGACTCATAGAGGAAAACCTACACAGCAAACTTAAAACATGGTATTGTTACCTAAAGTTTACAATATTGCGCTGTGGTTAGAAAAAGGGAAAAAACTCATCCCTTTCTGTTGACTGTTATTCATCTAAGAACTTTTGAGAACTACAAATAACGGCAGACAGATGGTCCCTGTGGCATGGTCATGGTCAACCATGTCATAATGAGCTCTCAGCAAATGAGATTGCAAATACTGCAACAATGGACCACATATGGCAAAAATCTGGTAAACTTTGAAACAGTGGCGACTGTAGACGCCCGAAAACAACTGCTAATTGAAACTTGTTGATCAATAGACTGAAGAATAGAAAAGCAATAAAGGGAATGGTAAGAAAAAAATTAACTATTTCAACCGTTAGAGAGGATAAAAGAAGTACCATGATTTATGCGGGTGGTTCAATCTTCCTGGAGCACCATTGAAATGAGTAGTCTGTAGTTTCATATAATTGTAGTAGTGAGCTGCCGGAGCCTGCTTCAGAGTAACAATATAGACCGCAGCATCGAAATCATCCTGGCACAAGACCGGGCCTCCAAATCCCAGTAGTAACACAAATAAATGCAGCAAATAAATGCTCTCCATTTTAAGGCACTCCAAGCAGTACCCAACAAAATACAGTTCTACCAATTCAAAACATCAACAGTAACTCCCCCATTAAACTCAACACCTTCTTCAAACTGTAAATACACCACCAAAATAGAGAACCACTCTGTTATGTGAAGATAGCTAAGTAGAGCTTCAATCCTCAGTCACTCTTTCTCTTCTATATGCAAATAGCTCAGAAGAGAATCTGCCACAGCTTCAAAACTCCGTGAATTGAGTCACCCAGTTTTCCAGACTCCGTAGAAAAAGAGAAAAAAAAAAAAACAAATGATGACTTCGGTTGGAACCAGCAGAAGCAAATACCGACACCCTTTTCCTCCAAAATCGCACACTCAATGAAACCCAGTCTCTGTTTCTTCTTCTCCAAGAACCCCAAGAAACAAAGTGAGGAGACCTCTATCTGCAATGAACGCCAAGCTTTACACCGTTATCACGTAAAGTTGTAAAAGTGGTTGTAGAGAGAACCTGCAGCACTTCGTGACAGAGTTAATACCCTTTTTCGGAATTTAGCTAAGAAATTGCCAGCTAAGCAGAAGGAGTTAACAAAAAAAGAAGAGATTTTTGGGGAGAAAAGCATCCTTCGTTAGTTCATCAAAGATGAATGAGCACTGAGATGAGATTCTAGTGTTCTTTTCTTTCTTGGGTGGTGTGAGAGAATATGAACGTTTGTAGTAGGAGTCGAAGGTCCCTTTCCTGGTTTCATTTTCTTTCTTTCTATTGTAGGGTCGCCGTGGCTTGGTGTGTCACGTACTGCTGCTCTACATCCCAGAGCAGAAAAACAGCTAGACAATGAATGAGAAAAAAGCCCCCCTCCTGAGAACACACAGTTCCACGGAAGAGATAGAGAGACGTTATAAATGTATTCATATGGGGAATGGATGGGGAAGGTCGATGGTACAGCCTTTCCAGACATCACAGTCCCTTGTTCTCTTCCTACGCTCTAAATAGTTTAATGAGACAAATGAATTAGAGAGAGTCACAAGCTACCTCTTTTCTTCTCTCTTTCTCTCTCTCTTGACTGGACCTGCCACTATGGTGCGACTCTTTTCTCAGCCCACCATCTTCTTCAACTTTCAAACCTCAAGGGGTTAAGCGCACATATTTCTTTTCCGGATTGCTTAAAATTCCATATACTACCCAGGTAATTGTTAACTTTGGGTAACATCTATCTTTCTTATTCCGTACATCATATTTATATACAAAGAGATTACTATTAATTTTAACTTGTCTCTCGGATCATCTCCGAGACCATTGTTATAGAGACTTTTTCGTTTGTTTTTACGGATATAGAAGAAGTCCTCCTTTGGAGGATCTCATGTCAACAATCTTCCTCAAGTTGGTGCGTATAATTTTTTTATGCCCTACTTGCCAAGTGAGTTATAGAAGTTTTTGTCATATACTGCTCTTGGTCTGAGACAAAAAATATCATATATCCAATCTTCTTGAGCGCTCCATTGAATGCGGTCAACGAAAGTCTCCTTCATGCTAGTGACCCTCGAGCTAATTCTTGAATATTTCAAGATAGTAACCAGTGTCACACATCACAAAAAATCATACACCTGGGAGGTGTCAATGTCATCAACATAAATAGTAGTAATGTCAGTGGTTTGGGTTGCGACTGAAGCTTTGCTCAAAGCTTCAGTTATTCTTGTGGTCAATTTGACCACGATCAAAGGAGATCGCCTTCCAAACACCCCAGATTCTCTTTGCTTGAGATATACATCTTGACAACTTGAGATAGGTTCGAGTCTGGTCCGACTCAAATCGAGTCCGAGTCTAGTCAAAATCTGGTCTGGTCTGAATCGAGACCGGTCCTAATCTAGTTCTAAAAAAGATAGATGTTATCGAAAATTAACATGGTATCAAAGCGGGAATAACCCATTCAACGACGACTGCAAGGGAAAAACTCCTATGTTTGGTAATGATGTAGGGAGAAAATTCTTGTTCTTTCTCCCTCCGTCGCATTTATGCGGATGCAAGAACATGACGTTTTCTAACGCAATCACGGCACTAGATTCATCCAACATTCTCACGATTCTTACGATCTCCTCATTGCTTTTCATGTCGTCGAAACATTTTCCACAAATCTTGAGAAATTTTGAATTTGAAATATAACTCCTGGACATACCTCTCATATCACGATCTTCGTCTCATCACCTGCGCTGGCATTCTTCTTTGGCCAAAATGGCCTTCTGGTATTTTATTCCTTGTCATCAGTGCTACAGGCTTCGTTGGCACTCACGTCTTGACCGCGCTTAAGTGTCGGGGTGACGGTGTGCTCGGTATTGACAACTTCAATGACTATTACGAGGTACCCCTCAAGCAGGCACGACAGACGCTCCTCGAGCAATCTAGTGTTTTTGTTGTCGAGGGCGACCTTAACGATTCTGCATTCCTCCGCAAGTTTTTCGTTGTAGTGCCATTTTCAAAAAAAGGACTAAACGGATCGACCTCCTAATCTCTATGCCGCTGCAAAGAAAGGTAGAGAGGAGATCGCCCAAACCTATAACCATATCTACGTCTATCCATTACAGGGCTAAGATTCTTCACAGAATACAAGCCTTGGAACTGGCCGAAAATGGCTTATTTTTTTCTTCACAATGGACATTCTGCGAGGCAAGAGTATACCCATCTTTGAGGGACCAAATCACGGAACGGTAGCCAGAGATTTTACCTACATTGACGATATAGTGAAGGATTGTTTGGTGTCATTGGATATTGTCGGGAAGTGCACGGAATGCAACATGGGCCATTGATGCTTGCCCCCTGTGTCACTTGGCCAGAAGTGCCAACATCAAAGTATTGACCCTTCTTTTTTCATCTTTATCGGCCATTGAACCAATAAAGATGAAAAAAGAAGGGTCAATACTTCGATGTTGGCGCTTTTGGCTGAGTGACACAGGGGGCAAGCATCAATGGCCCGTGTTGCATTCCGTGCACTTCCCGACAATATCCAATGACACCAAACAATCCTTCACTATATCGTCAATGTAGGTAAAATCTCTGGCTACCGTTCCGTGATTTGGTCCCTCAAAGATGGGTATACTCTTGCCCTGCAAAATGTCTATCATGAAGAAAAAAATAAGCCATTTTCGGCCAATCCCAGGGGTTGTATACTATGAAGAATCTTATCCCTGTAATGGATAGACCGTAGATATGGTTATAGGTTTGGGCAATCTCCTCTCCAGCTTTCTTTGTGGAGGCATAGAGACTAGCAGGCCGATTCGTTTGGTCCTTTTTTTGAGAATGGCACTACATCGAAAAGCTTGCAGAGGAATGTGGAATTGTTAACGTTGCCCTCATCAACAAAAACATCTGATCGCTCGAGGAGTGCATGTCATGCCTGCTTGAGGGAGACCTCGTAATAGTCATTGAAGTTGTCGATATCGAGAACACCGTCACCCCGACTCTTAAGGATGGTCGAGACGTGAGTGCCAATGAAGCCCGCATTGCCGGTGACAAACACAGAAAGCTCGTGCTGCTTGCAAACTCATGTCGAGGACCGCACTCACTTCTCCTAGACAGGCCTACCCCAGACAAAGTTCCCCAAAATTCGACGCACAGGGTCTGTTGTAAAAGGAGTCGGTGGGGATGGTAGGAAGAAAATGAGAATGAAGCCAAGGAATACAAAAGACCAGAAGGCGATTCTGGCCAAAGAAGAATGTCAGTTGTATTTTGAATTCGAAGTTTCTAGAGATTTACGGAGACTGTTTCAACGACATGAAAAGCAATGAGGAGATCGTAAGCATTACAAGAATGTTGGACGAGTCTGGTGCCGTGATTGCGTTAGGAAACGCCATGTTCTTGCATCTGCAAAAGCACAACGTAGAGAGAAAGAAAGGAAATTTTCTCCGTGTCATCGTTGAACGAATGAGTTTTTCTCTTGGCGAACAAGTTATTCCCGCTCTGATAGCATGTTAACTTTCAGTAACACCTATCTTTCTTATTCCAATGGTTTCATACAAGCACATCATATTTATATATAAAGAGATTAAAGTTAATTTAAACTAAGTCTCTTTATGAAGCAATGGTATATCGGACTTCTTGTCTTCCTTTAGAGGATCTCACTCCATCAGTAATTTTATAATTTTCTCCTAAAATCTGATCCTTAAGCCAAGAAGGAAAAATAAAAAAGCCCTTGATTGATTCTTTCTTCAAATGGCTTTTAGACAAAAACCTCTTTTATGGGTTATTCGAATAAGGTTTACGTTTGAATTCGGTAGCAGGAAGCTAACGGTCGTTTCGGTGGAGCCCACCGCAAGGAAGGACAAATTTCCTGTATCTGTTTCGGTGACCACTGACCAGCGATCACCCGTTCTTCAATTGTCCTCACGGGCGTTTCTTGTTTTCCTCAATCTCGCATAAAACACAAGACTTTTTCAATTAAATATAAAAGTTTCTCCTAAATCCTATTGCTATTTTTATTCTGTTTTAATCAAATAATTGTTAATAATGATGAAGGAAAGCTTTTTCTATGAACTGCATTATTCTGGAATGAGCTGCAACGCTGTACTTGATTAATAGGGCTTTGGAGAGGTTCCAAGAGAGAAAATATTAGAATCTGGAGAGACAAAAAGGGGGAAAAAGTTGACCACCGGCCATGGCTCTTCCTCATCAACAGCAGTAGCAGACTACTAAAGCGAATGAATGAATCATGAGTAGTGGCATTGGAAGAATCATTTTAAATTTACATATTCTCCATACCCTTTTTTTTGTATTGGAATGCCTTCTCGGACGAAAAAATGCCGTTATCTCTAACCATCGCTTCCATTGTTAAGTCTCAAAATATCGGCAATGGTTCTTTCTCCTGAGGCCTGCTACTCCTGCGACCTCCGACGAAGAGCCGACTGACTTCACCCTCCTTCTCGCACCTCCGACCTGCAACCTCAAGACTTCTTCGAAGAGCTTTCTAGTAAGTGATATGCACGGGCTCTTGTCTTGCAATAAGAAGGTTTTTTTTTTTCTTTTTTAGGCCTGTAAATGCATTTTGAAAGTGAAAATAACCTAAAAACCGTTAATGTGCTCTCTCATTCTTGCATTTGGATATAATAAAATTAAGTATTTTATTTATATATTTAATTAAATTAAAAATTTTATTTTTTTATTTATATTAATTTAAACAAGTTGAAATTTACCTGAGTTTATTAATAGAATAGTTAAATAAATTTATTTTATAAAAATCAAAAATCTATTAGAGTAATTTTATATAATAAAATATAGTTTTTTATTTAATTTCATGATTTTAATATTATATTTTATTTCTAATTTAAAAATGAGAATCTAAATATTACAAAAGTAACAATTTGATTAAGTATTTGGATATTATAAAATAAGTATTTAAATAATTAAAAAATTTAACAAAAAATATTTATTAATTTTAAAAAGTTAAAAAATATTTAGTTTAGTCAAATAAAACCATTTAAAATAAATTTTAAATCTATTAAAGTAATTTATATAATAAAATAGCTTTTTATTTATATAAATTCATTATTTTTCATAATATTTAATGACTATTTGAATATTGAGAATTTAGTCATTGTGAAGTAACAATTTGATTAACAATTGAACATTATAAAAAGTAAGGATTCATTTAATCATTTTACTTTTATATATTTAACTAAATAAATAGTTTAATTTAATTTTAATTATTTAATAATTTAACAATTTTTTTTATTTTAGTTAAATAAAAATATCTTATAAAATTAAATCTATAAAAATAATTTTATATAATAAAATACCCTCTTTTTTATGTACATAAATTTATGATTTTTAATATTATATTTAATTAATATTTTAAGAGTAAAAATTTAGATATTAAAAGTAACAATCTCATTAAGCATTTGGATATTATGAGAGCCGGAGTGAGTAGCAATTTGAGCTCTCTATTAACATTAGGAAGCAGAAGTTTCTTCATGAAGAGTTATGAAACAATTGACAGTCACAAACCCAGTTGACTGACACCTTGAGTGATTATTTATTTCACTAAATGTAATATGCTTAAGCAAGATTGATGTTAAAGACTACATATGCAATGATAATCCATATTTTTCACAGATTACTATTATGTGGATTCTAAATAATTTGTCTGAGACAGTCACCAACTGTATGATTACTGGTTTTAACTGCATTCAGAGATGATTACGAGACCAGCATAAACAAGTAGACAAACTGATCTAAAGTTGATTAAAACAAGCAAAAACTGAAAAGCCAAGAAGGTCAATATAATTAGACAATTCAGTGTCGTTTTATATTCAATTGGACTTCCGAAATTAATAAAACCAAAGTTGGTATTCAGTTGGAGTTTCTAAATTAATTAAACAGAAGTTTTACGAGGTGCCGAGACGGAGAGGACGAAGAGGCGACAGATGCGTAACTTCACCTGCTACAGGTACTCTCCCTCGTCCTCCCTCACTCTGATTTTCTCTCTCTCTTCCTGCCATCGCCCACTGGAGCATCCTTGTTTGCTGTTTAAAATTTGCTCAAAGTCTGTGACTGACATCCTTCAAATGGAAAACTGATGATGTCGTCGTCGCATCTATTTATTTGGTTGAAAATGTTCTCTTCCTAAGACATCCCTGCGCCTTGCAAGACCCAAAAACATTAATGAAGTCCCTATTTACCTGAACTCGTCCCGCGCAACAACACTTCCCTCTACTCGCTTTCCTCCTCCTCATGTCTGTTCATCCTCTTCTCTCTCTTTTGTCTAAATGGGTGTTTCCGATGTCACATGTATTTGCTTTCAGAAATCAGAAATGACGCTTTCCTTTTGAAATAGGTTGAAAATTTCAGATTTTACCTTGTGGGTTTCGAGATTACTGCTATATATATATATGTTCCCTTCCTGAAATGGATTTCCTGCTCTAAAATATTCAATGCATTGCTGATCAAGACTATGTTGAATTTTTTGCTGAAATATTTATTTTTTAGAGTAAAAGAGTTTTGAACTGCGGGCACCGCCGACACGGGCATTCTGTTAGAACCATGGGCAGTCACTTATACCGACTGTAGCTGCTCATACACTTTTGAGTTTGAAGGTTGGATGTACAGAGCTGAGTAACTTAAAAATGTCTTGCTAACTGAACTCTGGTTTTTTTTAGCTTCTAGGATTTGTTATTATTATTTGGTATGGCTTTATTAGAGGAAGAAGGTGATTTTGATTTACTTGGTCTTTTACAATCCTTCTTTCTTGCTCTGTTTCTCACTTTATGACTACCCAAATCTAGTCATTTACTTTTCTATGGGCAGATGAAGACCGACCAGTCTTCAGCTAGCTGGCCAAGGGAAATAGGATTGACATAGAAAGTGATGCTTAATTTTTTTTTCTTTTCTGGTATTTGTAGCTCTGGTGGTTAGTCATCCTTCTACATTCTCATGAATGATGAAATTAAAATCAAATAAAAGAGCTGGAATTGTATAAATTACTGTAATTTTGCTACCTTTGGAGTTTGATGATGAATAATTGTGAGGTCATAAATTACATAATAGCAAGTTCATAATTGATTTCGCATTACATACTTTTTATGTTTTTTGAGTTTATTTCTAAATAATTAACATTTTTCTGATGGTTTTAATTTTTATTTAAAGTTTTTTGAAGTGTTTTAATTTTTCTCAAATTTCTTTTTCATTTTCCATCTGCACCTAACAAGACAACCATTTTTCTCTTCTATTTTCTGTTCCAATGTCTCTTCCCTAACAAACAAGAGAACAGAAACCTAATTTCTTTTTTTTTTTACTTTTCTCTCTCTTTTTCGTTTTTTTTTATCTACTTCCTTTGCTGTCAAAAACAGCATAAGTGCTGATGGGAATCGAGTAGTGTGCAAATCTGTGGTTATGCTTCTTTGTTGGTTTCTGCTTGAAAAATTGATAAGTGTTATGCTTTCTCCAATTGTATTTGATTCCTTTTTCTCACACTCTACAATTAAAATAAAAGAATACTGGTTTTATATTTAATAAACATATTTGAAAGTGATCTCCCCTCTCTCTCTCTCTGTCTTTCTCTCTTCACTCCCTCTCTCTTTCATTAGATTTATAAGCAAATTATTGTTTGTGGGTGGCATAGATTTCTATTAGTAGATGGAAAGGGCTGAAACAATGACTAAAGAAGAAACTTTTTCCAGAAATTCACTTTCTTCTTGTTTTGATTTTATACACCCATCAGAATTCTTTATAAAATAAATTAGAACTCATGTTGATAATTGATTTCCTGCTTGGGTATTCCTCAACAACAGATTTAAGCCCACACCCCTGCAATGATCAATTTTTTTCAATTCATGTTGTTAAAACCAAATTCACTGGTGTCCTTTTTCATTTGTTTGAATTGCTCCAGGGAGGGTCTTGAGCCTTAAATGAATCAATTCCTCTAACCAGGGCTTATTATAAATGAAGCGAACGTTGTGTTGTTGCCTTTGGTAGATAAGGGTCATAAACCTCTGTAAAAGTTGTTCAAACAACTTGGTGTAATCAACTTGCCTTTGGTATTAGTCTTTTAATCTTCCTCTCTTGATTCATTCATCACTCCCTTATTTTACTCTGTTTACTAAATCAAAACTGTGTACTCATGATATTATGTGTTTACTACAATTATTCAGTTTTAGAGGCTAATGTTTTTGTACTAATTGGTTCCAGACCTTGGTTACATTCGAGTTGTACTCAGTCAACATAATTTGATCTTAGACATGCTTAATGTCTAATCTTGCAGTATGTTGTCTATTGGCTGCAGATCGAAGGTAATAATACTCTGGATGGGGGTTCTAATATGCATCTTATTGTAAAAACTAACAGCAAGACACCAAAGCAAATTGCAATGTGACATGAGCACTTGACTCAACAACATGGACTGACATCTAAGGATCAAAATGCTGGTCATACACCTAAGACTTCAAATGAGATCAGTTCAGCCATAACCACCAGTTTTTGTAAATTCATTTGAATTTTGAAACACCTTCTATATAAAAGGTCTGATTTCACCGTGAAGGCAGAGATAGATTTGTTGGGATTCCTCAGAGAGGCTACATGAAAACGCTTTTAAGGCAATCAGCAAAGGTTGCAAATGTCTGAATATTGGCTCATTGTTGAGGGGATCACTGCTCCATAATGATGTTTCTAGATAGTTACTGGTTTGGGTTAATGAATTTAATGATAATGGAAGTAGTCAGCAGTCACTAGTGGTCTTGCTGACTATATTGGAAGGTGTAACTGAAAGGAGACAAGGCAAGCAATTTACCATATATCATATTCATTTTCGTCTGTTATTTCATTGGAAATTGCATGTATATCATCTACCAGGGAAATGGATTGGATTTCCCTGCAATTTCCTAGTAAGGCACTAGAAACCCATAATCTGCGAACCCCTTTCGAGATTTTTCTGGGATATGCATTTCCATTCAGGGGCATTAACAGGGCCTTGTTGAACAGTCACATGTAGGTCTATATACTTAGATCTCCTTCATTCAAAGTTTTCTTTGGTAAGTATGCATTTCACATTGAAACTGGTTCACTAGATTGTGACCTCTATAGGTTCAGAATATGTGACACTCTTCCATTGCCATTTTAAGTGAAAGATGGATCTCATTCCACACTTTTCCTGCTGAAAGATCTGTTATGTGCATTAATTTGTCTCTTTTTTTCAATTACTAATTTCCTTATGTTCCTGAGGTTTTTCTATTAAAGTCATATCAATCGAACATTATTGTGGAGCTCTTTCATTTTATTTAATCTTTATTCTCATATTTGTATCTCTTGCTTGTTTTTCATTCATCTTTGCAGTTGGGAGATGTTCTGTGCAACTGATCTTGACGAAGATAGTTTGAGCTAAGTTTATGCTCTGATTTTGATTCAATAAGTGATCTTTGTTTGAAGTTTATCCTCAGCCAAGAGTCAAATGGAGCACACTTCTAACTTCTGCTCAACTTTTCAAGACTCTGAGCAGCACAATCAACAGAATCAAACCAGATACATATCTCCTCTTGTCAGTCGGGTTCGCGAACTACTATTCCGCCAGATGCTGGTGGGTGTAAACGATGGTCGTTTCTTTCTTGGCGTCTTCCATTGCATAGACGAGCAAGGGAATTTAATCCTCCAGGATGCAGTGGAGTATCGTAGCACCCGGCGATCATCTCCTTCTCCAATGGAACAGCGGTGTCTTGGCCTGATTCTCATTCCTTCCTCTTGTCGAACTTCCTGTCATGTGGATTGCTCCATTGATGAACAATTATCATTGTTATCCCTCAAAAAATAAAAACTAAAATTCCTTTTTGAGAACTCTTTAATGTATTGAAAAGTTGACTGATGGAACTCATGGCACCAGGGTTCTTCGGACGGAGAAATATCTCGTTTTTTCAGTGTAGAAGAAGCTTTGCTATACTCGTAGGCGGTGTCTGGTACAGACTTCAATTCTCAAGATTTAAACTGGGATATGGTGATCAGGGTGAACTGGAAATGGTACAAATGAGATAATATTTCTGGACAATCAAACCACTCCAAGCACCAATTTTTAAGCAGATGATACATGTTAGCGGTTTAGGAGGGTTTAGGGTTTAGGGAACCAGAAGTCTGTCTTGGGCCCACAGATCTGGTCCATTCGCTTCAATTTTAATATTCAAAGCGCTATCACGGCTCGTGAAAGACTAAAATACCCTAAACTTGGGCTTCCAATTTCGACCTACGAAACCCTAACTCTATAAGAGCCTGTGAGATATCCTGGTCGTAATTCTCACTACCTCGGAAGACAAAGGAAATCGGAGAACTTTCCTGCGGTCGTCAAAAGAAAGAAAGATGAGGGCTAAGGTTTGATCTTTACCTAAAACATGTGTTTGAATTTTTCTTGACGGAGAGTCGTTGATTTATTCTTCCGGCAGTTCTCTATAAGCTCTTTCCATCTTAACTATTGATGATAGTGGGTTAATTTTTGTTCTATTTATCGTTATGGACTGTGGTTTTTTCCTTTGATTAATGCTCCATTTGGGTATCTGGTGCAGTTTTATGTACTTGAGTTGTCTGAAGCTCTTGCAATGTACTAGTTTGTGATAAAGAGGAAAATAACTCTTTTTTTGTTAGATATTCAAAATAGAAAGTTTCTTTCTTGCATGCATTTCACACACAAAAAAAAGCGTTCATAGTTTTCTCGTATGCAAGGGTTATCTTTTCCGTGGTTGGTGAAGGTTTTTAGGTGAGACATGATGGGGCCTTTCCTGTTACTTTTATTTTACTAGACGGTGAGATTTTTTATTGAGGAAAAAGCGGTCGATATGGAGAAAGGAAAAGAAAAAATAGCGAAGTAAAAACAACAAGGACTGCTTGCTACTGCTGTGTTCAACTCGATGTTGAATTACTTAGGATTGGTTGTTTATTATTGTTTTCTGTTAGAATAATTATTTTTTAAAATAAGTTAAACTAGATTTTGGTAGGGATTTTATAATTTTTGTTGCGGCTAGGGATGACATTAAATCCTCCGTTTAAGTTGATTCGGTTAATGATGTTAAATACTGTTTAAATTTGTAAACAATGCTTCTGACAACCTCCTATTGTAGTGTCAAAAGTTGTTATAAGACTTAATTATTACATGCTGAACGAACTTCTTATCTTATCAGCCCTGTGCACGTCTTTGTGGAAGTAATTTGATTGCACATTCATGGCATATTCCGTTGAGAAAATATGCTTAAATATGTGTGAAATTGACTTTGTAGCGCTAGTGGTTCTTTATTTTCAGTGTCCTCATTCTTTTTCAGTAAACACATGTAAGGATTAATTTATTGGCTGTATGAATAAAATTTCAATTGAAACTTTTTCGTGAAAAATTGAATATTTTATCAAATCATGTATTCTGGTCTTTAGGTGTAATTTATGTGCTCACTGTTTTATTGAAATTTAACTAACCTCTCTTGTATGCTTTTTGGTTTAATGTGAAAGATATTGGAGATAGATGTGCTTCTCTCTTTCCTTTATTTTCTGGATAGAAGAAACGTGACTCTGTTATTATTTATCAACTTATTTTGATAAAATTTACTCTTTTTCATTTATCATTATCTTTCTTTTTTATATAAATTAGTTTGTGATTGGTTGTTAAGTGGCTGTTCAGTTTAATGAGTTATGGGTAATGAATAACGACTGTATTGCACAATTGGTTGAGCTTTATTATATGCCTCTTTGTTGGAAGTGTGATTATTTATTTTCTTCCATGTGAATAAGTGGACGTTGTTTAGTTAACTAGTCATTGCTTAAGACTCAGTACCGGTCATTGATAGCAAAGAATTATGACAACGTAATGGCAAAAATATGCAATGAATTGCAGTATCAATCATCAGATTTGTATTTAGAACTTGTGTTTTATTATATCAGACATGCCAAGGTACTAATACCTATACCATGACCTAAATGGAACAGGGAATTTTTATATTTTACTATTCTTTTTATCATCCATGTCTAAATGTAACAACCGTTTGGATTATCCCGTTACCTATGTTTTTGCCAGTTAGTTTTTTTTTTTTTTTTTTTTTTTGATGGGTTCTCTGTGCAGTGGAAGAAGAAGCGGATGAGGAGGCTCAAGAGGAAACGCCGAAAGATGAGGCAGAGATCTAAGTAAAAGTTCTGTTTGTAAGGGAGGATATGTTTTCTCCTAGTGCTGCTCACTGTGACAGGTAGAGGGGATTTTGGCTGGAGCCTCACTATCAGTCATTGGTGAAACTATCTATTAATTACTTGTTGTCTTTTAAGTCATTCAGTTCTATGATTAGAAACTATTACTTGTAATACTTTCATGATTAATGCTTCAATATGAACTTCTTTGTGGGATCCTTGTTTTATGTGAATGGTGTTGGTATTGCTTATTGTGGATGTTATCTACTTGACTGGCCTCGCAGGGCCCCCAAACAATTTTTTTTGAAACCGAACATTGATTTGGCATATTTTCTATAAAGCCTTTAAATATAAGGGTTGGATCAATCTTTCGACCTATTGCTACTCAAGTAATGGAAAGATTTGTATGTCGATAGATTGATAGATGCTAGTGCGACTGCAGTAGTTTAAGACTTCATCAGACAGGTCGGTCCCCTTGATACACATCCAGCCCTGACCAACATTTCCATCACCCTTACAGCTTTTCTGATTTTATTCGGCTTGCAGAGAACGTACATGAACTGGGTGCATGGTGAGACATCGGGTTTGCTACCCTTGTTTGTCATGTATTCATGGCTAGAATTTGTGAAAATCCTTTGGGGGGATTCTCTTTGGAGATATGGGATAAGAAATGAGTCTTTTTTTTGTTTGGTAATGCCTGGAGTTTTGAGTCAGAATTGGTGACACCGAGGGAAGAAAAGCTGCCACTGGCACCTCTTACTCCCGTTTTAACCGAATTAACTAGCCAAGCAATTCTCGCCAAGGAAGAATAAGTTTAACTTCGAATAAAAAATTGGAAGATATGCTAGTGAAACGAACCCTTGCGTCTTGAGGGAGCAGCAGGAAGATAAAAGACAGATAAACGAACCTGCCAATTATAAGGTTTTTCAAAGGAAAACCACCGAATAAACCAAGGAGAAAAAGAAGAAAGTGAAGGAAAACTTGATTCACGAAATACGAAGAGGAACTGCCCTCTTGCATCTTAAAGGTGTCTTTTTATGCCCATCTTTCAAATACAATTCTTTATTTCTTTCTCAAATCATAGTCTAGAGCTGCATTTTACACTTTCAGGTCTGTTGTCCAAGTACTAGTTAAAACAAGTAGGCAATAGGAAAATTGAGCATTTATTAGTCAGTACTTCTTCAATATGTGGAATTTCTATTTTAGGGAAGGGCAAGGCAGCCTAATGCTGTTCATCACTGAAAACCGAACTTATAAAACCTTAACACAAAAAGGTTGGTTCAAGGCAACTATAATGCTGCCGTCCAAAACATCATGTTTACCAAAATCAGTTAAGAGTCGAAATGAACAAATCAAGAAAACCCCATAGACGTCCATTGGACCAGAAACTCGATACACTTCGAAATTAATGTTTTTAAGTTTTTTTTTTACTATGATTTAGATCATATCCCAAGTTACCATCAGAGACGTTTAGCAGAGTAAAGAATAGTGTTTGCTGCAATTAGACTAGGGCTGCAGCCAGAGGAACCTATCTCTTCACAAGCCTGACTGCACGTATTTTTTTTAGATGGAGAGAGCATTTCGAATACCCTTTCAGCAGCTTCAACCTGCCTGTCGCGGAAGCTTTCATCAGTAATTACTTGGCTGCGAATACACAGACACAAGAGTTGAAACACATAGAAGCATTAATATTTCACTTCCCCTGATTAGTCCTCTGAAAATAAAATAGTATGAAATAAAGCTCTTAGAGTGCATTCAATTTTTTCAGATATGGAACATTGATACAGGCTAGTGAAGAACCAGACCTGAGAAATGATGCTAGATTCTTAGGTGTGCATGCCCCAAAAAGAGCCTCAGGAATAACAGCTGAATCCAAAAGAATATTAGGTAGTGAAATATGACGCAACTTTGTCTTATAACGGATGATCCATTCTGTCAAAAGATGAGCCCGATATGCAACAACACAAGGTAACCGTGCAAGCTGCAGTTCTAGTATAGCTGTACCAGATGTACTTAGTGCAGCTTGGCTTGCCTGCACAAAAATTAAAGTTAGATGTCAAGCAATAGGTGATGATGCTATGCCCAAGACACATACAGCATGGGCATATACATGGGGCACTTGAGCAACCAATGAAAAGGTCCTACCATGTGTAGGCCATGACAAGATTTTTTGACTACAGGTCATCACTACTCAAATGGGCCTTAGACTCTTTGGCCATCAGTTAACTAGAGTAACACATACTTAGTCATGTAGTTTTACAATGAATCCCATTTTAAAAGGACAAATTTTTGTATTGTGTTTGGACGTCAAAGAAAAAGAAGCATGAAAGGCAGAAGGATGAACCCTCCGCCAGTAGTAGGTGTCATCCATGACTGACCACTTCTGGTAGAATTTACAACCTAGACATGTTACATAGTAAACGAGTAAATGGACTAACAAGGAACTAAGAAACTGAAAAGTTGACTTACACTAAATGCATCATATTTTAAGTTCTGTGAAACTCCAGAAATTAAGAGAGTTTGGTAGCTCTGTTTCTGAATAGCTGTCTCAATGTAGTTCCTCACATCCCGGTTAGGTGCCACAGGGATAACAGTTGCCAACTTGGGGAAAGAGTGGTTTAAGATTTCCATGGCATTTAAGAATATGGGAAGCATACGTGTGACTTCTTGCAATCTGCTTCCAGGAAGTAATGTAATAACTGTTGCCCCTATTGAAACATGTACAACAAAATGCTAAGAGGAAAAGTTAAACCAGAGAGCAAATGTGAACCATAACAAGAGTATAATTAGTGAGGAGATGGAAATTGATCAGATCTTTAATTAAAATTTGTTCTCTTGTCTCTTCATTTTTAGGTTTATACTTCAACGTTCAAACAACTCAAATATTAGTAACCTTTTGGAAAGATTAATTTCTTTCCTTCGGCATCATTGAGTTAAGATTTGTTTTCAAATCTTTCTTCTGGAGCTACCTAATGCCTCTAAGTTAATGATTAGGGACTCTTCTATTTGGTTGACCGACATGGACCATGGTGTCCTTTAGTCTCCCACACTTGAAAATTGAAGTATATGGTATTTACATTTTCTGATAAACCTGAGGATGGATTACAACATATATACCAAAACACTCACACATACAGTAAGAAAAAAAGAATACAATTACATGGTTTCATCAAGGAGTTATTCACAAAAAAAAAAAAAAAAAAAAAAAATGGTTTCACTAAGGCACAGGAAAAATGACTTTTAAGTTAACAAATTTTAGTGAGATAACCTTTAATTTCATATTCAGCAGCTACATAAGAAGGCAGTTCCATTATCCGATTACCACAAATTTCTCCTCCTCCTCCATACTGCTGCAACTCAAAATCTGTTTAAAATTCCCTAAATTGCTTACTCTACATGTTAAATCAATTGCAACATAAAAAGATTCAATAGTCAGGTATTGCAAGATGATCGAGTGTACAAACATCTAACATCTAGCATGCACATACATATTGCCTGACCACGCAGCAGTTACTCAGCTTGTGATATCACCAAAAGTTCTCAACCATCAAAGGGACCCAAAAAAAGTCACATTTTGTCATGCTTGTGATAATTTCCCAACATAAGATTTTGGTATTACCTGAAGTTATCCCATGTTTACTTCGGAAGCTTTCACTATTCCCTTGAATCTTCCATTTATTTGGTCCTGGATCCCTTTCCTACGAATTGATTTTGTTATGAAAGTTATAAAACATATCTGTCCATGGAGAATACATGCATACATGCTTACTTGTGAGTGAATCAACTAATTGGTAAAGAAGTAAAAATTGATGTGACCAGTTGCATGTTTATGCAACTGAATTAAGTAAACATTTTTAAGGTTTATTCAGATGTGGGACAAAAAGGAGATTTGATTGAACAGCAGAAACAGCTAGTTCAGGGAGGGGCACAATTTTCCAGGAACAGCCTCCACCACGGCTAAAGTAATTCAGAAAAATAAACTCCATAACATTCAGATAAGCTCCAGATTGCAAATCCGTCCTGAGAAAAAAAAATTCATAATCATGGAGAGAAGCTCATACCAAATTCATGTTTAAAACATCTTCCAGTATTGGGTGACCAACAAATGTTGCAGCCAACCCATTTGAGCAGCAAACTTCCTCTTCCAATGGAAGAATGCATAACAAATGGTCCACAAATCCACGTAACCCTTTAAGCCTAACTTCTCCCCCTTTCCATGCCCAAAAGGATGGTGCAACATAATGGACATGAACGGGACCACCAAGACCTAGTTGGTTACATCTAGCTGCAAGAAGGGAAAAACACCTGAGCATGGTGAACTATTTATCCAAAGATGATATGTTGGACTGATAATATAACCAAGAAAATCATATAGAAGTACAAGAGAGTAAGACAACTAAAAAGAGAGTGAAGGGTTTGAAAGCTACCTCTTAACAGCCGTAGAAAACGGAAAGAGAATCCTTTTGAGTCAACAGTCACAACAACATGAGGTTGAAATGAGACTGCAGCTTCTGCTGTTCTCTTTATATTTATCTGTCACACATTGCAATAAACTGCAATATCAATTAGTTGACTACAACTTAAGAAAAAGTAATGGCAAGTTGTGCTTCTGAGAGCTCACCCTCATTTTGTTGAGATGTGGCAATAGTTCCCAGATTCCCATTACAGAAATATCTTCCATGGGGAATAGGGATTGCAATCCTTCGTTGAACATCAGGTCCCTGGTAAGAATATAGTTTTCTAGTGTCTAAAAGCCAAAGGAAAAGCACTGAAATGATAATATCAACAGTTTTTGCATCAATTAGTATGTCACAGAAGAGCATTAGTTATAACCTTATTAAAATCCGTGCATATGGACCATATTTGTGCTGGAAAAATAAAACCTTCTTCATACACAGCAAAGATTTCTCCTCCTAGTTGCTAATATGAATGGGAAGTAGTTTATTCGACAGGGTCACTCAAGCTCAACTACGACAGTAACTCAAGAGAAGCCCCGGGCCAGCAGGTGTGGGAGAAAGCATTAAGAGTCGATGTGGGCACCATTCTCCTAGTTAATTCATCCGAGTTTATTCAGGTCCTATTGGCAGAAGTGAGGAATATGAAGTATTTTATGTGAAATTAGTGAATCCATCAGAGCACAACATTTTCTTTAGTTTCCAATAATAGAGACTTAGATAAGTGATTGGTAAATAAGACATTCTTGTCCACCATTAAATGAAGAGAACGAAAATAGAGAAGTTGACTACGGAAAAGCAAAAGCAAGTTAAAAACAACTTCAAGGCCCTGTATGTTCTGCAGCTGAGATGCACTACCCAGTCTACACGAGAAAACTAGCAATCGGGGGCTCTCATTCCACACTCGAGATTTTTCTTTTTCTTTTTCCCACTATCAGTCAGTGTAAAGAAGCAAATTGTAGAACTCCACCACACATCTAAAAGTAATATCTCATTTTTTTCATAACTAGTCGTTGCAACAGGGGTATGACACTGCACAAAATCTTGGATATATCCCATTCAGAAAGCTTCAACAGAAATATTAAGTTTCACCTTCAACGTCGCCCATCAGGACAAATTCAAACTAGAAGCTAACAATAAAATCAGAAACCTAGAAACAACTACCTCATCTACTCACATTTGAGTCATACAAGCAAAAAATAGCTGCCAAGCGATTCACTATGCCGACGGGGACATGAATCGATCTTCGTCCGCAGCGCTATTAGTTTGAAGGAAGTAACATAAACTATAAATATTACTCGGTACAACCAAAAGAAAGGATCACATACCCTCCAACACCAGCGAAACGAACAGGTAAAGGAGAAATCTGTTTGAGAGAAGCCATGAGACGAGAAGCAATGGAATCTCCAGACACTTCCCCTGCTACCATGAACACTCGGAGCTCGCCGTCCTTTCCTGCCACGTCTATGACTCTGGTTAAAGATGAAAAGGATCTCCATTGGTTACAGAATAAAGCACTGGGGGCAAAATTTCTCAGCGTCCTCAAGATCATTTTCCTCCCTATGCTTGCCACCTCGTCCTCGCTTCGAACCGGAAAATGAGGGCGGAACAAAGATTTGAGGAAGGCTCCGTTAACGTTTTTATAAATTTTATTAGTCTTAAGATTTACTCACTGCATTAGCAACATTAATTGGAGTAATTAATACTTATCCATAAAAAAAAAAAAAATGAAATACAGAATTAATCTTTTTCACTTTTCTCTTTGTAATACTGAATTGTATTTTTTTTTTTCTTTGTTCCATGCATCAAACTGGTTCTTGCTAGAGGATTAAAGAGAATAAAAAAATCAAAAGTCATGGTAAAAAAGAAAATGGGTATCCATAATTTGCAATATGGATGGAAGGAGATGGAGATAGCACATTTTGACCCTTTTTACATGATTATTAATTAAAAAAAATTGTTACCAAATTAATTGTTTAAGGGAAAACATTACAACAAAAGACAATAAAAAATCATACAATACCATGCATTTATATAATAATACCTTTATATGGTAAGAGGGTAAACAGGTATGGAATAAGTATTATTCGATTATGTTTCATTTAGCAAATAGGTAAACGGGTAAAATTGTCTGATTACAATATACGTATTTGTTGCTATGACTGCATGTTTAGATTTGTATGAATGAAGAGGTGTAATAAAATTTCAAAAAATAAAAATAAAAATTCTAAAATTCCTGTATATTGCTTGTAAACTCTTCATTCCACGGTTCACTCGCCGGTCGAAAGGTTTCCTGACTTCGTGATAAGCGTTCTGACTTATCTGCAGTAAGAGTCAATGACTGACAATGCCCACCGTTTAAAGGTGCACCTGTCTTGAGTCGCCTTATCCTCGCAAGAGCCGAAGAGTATAAAGGTGAACTGTTGTGGGTATCAGATGAAAGAGTGTCCTGTGAGGGTTGGAAGATATGACCATGGCGTTCCTTCATTTATCCGTAGTTGGCTGGAATATTTCTTCATTTCCTTGCCAGAAGAGTTACCTCCGGAGGAGAAGAAAACACCCTTTTGCCAAGCCTGCCGTGTCTTGCATCTTGGAAGGCACTCACCTTGTAGAAGCCGCCAGACATACAGTAAGTTTGTGGCATTGGATTACATTGTTTGGATTGGAGCTGAATGAGAATGTGGGCTTTCACCAAAACTTTGCAAAAAATTCAATTACTCAACTGTTTAATTATTTTTTGAATTATACGAGTTTTGGGGTGGGGTCGTTGTCTTCTGGCGGTGCAACCCGTTGCCAATGCATTTATCGAAAATTTCACAATTATTTGTGATCATAGAGTAGGAAATAAGAAAGCAAGTAGAAATGGAAAAAGAACAACTAACTGGCTTGTAAACAATGAGCAACATATATTTTTCTCTTCTACTCATTGGATAGTATTTGGAAGTCAATAAAACTGGTTGTTGCAACCAATGCCATAAACTCTTGCATTCGATTCAGACAGTTATAAGCAGGATCTTAAGTATTTTGTAATTTAGACATTTCTATCTGTAGAATGATTGGCAGATTGACAGTGGTAATGAGTTTGGTTATTCAAAATGTGTGCCACTTGCAATTGCTCTTGGAGATAGCTGATTTATCCTGGCCAGAGTGACTACTGCATTCTTATGCATTTTGTAATTTGGAAATTTTTAGCGCAAGAATGATTGACAGATTGACAGTAGTAGCTCTTGCAGATAGCTGATTTATCCTGTCTACTGTGACCACCCTCCCATACATTACCCAAGGCCTACGTTAAACCATTTCCCTGCTTCTGTTTGCCCAAGTAAATAAAGGGGTCTGAATTGTTGCTTCGATGTTGCTGCTTTGTATCTGGGGCTCATGCTGTTCAGGGACAGCAGATTTTTATGAATTGATCATCCAGTTTTCTTAACTTGGGGGTTGCTTTTGCTTACAACTTTTTATCGCCTGATTTGTTTAACTGTGTATTACACATTTCTATCTAAAATGATAAGAGCTCTGCCTAATAGTTCAACATTTACTTCTAACTGATGCTTTGGGAAGTTTCTAGGTTGATACTTATGTCAAAAGTGGCATGGTGGTGGGGTTGGGATCTGGTCGAGCTTCTTGCTTGGTCATAGAGTATTTGGGCCGACAGCTTCGAGAAGGCAAACTAACTGATATTCTCGGTATCCCAATGTGTGTCTCTTCTATCCCTTCAGGGTTTTCTTGCTTCTTTATCACACACTAGTGTCTAGTACACTGGCCTATGAGGTTCCGTAGTCTGGCAAGTTTTAATGTGCAATCTATTGCTGCAGGTCAGTGTCAAGTGCAAGCGAAGCAGCAAAAGCTGGAATCCCACTAGATCAATATCCAAATAGTCTGCAAGTGTGCTCTGATTCTTGTTGTCCAATTACTTGGTTCCATTTGTTTTCGGGTTTGTGAGTATTACATATTTTTAGACCATTACCATGAGGATAACCATTTATTATGAATCATACCTTCAGTTGATTATTCTAAAACTACTGGATGTTGCATGTCCTAATTTTTTGTTTTTTGTTTTTTTTTTTGTTTTGGCGTGTGTGTGTGTGTGTGTGTTTGTGTGTGTGTGTGTGTGTGTGTGTGTTGTCTTATAGATTGATTTTGCATTTGATGATGCTGATGTTATAGAGGAAGGAACACTCACTGCTGTAATTGGTCGGAGAAAATTAGAAGGAGGGGAATCCATTATTCAGGAGAAGGTGAATAAGAAGTCTTTTTTCTGTTTTGGTCCCTATATAACTACCCATACAACTTGACATTAACACTACACTAGGTTTGCCCCACTTTTGATTTTTAGATATGCTTCATAACAACATTACCTGGCTTGTTTGAAATTTTTACTGCAATTGAATAAAGTTCTAATGATGAATTGAGTGGTTTCCATTTTGCAGCATATAGTAAAGGTGGCTAGTAAGCTTGCTTTCATCACTTCTGCGAAGCAATATACTAAGAATCCAGATGGTTCCATCCCTGTCTTGGTTAATACTGTTAGTTTTTTAGCACTCTCCTGTTGTCTCTAGATCTTTTTTCAGGAACGTTCTTTGTGGGTTTTTGATTATGTACTCATTTTTTAGGGTAACTGGATGGAAACTGCTGAAGAAATAGATGACCTTTTCTTAGGAGATGCCGAGGTCTGCTTTTTTCATTACTTATAACTATTCAGTATGCTAACTATAACTACTTATCATAGAATTTACAATTTTCTTGGTGTTGCATAAAGCAACTCTCAACATTGACGGCAATGGAAACAGGTAATGAAATATCTACATGGTGGAGGATTAGACATCTATATTATGAGTTTTTAAATTTATTAAAACCTGTTAGAAAAAAATCCATGGGTATTTTTGTCATTTTATCACCTCTGTGGTTAATTTTATTTATGTAATCTTATTCTACATGTTAAATTATATTAAGGAGTTTGATGTTTATTAAGTGTATAGGGACATTGTTGTAATTTGTAACTCAAAACAGTTATTTAAGATGTCTGGGAATTCGTGAACAAATCCCAAGGAAGCCTTTTCAGGCTCTTTAGAAAAATTTCCTTTTTCTCAATTTTCTCCTATTCCTTCACCCAAATCTTGATTTTTACAAAACAGGTGAGAAATAATTCTTTTCCTGTTTTGTGTTTTTTCAAAGGTGTGGAGGAGACCAGCTTGGGGATACGCAGGTCCGACAGGAGGTGACTTTCCATTGGTTACAAGAGAGGGACACAATGTTCTTGATCTTATATTCACATCTCCTATCCAGAACCTCAGTGAGTCAATACTCTTAAGAAAAATCTCTTATTCATTGAATATCCATCTGCAAAAATAAACAGATTACACATTTAAATATTCCATAAAATATCATTTACCAATTGCAAGTTGATGTTTCACATTTAAATCTCATGGACTAAACACTGAAAAGTGGTTCCAATAATCAGTTTGCACAAGTTCAATATTTGGTGCCGTCGATGTCATATATAGCTTGTGGAATTTCATACTTCCCATTCTAATTCCTTGATCCTAATGTGTTCTGCAACTTGTGGTGAGCTGCAGTTCAAGTAGCTGAAAGCCTTGATGAAATTGATGGTGTTGTGGATCATGGAGTGGTTTCTGGTGTTCCGTAAGTTTTTCTACCCTATGCTACAATAATTGATGGGATATGTTAAATAGGGAAGGTCAAGAAACCAGAGATTGACATAGGGCTACCATCTATGCACCTCTTGTCTTGCTTTTCTGGACTATCATTTCCCTTTAATTCATTCATATTCTGATATCTATCTTGTTGACATAAAAAAACTGCAGCTGCACGGCTATTATTGCTTCAGAAGACGGTGTTCAGATTGTTGATAATTTGTTTCAATTGTAAAGAAGGGACTCTTCCATTGAAAACCAACAATATCAATATGTTTTAGTTAAGATGTCAGGTCTTGGTGCTAATCTTATGGTAGTTTTGAAGTTTAGCTCGATCCACATCTAGTCATTTTTTTCAACTGTGCATCAAAGCCTATTTGAGATGTTTGATGACAGGTGTGACGGAAGTTGGAAATCCTATTTACTTGAAAGTCTTGTGCATTTTGTGCATTATTATGAGGTATACATGCATGATCTTTGAATCAGATCTCATCCTTTGGTCACTTTCAGTTGTGACTCTTATGCAAGGCACTGGTTCTGAGCTTGATTGCCGAGAACAAAGCTCATTTTTCTTACCTTTCCACTTACAGCCACGTTTGTTTTCATTTACTGTTTACATACACACTTAGGTGTCATTTTGTCTGACCAAGTTGTAACTTTAGAGCTTGAAGGAGGGAAGTCACTGGTTGTTGTTGAACTGGCTTGATGCAATGAAAGCTGCTGTCCATTATGTAATAATTAAAATATTGAGCACAGTTACCAATTGGTGAACTTTACAACAGCATGGAGAATTTTTTTTATCTAATTTGCTCTTAAATGATCTGGAACTTCTAAATAATTTGTATCACCATCTTCCTGGTAGGTTGTCCACTGCATGCTTCGGATGGTATCTAACTGATTGTGTCGGATGAAATTATTGGAAAGAATTTCAGTTTGTGCAGTCGGAAACCAGAGGTTCAGGCTCACTTTCCAGTTCCGGAGAAGGTGTCCTGGTCCCTCCAAAAAAAAAAATAGCAAGGTGAAGAGAATGGTTACAAAGGAGGAAAACCCACCAAAAACAGTGAACTGTGCAAAGGCAGATAGCCATGAAATTTCATGCATTTCCGACAAGAATTATGTAATACATGTCAAATTTAAACTAAGGGCATACAAAATTCACACTGAACTACCATGAAAATTTTGCACAGATACAAAATAACTCAGGTTTCATAAAAGCGTTGGAGGACCTATCTTAGGGGAGGGGAAGCTTCATGAGGAGCGTTAGAAGCTTCATAAAAGCGTTAGAAGCAGCTATAACTACAGATTCCTTGACTTTAGCCAGGAGTGGCAAAAATGAACCAATACTGAGAAGTGATGGAAACGTGCCTGGAAATTGGTGAAATGCTTAACAGTGGTAAGGTAAGGAACGAGGTAAGGTTGTACTTGAAGAAACTTGGACGAAGACGAGTATACTAGGAGCAACAAACATATGATATTTTTCCTACCTAGTTCTAACAGAGTTCCATTTGGTTGTACTAAACCTGATTATCACTTCTCTCGGTCTTGGTTTTATATTTTTCTCATTTGTTGTTCTTTTGTGATCATCAAAATGAGCCAGAAACAGTGAAATAGATACAACTATCTTATACAAAATTTCCGACTCCGAATGTACAGGATAGAGAAAAGGTTTGCGTGCTTGAAGAAATTCGCAACCTATTTTGTATCTAATCTTAGCTTCCCTTTGACATTGACAAAGAAATATATCCAAGAAGTTGAACCAACTATCACACAGAACAGAAGCAACCCCAAATGCAGCAATTTCTGCTCCTCTCTCTCTCTCTCTCTATAAAAACGCATCAAATCTCCTCCTCTCAATACCCACTAAGCAATATCTTCTTCCTCCTCAGCCATTCTCAAGCTCTTTTCACCCATCAATCATGGCGTCTAGCCACCCCAGCTCTTTCTTCTCACTGCTCATCACCTTCTTGTTAGTGAGCCAACACTCATGCCTCCCAGCTCGCCGACTGTTAGACACTGCAGCTCCACCACCCGCCTTGTCCATCCCCACCTTACCCAAGCCTACGTTGCCACCAGTCCCAGCAATCCCGTCACTGCCAAAACCGACACAGCCGGTGGTGCCGCCGATGCCGGCATTACCCATTCCCACCATCCCAACGCTGCCGAAGGTCACGTTGCCGCCAGTGTCTTCCATTCCAAACATCCCTTCTTTCCCCACCATTCCTTCCATTCCAAACATCCCTTCTATTTCCTCCATTCCTTCCTTTCCAACCATCCCCTCGATCCCCAGCATTCCTTCCATTCCATCAATCCCAAAGATCCCTTTCTTCTCCCCTCCCCCCAGCCGTTGATAGACCAGTGTGTACAGTAATTTTACGTTAGTTCCTGCTTATCTATGTATCTGTACTGTCTTTGAAGGGCTTTGTTTGTATTTCACAGTTAATGGTGTTATGGTGGGAACCTTGCAGATTGTAATATTATTGAGTTTTTATGGCGTTAAAGATTATTATGATACATGATACTGTGAATGGTTGCATGGAGTCTTTGGCTTGTTCTTGGCTTAACCCGTTCAAAAAATGGGAAAAATTAATACTAAAAATTTGTCAGGAGTAAGAAGTCCTCATTAACAACGGCTTCCGAGATAATCCAAGAGACCAGATAAAATTAAGCTTCTACTCAAGGGGTTTGTTAGAACACTCGACCTTGTTCAAACATTCTTCAAATCTCCCAAATATTTTGTCCATGTATTGTGTTTGAACATCTCAATTCACACAATGTTCGAACAATATTGCCCTTGTCATGTTATTGGCACATATCAAGTAATTCAATTTCCGATAGTATCGATTGATACAACCCCCTATATCGGTTTGTATTGACTAATAAGGGGTGTTATAGTATCTCAAAATTTGATACATTTTGAGTACCCGATACATATTGGTGATAAAAATAACCATGGTTCAAACATCATCTTTGTTCGAACATTCTCTTTTTCGACCAAATCCTTTGTTAGTTCACTTTGTTCAAATTTTGCCTTTATTCAGACAATTTTCTTCTTATTAGAATACAACAAAATTTTATGTTGAGCCACTTTATTGTTCGAACATTTTCTTCTTAATTATTCAAATAGTTTCATTTGTCTCCTTCTCTTCCCATGCATCTCAAGCTTGCTTTGCTGATTCGGCGTGGTCTACCTGACCTGGATTTGCCACGTCATCTTTATTGTCAATATTTTCCTTTGCAGTTTCCGCAAATTAAATCTCTATCTTCGAAACTAACGACAGCCATCAACGGAGGAACCGAAGTCCGGCAGTGGAGACTTCTCCACCAATTCACCGGAAGATCTGAAATCCTTTTACTCGGATCCCCTTTCTTCTTTTTCGTTCCTTTGCATTTCTTCCCATCCATATTTCATAGAAATCGAAAATGATCCAGCAATCTCTCCACAATGCCGCACTGTCTTTTGTGCCAATTTCTTCTGTCAAGCCAGGAAATGGTATTTTCAGCTATCGCCCTGTCATTCGCTCGGAAGCCGTCGATTCTTCGAACCAAACCGAGTCGAACCCTCTGCAGTCGTCGAAATTGTTCGAGTCTAAGGCGGTCAGCTTGACGAGCCCCTACCCCGGTGGTCTTGGGCCCTATACTGGTCGAGATCCGAATGTCAAGAAACCGGATTGGTTGCGGCAGAAAGCGCCGCAAGGGGAAAGGTATCAGCAAGTGAAGGAGCAATTGTCTCAGTTGAAGTTGAACACAGTTTGTGAAGAAGCACAATGTCCCAACATCGGAGAGGTATAACTTTGTGTTTCTTTCTTTCTTTGATTTTTCTTTCTTCTCCCAGTCCTGTCGTCTTTGGAAGTTTCAGTTGGTTCTCTGCAGTGTCAGCTTGCCATTTATATTCAGTTGGTTCGTTTGAATTTTCGCGTGATTCTCAGCGTTCGGTTTTGTGTGGTAAATTTGATTTGATTTTCCTTTTTTTTTTTTCCCAAGCGTTTTATACTTAACACTGATCTAGCTAGCTGCAGTTTCGATGGAGTTTGACGGGTTTTAAGGTAGAGCTTGGGCGATGAAAGAAAGCCAATGTCCATCTTTTCTAATTACAATATCATTTAGTTGAATTACATTATCGTACTTGATATGCGGCAACTAAAGTTTAGGTAGAGTCTAATAATTCTGTGAAAGCACGGTCTGAAACTCGAGAATTTCGCTGCCTGATTTTATTTATGTGGTTTTGGTGCAGTGTTGGAATGGCGGTGGAGGTGATGGTATTGCTACTGCTACAATCATGCTTCTAGGTGATACTTGCACACGTGGCTGCCGTTTCTGTGCCGTGAAAACCAGCAAAAACCCAGCCCCTCCTGACCGAATGGAGCCAGAGAACACTGCCAAGGCAATTGCAAGCTGGGGGTATGCTTTCAAGAATTCAATTTCAAACTAATGGAAACATTTTCTGCTGTTCTTCCACCAGTAGAGGTTATAACGTATTTGAATAAACCATAAAAGTTTCTACATAAAATCTATTCCTTTTTTTTGGTCAAATTTCAATAAGGGGAAGTGGCAAATACTCATTCCACCCTAAGAGTCATTGCTGTATGGACAACCCTCACTGCAATATTTCAAGCTGGAGGGAGTTTGGAAGGTCTATGATCAGTGTGCCCTTTTGGACCCACAATATCAATCCACTAATATTGGAGAGTTCGATGATAAATTGCACATCTGTGTTCCAAAGCTGGCTGGTAACATTTGGGCAGTTCTCATGACCTCTTTGATATTTTGGTTGAAGACCCAGATTCTGCTCTGTTCTTCCCATTCTAGTACTTATGTAGTGCATTCATCAATGAAGTGGTTTTTCTTTGGACTTTTTGGAAAGAGTCCCATTGTTGTGAAGTATGGGATCCAAGTTTGCCTCTGTGCCAGGTAGTAATGAAAAAAAAGATGAAGTGGATATGCTTTTGCAGGAGATAGCAATGAGCAAGCCAAGGCCAAGGTGTCTTAATTCTGTAAGTGGTCCAACTCAGTGAATGTTAGGTGAAGGACATCCAGAATAGCCAGTTGGGTGAAGCTACTAGTTAGTGGCTTTGAGTCTGTACTACATTCTTGATCTATCTCAGATTTCAGTTTTTAGGTCTGATTGTCATGAGGTCAGATGAGCCTAAACTTTGGCTAGCGGAACTCCCGCGAAGGCCTACCTTCAATCCGTCAAAGGTAGTACAGCCTCTCGCCCCTTAGATCAACGTTGCAAACTCCTTCCTCTCAAGTGAAGTATGAGTAATAAAAAGGTAGAAAGACAATGGAATTGGGAGAGAAAGTAACCTTGTATTAATGCTATAAAAGATTACAAGGAGTGGCCGTCCAAGGTGAACTCGCACAGTCTTCCTCCTTGGTGTCTGGCCACACCATGGCTTCGTCCTCTGTCTCACTGATGCACAATTTAACAATCACTTGAGAAATGGTTGAGAACTGTTGAAAATTTTTTAAAGTATCCTTTTTGGCTGTCAAAAAAGTGTACTAAAATGCATGCTTTTTCTGCATTGGCTATTTGATGTAATAGCTCCCTCATTTGTTATCTTTGTTTTCTATGATTTGGTAGTGTGGACTACATTGTATTGACCAGTGTGGATCGTGACGACCTACCAGATGGTGGCAGTGGCCATTTTGCTGATACTGTTAAAGCTTTAAAGGTTTATAGATCTTAAGCTGAGTTGACTCCAAAGAACTCATTTGACAGGGGTTTACTGGCAAGTTCCCAATGTAAATTGACTCCTTGATGTTCACTGTGCAGCGCATGAAGCCCGAGATCCTGGTCGAGTGCTTAACTTCTGATTTCCGAGGTGATCTCGAGGCTGTAACATCTTTGGTCCATTCTGGGCTTGATGTGTTTGCTCACAACATAGAGACTGTAAAAAGACTTCAGCGTATTGTTAGAGATCCCCGAGCAGGGTAAGGAAGCATACTTTTTATTCTTTTAGCTAAATGATCTTTATTGGTAATAATTGTGACTTGGGTCTTTGGCTGTGGTCACAAGGGAGGTTTCTAGTGTGAGGTTTTGGGTTCAAGTCCCACCAAGGGTAATGGGTGTGTGTGAGTGTGTAGTCAAGGTAAAAAAAAATGCTAATATTTAGAAAATAATATTTATATATTAAAGCGACTTTGACACAAATTCATTAAAAAAAAATGTATTCTGATATGCTTACTGGATCCAGTCAACAGTTGTTGAGTGAAAGAATTGTAAAGTTGGATAAATAATCTTGTGTCCTCTACTAGTAAGGCCTGTAGATTTGTGGAGGGTGCAGCTACGTAACTAATGCATGTGTAGAATATATTTTCTTTGGAGCCTTCCCCAGCCTTCCTTTTATATGTCCTAAGGCAATGACTTTGTCTTTGGCTTATTGAAATAGGTATGAGCAGAGTTTATCTGTTCTAAAACATGCTAAGCTCTACCAAGAGGGAATGATAACAAAATCTTCTATCATGGTCGGCCTTGGAGAGTCAGATGAAGAGGTGAAACAGACAATGGCTGATTTGCGAGCCATAAATGTTGATATTCTCACTCTAGGACAGTACTTACAGGTGCTAGAAACAATCTTTGTGGTAGACAGTCCTGAAGTCTATGTTTTCTCTATTAGCTCCTATTGTCATGAAGACTTACATGACTGCTTTATTGCAGCCGACTCCGCTCCACTTGACAGTAAAAGAATATGTGACTCCTGAAAAGTTTGACTTCTGGAAGAAGTATGGAGAGTCAATCGGTTTCCGATATGTTGCCAGTGGACCTCTGGTAAATTCTTAGGGATTCTTCGTGAAATGTTGTTTATTTTATTTGTGTCCTGCAAATTAATATGAACTTCTCAGCCTAGGCTGTTGCTTAATGGGGTCTCTCTTATGGATGAGCCTTTTTAGGTTCGATCTTCTTATAGGGCAGGAGAGCTGTTTGTGCAGACAATGGTGAAAGAAGAAAGAGCTAAATTTGCATCTGGAAGATTCAACTCAGCTTTCTTAGATGATGAGATGTAAAGGATTTCCACAATGCCTCTGGTCTTGCTCCCATCAAATTTACCCAGTTTCTGTATCTGTGGTAGCTTTTTGGCAGTTCTGGAAGCAGGCTTGGTGTTCCAGGTGGATGTGGAATTTTTTTCTAAAAAAGCAATGTACATTTCAATAGAATGATGTTAGTGAGGGCATGATTATTGATACTCAGTGAGGATTTTATAGTCATTTTGATGTAACTTTTTTATATTTCATGGGTGATATTGTTCTCTTTTTTGTTTGACAACTTTTCATTCTTGTAAACACCTTTATGATTTTAGTTAAGTTATTGAACTAAAGTTATCAGAATGATCCTGAGAGAGAAATGCTTGAAGAACTGGACATTTTTAAAATAGTGCAATGGAATTCAGAAATGAAAATCAAAGAAAAAGTATTTTTATTAAATATTTTAATATTTCTAATAATATTAAATTATATTTATTTAGACAATAATTTAATAGTAATATTAAGAAATATAATAATTAATTATATTTATTATTTAGTGTAATTAGAACATACACACCAAAGTAGAAATCGGTATATCTTCCTTATTTAATTAGTAGTAAATATTTTAGTAGGAATAATAAAATTTAAATTAATAAATATAAAAACTTAATTCAAAAAGTAAATAATTAAACAATTAGAAGTAATAGATATTATTAATCAGGAAATTTTTAATTAGAGTAAGTAAGAAGTAATAATGTTAAATAATAATGCTAATAGTAGATAAATTATGAAATATAGTATTAAAAATAAAATATTGCGTATCAAGTATTTAATTAGAAAAAGTATATTATTATATAATACTTATCTAAAAAATACTAATAAATTACCTATATAAAAAAATATGTAATCAAATATAAAATAAGTTGAGTCCAATTTTCTTGCCAGTCTCCCCGAATTGCCATGTCTGAAGTCCCTATTACAGGTGACATAAACCTGATCTTCAAGTGCTATTTTCAAGAGTGCCATTGGTAACTATGCTCACCTACTACGTTTCTACCATGGCAGATACAGTCAAAGAGGGGAAAACCATCGTAAGAATGCCAAAGGCCAAACCAAAAGAGGCTTGTTTCATTGGTCCCTCGATTAACAATGTGCAAGTTGAAGGAAGTAGCTGCTAGTGTTTGTTTCTCTTCTCCATTTATTGTACACGATCCAAAATCTACAGCGTCCATTGCCATCATCAAAATGCGTCGGAAGTTCGGAACCATATTCGAGAATCATCTGGGAAGATACAGTTGCTGATTTACAATCCCATTTTCTATATTAAAAATTGAAAACAGTCGTCGTTCGCTCTGCTGGTAAAAGAAATCCAGGTACCCACTTTTACCTGAATGCTTCGGGGAGAAGGGGAGCACTCCCCACATGAGCTTTTTGCATTACATGATACATCTACATTGATAATTCACATTTACTTTTCCGTCACAGATGACAGAATAGATGCAAAAAAATGATAAAAAGACAATCACATCCCCTTGAATCTCCCATAAAAAGAGTTGTTTTCCTCCACGCCAAGACAACTCCATGCTACCTGCAAAAAACAATCCATCTCCCTTCTACACATGGCCTCAAAGAAAAGCTTCTTATATCCCTTATATTCTTTTCCTCATCTTTTCTCTTACTTCCATTGCAGAACTAACCTACTTTGAAAATATTAATGTGCACAATATAGACAGAGAAAGAAAAGCTTTTTTTGTGAGGGTTTGGTCTCTGCCGCTCTATATTTCTCTGTTCATTATCTATGGATATTTCTCTGATGGATTTCACATATGGGTATTGGCGCTTTTGACCCGAAATCGGCTCCTTAATAAAATCGCCATCTGGGGGTTTTCCAAATCTGTATTTTTTGTAATTTTCGGGCGATTTCCGAGTGGGGGTTTAGATCCGCGGAATCCCCACAATCGGATGCCTTTGTTTCAGGTTAGAAATCTCTGTTGAATATCTGCTCTCTTTCCCCTCTTTTAATTGTCTTGGTGGGGGCATCTTTATTTGTGATTGTTTTCATATGGATGTTAGCCCCTTGACTGATTGTAGGTTCCTTGCCATCAGTAAACGTTTGCAATTTAAATTGACCAATGAGAGTCTTTTATTTTGTGAAGAATCATTTTTGAAGCAGGGCCTTTTCTTGTCGGCAATGTCTTTTGCTGTCATCTTCTTATTTCACTAGAGGAAAAGAATAAATCTGTTAGTCTTAGCCTTGCGGCTTACAGTATGAGACTTGTATTTGCAAATAATATCTTTGTTACAAAAGCTGAAAACAGTCGCATGCGTAAATGGCACTTCTTGCAAAGGCAAAAAAAAAAGGTGCTAGACTGCCATGTTGAGCTGCTACCAATGTATGTTGGATTTTGGATTTGTTTTTGTCCAGGTTCTTTCTTATTAACCGATGCCTTGTGGGTTGGGAAGGATTATTGCTGCCTTGCTGACCCATTTTTAAGTTCTTTTGGCAGATTAATCATAAGTAGGTATCTCATTGTTGCAATAAAGTTTCTTCCCATGTGAACTCTGTGTCGTTGACACATTTTCTTGGGATGACTTTAACTAATGTTTGAAGCACATTGAGTTAGTCAGCATTCTGTAATCCACACTGAGTTCTAGTGATACTTGTAAGTTCATGAGTTGCTGATAGCTGTATTCTCTCCTCCTACTTAATAATATCTCTCATATTTTCAAAAGAAAATACCAGAGTAGCTGATAACTGGCCATAGCCAACAATTTAGTTCTTTCTTTGCTTGATTCTGTAAAACTTTTGTGTAGTCTTGCTATAGTTTAATAAAGCAGAGAAGTGAAAGTTAGGATTCTTGCATACTTACCCCTTCAGTTTGATTGAAGAGTTTAAACCTCCTTCTTACTCTTGACAAGTCAAGCCTTATAATATTTTTATTTTTTTATTTTTATTTTTTATGGCAGTCAAGATGCATCCTGAAGATCATTAATGTTTCGTTGTGTTCATAATTTTATCCTTCTTTCATAACTTTTTGCAGAAAATCACTGTGATTCTTGTTCATTGGGAGGCATGTTAGAGAAACTCATTCGCCATTTAGCAGTTGGGCATTCTTCTTTGGTTGTGTGGAATATATGGGCTGAACTGGGCATTTCATGGGAGGTGTAGAGGACCATGAGCCACACTCGAAACGTGTAAAAGTGTCCTCAGAAGAATTGAGCCTCTCAGACAACAGTTTTTTCACTGGGCCAACCACCTGCTCTTTGGGAGACTCAATGGCAAGGCCACTACCTTCCCAAGGAGATGAAGAGATGGTTGGTTCTAAAGGAGTTATCAAAAGAGTCGAGTTTGTCAGGATTATTACTAAGGCCCTTTATTCTCTTGGCTATGAAAAAAGTGGGAAACTTTTAGAAGAGGAATCTGGGATTCCTTTACACTCATCCAGGGTCAATCTATTCCGGAAACAAGTGCTTGATGGGCAATGGGATGCGAGTGTTTCCACGTTGCAAAAGATAGGTCTTTTGGATGAAAATATTCTAAAATCTGCTTCTTTTTTAATATTGGAACAAAAATTCTTTGAACTATTAGAAAATGACAATATCATGGATGCTCTAAAGACACTGAGGTCCGAGATTGTGCCACTTGGCATAAAAACAAAGCGGGTCCATGAACTCTCAGGCTGCCTTGTATGTCCTGCCCAGTGTGAACTGCTTGGACTCAGCAGTCAAGATGTCATTAATGTGAATTTACGTTTGAAGCTTTTGGAGAACCTGCAGAACTTGCTTCCCCCCACAGTTATGATTCCAGAGAGGAGGTTAGAGCATTTGGTGGAACAAGCATTGAATGTGCAGAGGGAAGCTTGTGTCTTCCACAACTCTTTGGATAGTTCCTTGTCATTGTACTCAGATCACCAGTGTGGAAGAGACCAAATTCCTTCTCAAACCGTGCAGGTTTGAACTCTCTCTGTGACCTTTTTTTCCCTCCTTTTCTTAATATTGATAACTCTACTAATTTGTCCTATTCCTCAGTTTGTACTTTTTCTCCATTGTGTTGTCTCATTAAAATAAGCATTTGTGCATGTCCATCTTCTAAGATATTTGTTTGTGCATGTGCAGAAGGGGGTGGGGGTGGGTGTGTTGTTAACTCGCAAATGTTAAAATATTTGCAGGATAAGGATATACAGATAAGAGGGTTCTGTGCAACTAGTTTGATGGAACTTCAAATTAAGAAGTAGAGATGTATGAATATGATTATGTCCTATTGCATGTGAATAAGCAGGAGACATGTGATCAGATATTGAGTGGCTTCTGACCTTCTTGGAGATGTTAAAAGTTTTAAATGCAAGATCTTGGTGTGATCCTTGGGATTAACATGAGAGGACCGTAGCCTTTCAAACATTGTAATTTAATGAGTTTTTTGTAAATAAAACATGTAATAAGCAATAATGATGAAAAAGAACTGTCAACGGCATAGCTGATTTCCAATGGGTTCTTGATCCAAGAACTGTCAATGGCCTAGGTAATTTCTTAGCTAGTTATTGTCTTATTTGCCTGAAATTCCTATCACAAAGAGTGCTAAAATAATTTTTATTATTTTCTTTTGGAATAATGGATGAAAAGTGCTTAGAATTTTTTGATGTATTTGGTTTTTGATGTGGAAAAGTTGTACCTTTGTTTGAAGCAGGTGTTGCAAGCACATCATGATGAGGTATGGTTTCTGCAATTTTCAAATAATGGAAGATACTTGGCCTCCTCTTCCAATGATCGTTCAGCTATTATATGGGAGGTAACCTTTGTTGACTCAAATGTTGAAGTGGAATGTTCAAACCTTCTATTTTCCTTGTTGTAAGGGTAGGACAATATGTTCTGTTCATTGCTTGGTTATTGGTTCAATTTTACATGCCATATATCCTAAAACCTTGTTTCTGTCCATTGTTACTTTTTTAGGTGTTCCTTTGTTAGTTTCTTTTTTGGGAGCTAGGAGTTCAAATTGTGGGTCCAGTGGGTGAAAGTTGACGAGAGGAAAAAAATGAAACTAATAGTGCCTTTCTGGTGTTTCTCATTTTAAGTTTTAATTTTCCTTTGTTATAAAAAAGTATTTATTTATTTCCTCCTGTTTCTTTCCTTTTCTTTTTAATGAAATCACAAGTCTTTATTGTTATTAATACGGAGAGGTGCTGAAAGTTATTGACTGGAGAAAAAAAAAAATAGAGGTAAAACTAGCTTACTACCTATTACAGTTGCCTTAACCAAATCATAGTGCAGCTAAAGTTATGTAAGATAGTCTTTTATCTGGGTAAGGAGCAAGCCCAGAGCAACGCTCTTCACCAATATTTATTTATTTTGGTTCTGCCATCATAACCAATATTATCATCATCTGAGTTGCCATCCTGAAGATGGTACCACAAATACAGATGCTTGCATCATTTCCTCTGAAAACGTAACTGTACATCCATTACTAGGTGGTAGTGAGGGTTCCTTTTGCAAGGAGTTAGGTTCTTTTGTTTGGTGGTCTTTTGTGTTCAGAGGGCCTCCAATTGAGCATGAGTTGACTGAGGTGTTGTTATCCAAGAGGCCTTACAAACCTGTTGACTTGGATTTCGGGTGGAGCAATGATGGATTTAATGTCACCACTGCATGAACATATTGATCATCAAACATGAAAACTTCTGGAGAGTCTTATTCTGCTCATCTGTTTTGAAGTTTAGTATGTGAAAGTTACTGAGAAATAAAGTTTGATTTTGTCAAACCACCCAACATTAAATTATCAATTTATTTGGAAGCATCTGCCATGAGTTTTTGTGCTATTATTGCTGAGTTCAGTCAAAATCATTTGTGCTGTTACTATCCAAAGGCAAAACAACAAGAAGCTGAGAAGGGGGTCACATAACAACGAGAGATAAATTAAACCCTTCTTTCACTATGTAATCATTTATACAATTAGCTGAGAGAGGGGAGCTTGGAGCCCAACTAGAAACAAAAGAAAAATTAAGGATTTGAATTTTGTGAAATGTGAGCCAATGGTGCCGAGGACAGTCAAGATCATTCTTGCACCAATTTTTTTTTTTTTTTTTTAGATTATTTATTTTTAAAAGAGCAAAAGAGAGGTTTTATTAGAGGGGGAAAATGCAAAGTGCTACTTTCGTAGGCCAAAGGGGCCAGCTAAAGTTACAAGTACAAGAATGCTGCGAAATTACAAGAACATGGAATCAAACAAACAACTTGAAGGCCTGAGAATTGGCAGGGAGTGCAATTTATGAAGCCAAAGTAATAGAATGGGGCTGAGCCAAATCGAAAACTTTTTCCATTTGGGCGAGGACGCCTTCACTGTTAAATTACTAGAGTGGGGCTGAGACAAAATTGAACACTTCTTCCATCTGAACAGTAGCCTCCCGGGTGGATTAACATGATGCCTTGACTATTAAATTAATAAGGATGAGTCTCCTTTCACGACTAGCAGGGTGCTGAAATGATGCCAGTTAAGGATGGCACGAGTTTCAGCAGCTAATGAATCAGCATTTCCAAGGGAGGTAGTGTACAGTGGAATTGTCTTCCTCTCATGGTTACAGAACACACTGGTGGAACCAGCAGCCCCTTGGTTTCCCTTAGCACTCCTGTCAAAGTTGAGCTTCACCAAGCCATTTTTTTGGGGGGGGGGGGGGGGGGGGGGGGCGCGTGGTCAATGCCCAAGAACTCGAGGACTGACAATAGGGGTGAGCCAGATAGGCCTTTCCAGAACTCGAGTTGAAGTCTCAGCCTTGGCTATCAAAGACCTGATTGTTATGTTTAGTCTATATACTTCATGGCAACACGGCAAAGATAAAGGTGGCAGGAAAACACATGCTGATGTTGATAATCCCCAACATGCTACTCCAAACTTTTGAAGTAAATGTGCAGGAGAGTAAAAGGTAATCAACTGTTTCATCAACCTCCCCAGGGAGCCTGCAACTTGAGTTGATTGTCATTGTGCCTCATTAGCCTCTTTTGTGTAAGTTGTCATGAGTAAAAATTTTATTTTTGATAGCTCATCAGCCAAAGAAGAGAGTTTTCAGAGGTCCTACTAGTTTGCAGGCCAGACCAGCAACGATGCATTGACGTGGGATTGTGAAACGTCTTCCCTTGTGAAAAGAGGCAACTGAGAAGTCTTCACTAGTCTCCCAATTCCGAAGAATGGTATCTTTGCCATTACCCTTTAAACTTCCCAGATTATTTAGCAGGCTACTAGCACTCAGGGTGTCATCATCATACAGATTTTGATGCAGACCCACGTCCTAATCAGAGCCGAATTGAGCTTGAATAACTTTCATGCACTTGTTTCTTGCTAGGGCATGGAGCATAAAATATCTTCAGCCAGTCTCTCCCCCATCCAGAATCAGTCCAGAAATTCACATCAGACATCGACCTGACATTGAATCTAACACCTTACTGAAATTAACCCAGGAGATTGAAGATTCTTCTCCAAAGAAGGGCCCTTCTTGGTCCAACTAATCATGACCTTAGAAAGCCTTTAACCATGAGATCTCTGATGGAGCAAAAAATCTAGGGCCAGTAAGCAAAGGATGAAGTTCAGCAAGAGTTGAGTTGGTGCTGCCAAACTGGTCCTTGAAGGAGGCAAGAACAGCATCATCCTGCAATCTGAAAGCCCCACCAAAATCTGCTTGCTGAGAATTGGAGCAGCCACAAAAAATTTATTTTGATCAATCTGTGAGGTGGAGATGAAGCAACCTTATGCCTAGGAACCAAAGGGCAACCCACAAGCTTGTAATTACTCTGTAAGATGCCCAGAGTAATATGCTTGACCTTTCCTCGAGTACTAACCCCCTGAGATGATGTGTAAAGAAAGAAATACACTCAATAATACTTCCCATGGGACTAACCTTTGCCATTGAAGTTCCTTTAATCTTTTTCAAGCCATGGCCCCAAGGGATGTGAGCAAGACAAGCTCGACTCGAGATTTTTCCAACCTTTGGCATCACAATAGAGGCACCTTGAGTGATAGAGTCTCTAAAACTTGGGGGGGGGGGGGGGGGGGGCACCATATATCCCAAGTGGGAGAGCAATGAGGGAATGGATGCCATGGACTTATCAATCATCAGACAAAGCTTGCTGATAGGGCTGGCAACCTAAGTTCCCCACTTACTAGGATTGGTAAAAGTGAGTATTAATGCAGTGTGACTGAAGAACAAAGCTTTAGGGTCTGCAGAGAGACAAGGCAGAATGAGCTTCTTGAGCTGGAAGAGAATGCGGACCATATATCCCAAGTGGGAGAGCAATGAGGGAATAGATGCCATAGACTTATCAATCATCAGACAAAGCTTGCTGGTAGGGCTGGCAACCTAAGTTCCCCACTTACTAGGATTGGTAAAAGTGAGTATTAAGGCACTGTGACTGAAGAACAAAACTTTAGGGTTTGCAGAGAGACAAAGCAGAATGAGCTTCTTGAGCTGGAAGAGAATGCGGCCCATAATATTATCAAAACAAGAGGCCACAATGGAGGACCTGGAAACCAGATGAGCTTGTCATTTAATTGTCTCTGAATGTAGCGCTTTGCACAGGATTTGAGAAGGGAGCTAGCTTCAATAGCCTCTTCATCCCTGAGGTTCCTTTGCAGATTGAAGTCCAGCCATGAATGCTGGAATCAAGTGGAAGGGCCTCAACAACCAACATAAAGGGGCTAGCAACAATGCTTCCAATCAGCAGGAAATAATTCATTATAGGGCCATCCCCCATCCACTAGTCCAGCCAGACCTGAATGAATGTGCCGTTCTCACTGTAAAAGAGACACTCTGACTGGTATCTAGGAAGCAAAGTAATGAACTGTCTCCGCGGGGGATAATCTATGGCCAGGGACATTCTGAGCCACCAACAACTATCATCTGACCCTCAGCTTAGCATTGATAAAGTGCCTCCAAATGGAATTTGTGTACATCCCAAATCTGCAACACCATTTAGTGGGGAGAGCATGATAGTAATTCAAAGACCCGGCTAATTTCTTCAGGGAGTAGCCTGATTCTATTGCACCAAATGATGCTTGAAACCATCTGAGGTACCCTCCAAAGAAACCTCCTCTGAAGAGCATCAATCCTATTGGCAGCTGGGAAGGTAGGAAGGACATGAAATCTGAAGGAAGGTCCGCAAGGGAGTTAAGAGGGGTAAGGTTACTGGCATTGGATAAGTCCGACCTTTCCAAGAAGAAAGATGGTGCTCCATTTTTTCAAGGGCAAGGAGCCAAAGAGCTTTGTGTTGGCAAGGAAAGAAAGGGAGGGTAGAGGAGAGGCAACCATGAGTAGTGACAAAAGATGGGTAAGGTTACTTGTATTGGATAAGTCCTACCTTTCCAGGAAGACAGACTGCTCCATTTCTTCAAGGTCAGGAAACCAAAGAGCTTTGTTGGGTTGGCAAGGGAAGAACTTGTAGAGGAGAGGCAACCATGAGTATTGACAAAAGAGTCAATGGTCAGTTTGTCCAAATTGAACCCAAAGATTGTAGATTTGGACCAATTGACATGCTGACTTGAGATAATCTCAAAGAGGCCAGGGAAGGCTTTCAGGTTAAGGATTTGCTCAAAGGTACCATTCACACAGCAAATGGTATGTATCGTCAGCAAATTGAAGGAGAGGATTTTAAGGTTAGGAGTGGAAGATTCAGCCAGCCAGACCGCCTTGCCAAGTAGAACAGAGATGGATGGCTCTCCCAATAATTTTGAAAAGAAGCAGTGAGAGAGGGTCACCTTGCTGGATTCCATGAGATCCTCTAAATACCCAAATGGAAATCCATTGATGAGGACCACCTTGGAAGCAAGAGGTACAATTAAACCAGAGCCGCCATCTGGGTCCAAAACCTAACTTGCCAAGGAGTAATCAAAAGTTCAACCAACAATTGTTACTGGGATCACAAAAGATTGGTAGTCTCCACCATTTATTATATGTTTAGCAAAGTATTGTTTTTTTTTTTTCTTGATTTTTGGTCATGCTTTATATAACTCAGTTGCTTTAGTTTATGAAAAGTTAATAGTGGGTTCTGGATTTTGAGAAACATTGGCATTGCAGATGAACATGTCAAGAAATTATGAGGATTCTACATGTCCAATAACATTATTACCCTACTTGTTGTTAATATTGACTTTTTACTTGATATTTATCATTTCATTATTCTTTTCATTTGAAAAAATGACTTCAAGTGCTTTTATTTTTTAGAGTGAACCTAATTTTGTATTTTGATGTTGTAGGTTAATGAGGATGGCACCGTAGTAGAAAGACACACCCTTACTGGCCATCAGAAGCCTATATTGACTGTAGCATGGAGCCCTGATGATCGTCAGATTCTTACATGTGGGATGGAGGAGTCTATTCGCCGCTGGGATGTCATCTCTGGTTTATGCCTTCATGTTTACGAGAAGCCTGGGATTGGCCAAATATCATGTGGATGGCTGCCCGATGGAAAAAGGGTACTGTCTGGCTTGACAGATAAGAGTATCTGCATGTGGGACTTGGATGGAAAAGAGGTGGAAACATGGAAAGGACACCGGATCCTTAAGATCTCAGACATGGCTGTTACATCTGATGGTCGGCAGATCATTACGATGTGTATGGAAAATGGAATTCTGTTACTCGAGAGGGAAGAAAAGCATGAGAGACTGATTGAGGAAGAGCAGACAATAACTTCATTTTCCCTGTCTAGAGATGATAAATATTTGTTGGTAAATCTTATAAACCAAGAGATTCATTTGTGGAGCATTGTTGGGGAATTGAAACTTGTTGCTAAGTACAAAGGTCATAAAAGGACCCGATTTGTAATAAGGTCTTGTTTTGGTGGGTTTAAGCAAGCTTTCATTGCTAGTGGAAGCGAAGATTCACAGGTATGTGTATTTTATGCCTATATTTCATTACCATATGGTGCTTTAGTGGTGGATTCAATTTTTTATTGCATATCCTAACCAATTCATAGGAAATATTAAATCATTTTCTTAGCTCTTGTTAGACTCCAACAGTAGAGAATTCTTGAGTCTGAACAATATGTTATTTTTTCTGGCTCTATTATAAGTTTGTATCTGAGATTAAGTGTGAATTCCAAGAAGAAACAAAAATATTCAGTGGTGACTGATTTAGTAACAAGTGCATGTACTTTATACATTAAATTTGCATTGGAAACAAAATTGGGTCAGCTTATGCTCAAATTCTCTGTCACTTTCCCATTTTTTTTTTTGATAGACAAACTTGATGTTTGGAAAAGAAAATTGTTTTTTGTTTGTCATTTAAAACCTTTGATATTCTATTGTCCCAAGAAAACCAAGTTGAGAACTTTTCTCCACCTTTAATGAGATGGTCATCGTTACATTTTATGAACTTGCCTTTATTTTATTTTATATTTTTTTAGAAAAGGCAAGATTTTATTGAAAGGCCTGAACGCAAAGAATACAACACAAGCTAAAGGGCTCCTATTACAACAACTGATTGAAGGGAAACTCCTTACTTGGCAAATGAGTCAGCTAAGGCATTAGCTGGTCATGGAATATAATTCCAAGAACAATGGAGGGAGTTAGAAATATCCATAATCTCATGAAAGTACTGCCAATGGCACTAAGGGAGTTGAGACAGGGACGAGCACCATCCAATGACCACATTAGAGTTACCTTAAATCTATAGAGAGCCACTGAAGGAGGATTGGAATATGTGGAGGCATTTCGAAGTTGGTATTGGATTCATTTATCTTCTAAAGTCATAAGTTCCACCAACACCCTGTGCTCTTGGTTCTAGCCAACTTGGAATCAGGTTCTTGGACTAACTCTAACCTGAAATAAGAAGCCATACTTCAAGCTAACTTGCAGGAGATTTTCATTTTCTCTCATACTCCACTCTATCAAGTTTATAGGCAGTACCTCTACCTTTTTATCGAGGCCGGGTAGCTCTCAGTCTGATATGGTTGCACACACCTGTTCTCTGATTGTAGTCAGTCATTAGTGTGAAACATCATTTGTTACAAAAGCAAATGCATCCTTAGCTGTTGAAAGTATAATTTCTAATGAAGTTTTTGCATCATGTGTCTCTTGATAATGGATGGTAATAGATTGGCCTTGTTACTAATTGTAGTGTATTTTAAGTATATTCTAGAGTTCATGGCTGATGCTTACGCTAAGCGATTTGGAAATATGCTGTTTGATGATGTGCAATCTTGGTCAAGTGACTCACTTTCCCGGCAAGAGGCACATGGTAACCTCTAAATATGTTGGAATTGTTGGAAGAGAGGAGTTCCAACTGCTTTAACAAGGGCAAGGTGTAGTGTGGAATCCATGATATCCACTTTGCAAGTCCATAGTAAAAGGCCAGCACAGGTTTTAGGGTGTTGCCCATAATTCCTTTGTTTGTGCGTGGTGTAAAAAAAACATCACAATACTGTGGATCGGGCACTGGAAGCTACTCTGCCTTTGTTTGGATCCTGGAGCTAGAGGTACTGCAGTGCTGTTTGCTAATGATTCCTTTGTGTGGAAAAGTGTATAAGGTGATGGCAATTGTGTATAAAAGTCATAGGAAACAACGTTCTGCCTTTATTTGGCAATGAATGACTCGCTCACTGCATGGGTTGATTTTTCTTTACCTCTCTTTTCACCAGTACAATTTCTCAGTGCTTTAAATATCCATATAAAACTGTTGTTTGTAAGACACCAATGATAACTTGTTTTTGTCACTTCTTGTTTCTTCTTTTCTTGTTATTCGCTCTGCCAAATCACAGGAGAGACTCGTTTTCTGTAGGTTTATATTTGGCATAGAACTACTGGAGAGCTGTTAGAGGTGTTACCTGGGCACTCTGGTGCTGTTAACTGTGTGAGTTGGAACCCAGCAAACCCGCATATGTTGGCATCAGCCAGTGATGATCGGACGATTCGTATCTGGGGATTGAATAGGCCAAGTCTGAAAAGGAAGGAAGCTTACAGCAACGGGGTGGCTCACCATTGCAACGGAAGTACCTTATGATTCAAAATTAAAAAAAATTAGTTGACAGCAGGTGCTTTCATTCTTCTACCATACCCAGGTTGCCGATGTAAATTCTCCTTGTATCCATCTCACATTTGGCAGCTCATGGCAAACAAATGTGTAAAGTTGAACGCTCTCACTATCTGCCAATAAACTGTATTATGACCATTTTTTAGTTCATCTTTTAAAATTTATTTTCTTCATTGGAAGGTGTCTTAGGGAATTGAAGCTTGATCCTATTCACTGCTGTTTTACACCCTTTTCCTGTTTGTTCCCTTTCTGTCGTAGTTTGTGGTTGTGGTATCTAGAACTTGGAATGGTGGTGAAGGAATTAACTAATTTTTATTAAAAAATATAGAATGAAACACTTTTTCCCCAGATATGAATCTGATCTATGGGAGATTACTACTCAAGGGTCTTATATTCCCATAAAAATGGAAGGTAGCCCGAAGTTGAAAAATTCTCAAGAGAAGAAGAAAGTGTTCTCTGAGTGTTATCAATTATTAGTGCATTCAGTGCCAAGAAAGCATAGGACAAACTTGAAGTAAACCATGAAGGTACCTTTCGACCATGAATATTCTCACAAATGAATATGAAAACCTTAAGATAAAGCCAGGGGGAAAAATTACAGAGAATGGGTGGAAGGTTTAATGGGATTTTGGGCAAATAGCACAAACTTCCCTGATAAATAGAAGTGTTAATTGCGAATGTAAAATTGAGAGATATAAAAAAAAATACATACACCATAATGAAGCTGAGATTTTTTGTTCTTGGTGTTCGTAATGGTAATCACCACCCAAGAACTCTAGGATTAATTTCAGTAATATGTTTTATTAGCTAAAACTACAAAAGAGATTCCGACTCTTTTTAAGCCAAATATAATACCCAATTACAATTTCTCAAAGAGATTCTCATACAATTACAGTGGGCAATTTTTCTTCTAAATTCAATGTTCTAACAAACCTCTCAAAATAAAGTGGAAAAAACTTAACTTTTATATTGAATGTGAGAGGGGCATTTTGGCCACTACGGTAATTATTAAGTGAGTTAATATAAAGGTTATTAGGTTTGGAGTCGACGTCTGATCCTAACGAGCTGCTGCGTTCTACTCTGCCTTGAGCCTTCTCTCTCGTTTTCTTTCTTCTCTTCTTCTCCAGACATTACTGCAATTTCAGCAAGTAGGAAGTTTAATTTCAGCCTTGCTCTTCTTCTTTGGTGCTGCGATTAGATATCGGGGAGGATTTTGTCGTCTTCTCTGCTGGTCGACCTTCAAGATTTTGGGTCACGAGTGACAGACTTGTTTTTCTCTGCATCTCTTTAAGGTTTTTCAGGGGACTTCGAAACTTGTCAGTGCAAGAGAACCAACTACTATAGTTCCTGATGGGGAAGAAGAGAAAACAGCAGCAACAACAGCAACGAAGGGCCGCGATTGACGCTGAAGATGATTCCTTCTCTCACAAGCGGTCTAAACCTCCCAAACAACACCAGAAAGAAGAGAAAGTAACTTCCCAATTTTTTTTGTTTTGTTTTTCTTCTCCTTTATGGTTGTCTTTTTATGTTTTTTCTTATCACTGTCGTTATTTTCAACTCTTGTACTCTCTGTTTTAGTGTTGCTCCCACATGTCGTCCTGTTTTTTCTTGGGTATTTCCTCTCATTGAAGATCATTGTCATTATTTTAGTATAAGTGGGTCTGCTTTTGCAGTTTAGAGTATCATTGTTATCGTTTTTGACCTACCTGGTCCTCTTTGTCACTGGTTTTTAAATAAAATTTTGTATCTTTTGTTTGCCTTGTTCTTTTTGCAGATTGTTGCCTCCAATATGACAGCGAAGATTTTAAAGGAAGCAATAAATCAGCAGAAGGAAATAGAAGAGGAAAGCAGAAAGCAAACTTCTTTTTCTGCTGTGACTGAAGATCCAACTGCTGCATTAGACAATAGTGATGATGATTATTGTGAGGACGAAGGCTTTGATGGTTTCTCGGAGACTCAGAGTCAATATGATGGTGCCTTAGTGAGTTCAATTTCTATTAGTGACATTTATTGTTATCTTTGCGGCGTGAAATTGCTCGGCTGTATGTAAGTTTTGCTCAATTTTTTTTTCTAGGAAGAAATTGATGAAGAAGATGAGAGGATATTGTCAGCATTCATGTCCAATGATACTGGGCCACAGCTTACACTGGCAGATCTTATCATTCAAAAGATAAAGGAGAAGGATGCTGAAGTCAGTTCAGGTAGCTTATTTACCTTGTTTATTATCATTTTTATTATTACTTTGAATGATGCACAGTTTATTTACTGAAGAAGGAAGCAATAAAGAAAAAATACGCCCCCAAAGAAACCAAATAAAAAAAACTGAAGTGGCTCACCATGCTCTACAACAGGATATTGATGCCTCGAACCTTTTTAGCAGGAGAATCCACAACTGCTTTAGTGGACCTACTAGCGTGAAGCCCAAAATATCTAGCTCTTGGGCAAGGTCACCAGCCTCAGCCCAAAGATGGTCAAACCTTCAAGGGGGTTCCACTGAGTTCTTCATCCAGTCCACTACAATTTTGGAATCACCCTCCACAATAAGGGTGATTACAGCTTAGCCCTTGAAGGGTTGCCATAGTTTCAGCTTCAAGAGAATCTTTAATACCGATGGGCTGGAGTATAGAATTAAAACAGCACAACTGTAGTCCCAGATAACTTCACAAGGGCAGCAATTTGTCTCCAGTTTTTTTTTTTTTATAAGAGGTCCAGGGATCTCTTTCAAATCACATGAGAGATTTGACCAGAACAGAACTGAGTGAACACAGGCTTCAATGATTCCTCTGAGAAATCTGGACTTTTTTTTTTTTGTAAAAGTGTGTATTTCTAGCACATCAGAGGTTCCACGGGACAACTGTAAAAGTTCTGGTGCTCAGCATACACTTAACATGGAAATTTCTTCTCAGTTGAAAAAAAGTAATAAATACTTTTTATTGAAAATAAGTTGATAAAATATTATGCAAGACCTAAGATCCTAGTTCTTTTTGCTTGAAAATTATCCTCTGCACTGTCATAATGGATCCAGTTCCTATGGTATTTTTTGTATTTATAGACTCTTCTTTCATGCTATCCTCAAAAACTTGTCTTCTTTATTAACTGCTGTTTTTCTTCTTTAATTGTCAACAGAAATCAGACCGATGCCTAAATTGGATAACTCCATCATAGAATTATACAAGGGGTACTCTCTCAAATGAAAATGGAGTCTCTTTGATTGTTATTTTAATCACACACAAAACATATTCTGATGTTTTGTCCAGTGTTCTTAACCCTGATCAACAGTTTCCCTCCAATATATTGCAGGGTTGGGAAATTGCTAAGTAGATACACAACTGGTAAAATGCCCAAAGCATTCAAGCATATTCCATCACTTGAACTTTGGGAGGATGTGTTGTATTTGACAGAACCTGAAAAGTGGTCACCAAATGCCATGTACCAGGCAACAAGAATTTTTGCTTCTAATTTGGGAGTGAAGAAGGCCCAACGATTTTACAACCTAGTCCTTCTCCCAAGGGTTAGAGATGATATTCGGAAGAATCAAAGGCTTCATTTTGCTTTATATCAAGCTTTGAAAAAGTCTCTTTATAAGCCAGCAGCTTTCTTCAAGGGGATTTTGTTACCACTATGTCAGGTATGTAGAATTTGTTTGCCCATGAATTTAGTTTTGAAGGGAAAAATGGAAGTTTTCTGTAATCTATCTAGATGTGATTTGAAATTGTTCAATTTCTTTTTGTACTTTATTTCTCTGTTCTCTAGGAACTTTTTTCATTTTTTTTCTGTTAACAGTCAGGTACTTGCAGTCTAAGAGAAGCTGTGATTGTTGGTAGTATCATTCAGAAAGTCTCAATTCCACCACTTCATTCCAGGTATTCTTTTTTTATGGTACCAACTGAGATTGTAGTGGTTTAAACGGAAATGATTACCTATCTTTATTTCTTTGTTTTGTGTGAACACCTAGCTTCTTTTTGTTGAGATATCTGATGCATCTGCTTAATTGGTCTTCAGTGCTGCATTGATGAAGTTGGCAGAGATGGATTATTGCGGCACAACTAGGTAATTTGGTTAAATTGATACAAATATTTGAGCTCAAAACTATCAGAAATAGAATTGAATTTCTTTTTTTCCCCTTACCAATCTGTTGCAGCTATTTCATAAAGCTTTTTTTGGATAAGAAGTATGCTTTGCCTTATCGTGTGCTAGATGCTGTTGTAGCACATTTTGTGAGGTTTCTGGATGACACAAGGATCATGCCTGTGATATGGCATCAGTCTCTTCTTGCATTTGTACAAAGGTACAGTTCTTTAAGAGCTTCTGATTACAGGTGTCTACATAATGAAAAATCATGATTGCACATCGCTATTTCTGTTTTCTGAATGTTAATTCACGCATGCATTACAGCTAACCTAATGAGATTTGAAGCAAGATCTCACAAGAGAACCACCCATCCCACCCCCATGCATTTCACCCCGAACAACAACAGCTCACCTTACTGGGTAGCTCTACCTTACTTAAGACCAAAACTCCCTCTTGAGAAAGTGCACTCCCTTCATTTAGTCTTCTTTCTGCCTTCGTAGGTTATGGTTAACATATCCACATTGCTCGCCATTTACATTTTTATGAAATCATGATTGCGTGGAATATTTTGTTCATTTCAGAAACTGTTTTGGCCTTAATATCTTATCTATGTTTCCGTTTCTTCCATTATTTTGTTGGTTTTAAGTGTCTCTTTTCATTTTTGGAGTTGATACCCACAAATTTGTGCAGATACAAGAATGAACTTCCCAAAGATGATAAAGTAAATCTTGATCGTCTGATTCAATACCAGAAACACCATTTGGTAAGAACCGGTTTTCATTACAATTGCTGACTCATTCTGAGAAAAATAAACTTGGTATCTAAAACAGATGAGGTATATGATTATTATGAATTCCTTTTGTAGGTGACACCTGAAATTCGTAGGGAGCTCAAAAATAGCCGTAACCGTGGGGATGAGGATGATGCCATGTCTATTGATATCCTTTTTGTAAATTAATCATCTCCGGGGATTTATGTGCCTATTTTTTCACTGCATATCTTGTTCTATTTTTTCCTTTTTCATCATTTTTAGCTTAGTGTTGTATTTACTTCAGGTAAACAAACCATCATGATATACTAATAGGATATCACGGCATGCTGACAATTCCTCCTTTTAGTCGCTATTTCTTGCTTCCTTGACTAGTCTTACTGTCCCCAATTTCTGTTATCAACAAGACAATTGAAGAGGATAGGTGGGATATTCCTGAAGTTCCAATGGAAGAGGACTGAATCACATGGTATGTACTTTTTAGGGCCCTACTAACTTATCTGTTACACTTCACATTCTATACGTATTGTCTATGTTTTGTTGTGGGTGAACTGGGTTTATATCAGGTGTAGGCAGCAAGTCAGCATCTGCCACCGTCCCGTTTGCAAATTGACTGGTTAGTTCCTAGGACGACCAAGAACATGATATATAGTTAACCTAAATATTTACAACTACAACATTTACGTTGGGTTGGTTGTGTTTATTGGCAATCCAAGCTAGGCCAATTGGGGTTTAGCTGGGGGCTGAAGTTCCTCATTTCTGTTCATAATACACTTGATTACTTTTTAAAGTTGTGCTAGTTTAACTTAGTTATTCCCGTGATCTTTCTTTTCAGCTTAATTTATAGCTTATTTTGGAAATTTGAGCCCGAAGTCTGCATTCTTGATATTATGTTACCTCACTACATTATCAAAATTCAGTTTTAGTGGGAAGAATTGGATTGTTCTTCTCTCTCTGCATCAATGGACATGAGATCCCTTGTGAGTAGTTGCTTTCAGTGTTTTTCTATTGTCAAAACTATTGACTGAAATGTCATTTCAAAAGAACGTTTCGTCTGAAATATAAGGATGCTCCATTATAATTGAAGTGGGGTGAATAAGGCAGAGAAGTAGAACTATTGTGCTCTGTGATTTTAGCAAAAGTGTTTGACACGGTATAAACAAATCTGAGCTTTTTTTCTGGTTCACATCTTATATGAATTGTTTATATTCCTATTTCAATTTAACCTAATACAAGTATATCTTGCCACTGCCAGAAATCATCACACCAAGTAGACAAAATCCTGCTCCCTTGGCACAATCTTTTGGAATCGGAATGAGTGGTCTCCTAAATTTCAAGGCAGATTCATGGGTTCTCTCAGCTTTTCTGTTATTTGAGCAGTTGTGAAGTCGTACAATTTTGCTGGGTTGTTTTCTTGTTCTTTTAATTTGTAACTGAGACGTGTATCGATATTGCTAAACTTATCATTGTTGGTAATTCAGGAATATATTTTTCTTGTGTCGACTATTCCGGAGGTGATAAATTCATTTCCTTGATTCGGAGAAAGCTTGTTTGCTCCACTGCTGCTCATAATATTTTAACTGTTTTTTTATAATAATTTTGCCTGCAATGTTTAGAACGCCATCAGCTCGAACAACATTTTATTGCCGTGAACGTGTATAAATTTCCAAAAACACTTCATGTAAATGAGTTTTTTGCAATACTCTATAAAATCCCTTGTTAAATCAGAGACTCTGCCTTGACAACTACTTCTCACTTGTTATCAAGCCCGTTCCATGTTTCAGAGAGCTATTCAGATAGCGACTGCCTGCGTACTTTCGCCGCTAAAAGAGATCTCCGCTCTCTGGTTTTACTAAATCTGAGCTTCGTCTTCTCTGTAGTTTACTGTCGTGATACTAGAAAAGCCAAAGTGGAGGACTTGGTTCATTGGTTCCATGTTTCAGAGAGAAAATTTCCTCCATATATAATTCAAACTGATTCATGGTAGGACAACTACTTCTCACTTGTTGTCGATCGATTCTTTGGTTATTTCTTTTTCGGCTTCCCTGTTTGTCTTCTGTCTCTTCCTCTTTGATTCCATTAACCTCTTTCCAGGCTTATAATTAGAGGTTGTTAATTGATTATTTCTAAAACATAGCAGAAATTACAAGAGAGCATCACAGAAATTCCAAGCACGCTCCTCCCCCATCCTCCGAAACTCCATCGACCAGAGCAGAGTAAGGAGAGTTGTCTTATGTACCATCATCCTTGGATTCACTGGAGTCCTCAATTTCCCTGTCCCTCCTCCGGACGGGAGCATCGGCACGTCTCTTTACACGGCTTGCTCTGCCTCTCTCTCCGTCTAACGGACGGCCTCAGTTCCGTCCATTCTCCGTCGAAGAAACTGAAGTTGGTTGCCTTGGCCAAGGAGCTACTTGCTTTAGGTCTCGGAGTGTCCCTTGTATTATACTCTCTCTAGCGTGTCCTTAGCTGCTCTGTTTGGTCGGGAGCAAGTCCAAACAGAGAGGGGGAGAGGGTGAAAATCACCATTGATGGCCTGATTTTCACCCTCCCCCTCGCTGTTCGAACAGTCCTCTGTGATCGGCCTCCTGGTTATGTTTAATAATTTTCTTGGATTCTGAAGTGCAATGTGAGCACTTCAGAATGTAAACTTTTAACACCTTGGGTTGATATTTATTATGAATCTAACAACAGCAGACATAGAAGCCTACAAGAAAATTATGTTTTATTAATAATCATTAAGAGTAAATTACAATAAAATATAAAATAAATTACTCTTTTTGTAATTTTATAATTAAGTAATAAGTGAAAATCAAGCAATGAGAGCACAAATCAAGTTACCTGTGTGTTTGTAGCAACAACAGTCTTCCGTCGATCGCGCTGAGCAGAGCTGCTGGAGTCCACTCTTCCCAACCGAGAGACGAAGAGTAGTTCAGTCTTCACAGTCGTTTTACCACCCTAAATCAGCAAAGCCCCAGTCAGTTTGTCTCTTCTGTTCATCAAGGATTTTTTTCGTTAATCCTTTTATCGCCCCTTTTCCTCTCTTTCTTCCCATGGAAGGTTGAGGCCAGTTATAGTCGAAAGAGATGCATCATCTCTCTCATCCCCCTCTGCGAACTCTCCTTTCATCAAACGTATTAATGGCTCACAAGCTCTTACTCAAGTCTTCCTCTTCATCCGCAGCACTATCTTTCTCCCTTTCATCGCTTCACCGTTTCAGTCACGTTTCCTATGCTGACAGGGGTAGACTCTTAATTCGGCCTCCTCGAGCGCCCGCTTCCCTGAGAAATTCCAGGTTTTTCTCGCTTGCCTCTGTAATGATACCAGGAACAGGTATTTCTTAAAATTCCATCTTTTCTTTTCTCGTGTTCTAGATTCATAGTCTGTTGTTGCTGTCACTTTTGCACTCTTTTGGGCCTACCCGCTTTTCGTTTCTTGATCAAGTTATCTCGTTTCCTCTTTGTCCCCTGTTACTTTTATCGACTTATGAATGAACATAAGGTTTCAGATGTTTCAATCTTATTTCTTAGAAATTTTCATTTGATCCTGTTTTTTTCCTGTTCGAAATACGTTGAGTTTTGCTTATGGTTGTTCTCATTGCTCGCTATAGAGCTTGTTTCTTATGATGTGTCATGTTGTCATGTGGTTATTTTAGTGGATGGAAGTCTTCTGTCTGTCAGTTTTGTTGTATCGTAGTTTGATCAATAGAGGCTTGGTTCTTCCCCTTAACGTCTTTAGTTGGTTGTTTGGCGGGCAGCATCCGATTTTTTACTGAATTTTTTTCTCATTTCAGTAAAAATGAAATTTTCCGCTCTGCAATGATGGTTATTGATGTAGTTCCCTTTTTAAATGTTTTCCGTTGATATTACTCTGCTTTTTTATAATGCTATTTTTCATTTTCTCCGGCTCCTGCAAAAAGCTCATTTGCAGACACTAGAGGATGAGACTCGTGTTGCTGCACGACTTGCTGTACTGAAAAAGAGGTTAGAGGCCGAAGGAATAAGCTGTGGCACTTGTAAGCCTGGACAGTACGGTAGCATGTTGTGCCCTCAGGTTTCTGCTGCTCCTTTGTTTATTAGTAACTTGAACGTTTTGTTTCTGCTGCTCTTTTGGTTTGACTTCTTGCATCTATTTGGTGTAAGCTCAGTAGTTGCCTGATACCATTTCATTTTACTTGCTTATATGCTCTGTTCGGGACACTCAAGAAGTATCTTTATCAGACATCCTGTGCGTTTGTGCTCTGTGTTGGCTTGCATGTTACTGACAACGCACTTTCAAATTTCATTGTCATATTACTTGTCGCGATTGTTTAGATACTATTTTTTCTATTTTCTAATGTGAGGATCAGCATTTCCTTTTGTAGTTGCGGATATAATAACCTCTAAAACAGTGTGCAGGTGGTGACTCAAAGGAAAGAAGTTTTTCTCTATTTATCCGTGAAGATGGGTAGGAGAATGAGAAAGAGAGAGTCCTTATTTTTTGAATTGTTGGCCATTGATTTGTTGGTTAACGGTTTTCTTTTGTCTATTTTAGAAACTTGGCTATGTGGTCATGTTTTAGAGCTAAATGTGGATGGAAAGGCAGTGTCTCGGTAAGTTTTTTTTTGCGTTGTTGAAGACAGTTTTATGGAGATATATTTAAGAAAATTAAAAATAGAAAAATTTCCTTTGTTGAGATAAATACTTTTTATTTTCAGGCGTATGGACTATCTGCAAGAAAGAGTGCTGGTAATAAGATGACATCAAAAAGTAACTCCTACAGAATAATTACAGAGGAAAACCTTAATCTAGAGCCATTATGTCCTGAGGTATTGGCAGCTTAAATCAACATAGCTTTTCACTGAGGCAGGTTAGAAATTACAAGTGTCTCAATGTTTATTTCTTTCCTTTTTTCTTTTTATAAATTCCAGCTACTTGAATACTTCAATGAGCGAATGATATCAGGAGAAACGTTAAGAAGAAATGGTGTTATGCAACTCAGATTGGGTGATGAGGTTTGTAAATGATTTGGTTTGATTATATTGAGTCGTGATGATTCTTCGCATGCCTAATTTATGTATTTATTCTTTTCCTAGGTTGTTATTGCTTTTGCATACAGAAGAAATGGAAGCCTTGTCAGTTGCAAGTACAGAACTGTGTCCAAAAAGTTTTGGCAGGTTCTTTTAATATTTTTGTCATATAAAAAATTTCAGTGAAACTGAAGTTCTTTTCATAATTTTCACCATTAGAAAATTCAATCTGATGAACAAGATTATGTTTTTAAATGTTGATTGGAGTTTCTTTAAGGGTGCAATCTGATGACATGGTCTCAAATTTTTGTTTGATGACTCTTTTTGTACCAGGAGAGCGGCACAGAAAAGATTCTATATGGAGTCGATGACATAAAGCAAGCAAACGATATCATCATTGTAACATCTTCATCCCTTGTACTAAAACGTTTTTCTTTATTTTATTTTTTGTATGTTTAGACACTTTTTTTTAATATTGATTACCCATGCATACACCCCCTTTATCCTCGGTCAGATTTGAACTCAAGGCCTCACACTAGTAAGCCCCCACGTTACCATTGAGCCATAGCCTAAGTCATTTTATATGTAGATACTTATTTATCTATTTGGTGTGAAAATAGGTTGAGGGTGAAATGGATAAACTTTCAATGGAAGAAGCTGGGTTCCGTAACTGTGTGAGTGTCCCAGATGGTGCACCGGCAAAAGTTTCTGAGGAGTTGCCAGCAGAAGAAGAGGTTTGGGGCAACTATATTTTCTCTCTCTGCTCCTTATGGTCAAAAGCATGGTGTTCTGAATTTTATTGTTGTTGTTCTTTTACCCGTCTTTACATGTCAACAAGTGGGTTTTTTTCTCTTTAATTTTTAGATAATATTTTTTTGCTAGTTGTCTGCAACTGTTATGAAAATCATGAGAGAGAAAGATAGTAAAAAAAATTCACCATTAAGATTTCAACGTCAAAGGGAGCTTGGTAATGAACAAATATTAGATCTGAGAAGGAAAAACTATATAATATTGCCAATTTAACTGTTGTTAGCAAAATTAAGCTCCAATGATTTACATTGTTATAAAAATAAATCAAGACAATTGTACTGTTCATAGTTGTCAGCTTGTAGTCACTTGCTGGACTACAAGCTAGAAATTTATTTCGATGGCTTGATCATCATACTTGAGTGCATGTTGATGGGGATCTTTTATCCGCTTATACAATTAGGAAAAAGGCCACCGTTTGAGCCGCAACTTTGCAGGTTTGGGTTGGCGTCCTGAATAACTTGGCAGGTTAACATAGTTGTGCATTAAACCTATCAACCTGGTCATTTGTGAACTAATGTCTTTCCTCATGCATCATCATGCGAGGGTTTCTTAGGAGAGCTTTTTATTTATTTTGAATGATCGAAGGCTCTTCCCTTAGGATTTCATGTGTTCTTTTTCATCTCTTCAATCTTGTTTCTTGTTTTGTATTTTTTTTTTTTTTTTTTTTTGGCAGCTGTTGTTAATAGTGTTATCTTTCTGATGATTCGTTTGTGTAAATTAGTTGTCTCCTTTTGTTTGATCTTTGTGCATGTTGTGGTAGTCTTCTTAGCCGTTGATGCAAGCTTTTCAATGCAATTAAGCTGAATTTTTTCTTTCTTGTACCGTTGGGGTTTAGATACTTTGTATTTCTATTTTTGCTCATGTATTTCTTTAATGTATAATATTTTTGTTGAATTTCTGGAAAAAAGAAAAATTTCATTGACTTGATGTAATCTGAGTACGTTGAACCCTTATTTATAATAGAAAAAAGTAGTAGAGGCCAATTACAATTAAAAAACAATTGTTCCAATTACACCCAAACTCTAACACTTAAAGATAAGTCATAACATAATTAAATAACTCAACATAAATAGAAGACTAACATAATTAAAGCACCTTTAAATCGAGACTCTTCTGTGAGACCTCCTTCTGTGAGACTCCTGTAAAACTCCACCATATTAATTCTGGCTTTGTGTGACTTCTTACTGTGAGAGTAAGAGCCTTCCATATCTTCTCTTCAACATTAGCAAACTTAATCAATAATTTTTTAAAAATGTGGGTATGATCTATTTTAAGTTATAAACAAATTATTGCCTAGGCTAATAATGTTGAGTGACACAGCCAGTGATTTCACAAAAGCATAAAATGATGCATTTCTGCTGTTTTTTAGTCCAGAGTCAGGTGTCTTTTATTTGAAATAAGGTATACTAATGCACTCATGGAAGGGGTGCTACCCTATGCTTCTAACTTTAATACTTTCTGTAACCACACTAGGAAAATTGTTATGTATATAGCAGACACCTAACTTTTGTTGATGTTTTCTGTAAAGCTAGGACAAAAAGTATCAGTATTTATGGAACTGTAAGGACTACCTTGAGAAGGTATGGCATGGTTCTTTATGACATGTGGTGATATGCTTATTGGCAATGCCCATCACTTATTATCTGTAGCGGTAGGCATCTCGAATTACTTTAGCAACAGATGCAGATGCAGCTGGACAGGCGTTGGCTGAGGAGCTTGCACGTCGTCTTGGCCGGGAAAGGTTCATGTTCTTGTAACCTTTTTGCCTTTCATATTTGATCTCAAGCAAAGTTAGTTCTTAAAGTGCTATTTACTTTCCATTTTCTCATTTGATCTGTGATAGTGTAAACTTGAACATTTTGGCTAGTTAGGTGGCCTTTTTATATTTTTCTTAAGCAAAGATATTCCTTAAAGTGCTCTTTACTTTTCAATATCTCATTTGATCCTGTGATATTGTAAACTAGCAGATGTTGGCGAGTTAGGTGGCCTCAGAAAAATGCAACTGAGATTTGCAAAGACGCAAATGAGGTTAGGGCTTGTATTGCTTTTGGATATTTCATGCATCATATTGACAAGAATATGGGTTTAAGAACATCATATGAGCACTAGAATGATGCACTTTAATAGGTTATGTCACTTAGATGAGGTACAACCGCTTTGATCTGATAGCCCTTTCATTTTAAAGAAAGAAATATTTAAAGTTAAGCTTTGGCCTGCAAGAAAAAAAAACTGTTCTGTAGTTCATTTTATGTGACCCACTGGGACACTAGGCCATGAAATTGATACCCTAGATTTTTTTTTTTTAAATCATTTAGAGGGCCCAAGAATACAAGAGAGGCACGATATACAAGCACTAGGAGAAACAAGGAAGCTAAGAAATAGAAACTACAAAGCAGCTAAAGAACAAAAAGAAGTCAAAATACTTATTCAAAAGAATAATAAGGGGGTGGGGGGTTACTGAAAATGTGTTGCTGGCATCGACTCCTCCCTAGCTAAGCTATTGACCATTCTGTTGGCACTCTGCAGAACATCTACTGACGGATGGTTTTGGATATACTGATTCCCTCGATCTCGCTAATATACTTCAAGAACCACTCTTGATGAGGTCTTCTTGCTCAAGACCCAAGAAATGGGCACTTCAGAGGCCACCCAAGAGTCACCTTCAACCACTAAATAGGTCCCAGTTTTCTCCAAGTATAACTTGAGATTCTGGAGGAAAGCCCTAATCTCAACTACTGTGAAGACTCACACTGCCCACAGGGCGCAGAGTACACAAGGACCACGATACTCTCCGAGTTCATAACAACACCCCACCACCCACATGTCCAGGATTCGCCTTAGAGATGCCATCATAATCTAATTTTAACCAGTCCTGAAGAGGGGGTCCTAGTTGTTGGCTGGACAATGCAATGCCAATTTCTTTTGATTACTGAACAAGGAAGATAGGATGTATGTTTTGTTAAAATTCAGGAGTATTTTGGTAATTTTACTTTGGTGTATTGTGTCCATTTAGAAAGATGTCAATTAGACATGTCCAATGATGTAATTTTTACTCTTTTTCATTCATGTTTTATTGGCTGTAAGTGATATAAGAGTAGTGGGGGTAATATGAATGTTTTCTTTGTAAACCACATAAGCTGTTTATTAAAGAGATTAGGGGTCGACAAGACTCCCCAACAATGTTGCTTTCTCATGCAGCCTCTTCATCTCCTTCTCCATTTTCTTGCTATTCATTCTCTGTGTATTGCTTGTTTCAACAATTCCTCCCAGAGAAGTTTACCTTAAAAAGAAAAGTTTGCTTACCTTAAAAAACTTTTCTATTGTGCTGGTTCCATGCATTAAAGGAGATAATGACAAAGGTGGGACCCTGTAATGCTCTTTTAGTTTTAACCCAAGGCATGAACAGTCATAAGGAAAGAGAAGGCTGAAGGGAACAAAGTGGAAGCTCGAATTTAAGTGTGAAGGCTGATCAAATCTGTTGGGTGATTGGGTTGTGGAGGAGGAGATGGTTGATCGACTGTGAGGATTTTATCCTTGCTGGCACACAATAGGAAGTGAGTCTCTTTAGGTGGGGTTGAGAATGCATATTGAGAGGTCACCATGTAGCTCCTAAAGGGATTGCAATTCCAAACCATGGTCCAACTCCCTGCCCTTAGTGTATTTGGATTAAGGAGGACAAGGAGGCTCGTTGCCTCAGTTAACTAATCATCTTTGAGAGCTCGCCTAAGGCTCTGTAAATATGAGTCTACTACAGTTACAAGTGGATTTGCGATCAACCTATCGATGGTTGGGTAGGCGATAGCAAGGCTAACTTCCATATTCCAAATATCGTGCCAAAAGGAGGTGTTATCTCCACTTCTAACATGGGTGGAGTACCTGAGCTCAAGGGAGCCAGCTTGCAAATAGCCTTCCAAAGGCTTGATGTACGATTTGGAGGCTAAGAGGGGGGAAACCACGGGGAGTCACCACCACGGTGGTACTTTGTTTGGACTATCATTTTACACATTATCCCGCTTCCGGTCCCGAATTTTAATAGCCATTTGGAGAGGAGAACAACATTCATTGTTCTGATTCTCTTGATACCAAGGCTCCCAAGGTGCTCGGGGTTGCAAACCTCCTCCCAATTGACTAAGTGGCATTTGAAGGCGAAGTTGGTTCCCCTGCAGAGAAACTTTCACACAATAGATTCAATGTGATTGGTGCCAGGAGTAGTGCAATGAATCAGGATAGATTGTAAGTAGGAAGGCTTGCAAGTGTGAACTTTATAAGAGTTTATAAGAGTTGTTCTTCGGGTCAGAGAGAGGATGTTGCAAGGAGACGCTCAAGTTGCTGGATGATAGGAATTTATAAAAATCCAAACTTGGGTGAAGGAAGAGGAGAAAATTGAGAGAAAAAGGAGAAAGGAGAAGAAGAAATTTTTGAAGAGCCTGAAAGGCTTCGTTGGGAACTGTGCACGAATTCTCAGACTTCTTAAATAGGTGTTTTGAGTTACAAATTATAAAAATTCCATTATACACTTAATAAGCCTTAATCTCCTTATATCTCCCTAACTATACATCCTATATACATGAAAATTTAACCACTGATATAATTTAACATGCGGAACAAGATTACATAAATAAAATTAACCACTGAAGTGGTAAAAGGATCAAAATACCCCTGGATGTATTTTCTAACAGAATCCAAAGGGCTCTCTCTGGTCTTCGCAAAGCCAAGTTGGTTGAGAAGGTAGTTTGAGGATGTTAAATATCAATTAGGTGTATTCTGGTCATTTTATGTTCTTTGTATAAATTTTGTAATAGTGTCAGCAAGCGTAGTTAGGTGTCAGAATTCTATAGTCCAGATTTGATGTCATTTGGATTGTGTGGTTAGTGACTTATAGAGGTTTGAACCTCAAGGAGTATGTTTGTAATTAGACAGAAAATAACTTAAGTGAAATAAAAGTGAAGAGGGGGCTGACCTCAACCCTATCGAGTGCCATTCAACGCACTCTTCTCCTCTATTCTTCTGTCTCTTTTCTCTTTCTTTCCTTTCTTCTCATGTTTTACACCTTTTTACAGAGGATAACACCAGAGTAGTTGCTTCTATGAAGGAAATGCAAAAGCTCATGGGTTGAGAGGGCTGCATCAAGAATTTGCTGACCCTTGGTGAAGCTATACTGGTTATTGCTAATGACCTTAGGGAGAACTTTGCTCAATCTATTTGCTAGGACCTTGGTTATCAGCTTATATTGACTGAAAATGAGACTAATGGGATGGAGCATGGAGGTCACCTGGTGAGTCACTGTTGTCCTACTTTGTAATGAGTGCTATAAAGCCGGCCCAAGCACTATGATGGTGATATTATTCTGAAAGAAATCATTGAATCTGTCCTGGATGACCTTTTTAAGGAACTCCCAACCATTTTTTTAGAATTTCTCAATGAACCCCTCTGGCCCTTGGGCCTTTCCCAAAGGGGAAAGGAAGATTATTTTAGTGTTTTCTTTAATTTACTTTATTTATTTCAGTTTTAGGCCATAGGGGTATTTTTGTAATATTTTATCTTAAACCCTAACAGGGTGAGCCCTATTTAAGGGGTATGAGTAATGAGAAAGGGAAGGATTTAAGTATTAAGAATTAGGTTAAATCTAGCGTAAAGACGCTTGAGATCCAAGGTTAGGGTTTTCCTCAAAAACCCACATATTCTCTCATCCTCCATTGATCTTCGTCTTCCCCATGTCTTCCTACTATCCCTACAGTAATGCCTGGAAGATCCGTAACCCGTGGTAGATCTCAGATCCTCCCAAAGAATCCTTGTGTCAGATCCGGGATCGTAACAACTGGTATCAGAGCCGGACCGGGGTTCCTGAACCGAGTCAACCCAGGTTAACTCGGACCGGGCCAAAAAAAAAAAATTTGGGTATCTAGAGGGGGGGGTGTCATAGCTATCGGCATCCAGAGGGGGGGGGGGGGTCATAGCTACTTCGGCACCGGTGGAGACATCGGCATACAGACATTACTTCCGAGCTTGAGGACAAGCTCGTCTTCCAAGGGGGGTGTAATGTTATGCACGCAATAACATTATTATTTTAGTGTTTTCTTTAATTTACTTTATTTATTTCAGTTTTAGGTCACAAGGGTATTTTTGGAATATTTTATTTATAGGGGTATTTTTGTAATATTTTATCTTAAACCCTAACAGGGTGCACCTTATTTAAGGGATATGAGTAGTGAGAAAGGGAAGGATTGAAGTATTAAGAATTAGGTTAAATCTAGCGTAAAGAGGCTTGAGATCCAAGGTTAGGGTTTTCCTCAAAAACCCACGTATTCTCTCATCCTCCATTGATCTTTGTCTTCCCCATGTCTTCCTACTATCCCTATAGTAATGCCTGGAAGACCCGTAACTCGTGGCAGATTTCAGATCCTCCCAAAGAATCCTTGTGTCAGATCCGGGACCGTAACAGGGGGGGGTAAGTGTCATGAACTGCAGGGACATCGGCGCAGTTCCTCCTTGTAGAACTCTACAAAGAAGGCAGAAAGAGAGTTGGAGATTTCCAGCTGATCAGGGGGAGAGTCATAAATGTTAAGAGCAGAGATAGATTTTTTTTTTCCTTCTGAAATGAGCTGATGGCACTGAGTGGAAGAACTTGTAGTTGGTGTCTCCCTCAGTCAGCCACCTAACTCAAGCTCACTGCAATCCAGATGATCGTCTCCTGCAAGACAATATTCTCAAGCTGGACATTGCTGGAGGTGCAACAATCTGCCTCCTATGGAGTGAGACTGTGGTTCCTCAATTAATATCTTTGATTGACACACTTAATGGAGCTAAAACCTCATCCAGAAGAACACTGGTGCCAAAACCAAGCATCACTGTTTTGAAAAAAAATTATTTTAATTTAAAAAATCTTATAGTTCCCATAACACAATAGAGTAAATGGGCGATTTTGCAGCACAAATTTCCTCATCGATAGTTGTGGAATAGTGGTTTTATATTTTGTTAATTGTTCGTACCTTTTCACTGCAGGTGCTCATGTATTTAGGGCCAGATGCCCTAAAAGACGTCATTAAGAGTGCTGAGCTATTTCCTGTCCGTGGTTTATTTCGATTTGATAACTATTTTGATGAGATTGATTCATACTATACTCGTAGCTCAGGATACGAAATGGGTGCATCATCTGGTTGGAAAACTTTAGATGAGTTTTATAGGGTAAGTAGTTTTGATCTTTAGCCAATTCTCTTGTATTTCTTGTACAAATAACATTTGATTTTTAAGCCAAATCTCTTTATTTCCTCTGTAAATGCATTTTTTAATCTCATTTTACCTTGAGCAGGTTGCACCTGGGGAGCTAACAATTGTTACTGGGGTTCCTAGTTCTGGGAAGAGTGAATGGATTGATGCTCTTATGGTCAATCTCAATGAAAGTAAAGGTTGGAAGTTTGCTGTTTGCTCAATGGAGAACCAGGCAAGTTGGTTTTATACTGAAGATATCAGTGTTTTAGACCATGTCATTCATGGTTAAATCTATTTTCTCAATATTTAGGTTCGGGAGCATGCAAGGAAGCTTATGGAGAAGTACATCAGAAAGCCTTTTTTCACGGCAAGGTAAATTTCAGGCTCCTGGTGTAATTACTTTTCAAGATGTCGCAATTAGGTCACTGCCATTTACCTGTAAGAATATTGCAGTGGTGGTGGTTAACATGCTTTGAGATATACTAATGCAATGTTAATATCAAAAATCATGGAAGAAAGCTTTTTGAGATGCACATTATAAAGCCCTTCTTTATGAAGGTGTAAATTCAAGCCACTGGTGCAACTGTCCTACAGATGTCATAATGGGGAGGGTGGCATTGCATGTGAGAGTATATAAATGGTGATAGTTAACATGATTTACAAATATTTTTGCAGCATTGATATCAGCATACAGCATCTAGCATGTTTGCTTAACAGTGGAAATGGCTTGACCGGATTTAGCTAGCCTCCAAATATTGAGTCTGGTCTGGCCCAATTCAAAATTATTCTGTCCTGGCTTGCAAAATTAGTTTCCTCTGGGTTACTTCCTTAAAATTGAATATTCCTGATCAGAATCTTACTATTTTTAACTTAGTTTCCTCTGGGTTACTTCCTTAAAATTGAATATTCCTGATCAGAATCTTACTATTTTTAACTTTGCATTGGTTTTCTTTGCTACCACCAACAGTTATGGAGGAGATGCTGAAAGAATGAGTGCTGAGGAACTAAATCATGGAAAAGAATGGTTGAATGAAACATTTTATCTCATACGGTGAGTTCATTTTTTTAATTGTTTGAATCTTTATATCTGCTAGTTACAGGGAACTTGAAAGCAATCCAGCACATGATCCTACACTATTCATCTGACTAGCAGACTTACCCATATTGATAGCTCTTCATTGAGTTAATCTAGTCATCTTATTTCTTAACCACCAATAAAGAGTCCTATCTTGTGATTGTTAGGATTAACAATATTCTTCTTTATGCAAGCTACAGTGTCAATTATCTACAACGAAGCACTGGGAGAAAGATAAGTAGAGGTTCCCTGTCCAAGCTTTAACAAATGGCCCTAATGTATTTGTGTCTGGAACAGGTGTGAAGATGATTGTCTTCCATCTATTAAATGGGTTCTTGAGCTTGCGAAGGTAGCAGTTCTTAGATATGGGGCACGTGGGCTAGTGATTGATCCATACAACGAACTAGATCATCAACGTCCATCAAACCAGTAAGTTGATTGCATTCCAGTTTACTATTTTTTTTTTTCTCTTGATCTGAGTTGTCTAAAGTCTTCGCAGTTGGTGTTTATCATGTCATTTGGAGTATCTGTAGATGGACTATATCACCTGGTGGTAGCCTGTTTGTTCTCAAGTGTAGCCTTAATAAAGATCCTTCATATATGACATTGCTCTTTGTTCTATATCTGGTCACAGGACAGAGACGGAATATGTGAGTCAGATGCTTACAAGGATAAAGCGCTTTGCACAGCATCACGCATGCCATGTCTGGTTTGTTGCGCATCCAAGACAGGTAACCAAACAACATCTGTAGCAATCCTTGTCCCAATCTGATGACAATTTATTAACATTTTCATTCCTTCGCAGCTACAAAACTGGACTGGTGGACCTCCTAATCTTTATGATATAAGTGGAAGTGCTCATTTTATAAACAAATGTGATAATGGCATTGTAGTTCATCGGAATCGAGATCCAGATTCTGGGCCCTTAGATGAAGTTAAGGTTGATAAAGTCATGAAATTAGGATCTTTTCGTGTTATTGGAGAAATATATTTTTTGTTAACCTGTATCTGCATTTGTTTGCAGATTTGTGTGAGGAAGGTGAGGAATAAGGTAGTAGGAAAGATTGGAGAGGCCATTTTATCATACAGTAGGTGTGTCATTCTTCATCTACTTGTGCCGTTTGTTTTTTTGGTTCCTTTGTTCTGTTCTGTCTCTGTCTGTCTCTGTCTGTCTAGTTAAATAAGTATGTATACACACACATGCACACATTTATATGATAGTATGACTGGCTCTTTAACTCAGGAGCTACAAAATGGCAGTCTCTGTAAATAACTTGCTATTAGGGAAACATTCTCTATGTGAAAGTGTTTGGAAAGTCTAGATGTTGGATTTTGTTGATCAGAGCTATTCATCAAGATCATGTAGACGAAGTGACTGATGTTACTAATTTAGGCTCAAATAATTTCTCCAATCAGTGTGTTTTTTTTTTTTTTTTTTGAGAACATCGATTGAACCATTTGCCAACGCTAAAATCTCCCATGAATTGACAGCTAATGTTATGTGAAATTTTCTCATTTCTTACTTGGAGAAAATTATATATTTGTTATCTGATCTCTTTGATCATAATTTGTCTCTGCAGAGCCACAGGAGAGTTTAAGGATATAGAGAAACAGCCTGTGATTAACAGGACAAAAAGAGGATGAATCTGTATAGAACGAAAGCTCAATATCCAGTTTTGTTCTGAGATGAGGAAATTCTTCTTCTTCTCCAACTGCCACGATCGAGAGCGTTCGCATTGGTGTGGGGACAATTCCCCCCTGTTGTATATTGATCTTCCAATGTATTCATGGGTCAAATGTGCTGACTCCATACTGTAGCAAATCCGGGTCTGGAAGCTTGTAAGTTGTTCATATTTTGTAAATATAAACGTTGGACCATCAGAGAACATATATTTGTGCTGTCTAGTGATTATATTCTTCCAATTCAAGTCCTAGTTTCCTTCAGCATCGTGTTCTTGTGGTTTCTGGGTTTGTCGTGGCACAAGAAATTTTCCTCGTCTAGATGGTGTTATCTTGTGTGAGCTTTGGTTGTTCCACCATTTCCGTCTGAAATGAGTGGAAAGAATAAAAGAGCTGTCGCGGTCTCAATGCAGACAGCGAATGCCCAACAGCTAAAAGAAACTTTCTTCCAAACGCATTTCCCACTTCCATCGTTTACAACCAAAGCGGGCGAGGTGCTGGCCACTCGTGAAAGATTCGGAATCCCAAAGAGGGAAATTGTCGAACATGTAGTAGGTGTAATTAGTATTTTTGCCTCGTTTTCAAGAAAAAAACAGAAGAAAGCAATGCGGACCCATGGCGATTCTTTTACACGCCTTTTCGGGCTGTCATCCAGCCTTGCAAAATCCTAGAAAGGAATCCCAACGGCTCATTGGCGGTGGTGCCAGATAATCGACCGTTGCGGAGATGCTTTGAATTCGTCAAACCTCGATGCAATATAACCGCTAAGAGCGACTAGAACGAACGCACAAGCACCGAAAACAGGGGAGTTAACGGTGTTGAGCTAGTCGGGAGAGGCACCCATTAAGCTTCCCTGTCCTGTCTTGGGTCTCTTCAATCAGGGTTTTCCGTCTTCATTTTTCTCTTCAGGTGGGAGCTCTGATTCTGTTGCTACTAGAGTCTAGCATGGCGGTTGAGGTGGTGATGAAATCAGAAGCGACCCAGAGTGGTGAAGTTGCTCTGTCTCAACCGGAAGAACCCAAGGCGGTGGCGGAAGAGACCGTTAAAGTAATTGAGGAGGACACCCAGAAAAAGGAGGATGTCGTAAAAGAGAAGGAAGGGGTGAAGAATGTCGATAACGGGGACGCCTCAACGCCGCCTGCTATCTTGAAGAATGCCTCGTTCAAAGAAGAGAGCAATTTTCTCTCTGATTTGAAGGAATTCGAGAAGAAGGCTTTGGTCGAGCTCAGGGCCAAGGTGGAGGAGGCGATCCTTGCAAACAAGCTACTCCTCAAGGAGGAGGAAAAGGAGGCGGATGCTAAGGTGGGGGAGAAGGAAGCTGATAAACCCAAAGAAGAGACCGCAGAAAATGCAACGTCAATTGAAGGAGGAGAAAATAAAGACGAGAAGCCAGTTGAAGGAGGAGAAAATAAAGACGAGAAGCCAGTTGAAGGAGGAGAAAAGAAAGACGAGAAGCCTGTTGAAGAAGGAGAAAAGAAAGAAGAAAACACTGTCGAAGTGGGTGGAAAGAAGCACGAAAACACAGCCGAAGTAGGGGAAAATAAGGAAGAAAGCACAATCGAAGTAGGAGAAAAGATAGATGAAAAATCTGTAGAAGAGGTAGAGAAGAGAGCTGAAAACCCCTCAGAAGCAGAAGCCATGGAAGAAGAGAAACCTGCGGATGTGACCGAGGAGAAGGACAAAAAATCAGATGCGTGTGTGCTGGAGAAAGCTCCCGCAGGCGAGCAAGAGGCAAAAGCCCATCCAGTTGCGGAGGAGGAAGCCGCCGAAAGCAGCGAGAACGCCGCCACCGAAAAAATTGAGAACCCTGGGGCGGGGACCGAGGAAAAAGCTGCAGAGGCCGGCGAAACAAAGGAAAAGATCGAGCAAGCTGTAGAGGTCGACAAGGACATTTCCGTCTGGGGAGTCCCTCTTTTGCCCAGCAAGGGCGACGAGTCCACCGACGTAGTCCTCCTGAAGTTCCTACTTGCCAGGGAATTCAAGGTTAACGAAGCCTTCGAAATGCTCCGCAATACTCTCTTATGGCGGAAAGCTTTCAACATCAATTCGATCTTGAACGAGGAATTCGACAGCAACCTCAACTCCGTCGCTTACATGAACGGCGTCGACCACGACGGCCACCCAGTATGCTACAACGTCTATGGGGCCTTCGAAGACGAGGAGTTCTATCGGAAGACATTCGGAACCGAGGAGATGCGCGAGCAGTTCCTGAGGTGGAGGTTCCAGGTGATGGAGAAGGGCATCGAGAAGCTGAATTTCAAGCGTGGAGGCGTCTCTTCGTTGCTTCAAATCACTGATCTGAAGAGCACTCCTGGACCTTCCAAGAAGGAGCTGAGGCTTGCAACCAAGAAAGCCGTTGCTTTGCTCCAGGACAACTATCCAGAGTTTGTGGCACGGAATGTGAGCACTTCCATTCCATTTTTTCTCAATTCATTTGTAATCTGGTCATAATTTCTTCTATTTTACTTGGATTTCATCTAACCAGTTCACCTTTTTGTTGCAGATATTCATCAACGTCCCTTTCTGGTACTACGCCTTCAATGCTATTATCTCTCCCTTCTTGACTCAAAGAACCAAGAGCAAGTTCGTCTTTGCTCGCCCATCCAAAGTCACTGAAACCCTTCTCAGGTAAGTTATTCTTTTGTTTTCTGTGCGTTCTCTTAACTGCAATTCCTCTTCTTATGCTCTGACAAACATGTTCAAAATTTCCTTGTAGATACATTCCCGCTGATGAGATTCCTACGCAGTATGGTGGCCTAAAACGAGAGAACGATACCGAGTTCTCTGCCGGTAATGGTGAGGTTGTGGAAGTCACGGTGAAAGGCGGATCAACTGTGACCATTGAAATTCCTCTACCAGAGGTAACACTTGTCACCTGAACTCTCTGTAATTTAACATGCTAAAAAGAAGAAGAATGTGACTTCTTTCACACCAATTCTTCCTCGAAAATTGTTGGGTTTTCTTCTTGAGACCAAGCTGACACTGATGAATCTAAACCACCCTCCCTTAGTCCTTATAATCTCAAGTAGAAGCCTATCTATCCACTGTAATATTTGAAAAACTGAATCAACAAGTCCTTGTTCATTTATGCAACAGGCTGGATGTACCATAGTTTGGGACCTGATCGTGCTTGGTTGGGAAGTGAACTACAAGGAGGAATTCATCCCCACAGATGAAGGCTCATACACCACCGTCATTCAGAAGAGCAAGAAAATGGGTGCACAGGACGAAGCAGTTCGGAACTCGTTCAGGAACAATGAGTCAGGGAAAATTGTTCTAACAGTCGAGAATATCAATGCCTTCAGAAAGAAGAAACTACTCTACCGATACAAGGTTAAGCCTGCTTGATTCGTTCTGAGAGAAAGGGCCAAATGCTGAAGAAAAAGTCCATCAAGAAACTACATACTTTTGCAATTCATTAGTGCGACAATTTGGGGTTTGATCTTGAATGGATTTGTTATAGATTTGTTTATTCGTTATTCTTTTTTGCTCTGGTTGAGATTTTTGTTGAGAATAAATAATATTTGATACCCTTTGCTGTCAGTTGATGCTATAAATCATTAAGCTTTTTAACGCTCACAGGATAAGATCATTTTTTGATCAGCAACGAATAGATATAGTTTTTTTCTTTTCAGATCATTCCTAAGATGATTCAATCTTCAATCCCAATGCCAGATTTGTAGAAGTACGTAGAGTTGTAGTGAGCAAAGAAGTGGGTTAGAGGAAATGTTGAACAAAAAATATTTTTCTTCCTTGTCTTGTCTTTAGTAGTTTTATTTATCTTTTTCTTTTGATTTTATATTAGTGGTATTAGAGCTTACGTCAAGAAAAAATAGGAGAGAGAGTATTGAGAGAAAAATAGAGAATTCATCTCAATAGCAAATGGCCTCCGAAACGTTTATACAACCTGCAATTCCTCACTTTGATGGTTATTATGATCATTAGAGCATGTTGATGGAGAAATTCTTGAAGTCGAAAGAGTATTGGTAGGTTGTAGACACAGGAGTGACTGAACCAGTAGCAAACCTTCAATTGATAAACGCATAAAAAGTCGAATTGGATGCACTAAAATTAAAGGATCTCAAAGTGAATAACTACCTTTTCCAAGCTATTGACCATTCGATCAAGAATCGACAAGGACAAAGAGTCAGCACCTTTAAGTACTTCGTACGGAGTTCGCAACGCTTCAGATGAAATCAGGTGAGTCGATCACAAACTATTTTTCATGTATAATGACAATAATCAACAAGAAGCGGATCCACAATGATAAGATGAAGGACGTCACCATAATTGAGAAGATTCTTCGATCCATAACGCCAAAATTCAATTTTGTTGTTTGTTCTATTGAGAAATCTAGATATATTGACAATCTTTCAATTAATGAGTTACAAAGTTCTCTGTTCGTTCATGAACATAAATTGTGCAACAAGATAAGGAAGAACAAACTTTGTGGGCAATAGCCAATCCAAAAGGTCTTAGTCATGGAAAAGGGAGATGGAAGGACAAAAATACACATCACAAAACAAAAGAAATCAATGGTTCTAATTTCAAAGGAAAGGGTCGTGACAAGCACCATTCAAATGGTTACAAACCAAAGTCTGCAGACAATTCAAATATTGAATTGTTTAGATGTCATAGGTATGACTATTATAAGTTTGATTGTAGAACTAATATGAATAGAGATCGTGGTGTGAAATCAAAATTTACAGAGAAATAAGAAATTTCTCTCCTAATGACATGTGTGAACGAAGATAGCCATCAGTAGTTGTGGTATATAGATACCGGCTATAGAAATCATATGTGAAGAGATAAGTCAGTGTTTTTAGATCTGGATGAATCATTTCGCAATACTATGACGTTTGGCGACAACTCTATAGTTTCTGTCATGGCGAAAGGAAATGTAAAAATTCACACCAAAGAAAACTCAAAATGAATTATTACTCACGTTTTCTTTGTTTCCAGATCTGAAAACAAATTTGCTTATTGTTGGTCAACTCCAAGAGAGGATATGTGATTTATATGAAAGATGGATTTTGTCACATTTCGGATGAAAAATTGGGCTTAATTGTTGAAGTCAACATGATGACAAACCGAATGTTTTAGCTATATCTCGACAACACCACTCACTCATGTTTCTCTATGAGATTGAAGGATGAGGCATGGCTATAACATTTTCTCTGTGGACATCTGAATTTTGGAGGTCTAAAGATGCTACAACAGAAGAACAAGGTGACAAGTCTTTCGAAAATTCAGGGTCCTTCTCAAATTTGTGAAGAATGTGTTGTTTGCAAACAACATCGAGATCATTTTCCAAAAGGAAAATCTTAGAGAGCAAGAAAGGTGTTGGAGCTTGTTCATATTGATATATGCAGCCTTATTAATTCGATATCGAATGGTGGTAAATGTTATTTTATAATGTTTATTGATGATTATAGTAAAAAAACTTGGGTTTATTTCCTACAGGAGAAGTTTGAAACTTTTCTCGCTTTCAAAAACTTCAAGATGTTGGTCGAAAAAGAAGCGGGCAGGCCAATAAAGATCATTCGCAGTGATTGTGGTGGAGAATATAACTCATAAGAATTTGTAAATTTTTGTGAGGAGCATGGAATCCAAAAACAACTTACAACAACTTATACGCTGCAATAGAATGATGTTTCAGAGACGAGGAATCGTACAATCTTAAACATGGTACAAACTATTTTGGCAAGAAGTGTTATCCCAAGAAGTTTTTGGCCTGAAACAATCAATTGGAGCACACATGTAAGGAATAGAAGCCATACATTTGCTGTTCAAAATATGACACCTGAAGAAACTTGGAATGGGCGTAGACCAAATGTAGATCACTTCAGAATTTTTGGTTGTATTGCTTTTGAGCACTTTCCAATTCAGAAAAGAAGAAAAGTTGATGACAAAGGTGAGAAATGTATATTTCTTGGTGTTAATGAGCAATCAAAAACATATAGATTATACAATCATATCATAAAAAAAATTGTCATCTATCGTCATGTGATCGTTGACAAAGAAAAGTTTTGGATATGAGATGAAAACAATGTCGAACAACAAATAAAATCTGATTTTGATGGAGAAAATGATGATAAAAGGGCAACCTTTGAAGAATGTCCAACCTATGGAGAATGAGCAAACACCCGCCAGTCAAAGCAATGCAGCAATTGAAGTTAATAATGAGCAACAAACTCGACGAGTTAGAAGAAGACCTGCATGGATGGAGGATTATGTGGTACAAGGAATTGACAACAATGAAGAAACACTTACTCATTTTGCTCTATTTTTAGAATGTGATCTTATAGCTTTTGAAGATGTTATAAAAGAATCAAAGTGGAAAAAAGTTATGGATGTTGAAATTGATGCCATTGAAAGAAACAACACTTGGGAGTTGACAAAGCTTCTAAAAGGGCAAAAGACCATAGGTGTGAAGTGGGTCTACGACAGAGCTGAAGGAGAGTGGTGAAGTTAACAAATACAAGACACGCTTGGTTGCTAAAGGCTACAAGCAAGAGTTCAACATTGATTACAAAGAAGTCTTTGCTCCTGTTGCAAGGCATGATACAATCAGATTGGTGATAACACTAATAGTACAAAACTCTTGGCCTATATTCCAATTAGATGTGAAATAGACATTTTTACGTGGCGACTTGGAAGAACATGTATTTATTGATCAACTTCCTGGTTATGTGAAGTTTGGATTTGAGAATAAGGTGTATAAATTAAGAAGGGCATTCTATGGATTAAAACAAGCTTCAAATAGTCGTATAGACGCATATTTTTTTAAAGAGGACTTTAAAAATGTCCATATGAGCAAACACTTTTTACAAAAAAATTGGAGATGTTTATTGTTTGTTTGTATGTGAATGATTTAATCTACATTGGGAATGATATTGCCATGATTGAAAACTTTAAATAGTTCATGATGATTGAGTTCGAAATGATTGATCTTGGAATGATGCATTATTTTCTTGGTATAGAAGTGATGAAAACTCATGTTGGTATCTGTATTTTTTAAAATAAATATGTGCAAGAAATTTTAAACAAGTTTCAAATAAAGGATTGCAATTCTGTGAGTACACCAACTGAATTTGGTTTGAATTTAGATAAAGATCATGAAGGAAAGAAGGTTGATAACACTCTTTACAAGCAAATTGTGGGAAGACTAATAATGTATTTGACAACAACAAGATCAAATATAATGGATTCTGTTAGTCCCATTAGCAGATACATGGAAAATTCGACACAGTTGCATCTTCTAGCTGCTAAGAGGATCTTTTGATACTTGCAAGGAACCATTAATTTTGGCTTGCTCTACAAGAAGGGAGAAAAATCAGATTTTATTGGCTTTAATGACAGTGATTATGTAGGATATATAAATGATTGGAAGAGTACATCAGGATATGTCTTTAAGCTTGGTTTCAGGGCTATTTCATGGTCATCAAAGAAGCAGCCAATTGCCACTTTATCAACCACCGAAGATGAATTTGTTGCTACAACTTCATGTGTTTGTCAAGCTATTTGGTTGAGGAAATTTTTTGAAGAGCTACACTTCAAGCAACAGGGAGCTTTTCATCTTGGGTTATCGACTCAGGGGCCTCTAAGCATCGTATAGGTAATAAGAATCTTTTACATTCCATGTCTGCATGCTTACCGGAAAAGTTTGTTACCATAACACATGTATCTCAAACCAAAGTTTTTGGGAAGGGATTCTCCTCTGTTAATTTACTTCTCATATAGAGGCACAATTATGGCGCAAAAAATTTGAGCATCCATCAACATCATCACTTAAGCTCTTAGTCCCTTCCTTGAAAACTCTATCTAGTCTAAATTGTGAAGTGTGTAGTTAAGTAAACACTAAAGGATTACATACTCTCCTCGAGCTGAACTTAAAGGTATAGCTCCCTTTTCCTTGATTCATTTGGATATATGGGGCCCATTGAGTGTCTCAAATATCTTTCCAGCTAAGTATTTTGTTATATTTTTTAATGATTTTACTCGAGTTACATGGTTATTTTTTATTCAAAGATAAGTTTGAAGTTCTTCCTATTTTTAAATCATTTCATGCCATGGTCTCCACTTTATTTAGTAAAAAGATTAAAGCACTTCATTCCGCTAATGCCAGAGAATACCTATCAATAGAATTTTAATCTTTTTGTAAGGATAATAACATTATCCATCAGACCTCTTGTGCTTACACCCTTTAACAAAATGGTGAATTGACTTTTCCATGAACCTTCTTTACTCCATGAACGTGCTCTATTTTTATTGGCCTCTTGCCATTCTGACAACCTGTTTCCTTATTAATAGGCTACCATCTTATATACTTCGTCATATATTCCTTGTTATTTCCAGATGAAGACCTTTTTTCCCCTTCATTTGAAGGTCTTTGGTTATACATGTTTCGTTCATGTCACATCCCCACGAAAAAAAGTAAGTTGGACCTAAAGGCTATTAAGTGTATTTTTTTGGTTTACTCTCGTACCAAAAAATGATATGTTTGCTATAATCCTTCTCTTGAGAAGTTAATTGTCATGAGGGGTGTAAGTTTTTTTAAGATACATCATTTTATTCCTCAAAGGATGTTCATTCATGTCTTTCATATGTTCCGACGACTCCAATGCTTGTTGTGCCCCTTGATGCAAATCTCTCTATTCAGCCCTTGAAGCATCGATCAATACCACACCCGTGGAGTTCACGGATCCTCCCAAGGTAAGTCCATCTTCCCCTCTTTTATTTGGTCCACCATTTGATGCTAGGCCCATAGCTCTTCAAAAGGAACCTAGCACTTGTACTAGGCCTTCTACTTCTCATCCTATATCAAATTTTGTTTCTCACCATCGTTTGTCTTCTTCTTCCTGTCAATTTCTTGCATCTATATCTTTTGTATCTGTCTCACTCTTGTATGAGGAAGCTTTGATATATCCAGGATGGAAGGCGGCAATGGAAGAGGAAATGAATGCCTTATAAGAGAATTAGACTTGAGCCTTGGTTCCACTTCCTCAAGGAAAGAAACCCGTTGGCTATAAATGGGTTTTTACAATTAAGCGCAATCCAGATGGTTCTGTGGCTCGCCTCAAGACTTGTCTAGATGCAAAGGGGTATACTCAATGCTATGTAGTTGATTATGAGGAGATCTTCTCCCTAGTGGCTAAGTTAAATTTGGTAAGAATCTTATTATCACTCGTAACAAATTCCTCTTGGCCAGTATATCAAGTAGATGAGAAGAATGCCTCTTTAAATTGTGATATTAAGGAAAAAAACTATATGCATCAACCACTTACTTTTGTGGTTGAGGGGGAGTCGGTATGCAAATTGAGGAAATCTTTATATGGCATAAAACAATCTCCTTGGGCTTGGTTTGACAAATATAGCCAAACAATATTACGATTTGGATTCAATAGGTGCTCAATAAATCATTCTATTTTTATCAATAATACCTTAAAGGAAAGAGTATTATTGGTGATTTATGTGGATGATATTGTCCCGACTGACAGTGATGCAGACAATATAAAAGAAGTCAAAGAGAAGATATACAAAGAATTCAAAACAAAAAATCATGGACTTATGAAACATTTCTTGGGTATCGAGGTCTTTTAGTCAAAACATGGAACCTTCTTATCTCAGAGGAAGCATGTTCTTGATCTATTTGAGGACATAAGGATGATGGGGTGTCGACTACCAGATACTCTTATGGATGCTAACACAAAGTTATGTGTAAGCTCTGGTGAATATGTTAATATAGGTAAATATCAGAGACTCATGAGAAAACTTATTTACTTCAAAGTGACTATATAGATATATCATATGCAGTAAATATGGTTAGTAAATATATGCATAAACCACAACTTACCCATTGGCAAGCTCTCGAGAGGATCCTGAGGTATTTAAAAGAAGCTCCGAGGAAAAGACTTCTCTATAAAAATCATGGTCACTCTAACATTAAAGGTTTTGCAAATGCAGATTGGACTGGATCACTTGATGATCGGAAGTCTACTTTTGGGTATTATACTTTAGTTGGAGGAAACCTGGTTACATAGAGAAGTAAAAAGCAGAATGTTGTTGCGTGATCCAGTGTAAAAGTAGAATATAGGCCTATGCAGTTAATGAGCTTCTATGGATCAAATCCCTCCTTACTGAATTGGGGTTCCACAAAGAAGCCCCTATGGAACAATATTTTAACAACCAGGCAGCCATCCATATTGATTCAAATCCAGTTTTCCACTAGAGAACAAAACATATTGAGGTAGATTGACACTTCATATGGGAGAATTTTCAAACTGGTAATTTATCCCTGAGTCGTGTTTTATCCCAAAGAAAGGTGTTAGACATACTTACAAAACCAATCACATCCAAGAACCAGACCACTATTTGCGGTAAGCTTGGTATCTACGATGTTTTTTCTCCCCCACCTTGAGCGGGAGTGTTGGAAGATAAGCCTGAAGTCTAGTGTCATGATGAAAATTATATTTGATTTTTGTTCCTTTTCTTCCTTTCTTAAGGTAAGGTAAATGGTGTTGATATAATTATTGTTCTTGTCATTATTATAAATACACATTGAGGGGGAGGATTACCACGTCACTTAACCTAATCCTCCTTCCCTCATTCTCTCTCAATTCCTCTAAACCGATCACTCTCTCTTCCTTTCTCTCTCTTCTTCTTCCACTCTTTATTCTCGTATTCCTTCTCTCTCTTGTTACCTTCTTCTCTCTTAGCTTGGTTCGATTATTTTTAGCACCATGGGATCCTAAATCTAATAGTTTATAATCCATTAGGGCTTCTTCTTCCCTCTTCTACAATTTGTATTGAACTTGGCCCTTTTTTTAATTTATCTAATACTGATTTATTCTTTACAATAAATTTGGAGAAATCTGCAATTTAGTGCCTTGATTCGTGGTTGAATCCATAGAAATCAACTTGTAGAACTTATTTACCAAAAGAAAGTTTTGTGAGATCTTTTTACGTAGCAAAGACGAACCAAGGGTGCCCTGTCCAGCATTGTAAGTTCTTTGTCTTTTCACTCTATTCTTTTGATGGAAAACTTTAAGGTGTGAGGTTTAAATCCTACCTTTTTTTTCCAGCTAACACTGTTCGCTATATTTTTTTGGTATATGGTTGGGTTCATTTTTTTTTACTGTTCCTTGTGCTTACTCTTGCTGCTGCTGACTTGTGTTAATCGGGTGTCTTGAATCCGATTACCCCGATTACCCATTTTCGGACCCGCGTATATTACCCGATTAAATCACTTAATCGAAAATCTCTCTGTCGAGAAGTTTTGAATTAGAGACATTCGTTTTGGGGGTTTTTTTGTCGGGAAGAGGGTTTCATCGAGAGGAAGAGGGCTTCATTGGGAGAAATCGTGTTCGATTTGTATTCTTGGAGCCGCAAAGTTTTCTTCTTCGCTCGACATACTGGAATTGTCGCATCTACCCGTGGAGTAGGTTGTTGCCGAACCACGTAACCTTGTGTCTCTTCTCCCTTTGGATTGATTTACTCTTTTGCATTTCTCGTTTACTTATACTGTTCGTAGCTTGATTATATGCTCGATTATTATTGTTTGCTCGGTTTATTAGCCTCTATTTTAACAAATTGGTATCAGAGCGGGGGTTTTTGGCGACGACGCCGGATTTCCGTTTGTCCCTCTTTCTGCTTCCGCAGACGGGAAGAGAGTTCTCTGTCCCGAGTTTCTGTTTGGTGGTTTTCTAGAAGTGCTGAAAGGGGAAGAATTTTTTTTTTGGGGGGGGGGGCCACTGTTCGGTGTTGGATTCTGGAAGTGAAAAGAGAGAGACTCTGTTTATCAGAGAGGTCCGGAGAGAAGATTTAAGCATCTGAGCATTTTTTTTGTGATCGAGGGTATTTTAGTAATTATGATTGCAAAATATTCAGTGGAGAAATTTGATGGGCAGATTAGTTTTAGTTTGTGGCACATAAAAATGCGTGTCTTATTAGTATAACAAGGTTTCCACAGAGCATTGAATGAAAAGGATAAGTTTCCAGCTATGATGTCAGAAGAAGACAAGGAGGATCTTGACATCAAAGCTCTTAGTTCCATTCAGTTGTGTTTGCCCGATGAGGTTTTGCGGGAAGTTGCAGATGACAACAACTGGTTTGTGGCTGAAGTTGGAGAGTATTTATATGACTAAATCTCTCACGAACAGGTTGTATTTGAAGCAATGTCTTTACACTCTTAAGGTGAAGGAAGGTACATCTCTCAAAGAACATCTTAATGAGTTCAATAAGATTGTTATGAATTTGAGAAATATAGATGTTACCATTGAAGATGAGGATCAAACACTGATTGTGATGTGCTCTCTACCGCCATCTTATGAGCACTTCGTTACGACTATGCTCCATGGGCACGATACCATCTCTATGGAGGATGTTAAGGCATCTTTATACTCTAACGAGTTGAGGAAGAAGGTGTCTACTAGCGGGAATGAGGAACAAGCAGATGGACTGTTTGTTCGAGGGCGAACAAAGGAAAAGGATTCTGGAGGCAATGGCCGTTCTAGGACGAAGTCAAAGGGGAAATGGGACAAGTGCTATTATTGTCATCAACCGGGTCATTTTGCAAGAGATTGTCCAAAACTCAAAGAGAAGGAGAAAAGAGAAGACGTTGTTGGGGTTGCTGGAGATCATTTTGATGGTTCAGAATATGTTCTCACAGTTGAGTGCTGCATACTCACAGGATGATTGGATACTTGATTCGGGTCGCTCCTACCACATGTATCCTATCAAGGATTTTTTCTGCGACATATCAGTCGGTAGATGGTGGTACAGTTTTGATGGGGATTTTTTGCCCTGTAAAACTGTTTGGGATTGGAACGGTTCAGATCAAGATGTATGGCGGTATAGTGAGGATTTTGAAAAAGTTCGGCGTGTACCAGATTTTAAATGTATTCCTACAATTGGAGTTGTCCTCATTATAGGACTTGTTACTTTCTTCTTCCCTTTCAGTCTACAAGTTTGAAGCATTCTCTTTCTTCTTCCCTTTCAGTCTACAAGTTTGAAGCATTCTCCATTTGAAATTCAGATATGCTTCCACGATGATGCATCTTAATTTACGTGACTCCACATCTACGTTCCAGCGCAAGGGTCAAGAATCTAAATACTACTTCGTTTTCATCTACACAAGTCAAGATAAGATGACTCAATCTTCAACCCCAATGCCAGATTTCCAGATCAGAAGCCGCCTAGGCTTTCGTTGTCTTCTCCAAGTTTTCTCTCTTCCTTCTCCATTCACGATGCCATGGAACTACAAAAGCAGGCCTTTCATCAGATTATATCACGAATGCCCTTTCAGATTGTGAGAAAAAAAGTGATCCTTCTCTGGATTAAAAATCTGGAGGATTTACCTCGTTTATGTCGACAGAAATGGAATGTGACCTAACTTCCAGTTCCTGTTACTCGTCTATAAACACGATTCGTCGTCGTTCGTTATAGAAGTCTATCCCTGGTAAAGACTAACCATCTCTGAGTCGTCTGCAATCGATGTGATTAGAAAGTAATCCAATCTACTCTTTTCACTAACTTCTAAATCTGGGTGGCGGCTTCTCATTTAGACAAACGTGCACAGATGAAACTTGGAAGAAAAAAACGTAGTTGCCTACCTCTTTCCCAGATAGATTTTACCGTCACATAAACGATTTCTTGTGTGCCAGTAAATTGTCGGAGACACAACAGGGCTGGTAGTTTGTTTGAGCTGCAAAAGAATACCAGTTACTGCTTGCCTGTTTCAGACATTGTACATGTTTGAGCAGAATTTTTGCCGTAACAGGGTGATATGAAGAGTGATTTATGTTCTGCTAACTCTTCACCCGTACATAGAAAAAAAAAACTGTACATAATTATCTCGGGCTCTGTATTGCGGTTCAAAATTTAAGGCATACCTCTAAGAAAAAAATAAAAATCTGTAGACTTTCTTCTTAATCAGATCATTTGGTCTGTGTGAAAATTTGATTAAAAACTTTTTATTCACCACGAATAATGGTGAGGGTGAGTATGATTACAAAAATTACAACAGAAATTACAGCGTAATTTGTTTAATTTGTTGGTCTTCTGCTTCTTATGCAGGTTACAGGTCTTCGGGTGTCAGTGACGGCTTCAGTTAGTCCTTGGATGGAGTTGTGATATCCACAAAAGAGGCTGGAAGTCAAGGTGCGTGCCTCCACAAAAGAGGCTGGTAATCAATTTTCCACCGGTTACATTTCCACAAAGAGATAAGATATCACTTCCTCTTCCCTCTATAAATACTCTCCTCTCTCCCCAGCCCAAATCACCACTCACAACACAAAAAGAAAATCCAGTCTCATGGTTTCTATCATGTCTCTGTCGAAGTATTCCCCTCTCTTCCTCCTCGTCTCCTTCCCTCTCCTCGTCACTTTGGCTCACGCAGCTTCCTTCGAGATAAGAAACCAGTGTCAATACACTGTGTGGGCTGCAGCCGTCCCTGTGGGTGGCGGGCGCCGACTCAACAGGGGCGAGTCGTGGACTATCAATGTGCCCGCCGGCACCACCCAAGCCCGCATATGGGGCCGCACTAACTGCAACTTTGACGCCAATGGCAGAGGAAACTGCCAGACCGGAGACTGCAACGGGCTCCTCCAATGCAACGCCTTTGGGAAGCCACCCAACACGCTGGCAGAGTTCGCCTTGAATCAGTTCTCAGGCCAGGACTTCATTGACATCTCCCTGGTCGATGGGTTTAACATCCCCATGGAGTTCAGTCCCACCGGCGGCTGCACCAGGACTATCCGATGCTCGGCTGATATCAACGGCCAATGCCCAGGGCAGCTTCGGGCCCCCGGTGGCTGCAACAACCCCTGCACCGTTTTTAAAACACCACAGTACTGTTGCACTAATGGCCCTAACACTTGTGGGCCGACTGATTTCTCAAGGTTTTTCAAGGACAGATGCCGCGATGCTTACAGTTACCCCCAGGATGATCCCACCAGCCTGTTTACGTGCCCCGGCGGTACCAACTACAGGGTCATCTTCTGCCCATGAAGCATTTCTTCTAGTATAGACGTGCTGAAATAAGCGCCGGGGAGGCCTCAGTCCAGATACTGTGACTTCTAGTGAATAATGGCTGTGAGTAGAATAAGCGAGTGTATGTCTCGTTTCAAAGGAACTCGGCTTCGGTGCCGTCGTTCCCATTTTACTTTAAAAAAAAATATAAGAACCAGATGGCCTGTCCTGGGCAAATTGGGTTCCGTTCTTGCTATTGTGGACTTTTTAATTAACAAGAACGACATAATTAATCAAAGGGATATTTACCAAGATATCGAAGTTCTACACTTATTTTCCACACTACCGGATTTCAAAGTTTGAAATTCATGTGGCTTCATCAACTTGTTACATCAGTTTTTCTAGAACAAATTCCTCTCTTCCATCTTTCTCTCTAGAAATCTTATCAAAGAGTTTGTGGTAGACGTGCTCATGACTTCAATGAGATCCCATGAATGCGGGCCATTTATGTCAAATTCACAGGTTTAGAGTGCAAACCTCGATGAGAGGCCATTCTCTGTCCACTCCTGACTCTCTTGTCCAAAACTTAGTATGGTTAAAATCCCATTTGTACCTTACAATGACAGAGAAAGAGAAGAAAACTTATCACCTCACAGGCTCAATGAATGTCACCTAAAACTATTAAATGGATGGCACCTAACTTTCCTCCACTAAAGCAAATCGGTCCAGTTCCTTTTGTTACGTTCTCCCATTATCAAACACGGCTGACCTCGTTCCAGATAACATTCAATGCAAAGACTTAGTAATCTCTTCGTTGTCTGTAGTCGTTATAGCGATTAGCAAGACTCAAGTAATCCAAACTCTTCTTTGAAATTTCTAAATCTGGGTGGTTGCTTCTCGTCCAGGGGAACCTGCATTGTAGAATTTGGAAGATAAAATCATATTTTAGTGACGACTTCTCCGTAAGTATTATATGCTAAATTCCCACAATAGAGAAGGTGTTACTCGTTCTACCACTATAAATACTCTCACTCTCCTTTGCATTTATGAAACAAAGAAAACGAGTCTCATAGTATCTATCATGTCTAGTCTTTCAAAGAATTTCTCTCTCTTCCTCTTCCTCTTCGTCTCCCTCCCTCTCCCTTTCACTTTAACTCGTGCAAGCATCCTTTGACATAAGAAACCAGTGTCCATACACTGTGTGGGTTGTAGCCGTCCCTGTGGGTGGCGGGCGCCGACTCAACAAGGGCGAGTCGTGGACTATCAATGTAACCGCCGGCACCACCCAAGCCCGCATATGGGGCGGCACTAACTGCAACTTTGACGCCAATGGAAGAGGAAATTGCCAGACCGGAGACTGCAATGCACGGCCTTTGGGAAGCCACCCAACACGCTGGCAGAGTTCGCCTTGAATCAGTTCTCAGGCCAGGACTTCATCGACATCTCCCTGGTGGAAGGGCTTAACATCCCCATTGAGTTCAGTCCCACTGGCGGCTGCACCAGGACTATCCGATGCACGGCTGATGTCAACGGCCAATGCCCAGGGAAGCTTCGGGCCCCCGGTGGCTGCAATAACCCCTGCACCGTTTTTAAAACTCCACAGTACTGTTGCACTAATGGCCCTAACACTTGTGGGCCGACTGATTTCTCAAGGTTTTTCAAGGACAAATGCCGCGATGCTTACTGTTACCCTCAGGATGATCCCACCAGCCTGTTTACGTGCCCCTGCGGCACCAACTACAGGGTTGTTGTCTGCCTATGAAGCATCGTTCTCCATCGCTCCACTGAAGTATTACAGAGTACTAAATAATGTCTTTGAACAGAATAAATGAGTCATTGGAATTGCTCTTGGTATGTCTATTTTCATTGCTTTCAGCTGCCCGTCCCATAAGTTCAAAGCATGAGTAGATCTACACTTTTAAGTTATTTTGTGATGGAACTTTGACACAACTTGAATAGAACTTTGCAAGACACATGTCACTCCCATGCACACGCCTTCCACTATCCTCATGCAAGGAGAACTACATGGAATCTCTAAGTCATGGCACTAGGGGTGGCACCGAGCCCGAACCTGCTTATGTTCGAGCCGAACTTGATTTAAATATTTCGAGCCGAGCTTCGAGCCGAGCCTCATCTAGAGCCTAAAATTGTTATCGAACTCGAGCCCACCGAGTTCGAGTCGAACTCGAGCCTCAACATACATTTAAAACTTTTCAAAAAATATATACCAAATAAAATATATATAAAATTATGCATACATTTTACATAAAATTGGGTATAACCTATATATATAATACATGTATAAGATTGGGCATAACCTCTACTTAAAATTAAGCATAATCTATATATATATAATACCTGTATAAAATTCGACATGACCTCTATTTAAAATTGGGCATAATCAACATACATAATACTCTATAAAATTGTTTATACATTCCATAAACACTCCATACACTGCATAATATTATAAATAAATTTCATACAATAATCAAACACAACAAAATTAAATGAAATATCACTATCAATTTACAATCACCCAAATAAAAACTATAAATCCATTATAAATTTACAAACTATAGTTATTTATCTTTATGCTAGAAAATAATATACGTCTTTATTTGAGCAAAATCTCCTCCTATGACAAAAACAAAAAAATAAAATTAGTTATTGTCAGATAAAAAAATACTCTTCCACTAGTAGTTACTTAATGTCGTTAAAAATATTAAAATTACCATGATGAGAAAACAATGAAAAATCATGTAGCTGGTAGCATTATCTCTGCACTCTTCTTCTCAGGCTGTAATCATAAAACAAAATTTTAATAAATAAAACTAAAAAATATCGTAATAAATAATTAATCAAAGAAATTCACCTTTTGATTTTTCTTTATACCGTAAAGAGTCTGAACCCAACCAGTGCTACAAATCAAAGTTTGAAATGTATTTGGTAACAAGGAAGAACGATACGAGCCTATTACTCTACCACCAGCACTAAATAATGATTCTGAAGCTACTGTGGATATGAGAATTATAAGGGGGGTTAGTCAACAAACTTAAAATTTGAAGTTCATCTTCATCTCCTGCGTCAAATTCATTTAATTCCTCTACATGAAATTCAATTTCAAACTTGGTGTTAGTGTGGACGAATTCATATACATTGGAAAACGGTTTCCAGTGTTAGTGCCCCAAAATAAGAAAAATATAAAAAATAAGAAAATTAGTAACTTATAATAGTATACTTAATTAAAACATAATATTTAAACCCCAAATTAGGTAAAACAAACATGATTACAACACAAATAAGTAATTTAATGTATAATTAAAATAAATTAATATATTAATTAAATAAATTAGATATTATATTCTTTAATGATTGCAGTTTATTATACATTAATACAATAATTACGTGACCAATTAATTGTGTACATGATTAATTATAAAAAATAAAAAAATAAAAAAATATACTGGAAAATTTGATCAAATGCTAGCTTTAACACACTATATTTTTACGTATTATTGCATCGTCCAGAGGAAAAACAGGCTGAGAATAAGATTTGCAAGTTTTTTTTTATTATAAAAACCACACGTGCGAAACTCGTATGTGTGAACTGCACGCGGGACGGAGGGTCGAGGGGGGAAAATAATCTCCCCCCCTCAACTTAGGTCTCCGAACTTTAGGTATCCGGGGGTTCCCGTTTCGGCGAGAGCGGTGGCCGGCTGATTTGACGGCGGCAGCAGGCGGTGGTAGGGGGTGATGACGACGGGAGAGGGTGACGCTACGGGAGTTGACGGCGACGACGATGAGAGGCAGAGAAGGCGATGAGCGGGGGGAAGGATTAGGACCAGCGGTAGCGGAAGGGGCACCGGCTGCGAGAGGGAGAAGGGAGATGGAGACCGTGAGAGGGAATTTCGGAGGAAGAAGAAAGAAGGGAAGGAGGAGACGAAGAGAGCGAGGGCCAGAGAGAGACCGAAAAAAAAATTCGGGAGAGAAGAGAGCGAGGGCGGGAGAGAGACTGAAAAAAAGTTTTCGGGAGAGAGATTAACGAGACGGCTCACGAGCCGACGAGCCGAACCTGGCTCTGCTCGAGCTCGGCTCGTTAACCTAAACGAACCCATTTCTGAGTTCGAGTTCGGCTCGAGCTCGATATATAACGAGTCGAACCGAGCCGAACACGAGCCGGCTCGGTTCGAAGCCACCCCTAATGGCACCCACATAATTTTTATTTCTCATAGAAATAATTTCACTAAGAATTGTTTTAAATTTTTATAAAAATTAAATTATTCTTAAAAATAAAAAAATAATTATCAGTAAATTATCTCACTGCTAAAACAATTCTCGATGAAATAGTTCCACAAGAAATGGGTAATTATTTTTGGAAATATCCAATTTTTGTCAAAAATTATTTTTGCTAGGATTTATATTTTCGTGTTTAACTTTAGATGTAAGTGGGATAAGGGTAATTTAATTATAATTGGATACTACTTGTTTTTGTGAAAATCAATGACAAACAAGGATAAATAGTAATCACACGGCACAACAATTTTACGTAGTTCGGTAAATTGCATAAATCTAAGAGAGTTGCAGAGGATTTTATTAAATCAATTGAGGAATCAAAATACAATGGAGTTTGTTTCTCACAACAGAAATGGCTGCTAACGGCGGCGTCACAGCTTCATGCGACGGTGAGCAGAAGCATCGTCTTCTCTGCTTAGTCGAGTCCTGAGACCTTCTCGGTTTCTCTCACGGCACCGAGACCAGAGCTTTCACGACTCTCTTCTTCTGCGACAACACCGTTGGCGGCAGCACCGGTAACGACAACGGCAACAACGTCGTCCTTCTCAAGCACACTCTCTATCGGCAACGGCGTCGCCTGAAAGTCTCTCAAAAAACCCCTTCACGCTCTCTATTTTTCGCTACCCTCTCTTTTGGACGGGTTCCGAGGATAGCCAGCGTTCGAAGACTGTGACGACGATAGCGACGATGGCAAAACTCACCAAAGCTCTCTTTCGACTGACGCCAGGATGCTTTGCTCCTCCCTCTCCCTTTATTTTTGCCGCGTCGTATTCAATTAAAAGACAAAACCATGTTTTCATTAGAGTCGTGATAAGTTCCCCTGTTTCAGGGAAACACGGGAACCAGAGGATGAAAATTATTTCCATGCCCCTTGGGCCCACCTCTCTGACGGTGGACCAGACTCCACTCAACACTTGTCGTCTATTATAAATAAAAACTTATTTTACTCAAATTATAATAAGTTAGTGAAGTATTTCTCTTTTCTATAACACCCTTACATGCCTATCAATGCATCTGCTTAGACTAAGTATTTTTTAAGAAATTCCACTTGAATTACACCTTCACTCCACAAATATATCGTAAAATAAAGTTAGATCACATTAAATTGCTAGAAAAAGAAAACAGTATCAACAATATTACACATACCATCTCATAGCTTACCTGCACAAATGACTTGCACCCACATGAATAATGATTTTTCTATTTCCTTGCATTTAGAGTTTTGCTTTGATCTTGACTATGTTTTGTAAAAATAAAATTGCACTAGGAAGATCTGCTTAGAGAGTTTGTGTTGGGAGATGAATTTTTATGTTGTCAAAGAGTGATTTAGATGTCTCTTCGTCAATATAATGACTGAAGGAGGAGGTCGAGCTCTTTCTCTTCCGTTTTGATGGTGAATTGTTATGAAGAAATTAATATGGAGTCCCACCCCTTACAGAAGAAAAGTTATTCTTAACCTTTGTTACATGAGAATAGCAATTAATTTATCAAAGTAATTAGTGAAAATTTATTCTTAACCTTTGTTAAAGATTCGTCAAAACAATTAATGGCAGCTCACCACCACAAAGTCTGATTCCAGCCTCTCACTGCTCTCATTTTAATGCCTTTTAGTCTCCAATCAAGGGGATTCATTTCTGACGAAGCTGTCGTGCATACGTTTACATACCTCCGTTTGGCAGTCCTCTCTGATTCATTTATTCCTTAACCTCCACCTTCGTTCTGTTCACGGCACTTTGTGCCATCATCGTTCGGCTTCAGAAGAAGAGATTCTCCACTGCAGAAAGCCACCGACAGCCTCTTTTCTCCATTGTCAACTTGCCTTTATGCGGCTAGCTGACGCTGGAAAGTTGTCAGCTTTCCTGACTTGAGAATCCAAAACACACAGAAGTACGAAAGTCGGATGAACGCTGAAATGGAATCTGCAAATTTTTGTTCTTCACGTATGATCAAAACCAAATTCAGTGCACACTAGCTACGCTTGACGTGTAGTTCTTACTACTATCACGAAGGCGGTGACTCTATGTGTATATAAATGCATCCGGCCTTTGGAAGGTTATCATAGGTGTAATTTTCATCAGCTTAAATAGGTTCAAGCGGAGCTCGAGGTTCAACATTCATTTAAAAATTTTCAAAAAATACATGTCTCGAGTTCGAGATCCAACATACATTTAAAACTTTTCAAAAAATATATGTTAAATAAATTGTATATAAAATTATGCATATATTTTACATAAAATTGGGCATGACCTGTACTTAAAATTGGGCATAAGGCTGACATTGAATTGAGCTGAGCCTGAACCTTCCTATGTTCGAGCCGAGTTTGATTTAAATATTTCAAACTCGAGCTCGAACCGACCCTAGCCTCGAGCCTAAAATTGTAATCGAGCTCGAGCCTAATAATTTTAACCGAGTTCAAGCTCGAGCTCTAGTCAAGTTCAAGCTTAACCTACATTTAATACTCTACATAAAATATATGTCAAATAAATTATATATAAAATTATACATACATTTTATAAAAAGAATGATAGGGGAGGTTCGGGATTGAATCTCAATAATGGATTAGAACGCACTAATATTAATATTTTTTAACCCAAATGTTGTCTAGCTTATTTTGTAATTTTTGAATCTGGCCATAAATTTACGATAGCCTCCTTAGTGCCCCTGGTTGAAAATTTATATTATAGAAAAAACTAGAAATATTTTTCCTAGGATACATATTTCCAAAAAAAACTTTTAAATAAAATCCTATTACTATTAGTGATTTACTAGAAAATTACAAGAAATATTTTAAAATTTTCTTAGGAAAGTTAAATGGATCTTTTATTTCCTCTTCTAGGGAAATAAATAAAAATTAATAATTAATCTAATATATTACTATACTTATAGATAAATTTTTAATCAAATAAAATGTCAAACACAAAATTGCTATGAAAATTGCCTTATGCTAAAATTATTACAGCATCAACTGTCAAATACTTATTCAAAAAATTTCTATACGGTTTTCACAGGAAAATCTTACTTAGAAAATTATATAATATTTTTAATAAGAATTTCCTATTAAAAAAATATTTCAAAAAAACATGGGGCACTATTAGTCCCTAGAAACATATTTCTACTCAAAATATTTTTAACAACCAGGCAACTATCCATATTGATTCAAATCCAATCTTCCATGAGAGAATATAACATATTGAGGTAGATTGCCACTTCATACAACAAACATACTTACAAAACCAGTCACATATAAGAACTAGACCACTATATGCGGCAAGCTAGGTATCTACAATATTTTCAATCCCCTAGCTTGAAGGGGAGTGTTTGAAAATAAACCCGAAGTCTAGCGGCATGATGTAAATTATATTTGATTTTTGTCCATCTTCTTCCCTTCTTAGGGTAAGGGTATTGATATAATTGTTGTTCTTTTCATTATTATAAATACACATTGAGGGGAAGGATTAGGCATGTCCCTTTAGCTAATCCTCCTTCCCTCATCTTCTTCCACTCATTCTTCTCTCATTCTTTCTCTCTTTCGTTGCGTTTTACTCTCTTAACTTGGTTCGATTTTTTTGAGCACCATGGGATCTTAAATCTAACAGTTTATAATCCATTAGGGCTTCTTCTTCCCTCTTCTACAATTTGTATTGAACCTGAACTTGGCCCTCTTTTAATTTATCTAATACTAATTTATTCTTTACAATAAATTTGGTGAAATTTGCAGTTTAGTGCCTTGATTCGTGGTCAAATCCATAGAAATCAACTAGTAGAACTTATTTACCCAAAGGAAGTTTTGGGAGATCTTTTTAATCACCTTCATCTTGCACTGCAAAGACGAACCAAGGGCGCCCAGCCCATCAATGTAAGTTCTCCTTTGTCTTTTCGTTCTATTCTTTTGATGGAAAACTTTAAGCGGTGTGGTTAAAATCTAGCTCTTTTTTTTCCAGCTAACATTGTTCGCTATATTTTTTTGGTATATGGTTGGGTCCATTTTCTTTGTTGTTCCTTGTGCTGACTCTTGCTACTGCTAACCTAGATAACCAAGAACTGACGGAGAGCATGAGAAAGCTACTAATTGTGAATCGTTCGCTATAGTTTTTGGGTATTTGGTTGGGTCCATTTTCTTTAATGTTCCTTGTGCTGACTTGTTGTTGCTAATCTGGATGACCAAGAACTGATTGAAAGCATGAGAAAGCTACTAATTGTGAATCAAAGGTTGGATCAGAAAATTGGACCCAGGTTAGAAGCAGATGGAGCGCTCTTCAACAAGAGGTATACTGATTTCTTAATTGTTTTTGAATTGTGTTATACATTTGAAGACAAGAATGCTACCATGTGTTAAAATGATTGTTGCTTGACTAGGTTGTAACCTTGGCCATTGAGAAGTTTATCTGTAGTAGCAAAAGAATTCATTTCCTGTATAAGCATCTAATTGATATCAAATAGTTTGCATATTTTACACTTGTATGCAGGATGTTTCCACATCTGTAATGGCTTCTACTGCATTTGTACATTTACAAACAAACCTGACCTTACATTGAAAAAACTTCTGATCAAGTGGGATTATTTCTCGTGTGCCGGTCTATGGGATAATGGCAAATGAATTTAGAAGTTGTTGCTGCTACTAAGAAGATTGTTTAAATGGTGTAGCAGCGCATGATTTGTATTCCTACAGCGGACCAAATTCAGATGGGTTTGTGGTTTATGATCTCCATGGACCAAACTTTTCCTAACAAGTGAATTAATCATCATAATTTAGGATGATACTGATTACTGATGGACATATGTCTTCCTTTTTATTTACCATACTAGTGGGGAACTGGAGGAGGTAAAACTCCTTTTTGTATTATAAGAACCTTAGTTAGGTTTCCTGCCCTAAAATTGTAGTTGTAACCCTTGCGAGAATGCGTGTACTTGACCATGAATTGATGGTATAATGCATAAGTTGTTATCATGTTATTAGTTGAATAGTATGCATCTTTATGTTGTATGTGAGACATAGGTTGATTGAGGTTTGCATCGAAAAATCTTTCTCCCTTGATTTAGCTTGTTCTTGTTCACATCTTGCTTGTAGTCTTCATTTTGTTCACCCCCTTGGATATCTCATAAAATTTGTTTACCTTTTTCTTATACGTATTCTTCTACACCCCCCACCCCCCCCCCCCCCCCCCCCCCCCCCCCCACCTCCTCAAACTAGGGATCTCTTTGTTAATTTTCTTGAATCCTTTTTAGGGAATGTTCCTCTAGATTTTTGGATCCAAAATTAGTGAAAGGAAAGATTTTATGATGTGAAGGTAAAAGTGACGGAATAGAGGCTGTTATTGCGGGTGCTCGTTGTGTGATTGCTAGGAGTCATTTACTAGACGTTGTTTTTGTTTATCCTCTACCTACTACTTCTCTATCTCCAATTGCAGGAAATCAAATTATAGCATACATAAACAAGACAAAGTAAGCAAAGCCTTGATGCTGATTTTGTATCTAATGCTTCCATTTAAATGTTCCAAAATTTTGTAACTAGACCTTTATATATAGAGATCCTCAAGCAACTATTTTGAAAAGTCTGCACTAGACAAGGAGGCTCCTATTGTTGCTTCATTCTCGTCCAGGGGACCAAATGTAATAACATGAACATTCTCAAGGTAATCCTCAATTTGTGCCAACCGCCTACACATGTGAACACATCTTGTTTCCTGAATATATGGAAGATTCACATTGTGTCGATTTTCGTTGGTTTAAGAAACCTTGCAAGATGTTGGCAACATGGATTGTAGTACCAGATTCAATCCATCAAGTATTATAAGAAGCATGAGTCATATTAGATTCAAAAGACACTAAAGAACTTAAAGTTTCAAACTGATCCTGAAGGGTTTGAAGATAATCCTTTGTTTAGGCACAATCAGGGATGGGTCCACAGATACTCTTCCCAATATGAGACTTGATAAACATCAAACTTAAGTGATTGGATCACTCCCAAAGATCAAATGATGTTTTCTCTAATTGGGTACTAGATTATGTGGGCCTTGGAGGTCCATCCACTTGTAATGCCAAGTCAAGGTCCATACTCCTCAATAACAAGAGAATTTTCTCCTTCCACTCAATATAATTTTCTCTATTCAGAGGAACAATAGATGAATCAAAATTTGAGACATACAAAGTTAGAAGAACTGTAAAATAAACAACAAACTTACTAAAACATGATATGAAGCCAAATTTTGAATATTTACTCATGTAAACGAATTCAAACAAATAAATCAACGTGTCATTATAATCTTTCCTATGGGCTTCGATTATAACACATTCAATTTATGATGGGACCCAAAAATTTGTAAAAGAATATCCTAGGCCTGTGGGCAACAAGATTTTTTTTTTTAATATTTCTTTTTCATCCTGATTACTCACTTAAATATAACATTTACCCTGTGGGGTTAAATTATTCTTTCTCCATGATTAATCACAATTTTTTATGTCATTAAATTTATGTGACTAAACTTAATGTCCATAGACATTTTCATAATTAAGAATGTTGTGGTAATTACTCCATTATTCAAATGTATACCAAAAATATTACATCAAAATAACTGACGAAAATCAATGTCAATTATTAATTCCTTATATTTAGCTTAACCTCAAATACGCATAGAAAATTAAGAAAGCATAAAAACTAAATAATTCTTTCATAATTGAAAATTTAACAAAATATTTAAATTATACAACTATATATGCATACAAAATTATTTAATTCATATGAATTAAAAGGGAAATTGCATTAAAAACAAATATATTGATTTTCCTATGCTTTAAATATGATTCAAATATAATCTAACGATTACATATAAATTGAGATGGCCTAATGATCAATGGCGCCAGAATAAAATCAAGTGTGTAGGTTTGAATCCTTGTTCGACCCAAATTGTTTTTTACGTGAAACGAGTCAGCTCGGCCTTGATTTTTTTTACGTGAACCGAGTCAGCTCGGCCTTTCTTGAGCGACTCAATTGAGTGAATTGCAACAGGTGAGTCAGGCCGACTCAACCCATCTGGTCCGACTCAAAAATTACCATATGATTTTGAATTTTTTGTTTGTTTTTTGTATGTTTTTTTTTTCACGTTGGAGGTTGTCTTCAACCTCCAGCCACGTGCAGAGAGGGAGTGCCCTCGTCTCTAGTTGGATGTCGTAATCATCGCCGACCACCATCGTGATCCTCGCTAGTGCACGTTGCGCCGGCGACTGCTTCGTTGAGATCAACCGGTCCTATGTGCCAGAGCATCGACTGTACTCTGTACACTCATCATTGGTTGATGAGTGTAGAGAGTACAGTCGATGCTCTGGCACGCATACGACATGATCGGAATTGCCGAAGAATGCTGAAAATTGGCGCTCCCGACCTGGCTTCACTCTTCCAAGAGCATTTCTAATGTCGGAGCACACAGGACCGGTTGACTTCACAGTGCCGCCGGCGATGCCGACCAATGTGTGCGTACGCCGATCCGGCTTCCTCCGACGCACTACGTCGAACGCATACTTCAGTGATCACAACCACAACCCCGGCTTCTTTCGTTGTTCGTCGAAAAATCGATGCATGTGCTCAAATGGGTGCGACATCGGCACATTGGGCGTCTCCCTCTAGCTAGGTCAACTAGTGTTACAAACCAACGACACACAATACCCAGAAGAGCGTCACACAAAGAATATTTGCTCGCTCAATTTTTTTTTATTAATGGAAGTGAACCCAGATTAGAGGTATCTAACTCTTATACCTAAAGTTAAACTAAATGAATTTCTAAATACAACATGAAATTCATAATTTGTAAACGGAAACGTGAATAATCATTTACCTCCAATCATGGCGATCAATTTCCAGAAGAATAGAGACCGGCTTGTCTACTTAGAGACTCCTTTTTAGAAAGTCACAGGCTCTCTATTTGACCAGATCCGAGAAACCTTAATTCCTCTTTTCCTATCAAAAGAGAAGAAGTTTTTAACTGTTGGACAGTTACAACTAGTTGTCTACATCCAAGGGAAACCACTTCCAAATATGGGCCATATTTGAACATGTCTAACAGAAACTACGCTACCGATACAAGGTTAAGACAACTTGATTCGTTCTGTGAGAAAGGACAAATGCTGAAGAAAAAGTCCATCAAGAAACTACATAATTTTGCTATTCATTAGTGTGACAATTTGGGGTTTGATCTTATATGGATATGTGATACATTTAATTTTTTGTTATTCTTTTTTGCTCTAGTTGAGACTTTTGCTGAGAATAATATTTGATACCCTTTGTTGTTGTATCCATTACTCAGTTGATGCAATAGACCATAAATCATGAAGCTCCACTCTTGAGGTTATTCTGGATGGGGGGAAGGTGCTATTGCTTATTTACTTGGTCCTACAATTGTAGTTGTCCTCATTATAGGACTTGTTACTTTCTTATTCCCTCTCAGGAGATTATTCTACAAGTTTGAAGCATTCTCGGTTCGAAATTCGGATATGCTTCCACGATGATGCATCTTAATTTACGTGACTCCACCAAAACTGTTTGTGGACATGACATCTAAGTTCCAGCTCAAGGGTCAAGAATCTAGATACTACTTCGTTTTCATCTACACAAGTCCAGATAAGATGACTCAATCTTCAACCCCAATGCCAGATTTCCAGAAAAGAAGCCGCCTAGGCTTTCGTCGTCTTCTACAAGTTTTATTCCTTCTCCATCCACGATGCCATAGAACTACAAAAGCAGGCCTGTCCATTTCATCAGATTATATCACGAATGCCCTAACAGATTGTGAGAAAAAAAAATAAAAAAAAATAGAACCTTCTCTGAATTAAAAATCTGGAGGATTTACCTCCGTTTATGTCGACAGTAATGGAATGTGACCTAACTTTCAGCTCCTGTTACTCGTCTATAAACACGATTCGTCGTCGTTCGTTATAGAAGTCTATCCCTGGTGAAGACTAACAATCTCTGAGTCGTCCTGCAATCGACGTGACTAGAAAGTAATCCAAACTACTCTTTTCACCAATTTCTAAATCTGGGTGGCGGCTTCTCATTTAGACAAACGTGCAAAGATGAAACTTGGAAGAAAAAAACGTAGTTGCCTACCTCTTTCCCAGATAGATTTTACCTTCACATAAACGATTTCTTGTGTACCAGTAAATTGTCGGAGACACAACAGGGTTGGTAGTTTGTTTGAGCTGCAAAAGAATACCAGTAACTGCTAGCCTGTTTCATTGTACATGTTTGAGCTGAATTTTTGCCGTAACAGGGTGATATGAAGAGTGATTTATGTTCTCCTAACTCTTCACGCGTACATAGAAAAAAAACTGTACATAATAATCTCGGGCTCTGTATTGCTGTTCAAAATTTAAGGCATACCTCTAAGAAAAAATTAAAAATCAGTAGACTTTCTTCTTAATCAGATCATTTGGTCTGTGTGAAAATTTGATTAAAATCTTTTTATACACCACGAATAATGGTGAGTGTGAGTATGATTACAAAAATTACAACAGAAATTACAGCGTAATTTGTTTAATTTGTTGGTCTTCTGCTTCTTATGCAGGTTACAGGTCTTCGGGTGTCAGTGACGGCTTCAGTTAGTCCTTGGATGGAGTTGTGATATCCTCCACGGTCTGGAAGTCAAGGTGCGTGCCTCCATCAAAGAGGCTGGTAATCAATTTTCCATGAGTTACATTTCCACAAAGAGATAAGATATCACTCCCTCTTCCCTCTATAAATACTCTCCTCTCTCCGCAGCCCAAATCACCACTCACAACACAAAAAGAAAATCCAGTCTCATGGTTTCTATCATGTCTCTCTCGAAGTATTCCCCTCTCTTCCTCCTCGTCTCCTTCCCTCTCCTCGTCACTTTGGCTCACGCAGCTTCCTTCGAGATAAGAAACCAGTGTCAATACACTGTGTGGGCTGCAGCCGTCCCTGTGGGTGGCGGGCGCCGACTCAACAGGGGCGAGTCGTGGACTATCAATGTGCCCGCCGGCACCACCCAAGCCCGCATATGGGGCCGCACTAACTGCAACTTTGACGCCAATGGCAGAGGAAACTGCCAGACCGGAGACTGCAACGGGCTCCTCCAATGCAACGCCTTTGGGAAGCCACCCAACACGCTGGCAGAGTACGCCTTGAATCAGTTCTCAGGCCAGGACTTCATTGACATCTCCCTGGTGGATGGGTTTAACATCCCCATGGAGTTCAGTCCCACCGGCGGCTGCACCAGGACTATCCGATGCTCGGCTGATATCAACGGCCAATGCCCAGGGCAGCTTCGGGCCCCCGGTGGCTGCAACAACCCCTGCACCGTTTTTAAAACACCACAGTACTGTTGCACTAATGGCCCTAACACTTGTGGGCCGACTGATTTCTCAAGGTTTTTCAAGGACAGATGCCGCGATGCTTACAGTTACCCCCAGGATGATGCCACCAGCCTGTTTACGTGCCCCGGCGGTACCAACTACAGGGTCATCTTCTGCCCATGAAGCATTTCTTCTAGTATAGACGTGCTGAAATAAGCGCCGGGGAGGCCTCTGTCCAGATACCGTGACTTCTAGTGAATAATGGCTTTTGAGTAGAATAAGCGAGTGTATGTCTCGTTTCAAAGGAACTCGGCTTCGGTGCCGTCGTTCCCATTTTACTTTAAAAAATATATATAAGAACCAGAAGGCCCGTCCAAGGCAAATTGGGTTCCGTTCTTGCTATTGTGGACTTTTTAATTAACAAGAACGACATAAAGATATCGAAGTTCTACACTTATTTTCCACACTACCGGATTTCAAAGTTTGAAATTCATGTGGCTTCATCAACTTGTTACATCAGTTTTTCTAGAACAAATTCCTCTCTTCCATCTTTCTCTCTAGAAATCTTATCAAAGAGTTTGTGGTAGACGTGCTCATGACTTCAATGAGATCCCATGAATGCGGGCCATTTATGTCAAATTCACAGGTTTAGAGTGCAAACCTCGATGAGAGGCCATTCTCTGTCCACTCCTGACTCTCTTGTCCAAAACTTAGTATGGTTAAAATCCCATTTGTACCTTACAATGACAGAGAAAGAGAAGAAAACTTATCACCTCACAGGCTCAATGAATGTCACCTAAAACTATTAAATGGATGGCACCTAACTTTCCCCCACTAAAGCAAATCGGTCCAGTTCCTTTTGTTACGTTCTCCCATTATCAAACACGGCTGACCTCGTTCCAGATAACATTCAATGCAAAGACTTAGTAATCTCTTCGTTGTCTGTAGTCGTTATAGCGATTAGCAAGACTCAAGTAATCCAAACTCTTCTTTGAAATTTCTAAATCTGGGTGGTTGCTTCTCGTCCAGGGGAACCTGCATTGTAGAATTTGGAAGATAAAATCATATTTTAGTGACGACTTCTCCGTAAGTATTATATGCTAAATTCCCACAATAGAGAAGGTGTTACTCGTTCTACCACTATAAATACTCTCACTCTCCTTTGCATTTATGAAACAAAGAAAACGAGTCTCATAGTATCTATCATGTCTAGTCTTTCAAAGAATTTCTCTCTCTTCCTCTTCCTCTTCGTCTCCCTCCCTCTCCCTTTCACTTTAACTCGTGCAAGCATCCTTTGACATAAGAAACCAGTGTCCATACACTGTGTGGGTTGTAGCCGTCCCTGTGGGTGGCGGGCGCCGACTCAACAAGGGCGAGTCGTGGACTATCAATGTAACCGCCGGCACCACCCAAGCCCGCATATGGGGCGGCACTAACTGCAACTTTGACGCCAATGGAAGAGGAAATTGCCAGACCGGAGACTGCAATGCACGGCCTTTGGGAAGCCACCCAACACGCTGGCAGAGTTCGCCTTGAATCAGTTCTCAGGCCAGGACTTCATCGACATCTCCCTGGTGGAAGGGCTTAACATCCCCATTGAGTTCAGTCCCACTGGCGGCTGCACCAGGACTATCCGATGCACGGCTGATGTCAACGGCCAATGCCCAGGGAAGCTTCGGGCCCCCGGTGGCTGCAATAACCCCTGCACCGTTTTTAAAACTCCACAGTACTGTTGCACTAATGGCCCTAACACTTGTGGGCCGACTGATTTCTCAAGGTTTTTCAAGGACAAATGCCGCGATGCTTACTGTTACCCTCAGGATGATCCCACCAGCCTGTTTACGTGCCCCTGCGGCACCAACTACAGGGTTGTTGTCTGCCTATGAAGCATCGTTCTCCATCGCTCCACTGAAGTATTACAGAGTACTAAATAATGTCTTTGAACAGAATAAATGAGTCATTGGAATTGCTCTTGGTATGTCTATTTTCATTGCTTTCAGCTGCCCGTCCCATAAGTTCAAAGCATGAGTAGATCTACACTTTTAAGTTATTTTGTGATGGAACTTTGACACAACTTGAATAGAACTTTGCAAGACACATGTCACTCCCATGCACACGCCTTCCACTATCCTCATGCAAGGAGAACTACATGGAATCTCTAAGTCATGGCACTAGGGGTGGCACCGAGCCCGAACCTGCTTATGTTCGAGCCGAACTTGATTTAAATATTTCGAGCCGAGCTTCGAGCCGAGCCTCATCTAGAGCCTAAAATTGTTATCGAACTCGAGCCCACCGAGTTCGAGTCGAACTCGAGCCTCAACATACATTTAAAACTTTTCAAAAAATATATACCAAATAAAATATATATAAAATTATGCATACATTTTACATAAAATTGGGTATAACCTATATATATAATACATGTATAAGATTGGGCATAACCTCTACTTAAAATTAAGCATAATCTATATATATATAATACCTGTATAAAATTCGACATGACCTCTATTTAAAATTGGGCATAATCAACATACATAATACTCTATAAAATTGTTTATACATTCCATAAACACTCCATACACTGCATAATATTATAAATAAATTTCATACAATAATCAAACACAACAAAATTAAATGAAATATCACTATCAATTTACAATCACCCAAATAAAAACTATAAATCCATTATAAATTTACAAACTATAGTTATTTATCTTTATGCTAGAAAATAATATACGTCTTTATTTGAGCAAAATCTCCTCCTATGACAAAAACAAAAAAATAAAATTAGTTATTGTCAGATAAAAAAATACTCTTCCACTAGTAGTTACTTAATGTCGTTAAAAATATTAAAATTACCATGATGAGAAAACAATGAAAAATCATGTAGCTGGTAGCATTATCTCTGCACTCTTCTTCTCAGGCTGTAATCATAAAACAAAATTTTAATAAATAAAACTAAAAAATATCGTAATAAATAATTAATCAAAGAAATTCACCTTTTGATTTTTCTTTATACCGTAAAGAGTCTGAACCCAACCAGTGCTACAAATCAAAGTTTGAAATGTATTTGGTAACAAGGAAGAACGATACGAGCCTATTACTCTACCACCAGCACTAAATAATGATTCTGAAGCTACTGTGGATATGAGAATTATAAGGGGGGTTAGTCAACAAACTTAAAATTTGAAGTTCATCTTCATCTCCTGCGTCAAATTCATTTAATTCCTCTACATGAAATTCAATTTCAAACTTGGTGTTAGTGTGGACGAATTCATATACATTGGAAAACGGTTTCCAGTGTTAGTGCCCCAAAATAAGAAAAATATAAAAAATAAGAAAATTAGTAACTTATAATAGTATACTTAATTAAAACATAATATTTAAACCCCAAATTAGGTAAAACAAACATGATTACAACACAAATAAGTAATTTAATGTATAATTAAAATAAATTAATATATTAATTAAATAAATTAGATATTATATTCTTTAATGATTGCAGTTTATTATACATTAATACAATAATTACGTGACCAATTAATTGTGTACATGATTAATTATAAAAAATAAAAAAATAAAAAAATATACTGGAAAATTTGATCAAATGCTAGCTTTAACACACTATATTTTTACGTATTATTGCATCGTCCAGAGGAAAAACAGGCTGAGAATAAGATTTGCAAGTTTTTTTTTATTATAAAAACCACACGTGCGAAACTCGTATGTGTGAACTGCACGCGGGACGGAGGGTCGAGGGGGGAAAATAATCTCCCCCCCTCAACTTAGGTCTCCGAACTTTAGGTATCCGGGGGTTCCCGTTTCGGCGAGAGCGGTGGCCGGCTGATTTGACGGCGGCAGCAGGCGGTGGTAGGGGGTGATGACGACGGGAGAGGGTGACGCTACGGGAGTTGACGGCGACGACGATGAGAGGCAGAGAAGGCGATGAGCGGGGGGAAGGATTAGGACCAGCGGTAGCGGAAGGGGCACCGGCTGCGAGAGGGAGAAGGGAGATGGAGACCGTGAGAGGGAATTTCGGAGGAAGAAGAAAGAAGGGAAGGAGGAGACGAAGAGAGCGAGGGCCAGAGAGAGACCGAAAAAAAAATTCGGGAGAGAAGAGAGCGAGGGCGGGAGAGAGACTGAAAAAAAGTTTTCGGGAGAGAGATTAACGAGACGGCTCACGAGCCGACGAGCCGAACCTGGCTCTGCTCGAGCTCGGCTCGTTAACCTAAACGAACCCATTTCTGAGTTCGAGTTCGGCTCGAGCTCGATATATAACGAGTCGAACCGAGCCGAACACGAGCCGGCTCGGTTCGAAGCCACCCCTAATGGCACCCACATAATTTTTATTTCTCATAGAAATAATTTCACTAAGAATTGTTTTAAATTTTTATAAAAATTAAATTATTCTTAAAAATAAAAAAATAATTATCAGTAAATTATCTCACTGCTAAAACAATTCTCGATGAAATAGTTCCACAAGAAATGGGTAATTATTTTTGGAAATATCCAATTTTTGTCAAAAATTATTTTTGCTAGGATTTATATTTTCGTGTTTAACTTTAGATGTAAGTGGGATAAGGGTAATTTAATTATAATTGGATACTACTTGTTTTTGTGAAAATCAATGACAAACAAGGATAAATAGTAATCACACGGCACAACAATTTTACGTAGTTCGGTAAATTGCATAAATCTAAGAGAGTTGCAGAGGATTTTATTAAATCAATTGAGGAATCAAAATACAATGGAGTTTGTTTCTCACAACAGAAATGGCTGCTAACGGCGGCGTCACAGCTTCATGCGACGGTGAGCAGAAGCATCGTCTTCTCTGCTTAGTCGAGTCCTGAGACCTTCTCGGTTTCTCTCACGGCACCGAGACCAGAGCTTTCACGACTCTCTTCTTCTGCGACAACACCGTTGGCGGCAGCACCGGTAACGACAACGGCAACAACGTCGTCCTTCTCAAGCACACTCTCTATCGGCAACGGCGTCGCCTGAAAGTCTCTCAAAAAACCCCTTCACGCTCTCTATTTTTCGCTACCCTCTCTTTTGGACGGGTTCCGAGGATAGCCAGCGTTCGAAGACTGTGACGACGATAGCGACGATGGCAAAACTCACCAAAGCTCTCTTTCGACTGACGCCAGGATGCTTTGCTCCTCCCTCTCCCTTTATTTTTGCCGCGTCGTATTCAATTAAAAGACAAAACCATGTTTTCATTAGAGTCGTGATAAGTTCCCCTGTTTCAGGGAAACACGGGAACCAGAGGATGAAAATTATTTCCATGCCCCTTGGGCCCACCTCTCTGACGGTGGACCAGACTCCACTCAACACTTGTCGTCTATTATAAATAAAAACTTATTTTACTCAAATTATAATAAGTTAGTGAAGTATTTCTCTTTTCTATAACACCCTTACATGCCTATCAATGCATCTGCTTAGACTAAGTATTTTTTAAGAAATTCCACTTGAATTACACCTTCACTCCACAAATATATCGTAAAATAAAGTTAGATCACATTAAATTGCTAGAAAAAGAAAACAGTATCAACAATATTACACATACCATCTCATAGCTTACCTGCACAAATGACTTGCACCCACATGAATAATGATTTTTCTATTTCCTTGCATTTAGAGTTTTGCTTTGATCTTGACTATGTTTTGTAAAAATAAAATTGCACTAGGAAGATCTGCTTAGAGAGTTTGTGTTGGGAGATGAATTTTTATGTTGTCAAAGAGTGATTTAGATGTCTCTTCGTCAATATAATGACTGAAGGAGGAGGTCGAGCTCTTTCTCTTCCGTTTTGATGGTGAATTGTTATGAAGAAATTAATATGGAGTCCCACCCCTTACAGAAGAAAAGTTATTCTTAACCTTTGTTACATGAGAATAGCAATTAATTTATCAAAGTAATTAGTGAAAATTTATTCTTAACCTTTGTTAAAGATTCGTCAAAACAATTAATGGCAGCTCACCACCACAAAGTCTGATTCCAGCCTCTCACTGCTCTCATTTTAATGCCTTTTAGTCTCCAATCAAGGGGATTCATTTCTGACGAAGCTGTCGTGCATACGTTTACATACCTCCGTTTGGCAGTCCTCTCTGATTCATTTATTCCTTAACCTCCACCTTCGTTCTGTTCACGGCACTTTGTGCCATCATCGTTCGGCTTCAGAAGAAGAGATTCTCCACTGCAGAAAGCCACCGACAGCCTCTTTTCTCCATTGTCAACTTGCCTTTATGCGGCTAGCTGACGCTGGAAAGTTGTCAGCTTTCCTGACTTGAGAATCCAAAACACACAGAAGTACGAAAGTCGGATGAACGCTGAAATGGAATCTGCAAATTTTTGTTCTTCACGTATGATCAAAACCAAATTCAGTGCACACTAGCTACGCTTGACGTGTAGTTCTTACTACTATCACGAAGGCGGTGACTCTATGTGTATATAAATGCATCCGGCCTTTGGAAGGTTATCATAGGTGTAATTTTCATCAGCTTAAATAGGTTCAAGCGGAGCTCGAGGTTCAACATTCATTTAAAAATTTTCAAAAAATACATGTCTCGAGTTCGAGATCCAACATACATTTAAAACTTTTCAAAAAATATATGTTAAATAAATTGTATATAAAATTATGCATATATTTTACATAAAATTGGGCATGACCTGTACTTAAAATTGGGCATAAGGCTGACATTGAATTGAGCTGAGCCTGAACCTTCCTATGTTCGAGCCGAGTTTGATTTAAATATTTCAAACTCGAGCTCGAACCGACCCTAGCCTCGAGCCTAAAATTGTAATCGAGCTCGAGCCTAATAATTTTAACCGAGTTCAAGCTCGAGCTCTAGTCAAGTTCAAGCTTAACCTACATTTAATACTCTACATAAAATATATGTCAAATAAATTATATATAAAATTATACATACATTTTATAAAAAGAATGATAGGGGAGGTTCGGGATTGAATCTCAATAATGGATTAGAACGCACTAATATTAATATTTTTTAACCCAAATGTTGTCTAGCTTATTTTGTAATTTTTGAATCTGGCCATAAATTTACGATAGCCTCCTTAGTGCCCCTGGTTGAAAATTTATATTATAGAAAAAACTAGAAATATTTTTCCTAGGATACATATTTCCAAAAAAAACTTTTAAATAAAATCCTATTACTATTAGTGATTTACTAGAAAATTACAAGAAATATTTTAAAATTTTCTTAGGAAAGTTAAATGGATCTTTTATTTCCTCTTCTAGGGAAATAAATAAAAATGAATAATTAATCTAATATATTACTATACTTATAGATAAATTTTTAATCAAATAAAATGTCAAACACAAAATTGCTATGAAAATTGCCTTATGCTAAAATTATTACAGCATCAACTGTCAAATACTTATTCAAAAAATTTCTATACGGTTTTCACAGGAAAATCTTACTTAGAAAATTATATAATATTTTTAATAAGAATTTCCTATTAAAAAAATATTTCAAAAAAACATGGGGCACTATTAGTCCCTAGAAACATATTTCTACTCAAAATATTTTTAACAACCAGGCAACTATCCATATTGATTCAAATCCAATCTTCCATGAGAGAATATAACATATTGAGGTAGATTGCCACTTCATACAACAAACATACTTACAAAACCAGTCACATATAAGAACTAGACCACTATATGCGGCAAGCTAGGTATCTACAATATTTTCAATCCCCTAGCTTGAAGGGGAGTGTTTGAAAATAAACCCGAAGTCTAGCGGCATGATGTAAATTATATTTGATTTTTGTCCATCTTCTTCCCTTCTTAGGGTAAGGGTATTGATATAATTGTTGTTCTTTTCATTATTATAAATACACATTGAGGGGAAGGATTAGGCATGTCCCTTTAGCTAATCCTCCTTCCCTCATCTTCTTCCACTCATTCTTCTCTCATTCTTTCTCTCTTTCGTTGCGTTTTACTCTCTTAACTTGGTTCGATTTTTTTGAGCACCATGGGATCTTAAATCTAACAGTTTATAATCCATTAGGGCTTCTTCTTCCCTCTTCTACAATTTGTATTGAACCTGAACTTGGCCCTCTTTTAATTTATCTAATACTAATTTATTCTTTACAATAAATTTGGTGAAATTTGCAGTTTAGTGCCTTGATTCGTGGTCAAATCCATAGAAATCAACTAGTAGAACTTATTTACCCAAAGGAAGTTTTGGGAGATCTTTTTAATCACCTTCATCTTGCACTGCAAAGACGAACCAAGGGCGCCCAGCCCATCAATGTAAGTTCTCCTTTGTCTTTTCGTTCTATTCTTTTGATGGAAAACTTTAAGCGGTGTGGTTAAAATCTAGCTCTTTTTTTTCCAGCTAACATTGTTCGCTATATTTTTTTGGTATATGGTTGGGTCCATTTTCTTTGTTGTTCCTTGTGCTGACTCTTGCTACTGCTAACCTAGATAACCAAGAACTGACGGAGAGCATGAGAAAGCTACTAATTGTGAATCGTTCGCTATAGTTTTTGGGTATTTGGTTGGGTCCATTTTCTTTAATGTTCCTTGTGCTGACTTGTTGTTGCTAATCTGGATGACCAAGAACTGATTGAAAGCATGAGAAAGCTACTAATTGTGAATCAAAGGTTGGATCAGAAAATTGGACCCAGGTTAGAAGCAGATGGAGCGCTCTTCAACAAGAGGTATACTGATTTCTTAATTGTTTTTGAATTGTGTTATACATTTGAAGACAAGAATGCTACCATGTGTTAAAATGATTGTTGCTTGACTAGGTTGTAACCTTGGCCATTGAGAAGTTTATCTGTAGTAGCAAAAGAATTCATTTCCTGTATAAGCATCTAATTGATATCAAATAGTTTGCATATTTTACACTTGTATGCAGGATGTTTCCACATCTGTAATGGCTTCTACTGCATTTGTACATTTACAAACAAACCTGACCTTACATTGAAAAAACTTCTGATCAAGTGGGATTATTTCTCGTGTGCCGGTCTATGGGATAATGGCAAATGAATTTAGAAGTTGTTGCTGCTACTAAGAAGATTGTTTAAATGGTGTAGCAGCGCATGATTTGTATTCCTACAGCGGACCAAATTCAGATGGGTTTGTGGTTTATGATCTCCATGGACCAAACTTTTCCTAACAAGTGAATTAATCATCATAATTTAGGATGATACTGATTACTGATGGACATATGTCTTCCTTTTTATTTACCATACTAGTGGGGAACTGGAGGAGGTAAAACTCCTTTTTGTATTATAAGAACCTTAGTTAGGTTTCCTGCCCTAAAATTGTAGTTGTAACCCTTGCGAGAATGCGTGTACTTGACCATGAATTGATGGTATAATGCATAAGTTGTTATCATGTTATTAGTTGAATAGTATGCATCTTTATGTTGTATGTGAGACATAGGTTGATTGAGGTTTGCATCGAAAAATCTTTCTCCCTTGATTTAGCTTGTTCTTGTTCACATCTTGCTTGTAGTCTTCATTTTGTTCACTCCCTTGGATATCTCATAAAATTTGTTTACCTTTTTCTTATACGTATTCTTCTACACCCCCCACCCCCCCCCCCCCCCCACCTCCTCAAACTAGGGATCTCTTTGTTAATTTTCTTGAATCCTTTTTAGGGAATGTTCCTCTAGATTTTTGGATCCAAAATTAGTGAAAGGAAAGATTTTATGATGTGAAGGTAAAAGTGACGGAATAGAGGCTGTTATTGCGGGTGCTCGTTGTGTGATTGCTAGGAGTCATTTACTAGACGTTGTTTTTGTTTATCCTCTACCTACTACTTCTCTATCTCCAATTGCAGGAAATCAAATTATAGCATACATAAACAAGACAAAGTAAGCAAAGCCTTGATGCTGATTTTGTATCTAATGCTTCCATTTAAATGTTCCAAAATTTTGTAACTAGACCTTTATATATAGAGATCCTCAAGCAACTATTTTGAAAAGTCTGCACTAGACAAGGAGGCTCCTATTGTTGCTTCATTCTCGTCCAGGGGACCAAATGTAATAACATGAACATTCTCAAGGTAATCCTCAATTTGTGCCAACCGCCTACACATGTGAACACATCTTGTTTCCTGAATATATGGAAGATTCACATTGTGTCGATTTTCGTTGGTTTAAGAAACCTTGCATGATGTTGGCAACATGGATTGTAGTACCAGATTCAATCCATCAAGTATTATAAGAAGCATGAGTCATATTAGATTCAAAAGACACTAAAGAACTTAAAGTCTCAAACTGATCCTGAAGGGTTTGAAGATAATCCTTTGTTTAGGCACAATCAGGGATGGGTCCACAGATACTCTTCCCAATATGAGACTTGATAAACATCAAACTTAAGTGATTGGATCACTCCCAAAGATCAAATGATGTTTTCTCTAATTGGGTACTAGATTATGTGGGCCTTGGAGGTCCATCCACTTGTAATGCCAAGTCAAGGTCCATACTCCTCAATAACAAGAGAATTTTCTCCTTCCACTCAATATAATTTTCTCTATTCAGAGGAACAATAGATGAATCAAAATTTGAGACATACAAAGTTAGAAGAACTGTAAAATAAACAACAAACTTACTAAAACATGATATGAAGCCAAATTTTGAATATTTACTCATGTAAACGAATTCAAACAAATAAATCAACGTGTCATTATAATCTTTCCTATGGGCTTCGATTATAACACATTCAATTTATGATGGGACCCAAAAATTTGTAAAAGAATATCCTAGGCCTGTGGGCAACAAGATTTTTTTTTTTAATATTTCTTTTTCATCCTGATTACTCACTTAAATATAACATTTACCCTGTGGGGTTAAATTATTCTTTCTCCATGATTAATCACAATTTTTTATGTCATTAAATTTATGTGACTAAACTTAATGTCCATAGACATTTTCATAATTAAGAATGTTGTGGTAATTACTCCATTATTCAAATGTATACCAAAAATATTACATCAAAATAACTGACGAAAATCAATGTCAATTATTAATTCCTTATATTTAGCTTAACCTCAAATACGCATAGAAAATTAAGAAAGCATAAAAACTAAATAATTCTTTCATAATTGAAAATTTAACAAAATATTTAAATTATACAACTATATATGCATACAAAATTATTTAATTCATATGAATTAAAAGGGAAATTGCATTAAAAACAAATATATTGATTTTCCTATGCTTTAAATATGATTCAAATATAATCTAACGATTACATATAAATTGAGATGGCCTAATGATCAATGGCGCCAGAATAAAATCAAGTGTGTAGGTTTGAATCCTTGTTCGACCCAAATTGTTTTTTACGTGAAACGAGTCAGCTCGGCCTTGATTTTTTTTACGTGAACCGAGTCAGCTCGGCCTTTCTTGAGCGACTCAATTGAGTGAATTGCAACAGGTGAGTCAGGCCGACTCAACCCATCTGGTCCGACTCAAAAATTACCATATGATTTTGAATTTTTTGTTTGTTTTTTGTATGTTTTTTTTTTCACGTTGGAGGTTGTCTTCAACCTCCAGCCACGTGCAGAGAGGGAGTGCCCTCGTCTCTAGTTGGATGTCGTAATCATCGCCGACCACCATCGTGATCCTCGCTAGTGCACGTTGCGCCGGCGACTGCTTCGTTGAGATCAACCGGTCCTATGTGCCAGAGCATCGACTGTACTCTGTACACTCATCATTGGTTGATGAGTGTAGAGAGTACAGTCGATGCTCTGGCACGCATACGACATGATCGGAATTGCCGAAGAATGCTGAAAATTGGCGCTCCCGACCTGGCTTCACTCTTCCAAGAGCATTTCTAATGTCGGAGCACACAGGACCGGTTGACTTCACAGTGCCGCCGGCGATGCCGACCAATGTGTGCGTACGCCGATCCGGCTTCCTCCGACGCACTACGTCGAACGCATACTTCAGTGATCACAACCACAACCCCGGCTTCTTTCGTTGTTCGTCGAAAAATCGATGCATGTGCTCAAATGGGTGCGACATCGGCACATTGGGCGTCTCCCTCTAGCTAGGTCAACTAGTGTTACAAACCAACGACACACAATACCCAGAAGAGCGTCACACAAAGAATATTTGCTCGCTCAATTTTTTTTTATTAATGGAAGTGAACCCAGATTAGAGGTATCTAACTCTTATACCTAAAGTTAAACTAAATGAATTTCTAAATACAACATGAAATTCATAATTTGTAAACGGAAACGTGAATAATCATTTACCTCCAATCATGGCGATCAATTTCCAGAAGAATAGAGACCGGCTTGTCTACTTAGAGACTCCTTTTTAGAAAGTCACAGGCTCTCTATTTGACCAGATCCGAGAAACCTTAATTCCTCTTTTCCTATCAAAAGAGAAGAAGTTTTTAACTGTTGGACAGTTACAACTAGTTGTCTACATCCAAGGGAAACCACTTCCAAATATGGGCCATATTTGAACATGTCTAACAGAAACTACGCTACCGATACAAGGTTAAGACAACTTGATTCGTTCTGTGAGAAAGGACAAATGCTGAAGAAAAAGTCCATCAAGAAACTACATAATTTTGCTATTCATTAGTGTGACAATTTGGGGTTTGATCTTATATGGATATGTGATACATTTAATTTTTTGTTATTCTTTTTTGCTCTAGTTGAGACTTTTGCTGAGAATAATATTTGATACCCTTTGTTGTTGTATCCATTACTCAGTTGATGCAATAGACCATAAATCATGAAGCTCCACTCTTGAGGTTATTCTGGATGGGGGGAAGGTGCTATTGCTTATTTACTTGGTCCTACAATTGTAGTTGTCCTCATTATAGGACTTGTTACTTTCTTATTCCCTCTCAGGAGATTATTCTACAAGTTTGAAGCATTCTCGGTTCGAAATTCGGATATGCTTCCACGATGATGCATCTTAATTTACGTGACTCCACCAAAACTGTTTGTGGACATGACATCTAAGTTCCAGCTCAAGGGTCAAGAATCTAGATACTACTTCGTTTTCATCTACACAAGTCCAGATAAGATGACTCAATCTTCAACCCCAATGCCAGATTTCCAGAAAAGAAGCCGCCTAGGCTTTCGTCGTCTTCTACAAGTTTTATTCCTTCTCCATCCACGATGCCATAGAACTACAAAAGCAGGCCTGTCCATTTCATCAGATTATATCACGAATGCCCTAACAGATTGTGAGAAAAAAAAATAAAAAAAAATAGAACCTTCTCTGAATTAAAAATCTGGAGGATTTACCTCCGTTTATGTCGACAGTAATGGAATGTGACCTAACTTTCAGCTCCTGTTACTCGTCTATAAACACGATTCGTCGTCGTTCGTTATAGAAGTCTATCCCTGGTGAAGACTAACAATCTCTGAGTCGTCCTGCAATCGACGTGACTAGAAAGTAATCCAAACTACTCTTTTCACCAATTTCTAAATCTGGGTGGCGGCTTCTCATTTAGACAAACGTGCAAAGATGAAACTTGGAAGAAAAAAACGTAGTTGCCTACCTCTTTCCCAGATAGATTTTACCTTCACATAAACGATTTCTTGTGTACCAGTAAATTGTCGGAGACACAACAGGGTTGGTAGTTTGTTTGAGCTGCAAAAGAATACCAGTAACTGCTAGCCTGTTTCATTGTACATGTTTGAGCTGAATTTTTGCCGTAACAGGGTGATATGAAGAGTGATTTATGTTCTCCTAACTCTTCACGCGTACATAGAAAAAAAACTGTACATAATAATCTCGGGCTCTGTATTGCTGTTCAAAATTTAAGGCATACCTCTAAGAAAAAATTAAAAATCAGTAGACTTTCTTCTTAATCAGATCATTTGGTCTGTGTGAAAATTTGATTAAAATCTTTTTATACACCACGAATAATGGTGAGTGTGAGTATGATTACAAAAATTACAACAGAAATTACAGCGTAATTTGTTTAATTTGTTGGTCTTCTGCTTCTTATGCAGGTTACAGGTCTTCGGGTGTCAGTGACGGCTTCAGTTAGTCCTTGGATGGAGTTGTGATATCCTCCACGGTCTGGAAGTCAAGGTGCGTGCCTCCATCAAAGAGGCTGGTAATCAATTTTCCATGAGTTACATTTCCACAAAGAGATAAGATATCACTCCCTCTTCCCTCTATAAATACTCTCCTCTCTCCGCAGCCCAAATCACCACTCACAACACAAAAAGAAAATCCAGTCTCATGGTTTCTATCATGTCTCTCTCGAAGTATTCCCCTCTCTTCCTCCTCGTCTCCTTCCCTCTCCTCGTCACTTTGGCTCACGCAGCTTCCTTCGAGATAAGAAACCAGTGTCAATACACTGTGTGGGCTGCAGCCGTCCCTGTGGGTGGCGGGCGCCGACTCAACAGGGGCGAGTCGTGGACTATCAATGTGCCCGCCGGCACCACCCAAGCCCGCATATGGGGCCGCACTAACTGCAACTTTGACGCCAATGGCAGAGGAAACTGCCAGACCGGAGACTGCAACGGGCTCCTCCAATGCAACGCCTTTGGGAAGCCACCCAACACGCTGGCAGAGTTCGCCTTGAATCAGTTCTCAGGCCAGGACTTCATTGACATCTCCCTGGTGGATGGGTTTAACATCCCCATGGAGTTCAGTCCCACCGGCGGCTGCACCAGGACTATCCGATGCTCGGCTGATATCAACGGCCAATGCCCAGGGCAGCTTCGGGCCCCCGGTGGCTGCAACAACCCCTGCACCGTTTTTAAAACACCACAGTACTGTTGCACTAATGGCCCTAACACTTGTGGGCCGACTGATTTCTCAAGGTTTTTCAAGGACAGATGCCGCGATGCTTACAGTTACCCCCAGGATGATGCCACCAGCCTGTTTACGTGCCCCGGCGGTACCAACTACAGGGTCATCTTCTGCCCATGAAGCATTTCTTCTAGTATAGACGTGCTGAAATAAGCGCCGGGGAGGCCTCTGTCCAGATACCGTGACTTCTAGTGAATAATGGCTTTTGAGTAGAATAAGCGAGTGTATGTCTCGTTTCAAAGGAACTCGGCTTCGGTGCCGTCGTTCCCATTTTACTTTAAAAAATATATATAAGAACCAGAAGGCCCGTCCAAGGCAAATTGGGTTCCGTTCTTGCTATTGTGGACTTTTTAATTAACAAGAACGACATAAAGATATCGAAGTTCTACACTTATTTTCCACACTACCGGATTTCAAAGTTTGAAATTCATGTGGCTTCATCAACTTGTTACATCAGTTTTTCTAGAACAAATTCCTCTCTTCCATCTTTCTCTCTAGAAATCTTATCAAAGAGTTTGTGGTAGAGGTGCTCATGACTTCAATGAGATCCCATGAATGCGGGCCCTTTATGTCAAATTCACAGGTTTAGAGTGCAGACCTCGATGAGAGGCCATTCTCTGTCCACTCCTGACTCTCTTGTCCAAAACTTGGTATGGTTAAAATCCCATTTGTACCTTACAATGACAGAGAAAGAGAAGAAAACTTATCACCTCACAGGCTCCATGAATGTCACCTAAAACTATTAAATGGATGGCACCTAACTTTCGTCAACTAAAGCAAATCGGTCCAGTTCCTTTTGTTACGTTCTCCCATTATCAAACACGGCTGACCTCGTTCCAGATAACATTCAACACTTGTTTCGTTTATTATAAATAAAAACTTATTTTACTCAAATTATAATAAGTTAGTGAGGTATTTCTCTTTTTTATAACACCCTTACATGCCTATCAATGCATCTGCTTAGACTAAGTGTTTTTGAAGAAAATTCAACTTGAATTACACCTTCACTCCACAAATATAACGTAAAATAAAGTTAGATCACATTAAATTGCTAGAAAAAGAAAACAGTATCAACAATATTACACATACCATCTCATAGCTTACCTGCACAAATGACTTGCACCCACATGAATAATGATTTTTCCATTTCCTTGCATTTAGAGTTTTGCTTTGATCTTGACTATGTTTTGTAAAAATAAAATTGCACTAGGAAGATCTGCTTAGAGAGTTTGTGTTGGGAGATGAATTTTTATGTCTTCAAAGAGTGATTTAGATGTCTCTTCATCAATATAATGACTGAAGGAGGAGGTCGAGCTCTTTCTCTTCCGTTTTGAAGGTGAATTGTTATGAAGAAATTAATATGGAGTCCCACCCCGTTTTGATGGTGAATTCTTATAAGGCATTCATTTCCCCTCTTATATTTGGTCCACCATTTGACGCTAGGCCCATAGCTCTTCAAAAGGAACCTAGCACTTGTACTAGGCCTTCTACTTCTCATCCTATATCAAATTTTATTTCTCACCATTGTTTGTCTTCTTCTGCCTGTCAATTTCTTGCATCTATATCTTTTGTATCTGTCCCACTCTTGTATAAGGAAGCTTTGAGATATCCAGGATCGAAGGCTGCAATGGAAGAAGAAATGAATGCCTTATAAGAGAATCAGACTTGAGCCTTGGTTCCACTTCCTCAAGGAAAGAAACCCATGGGCTGTAAATGGGTTTTTACAATTAAGTGCAATCCAAATGGTTCTGTGGCTCGCCTCAAGACTTGTCTAGATGCAAAATGGTATACTCAATGCTATGTAGTTGATTATGAGGAGATCTTCTCCCTAGTGGCTAAGTTAAATTTGGTAAGAATCTTATTATCACTCGTAACAAATTCCTCTTGGCCAATATATCAATTAGATGTGAAGAATGCCTCTTTAAATTGTGATATTAAGGGAAAAAATTATATGCGTCAACCACTTGCCTTGGTGGTTGAGGGAGAGTCGGTATGCAGATTGAGGAAATCTTTAAATGGCATAAAACTATCTCCTTGGGCATGGTTTGACAAATATAACCAAACGATATTACGATTTGGATTCAATAGGTGCTCAGTAAATCATTCCGTTTTTATCAAGAATACCTTAAAGGAAAGAGTATTATTGGTGATTTATGTGGATGATATTGTCTTGTCTGGCAGTGATGCAGACAATATAAAAGAAGTCAAAGAGAAGATATACAAAGAATTCAAAACAAAAAATCATGGATTTATGAAATATTTCTTGGGTATTGAGGTCTTTTAGTCAAATCATGGAACCTTCTTATCTCAGAGGAAGCATGTTCTTGATCTATTTGAGGACATAAGGATGATGGGATGTCGACCACCAGATACTCTTGTGGATGCTAACACAAAGTTATGTGTAAGCTCTGGTGAATATGTTGATATAGGTAAATATCAGAGACTCGTGAGAAAACTTATTTACTTCAAAGTGACTATATAGATATATTATATGCAGTAAATATGGTTAGTAAATATATGCATAAACCACAACTTACCCATTGGCAAACTCGAAAGAGGATCCTGAGGTATTTAAAAGAAGCTCCAAGGAAAAGACTTCTCTATAAAAATCATGGTCACTTTAACATTGAAGGTTTTGCAAATGCATATTGGACTGGATCACTTGATGATCGGAAGTCTACTTTTGGGTATTATACTTTAGTTGGAGGAAACCTGGTTACATAGAGAAGTAAAAAACAGAATGTTGTTGTGTGATCCAGTGTAAAAGCAGAATATAGACCTATGCAGTTAGTGAACTTCTATGGATCAAATCCCTCCTTACTGAATTGGGGTTGCACAAAGAAGCCCCTATGGAACAATATTTTAACAACCAGGCAGCCATCCATATTGATTCAAATCCAGTCTTCCACTAAAGAACAAAACATATTGAGGTAGATTGACACTTCATATGGGAAAATTTTCAAACTGGTAATTTATCCCTGAGTCGTGTTTCATCCCAAAGAAAGGTGCTAGACATACTTACAAAACCAATCACATACAAGAACCATACCACTATTTGCAGTAAGTTTGGTATCTACGATGTTTTTTCTCCCCCACCTTGAGCGGGAGTGTTGGAAGATAAGCCCGAAGTCTAGTGTCATGATGAAAATTATATTTGATTTTTGTTCCTTTCTTCCTTTCTTAAGGTAAATGGTGTTGATATAATTATTGTTCTTCTCATTATTATAAATACACATTGAGGGGGAGGATTACCTCATCACTTAACCTAATCCTCCTTCCCTCATTCTCTCTCAATTCCTCTAAACCGATCACTCTCTCTTCCTTTCTCTCTCTTCTTCTTCCACTCTTTATTCTCTTATTCCTTCTCTCTCATGTTACCTTCTTCTCTCTTAGCTTGGTTCGATTATTTTTAGCACCATGGGATCCTAAATCTAACAGTTTATAATCCATTAGGGCTTCTTCTTCCCTCTTCTACAATTTGTATTGAACTTGGCCCTCTTTTAATTTATCTAATACTAATTTATTCTTTACAATAAACTTGGTGAAATCTACAATTTAGTGCCTTGATTCGTGGTTGAATCCATAGAAATTAACTTGTAGAACTTATTTACCAAAAGGAAGTTTTGTGAGATCTTTTTACGTAGCAAAGACGAACCAAGGGGTGCCCTGCCCAGCATTGTAAGTTCTTTGTCTTTTCACTCTATTCTTTTGATGGAAAACTTTAAGGTGTGAGGTTTAAATCCTACCTTTTTTTTTTTTTTTTTCAACTAACACTGTTCGCTATATTTTTTTGGTATATGGTTGGGTTCATTTTTTTTACTGTTCCTTGTGCTGACTCTTGCTGCTATTGACCTGTGTTAATCGGGTGTCTTGAATCCGATTACCTCGATTACCCGTTTTTGGACCCCGTATGTTACCCGATTAAATCACTTAATCGAAAATCTCTCTGTCGGGAGGTTTTGAATTAGAGACATTTCGTTTTGGGGGTTTTTCGTCGGGAAGAGGGTTTCATCGAGAGGAAGAGGGTTTGGGAAGGAAGAGGGCTTCATTGGGAGAAATCGTGTTCGATTTGTATGCTTGGAGCCGCAAAGCTCTCTTCTTCGCTTGACATACTGGAATCGTCGCCTCTACCCGTGGAGTAGGTTGTTGCCGAACCACGTAACCTTGTGTCTTTTCTCCTTTTGGATTGATTTACTCTTCTGCATTTCTCGTTTACTTATACAGTTCGTAGCTTGATTATATGCTCGATTGTTGTTGTTTGCTCGATTTATTAGACTCTGTTTTAACAAATTGGTATCAGAGCATGGTTTTTCGACGACGGCGTCGGATTTCTGTTTGTCTCTCTTTCTGTTTCCGCTGATGGGAAGAGTGTTCTCTGTCCCGAGCTTCCATTTGGTGGTTTTTTGGAAGTGCCGAAAGGGGAAGAAAAAAAAAATTTGGGGCACTGTGCGGTGGTTTCTGTAAGTGTCGAGGAGAAGAAAAAAAAATTATTTTGGGGCACTATTCGGTGTTGGATTCTGGAAGTGAAAAGAGAGAGACTCTGTTTATCAGAGAGGTCCAGAGAGAAGATTTAAGCATCTGAGCATTTTTTTGTGATCGAGGGTATTTTGGTAATTTTGACTGTGAAGTATACAATGGAGAAATTTGATGGACGGATAAGTTTCAGTTTGTGGTGCGTGAAAATGCGTGCCTTATTAGTACAACAAGGTTTTCACAGAGCATTGATTGGAAATGATAAGTTTTCAGCTATGATGCCAGAAGAAGACAAGGAGGATCTTGACATCAAAGCTCTTAGTTCCATTCAGTTGTGTTTGGCCGATGACCTTTTGTGGGAAGTTGCAGATGAGATGACAATAGCTGGTTTGTGGCTGAAGTTGGAGAGTGTTTATATGACTAAATCTCTCACGAACAGGTTGTATTTGAAGCAACGCCTTTACACTCTTCGGATGAAAGAAGATACATCTCTCAAAGAACATCTTAATGAATTCAATAAGATTGTTATGGATTTGAGAAATATAGATGTTACCATTGAAGATGAGGATCAAGCACTGATTGTACTGTGCTCTCTACCCCCATCCTATGAGCACTTCATTACAACTATGTTCCATGGTCACGATACCATCTCTATGGAGGATGTTAAGGTATCTTTATACTCTAACGAGTTGAGGAAGAAGGTATCTACCAGCAGGAACGAGGAGCAAGCAGATGGTCTGTTTGTTCGAGGGCGAACGAAGGAAAAGGATTCTGGAGGCAGTGGCTGTTCTAGGACGAAGTCAAAGGGGAAATGGGGCAAGTGCTATTATTGTCATCAACCGGGTCATTTTGCAAGAGATTGTCCAAAACTCAAAGAGAAGGAGAAAAGAGAAGAGGTTGCTGGGGTTGCTGAAGATCATTCTGATGGTTCAGAATATTCTCACAGTTGAGTGTTGCACACTCACAGGATGATTGGATACTTGATTCGAGCCGCTCCTACCACATGTGTCCTATCAAGGAGTTTTTCTACGATATATCAGTCGATAGATGGTGGTACAGTTTTGATGGGGATTTTTTGCCCTGTAAAACTGTTTGGGATTGGAACGGTTCAGATCAAGATGTATGGCGGTATAGTGAGGATTTTGAAGAAGTTCGACATGTACCAGTTTTGAAGAAAAATCTGTTTTCTCTAGGTTCTTTTGATTCCCTTGGCTACAGATATACAACTGAAGGTGGAGTTTTTTAGAGGTTTGTATAGGTACACTGGTTGTGATGAAAGGGAAAAGGTTGGAAACCTTTATGTGCTTCAGGGCAGTACAGTCATAGGTACTGCAGCAGTTTTCTCATCTTCAGATTTGATATTGACACGATTCATCCGTGGAATATTCGATTAGGGTATATCAGTGAGCAAGTGGAGTTTTAGGGTGATAAGTACGGCTATGCCGACATGGTCGCTTGTGCATTGCCTGTGGCAGAGACCGTTTAGTTTCCAGAGCCCTCTAACTACCGTGAAGCTGTCACGGGTAGTGATGCTGCTCAATTCAGATGCCATAAGATGCAAGGTGGAGATGGCGATATACAGGTTCAGTTTTTCAGAGAGGAGTAATCGAATTCAAGCGAAGGTGGAGATTTGTTAATCGGGTGTCTTGAATCTGATTACCCCGATTTCCCGATTACTCATTTTCGGACCCTCGTATGTTACCCGATTAAATTACTTAATCGAAAATCTCTCTGTCGGGAGGTTTTGAGTTAGAGACATTCGTTTTGGGGGTTTTTCGTCAGGAAGAGGGTTTCGTCGAGAGGAAGAGGGTTTGGGAAGGAAGAGGGCTTCATTGGGAGAAATCGTGTTCGATTTGTATGCTTGGAGCCGCAAAGCTCTCTTCTTCGCTCGACATACTGGAATCGTCGCTTCTACCCGTGGAGTAGGTTGTTGCCGAATCAGGTAACCCTGTGTCTCTTCTCCTTTTGGATTGATTTACTTTTCTGCATTTCTCGTTTACTTATACTGTTCGTAGCTTGATTATATGCTCGATTTATTTGCCTTTGTTTTAATAACCTGGATGACCAAGAACTGACTGAGAGCATGAAATAGCTACTAATTGTGAATCGATCCCTATATTTTTTTGGTATTTGGTTGGGTCCATTTTCTTTACTATTCCTTGTGCTGACTCTTGTTGCTGCAAACCTGGATGACCAAGAACTGACTGAGAGCTTGAGAAAGCCACTAATTGTGAATCAATGGTTGGATCAGAAAATTGGACCTAGGTTAGAAGCAGATGGAGAGCTCTTTAACAAGAGGTATACTTATTTCTTGATTGTTTTTGAATTGTGTTATACATTTGAAGACAAGAACGCTACCATGTGTTAAAATGATTGTTGCTTGACTAGGTTTGTAACCTTCGCCATTGAGAAGTTTATCTGTAGCTGCAAAAGATTTCATTTTCTTTATGAGCATCTAATTTGCTTGATATCAAATAGTTTGCATATTTTACACTTGTATGCAGGCTGGTTCCAGATCTGTAATGGCTTTTGCTGCATTTGTACATTTACAAACAAACCTGACCTTACATCGAAAAAACTTCTTACCAGGTGGGGTTATCTCTCGCAGGCTGGTCTATGGGATAAAAGCCATTTGACAAGACAATAGAGAAGTATGTGCTTTTGCTCCAAGTAATGCTGGAAAGATGCCATTATGCCCACCGGCAAATGAATTTAGAAGTTGTTGTTGCCACTAGATCCACTTAGGAACTCTTTTTTTTTTTTTTGCTTATGGGTTGGCAAGTATGTTGATATATACTCCTCTAGGGTTTCCAATTTTCTATTGTACACACCTTTCTTGTATTTCTTTCCACAGGAACAGGTATCGATTGTTCAAATGATTTAGCTAATCCTTTCTTCCCTAAATTATGTCTTGGTTTTTTTGTTTCTTGTAAATGCTCTTCGCACTAAGAAGATTTTTTAAATGGTGTAGTAGACACTCGCGCATGATTCGTATTCCTATTGCGGACCAAATTCAAGTGAGTTTGTGGTTAATGATCTCTACAAATCGGACTCTTCCTAACAACTGAATTAATCACCATAATTTAGGATGATACTGATTACTGATGGACATACGTCTTCCTTTTTATTCACCATACTAGTGAAGAACTGGAGGAGGTAAAACTCCCTTTGTATTCTAAGAAGCTTAGTTAGACTTCCTACCCGAAAATAGTGGTTGTAACCCTGAATTGATGGTATAATGCATAAGTTGTTATCATGTTATTAGTTGAATAATATGTATCTTTGTGCTATATGTGAGACATAGGTTGATTGAGGCTTGCTACAAAAAACCTTTTCTCCTTTGATTTATCTTGTTCTTGTTCACATCTTCCATGTAGTCTTCATCTTGTTCTCCCCCTTACTTGGATATGCTAGTCACATAAAATTTGATTACCACAACACGTGGAATTATTCATTGTTTTTTACCTCTTTTTTTGTACTTCTTCTACTTCTCCCCCTCAAACTAGGGATCTCTTTGTTAATTTTCTTGAATCCTTTTTAGGGAATGTTCCTCTAGATTTTTGGATCCAAAATTAGTGATAAAACTGACGGAATAGAGGTTGTTATTGCGGGTGTTCGTGGTGTGATTGCTAGGAGTCGTTTACCAGATGTTGGTTTCGTTTATTATCTACCTACTACTCTATCTCCAACTGCAGGAAATCAAATTATATCATACATAAACAAGAAAAAGTAAGCAAAGCCTTGATGCTGATTTTGTATCTAATTCTTCCATTTAAATTTTCCAAAATTTTGCAACTAGACCTCTATATAGAGATCCTCAAGCGACTATTTTGAAAAGTAAGTCTGCACTAGACAAGGAGGCTCTTTCTGTTGCATCATTCTCATCGAGGGGACCAAATGTAATAACACGGAACATTCTCAAGGTAATCCTCAATTTGTTCCAACCGCCTCCACTTGTAAACCCATCTTGTTTCTTGAATAGTTGGAAGAATCATTTTGCCTCGGTTTTCTTTGGTTTAAGAAACCTTGAATGATGTTGACAACATGAATTTTAGTACCATAATCAATCCACTAAGTGTTATAAGAAGCATGAGTCATTTTAGATTCAAAACACACTAAAGAACTTAAAGTCTCAAACTGGTCCTAAATAGCTTCAAGATATTCTTTTGCTTTGGCACAATCAAGGATGGATCCACGAATATTCTTCCCAATATGAGATTTGATAAACATCAAAATTAAACGATTGAATCACTCCCAAAGATCAAATGATGTTTTCTCAAATTGGGTATTGGATTCTGTGGGCCTTGCAGGTCCATCCATTCGTAGTGTCAAGTTAAGGTCCATGTACCCCAATAACAAGAGAATTTTCTCCTTCTACTCAATATAATTTTCTCCATCAGAGGAACAATAGAGGAATCAAAATTTGGGACAAACAAAGTTTGAAGAACTACAAAATAAACAACAAGCTTACTAAAACATGCAATGAAGCCAAATTTTGAATATTTACTCATGTAAATAAATTCAAACAAATAAATCAACGTGTCATTATAATCTTTCCTGCGGGCTTAGATTATATAACACATATGTTATTATGTCAATCTATGATGGGACCCAAAAATTTGTCCATAAAGGAATATCCTAGGCCTGTGGGCAACTAAAACTTTTTTATTTTTTTTTGAATATTTCTTTACCTTCTTGATTACTCACTTAAATATAATATTTACTCTGTGGGGTTAAATTATTATATTTTCATGATTAATCACAATTTTTTATGTCATTAACTTTCTGTGACTAAACTGTCAAACGCTTAGCCAATACAACTCAACAGACCGGTCTGTTAAGTGTGGAAAGCCAAGTACCAAACCCAGGTGGACCATGGGTGGACGGAACCTAACCCAGGTGGACCGGAACTGCCTAGCTCTGACATAAACTTAATGTCACTAAACATTTTCATAATTAGGAATGTTTTAGCGATTACTTAATTGTTCAAATTTATACAAAAAATATGACATCAAAATAATTGACTAAAATTAATGTCAATTGTTCATTCCTTGTATTTAGGTCAACCTCAAATTTGCATAGAAAACTAAGTATGCATATAACCTAAATAAATTTTCCATAATTAAAAATTAATTAAATATGTACATTATACAACTATATATTCATGCACAATTTTTTAATTTGTATGAATAAAAGAAAAATTGCATAAAAAACATATATATATATATATATATTGATTTTCCTGCAATTTAAATATGAATCAAATGTAATCCAACGATAACAAATAAGTTGAGATGGCCTAACGGTCAATGGCGCCAGAATAAAATCAGGTGCGTGGGTTTGAATCCAATCTTGACCCAATTTTTTTTTTTACACGAACTGAGTCAGTTGGGTCTTTCTCGGGCGACTCAATTAAGCGAGTTGGAACGGGCGAGTCGGGCAACTCAACCCATCCAATCTGACTCGAAAATTAAATCAGTTTACCGTATGATTTTGAATTTTTTTGTTTGCGTGCTGGAGGTCGTCTTCAACCTCCAGCCACACGCAGAGAGGGTATGCCTTAGCGGGCCCCTGCCTCCAGTTCGACGTCGTAATTGTAGCTGGCCGCCATCATAATCCTTGCCAGCGCCGACCATCGCTGCGCCTAGAGTATACCGAGACGACGACTAGGAACTTGGCATCAGTCGTCCGGTCTCCCCACTGTGGGGCGACGATGACGGGGACGCCGGAGCTCAAGCTCTCCTCTTCGAGCCCCTCCGACAGGTCTTTCCTTGCCTCATCTCTTACTACCCATAGGAAATATTTCATGATGTCGCATATGCCGTGTGACATCTACCTCCGACTCACAATGCACCCGATGCGAGAATCGTTGGCCGACGAGCGTAGAGAGCACAGTCGATGCTCTAGCACGCAGACTGCACGATCGAGATTGCCAGAGAATGCTGAAAACCGGCGCTCCCAACCTGGCTTCGCTCTTCCAAGAGCCTTCCTAATGCCGGAACACACAATGTCGGTCGACTTTGAAGCGTCTATGGTGACGCCGGTCCGGCTTCCTCCGACGCACGTCGGATGCATCCTTCAGTGGTCACAGCCACGACCCCGACATCTTTCAACATTCTTCGAAAAATTGACGCTTGCGCTCAAAAGGGTGCCACATCAGTGCCTCTGGTTTTCATCCATTGGCACATTGAGTGCCTCCCTTTGGCGAGGTCTACTGGTGTGGCAAACCAGCCACACACAGTGCCCAGAAGAGCCACACACAGTGCTCATTTTTTTTAGGGAATTTTATCAAAATACCGATTTAAAATAATTTATTTATAATAATAACGAAGACCATAAAATATTTACAAAACTACCGAACTTTGACCGGTCCACTGTATATGTGGACAGTCAAAGGCGACATGTAAGCTTTGACTGCTTACGTGTCGCCCCGTCATCAAAGTGAAAATTCAGAGTCCGCCACATCATCATTATTGACACATAATCTGCCACGTAGCTTACCATATATTTTTTTATTTTCTTTTAGCCATGTCATCAATGGCCACGTAAGCACGCACCACATCAGCCCTCAAAATTTTTTCATTCTAAACTCTTCCGCGCTCTGTCTCCTCGCCTCTCGTCTCGGCTGCTCTCCTCTCGCCACTCCCCTGCTGCCGCCTCCTCTCGTCGCTCCCCTGTTGCCGCTCGCTCCGCTGCTGCCGCCGCTCGACCTTGGCCGCTCCCCTGCTGCTGCTGCTCTACCTCGCCCTCGCCCTCGACGACGCCCCCCTCTCAACCATTCTCTCTTCGCCTCAACCCAGACTCTCATTCTTCTTCTCCGTTCCCCTCTGTTCATCCTCTCACCACCCCTCTCTCAAAACCGAAAATTATCATTTCTATCTCTTCGTCGCCCCCTCTCTCAAAACCGAAAACTATCATTTCATCTCTTCGTCGCCCCCTCTCTCAAAATCGAACCCTATAATTTCCTCTCTGCGTCCCCTCTCTTAATACCCTATTATTTCACTCTCTCGCAGCTCCTTCTCTCAAAACTGAAGACCCCAATTTAAATTTCAGAAGCCGAATCAGGGTGATTTTTTAGGGTGTTTTTTAATTGAATCTAATTACTGTGTTTAATTATAATGTTGATTTGAATTTAGGTGTTTAATTACAGTTTTTTTTTTTGTGATTTATTGTTTAATTTCTGATTTTATATTAATGAAATTTCTGTCAATTGCAAATAAATTAAAATTATTGTAAAGTTTAATTTTAGTTTATGGACTTTTTGTATAATTTTTTTGTATTTTTTGAAGTTGCTAGTTTAATTTTAGTTAATTTCGTTTAATTTTCTGATTTATGAAGTTGCATTTTACTCTATTGAGATAAGATTTGCAGGATTTTTAGTTGCTAGTTGTTAAATAAATTTGAAGTGTCATGGAATGATCATACCATGTGGTGAGGAGCTTTGGGTGTTATAAATATCCACCACATGGGTTTTTTTATTTTGTTTTTGTTTTATTATGTTTGCCCTAGTTACTAGGATGGGTACAAATTCTGATTAATAGTAAGTTGGGTAATGGAAAGTGGGTTGTCTATGTTTTATTGAGTTTCCATGTGTTCCTAGGGATGGGTAGAGAATCTAAGTAAGAGTAGGTTGGGTCCAGTTCAAACTAGGCTGAGTTGCCTGCACGGGCGTCCATTAGCCAACGAAGCCCGACCCCCATCACTGACGAGGTACGGTTCGTAGTGACTGCGAAGTCATATGGGGCTCTACCAGGGGTGTTCAGTGAATTTGGACTTAGGTGTGTTTTTGCATTGTTAGGACTAGTCATCTGTTATAGAATTAGTTCGATTGATTTTTAAATGTTGTAGAATGTTGTTGAATAATTTTGAAGTGTTATAGAATGATTTTGCCATGTGGTGAGGAGATTCGGGTGTTATACATAACCACCACATGGTATTTTTTTTGTCTATGTTTTATTTAGTTTCCACATGTCCCTAGGGATGGGTAGAGAATCTGATTAAGAGTAGGTTGGGTCCAGTTCAAACTAGGCTGAGTTGCCTGCATGGGCATCCATTAGCCAACGAAGCCCGACCCCCATCACTGACGAGGTACGGTTCGTAGTGACTGCGAAGTCATATGGGGTTCTACCAGGGGTGTTCGGTGAATTTGGACTTAGGTGTGTTTTTGCATTGTTAGGACTAATCATAAAAATTAAAACTAAGATAATTTTTTGCATAAATAAACTCTTACTAATGTATAGTTTTTATAGATAATATGGCGTCAGTTGTTGGGTTCTTTTGTCGATACAATAGAAAATTGAAGGAGAGGTCTGGATATTTTGATAGTTATGATGGAGGTGAATCACAAATGAAAAGGATTGCAGTTTCGACTAAGTTTAGTGAATTCTTAGTAATGATGTACAGATTCACGGGGTGGGATGGTGATACTCATCAAATGTTTATTAAGGCCAAAATTCCATTTTCTGACGGGGTTTTTGTTATCTCAAAGGTGGAAAATGATAATGATTTGATTGAATTATTTGAGATGGCTTCAAGTAATCGATCTATGGTTGAGATTTTCTTAGAGAGAAGGTTACTAGAATAGGTTTGTAGATATAAGAGACTAGGATTAATATTTGGAAGCTTGATCAGATGACTTAGAACTCTTTTAATATTATTTAACATGCTCAGTTTGTTGTTGAGTTGTGTAAAATCATTTCATCCTTGCTCTTGTTGAATGCTGATCCATTTTTCTATGGCTGCCCACATAGGAACGTGGGCAGCCATAAATGCTGGTGGAGGGTTTCATCACTTCTCTGCAGAAAGGGGAGGATTTTGTGTATGCAGATGTCTCACTTTGTTCGCCAAATTGTTTTTGCTGTATATGAATTATGCAGGGTGTTGATAATAGATCTTGATGCCCATCAAGGAGATGGGCATGAAAGGAATTTCTCAAATGACAATTAAGTCTCAACATGCCGATGAGTTTCATTGAGATAACACTGTAAAAGGTGAGTACTCTTTCTCCCTCTTTAACTTTTTTTGTAATGAAAGTCGCGCTAGTTTCATGGTCCCTCACTTTCATGCCTCAATGTGCTTTTCTTTGTTCAGAACAAAGAAGGAAGTTGTTTCGACAAAGACCGATATGTTTATCTAAATGAAGAAATTCCAGGCAAGGCCCTTTGTTATAATCAGACAAAAGAGTGGAATGAGAATTTTAATATTCTTTGATATTTTGATGTAAAATTATTTATTAATATACGACTTTCCATTGATCATATTTAGAGCTTTCAAATTAAGAAAAAAAGATTGAAAACTGTGTGCAGATTGGTAATGGGTGGATACACTCAGAGACAGACCAGAATGGCTTTGTAGATTATGCACGGAGTCATGCAATGATATCAGATGAGAGTTACAAGGAGATTTTAATTTTTCTCTTATTGATGAAACTACTTGGCAGAAGGATGACTCTGATGATGAGGAAAAGGAGCATTATGATGATGAATGAGCTAGGTGTACCTTTACAGCTTGAGTCTATTTAGTTCGTCCTCTATGAAATTTGTTAGAAAAATTGGGTGTATTATAACTTGGTTCAAGAAATGTAATTTGAGTCTTTTGAAACTATGTCAAATATGTTGGGACGCCATGGCTCCCATTAACAATCTCTTGTACCTTGACCACAATTTAACATTTTTTGTTTCAATGTTTCTATCATATTTTTAAATATTCATATTTTTTTAGTTAATAAATATTTTAAATTAATAATAAAAGGTAAGGTCATAAAAAGTATACAAATTAATTGTATTTTTAAACTTTAAAATATATTTTTTGTAAGTTTTTTATTTTTAAATATTTTAAATCCATAGTGGGTAAGAGTTAGATTTTTTCTATTTATAAATATTTTAAATTTCTAAATATTATTATTTTTAAATAAGGCGATAAAAGTATACAAATAAATTGTATTTGTTAACTCTAAAATAATTTTTTTGTATATTTGTTTAGTTTATAAATAATTTTAAATCAATAATATATGGGTAAAACTTAAGAGTAAGATTTTTTAAATTTATAAATATTTTAAATCCATAATAAATGGGTAAGAGCTAGATTTTTTCTATTTATAAATATTTAAATTTATAAATATTATTATTTTTTAAATAAGGTAATAAAAGTATACAAATAAATTGTATTTTTAAACTCTAAAATAATTTTTTTGTATATTTGTTTAGTTTATAAATATTTTAAATCGATAATATATGGGTAAAACTTAAGAGTAAGATTTTTCAAATTTATAAATATTTTAAATCCATAATAAATGGGTAAGAGCTAGATTTTTTCTATTTATAAATATTTAAATTTATAAATATTATTATTTTTTAAATAAGGTAATAAAAGCGTACAAATAAATTGTATTTTTAAACTCTAAAATAATTTTTTTGTATATTTTTTTAGTTTATAAATATTTTAAATCAATAATATATGGGTAAAACTTAAGAGTAAGATTTTTTAAATTTGTAAATATTTTAAATCCATAATAAATGGGTAAGAGCTAGATTTTTTCTATTTATAAATATTATTATTTTTTAAATAAGGTAATAAAAGTATACAAATAAATTCTATTTTTCAACTCTAAAATAATTTTTTTGTATATTTTTTTAATTTATAAATATTTTAAATCGATAATATATGGGTAAAACTTAAGAGTAAGATTTTTTAAATTTATAAATATTTTAAATTCATAATAAATGGGTAAGAGCTAGATTTTTTCTATTTATAAATATTTAAATTTGTAAAAATTATTATTTTTTAAATAAGGTGATAAAAAGTATACAAATAATTTGTATTTTTAAACTCTAAAATAACTTTTTGTATATTTTTTTAATTTATAAATATTTTATATCAATAATATGTGGTAAGACTTAAGAGTAAGATTTTTTTTCTTTATAAATATTTTAAATCTAATATTTTACTTATTTTATTTTATTTTTTAAAATATAAAGTAATAAAAAGTATAACGAAAATTTTTTTAATTAATAAATATTTTTATTGATATTAAATGGTGTTAAATGAGTAAGAGTTATTTTTTTAATTGTTTATTAAAAAAATAATTTTTTATTTCAGATATTAGGTAATAAAAAGTGTATTAGATTTTTAAATTTTTTTTAAATTTATTCAAAATTTTATCATGAAGTGGCAGATGACATGTCAATAATAATTATGTGGCAGCCTCTGTGTTCATCTACAGTGCCGCTCTGATGACGGGGCGACACGTAAGCAGTCAAAGCTTACGTGTCGCCTTTGACTATCCACATATACAGTGGACCGGTCAAAGTTCGGTAGTTTTGTAAATATTTTGTGGTCTTCGTTATTATTATAAATAAGTTATTTTAAATCGGTATTTTGGTAAAATTCCCTTTTTTTTATTAATGGAAATGAACCAAGATTAGAGGTGACACCTAATGTTAAACTAAATGAATTTCTAAATACAACATGAGATTCATAATCGGTAAATGGAAATGGTCGATTACCTCTAGTTATGATGATCAATTTCCAAAAGAACAGATATGGGCTCGTCTATTCAGAGACTCCTTGATGGAAAGTCACAAGTAATGTGTATAACATAAACTACTCTACCTATACAATGTTAAGACTACTTGATTTGTTTTGAGAGAAAGGACAAATGCTGAAGAAAATTTTCATCAAGAAACTACATACTTTTGCAATTCATTAGTGTGACAATTTGGAGTTTGATCTTATATGGATTTGTTATACATTTGTTTATTCGTTATTCCTTTTTGCTCTAGTTGAGACTTTTGTTAAGAATAATATTTGATATTCTTTGCTGTTGGATCCACTCTTGAGGTTATTCTGGATGGGGGAAGGTGCTATTGCTTATTTACTTAATTAAGAACCCTTAGGGGGAACGAGCTTTTTACGCCCACTGGATAAGATCATTTTTAGATCAGCAACTAAGTAGATCTCTAAATATAGTCCGACAATTGGATAAGATCATTTTTAGATCACTGGATAAGATTATTTTTAGATCAGCAACTAAGTAGATATCTAAATATAGTCCTACAATTGGAGTTGTCCTTGTTAGGAAACTCATGTATCTTATTTTAAGTTGGGTAACATATTTTATTCAATTATATTTACTATGTGCTAAAATTAAGTGATCTAATTTTGGTAAGCCCATAGATACTGAAATTGGAATATTATGGGAACCCTAACTAAATAATATAAATAGAACATTATGGTTGTGGTCCCCAGAGACTAAATCCAAACACGATTTATCTTCTCCCCATCTGGAAGAGAGAAGACCGTCCCAAAGATGAATAAAAGGTGATTTAGTTGAGGAAGATCACAAAACCATTCATCCGTTCGTTTTATTAATTCCGCAATAGAAGACAAATGATCCGATATCAGAACAGTCATTACTGTTAGATTATTGGGATTGGAATGGAGTAATTCCGTGTAGAAAGACGACAGCTCTGCACAGCGCTGACGCTCTGTGTGTCACTCTCCACAGAACTCACCTCTGCGCTGTGCATCGGTCGGACAGGTTGCAAAGGATCGGGCTGTTGAGATGAGTCAGGATGGGTTGACACGATTCAAAAATTCAAGGTCGAATCGGGTGGGTTGAGCCAGCTCCCCCAAGAGAGGACCGAGCCAACTCGGTTTTCAAAATCCATTTTTGGCGTCTGCGGGGATTCGAACCTGCACGCAAGCTTTTGAGTTTAGCGCATATGACTAGTATGCCAGCTGGCATTCGTGTGTTATCATTGGATAAAAAATATTATATATATTAAATTGCATAAATTTCAAAATCTTTTTTTATGCAATTTTCATTCATATGAATATTTATGCATGCACATATAATTGTATAATGTGCATATTTAAGTTGGATTTTCAATTGTGAAAATTCCTATTGTTTTTTATGCAATTGGTCTAATATTTTAATCAAATTGATTGAAGCTACATTTTGCCAAAGTAGCCTATGTAGTGTAGATTAATTTGACTAAAAATACATAGATCTTTGTGCAAAGTTATTTAAGCAAACTGTGTTCGGCCCAAAGGAGGACACAGTTTGGCCAAATCAACAACGTGCCTGTGATGATAAATGTGTGACCATTATAAAGGATTTTCATGTGAACAATAGTCCGTCCAAAGAAAGGTTATTGTTTAACAGAACTGATTGTCAGTATTTGATCATTGCACTGAGAGTACCACTTACAGTTAATTTCTCTGTTCAAAGACTAGGAATTAATGTTGTATTAGGTATTTTGAGATAGTCCCCAAATTGGATTGTTTGTACATGTCTTATTTTTCTTTATATGAAATGTTAGTTAATGTGAGTATACTTGTTTATTTTGTTCTATATACAGTTTTGTGTTGCTACTGCTGAGCAGGACGAACTTTAAGGCCTGAAAAGATACCATGAAATTTTCCTTGGTTGTATGGATTTGGATCTTGCAATTCGGGTGGAACCCACTTCTACTCCGGAAAACCTCAATGAGGTTAAAATTGAGAAGTGGGAACGCTCTAACTGAATGTGCTTGATGATCATGAAACACTCCATTTCGGAGGCGTTTCGGGGCTCTATTACTGAGAGCAAGAGCGCCAAAAAGTTCCTTCAGGAAATTGAGCAATATTTTGCCAAGAACGAAAAGTCGGAGGCTTGTAGCCTTTTGGCTAAACTCGTTTTGATGAAGCATAAGGGCAAAGGGAACATAAGGGAGTACATCATGGAGATGTCTCATCTTGCGTCAAAACTCATGTCATTTAAGCTGGAGTTGTCTGAGGACTTACTCATGCACTTGGTTTTGATATCTTTTCTTGCACACTTTGGGCAATTCAAAGTGAGTTATAACACTTAGAAGGACAAATGGTCCCTAAATGAGCTTATATCTCAGTGTGCAAGAGGAAGAGAGGCAGCAACAGGATAAGACTGAAATTGTTCACTTGGCCTCAACCTCTCAAAACAAGAAGAAGAAGAGAGGTAAGGATGTTGCAGAAGGATCTTCTCAGAATAAGAAATAGAAGAAGCAGGATGAGGAGTTTACCTGCTACTTCTGCAAACAAGTTCGCGTGGTACGAAGTTAGGACAAACGTTTAGGACATATCTCTAAATAGAGAATTCAGAGGCTTGTGTTGGATGGAATTCTTGAACCCCTAGATACTACAAACTTCCAAGTTTGTGTTGAGTGCATCAAGGGGAAACAAATAAACATTAGAAAATTAGGTGTTGAAAAAGCAACAGACGTCTAGAACTTATACATACAGATATCTGTGGTCCATTCCCTACAACTTCATGGAATGGACAATAGTACTTCATTACGTTCATAAACGATTACTCTAGATTCGGTTACTTATATTTAATACATGAGAAGTCACAATCCCTGGATGTCTTCAAGTCTTTCAAAACTGAAGTTGAACTTCAACTTGGAAAGAAAATAAAGGTTGTCAAATCCGATCGTGGTGGTAAATACTATGGAAGATATGATGGATAAGGAGAATAACGTCCAGGACCCTTCACGATTTTCCTCAAAGAGTGTGGAATTGTTCTGTAATACACCATGCTGGGCAAATCCAGCATGAACGGTGTTGCAAAGCGACGAAACCAAACTCTTAAGGATATGGTAAGGAGTATGATCAGTCATTCCCCCTTGCCAGAGTCACTTTGGGGAGAAGCTTTAAAGACCGCAGTGTACATCCTTAACAAGGTACCAAGCAAAGTAGTTGCCAAAACCCCCTATGAGTTTTGGACAGGCAAGAAACATATTATTAGGCACTTGCACATTTGGGGTTGTCCAGATGAGGCACGACCTTATAGGCCACAAGAAAGAAACCTTGACTCAAGGATGGTTAGTTGTTATTTCATTGGTTACGCTGAATGCTCTCGGGGCTATAAGTTTTATGATCCCACATCAAGTTCCTTCTTTGAAACGGGAAATACAAATTTTTTTGAGGATATTGAGTTTGGAGGAGAAGAAAACATAAGGAATGTTGTCTTTGAAGAAGAAACTGTTATTGACAGTGATCAGGTCTCCATACCTATTGTTATTCAAGACACAGTTCAGGCACTAGAGGACAATGTTCAGGCTCATATTCCTAACATTATTCTAGATCAAGTCAACAATGAGATTCTTCCTAAAGCACCACCTTTAGAACAAACTCAACAACCTCAAGAAGTGTTATTAAGGAAATCCACTAGGGAGAGGAGAAATGCGATTTTAGATGATTATATCATCTTTCTCCTAGAACATGCGGATGGCTTCGGATTGACAGAAGATGACCCAATCAACTTCTGTCAAACCTTACGCAATTCTAACTCTCAACAATGGATTGATGCCATGAAGGATGAGATGAAATCTATGAAAGACAATGACGTTTGGGATCTCATCGAGTTACCTAAAGGTGTGAAACTCATTAGTTGTAAATGGATATTTAAAACCAAGAGGGATTCAAATGGCAATGTCTAGAGATATAAGGCTCGTCTAGTTGCTAAAGACTTTACTCAAGAGGAAGGCATAGACTACAAAGAGACCTTTTCTCCGGTATCTTCGAAAGACTTTTTTAAAACAATAATGGCACTAGTGGCTCATTTAGATCTAGAACTACATCAGATTGATGTCAAAACTGCGTTTCTCAATGGAGACATTGACGAGACGATTTATATGGTACAACCAGAAAACTTTGTATCTGGAAAACCAAAGTCTATGGTATGTAAATTGAAGAAATCCATCTATGGTCTCAAACAGGCTTTCCGTTAATAGTATCACAAGTTCCATCAAATCATCACCTCGTATGGTTTTGAGGTGAATGTTGTTGATGAGTGTGTATATCATAAGTTCAGTAGGAATAAATACATCTTCCTGATATTATATGTCGATGACATTATGCTCGCTAGTAGCGATATAGGCTTACTGCACGAAACCAAGAAATTTCTGACGAATAAATTCGAGATGAAAGATCTTGGTGATGCCTCTTTTGTATTAGGTATTCAGATACTTACAGATCGTTCTCAAGGTATCCTAAGGTTGTCACAAAAAAAAAGCTATATCGAAAAGGTTTTGACCAGATTCAGCATGAAAGATAGTAAACCAGGAAACACACCCGTCGCTAAAGGAGACAAGTTTAGTCTCAAACAGTGTTCTAATAATGATCTTCAAAGAAAAGAGATGCAGAAAATTCCCTATGCATCAGTACTAGGGAGTTTAATGTACACTCAAGTTTGTACTCGTGCCAACATAGCATTTATAGTAGGAGTTCTGGGCAGATATTTGAGCAATCCGGGTATGCAACACTGGAAAGCAGCCAAACATGTGATGTGTTATTTGAGGAGAACAAAAGACTATATGCTCACTTATCGGAGATCAAACAGTTTAGAGATCATTGGGTTCTCTGACTTCGACTTTGAGGGATGACAAGATTGAAGACGCTCCACGTCAGGCTACATCTTTATGTTGGGTGAAGGAACTATCTCATGGATGTCTACTAAGTAGACTCTCATAACTTCTTCAACCATGGTTGTGAAGTTCATTGTTTGTTTTGACTTGTCCAACCACGATGTATGGTTATGAAACTTTGTCACTGGACTACGAGTGATAGATGGCATTGACAGACCATTAAAGATTTACTGTCACAATAAGTTGGCAGTACTTTATTCCAACAACAACAGGAGCTCGATGAACATATAGGGACAGACTCTATGCTAGCAGACCCATTAACTAAGGGCTTAATGCCTAAGGTCTTTCATGAGCACACTGCTCATATGGGCATTATTTCTGAAGATACCTTGGTTTAGTGAGAGTCATTTCCGTACTATATGTTTACTTTAAACATTGTGTTATTAGATTTTCTACTTAATAAAATTGATTGCTTATAATTCTATTTTTGAACTTGCTTGTGTTTCTTTTATGAGCAATGTTCGTATTGCATTAAGGACTTTGGAAAGATCTCACTAAAGACTATATAAGGACCAATTAGAAATAGGCATGTCCGAGATCACATTGCTTGTAATTTCCATGTTACTCATCCATATTTGAGTTATGTCATTGAGTGTTTTAGTATGGTGATCATCGTGGTTTAGTCACGATTGTATTGTGATGATAGTCGCAATGGTTCTATTATTAATATATAAGATGGTTCCATAGTATATAGATACACACTTAAAGAATTTGTGATATAATTGTTTAAGGAATGATATGTAACCCAAGTAGGAGATTATTAGGAAACTCACGTTTCCTATTCTAAGTTGGGTAACATATTTCATTCAATTATATTTACTATAGGTTAAAATTAAGTGGTCTAATTTGGTAACCCCGTAAATGTTGAAATTGGAATATGGTCTAATTGAGTAAATACTCATATTATCTTAATTAGGGAATTATGGGAACCCTAATTAAATAATATAAATAGAATATTATGGTTGTGGTCCGAGAGACTAAATCCATACACGGATTCTCAGCCATATGGAAAAGAGATGACGTTCCCGAGATTTTTGCGAGGGAAAAAATACCAGATTTCTGTTGGAATTTTGGAAAATCTCGATCGGTTGCGCTAATCTCGGTGGGTCAGGAAGGCAGAGGTCGGAATCCTGCCGAAAAAAAATTTCGGCTCTGTTTCTTCAGCGAAGGGTTCCAAAATTTTTTTTTGGCTCTGTTTCTTTAGCGACGGATTCTGAATTTTTTTTTTCGTCTCTGGTATTGGCGGCGGTGATGACGGCACTCGGTGGACAGAGAGCTCTGTGGTAGAGAGGTATCGCTCTCTCCTTTCTCCTTCTACAGCTGCAGCGTAGGAAAGACGAGGGATAATGGAAGACAAAGGCTACGACTCTTACCGAACTGAATTTTCCTCCGATTCGATAATCAAACTCTGATAGCACTGATAAAAAAACAGAATACAAAGGGGAGTATAAACTTTCGATAATCAATTGATAAAACAAACAGTCTATATAAATAGACTAATACATAACTGTAAACAACTAAAAATAAACATATGCAACGTGTAAAACAAACTTACTTAACAATGTAAACTGAAACTGACACTCCTAAAGACTGAACAACTAGTCTTAATTTAGAAATTAATAATTTCCTTGACATTTAGTTGAGGAAGATCATAAAACCATTCATCCGATCGTCGTATTAATTCCGCAACAGAAGATGATCGTTCGGAATAGATCCAAGTATTTATCCCGTATCCCGAATCTTAATTTTCTGGCATGATGTAAATTCTAGATTCGGATTTAAGATTATGTTTTCTAACTGTCCTTGTTATACGACTTGTTACTTTCTTTTTCCCTTTCAAAAGACTATTCAACAAGTTTGAAGCATTCTCGATTGGAAATTCGGATATGCTTCCACGATGATGCATCAAGATAAGATGACTCAATCTTCAACCCCAATGCCAGATTTCCAGAACAGAAGCCGCCTAGGCTTTCGTCGTCTTCTCCAAGTTTTCTCTCTTCCTTCTCCATCCACGATGCCATGGACTACAAAAGCAGGCCTGTCCATTTCATCAGATTATATCACGAATGCCCTTTCAGATTGTCAGAAAAAAAAAAAAAAAAAAAACTTTTTTTCTGGATTAAAAATCTGGAGGATTTACCTCGTTTATGTCGACAGTAATGGAATGTCACCTAACTTTCAGTTCCTGTTACTGGTCTATAAACACGATTCGTCGTCGTTCGTTATAGCAATCTATTCCTGACAAAGACTAACCATCTCCGAGACGTCTGCAATCGACGTGATTAGAAAGTAATCCAAACTAGTCTTTTCACCAATTTCTGAATCTGGGTGGCGGCTTCTCATTTAGACAAACGTGCACAGATGAAACTTGGAAGAAAAAAAACGTAGTTGCGTACCTCTATCCCAGAGATTTTACCGTCACATAAACGATTTCTTGTATCAGTTGAAATTGTCGGAGACACAACAGGGCTGGTAGTTTGTTTGAGCTGCAAAAGAATACCAGTTACTGCTAGCCTGTTTCAGACATTGTATATGTTTGAGCTGAATTTTTGCCGTAACAGTGTGATATGAAGGGTGATTTATGTTCTGCTAACTCTTCACCCGTACATAGAAACAAAAACTGTACATAATTATCCCAGGCTCTGTATTGCTATTCAAAATTTAAGGCATACCTCTAAGAAAAAATTAAAAATCTGTAGACTTTCTTCTTAATCAGATCAATTGGTCTGTGTGAAAATTTGATTAAAATCTTTTTATACACCACGAATAATGGTGAGTGCGAGTATGATTACAAAAATTACAACAGAAATTACAGCGTAATTTGTTTAATTTGTTGGTCTTCTGCTTCTTATGCAGGTTACAGGTCTTCGGGTGTCAGTGACGGCTTCAGTTAGTCCTTGGACGGAGTTGTGATATCCTCCACGGTCTGGAAGCCAAGGTGCGTGCCTCCATCAAAGAGGCTGGTAATCAATTTTCCATGAGTTACATTTCCACAAAGAGATAAGATATCACTCCCTCTTCCCTCTATAAATACTCTCCTCTCTCCGCAGCCCAAATCACCGCTCACAACACAAAAAGAAAATCCAGTCTCATGGTTTCTATCATGTCTCTCTCGAAGTATTCCCCTCTCTTCCTCCTCGTCTCCTTCCCTCTCCTCGTCACTTTGGCTCACGCAGCTTCCTTCGAGATAAGAAACCAGTGTCAATACACTGTGTGGGCTGCAGCCGTCCCTGTGGGTGGCGGGCGCCGACTCAACAGGGGCGAGTCGTGGACTATCAATGTGCCCGCCGGCACCACCCAAGCCCGCATATGGGGCCGCACTAACTGCAACTTTGACGCCAATGGCAGAGGAAACTGCCAGACCGGAGACTGCAACGGGCTCCTCCAATGCAACGCCTTTGGGAAGCCACCCAACACGCTGGCAGAGTTCGCCTTGAATCAGTTCTCAGGCCAGGACTTCATTGACATCTCCCTGGTGGATGGGTTTAACATCCCCATGGAGTTCAGTCCCACCGGCGGCTGCACCAGGACTATCCGATGCTCGGCTGATATCAACGGCCAATGCCCAGGGCAGCTTCGGGCCCCCGGTGGCTGCAACAACCCCTGCACCGTTTTTAAAACACCACAGTACTGTTGCACTAATGGCCCTAACACTTGTGGGCCGACTGATTTCTCAAGGTTTTTCAAGGACAGATGCCGCGATGCTTACAGTTACCCCCAGGATGATGCCACCAGCCTGTTTACGTGCCCCGGCGGTACCAACTACAGGGTCATCTTCTGCCCATGAAGCATTTCTTCTAGTATAGACGTGCTGAAATAAGCGCCGGGGAGGCCTCAGTCCAGATACCGTGACTTCTAGTGAATAATGGCTTTTGAGTAGAATAAGCGAGTGTATGTCTCGTTTCAAAGGAACTCGGCTTCGGTGCCGTCGTTCCCATTTTACTTTAAAAAATATATATAAGAACCAGAAGGCCCGTCCAAGGCAAATTGGGTTCCGTTCTTGCTATTGTCGACTTTTTAATTAACAAGAACGACATAATTAATCAAAGGGATATTTACCAAGATATCGAAGTTCTACACTTATTTTCCACACTACCGGATTTCAAAGTTTGAAATTAATTTTTCTAGAACAAATTCCTCTCTTCCATTTCTCTCTAGAAATCTTATCAAGAGTTTGTGGTAGAGGTGCTCATGACTTCAATGAGATCCCATGAATGCGGGCCATTTATGTCAAATTCACAGGTTTAGAGTGCAGACCTCGATGAGAGGCCATTCTCTGTCCACTCCTGACTCTCTTGTCCAAAACTTAGTATGGTTTAAATCCCATTTGTACCTTACAATGACAGAGAAAGAGAAGAAAACTTATCACCTCACAGGCTCCATGAATGTCACCTAAAACTATGAAATGGATGGCACCTAACTTTCGTCAACTAAAGCAAATCGGTCCAGTTCCTTTTGTTACGTTCTCCCATTATCAAACACGGCTGACCTCGTTCCAGATAACATTCAATGCAAAGACTTAGTAATCTCTAGCAAGACGCAAGTAATCCAAACTATGTTTTGTAAAAATAAAATTGCACTAGGAAGATCTGCTTAGAGAGTTTGTGTTGGGAGATGAATTTTTATGTCTTCAAAGAGTGATTTAGATGTCTCTTCGTCAATATAATGACTGAAGGAGGAGGTCGAGCTCTTTCTCTTCCGTTTTGAAGGTGAATTGTTATGAAGAAATTAATATGGAGTCCCACCCCGTTTTGATGGTGAATTCTTATAAGGCATTCATTTCCCCTCTTATATTTAGTCCACCATTTGACGCTAGGCCCATAGCTCTTCAAAAGGAACCTAGCACTTGTACTAGGCCTTCTACTTCTTATCCTATATCAAATTTTATTTCTCACCATTGTTTGTCTTCTTCTGCCTGTCAATTTCTTGCATCTATATCTTTTGTATCTGTCCCACTCTTGTATAAGGAAGCTTTGAGATATCCAGGATGGAAGGTTGCAATGGAAGAAGAAATGAATGCCTTATAAGAGAATCAGACTTGAGCCTTGGTTCCACTTCCTCAAGGAAAGAAACCCATGGGCTGTAAATGGGTTTTTACAATTAAGCGCAATCCAGATGGTTCTGTGGCTCGCCTCAAGACTTGTCTAGATGCAAAATGGTATACTCAATGCTATGTAGTTGATTATGAGGAGATCTTCTCCCTAGTGGCTAAGTTAAATTTGGTAAGAATCTTATTATCACTCGTAACAAATTCCTCTTGGCCAATATATCAATTAGATGTGAAGAATGCCTCTTTAAATTGTGATATTAAGGGAAAAAATTATATGCATCAACCACTTGCCTTGGTGGTTGAGGGAGAGTCGGTATGCAGATTGAGGAAATCTTTAAATGGCATAAATCTATCTCCTTGGGCATGGTTTGACAAATATAACCAAACGATATTACGATTTGGATTCAATAGGTGCTCAGTAAATCATTCCGTTTTTATCAAGAATACCTTAAAAGAAAGAGTATTATTGGTGATTTATGTGGATGATATTGTCTTGTCTGGCAGTGATGCAGACAATATAAAAGAAGTCAAAGAGAAGATATACAAAGAATTCAAAACAAAAAATCATGGATTTATGAAATATTTCTTGGGTATTGAGGTCTTTTAGTCAAAGCATGGAACCTTCTTATCTCAGAGGAAGCATGTTCTTGATCTATTTGAGGACATAAGGATGATGGGATGTCGACCACCAGATACTCTTGTGGATGCTAACACAAAGTTATGTGTAAGCTCTGGTGAATATGTTGATATAGGTAAATATCAGAGACTCGTGAGAAAACTTATTTACTTCAAAGTGACTATATAGATATATTATATGCAGTAAATATGGTTAGTAAATATATGCATAAACCACAACTTACCCATTGGCAAACTCGAAAGAGGATCCCGAGGTATTTAAAAGAAGCTCCAAGGAAAAGACTTCTCTATAAAAATCATGGTCACTTTAACATTGAAGGTTTTGCAAATGCATATTGGACTGGATCACTTGATGATCGGAAGTCTACTTTTGGGTATTATACTTTAGTTGGAGGAAACATGGTTACATAGAGAAGTAAAAAGCAGAATGTTGTTGTGTGATCCAGTGTAAAAGCAGAATATAGACCTATGCAGTTAGTGAACTTCTATGGATCAAATCCCTCCTTACTGAATTGGGGTTCCACAAAGAAGCCCCTATGGAACAATATTTTAACAACCAGGCAGCCATCCATATTGATTCAAATCCAGTCTTCCACTAAAGAACAAAACATATTGAGGTAGATTGACACTTCATATGGGAAAATTTTCAAACTGGTAATTTATCCCTGAGTCGTGTTTCATCCCAAAGAAAGGTGTTAGACATACTTACAAAACCAATCACATACAAGAACCATACCACTATTTGCAGTAAGTTTGGTATCTACGATGTTTTTTCTCCCCCACCTTGAGCGGGAGTATTGGAAGATAAGCCTGAAGTCTAGTGTCATGATAAAAATTATATTTGATTTTTGTTCCTTTCTTCCTTTCTTAAGGTAAATGGTGTTGATATAATTATTGTTCTTCTCATTATTATAAATACACATTGAGGGGGAGGATTACCTCATCACTTAACCTAATCCTCCTTCCCTTATTCTCTCTCAATTCCTCTAAACCGATCACTCTCTCTTCCTTTCTCTCTCTTCTTCTTCCACTCTTTATTCTCTTATTCCTTCTCTCTCATGTTACCTTCTTCTCTCTTAGCTTGGTTCGATTATTTTTAGCACCATGGGATCCTAAATCTAACAGTTTATAATCCATTAGGGCTTCTTCTTCCCTCTTCTACAATTTGTATTGAACTTGGCCCTCTTTTAATTTATCTAATACTAATTTATTCTTTACAATAAACTTGGTGAAATCTACAATTTAGTGCCTTGATTCGTGGTTGAATCCATAGAAATTAACTTGTAGAACTTATTTACCAAAAGGAAGTTTTGTGAGATCTTTTTACGTAGCAAAGACGAACCAAGGGGTGCCCTGCCCAGCATTGTAAGTTCTTTGTCTTTTCACTCTATTCTTTTGATGGAAAACTTTAAGGTGTGAGGTTTACATCCTACCTTTTTTTTTTTTTTTTTTTCAGCTAACACTGTTCGCTATATTTTTTTGGTATATGGTTGGGTTCATTTTTTTTACTGTTCCTTGTGCTGACTCTTGCTGCTATTGACCTGTGTTAATCGGGTGTCTTGAATCCGATTACCTCGATTACCCGTTTTTGGACCCCGTATGTTACCCGATTAAATCACTTAATCGAAAATCTCTCTGTCGGGAGGTTTTGAATTAGAGACATTTCGTTTTGGGGGTTTTTCGTCGGGAAGAGGGTTTCATCGAGAGGAAGAGGGTTTGGGAAGGAAGAGGGCTTCATTGGGAGAAATCGTGTTCGATTTGTATGCTTGGAGCCGCAAAGCTCTCTTCTTCGCTTGACATACTGGAATCGTCGCCTCTACCCGTGGAGTAGGTTGTTGCCGAACCACGTAATCTTGTGTCTTTTCTCCTTTTGGATTGATTTACTCTTCTGCATTTCTCGTTTACTTATACAGTTCGTAGCTTGATTATATGCTCGATTGTTGTTGTTTGCTCGATTTATTAGACTCTGTTTTAACAAATTGGTATCAGAGCATGGTTTTTCGACGACGGCGTCGGATTTCTGTTTGTCCCTCTTTCTGTTTCCGCTGATGGGAAGAGTGTTCTCTGTCCCGAGCTTCCGTTTGGTGGTTTTTTGGAAGTGCCAAAAGGGGAAGAAAAAAAAAATTTGGGGCACTGTGCGGTGGTTTCTGTAAGTGCCGAGGAGAAGAAAAAAAAATTATTTTGGGGCACTATTCGGTGTTGGATTCTGGAAGTGAAAAGAGAGAGACTCTGTTTATTAGAGAGGTCCAGAGAGAAGATTTAAGCATCTAAGCATTTTTTTGTGATCGAGGGTATTTTGGTAATTTTGACTGTGAAGTATACAATGGAGAAATTTGATGGACGGATAAGTTTCAGTTTGTGGTGCGTGAAAATGCGTGCCTTATTAGTACAACAAGGTTTTCACAGAGCATTGAATGGAACGGATAAGTTTTCAGCTATGATGTCAGAAGAAGACAAGGAGGATCTTGACATCAAAGCTCTTAGTTCCATTCAGTTGTGTTTGGCCGATGACCTTTTGCGGGAAGTTGTAGATGAGATGACAATAGCTAGTTTGTGGCTGAAGTTGGAGAGTGTTTATATGACTAAATCTCTCACGAACAGGTTGTATTTGAAGCAACGCCTTTACACTCTTCGAATGAAAGAAGATACATCTCTCAAAGAACATCTTAATGAATTCAATAAGATTGTTATGGATTTGAGAAATATAGATGTTACCATTGAAGATGAGGATCAAGCACTGATTGTACTGTGCTCTCTACCCCCATCCTATGAGCACTTCATTAAAACTATGCTCCATGGGCACGATACCATCTCTATGGAGGATGTTAAAGTATCTTTATACTCTAACGAGTTGAGGAAGAAGGTATCTACCAGCAGGAACGAGGAGCAAGCAGATGGTCTGTTTGTTCGAGGGCGAACGAAGGAAAAGGATTCTGGAGGCAGTGGCCGTTCTAGGACGAAGTCAAAGGGGAAATGGGGCAAGTGCTATTATTGTCATCAATCGGGTCATTTTGCAAGAGATTGTCCAAAACTCAAAGAGAAGGAGAAAAGAGAAGAGGTTGCTGGGGTTGCTGAAGATCATTCTGATGGTTCAGAATATTCTCACAGTTGAGTGTTGCACACTCACAGGATGATTGGATACTTGATTCGAGCCGCTCCTACCACATGTGTCCTATCAAGGATTTTTTCTACGACATATCAGTCGATAGATGGTGGTACAGTTTTGATGGGGATTTTTTGCCCTGTAAAACTGTTTGGGATTGGAACGGTTCAGATCAAGATGTATGGCGGTATGTGAGGATTTTGAAGAAGTTCGACATGTACCAGTTTTGAAGAAAAATCTGTTTTCTCTAGGTTCTTTTGATTCCCTTGGCTACAGATATACAACTGAAGGTGGAGTTTTTTAGAGGTTTGTATAGGTACACTGGTTGTGATGAAAGGGAAAAGGTTAGAAACCTTTATGTGCTTCAGGGCAGTACAGTCATAGGTACTGCAGCAGTTTTCTCATCTTCAGATTTGATATTGACACGATTCATCCGTGGAATATTCGATTAGGGTATATCAGTGAGCAAGTGGAGTTTTAGGGTGATAAGTACGGCTATGCCGACATGGTCGCTTGTGCATTGCCTGTGGCAGAGACCGTTAAGTTTCCAGAGCCCTCTAACTACCGTGAAGCTGTCACGGGTAGTGATGCTGCTCAATTTAGATGCCATAAGAGGCAAGGTGGAGATGGCGATATACAGGTTCAGTTTTTCAGAGAGGAGTAATCGAATTCAAGCGAAGGTGGAGATTTGTTAATCGGGTGTCTTGAATCTGATTACCCCGATTTCCCGATTACTCATTTTCGGACCCTCGTATGTTACCCGATTAAATTACTTAATCGGAAATCTCTTTGTCGGGAGGTTTTGAGTTAGAGACATTCGTTTTGGGGGTTTTTGGTCAGGAAGAGGGTTTCGTCGAGAGGAAGAGGGTTTGGGAAGGAAGAGGGCTTCATTGGGAGAAATCGTGTTCGATTTGTATGCTTGGAGCCGCAAAACTCTCTTCTTCGCTCGACATACTGGAATCGTCGCTTATACCCGTGGAGTAGGTTGTTGCCGAATCAGGTAACCTTGTGTCTCTTCTCCTTTTGGATTGATTTACTCTTCTGCATTTCTCGTTTACTTATACTGTTCGTAGCTTGATTATATGCTCGATTTATTTGCCTCTGTTTTAATAACCTGGATGACCAAGAACTGACTGAGAGCATGAAATAGCTACTAATTGTGAATCGATCCCTATATTTTTTTGGTATTTGGTTGGGTCCATTTTCTTTACTATTCCTTGTGCTGACTCTTGTTGTTGCAAACCTGGATGACCAAGAACTGACTGAGAGCTTGAGAAAGCCACTAATTGTGAATCAATGGTTGGATCAGAAAATTGGACCTAGGTTAGAAGCAGATGGAGAGCTCTTTAACAAGAGGTATACTTATTTCTTGATTGTTTTTGAATTGTGTTATACATTTGAAGACAAGAACGCTACCATGTGTTAAAATGATTGTTGCTTGACTAGGTTTGTAACCTTCGCCATTGAGAAGTTCATCTGTAGCTGCAAAAGATTTCATTTTCTTTATGAGCATCTAATTTGCTTGATATCAAATAGTTTGCATATTTTACACTTGTATGCAGGCTGGTTCCAGATCTGTAATGGCTTTTGCTGCATTTGTACATTTACAAACAGACCTGACCTTACATTGAAAAAACTTCTTACCAGGTGGGGTTATCTCTCGCAGACTCGTCTATGGGATAAAAGCCATTTGACAAGACAATAGAGAAGTATGTGCTTTTGCTTGAAGTAATGCTGCAAAGATGCCATTATGCCCACCGGCAAATGAATTTAGAAGTTGTTGCTACCACTAGATCCACTTAGGAACTCTTTTTTTTTTTGCTTATGGGTTGGCAGGTATGTTGATATATACTCCTCTAGGGTTTCCAATTTTCTATTGTACACACCTTTCTTGTATTTCTTTCCACAGGAACAGGTATCGATTGTTCAAATGATTTAGCTAATCCTTTCTTGCCTAAATTATGTCTTGGTTTTTCTGTTTCTTGTAAATGCTCTTCGCACTAAGAAGATTTTTTAAATGGTGTAGTAGACACTCACGCATGATTCGTATTCCTATTGCGGACCAAATTCATATGAGTTTGTGGTTAATGATCTCTACAAATCGGACTCTTCCTAACAACTGAATTAATCACCATAATTTAGGATGATACTGATTACTGATGGACATACGTCTTCCTTTTTATTCACCATACTAGTGAAGAACTAGAGGAGGTAAAACTCCCTTTGTATTGTAAGAAGCTTAGTTAGACTTCCTACCCGAAAATAGTGGTTGTAACTCTGAATTGATGGTATAATGCATAAGTTGTTATCATGTTATTAGTTGAATAATATGTATCTTTGTGCTATATGTGAGACATAGGTTGATTGAGGCTTGCTTCAAAAAATCTTTTCTCCTTTGATTTATCTTGTTCTTGTTCACATCTTGCTTGTAGTCTTCATCTTGTTCTCCCCCTTACTTGGATATGCTAGTCACATAAAATTTGATTACCACAACACGTGGAATTCTTCATTGTTGGTTACCTCTTTTTTTGTACTTCTTCTACTTCTCCCCCTCAAACTAGGGATCTCTTTGTTAATTTTCTTGAATCCTTTTTAGGGAATGTTCCTCTAGATTTTTGGATCCAAAATTAGTGAAAAAAAAATATTTATTATGTGAAGGTAAAACTGACGGAATAGAGGTTGTTATTGCGGGTGTTCGTGGTGTGATTGCTAGGAGTCGTTTACCAGATGTTGCTTTCGTTTATTATCTACCTACTACTCTATCTCCAGCTGCAGGAAATCAAATTATATCATACATAAACAAGACAAAGTAAGCAAAGCCTTGATGCTGATTTTATATCTAATTCTTCCATTTAAATTTTCCAAAATTTTGTAACTAGACCTCTATATAGAGATCCTCAAGCGACTATTTTGAAAAGTAAGTCTGCACTAGACAAGGAGGCTCTTTCTGTTGCATCATTCTCATCGAGGGGACCAAATGTAATAACACGGAAAGTTCTCAAGGTAATCCTCAATTTGTTCCAACCGCCTCCACTTGTAAACCCATCTCGTTTCTTGAATAGTTGGAAGAATCATTTTGCCTCGGTTTTCTTTGGTATAAGAAACCTTGAATGATGTTGACAACATGAATTTTAGTACCATAATCAATCCACCAATTGTTATAAGAAGCATGAGTCATATTAGATTCAAAACACACTAAAGAACTTAAAGTCTCAAACTGGTCCTAAATAGCTTCAAGATATTCTTGTGCTTTGGCACAATCAAGGATGGATCCACGAATATTCTTCCCAATATGAGACTTGATAAACATCAAAATTAAACGATTGAATCGCTCCCAAAGATCAAATGATGTTTTCTCAAATTGGGTATTGGATTCTGTGGGCCTTGCAGGTCCATCCATTCGTAGTGTCAAGTTAAGGTCCATGTACCCCAATAACAAGAGAATTTTCTCCTTTTACTCAATATAATTTTCTCCATTCAGAGGAACAATAGAGGAATCAAAATTTGGGACAAACAAAGTTTGAAGAACTACAAAATAAACAACAAGCTTACTAAAACATGCAATGAAGCCAAATTTTGAATATTTACTCATGTAAATAAATTCAAACAAATAAATCAACGTGTCATTATAATCTTTCCTGCGGGCTTAGATTATATAACACATATGTTATTATGTCAATCTATGATGGGACCCAAAAATTTGTCCATAAAGGAATATCCTAGGCCTATAAGCAACTAGAATTTTTTTTTTTTTTTTGAATATTTCTTTACCTTCTTGATTACTCACTTAAATATAATATTTACTCTGTGGGGTTAAATTATTATATTTTCATGATTAATCACAATTTTTTATGTCATTAACTTTCTGTGACTAAACTGTCAAACGCTTAGCCAATACAACTCAACAGACCGGTCTGTTAAGTGCGGAAAGCCAAGTACCAAACCCAGGTGGGCCAGGGGTGGACGGAACCTAACCCAGGTGGACCAGAACCGCCTAGCTCTGACATAAACTTAATGTCACTAAACATTTTCATAATTAGGAATGTTGTGGCGATTACTCAATTGTTCAAATTTATACAAAAAATATGACATCAAAATAATTGACTAAAATTAATGTCAATTGTTCATTCCTTGTATTTAGGTCAACCTCAAATTTGCATAGAAAACTAAGTATGCATAAAACCTAAATAAAATTTCCATAATTAAAAATTAATTAAATATGTACATTATACAACTATATATTCATGCACAATTTTTTAATTCGTATGAATAAAATAAAAATTAGATAAAAAACATATATATATATATATATATATATATATATATATATATATATATATATTGATTTTCCTGCGATTTAAATATGAATCAAATGTAATCCAACGATAACAAATAAGTTGAGATGGCCTAACGGTCAATGGCGCCAGAATAAAATCAGGTGCGTGGGTTTGAATCCAATCTCGACCCAATTTTTTTTTCTTTTACATGAACTGAGTCGGTTGGGTCTTTCTCGGGCGACTCAATTGAGCGAGTTGGAACGGGCGAGTCGGGCAACTCTACCCGTCCAATCTGACTCGAAAATTACATCAGTTTACCGTATGATTTTGAATTTTTTTGTTTGCGTGCTGGAGGTCGTCTTCAACCTCCAGCCACACGCAGAGAGGGTATGCCTCAGCAGGCCCCCGCCTCCAGTTCGACGTCGTAATTGTAGCTGGCCGCCATCATAATCCTTGCCAGCGCCGACCATCGCTCCGCCAAGAGTATCCCGAGACGACGACTAGGAACTTGGCGTCAGTCGTCCGGTCTCCCCACTGTGGGGCGACGATGACGGGGACGCCGGAGCTCAAGCTCTCCTCTTCGAGCCCCTCCGACAGGTCTTTCCTTGCCTCATCTCTTACGACCCATAGGAAATATTTCATGATGTCGCATATGCCGTGTGACATCTACCTCCGACTCACAATGCACCCGATGCTAGAATCGTTGGCCGACGAGCTTAGAGAGCACAGTCGATGCTCTAGCGCGCAGACTACTTGATTTGTTTTGAGAGATAGGACAAATGCTGAAGAAAATTTTCATCCAGAAATCACATACTTTTGCAATTCATTAGTGTGACAATTTGGGGTTTGATCTTATATGGATTTGTTATAACATTTGTTTATTCGTTATTCCTTTTTGCTCTAGTTGAGACTTTTGTTGAGAATAATATTTGATACTCTTTGTTGTTGTATCCACTCTTGAGGTTATTCTGGATGGGGGAAGGTGCTATTGCTTATTTACTTAATTAAGAACCCTTAGGGGGAACGAGCTTTTTGACGCCCACAGGATAAGATCATTTTTAGATCAGCAACTAAGTAGATCTCTAAATGTAGTCCTACAATTGGAGTTGTCCTTGTTAGGAAACTCGTGTATCTGATTCTAAGTTGGGTAACAAAATTTTATTCAATTATATTTATTATGGGTTAAAATTAAGTTATCTAATTTTAGTAAGCCCATAGATGCTGAAATTGGAATATGGGTCAATGAGTAGATACCCATATTGTCTTAATTAGGGAATTATGGGAACCCTAATTAAACAATATAAATAGAACATTATGGTTGTGGTCCCCAGAGATTAAATCCAAACACGGTTTATCTTCTCCCCATCCGGAAGAGAGAAGACCGTCCCGAAGATGAATAAAAGGTGATTTAGTTGAGGAAGATCACAAAACCATTCATCCGTTCGTTTTATTAATTCCGCAACAGAAGACGAATGATCTAGTATCAGAGCAGTCATTACTGTTAGATTATTGGGATTGGAATGGAGTAATTCCGTGTAGAAAGACAACAGCTCTGCACAGCACCAACGCTCTGTGCGTCGCTCTCCACGGATCTCACCTCGGCGTTGTGCGCCGGTCGAACAGGTTGCAAAGGATCGGGCTATTGAGATGAGTCAGGACGTGTTGACACGATTCAAAAATTCAGGGTCGAATCAAGTGAGCTGAGCCAGCTCGCCCAAGAGAGGACCGAGCCAACTCGGTTTTCAAAATCCATTTTTGGCGTCTGCGGGGATTCGAACCTTCACGCAAGCTTTTGAGTTTAGCGCATATGACTAGTATGCCAGCTGACATTCGTGTGTTATCATTGGATAAAAAATATTATATATATATTAAATTGCATAAATTTCAAAAAAAAAATTATGCAATTTCAATTCATATGAATATTTATGCATGCACATATAATTGTATAATGTGCATATTTAAGTTGATTTTTCAATAGTGAAAATTCCTATTGTTTTTTATGCAATTGGTCTAATATTTTAATCAAATTGATTGATGCTATATGTTGCCAAAGTAACCTATGTAGTGTAGATTAATTTGACTAAAAATACATAGATCTTTGTGCGAAATTATTTAAGCAAACTGTGTTTGGCCCAAAGAAGTATATTTGTTCTTTATATGAAATGCTAGTTAATGTGAGTATATTTGTTTGTTTTGTTCTATATACAGTTTTGTGTTGCTACTGTTGAGCAGGATGAACTTTAAGGCCTAAAAAGATACCATGAAAATTTCCTCGGTTGTATGGATTTGGATCTTGTACTTCGGGTGGAACAACCCACTTCTACTCTGGAAAACCTCAATGATGTTAAAATTAAGAAGTGGGAACGCTCTAACCGAATGTGCTTGATGATCATGAAACGCTCCATTTCGGAGGTGTTTCAGGGCTCTATTACTGAGAGCAAGAGCGCCAAGAAGTTCCTTGAGGAAATTGAGCAATATTTTGCCAAAAACGAAAAGTCGGAGGCGTGTAGCCTTTTGGCTAAACTCATTTTGATGAAGTTTAAGGGCAAAGGTAACATAAGGGAGTACATCATGGAGATGTCTCATCTCGCGTCAAAACTCATGTCATTTAAGATGGAGTTGTCTGAGGACTTGCTCATACACTTGGTTTTGATATCTATTCTTGCACACTTTGGGCAATTCAAAGTGAGTTATAACACTTAGAAGGACAAATGGTCCCTAAATGAGCTTATATCTCAGTGTGCAAGAGGAAGAGAGGCAGCAATGGGATAAGACTGAAATTGTTCACTTGGCCTCAACCTCTCAGAACAAGAAGAAGAAGAGAGGTAAGGATATTGCAAAAGGATCTTCTCAGAATAAGAAATAGAAGAAGCAGGATGAGGAGTTTACCTGCTACTTCTGCAAACAAGTTCGCGTGGTACGAAGTGAAAATTCAGTGAAAGTTCCGCCACATTATGGCACAAACGTTTAAGACATATCTCTAAATAGAGAATTCAGAAGCTTGTGTTGGATGGAATTCTTGAACCCCTAGATACTACAAACTTCCAAGTTTGTGTTGAGTGCATCAAGGGGAAACAAACAAACGTTAGAAAATTAGGTGTTGAAAGAGCTACAGACGTCGTAGAACTTATACATACAGATATCTGTGGTCCAATCCCTAAAACTTCATGGAATGGACAATAGTACTTCATTACGTTCATACACGATTACTCTAAATTCGGTTACCTATATTTAATACATGAGAAGTCACAATCCCTGGATGTCTTGAAGTCTTTCAAATCTAAAGTTGAACTTGAACTTGGAAAGAAAATAAAGGCTGTCAAATCCGATCGTGGTGGTGAATACTATGGAAGATATGATAGATTAGGAGAACAACGTCCAGGACCCTTCGCAATTTTCATCAAAGAGTGTGGAATTGTTCTGCAATACACCATGCTGGGCAAACCCAGCACGAACGGTGTTGCAGAGCGACGAAACTAAACTCTTAAGGATATGGTAAGGAGTATGATCAGTCATTCCCCCTTGCCAGAGTCACTTTGGGGAGAAGTTTTAAAGACCCCAGTGTACATCCTTAACAGGGAACCAAGCAAAGCAGTTGCCAAAACCCCCTATGAGTTTTGGACAGGCAAGAAGCCTATCATTAGGCACTTGCACAATTGGGGTTGTCTAGATGAGGCACGGCCTTATAGGCCACAAGAAAGAAAACTGGACTCAAGACAGTTAGCTGTTATTTCATTGGTTACGCTGAATGCTCTCGGGGCTACAAGTTTTATGATCCCACATCAAGATCCTTCTTTGAAACGGGAAATACAAGATTCTTTGAGGATATTGAGTTTGGAGGAGAAGAAAACATAAGGAATGTTGTCTTTGAAGAAGAATCTGTTATTGACAGTGATCAGGTCTCCATACCTATTGTTGTTCAAGACACAGTTCAAGCACTAGAGGACAATGTTCAGGCTCCTATTCCTGACATTGTTCCAGATCAAGACAACAATGAGATTTTTCCTAAAGAACCACCTTTAGAACAAACTCAACAACCTCAAGAAGTGTCATTAAGGAAATCCACTAGGGAGAGGAGAAATGCGATTTTAAATGATTATATCATCTTTCTCCTAGAACATGAGGATGGCGTCAGATTGACAGAAGATGACCCAATCAACTTCTGTCAAACCTTACTCAATTCTAACTCTCAACAATGGATTGATGCTATGAAGGACGAGATGAAATCTATGAAAAACAATGACGTTTGGGATCTCATCGAGTTACCTAAAGGTGTGAAGCCCATTAGTTGTAAATGGATATTTAAAACCAAGAGGAATTCAAATGGCAATGTCTAGAGATATAAGGCTCGTCTAGTTGTTAAAGACTTTACTCAAGAGGAAGACATAGACTACAAATAGACCTTTTCTCCAGTATCATCGAAAGACTTTTTTAAAACAATAATGGCACTAGTGGCTCATTTAGATCTAGAACTACATCAGATGGATGTCAAAACTGCGTTTCTCAATGGAGACATTGACGAGATGATTTATATGATACAACCAGAAAACTTTGTATCTGGAAATCCAAAGTCTATGGTATGTAAATTGAAGAAATTCATCTATGGTCTCAAACAGGCTTCCCGTTAATGGTATCACAAGTTCCATCAAATCATCACCTCGTGTGGTTTTGAGGTGAATCTTGTTGATGACTGTGTATATCATAAGTTCAGTGGGAGTAAATACATCTTCCTGATATTATATGTCGATGACATTATGCTCGTTAGTAGCGATATAGGCTTACTGCACGAAACCAAGAAATTTCTGACAAAGAAATTCGAGATGAAAGATCTTGGTGATGCCTCTTTTGTATTAGGTATTCAGATACTTACAGATCGTTCTCAAGGTATCCTTAGGTTGTCACAAAAAAAATTATATCGAAAAGGTTTTGAGCAGATTCGACATGAAAGATAGTAAACCAAGAGACACACCCGTCGTTAAAGGAGACAAGTTTAGTCTCAAACAGTGTTCTAATAATGATCTTGAAAGAAAAGAGATGCATAAAATTCCCTATGTATCAGTAGTAGGGAGTCTAATGTACGCTCAAGTTTGTACTCGTGCCAACATAGCATTTATAGTAGGAGTTCTGGGCAGATATTTGAGCAATCCGGGTATGCAACACTAGAAAGCAGCCAAACACGTGATGCTTTATTTGAGGAGAACAAAAGACTATATGCTCACTTATCGAAGATCAGACAGTTTAGAGAAAAAGCAGCCAAGATAGAAGACGCTCCACGTCAGGCTACATCTTTATGTTGGGTGAAGGAACTATCTCATGGATGCTTACTAAGCAGACTCTCATAACTTCTTCAACCATGGTTGCGGAGTTCATTGCTTGTTTGGACGTGTCCAACCACGAAATATGGTTGTGAAACTTTGTCACTGGACTACTAGTGGTAGATGGCATTGACAGACCATTAAAGATTTACTGTCACAATAAGTTGGCGGTACTTTATTCCAACAACAACAGGAGCTCGATGAAGTCGAAGTTTATCGACATCAAGTTTCTAGTTGTTAAGGAGAGTTTTCAAGATAGGCAGATTTCTATAGAACATATAGGGATAGACTCTATGCTAGCAGACCCATTAACTAAGGGCTTAACGCCTAAGGTCTTTCATGAGCACACTGCTCATATGGACATTATTTCTGAGGATACCTTGGTTTAGTGAGAGTCATTTCCGTACTATATGTTTACTTTAGACATTGAGTTATTAGATTTTCTACTTAATAAAATTGATTGCTTATAATTCTATTTTTGAACTTGCTTGTGTTTCTTTTATGAGCAATGTTCACAATGCATTAAGGACTTTGGAAAGATTTCACTAAAGACTAAAGAAGGGCCAATTAGAAATAGGCATGTCCGAGATCACATTGCTTGTAACTTCCATGTTACTCATCCATATTTGAGTTATGTTATTAAGTATTTTATTATGGTGATCATCGTGGTTTAGTCACGATTGTATTGTGATGATAGTCGCAATGGTTCCATAGTATATAGATACACACTTAACGAATTTATGATATAATTGTTTCAGGAATGATATGTAACCCAAGTGGGAGATTATTAGGAAACTCACGTTTCCTATTCTAAGTTAGGTAACATATTTCATTCAATTATATTTACTATGGGTTAAAATTAAGTTGTCTAATTTTGGTAACCCAATAGATGCTGAAATTGGAATATGGGCTAATTGAGTAGATACTTATATAGTCTTAATTATGAAATTATGCGAACCCTAATTAAATAATATAAATAGAACATTATAATTGTGGTCCCGAAAGACTAAATCCAAACACGGTTTCTCTTCTCGCCATTTGGAAGAGAGACGACGTTCCCGAGATTTTCGCGAGAGAAAAAATACCAGATTTCTGTTGGAATTTTGGGAAATCTCAATCGACTGCGCTAATCTCGGAGGGTCAGGAGGGCAGAGGTCGGAATCCTGCCGGAGATGGGTGATTCGGCGGGTGACGGCAACGACAGTGATGAGGAAGATCTACTGCGACTGCGATGACGGCCCTTGGTGGCGCATCTCAGGTACTGGCGGCGGCAACGGTAGCGGCGACGGTGACTCTGATTTGCGACTCTGATTTCGGGATTTCTTCCCGACGACAAACTGGTTTTCGACTCTGATTTTGAGATTTCGTCCTGGCGGCAACGTAAGATATGCGGTGACGATAGGATTTTTGGGAGCTCTAATTTTCGGCTCTGTTTCTTCAGCGACAGGTTTCAAAAAAAAAAAATCGGCTCTGTTTCTTTAGTGACGGGTTTTGAATTTTTTTTTCCGTCTCTGGTATTGGCGGCGGTGATGACGGCACTCGTTGGACAGAGAGGTCTCGCTCTCTCCTTTCTCCTTCTACAGCTGCAACGCAGGAAAGACGAGGGATAATGGAAGACGAAGGCTACGACTCTTACCGAACTGAATTTTCCTCCGATTCGCTAATCAAACTCTGATAGCACTGATAAAAAAACAGAATACAAAGGGGAGTATAAACTTTCGATAATCAATTGATAAAACAAAACAGAATACAAAGGGGAGTATAAACTTTCGATAATCAATTGATAAAACAAACAGTCTATATAAATAGACTAATACATAACTGTAAACAACTAAAAATAAACATATGCAACGTGTAAAACAAACTTACTTAACAATGTAAACTGAAACTGACACTCCTAAAGACTGGACAATTAGTCTTAATTTAGAAATTAATAATTTCCTTGACATTTAGTTGAGGAAGATCATAAAATCATTCATCCGATCGTCGTATTAATTCCGTGACATTTAGTTGAGGAATATCATAAAACCATTCATCCGATCGTCGTATTAATTCCGCAACAGAAGATGATCGTTCCGAATAGATCCAAGTATTTATCCCTTATCCCGAATCTTAATTTTCTGGCATGATGTAAATTCTAGATTCGGATTTAAGATTATGTTTTCTAACTGTCCTTGTTATACGACTTGTTACTTTCTTTTTCCCTTTCAAAAGACTATTCAACAAGTTTGAAGCATTCTCGATTGGAAATTCGGATATGCTTCCACGATGATGCATCAAGATAAGATGACTCAATCTTCAACCGCAACGCCAGATTTCCAGAACAGAAGCCGCCTAGGCTTTCGTCGTCTTCTCCAAGTTTTCTCTCTTCCTTCTCCATCCACGATGCCATGGACTACAAAAGCAGGCCTGTCCATTTCATCAGATTATATCACGAATGCCCTTTCAGATTGTCAGAACAAAAAAAAAGAACCTTTTTTCTGGATTAAAAATCTGGAGGATTTACCTCGTTTATGTCGACAGTAATGGAATGTCACCTAACTTTCAGTTCCTGTTACTGGTCTATAAACACGATTCGTCGTCGTTCGTTATAGCAGTCTATTCCTGACAAAGACTAACCATCTCCGAGACGTCTGCAATCGACGTGATTAGAAAGTAATCCAAACTACTCTTTTCACCAATTTCTGAATCTGGGTGGCGGCTTCTCATTTAGACAAACGTGCACAGATGAAACTTGGAAGAAAAAAAACGTAGTTGCGTACCTCTATCCCAGAGATTTTACCGTCACATAAACGATTTCTTGTATCTGTTGAAATTGTCGGAGACACAACAGGGCTGGTAGTTTGTTTGAGCTGCAAAAGAATACCAGTTACTGCTAGCCTGTTTCAGACATTGTATATGTTTGAGCTGAATTTTTGCCGTAACAGTGTGATATGAAGGGTGATTTATGTTCTGCTAACTCTTCACCCGTACATAGAAACAAAAACTGTACATAATTATCCCGGGCTCTGTATTGCTATTCAGAATTTAAGGCATACCTCTAAGAAAAAATTAAAAATCTGTAGACTTTCTTCTTAATCAGATCATTTGGTCTGTGTGAAAATTTGATTAAAATCTTTTTATTCACCACGAATAATGGTGAGTGTGAGTATGCAATTTATAAAGATTCAGATTACAAAAATTACAATAGAAATTACAGCGTAATTTCTTCAGTTCGCTGGTCTTGTGCCTCTGATGCAGGTGACTGGTCTTCGGGTGTCGGCGGCTTCTGTTAGTTCTTTGATGGAGTCAGTGATTGGTCTTCGGGTGTCGGTGACGGCTTCTGTTAGTTCTTTGATGGAGTCAGTGATATTCTCCAGAGTCTGAACTCCTCGTAATTGTTTTCCTTTATTTCTTTTTCTTCAAACTATAAAACGAAATTTCAAGACCTAGTTGGTCAGGCTCACTTTGGAAGTCAAGTTGCGTGCCTCCACACAAGAGGCTGGTAATCAATTTTCCACGAGTTGAAGTTTCTACAAAGAGATAAGATATCACTCCCTCCTCCCTCTATAAATACTCTCATCTCCCCAGCCCAAATCAACACAAAAAGAAAAACCGGTCTTCATGTCTCACTCAAAGTATTCCCCTCTTTTCCTCCTCGTCTCCTTCCCTCTCCTCGTCACTTTGGCTCACGCAGCTTCCTTCGAGATAAGAAACCAGTGTCAATACACTGTGTGGGCTGCAGCCGTCCCTGTGGGTGGCGGGCGCCGACTCAACAGGGGCGAGTCGTGGACTATCAATGTGCCCGCCGGCACCACCCAAGCCCGCATATGGGGCCGCACTAACTGCAACTTTGACGCCAATGGCAGAGGAAACTGCCAGACCGGAGACTGCAACGGGCTCCTCCAATGCAACGCCTTTGGGAAGCCACCCAACACGCTGGCAGAGTTCGCCTTGAATCAGTTCTCAGGCCAGGACTTCATTGACATCTCCCTGGTGGATGGGTTTAACATCCCCATGGAGTTCAGTCCCACCGGCGGCTGCACCAGGACTATCCGATGCTCGGCTGATATCAACGGCCAATGCCCAGGGCAGCTTCGGGCCCCCGGTGGCTGCAACAACCCCTGCACCGTTTTTAAAACACCACAGTACTGTTGCACTAATGGCCCTAACACTTGTGGGCCGACTGATTTCTCAAGGTTTTTCAAGGACAGATGCGGCGATGCTTACAGTTACCCCCAGGATGATGCCACCAGCCTGTTTACGTGCCCCGGCGGTACCAACTACAGGGTCATCTTCTGCCCATGAAGCATTTCTTCTAGTATAGACGTGCTGAAATAAGCGCCGGGGAGGCCTCAGTCCAGATACCGTGACTTCTAGTGAATAATGGCTTTGAGTAGAATAAGCGAGTGTATGTCTCGTTTCAAAGGAACTCGGCTTCGGTGCCGTCGTTCCCATTTTACTTTAAAAAAAATATAAGAACCAGATGGCCTGTCCAAGGCAAATTGGGTTCCGTTCTTGCTATTGTGGACTTTTTAATTAACAAGAACGGCATAATTAATCAAAGGGATATTTACCAACATATCGAAGTTCTACACTTATTTTCCACACTAGCGGATTTCAAAGTTTGAAATTCATGTGGCTTCATCAACTTGTTACATCTGTTTTTCTAGAACAAATTCCTCTCTTCCATCTTTCTCTCTAGAAATCTTATCAAAGAGTTTGTGGTAGAGGTGCTCATGACTTCAATGAGATCCCATGAATGCGGGCCATTTATGTCAAATTCACAGGTTTAGAGTGCAGACCTCGATGAGAGGCCATTCTCTGTCCACTCCTGACTCTCTTGTCCAAAACTTAGTATGGTTTAAATCCCATTTGTACCTTACAATGACAGAGAAAGAGAAGAAAACTTATCACCTCACAGGCTCCATGAATGTCACCTAAAACTATTCAATGGATGGCACCTAACTTTCGTCAACTAAAGCAAATCGGTCCAGTTCCTTTTGTTACGTTCTCCCATTATCAAACACGGCTGACCTCGTTCCAGATAACATTCAATGCAAAGACTTAGTAATCTCTAGCGAGACCCAAGTAATCCAAACTATTCTTTGAAATTTCTAAATCTGGGTGGTTGCTTCTCGTCCAGGGGAACCTGCATTGTAGAATTTGGAAGATAAAATCATATTTTAGTGACGACTTCTCCGTAAGTATTATATGCTAAATTCCCACAATAGAGAAGGTGTTACTCGTTCTACCTCTATAAATACTCTCAGTCTCCTTTGCATTTATGAAACAAAGAAAACGAGTCTCATAGTATCTATCATGTCTAGTCTTTCAAAGAAGGTTTTTTTACGAAAATACCAGTTTGAAAAATCATATTTATAAAACAAACGACGACCTCAACTTATTTGCAAAACTACCGAACTTTGATCTGTCCACTGTATATGTGGACAGTCAAAGGCGACACGTAAGCTACGACTGCTAACGCGTTGCCACATCACCAGTGCGATACTGTAGATTAACACATCGTCTGCCACGTAAGTATAATTGACACGTATTCTGCCATGTCATTACATGATAGAATTTTGAATACATGTTAAAAAAATCAAATACACTTTTTATTACCTTATATCTACAATAATAAATTATTTAAAAATTTTAAGGAACAATTAAAAAATTAACTCTTACTTATTTAAAACCATTTAATATCAATTAAAATATTTATTAATTAAAAACAATTATCGTTACACTTTTTATTTCTTCATATTTTAAAAAATAAAATAAAATAAGTAAATTAATTAGATTTAAAATATTTATAAATTAAAAAAATACAAAAAAGTTATTTTGGAGTTTAAAAATACAATTTATTTGTATACTTTTTATCACCTTATTTACAAAATAATAATATTTACAAATTTTAAATATTTATAAATAGAAAAAATCTAACTCTTACCCATTTATTATGGATTTAAAATATTTATAGATTTAAAAAATCTTACTCTTAAGTCTTACCCATATATTATAGATTTAAAATATTTAAAATTTTAAAAAATATATACAAAAAATTTATTTTAGAGTTTAAAAATACAATTTATTTCTATACTTTTTATCACCTTATTTACAAAATAATAATATTTAGAAATTTAAAATATTTATAAATAGAAATAATCTAACTCTTACCCATTTACTATATATTTAAAATATTTATAAAAAAAAATTTACTTTTAAGTCTTTCCTATATATTATCCATTTAAAATATTTATAAATAGCAAAAAATTTACTCTTAAGTCTTACCCATATATTATCCATTTAAAATATTTATAAATTAAAAAAATATAAAAAAGTTGTTTTAGTGTTTAAAAATATAATTTATTTGTATACTTTTTATCACCTTATTTAAAAAATAATAAATTATTAAAAAATATATTATTTAATTAAAAATCTTACAAAACTTTACAATAATTTTAATTTGGCAGAAATTTCATTAACATAAAATCAGAAATTAAACAGTAAATCACAAAAAATCAATATAGTAATTAAACACCTAAATTCAAATCAATATTATAATTAAATACAATAATTAGATTCAATTAAAAAAAACCCTAAAAAATCACCCTGCTAAATCGGCTTCTAAAATTCAAATTGGGTTTGGATGGTGAGTAGGCTTCAATTTTGAGAGAAGGGGCGGCGAGAGGATGAACAGAGGGGAACGGAGAAGAAGAACGAGAGATGAGGCTGAGACGAAGAGAGAGCGGTTGAGAGGGGGGCGTCGAGGGCGAGGCCGAGCAGCGGCAGCAAGGGAGCGGTCGTGGCCGAGCGGCGGCAGCAGGGGAACGGTTGAGGCCAAGCGGCGGCAACAGGGAAGCGGTTGTGGCCGAGCGGTTGCAGCAGGGGAGAGGTGGCAGCAGAAGCAAGGGCGAGAGGAGAGGAGAAGGGGAGAGGCGGCAGCAAGAGTGAGGGCGAGAGGAGAGGAGAGGTGAGGAGAAAGATCGAGAAAAAACATTAGAACGAAAGAAATATAATGGAGGGCTTGGAGTGAGCTGACGAGGCGAGAGATGACAGGGCAAAGAGGGAATTTGATAATGACATGTCAAAAGAAGTGTAAAAATAATGATGTGGCAGCCCATGTGTTCAACTACCATACCGCACTGATGAGGTGTTGACACGTAAGCGATCAAAGCTTACGTGTCACCTTTGACTGTCCACATGTACAATGGACCGGTCAAAGTTCAGTAGTTTTGCAAATAAGTTGAGATGGTCGTTGTTTTCGTAAATAAGTTTTTTCAAACTGGTATTTTGGTTAAATTCCCTTCAAAGAATTCCACCCTCTTCCTCTTCTTCTTCGCCTCCCTCCCTCTCCCCTTCACTTTAACTCGTGCAAGCATCCTTTGACATAAGAAACTAGTGTCCATACACTGTGTGGGTTGTAGCCGTCCCTGTGGGTGGCGGGCGCCGAATCAACAGGGGCGAGTCATGGACTATCAATGTTACCGCCGGCACCACCCAAACCCGCATATGGGGCCGCACTAACTACAACTTTGACGCCAATGGCAGAGGAAACTGCCAGACCAGAGACTGCAATGCACTGCCTTTGGGAAGCCACCCAACACGCTGGCAGAGTTCGCCTTGAATCAGTTCTCAGGCCAGGACTTCATCGACTCTCCCTGGTGGATGGGCTTAACATCCCCATGGAGTTCAGTCCCATTGGTGGCTGCACCAGGACTATCCGATGCACGACTGATATCAACGGCCAATGCCCAGGGCAGCTTCGGGCCCCGGGTGGCTGCAACAACCCCTGCACCATTTTTAAAACTCCACAGTATTGTTGCACTAATGGCCCTAACACTTGTGGGGCGACTGATTTCTCAAGGTTTTTCAAGGACAAATGTCGCGATGCTTACAGTTACCCTCAGGATGATCCCACCAGTAAGGGTGGCTTCGAACTGAGCCGGCTCGCGAGCCGCTCGAGTTCGGCTCGGTTTCAGCTCATTTACATTAACGAGTCGAGCTCGAGCAGAGCCCGGTTCGGCTCATCGGCTCGCGAGCCGACTCGTTAATATAACGAGCGATTCGGGGATCGGGAGACCTCTCTTCGTTTCGCCTGCGAAACCCATACCTCACTCTGCCATTTCCATGCCGTTTCAGCATGATTTCTTGTGAAAATCGTTGTCCGTGGGCAGGTATTTAGGAGAAATGGGGGATTTGGTCTTCAAATCCCTCGTTCTCCCTCTCCCTCTTCGATTCCTCGATTTCTTCCTCTGTGATTTCTGTCTCTTCTTCCTCTGTGATTTCTTTCTCTTCTTCCTCTTCGATTTCTTCATCCAAAGTTTTTCCTCGCCGACGAGACGAAATCGACGGTCCGACGGAAGGAGGTAAGATTTTTATTTAATCTTTCTGTTTTTTTTTTCGTCGCCGAGCTAACCTACAAAATCTCTAACTCTCACTTCATTTCTTAGCAGTGCTCTTTCATTCTTGGAAAGTCTTTTGGGATATCCGAACGGCAAACACTTTGTTTCTGTAAGCAAATGTTCTTTTTCTCAGCTCTGTTTTTTTTTTTTTTTTTTTTTGCAGATATTTGCATCTGATAGTTCAAAGTACACTCAGGAAGAAATCATTGGAAGAAAACTGGTATGAATTTTATTTCATGATTTTGAATGTTGATACTGTTTGATTGTTTGAAACAGTGAGTTCTTGATTTAAGGGTAGAAGGTAATGCACTGTCACAATGTACTGGGAAGATCATTTTATACAGATTGTATAAGGTTGACCTATTTTATTCTCTTAATTTTTATTTTTTTATTTTTTTATTTTTTGCTTGAGTGTGCCATCAATTGCATTCTAGTTGGCTGAGAGCCAGGAAACTTCATATTGAGTTATGACATTCAAGAAGGAAAGGAAGGGTGGGGGAGAAAAATCCCCCACCTTGTCATTTGTTATGTTTTTGTATATCTTAGAATGACTTACTAAACTCAAGTGCTATAATGTTTGGAAAATAGTTGGTTATCAATGATTTTTTTGCTCAAATTCCATTGTTCTTCATAAAAGAAGTTATTATTCTAGACTTTCAAATATTTTTATGTTGTGGGATCTTGTTTCTTTTTTGTCTTCTTATTTTTAGGTGTCTAACCTCTTATAAAATTTTGTACGTTTATCATACATTTCAGCAATAAACAGCAATGGTATTCAAATTGTTACTTGGTATTCAATGGAATTTTATTTCATGATTTTGAGTGTTGATAACATATTCTGTTCAATAATACTCTATTATAGTTAATGGAATCAGGAGCTTTCTTAATTGCATCCAACTTCTCTTTATTATAAAAAAGAATAAAAAAAGTTAGTTTTTGTCCTTCTTTCTTAATTCTCATTGAACTTATATCTGTTGTTGCTCTAAAATGTTATATGGCTTGATGTATTAGCAAAAGTGATTTGATAGTTCCTTTTCTATCTTTTGGAAATTGAGATCTTGTGTGTGAACCTTTGATGTATTAAATTTACTCATTGGATTATATATGATGCTTAAACCTTGTCAAATGTTCATATTTCGTTGAATTGATACGTTAAATATAGACGGATGTAAATTATCTCTCTTTTTTACAATCGATTTTTATTCTTCCTCTTCGATTTCTTCATTTGAAGTTCTTCCTCGCTGACGAGATGAAAGTGACGGTCCGACGGGAGGTAAGATTTTTATTTAATGTTCTGTTTTTTTTTTGTCGCCGACCAAACCCTACAAAATTTCTAACTCTCGCTTCGTTTCAGCAGTGCTCCTTCATTCTTGGAAAGACTTTTGGAGATATCCCTGAACGGCGAACACACTTTCGGGTTCTGTAAGTGTTGATTTTTTTTTTCATTTTTATCATTAATTTCTTGGTATTGAAGTTGAATTTCATCAGAATATTAGAAGAGAATGTTGGTGTGCTTATTTCCTTCTCTTAGAAGTTTTAAAGTTTATATATAAAAAAATGATCGGTATATTGGACTGGAAACTATTGGGTGCAAGGCTACTGGCTCAAAGAGACCCCGCTGCATTGAAAGACAAGGGTCGTTCCCGATTGTCACAATGTCACGTACCTTCCTCTAAGAATAAACAAGTATCTTAAATTATGTGTAGGATCTTTGTTGTTCGGATAACTTTCTTTTCTTTATGTTTTTAATTTATAATTTTGTTTTTTTGTAGAACTAAGAATGTCAACACCTCCTCAATTGACATCAATAATTAACACTAGTTCTAGTGTGGCTATAAATAATGACTCAACTCCACTAGAGTCACTACCCTCTGTCATAGAAGTGGGCCCAGATGAAATTACCATAAATGAGGATGATGGTGATTCTACTCATACTTCAAAAAGACAAAAAAAGTCTCATGTGTGGTTGGAATTCAAAGAAGTATCACTTAATGGTACAAAAAAGGCTCAGTGTGTTCATTGTAAAATCAATTTGAGTATTATTAGTAGTGGAGTGACCACACATATGAGTCGACATTTGAAACGTTGCACTAGTAGAAAAGTGGCAATGAGAAAACAAAAAACCTTAAATTTTCAACCACTGGGAGCGGGGTCTAATGTTGATCAGAGTCCATCTAGACTTACTTTTATGGATTTTGGAGGAAAATATGATCAAGCTAAAATGAGAGTACTCATTGCTCATTGGATTCTTATGCATGAGCATTCATTCATGATAGTAGAAGAGGAGGGATTTAATTTTGTAATGAAGATGGCAAATATGAATTATGAGAAAATATTCCATAAGACTATTAAGAAGGAGTGTATGGAGGTGTATGAGGCAGAGAAAAAGAAATTGAAAATTTTGTTAAAAGAGATGAACAAGATTAGTCTTACCACGGATCTTTGGAAGTCTCAAAATAAAAAAAATTGAATACATGGTTATTACTGGGCATTTTATTGACAGTAATTGGAAGCTACAAAAACGAGTCTTAAGTTTTGTGCATGTTCCTCCTCCTCTTCGTGGAGTTGATATAGCAGATGTTATTTACAAGTGTTTGAAAGAGTGGGAGATCGAAAGTAAAGTTTTTAGTATTTCAGTTGATAATATTGTATATAATGATGTTTGTATCAGAGTTTTGAAACAAGATTTTTCAAGGAAAAAAAATTTGGTGTGTGGTGGAAAGTTGTTTCATGTGCGTTGTTGTGCTCATATTTTGAACTTATTAGTCCAAGATGGTCTTGTTCAGATTAAGGATATCATTGATAATGTGCGTGAAAGTGTCAAATTCATAAATCTGTCTGAGGCTAGACTTCACACTTTTTTCTGAAATTGTACAACAATTAGAACTTGGTGAAAAGAGGTTGGTTATTGATTGTCCAACTCGTTGGAACTCCACTTATGACATGTTGTCTTCTGCATTAAAATTCAAAGATGCATTCTCTAGATTTAAAGTTAGAGAACCAACATATGATTGTTTGCCAAGTTTTGATGAATGGGAAAAGGTTGACTTGGTGTGTGAGATTTTAGAAGTTTTTAATGCAGTTACTAATATAATTTCTGGGAGTGACTACCCTACTTCTAATTTGTACCTTAGTGAGGTATATAGGGTAAAAGAAGTTCCGGATTTTCATTCTACAAATATAAATGTTTTCATTAGGACAATGGTAAGTAGAATGAAAGAGAAATTTGAGAAGTATTGGGGTGAATGTAATTTATTGATGGTTGTTGCTTCAGTTTTGGATCCAAGGGTCAAATTAAAGTTGATCGAAATGTGTTTTCCAGTGATATATTCAAAGGAGGAAGCTACAATGAATATAAATTTAGTTCGACGCACCTTATATGAGATCTACGATGAATATGTATCCTTATATAATGTAGATATTAGAAATGAAGAGATCGTTTCAAGTACTAGCTCTATGGGTGTTTCCACAAGTCGTAGGCCTTCATCAAGTTCAGGTTGGTCAAAGTTAATGAGTTATATGAAACAAAAGGATGTAGTTAATTCACCAAGGTCAAAATTGGAAATTTATCTTGAAGAAGGTGTATATAGTTGTGAGGAAACTTCACAATATGATTTTGATGTTTTAAAATGGTGGAAAGTGAATCATATGAAATTTCGGGTATTATCTAAGATGGTAGCAGACATCCTTGTAATTCCCATATCCACAGTAGCTTCAGAGTCTACATTTAGTGCTGGTGGTAGAGTAATAGACTCATATCGTTCTTCCTTGGCACCAAATACAGTTCAAGCTTTGATTTGTGGTAGTGATTGGATTCGGGTTCTTCACGGTGTAAAGAAAAATCAAAAGGTGAATTTCTTTGATCAATTCTTTATTATGATATTTTTTAGTATATTTTTTAGTTTTATTTATTAAAATTTTGTTCTATGATTACAGCCTGAGAAGAAGAGTGTAGAGATAATGCTACCAGCTATATGATTGTTCATGTTTCTCTCATCATAGTAATTTTAATATTTTTAACGACATTAAGTAACTAGTAGTGGAAGAGTATTTTTTTATCTGATAATAACTAATTTTATTTTTTTGTTTTTGTCATAGGTGGAGATTTTGGTCATGCAGGGACGTATATTATTTTCTAGCATTAAGAGAAACAACTATAATTTGTAATTTTATAATGGATTTATAGTTTTTATTTGGGTAATTGTAAATTGATAGTGATATTTCATTTGATTTTGTTGTGTTTGATTATTGTATGAAGTTTATTTATAATATCATGCAGTGTATGAAGTGTATAGACTATTTTATGGAGTGTTTATGGAATGTATAGATAATTTTATGGAGTGTTTATGGAGTATTTATGGAGTGTTTATGGAGTGTTTATGGAGTGTTTATGGAGTATTTATGGAGTGTTTATGTATATTGATTATGCCCAATTTTAAGTAGAGGTACAGGTATTATATACATAGATTATACTCAATTTTAAGAAGACGTTATGCCTCAATCTTATACATGCATTATATATATATATATATATATATATATATATATATATATATATATATATAGTTTATGCATAATTTTATGTAGAGGTCATGCCCAATTTTATGTAAAATGTATGCATAATTTTATATATAATTTATTTGATATATATTTTTTGAAAATTTTTAAATGTATGTTGAGGCTCAAGTTCGGCTCGAAGCTCGGCTCGAGCTCGGTTAAAATTTTCAGGCTCGAGCTCGATAACAATTTTAGGCTCGAGACTAGGCTCGGCTCAAAATATTTAAATCAAGCTCGGCTCGAACATAGGCAGGTTCGGGCTCGACTCGGCTCGATGCCTCCCCTACCCACCAGCCTGTTTACATGCCTCGGCGGCACCAACTACAGGGTTGTTTTCTGCCCATGAAGCATCGTTCTCCATCACTCCACTGAAGTATTACTGAGTACTAAATAATGTCTTTGAACGGAATAAATGAGTCATTGGAATTGCTCTTGGTATGTCTATTTTAATTGCTTTCAGCTGCCGGTCCCATAAGTTCAAAGCATGAGTAGATCTACACTTTTTAAGTTATTTTGTGATGGAACTTTGATACAACTTGAATAGAACTTTGCAAGACACATGTCACTCCCATGCACACACCTTCCACTATCCTCATGCAAGGAGAACTACATGGATTCTCTAAGTCATGGCACCCACATAATTTTTATTTCTCATAGAAATAATTTCACTAAGAATTGTTTTAAATTTTTATAAAAATTAAATTATTCGTAAAAATAAAAAAATAATTATCAGTTAATTATTTCACTGCTAAAACCATTCTTGATTAAATAGTTCCACAAGAAATGGGTAATTATTTTTCTTGGACTTGTATTTTCGTGTTTAACTTTAGATGTAAGTGGGATAAGGGTAGTTTAATTATAATTGGATACTACTTGTTTTGTTTATTATAAATAAAGACTTATTTTACTCAAATTATAATAAGTTAGTGAAGTATTTCTCTTTTCTATAACACCCTTATATACCTATCAATGCATTGCCGAGCTTACCTGCACAAATGACATGGACCCACATGAATAATGAATTTTCTATTTCCTTGCATTTAGAGTTTTGCTTTGATCTTGACTATGTTTTATAAAAAAAAAAATGCACTAGGAAGATCTGCTTAGGGACTCTGTGTTGGGAGATAAATTTTTATGTTGTCAAAGAGTGATTTAGATGTCTCTTCGTCAATGGTGAATTGTTATGAAAAAAATGCTTACAGAAGAAAAGTTATTCATAACCTTTGTTACATGAGAATAGCAATTAATTTATCAAAGTAATTAATGAAAAGTTATTCTTGACCTTTGTTAAAGATTCGTCAAAACAATTAATGGCAGCTCACCACGACAAAGTCTGATTCCAGCTTCTCACTGCTCTCATTTTCATGCCTTTTAGTCTCCAATCAAGGGGATTCATTTCTGACGAAGCTGTCGTGCAGTCCTCTCTGATTCCTTTATTCCTTAACCTCCACCTTCGTTCTGTTCACGGCACTTTGTGCCATCATCGTTCGGCTTCAGAAGAAGAGATTCTCCACGGCAGAAAGCCACCGACAGCCTCTTTTCTCCATTGTCAACTTGCCATTATGCGGCCTGACGCTGGAAAGTTGTCAGCTTTCATGACTTGAGAATCCAAAACACACAGAGGTACGAGAGTCGGATGAACGCTCAAATGGAATCTGCAAATTATTTTTCTTCACGTATGATCAAAAGCAAATTCAGTGCACACCAGCTACGCTTGACGTGTAGTTCTTACCACTATCACGAAGGCTGCGACTCTATGTGTATATAAATGCATCCTGCCTTTGGAAGCTTATCATAGATCTTTGAGAAGTCTGTAATCAGTTGAAGACAATGACTGAGCTTCAGCAAGGCAGTGGATCCCATTACATCGCTCCCCCAATGGTAAAAGCTGTTACTTTTTTTCATGCTTTTCTAGTTTTGTTCTTCAGCTTCCACTTGGGTTTCCTTCAAGAAATTCTCTTGAGAAAGAAATATTCATCACAATGGATAATTTAATCTGCAACCAAAGCAGAAACTATTTTTAGAAATGATTTTTGTGGGTTATTGCAGGGTACGTATTACAACATCAGGAAAGAAGGAAAGGTGGACACCCTCTTCATCTCTGCGAAGGCCCTTAACATTGTCTGGGGAAATGACAGGCGTTACTGGCAATGGAAAGCACTCCATGAACTTCAAGGCTTCAAGTCAGTAATCTCAGCTTCTTTCTCATTTTCCCCATTGCTTACTAGAAGTAACTGAAACAATGACAGGCATTTCATTTTACATTCATTTAGGCCGGAAGTTGGCGCAGAGCTCGAGCAAGTTAACTGGATCCAGGTTACAGGGAAACTCGACAGCTCCAAGGTCCCTGAATTTTTCAGCGACACACGATCAAAGACATACGAAATCATTTGGGTGGTGAGCTTTAATGTGGACGCATTCGGTTGGAAAAGGACTCCCATTAAATTCAAGGTGGCCTCGGGTGAACAACTGAAGCAGAGAAGTGAGAAGCTGGAGCCATACAGAAAGAAGAGCAGTCGGTGGCATGAGATCAGTGGTGGAGAGTTCACTGTTGGCTATGGTAGAAAAGGGTTGGTTGATTTTGGCATGTATGAAACAGAGAGTGACTGGTGGAAGGGCAACATGGTTCTTGCAGGAGTGAAAATAAGGCCCAAAGCCTAGACCTTCTGGTTGCGATGAGGATGCAAAGGTGAAGTCTGTATGAGCTTCTGCCTTGAGTTGATGAGGATCGGTTTCGAGAACTTGTTTGCTGTGATAGAAAATAAAGTTTTCCTTGTAAGCCATTCTTCGATTAGTTTGTGTTGTTATGATTTCACAAAATCAATATATATAGGCTTGGCAGGTTGACCCAAATATCCATTTTTGTCCTTCTCCTGGTTTCTCTAGCACAAGATATGCTAAATAAAGATTTAATTTAAAATAAAAACTTCGAAATACTTAGTTCAATGAAGAAAAGTTCCATCGGAGAAGACCACCCCTCGGCGTATATAGGCTTGGCAGGTTGACCCAAATATCCATTTTTGTCCTTCTCCTGGTTTCTATAGCACAAGATATGCTAAATAAAGATTTAATTTAAAATAAAAACTTCGAAATACTTAGTTCAATGAAGAAAAGTTCCATCGGAGAAGACCACCCCTCGGCGCCCCAAACCAAAAACATCGGGGTTACCTATGTGACGTGCGGCTACGATGTGCAGTGACAAGCTCCAAATACATGTTTGCGGCGACGGGGAGAAGGAGAAGGAAGAAGGAGAGGGAGGAATAAATGGAGGGAAAAAAGGGGAAAAAGAGGAGGGAAAAAAGAAGGAAAAAGAAGGGTAAAAAGAAAAGAAAAAAGAAGGGGATTTAAAAAATAAAAATAAAAAGAGAAGAAAGAAGAAGAGAAAAGTAAAAGAGGGGAAAAAAGAAAAATAGGAGGAGAAGAAAAAAGAGATAAATAAAAAATACAAAAATATAATCCATTTAAAGAAGAGAAAAAATAAAATTAATATTAAAATAGGAGTGAAGGTAAAATGAGGAAAATAAAAAATTAATTCATTAAAAATATTTAAATTTTAAAAAAATAAACAATTAGTTACTTTATTGAATTAATAATAGTTAATAGTTATTTATATTTCACATTTTTAGATAGATTACTTTATGATATGAAATAAAATAATTTATTCTTTTAACATGGTTATAATTTTAATAATTTTCTATATTTATGTTTTTAATATGCATAATTAATTATTTTAGATTTTTTATTCTAATTATTAATTTCAGTTATTTTAAATCACTCATTTAAATTAATTTAAACTAAAATAACTTTATCATAACTTGCTTATTCCCCCCTCCAATAGAAAAAGAGAGGGGAAGAAAAAAAAAAGAAAAAAAAAAGAAAGAAGGGAAGAAAGGAAAAAGAAAAAAAAAAGAAAAAGGGAGAAAAAGAAAAATGACGATTTCGCACTTGTGAAATGTCACACGTGTTGAAAATACATTTTTAATACTTTTCTAGTAAGTCTCTAATAGTAATAGGATTTTATTTAAAGGTTTTTTTTGAAAATATGTATCCTATGAAAAATATTTCTAGTTTTTCTTAAAATATAAATTTTCAAAAAGGGCACTAAGGAGGCCATAGTAAATTTATGGCCAGATTCAAAAATTACAAAATAATCTAGACAACATTTGGGATAAAAATGATTAATATTGGTGGGTTTTAATCCATTATCGAGATTCAATGTCGAACCTCCCCTATCATTTTTTTTTAAATATATGCATAATTTTATAGATAATTTATTTGATATATATTTTATGTAGAGTATTAAATGTAGGTTAACCTTGAACTCGGTTAGAGCTCGAGTTTGAAATATTTATATCAAGCTCAACTCGAACATAAGAAGGTTTAAACTCGATTGGATTCGATGCCACCCTTATGCCCAATTTTATGTAAAATGTATGCCCAATTTTATGTAAAATATATGTATAATTTTATATACAATTTATTTGACATGTATTTTTTTAAAAGTTTTAAATATATGTTGGAACTCGAACTCGAGATATGTAATTTTTGAAAAGTTTTAAATGAATGTTCAAGTTCGAACTCGGTTAAAATTATTAGACTCCAGCTTGATAACAATTTTAGACTCGAGGCTAGGGCTCGAACTCGAGTTCGGAATATTTAAATCAAGTTCGCCTCGAACATAAGCAGGTTCCAGCTTGATAACAATTTTAAACTCGAGGCTAGGCTCGGCTCGAACTCGAGTTCGGAATATTTAAATCAAGTTCGCCTCGAGCATAAGCAGGTTCGGGTTGGGCTCAATGCCACCCCTACAATTCCATATATTGATTCCAAAGGTTCTGATCACAACCGTCGCTTCACTTGTGTATAATACAATTAATTTGGTCCAGAATTTTAATTAATTTGCTTCATTGGAGATTAAAGTGTAAAGTATCAAATAATTAAAATTGCAATCGTAATCAATAAATCGAGACCCTCTACTGATACTCGCCATTCACCATTGTACCGTTATGATCACGACCGTCAATTCAAAGAATACTTCTATGACCCCACTAGAGTACAGATCATCAAATTGGAGATAAAATTGAGCATGTAAAAGTCGAAATTAGACTTTCTCATTAGTAAACTACCAAAAAAGACGCCTCAGTAAACAAACACGTCATCAACTTTGAACATTATTGCTAAGGGTGCGCCTGGCCCTAGCAGTAGTGCAACGCAAGGGCGACGCTCGAGGACCCCCGATAGCAAGCTAACGGTAGTGGGCCCTCCCCCACAAGAAATTAATTTAATATCATGTGATCCGATGGACCACGTATCAGATATTAAACTGATAAGAACAGATACTACACTTGATCTTAGCCAAAAGGCCGAGAAAGGTATGCTTTGAAAATGTTGACACGTTCATTTTTATATCGCTCTGGCTTACTCGTTTGTTATATCAATCGTCGATGTGGGACTAATGCTAAAGCATGTGAGTAAAGCATGAGGGATTTCCACCTAGATTACATTAACAATTTCAACTATAGTCATAAATAATAAAATATATTATAATATAGTTTTGTATGGTTATTTATTTTTTACTGGTATTCCCTCTATTAACCAAGGAATTTCCACAATTAATAGAGAAATGGAAGAATAAATAAAATAAAATAAAATATTAAATAAATTCATTTAAAAAAAACTAATCAGCCTTAGTCAAATGTAATGCAAAATTTAAAAAATATAAGAAAATAGTAGAAATAGAATAATACCCATTTATCATGTTCATGTATTTGTTGTCGCCTTGGTAGGCAACAACAACAACAAAAATATATCTAGAAGGAATTTAAAAGAAAATTTGAGACATAACTGCAAATATTAGCATATACATTTAAAAAGAATCTTTTGAGTTATAAAATTTTCCAAAACAAATACTTTTTTTATTTTTTAAAAGGTAATAAAATTCTCCAAAGTGATCATATTGACTCTAATAAGTCAAGAGGTATGGTCTCTGACACCGGACAGAATAGTGATTATCCTGTAGGCGGATCAAATTGAGAATCAAGGGAGGAACGCACGAAATCCACCCTGAAATCGTAAAAAAATTCTCTAAATCGATTCACAGTATCATTCAACTACCTCCAGAGAAACACTAAATAACCTTTTAAACAAACTCAACACCCCCGACAAGCCCAGGCTGCAGCTCAAAATAAAACAAATCCGAACCCTAAGAATTATGGTCCAACCCAGGTTCAATACAAAAGATCCGATTAAGGTTCCGATTATGGTTTTCGGCTCCAACTAAAGAACCGATTAAGGATCTGACTATTTACATTGGATCCGATTAAGGATCCGACTACTTACCCAAGATATGATTAAGGATCCGAATATGTGCCTGCATAAGATATTCTCGCCTGCATCAGTCTCCTCGGGTTGGAAAGAACTCGCCCTTGAGTTCATAAGAGCTTCAGCAGAACCCAAAAACGAAGGACACAAGGGTGGGACATGAAAAATAGCAGAAGTTCTCAAATGACGCGTGGTAATGGCCAGCTTCGCCTGCTCAGGCGGCAATCTAGGAGGAGGATCCTCCGCGACGTCACCATGCTCGAGGAAAACCCTGGACAATGAAAGCAGGTTAGTAATACCAGCAACCGGAGTAGGAGTGGGTCTTGCCTGACCGGAGTAGAAGTCGTCAACTGCAAGGTTGTGGACAATCACGTCATATGCAACAATCGCACAAATACCACTGGCAATGATTAGATTGCAAACTGGATCAGCAACGGTGCTGGTCGAGTGGAAAAGATTGGCCCCCAGCCAATAATCCCCTGAAGCCCCCTGGGGAGGCACCACACTCTGACGAACAACCAGAGGCGCATGACCATCACCACACAACACAGCGCCATCATCAGCAACATCACAATAGGTTCACCTAGCCCCACAGTATCATCGACCATGTCTTCCTCAACATCTGCATCATCATATATAGGGTCACCAAGTTCTGCAATCTCATCGACCACGTCTTCCTCGATAGCATCAGCATCAAACACAGGTTCCTCAACATCATCATCAGGGAACCAGTCGATGCATCCTGCGGCCTGTGACATTCCTCTGAAACTGAGGTCTAAAGGTCGATCTCCCTGACCGCCGTGCTCCCGAAATCCTAAACTCTGGTTGTCGAACCTGGGATCGACATGGTGAGCTTCCATCTCACAAGACCCGAAATCTTGCATCGTGAGACGTTGGGTTAACTCTGCGACTTGCCTCTGCAAATCTGTAATTTTCACTAACTTTGCGACTTGCCTCTACAAATAGTCAAGTTTCACTAATTGTGCGACTTGCCTCTGCAAATCTTCAATTATCACTGCTTGAACATTACAGTTGCAACCACGACCACCAGCCATGGAAGACAATATTTGTCCATTTTTTTAATAAAAAAAACTTATAAAAACAAAAGAAGATAACTTAGGGTTTTTTTTTTCCCAAATCGAAAATACCTCGACGACGCTGATGGAAACTTTCTCCCGAAATCGAGATTTCAGACCTGATTTTTTGAAATCAAGACTCCTCCGGCGGCCCTCTCCGATCGTCGTCTCCGGCAGCTCGTCGCCGCTTGCGACGCTAGCTCGCTCCGGCAACGAGGGTCTCCTGTCTCGGAACCCCCTTTCTCGGCACCACGAAACTTTGTTTTGGTGCTCTGTTTTCCGTCAATCCCGAACTCTTGTTGTTTGGCCAGCTCTGTCGACGGCTATTCCGGCCACGACGACGGGAACGACAACGTCGTACGATAGTTCCGGCGGTGACGACGTCGATGCCAAACCCTTTTCCCGTCGATTCCCTATTGTCCGGCAAATCCAAAGCCTCTGCTCTGTTTCTGTAACTGCTCGATCGAGTTTCAAGCTCTGCTCGGTAGAATCCTGAGTTTTTCCTGCAGCAACGTTGAGTGGTAGCTCAACGATTACGACAGCAGTGTTGAGCGGTAGCTCAACGGTGCCGGCGATGGCGATAGCGTCGTCTTCATCAACCCTTCTGCTCGCTGCAGTATCTCTGGCTAGATCAGCTTCTTCCCGAGCCTGAAGCTTTGATACTAACTGACGTCGGACAGAATAGCGATTATCCTGTAGGCGGATCAAATTGAGAATAATGGGAGGAATGCACGAAATCCGCCCTGAAATCGTAGAGAAATTCTCTAAATCGATTCACAATATCATTCAGCTACCTCCAAAGAAACACTAAACAACCTTTTAAACAAACTCAACGCCCCCACAAGCCCGGGTTGCAGCTCAAAATAAAACAAACCTGAACCCTAAGAATTATGGTCCAACCCGGGTTCAATACCAAGATCCAATTAAGGGTCTGACTATGGATCCGACAAGATCCGAGTAAGGACCCGACTATTTACATTGGATCTGATTAAGGATCCGGCTACTTACCCAAGATCCGATTGAGGATCCGAATATGTGCCCACATCAGATATTCTCGCCTGCATCAGTCTCCCAGATCAATCCACACTATTTGCCCTATTTCTCTTTATTTTTTGAGAAGATGTATTTTTTTTTTTTTTTTTTTGTTATGGCATTTAAGGGCCAAACTAGGAATGTAACAAGTAGGGGTAGTTTCGAACCGAGCCGGCTCGCGAGTGGCTTGAGCTCAGCTCGGTTCAGGGTACCCGAATCTCGAGCCGAGTTCAAGATCCAGGCTTAGCTTGTTTAAATTAACGAGCCGACCTTGACCAAATTAAGATACCAAAGCGCCTAGCAGAGCGAATGGGGGGGGGGGCGAGGGATTCTTCCTCTCCTTGTCACCGTCGAGCCCCTCAGGCTGCTATGGTGGCCGCCTTTGTAAACAATGAACATAGGAAGAAAAATGAAATTCAATGAAGGAAAACGTTCTTACAAGTAATTACAAACAACCTTACAATCGACACCGGGGGAATGTCCATCAAAGAGCTTCTGAAGTTGTATCTCACGCATGTAAAGTTAGAAACTAGAACACAAGGCACCAACATATCCCCAACAGCGACAAGGACCGAAGTAGACAACATTATAAGTGAAAAGACCATGATTAACATAAAAAGGATCGTTCTGAAAGCCCTGCGTATCCGCTCCATATTCCCCTTTTCGGTTGCCAGGTCTCCAACATTGCCGCAGCAACCGGATCTGACCAACAAAAAACTCCTGTCCTCGGGCCTATCAAGTGGCTCGCGATTTCGCCAGTCGACAATCATAAAAAGTCGAAGAGGATCGAGAGAGAAGAGAAAGCTTAAGACACCAAGTTTCCGCCTTGGGCGACTTACAAGCCATTTCCCCAACCCTGAGACGACAATTTTCGTTCCAAAAACAGATTTCCTCCCCCTCGTCTGCTTCGCCTTTGATTCCGTCACCGCCGCCTCCATCGCAATCATTATCCCCGACGATCGCCGGCGCCGCTGGAAATTTTTCTCTCGGCGTCGTTCCTCAATCCCCCTTGCACGTGCGAGATCATAAAGTGAAAAAAAAATTTTTTCTAAACTCTCTTTCCTTATAGCCCTTGAAGAAATTGAAAATACATTTTAGTAAAAATAAGTTTCTAGGGACTATTAGTGTCTGATGTTTTTTGTAAATATTTTTAAAAAATCATATAAATTTTTTAAGTAAGATTTTTCTGCTAAGATGGGCTAGAAAACCGTATAGAAAAATTTTAAATAAGTATTTGATAGTTAATGTTGTAATACTTTTAGCATAAAGCAATTTTCATAGCAATTTTTTGTTTGATATTTTATTTGATTAAAAATTTATCGATAAGTATAGTAATATGTTAGATTGATTATTAATTTTTATTTATTTCCCTAAAAGAGGCAATAAGAGGTCCATTTAACTTTCCTAAGAAAATTTTAAAATATTTCTTGTAATTTTCTAATAAGTCACTAATAGTAATATGATTTTATTTAAAGTTTTTTTTGGAAATATGTATTATACAAAAAACATTTCTAGTTTTTCCTAGAATATAAATTTTCAACTAGGGGCACTAAGGAGGTCATAGTAAATTTATGGCCAGATTCAAAAATTACAAAATAAGTTAGGCAACATTTGGAGTAAAAAATATTAATATTGGTGCGTTCTAATCCATTATTGATATTCAATCGTGAACCTCCCCTATCATTCTTTTTTAAAATGTATCCATAATTTTATATATAATTTATTTGACATATATTTTATATAGAGTATTAAATGTAGGTTAAGTTAGGGCTCAATCTCGGTTAAAATTATTAGGCTCGAGTTCGATTACAATTTTAGGTTCGGGCTGGGCTGGGTTGGGCTGGATGTCACCCCTAGTTACAACTGATGTGTAATCCTTAATTGCTCAATTTCTGAGTAACTTTCACCCTACAATATTTAAAATACAAATGTAAATGGGTTACATTAATAATAAAATTGAAACAAATATACTTCAATTTGAATATATACCATCTTCTCTAGAGTGTGCACGAATGATTTCGTTCCCATATAATGTCAAACCATTTGTTTTCTTACGTTATTAAATTTACTCTGTAATATCTCTAAAATTTAGAATTAAACATTAGTAATAATTGAAACTTTTTGTATACAAACTATACGATTCCAATTACCTAAAACCTCCTCCCGTAAAAGACACTCTGACATAGCCATTGCCAATCCTCAAGGGAAACCCCTCTAAAAGGGGTCGACAGTGCTGCAAGGTGACCCCCATGCTCCTTATACGAGAGTTAGGGTTTAGGATTATGGTTAGGGTTTGGGTTTAATATTGGTTAGGATTAAGGTTAAAGTTGGAGTTTAGGGTCAAGGTTAGAAGGTTTAGGGTTAGGGTTTAGAGTTTAAGATTTAGGGCTAGAGAAGGTTGAGATTTGGTATTAGGAATAGAGTTAAGAGTTAATGTTAGGATTTAGGATTAAAAGCTTTGGGTTTAGGATTAGGGTTAGAAGTTTCAAGGTTAGAGTTTAGCTAGGATTTAATTATAATTTAGTTATGATTCAGTTAGGATTAGATTTTAGGGTTTAGGATTTAAGATTTAGGAGAGGGAGGAAATGCTCTTTTATAATTCTTATCAATTTATATCCATGTCTACATTTCCAATTTATTTAGAAGATTGCAACAAAAATATTCAAAGTAGCATAAAAGGAACTTACTATGCAGATCAATGCTAGTAAATTCAATTATTAGTAATTATCTATTATTAAATTCAATTAATCAATCAAAATTACTTGAATACTCTCATTTTGAAGACCTTGTCTGTGAAATCCGATGTCTCAGCTTTTGTGCTCTGCTGCTTGAAATACTGACACGGAAGAGGAACAGTAGCCCTCACAATTATCAATCATGGCCATTAGCTTGTTTTTATGATTTTGTTAAAGGATAGTTTCACATGATTTTGTTTTTACCTTGTTCAGCCGCATCGCTGATAATTCCGGAAAGTCCAACAATTGGTTTGAAAATTGAAATGCTTCCCTGCTTCCGATTGTTAAGGGACGGGAAAAGACTTTCGACTAATGAGAGTCTTCCTCACGGAACACGCTTCGTGATCACTTCATAGTGGTGTCACTGGTTCAGGAAGACCCAGCAAGGAGGAGGTGCTGCTGTAGCCCCTGGGTCAACAGTCAATACCGACTGCCAAAGAAGTAAAGCGGAAACCGGATGTCTAACCAAAATTCAAACCGTTCATGGAGGTTTACTCGGTGGATCTCCAAGGAAAGAAGATACGTGTTCCATTTTCATACCAGATGCCTCTTAGTAGAGGCGGACTTGAGTCTCTGCTCCACCTCTTCTCTCTGTCTTTGATCTTCATCTTCACCAGCGCAGCAACCTTCGAGATAAGAAACCAATGTCCCTACACTGTATGGGCCGCTGGGATGCCCGACGTTGGTGGGCGGCGACTCGATACGGGTGAAACATGGATCATCTCCGTGGCGGCCAACACAACCCCTGGCCGCATATGGGGCCGCACCAATTGCAGTTTCAACGACAGCGGTCGAGGTACATGCCAAAGCGGAGACTGCGACGGCGTCCTCGAGTGCAAAGTCTCTGGCTCTCAGCCAGTGACGATCACGGAGTTCGCCCTGAATCAATATGCGAACACGGATTTTTTCGTCGTATCACTGGTGAACGGGTTCAACATTCCCTTAGAGTTCAGCCCCATGGCCGGCTGTGATCAGAGGATCAGATGTTCTGCAGACATTAACGGGCAGTGCCCGGTCGAATTACGTGCCCCCGGTGGCTGCAACCACCCCTGCACCGTCTTCCACGCCTCCGTTTATTGCTGTACAAATTTGTCTAGCTGCCAACCCACCTATATCTCCAATTTTTTCAAAGAGAAGTGCCCAGATGCTTACAGTTACTCCCAGGATGATGCCTCCGCCATGTTTACTTGCCCCGGAGGGACAAACTACAGGGTTCTTTTCTGCCCATCAGGAGCCTCAACTAATCGGTCTCGTCCATCTCCTCCGACGGGAAAGGATCAAGGTAACTTCTGCTTGCTTCAGCTATCCTCAAACAAGTAGCAACAACTGAAAAGTAGAACTAGGTAGAATCTGAGAAAGATGATGGAAAGACGCGACTAGATTGCTATTAATTCATTCTCCAGACTGGTAGCCAAAGAAAGATAGAAGCCTCCAAATGGAAAATAAAAGAAAATGTTCCAGAGGAGCTCCTGAATCCTGATTATCTTCTAATGTAGACAATAATAGATATTCTAGTATGCTTAAGGAAAAATCATATAATGTTGCTCAATTTAGGGTAAAGTTACACCTGAAATATATTTTCCTGCCTGATAGCCCTGATGATATGCTTGTCTTCTGCCCATTAGGATCGCCAACGCAATCTCCTCCAAGGGCAGTGGATGAAGGTAACAGTTGGTCACTCCTTTCTCTTTGGTTGCTCTACCATGGCTTTTGAAATATGGACTCTAAATGTCTGAAGAAATCCAAATAACATATTTACAGGCATTTTCAGCGTGGTACAAATTAGGATTTTCATAACGATTAATCCATGATTCCATTAGCTTAGTTGTTAAAACTTTCTTTTATTGCAAGATAATTTATGCAGTTACCCATGTACACTAACACTGGTGGTATTCCATCAGGTGCTGCATCCCAGTCTCTTCAAACCCGAAGGAAAGGCAAGAAATTCTAAATCTTTTGTTTATGTTAGTCCTTTTATGAGTCCTGCATATGGTGAAGCATTTGAGTTTTGACTGTAAAAAAAAAAATTCAATTCATGGCGCGTCCAGTTATACCATCTTCAAAAATGATTTTTTGGTAAAGTATCTGTCTGCAAAGCCAATCTTACCCTGATTAGGATACGCATAAAAGCTGTCATTAGCTCGGATACAAAACTTCTTGGTGATTTCTTTCCCTTACAAACCGCTGCAGGAAATAGAAGGCGCCTATTGGTAATCGGAGTTCCCCTTTCTGTAGCACTATTGCTGTCAGGGTGCATCCTTTACTACTTGAGAAGATACCTGATACGGAAAAGAAGAAAAGGTAAGTCTCAACCACTGCAATTCACCGAAAACCAGAGCAAATGATTCATCACGTGAATCCTATAAGAATCTCCAGCTCTTTACAAACATGATTTGCCAAATTGGTCGTCGACCTGAGATCAGATTCATATAATCAGCTATACCGCATATAAATCCAATCCATCAACCAATAAGTTTAGCCACCAACGTGGCAAACCTTACTTACAACCGTGATTCTCCTGCTCCAACCACTTAAAATGATGCTATAAATAATTGAAAACTCTTTATTTATGCTCACCAGGAAATTCAACAAGTAAGCGAGACCAATTCTTCCCTGAGGTAATGACTGATAAAGCTGTATCCAGTAGGCACCCCAATTTACCACTCTTCAACTTTGACAGCATCTCAGCTGCTACAGATAACTTCTCAGATGCAAATAAGCTTGGAGAAGGTGGCTTTGGACCTGTTTACAAGGTAGCATATTTGGAATCTTTTCTAAAATAAGAACTATATATGTCAGAAATGCAATGTGAATTTTCAGTTCATGATCGCCTAAATGATTTTGTTATTTTTTTTTATGAATAAAAGTTTTGATGTACTCTTTCATTACAGGGCAAACTGCCGAGTGGACAGGAAATAGCCGTCAAAAGACTATCAAGAAGTTCAGGACAAGGAGTAGAAGAGTTCAAAAATGAGATCATACTCATTACCAAGCTTCAGCACAGGAATCTTGTTAAGCTTCTTGGTTGTTGCATTCAGAGAGAAGAGAATATATTGATATATGAGTATCTTCCAAATAAGAGTTTGGATGCCTTCCTTTTCAGTAAGATTCATCTCTATCGATAATTATATACTTGCAAGAGTTGCTGTAGTACATGCTTTTGACCAGTTCAATAATCAACTTGAAGCAGATCCAATTAGAGCAGCAACTCTGAACTGGGACACACGCTTTCAAATTGTAGAAGGGATTGTTCAAGGGCTACTTTACCTTCACAAACACTCAAGATTGAGGATCATACATAGGGATTTGAAAGCCAGTAACATTCTTCTAGATGCTGATATGAACCCCAAAATTTCAGATTTTGGCATGGCAAGAATTTTTGGTCCAGAAGCATCCCAAGCAAATACAACAAGAGTTGTCGGAACATAGTGAGTAGAACCTAATGTTAAACTTGCTCTTCACGGCTGTGCACTCTTGAATAACCAAGTGTTTTTCACCAAAAAATAAAGACTCACCTATGTAATATTGATGCCATGCAGCGGTTACATGGCTCCTGAGTATGCTACGGAAGGACACTGCTCTATAAAATCAGATGTGTTCAGCTTTGGTGTCTTGCTCCTTGAGATAGTGAGTGGAAAGCGGAACAATGGCCTTCATGACTTCAGGAACTCGATAAACCTTCTTGGATATGTGAGTACTTTCTACATATAGCCATCACTAGTCATCCACAAAAATTACAAACAGTAGCTCAACAACCACACTGTAATCAATGGCTAAGTGACTATTTATTACTGAAAACTTCGAAGTTAGCTACCTAATTGTGGACTGAATTCTGAACTATTTCAGGCATGGGAGCTGTGGAATGATCATAGGGTATTTGAGTTCTGCAAGATCCACAACCCACATGGCAGCTTGAAAGATGCATTCATGTTGCACTGTTATGTGTGCAAGAGGGTTCAAGAGATCGGCCAACCACGTCCAGTGTCATATCTATGCTTACAACTGAAACTGCCACCTTACCAGAACCCAAACGTCCTGCATTTTTCATCCGGGACAACTTGGTGGAGACTTCAACTTCGAATAAGGCAGAAACATATTCTGCAAATGACCTAACTTTTTCTGTTTTACAATGCCGCTGAGATATCCATTTTTACTTCTGAGACTACCATCTGGAACACCAATTTATCATTCTCAATGAACACGACAAGCAGCAATCCACTTTCTTCAACTCCAAAAAATTTAGACAGCCTTGCTATTGGCAGGATAAACTTGTGTTTACCGTTCTCAATGAACATGACAAGAAGCAAGACACCTGATGAACAAGCAGGGGATCTCTGAGGAGGGAACTGCAACCATCATCACTCTGCTTTTTCCGGCCAGGACATGATTCTTCACTCAGGGAGATTAATGAAAAATTGCCTCGATAACTGAGTATGGCCCTCACTAAGTTCCATTTGTCAGAGTAGTTCTGTCCACTCTTGTGAGTGGTGGCTTTCCGCCACTTAACGACTAATCTTTGAGTGTGTATTGGCCAGCCTCTTGACATCGGGAATTCTGGGGTACGCCACGTCCCGCGTTCAAATCCCGTGAGAGGCGGTAAAGAATGGGCGGGGCGGGTGTCAGAGTGGTTCCGTCCACTCTTGTGAGCAGTGGCTTTCCGCCGCTTAACGACTAGTCTTTTAAGTTGTATTGGCTAACCTCTTGACACCATTGTCTACTGAAACACAACTTTTAGGTAGAGTACCCTTGGTTAGAACTGACAACTGTTTTCGATTAATCACAGATACGATTTATGATAACAGCACCATTTTACCTGAAAAGCATTAAGAGTAGTACTCATGCTGGAGAAAAGAAAGAAGAACTCCAAGGTTATTAGAGCAAATAGGCATACCATATGAGCAATGTCTAAGGAAACGGAAACACACCATGTGCTCCAAGTTCAATCGCTTTATTCTTTATTCTCTCACTGCAGGCGGATGATAGTTCCAATGCGAGACAAAAAAAATGTCTTTTGTTCAAAGTAATGGAAAAAAGAAAAACATGAATAAGGAAGCACATTGTTTTAGAATCCCAGCTTCTGGTGATGACATTTTAGGATTTACTCCCCCGGTCTAGCTTCTCCAATTTGGGCAAGGGAAAGAAATAAATGCATCTGACTCAGTTTACTCTAGTAAAAATTGTAGATGCCGTTGAAGTTTCTCCATAACTGAACTTCACGCAATGGACTGATTCATCTTCCTGCTTTAAAAGTCAGTTTCTGGTCTCGAATTTGCAGCTTTAATTGCTGCAATATTGACGAACTAAACTGTTCAGTTTACTCGAATATGCCGAAAAATGACAGAACGACTGAAGGAACAAAAAAGAAATGGGAGAAACAAAAGGGAAAAATATGAAATGGGAGCCAAGAGGAGATGTCTGACGAAAACCACCAGATTGGGCCTAAAACGTACGGATTTCATCGGAGATTTAGGATTGCAGCCAGAAAAGAACCTCAGGGGACCTATTTCACACCGGCCGTTTATCCCCGATCTTTGGAGTCGAATCAAGCAATCGGGGTCGGAAACCACGAATCGCCCTGATTCGCTACCTGACCCCGAATTTAGGGTTGGCTTTATTATTTGTTTTATCAGAGGAAAAAAGGGTGAATTTGCGATTTATGGTCACAAAAATTAGTCTTAATTCTCGGAGGTAACCGCTAATAATTCTTGAAATTTTTTAAAAAAAAGAACGAGTAATTTACATGGGTCGAAGTAATTAAGTAATAATGTGGGTCGATGCGGGAAAAGGGTCGTCTTCTGCAGTGATGTCGGAAGCAAACCCTTCTCCAAAGGCCAGAGTAACTGTTGCCCTCCGAACCGGAGGAAGAAGGGGAGAAAGGAGATGGCGTCGGTTTCAGATCGTAGCCATAGTAAGCTGGAAGCGGCGCTCGAAGTGAAATCTCTCAGACGAACTATCAGCGCCTACCTCAAGTAAGTTGCTCGTGTTTCCGACTGCTTCAGTTCCTGCTCCATTATCTAGCTATACCTTCTCACTTTGACTTTAGATATTTGCTCACTGCCTCCTCTGGTCTCTTTTCAACGCATATGCTTGGTTATAGTATTTATCACTTCTGGTCTTTTCTGAATTTCGAGAGCTATTGACCCTTTTGGCATCTATTTCTCAGTGTTAGTCATTTTGGGTTTGCAAGTGACTGTTAGTCGAAAATATGCCTCCTCATTTCGGGTATCCGTCTGGAAAAGTGTAAATTTGGATAAATTTATGGTCTTGTATTAGAATTACGTTTTTTCTTTCTCAACAATGAGAAAAGTGGTTCATTTCCTATCTTACATTACTGTAACAGGAGTTAAAGTGCTGATAAAAATCTCCTGCTTTTGCAGGCACTCTTGTGTCATTTGCCTTTGAAATTTCAGAGGCTCGGACGGTATACTTTTCATTCTAACTTTGACGTGACACTTTATTAACACACAGAGGTCTATGGAGATCACATTTCATGTCAACTATTTTACGTGCATGAATGCATATACTTTGGTTTTACATGTACATAGTAAGACAATGGATTCGAAATGCCAAATCATATCTAATTGGTTGGGTGCTTTATATGTTGCAGATGTATCTCTATAAATTCTTATTTCATCTTTAACATGCTTCAGGTGATTTGTACATCTTTTTCTTCTCGCCCTTGTTTCATTTACTCATTTTAATGGCATAATGCTTCTTGTTTATTCAATAAGAGTTTTTTTGAACAATTATAACATATCCTTAAAACATTTTTAGGAATTATCATGATTCTATGAGAGTGTCCTTGATCATTTAATTATTGTCATTGCAGGCGTTTGAACCTTTACTGGATATGAGTCAGGATATTGATATTTGTGCTGAAAATGACCTGGGGAATAACCACGATTTAGAAAAGGATATGAATATTTGTTCTGGACATCCTGCATCTTCTAGTGAGAGGGCCAATTATGCTGAAACAGTGGAAGTCTGTGGCAGAGGAAAAGATGAGATGGATCATGATCTGCCCCAGAAGGCCGATAATGAGGTACTATTAGCGACCATTTCCAACGTTGTCGATTTGTTACTGGGTTAGAAGTAAAAATGAGATTTAATTAAAGCCAATCAATAACATGCCATGATCAGGATGCTTCTCCATTCTTTTCATATAGAAATTTGACTTATGTAGATGACGCAGGAGATTCCTATGGAGAATTGTTACAAGTCATTTAGTGAAAGCAGGTCCATAAACTCTGAGACCAATGCTCAGATATCTGGAAGAGAGGATGACATTGAAATTGCCAATGGAAATGTGAGTGTCTTTTATCTATTAATTATTTATTTATCATGTGCAAGATGGGATTTAAGATTCACATGGCTATTGAAATTAGTTGTTTTAAGCTGAATTTGTGCCCTGGAATACAAGATTCTTAGAAACCATCTTTGTGTTAAATGTAATAGTTCCCATTCTAGGATCAGGACGGTTTGAAGATTTGGTTGCTTTTGGCCCCATCTCTGTGAAGCCAAAGAGCTCCTCTTACTGTGAGTAGGAGCTTTATGGCAAAAGAGGTGTTTGGCTGCACTAGCTTTTGAAGAAGCTGTTCTACAAACAGGTAAGATTACAAGATCGTATCTTTCCAAGTGCTACTTGGTAGTTCTTTCCTTGGGACAAATATACTTCCCATGCTTTTTCATACTCTTCTAATATGGAATGCTCTCTTGAATAAGATGGAGCTAATAAAAAAATAACAGCCTTCATGTTAAAAATAAATAAAAAAAACTGCCCTCAAAGGGATATCTGAAGAAGAGTCATCACAAGAACTTCCTTGAGATTCTCTCTTCATCTTTTTTTTTTTTTATGAAACGGTAATGCTTTTATTGATCAATAAACAAACAAATTAAGCTCAAGACTCTCTTTCAAAATGCTCATCAAATGCGGGCAGCAACTTATTATTTTGAATCAACATGAAACCTGTAAACAACATACAGGTATATAGATAACTTCTATTTTAACTACCATCTAATGTTTCAGTGATTTTTAAAGTGCCAGTTTTGAAACCTGCCCCAAGCCTTATTGTAGCCTTCTCTTAAGTAACAACTGGGTGAAATGAATTTGTTGTGTGTATGCTGCTTGGATAAGCTCTTCTCTAAATGGAGAATGCTTGAGCTTCAAATCAAGCTAAAGTCTTCCAACCAGTAGTTCCAGAAAGTGATTTATTTGTATCACAGACTTCATGGAGGTGACGAAAGCTGTGCACTTGAGAAAGTTCATGCATGTCTTCTGTCAAATTATTTAATTGGTGTTTAGGTCCTTTTTTTTTTTCCTGTTAAAAAAAGAGGAGAGTTCCTGTTTGACTTTCGTGCATTAAATGTAAATTAACTTCGACAAGATCATAGCATCCATTTCATGTAAATATGTGGAGATTGAATCAAAGTGGTGATCTAGGGCAACATATTCTTATTGAAACTTTGTAAAGTGAGCACAGACGGAAGTACAATTTTAGTTTGAACACCTTGAATTCCAATCCATTATTATATGTTACTTATAGTATGTTCTGACTTTCAACTCCTTATGTATGTGATTGCAATATTCAGTAATTTTCATTGGAAGACTGCAAACTTTTTCTCAATTTTGTTTCTACCATTGATATTTTGATACTGTAGTTAGTTATCTTCTTTTCCATGGTAGTATGCATTGAAGTGGAAAAGGAAATTATAGGGCTTCACTTTGTTATTTCAAAGTAAATACTTGAAACCAGGACATCAACTGATATAAACTATGTGGATTACAAGAAATGAAATCCTTTCAAAGAAGACATTGCTCTCTCTCTCTCTCTCTCTCTCTCTCTCTCTCCACCTCTGATTCAGTTCTATTAATTCAATTGTAATCCTTTTAGGCAATTTTTTTGTCATACTACTGGTTGGATCTAGCATTACAGTTGAATGTTCCTTTTGTGGATGTGGACAAGCTATAAAATTCTGTCTCCAGTCTTTCTATGTCTTTTCAGATCGTCAAATTCTTTGGTGATATAACTTTATTCGGAGCTCTTCTTTTGCAATGTGAAATGGTTGACCATATCATCACATTGGTCATTTGCTGTTCTACTTCTTCCTATTAACACCAAAGTATCATAGAATACGAAAGATTCTTTCTTACATGTCAAACTTGGGGGTAATGGTTTACCTCCCTTGTTATACCAGGTAAGATGTATTATAAGGAACATTGTAAGGGACTGGGCATCTGAGGTATTTTCTTATAAACTTGGGGCTTTTAGGTTCAATCGATTATTCTACTCATTGTACATAGATTTCAGCACATTGCCAATGTTTTTTATAATAAATAATTAGGGACAGAGAGAACGTGACCAATGTTGTAAGCCCATTCTTGAAGAACTCGTCTGCCTATTTCCTCAACAAAGTAAAGCCAGGTGCACATTAATTCCATTTTGCTTTTATCTAATATATTGTTTGTTTGGAAGTCAAATAGCTTTATTAAGTTGTAAAAGATTCAAAATAATTATTAATAGGTGTGGCTGCAGGGTGTGTGAAATGGGAATCCACCTTCTCTTACCCTGCTTAACATAGCCATCCCAACCCATGGGGCTGGGATGGGGTTCAGCAGAAAATCCCACCAAGGTTTGAGGCTGGGGAGATTCAGCTGACCCTACTCCATGAGGATAACTCCCACAGAGAGAATGACAGGAGGAATGAGAGAGAAAGTAGGAAAGGTGGGCTGTTCTGGTACCCATGTTCATGAGAGAATAGGTAGAGGGTGCCTTCCCCTCCCGTCCTGCATGTAAATGGGGCACACAGGAGAACGGAAATGGGATGCCCCGGGAGTGTTGAGTTTTCAACCCTGTTAGGGGGCATGTGAAGTGATGATCAAGGGTGGGTTTTCAAAAAGCTGCCTTGAACCTTACTGATTTCTAATCATAATTGACTAAACTATCACCCAGTACTGTAAATAATGTGAGAAACATATTATTCATTGTTTTCAAAGTTATTAGAAATTTTCTCAAGAGAAGACCAGGTTTAACATGCTTTTTGGTGGGGGTAACAGGCCTCCTTCTTGCTTAGTCCCAGGGGCTGGCTGGACTTGGGAGATTGGCATCGGAGATATTATGGCTCGGTGGGTAAATTATGCTATTTTTGTAAAGTGCTTTGTGTTGTGGTCCTAGTTAAGGATGAAATCAATTGATTTTTCATTACCAGGTTTCACATGTCAGGGAAATGAGTTCTCTTATTACACGATGATCTGCTCAAGTTTTATACTTAACCAGTAAGAGGCTTGGTGGTTTTTCATGAAGAGGAACGTTCTTAAAATTGTTTGCTCAATCCGTTTTATATATTTAATTTTCAGCACACAGACTGCTGGCGAGTGGAGTATTTATCCTTGGATTCATAGCAATTGTAATTCCCTTTCAGATAATGACCAACTTCGGCCTATTACATTTCCAGACATTCATCCTGCTAGGTATTACTTTCAGCTAATTGATTCATTATGTGTCATGGTATGTATTTCCTAAGCCTTATTTATATGATAATGTTCTTCCCAATTCATTTTATAATTGATTTGCTATTTTTCAGTGAAGAGTTTGTGATTTGTGTCTGATGTATCCGTGTTCATAGGTACAAATGCCTTTGATTCATCCTTCTATCCAAAAACAATAAATTTCATCTGCCTCTGGATGCTGTGGTGACCTGTTTTTTCTTATCATTAGACACAGCACATAACATTGTTGAATACATAGAAGTTATTTCAAGAATGCTGAAAGATGGAGGAGAGAGTTTTCTCTAAGTTATTTGTAATGTTTATTATGCATTAACTAATTAAAAAAAATTTATAGACATGTTTTAAATGTCATTAATTTAGTGAAAACATCATTTGGCATTTTGATCCACTGCTAGGTGTGGATAAACATGGGGCCACTTCTTTACCACTTTGCAGATGCATATGGGCAAGATGAGGTAATGATCGCAAGATGAGGTAATGATCAAGCCTTCTGTGCTTTTTTTTTTTCTTTTACATTGGGATGGTGGTTATAGTGGTGGTTGTTTGTCACAGATGCCTATTGAAGTAAGCTTGGAAGATGTGAAAAAGATTGCATTTCACAGATGTCTACTGAAGCAAGAACATAATTAATTGTAACTATAGGTGGGTAGATGATGCACTTCTTAACCAAGAAACCAAGGAGTACACTCTCGTGTTTTCATTATTTTTTTCATACTAGGTATTGCTGGTAGCTGACCCTGCTGCCAACTAAAAATAAACAAACTATCTAATGAGTAAATAGGCAATGGTGTTTGCTTTACCTGTCATGGATCTCGTTACGCCCGCTGCTGCCTGAGCCTTGAACCAATTATATAGTCTTGGTTTGATAACGAGGCGTGTGTTTTGGGTTTGTTTAACGCACTTCTCTCTACACTTCTAATGATGGGATGAACTGGACTGCAGAATCATTACTTGGGCTGCATTTCTTTGATTTATTTTTTTATTTTTTATTTTTTCTACTCTATCAGCAGATGAATCGGACCCTTTGAATCATCAAAGTCACGGACGGAGTCATCTGCTTCTTGCAGCACCAGCAGCAACAGCCTTTGAGGGTGGAAGGGTTCCAAACGCCTTGTCCCATACAGAGGATGTGATCCCAAAACCTTTGTTCTGAATTCTGAAGTGATGATTCATATGGTACTTCTGCTCAAATGGAAAAGGGTGAATAATTTAACGAATGCTGTCCTTGAATAATAGAGGACAATCGTAACCCAAGAACATGTACGACCCTATCAAGATGGTTCTCGTTGGTGTAATATCATTCATGAATTCAAAATAACATCTTTTATTGGTAGGATGATCAAAAGGAACTTTAAATTGCACCAATCAGATGCATCTTATACTCCCACTTTTCTTTTATTGTGTTTCAAAAGAAAAGACTAACAAAACTTTGGAGAGAAATCAGTTTAAGTAAAAGTATGTACTTGTCAATTACCATACCTTCAGATTCCGAGGAACTTCACTTGAAGGCTGTCCATGATGAAGGTAATAGTGTGTCACATCATAGATGATATAGCCCAACAGGCTACCTCCAAATAAAGCAGGAGCAATTGATGGAGTTGAAATAAGCTTGGCAAAGTTCCAAAACTGTTGTATACAAATGAAAAGGCAGTGACTCTATCCATCAGATCAGAGCTTTTTTTTTTTTTTTTTGTCAGTAGTTTGGGATACGGTCTAAAAATCGACTATTCTAGCTGTTCCAGCCAGTACTTAAATGTCCAGAACGGTTCCTACTCCCTTATATTGATGATAATTACTTCTGATGGACATGCTTTTAACAATATAAAAACAAATATAAAATCCAGAGAAGAGAATAGAGGATGAGAAAGTCAGAAGTCAGATAATTTTCTGTTTTTTCTTTTCATATTGTGAAGTTATAAAAACCACAATGTACATGTAACATGGAAAGACATAAAAAATTTACCGGCACCAATAAAATAGTTGTTCCAGCAGGAGGGAAGACAAGACGTAATCCATCCATTGGATGTTTATGATGGCAGCCATGCAGAAGATAATGTATGGTGTTTCCCCTGTAGTGAAATTTAAAATAGTTGTTAAACATTAAAGCAACAGGAAGAATTAAATGACAAAAGGAAGCAATCAAAAAATTTACGTAAAGACTCGAATTACCAGTAGCTCTTTGTTTTTATGTGAAAGAGGAAACGATGCAAAGTATACTCCAACAATGTCCACACAAATATACCAAAGGTCACTATTACAGCTATCTGAGGAAGTGTGTGACCCATTTGGAAGGATCTATACACTAACCAACACACCACGGGCAACCAAATAAGTGGGATAACCCACCATACAGTCCGTGTCAAAAACTGTCATAAAAACAGAGATAAATCAGGTTGATGCAATTACGCTGACCTAAATGCCAACTATCATATCATAATAAAAAAATAAGGCACCTCTAAGATGTCATTTGCAAAAAAACGTGGCCCTTCCTTGCTGACTATAGGCTGGTGAACCCATTCCTGGTAGGATTCACCAAGATGGCCAACCTGTAAAGAGAATTGGTAAACAAGTGCCTGAGTTGTAAGTATACCAAAAACTGGAGCATTTTATGAGACAAATAGCTTGCAATTTGATTAGAATAGCAACTATGAGAACAATTATCAGTGAAGAGTAAGCTGAAAGCAAGAAGTTTAAGGAATAAGATCTGACCTGAAAAACAAGAGGCTTATTCAAGTCCACAGTAAAGGGTTGTGCAACCATCGTTGTGCTTACTACCAAGAAAATAATGTTCAACAGCTAAGCCAGATGTTTACGAAACAAGGACATGAAAATTAAAGGTTAACTTTCATTATTCTTTTGAAAGCTTTACTGTCATTTAGCACAAAAACATCCTAGATCCCAAATCTCCAATCTTAACGGGAAAAAAAGTTCATCAAAGCTCATTGTCCTCCGTTTGGCTTACTTTATAGAAGACACAGAAGATAGACGAAAGCTTGAAAGTTGAAACAACCGAGACAACCAAACACAACAAGCCTTAAACATTTCTCAAGAACAAAAAACAAAATTCAACCAAACATAAAATTGTCAGTTCTATGGCTTCAAATTGAACACTTCTGTAGCATCACAACGCATTGGAGGACAACTGCTTGTAAATACAAGAGACCGTATGCCCTTCCCCAAACCAATTAAAAAGAGATAATGGCGATATAAATAACAACAGGATTTCCCATTTTGCCAAAAATAAAAAAATTAAAAAAAAAATGGCTGTAAAGAAGAGAAGAAATTACATCGTGATTTGAATACCATTGAAAAACCCTGTAAATGACACTTGCGAGTCTAAAAAGATAACCAAGATTGAGTAAAACACGGGGAGTTCAAGACGCAGCAAAATTCATAAAGCCATAATCTCAAGAGGTGACCTCATCTGGACATCGAAAAGCACAGTTTAAAACCCCCTCGAAGCATAGACGTTACCACGTATGATCTACAAATGCAGCTACTTCAACCACACAAACCCGCAGAAAACACACTACAAAGCAAAAAAATCAGCTGAAAAATCTCAAGAACGAGTACTGAGCCATCGATTCACAAAAAAACCAAAAAACAAACAATTTGGCGACGGCAATAAAATGATCACTAACGCAAAAAGAACCGCTATACTTCACGACAAAAGGACCGCATCTAAAGCATCAAAACCTTCACCACCACTAAAAATTCAAAGAAATCCACCGTCACACCACTGTGAAACGTACACGAATCACTGCCACGAAAAAAATCACATAGTCATTAACAAAACAAGCTGAGAATCACTTACTATGGATAATGCTGGAGGGAGAAAGCCCGGATCTGACAATCCACGGCAACGAAGCCCTAGAATCGCTCGTCCGGACCCCCTCGGAGCAAAGGTGAATACGCTAGAACACGAGCTGAGACAGTCGGGTTTTAACCGGTATTTATTGGAGAGACGATCGCACACTCGCGCTGGCATGCCAGCTAGGCTGTTCAAATTAGTCGTGGCAGTTCCCGACAGTGGGACCCACATTTAGTACGGCTTATAGCAGTCGTTCCTGTGGGGCCCGTTTGGATCGTCGCCCGTCGCCCATCGTCCAACGGAACGGAAAGGAATGAACCGGCGGCGTTTTCGGTCTATCTCTACTTTTACATTATTTCCATCGCCTCCGCGATTTTCTCTCTCTTTGGCCCCGGCTTGCGGACTTGTCCGGAGAACGCGACTCCAGTTCCCTAACGCACCCAAAATGTAAACCGTGAAATCGACCATCAAATACGTCTTTGGTGAAAAAAAGAATTTTTTTTCCAATTTTTGGCAGCATATAATTCCAAAGAAAAGAGAAAATATTATTTTTATTAGTTAATAGATTTTTATCTATAAAAACATAGAATTTGAAGAGAAAGAAAAGAAAAAAGAGTCACAAAAACATTTGATCTTCAACGAGCTGTATGTACCTCATTTTCCCGTCTCTCTCTGTCTCTCTCTGTCTTCCATAGATAAGAATTACTGTTTCATGTTTGTCTTTGATTTAATAAAATGAAGAATGCCATTGTGTGGGATCTCTCCCAAAGAAGCCTCTTCGCTTCTAATAATGCAAATGTCTATTTCATTTGATGTTGCCCTCTATTTCTTCATATTAGAATTTTGAAGCTCTTCATTTCACTGATATTACCTTGTTTCCAAATCTATGCCATTGTGTAGGATCTCTCCCAAAGAAGCCTCTTAGCTTCTAATAATGAAGATGTCTATTTCATTTGATGCTACCCTCTATTTCTTCTGGTTAGAATTTTGAAGCTCTTCATTTCATTGATATTACCTTGTTTCCAAATCTATGAAAATTTATCCTCAGAAACTAGTCCTTCATGGTTTGAAAACTTTATTGGATTAAGTTATTTATCACATCTGCATTTTGTAGGATCTTGAATTAGTCCACTCGAATTTTCTTTCGCCTAATGTGCTTACTCTAAATTTTTTTGTAGAAGTTTTGTTCTTTGCTTTAAAGTAAAAGTACTACATAGTGTGGACACAACCTACTGTTTGTCATATGTTGAATGTGTTGTGTTACTTTTGGGGGCTTTATATAGATGTTATAGTTTTGTTCTTATACATCCTATGGATTTTTGGGGCAGTGCTCCATAATGGTCCTTGCTGAATGCCGAACTTGTTTCTCTAGATATCCACATTGGATACATGCATGGGACCATTGGAGGCATAATCCTGGTAATATTCCTCGGTCGCGCCAGTGACGCCTGATTTACGTGGGAGAAAAGTGCCCAAACAGGTGGACCTAATTTTCTATTAAAGAGTCACCGAAACATTTGATCTTCAACTAGTTGTATGTACCTCATTTTCCCTATCTATTTCTCTCTTTTACTTCCTCCTCTTTTCTCTCTGTCTCTTTGGCTCCCATCCACACCATTTCTCTCTTTCTTTCATAGATAAGAATTAATGTTTCATGTTTGTCTTTGATTTTGGGGGGGTTAGTCCCCCAAATGGATTTTTGAAGATCAAGTTCATGTCCAACATGAAGATCATGTCAGTCATGTACATGAAGATCATCTTCGCACTTGATGTTAGTATTGACGACTTCATGTGCATTGGAAAACAATTTCCAGTGTTACTACCCCAACATGAAAAAAACATAAAAAACAAGAGAATCCCTAAACCCTTACAGTACACTTAATTACAACATAATCCTTAAACCCCAAATTAGGTAAAACAACCATTATTACTACACGAATAAGTTATTTAATGTATAATTAAATATATTAATATATGTATTAATTGAATTAGATATTTTATTGTGCATTAATAATTACAGGAGCCAATGAAATATGCACATAATAATTACAAATAATAAATAAATAACATTATAAATAAAAAAACGAAAGTAATACGTTGAGTTATTAATTTATTAATAACATATGATATACTTTAACCTAAAATAAATAATTTAAGAGAAAAAATTGATCTAATCATAACTTTAACACACTATATATTTGTACATAATATATTTTATGTATTATTAATTAATAATATATTATCACAAAATTTAAAACCATAGGTTTAATTAACTATAGCAATCGGATAATTATGCCAAAATAATTTATCAAATATTTATTTTAAAAATATTTTAATTATGACTGGACTATTAAATCACTATTTTAATAAATTAATTATAAAATAAATATATTAAATAAATAAAATAATTATTTTTATAAATAAAATTTATAAATTAATGATTTTTATGACGATAGTTTAATTTTTCCTAACTTAGGTAAAATTAAACCATCGTCGTCTTCCTCAGCGGCGAGCCAACGGGCAATGCCGATAGAGGCGGCGCTCCAACGATACGCTGAGAGGGAGGCCGAGAAGCTCTGCAACTGATGCTCGACCTCTTGTGCTCTGCCACGAAGGTCGAGAGGGAGAGGAGACGGAGGATGGCCGAGGGGGGGAGGGGGGGTGGAGATGAGAGGAACACCGAGAGAGAAGAGAAGCCGTCACCGAGGGAGGCAGGCCTCCCTCCCTTGTGACCTCCGTCGCAGAGCCTCTCGGTTTCCTGTACTCTACAACGGAGGTCGAAAGGGAGAGGTCGTAGAGAGGGAGACCGAAGAGGGACGGTGGAGACGAGAGAGGGAGCAGAGAGCTCGGGGTTTAGGGAGACGACAGAGCTGCGGGAACGAGAGAGGGGTGCGCCAGAGAGAGCCCCGCGCATGAATCATGTACATGAATCTCAAAATCGGGCGAAAAACACTTTCCGCCGTTTACTCTTGGGACATGAACTCCTGAGTCATGGATGATCATGTACATGACATTAAGTTTGGAACTCCCTAACAACATCAGGACATGAATTGAGTAATGAGCATGAAGATCATGTCCTGAGTCATGTTGACTAACCCCAAAATGAAGAATGTCATTGTGTTGGATCTCTCCCAAAGAAGCCTCTTAGCTTCTAATAATGAAGATGCCTATTTCATTTGATGTTGCCCTCTATTTCTTCTGGTTAGAATTTTGAAGCTCTTCATTTCATTGATATTACCTTGTTTCCAAATCTCTGAAAATTTATCCTTAGAAACTAGTCCTTCATGGTTTGAAAACTTTATTGGATTAAGTTATTTATCACATCTGCATTTTGTAGGATCTTGAATTAGTCCACTCGAATTTTCTTTCGCCTAATGTGCTTACTCTAAATTTTTTTGTAGAAGTTTTGTTCTTTGCTTTAAAGTAAAAGTACTACATAGTGTGGACACAACCTATTGTTTGTCATATGTTGAATGTGTTGTGTTACTTTTGGGGGCTTTATATAGATGTTATAGTTTTGTTCTTATACATCCTATGGATTTTTGGGGCAATGCTCCATAGTGGTCCTTGCTGAATGCCGAACTTGTTTCTCTAGATATCCACATTGGATACATGCATGGGACCATTGGAGGCATAATCCTGGTAATATTCCTCGGTCGCGCCAGTGACGCCTGATTTACGTGGGAGAAAAGTGCCCAAACAGGTGGACCTAATTTTCTATTAAAGAGTCACCGAAACATTTGATCTTCAACTAGTTGTATGTACCTCATTTTCCCTATCTATTTCTCTCTTTTACTTCCTCCTCTTTTCTCTCTGTCTCTTTGGCTCCCATCCACACCATTTCTCTCTTTCTTTCATAGATAAGAATTAATGTTTCATGTTTGTCTTTGATTTTGGGGGGGTTAGTCCCCCAAATGGATTTTTGAAGATCAAGTTCATGTCCAACATGAAGATCATGTCAGTCATGTACATGAAGATCATCTTCGCACTTGGTGTTAGCATTGACGACTTCATGTGCACTGGAAAACAATTTCTAGTGTTACTGCCCCAACATGAAAAAAACATAAAAAAACAAGAGAATCCTTAAACCCTTACAGTACACTTAATTACAACATAATCCTTAAACCCCAAATTAGGTAAAACAACCATTATTACTACACGAATAAGTTATTTAATGTATAATTAAATATATTAATATATGTATTAATTGAATTAGATATTTTAATGTGCATTAATATGGTAATTACATGAGCCAATGAAATATTCACATGATTAATTACAAATAATAATTAAATAACTTTATAAATATAAAAAACGAAAATAATACGTTGAGTTATTAATTTATTAATAACATATGATATACTTTAACATAAAAATAAATAATTTAAGAGAAAAAATTGATCTAATCATAACTTTAATACACTATATATTTGTACATAATATATTTTATGTGTTATTAATTAATAATATATTATCACAAAATTTAAAACCAAATGTTTAATTAACTATAGCAATCGGATAATTATGCCAAAATAATTTATCAAATATTTATTTTAACAATATTTTAATTATGACTATTAAATCACTATTTTTAATATAGTAATTATAAAATTTTAAAAATATATATTAAATAAATAAAAATAATTATTTTTATAAATAAAATTTATAAATTAATGATTTTTATGGCGATAGTTTAATTTTTCCTAACTTAGGAAAAATTAAGCCATTGTCGTCTTCTTCAACGGCGAGCCAACGGGCAACGGCGGCGGCCAACGCCAATAGAGGCGGCGCTCCGACGGTACGCCGAGAGAGAGGGAGGCCGAGAAGCTCTGCAACAGATGCTCGACCTCCCATGCTCTACCATGGAGGTCGGGGGGGGGGGGGGGGGGGGGGGGGTTGGGAAGTCGTCACCGAGGGAGGAAGGCCTCCCTCCCTTGCGACCTCCGTCGCAGAGCCTCTCGATTTCCCGTACTCTACAACGGAGGTCGAGAGGGAGAGTCGTAGAGAGGGAGACCGGAGAGGGACGGTGGAGACGAGAGGGGGAGCAGAGAGCTCGGGGTTTAGGGAGACGACAAAGCCGCGGGAATGAGAGAGGGGTGCGCCAGAGACAGCTCTGCGTGCTAGTCATGTACATGATTCTCAAAATCGATCGGAAAGCACTTTCCACCGTTTACTCTTGGGACATGAACTCCTGAGTCATGGATGATCATGTACATGACATGAAGTTTGGCACTCCCTAACGACATCAGGACATTAACTGAGTAATGCGCATGAAGATCATGTCCTGAGTTATGTTGACTAACACCCAACACCCAAAACTACATAGTGTGGACAACCTACTCTTTGTCATATGTTGAATGAATTGTGTTACTTTTGGGAGCTTTATATAGATGTTACAGTTTTGTTCTTATACATCCTATGGATTTTTGGGGCAATGCTCCATAGTGGTCCTTGCTGAATGCCAAACTTGTTTCTCTAGATATCCACATTGGATACATGCATGGGACCATTGGAGGCATAATCCTGGTAATATTCCTTGGTCGCACCAGTGGTGCCCGATTCATGTGGGAGAAAAGTGCCCAAACGGGTGGACCTAATTTTCTATTAAAGAGTCACAAAAACATTTGATCTTCAACTAGCTGTATGTACCTCATTTTCCTTGTCTATGTCTCTTTTTTACTTCCTCCTCTTTTCTCTCTATCTCTTTGGCTCCCATCCACACCATTTCCCTCTTTTTTTCATAGATAAGAATTAATGTTTCATGTTTGTTTTTGATTTTGGGGGGGTTAGTCCCCCAAATGGATTTTTGAAGATCAAGTTCATGTCCAACATGAAGATCATGTCAATCATGTACATGAAGATCATCTTCGCACTTGGTGTTAGTATTGACGACTTCATGTGCACTGGAAAACAATTTCCAGTGTTACTGCCCCAACATGAAAAAAACATAAAAAACAAGAGAATCCCTAAACCTTTACAGTACACTTAATTACAACATAATCCTTAAACCCCAAATTAGGTAAAACAACCATTATTACTACACGAATACGTTATTTAATGTATAATTAAATATATTAATATATGTATTAATTGAATTAGATATTTTATTGTGCATTAATAATTATATGAGCCAATGAAATATGCACATGCTTAATTACAAATAATAAATAAATAACGTTATAAATAACAAAAACGAAAGTAATACGTTGAGTTATTAATTTATTAATAACATATGATATACTTTAACCTAAAAATAAATAATTTAAGAGAAAAAATTGATCTAATCATAACTTTAACACACTATATATTTGTACATAATATATTTTATGTATTATTAATTAATAATATATTATCACAAAATTTAAAAGCATTTGTTTAATTAACTATAGCAATCGTATAATTATGCCAAAATAATTTATCTAATATTTATTTTAAAAATATTTTAATTATGTCTATTAAATCACTATTTTAATATAGTAATTATAAAATAAATAAAAATAATTAATTTTATAAATAAAATTTATAAATTAATAATTTTTTTTACGATAGTTTAATTTTTCCTAACTTAGGAAAAATTAAACCATCGTCGTCTTCCTTAGCGACGAGCTAACGGGCAACAGCGATGGCGATAGGCCAGTGGGCAACGGCGACGGGCAACGCCGATAGAGGCGGCGCTTCGATGGTACACCGAGAGGGAGAAGAGAGGGAGGCCGAGAAGCTCTACAACAGATGTTCGACCTCCCGTGCTCTACAACAGATGCTCGACCGAGGGTAAGGGGGGGGGGGGGGGGGGGGGGGGGGGGGGGGGGGGAGGGGGGGAGGAAGGCCTCCCTCCCTTGCGACCTCTGTTGTAGAGCCTCTCGGTTTCCCGTACTCTACAACGGAGGTCGAGAGGGAGAAGAATGCCGAGCACCTCCCGTCTACTGTTGTCGTCGTCAACAGCTACTCGTCGGTTGTTCGATTTCTTCCTCCCCTCCCCTTTGCCTCTATTTCAGTAGTCACCGCTTCCGTCACAACCATCATCCCATACGACACCGATGCCGTAACCCCCTTCCTCCGCGTCGTCCCCCCCCCCCCCCCCCCCCCCCGGCGCGCGAAGATGATTTCACACATGCGAGATCATAAAGTTAAAAAAAAAAAAAAAAAATCTTAAACTTTCCTTCCTGATGGATCTTGAAGAAATTAAAAATACATTTTAGTAAAAATATAGTTTGTAGGGACTATTAGTGTCTCATGTTTTTTGTAAACATTTTTCTAATTGAAAATTCTTATTAAAAAAATCATATAATTTTCTAAATAAGATTTTCCTACCCAGATGGGCTAAACATGTATAGAAAATTTTTGAATAAGTATTTGACAGTTGATGCTGTAATACTTTTAGCATGAGGTAATTTTTATTGTAATTTTGTGTTTGACATTTTATTTTATTACAAATTTATCGATAAGTATAGTAATATATTAGATTGATTATTAATTTTTATTTATTTCCCTATAAAAGGCATTAAGAGGTCAATTTAACTTTCCTAAGAAAATTTTAAAACATTTCTTGTATTTTTCTAATAAGTCACTAATTGTAATAGGATTTTATTTAAAGTTTTTTTTGGAAATATGTATCATAGGAATAACATTGCTAGTTTTTCCTAGAGTATAAGTTTCAACTAGGAGCACTAAGGAGGCCATAGTAAATTTATGGCCAGATTCAAAAATTACAAATCAAACTAGACAACATTTGGAGTAAAAAAGATTAATATTGGTGTGCTTTAATATATTATTTAAATTCAATCTTGAACCTCCCCTATCATTCTTTTTTTAAAATATATGCATAATTTTATATATAATTTATTTGATATATATTTTATATAGAGTATTAAATATAGGTTAAGCTCGATCTCGGGTAAAGCTTGAGCTCGAACTCAGTTAAAATTATCAGGCTTGAGTTCTATTACAATTTTAGGTTCGAGGCTAGGGTCTGCTCGAACTTGAGTTCAAAATATTTAAATCAAGTTCGGCTTAAACAAAGTTCGGACTCAACTGGATTCGATACCACCCTTATGCCCAATTTTAAGTAGAGGTCATTCCCAATTTGATGTAAAATGTATGCATAATTTTATATATAATTTATTTGACATGTATTTTTTGAAAAGTTTTAAATATATGTTAAAGCTCAAGTTCGGCTCGAACTCGGCTTGAACTCGATTAAAATTATTAGGCTTGAGCCTAGGCTCGGCTCGAGTTCGAGTTCGAAATATTTAAATCAAACTCGGCTCGAACATAGGCAGGTTTGGGTTCGGCTTGGCTCGGCTCGATGCCACCCCTAGACTTCTATAGTCATGAAAGCAGATCCGTAATTGATAATTAAGTGTAAATCCCTTCAAGTGTGAAACTGGAAGTGAATGGAGGAGCTGGAAGGAGAGGATATATTGTGTTGTTGTTTAGCCACATCCAACTAGATGTGTTTTAGATGAAAAAGGCTATGGATGATGCATTTAGCCAAGCAAAACTGAATCCTGCAGATCAGCAACCAGTCCAGAACAATGAGAGAAGATAGTGCTAGAACAGAACGGGAGAGGAGGATCCGTGTAGTTGACTTGAACATGGTTGAGATAAGGCTATGACTGTGATGAAATTAAACAGGTAACCAGTTGTTTCCATGAATTGCAGCTTACAATACCCAGAACAGGGCATGTGGCAATGGTGCTGGAGTTCTTGCTGGAGCTGAGATACTGTTTGACGAATCTAGTTATGACAAGAAGTACTTGTTCTTCCCACCTGCTAAGAGATTCACGCTTGCTCACTTTTTTGTGTTGCTATATTCACTTCTTCAATGCCAAAAAGATTACCCAAACCTCTGAAGATAAGTGTTGACAGTCCACAAGGAATTATGCCACCAAAATTGGCTCAGGTACTGTGTAAATCTACTTAGTAACAGCAATGACTTCACTGACAGAAGCACTTTGGCAGAAATATACCAGATTATTTAGTGCAAAGGTTTACTTCAAGCTGAACAATGAACTGAGGCTCTTATGGACAAAAAAAACTCCTTTTAGGCCTTCAAGAATAATTGTTTCTCTTATTCATTTCTAAGCAAGGATAATGTATTTGATAGATGAGGAGAGAAGAAAGATGAACATGTATCATCAAGTTCTGAGTGGGTTAAAGATTACTAGCCTATCTGCTTTCAGTGTGGTGTCCTGCTGCAGTTGGGATAAGGAATTTGGTTTTAACTTTTTGGTGCAGCTGCACAGAACGAGGAGGCTTAGTAACACAAATCCTTGAGAGTCAATATCAAAATGGGCATAACATTCATGAAAATATGCACCAGCAGACTGAAAGAAGAGTGAGGATATAAATAATTTGAATGTGTTTGTACATTTCTATTTTGAAAGACGATTTTCAATCTCAAAAGGTATTCAGTTACAACGGAACCAACCTAGAAACGGCCAAGAAAGAGCCTTCAGTCAATTTGGTAGTACACATTACACACAACTGTACTGGTAGTAGACACCTCAAAACCGTCATGTTTGTCATCCCTGCCTTCTATAACTCTTTAACTTGTTCCAAAGGGTTTCAGAGGATTTTATCAGCAACACCCAAGCAACGGTTAGTATGAGAGCCTTAATTCGACCCCCCAAAAGTCCAACAAGCGCTAACACAAAGAACACCGGATGACCTACACTCCGTTTCCTTGTTAGACAGACATTTTTTACACCCAATTCCGTTCCTTCTAGTGCTGTGTCACAACCCTCACCACCAACTTCTTCGCCTGCATCTTCATCTTCTTCCTTTCCTGCTCCACAATCAAGTAATTCACCATTAAAACCTGAAGTTTCCTCCTGATCTTGGCAAAATTTTCTCCCCTTTGCAAGGGGAATTTTTTTCAGCACAAGCTTCTTCCATTTGGCTATCAAATTACCTGAGCCTTCCTTTTGAATGCTCACATTTTTTTCAATGTAAACCAAGTCCACTTCACTCTTCCAATTCATTGATTCAAATTCCTTGACATAACAAGAACCCTCTTTCCCAACGTTTAAAGCCTGGGTGTCTACCAATTTCACCTTATTATCCGAATTCGATATTACAAACTCCGACATTGAGTGGGATTCTGTTTTTTTTTCCCTGAACGATGTGTCCCGGCCTTTATCCTTTATCAAAGCTGCATCCTCTTTACCGGATCCCAACTTGCTCGCTGGAGTAGAAATCTTTTTTCCTTGCTCACGTCGCTTACAGCAAAAATATATATGCTTTCTGCCAGATTCCAGTAAGAAAAGCAGGAGTGCCGATAGAGTCATCACCAAAGTGATCTCTTTTGTTCCGAGAGCCAAAACCAAAGCGAAAAAAACCATTGACGCCACAGAAAGTTTTCTTTGAATAGGAAGAGCTGGAACCTCACCGTCAGCATCGGACTGTGAAACATTTTTGGTGGGCGGACTCAAGTTCTCGTTGGACGCCGATGAAGTGAAAACTTCTAATTTTCTGGCCGAAAAATGTCGAAGCAATTTATCACGCTTTCCTTTTTCTTGCCTGCTCCCATGCGAAGATGATAGCCGCTCAGGCTTAAACCTTTCCGCTCTTTCATCCGAGTAGCGAACGGCCGACGGCGATGGTTGCTCAAGCTTATTTTTTTCCACACTTCTTTCCAGACGGCTCTCTGGGGTCGACGATGGAGTATGCTCCAGGTTACACTTTGCCGGATTTTTTGTAGAGCCGTTATCCGAAGATGATGATATAGCAACTTCTCTTCGGGGTGGAAGACGCCGCCGCAAATCGTCAGGCTTAGTTTTCTCTCGTCGTTTTTCTTCTAAGCGGCTCCGTTGAGAAGACGACGCCGCAGCTTCCTTAAAAGGAGGAAGACGGAGAAGCAATTGCTGGTGCTTGTTCGCTTGCAAGCTGCTCCCTTGGAATGGGGATGTCAAATCAACCATGCTGTTAGGAGGACTCAGAGGACCGCCAAGCAACTCCCCGAGCTCATCATCCTTTTCTGTCCTTCTACCCGAAGTCTCCGAAACGCTGCCGGTTTCAGTATTTAACGGAGATTGACGAGTCACAGGAGACAAACAACTTATACCAGACGGATTAACAAAAGGCGCTTGAGCAGCATCAATAACCAAATCCGAACCAGGAGGGAAAGATTTCTCACTCTGCTTCCTCGACTTCTTCAGCCGATCTCTATTCTTGACGATGAAATCCGCAAGGGAAGTGGGAAACCCGGTTTCAAGATTGAGAGACGATCGGTTGCGTCTGGATTTCAGATCCGATATCAATTGCGGAATCTGGCCGAACTTCCTAGATTTCTTCCACGAGAAAGGCATGATCTCTCTCCTCCTTAGAGATCAGCAACCATTACGACCAAGTTCCAAAAACATCGAAACCCAGCTCGATTCTCCTCTCCTTCAAGCTCTCCCCCACCTCCATCGTCTTCCTCCCAATCCAACCTCCTCTCGGGTTGATCGGGAACCGGAAAATTGCCCGACAGAGTAGAGAAATTGGAAGACTGTCGGGAATCCGAACCCTAGAAGGCGAAGAGAAGGGATTTGGGGGATTTTGGGCAAGTTATTTTTAGTAAGGATTCGGATCGAATTGGCTCGTCGCTAACCAAATTTGCCGACATTTATGGATGACGGCGTGGGACCGGAAACTGTCAACAAACTCCTCGCGTGTCCGGGTCCGATAGCCGACAGGGGGGAGATACTCCCCGCCCCTTCCGAGGTCTGCAACTCGTGGTTTTTCAATGTCGGAATGACAATACTACCCATGTCGGAATTCTCTTTATATCTTTCATTGCCACAGTGAATAACTATTATATCTTAACAGGGTATTTCTGTCTTTTCACAAACAGTGAATAACTATTATCATCTTAGTCATCTGACACGCTCGAGGCCTGCAAGCACGTAGGAGCCCATGTTTCAGATTCCGCCATCTGCGGTGGTTGGGTTTCAGTAAAGTGGCCAAAAAGTCTTTTCACTGCACTATCACGCCGGGCCCACCAGGTAGTGGCCTGTAGCTAAATATCTGAAAGCAACGCGTTGGAGTATGTGTGCGTGGGACGGGTGTGATAATTTTTTATATAAGATTTTTTAAAGTATAAAAATCATACCAAAATTTTTTGAATAAGTATTTGATAATTGTTCCTTTAGCATCAAGTATGATCCATTAACCTCCATAGGACAATGTACTAACAAACATACTTAGAAAACATGATCGATCATTATCGATCATTTAGAATGTTATAGGCAAAAGTTATAAAATATAATCGATCAATCTATGTAGGCATGATCAATCAACTAGAATCCTACTAGGCCATTATATAAAACATGATCAATCAAGCCACAATAGCTGATCAATTTGCTACAAGTATTCACCTCAATTGATGTATGGTTGACCATAAAGTCACAAGAACTCCAAAATATAGTCGTCGGAGGTCGTCGATTGATCAATCAATAAAAAGCTATAGAACAACTTTTTACACAAAGGTCTACAACGACTATTTTTGTCAAAAAACTTATAAATGGAAACCCAAATTTGTGTCTTCGGATTCATTTAGCAGTTATTAGTGAACCTAACTATTCAAGAAAGATTTAAAAATGCAAATTTTCAATCTTACTCTTTTGCAAGAGAAAACTCAAATTTCAACCATATATATCAATTTTGATGCATTTTCTTGGCATTTGTAATTCCTCCGACGATACAAACACATTTTCATGTGTACTTAAAGGTGTTAGAACTAAGTTTTAGAATTTAGTTGTATGTAGATCTCTTTCAGATAGATTGGAAAATGTATGTGGGTATTACATTTGGTCTAAAGAGCATCAAATTTTTTTTGTTTTAATTTTCAGCTAATAAGCATATCAGTGAATTTTTCTCGATCAAGGGTTCTTGAGCGGTGAGAACTACAACAAGGAAGTGAAGAAATAAATGCCCAAATTTCATGTGAAAAAGTTGAAGAAAGATAAGGACTGGACCACAATACAAGTATCCCATGGAGAACATTGGCCACATGAGTTTGGATTTGCTTGAGAAAAAGGAAAAAAAAAGTAAAATGTAGTCACATGAAAGTACTGACATGGTGGCTTGCCTGCATGTGATCTCCTTAGAAATGGGCATAAAAGTTATTGTCAAAGTATGTAAAGATACCCTTTTGAATAGAACATAAATTTATTCATTTTGGTTCTATGTGGATGGGGGGTCTAATTACTCAATCTTGTGTGCCCTTTCTTTTTTAATTAACATGCCCTTATGGTTGCAAAATTATGGTTTTACAACATGTTGGGTTGATTGGCTTGATCTATAGACACCTTTTCTATTTTCTATGAGTTTCTTCTAACTCGCCTAGGACCCTAAGTCCATGTCAACTCAATAACCCGAGTTAAATTTTTCTAGGGCTGAGTCAAGTCCGCATACCATGGTACTAGTAATGGGATTACACATTAAAAAAGAAGTTAATAAGGATTAGAGATTTTGCAATTAGCTTAGGTAGATATGATATTGATACCTTTCTTAAGGTCCAGACCACTTTAGTCATGCCCTTATGGTAGCTCTTTTATGGTTGATTAACTAATCTTGATCGTTCATCTGACTCGATTTGTAATGGCCCACATTTGATGGCTCCTATTATAAGATCTATCATTGATTGGGGGAATAAAGAGTCGGGAAACCGTTGTGTCGGAGCTGAACCGCGAATTAGTTTGAAAATAATTACAAGCTCAAAATCCCCGCTTAACCACCTCTCAAATCATGCCACGTCATGTGTGGACCCCGCCTTTTCTCGAAACCAGTTTTGGTTCTCTTCACACCGTTTCCGGTTTTCGCTCTGGCTATAAATATTACCTAATCCCCTGACTTTCCCTCTCATTTACTCCGTTTTTTCAGTCGGGTTTCTCGTCGCCGTCGCCGGTCTTTCGATTCACCTGCGCCGGAAAATGAGAGAGATCCTCCACATTCAAGGCGGCCAGTGCGGTAACCAGATCGGGGCCAAGTTTTGGGAGGTGATATGCGATGAGCATGGCATAGATCACACGGGGAAGTATGCCGGTGATTCAGATCTGCAGCTGGAGAGGATCAACGTTTACTACAACGAGGCGAGTGGTGGGCGGTATGTCCCACGTGCGGTGCTTATGGATCTGGAGCCGGGGACGATGGACTCGGTGCGGTCGGGCCCTTTCGGTCAGATCTTCCGGCCTGATAACTTTGTGTTTGGTCAATCAGGTGCTGGGAATAACTGGGCTAAGGGGCATTACACGGAAGGGGCGGAGTTGATCGATTCCGTTCTTGATGTTGTCAGGAAGGAGGCGGAGAATTGTGACTGCTTGCAAGGTGTGAATTTTTTTTTTTTTTCGTTTTTTCTCCCCCCAATAAGACAGGCATATATTTTTCTGGGTGTTTGATGTCGAAATATTATTTTTATGCTGTAAGTTTTGTAGATTGTGATTTTGACTTCGAAAGCTATAAATGTGGGTCGGAGATGGAAGGCTTGGACTTGGATCTTACATTTGTATTACAGTTCCTTAGATCTGTTGAGTTCATGATCGGGCTCTTGATGTCTTCTGTTTCACTTTTTCAATGTATGGGAGGATCGATGGTTTTGTTTTGTCCCCAGTTGTGTTTGGAATCCGACACCCCATCGTTCGAAAATACTCTTCTTTGAACTTTTGTTAGATTTTACTGTTTCTTTGGTCGTTTCGTCGCGATATTCGCTTTGTTGTCCTTTTCTCTAGGTGTTGGTTTCCCCCTTCCTTTTCTAGCTTATTTACCCTGATTTATCGGTTGATTTGAGTCTTCAAGTGTCCATTTGCGTTCTCCTTTCTTCGTAGGCCTCTGTTGTTCAGGATATGCTCATTTATCTTACCTTTCCTCTTCTTGTTGTTGGATCCGTACATCTGATTATAGCTTTAACCAATTTGTCTATTTATAGTTTGATGCGTATATATCTAGTTCAAAATAAATCACCAGTAGGTTACAGTTTTGTCTCATAGTTTGTTCTTTTCCGGTTGTACTGCGCTCATCTTTTAAGATCTTTACTTTTTGAAAAAAATTCCCTTCAACCCATCCCTTTTCATGCTAGTCTCCTCAGCTGAATGCGTCTGGTATTCAGATCAATAACAACATTTTATGATATGCCTATTTATTAGCTTGTCTTATTTTCTCATCTTTGTGTACGTATCTAAATGGCTTGCTACCTCTGCATTTCACCTTTATGTTTGTAATGTTGAAGGCTTTATTTTGTCAAAATACGACCTAGACGAGTTATTTCTCTGGTTATACATTTTATTCTTTGGCTTGTGTATGTCATTTACTGTAGGATGTTGTCCTCAGTGATCAGTTAACTTGTTTCTTTGCTACATCTGGATTTCAGAGTACTGTAATTCACTTTTAACAAAGTCATAGATAGTTTTTATACTATTGGAAAATTTTATTTTGTTCTTGTATTTGTTTTTTATCCTTCGTGAAGCATTGGAATGACTTCATTTCTTCATGTATCAGGTTTTCAGGTATGCCACTCACTCGGTGGTGGGACTGGATCTGGCATGGGCACCCTTCTCATCTCTAAGATCAGGGAGGAGTATCCGGATCGAATGATGCTTACCTTCTCAGTTTTCCCCTCACCTAAGGTTTCTGACACTGTCGTAGAGCCTTACAACGCCACTCTCTCTGTTCATCAACTTGTGGAGAATGCAGATGAATGTATGGTCCTTGACAATGAGGCTCTGTATGACATCTGTTTCCGCACTCTCAAGCTTGCCACTCCTACCTGTAAGTCTAAATCATTTCCTGAATTGGTTTTATGGTATGTGGTTATTAGTTGTCCAATATGTTGATATGTCTGGGAAAACATTTACACTGGTTATTTTGACCAGACTCAAAATTCTAACATTGATTTTTCTCTTGATCCAGTCGGTGATCTTAACCACCTCATTTCTGCAACCATGAGTGGAGTCACTTGCTGTCTCCGCTTCCCTGGACAGCTGAACTCTGACCTCCGAAAGCTTGCAGTGAACCTCATTCCTTTCCCTCGTCTGCACTTCTTCATGGTTGGATTTGCCCCCTTGACTTCTAGAGGCTCCCAACAGTACCGAGCTCTGACTGTCCCAGAGCTGACCCAACAGATGTGGGACTCAAAGAACATGATGTGTGCCGCCGATCCTCGTCATGGTCGTTATCTTACAGCTTCAGCCATGTTTCGTGGAAAGATGAGCACAAAGGAAGTTGATGAACAGATGATAAATGTCCAGAACAAGAATTCATCCTACTTTGTGGAATGGATTCCAAACAATGTGAAGTCTAGCGTCTGTGACATTCCTCCCAAGGGGCTGAAGATGGCTTCAACATTTATTGGGAACTCAACCTCCATTCAGGAAATGTTCAGGAGAGTTAGTGAGCAGTTCACAGCTATGTTCAGGAGGAAAGCTTTCTTGCACTGGTACACTGGAGAGGGTATGGACGAAATGGAGTTCACCGAAGCTGAGAGTAACATGAATGATTTGGTGGCAGAGTACCAGCAGTACCAGGATGCCACTGCAGATGATGAAGAGTACGAGGAGGAAGAGGAAGAAGAGATCGCAGATTGAGGTATTGTGAACTGTATTCCCATTGTAGTTGTTGCTGTGTGGGGACTTATTTGGAGAAGCTGGTCTTGTCTCTTGGATCTGTTTGTACGAGTCACTAGTGTACGAAATGGGATAGGGTTTGTTAATTAATAGTTAAAGAGTTTTCGAGGTTGCAGCAGCATATTTTTTCTATGTTATTTCGTTTCCACTGGTACCATGTCATCATCATCATCATTACTGTATATTTAGGTACTCTGGTTTGACTCTGTTTAGGGTGCGTTAACTTATTCAATGCTTAGTCAGAGGTCACTACTGTTCTAGTTGTCAACTTGAAATCTTTAAGATGAATTGTTTGAATGATCAAAGACCGTGAATGACCAAATATTGGATGCCTTGTTACTATGGCTACTTCCTGTTTATCTTGAAAAAACCTCAATGGTTGAAATCAAAGGAATTTGTTCACTAGTTGAGTAAGTTTCCAACAGTTCAAAGCATGGAGGTTTAGTAAAACAATATGTCGGTTTTCCAAATCAGAATTTTGGTCACTATCGACACGTGGTATAACATGATCTACATAATCTGACACTTAGTCGGAGACTCGGTCTTGTCAGTTGGGGAGCTGAGAGAGTTGAAGAAGGCTGGAAAAGAAAGTCTAGGGGTCCAAACACTGGAAAGTTGATACTTCACCATATTTTCACTTCAGAATCACAACAAGAAAATTGTTTTTGCTGATACCCTATTGCAACTCAAATCTGCCATGCAAAATTGAAATCCTCGTCCAAACTTCAAACAAATATTACCAAAGACATCAAAACCAAATACCTGACTTCTGCTATAAAGGTGGTCTAATTTTGTTGTGGAAATCAAATTAGAGGGTCACTAGAGATAGGACATAAAATCACTTGTAACCTTCTTTGTGTTACTAAACGGTCACACCATTTAGTAGACCGACTCCTTTATGCGTGTTCACAATATAAAATAACCATTACCCATAAACCTTTCTATTTAATAGATAATGAATTAGTTAAATTATCCAAATCATTAATCCAGTGAAGATTTTATCATGGACCATTTATAAGCGGATAAAACAAACAAATAATTGAGTATATTGATGAAATTCGACCCCTAAAGAATAACTTTGGGTAATCGAAATAGTTACTACAATAATCTTTAATCATTTTGATTCTTACTCCATTACAGTCCTACTTTGAAAATTCACTTGTCCTTTATGTGATGGCTATGACCTTGAATCCCTTGTCAATATATTAGTGTGTACATTATGATGTAAATGTATTCTAGTCAATAGGAAAAGAGGAGACAACTTAAATTCATATAAGCTTATGTGCATTTTAGTTTTATTTTTACCACCAAATTTATAAATGATAATAAAACTTAGTATATAGATACATTTTGTTAGAATGCACCCATGTGAAGGGGTGTCATGACTAATAAATAAAGGAGAATCTCACCCATGTTTAAGGGTGGCGAAGAGGTAAATAAGGATGACATAAGGGTGTAATTATGTAAGATGATGTGTATCCAATTATGTTTTTTCTTTCTTAAAACATGTAACCCTAAGGACATTGTAGTCAATATAAACATCATCCCACAACTATAAATAAGAGCCTCAAGGCATGAGGTAGAGCATTAAGCCTCTCCTCTTCTCACTCAATTCCTTAACCTATTCTCTCCTTTCCCACAAACTCTCTCTCTCTCTCTCTCTCTCTCTCTCTCTCTTTCTCAACTACTTGTCCCTCTCTTGTTCCTCTCTTCTTCTTTCTTCTTACTTTATTTTCTTCTTCTTCCTCTCTTTTTCCACTACCTTGAGCAAGGCTTTCCAATATGGAATCCCAAATTCCACAAAATTCAAACCCTATGAATGAAGTGGGTAATAGAATAAAGCATTATCTGGGATGCTCCGGGGCATGCTCCCCTTTCGTTAAACACACTACCATCCCCTAGTGTGTGAGTTCTTTCCACAAAATTGTTACATACAATCATAAATCAAATTTCCACATAGTTGATTGATGATGTTAATATATGCTAGTGAGTACTTTTTTGTTAAAGTGATGGATTATTGAACTCAATTTACGATTAGACATCCAAAAGTTGATTTTGAATGTATAATTTGACACACTTAAGTAGTAGCACCATGAAGATGTTGCTTTGTTGTTGAAGAGCAAAAGATAATCTTACATGACTCATATAGTAGGAAGTCCCACAGAGCAACAATCCATATGGCAGAGTCTTACACGAGTCCCATGGGAAGCAGTTTCATAGAAATGTCTCAATTAAAGGTGTTTTTGTTATTTCAGTCTTTTATTTGTGAGCAATTGTTTAATTAATATAGGACATATCTTTAAGAGCATGGGTAGTTTAATTATAATTTTATTCTATTTCTTTTCCTCTATTATAAATAAAGACTCATTGTATTTAGTTATAATCAAGTCAATGAATTAATTTTATTTCCTAGAAATTCAACATGGTATTAGAGTAGGTAATATCAAGAACCTAAAGGCCAATTCTTCTTCACTTTTCCTTTCATTCTCTTATTTATAAGATTATGTTGCGAAGAGTTTCTATATATGTTGTTGTTGTTGTTTCTCTCTTCCTTACTCTTACAAAACAATGGCTTCGGATCGATTCGATTTGAATTGATTGTTTTTCTTTCCATAAAGGAGTTGGTTTGGACTGAGCCGTTGGGTTTTTGCTAAAGTTTTGTTGAATATGGGAAGAGTATCCAATCGTTGAAAGGGAGCATCCTTCTGCTTGTTTATGTGTGAGGATATTTTTGTTGGAATACTCCAAGAGTTTGAGGTTGTCGGTGCCATTGATTTGGTTGGAGTTTTACTGAAGTGGGAATCTTTGCTCAAGCACCAATAGAAGCCAATGCGACAGACCCAAATAAAGAAGGCGAAGATGAATTTTCGGTTCTAGAGACAATTCTTCAACCAATGACTCAATGAAAGCACTCGTGTACCAGAGGACTTTTTGGTGAGCTTCTTGGTGGTATTCAATGGAATCTGCCTCCAATTCTAACTATGAATCTAACCTATACGGAGTCCAACTCCAAATAGGACTCTAAATAGAGTTTGTTTTGTCTACTCCTCTAGAATCATGCAGGTATAAGTTGTTGGACTCGCTTCTTGAAGCCATAGTTATTTGATGCGGCTTCTGCTTTTCTTGGTCATCATGAAGCTTTTCAAGACAAAGACCACGAGTTCTTATGAAAAATTGTTGAAGAAGAGAGGTGGCCTCTTGCCCTTCTTCTTTTTTCCATCGACGAGGCAATTTGGTTGAGGGTCTCCTCTCTATTGTTGCTTTACTTGTTTGCACCGATGACATATCTTTTGCATTGTCATCTCTAAAAAGTTTAGCTCTCCCCCTAGAAATTTTCCTTTGAGGTCATACTTGGTCAAATTTGTTTAATATTTTTACATTTCTATCATTTCAGTCTTCTTCTACTTTTATCACTATAGGTGTTTATTTTATCCCCCCCATAACCCTTTTACTCGGTCTACTTTTCTCCTACCATCTCTTTTTGGACTTTTGTTTACCCTTTTTAGGGCTAACCCGTTACTAAGTTGCTTAATTTGGTTTGTTTTTTATATATGAGTATTTTAAAGTATGTTCAGAATTTTTTTTATTATTGCCCTTAAGTGGGTTCTTTATTGTCGTCTTTTGAGTGACAACCATTACCTTGTTTAGTGATTATTATCATTATTTTGCATTCAAAATCCTTTCAGATGGGTTTCAACTCCTTTCTATCACACATATTTTTTATTTTTTGAGAGTGTGTTTGATTGAATACTTACCCTTAGGACACCTTGTGGAGGATATAATTACTATAGTAATTTTTTTGTTTCAATGTGGGATCATTGTCATTACCTCCCAGCTTGATGGTGAGATTAGAAAGAGAGTACGAAGGAGGAGGTAGGTGATAAAATCTACCATGAAGAATTTCAAATGTTGTGGTAATCAAATTTTATGTGTCCCGAACATCTAAGTTAGGGAGGACTATAATATGAAGAATTTTTTCTTAAAAAGACCAATTTTTTCCCTTGCAAACTGAAATTATCTACTCCAACTTGAGGAGAAGTGCTGAAGAGTAGGTATGAGAGCGTCTTACATGATTTTCCCAACAAAAAGTCTCATAGAGGAAAATTCCATATAGTTGAATGTTACAAGAGTTTTACGGAAGGAAACCTCACTAAAGTGTCTCAGTTAAAAGGTAGTTTGGTTATTTCATTCTTCTGTTTATGTTCAATTATTTAAATATTATATGACATATATTTAAGAGTTAGATTTTGGGTGTAACTGAGACACGTGTAGTTTAATTATAATCTGATTCTATTTGTTTCCTCTATTATAAATAAAAATTCTATTTGTTTCCTCTATTATAAATAAAAACTCGTTATACTCAATTATAATCAAGTAAATGAATTACCAAAAATTCAACATTTATCATATACTATATTTGATGATTTTAATTTTATGTTTTCTCTCTTCATGTATGTAAACTTAACAAGTCTACCTTCTTTCATATACAACTTAAGCTAACAAAATAACCTACATCATCGCGGTATAATTCATTATAACCCTCTTTAAGTATTTAAGTTAACAACTTAATCACACAAAAAATCCATGCCAAATAGTCACAACTGATGAATTTTTTTTTCCAGCAATAGCACAAGAAAACAACAGTTAATCCCCTCAAGATGTTGGCAGCTGATCTAGAACTGTTTCTGGAGGCGTTCCACCACCTTCTTGTCCACTTGAAAGGCCTTGGTCAAAACATCAACATAGATGGGTGGGTTCGACCCAAACACTGCATCAGCAATGGAGATCACGCCCGGATTCTGGCTGTTGAGGGCTGCAATAGCCACCACATCTGTGGACCCATTGTTGTATTGGAAGTGAACTAGACCAACAGGGAAGACGAACACATCGCCCTTCTGTAGGGTCTTGGTGATGAGCCGGTTCTCGGGGTTGGACGTGATAAAACCTACGTAGAGGGTGCCCTCCAGGACCGTCAGCATTTCGGTGGCTCGTGGGTGCGTGTGGGGAGGGTTGAGGCCCCGGGGTGCGTAGTCCACCCGGATCATGGAGATGCCAAGTGTGTTGAGTCCTGGGATCTGGACCATATTCACCGGGGTCACGCTAGACCCGAGCCAGTTTGAAGTGTTCCCTGGTTTGTGTAGTCCTGAGAAGAAGAAGTCCTCTGCTACAGCCTGCTTTGGGTCCTTGCATGCTCTCCCATTCATTAACACTGCACAAGAATATAAAGATATTCATACTGGGAATCCAATATACAGCAAAGGAAATTTCTTACGAATTTTTCTACAGTGGTCTTGAATGAAAGGTTATGTTATTCGTAGTGGATCCTAGCTCTATTTACAAAAAGAAATACCTGGCCTGCTGGGTTCTGCAACACAAAAGTCCTGGAGATGCTTGTTATCTGAGGCAAGAACCAGAGAGGAATTGAGAACCAAGATCACTAAGAGGAGAAAAGCATTGGCCATCTTGAGAATGCAGGAAGGAGGATGAAAGGGATCAAACAGTGCAGAGATTGGGCAAGAGGGGATTGAGTGGATGGAAGAGTCTTATACTTTGGCTCTGATGCTCTACCTCCATGAAATGACTTTTTAAATATTTTAATCCTGGATGGATAGGTCCTGGATTCATTGCTAAGGTTTCTATCATGAGACTTCTTCTTTAGAGGACAACCAGCCTGAAGAGATGATGACTCTACACTCATTCGGCCGACTCAAAAACGCGGTTATTTGATTATTGAAAGGAGACGATGAGGGCCCTTTCTTCGCACTGTGCAGAACCCATACCCACCAGACACGACATATTTCTTATGTTTTTCTGCTCTACACACTGCTACTGCAATGTACTGACAGAAACTTCGGTATCTGAGATTTCTTATTTGTCCGGCTGCTGGTCGCCTGAAATCTCTGCATGTATTCCGGAAAACAACAAAGTGGATGATTGCCCTTGCACGAGCTACATTGACTCAGTAAAGTAAACATTCCTCAATGGTGGCAACAGTCTTCCAAGAGAACTTGAAAGAATGGTTTCTTTCACTCAGAACGGGTGATGAATTCATGACAAAGGTTTCTCGTGAAGTGGTGATTTGATCCCGTGGGACACTAAAAGCAGGAAAGAAGACCATTGAACAAGACGACTTTGGTCGTGGGGAACGGATATGATTGGTCGCTGGATCTAAATCTTTTTAACTATTCCAGTTGATCACTATGATCGACTCTAGAGGGTATCCAAGGAGCTACAGTTGCTGAAGGGGTGGTGTTGGAGTGGCTGTAGGATGATTGAAAATCCAGCAGTGATTATGGAGGGGTTTTGCAGAACAGGGATGAGCTAGAGATGCAAGATTATATGTTTTAAAGTTACAGATATTGTTGTTTAGGGTGTAAAAACGAGTTAATTCAATTGCTTTCTTTCTAATTCTGGGTCTTTTATAACACCTCATTGATTCAAAAGAATTCGGGTGTCTTGAGCCATGCTTCAATATGAAACAGAATCAAGATTATTTGTTCATGTGAGATCTGTCTTATATTGAGATAAGGCTAAGAAAATCTCCTGTCAAGGTGTTAAAATTAGAGCTAAGTGGCAAAAAGTGGACCAATTAACAGTTTATCTAAAAAAATCGAATTAAGGGGAGTTTATCCAAACTGGGTTATTTAAAAAAAAAAATTCGAGCTTTACTAATTAAAAGTGGTTGTACGTGCTGCCTTATGGAAACAACATGACAGGAAAACTATTTCTTTTTGAGTTTTTACCATTTTTTTATAGGAATTATTTTTTTCTTTTACCACTTTTTTTGTGTGTGTGTGTGTGTGTGTGTGTGTTATGTCACCCTAGGGAATGATGAGAAAAACAAATGTAATGTTTGTGCTTATACTATTATAAAAAGTGTTTTTGGAATGTTTGTGCTTATACTATTATTTCCTTGGTTTATTTTTAGCATATTTTATTGTAGGAATAATAGAGAATGCATTTTCCCATTCACCATAAATTTTTAAGACAAAATATCAATTACAGTAAAAAAATTCCGTCTCGTAAATTTAACACAAACATTAGAAAAAAAATTCTTCTCTCTCTCTCTCTCTCTCTCTCTCTCTCTCTCTCTCTTGAAGAGTGGGGTAGGTATTATGGCAGGGGAAGACTTCTTTTGAGAAAATTCATATAAGGATCGAATCAAGGAAACTTTTAAGAAAGGATAAATACTCAACTTGGAAAAATCATGACTAGAGTATGAAAACAAATAGAAAAATTAGTCAAACGAAGATTAACAACTCAAAAAGTAAAGCAAAAATTGGCTTATAATTCAGTTTTTTGCATCCACATGCTACTAGCGTGACCTTTGAGTAATCCAATATGGATATCTCTCTCTAGAAAGATTCGATTGAGAAACAGTTTTGTTGGGTTAAAAAATAGACTCACAGAGCTTTCTTTTGGAATATGTTTTTATATAAATTCTTGGTCATGTTGACACAAAACCCCTTGCAAATTGAATATTTATGCCACTGTTTGAAACTTTTCTATTGTATGATCTTTGTTGCTTTTGATGTTGATTTCTCTTTGTAGAAAACTTTGATTGCAAAAATAATTTTTCATTGGAAAATAGACTCAAAGATCTTTCCTAAAGTATATAATTTTATGTATGAAAAGTGTGGTAAGATAGTACAAAATCCAAAAAGAGGGCACTAGGAAAGAAGAAGACTAAAGGAAAAAATGAAAAAAACTCATATTTTTCCTTTTTCTTCTTCTTTTTTCCCTTTATTCTCCATCTGCTTCTTTTTTTCCATCTCAAATCCTTGCCCATTCTAATACTATGTTATTTTCTATAGCATTCTCATCATCTTTACAAAGGATAGGAGAAGAAGGAAGAGAAAGACGAGAAGAGAGGAAAGAGGAGAAGGAAGAAACCCTAACTCATGGGAGAGAGGAAGAGAAGGAGAGAAGTAAAGAAGCAAGGTTAGAGCTGAAGGCTTTAATCCATGCACCATGCCTCTATTTTATAGTTGAAGTGTGAAGATTACAATTTCAACAATACCCTTAGCCTATATCTCTTTAAAAAAGACACAAAAGGACATAATTAACTTGGATAATTTCAAAGTCATGCCACCTCTTATTGAAGAGTTGTCCTATTTGCCATAATGCCACCCTCCACATGTGGGTGTCTTTTAACATGGTCAGATACTTTCATGTCAAGTAGTCAAGTCCTCTTTACTGTCTATTATAACTAGGGATAACTCCTTTACTTTTCTTACCTTTATGGGCTGGCTCTTTGTTCATTTTTCTAGCTAGACAAAAAAGTGTTGTTAAATTATTTGGATGGTGTGCTTTTGGACAAAAAAGTTTGTGAAGCTTAGTGAGTTGCACACAAAGTATCTCAATGGGGATGTTGTGTGCATTCCTCAAGTTGAAAAGCCAATTCCAGATTTATATTGACCTATATTTTCAAATTAATCTTGTGAAGCTTAGTGATTTGCTAGAAAATCAGGTCTAGGCTATTGAGCTAGTTAACTACTATAAATCTACATGAACATGTGCTATTGTCAGTTGATTGTCGTGGTCAATTAAGTGACATAAGTCCCTATGTGAGCAAGACTGTAACTAATATTAGAAGTAATTCGTTATAGATGCCATAGGATAACCCAACCATAGCGGCCTTCCGTAACATCATCTTCCTGTGCTGGAAAATGGTTCAGACATTGCAAAAACTCTTTAAACAACTATGAGGAGGAGGGGGTCATACTGTTGTGTATAAGCAAAATTAAGTGCTGCAGAAATGAAATTTAAATTGTGAGATGATCGATTCAGACTGAACCTTGCTAGGGGAAACCCCACCAGCTGAGTAGATGCAAAGTTCGTCTAATAAAGTTGTTCTGGTTTTACAGTTTATATTTTACAGTCCAATAAAGAAGAAAATTCAAATGTCTCAGTCTAACGTATCCAGCAAGACGTCACAGTTTTTCTTGAGGATGAGATTATATGTCCCAATGCATGATTACACATTCGTAGACATCTCAGAAATCCAAAATGCCTACTATACCACACTCATTCATTCTATAATGGGTGTAGTACGATATCTCATAGCTACAGGGCCCTTCGAATATGTTTTTTAGAGCCAAGTAGCGGTTTAGACCAGGGTTTTGCAACCCAACCCAGACCTAGTGAAATCCAGGTTGACTCTTGTTACCCTAAGTTGAGAGGGTGGAGTCATTAGACTTGGAGTGATGCAAGGGGACATAAAAGAAAAATAGAAGGGATGGGCCTATTGGTCTCAACATCTTTATTTAGATAATTTTAATGATAATAAACATTTGAGTTACTAATGATATGTGTTAAATATGTTGTATTATAAATAAATAAAAAACCTCAAAGTAATTTTTTTGGTAGAATATCTATTCAGCAAACCATGATCCATCCTAAGGGTATATACGAAAGGGAAACAAATAACTCATGCCAGAAAGTGTTGGTCTTAAGATCTCCATTGAGATAACTTTGATGATAAAAACATTAAAATCACTAATGATGTGTATTAAGTATATTTACAGCTCACAAAGACCTGAGAAAAATTTCCAGTCACATATCCATTCAAGTGGCAAAAAATTGTTTGAATGACCCATAAATCAAAATGGGACAAGCAACTCATGCAAAAGAAGCACACCATCCAAATGGCTTACAAGAACTGTTTGACTGAACAAGAAAAAGAAACAAGCAGACAACATAAAAGAAGTAAGAAGAGGAAAATGGGCAAAAGGAGTTAGTACATCAATCGATCATTTTAATTAGAAAATTCAAGAATTGAAGTGCCAAGGCTCAAAGAAGTCGAGCTCATGCATAGGAGAGATGAAGCCATGAAGAAGAAAAAAAAGACAAAACTATCATTTTTCTAGCTCTAACGACTAGTTTTTGAATGTTGGAGAGCTTGCTATTTAAGCCAAACTCACCCTTACTTCACTACTACAATCTAAGTGAGGCTTTACTATTGTAAATTGGTGGTTATTGTCAATTGAGTGGTGTAAGTGTAAGGAATTAAACACCCTAATTCCAAACTAACGAGAGCAATTATAATAATCGTAGAAGAAGAAAAAAGTAAGCATGAAAATACAACAAGATTTATACAGGTTCACCTCAAGGTGAGACTACATCCTATCCTCCGTCGTTGCAATAATCCGCTATGAAGAAGAAATAATTTACAAAATAAATTGCACACACTCACAGGTGTTTTTCTCTAACCTCTCTCGGGCCGCAACTCAAGATCCTTCTCCGATGATAATCCCTAATAGTGGTGCGCTAAATATAAAGAGAAAACTAGGACAACCGCAATACAAGAGTGAAATTTCCAAATTGCTCTTAATAAAACAACAATCAATATATTGTGGACTTTAATGGTGATTTGTTGTAGATGTCGGAGGGCAATCCAAACTTAGAGAAGCCTCAAAGTGCTAAAATATCTTGAGGGGTTGATTAGCAATCCATAGAAGGATTGTAAACCACCTAAAAATCCTATGTGTACTCAGTGAATGATTGTTTCCACTTATATTTTGATCGTTGTGCATAATAAGATTGCACTTGCACTTATATTAATTGAAAGATAAATACATACACACAATTATTAACTAAAAGAAGTTATAATTAGTAGCACAAATTAATAAACTTATTCACCCCCCTCTAGGTTTGTTCCTCACCTAACCTTAAAGAAAGCGCATCATCTAATCAACCAAACAATAATATTTGATTAAAAAGAAGAAGAAATAATCATTTTTTTTTCAAAACAACCAACCCAGAAAAAGTAAAAAAAGTAAAATGGGTAACAGGGGATGACTGCATAGGAAGATGTCAGTCACTTCTACTAGAGAATTGAATAGTTGCAGTCACTTCTACTAGAGAATTGAATAATTGAAGTGCCAAAGTTAAACGAGTCAAGTCCATGCATAAAATTCAAGCACATTAGTGAAAAAGATGAAGACCTAAATGAAAAGACAAAAGAAGTCAAGGATATTGTGAAAAAAGGAGCAAAAGGAGTCAACCCCTAAAGGAGTTGACCCCTTGTCATGACAAAAAGAGTAAAGGAATCAAGTAAAAAGAAATAGAAAATCTTGAAAGAAGAAAAGGAGTCGACCCCACTCAAAGGAATCACAACCTCACTAGGAGGAGTTGACTCTACTGGGAAAAGTTGACCCCATCAGGCAAGCAAGAAAAAAAAAAAGAAGCCCAACCCTAGTTAAAGAAACATTTTGAGATAGAAAAAGGAGTCGACCCATGTACTGAAGAGTATATAGTAGAAGTTGAACCCATGGGAGCATTCGACCCCACCTAGTTGAAAAAATTAAATGGATTCAACTCCACCTGGCACAAAGTTTTAAAAGAAAGAAAGAAGTCGACTCCTAGGAAGGATTTGTGGAAATTTAAACTCATGATTCCTCTATGATCCAAAATTTTGATGATAACAAACCAAAATATTTGCATTGGTCTATGAGTGAAATATTTTTAGAAAACAAAAGCATCTAAGTCATTTTTGAGAAAAAATCGGCTCCATAACTGAGTTGAGCACTCCAATAACCAAAAACCTAAAAAGAAGTCAAACCCTACTTACAGTTCATTTTGAATTTAAATAAGGGGTCAAGCCCTATACGAAAGTTATTGAAGGAGTCAACCATATAGCGAAGAAAAAAGGAATCAGATCTTGCCAATAAAAAAAGAAGTTGAATACATAAGGGAGGAGTTAACCCTTGTATTGAAGCTACTGAAGGAGTAAACCTCATTGTTAGATTTAGGATCCCATAATGTTTATAGTAAACGAACTAGATTAAGGGAGAAGAGAGTAACGAGAGAGAGAGAGAGAGAGAGAGAGAGAGAGAGAGAGAGAGAAGAGAAGAACAAGTGGAAGAAGAAGGAGAAATAGTGGATGGATAAGAATGAGTGGGAGAGGGAAGGAGGATTAGGTTTAGTAGATGAGCCCAATCTTCCCCCCCCCCCCCCCCCCCCCCCCCCCCCCCCTCTCTTAATCATGTATTTATAACAATCAAAAGAATTATATCAATACCCTCCACCATCAGATGGGAAGAAAAAAGATAAAAATAAAAGATAATTTACATCATTGCCACTATACTTAAGTTATATCTTCCAACACTCGCCATCAAGCTGGGGAAGCGAAGACATCATATATGCCCAACTTGTCGTTTATAGTGGTCTTGATCTTGGATGTGATTGGTTTTGTAAGTATATTTTCTGTCGGTCCTTGGAATGAAACATGCCTGAGAGATATAACGGCAACTTGAATTTTTTCTCGTATTAAATGATAGTCCACCTCGATATGTTTTGTTCTCTCGTGGAAGTTTGGATCCGAAACAATGCGGATGACTGCCAAGATGTCACAATGTAGTTCTATAGGAGCTTCTTTGTGGAACCCTAATTCAACAAGGAGGGATTTGATCCATAGAAGCTCATTGACTGCATGAGCCATAACTTTGTATTATACTTCAACACTAGATCTTGCAACCATATTATGTTTTTTACTCCCATGTAATCAAGTTTTCTCCAACTAAAGTGCAATACCTAGAAGTGGACTTTTTGTCATCAGGTGATCCTGCCCAATATGCATCCGTAAATCCTTCAATGTTGAAGTGACTATAACATTTATATAGAAGTCCCTTGCCTGGAGCTCCTTTTAAATATCGGAGGATTCTCTCCAAAGTTTGAAAATGAGTAAGTTGTGGTTTATATATATAATGAATAACCACACAGACAACATATGATATATCTAGTCTGGCCATTGTAAGGTAAATGAGTTTTTCCACAAGTCTCGGATATTTTCCTACATCAACATCTTCACCAGAACTTGCACACAACTTTGTGGCAATTATAGGAGTATCTTCTGATCAATATCCCATCATCCCTATGTCCTCAAGTAGATCAAGAACATATTTTTTTAAAGATAAGACAATCTCATGCTTTGACTATAAGACCTCAATACCCAAAAATATTTCTAAAGCCCAAGGTCCTTTGTTTTGAATTCCTTGCATATCTTCACTTTGACTTCTTTTATACAATCTGGATCACTGCCTGTCAAGACAATATCATCCACATAAACCACCAGTAATACATTTCCCTTTAAGGTATTCTTTACAACAACAAAACGATCTACTGAGCACCTATTGAATCCAAATTGCAACATTGTTTGACTAAATTTATCAAACCAAGTTCGAGGAGATTGTTTTAAATCATATAAATATTCTCTCAATCTCCATACCGACTCCCCCTCAACCACAAAACCAGATGGTTGATGCATATAGATCTCCTCCTTAATATTACCATTTAAAAAAATTTCACATCTTGTTGATATACTAGCCAAGAAGAATTTGTAGCAAGTGATAATAAGATTCGTACCGAATTTAACTTGGCCACCAAGGAGAAAGTTTCCTCATAATAGACTCCATAGCACTGAGTGTATCTCTTTGCTACTAGACGGGCCATAGAACCATCTGAATAGAGCTTAATAGTAAAAACCCATTTACAACTCATGGGTTTATTTTTGGAAGGAAGCATAACCAAAGTCTAGGTCTGATTCTCATATAAAACATTCTTTTCTTATTCCATTACTGCCTTCTTTCTTGGATATCTTAGAATCTCTAGATACAATTGTGGGACAAATAGAGAAGAGATAGCTGCCAGAAATTGACAGCAAGAAGAAGACAAATGATGGTGAGAAACAAACTTTTATATAAGATGAAAAGTAAATGGTCTAGTACAAGTCCCATGTTCCTTACAAAAGAGATATAGACTCAGTATCAAATGGTGGACCAAATACAAGAGCGGAAGATGAACTTACCTTGGAAGGATTCATAAATTCCATAGGTGTGGTATCGGTCGATGCTTCAAGGAGCTGAATAGAAAGATTTGCATCAAGGGGCACAACAGGCTTTGAAGCTGTAAGAATTGGTGAAAGACCTAGAGGAACATCCTTTGAGGAATAAAAGGATTTATCTTCAAAAAAATTTACATCATCGGAGACAATCAACTTCTGAAGAGAGGGGTTATAACAAACATATCATTTTTGGGTAAGAGAGTAACCCAAAAAGATGCACTTAATAGCCTTCAGATCCTGCTTACTTTTCTGTGGGAATGTGACATGAACAAAACAAGTATAACTAAATACTTTCAAAGGAAGTGAAAAATGGTCCTTAGTTGAAAATAGCAAGGAATATGGAGACTTATGACCAAGTATAGAGGATGGTAGCCTATTAATGAGAAAACAGGCTGTAAGAATTGCATGTGACCAATAAAAATAGGACACATGTATAGAGTAAAGAAGGTCATCAGCTGCCTCATTAAGATGTCAATTTTTTTATTTTGACTACATTTTGTTGAGGGGTGTAAGCACATGAGATCTAATGGATAATGCCATTATCCTTACAAAATGATTGAAATTCTCCTGACTGATATTCTTTAGCATTATCAGAGAGAAGTACTTTAATCTTATGACCAAATTGAGTGGAGATCATGACCTGAAATGATTTAAATATAGAGAGGATTTCAGACCTATCCTTGAATAAAAATAGGTCGACCAAGCATGACAATGAACTAGTCTACGAGACAACCATTGCTACATCATTTTCTCTGTAAGCACCTTAGCAGATCTGAATGCCTCTCTTCCTCACGATAAACTAATCCATGACCAAATAGGCTACATATTACTAGATGTTTGTTAGTTCCCACTGTGAGTAATAAACGACAATTTGAATAGTTTTGCAAGATAAAATGGAATGTCAAACTTCCAGAATTGTTTATGGATGATGAAGTTACGACTCATGACTTCTTCAACGCTTTTAAAACTCTTAGAAATAAAATAAATCCATGAGTTGGTCCCGTTAACCCAATTGTGTGTGTCCTCTTGGAGACATGGTTTGAGAAAGGGATCATCTTCGTCTTCTTCTTCTGGAGGCAGTGGTGGAGATGGGCGGGAACAGAGAAAGATGGAAGAGATAGGGTAAAGAGAAGTTTTAGGTTTTAGAGAAAACTGATGTGGTGCCACATTGGATAGGTTTCGGTGATGTGGCAAGTTGACGGACTCACATGGATTTCAAACTTTGGAATCCAGTAGTCTGGAAAATAAGTTTTGGAATTCGATATCTTGATAAATAAGATTTTGAAATCCAGTATTTTGGTAAATGTCTCTACATATTAACCTTAGGCTCACCCATAGTTGTGGGTTGGTGGCCGGATTCCATGACTCCTACCACAGCTCAGGATGGGATGGTTATTAGTTAACTCGCCCCTTGTGCAACCCCTATCGAGGAGAGTTGTGCTTGATTTTATCTATTGGACACTATTTTTTTATTGTTTATTTTCACCAGTGTATATATCAGTCACAATAACCAAGCATGGGACATAATCAGGGATGGGTATATCACTGCTATATAACATATATTGGCCAATACTTCTCAGATTTTATTCTACCCGATGCACCTCGTATTAACCAATAGAACGTATCCGCAAATGGGTTATAACCTGGCCAATTATCTGAATTAATACGTCTGTAAGAAAGAGTTAGACCTTTTAAGGGAAGGGAAAGAACTGCAAAAATATGGGTTTGTATTTGGTGAGAACTGTTGTAACCAAAATCCATAAATGACCAACTTAAATTAAGAGAGATGAATGCAGGCATGGCACTTGTCCCTTTGTAATTTGACTCGAGCTGCAATTCTACTGGCTGCTGTTCACTGGTCAGCAAAATACAAACCCAAGAAAGATAGATAGAGGAGTCCACCTTAAGACCTCCTGTTGCAACTAATATTCACAGTCGTTTGTTAGTTTGATTGTATCACAGTTTGGTGCAGTAGTTAAGGAGTAACTAATTGATTACTGACCCTATTAAATATAAAATTTTCACATATGTTTGTTTCTTCACGCAAGAGTCGCTTGATAACCCATGTGATTTATTATCATATCAGTTCATCTTATTTGTCGTATTTATACTGTAGATCAGGTAGATTGTGTTCTTGCAATCCCCCAATGATATGGGAAGGATAAACGGACTTATATGTATCTCCGTATAAATTGGGTAGAGTAGATCTGAATTTCCACTTGAACTCGTGTATCAATCATGAGGACTAAGGTGGTTTAAGCCAAAATAATCGAAGTAAAATGAAGTTTAATATGAAATGATAGATTTTAATTTTTACCTAGAGACACCCCCATTGTCCACCTATAAAAGGAATCACTGTCTTCTTCTTTCAGTCAACATTTGATGTGCTTGCTGTTCTTTCTTTTCTTCTTCGCGCAGATAATGAAAATGGCGAGAAGCATTCTTGTTACTGTCCTCCTCTTCTTCGCTTCTTCTCCTACCTCTGCATACGATCCGAGTCCGCTTCAGGACATCTGTGTAGAAGACCTTAACAGCACCAGTAATTGCTCACTTCTCTTGTCTGCGTGGATCTATTCTTTACAAACACGACTTGCAGTTATTGATTTGTTAGAGCTAACTGAGTTGTTTTGTATACAGTTCGTGTAAATGGGTTTGTCTGCAAGGACCCCATGCTCGCCGTGGCAGAGGATTTCTTCTTCAGCGGCCTCGACATAGTGAGGATTCCCACAAATGCCGTTGGTTCCACTGTCACACCAGTGAACGTTATGCAGATTCCTGGTCTCAACACTCTAGGCATCTCGCTGGTTCGGATAGATTACGCTCCATACGGACAGAACCCACCACACACGCATCCACGAGGCAGCGAAATCTTGACAGTCCTCGAGGGCACACTCCTCGCTGGTTTTGTCACCTCCAACCCAGAGAATCGCTTCATATTCAAGGTGCTTCAGAAGGGCGATGTATTCGTCTTCCCCATTGGACTCATCCACTTCCAGGCCAACGTGGGGGGAACTAATGCAGTCGCAATCGCTGGCTTGAGCAGCCAGAACCCTGGCGTCATCACCATTGCTGATGCTGTTTTTGGATCAGACCCCAAGATTCCTGCTGACGTTTTGGCTGTAGCTTTTCAGGTGCACAAGAAGATAATCGAGCTCATACAAGCCAAGTTTTAAAGGGTAGAAATGCTCCAGTATCCATGTTTAAATAATCGTATTGCATATCAGTATATTCTAGCTGCCATACCAGAGGTTTCTGCAGCATTTTCCTGTTAAACTAAGAAGCTATTATAAGCTCATACAGGCCAAGTTTTAAAGGGTAAAAATGCTCCGGTATCCATGTTTAAATAATCGAATCCATATCAGTATATTCTAGATGCCATACCAGAAGTTTCTGCGGCATTCTCCTGTTAAACTAAGAAGCTATTATGTGACTGGTTTTCCTAAGTTTATTATCAACGAAGAAGTTTCCTTTGAGCACTTTCTTCCGTTTTTTGTTTTAATTTCACAAAATCAATGTCATCAAAATATTTTCACAAATACCCAACTTTGACCGGTCCACTGTACATGTGTGCAGTCAAAAACGACAAGTAAGTTTTGACTACTTATGTGTCACCACGTCATCAATGCAGTAAACATAGATCAACACGTCGGCTGCCACAACATTATTTTACCACGTCATTTGCCAAATAAGTTGCCACATCATTATTTTGCCCTGTCATATAGTGTCACGTAAGCCCTCACTTGTATGTTTTTTTCTCAAAAATCTTTTTTCCTCAATCTTTCTCCTCTCGCCCCCTCTCCTCTAGCCATTGCCGCTCGCTCTCCTGTTGTCGCCGCTCGGCCTAACCCTCGATGCCCCCCCCCCCCCCCCCCCCCCCCCCTCAACCACTCACTCTTCGTCTCAGCCTCATCTCTCAGTATTCTTCTCCACTCCCATTTGTTCATCCTCTCGCCGCCCCTTTCTCAAAACCGAAAACTATGATTTCATCTCTTCGTCGCCCTCTCTCTCAAAACCGAACCCTATAATTTCCTCTCAGGGCCCCCTCTCTTATTACCCTATTATTTCACTCTCTCACCGCCCCTTCTCTCAATACCGAAGCCCTACTCACCCTCCAAACCCAAATTTGAATTTCAGAAACCGATTTAGCAAGGTGATTTTTTAGGGTTTTTGTTAATTGAATCTAATTACTGCGTTTAATTACTGTATTGATTCTTTTTGTGAATAACAGTGGATTGGGTTCTGTTTCTGAATGGAACGCACTGTTTTCTGATTCAATTAACCTAACTAGCCTAACTTGCAAATGTGATGAGATCAGTCATGGTAGTTCAAATAGATGAATAATGTTTTATTGCATCGACGTTTTCCGATCCTTAAAAACGACGGAATCTGGTCTGTTGTTCTATTCAATTTTTTAACCTTCATAGACTTCGCTAAACCCGATTCAATCTACAAGCTTGATTCGCTAAGGGTGGTAATTATAACTAATTATTTATTTTACTATTTTATTCTGTTATAAAAAAGTAACTTAAATAAAAATATTAATATTTTGTAAATATTTATTAATTTACCCTTTTATTATTTATCCAATAAATTTTATTTTATAAATATTCTTTTCTCCGTATGCAAGTAAAAAAAGCCTCTCTTTATAAATAGTGATGATTTAGTTTAAAAATACTTGCTTGAAAATAATTTAATAATATATTAATTAATATATTAACATGATTAATCATATTATTTTCATTTCTATAGGTTTTTATTAGATTTATCATGATTTTAAGTAAAATTTTAAAATTTTATTTATCAAATAATTAATTCAAAACAAAATTACCTTTAAGTAATCAAAATTATTAATAATTTTGGTTTTTCTATTTTTGGCTTTGAGACATAAAATTTATTACTTTTCCCAAAGATAAATGTCCAATATTGTAGATATTAGGTAATAAAAAATGTATATGATTTTTTTATTTTAAAAAATATATATTCAATTTTTTAATTTAATGACGTGGTAGCTGACGTGTTGATTTATGTTTACTGCACTGATTATGTGGCAATACATAAGCCATCAAAGCTTACGTGTCGCTTTTGACTGCACACATGTGCAATGGACCCGTCAAAGTTGGGTATTTGTGAAAATATTTTGATAACGTCATTGTTTTTCAAAATAAGTTATTTTAAACAATTGTTTTTGTGAAATTCCCTTTTTTTCTTTTGTATTGGTCTTTTTCTGATATGATAATCACAAACTAAAATACGACTCAAATGGGAGAAGGAAGCAGAGCAACCAGAAACCTCTTTGCACTCTAAATTCATATTCTTAGAAGCCAGAGAGAAAAAACTTTAAAAAAAAACTAGAATTATACATGATTCTTCACAGACTTGCTCGTCAAACGTCCTCCTTGTATACAAGCGAGTTATTTTCCATAATTTCTATCTTGGGTTCTTAGTGTGTGTGTGTGTGTGTCTATATGCAAGTTTGGATTAGTTTATAAATGTAAAGGATACTTGTTTAATTATTTAAATTATGTACAGTAGATCCTCATGAAAGACATATATGATTAGAATCCAAACAAAAAACAACATTACAATCCTAACATGAATCTACCTGCAATTTAGTAGCTCTAATGTATTGGATCATAACATAAATGCATTCCAAGTCTTTGAAACAGCTCCCTCTTATTCCTTAGGGAATGAGACTCATTCATGTAGGACAGGAAGCACACCAATCTCCCCAATAATATAAGAGTGGCGGTCTCAAAGTCCTTGTTTTTTCTTTCAAGGGATCCCTTTCCAAATTTAGATCTGTTTATCCTCATGGACCAGTGGAAGATTGTTTGACTATTTCCCTCAATCACTTGAGAATTAAGGAACTAAGTAATATTGTTTCTTTATATTCTCCATGTGATTAGCAGGACTAAAGTGGTTTAAGGCTTTAAGCCAAAAAAAAAAATAAAGTAAAATGAAGTTTAATTTCAACTGATCGAATTGAATTTTTACCCAGAGAAACTCACTCTTATCCACCTATAAAAGGATACTTGCTCTGTTCTTCTTTCAGTCGACACTTGATGCACTTGCTCTTCTACTTCCTCGCGCAGAGAATGAAAATGGCCAGATCCCTTTTTATTGTCGTTCTCGTTTGCTTAGCTTCTTCTCTTACCTCTGCATACGATCCGAGTCTGCTTCAGGACTTCTGTGTTGCAGATCTTAACAACACCAGTACTTGCTCGTTTGTCTTCCTAGCATGGATTTATTCTATATTAACACGTCTTGCAGCGATTAATTTCTTAGAGCTAACTGAGTTTTTGTGCAGTCCGAGTAAATGGGTTTGTCTGCAAGGACCCGATGCAAGCCGTGGCGGAGGATTTCTTCTTCAGCGGGCTCGACATAGTGAAAACTCCAACAACTGCTGTTGGTTTCACTGTGACACCAGTTAATGTTATGCAGATTCCTGGTCTCAACTCTCTGGGCATCTCCCTGGCTCGAATAGATTACGCTCCGAACGGTCAAAACCCTCCACACACACACCCACGAGGCACAGAGATTTTGACAGTCCTGGAGGGCACGCTGCTTGCTGGTTTCGTCACCTCCAACCCAGAGAATCGCTTCATAAGCAAGGTGCTTCAGAAGGGCGATGTGTTCGTCTTCCCCATTGGCCTCATCCACTTCCAGGCAAACGTGGGGAAAACAAATGCAGTCGCAATCGCAGGCTTGAGCAGCCAGGACCCGGGTGTCATCACCATTGCTGATGCTGTTTTTGGATCAGACCCAAAGATTCCCAGTGACATTCTAGCTGTAGCTTTCCAGGTGAACAAGAAGATAATTGAGCTCATACAATCCAAGTTGTAAAGTGTAGAGATGCATCAGACTCCATGTTTAAGTAATGGTGTTGCATATCTGTATCGTCTACCGTGTTTTCTCTAAGTTTATTATCAACAAAGAAGTTTCCGTGGAGTACTTTCATATTTTTTTATCATTTGTTGAACTACACTTCTATGGTCCCTTATGAGAAGCGGATCTACCAGAAAACTCTGGGCACTCTCGTATTCTTCTATTACAAACCAGAGATAAAGAACTACAAATAAAACTAGAAAGAGACTTGATTCTTCATCGACTTGCTCTTCACACCTCCTCTTTGTGTTACTGAAGTTCTTCTTCAATTTACTACATATTAACTCTCGGTCAACTGTGGAAATTACTGCTAGGATAACTACCCTGACAAATCTGTTTCCTGCCAGAATGGTTATGCTCTGATTCCTAACGGATGTAATCTCTTAATTTAGTGAGAATCATGCGTACGTATCTGCTGTCACGGAACATTTTGAATTAAAAGAATTCAATTCAAAGCTTGAGACTTCTGGGTGATTTCTTTTGATCCTGCAATTAAACAGATTTAAGTTCAACTGTCTATTCCCATGAAGCCCCTTAAGTAACATAACTGGCCTCCTGAAGAACACGAGAAACACTGGAAAGGATTAGCCACTAGACGAGGCGAGAGTGAATCCAGATCAAACAAATAAGGAAATTGTTTAGTAATTCTCTTCCTCTGTCAAATAATAGCTTAATTGAAGATGATGTCGTCTGTAAATTAAGGTCGTTGCTGAATGAAAATGGTGGCATTTTGGGGGTGATGTATTGTTTGCATAAAACTCATGTGAAGCAGTTAGTAGAGAAGAGAACTCTTCTCTTCGATAAAAATGGATCTCTACATGGACTTTTAGTCGTAACAGGAATTTAAAGTTTAAACAGCTGCCTTCTTAATAGTTTTCCTTCTAAACATGAACAAACGTTAAAAATCTTTAAATGCTGAGCACCAATCAAGGGATTCTAATAATCAAAATTTCCTAAACGATTCATCATTCAAATCATACTCTAAAAATCTCATGACCCATCTAACAGCAGACACGCCTCTGCCATTTACAGTAGACTATAAATTGACTCCATCACAGCTCTTGTTGTTGAGACAATGAAAATGTACACAAGTACTCTCCTCGTTCTCTCCCTCCTCGGCGCAGCTTCTCTCGCCTTTGCATCTGATCCTGATTCAGTATTCGATTTCTGTGTCGCAGATCTTAATAACTCTGGTATTTTCTTGCTGATCATGCATTCTCTTGTTTCTTCTTGATTGCGCAGACTGCGATAATATATTTCTGATCACCATTATGTTCTTGCAGTTCTGGTTAATGGATTCGTCTGCAAGGATCCAAAAATAGCAAACGCCGATGACTTCTTCTTCACCGGGCTCTCCAAATCCGATGACCCATCAGGTCCTCTGGGATTAGCAGCAGCGCCAGTGGGGGTAAGCCAGATCCCTGGACTCAACACTTTGGGCCTCTCTCTCGTCCGCTTCGACTTCGCACTAGACGGGCAGAATCCCCCCCACACGCACCCCCGAGCATCGGAGATTTTAACAGTCCTCGAGGGCTCTATCCTTGTCGGCTTCGTGACGTCCTTTCCCGACAATCGTCTGATAAGCAAAGTCCTTCAGAAGGGGGATGTGTTCGTCATTCCCCTTGGCCTCGTCCACTTCCAGATGAACGTGGGAAAATCCAGCGCAGCCGCCATTGCTGCTTTGAACAGCCAGAATCCTGGTCTCATCCCTGTTGCCAACACTGTTTTTGGTTCGAATCCTCCGATATCTTCTGATGTTTTGGCCAAGTCCTTCCAGGTGGAGTCGAAGATCATCGACCTCATCAAGTCTAAGACGTAGATAGAAACTGGAGGGGATATACAATCGCTGCTCTACATGATTGTCATCCGGCTATAGAAAAATTTACGTGAAATTTTAAGCGTAGATCTTGTTTATCCAGTTTGGGAATCCAGCATTGATATCATTCCATATTTTACATGTTGGAATCCATCTTCTTTATTGAAGAAATAATGAATCAGTCACCACCATATTGATGTCAGAGGAATTTTTATTATTTGAATACAAGTGAAGTGGCTGTTTGAATAGTGAGTACTCAAGGAACAAAATTTAAAATATTTGAAAAAAAACTATTAAAAAGAGCATACTAATATGAACCTTCTTATTAAATTTGACATAAAATAATACAAAATTTCTGGTTTTTAAACTTGTTTATCGTGTTATAAAAGGGGAAAACATGTGGGCTGCCCCCTATTTTTTGCATGGGAGAGGAGAGGAGCCCAACCTTTGGTTCCATATGGGGGCTCAAGGGAGGCAGGCCCTTCTCCCATGGAAAATGAGAGAGAAAATGTTAAGCACCTAGCTAATACTACCCAAAAGACCGGCCTGTTAGGAGCGGAAGACATAGGTACTTAACCCCAGGACCATAACAGTACCCCGCCCTTCCCCGAGCCGACGACCGCGGAGGCTACCACAACAGAGCAATCGGAGCTGGGTCAAACCCGAGTCAGTCCAGGCGTGTGACTACCCGAAATCGGGACTCAGTGCTAGCTCTGATACCAAATGTTAAGCACCTAGCTAATACTACCTAAAAGACCGGTCTGTTAGGAGCGAAAGACATAGGTACTTAACCCTAGGACCATAACAGAAAGCTGAAGAAAAATATAATTTTTCTTGTTTCGATATAAAGTAAGACCAACTTATGAGCACAAAAAAATTATATAAGACCCGACATAGAATTACAAGGGAACAATTCAACTTTCAGGAGTTCCATTAGAGAAGATAAGAAAGAAGAGTTGTTCTGGTTAAAGCTTCATTAATCATAGACAATGTCAACACTGAAACGCTGGTAGTTTTGAAGAATTAAAAACTGGTGCAGGCCAATATAAAAGACAGGCTTTACAAATGTACAAACACAAGATGAATCACATTTGAACGACCGAGTCATATCCCTTGGTCGTAAGCTTACAAAACGAATAGAAAATGCCAAATTTGACTGAGTAAATAATAGAAATAAACTTGTTCAACTCATAAACTGAGATGGACATTTCAATTCATCTCTATAAATTTGTATCCCTTCCTGCCATTTTCATCAGCCGAAGAACGCTTTGCATCTCGAAGCATCATTTCCTGTCTTCCTCTTTGAGCCCTTAATTTAGACATATAAGATGACTGCCTTCACCATTCTGCTCGTCTTCTTCACAGCAGCTTTTTCTTTTTGTTTAGCATTTGATCCGAGTCCTCTGCAGGACTTCTGCGTAGCAGATCTCAGCAATTCTGGTGCTTAACCTAGCCGTGTCTTCTTTTCATTGAAAACTAAAGCATTTGAGATAACTGAAAGTTTCCTCCCATGCTTGCAGGTCGAGTTAACGGACATGCCTGCAAGGACCCGAAGCTCGCCAGTGCCGATGATTTCTTCTTCCAGGGGCTTGACGTACGGCGGGACACGGCAAACCCGGTGGGTTCCGTGGTGACCCTGCTCAATGTGAGCAGGATAGCAGGACTGAACACACTGGGTATCTCCATGGCAAAGGTAGACTATGCACCATACGGTCTGAATCCTCCCCACTACCATCCTCGAGCCACAGAGATGTTGACAGTAATTGAAGGCACACTCTACGCTGGGTTCGTCACGTCCAACCCCGAGAACCGGCTAATCAGCAGAGTGCTTCAGAAGGGTGATGTCTTTATCTTTCCTGTTAGTCTCATTCACTTTCAGTTCAATATCGGACAGAAAAATGCAGTTGCAATGTCTGGTCTCAGCAGTGAGAACCCTGGTATCGTGACGATTGCTAAAGCTGTCTTCGGATCCAACCCTTCGGTACCTGATGATATCTTGGCCAAAGCCTTCCAAGTTGATAAGAAGATAGTTGATTTTATTCAGTCCAAGTTTTAGATGAAGATCATTGATGGTAGAAAACAAGCTTTTGTTTCAATTTAGTTCATCTTTCGTTCATTTTTTTTATACCATATGATAGAGGGGATCTATCATGAGTATGTTCTGTCTGGGGTATGGATGGCAAAATGATGAGTTAATTAATTGGAAAACCCGCCCCTTAAACTCATGGTCAAACCGTGCAACCATGCGCTGGTTTAGGGTCTATAAACAATAAAACCCTAGTTTACCTTTTTTATATTAGAGAATTTTATTAAATTACCCATTTTCAAAAAATATTAACAAAAATAATCAACTTTCAAACTTGATATAAAATATACCCAACTTTGAATACTCAATTGCACATGTGTACAATCCAAAATGCCACATCATTAATGCTATCGCACTTGACACGATATCACATCGCCACATCATCATACATGTGTGCGATGTCATCATGACACATCATCAATGTGTTGCATCAGTACTCCATGTCAACATACTTTTTTTTCTCCCATTTGTTTTCCATTATTTATTTAAGTTCTTTTGTAATTTAAAAACATTAATTTTTGGTTTTAAAAATTTTACACATTTCATTAAATTCTATTAAAAATAATAAAAATAAAAAATATTAATTATTTTTAAAAAAATGAATGTAATTAGTACATGACATTATCTATTTAGCATATTATTTAATTTAAAAAATATTTTTTAAAAAATTATTTGTTAATACATATTTAAAAGAATAAAAAATATTAAATTTATATTAATTAATTAAAAATCATATTCTAATCTATTAACACATTTCATTATAGATTTAAGATATTTTAAAATTTATTTTAGTTTTTAAAAATCTTATTTGTTAGTACGTGTTTTATTACCTTCTATTTATTTTAATAAAATATAAATATTTAATTAATTAATTAAAAAATTTATTCTAATCTTTCATTATCAATTTAAGATATTTTATTTTTTTTAATATTTAAAAATTATTTTAGTTTTCAAAAAATCTTATTTGTCGATACATGTTTTATTACCTTCAATTTATAATAATAAAATATAAAATTAAAATAATATTATAGTTAAAAATAAATTTATATTAAAAACTTTATTTTTATATTATATTTTTTTTATATATTCTATTATTATATTTCATCTCAAAACTTTAAGTTCCCTTAATCATACAAGTTCATGGAGGAATTTTTTTTTAATCTCTTTTTTGAGTTAAACCTAGCCACTTTTCATCCACCTATTGGTCTAAAAAAGAATCTTTTTTATTTAGAAGTACGAAGAGCTACAATGTGCGCTTCCTTCTATTCAGGAGTCGTAGTTGTTTCCTACTCCGTCAACAACTACGACTCCTCCGACTACATAGAGGACTTCTTGCGCGATGAAGCGGCCTTGGCTTCCCAAGAACCTGTCTGCCGCTGCTCTCTCGGATCTTCTTGCGGAGGGGATGAGGTAGTTGAAGAGACATAGATTGCTCTTGTGCTAGCAATATTTTCGATATGCTCCGAGAGCGCGAGTGATCTCGGTCACTAAGAAATGTTCTTTCGACCGCAAGTGCTGCCACATTCACAACCAAGCTTTACTTGAAGACGTGAACTTTGACAATTTTGATTGGAATGACATAGACGAGGAAGAAGAACGTGATCAAAGATCTGACAACTGTTTGATCAAAGATCTTTTGTGTATTAGCTAATGTTGGGAGCCTTGTAGATAGAAATTGTTCATTTCCTTCAAGAATTTGTAAGTTTTGTTTCCTAAACTAAAGAAAATCGATTCCACAATCGCTCTGTTTCACTCTGTCTCATTACAGGTCTATTCAACCGTGATTTGGTTCTTATTACAAAACCACGCAAACCAAATAATCAGACCACCATCAAAGAAGAATCATATTTAGAATGGCAACTACCTGCAACGTTGCAACGTACAGGATCGTTTTAATGGCTGTCCAACTACAATCTGGACTCGAATGTTATTCACCACATTCTTGTCCACTTGGAAGGCCTTGGCCATAACATCATCCTCAGTAGGTGGGTTCGATCCAAAAACTGCATTGTCAATGGTGATGACTCCAGGATTGTTATTACTATGAGCAGCGCTGGCAACTTACATCTGTGCTGCCTGAATTGTACTGGAAGTGGATGAATCCAACTGTGGAAGATAAGGACATCACCCTTTTGAAGAAGCTTGATGATGAGGCGATTTTCAGGGCTGGAAGTGCCTTCCAGGACTGTCAAAAAGTAAAAGAATTAGCAAGGAGTAAAATATCGGAGATTGTTCCAATTTTTAAAGAATTAGGCAAGTTACATCAAATTTTCAGCCATGACTGGAGGCGTTTTGCAGGCAGAAACTACATTCACGGCCCAACACCAATTTGCTAATGTTTTGCAGTTAATAAAAAAAAAAAAGTCATTAAATGCTCTGTCCTTTTTGTTTTCTCCTAACGACTCCATTGTGAAAGAATTCGTGGTTATTTGACTGTTCTTTTTGAAGAACCTGTATAGATAGACAATGGCCGAATCAGACACTCCCAGAGTTTCAGAATAATGAACACTGACCACCATTAGAAACATCTCGGAATAATAAGCAATGAGCAATCTCTGAAACTTCTTTTATTACAATATGGGCAGAAAAGAATCACGGATGGAACATCTTTATTAGGTGACAACTACATGAATGCTAAACTTTCTTCTATACTAGTACAAAGGACCCATTTCCAATTCCCATTTAGAATTTGGACTGTATGAGATCAACAATCTCCTTGTCCACCTGGAAAGCTCTAGCGAGGATATCAGCTGAAATCATCGGTTTTGACCCAAACACGGCATTGGCAATGGTGATCACTCCTGGATTCTGGCTGCTCAAAGCTGCAATGGCGACTGCGTTAGTGTTCCCCACATTGAACTGGAAGTGGATGAGTCCGACTGGGAAGACGAACACGTCACCCTTCTGAAGCACCTTGCTTATGAGGCTATTCTCAGGATTAGAAGTGACGAAACCGACCAGCAGCGAGCCCTCCAGTACGGTCAAAATCTCAGTAGCTCGTGGGTGCGTGTGGGGTGGGTTCTGTCCATATGGCGCATAGTCGATCCTCACCATGGAGATGCCCAGAGTGTTGAGACCAGGAACCTGGTTCACATTCACTGCTGTCACTGTGGAACCAACAGCGTTCGACAGTGACAGCAGTCAATGATGACCCTATGGCCTTTGGGCTTGTGCGCTAGAAGCCCGCGGGCGTGTGCGAGAGCGCTGCGCCTTCCTTCGGGACTACTTACTTACCTAAAGTTCACTTCTGACTTACCAAATAAGTTTACTGAAGGAACGATTCTCACTTTGTCGAGCCCAGTAAAGAAGAAATCGTTCGCCATGGCGAGCTTGGGGTCCTGGCAGACAAACCCATTTACTCGAACTGCAAAAGAAACAATTCGATTAGCATTTAGCATTGTTCACCCTCCACTGGATGCTAAAATGAAACCATGTTCAGAGATCGAAAATTAATAAACAAGTACCTGTGCTGTTAAGGTCTGCAACACAAAAGTCCTGCAACGGACTGGGATCGGATGCAAATAAGACAGGAGAAGCTAAGGCTAGGAAGACAAGAAGAAGGCCGGCCCTGGCCATTTTCTCTTTCTCTGTGCAAGCAGAAGAAGAACAAGTGTAAGCTTTGGTGGAGAGAAGAACACGGAGAATACTCTTTTATAAATGAACAGAAAGGTCTCCACTTCAGGTTCAAACTCATCAAATTTGATTGAAACAGTCCGATTTGAACATATTTTACTCAGTCTGGTGCAGGAGCTTAATTGATCCATTCTCATGCCAATATCTGCCACTTAAAATACTGATTTGATCTTTAATATTAGCCTCTGCCTGCCATTAAAGGACGGTCATAGACGCGGTTAGCTTACACAAGCACTCGGATCGTCTTAATTTGACGAAGTATCCTTACAAATTTAGTACAGAAATGTCATAGAAAAAAAAAACCTCAGACCTGCTACAGGAATTGTATAATTGAAGGTAAAGAAAGGACTGTAGACGTTGATTCTTGTTCAAGGTCATCCAATCCCGTGTAGTTTATTTGTAATATAACAATTAATATTTTATTTTTTTTCCCAGAATGTTGAAACAAAAATGAATGATTGGGAGAATTAAAGCTAGTGGGATTATCATGTAATTAAAATTTTCTTTCAGCCTGGTTTACATTTCATATTCCAGCCCCTTGCGGAAAACCCTAAACTCACTCCTTTCACTTTCTTATCTTGTATAGTTTTCTTCCTCTTCTCTCTCAAACTTTCCTCACACATCACATCTCCTTCTTTCCACCTTTCTCCTTTCACTCTTCTATACAAGAGTTCCCTTAAAGATTAAATAATGATATGAATTATGAAAGGGGCATAGACGTGAGAAAGAGAGAGAGAGAGAGAGTTTCTATACGACGCCCCTGCTAGTCAGCCTCGCGTCCCACCTGACCGTCGTTGTCTCTTATATATCCAGTCTCTATTTCTGTTACCATCTTCTGCTTTTCTACTCTTGCCTTTGTCCATCAGCTGCCCATCTCAATAACCCCATTCTCTTCGTCAGGCAGGTCAGAAGTCGTTTTCTCTGATCTTTTCTAATTTCCTCGGCTATCTTTTTTGCTGGGTTTGTTGAGTCTTGTTTTTTATATTTCATATTTATTTAGTTGTTCGATTTTTCACAGAAAAAGCCTACAGAGGAGTGGATTGAAGGGATAGACGAAAAGTGCTCCGGTGCGATCAGCGGCCACCGTTTCGGGTGGAAATCTTCATATTTATCTTCAGAAAGATGACCAGATTATAAATATAACTGAGTGGATTGAAGGGATAGACGAAAAGAGCTCCAGTGCTATCAGCGGCCACCGTTTCGGGTGGAAATCTTCATATTTATCTTCAGAAAGATGACCAGATTATAAATATAACTGATGCTCTGGTTAGTATTTGTTTTCATGTTTGATTTTGATTTTACTCTGGGTTTGTTATTCTTGAGTTATTTTTTCATTTTTTTCTTATATAAACTTTTACTCCTTTTGGCTTGGTTTGCTATCTCTCTCTCTTTAATTTTTATTTTATTTTTTTTAAATGTTGGTTGTAACCTACTGAAATCCTTGTATGATCTAGCTGCTCGCGGTTTAATGTAGACATACTGATAGCAAGTTTTTTGAAACATGACATTGTTATTGAAATCTATAATTCCTCGACTCACTGGAAGTATTGAAAATTTTGACGGGCATTCTAGCTAGGAAATGTGCTAGCTAAATTGCCCTGTTGTGTAGAGATTAACAGATTCTTTTAATGCATCTACGAGTTTGTTCGATTGGATTTAAAATGAAATTATGACATTTGAGATTTCAGCACATCTAGTTTTGTCTTTTGTACTGTTGACTGTAAGATTCGTTCCAAGAAGTGTCAATAATTTAACGTCCTGTGTATTGTGAAGGCATTTGGTAATGCCGACTGATGGTGTTAATGCCATGCTCTGGATATATTAATCTGAAGTTGGTAGAGTACAGTAAACACTATGATTGTTCTTTTGTAATTCCCTTACTGGGTTAACTCAGGTGTTTGTGCACCTCCAACTTTTTCTGAGCTACACTTTGCACTGAGTGAATGGACACTTTAGGTGCAATTAGAACAACAAACTCAATCTGATATACATTGGTACTCTGCCAAAACTACCAATTTTTTCTCCATTTTTTGTTTGTCACTTCTCATTTAAATATTTAAAGTAATCTAATGTATAAAATGATACTCAAAAACCCTTAGTTTGGCTATAGTTTATCCCTCGTTTCTTTTCTCTTAAGTTGAGGGAAAATTTTATTGTCTTTTTCTGTTAAAATCTATTATTTAAATGAATGATAAACTGTCATATACTTAAAAAAGTTTTATATATTACTTGGACCTCTCATTTTCTTAAATTTGGGATCTGATTGCATTTTTCAATTGATTGAATTTTTTGTTTATGTTATCATCCCAGTTCAACAGGAATTAGCCACCTTTCCTGGCTGATGACAGGTCTGGTCCTGACAGCATTGCTTATAACTCTTCCTTTGATGTGGAAAGCTAATGTCTTTTACTCTTTTTCAGATATTTGCCTGACTCCACCTCAGCCTCTCTCTGGGAAGATCTCAGCCCCTTTTATTAAGCAAAAATGGAGTTTAGTTTCCATTCTTTGCTGATAATTTCAGCTTTGTTTCGCCTAATTTTAATCATCTATGGTGAATGGCAAGATACCCATATGGATGTCCGATACACTGATATAGATTATGTTGTCTTCTCTGATGCTGCTTCTCTCGTAGCATGCGGGAAATCTCCATATGAGCGGTCAACTTACAGATATTCACCTCTTCTAGCATATATTCTTGTGCCCAATTTCATTATCCATCGGACCTGGGGGAAGTTACTCTTCTCTGCAGCAGGTAGGATGTGATTATACTTGTTCTTCGTGTTGGATTTGGTGTTTGATTACTATACTTGCAAAAACTTTGGCTTTTATGTATTGTTTCAGTAGTTGATGCTAATAAATGTTTGGCATCGAGTTCTTGTTCCAAATTGTTTTGGTCAGTAGTGGGTTCACTTAGACTTAGTTGTGTGACAGTGAAATGACTTTTCTTATTTGTTGTTATAAAAGTTAGGATTCATGGTTTGATTTTTCCTGTTATATTAGATCAGGCAGTCGTTTGGAGTCAGATATGTTTCTTGAATAGTTTGTGAAGCTGGCAAATTTACTAGATTTGTGAATCTGTGGTTAGTCATGTAGACAACAGTGGTATTTGATTTTAATACCCAGTGTTATTTTTTTATGTTTAAAAAATTTAAGTTCTTACACGTGAGTATGGGCAGCAATTAGGATGGGCATCCAGGGGATCATGTCTACTATTTTCTCTGTGTCGAGAGATGTTAGGCTGAGGCCATAGTTGTAATTAACCCATTGTTACTCACTTCATAAGATTTGGGGGTAGATTAGGAAGTTAACTTAAAAGTGGTTTTAAGTTTAGTAGTTTATAAATGGGCAATACTATCTCTTAGCTCGTACTAATGTACTTGAAGAGGGGATCAAATTATCCTGAGTCTCCTCTTTTCTTCTAATTGAAGTTGACGGCTGCTGCTGGTTTTCTCCCCAATTTCCTTTATCTCCTTCTTCTTTCTTCTTTTTATTTTTTTATTTATTTAATTTTTTTGTCCACTACCTGTGGCAATCCTTTTCTTCTTGTTTTCTGGTCTGCTCAATCTCCACCTTGCAGTATAAGGGTTGTTACCATAGGGTAATGATGTAAGTGCCTATTTTTTTCAGCCTTTGATGGTGTCTGGCTGCCTATCTACTACTAGCTTATTGCCTGCCAATGGTCTTTGAGGAAAAACGAAGGATTTTTATGCCTCAGATTTTTTTAGTTGGAGCATATAGCTGTGTACAAATTTACAGGTTTGAGATTTAGACCCCTATTTGCATCGTTTTGCATTCCAGACTGGTATTTGGAGGGTGATGGATCTAAATTGAAGACTGAACTATGTTTTCTGTACTGAATTCATACCCTCCACTGGTGAAATTGGTAGTTAATTCGCCTTTATACTCCTGTATTATTCCATATGGTTGAATTTTCAGACATGAACCCAGCAAAAGGTACATGAAAAGTATGGAAATATCACCCAGATTACTTCTGTCATATAGTGTAGACTCAAGCAGTCTAAATTTTCCTTGGCTTCAAAGAGAAATTGAAGTTCCTAACTGAAGCTCTTCCAAATTCGAGGACAGAAGAATGGGAACGAGAAAACTATACTGCTATGGCACGAATATTAAATAATATGGAATTGAAGATTGTGAATCAGGTGATTTATAATAGGACTGCAAAAGGAATTTGAGATAGTTCGGAGAGAGATTTCTATATTCCAGTAATATGTCTCGTATCTTTGATCTTTATGTTCAAATATTTACTACAAAAAGGGGTGATAAGCCACTTGTTGAGGCGGTTGGGGATGTGGATAGAATGTGGCAAGAGGTTCTTTTATCCTGCTCAGCAAGAGCAGGATAAGCAAAGGGAATTTCAAAGTGGTCAGTTTACTTAGGATAGAATGTGGCAAGAGGTTCTTTTATCCTGCTCAGCAAGAGCAGGATAAGCAAAGGGAATTTCAAAGTGGTCAGTTTACTTAATACCTTGGGTCTAGAGTTGATTAGGTTCGGGCATAATTACTGGCCAGTACCACTACTTTGTTTGAGGAGACTTGTGCTGCATTTGTGGAAGGTAGAATCTACAGTTACTCAACCCTCTGAGATTAGTCCAATAGGGGATTTATTGGCTGCCTTAAACACAAATATACAGTTTAGTAAAGGCCGAGGAGGACATTACAGTGGTAGAGGCAGGAATCGAGTAGAAAAAGGCAGAGGAAGAGGGGAACAACCCCTCCAACCATGTATTCATTGCAGTAGAATTAATCATATGTCAGAGAAGTATCGGGATAATTTTAGCAAACCTGAATGGGCATACTAGGTCTTTGAAGATTCTGGGACCTCTCAAAATAGTCATGGATTAGAGGTGTTTATGGTTACAAAGATGAAGATCAAAAGTTAGACCATCAGTTTATGCAATCTAGTGCTCTCCAAGCCACTAATTCATCTCCTGCCGGTGCCACCCTCGCCCATGCTGGTATTACATCTAATGCTCTCATTGCCTCTCCTAGTTCTATGTGGATTATAAATTACGAGGCCTCTACTCACATGATAAGTAACTCTCATCTTTTCACCTCTCTGGATCGTAAAGAGTCCATAGAATTTGCTTCATTAGTAGATGGCTTAGAGTCAAAGATTTGTGATTGTGGTGTAATTAAGGCCACTACATCTCTTTTATTGTCTATATGTTTTATGTTCCTAAATTCCCTATTAGTTTAACGTCTGTCAATCAGCATACAAAATCCCTTAGTTGCTTGATCACCTTCTCTCTTTCCATGTGTGGATTTTAGGACCTTTAGATGAAGAAGATGACTGGTAGTTGGGGGGGGGAGGGAGGAACGTCGAGAGAGAAGAGAAGTCGCAGAGCCTCTCAGTTTCCCATACTCTTCAACTGAGGTCAAGAGGGAGAGGCCTTAGCGAGGGAGACCGGAGAGGGAACAGAGAGCTCGGGGTTTAGGGAGACGACAGAGGGGTTGTGGGAACGAGAAAGGGGTGCGCCAGAGAGAGCCCCACGCGTGAGTCACGTACATGATTCTCAAAATCGGGCGGAAAGCACTTTCCGCCGTTTACTCTTGGGACATGAACTCTTGAGTCATGGATGATCATGTACATGACATGAAGTTTGGTGCTCCCTAACGACATCAGAACATGAACTGAGTAATGCGCATGAAGATCATGTCCTGAGTCATGTTGACTAACCCCCCCTTAGTAGAGTCACATGATTTTTTCTTCTTAAACATAAGGAAAAAAATTGGATGTATTCAATTTTCTTGCCATATTCATATCTTACATTTAGACAATGCTAAAGAATATTCAAGTGCTATATTTCAAATCTTTTTGTGCCTCAAATGGAAGCATTCATCAGACTGCTTGTGCCTACACCGGGCAACATAATGGGTTGTTAAGTGGAAAAATAAACATGTACTTGAGGTAGCTCGTAATTTGCTTTTCCAGAGGAACGTTCCTAAATTATACGGGGTAGAAGCTGTTTTGCGTGCTTGTTACTTGATTAATTGGCTCCCTTCTGATGTCTTGCAAGGTGGTATTCCTTTTCAAGTTTGGACTTGATCAACCACTATTCAATTCCTCTCCTAAAGCGTTTGGTTGTGCGTGTTATGTTCACTCTTTTTTTTCCATCTCTAGATAAATTGCCTATTCGTGCAGTGAAGTTTGTCTTTGTTGGGTATTTTCAAGTTCAAAATGGATATAAATGCTATGATCCAATAGTTAAGAAACTGTATTTCTCTACTGAAGTCACATTTTATGAGCAGACACCTACTTTTTTGGTCCTACTAAGTCTTTTGATCACTCTTGTTCCTGTTCTTCTTCCCATTCTGTCTAACATTGAGTTGTCTATGACTTCCCCTCCATCTATAGGTCTACAACACAGGCCAAAGCAATCAGCTCTAGTTTCACTGCCTCCTACACTGATTGAAGTAATTAATCCTCTTGCAAAGCCCTTGACATTGCCTAATTTATCTAGACCTGCCTGTTGCCCTATAGAAAGTTACAAGGTTTTGTACCAAACACCCTATTTCTGATATTGTTACATATAAGTTATTGTCTCCTTCCTATGCCAAGTTTGTTTCTGTGTTGTCTGCCTCGATTATTCGTTCTACATATCTGCAGGCTATGGTTAACACTAAATGGCTATGGGTCATGAAGATGAAATGGTTGCCCTATGGTTAAGGAGGACATGAGAGTTGTGCCATTAAATACCATGCAGATGGTTTAGTGGAGATGTATGAGGCTCGCCTAGTTGCTATGGGCCATGCACAGACATACAGAGTTGATTACTTGTATACTTTCTCTCCAATAGCTAGATTGAACTCCATTCATATCCTACTTTCCATTGCTGTAAATAAGGGGCTGTCCTTGTACCAATTCGATATTTAAAATGCTTTCTTATATGGAGATCTCAATGAAGAGATATATATGGAACAACCTCAACCTCAAGGGGAGGAGTATGAGGTGTGTAGGTTGAGGAAAGCAATCTATGGGTTGAAACAAATCCCTAGGACATGGTTTAAAAAGTTTAACAATATTATGATGGAGTTTGGTTTTAGGTGAAGTGATTCTGATCACTCCGTATTTGTGCCTCTAGGGGAGGCTGGAAGTGTTATTTTTTTATAGTGTATATTGATGATATAGTCATATTAGGAAGTGATTCTAAGGGTTTGAGGAAATTTGAAGTAAAAAATCCAAACGATGTTTTGGGTAGATTGAAGTGTTTTTTGGGCAATAGTTGCTCAAAGCAAAGAAGTCATGGGTCTTTTACCAAAGGCTGCACATATTTGTTGATGGAAATTGGTTTGTTGGGGGCAAAATTGGTAGACTTTCTTGGATGCAAGCTTGGATTTACATGATGAAAGTAGTCCAAATGTGAAGTATAAAGCTATGTACAGAATGCTTGTTAGGAAGTAGTTATATGCTATTGTTACTCACCTAGTTATTTCCTATGTTGTGGGTATGGTGGGTCAATTTATGGAAAACTCCAGGTGTGTTCATCTTGATGCTGTTATGAGAATTGTTAGATAACTTAAAGGAGTTCCATGTAAAGGATTGAAGTATGTCAGTCATCATCACTTAGATGTTATGAGGTACTTAGGTGTTGATTGCGTAGGTTCAAGACTTGACAAAGCATTGCCATTTCATCAGAAAGTTGAAGTGAATGGAGTCATATCTACCCCTTATGTCAAGTCCTTTGACCAACTAGCCAATATATTAACCAAGGCACTTCCCAAGATTTTTTTTGGATATTTTGTAACAAACTGGGTTATTTGACATGTATGTTCCAACTTGGGGGGAGTGTTTCTCATTTTGGTAATGAAAAAAAAAACTTTGTCCATTTCATGTTTACATGCTGATGAATACTGGTTGGAATTTCTGATGATCAATAACCATATTAACATGTTTTGAGGAACCTGTAAACGCACGCACCTCTGAAGTAAGCATGAGGTGATAGAATGAAGGCAAATGGAACTAGATGACAAAATGGGCTCCTTAACTTGCGTTTTTTCTCTGGTCATTATGGTCATTACGTTAATTAATTGGAGAGGATTTACAACAATAAGATAATTGAAACTATGAAAGCATCCTCAAGTATTATTAAAGATCTAGATCATTTCCGAATCATAATGCCTCCACCACCAATATTTGACAGGCTCTACAAACAACAAATTTGTTCACAATGGGCTTCGGTTTTTCATTTTTTGCTGACCACGGCACCATCCACAAGTGCTAAATAGTGGTTTCATGTTTGAAATTGATTTTTGATTATAACAAATTGATTTTCAGCATTTCTTGAATGCATAGTTGGTTTCCAAAACTTAGGTGTTATGCTTTCTTGCAGATTTGCTTGTGGGCCTTTTTGTGTACTCTATTTTGAAGAAACGCAAGGTGCCAGAGAACTTGAATTGCTATTGTGTAGCAGCTTGGCTGTTCAATCCTTTCACTTTCACCATTGGGACACGTGGAAATTGTGAGCCTATTGTCTGTGCCACTGTCCTCTGGGTCATAATATGTCTTATGAACGGTGTAAGTACTAGGCTGCAGTGCTTATGATTTCCGTAATGGTTCACTATGTATAGTGTCTTGACTACCATATCCATGTCCATTTGTTTTCGAATTTCTCTTACATATTCAAATCTCTCTTTTTTGCAGGAAATTTATTCCAGGCAGCATTTTGGTATGGTCTTGTTGTCCACTTTCGGATATATCCAATCATCTATGCACTTCCTATTCTCATGGTGCTGGATCAAAATGACTTCCAACTTGCCCATATACCTGTGATCATGAAATGGAGCCATGAACAACTTCCTCCCCACAATATGGCCACTGGAACACCTAATCAATATCCTGCGTACTGGAGATACTTGTGTTTTCCATGGCAGATCTTCAAAAACTTGATGACAAAAGAAAGAGTACTATTTGGGTTCCTTTCTGCAACAGTCTTCTTCTTTTGGACAGCTCTTTTCTTCTATCTCTACGGATGGGAGTTCTTAAATGAGGCCTTTTTATATCATCTCACACGAACTGATCCAAGACACAATTTTTCTATATATTTCTATCACATTTATCTTCATCACCAGCACGAGTTTTCTGTGCTTGAAAGGCTTATCTCATTCTTGCCTCAGTTGGTGGTGCAGCTGGTTCTTGTTGTCCGCTTCGGACAAGACCTACCATTCTGTTTCTTTGTGCAGACATTAACTTTTGTGGCGTTCAACAAGGTTAGTGAATCGATTGAGTTTTTTATAGTTGAATCAACTAATTCCATGATTTAACTCAAATTGAACTCTCTTTGCATACTTTATCTTCTTAATCAACAGGTCATTACAGCCCAGTACTTTGTATGGTTCTTCTGCCTGTTGCCTCTTATTCTACCATGGAGCAACATGAGAATCAAATGGAAAGGCTTGCTCTGTATGCTGCTGTGGATGGGAGTTCAAATACATTGGCTTATGTGGGGGTACCTTCTGGAATTCAAAGGACAGAATGTCTTCATTCAGCTTTGGTTAGCAAGTATACTATTCCTGGCAGCAAATACGCTTGTCCTAATTATGCTAATCCGCAACCACAGATTCTCGCCCATATTTGCAAGATCAGGGCAAAAGGGTGCTGCTAATGTGAAAAAAGTTCAGTGAGGAAGCAAAATGTTTTGCCGTTTTCCCACGGTTTCTAGCAGTATAGTTTGGTTGATTTCGTTGAGATAAGGAGCTGACAAACACTTGGATTCTTCTGCTCTCACTTTTTCATTGAGTGGTGCCATTTCTTATTCGACAAAGAGACATCACCTAGGGAATTTTAGATTGCAAATTATGATATATTACATGATATTAAGTTCACTGAAACAATTATTCGAGACTGAGACCCCCCTCAGATCAGAAGAAACCCCCATTCTCTCTAAAGGAACAATTGGAGATCGCTGCTTTCCTGTTAATCTCTCTAATTTGAGTAATCGGAGGATATATACTGTTACTCAGCATGCAGCCTAATTTATTTTGGGTGAAAAGTATGTTAAACTTATCTTTCAAGAAGAAATTAAGCAAAAAACGAAGAGAAATGGGGAATTGGAAGCACGAATTTGAAGATATTTTAAGCAAACTTGCTTGAAGCTGTTGTCCCATAGCAAATGCCTCTTCCACCGTATACTCGTTTAACCCAAAATGTGCCAAGTAAAAAAATCAGTCTGTTGGCTCGTCCTCAGTTATGTCTTTGCATCAAAGCAGATTTATGCCAAAGTTGATGTTTTAGCACTTTGATCACCCTTGGTCATGTTTACAACCCTCTTCTATTGAAGTAAATTCTGTGGCAAATTTTTTGGCATGAAATCCTTCTTTAGGACTTTCTCCTCTTTGATTGGCATGGATTGACTTTTAATTTATTGTTCGTCACTTGCAAACAAGAAAATTGGACTCTCCACCCTTAAGACCCATCTTAAGTTGGACGGCCGAAACCATAACCACTTTCCCTTTTGCATAGCCCCCTAACACTTGAAATTACACAAGGTTCATCTTCATCCATAATCTCTATCATCCCCGCATAGGGCCTTACAAAGATTATATTAAAATGGTCCAAATGAATTATAACAAAATTAGGTCGCCCCATTTATTATTTGGATTGGTATGTGAGTGCGAACCTGATCAAGCAGTAGGCTTCAACTGGTGAGTCACCGAGTCTATGGAATCGTCGACAGTTTTTCACATGCCTCACGCGATCGGGTCGGGGCCGGGTCTGTTTCTTCTCCACCTTCCAATCCGATAACCGGTACGCTTTATTTTTGTTTGCTGTTGGAAGAGTGTACTCTCTATGCTTGTGGATTCGTATAATGCGTGCGAGGAATGTCTTTTCATCCCATCATCGCATATCGATTTTCCCAGTCTTGAGAACCAACCGTGTAGCCGTAAGAAACGTAGCTGATATAACCTTAAATTATGAGAACTCTGTCGATTTTCCGCTTCACGGAGAGGAAACTATTGTTTCTCGGTTTTCCTTGATCTTGCGTGATTGCTCTCATGCTTCTGCCCTTCAAATTGGGAGGCAGGTGCATGCCCAAATCATTATGAATGGGTTTTCCAAAATGGGTTATCTGAAGACTAAGGTCTTGAGTATGTACATTCTCTGTGGAAACATAATCGATGCAAAGGACGTGTTTTTTCAGATGGAAAGGCGGTATTCATTGCCTTGGACTTGGATGATCCGAGGATTTACTATATTGAGCTGGTTCAGATACGCATTACTTTTCTATTTCAAGATGCTTGGAGTTGGTCTTTCGCCGGATAAATTTACCTTCCCGTATGTTATTAAAGCTTGTTGTGGTTTACCAGCTTTACAAGTGGGTAGACTGATTCACGAGAAAATTCGTGGGATGGGCTTGGAGGAGGACGTCTTTGTGGGTAGTGCATTGATAAAAATGTATGCGGATAATGACTCTATAGAAGAGGCACGTAATGTGTTTGATAAAATGATTGAGAGAGATATTGTTTTGTGGAATGTGATGATTAGTGGGTATGTCACAAATGGGGATTCAGGAAAGGCACTTGGATTATTTGAAAAAATGAGGGAAACTGGAACTGAACTAAATTCAGGGAGCTTTGTTACTGTCTTGTCTGTTTGTGCTTCTGAGGCAAATGTTGAATATGGTTCGCAGCTACATGGTCTTGCTATTAGATGTGGACTCGAGTTAGATGCATCAGTGGCTAACACAATTGTAGCTATGTATTCTAAATGCCAACGCTTGGGCGATGCCCATAAATTTTTTGGTGCCATGCCTCAAAATGATTTAGTAACATGGAATTGTATGATATCAGGATGTGTCCAAAATGGTTTCAATGAAGAGGCTTTAGATTTATTTAATAACATGCTGTCAGCTGGTGTAAAACCTGATTCAATCACTTTTGCAAGTTTCCTTCCTTCTGTTTGTGAAACAATTGGTTGGAAGCAAGGAAAAGAGGTTCACGGATATATAATAAGAAATGGAGTGAATTTGGATGTGTTCTTGAAAAGTGCTCTCATAGATTTGTATTTTAAATGCAGGGATGTGGATAAGGCACAGAAAGTATTTGATACAACACTGTTGATGGATGTGGTTATTTATAGTGCTATGATTTCTGGTTATGTATTAAATGGAATGAGCCCTGATGCTTTAGACATGTTTCGCTCTATGATAAGTGCTAATGTAAAGCCCAATTCAGTGACACTGGCTGGAGTTTTACCAGCCTGTGCCTCTTTGGTGGCATTGAGATTGGGCAAGGAACTGCATTGTTACACTATCAAGAATGGATTTGAAGGAAAATGTTATGTGGGAAGCGCTCTAATCGATATGTATGCCAAATGTGGCAGAGTGGAAACAGGCTATTGTGTTTTCAAGAAAATACATGAAAAGGATTCTGTTCTATGGAACACAATGATCACAAGTTTTTCTCAGAATGGGCAACCTGAGGAGGCTATTCACCTTTTCCGGCTAATGGGATCAGCTGGAGCAGTACATGACTGTGTTACAATTTCTGCTGGTCTTTCATCATGTGCGAATCTACCTGCACTTCTTTATGGAAAAGAAATTCACGGGTTCATAATGAAATGCTCATTAAGGTCAGACTTATTTGCTGAAAGTGCCCTAATCGACATGTATGGGAAATGTGGAGACTTGGGTTTGGCTCGCCGAGTGTTTGAATCAATGGAAACAAAGAATGAGGTTTCATGGAACAGCATGATTGCTGCTTATGGAGCCCATGGCATGGCTAAGGAGGCTTTCAAGCTGTTTCACAAAATGGAAGAAGCAGGCATTAAGCTCGATCATGTTACCTTTCTTGTACTGATATCTGCCTGTGGTCATTCTGGCATAATTGATGATGGATTAAGATACTTTCATCTGATGACTGATGTATATGGAATCGAGGCTCGAATGGAGCACTATGCTTGCATGGTTGATCTGTTTGGTAGAGCTGGACGGTTGGATGATGCATTTTGCTTCATACGAAGCATGCCATTTGAGGCGGATGCTGGAATTTGGGGTGCTTTGCTCGGAGCTTGTCGGGTCCATCATAATGTGGAACTTGCTGAGCTTGCCTCAAGACAGCTTTTTAAGCTGGATCCACAAAATTCTGGATACTATATGTTGATGTCTAATATCAGTGCAGTAGCAGGACGGTGGAATAATGTTTTAAAAGTGCGAAGTTTGATGCAGAAGAGAGGGGTACAGAAAATACCAGGTATTAGCTGTATTGAGATCAATCGCACCAATCAGATGTTTGTTGCAGCAGATCGACAACATCCGGAGTCTGCACAGATTTATTTGTTGTTGAAGTGTCTCTATTTGGAACTACAGGAAGAAGGCTATGTTCCGCAGTTGGACATTCCCTTGCACCCAATGTGTACAGATTCCCAGAACCATGTTAGTCCTACCCTTCCCATTTCCAATTTCCTATGAAACTATTGGTTTCAAGTTTGCTTGCTATAATTTTGCATCAAATGAAATCGTGTGAGCAACAAAAAAAACATGAATATTTATTCTTTTTCTTGTAGGTAGCAGCTGATGATGGTTGACTGAAATGAGGACGAATATTTGGCAAGGCTTCATAAATATGTACCTGGAATCATGGGACAAGGTGTCCATTTCAGATACACTTGGTAAGCTTCCACTGTGTTCATGTTTTTATTTGTGTAAATTTTGTTCATCATTATCTGATGAATTCAAGACTACTACTTTAAATGTCCTAGTGTTGTCTAATTGCTATTTTGTTAGTAAGAAAGGGAGAGGCATCGAAGTTTGTAGAGTGAAGCAAAACCCAATTGAAGAACAATCATTTCTGGACATAAATATTGTGCTGAGCCACGGCAGATAGTCTCCCTTAAACTGTACAGTTCTGGCTTCTTATTATTGTTTTATGGCCTATATTTTGTCAAACCAAATTGCCTGAATGATTTGGTTATCAGAATCAAACTAAATGTAGATAGCCCTGCTAATTACAGAAGGGAGAGCAAGGCTGCTTCAACTAATTCAGTTCTCAGCGTAGATTTCATGCATAATCATACAAAAGAAGTGAGTATAAAGGGCTGTACTCAAAGCAGACAAACATGCATGTTGGAGTTCCTCTTGTAAGTTGTTCATATGAAGCAGATACCCCTCTGAGAAGTTACTCTTGTTAATCTTTCTTTTCTTCCCCATTTGTATCTATCCACTAGGGATTCATTGTTACTATATTGATGGGATATGAAGTTTTCCATTGTTAAAAAATGTTTGATGAAAACTCACTTTCCGACTCAAGTTTCAGTTGGTGATCATAGTCTGAAAAGCAAACTAATCTCTACTACTTGTTAGTTGCAGGACTGCTACGATGATTATAATATCTTAAACAGTTGGATTTCATCAGGGGCTTGAATTAGCTATACTCGTCTGAAAATCTGGAACCGGAAGCACTGCCTGCATCTGATATATATACCGATACAATTAGCAAATTATGCAGAGGTAAAGAGGCTCCATTTGCCATGGATAGGCTCTCTATACATTTTCATAGTAGGTCTAAACCCTTGGCTGACTAGCCACATTGGTATCTGTTTGCTTCTGTTGATACGTAGATAGGACCGCATAGCATACAAGTTGTAACCGATTATTTTCTCATTGGCTACCTCAGCCTCCTGTGTAATTATCTCTTCAACTCTTCTTTGGTAAAGTAAGCGCATTCATTGAACAGAGAAAGATGGAGATCACTATCCAATGCTCCGATGAGTTGCTTTGAAGCTTTTGCCTTTCCCAGGTCCCACCTAATCATAAACTTTCCCTGGTATGTTTGCCCCATTACAAACAGCCAGTGTTACAGTATGGGACTCAGATTGTTGTAGACACCATGTCAATCATCTTTTCTGTAGAACCATAAGCTTTATCTTTGGCCGTATCTGTGAGGTCAATGCCTTTGTTTCAAGGGGAGGGATTTGGTTGTGCCCTCCATTGAAGGCAACCATCAGAGAGTACAGAAAAGTAATTTGCACAGTATATTTGACAATGTTTTGGTGCTTCACAACAATGCAACCAATCATGGGTGGACCTGATTTCCACCTAATTCCACAAAGAAAGACTAAGCAGCTTCCCATCTCTGTAAGGACTGAACCCTCTTTGGAATGTACCATAATAGGAGGCGCAAGTACTGATTTTTTACACCATTAACAGAGAAAAAACCAAATATCCTTCATATCTTGTTGGTGGGGAACTGTAGAAAAGATCCAAGTTTTTAACTCCTATTGCGTTGTCTTAGTGGGTCCTTGGAAATGCTAGTTGTTGTAGTAAAGGAAGCACCCTTGCCCTCTCTGGACACTCATCATGATCTGATTGTAATAGAACCTTATGAAATTCTACTCAGTTTTCTCTCTCTAGGGTCAATTTTCTATAAGTTTAGATGCAACAATGTCAAATCTCACTCTCAAACCAATATCAACCACATGACAGATGCACCTTTTGGACTTTTTAGAAGTATTTAAGAATTGAGTAAAGTCTGGTTCCCTCTCTTTTTAATGGATTTAAAAGAAGGTGGCGGCATATGAGTTGGGTGGTGAATCTTATCTTCTTCCATCTTCAAATTAAACTTTGCTGATAGATGGGTCATGATGTTTGAAAGTGCCCTCCAAATGAACCAAAGCCATAACCGATGCACTAGATGTTTGGAATCATCTAAGAACCATCATTTCTTGACACTTTCCAGGTCAGGCATACCAAAATTTTGTCAACACCCTTGGGTCTCCGTTGGTTTGAGGCCATCTCCATGGACTACTGTCAGGGAAGACACCTCTGCAAGGGAACAAATGGGTACAAGCTGGTTGCATTCTTTAGAAGGCTGAGGCTCCACATGGGCATCCTTGAAGAGACCAAAGACAGCTTTGTATGCGCTTGACGATAATGCATGCCTAGACTAACTAAAACTGATTCAGGAATTTACACAAACAGTAAGCAAGCACTAGCTTCTGTATTTCCTTCCAGAGACAATTGGGTCAAGCTGTACTGTGAGATGAGAAGCAGCAGCAAGTGGAGGAGAAAGATTATAAAAAGCAAGCATAATGACATTAATGATTTAAACCTTCCACTTGTATTTACCATGATGGATGAGGAAGATTTCATTTAAACAATATGGGAATGAGTGGACCCTTGGCACTTCTCTGCCGCTTCTTTTCATACTAGTAAAACAAGAGAGAGAATATAAACAGTGGAATATCATGAATTCTTTTCAGAATGAGTACAAATCTTTCAAAAGGAGTCCTTAAAACAAGGCCAGCCATAAAAAAAAAAAATGAAAACAAATTACAGAATTAAATCCAGAACGATAACACCATACTTGAAATCTGAATCCTTCCGCCGTTGATTCAAAGCTGGAGCAAACTTTCTATAGAAGATACAAAAAGATGATCTTCACCAAGAAAGAAAGATGTTTTCTGTCGAAGAACAATTTTTCTTGGATGAGGAGGATCTGATTAATGGTTTTCGTTTTCGTTTTCTGTTTTTAATTTGATAAAAGAGCATAAAAGAGAGAAGAAGAGGTATAGAGAGAATCTCAAGAGGAAAGGAAGAAAGGCGGGAATGAGTGAAGAAGAGCCGACAAGACTGACGTGACACTTTGAAAGACAATACCAATGACGTGTCAAATGACGTCATTGTGATCTGACAGCTCAGCATGTACATCCATCAACTTGACGTGATTCACTAATCACCCCAGCCCTGAAAACTCCTCCGCCTCTTCCTTCTTCCTCGCTGCAGCTTTTCTCCTAGCTTCCTTCGTCTTTCTCTACCCGCTTCGCCCCTTCTTCGTTCCCTGCTTCAAGTTTCAGGCATGAACTGTTGAACCCACTTTTTTAACAGTCCGAGGTGAAAAGAAAACAGAAGCAAATATCTTAAAAGAATCACCCCTCTGATGCTCCGTTGATTCATGGCTTTTTGTGTTGTACCCATCAAACTCAGGGAGATGCACTGTCTAAATGTTTTCATTGAGATTACCGGACTTGCGTTCGGCAAGCTTTCAAGTACTGATTTTCATACTTGAAATGGGTTTTGTCATCTGAAACTGTCTGGATTAAACCATCACGGATTTGCATTGGAAAACCTGATCTTTCTACTTTCAGCCAAACTCAGACTGGATTTTCTACTAGATGATGCTGAGGTTTATAAAGATGTTTGATGATTGGCCTCACTGAGTGTCATCAGTAAACTTGGTTCAGTGAACCCCTGTAGTTAAGAAGGTTTGGGACAGTAAAGAGTGTTATGTGATGAAAGAGCCGAACCCAGGAATGCCATTGCAACCTTTTGAACAGTTCTTCTTCTTCTCTCTCTTTCTGCGTCTTTTGCCCTCTCCGGTCTGTAATCTACTGGAGCTTGTTCTCAAAGGGAGAGACAAGGGTGTCTGATAAACACGTGGGTGAGCACGATTAGCATCTGAATCGGGCCCAGTCACGTCCCATCAATGTCAAATCAACGCTCACCTTTAAAAGCACAGATTTCTGCGCGGGGATCTCTCACCTCACCGTGGAGCAGTTTTATTTTTTTTGACATTGTTCAGCCTTAGGGCAATAAAGGGTGATGGGACACGGATGGGTTGAAATTTTTTGCTTTTTGTGTCCGTTTCTACTCATTTCAGTGAAGAAATTTTATCGACGGCCCTGATTGCAATCATGCCTCGAATCCCATATGTTTTGCCAGAAATGGTGGGATTCAAACGTGAAAGGAAGAACTGAGCAACTGCAACGAGGCAAGGACAGATTGGTGGGTCTGTTGTTTCCTGATCTACAATTACTCGGGTGATTTATAACTTTAACCAATCTTCTGGAGCCAAAGTATCTCGACATTATCTTAATAAAAGATACAGGTAGATTAGGGTTTTCTTTTGGCATATGATGGCACTTAGGGAGAAGAGAAGATTACCTTTCAATATATGTTTTTTAGTCAGTTATGCGCCATGAATTGTTTTTTTCTTTTTCCTGAAAGAGCATTCCTAGTATTATATCATTTTAGGGTAGGTAGAAATTTTGAGTCATTTTTAAAGGAAGAGTAGGATTGCTAAAACTGCAAACTTCTCTTATTTAAGAACAGGATCGGAAATTTAAATGATCTTGACGTACAAATAAAGAGAACTGCAATGGACTAAATGCCTAATCTTATCTTTGTTTTTCTCCTTGTAACATCTATTGCAACTCTGTTAAGACAAAGAGATCCTTATTTGGCTTAGAAACTTGATATCTTATTAGAACAAGCCTGAGCTTTTCCTTTCTTCTGAAATGGGACCTTGTTCAGGAAAAACAGTTATAAACAATCTCGAGAAGAGACTTGAGAAGCCCTCCTAGGCGTGTAGAAAATCAATTCCACTAGCCTAAACAAAACAAAGTCTTATGCACCCTTTCAAAGACAAAACTCAGCAGCCAGAAACATCTCGTAAAGCCACTGCTCCCCCCCACACCTTGAAAGATTTCAGTTTCTTACAACTCAACTAAAGGAAAATCATCAAAAACCTTGTCTCTTATGCACCCTTTCAAAGACAACTCAGCAGCCAGAAACAAGTCTTGATAAGACATTCACAGATAAAACAACCCATATAAGCCAAAGCAACTTCAACCAAGAAAGTTCCACAAAATGCTACAAGAAGTATGTTAAAATTCTTTCACTATTCTCATCTTTAAATGGACCAAGAAAGAAAGCTTAAGGACCAGTAGAAAGGCAAGTGCTAATAGTAAAGCACAGTTAGTAGCAAAACATAAGCTCTCTCAATAGATTCAGTAAACGAATAGTCAGTGAAGTCCATAAGATGATAAAAAAAAATAGAGTTTTCAAACAGATCAAAAAAATTAGAGTTTCATGTAGTGTCAAATTGTTTGATGCAAACTGGGATGAAAATACAAAGAGGGTTTGTTGGTTTAGTCTTCTAACAAAAATCCAGGTTAAAACAAGAGTCAAATCTCAATAATCCCAGCATCATACCTACAGTTTTCTTTGCTTTCATTTGTTCAACAGAAACCAGATAGTACTGCCTCTTAGAAGACAAAGTAATAATAAACCTTCTCAGCCAAATTAAGGCCAAGCAAAGTGAAGATGATCACATGAAAATTTGAACTACTGAACCAAGGTGATGGAGATGATCACTACCTATGCACCTGGAAATGCTTTGCGAAAACAATTAAAAGATTTGCAGAAATAACGGATTTTTTAGTCCTACGTACAGTACTTACAAAGGAGAAGACATCGGCTTTATTGTAGTGTACGTACTGTCACACCTTATCATCCATCAATGGAGCCAGAGAGGGCCTGATGATCCAAACATTCAAACTGCTTGATTGCACTCAGTTTTTAATAATAAATACACTTATAACTACTTCAGTCTTGAACCAGGAGACCATTTTCAAATAAAAAAACACCCATGAGACCCTCTGTTCCTTGATATTCATGAACCGTTCAATCCCAACATTGAAGCCAACCTATTACTCAGCCACACAGCAAAGCCCTTCTCTCGGAGTAAGCTGGGGAAGCTGAGAATCAAGTTACAGTTAAAAGGGAAATGAAGCAGATAAAGAAATAAGCAGCAGCTGATTAGTCCTTTTCAACTGTGAAATATTCTTTGCCTGCAACGAAATCCTGAACTTAACAAAGATTTTGATACAACGGTTCTGATAAGCTCTTCAAGAGAAAGTATGAAAAGATCACATACTTTCAGCAAAACTGCTAAAATTTAAAGTACAAACTACTGAACATATTTATTATCCATCAGTAACCATCAAAGAAGATAAGCTCGCTGAGGAAACTTTGTAAAGATTTAGAGAAGCGTTTTGTTAGCTTTCTCTCCGAGAAAAGCACGAAAAGATCACCAACTTCCAGCACAAACTGCTTAAGAGTGATAGAAGAAGAGACTGAACATATTTTTCATTCATCAGTAACCATCAAACAAGATTTACAATGATTACCAGTAGAGGGATTCGGGATGCAGAGAGATTGATATTTGATATTAGAAAGCAAAAAAGGGGGAAACCAGTACTTCACCATTTCCAGAAATGAAGTTTGACAAGACAGATGAAAGCAGCAACCAGAGGTCTTTTAACATTAAGAACTACCAGTCTACCACAAAACATCAATTGAGCACAGACAAGGGAATCATCGAGGCACGTGTATCGGTGCTTGTCATGACGACGCTCTCTTCGCTCTCCGCTGACGGAACACGATGCCCATGACGGGACTGACTGCCACTCGTTGCATTCAGATCAGTCACATGCACGTGTGAGATGATTGAGGAGCTAGGTGGCGCCGGCACTGGCGGAGGGTTCTGCGGCGGCCGCTTCCGCTTCTTCTTCTCGTAGGCGATGCCCCTGGCTTTCGCTTGTTGGTCCCGGACCTCCCTGAGGAAGAGACGGACGGCGCGGGCGCCGAACGGGTTGGCCTCTGGTGGGCCGCCGTTTTCCTCGAAGGCAGCGCGCAGGCGGCCGATGAGGGCATCGAGGCTACCCCAGGCTTGTCGAAGAGGACAAGGGCAGGGGGCAGGCGGGTGGGGATGGCCGAAGAAGGGGCAAGCGGGGCTGTGGACCTTAGTCTTCCCGAACTGGTCCAGGTAGCGGAGGAATTCCAGCACATGAGCACCGCTACATCGCGAAAGAGCCAGCGGCGGACGGTGGTTCTTGAGATACTGACCGAACGTGTTCCAATCTCGACGCTTCTGGGACTCGTACCTGCTCGGTGGCATCTGGGTCACGGCATTAGTTTCCATCATCGAACTCCCAGAACTGTTATTACCCCTAGAACCGGAATTAGCAGCAGCTGAGGCGGCGGCAACTGCAGCGGACATTCTCTCAATGTCGAAGGAGGACTGTTGCCGCACCAAATAACCCTGGCGATTGCTTAAACCAGCGAAGAGCTCAAGTAGGTATCTGGGGAAGAGTTTCCTGCACTAGGAACACACACCAGATAGTGAGTTCCGAGCTTCTAGGTTTTGCTGTTATGGATTTGATAGGCAAGCAACGAAAACAAAAATTGGGTTAAGGTTACTTTTTACAGTTAATCAATTTTGACATTGATCCTACACGCATACATGTAAATGGAAAAAATGTTTTTTCTTTGGAAACTTTCTTGTCTGTAATCTTTCTCAAAATAGGCTCTTTCCCCAACTACTACTATTACTGCTCTGGTATCAGAAAAACCGAAACACGGCTTCTTCTCCTTTTCATGGACCTCTGCTAGCTCTACTTAAAATCCATGTCGCAAACACAAGATATTATAACCATGGAAGCAAAAATCACCAGAAACCACAGAAAAAAGTTTCTTAAAGGAACAAAGCTGCAAATGATTAAGATAGTATAGAAACAAGCAAAAACCCAGCTCACTCCTAAAACACAAGCAAGTCCAGAAAATATTAAGAAGAAGAAAAAGGAGAAGAGGTGAACGAATTCAGATTATGTCCAGAAAGCTCTGAGCTCAGAGAGAGAGAGAGAAAGACAGCAAACGAAGGTAAAACTTGGGGGCCGGATAGCAGATGGGTCGGAGAAGAAGGTATGGAAGAGATAAAAAAGGGGGAGAGGGGCTATATAAAAACTGAGCAAAGTGAGAGGGGAGAAAGAAAGGAGACAATGGTGGACCCACTTGTAGACATCCACCTCTTGGAAGTGATGGCAATCTGACCATTCCTTCAAATACGTCCTTTCACCAAAAAGAAAATTTCACCTGCTCCCTCCTGCGCCCATTATTGATAATCCCCTTCATTTTCTTCTTCTCATCTTCCCAAGTCAATCCGTCGGCCACCAACAACAAAGCATCCAATGAAGCAAAACCCAGTTTCTTTCAACCCATCAGCAGGGCCACTGCGACTGTTCAACATGGCTCATCTTTCGTCAGTAAAGAATTAATCGCGCTTACTGTCGGATCATGTTGTAAATCGGTTTTTTCCTCATCTCTTCTGGGTAGACTTAACTGTTTTTTTTTTTTTTTTTTTTGGGTTGGAAGTAATTATTTTTTGGAGCAGGAAGATCCACTACTGATTCTTTAATATCTCAGATTTTCAGGGGGGCTTTACATGATCTGATGTTTCTTCCAAGTTTATATCTAAAAACACCGTTTGCCGTACCAGGGAATAAATATGATGTTACAGGGAAAAACTGCTTTAGTTACAGAAGGCAGAGAGAACATTGAAAGCAGGAATAAGAAAAACTGAAAAAGATTAGCCTCCGCAACAATCAATCACAGGACCAGTTATGCGGCCTCAATTATTAAAGAGACAAAGGAAAATTCATGACAGGTAAAGAGAATACAAGGTATCAGAAGATGATAATGGTGACAGTAATCCTTTTGTGGAGTGTGTGGCGAAAGATTTGTAGCCTTTATTTGGCAGCAAACAAAGGCTGAATAAGGCCAAGAGACTGCTCACTGCTCAGGGAAAACAAAAAACAAAAAAAATCCCTGGCAGATTTAACTAGTGGGTCAGCCAAATCCCAGTTTGCCTGTGGGTCTGGAATTTGGTGAATTGGGAAATTGTTGAGGTTTATCATCTGTAAATGATTGAAGCATGTGTTGTTGTCTTCTTTTAGCAGATCTTGAAACAGTTTTTAAGTAGTATGGCCAGTATACCTTGCTAATATCTACCCATCACTTCTCTTTAGCATCACAGGTTATCTACTGTATAATCTACGATCTTTGTCTGTGTCTCATTTGATAACGCCGTTAAAACAATCTAAACCAGAAGGGCTTAATGATAGTGTTTGATGGGATCCCACTGGGTCATGGCTTCAAAGTTCCCATGAAAGAAAACAATGGAACCTTGGGAAAGGTCATTCGATGATTCTTGAAGGATTAAAAGTCATGGAAGCGCCAAATGATCTATTCATTTTGTCTCTTACAATTAGAAAAGAATAATCCCCAATCTCATTTTCTCCAAATCGGTAAACTTCTTTATATTTGGCTTCATGGTTCTGAAGAGGTATAATAAGCTTATCACTTTCACTGATGATTTTAGTTGATATATTTGGGAGTGGGAAGCTAGAACTTAACTTCAAGTGGTGGCATCGATATCCAACTAATCGTTGTTAGACACGTTTTGGATTTGACTATTTCTTTTAGGAAGTGGTCTCCTTAGACATAAGGTAAAGTGGACAGTTGTAATTTCTCCTCTTTCGATAAGAAAAAGGGAATTTATGTTTATAGAACTAGTATAGCAGAGAGCATGTGACTTTCCATAAGAGAGCCTCTGAATACTGTTCTTTTGGAAATTGATTGCCATGCCCGGAGGTAAGCGAATGTTCGTGTTTTCGATTAAAGATTATGAATTTCATATTGTATTTAGAAATTCAACTTTAGTCTTACAATCTCAGCTTAGTTCATTAAAAGTTGACAACATTTTTATGACATTAGATAAAAAAAATTCATAGAAAGCAATCCATCTATAAGAAGATATACATTTCCTTTGGAATCTTTATTAATCAGACAAGTTAAATGACTTGCAAAAGTGGCACTTGTCCACATTATTTAGAGGTGAAAATCCTATATGCAACTTGGCTACATCACATAAATAGAAGCTTATAGGCACATCTAATCCTATAACCAAAAAGCTGATTATGTCTAGAGATGTAGAATTTCATGAAGCAAATCATTAAAGATGGGGTACTAAAGAAGAACAAAATCAAAGTATTATATGACTATTTTATGTATGATGATGAAAAAGAAGTTTTGAAGAACATTTAAATTAAAGACAGTAGAGATTAGAGTTCTCTTTTAAGTCCAATTCATTCTATAGGTTGTGCAAGTTGTAAATATTCTACGAAGATGAACAATCATTTTTAAATATATATGACAAGAAAATAGATTTCTGCAAATAAATATTTTTATCAAAGAATTTAAATTCACTGGTGGAAATACTTCTCCTAGTGAATTTTTTCAATTCTCTGAGAGGAAAGGCACTTTTTCAGTGAATTTTTAAAGTCGTTGGGAAAGGTGTTGCTAATTTAAATTAAACATATAACAATGTTTTCTTCTTTTATAAACATAAATTATTATTAATATAAATTAATTAATGAATTAAGTTATTATACTTATATATAATAATTTTGATAAAAAAAAGTTTAATTTGTTGTGTGCTAACTTAAAAATAAAAAATATAAGAAATTAATAAATAAGGTAACTTTGTCTTCTTTTTGTTTTTGAGCTTTGTTTAACTTTTCACTCTTCTGTCTTTGCTTCCATAAGTTTAATTTTTTTTCTTGCTTATGTTTATTGAATCTCTTATTCTCTTATATTTCAAATTTTTAATCGGTATGAAGGAGTACTTATATGTAGCCTCCTCCTCTTTTCTAGAGAACTCTATCATCACCTGTATTTCCTTCTTTATTTTTCTTCTTCCGTTGGGGTTGTCTGTCCTTCTCTTAATAGATAAAGCTCCCTTCCTAAAAAAGAAGAGGTGAGACAATTGAAGCATCCACCCTCCTCATGCTTCTTCTTTCTTTATTGTTTTCCATCTTAGTGCACAACAAATATGTAGATACGAAAAAATGCTCCTTTGTGTCACATTGACTATTAATTAGGTAAATTTCATTATAATATGCTTTTTAATTTTTTTAATAAATTTATTTTCCTAATTAATTTTATATACTTTTCAATGTTTTTCTGTATAATCATTTTTTCCTTTTTTATTCTCTTCTTCTATCTTATGTTTTCTTTTAATTTTCTACTTAATCAATTTGTCTTTTACTCTTTTTTATTTTTTTTCTATTTACTTATATGTGTGTGCATATATGTATGTTTGCATGTATATAAATAAAATTTGATTTGATAACATAAATATAAATTATGCAAAATATTATTTATTAATAAAATAATATATTATAATTAAAATAAAATAAATAGTTTAATTATAAATCTATTAGTATTTTTAATTATATAATAAAAAATTCATATGATTATGATGTAAATTAGTAATGGTAAATAATTATGAACTTTCTAAGCAAATTAATTAAATAATTATAAAATAATGTGCTTATTTTTATAATAATCAGCAAATAATATATAATAATTTTTTATTCAAAATAAAATAATATATACTCGTAAAATAAATAAATTATAAAATGTTAAATTTACTAATTTTAAAATATTTGTAATTTAAGTAATTAATAAAATTACACATAATTAACCTATAAGCTAAATTTTATCCATAAATATTTCTAATATCAATTAAAAAAAATTATTTATAAAACATAAAAAAATTATTTATAAAAACAAAATTAATGGTAAAAACAAAGAGAAGAGGAAGGAGAGAGAAGAAGAAGGAAAAGGAGGGAAGGAAGGAAAATAGAGTAGAAAGGATTCCACTTGTGAGAGTTGAAATTTTAGATTCCTTCGTTTTGTGAAGGAACTAGGTATTCTACTTTTCTTGGTGAGGAAAATTCCGTTCCAACTTTCGCGTGCACTAAAACAATTTTATTACTTAAGCGAGTGTAATTCACATTCCATTTTAAACTTTCCAAGCGCATGTATAATTGTATTGGGGATCATTTTCATGGATTCCTGACCAAGACACGGGGTTTGTTTGGAACCCGATAGAAAAGAAAAGAAAATAAGAATTTGACCATTATTATTCTAAAAAATAGTTAGTAAAAAAAATATTTAATTATTATCTGGATTTTATTAGCTATTTTTAAAAATAATAATAATCAAATTATCGTTTCTTTCTCTTTTCTTTCCAAACTGAGCCTTAGGGACCCGATTTTGGTACTGTGAAACCCTGCTTGGGTCGTCTGAATCTAAAGGCTGGACTTGGATGAGTGGGGAGCTTGCCTAATATACAAGGGATGATTTTCCTCTCCCTTTTTTCTTAAATGTTCTTGTCACAGGCCAAGCTTTTGGCCGGACAGATACAACAGAATTCTCTTATCTCTCTTTCCTTTCTTTGTAGCAAACCAAAACCATTTCCCGTTTTGTGTCAAGAACATTCTCATTTGTAACAAACCCTCACATACAACACTTCTCACTCCTATGCTAAAAACTGAACTCTCTGAAAGCTTACTGAGATGGTAAGCTTTCCTCATTTTGTGTTCTTCATTTCTCCTTCTCTTCCTTCTGTTTCTTGTTACGAATGTGTGCAAGATTGCGGAGCTCCTCGAACGCGTGCATGGTCTCTGCATCAAATCCTCCAGCAAACTACAAAGCCCAAAGAACAAACAAGTCCATCAAGCCACTACTAGTACAGGACAATGCTATGAGACTTTGATGAAGGAACAGAAGCAGGCTACGTTAAGAGCTACTTTGGAGGAAACTCTAGTTTGGTTAAGATGCCAGGTTTTATAATGAAAAAGCCTCAAATCATGTCTAAGTTGGGACTGCCATGGATTCGTCCCGACCATGATTTCATGAATCAATTGGGTCAACCCCGATTTGGGAAGGTGACGAGCCAAGTCAGGGGAGTGGACTTGCCCTTGAGTCCAGCTTCTGAACTTAGGAAATCCCATCCCAAGTACGAGACACAATGCCAGTCCCAACTCCTTTTGGCCTGGTAACATATCAAAACCAGCTTAAGCTCATGAAGAAGTGGGATTATGCACTGCTAAGGGAACTATCTTGACATGTACCTGGTGAATTCTGAAAGCAAATCTCACTCCTTGAAGTAGCATATACTCTAACGCAGGATCATTGTCAGATGCTCCCATAGATTGGAGCTCCAAGGCCACCCTTTTTATGTACTTCTTTGCCAGCTTAACAGAGGCAAATTTAATCTGAAACCATTAGAAACAAATTTAAAAAGATGAAGTAACAATAATATTCCAGTGTTACTTCACGAATATGAAGCTGAGATGTAAAGCTATTTCAATACAAATATGAGCACCTTGCTGATGATCCCTGTGTCAAGCATCCAGTTATATGGAATCTGAAACTCTTTGCAGTGACGCATCAGCCCATCCCTTGTTCTGAGAATGTTGTAAACGCTTCTCTCCATCCTGACATTGAAATTTTGTTACTGTTTAGTAGCTTTAGGAAAAGAAGAACATACACAAAACACAGTTTGTGGAGGATTAGCTTGCTTCCAAGACTTGATTAGCCCGAAATCCATAAATCTAGATTCACGGATCATTTAGGCACAGAAAGAAACAAAGATAAAAAAAATTTACTTTTCAGAAATTGAAACCATCTTCTTTAATGCAACGTCTGTCGGAGGACGGTGGTCATCTTCATAACGCGAAACTTCACCTTCCAACCTCTTCAAATCACGGTATGCAAATGCTGCTTCACGTAAAATATCAGCTTTTTTCTCTGGCCAATCGAAGTGCTTCAGCACTGCCCTCTCATCCACCTTCGCAGCACAGAAAAGCAAGTATAAATTTCTCTTTTTCATATCGTTACCCAACTGCCACAACCCTGGAGAAAAGATTAAGAAATTCAAACACGAACAAGAAAACAAAGTTCGTCGTCGAGCCACTTCACGAATGCAACAACGTCTTCAATATCTCGAAATATCGCATTATTGACCTCTTTTATCAATGAATTCACGAACTCCCCCTGCGTTTCTACATCAGCTTTTATCTGAAGATGCAAACCGAAATGGTAAGAATTATCCATGTTGGATGAAATTAATAAAGTTAAAAAAATGGAGTTTTTACTTACAGCAAGCAAATGAGATGACCGGTTCTCAATCTCACCGATCATACTGCATTTAGCATTTGCAACGTCTGTGGCATCACAAATTCCACCAGATGAGGACTCCTTTCTGGATTCCCTTTTCATTAATGAATGATAAAATTCGACGACTTGTGGAACCCGTTGCATCACACTTGCATTTCTCATTGAAAAATTGGGAGGAGGAGGCGGTGGTGGTGGCGGCGGCGGCTGTGGGGCCGGAACAGTGGTCGCCCCGTCTTCCTTTGGTGCAGAAGAAACTGAGTCTGAAGGTCTTGGAGGAGGGTTGGCAATGCGTCGTGCTCGCTTTTCGACTTCCTGAGCTGTAATCTTGTTATTGTCAAGTCTGTTATTGAAGAATCTTGGACTCCGAACAACACCCAGCTCGTATTTTTGAGCAGTTAACAGGTGTCTGTTGCTAATACCTGAATTTCTTTCTTCACGTTCACCATCATTTTGACAAATGAAACCATCAGATTGTCTTCTCGTGCTCAATACAAAATCTTCTGTTGAGGTGTTGGAACCACTAATTGAATGTCTTCTTTGCGGACTTGCTTCATGGGTTAGCGACCAATCTTTATCCAGGAGAACTTGACATTCTAAATTTTGATATTCTGCATCATTTTTAGTCAGATCCCTCAACCTTTTAGTGGAATCTGCCCTCTTTGAACTACCAAATTCTGTGGATTCCGGTTTCAGAGCCTGACAAAGTGGTCTTCCATGATCATTAGTATCATCGATGTGTCTGTTTTCCCCACCGAGAGATTTTGGACAGAAATCCTCGTCCGAATCTATTGAAGAATGCTTTGAATGATTTTCGGAGTTCCTGAGTTCATTCCTTAAACATGAATTGACCCACCTCAAGTATACAAGTTCCTCTACCTCAGTTAACCGGCTCATCTGCAGACCCTCAACTTGCTTGCACAGGTTCTCATTCTTGTGTCTCAAAATTGTTGCCTCTGCTTCGACCTTCGCCAAAACATCATTCTGCGTGCAAATTTTAAAGGTAAAACTTAAAAAGGCGAAAAGACTAAGTATGATTATTTGTCGTATAATGATCAATGCAAGCTTAATCTGTATAATAATTGAAAATTTTACCTTAGACATCCTAGCAAGAACTGTGACCTGGGACTCAGCTGAAGATAGTCTGCAAGCAAGACTTCTCTTTTGAAGTTGAAGCTCCTTATTCACACGCCGTAATTCAACCACTTCCATTTCCAATTCTTTTAAAGAGGAGACATTGTTCTTATAATGCGCTGGCGGATGCTCATTGTCCCGATGTTCTCCAATTGAAGCTAAAGAAGCTATTTGTTCAGAGATATTTGACTTCTCAGTTTCTAATAGTCTAACTTTCTGAATCAAGCTCTCATTCTCTTTGCCCTTCAAATCAAGTTCCGCCTCAAGTTCTGGAACTCTTTTACTTTCCTTGTATTCCCAGAGCTCTGCCTGAAACTTTAACTCCCTTTCCTTAGATTCTTGTAACAAGCTTCGTACATGATCTAACTCAAGAAACAAGTCACGCAAGCTTTTGGTCCTATGGCACTTCGAAGTCTGTGGATGAACTGGGGCTGAATTTGTTGAACAGGGAAAATCACCGACAAGGGAGCGTTTGACCCGGCAAAGCTTCTGGTTGGCAATGTCAGAGCTTGTGAGAGGCAACTTCTTCCCTGGAACCAAAGATATAGGTTTGAGTTTTCTGTCTGTGGTGAATCCTCTGACAATATTTGCGCCCCATGTCGAATTAGGCTTTGGCTTCAGCGGATTCCCGTTAGCTCTACTGTTTGCTTTCATGGACTGGTTTTGGTCCGAGAACTTATACAGTTTTGGTCGATTCAACACATACAGATCTTGCCTCATTGGATTTGAAAGAATACTCTAAAAGAGTGGAACTTTTTCAAGAAGAATAACTCAGCCTCGGTGATGTTAAACCTCAGGGTAATTAATTAAAGAAGCCTCTGAAAACAGTACGAGGCGATGGTATGTATCAATGAGCGTGAGAATCCGTTAGTGGATTAGTACAGCTCGAGCAATGAAACCAACACGAACCACCTGATACGGAAAGTGAGACAAACCAGTTTCAGAGAATTATTGTTGATCAGCTCAAACTCTACGGTCATTGAAACATTTAGGAAGACAGAGCCTTGAAACCTATCAACGAAGCTCCAAAACAGACAACTACAGTAGAGAACGACGGATTTCAAGCTTTAAAAGAGAATAACATGGAAAATAGGGAGAGTGGAAAACCACAAGGAAGATCGATTTTTTGAAATTTCGAACCTCCACAGGCGCTCGAAGCATCACAAGGCATTTGAATAGTAGTGGACTTCAGACAAATTTGAACTACAAAAGCACTAAATCCAAGGGGTCTGGCGTCGGGAGAAGTGAAGAAGAGAGTTTTCTGCAAGAAAAAGTGGCAGTCGCGCGTTACTATACTTAGCGATTTGAATTTTTGAAATTTGAAGTGTTAGAACCAAAGAAGCATCAACGGTCGACGAAAGGTAAAAATGATTTTGACAGACCAAGAAACTTTCAAGTACAGTAGTAATTCTGTTTCCGTGTTCTGGATTTTTTGATTTGTTATTCCCGCGGTTTAAAATAACCTCACAAGAAAAGCATACCTGTCATCATGGTTCTTGGTCCTGTCAAAATTGTTTAAATATGGTCTATCTACATTAAATATTTGGTTACTTAGGAGGGTGTTAGAATATTTGGAATTGGATTTGAAAATCTTAAATAATTTAAGGGCAATTAAAAAAATTATTATAAAAATTAAAGTAAAATTATTATAAAATTTGTTTTATCTTATAAAATAAAAATAAAAATATTTTAATAACTTAATCTTTGTATTGATTATAATTTTTTGTGAAATAATTACAAACTTATCCTTGTTCTTAAAAACAAAATTAATAGGGATAACTTAACAAATAAAACTTATAATTATATCAACTAGTATTTGAATTCTATAATATGACTAGGTTTCAGTATTGAATGACAAACCTAAAAAACCATGTCATTTGCAAAGTTTGACATTTCGTCAAGACATCGTATATATCAGTCGAGATGCCTTGAATTTTTAGAAGGTTGACATATGCCACCTTTATACAAAAGTATCATTAAATTATGCTCAAAGCATAATGTTTAAAAATTCAAACTAGTCACAACCCAATGAGGTGATCAGGTTTAGTCGAACTTGATTCAACCTAATTTGACCAGTAGTTGAATAGGAATGGCATCATGTGATGTCACTTTGTTGAATTTTGTTAAAAGAAAGTTCGAGAGAAAGATTTATTTTGAAGTTGGAGGAAGTCCTGCCCCTCTCTTATCGATCGGGGAGGGGCTGACATCCTCTCCATTGCCATAAGCAAATCGGAAAATAATTCTTTTGTCTCACTACATGTAGCTTAAGTTCAGCCATTATCCGTGTACATTATACCATGTAGTTGATCTTGGAATGTGTCTAGTTGTGAGTTTGCAAAAACTATTTATGTGCAAAAACTACATAAAGGTTCGACACGTGAGGGGGAGTATTTACAATAGCCTTACACAAAATCATGACTAAAAAATCTTTTACTCGTAACTTTGAAGAGACATTGTAACTTCCTTTAATCAATTTGGATTAATCCTAGATTTAACTTTAACAAATATTTTAGTGAAGGGATATTTAAAGGTGCAATAGTCTATAGAGGCGTTGAGCTACATGTGAACATTACAGCACCAACAATGTTTCTGTTGCATAGTCGCCAAAGTACGTCAAAGTACTCGAGTAGGTATTTATACTATATAAATGTACAATTTGGGGTATATGTTTATTTAAAAAATGTTGAAGGCAATAAAAATATGTTGTGGGTTCTATTTGGAATGCAGAATTTGTTGGTATTCTTCCTTGGGTAATGCGGGGGGGAATTCATTCCACTTCATTGTGGACTAACCCTTATTCCCTTTTTGTAATGTTCATCATGACGTTTGAATTACATGAATATAGGATAGGATAACACCTATTGGTTGGCGATATCAACAATAAGAGATAAGGATAGTGGGTTGGAAATATCTACAATGACAGATAGAAGAAAGATAGTTACTTGGAGATATCTACAAAGAGATATAGGAAGAAGATATTTAACACCCCCTTGTAAGCTCAAGTGGGAGAAAGTACCTCTAACTTGTCCCAAGAATTTATTATGTGGCTTATAGAGAGGCTTTGTAAAAATATCAACAGCTCGATCATGGGAGAGAATGTAATGAAAGTTGAAAACACCAGTAGTCACTTTTCCACGAACAACGTGGATGTCGATTTCTTGTACTATGGCGCATGCAAGGATGATTGAAAGAGAGAGAGAAGATTTCCAAAGGTATGACTCTCACTCTTTCTGTATAAAGCACTTTTGGTGAAATTTTGTAAGGTAAAGCTTTATGGTTTGAGAATATGCTAACTAATGCTCATTCACTTATTTACTCATGGTTTGGAATGGTATTTATAGCTTTCCCAACTCAAGCTAGCCATTATTTGCCAGTTGGCAAAAATCATAACCACTACTTTTTTTGTCAAACAATGACTTACTGATTGATGGATTAATCGATCAATCTAGAGGGATGATTGATTATTCCATGCTAATTCAGCTTGCTTGGACAACTATGATTGATCAATCTATGAGGGATGATCGATCATTCATTATACCATGAAATTGTCGTGTCCTGGATGATCAATCCATCGACTATGGTTGATCGATTATGCTTTATATTTTTTGCCTACACAATTTTGGATGATCAATCACTGTCAGTGACTAGTCGATCATTCTAATGTCAAATAAAAATAGATCTCTTTATAAAGCATAGCAATTTCTTTCTAAGTGATTTAACATGTTTCTAACTGATATGTATGATGATTTTAAACATGTTTATATGCAAATTAAATCTTAAAGCTCTGATCTCACAAGTACTTAAGGACTAGAAGTAGGAATACTCTCTTACATAAATTGATTGAGTTTAAACTTATGTTTTTAATGCTTGAACTCGAGTATTCTCATTGTCTTCTTCCTTGTGGTGCTTCTTCAAGAGATGTTCTTCAATTTTGCTTGATGTCTTCATTTTGGCTTTGAAGTTTTAGACCTTGAGATGCTCTTAAAACTTAAGTATTTGAAATACTAGATTTGCAAGTTATTAAATCAATTAAGTTTTATTATCATCAAACTTAATGTGGGAATAACCTTCTACTGTCGACAAGTTGATGAGACTTCAATGTGAGAAGACGAGTAGGGAATAGTAAGTGGGTTTGAAGTGGAAGGAAGAAGTGAGTCGGGAAAGGAGTCAACTGAGATAGCAGGTGAGGTAGGGAGTGAGTGAAGGTCGTAGATTAGGTAGGTGCTAGGGATGTGGGTCCACTAAGGCTAGAGGAGGAAGGGGTGGAGTTGGGAGAAGCAGGTGCTTCAACATATTGTAAAGGGGTCGAAGTTTGGGACATAAACCTGGATGGAAATAGACGAGTTCGAAACAATCCATGCTTAATGCAATTTTGAACCTTTACAACTCACATATTCCTGCAACTGAAAGATCATTTAAGAACCAGGATTGACTGCCCATGTGCAAGATGGTAAGCAATGTGTAATACCCATAATATTTTGGTTATTGGAGAGTTCGAACATGACAGCCGGTGTGACAAATCCATTACATCTTATTATTTAATACAAAGAGAGAATCATTATCCAAACCAGCGAAGGAAGCTGGTCAAAGCAATTCCTATGTCCTGGAAAGAACGGGTCAATCAAGCGGGTTATAAAACCAACCATTTAATGCTTCTTGGTGACGTTCATCAAAAGATCAGAGGTTTGGTGGTGGGCCCACGAAGAATGGAGGAACAAAAAACGTGGCCGTCCATTGGTTGGTGGCATTTTTGGAATTTGCGGATGGAGTGGCTAAAAGGCATCAACTGGGATCAGTCAAAGTGGGTTACCTGGGCATCCAAGAAAAGTCCACGTGGGAGGTAGTGACGGGGGATACAAAATCTCTTTTAAAATAATAAAATAATAAAGTAATTTATTATTATTTTAAAAAAACTAAGCGTTTTTTTTGTTTATTAACAGTTGCTAATTTCGGTGTCAAAGAAAGGTGGCTGGATTTATCTGCCGGATTACCAAAGTAAACCAAACTCGAACATCTACATACTAAGAGTTTGGCTTGATTCGAGTACTTTAAATTTGAGCTCAAGCTTTAACTTCGAACCTAAAATCGGAATCAAACTCGAGTCTAAAAATACATTCATCAGTAGTATTTATTCTGTTAGTAAACAATAATATTAAATATTGAGGGACTTAAAAGGGTTGAACTATCGATCATCTTTGAGGTTTGAGGTAAATACGAGCAATTATCAACCAATTAACAAGGGATTAACGAAAGTAATTAGAGTAAAAGGTATTTTTATAAAAAAAATTATACTAATGAATCGGTTCACAAACTAACAAGTAGAACTTGAAAAATCTCGAGTTTGACTTGTTATACTTAATAAACCTTATTTGAGCTTTACCTGAACTCAAATAGTTTGTAAGCCCACCCATGGGACCAGGTGCATCTACGTGATCTTATTCTTCGAAATAGGTGTTAGGATGGACAAATTCATATTCGTCTTTTAAATATAATCCTGTTGCGGCGGGTAGACAAATTTGGTAGTCCTCGGGTTACCGACAGATTTTTCCCATTAAGAGATCACAGAAAGAGAGAGAAAGAAATGATGCCTTTTATTCTCATTCTTTTCTCTCTCTCCCATTTCTCGGAGTACTACATTTTGACCCTTTTCACGGCTGCTCGCCATCGAACTCGAATTTCTTCGATTCCGTCGAGGAAAGTAGAATCTAGATCGGCTTTGTGGCTATGTGTGTTAGAGAGCTGGAATTTTGCGCGATCGATTTTCACGGATTGTGTGGCTCGGTAGCATTTTTGTTTTGCAGCTGCGGCTTCTTCTGAGAGTTTGTGGAGTGCGCACGCGCGGAGATTTTATGTGGTTTTGATTCGTTTTGATTGGAAATGGCTTGGAAGTTATTGTTTGAGGGATTTCGTTTGAGTTGAGCTATCACAGGAGCTTGGTGTGAACTTCTGAAAGGTTTATGGTGAAGAAAAAGGTACATTTGATGGAACTTTCAGCTTTGTATTATTGTGATGATTGGCTTTACATCTGGTGGTGTGTTATTCCTTTGTTGTGTTTGATTTAGTTGTTAATTTTTTGAAATTTGGTGCTTATTTTGTTTCTGTGGCTGTTCTCAATGGCTATGTTCTATAGGTGACTCTATTTCTTATCGCGGTTTCCTGCCAAATTTCTGTCAGGTTGTTGCTTTCAGTGTTGTTACTCTTTTCTTTTGTCTCTGAAGAGGTCGTTGAAACCAGTTAAGCTGCTTGAGTGTACTTTTTTTCCCGATAGGTGTTTTTTGAAATAGATGGGTTATCTTAGGATGACGATTTTCAACATTATTTTGATTATCTTTCCAACATTTTTTTCTTATATGTCGAATTTATACATTATGAAGATCATCTTTCAAGTTGAAGCTTCTACTTGGTTTTATATTTGTTGTCTTCATGGATTCAACTGAAAATGAGTACTATGCCTTTTAAAGAACTAGTTCAGAACGTCAAGTGGTTGTCCTCTCGCATATATATTTTCTATTTGAAGCTAGTTTAGATTATTTATCAAGTTGAAGGTCTTCCTCTCTAGTGTTTACCTCCGAACATTTCTGTAAACAGTTCAGGACTCGTATCAGAAACTGCCATCCAATTGAGATTGTTAGTGAGACTTGTACCGATAAACAGGGAGTTCCACTAAAAAATAAAAGAGATACATAAATAAATGGGTGGTTTCTTATCATTCTCTTCACTGCAATCAATGAATGTCTGAGAGACTGAGATTTTGCCATCTGATAGGTTTTTTACCATTTTGGAAATGGTATATGTTTGTTGCCAAATGTATGGACAAGAATTCTGGAGATCAATGCCTTTTTCTGGTTTATCCTCTCGAGCTGATTATTTGTAATAAATGATGAAAGAGAAAAAACCACTGAGAAACATTTTAATCTGAACTGTCTTGTTTTGTTGGTGTTATGAAGTTAATTACAGTGATGACAGTCTCAATTGAAGGAGAAAACCCAAAGAGGGATGTTCCACTCTTAATCATCTTTTTTGTTGGGTAATGAAGTTGACTATAAGGATGATTTGCCCAGTTTCACAATATCCAGTTTGAGATGATTCTGTGAAAGAAATCAACCTAGATACTGTTTGCGAAAATGTGACAGTATTTTGTAATTTAAGAAGTTCTATAAGTGTTTTATTTTACGTGCAAAGGTATTATTAATGGTACTACTTGTTGCAGGACTGATGGAACTATCATTACTAAAGGCTCTTCTGAACAGTCTCTCACGTTTTTGTCATTTGTCGACGTCTGCTGCTGTAAAATATGAACCCGTTCAGAAGTGTTACCAAAAGATTGATGAAGTCTTGAAGCTTTTGAGACCTGTACTTGATGTACTTGCGGATTCTGAAGTAGCTATAGATGAACTACTAAGCAAGACATTGGAGGATCTTGATGTCATTGTAGATGCAGCTCGAGAATTAATAGAAAACTGGCATCAGCTGACAAGTAAAATCTGTTTTGTGAGTTTGACTCTCTCTCTCTCTCTCTCTCTATCGCTTCTTTCTCTACAACATGAGCTCTTTTGGTGGTGTGATTTCCTTAGAACTGGTAACTTCAAAAGTAGGGTGGAGTTCCATGTATTGGCATCTGTTATATCTGATCTACTTGTAACATGCATTTCATAATGTAGTATTTTTGTGAGGTGTCTTACATGTCCAAATATTGATTAAACATACAACCCACTGCACTCCATACCCTTGTGAGACTTGAATCTAAGACTTCAACCTAGAAATCTCTCCATGTGGCCGTTAAACCAATGGCTCAATCCTGGGTTTCTCATTTTCTAAGCTTGTTGCTTCCTGATTGCTCATTGTGGCTAGAACTGAAAATTGGCAATATTTGGACATACTGAACTGTTCCTAAAGGGCGTCAAACACATGGTCAGATGAGGTAGAAGGAGTATGCCAAGATCGCTTTATTGTCATAGTTGGGGTCATTGAATTTTCACCTTCATGGTGCAATACCTCTTCAAGTGTTCCTATCAAATCAATGGCCATGATCTCTGTATAAATTTGCATGATGAGGTAGGGGATGGGACAGAGCCTACACCTTGGATCACTTTGTTTTTCCTCCTCTTCAATCTTGTTATTATTGGGTGAAGATGATAACCATATTATCTGAGATTGAACAGATATCACTTCAATGTTCTTGGTCTAGTAAGTTTAATGTCACATTCAGTCTATTTCTGGTTCTTTCAAAAACCAGCTTCTACGCTTAGAAAACCACCTTAGACTGAATACCACCTTCCAAACTTCTTAAGGAAGATATCATTTTTGGTCATTATCAAATGCCAACCCACACTTAGGAACCCTGTTTTCGGTAAGAAGTATATCCTTTGAGAGATTCTTTTGGCTGGTGATATACTTTTGGACGTCCATTTGTCAAAATAGAAACTAGTCTGCTGCCATAACTTACTTTGGCCTTGTATTTACACCTAACACTGATTTTTTACTCATAGCTATGGTTAGTATTTTGAGAATGTGAATCATTTTGAGAAAGAGAGTGACAATCAATTTTAGAATGTTCTACTTTCTCTAGACTACACCTATAAGTGATCTAGGTGTGGCTTCAATCATTGTTATTTTTAAAAAACCTAAGGTTGTGATTTGTAACGTCCTGCCACCTCATTGCATTTAAATTTTCTTGAGGGAAATGAGATAACACCCTTTTGTGGGCGATTCAATTTCTCTTGTTCAGTCTTGAAAAGAGAAAGTGTATCTCTTAGTGAAGTGAATTGCATCCTCTTTTACAAGTGCAATGAATAGTTTCTGCCAATTCTCTAAAGTCAGTTCTCTTAGTAACTTTCCCACAGTGGCAGGGCAAGAGTCTCATTGAAAATAGCCTCAACCCCTACCCTCATCTCAACAGACCACCCTGCAACTGACACCCTCATAGCACCAAATAAAACAGCCTTTTTGAATTTCATGGGTTGCAGAAATTGGACTCTCTTCCCAGCCAGCAGCTTTTGAAAAGTGTCCTGAACTCTCACATTTCAACCTGTATTTCTTTGCACAGGTATGCAGAACTCCAGTAGCAAATCTTATCATACAAACACCTGATTTAGGTTTCCTTGACCTAATTATATAAATAGTTGTTACTGAATTTTCTCGTTTGTCTGCTAGTACATTGATACTTATTAAGAGATCAAACCCTTTTGTGATCCATATGGGACTAGGTATGAGTGTGAATCCCCTTTTGAGAGCTAATAGGAACTTTCTGTACCAAAGTTAATGGTTTGGTCATCCATGTCAAACCTTGATGTTTGCAATTCAACCTGGTAGTGCTGCTTCTTGTGTTGACTGCTCTCCAGGAAGCTCTGATTCTGAGCTCTTGCAAAGAGGAGAAAGGCTTCTTCTCAGTAGTCGGCCATACACACTCTGGGAGTGCCTTTCTGGAACTGTGTTCAGGGTTTTTAATAGATCTGTAAATTCTTCTCTGGGAAAAGATGTAAAAATGCTAAATGAATTTGCCTAAAACCCAGCAGCCAGTGTTGTCCATGTTGCTGCTGTAAATAGAGAAATGTTCAACTTGCATGCATTGTCACTTAGTGCATATTATTGCGTCAGTAACATGCTTACTAGTTGTCATTTACCATGTATTTTTAGCATCTTTATTATGAAATTGCATAAAGTTGATGAAGAACTTTTTATACGCTTAAATTGAATTTACCTGTCAATGTAGACTTTTTTGTATTAGCCCTGCCCTTTCCATGTGAGAATAATAGGGTAAGTGTTGTCTTCACTGAGACTACATAAATGTCTAGGTCTTGCAAGTTGAGTCACTGACAATCAAGATTCAAGCATGCGCAAAAGAGATCTGCGGTCAGGTGGACGCACTACTTAAGTCTCTCGAGGATGTTTCAAGTTCATCATGTGTTCAGGTGATTAAAAACCTATTTCGTGCTTTATTCCTATATTCACTCTTTCTCTCCTTCTCATTGCATCTGTTTTTTATGTATGACGAATTATAAAATAACTCATGGTGTTTGTATTATCACGAGCAGTGATTGAGTCTATTCAAAGCAAATTATCATCTATTGAAACACTCAAGTTGGGATTCTGAAGTGAATCTTATACTGGCTCGGATGCTACAGTAACACGTATGCATACATATTTCAGTGGCAGAGCTCCTCATTTCTGACTATAGTGATGTTATTTTGCAGCATTCTGCCCAGAAAATCGAGCATATTGGATCTGAAAGAATGTCTGATGTCATCAAAGAAGCCATAAGAGATCAAGTGGATAATGCCAATCACAACCCTGAATGCCTGGCCAAAATTTCTCATACATTGAGCTTGAACTCCAACCAAGAACTCCTACTTGAGGCAATGGCCCTTGAGAGGGTCAAGGGAAATGTTGAGCATGATGACAACATGGAAGATCTGGATTACATTAACCAAATGATAGCACTTGTCACACACATGCATGAATGCCTTATGAAAGTTAAACAATCTGATACTGTTAATGGGATTCCAATTCCAGCTGATTTTTGTTGCCCACTTTCACTCGAACTCATGTCAGATCCAGTCATTGTTGCATCTGGGCAGACTTATGAGCGAGCTTTCATTAGAAAATGGCTTGATCAGGGTCTCACTGTGTGTCCCAAAACACGTCAGACTCTCTCACTCACCAATCTCATTCCAAATTATACTGTCAAGGCACTTATTGCTAACTGGTGTGAATCAAATAATATCAAACTTCCTGACCCAGTAAAATCAGTTGTGCTTAACCAACCATCAGCTCTTCTTCCTACTCCTGACTCTACCCCTGGCAACTCCCATATCCTTTCTCATGTTTCTAGGACCCATCGATCTAGATCACCGGAACCTGAGAGGTCGGTGGGTTCCAATATGAGCTTCTCCTCATCCAATGGCACCCATGTAGATGATAGGCATTCCTCTCCACCACATCTCACTTCATCCAGGGGACAAAATGGATCTGACGCTGACATTGCAGTAGTAATCTTACAAAGTTCAGAGGACATGGAGGTGAACTCTGAAGCTCAAAATTCAGGCTTGGGGGGCCAAAGTTCTAGTTCATCAAGGAGGGAGTTGCCCCAAGGTAGCTTGACCGAGGAACAGGTTATGGGCCACACCCGAAGTGACTCACTTTCTAGTGCGGTTTCCAGTGTTGATACCAACGAGCCTTCTCATATTTCAGGTGAACTGACACATTGTAGTAGTGATGTGTCTTGTGAATTGACATCAGAAACTCCAGCTTCAACTGCATCTTCAAGAGAACCTGAGTTCCTCCCTCGTTCTGCAGAAACGGCACGGTCGAGAAGTCAAACCATGTGGCGCAGGCCATCTGAAAGATTAGTCCCACGTATTGTTTCTTCTGCTGCTTTGGACTCAAGACCTGACCTTTCTGGGGTTGAAACTCAAGTAAAGAAGTTAGTAGAAGGTTTGCAGAGCTCTTCACCTGATGTCCAGAGAGAAGCAGCTGCTGAACTCCGCCTTCTAGCAAAACATAGCATGGATAATCGAATTGTGATTGCTAACTGTGGAGCCATAAGTCACCTGGTGAATTTACTACACTCTCCGGACTTGAAAACACAGGAGAATGCAGTTACTGCACTATTGAACCTATCAATCAATGACAATAATAAAACTGCCATTGCCAATGCTGGGGCCATAGACCCACTCATTCGTGTCCTTGAGACAGGAAACCCTGAAGCAAAAGAAAATTCTGCTGCAACACTTTTCAGCCTCTCAGTCATGGAAGAAAACAAGGTTAAAATTGGGCGTTCAGGTGCCATAAAACCTCTTGTGGATTTGTTGGGCAATGGTACCCCTCGGGGGAAGAAAGATGCTGCAACAGCTTTGTTTAATTTGTCCATATATCATGAAAACAAAGCAAGGATTGTGCAAGCAGGGGCTGTGAAGCACCTGGTGGAGCTCATGGACCCAGCAGCTGGAATGGTTGATAAGGCAGTTGCAGTTCTTGCAAATCTTGCAACCATACCTGAAGGAAGGAGTGCTACAGGTCAAGAGGGTGGTATCCCTGTTCTTGTGGAGGTAGTAGAGTTGGGTTCATCAAGAGGAAAGGAACATGCAGCAGCGGCTTTGTTACAGCTTTGTAGGAACAGCAATAGATTCTGTAGTATGGTTCTTCAAGAAGGAGCTGTTCCACCATTGGTTGCTCTGTCACAGTCTGGTACAGCTCGTGCTAAAGAAAAGGTAGGCTCTGACCTTCTTTGTATCTGATGTGATACTTCTGCCTGCTTTGGATTCAACAAGATCTGATTTGACCATAGTTTCGGTGTTTCTTTTATTTTCCTTTTCACGATATTTTTGATAGATTTGCAACCGAACACACATGTTGGTATGATTTCTCACCAAAAAAAAAAATAAAAAAAAATCACATGCATGTTTGAGGTATCTCTAGTGTTTAGATTAATAAAAATTCCACTTGCCATTGTCACACCCGTGCAAAGGTAGTGCTTGGGCATATTCTGAATTGACGCAAAAACATCTACCTTATGGGCCATACAGTGGAAACGAGATTCCAAAATTCCCTAAGCCATAAATGGCTTCCCACGGTCTCAATTAATATCATATCTGTACTTGCTTCAGGAATCCAGCTCTTGCCTTTGCTTTTCATCAGGACTCCCATCTTTCTGTAGGGATTCCTAGAACTCCTGCTTTTGGTATTCTTTTTACTCTAGATAATGAATCGGTCAGATCTGACGAGAGGGAGTCATTTGGGATAAAACCATGATTTTGCAATGAATGGTGCCTCTTTGTTCACTACTGACTTTCTTCTTGCAGCACATTTGAAGTTTTTGACCTACTTTCTTGATTTTTTGCTACTATTTCCCTGTCACACTCTTTTGAAACTTGTTTGACTTTTTGCTATGCATTCAGGCGCAGGCACTACTAAACTATTTTAGAAATCAAAGACATGGAAATGGTGGAAGGGCTTAATCATGGCAATGGAAACCCACCGATTGGCTGTGATCTTGCCATTTATATCTAGTGAGCATAATACATGAATGTTTGGAGGTTAGAGCATGTGAGGTAAGTAAATAGAAAATGAGTGTGTGGATTTCAAATTGCAATGAGGGCATTAAGATTCCTTACAGGGGTCTTGCTTGTAAAATTGACATCACAAATTTACACATGGCCATTTCTCCTCAGGTTCTCTCATTCTTTCCTCAATGCAGATTGTTGTATATGATTGGAAGAATTATAGTTTGTCTGCAATGCTGTAATATGTCAGCTTTAAAAGGTCATTGGTATTCTTTTGTATCTAATTACATTGACCAGCTGGAGCAGGTTTTACGGGTCTCCATCTGTTTTTTCAAAGAAGTTCTATCAGCTTTGAGATTGATTAGAAGACCAGTTTTCTTGGATATTATCACGTGTGGCAGACAAAACCATGGGGCTACAAAGAGCAGGTCTTAGCACTTAACACATAACAGATTTGCTTATATTTATTCCAATTTGTTATGAAAGTGCCTTTTTTGGTTTTTAATTAAGTTTTTTATTATAATTGGAACCTTGATAAATTGGCAAAATTAGGAACCTTCCATCAATCTCTCATTGTTTGGGAAGGTTTCTCCTCTTGTAATCTGCTCTTTTGAGTTCTCTGAATGAAATTCAGTATTATTCAAAAAAACAAAAGAAAAGTTTTTTATTTACTTTTGAGTGCAAAACCAAAAAAACTAAGTGAACTAATTTCTAATTTTCTATTCTTTGGAGCAATTGAAATCTAGCTGACCCAAAATGAAAAATTGCAAGGGGGAAAAAAGAAATATAGCACTAGAGTTCTGCATTTGGGGAGAAAAAAAACACATGAGACACGGAAGAATTTAAGATCCAAAGAAACGGAAGAGTAGAGAAGAATTAAAAAAGAGACAGTAGTTCTGGCCTTTCTAGAGAAGGAGGCGATGGTGCCGATGGTTGAGACCGATTTTGTTGCAACGCCTAGAAAGAACTCAATGCCGACTTGTTTTCTTCTCACTCTCTTCGTGCTTCCATGCCAAGGAGGTGAATTGCTCAGTCACTCAAATTCCTCTCTAAAAAGCTAGAACTATCATTTTACCACGACTTCCTAGAGAGAAACGTGAGGAGAGAGACTGCATTCGGCTTCTTTCTTTCACAATGGGTTCAAAGATAAAGAAAATAGATCGAATAAAGAAGAATTAAAGAGCAATAAGAAAACGAAAACAAAATTAAATGGACGGAAAGATGGGAAAGAAAGAAGGAAAGGAGGGAAATCAATGGATGTAGAGCAACCACCTCTTTGTCCAGAAGTCTTTTTACCCCAGCAGTTTTGACCTTCAGGAGTGAGAAGGGACCGTGGGAGTGAGGAACTACACTTGGCCCATGGAGGGATTTCACTTCCCTGCATAATTCATTTTCACTCACAACTTACACAATGCACTAACGCTTTTAGGCCACTTTCCCCTGTCATGTGTGGTTTTAAACTAAACTGAGCCCACAGATTTTACTGTGACTTTGCAAGTCAAGGAGCACAGTTTTTTTCTTTTTTCTCTTTTTCCCTTGAAAAAAGCAGACAAAAATTCAAAAATTTGTCGCATAGAAAATAAAATTTCAGTTCTTATGGAAACTCAAATGAACTGAAGAATATGAAGTAGGTGCTTTTCTTTTGATAGAAGCAAATGAAATCCTAAAAAATGAAGAGCTTTGTTGACATCAAGACAGGAGCAGCACCCAGAGAGGACCCATAGTATAAAAATATTAAACCAAAACTTGTTCAATGGTACATACAGAGGAAGAGATTGCACTTACCTTCTACAACATGAAGAAAGAAAGTGTAGAAGGCATATAGGTTTTTGACTTTGTCCATCCTTCCTCTCAGCCAGAGAGATTTTTCCTCCTCCAATGTTCTGATTTTTCTTCTTGGCTTCTGAAAGAAAATGTCTTTTATCCCATTCCTGAAGACTGACACGGAGGTGCTGGCTGACATAAGACTTGCTAGCCATGTCAGTCAGAAAACCATCACAAAAAAAATTTCAAGATACACATAGCATTACCTTATGTAACTCATTCTTCCTAATAAAACATTCCTCGTGTTGAATGACCATGTGTAAACATTTGAAATCTAATGGATATTGATATAGACTCAAAAGAATTTACTCTCTCAAATGAACACTGTCCAAATACAAATAACACATCCCAACTGTTAAAGAAAATTCTCCTATTTGCATCATGTGTCAATAGCTGATCAGACAAAAAATTTGCCTCTTTTTTTCTTCATCCGTTTCTTTCCTGTGCTCCCTAGTGAAGCTTTTCACCCACTTGTATGCTGACATAGTGCTCAAGGAAAGGTTCTACTTGTCCACATAGTGAAGTTTGCAATGCATTTCAGAATGTGATTGTAAAATTTCATAGGTGATGAGAAGGCAAGTTAAAAGTCGAGCACCAAGACCTGCCCTTCTCTTTTTATGCTACATTCCTTTTCCATTCTGGAAATGAAAATGTCACCCAAAAGATGTCTTTCTCTCTTGAGGCTATGACGACTGAAGAACACATTTACAACTAACTCAGTAAGAAATCAACAGGAAGCAAGTGCATGATGGTATTCAACATCCAAATTTAATTACAATAAAAAATAAGGAGAGCCAAATTCAGCATTGATACAGCACTACGGATCCATAGTCCACCTGGTACACTTAACAGCCGGAGATTCTCATAACTCATGCCGAGAATCAGTAACAACTGTTGGTGGACATTGAAGGCTCGTTGGGGAGAAAACAGGAGGAAAAATAAGGTTTATGGACTTATGTCCTAACCCTCCCCCTGAAGGATTTTGACTAAAGGGTAAAAATGGGTAATAAAATATAAGTCGAAACCAACCTCAAAGGATTTTGACCAAATATAGTGATAATAATCACTAAAGTGGGTAATGTTTGTCATTCACAAGACGACGATAAAAAACCCACAGGTACCAATAAAAAGTCTCAAAGGACTTAAAACCACCCATATAAATAAAAAGACCAACCAAGGCAATGTTCCAACAGGGGTAAGTGAGAGTCAAATAAAGGATGGTAGGAGAAAGACTACCATAACAAAAGGGTAATGGATAATGAGAAAGATAAGAAGTTGAGGCCACCATGTGTTTTATTTTCCTAAGAAATTCAAATTTTGCGTCAGACAAAATAATGTCGACAACAATCGGCAAATAATGAACCCAAATCACTTGTACCAAATATTGAAAGTCCTTAAGAGTAATAAGGATATATGAGATAATCCACACCTTGAATAAGGAAACTATGCACCAAGTAATAAGCTGCCAATAATCCAAGATAATAATCCGAGTCAATAAATGAGTCACGCCGAGTCAGGAGACCAGGTTGAGATGGTCGAGTCAGGCTGACCCGGATTGAGTTGACTCCATTAAACCCGGAAATTAAACCCGGAAGAACAACAAACAGTATGGTGGCTGACTCGGTCCAAGTGAAACTAAGTCAAGATCGAGTTGTCCGGACTCGTTGGGTTAACCTAAGCAGAACAAAACCAGTTTGGTCGCCCGCTCACGGGGTTAACCCGGCAGCTGAAATATAGTATATTATATGACTCTAATTAACAACAGAGTCGTTGTCCTCCAAAGAACAACCAAACTAGCAATGAAATAGACAATTTTCCGAAAAAGGAAAATAGCAGCAAGATCAAATGTATTCTCGGCAGAAACCTGTTTCTGCGGCGGAGAAAATAATCGAGCGAAGATCTCGAAATGACGGCAAGGCAGAAACAGCAATGAAAATAAACCAGCACCTCTCCCTCCTGTTTCTGCTGCGGAGAACATGGTAACCGAAGCGGAAAAAACAAAGATCACCCAGTCTCCAAAATCAGCAATGGAGAAGGAGATCTTTTCAAACAGAGCAATAAATCAGGCTGATAATCATCAACTCAACAAATTGTATAAAATCTCGGCAACAGCAGACAGCAGAGAATAGAATTACTACGCTAGAATCAGGCTGTTAATCATGGAAAACCAAGAATGGAAATCCAAAGATCAATAACTACGCTGGAATCAGATGACTTTGAATGCAAAATCGGGATCAAACAGAGATCTTGTGAAGCTGGATACCAGAGACGAGCCAGCAAAGATTAACATTCCAGCCAGAGATCAAGTTGCTGAGTTTGGTAATGACAACAATGTAATATCCGATACTTGGGATACCAGCTCGGTTGGACAGCGTAGCAGATAAAAAAAATTCCCACGAGATGAAATCTCATTCGATGAACCACGCTGATTTTTCAGCCAGAAACAGAACCAAACGAAAAACTCTGGCTGGCAATGTTTCGCTGGATACCAACAGCTTCAAAAGATACGATAAGACGCCAGCAGGATGAATCCAACTCGAGCAAAGACTTTCCCGAACTAAGAGAGATGCCAGCGTCAGTCCAGTCATAGCCGATTTTGATATCTTCGGGAAAAAGAAATGTCAAATATAGTTCGGATCACAGTAGAATCACCGGGAAGTGGAATTTTGTAAAACAAAACAGCAGCGACGTGCTTTTCCGTCTCTCCACGCTATAATAAGAATGAGTACTTAGGTCATTGTCTCCATCACCGGCAAACCCAACCAGGCCATGTCCCCCCTCAGCGACGACATTGTTAAAGATGCACTCATTGTTAAAGAAACTCCTTCGTCAAAGTGAGCCTGAAAATGGTTGGCTTTCACACCTAGTGTACGCAGATTTCAGCGATTTCGCTGCCGACGCTGAATTTCTGGTCACGTGGCCGCCGTCCGAGTTGTTTGATTACGTCTAAGGTTGGTTTTGGTTTCGTCAACAGTGATGACCCGGTCAATGGGTGGGACTCGGTCCCTCTGAGTACGGGACAAAGAGTGGACCCTCGTGATGAAGCGATCAAAGAATTTCGAGTGTAATAATACCAGATTATGGTGGATCCCAGATTGAGAAGGCTGAACTGCAATAATACCGAGTGCAAAAAATAGCAATAACTTGGGCAAGGGGTATGTCAGTAATGTATAGCAACAAGACTAGCATACCTATGCAGAATAGCAAGTAAGCCAATGTATGAACAAGCAATGGATTAGCAGTAAAGAGGTAGCAGCAGGCGTAACGGAGGTTACCAATCCGAGGAAGAAGGCTGTTGTGCAGAAACGAAGAGCCATGGCAGACGACAGTAGTAAATGACTCAGAATGGGCAACAGTAATAATCTGAGCAGATAGAAATATTGGAATTCTGAAATAACCACAGCTACGAGTCCTAAAAATCAATGTTTTGATACCATGTTGATTTTCAAGACTCCATGGAATACACCATGGATAAAAGAAGGCACGTTGGGGAGAAAACAGGAGGAAGAATGAGGTTATGGACTTATGTCCTAACCCTCCCCCTGAAAGTCTATTAATAATGAATAAAAGTACAATATTATAATTATGCCCTTCACCCTAGAATAGTGAAGAAGAGATAAGAAACATAAACTAATTACATCAATGTCACCCTAATTACATCATATCTTTCAACAGTAAGGAAAAAAATCTACTCCAGGTTGTTTCTTCATGTATTATGATGAGATAGTTGACATTTGTAATACCCTTAGTACCTCTTGGTCTCATACCCCCAGGAGTGTCAATGAGGATGCAGATTCATTAGACTAAGACAGTGCCACTAAGCAACAACTAGTTGCATGGACCTTCCTCTCTCTTTGAAGTTCGTTTTTTTTTCTTTAAAAGCAAAATTTTATTAAGAAACAAAAGAAACAAAGCTGGTGAGATACCAGCAACAAGCGAACAAAGAAACAAGATTACAATATCTCTAAGTTAACAACAATATCAGAATACAAATGACCCATTCTAGTGTATTAGTTTGCCGTTGAGTTTTCCAAACGCCACACATGACTCCACGAAGTAGATAGAGAGGAAGATAGGTCCTCAATTTGGCCAAAATGCTGGTCAAATTTCCATGTGTAGTTGCTATGTCCCTTAGTTCAAGAAATCAGAATTTTTGAATCACCTTCTATAATCACCCTAAAGAAATGACTCGTGTAATTTGTAAAGGATCAGACCATGAAGCAAAGCATGGACTTCTGCCATGGTCAAGTCAAACTCACATAATGGACCTTAATAAAATAAAAGAATGCAGCTCTCATTATCCTTCATAATCCCCCCTCCAAAACCTGAAGGACCAGCGTTACTCAATGAGATCCTGTCAAAGTTTGAGTTTTAAGTGGCCAACAGGGGGAAGCTGTTCAGGCTGTCAAAGTTTTTAGCCGGTGCTTGCCTCACGCAGCAATTGTCTTCCCAATTCTCTCTTATGACAGCACTGAATTGCTTTAAACTCTTTCAGCAAAGTGGACCATTGAAGAATCAAATGCAGAGAGACAGCACTGAATTGCTTTAAAATCTTTCAGCATAGTGGACCATTGGAGAATCAAATGGACAGCTTTTTCAAGGGAACACCCCTCTGATCCTCTCCAGAGGAAACGTCGACGGATGGCGTCAATCCTGTTGCAAACGGAGGCCGGATAGAGCATGAATGATAATAAATAGTTTGGCAGTCCTGCCAAACAAGACTTGAGGAGAGTGAGTTGCCCAGCAATAGATAAAAGTTTGTCCCTCCAAGTAACTAGTCTCTTTTCAAATTTCTCAATGAGGGGGGACCAAAGCATCGCCGAAGGCCGAGAGTTAAAGAGTGGTAGTCCAAGATATGTAGCTGGCAAATTTCCCACTGAGCACCCCAAATAGTCGGCCATACCTTGAAGCACCGGTGAGTCGATATGATAGTCTAGGAGGGTGGTTTTCTTCCAGTTAATATTCTGACTAGAAGCCAGTTCAAATAGTCCCAATACAGCACAGAGTTTTCGGATCTGATCCATAGTACCAACCCCAAAGCAAATTGTATCGTCTGCAAACTGAAGGATCGGCACATCAAAGGCTGCACAGTCCGTCGTGGGGAGGAGCCAACCCAGATAAGAAGAAGAGAATGTTGATACACATACCTCTCCAATGTAGTTGGTGACAAGTGAGAACCTTTCTTTTAGCAAGCATCTCTCCATGTAGTACATCATTTCACAAAAGGAGGCTAATTTCAAGTAATAATTGAGTGGTTTAGTTTCAAGTAATTAAAATTATTCAAAAAAATTAGAAGTAATTCACATTATTCAAAAAATGGTTTCAATTAATTAAAGCTGCTTTTTCTCAAAAAGTGACAGTTTAGCAGACAAAAATGCTCCTCCAAACTCCTTGGTTTAGAAATTGCAGTTGAGACAGATTACTCTATGCAACACAAAAAGTATTGTTCCAATAGATCACATATCCAATGTTTTTTAGCATAGAGACAGAATATTGAGAACAGTAAAGCCTGCTTGTAATTTAACTAAATGAAAAATATACTTCTGATCTTCCAAATCTAGTTTATTACAGAAGTGCAGATGAATAAGTTCTCAATTATACAATATTTTGTGTTACGGAAAGAACAAAAAGAATGAAAGTAAGAAGACTAATTACAATTTGTACATCAATTTTACAAGCAAAGACCCCCACAAGAAATCCTATTGCGATCACTGCAACTTCAAAATCCAGAGACTTAATTTCTTTTCACTTACCTCAGTTGTTCAACCTTTTCTTCAAAATATTAATATATTATTAACCACTTTTTTTCGAAGAATGTATTAACCACTCTTACTAGGCATAAACTGCAAGCTGACGAGCTGTGTGCGCCATTGACCAAGATCATCCCCTCGCAGCATTACCACGTCTTTGATTTCTAAAATAGTTTAGCAGAGTCTGTGCCTGCATGTACTCGGAAATGTTATAACAAGCATAAAAAGATTGCAAGAAAAAATTGAATCAACAAAGCGTAAGGGTAGATTTAGATATTTGAATTGGTATGCAAGAAGAACCCAACAAACAGAGGGACAGAACCCAACATCAAAACCATGGTATCGCCCCAAAGGTCTCCCTTATAAAAAAGTAAACCATTTGTATGTGTGTACATGAGTGAGAGAGGGAGAGAGAAGAGAACACCGTGGAGTAGAAAAGAACTAAACAAGGAATGTTATAAATGAATGCCAAAATAATGGTAATGTTCCCAATGTATTCCAATCAGAAGTTGTAACACTAGAAGAAAAACTGAAGAAATAAATTAAACCTAGCAAAATACAATGTCAAAGTCCTAGCGTTATCCTGGTTTTCTCCTCAAGTCCCAACAATCTCAATTCTTGAAGAGAAACAATACACCTAATGCATGACTTCACCAACACTTTACTACAGTCAAACCAGCTCAAAATAACCAGGGTAGAAGCAAACTAAAAGCAGAAGCAAGAGTAAACTCCTGAAAGTACTTGTAGCAGAAATAATGGGAGCTAAGAAAATATCGATAGTGTCAACTTCATATATTGGCAGAAAATGATTTGGGGAAAGTAACAGAGGTCAGAGGAGTTTTTTTCAATTATAATCCCAAAATTTCTTTAGATACGTATTTATGTTGGGTCAGAGATCCATCATTTGCATCAAAATCATTGTTTACCGGTTATATTGGAAGCAAAAGTACCATATCAGATACAACATAGGATAGAATACCTTTTCTTTAGCTCGAGGTGTACCCATCTGTGAAAGGGCAACCAGAGGCGGAACTGCACCTTCTTGAAGAACCATATTACAGAATCTATTGCTGTTTCTACAAAGCTGCAGCAATGCCGCTGCTGCATTTTCCTTCCCTCTAGATGATCCCAACTCCACTACCTCTACCAGACCAGGGATCCCACCCTCCTGACCTATAGCACTCCTTCCCTCTGGTATGTTTGCAAGGTTTGAAAGAACTGCCACTGCCTTATCAACCATTCCAGCTGCTGGGTCCAATAGCTCCACCAGGTGCCTCACTGTGCCAGCATGCACAATCCTTGCCTTATTCTCATGATATATAGATAAATTAAATAAAGCTGTCACCGCATCTTTCTTCCCCCGAGGAGTACCACTGCCCAACAAGTCCACAAGAGGTCGTATGGCACCTGAACGCCCAATCTTCACCTTGTTTTCTTCCACAACTGAGAGGCTGAAAAGGGTTGCAGCAGAATTTTCTTTTGCTTCTTGACTTCCAGTCTCAAGGACATGAATCAGAGGATCTATGGCCCCCATATTTGCAATGAGAGCTTTATTATTGTCATTGATTGATAAGTTCAAAAGTGCAGTCACCGCATTCTCCTGCGTTTTCAAATCTGGAGAACAAAGTAATGTAACTAAATGACCTATGGCTCCTTGGTTTGTAATCACACTTCGGTTATCCATGCTATGTTTTGCTAGAAGGCGGATTTCAGCTGCTGCTTCTCTCTGGACATCAGGTGAAGAGCTCTGCAAATCCTCCACCAGCTTTATAACTTGTGTTTCAATCCCAGAAAGATCAGGCCTTGAGTCCAATGGTGGAGCAGAAAAGATTCTTGTGATTAGTCTTTCAGATGGTCTGTGCCAGATAGTTTGACTTTTAGATCGTGTGGTTTTTGCAGGACAAGAGAGACAGTCCACTTCTCTAGGAGGAGCTGATGAAAATGGAGTTTCTGATGTCAATTCACCAGACATATCACTACTATTAGGTGTCAGTTCGCCTGATAAATTCAAAGGCTCATCAGCATCAACAGTTGAAACTGACTCATTTCGTGTATGGCCTGCAGACTGTTTATCGATCAAGCAACCTCTGGATGAGTCTGTACATGATAAATTTGATGTTTCCCCCCCAAAACATGAATTTTGAGCTTCAGAGCTCACCTCCATGTCTGTTGAACTTTCTATTGTCATTCCTGTAATGTCAATCTCAACCCCATCAACTCCATTGGATGAAGCAACATGCAATAGAGAGGAATTCATACCATTTACATGGATCCCACTAGATGAAGAATAGCTCTTATTTAAACCCAATGACGACTTACGTTCAGGTGATCTAAAGCACTGAGTCGAAGAGGTATGGGAAAAGATATGAGAGTTGACCAGGCTAAAGTCGGAATCAAGGAGAGTTGACTGCTTGGTCAATGCAACTGTTTTTACAGGATCTGGAATCTCAATACCGTTCATCTCACACCAGCTTGCTATAAGTCCCTTCACAGTAAAATTCGGGATGAGATTGGTATGTGTGAGAGTCTGATGGCTTTTGGGACAAACTGTGAGACCCTGATCAAGCCATTTTCTGATGAAGACCCGATCATAAGTCTGTCCAGAGGCTAAAATAACTGGATCAGACATGAGTTCCAGAGACAGTGGGCAACAAAAATCATCTGGAATTTGAACCCCATTAACAGTTTGAGACTGTTTTTCTTTGACCAGGCATTCGTGCAAGAGTGAGACAAGTCCAATCATGTGGTCAATGTAATCTGAGTCTTCATTGTTGTCATCATGGTCAGCCTTTGTTTTGATCCCCTCAAGAACCACTGCCTCAAGTAGGAGTTCTTGGTTTGAGTTCAGGCTCAAGGATTCAGAAATTATGGTCAGGCTTTCAGTGTTGTAGATATCATTCTCTACTTTGTCCCTAATGGCTTCTTTGATGACATTAGATATTCTTTCTAAACCAATCTGCTGGAGTTTCTGAATACAATGCTACAAAATGAAATCACCGTAGTCAGGAAAATAGAGGAACTTTCTCATTATGATATGCATGAATTTGTGCTCATTACAATAGCATGCCGTCCATCCATTTCAAGAGGAAAAGGAGAGAGATGTACACAAGCTCCTGAATTCAAAACTAGCTACAGTATAGGCCTGAAAACAAGTTCTACATTTAATTTGCCATAAAATGTATAGTAAGAGCCATCACAGTTGTAACCCAAATCGAATTTTTAAAGAATTCATGGGAGGAGAAAACAGAGACAGAGAGGCAGAGAGAGGGGAGAGAGAGAAAGAGAGAAGTAAATTGCAAAGTCAGCTTCGAGTTACCTGAATACATACCAAATTTGAAACATTAGGTAGAGACACAAGTATGAATTCGACAAGATTGCAGATCTCTATGCTGCATGATTGAATCTTCATTATCAGCGGCTCAATTTGCAAGACCTGACAAGTTCTTCCACAGGTTAGCCAAAGGACTTTCCATACATAATTTCCTTTTGCATAAAAAAAATTATACATGCATACAAATGTGATAACTGAAAGAGAAATTCAAGCATACACAAATCCTCAAACAGCCCAATTAAATTCCATAATGACTACGGCCAGCAGCATATGGTGAAAGGCACCAGTCACTATCTTAGTGATGCAACATTATGCACCCATTTATAGTCCATGCAAGGTGAGCCATTGTAGTGTCTTAACCAATCAGACAGAGACATCTGGTTGTTAGCATTTTAGGTATATAAAATTAGCATTACATATTTTTCTCTGAGGAATGACAAAGTTACGCCAAGCATTTAATCCATATTCACATGACAGTTTATGCATGAGCTATGACTCTTAGCCCTTTAATCAAAGAAAAAAAAATGTATCCGTGAGCAACAACAGCACTAAAAGACCACGCTGCAAAAGATCAAGATAAGCATGACATGACAATCCATTAACTAGTACAAGAAGTTGCTACCAACTTTCAAGTAGAGAATACAAATGCAGCCTTAGTAGCATAGTAAGTTGTTAACCAGGCCCATCCCAAAATGAATAACCGAATTAGGAGGCATTTTGCCAACTAATAACCACATGATTCTTCGTAACAATAATTTATGTGAGATTATTCCCACTAACACTCCCCCCTCATGTCCAAGTCAACACAAACAAACAACAAGGCTAAGACTTGAACAACACAAACAATGTACAAATTAAACAAGATCTAGGCCCGATAGCAGACATTGTAATCTGATACCATGTAAAAGTCTAGGTCCACCACCAAAAACCACACATTAAACAAGGTACAAACTAGGCCCAATAGCACAGACATCATAATCTAATACCATGTAAAAGTCCAGGTTCATCCCAAAATAACTAGCCAAAGTTAGGAAGCCTTTTCTCAACTAATAACCACAGGATTTTCAAGACAGTAATTTACTTGGGATTATTCCTACTAACATAAACAAATCCTTTTTTTTAATATGATTTTATGCTTATCTCCACATTCAACACAACAAACACAATTCCCAATTGGACATGGCCGTGAATTTTCTGAAAGGTTACTTGTATAATAATGGACATGGAGATCTTTATGAAGTTGACTATTTCAGCCATATGATTTCCATTTGACAATTGGTTCTACAACAGAATATTTACAAAGCTTCCGCATCTACCAATGAGTGCTTTTGAAAGCTTTCCAAGATCTTCAGTAACTCTGAATGATTTTTAATTAAACATCTAATTGAGAATAAGGTTTCTAGAGTGTGAAATGTGAAGCATTAGCAAGGAGATTTTCTTCTTTCAGAAGCTGGAAAGGTGGTTTTTTACACCATGTAATTAGAGTTTTGCAAAAACCAGAGCTGGACCCAAGTGAGTAGTGATTTGCCAGAACTTGAATTGAAAAGTTTATACAGGTTTTTGGATTGAGCCTTTGGCTCAATGGAATCATGGGGAGGTTTATAGAGTGATGTTTGGATTAGTCTCACCAAGATATAGGGTTCAACATTGAGAGAAGGTCTCTACAGGTATTTGGCCTAAGAATATTGAAGAGTACTTTTTTTATAGTTTAGGGGTAAGAATGGAATAATGACATAAAGCATTGGTATTAATTTTTTTTTATATTCCATCATCTGCACCACTTGTAGTATGAAATTGAAAAAGTAATGGCAAAGCAGCTAACCAAGGAGTTAAGCTCCAACCACTGCCCCATCCTTGTCACACAGATGTGAGTAGATACCATGAACGAAGATCTCACAGGGAATAGAACAGAGAAAAGACTTTATCTTGTGACTGAGGAGATTCGCTGGTCTGGACAAAAATAGTGATGTGACTTCATGTAAAAGTTTATCCCCTTGTCATGTCGATCCTTCTACATATTTCTTTGAGACATCTGAGGAACGGCAATACTACTTGTCAAACTGAAGTTAATTTTCAGCTCTTGCCAATTATGGTATGCATGCTACAAAGAGGATATCAGATAAGACAAAAAAATCACCCCAATATCAAAAGGTTATGTCAAAACGGAGGGGGAGAGAGAGAGAGAGAGAGAGAGAGAGAGAGAGCAAGCTAACTTACAAGATAAAGTTTACTTTTCAATTGGTGCCAATTTGCTATAAGTTCTTGAGCTGCACAGATGCTGGCATCAAGATCCCCGAGTGCCTTAACAAGTTGTTCATCTGCAGCTACTTCAGAATCCACAACTGAATCAAGTACCGGCCTCAAAAGCTTCAAGGCCTCATCAATCTCTAGGTAATATTTCTGAACAAGTTCACATTTGACAGCAGCAGTAGTAGAAATAGACAGAAGAAAGAAACGTGAGATACTTTTGAGGACAGCCTGTAGCACCGATATCTCCATCGGACCTGAATCAATTAACAGCACTTATGGTGAATTCCATGCATGGGAAATCAAACAAGTAGTTAAATTTTTTTAACTACATAATCCTGTCTCAATCATGCAATCATGAGCATGGACATTGTCTCGGTCAGAACCATCAGACACACAAACATGACAACACAGGCAAGTCATTCTCATAATTAATTTCACCACCCAACCACACAATATATTCAGATTGGAGGTTTTTCTGTGGTATTTTCTCCAAAAAAATGAAACAAGGTTAAAACAGCAAAGCACATTAACATCTCAACGACCGGATTAACTGGATAAAAAAAAAATTCAGAGACAAAACAAATATTAAAATGATGACAACAAAAACCTGTGTTATGAAACTATTTGAGGGAAAAACATAGTTAGAAACAGAACTGTTTGAACTTTGAACACAGAAAGCTATTGAGAATTGTCAAATAAATAGAATGAAGTTTAACGAAAGAGAATAAAACAAAAAACAAAATAAAAGTATAAAACGTAACTACCCAAATTCAGCAGATTCGCAACTAAAATAAGATAGAACTGAAAAGATATTGGAGTGTTCACACAAAGCTGCAGTGCCGACTGAAGTCTAACGAAGACCCAGAAGTAATAATTTCCGACCAATTCCAAGAAAACCAATCTCCGGCGCAATTTACACTAATTAAACCCACATAAAACCAGCCGGAAACACAAATTCTACAAACACTTAGCAAGAAGACGCCAGTACCAGAAATGCTACCGATCCATCGCATACCCAACGACCGATTGCTACACTATGCAACTGTTCGAGAGTCGTGAATCAAAGATCCGTCTGGGTTCTTGTTTCCTTAAACGAATTCAACGGCGAGAAACCGCGAAAAGGATCAAAACGTGGTGTCCACCCCAGAGAATCCGGCGAGAGAGGAACAAGAATAAAAGCAATAATTTTCTGCTTCGCTTCTTCCGTTCATTGAAGAAACACAACCATAGCCCGAGGACTACCAAAAAGTCCAAGCCCTCTGACAAATTAGCCGTCTCACCGAGTCATTGTTTCAAGGAAAATAAATTTAAATTTTTTTAAAATTTATTTTTCTATATTATTTATATAAATATTAACATAAAATTAAAGGGAAAAGGGAAGATTTTACTCCAAATAAAATCCCTTTTCCAATTATTTTGTGGAAAATTATATAAAGAAATAAAGAAACCCAAAACTTTATTTATAATTTATACCTTAAAATATTAAATATTTAATTTAAATACAAATATTATTTATCTTTTTGGTCTTTTTCTTATTTCAAATATAAAAAATGTACATTAATGTCAACCAAATTCTTTTGATAATTGATGGAGCCCTATAGAGTGTTGTACCAAGATTGTTTAATTCATTACATGAAATAAAAGGATTGACTATGTCTATACCAATGTTGTTTCAAAAATTGCATGGCACTTTAGAATCTTAATATTTCATAATCTTCCTCTTATTCTTGTCCTTATATAACTGATCATTTTGTCCAATCTAGCTGATAAAATCATTAATATGTGGTCAAGAAAATATAAGAAACACTAAGACACATCAACCGGCTTCATGTCACACTCAAATGATAAAATAATAATAATAATAATAATAATAATAATAATTATTATTATTATAATAAGATATGCACGATTTGGAATTTTGGATCAAACCCATGACAGATGATTTGTGAGAGTCAAATCCAAATAACATTCAAAACATTATTTCGTGCGATCACACCGGCTATTTTTTTAGTTAGACGGATTTCGACATCTTCAAATGTAATGAATTTGTGTAAATCTCCCTTTTATTATGCTATCTAAATATATTTTTTGTGTTCACAAACATAAAACTCTCTAGAAATGTAAAAGAAAAAAAAATCATTCAAAGGTAATCTATATTATCTTGCAAATGTGTTTTATTTTTAAATCTAAATATGTGTAAAAATAAAACAATTGGCATGGGATGTGGTTCCTTGACATGCAGCGTGGACTACCACACAAGCAGCCACATAATCTCTACTTCTTCCAGGGTGGCGGTATACTTAAAGCAGTACTCTTATCTTATTAGTGGATTTTTGTCACTCCGGACAGGTTGCAGCACTGGAGATTCACCAGGCGTTGTACCTTGACAAGAATCAGGCCGAGGGGAAGAGATAAACTTTTGCTCTCAAACTCGCAAATTTCTGGACTTTGTGAGCTACTTTCAGGGCCAAGGGGTTGCGCAAGGTAGTTGTGTTCTTTTCGATGACCTCTGAGTATTGATTTCACTTTATTCGTAGCTCTTTGAATTATATTGATTCGTTGGGCTAAACTTTTCCAAGTTGGGACATGATATGCCTTCAAATGGGTGGTCTTAAAGTAGACAAAAATGGGATTTTTCTTTCGAGTTCTGTCTCCAATTCTTGCTACATCTCCGAGTTTTCAATTCCACGGACGCCAATCTTCTGTATTGCGCCAAGCTTGATAAAGACGAAAAAAAATCGACTTGCTACTGTAAAGACATCGAAGAAGGGGGTAATCTGTGCTGTTACGAAGGTTGATTCTGAAAAAGGGCTGGTAGATGATGACTTCATCGAAAAGGAGTTTAAGTTTAAGCCTGCTTTCGATGACTATGTCAAGGCTATGGAGTCGATTCAGACATGCAGAGATAAGAATTCCACTCAGAATGTTGATAGTGACGAAGACAGTGGATCTAATTGGACTTCACGTGGAAGGAAAAATCATGATTATACGGAGAGGAAACATGGAGATGACAAGGGTCACCGATTTAGCGGTGGTGATGATACCCTGCTTGAAGTGAATAGACAAAATGTGCTGCTAACGGAGAGAAAGAATGATTCGAAGGATAACACAGTACAAGTTCGTACGGATAATGCGGTTAGAAGTGTACGAGACTCACCGACGTCTGGTTACATGGAGGCTAATTTGGGCTTGAAGGGTGATAGAGAAGTTCAGCTGCATAGAACATCTGATGCTAGAAAGGGAAATCGAAGTAATGAGCGTTTTGAGAGAAAGAGCTTTAGTGGCCATAAAAACTACTCTAAAATGGAGACAAAGCAACGACAAAGAGTTGTTAAAGAACCAAACCAAAGTGCAGAAAAGAGATTGGATACAACTGCTGCTAACAAAAATGTCTTGGGAATGGAGAGATCTTACAGACTTGGCGAGTCTGATCTTAATAGGAGAGCACCATTCAGCAAAACCATTTCTCAAAGCAATCTTGAAGAACAAATGAACAATGCTGACACCTATGAGTCTATAAATGGGACTTCTCCAAGAAAAATGGATCTGAAAAAGATGGAAAACAATTCAATCGACAATGGATTTGGCTCACATGAGACTGAAAATAGTAAAGAAATACAAGGAATAAGCCCTCAAAAGGATGGGAAAACAAATAACAATTACATTCAAGCTGAGAAGATTTATCGGTTTATGCAGAAAAAGGACCACAAATCGAAGTCAAGTCAGGTATTCATGGACGATGAAGAAGATGATCAGGTCTTTCAGAGGAAAGCATTTAAGACTTTTGAGGAGTTCAAAGATGTGAGGGGTAGGCCTCGTGTCCTTCGTATGGAAATGGAAGAGAGAATTCAGAAACTTGCAAAGCGGTGAGACTTGTATGTTTAACTTTCTCTTACGTTTTTCCTTTCCAAGGAGGAGGAGGGTTACGGGGAACTGGAGGGGCAGGAAGGTGGCTGGTTGGCGTCTCTAATGCTGACTGGATTTTAGTGTAAGATTGGGAGTCGGTAACTTAAGTCTGGAATATATTACTTCTATCAACTAACGTTAATATTTTATGATGTTAAAGGTTGCATGCCACAGACTTGAACATCCCTGAGTGGCAGTTCTCCAAAATGATGCACAGTGCCCAGATCAGATTCACAGATCATACCATCTTGAGGGTGGTGCAGATATTGGGTACTCTTGGAAATTGGAGGAGAGTTTTGCAAGTTGTTGAATGGCTTCACTCTTGTGAACGCTTTAAGTCTCAAAAGAGCAGGTAAATCATCTTCATGTCTTAATGTGCTGAAATAATGAGTTTTGAGTAAATTCTTTGTAGTTTGCTGTGGTTTATATAAAGCTTTTGGCAATGTTGTGAAAAACTGAACCTGAAAGATCACTTTTAAGAAAATCCATTACTGAGATTCTCGGACAATTGATGGTTATCATGAAACAAGAAAGTTCATGGTTGCATTGGCAGGGTTGAATAAACTTTTACCTATCCTGGCCAAGTCTTCTCTTTGACTGTCTTTTTTTTAGGCTGGAAATACTTGCATGTTGAAGATCATAAATTTTGGATGAAAGCATTAGCTTTACTTCTTGCTTTTTAGCAGACTCTTTTCATGACTGTTTTTTATTATAAACTTCTTAGCTGTTTGTAGTTAAAGGTGATGCTGTATGCAGATATATTTACACAACTGTACTTAATGTGCTTGGAAAGGCACGGAGGCCTGTGGAGGCACTAAATGTGTTTCATGCTATGCGAGTAAGATGTACTTGGTATCATTTTTTGTTGTTTTGTTGAAATTAATTTTGTAACAATAAATTTCAAACTCAATATGTTTCTCTCCTTTTCCCTGTTGCTTCTCATTATTCCAGAAAAAATTCTCTTCATACCCAGATATGGTGGCTTATCATTGTATTGCCGTCACGCTTGGACAAGCAGGGCATATGAAGGAACTTTTTGATGTTATTGATTGCATGAGAGCGCTTCCTGAGAAGAAATTCAAGACGGGTATGCTAGAGAGATGGGATCCACGACTGGAGCCTGATGTGATTGTCTACAATGCTGTGAGTGAACCATCCTTTTCTTATGTTTGTCATCAGTCTTCTCAAGAGATCCATTTTTATGGGAAGACTCGAGTTTTATACACAAAGCATACAAGGAAGAAACTTTATCAATTCAATGGTTTGGCCATTATAAAGAAATTCGACAATTGGACTTTTGTGACTATTAAAGCTGTTTAAAATAAGTGGATGATGAATATGAATACTCATTTAGGAGAGCTATGATCTATCAGGAAGATACTGTCATAGTATTACTAAGTTGTGCCATTGATTTCCAATGCCATAAATTAAGAGTTGTACTAACTGCCAACCATGAGAATTATCTGTTTTTCAGCTGGTCTGTATCTTATTAAGGAGCAGGAATGTCCTTATTTTCTAACACCAGTGCATATATTTCTGTGTAGGTGTTAAATGCTTGTGTTCAGCGGAAACAATGGGAAGGAGCATTTTGGGTACATCAACAGTTAAAGGAGCGGAACATACAACCTTCATCAACAACGTATGGCCTTGTTATGGAGGTCAGTACCCATCTCTAAGCTCCTTCCAGCAACTTAGATGAGAAGAACTGTTGGAGCCTCATAGGCAGTAATATTAAAATAAAAGGAACGGAGATATAAAGTGCTTCAATCATAAGCATGCTGCAACAAAAGTCCTGGTCAACTAATTGATGCACATCATTCTGGGTAATGAATTGGTATAATTTGGGTTCTCTAGTATGTTCCATTGCCATACATTGTCAGACCACCACTGTTTCATTGGTGTCTTATTAGGTCACTCTTATGTCTCTGTGTCTGGGTTTTCTTACCTTAATAAGCTTTTCCAGTCTGGGCCCTTGGACATATTTTTTTTCTTACTTATCAAATGGAATTGTGTTCCACCATGTATTGCAATGAAGAAGGGGACCATTGATTCCTCTTTTCTTCTGCCACATTTTGGTGTTTATAGAAGTTCCTTAATCAATTGAATGTAGCCCAATAGAGTTGCTGCGTTGTATTCCCTGAGTCTATCAAGGTGGACTGCAAAGACCAATGTCTGACATCATGATTTGGCTTGCTTTGCTTTTCTTTCTCTCTTTAGAATTTAAATTGAATTAACCTTAGTTCCTTTTGACAGAACAGGTAATGTATGTTAGTGGCAAGTACAACTTGGTTCATGAATTTTTTCTGAAAGTAGAGAAGTCATCTATTCCAAATGCATTGAATTACAAAGGTATGTGGACCAACTAAACTTTACATCCAAGAAGTCATGCGTATATAACCAACAGTGTCTCTCATCATGATATATTTTTTACAGTTCTTGTGAATACTCTCTGGAAGGAAGGTAAAACGGAGGAGGCCATAACTGTTGTCCAGGATATGGAAAGAAGAGGAATAGTTGGATCTGCCAGCCTTTATTATGGTATTGCTCGTTGTCTTTGCAGTGCAGGAAGACCCAAAGAAGCATTACAACAGGTGCTTTTTGTCAAGTAATTTTTGTGAGAGTTAGTTTTTTCATGTTTGAGATATGTATTTTGGAAGGTGCTCCTCTCCTCTTTCATTTAGTTGATCCATTGATGGCTTCACTTTTTTTTTTTAATCACACTGATGGACATAGCAGTGGGCATGTGTATTTCGATCAAGTGTCAACCCTCCCCCCTCACACACACACACACACACACCTATATCTCCTGCTGTAGATGGAGTTACCCGACTTGGGTGGTTTCCACCACAAAAGATAATTGAAAAACCCTTGCAAAAAGGAGGAATGGTCACCGGCAACTTTTAGGCTGTAATCAACAGTTACGGGCATTAGTTCTTCTTTCAATATTACACTTGTGTCATACTGAGAACTTGAAATCATGCTTTACCCATTCTTTAATCTTTTTGATGAACTCTTCCAATTTATCAGCAGGCATACGTTATTACATTCATCGTTTCAGACTGCTAAGTATTTGAAAATGATTCATTTTGCAAAGCATCAGCAGAGAACAGTTGTTATATATTGTTATTATTGTCGTAATGTTATAGTTGTTATTTTTATTATTGTTTTATCATTAAAACAAGCAAAAACTAGTTAATGATTCCTCCAATATCTTTGTTTTTCAGGTAAATAAAATATGCAAGGTTGCTACAAAACCCCTGGTTGTGACAATCACTGGACTAATTCGAGAATGCTTGGAGGCTGGCAGCATTAAGAATGCTGATTTCATCTTCAGTCACTTGTACAAGTTTTGTTCTCCAAACATAGTGACCTATAATATCATGCTAAAAGCATATAGAGATCACGGAATGTTTGAAGATGCAAAGGAGTTATTCCAAAAGATATTGGAGGAAGCTAAGTGCATCAGCTGTGTCAATGATTACAAGGAGAAGGTAGTTCCGGATAAGCTCACGTTCAATACCATGCTGGAGGCTTGTGTTGCAGAGAAAGACTGGGATTATTTTGAGGCTGTGTATCAACAAATGTTGCATCATGGATATCATTTTAATGTGAAAAGTCACCTACGTATGATCATGGAAGCATCTAGAGCTGGAAAGGTATTCTTCATATCCCAAGCTGTACATATAACATAAAATTTTCACAATGTCTAAGTTGATACAATTTGGTGTAGACCAAATTGTGTTTTCAATGTAGAAAATGCATGAGGAGAACTCCACCTTCTGTTTTTAACATTTTCTTTGAGTGGCCACAGCCCCAAAATATGTCACTGGTCAAGATTTTCTTTAAATATAGTTTTCTTTTTTTTAAGGATTGATAATTGGAGCACAAATCCACAACAAGAAGGCAGACAACTGGAATTTCTTGTTGACTACTACTGAAAGAACCAAAGCAGCAATCACTAACAGTTATTTCTTCCTTTAGGGGGATCCTCTGGATGCAACATGGAACCATTTGGTTCGGTCAGGCCGCGTCCCTCCACCTCCCATTGTCAAGGAAAGGTTTTGCATGGAACTGCAAGCACAAAAATTCGTTGCAGCTGTTGCATGCATATCCAGACATGAAGAGACTGCCGAGTATCCATTCACTATCAAGGCATGGTTAGATTTGTTTTACAGTAATGCCAATCGTTTCCACAGTGACACTATCTTCAGGTTGGTTGAAACACTGACTAGTGTGGTTGCTGATGACGATAGGCCAAAACCCATTCTTCAAAATCTCTTAGCTGCTGGTCAGGAATTTATTAACAGACATTGAAGCAGATGTTACAAGACAATAATTTATTTGACTTGAAAACTTCATCTTCTCTGGAGACTTGAGCACTTGTTTCTGGAAGCTTTCGGCCATTGTAAGAGTTTTATGTCACCTGGAACTACAGCCTAAGATTAGCCAACTCCGAGGTTTTAAGCATTCTCCATTATTACATGCCAAAATAGTTTGGGACAAGTTTTACTGAATAAGAGCAATAAGAATGAATTTACTGTTTTTAGGAATAATTTCGGTTTTTTTATTGTGCTAATTAATAATTATTTTGTATTTTTATATATTATTATTATTATTAGAGACTTTTAGGTTTTTACTCTGACTTTTTAAACATAATTAAACAAATAACGAAGTTTTGAACTTATTTAGAAAAATACCCAATTTTAACCGATCAATTGTATATGTGTACAATCAAAAGTGACACATAGGCTTTGACAGATTATGTGTCGCCACAATATAATAACACATCAGTACTTGTTGAGTCGAATGACACTCATCACACATATGTGATGCCATGTCATTAAAATAAGTTTACGTGTCATTTAATGATGTATCATCCTACATAGGTGATGGCATGTCGTTCTATTCACCGAATACTGATGTGGCATGATGACATGGCAACAGATAATCATTCAAAGTCTACGTATCACTTTTGACTTTACACATAGATTTTTAAATAAGTTAAAAAATTCGTCATTTATTTAACTATATTTAAAAATTTTGGTAAAAACCTAAATATCCCTTATGATTATTATATTCCCCCTACTGTAGCCACCTCATAGCAACAGAGGTAGCACCCTACACCTGACCAACTTTTTGAATCCCACCTCTTTGGGCACCGTTTTTTCATCAAATGTCTCAAAAGATTTAGTTCCAATCATTGACCTGCATTCACCTCTCATAAACGCGGTGCTGGTCCAAAAACTTTCCTCAAATGGACCCCCATTCACAAGCTTCCAAAGTTTCCCCCACTTCTCATCACATGCAGGCCATGTGCCCGGGCTTAGACCCACCCTATAGGGTCAACGGAAGGATTAAAGAAAAGGCATGCATGGGGCAGGTGGAGGAAAAGGTTTTGGAGGGTTTGCTTTTCTTGTAAGTATTAATATGGGGATTTTGTGCCTTTTTGATAAGGGTATAAAGGTAAAGAGAGAAAATGAAAGTTTTTTTTTTCTTTTTTTACCTCAAAATATTGCTTAAAGAGTTGGGTTTTAGGCAAAATGGATATTCAAATGAGGTATTTGATTTTGTTTTTATTTTGAAAATAAAATAAAAGAAAACAAACTATAATAAAAGTGATGCCATGCAAATGCATTAAAATGCTCTTTGAGGATTTTTTTTTTATGGGAGGATTTAACAGTTACGCCGTGTGATTTTCCTGTTGAGAAATAAAAAATATTTTCAAAAAAAACATTACTCCATATTAGACAGAGAAAAAACAACACTATTATTTGCTCTTACGTGTTTTTTTATTGGATCGAATTAATTAGTTTTATAAGTATGTTTAGTCAGAGAATAAGCTAAAAAGAAAAATAAATAAATAAAAGTTGATGTGTTAGAACCTATAAATTACTTTTCTTCTACCAAAAAGAAGTCTAGTGATTGTTCACCTAGAAAAAGTCCAAGAGGCTATATGTTTATCCAAGAGAGAAAAGCTTCTCCTACAAGGTTACACCCCTTTGATTGAATCAATGAGCAACTTACAAAGAAGAAAGCATTTGATGTATATTTGCATCTTTTATCTATACAAGGAAAATTATCTTTTTCACTTAAATTATTTTTCTAAATTTTGTAATTTTTTTCTTCAAATTCTCTTATGAAAAATTTTAAGATGTGTTTACTTGTTAGTTAAAATGTCTTCAAACCCTTTACATGGTCTTGAAATCAGGCCTAAATTTCCAATTAGATTCAATGCAGAGGTACTGTATTTAGGTATTTACGATGTGCTCGTACTTAAAGGAAACTATAGAAAAAATAAAAATATAACTAAAATTTGTAGTTAACCAAAAATTTGACATTATTACCAATTTTCTAAAATAAAAGAAATTAGACCCCAATACCTTTTGTCGTACAAAAAGTTTTAAGATGACAATAAAATGAGTATTTCTCTGTGCTCTCCATGATTGTCATTGTTTTATCTAGGTTGTAATTGTCATCAAATTTTCTTATGTGAAAAATACCCTATCTATATTTGAAGGAATTGTAACAAATACAATTTGGTTAATAAATTTTACAATAAATGTTTGATATATTTTTAAAAGGGTGTTTAATGGATTTTTTTGAGGGGCAAAAAAAAAATGTAACTTTTTTTTTTTTTTTTTTTGTGAGACTCATGTTGTGGTGTGCCACCTTAGAATAGTAGGCTCTCTTGTCATTTTAGACACTCACCTTTAATATGTAACACTCTAGGTACACTTAACTACTAACCCTATTGTGTGTACATATAAGGCAATGCCACCTAATATGACAAAAAAATGGACCCTTTAATATAGAGTATGTTACCATGTCCAAACAATGAAGTGCCCCAAATGTAAATATTACCTTAAAAAAACATATGGGTCTTTTAAGAGATAAATCTCTAGTTAAGATAACTTGTTTAGTCAAATTACAAAATTTGAAGAAAAAAAGAGAAGAAGCTAAATTGTTTTTCGAATAACCCGTGTTCTTTCATCACTAGATGTTCATAAATAAGTAATATCTTTTATAATATTTTTCCTAAAAATTTCATTCATTTGTCCCTTAGTAGTTTCTACCTCCAAGATATCAACACCGGTGTTGTTTTATGTAGTTCCAAACTACTTTAAATTTTGTTAGAGTAGTTTAAAATGAAATAATCTCGTCTTATTAGCATAAACAATAATATATATTTTTTTAAAGAGGGAGTTCTCACTTATCGAATACGATAACTCTATATAAGACAATTTTTTTGTTTTTTTTTAGTTTTTCGACTCCTAACCCCACTTATACAAATAAGGTTACTCTGTGAAAATTGAAAAGCCTCTCCCTCTGCTTCTCAAGTGATAAACAATAGTTTGACAATGGTTATATTTTTTCAAAATTGACCATAAAATGTTCGACAAACCTAAAACAATTTGTAACATTCAGTACCTTTAGATAAAGCTTGTATTCTGGCGAATTAAATGTATTACAATAATTTATAAATATTTATAAAATAAAATATTAAACTAACAACCATAATTCTTGTTTAAAATGTTGCCAAATACCAAATAAGTTATTTTGATGATTTTTAATAACAAAAATACATATTATTATGAGAATTAGTTATCTTAGTCTTATCTTAAAAAATTAGAAGTATGACAATGGACAAGGTATTTAAAGCCAACCTAGCTCTCTTCCATTTAGACCCTTCCCTAAAGTGGAAATTCCACTTCAATCCCTTTCTTCCCCTTCATTTATTTCTTTTGTTTAATGTAGATACCATGGCGAGAGTGAGATATTAATTTACTAGAGAAAATAAAAATTAATATCCTTTAGCTCGTAGGTTGTATACATCAGAATCCCCCCACCTCTCTCCACCCCTAGGGTTCTTTTTTTTTTTCCGGTCGTCCAATTCTGGTGCCCAAATGTTCCTGCTATTTAACACCTGGAAAAAAAATCCTCGAAACCAGGTATATCACTCTTCGTCCTCATTCGCGGTAGATCTCTGAGCTCCTCAACTACTAGGGTTAGGGTTTCTCTCCTCCTTTCTTCGCTTCTCCATGCTCTTAGTGCTAGGGTTTTAACGGAGAGTGGGGGATGGAGAATTTCGACGGTGGAGGTTTTGAAGGAAGCCCTAACCCCAACCAGAAAGACCTGAGAGAATTCGCTGACGGTTCTTCAGGTTTGTCTCCGATCTTCCAACTGTGCTTGTCTTTTTTATCTGAATGTTGTCCGAGCCGGCTTCGTGGGGAATTTATAGATCTTTTGACTTCGACGCATGCGGATCGTTTATAGCTTTCGTATGCGCTGTTCGATTGAGCTCGGGGCGAGTGTGGGATTGAGGTTGGTGGTTGATTACGTCGGGAGGGTCACGGAAATTGTTCGTTATCTCGTTAATTTTGTGTTTGGGTGATTTCGAATCAGGGTCTTCAGTTTGAGTGGCAAATTGTGAGAAAATAGTTTGGGCTGTTAAGCGTATTGGTTGGGTCATTCGGGAACGTTTGCGCGTGTATGGGTTTTTCTTTACGTTTCAGTTAGCTGAATATTGAGCTTCCGGTGTTCGACTCTTGAATTGGTTTTATTGCTTCATTCTACTTTTTTACTTGTGCAGTTCTTTTATATCTATTTGCACTTATTATGTCGGTGCTGGACTATTTGTGTGTTTTAACATGGGTTTGAATTAAATCCCCTGAATATATAACCTCTCGAAGCAAGATAGAGGGTTTATCTTTTCATGGACGCAAGATTATGAATATTTTCTTTCTTATGAAAGATATGAAGGTGATTTCTCATTTAAAATGGTTCCTCTTTCCTTGTACAGGTAATACATGTTTTGATGCATCGCAGTATGCCTTCTTTGGAAAGAACGTGTTAGAGGAAGTTGAGTTGGGTGGTTTAGAAAATGTTGATGATGAAGATGTTGGGTTGGTTGGTTTTGATGATGAGGAGTATCGTTTCTCTGTCCTTGGGGATAGGGAAGAGGTGAGGAGTGAATTATTTTGGATGCAAAGTTTTTTTCTTTATTATGTTAAGGTTTTCTATATTTCTGACGACTGTAATTTTGATCGATTCCAAAAAGATAAAGGATTTCTGTAGTTTCGGATGTTTGGATCATATTGTATTTCTTAATGCTACAATGTATGTTACTGGTTCTCTCACGTTCAGACATTCCTTTTTTTGTCTTCCAGAACTTCTTTTGGATGCAAATCTGGATTGGTATTTAATGTTTATTTTTTGCAGAAAATTTGTTATTTGTGTCCAAAGTTGATGATGGTCTGTTTATATAACTTCAATTTTATTTTGATATGCTCTCAGATTAGCTAAATCAGATGTTTTCTACGCTTATATTGAATAACATTCCTATTACTGAATCAGTAATTGTGCAATTTCTAAATGTTTTTGCTCTTACATTGAATTTCTGGATAATTTAAGACAGTATTGTGTCCTCTACTGGCATTTTTGCTAGTCTGATGGTTTGTCTTTGTCACATTAGGGTTTGTTTTTTTGTCGCTTACATTGGTTGTTGGTTCAAGATGTTTAAGAAGTTTCTAGATATTGATTGTCTGATGGTGCTAGTGTATGTGTACACTATATACTTGTTAACCATGGATGATCAGTATTAAGTGGATCCATGAAAGATTATTTCAAACTTTTAAAAGTAGACTGCAATACTGACACTTTATAGTTCTATATAGGATGATTAATTGGTCAAATGTTGAACTTCTTCTTTCTGCCTTAATCTTTGCAGTAAGGATAGTTTACTGACCGGGGTTGACCCACTCTCTTGCTTCCTTTCTTTCTTTCTTTCTTACTGTTAATTATGAATGCACACATGAAACCCCTGCCGAGTCTTGAAGCCAGATGCACACACTGGAACACCACATGTGACCATTGAACCAAGGCTCAATCTGATTCTCTTATTCATTGCTGGTTGCTTGCCGAGTTAACAAAGATATAGTAAATCGTTAGGTCCTCAGCTTAACATGGTTTTCACATTCATTGATTCAAAGAGGTGGGCTTTACTTGATTGAAGTAACATAGTATGGGACCTCTTCTCAGTTAAAAGGAATTCCATGTAAGATATGTAAGATGAAAATTCTAGTCATGGCAAATAGAAGTTACTGCAAAGCATTCTACATTTAATAGTCTTGACTGTTATTTATTCTGAGAACCATATACTGCCTGTGCTTTTTCTGCGAATTTAATAGGTTTGCTAAGGTTAGATAAGCGGGTGTGGTTAAATAGCCAGGATGATTTCATTAAACAAGGGGGAACGATCTCTAATCCTTTTGGCATATTTTGCTATTTCGTTTCTTCTGTTCTCTGTGGGTAGATTTTCTATTTACTTATTATAGTAGTGGGAGCTTGCATTTTTTACTGTATTGTTGTGGGAAGAGTAGTCTATTACTGAGCACGTATCTCATCCGGTGGATATTTTCATGGGATGTAAACTTATTTTCTATTACTATTTTTTAAATCTTGTTGGCTTTAACTTTTATCTTGCATCTGCAGGGTGATGCATTGGAATCTTCTGATATTGACGATCTTGCAAGTACTTTTTCAAAGGTCAGTTTAATGTCCTAGCACTCCATGGTGTATCACACGGTGGAATTGATATTTTTGCAGTAACTTTGCTGTGAACAGCATGGGATGGACTATAAAGTGACAGCAACTATATGTATGAGTTTTGACATTATACTGAAGTATATTGTTGGTTTTCGATTTTTTTTTTTCCAGTTTCCTGGTGCAAACATATATTAGTGCTAATTTTGAAGCAACCATTCAAGGAAGTACAGCTAACATAGCTCAGAAGTTGTTTGATTGCCTCTCTGTTGCCTATAAACCTAATTTGCATGGAACTTTTTAGGTATTTCTTAGTGTGATGAATGTTGATTCCACAGATTGTTTTCTTTTCCTCTCCCTTTTTTTTTTTTTTTGTGTGTGTGTGTGTGTGTGTGATTATGGAGCAGAAACCTTGAGGTGCCTGTTTTCCTCAAGTCCTTTCAGCATGATCTCTTCAGCCAAAGCTGAGGTAGATCCCTTTTCCGAGGCAAGAGGATTTATTGAAGAGTGTTGTAGGCTTATTGCCTTTACTTTGAGGACATTCAAGACTTGGCTCTTTGACTTCCTCATTCTGTGGACTCAGTATTACCTAATTTTAATGCGGATAAATTAGTTACAGAAGGGGCTTTGTGCCAATCTATTCCTCTCCTCATCTTGTCATTTCCTTTCTCTTCGTTCTTAATTTGTAGTTATGCCTATTTGATGCACTGAGTTCTCCTGCTGAGGTGTTTATCATTTGCATCTTGTTTTTTTTCTATATAAATTTCACTTTTTAGAAGCAAAACTCACTATAATTTTTGAAATGTTTAGTCCTTAACCTCTGATAATAGCTTGACTGAAACTTGGAATTACTGATGCTTTTGCTTGCTTTGTGAGAAGCACTCTTGATTGAATGGTTCATTTCTTTCTCTACTTCCACACACAAGCACATGGAAAAAGGGAAAGGGGTAAGGGTATTAACTGGTCATGCATTCTGTTTGCATTTACAAATTTTAGGAAGCTTGAAGTACAATATGACTTTTTGCTTTTACTTTGGATTTGAATTGCTTAATCTATATATAATTGCAGCATATAGTTATGACTTGCATCTGCCATGTAATTTATTGTGCCGTGCATAATAGGCTGAAAATGTGGTTGCTCAGATTGTGTTAACCATTGATAGTTCCACTTCAAGGTTATGACTATTTCCATATACTCTCAGGAGTAATCATCTTTTTCCTTTTTTTTCTTTTTTAAATCATTTTAATTGTGTGTGGTTGGGTGTTTATTTTAAAATTTTTATATTTAATACCTAGCCTTTTTCTTTTCTCTGAACATATACAAAGAAAGAGCAAGTGACAGATAGTCTTTTTTCTTTGCTTCATATATTTTTTCCTAGTTAACGTACTCGATTTTTTTGTTTAAATGGTTTCATCGTTTTTACTGTCCTTTTTTGCAGTTAAGTTATTTACTCTGACACTTCCTTTTTCTCACAGCTGAACAAGGTTGTGAGTGAACCCAGAACCCATGGAACTATTGGCGATCGAGGTTTCTCTAGGGAAAGTAAGTTCAAATTAAAACTTATTGTCTACTATTATTGCTTTTATAGTTAAGCTTGATTGCAAATTGAATGGCTTATTGTGTTTTGCTTTCCTATTCTTTGTTGATTTTATTAAAAAAAAAATTTGTTGGTTTATGTTGTTTTTTTACGTTGTGCTTCAAAATCTTTAGGTTTGAACATCCTCCATGGATTGGTCTTGGTTGTACTTTATCGAACAACAAATGTTTCTTAAAAGATAGTTTTGCTTCATTGGTTTTTCTTGAGATTATCCTGGTACATATTTTTTGTATTATTTTGCTTGTGAGAGTTTTGTTGTGACAATATGTGTATGGTCAAATATGATTGTTTATCAGATGGTTCTTCTTTAACATTTGTTAGTAATCTCAATCTTGTTGCATGGTTTGGATTGGATGATGTTCACATGTTCAGAATATACGCATCAATTCCATGTTATTTGCAGTATCAATGATGTTAAGTTTGCTTACTTGACTGCCTAATTTTTTTTACATGAGCTGATATAGTGAACGATTTCTGTTATGCTCGATGCTAGTTCACCACTGAAGATGGTAGTTTTATGTATGAGTCTTTCAATGGATATCATGATGTTTTAGATGCTTGCCAGCTTCCATCTCAAAGTTGGAGGTTGGGGCGGGATGGGGCATGTTTACACAATCTTCCTTGATGTAGGACATTGCATGGACCCTTACCATGGTTGCATGAAACATTAAATATTCTGTAACAGATCTTTGACATTATTGTCCATGAAATGTACTGTTAGCATTTAAACACTCATAGATTATAAACTATCGAGAGGTGTGATATTGAACCACAATTTTTATTACATAAATGTTGGTGTGTTTTTCTAATGTACTTTTATTTAAACACACATTATCATTCTAATAAACTATAGGGAGATGGTATGTGGGATTAAAATTGTTAGGACATAAATATTGGTGTATTTCAGCTGGTCAGGATATTTAGGTTGCTTGGCCAGGAAGAAGTGTAATTGAGTTGGAGACCTGCACTCTGGCTTTGAATGAAGAGGGAAGAAATAATAGGGTCACATGGTTACCTAACTGTGAAACATGTCATTTAGAGGCAGCATTGTGGATGGGGGAGTCTTATCCCTGTGGCTCTTGCCTATTTATTGCCGGAAGATAACTATTTAAATTTTTGGTTGGGAAATTGATAAGTTACTATCATTACGTACTGTAATGACTGCCTCTGGCGATTGTTTTTATTCAACAATAAAAGGAAGATCATGATTATCTTCTTTTTGCAGATAAAACATAATTTAACAGTCTTTAATGGCAGTAATTGTTAACCTTTCTTTGGCTGTCAATTACTGCTAATCAAGTAACAGTGTTTTTAGGGAAGTGTCCTTTTTTTTGCGAGTTAGAATTTATCGAGTTGGTTACAATGATATTGCAAATATTATTTGTTTCTTTAATCTGAGAGGTCTTTTTTATTCCCTTAATTAATAAATAATCTACTCAGCTCGTAGCTATGGCCCCCTTTAATGTTTTTTAGGTCTTTATGTCTTAAAAAAATATCTGCATTTTTAATGGATGCATTGGCTGAAAAAAGTCTCGGTTAGATCACTGAGAAACGTTGAGGACGTACTGAAGTTTATGCAAGCCAAACATTTGATTTTTCTCCATCATTGTGGAAGTAAGCCTATGTTTGGTAAGAAGGGAGGGTGACTGAAGTGTATAGTTCTTGATTTCCTTTCATTGTACATGTCTGATTGTATAATGTGCTTGCGTGTTTTAGTTTAGTATGTAAATATAAAAGGGAGGAGAAGCAGTGGAGCCAGCAAAGTAGAAAGAAGAACAAAGTGGAAAGGGCATGTTTGTTACCCCATTGACATAATTTACAGTTTATGGCTTGGGTGGCGATGTTGGTTATATTGACATGTCTTAGTTTTTGCACAAAATTGGAAGGGGTGAACTTTTGTTACTGGCTTGAAGTTGATGCAAGTTTTGTAAGTCTTGTGTGGAATTGGTCTGTGCTTGTTGTCTCGAAGATGATGAATGTTGCATTTCTCTCAATACCAATGTGTATGCCTAAACGAAATAATGATTCTCTCTCTAGCTCTCTCTCTATCTATCTAATGTTTATTCTTAGGTGAACTTGATATTTAAGCAGATCTTTTTATCTGTTTCTTGATGGAAACAGTAATGTAGACACTAATTTTAGATGAATGTCCTTCAGGTTCTTCTACTGCAGATTGGGCACAGGAGCAAGACTTCTCTACCTGGTTAGATCAGCAAATATTAGACGCTGAAAATGTCCAGGAAGGCAAAAGATGGTGGTCTCAGCCCCACCCTTCATCAGCCCGTGTTGCAGAATCCAAACCATTGTACAGAGCGTCTTCTTACCCATCCCCGCAACAACAGCAGTCCAGTGAACCAATCCTAATACCTAAATCATCTTTCACTTCCTACCCTCCTCCTGGAGGTCGATCTCAGGCTTCACCAAACCACTCACACCATTCAGCTCTTACCAGTGGGCCTCAGCTTCCCTTCTCTGCCCCAAATGTTTCACCTTTTTCGGGTCCACAGCTTCATTTGCCAGGGCTACCACCTCATGGGCTTCCATATGGTGGAAATATTCATCAGCTTAACCCACCAAATGTATCCATTAATAATCGTCCACAGAACCCATGGCTTAACCAGGCCAACCTTTTCTCAGGTGATCATCCAAGTCTGTTGCCCAATTTGATGCAACAGCAGTTACCTCACCCAAATGGGTTATTGCCTTCTCAATTTTTTGCTCAGCAGCAACATCAAAGACTTCACCATGTTCAATCAACTTTAGCACAGCTCTCAGTTATGCAGTCTCAACTTTTTAACCGTCATCCTTCTCCAAATCTGATGAATAAATATGAAGCAATCATGGGTGGGATGGCAGATCCACGAGACCAGAGATCAAAACCGACTCAGAGAGGGAGACAGAACCTTCGCTTTTCTCAGCAGGGTTCTGAGACTAGTAGCCATAAAAATGATAATGGGTGGCCTCAGTTCAGATCCAAGTATATGTCAGCTGATGAAATCGAGGGTATTCTCAGGATGCAACATGCTGCAACTCACAGCAATGATCCATACATAGACGATTACTACCACCAAGCTTGTCTGGCAAAAAAATCTGCCAGGTCTAGGCTGAAACATCATTTTTGTCCAAGTTACTTAAGAGATCTGCCTTCACGTGCCCGAGCCAATAATGAGTCTCACGCTTATCTTCAGGTTGATGCTCTTGGTCGTGTACCCTTCTCGTCCATCCGTAGGCCACGTCCTCTTCTTGAAGTCGACCCACCTACTGCATCAGGTGACAATGTTCATGAAAAAGCTTCTGAAAAACCCCTGGAACAGGAGCCCATGCTTGCAGCTAGAATTACCATTGAGGATGGACTTTGTCTTCTTCTAGATGTAGATGATATTGATCGACTACTACAGTTAAGTCAACCTCAAGATGGTGGGTCACAGCTCAGGCGGAGGCGGCAGGTATTGCTTGAGGGTCTTGCAGCCTCACTCCAACTAGTAGACCCACTGGGCCCTGGTAAAGCAGGCCATTCAGTTGGCTTAGCACCGAAGGATGACCTTGTCTTCTTACGATTGGTGTCACTTCCAAAAGGCAGGAAACTTCTCTCCAGATACCTCCAACTTCTCTTCCCGGGCAGTGAACTGACCCGTATAGTTTCCATGGCAATTTTCCGTCACCTGAGATTTTTGTTTGGTGGTCTGCCAGCTGACCCTAGTGCTGCAGAAACAACAATGAATCTTGCCAGGACTGTTTCTTCGTGTGCAAGGGGCATGGATTTAAGTGCTCTTAGTGCCTGCCTAGCTGCTGTTGTTTGTTCTCCTGAACAGCCGCCTCTCCGCCCACTGGGTAGTTCAGCAGGCGATGGGTCATCCATCATCATAAAATCTGTTCTTGAAAGGGCAACTGATCTCTTAACAGACCCCCATGTTGCTAGCAATTACAGCATGCCAAATCGGGCTCTGTGGCAGGCCTCATTCGACGCATTCTTTGGACTGCTCACAAAATACTGCCTCAGTAAGTATGACACAATAATTCAATCCTTGCTCATGCAGGCTTCTAATACAACAGTGATTGGGCCAGAGTCTGCTAGGGCTATAAGCAAGGAAATGCCAGTTGAGCTATTGCGTGCTAGCCTTCCTCACACTGATGAGCGTCAGCGAAAGATGCTACTGGATTTTGCACAAAGGTCTATGCCAGTTCCTGGGTTTACTGGCCAAGGAAGTGGTGGTGGGCAGATAAATTCAGAATCTGTACCAGGTTAAAACCTCTCACATGTAACAGATCTCATGGGTTAGATAATACCAGTGCTGTATCAGGTTCCCTTTTTTCATCCAAGGATCGTGGGCAATCAAGTTCTGCCTGTAAATGCTTACAAAAGCCACAGGTGGGTACAGACATCTCTAGGGGGTAGTAGTCACTTTAGAGTTATTTGTTTTTCATTCTGTATTGTTTCATTTCAGTTTCTTCGAGTGTGACTCAAAACAGTCCTGCCTATGTATTATGTTGCAACTTTGTGGGAGATGCCACTGTTAGTTTTCTCCTGGGAGAGCTTAGTTTTGGTGCTCTGAATGGAAAACACCAGAGTGAAAAATAGTGAGATAGAATGTACAGGGTCTGTTGGTAGGAACCTTTTATCTTCTTCTCTTTTTTCAAGGAAGACATGCAGATTCCTACTGGGCCAAGTTATGACTTTTGGGTTTATAAAAAAGGGGTTAGTACCTTTCTGGTGGGCCTTCCATTATCATCACTTGTAGTTAGATGTAGACAGATTTGGAGGGCTTCTTCACTTGTCATGATGTAGATTGTAAGTTTTGCTTACCAACTATTGGTAATGTACCTTGCGGATTCAAGCCTTTGATTTAGTATGGGACGCAAGGTATAGTGACATCTCTCTCATTTTGTTTCAAGTGTATCCACGTTTGTCTTCATCCATTAGTGACTTTTCCATTTGCTTCTCCCTCTTGTTCTTTTCTTATTTTATCTAATATTTTTTCCTGCTATTTGTTAATGTGTGTTTCATACATTAGAATCGTTAATATTACTTGTAGTATGTTTGTGAGAAAGTGATTCCTGGACTAACTATTGTTACGTAGATTCTTATCCTAGTGCATGTTTTGAATGTCAGATGTAATGTTGAAGAAAATTCTAACTGCAGTCTATGTACTGAATGTTATGTTGGATGTAAAGAAACCATCTGTGTGTATGACAAGGGTGTTTTGTTGGATATTTCCTTTATGTAAAAGGCTTAGCCATCAATGCAAAAAAACCATCTATATATTCAAGTTTATGGTTGAGAATGTAGTTGATCAACTTTTGAAAGAAGTTTGTGCATGAGGATGGATTGTGTATGTTACTAAATTGGAGGATCCTAGTGAGTTTACCAGCGAAAAACTTTGGATGCATTCGCCGGATTGGGCAATAATATTTCAGTTCATTCCCAGTGTTTGGCATCTCTGTTTTCTTGAAATGGCTGAAAAATATGTTCTTCATTCACCTACGTTTACTGGGTTTGCACTAGTAGAAAAATCGATGTTCAGTGATGTTATATGATATTATTGTGTTACATGTTTGCGCTGCTGTTTGTTTCATAGTTTTGGTCAAGTTGTTCAATGCGGGTGGAAATTTATTATGTCAAAAGTCGTTTACTTTTTATTTTTTATTTTTATCACGAACAATGGGTACTTTCTTTATGTAAAAGGCTTAGAGAGAGTAATGTAAGCACATTGGTTTGGAGCCCCATCTGCTCCTTGTGAAACTTGTTCATTGTGTTCTGAGTGTCGTTTTTCCATTCAATTATAAATTTGGTCGGTTCGTTTCTGTAATTGGAAGGAATCAAGATGGCAGATTTAGTGAGGCACGAACAGAATAATATCTGCAAGTAACGCCTCACGGGCCCTGGCCAACCGAACAGATTGTCCTTACCCCTCGGAGAAAGAAACTTCTAGATGGGGACCTCACAGGGAAACTTCAAACCTCGAACACTTTTTTGATTCTGGACCTCTACCCTTATGGCACGGCCTGAAACAATTGCCAAGCATGCGTCTTTACTGTTGTTTAAAGCGGAGCGTCATATCCGAGGAAAAGAGCAGCGGTAGACCAGAAAGATGTCAATGCGTGGCGTTGGGATCGGACAAAGCTGTTGGCATCTTACTTCCGGAATTCTTACGCCTTTATTGTAAGGTGGTGAGGCTTGGCTTCTTACCCCGGATGATAATGTGTGGTGTCCTCAGCTTTGTCAATGGTATATTCATGGCATGTGTGACTTTTTTTACATCGTCATTTAGAATATCATTTTCTTTTGTTAAATTAAGAGTTTGCAGGCAATAAAAAGGTCCCTCGCCTTGTCTCTGCTACAGTAGAAGGCGGCGACGAAGGCGATCGCCTCGTCTTTTTGTGTACCAATAGCATACAAGAAAGCCATCGACGGATCGTCGAGATCAAAGGATCGGTCGCATCTTTGTTGGTGAGCCAAACCTAACCTCACCTAATCTTATCTTTGGTCGACTTCAATTTGTTTTTTTCTCTTGTGCGAACAAGTCGTGAGAAGAGAAGAAAAAGAACGACGCCGAGTTCAAATGGGATCTGGTAAGAAAAGTCAGCATCGCAGAGTCTCCCATTTGGCATATGGCTAGATCACAAGAGACGATCTTTGGAATCTAGTAACCTTGTTCTTATCTTATTTTTGATCATGTTGATTAATTGAATTGGAGCGGTGGTTAAATAGGGACGACTGGAAAGCTTCAGATTTTCAATCCAATTAATGCATACAAATTTGGGTTTATTGTAGACAGCTCAACCATGGTTCCCCCTTCCAAATATTAGATATCCAACCTTCGTTTTTATAAGTTTGATTTAAACATATCCAAATCTATTTGCATGCCAAAATTAGATCCAATTTTCTTGGGTTATGTCATTACTCATTAGCTTCAATTATATTAAAAGGGGTTTGAAACTCATAAGTTATGCCAACTAAAACCCTAATAAATTTCTAGTTGTGAGCTTTCTACGGGAATCAACATTCCTGATATTTATTAAATGAATAAGCTGACATATGGGTAGGGTATTTTGATTAGTTAGGTTTATTGACCGAGTAACACCTGACAATCAGAGAGAACATGCTACATGACATATTCATCTAGTTTTGTGCAATAATACACTTGTGTTTGAGCCCTCATAGAAAAACTAAGTCAACAGATTATAAAACTTCTCCATTGTCACCTTGGGATTCTTATAATATTCATCTACAAGTTATACCAAAGTTAAGATTAGAAAGGGGATCTGACAGGCATAAACTAGGGGAATATAAAGATGGGAAGTCAGAGTTTGGTTGGGGCCAACATGCAGATGACTTCCTACCTCTTTTCTTTCCTCTTTCTTAAATTTTCACCCTTGACACTTGGTCAACAGAAGAGTTCCTTGTTATATTAGACTTAGTTGTGGGTGTATCGGGGTATGTAAAGTGTATTTTTGTGTATGTCTTGAGACTAATCTATGTAGTTGTCTAAGAGTGATTGATACAAACAACAATGATAAGACATTTTTTTCTCCTCTAGCAAGTGGTGGGATTGAATAATTTGTTTTTTTGTTAGTGGTAGTTGACAATTCATGGGGAAGACCCACTTGGTGGAATTTTCTCCAGTTGCAAATGGTAGAATGAAGGGATTATCCGAATTAAATGTGTCATATCTATGTGCAATAAGTTTTGGATTGTTTAATGCAATTGGATAAAAGAAGAACTCCAAAAAGGATTTACATGGCTATGCAGAACATCACAAGACACAAACAATTTTGATCAAAGCCCATTTTGTTATTCATATATGAACCGTTTTATGTTTGATTAAATGTCTAGCCGGAAAAATTCTGCATTTTGTTTTAGTTATGGTTGTCTAAAAAACTGAATATGTATTAACACATTACGTAACATCTAAGATACTCCAATGATGTACGAGTTTTATAGTAATGTTCATTTTCAAGTGATTATATTCTGGAAAGGAGAAAAAAGATTGACCGGGGCAGGTTGAACCTGGAGGTTAGAAATCATGTGCCAATTGATCAGACACTGTCTGAACTCTTAATTGCAAATTCCACTTTCTCAAGAAACCTTTACAGCCAATACCCTCTTTTTAGCTCTATAATGAACTGCATTCTTTTTCTCCCATTGTTAGTGTTGAAGAAGAGCTTGATCCAATGCAAGATCTCGGTTCCTCCCTGCAATTTCTCTCCAGAAGAGCAGGTGATTCCTGCAGCTTTCTATTTCAAATAATTTAAGAGAAAGGTGTGGATGGGACTTCAATTCATGAGAGCCTGCAATGAAAAAGGACTGGCTAACCACTGCCCTGAACATTAGCCTGAATTAAATCCGAACTAATTAATTGAATCATGTCAACAGATATTCACTCAATTGTGATGGTCGTCTTTTCTGGGGTAGAGGTCACTCAACTGAAATGGAAGAGAAAAATTGGTATCTTGTTTGCTACTTAAAGTTCCACTGTAACGGTAGGAGTGCATTAATGGCAAGATCAGACACCTTTTGTTTAATTTAAGTTTTCGAATTGAACACAATTAAAATCTCAATAAGCCTCAAAAGAAGTGTTTAAACAATCCTTTGCTTCTTTACTGCTTGTTTCCTCTTTAAAGCTTCATAGCCTTCAATACTCAATTAAAGAAGATCTTCAAATGGGTTGGAACAATCTTACATCTCCTAAATTCGGTACATCTACATAAATCTAAAAATGAACTATTTGGAAATCTTCATTTTCTTGCACTTTATATGGACTTTCTTCAGGTGAAAAAAATCGGTGATATATAATTTGTTCTGATTGATGAACCCCAAGAAAAGAAAATAAATGAAAATAAAAATAAAAATTTAATTATTATTATTTCCAACAGTAGTTAGATGGGGTAGGGAAATACAACAAATTCACCAAAGGGAAAAATGAAATCAATGTGTCTTCGTTGCCGACAGAAGTAGAGGAAGGGAAAGGAAATGTGTGGCTTTTTTGTGAATACAACCAGTAGTTCATGAACCAGCTTGTAAATCATAATTATGAACAGATTAATCACATATTAGCTCACAGTCATGAATAGCTTCATCGTGAGCCTTAACCCCCCTGTTGTTCAAGGAATGTGGGTGACAGCCACGACATGACTTGGCTCTGTAATTAAAAATTAAAGACAGGGATTAAGTATGATTTAATAACTGGTCAGTTAATAAAAAATTTATAGGCATACCTGAATGCAAGTATATGGGATTCAGGAAAATGACGATGACACCAATCAAAGAAGAAAAAACTGGAAAAAGGAGTCCTGATTCTCAGGACCGTTTCATACGAAGAACATGGGAGGGAAAGTTTACATATTAGAAACCCCCGTCGTTGCCTTTCAGTCTCTCGTTCAAACATACCCAAAAGCCAGGCTTGGTCGGGACCTCTCGAACGCTTCCTGCAGCTGTGAGGTACCTTTTTCTTTATCGTTCTTCTAGGGTTTTCTCTCTTCCTGTTCATGGGTCTATTTTCTTGGATCACGGTCGCAATTTGAATTCCCTTTGTGGGTCTTTGAGAAGCCTGCGTTTTGTTTCTGGGTTCCTGAGATGGGGTATTTTGGTTTTCAAAAGTGTTAGTTTTTGGTTTTGTTCTGGTCTTTCTTCTCTGAGTTTCTTTTATTTTTCTTCCTCTCTCTCTCTTTCTCTCTCTCTTTGTCTCTTTTTCTCTGTCTTGGTCTCTGTCTCCCTCTCTCGCTCTCTTAAAAATTCTGCCATCTTTTTTTTTCTCTGGTTAAGTTTGATTTCATTTTTTTTTATTTTGTTAAAATTTTCCAGTAGTCTGGATTTTTGATTGATGATATTTGGGTTCTGATTTTATTTTAAGCAGTTTCGTTTTCTCTACTGCATGCTGCGTTTTCACCTTTCTCTTGACATTTGTAAGATCGTGCCTTTTTGTCGTTTTACCGCTTGTTGAAATTAAAAATACTAATCTTACACGTTTTTGTTCTTCTTTGAGGCTTTGCCAAATTTTTGTTTTGTTTTTGATCTTTTTCTTTTATACCGTTTATCTTCTTGCGCAGTTTATGCTCTTTCTTATTTGGTTTCTCGTGTTAGCGCGGCCTTCTTTATTTGTCTTGTGAATTCGCGTTTTCAGGATCTCCTCGTTTCTGTCCAGTGTCCCGGTCTTCCTTTTTGATTTCTAAGTTTTCTTACGATGACACTGATCCTGGCCTGTTCAATTACATTTGTTTTCTTATGTTAAATCTGAATTTTGGGGGGTGATCTTTGTAACCTGACTCCTTTCCGTTGGTTTAGATTTTCTTGGGAGTATCTGGCGGCAGCGATCGGTCGTTAAGGGAGAAGCTTTCTTCAGCATTGTCCAGACAGAGAACTAGAAATCGATTTCTAGAAGTTCTGCTGTTTTGGTTGAAAGCTTTCTTCACATGCTGCCTTTCAGCAGAAATAGAGCTCAGTCAAGGGCCAATAAATCTCCCTTTTCAGGTGATTTCTTGTTTTTGGCACAACGTGGGATTTCATGATTCTTACTTTTTTCTGCATGGTGATAGTTTTCCTTTTTTTTTTTTAATCTTTTGTTTCTTTCCTTTTTTCTGGCACAACATGCTACATTTTTTCCCGTGTGGTTGATGTAGCTTAATATGACCAGATCAAGAACTTGCTTGCTTTTATAGATTTTCTAATGTTTGTATCTTATTGTTATTGTTGTCTGTAAGTTTTACTCAGTAATGTAAATGACTTTTATTCTTAGATTAATCTACTGGTTTTGATCTTGCGCTATTGTCGTTGATTTCATTAACCTGAGCAGGTTAATGTCAAAATACACAAAATTGGATGTTCATGATCAAGTTTTGGTTATTTCTGTTTTCTTTTGACTTCGTGTCAAGCAATCTATTTGTTCACCTGGACGGTTCTCTCTGATAGGTTTAAAATTGTTCCTTTTTTTTCAAATTCAATTTTGAGTTTGAATGTGGCAATTCCTCTGCTGAATGCAATATGTCTAGGTTGACAGGCAAGCAAAATCATTTAAATAGTGCTGTAGTTGTCCCCTTGTTTTGATCTACCATGCTGGTATGGATGCATGTTAGGACCCCCTTTTGTTGTTTCTTAAAAAACCTGGAGATCAATCATATGGTGTATACAATGCATTGATTCAGATATATTATTTTTCTTGTATATAGTACTGAGCTTGAGAATTGTCTGCTATGGCAGTTATCTGGTTATAAAATTTTACGCTAATCACTAATCTAGTTGTTCTCTTTCAGGAATGGATTGCTCTGACACAAAGCGGAAGCCGGGGGTACTTGGAAAAGTTATTTTGGGCTTTATCCTCACTATGCTTTGTGTGGCAATGCTGAGGCAGTCATCCCATTTCAACGACAATACTCCCGTAACTCTCCAGTCTGATTTCTGAAAATGCTTTTGTAACTTACTTCTTCTGCTTCCCTGCAATAAAAATTTGATATATTATTTGATTTGTGACATGACTGTAAATTTTACAGTTCTCTCACCATGAACCCGGGGTAACACATGTCTTAGTTACGGGAGGTGCTGGCTATATTGGATCGCATGCTGCACTTCGGTTATTGAAGGAGTCATACCGAGTAACTATAGTGGTTCGTTGTTCAATGAGATGTTATTAAATTTTTTTTGATGATTTTTTTAAGGATTTGATCTTAATTTTCTGCTAATTTTGATCAGGATAATCTTTCACGAGGAAATCTGGGTGCCATTAAAGTCCTGCAAGAGCAGTTTCCAGAAAGTGGGAGACTCCAATTCATTTATGCTGATTTGGGGGATGCCAAAGCTGTATCCTTATCAAATAGTTATAACACTAGTTTTCAAATGTGGCCTCCTTAGATGCTATAGTTCTGAATACAGCCATCTAGATGTTATATTTTCACATGTGACCAAATTCTGAATGTGGTAGGAAATCCGGGGGTAGAAATGGTTATTTAAAAATTCGATTAAAATATTACCAAAAATAAAAAAGTGGCCCATGAGTGGACATCCTTTTGGGGGAGCTTTCCCCAATCGTTTGCTCTCTCTAGCCGAAGAGAGAGGGGAGGAAGGGAGAGAGCTTGCCCTCCCTTTTTCATGCGAAGGTGAATTATACCCTGCCCTGTCCTGTCCAATCTTTTGGCATGTTGGTGGAAGACCCACTGCCACTACTCACCCTTCTCTTTCCCTGCTTAGTGGGGTTTCCCCTGTCATGCAGACTACGGAAGAGAGGGGGAAAAGGGAGGAGGGAATATGGACCATCCTTCCTTTTATTTGTTTATTTTAATATAAATAAAATTTTTTTGGTAAAATATGGAAAGTGTAATTTAGTAATTTTATTGTATCTGTTACAATATGTAAATAGTGTTACATTTTTTTTTTTTTTTTTGAGGAAGGTGAATGTTACCTTATTTGTTCATTAGATTACATCTTTGCAGTTATAATTAACAATACACCTAGCCAGATATATTTGGAAATGCCTGGCCTTAGAAATCAAGCATCAGAGTTTAATAATAGAAGTGTAAAATGTTTGAAGTTCTGACATTCTTTACTGAAGCACCTTTCAGTAAGAAATAAAGAAAGATTAAAAGAAACAAATGATTTTTCTGGGTTACAAGACTTTGTTTCTTAACCAATTAGTACAGGTAAATAAAATTTTCGCATCAAATGCTTTTGATGCTGTAATGCATTTTGCAGCTGTTGCTTATGTTGGGGAGAGCACACTTGATCCTCTGAGGTATCTTTTTTTCTATCTTTTGAGCATTCATCAGTAGTTAAGCACTAAACTCAAAACGTTTATTATCTGACACATCTGGAGTATGTTCTGCATGTTATCTGTCAAATTTTGATTCAGCCGGTCACAACTAATGTGTTAGTTGCATTTTGAGGGAAGGGACTTTCCACAATCTGTGGCTGGGGCTTTTGTAGTACACAAAACATGTTTTTTGGTTGCTATTTCATCTTTTATAATTTTCGTTTTATGTGTCTGTATTTTGTCTCAAAATGGCTTACTATATTGGTGCCACTCTCAGGTACTATCACAACATTACATCAAATACGCTGGTGGTGTTGGAGGCCATGGCAGCACATGGTGTTAACAAATTGATTTATTCCAGTACATGCGCAACCTACGGGGAACCTGAAAAGATGCCAATTACTGAAGAAACACCTCAGGTGAACTAAAATAATACATTTTAATTAGTTTGGTCTCAATTGTGTGGATTATGGTTGTTGTGGTTCCTTAGTGGCTTTTTATGTTCCTGCATGAAGGCCCCTATTAATCCATATGGGAAAGCAAAGAAAATGGCTGAGGATATCATTCTGGATTTTTCGGCAAGATCAGAAATGGCTGTCATGATTTTAAGGTCTGCCTTTTAGTTCTACTTTTGCTATTAACTTGCTTCCTTCAGAGTGAAAAAGCTAGCATCTATCTGTTTTGCTTTTTCTTTCAAGCCTTTTTCCAACAGGTCTTGATTGGCAATCTATATCGAATTCTTAGACTTCATGATATGAAAAGTGAGAAAAGTGTTATGCTGGTTGATGAAAGATCTGGTTCAATCTTGTTCTTTGACTTCCCTTGTGGAGCAGAACCCATATGTTGAAATTCTTTGTCACATTGTTATACCTTGTGTATATTATGTTTCCTGTTTTATTAGTCGCTGAATTGGGAATAGTATGTTGCTCGTAGGTTCCTAATTGAGAAAAGTGCTTTGGTGGTGGATAGAAACTTATTTCTGTATTTGCACATTTTTAGATACTTCAATGTGATTGGATCAGAACCAGAGGGAAGGCTAGGGGAAGCTCCAAAACCTGAACTGAGAGAGCATGGTCGAATCTCTGGTGCATGTTTTGATGCGGCATTGGGAATTATTCCAGGGCTAAAGGTACGGAGAATTTTTTACCTGTCTGTGGAAGAAATGGTGGAATTTTTCTAGTTGGAGTGAATATGAATTAGTACAGTTTCCTATCGCAATAGAATGTACTTTAGTATGCTGCGTGAATTATATTTTCATAAAGTTCTAAGACATACTGATTTGGGTTATGTGCTTATTGATCAGATCAAAGGAACCAATTACAACACACCTGATGGAACCTGTATAAGAGACTACATTGATGTGACCGATCTAGTTGACGCCCATGTGAAAGCACTTGCCAAGGCCAGGAAGGGGAAAGTGGGCATATTCAATGTGGGCACTGGAAAAGGTCTCTGAAATAACATTTCTTTTATTTGCTTCATCTTTTTAATTTTGACTTGCAAGGGGTCTTTCAGGGAAAAAAATGAAAAAAGAACTTGTATGTGTCTCAACTTCCCAATTGTTTTGGTTCTACACTTGATGCTTTAGTCCTGCTAATCTCTGCATCTTGGAGTTCATGAAAATGCCAGTCTAGTAATGGTGATGGAGGGTTGTTCGAAATTCCCGCATGACCATGTGCTGCTTGTCATTCAGAAGGCTTGATAGGCGGCACAATGCTGCTCAAAGAAGAGCCGACTTCTTTCTGCTTTAGCTTTTGTAATATGATCATCATATTAGGTTATTGTAGACGAGGTCAAGTGAATGGTTGTGCCTTAAGCCTGAGGAAGAAAGGCGTCATTTGTCTGGTCTAAAGATTATTCTTCTGTTTGTTTTCTGTTTTGCAGGTCGATCTGTAAAAGAATTTGTGGAAGCATGCAAGGAAGCTACTGGAGTGGACATTCATATTGAGTACCTTGAGCGACGGCTTGGCGACTATGCTGAAGTCTATAGTGACCCGTCAAAAATCCAGCGTGAGCTGAACTGGACAGCCCAGTATACCAATCTCAGGGAGAGTCTAAAAACCTCATGGAGATGGCAGAGGGCACACAGGAATGGGTATGGTTTCCCCGTTGGCCATGTCCACATAAAAACCTCTGCGTAGAGATGGTCATGTCTGCATAGAGTTGGCTACGGTTGTGTGGAGGCGTCAATCAATTGGAGACCTTGATTGATTCCTTGAAAGAGGAGCTAATGAATCTGATATGTTTATTAACAATTGATAGAGGGGTCCGAGGAAGGATAGGGGAGGGGGTTGGTAGCCGAGGAGAGGTTTTCATGAGACGAGTGCATTGTAGAGTAGGAGCAGCCCCATTTGTTGATTATCATATATTGTTGCAACAAATGATAAAGCTAATAATGCATCACAGCTCACATGGCATTTGCCCCTCTTATACATGTATAAAACAGTTTTAACTTCAGCTAGTTAAAAATTATTTGTTTCCATTTTCCCTTCATGATGGGTTGGAAGAGTGTAATTGGACGTTTGTAACCTGACACGTGTTGAAATTTAAGATTTTACAATGTATAATCACAGTAAAAGAGGATTAAAGGGTAAGAAGAAAGAAGAAGAGTTGTAGAGAGAAGCTTATAGGAGGAAAAGAGAATGAGTGGTGAATTTGGAAAAAAAAAAGTGGAAGAATAAGGTTATGGATTTATTCCAAACCTGTCGTTATAGTATAATATTATATTATACTTAACACTCTAGTAAGAGTGAAGAAGAAACAAAAAATATAAATTAATTATATTAATAACAATCTAATTATATCATATTTTTTTGACACTTTCCCTCAAGCTGGGTGGTCATGATAATGAGCCTAACTTGAAATAAATAGCATAGATATAGTAATAATCTCTTTTATCATGGTATCCGAAGGATAAGTATGACATCGGTAAAAACTTTCAAAGGGTAGAAATAGGTGATAAAACATAAGTCGAAACCAACTTCAAATAATTTTGATCAAATATAGTAATAATAATCACATCTATCATTTACAAGACGTTGAAAAAAATCCAAGGGTACCATTAAAAATTCTCAAAGGACTAAAAAAATATTCATATATATATATATATATATATATATAAGGGATCAACCAAAATAACGTTTCAAAAGGGTTGGCCAAAAGGGTAAATAAGAGTCAAATAAAGGATGATAAGGTGAAGAAGCCAAGGTCACCATATGTTTTTTTCCTAAATACTTCAAATTCTACATCATATGAACCAATGTTGATAATAGTCAACAAATAATGAACCCAAAACAAGCAACCAAGGAGTTCATCTTCGATAATAATATCTCAACTAAAGAAACACAATAACAATTGTGGTAATGAGCCAATGCCCAAATAAGACACACACCAAATATGTTATTATATAGCAACGGATAACCGATAAATAGTAAAAGTCCTTAAGAGTAATAATGACACATAAGATAATTTGTAGTAAGTCCATCCTTGAATAAGGAAGAAGTGCACCAAATAATAAGTTACCAATAAGTTGAACCACGTGCTGTTAGTCTTCTCAAAAGGAATAATTGAACTGAGTGCTGCTAGTTCTAAGAGCATCTGTAAGGTCTTCTAAAAAATAAAGAAGAGTGAATAAAATAGTAATGAGTGTTGCTTCCACGCTTATTGCATCAATGATTAATTTAGACACTAAATCGAGACATAAGTGTCCTGTTTTTTGAATATAGTCCACGCTTAGAGATGTAATTACAGAATGAAGCCGATTATGAAAGGCAAAATAAAAAATCAAAGGATTTCACCAAGTGTTGTTCTAACATGCTATTAATATGCCGCAATAATTTCTTATAACCTTACAAGAAACACATATTTTGAATCTAATCCTAGATCAGAATCTCCTTACATTGATACTTTTGTAATTTGCACCATTAAATCAAGTAACTAAAATTAAATACCTTTTATCCAAGTATAAATTCTCTTCATAAAATATAATTATTTTGAGATAAATAATCTGATAAATTTAAGACTTTGTAATTTGGCCAAACTGAGTATTATTTCTTCTATGGCCAGCATGGCCATTGATTCATCCGAGATCAATATCTCCATATAAAAAAACTCAGATTGAGAATTAGTTGAATAATAAAGAAAATATACTTATAGGTATTTTTTTAATATATAATTTTCCATATAAACTCTCGTTCTTGATGGCATAAAATGGCTCAAAAGTTTAAGCTTTTTGCTGCTTGACCTTTGCTACTTCAGATGTCGATTTCTCTTTCTAACAAATATTATTTAACGATTTTTTTTGAATTGAGAACTAGACTCAAATATATTTCCAAAGATATACAATTTACTACATAAAACATGCAATAAGAGAGTTAAAAATCCAATGAAAAAGATGAATTTAGAAAGAAGACCAAAGGAAAAATGAGAAACTTCTCTTGTTTCCTTTTATTTTTCTTTTTCCATCTTTTTCTCCTTTTTCATCTCAAAATCTTCTTGCTCTGATACTATGTTGAAATTTAGGATTCCATGATGTACAATCATAATAGAAGAGGATTAAGAGGTGAGAAGAAGAAGAAGAGTTGTGGAGAAGAGGATAAATGATGAATTTGGAGAAAAGAGGAGGAAAACTAAGGTTATGGACTTGTTCCAAACCCTCCCCTGTAGCATAGGCAGGCGGTAGGTGTAAGGTGTGCCACATCTTGCACATGGCATGACATAGCATACACGTGCACAACCAGCCTAGTGTGCGCAAACACCTGGCGCATGTGCAACCAACACCAACCCAACACATTGCCAACAACTACCTAGCTGGCTGAGGGGTAGTTCTGCTCCAAATTTTGAAATTCAAGTTTCTCGTACCCAAAAGGTATTGAGATAGGATAGTTTTAGATAAATAAGGGCAAATGGAATTTGACCCATTTGAATTTAAATAAGAGGGGATTAGGAATTTGCCTTGCTTATGTGGCAAAGTCTCATTGGCTCATGTATTATATGGGATAGGGGTGGCTTATTCTTGATTTGCCTATAAATAGGCCTTAGCAAACTTGATGTATTCTCTAAATTCATGCAAACCCTATTTCTGGCATAACCCATTTATTTTATTTTTTGGCTAGGTTTCCCCTTGAAACGAAGGTTTACTATCCTACTTTTCACCCAAAGTAAGCTAGGCAGCCGACCAAAGTTTTAGGATCGGATGCAAGTATGACAGGAGAAGCTAAGGCTAGGAGGACAAGAAGAAAGCTGGCGCTGGCCATTTGACGCCGGACAGGATAGCGATTATCCTGCAGGCAGATCAAATTGAGAATCACAGGAGGAATAGACGAAATTTGCCTGAAATCGTAGAGAAATTCTCTCAGATTCAAAATATCATTCAACTGCCTTTCTCTAAAACCTAAACAGTCTTTTAACCGAACGCAATGCCCCCGAAAAGCCCGGGCTGCAGTTCAAAATAAAGCTAACCCTAACCCGGGTTCAATACATCAGATCCGATTAAGGATCCGACTACTTACACCGGACAGGATAGCGTTTTCGCCTGCATCACCATTTCTCTCTCTCTCTCTCTCTCTGAGCAAGCAGAAGAAGAACAGGGAGAATGCCCTTTTATAGATGAACAGAAAGGTCTCCTGGTTCAAAACTCATCAAATTTGATTGAAAGTCTGATTAGAACATATTTTACTCAGTCTGGTGCAGGAGCTTAATTGATCCATTCTCATGCCAATATCTGCCACATAAAATACTGATTTGATCTTTAATATTAGCCTCTGCTTGCGAGTAAAGGACGGTCATAGACGTAGTTAGCTTACATAAGCACTCCGGTGGTCTTAATTTGACGAAGTATCCTCACAGATTTAGTGCAGAAATGTCTGAGGAAAGAAAATATATTCTCAGACCTGCTACACGCAATTGTAAATTTGAAGGTAAAGAAGTGACTGCAGACGTTGACTCTTGTTCAAGATCATCCAATCCCATGTAGTTTATTCGTAATACGACAACGAAAGCCATAAACAGGTTACATATTATTGAATAACTTTTCTCAACTTTTTCCACCGGCGCTTGCTAAATCTTGCAGAGCTGCAGACCAAACCCAGTACACAGAACGAAAGCCATGGATGCTATTGCAACTACCATGATGGCCTTTATTTTTGAAATCAGTGGAGGAATGTCCGGGCGGAAGATACCGAGTATGAGCAAGGTTCCGCCGGAGATACTAGAGGAGAGCATTGCCAATATATATACCACTGCCAGAAACTTCCCCACCCTACACTCCTCTCGAACGCCGAATGCTCCCATGAGCATAGCCATGAAACCGGGAATGGAGATTCCAGTCGCCCAGATTCCTATCTTTAGCCCCGTTTTCAGAATTTGAGTAGGATCGTTTGTTGTTGCTGCACCAGTGTTATGAAAAACTGCTATCACTAAAATTTGCATAATGTTTACCTGCAGAATCGAAAATGATAAATTTATAAGGTTTTGGTTTCAAAAAATAAAAAATAAAAAATCTTTCAATATCAATTACCTCCTGAGTTCCAACCTTTCCAAATCGTCCTCCTTCGTTGATGTCCATTTGTATGCTGAACAGGCCTTCTGGATCGACTGGCAGAGCTTGGTGATGAGTTCTCGAAGGCCTTCTGGATTTTATAATACTAGGAGTTCCTGCAAGAAGTGGATCCCACAAGAGAGGAAATTCAACCTTTGCGGCGTATACTTCCACGGGGATATCCAGCGCCTCCCTCTCTTCCATGCAGCCGATGCTGACGGTGACAACTGAGTTAAGCTTTTTCTATTTGAGAACTCCATGGAAATGAGTTTTTTTTAGACCATTTTTTTTTCTGAATTTCGTATAGGAAATGGGTTGAACTTCTAAAATTGTCATACAAAGTTGAGGGACGAGCGCCAGCAGCCATTTGCGAGTCTGTTTTTTGTTTTTTTTTAATTGTTTTCAGCTTGCTTTCAGTGGCGGTTGTTCGGATTCAGTGAAATGATCGGGTTCTTCTGATTGTCTTTCTATTATGTTTATAAAAACGAAAAGAAACAAGTAGAACTTCAATAACAGAACGAATCTGAAGCTATGGAAACAGCAATAAAATTAAGGATTCTTTTAAATAACCAACGTTAAAAAAACTAATTAAGAAAATGCCCAACTTCGACCTACCAACCCTATTCTTCCCCTTTTTTGGTTCTTTCTTCCCCTTTTACCTGTAATTTTTTCTTGGGCCATGCTGGCAGTTTCGATTGACTTGATTCATTTTTGAAACCGAAAACCCATTATGGATCCTTAAATCCACAGGGTCGGGAGCCAAGGCGTCTCCTCTCCTAAAGTGTTTGCTTTGATTTCCTTACATTCAATTATTTTTCAAGGCGGGTTGAACATGTCGGTGAACATATGCTTTCCTTGCATTAAGAAAAGAATTTTTGGTAAAACGTCTCAAAGAAATGCTGACCCTCACGATTAAGACTTAGAAGACTTCATAAGACAAAGACATCCTCCATGGATGGCCACAGTCTAAGCCTCCATCTTAACTTCTAGAAAACATAATCTCCTTTTCTTAAACGAGGATGATCCACTGACGGAGTAGCCTGCCTTCCTTTTAAGCATAAAAAAAGACTTTGATAAAGTCTGTCACGCCCACAACAGATTTGAAAGACCGACAGATAATCTAAACAAGATTTGGACATAGGAATGTTTATCCCAACCCAGGTAAAAAGTAAAAGATGGAAGGGAGGGGACGTCCCTGGCACTTGATAGGAACCCTAAAATCCTGGGCGTCCCTCTCTTCCAGTCAGTTTCATGGATTTCGTGAGAATTTGTATTACTGCTCCCGCCTCTGTTGACCGGAGGTTTGCTACGGATTTGTAATTTTTATCTCCTGGTGTCTTTGGAGCTTTTGGTGAACTGTAAAAGAATATTTTGTCATCCTTTACATGACCAAGAGGCTGCAAATAGTGGTACATCCTTTACATGTCTTTTTTCATTCCATTCAAAATGTGACCATGCAAAGTGGTGGTCAATTGAACAAAACTGCATACAAACGTAAAGGAATCTCAATTGGCTTCAGAAATCTCAATCTGCGACGTCTAATCAATGCGAAGCCAATTGAGATTCCTTTACGTTTGTATGCAGTTTTGTTCAATTGACCACCACTTTGCATGGTCACATTTTCAATGGAATGAAAAAAGACATGTAAAGGATGTACCACTATTTGCAGCCTCTTTCTGAAGCCAATCTCAATTCTGAATTCAGAAATGCGAAGCCAATTGAGATTTCTGAAGCCAATCTCAATTCTGAATTCAGAAATGCGAAGCCAATTGAGATTTTTGAAGCCAATCTCAATTCTGAATTCAGAAATGCGAGGCCAATACTTTTCAGATCATTTCTACATTCAGAATTGAGATTGGCTTCTACGACGTCTTATCTCAATTCAGAATCTCATTTGTAAGTGTAGGTTTACACTTACAAAGAATGAATAACTAGGTTTACGTCTCAACTGTGATATGTTTTCAGATACCGACCAGGGTCTTGCAATGGAGCATTTAAGAAGCAGTTAAGAAGCAGATGAGGAGCGCCTCCATGGAAAAATTCCTACTGCTTTCTCTTACTTCTTCCCTTTCCCACTTCCTTTTCATCTTCTTTTCCGTTACTGTGATTTCGTGGAGCAGATACAATTTAGCTTCGGAGCTTTTGGTGAACTGTAAAAGATCTTTTCTTCGTTGGATGATCTCTGTTATCTACAGCAAAGAGCTTCACTGGAAGCTGACGAAAGGGCGTCTGCCCAGCATTTCATGGTTGTCTTATTTTGAGCAGACGACTGTTCGCAATAAATATTCCAGTCCCGAAAAAGCTTCTAGGCGTGACTGCGTCTGTATTCAGTTAATCCCAGTGAACAAATTTCTCAAATGACAAGTTGATTTGCTGTCCAGAAAATTATTTGAGGAAACTAATCCGCTGTTTTAGTCGCTCAAAGAACTCGAGTGCTTGCAACTGCATACTTGGCATTAAACCACAGAATCTGTTTTTATCCTTAAATACCAATCTTAGAGGTCTAATCTTCGTACAGAAAAAAATGGCGCCTGTGACCTTCTTCAATCTTTTTATTTTTATTTTTCTTCTTCTACCTCTCTTCCAGTCCTTGTTTTCAGAAAACCATTTTGTCAAGGCAGAGCAAATCATCCAAAGGGTGGCTCAGAGAGAGTCAGGAGATGGTGATCAACCAAATAATATCTCTAACGGAAGGTTGCTGGCAGGATTGGCTGAAGCCAATGCCAATGTCGTCGTAGCACAGGACGGGAGCGGCAATTACAGGACGATCCAAGAAGCAGTATCCAGGGCACCAAACTACAGCCCAGGACGGTATTTGATATATATTAAGGCCGGAAGGTATGCGGAGAATGTCGTAGTGGACCAACAGAAATGGAATCTGACATTCGCTGGAGATGGCAAAGGAAGAACCGTCCTCACTACGAACAGGGCCGGCCCTAGATTCAGCATCCTCACGTCTGGAGCATTAGGTAAAATTTTATTCTTTTAAAATTCAATTTTTTTTAACTGGAAAAAAATTAAGAATTTATTTAAAGAAGGTCATGGTGAAAGTGTAAGCCTCTTACTTTAACATTTGGATATTATAAAATTAAGTATTTTTTAATATTTTATTTTATATATTCAATTTAATTACATAATATTAAGTATTTAGATGTATTTTTTTATTCATTTAAACGAGTTAAAATTATTTTAATAATATAATAGTTAAATAAAATTATATTATAAAATTTAAATCTATCAGAGTAATTTTTTATAATAAAATACCCTTTTATATTTATATAAATTCTTGATTTTAATATTATATTTGATTTCTAATCTAAGAGTGAGAATTTACATACTACAAAAAGTAAAAATTTGATTAAGTATTTGGATATTATAAAAGTAAGAATTTTTTAATCATTTTAAAATTATATATTTAATTAAATAAATAATCTTAATTTACTTTTCAAAGTTATTTATTAATTTTAAACAACTTGGCCTGTAAATCTGATCTTAGTGAATGTGACTTGTCTCTCCCATCGTATTAGCCCCCTAATGATCCACTCATCTGGGGCTACAGATCACATGTGATGACTGAGAGATTAGATTTGCTAGTTCGAGTTCGTAGATTAGCATTTGGGTTTAGGTTCAGATGGGACTTAGACCTCGTTAAACCTTTCATGAGCTATGATAATTAGTTTCTGAAATCTTCATTTGTAATTCTTTTTTCTTTTCTTTCTGACAGTGGTAATCGGAGACGGATTCCTTGCTCGATACATGACGTTTGAGAACACAGCTGGGCCAAATCCAGGGCAAGCAGTGGCCATGAGGAGCTACTCTCACAGATCAGCCTTCTACCACTGCAGCTTTCTGGGTTACCAAGACACCCTCTTCGTCCACATGAACTACCAATTCTACAAAGAATGCGACATCGTCGGCACCATAGACTTCATCTTCGGAGACGCCTCCGTCGTCTTCCAGGACTGTAACATCCTCCTCCGCAGACCACTGTCTGGACAAGCAAACGTCATCATTGCTCAAGGGAAGGAGGTGTGGAACAGCCCGAGCGGAATTGTGCTTCAGAACTGCCACATTGCCGCCTCAGAAAACCTGGGTTGGGCAAGGTCTTATCTGGCCAGACCGTGGCAGAAGTACTCCACGGCTATAATAATGCAGTCTTCCATAGATTGGTTGATCGATCCGGCTGGTTTTATTGAAACACCGGGCATTATTGGGAATGGAAAAACGTCTACGATCCGTGAGTACGCGAACTATGGACCGGGATCAAACACCCAGAACAGGGTGAAATGGGCTGGTTATAAAGTCCTCTATAATGCAGGCGATGCTCAGCGGTACACCGTCGCGGCCTTCATCAATGGAAACCAGTGGTTACCGTCTCTCGGAGTGCCATATAAAGCTGGCTTGTAAAAGAAAACCTGGAAAATAATTCTGGTCTCTTGGATCATTTTTTGTGAGACTCAGTTATTAAAGAAGCTTTCAGCAATGAAGAAATGGTGACATTAGAATCGGAAGAATATAATGAAGAAATGGTCACTTGATCAAATTGCTGACATTTTCACAAAGCCGCAAATGTTGATCGGTGTTTTAAAGATATCAAGTTTAAGATGGGGTATTATTTATTTAACTTAACTTATTCTCATTTAAATGGTGCAAATAATATATCATTGGAAAGTTGTGCCTGTATACGTTCTAGTGAATCAAACCATTCCTGAATTTAAATTTTCTAGAAGAAGTTATTGCCAATTTACTATAGGTCGTTCAACAAAACCGAAAATGCATGCATTCATTGATTAATGTCTTTTGATGTGACAAGATGCATCTATTGATTAATGTCTTTTGGAATGATAAAATGTTTCTAGAGAATGTATTTGATTACAAGTCATTAAAGGTGAAAGTTGTTAGGAATTAAATGCTCTAATTCAAAGCTAACGAGAGCAATAATAATAAACACATAAGAAAGAAAAACAAGAAAACATGAAAAACACAACTAGATTTATACAGGTCCGTCAAGGTGAGACTATGTCCTATCTTCTACCGCTGCAGTATTCCACTATGAAAATGAAATAATTTACAAGAGAAATTGCACACTTACAAGTGTTTTATCTAACCTTTCGGATTGCAACTTATGATGATTCTCGGATCATTAATGATAAAACCCTAATAGCTCGCGCCCCTCAATTATAAAGAGAAAATCAAGGCAACTGCGGTACAAGAGTAAAATTTCTAAACTGCCCTTAATGAAACAACAATTAATATATCATGAACTCAACGTAGGGCGTTGATTAAGCTCCACAACTTAACAAAAATTTATTTTGAGTAGTATAAATTCCCATGTACTCAAACTTTGAATTTGTAAGCAATTGAATCAGGAATTTCTTTTTATCTTTTGTCTTTCTGTTCCTGTCTATTTCTTTGAGTTGTTTGCCACCTTTGCTTCAAACAAAAAAAAACACTACCAAAGTGTGGAGCTGAATTTGAATCCAAAGAGGACATGCTGAACTCTACCACAACCTATTATGACTGATGCGGATTATAGAGAAGAAAACAACACCAAAAATAAAAATAAGAACCAAATAGAGAAAATTGAGTGACAAATAGATTTACATGATTTGATAATTGACCTACCTCCACGGGCGTGATCTCTACTTCTTCCTTTATTGATACAGACAAAACAATAATACAAGATGATAATCTTTGCCCCGTGTCCTATATCGAGGTCAATTAGGGATATCTCTCTATGGCTTACTTGAATTGTGTCAATGAACATCCTTCTCTCCCCTTTTAGAGATGGTTAGGTATAAAAATGGGGTAAGTTGAGACCTTGAAGGACTCGAGCACTGTCATGAGATCAAATCTTCGTCGTCAACATCTTACGGTTGATCGAAAATTGGAAGAAGAGATCTCCAGTAGAGTGCTTCACGCCACCCTACTGGAATGTCGCCTCACAGTTCACAATGAGCACGAGCACATGTATACTCTGCCACTACTCTGTCGCACATGAATATATGATTAGAAATATTAAAAAATAAGCTTTCCGAGCTATTAAGAAGCTGATGACGAACGCTTCCTTGAAGAAATTCGCACTGCAACGTGAAATTTTTATTTTTCTTACTTCCTCCGTTCCTCACTTCATCATCTCCTTTGTTTTTTTTCTTCCTGTTACAGTAATTTCAATCAATATATAGTCTCCTGTGCACTAACTATTCATGGAGCAGATATTGTTTTCTTCAGAACTTTCTATGAACTGTTTTCGTCCAATGACCTCCGTTGAAGACAACGAAGACCTTCATTAATAGCTAACAGAAGGGCAACTTCCCTGCATTTCGTAGTTGACTTATTTAATCAGACAACAATAAGCAATAAATATTCCAGCCTTGAAAAAGATTCTAGGCGTAACTGCGTCTGTGACCTGTAAGTATTGGCAGCTCTATTTGCTGGTTACTGTCCTAATGAAACTAATCTGCTACTAAAATCAGTTAACTTCTCTAAATGGTTATAACTGAATTCAGAGATATAGAATTAAAACATAAATTCTGGCTTCTCCTTAAATAACCTTCTTCAAGCTCCACTCTTCGTACAGAAACAATGGCGTCTGCTTCTCTCTTCATTCATTCTTTTCTTCTTCTTCTCCCACTTCTCTTCCTGTCCTTGTATTCCGAAAATCATTTTGTGAAGGGAGACCAAGTCATTCAAACTGTGGTTCAGAGAGAGGCAGGAGAAGGAGATCAACCAAATATCTCAAACCGAATGTTGCTTGCAGGGTTATCTGGAGTAAATTCCAATGTTGTCGTGGCACGGGATGGGAGTGGCAATTACAGGACGATCCAAGCAGCAGTTGACAATGCGCCAAACAATGGCGCAGGACGGTATGTGATATATATTAAGGCCGGGGAGTATGCAGAGAACGTTGTAGTGCAGCGAGAGAAATGGAATCTAACTTTCATTGGAGATGGCAAAAGAAGAACTATCCTCAGCAGTAACAAGGCCGGCGGCATCCTCACATCTGGAGCCTTAGGTAATATTTTATATCATTTACATGGAATCATGGGGGTCTCAGTTACTAAACTAATAAGAGTCGTTTTTGTTTCGGGTAACCTCTGTTCTTCTTCACCGACATTAAACACTTCTAAGCTTTAAAGTTAAAAGTCTACAGATTATTCAACTCAATAATATAGAGTCACAAAATAAAAACTGCTAGTTATAGTTTCATACTGGGATAGCCGGAAATCGGGAATTTTGGCCGTATAGAGCAGCACGATTAGTCCATTCCAATCACTCAGCAGTAAATGGAAATGGAATTTGTTTGCCATTCATCACAAGAAGAGCTTAACTGGAACACCTTCATGTATCATGCAGGAGAACCCACGTAGCTTATCACTCAAAATCCTAGTATGATCTGTGAGGACTAACTCGTGAACCAGTTTATCTGTTCTTGGTAATGCTCTAGCGTCATACTGCGCGGCAGATCCCATATAGCGAATGAGAGTTTTCATCTAGGATTTAGATCTGTGAGTCCATGGATGAGCTCTGGGGGTAGCTATACTCTGCCAAATACTACAAGAAGGATGAACTAGACCTGTCTCCGGTATGAAGGAGAGCATTTGCCATAAAATGGAGTAGTAGATATGAACCCCAGCATGCGATAAAATAGATCGGGCAAGTTGAGATAATTAGTTTCTGATTTCTTCAATTTTAATTCTTTCTTCTTTTCTTTCTAACAGTGGTACTAGGAGACGGATTCTTTGCTCGAGACATGACGTTTGCGAACACAGCGGGGCCGCAGAAAGGTCAAGCAGTAGCCATGAGGAGCGACTCTCACAGATCTGCCTTCTTCAGCTGCAGCTTTCTAGGGTATCAAGACACCCTCTTCGCCAACATCAATCACCAATTCTATAGATCATGCGACATCGTCGGCACCATAGACTTCATCTTCGGAGACGCCTCCGTCGTCTTCCAAAACTGTAACATCTATGCCCGCCGGCCACTAAACGGACAAGCAAATGTTATCATTGCTCAAGGGAAGACCGACCCGATCACCGGAGGCGGCGTCGTACTCCAAAACTGCTATATCACTGCCTTAGAAGACCTGGGATCGGCGAAAACCTATCTGGGTAGACCGTGGCAGAAGTTCTCCACTGCTATAGTAATGGAGTCTTTCATGGATAGGTTGATCGATCCGGCAGGTTGGATGGAATCGATGAGCACGGTTGAGGAAGGAGGAACGGCTAAGTTCCGTGAGTATGCGAACACTGGTCCGGGATCAGACACCCAGAACAGGCTGAAATGGTCTGGTTATAAAGCCGTCAAGAACCCGGACGAAGTTAAGCAGTACACAGTTGCCGCCTTCATCAATGGGATCGAGTGGTTACCGGATCTAGGGGTGCCATTTAAAGCGGATTTGTAAAAGGAAGTCAGATGAGCATTTGTGGGTCTTTTTGGGGGCTATTTCCGTAAGCCTTGGCAGGAAATAACATGTCAATTCTTAAATAAGCTTTAAAATATTTATGAAAAGAAGGAGAAAATTTCCATTCTCGGTCTCATCTGTAGGAATGAATCGAGCTTTTCTTATAGAGTTGCTTTCGGCTAGATAGAGATGAAAGTGGACTGGCAACTTTTTTCTCTGAATCTACATAATACGAAAGATCTTCATGCGAAGTCGAAGTACGGAAACCTATAAAGAGAAAAAATAATTCCAGAAGTTTTTCGAAGCCATATAATACGAAAGATCTTCATGCGAAGTCGAAGAGTGGAAGCGCAAAGAGACACCAGAAGACAAAAAAAAACCCAAGAGCAAAGAGGGTCATCAGCTTCACCTAGCAATAAGGGCCTGGGGGGATGTTCCATTTACCCACGGCGTTCTCTAGAATTGAATTGAAGTGAGATTACACCATTTCATTCGCTCAGGCAAAAACGGGGGGAAGTTGATTCCTAACTATTTTGCGAGTCATCAAATTTCCTCGCACAATGCGCATTGCTTCTTCCCCCCCCAAGAGGAAAAATTTCTTCTCATTCGTTGTTCTCCTCTCCCTCTCCCTCGGCCTTCGTCTCCCGACGATTTTTTTCGCCCCATCTTCTTCCTCTCGTCTTCGCTCTCTCTGCTCCCTCTCAACCTCTGTCGCAAAGCACGGGAGGCCGACCCTCTGTCGCAAAGCCTCTCAGCCTCCTAACTTCTCTTCTCTCTCAACCTTCCTCCCTCCTCTCCTCTCCCTCTCGACCTCCATCTCAGAGCACGAGAGGCTGAGCCTCTCGGCCTCCTGGCTTCTCTTCTCTCTTGGCCTCCCTCTTTTCTCCCTCTCGGCGTACCGTCGGAGCGTCGCCTCCATCGCCGCCGTCGCCGTTGACCGCTGGCCCGCCTCTAAGGAAGATGACACGCGCTAAGGAAACAATGTTTACTTTTTCCTAAGTTAGGAATTAAACCATCGTCATAATTGGTTTAATTATCCAATTAATTAAACCATTAGTTTTTTATTTTTTGTTAATATATTATTAATTAATAATATTTAAAATATATATTATGTTATTGATAAATTAATATATTTATTTATTTTTATGTTTATTTTTATTTTTTATTAAAATAGTGAATTTTAATATTAAACTATATCTTATGTTATTAAAAATAATTTATTTATTTATTATATTCACTTATGTTATTTTTAACTTTTTTTATTTATTTTAAATAATTTATTCTAGACACATGTAATTATTGTTTTAATTTATAATAAACTATAATCATTAAGTAATATAATATACTTTTTCATTAATTAAGATATTAATATATTATAATACTACACATTAAATCACTTATAAGTGTAGTAACCATTTTTATTTGGTTAATTATACGTTTAGGTATATGTTCTATTTAAGTATATTATAAAAGGTTACTCATTCTCTTCTTTATATCATACTTTTCATTTGGGGGCACTAACACTGGAATCTGTTTTTCTCCCACTTGAACTCGTTGACACTAACACCCAAACATGAGTTGAAGTTAAATCAATTGTGGACTAACCACCCTAACTATTGTTTTTTTCTCAACGATTAGCACGTCGATCATGGAAAGCTCGGCAAAAGAGAAGCGAATCCGCTGGTGTTGCTACGGAGCTAGAAGATACTGGAATTCGAAGATACTTCGCAATCCATGTCAAAGGGCTGAGAAAATAGTCTAGGATACTAGTTGGTTGGAGAAGGGAAGATGGATTTGGAGAGTCTCTCTTCTTTGTCTTCTTCCTGGGAAGGAGTACAATTTGTGCTTTCTTTATTTGTTTCCACTACAAAGGTTTCCTCAATTCTACCCCTATGTCTCCATCGTCAATAACCTGCTTATCCAGTTAAAGAAAAAGAGTAAGGTAATTCCTCATTAAACCTTTCTTTTCTAGTCACTCTAATCCTCCCCATATCTCAATCTATTGTTTCCTTCTTCTCTTGAGCCTCAGCATCGACAAAAAAAAATTCTCGTTGAAGGACCCATCAGCGCTCTCTGTGTCCGAGAATGTGAACAGAATCCTTTAGTACTTCTTTTGGTGCAGGAAGCTGGACATGGTGGCGATGTGAATTCGCAATGTTGCGAGGCTGGTTGCCACTGATGACGACGACGATGATGCCAACTATCTGCGACAGTGTGGCTCTCAACCGCAGGAAAGAAGGGGTGGTTTTGTCGGGAATTCCGTGGTTGTTTACTACGATTCTATATATCTATGAATTCTTTAATAGAGGATTGGTGGTTGGTTTGTTGAAAGAAGGAAAAGAAATTGAACAAAGATGAACGATCTATTTGTCTAATTCGGCTGGTAAGTTTTTCTGCGGATTTCATTTCTGCAGGGAGTTTGCTTGTTTAATCCTCCATTGTTGAGCTATATATAGATCATTTTTGAGGCAAATGTTCGTGATAAGACTGTATGAAGTGATCATTTGCGGATGGTTAGAGCTGCCGATTGCATTTTTGTAGTCGTCGCCCCCTTTAAAAACTCCATTTTCATTTTTATGCGTCTTCTACTATTTTGACTTTTCACAATTAATAGATTTTCCTTCAGTACTCCAATGGAAAAAAAAAGGGGGGGATGCATCATCCCTGTGCAGGTGTTAATGTGGGCGATTTGCAAGGAGACAACAATTGTAAGTATACTTGGCTTGACCTTTTTGGATTTTATGAGAGCGAAACACCTACCATATATGCAAGTTGAAATCTTTCCAAATATTCCTTCACTTGGAGGTGTTCTTCTTGCAATACCACATATCAGTTATGTGTCAAATCCTTTACTGAAGTGACACTCTCTTCTAATTTGGTTTTGATGGTAGCCCCATCAAACCAGCTTCATCTTCACAGCTGCTTCCACTTTGGCTTTGAGCAAAATTTTGATTGCAACCATTGGATGGTTGTTGACACAATCTCAATAATATGGGCCGTCAAGAGGTCAAATTCTACCTAGTGGTCAATAGATAATCAAATTCTTCCAATCTTGATCGTTGATCAATGTTCATAATCTAGACTATCCATAGGGTAATTAATATTTTATGTCTGCACCATGGAAAGACAATTGGTTGTGAAAGTAATGGCTAAGCTTGTTGTGGGAAGGAAATAGTGATAAAAATGAGACTTACCAACTTAGAAATATGTTTTGGAACTCTTTTTATCATCAAAGATCCAACAATTCTTTGCCCTTGTATGCCCAAATCCAAGGTAGACAAAATAATTTCCATGAATATTAGAGTTAGAACCCCCAATCTCCTCCTCTCTAACATGGGACGAACTGTTGGATATTAAACCTAATTGAAATAAAAAAAATAGTTGAAGAGCTTATTCTCATTTGAATGGTGCAAATAATATGTCATTGGAAAGCTATTCATGTCTAGGTTCCAATGAATCAAACCATTCATGAATTGAAGTTTTTTAGAAGAAGTTATTGCCAATTTACTACAAGTTATTCAATAAAACTGAAAATGCATGTATCCATTAATTAATGTCTTTTGGTGTGATAAGATGTATTTATTGATTAGTGTCTTTTGGTGTGATAAGATATATTTATTGATTAGTGTCTTTTGGTGTGATAAGATGTATTTATTGGTTAGTGTCTTTTGGTGTGATAAGATGTATTTATTGGTTAGTGTCTTTTGGTGTTATAAGATGCATCTAAAGTATGTATTTTGGTTACAAGTCGTTAAATATAGAGGTGTCTTTTGAGTAGTATAAATACCCATGTACTTAAACTTTAAATATGCAAGTGATTGTAACAAGAATTCCTTTTATCTTTTGTTTCGCCTTTGTCTTTCTTCTTCCATTCTTTTTCTTTGAGATGTTTGCCCACCTTGCTTCCAACAAAGTGGTATCAGAGCGAGGTTGAGAGCATGAGTTCAAAAGGAGCACCTTTTTCCTTCCATTATCCATAATTATCCAAAACCAACTATGAGAATCGATCAATTCGAATGAAGGTTATCCTTGGTTCTCAAGGATTATGGGAGATCATTGAGAAAAGTTTTGAAGAACCAGAAAATGAAGTGGTTTTGCCAACAAATGAAAAGAAAGTTTTGGAGAAAAAGAGGAAGAAGGATCAATGTGCACTTACCGTCATTCATCAATGGTTGGATGATGACATGTTCAGGAAGGTTGCCAACGACAACAAATCCAAACATGAGATACTCTTCAAAAATCTATCATGAGAGTTGACAAAGTTAAGAAGGTACATCTTCAAACTCTAAGGCCTGAGTTTGACTCACTTTTGATGAAGGAGAGTGAGTATATCTCAGATTTCCTCACAAGAGTCTTGGCAGTAGTAAATCAAATGAAGATGCTAGGAAAAAAAATTGAAGATGTTCGGGTGATAGAAAAGATTTTACGCTTCCTCAACTCAAAATTCAATAATATGGTTGTAGCCATTGAGGAGTCTAAAGACTTGAAGATCATGTCCATTGATTAAGTAAATGGGTCATTACGATCCCATGAGGAGAGAATGAATCGAGGCAAACAAGAGCAAGTCGAGCAAGTTTTACAAACAAAGTTATCCCTCAAATATAAAGGTGAAACACTTTGAGAGAGGGAAGAGGTCAAAGAAATTGAAGAAGGTTTTTTTATAGACTCAAGCAAGCGCCAAGAACCTGGAATAGTCATCTTGATAAGTATTTTCAAGAGAATGACTTTACTAGGTACATGCATGAATATGCACTTTATGTAAAACAAGAAAATAGAGGATGATTTTTTGTTTGTGTGTATGTAGATGATCTTATTTTCACACGAAGTAATCCAAGAATGTTTGAAGACTATGGCTCAAGAATTTGAAATGAGTGACATGGGCCTCGTGTCTTACTACTTGGGAATTGAAGTAAATCAAATAGAGGATGATATTTTCATCTATCAAGAGACTTATGCAAAGGAAGTGATCATGAAATTCAACATGGTGAATTGTAAACCCAATAATACCCTTATGGAATGTGGCATGAAACTTTCTAAAATTGATGATGGAGCAAGAGTAAACCCAACTTTATTCAAAAGCCTTGTGGAAAGTTTGAGGTATTTTACTTGTACCAGACCTGATATTTTATTTTCAGTTGGAATTGTGAGTAGATTCTTGAAAAATCCCTCTGAATTACATATGAAGGCAACTAGGAGGATTCTTCGTTATCTCAAAGGTACCTTTGACTATGGAATTTTTTATTATCTTCAAATGAATTCAAGTGGATAGGGTATTATGATAGTGATTATGTTGGAGATATTGGTTACCGATAAAGCACTACTGGGTTTGTCTTCTTTTTGGGAAATAGTGTAATTTCTTGGTGCTCCAAGAAGCAGCCCATAGTCATGCTCTTAACATATAAATTTGAGTATATTGCTCCAACTTCTAACTATCATGCAATTTGGTTAAGAAGACTATTAAAGGAGCTCCATTTGGAATTAAGTGAAGCTACCAAGATTAATGTAGACAACAAATTAGCACTTGCTCTAGTAAAGAATCCAATGATTAATGATCGATCCAAGCATATTGATACAAGATATCATTTCATTTGGGAGTGTGTTGAAAAAATGGAAGCTTAGATGGAATATGTAAAGTCACTCGATCAAGTTTCTAACATTTTCACTAAGCCTCTCAAACATGAAAGTTTTTAAAAGCTGAGAATGTTGATCGTTGTTTCAAATATATCAAATTTAAGATGGGGTGTTAGATATTAAACATGACTGGAATCAAAGAACTAGTTGAAGGGGTTAATCTCATTTAAATGGTGTAAATAATATGTAATTGGAAATTTATGCCTGTCTAGGTTCCAATGAATCAAATCAATTTGTGAATTAAAATTTTCTAGAAGAAGTTATTACCAATTTACTACAGGTTGTTTAACAAAATCGAAAACGCATCCATTCTATTAATTAGTGTCTTTTGGTGTGATAAGATGCATCTAGAGAATATATTTTGTTACAAGTCATTAAATGTAGAAGTGTCTTTTGAGTAGTATAAATATTCATGTACTCATGTCTTTTGAATACGCAAACAATTGTAACAATAATTCCCTTTATCTTTGGTCTCTCTTTTGTCTTTCTTCTTCCTTTCTCTTATTTGAGTTGTTTGCTCACCTTTGCTTCCAACACGAACAACCCCTTGCAGAAAAGAGAGTAAAAAGGGTTACCTCTCTCCCTTTCTTGCATAGCAGGGGAATGGTTCCTCCTTTTTGAGAAATAGCCGGTTTTTAATAATAATAATAATAATAAACTAATAAATAAATTCAAACAAAAATTTGAATAAAAAAGGTAAATAAGTAATTTGTATAATCTGTTAAGATCAGTAACAAAATTACCTCAATAGTCCACGGATTACATGGCCATATTTGAAATTATGGCTTTTAATGAATCATATATTAGGTAATATGAATTTGAGAGGACCCACTCGGAATTGATTACCCTTTTCTCTACTTGTGAGTGATTATTGGAAATCAAAAGGTCGCAGCTAATTTATTTAAGGAGAATTCGAAACTAAAACTGGAAGAAAAGATGGATAATCATTTCGAGACTGATTCTGGTTAATTTCTCCTTAAATACCCTTCTTCTAGCTCTACTCTTCGTACAGAAACAATGGCGTCTGCTCCTCTCTTCATTCTTTCTTTTCCTCTTCTTCTCCCACTTCTCTTCCAGTCCTTATCTTCAGAAAACCATTTTGTGAAGGGAGACCGAGTCATTCAAACGGATGTTCAGAGAGAGACGGGAGAAGGCGATCAACCAAATATCTCAAACCGAAGGTTGCTGGCAGGGTTGTCTGGATTAAATGCCAATGCTGTCGTTGCACAGAACGGGAGAGGCAATTACAGGACGATCCAAGAAGCAGTAGACAAAGCGCCAAAATATAGCACAAGACGGTATGTGATATATATTAAGACCGGGGAGTATGTAGAGAACGTTGTAGTGCCGCAAGAGAAATGGAATCTAACTTTCGCCGGAGACGGCAAAAAAAGAACTATCCTCACTAGTAACAAGGCCGGCAGCATCCTCACATCAGGAGCCTTAGGTAATATTTTTTATCATTTACATGGAAGAACGGGTCTCGTTTACTAAACTAATCAGATTTTTTTTTTCCCTGTTGTTTCCAGTAACCGCAGCTCTTCTTCAGATAATTAGTTTCTGATTTTTTCAAATGTATGTAATTTTTTTTTTAATTTCTTTCTAACAGTGGTACTAGGAGACGGATTCTTTGCTCGGGACATGGCATTTGTAAGCAAAGCGGGGCCGCAGCAAGGGCAAGCAGTAGCCATGAGGAGCGACTCTCACAGATCAGCCTTCTTCCGCTGCAGCTTTCTGGGGTATCAAGACACCCTCTTCGCCAACATCAATCACCAATTCTACAGATCATGCGACATCGTCGGCACCATAGACTTCATCTTCGGAGACGCCTCCGTCGTCTTCCAAAACTGTAACATCTATGCCCGCCGGCCACTAAACGGACAAGCAAATGTTATCATTGCTCAAGGGAAGACCGACCCGATCACCGGAGGCGCAGTCGTTCTCCAAAACTGCCACATCACTGCCTTAGAAAACCTGGGATCGGTGAAAACCTATCTGGGTAGACCGTGGCAGAAGTTCTCCACTGCTATAGTAATGGAGTCTTTCTTAGATAAGTTGATCGAACCAGCAGGTTGGTTGGAAGCGATGGGCGCGAATGAGAGGATAACGGTTAAGTTCCGCGAGTATGCGAACACTGGTCCGGGATCAAACACCCAGAAGAGGGTGAAATGGGGTGGTTATAAAACCGTCACGAACACTGCCGAAGTTAAGCAGTACACAGTCGCCGCCTTCATCCACGGGAACCATTGGTTGCCGGCTCTACGGGTGCCATTTAAAGCTGGTTTATAAAAGTAATTTTTGTTAGACTCGGAGGAAATGCCATGAGTCTACTCTTTATATAAGCTTTAAAGCATAGAGGAAGAGGAGAACGATTCCATGCTCGATAATTCGTTGCTTCAATCGTTCATCTCTTGGGAAGGATGAAATCAAGGTTGCTTTCTGTAGGGTGATTTCTGAATAAGCTTCTTAAATTTCATATTTTGCAAAGCAGCCTGCTTGGCTTGTGTAGTATTAAAAGCAGACAGAGACTATTGCTTAAACCAGACAGACTTTCACTGATAAGAAAGGATGAACTGATCTCATGGAACCGTCTTAAGATAAAATAGAAACTGCTAACAGAAAGAATTCACTACAAATCTACCAAATACCAGTAAATGAGATCATGAACAAGATCACAGAGCTTCTCCAACATTTCCCCTCTCCCTGCAAGAGCAGGAGGATACTCCAAACCCGAATCACCAAAAACCTTTCTGCACTTGCCCGCTGCTTCCCTGGGCTGCGTTCTAAAATAAGCCTGCTCATACGACCTTCCAGCCACATCCATCAACGTCTCCCCGAGCCCCTCCGCTGCAGCCGAATAATCCTTCCCGCAACTTCGAATGGCTTCCCTCAACCCATCGCCTGTTACATTCTTCAGCAGCCAAGTGAGATAAAACAGTGTCTCCGTCGCGTTGACGACGGCCAGCTCGGTGGCGATCATGGTCAGCCCCTGGACGTCGGTTTTGGCGCTTCGCGGCACGGGTTGGAGAGTGTTGACGCAAAATACTCGGTCTTTGAGGGGTCTGCATACCGTTTGGACGAAAGACGGATTTGGTTCTCCTGTTGTAGGGATGGAGAAGAAGACGAGGAGGAGGTGAAAGAAGATAAAACCAGCCATTTGTTCTGAGCAGTTGGTGAGGGAATCAGAGTGTTAAAGAGAGAGGGAAGCGTGGACAGCCGTTTCGAAGGGATTGACAGCCTATGAAACGTTATCGAGAACGTGTACGCCAGGAGAGCAAGAGCAAGCTGGGAAATTATTTCTGGACACTCTTTGGCTTCACGGATCATTCTTATATCCAGAATGATTTTCTCAGAATCAGAAAAGCCTGGGATTTAATGGGAGAAGATAAACAGAATAATTTTATGATTAAATCAAATTATTACTTGCCTTTTTCATGTTGAAGACAAATGTTTTTACAAGTGATATACATGGTGAGTCACCATAAATGGATCCATATGGAACAAACCTTTCACGTTCGTATCTTCTTTATGGATCTTATCACTTGTGTTGTGCAACCTCTTCAGGTGCTGATGTGGCGTGATGATGTGGCACCAAGTAAAGCGGTTGAACATTTGTGATATTAAGTTGAACGTTTTCACAACCAAGCACTATCAAAAGAAGCTCTAAGAAATAAGAATTTAAATGGTAGAGAGAGAGAGAGAGAGAGAGAAAGAAAAATGAGAAATCATTCGACTCCAATTGGGTGGAAACAAATGGAAGGAAAAATCACTTTCAACTGCTACAATAATTTCAGTACATCAGGCATTTTTGCAGTATTTTTATTGCAATGAACCAACTATAAGTTCTTACATAAAAAGTAATAAAAAATGCATGTAAACATTTGCTCATGTTCTTCGCTATCTTATTACACAGCTTGTAAAAATTGACAAAGAATACTCAATTGAATTACTCAAAACTGCGCCCTGAACAGTACCTCATAGCCCCATGCTAGTGGTTGAGTTCACATAACCTGGTAATTCTCCGTCAGAAGTTGAGTTCTATGTGAAAATTTTGGCGGAAGACCACCCTTCAGTGGTAAAATACTAACAACCTGCAATAAGCAGAAGTCTGTTATTCTCGCATAATCAAGGCCAAGGGTTCTCTTGTGAAGAAATCTTATAAAAAATGACTCAAGACAAGCTGTGCCTTGCTTGTTTTGAATTGGTGCTGACATATGAGAGGATTACAGATCCAAAAAAACAACGACATAAAAGTAAAACATTCAGACAAATTCCAAAAGGCCTGAGCATACAAGAGTCCATTTTTGCCAGTATGCACTATGCTAATGACATGAAACTGTACAAATAAAGTTTGGCTAAAGCTGAAACTCCATGCTGTTCTTTCTTATTTTCATGGAGGAAATCTCATGCTTGTTAAGGTTGCCACTCAACAAAGAAGGAAAAAAAAGCCTATTTTCTGTCCTCGTCCGACCATGAACTCTTAGAATTAAGTGGAAGCCAATGTATGGATAATAGAACCAAATAAAGCTTCCATAAAAAAAATAAAGTGTCAAACAATGAGATTCAGTTAACTTTGACCAAGTGATATCTGACCATGACTCTTGCATGTAAATATGTAAATAATTCTACAACAAGAGAGAAAAGATAAAAGTAGAAGAAGACACCTCACAACCTCAATAAACCCAAATCAAGAATGAATGGATGAAAACTTAGAAATAACAATAAAAGGATATTAATATAAAAAGGAAACCCTATCATAGACAGCAGTTGATTTAAGTTTCACAAACCTTCATGCCGCTGAAAGTTGTTGCAGCAGTAAAACTAACAGTTATAGGGAAGAAAATTGACAAATCCACAGGAGGAACAACAAACTCCATTGACCCACTGCCAAGAGTTAAACAGAGCAAGCCAGCCTTTAACAAATGGAAACATTTTAAAATAAAATAGACATAAAAAACAACCATATAAAACCTAGATCCCACTTCAGACCTGCGGTTAGAATTATTAATAAGAAGAATGGACCACTCCAAGACAGAATTTCTCGGGTCATATCTGCACCAAAAGAACAAGCCTTCAATACCAAGTGCACTGACAAAGAAAAACTGCATAGGTCCATTTCAAAAAAAAAAAAAAAAAAAAAATGCATGAGGTTTATGATCGGGGGTGGATCAAGTTTAAATTTCAATCTGAGTACCAAACGAAGAAAGATTTATAGGAAGAGATCGACAAATGTCCCGACCTCCATTCACCGTCAACCTGTCGCACACTTGGTGCTTCTCGAACAGCTGGAAGTGGAACTGAGATCACAACATTCTGAAGATCAAACATTGAAGAAGACTCATACTCAATGCTGACATAAGTCTCAGTTCCAGAAATAGAAGGCCAGCAGTTTACTGCAAGTGGACAAACAGTTCCAAGTATGTAAAAGCAGTATAAATGATTCAACATAATGAGGAACTAGTCATTAAGAATTTGTAACCTACTTGTCAGTGGGACCACAGACTCTTCTGTGGTCTGCATTCTCCACTTGAGAAGACCAATTCCTGCTGCATCACCAGCTTGACCAGTGGGAAAAGGCCTTTTAGGATCTTTCAACCCAAGAATATTTTCATTTGAGAACAGCTCCTTGTTGATGTTTGGATGTGTTTTAAAAAGGACAGCAGGATCACCTCCAGTTTCAATCTGGACAAAGAACAGTAAGCATATTATCCTACACTTGGAAAGAGAGAGAGAGAGAGAGAGAGAGAGAGAGAGAGAGAGAACAGACCTGTACTTGAATAAGTGCATCATCCTGGTTCAGTATTTGCATAGAAAGGGTACCCTGCACATCAAAGTTTCCAACCCCACCATCACGCTTGAGAGTTACATTAAGCTTTTCCTCAATTGTCAATGTGATGGGGTCAGTTGGAGGTGTTGCCAATGATCTTGACTGAACAACACCAGGTTTTACATCCTCAAGAATCACTTCCCCTTCAGCTTTCAGAGATTCCAGAAATTGGTTTGTTCTCTGGGTTTTCCCAAGTTTCATACCAAGACCCTTTGGAGGAGCAGTTGCAGATGCAGGTGAACGACCTAATTAAGCAAAAGGACTTTTAAGAAACGAAAAAACTAGGAAAGGGTACTCCAATTAGTCAATTTTTAGAATTAAACTGATTCCAACATAAGTTATTGATCATTTGCAAAACAAACAAAGACAAGCTTAGAATATTCATCCACATCATTATGCACAAACCTTTTGGCTTACTATTGAAGGTTTCCACATCATTGCTCAATCCAAATCCTGAACTACTTCCAAACCCACTCCCACCACCAGAGATATTCAAATCACTAAAGGTGCTCTCAATTCTTCCGTTAAGAGACATAAGCCCACCTTTATCACTTCTGTTCCTATCAAGCTGCAAAAGGTAACCATATGGTTAGAAAGTTATTGAATTAAAACAAGACATGAATGAAACCCAAAATAGAAAAAAAGTCATATAAAAACTATGGAGCATTAAAACCTTGCTTTTGTCAATCTCACTAGCTTTCCTCTTCATGATATCCTTCGTCTCATTGATCTTGGTCTGCATTACTAACTTATGTAATTTTTCTTCATGACTCTCCATCTCACAATATTGCTGAATTTGGGTAACAGTTACACTTTCTTTATGGCCGAGAGAGATGACTTCGTCAAAAGCAAAAATAAGCTCAAAGGCAGTCTTACAGATGCCCTCTTCATCTAGAGAGAGAGAATACTCCGGCACCTGATTGAAGTTAAGCTTTCAACTGACCGTATATCACATCATCATTATTTATAAGGTATGAACAACTTCAAGAGCTGCCTTCTTTGAACTAAACTGCTGTATTTCAAAAACCCAAAGTATCTCAGCAACTTCGAATCTTTTGTTATTTACTTCTTAAATAGTTGTGTAACTTTGTTCTAACAAGAAAGAAGACCAAAATTTAAATATATTTGTCTATGAATATGAAATTCAAATTTCAGATATGTTGCAGTATTCAACAATTGCAGAAACTAATAAACACAGAACATGCAACAAAACGAAAAGGATACTATTTTAGAAAGCAGCCTTAAGGTCTCCAAATCTTCAAGAATGTTGCTCTGCTTGTTTGTTACAAGCAGCAAGTAAAGAGCTTCTATTGGCTGGTAAACATAGCGGACATTTTCAGTCTCTACATATGTGTGTTGTTTCCCAGTGCCAATAAGTTTTGGAAATGCAGCAAGTAACCCTTCAATCCTTATGCGAGACATATCAACAAACTGCCTTGAAACCAGTGCTGCAATAATAAGTAAATCAAAGACAGGTCAATGGGAAAATTGTGACAGCATGATCTGCCAATATTTGGCAATGCCTCAGATAATAAAGCTTCAACATATGTATTTTCCTGGATCAACTCATTTGGTAAATCCCAATATAAAAAATTTATGGGCAGATTAGTCACAAATAAATTATTATAATCAGAAGAAGCACCGATGCACAACCCAGCTTGATGAATAGGAATAACACTTGAAAGTAGAAAACAGAATGAAGAGATATGATTGTTAAAGCACTTTAACAATCACATTCCAGGCCACAAAAAGAAAACTTACCTTTACCAGATTTGGTAATTATAGAAGCCGCAAGAACCACCTATTCATCAGATTAAAAAGTATAAGCAAAAGTAATTACCCAGGAATAAACCTCATGTTGTCTTATTTATATTATTTAAAGAAGATTGATCAGCATAACCTTAAAAAAATCAATTAGCAAATATATTACATAATCTTTCAGAAACAGTCACACAGAAGACAAATAACTAAAAAAGAAATGCTAAGCCAAAATGACCCAGAGCATTTACCATTGTGGAAGTTTAAGAAACCAATTGATTTATAGTCTGTGTATAGCTCAGCTCCTGGAAAGAGGTCCAGAAACAAGATGTGCAGTTAGTACAATCAGAAAGCACAACAAAATTCTCAAGCGGTATATAGAAGATAATTATGCTTAATAAATATGAATATCAATACTATAGAATTGTCCCTCATAGATTCAGCACCATAAGAACTAACCAAATGAATATAAGTAATTTCAGTAGCTTCTTTCTTCTATAACAGAGTAATTTTTACTAACTGAGACCAAGGATGTTATATTCTCTTTCAGAAGAATGCGACTTTGAATAGATTGTTTTAATTATTTAGGACAATAGGCCATTGAAGGACTTCCATAGAAAGCTACTAATACCATGGTAAATCTATAACCCAGCCAGACTTATAAGAAAACATAGATGCACAGGCAAATTCTGCCAATTTCCCAAAAAATCATTAGGATAAAAACCTAAACAAATCGAACCCCAGATAAATCAACTAAAAAACTTGAGACAAATGGTCAAACTTTGTGGACCTTCATACAGATAACAAATTGCTAAACACAATTTCCAAAATGAAACAGGAAAAGATCCAGAATGATCCCAGTGATGCATGCGAATTAGCGCCAAGTTGAAAAAACCAAATGTTCAAAATTCCGAATCATATATTACTTGTTTTTACAAAAAGTCTGACATGGGCATTTTTTCAAAATTTGAAACTCGAGGTTATAACCACTCCAGACTGGAATGATCCACTCGATAAGATGCGAAAGCAATTTCTCATAGCTAGAAGGTGTTGGAGTTTGGGACAGTGTATTACAATTGACGCCCGATAGCAAACGGCAAAAAGTGAACGAGTCAGCTCACCATTTATACGCAGACATATTTCCAACCAAAAGACAGAGAATGAGAAGCGGAAAAGAGTGAATCACAGAGAGTCGAACGAGATCGAGATCCAGAGAGAATGAGATCAATGCCATGAAACAAGACAGACAGATCTTAATACGAGAAAGGAGAGAACTACAAATAAAAGAATGACAGAATTTGGAATCGACGTGAGAGATCATAACAGAGAGGAGAGAGGGGGATAACAGAAGGCAGAGAAGATGATTGATTACCTGTGGCGACTAAGGGGGAAATTGGTGTTGTTCTCCGGACGTCACAGCAGTGGTAAAGAAGAAGCTGGAGCCTCAATACGGACAAGCAGGCTTCTATTCGAGTCTTGAAACCTTCTCTACATTCGTCTAAGATTTCATATAATATGTGGAGGGTTCGGTCTTTAGCTCAATGGTCACATACATTGGTCACATGGTAGGGTACCGGATTGGGAGTTTTTTCTTTTTTTCTTTTTTGATAAAAAAGAGATGATAAATACTAGTTAGATAAATTAACCTTATTATTTTATGAGATTTTTATTTGATATATGTTTGTGATTAGGTCGTGGATGTTTGTGGTTAAGATAGGGGCGTTGAATAAAGACATGAATGTGTATACAAGGATTATCTCTATAGAAGAACAATTTACATATTTTTTCTTCACTATTGGTCAACAACAAGTATATAGTATCACATTAGAGATGTTTAATAGATCGAATTGGACTATCAATAAATATTTCAATAAGGTGTGAGATGTTATTGTTATACTACATTTTGATTACGTCAAATGGTCTTCGATATGTACTTACTGAAGATTTTGAACAATCTCATGTTTTATCCTTTAAGGTAAGAACAAATCCATTTGATGAATAATTTAGGTTTATATCAAATGTATATTTTTATTAATTAAAATGATGTCATTAGTATTGTATTGATGTTATTGATGATACTCGTATCAAAACACACATCATGTTTGATCAACAAACAAGATTATTGAACCGAAAGGGTTTTCTCTCACAAAATATAATGGCAACATATACATTTGACATGCAATTCACTTATGTACTTGATGGATGAGAGAGATCAATAGTTGATTCACATGTACTGAAGTCAACATTAACAAACGAGATAAACTCTGGGTACTTGAAGATAAATAATATTTCTTTACTTACCTTTTTATCTATTATCATTTTTAATTAATTCACGTAGAATGTATCTTCTATTGTATGTAAATATTATTTAGTAGATGCCAGTTATGTAAATGTTCTATGGTTTTTTACTCCCCTATTGAGGCACCCATTATCATTTGCAAGAATTTGGAGATAACACTCTTACAAATGAGAGAGGATTGTTCAATTGAAGGCTCTCATATTTAAGGGGGGGTTAGTCAACAAATATAAAATTTGATATTCATCTTCATCTTCATTTCATGCATCTACATGAACTTCATCTTCGAAATAGGTGTTAGTGTAGACAAGTTCATGTCCACTGGAAAATAATTTCTAGTGTTAGTGTCCCCAAATGAGGAAAATGCAGAAAATAAGAGAATTAGTAACTTGTAAAGTATACTTAATTAAAATATAATGATTAAAAATTAAATTAGGTAAAATAAACATTATTACTACACGAATAACTAATTTAATGTATAATTAAATATATTCATGTACTAATTAATTTAATTATATATTATATTAGTTAAATATTATTGTTTATTGTACATCAATATAGTAATTACGTGAGTCAATTAATTGTGCACAAGATTAATCATAAAACATAAATAAATAACGTTAAAAATAACATAAACGAATATAATACATTTAATTATTAATTTATTGATAATAAATGGTGTTCTTTAACATAAAAAAGTCATGATTAAACTGGAAAAATCTATCAAATACTAACTTTAACACACTATATATTTTTACATATTATTAATTAAAAATATTTTTCCATTAAATTTAAAACCATTCATTTTATTAATTATAAAAATGAGTTAATTAAACCAAGTGCTTGAGTTAACACTATTTCAATTACCACTATTAAATCACTAATACAATAGAGTAAATAAAAAATAAATATGATTGATAAATAAAAAATTATTATATTAATAACGTAAGATGGATTTTTTTACATAGTATTAATTAATAATATATTTTGAAAAAATTAAAAATAATTAATTAATCAAATGCATACTTTAATTATATTTTATTTACCAGAAACTTAAATATAAAGTTTAATATAGTAATAAAATTTAACAAAATCGGAATGGGGGAAATCGAATGAAATTGTAAGGTATTTTGGGGGAAACGAGAATAGTGAGAGAGAGAAGGGAGTGGGAAGCTGAAAGGGAGAAGAGATGGAGAAGAGAGAGAAGAAAGGGAGGGCGAGAGGGATAAGAGAGAAAAACGGAGAGCGAGTCCGAGAAAAGAAAGGGAGGCACGGAGACGAGAGAGGGCGAGTCCAAGAGAAGACCGAGAGACAGAGGCTGGAGAAGAGAGGCAGAAACGGAGGCCGGAGAGGAGAGTCCGAGAGAAGAGAGGGAGCAAAGACGTCGGGGGTGCAGGGAGACGAGAAAGGGGGTGCGGGAAAGAGGGAGAAAAAAATGAAAATGAGAAGAGAGCGAGAGAGGGAAAAAAATAATAAACATCGAGGTTTCAAACCCCCGCGTTTCCTTCATCTGGATGATTGGCAAAAAGGGTCAGAAACCAGATTCCAATTTTTATAACGTGGAGATGATGTTCCGCTTCATCTCCAACATCCAGATGACATGAAGTATGGCGCTCCACTAACGACGTAAACTGATGAATGACGTAATGCGGCTGATAGTCATCTTACCCTTCAAGTTGACTAACCCCCCCCTAAAGACTACCACATACTTTGGGGGCTTTAAAGCTCGATTTAAAATATTAAAATATGTTCCTCCTTTTACTTTTAATATTTAGGTAAAAATTATAATTACTTGTTGTAATTACATGGATATATTTTAAAATAAAGAGGATAATTCCAGTGATGTGTCTAGTGGAGAAGATGATGGGTGTGATGGTGATGAAAATAGAGATTAGTGATGATTTTTTAAATGATGAGGACCAACAAAGAAATACTTAGAGGAAACGTATAACACAATCTGCAAGAGTATCATATTGTCGAGATTTATTAACAACTCAAATGTGGCAACATTATTAATTATTATATTTTAATGCATATGAACATTTAGGTTGTATTTCATAGATACTAACTTGATCTTTTATATAAAATATTTAAATGTGTTGTACTTTTGTTATTTTTTTTATTATTATGCCATTTAGAAAACATAGTGGACAATTATTTCAAATAATGATGAAGCTTTTTTCAAGTTTTATATATACTTAAATAAGTGAAATTAACATTGTATTAGGTTCACAAGATAAATAATTAAAATATTATTTTTGATAGGTGTGAATTGTGCACTTTTAAAAATTTATCAATTCATGATTAGTTATTTTTACAAATAAAATATATGAATTATGTACTTTTTCAAGGTATTTTTATATAATAGAATACCATACTTATTTATTTATATACAATTTTAAATTTTAATATTATATTTAATTACTAATTTAAGAGTGAGAATTTAGATATCGCAAAAGTAACAATTTGGTTAAACATCTAGACATTATAAAATCAGACATTTTTTTAGGTATTTTATCTCTATATTTAAATAAATTAATATTTTATTTTAATTTGTAATTATTTTATAAATTTATACAAAGCTAAAAACTATCTTATTTTATTAATAAAAATTTAAAATAAAACCATCTTGTAAAAGTTAAATATATCAAAGTATTTTTATATGATAAAATACCCTCTTATTTGTTTATATAAATTCATGATTTTACTATATATTTTAATTACTAATTTAAGAGGGAGAATTTAGATATTTTAAAAGCAACAATTTGATTAAGCGCCTCGATATTATAAAATTCAATATTTTAGTTTAAGTATTGTTATATTTTATTAAATATATATTTTTAATTATTTATCTTTTTTATTAATAGAAAAATAAAATATAACTTTCTTATTAAGGTTAAACTATCATAGTTTTCTATTAATAAATTTCTTCTCCATTTTTCGCTATATTTTCCATTATGCATGCTAACACAAAAACAATTATTTTACATTGTACTTTCCATTAAACACACTAACACAAGAAAGTAATCTACTTTCCACTATATTTTCCATTAGATAAACTAACACAAAAAAAAACAAAAAGTAATTCACTTTGTTTTCGCTTTCACGAACCATTTTACTTTCAAAATGCAGGTCATCTCTCCTCAACCTGTCCTCTCACTAAAGAGAGGACAAGTGAGAAGAGAAGGACCCCAGAGGGGCTCGGAAGGGGAAACACGATTATAAGAGAAGGGACGAAGGACGTCCCGACACTTTCTCCTGTCACTACAGTGAGGTAGGGCAGGCAAGGAGGGCCATAACAAGGCAAATGAAAGACACCTTCATGCACTGACATGGGAGGCTGTTCTATATTGCTTGTAAATATTTTATTTGTGACAGGTAAAAACTATAACCTTCCATCAACATACTTGAATACTTATTTTGAGACACTACAAATTAAATACTACTTAGTGGTGACGAAATACATGCAGGTTTTTTAGCTCCAAATCAAGCAAAATGCAGGTCCCAAGCCCTATGGTTGCCATCACCAAGACGACGGCCAACCACATGATAACTTTCACTATTGGAATCAAATGCGTAAATTTGGGTCGAATTAACGCGAATATCAGAAGCATTACGCCAAAAACAAAAGATACACTCATCGTCGCCAGGCAGACCTTCAAGAGAATCTTCTCCGTTCGACTACTCGCAAGGTTTCCAGGCAACCCCATTAAGACGCCGAGGATCCCACTGACATAGATTCCAGTCATCCAACATGCAATTTTCCGGGCAATATTCAGATCAGTATTCTGGGTATGATCGGTTAGGGGCAACAATGGCGGCGAAATGGGTGGACGGAGCTCATCAGAGTTCATATCATCACCTTGTTGCTGCTTCGGTCAAGGCCAGAAAAAGAAATTTTCCGTGATTAGAAAACCAGACCACACGTATGCTTAAATGCCTGAGAGAAGTAAGTTTTACGTACCTCTTCAGTAAGCACTCCAGGCTGGTCACTGTTTCCATCTTGACCCAGTTCTTGACTACGCAGAACAGTGGTGTCGGGGAGGTTTACCATGGAATGCTCTCTTGCACTGATTTCGTCGTTCATTTCTTGGTTCTGAAAAATGAAGATGATATATGATGTTCTGAATAATCATTGTGCAACGAGAAGACTATTAGATTTACCTCTTGGATGCTGTCACCAGGAAGAGGAGGAGTAGAATTGTCGTTCATAGCTGATACTCCCGTGGAATGCAAATGCTGATGGGACAACACTTTTCTTTTATCCTCTTGACTCTGAAAGACAACAAAATATGGAACTGAAAACACGAAAGCAAGATCCACTTACAGTGACTACATTACAGCTCCACAATTCCGTCAACAATTGCCAAATCTCCCAGCAACCTGAATTGGCTTCAGTAATCTTACTAAACTTGTCCCATGTCTCCTCCCTCCTTTCCAGGCCCCTTTTATATAGCTGAAAACCGCGTATAACAACCCAACTGAGTTGAGCTAAGTGGTGACGGACAGACAGTCCTATCTATTATTCTTTGTGTGTTGTCTTTATTCGGGCAGAATGATTATCAAACTTTAACACCACTGTCAATGGCCTCCAAAATGGAGTGAAGGAAGAGACTCGTGTTGACGTCCCACTTCCCTGATCCGTCTCTGCTTTGCTCAGTACCCCACGTGTCTGCTTATCGCTCTTCGTCCCTGCCGGACAGACCGTAATAGAGAAAGGAAAGGACTCTGTTACTTTCGGGCCAAGTGCCCCATGGTCTTTGCCGAGACAGAGTGATAGCTTGTGAAGTTTTCTTGTCTCCCATACTTGGTACACTAAAGAAATAATACTTTTTCTTTTCTTTTCTTACCCTTTAGTCATTCCATGTTAGAACGAAAGGCAAATCGGCTCTAATCCTGCCTCCAATGTTGCATGGGAAAGGAGGAAGAGAAGAAAGACTTCCCCTTTGTATAGATTGTAATCAGGAAGGAGAGAGAACTGCTGCCCATCTCCTCCCTTTTTTTTAACCTTCCTCAAGTGATCCTGAATCGACGTCTAATTAGTACTAATTGAACCTGGTAAACCTCCTAAGTAAGCTGGAATTTTTCCAGACACAAATTTAATGCATGTTAAGACGGATAAGGAGCAGATTCCAGAACTCCAGAAGCACACGATTCCAGTAATTGGAAATGAACACTCGCCCGACCAGGACTTCAACAGAACCGACAGTCACCAATAATTGGACAAAACGAAATGATTTTACTTTCCAATCTCCTTTTTATCTTCTTTGTTTCTGCTTCGTTTTGGAAGAACCCGGTTAAGGTTTTGTACCTCGATGACCCCCCAAAAAACATGGATATACAAATCTGTGAAAACTTTGTCTGATTGTTTATGGCACGAAATTCCATTAGGATGGACACAAGCTTATTTACAATCACCGTAACATGATTTATAGTAGAAACTACAGCTTCCCCTAAAAAGTCATCAGAGTTAAGATGAGTTATCCATCTCCCACTTTCTGGGTAAAGATTTGATTCAGTTCAAGTGCTCGACATGCCAGTTTTCTTGAGTTTGTGCCGCTGGCAAAACAACAAGAAAATTAGTTATAGTGTTTGTGTTTATAATAGCAATAAAATTAATTTTCTAAAAATAAAAAAATAAGGTTGGAGTAAGAGGTAAGTGGTCAAGAAGAACCAATTTAATGTTTCTTACTTTAATTTTCCCATAGTTTCCTATTGGAGAAATAGGAAACTCATTTTTTTATCCTTTTTAACATTTTTTAAAGGCAAGAGGAATTAAGAGGAATCAAGTGGAACCAAAGACTCCAAAGATTTGTGGGCTTAACAAATTAAGCCTTCACAATATGCATGAGACAAGATTTATGCATGGAAAAGAAACACACATCAGTTAGTATAAATGAGATTCAAACACAAGTTCTCTCACTTTTTTTCTTTTTTCTTTTGAGAAACAACATAATGTCTCATAAGACTTGGAAACAAATGGATTGCCCCTTTTTTTTTTTAATTTTTCATTTTAATTTAATTTTTCTGGGCCGAAAATCCGACGTGAATTTTAATCAAATATGAAAAGAAAGGCAATAGCCTCAAAGGGAGAAAAAAAAAAAAAAGGACATAAAACAAAAGCAACAGAAGCGAACAAAACAATCAGGGGCATGGAGCATGAAGCATGTAGCATGAGATAAATCAGCAGAGAGAAAGAGAAAGAGATGATCTTCCCCTATCATGGAAACAGAACATGTGATTTTTTATTTACAAATTTGTGATACATAGCAACAATGGAAACATGAAATGTGTGGTCACTTGACAACAGATACTCTCATCGAAATAGTAAGATTAACTTTTTTACATGCAGTATGATTAAAATTGCACATCCTTCCGTGACAAGAAAGATCAGCTTGAGACTGTTCTAAACCCTAATCCTAAGACAGGAGATGGATGCATACCATAAATTTCACCTTTGGAGATTCCTCCTTCCCAATGCTGGGGATTTCTTCGGTATAAACACCTTATAGCTAACCTGTCAAATACATTATATCAGAATGTTGTGTGCAGATAAATTAATGTCCACAACTACAACCACCATTGTATTTATAATATCAACCAAAATAATGAACCTGCACTAGTTCTCCACCACGCATGACAGACATCATCTTTTGCTCAAGCTGGGAATCACTTTTAGCGCCTCCCTTCCCCTCATTTGAGGCTTCATTGGGAGCAGTTCCACCAACAGCCTTAACATCCAGCCCACTGACATTGCTAATTTCAATAGTGGATTTGGGGATTTTTGTAACTTGCCCATCTGGTATAGCTTTGGAGAGAGAGATCTCATCTGGCATTCTGTCATCTGATTCCATTGTTACTCCACATTCAGCATCCTCTTTGACAACAGGACTCTGCTGACTAGAAGAACCTCTACAATCCTTGAGACCCAAGGAGACTTCATTACCTTCAGTCAAGTTCTCAGACACCCTAGCCCTAGATTCATGTATTTCACTCCAAATGGATTTGGAAATTCTACTCGCATCATTATTATTCCCAACAGATTTTCCGTTACCCAGAAGCCCGAAACGAAACTTTGCAAAATTTTCCAAAGCTTTTTGCCTTAGATGAGCTTCTAGATTATCAGTAGAAGAATCTCCAACACAAACAGAAGCCTCAAAATTTGTAACATCCTCTAAAATATTGGTTGATGCATGTACTTCTTGCATTTCCTTTCTCCCTGCCTCGTTACTGTCATTGCTTCTTGAAGAAGGGCAGTAATCATTAGATTCTATACCATCCACTTTTGCCTCGTCCATATGGCTATTTGCCTGCTCCTGTTCCTTTAATATTTTGCTAACATTAGCACATGGATTAATATATGGAGGTGAATTCTCATGGCTACTTCTGCTACAAGATGAACAACTCCCTGATGAGCGAGAGCAATACCTGCTTCTTCTTCTGCTCTTTACCTTTTGGCGTACCCTATGAGTGGATCTCCTTGACCTTTTATGTATAATCGCATCACTGCTGCTACTGTCCCAACTTGAAAATGCTGAACATGAATCACTGCTTGGAGAAGGTCTTCGCCTTTTTCTCGTAAGTTTCTTCCTTTTCACTGATCTGGAACTTTGCTCAGAGCAGCTTCTCCTTTTGCGGCTATTCCTGTCCTCACGGCTGGGAGAGCATCGCAATGGCTTCTTAGTCTTCTTGGAAACTTTTCTTTTCTTCCGGAAGTCATTGTCGGTATCAGAAGACGAAGAGTAGTCCTCCGAGTCAAAGAGGGAAGCATCACGGTGACGCTTCTTTGGCTTATCCTGATGAAGGCCATAAAGTGTTGGAAAACCGGAGCACCCCTGGAATTAACATGATCAAATATGACATATTAAACGGCAGTGTACCTTAGATGAGGGAGGTTTCTGGCGCGTGTGGGAGGAAGAACCCATAGTCCAACAGTTCAAAGAGCCTGCAAGAAAATAAAATAAAGAAAAATAGAGGTTAGATGTCAAAAGGAATTTCTCTTAACAGGAAAATGAACCAACGAATCACATGCTCCTCGGCTCCCTCCTAAGGCCACGAATTCCCTGCCAATAAAGAGAAGGAAAAGAGTAAATTAGCAAACAGGGTTTCCGTAGCAACAGTTCACCACATTCACTGATATGAAGTTCGATGGATTTTTGGTAGAAACGACGGATTTATACACATAAAATAACAACTTTCACTGATTTAAATACCATCAAATATTGAAGTCAAAATATAGCATTATCCATCGAGTAAATCAATGGTGCAAGAAGATTCAACGCAACAGAAAAAAAAAAAAATGCATCAACCAAATCAACTTTTTAAATGGTATTTCATACTTATTTTAATAAGAGCAGTCAGGCAATTTCCTGATACTACTACCGAAAATCCCGACATTTGCTTCGACACTTCATGCATGATCTTCACCCTTCGCGGTATTCACAATACAAAACAAATAGATCTAATATTTGATAAAATAGTTCCCATATTCGAGAACCTTTGAAGCGAAGCCCCGTTATTGAACTTGACCCTTTTTATCAATCTACACATTGGGAGAAAATTCGGGTTCAATTAAGGCCTACATTTGTTAAATTTTCAAAGATATTAAGAAATGTTTTCGCTCGTTTGTTAAGGTTCAAAAGAATGGGCAAGAAAACACGAGGAGAAAAACTTACCCGAACCTATGTCAAATAGACTTGCAAGGAGAAAGATGCGTCGATATCCGTCTCAAGAAATGAATTGGAAGGAAAAAAAGTAGCGCGAGAGGAGTTGCAGCTAAAGAGGGTTTCGATTTCTCTCCGTTCGGCTGAGAAAGAGAGCCCTTTATCGTCTCCACGAAATAGACCGATAGAACGTTCTTATAAAGCAAACCGGTGGAAACACGTGCCCTTAGAGCCTAATATTTAAGCAGCAAGACTAAAATTTAAACAAAACTTAAAAAGGTTTTTACTAAATAAAAAAATATTCCCAATAATGGTTATTATATTATTATAAAATAGAAATTTAGAAGCATATTTACCAAGCAACCTCTCTTTTCTCTCCACTATGCTGATCAATTTTATCCCATTATTCGATTTTTTTCCATTTACCATTCTATTATCTTTTAAATCGAACTGGATAATATCTATTTCGTACCTATTTACCAATTATTTAAAGGTATTTTTATAATATACCTATATGGGAGGACTTGTTATATAATTTTTTAATTGTTTTTAGATATTATAAACATGTTGTAGTGTTTTTTCTAATTTTAATAATTATATATTTTTAATTAAATTTTACTATTTTTATTTATTTACCCATTTACCGGGTTATTAGCCAGGTATATAAAAGGAACCAGAATGTATTAAAAAATAATCGGTTGGAACGAATACAAAATACTGGAATGGTAATCAAAATGGTATACGTAATAGCACATTCCATTGCATTCATGTATTGTTTACACCACTATTATCTACAAAAAAAAAAAAAATACTCCATTTGTCAAGGAGTTTTTAGTCGACCGAGTACTTTCTCATATTAAATAATGTTTTTGGTTGACTTCCGCTTTTAAAGAAATAATATATCTTATTTAAAATATCCTTTTTATTTAACATAAAAAAGCTTCTTGGAAGAGAAAAATTTTCCATTTGAAAATAGGAAATGATTAATATCCATTTGGTAAATATAATATATTTCATATAAATAATGCAAAACTTTTATTTAATGTGGGTTTATATATCTTATGTGGAATCCACCAAACAAATCGTACATAAAATGAGTTAATATGAGTATACACATGTGACATAGGTGTCAGAGTGGTTTCGTCCACTCTTATAGGCGGTAGTTTTCTGCTCCTAACAAATTGGTCTATTGGGTGTATTAGTTAGGTGCTGTCATGGTATCAAAGTTGGGCTTATAGGCAGTAGTTTTTCACTCTTAACAGATCGGTCTGTTGGGTGTATTGGCTAGGCGCTATCAATGGGACCCTATCCTCCAAATTGGTTATAAAATCCATTATATTAAATTAATTATTTGACTATCACAAGGCCAGATATCACATAGAATAAAATGTTTAGCAAATCGAAATCGTGAGTACTACAAAATTTGTGTAAAAAAAGAAATTCATAGATAAACTTAAAGCCTAATCTTGAAGCAGTACTAGAAAGAACTCACAGCAATTTTCCCGTTGATTTCCACTGTTTCAGATCAGACATGAACGCAGACATTCCGTATCTGGCACAAGTTTAAATCAGAGAATTTTTAATGAAAAGAGACTCGGAAAAGCTTCCGGGGAGACAGTTACGTAGAGGGTTGTACAGTTAATGGCCGAGGGAGCAGAAATAGGAGAGAAATCGGTAGGGAGTGCAAGGGCAGTTGCGGAGAGAGAAGGAAGAACGGCTTAACTGCTTTCAGTTATAGCGGAAGCTGGAGCGAATTAAAAGGGGTGATTGATGCAGGTGGCGGCCGATTCGTTAGCCGTTTCTCTACTCTCCATTAATCCGCGCCACCTTCGTCTTTCTCTTTCCATCTGATCCTGAAATCTGTTTTTCAGTCTTTGCTCTGCAGACAACAACGGACAGAAATCTGGCGCAGTCTTTGTCCGATTCCTTTTCAGTTCAGGTTTTCACATCATAGATTCTCATGCATTTCCAAATTCTCTCGTTTTTTGTTCTTAACGGCTCCTGCTACTCTCTCACACTATTCTCACTCACTGTGGCAAATTCACGAATGGATGACCTCTAATTTTTTCTATTCATGATCACTCTTTATCTTCAGTTTACTGTAACTTTGACTTTTTTCGGATTTGGGTAGTAGACTTTCAATTTCAGAGCAGCAAAAGTAGTTCATCACAGTTAATTTAAGGCAGAAAAGCTTGAAATATTCGACTGATAGCTTCTTACCTGTTGATGTATCTGTTTTTTTGTTTCTTTGCTGCGTCTAATCAATGCGAGGTCGTTCAGATTCCCATCTCCACGGCGTTAAGCTGCTTCAGCGATTTTGGGATGCACCATCATCTCAATTCAGAAATGATCAATGGCTTCCATCAAACCGAAGCCAATCTCGCAGGAGAATTTCTGTGCTTCTGCGACAGTTGCGGTAACGCGAGCACGCGGGTGGAAGGCTTCTACGAGGCGGAGTACCGTGATCCCTATGCAGAAACCAATTACTCCCAACTGCTTTCATACTTCACTCCACTGGATCACTTAGTAGAACAAGAAATCCTCCGTCCTCAGGAGTTCGATTTTTATCACTTCCCAAAACGTACTCGTACGTGCAACGATTTCTGGACTGCAGATCTTCAGTTCAATCCCTTTGATGGGAATGCTCAGAGTTCCTGTCCCCCGTCGAAATTCACAACTGGATTTCTGTCTTCTCCCCCGGAGTTTCAACTTCCGGTGACTTTCCCGACGGCCGGGAATGAAGCTCCGAAGCAATCCCAAGAAGCGTGCCTGTCGGTGCAGAGTGTGGCAGCTCGGCAGAGGAGGAAAAAGATTAGCGAGAGGACTCAGGGGCTTGGGACGCTTATTCCCGGAGGGGGCAAGATGAACACAGCTGAGATGTTCCAAGCTGCTTACAAGTATGTCAAGTTCATGCAGGCTCAGGTTGCACTTCTCCAGTTTTTGAGATCAATTCAGGTACTTTTTAAGTCTTCTTCCCCAAACTGACTAATTAAACAATCCACACGCTCGTACAGGGTGATTCTTTTTCTGAACAAATCCTGATTTTCTGTGGACTTGCCTGCAGGAAACTCAGGAATACTCAGCTGACAATCTTGAAGGCCTCCACGTACTTCTCTGCTCTGCGAAGATCCAAGAGAAACTGTACGAAGAAGGGAAGTGCATGGTTTCAAAAGAATTTCTTAGGACTCTGGTGAAAACGAAACATTTACAGTCAAATCCATCCATCTCCAAGGATCTGGAATGCTTGCTCTAGTGACTATGTTGAAGACGAACAAACTGAAAATTCATTTTTTTAGTACTAATCTTTCTCATGTAAATATCTAGTTTCCTAGGAATGGATTAGAGATCTTATTAACCTAACAACAAGAATTTGTATGTTTCCCTTTCTCCGATAAATCTCTTTTGGAAAAGTATAAGGCGAGCACGATTGTAGGATCATTGGAAAAACTTTTCCAACATTTGTATTACAGGAGTCTTATGGGAGGATGTCTCATAGTAGTATTTCATTTAAAGGTGTTTTAGTTATTTCAATCTTTTATTTATATTCAATTGTTTAATTATGTTAGGATTTATCTTTAATTATTAGTTTTTGAGGGTAACTGGAACAAATGTAGTTCAATTTTAATTGGATTTTACTTGTTTCTTATATTATAAATAGAGACTTATTATACTCAAATTACAACAATTCGGTGAATTATTTATCTTTTCCATAAATTCAATTAAATAGTTAAAATTAATTTTATTTTGATGAAAAATATATTTTTTAATAAAATAGAATAAATTGAATTTTTATACAATAAATTAATTCATAATTATTTAGTATGATTAAACAATAATAATGATAATAAAATTTCTAATCAATCTAATTATAAAATTTGAAATAATAAAAATAAAAAATAAAAAAGGAAGAAAGAAGAAGGAAGAAGGAAGATGATGAGGGAAGAAGATTTTAGATGAACAATGAAGGAGGATAAAGGAGATGGAATTTCACATCCCTTCGCTTTGTGTAAGAAATGGGGTGATTCACTTTCTCTTGTTGAACTGAATTGCTCCCCGACTTTCTAAGTTGGCTAACATTTTCCAGTTTCTTTTAGAGAAAGTGAATTTTCCCATCCTTTTCGCTGTGCACTAAAATGCCCTAAGGATCTGTTTGGAACCCAAGAAAATAAAAGGGGAGAAAAGTATTTTCTGTTGTTTGGCAATAGAAAATCATTGAGAGAAAAAAAATAAGAGAGAAAATCAGTTAATAAATTTTTTCTCACAAAATGATAAAATTTGGAGAGAAATAAAAAGAAATAGAAACTTAAAAGAAAATTTTAATCATCAAAATATTAAAATTTACTAATTTTTTTATTTTTTATTTTCCACGTATATCCGAATAAGAAAATCTATATTTCTCTTCGACTTTCTCTCTCATTTTCCGTAGGCATCCAAACAAGAAAAATAGAACTTTTTTTCTTTTCTCTGCACTTTCTATGTTCCAAACTCAGCCTAAGTGATAGCTTATTCCCACCAATAACAGGTGAATCTTGAATGGGATCGATTCAAGCTCTCTCCATGATCATCAATTGGAGCTGTTGCTCCATCATAGACTAACAAATCCAAATCCACCCTTTCTGGTTGTCAGTTTTAAATCCCTAATTGGACAGGATTCAACTTGTACATTTTACATAAATATATTAATAGCTGCCTAATATATATCTCTGTTCTCCACAATTTCATGAAGCTTTTTCTTCTTCTGCCATAGATGGAGATCAAAAAACAGACTGGGAGAATTTAAGGGGAAACTCTTTGAGCAGATTATTTGACAGACCGAGTTAGATGACCTTGTTTTAGGTGTTTAGTACGTCTGTAAATCCTGGTACAAGCTTCAGCGATTCCTTCATGCTGGGGACTTGCGGATTTTTACCAGCTTTCGGTCAAGACCAACTTGGGCTCCTCCAGGAACAGATGCACGGTGAAACTTTGTTCTTACGAAAAGGTTTATCCAGCTCTTTGTTCAAGATCTTAGCAATAAAGATGGCTTCAGAGAGCTTGAAAACCTGTAGTTGAGCTACTGCGAATTCTAGATAACGGGTCGTCTCTCTCGCTAGAAGTCTTTTAATCGCAGAGATGCAGAATCTGAAATTGATTACAAGATACTAAGAAGTAGAGCATTATCTAAGATGAAGCTGGGCAAGTCTGCTACCAGATTTATATGGCGTTGCTGCGAGTAGACTTTGAGAGTTGAAGCTACTGCGAAGTGACTTTATGTTCGTCAAGAAACAATTAAGAATCACCTGCAATTGAATCGACCACGTTGCCTGCATATCCGGGAAATTAAGGTTTTTCTTTTACTGTTCCTTGAATATGGATTTCGAATGATGTAAATTCGTTGATATTAATTCAAAAACTTGAATAACTTCGAACAAAGTCGATCGATATCTGCAACGTGGCGAGGACATGGCGCAATTCGAAAGGACTCGGGAGGTAAAGAATTTGAAATTCTAACCGTCAAAGGAATTAACTTCTATCACTTCTTCGTTCTCCATGTCTGTCACTTTCTAATGGCTTACGGCTCAGCAACTTTCTCCTTAGTCATCTCTCTGATCTCTCTGTCCATCTCTTCTACGATTTCGTCCACCATTATTGAAGATCTCAACCAGCCGCCCCCACCGAATTTTCAAGACACAGTACGTAAAAACTGCTTACAGAACCCCTCCCTCCGTTACTGCAACTCCTCCCTGCATGATCTTCGAGACATTTACAAATCGACAATTGTCGCTGAGCGCCTCTGCAACGAGTCCAAGAACCCAAATTGCACAGACGACTTCACCAAAATCGACCTTGGTTCTCGCCCTGTCATTGCACCCCTTTACCTGTCATTCACCTTCTTTTGGAAGTACTGTCCATTAACCGTTCGTTCTATCGATTTATCGAACAATTCCCTCGAAGGGCCTTTCCCATTGGAGATCCTCAACTGTTCACAAATCATGTCGCTCGACCTAAGTCACAATGACTTGCATGGTGAGGCACCAACAGAAGCACTCATACACATGGAGAGTTTGTCGTCTCTCAATCTCTCTTATAATCACTTGTTCTCTAGGAGCAATCTCACCCAACTCTTTGCTCGATATAACTCTTCCAGTTTTATTCATTCGGGTCTTTCTTTAAATGGTCATTCCGACCAATCCGTCAGATTCAGGCGAGTGATTCTACTGGTGTTGTTTGCTGTTTCTTTAATTACGACGATGGTTTGTTTTGGCTGGTTGTGCTTTTATCGCCCGGACTACTTACCAGTCTGTTTTATGAGACCAAACACGTTTACTCTCGCGATGTTGAAGGCGGCCACGAAAGGGTTTTCATCAGAAACTCTGGTGGCAGAGAGTGGAAGAGTCGAGATTTACAGAGGAGTACTGAGAGACGGATCTGAAGTCGGAATTGAACTTGAAAGAGGAAAGATTTCCGTCGAAACTCGCAGAGAATTTCTACAAGAATGTAAGGTTCTAGTCAAAATGCAACACAGTAACTTAATCCAGGTACTGGGTTGGTGTGATCGAAGAGAATTAAGGGCTGTTGTAACCAGGTGGATAGATGTGGATAGCATCCAAAGATGGTTATCAGGAGCCCCGCCATGGAGGCAGCGACTGAAGGTTTTGGCGGGAGTGACAGAGGCAATGTGCTATATGCAAGAGAATTGGCCCCAAGTAGGGTACGACCTGAGAACCAGTACAGTTTTGGTATCTGAGAGTCATGACCCCTTGATATCAAGGTATAAAATTGGAGACAACACTAGCAGTTCAAAGAGTAAGCTTTTTAAGTCCATTACAGCTTGTTATATCTGTATTTGGAACTGTCCTGATGGACAATAAATCTTTTCTGCTTCATGTGTTCTGCTTTTTCAGGAGTTTATAGATTTGGGGTTTTTGTGTTGGAGATAGTATCTAACAAGTGTTCCAGAGAAGGGTTTGAGAGAGGGGACGCAGGGTTTCTGGAATGGGTAAGGTCACATTATCCAGGACATGCAAGGAAGATAATGGATGAGAAGCTGAGGAAGACCAATATAGCTTATGAGCCAGTAAAACAAACGATAGGCATTGGCTTGATGTGTGCTGAACTCTCCATTAATCAGCAGCCGAGCATGGAGCGGGTTAGGCGCATGATTAAAAGGGTTTACGAGTCATCCATGACTATGACATCACCAACAGAACAAAGAACTGGAAGTGGTCACTGGCAGAATCAAGCGAGATGATCCTGTAATGACAATGTGCCTTCATTTGTATTGATCTTGTCAGCAAATAGATCTTTTTGTCTATAACATTCTGCCGGAGTTATTTATCAATGATTTAACACAGTTGTGGTTGTGATGCATTTAGCAGTAAAACTGGCGAATTCTCCTCCTCAAATAAAACAAGGAAATAACTTAATTGCACAGACAAGAACATCACTTAAGAATTGCTCTCTTCAAGCTTGACCAAAGTTACTCCCAACACAAACCAGTTTACAACCCAGAGACTGGGCTGAGTAATGAATGGCCTTCCATTCTTCCAATCTCTTGTTTCTTAACAAACTTTCCATTTAAAGTCAAAGCAGAAGCAAAACAAGGAATTATTACTGCCAAGCATATAGAAAACAAAACAAAATACGAAAAGATGCACAATGTGATCAAACAACACGATCTATAGCCAAAAAATAAAAAAAGTTTTAATCATTCAAAAGTTGGTCCATTTTGATGCTTCGAAGTCAAAGTTCATGAGGAAATACAGAGAATCTAAAGTAGAAGCAACTGAACATTTCATCAAGGCTTCTTCTTCTGTTTCACAAGCTTCCAGGAAAAATGTCCATCACTTGATTATAGCAGGCTTATTTTTTGATATCCTATTTTTGTTCCCACGAGGTCGCCTTGTTACGTCATTAACCAATGCATACATCTTTACAGCAAACATTTCCTCGGGAAACCCTTGCTGTTCCTGAAACAAACCCAATATATAATTGATGATGAGAGAAAAGAAAGTAAACTGACATAAAATATCTCACCAGTGTCTCTGGATACATAGGACTGCTAAGTATTTTCAGTGAAACTAGTATCACATGGAGCACGAAAAGAGGTTTGCTTTAACATGACTAATTATAGAGAGCCCTTGATGCTACTTAAAGTTGGTCATTGTTAAGTTCAGTAACAAAACCTTCATTTTGTAAATGTGCAATCCACACTGACTGAAAAGCTCTTTGAAGTACGAATCTGATCTAGTGATACTCGAATCCTCTTTGTCGTACACAAAACCTGCAGGTTCACTATTTCTGGTTATACCCAAACCCAACAAAGATATATATGTGTGTGTGTGTGTGTGTGTGTGTGTGGTGGTGGTGGTGGTGGTGGTGGGGAGAGAGAAAGAGAGTCAAACCATTTCGTGCTATGTTCTCCTTCAAGACCAAAAAACCATGAGATTTTAGGCCTGCCTACACAGCCAGAAGCAAGATTAGATCCAAGAGGTAAATAGTAACATAACAACATGGAGAAAGAAATAAAATAAAAGTTTATCCGGATAAAGTTAATTTTCTATAACATTTCCTTCATGCTGCCATTTCAGAATTTACTCAGTAAACTGGATTTTCAATTTTCTATGGCACAGAAAAGTCAGCTGCCAATATGTGTAAATCATTCAAAACCTTCCCATCCAATCATCAAGATAACTGGATCTGGATTGACTCTTTCAGATTTAACCAAGACATCAAAAGATTTTAAAGTGTTGGTCAAGTCAGTAAAAGGCTTGACCTTAAAAGGGCCTTAGGTGTGATGCCAGCAGCTCAGAGTTTTAAAATTGTGACACATAAACCGGTGTCTAATTTATTTACCTTTGCACGCTTAAAGAAGGCAATAAAGTCATCGTCAGTAAGATGTCCTATACACCACTGAATCCATATAACATCATATCTTCCAGCTTCTGGAGTAAAATCCTGTCAGAAAGCAACCAAAATTCCACTTGAAACCCAAAAGCTTTGAAACACAACCTGTAGAAACTTGCTTGAGGAGAAAACTGTGGTTCACTATTTGAGTGAAGGTCATCTCAAATTGACAAGCTCAAAAAAGTCTGCTGCATATTTTGCTACTGATTAATTATTGATGAAATAACAGCTTTCTCCCACTTTCTGAATTTGGAAAGGAAGTCCCCTCAAGTTGGTCATGAAGCAAAAAAAAAAGGGCAGCTATAAGGGTTTAAATGTTACAAAATGTCTTTCCCGACCATGAGGAGGCAAAGCTGGATACACATTTCATGTTTTTTTTTTTTTTTTTTTAAATAACAATGAGAAAGAAGATTTTATTAAGAGAAGCACCTCTAAGAGAAGATTAAATCATTGGAGAAAATTTTAAAAAGTACAAGAAGAGAAGAATCAAATAGGATGAGAGGGGCCAACAACAAGATGTAGCCTAGCAGCACCTTCTCTAGCTAGAGAATCAGCTATTCCATTTCATGAGAATTCGCTTAAAGGAAGTTCCTAAAACAAACCTTACTAATGGGAAATTAACAGCAAAAAATTTGTTTCATATTCGTAGTCATTCATATTTACGTTTTCTTTCTCATGCAAAAGCAATTTGCTCCATATAACTTCATTTGGTGCATAACACTCTTGAAAACACAACATTGCAGGTTGGTGATTAATTTACCTGAAGTGGGATACAATAAAAATTAGCAGGTTTGTGCATGTCTGAACTCAGGTAATTCTCAGGAGCTAAATTTTTCCGTGCTGCCTCCAGAAAATGTGATACAGGCTCAACAAGATCAACCTAAATCCAGAGAAAGAGCAAGTTTAGGGCATTAATGCAGCAATTTCTTTTGACTACAAAACCCTGTTATTTCTAGAAATCACAATCTGTAAGCACCTACTAATCCTTCAAACCATAACAATTGATTGTTATGGTGGTTTTTATAGTGTGAAGCCTAAAAAGAAATTTTTTAAGATATCAATTCCTTAAATTTAAACTATCACAAAAGAGCAGAATGAAATTCCCACCTGGGAAAAATATTTGAACCAAATAATGCAACTCTTAAGCAATCTACGTGATAAAAAAAATTCACATAAAATAAAATGTGAAAATTTCTGATCTTTGGTTCTGATATGGATCGAATCAGATGATACATATCAAGTTACAGTGATCCCTGTTCATTGATCTGCAGACTTAATTATGCTATGAGCAAAATATAATAGCAATAAAGATAACTTGCATTTCTACCTCATTAAAATGTCTTAGAAGAAGATTCTTAGTGACTCTTCCAATGCCAGAGCCACAATCTGCACCAAATGTAGAACACTTGTAAGAGCTAGTATGCCAAAAATCAATTCTTTTACAGATTAGTTGCGTACCCATTCCAGAAACTACCAAAAGGTAAAACAGGAAAAACACAAATTCTGAACACAACAATGAAGCATCATGCACATTAAAGATGTGCTCTCGGATCTCTTCTGAACTCAAACTCCTAAAAAACCCTGTCTTTCTTCGTGTAAACAGTAGTATAAACTGTACTCCATATAAAGCAGAATCCAATAAACAGAAGAAAATAATGGAAAAATTACCAAGAGCAACCAAGTTGCTGCATCGACTGCCCAGACGCTCGCACAAAAGGGTCTTCAAAAAAGCCTCGCTTCCGCGAACATCGACATCGTTCACATGCCCATACCCTCCTAAAACCCCATCTACGGACGCTTCGATTCCCTGCAAGAAAGAACACGGGGAAGGCCAAGTTAGGATATTTACTAACAGTCGAGCCCATACGCCCGCTACCTACTTGCTTTTGCCTTCCAGCCACTTACTTCCCAGTACCCGACCCCTTTGCGGTACCAACCCTTTCTCTTCTCCGCTTCATTTTCGTCGCCGATTTCTTCCTTCCACAATTCTTCGACTGTCCTGAATTCTCGTCCATCGGAATCCGACCCACTGACTTCCATGTTAACGTGCTTGCTTCAGAGAGCCGGAGTCCCGGTGAGTACCCGCTCTCAGAAAACGCTGTGCCCAGAAGCCACTGATCAATTCTCTGTTTTGCGGGCAGACGGCTAAAGATGTTCAATTTCGAGAGATTTATTTCACTCGGTTGAGATTCCAAATTGGCCCTTTCCTTTCTCTTGTATTTACTATGGACAATTTTGGGTCTAGAAAATTACCAGAGTATCCTTTCGGGAAAAGAGCATGAGAAAGTAGAAACCATGCACAAACCAGAATGACCGATACAATGGCGGGTAATTTCAAATTGCAGGATTGCATTTAATTGCCGAGATGGAAATCAGAATCAGCCATGCGAGGATCACTCAATTTGCAAATCTCTTGCAATGTTGCATCGACCGAAAGACCCATATCTCAGGAAAGATCCTCCACGCCCAGATCCTTAGAAATGACTTCTCCTCGGATATCTTCCTTGGCAACAAACTCATTGAATTTTATGCAAGTTGTGGTCATTTGCAATCGTCACGTCAAGTCTTTGATCACATGTCTCGTAAGAATGCATATTCATGGAATGCTATTATTGGGGCACTCTGTAAAGGCGGTCTTCTAAGAGAAGCACGTGACGTGTTTGTCAGGATGCCTGATCGAAATGTTGTATCCTATAATACCTTAATAAGTGCATTGTCACGGAATGATTTTGAGCAAGAAGCATTGGGTTGTTACTGTATGATGAAATTGGAAGGTTTTATGCCTACCCGTTTCACATTGGCAAGTGTTTTAAGTGCGTGTGGTGGATTGGAAGATTTAAATCAAGGAAGACGATGTCATGCTTTAGTTACTAAGCTTGGTCTTGATGATAACACATACGTGGAGAATGGTGTGGTTGGAATGTACGCTAAGTGTGGGAGTATTGAGGAGGCAATTCAAGCTTTCAATGAAATATCTCATCCTAATGAGGTCTCATGTACTTCAGTGATGAGTGGGTTAGCCAATACTGATCAGGTTGAAGAAGCTTTACAAATGTTCAGAAAGATGCATAAGAGTGAAATCCAAATAGACCAAGTTGCATTATCAGGTATTTTAGGTGTAATAGCACAAGGTGTAAGTGGAGAAGTTGATCGTCCTAATCAACATTTTTGCATTTTAGCATATCTCTATGGTCAGCAAGTACACACACTTGTTCTTAAACTTGGGACTGAATCTGATGTTCGTGTGGGTAATTCATTAATAGATTTATACGGAAAATGTACTAATATGACTGATGCTGAGCTGGTATTTGCAACAATGCAGGAGGTTAATATTGTTTCTTGGAATATTTTGATTGCTGGGTATGGTCAGATGGGCCAAAGTGATAAAGCACTACAACTTCTTGAGAGGATGCAACTTTTTGGCTTTAAACCTGATGAAGTTACCTACGTTGGCCTGCTTGGGGCTTGTGTCAGATCTGGTGATGTTGAAGCTGCTCGTAAAATATTTGGTAGAATGTCTAAACCCAGCAAAATTTCCTGGAATGCTATACTTAGTGGATACTGCCAAAAAGGGAACTATGGGGAAGCAATTGAGTTATTTAGGCAAATGCAATTTCAAGAGGTCTTTCCTGATAGAACTACCTTAGCAGTTATTCTAAGGTCATGTACAGGATTGGGCCTTCTTGAGTTCGGAAGACAGGTTCATGCAGCTTCAATTAGGGCACTTCTTCATTTGGATTTGTTTGTTGCAAGTGGATTAGTTGACATGCACTCAAAATGTGGAAATATAAACGTTGCAAGTAGGATTTTTGATAGAATGAAGGAAAGAGATGTCGTCGCTTGGAACTCTATGATGGGAGGTTTTGCACTCCATTCACTAAGCCAAGAAGCATTTACTTTCTTTAAACAGATGCAAGAAGAGGCCATCCGTCCAACACAATTCACATATGCTAGTTTGGTCAGCTCATGTGCCAAATTGTCTGCTTTGTCTCAAGGAAGACAAGTACATGGACAAATATCAAAAGATGGATTTATTGATGATATTTATGTGGGTTCTGCCTTAATTGACATGTATGCAAAATGTGGCAATATAGAGGATGCACGTGAATGCTTTGATAGTATGCCTACTAGAAATGTCATTTCATGGAATGAGATGATTCATGGGTATGCACAAAATGGATGTGGCCAAAAAGCCATCAATCTTTTTGAGGAGATGCTTAAAACAGAAGAGAAGCCTGATAGTGTAACATTTATATCTGTGTTAACAGCTTGTAGCCATGCAGGATTGACTGACACAGCAATTAAATTATTTGATCTGATGAAGGAAGAGTATAGCATTGAGCCACTAGCTGATCACTATACATGTATCATAGATGCTTTAGGCCGTGCGAATCGGCTTGAAGAAGCAGAAACACTGATAGAGAACATGCCTTGTAAACATGATCCTATTGTATGGGAGGTACTTCTTGGTGCTTGCAAAGTTCATTTTAATGTTGACTTGGCAAAAAAGGCAGCTGAGAAGCTTTTCCAGCTAGACCCTCAGAACTCAGCTCCTTATGTGCTTCTATCCAATTTATATGCAGCCTTGGGAAGGTGGAATGATGTATCAGATGTTCGGAGATTGATGAGTAATCGAGGAGTTGTCAAAGACCATGGTTATAGCTGGATAGAGTTTAAAAATAGGGTTCAAGCTTTCATGGTTGATGATGTTTTTAGGACAGTTCATAATGAAGTACTAGAAGAAGGAATACCACCTGTAAGCATGACGGATATGTCAATATATAAGTGGAATCGTGGCATTTGATGAGGAAAGTGAAATTTTAACAGGAATACCATTAGATTAAGTGAGGTGAATGTGGTCAAGTGTTGGTTCCTTCCTGGAAGGATGTATCAAGAACAACTACAAGGCCCTCAGGATTTTTCAAGAGTGTAATTCATCTTTAGCCATCATGTTGGAAAATTCATGACCTGTGTTTAGCCCCAGCAAACATGATGAGCTTGATATCTGGCATATGTGTATTTTGAATATATCGTGCAAATTTTAGCATGCACACTCAGCTCCTTGGACACCAAAAGTCGAAATCGGGAGACCTGTCTGTCTGCAAGGACTCCAAGCGCTTGCTGAACAAGGTAAAATCTAGCTGTCTTCTGCAGTGTCTTCCATTAAGTCAGCATTGGAGATTCATAAACAGTCACACCCATTTGAAACATCACACCTAATGTTAATTAAGTCTCTTTTGCTTGTGAGTTGTGACTCAACAGCTAGACACAAAGGAAGTATGATCAGAGACGTCATTTAACCAAAATGCGAAAGATTCCCAAGCTGATGAAACATGAAAAGCTAAGCCCTTAAAATTATCTTATACTAGACGTGTCTAACCCGATGCACACATCTAGATTGGGCCTTCCAAGCACAAGAATCTTTCCAAGAATTTAGGAGACAAAGTTCTCTTTTGTACTTCAGCTTGTGCCTAATTCACAAGGCCTAAGTTGGTTGTTGTGTAAAGAGGTTGACTGATTCAAGCTGAGCAGGATGACCTAAAATCTTTTTTAGAAACTGTGGACGAAGTTCTCCCTAACGCCTTATTTGGTGGCTTAGTCACGAGGCAGAGAGCCTGTTGGGTTGGATGGCTGCGTCTGCAAGGCAGTCAAAAGAATAAAATAGGCAAGGGTGTATTATTGTCTCTTCAGATCTGTAACAACTTATTTTGGTTTGTACAAGTTATCTTACAATTACCTCTACTGCCATGTTTCTGTCTCTTATTTTAAAATTCTTCTAGTTAACAGGTTTCTTCGATTTTGTTGGGTCTCTACTGATGAAACAGAAAATATTGAATGATAAGATATCTTCAAAAAATCCTTCATCTGAGCAGCATTTTGAGGCATAAGCACAGGAGAATGGCTCACTTTATTCTTTTTCTAGTATGTTCATGAAATGGAAATCATCTTTGTCGATTTATTTATGAATACTTCGTTCTATCCCCAAGAATAAATCCTACCGATGAAGGAAATGAATAGTTTTTTACTCTGTCATTGTGGAATTTAGGGACTACATTATTGAGTGCTCTGATATAAAAAATTCAACAGGGCATGAAGCAGTGGCGTTGCATGATGCCTTGTATTTGGCTTCTTCTAAATGTTCAAATGAAGCAAAATTTCCTGCCAAGCATTTATTTGTAAGCTGTCTACTCTGCCCTTTCAATAATTTTGGTGCAATATGGTAGAGCCAACTATGCTCTTTTATGACAAATATGGAGCCAACAAAGTCCAGCTAACAGAGCAGTTGTGCAATGTCAAGAGAAGGGCAAGAGTCTTTATTTCTGAGACAAACATTTTCCATGCACATGATAGCTTTATATATGTGTTCATGACAAGCATATGGAAATTGAAAGAAGATGACTTTATTTTTTATCTCATGCAAGAACTTCAGCTCATTCATATTCAAGCACATAATAAATTTGATAATCACAGAATGTCAAGCCTCAACTTGATTATATCTGAACTGGAAACTAATAGAGAACAAACTGAGTATTATGCTTCAGCAACAGTGCAAGTCAATGTATAAACATTTCGCGGAATAGGCTGCACTGCAGGCATTTGTTACGCCAACATAGGACATTTGCCACGCTCTTCAGAAAAACCTAACAGATCGTTAGATCTCTTCATGTGCAAATAAGACCAGATGTATCTAATACAACCCAATCACATACAGCAGCACAACTCATGTGTTGGTGTCGACTGGTGTGTCAGGATTAGCTCCCCATTCTGTCCAAGACCCATCATAGACGGGAACATCGTGTTTACCAAGGCGGTGGAGACCCTGGATTGTTTATATGTCATATTTCTGAAGTAAAGGATATGTACCTGGAATGAACTATAATTGTCTCAAATTCAACAATAATACTAATAGTCAAATATGAACTCACCAACGCAAGTATACAAGCAGTAACACCAGTGCCACAAGAGGTAATCACAGGGTGATCCAGGGAGACGCCTGAAAGAACAAGTCATAATGAAAATTAGTTTTTGAATTTAGACAATGCATGTTCAGGTAATCCAATTCTGGTGCCAACCTATTTATATATATATATATCGTAAGTATGTTAAGAGGTGTACAGTATTTCACATCAGATTATATGCATAAAATGAGTTTTGTACCTTCATGTTCAAATCTTTTAGAAAGTTCCTCCGTAGGTAGGAGGGTCTGTGAACTGTCCAAAATCTGCGAAGCACTATCCATGTGTTAATGGACATATCCAGAATGGCCGACATGAGCAACAATAAATAAATTTAACCAAAAGAAAACCTGAAGCAACAGAGACAAATAGGTATGATGACGATAATCTTTTCAACCTGCCCAAAAGGAATACATTTGCTGCCGGGCACATGACCACTTTTGATTCCTTTTCGAGGTTCAGGGGCCTGACCATCAAACCTACCACAGACCCATCACCCATCACAATCATATAGAATGCAAGAAAGGTTTCTATACATATGCCTATTGAAAATAAAGCAAATTTTCCTTATAAAGAAAGATAATAATAGTAGTCAACTTTTCAGTTCACAGTCAAAAATAAAATAAAATAAAAAGCAAAAAAAGAACAAGGGATAGCTTATCAATAGATAAAACTTGATCAACAAAATGCCTTCCTCAAGTGAAAAAGGTGTTTTACCTGGCCTTAGAGCGTGCATCTATATGTTGGTGTGTTTTTGACTCAATATTTTGCTTTACCTGAAAAATACAGAACTATTAGCCAGAAATCTTAGCAACAAATAGTACTTACACACATTAAGAAGAAAAAAGTTCACATTTCATGTTGAGTACATATGTGAAATTAAAGATGCATTAAAAAAATAAGCATCTAGCCCCAAAACCTGGAACAAGAATAAGAATGATAACCTGTTCAAGTGTCCAAACTAGATGTGGCTGAAATTTTACTTCAAAAGTAATTGGGCCAACCTGTAACAACAAAAGTAAAATTTATCATCCAAATGGTCCATTAAAGAAGCCTGTCATCAATATATATTACGAGAGCCAGCTGTTTGCTAATGTGGTCCACTCTCCACCCCTCTGCTAACAAATCGAAATTTTACTCTGAAACACTAACTCAGAGCTCAATATATTTCTGATTTAAACATTTAATTAAATATGGATGGGGGCGGAGAGGGGGACTGTTATTTTAGAAAAAAAAATTGTGAAAGAGACTATTTATCAAAAAAAATAAAAACCATCAATAATATTCTGTAAAAAGAACAGGAGGAAATAGTCCTACCGCTTACAAACAATGATTAACTGTTTTTTCAGTAACAATAATCAATTAAATGAAAAATCAAACAGTGTTGAGCAATTTTAGTTTTTTCTTCTCTCGGACATTTTGCCGAGTTATTCTTCGCCGATTCACCGCCCAGGAGGTATGGGAAGACCTTCGGGATCGTTTTTCTCAAAGCAATGCCCCTCGTATTTTTCAAATTGAGAGGGATATTGCTCGTCTTGCTCAAGATCAGATAACTGTTGCGGCTTATTACACAGAGCTTAAAAGGTTATGGGATGAACTAGGATCCTATAATGACATTGTTTGCTCTTGTGGGAGAGACCATAAAAGACGTCGATTGATGCAATTTCTCATGGGCCTCAATGAGTCATACAATGCAATCTGAGGGCAAATTCTATTGATGAGTCCACTTCTTTATGTTGTCAAAGCTTACTCTTCCATTGTACAAGAAGAGAAGCAAAGAAACTTGGAGACTGTATGTGAGACGACGGAGAACTCAGCCATGGTCGTTCAAAGGACTGAAACGGTAGCTTTGGCTATTCGACGTGGACAAGGTTCATGTTCTCACACTCCTAATTGAAAACTTTTGCACTGCTCTTATTGTGACCATGACAATCATGTCCGAGAAACATGTTGGAAGTTAAATGGGTACACACCAGACCACCCTAAACATGCTTAAAAAAGGCTTATTCAAAGAAGTACTCCTTTCAAACGCAACAATAGTCATCAGTCTTCCATCAACAATGTCAAGGAGGGTCCAATATTGCAGGAAGTGTCATCCATGACAAATGGTCTCTCTGATTTGCAAATCCAGCAAATCTTATCTATTATGCAAGGAAAAAGGACAACACAATCCGCCACTCCTAAAGCTAATGTTGTTGCAGCTTCCTCAGGTTTGTTGGGGGAGGCTGGTGGGGGGAAGGGAGGGAACTGCGTTATTTTAGAAAACAAATTGTGTAAGAGACTATTTATCAAATAAATAAAAATCATCAATAATATTCTGTATAAAGAACGGGAGGAAATAGTCCTACCACTTGCAAACAATGATTAACTGTTTTTTTCAGTAACAATAATCAATTAAATGTTAAATCAAACAGCGGTGGAGGAACATCTTTTGGAAAAGAAAAGAAGAACAGAATTGAAAAGCCACCCTTCCCGAAACCAGCCTTACAAATATGGCAGTTTGAAACATCATGAACAAAATAAAACTTCTGGGGGAGGTCGTAAATTTGAGCATTACAAAACCCACTTATTGCGCACAAAAAACTTCAAAACATGCAAACAACAATAGAAGAGAAAATACTCACAATAAGCAATCCAGTATCCAAAGAAGCCAATGATAAAGACTTACTGTTTGTCCCTGATAAACTTTCTCTATAGCTTCACTAGCAGCACTCGCTTTAAGAATAGCATCTCCAGAGGCACTAGATTCAACATCAAATCCTGAAGCACGCCATCGAGGCAAGCCTCCATCCAGCACCCAAACTTTGTCGTGCCCAAAAACTCTGAACATCCTGTATAAATCAAAATAATTAAGTAAGAAATAAAAGATGGTATAATATTAACAAATTTAACTTCAATAACATGGTTCATACCACCAAACACGAGCTGCACTAAAAATCCCCTTTCCATCATAAACAACTACCCCATCTTTGTTTTGGATGCCAAGAGCAGAAACAGCAGCAGCAAACGCTTCTTCTGATGGCAACATGTGCGGTAACTGTAAAAAATTAATATGCAGAAACATAGTCACATGTCTTAACCAAAAATGCTAGATAATATAGCAGCTGAACCACAGAAGTTATACTTTCTTTTATTTTATTTTTATAATGTTGGTTATGCACACACGTACACACACTTGTCCCCTGGTGAGACCTCACACTAGAAACTCCTCCATATGACAACTGAGTAAAATTCCCATGTCAGACATGTGATAAAATTGGAACCAATATGGTTAGTCTCTATTTTCTTCTTATTTGGAAACAACATCATTTAAGATTTCTTTTCCTCAGAAGTACCACAAATCAGAGATCAGAGAAAATAAATACAGCCAGAAACTTTTCATAGTAAATGAGTAACTTATTCTGTACAGAGAACAATATAAACAAGTGTTTCTATAAAATATAAAAAAGAAGGCAAAAATAACCAGTTTATATCATCACAGCCTAATTCGTTTAAACAGATGATAAGATGGTCCAAGTGACTAAAGTATTAAGTAAGAGAGTAACGATTAGATGCTAGTAAGTAGGTCAGCGAGGATGTAAACCCAGATGAACAAAGATAGCTAGACAGTTAATACTCACAAGATTCTACTGAAGGGCCAGCTTAGGCACCATTAGATGAATAAGAAAGCTTCTAACATGATTTCTTCAAGGTTCAACACTTCGGCAACCAATGGTGTTGCAGTTAGGTAGCCAAATTAGTGAACGAAATGCCTGTTTGTAATTTTTGTAAGAAGATTGAGAGGATTACATCATTTTTTTGTTTTTTTTTAAAAAAAGAATTACATCATCAATCAAGAATTGCATTATCTTGTTAGCTCTAACCAGAAGATGCCATGAGAGGAGCATTTAATCTTTTGCCAACCAAAGGAATTTTGCTCTCAAGTTTGTCTTCAGTCTAGCAAGTGTTACTCCATCCTATGGGTAGCAATTTTTTCCAATTACCCACCTTAGCACCTTCACATCTATTTATAAACAGATACACAATAAAAACCTGACTCTATGTAAGTATTCTGGTAACTTTGCCCATTTACCCATATATTGTTTGTATTACTTGAAGCTGCACTTTAAGCTGAGATTTTTTGGCAAAATTATTGTCGTAAGAGTTTGTTCTGTACTCAGACCATAAGACCCTTCGCTATCTCAACTCCTAGAAGAAACTCAACCATAGGTATGGTCGATGGGTTGCGAAAGTACAAAAGTACTCTTTTTGTCTTGAAGCACAAATCAGGTATTGAAAACAGGGTAGTGGATGTCCTGAGCCGCAGAGTTCGCCTATTGTCTACCACGAGTGTTCAAGTTATTAGCTTTGAGAAGCTCAAAGAAGATTACGCCTCGTGCCCTGATTTCGGTAACATTTATACTATGATGCTAGATGGACAATTTTGTACCTTCAATGACTCCCACGTAGAGGATGCTTATGTGTTTTGAGCCGACAAGCTATGTGTTCCTCAAACTTCAGTGAGAAACTTCTTGATATGGTAAATTCAAGTGGGTGAGCTAGGAGGCCATTTTTTGGCGCAACAAGACCATTGAGGAAGTAGATTGCCAATTTTACTGGCCTAGTTTAAAAAGGATGTTGCAAAATTGGTGGGACAGTGTAGGACGTGTCAATTGGCCAAACAAAATAAGCAAAACAGGATCCCATTCTTGCTGTTATTGACCCTTCCTCCAAAATGGCTCATTTATCTCCCGATACCAAAACTTCTAATGCTTCCAAAAGTTGTTCGACTTTTCTTTGATGAGATTGTCAAGCTATATGGTCTTCCTCATACCATAGTTTCTGATAGGGATGTTCGCTTCATGGGCTATTTTAGGAAAACTCTTCAGGCCTCGGGGAGGTACATGATTGAAGTTCTCTATTACTTACCACCCTCAGACTGATGGAGAAACTAAAGTTGTTAACTGAAGTTTGGAAAACTTCCTTTGATGCCTCGTTGGCAATCACCACCTCACGTGGGACTTAAATTCTTCTAGCTGCTCAATTTGCATACGATAATTCCATAAATAGGTTTGTAGGCATGAGCCTATTTCGAGTTGTCAAAGGTTACTAGCCTAGGAAGCTTATAGATCTCATACCCATATCTCCCCATGCTAGGGTTTCCGAGTCAACCACATCAATTGCACGTAGGGTTCAAGAACTGCATGCTGAAGTCACTAGACGTATTCAAGCAAGTATGCCCAATACAAACTTAAAGCCGATATGCATAAACGTGATAAACAATTTAATGTGAGTGACTAGTTTGGATTAAGCCTAAGCGATTTCCTATGGGATTTGCTTAAAAGGTGCATGCTCATAGTGCAAGACCTTTTAAGATGCTGAAAAGAGCAGGTCCAAATGCTTATGTTGTTGAGTTACCCCTAGAGTCAAGAATTTTCTCCACTTTTAATATTGAAGATTTGATGGCATATAGGGACCACCCCTCCGTTCCTAATGACCCTTTTTGTATTACACCTTCTAACTCCACCTCATCGCTTGACACACCACCTACTTCTTCATTTGATGTCCCTTTAGATGTTGCCTCCCTACCTGTAGCACCAGCACAAAAAGACCATATTGCTGCTATTCTAGATGAGCAAGCTGTTTTTACCAGAAGTGGTGAGGTTCAATGTTTCCTAGTACATTGGACAGGGCAACCAGATTCCTATTGCACTTGGATTTCGAAAGACATTCTGTAACAATTGGACCCTGATTTGTTGGAGTACACTCAAAGCAACCAAGAGTAACACTCAACAGGGTCAAGTTTCACCCACCACAAAAGAGTTGGTAGGGATACCACTCGTGCCCCCGATTACACGAGTATATACCCAGGGCATCTGACCCACCACATTGTGGCTGGGTGGTGACTATTCACTTAGAATTGATTAGGAAATATTTTGTAATTTTATTATTTATATTTTTCCATGTTATTAGGAGTTAGTTACGTTATTCGATTAGGGACTTTATAGTCATTTGAATTATCAATTAGGGTTTTAATTTGTTATTTAACCATTGTACCACATTGGATGGAATAATGATGATTTTGAAAAAAATTGCTTTGATTTCGTCTCCACCTCCGTCTTCTCTCTTCTTTTCTCCCTCTGTTTCTTCTTCTTCACTCTCGATTTCCTGAATGAAGCCTCATCGTGCTGCATCAGACCCCTTGCTTAACAAGAGAATCAGCAAGTTGAATGGCTAAGCTCAAAAGAGTGCTCCTTCCTTTACAGTGGTGAAGGGGTTTCATTCTGACCTCTCCTTCTTTTGAGGGGTCAACATCTGGGCTACCGGCTTCCAGTTATCCCTGAGGAGACCACCTTGGAGACAAGAAAAATAGAAACAGCTGATCCATGCAAGGATGGATCTGGCAATTTTGCCAATGACTGCTTCTGAATAGCTGGAATTCCCATTAAACCTTTTATAGTTTCTTACCAGCCGGAGCCCCCAAGGAATATGAACTAGGCAAGTAAAAATAAGAATCTTACCAAACTCCAAAAGCAAAACTCCTTTACCAAGGTAACAAAGCTCAGCAAGGCTGCTGGGGAGTAAAGCTTCAGCCCAATCCTATTGATGAAATGAACCCAGACACGCCAATAGAATTGATAGTGGGTAAGCGACCGACGCTTTCTTCCTCATTACCACTTAAACTACAGAGTCTTAGAGACAACCATGCCTCTTCTTCTCAAATTGTCTACTGTTAGAATCTTGCAATGAAAAACAGTCCAGAGAAAGAATTTCATATTTGGTGGACCAGATAGCCTCCAAGCAATATCTGTGTCATGCTGCTGAAAGCCCACTTTTGGAGGTATCCATGGCAGAAGCAACTGTGTACTGGCTGTTGTCCAATAGGTCCAAATAATTTTATCATTCATGTGACTTCTAATTCTTTCACCATTAAGATCAGCACTGAGAATACTATCCTCATCCATCTCCTAATCTCTCAACCCTCTTCTGAATTGAAAATCCCAACCAGAGTGGTCCCCACTAGCATTGAACAGACATCAAGAGATTAGAGTGAGGTTGTAATGAAGAGGCTTGGAGTGCTTGATTAACTTTCCCAATCCAATCCAATTTTTTTTTATTGTGCATATTCTAAGTTTTATCATTACTTTTTTGTTTAACCATGGACAAGTAAATGGACAAAAAACTTTGACACGTGGATAATCGGATGCTTACCTGTACACAACCCTATCACAAAACAGCACTAATACATTATAAAGTGCGAAGTTGGAAGGCAATGGAGGTAACTTGACACTTTTCTACTTCCTCGTAAAAACTAAGCCATTGATTATGAAGTGCTTTCTTATCAAGGTTGAACAAGAGAATGGACACCAAATACAAAAATGAGACACGAGATTTGACAACACTTCTGCATACATGGTAGACACAGATGAATAGGTGACAGATGAGCTCATAAGAACAATCAAGATAAACTGTAGGAATAGTTCAAAACAACACATGCATAGAAAAAAAATTGTTTTTTTATTTTTTTGAAAAAAATAGTGCCACTACTAATTACCATGTTGCCTTTGCTCAAAGCATTGGTACAATTTAATTCCACACAGGCCAAATTAAAATCTGTGTAATCAGGTAAGTTAATTGTTTAATCTTTCAATATATTTTGCATGTTTATTGTCCATAGTAATATCTTAGAAATACAGCATGTTTTTAACACATTACCTTTATCTGTGTTCCGCTGTGCTTAATTTTATGGTGCTTTGAGAGACTTTTTTAAATATTTAATGACTTTATATGTTTTAACTGTTTACCCATTTATTTTCCCACTTTCATATTTACCCATGGTAAACAGGTAAATAAATGGAAATAGAATACCCTCCACCAGTTTCAGACAGAATGGATAGCAGATCAATGGAACAGGTAACAGAAAACCCCTTACTCATTCCATCCATTTTCCGTTGCCTCCCCTACTACATGCTCTAGGAGTGATTCATAAGTTAAGGATACTCCTTTCTCCCTCAAAACTCTCTTAACAAAACCTATTATATTTAATAGGTCACTTCTTTCAATTATTAAGCAAATCCAAATGAGTTTCACTTAGGATACAATGGTGCTACTAGAGCAACAATATTTTGGCCATGACAAGCTACAGTGCTGTTATAGTTGCTGCATAAGAATTAAAGTATGCTGGGGGCAGGCATTTGTAAAGAGAAAGAAGCTTACATTAGTCTTACGATCAGATATTCCATCAACATCGAAGAAAAGAGCACCAGGGATGTGAGCCACCTGTTCAAACAAAGCAAAAGCAGCACCAGACATGGGCAACAGAATAAAAAGAATTTAAACAACCAGTATAGTAGGTGATCTTCAAAGTAAAAAATGCAAAAGAAATAAAGTCAAAATTGAGGACTTCAACAAAAAAAAAAAAGGAAAATAAGCAAAACAAAAACTAAGTTTCTCCTATGGGGGCAATTAAGCAAAACAAATCTACTTCAGACCCAAATAAATCTTGTATATTGAGAATGCAATCATAATCCTACTTTTTCTCTGTTTTCTCAATAGTTGGCAATTTATTTATTTATTTATTATTTGAAAGATGATATTTTTTTCCTGAAATGGCGGAGTTTGATATTCAAAGCCAGAGAATGTATATCAGCAATTCCCCACGGAATGGGAAGTGCACATGGATCACAGAACGGAAAACAAAATTACAGCCAGAAAGACTAAAACAATCAGTCAAAGAAAACAGCTAAAAATACGTTCTACTGCCTGTCTTCAGTCTTCCAATTGATCAACTCAATTTCCAGCAATACCCCCTTATTGGCTTTTCCCATTAGCTTCACTCTCTGCCGATCTCAGGGGGTGGGACCAGGCTATGTTAAGTCCCTGGGCGATGTCATATATCTCATCCTTCTGAGGCCGAAGTCTCCAAGGAAGCCTATTGCTGATTTTGCACCAACCAATCACTGATTTAGAATCCCTTTCAATAATGAAGGGGTAGTGAGCAAGATCTTTAGCAATCCACAGCCCATACAGAAGGGCATGGGTATTACTGCTGCTAACGCATCAGCGCAGCAAAAGGCCCCAGCATAAGAAATCTAGCCATCCCAGTTTCTGATGATGCTGCCATACCTGGCTGGACCCGGGCAGCCCTTGGCACTTTTATTAGTGTGAACAGTTGTGATTTTTTTATTAAGTAAGAAAGAAAAAAATATAAAATTTATATTATAACTAATAACACCATACAGTCCATATCTCACTGATCATATTTTGCCCCAACAAATAAGTATTTAAACACATTTTCAATAAGTGAACTTTATTTGTACAAAGCATTGAGAAGCCTTCTGCCTATAATCTAATATGATGCCCCTCTTTTATAAAATTGGCTGAAGTAAGCTAACCAACAGAAGCACTAGCTATGAAGGTTTTTACAGCACATGTGGCCACCCAAAGCCTGCCTCTGATATGGCATTTCTCTCTTTAGATTTCTCTCTTCTAAAGACTAAAGTAATAAACATGCACTGCATATTACTAAATCTCTCAGAATCAACCAACAGATAGAATAAAAAAGCAGGACCTGGTACTCTTGAAGTGGATTTCTCTGTTCATCTGGCATGTACCATGAAGCGTCTAATACCTGACAAATTTTAAAAGTTAAGAAATTAGAGACCTAAAAATATAGGTGTTTTCTTCATCTAGATTTTTAGATTATCTCTCTCCACAAGAAAACACTTTATAAAAAAGTCAGATTCTTTAACACCATTGACATCCAACATGTGAGCATCATGTTTCTGCATATGCCCGGGTGTTACCAACAGCAAAGAACTTATTTTTAGCAGCAAAAGAGAAAGAAGAATGTCATAGCTATTACCCTGACATCAGGCTCTCTAAGATTAGCGTGCAGCCACTCAGCAGATACAACAGGTTCATCAGTTGCCATAGGAATAGTGGCAAAATTACTTCGTGACCCGCCTGACGGAATCAACAAACAACGAACCACACGAGAAGTTTGAGATGCTAAAGAAAGGACGGAACCAGCATTGCTATAAAATGGTTTGCCCTGAAAATAAGAAGACTAAGTCGGTACTGGTAAGTGTAATGTATGTGCAACAATAACTCGAGGAAGAAAGCCAATAATGACAGTTCATTAAAAAACAATTATATATATCTCTCAAAAAAATCAAAAAGAAGTTCAAAATCCCTATTAATGTAAACAAAAAAAAAAATGATTCACAAGCAAATTGTCCACAATAATGCTCAAAAGAATAACTTTCCATGACAGAAGTCAATCAACGTGAAGCAAAACATAAACCGTTCAAATTAGTAACCAGAGGCAGCAAGGGAAACATTAGTCGGAGACGCAATGCATGATAAGCAAACAACCGTGAAAGAAAGGCGCCAATTAAGAAAAGACGGGACTTCCCAAACTGGTCGAAAAAGGGAAGAGGAACATGCAACGACCGAAACATGAAAAGACGGGCAATCTACCTTCAAGAATGATTTGCAGGCTGTTGGTGTCTGATTATACGATAGCGAAGGCCGTATCGATCGAAGTCCCGTTATTGTTCTCGTAAAAAATGAAGATGCCATCTAGTCAGATGATATCAGATGAAAGTTCGATTCAGATTTCCACTCACTGGGCGAGAAAGAATTAGAAGTATGTTCGCTCATCGTCGGCAGCAGCAGGTAGGAAAGGGGATTTTCATTATCGCGTGGAGTTCACAAGGGCTTTGGTGCCGTCCAGATGAACAGCCAGCAGCTGGATTCGGATTGTAGTCCGTGTTGGACTCGGTGTGGGTTTACGTACTCAAATCCTATCCTAGCGATAAACCTGTCGAATTGGCTAAAAATGACATGAAAAAACCAGCTTTGCAAAAAAGGAGATATATGTATTAAAATTAATTAATTATATTATTTTATTTTTTTATATTTCTGTCGATTCTTCTTTTTTCACAATAATTTGTTATTTCTTCTCGTTGTCTTGCCAATTTCACTTTCATTTTTTATCAATTAATACATATCATGCACCCGAAATCTGATTAGGTTTCGACCGATATGGTGATGTTTTGACTGTATCAGGTCATGTACATTGCAAATTACACTCCAATACGAGCGTAAAAATTTCTAATTTTTAAAAAATTAATAAAATTCGATTCATGTAAATAATTTTAGAAGAGTGTTTATGATTTACATCGAAAAGGATCACTGCAAGAGTTCAAGATATTATTAGTTCATAATTAATTTTTTATTTTTTATTTATTTGTTATATTTTTATCATTTATATTAATACATTTTCTAATATTCATTTATTAATTATAATTAATATTATTTTTTTAAATTATTTCTTCCATTTTACTTTGTTAAAATATTATTTATTGTTATTTATAATTATAATCTATTTATTTAATATTATTTAAAATAATATAATATTAAGCATTAAACTTTAAAATAAAGTTAATTATAATTTTACTTACCTACTAGTGTGTTAATTTAATTTATTAATTATAATTCTGTTTATTAATTATTGTGATTTACTAATTATATATTTTTATTAATTTTATACTAATTATTAATTATAAGATGATTATAAGTCGAACCATAACAACATAGGAACCTTTTATGATTTAATTTGTGGAGATAAATTGGTGAAAAAAGCAGACTTTAATCTCGTTTATTCAATTACAGAGTAAACATTGACAAAAATATTTTCCAACCAAAGTAACTTACCAAGGAATTTCCAGACCATCCCAAGCAAAGAACTTGCCATTATCACTAAGTTTTGTACTGTTGATTATACTTAAGAGCCTTTCAACTGAAAATTCTTTAGTAAACAGCTTGCCTTCTGGAACATTTCTCTGGAATGGTCTTGAAAGATCTGTATCTACAGTACCTGGATGCAGCAAAATGCATGAAACAGGATCCTTCTTTCGTGCAAGCTCCACCGATATAGTCTTTGTCACTTCAGTAACAGCAGAGAAGAAAATTTCAGAAAAAAAAAAAGAAGCAATTTGATACATTATAAATCTTCTGGCAGCAAACTAGAATATGTAAGTCCTTAGTAAAAGCATCCATGAACTTGTACTTCAGTGCTTCTCCTATTGATTAATGTTTAGAATGCCCTTTCTCTTTAGAATCATCCAATGAATTGATCTTCAGCAATAGATATTAGCTTTATAAGTCAGTTTGCTGGAGCTCAAGTCCAGGGCTGCATCTAAAGATTCTGAAATTGTTAAGATTTCCAATACTATAGGCTTCCCAGGAGCCTCGATGTACCCAAAGAGATGATGATATATGGCCATTCCCAAATATCTGGTGAAAGAGGGAAGCTTCATGATATTGTCAGTTATGAACCATTTGATGCAATTGGATCTTTTATGAAATAGACCAGTAAAGCTGCATATGAGACAACATCAACAGGTCTCAAAGCATCCTGGTAAAGCCATATTATATCCTCCCAAACTACTAAGAGATTGAATATTGACATAATAAATTAAGGAAACGAAGTACAGTACTATACACTGATTAAGTGCTGTCTTTGATGCACGATATGAATGCCAACCCCCTAAATGGTTGTCCCCAATGGAGCTCACTCTAGCACTTAGGTTTGCCACAACTGCAACATCTCTTTCAGTTCCACACCCACCTCCTGCCTTTAGAAGTGGCCATAAGTGCTGCTCTAGTTCACAGTGATTGGTGTCAGTTTTATCAATTGGAAGATCAGGCCAAGGTTTGCCATATCAATACAGGTACACAAATGCTTACCCAAAAATAAAAAACACGCATATATATAAATATCTGGAACATAGGAGCCATACCACCAAGGTCTGTATCAGTCAGTCAGTATTGGCTGATACGCACCATATTGATCTACCTAAAATGTGGTATGTCACCTGATACCGGATATGGCAGTACAGAAAACCATGGTTTAGACAGAGGAAAAGTGATAATGTCATATCCATCAATCTTGAACAAACTCTCAATCAATAGTTTCACATATAAGTGTTGAAGCAAGATTCAAAAGGCATCAAATATATGTACCTTGATCACTAAGATTGGTCCTACTGCGTTTACCTCATATGCAAGCATTAAAGATGACTTTTGTACTTTAGCCAATGTTGTTTCTGCACATGAATCCCATATAATAAGTTCCAATATTTGTTTTTGACAAACAAAAGGCATCAAGGGGAAAATTTCTTCATCTAGAAAAAAAAAAAGCAGATTTAATTCTAAGGAAAAAAAAAACTGATTCATTACTAGAGAAATCAAATTTTCTTCTTTATTTTCCATTCCTCTGAGCAAAATTTTACCACCACTAATTGGTGAAACACTGCTGTACTTTCTTTGATTTTTTTAAGGAACACCAACCCGGCTGCAGTACATTAGGAATTGAAAGAATTCCAGACGCATTAACAAGAAGGTTTAGAGATCCATATATTTCTCTAATAGAATCTGCTGCTTCCTGCAAATACAAATGACATATCTGAGTGTTGCAGAAGAGCTGCTTTATGAACTAACCTTTGGAAATGAACAAAGTATCAAGTGGCAAAGGTTAAATGAGGAAAAAGTATCAACCCTGTGGCCCAAACATATGTTCCTTTTGTGTAGATACCAAACATTTGAATAAAGTGAAAACAATAACAGTTCTGCTTTATCAGCTTTTGGGAAAACCAAGACATTTTTTGAGTTACCTCTATGGTTCTCTCAACTGTTACATCCAATGGTAGTATGTTAAGACGTTCCTCAAACCTCTTTTTCAAATCCAGAAGGCCAGTGGCCCCGCTAGGATTCCTACATGTAGCAATTACACGTCCTTTCTCTTGCTTCTCTAAGAGTTGCCTAACCTGTTCATCACACATTACGGTAAAATCATTCCAGATCTCTAATCAGTTTAGCATGCATTTAGCTCCTTTATCTTAAACATCCAGAGACAGCCTGTGTCAAAAATAATAGTGAAAGGAGTAACCCACCATGTCTGACTCCAAGAATGCTAAAAAATCTATCAAGTGACAAAGTCTTCAGACAAGAAATCTTTGTAATGCAATGATCTAACAACATACATGTATGAGGAAATATTCTATCAGACCAACTATGTCCATGGAGACTAAGATAAATGCAGCAAAGTTAACGCCATTCACAAATAATCCAACATATAAATGAATAAAGCTTAAAAAAGCAGGATAAGTTTATTACATTTCTTCCTGTTCCTTCCATGAAAGTGCAAAAGAAAGTGGACGAAAAACAAGAATCAAGCAAAAGAAATTAATTGAAAAGAAACAAGTATTAGAGTGGAAAGTATAAGCCCTTGAGATGACCATACTGTACAGATACAAGGAGGACCAACAGAAAGCTATCAGGTAAAAAAAAAAATATCAAATTCATTAAAGATTGTCTCAAGAGGATACAAATGAAAGTGTTACAGAAATCAAATAAATAAAACAAGATGAAATCTTTAGCAATAATCTCAACAAGTGAACTTTAATGTGGATCTAGAATCTCACAATTTGTGAATGTTATAAACAACTGTATTCAAGACAAGAATGAATTGTTGTAAAAAATAAAAGATAACCATAAAATTTGAAACTAATTAAAGAATAAAGAAAAGCCCAAACAAAAGGAACTTCTGGTGTTAGGTAAACCAGTTTCCTTCAAATAAAGCACAGAATTGTCAAATTTTGATAGGCAATGAAAATTTTTGAAAAGTTTCTCAAGAGATACTTCCAAACAAATATTTCAGAGAAGGAAAGTAAGAAGGACCATCAAAAACCCTACGAGCATATAGAAAGAAGAAAGCAACACTAAAACCAGGAACATGATGTGAATCTCAAATGAACAAGAAAACAGTTAAAATCTGATATTGCTACACAAACCTACAACATGGAAAATGGTTTGGACAATGGCACCAAATTAAAGTTCCAACCGACAATATACATAGACAAACTGTCAATTTTGGTTCTAGGAGAACGCAGAAGAAGATGCAGTCACAGGAGCTTTCGGCATACACCTAAAGAATTTTAGAAAGCGGTGAAGATACGGCGCCCCAGTTATTTCAAAAGTTCCCAGAATGGGAACCAGAAATCGTCTAGAATCAACTGAACAGAATAGGCTTTTCTTTCTTGAAATCAAGCACGTAGAATTGAACGCAAATGAAAGAAACTCAGGGGGCTTTAACCCCTAGAACCCATAATTGTTCTTCCAAACGAAAAAGCAGAAAAAGTACAAAAAAAGTAAGAGCAACAACCATAAATACAATACAATACAATTCAATTATCAAAAGATTGCTCACAAATTCAAGTCCTATTCCCCTGGAAGCTCCCTGAACCATGGACACTCCTTCCCAGCGCAATGCAGATTGGCAGAATGAGGCTCTTTGTATGAAACGCAACGGGGAAGCCATGATGTTCATTTGCAGTTCTAACAGTCCAGGAGACGATTGCGGAACATCAAGTCTCAAGCTTCGAGTTTGGATTTCGGAGTTTGAGAAGCAGAAAAGGAGAGAAAAATGTCGCCTTTCCAGTTGTCAAGATGTTATGGCAGTTTGGTGAAAAATGTCGCCTTTCCAGTTGTCAAGATTTTATGGCAGTTTGGTGATTCTGATTAAGGTGGGCGTTCAGCTATTCTCCTTCACCAAAACCATACAAGGGGCGAAATAAATTGCGCGAAAGGGTACTGTGGTAATTTAACAAACCGATAATCTACCAAGGAAGGTGGAGGATGGATCGTCAGTTACAGAAGGGATACTTTGTCGGCTGTCCAAGTGAAACTAGAAAAAAAAACTTCGGATATGCTCAGACAGACATAATTCCAGAAGAAGAAACTGATAAAAACAGCCAAAAAGCTTTGCCAAAAAAATTGACAATACCCAGCACTGATCGAAACTCCACTCTCCAGAAATTCATGAATTACTTCTTAAGCATTCGCAAATTTATTAATGCAAGAGTCCCTTGTTTCAACAAACAGTATTACAGTAATCAATGAGGATCGATTAATGTTTTCTCCTATTTATTAGTGAGAAGAAGAAATGAGCAATGATAGGAAGACAGCATAGACACTGGCAAAGCGTTTGCGGAGACCAACATGGACATTTCCCCAAACGGGTGATATACACACTGTTAAGAGAGTCAAGAGTAGTATGAATCAAAGCAACATATCAAGCGATCCAACTTGCGGACGATAAGATCCATCTGTGTTCTAAGCCGTAATCTTCTTATCCAGAGATAAACAAACTCCAAAGTCCTTCAATACGCGTAAAGCTCCGCGAGTTCTTCAAACGATTCAGGTTCAGCAGAAGCTTCAGAATCGGCATTCTCGAGCATCCACAAGAGATGGTCGAAGAGGACCACTTCGCACTTGACAGAGATGTCTGCGGCATTATGCTTGGACTTCTCGATCAAAGCGTTCAAGAGAGGGTGGTCCAGGAGCTTGGCGTTGATCATATAGCGCCTCCTCGAGCTGCCGACGAAGACAGCTTCTCTTTGCTCCTCCTCTGTCATCTCAACCCCAAAATCTTCCCTACTGGACTTGGACCTGAGACTACTATAAGAAGAGGACCTCCCCAGTTTAGACAAACTCTTACACTTTTTCAGTAACGCATTCATCTTCTTCATCTCTGGAACATTAAAGAGAGGGAGGAGAGAGGGAATCACTGAATCACCATCCGAGCAATGCTTGATATATACAATCACACAGGTGCAAGATTTCACGGTGGGTGACCTATCATTGTTTCTCCATGCAAAAGGGCATGGGACCATAGAAGCCAAACAATCTGGGTCCCATTCTTTGCTTTTTTACAGCCCGGAAACCGGAAAGACCAGAAGCAATTAATCTGTAATCAATGGCGGACGTGCACACAACGAGCGCTTGCAGCCGGCAAATTGCCAAGCTGTTGAAGGCAGGACATCAACCCCTCATGTGTTCATTGTACTGGAAGAATACGTCCAAATGGGCATGGAGGGCCCTGAAACGATGAATCGGACTGGCTCAGCCACAATGTATGTGCACGTGCAGGGCCTTGTCGTCTTGCTGAACTAAACAGCTTCACGTGGGCCGTTGATGGGCATTTGTGGGTCATAACAGCCTCATCATTTGAGACAAGGCACCTGAGGGCGACCCAGTCCTACAGAATCTCCCACTGGCCGACTCGTACAAAATACAGATGTGTACATGAGTCACTGATTTGACTCGTGACTCGAGTAAACTCATAAATTCAGCAAGTAGTCTCATGGCTGAATCCTATCTTGGGAAATAATTGAAGACTCAACCAGAGTGATAACTCCAAAAGTTGCCTAACAGAGACAAGGGGCAGCATATCCCTGTTGATATCTACCTTCCTGTACCACGTAAGTCTTTCCCCTCCAATCTCAGCTGCAGTAAAACAAGTAGTCCATGTCAATCACAACTGGCTGTGACTGCTTAACATATATGGTTCATGAAGGTGGACATCCAACGAGGTAGTTGAGAGAGATTTTTCTCATTATTATATGTTAAGAAATGGTATAAGCAAACCCATTTCTCAGATTGTCAATGTTGCAGCTGGCCCTGACATATATTTTTTACCTGGTTGGTGTGAATTGTAGGCATCTTGTTAGCCACACTTCCTCAAGAAAAGAGTTTGTGAGTGGTGGACTTGATTTACTAGTATAGTCTAAAGTGCAGTCCAGTAAATCTGGCAGTTATATCAATCCACCACCCAATGTCAATATAAATAAATGGGGCCATAACAACGGAAATATCCCAATGCTGCTGTTGCATCTATCCTTTTATTAAGTTTTTTCAATACCAGTCAAGAGTAACAAACTTACTAGTCCTTTTTCCCTTGCAGTGGCCAGTGACCCAACCGCCACAAAATCATCATATGACACCTGATTAGTTAAACAGATAATCAGACACCTTGGTTAAAGGAAGTGATCAGTTTCTGTAGTTACAGAAAACAAAAAAGAGTTCATGATATGTTTTAGATTTTACATAAAACAAACTTAAGACTTACCTGCTCTACATATCCATATATGTAGTTCTGCCTATTCCTAAGTCAACAAGTTTATTCTTTTTTATTTTTTAAGGCTTCTTTTTATGGATGCTAGAAAGACAAAACTATGGAATATGTGAATGACTTTCTTACAGTTTCAGCTCGAATGAAGCTTCTTTCAAAATCAGAATGAGTTGTTCCAGCAGCTTGTGGTACCATCATTCCTGAATGATGAAAGCATAAACTTTCATATAACATTCTATCCACATCATTCAATCTAGGGTTTTACTGATTAATTAAGCTAACCTGCAATCACGAATAGTCCATGCTTTGGTTTCCTGTAATTAATTTGAGAAGGTAACAGTTTTAGCCAACAGAAAGAAAGAAAGTGACAGCACAAAAACAGATGTTTTATTTGAATATAAATGTTACCTTCTCTCCTGATGTAAAGTAAGTTCACAAGCCTAATAGTTGATAAGTTGCCCTAATAAGGCTCCCCAGTCCACTATCACTGACCCCATGAGATTTCAAATACTCATTTCTTTCTTCTGGTGAAAGTTCAGTCAGTTCCGACTCGACCTGTCATGCCATAAATCTTAATCATCAATAGCACAATGCCTTGCCTCATTTAGTTTATACAAAACAAGTAGATTAAAAATAGGACTAGAGCAAAAAGCATGTACCAATGCTTTCTATTATTTTTTATTTTTTTTATTGTTATAAAAGCATGTAGTAAGGCTACAATGAGATTACCCACTGGTGCTTAAATTAAGCACCTTACTTGTGCAGATACTGTTACAAGCCCTGATTGCAGCTCTGATGCAAGTTCTCCCACTTGCTTTACATGTGGATTATCCCCAGGTTGAACAAGATCAGACTCAGCAACATTAGCCACGTATATGAGAGGTTTTATTGTTAGTAATCAAAGATGTTGAACTGCCTTCTTTTCATAATCTGTTAAAGAAACCAAACGTGCTGGTTTTCCTTCCAAAAGTGCCTGTTGGATTCTTTCCGGAGATGATTTCTCAGCTTCCTCCTGAGATAAGCAGTTGCAGTTAAGACAGCTGGACTCATTTGGGTAATAACTACACATTGTCTGTCATGAAAGCTGAAATTGTACCTTGACTTTTGACATGGACTCTTTTGCTTTGCCCTTTTTGAGTTTATCCATTCTCTTCTCTATCAGAAATTCTTGAAAACATCCTAATCCTATCAGTTTCATTTCATTCAGGGTTTAATTCGTGATTGTGAAAGCATGGTTCACCGCAGAAGGTTTTCTACAATTACATCATACAACTTGGTCCCATCCAACTTCTACTCAATGTTTGGTTATATTTATCCGTGCATAGAAAATACTTTAACCAAAAGTGAGATCTAAACTATTTGTATAAAACAAGCTCTAACTTTCATACCTGGTCAAGATCTGAGAATTTTGGATTGACTTTTCCATTCACATGAACAGTATCATCATCTTCACAGCAGAGCACAGCCTAGAGATTATTAAAAGAATAGAGAAATATTTAATCACTGGTCAGTTTATTAATGTCATAATGTTTACTCCAATTTTAGGACCACAACAGACCTAGTTGGAAAATGTCCACAAGGTTTGACAAAAATAAAAATAAAAAAATCAACAGTTTGGAGTTTACATTTGCATATAAAAGGAAGCATACACCTGAAGTATAGAGTCCATTCTATGAATATGTGACAGGAACTTATTTCCCAGACCATATTCAAAGAATAAGAAACTTTTGAACATCTGCACATAGCAATAAGCACAAAACCATCATACATAATGTACACAATATATTGCAGTCAGCACCAGCTAATGCTCTTGAGGGTTGCACATAGCAGTAAAAAAATGGAAAAGTAAAAAAGGAATAGCGCTTAAAATTTCTCCACAGAAAAAAGAAACTTCAATGCTATTTGATGCCGAGGTCAAAGCATGGTACATACCTCCACTTGGCTGGCCCCTTTTACCAATCCTGCAATGTCCACAAATTCAATAGAAGTTGCAACTACTCGTTGAGATTTGCTGAGTTTTCCAAGCACATCCAAACATGGGTCTGGAACTCCAACAATGCCAACATTGGGCTCTATTGTACAGAAAGGAAAATTAGCAGTCTGGGCTTTTCCACTCTCTACCTAAAAACAGTTTAGTCAAAGTTGCTCCAAAGCCAAGAATAGCTCAGTCACAGCTCAAGTAATAGAATAAATGTACACAGGGTTAGAATTTAAATCCCTTCCAGAAGAATGATAAGATAATGGAAGCAGAAGAAAACAGACACACATATACTGGGAGATATAGGGGAAACAGTGAAGCAGCTAATAACTAGATACGATGACCTTTACAGTCAACACAATTTGTTTTCCCTGCAAAATTTTCTATGAAGATGGCTGAAGTTTAACAAATGATACGTGTACCTCTAGGCCTACAACAAGTGGCCATACGCAACTCCAAACTCCAATTCCGACGAACTAAACGAGCACATAACAAACTCCAGTAAATTATAGCATAGCAAAGTCGCATGATTCCAGTTACATTGAACTGAACAGAGAAATGGGCTTACAACAGCTTTGAAGAGAGTAGACTTCCCCACGTTAGGAAGACCAACGATGCCTGCTCTCAAGCTCATGTTAATAGTCGAAGAAGCCGACAAAATCCGCGTTCGGGTCATTAAAGGTTGGGCCATTGAAGGGGCAGATTTCTTAAGAACGAGGTTTTAAGCTGAGAGGCGATTTGCGCCATGCCTGTACAGCTCTGTTTCTGAGCTCGCGAGCGGCGTCCGCTGACACAAGGACGTATGACATACAATAACACCAAGGCTTCATAGAGTTGCCTCTTCAACCACATGTAGCTTCTCTCTCAAAAGGCTCAACATAGTTTGTAAGGATTACTTGGTTACTATTTAGACCCACATTAATAGTGAAATATTTGTTTCCTTGCATTTTCAAAGTTTTGCCTTGATACTCTCTATGTTTGGAAAAAAAAATAGTACTCACATTCACATCTACTTAGTCATGAAGATATGTGGTGATTACTTGGGGATGGACCATTGTCATAACGTGTCCCAGGCATATCAACTTTAGAAACTTGTAGCGACCAAAGCATCCATCCAGCTACACTAGTGTCGGTTCCCAGGTGACCAATTCATTTTCTGGGTCATGCACAGAATTCCTACAGGTCCTTTGACTGCTAAGCTCACTCTCTTTTGCCTTCACCTTGAGATCAATCTAGAGGAAAGGAATCAACGGGTTTCTTGTATTTCTCTATCCAATATGATACAAAAGCTTCCTATGAATGGAAGCTCTATAAAATGTCATCTATTTAGGGAGATCAATAAAAGAGGTCTAAGTAAAATGATAGAGCTTGTCTAAAAGAACACCGTTAATAGTGGAGTCAGACTTGCCCCTTCTATTTGAAGTGAGTCCGTTTCGACCCGCTTTGAGTCTAGTTCTAGGCTTAGGTTTAAAACTCGGCTCAGGTCTCCATCTTGGGGGTCTATTTACGTATCGAGGCATCCATAGCGGAAGAGTTTGTCGATTTCAGCTATTTTGTAAAATGAATTTCTCCTTGACTAAAAAAAAAAAAGCTTATTATCCTAAAAACACGTATGTTTCATAGGCCAATAGATAGAAACTTGCGAGCCTTAAATTATTTATCGCGTATAGGAAACGTTTGGTCTTTTTCCAAAATGGTGTTATGAACCCTAGAGTCTTCTAAGAAATGTTACTAATAGATTTAGAATTAAAAAAATCTTGTGTTTATCACTTTGGGAAAATATCTAATTTCAGTTAGTCATTTTGAGATGGAACTAAACCCAACTTTAATATAGCGTGAAAATAGGTCTTACTTATAGAGATGATAAGGAAGGTTCATACGCGAAGGAGAGCGATAACCATAGTCTCAAAATAAATTTTTAATTGAAAAGTTCTTCTACTTATTACTTTGGAAGAATTCTTCTTAAACATTTGTTAGTCATTTTGAATCAACCACACTAATTTTAGCAGGATTGGTGTTAATGTTCCATATAATAAAACAACCGAAGACATCTGAGAAGAATTTCTAGTCGTCTATCTTTGCCATGATGGGAATTGTGTGGTTTACCACTAAGAAACTGTGTCTTTGATGCATTTCATGTGGTCACTTCCTTCAGTGGTTAATATTTGGTGGTTCCATTCCATTAAAAAGCTGTGACTGTGATTCATGTAAAGAAAAGTCCAGAACCAAGGCACCTGGTTGGTTCTGCAGTCACAATCCACGATGCCACAAGAAAGCTCAATCCCTGTCCGAGGAGTGGAGTGAGAGGAGGAACCCAGTGATGGTGATGCCAGAAACATGATATGTCACCTGTTCAAGAGAATGTGATTGAAGAATCGAGTAACAGTGGCAAATGGCGTTGTGACACCTTCTCTTAGTGGCTGTACTAGATAACCTAATGGTCTGCAACAATCAACATTATCAATTATGACTGTTTTCTCTGGTATCTTTCAAGAAGGACCACCATGAGCTTGGTCCCCAAGTCTGTGCATCACTTTCAAAGGACACCCACTTTGCTGTTCTTGTCTTTGAGCTGTTTAGCATTTCAATGGACAATTTGACACTGTAAAACTTCTTCTCTGGGACAAAACTTCAAGCACGTGGTGTAAACACAAAACAATCTGAGATGGAGCTTTCAGTGCTTCCATTCATTAAAACATAATGGCTACAGTCTGCTCCATAACTTGGATGCCTGCAACTGGCTTCAAACCTTTGATGGTTTATTCTCCATCAAATCGAAAACTTTCGGCGAGAAGAGAAAAGAGCAACAGGAGTAGTTTATTTTTTATTTTTTATTTTTTGTCTCACCAAAGTGGAGGAATTTGCGAAAGACGGAAGTGCGTAATTTTGCTACAGGCGCAGGCCTTCTTTTGAGCAAAAAGGTTGTCAGTATTTTTCAAAATTCAAAGTTCAAATGTTTCTTCCACCGGAAACGATCAATCAAATACAAGATCCCATTATGTTACTCTGGAAGCAACGAGAGGTCATTATTTTGCTATTATTTGCTTCAAATGTGGGAAATACAACCGTCTTCATCAATCCAATCTACACAATGATACAGATACCCCTGTGAGAGGAAATTTACTCTTTCTAGATGATAAGAAGAATCCAAAAAAATTGAACAGCAGAATTGAAGAAGAGAAGAGACATTTACAGCATATGCAAAGCAAGAGAAAATGGAAAAGGAAGAAGATGATGATAGAAGAATAACTTACCATAATAAGAACACAGAATATGAGTTGAACAAAAGCAAGTATGTGCCCACAATTGTTCCATAGTTGCGTTTTATTCCCTGTAGCTGTTATCAGTAAAAAAAAAGTAAAAAATCAACTCAATGAATCATAATGGCCAGTAGTGCATTTGATCTAACAGTTCAACTATCATGAGGTTGAAAGCCAACAGGATCAAAGCTTTTCTTATTAGAGTTTCTGGCCGGCAAACCTGGATTGGTTATCTGATATTACTAGATGACATTTGAAAACAGGTAGAGACCATACTTAAACCTGGTTAAGAGAATCCCCATGCAGAATATGGTACCAAAAATAAGCTGGTTTTTTCCTTCATCTCCTGGCCTGGAAGACCCACACTCCCCTTTCAGTTCTAAAACAGTGTTTATTAAGTGTTTAAGAAACTTAGTTTACTTCAAAATAATGTTCACTTTGTTATAGAGTGCATGCATGCAAGGCGTTAGACGTACAGAAAGTATTAGCCAGAAGATCCTCTCGAGACAATTGTTTTCCCATATAATGCTTCCGTATCGGCCAAAGCAATGGTTTCAGTGATTTGCTTTCCCAAGATTGCTTGCACATAAACGAGCAGAGATCACTCGCAAGTGAAACCTCCTTTCAAACATGCGGCTGTGAAACTCAAACCGAAAGCATTGAAGAAATAAATTGCCTTTAAGTAACTGCACGAACACAACTCTTAAATGGCTAACTACAAGAATACTCATAGATTATGCTTGAGGAACTGTCAGGGAGAATGGAGAAATGAACGTAAATCAGATATAAACTTGAATTATAGTGTCAAGTTATTATTCTCAGGAACAATCTTCAATAAGTTATACACTGGAATTTAAAGTTTAAACCTCCAATCTGTGACATGTTGGAGGAAAAAGGGGTCAACAAACAGAAAGCTGAGGAACCCAAACGCTTGTTTTCTCTCTCCCAGCACTGGTAAGTTGGTTTTGAACAGGAAATCAAAGATATTACAGGAATAAGTCAAAAGCTCTTTTTCTTTTGCCTTTCTCCTTCCTTCTACCCCACAGTTTCCTATCTTCTTTATAGAAATCGCATATGGCAAAAGGGAGTTGAATTATTTTTCCCACTTGGAAAGACAAGAGAAAGTGGAAAAGCCCTTCTCACATATCAACTCCTTGGCTTGACTTTTCTGTCATATCTTGCGAGATGTACTTGTTATTACTGTTGAATGCTTCTGTTCCTAAGCTTTCTGTCCCATCCTCCAATATTCCAAAGAATGTGGGTCTGCTGGGTCTTAGCTCCCAATCAGCCAACACCATCCTCCCTCTCTCTCTCTCTCTCTCTCTCTCTCTCTCTCTCTCTCTCGCTCTCTCTCTCTCGCTCTCTCTCTATCTAATCTGCAGACTGTTCTGGTGAATAACAGGAAAAGAAAAAAGAAAAAAGAAAAAAAAAGTAAAATGATCATCTCTCCCCACTTAATCTCAAACTAGAAAAGAAGGTTTATAACCAGACCCTGAATGAAGAAACTGCACCATCAAGAAACAAAGCACGATTAATTGTTTTAAATGGTGTTTAGTACTCCAAGGTCTTGCTATAAACCCTTCCTAGTTTCTCCTCCAAACGAGTTTCCTGGCCAATCAAAAAGGCTGAATGGATCCAATGCTTCCTTGTTTTCTGCATCTTCGTCAGATTTCTCCCCTCCAAATCCTTGTGAGAATATGAGGTTTAATGGGTCAGGATCTAATTCCCCCAACCCAGCGAAAAGATCGTCAGGTTGGTGGGAATCAGGCAGAGGAATCGGTCTGTAACTGGGGTGGAGGCCTTGTTGATGGGTTGGATCGAAGATGTGCTCTTCCATCTTTGTAGTTGGCTTATCAGTCTCACCCATTTCTTCCTTAACCGTGCTGGGATTCATTGACCCACCAGCCGTGACTGCAGAAGTGTTGTTGTTCTGGTTCTCCTTGTGTTCTTCCTTCATGTTTGTGGGTTTCGGTGTGCTAGTTGAAGTTGGATTCTTGGAAGCTGCATTGCTTTTGGCCGGCTGGGATCGTGTGGAACCCGCGAGTGCGTTTCTCTGTGTCGGCCATGGATGGTTGTGCTCAGAAGTGTATGTGATGACTAGCATGTTTGGATCAGTTCGGCTCCGCTCAACTTGTTTTCTTGCAGAGCAGCCTTTGGAGCTACTGCATCTGTAGTAACCTCTGTATTAAAAGGAAAAACCATGTTACCAGTCGAGTTAAAATCAAGATCATATTTCAAGATCTCATGTGAACGAGATGATTTGAAAGAAAGAGAATTTTTTTTTCTCTGTTGTTTTTATTCAGAACGATGATCTTTGTTTTCCTTCTCTTCTGAAAGAAAATGCTTTATTTAATGCTCAAACTAGTCAGCAGAATCAAAGGGAGAAAGAAAAAATGCTTCTAGTAGTGCTTCTCTTACGAAATCTATAGTACTGCTTAGTGGAGATCTCATTTGTTCTTGTTTCAGTGAAACGAAATACAAGAAGAAGTGAAATCACCTTGGATACGGAGAACCCTTTATTGGTTTCTGCCCATACTTTCGCCATGCCCAAAGATCAGAAGGAACAATTTCCCCACTTGGCCTACTGTTTGCAGCTGCAGGCGCCGGAATGCAGACCACCTTCTTTGCCTGGCTCTTTCTGAATTGACAAAAGCAAAATTGTTTTGATAAACTGTATTTCTTTTGCATTCCAAGTGACCAAAACACTCAGAAGTGGTGGAAGCACTGTGTCGACATCAATTTTCAAAATTGTTAAGAAGAACAGTCGTGTATGGCCAGTATTTTCCCTATCTTTCTCTATTTTTGGGTTTCCTGCTAATTGTTTTTTATGGTGGAAAAGATCCCGTGGTTAGGCTACAGTCGGCGGAAAAGCCAAAGGGTCATCTCTTGAGCAACAGCACGCTACAGAAATGAAGGAATTGGATTCTTTCTGGTGAGTTAGGCAAAAACAAGTTTCAGATGACTACATGAAAGCTAAATATGCCCCTTTTCATCCAGGTTAAGACCCCTGAAAACCAAGTCTATGATTGCAGTACTCAAAGAAGAAGCTCCATGAGAGTTTCTCATAACTATTCTCATCTACTCCTTGACACAGACTCGACCTTTGCAAAATTTCACAGAACTCCTTGCCCTGAGATTTCCGCCATGAATTCCGGCAAACCCGATCAATGTTATAGGCAAAACATGCCATTATGGTTGCTTATCTATTTTGGGCATTGATGAATTCATGAGATTAATATTGAAGCTTATTAAGCTAGGATAGAGGGTGTTGTATAAAATCAATGCACAGTACATAGAGGGGAAGATGATCAGAAGTAGATCGAAGGCCTGCGACTTAATTAATACTTACCTCCGTTTGATCCCGGGATTCCGAGGGGATGAAATCTGAACTCCTCCATTATCTACTGAACATCCTAAGGAGCTAGTGGCGACTGAACCGCCCCTCGGAGAGGCTGCCACGGGCGAGGGAGAATTACTGCTGGGAGAAATGGCAATCTTCGGGTTTGGGGAGATCTGAAGCATTCTAGAGAAGATATTAGAAGGCCTCTTCATATCTCCACCCAAAATCGTCTGAGCGAGAAAATTACCCTCAGCAACACTCTCTTCTTCCTCCATGTTCATCTTGACCAGACCTGCGGGGTTGGAACTGTTGAAGAAGACGGAACCCGCCAAGTCCAATTCGTGTAGCAAAGGATTTCTCATGCTAGAGAAAGGATCGCCGAAATCTTCAACTGGGTCTTCCATCCCGGACGGCAGGTTGGTGGCTTCTGAAGGAAATTGCCAATCGGAGATGGGGTTGTTAGATGCAACGCTGTTGGCTCCGCCGCCGCTGGCTCGAACTATATCTGCGAGATCCCCTTGATCATTCTCCATTCTCTGCCAGAAGAAACTGCACATTCCTCAACCTAAAAATCTACAAAGACCAGTAACAGGAGAACACTTCTGATCTCCAGCAGACTGATCACACGCCGAGGAAGCAATTAAACCATGCATTTCATATACGAGTTTTATACATGATTGAGGGACAGAAAGTGTTTTCGTGGGAGATGGGACTTGTTTCAAAAGGAAGGAGAGAGAAAGAGAGTGGGAGTTGAAACTCGACGCAAATCCTCGTTTTCAAAACAAACAAAGGCAGCAGCAGTTTTTCTAGACTCCCTATTTTAGAGGGAGAAGGAGAGACAGAGAAGAAAACGTTTTATTTCTCATTTTGATCAGCTTCAAACGCTGACTTTTCATTAACAGTTCTTCCCCATACGCAACAAGAGAAAGAAAGAGGGGCGCATGGAGATGGTTTATTAAATCATATCAACCAAACGGAGTCAAAATCTCTGCTACCCGTTCTTTTTTTTTTCTTTTCTTCTCAATTGAGGAATCTCTCTCTCTCTCTCTCTCTCTCTCGCGCTGTATTTCGTAGAGATTAGTGAAGACCTTTCCGAAGGTCCATTTTTAAATGCTGTCGAGGAAAAAAAAAAGATAAAAAGGCGGCAAGTAGCCGCATTTCTCGGCCAGCGTTTCGATACCAGTCCCCTTTTAAAAAATTCCTGCACAGTCTAATCTTTTTAAAATCATTTCCATTTTGCTGAAAATAAAACTGGCAAGTTACCGTTACGATTAAAATATTTCCACTCGAGACATATTCCCATCCTTTAATTTCGTTTTCCTTCTCTGGCAACTCTGAAACTACCATATAAAAAACAAGAATTCTCCATTAATCTCCTTCGATCTTTCCTCCATTAACGGTCAGAATGAATCTACAGAGTTGCGCAACTTCAATATTAATAGCAAACTATTTATGAATTCAACAAATTGTATAAGCTGCAAGTGAAGGTCCTTCATGGAGGAAAGCCGGCATGACAAGTTTTATTTTTTCTTTTCTTCTCTAATTGAGAGCTTCAATTTTTCTGGATTGAAGCAGGAGAGAGATAAGAACAAGGACACGGGCTATGATTTGCTTGAAAGACTAAAAAAGTCAACTCCCAGATTGACTTTGTAAGGAGTCGGCGGTTCTTTTCGTGGTTTCCACATTCTAGTTATGCACAACAAGTAAGATTTACAGTAATTTTATTCCTAATGTGCCCCTTGCTACATGTTGTAGTGGTGTCACCCTTTGGTGGGTCCCTTTGAAATTCTTGCAACCATATCACCATATCATTGGTGTTCAAACTCTAGGGTAATTCTGATAATTGATGTCAATCATATTATACCACAATTTTAGTATTAATTAATCTCTAAACTAAGGGACCTACGAATATTCGATCCCAAATGTTCCGGTCGACAAAAAGATCTGGACCATTGATTGAAACACCCTACCGACAAATCTGCGGTCGACTGAGACACAGGATGAACTGTCTAAAACATTGTATCACACTAATCCATTGGTGTTGAACATGAAGCATTTAGAATTCTAATAAAATGGGTCTTGTTGTCCTTTGGGAAGGTTTAACAAGCAGGGGCTATTATATGATTTTTGAAGAAAGGTGTTGTGGGGATGAAAGGTTTTGATGTGGGGGTGGTCCAAGTCCAAACATGAGGTGTTAATTCATTTAAATTAAAGAGATGGGGAGGTTTTTTTAATGGTGGTGATGTATGGGTGTTGGTGTGAAGGAAGGAGAGGTTGTCTTTAGTTTAGTATTTTGAGGGATTGAAGTATTCAATAGGCCAATGATCAGAGTCGGAATCACCGACCATCCTCCCTTGCTTGATGGGACCTTTACAGAATCTCCCTAGCCTGGCCTGAGAGGCCAATCTCTCTTTCTTTCTCTCTCTCTCTCTCATCCCTCTCCTTAATGTCTCACCACTCGGAGGGGTTGTTTCTGGACTGGAATGCTTACAAAGACCTAGGGTGGCAACGCTTCCCTTCATTTTCATCCATACACGCCTTACCACTTTGCTGCTTTTCAAGGTTCATGATGTCATATATATATATATATATATATATATATATATATGTCTCTCTGTTTTAAGGGTGGGATGACCTTGAGGAATCTGCGAATAATCCTACTTGATTAGAACAAATCAAGCCAATGATGTCATCTGCCCAATGAAATGGAAAGATCTAATGATAACCGGAAGTTGATTAATTAACAAAGGCCTCTGTGGGTTAAAAAGGGATAAAAAAGAATCAGTTTTTAAAGATAATTTTGTGTTCAGAGGAGGAAAAACAAAACAAAGAGAACCCATATGATGATCAAGTGGTCATTGAAGGCAGTGGTCCACACCCTCATTGATTGAGCTCAAGACAGAGGTTCTCCCACGTTCCTGCATGAAGAGAAGCCTACTGAAATCCCAGAAGAGAACAGGCTCACAGTGGGATTCTCCGTGCAGTGCCTCAGAGCCTGTCTTCCCTCAGGAATCAGAAGCATCCGCCCATGTGAACTGGACCCTTTGTTTAATCCTGGGTTTAATCCGAGCTTAGAAAAAGGCGACCAATTGGCACCCTACGACGCCATGACTCTCGATGCTGGCGACGACAAGATTCCGATTATATTAATCAGAACTGGATTTCAAGTCGCCCTGCAAGGTCATCTTTAGCTCCTCCGGTCACGCTTGATGACACCCATGTAAATCCACGCGCGTGACACTTGCCTCACGGCCTGACGCCCTTCCGCGTCATTCGTCGGCCACCGGAGTGATCCAATTGACCGGATCCGAGACGTTCTTTCAGACCTGAGAAGACAATCTTTGTTGCTTGTGAAGCACATAACCGTCGACATCACCACCGTGACGGTCAAAGGACTCGAAAAAGGCAGGAAGCAGCGTCCTCATCAACCCAACAAAAAGAAGAAGAAATAATTTCTCATGGTCCACCGCTGCAAGTGTCTACTTGTAAGAGTCCCAGCCATGCAAACCCTAGTATCTATGTAGGGCCCTTTTTCTGAACCACATCTTAACATAAGATTGAATTAGGGACTCATATTACAAGAAAGTAACGAGTTTGATTCCGTTTCAAGTTAAAACACGGCTCAGAAAACCCTGAATAATATAAACCCATCTACAGATCTTGGTATCCCAACCCTAATCATCTTCACTAACCCTAGATATACATCCACATGCATATTATACAAATGAAGCTTCTTCCCTAGGTAGTTCAACCATGATTGGAGTGAAAAATAAGAAGACTCCCCTCGAGAACATAAGAAACCCTAATATACAAATGCCTTCTCGAGAGCTCCAAATCCAAGCTTTTCTTTCTTTCTCATCTTCTGCAGAATTGGATTAAAATAAGGACTTAGGGTTTATGGGCATTGGGATGTGGGTGATGCACGTGCTGCTTTGCATTCTAAAATGGCTTTACTTCCAACGAGCTCATCTCAAAAGCCCTCCAAACTGAGTTGAGAAGCTCACCAGATTTCTACTCAAAGTGCCAACACAGTAGTCATCACCAGATCACCTTTTCCCAACCCTTTTTGTTGTCATCTGGGAAATGATAAGAAAATTGGGATTTTTTTATAACTAATGCAGGGTTTAGGGCTAAAGCAAAGGATTAAGTATCGGAAATGTCAAGAATTTTTTATTTTTTTTCATCAGAGAAGACGGACACTTGGCGAGATCCCTCCATTAATTTACTTTTTAACTTATGTTGAGATGTGGTTTAAGGAATCTCAGGGACACAAAGACTAATTGGTTTTTGGTTCTTGGGAAGAGATATTTAATGTCTGGGTTAGTATTAAGAAAAGGGTTAATTAAGCTATCTAATTTCTCTCACTTGGTATAGTTTGCAGCCCTACAAGGGTGGCACGTAGAGTCACATGCTCTACAGACACGTCCAAATGTAAAAAATTAAAGTAAACGCAATTCTTAACCTTAAGATTAACCACTAGATGTGCATATCAAACCTTAAAAGAGGCCTAAGAACATAACTACCTTCTTCTTCGTATTACACTGGTTCTCAATTTACCGAATGTAACCTGCTTTTCTTCCAGATATTAACTAGGGGGGTTACACTAGTTCTTGACGAACAATTATGGCTTCCTCTCGTCATAATCAACTAATGAATGATAAATTATTAAATGTTTCTGAATTTATTCATATGAGAAGCTTGTAGCTAGCTTCAGGGAAGTCGCCATAATGTACCATTTAAACCAGAAAAAAAAAAGAAAAAAAAAAGCGACAGCCAGATCCAACCAGACCAGCAGTCAATTTTTATTTGATTCAATGATAAATATAAAGCCCAGCCATATATATTACACCATCTGGATCTCCATCTTACGACGACATTGAAAGAGAATCTCACTTCTTGGAAAAAAACAAACATTAGCTACCCGCCAGCATGAGCTGATACAGATTCTTCTTTTCCCCCCCAAATCTTCCTAAGCTGTAGGGGCACAGCCCTGTCATAAAACCGAACCATCCTTTCACCAAGAAAGAGTTCAGAATTGTTTAAATAGTGATTGAATGAACTCATCAGAACTGAAAACTGTTCACTGATCATTCATGGAGTCAGTCACTGTTATGACACTCTTTATATAATCTGCACTGAAACATGGAGTCACTGTTGCAGAGAGGGCCACAAAACCCAGAAATAGTTTTAGATTATAACTGGTGTCGGCAATTATTTGGTGCCTGATGGGTTGCTTAAAATTGAGACTGGAATAGAAAAAGGAAATTATCAAGAATTATTAGGATTATGCAGGAGTTTGACTGTCAAATCATGGCATTTGTTGAGCCATCTTCATCGACAATTTTTCTGATTATGAGAGTGATAAAGTGAGTATAGATAATTGATGTTGGAAATGGAAATGAAATACTCTGATTGTTATTTCAAGATGGTAACGTTACAGGAATGATCAAATAATTTCCAGCATACAGAAATTAACTATGAAACTTAAAGACAACACTGAAGGAGGTAACTTGGGAATGGAGTTATCTGGTAATTCTAAATGCAGAAAATGATTCATGTATCTTTAACATGTTTGGGATAAGGCTGATGTTATTGTGGAAGAGTTCTAAATTGACAGAATGAGTGTCTTTGAGACTTCATGATTAAAAGTTGAAATGACAGAACAAGAACACTTTGGCTAATTTTGGTTGAGTAATATTTCCTTATAAGAAAAATGTGTCAAAGTCCATCCGATTGACTTGCGATATAGGCCTAAAAACATGTAAAAGTTGAATATCTTGAGGAAGTTTCAAACTTTCCATTATCTAGATTGAAGGCTCTTATACCTTAATTTTAGTGGTAGGAAATGAAAACTCTCTTGCCTAGTTCATTTGTGCTAAAATGTTTGGCTTAATGTCATGATTATGGATTAATTTCTGCTGCAATTTCCTTGAAATATTTATATTCATCCTTCTAATTTCGAAATTTTCTTATAGACAACCAATTTTTAGATTATTCTATCAAGTGCATTGAAAGATAAAAATACTTTTTAAACTTGTTATTACACCTATAGAAGGCTAATCCAATACGAAAAGTCATTTGGTGCGAAAAGTTATCTCAGTCGTCCGATCAACGACTATCTCAGTCGTCCAATCAACGGCTATCTCAGTCGTTCGATCATGATCGGACAACTGAGATAGTCGTTTCGTATATTTCGCACCAAATGGTTTTTCATATTGGATCAGTCATGTATACCTATATTATATGGTCTCATTGAAACTTCAGTCAATTGCAAGAATTGTTCTTTCTTAACTTCAGCCTCGTGAAGTTTTGGTAAAAAGAAAAATCAATAACAACACCCATAATGATAATTTCTGAGTAGAAATTATTAGGCAAAAGAGAGGTTAGGTTTGAAGTCTATGAAAGAAGAGGAATAGTACTATGATCTCTAAAATTAACATTAACATTAATGATATAATAGTGGGCCTGATAATGCAAGCTAATAATTACAAGACTCATCTCATGATTCAATTTCCTTGATGTCTTCAAACCAAATCAAAGAAAAGTAATCTACAAGTACATTGGTTGGGTAAGTTCTATTTCAAATGTAATCTGAAACCAGCCATCTCAATCTAGGCATGCAAATTCATGAATAGACTACATTCATTCCATCTCATAGGATCAATTCATCGGGGAAGAAATTTGTATAACTTGAGCCATCTTGTGATTTGTTAGGAACTTTGAAAAAAAATTAAAGTATTTTTTCTTACAATTAGTTGTAGATTAATATTTTAATTTTGATTTTAATTGATGTAATTATGTAATAAAACTTTTGTGAAATTTCTCTAAAAATACTATCTAGAGTTATAGGGTCCATTCAAAGATAAGATCTAAAGCACCTTAAATATTTATTTTTTAATAGTAATTTTCCATATTTATTTGTGCTTATTCTATATTTATCTATCTTAAAGAAAAACATATGTATGCAAAATTACCCCATCATAGATTTGTTTCTAGTTTGATAGAGATGGAAAAAATCATACCTAGTTATATATCTAATATTTTTTTAGCCTCAGTGAAGAACAAACCTAGAGGGGTGGGGTGGGGAGGTGGAATTTGTTAACTCTTGTTCTAAATTTTAACTCTTGTTTCTTAATCTTTATGCATGTGTATTTGTCCTTTTAATTAATTTAAAGTCCAAGGCTAATTTTATAATTTACATTCGTGCACAATTATCAAGATACATTTTGAAGCAATTATATACAAAGTATAAAATATTTGAGGTGGTTCACAATCCATCTACAAATTGCTAGTCCATCTTCAAGATGATTTAGCAACTTGAGGATCTACCAAGCTTAGGGTGTCTTACGACATCTACAACAAATTGCTTCTAAGACCAATTACAATATTATCTATGTAAGGATTTATGATACTCAATTGACCATAACAATCAACTTACATTAGCACACCCTGAATTAGATTTACATCAGCTAACTAGGCACACAAGCTTATACCCATAAAGGGATCTTCCAACAATTTAGTAGGCTACACAAACCTAGACCCACACATGGAGTTTCACAAGCTCACTAGGCATACCAACTTAGATCCACACATAGATTTTTAGCACTGCCTACCTACACAAGATCTTATAGCTCATATAGCAACAATTACAACTGCCCAATTTCTACTCCTCAAGCACTTCTCTTTAACACATAGGATTTGAGGATGGTCTTGCCTGTTCAAGGCTTGACTTAGATTGTAAGGATTACCTACTTATAATATAGCCCAACATAAATTACCTCTCAACAGGTAGATTTGAAAATCCAAGCCATAAGTGCACCAATACTAAATACCCATTCAATGTAATAATTAGTTCAAGATAGTACTTAATGATTTTATTTGAAAATATAGGCAGCTTAAAATAATCTTTGATAACTTAATTTTAAAATAGAGGCTCAATGTAAATTTGGGAATAGATTTTTAAATTGGAAAATGTACACAAAGCAAGTCACTAAAATAATTGATTTTAACGTGTACTAGTGCTAGTTCTTCGTACATGACCAAATACCATTGAAATATCTCAAAGTATATGCATGTAAATACTTGGATTTGAAATCTTAGTCCCAACTTTTAATATTTTGAAAAAAAATCCCTTCAAATGCCTCAATAACTTGGAATACTGGCATATAAGATATGATTTGAAAGTAAAGGAGGTAATAATACCTATTTCAAGTGGAATCAATCACAAAATTACTCAAAATGCAATTGCCAAATCAAATGTGATCTTTAAAAACTCTTAGCACACATTCAACAAACCGAGATCTAATCAATCAATATTTAAAAGAATAAGCATTGAAATACTTATCTTAATGAAGAAAATTATATAATTTGGAGCCTAAAACTTCTTAATTCATGTGTGAGGGCTTGGGAGGCATGGTTTTTATTGATGTGAGTTGGGGTTAAATAACACAAGTTCCAATATTCAAAAACTAGCTAGAATAAGTGGATAAAACTATTTTGACATTTTGCAAAAATAGATGAAAACTAAGCCCGAAAATTGTGGAAACTTCTGTGTCAAGCAGGAGTTGACTTCTTTTTCTTTCTCAAATCTCACTATTTCATGGGATTGACTCTTTTTTCCTTTTTCTTCAAGTTTTTGCTTCTATGTGGCTCAACTCCTTTTGCTAAGGGGTCAACTCCTCATAGTGGGTTTGACTCATTTTTCTTTGTCAAAATCTTCTATTTTTTTGTAGTTGACTCCTTTCGCTACTTCATCTTGACAAATGTATTAACTTCTATGCTAAGGTTTTGACTCTTTTGATGGGTTCAACTCCTTTTTCGCCTTCAAAACTTTTTGTTTCTTTGTAATTAACACCCTTTCTTTTTATGCTATGACAAGGGGTTGGCTCCTTTAGCTCCTTTTTCACCATATGTTTGATTCATTTTTGTCTTTTCACTTTAGGAATTCATATTTCTCATTAATGAGCTTGACTTCTATGCATGAGTTTAATTCCTTCGACCTTTGGCATTTCAATTCTTCAATTTTTTTATCCAAAGTGATTGACTTTTTGCTATGTGGTTGATTACCTTTGCCTGTTAGCTATTTGCACAATATGATTATTTCTTTCTCCCGATCAAACGGTGTTACAAAGTTGTTTGGACGGTGTGATTTCTACCATGAGCTACTTGTTTCTCTATTTTGTATGGACCACAAGGATGGACCATGGTTGGTCGAATTGGATGCTACTAAAAATTTTCTTTGAGGGTTTTATGGTTTACATAAATACTTAATGCGTATAATTAGTAACATGAGTATTTGTTATCATCAAAATTATCTTAACAAGGATCTCGAGACCAACACTCTTCCTATTTTTTTATGATGACGGACACCCATAAACATATAAAATATAAGCCCAATAAGTGCTTAAATATAAATAAATATCAAATATAAAAATCAAAACTTTCAATTTGATTCTCCAAAGTTTAATGCTATGTTTACTTTGTAAACAATTTATATGTTCAGTCCAAAATTTCTTTTCCCCTTTTGACATCATAAAAATTCATTATGGACGTTGTAAATATACTCTCCCAATAGTGATGATCCTCCTGTCATTATGCAATTTTCTACCCTTGGTTGTTACATTTTACTCCGACTTTTTATAATGTTCTATGACATTCAACCATAGGTAGCCTCAAATAGTATTACAATTAGAGCACAAACCTCATACATCTAAAACAATATACAATGACTAGAACAATCATCAAAATTGGGGGTTTAATTTCCCTTGGGGACTTGAGTTAGCAAAGGCTCCATTTACACCTAGATATATTAGGTGGTTCCCTTGAAGAATTTTTATTCTCGTAAGAAAGTTCCTTCATCTCTTCATCTCTTCCACACATTTTTAATGAGGTTTTTTAAATTTAAAGTTTAAGCTCTATCTCATTCCTTCATTTTCATTTCTTGCTTCAAAAACTTTCTTAACTTCCTCTACTTTCTAAATTTTCTTTTTTCTTCTTCAAATGAGATGAAGTTATTTTAAAGTTTAATTTGACCTCATTTATTGCCCATTTCTTCAGCCCTATGCATCTGATAGGCTCATCTTTTTAATTGGTCATCCCTCTCAAATCCCTTGGTTTTCCTAGCACACTTTGTTTTTCTTCAAGGATCATGTCCTTGGGGCTGACTTTCTTTGATCTCTTTCTCCTCATTTGCATCCTTCTATTTTTATACTTTAATTTTTTACAAGAGGATTACCATTTAGATGGATAGGTCCTAAGTTTGCCTATTTCATAAAAATGACACATCTAGAGGCCAAAGGAATGTGGTTGATACCATAGTAAGGGATTTCTATGGGGATCTTGTCTAGAGTTAATTTTCATAGGGAACTTCCTTTCCAAGGTTGGTCGATGGTTCATTCATTCTCCCAAAATTCACTAAGACATCAATGCTCATTTTCAAACCATTATCACAAATATAATAACCCAACATAATTCAATAAATCTTGACCTGCCCATGGTCATAGCTGCACTCCTCTTGTTGTTGATTAGATTAAACATTTTACTCAACATTCAAACTACAACAAGTTATGAATGAAATCAAAGGCAAGCAAAACGTATCAAGAAATAGTAACCTTTTTTTTATTTTTCATTATAAAACATATCAAATCTTGTCTTTCTTTTTTCTTCATGTTTATAGGGGTCAACTCTTATTTCAAACGGTCGACTCCTCATAGTTCTCTATCAAAACCTTTTATTTTCTGTAGTCGGATCCTTTTACTCCATCATGTCAAGGGGTCAACTCCTTTGATGAGTTAGTCTCCTTTTTCACATTCAGAACTTTCCAATTCTTTGTACTCACACCATTTGCCTTTCTATTATGACAAGGAGTCGATTCCTTTCATAGGGGTCAACTACTTTACCTCCTATTTCACCATATGTTTGATTCCTCTGTCTTTACACTTCAAGGCTTTGTCTTTCTGACTAATGAGCTTGACTTCTATGCATTGGCTCGGCTCCTTCAACTTTTGATGCTTCAGTTGTGCAAATTCTTAAATGAAGTGATAACTTCTTGCTATATGGTCGACTCCTTTTGCCCATTCTATCAAGCAATGCTACTGATCCTGACATGAGTTGCTTACTTTCCTTTGTATGTGGACCATTGGGATGAACCATGGCTGGTCGTACTAATATGTTGCCAAAAAAATTCTTTGATGGCTTTATGAGTTGCATAATATACTTAATACATAACTCGAGTATTTGTTATCATAAAAATTATCTCAGAGGGGATCTTAAGACCAACACATTCGACATAATGTGTATATCCTATTTCTAATCTTTCTCTTTGCCTTTGTAAAATATTTTTATTACTACTTACATAACATAATACCCAATCAATCAACTACTAAAAATTAACATTTATCTTTTATTTAATCATCCATTAACTATATGAAATAACAATGATCACTTTACCTTACAAGAAACTTTAATCAACTTGAAAGTCTCTGTGGTTCTCATCAATGTCTCTATTTCTCAAAAAAGTCTAATTTGATATGAATTATAGAATTTTATCTAAAAGAGTCATATGGACTTTTAAGGCTTTACTGGAGAAAAAAAATTACATATATGAAATTGCATTTTGCCTATCAAATACATTTAGTTACTAAACCATGAAAAATGTTGAAGAAAAGGAAAATCATCCCACAATTTGTTGTTTTCTCTACCTCTTAGGAACAAATCAAAGTGGTGGGCACTCTTAAGTCACAAGGTACTGAAACACAAAGCATATATCCCATCCACCAAATTCATTTGGTTTCATGAGACACATCTGGATCACTAATTACTCCCTGTTGTTGGGGCCTTCCATGCAAAGCCAAGGGAGATAGCATGGCCATGCAGCGAGACATCTCTTTTGACACAAAGCCACCAAGTGTCAATCCCCAATGAACAAGATAAAGGTCCCCCCTGTTCAAAGTGCTTGGTGACCTCATTGGGCACATTGGCCCCTACCCAAGTGTTTTCTGATACACACAGCAATTATGATTTTAGTGTGGTCTTGACTAACTGAGTTGATAATTTTATCCTATTGTCTTTTTTTTTATGATAAGGTATGAAAAATACCCATCTAAAGTAATGTAAACAGAAAAAAGTGTGAAAATAATAATGATAAGTAAATGAACTCGGGGAAGGCTTTTTCTGGTGTGGGCAGTTGCTACAAGCTCAGTTCTTGTTATCTTCAGTCTTGACAGCTTCCCATATGGACTGATTGACAAGATGTATAGGATTTAAACTAAAGGAATATGAAATGAGTGACTAGATGAGATGAATGATTTTGAAGGGTTTGAGTGATTGGACTCGATACCAAACAAGGATTTGATATTCTGATTTGATGGTCATTTCTAGGTTTCGAATCTCTTGGGGGGAGGACGATAAAACTCAAGTAAAATAGTATGTAAGGGCAGAAAAAAGATGACCTTTTAGAGAAGGTCAATTCCAACACCTATCATATTTTCGCTCTCTACCTTAATTTTCTTTCTCTTCTATTGTTTCTTCTCTTCTTGATCTCTTCTGTTCTTTTCTTTGTTTTTGAAACTGAAGAACAGATCAGTTATCTTATTTCACTCGGTTATTTTATTGATTTGGATATTCTATTTTTTTCATTTGTTTTTGTGCTTATCAGGATTACGGGTTATGTTCAGAACTCAGAGGACGAAACGACATTGTGAACTTGATTACAGATCTATTCAAACTTGGTTTAATTCTTGTCACAAATCCGCGCAAACCAAAAAATACAAACTACAAACTAGCCAGAAAAAAAATATATATATTAAAGAATGACAACATTTCAAATGGCTGAAACAAATTATTGTAATGGTTGTGCGCCTAGAATTTGGACTGAATGTAATTCACCACGCTCTTGTTCACTTGTAAGGCCTTGGCTAAAGCATCTTCGGCGATTGCTGGGCTTGACCCAAAAACGGTATTAGCAATGGTGATGACTCCTGGATTTTGGCTGCTGAGAGCAGCGATGGCAACTGCTTTGGTGAGGCCTGGATTATGCTGGAAATGGATGAGTCCGACAGGGAAGACAAAGACGTCACCCTTTTGGAGAAGCTTAGAAATGAGTCGATTTTCAGGGTTGGAAGTGACAAAACCGACGTAGAGAGTGCCTTCGAGGACTGTCAAGATCTCTGTTGCTCGTGGGTGAGTATGGGGGGGATTCTGGCCATAGGGTGCATAATCTACTCTGACCATGGAGATGCCCAGTGTGTTCAGTCCTGCAATCTGCGCTACATTAACAGGGGTAACAGTGGATCCCACTGCATTTGATATGTTGCGAGGTATGTGAAGTCCAGAGAAGGAGAAATCATCAGCTGTAGCAAGCATGGGGTCCTTGCAGACCAACCCGTTCACCAAAACTGAAAGAAAAAGCAAAAAACAAGTCAAGTTCATATCCACAATGATGAATTAATTGCAGGGAAAGAAATGAGAAGAGTATTACCATCTGACTTGGTGGCAACACAGAACTCCTGGAGGGGACTGGGATCAGATGCAAAACTGCAAGTGGAAACTGAGAGGAGAAGCAAAAGCACGAGGGTGAAGGCAGCCATCTTCAATTTCTCAAACTACAATTGAGATGAAACAAGTAGTGGAATTTCTTTAGTGAGCAAGAAGCATGCTATGCATGGATATTTATACAGAGAGAGGGAAGAAAGTCTTGACAAGTTGAGAGTAACTCTTGAAATGGTCGTGCTAATTTGACTGTTTTTTTTATATTCAATACGCCTGCAAGCAGTAGACGGCTTCTTCTCAAGCAATAGAGTTTAAGATTTTTCAAATACTTGCCGCGTGAAGACTGAAGAGTAAGAGTAGAGGACACCAGAGAACAACAACAGCAAAAATGATATATATCCATTTTAACTCAAGCCACTCTATTCTGCAAATAAGTCTTCTGTTGCAGACAAAAGATTAGGCGGCAGAAAAAAGAAAATATTACTTCTCTTTGCTGCATCTTTCTGAGAAGAAAGAGAATAAGCTGCTGACTTAGCTGGCCACGATCGTCTCTTCCTGAACTCATTAGTGGCCTCCTCTTGGCATAAGTAGAGTGAGCAGCAGCAAGAGATTATCTCGGGGGACAGCAAAAGACCATACATAGAGAGTTCTTTCACTCTTGCGACCCCCTTAACACATATATATGCTTGCACAAGTATTTCAGATTACGTATTAATGGAGCTTAACAAGTGGGGAGGTAATAGACTTTTCCCTGCCTCCACTTTTAAATTTCTTGCAGAAATGTTTTAATGGTCGAACCTAACATTGAGTGACCCATTGGTGATTGTGAATTGGGTCCAAGGCCCATCCCAAAATGACTAACCAAATTAAACTCTCATGTGGATAATTTGGGTTATGATATATGTGAAGTTAGGTCCAAGGCTCATCCCAAAATGACTAGCCAACTTAGGAAGGTTTTTTCCCAACTAATAAATTCAAGATCATTCTACTTACTAATATATGTGGGACTATTCTTTAACACTCCCCATCACGTGTAGGTCCTCTTTTTATAACTTTACACGTCAATAATTTGGTTGGAAGTCTACATACGAGTATTTGCTCTGATACCATGTGAAGTTGGCATCACAGAACAAGTACACATAAAAAGTGCAATTACTTAGTTTATCCTAACTCTTCTGAAGTTCTCATCGATAGTCTCGGGTCTGAGACTATTCTTAAGGATCTTTACTCTGTTTATTTTCTATTTAATAAATAATAAATAAAAATACGTAAACACGTAAAATTAACACCCTTAGTAAACAGAAGAATCAGAGTCCAAAAATCATGGATACTCTGATAAAACTTATTCTTGGCAATCCACAACAGCTTCCATAATTTATTCAAATGTAGATAACAGCAGAGTAAGCCTCCGTCAGAACTTGGATTGTATAAGCTCTACAATCTTCTTCTCCACCTGAAAAGCTCTAGCCAGAATACCAGCTGAAATCTTCGGTTTTGACCCAAAGACAGTATTAGCAACGGTGATCACCCCAGGGTTCTGGCTGCTCAAAGCTGCAGTAGCGACTGCACTAGTGTTCCCCACATTGAATTGGAAGTGGATGAGTCCGACTGGGAAGACGAACACATCGCCCTCCAGAAGCACCTTGCTGATGAGGCGATTCTCAGGGTTCGATGTGACAAAACCGACGAAGAGACAGCCCTTCAGGACTGTCAAAATCTCGGTAGCTCGTGGGTGCGTGTGGGGAGGGTTCTGGCCGTAAGGCGCATAGTCGATCCTCACAATGGAGATGCCCAGAGTGTTGAGACCAGGAATCTGGTTTACATTCACTGCTGTCACGTTGGAACCAACAGCATTTGTTGGGATTCTCACTCTGTTGAGCCCAGTAAAGAAGAAATCGTTGGCCATGGCGAGCTTGGGGTCCTTACAGACAAACCCATTAACTCGAACTGCAAAGCAAACAAATAAGTTATCACTTCGAACTCACTCCAAGTGTTTGTAAAGAGTAAATAATGGAGAAAACGATTAAGAGAAAGTACCATTGCTGTTAAGGTCCGCAACACAGAGATCCTGGAGAGGGCTTGGATCGGATGCAAATGTAAGAGAAGCAGCTAAGCTGAGGAGGACAATAACAAGGATGTTTCTGGCCATTCTCACTCTTCCTGTGGAGAGACTAGTAGAAGACGTACTTGTGAGTTGTGACTGAAGGAAGAAGAGAAGACCATTTATAGATGATAAGAGGCAAGACTCTCATATTAAAACAGATAAGGAATTGATTGAAAAGACCTTATTTGTATGCATTTTTCTGGCCTCATCTCATACTATCTACTAAATAGTTTAGTATACCTATGCAAATAATAGAAGCAATCTGCAGCATAAGCACCTACTTTGATTCTAAACATCAACTGGAAGCCAAACTTCAGCACTTAAAACTAATAAACAACTGTAATGGTGCTTAATAAAAACTTTTCAGAAGTTTAGTTTTTTGAGGTAGGCTCATAAATGATTCCTTGACATCCTATGAACTTTGGTTCATGTGTTTAGCTGGTTAGGAACCTTAGAATCGCTTACAAATCATTCTAAAGGACAATTTGTAGGGTACAAAATGATGAAAAAATCATTCTCTTTGATCACTTTGTTTATTAAAAGTATTCTTGTTGATCTACCTTTTTTCATTCATGCCTCCTCAATTTGTCTTTTCCTTCGTTTCCTATTGGGACAATAGTAAACTTATTTTCCCTAAGACTAGAAGAATTGGGGTAAAAATTCCTAAAAAATCAGCTAACATAAAAAAAATAATATTTACACTTTTACACACTATTTTGTGTTGCCACAAACAAACCCTCATTACATTTGCAACTTTAAAAAAAAAAAAAAAAACACATGAAACTCACAAGGTTATTTCCCAAACTCAATTGGAGTGCTTTAACATGAACCAAATTTTGTCTGAAACAATCCCTAAAGTAATATTAGATATAGGGGGGTTAGTCAATTAGAATCAGGAGATGAATTTCAGTCGCATTACTCAGTTCATCTCCTAACATCGTTAGTGGTGCACCAGCGCCCAATTCATGTTGATGAATCAGATATATCTGAAGATGATGCCCAAGGTTTAATTTCCGGATTTAGGATTCCGTAGTTTTTTGGAAATTGTCCAAATGAGCGTCAGGAGGCCAATTTTTTTTTCTTTCCCACCTGCTCTCTTCTCTCTCGGTCTCCTTCGTCTCCTTCTTCCTCTCTCGATCTCTTCCTCCTCTCTCATTTTCATCTCCCTCTTAGCCTCCTTCTCCCTTCTCCCGTCTCCATCCCGATGTCGAACATCGTCGCACGGCGGCTCCATAGCAGTTCTTGTTGTAGAGTCGCTCAATTGCGGCACCTCTGTTGCAACGCCTCCAGCGTAGCGTCATCTCCGTCGTAGGGCCGCCTCCGTCGCAGTCCCCCTCGTAGGGCAGCCTCCATCGCAGTCCCCCCTCCAGGGCTGCCTCTGTCGCAGCGTCATGAGGACGAAGACGCACTGCCGACACTGGCTCTGCCCAAGTTCAGCCAAGTTAATCTTGGTCAACTCGGTTTTAAAAAAAAAAGATATCGCAAACATGGTTAACCTTATTAATCCCAATCATCCACTGTATCTTCACAACTCCTCACTTAGGAGAATTATAGCACATGGAGTCATTCCATGACTATAGCCTTAACCGTCAAAAACAAATATGGTTTTGTTGATGGATCACTGATTTTTGTTTATTTATTATATTTATTTTTTAATTACTATATCATAATAGTAATTTAATTGTGGTAATTAAAATATTATTAAATCAAGCATTTGATAAATTATTTTGGTTCAATTAACCCATTTATATAATTAATAAAACCAATGGTTTTAAATTTAACGCAAAAATATTATTAATTAATAATACATAAAAATATATAGTGTGTTAAAGTTAAAATTTGATCAATTCTTTTTTTTAAATCATTCCTTTTTATGTTAAAGTATATCTTATGTTATTAATAAATTAATAACTTAATTTATTATATTGTTATTTTTAACTTTATTTTTTTTATAATTAATCATGTGCACAATTAATTGGCTCACATAATTACTATATTAATGTACAATGAACTGCAATCAATAAATAATATAATATCTAATTTAATTAATTAATATATTAATAGATTTTAATTATACATTAATTACTTATTAGTGTAGTAATCATGTTTGTTTTACCTAATTCAAGGTTTAGGTATTATGTTTTAATTAAGTATATTATTACAAGTTACTTTTTCTCTTATTTTTTAATTTTTTTAAATTTTGGGGCACTATCACTGGAAACAGTTTTCCAGTGCACATAAACTTGTCCATACTAACACCAAATTTGAAGTTGAAGTTCATATAGATAATTCAAATGAATTTGAAGTTGAAGTTCATGTTTACATAGTGTTTAAAGGGGGGGTGGGTTAATCCCCCCAAATGGATACATGAAGATCAAGTTCATGTCCAACATGAAGATCATCTTCGCACTTGGGGTTAGTATTGACGACTTCATGTGCACTGGAAAACAATTTCCAGTGTTAGTGCCCCAACATGAGAAAAACATAAAAAACAAGAGAATCTCTAAACCTTTACAGTACACTTAATTACAACATAATCTTTAAACCCCAAATTAGGTAAAACAACCATTATTACTACACAAATAAATTATTTAATGTATAATTACATATATTAATATATTTATTAATTGAATTAGATATTTTATTATGCATTAATATGGTAATTACATGAGACAATGAAATACGCACACGATTAATTATAAATAATAAATAAATAATTTTATAAATAAAAAAAATGAAAGTAATATGTGGAGTTATTAATAACATATGATATACTTTAACCTAAAAATGAATAATTTAAGAGAAAAATTGATCTAATCATAAATTTAACACACTATATATTTGTACATAATATATTTTATGTATTATTAATTAATAATATATTATCACAAAATTTAAAACCATTGGTTTAATTAACTATAGCAATCGGATAATTATGCCAAAATAATTTATCAAATATTTATTTTAAAAATATTTTAATTATGACTATTAAATCACTATTTTTAATATAGTAATTATAAAATAAATGTATTAAATAAATAAAAATAATTATTTTATAAATAAATTTTATATATTAATGATTTTGATGACGATAGTTTTAAACTATCGTCGTCTTCCTCAGGGGCGAGCCAGCAAGCAACGGCGACGGTGATGGGCCAGTGGGCAACGCCGATAGAGGTGGCGCTCCGACAGTACGCAGAGAGGGAGAAGAGAGGGAGGCCTAGAAGTCCAAATGTCAAAATCGAAGAAAACCGAAACTTAAACAAGGAAAATCGCAAGAAATTGAAAGGTCTTTTGGGAAAAAAAATAATAGCGTGAGGGAGAAGGGAGTGAGATGCCGAAAGGGAGAAAAGAGGGAGAAGAGACAGAGAGATAAGAGAGAGGGAGAAGCGAGCGGGAGGTTCAGAGGGAGAGCGAGTCCGAGAAAGAGAAGGACATCGGGAGGACGTTCGCAGCGAGAGATGGAGACAGTAGAGAGGGAGACCGGAGAGGGACGGCGGAGACGAGAGAGGGAGCAGAGAGCTCGGGCTTCAGGGAGACGACAGAGGGGCTGCGGGAACAAGAGCGAGGTGCGGGAACGAAATGAGGAGAAATGAGCGAGACGGTCTGAGCCAGAGAGAGCCCGCGCAAGAGCCATGTAGATGATTCTCAAAATCGGGCGGAAAACACTTTCCGCTCTTTATTCTTGAGACATGAACTCTTGAATCATGTATGTTCATGTACATGACATGAATTTCGGCGCTCCCTAATGACATCAGGATATGAACTGCGTAATACGTATGAAGATCATGTCCTGAGTCATGTGCACTAACCCCCCTAACCCCCCATATGGAGGGCATCCAATTTACCATCTTTATGGGACCTCACATGCTACTTGGGTGCACTTTTTCCCAGTTGGGTGCCTTTATAAACTTCTGAAAATAGCAATGAAATAAAATTTTAATAAATCATTACAAAACACAGAACAATGGATTAAACATTACAAAAATAAGAAACTGATCAGGTTCGGTGATCAATTTAAAATCGTGACTGCTTTTCAAAAAATTTAAAATTAAAACCGTGACTGGAGGTAACCCACAATCTTCTTATCCACTTGGAAGGCCTTGGCCAAGATATCAGCTGGAATCGGCGGGTTGGAGCCGAACACAGCATTGGCGACGGTGATCACACCTGGGTTTTGGCTGCTCAGAGCGGCAATGGCGACTGCGTTGGTCTTACCCACGTTGATCTGGAAGTGGACAAGTCCAACGGGGAAGACGAAGACATCACCCTTTTGGAGAACCTTAGTGATCAGGCGATTTTGAGGGTTGGAAGTGACGAAGCCGACATGGAGAATGCCTTCCAGGACAGTCAAAATCTCTGTGGCTCGGGGATGAGTATGGGGGGGATTCTGGCCATTGGGTGCGTAATCTATCCTGACCATGGAGATGCCCAGTGAGTTCAGTCCTGCAATCTGTGCTACGTTAACAGGGGTGACAGTGGAGCCCACTGTATTTGATATGTTGCGAGGTACGTGAAGTCCGGAGAAGAAGAAATCATCAGCTGTAGCAAGCTTTGGGTCCTTGCAGACGAACCCATTAACCAGCACTGAAGACAAACAAGAACGCAGTATTCAGTTATATATTACCAGAAAATGCATATTCGTCTGGAATTGAAGATTATGAAGACAGCAAACATAAGCATATAATTACCATCTGATTTCGTGGCAACGCAGAAGTCTTGTAGGGAGCTGGGATCGGATGCGAAAGAAACAGAGGAAGCAGAGAGCAAAAGGAGGAGTACAGGAGCAAATGCAGCCATCTTCCAACTTCAGGAACAGGAGAGATGATGGAATTCGATCAAATGTATTGTGATGAGAAAGAAGTGTGCCGTTAATGGGGTATTTATGGAGAAAAACAGCAAACGGAGTCAAGCCAGTTTCCTAAGAAATCTTCAATGGCCGTGCTGAGACGAGGTAGTTTTATATTTCTTGAAGACTTCGGTACAGAGCCAATGAGGAGGTAGATGGCAAAGAAGAACGACAAAAGCAAGCGCGACAGAATTCAATAAACAATAATTTTCTGACCCAGTTCATCACCTCACTAGACGCGTATGAAACAGGATCCGTCTTCCAACTGAAAGTAGGGTGGGGCACAAGTTAAACAGCCACCGGTTCATATTAATATAATTAAAATATATTTAACTGAGACTCTTCTATGAAACCTCCTCCTATAAGACCTCCTCCTATGAGACTCATGTAAAACTCCATCATCTTAATTTAAGATTCCATGCCTTACATGATGTAATATATCTAGGAGATATTTGTTTTGATTAAGAAAAAGATGATTTAATTTTCCAAGTATGTGTATGTCAAAGAAAAGATCAAAGGGTCCAAATTCATTCATCGAAGTTGGAATGTCTACTCGTGGGTTATACGTTGAAATCACACATTTTATTGAGCTACTTTGTGTGTTCGAAATAGCCAAATATAATACATAGAATGTCTAGGGTTTATGAGAGAGAGATTTAACGATGGCACAAGTTCCTACTAACCCAATAAAGCACAAGTTCCTTTGCCAAAACCCATTAAATTGCAAGATGACGCTGTCTCGTTATCTTTCCGTTCTGATGAACTGTAAAACCACCCCCACCGTTTCTTCAACGTCCGCCCCACTCGTGGTATCAACCACAATCCTCGGAACGCCTCCCAGTTCGTAATCCGTGCACCCTCGATACCCCTCTACCAGCTTCTGCAGCTCATCCCAGGTGCCGGGCTTGTGCCACCCGGCATCCCCTCCGGTGGTCTCCCAGCCCCTCCTCTCAACCCTCCGCCGCCAAATTGACTCGTCTCCAGGCCGACACTCGACGACGACGATCCGGGCACCACCGGCGACACGCAGAAGGCTGTCAAGGTGGGCTTGACGGGACAGCGGGGAGTCAACGACAACGCTGAGGCCCAAATCCAGCTGCGTTCGCGCCATACGCCAGAGGACGGCGTATGAGAGGTCGTTGAGGAGGGACGGCACGACGGAGGTATGCTGCTCGAGGGCTGCTGTGCAGTCTCTAATATCGTCTTTGTCGAGGAGCGGGCAACCGACGGCGAGAGCGAGGGCCCGTGCAAGGGTGCTCTTCCCTGTGCCTGGGTGGCCTTTCATGGCTACGATCAGAGGCGGTCTTTCTCCTTCCATATCGTCTCCCTTCCCCTAACAATCAGAGGCTCAAGCAAGGATCCCTAGCCTCTTTTGCATAAAAATTTGTTGGTGACCTCTACATTCGAGGGCGTGAGGCAGGATGAAAAGACAGTACACCCCGTATAACCTCTCTCTGTAACATTTTTCAATATAAGGTTAATTAAACAAATGAGTAAAGCGAGAACTCTTAAGAAGTACCTGCGATTCAACGGTAGCTCTGCAACTGTCAGGACGATTAAAATGGAAACCAAATTTGAGAAAATCATACAAACTTGAAAGGAATTTACAATATATGGGAAAGCATGATTCAGCACATCTTAATTTTCCTTGCGTGATTCTTCTTTCTATGACTACAAGAATGGACACTGTACATAATAACAACAGAAAAGTTTTCTATAGAAGCACACATAAGATGACCTGCACATCCATACACTACACTTTTGCATCGTGGTGAAGCCAACAATGGTTTACCTCCATGATTTCACCATAAGATTGGGAGCACTGATTGGTTAGGGAGCTGTACAAAAATTCAGCTCAGGATCAGCAGTTTCACCACATACTTTTACAGAAATCCAACACGCAATTTGTTTTCACCTAGCTCCAATTCCACGTCGTCGTTTAAAAGAATCACCGCTTGAAGGTAAGGGACCCCCTGAACCTTGACGCAGAACCCCTGGGGTTTTGCTTCTCCTTATCGGAGATTTTGAATGGCCTGGAGAGTCATTGCGAGGCAGCTGCACCGATTGAGCCATCTGGGACTTCCGAAAATGGGCATGATGATGACTGCTTCTGTCATCTGCCCAAATTGATCTAAGAAAGCCACTTACAGAATCTTGTCGTTGAAATTTCCCTTTGAGTGGCTTGCCTATTCCAGCAGCATTTACCATGGACGTTATTGACTCCACAGATTCCAATGCTGATGAAATTCCAGAAAGCCCATCAAAAGAAAGAAGACAGATAATGGCATAAATGGAGGCACCCAGAGCAGGAGGTAGGTCTTCACGTGGGTGCTTTACCTGAAACATGGATTTGAAGATGTGTTAGTAAGTGACAGGTGTAAACTTGGATTACGATTACAATAAAATATTGGAGAGGGATTGACAAACATAAAGATAAAGAAAGAAAAAACTAAGCAATGGACTCGGACCCCTTGGCATTAAGGTGGCGAGGTCCACATCTACCAGTTCAAACTGCATAAAGCCGGTTGTTCAACTGGATATAAAATCAGCTAACATCAATTTTTAATTTTAGTTATTAAGATTAAATATTTTAATAGAGAGGGAGGGGACGAGCCACTCCTCTCAGTACTAAGAGAGGCCAGGAAAAGGGTGAACTCCGCCTCTTCTAGTTGTTGTCAAGCCACCACCATGTGGAGTTCTGCACAACAGCGGGAATAGCGAAGGCCCCCTGCCCCACCTTCAGAGAAAAGGGAGCAAGGCAGACACAAGGACCTGTTGAGTCAATTAAGCCCCAGCCCCTAAAGAGAGGCCAGGAAAAGGGTAAACTCCGCCTCTTCTAGTTGTTGTCAAGCCACCACCATGTGGAGTTCTGCACAACAGCGGGAATAGCGAAGGCCCCCTGCCCCACCTTCAGAGAAAAGGGAGCAAGGCAGACACAAGGACCTGTTGAGTCAATTAAGCCCCAACCCCTCTCCCCCCCCCCCCTACCCCTACCCCAGTTTTTCCCCAGTGCAATGGGTCTTAATGAACCCAACTCAACTGGACAGTCCAGTCCAGTCTGATAGCACTGCTAAGAATTGAGATTCCCAAGAAATCAGGAAGTAGAAGATTAGTCAAGTTCTGAATGCATAGCAGGTATATGAGCCAACTAGTACCATCTTAAGAGGAAATATAAAGTCTGCAGGTAGAGAGATAAAAATTAGACTCCGGACTTACTTTGAACAGAATGGCAGCTGACAACCTCTCCCTCAAGCAGTAAAGCTGAGCTACATCAAGTGCTGTAGCCTGGAATTTAAGCCATCGATCAGCCACAACTGCGACTGTATTATCAGCAGAAGACATAATCCGTTCTTGTTGCATAGAAGCTGATGTTCCTTCCCCAACTTCGTCATCCTCCTCACTTCCAGAATCTTCATCATCATCACTCTCATTCCCATCCTCATCTGCTGGGGCCACCACCATCTCCGTTGCAAGTAACAGTAATGGGTATGGTCCTACCATCGAACAGTTCTTTATGTACATCCCTCCATCCCCACGTGTAATCTCGTCATATACAATCAATGGGCATGAACTAAAGTTGGCAAAAGACAGCTTGAAATTAGAAGAATGAGGATGCAATCGAACCTTGGCACCACTTGCTGTTTCCACAATTGCCCTTCTGTTTTTTTTAATTGGTGGAAGTAGCCTTCCCACCATTGGATACAGACCAGCAACTAAAACAGCATGAAGGATGCCTGGATCTTGAGCGTTCAAGCTGCAACCATTGAATTCTTCAGGGATAAACCCATTTCGAAGAAGTTCATTTAAAAGCTGCTTTCGCATGCCAAACAACATATTCATGGTGGCTTTTGAGACGAAATATCGAGAACAAAACTGAGCTTCTAGACCCTTATCTTTTGCACGTCTCCAACACTCAAATGCAGCTATAACAGTTAGTTGGTCACTGTTGCCCCCATATAATGAAGCTAATTCAGATTTGGCTGCAGCTGCTCTCTTCTTCTCATCAGGAGCCATGGGAAGAAGAAAGGGATCCCGATAATCTGAGGCACAGGCTAGAGTTAGCGCAGGATCCAAGCAGTTCATCAAAACAGCAAAAAGTAACATCTTGCTGATCGATGGATGGACAGGAAGAGAACCAAGTTTCCTGCCAAGTTCCGTGAGCTGTTCATCATGTGTTACCGCACCAATATCTTGAAGAACAATGATACCATTCCTAATTGTTTCAAGGACAGGAGGATCCAAAGTCTTCTGGATGTAATCAACTATTTTGCAGTCAGGGTCAAGTAGTTTCACCTGTAATGCACAAAAAGAAACAGAAACACGGGCATTAAAATTGAAACCCAAATTAGAGCTAGTCAGAAGCAGATCTAGACAAAAGTCAAGTGAATAAAGTGAACCTTTTAACTATTGAAGCAAAAAAAAAAAAAAACTTAACAGTGACTTCAATACCAAATTGATGAAAAGTTCACATTTGAGCAGGCTAATTCTCAAACAGTAATATAGTAGGGAAATTCTTGCCTGCAAGCAGAGTTCCTCAATTGGCATCCTTTTGATCTCAGGAATTTGGAAATCTGGTAGAGAAGCTGCACGAGTTCTTGAAAAAAGATGGTAACAAATCCCTGGCTGACACCGACCAGCCCGTCCCTCCCTTTGGCTTGCGCTAGCTTTTGAAACCCAAGATGAATGGAGCGTGGACACATTGTTGTAAGGATCATAACTTTTCTCTTTCATTCTTCCACTGTCTATAACATAAACAACATCATCGATGGTAACAGCTGTCTCAGCAATATTAGTTGAAAGTATGATTTTTCGAACCCCAGGACCAGGGCGTCTAAAGACCTTTTTCTGTTCCACAGATGGAATCATAGAATGAAGGGAGATTATTATAAACTTGGAAGAATCCTTAAAAAATGGTGAACAAAGTAATCTCTCACGGGTTTGATTTATATCATCCCAACCTGGAAGAAAAACAAGAACAGCTCCTTCACTGGAATCAAGACATATTTTCCTCAAGAGTCTCTCAATAAGTATAGTATCTATATGCTCTGGATTTATGCTCGATAGATATTTCTCAAGTAACTGTTGCTTTTCCTCAGACTCTGAGTTACTATTCCCCATATGTTTTTTCAGAACCTCAACAACTCCATCTTGGTTTGCTATTTGAGCATAATCAAGTGCAATACTCCCATCTTTGGCACACAAATAGCAATCTACACCATATGACAGAAGCATGCAAACATCCCCAACTCGACCTTTTCCAGAGAAAATCATCAAAGGTGAAGCACCAGTAATAGAATGCTGGTAATTTAATATTTTTGAGGTAGCCTTGGTGGAAACTAGTTCAAGCAAGGGGTCAAACTCATCACTAGACCATGCAAGTTCAATGGCTTCATCCAATGCAGTCCTATAGTCTTCATTCAATTCAGTGTCCTCCATGGGCCCAGAGAGGTCTGTGGGGTAGAGATGATTGTCTTCTGCTGAACTTAGTATAGCAAGAACATCTTCTAAGTAAAATGTTTTAACCTAAAATAAGAATAAGAAAATGTTTAGGGTGACAAAGGTTCACAGTAGTTGGTCAAGAAGAATGGTAACAGTAAGATACTGATTTGAGGGGCAAAAATATTACTGGATAAGTGAAACCAGGAACACGAATGATTGGGCAGCCACCAAAATATTGGGAGAAATGGTCTGCATCGAGTGTAGCACTCATGAGTATCTGCAGATGGGAAAATAAGTTGCTTCTTTATACTTAGAAAAAAAATGAAAAAATGAAAAATAAAAACTGTTTTTCAAATACCTTATGCATCAATCAATAAAAAGAATATATAACAGGAATAAAATCAACAGAGAAGGATGGAAGCTAACCAGACGCAGGTGAGGACATGATGGTAGCAGGTCTCTGCAGAAAGGTTGAACACAAAAAGAATTACAATTAGCCACCAAAAAAAGAAGGGTATGCATGATGAATCAATAAACTAAGCAGTGAAGCACGCATTCACCAGAGAAATTATGTAACAGACATACTAAATCATATGTCATTCTAAACAAATAAATAAATATAGAATATGCTAGTGTACGGCATGCTATTAATTGCAGGGAGTATGCAACAGTGCTCAGAAATTCCCGAATAATATACAAACCATGTACAGCAGCAATCAGAAGTTTATCAAGTAAAAACGGAAATGATATGCCTCAATCATATCACTATTTAAGCTCATAGATTCATAGGCCCCTGTCATGGATTTTCAAGGATCCCAAACGGTCTGACTCATATTAGACAGTGTTATGCCATCCATGTCTGCCAAATAAACAGACAAACCAGCTAAATAACATAAACACATCCTTAAAAAAAAAAAATCCTTTTCTTAGATGGCAAAAGATTTTATTAAGAAGGAGAGGGGGCAAGGGACACAACAAACAGAAGAGACGTGCCTCAGAGCCAGTACAAAAGAGAAACTAAAAAGAATAATTCGACTATAAAAGATTGGGGTTCATCAATGAACACCCAAATTTCAAATGAATTATGAACTCACATCACACGAAGACAGCAAGTCTTCTAAGTCAAATGATAAATCTGTACACAATTTGCTTAGAAAAATACCTAATATTGATTATGATAGCTGTACAGGATGCAGGAATAAATAAATAAATAACTTACAGCCCTGACATACATGATGTATAGGCAAATAATGAGAGTAGCCGCTTTTTTAGATACCTGAGAATAGCGAGCATAAAATCCGCAAAACGGTCTCGCTCATGAATTTCATCCTAATGAACAAAGACAAATATGACAAACAGAGATTAACAAATACATGGAGTCAACAAAAGTAAGGAAGCATACATGCCAAACGATTAAGGATACATGGACAAGAAATTCCAGGGCAAGAATTCAATCACTGCATTATAAATGGATTGGCATTTGACGAAAGGCTTACAGACATAAGTTAAACATATAACCGTCTAAAGGTCATGATAGCATGCAAGTATTAGTTGCCTTGGCACTATGATCACTGTTAAATTTGAGTGATTCTCCACACTAATACATGTTTCATGACCTGATACTTGTTCATGATACTTGTTCACAAGTCGTCTCTAGGCAGAAATATTTTGGGAATGCATGTAGAGGAGCTTTTCAAATAATGCACAGAAAATGGACCTCTATCACATTCAAAATCAACCAGAACTATGGCCTATCTCGACCTTTAATATAGATTCACACACTTTAGAAAACAGAACTGAGCCACAACTTCCCTTTACGACAGATTTACGAGCCATTACAATCTAACTTAAAGCTGTCTCTTATGTTGAACCTCTTGTGAGGTCACTGATGTGCTCCAACTGTTAGTAATAAAGCCAAGAAAGCTTATATGAAAATAAAAACTGTAGACCACTAATGTTTTTTAATATTTTGAGGACTAGATGTACACAATTGAGTAATATCCAACTAAGTGTTGAAAACTTTAACTGGAAAAATAACATTTCAATGAAACAGGAGAGATCAGATACTTTTACACACCCTATAAATAACAATCCATAATAGGTCAAAACTTGGGACAAGCAAAATTCCAGAGCCACAATTTGATCCTCAAGTATCTCATCAAAGAGTTTATTTATATTAACAGGCCCTTTAGTAATGTAGAGTATGCATACAATGTTTTATTAATGAAAGTCAATTTAAAAATGCCACGCTAACAAACTATTTGAGGGTTTTTTGTCATACATATAGAATAACAGACAAACTATTTGAGGGTTTTTTGTCATACATATAGAATAACAGAACATGGTGCGTTAGGAAGAGTTAAAAAATTCAAGATCTAAGGATACAAATGTCGGGCCACCTAGCCTCAAAGGGGATAAATTGTTGCACAGCGTAGAGAACAACATATTCACACCACATTTTGATTTCCAATACCATTCAAAAACACATCTTAATCTCTTCTATGTACAGTTATTTTACCCCCAAATTATAACTATTAACAGTATCCTGTAAATTTCATCAGTCCTTTTTCTATTATGTTTTAACTGCACCAAGATTTTATTTGGAAAAAAAAGTGCTAATTATGTAAAAGAACACTAACAAGTATAAAAATAATAATAATGATTATGATGATGATAATAATAATAATAATCGATTAACAAATAGAAAACATAGAGTAACACTTTATCATCAGATTTATTAAATACCTCATCAAATGACTGAAAGATCACATAACTTTTAAACATTATTTATGCAAGTAAATCAATTACCACAATGATATGTGTTATTCCAAAATTGATATCCTTCAATGACTTATTTTCAGCTTTTGACTTGGATATAACTCCCCCAATGTCAATCAGCATTCTCAGAAGAACACCATTTGTGCAAAACATTATGGACGACTGCTTCCCACCTTTAGATTCCAATCGTATCTGAAAAAGTTCAATGCAATTTTTAAAGACCAATAATATATATATGAATTCTCAGTAACAACAATTTTATTTCAGAAAAGCAATCTGAATCATGTACTGGAAAGAAGCTAAACTTGTAAAAGAATATTCAATAAGAACATACCTTGTAACCAACACTGTCTCCAACACTTTCTCCTCTTTCATATGAGATTCTCTCAGCAACTGCTCATGAAATATCAAAATACATAAGCAATGTAGGAATGAAGTAAATCGATGATTCAAAGAAAATTATTGTAAGAAATAACCTGATATTGCTGATATTCTTCGGGGCTGGGTACAAACAATCTTACACACTTCACCTTTACTCCACAGGTGATCCAGAAGAAATTGGGGTACCTGGATCAGAACAACAAAAAAATTTAGACAAAAAGAAGAGAGTGCTGCTATCAAAGATGAATGAAATAGGTGGATGTGTTTTGCCAGGCAGGGAGCTACCCTACAATCGCTGGTTGTAAGGGACGTGCTCCCACAAATTTTGTAATTTTCTTCTGCTTTATTAATACATCTTCTTCAAAAAAAAAAAAATGTACAGTACATATGAAAGAAAACTCATGAATAGAAGAAAGCAAGAGACACTTTGGTCAAAACACAACTAAATATCTTGTACCTCAACTATCTATGCCATAATGATAGTAAATCCTTAATTGACCCATTACTTTCAGTGCCCTTGCATTTCTGGATTTCCTCTTAAAGACGTAATTTTTTGGCAATTCTTAATTCTGGACCCCAAATTTTGTCTTTGAATTTTTCAGGTAAATAAGAGGAATAAAAAGAACAATTAATCAAGCACCATAGCTCAAGAAATTGAAGAAAATGCTGACACATAAATTTCGTTGCTTTGGTGCTTACAATTGTTCAATTTACTCCATTCCATTATAGTTTGCATGCTTTTTCTGGGTTTAGTTCTCACATACAAAAACTTCATTTGTCTATATGACTTGAGGTAGCAGTTAAATATCATACTATTCCAGAAAAGCTGATAAGAAAGAGGTGGAACAAACATAAGCTTCAAACTTATAAACCAATTCCAAGGAGTGAATAGAAAAAGAAAAATTGACTGGCATTTTAAAATGACCACAGGATTTGAAGTGATTTAAGGTAACCTGTGTATCATACTATTCCAGAAATAATATATATAAATAAATAAGAGGAGCGGAGAGTGAAGAAGTATGTCATTGTGCAAAGTTGTTCATAAATAAACACTTACCATTGACATGTGGAAAAAAAATTTTAAAATAAAAAATAAAAAGAAAAGAAGACATCAACCTAAGACTTATAAACTGATTCTAAAAGGCAGAGAGAAATAGTTATTTGAGGTCAACCAAAAGTTCAGCAGATTTGTGCATTGGAAAAGTGATAAGGTACAGGAGAAATCAATTAACCCACACTATTGTGCTTCAAATCCATAACTGCCAACATCCACAACACACAGGGAGCTTTGATTGCATTTTTAAAGAAAAATGCACATAATTCTCCACCAAAGATGGATATTTGGATGAAGTCCTATATCTTCTAAGATTCATAACTAAATTTATAACACACCGTACTCGAAAGTCATACAAGCTGGAGGAAGGCATCCTCAACCGTAACAGAAAAATCTATGTTACAACTAGGTGTACATCTCTTTCTATGACATATTTATTTTAAATACTCTATGACTAAAAACCAGAAAGGTTTCACAGCATACAAGTAACATGCGATGACATAAATTTTGCAGGTATAAGAATACACGTTACAAAAGATAAAGCTAGCTACCTGTGTAGTTTTCCCACATCCTGTCTCACCAGTTATTAAAAGAACCTGTCATGGAAACAACAATATGAGAATTCCAATTATAACGAACAGAGGGTGAAAAAACTCAAGTTGACCTCAAGTAAAACATATATATGACAAACATAACCTGGTTAGATTCTGCAGCTGACGTGATGACATCCTTGAAGGATGCTATGGGGAGTCTAGCTTGTTCTTGGGCAGTCTGCACTCAGAAACCAATACTTGTGTAAATCTCTATACAATGAGAAAAAGGTTCAACTAAGCATAAGATTTTAGGGCAAAGGCAATCTACAAGTACAAAAAATACAAACAAAAAAAAAGTCCAAAATTGACACCAAACAGGGTAAGAAAAATACCTGTCTTAACTGAGGGTCCTTATTCACTCTTGAAGTTAGTGATTCCAATTTTTTTGCAATTTCCTCCTTGGTCATAGAAGGTTTAGAGAAGCTACTATCATTCTTAGTACCTATTTTACTAACTTTCCGACTAAGATTACTACGGGTTTCCTCACTAAGCTCCCCATCAACAGGAGGATAATGAATAAATAAATCACGTAAAACTTCCATTGATGCTTCTGAAAATGCTAAATAACTGACATCCTCCTTCTCTTTTCTCCGTGGATCCTGCTTCATTTTATTTTTATAAACAGATACACATCTATTGTTTCCACGCCTGCAGAGAAGCCAAGATAAAAATTATTTATAAACATAAATATTAGTACCAGGAACAAAAAGATGAATATAAGTACTGGACATCATAGATTATTTTCATAGTAGCAAAATAAATAAGTTTACAAAACCTTAGATGATATATTAGCACAACAAAATTTACACCCACCCAGAGCTTTTTGACTCCATGCCCATCTTTTTGCAAATCTCATGCACCACAGCTCTCTCAGGATTAGATAATGTAGATTCAAAGGTGAGCACTGCAAGACAATGTAAAAATTAAGTTACATTAATGAGGGAGTAATCCATAACTATAACAAAAAAAAAAAAAAAAAAAAAATGATTATCTTTCAAACAATTAGAGAATTGGCCCTTCATAAAGAAAGGACCATAAAGAATTCAATGAATTCCTCCAAGATCATCATAATGGTGATCATACAGGCAATAAGTGAGGATCCATACTCATATACGTCTTCAGTGAACTTTAGAACCAATATTAGCCAATCTAAGTTGCATATTCATTATGAACAAGAATTCTACACTCATGAACTTCATATACCAAATGTAGCACAAAGTAAAAGAAACCTTCTAAGCCACACTGACCTCACTATTGATACCCTATAAAGTCTATACATATCCCTTGAACACAGAAATAAAGTTGCAAAAATTTGAAGTATTGCTAAAGACTATCCATGTAGTGGCTCCATGGTTGTAAAGGTTTAACTTTTTTTTAAATGAGTAAAGCTTTAACTTGATAACCAAAAAGTCCACAAGTCCATAATTCTAGAACTTTTACAGCTTGCATCCTGAAACTCAATAAACCTCCATATGGAGAAGTAATTTAGTTTAAATATTAACTTATCATGAAAAGAAATTTTCAAAAAAATAAAAATAAAACTTAAACTTTAAGAGAAGAATAACCACAGGGAAGCACCCCAAAGGCATTAAACATTGAATTAACCAAGGTTAGAAATAATCACAAGAAGAAATCCAAGTAGCCAAAGTCGGACAGGTTTTTAAACATTCTTCACTTGTCCTCAAACCACCCCTATAAAATACTTAAAACATGGAAACAAAAATACAAAATATGATTAAAGAGAAAAGGCACCATTAAACCAGTACAGGACAACATTATAGACAAAAATCTACACAATAGCACGGAAACCAACAGAGGAGACAAAGTCTACTTCTTAAACAACCTACAAGGAACTTTAATAGAAGGAGAGAGCGAGTGCGTGAATGAATGAGAAAAAGAGAGAGAAGGAGAGAGAGATGTTAGAGAAGACGTGAGTTTGAGTCAGAAGAGTATAGGTCAAAGGGACAAAAAGGGCATTTCAGATTTCTTTATTTATGGGCTTGACATGTGGAACACTCAAAGAAATTAAATCCCCCCTTTTTCCCATATATCTTCTCCCGAAGACTTACTGTAACATTCTGATTTTACAGAGAAACAGAAAATAAACGCTTCGAGATAGAAGCTCTTTGAAACACCGATACAGAGAGAAGAAGCCTTTTTTTTCTCCCGCCGCGACGTTGCTGCCGCAACAGAGATTTTTTTCTTTACCGTCATGTGCTGCTACAACGCTGTCGATTCTCTTCAGTTGGGCGTCTCCAACCATATAATAGAGAGAGAGAGAGAGAGAGAGAGAGAGAGAGAGAGAGAGAGAGAGAGAGCAGAGAAGAGAAAGAGTGTTGTATCCTCAGTGTAGAGGGAGAGAGCAAAGGGGAGAGAAGAATCGCCTCGGTAGAGGCTTTGTCTGGTTTGTTTTGTTTCTGACCGGTGTTGTTTGGGTGTCCGCGAGTCTCAGGAATCTTCATACAGGTTTCACTGTTTCTTTACAGATTTGTATTTCTTGTTATCTGTAGTGGTAGATTGATTTATGGATTTGTAAGATGAGAATGTTGTAAACATTGTGAACATATTTTCCCTATGATGAAATATCTGCAGCAGTTGTGGACTTAGCTATATTTGGACGAACCACATTAAAATTTGTGTACTGTCTTTTTTGCTTCCTAGGTAATCTGTCTGTATTTTTTTCCCAACAAGTGGTATCAGAGCAAGGTTGTACAGAAAGTCAGATTTGAGTGGGATCAATGGCCGCAGATGAAGGGAAGGTAAAAAATTGAAAAGTTCGATGGGGCGGACTTTGGTTTCTGGAAAATGCAGATAGAGGATTATCTGTATCGAAAAAATGTATACCTACCGCTTGAAGGAGTGAAGCCAGACAGTATGAAGGATGAAGAGTGGAAACTCCTCGACAGAAAAACCCTTGGAGTTATCCGACTATCGTTATCCCGCAATGTTGCATTTAGTATAGCAAAAGAGAAGACCACAACAGGTCTCATGAAGGCTCTTGCCAGTATGTACGAGAAGTCGTCAGCCTCAAATAAGGTGCATTTGATGAGGCAACTGTTCAATTTGCGGATGACAGAAGGAGCATCAGCAACTCAACATATCAACGAACTCAATATCATTACAACCCAATTGAGTTCAGTTGAAATTGAATTCGACGATGAGGTACATGCATTGATACTTTTGTCTTCCCTGCCAGAAAGCTGGAATGCCACTGTTACAGCAGTGAGTAGCTCATCAGGAAGCAATAAGTTAAAATTCAATGATGTTCGTGATCTAGTTCTCAATGAAGAAATCAGAAGAAAATCGTCGGGTGAAGGGTCGACTTCTTCAGCATTGTCTACAGAGGCAAGAGGAAGAACTAGAGGAAATAGACCTGGAAGGTCAACTCATCGAGGCAGTTCTCAGAATAGAAGGTCTCAATCAAAAAATCCAAACAGATCTCAGAACTCAAGTGTCAAGTGCTGGAACTGCGGGAAAATCGGGCACTACCAAAATCAGTGTAATAGTGCACCGAAGGATCAGGAGGCGAAGGTAGAAGCAAATGTTGCTTCCACCTCAGGGAATGATGCTGCATTGATTTGCTCTCTGGAGAGCAAGGAGGAGTCTTGGGTGTTAGACACTGGAGCATCGTTCCATGCTACCTCGCGGAAAGAACTCTTCGAGAAATATGTGTCCAAAAACCTTGGTAAAGGTATACCTCGCTGATGATCAACCGTGCGATATTATAGGCAAAAAATGTCAGGCACATTCCCGACCTGAGAAAGAACTTAATCTCAATAGGGCAGTTAGTCAGTGAAGGCTACACCACGACCTTCCATGGTGATGATTGGAAGATTGCAAATGGTGCATTGGTGGTTGCACGAGGAAAGAAGAGTGGTACTCTCTACATGACAGCAAAATCATGTTGTACCATTGCAGCTGCAGCAAGTAACCAAGGTTCCAGCCTGTGGCACCAGAGCCTTAGCCACATGAGTGAGAAAGGAATGAAGATTATGCATTCCATGGGGAAACTATTAGAGCTACAATCAGTAGAAATTGATATGTGCGAGGATTGCATATTTGGAAAGCAGGTTAGCTTTCAGACACATGGCAGAACTCCGAAGAAGGAAAGGCTAGAGCTCATTCATTCTGATGTTTGGGGGCCAACAACTGTTTCATCCATTCGTGGAAAACACTACTTCGTGACATTCATCGATGATCATTCACGGAAGGTATGGGTTTACTTTCTATGTCACAAGTCTGAAGTGTTTGATACCTCCAGAAGATGGAAAGCCATGGTTGAAAATGACACAAGACTTAAAGATCAAAAAGCTGAGAACTGATAATGGTGGTGAATATGAAGACACCAGATTCAAGAAGTTCTGTTATGATCATGGGATCCGCATGGAGAGAACCGTGCCAGGTACGCCTCAGCACAATGGTGTAGCTGTTATGAACAGAACTTTGACTGAGAGAGCCAAAAGTATGCGTATGCAGTCAGGCCTACCAAAGCAATTTTGGGCAAAAGCAGTCAACACAGCAGCTTATTTGATCAACCGAGGTCCATCAGTTCCACTAGAGTACAGAATACCAGAAGAAGTATGGAGCGGAAAAGAAGTAAGACGTAAGACTCTCACACCTTAAAGTTTTCGGTAGTATGGCGTATGTGCATATCAGTGATCAAGGCAGGAATAAGCTTGATCCCAAATCCAAGAAATGTATCTTCCTCGGTTATGGTGAGAATGAGTTTGGATACCTCATATGGGATGATGAAAACAAAAAGGTGATCCGCAGTAGAGATGTGATTTTCAGTGAAAGGGTTGATATACAAGGACAGACATACGGCAGATGACAGCAACTCAGTAGAGAGTGGGCCAGTATATGCAGAAGTGGATGATGTCCCAGATGATTCAGTAGCAAGCCCTCAGCCAGAAGAATCTGTTGAACAGAATAGTGCACAACAGTCCGACACATCACAGTCCCCTGTTCCAGCTTCTATATTGAGAAGATCTTGTTGACCTCATGTGCCTAACAGGAGATACATCAATTATCTACTGTTGATTGATGGAGGAGAACTTGAATGCTATGAAGAGGCATGTCAGACTGAAGATGCTAGCAAGTGGGAGTTTGCTATGAAAGATGAGATGAATTCTCTAATCTCCAACAAGACATGGGAACTAGTTGAGTTACCCATAGGGAATAAGGCCCTTCATAAAAAATGGGTGTATTATTTCAAAGCCTCTGGGGGGATAAGACAATGTGACCCTTTATCTCCATTCATTTTTACTCTCGTTGGGGAATACCTTACCTCTATGATCCGTTTTGCAAAACATTCGGGTTGGCTAAATCCTGTTTTTGCTGATCCGAGCCATGACGTTCCCATTTTACAATATGCTGATGATACTATCCTTTTCGGAGAAGGGTCCATGAGACAAGTTAAACACATGAAAGTTGTATTGAACATCTTTGAATTGACCACTGGTCAAAAGATTAGTTGGGATAAAACTTCAATTTTTGGATTTAACATTGAATCCTCCATTCTCGATTCGATGGCGAATTATCTGGGTTGTAAGGTTGCGTCTTTTCCAAACACATATCTGGGCTTGCCTTTGACTCCACTATTGCCTACAAGGAACTCCTGGTTCCCGGTTGTTGAGCGTCTCGCTTCATGGAAAGGGAAATTTTTATCCGAAGCTGGTAAGTTGGTTCTCATCAAATCTTGCCTACACGGTATTTCTTCCTATTTTTTATCCTTGTATCATTATCCTGCATCTATTCAGGATAGAATAGAGGATTTAAAAAGAAGATTCTTATGGGATGGGCCAAATGGGGAAAAAAAGTTTAGTCTAGTAAATTGGGAAGATGTTTGTAAGCCAATTATAATGGGGGGACTCGGGATTTGGGACATTGCTACCACAAACAAGGCACTGCACATGAAGTGGATCTGGAAATACAACATGCAACCCAATCTGCTGTGGCATAGAATGATTAAAATGAAGTCCGAAACAGTTCATGGCTGGTGGATGGACGAGGGAAGGTTTTATAAGTTATCTCCTGTTTGGAAGAAAATTGCCAAATTTTTACCAACTTTCAAGTCTGTCGTCAAATGCTACATCGGGTGCGGAAAAGAAACTCTATTCTGGACGGATTGGTGTATAGGCTCAAGTTGTTTGAAGGATAGTCATCAACGTCTTTATCAATTATCAAGATCTCATAGCACAATGGTTTCTGACCATCGGCAGCCTTCGAGTGGCTGGAATCTACATCTAAGGCGAGCATTGAATGATTCTGAAGCACTAGAAGCCACTAGCCTGGTCAAATTGCTCTCAAAAGTGACATTAAAAAGCTCTACTGACACACTCATCTGGACACCGAACAAACAAGGTATGTTCACCTCTGCTTCTGCGTACCGCCATATGATTTCATATCCGATTCCCCAAGCAACACATCCTGCTGCCTTTGCATGGTCGCTACCTACTCCTCCTCAAGTTAAGTTCTTTATCTGGACGATATACCGCAAGAAAATCTCAACCTCTGGCGCTTTACAAAGACGTGGCACTAATGTTCCAAACCCAAAATGCCCGTTTTGTAATTCATCTCCTGAAACAGTAGATCACACGCTTCTGCACTGTGCATATGCTCATAAGATCTGGACCGAATTGATGGATAAAATCAGTATATCATACTGCCCATCTCAAGATTTACATAACTCCATCCTAACTTTGGTTAGCTCACATCTCCCAAAATTGGAAAAAATTTTAATCTCTTGCTGTGTTGGACACATTGCATGGAATTTATGGAAAGAAATAAATAATCGAAAATTCAATCAGAAAGCTCTCCCACGGAAAATTCTTTGTGATTTGATTATCGGTCAAGTAACCTGTTGGGTTCTCCAACGCAAAGAATTCTACAACTTGAAAGGGACAAACATGCGAGGAAATTGGCGAATTGTTGCAGGTATGTCTAAACTAGCAAGAGCCCCTGAAATGGTTGAATGGTCCAAATCCCCTCCTGGGCACTTAAAACTAAATTTTGATGGAAGTGCTCTTAGATGTCCGGGACCGGCTAGTTTTGGCGGAGTTATTCACGATGAACAAGCCAATCTTATCTTCACATATGCGGGTCCAATTGGTGTATCTGACTCTACTAGCGCAGAATTACATGGGTTGTACAACGGTCTGAAACTTTTCAAACAACAAAAGGAAGGTGCTCTCTTATTTGAAGGAGATTCTCAAGTCATTATCAATTGGTGCATAAAGTCATTCAAACCTCCTTGGCGTCATTGGGAGTTATTTGAGGAAATCTGTAAGTTAATTTCTGTTTTACATTGTACTTGGAAACATGTTCCAAGATCAGCTAATCACTTAGCCGATGCTCAAGCTAAAAAAGGAGTTTCCCTCCAACACCTTATTGTGGAGGAAATGCCACTTTAGCTTTAAGGGTTGTAACATTTTTTCTTCAGTATTACATTCACACTTACTTCTCAAAAAAAACAAATGGGTGTATCGGGTGAAAGAGGAGTACGATGGCTCTAAGAGATACAAAGCCCGATTGGTTGTCAAAGGATTCCAACAGAAAGAAGGAATCGATTACAATGACATCTTCTCTCCCGTTGTGAAGCTCACTACTATCAGAACAATGTTGAGTATTGTTGCCACTAAAGATCTCTATCTAGAGCAGTTAAATGTGAAAACTGCATTTCTTCACGGAGACTTGGATGAGGAGTTATATACACATCAACCAGAAGGTTTCTCAAAAAAGGAGAAAGAGAATATGGTGTGCAAACTCCAAAAGAGTTTGTATGGTTTGAAACAGGCCTCAAGACAGTGGTACAGATCATTTGATAGTTTCATACATAAGAAAAGTTTCCAGAAATGTAATGCCGATCATTGTTGCTACTTCAAAAGGTACGCGTCCAGTTATATCATTTTGCTACTTTATGTCAATGATATGTTAGTAGCTGGCTCAGATATGGATGAGATCAGAAGTTTGAAGAGGCAATTGTCAAAAGAATTTGACATGAAAAACTTGGGTCCAACAAAGAAGATTATCGGAATGCAAATCACAAGAGATAAGCCAAGTGGAGTCTTGCAGTTATCTCAAGCAGAGTACATCAATCGTGTTTTGCAGAGATTCAACATGAGCAATGCCAAGCCAGTTGGCACACCCTTGGAAAAACACTTATGTCTATCCAAGGATCAGTCCCCTCACACAGAAGAAAAGAGAGAACTTATGGATAAGGTTTCCTATGCCTCAGCCATTGGCAGTTTGATGTATGCAATGGTTTGTACAAGACCAGATATTGGCCATGCAGTGGGAGTTGTTAGCAAATTTATGTCAAACCCAGGTGAGACCCACTGGAAGGCAGTAAAGTGGATCTTGAGATATCTACGAGGCACCACAGATAAGTGTTTGTACTTTGGCAAAGGTGAATTGAAAGTGCAAGGGTACGTACATGCAGATTTTGCAGGAGAAGTTGATCATCAGAGAAGCACCACTGGTTATGTATTTACCGTGGGCACAACAGCTATTAGTTGGATGTTGCAAATACAGAAGATTGTTGCATTATTCTCCACTGAGGTTGAATATATAACAATAACAAAAGCCAGTAAAGAGATGATATGGCTTCAAGGATTGTTAACCGAGCTAGAATTCAAACAAAGGATGAATGCTTTGTACAGTGACAGTCAGAGTGCGATACATCTGGCAAAGAATTTTGCATTTCATTCTAGAACCAAGCACATTAGTCTACGTTATCATTTCATCAGATCTTTGTTAGAGGATGAGGTGCTAACGCTGAAGAAGATCCAAAGTAACAGAAATCCTGCGGACATGCTAACAAACCGGTGACTATTGATAAACTGAAGCTATGTTCAGCTTCAGTTGGCCTGCAAAAATGAAGAGACAAAGAAAGAGCTGCTGCATTGACATGTGTGAAGACAGATTGATATCAGTCTTCAAGTGGGAGATTGTTAGAGAAGACGTGGGTTTGAGTCAGAATAGTATAGGTCAAAGGGACAGAAAGGGCATTTCAGATTTCTTTATTTATGGGTTTGACGTGTGGAACACTCAAAGAAATTAAATCCCCCCTTTTTCCCATATATCTTCTTCCGGAGACTTACTGTAACGTTCTGATTTTTACAGAGAAACAGAAAATAGACGCTTCGAGATAGAAGCTCTTTGAAACACCGATACAGAGAGAAGAAGCTTTTTTTTTCTCCCGCCGCAACAGAAATTTTTTTCTTTACGTCGTGTGCTGCTCCGATGCTGCTGATTCTCTTCAGTTGGGCGTCTCCAACCTCATAATAGAGAGAAAGAGAGACAGAGAGAGAGAGAGAGAGCAGAGAAGAGAAAGAGCGTTGTATCCTCAGTTTAGAGGGTGAGAGCAGAGGAGAGAAAGAAGAATCGCCTCGGTAGAGGCTTTGTCTGGTTTGTTTTGTTTCTGACCGGTGCTGTTTGGGCATCGGCGAGTCTCAGGAATCTTCATACAGGTTTCACTATTTCTTGTTATCTACAATGGTAGATTGATTTATGGATTTATAAGATGTGGGAACATATTTTCCCTACGATGAAATATCTGCAACAGCTGTGGACGTAGCCATATTTGGGCGAACCACGTTAAAATCTGTGTACTGTCTTTTCTGCTGCCTAGGTAATCTTTCTGTTATTATCCTAACAAGAGAGGGAGAGAGAGAGAGAGAGCAGAAGAAGAAGAAGATGCAGAAGAAGAAGCAAATAAATGAAACAGTGCAGGTTCATATATTAACATTAAAAGCCTGAAGAACTATAATGAAAGAGAAAAAATAAGATGAAAAAGAAGAGTATCCGACCTTCAGCATCTCCTGCACGGAACTTTTCCAGACGTTTAGAGATTTGAATGCGTACGGTTTCAGAGACATTTAGGCTTTTTTCTTGGAGACCCATTCCCATCTTCTGTCGCCTCCCCATAATCTGCTTCTTTCCTGACAGGAAGAAGTCGAGCTTCGAAATTTTGATTCTCGTTCGTCACCTACACGTATCAGTTTTCTTGCTTTACGAGACAACAAACCTGGAATGGTTATCCTCGCCCTACGCTAAGCAAACATACACGAGTTTATGCCTTCGGATATGCCAAGGTCGCTCAAACAAAATTTTCAACACCTTGCCAAATGATAAGGGCGGCGCAGGTTCGGGGAGCCTTTAATGTATCCCGAACCCGTAACGCACGCACCACTTCAGGTGAAAAACAGCAAAATTAAATAATAAAAATAACAACAAAATATATAGCATCCACGAACAGAAATTCATCGATTACAAATTTCAAGAACAAATCATAACTTGAAATAATTAATATAAAATTTAAACATTCCTAACAACAATATATATTATATACGATCTCGAACCTTAATTTTCCGCGTTTCTCCTTCAATATTTTACACCAATCCAAACTTCAGATGCCCGTTTCGTGAGTTGAAGAAACGATAGGCCTGTGAATGAAGGCTTCGGCAGTGTAGATAAACGAAGACCAGCCGACGAGTAATGGACTGAAGTAGGTATCGCAGAAGACGCCCTTTGATTGAGCTCGCGGCAGAGGAAGCTGAGGGAGGGGATTGCCGGTTTAGACGATCTGAGAAATGGGACAAAAAGAAGCGGGAGAAGATCGATTTAGGGTTTTGATCATGAGATTGTTTGTCTTTACTGTTATACTCTTAAATATATAAAGAATTTAATTTAATCTACATTATTTGAGCCGTCTTTTTAATGTAAATAAATTGCTCGAGCCTCAAATGTTAAAAGATAGTTGTAGAGTGAAAATAGGGACATTTTTATACCAACGAGTATGGATAATAAATAAAATATTAATTATTGATTTAACACCATTAAATAAAAACCTGTAAATTGACTAAATTCTAATCTACCTAATTTAGTTACACAAAACTTAGTCATTGGACTAAAATTTAATAGCTTTGTGTCCTTTATAGCATTTAGTCCCTTATCTTATCAGGTAAGGATTTAAAAAAAAAAATTAATTAGTATGTGTTAAATACTTAACCAATATTACCAAAAAGACATTCAACCTAGGACCATAACACACCCTTAGAGAAAGAGTTTGCCCTCAAACTCTTACGAGTTGACGTTCAAAACGACCCACTCTAGTGACACCATTAGGTTGCTCGAACTCACACCGTAAGTAGTGGTTCTGATACCAAATTTTTAGCCAATACATACTAATCTGATAAGTTATGTTAAACCAAATACTCAACCCAAGACCATAACAGTATGATTGTATTACTTTGTAACCCCCATTTTTAAAGATAATATATCAAGTTTTATTTATTTTTACTTTAAATAATTTAACAAAGAAAATCTTGATATCTATTATATACACATAAAACGACTATCCACTTTTCCATCAAATTTTATCTAAAAATTTTAAAAATTTCTCCAATTATAGAAGTTTTGGTTTCATTTACTTTTAAAAAACTACACATAAGCTAAATTTCTTATATTTAATATTTATTTTATATTTTTAGTATTTTATTTTAGACATTAAATTATTATTTATTACTTAATTTTACATTTGTTAGTATTATCTTTAAGATATTAAGAAAATTATTTATTCATTTAAAATTTAAATGTGATATTAAAATAAACCCCAATATATGCACCAATATACCGAATATACAAAAAATAAAAATAAAAATAAAATTTTTATTCCTTCTATTTATACACTGTTCTCACTGGGGTCAGGTTTGCAACGTCAGCAGATTGATCAGTCGGCAGCCCCTTGATGACGACAAGCTGTACCCAAAGCAGTTCAGTGGTCCCCGATGAATCAATACTCCGCGTGTCACGCTTGCATTACCTCAGCCATTTAAAAAGTCCGACAGAAAAGCCTCCCCGTCCCTTCCGGAAGCAAATTAGAAGATTTGTTCTGTCAGTTGCAACCTATAAAAACAGGGTCCACATTACACTTTATTATTCCTTCCAAATTGCTGAATCCAATGGTTCTCTTACATCGTGAATTACAATCTGGTCACCTTGATCTGACGATCACGATCATCTCATCTAGTCAATAATGTCACCGCAAATTTAGCTAGACCAACTTATTGTTTTATTAAAGACGTACATCTAGAGCAATATTTTACGAACCCCTCCATGTGGGCAGAAATCAGATCTGAACCGCTCAATAGGATCAAAGTTTGGTGGAAGCAATCAACGACTGAGATTGTCGATAGTTTCTAGAGAAGGAAAAAGGCAGGGATTCCCGTGAGAGGCAGATGTGGAGGGGTAAGTAGGGAGTACTTGGTTTTAAAAAGACGTACTTCTGCAACTGATTTTCGGTATTCCACGAGGACCATGACCAGGCTTTTTCTCGAGCTTCTTGCTGCCGAATTCGGAGCCACCGAGGCAAAGGCAGGTTAATTTTGTTCCGATTTATGTTTTTTTTAGATTCAAGGCTGTGTTTGTCGGGCCCTTTTTTCGCGTTTCTTTTCGTGTTTTTCAGCCGCTGTCAGCGCGCTCTGATTGCGGATCGGTTTTTTGGTTTTGTTTTGTCTCTTGTCTTGTTTGAGTGTTTTCTTTTGTTCTTCGATTCTAATCTTCATTCTGGATTTGGTTTTTGTGGAATTTTTCCCCTGCTGCTTGTGTAGTTTGGCGCAGAGAAATTATGATGCTTGGTTTGGTGGCTGCAAGAGGTTTTGTATTGCGAGTTTCTTATCTCTGTATTTGACGTCTGTGTTTGTAATCGTGCCCGTTGTTTCTGTGTATTTGACTGATTTTGCGGTGGTGTTTTAGTTGTCTTGCAAATGCTTATCCTCGTTGGAGTGCTGTTCACGTTTTGCGCTGTTTAAGTTCACGGACTAATTTCTCTGTCTTTTCGTTTTTATTACTTTATTCTTTTGATTTGTATGTTTCATTTGTTTGTTCTCATTGCTTCTAAGTCTTCTATGGTTTGCTTGGTTCTGCATGCTGTAAATTTACCGTTGGAGTGGGTGCCCTTATCGTGTTTTGAGAAGTTTTGAGGTTGATTTTTTAATTTTCTTGGTTATGTTTATTTTTTCAAGGCAGTTTGCTTTTAGTTTGCGGAAATGATGTTGCGAAATGTCATTATAGGGTTTCAGGGTTTCCGTGCCGGAAGTCTCTTATGTGGGTTGCTTCTAGGTACAAATGGTGGACAGATTTTGTTTGGAACAGGTTACAAGTGAGAGTTGTTCACGGTCTGTTTTTTCTTCCTTTTCTAAATGAGTGTCGATTAGAGAGAGAGGTGATTTAGTCACTTGCGTTTTGCAAAGGTTGGAAATGAGCAATTTTATGGGTTTTAATCTTTCTCTCATTCGGTGGTGCTATTTGTATTTCTTCATTCTCTCTCTCTCTCTCTCTCTCTTTTCTTTCATTTCGCTCAATTGACCTTTGGATTGGTAGTCATGCTGCAACGTGAAGAAGCATTTCGATCTCTCTGATTTCTATTATGTAGTCTTGTAGGTTCGGATTGTAAGTCAATTATCTTTCATGGTTTGAGTCGCAATATTATCGCAGGCGCCAATGTCAAAGTAACAAAAGGAGAGGGCTGTGAAAGAGCGATAGTAACGATTCGCAATGAACTGCAAGTGTTCTGGAAACTAGTTCAATAGATTCAGTAAACTGCAAGTTTCTTAGATTAATCGATCCTCACATGAACTCAATCTTCTTCAGATGCTATTGCCTGGTGTGTATCGTTTTAATCGTAAGGGCTCTTGTTCTGTATCCACTATCTAGAATTCTTACGTTCCAGGAAAAACCATGGGATTGGATTTATAGCCCTTCAATTTCAAATTCACAGCCCGAGATTAAAAAAGATAAGTTCTTGGAGGTTCCGCAGATTGTGTGGGGATTAAACAATCAAAAGATTGCATTCGCTAGGGCATGTTTAACTGCTCGAATGCTAAACAGGACACTCCTGATGCCTAGCTTGAGTGCATCTTTGTTTTATAAAGAGGTTGAACTCTTGGAGCCAATTGCATTTGAGAAGATTTTCCAATTCTATAGATTCAATATTCTCTGCAATGGTTTTGTTCAGCTGGGTCGTTATTCTGAGGTTTCCAACAAAACTGAGCCACTAGAGCTCAGAAAAGGAAGTGGCAGGAGGTGGACTGTAGAAAGGGACTTGGATCAATTAAAAGAGTTCAGCAAAACACCAATGAGTGAAAACGAGGTTATTCGGATTGTGGGGAAGAATCCTTTCCTTTGGCATGATCACTGGCCTGTGAAGGATTATGCAAAGATCTTTGAATGTCTGGTACTAGTCGATGAGATATCGAAGGAAGCAACAAGAGTTGTTTCTAAGATTCAACAGACGGGCAGCAAAGTGAAAACCAAATCCCAAACCCAGGAACAGAGTATTGATTCCATGAACTCTTCTGACATGCACACACCTTATATAGCTGTTCACATGAGGATAGAGAAGGATTGGATGATTCACTGTAAAAATCTTGAGCATAGGTCTAACATTAGCCAAATCTGCAGCAGTCAAAAGGAGATTATGGACAGGGTAGCTCACATTACAGGCCTGCAAAGACCTGTTATTGTTTATCTCGCAGTTGCTGATAGCCTTTTGGAGGATGAATCGGTGTTGAATGGCTGGGATGAAGGTTTGCTTCCCTATGAAAAGAAGAGACTTGGAGTTTGGGATGTATATAACAGGTTCCCTTATCTTATTAAATCTGCAATAGATTATGAAGTGTGTCTGAGGGCTGATATTTTTGTTGGTAATAGTTTCTCAACATTTTCTAGTCTTATAGTACTTGAGAGAACTCAGAAGTTGATGAGATTAGGCGCAAAGGATTCATGTGGGATGGATGTGAGATGGGGTTCTTATGCATACAATATCTTGGGAGAGTCTGGAGGTCCTCAGAGATGGACTACAGATATGTCTGCTTCTAACCTTCAAGCAATCAGTTATGGAACTAATGACATCTCATGCTGAATAGTTGTAGCTTCTCTTGGACTGGCTTGTGTTCCGTTTTTGTGAAGGAGGGTTTTCAGGATTTTGCCCTCTGATTACAATTATCAAGTTGCCAGAAAAGAAGATGCTATCAAATCTGAATATCCAGATAAACCCATGTATGCTCCTCTAGTGTTTGTACAAGGGATCATACATTTTCTTCTTTGACACAGATTTAAATTAGTTTGGAGGGATTGGTTCGCTGACAAACCTCAGCTCCTGGGAATAAGAACAGAGGAGGCCAGTCAGCTTCTTATTTTCAGAAAATGCAAATGCCACTGGGTACAAAAATTTTGTAAACATTTCTTCCACAGGTATCATACTACAATTTTTTTTTCAGAAATTATATTCATATAGCAGGGGAACTTGCTCGGACTACAATGTTACCAAATAATTACCCACGACCAGTCATTTTCCAGCTTGAAACATGCAGAAAACCTTCTGTTGCAGATTCAAAGTCCTCCCTCTCCTTCTGTGGCCAACTCTGTTTAATTCACAACTGGTTATGGCTAAGCAGGGAGTTCTTACAGCGCAACTGACTCTCATTTTCAATGGATCCTGTTTCACTGTATCAGAGCTTATTCATACTTGTAAATCACCTTTTCCCCACCTAACGCTCAAAATGAGTTTTGAGAACTATCATTCTTTAATTCTTGACAATTTATTCTGTTGGAGAATCGACAGGAAGGGGACTGGTACGAATCATGGATGTGAGATGTCTTTGGCTTTGGTCATACCGAAAGAGCCATGAGTCGTTGTTTGGTTTTCAAATTTAGTTTTTAATTTTCATAAAAAAGATATTTTTTTTATTTTTAACAGAGAAAAAAAGTACAGACATTAGATGACTAAAATTACTTTCAGAGTGTGACTGAAATCGTACATTAGATTGATAATCCACTCACATAGAGACTACACTCAATTGACCACAATAATCAAATTTAATCCTAAACTTACACCGACAAAGATATTTTGTAAAATGTTTAATGAAAGCTTTGAAAGCTTAATGAAATGTTTCAGATTGAACGATTTTGTGAAATTTAATCTTGTTTGACCAGCTGCAACGATGTAAAGCTCTTAAAATGGGGGACAGATGTAAAAATAAAGGATTCTCCCCAGGAAAGAAGATCCTCAGGTCAAGTGGTCATTCACTATGGATAATCTGTAGTTGAGAGTCTCTACATGTCTGAGGGAGATGAGCCTTCATGCCCCAGTTTTCCACAGTAATGGGAGAAAAGAGAACAAGAAGGTAACATAGAAAAAATTCAGCAGAACCAATGCGCTTTATGCATTGGCAATGTATGACTGAAACTGGCTGGAAAGGATCAAACATGAGAATTCCCTATGTTACCTTCCTTACAAATCATGCAGAGGAAAAGCAACTTATTATGACTGTTAATATTGAACATTAACAGTAGACTTCAATTATGGACATAATCTTCGAAGTAATTGTCACTAATCACAGAGACGAACCTCTCAAGCCAAGGTAGCTGATGGAGATCCTTTATGGTATCATTGTAAGAATCTGAACATCGGGGTGGAGATTGACCTGCATGGTGATCGCTGAGGCTGAACCCCCCGGCGAGAAACCTCTGGATCAAAGCTAACTGTGATCTTTCTTGCTCAGAATACCCATCTGTAATATCTGGCAGAGAATCAAATGAGTCCCAGGTCCACGGTTCTATTTCTTGGTTCTCTGTTGTTTGGGTGTCTAAACTCTCAAAGTTCAAATCATCCCAAAAGGCACATTGGCAGGTCTGTTGTCCATCCCTGTATTCAGCTCCGCATGAGTAGCAAAACTCGTGACCGCACCTGTAAGATCAGAAGAGTTTTTTCAAAAGACTTTTATATGTTCGCCTCTTGGCTCTATCCCCCCTCTAGTGGATCTAAAAATTCATCATGAGGGATTTGAGGAGTATCACAAATTTGCTTAATTTTGGATTAGAATGATGCCACAATTAACCGGGTTAGTTCAAACTGAGGTACAGGATCGGTTACTGCACAGAACCATATTGACATCTTTACCCACATAATGCAGGATAATCTATAAGCAGCTCACCAGAAGCTTACTTTAATGGACATGAAGATGATTCAAGGATGCCGACAGAAGCAACTCATAGGGCCACGCAGGAGGCCTGATCAAAGGCCAACTGCCTAATGTAATTCAGCCTTTGCTTCAAAGGCAAGTGGTTGAGAATCAGGAACCCTAATATAACATGGGAGTTTAATAATGGGCTCCCGTGCTCATGAATGTTATCCCAATGTCCCAAACTTAAAAAACAGTGATAAATTACCATCCACGGTAAGGATTTGAGCATACCAGCAGGTCATGTGGTAGCAACCTTGCACCAGCTCAATCATCCTCCTGCATAGTCGGCACCTCCTCCACATCTGATTCTGAGCAAGCCGACGCAGAGTGATGTCGCCAACATCCCTCTCCTCGATCGGCAGGTTTTGATACTCTTCACAAGTGATTGATGAATGCCATGGCACGACACAATTCACACAGATAAATCCTTGACACTCTGGACACTCTAGACAGCATGTCTCACTCTGGCTTGATGAGCTGGCCCTCGTAGATAAACACTGTCGGGGATTAAGCAGCACTGAACAACTTGGATACGGGCAGTAAATATTCGCTTCCGCCAGGAATCTTTCCATTTTCTCTGATGAGGAGATGGGAAGGAATGATTTGTACTCAATGGCAGATATGTAATATGTACATCTCAATTGAGGGCATCTTATAGGGGATACAGCGGTTACCAACTTTTTGTCCATGTAAGTTATTAGGCAGTGAGAACAAAATTTATGCGAACAATTTAGGGTCACCATTTGGGATGGTAACTTCTCCTCGTAACAGATTGGGCAATCTTCAAAAGACCCAAAGTGTCCAATTGCTTCACGAGCCAATCTAAGAGGCTTCTCTAATTGGCTACTGGGAACAAGTTTCAGAGAAAAAACTTCAAGTTTACTGGCATGTTCGAGGATCCTTTCACTTAGAGCTGTTAGCAGCTGATTGTCAAGCCTTTCACCTCGGGCAACCTGGCATGCATGGTAATTAAGTTTAAAATCAAAGTCCACTTTGACCATAAAAGTTCTAAACTGATACTGTATCTGCCACAAAAACTCAGAGTCATGTGTTCATCCAATTAATGTTAATTGCAAAAAAATGCAAAATGCAGGATTTATTGATGCTAGTATGCCCACTGATTTAAAAAACCAAAATAAGGAAAGACTGAACCCAGCAAAAGAAATGTTTTGACTGTACTGCAAAGATCAAGAAAATCCACAAGAAAATTCACCATCAAATAAAACAGAACTTAAACATTCATAAACAAAAAATGTTATTCACCCAAGCAGTTAATTTATTTTTATAGAATATGAACAATACACCATTTTCATTCAACTATCCTTACCATTGTTATTAAATATGTACCTAAATTGTCTTCATTATCCAGATTTTCCCCACACAACAACTATACTATATTCATACATACTCCTGCATTGATCACTTTCTGACTCCCTTGGCCTGTGTCAGATATTCATCTGAACTCCCCAAACCATCATTGTCTCCTTAATGAATGGGGGTTTAAGCAGATCAATGAGGTGTATCCCTTCAGCTCTTTTACCCTAATAGTAACTATATTGAATGAGCCAATGGACACCGATTCTGATGTTTTGGCTGCTCTAGAACCGATGTCAGTTCACTAATAGAGAAGTAGCCAGGGGTATCATCCCTTTTCTTTGGCAACAAGTCCCTGTGTAAGATAACCATTAGACGATTCCACGCATATCTAATCAGCTAATCTTTGCTTTTGAAGGGTAGCAGAGTCTGAGTTCCACAAGGACACCTGAAAACCTAATATTCTCACCTAGAACACAACAACCCATTTGTGAAACCAAAAGACAATCATCAAGCCTGCAAATCAACTTAGAATTCAATAAAAACATTCTCTGCACGGACACATTGTTACAGACATCTATAATATCCACAGTTTTGAAAAGGGGAATGTGCTTACCTGATCATAAACAACTTCAGAATCTGTGAATGCAAAAACCCTGAGAGTATCACTCTTCAAAGCCTCCAGCAGACCATCCATCAAAGCTAAAAGCTCCGCCACTACTTCCTCAACGTAGAAATCGAGTTTCTTCTGCACTTGGATAACAGGAACTTTTGACGATCTCTCCATAACAACCCCAAGTCCAGAAACACGTGAACTCAGATCGGCGGCAGGTGGGACTGAAACTCCTTTAAAGAACATCTTCAATGTGGATTCATCATCATCATCATCATCCTCAGCATCATGAACACCCTCATCTGATGACTCTTCGGACTCACGCCATTCGTCTTCCTCTGTGATACAGCTTCGGAATTCTTCCTCATCGTCATCAAAATCCATCGAAAATCCATCATCAAGGTCACCCAACTCCACCATTTTCACTTCCGCTGCCCAGACTAGATACGACAGAGCTGTAAATCCTAAATCTAAAAACGACGGCTAATAAACTGTAAATCGTTTCAAGAACTCTTTTTCAAAGCAAATCCACTAAAAGGAATCCGCCATCTGCGAAAAGTCTCTGCCCGTAGCCGGCCTCATCAAGATCCACAACAAAGTCTGACTGCTACAAATGCCCAGAATTACCCACCAAGGAAGAGACATTCCAATACCATTTCCCCGAACAACAGCCGCGATTAGTTCCACTTTAATATCGTCTTTGAGCACAAATCTCCAAGAAAATGAATTTCTCAAAGCTGTACGCTATCAAAAGCTATCAGAGACAACAAGGACACTTTGCAATCCTTCCTTCCCGATTAAAATCAAGGGAAAATATCTCTTAACAACTCCAACATCCAAAACTAACACAAATCTGAGGAACTCCAACGAGCCTAAACTTATAAGATTTCTTTAAACAAACTAAACTGGGTCTTTCAGCTTCACCTTTACACAAAACCCACGAAAATCCTAAAATATCCCAGAAACTCCACTTCCAGTACCTAAATTTCCAGATATCAGAACCATCTTCTACCACCAAAGACAAAAGACGTCGTCAGAAGGAGATATAAAAAAAACATAGCATGTTCCCTGAAAAGAATAGGACGGAAAACCAATTGGAAAACCTGTGCCGCTCGGGAGAAGGGAATGTTTCCTTCTTCAGTCTTCCCTGATTTTGGAAGCTGTAAAACACTAATAAAATAAAAGATAAGACCTTCGCCCTCTAGCAAGGTATCTAACTTTTTATCAGCAGCTTCAGAGATGAAAAGGGGCAGTTACTGTTTGCCGCAAATGGAGTAAGGTGAAAGGAAGAGTGCGCTGGAATTCCTCTCCACATTCCATGTCACTGCGCATAGAATATTTCTCCCTTCTCCTTTCCACAGCAGCAGGACAGATGTCGAGCTTCATGTCAAGCTGCCGTTAAAGTGAGAAGCGAGTGAGAAGCGTCGGTGGGTCTTTTCCGTAAATGTACAAGATTCTAAATGTACAAGCCATTTGTTTTCTTACATGTTACTCATGGTACCCAATCTTCCAATAGGATACGCTTACACTTGGTTCTGGTCATTATCACATGGACTGCGAATTAAATAATTGCGTCAGGTTCACGACTTTTGTTACACAATCCTTGAAATGCATCAAGTAGAGAGTGTGAGCACCGAAACCTAGATTTTACAAATGAGACATAATGAGAATCATGATAGAGCCCTTTGCTTTTGTAACCTTACTAGCGTGCCAACACATGATTCATTTATTTATTTATTTAATAATCCAATATTACATAATACATATTATGAGATGCAATCCATTTTAAAAAGCCTTACAAATATTATAACATAATCTTAAAGATATTATATGATGCATGGTATATATTAGGTTCGCTGCTCCCGCTACCGCTACTGCTACCACTATCGCTACCAACCACAGAGGTGATTAGAATCTTTGTTGGCGTAACCTTATCAAAAGTTAGGAATAGTTAGGTTTGGTATTGGTATTTTTGGTTATCATGATTGGTCACTAGGGGGAAGGGGTCCCAATCTCATATAGGTTAAGGGCCATGAGGTCCTTTATTTTAATTTTTGTGCAATAACCTTATTTAATAGTGTAATAGTTCAAAAATTTATTGTTATACACTAATATGGGAAGTTGGAACATTTGTACCAAATTGATTAGTTAGTGGGTACAAACTAGAGTGGGTAGGGGAGAGTGTATCGTTTCCTTATATATAGGGTAGGTCAAATTTGAACGAATGTTTATGCGTATTTTTAGCATAATATACCTTAATATACATGTTATTGATCAATATCCAATTAAAGGGGATAATTGAATTTTAGGGTTTTTTCTTACAAGAAATTGACAGTTGCATAATTAACTACATATTTTTTCCCTTTTTTTTTTTTTTAATTTGACCCCTTCAAATAATTTGACATCATGATTTATATCCTATATAGGCCTTAACCTAAGTTAAACAGAGGGGCCATGACCTAAGTTAAATTGCTCAAATATAAGAGTTTATATTTAATTTTCAAGGAGAAAGATGTCTCACCACTCATAACTGAGATGTATTACATTTTGTCATAGGTAAAACATATGGACAAATTGAGACACACACCCCACCCTAGATAATGGTTCCTTAATAATGAAATTGAGACACAATGAACCATGTTCCAACCATAATCTTGAAACAGCTGATCCAACCCAAAAAATGCCCAAAAGAAACACTTACAATAAGGTTGAAATGTACCATTTCAAAGGGAAGCCTCATAGATTTGTCATGGTCAAATTGCTTTATTAAATCAGGAATGAGACATTTGGGGTGAGACCCGTTTAAGTACACTTGCATGTGTACATGAATCAATGATTAAGCTTTAGGAGAATAATATTTTTCTTCTTCAATAAAGATAAAAAAAACTGCTTAGGGTTTCTTGAGAGCATGTTAACATGACTACTAGACTTTGAGAACTCAAATACATGGCCTACATTAGACAAAAAGGCTTAAAGAGGCAGCCCCAAGGATTATTAAAAGGCTATTTGAGCGATAATCATGATTTGTCACCCTTTTAAAACTCTAAGTTGTTATTTTACATGATTTGTCATGTTGCTTATACGTGTTATATGCTAAGCTTTAAGACGGCTTATTGAAAATTATAATTTGCTATTGCCCATTATTATACAATATGTATCATAAATTAAGCATATGCATACATAGTATAATGTTTATAAGCATCTACAGATAGACTATAATATGTATCGGATTTTTTAGTACTCGATAAAAACATATTTTGGTACAGATTTTTCTGGCTTTATGGGAAGATGTTGCAACTAAGACCTTGTTATTACATTTTTCAGGAATAGTGGAAAATCATTCCTAGTAGAAATATATTTTTAGGGACTATTAGTGCTTTTTGTTTCTTAGAAACATTTTTCTAGATGAAAATTCTTACCAGGAAAATCATATAATTTTCTTGTTAAGGTTCATGTTATTTTATTGAAAATTTATCATATAAGTATGGTAATGTATGAGATTGATTACTAATTTTTATTTATTTCCCTAAAAAAGGTACTAATGGGTCCATTTAGTTTTTAAATTTTAAAAAAATCATATAAAATCCTAGTAAGGTACTAATAAGATTTTATCTGAAGGTTTCTTAAAAAAATTGTATCCTAGGAAAAACTACAATATAAATTTCCAACTAGAGTAAATGTAATTTAAAGTATTTCATGAATTTTATGTCAGGTGACAACTTATTTGCACCTAACCCAACATTCTTGTGGAACCACTGGCTAACTTTCCATTATCTTCAAATGAAACCTTAACAAGTACCTTATAATTAAACTCTTGGGTGGTTGTAGATATGTTGCACTTGGATCCTTAATTGTTATAATCAGCAGATACGTGATGTGAACCATGATTCTTAACCTCCTAGGAAGTCCTATTAGCTAGGCGTTTGACATTCACAATCAAAAGAGTGTGCACAAGCATTCAAAGTACAAATAAAACAAAGTTTTTATAGTGGTTCACAGTTGTATTTTAAGATTGATAATTCGCCTTGGAGCTAAAGATTCATAAGAAAACTTTGACCTCATAATAAACAATTAAAGACTCTTTTAATTGGTAAGGCATGCAACTCAGTAATTTATTAAGTACAAATTTAAGTTGGATGTGGAATTGAAATATTTTAAAATTAATATATTATTATTTTATCTCATGCATTCATCATTGATATCCATTTATTTTTTTTTGTCTTTTTATAAAGTTTCAATAATAAATTGGATATAATGACTTTGTCATAAATATGATAAGGTAATAGTCAAGGTATGGATATAATGACTTTGTCATAAATATGGATAAGGTAATAGTCAAGGTATGGATTTATTGAATTTGTCATAAATATGGATATAATGATTTTGTCATAAAAAAAAAATACTCGTCCATTACCAGTCTCACATGGGTCAAGTCAAGGTGAGTTTCCCATTTAATTTTCATTATTGCCATCTTATGCAGAGTTATCGAAGAAATATAAGGTTAGTATTTCAAGCATCATAGTGTTTTTTACTGTTTAAGTTTTACATTGTAAATATTCATATATTGTTATCTATATTTTTAAAAATTTAAATTATTCATTATCTAGCTTTTAAGTATTTTATATTATTCTTTATATATTTATTATTTTAAATTAATAGTTTAATATTTTTATTATATATTTGGAATTTAAATTATTTTAAAATACTTAAATTGTAATTTAATTTTAATTTTAATTATTTTTTTATAGAGCTGATTTTGAATAAGAGTTGAGGAATGGATAACCAACTAATTTATCCGAGGAACCTTACAAATAGATCAAGTAACGGTCCGAATTTTGAATTTTGGCAGGTATAGACACTCTTTCATCCTATTTCGGCCACTTTCCAATAATTTTGTCTAACTATTGATCTGAAATCTATCATTATGGTTACTTGCTTTATTCTTCTTCTTTGCCAACACCATTGATTCACTTTCTCGATGGCAGTGGTATTTTGGGCCGCACCAGTTGGGTATCAGAATACGAGCAGCTCTCATGGCCTGAGCAATTGCAAGGTCATAAACTGATTCAATGTGGATGTGGAGAGGATTGGAAACTTCTTCTGCTACTACGTCCATGGCGTTTGGCCGCTTCCTATTCAGGTTTCTCTGGCTCTGATTACACCGTGCGTACATCAAGTTTCAAGAATCAGAGCTGATAAAAGAATAACCTTGTCAGCAGCATAAGTGATCTTCCGGAGAAAATTTGTGAAGAAGAAAGGGAAACAGGAACAGTAAAATAGAGGGTCTATTCTACTTTCACACCTTCTGCTTATAAAGGACTACTTGTTCCACTAATCTTCTCTGCCAAGTTCCATTCTAAGGACTCCAAATAGGCAGCAATTACTCAACTAGATCGGTGTCTTTGTTTTGTTATCTGCAGGGAAATGATGCACTCCATAGATTGATTGTTCAGGAGAACGATTTCGTCAAGCTCCAGAACAGGTTCATTGTCAATGACTGAAGGTTTACGGTGGGCAACGGTGATTACAGTGCAATTACTATGGCTCCTCCATTAGTCTTAATAGTTCTTATTTTTTCTCTCATTCTATGGGTTGAAGCAACTAAACAGATTTGGGTTCTCATCATTTAACTCTCGGAAGGAAGAGTCGGACTGAGAGAGTTTAAAGATCTTCAAATCCTAATGGAGCGTCACCTACATCGTTTTTCGCTGATTGACGAGTGGGTGATTCTGTGCTTCCTTTCAGAAGAACTAATCGGGCAAAGCTAACAGGGTCACTAGCTTCTGTTCTTCAACATAGTTTCTCTTCTGCTTCAGAACACTGTTACCCACATTTCTCTAATGGTAAATATTTTCAATTTGGTATTATTTATTCACCAAGACCCATTCCTTCAAACATTTGATGGAAGCACAGAGCTGCTACTAGAGGCCTGATTATGCAGGTATTGTTGGTGGCTTCAAGAGACAGCCCAATCACAACCGAGTGAACAACAATTCCCTACTCTAGAATCTGTTAAAGCACTTAAAAGAAATATAGAGACATCTTTCGTAGGTGATCAGGAGATTTTTTTTTGAAAGAACCCACCACGGCTACAACACGATAATCCAGAGACTGGTTGGTGTCTGCAACTCAAATTTCTATTGTGGTGCCATTAATCGTATTGTTGCATGGATTAAGGGTATCAAAATGGATCTTGATTTCAACCTCTCAGCGGCTGGTTCGGTGCCGATAGCAGTTTTCATAACAGCCTTCACCTCACTGGTTTGTTTATCATTTCCATTTTGTTCAAACTAACCAAATTGAAATCCTGATCTTCTCTTTTGTGTAAAAACCTCACGCACTGATCATGGGTCTCTCTCATCTTGAAAATGAACCAAACTTGTTTCTCCTCGCGGGACGGAACCTCTCACTACCTCAAAGGACTGGTTCTCCTTGTTATCGGCTCCTGTTTCTTCGTCAAGAAAACTCAACATCGTAAGTACTTCTGAGCCATCCAATTCCTTGTCTGAAACAAGAAAATCTTCAACGAACTCAATGCTTAACCATCTCTTTCCCACGTTCAGATCACATTCCTAATAATCCAAGAAAATGTAGCACAACGCGATCCTTAACAAAATGATGGCTCCTCTCAGTTGATTGTGGCTTGTCTAAAGCCATTTCTGCTTCTATTCACTGATCAAAAAGGAAAAGGTGGTCGCCCTTCCCGTTGATCTTTGCTTGAATTTTAGCCCAAGCAAGAGTTGAATCATTGAACACCACTTTTTGATCAGCAAGATTGCTAATTTTAGCTAAAAAAACTCATTTAGATCAAGACATGCTCTGGTAAGGCGGGTTTGCTGTAGGTCATGAACTTTTCCTTCAATTGAACTTGGGAAGTGCCTGTCTTTAAAGCTGGCTTCCAAGTACACAGAAGCATAATTGCTATCTCATGGATGCTTGTTGCTGTTCTTCGGTACAAGTTTTAGATGTAGAGAGGAAAAACAGGAATTGAGAGTATGGCTCTCAAAGGTTGGGTTTACCTAAATCCAAACTCAATCCAAATCACTAGAAAACCCAATAGGCATCCATTAAGACCTAATATGCAAATTGGGTTTATATTGGATTTTTAATGGATACCCAATAAGCTTCCACTAAGAAGCACTCAAAAAAATAATTTGAATTAAACAATACCTTACTGACAAAAATACCTTTAATTACACTTTATAAATATAATATAATATAACAAAAATATCAATATATTATGTAAATAACATACAATAAAAAAAAATAGCCTAGCATACAAGTACATGCATGTGAAATGTGGGCACATCAGCATTTGTGAGGTGTGTGGGTATGTTGGGGTGGGGGGTGTAGGGTATATGTGTGTAGTCTCACACATTTTTGTGTATATATGTGTAGTCTAACACGTGTATTAATGTACAACCACATATGTTTATATGTGTAAGCATACACATTGTACAAATGTGAAAGAGTGTAAGGGTTTACACATATGTATACGTGTAGGCCCACACATTTGTATGAGTGTGAGTGTGTATGGGCCCACACGAGAGTGTGTGTTCCACAAGTGCATATGAGAATGTTAAGTTTATAAAGTCCCACACATGTATATATGAGTGTGTAGACCTAGATGTGTGTGACTATGTGTGGACTCATATGTGTATGAAGTGTTAGTCTAAAAATTCATAATGCCAAAAAACACACCATCCAATCAATCCGACAACACTATTTGATTGAAAGGAAGAATCATTTTTTTCACACAGTCGTCTGAGAAAATGAAAAAAGATTCCATAGAGAAGGGAATCAAACAGCTAATACCAAAAAACACACTATCCAATCAACCCAATAACACTATTTGACCGAAGATGAGAAAGAAATAGTCATTTTTTGTTCACACAATCAGTCTAGAAAAAGGAAAGAAGATTCTATAGAAGAGGGAAGCAAACCTAATGCCAAAAAGCATACCATTCAATCAACCCAACAACACTATTTGACCAAACATAAGAAATGAGATCAATAAAATAGGCAAAAGGAAACAACCACACGAGTTAGAGAATAGAAGAATTGAAGTGCTAAAGGTCGAGAGAGTCATACCTATGCATAGAAGTCAAACACATAACAAAAAATATGAAGCCATAAAGTGAAAAGACAAGAGAAGTAAACAATATAGTGAAAAATGAGTACAAGGAGTTGACCTCTAGGAAAGAATTCAAACCATTGACATGAAAAAATGAATAAAGGAATCATTTATAGAGAATTAGAAAGTTTCAAAGAATAAAAGTAAAATCCACTTGGGAGGAGTATAACCCACTTGGAGAAATAGAACCCATGGTATGATTTGAACTGATCCAAGCAAGAGGACTCGAGCCCATGAGAAGATTTGAATCCCAACAGAAGAGTCGACCCCTGTAAGGTGTTGTAGGCGTGCAAATTTAATCATTAAAATTAGAACTCCGATTGACGGTCCAAATCATCTACATTGATTAACGATCAAGATTGAAGGAATTAGATTGCCAATTGATCAATGGTCAAAGTCAAATATCAAGATTAAATGAACCTGATCATAAATTGATTGATGGTCAAAGTCAAAGATCAAGATTAAAAGAACTTGATAGCTAATTGATCAATGGTCGAAACCAAAGATCTCAATGACCAAAACATGGAGGTATTATCAAATAGAGTATCAATTGTCAAAATTAAAGTTTCAATAAATATCTGAATCGATTGCTGAAAGATCAAAGCCCAATCAACGATTTGGATAAAACTTGATTGAATGGGTCACCCGATATCAAATTAAAGGAAACACCACCAAAGTGTCACCTAAGCATCACCTAAGTATGATATAAACAAAGAAGTTTCACAAGAAAGTCTCACCCAAGCAAACAAGGTGACACATGGGAAATATGTTGCATCCTACAAATGCCCCACTTAAAAAGAAAATATGGCATTATTTCGAACTGGTAAGGTAAGGTATCACACTCTTATGCGAAGAAGAAGAAACATGATCACATATCTCTTTCCCATTTATGTGTACCTAGTCAATGGAAGAGATAAGATAATAGAGAGAAAAAGGTGGGGTGGTTGAACCAGCCCCACCACCTTTATAAATAGAAGTACCCTTTAGGTATTTGGGGAAACTTTGAAAGTCAAAAATTATTTGGGAGAGGAAAATTATCGAAATTTATTTCAAAGCTTCAATTTGACAAAACTGAGTGTAGTCTCACACATTTGTGTATATGTGCATGGGCCCATATGTGTATGCATGTATAATATGGAACAATATGTTGTGTATATACACATGTGTGTAAGTACATATGTTTATGTGTACGGGCTTACACATTGTAAAAATGTGAGAGAATGGAAGAGTATACATATATGTATACGTGTAGAGTCACACATTTGTATTAGTGTGAGTGTGTATGGGCCCACATGTATTAGTGAACATGAGAGAGTGTGTTTCAGAACTGCATATGAGAGTGTTAAATTTATAAAGTCTCATATATATATGTATGAGTGGGTAGACCTAGATGTGTTTGATGGTGTATAGGTTCATGTGTGTATGATGTGTTGGTCTCAAGATCTATAACAAAAATTTTGATGATAATAAACATTAAGGCTATAAATTATGCATGTCAAGTATGTTGTGTAATTAAAAACCTTCAAATAAAATTTTCTAGCAACATATCTTTCCAATTAGCTATGGCCCAGCCCTATAGTCCATAGAAAAGGGAAGCAAGCAACTGATACCAAAAACCACACCATCCAATCAACCCAACAATACTATTTAATTGATTATTAAAATAAATAATAATTTTGCCTCATAGTCGGCCTAGAAAAGGTAAGAAGATCAATAAAATAGGCAAAAAGAGACAACCACATAGGAAAAAGTCAACCACATTAGCTAGAGAATAGAATAAGAATTAGAAAATTTCAAAGTAGAAGAGTACAACCCACTGGGAGAAGTAAAAGTTGTGATAGGATTTGAACTGAACAAAGTAAGAGGACTCAAGCCCATGAGAAGGTTTGAATCCCAACAAAAAGAGTTGACCTCTATAGGGTGTTGTAGGCATGAAAATTTAATCATTAAAATTAAAATCCTGATTGACAATCCAAATCATCTACATTGATTAAGGATCAAGATTGAAGGAATTTAATCGTCAATTGATCTATGGTCAAAGTAAAATATCAAGATTTAATGAACTTGATTACAAATTGATTGATAGTCAAAGTCAAAGACCAAAATTGAATAAACTTGATTGTTAGTTGAACGATGCTCAAAACCAAAAATCTCAATTTATCAAATAGAATGTCAATTGTCAAAATCAATGTTTCAATCAATATTTGAATTGATTCCTTAGAGATCAGAGCCCAATAAACTTGATTGCATGGGCCACCCAAGATCAAATTAAACGAAACACCACCTAAGCACAATATAAATAGAGTTTCATAAGAAAGTCCAACCCAAGCAAACAAGGTGACACATGGGCAACATGTTGCATCGTACAAAGGCCTCACCTAGAAATGTGGCATTATTTTGAACAGGTAAGATGAGGTATTACATTCTTTTGGGAAGAAGAATAAGTTTGACCACATATCTCTGTCTCCTTGCATGTGTACCTTATCAATGGAAGAGAGAAGATAAGAGAGAAAAATGTGGGGTGGTTGCCACCTTTAGAAATAGAGGTACCTTTTAGGTGTTTAGGGGGAACTTTGAGAGAGAGAAAATTATTGTGAGAAGAAAATTACCAAAGAATTTCTCAAAGTTTTAGTTTGATAAAACTGAATGTAGTCTCACACATTTGTGTATATGTGAATGGGTCCATGTGTGCATGCATGTATAATATGGAGTAATATATTGTGTATACATATACTTGTCTGTAATCACATATACTTATGTGTGTAGGCTTACACATTTTACAAATGTGAGAGTGTAGGCCCACACATTTGTATGTGTGAACATATGAGTGCGTGTTCCACAAGTGTATCCGAGAGTGTTAAATTTATAAAGGCTCACACTTGTAAGTTTGAGTGTGTAGACCTAGATATGTCCAATGGTGTGTGGACTCATGTGTGTATGATGTATTGGTTTCAAGATCCATAATAAAATAATTTTCATGATAATAAATACTCAAGCTACTAATTAGTTTGTTGTGTAATTAAAAACCTTCAAAAAAAAAATTCTAGCAACATATCCGTTCAATTAGCTATGGTCCATCCCAATAGTCCAAAGAAAAGAGAAGCAAACAACTGATGCCAAAAAGTACATCATCCAATCAACCTAAGAACACTATTTGACCGAACATGAGAAAGGAAAAATCAAAATTTTCCCACATAGTCGGCCCAGAAAATGCAAGAAGATCAATAAAATAGATTAAAAAAACAACTACATAGGACGAAGTCAACTACATCAGCTAAAGAATATAATAAAAAAATATTATTATAAATTAAGCTTAAACATATTTTTAATATAAACATTTATAATAGATAGTAATTTTTTTAATTGCTAAAGAGTTTTTTAAAATTTGAACTCTCAAAGAAAAACCCAATATCCAAAGAAATATAAAAAATAATTAATTAAAATTTTAAATATCATATAATTTATCGATATAAAATACTTTTAAAGTAATTAGTGAGCCCAAAGCTTTTAAAATTTGTTGGGTATACGACCAAAGTCCCACATTGGCTAAAAGTTGGGAGTATCATGGATATATGTATATGGATAATAATTTTCATTGGTTTGAGGCCTTTTAGGGAAAAATACCCAAGAGCAAATCCATGAGGGCTTAGACCCGAAGTGGATAATATCATACCAATGTGGAGAAAGGTAGTGTCCATAGTCATTACAAAATTAAAAAATAATTGACAAAAAATTTAAAAAAATTTGTTAGGAGAGTTATGATAATGAAGATAATAACCCTATCCAAGGGATTGGATAAAAAAAAACAATAAATCTATATTTAATATATTATATTAATTAATTTATTAAATTTAAATTTAGATATAATTTGTATATAAGAATTGACAATGAATAGTAATTTTTGAATTGACCCGAAGGTTACTCATTATCTTCTTTATTTAGAAAATGACACTGGAATCTGTTTTCCAGGTACTAACACTGGAATCTGTTTTCCAGCCACTTCAACTGGCCTGGACTAACACCCAAACATGAGTTGAAGTGGAAACAATTCATCTCACTTCAATTCAATTTTCCACTTCATTGTGGACTCTAAAGAGGTAAAAATCTAAAGAGTTTTCGCGATATAGACTCTAAGAAAATTGTAATATCTTAAAAATATAAAAATAATAAAAATAAATAATTTAAATGTCTTTTTATTGGTTTATAAGGATTATTTTTAAAATAAGCTGGTCAAATACAGTGTCCAAGACAGAGTTGTGTTCTGGACATGTATTACTTAACATGCTTAAATCCTTCTGAGACGGCTATCAACTCCATTCTTGTTATTTGTGGCTCTTTATGCCCTTTTGAGAACAAAAGTTTTTCCTAAAGGCAAAGTAGGACAGAAGTAAAGACGCAGAAAGAGACCAGCAGTCATGCACTCACCTCCCCAAAACCTTGATTGGTGTGTAATCTCCATTAGTCTCATCATTATCCTAATGTAATAAGTGATCTCCAGTTGACAATGTGAAACCCCACTAATATTGAGAACCCCACCTCTTAAATCATGCCTGATGCCACCACCGTCCCATGAGTGTGAGAGATAGAGAGAGAGAGAGAGCAGACAAGGAAACACAGACTCTCATACATGCACTCAAACTGTTTGTTTCTGTGAATTTCCGAGCATGTTCAGAAGCCACCATTGAATCATTCCTCTTGGTTAGTTTTTGTTTGTGATTATAGTTTTTCTAATGAAACGATTCTTTTTCTTTGTTTATCTTAAATAATGGCAAACAGAAACCAGGAAAAAATGATGCTGGCTGAGATGGGAAGTTTGGAGCTGCAATCAATGGTGTTGATGGTGTAATCTCTCTCTCTCTCTCTCTCTTCTCCTGGGGAGAGGGGAGTCATGGAGAGAGCACATGGATTTGTGTCGTAGTGGGGTGAGGTGATGTCCACACTTTATTGTGACATCAAATGTGTCAAATCCCACAAAGAATGGTATCCTCTCCCATGCCCATCTCTTTTCATTGGGTTTCCTTCCTCGCAACTGAGCAATAAATAAAATGTCTTGCTTCAGCGCTACTCCATACCCACCGAATCCCAGTCCCATGAAAAGCACTACTCATGGAAGAAGCATTGAAATTCCCACATAATGAAAGTTGCATTGGAGAAGAGTTGTGGTGTTTGAAATCATTTCTATGTGGACTGTTCTGTTCCCTCTCTCTCTCGCTCACAACTTTTTTGGATTTGGACATTGCAGATTTTTATCTAGACCATCCAACACTCATAAAAGAGACAAATGCCCTTGAGGAGAAGCAAAAGGAAGTATGGATAGGAGTGGGTGTGGGCCAAAGGCTTTCAAAAGAGAGAATAAATGGGAGAAAGAAAAGGAAAAGGAAGGAAAGAAACAACTGCTGCCTGCTGAGAATGAGTGTGAGGCGATGAGCACAGAGAACAACAAAGAGATTTTAGATTGCCTCACAGAATCCATTTACTTATAATGCTTTCTTTTGCACAGAGCCATACCCCCCAATCCCACTCAATCCCATGGAATATGGATATGATCCCACCAAAGTGGAAACAATGTGACACATCTTTCCATCTCCCCTTCCCCACCTTGGCCAGACCCATCAATTTTTTTTTTTTAAAAAGCTCTGGCTTGCAGGCAGGCATGGGTCTATAGATATGAGGATCCTTTTCTTCCTCCCGTGGACCCGTCTTCGCTAGGCAAAGATCGTCGAAACTCCGGCAAGGTGCGTGGCGCGTACGCCAATCAAAGTGGTGAACAGAACCCCTTATCCTACTGGTTTCTTTCTTGTTTGCATCCATGACAGTGCCCACACAGTGTAATTGAAGCATTAAATGGAGGAGAGGTTCTTCGCATCCATCTCGTGTTACATCTGCTAGGGAAAGTGTAATCAGAATCTGCCCCACTTCGACGTCGACGTGTGATTCTGTGGAGGGTGGAAAAGTCGAGTCTTCGATCTTCTTTCACACCTTTCTTTTCACAGCTTCCACGAGAAGGAGTGGAGAGTCGTAAAGCAAAGAAAAAGAAAATAAAAAACAGAGGTTGGTTTCGGTAACTAATTGACTCATTGGTTTGAAACGTATCGCCCGATCTGTTACGTAACCGCGTTACGATGTCACATGAATTTCCAACTTGGAGTAGACTGTTGCTCACTTTTCAACAAAATCCAATCAGATGGACCCACCAAATGGATGGTCCAGATCAATAAGTAACTATTGGGGCCCACTAAGATGCGAGATTTTCGGGCCCACAATGAACGAGTACTATTTGCTTGAGGCAGCCGGGCGACAAAAGTGCATATTTATTAGAGTCGGTTTCAGGGGTCACCGGTCCCACCTCCAAAATATTCATGCATCTCGAAGCACCTCGGGCCCAGCGGATCAACGGCTGCCGCTTCATTAAATTATATTTGCTCGGTCAACCTCCTACTTTCTGATCACCAAGACACGATTTTATCGGCCCTTAATTTATTCGAACCGCATGAGAAATTCCCAGACTGCCACGTGTGAATTGTCAGTGACCTTTTTGTCCGCTTCACGTGGAGCCCATAAGCCCCTGACTTTCCCTCTAACGTGGCTTCCGCCCTGCCCGCCAAAAACCAACCTCCCCCCTTGTCGCCTACTTCGGACACCGCTCCGCACTCTGCACCCAACCACCCCCCCAAAAAACAAGCCTGATGCGAAGAACCGGGTATACTAATTTAAAATATAATATATATTAATGATTATATTTATATTAAATTATCATAAATTTATGTGAAATAATTCACGTGCGAGCTCGGGGGCGTCGTCTCCGTCACGCTAAAGTACGCACGGGGAGGATGAAACTCAGCACGCCCGTCTGTCCCTTTCGTCCCCGAAGAAAACGCCCCTCGGTTTCATGATCGTCCAAAAACACCCAAGAAAACAACAAGCGGCGTGGACTTTCTCGTTTCTCTCACTTTTGTTTTCGTTTTTTAACTTTTCCCGCTTTTTTTCTCTCGGCTCCGTCTGCTTCTTTTTCTTTGAGCGGTTCGCCCGCCTAACCGACTCCCTCGCGTCCGTGCTCTGACAAGTACTCCCTACGTCACCCATGTGGTCCCCATCGTATTAGAAAAAAATCGTATATACGGCGTACGTATTAAGAAAGAAGAGATTTAACGTTTTTAACTGTGTTTGATTTAAGACATATTGACATGGACACTGGCGTTCTTATCTGATTTACAAACGGGGCAGGTGAGAAGGGCCGAGCCGCAACCGCTGCAGAGGCAGAGGTGCCGACACGGCAGCAGTAGCACGCATGACTCGGCCTTGTGGCAGTTTCTGCACTTCCGACTCGGCGGTTCGGCCGAGTCGGCATCTGTGCTGTCGCAGCAGGACTCGGCGTCGTCGGCGGCGGCTTCTCCCGCCGCAGGTTCGCAGTCCTGCGCGAGGACCTGCTCCAGGTTGGTGCGGAGGGCGATAGCGGTGGCTTCGTTCGTCCGGGCGAGGTCGCGCCATATCTGGTTCTCGAGACTCAGGCTCTTCACTCGCTCCTCGAGGATCCAGTTTAGTTTTCCGATTTTCTCCATCTCGTCTTCTTTGGCTTTGAGTCGCTTCAGGATGTTTTGCTCCACGGCGTCGAAAAGGCGGCGGAAGTGTCGTCTTCGTTTCTCAGAGAGCTCCCATCGTAACTTTTCGGTCTGCAATTCAAATGGGGATTTTAGTTTTCGCCACTCGACGGAAATCGTGCCGGAAAAACAGTTTCTCGGCAAATGAAGGATTATTTGCATGCAATGGGGAAATTTATTCAAAGGAATTTGAATGCAATCTCCAAAGGCATTAGTTCGATAATCCTGTCTACTTGTTGTGAATTTAAGTACAAGTTCCAGCTAGCCAATTAAGTAAAACATGCAGACAAATCAATAATTCGAGATCAAAATCTCCATTCGGACCCACGAGCCGCGAAATTATCCGAGAAACAGAGAAAGTCGAAGAAGGAGAAGAAATTTACATGATGAGCAATGAACTGGTCAATCTCCTGCTGCTGCTGTTGGATTTGGGACGACAAGTCCTCCCCGAGAAACAAGAATTCCCTGGACCTCTTCCGCGTCGGCGGCTCCACCGCCGGAACCGAATCGGTCACGACAGAATTGCACGACGGATAGGCGCAGCTATCGAACGTGGGCATTTGGATGCCGAAACCCATCTGGGTATTGTACAGATTGGCGTTGTTCTCGGAAGCATTTAAGATTTCCCTGCAAGAGCCAACGGACGTGAGGAAACCAGAGAAGGAGACCGAAAATTTCAAGACGAGAGTGACAGATGTGAAGACTTCACGACATACCGATTCTTTATGAGTTGTAACGGGAAGAAGTTGAGGTGGTGAGCTTCAACGGCCATTTGAAAAGAGATTTGGGTCTCTCTCGGCGACGTCAGTTGCTCTGTTTGTGTTCAGGTCTGGTGCTGGTGTGGTGAAGAGTCGAGAGAAAGAAAGAGAGAGGGAGGGAGGGAGAAGGCGAGAGAGGTGCGGAGGGAGAATCAGAACATGCAATAGAAGTGGAGAGATGGTGGAAGGGTTTTATTTAGGGTTTGAAAGGGAAAAAACAAAGAGGAAATATCGGTTTCTTCCTATGTACGGTTTTTTTTTTTTCCTAATGGCCCCTGTTTTTTGTGGAACTTTCCTTAAACCAAGCTGGGACCGTTCAAATGCTTCAGCTGAGTTGAAACTCACTGATTCACTCCAAATCGGATTGTCGGTCTTCTCATTCACCCGATTCCAAAACTTGAACCAAGTGAGTTGAGTGTTTTAGAGGGACCGGTTTGTAAATGTTTTAAAAATGGGGGACTGATAAGAAAGAGAAACAGACACGAGGGGTGGGGAGGGAAACCCGGGCATTTCTCTTATATTTATTCTGCGACTCGGGCAGGGCAGACGAGGGAAATTTGGTGCGAGCGATTTTTGTTAGACAAAATCCAAACTGACAGGAGCGATAGAGCGCCACGTGGCGCATGCGCCTGGGCCCTCGCTTTCTCACGCCACGTCGAAGCCCGGCTACAGTCCAACCGCTCGTCGCGTAGTGACCCCGTTCGTGGGCCCCACATCAATATTGCACGTGGATTCAGTGAACCGTTCAGACAGCTCAGATACATAGACAGATAGCTGCCGCCTTGGCCCACGAGGTGGCCCCGTGGCTGCTGCTTCCTCCGCTTTGGACCTGTTCCGTCAAATTCGTCAGTCGATTTCCGGGTGGTGGGACCCGTCTCCCATTCCCTCCTTTTACTGCTAATCACGGGATTTATGTCAAGTAATTAACTAGAAGTGATGGCCGTTGGAGATACGGCTCAGGCCCACATTTGATTCCTTATTGGTTAAGTGGGCCCACAAGAAAACTTGCCCATAAAGAGGTGATGACGAAAAAGGACGGACAGGATTGGATTGTTGCTCCTTTCTCAGGCTCCATTATTTGATCATATGTTCCTATCAATCAAACACCCATGGGAGAAGAGAGCATTAGCATTTAAGAGAGAGAGAGAGAGAGAGAAGGGGCCCACATAAGATATGGGTTGAATAATGGGCCATTACAAAAGCATCTGTGTCTGAAGATGGGCATAATGCAAAGACAGCAGAAACTTGAGTTGGATTTGTTCCAATCTGAAGCTGTTTTTGGTCTGCTTTGCCATGATGGTATCTTCAATTGGAGACATACCTTACTTGGTCATTGAAGCGCTTAAAGCCCCAATTTGACCGTTAGGTCTCCATTCAAGGAAAAGAAAGAGACCTAAAGGTCTTGGGGGTTCACCTTTTTCTTTCCTTCTTTTGTCTTTCTTCTGTTATGTTCCCTTCAGGAAGACTCTTTTGGGGCACAACCCACTCCTAGTGGTGAAGTGTCGGTTGTCGATAAGTGTAGGTGAATATGGTAAGGGCGTTATTTTTTTTTTTTTTTATAAATCACCACTTACGAGTTTGGATGCAAAACTCTACAAAGTCTTTGATGTAGATTGGATTTCATTATCAGTCCTAATCATGAATTACTCTTGATTTGTTTACTCACTTGTCATTACCTTTAATTAAGTGGACGCTTCATCATTAGGCATTGAACCCATAACAGTTAAAAAAATACAAAGGAAAAGTAATTCAAATAATTTGTTCCAAGATTATTACATAATTATTCACACTTATCAGATATTACTAGTTATTAATTTTTTAATAAAATATGGGTTGTCTGTGGTTTAGTGCTTTAGACAACATACTTAAGGCATAAGATCCTGGAAATTTTGGTTATTTTAGAGTTTGTTGAAACCATAATGATCATGTCACTTCTTCTATTTTTGGGGCGAAATCAAATTTAAATTCCTGTGAAAGGGAGGGAGGATTTTTTTATTTTTTTATTTTTTTTGAAACTATGGGAGGATTATTACATCAACTTGGAACAAATCACAGTATTCAGATAGCTAATGTATATATTTACATTATTCCTTCTTTACATAATCCCTGGAAAAGTTGCCTTTAGAAAAGCCAATGCTTTCTTCTAGATACACGAGTTGGGACGTCTGCAAAGTCCAATGGTAGATGTAAATAACACAACCAGAATTCATGCAAAGATAAGGAATGTGGTTCTGTTACCTCCAACTCCATACAAAGAATTGTAGTGTACTTCACTCCAAAAGCTTAGCCAAAGCTCTGCAAAGGAAGATAACTGAATCACCCCACAGAAAACCCACCAATCAGAACTAGGGTTAGACGTGTTTCCTAGTTTTCTCAGATTTTCCCACAGGTAAACACAATACACCCCCCTTTTATCGTGGATTCTTGCCATCCTGATACAACTTGGAAAGCTCAGACGCCCTCTCCTCATGATAACCAAATTTTATGCAAGCTTTCACTATGATATAACCATATTCTATCATGAAACTGTCTGCATTATTATAATGTCAATGCATGAAGCTTCCTCGGGTAAGAAGTTAAGATAACTATAATCAGAAGCACAAATATGTTAAGACAGAAGAAGCTACTACTGCAAAATATACTCTTGAGAATTGGGTAAAACGATAGGAAGCAAAGTCTATACCAGAAATTAGAAAGATGTCATATATACTAATGAGTCTAACATATTCCTGATAGCTTTACCTCTTGAAGGGCTTTGACCATTGGGAACAATTTCAATCAAGCAAGTGTCTCTAAAGGATGTAACCAAACAAATTTTAGCACCAAACTGCAAGTTAAAGTTAAAAGGGGTAGTCAGATTTCAGAACAGCAGTTTATGGTATTTACAAAAGACATGCTTCCATATGTTTAGTGAAGATAAAATGAATGATATGTTCATCAAAGTGAACAAAGAGATAGATAGACAACTGAAATATTATTTTTCTCCAAAAAGAATCTCATAAAGCACAAACTTCAAATAGAATGCCAAATCCAAGCTTGATATACAGGAGTATTACAGGCTACTGAATCAAGTGCCCTGTTAGATTTCCCAGATATAAAGATATCAGACAACACCAGAAAGACTGGCACCAGCAAGTAGGAACTGAGGAAGGTTAATGACCTGAAGACCCCCAGGCATCGTATGCATGTTCATTATCAGTCTCAAAAAACGAGCTCCTATATTTTTTTGCAGCATTTTAACCTTTTCTAAATAAATAGGATTATACCCTCCTGAAGATGGTATCACTAGTGCTTATTACAATTTTAGTTTCAGTTACAATTAAACACTAAAGTTTTCGTCAATTAACATTAGTTCGTGTACTTTTTTTCTGAAACAGTTTATCATCTTACATTCCTACACATTGTCAACAGATTGTGCCCTAAATTTCTAGTACCATAAAAGATTAAATTAAAATAGGCAACCTAAACTGATGTACCATTTGTGCACTGACAATTCCATAAGGTACAGCTAAATTTTAAATTTTCTAGTTTCCGACATTAATCTAAAATCATTGCATAAAAAGTGGACCTTACCCGATCAGCAGCTGCTTGAAGGGTAAGGTGATCTCCCCACTCTCCTGATCTAAGTGGGACAATGATTTGAACAGGAAAGAAATCAGTTTAACCAGATAAACATAAATGCATTATATGGATAACATTTAGATTCTTGTCGTAACAATGAAAATAATAATAATTTCGAGAAGTAATAATAACAGTACTGCCAACAACAACAACAACAACAACAGCAACAAAAACGAAATGCACCAAAGTATCACTGTCAAGAATAGGAACAACACAATCAACACAACAACAAATATCAGATCTACGATAAACCCAACCTTGTCATCTTCTTGAGATAGGCCTTATATTTCATTGGAACATAACCCTCATACAATTTCTGGCCATTCATAAGCTGCAACACCAAGACAAACTTTATGAATCCAGAAGCCATGAAAGATGCATCCACTAAAGAAACTGCTACAAAGTCCAGTCTGTGAGCTTTTGGATCTTTGGACTAGACAAAGTATCAAGTTATAAATCAGCCTCACCATGCATTATCCTCCCAACTAGACAAAAATAGAAAAGTGGGTCAGAAGAGTACATATTAGAAGCTTCTAAACTCATACCTGCTTCACAACCTGCTTCCTCACATGCTTGTGGTAATCAGGGTCACGAAACAGCTGGTCTGCCAAAGCTCGAAACTGCTCATAGATCAGAAAAAATTATTTGATACTTAATTACAAATGATAGAGAAAGTGAAAAAATTGGACATATTCAAACCAGTTATCACCACAACCTGCCTAAGCATAAAGACTGAAAGTGCACTACCATATCAGAAATGATATATAGTGGGTTATACAACGCATAAACTTGTCTGAGATCTCGACCAACCATTTCAGGGGCCTTTAATATGTGAATGGAAGTTCAAAGTTTGAAGGAGATTTTGGTACATTGACAAGATTTGAGGACCAAGCCGATCCACATTAAGATCCCTCAACAAACCCGGTCGCCAATACATACGTACTCCAAAGTCACCCCATGATCATGTTACTAGCAGTACAATATCATTCCTCACAAATAAATAAAAAGTATAAAAGCTAAAAACACAGGATATAGATAAACCTGGCAATTCCCATCCCCTTCCACTTGCAGTTCAGCTAAGCCATATGTTGTTAATCTGACGAAAAGAACAACCACTGAGAAGCAGAGAATTAAAGAAGACAATCTATGTAGCTTACATAACTTTTTATCGAAGATAATTGAAATTCCATGCCCATTAGAAAAAAAACTAACCTAAACGCTACCTACAAATAAGAACACCGAAAAAACATTAAAAAAAAAGAAATAATCTAAGTTAGGGTTAGGACCTCTGTAGCAAACGTTCATGGTCTAAGGTTGCATCATCCACTGTAGGAATTGTCCCATTGATTCGAGGTGTCAGCTTAAATAAACCAAGTGAGAGAAAATAATTATTAAGCATGAAATGGTATCACATATCTCGAAGGCAGACAATATCAGGACATGCATAAAGAAAAGGAAGAAAGTGATGACTTAAACAAAGCAATGACCTTACAGGAATGGAGTCTAAATGAGACAAGCGCTTTCCAAGTGTCCTATTCTCATGGTGATCTTCTCCAGATAAGATTCTGGCAATGGTATGGTCATCCTCCGTGTCTTGAAGACTGCTATTCAAACTCGAGCTAGAACTTGCATTTGTATTGTCATATTGTTCCGCCATTGTAATTCAAGACGAGCATTTCGCTTTAAACACTACAAACCAAGCCAACAGAGACGAAAAATATTCGAATCATTCAACAGAGGGCAACCGCCGGTGCACTAGAGACACCAAAACGGCATTGAAAAATAAAATAAAATAAAAAGGCGACAGTGATTCCATGACGGAAAATGTAGACAATATACAGAAAATTCAGCGCGAATAATAAATCACTACAAATTTGCGTAGGATTATTCTCTGGCCCATAAAATGGCGCTTCTGAATAACAATTGAAAGAATCATATAGAACTAGGAAAAAAAATCAAACAGCTGTTCATCCACCTAGTTTAATACCGATTTGCTATTCAAACGGCAAAAAAAAAAATCAATCAAATACCAGTACCCAATTCCTTACACTGTATATCAAGTGATCAACTCAAAACCAGATTGGCAGACAAGGTATAAGCGATGTTGATAGGTAAAATAAAGAACTAGAAGAAAGGCGCAAAAGAAAATATTGGCTAATCGCCTGCCCCTCCAATTCAGAGGTGTGTCAAGATACCGCAAAAAAGATTTATATCACACAAACGACCCCAAAAACACCTCCCAATCCATAATTTAGTCAGGCTCAATAAAAACACCTTTAAAGCCGCAGCAGATTCCCAAACATACCAAACGTAAAAAGGCAAAAGTGCCAAAAAGAGAAGGACAGAGAGAAGCTAAGATCCAAAGGGCAGGAAGTGGTACCAGATTCTGGAGCGAGACTTTTCCCACCAAAAAGCTGGACCAGGTAAAACGGAAGCTCGGAAACAGTAAATCAACGACGAAATTGAATCGCAACAAAAGGGAAAGCGGAGAGGGGAGAAAACTCACAGATTATAAAAGTGTTCGGCTTGATGGGTTCGTAAGCGGTGGATTGGGATATCCTGGACTGGAAGTCATCCTTGGTTGCGGCAACTGTTGGAAACAGCAACTGCCTTGGAAGGTTCGAGTCAGACGTGAGAATCGGGATAATTTTGGACACGCGGCTGCGGCGGATGCTTCTCTCATCTTAAATCAACGGTTGTGGTGTTACTGTGCGGTGCGGGTCTTCTATGGGATCTTCGGACAGCAGTTCCCTAGACGGACAGTTTTTTCCCCATTTTCCACTATTTTCTTCACGCTTTTGGTTTTTCTTATTTTAATTTTTATTAATTTCATGGAATATTCTATACTGTAAAAAGAAAAGAACCAAACGAATAGCAGTATCCAACCAGCATTTGTTGGGCTATTTGCATCAACAGCGACACGAATAAAAAGCCAGAAGAACGGTGCTATTGCTACTTAGCTACCGCTCTCATATATTTTTGCGTAAAAATTTCGTTCCACGGAAACAACTTTTAGGAAACCCTTCTAAGCTGAAACGTCGGTCTGTGTCCCCTAACTTGATGTAGTTCGACAAATCCCACATATCGCACATATCACAGAAGAGGTGAGAGCCTTGCCTTCGTAAGCAATATGGTCATTGCGAGGTCAGATTGCCTAACACTCACAAATTTAAACGATCTTTACTGGCATGTATTTGCTTAGTAGACAAATCAATCCGAACGCAAAAACACATCAAGAATGTATTTCGTGTAATTCCTCATTTACAAATCGCAACAGATGCAAAATCTGTTTTCTGAAACGGTAGAAAACAAATAGGGATTCGGTAGCTTATGCAAAAACACATCACGAATATATTTCATGTATCGCATCAAGTTTGCACTAATGTCAACAAATTGCACTTTTCAAGGTGCCAACACCTGCAACACCCTCTATATACTTTCCAGTTTTCTGATTCGAAATCAAATTTTCAATCCATTTACCTTTCCTACATATATGCAAAGCTGTCTAATACCATAGACGTGATCTCACTGGATTGCAGAACAGGTAGCCCTCACTTTCCGCAGTTGAACCCATGGCAGACGGATAGCACTATGATTAAAATCAAAGCTATCAAAATCCCCAAAACAACCAGCTTAATCTTCATGTTCTGGAGCCACATCTTTCTCCTCATCTTAGTTCCCTGACTCCGGAAATCTTGTGCCTGTTTGCAGAAACAAGATTTAACTCAATACCTACTCTATAAAGATAGATGATAATCAGAGTAATATTAACATCATCTGTTGACAACTTTGTACAGATTATTTTTGCAAAACAGGAGAGCATCCAACCAGCATACCTGTGACCGAAGATTCTCGGTCTTGTCAACAAGGACTTCAATTTTCTCTCCACGGTCAAGAACCTGATAGATGATGTTGAATAAGAATCTAGTTAATATAACAAACGTCATTCATATACATATAACAGCTTAGCTTATAAATCAGTGTTCGGTGAGAGCTGCCTAAATTAATTATCCATAAATTAATTATCCGCCCATATAACGGACAAAATCTCCAGAATCTATGTCAGCTTCTTCGTATACCAACCATGGCCAAAAAACAGAAGACAGAGCAACAAACCATACAATGTGAACAAATTGCAGACATGACTTCAACCTGCAAATTCTCAATAATCAAATCCAAAATTTTCTTCAGCCTATCTGGCTATATGGATCCTTTCGATTCTTATCTATCATTAAAACAATGCCCATTTAGACCTTTTTTTAATAAATCTCACTTCATAAACTTCATTCATCTCGTTTTCAACACTAAATTTCTAGTCAATCCTACCTTTATAAAAAAATCTGATGCACTACCAGGTCCTACATCACACAAGCTCAAATCATATCGAGGTCTTACATCACACATGCTCATACCATATGCAGGTCTTACATCACGCATGCTCATACCATACCAAACATATTAGTTTGCCCTCTACAATGCCACCCCGAGTACACCAAAGTCTCCAAGTCTAATTTTATCTTTCCTAGTTTTGCCACATGTCCATCTCAATTCTCTACATTCTCATCTTCAAACCCACTGCATATAGTTGTTTCTTCATTGCCAAAATTCCATCCCTCAAAAATGCAAAAATCACAGTTTGTCTTGTAAAATTCAACCTTCACTCCCATAGCAAGTTACTTGATACCATCCCCGCTTCAATCATCCAACAGTCATTTTCAGCTACATTAAACTTCAGTTTCCCCTCGTTAATAATACTGCTAATAGCAAATGGAATAAAGCAGATGGCTCCCAAAAACATTCCACACCCTTCTCAGTATAGCCCTAAGCAAACTGGTGAAGGGCACCTTTCAACTTAAGCCAGATAACTTCATAATCATACTCATATTTCCCGAAATTATCACAAAACGGATCTTACAACTGATTATTGTCCAACCAAAGATGGAAGCAGTTCACAGTTGCAAACATGATGACCATAAAAAATGAGCTAATTAAAAAAAAAATCATGAACTAAATAAGCATGTTTCTGTTCTTTTAAATAATGGATATAGTCATGATAAGAAAAAAAATTATAATGGAAATAGTTACACTAAACACTTCTAATTCTTCAAATTCAGATTTTTCAAGTATTTTTTTCTGAATATAATAAAGAAAATTCCAAAGATGCCAAACACAGCAGTATTCACACCCATCCATCTAGTAATGAAGACGATCCATTTTATTATCCCAAGAAGGATATCCCAAGCCTGTTATGCCTTTCAAGATCAGAATTCACCAATAAGATCAGCCCTTTACTGCAGACTTGCTATATTGAAGGAAAGAGTAAACGGGTCACATTGCTCAATAACCCTCATTCCATCACAGTCCATCTTCCATTTAGTAAATCCGCCAGGAACATCTTTCTCTTTTAACTGAATCAAAATCTTTACAGAGAAAAAGAAGCCAAAATCCCTCACTTGCTAATATGAAATTCCAAATATGTAACAAATCCACATAAAAACAGCAGCACAGTAGCAGCTAGTGCCAGAAATGTGCACAGTTTTACAGAATATATTGGATTAGCCCTTTGACATCATGGACACATTGAAGGGCTCTAGTATAAGGTGTTGGGTTCAAGTACCACCAGGGTGCTGGTTGTTTTGTTTGTGCAATCAACATTCAAGAGAACTGTACAGAATGTAAAATGCAGGACTTTTCAGGAGGCACAAAAACTATATCGCATGAAGCCATTACTTTGGCAACCGAATTAGACAGAACACCAATTTCTCCATTTCCAAGCTCTGCCCTTGTGCATTAAAAGCTAATTAAACTCCATAGTTACTCTCAGATTTTAACTGGCTTAGACTTTCTGATACATAGAGATTCTTCAAAATCCTTACTAAAGGGACGTAATAATCACAGATAACTAATGAATTGACTTCTACTTATAAGTCAGAAAAAGAGTTGAGATAGGACTTATTTGTCATCATATAAAGCAAAATGAGGTCCAAGAACATCTAATTTCATGCAAATGCACGACCCAGGCAAAGAGGACTAACCTTTTAAGTAAATATAGGCTAATCATCTCCCAAACTTAACCTGGATGAAACCAAAAATATTCACCAGCACATACCTTCTCTATGTTCTCCATCATGACACCTTTCACTTCAGAAACCTGGGCCTTCACTTTTGCTAACTTACTTATTTCCTCAGGATGATCTACGCAATATTGCATGTGGTCTCGTAGCTTAGGTCTACAACACCAAGAAACAATTAATATAAAACCATAAAAAGTCATGATCAGAATTCAACCACCCAAAACCATAGGGAATACCCAAATTCTTTGCTGAGGCTATTTGTGGTTGCCGTTGTGGCCTTTCCACTCCCATATCTTGAGACAAAGTCATCCTTAATACGTTCCAAGAAAGCCATAGGGACTTGTCTTCCTACCGACTCATCAGCAACCACACAGTATGCTGCAAACAAGGTAATCATACATTTAATAATAGTTCATCGTCATTGCCAGAGATATGCCACTACTATGTCAAACACATAAAAATAGCTAAACAGGAAAATAAAATAGTTGTGCTATTATGATGACTTCAGCAGAAGCATATAGCCAATAAAATAACTAATATTAACATGGTTCAGAAAAAAAATAATAACAAATCATTTATATAGCCCAGAACTCCATCATTCAAAAAAAAATGCATCCAACACACTAAATGAAAATATGTACTTTAAAAAAAATGTAAAAATACGTTCTTCATTCTAAATTTTATGAAACAAGTAATCCTGCCTTGATATAGTTTGATTATTTATGAAGTGCAACTTCAAAGCACGGGAGAACACCCCGCCAGGCCCCCAAAAAACAAGTGCTATAGAAAAAGGGGGAAAAAAGTCTACAATTTTTGACAGAAGAGAGAAATAAAACATCTAAACATAGTAAAAGAGCTCGATGATGACTCTTGATACCTCCCAGTCTCAAACATAATTTTCAGAAACTCCGCACTCCTAGGATAACTGCCATTGTGCAGTATTACTAAAAACTGACAGCATCCTCAATCACAAAGGTGCTTGCCGTAACAGAAGGAAGCACCAAAAACCAAATGTGCTGCAACAGTAAAAATGGACCAAGTCATTAACCATATACCACTTAATCATGATCTAATCATCCATGATAAATTTGGAAAGAATCACGTAGATATGAAAACACGTGAACACCTTTTCATTGGACGGCTTTAATTAAATTAATCGACCACATAAAGCAGGGCTAAAAATAGGATGGGCGACGCAGATCCAACGGCAAATTTCCTCTGCATCGTAGGAATCACTGTTGCAAAGCATCCGGAATCGCCTAGCGACATTTCGGTCATGATATCAAACAGATAGAGCAGTCCAGACCTCTCGATGGCATGTTAAAAAAGTCAATAAACAGTCCACTGAAAACATTATTCTGACAATATCACCTTCAAATATCAAATTAGGCAGTTCATGAATTCCTTTCCCCTTCCGTTTCTCTCTTAAGACTGTCATTCCAACCCGCGCAAGTTCAAACATTAAAGATCCTCTAACTAATCATCAAAACTACCTCAAACTTGTAACTACCAAGAACAAGAAAAAAGTCCAAAGCAACCTGCAAATCAGATCAACCACAGAGCGGGACTCACGCAATTTCACCACAATCCATCAATATCAAACAAGATCCATCAGCCAAACAACAAAACCGATTAGATCTCGATAAATCAAAACAGCCGCACAAGGAAATCAAAACTTACTGAAACCATTCTCGACGAGATAATTGAAAGTGTGACCATCGCAGTTATACGTGAACTTGTTGTTGCTGGACGGCAACTTCTGCAGGCACTGAGCTGCGATCGAAGTGAAATTACCGGTGAATTCCGTGAACTCCGCGAGGACCACCGTCCCCCGGGCAACCGCAGCGTAGATCAGGGATTTCTGCCCCATATTCGCTCTCTACGAAAAAAATGACCTCCGGCTTCCTTTTCTTCTTCAACCTCTCTCCTCTTCCCCCTTCTCCCGAGAGGAAAGAGAGCCGAAGCAGACGGAAGAAAAAAAGTCGAGGGATTTGTCGTTGTCCTTCTAGGGTTTTGAATAAAAATGAATTTCCGTTAACGCGCTCTTTTCTTTTGTAATTTTTTTTTCTTCACGGGAAATGATGGAGCAACAACGGCGGTGCGGCTGTCGCTTTTCCGTCTCGGTTCCTGTGAAATACCATTCTTTGACGCCTTTGTTCGAAAGGAAACGTGTCGAATGACCAAACCACCCCTCTTCGTCGACGTCGTCCAAATCACGCTTCAAGGCGGGAACACTTGAACCGCATCCTGACCGTCGGTTCATGATCTGCACGACACGTGGATTCGAAGTTGTTTAAGGGACACGATTTGTAGGTAGGCAGAAGAAGGTGGATCAGATCGAAAAGCGACTTATAGGCGTGTTTTTTAATTATTCCGGTTTAGCGGTCCTGAGACACCCACTCCCAATTGTCAGGGTGTTTTAGTAATTCCTTCGGAGTGGATGGATCTTGTGGTGAACCGAGAGTGGTAGCGGTGCAGGGATCCGGCAGGAGTAAACTCCGTCCGTTCGATGCAGGGGAGGTGTCAATCCAGCTGGCTGGGTCAGTTAAGTACATGAACCGTTGCAATTAATTAAATTAATCAGTTTCATAAATATAATAACATTAAAATATAATATTATATATTATTTTAATGTTTATAATAATAAATTAATTTAAAAATATATATGAAATTATCATCTAAACCATTGATTTGATTGGTCTTATGGGAGGTTTTCTGGACTGGAGTAACATTATGTGACATTATGTGACATTATGCGAAATTATCTAAGATGCTTTGGATTGTGATATAAGCAATGCATTCGGAAAAATCGAGACAATTTTACATATAATAAGTCTGAAAAGTCAAAATACATCTCTTTTGAATTTTCATTAACCAGAAGAGAAGTTCATGAATGGCGGTTCATTGACGAGTCTCTGCCTGTCGAAGACGATGGGACAGAATATACGGTGAAACCATTCCATTCATGGCGGAATTCATAAGATAAGCATCATCACAAGGTAAAACGCAATTATCAATTCAGATTGTTGAGATCCCGATTGAGACAGCAAAACAAAGCTGGCAGAAGAAGGCGCCATTGATGGTTTCAGATCAACAGCAGATTTCCCATCGTAATTTTGTATTATGGCATCCAAAAAGACGGATAAAATTATAAAGAAAATAACGAGAGTCCACCAAATTGAGCTCCGCTGTGCTGCTGTCATTAATGTGAAATAGAGTATCAGGCCGTCTCCCTAACGAATGTCGAACGCTTTCACACCGCCGGAGCCTTTTATGTCAAAGAAACTCGCCGGAGTAGGTGAGGACGAAGAAAGAAGATGCGGAGACGGATAGAATGGATCTTCTCGAAGTAGTTAAAGAAGATAACGCAAGAAATCTGTATGGTTTTTTAGGAGAACTCGACTGTGTAGGAGGATTTGTAGGCCAAGGAGCTGACGCATGGGGGGGGGGGGGGGGGGGGGGGGGGGGATTCTCGTCTTCATCTTTGATTTGCCAGACGGAGTGTTAAACGTAACCTCATAATCGGATAAGGTTCGCTTTCATTTTGTTGACTATTAAAAACTTCGGAATAATTAGTAGAACGATGAATAAGATATAAATTTTAATATTCTACCGGTAAAAACACCCTTCCAAACGAAGCTGTATTTTAATAATAGAAAAAATATACATACTATTAGGTAAGGGGGGGTGGCACAATCTAAATTGGTTCTCAAATCATTGGGACTCCGCTAAGGTCAATTTTTACTCAAACTTAGCTTGTTAGTTTGTGAGCCAATTCTTTAGTACGATCTATTGTTCAATCCTTTTGGGTCCGTCAACGTCTAATATTGTTGTTTGCTAATAGAAAAATATTATTGACCGAGGTATTTGTTATTTCCTTTAGGTTTATTAAATTAATTATTATACATTAGTATATTCTATTGCAAAATTTTGGACTCCTTTGTGATAACTTCCAGTTCAATGATACTAAGTTCATCATTATATTTTTTTATATTTTTTTGTAATTTTAAATATAGGTTGGAGTTTGAACCTTGCTCTGACTCAACTCAAACTTGGTTAAATTTTTTAGACTCAAACTTTATTCCAATTTTAGACTCGAGGTTGAGCTCATGCTCGAAGTATTCAGATAAGCCAAACTCAAACATATGCATATTCAAGTTTGGCTCGACTCAGGCCACCCCTACTAATAGGGACACTCTCCCCAGTGGAAAATTATTTACCGGATGTACTCAAATTATCTATGCCATGGTATGAAGTCTTGTTTATCTCTATGAAATGGGCGGAATTGCGATCCCAACGCCAAAAATATTTGCCAGGTTTAGTAATTTTATACATGGCACTAGTGGTTTTGTTGTGCACTTATTAGTTTTTTTGGAATAATTATTAGTTCTAAGTTTTTTTGATTCTCCAAATACCGACAAACACCACACAATTGGGTACCATCCTAGTAATATTGTAATATCAATTATCCTAATTTTCAATTTTAATCATCTTTTATGTCATATTTTTAACTATGGCCTATTAGATGACATATTACTGATATAAGTATACAGTTAATACTAATTATACTTTTAAATGGATACAAATTTAAAATACTAAAATACCTTTTTTTATATTTTATTTATTAAAATTATAACTAAAATAAATAGAAAGATGAGACATGGGAGAAGTAAGAACTAGCCCTTTAGAGCACAAGGAGTGAGCAATTGAATTGAACAATGTGCAAACTTCCAATAGTCATTTCTCATACCTGCATTTCTATCCACGTCCACCGTACGTGCTTTCCCTTCTGGCTTTTCCAATAGTCACAGGCTACGCTCCTTGCATCTGCGCTCGGTTCACTCACGCGAGAGAGAGAGGAAATGGAGAGCGGCGACGAGGAAGACGATTTTCCTTTTCATGAATGGATCACGCCGCGGTCCAGGATCAACTCCATTTACCAATCTCAAACCGAGAAGGTCCGCAAATCATCCCTTCACTTCTCCCCCCTTTCGTTTAACTTTCACTGCGTTTCTTTATGCAAGTCCAATTGCTGGAACAAGTTCAAATCTGTTGGAATTGGATTCTTTAGTTGGTGTGTACTTTGTAATGAAGCCATTTGAAAGTTAGGATAGTGCTGCTGTATTCTAGCATTGCACTATGCTCATATTCCTGTGACTTGCCGTGTTTCGGGTGAAGATAATGTTTTTTTTTTTTTTCGAAGAGAACTTGCAACTTATTTTAGCAGAACGCTTGGGGCTGGTTTTCGTTTTATTTCTCTGTAACGAATGTCAAAATTTTCTGTTTCCAAAAGATAAATTTGAAGCAGTTATCAAATTTGATTCGGGCATTTTGTGGTTTTTAGTTATTACGCATTTTGACAGTATACGCATATGTATTTTCTCAGCGGTTCTTATAGCGTGATAAGTGATGGGCAATAGGATCTCTAATTTCCTATCTTCATACCTTAGATTGCAAATTGTCAGTACGTTTCTCTTTTCATGCATATTTATATATTTGTGTTCTTCTTTTCTCTTAGTGTCAGGCCTTAGTACATTAGCAGGTCGTTTTGGTTATTTGGATAATTGTTTCAATCTCACTATGAGAAATAAGCTTGTGTTTGGCCAATGTGATATGTTATGACATTTTTTTATTTGTCGGGAAGAACATACTTTTGTTTATGGCAAAAACTTTGGTTCACAGCATGTACTGCAGAGACTAAATCTATGCAAGCTTATTTATTTGACAACAAGGAGTAGGGGTGGTACCAAGCCAAACCGGCTCCCATATTGTTCGAGCTGAGTTTAGTTCATTTTTACTTTAGCTTGGCTCGAGTTCAAATTTGAAATAAGGCTCATTAAGTATAACAAGCCAAACTTGAGATTTTCCAAGCTCGTGAACCGACTCGTTAGCATAGAATTTTTTACGAAAATATCATTTACTTTGATTGCTCTCGTCAATTCACTCTTTAGTTGGTTGATATTTTTTCTTATTTACCTCAAACCACAAAGACGATCGATCGTTCAACCCTTTTGGGTCCCTTAATATCTAATATTATTGTTTGCCAATGGAATAACTACTATTGATGGAGGTGTTTGCTTTTTCTTTTAGGTCTATTAAACTGGTTATTATACATTAGTATGCTCCATTGCAAAGTCTTGGACTCTTCTCTGATAGCTTACAATTCAATGGTACTAAGTTCATCACAATATTCTCTTCATTTATTTTTGTAGTTTTAAATGTAGGTTAGAGTTCGAACCCGGCTCGAGTTCAAACTCGGTTAAAATTTTTGGGCTCAATTCCAATTTTAGGCTCGAGGCTGAGCTTGAGCTCGAGTTCGAAGTATTCAGATCAAGCTAAGCTCCAACATATACAGGTTTGAGTTTGGCTCGGCTCAATGCCACCCCTAGCAAGGAGGATATGTCCTTGTTCTTTTTTAAAAAAAATTGAAGCACTTTTGTTTGTGTAGACATGAAAATTTGATCATCAAATTAGAAGACTGATCAACGGCTCCAATCAAACCCAAAGCTTGGAACTATCATGAATAAGGAAAAACAACATGCAGCATAATATAAAAGCGATGTCTATGTGCACAAATCGACTGGAGCAGTGGGCTGAGTGGGAGGTTCATCTTTTGGTCACTTAGTAAAGGAATATGCACCGCTGTCTGAGACAATTTCTGCTCTGTGTGCTGCAAGTATCTTAATCCAGGCCAGCCTCACTCACTCCTCAATGTTAGAATCACAGGGGCTGAATTTTCTAATTTACTTGTAGTGCTTTTGCACCCGTTTATGGTAGAGGTCCTTGAGATGAATTTTAGACGTGCTAGAAGGATGGTTCTTGACTTAGCAGGTGATGAAGACACAGTACCCATGACACTCAGTATGGGCCCCCACTTTCACCTTTTGCATCTTCAACTGTTATGCTTACTGGTAGTGGAGTAAAATTTATGAGCTTTGTGACGGTATGTTATATGCAAACTTGCAAATAATTGGGCATATGGATTGTTTGTAGTTGCAAGATGAGTACTAGTATATGTCTAGAAAACTCAGTTGTCTCCTATAAATGGATTGGATATCAAGATATCCGTTTATAAATCAGGTATCTGGCATACAGATATCAAAACTTATGTTACATAATAATTTAAATTCTGATATCAGAATAAGTTTTGATTCTTAATGTCATTATTCATTTCATTAGTATGAAGAGATTAAGTACAAATTCATTAAAATGTTTAAGATAATAAGTGGAAAACTGAGGCTCATAAAGTTATGCAAATACCCCTCAGTTTCGGTCATCAAATGTACCATATGTAGTGGTTGGAATAAGACTCAGAATATTAATGACAATGATGTAGAAGAGATAGAGGATACATGCCCATCTGAATTGCTGAGAATGATTTTAGAGATTTGTGTTTCACCTACATTTATATCTGTTGACAGCCCTACTGAGATCCACAAATTGAAGGGCCTCAAAGTGAGAAGAAATATTTAATAATTTCACTACTTTTTAAGTTTTACCAAGATTCGTAATTAGGACTTCAGAGAGAGTGATCTCATACAGATCACCTTATGATACAATCGCTATCAAGTGACTTCTTTTGGGGTCTATTTTTTTGAATGGGAGTTTGGTGTGTTTGGAATTCATTGCGGATATCTCTTCTGACAGTTATAGCTCTGATATTGATCTCGGGAATATGCGTTCCTGGAAAACAGTGTTGGTGAGTTACTGTGTACTCAGGATATACCCTTTATGGGGCAAAAGGGAGGGAGGGAGGGAGTGAGGGAGATCTCCTTCTGGAATTGTGACTTATGTCTCTGCAGAAAGGCAAATGAAATCCCACAAGTAGGATAAAAAATGCCTTTTTTAAAGCTATAGTCAATCTAGATTGCCTAACGTTGGAAATTCAGTTTTTTTCTGGAAATGGAACTCAAGGAGTGAGTTCCAGACATTAACCCGCATCCTCAGTCTGAGAGAGATAGAATTGACTATACACGTGAAATAGTAAAAATATGAAATTCCTAAGGGGTTGATCTACGCAATTACTGTGAGACATTGTCTAGAATTGTTACAAATGGCATCTAAAGAAAAAATTTTAAGACGGTGAGCATAGTCTTTGGTGTTTAACTAATTCATTAATCTTTCTTGTATTAGGCAGAAAAAATGTGCCTCCAGAAACTTAATATCTTATGCTTATACAGGTTTATGATATTGATATCATGTCTAAATCTGTCCAACAAGTGTCAATTTCTGTGTAATGCTCCAGTTTTCTCTTGGTATGCATGTAAAGCAGGCTTGAGGAAAAGTTCCTACTATTCGATTTTGTACTGGATATACATGTTCAATTCCTAATGCGAATTCCAGTTCGGTTTACAGAAGATTGTAGAACCATTAACTCCAGTGGCAATTTCTCATTTTGGAGGGGCCGTTTTACAACATAGGCTTTCACGAATTGTTTGAAAAATATATAGAAACTCTGATCGAAGTCTTATCCGCCCCCCCTGAAGATGATAACCTCTCTGATCTGAAGGAGCCCATGCTTTACAAAGCTGAAACTGATGCCCAACAGCTTGCACTCCTATGAACTGCATTTACTGTTGCTGATGAACTGCTATCCTTGGCTATATCAAAGATATTTTATCCACAAATTGAAATTAAAGAACCAGAATCTGGGTCCACTGAAAATAGTCGGACTCCTTTGTTAATAATCCAGTAGAATATAAAGATTGGAGGCACCAACTCCAACACTTTAAGCCCAGAGATCATTTCTGTCATCACTATATTTTGAGCTTCATATATTCAAGAGAAGGGAAATCAAGGTTAGATGTACAGATCTATTTGGACAGTAAAGCTAGTGATCTTTACTGGGATTCTGACCCACTACTATCATTGCCATTCCAGATAGTCCTTTTGTTTCAGTTTTTTTGTATTATTTCATCTTTCAACACTTAGATCAAATGCTAGGGTTGCAATTATTGGCAGAAACCATTCCAGAGTTGGTTCTACTGTGCCAGTAACTTATACCCGCTTTGGTTCAATGCAGACTTTCACCATAGTTTGTTAGTATTAATTATGTTAATAGTTAGCTATCAGAGGATAGGTCATTGTTTGGTAGTGAAACATCGTGTGTCAAGTAGCCTCTTGTCTAGTAAAGTATCTCATGGGTCCTCTGAACTTTAGACACACAACTACTAGTTTATTTCATCACTCATTTTCCTCTTTAATGTTTTTGTAATATCTTTGGCAGGCCTTATTTGCAAGGTTTCAGCAATTGGCAAGTGTTGTGGGGGATGTATTACTTGGTAAAGAAACGATTGAAAAGATCTTGCTAGCAAGGCGAACAGAGATGGTAGTGATGTGGTTATCAGATGTACAATTTTGGGATGTATTTGAGGATGAGTCTGTTGATCTTCAGCCATTTGGGTTGCAACAAGTATGTACGGTCTTATAGCTTTGTGCTAAACTTGTGCTTCACACGCTCTCTCAATGTTTTTTGTTCCAAACAAGTTTAGCATAAAGCTATAAGACTGTTCCAAACGATGTTTTACTGCAATTTCGTCACATGCTTTCAAAAATGCTTGTTATCCAATTAAGAGTGAAATCTGAACTGACCTCCAATTCGGAGGTGATATCATGTTTCAACTTTTACAAGGACAGTTGATGGAAATAGTGAGTACTTAACAGGTCTATCTAATATTTACACGTTTTTCTTTCTTTCATTTTTTTTTTTTGTTGCACCAGTTGATTCTTGACATGCACTTTATAGTTGAATTGCAGTTTGTGGTGGTTATCCATCAACGCATGTCCATCAGATTGCATCCGCTATAATTGCAAGAGCAATACAAATTTTCTCTGGTAGAGGCATAGACCCACGGTCCACAGAGGTACATTTGAGCCCATTTCTCCTTTATCTTGTCTTTTTATTCAATGTGTTTTTCTGTAGTGCTGCAAGGTTGCAACTTGAAACTGAAATGGTACTTTTTCTTAAGTGCCCTTCCTGAGGACAAATGGTTCGTGGGTATAGCAAAGGCAGCTATAAATAAGCTTTTGTTGGGCACTAGCGGCTCTGTATCATCTGAAATCGATGAAGAACATATCATTGTCCATGATCTCAGGCAAAAGCGGCTCTGAATCATCTGAAATAGATGAAGAACATATCATTGTCCATGATGAGATCTCTGATTCTGACGACACAGTTTCCACCCTCTCTTCCGGATTGTCAGCTGAGACATTTGTTTCTGCTACCATTAGTGAAGCAGAAAGCTAGGCAAAGGACAAGGAGTAGGATATTCTGATCAACTGGGTGTATGCCAACTGGGTTAAGTATTTGGTGCAAATTAACAATGCCAAAGTTACACAGAGGCAAAAGAGTATCTGAATTCATCCCATAGTTACTGTTGTATAATTTTGTTCAAATCATTAGAATATGTTGTTGTATCTAAGCAGTTTTCAGGTAATTTTTCCATCTCTGTCTCATCCTCTCCCTTCCCCTCTCTCTGTCTTGTCTGTGTGTGTTTTTTTCTCGTAAATATAGAGAAGCCTTCCTCATGGCGATGGGTCGCCTCCAGAAGTAGTTATGTTAAAATGATGTGGTGATCTTTACTGAGGCAGTTGGTCGTCAAGGAAGGCTTTTTGATGCCTCCAATGTGGCCAATGGCCAGTGCGAGTTCATCAGTTTTCACTGTTCAACAGTCGAATCAATTGAATTGGCAGGGTCGATTTGAGGTACACTTTCTTTCATATATTTGAATATACAGCCCCAAAGAAGAGCCCAGATCATTGAATCCAAACCACGCCACTTGTTTAAAAGACTAGGAGTGAAAAGAAATCTATCCGTGCCAGGTCTCATTCTTCAAATGCACTAATAGTTGGTGGGCAAAAGCTAATAAACAGACCTTTCAAGTACTGAATTAGAGCTGGATGCTTAGAATCAGGGCATCGTGTTTGGATTCATTATTTGATTTTTACTTCATTCATCATAAAATATAAAACACTTTTAGTTGTTATAAAGCGTGTAAGCAAGCATTTGACTAAATCTGGTTTTCAAATCCCTCCTGGATTGTAGCTGGAGAATCTCCTGAACGCCAAGCGCATTTTAGAAGGAGTCCTTGAGATCGAGCTACAGTTTATCTAATCGTACTTTTGGTACCTGGAAAGACTGATGACAGCAGGTTAAAAGCTTAAAATTGCTGGCAGTTGTCGACCTCGGTAGATGCATTTTATTTCATCTCCTCCATCAGTAGGCGCATTTTAGCAGGTCCCAATTTAGCTGTCACTCGAGTCTAATTTGATAGCAGTGAGAAAAAATAAAAGAAGACAAGTGGATTGGTCAATCCCCTGACATTATCTTCTTCCCAATCAAAAACCCATATCACCGAAGTCTCTCTTCCTTCTTTCTTTCCTTCCTCCCCCCCTTTCCATCCTTCTCTCATGGAGACTATCACCCTGAGACCCACCTTTCAACCCCCTCTTCTTTCTTCAGCCAAAATGCACCTTGGTTCCATTTCTGCACTGGGGTTCCCTCCACCTTCTTTGAAAGTTCAACCCTCGAGACCCTCGAGGAGCCTCATTGTAGCGAAAGCTACTGTTGCTGTTGAGCAGGAGCTGCAGACAAAGGTCTCAGTTATTAGAATTGGCACGAGAGGAAGGTAACTCTTGAAAGTTTCTGTTTTCCTGCCTTCTGGGTTTTGTTCGTTTAGGATGTCTCCATGATTTGGTGTCTCAGTAGTTTGTTTGTTTTCCTTTTGAGTTTTCAATGAGAACTTTATGCGCTTGTTGGTTTTGCTTCTTTTAATTCTATCATCTCTCGGGGTCTTTCTTGGTTCTTATAGATGAATTATGCACATCCCGTATTTTTTTAGCTTCGTTATTGAATTTTATTTTATCTCTTCTTAATATAAGCATCTGCGGAATGTCACGGATTTTTTTGAAAATACGTTCGAATGCATTATTTTGGGATGTTAAAGCCATTTACTTTCTGAATCTTTTAAAGTAATACGGCGTCGGATATAAATTTGCATATCCCCAACGTCGTGGTATGTGATGATGATGATAAACTTACAATTTGTATGGTCTAGATATTCTCCTTGACACTGGAATTTGATTGCTTATGCAATTTTGGTTCTACTTTTGTTCTTCTCTGTGCAGGCTATTTCAGTTTGTTTACTAGGATTACAATTTTAAGATATTTCTCTATTTTTTAAATGGCTCTTACCTCTTTATTGATCGATTTGTGAGACAACTGAGGTGATTTGGTTTCAAACCTCTCATAGTATATCATGATGTTTCCTGGGTTTCTCTGGTTCTTCAGTTTGTTACTCAATGGTGTCTACTATAGTTTTATTACTGACTCCTTTTCTTTCCAATTTTGTGTTTTGTTTCATGCATCTAGCTGCCAATGGAAGAATTTGTAGGTAAAGAGAGAATTTCTGTGTCTGTTCTGGAATATAGCATTTTTTACTTCCTAGTCATTCCCCCTTCTTCCCCCATTTCTCTTATCTTCTAATCTTTATCGGTATTTGTTTCTGGAATGTGTGTCAAATGGTTTTTATGTAAATAAAAGGATCATTTTATCACTATTTTGAGTCCTAATCCATTTCGATATTATTCGACCTGCTCTGTGTAGGACAGTCCTCTAGCACTAGCGCAAGCTTATGAGACACGAGACAAGCTCATGGCAACCCATTCAGATTTGGCTGAGGAAGGGGCCATTGAAATCATCATTATTAAAACCACAGGGGATAAAATTCTAAATCAACCGCTTGCAGATATAGGGGGCAAAGGTCTTTTCACAAAAGAGATTGATGAGGCACTTTTAGAAGGAACAATTGATATTGCTGTTCACTCCATGAAAGATGTCCCTACATACTTTCCAGATCAGATGATTCTACCATGCAACCTTCCCAGAGAGGATGTACGAGATGCATTTATTTGTTTAAGTGCAAGTTCACTTGCTGAACTTCCAGCTGGGAGTGTTGTGGGTAGTGCTTCTCTCCGGAGGCAGTCTCAAATACTATACAGATATCCATCTCTTAAGGTCAGTGCTTGAATCAAATTCGATTTTGCATTATTCTTTTCTTTTTCCAAAAGTCATTGGGGGTAAACATAAAATATAAAGTAAAACACAAAATTTACTCACAAATGTATGTGTGTTATATTGGAGGCTGGTATCTCTGGCATTATTTCAACAGAATTTAGAAAAGCTTGACAAATTGCATTTAATTAGTGATTGTGGGATTTGTTGTGAGACTGAATTTATCTCTGACAAGCTAATGTTGAGATCAAATCCTAATAAATATCATACCCATTATTCTCTCTGTGGCAAGCCTTGCCATATTCTGTACTTTAATCTGTATATCAAAAGATCATCTATTATTTGAAAGAACTTATAGACATGAGTTTGTTTTCTATGTAAGAAATGCAATGTTCTTTCCCACCTTTTAAATCAATTTGTTAGTCCCGGCAACAAATGCTATAATTATGTTCTACCTAGTCAAGTTAAATCCTGTTAGAAATTGCATACACCATTTTGAGTGATCTTCAATGATGTATTTTTCTGATTACCATTTGACTCATTTTAGATGCTCATTTCAACCCTTTTAGAGGCACTTGTTTACTTAATAAAATTATTCTCACAATTTTTTAGGGAAGAAAAGAAAATATCAAGTGGAAGTATAAAGGTTTCATCAAACAGAACTGTTTGTAGTTATCGATATAAATGAAGAGATAATTTAGTGTACTTATAAAATAGGGAAATTCATCCTTTCTTCAAAAAAAAAAAAAAAAGTTAGCATAAAATAGGGTCGAATATAATTATAAAATCAAGTATGCAAAGAAGCTAGACTAACTCAAAGACATTGGAAGGGGATGGTAGTCTCAAGAAACTCTTTGTTGGATAATCTTCTGCTGACTTTGGAATTTGGAAATAGCAATGGTTGCTTATAAATATGAAAGCCACTATTTGTAATTTAGTTTCATGGAAACCTGTTATGATTCTTAACAATTCCCTTAAAACTCCTCATGTTGGACTGTCTTGTAGATCAAACTTCTTGGTAACCATGTCCGTTGGAGGTTTATCTAGTCATTTATGTTTATTCTTGTATTATTATTTAGGAAAGAAGACTATCAACTGTAGCGTTCTGTTTCTTTTTGTTTGTCTGAAACTAAATTATGTTGCAGGTGGTCAATTTCCGAGGGAATGTCCAGACCCGTTTGAGAAAACTAGCCGAAGGGGATGTCCAAGCTACTTTGTTGGCACTAGCAGGGCTTAAGCGGTTAAACATGACGGGGAGTGTCACTGCTATTCTATCTGTGGAGGAAATGCTTCCAGCGATTGCGCAAGGTGCTATTGGGATAGCTTGCAGAAGCGATGATGATAAGATGGTAAGTATTAGATTACGTCATGCAGGATTGGTAAATAATAATGGACTAAAATTCAATAAAGAATATCGAAGTTTCTCTCTAGAAGTTTATTTGTCAAGATATTCAAATCAATGATGTTATTTCTCTATGTACCTGTCAATATGACAAGTTGTTTTGTCTCCTGGCACCTGTTTGTGGATCCTCCCATCTGTGAGGTCTGGCATCACCAACCTAAGATTGGTGGACCTCTACTTGAGTGTAATAGACTGCTTGGTTCTTAGGGGAAGAATGGTAGAAGTTTTAGTTGAATTTTGCCTCGTGCTTTATAAGGTTACCAGCAGATAGTTTGTAAGGTTATCAACAGCTTAGATGCCATAGTAAAGAAACAAGAGGCACCTTCAGATTCACTTTTGACAGGTTTAGGTCACTATGTGGGGCAGTTCATGGCATTTTTCACAAAAATAACAAATGATCTTGGAAAGAACTTCTGTGTTAAGTTGTATCCAAGATTGTTAGGCCAACCAGCATTCTGGGCTCCTGTTCATTTTTTCTGCTACATCTGCTTAAAATGGGGTTGGAGGTGAAAGGATCCTAAACCTAAGACAGGAAAACCACAGTTGTCTCAGCTGGACCTAAAATTCTTGTTGATGCTTTGGTGGCACTGGTGAAGCATCATTGAACTGGATGTGTGTAAACTTCATGTTTATGGATCATTTTGCTTTATAATTCCTTTATTCTGAATGCCTAAATAGGTCTTGAATTTGACCTTGGCAGGCAAACTACATAGCTTCACTGAATCATGAGGAAACACGACTAGCAGTTGCATGTGAGAGGGCATTTCTCACAACCTTAGACGGTTCCTGCCGCACGCCTATTGCCGGCTATGCATACCGGGATAAGGATGGGAACTGCATGTTCAGAGGCTTGGTTGCTTCTCCTGATGGAACAAGAGGTTTTTTTTCTTTTCCTTTTGCATCTTTATTGATTCATATTTTTTTTACGAAGGGTTGAAAAAGATGCTGAAGTAGAATTATGTGGATACAAATTAATGTACAGTGCCACAAGCTGACCCCATAAAAACATGATAATAAGAAGGGAATCCCTGTCATAACCGCATTCCAAAATGAGTAAATGAATCAAACTAGACAAGCATAAGTAAACTTTTGAAAAATATAGAATTTATTTATATTGTCAATTGATTAGTGTTCATGAATTCAATCAAACCTGTTACTTCCTCATTTTTCAGTACTTGAAACTTCAAGAAAAGGCTCGTATACTCTTGAAGAAATGGTTCAGATGGGGAAAGATGCTGGAGAAGAGTTGCTTTTGCGGGCCGGTCCCGGTTTCTTTAACTGGTAACTGCCATCCAAATGGAGTAAAAAAGAAGGAAGAAGGGAGACAGAGTATGAAACAGAGCGGCATCCCTAAAGGGAATTGGAATTTGTATTTTTGTAATCTAATGGTTGTATTTTAAGTTCTTTGGATAGTTGATTAGGGGAACTTTTTATTCTGAGACAAACAAATGCATTGATTTTTCCTCTCTCCCTGCTTGTGAAGGTTCATGGTAAATAAAAAATGGCAATTGCAAACAATTTCAGCTTGTAGTTAATGGAAAAAATGGGAAGTCGGATGCCGTTTCCACTCATAAAAGTGAAAAAAAAAAACTTCACACTAAATGAAGAGTCAAGCGAGCACAAATAGCCTGGTCAAGACTTTATCATGTCTTTAATGGAGATTGAGTGTGGAGAAGAAGCTTCTCATTCTCATTTCTTCATGCCATACGATTACTAATGTGACCATCAAATGAAGACGGATGCATCATAGAAAGATTTATTAGTGGATAGTTTTACCCAATTACTTGTTCTACCATTTCACCTGTTCGTTTATCAACAATGGTGGAACCAAAAAATCTCCTTAAAAGTATAAGAAAGAGAACTCTCTTGAAGTAGAGGACGATATGGTCGATACGAATTACAGGGTATAAGATATATATTAGAATGTCAAACACTCGATTCTGAAACGGAATTCAGGGGTGGGAGTTAAGGAAACCCGATTTGTCGGGTTTCAAAATCCGATACATATCGGACAATTAAGTATTCTAGAACACCAGTAATGCCTTGTTGTAACTCGTAATACGCCCGTAAGGTTCTATTGAGCGAAAGGCTACGGGACTGCTTGATTTTCTGTGATGTGAAGCTGCCATTCGTTTCCTCGCGTTTGGGCTAATGGGGAATGTTTGTTAGAAGCCGATTTATCCAATTTTCTCCCACGACGATCACATCCCTGTCGAGAATCCGTCAGTCTACTCTCACATCCCTCGCCTTCAATGCTGATTCCGATGGTACGCAACTCGATCCAGTCGGCGCTCGGTGTTTACCTCTTTCGAGGTTTGACTTGGTTTCCGCCGATAACGTGATCGCTCACAAGCCGTTCGACGGAAATTTCCAGAGGAGCATACTGCCTGATGGAGTCCTATCCTCGCATAGGTTCATCAGGAGATGCCTAAGAAATGGGGACTTGGGTTCTGCTCGTAGGGAGTTTGAAAAAATTCCCGTTAAGACCAACTTTTCCTGGAACTTAATTTTGTCCGGTTACTCGAAGCCTGGCAAATTGAAAGAAGCGCTTCTATTGTTTCACCGGATTGCTCAACCCGATATCTTCTCTTTCAACATCTTGCTCTCATGTTATTTTCAAAACGGTGACCTCGAAGCCGCTCATCTTTTCTTCGACAAAATGCCTGTTAAAGATTCTGCTTCGTGGAATACAATGATTTCTGGCTTCTCTCATAATGGAAAGATGACTGAAGCGCTCCAAGTCTTCCAGGCCATGCCTGAGAAGAATGACGTTGCTTGGAGTGCCATGATATCAGGTTACATCCAAAATGGTAATTTGGATTCGGCAGTTAACCTATTTGAACAAGCTCCACTTTCCGACAAGGGGGTCTTTTCCTGGACGGCTATGATTACGGGTTATATGACATTTGGGCATACGAAGTTAGCGCGGGAATTATTTGATGAAGCGCCGGTGAGGAACTTGGTGACCTGGAATTCTATGGTGTCTGGTTACGTGCGGAACTTCCAGGGAGAAGATGCTCTGAAGCTCTTCAAGATGATGATTGAATTCTGCGTTAGGCCAAATCCTTCCACCTTCAGCAGTGTTCTCCTGGCTTGTAGTGAGTTGTCTGCTGTGACACTGGGTAAGCAGATTCATCAGTTTATTTACAAATCCCCTTTGTATCTAAATACAACATGTGGGACTTCATTACTGAGTATGTATTGTAAATTCGGGGTCTTACAAGATGCATCTAAAATGTTTGAGGAGATGCCTAGAAGGGATGTGGTGACTTGGAATGCAATGATTTCAGGTTTTGCCCAGCATGGGATTGGGAAAAAAGCCATTGAATTGTTTGATGAGATGAGGCTTGTGGGGAATAAGCCAAATTGGATCACCTTCGTGGGTGTCTTGTTGGCTTGTAACCATGCTGGGTTAGTGAAATTGGGCATGCACTATTTCGATTCGATGGAAAGAGATTACGAAGTGGTGCCCAGGCCAGTTCACTACACTTGTATGGTTGATCTGCTTGGTCGGGCTGGTTTGCTCTCTGAAGCAGTTGAGTTGATCAATAAGATGCCTTTTAAGCCACACACAGCCATCTTTGGAACCCTTTTAGGTGCTTGTAGAATCCACAAAAACTTGAAACTGGCAGAGTATGCAGCTGAAAAATTGCTCGAGTTAGATCCCCGGAGCTCGGCAGGCTATGTTCAGCTGGCAAATATTTATGCTGCAATGAACAAGTGGAATGAAGTTGCTCGAATCCGACAACATATGAAGAACAGTAATGTAGTAAAGACTCCCGGATATAGCCGGATTGAAGTGAGAGGCATTGTTCACGAGTTCAGGTCTGGGGACAGGGTGCACTCAGAGTTGGGTCTGATAGAGAAGAAACTGATCGACTTGGAAAAGAGAATGAAGCTGGCCGGATATGTGCCGGACCTTGACTGTGCACTGCATGATGTGGAGGAGGAACGGAAGGCATTGATACTATCCAGGCACAGTGAGAAGTTGGCTATTGCTTTCGGGCTGATCAGTATGCCTCCAGGTGTTCCAATTCTCATTTTTAAGAACTTGAGGGTCTGTGGGGATTGTCATAGTGCCACCAAATTCATCTCACTTGTTGAGAAGCGGGAAATCATTGTGAGGGATACAAGCCGGTTTCATCATTTCAGTAATGGAAGTTGCTCTTGTGGAGATTACTGGTGAAGAAGACAGAGCTGCATTGTTTCTTCTAATTTAAGTAGTTCTTGTGGCATCAGAATTAAAATTAGATTTGTCTTTGCTGTATTGATTATAATTTTTTAACATTTCAACTGTTAGTAGTGATTGTTGAATGCTACCATCTTTAAGCTCGTCATAAGGCCCTTGGGTTTTTTCTGTAACTGTTAATTTCAATTTAGCCACTCATGTTGAAGCCTTAGCCAGCTATTCTGACACGTGTGGGAGGCTAGTTCCGGGACTCGCTGAGCCGTACAAACTCGATCCCCTTGATCCCTCCAATTTTCGCACGAAAACGAGCATTCAAAAAAGCGCGCGAGTTTTGGGACTCACTGAACTCGTAAAGCAAACTCTCAGACCAGAGGTTACTGGTTAGGGTTCAGGTCTTCCTGATTTCAGGTGTCTTTTTTTGGTTTTTCTCTCCATGGAGGAGGAACACGACTCTATCGATGATCGGAGAAGCGACTTCACCGGTCTTATCGATCTGAAATCTCTTGAGCGGGTCACTGATCTTACGTCCCAGATCCATAATCTTCCTTGCTGCATCAGGCGTGACGGAAAATGCGAAGTTTCTGACTATTTCAAGCCCCAAAACACAGGTGATTTCAAGTTCATTTGTCTCTCTTCGATTGCGTTGTTCGTGACTTTACCGAGCTGTTCCATTATTATGTTTTGAAAATTATTATTGTTATTATTATTTTTTAGGTGTGGTTGTGGAAGGGTTGGAGGTCGTGGAAGCTTCGTTTAGGGGCCGGAAGTTGCGGGGGACCACGGTTCAGGTTCCTGATGGTTATCGTGGTAAATGAATACATGAAGCATGTCATTTCCGCCTTCCGTCAGTGACTCTAGCGTGTTCAATCGATACCTTTTTTCACGGGTTACTACAGAGTGGTGTTTCTTTTTTAATTCTGGGAACTGTGACGTTCCTGAATGTTGATTAAATTGGACGCTTATATCAAGAATGCGTTCAATTTAACCAACCGATTTATCTTATCGATATTAGTTTGTATACCCAAAATTCGAGTCTGCATAGTGAAGACTTGATTCAAATTTTAGGTTTCACGAGAAAGAGAGATACCTCTCTATGACACCCTGACTTTGTAACTTCTGATTTAAGTAGCATCTCAGTTACTGGTAAATTGGTAATCATTGACCATCATTCTGGTGCTGCCAACAGCATTGGTTAAGCACATAGATTACTGAAAGCCTGGGGTAAGACGAACTGCACAATGAAGAGTGCCTTCTTCTTCAACATTAGTTTGCGGATCAGTCTGTTGTTCATCATGTGAAAATGGAAGTGATGCAGTTGAAAATTTTGGGACTAAAATGCTTATAAATTCGAAAACATAGGAATTGGAGTTATGTTACCTCAGTCTGAGTTCAAAAGCTTACTTGATTTACTAAAAAATAAAAAGTAAAACGAAAAAATACCAATGTTACTTGACCTGATTGTGATTCCATATGCAGGCTTGGTCTTGGAAAGAAGGAAGAATATGGGAAAAAGAAAAAGTGTGGAAGTGTGTGATGAGAACTCCAGCTGCTGGGAGGCCAGTGCAAAATTTGAAAAGATAACATTCTGGAATCATGATAGCTTTCCTTCACAAACTGATGCATTTATGCGTTTTTTCCATTGGTTCCCTGTTGCTGATGCCGTAAGTTTTGGTTATAATTGTAAGCACTTGCATGGGCAGAAGTTTTATGAATTCTTAGTTCTCTTCCTTATGACTTATGGTTTTGACTCGCTTGCAACTGTCTGCAATATAAAAAATGTATAGATGGGCATTTATTTTTATTATGTTAGTGTTCTGCTTATTGTAACTAGCGATAGTTGCATGGATGCAGTTGCACAAGCCTGTGACACTGGATGACTTAGCTTGCAGTTCCAATTCTTTGGAACAAAAGAGGGCTTGAGTGAGAATTATGCTGCTGCTGGACTTAATGATTTGAAAGACAAAGAAATAGGAGCTGGGATCTGGCGGGTGAATGTGCAATCCATTTATCACTGTTTTTTATGTTTGTTTTGTATTCCTGAATTCAAAGAGAAATTTACTTGCTATATTTTCTGGTCACCAAGATGTAATTTTTCTTTTTTTTCTAACTATCTGAAAGAAATTTCTATTCAATCACATAGCTTTTCACGTAACCTAGACTTACTGAGAAGATTTGATTACATGATATCTATTGATTTTGTATCAATCTGTGTAAATTGGAATTGGTCTTACACGTATAATGTTTCTTTTAGCCATTTCTAAAGGTTCTTTATGTGAAACACAAATTTCTCAGGGGTTATGTTTATCTTATATGCTAGTTGCCGTGAAACATCAAAATTTTATCAGGTCCTTTGCTGTTTCTGTCATGTCTAATTTCTTCTACCTTATCATCTGTGTTATTTTTTGTTTTTGGCTCTGGGTGGCTACTGGCACTCAAATAAGTGCTAAGGCTCCTATTTTTTCTATGCAAAAGCAGAATTGCGAGAACCTCTAAGTGTAATAATGTTGCAGTCCTAGGCTAGCTGAAAACAGGCTGTGGACACAGTTCCCTCAATTTATATTCAGATCTGTCCTTCTCAATAAAAAATAAAATTAGACTATGGTTAGTCAAAGAGAAAGTAAGCTAATGTCTTATTTTTTTTTAAAAAAGAAAGAATGCTAAAGAAAGAGAAAAGGAAAGACACTACAACCACTTCTTATCACACTGTCAGTTCATGTAAAAAACCCATGAATGTGCATCTACACCTGTAAATCATTTAAGAATCATAAGTATTTAGTTCTGTAGATTTCTTTTGGCCAAGGCTTCAATCTTGATACCAAAAAGATAAAAGCTCCCAAGTCCCACATTGATATCTCATTAGCATAAATCACCAGCTTTATACATGTGCAGACACCCTTTGGCATGTTTCCAAGTTTTTGGCTTGATCTTCACCTCTTTGATCACTAACCCTTTCTCCACTGGTTATTTTCTATCTCATACATGGTGGAGTCAAACTTTGCACCATTGCTTTTTCTGGGGTGCTGAATAATAACCCCCCTGGAACATCTGTCCACTTGTTACAATAAGTTTGAGATAAATGGGAGAGAACAAATTTAAAAATGGGTTTGTTTTCTGGCAACTGAAGGCAAAAGATGACAGGATGAGTATTGCAACTGGGACTTCTTTTCCCAGCTTCACATATTTTTGTATCAGCTCTACACATACATATAAAGATGCTCACATGAGCATAATTCGATTCCAGCTTACCATATATTTTTTTTCTGCAAATGCGTGTTATTCTCTCTGATCCATATCCACAGTAAATACTCTCATTTCTTTCATGTGTGAGACACAATAGTATTATCCTGTTGTGGTGTGGGAGGACTATTATTTTTCTCCCTGCAGCAAACTGAAAGGGCAAGGCATCTGGTAGTGGCTAAAGAACTTTTACTCATTATCTACATTAACTTACAGTAAAATAAGGATTACAGTTTACCAAACTGATGGTAGAACTCGGTTGCAGTTCAGGAAACCAAACAATAATTGATGTAGAAGAAGAATTAATGGAGGTTGTGGGAATCGTCTTTTCACTGATCACAACAATTTGATGAGAATCTGCCTAAGATAAGATGATTGTGTAAGCATAAATGATTTTCTACTTACATTATTCCTAGTCCACGCAATCAAGAGGTCCCATCTCAGTGTGTTCTGTAGCCATTTTGTTTTTCTACACTGTTTTGTTGGATCAAGATAATATCATCTGCTCGTCAATGCGTTTTGCCAAAAAACAAGCAGCACCGATACTCAATGGAAACTTTGTTCTGTGCTGCGCCGATTCCTTCAAATGATTTCACGAATAACAGCCTGTGTAAGTGAGTCTTCACGATCGAATTTGTCTCGGTTATTCGAAAAGTTGCGTTCTGTAATTTATTTTCATTCTTCAGTGAACACAGGCGTGAATAACATCGTCTTGCTTTAAGAATCTTACTTCCTGTCAGTCACAATCGACACAGTTTCTACTGCAGTACTGGACAGGGCCAGAAAGACGGAAACGAAAAAAAAATCCTGGTTCTCTCACAAGGGAGGTCCCGGCTCTGAGCGTGGTGGCTCTCATTGAAGTCAAAGATGAATTTAGTCAGAAGTCAAGAATTTAAAGCAAGAAATTCAGGTGAATCCCACTCTTTTCAACTGTGGCATCAAGTACTCTTGAAGGAGACATTATAAACGTCAATGTCTACGATTCGATGTGGATCAAAAGCCTGTAAAGTCACATCCGGATCAACTGCAAAGCAGCCATGAAACTACAGATTAGTATCTAGATGTTGATTTTTTCAAGATTAAGCAACTTGCCTGATCTACCTTCCTGAGCAATTGCTGCAATATTTGAAAAAAAAAAAAACAAATTCTGATGTTGAACTACAGGTTATCTTCCGAAGCAGAAGAAGAACAGATATCTAATATGAGTTGAATTCAATGGCGATTTTCAGGAAAATTTACTGCATAACCTTTTTTTTTTTCTTAAATCGATATTTCTTGTTTGACGCTCATGTGTTAGCAGAGTGGATTTCATGGGATCAACATTGAATACTGTCTCAAACTAGGAGATCACAAATGGGTTTTGACTGCATGTTTCATGAATTGGAGTATACGTAAGGCCTGCCTCGGATCCTCCATGACCTCAGCTTGGGCCCCTTTATTTCTCCCGATAAACTAAACTTTCAGTAGAAATTTTTTTATTGTTTGCATGTTTTTGAAAGAAAAAATTCAAAAGGGAGATGCCGGACATGGTGGCTCAAGGGTGGGTATTACAGGAACCTGAGATGTATCGGGTTTCCCTGTTGAAGTTGTCCTGTCTGAATTTTTACATGAACAGGAAGATGAAGCCTCCAGAGACAGCTTAAGAGATGTTTATGGACCAAATCCTACAAACTGGCAACAGTAAGTTCCACTACCAGAGACCGAAATTCAATTCAAATTAGTCTCCAATGAAGATCAAGTAGCGGGAGAATTCCATTCCAAAGCTCAAATTATTTGAGAAAAAGCGCTAGGAAAGAAAAAAGAAAAGAAAAAAAGAAGGGCTGAGAATTGAAAACCTTTCAAGTGTCAACCATCCAAAAAAGAAATTGACACTAACTTCAATCAATCACAATAATGAATTATATAAGTAGAGGTCTGCACCCACCTGATTTCCCTCCACTCGTATCCCTTTCGATCCAAACCACTTCCCCAGTCCAAATCCCACCACTCCCCATTAGAGAGTTTTTGAACTTTAAAAGTACCCAAAGAACAGCAAAGTCAATGCTTCTCTCCCTTATACACCAACCATAGTTTTTTGCAATACTCATTTCCATGACTTTAATAAGGTGCCTGACCTCTCCACCTTCTGGTATAAGAGGAGCAGAGCTTGTGGGGGAGGTCAGACAGCTTCAGCCGGTCATGAGAGGGGAGGGAGGATGGGGAAGACCGAACGTGGAGCTACCGTCTACCGGCGGCTGGTCGACGAGGAAAATGAGGCGGCCGGTGGGCGGGCGCCGAAAGGGTACGTGCCCGTCTTGGTTGGCTCGGAGAAGAAGATGGAGAGGGTCCTGATCCACACCAAACAGTTCCGGCATCCGCACTTCGCCGTGTTGCTGGAAATGGCTGCGGATGAGTTTGGCTATGAACAGCAAGGGATACTGAGAATTCCCTGCGACGTCGATTATTTCCGGCAAGTGGTGGATACACTCTCAAAGGCCAAATGATAAGAGTTTTGTTTTTCTCTTTTGCTGTTTTTTTCTCCGGGCTCTTTCCTTCATGTAAGAAAGAAGGATAAACAAACGTTTGTCCTGACAATAAGAAGGAATATATACATACACCTCGTACTTACTACCGGGATGAATCTCTCTGCTAATTGTTTCCTTCTGCTTATTCAAATTATGTTAAAAGGCATGTAAATGCTTCAGGCTGAGTTGAGAGCAGAAATCAATCTCTACAGTACAGAGAAGCTCAGATGTCCACATTCCAGACAGGTCTCAGGGGCTTCCCTTTTCAAATTATGTTGCACTGCCGCCCCCTGCTCAGGAACCTTTAGGAGGATCATCAATGTCCGGTTGCAAAGAATCAAGATTTCTGCTCATGCACAATTAGTAGACTCAAGATTCGGATTATGAAAATCAATATCTGCTTGACTGCATGTTTCCCATGTAGATGAAGAACAAGATTGAAGACCAGATTCCAAGAAACGAATAAGATAGTTTGGTAGCAGCCCCTTGGGTTCTAATTTAATGGGAAAGATTAGTTTTATAAAAACTCAAGTCCCATGAAATCTATCTACCCCGATATGTCAACCATGTGAGCATGTATATAATGCAGTTTCTTCTCCATGAACAGAAGAGATTTGCAGTGATCCTAATCTTACTTGTGGGCATTAAACAAATTTCATTTGCACTCTGCAAGTTTAATAAGAAGAGAGTTGCTGAAAGTCTGACAGGATTCAAGTGAACTGCTAATGAAATGACATCTTGACTGTGATAAGTGAAGAGATTTATGAGTTTCATAGATATATTGAATAAGATTCAATTCCATTTAGTAGATTGGTTCTGCGAAGGAGATAATTGGTCCTGTTATTGGGTTGGAACACAGCTATGGGAAGAATCTGTTTAATATATTTTCAGAGGCACACTAAAATCCCATTTTAGTGCAGCTCATTTCTTCAGTCTTTCTCCTACTTTTAGATTGGTAGAAGAAAAAAAAACCTGTAAAGAAAAGTAAATGAAAACTCTTCCGCTTCTAGGTCATGTCCATCGAGAAGATCCTCAGAAATAGAGAAACTTTAAGCCATTTTCTTATAATTTGTGCTCTTTCTACAAAACCTTGGAGAAGATGTAATTTTGAGACTTAAAAAATGCATCGAAGTCATTAATTTGTTTTTAAAAGAAAAAGTCTTCCTCAATCCTTTTGAGTCAGCAATAATATAATCACCTTCAAGCAAACTGAACTGAAACTCTTGACACATATATCGAGGACGAAACAGCACTAAATGTCAGAAAGGGTAGCGCTTGGAGCTTCTGGGCAGAGTCTTCTCCCCTGTAACTCATGTATAAAGGGTCCTTCGAGCAGGCGAAGAGGGAGACTTGATATCAGAAAAAGTGGGTGTTGGTGAATTTGAAGAGCAAGGAGTTCAGTCCCCTCCACCTCGGCAGACGATACTGTGGCTCAAACTACTCCTGTAACTTCGTCTTCTGGCGGGAGTATGAAGATTCCATGTAAGGAAACAAGGTCTGCACTTCATATAAGATTCATTCGTTTCCTGGAGTGCTGGTCATCGACTCCATTACTGGACAGAAGATATCTTGGAACTGAATGGTCGAAGGATTTGATGCCTTTCTTGGAGAACAGTCCGCAGGAATATTTTCATAAAGATTCGTAAGAACAGGCTTCACAGAAGATGAAGAACCACGAAGCAGAGAAGCTTTTCGCAGTCTATGCGTATAGACGACGAGAAGCAGACAAGAAGTTCGAGATCAAATCGACCAGAAAGCGAGCTACTTACCCACCTCTCCCTGAAGAGCCAAAGGGTGACAGGAGCCTTATTTGCAGGATTTGGATTCGACTTCCGGATGGGATGGGTGAAAACTTCAGAAAAATTTCCTCCGAACTGATCCAATTTAGTTGCTTTACATGGTCGTTCTGCAACACTCTCCTGAAGGAAGACGATCGTCCTTGCCTGCTCAGGTTGGCTATCCCTGGTGAACCCGTTACACTGGATTACGAGAGCAAAGTGACCATTGATGAACCCCAAGCTCTCCAACTCCGTGATTTCCATTACTTGGGAGCGAAATTTGCAGAAATTTTTTGTTCAGAAATTAATTTTTTTCGTAAACTGATCTCATCTAGTATGAAACATAGTACAAAAATTCATTGTCGATTATTTGTGTGAACTTTTTACCATGAATTTGACATCAAGTGTCATAAGAATTTTAATTCTATTAATCTCTGCGAATTTTTTTTTTTAAATGCTTGGGCTAAACTTTGTTGCTTTTCGACGAAGGCCATTACTATGTACTCCAGTTAGCCATGATGAGAACGTTGTAATTGTTCGCCATCTTTGATGACAACGAACTGGAATTATCGCACAGAGAGACAATTAATTCGATCGCAGATCGTTAAAGTTTGATAATCGATATCCTTCAGAATCCTCGTAATGACTGGATTAATAAACCAGTAGAAATTACCGAGATGATCGAAACTTTTAGCTCTAATTTGAGATAGTTCAATCTATTATGCATTACTAACAAACAATCCAAGGAACTAGACGCTATATACAGATAAATATAACATAATGTCCCAGATGTATCGAATTTTCACCAACCCAATCCATTGCGTGAAATCATAAGCATGAGCAAATTACATACAGAATACTAGGAAAGACTCAATTGGAAAACAATATCAGCCATACTTGCCGTGGCCTAAACCAGGTATCTTATATACAAAAATCTGTATGAAGAAAAAGATACTGTGAGATTACATAAACTAAGAGAAAGTACATCCAATAAACACCAAAAATAAACAAGGAAAGGCAGCCAAGAAACAATGCTCAAAAGGGACTGCTCCAACCGTGAAGTTACTACAACTGGAATACATCATCGAGTAAGAAAAATCCAAGATTAGTTGCTAGAAAGTAACAAAATCCTTGGCACCCTACTCCACCAAATCCAGATTCCAATTTTGGTTTTGTTGATTAGGCTGGTTCACCTTTGCAGCTTTAGCCTGCTGTAAAAAGACACAGGAGTAAAGCATTTAGAGAGATGGATAGCCAGGGATGAACAATGAAGGGAGGCGCAGGATGGAAAACTGCCAAGAACCCGCTAGAGGATTCGTGCCACTGCTCGTTGGTTCCGAGCAAAACAATGAGAGGTTCCTGATACGCACTCGGCTGCTTGGGCATCCATTCATCTTGTCATTGCTAGATATTGCTGCTCAAGAATATGGTTTTAACCAAAATGGGGTCTTGAAGATACCCTGTGATGTTGAGCATTTCCGGAAGGTGGTTGACAGCATCCCAAAGCGATCTGTAGTAGTTTCATTAAGCTTTTTCCTTCGGTTTTCCTTTTGGCTTCTGTGATTTCTTACTTGGCTTTATGTAGCTGAATAACACATGGCCACAACTACGAAGGCATTTCCTTGATTTACCCCATCTCTTGCATTTGTGTTGTCTTCGTATTGTGGGATACAGATTTTGTGCAATGGCAAGTTAACTGTTTATTTCATATATGCCCTGCAGTTTGTATCAGTCTCAAAGTGAGAGCATCTCGGTTTAGCCTTGATTATTAAAGATAAAAAGGAAATTTACATACAGACTGAAAAAGAGAGGAGTAAAATACAGTTTGAAGCAGAAAAGTAGCGTTCTGGCACCAAATGACTACTCACCAGATGCAACTTCCAATTCAAAATGCTTGTAGAACCTGTCGGTAATAAGCCAATTATATGTTGTTGAATAACAAAAGATGACATAGAAGAGGAAAAATGAAAGTTCTTCACAAAAGCAATAAGGATTTTTGTTCCCTGGAGAGCTTTTATCGACTGATTTACTCACCAGCAGATAAACCCTTTTTATTTTTTAATTATGCACATATTGACCCTCAACAGAAAATGTTTGATTAGTCTATAATAAACAAGATCCTCTACCTTTACATTCAATTTTGGTCTACACTTGTTCACAAGAGGTCACCACAAAGGCAGATGCACAATTTGGTGAGATAAATTTGACATATCTTATTCTGATTTAAGCAGATCATCAATAATAGTTATAGTGAAGAGTCAATTACCCATTCAACCCAATACTGAATGAATACCTTGAGTCATTAGTTCCAACTTTTTTTAATGAAATATTAAAGGTATTGATATGTACATGGGAAACACAAGACAGAGTTGGTCATTATTCCTGCTGTTACGTTTTACTTTTACCAATAACCATTGCATACTGATTCTTCGAGTTTGCCACTTGTGTATGGTCACCTGGAAGATCCTTCAAATTGCTCACGAAGCTTCTCATATTTGTTCAGTTCAGCCATGGACAGTGATAGTGATAGCTCTCCCACCACCTAACAAACAGACAAAAACATAAGAACCCTCTTTCCATAATGGATCTAGAATTCTAAAATCTGAGGGATAAACTGAGTTGGTCAAGTTGATATTTATATAAGACATACTAGTAGGGATATGCGCTCTGATCATCTGCAAGCTATCCAGTTACTTTATACAAAACAAGTAAAAGGTGTTTTATTACCTCTTTATTTACCCAATCACTCACAGGTAACCAGGTAAATAAGCAAATAGAAAGGTTAGTAAGACCATTAAAATAAAATACATAAATCATGATAAAATAACAGAAATCATAAAAATACTATGACATATATAAAATATTACTTAAGTATATAATTAAGATATCATTTTACTAAACTCATATTAACTTAAGTCACCTATAAAGAGGTATCTATTTCTAGCACTCATTCCATTAAAGGTTTAAAATTACAAAGTTTCCCTCTCTTTATTCAGGTAATTGGGTAAGTGGGTATAAAATAACTGTTACCCATACCCATTCCATTTAATGAACAAAAGGCAGGTAAACAGGTAAATCCTTATAAAGATTTTTTTTTCTGTATTGTTTTTTAAAATGGGTAGTTAGGACAATCGAACGGATAATTGTGTAAAATTGCCAACTCTATAGACTAGAGAGACTTGCAGTGTTAAACTGAGAACTGAATCAGAAAGTCTACACTTTTGTAAAATCATCCACTCCTATGACAACTGAATCTGATCCTTCGTCCACACTGGCAGGCAGGCTTGAGACTTATGTAAAACACATCAGAAAAAGTTAGCAGGCAACTCAAGGAATAACTATTTTATATCAGTTATCCAAGTTTTAGAGCTGCTAAACTTCCAAGACACTAGTTAAAAACCTGGACCAGCACTAAGGGTCATTAATGATAATTAAATGTTGTTGAATAGCACAAGATGACTTGGAAAAGGAAAAAAGAAAGTTCTTCACAAAAGCAATAAGGATTTGTCTCCGAGGGAGAGCTTTATTCACCAGCAGATAAACTTTCTTTTTTAAAATTATCCACATTAACAACCCTCAACAGCAAAGGTAAAGGTGGGCATATAGGAACTAACTATGACCTCAATAGCGCGAGCAACAATAGCAATAATAGTGTTAATAACAATAAATGTGAGGATCTTCCTGCTCAACAAAGTTGAGTAGGTGTTGGTTGAGCAGGTGGAGTTGCATTTTTAGACAACCATTCCAACTGAGAAAGTCACGGCAGTACAAATGAAGATTTTGCAATTGGTATCAGCTCAAATCTAATTCCAAACTTCATAACTGTAGTTTATTGAGCTTATAATCATCTCTCTCTCTCTCTCTGGTTTTTTTATTGTTATTATCACCATTATTATCACCATAATCATGAATGAGTACAACAATGTGATTCCAACATCAAAAAATATAAGTTGTTGAACTTCTAATTACAGGAAGGTGATTCTAACCTCAACAAAGGAGTGACAATAAAAACATGTTCCATGTAAGAATATTTTCTGTTGAAAGGCTACCTGACACATTGCAGCGTGAAACCAAGCATCTGCACCCAATGCATACACATCTGCACCGGTAAAGTTTGGTGGGCATCTCTTTGCAAATGAAAACAGAGACACATTTTCATGCAGTTTAAATTTTCTAGTGAGCGCAGCAAGAACCCTACAAAGGTGAGAAAGATGAACCACAAGAACAGGACTATGTTAAGTAAAAGATGAACCTTAAGCTTGCAAAGACCAATTAAAAACTAACCACTCCCTATAAGATGCATCAGAGTTTACTCCAGCATATCACAACTTATCAAACCGGCCAGGGAGCAGGAGTGCAGGATCAATAAGATCTGGTCTATTGCATGCACCAATAATAAACAAATCCTGTATAAAAACTAGATGAATAAAAAGGGATTAGCTGATCTGAAAAATCTCTACACATTAGAGAGAGAGAGAGAGAGAACCTGAGTAGAATCATTCAGACCATCAATCTCCGCAAGCATCTATACACACAGAATAAAAGCTGATTTTAGCATAGATATGTTAATAATATGACAACAAAGAAAATATTTGACTTTGGAGAAGAAAGGAACAAGTGAAAACAAAAGGGAATATCACCTGAGAAACCACTCTTGCCATAACACCGCCAGAATCTCCAGAAGCTCCCCTTGCTGGTGCAAGAGAATCTAAGCTCATCGAAGAAAATAATACATGGACGTGCTGATCTAGCCTACAGTGCAATAAACATAAAAATGTACATGACTTTCATGTGGACAAAAAAACCTGAATCTATAGAATGTTTGAGTTTTCTTCATAGGGATACAAGCCTTTTGAAAACTATCACAGACATTGTTTTCTGACTCCCCTACATACATATTGATCAACTCTTGCCCTTTAACACTAAAGAAATTCAATGAACACTCTGTTTTTTTTTTTTTTTTTGAAGTACATATTTTATAAAGCCAGAAGGCAACAATAAAACAACATCAAGAAGAGAGATCTCTTACAATGACAGATTGAAAGGAGATTCCCTCTTTAGCAAGAGAATCAGCTAAGCTATTAGCTGCTCTAGGAGCATGATTTCAGAAACAAACAAAAGGACTAGTCCTGAATTTCAAAAAATCATTAGACTTGGAGTTTATAACAGTACAACTCTGCCGATTCTCCCCACATTAGTTCCAACATTCTTTACCAGAACCTGCGTACCATCAGAAAAGAGAATAGAAAGTGATAATGCTTTCAACTGAATCCAAAAATTCAAACAAATCAGCGGATTTATATTTGATAGACTCTAATATTGATCAGCATTGTGTGTTTAGTCTCCTGAAACACCAATTTGATTAATACTAATTCATAGTAAGAATTAAAAACACAAAATATAAATGAAAATATATTGAGTAAAAGTAGCATATTCATCATTCAACGTATTACTCGAACTCCAATCTACCTAAATTTCACGTCACCAGCCTTCAGGTAAACACTGAAAACTTAAAAATACAGACGATAAAATACGCCACATTCTTAAAAAAAATTTGCGGTCCTGATGAACGTGAATTGTTTTCATGTCGGTAACAAAAAGACAAAGAATACTTTCACTAGTAATCTTCGATCAACAAAGTATAGACAACCACATTCATAAATGCTTTTTCCCATCCTGATGAAATTCTGTTTCATATTGACAGCAAAAAGACACATAGAATACTCTCACTGCTAATTGTCTATCAACAAAGTACAAAAAAAATAATAGCAAAAAAAAAAGTTAAAAAGCCTTACCGGCGATCCTGATATCAGACACAATCTCTTCAAAACCGGGACCGATTCCCCAACCAACGCAGATCATCAACAGCGGAGTCTTGGAAGCTGCCTGTGACTCCCCCATCCTTGTCACAACGGAGTAATCCAACTCTTAGCCGCAGCAAAGACGAATTCTTGCGCTCCAACTTTCTGGCACCTCCCTTACCATCTTCGAGACAATTTCCAGATTGTTTAAACACGGAACCGACAAGACTCTCGCTCGAAAAGAGGATCCTCGACTTTGTTCTTTTCTCCACCATCTCCGCCGCGCGAACTGAAATCAAGCAAGTCTAGAACGATACAAGAACATGGTGGGATAAACAGATAAATCGTCGAGTTTTGAGACTTCGAATTCCTATATTATCAGTTAAATCGATGGCAGCGCTGCGATAAGTTTGCTCGCAATGACGCCTTATCGAGGTGTCGGCAAGTGACGTATCGGGACGGAAAAGGGCGCCATGGGGGGGGGACACGCCTGGGTCCTATCCGCTCCGTGAAAAAACAGGAGAGAGGAAGAAGTTGTCCAGGTCCTCTTAATTTCAACACAGAAAACTGTTCTGCCGTCAGGCCCCGACTCATAGGGCCTCTCTTGTCATGCAACCTGTAACGTCCTAATCAATCCGTTCATTGTAATACAAGCAAACTGAAGGGAGCTTGCAACATCTTTAAAATACAATAATGAAAATTCAGGAAGCTTTCTTTTTACTTCATCCACTCTTCGTGCTAGTTCATCAACCAAAGTGCACACCGTGGGAGAGCTCAAGCTCGCTCCCATTTTCCAGATTTTCACTGCACACCAGGAATGCTCTGATGAGCACCTCCGCAATCTTCATTAGTTTAAAGACAAATGGTCGCACTTCTGATACCAAAATTGGCCAAACCAAAGCACGAAATACACTTACTGTTACCTCTATACTGTCTTCTAACTGGACCCTTCAGTCCCTTTGAGGTGAAGGACGAAGGTCCGGTTCCCTGCTTCCTTTTCCGATTTGAACTTGGAATGCTGCTATTTGGGTGGAAGGACTCTCACTCAATTGATAAATCTGAAAAAAGCTTGTTGAGGAGTGGTAATGGAATGGAAAACCGGATTGTGGGTTGTGCTCATGTTTGAAATGGTCGGAAGCCATTGATGAGACAGTAGGATGGTTATGCTCAAAGAGTAGACTTAGCTCCCACAGAACAGATGCAAGTCCACCACTCAGGTACGGATAGGTTGCATCTGGTTGATACTTGTGCAATGAAGAATTGGGTTAGATAAATGATTCACAGACACGGATCCAAATGTTCTCTTCCCACCAAGGTGCTCATGATTGTGGGTGTACAACGGAGTTAAATAATCCACATGTGAAAACGTGACACAATGCTAAATATGCCAACTCTTTCATAAGATGTGACATGACTTTATAATTATACGATGTGTGTATATTTCTTGGTCTTTTTTTTTTTATTTTAAGAAGTATAGCTCTAAGGGTATTATTGATATTATACATCTCTCTACAATTATAAATATAGTCCAAGGGGTATGGGAAAGAGCAAGAAGCTCTAAGCTTCTTTTGACTCAAGTTCTCTCTTGTGTTTGCTTTCTTTCCTTCTCTTCTCTCATCTCTTCCTACATTTTTCCTCTCTTCTCTATCTCTTCCATGCTTCTTTTCTTAAACTTAATATGGTCTCAGAGCATGCATGATCTTGACATAGAAAATGAGAAGCAAAAGAAGATGGAGAAGGGGAAGAAGAATAAGAAGAAGAACAAAAAGAAAATTTTTCTTTATCCTTTTCCTTTAGTCTTTTTATTACCTTGTAATTATTTTTGTATTTAAAGTATTTAGATTAATTATAACCTAGTTTTCATGTTATAAATTATAACTACTTTCTAACTCAAAAATAATTTTGTTAATCGGATTTTTCTTCAAAAAGAAATTGTAAAAGTCAAACAATAGGAAAGATTCACGGAGTAGTAGAAAGTTTATTTCTTGAGACGCTTTGTACCATCAAAAAGGAGAATTCATAAAGAAAATTATGCTGGGGTGGGCATAGGTCAGGTGGCGGTTGGGTTTACTACAACCTAAATCGAACCTGATCTTCGGTCCTGAAACCCGAATTGTCAAACCCAACCCCGACCTGATCACCATCCTTCTAATCCCGTCCATCCCCGTAAACTTGACTTCATCCTGACCCGTCCCCGTCCCATCCCCTTAAACCAGACCCGTCTCAACCCTGTTTTATATTTCTGTTTCATATTTAGGTCGGGTTTGGGAAAACCGGTCCCTGACTCAAAACCTGGCAGGTTTTTTTCCCTGACTATGGGGTGAAATTAGAAACTTGGACCTGGGTTTTTTGGGTCAAGTCGTTTCACTGTAAAACCCGATCCGATGCCCACCCCTAGAGTTACATCTCAAAAGAAAACTCTATGAGACTACTTTCTATCACGATAAATCATTTTTCAATCCAATGTTTCCAAAGAGAGATATCCATATTAGAATAATCAAGGTCATGCTAGTTGCTTGTAGCATACATAAATCCAAATTTTAAACTGATTTTTTTCTTCACTTCTTTGAGTTGCTACTCTTGGCTTTACTAAATTTCATTTTTCTTTAAAATCTAGTGCAAGTATTTACAAAATTGAGTATCTTTTCTTCCTTAATGACTTTGTTTTCTTTGATCTCACATTACATGAGTTTTCTTAAAGAGATTAAAAAAAATATATTGGCAATTAATACTAACTTAGACATTTAACATAGACCCATTTTAATAACTTGAGTCAAAGTCACGAATGTGAGTATTTTACTATAATTATGATATACCAACCTAATCATTCGAACTGATAAATCGATTTTATTATGATAAGGGTATTAACATATTTATACTAGTTATATTTTGTATATTTATAACCAAACATAGTATTCGACTTTTGCATTTAATAAATTTTATTGAGCCAAATAATACTTGTTTTAAAGAGACATCTTAATAATGTTAGGACAATTTATTAAATATAGGGTAACAATAAAGAGGCCCTAAGCATTGAAAATACACCTAACCCCTTTGTGGAAATGGTCTTTCTTTGGAGGGTTTGCTAAACAAATAACAAAAACCTATGAAGTTGGGAGCTTTCAAACCCATAAATGTTCACCTAAAACAGCCTTACCTTGAATCCATAGGGTGTGATAGCAATTGTCTTAACATTATGACAGTCAAATAAAATTTTCTTCTTGCTCTATCTTGTTTTTGCATTAGTCAACCATGTATAAAACCAATAAATAGGTTGTATGTGTAACCTCTCATATAGAGGTGAAATGTTGAAGAATTGAAAGTGATAGAAATCTAACCTCGAGCAAGCCTATCGGCTTAATCGGTGAACCGACTCATTTGAACTAATCGATTAACTACGGGTCATAAAGGAGACATCTCCCTACATAACAAAGTGGAAGGAGGGGCCTGCCCTTCCCCTTGTTATGTTTAAAACTAGAAGGGAAAGGAGGGGGGACACCCTCTTCTCTCTCATGCATATAAACCTGTTGAACTCCATTTAGTTGAACCATTTAGGCTTAACGAGTTTATGTTGTGTGGTTATTTGTGGGTTGTGAAAATGTGGACACATTTCCAGCAATCACTCATTACTCAAGCAATGTATGAAAACGGTAACTCGGATAGAGATATGAATAATAAATGAAAGTGGGTTTCATGGGACCCTTGAATAAAAACATAAGTCATATGAATGTCCCATTTCATTAATGGCTGTTATCAATATTTGATATTAATGTGACCAACGAGTCTAACTGATTATATTTTTTTATTATTTTACACAAAAAAAACTAATATATTATTAAGATATATTTATTTATTTATTTATTAAAAATTATCAGAAATTTCCTAATCTTGATAGTAACTTAAGACCTCAACTTAATATTTTTGGATTTCTATTTTTTTAAAACAAGTTTACGATCCTACCCAAGCGACGGGAAATAGAATTATCATTTATTTATACCAATATGTTATTATTTTTAATTATTATAATTTAAATTTAGATACATCTCAAATTTAAAAGAGGGTATGATATTTGTATGATATAATGATATTATGTATTCAATATTTTATTTGAAAGAAAAAGTTTATATTTCGAATATAAGTCGATGAGTCTATATGTGATCCATTTATAACCCTAAACTAAAAAAAAAAAAAAAAAGTCAAATTCAAGAAACTCAATTAGATTGAAGATATCATTTAAGGCATCCTTCCCATATCCGCTTAAAATTTTAAGAAATTTTTTTATGTATTTATGATAGAGTAATATCTTTGAGTTTGTTGGGCATCATGTGACATTTATTAGGCTTTCCATCCCAAGTAACATAGCCTTCATGTTACACATTCAAGTCATTTTTTCCCAAACCTTTCCACAAAAATAAAATGTCCACCACTTAAGACCCACATGCATGAAATGGCTAAAAAAAGGAGTAGCTTCACCATATTATTTCTCATTCCCCACTTCCCACCCCTTTATAAGGGACTTTTAAATGAAGCATACCTACCAATTGAAAGGAGGGATGAGGTTTGAGTAACCTTGACACTTGATGTGCACCTTACAGGGGTGAGTCCTAGTAAAGGAAAAGGAAAGCCAACCCACATTAAGGATTATCCAAAACCCATTGGAGATGTCACCCATTTGAGAGGATAGACATCAGAGTCATTTGAAGGAGAAGAATAAATATGTTAGAGATGTGTCAATTTAGTTTTGGAGGTAGAGTCAAGTAAATGACTGAACTAACTCTCTTTAATGTCCCACAACTCCCCCCCTTGTCTTCTTAGAGTTAAATGCTCTTTTTCTTCATTACATGCCCATGATTGTGGTACTATTCCTTGAAACATCTCATGGGGTAGGTAATGTTAGTTGGCTTTGATGGTTGGTCACCAATTTTCCAAAGTAATAACTAACAAGAGTGCAAATAGGACATTTCATTCCTTTGTTTTCATTGGCTTACATGAGTATTTATAAGCACAGTCGTAGTTGGAATTTCTTGGTTAAATAAGGTAAATGTATGCATAGGTCCCCACTTATGTTGCATGGTTACTAAAATTGAAGGTACAAATAAGTGAAATTCCCTTTAGAATTTTGGTACATTTCAATTATCAAGATGTACCCAACCAAACGTATTAGATATCGGACATCATAGGGGTACATTTCATTTCTTACCGCTCGTATGTACGTTAACTAAAGGGACTAGATGGGTGGTAGAGGTCCGACTATAGTGTTGTGAATTGAGAAAATAAAGATAATCATATTACTAATATTTTATTTTTTAGAACAAAGTAATTAAGGTTAATTATTATTATTAGATTAAATTTTATAAATAATTCACATGGGCAGGTTTTTTGTGGGTGTAAAAGCCAAACACCATTAGGTGCAACTACCTCTTTGAGGTTGAACCTCTCTTCCCTCACTTCAAGTGACAAGGAGGGAAGTGCCATGTCAATCGTTGCCCTCCACCAACTTTGCCTAATAAAAAAAAATGTAAAAAATTAAAATAAATAATAAGAAAGTAATTTGTTTTTTAAGCAAATTAAGAGGACGAGAATAATTTAGCATTTATGAGGGGAGTGAAGATAATGTTTCTATTTCCCCACATTTGTACGGCCAGTACAAATCAAGCTAACATCGGATCCCGACCAGAACTCCATTTATGTCAAATATAAATACACCTTAATAAATAATTAATCCTTCATTTATTAGGAGATAACAACTTAACTACTAATCAACGTCTAATTGGTGAAGGGACCGAGTTTGGTTGAACCGGTTAACCGGATTTGACGTCGGTCGAACCAGAGCGAACCCCAGAACCGGAAAAAAAAAAAAACACGATAGGAACAATTTACACTTACCATAAACGCCATAATACACGCAATTAATACAGATACAAATCCCCATCCTTCTCAACTGCATCTCTGGCCCACCACTCATTTAATACCCATCAATGACCAAGGACCTCGCCCCAGGTAGCGTACACGTCCCCCCACTCGCGAGTTTAAATAAATACACCCACGCTTGGTCCCACCTCCCCCCCTTTCTTTTTTTTTAACCGCAAACAGACGTGATCGATGAAAGCAGCGTCGTACTAATAAAAGGCCATACATGCGACGACGAGACCCCATTTAATGGGGCCCTCTGTAGGATGACATGTGGCAATCTAGACAGAGTGTGGACCCCGGGTCAAGAGTGTGGACCCCGGGTCGGTTCATTAATGCGATCGCTTTAAATCGGCCAATTAATTGCCACGACTGGACTTTTCTCTCAAGTGGTAGACGGAAGCGGGGAAGACGGAGACTCGACGTGACGTCACCTTTTAAAAAGTTTTTAATAGAAATTAGAAATTTTATTTTTAAGATATTTAGGTATTTATTTTAATTTCAGTTGGCATATTTATGTTAATCGTACAAGGGGTATTTGAGCAATTTCGCGACCGAAGCACCTAAAATACATAATAACGGCTAATTAATGATTTTGAAACTAGAATCGGTTTGAAGAGTATAGAGATTGCATTTGGATCATAATTTGTGTCAAAAATATAATTCTTGTAAAAAAATTGGGAACCGAAAATTCATATAAAAAATATACATAACAAGGAGAAATATCTCTAAACCAATCTCCAGTTCATCGTCTATTCTCTGTATGTAATTGCAAAAAGTATAAACCCACCCCCAATACCTGAGCCTCCGCTACCACTGATCATTTACAGATGATTGATCCCAGAAAAATAAAATTAAAAATCGGCAATTAATTAAAAAAGCTGCAACAAAAACAGGGGATTACATGATTTTTTTTTCAGAGGTTTCTACAGAGCCGAGTAGTTCAGATCGATCCTCGGCTTCTTCATCGACGGAAACGGCACGATGCTATCGCATCTGGGGCACCTCGGGTTCCCTTTCGATATCAGCACGTAGAGGAGGCACCCGGGGCAGCCCGCGGCGAACATCTTCTCGGTGTTATCGGGTTTCTTCTCCGATTCGGAGGAGTTCATAGATTTGGCTTCCTCCGATGAGGACGCCGGCGATGACGACAATCCGTCGAAGTAGAAGCGTTTCTTGCCGGAATTTGAACCGCGCTCGGCCCGCTCGAGGGCGAATTTGACCTTCTCGAGGGTGCAGACGCTCTGGTAGTCCCCTGAGGGAACGAGTTTGAGATCGAGGCCATCGTCCAGGAAGCTGGAGGAAGAAGATGGCGGGAAGTTCAGATCCTGCATCTGGGGTTGTGGGTTCCATTCGTTGGACGTTGTGGAGGTCGGCGAATTGTTGCGGTGAAGATAGATTTTCCCAGACTGCGAGAGATTCAAAAAGTTAAGAGGTTTCTGATGTTAGAACAGCCGAGAGGATTAGGAATTCTTCACCTAATTCTTCTGAGAAAATCTCAGAAGATTTTGGTAATTTAGTAAAAAAGAGCAAATTCAGAATTCGTATTGAAAATTTTTCTGGCAGATTCAGATGATCCGATTTGCACGAGAGACAGAAGGATAAATTTACGAAAGTGAAGTGCGAAGCTGTGAGGGGTTAAAATAACAATATCGGGAAATTCAAAACTGGGAGAAGAGAATACGGAGGAGTTAATGCATTGAATTGAAAAAGGAGGTCTTTCAAACTTTGAAGAACGAGGAGATTACATATGAGAAACAGAGATGAAAAAGATCAGAAAAATTAATGTTTTATCGGGAAAGAGGCAGAATTTGAAACCAGTAAGCACAACGCTAACAGAAAAACGATTCAGAAGACGTCGATGAACAGGTTGAACAGCGTTGAACTCACAGACGAAGAATAAAAATAAAAATCGAAAGGATTGGAGGACGAACAGAGAATTGAACTTCATTAAATTAAAAGATAATCATCACATACTTTTAATAAATACCGTCATATGAATTAGTTACTTTTTCGGCAGAATGATAGGCAAACTTGAACATCAATCTGAAATCGCCACACAAAAGCCCGATCGAACAAAACTAGGATGGAGCCAGGCCTTCCATGGATGCGACGAAAGTAGCTTTCAAATTTTGTTTTCTTCCCTTGTACTAACAAAAGAAGAAAACAAACAAAACAAAACAGAAAACGCAAAGCAATAAGTTATCAAATACTTTCTGAAGAAAAAAGAGGAAAGAAAAAAAAAAAAAAAAAAAAACGGGTGAATCATCGATAAGAACAAGAAAAAGAACAAGCAGCAGAAACCGAAATTCCATCGAGAGAAGTTCTCTACCTTCATATCGAGTCTTTTCTCCCACCCATTCGGCACCTGCAAGTCGAGATCCAACTCCTTAGACCCAACAATCGAACACCCACCCAAAAAATCCCTCGTAATCAAACCCTTCTTCCCCGCGCCGCTGCTCTCCTCGTCCTTGTACCCGTTCAGGATCCTCACCAAAGAACTCACTTCCGCCGCCATTGACGACACCTCCAGAGCACACACCCCACCGGCACTACCAAAAAATTCAACAGGCCTCTTCTTTTAAAGGAAACGGACCGAACTGAAAGAATCCCAGTCCGCAGAGAATCCGAAAAACGGGGAAGAGATGAAAGCGAAGATAACGCAAGCAAGCGAAGCCGATTTATTCTTGTATTATGGGAGAGAAGAGTGAAGGCTCTGGGAGGTTTAAATGACGAAATCTCAAGAAAAATATTAAATATGGTTAAATAGAATCCGTTAGGGAAGATTGGGAAAAGAGACGTGTCAGTAATGGCGGCAATTAATGCATTCAAGGCAGAAGCCACCAGCTGGAATAAGGCAACACAAGAAAATAGGTCCTATTTTTTTTTTTTTCTTACTCTAAAAACTTAATTCAAATTTTACTGAAATATAAAATTAATTAATTAGGACCAAAAAATATCTTAAATTAGGTGAAATTATTACATTATTATTTTTAAAAATATTCAAAATTTATTTTCAACCCAATGGATAAAAATATTAATGGAAAAATTAGAGTAAAAAGATTATTTAGTAAAAAATTGAAGAAGATATTAGATAATTTAATGGAAAACTATTAGACAAACAATCAGCAATAAATTGAGTAACTTTCAAGTTTGTACCTCTATTTTATGGTAAATCATAAGAAATGATTGATGAATTTATACAAATTAATCTCTTCATTAACATTAAATGCACTACATAGAATGCATAGTTTCATTGGGAAATTATTACACTTAATTATCATTATTAACTCCGTAAAATTAATTACCAGTTTATAGGGGAAAAGTGTGGATAAAAAATAAAGCCAGATAACGTCAGATAACTCCAACTCACATTTAATGATGGTATTAATTCCAGATTAAATGTGTTTACAAATCCGATAATAGTTTTACTATTACTAATAATTACCGGGTACAATTATCGGGCATTCAATGGCCCGCGCAGGCGCGCAGGTAACGCCGAAACGCCCGAGTCTGAGATGACGACAGCGTGATTTTTATTGGAATGGCGTAAATGCCCCCGGTTAAGAGTGTACAGACCCAGCCGTGGGTTGTGTGCAATGGCGGCTTTGACCAGGTTTCTGCGGCGGAGTTGCAGTTATAGTAAATAATTTGGCTGCGACTGCCAGTTCACGAGCTGCCGGCTGTACCGCCCGGGTCATCCAAGCTGTCGGGTGTATCGGCCGAAAACTCGGGTTCGAAAAATCATTATTTCTTATATTTTTATTTAATTTATTACTTAGGTCTGTAATAAATGATAATTATCAAATTTTAGTATTTAATTTAATAGATTACTGCTGAGTATTTTTTTACATTAATATTGTTAATATGCGGCCAAAATGAGTTCAATTGATTTTAAGTTGATATTATTATGATATAATTAAATATGTAGCAGTAGATAGGAAACTATTATAAATCGTAGCAGTATTTGTACGAAAAGGGCTATAAAAGGGAACAACTTAGGTAGGCATTCTCTCACCACTCCGGGGGACAATTTTGGCTAAAGTTCAGACAACCATTGTTGGATGGCAGTGGAGAAAATAGAGAAAGAGACATCACCCGTGCGGTGGGCCCCGGTAAAGATGAATGGTCTTGATCAGAGCTGCAGATGTACCTAGATTGTAATAAATTGTTATTATTGAAGAGGGTGGTACAACTTTTCGCAGTCACGTGTACGTGAATGCATGCCTTTGATTTGGGTGGGTGGTAGATATGTAATTATGTCAAATACCTGGGGTAATTTTTTCATATTGGATTGCCTACAATAACTATTGAGCATAAATGAGTAAGGGGCAAAATTGTCTTCATACAACTACCTATTCCATTACCCAAAAAAATTATATAAATTTTAAAATAAATATTTTAAAAAATAAGCAATATTAATAGAAAAATACAAAATACTTGATTGGCGGAAAAAAGGTGAGACCTTTGCCCACCTTCCAATTTTACCTTAAACCCTAAATCCTTGAAATATGGTAATTTATAGATTGACTATTGCCAGATAAGCAAAATGGGTTGGAAATTAGAGAGAGAGCATTTCATGGTTTGGAATTTTTTTAATTTTTATATTATGAAAAATACAATTATAAATGGATAAATTTATTCAAAATTATGATTTTTAAAGGAATTTTAATCCCTTTATTTCTTGTCATAAGGATTTTTTTGTTATTTTATGGTCAAAATAAAATAAATATTTCAATAAAGAATTTTAGAAATCAAGGTAATGAGAGTAATTTGTCAGTTTTCAAGAAGTGGTTGATTTAAATAATTTTCAATGGTTAAGATGTAATTCTTGAGATAAACCCATGTATACAAGGGATTTTCTCTTCAACAAGTGCGACAATCGGTAAAAAATTAAAGTAGTCAATAAATTTTTTCTATAGACGACCATTAAACCTTCGTCTTCACTCATCATACAATCCATAAATCCTAATAATCTCCATATCTTCATGGTTCCCCCTAGTAACTAGTGGAATGCTACCAAAATAAAAGATACTCAATAAATTATGGTATTGTCCATATATATCAACTAAAAAAGCCCCAAATTTTGAAAGACTAAAGCAAAAAAATAAAAAATAATGGCAATGAATAATTTAAGTAGCAAATAAAATGCCACTTCAATTTATTAATCTTATAGATAATTTTAATTTATAGAATTATGTCTCATATTCAAAAATAGTTAACTTAACTCACCTTAAATGGATTTACTAAACTACTATATAAGAAGTAAAAAATAATTCTATATTAAAAGGTTGTAAATATTTTACAATACTATAAAATAAGTCCAATGGATGAGTGATAATTTTTTTTATAATAATAAAATACTACCATTGTTTTTTATAATTCTAATCTATGAAAAATATTTTAATAGTGATTAAAACAACTTAGAGAAAGATAATCATTAAATACACCTAGAGAAGATTTGTACATTTTTAATCATTGTGAAACTAATAAATTTAAAGAAAAATTAAAAGCAGATAAAATGACAAGGCCATATTAGTGAAAGTAGAAGTAAAAATAATTTCACTAGTGAAAATAACCCAAAACCTATTAGTGTGTAGAGTAAGTAGCGAGTGAAAGCGAAATCATTCCCTCGTGCTAATGAATTCACTGTCACTCGTGCGCTCACTCGTAGGGGTGGAGTTGGTTCGCAAATAGCTCGAGTTCGGCTCAGTTTGGGCTATATTCGATTAAAAAATTTCTAATGTAGAATCAAATTCGAGATTGGATTAGGTTCATTTAAGTACATAAGCCGAGCTAAAGCGAGCGGAGATTCTAATTAAACAACAAGGCAAAGGGCTTTCGACTATTCCACGGGTATTCAGCAAAACATAGGCTACACCGAGAGACGGGCGTCTTTCCTCTTCGTCGTCTTCCTACTGCGGCGACTTCGGGAGAAAGAACTTCCCCTCTTCCCAACTGTAAAAAGCTTTTCATTCCCTACCGGTAAGTTTCAATTTTGCCTCCCATTCGTTGTGTCATTACTGTATTTTTAGCTCTCTATCCGTTTCAATCTCTCTTTTCCCCTTATTTTTGTTCCTTTCTGTTTCAATCATTTTTTTTTCAAGTAATCTCTTTTTCGTCTTCTGCCCAACGACCAGAGAGTCACCGTCTTCTCCGTTTGTCATTAACGAGGGAATAAAAGGTATTGTGAACGTCAATTTTTCTTGCTCTTTAGGTAGTTATCTCTTTATTTATTTATTTTCTTTTCTCTTCGCCCTAATTCACGTTATGGTGTTTTGAGGTTTCCAGGGTCTCTTCCTCCATGTTTTTTGTTTGCCCTTTTTCCCAGCAACGTCTATAGGAATGGGGCATTTGGTTTGTTTGACTCCCGTTTGTTACTTGTGAGTCAGTTGGGACTCTATCAATTGTTTTTGTTGGGACTGTGATTAGTATCAAAGGCCGAATACTAGAGAGGTGGTGTCTGCACTCAAAAGTGAGTGCTCACTTGCGTCTCTATTGTTTCACTAGTCTTGATTTGGTGAAGACAACTCGTCTTAAAGATGGCTATGTTCTGTTTTTGGTTCTTCGTTGGTTTTCTATGGAGGTTAGTTCAGCATCAACTTTAGGCAATATCCTACGTACAGAAGGAATTGAGTATTGGAAAAATCAAGTTAAAAGGGTTAATTCTTGCTGATCTTAACCCATCAAAATTCTTGGAGCAGCCGTAGTCATGGGTATTGTTTCCACCTTCTGCTTGTGACTGTCAGACTGCAAGGAGGCATGGATGACAGAGAGGTACAAAGAGAGTGAAAAGAGAGGAGGGAAGCTCTCCATTCCTTCCCTTTTCTTTGCTTTATGCCGTGTATAGATAATTTTATGTAGGTTTATGTACATAGGTCATTCCCAATTTCGTGCAGAGGTTATACCCAATTTTATGTAATTTATTTTTTATACTTTTTTGTATAATTTATTTGATATGTATTTTACGTAAAGTTTCGTTAAGTAGGTTGAAGCTTGAACCTGGCTTGAGTATAAGCTCGAACTCGGTTAAAATTCTTGAACTTGAGCTACATAATAATTTTAGGCTTGAGGCTGGGCTCGGTTAGAGCTCAGTTCAAAATATTCAAATCAAGCCTAGCTCGAACATATGCAAGTTCGAGCTTGGCTCGACTCAATACCACCCCTACTCACTCACTTTTTCACTCTTGTTTTGCTTATTATGCCCTCTCACTTTTGTATTTGAATATAATAAAATAAAATTTTTATTTTATATATTTAATTTAATTAAAAAACTTAATTTATTTTTCATAATTTATTAATTTAAAAAGTTTAAAATATCTTACTTTATTAATAGAATAATTAATAAAATTAACTAATACAAATTAAATCTATCAGAGAAAATTATATAATAATGTACCATTTTTTATATTTATATAAATTATGATTTTAATATTGGACTTGATTTTTAATTTAAAAGTGATAATTTAGATATTACAAAAGTAAAAATTTGATTAAGTATTTTTATATTATAAAACTAAGTATTTTTTTGATCATTTTAATTTATGTAATTAATTAAATGACTAATTAAAATAATATAAAAATATTTTGTTTTCAACTATATACTTTTTCCTATACTTTTGTTTTCAAATGTCTTATACAAGTTGAATCTATTAGAATATTTTATTAATAAATTTCTTATGTATTTTTCACTATACTTTTTCCTATACACTAAGACAAAAAATTACTTTCTACTATATTTTCCATTGCACACACTAATACAAAAAAGTAATTCATTTTCAAAGTGCACTGACCCCCCAAATTGGAAAAAGATAATAACAATATTTTGTTGTATGACCTTATTAATGTTTAGTAAATCAAAATTTATAAGACTTCAATGAGAAGTAGTGATCTTGGCTTTGCCATAAACTAAACAATAAATGTTTGTATAAAGTTGACATTAATAAAATGGCAAATATTGATCTTGGCTTTGTTCACATTAATAGAATTATGATTATGACTTGTGAGTAAACCCAAGATCTCAAATGATCACATCAATTTATTCATGAACACTTAATAGGGTACGCACATTGTCAAACACTCCCCCACAGTTAGGTGCAAAAATATTGTTGCCAATCTCCATATTGCAAAAAAATCATTCCCATCTTTAATAACCTAAAATTAGAAAGAAAAAAAAATTAGTTAAAACTTGAAAAAAAATACAATGTCAAAATATTTACATGTTTTGTCAATGTGATGCTCTCAAAATATTAAGTCCAACTCATTCTTATCAAGTAGTTCCACAAACTTGTCAACCCTAAAAGTAAACGATAGCCCTTTGTGCTTAACCTTCAACTTTCTTCAACTTTAAGATCAGGATCAAACTACAATATGTCATTAAGGAGACCATTGTTTGGAATTTATGTAAGCCTTTCAATCTATTTTATTTGATCCAAGGTATGTAATTCTTCATATAAACCAATGCATACAAAAGATCTTCTTTTCAACAAGTGCGTCGATCGGCAAACAATTAAAGTAGTCAGTAAATTTTTTCCATAAACACCATTAAACCTTTGTTTGTAATCATCATACAATCCATAAATTCTAGTAATATTCACATCTTCATAGTTTCTCCTCGAAATAAATAGTTCATCTTCGTGTTTAACTTAGTAGGCCAAAAATATGCAAATTATTTATAAACTTTGTTTGCCCGATCAACCTAGTCACCAAGAAAGAGATAGCTAGTAACTAGTAGAAAGTTACAAAAATAAAAAAATACTCTATAAATTATGGTATTGTCTTTGTATATGACCTACCAAAGGCCCAAATTTCGAAGGGTTATAACAAAAAATAAAAAATAATCACAATGAATAATTTAATTAATAATTAAAATGCCACGTAAATTTATCAATATTAATAAATAATTTTAATTTTTGAATTATGTATCATATAAAAAAAAAACTTAACTGAACTTACCTTAAAAGGCTTTACTAAACTACTATATAAGAAAGTAACAAAAATTCTATATTAAAAAGTTTTAAACATTTTACAGTACTATAAAATTAGTCTAACGAATCAGTGATATAAAATAGTTTTTATATTAATAAAATACAACCAATTTTTTTTAAATTATAATCTATGAAAAATATTATAATAGTGATTAAACGACGTAGAGAAAGATAGTCATTCAATACAACTAGAGAAATTTGTACAATTTTTTTATCATTGTGAAACTAACAAAGTTAAAGAAAAAGTAAAAGTAGATAAAATGACATTGTTTATGACTGTATTCGAAAAAGATAATAATATTTAGTTGTATGGCCGCATTAATGTTTAGAAAGTCAAAATTTATAAAACTTCAATGACAAGTATTGATCTTGGGTTTGCCATAAATTAAACAATAAATGCTTGTATAAAGTTGATACACAAACTTGATAAAACAAGAACAAACTTCAAAAGACACGAAGACAACCATTGGACATTGTCATATTGATTCTGGACACCTTATTCGACCTTCCAGATGCAACAATGTACTACATTTTATGCACATAAATGTAGAGCAAAGATGATATCATATTTTTTATTTACTGAGCCTAGCATCGAACAAATGAAGCTCGCAAGGATGAAAATGTGTTCTAGAGATTGAGTTAAGGCACGATAGACCCATAGGCGGGAAAGTTTTTGGTACAACTACTAATGCAGTCGATATCACAATGGCGCTCATTGCCTGCATTGTAGCATCCACGATAGCAGTCATCGAAACAGGCCGCAGTGGCAACTTGCATGGCTGCTAGGACCACCATAGAGATAAGCAACAACCCGATGAACAATTTTGTGTTGGCCATTGCTTTCTCTTGTACCTATTTCTTCGACTGTATTGAATATGCTAGAGGTGATAAAACAAGGATACAAGGGTAGTATTATTTATAAGTTAGGAGAGAAGACGATCGTGTGCTAATTTGGGAAGGTAAGATGGCTTGAAAGTAGGCAAACAACTAGGTCTTCTAACAATTTATAGTTATATTGGTTTTATATGAAGGGTTGTGGTCAAGGCTAGCGTCGATTTTGCCTAAGAATTGAGAAAAAAATTAGATAAATGTTGTTAACATTAAAGAATGTATGTAACTATAGCTATTTTCCAATGTTGTTAACATTGAACCCACCATGAAACTGGATAGATGGTTGACCGGGTTCAACTGAACTATGACGGTCTATCCCTCAAAATTTTTAAAAAATGAGATGTTACTATAAAATAAATCCAATGGATAAAAGGTGTTAAATATTTTATAGTACTATAAAATAAGTCCAATGGATGAGTGATAAAAATAGTTTTTATAATAATAAAATACTACCAATTTTTTTATAACTCTAATCTATAAAAAATATTGTAATAGTGATTAAAACAACTTGGAGAAATATAGTCATTCAATACAACTAGAGAAGATTTCTACATTTTTATCATTGTGAAAGTAACAAAGATAAAGAAAAATTAAAAGTAGATAAAATGACATGGTTTATGATTGTATTGGGAAGAGATAAAAATAATATTTAGTTGTATTACCGTATTTATATTTAGAAAGTCAAAATTTGTTAAACTTCAATGACAAATACTTAATTTGGGTTTGTCATACATTGAACAATAAATGCTTGTATGAAGTTGAATACGTCTCAATAAATTTTATAATCTTTGAAAAAAAGTCTCCAAAGGAAATGCCAATTACTAATGAACTCTTTGCCCCTTTATAAGAGTGTAATAAACCCTTAGAAGAGTTTAATAAACCCAACAGATTGTCAACAAAACATTTCTTAAAAACCATAAATAATATCAATTATAATTATAAAGATAACATTTATATTTGGGTTGTTTGTTCACATTGATAGAATTACGATGACGTCTTGTGAACAAACTTCAAGATCTCAAACGATCACATCAATTTATTCATGAACACTTAATAGGTCACCCACGTTATCAAGCTCTCCCCCAAAATTAGGAGCAAAAGATTATGAGACTAATCTCTGTATTGCAAGGAATTCATTCCCATTTTTAATAGCTCAAAATTAAGAAAAATTATGAGTTAAAACTTGAAAAGAAAGTGCAATGTCAAACTATGTATATGTTTTCTCAACAAACCTGATGCCCTCGACTTATAAGTCCAACCCATTCTTATCAAGGAATCCCACAAGTTTGTTAGCCAAAAAGTAAAGGAATTCACTATTTGGAATTTTGTTAAACCTTTCAATCACTTTTATTTGATCCAAGGTATGTAATTCTGGAGATAAACCCCATGCATATAAAGGATCTTCTCTGCAAAGTGTGGCGATCGACAAACAATTAAACCTTCGTTTGCACTCATCATACAATCCATAAATTCTTGTAATCTTCATATCTTCATAGTTCCCCCTAAAAAAGAATAGTTTATTTTTTCCAAAAGTATGCAAATAACTTCCAAACTTCATAGTTTCCCCGATTAAAAGTAATGGGTGAAAATCTACCAAAATAAAAGATACTCAATAAATTATGATATTGTCTATATATACCACCTATAAAAAATGCACATTTTAAAAGACTATAATAAAGATAAAAATAATAATAATGAACAATTTTAATAGCAATTAAAATGATGTTTAAATTTATTAATATTAATTAAAAAAATTAATTTTTAGAATTATGTATCATATGCAAAAATAGTTAATTTAGCTTATCTTAATAAGGTTTTACTAAACTAGTAACAAGTTTTGAAAGATTGGAAAATTAAAAGAATTGACATAGCATATGCTATTCACAAGTTTTTAAATCAATTGAAATCGTTGATGGTTGTTGCTTTAGTTTTGGAACCAATGGTAAAAATTAAATTGATTTAAATATGTTTTCAGAGATATATTTTGACGTGAAAGCTAAAATAAATATAAACTTAGTTTGGTGGACCTAATTTGAGATTTATGACGAATATGTAGCTAGATGTAATGTAGGAATTAGTAATAAAGAGACATTTCAAATGTTAGTTCTTTAGGTGTTTCCACAAGTTATATGTCATATTCTTCATCAAGTTCATGTTGGTCAAAGTTAATGAAACAAGTGGAAGTAGCGAATTCATTAAAGTCAGAATTTTATAATTATCTTGAAGAATTCTTTTGGTTTCGTGGATTTGATCTAAAATCTTCTTGGCCTCGCTATTCTTTTTCTTCTTGATTTCGATTCTCTAATTCAAGATATTCTTCTTTTTTATTGGATGATATACGAAGACTCTCTTTTTATTTCCATTGATATTTCTATTAATATTTTTATTTTCATTAAAATTAAAAAAAACTTATTTGATTGGTATAATCCAGGGTTTAATCTTATATGCATTATAAAGCCATCTAAATTCTTGGAAGAACCAAGGTTCCAGATTCAATATAGGACCATAAAACATGTCTTCATTGATTCCCATCCAATCAAACGGTTTTTTTTTTTTTGTGTATTTTTGTGAGGATACTACACAATATGATTTTGCTATTTTAGAATGTGGAAAATGAATAACTTTAAATTTGGGGTATTATCTAAGATGACAATAGAGATTCTTACAATTCCTATATCTACTATAGCCTCACAGTCTACCTTTAATGTTGGTGGTAGAGTAATAAACTCATATCGTTCTTCCTTGGCACCAAATACAATTCAAACTTTGATTTGTGGCGGTTATTGGATCTGGGTTTTGCATAGTGTAAAAAAAAAAATCAAAATGTGAAGTAATATTGGAAAATTATTCATTACAATATTTTTCTTGTATATATTTTAGTTTTTTATTCATTTTTTGATGATTGGAGCCTTAGAATAAGCATGTGGAGGCAATCCTATAAATTACATGATTTTTTAGTTTTCTTTATAATCTTTGTAATTTATATAGTTTCCATTACATGAAATAATTAATAGTGGAAGACTATTTTTAATCAAGCAATAATAAGCTATATTCTTTCATTTTTGTCATAAGTGGAAACTTTGCTCATACCTTTGAGGAAATAGTAAGTCAAAGACATATTATTTTCTAGCACGAAGGGAAAGAGATGGAGTTTTTCTTTCATTTTGGTTTTTTAGGAATGAGTTTTCATTCTCAAAATCAGTTCAGTTTTGTGATTGTGAGCAACAAAATTACAAAAGTTTGGGTTTAATATTGCCTTCATATTTTTTTGTCCGGGTAATCCAAATTTATACTTGATTTATAGTTTTTGTTTTGTTGATCAAATAAAATTTGATATGATATTTTGCGTTTATTATTAGCTGTATTTATACATAGTTTTATGCAAGATGTATGCCCAATTTTATGCAAATTCATGTATAATTTATTTGATATGGTATTTTTGTAAAATTTTAAATCTAGGTTGGAACTCGAACCCGACTCAAACTCCCGATTGAACTCGGTTAAAATTCTTGAGCTTGACCTCAAGTCCAATTTAAGGCTTGATGCTAAGCTAGAGCTTAAATCTTCAATCAATCCAAGCGCTTAACTTGATTCGATGAGAACCCTATTAATAAATATCAAATTTTAAGGGTGCAATAAGGATTTTTGGATCCAAAGTTAGAACCTGACCTGAGTTATCCAAAACCCGGGTGAGTGGACTTACCCTGAGTTTAGAGTTGGACATAGGATGAGTTAGAAAGAAGAAACATGTCTCCCTTCCTTGACTTGCACCTTGAAAAAAACCAAGTCAACCCAATCCAAACTACTGTACCAAAAGATGTGTTATTAGAAGACAAAGAATTCAATCCATGCTAACAAAAGGGGGCCCAGTGAGAATAGTCCAATAATTTACTGGGTGGGTTATTCCTCTGGTGGATAGATATAAATTAGTAGGTTAGGATTTAGTATCTAGCAAGGAACATTGTTGCATTATATTTCTGGCCCATGAGATGCAGGTAGGCCCATGTCCATTTCCAGCTTCTACATATAGGAGTGGCCGAGTCCACTTTTGGCGTAAAAAAGTCAAACAAAGTCAAATGCGTTAAACGGCTCGGATCACGGGTCGGAAATATCAGTGCCGGATAACCGCTTAACTATATTTAATTGGTTAAAATTGTGTCGGACGTGGAGACTACGCCAAGGCGAATCAAAATCAGAAAAGTAGTGGGCTTTCTGTGGTCCGCACCTTTATAAATTCGGATTTTCCCCCGAATTCTCTCTCAAAAAATCATTTTTTCCCCTCTCTCTCTCTCTACTGTGTTGCTCTTCTCTCCTCTTGTGGTCTCTCGCGGCAAGATGCAGATCTTCGTGAAAACCCTAACGGGGAAGACGATCACTCTCGAAGTCGAGAGCAGCGATACCATTGATAACGTCAAGGCGAAAATTCAGGTTAGGATTTGATCCTTCTCTTTTAGAAAAAAACCGAATTGGTTTGGAGTTTGCGCACGCGAATGTGTACGTTTTGGTTCGATTCGGTGTTCTGTTTTTTTTTTTAATGGGTTTGTTGATTGGGTCGAAGTCTGGCTCTTTTTTTTTTGTGTGTGTGTGTGTTTTAAAGTTTCGACATGAAGGTTTAGTTTGATGTGTTCAGTTCGATACCGGGGTTTTCGTGTTGGTTTTTTTGTTATCTCTATTGGGTTTATTGAAGGGTTCAAGCGTACGTTTTGTTGTTAACTTATCTTTTTCCTTGGAGCTTTTGTACGGTGAATTTAAATTTAGGAAGCTGTTTCATTTGTATGTTATGCCGTACTTAGATGTGCTGCTTTGGTTTTGCGGGCATTTGTAGGTTTCTGTCTCTATATGCTTCGTGCAGTGCATGTGCTTGTTGCATATAGGAAGTCTGCAAGGGTGAATAAAGAGGCTTTATGTGAATTTTGTATTCCAGAATACAACTGGAGCAGCTTAGTCTTCTGCTTTCCTGTCTTTTCATTGTTTGGATCTTCATGTTTCAACTATTACTACTTTTATTCTCAAACTTCATCTGGCCGTTAACGAAAATAAGTGGTTATTATGTCCAGAGAACAAAAAAATCGGTAATTATGCATGAGATAGCTTTAGAATATAAGAGACTTTCTTCAAGTTATTTTTCTTGAGCATTACCTTGTTTCCACGCTTCATCATTCTATATACTGACAAGTACTCCAATATGAGACTTACTGGAAGTTACCAGTTTGGGGTAGAACACTTCGAGAGTTCTTTTTCCTTTTTATTAAAATATATAATTTTTTTTGAAGTACATAAAAACTCATATATTCCATATTATAAGTTATCTTTCAATTTTTATTTAAGCTGGGTTATGGTCCATCCTTAACATTTTTAGTTATGGAAAGAATAATATGCTGAAAGCATTAAGATATTGAAATTTGAGGCAAACAGCATGATTCTGTTCTTATATTCTGGTTAGGGTTGTAATATACTGCACTGATAAAATTCAGTTGTTTATATGCAATTGATAGACGATTCCTTTTTGAGTGTTTTTTCTTTCCTTACATCTCTGATAAATATGAGTGGGGATGGCTTTACAGGACAAAGAAGGTATCCCCCCAGATCAGCAGAGGTTGATTTTTGCTGGAAAACAATTGGAAGATGGAAGAACACTTGCAGATTATAACATCCAGAAAGAATCAACTCTTCATCTGGTTCTGAGGCTCAGGGGTGGGACCATGATTAAGGTCAAGACCCTCACAGGAAAGGAAATCGAAATTGACATTGAACCCACCGATACAATTGAAAGAATTAAGGAGAGAGTGGAGGAGAAAGAAGGGATTCCACCTGTGCAGCAAAGGTTTGCATCCCTCACTGTTTATTGAACCTCTGAAAAGGGCATGAAGTGTTCACCTGAAGTTTATAGAGTACATATGTCATGTGTGCAACTTCTTTCAAAAGTGACACTTTCTGTTTATAAATGCAGTTTGATAACCTGAGTCGTCTTCGACTTTTGGACAGGCTTATTTATGCTGGAAAACAGCTAGCGGATGACAAAACTGCTAAAGACTACAACATTGAGGGTGGTTCTGTTCTTCATCTTGTACTTGCTCTGAGAGGTGGTCGATGATGCTAATCCCTCTGAATTTTGAATGGGCTAGAGCGATAATCTTTCTTTGTGAATTTTGGAGGACCTATTTCTTAGTTTCTCTGGTAGAACCCCAATTTATGTTTCTACTGTGTACCGGAGAAGACGATTCCAATTACTAAATAGATTATTGTGAAATGTTGGTTATAGTTCTGTCATAATATATGTTTGAATGAGTGTCACAGAGATTTGTATTGTTTCGGGTGCAATAAGACTGTTTCAAATTTTGGGTTTGCTTAGAGAGCCTAATCAATATAAAATAGTTGCAGGAACTTCGTCATTTTTACATTCTGTTGAACAAGACTCATCTTCCCGGCATAAACAAAGCGCAGAAAAGAACAAATCTCTGGATTGCATCATGTTCGATGTGGATTTAAAACGCCCTGATTATGGACAACCAAAAGAAAAGAGGTTCAACAAGTTTCCTGTTCTTGGCACTTATTCAATCTGCTGAGAGGCTTGTCAGCCACAATGTTATGCAGCCCCCAGTGGAAGACCATAATGACACCAGTCACAGGTGCAAAAGGTCTGCTTGTCAGTGAAATTTTCTGAGCTAAGAAGAGTCACTGCTGTCGTGCTTTGCCTCTCCATTCTCTTCATTTACCTGCCTTTGCTTCAGTATTTATTTTTCCTACTTTATGATTAGAATCACCAGATAATCGGAGAGATTAATGAACTTAATCCATCACTAAATACAATAAAGATCAGAACTGCAAATTATTCTCCAGTTACTGTACACTTTTGCCTTGTGCCTGGTTTCCAACGGCAAACTGTGAAACACCACTTCTGCTGAAATGGGGTCAACGTCAAAACCAAAACTTTCTCCTCCTTGGGAGTAGATGGAGGAGGTAACAGTTGCACGGCTTCAGGTAAATCAGAGGAAGATGGAGAAGGAAAGTTCTTCGAAGAGAAATGAACATCAGCCAACAGAAGCCAGATTAAATCAGAGGATCTATTGATGCAAGGCCAGATAAAGCATTTATGGAAGCACCTTCTGACTGGTTCAAATGGAACGAACATTCAGTTATCTGTGTTCTATTGTAATAGTATAAAAAGTTAAGAAATAGCCATATTAACTATTCGAAATATATCAGAATTCAACAAGCCAATTGAGCCAAATAGGTCAACAGTTCTTAAATCATGGAAGTAAGAAATAGTACCTCAACTATGCAGCTTCTTTTGTTGAAGCTATTAAGGGACTTTCAGCTACTAAGCATGATCCAGCGATTGATGCAATGATGTACCTATATCATCTTGATTCATTCAGTTCAAGTAGCATTTCTTCCCACTGCTCTTATTGGAGATGAATATTATTCTCTTGGACATTTTCCTTTTCTGGCCCATAGTAAGCTTGAACTAGATGAACAATAATCAAACAGGTAACAAACTTGGATGAAATATCAAGTAGAGAACATCCTCAAGAAATTAAAGATGGAACAAAATGTTAGCATACCTTGCAACAAGTCATTAATTTTTATACTCTTAGGCCCTGTTAATGCCTTCTACAGGAAACTGGAAAGGTTTTTCAAGCAGAAATACTTTTCTAGGGACCATTAGTGCCTCATTAGCAATAACACGCCGGGCTGAAGACCAGGTTTTAAGATTGCCTTTTAGCACCTTGAACTTTTGACGAAGTTTCCAACAAATGGCACCAACACACCATCACAAAAAGAAAAGAGAAAAAAAAAAGCAGTACATATTATTGTTTAGTTTTTTATTCTTTGACCAGAAAAATAATTTATTTCCACAAAACAAAATACTGCACTAGCCATCAATGTACTATGAGAACGAAAAAGTACATTAATGACCCTTGTTAATGATGGGAATGCCACCAAGTATATAATAGGAGATCTAAATCAGAGACAAAAAGAACTCAAGTATCTGTCTATCTGTAATCTGATTCAAAAGATAATCTGTGCTCTCAGGTAAGAATATATTAAACTTAACAATCTTCCAGTTTTTTTTATGAATTTACCAACTCTACAATGTTCTTTTCTCGCAATCTGAGTTGGAAATACCCAATAGTTTACAAAATATACCATCAGCCTCATCCAGTATACACATCAATATTGTACAGAGTTTCTTTAGATAGAATTTTATAGTATAAGATTGAATCTGGGCCCAAAGAGGCATACAGCTCGAGATCCATTTAACAGAATAGGAATTACAGACATGTTCTGTTTTTCTCCACAACCAACTCAAACCAAGCATCCACTATGGAGCTTGAGAGGATTTTAACCTCTCGTGATCTTGAGCCTTCACTTACTGTTGTAGTATCCTGGTCACTGGTTTCATCATCTTCATCAGAAGACTGCCATGAAACATATTTATAATCAGAACACACACCAAGAGTTCACACAATGAAGTATTTGTACATTCACCCATTAGTTGCAAGAAAACCAAAAGAAGAAATAAAAAAAGGAAGAAATAACCCATTGACATTTCCTGAACAATTAACAGTCCCAGACAACTTAAATACGAGCTTACAAGTCAGGCCATTTTTTTTTTTTTTTTTTTTTTGTGAATAAGGACGTATAAACTATTAAAAGAGGGAGAAAGAATACAAACAAGTCAAGCCATATCTGTTCCATCTTTGCAAAAAGTTGGCAGATTAGGTCTCTTACTGTGAAAACTGCAACTGAAAGTTCAAGGAGGTTATAAACATCATTTTGCATAGTATGTTTCAAAATTTTTGAACAAATCTTTTTTTCGAAAAGTGAGAAATTTTATTAAGAGGCAAGAGAGCGAGAGGGGGAGGGAGGAGGAGGCTTTGAAAAAGAGATAAATCTGGGAGGTACACTCCTTTTATGCCCAAGGAGTCGGCAACCATATTAGCTGACACGGGGTGTGAAGCTAATTGTGGAGGAGTTAGCCAGCAAGTTGATTTCATCCATAATGTGGAGGAGCCAGTAAAGAGGAGGGGGCTATTCTTTTGAAACTATATCTTTATAAAACTACAACCAATTCCCCACTATATTCTTTGTCTAAAGTTTGAGAAGAAGTGGGCACCATTTCCCCCTTTGTGCACCAGGAACATTCTCCCATGTAGAAGAGTGAGGTGGGGACCCCTCACCTTCTCCTCTCTCCCCTCTTTTCCTCTCTCATGGCATTGAGGAAGAACAGAAAACATGAAAGTCCCCCAGCTTCCAATCCTGTCTGAATGAGAAAATAAATAAATTAGGTCGGGTTGGGCGTTGACCTCCCCATCCCTTCTCTCCCATTATTCTAACTCTCCTGTGCCAAGAGAAAGGAAAAAAGAAAGCAGCAAGGCAACGGGGAAGAAGCAAAGCAAGATAACAGGGAAAAGGTTCACCTTTCCATTTAGGAAGGGGAAGGGAAGATAGTAGGAAGCGTAGCATATTCATGTATTTGAAAATCATTCTTTCTAGTATTTCAATCGGCAAAATAAAAGATACAAAATATTGAATAACATATGAAATATGTTACTACTTGGAACAACCTTAGTGTTTTGACTAACAATGAATTTTTATATATGTGCTAGCATTCTTTTTGAAATAAATATGTGCTACCTGTGGTCCCAAAAGAAAAAAATGTGCTGTGGTGCTAACTAAGGGCCCAGAAGTTACCATATGCATCCTCAGTAAATTGGACAGATTTTAAAATTGATACAGAACTCTTACCTTTTTTCTCTCAGTCTATCTAATTTCCGCTTTTGCTCCATGAGCTCACCTCATTCTGTCCTATTGAAGCACAGTCAGCACTCATTTCTGTAGAAATGCCCATCAAAGTCATGTTAGTAAAGTAAAGAGATATTCATGGAATAGTGGAGATCAAAGTCTGGTGTTGTTCTGAATCATTATCACTTTATTTTCTGCAAAGCACAGAGAGTTTTCATCCAGATCACATATTACTAGGACTACTTTAGCAGTATATCAGGGAAAAAGACGAAATATAAATGAAGATTGAAAAAGCAAATAAACACATAAGATTCTACTGACCTCAGATAAAAAAATCATCACCGTCAGACACTTCATTTACAAAGTTACTATCATCTTCATCAAATATCATTTCGAGAAAGTATTGACCAAAGCTGCATCTCTAAGTGTACCTTCAAGGGTTCCAAAAATAGCAATCGGTATACATCAAAAACAGTATATATTACCTGTAGAAAAGCCTAAACTGCATGTTTGCAATAAAATTTGACATTCTTTGCTACTGACACTTTTAGAAATAATTCCTTGCATTCTGGGAGATATAAAGACACTTCCAGCTTCTGACCAACAAGGAAACAAAAAACAAAAGGTTTCATAGAAAATAATTAATTATCTAATCTTACAGAAAGATGTCAATCATATATCAATATGTCTATTCATGAAGTCCTCAAAACCAGGACTTAGGGATCATATTGTCAACATCCAATGCTAAGAGAAGTTAACAGAATTCGATTCTATTACCTGTAATGGGCTCCACATGATCCTCAGAGGTTTCTTCAGCTCCTACTTTGGCAAACAGTAAAGTCAAATTCCATCAACCCACTGATATTCATTTGTCTGATTAAATGTATACTCAGTAAACAAGCTCATTTCCACGAAATGACAAACATGAAAAAAAAAAAAAAAACTCACTTGCTGAACTTTTCTTTTCGTTTCTTTTCGAAAGAATCTCTTATAGACTTGAACTGCGCTTTTCCTTAAGTATTGATTGAAGATTCTTCTGTTATGGGAAGCTGATAGACAATAAGACTTGTGCAATATTAACAGATCATCTCATTTGAAACATTTCTACAAACACCTTATGTGCAGAAATTGAAACCCACATAAAATTTAGAATTCGGCCAATACCTCAAACAATCAACCACAATCAAACAACCGCAACACAAGATTTACGTGGAAAAACCCTTCAGTGTGAAGGGAAAAAACCACGGGGCAAATCCGAATAATCTTCCACTATTAAAAATGGGCTTATAATATCAATTTCTCTCAAGTTTGCTCAAACTTGAGGTTTACAAAATCATGAGAGAAAACAATTCATAATTCAAGTTCATTCACAAGAATTGTGAGATAACCAAATAAACAAAGGTTAGAGATCACCGGATATGGAGATTTCACCAAAAAAAGAAGATGTAGAGAAAGACCAACTTTGGAGAAGTTTTGGAGAACCTTTTCTTTTATTTTCTTCTTTTCTTCCTTTCTCCTCTCGGTCGAACTCTCTATTTTCCCCTTTTTTCTCGTCTTCATGTTCTGTTGGTTTTTTCTCTCTCGGCCAAGTCCCCTTTTTCTATCTCTTTCACATGTGAGAGATTTAGTGGTGGGGCCCACTCATGGGCTGGACTCCACCTACTAAAAGCAACAATCTCCCCTCCATACCATGAGGGGGGCTCACCACAATCTTCCATACCGGCTAGACTTGTGCACAACTCATGTTTTTCCTTAGTCACCACTTTTGTCATCATATCTGATGGGTTTTTATCAGTGTGGATCTTCACAAGAGATAACATATCATTTTCCAACACATCTCTAATCCAGTGATATCTCAAATCAATGTGTTTTGTCCTACTATGAAAAGTAGCTTTCTTACTCAAGTCCAAAACACTTTGATTATCACAATGAATTGCATACCCCTTTTGTTTGAAGCCTGTCTCACCCATCAATCTCTTCAACCACAACATTTCTTTACTAGCTTCAGTTGTTGCAATGTATTCAGTCTCTGTTGTAGAAAGAGCGATGCATTTTTTAAGTTTAGAATGCCAAGAGATGGCTCCCTTTGCAAAAGTAAACAAGTAACCTGACGTAAACTTTCTCCCATCTATGTCACCTGCCCAATCTACATCTGTAAAACCTTCTAATATAGGTTTTGAACCATCAAAACACAAACACAATTTGCTAGACCCTTTGAGGTACCTGAGAATCCACTTAACAGCAACCCAATGTTCTTTCCCTAGATTTGTAAGAAATCTAGTCACAACACTAACTGCAAAAGCAATGTCTGGTCTAATACATACCATAACATACATTAAACTTCCTACTGCCGAAGAGTAGGGAATCTTCTCCATAGCTTCTTTTTCTTTCTCAATTGAAGTACACTGTTAGGAGTTTAATTTGAAATGATTTACAAGTGGTGTACTTACCGGTTTTGTATCTTTCATGTTGAACCTCTCAAGAATCTTCTCAATGTACTTTTGTTGTGACAACCAAATTTTCTTCTTCCTTCTATCATGAGAAATCCTCATGCCCAAAATTTGTTTGGCTGCACCTTTGTCTTTCATATCAAAGGACTTGCTGAGATCCTTTTTCAACCTGTCAATCAAATTCATGTCTTGCCCAACAATTAGTATATCATCAACATACACCAAAAGAATTATAAAACAACCATTTGGGAACCTTTTACAGTAAACACAATGATCTGTAGATATCCTCTTATAGCTTTGACCCATCATAATGGAGTCAAACTTTTTATACCATTGTCTTGGGGCTTGTTTCAACCCATAGAGACTCTTTTTCAGCTTACAAACCATATGTTCTTTCCCTTTATCTTTAAATCCTTCTGGTTGTTCCATATATATATCCTCTTCTAAATCACCATGGAGAAATGTTGTTTTGACATCCATTTGTTGAATCTCTAAGTCTAGACTAGCAGCTAGACTAAGAATCAGTCTAATTGATGACATCTTTACTACAGGTGAAAAAATTTCTTCAAAATCAACTAATTTCTTTTGGCTAAATCCTTTTACAACCAATCTTGTTTTGTACTTGACTTGATTATTCCCTTCTTGTTTCAGTTTGTAAACCTATTTGTTTTTCAAGGTCTTCTTACCCTTCGGCAATGTCACCAACTCAAAAGTGTGGTTCTTATGCAAAGAGTTTATCTCCTCTTCCATAGCTTTCAACCACATATCCTTGTTCTTATCTTTCAGAGCTTCTTGAAAATTTCTAGGTTCACCTGCATCAGTAAGAGTAATAAACTCATTAGAAGGATATTTCTGAAAAGTCAACCATCGGTTGTTCAATAGGAGTTTCTTCTTCTTCAACTTCTTGAGATGGTTTATTTAGTTGCTCCCCCAATTCAGCATCATTAGAAGTCACATCTTCATGGATAACATTATCCTCTTCATGAGATTCTACACTTTCTTCAATAACTGGTGTAGGAAGAGACACAAGAGGCAAGAATGAGGTAATATCTGGAGTACTTTGACTTTTCTCAACTTTTTCAAAGTCTTCAATGGTTTTGTCTTCATGAAAGACCACATCTCTACTTCTATGCAACTTCCTGTTCTTAGGATCCCATAATCTGTATCCGAACTCATCATCTCCATATCCAACAAAGACACATGGAATAGATTTCACATCAAGCTTTGACCTGTTTTCTTTAGGTACATGCATAAAAACTTTACAACCAAATACATGCAAATGAGAATAAGAAATGTCTTTTCCTTTCCATACTCTCTGAAGAATATCCTCTCCCAAAGGGTATGAAGGTGACAAATTTATCAAATAAACTGCAGTCCTCACAGCTTCCCCCCAATAGGGTTTAGGTAATTTAGCCGTAGAAAGCATATACGTTATTATTTCCACAATGGTGCGATTCATCCTTTCAGCTACACCATTGTGTTGAGGAGTCATTGGAACTGTCAACCCATGTCTAATTCCATGTTTTCTAATTCCATGTTTTGAACAATAATCTTTAAATGCTCTAGAAGTATATTCACCTCCATTATCACTATGTAAGTATTTAAGTTGTTTACCTGTCTCCCTTTCAACCATGACATGAAACCTTTGAAATATATCAAAAACTTCAACTTCCCATTTGAATTTCATAGTGTAGACCCAAACCTTCCTGGAAGCGTCATCTATAAAAGTAATGAAATACTCTGCACCACCAAGAGACTTAACATCCATAGAGCATACATCAGTATAAACAAGATAAAAAATATGTGTGTCTAGCAAAGGTAAGTCTATGTTGTTTACCAAACAAACAATGATCACAAGGAGAAATTTTCATACCTTTAGGTAAAAGGTCCTTCTTTGCTAGAATCTTTAACCCTTTTTCTCACTCATATGTCCAAGTCTCTTATGCCATAAATTTGATGAGCTTGCTTCTAGGGCTGCAGTCAAGCCTTCATTAATGACTTCTACTTCAGTTTTGTAAAGAGTACATGACTTGATTCTTTTTGCTAGTATAAGCGATCCCTTACAAAGATTCCACTTGTCATTAACAAAATGGCTCTCAAATCCCTTTTCATCTAATATGCCTGTAGAGATTATGTTAAAGCGAAGATCTGGGACATACCTTACATCTCGAAAAATCATCTTGCATCCGAGGTTAGTTTTGATGATTATGTCCCCCTTTCCTTTAACTTTCGAAAAATCTGTGTTTCCCATTTTCACTGTTCCATAATCACCTGACTGAGACATAGAAAAATACTCTGCATGAGGAGTAGCATGAAAAGAAGCACTACTATCAACAATCTAACTTGTTTCAAAATCACTTGCTAAAAGAGAATCTACATCACAAGTCATAATAGCAACTTCATTATCCAACACTGTTTTCATCTTTTTCATTCTCTTTTTCTTTGACACTATATTTTCCTTCCTTTTGTGCTTTCTTGAGAAACCGACACTCACTCTTGATGTGTCCCTTCTTATGGCAATAGTAGCACTCAAGATTCCTTCTTGACTTTGACTTTCCTCTAGATTTTCCTCTCTCTTGAGGTTTTCTACTTTTACTTCTACCTCTCTTTTCAAACACCAATGCTTGAGAGTGGGAAGAACCTAGTGATTTTCTTCTTGTCTCTTCATTCAACAAGCTGCTAGTGACAAGGCTCATACTCACAATTCCATCTGGAGCGAAGTTGCTCAAAGACACCACTTCCCAACTATCTGGTAGAGAACTCAATAATAAAAAGGCTTGAAGCTCATCATCAAGAACCATCTTCATGGCTGCCAATTGATTTACAATGCTCTTTATCTCATTGAGATGTTGTGCAATGGAACCATTGTCATTGTACTTCAAATTTACAAGCTTCCTTATGAGGAAAGCTTTATTTACAGCTGTCTTTCTCTCATATAAATCCTCTAATTTCTTCCATAATGATTTGGCTGAAATTTCACTTAAAACATGGTAAAAAATACTATCATCCACCCATTGTCGGATATGCCCAACTGCTTTTCTATCAAGTTTCTTCCATTCTTCATCTGAAATATTTTCAGGTTTTTCCCCTTCAATGGGTGCATACAAGTCTCTGCAATACAAATAGTCTTCCATCTTTGCTTTCCATATTATCCAATTTTCTCCGTTCAGACTAACCATTCTATTAGCTGCATTTAAACTCTCCATTGGATAAAAAAACAGCCCAAACAACCAAGCTCTGATACCACTTGTTATGGGAAGCTGATAGACAATAAGACTTGTGCAATATTAACAGATCATCTCATTTGAAATATTTTTACAAACACCTTATGTGCAGAAATTGAAACCCACATAAAGTTTAGAACTCAGCCAATACCTCAAACAATCAACCACAATCAAACAACCACAACACAAGATTTACGTGGAAAAACCCTTCAGTGTGAAGGGAAAAAACCACGGGGCAAATCCGAATAATCTTCCACTATTAAAAATGGGCTTACAATGTCAATTTCTCTCAAGTTTGCTCAAACTTGAGGTTTACAAAATCATGAGAGAAAACAATTCATAATTCAAGCAAATTCACAAGAATTATGAGATAACCAAATAAACAAAGGTTAGAGATCACCGGATATGGAAATTTCACAAAAAAAAACAGAATGTAGAGAAAGACCAACTTTTCTTCTTTTCTTCCTTTCTACTTTGGGTCGAACTCTCTATTTTTCTTCCTTTCTCCTATCGGTCGAACTCTCTATTTCCCCCCTTTTTCTCGTCTTCGCGTTCTGTTGGTTTTTTCTCACTCGGCAAGTCCCTTTTTTCTATCTCTTTCACATGTAAGAGATTTAGTGGTGGAGCCCACTCATGGGCTGGTCTCCACCTACTAAAAGCAACATCTTCCGGGCAAACTTCCTCGCCTTCTTTCCCAATTTCCCCATTCCAGGAACTAAGTAAACGATCGACCAGACCAAAGAGAGCAAATTAAATGGAGAGATGTTCAACTTTCAATTGGACCTCGGCTTCTTCCCGAATTTCCCCATTCCAGGAACTAAGTAAACGATCGACCAGACAAAGGAGAGCAAATTAAATGGAGAGATGTTCAACTTTCAATTGGACGAATCACAAACGCCCATCGACATAATCGTGTAGTCTGTATGCATCTAAAGTTGCTTCTTTAAAGTTGATGGTAATCGTATAGAACAGCTTGAAATTCTGAAACTGAGAGCATAGATGGACATACATTACTCACCAGAAACAAATTCTGTCTCCCGGAATCCAAAAGAGGCATCGCAGCAATTTCAAAAATAAAACTTTAAACCGATAAATGGCTCCCCATCACTTGCGAGGTTTAAACTGAATCAGCGAGGGCTTCGAGAAGTGCGACCTTACCCCAGCCAATCCGGCCCATTTTTCTTGTACTGAACAGAACCCATGGGCTGGGCCCACCCACCAGACAGCTTCCAGTCTGACAGACCCCGTTGCCAATTGTCATTTGTCAGTTAGTTTGTCGGCATAATCACAAATTATCAAATTCTAACACCATATCAAATCTTTGTCAACTGCTTGAAAATTCCAGTCAATCCATCGTTCTTGCTTGAAGTTAAAGAAACAATCCGGAATCTCCCGAAGAACTATTATGGACAAAAAAAAAAAAAAAACTCAAACAGCATGAGTGAGAGTCAATTTTGTCTTCCTTCCTGACCGTGACTCAGTAGCAGAAACGCGTCTGCAACAGTTTCAAGTTAGCAGTTGGAACATCGCTTACTCTAAAGGCAGAAAACCGACAGCTGATGAATCATGAAAGGTGAAATCTCCATTTCTTTTCAATATCATCACAACACATTTGATAGTACAAGCTTGAAGCCATTGAATATTCTTACCCACTTTGTATTTACAGACAGAATTCATTACAGAGTTGTTCCTGGTCCTGATTCTGATCCTGGAGTCAAGGACGCAGTCATAAGGAAAAAGAAAACGGAAAGAAAGGACCATAACTTACAACCTAGCGCTTGTTTTGTTTATTTTTATAATCCGATTTGGGATCAATATTTACCTAATATGTATCTTAATCGTAATCCTCTTGTTTGTATCTCAATTCCCTTCTTTGAGGGGGGGTAATCTAGGTGTTACGGGTACAAGTTTCTCCAACGTCGACGTTTGTTCGACAGTCTGACCGGCGGGACGTAGAACTCATCAAAAATCCACTATTAGACTTCAATTTGGTGCTATTTTTGTTTCTATAAACTGGAAAGAGTGGGTGAAGGAGATTGGATTTGGAAATAAGCAACAATGGGATCAAATTCAAATTCTAAGGTCCCATCATAGGAAGGAAAAGTGGGTTCTGCCTCAGCTGCATCTTTTGTTAGATTTAGTAGATGTTCATCCTCTTGTGGTGACATCTGAAGCTCATATTCCAAGTCTGTAATCCACTGTTTCGAACCATCCTCTCTTTTGGAGTCTTGTCCCTCTGCGGGGGTGTTTTGCTGAGCCTCAAGAACAGTCTTGGTGGATTCCAAACACCACAAGTGTTTATCCAACATGTCCCAAATATCTGAATCGGCTTCATTTGGAATCTCAAGCATTTCCTCCGAGCAGTGATCTCTAGTTTCTTCATTGAATAGGACTTGCTGGTTGAGAGATGAAATGAAGGTGGAGGTGGAAGTAGTGGAGGAGAAGGATGACGAAGAGCTCAGTGATGGCTTGGGCTTGTTTGCAGATGGTTTATGCTGTTCAATCGAGCTCGCCAGGTCACACATGGTGGTGGCACTATTTGTGTCTTGTGACCTTGGGGAGGGAGGTGAATCATCTTCTAGCATGTCCCATAAATCCAGGTTAGGTTCAAAAGGGATTTCAATGAGTTCCATCTGTGTTTTGTTGCTCACTTCATGGAAGCTCTCAAGGTTGAATTCTGGCTCAGCTGGCTCGGCTTCATGTTTGATGCCATCACTTTGGTTGCAACTCGACATAGTCGACCCTGACGATGAAAATGAGCTCGAAGATTCTTTAGGCTCCTCTGAAGAAGGATTATCAGCTTCTTTCATCACTAATCGCTTCTTTAAATGTGTGTTCCACACGTTCTTAATCTCGTTATCTGTTCGTCCCGAAAGTCGAGATGCTATTTTTGACCACCTGCAATAAAAAGGAGAGGGTACACTGGAACATCAATATCTGTGAGGTGTTATAATCAAACTTAGTGATTAGCTAGATTTGTAAGTTTTACTTATTTCCAAGTAATCTGTGAAGCTTGATGATGGTTTCTTCTTCCTCTGGAGTGAAATTTCCTCGTTTAATGTCTGGTCGAAGGTAGTTAATCCATCTTAACCGACAACTTTTCCCGCATCGTAATAATCCTGAAATAAGAACAAGAACAAGAAATTAAGAATGATCAAACTTCCACTCCGATATAATCTTAAGAGAACTACATCCAAATCAGTTTTTCTTAAATGGTTTCGTGTTTGTGAACACCAACCCTGCTATAATCCGAACTGTAAACATTAACTAAAGCAGTGGTGGCTATCCTAATACCTAAATTTTCAACTCAAACTTGACATTTGGTAGCTGTCTAACAGTCTCATTGGACTTTCAGGTTTCGTGGGTCCATTGCTGCTGCGTTTGGTAATTCTTAATGGCACAGAAGTGACATAAGAAAGTCAAAACATTCCCATTAATAAATGTAAGAGGATTACAAATTCAGAAATACTCATGCAAAAACTGTAGTTTGCTCCTTGTGAGAAGTAAACCTGTTCATTTTCTCACAAAACTCAGAATGCTACAACCTAAAAATTATAAACACATCAAAACCACTAGGAAACATCATGAATATGTCTCTGCATGAAACCAGTAAAACAGTTTTTTCCTGCTTCTGGGTTCTTCAGATTTCAGAAACCATCAAAGATGACAGACATGAGAGAGAGAGAGAGAGAGAGAGAGAGAGAGAGAGAGAGAGAGAGAGAGAGGGACCTGCTTGCTTGGGGAGAGCTCTCCAGTTGCCATGACCATACTTCTGAATATAAGCCATGAGTCTCATGTCTTCTGATGGAGTCCAGGGACCCTTCTTCAGCCCAATCTTTTCACAACAAGGAGCCCTCCCTCTTCCCATGTTTCTGCACTTCTCTTCTGAGCTACAAAACTTATCCCTGATGCCAGGCCTCTAACATCTCCAGCTCACAGCCCTTTATATAGTGCAGAAGAGAGAAACTGATGACCCTGTCATCTCAGCATTCAACAACAGGGGTCTGCCCCACTCCCCTTAAGATCCCCTCTTACCAAACTCTTCAATTAATAAAGAAATCAGAAAGACCATCTTCAAGTCTCTGTCACCCCACTATTCTCTATCACTTTGAGCTGCACAGTTTACCCATATAGTATAGTCTTGTAAACTACCCAAAACAACCCACTTATCATCTAAACAGAAAGTCTTCAAAGCTAAATTCATAGACTCGTTCTGTGCCAAGTGATAATCTTTATTATCGGCTGCTTAATTACTTAAATTCCAATGGTTCATTAAAGCTTTAACAAAAGGGTTGATGGGGATGATTTAGTGACATCAGTCATTAAGCTTACGTGATTGTTTGGTCCTTCTGGTTAGTTAAGTCTGCAACATGGTTTGTTTTTCCGGCCGGACCGGGACATAACCAAAAGCTGGATGCCGACAAGCATTTCTGTCTTGGCTACGGTATGATTTCTTTTATGGTAAGACATCGTTGTGGTTAAGCTTCAACATCATTAGACATGACCTTAATTTCTCTCTTTTTTTACATAAGCAAGTGGGATATTTCGTACCTAATTCTCTTACCAGTAATCATTTGACCGAGGAAAAAGTGAAGAACAAGTGCAAGATGTTGCCATTGATGGATCTGTTCATGGATTCATTAAGAAGATCATCCAAAATTCCCACATTCGATGAATTAAATCATAGTTCATTAATCACGCTTCATTAATTTGTTACTATCAGTTAACCAGATAATTTACTTAGGTTTTAGTTTAACCATGTTGAAGAGCCTTTCTCATGAGAGCAGAAGTTTATGACAAGGAAGCAACGTAATCCCATGTCACAATTTTTTAGGTAACCCATCTTTGAAAACACTCCAAAATCCTAATTTATAGAATCCCATGCACCCCTAAAGACTCCCACGTAAGACCAATTTTTTTGTTTTTTTGTTTTGAAAATCTTAACCTAAGTCTTAGAGTTAGGGAAACAAACATTAAATGCTTTTGTTTTACTATTATGGGTACCTAACTTTTGACTTGTTTTTCAGGTAAGTAGGGTTTTCACTTGCCTTGGAAGACTTTTGAGGACCACCCTCCTCAAGTCCAATTTTTTGAATTTTTTTTTTTAAGGTTTGCACCTGCTTGAAAGATCCTGAGGACTCAAATGATCTTCCTTCATTTCAAGGGGGTGGTCATACCTGTTATGTTTTGACATCTCAGCTGCCATGCCTGTATCTTTTGCATGAGATTCAAAAAAAAAAAAAAAAACAAATGGGGCTGCAGGCTTTTAGTCAATAATGATATTGTATGTGAGAGAATCAAATGTAACAGCCGCCAATTGCATGAAAACCCTCAATTTTGCTTTGGTCTCTTCTTCTCGGTGCATCCTATTGACAAAATGAAACCCAATTCTATAAAATAATTGATTTCTCTTGTCACAGATTATGGCATATTTGAGGGATTTGCATGGAATCAACCCTATCATTCATGTCTCATCTTATATATAATTTACGTGGAGTATAAACTGAGATAAAAATATGTGGAAAACTCAGGCCCCAAGTCACTTATAATCAAAGATTCCTGATGTTTCCACGAGAAAACTGCCAAAAGATTGGCCCCGTGTGCAAGCAGCCTTTGGAGAGGGACTGCCCCCTAATTGTTTCATATTCTAATCATTTTCTTATTTTATACACACACACACACGTTGAGAAATTCATCTGGTGATTCCATTCATTTTGAATCAAAATGAATAAATAAACCCATGATTTTGGTCTTATTTAAATCTATCTTAATCATCGTTAGCACCAATATTTATCTTATTTTGTAGTGAGAAATATGTCTTCTTTATTCTATCCAAAATCTTAAGTACCATTCATGCTAGTAGTTGGAATATAAGTTTATGAATATATATTAGAGGGTTGATCCAATACGAAATGTCATTTCGTGTGAAATATGTAAAACGGCTATATCAATTGTTTGATCATTATCGAACGGTTGAGATAGTCATTGATCGGACGACTGAGATAGTTGTTGATCATGATCGGATAACTGAGAAAATGTTTCATATGTTTCGCTCTATATAGGGGTTTGTTGGCTTTTCCTTATTTATTATATTGGAAAGGAACTGGGTGCCTTCGTCTTACTTTTCTTTCTCGACATTAAGAGTAAGGGGAGGAGATCACCAAAGCTTTGTTAGTGTTAGTTACATGACTCCTCTCCTACTCTCCTCTTTCTTCCTAATTTATCTTTTTTTCCTCGGACACCTCTACCTGCATGTTGCTACTTTTACTTTTACTTTTAATTTCTCTCTTTTCTTTTGCCCAACATAACCAATAACGACAAGATTCTCCTCACCAAATCCAAAATTATGTCGATGTTGAGATAGTCCAGATTATATTCTTGTGAAGGAACGGAAAACTAAGTTAGCACCAAGAAATATAATGTAATGTTCTATATAATAGACATCATGCATGACACAATATATATCCTCATGGATGGAATCTTGAAGTTCAATATTGTGATTCTACTGTTCAACTTGTATGATTTTCTAATCTCTTGATTCTTAATATAATATCCTCCTTGTCTCTCTTAATCTTTTCGATGTTTTGTTTTCTCAATTCTGAACGGTGGGTGTCTCAGTATCGGCCTGTCTTGTTCTTAAAGAAATCAAAACTACGATATAGTTTGGTTTGCACTACTGAATCGTACCAACTTCAAGTAGGTGAAACTGAAAAAGGATTTGCTTAAACGTATGAAGGGGAATAGTTAGAGATGGTTATTTTATCCGATTTATCTTTTCTATTGTTTTGCTTCTCTGTCTGTAATCAACTATTGAAACAGTAATCCTCACTGGTCCTGTCTTCTTCCTTGCTCCTGTTTTTTTTTTTCCTAACAACTGCTCACAGAAATGCGAAACATTTCATCTGCAGTAAAACAAAGAAAGAAAAATTAAACTTGGCCCGTTTGCATCAGCACTGATGCATATCAGTTGCAGAGAAGGCGTATTCAACTTCAGGTCCCACCTGGGTTGGCTATGGTTGTTGACAGGGCTGAAAGACCCTCCGCAACAGGCTGACATTCAGGGTTCCCTCGACTTTTTGCTGCAATCCGCAATCTTTAAACAAATCAGGACAAGTCTATTCTCGTTCGATACCAATTATAGGTTCTTCAAAGCATCTGGATGCTTTCAGTCTTTGGTTGTTGAAGGAACCCAGAAAGCAAGAGATGAGATTCTGAATCAGTTTGAACAGAAAAACAAAATAATAATAAAGGGTCTGAATCTGAAAGCAGATCAACAAAGTCGGGGAACTGGAAATCTCCAGCTGAAAGAATTCTACGCTCCTAAGGAAGGTGGATCTGATGAAAGCGATTGAAGAAAAATAAAAATAGAGTAGAGTGACTTTTGCAGTAATCTTTAACCTAAATCACACTCTTGGCTTGCATGCAAAGACAAAACATTAGCAGTCAGGCCTTCAATCATGTCCTGTTAATTTGTTCTTTTTTTAAAAAAAATTATTTTCCATGGTTAATGGTGACATTGTTCATGCAGATAATCAGGTCACAGTTTCTGAATTTCTATTGGCTTTAGGTGAGATGCGGAATATTGAAGGGATGATTGAAAATAGGGCTCTTAGTAGGACATAAATAGGCACTTATAAAGACTTTTCATGGGTCAAAGATTCGTTAGGGTGCAAACCCATCAACCTTTTAACTGAAAATATGAGGGGAAAATTCAAATAGTAATGTAGAATCAATAAAAAATTACAGATAATTTTAGTACCCTATTAATTGGTAATTTTTGTGGGTATAATTTTAATCGAATAGTTTAGATAAATAAGTATGATTAAAGTAGGTGTTTACAACCCTATAGAGAAAAGTCATCTAATTCCTATTATCTACAAAAGATTTTTCGATCGATTAGAGCTCACTCCAATTGGATCAGTCGGTTCTTTACAACACTAAAATCAATGATAATTTGAGATTATAAAAAATAATTATAATGCAAATTATTCTTTTGGCTTTAGAGGGTTCAAATTTGATTATTGAGGAAGCTTAGTTGTGGATTGTGGCCAAATTAGGGTAGTTGTAGACAAATGAGACTACTTTATAGTTTACATTAAGGAGGTGGGTAGGATTCATGTCTTTGTTAGGTTGGTGCTTTGAAATTGTGACCTAAGATTTGTGTAAGCCTAACGCTAACATGAGGATAATAAGGAATTAAATTAGGTGAGAACAAATAATTATTGTGAGAAGCATAGAAGAAGATGCCCTTCTTAGCACAAAAATAAAATATTTCTTATGATCCAAAAATAATATGAATTTATTTTTGAAAATTGGTAACAAAAAGTGTAGATAAAATTAACTATTTCAAATTTTAATTATAAAAACAAAATAAAATAATATTTATTTAGAATAAATTGTTTAATTAAGTCCATTTTTCATAAATATTAAACTATAGGAATTTTAAATCTTTTTATTGATAGAGAGTCATTAATGAAATATTTATTAATTTATTTTCATTCATGAATAATTTAAAATTATTTGAAATATTTTATATTTTATATTATACAAGGTAATAGTGGGGTAATTGGCCAATAACCTCGTAACTCGGTCAAGATTGATTGGAGTTAAGTGCGACCTCATTTCCACGAATAAATGTACCACCTGGAGTGTCTCTGCCGTCCTTCAATTAGGCAGTATCAGTTTGCTGAAGTCCATAAAATGAAAGCAACGAAGAAAAACAAACATTATCATCAATATATAGTAGAAATGCTTCATTCTTCACTAGTTCTTCCAGAACTGTGCCTGGAGATAATCAACCACGTTCTTGTCCACCTGGAAAGCCTTCGTTAAAAGATCATCAGAGATGGGCCGGTTGGAACCAAACACAGCGTCTGCAACAGTGATAATGCCGGGGTTCTGGCTGCTCAAAGCGGCAAAGGCGACTGCATGGCTGTGACCTGAATTATACTGGTAGTGAATGAGACCAATGGGGAAGACAAACACATCGCCCTTGTTCAAGGTCTTAGAGATGAGCCGGTTTTCAGGGTTGGAAGTGATGAAGGCAACAGTGAGAGCTCCGTCCAAGACTGTGAGGATCTCAGTCGCTCGGGGGTGGAAGTGGGGAGGGATGACACCCCCTGAGGCAATGTCCAGACGGACCACTGAGATGCCAAGAGTGTTCAGTCCTGCAATTTGAGCAACCGTGGCCGGTGTAACCGCCGAACCCAGCTGGTTCGACGTGTTTCCAGCCAAGTGGAGACCCGAGAAGAAGAAGTGGTCAGCCTGTACAAGCTTTGGATCCTTGCAAGCTACCCCATTCAACAACACTGCCATGCAACAAATAAGAAAAAACTGCATTTGTTCAGAACCACTCTTCAGTAACACAAAATGAAGCGGAACAATCAACAGAAAAAGTAGTTTGCAAATATACCTTGGCTGCTAGAATCAGCGACGCAGAAATCTTGAAGTGGATGAGGTTCGAAGGCAAAAGCAAGAGAAGAGGAGAGAACAATGAATCCTAACAAGAGGGATCCAATCGCCATTTTTTCACAAAGCTAACAGAAAAGAGATACTTGCTGAGGATTAAGAAAAGCTTACCTGTAAGATACCAGAAAAGCTGTGTGTTTGGCTAGTTTTTATACTGATTTTCCCAGTTCCCACTTGGCCGTCAAACTCATGACAGGCATTGAAATGGTCATATCTGATTTTGTTTATTTGATTTCTAAGCCTCTGTTTTCATGGCCTGGCAGACAGCCGGCTAAAACTATTGTCCATTTTCATCTATCACTTCTCGTATCTCCATATGCCACCACAGTAGTCCCCAGCCAAATGCTATAAAGCCTTTTACATTTCTTTTGTAAAGCTTATATTGTACCAATGGTCAAAGATCCTCCTAGTGGTAGAGAAGATGTCCAGAAAAACCAACAAAAAATAAAATAAAATCCTAGACCATTAGTCCTTTCAAACTACTTTCTTATGGTGATTATGGAATGTAGAATGAATGAAGAAATTCATAATTGAATGAAAACAAGAAGAATTAGTTTGATACAATATTGGCGCAGATTCGTCAACACTACAGATAAAAATCTGTAAAGGTTAAAAAAAAAGGGGATGCTATGTAAAGGCATTTACAGGAGCAAATTTGTAGCATTTGTGGTATAAAAAGTAAGAGAATAAACAATTCAATCAAAGAACTACCACTTCCTATTCAGATAATCCATTTCCAAACCTCTACAGCTAACTGTTAGGAAATCTCAATTACATTTATCATCTATAAAAATTGATGAAACTAGGGCAGTGGGACCAAGTCTACCATACTCCATTGAAGACCTACAAAATGACAAACACTTGCAGCTATAGAAGAGACAAAAATCATAATGCTAAAATTACAAGCTCTCTCAAACATGACTCTCATTTCTGTAACAGATTTTTTTGGATCACAGATAAACCTCCCTTTGAAACCTCAAAGGAGGTCTACCGTCCATAAAATTATGAGTGACATATTTGCAATCAAATAGTCAATTTTCTCATAGAAACATTTGGTGTTCTACAAAATTTTACAGTCTAACAAGTTTGAAACTTACATTATAACTTTAAGAGGGTCCATTTACTGGAAAAAGAAATGTAAAAAACTAGACATGCAGATAAACTTTAAAATGAAGAATTTGTGTTCTACAAAACCTTATGTTTTCAAATCCTGAGCATCTAATGAACCACTGATTGAACCAAGGAAGCACAAAGTCCAAAATATGAATTCATAACTTCTTATGGACTTTACTAGTCTAAAATTAGGCACTAAGAAAAGCCAATATATCAAAAAGACAAGCAAATGCAATAATATTAGTAACAACAAAAAACACATTAACAATGAAATATTAGTAGTACAGACATAGAAGACATCCACTTCAAATGCTCCCCCCAATGGATACAGCAACTTCAAATTTCAAGGAGATGAGTGTATTTGACAAACATGGAACTTTACATTGCATAAATATATATCCCACATTGCTTAATTCATAATGAACTACTTAACAGATAGGGGATGACCTCCAGACAAGCACTTAGCTTTAAGCAAGCTGGCTTTACTGGACTATTTTCCTAATTCTCAATTGAATGATGCTTGATCCGATTGACAAGCCCTACCCCATTGGACCTGCTGGTTCATTTGGACCAGGATGCTCCAAATACAGCTGCACAGAGAGTGGCTCACTGCTCATGGACTTGATAGGAGTAATCACAGGTGGCTGTTGCCACAGTTTTGTGTCGGTTGGGGTCCAAAGTGGAGCTTCTTTACTGCTATATTCGGGAAGAGATCGAAAATAGGCCGTTATCTCCCACCTGCAATCTTTTGATGGCGGCAATCCCCAAATCAAACAAAGAATAGTAACTGTATAAAAGTACATTACGATGTTACATGCTTACCAGTTGGAAGAGCCCTTGTAAGGGATTTGGTTACTGATAGCTTAATTAAGAACGACCTCAGAGAAAATTCAAAGTCAGGTTCTTCCACCTCTAATTTATGTGATAGGTTCAACGAGAGTTTGAATACAAATTTCTCTATGGGGGTGTTCGCATTGTTGAAGAAGGTGACTGCAACCCTCTCCACCAGTTCCTATTCGAAGAAAACAGAGGTTCTTAATACCAGTGTCGCTCATTTAAGAATATTGATCAGGTGTATCTATTTCTATCATAATCATGGGTCAACCCCTTCAATCATGGTTTCAGAACTACCTAAGTGCATAAATTTCATCCGTAAAATCTGGTTAATCGATATGCCATTAATATCAGCTATTATCAGTTAAAACATTCATAAGTCAAGCACCCGTATAACAGGAACCTTCCAATGTTAAACTTTATGAGATGTTCCAAATAATAGATTCATGCTTGAAAAGAGATGGGTCAAGTCATCAATGTCATCTGGATCCCATATCCCACAAATTATGACCTACAGGAAGCATAACCAAGCATTATATTTATCTCTACAGCTTCATGATTTTATCAAAGATTCACTTGGAATCTCCTCAACGAATTACAGTGTCATCCCATAGTTTTTTCAGTTTTTGCAGGTGGATCAGTCTTGTATTTTACAACTAAGAAAGAGAGAGAATCGCAAAACCAGAGTAAAGACAACGCAAGTTTCTCTCACCAATATCTGTTCATGCTAAAACAGGGAAAGAGCTGGAATGCAGCTTCACATGAAATAACCATAACATTAATATAACCAAAGAACGATTCAACGGAGATGAAGTGTCAGAGAACTAGAAGAAAACAACAACATAAAAAAATGCACCTCTTATGAAAATGAAACTGGAACTACAGTATCAAAAAAATCTAAAACCTGATCAAAGACAAACATATAGGTTTTTTTAATAAATGCAATCGACACAGAAGCACATTCAACCCGTCCAATGGTACCTTTTCAACGAAAGGGCGAAGGCTTGATATGGAAGTGTGGATGTACTCGCGCAGTTCAGGATGGCGTGCTCCGGGAACAATAACCCCCATGTATCGCCGCCTCTCAAAAGCACCTAAAGAGAAAGAAGTAAAAAAAAAAAAAAGAAACGTCACTAATTGACGAGACTTAGGGAATGAGTGCATTTTCTTAGCTTTGCAGACCTGGGGGATACATGGACTTGAGAAATACAACAGAAGTAGCTGCGACTTCAAGGAATTCAAGAAGAATACCAGCTGTTTCATCTGCAAAAAGGGGACAAAATTGTTAGACAGAAAATATAGCAAAGAATAAAAGAAGCAAGTTCGAATATTTGGAAAACTAGACTTTGTCGAGACGGGTCGCTTCTACGCTGCATCACAGCCGGTCGCGCAATCCAAAAATTTGAATCGCTTTGGGCGTTCCTACTGGGTCGAACTTTCAGTTTTAACTGGATTTTTTCAATATATGGCAAAGACAAAGAAGGGTTTTGAGTTAGCTTCCAGAAACAGTCGAAAAGAAGACGATAAACGCAATCCAAAATCGTCACAACGTGACACCCGATATTCCGCAATAATAGATTTGTAACGGCCGGTATTTACTTTGTAACGGGTGACTCATCGTCTTAGATTATTAGACCGACTGAACTGGACTCGAACGGGTCCAAACCCTTAAGCTTGGGTGGAGTTTTTATAATTGCTCGTGAAAGAATCAAAAGGACAAGTCCCATTTTTGAAATCAAGTTAAACATTTAAATGACTATTTTGAACATTTTGAGATTTGAATAATTAATTTGTAACATTAAAATATATAAAATAAAATAACACTAAAACTATGTATACTTGTAAAACTCACTTTTGAATTTTGTATACAAAATTATCTTCCCTCAAACTAAAATAAAATTACCATCACTTTTGTGAATTTTGTATACATGGATAATTTTTGTATACAGTCGATATGCATTAGATTTTGTCGTATTTAATATATATAAAAAAAATTCAAAAATCTCGTCCTGGTAAACCTCACTTGAAACTTTAAGCAAGTTTGCAAGTCCAATTACATGGATATTTTGGCTTTGTGAGACTTCTTATTGTGAGAGTTATATAAACTCTTCCGTATTTACTCTTCAACAATATTCAATAAACTATTTTTATTTTTATAAAGTTTTATATTTATATTAAACTGAGAAAAATATCAATTTTAACAGAATATAAAAATTATAATTATTAATGTTTGTCCTTATGACCCTACTCTTTCTCTCATATTAAAAAAAAACAAGTTTTATTAACATATTTAAAATTTAAAACATTTAATTTGTTATCTATAATTATTTTGAGTATTAAAAAGTTAAATATATAAATATTATATATTTACAAAGAATAGATTTTTGAGGATTTCTGGTTGTTATTTTGAGTATAACCCAAGTGTGTGCACTAGTGGGATTTCTTGGCAACGTAAGCCTGTAACCTCTAAAGTACTTGACCCTGGTCTGCCCTCGGTTCCGGTCTTTGTTATCAAGTTATCAATTTAGAAAGTTCTCCTGATGATGACCGAATCCATCCATCAGGTTCAGATTCCGTTCACATCACCGGGCCCTACACGAGCCCGAGTCTGGAGATCGGAGAGAGGGCGAGAGAGGTTGTTGTTTTCCTGAGGACTCCTTTTGACAGCGACTTGTAACGGCCTCTTCGTCCCCTCTCCCCCTGGTTTTACGCTCATTGGCAAAGTTCAGACAATAAAGAGACAAATCAGCAGATACCACGTGTACATTGTGGGGCCAGGGTGATTAATTAAATTCGAAGAATCTTCCTCCCTCTTACACGTCTTGAACAAGCGTTAAAGAGCCTTTAGGATTATTACGTCGCCTCTCATATTTTTCTCCGTTGATTGCTTTCCAAATCCTCCTCTTATCGATTCTGGCGATGCGAATTTGCCCGAAACTTCCCACCACGCCAATAGACTCTAAACACCCTCTAACCACTTTTTTTTTTTAATTAATCGTGTTCTTCACATGACGTCTAATCACGTTTGAGTACCCCAAAAGACAAATTTACCGCGATTTAAAATTCGGTCTCCGACCAATTTGTGCTTTTTGTCTTCCCCCCTTCCTGTCCAATGCCCACCCTTGCTTTCGCTTCGGCTGACTTCCGATCGCTTTCTTCATGTTCGTCTTGAAATCTTGGTTCGCCTTTCCTTTTGAAGGTGTGGAGATTGGGGCGGATTGGAAGTGAGGATCGCAGTTTCGATGGAGAATCAGGCTTACAGAGGGAGATCGTCGGGTTACTCGAGGGGGAGGGGGAGAGGGAGGGGGAGGGGGAGAGGCGATGGAGGTGATGAGAATCGGAATGAACGGAGGAATGTTCATCAGAATTACGGGTTTGAGCAGGGGTATTGGAGGAGTGGGGATCAGAGGGGTGATTATGGGTATGGCCGTGGCGTAAGTCCGGTTTCTAGGGGACGATCGTATTCGGGAGTCGGCAGAGGGTACTGGGAGGTGGTAAGAGGAGGTGAGGAAGGTAACCGAGGGAGGCTGCAGAATGTGGTTTCCCGAGGTCGGAATGGTGGCGACGGCGGAGGTCCTTCTTCGGCAACTGATGGTAAGTGCTTCTTTTTTTGACAGCTTCTTGTTCTTTTCGGTTGTTTTAGCTCCTAGGTGAATTTTCTCAGTTGGCATTTGACTGCCGTCGGTACAGCGAGAGTCTTGAGCTCGGGTAGGTGGCGTCTCTGAACTCAGACGTTCACAGATGGGCCGAGGTGGCCTAATAGGGTCCCAATTTTGCTGTATCTTGAACTTGCTCTGCTCTCTCTACCTTGTTCGTCAAATCGATCTCGAGGTCCTACGTCCAGAGTCTACATCAGCTTGTCTTCTCTTTTCCATGTAAATGATATTGAAAGGATCGGAATTCAGAATCGTCTTTCTTGTTTTTCCTTTTCTTATTTTGGTTACTGTGATGTCAATGTGTCTTCTACATTCCGGTTTGATCTTCTTTCGTATCTATTGAAGAAAGTAACGCTGAACTAGCAGTTCTTGAGTAAATTTCTCTCATATAAAGGATAGCACAGGTGATTTTCTTTCTATAAAATTTTGTAAATTGGGATTTTCTTTCAATAAATTTTTGTAAATTGGTATTTTCTTTCTATAAAATTTTGTAAATTGGGATTTTCTTTCTATAAATTTTTATAAATTGGTATTTTCTTTCTATAAAATTTTGGGACTAAAGAACAGAAATAGGTTCTAAAGTTTTCCGGGTAGACTGTAGAATCAGTGACCAACTTCATGTCTTCATCGAATTATTTACACGAAAGAAAGTTGATCCCGATTTTCCATCTTAAGCTTCTGTTCATTGAATTTCACTGGTTAGTGAAACTCTAAATTTTTTCTGAGACGAAAAACTAACTTATCTCTTGCAGTCAATCAACTAGCTGCGAATTTCCGCCAAAAACTGGATGTTTCTCAGCCACCAAAGACCTTACAAGGTCAAAACGGAGGATGGCTACCCATTAAGCGACCAGATGACGGTGGGCGTATCGGGGAAAAACAACGCACGATTCAGGTCAATCACTTTCTTGTCAAGTTTGATCGCGACGTTGCAGTTCTGCAGTATGACATCGAGATAAAACGCAAGATTGAGTCGAAGCCTAATGCAAGTCCTAAAGTCTCCAAATTTGATGCGCTTTTAGTGAAAAACGAGTATTTGTGCCGTCAATCTCCGGAGGGAATGTTCGCAACGGCCTATGATGGTGAGAAGAGCATTTACAGTGCAATCCGGCTTCCTCAGGGAGTCTATGAATATGTAGTATCCAAGGGAGAAGATGGCAAACCTCAGACCTACATGTTTACCATAAAGTTTGTGAAACAGTTGGAACTCAGGGGGCTCCAAGATTATCTCCAATGCTCCAACTGTGCTCTTCCTCCTCCCAGAGACATCTTACAGGGACTAGATGTCATCTTCAAAGAAAATCCAAGTAGGAACCGTATACAGTTCGGGAAAGCGTTTTATCCGAAGGAGGTAGAAAATGGTTGTCATCTTAAGAGGGGAATTGTGGCTTCTAGGGGATTACAGCAGAGCTTAAAGCCCACTTGTCAGGGTCTGACACTGTGTGTAGACTACTGTGTCAACACCTTTTACGAAAAGACTTCAGTTTTCAAGTTCCTGAGAGATCACTTGGGAATATCGTTAGATAACAAGCCACTGAACCTGCGCGATAGAGGAAGAATTGAGAAGGCACTGAAAAACTTGAAGGTAACAGTTAATCATAGGACCACTACCCAGAAGTTCGTTGTGGTGGCTCTCAGGAAGTCCTCTACGAAAAACGAGAAGTTCTTCATTGATGATCCAAACACCCCAAGCAGTAAGAAGGAGATGGGAATTCTTGAATATTATAAATCAAGATACAAAAAGGATATTAAGTATGAGAACCTTCCATGCTTGGATCTGAGCAAAAATAATAAAATCAATTATGTGCCAGTGGAGTTCTGTGAGCTAGTGGAGGCACAAAAGTATCTGAAAGAAGAGTTGGGTCATGAGCAGAAAAGGAAGTTGAGGGATTTGGCTCTAGCTAAACCGCACGAAAGAAAGGATCATATTTGTAGATTGGTTAAAGCGAATGATGGGCCATGTTGGTATAGTTCTACTTTACTAAATTTCTTGCATCTTGTGTTTGATACTTTACCTAACTGCATAGCATTAAATGATTGATTTGATCAATTGCTAATTTTTTACTTCATAACTTCTAGAGTAGTTAAAAGTTCCTCATGAGTTATGACATTTCTACTGAAGTCCTTTTGTTTTTTTTTTTTTTTTTTTTGCCTGTCAGAATGTCTTATTTTGTCCTGCACTAACTGTATTTTGTCACAAATAGTATGAAATTCTAACTACATTGTTGTACAAATATTTAACAGCCGTGAGATTTTTCAGCCTTTCAAACTAGCTGTGGATCCTAATATGACTGAAGCAACTGGCCGGGTAATCAGACAACCAGATTTGAAGATCCGCAACATTAGCAATAATGAAATCCAACTCACCCCCAAAGACAAATGCCAATGGAATTTTGTGAACAAGAAAGTTTTGGAAGGTAAGAGGGTGGATAGATGGGGCATCCTTGATTTCTCATCCAAATCTAGGGATGGAGGTGAACCATTAAATGTGGAAGGATTCATTGCTTGCCTTGTTAAACGATGCAGTTCTCTTGGAATCCACATGAGAGAGAGCCCCCTCTTTATTGAACAATCCAACATGGAAGTCCTTGACAATCCACATGAACTTCGCGCTATCCTTGAAAGAATATACAACAAAGCAAAAGTGAAGCTGCAAATCCTTTTATGTCCCATGACAGATCGCCATCCAGGTTACAAGAATTTGAAAATTATCTGTGAAACAGAAGTTGGAATTGTCACTCAGTGTTGTCGAAGTAGCATGGCAAACAGGTTGGAAGACCAATATCTTGGGAACCTCGGTCTCAAGATAAACATGAAGGTGGGTGGTACCAATGTTGAGCTTTTCAGTAGGCTTCCTGGGTTGCAAGACAATCACCCTTTCATGTTCATTGGTGCTGATGTGAATCACCCCACAGGTCAAGATCGTGAAGGCCCATCGATTGCTGCTGTTGTAGCTACAATCAACTGGCCTGCAGCTAACAAGTATGCCGCTCGGTTCCGGCCACAAAAAAATAGAACTGAAAGGATAGAAGAGATGGGCAAAATGTGTTTGGAGCTCATTGAAACATATGCTCGGATGAACAAAGTCAAACCGGAGAAGATAATATTGTTTAGAGATGGAGTAAGTGAAAGCCAATTTGACATGGTCCTCAATCAAGAGCTGACAGATATCAAGAGAACTATATGTTCAGAAGGTTATTCACCTACCATTACCCTTGTTGTGGCTCAAAAACGTCACCAAACACGATTCTTCTTTGGCAATGGTAATGTGGAACCTGGGACTGTGGTTGATAGGAAAATTGTTCATCCATTTGAGTTTGATTTCTACTTGTGCAGTCACTATGGGAGTTTGGGTACTAGCAAGCCAACACATTATCATGTTCTATGGGATGAACACTCGTTCACTTCAGATCAGCTTCAACAAATTATATACCATTTGTGCTACACTTTTGCTCGCTCTACCAAACCAGTCTCGTTGGTACCACCAGTGTATTATGCTGACATCGTTGCCTACAGAGGGAGACTTTACTATGAGGCTTGGGTTCAATCTAGCTCTCCAGCTTTGACTGCATTTTCTTATTCTCCTTCATCTTCATCGTCTTCGTCATCTGGGTTTCCTTCTCAAGCTTCATTTGACATCAATAGCTTCCCTAAGCTGCACAGTGAAGTGGAGAATTGTATGTACTTTTGTTGAAAAAAGTCTGTAACATGGGTAGAAGTAGATTTTTTGTTGAAATTTTTTGAGTAGAACTCTGTAGGAACAGAGAAGTCGCTTAGGAAAAGCAGCCAGATTAGAAAGTTTTTCTTCCAAGTTAGGTTTACACTTACAAAGAATGTGAACAAAGGTACTGCATATTAGATTACTGGCTCTAGCAGGCCAAGTTCTTGATATTGTAGTGGATATTATTACCCAATGAAGCTCGAATTTATGTGATAGTTCTATGTTCTGTCAAATTCGAATTTATTTGAATCTAAAATTTGAATATTTGGGAGGATAGATCTGTCAAGAACCTCTTCTCATTGCTGCCTTATATTTTATTTATTGCCAAATTTTGTAACATTAGAACACATGAGTGCAAAATCAAAATTAGATCATTATTATGCATATTTGTAGAGTAAAAATCATATTTTTAGGCACCAAATGATCTTACGGGTATCACTCGCGCTGGTAGAAGCCCTGAGCCCGTGACTCTAATGTTATTGCTTGGACCGCAAGTATGAGACGTAATTTAACATTTTCACCCGCCGTTAGAATCTCTTCTCACTTTCGGTTAGAAGATTCTTGGTTGGTCAAAGAAAACGTGCTTTCACTTCCTGGCGTTCATCTTGGTTGAACTTGGTCAAATTAAAGCTCACATCAACGGAAGCTGATCCCGTTGAGACAACCTTCCTGTCGTTCATCTTCCTGAGGTTAAACTTGGTGAAAGAGCTGATCCCGTTGATGTAAGGTTCCGTGGGAACAAGCTCGTCTCCCTGGAATAATCGTTCCGATGGAAGCACCCTCGAAAACGGAAGCACCCACTCTTGTGGGATCCACTTCTTTGCCTATGAAATTCCTCCCGCTTGGAGGACATTTCCTCCGGCAGGCATTCCAGAATTCTTCCCCAGGGCAATCAACAGCAGGGCAATCAGAAGAGTTTGAAACCAGAAAATCGTTCGTTGAAACTTAAAACGAGACGAGGCTCGTCGATCGGGAGAGAAAAGACAGTTTAAAAGAGCATTCGAGGAATATACGGACAGTCGAAAGGAATGAGAGCAGGAGGTGGCAGGAAGATGATTAATTAAGTCTAAAATAAGGAGATTAAGTGATTAAACTAACGAATTATAATAATTAAGTACTATAAGAAACGCGAAAACGTGAAGGAGGGAGAGGGAGTGGCGGGAGTCCGCTCACTGGGCTGTCGTTAGAAGGTCATTAAAGGGAACCATGGTGAGTCAAAAGGGATGGACTTAACCCTTCTACTCTGACCGAGTCCCTTCCAACTTCCCTTGAATCAATCACCCAACTGGCTAGTCCCAATTCGACTCCGCCAATCCAACTTGGATTTTGATGTATCCGAGTTAAGTTCCGAATCTGAATTCTCGAATATAGGAGCTAAGGAAACTAAGAAGAAAAAAAAAAACACAGCGCAAGAGATCAGTGAGTTTCTTGTTCTAATCTCTCCTCTCAAATGAAAAAACAAAGCGCCTGTCGCGGTTTTGTTCAACATGTAGTTTTGTAAAGCGGGAGGGTCCTGCGTTCGTTGTTCAAGAAGATGTCCATCGACAATCATAAATTACAGGTGGAGGAGGAAGAAAGGACAGGACGCAATCCAATGACTTCCTCAACTGTTATAATAACAAAAACAGAAGCACATCACAGATCACACAATGAAAGCCATAAACAGGTTACATATTATTTAATAATTTTTCTGAACTTTTTCTACCAGCGCTTGCTAAATCTTGCAGAACTGCAGACCAAACCCAGTACACACAACGAAAGCCATTCACAATCATTAACTACAGGTGGAGGAGGAAGAAAGGACAGGACGCAATCCAATGACTTCCTCAACACTTATTATAACAAAAACAAAAACACATCACAGATCACACAACGAAAGCCATAAACAGGTTACATATAATATGCTAAATCTTGCAGAGCTGCAGACCAAACCCAGTACACACAACGAAAGCCATGGATGCTATGGCAACTGCCATGATAGCCTTTATTTTTGCAATCAGTGAAGGAATGTCAGGACGGAAGATACCGAGTATGAGCAAGGTTCCACCGGAGATACTAGAGGAGAGCAGTGCCAATATATATACCACTGCCAGAAACTTCCCCACCCTACACTCCTCTCGAAGGCCGAATGCTCCCATGAGCATAGCGATGAAACCGGGAATGGAGATCCCAGTCGACCAGATTCCTATCTTTAGCCCCGTATTCAGATTTTGAGTAGGATCGTTTGTTGTGGCTGCACCAGTGTTATGAAAAACTGCTATCAATAAAATTTGCATAATGTTTACCTGCAGAATCGAAAATGATCAATTTATAAGGTTTTGGTTTCAAAAAAATAAAAAATAAAAAATCTTTCAATATGAGTTACCTCCCGAGTTCCCGCCCTTCCAAATCGTCCTCCTTCGTTGATGTCCATTTGTATGCTGAACAGGGGTCTGGATCGACTGTCAGAGTAAGCTTTGGTGGAGAGAAGAACAGGGAGAAAGCCCTTCTTTAGATGAGTAGGGAGGGGCCTTCAACTGGTAGAGCTTAGTGAAGAGCTCTCTTTTATAGAGATTGAGAGAGGGGTTCGACTGTCAGAGCAGAGCTTGGTAAAGAATGTGACGTCACAATCACACGTCACAGTCACACGTCATACGTTACACGTTACACGTCTTGCTTAGTTGTTATTTCTTCTTAGTTTCCTTTGCTCCTTATATTGCACTTCCCACGTACTTGCAGACGAAACGGGTTTTCATATTAATTTTTTATATTAATGATTTACTAATGAGCTTAAAATTATCCAAATAATAACCTTTTTATTGAGATTTTTTTTATATTAATTTTATGATAAAATACATATAATGGCATGGTTGTAAATAACATAATAATTGACATTCTAGTAAATAGATTTTTTATTTTATTTTATTTTATCTTATTGACACTCAAAGTCACATGAACATTGCCTAATTAACAGGAAGAATTAATGTTTTTAAAACCGGAATAAAAATAGGAATAAAAAATATCTAACATTAACATCAAGCATTTATAATATTAGATAAGAGCAAGTACAAAAACTCGTAGGAAACCCAAGATACGGATAGTCTACGGACAGCCCAAGCCTAGGCTCGCGTGGACTCAAGCTCATACATCTTGCGTCCAAAAGCCGTAAAGCCCACAAAATAGTCCAAAGTTGGTTTGGTTCGGTTTAAAAATCCGGTTGTATTGGCTTATATCATTTTCTTCATGATTTTTGCTAATTCAGTTAGATTCCAATCGGTTCACTTCTACTTCAATCATTCTCTCTACCAATTTACGTACTGTATGTCTGATTTAATATAGTATTTACAAAAAAAAATCATTATTTAATATAGTATAATCTATTTAATATAGTATAATCCCTAATGAGTCACACCTAAAATTATATAATTAAATCAGTTTATAAATGAAATTATTTTAATTATATTATGTATGAAATCCCCAAAAGGTAGTGTGGATTATATAATTAATTTTAGTACTATTATTATTATAGTTAATTTACATGAGTCCCCAATGGATAAGTGTAAATTAGTTCTTTTGTTTGTTGTATACTTTCATAAATCTAGACAGTTGTAAGAAAATAAAATTGAAGTAAAACAATATGTACAAAAACAATTACAGGGTTTGGTCCCAAAGACCAAATTCAAGAGTGTAGCAAATAAGTTGGAGGGCCTTAAAGAAATTAGAAAGGTTGATGAAAAACGCTTCATTCATATGGGTAGTGGTGCTATGGTGACAAGGTCATGATGGAGGGTCTTGAGACTTATCGTCTAAAAATTAAAGATAGTATTTTTAGAAGATTCCTTTATGCCCCTTCAATGAGGACAAGTTTCTCACTAACAGTTTGTCTTGAAAAACTTAGATTTGTGTTTTATTTGGGAAATGAAAATTTTCTAATGCTTAATGACAAAGAAGTAATCTTGAGATGTTTTAGGAATTATGATATGTAAAAAGTCCAACTTTTTGGAAATGAGGTATTTAATACTTTAAATTTTGTTCATCATCATGGATAACTCGCACACTCTCTCTCTCTCTCTCTCTCCCGCTCTCCCTCTTGTTGAATGATATAAGCACTTTTAACTGAGATTCTTCTGTGAGACTTCCTCCTATGAAAATTAGGTAAGACTTCACCATATTAATTTTGTTACTGTGAGAGTCATTTAAGACTCTTCCATATCTACTCATGCGATTTCGCACATGTGAGATCATAAGCACGTAAAAAAAAAAACTGTTTTTTGAACTTCGACTATCTCTTCCTTATGTCTCTTGAAGAGAATCAAATTGTTAGAGGTACTCTTTTAATTCTAACTCTACTCAAGTTTTCCAGAAGAACAGATTGGTAGTATTTCAGAACTGCTCCTGTATTAATCCATGCTCCGAAGAAAAAACGAAAATGAGCATATGATTAAGTCATCCAAAACCATTTCTCTTAAACTTTGTCTTAATAATCTGGTTTTCCAGTCCTTGAATCAGAACGATGGGATTGAGTACAAATGGACAAAACTAGCGTTGCTTTTCAAATAAATATTCCAGGAGGACAAGTTTCTTACTAACAGTTTGTCTTGATAAACTTAGATTTGTGTTTTATTTGGGAAATGAAAATTTTCTCATGCTTAATGACAAAGAAGTAATCTTGAGATGTTTTAGGAATTATGATATGTAAAAAGTCCAACTTTTTGGAAATGAGGTATTTAATACTTTAAATTTGTTCATCATCATGGATAACTCTCACACTCTCTCTCTCTCTCTCTCTCTCTCTCTCTCTCTCTCTCTCTCTCTCTCTCTCTCTCTCTCTCTCTCTCTCTCTCTCTCTCTCTCTCTCTCTCTCTCTCTCTCTTGTTGAATGATATAAGCAAAGCACCTTTAACTGAGATTCTTCTGTGAGACTTCCTCTTATGAAAATTAGGTAAGACTTCACCATATTAATTTTGTTACTATGAGAGTCATCTAAGACTCTTCCATATCTACTCATGCGATTTCGCACATGTGAGATCATAAGCACGTAAAAAAAAACTGTTTTTTGAACTTTGACTATCTCTTCCTCATGGCTCTTGAAGAGAATCAAATTATTAGAGGTACTCTTTTAATGCTAACTCTACTTAAGTTTTTCAGAAGAACAGATTGGTAGTATTTCAGAACTGCTCCTGTATGAATCCATGCTCCGAAGAAAAAACGAAAATGGGCATATGATTAAGTCATCCAAAACCATTTTTCTTAAACTTTGTCTCCATGATCTGGTTTTCCAGTCCTTGAATCAAAACGATGTGATTGAGTACAAATGGACAAAACTAGCGTTGCTTTTCAAATAAATATTTTCGTGTTTGATTATTGAATAAAGTTTATGCATAATTATGCAGCTTTTATGAATAGTTTTATGCATACTGCATAGATAATTTTATGCAGGGTTAATATACAAAGGTTATGTCCAATTTTAAGTAGAGATTATGCCCAATTTTGTAAAATATATGCATAACTTTATATACGATTTATTTGACTTGTATTTTATGCAAAGTTTTAAATGTAGGTTGGAGCTCGAACTCGGCTTGAACTCGAGTTCGAACTCGAGCTTGAAATATTTAAATCAAACTTGGTTCGAACATAGGCAGGTTTGGGCTCGGCTCGATTCGATGCCACGCCTAATTCCACTGAAGTCAACCCCAAAGTGCATGTTTGGAAATTATAGAATAAAACAAAATGGGACAAAAAAAAATTTTCAGTGTGTGACAGTACATAATCCCAATGAGAAAAAAAATAAATTGGGTAAAGTTTAGGGTTTAATTTTTTAGAGTGAAATGAAAAGTGTACTTTCGTCGGTGAATGTTAAAAAAAAAACGTAGTGGAAAGTGGAGAATGAGTTTATTAATACAATATTTTAATACATTTACTTTAAATAGAAAATAAAAATATTAATTTAAATGTAATTAAATATAAAAAATAAAATACTTAAAAAAATGTTTATTTACAATGTCTAGATACTTAATCAAAATTTTATTAAATATAATATTAAAAATCATGAATTTATTTAAATAAATAAAAGTATTTTAATAAAATTAAATACTAAGTTAATTGAATATAATAAAAAAATACCTAAAAAAATGTGTTTGTTTACAATGTCCAGATGCTTAATCAAATAGTTACTTTTATAATATCTAAATTCTCACTCTTAATTTAGTAATTAAATATAATATAAAAAATCATGAATTAATATAAATAAATATTTATTATATATAATACCTTGTAAAATTACATAATTCATATATTTTCTTTGTATAAAGTTAAAGGGACAAAAGATGAGAGGGTAGAGAGGCCGGTGAAAGGAGAAGGGTTGGAGCACATCGAGAGAGGAGCAGTGCTAGAGAGAGAAAAAAAAGAGCGAGATGAAGCAAAAGAATCGGAGGCTAGGGTGTCAAGAGAGAGGGTGAAAGTGAATTCAGAGTGTGACGCCTCATATTTCACTTTCACTTGTTTTAGGTAAGAGCGAGTGAAAGAATATTCAAAAGTAATTCACTTTCACTTATTTTAAATAGTGCATACTAACGTTTTGGGTCTAGTGAAAGTGAATTCAATTTTACTTTCAATTTCCCTCAGCATGCACTAACAACAACTAAGTTACTTTCTTTCTTAGTAAATGGATTTTCTTTTTAAAAAGTATGAAATTTAGAGAGGAAATTAAAAGATAAATTAGTGAAAAAATTTCGTCGAATGTTATTTGAGAGAAAGTAATATTGTCCTATATAGTCCTCTATAGATGAGCCAGAGAAAGCTTCTCTCCCTCCCTTCATGTGCTAATACGCTCGCCGATTGAGTCTTGATTTAGGACAAAAATGGATAAGTGGAAATTATAAATGATTGCCCAACTATTTGCCTCTATTACTTCCACAATCAACTTTTATTGCTAGTCCTAGTTTAGTTGAAGTACACAACAAAAACTAGATACACACATTTCTTTTGTAAGGCCATAGATTCATATGAAATGGTTCAACAGTTAAATATCTCAGTGATGAATTTTACTTATACTTTCACTGAAAATCTAGGTTTTGTGAGTTTAGAATTTACTCAAGAAAGTAAAATGTGAATGATAATATGTAGGGAGCGACGGTAGTCTTGTAAGAATGAGAAAAAAATGTATCATGTTATCTTCGTGGTTGAATAGACTCAACGGTTAATGGAAAAAGGTAAATTTATTGCTAAATAAATAAAAAAAAATTCACCTTGTGCGGATATTTAAAAAATTAGAATATATTATAAATGGCTGCTTTGGGTGTTTCTCTTTGGGTGGTCTAATAGAGGTGCTGATTTCAATGGCTTAGATGATTGAAGGTCTCCGGTTTGATGTTTTACATTGGATGTCAAATCTAGATAGCTAGGACTGAAGAATTAGAGTGATGTTGGTGGAGGGAAGAGGAAGGCCTTAAAGAATAAGACTTAGGTATTTCATAGACCCGCCTGTATATGAGGAAGATCAATAGTGCTCCAAGATGGAACACCCTGGGGGCATTCATTTTTTTGTTGTAAACCTCATAACGGTTCATTTCCCAAAGTTATATTTTACTCTACTATATGTTCAGAAGGTTATTCACCTACCATTACCCTTGTTGTGGTTAAAAAACGTCACCAAACTCGATTCTTATTTGACAATGGTAATGTGGAACCTGGGACTGTGGTTGATAGGAAAATTGTTCATCCATTTGAGTTTGATTTCTACTTGTGCTGTCACTATGGGAGTTTGGGTACTAGCAAGCCAACACATTATCATGTGCTATGGGATGAACACTCATTCACTTCAGATCAGCTTCAACAAATTATATACCATCTGTGCTACACTTTTGCTCGCTCTACCAAACCAGTCTCGTTGGTACCACCAGTGTATTATGCTGACATTGTTGCTTACAGAGGGAGGCTTTACTATGAGGCTTGGGTTCAATCTAGCTCTCCAGCTTTGACTGCATTTTCTTATTCTCCTTCATCTTCATCGTCTTCATCATCTGGGTTTCCTTCTCAAGCTTCATTTGACATCAATAGCTTCCCTAAGCTGCACAGTGAAGTGGAGAATTGTATGTACTTTTGTTGAAAAAGGTCTGTAACATGGGTAGAAGTAGATTTTTTGTTGAAATTTTTTGAGTAGAACTCTGTAGGAACAGAGAAGTCGCTTAGGAAAAGCAGCCAGATTAGAAAGTTTTTCTTCCAAGTTAGGTTTACACTTACAAAGAATGTGAACAAAGGTACTGCATATTAGATTACTGGCTCTAGCAGGCCAAGTTCTTGATATTGTAGTGGATATTATTACCCAATGAAGCTCGAATTTATGTGATAGTTCTATGTTCTGTCAAATTCGAATTTATTTGAATCTAAAATTTGAATATTTGGGAGGATAGATCTGTCAAGAACCTCTTCTCATTGCTGCCTTATATTTTATTTATTGCCAAATTTTGTAACATTAGAATACATGAGTGCAAAATCAAAATTAGATCATTATTATGCATATTTGTAGAGTAAAAATCATATTTTTAAACACCAAATGATCTTACGGGTACCACTCGCGCTGGTAGAAGCCCTGAGCCCGTGACTCTAATGTTATTGCTTGGACCGCAAGTATGGGACGTAATTTAACATTTTCACCCGCCGTTCGAATCTCTTCTCACTTTCGGTTAGAAGATTCTTGGTTGGTCAAAGAAAACGTGCTTTCACTTCCTGGCGTTCATCTTCCTGAGGTTGAACTTGGTCAAATTAAAGCTCACATCAACGGAAGCTGATCCCTTTGAGACAACCTTCCTGTCGTTCATCTTCCTGAGGTTAAACTTGGTGAAAGAGCTGATCCCGTTGATGTAAGGTTCCGTGGGAACAAGCTCGTCTCCCTGGAATAATTGTTCCGATGGAAGCACCCACTCTTGTGGGATCCACTTCTTTGCCTATGAAATTCCTCCCGCTTGGAGGACATTTCCTCCGGAAGGCATTTCAGAATTCTTCCCCAGGGCAATCTTTTCAGAAGAGTTTGAAACCAGAAAATCGTTCGTTGAAACTTAAAACGAGACGAGGCTCGTCGATAGGGAGAGAAAAAGTTTAAAAGAGCATTCGACGAATATACGGACAGTCGAAAGGAAGGAGAGCAGGAGGTGGCAGGAAGATGATTAATTAATTCTAAAATAAGGAGATTAAGTGATTAAACTAACGAATTATAATAATTAAGTACTATAAGAAACGCGAAAACGTGAAGGAGGGAAAGGGAGTGACGGGAGTCCGCTCACTGGGCTGTCGTTAGAAGGTCATTAAAGGGAACCATGGTGAGTCAAAAGGGATGGACTTAACCCTTCTACTCTGACCGAGTCCCTTCCAACTTCCCTTGAATCAATCACCCAACTGGCAAGTCCCAATTCGACTCCGCCAATCCGACTTGGATTTTGATGTATCCGAGTTAAGTTCCGAATCTGAATGCTCGAATATAGGAGCTAAGGAAACTACGAAGAAAAAAAAAAAACAAAGCACAAGAGATCAGTGAGTTTCTTCTTCTAATCTCTCCTCTCAAATGAAAAAACCAAAGCGCCTGTCGCGGCTGTATTTGAGTTCCTTCTGATCTCTCGCGCTTGGTTCAACATGTAGTTTTGTAAAGCGGGAGGGTCCTCAACAGTTATAATAACAAAAACAAAAACACATCACAGTACACACAACGAAAGCCAAAAACAGGTTACATATTATTTAATAACTTTTCTGAACTTTTTCTACCAGCGCTTGCTAAATCTTACAGAACTGCAGACCAAACCCAGTACACACAACGAAAGCCATTCACAATCATAAACTACAGGTGGAGGAGGAAGAAAGGACAGGACGCAATCCAATGACTTCCTCAACAGTTATTATAACAAAAACAAAAACACATCACAGATCACACAACGAAAGCCATAAACAGGTTACATATAATATGCTAAATCTTGCAGAGCTGCAGACCAAACCCAGTACACACAACGAAAGCCATGGATGCTATGGCAACTGCCATGATAGCCTTTATTTTTGCAATCAGTGGAGGAATGTCAGGACGGAAGATACCGAGTATGAGCAAGGTTCCGCCGGAGATACTAGAGGAGAGCATTGCCAATATATATACCACTGCCATAAACTTCCCCACCCTACACTCCTCTCGAAGGCCGAATGCTCCCATGAGCATAGCGATGAAACCGGGAATGGAGATCCCAGTCTCCCAGATTCCTATCTTTAGCCCCGTTTTCAGAATTTGAGTAGGATCGTTTGTTGTTGCTGCACCAGTGTTATGAAAAACTGCTATCAATAAAATTGGCATAATGTTTACCTGAAGAATCGAAAATGATCAATTTATAAGGTTTTGGTTTCAAAGAAATAAAAAATAAAAAAATAAAAAATAAAAAATAAAAAATCTTTCCATATCAGTTACCTCCCGAGTTCCCGCCCTTCCAAATCGTTCTCCTTCGTTGATGTCCATTTGTACGCTGAACAGGGGGTCTGGATCGACTGTAAGAGTAAGCTTTGGTGGTGAGAAGAACAGGGAGAAAGCCCTTCTATGGATGAGTAGGGAGGGGCCTTGGACTGGTAGAACTTAGCGAAGAGCTCTCTTGGTGCTTCTGGATTTTATAGAGATTGAGAGAGGGGGTTCGACTGTCAGAGCAGAGCTTGGTAATGAGTTCTCAAAGGCCTTGAGGTTGGTGATGAGTTCTCGAAGGCCTTCTGGATCGACTGGCAGAGTTGGTGATGATTTATAGGCAAAGAAGTGAGAGAGATTTGGTGAAATTTTGTTTTTTCTTAGGCAGTCCGCCAAGTTGAGGTGGTGAGCATCTCACGTGGCCGAGCTTTGCCTATTAATTCTAAAAGGCCTGTCGGCGAAGTTGAGGCGGTGAGCAGCTTTTCAATCAGTGGAGGAATGTCTAAAAGGCTTTCGTTCTGGGTACTGGGTTTGGTCTGCAGCTCTACAAGATTTAGCATATTATATGTAAGCTGCTCAAGGGCCGGGACCGGGAATGGACATCTTCTTGAACAACAAGAAAGCGGGTGTGGAAGAACCCCCGGACAGGTTGGGAGACGTACGTGGTCGGTAAGACTTGCGTGACGTGAGTCTGAGTGACGTACGTGAATGCATAATCAACGGGTTCTATTTTTCCTCTCTTCAACTAATAGAAGCTTCTTCCAAAAAACCAGCAATCCTACCCGAAAATATGAGATTTCAATAACAATCTCTTTCTAAGAGTATATTACGTTTCGATTCATATCTTGATTAGCATGCCCTAATGAAGGAGTCCAGTTCTATCTTAACCTGGTTCAGCTAATCAGCCTAGTGTTATCTTTTACAAAACAAATGTTTATTCCTTACATTAATTAAAGAAGCTTTTCGTAACACTTTTGAATTCTCCGGTAAAAGTAAAAGGAATTTTGATGTGGGCAATTTGCCTGATGAAGCAGAGGTAGCGTTTGCCCTCTTTTAAGTGATTCTCAAAAGGAGAACTTCTTTAAAAAAGAAGAGGGTATAAGACAAGTGTAGCAAATAAGTTGGAGGTTCTCAAAGAAATCAGAAGGGTTGATGAAAAATGCCTCATTCATATGGGTAATATTTTTAAAGGAATATTTTCGTGTTTGATTATTGAATAAAATTTATGCATAATTATGCATACTGTATAAATAGTTTTATGCAGGGTTAATATACAAAGGTTATGTCCAATTTTAACTAGAAATTATGCCCAATTTTATGTAAAATGTATGCATAACTTTATACACGATTTATTTGACTTATATTTTATGTAAAGTTTTAAATGTAAGTTGAAGCTCGAACTCGGTTAAAATTATTGAACTTGAGCTCGATTACAATTTTAGGCTTGAGGCTAGGCTCAGCTCGATCTCGAGCTTGAGTTCAAAATATTTAAATCAAGTTTGGCTCGAACATAGGCTGGTTTGGGTTCGGCTCTATTCAATGACACCCCTAGTTCCACTGAAGCCAACCCCAAAGGGCACGTTTGGAAATTATAGAATAAAACAAAATGGGATAATTTTTTTACCAGTGTGTGACTGTACATAATCCCAATGAGGAAAATATATATATATATATATATATTGGGGAAAGATTAGGGTTTAATATTTTCAGAGTGAAATGAAAAGTGTACTTTCTTCTGTCAATGTTAAAAAAAAAACGTAGTGGAAAGTGGAGAATGAGTTTATTAATATATTATTTTAATAAATTTAACTTTAAATAGAAAATAAAAATATTAATTTAAATATAATTCCTCGTGAGTTATGACATTTCTACTCAGTCAGAATGTCTTATTTTGTTATGCACTAATTATTCTCCCTGGAATAATTGTTCCAACGGAAGCACCCACTTCTTTGCCTATGAAATTCCTCCTGCTTGGAGGACATTTCCTCCAGATGGCATTCGAGAATTCTTACCCAGGGCAATCAAAAGCAGGGCAATTTGATGAGTTTGAAACCAGAAAATAGTTCGTTGAAACATAAAACGAGACGAGGCTCGTCGATCGGGAGAGAAAAGACAGTTTAAAAGAGCAGTCGAGGAATATACGGACAGTCGAGAGGAATATACGGACAGTCGAAAGGAAGGAGAGCAGGACCGAGAGAGAAGTTGCTCAAAAAAGAAGTCGCTCGCGTCAAGGATGCGAGGCCCACATTGGACTGTCTATTGCAAGTGTTGTGTCGCATCCGACGCGAGCGACACTTGTAATAAATATAGAGGTTGAGCGAGTATAAATAGTTGTCCCACTTTTCTTGAGATCACATCCCGGAACCCTTAGAATTTGTTTAATAATAATAAAATAAACATAATAGAAATAGATAATAAGAAGAATAAAAAAAGACTGTACCTTTCTTCTTTAAGAATATAAATAGAATAGAACTTGAACTAGATAACATTTTTATAAAAGAACACTTTTCTAAGAGATTGAGGTGAAAATATTTTATATATTTAATCTTTTATTTTTTATATTAATGATTTACCAATGAGGTGAAAATTATCCAAATAATAACCTTTTTCTTGAGATTGTTTTTATTTTTTTATTAATTTTATGATAAAATACATATAATGGCATTGTTGTAAATAACATAATAATTGACATTCTAGTAAATAGATTTATTTTATTTTTATTTTTATTTTATTTTATTTTATCTTATTGTCACTCAAGTCACATGAACATTGCCTAGTTAACTGGAAGAATTAATGTTTTTAAAACCGGAATAAAAATAGGAATAAAAAATATTTAACATTAACATCGAGCATATATAATATTAGATAAGATCAAGTACAAAAACACGTAGGAAGTCTACGGACCACCCAAGCCTAGGCTCTCATGGACTCGAGCTCATACATCTTGCGTCCAAAGAAATAAAATAAAATTGAAGTAAAACAATATATACAAAAAACAAAAATTACAGGGTTTGGCCCCAAAGAACCAAATTCCGGAGTGTAGCAAATAAGTTGGAGGTCCTCAAAGAAATCAGAAATGTTGATGAAAAATGTTTCATTCATATGGGTAGTGGTGCTATGGTAACAGGGTCATGATGGAGGGTCTTGAGACTTATCGTCTCAAAATTAAAGACAATATTTTCTGAAGATTCCTTTATGCCCCTTCTACGAGGACAAGTTTCTTACCAACAGTTTGTCTTGAAAAACTTAGATTTGTGTTTTATTTGGGAAATGAAAATTTTCTCATGCTTAATAACAATGAAGTAATCTTGAGATGTTTTAGGAATTATGATATGTATAAAGTCCAACTTTTTTTAAATGAGGTATTTAATACTTTAAATTATATGTCAAATAAATTATATATAAAATTTCTGCATATATTTTTAAAAAAAATGATAGGGGAGGTTCAGGATTGAATCTCGATAATAGATTAAAACGTACCAATATTAATCTTTTTTACCACAAATGTTGTCTAACTTATTTTATAATTTCTGCATCTGGCAATAAATTTACTATAGCCTCCTTAGTGCCCATAGTTGAAAATTTATATTGTAGGAAAAACTAGAAATATTTTTCCTAGGATACATATTTCAAAAAAAAAACCTTTAAATAAAATTTTATTACTATTAGTGATTTACTAGCAAATTACAAGAAATATTTTAAAATTTTCTTAAGAAAGTTAGATGGACCTCTTATTGCCTCTTCCAAGGAAATAAATAAAAATGAATAATTAATATAATATATTACTATAATTATCGATAAATTTTTAATCAAATAAAATGTCAAACACAAAATTACTATAAAAATTGCCCTATGCAAAAAGTATTATAGCATCAACTGTCAAATACTTATTCAAAAAATTTCTATACGGTTTTCTAGCCCATCTTTGTAGGAAAATCTTACTTAAAAAATTATATAATTTTTTTAATAAAAAATTTCAATTAAAAAAATATTTCCAAAAAACATGAGGCACTAATAGTCTTTATAAACATATTTCTACTAAAAAAGTCTTTTCAATATTTCTTGAAAAAATTACTAATAATTCCTAAAAACATATTTTTCGAACAAGTGTCAACTTCGACCGGTAGAGCTCAGTCAAGAGCTCTTTTGTAGGGGTGACATTGAGCCGAGTCGAGCCCGAACCTACCTACGTTCGAGCCGACTTTGATTTAAATATTTCGAGCAGAGCTTCGAGCCGAACCTCATCTCGAGTCTAAAATTGTTATCGAGCTCGAGCACAAAAAATTTAATCGAGTTCGAGCCGAGCTTCAACATACATTTAAAATTTTTCAAAAAAAATATATAAAATAAATTGTATATAAAATTATGCATATATTTTACATAAAATTGGGTATGACCTCTACATAAAACTGGGCATAACCTATATATATAATACATGTATAAGATTGGGTATGACCTCTACTTAAAATTAAGCATAATCTATGTATATAATACTTATATAAAATTCGGCATGACCTCTACTTGAAATTGGGCATAATCTATATACATAATACCTGCATAAACACTCCATAAAATTATCTATACATTCCATAAACACTCCATGAAATTGTTTATACACTCCATAAAATTGTCTAAATACTCCATACAATGCATAACATTATGAATAAATTCCATACAATAATCAAACATAACAAAATTAAATGAAATATCGCTATCAATTTACAATTACCCAAATAAAAACTATAAATCCTTTAAATAAAATCCTATTACTATTAGAGACTTACTAGAAAATTACAAGAAATATTTTAATTTTTTTTAGGAAAGTTAAATGGACCTCTTATTACCTTTTCTAAGGAAATAAATAATAAATAATAATTAATCTAATATATTATTATACTTATCGATAAAATTTTAATCAAATAAAATGTCAAACACAAAATTGCTATGAAAATTGCCTCATGCTAAAAGGATTATATCATCAACTATCAAATACTTATTCAAAATTTTTCTATATGGTTTTCTAGCCCATCTTGGCAAGAAAATCTTACTTAGAAAGTTATATGATTTTTTTTAAAAATAATTTATAATTAGAAAAATATTTTCAAAAAAACATGAGGCGCTAACTATCCCTATATTTCTATTAAAAATATTTTTTCAACATTTATTAAAAAAACCACTAATAGTCTCTAGAAACGTATTTTTACTAAAATATCTTTTCAATTTCTTTAAGAGCCATGAGAAAGGGACAAAGAGTTTTTTTTTTCCTTGTTTATGATCTTGCACGTAGGGGTGGCTTCGAATAAATTATATATAAAATTATGCTTACATTTAAAAAAAATAATGAGAGGGGAGGTTCAGGATTGAATTTCAATAATAGATTAAAATACACCAAGATTAATCTTTTTTACTCCAATTGTTGTCTAGCTTGTTTTGTAATTTTTTAATCTGGCTATAAATTTACTATGGCTTCCTTAGTGCCCCTAGACGAAAATTTATATTCTAGGAAAAACTAGAAATATTTTCCTATGATACATATTCCCAAAAAAACCTTTAAATAAAATCCTATTACTATTAGTGAGTTATTAGAAAATTACAAGAAATATTTTAAAATTTTCTTAGGAAAGTGAAATGGACCTTTTATTACCTCTTCTAGGGATATAAATAAAAATTAATAATCAATCAAATATATTATTATACTTATCGATAAATTTTTAATCAAATAAAATGTCAAACACAAAATTGCAATAAAAATTGCTTCATGCTAAAAGTATTACAACATCAACTGTTATATACTTATTCAAAAAATTTCTATACACTTTTCTACCCCATTTTGGTATGAAAATCTTACTTAGAAAATTATATGATTTTTAATAAGAAATTTTAATTAGAAAAATGTTTAAAAAAAACATGAGACATCATAGAAACTTATTTGTATAAAATATATTTTTATTTTTTTCAAGAGCTATGTGGAAGGAGAATTTAAGGATTTTTTTTTTTTTTTTACTTTATGATCTCACACATGTGAAATCATCTTTGCTCAGAGGGGGGAGATTATTTCTCCCTTAATTTCTCCCCAGAACTTAATGTGGAGGAAAGTGGGTTACAACGTCGGGGAGAACTTGTGGTTAATGTGGAGTGAAGTGGGTTACACGTCGGGGGGAGAAGTTTAGGGAGAACCTGTCGTGGGGAGAAGTTTAGGGAGAACCTGTCGCGGGGGATGACGGAACAAGAGATAGGAAAAAACGTTTTTTTATTTTAAGAATCTTTTCTCAACTTTTTGTAAACGTTCTGTTAGGAAACTTCCCTATCTACCAAAAACCGCTTCCGGCAACTCAAGTATAACCAGAAACAAGTAAACAACTTTTCAACACGTCACACGTCACACGTAGTTACAAAGCCGCCACTTGCACTTCTTATATTGCACTTGAAAACCCGTTTCGTCTGCAAGTAAAATGAGAAACAAGTAAAAATGGGGAAGGAGTCAAGTTCTTTAACAACGAACGTAAAATGTCAAACCCCCAAGAGAGGAAATATTAGGCTAGTGCATAAATATAAATAAACGTAAATTGCAGGATTATTTTAAACCTTTTTTTTTCTTTGGGTTAAAAGAGCTTTGGATAATTTAATTTTTTTGGTGAATGAATTAATTATGAAGTGAAAAAGTATCCAAATATATTTAATCTTTTGGATTTTTATATTTTATTAACCTTTTATATTTAATATTTTAAATATTTAATCTTTTATTTTTTATATTAATGATTTACTAATGAGCTTAAAATTATCCAAATAATAACCTTTTTCTTGAGATTTATTTTTATTTTTATTAATTTTATGATAAAATACATATAATGGCATGGTTGTAAATAACATAATAATTGACATTCTTGTAAATAGATTTATTTTATTTTTATTTTATTTTATCTTATTGACACTCAAAGTCACATGAACATTGCCTAATTAACTGGCATAATTAATTTTTTTAAAACCGGAAAAAAATTAGGAATAAAAAATATCTAACATTAACATCACACATATATAATATTTGATAAGAGCAAGTACAAAAACATGTAGGAAACCTAGGATACAGATAGTCTACGGACCGCCCAAGCCTAGGCTCTCATGGACTCGAGCTCATACATCTTGCGTCCAGAACCCGTAATGCCCACAAAATAGTCCAAAGTTGGTCTGGTTCGGTTTAAAAATCCGGTTGTATTGGCTTATATCATTTTCTTCGTGATTTTTGCTAATTCAGTTAGATTCAAGCCGGTTCTCTTCTGGTTTAGTCATTCTCTCTACCAGTTTACGTATTGTATGTCTAGTTTAATATAGTATTTACCTATTTTTTAATTATTTAATATATTATAATGTATTTAATATAGTATAATCCCTAATGAGTAATTAAATCAGTTTATAAATGAAATTATTTTAATTACATTATGTATGAAATCCCCAAAAGGTAGTGTGGATTATATAATTAAATTTGGTACAATTATTATTATAGTTAATGTACCTGAGTCCCCCATGGATAAGTGTAAATTAGTTCTTTTGTTTGTGGTATGTGTATTTACTGACTAGGTAACTTTCATAGATCTAGACAGTTGTAAAAAAAAAAAAAAAAAAAATTAAAACAATGTATACAAAAAAAAAAAAAATTTAGGGTTTAGACCCAAAGACCAAATTCAGGAGCGTAGCAAATAAGTTGGAGGGCCTTAAAGAAATCAGAAAGGTTGATGAAAAAAGCTTCATTTATATGGGTAATGGTGATATGGTGACAAGGTCATCATAGAGGCTGTTGAGACTTATCGTCTAAAAATTAAAGATAATATTTTTTGAAGATTCCTTTATGCCCCTTCCATGAGGACAAGTTTCTTACTAACAGTTTGTCTTGAAAAACTTAGATTTGTGTTTTATTTGGGAAATGAAAATTTTCTCATGCTTAATGACAATGATGTAATCTTGAGATGTTTTAGGAATTATGATATGTATAAAGTCCAACTTTTTGGAAATGAGGTATTTAATACTTTAAATTTGTTCATCATCATGGATAACTCGCACACTCTCTCTCTCTCTCTCTCCCGCTCTCCCTCTTGTTGAATTTCAAGAAAAGATAAATACTTAATTGACTTGTAATTTTAATACAATGAAACTTATTTATAATAAAGGAAACAAGTAGAATCTAATTAAAACTATATTACCTTTATCCTAGTTACAAGCAAAGTTAAACACTAGAAGGTATGTCCTAAAACAATTGAACAACTGAACATAAATAAAAAACTAACATAATAAAAATACATTTAACTGGAATTCTTCTGTGAGACCTCCTCCTGTGAGAACTATGTAAGACTTCACCATATTAATTTTGTTATTGTGAGAGTCATCTAAGACTCTTCTGTATCTACTCGTGCGATTTATGCGAGATCATAAGCACGTTCAACTGTCTCTTCCTCATGGCTCTTGAAGATACTCAAATTGTTTTAGGTATTCTCTTAATGCTAACTCCACTCAAGTTTTTCAGAAGAACAGATTGGTAGCATTTGAGAACTACTACTGTATGAATCCATGCTCCAAAGAAAAAAAGAAAATGGGCATACAATTAAGTCATCCAAAACCAATTTTCTTAAACTTTTCTTTATCTCCATGATCTGGTTTTCGAGTCCTTGAATCAAGATGATGTGATTGAGTACAAATGGACAAAACTAGTGTTGCCTTTCAAAGGAATGTTTTTGTGTTTGATTATTGAATAAATTTTATGCATAATTATGCAGGTTTTATGAATAATTTTATGCATAGTGTATAGATAATTTTATGTAGGGTTAATATACAAAGGTTATGTCCAATTTTAAGTAGAGATTATGCCCAATTTTATGTAAAATATATGCATAATTTTATATACAATTTATTTGACTTGTATTTTATGCAAAGTTGTAAATGTAGGTTGGAGCTCGAACTCAGTTAAAATTATTGGACTCGAGCTCGAGCTCGATTACAATTTTAGGCTCGATGCTAGGCTCGGTTCAAACTCGAGCTTGAGTTCAAAATATTTAAATCAAGCTTGGCTCGGACATTGGTTGGTTCAGGCTCGGCTCGATTCGATGCCACCCCTAGTTCCATTGAAGCCAACCCCAAAGTGCACGTTTGGAAATCATAGAATAAAACAAAATGGGACAAAATTTTTTTCCAGTGTGTGACTGTACAGAATCCCAATGAGGAAAAAAAAATATATTGGGGAAAGATTAGGGTTTAATATTTTCAGAGTGGAATGAAAAGTGTACTTTCTTCTGTTAATGTTAAAAAAAAGCGTAGTGGAAGTGGAGAATGAGTTTCTTAATACAATATTTTAATAGATTTAACTTTAAATAGAAAACAAAAATATTAATTTAAATGTAGTTAAATATAAAAAATAAAATACTTAAACAAAATGTTTATTTTAAAATGTCTAGATGCTTAAATCAAATTTTTATTAAATATAATATTAAAAATCATGAATTTATATAAATAAATAAAAGTACTTTAGTAAAATTAATATACTATGTTAATTGAATATAATAAAAAATACCTAACAAAAATTTGTTTGTTTACAATGTCCAGAGGCTTAATCAAATAGTTCTCAACTTTTTCCACCGGCGCTTGCTAAATCTTGCAGAGCTGCAGACCAAACCCACTACACACAACGAAAGCCATGGATGCTATGGCAACTGCCGTGATAGCCTTTATTTTTGAAATCAGTGGAGGAATGTCAGGGCGGAAGATACCAAGTATGAGCAAGGTTCCGCCGGAGATACTATCGGAGAGCATTCCCAATATATACACCACTGCCAGAAACTTCCCCACCCTACACTCCGCTCCAAGGCTGAATGGTCCCATGAGCATAGCCATGAAACCGGGAATGGAGATCCAACGACTGAAGGACACCATGGTGGCTGAACCAGTGCTGCACCTTGCTGATTTCTGCAAGCCGTTTGAGGTACATACAAACACCTCAAACTATGTCATTGGAGGTGTACTAGAACAGGATGGACAACCAGTTGTTTACGAGAGTAGGAAGCTCAATGAAACTGAGTAATGGTATATTGTACAAGAAAGAGAGATGACAACGGTAGTTCATTGTTTGCATCTTTTGAGGCACTATCTCTTAGGCTCCAAATTTACTGTAAGAACTGACAATGTTGCATCTAGCTACTTTCTTACGCATAAAAAGCTCAGTCCAAAGCAGGCCCGGTGGCAAGATTTCTTGGCTGAGTTTGACTTTTATATGATGTATAAGGTGGGGAAGGCCAATGGTGATGCGGATGCACTGAGCAGGAAGGTGGACACACCTAATTCTTATGAGGAAGAGACCAGCCAAAGTTTGGCACAGTTACCACCATTTATACGCGCGCACGACAGAGGAAGAAACGTGTGCGACATCTTGCATTCGAGCGGCTGAACCCGCATACCGCAACAGCCAGCACTTGCTTCACGTGCACCACACGCGGTGCGGTAGCAACAGAACATGAAGAGGCATGTGGTGCGAGCGTAGGCGCAGGAGACATGCGCACACACATGAAGGACCATCTTGTCACAGAAACAAAAAATGCGACTTTGCGGTTACGAGCCTTAGCAACAATTACATAGGTTAGTGCTTCATTGCTAGACAGGTTTTACACTGGTCTTCGCCAATACGCCCAGGCTTACAGCATTGTGCAAGTTGCAGCCTTGGGCGAGACGAGAAGATTCTAGCTTGATGACGGATTGCTCAAGACCAAAGGTAATCGACTTTATGTGCCAAAATACAATAACCTACGGCGTGACCTCTTGAGGGAATGCCATTATACCTTGTGGGCAGGACATCTAAGTCAAAGAAGGATGTTGGCCTTACTGTCTGGTCAGTATTATTGACCAGACATGGAGAACGATGTGGAGGAGTTTGTGCACATGTGTCTTATCTGTCAACAAAATAAGATCGAACAACGCAAGCCTAGGGGTTAGCTACAACCCTTACCTATTCCAAAGCGGTCGTGGGAGTCTGTTTCAATGGACTTCATCTCTGGATGCACTGAGCAGGAAGGTGGACGCACCTAATTCTTACGAGGAAGAGACCAGCCAAAGTTTGGCACACATGGCACAGTTAGCACCATTATACACGTGCACAACAGAGGAAGAAACGTGCGTGACATCTTGCATTCGAGCGACTGAAACCCTGCATACCGCAACAGCCAGCACTTGCTTCACGTGCACTACGCGCGGTGTGGTAGCAGCAGAACATGAAAAGGCTCGTGGCGTTAGCATAGGTGCAGGAGACATGCGCAAGGCGTGCACACGCACATGAAGGACCATCTTGTCACAGAAACAGAAAATGCGACTTTGCGGTTACGAGCCTTAGCAACAATTACATAGGTCAGTGCTTCATTGCTAGACAGGTTTCACACTGGTCTTCGCCAATACGCCCAGGCTTACAGCATTTTGCAAGCTGTAGCCTTGGGTGAGACGAGAAGATTCTGGCTTGATTACGGATTGCTCAAGACCAAAGGTAATCGCCTTAATGTGCCAAAATACGATAACCTACGGCGTGACCTCTTGAGGGAATGCCATGATACCTTGTGGGCAGGACATCCAGGTCAAAGAAGGAAGTTGGCCTTACTGTCTGGTTAGTATTATTGCCCAGACATGGAGAACGATGTGGAGGAGTTTGTGCTCATGTGTCTTATCTGTCAACAAGATAAGATCGAACAACGCAAGCCTAGGGGTTAGCTACAACCCTTACCTATTCCAAAGCGTTTGTGGAAGTCTGTTTCAATGGACTTTATCTCTGGATTACATAAGAAAGATGGGTCGGCGTCTATCATGGTGGTGGTAGATAGATTTACGAAGTATGGCACATGTGGTGAAGCATTGGGGCTTGCCCACATCGATCATCAGTGATTGTGACCCCAAATTCACAGGAAAATTCTAGATCGAGTTATTCAAACTATTGGAAACATCTCTAACTTTTTCCACTATTTTTCATTCTCAAAGTGACGACCAAACAAAGCGGGTAAATGCTTTGTTAGAACAATACTTACGCCATTTTGTTGCAGCAAATCAGAAAAAACTGGCCAAACTTGTTAGACGTAGCCCAATTTTCATATAATTTGCAGAAATCAGAATCAACCGGACACATTCCTTTCGTGTTGGTGACAGGACAACAGCCTTTGGCTCCCATGGGTCTCATTCCAGACACTTCACAAAAAAGTCCTACAGCTCATCAGTTGGGGAAGAGATGGAAAGAGAAAACGGAGTTAACACGGGTCTTATTGCATAAGGCAGCTAAAAGATGAAGAAACAAGCTGATTTGAAGAGGAGGGCATCTTCTTTCAATGTAGGTGATCAGGTCCTTCTCAAACTCAGACCTGAACAATTTCGTCACCTAAGAAGCAAGAACAAAGGTCTTTTGAAGAAATATGAAGGCCCATTTCCTATCATTGAACGTGTGGGCAACCTCGCCGACAAATTGTAGCCGTAAAAAATATTTAAGTTCTACAATGTTTTTCATGTATCAAACCTTAAACCTTTTTTTGAAGACCCGGACCCAGATAGAATAGTTGACCCAAGAGCTCTAATGGATGTATCAACTACTTTTGTAAACGAAGTAGGAGTATATTATTGCAGACCGAGAGGAGCGCCAAAGGGGCAAGCCCTGGAGGACGCAATACTTGGTCAAGTGGCAAGGTCAACTGGAAAGCGAGGTAATATGGCAAGACGCTGCCGAGTTATGACAGTTCGAAAAGGACGTAGCCGACTATCATCAGGGATTGCAGACGAGGGCATCTGCCTTATAGTGGTGGGAGTATGAGACGGAGGATGAAGCCATGGTGTGGCCAGACACCAAGGTCGAAGACTGTGCAAGTCTAGTGCACAACAATAGCAGCGTCGACCAAGGCCAAATGCAATGGCACGGTCTAGAGGGGCGCAAGCATATGGTCGGCCCGACATCAGCTACAGCGGAATAAGACATACTTGAGTTTGCCAGACGGATGACCAAGCAACAAGGCGCGCAACAACTCCAGCAGTCGGCCGAGACACAAAGCAACACGCCAACAAACACGCGGAGGCGGGTCGAAATGGGGTTGCAGCCAGCAGGCGGGTTGAAATGGGGTTGCGGCCAGTAGGCACGCAGGCGGGTCGAAATGGGGTTGCGCGCGGCAAGGACTCCAAGCTCACGCGCGACCAGGACTCCAGGCGCATTCGCAGGTGCCCGAAGCGGGTTGAGCCCAAGCGCATCCTAAGGAGCGCAAAGTGGGGTTTCAAAGGCGCCCGTACAACCAGGGTGCCTCTGACGCCAGAATTCAAATTTTCAGGGTCTGGCGGATTTCTGGGCGTCTTTAGATATTTCTAAAGGCCAGGGGGAGGCTATAAATAGAGAGGCCTTTCCCATTGTAAGGAACTCGGGAGATTCTTAGCATTGTTTGCTCTTCAAGTGTATAAAGTTTTTAGCCTTTGGCCTTCAAGAGTGTTTGACCACCCTTTGTAACATTGTCTTCTCAATACAATGTTGGTTTTTCTCTTCCATATCTTTGGTCTTTTCGTTCTCCTTTTTATCTTGTAATATCTAGTGTGGAGGTTGGTTGGAGGATCCGAGGCTCAAGGAGGCTGACTAGTTCTTGGGAAGTGCTAGGCCGCATGAGGTAGATATTCCGCTTGGCTAGACGGACTTAGTCTAAATCTAATCGTGTAACACCGAGGTTCCCAAGATATTGGTCTTCCAACCTGTTTGCAATGCCACTTCGACAACACTGAGTGACAATTCCAACTTCTGTTTCATAGATAATTTCAAATTCTTGTAACCTGGATGGCGATCTGTCATGGGACATAAAAGGATTTGCAGCTTTACCTTTGCTTTCTTGTATCTTTCCCATCTTTCCACCCTCTTACCTTCCAAAACTTTCTTGTTCTCAAAATTCCATTGACATTTGTCTTTGGGGGTGAGTTGGATTTCATTATTGCTAATGTTGCGAATCTTCAAATCTGATTGTCTGATCACCCGGCCAGTTGCTTCAGGCATATTAGGATCCACAGCTAGTTTGAAAGGCTGAAAAATCTCACGGCTGTTAAATATTTGTACAACATTGCTGTTAGAATCTCATACTGTTTATGACAAAATATAGTTAGTGCATAACAAAATAAGACATTCTGACTTGAGTAGAAATGTCATAACTCATGAGGAACTTTTAACTATTCTAGAAGTTATGAAGTAAAAAATGAGCAATTGATCAAATCGATCATTTAATGCTATGCAGTTATGTAAAGTATCAAACACAAGATGCAAGCAATTTAGTAAAGTAGAACTATACCAACAAGGCCCATCATCCGCTTTAATCAATTGACAGATATGATCCTTTCTTTCATGCGGTTTAGCTAGAGCCAATTTTTTTCACTAATTTCTATTTTAATTTTGTCTTTAAATTTCATGCTTTTTAAAAAGAAAATCCATTAACTAAGAAAGAAACTTAGGTGTTGTTAGTGCACGCTGAGGGAAATTGAAAGTAAAATTGAATTCACTTTCACTAGCCCCAAAGTGTTAGTGTGCACTACTTAAAAATAAGTGAAAGTGAATTACTTTTGTAATATACTTTCACTCGCTCTTACCTAAATAAGTGAAAGTGAAATATGAGGCCTCACCCTCTGAATTCACTTTCACTCTCTCTCTTGATGCCCTAGTCTCTTGTTCTTCTGCATCATCTCGCTTTTTTTTTTCCCGCCCTTCATGTGCTAATACGCTCGCCGATTAAGTCTTGATTTAGGAAAAAAATGGATAAGTGAAAATTATAAATGATTGCCCAACTATTTGCATCTATTACTATCCACAATTAATTTTTATTGCTATTGTCCTGGTTTAGTTGAAGTACACAACAAAAACTAGATACACACATTTCTTTTGTAAGGCCATAGATTCATATGAAATGGTTCAACTGTTAAATATCTCAGTGATGAATTTTACTTACACTTTCACTGAAAATCTAAGTTTTGTGAGTTTTGAATTTGCTCAAGAAAGTAAAATGTAAATGATAATATGTAGGGGGCAACAATAGTCTTGTAAGAATGTGAAAAAAATGTATCATGTTATCTTCGTGGTTGAATAGACTCAACGGTTAATGGGATAAGGTAAATTTCTTGCTAAATAAATAAACAATTTTTTTACCTTGTGTGGATATTTTAAAAATTAGAATATATTATAAATGGCTCCTTATATTCATCTTTTTTTTTCTGAAATTTGTTTCAAATTGGTTGTAAGCTATCTTGTTTGCCTTCTATTTGGGCTGCTTTGGGTGTTTCTCTTTGACATACTTGTGGTCTAATAGAGGTGCTGATTTCAATGGCTTAGATGATTAGGTCTCAGGTTCAATGTTTCACATTGGATGTCAAATCTAGGACTAAAGAATTAGAGTGATGTTGGTGGTGGGAAGAGGAAGACCTTAAAGAATAAGACTTAGAGAAGGAATAACACCACTTGTTTATAATAAAAACCATGGATTGAAGCTCATGGACAATTTAGTTGCAAGCAAAGTGCTTAGAATTTGAGTGCATGCTCGAGTTGAGAGTTTTTGAAAAATTATAAAGTTTTTATATTTTAGTTATTGGAGTTATCACATAATGATAATTAGTCCTACATAGCCATGTTGCAAACGTTTCCATTCAGATTATGTTTCTAGATTATGAAAATAAATGTTGAACAATGCTAACCTGAGCTCACACAAGTATGATACTAGCAAAATGATCTCTTACTTAAAGAGATTGCGCTACACATGAATATACTTGGCTATATGGGCCTATGCAACTAGGAGCCTAGCTAGAATTGCTCTATATAGGTATTTCATAGACCCGCCTATATATGAGGAAGATCAATAGTGCTCCAAGATGGAACACCCTGGGGGCATTTATTTTTTTGTTGTAAACCTCATAACGGTTCATTTCCCAAAGACAAATCCATCGTGTCTACAATGAAAAGGTGGATATATACTACATTTTCCAAATTGAAACCACCTTCTCCTAGCTTTGATTCATCTTTCTTGAGAATATGCTATATTATCTATAAAATAAATATTTTTATATCCAGACTTACTTAAACAAAAGTCAAACATCTATACCCATATATCCATCACAGACATGCAACCAGTTCCAACCATAAGGGATAAGCTAACCCAAAACTGAAGCTTTCCTTTGTTAAAATTTTGCCATGTGTAACAATCCATAGGAATTGAATAATTTTTTAGGTGCTTGAGCCTCCTTAGCATTGCATCTTGGAATATGAGTGCTTGTATGTGGAGTTAGAAGATCATAATAGCTTGCAATTGAGAACCGATCTTTATAGCATGGACTTCAAATGGGGCAATTATCTCCTCTATAGAGAGGAAGGAAGAAGGATCAAAGAGCATGTAGTTTGCCCTAACTAAGCTATGTCATCTAAGAACTCTCATAGAATGTGTAATTGTAGAAGAACCATTGTTTCTTTCTTTTTCTTCTTCTTCTTCAAAATGGAACCATTATTTCTTTCTAGCATAATGTGGTGACGTGTAACCCCCTCCTTAGCAGCCATATATTTCCCAACTCTACATAGAAGAATCTAGTTTCTCCTACATACTTTATCTTAGAGTTGTACTAGTTGCTTTACTCACTAACACTTGCCCACTGTGCCCAATTATTTCTAAATTTTTGTTTAGCCACAATCGACTAAGTAACTACCCTCTTTCCATCATATCAAAACTACTTTAGTCCATACGAGAATGTTGCTCCTTGTTGTTTTATTAACATAAATAACTAGCCATTTCAGAATATGAGTGTTATTTGACTACCGATTGTGAAAGTTGATAAAAAAGTTATGAAACAAGAGATTGACGAGAAAGTGCGCTCAACTATAAATTGTTTTGAAAAGTGTCGACAAAAAAAAAAAAACTGAGGAGAAAATAGCTAAACAAATATGGCATAATGAGACGCAATGAGAAAACTTTATTTGAATTTTATGTCATTGTATAAACATGAGACATATTCTTGAAAATTGTTTATGTTTGAAGTATGTGTATAGTATGTTATTTACATGATTTCAAGTTTTAACTAAATCTAAGTTTTTGCTTTCAACTATGATTTGATTGAAATGTGATATTAGTAGTGTTACTCATTGTAGTTTTTTTGTTGGTTACTTTTAAGTTTTTGGCCTTTTGTCTAACTGTTTGAAAAATCAATGTTGATATTTTTGAAGAAAAATGGATAATAGTGGAGGAGATAAAAAAAAACATTTATATGGAGTCAAGACATGATTAATATCGATATTTGTTTAGTAACTTTTTAAATATGTTGGCCCATACAAATACAAAACAATATCGATATAAGTCTATTTTGAACTATAATTGTAGTCATAGATTAAAACATTGTTCTAACTTTCACTTCTCTTAGTTGAATGTCCTTTGATAATGCACTGGATACTTGCATCATAATCAATAAATCCTGCACAACTTCTATTATCCATGATGAGCTTTGAACAACTTGTAGCAGTTGGCATTACTTTGCCATCACCATCACTTTGGCGAGCAGCTGACTTCCCTATTCTTTTAAAAATTGTTATAAATTCTTTGCCTATGAATTCCAGCACACAAGACTTCTGTCCATCCATCGAAGGATTTTCTCCTTCTTCTCTCCACCAAAGCTTACTCTGACAGTCGATCCAGACCCCTGTTCAGCATACAAATGGACATCAATGAAGAAGGACGATTTGGAAGGGCGGGAACTCAGGAGGTGACTGATATTGAAATATTTTTTAATTTTTATTTTTTGAAACCAAAACCTTATAAATTGATCATTTTCGATTCTGCAGGTAAACATTATGCAAATTTTAGTGATAGCAATTTTTCATAACACTGGTGCAGCAACAACAAACGATCCTACTCAAATTCTGAAAATGGGGCTAAAGATAGGAATCTGGGCGACTGGGATCTCCATTCCCGGTTTTATCGCTATGCTCATGGGAGCATTCGGCCTTCGAGAGGAGTGTAGGGTGGGGAAGTTTCTGGCAGTGGTCTATATATTGGCAATGCTCTCCTCTAGTATCTCCGGCGGAACCTTGCTCATACTCAGTATCTTCCGCCCTGACATTCCTCCACTGATTGAAAAATAAAGGCTATCATGACAGTTGCAATAGCATCCATGGCTTTCGTTGTGTGCATTGGGTTTGGTCTGCAGCTCTGCAAGGTTTAGCAAGCGCCTGTGGAAAAAGTTGAGAAAAGTTATTATATGTAACTCGTTGTGTGTACTGTGATGTGCTTTTGTTTTTGTTATTATAACTGTTGAGGAAGTCATCGGGGGCAGTCTGTGAATGGATTGCGTCCTGTCCTTTCTTCCTCCTGCACCTGTAGTTTATGATTGTGGATGGACATCTTCTTGAAGAACGAACGCAGGACCCTCCCGCTTTACAAAACTACATGTTGATCAGATGAGTTTCTTCTGATGAGTTTATTTTTATTAAAGAAAAAGATTGGTTAATGGTCTCTTCCTCACATTTTCCACTACTTTTTCTGCATCTGCATGGCATCATGTAAGAAACTTAATGATCAGATTCTTATTTTTTCGGCATCACTTTTGCATCATGCATGGTACCATGTAAAAAAAGAGTGGTTATTTTTTCTATTATTTAAAAAAAGGTAATATAATAAAATTCCCTATATATAAAGGACTAAACCACACGGGGAGATGCACTTATAAGGAACAAAAACAACAACAGTATCACAAGAACAGTATCACAACCAGGAAAACAACAACAGTATCACAACTAGGAAAAAAGAGTAAACAAATGAGATCTTATTTGACGGAGCAGATCTCCCCGGCGGCCACTACGATGCGACGAGAGGAGAGCTTATTTCTCTGTTTCACACTGGAAGAAGCAACGTTCTGTTAGGAACAAGAGATAGGAAACTTCCTAACAGGTCGTTGCGTATTGCTCCAAGATTCTATCCCACCCTTTCCTTCCACACTATCCGTAAATGTTGAATTTTCTCTCTTGAAACTTATGAATCCTCTCTTGCCGTCGATTGCAACGCTGGGACCGACACCGGGACCGGGACCGGATCACCAACCTTTATAAACCAAAAGGCCCAAGAGAGCTCTTCACTAAGGTCTGACAGTCGATCCAGACCCCTGTTCAACATACAAATGGACACCAACGGAGGAGGACGATTTGGAGGGGCGGGAACTCAGGAGGTAATTGATACTGAAACTATAGCAGGTTGAGAGACAAAGCAATAGATATCTGGCTTAGCTATAGAGCTTTCATATATTATAAGAAAAAATACTTTCAACCCACAACCACGAAAAGATATGTGATCCATGTAATGTACAAAAAGTATTAGGCAGTAAGAGAGAGACCATGGTGTGTGTCTTTCCAGAATGTGATTGTCCATATGCAAATACTGAAACATTATATCCATCCAATGCTGACTGTACATAAGGTTGAACATTGTTGAAAAGCTCCCCTGCAATATAGAAAATCCAGATGTAGAAAACTTACTCTAAGAAAATAATAAATATCTGGAAATAGTATGCCTATATTCTGCCAACATTCATAAGGAACAAAAACTTACTTTCTCAGAAATCCAACCAGAGCATGATGAAGGCACCACAATCACCTTGTCCAACATGAGGCCCGTAGACTCGGTCACACTCAAAATCTTTCTTTTGAGGAGTGCTAGAATCATCATCAGTTTTTACAAGAATGGTGAATCCACCAAGACACTCAACCATTGATGTGCCCTCATCTTCAAACAAGGACTTTACCAAATGGGCACTAACCACAACTTCCACGAAGAACGGCTTCAAAATATAAAATTTTAAAATGACTGATTAATACATATAGAATACCAAAAAATAAAAGACAATTATCAATAGTAATACTTAAATTTCAATCCATTTTTGTACGTATACGAACTGAATGTGGACGACCTGGTTGCTTCCTTGCAATAGGGGGAACAACCCGTACACCCGTATTAGGCCAATAGAGTTTATCTTTAGGAGGATAGAATCTAATTGCATATGTTTGTTTCTCTTGTATACCAAGGACCACACAATTGATTGAAATCGTAATTGATTTTTCTACACTCTGTAATGGCATGGGTATAAGGAATTTTTTCCATTTGAAAGTAGGTGCATGTACATGTCACATTCTCCAAATCAACTTGATACAACCTTTCATCATCCACAAAGATTTCATACATATTATTCTGATACCGACGTACATGACATGCTCTTGCTGTATCCATCTTATTTTTTAGAGAAGCATCAAGAGAGGGAGTACAGAACGATGTCATCTTTCCCTCAAGTTCATGTCTTTTCACAAAAAAAGTTATTCAATCTATAAAAGGTTGATGCCACCAATGCTTGAATTGGAAGATTTCTAGCACATTTCAAAACACTATTAAAGCTCTCAGACATATTGGTGGTTAACACATGAAAACTCAGGACTCAATTCTCCTTCTGTCAATAATTCTTTCACTATCTCGCTTTGCTGCTCAATCAACTACATTGTATGATCAAATTCTATAATATTTGTCTTCTTCGCTACAGACCATATGAGAGCACTCAATATTTCATTTTTGAACATCTTCTTGAAATTGACAACTATATGACGCACACAAAAATGATGAAAACATACTGGAAGTGGAAATTGTCTCTAAACCGCCTTTATCAAACCCTTTTGACAATCTGAAATCAGAGTAAATGATTTTCTTCCTTTAATAACAAAACGATCCAGACAAGCTAAAAACCATTCCCAACTTTTTTGATTTTCTGATTCCAAAATAGCAAAAACAAGAGGAAAAAGACCATTGTTCTCTTCAAGAGTAGTAGCAATCAACAGACATGGAGGATACTTCCCATATAAATGTGTTCCATCAACACTAATAAGGGGTGTACAGTATTGGAATCCTACAATGGATGACCCAAATGCCCAAAAAACACATTTAAACATCCTTTCATAGCCAAATTCATCACAACACAGTATATATTCATTAGCTGGATTCGCCTTTTTTATTGCATCTAAAAACCGTGGCAAAAGATTATATGATTCACCGCAATCACCATAAATTGCTTTCATAGCCTTTTGCTTTTTGCTCTCCATGCTTTTCCATACTTGACATAGATATGATATTTATCTTTCATGATCTGCTAAATATCATTAGGAGTCAAAGTAAATTTCGTCCTCACTATGGGCATCATGACTTTACAAATGAAAGATGATGTACTCAGCTAATTTTCATGACAAATAGTACTAGTAACACATGTGTGATCCACCATACTTTATTATCTTAAATTGATGAATACTTCGATCACATGATGCAAACACACTCCAAGGGCATCCATCTGCAACACATTTAATTTTATAATCATAACTACTAGACCTCAATGTCTTATAATTGACATGTCTTTCAATCGAGTATTTTTTTTCAAAAAATATAACATTTGGGACTTATCCTTAAATATTTGACCAACGCTGATATCATTTGATGTTGAGTTTGAAATATTTATTATTGTAGAATCATCTTTGATACATCTAGTATTAACCTCCCATGCATCTTCAAATATATCCGGGTACCCAATTCCATCTGTTTTTTCAACTTTGATACTATGAACCCTGGCTTCGAATATCTCATCCTCCTTCCATTCAATATCTTTTAAACCAATAACATTGTCACTAAAACTATCACTTTCATCATCATTAACAATCTTGAATAAACACAACATAAAAATCCGGGTAGGGATAGCATAAGTATCACACATTTAACAACGAAATGGTAAAAAAATTACATGGGAGAAGATGTTCCACACTCAGATAGTGATGCAATAGACAAGGGGTTCAAAAGCCCCACTTCACGCCCTTGTGTATTAAACCTATATAGATAATAGTTTGTACTTAAAAATAAGTAATGTAAACTTAACAATTCATATCATAAATATATGAACATAAATTCTTACTCCTGTGTACGTGGTAATTCTTGTTTTTGGGGATAGGATGTTTCACCAATAAAATTTCGATTCCTCGTTCCTTTCCTTCCATGGGCTCTTTGTCTTAAGACTTTCTTTTCTAAGTAAATCTCAACCATAGATTGTTTACTTGAAGCCATAGCAAATAATTCAGTCATCTTCCACATTTACGATAATAAAAACCCCATCGAAAAATGGAACTTTAGCCTTAATAATCATTGGATGAGTATTACCATCCCACCCCATGACTCCGTACATCATTACTAAGAACTCACTAAACTTAGTCGAAACTGCAATCCTTTTCATTCGTAATTGACCTCCATCATAACTATCAAAATATCTAGACTTTTCCTTCAATTTTCCATTGTATCGATTGAAGAACCCAACAACTGACGTTATATTATCTATAAAATCTGCATACATTAGTAAGAGTTTTTTTATGCAAAAAATTATCTAAGTTCTAATTTTTATGACTAGTCCTAACAATGCAAAAACACACCTAAGTCCAAATTCACCGAACACCCCTGGTAGAGCCCCATATGACTTCGTAGTCACTACGAACTGTACCTCATCAGTGATGGGGGTCGGGTTTTGTTGGCTAATGGATGCCCCTGCAAGCGACTCAGCCTAGTTTGAGCTAGACACAACCCACCCTCCATTACCCAACCTAGTCTTAATCAGACTCTCTACCCATCACTAGGGACACATGAAAACTCAATAAAATATAGACAAAAAAAATACCATGAGGTGGTTATTTATAACACCTGAATCTCCTCACCACATGGCAAAATCATTTCATTCCACTTCAAAATTATTCAACAACATTCTACAACATTTAAAAATTAATCAAACTAATTCTATAGCAGATGACTAGTCCTAACAATGCAAAAACACACCTAAGTCCAAATTCACCGAACACCCCTGGTAGAGCCCCATATGACTTTGAAGTCACTACGAACCGTACCTCGTCAGTGATGGGGATCGGGTTCCGTTGGTTAAAGGATGCCCGTGCAGCTGACTCAGCCTAGTTTGAACGGGACTCAACTCACTCTCCATTACCCAACCTACTCTTAATCAGACTATGTACCCATCCTAGTAACTAGGGCAAACACAAGAAAACATAAAAAAACAAAAAACAAAAAAAACCATGTGGTGGATATTTATAACACCCAAATCTCCTCACCACATAGCATGATAATTCCATGACACTTCAAATTTATTTAACAACAACTAGCAACTAAAAATCCTGCAAATCTTATCTCAATAAAGTAAATTCCAACTTCATAAATCAGAAAATTAAAGTAAATTAACTAAAATTAAACTAGCAACTTTAGAAAATACAACATTCAATGGCATAGGAATCCATAAACTAAAATACAAAAAATTAATAAATACGGAGAGGAAAATTCAATCAAGTTTCAATTAAACTTTACAATAATTTAAATTTACCTGCAATTGACAAAAAAATTATTAACATAAAATCAGAAATTAAACAGTAAATCACAAAAAAATCAATACAGTAATTAAACACCTAAATTCAAATCAACATTATAATTAAACAAAGTAATTAGATTCAATTAACAAAAGTCCTAAAAAATCACTCTGCTAAATCGGTTTCTGAAATTTAAATTCGGGTTTGGAGGGTGAGTAGGGCTTCGGTTTTGAGAGAAGGGGCGGCGAGAGAGTGAAATGATAGGGTATTAAGAGAGGGGGCGCTGAGAGAAAATTATAGGGTTCGGTTTTGGGGTATTATTGTAATATTGTTGTTTCATAAATATATAAATAAAATTCGGGGTGAGGGTTAGGAACAAATCAATTCTGTAATCCTTCTCCCAATGAGTTTCTTTCCCTTTTTCTCCATGAGCTAAAGTCATGGAGTCCTGAAAATTAATAAATATAATTAAATATAAAAAAATATAATACTTAAACAAAATGTTTATTTTATAATGTCTAGATGCTTAATCAAATTTTTATTAAATATAATATTAAAAATCATGAATTTATATAAATAAATAAAATTACTTTAATAAAATTAAAATACTAAGTTAATTGAATATAATAAAAAATACCTAACAAAAATGTGTTTGTTTACAATGTCCAAATGCTTAATCAAATAGTTATTTTTATAATATCTAAATTTTCACTCTTAATTTAGTAATTAAATATAATATAAAAAATCATGAATTTATATAAATAAATATATTTATTATATAAAAATACCTTCTAAAATTACATAATTCATATATTTTCTTTGTTAAAAGTTAAAGGGACAAGAGATGAGAGGGTAGATAGGCCGGAGAAAGGAGAAGGGTTGGAGCACATCGAGAGAAGAGCAGTGCGTTATAGTGAGAAAAAAAAAAGAGCGAGATGAAGCAGAAGAACAGGAGGCTAGGGCGTCAAGAGAGAGAGTGAAAGTGAATTTTGAGGGTGAGGCCTCATATTTCACCTTCACTTGTTTTAGATAAGAGCGAGTGAAAGTATATTACAAAAGTAATTCACGTTCACTTATTTTAAGTAGTGCACACTAACGCTTTGGGGCTAGTGAAAGTGAATTCAATTTTACTTTCAATTTCCCTCAGCGTGCACTAACAACACCTAAGTTACTTTCTTTCTTAGTTAATGGATTTTCTTTTTAAAAAGCATGAAATTTAGAGAGAAAATTAAAATAGAAAATAATGAAAATAATTGGCTCTAGTTAAACTGCACAAAAGAAAAGATCATATGTTTGGTTAAAGCGAAAGATTGGCCTTGTTGGTATAGTTCTACTTTACTAAATTGTTTGCATCTTGTGTTTATAGTTTACCTAACTGCATACCATTAAATGATTTATTTGATTAATTGCTCATTTTTTACTTCATAACTTTTAGAATAGTTAAAAGTTCCTCATGAGTTATGACATTTCTAATCAAGTCAGAATGTCTTATTTTGTTATGCACCAACTATATTTTGTCATAAACAGTATGGAATTCTAACAGCATTGTTGTACAAATATTTAACAGCCGTGAGATTTTTCAGCCTTTCAAACTAGTTGTGGATCCTAATATGACTGAAGCAGACAACCAGATTTCAAGATCCCCAACATTAGCAATAATGAAATCCAACTCACCCCCGAAGACAAATGCCAATGGAATTTTGTGAACAAGAAAGTTTTGGAAGGTAAGAGGGTGGATAGATGGGGCATCCTTGATTTCTCATCCAAATCTAGGGATAGAAGTGAACCATTAAATGTGGAATGATTCATTGCTCTACCAAACCAGTCTCGTTGGTACCACCAGTGTACTTCCAAGTTAGGTTTACACTTACAAAGAATGTGAACAAAGGTCAATATATTCTGCATTTTAGATTACTGGCTCTAGCAGGCCAACTTTGAAACCAGAAAACCGTTCGTTGAAACATAAAACGAGACGAGGCTCGTCGATCGGGAGAGAAAAGACAGTTTAAAAAAGCATTCAAGGAATATACGGACAGTCGAAAGGAAGGAGAGCAGGAGGTGACAGGAAGATGATTAATTAAGTCTAAAATAAGGAGATTAAGTGATTAAACTAACGAATTATAATAATTAAGTACTATAAGAAACGCGAAAAAGTGGAGGAGGGAGAGGGAGTGGCGGGAGTCCGCTCACTGGGCTGACGTTAGAGGTCATTAAAGGGAACCATGGTGAGTCAAAAGGGATGGACTTAACCCTTCTACTCTGACCGAGTCCCTTCCAACTTCCCTTGAATCCAATCACCCAACTGGCTAGTCCCAATTCGACTCCGCCAATCCGACTTGGATTTTGATGTATCCGAGTTAAGTTCCGAATCTGAATTCTCGACTATAGGAGCTAAGGAAACTAAGAAGAAAAAAAAAACAAAGCGCAAGAGATCAGTGAGTTTCTTCTTCTAATCTCTCCTCTCAAATGAAAAAACAAAGCGCCTGTCGCGATTTTGTTCAACATGTAGTTTTGTAAAGCGGGAGGGTCCTGCGTTCGGTGTTCAAGAAGATTTCCATCCACAATCATAAACTACAGGTGGAGGAGGAAGAAAAGACAGGACGCAATCCGATGACTTCCTCAACAGTTATTATAACAAAAACAAAAACACATCACAGATCACACAACGAAAGCCATAAACAGGTTACATATAATATGCTAAATCTTGCAGAGCTGCAGACCAAACCCAGTACACACAACGAAAGCCATGGATGCTATGGCAACTGCCATGATAGCCTTTATTTTTGCAATCAGTGAAGGAATGTCAGGACGGAAGATACCGAGTACGAGCAAGGTTCCACCGGAGATACTAGAGGAGAGCATTGCCAATACATTTACCACTGCCAGAAACTTCCCCACCCTACACTCCTCTCGAAGGCCGAATGCTCCCATGAGCATAGCGATGAAACCAGGAATGGAGATCCCAGTCGCCCAGATTCCTATCTTTAGCCCCGTTTTAAGAATTTGAGTAGGATCGTTTGTTGTTGCTGCACCAGTGTTATGAAAGACTGCTATTACTAAAATTCGCATAATGTTTACCTGCAGAATCGAAAATGATCAATTTATAAGGTTTTGGTTTCAAAAAAATAAAAAATAAAAAATCTTTCAATATCAGTTACCTCCCGAGTTCCCGCCCTTCCAAATCGTCCTCCTTCGTTGATGTCCATTTGTATGCTGAACAGAGGTCTGGATCGACTGTCAGAGTAAGCTTTGGTGGAGAGAAGAACAGGGAGAAAGCCCTTCTATGGATGAGAAGGGAGGGGCCTTCAACTGGTAGAGCTTAGTGAAGAGCTCTTTTATAGAGATTGAGAGAGGGGTTCGACTGTCAGAGCAGAGCTTGGTAATAATGTGACGTCACACGTTACCATCACACGTTATACGTCACACGCCATGCTTAGTTGTTATTTCTTCTTAGTTTCCTTTGCTCCTTCTTATATTGCACTTCCCACGTACTTGCAGACGAAACGGGTTTTCACCATTTTTATCCCATGTTACTCAGCTCCCCTTCCCCTTCCTTACCCAAAGGGAACTACTGCTACGAACGAAGAAGTGGAAAGGTGGGGGGTCACCCTCCCACTTTTCCAACAGGAGTTCCCACTACAGATTGAAAATGAGGAGTTCTAACTAAGATTATATTACGTTTCTATTCATATTTTTACTAGCATGCCCTAATGAAGGAGTCAAGTTCTTTAACAACGAACGTAAAATGTCAAACCCCTTAGAGAGGAAATATTAACCTTTTATATTTTATATTTTAAATATTTAATCTTTTATTTTTTATATTAATGATTTACTAATGAGCTTAAAATTATCCAAATAATAACCTTTTTCTTGAGATTTTTTTTTATTAATTTTATGATAAAATACATATAATGTCATGGTTGTACATAACATAATAATTGACATTCTAGTAAATAGATATTTTATTTTATTTTATTTTATCTTATTGACACTCAAAGTCACATGAACATTGCCTAATTAACCGGAAGAATTAATGTTTTTAAAACCGGAATAAAAATAGGAATAAAATATATCTAACATTAACATCAAGCATTTATTATATTAGATAAGAGCAAGTACAAAAACTCGTAGGAAACCCAAGATACGGATAGTCTACGGACAGCCCAAGCCTAGGCTCGCGTGGAGTCAAGCTCATACATCTTGCGTCCAAAAGCCGTAAAGCCCACAAAATAGTCCAAAGTTGGTTTGGTTCGGTTTAAAAATCCGGTTGTATTGGCTTATATCATTTTCTTCATGATTTTTGCTAATTCAGTTAGATTCCAATCGGTTCACTTCTACTTCAATCATTCTCTCTACCAATTTACGTACTGTATGTCTGATTTAATATAGTATTTACCAAAAAAAATCATTATTTAATATAGTATAATCTATTTAATATAGTATAATCCCTAATGAGTCACACCTAAAATTATATAATTAAATCAGTTTATAAATGAAATTATTTTAATTATATTATGTATGAAATCCCCAAAAGGTAGTGTGGATTATATAATTAATTTTAGTACTATTATTATTATAGTTAATTTACATGAGTCCCCAATGGATAAGTGTAAATTAGTTCTTTTGTTTGTTGTATACTTTCATAAATCTAGACAGTTGTAAGAAAATAAAATTGAAGTAAAACAATATGTACAAAAACAATTACAGGGTTTGGTCCCAAAGACCAAATTCAAGAGTGTAGCAAATAAGTTGGAGGGCCTTAAAGAAATTAGAAAGGTTGATGAAAAACGCTTCATTCATATGGGTAGTGGTGCTATGGTGACAAGGTCATGATGGAGGGTCTTGAGACTTATCGTCTAAAAATTAAAGATAGTATTTTTAGAAGATTCCTTTATGCCCCTTCAATGAGGACAAGTTTCTCACTAACAGTTTGTCTTGAAAAACTTAGATTTGTGTTTTATTTGGGAAATGAAAATTTTCTAATGCTTAATGACAAAGAAGTAATCTTGAGATGTTTTAGGAATTATGATATGTAAAAAGTCCAACTTTTTGGAAATGAGGTATTTAATACTTTAAATTTTGTTCATCATCATGGATAACTCGCACACTCTCTCTCTCTCTCTCTCTCCCGCTCTCCCTCTTGTTGAATGATATAAGCACTTTTAACTGAGATTCTTCTGTGAGACTTCCTCCTATGAAAATTAGGTAAGACTTCACCATATTAATTTTGTTACTGTGAGAGTCATTTAAGACTCTTCCATATCTACTCATGCGATTTCGCACATGTGAGATCATAAGCACGTAAAAAAAAAAACTGTTTTTTGAACTTCGACTATCTCTTCCTTATGTCTCTTGAAGAGAATCAAATTGTTAGAGGTACTCTTTTAATTCTAACTCTACTCAAGTTTTCCAGAAGAACAGATTGGTAGTATTTCAGAACTGCTCCTGTATTAATCCATGCTCCGAAGAAAAAACGAAAATGAGCATATGATTAAGTCATCCAAAACCATTTCTCTTAAACTTTGTCTTAATAATCTGGTTTTCCAGTCCTTGAATCAGAACGATGGGATTGAGTACAAATGGACAAAACTAGCGTTGCTTTTCAAATAAATATTCCAGGAGGACAAGTTTCTTACTAACAGTTTGTCTTGATAAACTTAGATTTGTGTTTTATTTGGGAAATGAAAATTTTCTCATGCTTAATGACAAAGAAGTAATCTTGAGATGTTTTAGGAATTATGATATGTAAAAAGTCCAACTTTTTGGAAATGAGGTATTTAATACTTTAAATTTGTTCATCATCATGGATAACTCTCACACTTTCTCTCTGTCTCTCTCTCTCTGTCTCTCTCTCTGTCTCTCTGTCTCTCTCTCTCTCTCTCTCCCCCTCTCCCTCTTCTCTCTCTCTCTCTCTCTCTCTCTCTCTCTCTCTCTCTCTCTCTCTCTCTCTCTCTCTCTCTCTCTCTCTCTCTCTCTCTCTCTCTCTCTCTCTCTCTTGTTGAATGATATAAGCAAAGCACCTTTAACTGAGATTCTTCTGTGAGACTTCCTCTTATGAAAATTAGGTAAGACTTCACCATATTAATTTTGTTACTATGAGAGTCATCTAAGACTCTTCCATATCTACTCGTGCGATTTCGCACATGTGAGATCATAAGCACGTAAAAAAAAACTGTTTTTTGAACTTTGACTATCTCTTCCTCATGGCTCTTGAAGAGAATCAAATTATTAGAGGTACTCTTTTAATGCTAACTCTACTTAAGTTTTTCAGAAGAACAGATTGGTAGTATTTCAGAACTGCTCCTGTATGAATCCATGCTCCGAAGAAAAAACGAAAATGGGCATATGATTAAGTCATCCAAAACCATTTTTCTTAAACTTTGTCTCCATGATCTGGTTTTCCAGTCCTTGAATCAAAACGATGTGATTGAGTACAAATGGACAAAACTAGCGTTGCTTTTCAAATAAATATTTTCGTGTTTGATTATTGAATAAAGTTTATGCATAATTATGCAGCTTTTATGAATAGTTTTATGCATACTGCATAGATAATTTTATGCAGGGTTAATATACAAAGGTTATGTCCAATTTTAAGTAGAGATTATGCCCAATTTTGTAAAATATATGCATAACTTTATATACGATTTATTTGACTTGTATTTTATGCAAAGTTTTAAATGTAGGTTGGAGCTCGAACTCGGCTTGAACTCGAGTTCGAACTCGTTTAAAATTATTGGGCTCGAGCACGATTACAATTTTAGGCTCGAGGCTAGGCTCGGCTTGAGCTCGAACTCGAGCTTGAAATATTTAAATCAAACTTGGTTCGAACATAGGCAGGTTTGGGCTCGGCTCAATTCGATGCCACGCCTAATTCCACTGAAGTCAACCCCAAAGTGCATGTTTGGAAATTATAGAATAAAACAAAATGGGACAAAAAAAAAATTTCAGTGTGTGACAGTACATAATCCCAATGAGAAAAAAAATAAATTGGGTAAAGTTTAGGGTTTAATTTTTTAGAGTGAAATGAAAAGTGTACTTTCGTCGGTGAATGTTAAAAAAAAAACGTAGTGGAAAGTGGAGAATGAGTTTATTAATACAATATTTTAATACATTTACTTTAAATAGAAAATAAAAATATTAATTTAAATGTAATTAAATATAAAAAATAAAATACTTAAAAAAATGTTTATTTACAATGTCTAGATACTTAATCAAAATTTTATTAAATATAATATTAAAAATCATGAATTTATTTAAATAAATAAAAGTATTTTAATAAAATTAAATACTAAGTTAATTGAATATAATAAAAAAATACCTAAAAAAATGTGTTTGTTTACAATGTCCAGATGCTTAATCAAATAGTTACTTTTATAATATCTAAATTCTCACTCTTAATTTAGTAATTAAATATAATATAAAAAATCATGAATTAATATAAATAAATATTTATTATATATAATACCTTGTAAAATTACATAATTCATATATTTTCTTTGTATAAAGTTAAAGGGACAAAAGATGAGAGGGTAGAGAGGCCGGTGAAAGGAGAAGGGTTGGAGCACATCGAGAGAGGAGCAGTGCTAGAGAGAGAAAAAAAAGAGCGAGATGAAGCAAAAGAATCGGAGGCTAGGGTGTCAAGAGAGAGGGTGAAAGTGAATTCAGAGTGTGACGCCTCATATTTCACTTTCACTTGTTTTAGGTAAGAGCGAGTGAAAGAATATTCAAAAGTAATTCACTTTCACTTATTTTAAATAGTGCATACTAACGTTTTGGGTCTAGTGAAAGTGAATTCAATTTTACTTTCAATTTCCCTCAGCATGCACTAACAACAACTAAGTTACTTTCTTTCTTAGTAAATGGATTTTCTTTTTAAAAAGTATGAAATTTAGAGAGGAAATTAAAAGATAAATTAGTGAAAAAATTTCGTCGAATGTTATTTGTGAGAAAGTAATATTGTCCTATATAGTCCTCTATAGATGAGCCAGAGAAAGCTTCTCTCCCTCCCTTCATGTGCTAATACGCTCGCCGATTGAGTCTTGATTTAGGACAAAAATGGATAAGTGGAAATTATAAATGATTGCCCAACTATTTGCCTCTATTACTTCCACAATCAACTTTTATTGCTAGTCCTAGTTTAGTTGAAGTACACAACAAAAACTAGATACACACATTTCTTTTGTAAGGCCATAGATTCATATGAAATGGTTCAACAGTTAAATATCTCAGTGATGAATTTTACTTATACTTTCACTGAAAATCTAGGTTTTGTGAGTTTAGAATTTACTCAAGAAAGTAAAATGTGAATGATAATATGTAGGGAGCGACGGTAGTCTTGTAAGAATGAGAAAAAAATGTATCATGTTATCTTCGTGGTTGAATAGACTCAACGGTTAATGGAAAAAGGTAAATTTATTGCTAAATAAATAAAAAAAAATTCACCTTGTGCGGATATTTAAAAAATTAGAATATATTATAAATGGCTGCTTTGGGTGTTTCTCTTTGGGTGGTCTAATAGAGGTGCTGATTTCAATGGCTTAGATGATTGAAGGTCTCCGGTTTGATGTTTTACATTGGATGTCAAATCTAGATAGCTAGGACTGAAGAATTAGAGTGATGTTGGTGGAGGGAAGAGGAAGGCCTTAAAGAATAAGACTTAGGTATTTCATAGACCCGCCTGTATATGAGGAAGATCAATAGTGCTCCAAGATGGAACACCCTGGGGGCATTCATTTTTTTGTTGTAAACCTCATAACGGTTCATTTCCCAAAGTTATATTTTACTCTACTATATGTTCAGAAGGTTATTCACCTACCATTACCCTTGTTGTGGTTAAAAAACGTCACCAAACTCGATTCTTATTTGACAATGGTAATGTGGAACCTGGGACTGTGGTTGATAGGAAAATTGTTCATCCATTTGAGTTTGATTTCTACTTGTGCTGTCACTATGGGAGTTTGGGTACTAGCAAGCCAACACATTATCATGTGCTATGGGATGAACACTCATTCACTTCAGATCAGCTTCAACAAATTATATACCATCTGTGCTACACTTTTGCTCGCTCTACCAAACCAGTCTCGTTGGTACCACCAGTGTATTATGCTGACATTGTTGCTTACAGAGGGAGGCTTTACTATGAGGCTTGGGTTCAATCTAGCTCTCCAGCTTTGACTGCATTTTCTTATTCTCCTTCATCTTCATCGTCTTCATCATCTGGGTTTCCTTCTCAAGCTTCATTTGACATCAATAGCTTCCCTAAGCTGCACAGTGAAGTGGAGAATTGTATGTACTTTTGTTGAAAAAGGTCTGTAACATGGGTAGAAGTAGATTTTTTGTTGAAATTTTTTGAGTAGAACTCTGTAGGAACAGAGAAGTCGCTTAGGAAAAGCAGCCAGATTAGAAAGTTTTTCTTCCAAGTTAGGTTTACACTTACAAAGAATGTGAACAAAGGTACTGCATATTAGATTACTGGCTCTAGCAGGCCAAGTTCTTGATATTGTAGTGGATATTATTACCCAATGAAGCTCGAATTTATGTGATAGTTCTATGTTCTGTCAAATTCGAATTTATTTGAATCTAAAATTTGAATATTTGGGAGGATAGATCTGTCAAGAACCTCTTCTCATTGCTGCCTTATATTTTATTTATTGCCAAATTTTGTAACATTAGAATACATGAGTGCAAAATCAAAATTAGATCATTATTATGCATATTTGTAGAGTAAAAATCATATTTTTAAACACCAAATGATCTTACGGGTACCACTCGCGCTGGTAGAAGCCCTGAGCCCGTGACTCTAATGTTATTGCTTGGACCGCAAGTATGGGACGTAATTTAACATTTTCACCCGCCGTTCGAATCTCTTCTCACTTTCGGTTAGAAGATTCTTGGTTGGTCAAAGAAAACGTGCTTTCACTTCCTGGCGTTCATCTTCCTGAGGTTGAACTTGGTCAAATTAAAGCTCACATCAACGGAAGCTGATCCCTTTGAGACAACCTTCCTGTCGTTCATCTTCCTGAGGTTAAACTTGGTGAAAGAGCTGATCCCGTTGATGTAAGGTTCCGTGGGAACAAGCTCGTCTCCCTGGAATAATTGTTCCGATGGAAGCACCCACTCTTGTGGGATCCACTTCTTTGCCTATGAAATTCCTCCCGCTTGGAGGACATTTCCTCCGGAAGGCATTTCAGAATTCTTCCCCAGGGCAATCTTTTCAGAAGAGTTTGAAACCAGAAAATCGTTCGTTGAAACTTAAAACGAGACGAGGCTCGTCGATAGGGAGAGAAAAAGTTTAAAAGAGCATTCGACGAATATACGGACAGTCGAAAGGAAGGAGAGCAGGAGGTGGCAGGAAGATGATTAATTAATTCTAAAATAAGGAGATTAAGTGATTAAACTAACGAATTATAATAATTAAGTACTATAAGAAACGCGAAAACGTGAAGGAGGGAAAGGGAGTGACGGGAGTCCGCTCACTGGGCTGTCGTTAGAAGGTCATTAAAGGGAACCATGGTGAGTCAAAAGGGATGGACTTAACCCTTCTACTCTGACCGAGTCCCTTCCAACTTCCCTTGAATCAATCACCCAACTGGCAAGTCCCAATTCGACTCCGCCAATCCGACTTGGATTTTGATGTATCCGAGTTAAGTTCCGAATCTGAATGCTCGAATATAGGAGCTAAGGAAACTACGAAGAAAAAAAAAAAACAAAGCACAAGAGATCAGTGAGTTTCTTCTTCTAATCTCTCCTCTCAAATGAAAAAACCAAAGCGCCTGTCGCGGCTGTATTTGAGTTCCTTCTGATCTCTCGCGCTTGGTTCAACATGTAGTTTTGTAAAGCGGGAGGGTCCTCAACAGTTATAATAACAAAAACAAAAACACATCACAGTACACACAACGAAAGCCAAAAACAGGTTACATATTATTTAATAACTTTTCTGAACTTTTTCTACCAGCGCTTGCTAAATCTTACAGAACTGCAGACCAAACCCAGTACACACAACGAAAGCCATTCACAATCATAAACTACAGGTGGAGGAGGAAGAAAGGACAGGACGCAATCCAATGACTTCCTCAACAGTTATTATAACAAAAACAAAAACACATCACAGATCACACAACGAAAGCCATAAACAGGTTACATATAATATGCTAAATCTTGCAGAGCTGCAGACCAAACCCAGTACACACAACGAAAGCCATGGATGCTATGGCAACTGCCATGATAGCCTTTATTTTTGCAATCAGTGGAGGAATGTCAGGACGGAAGATACCGAGTATGAGCAAGGTTCCGCCGGAGATACTAGAGGAGAGCATTGCCAATATATATACCACTGCCATAAACTTCCCCACCCTACACTCCTCTCGAAGGCCGAATGCTCCCATGAGCATAGCGATGAAACCGGGAATGGAGATCCCAGTCTCCCAGATTCCTATCTTTAGCCCCGTTTTCAGAATTTGAGTAGGATCGTTTGTTGTTGCTGCACCAGTGTTATGAAAAACTGCTATCAATAAAATTGGCATAATGTTTACCTGAAGAATCGAAAATGATCAATAAAATTGGCATAATGTTTACCTGAAGAATCTAGGCGCGCGAAGCGGGGTTGAGCCCAAGCGCATCCTGAGGCGCGTGAAGTGGGGTTTCAAAGGCGCCCGCGTGACCAGGGCACCTCTGACGCCAGAATTCGAATTTTCAGGATCTGGCGGATTTCTGGGCGTCTTTTGAGATTTCTAAAGGCCAGGGGGGAGGCTATAAATGGAGGGGCCTCTCCCATTGTAAGGAACTAGGGAGATTCTTAACATTCTTTGATCTTCAAGTGTATAAAGAGAGTTTTTAGCCTTTAGCCTTCAAGAGTGTTTGGCCACCCTTTGTAACATTGTCTTCTCCCGGAAGATGTCGAATACCAAGCAAGGAAGGAACTTCATGCATTGACGCAGAAAGACACTATTAGAGAGTATGTACAATCCTTCACTTCCCTTATGTTTTGTATCTTCAACATGACAGATGAGGATCATCTCTTTTCCTTTCTTGCTAGCTAACGTCCATGGGTTGAGCAAGAATTGAGAAGACGAGAGGTAAAGGCACTAGTTTCAGCTTTATCTATGGCTGAAAAGTTAACCGAATATGAGAGAAGGAATGATTCGGCTAACAAAGTGTCTAAGGAGAATAATAATAGTAAAACAAATTTTAAGAAGAAGGAGAAAGGAGAGAAGAAGTCATGGGTCAAGGACGCCAAGGCTAGGCCGGAAGAGAAGAAAAGAGGGGACAAACAGAAAAAGAAGGTTCATTGTTTCATATGTGAGGGAGAGCACTATGCGAGGGATTGTCCTAAAAAGAGGTTCCTCAATGCTGCTCAAACTGAGACAGACAATGGAGGAATTGAGCCTAGGATGGGTTCTCTAACACTTCTCAATGCTGTTGTCCGTTCAAAGGAGGAGAAGACTATTCCACTTCCGGTAAGACCCTTAAGAGAACTTCTTTTGATCTCTCTAACACTTGTTAGATGTACTGTTAAAGCAATGGTGGACATTGGCGTCACCTACAACTTCCTTTCGGAGGAGGAGGCTATGCGCCTAAGGATACGAGGAGAGAAAGATGGGAGCAAAATGAAAGCTGTAAATTCTGCTGCTCCTGAAGTCCAAGGCATTGCCAAGAACGTCCCAGTGGAGATAGGCAAGTGGGTAGGATTTCTGAATTTTACTATTGTTGGCATAGATGATTTCAATGTGATTCTGGGAATGAAGTTTTTCACGGTTTGTAAGACTTTTGTAATGCCGCATGTTGGAGTAGTGGGGATTATGGACGAGCACAATCCTTATACTGTTTCTGAAGTTGAGAACAAAGATGTAACAAAAAACGACTTAATGCTATCAACCCTCCAGCTTAAGAAAGGTCTTAAACAGGGTTGTTCTACTTACATTACTTCTATTTGTGCTATAGAGCAAGATGAGGCCATGCCTACCCCTAAGGAGATACAAACCATTTTGCATGAGTATAGAGACACCATGCCTGAACAACTCCCAGCAAGGTTACCACCTAGGAGAGGGGTGGACCATCGCATAGAGCTTGAGCCTGGAGCAAGAAATCCAGCACAAGCACTATACCGGATGGCGCCCAAAGAGCTGAACGAACTGCGAAGACAACTTAGCGAGCTGCCAGACGCTGGGTTCATAAGGCCAAGCAAAACACCATATGGGGCCCCTATACTATTTCAGACTAAGAAGGATGGAAGTATGAGATTGTGCATCAATTATAGGACGCTCAACAAGGTAACCATAAAGAACAAGTACCCTATTCCCCTTATTGCAGATCTATTTGATCAGTTGAAAGAGGCGCGAGTTTTCTCCAAATTGGATTTACGAAGTGGTTATTGCCAAGTTCAGATTGCTGAAGGAGATGAAGGGAAGATTACTTGTGTAACAAGATATGGGGCTTACGAATTCATCAACTACAACGGAAGAAGACATACTTGAGCTTGCCAGATAGATAGCCAAGCAACAAGGCGCACAATAACTCCAGCAGCCGACCGAGACATAAGGCAACACGCCAACAGACACGCGGAGGCGGGTCAAAATGGGGTTGCAGCCAGCAGGCGCGCTGGCGGGTCGAAATGGGGTTGCAGCCAGCAGGCGGGGCAAAATGGGGTTGCGCGGGGCAAGGACTCCAAGCGCATGCGCGACCAGGACTCCAGGCGCATTCGCAGGTGCGCGAAGCGGGGTTGCGCCCAAGCGCATCCTGAGGCGCGCAAAGTGGGGTTTCAAAGGCACCCGCGTGACCAAGGCGTCTCTGACGCCAGAATTCAAATTTTCAGGATCTGGCGGATTTTTGGGCGTCTTTAGAAATTTCTACAGGCCAAGGGGGGGGGGGGGGGGGGGCTATAAATAGAGGGTATTTCCCATTGTAAGGAACTCGAGAGATTTTTAGCATTCTTTGCTCTTCAAGTGTATAAAGAGAGTTTTTAGCCTTTGGCCTTCAAGAGTGTTTGGCCATCCTTTGTAACATTGTCTTCTCAATACAAAGTTGGTTTTTCTCTTCCATATCTTTGGTCTTTCCGTTGTCCTTTTTGTCTGGTAATATCTAGTGTGGAGGTTGGTTGGAGGATCCGAGGCTCAAGGAGGCTGACTAGTTCTTGGGAATAGCTAGGCCGCATGAGGTAGATATTTCGTTTAGCTAGATGGACTTAGTCTAAATCTAACCGCGTGACACCGAAGTTCCCAAGATATTGGTCTTCCAACCTGTTTGCAATGCCACTTCGACAACACTGAGTGACAATTCCAACTTTTGTTTCACAGATAATTTCAAATTCTTGTAACCTGGATGGCGATATGTCATGGGACATAAAAGGATTTGCAGCTTCACCTTTGCTTTCTTGTATCTTTCCCATCTTTCCACCCTCTTACCTTCCAAAACTTTCTTGTTCACAAAATTCCATTGACATTTGTCTTTGGGGGTGAGTTGGATTTCATTATTGCTAATGTTGCGAATCTTCAAATCTGGTTGTCTGATCACCCGACCAATTGTTTCAGGCATATTAGGCTCCACAGCTAGTTTGAAAGGCTGAAAAATCTCACGGCTGTTAAATATTTGTACAACAATGCTGTTAGAAACTCATACTGTTTATGACAAAATATAGTTAGTGCATAACAAAATAAGACATTCTGACTTGAGTAGAAATGTCATGACTCATGAGGAACTTTTAACTATTCTAGAAGTTATGAAGTAAAAAATGAGCAATTGATCAAATCGATCATTTAATGCTATGCAATTAGGTGTAGAACTATACCAACAAGGCCCATCATTCGCTTTAATCAATCGACAGATATGATCCTTTCTTTCATGCGGTTTAGCTAGAGCCAATTTTTTTCACTAATTTCTATTTTAATTTTGTCTTTAAATTTCATGCTTTTAAAAAGAAAATCCATTAACTAAGAAAGAAAGTAACTTAGGTGTTGTTAGTGCACGCTGAGGGAAATTGAAAGTAAAATTGAATTCACTTTCACTACCAAAGTGTTAGTGTGCACTACTTAAAATAAGTGAAAGTGAATTACTTTTGTAATATACTTTCACTCTCTCTTACCTAAAACAAGTGAAAGTGAAATATGAGGCCTCACCCTCTGAATTCACTTTCACTCTCTCTCTCTCTCTCTTGATGCCCTAGTCTCCTGTTCTTTTGCATCATCTCGCTCTTTTTTTTCCCTCTCTTCATGTGCTTATACGCTCGTCGATTGAGTCTTGATTTAGGACAAAAATGGATAAGTGAAAATTATAAATGATTGCCCAACTATTTGCATCTATCACTATCCACAATCAACTTTTATTGCTATTGTCCTAGTTTAGTTGAAGTACACAACAAAAACTAGATACACACATTTCTTTTGTAAGGCCATAGATTCATATGAAATGGTTCAACTGTTAAATATCTCAGTGATGAATTTTACTTGTACTTTCACTGAAAATCTAAGTTTTGTGAGTGTTGAATTTGCTCAAGAAAGTAAAATGTAAATGATAATATGTAGGGGGCAACAATAGTCTTGTAAGAATGTGAAAAAAATGTATCATGTTATCTTCGTGGTTGAATAGACTCAACGGTTAATGGGATAAGGTAAATTTCTTGCTAAATAAATAAACAATTTTTTTACCTTGTGTGGATATTTTAAAAATTAGAATATATTATAAATGGCTCCTTATATTCATCTTTTTTTTTTTCTGAAATTTGTTTCAAATTGGTTGTAAGCTATCTTGTTTGCCTTCTATTTGGGCTGCTTTGGGTGTTTCTCTTTGACATACTTGTGGTCTAATAGAGGTGCTGATTTCAATGGCTTAGATGATTAGGTCTCCGGTTCAATGTTTCACATTGGATGTCAAATCTAGGACTAAAGAATTAGAGTGATGTTGGTGGTGGGAAGAGGAAGACCTTAAAGAATAAGACTTAGAGAAGGAATAACACCACTTGTTTATAATAAAAACCATGGATTGAAGCTCATGGACAATTTAGTTGCAAGCAAAGTGCTTAGAATTTGAGTGCATGCTCGAGTTGAGAGTTTTTGAAAAATTATAAAGTTTTTATATTTTAGTTATTGGAGTTATCACATAATGATAATTAGTCCTACATAGCCATGTTGCAAACGTTTCCATTCAGATTATGTTTCTAGATTATGAAAATAAATGTTGAACAATGCTAACCTGAGCTCACACAAGTATGATACTAGCAAAATGATCTCTTACTTAAATAGATTGCGCTACACATGAATATACTTGGCTATATGGGCCTATGCAACTAGGAGCCTAGCTAGAATTGCTCTATATAGGTATTTCATAGACCCGCCTGTATATGAGGAAGATCAATAGTGCTCCAAGATGGAACACCCTGGGGGCATTTATTTTTTTGTTGTAAACCTCATAACGGTTCATTTCCCAAAGACAAATCCATCATGTCTGCAAGGAAAAGGTGGATATATACTACATTTTCCAAATTGAAACCACCTTCTCCTAGCTTTGATTCAACTTTCTTGAGAATATGCTATATTATCTATAAAATAAATATTTTTATATCCAGACTTACTTAAACAAAAGTCAAACATCTATACCCATATATCCATCACAGACATGCAACCAGTTCCAACCATAAGGGATAAGCTAACCCAAAACTGAAGCTTTCCATTGTTAAAATTTTGCCATGTGTAACAATCCATAGGAATTGAATAATTTTTTAGGTGCTTGAGCCTCCTTAGCATTGCATTTTGGAATATGAGTGCCTGTATGTGGAGTTAGAAGATCATAATAGCTTGCAATTGAGAACCGATCTTTATAGCATGGACTTCAAATGGGGCAATTATCTCCTCTATAGAGAGGAAGGAAGAAGGATCAAAGAGCATGTAGTTTGCCCTAACTAAGCTATGTCATCTAAGAATTGTCATAGAATGTGTGATTGTAGAAGAACCATTGTTTTTTTTTCTTCTTCTTCAAAATGGAACCATTATTTCTTTCTAGCATAATGTCGTGATGTGTAACCCCCTCCTTAGCAGCCATATATTTCCCAACTCTACATAAAAGAATCTAGTTTCTCCTACATACTTTATCTTAGAGTTGTACTAGTTGGTTTACACACTAACACTTGCCCACTGTGCCCAATTATCTCTAAATTTTTGTTTAGCCACAATCGACTAAGTAACTACCCTCTTTCCATCATATCAAAAATATTTTAGTCCATATGAGAATGTTGCTCCTTGTTTTATTAGCATAAATAACTAGCTATTTCAGAATATGAGTGCTATCTAACTACCGACTGTGAAAGTTGATCAAAAACTTATGAAACAAGATATTGACGAGAAAGTGCGCTCAACTATAAATTTGTTTGAAAAGTGTCAAAAAAAAAAAAAAAATGAGGAAAAAATAGCTAAAAAAATATGGCATAATGAAACACAATGAGAAAAGTTGATTTGAATTTTATGTCATTGTATAAACATGAGACATATTCTTGAAAAAAAATTATGTTTGAAGTATGTGTATAGTATGTTATTTACATGATTGCAAGTGTTAACTAAATCGAATTTTTTGCTTTCAACTATGATTTTATAGAAATGTGATAATAGTAGTGTTACTCATTGTAGTTTTTTTATTGGTTACTTTAAGTATTTGGCCTTTTGTCTCACTAGTTTGAAAAATCGATGTTAATATTATTCAAGAAAAATGGATAATAGTGGAGGAGATAAAAAAAAAACATTTATATGGAGTCAAGACATGATTAATGTCGATATTTGTTTAGTAACTTTTTAAATATGTCGGCCCATACAAATACAAAACAATATCAATATAAGTCTATTTTGAACTATAATTGAAGTCGATAGATTAAAACATTGTTCTAACTTTCACTTCACTTAGTTGAATGTCCTTTGATAATGCACTGGATACTTGCATCATAATCAATAAATCCTGTACAACTTCTTTAATCCATAGTGAGCTTTGAACAACGTGTAGCCATCACCATCACTTTGGCGAGGTTTAGCAGCTGACTTCCCTATTCTTTTCTCTGTTCCAAAAGCATAACCTGACCCTGAAAAATTAACCTATATTACTTCATAGGACAGCCAACATGTATGATGAATTTCACCAATCCTAAAATTGCTCTCAAATTTGGTAGAGGAAGAGGATCATACCCGAATTCGTTCTGAATTTCTTGCAAGATTTGCTAGTGCCAGTGAAGATAATAACATCTCATGCTCATCTTTGTCTGAATTCAAGTTCTCCAATAGGCAGGGAGTTAGAACAGAAGTAGCCATTAATCCAATATCAGCATTTTTAAATGAGACAAGCGAGCTGCTAATCCATGCAACAGTCACTAAGCAAGAATGTGCCAAACATGGAATTCCATTGGCAATAGCATTCGAAAGACCTGCCAAGAACCTTCTCTTCCCGCTTGAAAGCAAGACAGTTGCAGCTTTCTGAATCCAACTTTCCATTTTGCTTTCCTCATCATCCTTTAAAAAGATAGTGTAAATACTATATCATTTTATGAAGGGAATCTCATTAATATATCTTTGTAGCAGAAAAGGATTCTCTGTACAGACTTACCAATCTTGTAGTTTTGTCCCAAACCATTTCTGCTTTCTCCAGGAGCCATGTTTCTACTAAAGCCTCCCCTGTATAAGAGAATTTTCCACCCAAGAGTGAGAGAGCTTTACTTAACTGTTCTTGAACTGTCGTGCTGTTTGAGTCACAATCCAGAGCTTTCACAATTGCGTCCATTGCCTCTTCTCGGAATAAACTGCTTCTTAAAGGGTCCCCCTGAAACATAACTGCTGGTCCATCATGTTCGTTCTCTGATAAAAATTGTGCATAGAAAAGCAAAAGAAACATACATGAAGATCGAGCTGTAATAAAATGGCTGCAACTAGTGGCTGTTGTTCAACTGGAGCCTGCTGAAGGTAGGACAGTAAGATATGCATTGGGTTCAAGCTTCCTTCATTCTTCAACTCTTTCAAGAACTTGTTGATCTCTGTTCTTCTGCTGAGTACAAATCTTATTAGTTATATTTTCTATGAGGAAAAGTCTATTAGATTTCTGGATGAGAAATGCTTATTAGTACTTACCTATTCAGGCAAAGGAGTTCTGTCAGTAAACATAGAGCAGAAGCACCAAATTTCCGTCGTTCATTTAGGAAAAGTTCAAGGAGAGAAGTCTTCTTTATATGCTTTGCAATGTAATTTCTACACTTCCCATCAGCTTGAATACAGGAAGACAAAAGTGAAAGTACTGTTTTCCTCTCATGGCTGCCTCCTACTTCAATCCTCTTAACGAGAAATTTTAAACCTCCAAGCATTATGACTAGTTTCACATTCTCCACATTTCTTTCTGCATCGAAACCTGTCATAAGTTGATCTAAGAAATAAAGCACAGCTGCTTGTGGACTACATCGAATTGTAAACATCGCCTGTAAGTCGTCTCCATACTCCAAAACCTTGAGAACCAGAGGAATCCAAATTGACAAGCACAACTGCTTAGCCTCTGGTTTCAATAAATATAAAAAGACTATGGTCTTTATAGAAACAGTAGATCTTTTTAACAATCTCATAAAAATTTCCAATTCTGCATCCAAATCAAGTATAACTTGTCTGTTGATGTCATTACGAACCACCATTTCTGCTAGAACCGAGATGATCAACTCTAGGATCTCATCGTCTTCGGAAGAAAATAACACCTCAAGAAGCCCCTCAATCACTGGTTTTTTCGATACCGCGGTTTCAACTACGGTATTTCCGTGAGTGTCCAACCAAGCTTTAGCAACAAACCTGACTGCTATTTCGCAGTCACTTAAGCTGTCAGAAGTGCAAATTACAGTAATTGAATCACCAAGACTAATGAAAGAGCGGGCCTCTGGTTTTCTTGTGCTCACTTTGTTCTCACTTGTGTCACGATGGAGGTGCAATTCAGATTCTGGCTTGCTGTGACAAGGGAAGAACTGGACGTAGTGGTGTCTATTAACTTCAGGTAATGCAGCAACTTTCAGCTCCTCGTATTTTTTAATAGGTGATCGGTTACCTCTCCTACGATCCATCTGCGTAGGCCGGAAAACACGGTTTCAAAGCCATGAAAGTAATTGCGATATATGGACAGAAAGTTTCTGCTTCTTCCCAACAAGTTACGGCAGAAGAACAGAATATGAAATTAGAATTTTTTTGAGAAATACTTACATGAACAAGGTCATTGTCCATTCTACGAGCTTCACATTCCATAGTGAACAAAGCTGCTCTTTCAGGAAGATAATGATCCTTTTCATAGCCATCTAGAAAGCCATCATCGTCTCTTTCACACACCACAGGGATTGATTGGAAGGAATTGCCAAAAACGTCTTGATATCTTCATAAATGGAGAAGTAGTGACAAACAAATCATTCACTATAACAGTTAACACTTGAAGGTTTACCAAAGCTCTGTCCAAAATTACAACATAGTTCAGATTTATCACTTACTGGTTTCTTCTGATGGAACCTCTAGAACTCGAAGACCCAGATAGATTCCATGAAAACTCATTACTTGGTCTTGTTGGCAAAGGTACAGAAGGAAAAGGAGGAGCTTGAACTCCAACTCGAAGCCATTCTTTGTAGTAAAGAGCAAACTTAGCGGTACCGATGTCCATTTGATCATTATAAACCTTATTCAAAATCGCCATCCTTCTGTCCAAACCACCAACACCTGAACTTGAAATGAACTCGATTTCTTTGTTGTACCAAACTTTGAGATGAAGCAAATGTGGCAGAAAAAAATGTTCCCAAAGATCAGGAAGCAGGGTTGTTCGTGCCAAAGAAGGTGAATCACAGAACACTTGAAGGAGGTGCTTCGCTGAGAGTCTTTCACTCTTTTCGAGTTTATAAACGATGGACAGATAGAGCTGGGCGCATGCTGAAAGGTGCGCATTGGGTATCCCAGATGAGAGAACATTCTTTGTTTGTGAAGAATTCAATGATGCAACTACGGTTAAGAGCCTTATGGAGTTCTTTAGTAGACTCAGTGTAGATTCTCGAGTCATTTGTGAACTTTCAGAGAATCTGTCTGTGTTATCCATACCCAACTCCATATTGGCGATTATCTCATCTTCTGAATCCTCACCGGCTAAGCATGATTTACAGACCTCTCGAATCCTATTCCTGAAGTCTACATCCTTCAGATATCGTCCAATGTAGCCTCCGAGAATCGATATCACTGCCCGAATTGCTACTTCATCAATGGCTGGCTCTGCTGCTTTGATGTCCAATGATACCTGCCTCTTAGAATTCGAAAAACCTGTCTTAGAAGCGACCCAGGATTCTCTGGGAAATGACTTCAGCGAAGAACCCTGTTGTCTGCATTCCTTCTCAGACCTTTGTTTAAACAGACCCACACTCTTACCGTCGCGGCAGATGTAAATTGGGAGAGAAAATGAATCTTCACGGATAAATTTTCCCTTCTGCCTCGTGGAATTTTTGGGATTCCAGCGCCGGAATCCTTCTTCATCGAGCAAGTCTTGCAGAGAGGCCATCGGTTGCAGATAGAATCAGATTCTGGAAAGGAATAAAGATGGAGCTGCGGATTCATTTTTCAGAAAGGGAGAGACAGAAAGAAACAAATTTCTTTTTGACAGAGGAAGATGAAAGAGAAAAAGAAAGCCTGGAACAAAACAGATACAGGGAAATGCTGACAAAGGAATGGACGAATTTCCCACTTCTTTTAACGGCTACTCTCTGAAAACAGAAGAGCCTTCTCTCTCTACGAAACAGATCACCAATACAACTACTCTGAACTGGGTGGTTAATGGTTTCAACCTTGAACTCGAATCCCAGAACTTGTTTTTAATCCTCATTCACAGAAGAAAACAAAAGAGAGAGAATAACAATCCGCTGAATACAGTTAAAACAGAAAAGACGGTCTTCCAGACAAGATTTTACTCATCTACGAAACACAACTCCACAGAATCACTTAGCTCATAATTTACTAGTGATTTTGCCTTTCTTTTTTCAGTTAAATAAAAAACTGGGTTCCACTCAATCAAGTCAAAAGAAAAAAATAAAAAAGCAGCAGTCTCAGAAGCATGTGAGGCAAATTTGAATGGTGGAATGTGGAGCAGAGAATAACAAAAGAAAGGAAGACAAAAGATTCATGCAGTTTCCTTTTATCTATTCTTATCTCTATCTGCTCCCACTTTTCAATGAACAAATGGCATCTTCTTCTCCACCAGTTTGCGTCTTGCTTCTGTCTTTCTCCATTACAGAATTACAGCCAATCATTCTGCTCAGATTCATCCCCACCAATCTCTTTCAAAGCTGAAACCTAGCTGTATTGGTTTAGATAAAATAGTAGAAAGAACAAGAAAGTGGGAGGGGGCAACCCTACATACAGAATGGCGCATTAATGGGGGGCCCTTCCACTTGGTTGATAAGGACTGTTCAAGTTCTTGCATTCAAGCCCCAATTTATATGTTAAGGTCTAGGATAATTTATTGCTTATAAGATTGTGGCCACTCTTGCCTCGACTCACAGGTGGACACAATCATTTGAAGGAAATCTCCGTGGGAGAAATGGAACCAATGATTATTCCAGACTTCCAAGGCTGAGACTTCCAGTTTTCAATTATTGGCAAGACTAGCGCCCTTAGTGGATGCAAGAAGCCTTCTTTCCTTGTTTGGTTTTATAATTTCATATTAGTTTGACCCTTTGGAGTGGAATTTCTTCATTTTGTCTTTGAAGGCTTATTAAACTTTTGACCCTAAGCCTTTGGAACTAAAAAGTCTATGACTCGGCCGGGTTAACCCGGACTTTTATGTATTGAAGTCAAGTGGGGTTAAGGGGTGGACTCACCTCTTAATTTAAATATATGTCCAGTGATTATTTAAAGAATAGATTCGGTAGTCACTAGGAATCGCCAGGGTCCCATGCTCGTAATGTTCCAAAGTCAAGTCGTTCAAGTCTGTTGATGGAACCATCCGTCTTTGACCCGGTGAGTTGACCCGTAATTCGGCCATGTTGACGTAGATTCGGGAAAGGAGTGAGTTGTGTATTCTATGTGACTGAGTTCCCTTGACTAAGCTCCATGATGACCCTGACCGGATTCAATTTTCAAGTCTGGGTCACCATAGTCAGTACTCAGTACCAGTGTTGTAAGAACAGGACCGCATCAACCAGATTGATCAGGAATTGAACCACGCCAAATTAGTTTAGTTGGACCCGTCTAATCATTTTCTTACAAAAAAATGGTGAAACTTTTTAACTAAAAAGAGGATTTTAAGCCATGGCCAACTACATAGAAATTTTTACTTTTTAAATTTTATTTTAGTATTTTTTATTAAATTTGGGTTCCTATCCTAAAGTGACTAGCAACTTAAGAAACCTTTTTTTCCGACTAATAAACTCAAAATATCTTTGTATCCACCTTACGTGTAAGCCCGCTTTCTTTTGTGGTTCTACAAGTGGATAATTTAAGTGGAAGCCCACATACTGAGTGGCTTGCTCTGATGCCATGTTAAATTCGGGTCAAAAACCTTATTCTAAAATGACTAACCACTGAGTAAATTTTTTTTCCAATTAATAGACTCAAGATCATGTGGGACGCCATTAATCCATGTGGGACTATTTTTTAACATTTTTTATTAAATAGAAGGACATAAATGTTTCTTAATAAATTATTTTATATTGGCAACATCCAAATAAAGTCCATGCTAGAAACAAGCTTCATGGATAAACCAAAAAAATACACATCAGAGGAAAGCCCCGTGAAGCTTCTCAGCCATTGAATTCACCGACCAAATCTAATTCATAATTTATTTATTATTTATTTTTTTTTCAATTTTAGATTTTTTTTTAATTTTCTCCTTTTTCTCCGACTTTGAATTTTTTTCAATTATCAAGCTAATTTCCATTGATTAAAACGGACGGCCTCGATTGTCTGATCTAAAACTCTTCTACTAAAATTTCTAATCGGGTCCTTATCCGGTCATGAAAACTCTTTGTCGGTTCCACCCGTTTGACGTCCATGATATCACGCGTTAAAGATCCATTTGCCGACCGAGGAGTCAAAAACCTGCAGTGGTCCCCTCCGCCACAGTTGTCGCGAAGACTTGGGTGGCCCGTTGACGCAACCTCCGCCGTCAGCAAACCCTAGCGACGAAGTCGATCACACCGGCGACGTCAGCACAAGACTTCAGCTGCTTTAACCGCAGGTAAGCCCAGAAAACTAAAGAAAGAAGAAAGAAAAGAAAAAAGAAATCGACGACTCCTCTTCTCTGATTCTGCTTTACTGTCGCCGCGAAGAATCGAGGAAATTCGGTTCGATTGGTGTGAAAACGTATACCTTCCTCCGGCTAAAAAGTTGTTCTTGCTTTGATTCCGCTTCCTGCTCTTGTCGGAAACCTTTTTTTTTTTTTTTCTCTCTCTCTCTCTCTTTCGACGGACTAGCTGTTCTCTCTGGTTCTTCTTTTTTTCTTTTTTGGGGGTAAGTTTGATGAGTTGGAGAGGGGACATTGATAGATCTGGGAGGAATTTGGAATTTGGAGTTTGAATGTGTTCTGTTTGGGCTGTGGATAAGTTTGAGAGCAACGAAGATTTTTACTGCTTGCTTATGTTATTTGATTGGGAACGAGTTTGATACGGAGGTCTGGTCTGTGAAATATACCATATTTGACAGATTTGGAATTCGATTGTTGATTTTGTGTTGTTAGTGTTTTTTTTTTTCCGCCGAATGTTTTTTAGCTATCAGGAGTTCAATCCCTTGACATAAGGAAGCCTGTGTTTTGACTCTAACTGGGGAATTCCGTAAAAGTTTCGTTTCTGATTTTCATCAAAATCCTTTGTGGATATCTTCGTGGTTTGAATTATACTGAACTCCCAAGTGTCTCCATTTACTTCGTGACCACTAGTCCGTTCTTCTAGAATTTCCTTGTAGTCAGCTTTTCAATGTTTCTCTTCATGGCTTGGAGCTGACTCTGGTGTGAAAACAATCTTTTTCGACTTCTTGATTTCGGAGTTTTATGTTCCTTGTCCGGGTTCCTTTTGTCGCTTCCATATCTCTGCTGCTTCCAAGTGTAAGTTTTAATTACTACTATCCTTTGGAGCAAATTAGACGGTAGAATAAGGTTAACTAATGGAAAATCTGCTTGAATCATCACCTGCTTTAAGTTTCACGTCGTCCTCCTACCTATCTAATGGTACCAGTAGCTGCAACATATCTGCCTCCAGTAGTCCTGAACCCGGGTCCAATATGGAAATAATCAGCCTGAGTAGACTCAGCTCTAATCTGGAGAAGCTCTTGCTTAATTCCGAATTTGACTGTACTGATGCGGTGATAATTGTTGAAGGAGTCTCGGTGGGTGTTCATAGATGTATTTTATCTGCTCGGAGTAAATTCTTCCACGAACTCTTTTCACGGGGGAATGGGTCATCTTCTCGTCAAGAACGAAGGCCCAAGTATGACATAAATGATTTGGTGCCTAACGGAAAGGTTGGATATGAGGCGTTCAAAATTTTCTTGAGTTATGTGTACACCGGCAAGCTAAAGTCATCACCACCTGAGGTTTCTACATGTGTTGATCCTGGATGTGCCCATGATGCATGCCGACCTGCTGTTATTTTTGCTGTGGAATTAATGTATGTGTCTTCAGTTTTCCAGATAGCAGAATTAGTTTCGCTTTTCCAGGTCAGTAATTTCTTTTGATTAGTTTCTTGCATGATATACTAGTTAGTAGCATAAAAAAAATGGTAATGTTTTATCAATACTGGACATTCAGGGATGGCTATAGTTATTTAGTAAGCAGTCTAAAACCGAAATTATGTCCACTCCTGTTATTTAACTCTCATGATTCAGAAGTTAAGGATCTATCTTACTAGAGTCTTTGTCATTGATCTATACATTCATTTCTACATCCATGGTTCTATATGACTGTGAGAGTTTTCAAGTAACTCCTCAAATACTAAATGGTACGCCAGTGAAGGAGTTGAATCCGGCCAATCTAGCGACATAAGCTTTCAGGAAGCTGACTCGCTACCTATCAGAAGAGAAAAAGGTAAAGAAAACTGACAGATTTTATCATTCTCCTTTCAGCGCCGACTTCTCAACTTTGTCGATAAGGCTCTTGTGGAAGATGTAATTCCAATTCTCCAGGTTGCCTATTACTGTAAACTAAGTCAGCTACTCAACCACTGTATCCAGAGAGTAGCACGGTCTGATCTTGATTCTGTTTCAATAGAGAAGGAGGTGCCACATGAAGCATCAGAAGAAATCAAAGCACTCCGTGTCAAATTTCAGCCAGATGAAGCTATGTCACCACCCATGGATCCTTTGTGTGAAAAACGGATTGGGAGAATTCTTAAGGCACTCGATTCAGATGATGTCGAACTTGTGAAGCTGCTTTTGTCTGAGTCAGACATAACATTAGATGATGCTAATGCTCTTCATTATGCTGCTGCCTACTGTGACTCCAAGATAGTGGCCGAGTTGCTTGAGCTTGATTTGGCCAACATAAATCTCAAGAATACAAGGGGCTATACTGCTCTTCATGTTGCCGCCATTAGAAGGGAGCCCACTGTAATTGTCTCACTTCTCAGTAAAGGGGCCTCTGTGTCTGAGATGACAGCTGATGGTCAATGTGCTGTCAGTATTTGTAGAAGACTAACAAGAGCAAAAGATTATTATGCCAAAACAGAGCACGGGCAGGAATCAAACAAAGACAGGGTATGTATTGATATATTAGAGAGGGAAATGAGGAGGAACCCTATGATAGGGGAGGAGTACATCTCCTCACCAATTATGGCAGATGATCTTCATATGAAACTATTGTACCTGGAAAACAGGGGTAAGAACCTATATTCATATATTTTCTTGCTTGAATGTTAATTGACACTCGATGGTGGTCAACCATGTCTCTCAACCATATATCCTATGATATACATTTTTGAACCTGTTGATCTCCTGTACATGTCTATTTGTATTCAAAGATGATGTGATGCAAAATGTTGTTTTAAAAGATGGTGCCTGTGCATCTTGGATCTTGTATTAGCATGCGGGATCCTTTTTTATTTTCCTTTTGTGCTGAAATCGTGTACGCTGATCAAGCTATCCTACTGCCAAAGAAAGGTATGAATGTACAGTTGAGCTGGATCAAAGATCCATTCTTAAAGATGTGATTGTCATCAGTTATAGGATGTTTTTTGTTCTGTAGAACATTCTAGGTTTGGATTGGTATTTGTTCTGTAGAACATCCTAGGTTTGGATTGGTATTTGTTCTGTAGAACATCCTAGATTTGGATTGGTATTTGTAAATCCACATTCATTATGGAATACTTGAACACTTGCATGCTAATATTGCTCTAATTTTTTAGTCTCTAATGCTAGCATTAAGTTTGAAATATGAACTGAACCTTCATATGTCTGCTGTTAGTTTCTTGCTTCATGATTAGTTGTTTTCAGTTTATCATCAATCATTGTTTCCACATAGATGTTGAGGAGCTTACAGCTCATGTTATCTTGTACCAGTGGCATTTGCCAGATTGCTCTTCCCCACTGAAGCTAAGGTAGCCATGAAAATAGCTCACGCAGAAGCAACATCCGAATTTGCTGGTCTTTCTGCATCAGATAACATCAATGGTACCTTAAGAGAGGTTGATTTGAATGAAACTCCGTCAGGGCATCACAAAAGGCTGCGATCAAGGATGGATGCTCTAATAAAAACAGGTATTTTTTTTTTATCTTTTTATTTACGTTGTCATTTTCTGATAGAGTATTTTACACTGAATTTCTCTACCTGTAAAAACAATGTTTTTTGTCATAGTGATTGCATGGTTTCACATCAATATCTATCTGTATCCGTGAATATGACAGTCTGTTTGGCTTTGGGTACCCGGGTTGACTTTATTCATGTAAACTGGCTGCATAAGACTGCTTGTTATCCTCAGATATATCTTTCCTGATGAGTAAAGGCTTTTTGTTCTGGATCTAGAGTCGTGATGAGATATCCATTACTCTTCTACCGAACAGGAATGATCACCTGACTTTCATGAAATCAAAATTTCATTCATATTCTGTAATTGACTCAAATGACTCTGCTCCTAATGAACTAGGTAATAGCAACCTCTTAAAATTCATTCAGTAAAACCAGATGGGAGCCATCTTATTGTATAGGTAACAGCATCCTCTTAAAATTCATTCAGGAAAACCAGATGCTGGCTATCTTATTGTGAGGGAAACATATCAAATGGACCAGCATAAATGGGTTTTCACGTTTATTGGCATGTGATGATCTATTGCTTAAAATCATGACAAATTGGGTCTTTTTTTCATTTGTTAATCACCTTCTGGTAGTTTCCTGCAAAATACATGGGCAGCTAATCTTCAAAGTTTTCATACATCAACCATTGAATTTCCCACCAATCAGTTTGGGTTGGCATGCTTTGACTTTAACACCTATATAAGCCTTATCCAAATCGTGGGTGTAGACTAGCTCACTAAGAAGTGACACTTTAGAAAGTGACTGGCAGAAGTAAGAATGCTGTGACGGATTTGTAGCAAAACTAAGCAGACAAATTTGGAAATGAATGTGTTGGAGAAAAATGAGGTGGGCTGCCCACAGTTAACAAAGCAAAAGTTGATTGAAATGGTTGGACTTTGTTTGGTAGAAACCTACTAGTGGGCCACTGCAAAGGGTTCTGTGAATATTGAACGATGCACTGTCAAGGAGTGGAGGAAGACAAAATACATATGGAAGAAGAGAGGAAACCCATCATATAAATGATAAATCCAAATGGAGGCAATGGGTTTTAATGGCTGCCTCAAACAAAGTTGGGACAACAACAATGCTGAGATAGGAGATATGATGATGATAGTATGGTATGAAACATGCTTTAACATCCAAGATGGATCCCAAAGGATGGAATCCATTGAATTTGGACAAAAATGAGTTAGCCAGTAAAGAAAGTGGGAAGGAATACAGAGAACTCACTTTTTCTTTATTTGGCCTAAATGAGAGAGTGAATAAATGATGTCACCTCACATTTCGACCTCTAATTTAAAATTAAAAAATTAACTGATGTTACTTTATCATGTACACACTGTATGCGCTTGAACAAGTGCTAAGAAACAACACATCCTCTATCAATGTAAGTCACTCTGAAATTGTTAAAGTTGGATCCAGGTCCATCCAAGATGACTAACTGAAGTTAGGGGGTCTTTTTCCAATTAATAATCATAGGATTCTCCTTAACATTAGTTATGTTAGATTATTCCTACTAACTTTATCCCTCATCTCAACACTTACACAAATAGACAACGGGCCTGAGATGTGGATAACACATATGACTAAAATAAAATGGGACGCAAACTGGGCCAAATAGAACAAACGGCTTGCTTGGATATCATGTTAAAGCTGGATCCAAGTCTATCCCAAAATAACTTGCCAAAGTTAGAAGGCCTTCTCTTAACTAATAACCATATGATTTTCTCTTGATACTAATATGTGTGGGATCGCTTTCACTAACAAAAATTAAATTTCACTTATCTGTGCTGATGTGATTTACTCTTGAGTGCACTAGCTTTTTTTATGATTAAATGCAGCATCTCTCTTTACAAAGGTGTTGCTAACCTCCAATTTTGCATGTTATGATTTGCAGTGTCAAGTTTTAATGTATGGATTTTGATCTTTACTATGCTTTGATCCTTTTGGATGTAGTTTCTTGGTTTACTAACCTCATTCGTTTTTGGAGTTATCTCAATTTCCTTGTGTCATTTTTTATTCTTATTCTGGTTATGGCTGCAGTGGGATTGGGTCGTAGGTATTTTCCCCACTGCTCCCAAGTACTAGACAAGTTCCTTGAAGACGATCTGCCGGATCTGTTCTACCTCCAGAGGGGCACTCCAGAAGAGCAGAAGGTCAAACGGCTAAGGTTTTGTGAGCTGAAAGATGAAGTCCATAAGGCCTTTACCAAGGACAAAGCTGTATCAACCACCCTATCAGGATTTTCTTCGTCATCATCATCTTCCACTTCTTTTAAGGAGGGTGTGAAACAGAAAGCTTCAAGAAAGTCATAACTATATCAACTATAACGTATCGATTACAAAGTGTACTTAAAAAGCCCAAATAGGTATGTAGAAAATTTTGTCTTTTATTTATTGTAATTTTTCTTGAGTGCTGTATGTTGTAGAGATTAACAACAACAAAATTTTTTTTGTAGTTCTCGTAAAATTTTCTTCTGTTAGTTCCAAATTTACCTTGTACTGTTGAGAAAAAAATGAAAAGAACGTATGTTACATGGAGTTGTCTGGCACCAAGGTATCTCCCTTTCTTAATTCCCAATTCAAATTTGCATGTTATAGAGATTTAATTGATTGTAGAATTGATTTTTCTGTTCCCTCTCCTGACCACACAAGGGGAGATCTTTTTTACTCTCCTCTGTTCTTTAAGGTAACTGTGGAAAGATCATCCAGGCTTCTCTATAATTTCGTTCTTTTAGTTTTCTTCATATTTTATTTTGTCCAGAATCTTAGATGAGCTCTGATTATTCCAGAGGCTTTCCAGTCTTCTTTTGCAACATTATTTGCTGATCATCTTCTCTTTAGTGTCCCTGGTATTATTTTAATGTATACTATACCAGAAGGATGAGATCAACATAACATGTCTAATCTATTCAAATATTAAAGGCAGAACAGGTTCTTGGAAATGTTGATCTGTGAGGGATTGAGTTGGAATGGCGGTTATATGAGCCATCCTGTTGATATTTGACTCACAAGAGTCAACTCGGTTTTAGAAGACGACGAGTCAACTAAGTTTTTTGTAAGTCCGAGTCGCAAAACCATGGTTAAATGAATCGGATCCTATCACATGTTTTACAGGACATGTTTAAGTAGTCAGAATTTCATTATTCAAAATCATTCTTTTCATTTATTTTTCATATGAACTTATTAATTACTTGTTTTTCTATCAATTTTTGCTATGAAATGAGTAATAAAAGAAGCAATTGCTTCAATATGGGTGTTGGGCTCCACTTCATTTAGGATTTTGAGACCATGAAAGGAGAATCTCAACTACTGGGTTGCTTTCAATGTACTAAGATTTAAGTGACGGCTTCAATTCATTCATGGTTTCAGTTTTATTTTTTGGTAAATAAAAAAATTCTTAATTTATTGAAGTTAGTTAATTAAAAAATCTTAAATAAATTATTTTCTAAATAATTAATAACCTTTTACAACTAGGCTTAGGTAAATTAAAAAAATGATTTAAATAATAAATTAAATTAAATAAATATTTTATTTAAACTTTTTTGGGTTTAAGCATGAACACTCCACTCCACCCACCAATGGAAAATAATTTTATCGCTTAATACATGAGATGGATGGCACGTGAACATCTCTTCTCTTCTATATCCAAGGAGAAATGTACCGAGTACAGTGTAATTAAGTACACGAGTAAGAATGCATGGAAAAATTAGCGAGGCTTTGTCTTTCTCTGTAAATCCTTTCTCTTTCTCGATCACCCATCGTCGGGTTTGGAACTTAGGATGGGAATTTGCGATTTTGTTTTTCTCGTCCTTCTTGCTTGCTAGTTCTTCTATAAGTCATGGATAGAATCGCATACCAATCCCTCCCACCAAGCAACTTCCACTCAAAGAGCAAGGTAACGGCGCCGTCCTGTTCGCCACTAATGTGATCTTCGCCTATTTCGCATCTTTTTAAGTTGCTAAACGTGAGGTGTTTGATTTGGGGATCGTGATTCCGTCACCTGGGTTGTTGCGTTTTTAGTTTCATTTGTTTAATGCCATAGGTTCCTTTTTTCTTGTTGGCTTCTGTTGTTTGCCGTTTTTGGGTGCCAGAATATGGTTTTCTTTTCGCAGCACTCGGTGTGTTTCTATTGGATGCTTTTAGGAGTTGATTGTTGGTTTCTGGGGGGAAGTGGTTGACTTGTCGGTTGTGGGCATCGACGTATTGGCTAGATTGAGTACCAGGGTGGTTCCTTCTGGGGTCTTTTTCTTCTGTTGATCATGATATTGTTTTTTTCACAATTTCCGGTTTGATCCTTTTTCTTTTTGTTATTGCTTCTTCTTGGTTGTTCTCTGAATTCCGTCATCTGATTATTATTGATTCATCTGAACAACAACTTGGTTTTTGTTGATTCTTACCTTCTTTCTTGTAACCTTTGCTGCCTCAAATCAATGTCTCGTATTTGTTATGATCATCTTTGATCTTTTCTTAATCAACTTGCAATTTGTTGTTTGATGTATGTCAGTTAATACCCTACCCTTTTTCTTGAAAGTACTCGGAAATAGGCGGAGGTGTGCTTGTGACAAAACTCTCTGTTTAGATTTCGATACCAGTATATAAGCTACTGGCGGAGAAAGCTCTTCAAGCTTCGTTCGTTCTGTTTCTCTCTTTGGGGACTGAAATTGTTTCTATCATTTTAAATTTATAAGGTACTTGATTGTTATTCTTTCAGAAGATCTCAATATTGAACTTGTTGCTTTAGCAATTTTTAAATTAGAATATAATGCCATATTTTTGGGACAAACAAATCTATTTATTATATTCTCAGTAGATGAATTGGAGCATTTCATGGTAATTTATTCACTCTAAAAAAATTGCATAATCTTCAGTTTAAGCTAATTAAATTCCCATGAGGAAGTTTTCTCTTGGTGTATTAGTGACCAGAGTGTTGTGTCATGTACTAAGTGAATATGAGTCTTCTGATTTTACTGGTTTTCTTCCCATATCGTGTTATCTAAGTACAACTTTCATCCCATTCTAGTATGTTGCATAATACATTATAGGGGAAATTTTGCCTCTGTTTGCAGTACAAATATGTTTCTTAGCAAACGGGCACATGTTGCCAAAGATTTTTGCTTTACATCCAATGCTCTGGTTCTTTATGAGGATTTCCCTGTCTAACATCCAAGACAAGTCTAATTATCTTCTTCTCCTTCTTATTCATATTCTTTGTGATTGTTCAAGTTAGATTGCAATACTTTCCTATTTAATGCTTAAATTATTACCTAATTGAAGTTTCCATGGGTCATTTTGGTTTGTGGTCTAAATCCTGCAGGTAGTGTTAGCCAAACTGTAGTAAGTTTGAACATTAACTGCTCTAACTGTATGGTATAAACTGAAGTAATAATTAATCAGTATGACTTGCTCCAAAAGGTCTTTAACTGGGCATTAAATGGCAGAAAGGCAACAAGTCTTTACAACTGATGTTTTAAGAGAATTTGAACTGAAATTTGATTTTACATGTATATCATTGGTTTATAAAGTTTACCAGATTGAATTGGAAGCTAGTTGCAACTACTTGGCTTTGAACTTGTTAATTGAGGACTAGCTTCATCTTGTATCAACTTTTATATTATTAATTTTTTATTTTTCCAAACTTCTTGTTTCCTTGCATTAGTTACATAACTTGTGAATTGCTCAAAGTCTCTGTCCATGAGGACCATTGCAAGACCAATATAATTACATATTAGAATTTAATTTAGAGTACTCAAGAGACATGTTTTGCTGCTTTTTTTTTCTGTTCTCACTTTTGGTAGTCTGCTATTTTTTTCCATTGTATCACAGAGTATGTCATGATGCAGGTACATCAGATCACAGTCATGGCCATGAAATCATATGGTAGCCAGGCTGAGGACCTTGTCAAGGACTACCTACTATCACCTCCTTTTATTCCCTACACATCCATTATATGTAGCATTTTCTTGTGCAAGATGGTATGTTCCTTCTGTTTTTACGGTTGCGTCCTCTTTCAGATTGTAATCTTCTTGCATGTCTTCTAGGTCGGCTTTCAGATTACAATCTATCACATAAATTATAAAACGTTTTACCCGATTTAAGTTTTCTAAAAGAATTTGTTGTAACTTTCTACCCATTAAAATCCAAAGGATGAAGACTCTTGCTTCAGTTAAAGGATTGGTGGGGAGATGAGAGAACTCTGAAATTGGACTAATTGTTGTTTTCAGAGCATTTAGGTAAATTAGTGAAACAGTTAGATGAATTTAGGGTGAAGGATATTAGTGTCTTCAATTAGTGAAGTTAACCAAAGGAAGGATGTCCTAATAGGCATATGGTGAGGCCAATTCGTGTTACAAAATGCAGCCTGCTATTTCAAATTTCATATTTCACTGTGTTGAGTGGGAAAAATCTCCCACCCACCCACACACTTACATTTACAAAAAAAATTCCGACATTGGAAAATGAGAAGTAAAGTTAACAGGTTATGAGGTTGAGCAATAGGCCTCTTAAGTGGCTAGTCATTTTGGAATGGAACCGGGCTCAACCCAAAAATTCAACATGGTATTAGAGCAGGTTGTGTGAGTGGGCCAAGACCAGTTTGTGCTCCCGAGGTTATCTGTGTATTTTGGGCTCCATGAGGTAGGAGTTTGGGTTGTGGGCTTCACGAGGTAGGAGTCTCTGTGTTGTGGGTCCCATGAGGTAGGATTTTGTGTGTTGTGGGCTCTATAACATAGGAGTTTGTGTGTTGTGGGCTCCATAGGAGTTTGTGGTACCCCATCAGAGGGTTTGTACTCACGTCTCAGGCCCATTATGTGTAAGCCTGGACATGAAGGGGAGTGTTGAGTGGGAAAAAGTCCCACATTGAAGAATGAGAAGAAAAGTTAATGGGTTATAAGGTTGAACCATGGGCCTCCTAAGTGGTTAGTTAATTTGGGATTCAACTCGGCTTAACCAAAAAATCCAACACACTGTTTTTGTTTTCCCCTCTCGGCTTAACCAAAAAATCCAACACACTGTTTTTGTTTTCCCCTCTCATGATTAAATTAATACTGTCAATATCGGCAAATCCTTTTCTTATTTGTTGGATTGGCTACAAGTATCACCCTCCTCCATTCTGCTGTATCATTTGCTACATCTGTTATATGGTCAACCTTCTTTAAGTCTTCCTCATCATTTTTATCGATGATGTTTTTTGTGCAATGCTTTCTAGTTGGTCCATCATTTACAAATTAATCCCATACAAGGTCAATGGAACTACATTCTTTGTATGGAGAAAGAGCTGAGAACCCGTCAGTTTCTTGTTACCTTGGTGATTATGATGTTGAAAAAGAATATAAGCTGGTGGATTGTTGCAAACTTCCAAGTATTTCTTTGTGATGATAATTTCATGGTATTATAGACAAAATGAGAAATGGATTTTATAACTTCATGATATTGTTCATAAAAGGAGGAATGGATTTCTTTTAAGACTTACATTTATCAATAATCAGAGGAAGGTTCAAACCATTTGTCTGAGAGTTAACTCACTATGGTCTTGTTGTTCATTCTTGTGAAACAACTGTTCATGCAAGTCAAAACTTTCTGACATCTGACATGTGAAGTATCTTAGTGTTTGTCAATCAAATGGTTTTAGCATTTTGAAAATAATTTTGGAAAGCTTCAAAACAACTGTTGTTGAGCTCATCTTCATCTAGAATACTACATTCACAAATTGTATGAAGCATAGATGAAATTGTACACTAATTTGGTCACAAAGTAGTGTACAAATTCTCCCTTTCCTAAATACCAAATTTTCATGTAATTTAGTCAAAATATATTTAGGAAAGGGAGAATAACACTTTTTGATGCTGATCAAAACAAAGTGATTTCATTTAGAGAAACTTATGTTGTGGCTCACCAGTCTCCTCCCTGTATTTTCTTTTGAACTAAGAAACTTATGCTGGTGACTCACCAATCTCCTCGTTGTATTTTCTTATGAACTTAATCTCTTCCTTATTTTATTGCCCTGGCAGGGTCTTATAATTTTTTTTATGGTTTTTCATATGGTGTTTTCCTTGTTTTCAATTCTTTTTGTTCTTTCTGCAGGCATATGATCTTACCCAGTTGTTCAGTTCCTTCTATTTCAAGAGCTATTCTGGGCTGAATAAAATTCAACGGATAGAATGGAATAACCGGTGAGTGGAGAATGTCCTTGAGGAACTTATCTTCTTTCTGTTTTTTTTGGATAGTAAAAACTTATCTTCTTTTTATTTGCTTGTGTCTCAATTCTCTTATTTTCTCTTTTTTTAAATGTTCTGTAGGGGTATATCCACTATTCATGCCATTTTCATCACAGTTACAGCTTTGTACTTAGTTTTCTTCTCTGACCTCTTCTCCGACAATAGATTAGCTGGACTTGTGACTTTTCGAAGGTCTGCTTTTTCTACTTTTGCATTGGGGGTAAGGTCTCTTTTCTTGTTTGAAGTCTTACAGAATACCCACTTCATGTATATTATATAAAGATTTTTTTTTGAAAAGCTATAAACATTTGGAATATAGAAAAAAGATTTGTTCCGATTCCTTATGTATAATTTGCCTGTACCAAGCTTTGACTCATAGGTCAGTGTAAATATTTAGGTCTTGTGCTACAGACGAGGTTTCAATTTTTGACAGGTCTCTGTGGGGTACTTTATTGCTGACCTTGGAATGATAATGTGGATGTACCCTTCTTTAGGTGGCATGGAATATGTGAGTATACTCTATTGCAATTCTTATATTCTGTTTTCTTCAAACTAGTTCTTTAACTATTTTATGGAATTTCTTTAGAGTTTTAAATTGGCTTCCCACCAAGTGCAAATGTTTTGTTTCAGATCATCCACCACTTTCTCTCTGTAATTGCTGTTGCATACTCCCTGTTTTCAGGGGAAGGGCAGCTGTACACATACATGGTTCTTATCTCTGAGACAACAACTCCTGGAATCAATTTGAGATGGTAATTAGAAATCATTTACTGTGTTACTCCTAAACTAGATTTTAATTTATATTTTTCCCTAATGTGTCACATCTATCTGTTTGCAAAGGTATCTTGACACTGCTGGAATGAAGAGATCCAAAGCATATGTTATGAATGGAATAGTTATATTTTTCACTTGGCTGGTAGGCGACCTGTTATTTTCTCTTTTTTTGTTCATTTAGCATTCTCTGTGTTATCTTAGGCTTAAAACTAAGGCTTAAAACATAGGCATCGAGTATAGAACAGTGACCTCATCTCAGAAGAAAATATGTATATGGAGCAGTGGTACTTGTATCTAAAGTGAGCCTTTGTTGTTAGTTGCTCAAGGGCAGTCTCGAACAACAGTTCCAAGGACCTTCCCGTGAATGAAATGCTCAACAGACTAGTTATTGTGCTAAGAGGCTTTGTGATTGACGAAAGTCAGCAGTACTAAGATACTTGGGTTTCTCCGTTGTATTAGAGTTTTGTTCTGCATGTATGGTGAACCGACCTCTGTGGTGCTGACTATGAACTTCAAAGTTCATACCAGTGTTCGATATGTCGTTCAGGCCCTATTAGACTTAATAGTCTTTGGGATCTGACACAGTAGCTGAGCCGATAGAGTGACATCTTGTGCCCGAAACATCTGCAGGTGACATAACATTCCCATTTGAAAGCTCATTTAGGCCGCCTGCTGCTGGAAATTTTGCAGCACAGGCTTTCCCTAGTTTAATGATTAAAATTTTTTACCAAATGAAAATTGAATCTTCTTTAGTAGTTAGATTACTTATCCAGCATTGATTATACGTTTCGACATCTGGTTATTAATGCTACTTGAGGAACCATCATCCATGATTAAAGTAACACACTTCTACTTTATGCAGATAGCTAGAGTTCTGTTGTTTGTGTACTTGTTCTACCACGTTTCTGTGCACTACAATCAGGTAAGACTCTAATATCTGCACTATCTTAACTCAGCTACTACATTTTTCTGTGCACCTGATTCATTTTATCACGTGTTGTTTTCATTTTTTCTTGGTTCATCAGGTTGAGCAGTTACACCCCTTTGGGTACTTCTTAGTGTTTGGGGTCCCCTCAGTGTTGACAATCATGAACTTGATGTGGTTTATGAAAATTGTGAAGGGATTAAAGAAGCAATTAGCAAAGAGGCAGTGAAGGGAAGGCCATTCTAATTCTATTTTATAGTATCCCTTTGTTGGAGGTGGTCTGTGTATTATTCTGGATTCTGTTCCTTAACATGCTACTGCCATGTTGTTTAGAAAACAGGAAAAGGGTGACAACTTGTGGGAAGAGAAGGCTGAGAGGTCTGTCTGGTTGAAATGGAAACTGTGGAAGTAAACTCTGAAGATTGTATCATTCACCCAAGGGATGTAATATGGATTGGAACTGCACACTTCACTTGTATCATAATGAGTAAAATCTTTTTTTTCTTTTGTTTTTTGTAACAAAAAAGAGTAAAATATGTTGCTCAGGCAAGTATTGTCCTTTTATTGGAGTTAATTTTCTCTCCCTATATTGTACATAGATTGGACCAGAAGAATGATTGAGTTTATCACCCGATTCTTCTTTTCTTGCTGGAATGGGTGGGGGGTGGTTCGGGGTTTTGGGTAATTATACCCGTTTATGAAAACGGAATGGAATCGGATAATACATATTCCATACCCGTTTACCACCAAATTCCTTTTTTCTCCAAAATAAAATTCTGCCTTTGTGGAACCAGTGCCAAAAGACTTAAACAAAGTGGGCCACCACATGTACGGCCCAAAGGCAAAAGGTGGGCTTTGTGAACAATAAGTTGACGCAAAAGCAGGAGGCTCATCCGTATATATTTGCATAGAATAAGTTAGTGCTCGAGATTCGAATGTGTCACATCTTAGTATCCGTGGAAGTACAGTGGGACCCAGTTGAACGGCTCGTGGGATTTGTTTTTTCTTTTGTTTTGGGTGGCCACGATCTTCTAGTGCCATTCACGTGATTATGTAGCAATTCCTAGGGATTTAATTATGTCTTGTGATGTTTTCATCTTATTAATTTTTTAAATGGCGTTTTTTTTTCATTTTTAAATTTTTAAAAAAATATAAGAAAATAAAAATTTTGTGTTTTATTATTTTTATTTTTATAGCTGTTTATAAGATTATTTAAAAATGAAATGAGGGATTGCTGAGGGTGCCCCTCATTACACTAATTTTTTTTTATCAGATTATCAAAAATAAAAATAAGATCTATTTTGCTAAAAAATTTGGATACCATTTAAGCTTATTAATGAGATTAATTTTATAAATAAAACTTTTTTTTCTCGACTCGAAAGGTTAATTCTCAAGATTAATCTTGTGGACCGGATATTAATTCTTATCCCCCTTCTATTATAAGAACTAAATAATTAGACTAATAGTAATTTCAAAGCTATCTTCCTTAAGTTAATTAAACCCTCCATCATATTTTTTATTTTTTTAATTTTTAATTAATTAATTATGAATTAATTAATAAATTTAAAATTTTCTACTTTTTAAGTAATGCCAGGCCACTGAGAAGCTCCAAAAATAGGCTTGCTTAATCACTTGAGCTCCCCATTTGGAAAAATCCACACGACTCAGCATGTGGCAGCACCCATAAATAATCAAAATCTGGTTGCTAGGTCATGTTCTTCACATCAGTTTTTCTTTTTTCTTTTTCTTTTTTTTCAATTTTAACATAATTTTATTCATGACTAAATTCTTGAAATATGGTAATCCAAATTCTTCATCATTCTCTTTTTTCAATCTTGAACATAAATTTCTTTCACTGAGTTTCTTCAAGGCCAACTTCATGAAAAATAGGAAAAATTAACTAAAAAATATTTATATTAAAATGGTTAAAATGGCATGCGCAATCATATTAACTGGAAAATTTATGCAAAGGAGGGCCTACCATTGAACTCTCTCTTGCTTTCCAGATGCCCTAGAAGCATTCAGATTTTCTACTAATGTAATGAAGAGACTCTTGTTCTTATCTCTCTCCCTTTTGGCTGCTTTTATCTCCAATCCCTTGTATCAAGGACCTCTGCTCTCTTCATGCAGAAATATTCCTTCAAAGTGGTCTCTCTCATCTTCCTACTCACAAACCACCAACTTCACAATCAATCACAGAGACTGAATATGTCTATAAATAGTCTTGCTTATGTTCTGATCAGCACCCAATCCCTCACTCTCTCTCTCTCTCTCAATCTCTCTCTCTGTGCTTCTGAAATGTTGTCTTCCTTGATGCTCATCTTCTCTCTTTTTCTGTTTCTGCTGTTCATCAGCTTCTCACATCCTTCCCATGCAAAACCCAGAGAGAGTCATGGCTCTCTGGTGTTGGGTCTCTCTCATTCTAGATCTTCGGTATCCTTTCTGGGTTCTAAGGTTTCAAAGCCACAAGAAGTATTGGACATGCAGGAGCCACTCAGGTCATACAGGGATGGGTACCTGATCTCTTTGAATCTGGGCACACCCCAGCAGGTCATTCAGGTTTATATGGACACCGGGAGTGACCTCACCTGGGTTCCTTGTGGCAGCTTTTCGTTTGATTGCATGGACTGTGATAACTTCAGAAACTACAAGCTGGCTGCCACTTACTCTCCTTCTTCATCATCTTCTTCCTTCAGAGACCTCTGTTCCAGCCCTTATTGTCTTGACGTCCACAGCTCTGATGACTCCTATGACCCATGCGCAGTGGCAGGATGCTCACTGGCCACCCTTGTAAAGGATACTTGCCCCAGGCCGTGTCCTCCGTTTTCATACACTTATGGTGCAGGAGGGTTGGTCATCGGGACTCTCACCAGGGACAGTATCAGGGTTCATGGCAGGAGCAGCCCTGGAGTCACCAGGGTGGTGTCAAATTTCTCGTTTGGTTGTGTGGCTGCTGCCTATAGGGAACCTGTTGGGATTGTTGGGTTTGGCAAGGGGCCCCTGTCTCTCCCTTCTCAACTGGGTTTCCTTCAAAAGGGCTTCTCCCATTGTTTCTTGGGATTCAAATTTTCTGGCAATCCCAACATAAGCAGTCCACTGATCATTGGCGATCTTGCCATCTTCTCCAAAGATTATTTGCAGTTCACTACCATGTTATCAAACCCCTTGTACCCAAACTCCTATTACATCGGCCTGGAGGGCATCACTGTGGGCAACAGCTCCGTTACTGTGCCACCAAGCTTAAGGTCATTCGATTCAGAAGGCAACGGTGGGATGCTCATCGACTCAGGCACCACGTACACTCATCTCCCTGATCCACTTTACTCGCAGCTCCTTTCGGTCATCGGATCTATGGCAAACTACCCTCGATCGACCGAACACGAGGCAAGAACTGGGTTTGATCTCTGCTACAGAGTTCCTTACCTAAACAGCTCATTCTCTGAGGACGATCTTCCTTCCATCTCTTTCCAGTTCCTGAACAATATGACCCTGACCTTACCCAAGGAGAATTATTTTTATCCCATCAATGCTCCAAGCAACTCCATTGTAATCAAGTGTTTTCTGTTTCAAAACATGGAAGATGGAGATTATGGGCCTGCAGGGATATTTGGGAGCTTCCAGCAGCAGAACGTGGAGGTCGTCTATGACTTGCAGAAAGAGAGGATTGGATTCCAACCCATGGACTGTGCTTCTGCTGCAGCTTCTCATGATCTTCCTGGCCACTAAGGTGAAGGAAGAGCTTTGGGTTTGCATGAAGGGGAAGCACTACAAGAAAATAAAGCAGAATTCAGTTATTCTAGTTGTGAGAGAATCAGAGATCATTGTACTTGAGTTGTGGGCTTGTTTCATTGATGGTTTTGGAATGTTTTATCAAATGAGTTGGACATATTCTGAGTGTTCAGCTTGTAAGGACCATAAGATGCTGGAATATTGTACCTTTAAGGCCTTTTTTTTTACATAGTTTGGGAGGATCATGTGTTTGATGAATCAGCTCTGGAATGTTTTCTTGTCTTTTAGACCCACTGAACTGTACTTCATTCTCTTCTCTAATCTCTGATAACTAATAGTTCAATGAGGACATGGAACTCCTTCAAAGAAACCAGTGTATTATTGGAATAAAATAATGTGCATGCATGTTAGGAAGCATTAAACAAACTGTGATGCCAATCTATTAATAAGATTAATGGTGGGTCGCTTCTGTTTCTTCTCAGCAAGTAAAAAATCATTTTTTAAACATAGATTGAGATTTTTATAAGCAATTGATATCATTTAAGTATGATTTGATCTGATTATGAAAATGGGTAAGTTGTAAATGGTGATTAGCTTTTAGAAATGCTGAAGAGATCAGCCAGATTAATGAACTGCTTGTTTGTTCTTCACTGGACATCTAATTGTTTTTTGTTCGATCATATGATTTGGTGGAAAATCATACATTCAGAACCCACTTCAGGTCCCTCCCTTTTCTCATTCCACACACTTAACGAAGTATATTTTATGTCAGATAGGACAGTAGTTTTTCATGGCTGACATAAGATGCCAGATTAATACAAGTCAGATATTCATTATTGATCTTGCACCGAATTGATGGAGCCAACGTTGATTTGTATCTTGTTCTTACAAGAAATCATCAGAAAATTGCAAGCAGAAAGCTTTTTATTATGGCCAGAATTGTACAGTCTTACTACCGTTTTTATTGCTCTAATATGAATCATAAAATTAATTAAAAACACAAGTAAAAAACTAGTCAATGTAAAATTTTCCAATTGAAAAATTTTCAATGAGAAGTAATTTCTCTATTTTTGCATCGTCTTATGAGATTTTTCATTCTTCTGGAGAGGCTGAAACAGTAGTATGAAAGCCTTTGGCACTGAAAACTGAAAACTATATCACCTTCTACAAGAAATAAAAAAAAAAAAGCAGGTCTTTTATTCTTATTCACATCAAATCTCTCCCCTCTCATCGATTAGTTCAAATTAGTTGAGCTTCTTCGTTTTTTTGTTTTTTTCTGTGCTGAGCTTGTTTCTTCTGACAAGCACGGTCCGACAGATCCCATTTCCATCGAGACGACGATTAAAAAACACAGAGAGAAAAAGAGAGAGACTTCTCGATCTTAGCTGATAATGATCAATTGACTGGCGAGGCATTGACGAATACCACTTTGATTAGATGGACGCAGAACCCTCAGTAATACAACTTGGAAACTTTTTATCGCTCCAGAGGTCCAAAAAGAAGGGGGTATAATCTTCGGGGATTCTCTATATAAAAGGTATTTGACTATAAACAACAAATTTGAGGCAGACACGATAGCTGCTGTGGGGGATTGATTCAATTGTCATTTGCAATACATGAAACATAAAAATCAAATTTTTTTCTTTTTTTTACTTTCTGAAAAGAAACAACTAAAGATCAAAAGCAGAGACATGCCGATGCCTGGAGAGGGAGATTTACTAAATAAGGGTGGCTGAAATGGCTAAGATGAAACTTATGAACAGCAAGATGCAGTGGTTCTTTCTGCACGTGTGTCTGTGAGAAGCATCGACGTTTTGTTGGCCGGCTTTGCTCTGGGTAGCCTCTTTGCTGCAGAGGAAGAGTCAGCAGATCCTCAATCAACAGTAAATGAAGATCCAAGTAAATATGCAAAAAACACTGAAGATCACAGCTTGCCAAAATCAAACCCTTTAAAGGCAGCAGGTAAATGGGGTTCCCCAGATAGACCATTATGCACAGCGATTGTACCTTACAATGAATGTCTAAATATGCAACTTTCACATCAACAGGCTAAACGCAGTCAACACTGACACTGTTCTCAACATTGTCATAGTTACCCCATATAGTAGAGAAGAGAGGAAAAGAAAAAAAATTACCCATCTCATAGAATATTTCATTGACATTTGTGGCAGCCTTGGCAGAAGTTTCCATGAAGAAAAGTCCATTCTCTTGGGCATATGTTTGCCCTTCCTGCAACAATCATACATATTCAGAAGACACAACTATACTCTCTTTTATCAAATAAAAAGTTTTAAGATCAACCAATCAGCAAAAGTTAAGGCATCCAAAAAAGGAGCCACGAATATTCCTATCCCCGCAGCTCACCTCTGGTGTCACTTGCCTTGCCTCTAATAAATCTGCTTTGTTTCCAGCAACTGCAATGACTGTACTCGAACAACCTTTCAAATAAACCCAGCATAATCAACATAAAGGGGAATTGATTATTTGCAACATAAATAACAAAAGAGCATAGAACTGTATAGGTTCATCAAAATACGTGATAATCATCTACTCAGAAAATTGTAGTTTCCTGTCCCATGATATCAATGTTGCCTAGCACTAAAGTTTTCTGATAAAAGCAAGGACTGACTAGTTTTAACATAAATATCATGGTCAGTTTAAATAGATTAATTCAGTTGTTAACTTTATGATCAACGAACAATGTTTCATTTATGTAAAAATATTAACACTAGCTGAAAAAGAAGCCTGACACTACCTTGTGCTTGAATTTCTTGAACCCATTTCTTTGCACGAGTAAATGAAGCCTGTAAGATAAGAAGATAAAAGTTTTACATGGAATAGAATGATAGGAAATAGTGCATAATCATAATAGAAAGCATAAGATGACAGGCCTTCCTGGATTAATGAAGAAGAACATCTAATCAGTTCTGTTAATTTTTACCATTAATTAACATGATACAATTTGTTTTTAGTGCTCTCAGAACAAAGTGAAGGTCCTTGAAATGGAGAAGCCTTGTCTGGTGAACAACATACAAATATCTTTCTTACATTAAACAGACTATATTTCCTTTTACATTTCTATAATAGTTCAAAATTACTAGATCAATCATGTCCTCCCAATGACTGAAGAGCGTATAATGTATAAATCAATGTCCTGATTATAATTTTTATCTAGAAAAGCTAATTAAATCTTGAAATTACATCTAGAGACAATGACATAATGGTTGAAATGCCAGCAATGATGTTAACTCCAGTCTTACCATCCAACCAAGAAATTCTTGCCAACTTATCATAAAATCAGAACACTTGGCAATAGATAAGACACAGCTAAATCATATTCACTAGCACGTTCAGTATAACATCCACAGAAGATAAAATTTATATTTAGATTTGTGGCGACTTGTATGCTTAGTACATCAAAACAAAGTCCTGATTACAGCACATGTCCAATATCCAACAACCTCCTGAACAGTGTAAGAATCAAACTGTCCATTATAAATAAGAATGAAGAAAAATACTCACAGAATTTGTTATATCATACACAATTATTGCAGCTCCAGCTCCTCTATAGTACATTGGTGCCAAGCTATGGTACCTCTCTTGTCCTGCTGTATCCCAAATCTCAAACTTCACAGTTTGATCATTGATAGCTAAGGTTTGTGTGAAAAAGGCAGCTCCTATGGTGGATTCCTATAGCACCAAAGCACAAGAATAATCACGGCCAAATAAAGACATGCCAAATCCTAAATTTCCAAGTCAATACTCTGCAGTCCGAGGAGACTACCAACCTGAAAATCAACAAACTGGCCTTTGACAAACCGCAAAACCAAGCTGGACTTTCCACTTCCCACATCTCCAAGAAGAACCTAAATTATCCAGTTAAAAAGGCATCAATATGTAGTTGACTGAGATATGATAATAAACCATTAAAATGGAGTACGCAAGTAACAATAATAAGCAAAAACTGAATGCATTTGATTAAGAAGTTAAACAAAAAAAATTCTAAAGAAGTAGCAATAGTCACTTGATAACTCTAGCTAATCCAAAAAGAAAAGAAAAAAACGCCTCGTACAACAAAAACCTCGAGGATGAAAGGAAATTTCCCGTGAAAAGATACACTCTGCTAAACAACGTGCTTCTCCAAAATTTTATAATTGTAGCACAAGGTCGTCGAAAAAGTGAGTTAGAACATAGAGAAGTTCATAAAGAAAACAACGCGGATCGGACTTTCAGAAACCGACAGGGAGAAGCTGCAAATTTTATACTGAAAGAATATATATCCAAAAAATTAACAAATTAAGTACTAATTAGTCATTAAAAATATATAAGAGAAATCATCACAAATCGAAACAGAAGAAAAAGAAAAATACAACGAAAAAATATATAAGACAAAACAAAATCCGTCTCAATGACCGGATTACAAAGCCAATAAAAATCACAAACGTACAAACTTTCAATGATCCAATCTAAACAAATATTCGTTCATAGCTCCAGCAGTCGCCAACAGAGAAAACAAAAACCTAAAATTTGGCATTATCAGAGGAGACCATAAGATCAATAAGTACACACCAATTTTGCGTTGAGATTCTTGTTTCCAGTAGCCGCCATTGATCAACTTCGATCGCCGCCAACTCGCTAACGAAGGCCTTCCAGTTTGCAAACGAGCAACTCTGAACAGCAAAAGAGACGGATATCTCTCTCGTATTTCAATTTTCAACGACACGTCTCCTCGCCGAGCTGCATGAATCGTGCGTCTTTCAGTATCCTTCTATGGTTTCTTTTTAAGTCCTACGTGGCGTTATCGTATGGGCTTCAACATCATTGGGCTTAATCTGAAATGGGCTTTCCTTTAAAAATATAAAAGGATCTCTTTTTAGGTGTCATAATTTTATACGTGACACTTGGTTAAATTCTTTATGTGGCCCAACAGAAATTCTTTATGTGGCCCAACAGAATTTGTTGGCGTAGACAATGGTCTTTGAAAATTCTCACATGCCCTTCATCTTCTTTGGGCTTTAATTAAAATGGGCCTCTACTTTAAAAGTAGAAAAGTCCAGTCTCTCAAGAATAATATATTAACTGGCGTCTGCGAGGAGCCACCGAAGAAGAGTTCTTCCCGCAACTGCCACCTCTGATTTCTCATATACCAAATGGCAGACACTTCGCGGATCTCTACCGAAGATCAAACCACGGAAGAACGGCGGCCGCTGCGTTCCTCAGCCCCTATCTGCCGCTCGTGCGATGGATCCACCGTCTGTCCGCCGCCAACTGCCGAGTCATGCCCACCGCCCGTTGATCGTCCTCTCAGAACTCCGGCCTTGAATGTTCCGCCGCCAAACACTGAATCCGTCATCCTCACACCGGTGCCTCAGCCGCTACCAGTGCCGCGTCTCTCCCCGCCCTTTTGCTTACAAGAACCCTCGAAACACATCTCTTCGCCGGACGATGCGCGCCGCTTCCTCTCCTCCCCATCCGGCGTTCATTTCCTCGGGTTTGTGGCCGCGCTCTCCCACTCCGTTCGTGGCCAGAAGCTCTCCGACCCGTGCTACACGTCATCGAGCGTCGCAGCCATTGTTGCTCTCCTCCAGACGCTTGTTGATTGGGTGGATGAGATCCCTCTGGCGCCGCAGACCTCCCGTTATGGCAATGTCGCCTATCGTACATGGCACGAGAGGCTGGGGAACTCGGCCGAGTCGCTCCATATGGGATTCCTCCTAGAAGAACTCGCACCCGCAACTGTCGAACTCGTCCCTTACTTTCTCGACAGCTTCGGTAATTCCTCTCGTATAGATTACGGTACTGGTCATGAGACCAATTTCGCCGCTTGGCTGTACTGCCTGGCTCGCCTCGGCCTTCTCAAGGAGGAGGACTACCATGCCGCGGTGGCTCGCATCTTCGTCAAGTACCTGGACTTGATGAGGAAGCTTCAAACTGTCTACTCTCTCGAGCCTGCCGGGTCTCATGGAGTGTGGGGACTGGATGATTGCCACTTCTTGCCCTTCATATTTGGGTCGGCCCAGCTGATCGATCACAAGTATATGAAGCCGAAATCGATACATAATCAGGACATTTTAGATAACTTCTCGGAGGAGTATTTGTATCTCTCGTGTGTGGCGTTTGTGAATAAGGTGAAGAAGGGCATCTTTGCAGAGCATTCTCCGATGCTGGATGACATAAGCGGCGTTCCCAATTGGACTAAAGTTAATAGCGGATTGCTGAAAATGTACAAGGTAGAGGTGTTACAGAAGGTGCCTATCATGCAACATTTTCTTTTTGGATCCATCATCAAATGGTACGCACATAAATTTATTTATTTATTTATTTATTTTTGCTTATTCTGATGATTTGAGATTTTGGTGTCTATCCTATTGAGTTCTGGTTGATAAGAAGATTAAAAGAAAAATTCTTTATTTCATGCCTCAAAAAGAAATTATCAGTATCTTTTCTTTATATATGATATTTATAATCGTTCCGAGTAATTTAAGCATGCCAACCCTATGAGTAACATCTCATTTCCTTAAAAGAAATGTTTAATGCACGTATTTGATTTTTTAATTGATCTATCAGCAAGTGGAGAATAGATGGAGCATTAGATAATGAAAATATGATAGCATGTTACAAGTTTGTCAGTTTTGATTCATTTTATTGGAACATAGAGCATGAATATAGTATTCAAAATAAATATGAGAGAATAATATTCTTAAACAAGTAAAATAAAAGGATGATCATCATGTTCATGAGAGCAATGAATTGTCAAGAGAAATCAATGTCCATGCAATTATCTCTGGAGGCCTGGTGTTATTCTTTCATGTTCACCCATATATTATAAATGTGCTATTAATTTATAGATGGAAACAAATAGATTTTGGCATCTGTAAATTTACGAACTTTCTGGAACAACAAATTTTTATATTGAACTGTAGCCCTAATAAACATGTGGTAAAATTTAATCATTTCTCTGTTAGTTATGGACCAGTACCTTTTCCCTTCTACAAGTTAAAATTTGGCGATAAGAATACTCTCTTTCCTTTCCATTATTATCTAATGACAGTATGCATCTTCTTTGAACCCAATGTTTCTTCTTTCACTTGATAGGCTTACTGTCTCCTGACAAGCCTTTTTTTAAAAAAAAAAAAAAAATTTAAACCAATGGTTGATACAAATGAGCTAATTATGTTGTGCATCATATAAATTACATGAAGAAAAAACAACAAAGTGTTCTTTATTAAGTACATCAAAGCTTAATTTACTTAATATGGAAATGTCAGACAATTTCAAAGTTCTATTTGCCAAGCTAAGGGGAAACTCTTAATTCTGGTCATTTCTTTTTTGACCCTTGGATCACATGTAAGATTTTATTGTGGATGACATATAATTGAACGGCCTTTTTTTTTGGATATCTTAGGAGAATGTTATCTATAGGTTGTGTGTAGCCCCCTGGAAGGAGAAGTGTGATAGCATTGCTCTCTATCTACCTAAAGAGAGCAGAGAAGAAGTGTGTTAGCTTTGCTCTCTATCTACCTAAAGAGACGATCTCTGCTTTTGAGGCATGAATGGTAAAATGACACAGTAAGAAGTGATTAATAATATGAAAAAAGTGTGATGGTCATTGGTAGAGCAAAAGCTTTGAGGCTAAAATGTTTCTTGAGAATTAGATCTCTAGTGCTCACTTGTCGTATTTTTGCTGAGGATCTGAAATTGTCCACGTCTCACTGTCTGCATCGTTGAAAAGTAACTTATCAAATGAAAGAAAAAAAAAGAGAAAGAAAGATTTGGTCACTTGCTTAAAAAAAAATTCTAGGTTTAGATCTCATCTAACTTTTGCTTGTAGCTAAGTTTTCGATTTTGTGTGATTCTAGATGCTAACAAAGGTAAAGCTGCAACTTCATTCAGTCATTTTAAAAGACATCAGTTCTATTATTCTTTTAAGTTTTTGCCAACATGAGGTTAACTTATGCACTTTCATGTTAAGCCTCCTCTATGCCATTGGAAATAATGTTACCGAAGGCAATCCCTTCATCACCTAGGGGACTGACCGAGCCCCAATGCCTAAGCTATTTTTGATTTGTGACATGCTTAGCTTATCACTTTATGATGTAACAAGCTATTCTTTTATGTTTTCAGTACTCAATATAAAATCCAACGGTGTATTTTTTTAAATTGACATCAAACTATATCATTTTCCTTTTTTCTTTTATACTTTTTTTTCTTTTCATTTCAATGGCATCATTTTCTTGTTTTCTTTTGTAGTTTTCTTTATTTTGTGCTCAATAATTTTTTCTTTCCATCTTTCTCTGGACTATAGGTTAGAGACTGAATCACTAAGGTGCCAAAGGTCTTGATGACTAAGGTGGTCAAACACATTTGTAAGATCTTTTGTCTCCCCCCAACTGTTGATTACTTACACACACTGTACTCAATACCCCCCAGTGAGACTTGAGCCCAAGACCTTGCACTAACAACCACCGCATGTGGCCATTGAGCCAAAGGCCCAATCCACTAGTAACACACTTGTCAGAATTTTGACCAGTGGTGTTGCAAAAAATGAGCAGAAACCAGCGTTGTGTTTAAATAGCATCTTCATGTGTATTATTAAGGAAAAGAGATAGGGGATATTATAACTTGTACACTTGTCTGCTCCAGTTTCTGTACATAAAAATCTGGTTTGTATATCTATAGTCCTGTTATTCACTGCAAGTTACTCTTGAATAGATAATTTAATGTCAGAATTAACCTCTTAAGGGAAAGTGATAAGAGGTATTATGACTTGTACACTTGTCTGCTCCATTTTGTGAACATAAATCCCTGGTTTGTATATCTTTCAGTCCTGTCACTCACAGTAAGTTACTCTTGAATAGATAATTTGATGTCAGAATTAACCTCTCTCTATGTGTTACTCATAACTAGATTTAATGATCATTGATTTTGCATTTTCTCAATCTCTCTTTTTGAATGATCATTTGTTATATTGTTTGTGTAGTTTTTCTACACTTCTGCAAAAACGAACCTTCAAGTATTGATCACTGGTGTTCAGAATCATGAATTTCGATCTGAAAATCAAGTTGAGTCAACCCTGAGGCTTGATTGGTCATTGATCGAATTAAAAATGTCAATATTTTGTGATGTATACATTTGACACTACTAAAGTAACTAATGTTCCGAAAATCTTCTTTAAGTCTGCTATTTTCACTTGTGAAATATCCAACCTTATCTGCACTATGCCAGACATCAGAACATTGCTTACCAACATTTAAGACAGATTGTTTCTCTTTCTGGTTTAGGGATTTTGCCATATCTATTGATGATTCCTTCTTAGTGCTTAGAAAGCAAAGATTGAATGTTGTCTCAAGTTGATGGACCTGACTTTGAACCATCGTGCATCTTCATTTTAACCCAGATATGGGCACTTTGCCTTGAGTCTACAAAGATACTCTGTATCAAATAATGGTAGAAGGTAATCTAGTGTTCTTAACAAGACAGATCCAATACGGACTTTTCCAAGTGGTAAGTGTAAATATATACTCTTGTCTATCAATGCCAAAAGTTTATAATGTAAATTCAGTAAGGTAGATCTGTGGACTTGCAAATCAGACTATTAAATGTTTGCATGTGGATTCTAATATGTCAGAATTTTTTTAATAGTGTTTATATGTAAACCTATTGGTGCCCAACAATATTTTACATTTTATTCTTTATGCTATAATTTCAAATCTGCCACCCAATCTTTAGTAATGGGCACCGGGGATCATCGATTATATATTTTTCCATTCTTCTGGCCAGGCACTGGGGGATCGTCGGTTATATATTTTGGTATTCTTTTGGCCCTCAAATACATCAAAACTGATCTGGACCAGTTTACATAATTTGATCCATTCAACCGGATCGTAATTATCTAAATAGACTGAGAAGATTTCACATCTGAGCTTTTAGCAGTCCTCTGGACAGCAACCCATGTGCTGGAATCAGCCATTAAATATCACCAAACACCACAATTCAGTATACTAGAGCGTCAATTAACCAAAGGGAAACACTTTTCCCAAATTTCTATGTTTGTGCAGTCAAGTAGGCCCCACACTAAATTCAATTAGGGCAATGCAACACCCAATTCACTCAATTTTGAACCAATAGTGATCAATTTCAGCAATTGAGACTATAAATCGATGAAAGAATGACCTAATTGCAAGAAACCAGGATGATGCATGCTATATGGATGATGACGCTGACAGATTTAAGAAATTTCCTTAGATTGGGATCATCATACACGTCTAAATCCCAACAATCAATCAAATAGAAGCAGTAATCATTAGCCAATAGACTAAGATAGGCAGAAAAGGGGGAAAATTGGAATTTTTACCCTACTAGTCCGGAAATCTGGGAAAAACCTTCAAACAGATTGTTGAAAATGGAGAGAAGATTCACAAAATCGAAAGAAACCTGCCCAAGACTTGCATTATTGTTCTGATACCATGAAAATATATGATTTGGGGAGAAAATAGAAGAGGAAAATAGGAGCAGTTTTTGGGCCTTGGAATCCAAGCTAGAAAGGACCGTCCAGCTTCTTTTTAATCAAGGTGTAAGTGAAAAATTACAAAAAGACAAAAATACCCATCAATACTCAAAATTACATATCTCCTAAAATACATGTGTAAATTGAATGAAAATTTAGTTAGAGATAAAATAAGACACTCTCTATCTAATAGGCATACTACAAGAGAAAAATGTAATGTGGAAAACATGGGAAATGACTAAAATACCCTTAGACTTGTATTCTAACAAAGAATTCTTATGAGAAACCAATTTGGTAAATTTTGTGACAGGTATTCTTTATGATTCCATATCAATTCTAGCATCTGTTTTCAATCCCAACTTTTGACTCTTAGATGTTAGTTAGATATAGAAAGTAAATGAAGATATTGTCATTAATTAACTGACAACTGGTAATACAGTGGCACACATCACACACCATAACTCAAATTACTGTTTGTTACCCATAGTGATTTTTCTTTCTTAAATTTTTTCAGCACAATGATATTGTATTTCTTACCATTCAAAGGGAACGTGATATTGTGGTCTTTTCAGCTTGTTTCCAGCCTACATTGAACATATACTTGTTACGTCTATATATTATATACTAACAACATGTACCCTGCTTTTTTGGTAGGGAATGAGTTAAAGATGCATGCTTATATTTTCTGTGGTACAAGGGTAAAGCTCAACTTGCATTGGTTGCATGGACGAATAGTCCACATTCTTCAATGTATTTGTACACTGGTTTAGTCATACATGTTCCTGAGAACTCTTACTTTGATCGAATTACTATTTGTTGAAGAATTGATTCACAAAATTTATCCTTGTAGTGCTGCTCATAGCACCTTTTACATCCTCTGCTAAAATTAAAGTTCCTGTATGATAGCTGCTGTCATTCATCATTTTGAAATCACCCCAGTTACCACCCTCTCCATCAGATATGAAGTAGGATATAACTTAGTGTATTTTGTGAGATTGGTAATTTTCTGGAAAAACTGTTTTAGGCACTGCTTTGAAACAATGCAAAAGAAATGGTGCTTCAAGTAGTTTCCAAATTATTGAACAGATGAAATGGTGAAGCAAGTGGGGCATGTGGATGAGCAGAACCTGCGCTTCATATTTGACTTTGAAAAAGAAGGCTCAACTCTTGATGATAAATGCCAGCAATTATGCTGTTAAATGGATAGAGTCTCAATCTTCTATTGCCTATCTATTTAGGTCTTGCAGGTTTGTGGTCCTATTGTAGCATCTCCAACCCCATGTGTCTGTCATAAATGTTGGATGTATAAGCTAGTATCTTTGAAGTTTCTGGCTGTTTTTGGATAGATTAGACAAATGGGAGTGGGGAAGGTGTGCAGAGGAAGTGTCTTCAGCATGGTATCATGAGGTTTTCTCCTTTCCCTGCAGATTGGATGTGATAGCTATGTGGCTCATTCAGGGTACGTTTCATGCCAGATACTCCCAGTTTTAATAACATGTGGTCTATCTCCAGGATTCTGATAAATGTTTGCAAGAATAGAAGGAAACAGCCTAAGCTACTGTTTCTGATGCGGTGGACAGGCCTTGGCATGAGCAGAAAAGCTGTGTTGCCTTCAATGACTTACGTCACTCTATTAAATGAAAGTAGTTGTTGGTGCAGCTTGAAGATGGTCTACATTCTCTTCCTTCGTACCCCTCCGTCTACCTGCATTACTGGATCAGGTCCCAACTGCTTGGGAGGTAAGGATGACCAAGGGGAGGGGAGGGGGAGGGGACCGTACTTTCATCTGTGAACGACCTCCTTCCATGCAGGAAAGTAACTTTTAATCCCTGGGGGAGAGAAGGGGTAGCCCGTCCTTCCTCTGCCACCCCACCCAACTCCATAACCTTGCAAGTCCCTCTGCATAGAGAGGCCCATATACTGCCCGGAGGGAGAGCGAGGGATCTTGTTCCCTTCCAAGGGTACCAAATGGGGAGGGGGTACCTCAGGGAGAGGCATTTTCTTTCACCTGAGCTAGTGGAAGGTATCATCCATGAGCCAAAACAAGGGAAAACGTTCTCCTCTCCTTGTAAGAGGAAACCTGCCTTCGTCTCCCCTGGAAGTACAAGTAAATTATCTTAGATTCCACATTCATTAGAATATTCAAAAACTAATCCTCAAATGTTATAGACGTACTCGTCAGCTCCTTTTATTTAACTTGCCCCAGCTTCGATTTAGATAATACAATAGCTAAAATAATCACGATCAATCTTATAAATGAAAATAAATTATTAGTTCGTCTATTGATTATCATAAGATACAGAAGAAGATTTAGCCCCCCAAAAAAGAAAGTAAGAAAATTAATTATTAATGATTTATATCAATGGTAGAAAAAACACCCAGTGCTGAAGGGTTATGGCCTTCGCCTTCCTCATCAATTTGGACCTGTTTGATTTTTTTCTGAAACCAAAGCAAAGATTGAATTCGCAAGCTGGTTCATAGCACCGGTGAGTCCACTTATGGCTTGAAGGTTGATCTCAGCTTTTGATTCTTCAATCTTCAGCTTTCTCTCTTCGAAACTCATAAGTTCTCTATGTCTCTTCTCTTCCTTCTCTTCACACTTTAGCAGAGCCTTCTCTATGATGGAAGCACTCTTACAGATTGCTGAGCAGAGCTCATATGTGGTGTCGGAGCTGGTGCTGGTCTCCCTTCTTCTTCTCTTCGTGGGGGAGCTCGAAAACTCGCTTCCATCAGAATCTGAGCTTTCAGCACCTCTCCAACATAAAATATAGAATCAAACGAATCAATGCTAGCAGTAGCAAAGGTGCAAGATATATAACATGACAAAGAGAGAAAGAGTTAAAAAAGGAATCAAAAGCAGCATGAGAAAGCTCAGTCAACTGTTACTTTTCCCTAGAAGGAACCGATTAAAGAAGTAAGGCAGACAGGGGAAACAGGAAGGGACTCAGACAACATAGTGGGTAAACCGAAGAAAAGCAGACCAATAAAAACAAGGAGTAAAAAGGGTCTGTGGACTGTGGCGAAAGCAGACGGATAAAAGGAAGAGCACTGTAAATATTTAAAATGAGAGAAGAAAAGGCTGCAGATAGGGGCAAATGAAAGCCATTGGTAAGTGTAAAGCTGGGGAGAAAGATTGGATTACAGTGGAAGGAAAAAGAAGACGAAGATGCCACCCATCACCTCGACAAAGAATGGGCAACAGTAACCAAAAGACGAACCAATTCTGAAGGAAAGATTAATGAAGAAGCCAAAAAGGAGAGATCCATTTTGGTGTCATACTTGGATACACTTGAAGGAAAAGGAGGACAAAAACGACATAGACTTAAGCATTCTCTGAGAGATTTGAGTAACAGTATAAAAAAAAATTTAAGGAACCAACAAACAGTACCACAAGATAAAGAATTCTACCTATGAAAATAATGAAGAAATCAGAGAAACAATCCAACTGATTAAACTTATTCGCTTGGATATATATATATATACACATATTCAGTCCATGAACTCGGCTGTTCGTGACAATGGATTATTGAAATCAAAGAAAACATCCCAAGTCAATGGAACACTTTCCAGTCTGCCATGTTCCACTGAACCTCCAATGAAAAAAATTAGTAACATTGTAATAGTAAATAAGAAAGAGAGTACCTAATGAAGGCAAAGCTTGGGCAGTTGCAAGGGGGACCTGCATGACAGGTGGTGAGGGGCAAGGGGAAAGAAGAAGACTTGGATTTGATATGTGTTGCTGCAAACTGGGAGCAACTGAAGATGATGGAATGCTGCTACGCATGCGGGTTCCTACTTCACGTTCCTTGTTAACAGCAAGACCCGTGGGGGCTCTCTGGGCGCCTCTCCTCTCCACGACCTCAATCAGAGCTTCAAATATCTGAGGGAAGAGATTCGTGGGCAGATTTCTCTCCTTCCTCTCATGCTTCTCCATCTTCCAGTAAGAGACTCCTCCTCCCTCACTCACCCTCCTCTCGTATTCCCTGACCTTCTTGTAATCCCTCATGAGGTTATCCCACTTGTCATTGCATTGATTTTGGCTCCTGAAGCATCCATTTTTCCAACAGTAATCCTCCACCCATTTCCATCTCTGCTCTGCTGGTCTGCTCCTCCCCTCTCTCTCAGTCCCTCTGTTCAGTCTCCTGTCATCATCCATCTTCTTTGCACTGATCAAAACAAGAGTCTCATGAAGGGTCCAATTCCCTTTTCTGTACTCTCTCTCTAGGCTCCTCTCCCCTCCCACTCCTAACACCGTATCCGGATTGCTTTGCTCAGCCATGGGAAACTTCATGAAAAGGGTAACGGGGAAGTGAACAGTGAAGAAAGAAGAAAGGTATGATGGTCTTTGTCTCTCTCACCTTGATCCTTCTCTAGTTCAAAACTTCCCGTCTCCCAGCTGCAATTTCCTGAAAACGACCGACTCATTCTGAGACGGGACAAGAGGTTCCAGGATTGTAAAGTCGATCGGCATGGAAGAGCTGAAGCGTGTCTCTTCCATGAGACAGCATACATGAAATAATACAACAGACGGGCTCTTCTTTATCCTTCTTTACTTGTCTTTCTATTTTGTTGCTTTCCTTCTCGTTTCCTATGAATCCACTGATATGACCTGGGTCCCCAAGAAAAAGCTTTCAAAAAACACCAAGCTCCAAACCTTCAAACTGTGGCTGAGACATATTACCTCCAGGAAGAAGAAGCAAAGCGGCACGAGGGAGAGGGAGGTAGTGAACATCATCAGCTTGTAGAAAACAAGCCCCCATTATAAGAAAACGCCAACCAAATCCATTCAAACTGACAGTTTCGACAAACCCCAAAAATCTCATGGAGTGACAGCACTCAACAAGAGAATCACTGATCACAGAGCAAGAAAAAGAGTGAAAGAGTGCGGCTTTGCTCTCTGAGACCTGATAAAAAACAGACCCATGAAAGAAATGCTTAAAAGGGAAGAAAGGAAGAATAGCGACTAAGTACCGTAATCATTTGCTTAAGTCTTCCATTATTTTACTTTCTAGGAATCTCTGCTCAGTTTCAAACATCAACTCAGAAACCTTTCTGAAAGTCGCATGAGGATCCGCCATGATTTTGCCCACGTCAATGGTCCCCTCCGCTCATGTGGGCCACTCTCTTCCATTAATTATCAGCCGTGGGATCATTAACCTATTAGCCTCCTGACCGAGATATCAAATCTCGATCACGTGGCCCACACATCATTAGCTCATCTTTCCACGCACATGAGAAGCACAAGAGGGGTTTCCTTCCATTATCGGCTAACGGAGCGTCTTACTGGCTTCTAACTTTACGACAATGACAGGGTAAGCAGTCGGAGATGTTCCATCCATCAACGTGACCAACGCCACGTCAACCACTGGAGCTCTGCCATTTTTCATATCTCGCCAGCTCGGCGTACGAACCGAAAAACGGTTTGACGAGTGTTTGACCGGGGCGAGCCACGATACGTCGCTTTCTGGTATCGGATTGTTTTTTTTCCCCTGGTCGCTAGCCTGCGCCTCTTCCCTGGAACTCGAGTTCTCGAGTTCAAAAGGAGGGTGGGGAGCGGGTTTTGTCATTTCGTCATAACTGAGCTGTCATCGTCGATCATTTATGTGACCCCAGACGCGGCGGTTTCGGTGGTCCCCTGCTGAATCTCTCGACCAGGCAAATTGGTATTCTTGATTTCTTCCGCGTTTGGGCCAACTCATAGGCGATCGCTGAAAAGATAGAATTGATCCAATGGTTGATGTCTCCTACTTTGGTGCGACAGTAGGCCCGGAATTGGTCAAATCCTTGACCATTTTCTTACAGGAGTCTGAATTATTGAAGTCAAATTAAATAAAATAAATAAATAAATATAACAATAAAGATAAAACTTATTATAAATACAAATTTTACAGAAAAAATATATATTTAATTTACATTAATATATGCTTTAATAATTTAAGTTATAATTTATTGTGTTAATTTTATTTTTTTATATAAAAAATGTAAGTGTTAATAGTCCAAGCAACTTAAATTGTTATTCAATGGATTATTAAAAAAAGGATTTTAGTTTAAATTTTATTTATTATTAATATTATACAATATTTATATTTATATTTATATTTTTTATTTTATTTTTAATTACTTATATTTCATTCTTGTAAATGTCATAAATTTATAAAGGGCTAAAAAAGAATCAGCCAAGGTCCATGAAAAGTGCCCTTAACGGCCCACGGACCATCTGTGCAAGTCCAGAATAGCAAGTCCCAGATCCAAAACGGAAAGGCGGAGAGCTCAGAAAGTAAACTTGACCGGACAGCCGGAGACGTGGCAGACGTCTCAACCGAAAGTCGCATAAAACCTATCTGCCCCCAAAACCCCTGCTCCGGACTCCTGCCAGCTGCGAAGACATCTTCGTCTTCCTTTCATATCCGATCCTCGATTCCTGGATCGATGGCCTCTAATGGAGCTGCTATGGTATTCTTTTGCTCTCACTTTTATCAGCTCTCTATATCTGAATTTGGATGGATGCTCTCGCTGAGTTTCTTTTGAGGATTTTTAATTGTGTTATTTATTTGGATATCTTGTCTAGGTAGAATGCTTTAATTTTAGGCGGGAAAGATACTGCTTCGTTTTTCTCATTTTAATTGATCGTTCTCCACTCAGTCCGAACAGCTCTCTATGTTAGAATTTGGATGGATCCTCTCGCTGAGTTTCTGTAGAAGATTTTATAATTGTGTTCTTTGTTCAGTGTAGGTTAAAAATGCTTTAATTTTAGAAGGGAAATATACTGATTCGTTTTCCTCATTTTAATTAATCGTCCGGCAGAGTCTGGGGGACACGGAGAACAGTCTGGAGAAAATAAAGAGGCAGCTGGCGGCGGGATGCGGAAGGAATCTATTGCAGGGCCCGCTTCTTAAACGATCGGAAACGGTACGTATTTTTTCATTTTTCATGTCTAAGTAGTGAGTTAGTGAAGATATTTATAATTTTGTGATAGTTAGGTGCTTTAGATGGAGGTTGGAATATATAATTTGTTCTCTTTTAAAGAGTCCATGCCTAGGCAGATCATGTCCCCGACGAATTTAGTGAATCGAGATGGATTTTTATGCCGGACCCTTTTTCTCTTTCTTTCTCTACAAAAAAATAGAATTTGTCATATAATTTTATTTTAGGAATGCTTAAAATTTCCTCACTCGTTGCTAGCTCCAAAGGCATTTTATTTTCAATTTGATGATGCATCTAATCCGTAGAGCATGGTCTAGATGAATGAAACAGTACACGAGCAACATAAAGTGCCTGAATGAGAAACTATGCTTGAAATTTATTCGTGACATCTACCTTGTTTGTTGCATAGATTTTGACAGAAAAGCAAATTTCTGTGACGGACAAAGTCTTTGTTTTTCTTGTTTCACTGTTTGTCTTCTATATGTACAAAAGAACACTTCTTTAATTTGATCAAATTTTCATGTCTCTATAAACTACCCATGACTACTCAAGATGGTTTTGTTAGTACTCTTTCAGATTATCCACTCGTGGTGCATCCATTAATATGAAAAGACATTGTGGCTGTCCATTTTTACTGTCTGACATTTCTTATTGCTGATTTATTATTCCAAACAGCTGAGGAAATGGAATCAGCGATGGGTGATATTAGATCCTACCACTGGAAAGATAGAATACAAGTATGAATGTTCACACTCCTAAACCTTTGCTCCTTAAATACACTTTTATTAGTTTTGGAATTTCATCAGCTCTCTATCTTTGATGCCTTAGGCTTCGAAGAAATGAGTCACATATGAAGGGCAGTATCTTGTTTGATTCAAACAGCACAACCAGCATCTCTCCAGTGAATTTTCAGTAAGCCTCTAACTTATGATGCTACTTTTTTTAAATCTTGTAATAGCTATGATATTATTCCTTACCTACATTCGTGGGTTGTTGTAGTGGACTGCCCAAGTATGACGGCTGCTGTTTTTGTATCCTTAAGGTTTAGTATGTATTTTTTTGCTTTATTCGTGGATCTGGTGTTCCTGGGGTTAGCAGTAGTTTGTAAACTTGTCCGTGAGTCCTAATATATGCATGTTTCTTAACGATGTTCACAAGATATTGGAACCCCACAGAAAAAAGAGTATTTCCTCTGTGCAGAAACTCCAGGTGCTGCTAGAGCTTGGGTATCCACTTTACAGTAAGCCTTTATGCTTTTACTTCTGTATCCTTTCTAGAATATATTGTAGGAGCTATGATTGAGTATCTCAAGCAGCCAAATAGCAGCTATGTAGGAGCTATGATTGAGTATCTCAAGCAGCCAAATAGCAGATATGGTCCCCAGCACAGATGGATCCTGATTTAAAATTAAACTATTAGGTATCCTGGTTATATGGTTGTAGGGTTAGAAGACAGAATGTTCTACATTAAAATTACCAATATTGATTGACTGGATTTATTCAAGGGTGAGGTATCTGCTGTGGTACTCTGTGCTGGGACCATTCAGTTTGTGGGTGTACTAAGTACCCATTCATGCTCTCTGTAAGATTTAAGCTTTATGTTGGTAAAGAGGTTAATGAGTGAATTTTTCTGTAGCTCCCTGTATGTCTTACAAGTTATGCTACAGTCTAGTTTATTATTAGCTCACTGAGCCTTTCACTTGGTGTATCATACTTTTTCCAATCAACCAGTGCAGCGCAGCTAGTACTAAAGGCTCATAAGGAAGCTGTAAATTCCCTTAGCGGGAACGGTTCTGCTACATTAGGAACGGTTGCAACTGTGGTTGCAGCTGCCAATTCAACAGCCATGGAAGCTTCCAAAGAAATTGAAGCGGCCATGAGAATATCTATGAGAGCAGCACTTGGCTTCGTGACAAACAACAAGGCAAATGAAACAAATAAGTCAAATGACGGTCAAATGGACAACCTAGCCATTATGAAGGTATCAACTTCTATCCCGCTATCTTTATACTGTAGTGTCAATTGTATGAAGAGGGTTTTGATTTGATGAACTGAGTGAATTCTTAATTATCATCTTATTTTTTGGATAATGATATTCTTGCTATGGTACTGCAGGAAACTCTGAGGGTGAAGGATGAAGAGTTACAACAGTTGGCTAGGGAACTTCGTGCTCGTGATGCAACAATAAAGGAGATTGCTGAGAAATTAATTGACACTGCTGAAGCTGCTGAGGCTGCAGCTTCTGCTGCTTATGCAATTGAAGAAGAAAGAAGTATCGCTTGTGCAGAAATTGAGCGCTTGACCAAGGAAACTGAGAAGCAGCTGAAGCTTTCCATGTCTAAGGTTGTTATTTTCTTTTGTTATCGACTTTAAATTTAAATTTTGTTCTTCTGTGTTGCTTGTGGACAAGGCTTTAAAAACATGTTTGGCTGAAAAGACATTGATCTCCTTCTTGTTGATGTTTTTGGATTGATTTCTCAATTTGTTGGAGGGAAGAAGCTACTTTGGATTGATCTCTCTAATGTTGCAGGTGAGAACTTTAGAAGCACAGACAGAGCTTTTAAACAATGAGAAGAATCAGGTGCTGAAGCATAGAGACTCTGCACTTCAAGAAGCTCATATGTGGCGCTCTGAGCTTGCAAAAGCTAGAGATCATGGTGTGATATTAGAAGCTGCAGTTCTAAGAGCTGAAGAGCGGGCACGGGTTGCTGTGGCAGATGCTGAAACGCTGAGGAAGGATGCTACAGTGAAAGAGTCTGTTGCTTCCAAAGAAAAGGAAGAGCTTCTTGCATATATCAATGTTTTGCATACACAAATTCAAAGGTTTTACTTTCTCCCTGTCCCCATTTATCTTCAATTCATCAGGTTCCCTCTGTTGTCAATTCCTAGTGTTGGGTGCAAGTATTTTTAGTTTTGTTCAATGGAATCATTTAGCTGTTCTGTTGGATATAACTCCACTCAGAAAATATCGACTAAGCACTGAACTTGATTCCAGAGTCAGATTAAAATATGCTTACAAACAAAACTGTATTCTTGCCTCCAGGCAGCAAAACACAGGGAAGCAATTTTTTGAGGAGAAAGCGGAGTCCTGCTCAGACGGGAATGTGGACAAAGCCTGTTTAAGTGTTTCAAGATCAGTTCCACTTTCTGAGGATGGAGAAGCTGTAGATAAAATAGAAGCTGATGTGAAGGAGATCCCTCTTGAAGCAGAGAGGGGCAGCCTGGATATTCCTGTTGTGAGCCCACCGGTTGACCTCCATGATCATGGAGACGGCTGTCCTGAACCTTGAATAACGTTTTTCTACAAATTTCTGTAGCATAAGAGTCAATATCAGAGTGGCTTATCATTTTTCCGTATTTTTTATAGAAGGTAAATTTTTAGAGTTCCAGATTGCATTGATTGCCTTTTCTTTTTATGGTCTCAAATAACATTGTTAGGTTCATTTGTCTTTTCATTCTTCTCTGTTCTTGCATTTCATACTGGCAATAGATCATACCTTATGGTGGTGAGCGCATAGTAATCTGGATCAAAGACTATGAGGAAAATTAGGACGAAAATTAGGAGCAAATATTGGCGGAGCTAATATGATGATTCAAATGTACATATTACAGAAGATCATAACTAAGAAATTCAAAGTTCCATTATTTGTACATGCTTGATCAACGGCCACAATCGAGGAGTGAATTTGACTCCAGAGTAGGAGATAATATGAAGGGGTTCTCTGAACTTTCTGTATGTGACCTTCGTGACGAAGGGTTCGCTCTCAAACCTGCCAGTGGAACTTCAGGCAAATGGTAATCTCGATCCAGATATCGCATCACCAGCCCCATGTTCGGTCTCTCTGCATCAGACTCCAGCGAGCAAAGCAAGCCAAGCTTCAGTACCAGCTCCATTTCTTCCTTCTCCTCATTACAACAACCAGTCCCCAGTTTTGGATCAACCACGTTTAGTATTCTCCCGTCCCTGAAACACTCGGAAACCCAGTCAAGCAGCATAATCTGCTCTGCTCGTACATCCATCGGCCTTCTCCCACAGGCCACTTCCAGCATAAGCATCCCAAAAGCAAAAACATCGGTGCTGTTGGTTGCTTTGCCGGTTCGGTTGAGCTCCGGCGCAATATACCCAACAGTTCCAACCAAACGGGTAGTGTGAGGATCAGATCCATGATCGTATAATCTCGACAGCCCGAAATCCCCCAACTTTCCGTTGAAGTCGCCGTCCAAGAGAACGTTACTGGCCTTGATATCTCGATGCAGCACAGTTTGTGTCCATCTCTCGTGCAAGAAGAACAGTCCAGAAGCAACCTGTTTGATGATCTTGAATCTCTGAGTCCAATTCAGAGTCGTCTTTGGCTGACCATACACGAACTTATCCAGGCTACTGTTGGGCATTAATTCGTAGACAAGAAGGAGCTCTCCTTTCCGTCGGCAGTATCCCAGGAGTTCGACGAAATTGGGATCACGGATCCTCCCGAGGCTTGTAATCTCTGCGAGGAACTGCCTGGTTCCATCTTCCGAATTGTGGGTGACTTTCTTCACAGCGACCTGAATCTTAGAAACTGGTAGTACCCCCTTGTACACCTTACCGAATCCTCCAGCGCCTATGACTTGTTTATCTTTGAAGCCCTCGGTCGCCATGGAGAGATCCTTATAAGAGATCCGGTGGGCACCGATCTGGCGCTCCCAATCTTCCAGGATTTCTCTGTATCTCATTCTCTTTCTAACAATAAAAGCAGCTCCGGCGACGACCAGTAACAGAATTACTACCACTGCTGAAGCTACCCAGGATATGACGAGCTTTGATTTGCTCCTCGGAGAATGAGGAAGCTTGGGAAGGCTAGAGATATCGAGAGGTCGAGCTTGCCCATTCGTCCTGAAACTCCAACCCAGAACGTAATGAGATGTTAAAAGCGTACCCGTAGCTGCCGAGAAACCTACGTACACGGAATCGAAAGCAAAGGATGATAGATCAACGGCCGTCGACAGAAGCGGACGGCTGGGTTTCTTCATCGTGAGAGGCGACAGTGTTACCTCAAGGATCTTCCTTGTACTGTTATATTCTACCCAAATCTGCAACGGCTTCCCGCTTCCAAGATTAACATTCTCAAAGCTGCCATTATTATCACTATAATAACCAGCAGAAATGGAGCTGAGGGATATGATGGCATTGACATCGATCCCGACATGGTTGCTGTTTATATCCTGAAACTCGGGATTAGCTATCGTATCGAACTCGATGGCGGTGATGTTGTTGGATTGATTGCCATTGTTGGAAGTGTTGAAGAGGCCTAAATATTGAGCAGGCAGAGCACCCGCGAGCTGATTATATGGAGAAATAACGAAGGCCATCCCATGTCCAGCCACTCCTGTCGCACCGGGAACACTGGCGAGGACAAAAGCCGTCGAAAAGGAGGGCACGACCCTTTTCCCGTCTACGGAGCTCTTGAGAGATAGAGGAGTGGGAAAAAATGCATGGCCAATTGCAAATTGTCCGGCGGCATCGGTAGTAAGCCCAAGGAGGCCGCCATTGGAGACCGCCGCATCTCCCCGGATGATCAGAGACGAGTTCGCAAATCCGTTATAAACGAAATCCACGTCGTCTTCCCGACAGAAGGAAAATCCCAAGATAAAAAAAAATATCAGATATCTGATCATCGCAGAAAGCACGATAGTCATGTGAGACTGACCACACCTTGCTGTTCTTAATTCGCTGATCTCGCTTCTTTCCCATCAAGTGAAGGTCATTAAAGTCTGCGTCGACTTCTTTGTTAGTACCGGTTCTTCACGCCCGTTCATCGAGTTTGGACGAACGCTGGAGAAAATAAGAGACGTGGGTTTGTATGTCATGAAGATCGTCTCTGTAACGATTCGTCTACCGCTGTCACTAGAAGAAGATCGATAATTTCAAAAGGAAACAAGAACAAAGAGATTCTCAACCAGATGATGTTGCCAAAACCGTAACTACCCTTTCCACTCCACCCATGGCTGGTACTGGTCGTCAGATTGGAAAATGTTGGCCATGACGGATCGACAGAAACAGGGATTCGACTAAATCACAAGAACCAGTCGTTCTGGCAAAAAAAAAAAAAAACAAGTGTCAGTAGAAAATTAACTACAAATAAGAGAGCAGGTAAGGCTTGTCAAACCCCGAATAGTTTAGTTTAAGATTTAAGATAGAGAAGCACTGCCCATTTCTAGCAAAGAAAGGGTATTTCAACTCATCTAATTTCTGTCTATTAGCAATTTTGAAGAGAAATTATAGAAGAACCCCGCCTTCAATAATGCACGAGTGATTAATTAAGGGGCAATATATCCGTTTTCACCGACGGCGTAATAGATCCCAACCCAGGAAAGAATACCATGGTAGAAAAAGACAATGATGACGGGTGTAAAGTAATTAGTAGCCATTAGATTTTTAAAAAGCTTAAATATTTTTTTACAAAATATTTTTTAAATTTAAAAATATCTTAAATCAATAATGAAAGGTGTTAAAAAAATTAGAAGATCATTTTTTAATATTTAATATAATTTTTTTATATTTTATTACAATAAACAGAAGGAAATAAAATGTGTACCGATAAATAAGATTTTTAAAAACTAAAATATTTTTTTACAAAAATATTTTTAAATTATAAAATATCTTAAATCGATAATGAAAAGTGAAAAATTGATTAGAATATAACTTTTTAATTAATTAATATACAAAATTTACTTTTTGTTACAATAAAAAAGAAGGTAATAAAACATGTATTGACAAATAAGATTTTTATAAACAAATATTTTTTAATTAAAAAATATTAAATCGATAATAAAAAGGTGTAAATCAAATTAGAAGAAGATTTTTTTAAAAAATGAATATACAAATTTATATTTTATTACAATAAATAGAAGGTAGTAAAACGTGTATTGATAAATATGATTTTTAAAACTCAAAAAAAAATTAAAATATATCTTCAATCGATATTGAAAAGGTGTTAAATAAATTAGAATATAAAATTTTAATTAATTAATATAAAAATTTTATATTTTACTCCAATAAAAAAGAAGGTAATAAAACATGTACCGACCAATAAGATTTTTAAAATTTGAAATATTTTTTATTAAGAAATTGATAATGAAAGAAGTTAATCATATAAGAAGATGATTTTTTAAATAACTAATACATAAATTTTATATCTTATTACAATAAATAGACTGTAATAAAACGTGTACCAACAAATAAGATTTTTATCTATTAAAAATAATTTTTAAAAATTATTTTTAAATGATAAAATATCTTAAATCCATAATGAAAGGTGTTAATTAGATCAAAATATGATTTTTAACTAATTAATATATAAATTTTATATTTTATTACAATAAATAGAAGGTAATAAAACATGTACCAAAAATTAAGATTTTTAAAAATAAAATTTTTTTAACTAGAAAAATATTTTAAATAGATAATAAAAGGAATTAATTAGATTAGAAGACTATTTTTAATATTTAATACAAATTTTTATATTTTATTATAATAATTAGAAGTAATAAAACATGTACCAAAAAAATATTTTTCAAAACTAAAACATTTTTTAAATTAAGAAATTTCTTAAATCGATAATGAAAAGTGTTTGTAAGATTGGAAGAAGATTTTTTAATTAAAATAAAATATAAAATTTTAATATACAATAAATAGAAGATAATAAAACATGTACTGACAAAAAAGATTTTTAAAACCTAAAAAGATTTATGAAAAATTTAAATTAAATAATATTTTAAATCCATAACGAAAGGTGAAAATATTTCAAGCTACATGAGAGGACAAGTGTTGTAGGGTTTAGGCAAAACACCACCTAAAGAAAGGAGGTGATAATATTTCAAGCTACATGAGAGGACAAGTGTTGTACTCTCATGGGAGGAAGAAGAACTCAAATGGGAGAGAGGGGAGACGGCGAAAACCAAAAGGGCTGGTTCAATAGACAAGGTCCCCTTTAGGCTTTGGGATTTCATCAGCTCTCTATCTTCGATGCCTTAGGCTTCGAAGAAATGAGTCACTTATCAAGGGCAGTATCTTGTTTGATTCAAACAGCACAATCAGCATCTCTCCAGTGAATTTTCAGTAAGCCTCTTACTTATGAATTTTTAAATCTTGTAATATTATGATATTATTCCTTACCTACACTCGTGGGTTGTTGTAGTGGACTGCCCAAGTATGACGGCTGCTGTTTTTGTATCCTAAAGGGTTAGTATGTAATTTTTTGCTTTATTCGTGGATTCTGGTGTTCCTGAGATTAGCAGTTGTTTGTAAACTTGTCCGTGAGTCCTAATATATGCATGTTTCTTAACGATGTTCACAAGATATTGGAACCCCACAGAAAAAAACGAGTACTTCCTCTGTGCAGAAACTCCAGTGCTGCTAGAGCTTGGGTATCCACTTTACAGTAAGCCTTTATGCTTTTACTTCTGTATCCTTTCTAAAATATATTGTAGGAGCTATGATTGAGTATCTCAAGCAGCCAAATAGCAGATATGGTCTCCAGCACAGATGGATCCTGATTTAAAATTAAACTATTAGGTATCCTGGTTATATGGTTGTAGGGTTAGAAGACAGAATGTTCTACATTAAAATTACCAATATTGATTGACTGGATTTATTCAAGGGTGGGGTATCTGCTGTGGTACTCTGTGCTGGAACCATTCAGTTTGTGGATGTACTTAGTACCCATATATGCTCTCTGTAAGATTTAAGCTTTATGTTGGTAAAGAGGTTAATGAGTGAATTTTTCTGTAGCTCCATGTATGTCTTACAAGTTGTGCTACAGTCTAGTTTATTATTAGCTCACTGAGCCTGTCACTTGGTGTATCATACTTTTTCCAATCAACCAGTGCAGCGCAGCTAGTACTAAAGGCTCATAAGGAAGCTGTAAATTCTCTTAGCGGGAACGGTTCTGCTACATTAGGAACGGTTGCAACTGTGGTTGCAGCTGCCAATTCAACAGCCATGGAAGCTTCCAAAGAAATTGAAGCGGCCATGAGAATATCTATGAGAGCAGCACTTGGCTTCGTGACAAACAACAAGGCAAATGAAACAAATAAGTCAAATGACGGTCAAATGGACAACCTAGCCATTATGAAGGTATCAACTTCTATCCTGCTATCTTTATACTGTAGTGTCAATTGTATGAAGAGGGTTTTGATTTCATGAACTGAGTGAATTCTTAATTATCATCTTATTTTTTGGATAATGATATTCTTGCTATGGTACTGCAGGAAACTCTAAGGGTGAAGGATGAAGAGTTACAACAGTTGGCTAGGGAACTTCGTGCTCGTGATGCAACAATAAAGGAGATTGCTGAGAAATTAACTGACACTGCTGAAGCTGCCGAGGCTGCAGCTTCTGCTGCTTATGCAATTGTAGAAGAAAGAAGTATCGCTTGTGCGGAAATTGAGCGCTTGAACCAAGGAAACTGAGAAGCAACTGAAGCTTTCCATGTCTAAGGTTGTTATTTTCTTTTGTTATCTACTTTAAATTTAAATTTTGTTCTTCTGTGGTGCTTGTGGACAAGGCTTTAAAAACATGTTCGGCTGAAAAGACATTGATCTCCATCTTGTTGATGTTTTTGGATTGATTTCTCAATTTGTTGGAGGGAAGAAGCTGCTTTGGATTGATCTCTCTAATGTCGCAGGTGAGAACTTTAGAAGCACAGACAGAGCTTTTAAACAATGAGAAGAATCAGGTGCTGAAGCATAGAGACTCTGCACTTCAAGAAGCTCATATGTGGCGCTCTGAGCTTGCAAAAGCTTGAGATCATGGTGTGATATTAGAAGCTGCAGTTCTAAGAGCTGAAGAGCGGGCACAGGTTGCTGTGGCAGATGCTGAAACTCTGAGGAAGGATGCTACAGTGAAAGAGTCTGTTGCTTCCAAAGAAAAGGAAGAGCTTCTTGCATATATCAATGTTTTGCATACACAAGTTCAAAGGTTTTACTTTCTCCCTGTCCCCATTTATCTTTAATTCATCAGGTTCCCTCTGTTATCAAATTCCTAGTGTTGGGTGCAAGTATTTTTAGTTTTGTTCAGTGGGATCATTTAGCTGTTCTGTTGGATATAACTTCACTCAGAAAATTTCTGACTAAGCACTAAACTTGATTCCAGAGTCAGATTAAAATATGCTTACAAACAAAACTGTATTCTTACCTCCAGGCAGCAAAACACAGGGAAGCAATTTTTTTAGAAGAAAGCAGAGTGCTGCTCAGATGAGAATGTGGACGAAGCCTGTTTAAGTGTTTCAAGATCAGTTCCACTCTCTGAGGATGGAGAAGCTGTAGATAAAATAGAAGCTGATGTGAAGGAGATCTCTCTTGAAGCAGAGAGGGCAGCCTGGATATTCCTGTTGTGAGCCCACCGGTTGACCTGCATGATCATGGAGATGGCTGTCCTGAACCTTGAATAACGTTTTTCTACAAATTTCTGTAGCATAAGAGTCAATATCAGAGTGGCTTATCATTTTCCGTATTTTTTATAGAAGGTAAATTTTTGAGTTCCTGATTGCATTGATTGCCTTTTCTTTTTATGGTCTCAAATAACATTGTTAGGTTCATTGTTCTTTTCATTCTTCTCCGTTCTTGCATTTCATACTGGCAATAGATCATGCCTTACGGTGGTGAGCGCATAGTAATCTGGATCAAAGACTATGAAGAAAAATAGGAGCAAATATTGGTGGAACTAATATGATGATTCAAATGTACATATTACATAACATCATAACTAAGAAATTCAAAGTACCATTATTTGTACATGCTTGATCAACGGCCACAATCGAGGAGTGAATTTGACTCCAGATTAGGAGATGATATGAAGGGGTTCCCAGAACTTTCTGTATGTGACCTTCGTGTCGAAGGGTTCGCTCTCAAACCTGCCAGTGGAACTTCAGGCAAATGGTATTCTCGATCCAGATATCGCATCACCAGTCCCATGTTCGGTCTCTCTGCATCAGACTCCAGCGAGTAAAGCAAGCCAAGCTTCAGTACCAGCTCCATTTCTTCCTTCTCCCCTGCACGACAACCAGTCCAGAGTTTTGGATCAACCACGTTTAGTATTCTCCCGTCCCTGAAACACTCAGAAACCCAGTCAAGCAGCATAATCTGCTCTGCTCGCACATCCATCGGCCTCCTCCCACAGACCACCTCCAGCATGAGAATCCCCAAAGCATAAACATCGGTACTCTTGGTTGCTTTGCCGGTTCGACTGAGCTCTGGCGCAATATACCCAATAGTCCCAACCAAACGGGTAGTGTGAGGATCAGATCCATGATCGTATAATCTTGACAGCCCGAAATCCCCCAACTTTCCGTTGAAGTCGCCGTCCAAGAGAACGTTACTGGCCTTGATATCTCGATGCAACACAGTTTGTGTCCATCTCTCGTGCAAGAAGAATAGCCCAGAAGTAACCTGTTTGATGATCTTGAATCTCTGAGTCCAATTCAGAGTCGTCTTTGGCTGACCATACACGAACTTATCCAGGCTACTGTTGGGCATTAATTCGTAGACAAGAAGGAGCTCTCCTTTCCGTCGGCAGTATCCCAGGAGTACGACGAAATTAGGATCACGGATTCTCCCGAGGCTTGTAATCTCTGCGAGGAACTGCCTGGTTCCCTCTTCCGAATTGTGGGTGACTTTCTTCACCGCGACCTGGATCTTGTACACTGGTAGCACCCCCTTGTACACCTTACCGAACCCTCCAGCGCCTATGACTTGTTTATCTTTGAAGCCCTCGGTAGCCATGGAGAGATCCTTATAAGAGATCCGGTGGGCACCGATCTGGCGCTCCCACTCTTCCAGGATTTCTCTGTATCTCATTCTCCTTCTAACAATAAAAGTAACTCCGGCGACGACCAGTAACAGAATTACTACCACTGCTGAAGCTACCCCGGATATGACTAGCTTTGATTTGCTCTTCGGAGAACGAGGAAGCTTGGGAAGGCTAGAAATATCGAGAGGTCGAGCTTGCCCATTCGTCCTGAAACTCCAACCCAGAACGTAATGAGATGTTAAAATTGACCCCGTAGCTGCCGAGAAACCCACATATAAGGAATCCAAAGCAATGGATGAGAGATCAACGGCCGTCGACAGAAGCGGACGGCTGGGTTTCTTCATCGTGAGAGGCGACAGTGTTACCTCAAGGATCTTCTTTGTACCGTTATATTCTACCCAAATCTGCAACGGCTTCCCGCTTCCAAGACTAACATTCTCGAAATTGCCATTATTATCACTATAATAACCAGCAGAAACGGAGCTGATGGATACCAAGCTATTAACATCGATCCCGACATGGTTGTCGTTTATATCCCGAAACTCGGCATTAGCAATCGTATCGAACTCGATGGCTGTGACGTTGTTGGAGGGATCGCCATTGTTGGACGTGTTGAAGAGGCCTAAATATTGAGAAGGTAGAGCATCCACGAGCTGATTATATGGAGAAATAGCGAAGGCCATCCCATTTCCAGCCACTCCTGTCACATCGGGAACACTGGCGAGGACAAAAGCCGTCGAAAAGGAGGGAACGGCCCTTTTCCCGTCAACGGAGCTCTTGAGAGGTAGAGGGATGGGAAAAAATGCATGGCCAACACGTAGTCCAGTGAAATCGGTAGTAAGCCCAAGGAGGCCGTCATGGGTGATCGACACATCCCCCCGGATGATCAGAGACGAGCCAGAAAATCCGTTGTAAACAAAATCAACGTCGTTTGCCCGACAAAAAGAAAATCCCAAGATCAGAAAAATTATCAGAAATCTGATCATTGCAGAAAGCACGATGGTCACGTGAAACTGACCACACCTTGCTGTTCTTGATTCGCTGATCTCGCTTCTTTCCCGTCAAGTGAAGGCCATTAAAGTCTGCGTCGACTTCTTTGTGAGTACCGGTTCTTCACGCCCGTTCATCGAGTTTGGACGAACGCTGGAGAAAATAAGAGACGTGGGTTTGTATGTCAGGAAGATCGTCTTTGTAACGATTCGTCTACCGCTGCCACTCGAAGAAGAAAGATAATTTGAAAAGGAAACAGGAACAAAGAGATTCTCAACCACATGTTGCCAAAACCGTTATTGAATTTAGGAACATTATTTTCCCCTTAGGCTTAGGTCGCTCTCTGAGACGACGCAGGGGTCTGGTGCGGCGCCGGCGAGGGAGGTTGCCGGCAGGCGGTGGCAGCGGGGCGACGGCGACGGGAAAGGTTTTGGATCAGCTGCTCTGGCTGGGGTACGGCGAGGCGAGGGCGAGGCTGCAAGACGTGGCTGCGGGAGTCGACGGCGACGGTGACGGCTGGCGACGGGCGGCAGCGGGGTGGACGGATTTCTGCGGGAAATCGGCGACGGGAGAAGAGCGATGGGCGGAGGCTCTGGCTGACGGGGGTGACGGCTTGGGGGAAGTCGAAACAGAGGAGGGAGAAGTTTTCTGGGTTGGCGCCGGCGAGACGGAAGGCGGTGGCGATGTCTCGGCGCAGCACAGGAGATGAACTGGAGAGACGGCTGAGGGAAAAATCTGCGCGGCGTGGCACACCGGCGACGGGAACGGATCAACGGTGATGGCGACGGGAACAGTGACGGAAGAAGAAGGGTTCTGGGTTGGCGCTGGCGCGCCGGCGAACGGAGCGGCGGAGGGTTTCGGGGAGAGATGCTGCGGAGGTCGGGCCCCGGGTTCGGCTTTTGGCAATTTTCATCGACGGGGAGAGATATGCGCAGAAGGCGCGCAGAGTATTCGCCGGCGACAACAATAGATGAAATATCTGATACCGTATTGAAATTTAGTGAGGGAGAATTATATTTTATAGAATTACAGTGACTGCATTCAGAGTTTCAATGTCTAATTTATATGTCAATTCGTACTCCTCGTTATATGGAAAATGTTGGCCATCGCGACAGAAACAGGGATTCGACTAAATGACCAGAACCAGTAGGAGACAAGTATTTTTTAGAATTACAGTGCCTGTATTCAAAGTTTGAGTTTGACTCAATGTCTTAACTTAATATGTTGATTCTTATCTTTATTTCCACGGCGGGTAGTCGACGTTATATGGAAAATGTTGGCCATTCGCACTTTCTAAGGATTACTCCATGAGTGATTAATTTAGGGGCAATATATCCGTTTTCACCGACGGCCTAATCGATCCCAACCCAGGAAAGACTACCATGGTAGACAAAGACAATGATGACGAGTGTACAGTAATGAGTAGCCATTAGATTTTTTAAAACAATTTTTTTTTAAAAATATTTTTTAAATTAGAAAATATCTTAAATCAATAATGAAAAGTGTTAGAAAAATTAGAAGATCATTTTTTAATATTTAATATAAATTTTTTATATTTTATTCCAATAAATAGAAGAAAATAAAATGTGTACCAATAAATAAGATCTTTAAAAACTAAAATTATTTTTAAACTATAAAATATCTTAAATCGATAATGAAAGGTGTGAAATTTATTAGAATATAATTTTTAATTATTTAATATACAAAATTTATTTTTTATATAATAAAAAAGAACGTAATAAACCCCATGTACAGACAAATAAGATTTTTTTAAAAATATATTTTTAATTAAAAAATCTTCAATTGATAATGAAAGGAGTTAATCAAATTAGAAGAATATTTTCAAAAAAATTAATATATAAATTTATATTTTATTACAATAAATGGAAGGTAGTAAAACGTTTATCGATAAATATGATTTTTAAAAACTGTAATATTTTTTTTACCCTAAAATATATCTTCGATCGATAATGAAAAGGTGTTAAATAGATTAGAATATAAATTTTTAATTAATTAATATACAAATTTTAAATTTTGCTCCAATAAAAAAGAAGGTAATAAAACATGTACTAACCAATAAGATTTTTAAAAATTGAAATATTTGTTTATTAATTAAAAATATCTTAAATCAATAATGAAAGGATTTAATTATATAATAAGATATTTTTAAAATAAATAATGCATAAATTTATATATCTTATTACAATAAAAAGACTATAACAAAACGTGTACCAACAAATAAGATTTTTATAAATTAAATATTTTTTATAATTTTTTTAAATGAGAAAAATATCTTAAATCCATAATGAAAGGTGTTAATTATATCAAAATATGATTTTTAAACTAATTATTTATAAATTTTATATTTTATTATAATAATAGAAGGTAATAAAACATCTACCAAAAATTAAGATTTAAAATTTTTAATTAGAAAAATCGATGATAAAAGGAGACTATTTTTAATATTTAATATAAAAATATATTTTATTATAATAACTAGAAGTAATAAAACACGTACCAAAAAAATATTTTTTAAATTAAGAAATTTTTAAATCGATAATGAAAAGTGTTTGTAAGATTGGAAGAAGATTTTTTAATTAAAATAAAATTTTAATATTTTAATATATAATAAATAGAAGATAATAAAAAAAATTAAAACCTAAATTTTTTTATGAAAGTTTAAAATTAAATAATATCTTAAATCCATAACGAAAGGTATAAATATGATTAGAATAAGTTTTTAATAAAAAAATTAAAATAATATTTTATTAAAATAAATGGAAGGTTATAAAATCTGTACCAACAAATAATATAAAATATTTTTTAATTAAATAATATCTTAAACTGATAATGAAATCTACATGGGAGGACAAGTCTTGACGTGTTCATCTTGTTGTGTGTAACGAGTAATGGAGAAAAAACAAGAGGACTTTTGGGAGAGAGCTTTTGGAAGGGAAATTACTGGAGAAACCGTTGGAGTTAGAGATTCAAAAAAAGAGAAACTCTGTAAAACTTGCAGGACTTCTGGATCCGAGAAACCCCCAAAACTCTAAAAAATTTGTTCCACAGAGCTTGCAACAAGCAAAACTCGAAGCTATTACAAACTCACAACAAACAAACACTCCACAGCAAATTCCCCTTTTACCTCTTTGGACTTCAAACATGGCACAATACAAACACTCCTAGTTGATCAAGGTTATAAATCTAGCCATTGATAAACTATTGGACCAACAAACATTGTTTTTCATGGAGATCGAATCAGAGGTCCACATCAAACTCAAGACCCTTAAACAGCTTTTTTTCTTTTTTTTGTAAATCTAAAGATTACTATTAGAAAAATGACAAATTTGTCTAAAAAATCTCATGGCTATATTATTTGATAATTTTCCATAGTTTTTCCTCTCTCTTTCCACTTATTGTTACGAGGAAACTCATATTCCATACACTTACTAAGTCCATTGAAAAAGTACTTGGACTAGTAACATTCCTTGAACTTGTGAACTCTTCGACTTCAAAGTCCAATCTCTAACACCCGCTCCCCTCTTGTTTCACAAGTTGCTTCTCGACTTTCCGACTCTTCTCCAGTGTCAGCGACTGAAATAGGGTTTCCCCGAATCAAACTCCTCTGTACGTGTTATCTGTTTTTCCGGTGTTAACGTCTCCGCAGCTACCAGTTGTGGGACTGTTTTCAGTAGAGACCGTTGTCTCAATGTATGTAATTGTTTCTTTTAATTTTGGTAGCGTGACTTGTTTATCCTTGTTGTTGTCGCTGTTTTGACTAAGATTTTGATATTTAGAGCCTTCACTTTATTTATTTTTTATTTACTTACTGGTATTTTGGGCGCATCGTCCTGTCCGACGTTTTGGAAGGGATGCTGATGAGTAGGACTAGGAAGAGCACTATCTGCAATTCCGAGCAAAAAAATTCGTTCTTATAGGAATTTCAGTTCTTTCAGTTCCTGGGTTTGGTTACCCTTGCTTGAGTCGTTCTAAAATCTTTGTTTGCCCTGAGTCCGCTTTTTAGTGGGTCGAAGCCGCGGAGGCTTCAGTGGAGCAATCCTCACATGGGTTGGTAAGGCATATTGGTGCGCTTTTACTGTACGAGAGTAGGTCCTCATTCTTTCCTCTAGTTTTCAACTCGAATTTGTTAAGTCCGCTTTCTTCTGCATTAAGGATACAGGGAGTAAGAAATCTGTTTGCCCTTCAGACGAAAAACCTGTATATAATTGAGTTCTGGTACTTAGTTTTCTGGTCTTTTTCGATGTATGGAAGTTTGAGTAGATTTTTGCCACCTTCTTGTTTGCAAATTATTGGCTGCTTACCTCGTCTTCTTTTCCTTAGAATTTTTTTTTTGTCTGAATTTTAAGTTTGCCTATTTCTCTATTTAATTATAGAATCTTATTAAATCCTTACTTTTGAAAAAAATGTCATTGTTGTTTTGGGAACGTAGAATCACTTATGGAGCAATGGCCCCAGTGGTATATTTTTGAGAATTTTTTTTTTCTTGAAAAGTTAGAGCATCTTCAGTTTGATGTGTTATGGTAATAATTTTTGGGTGGTGTGAGAGTCAATTTTTTACTGTTGTCTGCTATCCACAATAACCAGCCTGTATAGCAATTTATTAAACGATCAGCTGATTCTTTGATAGATTAATGGTTTCCTGTTTGATCCCACCACTGTTTTTCTTGTTGTATGTAATTTGGTATATTTTGAAACATATCTGCTCTATGATGCAGCTTGAGAAAGCTACTCAACATGTCGTGGTGCACAATTGAATCTGATCCTGGTAAACTTATATCTATCTATTTTAAATTTATTATTATTCTTTATTAGAATATTGGTTAGATATTAGACTGAATGACCCCATATATTGGTGGGAGTGGGACTTGAACGCAAGACCTATGTTGAGAAATATTTGTATGTGGTTATTGAGCCAAGGATCGGTTCTGGTATGTTTTGCAGCTCAAAGACTGGCTATTAGTTGGATTTTTGTTTTCCTGTTTTGGCTCCAAAAGGACCAAAGGTCAAAACAGAAACTAAGTACCATAGATTGAAAAAAGAACTTAATACAATGGATAAAATTTTAGTTTTCTATAATAAACAGCTAAGACCACCTAGAATCAACTTTTTCAAGGTATTCGAGAACAGAGGAATTTTTATTTCATTAGTTAGCAAAAATTTTGTTGTATTCTAACAGGTATGCAGAAAATACTGAAATAATTATTATTCTTTTTGAATGCCACTTGGCATGATTAGGCCTCAAATCATGTTTACCTTTCTTCTTTATCATCCAATCTTTCAATTACTTGTTAAATGGGAAACTTAATGGTCCTCTTTAAAAACTAAAGGCAGGAAATTGTTACCTTGTTGTTCTCTTGTTGACAGTATTGATCAATTCGCAAAGTATCTTTCTAAACTTGCAAAGTCTTCCCTTGTGTGGCAACGCTATCTTGTCTTTATCGACTTATTCTTCTTTTCTGTTCACCATTGAGAAAGAACCAAATGGTGTTGAAATATGTCATAAATCAGACTCCTGTCTATCCTTTGCTCTTTCTAAGAAAAAACAAAACCAGCAAAAAAATTATTATTTTTTGTCCAGAAGCTCCCCTTTTTTTGTCTTGACCTAAAAGTTGGACATGTAAGGAGATGGAGATGGAGTTTCCTATTTACACCCACTTGGCAGATGGTGTGCCACAGCTGCGAATTTCTATTATCTAGGTGCATACATTCATCATGGCAAAGAGCAGTTATGTCTTTGAAATATGACAACCTGGAATAGTTAAGAGCACATCATAAAAAAAGAAGTTAAATGGAGAGTGCTATCTGACATTCAAAACGTATGGGAAGTTAGTAAACTATCAGGCAAAAGTAGGCCCACAAGGATGTTGGTTGTAAGCAAGAAGCAGAGGGGGGTCCTCGTGCAGCAACTGGACCGGCGGGTAAAACTCTTGTGAGACGGATTTAGTGTGAAGAGACTGCATTTTATGGTAGAAATTGTCTGACTTTATTCAAATATATTATGAGAATAGAGAGGACAGTTGAGGAAAAATGGAAGTACACAAGAGGAAAGATGAGAGAGGGAAAACAAGGAGATGAATGTATTGAATACGCTTGCTAGAGAAGGGACCAATAGCCAACTTTTGGTATTAAGAGCTTCTTTCTTTTGGCCTCTTTACTTTGTGGTACTTGTGGGACTTGCATCTTTTCTGCCTTTCACCCTCCTCTTTTTTCATGCTTTGTAAAATCCATCTGCATGGGAAAAAAAAGGTTTTGTAAGAAAATTTCTTCAAAATATACTCAATGCTGCATTTGCTAACTTGTTTTTAAATCATATGTTTTGACAAATGAACCATTTCAGAGCACAATGCTGAACTTTGTATGTTGCTTAACGAAATGTCTCAGTTTTAAATCTTCGATTTTGACATTTGCTTTTATTTATTGGTTTGTTTCTTTTAAAATTCAGGGGTATTTTAGTAATTTCTTATGTATGTAGGTATGTAATTTGTTACACAAAAGGGTCCAGATTAGTGTTTCTAAAGTGGTGTGATTATTTCGTAAATTCCATGGGTATTAAAGGGTGTTTTACCTTCTCATAAGTCCTTAAGTTAGGGGCTTTTTAGTTTTTTGTAAAACACTTAAGTGAATTAATAAAACAAGATGGGGGTTCAATTTTTTTCCCCCATCCAGCTGGCTGTACAACAGCCCTTTTTCTTCCTTTCCTCTTCTTTTACTCTCTATTATCTCCAATTTCTCTTCTATCTTCCTTACTTCATGAAAAGAATGCATTCTTAAGAAGTAATTGCTGACAATGCTTGATTTGCATTGCAGGTGTTTTTACTGAACTTATACAACAAATGCAAGTTAAAGGTGTCCAGGTAATTTGTATTCAATTGTGGGAAGAGCCTGAGAAGCATTTTCTGCTGCTATAGCTTTTAGCATAGGGATTTTTTTTGTTTGTTGATTTGATCATGGATGTTGATCATGTGTGTATTGCACAGAGATATCTGGAAACTGTGATGGTATTTGCACAATTACTTAGTAAATATAGCCATTTAAACTCCATATAAACTAGAGGGTACATGTAAGTGTGTCGCTTTGTCATGCAAACAATTTCTACTGTTTATTTCATTATCATGTGCTCTGATTATTCAACATTGTTTTTGGACATGTCACAGTGTTTCAAGAATAAGAATTGCTTCTATTCCTTACCATGTCACATTGTTTCTGGTCAGTGTTTCATTTCTTTATGTTTGGACTTTATATAACTGTTGGGCCTTTTTGTGAACCAGACTCTTGATGTGTTATTTTTAACAATATTATCAGCCAGATTGATCGTTTCATAGAAAAGTCTCCCTAGTCTTCAAGGGGGCAGTCTTCTTTTTATTACACCCTCTAGATTGATCGTTTCATAGATATTGATGGTTTTTATTGTTTGACATGGTTTCCTTTCTTTTTTTTCTTTTTATAGGAATTTTCTGTGGCATACTGTTTTATTTTAACATCTTTTTCCCTAGTGCCAGAATATGAGAGTTATTTCACTGCTTGATTTTAACATCTTGTTATTTTTCTGAGGGATGATTAAGTTCTTTAGTTGATAAACATGTATATGATGATTTCTTTCTTATTAATATTTTTTTTAAATGATGTTAAATTTTAAATGAAAGAAAATAATAAACTCCTACTATGTGTTTCCTTTGGTCTTTTAAGTACTTGTTACAAACTCCTTGTTTATCGTTTCTTTCAAGTTGGCTGAACTGGTTTTTTGCCATGGCACTAAAGAAATGCACTCTATTTGACTAAAGCAAACTCCTTATTGGAGTGCAAGGCAATTTGGTTGATATGTCAAAGATAATGCATTCATTTTACAGAAACTGTGATTCTGGCATTGTTATGCTTCCTGTGGAAGATAATATTATCTATATTTTTCTTTCTTAAAAAGGAAGAGAATTCACATCTTACTGCTTGAAATCAGGTGGAAGAATTGTATTCATTGGACTTGGACTCACTAAACAATCTCCGGTAAATTTTCATCTTTTTGAACTAGCTTTTTCTATTCCTTTACCACTTTGTTCCTTCATGTTTTACTGGCATTTACTCTCTTTAACAGACCGGTATATGGGCTGATATTCCTTTTTAAGTGGCGTCCTGGAGAGAAAGATGACCGCCCTGTACATAAGGATCCTAACCCTAATTTATTTTTTGCTAGTCAGGTAAGTGTTTCTGAGAATGTTAATTCTATTGGCCCGACCTACCATGAATAGTTAGTGGAAAAGGAAAACTCTCCCTTTAATCAAATAATACTCATTTGCAGGTTATTAATAATGCCTGTGCAACTCAGGCCATACTTTCAATACTAATGAATTGTCCAGAGGTTGACATAGGGCCAGAACTATCCATGCTGAAAGAATTCACAAAAAATTTTCCACCTGAGCTAAAGGGCTTGGCTATCAACAACAGTGAAGCTATTCGTACAGCCCATAATAGTTTTGCTAGGCCAGAGCCCTTTGTTCCCGACGAGCAGAAAGTAGCAACAAAGGATGATGATGTTTACCATTTTATCAGCTATATACCTGTTGACGGTGTTCTTTATGAGCTGGATGGACTCAAGGAGGGCCCTATTAGCCTTGGAGAGTGTCCAGGAGGGCCTGCCGACTTGGATTGGTTACAGATGGTTCAACCTGTGATCCAGGAAAGAATTGAGAGGTACTCCAGAAGTGAGATTAGATTCAATCTGATGGCTATTATAAAAAACAGGAAGGAGATGTATACTGCTGAACTCAGGGAACTTCAAAAGAAGAGGGATGTAATACTGCAGCAGTTAGCAATAGCTCAAGCTGAGAGAGCAACAGATACCATTAATGCATTGAACAAATCTCTTTCAGAGGTGAATGCAGGGATTGAGGCTGCTACTGAGAAGATATTGATGGAGGAGGAGAAGTTCAAGAAATGGAGGACAGAAAATATAAGGAGGAAGCACAATTACATCCCCTTCCTGTTCAACTTCCTGAAGATATTGGCAGAAAAGAAGCAGTTGAAGCCGTTGATCGAGAAAGCTCGACAGAAAGCTGGCAGCCCCAAGTAAGGACGAGGATGAAGCCCAATATGATTGTTTGGCCCTTGACTCTGTTGATAGGAATGCTAGCGATGATCTCTTTGTATAACTTCAGTCTCTCAACTTCCTGGAGAGCAGCATTATAGCTCCCCCTGCCCCGAGGGAGGAGATGATTTATTTACAATCCTGTTTTCTGTCGCCTGTAACCGAAACGTTTCAAGAGAAACGCCTTTTCCAGTTCTGGTTTAAACTTTAAAGTGGTGAAAGGGTCTTCTTCTTCCCCAATAGCTATCACTTTGACTACATGATCATGTAGTAGTTTGTTAAAAAATAAATTTAATTGTTCATATAAGATCAAGGATAAGGTTCGGTCAGATTTAAGAAAGCCAACTTCATCTTGCTATCTTGCCATCTTCCAAACAGATCCTGAAGGACTTCCCAACATAGATCCTGAAAGCTCTACTAGGTATTTGGTTTAAGTATTTACAGCGATCATCTACGATCTAACAAAAGCATCTAACACCAGAACCAGCACCACCTATCCCCACAGCTAAGAAACTGCAACTTCTTTAAATACATTAAAAAACTACAAAATATGATATGGGTTTATAAAGCAATATATTCACCCCACAACTAGGTGACAAAGAATACTTTAGGAAGTCTTAAACAATACGATATCAATAATAAATCCAACATATGCATTCAATAGTTGTTTTGAAGGCAGACCACGACATCTGAAACTGAATGGTTGGCTCCTGTATCATCTGAAAAAAGAGTTACAAATGGCTTAAGCTTGCTGGAGATAATTAGTATAGGAGGCTTGGTTTCTCATGTGCTTCCTCTGCTCTTGGAACAACTCACAAGGTATCTGCCACACCAGGGTTTCCTCATCTATTTTAATTTTTTACACAATGGTTTAAAAAGAAAAAATAGAGACAGGGTAACCACTTCATTCATTTATCTTAAATTGAAGCACCTGTTGGCAATGGTACCTCAAGTTCTTGGCATGAGGAGTCAGGAGAGTCGTGCTGTTGGAACACAATTTTCAAATGAAGCATCAATACATTTAAGTCCCTGGTACCAATCCAGGAGAAGGTGCCAAGCAACCGTTGAGATGTCAACTGCTTCATTCAACCTTCCACTGTTTCAAACAAATTGAGTAAAATGCCCCAAGTTCTGAGGAAGTCTACAACCTTCACAGCAACTCCTGAAAACACGACCAACCACTCTCACTGTATGAAGCTGCATCCATTTTCTTTCTTGATCCCTTTCTCTTCCATCATCTTCCTCATCTCTAAAGCATCATTCCAACGTTCATCTCCAGCATAAAGATTAAAGAACAGAATATAACGCTTTCCTTCACGAGGTTCTAATTCTATGAGATGCTTTCCTACACGTTCCCCCACCTCTGTGTTGTTATGGCTCTTACATGCAGCCAAAAGTGCTCCCCAATTGGAAGCTTTTGGTTCCATAGGCATATTACTGAGAATCTCCAAAGCCTCTTCAACCAATCCTGCACGGCCCAAAAGATCTGAAAGACAACCATAGTGCTCAAGCTGTGGATCAATGCCATAATCCTTCTTCATGGAGTAAAAAATTTCTTGTCCTTCATGGACTAATCCTGCATGACTACATGCAGAAAGGACACTAACGAATGTGCTCCCATTGGGAATCATGCCCAGCTCCCTCATCCTCCAGAAGTGCTTAACTGCTTCCTCTCCATGGCCATTCAAGGCCAGTCCACTAATCATAGAGTTCCACAGTATGATATCCCTCTCTTGGAAGCCTTGAAATACTTCTAGAGCTTCATTGATACATCCACATTTAGCATACATGTCAACCAGAGCTGTCCCGAGGATCACATTCACGTCTTTGAGCATTTTGCTCTGCTTAATGTACAAATGAACTTGCCTCCCTTGATCTAGTGCTCCTAGGTTAGCACAAGCCTTCAAAACACTCACTAGAGTCACTACATCAGGTCTTACTCCAGAACCTTGCATGCCATTGAAGAGCTGCAATGCTTCTGAATAATCACCACTCCTAACATAGCCATCTATCATAGCGCTCCAAGAAACCAAGCTTCTCTCTGGCATTTTATCAAAAAGGCCTCTTGCAGATTGAACATTCCCATGTTTCCCATACACAGATATCATTGAATTCCATGAAATCAAATCCAAACACAAGCTTTTCTCAAATAATAATTGAGCTTCCTCTAAGCAACCCATGTTGCAGTACATTTTAATAAGAGAATTCTTAATGATAAGCAACTCCTCCACCCCATGTTTCAACATCTGTCCATGCACCTTCAACCCTAACCCATGATCGTTTTTGCAGATAATGCTAGCCTTGACTACGAGAGCAAAAGTGTAATCAGTTGGCACAACTTTCCTTAGTAACATCTGATAAAAATGATCAATACCAGATTGCGGAGACTCGCATTCTGCTAGTCCGATGATCATCATATTCCAGGTGTAAACATCAGGTTGGTCAATAGAGTTAAAGATCTGACGTGCATATTGTGCATCGACGGGCTTAGATTTGAAGCAGAACTCAATGATGCGGCTTGCTGCAAAAGTGTCTTTGATAAGACCAGTGGTTATAGAGTGGGAATGAATGACTTTAGGGTGAAGAAAGTGTTCTTGGGCACGTTGTACCAAGAGCGTGATTGGATGACTTAGGGTTGATTTTCTGATGGAGTTGCTGGATACAGGGTACCAGGCCAGTAAAAGTGAAGGTGAGAATTTTGGGATGAAGCAGATTCTACAACTCCTCAGAATCTTTGTGTGCATGGCTTTCACCATTTGGCATTTGAGAGTGACATACTACATGATCAGAATATGTTCTTATTATGAAGGCAAGGTTGGTGACAGGATGGGGAAGATACTGCAGAAATTCAGAACCTGCAGAAATGGTCCCTGGAGTTTGATAACCAAATAAAACTGATATAAATGACACTTCTTGTTTAATGCTATACTTTAAATGGTTTCCTTAGAAAGAACAAACGTACATTTTACTATGACTAGCCAATGATAAAGATGATCTCTCATAAAACCACCCTAGCTATCCAATGAAATACTGTCTATATTCACTTCTTAGTTGCTTCGAGTGTAGATTTGGTCGTTCAAAGTTCTACAAGAGATATTAAAACTCACCCAATTTGTGGTAGAGGTTTATTTCTTTCAGAACCAGAAATGACCCCTAATAGTGCTTTAATGATCTTTAACATTCTACATGTTTACATAAAACACAATAATCTATATCTACTCATCAAAGTTTTGAATACTCTCAAACACAAGGAACATGTACTTTTGCTTCTTCTTTTAGAATAAAATGGTTCATTTTCTTCATTTTTGTTCCATAAAAATCTGTTTACAATACTAGGTTGGTCGAAGACCGGATTGAGGGGTGGCAGTGGGGCTCCCTGCGTGGCTGCCCACACCGATTGATTGACAGACACCATCCCCACCCACCAGCGCCACCTCCCTCTTCCCCGATCAACACTTCCCTCTAGAAGACAATAGGAAGAAAAAGGAACCCTCCTTTACGAGAGCATATAACTAAAATAAAAGACTTGAGGGAAAAAGGACCCATAGGATGAACGAAACAAAGATAAAAAACAAAAAACAGAGAAAACCAAACCTTATTCAAGAAGATGAAACGAATCGACGACAAAGAGAACAGAAGGTCAGAGAGGGTCGTCGTCGGAGAGGAAGAGAAGACATTTGGCCAGGAAAAAAACAAAAAAAGCCTCGACAATTGATTGGCCAGCCACCAGGAGTCAAGCAACGAGCAGGCAAAACAAGAGACGAGTCGGATGCCGAGGTGGAGTAGGAGAAGTCGTCGGGCAGGAATACAGCCGCGAGGAACTGCGGAGACGCCGGTTAACCGACGGCGAGACGGTGTACTGCTTGCTGGATTTAATTTGTCCGGGGTCGAGGTTGAGTGAATCGGCCGAAGTCCATGAGCCCATTGATTCTGTTGGGTCAAAGATTAGGATTAAGGGGATCTGATTGTTCGAGATATAGATATTTCATGAGAAAAAAGACATACTCGATTCCTCCTTAGCTGCCAATAGAAAGACCATTTTTTTCCTCAGAAAATCCTTTCATGCTATTCAAATCATGCGGCTGCAAATTCATTGGTCAATAAACACTCTTGATTTGTTTATAAACATGATTTTGTCCAAGTCTACACTCTGTAATCAGCACTTTAGAAGGTTCTGCATTTTGGTTCAGTTTCAAATCTTCAATTGTCATAGAGAGACAAAAGTTGGTCTTTCCCATGACTTGAAAATCTTGGACCAACTTAATTTTTTTGGGTCATTTATTACTTATCATGTCTCATATCAAGACCTCTAAAACATTATTTTATCTCATTTTTATGGATATAATGTCTCTTATCCATAAGACAATTGATATGTTTCTCATATTAAATTATATCGGTCTACTGGGTCTTAACAATATTAAAACTAGGATGAAGAGGAAACTTCCTATACTAGGAGGCCTCTCCAAATAACAAGTAGCATAATCTTTCTAATCGTAAATCTATGTAAGAATATTTTAAGACTCCCTTAACCCATGAAGGTAGTTAAAATTGGTCTATGTATGACAAACTTTTTGACTGTGCTCAAGGCGAAAAAGAGTGCAATCGTGATTTAAATGATCCAAACATGAGGACGTTAGGTTTATCAATGTCAAATAAGTAAGTTTGAGAAAAACTTTCAATGCTAAGTGTTGAACTAGTTCTTTAGTGATTACGATCTCAAGTTCGCTAATATGTTTTTATGTTCAATTTTTTTATGTTTTTCAACAACTTTCACTTATTACTAGAGTGAAATGACATTACTAAGGCCCTACTTGAGAAAACTACAAAGAAAATGAAGAAATAGGTACACCAAAAATTGGGTCCAAAGAAGATTTTAGGATGGGTGTACCTCACTTTTAGAAAAAATCATCCCTAGTTGGTTAAAGCTGTAGGAGATGGACACAAGGGGTTGATGGGACTTCAGACTTTGATGAGCCAGAATGCCTACTTTCAAGGCAAAAATCTACCAATAGGAAAATCAACAAGAGGTTGGCAAGGTTTATTGCCCGATCTCGGTGTTTGACTTATACCTAGTGAAATTTGGATTGGATTGCACCCAAAGTCTAGATGTTGGAGATAGGTTGATTTGAAGGGGCACCCAAGAAAATGGGAGAGAGCAGTTTACCCTAACCTGCCTCGTCCCCTCTCAAATCCAAGTCACATAACCTGTTTTATCATGGTAGAGATATTGGCATAATGCTAGTATCATGTGGAAGATAATACTTAATTCGATAGCTGCAACAATCAAACAATCTTACAAGTACAATATGACATTGATGGTGGTAATGTGAACATGTATATATTTGATGGAAGAGCTTCAAAGACTATTTACTTCTCGACTTGGGCAAAGATGTATTGATGACTATCATTAGATTTCAAGATCATAAATGTTATATGTTTGTATAAAAAAGTGTTGTTTAAAAGTAAAAGGTTTGATTTGCTAAAAGGGGTGTGAATTAGACATATCAAAGGGGTTTTGAGTATTGGCGTTATCCAAATGTCTTTCATTGACTCTCTAATACTAAACTCTTCTTCATGTGTTATTAAAGAGTAGGTAAGGGAGCATTTTGTATGACTCTCCTAAAAGGAAGTCTCATAGAGTAGTGATTAATAAGACATAATCTTACAGGAGTCTCATGGGAGGATGTCTCACAGAAGTGTTATAGTTAAAAGGTGTTTTAGTTATTTCAGTCTTTTATTTATGTTCAATTATTTAATTATTTTAGGACTTATTTTTAAGTGTTAGACTTTATGTATAACTAGGACAAGGGTAGTTTAATTTGTAATTGTATTTTACTTGTTTCCATTATTATATATAGAGGTTCATTGTACTCAAATACAATGATTTAGTGAATTATTTCTCTTCTTTAAATATTCAACATGGTATGAAAGCAGGTTTCATGAGTTACCCATTGAGATAATGTGATCCTTTTTCTGATTTGTCATCTCTAGTAGTTTAAGTTTGTATTCTATATTTTTCTTCTTCTTTTTGTACTAGTACCCGTTATTTCCTTGGCATTTGTATCTTCATAACGAATTTTTCAATAGAAAAATTCTATGAGGAAAATTTCTCAATTTCTCAATGAAAAAGATCAATCAAATACTTCGGACTTCTCTCGTAGGAGATACACCCAAGTGACTCTACTGAAATCATCAATGAACGACACAAAATACTTAAAACCAAATGGGTTAGGAACCCGACATAGACCCCATACTTCAGACTGTCCTATTCCTATTGCAGTTTTGGATGTACCAGCATCATTGAGTTCTTCATTGCCTCTTCATGTTTACAGTCGTCGTTCTCGTACTCCTGCAGTGCCTCCAGCAGTTACCTCTACAAAGCTCTCTTCTCATGATCCACCAGCTCCCTCATTGCCTGCAGATCCTGTTGTCTCTCATGGAATACAGGGTCGTTGGCAATAAAAATGGTTGCCTGGTTATCACAATTCATAACCAAGGGGTAGTTAACATAAAGCCAAACTCAAGAAGCACAAACTTAATCTACATAAGCTCACTAACTATATGAGTCATTGCTCGATACTCGGCCTCTGCACTGGACCTAGCCACAACTGTTTGTTTCTTACTTTTCCAACTTATCAGGTTACCTCCAACAAAACAATAGTAGCCTGATGTAGAACATTTATCCATCTTAAACCCAGCATAATCAGCATCAGAATACCCAAGTATATCAATTTTCCTATTATGAGTATACAAAAGACCTTTTCTAGGTGCACCCTTCATGAGGAAGTGTATATGGAGCAACCTCCTAGGTATGTTACTCATAGGGAGACAGAAAAGGAAACTTTCTTCCAAGGAATTGCTTATTTTCTCTGGTAAATAAAAACTAAACATTTTTTTAGTTTTCCTTATAAAACATAGAGAATATAAAAAGCAACAAGATCCTATTCTCAAAAATAATTAAACAAAAAAAAACTATATTTGAATGTACATTTATATAAAAATGTAGAAATAAAAAAATATAAAATATGCTTATATTTGAAATAATATATACATCACTACTTGGTAGGACCTAATGAACGACCATCACACTCTGCACGCGGCTATAGAAAAACTAATGCATCTCTTCATGTTGAAATTGCATAGCATTTATTCAACTGCTTAGCCTGGCGGTTAACATTCCTTAACTACTCTGTCAAAATCTCTCAACTACTCTTGAATTTGGCTCAAAGCCTCCAGAATATGGTGCAACTCAACCCCTTGTACCCAAACCTAGGACCATGTACATTCTGCACTATTTCACGCTCATCAACTAGCTCACTAGCTGTGTTGCCTCTCACATCAACCATTGCATGTTATCATGTTAAAAATAGCATAAAAGTTTGTAATATTACTCTCCTCTAGAATAAAGCATGTAACAGATAAATGTTATAGTTATAATTATACTTATATATAGTTCATGAGATCCGTCAATCCATCTATCAGTCAATTGATGGTTAATCCTAAATTTCTCAATCTCAAAAACATTTTCACCCTATAAATTTAAAAAATATATATTACATTTAAAATAAATAAATAAATAAAATTATAATAATACATATCATCTCCTCAAGAATGTGCATGAATGACTTATATCCCATAGTATGTTGAAATATTTGTTTTCTAATGTTTTCAAGATTTACTTGAAGAGTGTCGCTATTAAAGCACAATGCATAATAGTCAACAAAGTATACAGTAAAAAAACTCAAGAAAATTCGGGATATGCATTCGAAATACATAAACAATTGTCTTAAATCATTGTACTAACAATAATAAATGAATTCTCGAATCTCATACTATCCTATAGGACAATTCAAGAGATGTATGAGTATATTTAACACTTGTGCATTTTGTTTATAAGAATGGGCATGCATGCCCAACATCATACAAAGCTAAAATATTCATTACAATTTATTAAAGGGACAATCATATTCCAATTAAACTATTTAAATTAATAATATGAGATAGTATTTCATACTACTAAAACCCTAATTAACTCTACCAACTAATTTTACAATTCTTTGGAACATAATCTTTTTCGATGAGTTTTTGAATTCGCTATAAAAGATTTTAAAATTTCTTCTAATGATTTTTTAGGAAATTTCTTCAAGAATATCTCTAAGTTCATTTTCATCCTTTTTCTTAAGAAAGGTCCATTGTTTCAAAAATGTAGATTACCCTAATCAAGAGGCTTAATGAAAGAGAGAGGTTTGATTCAACTTTTTTATACTTGATTTTTTTATGGAATCTCTTTTCCTCGTTTCACCGTCCCATCACAAGCATGATCTCAGGGGTGGCGGGCACTATTAATCAAAACGAAGGTTCCAAAGAACCCTCGTTCTAAGCCACAACTTCCAAGCAAAGACAAATCGTCACCCCCGACGACTTCTTCTCCCTTCTCCTTTGTTCCGGTTCTCTGCCATTAATTGTTCTCCACTTCCTTCTCTTTTCTTTGCATGATTGACCCGGGAAGGTCCAGTAGTCTCTTCCAAGTCGTCTCCGGCCGCTTTCACCACCGCCATCCGCTCTTTGAAAATTGAACGTTTCCTCTGACAGAATCGCAATAAATCTACCCCTTTTGTTTGATTTTTTTTCCTGTTTTTCAAAGGATTTTTTTTTCTTTTTGTTTTTCAATGAGAGTGGATGAAGTCAATGATGTGGTCTGTAGATTTTTTTTCACTCAGAAACGGGATCCTCAATTAGATTAGGTGATTACCTGCTCAGACTGCCACTTTTAAGTCTAGTAGCCTGACTCGGTCCCATATGGAGGAGACTCCACTACTGTATGAGGGTCGACTTGATCACTTAAAAAACCATTCTATAGACTTGGCCTTGGATCTTCATCTTCAAGATCTCATACGATCTGGTCAGGCGACACCTACAACCCAGATTTAGACATTGCATCAGAGGATTTATACTTAAAATGGTGAGAAACCCATTAAAATCTGAAAGAAGCCGGTAATCGTAATTGTTTTACACAGAACTTCGTCTTTTTCTTAGTTTTTTTCTTTCATGGTTATGAATTCTTAAACCCAAATATTATCACAGTTGGAAGACAACAACAAGTTATAATGATCTCGATTAGAAAAACCCAGTGCAGGTCGTGGTAACAGATTAAATAACAGGAGTAACGCCACCAGAGATTAAATTAATCCATGAGTCGGAATCATTCTAGATGAACGCTGTAACCGAGATAAATCAATAAACCAATTCACATCTGTTTTTTTTTTTTTTTGTTCTTTTTGCTGTTATCATTCTTTGTTTCTTTCGTTGTTTTCTCTAATCTACGTAAAATTGCCAGATTTTGGCCGCCCAGGATTGACTTTTATTAACTTCCTGCATCTTTTATCAAAAAATGGAAGTTATGGGAACATTGACATCAGCGTTGGATTATTGCTATCAAAACAACTTTTTTGGTTTTCTAAACAAAAAAATTCCAAGTTGGAGTTCAGTCAAATGTCATGCTGCCAGAATCACCTTCAGCAGTAAAGTTATTCGTTTATAAAATCTTTTCCTGCGTCACAGATGGCTGCTAACACAGTGGAAACCTCTAGTTTCTGCGATTTAACCGAGTCTTCTCTGAATCATTAAAGACCCATTTGTTTCAAAGACAAACAAATCAGCCTTCACGGCTTGACCAGGCGAACCCTCTCCACACTTATAAGAAACCCAAACTGGAAAGTCCCTAGTTCCTTCAGAAACTGGAGACGGAGAGATGGAGATGGAAATGGAAGTGGAGAAGAGGTGCAGCTCGAACACCAGAGAGGAAGAAGCGACTCTTCCGGGATTCAGATTTCATCCGACAGACGAGGAGCTTGTTGGGTTTTATCTCCGTCGTAAAGTGGAGAAGAAACCTCTCAGTATTGAGCTCATAAAACAGATTGATATCTACAAATATAACCCATGGGATCTTCCAAGTGAGTTTGTTTCTCCTCTTTTATCATAATCTTCTCTACGTCCAGTACCGAATTTAGCGAAGTTTTGAAGTCTCTGCAAGGCTTTTTGATTAAGGGTTCCTCTTTTCACCATAGAATTCAGTTGTTGTTTTTTTTCCGTCATAAGATTTATTATCAGAACCTCTTTATAATCCTTGAAGACGAAGATCAGAAAAGTACGATTATTCATCTTCATTCCAGCAATCTCCTTATCTTGTTCATCATCTCAACAAGTATAGGATCTATCATGTGAGCTTGCAGAAGTCAAAATCTATCAGGAATTTAAGTTAGTTGAGATTTCTCAAAACCAGAATAACTGCAGGGTTGTCTTTCATGTCGCCATTCAAACGTCAGTGACGTGTAGAAACGTTGATTATAGCTACCTTCTATTATAAAACCAGTAAAGAAGAACATCAACCTGACTTTCTGGAGTGTCAAATCCATCTGATTTTGATATTGTTTTGTGGGATAACTGATATTCAAATGGCAATTCTCATCATCAGCGCCACTGGGAGTTACAGAAATCTAACTCATCTTTGCTTTTTGTCTGTTAAAGAGGTCAGCAATTTGGGAGACAAAGAATGGTATTTCTTTTGTTTGAGAGGGAGGAAGTACAGAAACAGCATAAGACCAAACAGGGTAACTGGGTCTGGTTTCTGGAAAGCTACGGGCATTGATAGACCGATCAATTCTTCTCAGGCCCACAACTGCATTGGCCTGAAGAAGTCCCTTGTGTTTTACAGAGGGAGTGCTGGGAAAGGCTCAAAGACCGACTGGATGATGCATGAATTTCGTCTTCCTCCTGCTGATGGAGAGAAGAACAGCAAATCCACTACCAAGAACACTCAAGAAGCTGTAAGATTTAAATTTTCTCCTTTTTCAAGCTTTATCTCCCTTAGCAACAGAAAATGGAAATAGATTTGTTGTTGTTGGGATGAAAGTGGGTAACCAAGGGGATAACCAGTGAATAGAACTTTCAAAATCTAACGCATAAAATCACAATAAAATTATAGAACCTTATTAAAATTATAGATTTTCAGTTTGTATTTTGTTAGTGGATAAATAGAATAACAGAACAAGTAATTAATCGGGTAAAACTGCTATCCTAGTTGTTATCTTCTTCATTCAACCTTTTCTTTTTGGTAATCGCAGGAAGTATGGACTCTATGCAGAATCTTCAAGAGAACTGGCACACCCAGAAAATTTATGCCAGATAATTGGCGAGCCTCTCCTTTGATCAAACAAAACACAACTGACTCAACTTCCAAAACCTGCAGTATAGAGTCTGATGCAAGAAAGGAAAGGAGCCATTACCAAGCCTTCCACACTAAGCAGACTAAAATGAAACCAGTGATCATCACCCACAATGAAGAACAAAGCCAGTTATTTTCTGGACAGTTGAGCTCAGTAGCACAATCCACCGTAACTCCATGTACGAGCTTCCCAGATACAGCTGACAGTGCTTTTCACTCAAACGGTAGCTGGGATGAACTCGGCGCCGTCGTTGAATTCGCCTTAGATCGTACACTTGTATATGGTTGTAGGTATTAGTAGAAATTTTCAGCAATTTTTAGCTTTTAACATGGATTATATGTCGTGTTTCTGTGTATGAAGTAAATGGGGCGATTGACTAGAAGACGATTTTGGAGCTGATGATCAATTGCCACGGTTGAGAGATACAAATTTTGTAGTTTTGGGCTTTATAACATTATCTTTGTACTGTCTGTGATGTCTTCACCAGAAGATTTATAGAAGCCCCTTCATGTTATTATTTCGAATCATGGTTCAGTAATAGCTAACAGTACCTTGTTCAGTTTAAGGAATGTTTGTTCTGAAACTAAAATGATGGAAGCTAATTCATTGGTTCTATCCTGTTTGTTCCTTTCATTACTGTCTCTTATTAGAGCAATAAGAAACTCACTTTCCATTTTTTTTGTATTTTTTCTTCTGGTTTTTTTTCTCTAAAACCACTACCTACGTTTGCTGTTTATTCATAAGACAAAAACGAAATGTTCCAACTTCAACAAGTAATTTCAGTAGAACATCATCTTGCTCATTGAGAAATGAGGTTTGGCTCTGAGCATTGGGGATCGCTGGAATTGGAATTTATGATTTTTAATATAATGAATCCAGATATGAAGAAGACTAAGTAGGTGCTAGGTGCAAGATCTATAGTATTGTTAATGTTCATAGTTCAATTTAATGTTACATTTAGAGAAAAAAAGACTTGTATAATGCTCTCTATTGTGTTCTTCACTCTATTTTTCTTGGATTTTCCAAGGTTCTTGTAATTTTTCTGGTAATGAGAGTAAGTTATTCTTGCATGAAGTGTAGTAAGCCACCTAAGGAAGGAGTAGATGATAATTGAGACGAAGAGATGTGTAATCTCGCATTAATTGTGGAAAATATCGCTAACTTTAACTAATCATTTTTAACATAAAGTTTGGATTAATTCAACATAATATAATTGATAATACCTAGAGATGGGTTTCATTAAAAATGAATAGAAAGAAGGTTTACACGCGAAGGAGAGTATTAGAATAGTCCCACATAGGACCAATATTAGAAAAATCATGTCAAAATTATAAGGGGATGAAGTCTCCTAACTTTGGTTATTATAATTTTTTTCTTTTTCTTTTTTTTTTATGGATGACACAACTTTCGCAAGGACTTCAAGCTCCTTTGAACGTCTTCGGAGAAAAATTGAAAATTTTAAATATAATAACTTGATAAAACCGATTCAAACGCGTAGAGAGGGAGAAAGAAATGAAGAAGCAAATGAATGAGATAAGGAGGTTTCTTGTATGCAGGCACAACTAAGAGGAGAAGACTTATCTCGATCCTAGAAAAAGAGAATGGTTTGAGAAGAGAGATAGCAGGAGTCTCAGTTTGAGAAGAGGGGAACGAAGGTTTTTGTAGTAGTAGTAGTAGTAGATCACTCAAACTGTCTTACACAAAAGATTAGATGTAGATTTTGATCACTTTCTCCTTGTTTTTACATACTAATGAGGCCTCAGTGTGAATCGATCTTCCACAAGGCATCTAATTTTAAGGTGACGGAGTTATTCATGGACCAGCATCCTCAGCTAAGGACATTTTCACGCCCACCCACTCATGGATACACTCAACTGCTTTCTCCTTTTTGTCAAGACCCAAGTCTACCTCCTTGTTTCTTTCTGTGTAGTCTAAGAAAGAGCTCCGGTCAAGAAGATTTTTTATGAGAGAGAGAGAGAGAGAGAGAGAGAGAGACGTTTTCATATTTTGTGGGGTTCATGGAGGAGAAGAATAAGGGGTGGGCAAAGGCAAATAGATCGATATTACGTAATGTTTAAGTCTAATAGTGTCACATTGAGAAGGTAACGTTATGTTATGACTATTTATGAGCTTAATCGGGTGTTACTATCTCTATAATCCCACATGAATAAATGAGTACAAAACCTTCTTTTGACATAGTATCAAAGCAAAAGTCGACATGAATATATAGATGATGAGTTATTATTGTAAAAAAAAAAAAAAAAAAAGGTTTCCTAACTTGGCTTATCATTCTATATAATTAAACCTAAATTTGATAAGGTCTAATCAATAATGGAAGCTTAATTCGGTTTTCTAAGGCATTTTGCTCATTTCAAACTCATATATTGTAATGTTAGATATAGAGTGAGATATATCTTACCCAATACATGAGATGTATCGATGACATAAACTAAAAATTAATCAGAAAGTAACCAAAAATAAATAAAATTTTAAAATAATATAACATCATTTTAAAAATAAATAAATAATAAATTAATTAATTATATTTTAAAATTAGAATAAACAGCACCCAAAGACAATGTGGAATAGTATCATATGAGAACTATAATCTGGACATAGTATATAAATATTAAATGATAAAATAATTAATTAATAAGTTTTTTAATGAAAATATTTTATTTTTATAAAAATATACAAACTAACATTAAAACAAACATAAAATTAAATTAAAATAATCATAAAAAATATAGATAATGAATCAGATAGTTAATAAAAAAATGAATTAGATAGTTTAGGATTTAAAACTATTTTTAATAGTAAATAACTAACAAATTTAGAAAATAAAAAATATTTTAATAGAGAAAAAAATTAAATTCAAATAAACACAAAAAAAAATTATGTTTTAAGTATATATCCAAAAATTATATTTTAATATTAAATTTATTATAAATTTATTTGAATTTAAGTAGCATAAAGTAAAAATAAATAAGAAAGTTGATAAATAAACTGCATTAAAAGTGAATAGAATTTTAAAAATAAACAAACCGACTTTAAAAACATAATTACAGACATAATTTGAAACTAATAAATCAAAAATAAAATATTTAATAAATTTTAAAAATAAATTTATGTTTATTAGATAATTAGATAAAAATAAAATTAGATAATTTTAAATATATTAATAAAATTCAACTTATCGATAAAATACTAAAATAAAAAGTACATAATAAATAAAATTAAATACATATATTTTTAGCTAATAGTAAAAAAAGAATTAATAAATAAAATAAATAAAATCTTTAAACATTTATAATTAATAAAAATTGGAATTATAAACTAATCAGCAAGTGTAAAAACAAGAATCTTTAGAAACAAGAGAAAATAAAATGAATTAAAAAATTCATGGTTTTCAAGTTCTGGTGCAGTTAGTTCTCAGGAATTTTGTTTCTCAATCTCGTTTTTCTCTCATTTAACTCAAAAGGAAACTAATGGGAAGTCGAGTTGTTTCTAAAAACACTCTAACCCCTACCTAAAATATTTATCTTGATATCTAAGTTGGCAACAATTACAGGGACAAATGAATAGAATTAAGGAAGATGAATGTGAGTATTAGTGAATTAAAATAACTAAATCGAGTCATTTATCTTTGTTAAATGTATGTATCACATTTCCACACTTGACCTAAAATGCCCAAAAAGAGACCACTTCAAGGTAATTCTATAATTAGGGCTAATATGGGAGTCTATGGAATCCTTGACCAGCGATGGGTAGTCAGGCATGAGAAAGTCAATGAATGCCTTTTTCTATGGGAGATGGAATGGTTAGTTAGGAGGGCTGTGTCAAATTGAAAGTTATTCGGCTTAAATTTTCAAAAGACTCGTGACATTTCTTTTGGTTTGATTAATGAGTCTAGAGTAGAAGAAGCTTTCTCTTTCGTATTGACTCCAGAGAATTATAATCTCCATAGCAGGGAAGACCCTCAAATCCAGACTTGCTCTCATCCATACATCATCACCACCACCACTTGTACCCACCTGTACCATGATTTCTTCTTTCGTGCTTTCTGATTCGATCCTAAAATGCTCGAGAAGTAAGGTTGAGTTTAACACAGTAATAAGACTAGAAAAATTGTATTCGTGGACGTATTTCTTGAACAGATGCGAAAGCAAAGTTACAAGACTGATTCTATAGCCTAAAACTGCATTCAAAGTTGACGTTTCTGATGAATCTGTGGATTTTTTAAGATTTCTTGCTGACAATTTGGTTTGTTTAACGTCATGTTATCAAATCCTGCATATAAATAAAATATCGCCTACTTTTTTTTATCGAGATACTTCATGTCTCTCCTCCCTTATTTGAATCGTAAACCCTAAACCTAGAAGAGATATGATCAACATTTACAGTTCTTCTCATGTTTTAACAACCACTGTTCAAATCGATCAGTTCCTACGTACTTGCAGACGAAACGGGTTTTCACCATTTTTATCCCATTTTACTCGGGGAAAGGGACCAAGTCCCCCTCCCCTTCCTTTACCCAAAGGGAACTACTGCTATGAACCAAGAAGTGGAAGGGTGGGGGGTCCCCCTCCCACTTTTTTTTGTCCTCCAACAGGAGTTCCCACTACAGATTGAAAACGAGGAGAGGAACGGTCCCTCTTAACCCCACTTCCCTTAAACACAAGCAGATCTGAACCCCTCTTGAACTAAGTTGAACCAGACTCAGTCCTGTCTAATTCTTATAGCTGAAACTTCTTCCAAAAACCAGCAATCCTACTCGACAATATGAGATTTCAACAACAATCTCTTTATTCACCACGATTATAACTAAGATTACATTGAATATTTATACATAAAATTGAAAACAGAAAATGGCTATTTCTGGCACTAGGAGATCAGGTCATTGTCCTTCGGTTCCGGTAATGGAAGCTTGAAGACCCTGACATTATAAATAAGAAGGAAAGATGAAGACAGAAACAAGGATTATCATTAAACTTTGTCTCAAATAGAAAAAGGGAAAGAACAAAAGGAAATTCAAGAGATGAAGAGAAGCTCTCCTCGTGAGCATGACAAACAATGAATGAAATATCTTCTGTAAAGTCAAACCTCTTCTGGAGGTCTTGTTACAAATGTCTCAATCCTCAGCAAAGACTTACCCCTCCTCCTCTACTTCAGTTTCTTCTATCTGATCACAAGTTTGTTGTCCTTTCCTTACAAGCTCCTTCTTTGTGGCTTCACACAACCCCGCAAAATTCCACCTTGCCTCTTTCTGGAAGTCATTCGACGAATACTGTAAAGGCGCTTTTTGACCCAAACCCTCCATTGCAACGATCGTTGTTCATCTCTGGACCCAACTGAAACCAGCTTCAAGTTTATAACCCTGCTGCTCCTTCATGTTTTTCAACGGCTCAGAGAGATGAAGATGGAGATGGAGATGGAGATGGTGATTGGGGAGGAGAAGATGAAGATGAGTGAAGAGGAAGTGAATCTTCCGGGGTTCAGGTTTCATCCCACAGATGAAGAAATCGTTGGGTTTTATCTACGTCGGAAGGTGGAGAAGAAACCCATTGCCATGGAACTGATCAAACAGATTGATATCTATAAGTATGATCCGTGGGATCTCCCCAGTAAGTAATTATTCTTATCTGACTCACCCTTCGCCTGTTCTTCCATCGCCTTGCTTAAATGATTTCTAACAGATATAATTATTTTCTCTGCTGTTGAATCTCTTACCAGTACTACTGCACCTCTACAATTCATCTTTCCAGTTCATCTATATTGAGACTGAAGAATATGAGTTGAGCTAATTATCTCAGGCTGTTGAATCATGAACAGTCTGATCATCATGGCTAGCTGCCTCATATTAATTTATATAATAACATCTAAAACTTCAAACCCAGTTTCAAGTTCTTGTCAAATATTGCACCAGTATGAAACATCAACAATACTGATATTAAATTCATTTATTTTTTGCCACTTTCTTCTTCGTGATTGAAATTAAGAAGTTAGCAGTGTTGGGGAGAAGGAGTGGTATTTCTTTTGCATGAGGGGAAGAAAATACAGAAACAGCATCAGACCCAATAGAGTGACAAAATCTGGTTTCTGGAAGGCAACTGGAATCGATCGACCCATCTATTCTGTCGGAGACAAGACCCAAGACTGCATTGGGCTGAAGAAATCCTTGGTCTACTACAAGGGGAGCGCAGGAAAAGGCACCAAAACTGATTGGATGATGCATGAATTTCGCCTTCCCTCAGCCACCAAAAACAGCAGCGTCTTCACTGATAAAAGCACCCAAGAAGCCGTAAGTTCTCTCATTTCTTGGAGTTCAATTCTTATTTCTCCTTTTATTTAATTAGTTTGACGCATTGTTCTTCAACCCAGATATTAAGAAACTCACTGGATGGGTTTCAGGAAGTCTGGACTATCTGTCGGATCCTCAGGAAAACTGTCTTCAACAGGAAATTTACACCAGGATGCAATACTGAAACTTACTTGACGAAACAAAAACAAGCCGATTCGAGTCCGAAAAGATCCATCCAAGACGAACCAGGTGATCGTTATCAGAGAGAAAATTGTTCAGTTGTTGGAGCTTCCACCATCAACCCAATGAAGAACCAACAAGGACTCCAACTCAACCATGGCGAAGACAGCAACCAGTTCTTGTCAGGACAGTGGAGCCCCATAACCCAAACACCTCTGAGCACAGCTCAATATTCCAGTTTTTCGAGCTCAGACAGTACTGAAAGGATCTGCAAATACGGTGACTGGGATGAGCTTGGTGTCGTTGTGGATTGCGCCATGGATCCAAACCTCTTATACCAGCTCTAGGTAGCTTGTAAAAGATAGAAATGGTGTAATAATTTCATCTGGTACAAAACATACTTAGATACTGAATACATGAACTGATCAGTTATTGGGTAACATGTTCTTTCTCTGTAAAAATTCAAGCTAAAAAAATTTACTGTAATCTTAGGTAGAGGATGAAGTCGTTTGATGCTATGAGCATGTTCTTTAATTTCATATTTTTTTCTTCCTTCTTCTCCTTCTTTGTGAAGTGCTCAACGTGCATATATTGTTACATTTTTCCATGTGTGAGTATAAGAACTGATTAATTTCTCATATTGAGTGACATCCCAGGACTCAACCTAAGAAATTAATCCAAGTGATTTCTGGTCTGATTAGGCCAAGTACAGGTGGGACTCATCAGTTTTGTTCCATGAATGGTCAGGTGCATTAATTTACTAGATAACACAAGTCTATCAGATTTTATTTCTTATATTATATAATTTTTCTCAAAAATTTCATAATCTTTTATGTAGTTTTTTAGAAATTCTTTCGAAGTCGGTTACTTGAACTCTTGTTTATTGGATTTAAAAAATAAATAAATAAATTGGGTTTTAAAAGTTGGAGGAATTCACAATCAAGATTTAGCGATTTTTTTTCTTTTCCTTCCTCGTTTAGGTCTAGATGAAACACTAGTGCACGAATGTATATATTAGTAATTTGGAGCTTATTGATAATCGCTAATAGTATGCAATAGTAAATTCAATTCAATATCAATGCATAAATTCCGATTGCTAGAAATCGTTGTTACAGTTAAAATTATGTTTTAATGTAAAATTACTAACTAGATATACGACCAGTTGAATAATTTCAGGTATGAAAATAATTGAAAAGACCGACACAAAATCTAGTACATAATGTTTAGTACATGACACGTATTTAAGGATGTGTGAACTCTTTTGCAACTACTCCAATATAATTATTTACAAAAATAAAATAAAATGTAATTTTTTTTTGTAGAACACTTTTATTTTTTAAAAAATATTTTTTTAATTTAAATTATATTTCTAATAATTTTTCGGAAGACTTTTTAAAAAAAATATTTTTAATTTAAAATAAAACCTGTCTTAAACTCCTAATAATACAAAGTAAGTCGTTCATATCCTAAATGGGTCAAAGGTCATGGGCCACAACGGCCCAACATGGTCTTTAGGCGTTAATTGGCCGTAGTCGAAGCTTGGTTTCGGGAGCTCAACGAACCTCACCGTTTGGCCATGGAAGCTGCTTCCAACTCAACCCTCCACTCTCTTCGATTTTCAAGGACTCTGAAACCGGAAACCCCAAAAATCTTGAAGTCTCACTTTTCCCTGTAAAAGCTCGCGGTTTCCACGGTTTGCTTCGTGGAGTTGGCCATCCGAGAGAGAGGTCCCGCGTCTCAGCAGCTAGCTCTTCTCCTTGAAGTAGAAGGGTAAGGTTTTAATTTTTCTAATTTTCGATTGATAAGAGGCTGGGTTTGGTCGGTTTGTATTTCTGGCATTTGTAAAATCTGGTACTACTTCAACGTCTGCCACCCATGTGGTTACAGGTGTTTAGTGTCTATCTCTGGTTTTTTTATGAATTTAAGTCGGAATCGCATTCCTTGTTTCATGATTGTCTCTTGTTTTTTTCTTTCGATTCGTGAGCGTGTCGATTTGTGATATGTGAGTCTTCATTTCTATCTTCTGTTGAATTTAGTGGATTAAATGTTTGAGTAGATAGCATCGATTTAATTTATAAGGTCGGTCTCCATGTTTTTATTTCAGTAACCTTTTCACTCTATGTTTCTTTCAATTTTTCTTTGCTCATCAGCATTTCAGAAACTTGGATTGGATTGTGCAAATTGAACAGATCCAATATATGGCAAGGTGTTTGCTCAACCTCCAAGCCATTAGAAATCCTATCAGTGCCATCATTGTCAAATAGATGGTGTTGCTTTTTCTTGTATTTTGATCTCAACTACTCGAACGAAAAGAGAGAATTTGTTTGCCTAGTTTTATTTGTAGTCAAGTTCAATTCATTTAGTGATCAAGCTACTTCACTCAATTATGCTCATTTGGATTTGGGTGTTGTCCTATAAGTATGCCAAATTCACATAGGATCACACTTAACCTTCAACAGGGGATTTATAATGAATTTTATGGCTTCACTTTACAACAATTAACTTCTAAACACTTCTCAGGAAGGCTGGTGGAGATGAGGAACGGATGCTTACATTATTCTTTAACCAGGTAAGAGACCATGAAAATGCATCAAGCATTCAAGTTTGACTATAGTTATTCTCCACAAGTAGAACAAAGACAACTTGGAATGGTTCTTTAAGTTTGCAAGATTAGAAAAGTTGACATTTATGTGCAATGTGCTAAAAGGAGTTATTAATTTTCAGAAAAGATCTTCATAACAATAGCTCCATTTACCTGCCCTTCTGCAGATTGGTTGGCCTACTTCACTGCCTACGACTGAGAAGGAGAACTTCATGAAAAGTGGACTGCGGGAGACGGTAATCTTTGGCTGAAACTGCAAGGCCAACAACTTATTGATCTGTTGTCTATCGGTAGTATTGCCTGTAATTTCCTTCTAGTTCAGCATCATAGACACAGAAATTTTATTTGATAAGATCATTTAAGTAAGTGTCACTTTGATCACTTGCTTCAAGTAGATTGACTTAGAGAATATTCGAAATGGAATGTAAATGTTGAATATTTCTTGCTCTGCAAAATGCTTCTCTGAGTTTCTGAGTAAATATATGCAATGACTGACAAAGAAAAAGTTTAACTTTGTTTATTGGTTCCTTCTAGTAACTGAATCTCCTAGTACAAAAATACTTCTATACTTGATCTTAATACCAAAATAACATTAATAATCAAATCAGAAGCACAAAGAACATGTGTCTCTTTTTCCATTGCAATGGTAGAAATCTCTTGTATTGATGTAATTTATATGTCCTCAATTCGGACAATGATAACAAGTATGATTAGTTTCATAGTCAAATACCACAACACTGACTCGGAATTCTTGTTATTTTGTTATGTTTAGCAATATTGCAAAGGTTGATTTGGATAAGCAGGGTAAGATCTCAGAGGAATGAAATCTGAGGTTTGGAGGCTCCACTCTTGAGGTGAGATGATCCAATTTTTTATTGCAGATTCAACCAAAACATGCTTACTTGACAACTCCATTAGGTGATGAAACCTCCTGCAGACCCCAACTCTTAATACCCAGAAACAACGATTTAGCTGGAAGAATGATGTTCTTGCCTCTTTTTTTCTTTCAGTAAGTTTGGAAAGATAACCTTCTTCCAAGAAGGCCTGCTGGAGATATCTTCCCACCAAGCATTCACATGTTTCCTATCTTTGATCATATAGCCTTCTCCATAGCATTGACAAGGTAGTGAGTGAAAGGAAGGTGACTCAAATCAGCCAAACTGAAGAAATCTCTTGCCAAGTATTTGCTCTTTGACAGTCTTTCTTCATAGCACTTCTCCCGGTTTCTCTTCACTCTCCTCAACCATCTTCTCCGCCGTCTTCCCTTACTTCGGAAAAACACAGAAGCTGAAGAACTAAAGTGTAAATATGTGGTTGGTAATTCTGTCCATCAAGTTCCAGCCATTGTTACACCTGTGCTCTTTCTTCCAAGTTCTTTCCCAGCAGGTTAGCCCCCTGTGCTGCATATATCTCGGCGAAGGATAGCTTGCGACTCTGCAATTCAGAGACCATCAACAGGGGTTATAGAGATAACAGTGAATTTTTACCATAGAGAGTGAAACTCCCATCCTACACAACTGGGACCGCTCCGAATGGCTGTGACAGATTACCCAAAACGTAAATGCAGAAATATCGCAAATAAACAGCAAGATAGAAGAAGCAGAGAAGAGAAATATGCTCTTTCTGGCCCCTTGTACCCTTTGATCAAATCAACCGGGATGATCTCGAACTCAAGACTTCCTTCTCAATGAGACATGCCAGTACCCTCCAGGTTGCCGAAGCGTATACAGGCCCGTGAACCTCACCACCATCTTCGTCCTTTCTTTGAGCTAGCGTTGGTGAGGAGTAACTGTTTACGAGAAGTAAAAACATGAATTATTGGCATGATAAGTTCACACTAGTCACCGGCAGGTTGGGCATATCCATATACATATGAACCGAAATGAGTTAAATATAAAATTATAATTTTTTATTTAATACATGCTAGATTGAGATTTGACACTCTACATATTTTCTGCCCTAACTGGCTATATGCAGGAACTGCATCTTTTCTTTTTTTCCTTTTAGTAGATATCAATGTCTGTACTACAGTGAGAAAGAATACGCATTTCTAATCTATCTTCCTCTCTACCATAGATAATTAAAGAGTAAGGTCATTGCAACCGAAATTTTACGACTCGGATACAGAGGCATGAACTATTGGCTTGAATAATATCTGTTTCAGAGATATTGAAACCGCTATTGTTTTTCTAATTTTTGAAAAGACATAAGCAAGAGAGTTTACAGAGCCTAACATTGCCAAATCCAATCACGTGAAGGCTCCGTTATAACAATGAAGCTATTGTCCAGAACTGTTCAGCTTCATCAAGAAAAACAAGAAAATAGATCAAGTTTCGATAACGAATACAGACACACCCAAAGGAAAGAACTCAAGAGGCGAAATCCAAAACGGAGGGAGCCGAACAGCTGCGCGATGAATCCAAAACCAAGTTTGCATTTCATAAACCACCCTCAAACAAAGAAATCGGATGAGAGATATTGTCAAAAGTAATTTTGATAACGGATACGGAAACACCAAAAGACAGAAGTAAAGAGGTAAAATCCAAGATGGAGGGAGCCGAATAACGGAGTGATGGCATCCAAAACCGAGTTTGCATTTCACGGACCTCCCCCAAACAGTGACAATGGATCGAAGAATATGCAAACTAATTTTGATAACGTATACAGAATCACCAAAAGAAAAACTAAGAGACAAAATCCAAGACGGAGGGAACCGAACAGGTGTTACGGAATTTAAAATCGAGTTTGCCTTTTTTCCGCAAAGCACACTCAAAACAGAAATTAGATGAAAAAATCTTTATTTCAAATAATGAAGAAAATTAATAATAAAAGGGAAAGGAACGGCCTTCAGAGCGATACACTCAATCGAGATCCTTCGCTGCAGCTCCATCATCAGGCCGACGGGAAGCGGACAGAGGACATGAAGAAAGAGGCCCGAGCAGCAGGTTTCAGATTGAAAACTACAGAGATGGACATCACGATCTTTCAGGCAACATCTACGCCAGGATACTGTTTTCTTTCCACATGTAGCCGCTTCCAGGGCCTCACTGTCTTCTATTCCACCCTCTGCTCCCCTCGCCTCTCGAAGCTGTTCCAAGCCCCTTCTTATCGTGGTTTACAGACTGCCAAATGAGGCACGCGTTTCTAAATATTTACGGAATAAACCACATCCGCGGTTTTCAAATTTTGAAAGCATACCAACATGGGTATGGGTTGCACCCAACCAGCTCGGTTGAACTCTGCTCATAAAAACTCAGCTCAATTCAGTTTTTATTAGCATGCGGCTCGAGTTCAAACTTAAAACAAGGTTATTAAATATAATTAATCAAACTCGAGATTTTTCAAGCTCGTAAATTTACTTATTAATATATTTTTTTAACGAAAAGATCCTTTATTCTAATTGGTCTTGTTAATTTCCTATCTTATTGGTTGATAATTGTTCTTATTTACTTCAAATCTCAAAGACGGTCGATTGGTGAAACCCTTTTGGGTCTTCAAATATTTAGTATTATTGTTTGCCAATGGAATAAATACTATTAATAGAGGTGTTTGTTCTTTCTTTTAGGTCTATTAAATTGGTTATTATGTATTAAGTATGTTCCATTGCAAAGTATTAGACTCTTATGTGATATTTACAGTTCAATGGTACCAGGGTCATCATAATATTCTTTTTATTTTATTTTTTATTTTTTATTTAATTTTAAATGTAGGTTAAAGTTCAAACCCAACTCAAGTTGAGGTTCAATCTCGGTTGAAATTTTTGGACTCAAACTCGATTCCAATTTTAGGCTTAAAGGTGAACTCGAACTCAAACTTAAGTTCAAAGTATTCAGATCAAGCCAAATTAGAACATATGCAAGTTCAAGCTTGGCTCAACTCAAGGGAGGTTAGTCCCCCAAATAGATTTTTCAAGTTCAAGTTCATGTCCAACATGAAGATCATGTCAGTCATGTATATGAAGATCATCTTCGCCTTGGTGTTAGTATTCACGACTTCATGTGCACTAGAAAACAGTTTCTAGTGTTAGTACCCCAACATGAAAAAAACATAAAAAACAAGAGAATCTCTAAACTTTTACAGTGCACTTAATTACAACATAATCCTTAAACCCTAAATTAGGTAAAACAACCATTATTACACACGAATAAGTTATTTAATGTATAATTAAATATATTTATATATTTATTAATTGAATTAGATATTTTATTGTGCATTAATATGGTAATTACATGAGCCAATGAAATACGTATATGATTAATTACAAATAATAAATAAATAACGTTATAAATAAAAAAACGAAAGTAATACGTTGAGTTATTAATTTATTAATAACATATGATATACTTTAACCTAAAAATGAATAATTTAAGAGAAAAAAATTGATCTAATCATAACTTTAACACACTATATATTTGTACATAATATATTTTATGTATTATTAATTAATAATATATTATCACAAAATTTAAAACCATTGGTTTAATTAACTATAGCAATCGGATAATTATGCCAAAATAATTTATCAAATATTTATTTTAAAAATATTTTAATTATGAATATTAAATCACTATTTTGATATAGTAATTATAAAATAAAAATAATTATTTTATAAATAAAAATAATTATTTTATAAATAAAAATTATAAATTAATGATTTTTATGAAGATAGTTTAATTTTTCCTAACTTAGGAAAAATTAAACCATCTTCGTCTTCCTTAGTGGTGAGCCAGCGGGCAACGGCGATGGCGACGGGGACGGGCTAGTAGGCAAAGGCGACGGCCGGCGATGGGGACGGGCTAGTAGGCAAAGGCGACGGCCGGCGACAGCGGCGGGCAATGCCGACAGAGGCGGCGCTCCGATGGTACACTGAGAGGGAGAAGATAGGGAGGCCGAGAAGCTCTGCAACAGATGCTCGACCTCCCGTGCTCTGTGACGGAGGTCAAGAGGGAGAGGAGAGGGAGGATGGCTCTTAAACCGAAGCTGATGGCTGAAATCAAATCCGAATGGGGAAATCGATGATGAATCGAAGTAGAAATTAAAAAAATTGAAGCCCAAATGTCAAAATCGAGTAGGAGGTTCAGAAGGAGAGCGAGTCCGAGATGGAGAGCAAGACGCCGAAAGGACATTCGCAGCGAGATGGACGTCGTAGAGAGGGAGACCGGAGAGGGACAGTGGAAACGAGAGAGGGAGCAGAGAACAAGAGAGGGCTACGAAAATGAGAGAGGGTTACGGGAATGAAATGGCAAAGACGGTGTGCGCCAGAGAGAGCCCCGAGAGATAGCCCCGCGCGAAAGTCATATAGATGATTGTCAAAATCGGGCGGAAAACACTTTCCACCGTTTACTCTTGGAACATGAACTCCTAAGTCATGTATGATAATGTACATGACATAAATTTCAGCACTCCCTAATGACACCAAGACATGAACTACATAATACGCATGAAGATCATGTCCTGAGTCATGTGCACTAACCCCCCCTCAATGCCACCCCTACTTGAGGCCTCAGCGACGTATTGAATTTCGACCTTTACATGGATTCTTAAATCTGAAAATTCAAACATCTTTAATTGTAAAAAGTTAATTTAATTTAACTGAAAATAATTCAAAAGGTTGCTCCAGTCACCTGTTCTGGCAACTCTGCACAAGCATCTTGAACAGCTACAAAAAATTCAAGCAAAGCAAATGAGAAATGAATCACATATGAAAATTTTGAGTTCTTACATAGACATGGGAATCCAAATCTCCAAATTCATTAGGTACCTCACCCCGTACAAAGCGATAATACAAGAATTCCATCAATGTTGTAGTATATACAAAATCGACCTCAATGACTAGGGACCTAAAGTTACTGCCTTTCAATTTACAAAAACATCTCCTAAAGGTAACAACAACAGAAGCCCAATCCATCAATTCTGAACTGTTCTATGTGGGGGGGTTGACAAGAAGGAAGTTGCAGTATCACTTTCCTCACTCTCTTCAAAATGAATTGGTCTCCCGGTAAGAAGTTTCCTACGGATCATAAACATTGTCACAACAAGAATAATAAGATTCAACAGAAGATGGCAGAATAGATAGCTTCCTTCAATGACAACAAGATCAAGAACAAATGCTTCATTGAAGGACTCAAAAAATACCTAGGAAAAAGTTTCTCATCTGAGAGAGCCTTTTCAAGTCTCTCTTCGAAGGGCGTGGCATGCCAGCTAACTTTCTGATCCTGTAGAGGAATCAGTTCACCTTATAATAAACCAGAATAAAATACTACAGAATACTGCTTTATGGAAATGAAATAGGATAAGCTATTACTACCTCTTTGTATTTTGTAGTGGAATTTGGAATGCCTTTACCATCCCATTCTCTTGGAGGAATCTGTGAAGATTCCTCATTGTTCCAGTGTGTAGCAACAAGACCAATAATTGGCCTGTCTATGTCAGAGCTTTGAACTGAGGCAGACATTCCTTTGGAAGGACTCCCAAGGCTTGTACCTCTCTCTTCCTTTGATGGAGTCTTCACCCAACTTGACAAACTTGTTTCCAGAGGAAGTGGGCTCTGCTGATCCTGAATAGCAAGAGACTTGGTGGCATTCTCTCCATCTTCACAGATGGAAGCATTACTCAGATAGGAAATTTCTCCCGAAGAATCCTCCTTCAGCGCATTCCATTGGGAAATGTTTTCAACTGGATTAAGGACTGAATAAACATTTAGAGAACGGACACGAGGATTCTTCCCTATTTCAAAATTTACTGTTTTTGCTGGGTAGACAGTACCCGGAGTTTGCATGTCATCAGTAAGTCTTAGAGGCGTAGGGTAAGGTGAACACCGAGGTCCAACCAGTTGTTTATGTTTACCATCGTCAGAGTCTGGGGAATCACATTTCTTTCGATTTCCTGTCTCACTCTTAAGTGGAGCGCTTCTTGTAGAAACAAAATCCGTGTTACCAAGATTATCATTCTCAAATCTTACAGTCTTGGTCCTGCATTGGGTTCTTGAAACTGGATGCTCAGATGAAATAGATGGAAACTCATTATTGTTTCCATGAAACGATCGAACTTCTGCTTGTGTACATTCTTCACTTCTGTTAGGAGAGCCACCACTGCACCTTTCCATCTTCTGTAGCTCTGGCGTGAAGCTTCCGGTAATTTAAAAAATAAAATAATTAGCACATTAATAGATCCAAATGATGGGCATAATAAAGCAGAACTGGCAAAATGAGCAGCAAGGATGGAGCCTAGTGAGAACTATGAAGAGGGATTATCCCATGCAAGCAATTATATATCATAGTGTACTGACAAACAAGATAGACCATCAAAACTTGGCCCCATATAGACGTCGAAATGGCCAAAAATTCATTCTAAAATAACGGTGACCATCTAACAGATGCCAGATTTTTCCACATTATGGATTATCCATATCAAGAGAAAGCTTGCAATCTTTAACATTCATGACAACAAACGCAGAACGAGAGTATGATACTCTTTCGGAATCTGTAGCTAAAATAACCAATGACTTGGCAGATACAGTGAATTAGATGATTGACCAGGAACAATTTGAAGTAAATCATTCATCTCACTGAATCATGTGGAATGGAAGTTCTCTAGTTGAAAAAATGTACCTTCTTGATTGCTCCTCCGGCAAAGCTGATATTTGTTGCACAGGGTGCTCCTTTTTCTCTTCCTGGAGCTTATAAGATGAATGAGGATTTTGACTTTGTTGTTCATCCCAATTGAGTTTCTTGCAAGCAGCACCAGGAAGCCAAGAATGAAATTTGGATGATGGACCATCCCCAACTTCAAGTTTCTCTGATGCCAATCTTTTCCTAATTTCAACTGGAGTTTGAAGTAGAGCTCCGCAGGACTTCAGAAATTTTGCCTGCAGTGCACACTATCTACAAATGAGTGACACATACCACAAGAGAAATGGTGCTTCAAACTAGTTTTTTTTTAATTCAAAATAATGCATGTCACTGCAACAATTTTCATATGTGTATATATAGCAAAACTAGATTCGAATAGAACTTACATCACTCGCCATCGGGGCCTTAAATTTACTATAAACATTCACATCAGCCATATTTATAAAATTGCAAATGTTAAGAAAACTTTAAAATTTGATGAATTAGAGAAGTCACATTTATTGTGACTCCATTTGGTTTATCACCATCATCATTAAAACCCAACCCATCCCCACCCCGTCCCGTTAAACCTGACCTATCCCCGCCCAGTCCCTACCTATTTCATATCCACGCCTCATCCCTACAAGTCGGATTTGGGGGACCCATTCTTGACCCAAAACCTAATAGTTTTTTCTTCGCGCCACTTCCCCAATCTGCAGGGTGAAAAACAAAACCCGAACTCGGGGTTTTTGGATCAGGTCGGATTGGATTCACCTAAAAACCTGACTTGGTGTCCACCCCTATTTCTAAGGCAGCTACATGAGCATTTTTCTTCGCTATCCTAACATAAGTTGGCACAATCTAATTTCAAACTTTTTGAAGACAATCCTCACATCTTCATCCATGTGAAATATTATTAAGATTTATCAAATATTTTGAAGCAGTTATTTCAAACCTGCATCAAGTTTGCATTTTGTCATAATGATTTCCTCAACCATGCTAAGAACACTTTGACTCTAACTTACGAACAGAAAAGTTTATTCATACTAACGGAACCTAAATTGTTAGCTGTTGTAGGAGATTTCTAGTGAAGAAAAAAAGGTAATCGACCTTGACCCAATCACATTACATTCATAAAGTGATCAAACTGACAATTCCATCGAGCAGGCCTCAGTACAGACCCAATTGGTTGGATGATCTAAGAAAAAATTCAGACCAAAGACCTTATCGTTTAATGGCTTTCATTCTGAACTTATCTTAAATGCCTGTCATTTTGACTCTTTGAGTATCATTCAAATTTTATGTGTGTGAGGTCTCGAATTGTGAGAGAGGCCAATCTGATACGCACCGTCTACTATTAGGATCCTGAGAAGTTGTCAAACATTATAGGTGCTTACTTCAAGGATCCTTTTCAAAGTAGGTTCTGTCATTAAATTCTCTCGGTCATATCCTGTTTTCATGCGTTCCTAATGAGATGCATAAAAAGAGTGATCATAAATTTGCAGTTACACGCTTGAAGTCTCAAAAGATAATCCTAAAATTGGTATCATTATATGGTCAGAATATATTGCATACAAATTAGCGTATATGCTTAAGAACCTTAGGTCATAGGGGTACAATTGAAGATGATCGAGCAGTTATTAGGCTTTAAGTTTCGGTGTTAAACAGCCCTAAGTTTTACATGCTAACACCCAAAGAAAAAATAAATAAAATAAAATAAAATCCTTATGTTCTAACTCCATGTGAACAACTAAATTTGATTTATACTACAATCTCTAAATTCCAAAAATATGAGCCCATCAGCCCACACACCAAGACCATGTTTTATTAGGGGAGAAAAGGGAGCTCCAATAGATTGGTATCAATCCAGAAGTGAAAGCAACAGCTTCAGCGACAATTCCCAGGGCATCGATGTAGAAAGAAACGGAATATCACGCTATACAATAAACTGGATAATAACGCAGTAAATAAAGAACGAAGTTGAAATAAATAGAGATTAAAACTTCACCTCGTCCTTGAGTTCCTGATCTTCAGAGTCTCGACCATCACTAATCTTCAAAGGCTGCAAATCATGACTCTTCGGATGCTCCACAGAAATTTGATCTTTGGAGAAGTACACGAATAAAGAAAAAGGCGGAAACAGGTTTAATACTCTAGACCAATTCAACTACGAAGAAAAACAAGATTGCCCGATCTTCCCAGATTGATACTATTACCTTCGAGAAGTAATGACGCAAGGCGATTTTTCGAGGCCAGCGGGTCCTGAAGGAAAATCGTCAAAAATCAAGATCATTTCACCATTCGTTATATAAGATTATCGAAAAAACTCAAAAAAATAAACTAAGGTCATCAGAGACTTCACCCTGGCCTTCGAGGAGAGGTGGTCGGACACAAGCGGAGACTGACGCCGATCGCCATCTTTGACACGGAAGCAACCAAAGAAGCACCCCATGCAACTAAATATATCCAGGAGAAGGCGCACCAATATGTGTAACTGATCCCGGTGCATTAATCGAAACTTTAAGAATCGCAAACGCGACCCTTCCGATTCCAGCACAGAAAAACCCCAATTTGCATAAATCTGTTGAGCGATCGAACAAAATGAAAATGAATTAGAGATCAAGAGAGTAGACGAGGAGTAAAGTGAAAAACAGGTAGCGGATTTCAAGAGAGTGTCTAAACGTCGGGGAAAAAATGGGAGGCGTCAAAGGAGACAAGCGACGACAATAACATTTGGGACTTTTCGAAATTTAAATTTGGTTATTTGAGAGGGAAAACCAGGTACCGTAGGGTGGTTGACCTCAGCCGAAGAGAAGGAACCCGAATCCGGTAGAAGACCCATGGTGTGGAGCCCATTGGTGCAATTTTAGCCCCGACGTGGAGTCCTAGGAAGCATCCAAGTAAGACATTCTGATACGTGAGTTGAGTGTATTGGAAATACATTCTCTTATGTGAGATATATTAATGGCCAATATGTAATATATATTGCCTATTAAGCGAGACATATAGAGATACGTGTATTTGATTTAAATTAATTCCTGTTTTTACATCCATATATCTAAATATATAAGGAGGGTTAGTGCACTTTGAAAGTGTTAGACATGATGTCTAATAATAATAAAATAAATATCATAAAAATAGATATAAATTCCTCCATAATTTTCCTTATCATGAGAGTTATACATATATTATAGAATTGAAATAATAAGAATAAAGAGAGCATACCTTTCATCTTAAAAAATATAAATGAAATTTGAAGTGCACAAGATAACCTTTGATAATTCGTTTACAAGTAATAAGCTTGTTCTCGTTCAGCCAAATTCGGTGTGCAAATAGCCTTAGCTTCACTTGTAAGACCATGGAGGAATTTATAGATTTCCTTCCAAAGGGTGTGGCACTAATGACTATTCAGAAAGAGACATCCCCTTAGGAGAGATACATCCCCTCAAGAGAGATACATCTCTTTATGCCCAAGGGATGTGTCCAGTCAATGCACCTAATGAATCTACATCTACAGGGGGATGTGCTGGCCATTATTCCTTGTACTGAACATTCAATGACAAAGTATCTAGAAGTGGCCCCACACCACTAAAATCATGGTAATTTTATTTTATAAATAATATCTTTGAAACCATAATTCCAACAAACTCCCACTTGGTTTCAAATCCATTTCAAATTCCGATTTTCGAAAAAAAACACTTGAAAAATCAATCTTAACACATAAAATCATACCATAACCATAGGCATTACCTTCAACACTTTAATATACATGTGTAGTTAACTCGGGCCTACACACTATATATCGTAGATATCCAAGGCTGGGGAATAAACCAAATCCATATTTGTCAAATTTGCCAGTTCAGCGGTCTCCATTCATAGCATACTCGGACCTGAACTCAGGGTAAAGCTCTGTACCAGTTCGAGTATTAGCCACTAAGGTAACTGTGCCTATCAGTACCATAGGCTTTAATAATTTAGACATCCAACCCTACCTTCCTATTGAGACCCTTCCGTATATACATACAAGTATATACCTAATAGAAAAGGTGGTCATCAAGGCATCTCACCGTCCATAGCGTAATCAGTACCTGAGGAGCTCAGGGTAAAGCTCTATACCAGCATGAGTATTAGCCGTAAAGGAAACTGTGCTCATGCAGTTCCATTGGCCTGGACAATTTAAAGACTCAACCGTCAGTCTCTATTGAGACCCTCACAAATACACATACAAGTGCATACCTAATAGGGAAGCTGAATCTCAAGGCATACACTGAGTACTCATATTATCACACAAAAACATATGCATTATTTCAAAATCATTCCATGGAATATAAATTACAATGTCATGACATATATAGTATTACAAATCATTGAGACTACAATGCATACAAAACAATGTTCTCCCACTTGGTCTCATCAATTATAAACAAATCAAACCCATTTAACTCCTTCCCAATGAGTGAAACTTGGATTAGCCTGAAATCGGCTAAGAACACCAACAACATAAGCAAGATCAGGTCTTGTACATATAAGAGCATACATAAAACTCCCCACAACAGAAGCGTAAAGATACTTAGATTCGTCCAACTTATCTTTGAGGCGAGAAGGACAATCTACGTGATTCAATTTTTTAGTACTATCATAAGGTACTTTACCTTGTATACAGTTGGACATGTGAAACCAATCCAGAAGAGTGTCGATATACTTCTCTTGAGACAAACTCAATTTTCGTAAAGCTCTATCCTGTATAATTTTAATGCCAAGAATATAAGAAGCTTCCCCAAGGTCTTTCATATCAAATGTCTGAAACAACAATGTCTTTATACCTTGGAGTAACTGAATATCATTCCCAACTAATAAAATATCATCTACGTATAAAGTAAGAAAGGCAATGAGATCTCTCACTGTTTTGATATAAACACAGTGATCTTCTAGATTTTGAGTAACACCATACGCTGTAATTGCTTCATTGAACTTGATATTCCATAGTCTTGAGGCTTATTTCAAACTGTAAATAAACTTGTCCAACTTACACATATTTGCTTCAGTTCCAAGTTTAACAAATCCACGTGGTTGTTCCATATAAATCTCCTCATCCAAATTTCCATTTAGAAAAACGATTTTAACATCCATTTGGAACAACTCATAGTTATAATATCCAACCAATGTCAGGAGAACTCAAATAGACTGTATTCGTGTAACAGGAGAGAATGTTTCATCATAATCAATCTCGTATTGTTGAGTAAAACCCTTGGCAACAAGGCGAGCTTTGAATCTTTCAACTTTACCTTCAACATTTATCTTCCTTGTAAAAATCCACTTGCACTTAATGGGCTTAACCGATGTAAGAGGATTTACAAGTTTCCAAACTTCATTTTTATACATAGAGTCCATCTCTTCTTCATTTGCCGACATTCACTTGTCGGAATCCACATCAAGGAGTGTTTTCTCGTAAGTGTCAGGATCAATAACGTCTTCATTCAACCTTGTTCTTTCATAAGTTTCTCCAGCATAAGTATAAAAATCTGAAGATGATAGGGGTTACTAGGTTTTTTTTTTCTAGTCCCTCTTTGAATATCCGTTTGGATAGAATTCTCTATATTAGAAGGAGATTTAGAATAAAACATTTCAACATTTTCTTCCAAATGAGACTTCGTACCTAAATCTTCATCACAATCAAATCTATCCTCAATGAATTTTACATGTCTATTTTTAATAATCACCTTATCATTGGAATCATATAACCTATATCCTTTCGAATGTTTAGAGTACCCAACGAATAAATATCTTCGAGTTTTAGCTTTCAATTTGTCCTTAGGATCAAGATTTAAAACATGAACAACACATTTTCATACTTTAAAATAGTTAAAACTAGAATTTTACCTGAATTATGTTAGTGAATCCTTCTATGAACCCAGCAGCAGTGATTTTGACTCTCAGTGATGGAGACCAGATTCCTGAGAACGAACCCTTTGACTCATTTAATACATATGGGGTTATCACTTCAACCACTCCATCTTTTGAGCTGTCACCTCTTTGCTCTCTTTCATCTGGGGCTGCAGGTTGTATATCATACCCATCCCTGCTTTTTCAATCTCATTTTCTCTCCAGTTTTTCTGTGTTCCGAACGTAGCTTAAAAGCATTTTCACGTTCAACTAATTGGGCTTAACATGGTTACACCGACGAGCTTCTATAGAATATGGTGGGTGTGTCGGCCGAAAAACTCGTACCAAAGTGGATACAGCCTACAAGAGAAGAAAGCGCGGAGGCTTGGATCTGGAGGGAAACGCGTTTTTTGAAAGCAAATCCTCTCTACGGCCACGGTTCAACTAGTTACCCCTTTTACCCCTCTCCCCGACAATCACGACTCTCGTCGCGGTGGAGCTTCCAACTTCGGAGCCCCCGAAACCCTCTCCCGGCGTACGCTGCCGATTTTCCGACCTTTCGATCGACACACTGTCGACGATGAGCAGCAATATCGCCGGAGGCGGCTCAGATTTTCATCTTCCCGATGAAATTCTCTCCGTCATCCCCACGGATCCTTACGACCAACTCGATCTCGCCAGGAAAATTACTTCCATGGCCATTGCGTCGCGGGTCTCGACGCTCGAGTCTGAGACCGGACGACTACGACAAAACATTGTCGAGAAGGACCGGCTTATATCTGGCCTTCAGGATAAGCTTGGGGAGATGGATGAAATGTTCCGTGATATGGATGCGAGGCTAAGGGCGACTGTTGACAAAAATGTAATTGTCTTTTTTCCCTTCCTGTTGCATTTCTACTGTTCCTACGTTCTTTTTTGTGTTGAGGTAGCGATAATTTTTGAGTTACGGGGGGCTTTTACTCTGCTTTTATTTGTGGGGTTAGTGCAATGAATGATGTTCCTATCATCTCTGATAGTGTCTAGCTGTTAGGGGGAATGAGCTGAGAAAGTATAAATTCCAATAAGAAACCTCATTTCCACTCTCTATTTAATTTCGCAAAGTTCTCAGTTTACCTCGCTTGTTTTATTTCTCAAGCAATATAAAATTTTTCTTACAAAAATGAAATTTTAGTTGTTTTAACTGGAAAGGATCGTATTTGAAGGTTAAGCTGCTGAGTGAGCGAGATGCATTGACAGCAACGGTGAAGAAATTGAACAGGGATTTGGCAAAGGTGAGAAGTCTATTTAGTAAATAATTTAATGCATTTAATGGTGATTCAGTCTCTCTCTCACATTGTTTTATAACTTTATGTTTCAAGGAGAACCTTCCTTATATTGATTATCTATACGATTTCAGGCAGAAAGTGCTAGAATAAAATTGCTGAATTTCATCAATACAAGATAATGTTCCTCACAGCTTACCTAAATGAACCATAAAAAATCACTTGGCACGCAAAATTTTGACTGCCACACTGTTCATAAAACCATTAATAAACGAAGTTGCATGACTTCATCACCTGCTTTGCCTATAGATGGTGACATTTCTTCTCTATTTTTTTTTTCTTGTTTTTGTTCTTTGCCTGCAAATATCTTTTTCCTTATATATAGTCTATTAATCAAATGGTCCACTATACTTTAGCCTTTCCGAGTTCTTGCTTACTCTTTTAACATATGTGAGAATTCATTTGTACTCTGTCTTATTTTTTATTTTTTTCACCACATATATCTTTAATAACATGCAGATTATGGATCAATGTTGAAGTTTGACAAACACCTATCATATCCTGCTTACCATTTGACTGCGGATAATTGCATTTAGTGATTGAAACCCTTCTCTCCTTTTTTGTTATTTTTTATTACCAAGTGCTTTTTTAGTTGTAAGTCAAGAGAATTCCTTTGCTTTCCATGAAATTCACAAGAAATGGACAAGGAGGCATTGTTAACATGAGTCAAAAAAAAAAAAAAGACTTTTGATAAATTACATTTTTAATGGGAATGAACATAATTTCTGTTAGACTTGAAATTTTCTAGCCTTTCTTGAGCGAACATATTTCTATAAAAGCACTTTTTAGTAATGCTTTGTAATCATTTTTAGAAGACCCTGTGGTTACTTAAGGACCCTTTTGCACATTATGTCAGATACCAAGGAAAGTCAATTCTGGCTTCAAAAGGGACTCATCTTATAATGAAGAAATGGAAATACCACCTTGTCAATTTATGGTAGTGTAATTTCACTTGTGGTATCAACTGGGCAGAATCCACATAAAACCGATTATACAATCATTCCTTCTATTTTATGGGCTATCTATCAAGTCTACGAATAGGCCCTTCAATGGTAAGGAGTCAAATGCTAGAAAATTAATTTCTGATAGATACTTCCATTAATAGATTTGAGACCATAGTCCCAATTTTTTAAGTTATTCATCTTTTTTTATCCTTAACTATGGATAAGAGATAAAGAGAATGTCAAGAACTAGGTCTTTTACTTACAGAACACATTCTCGAAGAATAGAAAAAAAAAGTCAGAAGGTTGTTTATGCATCCTCTTGGGTGTTCAAAAAGTCTAAACCTGTGACCCTAATGTCAAGAAACTTCAGCTCTCTTGTAGAATGAACACGTGAACTGATGTAACCCCCCCAAAAAAAGTCTCTGTAGTTGTCACTTTCAAAAAAGAAATTGTTGTCAAGTGGGTCAGGTGCTCATCCTTAGTTGAGCTTGTATACTTACAATTTAAATGAGTAGAAATAGTTTTAATAAAAAACCAAAATGAATGTGTGTTTTGTTGCTCTCATTTCCTTTTCTGGGTAGCATGTACTGAAATATGGACATTTAGATATTCAAAACAAATATCATGAATGAGGTTAACAATATCGACACTGATGCCTTCTTCCAGAGCCAAGGCTTTCCTAGTATTATCAAATCGTAAGGATCTCTGTTGTTCTAAGTGTCTCTAAACAAACTTGTTGTTGACCTTAAAGGAAAATAAAGAAAAGAAGTTTGCATGCTGTAAAGGAGGTGATATGCTTATTGTTCAGCTGCCTCAGTAAAGACAAACTAGTCTGCAAGCCAACATCAACCATGATAGTTACGTAATTTGTTTCAACATGGTCTCTTGTGATAATTCCTATTTTTTTTCTTCTGAAAACGCTTATAAGACTTCCTATTGTATCAAAAGTCGTGAAAAAACTTCATTTTTAATGTGTTGTTATTTTGGTTGTTTATTAAAGCATTAACAGGTTATATTTTTCTAGGGAGTATTTATTTAATATGCATTTTTTTTACCACATGGCAAAAGGCGATTTTATTAAGGAAGCTCCAAGAAATGAGGATTAATTAATGTAGGGAGGCTTCTTATGTTTAACCTTATCTAGGCCCTTGCATTATGTGGCTGATAACTCTAATATCTTTGCTTTCTGTTGTGTTTGATAATAGTTCTACTTGTCAAAAGAAGGAAAAAATCAGCTTGTTGCATCTTATCGAGAACATTATTTGATTCTGTCTTACACATTTATACATATATTGCCTTGGCATTTATGGAATGTTCTTTGTGAGTTATTGGATTCAAGTCTCACCAGGGTTTAGGGGTTGTGTGTTTAATCAACATTCAAAACAAACTATACCACGCCCACTAACTTTAAGAGAAAAATTATTTGACTGAAGAATCATGTGTGCTTGACCTTAATGTTGAATATGGATATTATATTTTATCTATCTGTAGCTTGATGCTGTTGATCTTCAAACAAAAATAAATGGAAAAGAAAAAAAAAGGCTTGGTGCCATTGTGTTGTAGCTACTACTTTCTGTTTGTGCCATCATAATTTCTTTTCTGTTTGTGCCATCATAATGTCTGGATTTGTTTTGATATTATCTTCTTTAGACTTTTGGATTTGATATCTTAATCTCTTGTGTCCCTATGTTGCCTGGACAATATTTGGTTGAATAATCAAGATTACGGCTGGAAATCATGAACAGAGGCCCAAAAAACCATACATAGAAGTAGAGAACCAGTTGGCTGTTTTGTATATTTATGTACGCTTTTGGTATTTGAGCATATTCAATGCCCAAGGAAAATTCTGGTTTCTGCTTTCTTTTCTAGTTTCTGAGGAAAGGTGCTTGGTTTGACTTCTATTTACCTTTACCTGTGCCTTGTGTTATTTTTTTTAGTTGGTTGACATTTCAATGATTTGTATGCGCTGATCACATAAAGGTATCAAATGAAAAATATGCTATTTTATCTAATTTTAGGAGCCATGGTGCCTCAATAAAAGTACTCTTATATCGAGACTGGGAGATTTACATAAATAACTATTTCATTTAGCAGACTTAAAAGGGCATCTGGAATCATGTTCATATTTCAATTTTAATTAATTTTCAAAGTTCAATAAATACTTTTGATTTTCACTTATCTGTTTCAACAGTTGGAGACATTCAAGAGACAGCTGATGCAGTCATTGAATGATGATAATGCACTTGTAAGATAGTACTACAGTAATCTCTCTCATTTAGTGGGTAGTTACAGATGTTATTTTCTTTCTATGAACTGCCCTGACCAAGGTAAGTTGAAAACTCATGCATTCCTTGTTATTCGACAGCAAGCAGAGACGGTTGATATTGGCACATGTGACCAATCAGTCAAACAATCCTCCTTGGTGAAGGGTAATGTTTACATCATTCATTGTAAATGGCTTATTATACTTACATCGAAGATCTATTAAGCATGACTGTTTAACTTTTTTATGGTATCATACATCAGATGAAGCCTCAAATGACACTGTGGGAACAAATTATGTTGGTGGCTCTACAGAAAACAGGGAGATAGAAGGTAAAGTTGCTTTATTCTGTTGGAGTGTTTTATACCCTTTTTTGCTTGAAAGGTGAAGTGTTTACGCCTTAACTCTTGATTATTTGATGTAATTCAAACTGTCTATTTGCATACAGCTTCACGGTATATGGGTCAGAGATTTTCGATCACTCCATACATCACTCCACGACTTACTCCTACAGGAACACCAAAGGTTACTTCAACAGGTGGTTCTCCTGGGGGATATTCTGCAGCTGTATCTCAAAAAAATGCATCTGGTATGACATCACCCACCAAGTCTCATTTTGAAGGTCGGGGAATGTTGTCATCATGGTATCCCCCAAGCGCACTGTCCTCTGCACCGAGCTCCCCTCCTCGTGGACGCCCTTTGCCTGGTGAGTATAACATTAAGTTTTACTGTTGAACTTCTAATGATTTTGTCCAGACAGTTGACTACTTTGGTGAAGTTAGTTTACCACTTTTGCTTGTTGCATACACTGTATTTCCTTAGTATTATGTTACTGACCAGGGTTGTGTGCTTGTAAGCACGAACTCCTCGTATTGAGGGAAAGGAATTCTTCCGCCATGCCAGGTTAGTCTATGTATCTGTTTTTATGTTCCTAGACAAGAGAAGAACTGCTTTATGATAGAACTAAAATTTAAAATCTTATTTAGCAATGTACCATTTCTTGTCATAATGTACTTCAGAAGCCGTCTCTCATATAAGCAGTTTGGCGCTTTCTTAGCCAACTTAAAGGAGCTCAATGCCCAGAGGCAATCACGGGAGGTAGTACAGTTTCAATCTTCCTACTGGACTTCATTATTCCTTATTCATAGCTCAAAGTCTTGCTGCCACTAATTATTATCATCTAATAACAAATTATCCTTCTTTGATGCAGGAAATTTTAAGGAAAGCAGAAGAGATATTCGGCATTGAGAACAAAGATCTCTATTTATCTTTCCAGGGATTGCTAAATCACAGTGCAGCCTAGACCTTGAGGAAAATTCTCTGACAGAATAGCTATAGTAGCAAGTACTCTTTCTGTCTCTCTGGCTCTGTGTACTCATTAGTGGATGTGTGGCTATTTGGCAGTGTTTGATTCAGTAGCATCAGTTGATTACAATGGTTTGTGTACAACACTCCTAACCTTATAACCCCACCTCCTGCAGGTACTTTGTGGTTTCGTTGTGGCCTAGTTACTGATGATATGGATGCGCAACATGCAGATAACTTAACTGAGAACAAGATGTAATGGTTATCTTCAATACTGCTGTGCTAATGCCTAACAGAAGATCGGTAAGTGTTGCTGTTGTTCCTTGGGCATAGAGTGGGTTGCTGGAGGCAGGCTTTACAAATTATTAGTCCATGTCATCCGCATGGCCTACTCTTCAATTCCTGTGAACATTTTCTTAATGCCAATTGGGTTTTGACTGGAAGGGGTATTTGTTTATTTTTAATCTTAGATAATTTATGTTATCTGACTTTCTTTCCAACATACTTCCAACGTCGAATTTGACCCGGGGGATCTATAGAGGGATTAGATTTTTTTCTTTTTTTTAGGTATTCATAAAGAAAGTAAATCTGACTAATTTCTAGACAGAGATGGAGAAAGAGAACGCCAACTTGTCTTATTTTTCAAGGAACGATGAAGATTTTAAGTTTATTAGTGAAATAGATGGTAAATTGTTACATGATCGAGAATATTTTATAGACTCAAAGTTTCATGAACATATTTAAAATCTTTCAATTGCTCAAGAGGTATATTTTTATATTCTAAATCCACCTTTATAACTGAAAATTCAGATTAAGATATCTAGTGTAAATGGTGTTACATGAGTTAAATTTTCATTTGTCTGCAGATATTGAACATAAGATCAGATATTTACTATATAATATGTAATTTATATTCAAATGAAATGGATCGAGTGCATATTTTATAGGATTAATTCAATATAAAAAATTATTTAGTGCGAAATACTATCTCAGCCATATGTTCATGGACAACGATTATCTTAGTTGTTTGATTAATGGTTATCTTAGTCGTAATTATGATGATGGCCGTTTTGTATCAAATGATTTTTTTTGTATTGGATTAATCATATATATATATATATTCGTATATTCAATAATGGGTATTATGAGATTCTTGATACGTATAACAGACCTAAAAATTTAATGTGCAATAAATACATAAATTGGAAGATGAAAATCACTCCATAGACCCCAGGTCACTGAGGACCACAACCTGACTGTCAAAAATCCTCTGCGGATCTAAAAATCACAAAAGCAACTCCATTGCCATTTCCTCTGATAGAGAATCGTCCAAACTGCTACTCCTCCAATCACCTCCTCCCACCTCATCTCCTCCTTATCTCCCCCACCCAAAACAAAAAACTCCCCTTATCTTCTTCTCCTTCTCCCGCTCCATCTCTTCTCTTATCCTCCTCCCCTCCCTCCTTCTCTGCACAATCTCTGTGAGAAGAAGAGAAAGAATTAAAAAACTCCAGACACAATGTCTTCTCTCCTCCCCACCCCTCTCCCCACTACCCTCTCCAAGCCCACAACCAAATCCTTCTCCCAACTCTCCCTCAAGTTCCGCCCCGCAACCTTCTCCGCCTCCCTCTCCCCTCCCCAGCCTTCCGACCTGTCTTCGTCCTCGTCGTCTCCGTCTCCCTTGACGGCCTTCTCCACTGCTCTCGCACTGTCTTCCATTCTTCTCTCCGCGCCGCTTCCCGCCGCTGCCGACATCGCCGGCCTCACCCCGTGCAAGGAATCTAAGGGCTTCGCCAAGCGGGAGAAGCAGGCAGTGAAGAAGCTCGAGTCGTCGCTGAAGCTGTACGCTCCCGACTCGGCGCCGGCTCTGGCCATCCAGGCGACGATCGAGAAGACCCACCGGAGGTTCGACTTCTATGGGAAACAGGGGCTGCTCTGTGGGTCTGACGGGCTGCCGCACTTGATCGTGAGCGGGGATCAGAGGCACTGGGGGGAGTTCATCACCCCCGGGATCTTGTTTCTATACATCGCCGGCTGGATCGGGTGGGTTGGTAGGAGTTACTTGATCAACATCAGCGGCGATAAGAAGCCGACCGAGAAGGAGATTATCATCGATGTCCCCCTGGCGTCCAGGTTGCTCTTCAGGGGATTCATCTGGCCCGTCGCTGCCTACAGAGAATTCGTGAACGGAGACCTCATCGCCAAGGATGTCTAGACAACGTAAGCCATTTCGATCTTTTCTTCAAACGTAAGTCTTTCACCATTATTATTTGGCTGGTTTTCTTGCATATCAGATCTCTTTTATATAACATTAACAGTTCATTTCGTGAAATGTATCAGCCCTTTTACATCTTTGAAAGTTGAAAAGAACAAATGTTCTGATTTGGGTTTCCTCATGCTTTGATGCAGATGTAATGGACTGATTGGAGAAAAGCTGGGAACAGTTTCAGTTGTCGAATGATCACTTTATTGAAAACTCTATTTTGTAACTCTCCCTGTATCAATGTTGATATATTTTTGCCAAAACAATCTGATATGTACTTCGCGTTTGTTCAAATCCGTTTCAGTGCTGTATTTGTAGCTTCGTAAATCTGATGAACATTGCATAACAGTAGAGCTTATGAACCGGATCAAGTGGTAGATTAATCCGACACCGAACAATTACTGTTAAGAAACTCCTTTCGTCGCCCAGGATTCGAACTCTTGGGGTCTGAATTCTGTAATGCTTAAAGAAAACGCTTCCAGGCTTACCCAAAAGCTCCATGGAGCTTCTCCTTACTCTAGTTTTGATTAACTGAAACAGCAACATCAACGTTACCTATGTTTTTTGTCAAAACAATCTGATGGACTTGGCTTTCTGTTCGAATTCGTTCTTTTTTTGTGTCTGTTTTTCATGAATCTCATCGTTCCCGTTAGGTAAGCATAACTGTCGAGCTCAAGTGGCCAAACTGAATCAGATACTTGAAAAAATTAACTGCCCAGAAACACCTTTCGTCGCCTGGAAACCGAACTGTTCGTGTCTGAACTCTGCTTAAAGAAGACACCTTTGAGGCTTACCCAAAAAGCTCCATGCAGCTTCTCCTCTACTCTACTATCGATTAAGAAACTTCAGCACTACGTATGAATTTACAGAAAGAGTGGAAGATCATCTAAGCAATAACAATTTGCTGTGCAGTGTGATCTTCACAAATACCTTTCATTGCTCAGTATATCCACGTTAAATCCCCAAGCCTAATGAAACTAGCCGACCCAACGTGAACAATACACGATATTGTGTCTAACATGCAAAGAATACAAATGAAATACAATCTATTAGTGCACAGGGAACATTGATGGTGCAAGTACTTTCACTAGTGCAAGTGACAAAAAACTAGGTTCTTACGAAAAATGAGTGAAAGTAAAATTCTTTCCTTCCTTCAGGGAATTCACTTTCTCTCTCACAGCCCATGTCTTCCTGCCCTAGCTCACCTAGGGTTGGTTTCTCTTCTCCTTCCTCTTTCTATTTTACTTTCCAAAAAATTACTTTTGCTCGGACAAATAGATCACCATGTAATTCACTTTTGCTTTCGCTTTCACTTCCCAAGGTGATCTACTTTCTAAATACATTAACCTCTCTCTCTCTCTCTCTCTCTTTCACTCTCTCATCTGTTGAATATCTAAGTATTATGGAATCCTGAAATCAATAACAAACATTTGACTCTAATACTACGTAAAAGTAAGTCCCCATACGAATGCCTGAAGTTAAAAAAAAAACTATTTTCCAACTAATAATCATCAAATGACTTTTCCATGTATTAATTCATATAGGATTATTGGTAATAAAATTTCGGTAGTGAAAAAAACAGCAAATATGTTATATAAGTTGATATCAAATGTTAAGTGTTTATGAATACATGAAATATTCTAAAGATTGATCAAAATACAGAAAGCTCTGAAAATGCTTCTTTCTTCCCACTCGCGCAGATGACAAGGATCAAACCAAAGACAACCATAATGTGCTGGTTATACATATGGCAAAGCTATTAAACAGCCTTGCCCTTGCAAATCAAGGTTAGTTTAAAACAGCCCAGTGAGAGAACCAGAATTTCAGTATTGAAACATCCAAGGGAAAAGGTTGGATATATTTGCAATTTCTAAGTCTAATGCAATTCGAGACTTGAAGGGAAGAACACAAAAATCCATGGAGAATGTTGATCTGGCTCTTTTCTTCAACAGCCCAACAACTTTAAAAACCAGCCAAGGTTAGGCCAATTCCCTCCAAGCATCTCAAAGGCCATATCATCTTCCATCCTCAGTCAAAAGTGCTTCTTTGTTGACTATTGGTATATGGGCACTCCAATCCAAATTGTAGTCTTCTACAGCCTGCTCTTATCCTCTGCTTTAAGCTTGAAACGACGTGTATAATATTAAGCTGTGTTTATCTCTTCTGCTTCATGAACCTGTCAAATCTCTCATCAGTCACTTGCTTAAGCTAGGCATCAATTCCTCAATTTGCATGCTTCATTGTTCACCCAATGCAAGCGGCTTACTCTCAGGCACCCGATTACTTCATGAACCATAATCTGTACAAATCAAAACTGCTAGATTCCCATGATCAACAGGAGGAGGCATGGAATCTTGTCTGGTTGTTCCTCTCATTATGGGCAATTTATCTTTCCTCAGCTGCTCTCAATCACTTCGGAAAAATCGCAAACAGGTGATGGGGAATAAAAACATGAACATCTGAAAGAAATTTTTGTCTTCTTGACTGTGTGTCCTTGGAGGGGAAAGCCCATCCTACTTGCAGTCGAATGGATTGGCATGTAAATGAAAAGGTAGACAAACCCAGAAGAAAGTAGCACCAGAGCCACAAGAGGGTACTCGGAGAACAAAGAATACTTCTAGATGTAGCAGAAGTAGAGAACAAAAACAGTGAAACACCCTAAATCTCCAGTGATCTTGTTCAACATGGCTGTGCTCTACAGATTCACTTCTAATGGCATCTACCTGTCAATAAAAACGAGTTCAGTAAGGAACACGATGCCAGGCATCAATCAACACATAGACAGGTTTGTCAGACTTGAGATTGCAATCTCTCTCCAGTCGAACCCAGTCTTTCTTTTACTTTTTAGCAAATTTCGTAAAGAAAGGCCCTTTGAAGCTACTTGCAGAGTTGTCTGCAGTCGGTCCCTGAGCCAATAAAATGGGGAAGACGGAAACCGAAAACCCACGAAAGATTTACATAAAATAATCGAAAAGATTTGGAGTGGGGGAGGCAAAGGTATCGGATGCGATTGAACCGTACAATATCTTGCGTTTTGCATCAGACAATCACTTTTTATGATGGAAAAAAATTATAATAATCTTATTAAAATTAGGGTGTAACATAAGCTTATCTCTTAAATTATCTCTTTTTTTTTCAGAAATTTGTCGATTTTTTTAAATATATAAAATTTGAGCTTATTTATTTTAAATAACACTTTAATGTAAACAAATCACAAAATATGTCTAAATTTATAATATAATAATAAATAATTATAATATATTATTTACCTAATTTTTTAAATTTTTATTTATTCATTCTTAATTTTTAGAGTGCCCATTTTAATATAAACTTTAAATTTTACTCTAGCATGCAAATCACTTAAAAGTATAAATATTTAAATTTAACAAAAATTCCAATTCAACACAAATTCTCAAGTTCTATCTCAAATTTAGTACTTTCAAGTAAAATTAAAACCGAACAATCCCAGTAAGCATATTTAATTTCATGGTTCGAGATTTAACCCTTGACATGCACCAAAGAAAAATAATTAATAAATAAAAAATTTACAAGTTACATGTTGTTGAAATATTGTATTATTTATGTATGATCAACATTGGTGAAGTCTAGTTTTTTTTTTTTTTTTTCTCTGAGAAATGTAAGAGATATGAAGTACATAACATGGCGTACAGATGGTGGTACCATTAGCGAAAACTCATGAGGTACATGAAAAAAAATTAAACTAATAAATAAAAACAATTGACTCATTTAATTGTTGCTTTTATATGATCGATATTCGCCAAAAATCCTAGTTGTAGTTTTTTTTTTGTAAAAAAAAAAAAAAAACAAGTACATAATAACATGGAAGAACTACTAAGGTTATGGTAGCATATCTCAAAAGCCAAGGGGTATTTCTCCCTGAGATTAGGGATATTGTGCCCATGTGGTGTTGATTCTCAACCTAATGATATAGGTGACACCTTTTTTCTTTTCTTTTAATCTTTGGATAATAGCACATGAAACTTTCAAAAGGCTCTTTTCTCATCTCTAGTGGACCAAAAGACTGCCTTTTCAAGGGTGGTCACTTTGGTGAGTTTGAAACTTCTAGCTCAACTTAACTCAGCTCCTAACTCGGTCAAATTAATTGAGTTTGAAACTAAGATTTTCCATATCAGTATCAAGTACTATATTTTATACTTGGTATCTACTACTCTTTTAGCATATATATTCATATCAAGGAGCCAAATATTAGTGAGGCTTGAAAATGGGCAATAATATTTCAATTAATGATCTTATTAACTGAATAAATATTTTTCTTGTCAAGCTACTCAAATCATCTGACAAAAAAATGTTTAATTTTTTTACTAATATACGACATATTTTTCTCTCTCTTCCCCCATTTTGATGAAGAAATTAGATCACTTTGAAAAATAGAGAGTGAAAGTTCATTTTTAGGTGATTTAGTTAACGTATTTTCTATATTAAAGTGTGTAATCGAAAAGAGAGAAACAAAACAAGATAACTAGAATTTTTATCATAAACAAGGCGGATTCAGCTTCTTTAAATAATGCAAATTCCGAGCATGAACACACTATAGACACTTTAGAGACTTCACATTCTCTGACCAACTTTTGAACTGTATAGTTCCATTATTTACTGAAGTTAATTTAAGTAAATTTAAGGTAAACGTACATATATATATACACATACACACATATATATACCTAAAATAGTTCCATTTTCTTGGTGGCATGAACGTTGCATATGACATATATGTGTTATATAGGTACCATGTAAATGTACAACCTTAATTATGTCTCATTTTTAGACAAGTGATCAATAACATGAACATGCATGTGTAGATGCATGACAATAACTGTATATATGAACCTCTCAAATATGAACTTTCAGAATTAAGCTACTAATAACAAAGAAATTGATAGATTAGGTTTGGTTAAGCCTTTTGTGGGTGATGGGGTTAATCACCTAGCTCGATGTGAATGGAACCACACCAGGACCAGGCACCTAATGTTGGGCAACTTGCTTGTTGACGCATGCAGAAAAGACAAACCAGTTAACGCTGTATAAATTCCTCGCAGAGCCATCTTCCCCGTCCAGGCTGCACCCTTTCACAGATTCAACCTTTCTTAGCAGAGATGTCCTCGGTTCCCCACTTCGGCACAGACCCCGAATACAATTTTCCGGCAGGGTATTGGGACAATCCCACCGATGCCGACAAATGCGGCGTCTGGGCTTCAGACAGCTTTCACCTGGGTCCCGGCCTGCTCGATACCATCTGGTCCGAAATAGACAGTACCCCCTCGGATTTCCAGACTTCCTTTCCTGACCGGTTTGGAGTCTCGGTGATGGACATCGCCGGGGTTGAGACGAAGCTGGACGGAGGGTCCAACCGTGCTCCTGCGAATGCTTGCGGGTTGATGGACAAGTGCGGTGGGTTCGTCCCTGATTTCTGCTGTGGTTACGCCGCTGCTTCTGTAGATGATCAATGGGTATTTACAGACCCAATCTGCTGTTCATTGTTCTTCGTGTTTCTAGTCTTGGAATGATTCTTGTAATTAACTAAACATTTGTTGACGAATCTGCAGGAGTTTCATGGCAATTCGTTGTCCAAGAATGGAGAGTCTGGTACAAAGGTGGCACGTTACTCGGAAGAAGAAAGGAAGGGAAGAATCCTCAGATACTTGCAGAAGAGAAATCAGAGAAACTTCAACAAGACGATCAAGGTAGACCTTCCCAGATCCGCTCGTTTCATATTAAGTCTTTAATGTGCTAAAAATCTAGCTTTAATTCATCTCATGCGCCATTAGCTTAAAGACTCTCCATCTGAAGCTTCCATCTGGTTACTCCAGTATGCATGCCGTAAAACCCTAGCAGACAGACGCCGGCGAGTCCGCGGAAGATTCGCCAGCAACAATGAAATCCATCGCGCAGAAGAGGAACACCACGACGATAGCAACAAGGTATGATCAACTCGACTATATAACCAAAATTCACGTAAATGAATTTCATTCGTCAAAAGACTCCAATTTTACCGGTTTCATCACTCTCTGTGAATCTACTTGTTCTTAATAAACTAGTAATAACTCGTGATAAAGAATATTCATTAACAAAACTAATGAAAATCTTCTCGTTGGTTTCCCATGGATGAAATTGCAGGGTGAAGATAATGGGGTGAACTGGTATGAGCAGGCAATGTGCCTTTATCCATTCTTATTACTTGATTGATGGACGAACTGAAGAAGAAGAAGAAGAAGGAAAAGAAAAAGAAATCGAACAAAACCAAGAAGAAGAAGAAGCTGAAGTATTTGAAGCATATCATGTTCTTTCTTAATTTCATTTTTTTTCTTCTTCTTTCTTTCTCTTCAAAGTGTCCAATGCTGAAATAAAGTGGTCAGAATATGAATCAGATGAATTCCATGCAAATTTATCTGATTTTGATTTTTCTTTGGTAGATGCATTAGTTTCTGTCAGTTCCTAGTTTGGGAACCATTTGAATTCTCCGGTAAAAGTAAAAGGAATTTTGATGTGGGCAAGCTGCCTGATGAAGCAGAGGCAGCGTTTGCCCTCTTTTAAGTGAATCTCAAAAGGCGAACTTCTTTAAAAAAGAAGAGGGTATAAGAAAAGTTAGTGTTGAAATGGGATCTTATTAGTACAGGACCATGTGCTCTAGCAAACGGCCATGTACTCGACCAGGATGAATATAAATGAAACCACGGTGCCCATTCACAATTTGTTGCTTATAGTCAAGTTTAGATTTGTTAGTACGTGTACCAACAACGGAATTAATGAACGAAACCCATTTTTATAGAGAAACGAGTCACATTCGTCTTCTCTATGTGATTAGAAGGGACCAAACCGATCTAACCCCTCATATTGGCTATCAATTTAGATTATATGGCATGAGTTGTCTTGACATTTGTTGTAACAATCCATGTCCATCAATCTGTAATGGATCTCCTTAACCAAAAACCATGTTCAAGTTTTCTTCCTCAGCCTACAAGGCGGGGACAAGATTGAGAAGAAACCTTGTATAAGTTTGAGCCCAGAATGGGTTTTACCAAACATTGCCCGAGCTTGACCCTAACCATGACACTAATCCAACTTAATTAATTTACATTTTTTTTTTAATTTTATAATTATATATTTTAAAATAAAAAGAGAAGTTTATTTTTGGGTTTTTATTATCCTTTATTTATACACTATTTATATAAACTAATATATATATATATATTTATTATTTTATAGTGCCAAATAAATGGTAGATTGGGTCATGGACTGAAGTAGGTATAGATCAGGGAGGGATGGATATCAGGTTCAATTGGGCTCTATCAGCTTTCTAGGGCAGTGATTAGGTGGAGGCGTACATTATTCATTCATGAAGAAATGGAAGAAGTTGATTGCAATGAAATGTAATAAATTTACTGAGACAGATACTTTACCCAATTGTTATGAAGGCTGGCAGTTTGATACAAGTAAAGTGTGCAAACGTATAAGAATGAATGAATGAGAGGATAGCAGAAATTCTGGAGAAAGGTGAAATACAGGACTGGAGATGAAGCTCATGGAGGGTTCACACATGCACAACTGAATAGGTGCAACAATACCACCTGACTGCACTTTGGCTGTTAACTTCAGGTACATAAGTGGCTGACGAGCTAACTGAAAGATCCAAGAGAATTGACTCAGAACAGTGGGCTTTTTGCACCTGATGTACGTACCGATTCCCGTTTATAGTGCAACTGTTTCTTCCAATACCGAATTTTGGCTTCTACTCTGGCTGAAAACCCTACTTGTGTCTGCTTCTTCGAGTTGTTCTGTTCCCTTATCCACATTAAACTGTCCTCGACATCTTTCTTGTAGTGCTTGATCTCCTGTATCACATGATCATCCATTGGATAGAATGATCTCTGAATGACTATGTGCACAAAATATGGTAGTAAAGCAACAATCAGTACAAGAAATGTTGCCAGCCAATACAGAGGAGCAGGAGCAAGAGCTTCCACCAGGACACGGAAGCCATGTTGCGAATATAATGGAGGAAGTGCACCATATATGAGTAGAAAGATGTACCAAAATATGATACTGCCCCAAATACACAGATGTTGTATCCAACTGAAGTGGGATATGATCAGAGCAATTTGACAATTTACAGTCCAGATGACACATGTGAACATGGAAGCTCCCAGGTGGTCCATATCGGCTACCTCTCCCCCCACTCGGAAGGTAGAAGCAGAGAACATATGGACGTTTAATATAAAGATAGCAAGTGATGCAAAGATGCCGTTCATTATCCATCCGATGATGCGGAGCCAACCGAAATGGACATTCTTTTGGCCCTGCTGATAAAGTGCTGGGAACTGTGGAAAAAAGAGACCAATACATTGTCATGAGAGTAAAGAAAGGCAGAGGAGTAACAAGAGAGATCTAAAGCTTTGATATGCAAATAACCAACAGGTGCAAGAATGAAACATAACAAAACAATCATGAATATACATCAGTCAACTAAGAGCTGCTTGGTGGATTGAAAATGCTGCACCGGACACAACTTCAGAGAGCCGTGATTGGCACCATTCACTGAAGCAGGAGCTAATGGTGACACAGTCAAATGGGGAGGGCAAATAAACTTTTGTTGGTTATATTTTAAACATGTAGCATTTATAGTTGGTGTCAAGCTGATAAATGCAGCCAGTTACAGTAAAGATAGGCTAAAGATTATCCTTTTGCGAGCTCACAAAGTAAGCTATCATCTTTTTCAAAAAAATAAATGAATAAATAAAGCCTTTTTGCTAGATCTCCTTGACTGTTTTTCACTTTGGTAGATGCAGGAACAAATCATTCTTCCAATGCATTTTTTTCTATTTTTCTTGAGGCGGTGATCTTTGACCATTTAGTCTCACCTCAAGAAGAGTTTGCCTCATAAACAACAGAAGAAATTGTACAGGAACGAAAATAAAAGCTCATAGAGTTTGAAACTATAGGATCTTTTTTCCTATGTAACTCATAATCTGGGACTTCCCTTTTTGGCAATCCACTTCATGAAGAACTGATAGCAAGATGTGTATGGCCTTCTCGAAAAGTTGAAGTGAGAAAGAGAGCCTCCTCTAAACAAAGAGAGCTAGCAAAAAATTCTAAAAAATGAAGTACAAAAATCTTAACTTCGTGTGAAGATGAGAAGAGCGATACAAATGCAAGCTCAAGCCCAGTACATGCAGGTTCATGTGTTTCAATGTCATTGATGAAAAGCATATTTCCTGACAAATTAATAAACATGCAAAGGATATTTCATACCTGCAAGCATAAGTCTGATGACAGATCCTGCTCAAAAACCCCCAAAGCAATTACAGGCAATGAAGTCAGCACAACATTGAAAAGAGACATATACCAGTCATCGTATAGAAGCTGTTCAGAGAAACTTGTGTACAACCCATAGTAGAATAATGTAAGACCAAAAGCTATATTCTTGTAGACAAAGTAAAGGATCTGCAGAGGAAAAGATTACATAAAAGGTGGGATTAAATGAAGCATTACAAGCAAACCTCTGAAATTTAAGACGAAAGAGCTTACCATCTTCGAGATTCTCTTATAACACCAATGACCATGAACTATTAGCAAACGCTCCAAGAAATGAAACTGTGGCAATGAGAAGTCACTTGCCATTACAGCCTGCAAAGTTGGACCACCAACTAAACTTCTGTAAGAACTTGCAAAAGAAGGAAGAATAAACTTTTCAATGGTTTGAGCATAATACATAAATTTTTACTATAACTGCTGATGATGAAGTAGTCATACTTTCAAAGATGAAATATGATCATCAATGCTTAGAGATCTTAAGAAAATCAAATTGTTATAAAGTAGCTATATTACCTGCATTCCTTCCATGCCACTTATACCAACTCCAATATCTGCAGCTTGAATCATACCAACATCGTTGGCACCATCACCTATTGCCAGAGTAGTCCTACCGGTGAAATCTTTTACAGACCTTGTAATCTAAGAAATTCACACTTATTAGGCAGGGTTCATTTAATAATGACAATCAATTATGACTAAAGGAAAGAATAATCAAAAGTAAACAGCTTAGTTACTTGATTGCACAATCATCAATATAAACAGCATTTAAGCAGTATGAATACTTGGAATTATGTCAATAAAATAATGAACAAAATCAAGTTTTACCAAACATTTTTAACAGCATCCAAAAGAAAAAAATCTGTTGGGTGCACTGAATCAAAACTACCAGGTTGAATCCAGAGCCTCTATACTCTAATCGCATTCATTTCTGATTTTAAATTATTGTCAACTTCCATTCATTATTAATATATGGTCTAATTGTTGTATCTTATATGATTTTATATGTTGTTAAGTTTTTCAATTTTATACATATGAAACTGACTGGAAGTAATATTATCATGGGTGTTTTCAGTTACAAAACATTGTCCAAGAGGAATAAAAGAAAGTTATACCAAAGCTTTCTGCTTGGGAGACACCCTAGAGCATATAACAGACGCACAATTTACTGCCAAGCCCAAAAACCGGTGCTTCACATCACTTCTTAAAGCAAGTTCCAGAGCTTTCCCATCAACTACCAAACCAAAAGGTGTGCTTCTGTCAGCTTGATCCCAGGTTGCTTGATAAGCTTGGATTTGTTGTAAGATGTCTTCTTTCAAGACCTGAAACAAACTAGAAATTGTAAAAAGATTGCAAAGCATGACAACTAACTCAAACAGTTTCAAATGTCCAAATAAAGCATTCATAAGTAAATAAAAACCTTCTCATCAATGCCAACATTGTCACCTCTACTCAAATTGAGATGGAACTGTTTCATATCTTGTCGAAGTAAACTACAAGCGAATCTAGGGGAACAATAAGAAAGAAACAAAATGTTTCAGTTGGTTTTAAATATTTAAAAAAAGAGTTACTTAAATATCAAACCAAGCATTGACAAAGTGAAAATCCTCACCCAATATTTACAGCTGTTTCCTTTTTGTCACCAGTGAGTAACCATATTTTTAAGCCTGCTTGAGCTAGTCGATCTATGCATTCAGGAACCTGAGCAGGACATGAGGTTGGCTAAAGAAGATACTACTGATTGGAAGCACAAACTGTATTAAGAGTTATGGTAAAGAAAAAAGAAAAAAAAAAAGATAGCATACTCCTTTTTGTAGTTTGTCTTCAACTGCTGCCACACCTAAGAGAATCAAATCTTTCTCAATCATTTCAGATGCATTCTCCAGTAATTTCTCTCTCTCTGGACCAACTGTAGTCTTGGCCTTTGCAAATATTGAGCTCCAGATTTGGTACTCTGATGAATCAAGCTTTCTGTATGCAAATGCCAGAGTTCTCAAGCCATCTTCTGCATAATCTGAGAGGTGTACCACTGTTTCTGTCTGATATAACTTGCCATTTTCCGCAAGCCTATCAAGGATAATGCTGAAAATAAAATGTTCAAAACATAAAATGAGACCATGGAACCAATAGAAGGTGCACCATATAATACTGCAAACAGTCAATTCACAACTGAACTTGATTTGCATATCCAGACAATAAAAAACAAGCAAGAGCATTATTTAAAATTACTTAAATAAGCTTATTCCAACACCTCATCATCCTCACAAAAAAAGATTTACATGATTTCTAAAAATCCATTCCCACAACCGTAAGAGAAGACAAAATATCACTACAATATGATGGGAACTTATCATCAATGGATTCAGGAAAGAAGTAAAAGAGAATAATATTGAAGAAAAATAAAAAACTTACCATGGGTAAATTCCTTTCAGAGGATTGTACATTTATCAACTAATCAACTAATCCGGAATTATAATGTATAAAAAGTTGAGGCTTACTACACAAAAATTACCTGTCAGCACCTTTGCATAGGAGAAATATCTGTCCTTCTTCATTCTCCACTATGACAGACATCCTTTTACGGGAACTACTAAATTCCAGAAGATTTAGAAGCTTGTATTGCCTGCAAGTAAGATGGCACCTATTTAATTTTCACAGGCTTTAATGTAACATCTTCAAGAGAGCATAAGTTCTGAAATTTCACCTCTCAACTTCATTCCCGTTGGGATCAAGTTCCCTAACTGACATGACAGACTGGGTTCTTTTAAAGAATCTGAACCCAAACTCCTGCGAAGCAATTAAGAAAGCTACTTCTTCAGGTGACTCAGCTTCATATTTCAACTTGCCTGTTTCATCTTCTTCAACAGGTATTCCAGTATGGCATAGGGCCAAAACCCTGAGAAACATTGCTATCTCAAAAAATCGGGCACTTTTTACCCAGTTATTGTGCATCAGCCGATCATCCTTGAAGTTGAAACCTTTAATTGGGGTTTCATTCCGCAAATGCTTCTGAAGCTTTCCACCAGAAATGCTAGGATACTCCGAAACATGGTGACCACGGGCTTTATTTTTGGTAGCATTATCTGCTACTGAGAAATCAAAATTATCAAAACTTGGACTACTCATAAGATCTGACCTGTCACTGCTGAACACGAATTTCTCCAAATCTATATTCATTCTTTGTGATGCAACTAAATCAACTTCACTTACTTCACCCCCATATGAAACTCCTGCAATGCTACACTTTCTGAACTCCATTCGGTTACAAGTGAGTGTTCCAGTTTTGTCAGACAAAATCATCTCAACCTGACCTAGCTCTTCATTTAAGTTTGAAGTTCTAGCTTCAGCAGAGCTGCATGTTTCTTCATCAAACAGTTGTACATCCCAATTGATGAGCATAGCTTGTAATACTTTGACCACTTCAATAGAGACATAGAGAGAGATTGGAATCAGGTAACCATAAAGCATAAGTGCCCTTATGAACTGTAGCCCTCCGGCCAAAGGTGGATTCTGGGGATTATAGAAGGGATCATTTTCACCTGCTTGAAGATACCACCAATTCACAATTTCAAACTTTGTGTATAAAGAAGACCCAATGGCAGTGACAAGTGAAACCAAAATGAGCATGGTAAAGAGAACATAGATAATTTTATCCATCTTTCTCTCTATGCAGCTTCTCTTAGAAGGTGAGCTTGTGGAATTTTGGACTACTTTGGCATCTGGACCACTAAAAATAACCACACCATAGATGTATTGGGTATTACGAAGCTTTGAATCTCTAAGAAGCACCTGTGCTGGACACAAAGAATACAACTGATCTTCGAACTCTAAGTTACCCACAAAGTTGTAAAGGTTTGGGTTGGGGTCTTCACAACGAATTGTAGCTTTGAATTTGGAGAACTCCAAATCAACATCAAGTCCAAGTGTCACTTCTAAACTTCTTTTCGGTTTCAAATTAGTTTCTCCATCAAGATTCATGGTCTCAACATAACATAGGCCATCCTCAAAACTGGAAGATAGCAGAAGGAGATCACTTGGGAAGTATTCATTTTTCTCAACTTTGACTACATCTCCAACGTGAAGTGTCTTCCATGGTTTATTTATGAAATTGCCATTTCCAACGTGAACCTTAGTGGTTCTAGAGTTCACCTTCAGATCCTTGAAAATCAACAATATTTAATTAAGCATCAGCTAGTGTTAGAGCTACAAAATTTCCATAATGAGCATGAAGTTTCTAAAAACAACAGAGATTGACGGGATGAGATAAACTTTAGACTCTTAAAGAACTCCAAATCTTGAGCAAATTTAGCAAACGAACGAGGTAAATAATTGAGATAGGTAAGAGGAAGCAAGAGAATCTATGAACTTATGACAATGTTAAAGTGACAGAAATAAACTTTCAGAAAATTTTCTAGGTACCTGAAGGAACCTATGCCAGTCCTCAACTGCCTCTTTAGCCATGCTAAGCCCCACGACAAAGAATAATGGAGCAATGACACTTGGTGGAGAAAAGGGAGCAACAGAAGTAAATGACAACGCTGCAGTCAGAAGAAAATAAAGGTTTGCAACCCTTCGGAACTGTTCAAAAAGGGCCTTGGGCAGGAATGTCACAACATTGTACTTGGTCGTGGAGACAGAGTTATTTGGGTACTTCAACGGCCCTCTCTTGTGGACATAAGGTTCATTGCAGAAAACTACCCGAGTAAACCCCTCTCCTCCAAATTCCTGAGGAGAAGTAGACTCACTAACGTTGGGCCGCACGCAGTTGAATGAATAGAGTTTGCTCCATCGAAGCTTAGTCTTACTGTTTCTTCTCTGGTTCGTCGTCATAGAAAGAATTCCAATGATCTTTCAACTACCAGATGGATGCAAACGCTATCTCCAGGGCTCCAATTTCAAGTTTCATCAAAACCAAATATTCATGCACTAAAAGCCAATGTTTCTTTTGGTTATGATGAACTGATTAGGACTTTCATCCATCTCACTAGCTCCACAAGCTTCACACTGTAACTAGAAACCCTCCTTCCCTGAAGCTAGCCTCTATTTTCCAACTCATGCGAGGAGTTTCCCAGACTTTGGACCGAGGCTTCACCTGATGCCTTTTAAAAGCGGACGAACATCTACATATAGAAACGCTACAACAAAGCGATGCAAAAGGACGAGACCCCAAGTCTTCCTTCATGAAATTCCCAAGCCGTCGACGAATTCTACTGTACAGAAACGGGACAAATGGAATCTGTACCTTCATAAGAAGGACTAGAGTAAATCAATAAGAACTATATGATAATAGTGTTGAACAGATAGAGACAAAAGCAACCGGAAACAATACCTGCAAAACCGCGATTACTTCAAGAACTCGACAGATTTATCCCATGCAATGGGCTTCTGCAGTTAGTCCTCTCGAATAGACAAAACATAGGACGGACGAAGAGATTATTTGAAAGAATTTAAGAAAAGATAATGAAAGAGACCTTTAATTAAATCTAACCCAACTCAGTTGAGGCAAAGAAATGTAAGAAATTTGGATCGCCGGCAACAAAGTCGAGATTAATCAATAGAGGAAATGATGGGAAGTGGAGCTTTTGTAATCGAAAGTGACGACGTTGAGAATCCATAAGCGGCAGTCAACGATCCAAATGCGCCGGTTTTCGAAAAACTTTAATGAATTCTTTCCTTCTTGCGCTCTTCTTGTCGAGGAGATTCGACCTTCGACGGCTACAATGGAAGTACGAGAGGACATTGGGAGAAACGGCCAGTAATATTTTATAAATACAGAGTGAAATGGCAATTTGACCCTCAATGAATCTAGACCTCGTCCGCTGCAGCCTGGATTAACCGAATCAACGGAACCGGGACCGCCGGGTTCGATGGCATTAACATTTGTTTAAAATAATTTTTCCTTAAAAATAATATAAATAAAAATATGATATTATTTAAATTATTAAAAAATCAATGAAAATTTGCCTCAATTTCTACTTATTAGGGTTTCTTAAGGGTTCCTCAATTCAATGAAAATTGGTAAAGTAAGTTCCTTTAACTTAGGTTTAATTAATTATTTATTTAATAGTTAATTATATAATCATTCTCTATTTTTCTATTCTATGTTCTTCTTTGGGTATGTAAAAAAATTATTATTGAGATAGCCTATTAAAAGATTATTGTTAGAGTTAAAAAAAAAGATTGCTCTAAGTTAGGCTTCTTACGATAACTTGCTCAACCCTAAATGGTATAGCATCAACTTGGCTTTTGTGCAATGGAATACTATGTATACCGATTATGATGATATACATGCTTCATATGTGACATGTGCCCCTTTATTATAAATATTTAACTTAAAAAATAATAAATTTTAATTTAGGGGAGGTTAGTGTATTTTCAAAGTGAAAGTAAAAGTGAATTACTTTGTTATGTGATAGTGCACAATGAAAAATGCAGTGTAAAGTGAATTCTTGTGTTAGTGTGCATAATAAAAAATATAATGGATAGTGTCGGGAATCAAGTCAAGCTCCTTATGTCTTTTTTTTTTAGATTTATTTTTAATTAGTCAAGTTAGGATTCAAGACCACATTAAAGCATTCCAAAGTGTGTTCAAGCTGCTAATAACGAGTTTACACAAAATTTAATAGATTCATATGTGGATATTATTAAAATTATTTTTAAAAATAAAAATTTTCGTTATAAATGGATGAAGAACTGAGATTATGCAAATAAAACAAAAATAAAATAATAAATAATAAAAATGAAGACCCAATAATATTATGTTTCACAATAATATTATCTGGAATAAATCATGAGAATTCATGCTTCATAAGGATTAAATCAGGTAAGATGTGTGTTAAAATATTCAAATTTAGTTTTAATTGGTTTAATTTTAATCCGAACCTAATTTGAACATAAGCTCAGTTGTATCAAAGCCCTTAAAATCTAAATGAGTCACAACTAGACTCGTTACACGTTGAGTCTAACCCGAGGCACGATGATTTTTGTCAAATGGTTCTGATTAAGACTGGGATGGAACTGAACCGCCTAGTTAAAAACTGCATGTGTCTGGAGTATGGTTTTTCGACCAGTTGGGTTAAGCCGTGACACAGTTGAGTTAACCCACATTTTGAGAGTCAGACTCGCTCTTCAGTTTTTGGCAAGTCTCCTCTGTTTTTGCTCCGAGTCCAAGTCTGGTCTGGGCTCTGATTGAACCGAGGCGGTGTGATTTTTTAAAACTGGGTCGGTGCCAATATGGGATTGACTTGACTAAAAACCACAATGAATATTCTCACGCGTGTCACCAGATTGATGGTTCAGATCATCTATGCCGAAGCAACGACCCCCTAAGATTCTCTCTATCCACGTGTCACGCGTCTCCCATTTAGAACCGGGAAGAAGAAGAGTATCTCCTTCGTTGGAGAAGGATTCAATTTTCGCCACAGCGCAAGTCAAACAGGCACACAAGTGCAGAGCTGAGACTTCCGACCAAGGAGACGATGCAATCTTCCTCTGGACAGGGCTTCCCATCGCAATCGGGGCTTTCAAGGCGATCGATCTCTTCCTCTATCCCATCAAAGCCTCCGCCTCCGGGACCTCTCCACCTGGACATCGATCCGGCGCCGAAGCCATGGCCTATCGCCCAATTTCTTGCACTTGCCGCGATTTTTTTGTTCGCATCGTTGCAGTTTCTTCCTCCGACGCATTTTAGAGATCCCTACGATCCTTTCCGTTACTGGATTCCCTTCAATTCAGACTCCTCTGTAAGCTCGATTCGTTGTTTCATTCCTCACACAGTAAAAAGAAATGAATAGTTTCGTTTTTTATTTTTCGGAAGAGCCAGTACATGACATTTTTCATGAAAGCTTATTTTTGTCTTCTTAGCGTCCATTAAGTTCAATCCTTTTGTGAAGAGATCGTAGACTCCGGTTGGTTAGTGGATAATGATTCTAGTTGTAATGAATTGGTTGCCTGTTTGTTGCCCTTTTTTTGTGAATCTCAACTCTCTTGACAATCAATTATTGATTCTAAAACTTAGAAAATCAAAGTTCATGTCGCATGTAGTGAAACTAGTAAGAATTTATGCCAAGTTGTGTCTCATATAATCGTCTCTTGCAGTCTAACTCTGGATTTTTTGGTGAGGAAAGCCAAAATGTTACCTTACCGAAGTTCGAATATCCTGAAACGATACATGTTGTTTCTTGGCTGGAGTGTTTGGATCTTCGGATGCTAGCAGTTCTCGCAAACTCCACACTTTCTAACTCAAGGTCAGTTCTTTCTACTAAATTGTTTCGTGGCACGCTCTGAAGTCTGTACATGTCTGTTCTGTTGTATTCCTTGGCCTACTGTCAACAAAACTGTAGTCTTTTGAGAGAGGCTAATGGCAATTAAGAATTGCTTCAATGATTACGAAAGAAAAGTGGAGATACAAAAGAGCTGCAAGAACGAATTTCCAAGGGAGATACAAAAGAAAAGTGGAATGTCATGAACATTTGATTATGCCAAAAGGAAACTGCATGCTGTTCTTAGATAGTTAGATGTAGGGATTGAGAAACTGTTCAAAGCTGCAGCAAAACTCAAGTCTATTTTGGCAATACAGTAACTGCTTGAAACTTTTCTTTATCAAAAAATCATTCTAGGTAGCTTAAACAGAGTTTGCCTTTATCCCTAGTTTCTATTTGACTGTTCTGCTTCTCTACTTCTTCTTGTTGCCAATTAAGAATTGCTTCAATGATTACGAAAGAAAAGTAGAGATACAAAAGAGCTGCAAGAACGAATTTCCAAGGGAGATACAAAAGAAAAGTGGAATGTCATGAATATTTGATTGTTCCAAAGGAAACTGCATGCTGTTCTTTCGGTAGTTAGATGTAGGGATTGAAAAACCGTTCAAGGCTGCAGCAAAACTCAAGTCTATTTCGGCAATTCAATACCTGCTTGAAACTTTTCTTTATCAACAAACCATTCTAGGTAGCGTAAACAGAGTTTGCCTTTATCCCTGGTTTCTATTTGACTGTCCTGCTTCTCTACTTCTTCTTGTTGCCAATTAAGAATTGCTTCAATGATTACGAAGAAAAGTAGATATACAAAAGAGCTGCAAGAACGAATTTCCAAGGGAGATTAGTTAGATGTAGGGATTGAGAAACTGTTCAAGGCTGCAGCAAAACTCAAGTCTATTTTGGCAATAAAATAACTGCTTGAAACTTTTCGTTATCAACAAACCATTCTAGGTAGCATAAACAGAGTTTGCCTTTATCCCTAGTTTCTATTTGACTGTTCTGCTTCTCTACTTCTTGTTGTTGCCAGAGATCCACAGAGGATTCACTTCCATTTCTTCACACCTGAAGGAGACAAAGATAAGGTGTCCTACTACAAGTTGAAGGTGTTGTTTCCACACTCTGAGCTTGAAATTTTTGGGTAAGAATCTCCATCTTTTTTCAAGTTTTCGTCAATGGGTTTCTGTTCTTACATTTTGCTCTCATGTAGGCATAAAGAAGTTGAGGAAACACTGAAAGTAACCACATCCGGAACACTCCAATCCGGGCCTTCAATTCACGCCATCGCTCCTTTTGTCATCCCAAATATTCTTCCCTCTCTGCGCAAATTCATATACATTTCACCAGACACCATCGTGAAGGTTTCTCTTTCTGCTCTTGTTTCTTAATTTAAAGGATCTTAACGAGCCTGAAGAACCTCCACAAAACCAACTGTGTTCCTGTCTTTCCTAGGGAAGAGTTGAAGAACTCCTTGAAGTTGATTTGAATAAGTATGCCATAGCAGCTCCCGAGGACTGCTGTAAGAGCTTAGGTGCCTTCTTGAATTTTGACATTTTGGATGCTATACAAAGAACAGCAGCAAAGCCTTGGGTATCAACGAAACCTTATGACAAAAACGCTTGCGTTCCTGACCTTAACGTGCTTGTAGTTGATGCAAAGAAATCTGACCCAGATCTTGTGGAGGTCATTCTGTGGTGGAGTAGAGTTCTGAACTTGGGGAACCAAAGGTTTCTCTCCACCCTTTTGAAAGAAATATCGTTTGATGATTCAACTTTGATAATTATTTGCTTGTCCTTAATGCTGGGTTCACCTGCAGAAGTGAAATTCATCCAGCCATTGTATTGGCTCTCCATGACAAAACTTTCAAGCTCCCTTCTGAGTGGAAGAAAGACGATGTTAAAGAACCACTAACTGGCAACGGAACAAAGATTATTACTTACGATGGTCCAAGAAAGCGGTGCTCAGGACAGGAAAATCTGGATCAGGATGGTCAAGGATCAAACAGCTGGGAGAAGTACCTACCTCCATCATCTAATAGCATAGTAAGAGCTTAAAGTATTTGTGTAGAGTGTTCATATTTTGCTCCTGGTCAGCCTCCTGTATCTTCAGACTCCATTTGTAGAGAGCTAAGCATCCACTGATTAAGGAAGTTATTTTATGTACATAATCGAGCCTTCCGTTGGTTGAAACTTGGAAGTTCACAACATGTAAGTCTAAGCATTACTGCATCGGAATAGATGCTAGCTCAGTATCCTTTCAGATTCCCTGAGCAGAGTTTTGAGTACGAAAGAGAATCAGAGCTCATTTATTTTGGAATAATTTCTTTCTAATGGGAAAGTGATAAAACCTATACTATTTTTTAACTATAAGATAGTCTTAATGTAATGTTGATTACACATAGGACTAAATCATACTTTATTGGACATTATTTAGCATTTAATCATCTTTTCTCTAACTGGCACAGAGAAGAAGTACACTCTCTACGTCCAGGTATCACGTAATTTGAAATAAAATGACTTTTACCTATATCTATTTTGTTTATAAATCAGTTTGGAGTTGTACATTCAGATAATACAAGATCCGAAAAATCATTTGGTGCGAAAGAATTATCTCAGTCGTCCTCTTATGATTGGACAACAGAGATAGTTATTGATTGAACGGTTGAGATAACCGTTAATCATGATAGAACAGCTGAAATGACATTTCGTATGTTTCGTGCTGAAAAGACTTTTCGTATTAGATCTGCCCTTTAGATAACTAAACTTATATATGTTACTTTTGTATTAAAAAAAGATAACAAGACTGTTAAGATTCACTCTGAAATTTCTTCCCTTAAGGAGAAATCATGTAAATATTCTGTAAATTTGGTGATTGGGTAATCCCATTAATCACTCAAATTCTTCTATGTATATTCTGTAAAATGGCTATTTAAACCGATGATGTGAATGAGAAAGTAAGATTGTAATTGAAGTATTATTTTTTACTTGGTATAAGAGCAAGAGAATCCTTCTCCTTCTCCTTCTCGTCGCCGAAGAACAGAGCGAAAGCTCTATCCCGTCGTCTCTCCCGTAGCCGAAGAACAGAGTTGCAACTCTGTCGCCGAAAAAAAAAAACAGAGCAGGTCTACTCTATGAACGAAGAAGACGTTGTTTGAGGTTCTCTTCGGTCGTCGCTGTAACACAAAAATGCCGCCACCTGAACTCATGAAATCCGTCGACGAACCGCCGCCGAACGACCTTCCAGCGATCGACACCAGCGTCACCGACGCAAAAGACGAGAGTCGCACCAATGTCTCAAGCTCGATTTATTTCCGTCGTCGCCCCCACTCCGGTGGACCGTCGGGACGACGCCGAAGACTGAAATTGGGGTTGGGTCACCGCCAGCCCGAATGTCGCCGGCAACGAAGAAGCCGCACCGTCGACAAAGAAGACAAAGGTACGCAAAAAAATTCGCCTCCGTTAACTTAGGTCCCACATTTTATTTTCCTGGTGGGTCGCGAGATCTTCTTGAACCAGACTGGAAATAGAGACCCAACCCCAATTTCGTATCGGACCGGACCAAAAAAAAAAAATTAAGAAAGAGGATCGGACCACAATCGGAGACCCAAACCGGGTCAACCCAGTGAACAGAAAACGGACCGGACCAGTATTTTTGGGTGATCATCACCAATCTACCGATCTTCTATTTCATCATGTTGAAGGAATCAACACCGATTATTCATGTGCAATCCAAAAACTCTGGTTTTACAACTAGCGTCACTCTTACCGAAGTCAACTATGATGTATGGTCCCAGATCATGGAGATGTAAATTGCGGGACGATAAAAGCTCGAATATATTATGGGAAAAACACCATTTCCACAAGAAACGGATGCCTCCTATGTGAAATGGTATGCTGAAAATCAAAAAGTCAAGGGGTGGTTGTTAACCTCTATGTAACCAGATATTATGAAGCGCTATATTCAACTGTGTACCGCACGCGAAATATGGAATGTTCTAGAAAAAGCTTTTTATGATGGGTCAGATGAATCACAATTATTTTCATTGAATCAGAGAGTTTTCTCTACAAATAGACTGGTCGCCCTTTATCAACGTATTATGGTGATCATGTGGAAATTTTTCAAGAACTTGATAATCATGATAGGATTATAATGAAAGATCCTGATGATGTTACCGCTTATAGAAAATCCGTTGAAAGATTGCGTGTTCATATTTTCTTAAATGGATTAGATGCAGAATTTGAACAAGTCCGTGGCGAAATTCTCAGAAAAGACCCGATATTGAATCTTGAAGAAGCCTATGCTTATGTACGTCGTGACTCTGTTCGTAGAACCACTTTAAATAATGAAGTTGATCGTGTTGAGATATCTGCAATAGTAGCACGTCGAGCTAAGCCTACAACAGCTCGACCAACTGGTCCTAATAGTGATCAAAATCAAACATTAGGATTTTAGAATCGTAGTTATGAGGTTGGAACAACCAAACCAGAACGCATTTGTACTCACTATGGTGAGACTGGGCATACAAAGTCACGATGTTATGAACTTATCAGGTATCCAGAATGGTGGGATCCTACCAAAGCGCCTCGCAAACGGAACTCCAAATCAAATAATCATGCTTCTGTTGTAGTAGCAGAACCTTCCACCTCTCACACAACTGAGGATGCATCAGTCTTAATCGCTACATCTGGTAAGGTTCTTAATACTTCCGCTCCTAGTAGAAATAGTGAATGGATAATTGATTCTGGTGCTACTGATCATGTGACTTTTGACAATCATCATGTTAAAAGTACGAAACCATCTGCACAACATATCGTATCTACAACAAATGGTACTCCATCTCACGTTATTAGATAAGGTTCTATCACTTTCACTGAAAAATCTGAGTCTTGATTCTGTATTAGTTGTTCCAACCCTCAATCATAGTCTATTAGCAGTTGCTCAAATAACTCGTACTCTGCATTGTATTATAGTTTTTTGGCCTAACCTTTGTGTTTTTAAGGACGTTTGAACTCAGAAGACAATTGGGTATGGTACTAGAAGGGGGAAATTCTATTACCTTGATCTACAGCCAGAGAGTTTTCATCAGTTAGCCCAAGCGTTCTCAATTAAGAATAAATTTGCAAATTCTGACATTTGGTTATAGCATAAACGGTTGGGTCATTCATCCTTTGGTTATTTAAATAAATTGTTTCCTACACTTTTTGCAAAATTATCTATTTAAGATTTTAAGTGTGATGTATGTGAATTGGCGAAAAACCATCGTGTTCAATTCCAAATAAGCATGAATAGGAGTCCAGCACCCTTTATGATTATTCACTCTGATGTGTAGGGTCCAACAAATATAGCCTATCTTAGTGATAAACGGTGGTTTGTTTCTTTTATTGATGATCACACCCGTATGACTTGGATTTGTTTAATGAAGTCAAAAAGTGAAGTTAGTTCGTTGTTCAAACAATTTCACAGAATGATAGTCATTCAGTATCATTCTATAATACGAACTCTTCGAAGTGACAATGGTGGAGAATTTGTGAATCAAAGTTTTAAAGAATATCTAGATGATCATAGTATTACTCATCAAACTACTTGTCCGTACACCCCTCAACAAAATGGGGTTGCAGAGCGAAAGAACCACCACCTTCTTGAGGTTGTTCGTGCTTCCTTGTTTGAGGCTCATATGTCGGCTAGTTACTGGGGTGAAGCCATCACAGCTGCAGCTTACCTTATCAATTAAATACCCTCGAATGTGTTACAATTTAAGACTCCCTTGAGTGTTCTTCATAAAACTATCAGTTCACCTGCTATGCCGAATCTGCCACCTAAAGTTTTTGGGTGTGTAGCCTTTGTTCACCTCCATAAGTCATTGAGACATAAATTGGAACCCTGAGCTCTCAAGTGTGTTTTTGTTGGTTATGCTTAATATCAGAAAGGTTATCATTGTTATCATCCTCCCTCTCACAAATTGTATCTCACTCTTGATGTGGTATTTCACGAAGAAAATATGTATTATTCTACTCCCAAGTCTTCAATACAGGAGGAGAAAATGATTGAATTGAAGACCCTTAATCATCATTTAGATATCTTGGATACTATAAGTGGTCAATATTCAGATTACAGTTGTGGACATCAAAATGATACAAATAAGCATGATTCACAGGATGGAGAAAGACAAAACCAGATGGAAGTAATGTAACCAGAGTCTCAGTCGCCATCTTACCCCCTTAATAATGTACCAATGGATCATCAATTGCCTTCTGAGTCCGAGTCCATGTCTGAGCCTCAGGTAAGTTCCGAAACTCAACTAAGAGTGCTACCTCATCAAACCACAAGAGGAAAACCTAGAGTCAATTATGAACCTCTTCTCACCTCTAAATCTTAGTATCCCATGCATAATTTTGTGTCTTATCATAGATTGTCAAAGGCAAATGAAGTATTTGTGAATCAATTATCTGCTATATCTATTCCTAATAGTGTACAGGAAGCCTTGAAAGATCATAAATGGAAAGAAGCCATGAATGAATAAATGAGGTCCCTCCAAAAGAATTCAACATGGGAAGTGGTTGACCTACCTGTAGGAAAGAGACCAGTTGGATGTAGATGGGTATTTACCATTAAATATAAAGCCGATGGCACCATTGAAAAGTTCAAAGCAAGGCTTGTTGCCAAAGAATATACACAAACCTACAGGATCGATTATATGGAGACATTCACACCAGTGGCCAAAATCAACATTGTTCGGATTCTACTATCTCTGGCTGTGAATCTTGACTGGCCCTTATATCAGTTTAATGTAAAAAATGCATTTTTGCACGGAGATATCCAATAAAAAGTATATATGGAATTACCTCCTGGATGTATTATGCAAAACAAAGGATGCAGACAAGTATGTAAACTGAGAAAATCCTTATATGGTTTGAAGCAGTCCCCGAGGGCGTGGTTTGGAAGGCTCACAAAATTTATGAAATCTATCTGATACAAGCAAAGCAACTCAGATCATACTCTCTTCCTGAAAGATAACAAGGAGATCATCACAACTCTTATTGTATATGTTGATGATATGATAGTAACTGGGAATGATCTAGAAGAAAAGAAATCATTGCAAAGTAGTCTTGCTAGAGAATTTGAAATGAAAGATCTTGGCTACTTAAAATATTTTCTTGGTATTGAAGTGTCCAGATCCAAGGAATAAATTTTTCTATCTCAACGAAAATATGTTTTAGATTTATTGAAGGAAACTGGTATGAGAGCATGTAGTCCAGTCAGTACTCCTATGGAAGAAAATCTGAAACTAGAAACACATTCAGATCAAGTCCCTGCTAACAAGGAGCGTTATCAGAGACTAGTTGAGAGGTTAATGTATCTTGCACATACCAGACCAAACTTATCTTATGTACTAAGTGTGGTTAGTCAATTTATGCACTCTCTAAGTGAAGAACATATGAATGCCATCAATCGTATCTTGCGCTACTTGAAATCATCTCCAGCGAAAGGAATTTTATTTAAAAAGGGAGGTGACTTGAAAATTGAAGGTTATACCGATGCCGATTGGGCTGGGTCAATAGAAGATCGACGGTCTACATCTGGATACTTTATATTTGTAGGTGGAAATTTGGTCACTTGGAGAAGTAAGAAACAAGAGGTGGTGGCTAGATTGTCAGCTGAAGCCGAATACAGGGGAATGACCAAGGCAATATGTGAATTATTATGGATAAAAAATATGATACAAGAACTACATATTGAGCAGACAAGTCCTATGAAATTATATTGTGACAATAAGGCAGCATGCGATATTGCCCACAACCCAGTCTAGCATGATAGAACTAAACATGTTGAAGTTGATAGACACTTTATTAAAGAAAAGTTAGAAGCAAGAATCATTGAAGTCCCTCATGTTCGATCTGAAGATCAGCTTGCCGATGTGCTAACCAAAGCAGTGTCTTACCTAGCTTTTAACAACTATCTTGACAAGTTGGGCATGAGTGATATCTATGCACCAACTTGAGGGGGAGTGTTAAGATTCACTATGAGATTTCTTCCCTTAAGGAGAAATCATGTAAATATTCTGTAAATCCGATGATTGGGTAATCCCGTTAATCACTCAAATTCTTCCATGTATATTATGTAAAACGACTATTTAAGCTGATGATGTGAATGAGAAAGATTGTAATTGAAGTGTTATTTTTTACTAAGACTTGCTAAAGGAAGATGAAGTAGATCACTTCTTTCATAGGAGGGAAGGGAAGACCCATGCATCTTTGCCCATTGCCCCTTTATTCAAGTTTTGCTTTTTCTTTCATGTAATAGGGGGGTCTTGATAGAGACTAAGCAATGTAAACTCTTCTTAGTGATAATGTTATTTTGTTGTAACTTATAAATACCTGAATTGATGAATGTATAACATCAAGAAATTATTCATTTTCTTATTCAATAGTTTCCATATCAAGGGGGGAGGGGGGTCTTACCCTATAAAAATTTTCGTCTAGTATAAAAACAATGCTAATTAATTTCTTTCTCTAACAAAAATAAAAAGGTATGGGGGTTTGAGAAGTGAGGACTGACGTTTTTATGTGGGCAAGTATAAAGGTTGTGTTTTTTATGTCACGTATATACTCCTGTCATTATTTTTAATGTAAGTAGCACTCTTTTCTTTCAATATGTCTTTAGAGTAGAAGATTAGGGTAAAATAGTAACTCTTGCTTGAACCTCTTTCTCTAACCCTACTTTGGGATATTTTTTCGAAAGAAAAAGGGGTGACGTCTTCCATTCCACGAATATTCTAAAATTAACGGGTGAGATCAGTTTGATCGGACGAAGGACACATATCAAACTCGCTTATCAGGTATTTCTCTCCTCTCGTTTCTCTCGGTCTTCGCTCACAAACGCAGAGGTCCTGAGAGCTGAGCGGCGCATCTCTTCTACGGGTCTCTGCGGTAAGATAGCGTGGATCTACTGAATCTTCTACGTCTATGCATGCTTGTTGTTGCTTTCTTTCCTTCATCTCTCGTTTCGTTTATCTGTCTGAGATCATCTTCGTTTGTTTTCCGGATTGATTACCTTGATCGGGCATCTTTTCATTCAAATCTCGCTACTAAGATGTAGTTCCTCCTGCCACTCTGAGCCTCAATCTAGCTATCCTTCTCTGTCCTCTTTAGATGTATTTCATGCTGTTCCTAGCTGACCTCGTTTGCATAGCTCGCGAAGCAAGATCTCGTCCTGTTTTTCTCCGACGTTATGTCTTTCCTACATATTTACCGGCGAATGCTAAAAATAGATCTTTAATCCTTTGCCTTATTTCGCGTTTTACTCTTCTGTTTTTCGTTATTGCAAAATAGTTTACGGAAATACGAAAGATATGGTCTTTTAATTGTCCTGCTTTAGGCAGTGGACGAATACGATTTCTTCTTCTTTTCTTATGCTATTTAATAATCATTAATGAGAATAGCAGTATTCTTAGTCGTGATATGTTGTAGTTGTTATCTCTTTTTTTCTTTCTTTATGTGAATCTGTTTTTTGAGTTTAGTAAAAAGTGTTCTCAAAAGCACTTCTAGGATAGTTATTCTCCATTTATCTGGATTTATTGTAGTTTAGCTACCTTTTGTGTTTAAGAGTATATGTTACAATTGTATATGATAATTCTTCAAAGTTTTCTTCGTTCCTGCATATTTTTATTTTATCAGGTTGAATCATTAGTTTTCTTGCTACCTTTGCTAGGTTTCCTTCTATGTCTGTTTATATGTGAATGATCATGTAACCGCAATCTCATCCTGGTTCTGGAGAAGTTGACATTTTTCAGTTCTGTCTTTGAGTGCTTTTGTTTGTTTTCTGGCTAATCAGGCCTCAAAATTGGGTGAAATTTCGCGGTTGGTGAATGGTGCACAAGAACATACACTTGGCGAGGTTGCCACTTCTATGTTAGCATATGCAATTGAAATTATTCATGGCCAAAGTGGCTTTGATGCTTAGTGTTCTGTATTCCATTTTTAAAACTGTTATTATTGAGTTGGTTTCTTCCTTTTTATTACTTGTACAGAATCAAAGGAGATTTTTCTTTTGTAGTTGATTTCTTCTTACCTCAGATGACGTATCATGTTTGGAACGAATAATTATCATAGTTGATTTTACTCTGTGAATCTTCTTGCGTCTTATTTCTTAGGCAATTTTCTCAGATTTTGTTGTGGTTTAATTATTATTTTGTTTAGTTAGTTGGGATGCTTATAAATAATGGTAGATCTTGTTGTAGGTTAATTGTTCTCGAGTTGTGTGCATGTCACTCATTTTTATAATTATTGTTGCAGAATTTTAAACAAAGCTTGTGCTTAGTACTATTTGTTGGAAGCTCTATAGCCAGTCAAGATGGTGAGTTGTTATGCTTTTGTTTACTAGTACATCTTCTTTGTTATTTTTTTTTAATGTGTCCGTGTACTAATTGTCAAAGGAATTTGATGTCTGCAGGTGAAGTTTACAGCAGAAGAGCTTCGTAGGATCATGGACTTGAAGCACAATATAAGAAATATGTCAGTTATTGCTCATGTGGATCATGGTATGACAATTTACTTTTTATTTAACATTTGCCAATTTTATTTTGAAATTTGATATTTTTTTATTTATATATATATTTTTTAACTTTGAGCATATTGATTGATGTTTCCTTTAACTGTGAGTTAGGTTATTGGATAGCCTGACTTCTTTTCATAATATTTTCAGATTGGTTTCATGTGCTTTTTCTCCAAATGGATGTGATGTGTTATGTTGTTTTCTCTTGTTCTTCTTCCAAGTGTTGCATAAAAATATTTATTATTCATAAGTTTAGTTTTCCAAGTGCATTTTCCTCCTTTTCTTTTTTTTTGTAAAATTTCATGGTAATTTGTCCAACAAGATAGTGATCCAGTTTGGCATTGACCAATTTTATTTTAATTTTTCAATTTTTTCCTTCTTGCTCTCTCATGCTGTTTTATGTACCACTAAGTAGTATATGCTCAGAAAGTTAGCAATTCTTGCTCTTCTCAAGTTAAAATATTGCCCTTAGATGCTGGTGTGGTACTAAACTTGTGTTCTTGGTTTCTATAGGTAAGTCTACACTTACTGATTCACTTGTAGCTGCTGCTGGAATCATTGCGCAAGAGGTTGCTGGTGATGTGCGGATGACTGACACGCGTGCAGATGAAGCAGAGCGAGGCATCACTATAAAATCTACTGGAATCTCTCTATACTATGAGATGAATGATGCTTCCTTGAAAGACTATAAAGGGGAGCGAAGTGGCAATGAGTATTTAATTAACTTGATCGATTCACCTGGGCATGTTGATTTTTCCTCCGAAGTTACTGCTGCACTTCGTATAACTGATGGTGCATTGGTCGTGGTTGATTGTATCGAAGGTGTTTGTGTCCAAACTGAAACTGTCCTTCGTCAGGCACTTGGTGAAAGGATTAGGCCTGTTTTGACTGTGAACAAGATGGACCGTTGCTTTCTGGAGCTGAAAGTTGAAGGCGAAGAAGCTTACCAAACTTTCTCAAGGGTGATTGAGAATGCCAATGTCATAATGGCAACCTATGAAGACCCACTTCTTGGTGATTGTCAGGTCTACCCTGAGAAAGGAACTGTAGCTTTCTCTGCTGGGCTCCATGGTTGGGCTTTTACCTTAACCAATTTTGCTAAGATGTATGCATCGAAGTTTGGAGTTGATGAGTCTAAGATGATGGAAAGACTTTGGGGTGAAAATTATTTTGATCCTGCCACAAAGAAGTGGACAACCAAAAATACTGGTACTCCAACATGTAAGCGTGGGTTTGTCCAGTTCTGCTATGAGCCAATTAAACAAATCATCAATACTTGCATGAACGACCAGAAGGATAAGCTCTGGCCCATGTTAGCAAAGCTTGGTGTGACCATGAAATCTGATGAGAAAGAGCTGATGGGGAAACCATTGATGAAAAGAGTGATGCAGACATGGCTACCTGCCAATGATGCACTTCTTGAAATGATGATCTTTCACCTCCCTTCTCCTTCAAAGGCTCAGAGATACAGAGTTGAAAACCTGTATGAGGGTCCGCTGGATGACCAATATGCCAATGCCATCAGAAACTGTGATCCTGATGGTCCACTTATGCTTTATGTTTCTAAGATGATTCCTGCCTCTGATAAAGGTCGATTTTTTGCCTTTGGGCGTGTCTTTGCTGGTAAGGTCTGCACTGGTATGAAGGTCAGAATTATGGGTCCAAACTATGTTCCTGGACAGAAGAAAGATCTATATGTGAAGAATGTCCAGAGAACTGTCATTTGGATGGGGAAAAAGCAGGAGTCTGTTGAAGATGTTCCTTGTGGAAATACAGTTGCTTTGGTTGGATTGGATCAGTTCATTACCAAAAATGCTACTTTGACTGGTGAGAAAGAAGTTGATGCTCACCCAATTCGAGCCATGAAGTTCTCTGTGTCCCCTGTTGTACGTGTTGCTGTACAATGCAAAGTTGCTTCAGATCTCCCCAAGCTTGTTGAAGGTTTGAAACGGCTGTCCAAGTCAGATCCTATGGTTGTTTGTACAATTGAAGAGAGTGGTGAACATATTGTAGCAGGTAGTTTTTGTTTTTTTCTTTAAGCCTTTTGTTCATGATAGTTTTATCGTAGTTCCCATTTATCAAATTGCTCATCTCTAATAATTGCAGGAGCTGGAGAACTCCATCTTGAGATCTGCCTCAAGGATTTGCAAGATGACTTCATGGGTGGAGCTGAAATCATTGTTTCTCCTCCAGTTGTTTCATTCCGAGAGACTGTTCTTGAGAAGTCATGCCGTACTGTAATGAGCAAGTCTCCTAACAAACACAATCGGCTTTATATGGAAGCTAGGCCAATGGAAGAAGGGTTAGCTGAGGCCATTGATGAGGGGAGAATTGGTCCAAGAGATGATCCAAAGAACCGTGCCAAGATTCTTTCTGAGGAATTTGGTTGGGACAAGGACCTAGCAAGGAAGATTTGGTGTTTTGGGCCAGAAACCACCGGACCTAACATGGTGGTTGATGTATGTAAGGGAGTACAGTACCTCAATGAAATCAAGGATTCTGTTGTTGCAGGGTTTCAGTGGGCATCAAAGGAAGGTGCCCTTGCTGAGGAGAATATGCGTGCTATATGCTTTGAAGTCTGTGATGTGGTTCTCCATGCTGATGCAATTCACAGAGGTGGTGGTCAGGTTATTCCAACTGCAAGAAGGGTTATATATGCCTCCCAGTTGACTGCTAAGCCCAGGTTACTGGAGCCTGTCTATCTTGTGGAGATTCAGGCACCAGAACAGGCCCTTGGTGGCATCTATGGTGTTCTGAATCAGAAGCGAGGCCATGTATTTGAAGAATTACAGAGGCCTGGAACTCCACTTTACAACATCAAGGCATATCTTCCAGTTATTGCGTCGTTTGGGTTCTCAACTGACCTAAGAGCTGCCACTTCCGGCCAGGCTTTTCCTCAGTGTGTGTTTGATCACTGGGAAATGATGTCGTCCGATCCTATGGACCCAACTTCTCAGGCGGGGCTGTTGGTTGCTGAGATTAGGAAGAGGAAGGGTTTGAAGGAGCAAATGACTCCTTTAACCGAGTTCGAAGACAAGCTGTGAGTGTGCCCTGGCCACAGCATTTTTATTTGAAACAAACGGTCTGTTGTGAATTTTGTTTACGTGTCTGTGCTTTTTATTCTCATGTGGAGACATTTGAACTTTAGTATTGAGCTACTTTTGTTGCAGAGCTGTTTTTACAGTCGGTGATGGGTTAGTATTGATGGATTTAGTGACTCTATGCTGTCGTTGAATGATAGATCTGTTATATCTTATTCTCAATTTGTTTGATATTTTGCCTCAGATGATGTGATGCTGTTATTATTGTTATACTTTTTGACTGAGCCGTCTAATGTTGTTTTTGACGCTTTGAAAGTCCGGTAATGTTGTCTTATTCTTTGGTAAAATATTGGTTAGACCATGCTCTCTGAAGTGGGATTGGCGTTACGTCATCTTAAAATATTAGACTTTAATTTACATGTTTTATTAAGTTTAGCTTTTTTTGTTGATTAGATTCATTTCTTTGTTACATCAGATATGTTTATGATATTGACCTATTCATATTTTCTAGGTTAATACATTTTTTTTTCTCTTGCGAAACATATCCCACGAAAAACTACATTTATACCTCGAAAATCATTTATATATTTAGTTAATTATATATCAAAATAATTTTTTTTAATTTTTTTTAAGCCCATCTTAGATGATCATTGGATCAGTCAGCGAGTCATCCTAACTCACCCGATACCATTAGGGTTTTTGGGACCCCAAGTCTTAAAACTTTGTATAAAGCGAAAAGGATACACTTGAACTTTCAATTTTGTCTCGGATATTTGTTCCGGGGTCAGGTTTGGATTTTGAAAACGCATTTGATATGCAAATATCACACAGATGATATGCGTTATATCCACTCTAAAGGTCATACCAATTCATTAAGACCCGTGTTAAGTATTTCACTTTTTCTACGAATCGCTGAGTGTGTTTAGTTTAATCCGGCAACATAGAGAGCGAAGCTGAGTTACTACTCGTCGTATTAACCCTCAATGGTTAAAGGAGGATACAAGATTGATACACAGTAAATTACTCGAAATTTTGGACCAATCGGCTTGTTTCAGGCAAGTTATTTATCTCACATTCTGGCATTCCGAGTTCAAACCCAGTACTGAGTTACAGAAATACTGAAGTAGGGACTCAACTTTGTTTGAATTGGACTAAAAACCCTTAAACACTAATTCCAGAACTTAATACTTTAAAAGCCCAAAACCCTAAACCATAATTCCAAACCCAAAATCTAAAAAACCCTAGAGCTTAAAAACACAAAACCCCCAAAATCTTAAAAACCATAAACCCCCTAAAACTTAAAAATCCTAATCCCTAAAATACCCTAAACCCTAAACCCGAAACACAAACCATAAAAAAAATACCATGTGGTGGATATGTATAATACCCAAATCTCTTCACCACATGGCAAAAACATTTTATAGAACTTCAAAAATTCTCAACAACATTCTCACACATTTCAAAATTAATTAAATTATTTTCACTAATGCATATGCAAGAAACGATGAAAACACATACACATCAAATCCAAATTCACCGAAGACCCCTAGTAGAGCCCCATATAACTTCGCAGACACTATGAACTGTACCTCGTCAGTGATGGGGGTCGGGTTTCGTTGGCTAATGGACGCCCTTGTAGGCGACTCAACCTTGTTTGAATTGGACTAAAAACCCTAAACACTAATTCCAGAACTTAATACAGACCCACCGCCCCCCCCCCCCCCCCCCCCCCCCCCCCCACCCCCCCAAAAAAAAAACCTAAAAAACCCTAGAGCTTAAAAATACAAAACCTTAAAAACCATAAACCCCCTAAACCTTAAAAATCCTAATCCCTAAAATACCCTAAACCCTTAGCCTAAACCCTAAACCCGAAACACAAACCATAAAAAAAAAACTAAACCATCAAACCCTAAACCTTATCACCTACTAAACTCTAAACCCTAAACACTAATTCCAGGACTTAATATATTAAAAGCCCTAAACCCTACACCCTAATTCCAAACCCTAAACCCCCTAAACCTTAAAAACCCTAATCCCTAAAATACCCTAAATCCTAAACCCTAAACCCTAATTATTGGACCCTTAAATATCGAGCAGCAAATCCTAAAAATAATCCATACACGAATCAAGAATTTAGACTATAAACCGTAACCCTAAATCCCAAAATAATGCACAAATAACCCCCAATTATGCACTGAAAATAAATTTAAATCAAATAAAACACTAATTTAATGAAAACAAATTAGGGTTTTAGGCATGCCTTCTGAAATTCGGGGAAATCCGAAGCTGAAGGGTGAAATCAATGCCTAATCGAAGTAGATATTAAGCAATCGATGCCCAAATGTCCAAAATCGAAGAAAATTGAAATGGAAATGGAGAAATCGAACGAAATTGGAAGGTATTTTCGGGGGAAAGGAGACTAACCAGAGAGAGAAGGGAGTGGGAGGCCAAAAGGGAGAAGAGAGGGAGAAGACAGAGAAGAAAGGGAGGTCGGGAGGGAATAGAGAGAGAGAAGCGAGAGAGAGTGAGTCCGAGAGAAGAGAGGGAGTCACGGAGACTAGAGAGGGGGTGCGAGAGAGAGGGCGAGGCCGAAAGAAGACCGAGTGTTGAGGCTGGAGACGAGAGGGAACTGAGATGATGGCCGAAGACGAAGGACAAGATCAACGTCGGGGGCGCAGGGAGACGAAGGACGAGATCAACGTCGAGGGGCGCAGGGAGACAAGAGAGGGAAAGGAGTGCGGGAGAGAGGAAGAAAAAAGAAAAATGACGACACGCAATGGGGGGGAGGGGTGCGAGGAGAGAGAGGGAAAAATTTGACCGTCGCTCGTCCTTCAATTCGAAGAAGATCAAAAAGGGCCTTCTTCCACATGATTGAAATTAAACTGTGGAGGTGAAGGACCCCTTCATCCCCTGCATCGAGATGAAGCTTCATCTGCACTCCACTAACGACTTCAAGTGTTAAAGGGCGTTATGTGGTTGAAGATCATCTCATCCTTCAAGTTGACTAACCCCCCCCCCCCCCCCTTAGAGTCATTTTCCAAACGGTGAAGCCTTGAAGATATGTTCAATTATTGGAAAGAGAGGAAGCCACACCGAAGTCACAAAAGATTGTGGGATCAAATGCCATTATCATTCAAAACTGTGAAGATTCAAATAGAGTTTGAGAAATATATACGTTATATTTTAACAAGTCTCAAGTGAGAAGTCGGAATCGAATTGGCAGCCACAAAAGCAGGAAAAAAACGGGAGCTATGGATTGGGTAAGTACTTCATTTCATGAGACAGGGAAAAACCCCCGCACAGATTCAAAATAGAAATGGGTTTTCCATGTGACAGTATTACACTTCAGATGTTTTAAAAGACAATAAGATTTTCATCGATTTTAGAATTTAACATGTTAAACACAGTTTGAGGTAAATAAAAATTTTGCCCAAAAACCAATAAGGGCAATTTTAAACGGAAAAGCTTGGTTCCACTTCTTCGTCTTCCTCCTGTCATGGAACCTAACTCCTTCGAAGACAGATTAGACGGACTAAACGAAGAATAAGCTTCTCTTCTCCATATGATCTAAAAGATTTGAAGACGATTTCGTGCATAACCTCTAAAGCTTTTTTTTTTCCCCTAATCTTTCTATTATAAAGCTTTAAAATAAATTAAGTGAGAAAACAAGATGATTAACCCTCATACAAACAGGTTTCGTTGGGTCCTTAGTGGGGACACAAGAATGCCACCAGTCACACCAGTGCGAAAACAAGAAGTAAAAAAAATAAAGGAAGAGTCACAATCAGCTTGTTTGCTCCAACTCCAGTTCCAACCCCAACACCCATCTACATTGTGTAACACCCATCTACATTGTGTGATAAGGGATCAACATAATCCCATATCATATAAGATCCCATTGGATTTATCCCATGTTGTATTTATCTTCTTATGTATATTTTATCTTTTTTTATTCTAAAGTGTATAAATACCACCCTTAATCAATTGTAAAGGTGTGGTTCAATTCGTCCTCTAATGTGGTTCAGTTTAATATTTAACATTATGTATGTCGCTTCGGTCCACCCCAACCAGCCTAGCAGGTTACATCATTCTACCCCTTTCTAGTATTACACAATTTGTCTTAGATTGCATAAATATTTATTTTTGTGTTGTTAGTTGTAGCACCAGTAATGAGACCTCGAAATCTATACGTCAAAATCCATGCCAAAAAAGGAACCAAGTTTATTGTTGTATGCCTGTTTTAGCTATGTGCTTTCAATTCTCATTGTTAATTTTCAAGTTTGGCCAATTGGTGCGATTTACTTCACTATTTTAGTTTCATTCTTTCCTTATCTTATTAGTTTGTGCACTCTTGTCTTGTATCTTTGTTGATTTGAATTATGATTTTAGACACAAAACAAGCCATAAGCAAGACACTTTAACAAGCATAGAGTTTGTTTCAGCTTACTTGCTGGAATTCAATAATACAGGCATTTACGTAGTGGTCGCATCATGTCAGAAAATGCATCATCCTCCATTATAGACACCAAAGATGGTACCCTCAAATAAATTTTGGAACAACTTGGTACCGCTAATGAGAGGCTCACGATTCTAGAAATTTTGGAACAACTTGGTACCATTAATGACGCGAGCTTCCTATTACTCACGTAGAGGAAATAAAACTCAAGCTCTAGACAAAATACCTGCCCCCTTCCAAAAGAAACACCTTTCTAGATCAGTGGCACAATCTTAGGCAGGAAATAAATCATTTGCCAAGTGCATTGCTCAATTTGATGAGTTTGGAATGTAGTTTTCTGATACGGAAGACGAGGTCATCACTTTAACCAGGTTCCGAAAGAGCCTAAATAATGACCTTGGACAAGAGATGATGCTTTGGGGTGTCACAACTATGGAGGATGTTTACGCACTTGCAAATAATTACGAGTTAGCCTCCAAATTTCCACACACACGAGGGTCAGATACTCATACAATCCTTTTAAGTCTTCCACCACCATTTTTCAAGCCTCAAGAAAGTCAATTTTAGGAGCTCCCCCTAGATATTGAATCACAGTCTGGTCATCAAGGGTAGGAAAAGAATTGTAAAAATTCAATTTGAGGATTCAGCGTCATAAGTGTCGAGGATTTGGACACATCGCATCCAAATTGTAGCACTCGAGCCCAGAATACTCACAGAAAGACCATTAAAACATGAAGTACGAGCCTGATCTTACTTACTTTGATCTCCAAAATGAGACAGGTGAGGAAAACACAACCACTGTGAATTGCGTGAGGCCCGCTCACACTCCCGTTAACAAGCTAGATGTTGTTTGATGTGCGTTCACTCAACAAGGAGTTTGATGACTGGTGTCAGACTACTATCTTTCACACTTACATCAAATATGAAGATAAGGGCTACAAGGTCATTATTGATACTAGTTATCGCATCAATGTCGTTTCATCTTGGACCGTTTTCCACCTCGACCTAAAGAGAGTTCCACATCCCAAACTCTATCAAGTTTTGTAGGTCGATGACATCTCCATTTCAGTCAAGGGTAGATGTTTGGTTCCCATTCAATTCCTCGAATATAAGGAAGACATCTGGTGTGATGTAATTACTATAGATGTAGGTCACATCATCTTGGACAGGCCCTAGTTGTATGACCGAGAAGTTACCATTTATGGGTGCTCAAATATTTACTTCTTGTTTAACGGAAAGATGATCCGCCTTAAACCACTGCCACCAAATCCTATTACGTTGGGTAAAACATAATTGAGCTCCCAAAAGAAAACCTTGAATTTTATAAGGCCTGAAGATTTGAAACATGAAATACTACATGAGTATTCACTTTTTGTAGTAGTAGCCCGCAAGGTACCCCTGAAATCCTCTGGCAATCCCCAGCCTGAAGTTGAGTCCATCTTAAGAGAATTCTAAGATATCTTTCCCGAAGAGTTTCAAGATACACTGTCACCTATGCGTGACATCCAATACGCCATAGATTTGGTGCCATGAGCCACATTGCCAATCTACCACATTGCCAAATCTTCCGCATTGCATGAATCCCGTAGAACATGGAGAATTATTGTGGCAAGTGAATGAACTCCTCCAAAAAGGATTCATAAAGGAGAGTTTAAGTCCTTGCGTAGTATCGACCTGTTATGGTCCTCGGGTTAAGTGTTTGGCTTTTCGTTACCTAACAGGCCGGTCTTTGTGATAGTATTGGTTAGGTGGTTAACATTTGATATCAGAGTAGGCACTACGTCCCGAGTTCGTTTCCCACTCGGGCGTCTATATGTGTTAATCCCGGGCGTCCCGATAGTTGGGTGTGATAAATCCTGGCCAAATACTGCGTGTGTTAATCCCGGCCGCCATGGGCGTCGGCTCGGGAGGGTGGGTGTACTGTTATGGTCTTGGGGTTAAGTACTTGGCTTTCCGCTACCTAACAGGCCGATCTTTTGGGTAGTATTAGTTACATGCTTAACACGATCATACTAATACCAAAGAAGGATGCCACTTAGTGAATGTTTGTGGATAATAGGGTCATCAACAAAATCACCATGAAGTATCGATTTCCAATTCCCCGACTGGAAGATATGATAGATATGTTGATGGGTACTACTATATTTTCAAAGATCGAGCTTAAAATTGGTTATCGCCAAATTCGGGTATGCTCGGGAGACGATGGAAGACTACCTTTAAGAGAAAAGATGGGTTGTATGAATAGATGGTTATGCCATTTGGGCTACCAATTGCACCTAGAACTTTTATGTGCATGATGACACAAATGTTTCGACCATTTCTTGGTAGGTTCTTAGTTGTCTATTTTGATGAAATTCTCCTTTATAATCAAACCAAAGACCATTACATTGACCACCACTGCCTAGTTTGCCACACACTCTGAAAGGAAAAACTTTATGCCAATCTCCAGAAATGCTCCTTCCTGACTGATCAAGTGGTATTCTTGGGCTTTGTAGTAGCTCTTGGTCTCACTACAGATCCCTAAAAAGTAAAAACAATTGTTGAGTGGCTAAAACCTTCTACCATTCATGAGGTTCATAGTGTTCATGGTTTAGCCACTTTTTACTGACGATTTATCAAGGGATTAAGGTCCATCATGACACCCATCATAGATTGCATGAAGAAAGGAGAGTTCACGTGGTCAAAAGTTCTCTGACGCTTTCCAAAAAATTAAGAAACGTATGACAAAGGCACATGTCATGAGATTACCTGATTTTTTAAGGTTTTCAAAGTTGAATGCAATGTATTAGGTATCAAAATAGGTGGAGTGCTAAGTCAATAGCGACATTCGATCACGTATTTTAGTGAAAAACTTAACTATGCTAAACAAAAATACTCGACCTATGATAAGGAATTCTATACGATTGTACACGCTTTATGTTATTGGCGCCGCTATCTCCTTTCACATGCATTTATCTTGTACTCCGATCACGAGGCCTTTCGATATCTCAATTCTCAAAAGAAACTTAATTCTAGGCATGAGTGATGGGTAGAGTACCTACAAGCATATTCTTTTGTCATGAAGCACTAATCCGAGAGTGTGTGTGTGTGCAAGTTACTGGTTTTCAGAAGATCAAAGATGACTACGCTTTCTGCCCAAACTTTGGTAAGGTGTACACTGATTTGCGAGGGACGACGATGCATCATCATTGACTTCTATCTCCAGGATGACTATTTATTTCTAAATTATGCGTTCCCTGTCTGTCAATGCGAGACTTTTTGGTTTGGAAACTCCATGTGGGAGGACTTAGAGACATTTTGGGCGAATTAAAACAATTGTGGAAGTGGAAAGTTGATTTTACTGGCCGAGCTTAAAAAATGATGTCGCAAAATTGGTTGGATAGTGTAGGACATGTCAATTGGGTAAACATAAGAAACAAAACATTGAGTTATATATGCCCCTACCAGTCCTTACATGCCTTTGGCAAGACCTCAACATCGATTTTGTCTTAGGTCTACCACATACCTTTCGAAAAAATGACTACATCTTTATTGTGGTAGATCGTTTTTTCCAAGATGGCTCATTTTATCCTTTATGCTTAAACTTCAGATGCATCCAGAGTGGCTCAACTATTCTTTGATGAGATTATCAAACTATACAATCTTCCTTAGACTATAGTTTCTGAAAGGGATGTCCGCTTCATGAGCTACTTTTGGAAAACTTTGTGAGACTTAGTAGGTACACAATTAAAATTTTCTACTGCATACTATCCACAGACTGATAGTCAGACTGAAGTTGTTAACAACAATTTGGGGAACCTAGTTCAATGAATTGTTGGTGACCATCATCGGACATGGGACTTAATTCTTCTAACTGCACAATTTGCATACAACAACTTTTTGAATAGGTCAGTAGGTGTGAGTCTATTTCAAGTTGTCCAAGGGTATGAACTTAAGAAACCTTTAGATATCATATCAATGTCTCCCCTTGCTCAAGTTAATAAACGTATTCACGCAAGTAATGCCTAGTACAGAATGTATGATGATATGTGAAAAAATGCTAAAGAATTTAATGAGGGTAACTATGTCATGGTTCGGATTCGATCCAAGCAGTTAACTTCAGGGCGCACTCGAAAGCTACAAGGCCATAATGTAGGACCATTTAAGGTGCTGAAAAGAGTATAAACTAATGCTTATGTTGTTGATTTACCGCCTGAATTTAGCATTAGCTCCACTTTTAACATTGAGGATTTTTTACCATACAGGAGTCCATCCATTCCTGATGATTCATTTTATCCAACTCCTTATGACTCTACCACTTTGTCTGATACAATACCTATTCCCACCCTTGTAGCTCCTTTGACTGCTTCCCCTCTTCCTCTCCCACCAGCACAAAAAGATCATATTAATGCTATATTTTAGATAAATAAATGGTTTTTACCAAGAACAATGTAGTTCAACGTTTCTTAGTATGTTGGACAGGGTATCCAGATTGAGACAACACTTGAATTTCTCACGAGACACTACAATAGATGGATCTAGATTTGTTCGAGTATTATCAGAGCCTCCAAGAGCTACACTTGACAGGGTCAAGATTCGCCTACCCCAGGAAAGTTGGTGAGGACACCAGTATGTCACTAGCCACATGAGTTTACACTCGAAGGCATCGTGCCCCACCAAGACCTACCACATTGTGGTTGGGTGATTCCATTTTTTTGTAATTCATTTTTTTTATCTTCCCGATTTTACGAGATTTATCAATTAGTAATTTATCTCGTTTTGAATTTTGAATTTCAGTTTCTCCTTTATTAAGTGATTTAAATCAAATTAGTGGACAAATTGATGATGAATTAAACGTTTCCTTCAATTCCTCTTCTTTGTCTCTGTTTCTCCTCTTTTCTTCCCCTATTCACCATTAGAATCATCAAGCCATGCACATCCCGCATCAGTCACATTGAAATTTAGCCTTGCTTCCGAATAGGGAAAATGTGCAAATATTTAGGACCTTAAGTTTTTCTAAAAGTATGGTCGTGAAAGAGAAGTTGGGTATAAATAAGTGACATAAAAAGGGGTTTAAATATGCTAGTCTCTTCCATCTCATGAGCAAGGTGAGTGAGATGCACTCATATTAGGAAACAACTCTCATTTATACAAAGAATCAACATATCTTGACCTCGTAAAAAGGCAGAAATTGAGGAACAATTATAACATCGTAACTATACTTTTTTAATCACCCAGGTTTGTAGCTTGCCAAGATGGTACAATTCAAGTTGAATAATCACATCGTTGTACGTTTTGGGTTTCTTGAAGCTATATTCAGTGTTTGGAAACAATCAAAAGTCATCCATTCATATGAATAGACGACTCTAATTGATATCTCAAGGTAAGTATCGAAAGAATCTCATGAGCTCATTTTACTCTACAACTGATAAATCCATCTTAAAGGAAACCTTATCAAAAAAATCTCATCGGCTCAACTAATAATTTCATCTTATAGCAAACCATCATCATGTTGGATATTAAACTTGACTAGAATCAAAGAAACATTTGAAGGGTCTATTCTTATTTAAATGGTAAAAATAATATGTCATTGGAAAGCTATATCTGTCTAGGTTCCAATGAATTAGGCCATTCATGAATTGATATTTTTTAGAATAATTTATTGTCAATTTACTATAGGTTATTCAACAAAATCGAAAATAAGATGAATCCATTGATTAATGTCTTTTGATGTGATAAGATGCATCCATTGACTAATATTTTTTATGTGATAAAATACATCTATTGATTAGTGACTTTAGGAGTAATAATATGTATCTATTGATTAGTTTCTTTTGAGTAATATAAATACCCATATACTCTTGTAAAGATTGCAAACAATTGTATTGAATAAATTCTTTTTTTCTTTTGTCTCTCCTTTATTTTTCTTCTTTCTTTATATTTATTAGAGTTGTTTGCCAACTATTACTTCCAACAAAGTGGGATTAGAGCGAGGTTGAGAGAATGAGTTCAAAGAGAGCATTTTTTTTCCAATATCTACAATTATCCAAAACCAATTATGAGAGTTGGTCAATTCGGATGAAAGTCATCCTTGGCTCTCAAGGATTATGGGAGATAGTTGAGAAAGATTTTGAAGAACAAGAAAATGAAGTGGTTTTGCTAACAAATGAAAATGAAGCTTTGGATAAAAAGAGGAAGATGGATCAATGTGCACTTACTGTCATTCATCGAGGTTTGGATGATGACATGTTTGTGAAGGTTGCCAACGACACCAAATCCAAACAAGCATGGGATACTCTTCAAAAATCTGTATGGGAGTTGACAGAGTTAAAAAGGTACATCTTCAAACTCTAAGGGCTGAGTTTAAATCACTTTTGATGAAGGAGACCGAGTCTATCTCAGATTTCTTCACAAAAGTCTTGGCAGTAGTGAATCAAATGAAAAAGCTAGGAGAAAATATTGAAGATGTTCGGGTTGTTGAGAATATTCTACGCTCTCTCAACACAAAATTCAATCAAGTGGTGGTAGCCATTGAAGAGTCTAAAGACTTGGAGATCATGTCCATTGATGAATTAAATGGGTCATTACGAGCCCAAGAGAAGAGAATGAAGCGAGGCAAAACAAGAGCAAGTTGAGCAAGCCTTACAAGCAAATTTATCTCTCAAATCTCAAAGTGAAAACACTTTAAGAGGTGGAAGAGGTCAAGGACGTGGACGTAGTCAAGGAAGAGGTAATGATGAGCAAAATTGTATTTTTGATAATAGAAACCAGACTTCTCAGAGAAGTCGTGGAAGAGGCAGAGGAAGAGGTAACAATGGAGGCAATTAATGGAGAAATAATAAGTTAAAAATTGACAAATCCAAAATTGAATGTCATTCTTGTGGGAAATATGGGCATTGCTCATGGGAGTGTCAATTCATGAAAGTAGTTGAAGAGTCAAAATTGATTGAGCACAAGGAAGAAGTTGAGGAGCCTACATTATTCCTTTCACTAAAGGATGAGCCCGTGGGAGAAAATAGTACATGGTACTTTGATAATGACACTAGCAACCACATGGTAGGTGATAGAAGCAAATTTGTGGAACTTGACCATAACGTAATGGGCCATGTACGTTTTTGTGACGATACAAATGTGGAGATTAAACGTAAAGGTACAATCTTATTTTCAATTGAAAGGTAGTGGCCACAAAATTCTTCATAATGTTTATTACATTCCCAAGATAAAAAATAATATTTTGAGTATTGGGCAATTTTTGGAGAGTGACTACAAAATCACCATGGAAGATCGCTTTCTATGGCTTAGAGATCGAGAAGCCAATCTTATTGCTAAGGTTGCAATGACAAAGAATCAAATATTTATGTTTGATATGAAGAACATTGGAGCAATGTGTTTAAAAGCTTGTGTGAAAGATCCATCATGGATTTGGCACATGAGATTCGGTCATCTAAACTTTGGAGGACTTAGAGACTTTGAAGAAAAGAATATAGTGAAGGGCATTCCAAAAGTTAATTTTTCCAATCAAGTATGTGAAGCGTGCTTACTTGGCAAGCATTCAAGAAAGAGTTTTTTGAAACAATTTACTAGAAGAGCTACCAGTCCACTTGAACTAATCCATGTTGATGTATGCGGTCCTATCAAGCCTCAATCTCTTGGTAAAAACTCTTACTTTATCCTTTTTATTGATTACTTTTCTAGAAAAATATGGATATATTTTTTGAAGTACAAGAGTGAGGCTTTTGAGGCATTCAAAAAGTTTAAAATTCGAGTTGAGAAAGAAAATGGTTATGAGATTAAAGCACTACAAACCGATCTAGAGGGAGAATTCACTTCCAATAAATTCAATAATTTTTGTGAAAGACATGGAATTCGTCACCCTTTAACATTTCCTAGATCGACACAACAAAATGGAGTTGCAGAGAGGAAAAATAGAACAATCCTCAACATGGCTAGAACAATATTGAAGAGCAAGATGATGCCAAAAGAATTTTGGGCAGAAGTTGTTGTTTGTATAGTCTATCTCTCAAATCGATCACCAACAAAAAACTTAAAAAATGTAACGCCGCAAGAAGCATGGAGTGGACAGAAGCCAAGTGTGTCACACTTGCGAGTTTTCGGATCAGTAGCCTATGTTCATGTTCCAGAACAAGAGAGATCTAAGCTCGATGATAGAAGCAAGAAGTTTGTGTTCATTGGCTAATGACAAAAATTCAAAAGGCTACAAGGTCTTCATTCCTAGCAATAATAAAATTCTAGTAAGTAGAGATGTTGAGTTTGAAGAAGATGTTTCATGAGATTGGATTGATAATGAGGAAGGAGTCTATGATTTCCTTTCATACTTTGAAGAAGAAGAGTCTACAGTGCAACAAACTCAAGGTGAAATTACTCCTCCAACTTCACCAAATACACTATCTCAAACATCATCGTCATTTTCTTCACCTTCATCTTGCTCAAGTGAAGGACCTCAAAGATATCGGAACCTTGTAGACATCTACAATGAAACTGAAAACTTAGAAGATGAAAACTTATTTTATTTTTTCTCTAATGATGAACCTTTGAGTTTTGAAGAAGCAGTAAAAGAGAAAAGGTGGGAAGCCATGAATGAAGAAATTCAAGCCATTGAAAAGAATGACACTTGGAAACTTGTTTCTCTTCCAAGTGGTCATCGGGCTATTGGATTTAAATGGGCATACAAAGCTAAGAAGAATTCTAGGAAGAAGTTAGAGAGATACAAAGCGAGGTTAGTTGCTAAGGGTACATGCAAAAACAAGGCATTGACTATGAAAAAGTATTTTTTCCTATTGCTCGCCTAGAGACAATCCAATTGCTAATTTCTCTTGCAGCTCAAAATCATTGGAAGATTCATCAAATGGATGTAAAGTCCGTTTTCTGAATGGTTATCTAAAAGAGGAGGTCCACGTTGAACAACCATTAAGATATGTTGTTAAAGGCCATCAAGAGAAAGTGCTAAAATTGAAAAAGGCTTTGTATGGACTCAAGTAAGCGCCAAAAGGTTGGTACAAGCGTCTTGATAAGTACTTCAAAGAGAATGGTTTTACTAGGTGCATGCATGAATATGTACTTTATGTAAAACAAGAAAATGGAGGATTTTTTTTTTGTGTCTATGTTGATGATCTTATTTTCATAGGAAGTAATCCTAGAATGTTTGAAGACTTCAAGAAGACATGGGCCTCATGTCTTATTTCTTGGGAATTGAAGTAAAGCAAATGGAGGATAAAATTTTCATCTCTCAAGAGGCTTATGCAAAAGAAGTGATAAAGAAATTCAACATGGTGAATTGTAACCCCACCAATACCCCCATGGAACGTGGCATGAAGCTTTCTAAAATGGACGATAGAGCAAGAGTACACCTAACTTTATTCAAAAGTCTTGCGGGAAGTTTGAGGTACTTGACTTGTACTAGGCCTGATATTTTGTTTTCAGTTGGAATTGTGAGTCGATTCATGGAAAATCCCTCTGAAACGCACATGAAAGCGACTAGAAGGATTCTTTGTTATCTCAAAGGTACCTTTGACTATGGAATTTTGTATTCATCTTCAAATGAATTCAAGTTGAGAGGGTCTTGTGATAGTGACTATGCTGGAGATATTGATGATAGAAAAAACACTACTGGGTTTGTCTTCTTTTTGGGAAATAGTGCAATTTCTTGGTGTTCCAAGAAATAACCCATAGTCACTCTCTCAACATGTGAATCTGAGTATATTGCTGCAACTTTTTCTGCCTGTCATGCAATTTGGTTAAGAAGACTATCAAAGGAGCTCCATTTAGAACAAAGTGAAGCAATCGAGATTATGATAGACAATAAATCAGCACTTGCTCTAGCAAAGAATCCAGTGTTTCATGATCGATCCAAGCATATTGATACAAGATATCATTTCATCCGAGAGTGTATTGAAAAAATGGAAGTTGAGATGGAATATGTGAAGTCACTTGATCAAACTGCTAACATATTCACAAAGCCTCTCAAATATGAAAGTTTTCAGAAGCTGAGAATGTTGATAAGTGTTGCAAAGATATCAAGTTTAAGAGGGGGTGTTGGATATTAAACTTGATAGGAAGCAAAGCAAGATTTGAAGGGTCTATTTTCATTTAAATAGTGCAAATAATATGTCATTGGAAAAATATACCTGTCTAGGTTCCAATGAATTAGACCATTTATGAATTGATATTTTCTAGAAGAAGTTATTGTTGATTTACTACAAGTTATTCAACAAAATCGAAAATAAGATGCATCCATTGATTAATGTCTTTTGATGTGATAAGATGCATCCATTGACTAATATCTTTTGATGTGATAAGATACATGTTAGTGCCTAGCCAAAATTTCCCAACAGACCGGTAAAAAAACCGGCCTGGTAGGAACTTCCCGAAAAGCTAGCACATACCCCGAAATCTGTCACCAACAGTTCACGTTCCTAATCCCCCCCTACTTGCTGGTCCGGGGATTCGAGCGCCGAACCTGACACCCAGCTCTGATACCATTTGTTAGTACCTAGCCAAATGTTCCCAATAGACCGGTCAAAAAACCGATCCGGTAGGAACTTTACCATTTGTTAGTGCCTAGCCAAATGTTCCCAACAAACCGGTCAAAAACCGGCCCGGTAGGAACTTCCTGAAAAGCTAGCGAACACCCCGAAATCTGTCACCAACAGTTCACGTTCCTAATCCCCTCCCACTTACTGGTCCGAGGATTCGAACGCCAAACCTGGCGCCCAACTTTGATACCATTTGCTAGTGTCTAGCCAAATGTTCCCAATAGACTGGTCTGTTAGGAACGTGAACTAATGGTGATAGATTTCGGGGGGTGCGCTAGCTTTTCAGGAAGTTCCTACCAGGCTGGTTTTTTTTAGACCAGTTTGTTAGGAACATTTGGCTAGGCACTAAGAATACATCTATTGATTAGTGACTTTTGGAGTGATAAGATGTATCTATTGAGTAGTATAAATACCCATTTACTCTTGTGAAGATAGCAAACAATTGTATTGAAGAAATTCTTTTTTCTTTTGTCTCTCCTTTATTTTTCTTCTTCCTTTATAATTCTTAGAGTTGTTTGCCACTATTGCTTGCAACACATCAAATGCAAGAACTGTGCTTTGTGGTGTTCATCATAGTGATCATCATCTATTTTGATTTTGATGCTGTTAGTTATATTTTAGTCGTGTCAGTGTACATTTAAGCCTTCTCCAAGGTAAAAATCCACCTTTCATGCAGAATTCAGTCTATTCAGTCTACATTCCTTCAAGGTAACAGCCCCCGCCCCCCTCTCTTTCTCTATATAATGTAGCTCTGGATACCCTAGAAATAGGAGATCCTTTCCATTAACCTGAGCAGAATGATTGACTGGACTGAAATATTCCAACCAACACATAACTTCAAGGAACATCAGAAGGAATGAGAAAATCCTGAGAACACTAAAGGGTTATTTTACAGCTGATCAAAGAGAGATCAAGGAGTCAACCTTTACAACATTGGCTAAAGAAGCAACATACGAAGAAAATGAGAATAAGTACCCATGACTAGTCAATTCAAGAATTGTGTTTAGATGTTGTACTTGGAGTGATTGATATGGAGAGCTCTAAGTTTATGTGCTCGTCCATGACAAGCTTGTGATTTTCAGCAGTCCTGCTTGAGGTTCCTCCTTCACTAATATCTGATTCACCGCCATTGCAGGATGTGTCTTCCATGTTTTCATCTCTATTCACTTCCCATGTCCCGAATGAGAGAGAGAGCTCGCAGCTGTTTCTGGCGTTCTCTTCTTTGGTTTTCCCTTGGAGTGAAGTCATTTGGGTGAGCTGCCACCAAAGAGATTAAAAGGAAAGAAGTTGAGGATTCAAAGTTCAGTTTTGTTCATGTAGGGTTAGTGCATAAGAAAAGTAAAAGTTTATTCTAGGGCTATCTACTTTGTTAGAGCTAGCATGTGTTTCTTTTATCAGCAAAAGCATATCGAGACTATAATATTCGGAAACATGATCCTCTTTTATAATTTTATTTCTCTAGAGAATGAAAAAATTTCTTTTCAGTTATTCACTTTCTTAGGATGATTAAAGAATGAATTCCTCTTTCACTTCCTCTGTATGCTAACTCCTTGTCCAAATTTTTTAGAGAAACTAAAATTTTTAACTTCCCCTACTCCATAACAGGCCTTTAGGCCCTTCATTTTGAGATTCACATTTCAACGATGCCATAAAAAAACTTGTGAGGAAAGTAAGCTGACCTGACTTCCAAAGCTCTCCATCTCTTCTTTGCAGTGGCAATTTCCATCACTTCCCCAAAGGCTCTCTCTCCCAGGATATGTTTTGCTGAGCTCAAGTGTCCATGGCTCATTCTCTTTTGATCTGAACACCCATAATTAAGAGATCCTGAGTCCTGACTGATATTTCTTGTGCAGAAAATAATGAAAATGAAGATAGAGCATAAGGTTCAGGCAGTGATCTTCCACAACTTCAGGAAAATGTTTTTTTTTTTTACTGAACCGAATGTTCCGACCTACTGCAACAGAAAGCCACACTGAGGACCAGCAATTAAAAGGGAGAGGTTTGGAAAATGGACAAAGTAAGGTGTGATTTTATTGAAGCTTCTGTCAAAATCAGCAGAACAGTTCAAGTATGCTTCATTTCATGAATTTATCACCATAAAATCTTTCGTCTTTCGTTCATGAAGGATAAAGCTAAAGAATCTTAGAACCCAGAAAACTATCTCTGCTCAACTATAGATTCTGCCGCTTGTTGTTTGCCATGGATTTCTGGTTCTTCTGCTAAGCAGATGAACTCTTTGTTCGCTCCCATGGAAATGACTGCTGAAGCTTGAAGTTCTTATCGTTCTAAAAGCATCAGGTGCAGTAAAACGAAACTGAAATTACGAAAGCAACGTTTACCTTTGACATGAGTAATTGCTGCTTGGCTCCCAAGTCCGCGAAGGTGAGGTGCAGAAACTCGATGAATCAAAAATTGCAACACTTTTGACGCTCGTATACCGTCTTCCCGGGGTTGAACCTTTGGGCAGAAGACCTCTAACATTTGCGTCACTCTTCGCAACTCTGTACATCTGTTAATCAGAAGAAATTCTTAAAGGTGATCGTCAAAATTCCGGAAGTGGTAGAGGGGATTCGAACGATATAGATTGCTAATTTATGTTCTCTTTCCATTCCGCATTTTTCTTGAACGGAACATAAAACTACGTACAAAACTTCAAATCTGTATCCAGAACTATTCTGGGAAATACTGACAGGGATTTCATCCTCGATACTCTCCAAAAGTTTAATTTGGAGAAGATGAAAACCCTTCCATGACTGATCTCATGGACAAACTGGAACTCAAAGTGCTGTGATTTTCATAGATTATATTGATCAGTTTCCTTTGAATCCATGGTTCACTGCCTAGGTAAAAGAAAATCGTACCTGAAGATGGCTCTTCACATGAGCTATAGTGAGTCCTTTCACGCCCATGAGGACATGAATCCGTTTTGGTGTTGCTTCTGCAAAAAGGGTTTAAACAAAATTTCAAAAGCAAAGAAAAACAAAGGGAGAGATTACACAGAAAAAACTATCAATCAATAAACTATTTTTTAGACTAAAATAACCAATATTATATTTTTTTTCTCGAAGAACAGTGCAATTTAAACAAAAGTTGAGAGAAAAGTACAACAGAAGTTGTTGGTTAGTTTCCTTTACTGGTTTTTCACTAACAGAAAATGCAAACGCTTTTAAGATTCTGGTATCTACATATTATTCAGTTAGTTTTACAACAGAAAAATACAGTTTGAGTTTAATTTTGCCTTCTTTCTTTCAGAGATGAGCTTGTTTTTTCAGAGAAAGAGGCTTCGTTATCCTGCAAACATCAATGCCCGATCCAAGCTTTCACGCTGCAAACTTACTGTGCGGACCACCCAGAAGGTCGACGGCATCAATGAAGAGGGAATGGAGCTCTGCCGTCCACCGGAGCCGCGGAACCTCCGATCTATTGTACTGTCTCGCCGAAATTCTCCCAGGTTCTCTCATATTACTTCCTCTCCCCACCGGTAGAAAAGTAGACACAAAGAAGAATAAGAAGATGGAGAAACGAAGAAGAAGATGAAGAAGAAAAGCCGTTTGCTTGTGGAGAGTCTCCTTTATGTAGTTCCCCTCTATTTTCCAATAAATAATGTCGGCCTTCTTCCCATGTTAGGCAGGCCTAGACTTCCTCCATCACTGCTGGATGGAAGATATAAATATGCAGCAGCAGCGGAGAAGAAAGAGTCTGGCACTCTTTCAGACTTTCAAGGCACGTTCCCCAGTCAAACACATACTGCAACCCAAAAGACCTTGAAAAAAAGGATCAAAACCCTAGTGTGATGCACATTCCAGAAAAACAAACCCCGGTATCTACCTTGATTCTGAAACGTTTATGGTCATCAACAAGCGACAAACTTGATTGGTCCCCCAGGAATCCATCACAGCCGAAATTTATGCAGTTCTGGTCAATTTTAACCGAGATTATGAGCCTGTTTCACTGTAAAAACTGTTAGAAATGGTTAAGAAACAGCCAAGAATCGTAGTACTCCAGTTCTTCTGTTCTGCTTCTGAGCCAATGGGAGCAAGGGCAGGGAGAGTCATGAATTATCCTTCCCTGATATCTTTGATTTTGTCCCTGACGTAAAGCTTAAAAACATTTCAACATTCCATGGCATGTGCTCTTTTATGCGTTTTTCATTTTTTGAAGAGTTGATTCTCTCCAAAAACCTCAAATGAAAAAGGGTTTTCAATTCTCAGGCTTTTTAAGCTTGAGAATTCCTTAAAAACAAGATTATTCATGGAGTATTATAAGAAGAAGAGAACAAACACTTTGTTGTTTGATGATGATTCTGAGTTATCCTAAAGATTACTCTTTATTCTGAGTTATCCTAATTAAGAAAAAATGTCCCGCAAGACAAATCATTACAACATATTAGCTACCAATCTTTTATAAATACCTACTTTCTTCTCTCTCCTTTACTGACAAAGAAAATTCAAAAAACCCTAATCTTATTTCAAAAAAAAAAAAAAAAACCTACAAGATAAAAGATCCCAGTTCACAAATCTCTCAACAGTTAAACATCTCATCTCTTGACATTCCAGATCAGGCAAACGTCTCTATTCCCTTTTGGCCGTTTGTTGAAATCCAGGAAAAAACGTCGACTCCGACTTCGTAAGAGAGGTGTGCAGACTCCGCAGAGCAGTCAAGTCAAGTGTCGAGAGAATGGGATTTATGAGCTGGTAATAGGCTAAGGGAAACGCCTCTTTCTCTCTCTTTTCCCCATCAATCCCTTGTCAACATTAGACGGTGCCTACTTCCGGCCCCACCCACGCTCTGCTTCCGTGTTTAACACTGCTGCTTTGAGACACTGAATTTTTTCCATGACAATGAAAGCTTCGAATGAATTTCTTTCTCTCTCTGTCTTTCTCAACGTCGGTAGGAAGCTGCTTGTTGATATTCCTCTGAAAAAAAAGACAAGAAAAAAGAAAAAGAGAACTATTACAGGGTTTTGCTTGCTACCATGGACGACGTACTTTAATCCACTATGTGGTTTATGCATGGGTAAATCAGGGTTTCCCTAACGTAGACGAAGATGGGTTTTGTGGGTCCCAACAGTGGGTAATCGAATCAATGGTATGGATCGTTTTTTTCTCCTACTGTCCCATTCAGGGTACGTCACCTTGCCTTACCTTTCAGCTTGAGAAAAGACTCTTCATAATAATGGCGCTTCTGGTCAAACAGACAAACTTATAAATGAGAGTTTAATTTATGAGACAAAAAAAGATAGTTTCTTGCAACCCAATTGTAGAATATCTTCTTATCTAGTAGAGATGATCAATTAACCTGACCCAATTACAACTAATTAGTATTAACTAAACAAATTAAAGGGATAATTATGGTGATTAGGGTTAGTTGTTAAGTGTAAGATGTATTCGTAATCAATAAAAGAAAACCCATTAGATATGAAGAGGAAAAATGGAGAACTGGAGAAGAGCAAGAGGGGCCGTTGATCAAGATCGGACGACCAAAATAGCCTTTTTCGTATTTTTCATATGAAATCAGGTTTCACCCATCACCTTCTATATATATATATATAATACTAGAACAAAAATGTATAAACGAAGAAGTATTAACATTATTATCTCGCGTGTGAAAAGCTCACAACAGACCAAAATAAACAGAAAAACAAGCAGGAAAGAACGTTGTGGGCTCTAACAACATAGAGCTCTGCTTGGTTCTTGGAAATTTCCATGAAGGAGGGTGCAGAAGTCCAAAGGTAGCTAACCCCACAAAGCTGTGATGAAAAGAACCTTTGTGACCTGAAAAGGCCAGCAGTTAACCAAACACATCTGGGACCATCTGCTCAAATGCCCTCCTTCAATGTCCCTCAACTCTTACCTCAGTAGGTAGCTTGTTAGGTCCTTGATCACAGGGGCCAGGGGAGTGTTTCTTTATTGAAAATTTCTCTCATGCCTCGTTCATTTGTATATCTCTTTCTTTATCCAATTCAAGTTCAATGGCTTCAGTCCTCCTGAATCCAATTCAAATAGGATTGAACCAGCCTGCCCAGGTCCGTCATTTTATAACATTGACTAAAGGTTTAAAAAAAAAAAAAAAACAAACATTGACCAAATGGTTCATTCATGGAACTGTATCACACTGTATTAGGCAATTAGGTCAAGAAATTCCAATTCCATTTGCTTTCTGAACTCCAACAATTCAAAAATAGAAATACAAATTGATTAATTCTTCTTCAAGAATTTGACATATCACACTGTGTTAGGCAATTAGGTTAAGAAATTCCAATTCCATTTGCTTTCTGAACTCCAACAATTCAAAAATAGACATACAAATTGATTAATTCTTCTTCAAGAATTTGACAATTGCTCTCATGAATAAGACCTATGCACGTGGGATAATGAATAAGTCTCGTTCATGTACCAAAAGTTTTATCAAATATTTACGTGGAAGTTTTATTTTAGATGAATATCGGAATCCATTGATGGCCCTGGCAAGAGGGTTCAAAGACTTGGATCTTGTGCTTTCGGCTCGGCCGGTTGGGAGGGTCAAAGACGTTCACTTTCAGTGTGAAAGCAAAGACAGAAATTGGAGCTTGAGATGATGCAGAAGGAATTGTTTGCATGAAAAGTGACCTGCAACGAATGTCACAGAAAAGGTGGGAGGAGGGAAGTAGTTGAAAGTTATCCCTTGGAATGAAGAAAAGGGATGTGAGTGCATGTCAAAAGGAAAAAGAAATTTGAGACACGTCTGCATGTGAGAATTTGGAATCTGTTCTGTCTCATACGGCCTGGTTTGATAGGGTTTGGCAAGCTGTGGAGTAGTAAAAAAACGAAGGTTTGGTCTTCATTCTTTAATGGACCTTTATCAAGAAAGTCAGAGAAAGAAAAAGGGCCATAGTGGTTATGAATTTAAAGAGAAGAGAGATCAGGGGTGGGTGTCATACCAAGACGTCTCTAATGGGAGAATTAGAGAAGAGATAAGGATGGGTGTCTTACTAAGACCTTTTATGTATCGGATAGAACATCTCGGTTTTTCGACGAGAGTTCTTGAATTTTGTCAAGGCAAAACGTCTCAAATTTTCGTCTGGGACTCCCACTTCTAGAAGAGATTCAGAGGTGGCCAAGTTCAACATTATATCCATGAGAAGATGCAATTTGAGGAACGTTCAAGAAAGGAGGGAGTAATGTAGTAAGAATTAGTCTGGAATTAGAATTCATAAACAATATTTCCTAGTTTTTTCTTCGAATTAATTTCCATGGTTGAACAGGTGATCAAATGAACTCCTATAGACCAAAACGAAAAGCTCCAAACACTGGATCGATCAATCACTTCCAGTAATAATTGCCTGTAATGAACTGACTTGGAGAATTAATGGCCACATACCGTACGCAACAAAAGTCAAGAAAAACTCGCCAAAATGTCAAAGGTGGAAAGAATCAGCAACTTCGTTTATCTTTCTTAGGATTACTTCATCGATCAAGTGGCCGTCAATGTTTTCTTTCGTCCTAGGACCTTCAGGTAAGGAAAACTGCTTGGGATTAAAATTGGTTGCCTGAACACCAGTCAAGCCATGAACTGCCGAGGCGTCTCCTGATCAACTTCAGTGATGATCCTCACTGTTACAATATTGAAAATTCTGGTGAATATGAACTAATGATTTCTACTTAAGAAAGTTCTGTTATAAGTTCAAGAACTAAGCAGGAATGGCATAGCCCAGATCGGCCATTGTTGACAAGATTAGGCAGATCCTACCAACTGCTGTGGTCATTAACCTCTCGATTTGTCTTCATTTTGGTTTTCAAACAAGAATCAAGAAAACTGATTTGGGTAATAGCTCAACTGACAATTCCCACTTCCAATGGAGATTTATCAAATTTTTAATCAGAATGGTGAGACCCAAAAGTGGCGGTCGCCTCTTTGGGAAATACAGAAGAAGGTATGGTCAAGCTCAAACTCCGAAACTGGATCAGAGCAAGCAAGACCATAGGCGAAGCATGGTTGTTTCAATTTCTATTTCTCTGAAGAACAACTGAAATTTGCGTTTAAGTTGTTAAAAAATAGCGAGGAAAAGAAGTTTCTTTTGGGGAGTTCTATTGTTGCAGGTGCTTGTCTGTTCATGGCTTTTTTCTTCATGATCAGAGAACAAGTACTGGTCTCTTCATGAGAAGAGCATTCTTCCAGATTTCTATAAACCTATGTGTTTCATTTCATTTCGAAACAACAAAGAAACTCAACAAACCTTTGTTTAGGAACTCAATTTGCTCCTAATAAACTGATTATTCATCTCTTATTTTTTATTAAGAGTGCAGGACATTGCTCCTGAATATTGTTCTTCAAGATAATCATATTTGCTTGAACTAATGCCTAAATCTCAATAGGAAAATAATATGTCGGGGTTTGGGCTGTAAGCAAAGCATCATTAGTGTCTAATACAACTAAATCCATGGGCTCATCACCTTGGTGTGTGTGTATCTAGCACGAATTGAACCTACGAATTTGCCATAATTCATTAAGGGGAGATTAGTGCAAAAAGAAAGTTTCATTTCTTTTTTTTTTCTTTTTTTTATTTCATAAACAGGATCAATCACTTTCTAGGTAATATTAAATATGAGTTCTTCCCAAACTTTCTCTACACAAACATATTTTGGACACTTTCACTTGAGAAAAAAAACTCGGAATTATGCAATCTTTCAGAATTTCTTGTGGGTGGCTAAATGCATTCCCTTTCTATGTTTTTTTCTTTTTCAAACTTAAAAACTCGGCTTGAAAATGAAACCCATGTAAATGGAGAACCTTGATTTCGTCTCATTCTAAGATGCGGCTCAGAAAATGTCAGAGGTACAGGGAGGAAGTTACAGAGAAACTATTGGATGAATACTGGGTATTCCATTTGATAGCAGAAATCCCAAGCCTTAATTATCCTACAGAGCCACAGTAAGATCGGTCGGTGATGTCTGATTGAAAATGTCTGCTGTCGACACACAAAAACTTGACTGAATCAGTATCTGAGACTTTCAGGCCATGCTTTAATGGAGAAATCATGAACAGGGAGATTGTGGGACATAATTTCATCTCTGCGATGCCAGTTACAAAAGATTGTAGAAGATAAATGTCAAAAATGTTTAAGACCCTCAAAATGATTAGTAGTAAAACAAGAGGCAGCATTTCGGTAAGCAGATCTTTGTTTTTCTAAAAATTGATCGCCATAATTAGAGGTAAAGACCGTTCAAGTTTCATTTTACAAATTATGAATTTCATGTTGTATTTAGAAATTCATGTAATCTAACGTGATCATCTCATTTCTTTTAAAGTTTTTCTTTTGATTCTCTGAATTCTCTCTTAACAAGTTTTTTCTTCTAATAAAAGTCAACTGATCTTAATACTGAATGCACTCTTGTTCTCAATTTTTTCGCCTGGAATCCTTTTTAGCCTAGGTAAGAATCACTGAGCTTAGCCTACAAATCTCTGATATCAGAGGGAACTAGCGGCCCTTTTTGTTCCCACTTTCATCGAATGAGACCTGGGCAGTGATCTGAATATTGAAGCTTTTGGTCCCATTGCTGAGTCAAATAGATTTGGTGGGGATTTTCTTCATGCACTTTTCCACAAACAAGAAAACTTTTCGTGGTTAGTTGATTGAAAACCACCACCGTTTTGACAGTAAATCCAGTCACAGCCATTTGCTTTTGCAAAGTCAATAGATTCGATTAGATCTCCTAAACCATTTAATCCCTACAAGCTGACAGAAATCGCAATCTATGATTGTATTTTGCCAAAGCTCATTCTCGCCCACGATGGGATGGCACTTCCTGCTGCTCAGAAGAAGCCCAGAGCAGTCCAAGCTCTTAAACTGAGAGAAGGTGACTGGTGAGCGACCAAACATTTCCGATGGAGAGATTACAAACGAACAAAAGGAGTTGTCGATTCTTTCGGCGATTATAGATGCTTCATTGGTCTTAATCTTCACTACATAAGGTGACAAACTGCTGTTTAAATTTCTCTTCTCTTGACATAGCTACAATAATGAAGCTTCAGGCTGTAAATCTGTGATGTACTTTGGCTTTTGATTAGGACTGCTTCATTTGGAATTTGCTTTTGGAATTCTGATTGAAACATTCCTTCATGTCTCTGCTGGCTTATATTGTCCACACTGGGTCATTTCTTCAGTAAAAGAGAGGTCCCCCTACACAGTCCCATAAAGCTCAAACTGAGCAATTTTTAGTGCAGTTTCTTTCTGTAAATTTTAGTTTGAGAAAAGGGAAAGCAATACAGTCACTCTGCTTGTCCTGCACAATAATGATAATGTTCTATTACACCCACATCAAAACATCCACCAAAGTTCTTGGAAACATGGAAACAAAGCCTTCAAAGTCCAACCATAAAACTACATCAACTCTCCTTCATATACTGTTAAAACAATATTTACAATATACTGTTAATCAATCATAAGATCAAGACCCCTCCATCCCTCTCTCACTACTGGGTGCAGGGTCACAATTCTCAAATCATATGAGAGGTATTGTAAGTAGGTATAGATAAATTATAGAGATGAGAGAGAAAGTTTAAATAGGTGGTGGCAAGCAAAAAAAAAAGGGCCCTTATACTGATAAAATCTAGTATCCAGCCTTCTCTAACTAACATGACCACAGAGACTCACCCATGTTGACCTGATCAACCACCATGTCTAAAGCCATCAAGGGTCTGTGCGATGTCATCATCTTGGAAGACGGCGAGTTATTCGTGCTCACACCTGAGTTTCCGGTGGCGAGGCTGCCGGAGAACGAAGTAGCTTGGCGCATCCTCATATGGACCACCTCTGCCTGAGCCAGAGCCAGTTGTGTCTGTAGTGAATCGATCTGCTGCTGCAGAGAAGATATGGCCCCTACACAACCGTACACCGGATCTCTCACCCTCGCATTCGCCTCATACACCATGCTGCTCACCGCGTCGCTCCGCTGGTTCACCGGTAACTCCTGCTCCAACACCCCGCACGGTTAAGCTTCCCGTTTACGATTTTCAATATAGACTCGTGACAAGGGTGAGACATCTAGGATACCCACCTTTGCCTGTTTATTTTAATCAATTATTCGATAAACAACCAGACAAACAACTCCAAAAGTAAATCAGGGAGTAGCTCATAGTTGATGATCTAAGGATGATATCAAGATTACGTGATCTTGAAGGCAAATTTTTGAAAACTTCACGAGCCCAAAGAATGGGTCAATTCAAGAACATCCCTTTCTGAGGCAGACCAACAGGAGGGGGAGGGAGACATTAGATCAAAACATTAAGAGTCCTCATGTGACGACAATCCCTCCACCCCTGCAAAATCTTGGTTACCGTTTGAAAAAGTCTCCACTCTTTAATTTAATCAACAGTTAATTAGAGATTTTTTTTTTTTTTTTTGAGTCAGGTTTAGGTGTTGTTACATCACTCTCAAATTCGAGTGGTGGCCCACGTCATAACAACAATAATGAACTCACATGGCCCATGGTTTTTGAAGAAAGAGTGGTTAGCCTATTCATATCAAGGGCCCACGAATACACATTGGGCCCAGTTGATCCTTAGTGCAGCCTTTAAAGAAAGGCAAACCAACCAAGGAAAAAGGATGATATTGTGCAGGCTATGGTCGATTGGTCGGTTTGTCCTCACTAACGGACACTGTGGGGCCCATGTAACGAGCATACGTAACGCAGGGCCCGTTTCAACCGAGGCATAGAAATGAAACGGCGACAGTAGCCGGAGTTGCCAGAGGTGGAGAATATCGGCGGTGCTCCACGAGAACCAGCTGCGGTTTTCTCGCTGGAGCTCGAAATCCGAGACTTATTGCAGCGAATTAACGGAAAAGAGCTCGAATAGAGAGGAAGTTGGCATCTACCTGTAGCATTTTGTTAACATTGCTGGCACCGAAGACCTTGTGCACATTGGCGAACTTCTGAGGCTCGTCGGCGGGGAAGTACGGCGCGAAGACGCAGTCCTGCGCGCAGCGCCTCCGTAGCAATTTACAGGCCGCGCACGGCGACGCTGCCCCTTGCTTCCGGCTGGCTTCCCTCATTCTCCCCCGTAGGATCGACCGCCTCTCCCTCTCCAACAAAGACCTAAGCTGACGCTCACCCGACGGATAAACTTACGAAGCTCTCTTTTTTACGCTGGAGTAGAAGCGCGAGCAGAGGAACAGCTCTTTCACACTTGGATCAAAAATCAAAATCAGAAGAAACACAAGTAGTAGTAGGAGAAGAAGAAAAGAAGAAGATCAGACACTCAGCAGAGAGATATAGACGGAAGGAAAGAGAGAACGCGGAGAGGGTAAGGAGGGGGAGAGTTAGGGGTGGCGACGCAAGGAGGGTATATAATGGCCGAAATGATATCTGGGGTGGGACCCAACGAAGAAGAGACAGTAGATTTTGGGCGACAAATCCTTCTCTCTCGACTCTTTTTTCTTTTCTTTTTTTTAACTATAAAACCTTATTTTATTATTTATGCGATTTTACTCGTACTCAATCGAGATTGCTTCTTTTTCCGCACACTCCTCCCTCTTTTGTTTTCGTTTTCGTCTCTCCCTTCACTTTTTGGTACACTCGCGAGTACTGTCAAGTTCGGCTCTGCCGTCCGCCTCGGCTTCGCTTGGGCTTAATCTCGATTGCGGCGGTTGTAAACGGGAATCGATCAAATAAGTGAAAACTAGGCTTTTAACGAAAAAAGAATTAGGGAGTTTTAAATTTGTAATTAAATACTAAAATTCTAATTAAATATATTAAAACCGAATTAGAATGGCTGGTTTTTATTCCAGTATGACTGAAACGTGGCGCGATGAGGACAATATATGGCCCACCCGGTAGGCAGATTAGATAGGTCTGACGGGCCAAAATCTAGTAGATGTGCCACGCAGTATGGCACATGCATGGGGAAGGTTTTCCACCTCTCCAATCGTTTTCTTATGGAAACCCAAGCCACGTGGTGGCTTTGATTATAGGAAACCTATTCACGTGCAGTCTCTCTCATCCTTCTACTCCTACGCATGCATGCATGAGCCATTTCCACATCGCACATGCACGTCCCCTCTTCTCCTCTGAATGCTTGGCCAAATCGTTCCCGGCCGTCCATTTTAGCAGCTGCCGACGAGATTATCCCACTGACTAAATGACCTTCGAAACTAATTTTTTCTACTTACCATTAAAAACATATTTATTTATTTTAATGTACGTGTTATCTTGCCGTTTTGAAATTTTCATAAATAAAAATATTTAAAAATATTTAGATTCAACGTTATAATGAAAAAAAAATCGAAAAATTTGAAGAAGAAAGGAAAAAAATTCAAAAAAATGAAGAAAAAGGGAAAAAAAATCAAATCGAGTTGCAGAAACGTTATAATGAACATGGTCCCGCCCCTGATTCGGAAAATCTTCGGCAAAACTGGTGATTAGACAAAAGAGATAACGAGGTATGGTGGGGGGATTGACGCAGAGGCTGGATCGAATGAAATTCTTTTCAATCACATCAGCCGCTTTGTCCTTTCTCGTCTTCCTAGCAGGCCTCTTCGCCGGGAGGAACGTTAGTTTGTCCCTTTGCTCTACTGGTAGTTTTCCAATGGCGGTCCAGACAACAACGGAGAGAAGGTCGACGGAAGAAGCGCGTCTGGGAGGAATGATAAGTTTCGCAGTTGAAGATGCTTTTGTTATGTTTTGTTGTCTTCTTCCTCCGTTTAACAGTATGAGGTGAAGAACTGTGTTTCTGAGCGTGCATGGCTGAAAATGGATAACTATACTTGCATGCAGGGAGAATAAGTTGAAGATAGCTTAGGGTAGCTTTTCAGTTTGGTCCATTATTAAGGTGAAATGGGATGAGATCACCGGTTAAAAAATTCTGATGACCAAGAGAAAAAGAAAATAAAATAACTGAAAAAAGTTTCTTGTTTGGATGCCCATGAAAAATACGATATAAAATAGAAGAAAAATATAATTTCTCTATTCACTTGAAAAATAAAAAGAGAATAAATTAGTGAATTTTAATTTTTTTATTATTAAATTTCTTAAATTATTATTTATTTTTTCTCCCCAAATTTCATCAGTTGGTGAGAGACTTTTTTATAATTTTTTATCTTATTTTTTTTATCTAAATGATTATCTACTACCAAATAACAAAAAAAAGACTTTTATTTTTCTTTTATTTTATTTTATTTTGGGTTCCAAATAGGCCCTAAACTAATATATAATTTTCTAACATTTGTTATGTAAAAAGATTTGGTCCAATTGGAGAACTTAGCTTAATTATTGTATCTAAATTTCAATTGATTTGATTAATTATCGATTTGGGTTTTACTTGAACCTGTGTATGGTCTTAGTAAATTGTTAAAAATAATAAGAGTTATTTATAATCGGTTATTCAATTTAAATATGATTAACTTGACCAAATCATCAATTCTTATATTATCAAACTGTGATTTTTAATTTTTTAATAACTTAAATATTTTTTATTTTTACATTTTAAATTTTATGATTAGAAATGTTTTTATATTCAATATTTCTATAATTCTAAAAAATATATGGGATAATTTTTTAAAGATGTTTTAAGTAGATTGATCGAAACCCATCTCAAAGCGGGAGGTCCCCATTTCAAATTTAATATTTTTTTACTAAATTAATAATCAAGTCAAGTTCAATTAACTAACTCACTTGTGGATTTTTTTTATATTTAGGGTTTTTATTTTTGCTTTTTATAATATTATCGATTTATTAATTTATTTAAGGATTTTCTAGTATATGACATGCTTAGCATTTAATTGATTATACTTATAGATATTTTACATCAAATTTTTAATTAATTTTTATTAAAATAAATAATTATAAAATTTTAAAATTCGTGTAAATTCTTGTATTTCTGAATAACAGATATTTAATATACAGGGATTATATCCATAAACTGGAGTTGTTCCGCGTCGTCTGAACCGGCTAAAGCTGACGTGAGAAGAGCCGAACAAATTTACGGCGGGCTCGGGAAGAGTTAAAAAGAAAGAAAGAAGACGTCGATAATTATGAAAAGGATACGCCACGTAGGATTCTAGGAACGGGTAACGTGAAAAACGGTCAGCCGCCTCGAAGGCAGTACCTTATTATACGATTTTTTTTTTTTTAATTAGATCGCCAAAAACTCGGCGTGTATTGTCCATCAGTTCTGTCCTTATATGGGAAACAATTCGGTGATGATGGATTGCTATAAGAAGCATATAAGAAGTCACTCCCTATTATAAAAAAATATATAGTTAATTATGAAAATTAAAGTTATTTTTAGTAATTATTAATTAGTTTTTAAATAATTAATAATAATAATGAATGACTAATAGTATTTTTTTCAATAATGACTTAGGAGGTAATTAGTATTTTTTTTATTTTAAAATATAATCAGTGTTAATCAGGATTTAATGATGCTTATCAATTGATTAATCATGATTAATACTTAATTAAAATACATTAATTAATAATTAATCTTAGTTAGTAATTCATTGTAATTAGTAATAAAGAATTGAAAAAAAAAATTAATAGAAATCAATAATTATTAGTAATTTTATATTTTATTTAAAATAAAATTTTGGTTACAAAAAATATTTTTTCTATTTTTGGGTTATTTCTTGTAAATGGCAACTCGAGCAGCCGAGTCGGATCTCGATCGACGGCAGTTAGTGGAGGAGCCGCAGGGCAACCAACGATCTAGATCTTTCTCTTTAAATAATACGGCATGAACCACAGCCGTCCGATAGTCAACTCAAACTCATCTCGCCCCTGATTTTTCCTCCAACCGTTTAGAAAGCCAAAAGAAAAAGACCAAGAAAGTCGAGTTCGGTAGGAAGAGCAATGAGCTCTTGGCCTCCAGTTCACCACGGTAACCCGCCGGACCAGCGAAGCACCCTCTCCCATTGGCTCCACCCACGTCTGTTCCACCACTGAAAGTGGCCTGAGAACTATCGAATCCACTCACCCTTTTATCCTTTTTCTTTATTCTTCTAGAAAAAAGAAAAAAAAAGGGGGGGAGATAGTACTAAGTAGAGACCATTTAGTTGGTTAAAATGAGATCCCATTAGGCCAAAGTCTTAATCTAATCAATAAAATAAAGAAATAAGGGTGATAGAAAGGTGAACATATATTACTATTGGGGATTTGGGTGGTGGGTCTCCTTCACCTAATATAGATTACAGATTGAAGGGTGGGTCCCCCCCCCTCCCAGTCTATGTCCATAAGGTGTTTTTTGTTGAGAAGACTCTTCCAGGGCACAGGAGTGCCAAAAGTCACTCATTAAAAGGGTTTGGTGATGATGGAGAAGGAGGTTTGGTGAACTCACTATGGGATGATGAAAGTGTCTCATGTCTTCATGTTTTTGCTCTCTTTTTCAAGATTCATAAAATCACAAGTTTGATCTAAATTTGCCAGTTAATTTATAAAAAAAATTATTTATTTATTATTTTCTTTAAAAAATTGTCTCACAAAGTAATGATTAATAAGGTAGCTAGAGAGAATGAGGAATAACCATCTAAGGAGCCAAAGAACTACGGAGACACATTTATGGGGTCGTGAATAAAACGACCCCATGAGTGCATTTGTAGTGTATCATATAGGATCTTTTTTTTTTTTTTTCATTCCTACTATTTCTCTCTAAAAATACATATTTATCCCCTAAAATTATTAGAGCAACATGGGATTCCAAAGTGAGTAGGTGAGTACCTAGGTAGTTTTCTATTTTTTGAGTTTTGCCTTGAGCACATTGGATCTCATTCTCCAAATGTGAAGGTTGAGGTAGTGCAAGCAAAAAAGTCTTCATGGGGTGGTGACATTGACAATTGAGAGGCCTCTCACCCATGAAGGAACAATGAAAATGAAAAGACAAGGTTGGATGCAAGGAGCAATGGTGTTTGATTAATGGACATGGTTGCCCAAGGAGTGAAGATTTCATGTCTGGTGATCTCATGGGAGGAAATCATTTTGTAGAGCCAAGTGATATCATGGAGAGCTGGTTGGTTACCTTGATGCTTAAGCAAATTATAATAGGTTTATTGTCTATTATGTGGAAATAAAAAAGCTCTTCTTCCTATCAACCCAATCAAGAACTGTTTTCAGGTTTACATCCATGAGATTCCCTTACACAAGCAATTAGATCTTAGCATATTATAATCTATCTCTTTGTCAATTGCGTAATTGCTTTAGTGAAAAAGGATTGTTAACATTATCTTCAAACCATCATACATAATAACTATATAAGCAAGCTTCTTGGATGGTTTTGATCGATGGATTCGACAAGTTTGGAGGCACCGAATGACCGCACGTGTGCGTTAGATATTCTTTCTCTTATTCCTCTACCTCACGTGGGTTACGTAAACGATAATCTTAATGAATATCAATCCAAATACACAAAAAACACATCTGTATTAAAATTAATCTTGTTTATAGTGCTACCCATGAAGACAGTGGAGTGTGAGGAAGAGAGAGAAAGGGAAAGAAGGTACCATATGACTAGTGAGGGACAATTAGAATATGACTTGTGGGCTGTGTGGACCTTAATGATAGTGTGGTTAATCAAGTTTTGTTTCTCTCTCTTTGGAGGTTGCAAAGAAAGGTGGTTACATTGATGATGGCATGATGTGTTTTGACTTGAAGACATTTGTATTGCTTAGTTTTCCTATTTGAAATCTTCATTCTTTAGTGTTAAAGCAGGTTCAACAAGTGAAGCTGTAGAACTTGAATATCCCTGAATGGTCTTTCAGTTCTTTTTTCTCCTTTTTCTTTTTTGTCTATTGCTTGGTTTTGCCTCCTGTTTTTTGTCTATTGCTTGGTTTTGCCTCAAAGAATCTCTTTTCAAAGCAGAGAGATTGGTTGGAGAGACCACAATAAAGGAGATCCATCAAGCACTTAAAGGCACCTTGCCATTTGATCTAAATGAGATTTTATTTTTCATGTGATGTGGACCCATCTTGCCCTGTGCTTTTCACTACAAAACACTAGCGCATGGCCAACAACAAAACCATGGACAAGGTTGGTTGTTGTGGTCATGGTCTCTTTGTTATAAAGAGAAAAACCCTTCACCAAATTCTCTAAAGTTGTGGACTATGAATCTCTCTCTCTCTCTCTCTAAAACTCTTTTCTTAGGGTTTAGTCAAGGAATCCCAAGAGCTAACGCATGTAACATGCCACGAAAATACAAGAAAGTCAATTCACTATGATTACTTCACAAGACATAAGTTTCATTCGGGGCCACGGCATGTTAGGCACATGGAATTCGGCAGAAGGGAGCCAAACCCCTACATGTGCAGTAGTAGTGGTAGGATAGAAGCTTGACCACAAGTAGGAGTTCATGCCCCAAAGTCTACTAAGCAAGAGGAGATAACAACCATGCACACCAACTCAAAGGAGTTGGGAAGTTCATATTAGTAAACATTGGATTACTTATACCAAACTTGTTTTTTGTGTGTTTGTCTCTTTGTAAACGTGTTTAATTTTGGTATTGTTGGGGTATGACTATTGAGCGCGTTTAGATTAGTATAAATAGCATTAAGGGTCGAATTTTTCGTATTCCATCTGGAACAAGTCAACATGGTCAAGCTGGACATAATTGACGCAGCTTTTCACCTTAGATGGTGTTGTTCCTCCTCATGTCTGATGCTTTTTCACGACAAAGAGAACATGATATCGAGTCCGTGATGACGTTTTTGTAACATGGTCTGATCATCATTAAGAATATTGGCTGAAATGATGGCAGCTAATCGCCAGGAACACTATCTCATATTTGTAGTCCTGGAATTTCTATAGCTTTTCTTGAAAGAAAACAAAGGATGGCACTTTTGATTTGCATTTAGCATCGAAAGCATTTTGGGTTTTCCAATGTTTGCTTTTAACCAAAATTTGATGATAATGCTGAATATACCTAATGTTTTGGAAATCAAAACAGTGACAGAACGAGAAACATTTACAGTCTACAATTTGATTTGCAGATTTTTTATTTATTTTTTACTATCAAAGAAAAGAAGAAACCCCGATGAGCTTTAGTTCTTTACCAGTTCAGGAAGTGATCTCTGGTGTGAAATGAAGAAGCAAGGGAAAGACAATGGGAAGCTCTTTAGCTTTCTTTTTCTGGGTTCTCCAAGACGGATACAGAAGCTTCATGGGTGGGGGCGACAGCGAATATCGAGGAGAGTAGTTAAATTATCTCCATTTTTTATCAGCTTCATGCGTTTTTTCTGTTTCTGCACGGAAGAGGCACGCCTGGTCATGAAAAGACAAGCAGAAAAGGAAAACGTAGACTGGAAAATCTGCAGCAGGGGGGGGGGGGGGGGGGGGGGTGCATTTTGGCATTTTCAACCTGGTAACCTAAAGTGGGATTTCATTTCTATCGCCTTTTGATCAATTAGAAGGTTGATTTTTGCCACACAGATCAAGTGAGAACAAAACAAACAGAGCGGATGGGATTCTAGGAAAGCAATAAGAATCTTACTGTTAGAGTACGAAAATGAGATTTTCAAAATCTGTGGGAGAAGCAGTGCGGCAGTTGAGGATGAAACTCATCCCATATCCCTCAAACGAACTGGACGGATTCATCTTCGCTTGCTTGAGGTATGACAGTTTCGAAAACTGTTTCATATTGATGCTATCAGCTTCTTCTCACCCAATTTTCTGACGCCTTACGATACCACAAGCAGTCAGCATGACATTTGATGGATAAACAAAGGACCAAAACTTTGAGATTAGAGCGTAATCCTCCACTTCGTTCTAGGAATCATTAACACAAACAACGGGTTGTAGATCCAAATGAACAACCTGAAACAAGGATTCATTTCATACTGTAATTTAGATTCGTTAACAAGCTGATGATAGTGAAGCCAATGCTCCACCAACGTTCTCCAGTAGTCTCTGATCTTCTCTGAATAAATAGTGTCTTTAAAGTGCTCCAATGCACTAAATTTTAAGCTTTCAGTTGGCAACACATTAAAAGAGCTAGAAGGCTGTAGAGAACAGAAGTAAATGGTCTCGCGCTAAGATGTTCAAGATGAAACTCACCAGCACATATCTGCATTGTAATTGAGAACACAACTAGTTCTGCTTGTGAGAATACAATTTATTCTAGTCAGGACCATTGATGGCACTGCTTGAATCGAAATCATCACTTTCTAAACGATGTATGCCATAAAAAAATGCAGCGCTAAGAAAGTGGAACTATGCAAACTATCTTAGGAGCCTGCTGCCCAAGTTCAAGATTAGTTTCACAAACAAAACAAGTATATTTCAGCTAAAGGTGTATAACTTCAGGCAGTAATCTTTATAACAAGTGCAAAACTAATCCTAATAAAGCTTCTCCACGGGTAAAAAGAGCACTAAGTGAATAGTTGAGCAAGTTATACATAAAGAACTAGAAAACAAAAATGAAAACGTAACCACCGGAAAATCTACTGCTCCAGCTCTAAAATTACTCTTGGTAGTTCTTAGGCGGTGGCAGCTTGTGCAGCAAGGCGTTTCCTTGCCTCTTCAATAATAGATAACTTGATACCTTTACCCTTGGGAAGTGAAACCCATGGCTTTGTCCCCTTTCCAATGGTGTACACGTTGCCCAATCGGGTAGCAAATGCATGGCCAGTGGCATCCTCAACGTGAATGGTCTCAAAGCTGCCCTTATGCTTTTCTCTACTCTTTAAGATACCAACCCTTCCTCTGTTTCTGCCACCGGTCACCATGACCACATTACCAACATCAAACTTGATAAAATCAACGATTTTGTTTGCTTCAAGGTCAAGCTTGATAGTGTCATTGGCTCGGATAAGGGGATCTGGGTAACGGATGGTGCGTCCATCATATGTGTTCAAGTAGGGAATACCCTTCTGCCCAAATTGGACAGATCTAACCTTGCAGAGCTTGAACTGCAGTTAAAAGACATTGTTACATATGAAAAAACCCCAAAAAATTAACACAAATAAATTGGTTAGACAACTTAGATGTTTATGCATTATATGTAATAGCAAGTTCCAAAAGTTAAATACCTTAGCCTCCTCATCTTTGATAGTATGCAAACGGAATCGGCCCTTGGTATCATACAGGAGGCGAAAGTTCTCATTGGTTTTTGGGATTGACACCACATCTGAACAGAAATGAAGAGTGATGCCAATTAGTATCACAGAAGTGACAAATTTCACAATAATGATAAAATGGTTGAACTTCAGCTGACTTAAAGAGGAAACAATGAAATTTATAAGAGCAAAGAACATACCCATAAAGCCTGCAGGGTAAGTCTTGTCTGTCCTAACCTTTGCATCCACCAAAATATGCCGTTGCATCATAATGGCTATGACTTCACGGTAGGTGAGAGCATATTTCAACTTATTCCTAAGAATAAGTATCAGGGGCAGGCACTCTCTTGATTTGTGTGGACCAGAAGATGGCTTAGGAGCCTAGCCAAACAAAATAAATGACATTACTACAAGAAACTACCAATGTTGCAGGAAAATAAACCCAATAAAGTAAATCCGTTACTTACAAATGCACCACCAAGCTTGTCAAGCATCCAATGCTTGGGGGCATTCAGCCGCTTCAAATGCTTCTTTAATCCTCTAGCCTGACATGCAAATGAACAAACAGAAAGGAAACATCAGTAATAGCACAACCATACAGGGTAGGTTATGTTCATGTATACCCAATGTTAACTAGATAAATTTTACTCGGTAAACAATTCAGAATTACAAAGCAACATGAACTGAAATCATACTCACTCGTTTTTAGTATTGGCATCTAGCAAACATAGCCAAGTTTCAAATTTCAGGTCTAATAGGTCTAACTGACAAGGTTCAAGAACACCCAATCCAAGATATATCAACTACTCGTGGATCTAATTTTCAGAAAGTTATCTAAATCCCATCAATACTACAGAAGTCAATTAGCACTTTTTGCATATAAACGAAAAAAAAACTAATACCTCTTCCTCGGCACAAAACGAAATGAACAGGCCAAACGAAATAAAGCAATCAACACTAATCAAATACTATATGCTCCAAGGGAAAGTTCAACCGACAGTAACAACATGCAGAAACTTATGCGGAACAAATTCAGGAAAGTTCATGTTCATATATATATGACAGACAATCGCTCACGCTTCGCGCAATAAAAATGCATAAACGCTACACCTTACAGGGACATAGAAAAACATACAATACGCACAAATCGAAGCGTCAAAGGTCATAAACGATCTTCATTTTAAACAAAGCCCCATATGCAAAATCCAAGTTATCTCTTATTATCGAAAAGGTAATGATATAGGTTCTTTAAAAAACCGCCGAACTGGAGATATCAAATTCTTAGAGACATGGCAAAACGATACACTCCCAGACACTAAAGCACAGAAAAACCGCACGTTGCAGAAACTAATCTAAGTCAGGAATCAAGAAACTAAGCACCACAAACTAGTGCTAACAGAAGTAGCTGGAAATCTACTCACCATTTTCGGTTTTCAACTCGGAACCTTCCGCCTTCCCTCGCACCTGAGGCCGACGACTCACTCCCTCCCGCTCTCTCAGAAACACAAAAGCCCTAACTTCGGACTTTATATTGCTGGGCGGAACGAACGTTCAGGTGAAGCCCGAAAGCCGAAACCCTACATGAGATCGGTTCGATTCAAAATGCAAAATTGACCTAAACCCAATTTGACCCAAACCGGATAACCCCAGTCCCAATCCCTACCAGATGGGGTCTCTCAAACACAGATCGGGTTCTGAGCGAATTTTTAATAACCTGAACCTATCTCACAGACCCAATTTAAACTCTCCCGAACATTTCGTGAAGGGTTCAAAATCTAAGCCTACTGGTCCGAATAAGGGGTATAAGTGGTAATAGAGTAAAATAGACGATAAAATAGTAAATAATAGTAAAAATAAATATATTTCTAAAAATATATATATATAACAACATGTTTATAATATTTGAAAATATTAAAAAAATCATATAAAAAAATACAATAAAAGAAAGTTATAATAATATCCTTATATAATTGATAAATGGGTAAACAGATATAGAATAGATATTATTTACCGTATAATAAACTGATCAAATAATAAACGGGTAAAATTATCTGATTATATATATAAGCATAAGCCTTTTTTTCTAGTTTCGTTTGGATGGATTAAAATATTGGATAATCATTCAAGCTTCTGGTTGGTCCAAGGCTTTTTTTTGGACCAAGCAGTCTAAGAAATCCGAACTCAATTTTGATAAATAAGTATACCAATTTTAAGTATCTACTCAATGTCATAAGTGTCTCATGCATTCCGTAATGATTTTATTTAAAATATAAGGTGGATGTAAATAACATCTTGGTTTTTCAATTAGGGAAGAAAACACAAAGAGTAGCACACTAGAATATTTGATTCAATCCATTCCAATTTGTTTCGGAAAAATATTAAACAATATTCAATAAAATGCAAGTTGGTGTGCTCCTCCAATTCTTATATAATCATATAAATCAAATCAAGAAATAAACTAAATCCAATATGATGTAGTCATGAGTGAACTCTTTCAATAGAACAAAACCCTAACTTTGATGTTTATATAGGTAGGGTGTACAAATGTTTGACACTTAAACCCTAGGAGCTTATAAAATTAATAAAATTAATAAATAATAAATCTAAGGTAACAAAAATAATTACTCATAATAGTGCCATGTATAATATGCTATTTAGAGATTAATAATTGCATTAATGGAATTTATAATAATTTAAAATAAAAATTATTTTATATTATATTCTGCACCTTAAAAATTAGATTATAGTCAGTAGACTCTATTTTTATTGATATTGAATAGATTGAATAACTGAGGAAATATAGAAACTCTCCTTTATATCTTAGAGCTTAAATAATATTGAAATTTTATTTACATGTCACTAAATCCAACAGAACTTGAAAATTCGGCGAGGAATAGAATAATGGGAATTATAATTCTACCCTCACTGAAATTTCGCTGCGCGCGAAGCTCTCGCAGCGCCAAACACACCTAACCGTTCTGGCGTCATCATCATCGCAAGCGATCACCTCAGTGAGTCCTCACCTCGAGGAGCGAAAGCTTCAGTCATCTTATCCGCTTTGTGCAACGCCCTTTCCGAATTGGGAACGTACGCGGAAATTCGACAAGGTCGAGTGAGTACCTCTGCGCCAGTGAATTCCCAAACCTAGGCCAGCATAGCCTCGTCGAGTCTATTGAGTTGTTTCGTATGGAGTTCCAAGTGAAAGCAGTCGGAGGAATTGAGAGCTGTTTTGTGTCTCTCCCACTTTCTTTAATTCATGCTCTGCAGTTGACTAATGGGGGTTTTCTGCCCGCCATCCTTGCTCTCGAGCTCCGGTCTCGAAGTGGTGATTGCTGGCACGTGGCGTGGTCGGGCTCCGCATCGATATCTTCGGCAATAGAGGTAGTTTTCTGGTACCGTTTTTTGTATTCCTGAATCGGTTATGGATTTTTTGGCATTGACTTTTTTGTTTGATGATCTGGTATTCTTTATTGGCATCGGAAGCAAACTTGCTCCTGTACGTTTTCTCTATCGTTATTATTATTATTATTTTTTTTTTTTTTTGAATTTTTTTTTTTCCGGTGAGACAGGTTGCGCAACAGCTTGCGGAATGTATTTCGTTACAGGATAGTAGTGTAGTTCAAGTGAAAGTAGTTGCTAATTTGCCCGAAGCTACGTTTGTTACAATAGAGCCCACTACCGAGGACGACTGGGAAGTGTTGGAGCTCAACTCGGAGCTTGCTGAGACGGTCATATTGAAACAGGTAATGATTAAATTTCACACTCACCAGGTGTAGGGAGGCCTTAATTTGTACAACGGGGTCTAATGAGCAATCCCTTATCATAGATAGGAACTACTCTGTTGTTCTGTTAAAGTTGTTATTTGAGTTAATGATCTTTTGAAATGTATGTGAGGCGATAATAAACTAAAAAATATGGTGTACGGAATAAAGAGTACTTAAGTATTAGGTGCAAAAGTTGCAAGAGTGCCCTATGAAAAGTTACTTTTATCGTAGGAAAAGAAGAACATGTGACCACCTTTTACTGACATGAGGATTGATCTCTGTTTTCAAACATAAGGCTGAAGGGCTTGGGCAAAATGGCTTACAATAAATTTGAGACAGTTTAGTTAGTTACCTAACCAAGCTAGTAACATATCTCTAATTGAAACTGTTTAATTCTAATATGGATGTAGTCTTTGTTCTTGCATATCTGCTTCCACATTTCTTTCACACTTCATGCCTTTGTCAAGTGTAGGCTATTTTGTAATTTTAATCATGAATATGTTGTTGCAAGTCTGTATATGTTTTGTACTAATGTAATTTTCTAAAAATTGTAGGTTGGCATTGTCCATGAAGGGATGAGATTCCCTTTGTGGCTTCATGGCCACACTATTGTTGAGTTTCTTGTAGTGTCAGCTTCTCCCATCGGATCTGTTGGTAAGATGAATTTGTCTCCTGTCTCTGTTTGGGGTGATGATGATCTATGTAGGTATTAGGTCATAAACACACACACTCTCTCTCTCTCCCCACATGCTCACTCACGCATATAGAGTGACTGCAGTTAGAAGTTTTGCTAAATATCAAAGTATGAATACCCAAAACTCTGATGTCTTTCATAGTTTTTTTTTTTTTTTAAATAAGAGGAAGAGGAGGCAAAAATAATGCAATAAACACCTTCAATAGCTAGGGTATTATATTTTTAAATCTCACTTCCAGAGATGTGAATTCAGAAGATACAGAACTTGACTTTACAGATCGTGAATTTTGTCAAGAACTGCATAAATCCTCAAGGCTAGTTTTGGCCAGTCGTAACTTATAAAATTTATATCATGCTGTCACCTTCCACTATCACCAAGCAGGGCCAAGTAAATTCCCATCCTACCAACCTCTGTTTCACTATAATGAGACCCCATGCTGTAGAAAAAAAATGGTTACATCCCATCAATCTTATTATGCTCCTAGTATTGGTTTTCAAGGATTGTTTTGAGAATTCTCATCACATTTATCTGTAGAGAGAAAAGATAGAAATTTTTGTTATTAGCTCTAAGATGATAGTTGTGGAAACATGCACTTTATTTTGTTGGAAAATTGGCAGACTGCCAAATTTTCTTCTACCAGTAATCTAGTTAAACACAATTCACAAAATGTTAGGATTCTCAATGATGCTTAAAAAGACGAATTTTTCAAATCTTTATGCAATAATCCCGATTGTTAGGAAAGGCTACAATTTGGGAAATTCCCTGTTAAATATTAGAATATTATGTGTGTATGTGTATCAAAAGTTTGTCTCACTTTTTTTTTGGTATTGTATGCAGTTCGACTTGTGCCGGGAACTGAAGTAGCAGTTGCCCCGAAGCGACGCAAAAAAGTTGTAGACTCATCTGAAACTCAAAAAGAAGAGCAATTAACAGCAAAAACACTTCTGCGCGTGCAAGCTCCACAGATTAAACAGGTTCAAAAATTTGAGGTCAAGGGTTTTGAGATTGGAGTAGTGCTCACTTCTGCTGTGTTTATTCACCCTGAAACTGCTAAAGATTTGGTGTTTGATAACCTTCAATCAGTTGTTATATTTCCAAGATCAACTGTTTCAGAGAGGAATCCGAGTAAAAATGGGGAAAAAAATAGTTTATCTGCCAAAGAAATTAGAGATACTAAAAGACATCTATTTGTTCATCTTCTACTGTCCGAATCAGTGGCAAAAGGACACATCATGCTTCCTAATTCAGTTTGTCTTTATTTATCAGTGACCCAACATTCGTGTAAGTATATACATTGGGTTTGAAATTCTGTTAGTTTATTAGATTTCGCCTAGATAAACTGGTATAATTGCATTTGTTGTTTTGATTGTTTATTGTATAAGCCAATTTTCATTTTCTTCTGATTAATCACTTTTCTTGTTACTGTTTTTGTCCTTGTTTTTATGATTATTATTATTATTATTATTATTATTTGAAAAAGATGTATTTATATTATCAAGAGAAAATTTACAATGGAAGAGAGAGCAAATCCCTAATAACAAGAGTTTGTAGGGTCACTCCCTGCTTGGCAAGCACATCTGCTGCCGAATTTGCAGATCTCGGGATGTGAGACCAAATACAATAGAATAGTGAGGCAATTTCTAGAATCTCCCGAAAGATGTCCCAATGGGGCCATGGGGGAGAGGAGGCACACTCACACCAACCAATGACCACCTTCGAGTCCCCTTCAATGTGAAGGAGACCACTGCAATTGTTTCTGAAAACGCGAAGCCTGTTGAGGAGGCCATGGAGCTCAACCGACGTTGAATAAAAAATGACTAATGGGCCGGCATACGAGAAACACTGATTGTTGGATGGATCCAAAATAACTCCCCCAAAACCAGCAATCCCGGGATTACCGAGAGAAGTGTCATCAAAGTTCAACTTTAGGTAATCGGGTTCAAGAGGAGTCCATTCCCGCATGACTTGGACCTTGGTCGCAATGTGCATCTTTGCCAAGTTGCTCCAGTTATCATGGATACAGGTACCCACGAAGGAGGAAAAGGGTTTCTTAGTTAGAAGCCAACCAGAGATTTGGCCCAACACCCGGTCCGCGACTTTTATTGCTGATTCACTTTTTGCATTGAAACACCTTTGGTTGTGTTTTGTTTTGTATGATTATTACTATTATTGTTATGTCATAATTCCGGATTTGGCCTTGTAACTTAAATCTAATTGACAATTAAGGTAACACCGTACTAGATCTTAACAAAAAAAAAACTTAGTTGCCCATTTTCTAAATTTACATTTATTTTTACTATTTTAAAAAAACTCTCTTCTCCTCACTAAGAGGGGAGGGGCTGTCTTCTTGCCCTTCATGCCGAGCAAGAGAGGAGGCAGGGGTGTTTCCTCCCCCTTCAGAGGGGGCTTCGTCCACCAAAAATGGGAGAGGAGTAGGGCAGCCTCCTCCTCCCCATTCTTCCCCTTTTTTCTTGGACCAAAATTAACGAAGGCTGTGAGTCAAGGGCTTAATGCCAGTTTCACATTTTGTTGTTTTCTTAACATTAAATTGCTAATGGGTCCCCAAAATCTGAATTATTAATAGTTGATAAAAGTCAAAGTCTACTAGCTAGTCGCCAGAAGAAGCGAACTGACTCAAAGATATTGTGATTGGGAAACCATAAATAGAAAGACTAAGAGGGGATGGGAAATTCCATGTTTAGAAAATGTAGTATACAAAACATTGGGTTGAAGAAGCTGTCGACACTAATGACCTGCACCTGCAGTTATGTTGGGAAGGCTATGGTCACTACTGAATTGATCTGTCTTGCATTCTATTTGCATCTCTTTCCAGTTAGCGTGTGAGATTTTAATCTAGAGAAAATTACAAACAAGATAGATAAGTCCAACAACAAGGGAAGATGGTTTCAAATTTAACCGATTCCTCAAATTGGTTCTACAATTGCAAATGTTACTAAAAAAAGCAATAGGAAGGGTTCCCCTCCCCTCTCATCTTGTCGGTGAGAGAGGTGGGTCTCCTCCTCTTTACAACCAAGTCCTTTCTTTCTTATGGAGGAAACTCTTTTTCAAAGATTCTATATCAATTCCTATATGAAACCGAGGTAGTTACCTTTCAGAAAATTCTAATGACAGAGGGGGTATGGTACCTATGCTTTGTTCTTTTGAAGGTGGGAGAAAAGATAAAATGAATTATTGATCAAAATAAGAGTTTGAAACTCATGTAATTAACCTTTTCTGGTTAACCCAAGATAAATTTACGATAAATCTCATTCAATTATGGATATGGTAGCTTAAGATGGGTCACCAAAAGAATTGACTGCGGGGCCGTATGAGGTAGGAAATTCTCAAGTATGGTTCTAAGGGAAGGAAATGACCCACCTATTCCGATTGGGGAGAGCAGGCCATTCAATTTTAATTTTTTAAAATAAATATTTAAAAATATAATGACTAAATTACCCTCCAACTGTATTTGAATTTGGCCATATACGGAATTACGACATCTAAGGCTGTATTTGAAAATTATCCTTATTATTATCCTTTTTACGACATCTAAGGCTGTATTTTTACTACTACTATTGTCTTAAGTCCTTGTAATTTAGATGTTGTAAAACAAGTTCAATTTGTGCTTTTGGGCCTTGCCTGAATGAATCTGTCTTATATTCTAAAGTCAGTAATTATTTCAATGAGCACATTGAGTAACACATATTTTTCATCCCATGAAAGACTAGAATTCTTTGACTGATTGTTGGTTGTGGTTCGAATTTTTTTATGAATTCAGGTATTTTTTAGAAAACAAAAAGAGTTTCTGCACTAAGGTTGAAGCTATTGTTTCTCCTATGGTCTCCAAAATCTTTATGTTAGTTAAATAAAAAAGAAACTTTATCTCTTTCTCACCTGCTCACTGCTCTTCACATAATGTTTTTTAATATTGTATGGCCATTTCTCTGTGCAGGGGTTTATGTGAAGAAATATAAAGCTGTTACCCGGGCGGATATTCCCTCTTTTTCACTTTCTCCTTGTCAGTTTAAGTTGGTAGGGAAAGAAAAGCCTGTAGAGAAGAGTGGAGTGGATACCTTTGAGACTGACAGAACTATTAACAGGAAAAATATTCCTATCAACAATAATTTGATTCTTACTACAAATAAGTCAGATTGGACGGTGCATGAACAGGTGTTTCATGCACTCTATAAAATTGCCAAATCTGAGAATGAAGAAGATGTTGATTCTGAGCATCACAACAAAAAGGGGAATAAGAGTCTGATTAATGCTTGGTTTTTAGGACAACTCAAAGCAATTGCTTCTCAAACTGGAAGAATTGATTTCAGATCAGTGGCTTTAGGGAAGCAATCCTTGCTTCACTTTGAAGTGACGGGACCTAAGTTTGAAATCAATGGAAATAGATCCACAAATTCACCTGTTGATGTCCTATATATACTGAATGCTTATTCTGAGAAGTCCTCTTTAGGGACCCATGAAAGCTTTGAGATTTCTATGAAGGATGAAAATGGGAGTTCTTGTGATCTGGAAAACTTTAGTTTGACGCTTGGAAAACTCGATTTAGGTGAACCCATTTTCCTCACTTCTGTTAAAGAGAGACATACTTTTAGAAGCTTCAGTTTGTCACTCTCTTCTTTGAGTTGGATGGAGGCAGCTAGTTTAGATGTCATTAATCGTAAGTCTTTTCTTTCTGTCAAACATGGTACAATTTTTTCTGGGTTAATTGTTTGGTTTGACTAAATATTCGCAGTCCCATATTTATGAAATTACAATCTGTCTTATGCTCATTATTTTTGTGAAGGGTTGAAGGTGTTGTTATCTCCCATTTGCGGCAAGTTGCGTAGCTCTTTTGATCTCCCTCTACCTGGGCATGTCCTCATTTATGGACCTCCTGTAGGCCTTCTTTCATTTTTATTTTATGAACTTCCAAAAGTTATGTTTTCTTTAGAAGCATTGATGTAAACTAAACCTCAATTTCTCTCCCCAGAAGTGCCAATAAGTTTGCTGATGTGTTAGCTAATTATTGAGTTGCAACATCTTGTTGTGGAATTTCCTTTCCCTAGTTCCTAAATCTTGTAAATTTTTCTTTTTGATGTTATTTTTTCTCTGTCGTACCTTGTGTTTTGTTTCTTTCTTAATGAATTCTCATTTCATATTGTTTGGAAAAAAAAAGGTCCTTAATGTTATGAGCGTTTACTTCAACAATTTATCACTTCATCAAACTCTGAGGTGTTTAATATCTTCAGTGGATTGTTTTTTTTTTTTTTTTCAGGGTTCTGGAAAGACATGCTTAGTCACTGCAGTCGGTAAATATTTTGAAGAGCATGAAGAAGTCTTAGCCCACATGTATTACCCTTACCAGTTAGAAATGAAAATTCTTTATTTTTTTATTTTTTTGAATTAGGGATTCAACATTCTGACAACAGGTTAAAATGGGGCAATTTGTGGAAGTTCTGGATCAAACTGTGCACAATCTATAGTTGATATCTTGCCTTTCGGTTTGTAATTGCTTCTTCAAGTGATTTCAAATGCATAACCATGAGAAAATAATTTCCAACATGACTTCTGCTGATTTTTCAAGTTCCTTTAGTGAACTTTGAAAACCTGGCAGGTTTGATTGGTTAATCATTGATGTCAGCTACTCAGGTTATTTCTGATTTTCAGCTCTGGATTATGGATAAGATTTTTTGAAACTTCTTGAAATATATCTGTTGATCCAGCATCCTATCTGATTGGTTTGCTTTTTTAACTGATTGAACTGGTTTGTCAATTAAGATGATGTGAGTAGTGAAACATCATAGAAAATGAAGAGGGATAACCATGTAATAAAGCAGAAAAGAAAGACGAACTAGATGTATTTGATAGGTTCTGACTTACTTATCTTTAATTGGCAGTATGTTGTTATGCAGTTTATGGGTTAATCCTTTCCTGTTTTGTTCTCTGGTACCAAGTTCCATTGGAGGTTCTATGATTTTCATCAAATCATTGACAAGCCACCATACATAATTTTACCTGGACCAGAGGACTTCCATATGTTGGTGGCTGGTGGAGTTTAAACAGTTATTAAAGCAATATGAGTTGGATATGAGAATAAACTCCAGTTATTATGCTTCTATATCTTACTATGACTTATATTGCAGAATTTTTGTAAGTTGCCCAAAGCTTTCTATAGAGAAGACTCAGACAATCCGTCAAGCGCTTGCTGGCTACATATCTGAGGCACTTGATCATTCACCTTCTCTTGTCATCTTTGATGATCTTGATTGTATAGTTTCATCTTCTTCTGAATCTGAGGGGCCTCAGCCATCAAATTCTGCCTCTATGCTTACCGAGTTTCTAACAAGCATTATGGATGAATATGGGGTATGTATATCCATTGCTTTTGTTTTTCTCCATAATCACCTTCAAAAATTTTATTGCAAACATATCCAAAAGTTTTTATTTGATGTGACCAGTTTCAAATTCTTTCATTATTTATTAGAGCTTCTTTATTCTTTATTTATTGTTTAGGACAAGTGGCAATCTTCTTGTGGTGTAGGTCCGATTGCCTTTGTTGCTTCTGTGCAATCTCTTTCAAATGTCCCTCAATCTTTAAGCAATTCAGGTTCTTCATCTTTTCCAACAGTACACTGTTTGACTACCAATTATTTCATATGAAGGACAGGCCATTAAGTGGTCCTTTTTGCAATTTATCATATTAGTTCCCAATGGCTGAATGGCTCACTTGTCACAACATGGTTCTTTGCAGGGAGGTTTGATTTCCATGTAGAGCTACCTGCCCCTGCTGTTTCAGAACGAGCAGCAATATTAAAACATGAAATTCATAAGCGATCCTTAAAATGTCCAGATGACATCTTATCTGAGATTGCATCAAAATGTGATGGGTATGATGCATATGATTTGGTAAGTGTGCTTGTCCCTTTTCCCGAATTTCATCCTTACAGGTGTAACATGAGTAATTAGGTTTTGCCTCGAACTTTTGATGATTGATCTTTTTCTTGACAAATTAGTCTAGTCATTTAGTTATTCAATGGTCCACCATGCTCAGATAAAATAGTTTGGATTTATGATGTTATGATCGACTAGGGGTTTATGCTTGCTGTCAATCTTATCAGTGGAGTAAAAGTGGCTGAAAATGTGCATTCTGATTTTTTAATAGATCTTATTGGAGTGGATTGTCATGCATAAAATTAGAGACCCTATGAGATGAATTCATCTCTGACACATCATGGCAAATTTACACGAGGCTGGCAACAGAATTTGTTGTTCACATGGATGGGCAATTGAGTCATCTATATTATTAACTTTTATTATTTGATCAATAAAAATTCAACTAATTCTCTTTTATTTGTGAACCTTTAAGTCCAATGAAGTAGTCTGATTTAAGTTTTGAGGATGTTTCTATTCATATATGCTCTCCACATTTGTAGGAAATCTTGGTTGACAGGGCTATTCATGCTGCTATAGGCCGTTTTCTGCCTCCATCCGTGTGTAAAGAGAAGAAAAGGCCTGCTTTATCAAGGGAAGATTTTTTATTTGCCATGCATGGTTTTGTCCCTGTTGCTATGCGTGGTATTACAAAATCTGCACCAGAAGGTGGCCGCATTGGATGGGAGGACGTTGGCGGTCTTATAGACATTAGGAATGCAATTCAAGAGGTATATCTTGGCTGCCTTTTGCATTGTGTGTTTACAAGTGATCTGTTTTAGTCAACATTAGCGATTCTTGGTGTGCTTACTTTTTTAAAAAAATTCACTTTAGTGTGTTTGTCAACTTGGACAGCACATTTTTTTTAACTTAATTTGGGCATCTCATTTTTGAACTTAACTTAAAAATCATATTTTTTGAATTAACTTGAGCATCTCATGGAAAACGTTCCTTCAGTAATGCCTCAATTTTGTTTGACTTGTACATGTTTAATCGATCTCTGGATTTCAAAAAAAAAAAAAAAATCCCTTTAAAAGTCAGCACCAGAAGCAAATCTGATAAATAGAATCAGTACATACTAGTGAATTTAAAGGAAAAGAATATTAAAATGTATATTTTTTCTATAAAACCTGTAGAACTTTCCATTACTCTATTTCTGTTCCCACATTGGGTTTGATGGAAAATGCTTTGGTTTGCTAGTTGTGCATTCTAAAACCATTCAGCAAACTGCTAAAACGGTGAGACTTTTGGTCCAGTCAATGGTGGCAGTAAGTGCTTTGTGTGAGATGCTAACTGTGAGAGCTCATGATACAGTTGGCCTCTTAAAAAAATAATTTGATGTATAATAATCATCGGTAAGTCATAATGTTTGAGGAACCAATTATCCTGCATAATAATGATTTCCTGGTACATGTTCTACTCTCCCATTTGCTATTAGCATTTTGTTTTTGTTCATAGTGTATGTGTAAGTGTCTCTTTCTATTCAAATATAATTTAACATACACTGTTTATATTTAAGTTAGAACATTACTTTCCTGAAAGGTACATTTAATAACTTAAAAAATGTCTGTTGTCCCTAGACATCTGTAGATAACACTATGGTGATGTCCTTCACTAATTATTTGGGGCCTGTTTTCTTTGTTTTGTCTTTTCTGTTATTGAGTCCTAAATATTCTATGAACTCATCACTGAGAGAAATGCTAAGTATGGTCACAGCAGTAAATACTGCTTTGCTAAAAAAGTATATAGTCTTTCTTTTAGATTTTGGGTGGTTTCGAGAATCAGAATCTGGAGGTGAATGTTGGTAGTTGTAATTCATATTTATTTTAGAAAATCATGTCTGCAGCTTAAATTACTGTATCATTTTTTTTATGAGAAGCACTATATACTGAAAGTCTTGTAACATTTAAAATAAGAATATTAGCAATCAAGTTCTTTGCATCTTTTTTTCCATTTCCAAAACTGCAGAAAAAAGAAAAATTTAGATGCTACAAATTCAATAACTAATCATCCTTCTGTTTGCTTTTGGTAGGACAATAATTAGTCTTTTAAATAATAATCGGTGTTTCTACAAATGGTTAGCTACTAAAAAGTTACTGTAAAAGAAGCATTTGTCATTCCTGTCAATACCTGCTGCAGAAGATGGGTGCACTTGATTGAAAACGGTAATTTGCATGATGTGTTCTGGTTGCGCAAAATCTATCAGGTTCAACTTCTTTTGCTATATAACTTGTCAGGATGGGTATATTATGCATTTCTGTATACACAGATTGCAGATATAAGTGCATATTCCTGTATGAAGAAATTCGTCGAATTGTGTCTATTTGAATATCTTTTGGCTCAAAACTGATGCTAATGAAGAACAGCGCTTGCATCAATACTTTACCCTTTTATGTTCCAACATCAAATTTCAAAATGTTCAGAGTTGTGCTTGAGATATCTAAATTAATTTTAAATTCTACTTACTGGCCTGACCGCCATACCATCTTGTACCTATGGTCAATCTTTCGGCTTAGAGTAATAAAGTCATTCTATGAGGCAGAAAGTCTCCTCTTTATTCTTATTTCTTTCTTTTTTTTCTATAAATCGTGTCATACTTGTCAATGATGAATTTCTAAACTTCTGAAGCAGATGGTTGAATTACCTTCAAAATTTCCAAATGTGTTTGCTAATGCTCCTCTACGGCTGAGGTCAAATGTTCTATTGTATGGGCCACCTGGTTGTGGGAAAACACACATTGTTGGAGCTGCTGCTGCTGCTTGTTCTCTGAGGTTTATATCAGTGAAAGGGCCGGAGCTGCTCAACAAATATATAGGTGCTTCTGAGCAAGCTGTAAGAATTCTTCTTGGTTTTCTCTATTGTAGTAATGTTCTTGTTTCTCATCCAATAGCAAATGATTCTCATAATCAGGCACTGGTATTCATATGCCATAAAGGACCAATTTTGAAGTCTCCTAATTCAAAATATTGTAATTTCAATGAGAATTTAACTGCAAATACACTAGTTTTGTGTTATTAAAAGAAACTGAAAATTTAAAATTGGCCTCTTAAAAAAAATCATGGGGTAAATAAAAAATTGAAGATGATTTGGATGGCTGACATTTTGGTGGCATGTGAGTCATTTCTGTTACATAGTTGTTCTTTTTGGCGGGGTTACAACTGGATCGGATACTGCCTTGATATGAATTCCATTCGGTAGTCCTGATTATGAGATGGAAGTTCTAGAAAAGTACCAAGTGCTTCATAGTCAACTATGGTGTTGGACCAATGGTAGACTGGCTCCACAGGAAATACGTCTGATATACTTGGGGGATTTTTCACCATGCACTTGCACTCCACCCAAACACAGTCATCCACTGAAGGAGGTTCCATAGAGTGAAGAATCTGGAGTGATAGGACTAACCTTTTCTCTATCACTGTTTTTCTTCCTTTTTATCCAAGTTGAAGATAGTCTAGCTCCTAGAAATCCATAGTCTATAGGCTTTAGGATTTCAATATATAGAACTAACCTTTTGTATGACACTGCTTTTTTCCTTTTTAATCAACTTGAAGTTCTTGTTCCTAGAAATCATACTCTAGAAGCTTTAGGACTCCCACATTTCATTCTTTTGAGATATACAAGGAAAAAATGTATATTTTGATCATGCTTTGTTATGTTTCTTCAAATGCAGGTTCGAGATATCTTCCGAAAAGCAACCGCTGCTGCTCCTTGCTTACTTTTTTTTGACGAGTTTGACTCAATTGCACCGAAAAGAGGTCATGATAATACTGGAGTAACTGATCGTGTTGTTAATCAGGTATTTTGGTTGATGACCAAGTGAACAACCTCTTAGTTCTCCTCGTGCAAGTACCATGTTTTTGTAATTTTATCTCCAACAAAATGACCTCTGCCTTCATTTTTCTCCAGTTTTTGACAGAACTAGATGGCGTTGAGGCCCTCACTGGGGTATTTGTTTTTGCTGCCACTAGGTTAGCCCCACTTTGATTGCTGCTTTGCTAAATTAGGATTGTTGTAGAATATTCCATCAGTAATTTATCATAGCATTGGATCTGGTTGGGATGCTATTCTATTTACTTGCTTCTTTGATTCTGGATTTGTATTGACCTTTAAATATATGCAAAATAACAGTCGACCAGATCTGCTTGATACTGCTCTTCTGCGACCAGGAAGGCTTGATCGGCTTCTGTTTTGTGACTTTCCATCATGGCATGAACGAGTTGACATTCTTACTGTTCTCGCTGGAAAGGTAAAATCCATTTAGATTGTATTTTCATTTATTTATTCTATAATCCAAGGTTTACCCCAGTCATTGACCTGGCGAGGAGACCAGGTTTGATTGAACTTGGGTAAATCAGGTTTGACACAAGATGGCATCATATAACATCCTCGTATTCCTCAAAAATTAAAAATAATTCAGATCAGGGAAGGGGCTTCTTTCCTCATCTCAGGAAGGAGAGATAGGGAGGCCTGCCCCCTTCCCCACTCTCTTTTTGAATGAAGGAGAAGGACTCCACCCCTCCCCTCCCTCTCTGTTGCTACCAGTGGGGGAGCTCCTCCTCGACTGGTGCAGAAAGAGAGAGGAGTGCCCGCTTTTGGTGTCGCTTGGGAGAAAATTCCCTGATGCAACAAATTGACCTGACTGAATGGGCTGGGTCAACAGCTCAAACAGGCAGACACACTCTGGTCAACTGGGTTTTAATCCATTTCTGGGTCTTAATAAGTTTTGAACCAAACAAGGGACTGGATCCAGTTGAACCCAGTTCAACCGTTATTTTATTGATGAAATATAATGTTGTTAAATGCATATCTTTGCTCATTCAAAACCAAAATGTGATACAATATTATCACAGATCCGATTACCATATAAGAAATAGATTTTGTTTTTTCAAATTACAGCAATTTTATTACAGATCTGCAGTGCCTTATGAGAAAATAAATTCATTTTATGGAAGTATGTATTAGTTGAGTTCACACAGATTATGAACTTCAATAAATCCGAAGGGTAACCCAAAGCCAATTTTTCCTTGTTTATGAAGATGATAATATTTTTAGAATTGCCATCTCTACTATGGTTACAATGTTGCCTTTATTGTTCTGTTTTTTTCACTTAAAGAAAATAATAAAAATAGACATCAAGGATTAGCAGAGAGGAGTGGCTAATGAGTTATTGGAATAGGAAGAAATAACTGAAAGCTGTTAAATTTGAGTTTGGTGATACATACAATATTATAATTCTTTCTATCTTGCTATCTTTCATCTTACCGTATGCATTGTGATAGTTGGTCTTAATCTTTTGTACTGTTAGGTCTGCATCTAGTAATAACTGTATATTGGGGTGACAGAAAATACCTTATGCCAATTTCTGCTGCATTTAGTTACTTTTTTCATGTTTCAGTAATTTTTTTGCTTGTCCGAGCAATTTTTCTTCTAATTCTTTCATGTCAACCTTATTCTGCTTCATTGTTGTCCTACTACTTTTTCTTGTTGTTGATAATTTTTTATAAAAAATCTGCTCCAAGAGGATTCAATCAGAACATCAACATATATGAGAAGTAGTGAACGTAAAATGCTGAAACATTGACTCTAGTTTATACCTGTTAGAAATTAAGGGTATTGTAGACATGTCCTATGCATATAATTATGTCATTAGGTCCTCTTAGTTTGAGTTATGTCTTAGAAGGGTAGAGTCTCTAATTTTGTTTAATTTCCTTGTCTATTATGAGCTGTATAAGTTGTGGAAGGTATGAGGGGGCATTCTAGTTATTTTCTGTAATTCCACTTGACTTAATAAATGAGACTACAGGGTCGATTTTGACTCCTATAATGACTGCAGTCTCTGTGGCAGTTCCTCTCTTGATTTCTCTTTTCTTCTCTCGTCCTTCTTCCTTTATGTCATACTTCTACTTTGCTACAATACCAATCAGTCTCTCCAAGAGGACATGCATTTTGAAAGCAATTTTGTTCGACCTATTTTTATTTTCCTTTTTAAAGTACACTTCATTCCACCTCATCAGTGTCAAGTGTATTCATCTTCCATTTGGTTATACTGTTTTTTCCTTTTCTTAATAATTGATTGAATCAAACAACATCAACGCATATGAGAGGCAATAAACATGAAGGCCTGAAACATGTTGAGTCTAGTTGTATTGGCCTGTCTCTCTCCAAAAGAACTTGCATTTTCAAGTCTTTCTATTACTACAGTCTTACTAAACTGGTCTTCTTTTCCTTGTCCTCATTGTTTGGTCAAATCTCTTCTACAAAACGTCAAATAGCTACTTTGGCAGTGCTAGAAACATACAATACGATAGATTAGGTAGATGGACTGATAGATACATCAGTCGATTGATTGATAGATGCAGTGGTTGATTGTATATGTGTGACGTCATCAAGAGAAGGTAAAGACTGTTTTGTCTTGCTATTATTGTTGTATCAACCCTCTCTGGGCTGGTATTTGTAGATGCTTCATAATGACCTTAGCACTTATTGCTGCAATAATGATGTTCCTAATTTGTATCCTGCTTTTCCATGTGCTCAGCTCCACTTGGCCAGTGATGTCAAACTGGAAGCTATTGCCTCCATGACTGATGGATTTAGCGGTGCTGACCTTCAAGCTCTTCTCTCAGATGCTCAGCTTGCGTCTGTTCATGAGATTTTGGAAAGTGAGGATGGTGACGAGCCAAGAAAAATGCCAGTTATCAATGATGCACTTCTGAGATCAGTTGCTTCAAGAGCAAGACCATCTGTTTCTGAAGCTGAAAAAAAGCGGCTTTATCGTATTTATAATCAACTCCTGGATTTAAAGAAGTCTGTAGCTGCACAGGTATATCTTTTCTCTTACCCATTTTTTGTCAATAGCACAGCATCAAGAAAAGTACATGCCGGCATGGCCGATATATGGTTGCTAGTTCTTGCATATAAAGTCACTCTGCAAAGTCTTAAATTTTTTATCCATCATCTTTGTAGTCATTAACCTTTTCAGTATTTTATTTATCACCATGTTAGACATGGTTTTTGATCCTCAATATTATTTAGAAATCTATGATTTATTATCCGTGTTTATCATATCATGCTTTATAATTTCAGTCAAGGGATGTGAAGGGCAAACGTGCAACCCTAGCCTAAGGCCATGCTTTTCAAGATCCACAGCAACAGCTCCTTTATATTCTTTGAAAAGGTAAAAACACTGGAGTGGTGCGAGCTATAGTCTATCCTTTGCTTCTATACTTTCTATTTGGAGTGATTTTTCATGGGCTCATTCAACCGGTAACTGGCTAAGAGATGGCTGCTGTCCGACAGTCTGGAGCCATTTTTTGGTGAGTACAGGGTGGTTCTCAGTCTATGAAAATGTTTGTTGAAGCCCAGATGGCTTTGACAGGAACTGCATCGCCAGTAGCCAGAAGCACTTCCACAGTGAAGCATCGCGAAGTATGGGCTTCTTTTGAAGAGGATCAGTGAAGGTACTTGTATAATGTGATTCTATTTTCATTATATTTGAGCTGAAAATCCTTTAACAATGTGATATTCTTTTCTCTTTTTCCTTTCAAGCCATTCGTGTTAGAGTGTGTACTGAAGGCCTAGAAAGTGAAATGGAGCATTGGAGGAAGATCAATGAGAGACATTAGAAAAACAAAAAGGAAAGATTGCTATTTTGATTAATTTTTAAGGAAAGGAGTAGATCCTTGATCAAACCAAAGGTTACAAAAAATGGAGAGAACCCCTTTTTTCCCTAAATCATATAACATCTTAATTAGGATAAAAAAACCTTCAAGTAAATGACTAATTTATAATTCAGTGCACTAGGCAGTGGACAGGTTGAAACTCCAAGTAGTTTGGTTTGGTGAGTTTCATTAAATAGTAGTTATTAGTGCCAAGAAAATGGTAGAAAAATTAGGTTTGTATGTCATTAAATCCACTTGAATTTGGACATAGGCAATATAAGTTACATAAAAATCTTGATTAGACTCAACTATACACAAAGAACTCTTTGGCATTTCTTTGGCATTGCCGGTGCCTTTTCTAGGAAATGTTGGAAAGACATTTTTAGTAGAAATGCATTTTTAGGGATGATTAGGCCCTGTTAGTGCCTTTGGTTGGAAATTTATATACTAAGAAAAATTAGAAATGTTTTTCCTGAGATACATATTTTCAAGAAACCTTTAGATGAAATCTTATTAGTGTCTTACTATGAAATTAGATGGAAAATTTTAGATTTTTTAAGGAGAAAATAAATAAAAATTAATAATCAATTTCATACATTACCATACTTATCCGATAAATTTTCAGTAAAATAAAATATCCAATACAAAATTACCATGAAAAATTGTCTTGTGTTGAAAGTATTACAACATCAATTATCAAATACTTATTTAATATTTTTTCATACAAATTTTTGGCCCATCTTGGTTAGAAAATCTTATTAGGAAAGTTATATAATTTTTGTGGGAAAACTTTCTAGCTAGAAAAATGTTTTCAGGAAACAAAAGGCATTAATGGTATCTGGAAATGTATTTCTACTAGAAATGTCTTTCCACCATTTCCTGGAAAGGCATTAACAGGGCCCTAGTGTTTCTTGTTTCCTGGAGCTGAAAATTCTTATTATGAAAATAATATAATTTTTCAAGTAAGATTTTCCTTCAAGATGCACCGAAAACTGTATGAATTTTTTTTGAATAAGTATTTGATAATTGATGTTGTAATACTTTTAGCACGAGGCGATTTTTCATGGTAATTTTGTATTTGATATTTTATATTATTAAAAAATTATTAGATAAGTATAATAATATATGAACATGATAATTAATTTCTATCTATTTTCCTAAAAAATGTACTAATAGGTCCATTTATTTTTCCTTAGAAATTTTAAAAATTTTCCATCTTATTTCCTTGTAAGGCACTAATAGGATTTTATCTGAAAGTTTTTTTTTTTAAATGTACTATCTTAGGAAAAATATTTTTAGTTTATTTTCTTGGGATATAAATTTTCAACCAGGGGGACTAATGGGGCCTTGGGTTTGGGAATTCCAACTTAATTCTATTACTCTATTATGTTTAATTATACTTTTTCAAGAATACTTAAACATTAAGAAAATAGAATATAATTTAATATATTAAAATATTACATAAGAACTCATCATGTTAGTACATATAAGAATTAATAGACCTCATATAATATGACAACTAATATAAAATCATAATAAATATTCATCATTTATTAAAATAAATAATTTATGCAAAAAATAATAGTAAACATATAGTTATTCAACTTATGCATGAAACAATCAAAATTAAAAAATTAAGATAGTAAATTTGTGATTCAAATTAAAAATATTTAAAGTATATAAAATAAAGTGTCATATGATATAAAACAAATATAAGTTTTTCATAAAAATAAGGGTAAGATTTTTATTTATTATAAAGTAATCTTATATTAATAAAACCTATTTTGTAAAGTACATATTCTATTTATATTATAATAATATAATTATTATTATCTAGAAAAAGATCAATAAGGAAACAAAATTCGAAGCTTTTTGTTTTTCTAGTCAGGTTAGCTTGGAGCCTTAGGGTGACAATAGGATGGGTGGAATATAATTCGACTCATTTAAGTGATAAAATCACATTAAGACATGTGGAAAGTTGGAGTGGGATTCATTTTACCTCCGGAAAGTAGATCATCTAATTTCTTAATAAATGGATGAAATTTAATTCCACTTTTCACAAAGAGAATCCACTTTCTATCTCTTATTCTTTAGTCTTACAGAGGAGAAAACCTCTTGACATAGTAGCGATAGGCTTCTGTTTTTTTTAATTATTAATTAATTAACATAAAATATTAAGTTAAATAAATTATAATATTTTGTAACTTAAAATATGTTGATAATAATAAAAAAATTATAATTATAATAATTTATTATTTTTAGTTAATTACTTAAAATAAATTTATCTACTAGGTGATTATTCATCATTTATAGGTATATTAATTAAATAAAGTAATTACGAATTTAATTCAAATTTATATTAAATTTAGATTATGTTATATAATAACAATTTATTTGTTGTAAATTAATATAAATATAAATACGATAAATGTAATATTTTATTTTAATAATTTAATATTTTAATTAATTTGGTTCTTAATTATTTATAAAAATTAAATTCACGTTATTGCATTAAATATTATTTTATAACGTAGAGACTTAGTGTAACCAATGGTTGTATAATTTTTATTTTCTTATAAGAGTAACTATATGAAAGTAAATCGCCTTACATTCACTTTGATCTGCACCTCCCACCCCTCTCCCCTCTTGATTTTGTTTTTCTTTAACACGACGGGTTGCTACGAGTCTACACCCGGCTCTACACAGGTTTTGTGCAGACAAACAACAGGATAACCATCTGGAGCTCCTCTCTGTTAGACTTGATATCTAATAATAATAAAATAAACATCATAGAAATATATATTAAATCCTCCATAATTCTCCTTATCATGAGAGTCATATGTATATATCATATAGTTGAAATAATAAGAATAAAGAGAGCATACCTTTCATCTTGAAGAATATAAATAAAACTTGAAGTGCACAGGATAACCTTTGATAATTCATTTATAAGTGATAATGCAAATAGCATTTGCCTCACTTGTAAGACCATGGAGGAATTTATAGATTTCCAAAGGGTGTGGCATTAATGACTATTCATAAGGATACATCTTCTTAGGAGAGATACATCCCCTCAAGAGAGATACATCTCCTTATTTCCAAGGGATGTGTCCACTACGTCAATATAATCTACCTCTATAGGGGGATGTGCTAGCCATTATTTCCTGTATTGAATATCCAATGACAAAACATCTAGAAGTGGGTTCCACGCCTATAAAATTATGGTAATTTTATTTCATAAATAATATATTTGAAACCATAATTCCAACAAACTCCCACTTGGTTTAAAATCCATTTCAAATTCCGATTTTCGAAAAAACATGAAAAATAAATCTTGACACATAAAACCAAATCCACACTTGTTTAATTTGCAAGTTCAGCGGTCTCCATTCATAGCATACTTGGACCTGAACTCAGGGTAAAACTCTGTACCAGTTCGAGTATTAGCCACTAAGGTAACTGCGCCTAATCAGTACCATATGCCTGAATAATTTAGACATCCAACCCTAACTTCCTATTAAGACCCTTCCATATATACATACAAATATATACCTAATAGAAAAGCTGGACATCAAGGCATCTCACCGTCCATAGCATACTCAGTACCTGAGGAGCTCAGGGTAAAGCTCTATACCCACATGAGTATTAGCCGTAAAGGAAACTGTGCCTATGTAGTCCCATTGGCCTGGACAATTTAGATATTCAACCATCACTCGCTATTGAGACCCTCACGTATACACGTACAAGTGCATACCTAATAGGGAAGCTGAATCTCAAGACATACACTGAGTACTCATATTATCACACAAAAACATATGCATTCTTCTTTCAAAATGGTCATTCCATGGAATATAAATTACAATGTCATGACATAGTATTACAAATCATTGAGACCACAATGCATACAAAACAATGTTCCCCCACTTGGTCTCATCAATTATAAACAAATCAAACCTATGTTCGCCACATGGAAAGTGAAACTGGTCACGAGAAGACACTTGGTTAGTGGATCAGCTAAGTTGTTCAGAGAAGATATCTTATAAATAACAACTTCCTCCTTCCTCAGCATGTCTAGTATGTAGTGGTATATCCTTTCGATATGTTTAGCCTTGGAGTGACACTTCGGATCTTTCGTGATAACAATAGCAAATGTGTTACCACAAAAGAGAGGAATAGGTTGCTTCACACAGTCTACCACTAGAAGACTTCGTAAGAATTTGCGGAGATAGACAACCTCCCTTGTAGCTAAGTGCATAGCCACATATTCTGCCTCCATGGTTGATTGCGTGACATAGTCTTGCTTCTTGCTTTTCCAAGAAATGGCACCTCCGCCAAACATAATGATAAAACCGGAAGTAGACTTGAGGGTATCAATACATCTTTGATAATCTGAGTCGGAATAACCAATCAATTCTAACTTGTCCGCCTGATAAGTCAAAACATATGACTTTGTTCGTTTTAGATAGCGCTTTACCCATTTAACCCCTTCCCAGTGAGTGAAACCTGGATTAGCCTGAAATCGGCTAAGAACCCTAACAACATAAGCAAGATCAGGTTTTGTCCATATAAGAGCATACATAAAACTCCCCATAGCAGAAGTGTATGGATACTTAGATTTGTCCAACTTATCTTTGAGGTGAGAAGGACAATCCACCTGACTCATCTTTTTAGTGCTATCATAAGGTACTTTACCTTGTATACAGTTGGACATGTGAAACCGATCCAGAAGAGTGTCGATATACTTCTCTTGAGACAAACTCAATTTTTGCAAAGTTCTATCCCGTAGAATTTTAATGCCAAGAATATAAGAAGCTTCCCCAAGGTCTTTCATATCAAATGTCTGAAACAACCATGTCTTTATACCTTGGAGTAACTGAATATCATTCCCAACTAATAAAATATCATCTACATATAAAGTAAGAAAGGCAATGCGATCTCCCACTGTTTTGATATAAACACAGTGATCTTCAGGATTCTGAGTAAAACCATACGCTGTAATTGCTTCATTGAACTTGATATTCCATAGTCTTGAGGCTTGTTTCAAACCGTAAATAGACTTGTCCAATTTACACACCTTTGCTTCAGTTCCAGGTTTAACAAATCCACGTGGTTGTTCCATATTTGGAACAACCCATAGTCATAATATGCAACCAATGCCAGGAGAGCTCGAATAGACTGTATTTGTGCAACAGGAGAGAATGTTTCATCATAGATAATCCCGTATTGTTGAGTAAAACCCTTGGCAACAAGACGATCTTTGAATCTTTCAACTTTACCTTCAACATTTCTCTTCCTTGTAAAAATCCACTTGCACTTAATGGGCTTAACCGATGTAGGAGGATCTACAAGTTTCCAAACTTCCTTTTTATACATAGAGTCCATCTCTTCTTCCATTGCCGACTTCCACTTGTCGGAATCTACATCAAAAAGTGTTTTCTCGTAAGTGTCAGAATCAGTAACGTCTTCATTCAACCTTGTTCTTTCATAAGTTTCTTCAACATAGGTATAAAAATTTGAAGATGATAGGAGTTAACTAGGTTTTATTTCTCTAATCCCTCTTCGAATATCCTTTTGGGTGGAATTCTCTATATTAGAAGGAGATTCAGAAGAAGACATTTCAACATATTCTTCCAAATGAGACTTCGTACCTAAATCTTCATCACAATCAAATCTATCCTCAATGAATTTTACATGTCTACTTTCAATAATCACTTCTCCTTGGGATCATATAACTTATACCCTTTTGAATGTTCAGAGTACCCAACGAATAAACATCTTCGAGTCTTAGCCTTCAATTTGTCTTTAGGATCAAAATTTAAAACATGAGCAACACATCCCCATACTTTAAAATGGTTAAGACTAGGAGTTTTGCTGGACCATACCTCATAAGGTGTTTTCTCAACCAACTTGGAAGGCACTCTATTTGAGATATAGGTAGTTGTCAATAGTGCTTCGACCCAAAAGGATATTGGCAAATTTGCAAGTGCCATCATAGATCTTACCATCTCTAGTAAGGTTCGATTTCTCCTTTCAGCAATATTGTTATATTTAAGTGTATAAGGCATGCTAAACATGTGGATAATCCCGTTTGACTTGCAAAATTTAGAGAATAACTCCGAACAATACTCTCCACCTCTGTCGGTGTGCAATGTTTTGATCTTCTTTCCTGTGGCATTTTCTACCTCCAATTTGAAGGTTTTGAAATAATCTAAGGCCTCATTTTTCCTATGCAGTAAATATACTCTTCTATATCTTGAGAAATCATCTATAAATGTGATAAAATACGAATGACCATTACGAGTATTCACATTCATAGGTCCACATATATCAGAATGAATAATATCCAAAACATTAGAACTTCTTGAGCCTTTGGAAGGAAGGGTATCTTTGTCATTTTCCCATTTATACAATACTCACAAATAGAAAAATCATTATGTGAAATATTTTTCACTAATCCTTGTGTCACAAGTCTTTTAATTCTATCATTGTTTATATGCCCTAGTCGTAAATGCCACAAATATAATTCATTTTCTTTAATATCCGAAGAAGTAGAAATATTGAACACTATATTTCCACTAAGTTGCAATTGATATAGATCAAAATTTCGAAAACCTCTCAAAATAACTTTATCATCTTGTAACATAAGAAACTTTCCACTTCCAAAGTAAAATGTAAATCCAAGTTTCTCAAGACAAGATACAGATAATAGATTTCTTCTCATAGAAGGAGCATAAAGACAATCTTCTAAATCAAAAAACTTTTTATTAACAAGTTTTAGTCGGTAAGTTCCTACGCCTTCCACAATGGCCTTTTCCTCATTTCCCATGTAAATAAAACTTGTTCTTTCCTCAATCTTTCTTAACCCTGCAAATCATTCGATACATGAACAGTTGCACCAGAATCAACCCACCAACTAAAAGGCTTGATATAAATAGTACAAGTTTCAAGAGATAAAGACTCACTAGTTTTCTCTTGTTGCCCCTCTTGCATGGTTTTCAAAGCCCTACAGTACTTCTTTATATGTCTTGGCTTATTACAGAAGAAGCAAACACATTGATTTGCATGTACTTCAACCCTTTGTTGATTGATCTTTTTGTCCTTGAAGTTTTGAAATCAAAAGTTCTTTCCTTTCTTCTTAAAATTCTTCTTCTTCGGCTTCAAAACTACGTTAGCGCTAGGTGAAGGTTTATCTAACTCAATACTTGGATTGAGTCTATCGGACTGGTGGTCGATCATATTAACCAAATCAAATACAGTCCACTTCATCTTGGACAAAGAATAAAAATCTTGAATATATTTGAGAGATTTGGGTAAAGAGTTGATAATAGTGACCACTTTAGTTTCTTCATCAATTGGTCTACAATGATATTGTAACTCATCTGCCATGGCAAACATGTCATTTACATATTTTCTCACATCAGCATTTTCTTCGCATTTGGCACGAGTGAACTTTTGTCATAAGTTATTGATATGAGTAGACGACTTTTTACCATATTTAACCTCAAGCTGGTCGAGAATCTCTTTTGTAGTGGGGACATGAAAATAAGTCATCAAGAGAGTCTCACTTAGAGCCCCAAGAATATGTGACCTAGAAATTTCATTAGCATCATCCCATTCCTTGAATTTTCTAAGGTCCTTCTTATATTGCTTCAGATTATCGGGGTAGTTTACGCGGGAAGTCTTTGAGGAGGAGTATCCACTTTTGTAATCTTATCAAACCTATAGCCTCGTATCATTAAGTCAACCCGTTATGACCAGGTCACATAATTAGTCCCATCAAGTATATTTTTCTTTAGGGACTCAACAAAATTATGTCCACTACTGGATGTTCCTGTCATCCAGAAAATATTTCAATATTTGGGAGAATATACGTAATTATATAATCATCTCAGCCATCTATTACTCCCACTTACCCTTTGGGGATTCATGAGAGTTACTAGCCAAATCATTCCACACATAATAAACAAACAAAGATATCACAAACAAAAATAAATAAATTAATTCATACTTACCCTTTGGGGATTCATATGAATTAATTTACAATATACTAATCTAATTATACAACTCGCATTACCCTTTGGGGATTTTGCTAATCGTATAATGAAATTCGTAGAATACATAAAATAAATTATACTCAAAATAAACACACATAAAATTAATTTAATCTATACAAAATGCATTACCCTTTGGGGATTTTTCAAATTATATAATTAAATTAATTTTCACATACAAATACCTACATATATAACAAGGCATGCAATAAGACAAATTATAAATACTTCAAGAAATTATAGCAAAGAAATAATTAAAAACAAACAACAAACTATACCAATTAGATATGAACTATTTATAAAATATCAACTTATAAATCTTCAAATAGCCAAATAAATTCCAAATAACGTGGAAATTCCATTAAAATAAAATCCTGGGTAAAAAAAAAAAAAAAAACTCTTAAAATACATTCTGGCTCATTATATAAGCAAAACCCGGTTTGGTTCATGGTACTGGGTCATTAAAGACCCGGACCGCACAAGCCCGTGGATGAATAGGCATGCCCAAACAGCAGCCCACACCAACAGGCCCGCGTACAGTAGCCCGTGTGCATGCAGGCCCACGCGTATGAAGGCCCGCGCATATGAAGGCTCGCGCACATGCAGGCCCTCGCCTGCGGCGCTAGAACACAATAAGCCTAAACTAGGCTTATATCCATTCACAAATAAATAGCCAAAAAATTCAAAAAAATATGAAAAAAATATAGAAAAATAGAATCTATCTCTATGATACAAGTAGGGGCATAAATCACTTGTAATTGTTAGACTTGATGTCTAATAATAATAAAATAAATATCATAGAAATAGATATTAAATTCTCCATAATTCTCCTTATCATAAGAGTCATACATATATCATAGAATTGAAATAAGAAGAATAAAGAGAGTGTACCTTTCATCTTGAAGAATATAAATATAACTTGAAGTGCACAAGATAATCTTTGATAATTCGTTTACAAGTGATAAACATGCTCCTGTTCAGCCAGACTGGGTGTACAAATGGCATTCGCCTCACTTGTAAGACCATGGAGGAATTTATAGATTTCCAAAGGGTGTGATACTAATGACTATTCATAAGGATACATCATCTTAGGAGAGATACATCCTCTAAGGAGAGATACATCTTCTCAAGAGAGATATCTTTATTCCCAAGGGATGTGTCCACTAAGTCAATGCACCCAATTAATTTACCTCTACAGGGGGATGTGTTGACCATTATTCCTTTACTGAACATCCAATGACAAAACATCTAGAAGTGGGCCCCACACCTATAAAATTATGATAATTTTATTTCATAAATAATATATTTGAAACCATAATTCCAACAATCTCAAATTTCTTTCATCTCTGACCGCCAATACAATATCAACATTCTTATAAGTAAGGTACATGATCAATTCCATTCTAACCACCATGCCTAATGATGAATCTCCATTTTACAACCTCAGTGATCTTTTGGGTTGGCTACTTCGGTCCACAAAGTTTCGACGTAGTGAGGCCGCCCTCCCTTTTTTCCTCCTCGGGTGGCTACATTAAATCCCCTGGCGGGAGTTCTCCGGCGAGAGCCTACTAATTGAGACAATCATATGTTAGATATTCTACAACTAATCTACATACTTATAGTTGTCAGAGGTGGTTCTGATCCACCTCTCTTGTTTAGGTTAGTTTTCCACACTTAAACGACTAGGCTTTTAGGTTGTATTGGCTAGCCACTTGACATGGTATCAGGAGCCAAGTCTGGCACATCCTACCTTCGAATCTCGCGGGGAACGGTAGGGGCAGGGTGGGTGTCAGAGGTGGTTCTGGTTCACCTCTCTTGATTAGGTTGGTTTTCCACACTTAAACAACTACTCTTTAAGGTTGTATTGGTCAACCTCTTGACATGGTATCAGAGGCAAGTCCGGTACATCCCGCGGAGAGCGGTAAGGGGCGGGGTGGGTGTCAGAGGTGGTTCCGGTCCACCTCTCTTGATTAGGTTGGTTTTTTGCACTTAAACGACTAATCTTTTGGGTTGTATTGGCCAATCTCTTGACATGGTATCAGAGCAATCTCAAATTCTAGACGGAGCTTCATAAAAAATTTATCCCTTTTACTGGTTTAATGTAGAGAGAGCAGCAACAACAACATTCTCATAAACAATATCAATGTAGTCAGCCCTTATATTTTGGAAGCCCGAGAAATATTCGTCAACTTGAAACCGACGGGCCGTGCTGTTTTGACGATAAACCTTGTGGAGGTAATTCCACATATCTGCTGCAGTTTTGTAGGGCCTCAAATTAAGGTCTAGATGAGGCTCAATGGATCCAAGTATCCAGGTTATGATTCTAGCATCTATGGTGGTCCATTTTGACAATGCGTTAACATCGCAAGGTGTCAGATCACTCCCATCAATATGACCCAATAAACCTTTTCCCTGAACAAATAACCGGAATTGAAATTCCCAAGCACTGTAGTTCTTGCCCATGAATCGAATAAGAGAGAAATCTAACTTGTCTGTTGATATAATAAGATCGGATCCAACAAAATTCCCGATCTACGCCCGCAATATATCATAAATTCCAAATATACCCCCACACCTTCAGAAATTCCAGATCGCCCCCAAAGTTTCTGAAAATTTCAGAAAATGCAAATAATTTTCCACTAAAGCATAACTATACCGAGTCTTCAGGCGGAAAAAAAAAAAACTAACCTTTCGTTCCCCTTTCCGGCGAAAACCCCATTCCCGGCAACGGAACCACCCGTTGGAGTTCCGACGACTTCTCTGAGCTCAGAAGGTGTTTTCCGACGACCCCCGAAGGCCCTGCCGAAATCAGAGTCGTCGGACAGGGATTCTTCGGGCGGAAAATCTTCGGACGAATCAAGCTCTGATACCACATCTGACAATAGTTTCTAGTAAATATAGCTGCTTCTGCATCATAGTTGAGGGTGTATTTTGTTCGTTGTTTTGGTTAGCGTTTAGCTCATAAACTAATTAGTAATTATTCAGTTCAGAGGGGAGAACTTGTTTGTTGCCATGTCGTTTGGTATAGGGGTGCAAGAGTGGGCTTTATGCGATTATTTTTTTAGGATTACTTCTCTGGAGGGATGACTACATCTGATGTTTTTAGACCTTAGGTGACTAGTGCCTTCTCCGCATGCTTCATGCACTTTTGATTCTGTGAGGTTCAGATCAGGATAGTTGAAGTTGCACCTCTGAGCAGTTAAAACTTGAGCATTATTGTTGCTAATGGTGTATTCAATATCCAGTCTGCTGATTTCAAATGATGTTTGCCCTGGTATTCCAACTAGAAGATAGGTGTTTATCTCTGATTATTAACTCAGGGAGTTGTTCTTTGGATGAAAGGTCTTTTTATAAATGCTCTGGCGTTATGATTTATCAATGGCATGTTTCCTCATTGGTTTATCAGTTTTGTCACTTCTGTATTAAGTCAGATTTTATAAGATACATTTATCGTTGTTTTTATTCAAATGTCTATGTTTGTTCAACTCTCTAGTAAGCAATTTTCTATCATTTCCTGGGAGTAAGCACTAACAACTACCTCAAACATTGAGACATATTTTCAAGTACTTCCTTGTAAGGCTAATATTACAACTTGAACATATTTGAAAGAAATCCATGATGAAGAAACTCATTTCCAGTTTTTCCAAGGATGGATTTCTAGCGAGGGGCACTTACAGGGCCTTTGTCTTTTCTACGAGTTTGTCCTAAATTCTTCTGGACTTGGGTCTTTGTGCAATTGCAGAAGATGGAGAGATGTATAGTGTGGGATAAAGGCAGCTTGTGTGCTTGTATATAGAGAAGGTAGTTGTTCTGGGTGAAGCTTGGCTGCAAAGATAGATGCAGGAATAGAAGCCTATACCATTATATACAAGCACTCCCATTATATAGGGCATGACCCACTGAGTAACTGTATACCTGGAGCCACTGATGATGGTGTTGTTGTTGTAAGCTCTGATGTTCCAAGATAATGATAGAGGGAACAGATCTGATAGTATACCCAAAATAACATGGGATATGTTGACGATTTCTCTTGCTCACAAAAAAGAAAAGAAATCATATAACGAAGAGTATTATTCTCTGCCGAGGATTTGTAAAATTTTAAATAAAGGAATATTTTTCTAAATACATTTTAATCTGTGTGTGCCATCATGTGCTCTTAGGTTAAAGGAATATTTTTCTAAATACATTTTAATCTGAGTGTGCCATCATGTGCTCTTAGGTAGTTTATGCATGACACATGTACTGAGTGTACAGGGTGTATGGAATTTGGCATTTGATATTTGCTCTAATTTTAAAGCTAACTTTGGATCTTTTCTATGGCTTATTTAGGCTTATTTCATCGTTTCTTGTCTCTCTTGTGAAAATTCATCTAATTTGTCAGTTTTACTGATTGTGTTTACCACTAACAGTTGATTTGTTTTCAGAGAGTGTGTGAGGGAAGATCTGAGGATGTCTGTGATCCTAACAACAAGCTTGGGAGATATTACTGTGGATCTACACACTGATAGATGCCCATTAACCACAAAAAGTTTCCTGAAGCTATGCAAGTATTAATTCATCTTCTTCTCATTTTCTTTCTCTTTTTCTCACTGAATTAATTTGCTAGCAACCTTAAAGTAGTCTTTATGTGAATAATTATGTTGTTGTGATTCATACTTTTTTACTGCAGACCCTGTTTTCCAAAAAGTTTCATGAACCTTAAATGTTCTAGGAAGATAAAAAAACAGACATGCCACAATAGGAAAGGCAACATTTTTCCATTGTAGAGCAAGGTCGTTACCTTAAAATTATAATAGAAGTTAGGTGCTCAATATATGTGTCATAGGTCTTTGATTTTAATCTATTAGGAGAAAATTCATAATTCCCTTGTTTTTCTTGTTTTTAGCAGAGAGTTTTCTAACACTTCAATTTAAAGTGAGTTGGATAATGGGAGTTTTTTTTGTTGTTATGAACTAAGTGATTTGTATTCTTTAATGACTGATCCTTGGAACAAAATATTAGTTTGTAGAAGAAGTGGCTGGTGCATCTCCTTTTCAGACTCCTTTTTCAGTTATATGAAATATGTTCTGCTGGTATCAACGAATTGGGGAGTTGTGGTTTATTTCTCATGTGGATTCTTCTTACTGCAGAATTAAATACTTCAATGGTTGTCTATTTCATACTGTTCAAAAAGATTTCACTGCTCAGACCGGTGATCCCACTGGAAAAGGGACAGGTGGTGATTCCATCTACAAGTAAGTCATTTTTTTAATTTTTCAAAGAAAAACAAAGTCATTTTTCTTCAGTTGCATAGACGTGCATCTCCTTTTCATTGTGAATTTTTGAACTGATAACTATTGGATAATAATTGGATATGGTCATGGTATTAAACTATTGAAGATATGGATCTTCAACTTGATCCCCGTTTTTGTTGGGTTTACTGATGCTGTTTCTTGCCTTACTATTGACATTCATTCACTGTTAATTTTAAATTCTATAAAATCTTTTGGTTTAAATGAAATTATTCACCAAACCTATTCTTAAAAAGAATTTTTTTCTAGCATGTTCTCTCTGTGATGTAGTCCATCTATAAACTTGAAACCCCTTGCAGATAAACTTATGGTTTTAATCTGCTTTCAGATTTCTGTATGGTGATCAGGCTCGATTCTTTGGCGATGAAATTCACCCTGATTTAAAACATTCCAGACTGGGCACTGTGGCCATGGCTAGTGGTGGAGAAAATCTTAATGCTTCCCAGGTACCAGTCTATGTCTCTTGCAAATTATGCAAATCATGCCCAAAAACATTATGTTATTCCAAAAATCATTACTTTAGAAACTTATAATGTAATCTACACTTTCTTTTTTTAAGATAAGATATATCAAAATATTGTGTTAGCAGGTTAAGGCTTATCATTGGGGAATAAATCAGAATGTCTGGTGTAACCGTATATGGACAATTACAACCCTTAACAGTGGATATAGCACTTCAGATTGCCTTCTGTAAAGGTTGCTAGAGAGAAAAAAGGTTATAGGGTTAGGAGTTCTTTTCATCGAAGTGGTTCACTGTCTTCTTCCTCAATTTTCCTTAATTTTCCTGGTTCAAATCTCAAACAGGCATCCTTTTTCTCTTTGATAATCAAAAGGCATTTATTCCAGCATTACCTTAAGATATTTAAAGCCAAACGCATCAGTCTAAGCTTTGAATGGACTGAACTCATTTACTGATTCTGCATCTTAAATCTCAAAATTTTTAACTTACATGACGGTTAACTATATTATTTAGATGCTTGTTGAATAGATAATTTTGATCTTCTTAGCCATTTCATGTGGCTCATAAATGTTTTTGGGCGGTTGATTGGCAAATAAAGTCTTAACTTTACCTTTTGCTACAATTTTTTATTGTCATCTTCTATAAAACAAAAACGATGAAATGGCCAACAAAATGACCATCTGTTCCCCATAATAATTATGATTTAGCACTTCTCGTTTTGTCAGCTGTTCGTTTGATATCATAAATTTTTACTTTTTACATGTGGATGCATATTTCTTTTAGAAGGGTCCAAGAAATATCTAATCCAAATGAATGTACACAAACAAGATATTTTTCTATTTAATGACATGCTTGTACAGTTTTTTTGCAACATTTAGTCTGCCTTATCATGTATCTCCTTTCTTTGTCTTACTTATTGAATGTTTACTATTTCCTGCAGTTCTATATAACACTCCGTGAGGATCTTGATTATCTTGATGGAAAACACACTGTGAGTCTGTCCCACTAGGCTTCTCTATTGTTACTATTGTGATTGACTTTTAAGTATTTTTGTCTCCATGAAGCTAAAATAGGAGCCGTCTAATTTCATTGGTTCAGGTGTTTGGGCAAGTTGAAGAGGGATTTGATGTCTTGACAAGGATTAATGAAGCCTATGTAGATGAAAAGGGGAGACCATACAAGAATATCCGGTGTGTTTCATGCATGAGAGCTTACTGTTGCTTTTGTCATGATATCTCCACCAATAATTCCTTACTGTTATAATGAACAGAATAAAGCACACGTATGTAATAGATGATCCTTTTGATGATCCCTCTCAACTAGCTGAATTAATTCCCGACAGATCCCCAGAAGGAAAGCCATCTGAGGAGGTAAATTTTGACTTTCTTTTCATATGTCCTGAGGAGTAAAAGTGTACGAGTGTTTCAGAAATCAGCAATCGAGGCCTCCCAAACTTTTCAATGTTGGGTCTATTTTTCAGACAATTCCTTTGTATCAACGCTTTTCTATGCATTTGTTCACCTATTTTGAGTCGATCTCAGTATTTTTTCATCTGCCTATCTAACATGAAGGTTACTCTTTTCCTCTGTTGCTTTGCTTGAGATATAGATAGAAGATGTGCGTCTGGAGGACGACTGGGTTCCAATGGATGAAAAAATGAACCCAGCAGAACTCGAGGAGTCAATACGCGAGAGGGAAGCACATACACATGCAGTTTTACTTGAGACTGTAAGCTTCTCTACTCTTATACTCAACTAGTTTTTCAGAGTTTTTAAGTTTTGAGATCTGAATTTCAACAAATGTTTGACAGATGGGAGACATTCCAGATGCTGAGATTAAGCCCCCTGAAAATGTTCTTTTTGTCTGTAAACTTAACCCAGTAACCCAAGTCAGTAATTCTTCTTGATTAGAAGCTTCATTATTTTGAAGATTCCTTTTTTAATTCTCCTCTTTGCTAATGGGTCAAGGAATGTTACCCTTTCTAAGTATATCCTTCCTTATCGCAGGATGAGGATTTGGATACAATTTTTTCACGTTTTGGAAATGTGTTATCGTAAGTATGTTGGTTTTTTTCTCTTTTATTTTATCAGTCGATTTCTCAATTGCAAATTTAAGACAAATATCATATATGTTCAACTGTCAGATCTGAGATTATTCGTGACTACAAGACTGCGGACAGTTTATGTTATGCTTTTATTGGTGAGTGTAATTCTTTCTAGGAATTTTATTTATTTTTTGTTGCTCATGGACTAAAACATTGGGCCACTGGATCCATGCTTGTTGTGCTCTTCTCAAGTTTTATCTTTTATGTGGTTCTAGGTTTGGTGCTTATTTTATGCATTCTGCTTGTTAAAAGTAGGATTAATGGATAGGTGGTTGAGAAATTTTTTAGGGTTTTGTTCTGAGGGAGAATACGATGACTAAGGAGAATCCTGGAAAGTAAACTCCATTACAGTGAAGTCTGTAAAGTTTCTTTCTCCTTTAAGTGTGTATTCGCTCCATCTCCTGCCATTCAGATTCTGTTTTTGATTTTTTAGAATGGTGTGGATTTTATTTATTTTTTATTTTTGAAAAAGATGTATTAATAAAACAGAAGGAAATTACAAAGTTTGAGGGAGCATTTCCCTTACAACCAGTTATTGTAGGGTAGCTCCCTGCCTAGCAAGTACATCTGCCACCGAATTTGCGGATCTCGGAATGTGGGTCCAACAACAAGAAATAATTGAGGTAATATCTAAAATTTCCTTAAAAGTATCCCAGTGTCTCCACGGAGGAGAAGACACTCTCTCTCACATCCAATCACCACTTTGAATCCCCTTCAACTTGGAGGGGCCCACTGCATCTATCTTTGTAAACATGAAGACCGGAGAGGAGAGCCTGTAACTCAACATTCGTAGAGTCAGAATTACCAAGGGGGCCAGCATACATGAAGAGCTGATTGCCGGAATGATCTGAAATTACTCCGCCATAACCAGAAATACCAGGGTTGCCAAGAGATGAACCATCAAAATTTAGCTTGAGATAACCAGGAGCCGGAGGAGTCCATTCTTGCATGACCGGAGGCTTTTTTCCAATGTGTATCAAAGCCAAGTTTCTCCAATTTTCACGAATGGAGGAACCCAGATAGGGAGAAAATGTTTTCTTTGTTAAAAGCCAAGTAGATATATGACCCACCACTCTGTCCGCAACCCGGTTTACAGATTCACTTTTTGCATCAAATCGTCTTCTATACCGCTCATTCCAAAGCCCCCACGGGATGAAAGTGGAACAGGTAGAGAGCATCATCTTTCCAAGACTCGGCATAGAGGTACCCATGAGTGATTTACTAAAAGTGAGGAGATCCGCTGCCATGCAGAATTGAAGCCCAAACTTACCAAGGATGCTTATCCACACCTTCCAAGAGAAACTGCAGTGCAGTAGAATGTGTCTGGTAGTTTCGTTCTCAGAATTGCAAAATGGACATAAGGGATCAACAGAGGGGTGACCTCTTCTTCTCAATACGTCTGCCGAGAGGATTTTACCTAGACAGCCACTCCACGTGAAGAGTTTTACCTTTGGAGGGGCACATAAACGCCATACGAAATTGATCCCATTCTCCCTCCAAGCCGAATTACTACCGTTTAAAAATTCGTATGCCGATGAGACCGTGAAAGAACCCTTTTTATCCGGCCACCAAACGAGCTTGTCAGCCTCCAAAGGACGGATTTTATGGTGTGGATATTATTAAGAAACAGGAAGATACAATTACAAATATAAATCAGGGGAGCTCTCCTGTGATAAGGGATTGGAGGGAGGCTCCCTTTTTGGTTTGCATATCAGCAAAAGAGTTTGCTGATCGGGGAACATGAGACCAAGCACAAGATAGGTGAGAAGTAATGTTACAAATGTCATGGAAAACAGTCTAGTGTCTCCAAGGTGGCTCCTTGGGCTTTGAGCATCATTCAGTCATCACCTTAGAGTCGCCTTCTACGAGTAGCTGTCCAGAAAAGTGGTCCCAGATGATGATGAGGCCTTGGAGGAGGGCAAATAGTTCAACAGAAGTGGAGTCAGATACTCCCATTGGGTAGGAGATAAGCAGAATTCCATTTGAATTGCGGATGACGTTACTATACCTAGCTAGACCTTAGTTGCCGATGGTACTGTCTTCAAAGTTTAATTTAAGTGTGCCTGTAAGGGGGGCTGCATTCTTCCATGACAGGGTGGCGGGAGGGAGTAGACATCTGAGCTACAAGATGCCCACTTGTGATGGAGGGGCGTCTTAAAAGTGCTGGAATTCTTTCTGGTGAGTATCCAAGAGGACACATGACCCATAATCATTTTTGAGACCTCCTCGGCACTACACAATTTGCAATGAAAGTGCCGATTGTTCATTTCCTTCCAAAGACACCAAGGAGTGAACGCAAGGCAGCAGGAGAAGAATTCTGCCTAGCTTAGATATATTTGTCTGCAACATCAAGCGGCAAGTGGATGGAAGGTCAAGGGGGGTGCACAACTGCAGCCCAATTCCATTGAATTGAAAGACCAGACCTTCGATGCGAAGGGGCATTGAAGGAGGTGATTGACCATTTTCTCGTCAACATTGTAGAGCGGGTAGAGGGGGCAGGGACCGAAGTTGCCTCAGCGCTGGAGGTTGTCTACCATGAGAATTTTGTTGAGGCAAGCAATCCAAAAAAAGACTTTGACCTTTGGTGGGGCAGCTAGCCGCCAGACAAATGTAGCATCATTGGGTTTGGGTACAACATGTCAATTTCGGATGTGAGCATAAGTAGAAGAGACAGAGAAAACGCCACTGGTGTCAGGCATTCAGATCATCTTATCTAGGTTGTGCTAACGAATTTGGACTGACACTAGGTCTTCTATAAGACTACAGACAGTGAGGGTCTCGTCATCATCAAGTCCTCTGGAAATGAAGATTCCAGCCTCCATTAGTTTGCCAAGCTTTGGCAACAGTTGACAAAGTATGCATGGAGATGTTCAATAGAGACTGGTAAGGGCTGGCAAGAGGACCAACTCCACTCCACCAATCGGTCCAGAATCTAGTCTTCAACCCATTGCCAGAGAAATATTTTGTTGCAGCTACAAATTTAGGGAGGAAGAACATGGACCTCCATAGGGGGGAGAGCTTTTGGCGACGACCACCAATAGTCGACCAGCTCTCATCCCATTTCAGCTTTGCTGGAACCATGGGTTTCCACATTGATTTGGGCAGCATTTTGAACTTCAAATCCACTTTAGGAGGAATGGAGTTCATATCTTTGGTAGGCCGAATGCCAAGTCCTCCCAATGCTTTCTGTTGATTTCTAGGACTAACACATAACACAAGAGATCTCAAGGGAAGGAGAGAAGAGAAGAATTCTAGCTCTTAGAGAGAGGAGAGAAGAACTGAAGGGAGAAAAGGAAGAGGAAAAGAAAGAGAGGTGTATGGATGAATTTGAGCCTAGAGGAAGAGGCTTGAATGCTCTACCCCATGTCTTGAGGTTGTATTTATAGTTGTAGGAGGTGCTTACAATGTCTACAATGCTCTTAGGGCTATATACTATAAAAAGAAAAAGACATAAGAGGACATACACCAACTTGCATAATTACAATTTTATGCCATGTCTATGATAGTTCTCCTTATTTACTAGCCACACCATCCCTAAACTTGTGGGTGTACCCCCCCCCCTCTCTAGCTGGTGTTTGTAACTTCACTTTGCAAATAATCTTGGTCAAGAAACTTGTGTGTTTGAAAAAGAAATTTTGATTGCCTTGATTTGATTCATCTTCTTTTTGTTCACATCTTGCTTGTAATCTTCATCTTGTCTATCCCTTACTTGGATATTCTAGCCACATAAAACTTGATTACCACAACACTTTCATTGTTGGTTACCTCTTTCTTATACTTCTTCTTCTACTTCTCCCCCTCAAGTTGGGGATCTCTCTGTTCTTTACCAAGAGACCCAACTTGCACAACATAATGGTGAGAGAAGAAAAATCACTCCTAGCCGAACGAAAAAGTTCCATAGACTAGTTAAAACAATCGTAGTCTAAAACACACTCCGCTTAATTTCAAAGGAAGAAAAAAAGCCCAACTTTAAGGCACAACAAACAAATTACTCACTTTCTAAGGTAGCTCAAACAAAAGACACCTCTTGGGTGAAGAATAAAAATACTCGATTCAAGTTGGATGTTGGGTATACTCTTATACTTTATAGATAGTTGAAGTAATTTTAACAAAAAAATTGAAGAAAGTACTTTGAGGAATTACGGGTGTGAATAAAAAGATAGTAACTCTCATACTTCAAATGGAAGGAGAGGCACGATGCAACTCTTCAATCTTCCAAGTAAAGAGGCGCTTTTAGACCAATAGATGGATAAAAAGTGACCAAGTTTGACTCAAGAGGCAGGATACCAGTATGATATTTGATTCTTCCAATGTGCATATCTCTCTCTAGAAATATCAGATTGAGAAACGGTTTCATTGGGATAAAAAATAGACTCACATAACTTTCTTTTGAGATATATTTCTCAATATAAATCCTCAGTAATGTTAGTACAAACCATTCTAGAAGTTGAGGCTTTTTGCTGCTACACGAAACTTTTCTGCTATTTGACCTTTGATGCTTCAGATATCGTTTTTCTTTCTAGAAAATTCTGATTTCAACGATTCTTTTTTAGTTAAAAATTAGACTCAAGGATCTTTCCAACAGTATATAATTTTCTATTGGAAACATACGGTAAGAGAGTAAAACATCTAATGAAAAATGAATTGGGAAAGAAAAACTTAAGGAAAAACGAGAAACTCCTCTTTTTTTTTTCTTCTTCCTCCCTTTCTTCTCCATCTTCTTCTCCTTTTCCATCTTAGATCTTTGCCCGCTCTCATACCGATTTGATTTCTAGGGCCAATACATAAACACAAGAGATCTCAAGGGAAGGAAAGGAGAGTATTCCATCTCTTGAGGAGAGAAGAAACCAAGGGGGAGAAGGAAGAGGAAAAGAGAGATAGGTGTACGGACGAATTTGAGCCAAGAGGAAGAGGCTTGAATGCTCTACCCCATGCCTTGAGGTTGTATTTATAGTTGTAGGAAGGTACTTATAATGACTATAATGCCCTTAGGGCTACATGCTATAAAAGGAAAAAGACATAAGAGGACATACACCGGCTTGCATAATTATAATTCTATGTTATCTCTATGAAAGTTCTCCTTATTTACTAGTCGTACCATCCCTACTCACGTGGGTGTCTCTTAACATTTTTAGCTTGCAAACTTCTGACCGGTTGACTAGATGGTTGTTGAATTCACCACTTGGTCCCCTCCTGAGAAATCGCTTCTTCATGGTCTTAATTTGGTAACAGATGGAAGTCGGCTAGGGGATTAACGATAGAAAATATTTCGGAGTTCCGGCTAGGCACGATTTCAGGAGCACGAGTCATCCAACTATGGATAGGAGTCTTCCCTGTCAAGTAGCAAGTCGCCTTTCGAGCTTTTGATCACCGGCCCCCAAACGTTTTTGTGTGGTCGATTGTTAAGCAAGGCGAGCTCCCAGGTATGAGGTTGGCACAATAGAAAGAGTGCATCCTAGATAGGCGGCCATGGAGTAGAGGTCATCGACATTGGTGTTATATCCCATTATTGTTGTTTTTTACCAATTCACTTTCTGCCCTGAGGATAATTCAAAGAGGCCGAGGGAAGCTTTTATTTTTCTGATTTGGTCAAAAGAGCCTTCCCCGAAGCAAATGGTGCCATATGTGAATTGGAGCAAAGCGATGTCGAGGTCATGCTGGCTGGATATCGGACTAAGCCACCTTATTCTCTTAGCCAAGCAGACCATGGACGATAAGTATTCGGCAACCAAGTTGAAGAGGAACGAGGAGAGGGGATCCCCTACTAGATATCCTAGGAGCCATGAAAGTAACCACAAGACTGTGTCGTTGAGTATGGAATAGGAAGTCGATGAGATGCAGCTTCATATCCCGAACCGCCAGCGGTTGCCGAATCCATGCGCACGAGGAGATCATCGATCAACTGTCAATAGACTCCCTCTAAGGCATTCTCAAGATCAAGTTTGAGGGCGATTCTGGGGAGTCTGGAGCACTTGAAGTGGTCAAGCAAGATCTGCTATGGCTGAGTCCAATATATTTTGCCCCTTCATGAAGGCACACTGTCCTTGATAGATGATCATAGGCAGGACAGATTTGACTCTTTTTTTTTTTTTTTTAAGAAGAAGATGTATTATTAAAACGAAAGAGAATTACAAAATTTGAGGGAGCATGTCCCTTACAACCAGTGATTGTAGGGTAGATCCTTGCCTGGCAAGCACATCAGCCGCCGAATTTGCGGATCTCGGAATGTGAGACCAAATACAAGGAATAATTGAGGTAATATCTAAAATTTCTTTAAATGTATCCCAATGCCTTCATGGAGGAGAAGATGTGTTCTCACACCAACCTATCACCACTTTGGAGTCACCTTCAATGTGGAGAGGTCCCCTACATTTATCTCTGAAGATACGAAGACCGGAGAGGAGACCATGCAATTCAGCAGACGTAGAGTCTGATATACCAAGGGGTCCGGCATAAGTGAAGAGCTGATTACCAGAATGATTTGAAATAACTCCTCCGAAACCAGAAATACCAGGGTTGCCAAGAGACGATCCGTCAAAATTTAACTTTAGGAAACCAGGATCAGGAGGAGACCATTCTTTCATAACCGGAGGCTTTTTCCCAATGTGCATCAATGCCAAGTTTCTCCAATTTTCATGAATGGAGGAACCCAAATATGGAGAGAAAGCTTTCTTGGTTAATAGCCAAGTTGATATTTGCCCAACCACTCTGTCCGCAACTCGGTCAAAAGATTCACTTTTAGCATCAAAGCGTCTTCTATTTCGCTCATTCCAAAGACCCCACGGGATAAAACTAGCACATGCAGAGAGCATCATCTTTCCAAGACTCGGCATAGGGGTACCCATGAGAGATTTATTGAACGAAAGCAGATCAGCCCCCATGCAGAACTGAAAACCAAACTTTCCAAGAATGTTGATCCACACCTTCCAAGAAAAGCTACAATGGAGAAGAATATGGCTAGTAGTTTCATTTTCAGAGTTGCAGAGTGGACATATGGGATCCACTGAGGGATGACCTCTTCTTCTCAATATGGCTGCCGAGAGAATTTTACCTTGACAGGCACTCCACATGAAGAACTTTACCTTTGGAGGGGCACATAAATGCCATACAAATTTGATTTCCTTCACCCTCCAAGCCGAGTTACCGCTGTTTAAAAAGCCATATGCTGATGAAACCGTGAAGGAGCCCTTTTTGTCTGGCCACCAAATGAGCTTGTCAGCCTCCAATGGACGAATTTTAAATGAAGCAACAAGGTCCATTAATCGACTGGCCTCCAGAGCCTCACTATCCGAGAGACCTCTTCTAAGATGTATATTCATATCCCCCCCCTCAAAAGATTCTTACTGATATCTCTCTACGAGTGGTGAGAAGATAAAGACTCCTGAATGCAACCTGCAGGGGTACTTGCCCAATCCACAGATCATCCCAAAACTTGAGCGAGCTACCATTGCCTGCATAGAATCTGCTAGCCGAATGGAATTTAGGAAGCAGAAGATATAATGCCCTCCATATTGGGGAGAGGGCTCTACGATTCCCACCAGACATCCACCAGTGAGGGTCCCCACCCACCTTTGTGAGAACCATTTCCTTCCAGAGATTTGAGGAGTGAGTATTAAATTTCCATAGCCATTTGAGCAACAAGGCTTGATTCATTTCTCTAGTTTTCCGGATTCCCAGGCCACCCATATTCTTTGGCATGCATACTTCATCCCAGCTAACCAAATGGTACTTGAATGCATCGCTCGATCCTCTCCATAGGAAATGCCTTTTTAGCGTATCCAGAATCTTACAAATTGCAACAGGGCAAGACATGAAAGATAGGGCATAATTGGGAATACCGGCTATGCAGGACTTGAGAAGGATGAGTCTCCCCGCTTTACTAAGAAGACATCCCTTCCATGATGCCAGGCGAGATTCCATTTTTTCCACCACCGGATTCCAAAGCCTCTTGCAAATACGACCATTGAAAAGAGGCAAACCAAGATATGTTCCAGGTAAGTGACTTATTGTGCAGCCAAATATACTTGCCATCTCACTGAGTAGTTCAGGGTTAACATTGAAGCCCATTAAAGAAGTCTTTCCCCAATTTACTTTTTGACCAGAGGCTACCTCAAAAAGACCCAAAACAGCTTTAATCTTTCGAGCACAATCAATGGTGCCGACTCCGAAAATTATGGTATCATCTGCATACTGAAGAATGGGAATATTATAAGCTGAACTGGAGCTAGTAGGGGGGAGCCACCCAAGATTACCTGCCGAGTAGAACATAGCAGATAGAAATTCACCAATCATATTGAATATGAGCGGGGATAGGAGATCTCCTTGTCTAATACCTCTAGTCCCTTTGAAATAACCACATACGGAGCCATTGATGAGGAGCGAGTATGAAGCCGAGCCCACACAACTTCTTATCCAGAATCTCCATCTAGTGCCAAAACCCATCTTATCCATGATCTTATCTAACAGGATCCAATTAACTCTGTCAAAAGCCTTTTCAAGATCTAATTTTAGGGCAATTCTAGGATCCTTGTTGCGCTGAAAATGATCAATAAGTTCGTGAGCAGCCATAGTAGAGTCAAGAATCTCCCTTCCCTTCAAAAAAGCCCCTTGCCCTTTGTGAATAACCGATGGAAGGAGAGCTTTGAGACGGTGCGCCAAGATTCTGGCAATTATCTTATAAGCACTAGAGATGAGACTGATAGGCCTGAAATCTTCTGGTTTCTCCACACTTTGCTTCTTCGGGACCAATGCAATAAAAGAAGCACCAATACTATGGAACGTGATCCCATTATTGTAAAATCCATTAACCATGGCAATGATATCCCCCTTGAGATGAGGCCAAAACCTTTTTAAGAAAACCCCGTTGAAGCCATCAGGGCCTGGTGCCCTATCACCCTCCATGCCTAATACAGCACGTTCGACCTCTCCCAATGAAAATGGCAACTCCAGAAAAGAGGCAACTGCTGGAGAAAGGCGAGAGAACCTGATATTCTGAAGCTTCGGTCTATAATAACATTCCTCCGAATATAAATCTGTGAAAAACTTGATTAACACATTAGTGATCGAGGTCCTACACGATGTTACCTCATTATTAATGCATAAAGAGGTAATACGGTTGGACCTCCGCTTAGCCGAAGCTACTGCATGAAATTTTTTTGTGTTGGCATCTCCCTCCTTAAGCCATTTAAATCTGGCACGCTGTTTCCAACGGACCTTCTCTTGGTGGAGAAGTAAATTAAGTTTCGAATTTAGAGAGATTCGGGTAGAGAACTCCGCTGGAGATAAATACCTCTGCTCCTCCGCCAAGTCAAAGTCCGCAATTTGGGAGATAATGGAAGACTTCTCAGTAGCCAGAGAAATGCGATGCTCTGTGGCCCACTCTTTAATTTTCTTTTTTATAAACCGAAGCTTTAGAGGAAAAGCCCACTCCCGCCTGCCCATGTTTGGACCCTCGGCCCACCATTCATTAATACAAGCTTCAAAATTTTTGGTAGATAACCATGAATTCTCAAACTGGAAAGGAGAGGGTCCCCATTTCTCAAAAGAAGTGGTCAACATGATTGGCCAATGATCTGATCCCGCCTTATTCAGAACCCGACCGGAGACATTCCCAAAAGTTGCAGCCACTCAGGACAGATTTGACTCTGTGAGCAAGGAGCCAGGCATTGAATTTGTAGGGGTTGGAGATGAGGCTGATTGGCTGGACGTCTTGGGGGTGCTCCACGTTGGCCTTTTTGGGAATGAGGGCAATGAAAGACGCCCCCATGGCCCAATATGTGATGCCATTTTGGTGGACGTTGTGGACCATTGTTATGAGATCTTTGAGAATTAGCCAGCAACTTCTATAGAATTCTCTATTGTAACCATCAGGTTCGAGAGCATGATCAAGAGGCATTCCAAGAGAGATTGCTTCAATCTCTTAAGGGGAGATGGGCAATTCTGGTGCAAGGGGTTATGAGCCTCGACCGGTTGACGCACTCTTCCTAGTATAAGTCTGTGAAGAAACTAACAATAACGTTAGTAATGGAGGCTCTATCCAAGGTTACTTCCTTGTTGATGTACAATAAAGTAAATTGGTTAATCCTCCTTCTAGTCAAGGTAACTGAGTGGAAGAACATTATGTTTCCTTCTCCCTCTACCAGCCACTTGAAGCAGGTGCATTGTTTCCGTTGGATACACTCACTAAGAGAAATTGATTGAAATTTGAAAAAGAAAGATATGTGAGTAGAGAATTCGGTGTATGGCACCTTTGTTATTCGCTATTGTTGAGATTGGCAATCTGAGTTAGAAGGGAGAGCTTTTTAGCATGGTTAGCAAATCGGCATTCCAAGGACCAGGCTTTGAGATTGGTCTTAAGGAGTTTGAGTTTGAGAGGAAAGGTCCAACCAATGTTGTCCAAGGTATTGAGGCCAGTCCACTAGCCTGAGAGGAGAGAGTTGAAGTTTTCTTCCTTGAGCCTGCAGTTTTCAAACTGGAATGGTCTGTTCCCCCAGTAACCAAATTTTTGTCTAATTGAATTGGCCTGTGGTCATAATTAGCTCTATTGAGAACCTTTCCAGATTGTTCCTACCATTCAGATTTTGTTGGTTTCTCTAACTACTAAGAACTCATGTAACATTAACTTCACGAGATTTATGTGTGGTTGAGATGAAAGTTACACATTTTAACATTAAATTCTAGCCATGTCAATACTGGTTTGAACAACCGCTGACATCTCCAACAATAGTTGATCCTTGTTATGCTGCCAACTTTTTTACTTATTTGTGTATTGTATAGAAAATTCTCTTAAATATATAGTAAACCATCTGCCAACTACTGCAAGTAGTGAAAAACAAAAAAAGATCACGTCTTGCTTAACAACTATTCTTTTCTTTTTGAAATAGCATTTATACATTTCTTTTAATTTATTTCATATTGCCATTCAGAAAATAATTTGTTAGTGTTACTTGAGAATGGATTCTTACTTTTGTTTTGACAGAGTTTGAAACAAATGAGTCTTGCGAACAAGCTTATTACAAGGTATTTTGACAATCTTCATTGTATGTAATATGTTTTAATTTTTCCATCTACTTTTACCATCTAAAAGATGTGATTGGAACTTGGACATTTTAGGGCTTGAGTAAGTGCCATGTTGCATTTAGGTGCCTATCTATCATCTTGATGGTTAAAAAAATGATCCAGTGGCTTCCTCATTTGTCTGGCAAGCATGACTTTACATGACCTGTTGTTCAAATTTGTCCCTATAGCAGCCACCTGTTTTCCATTGTGTCCAACTTGCAATGTGTTTGTTATTCTTTTAAGCATGGAAATCTTTTTGTTGGAAAATAAAGTACAAATAAGAAAATTATTTTTACGTACAATAATATTATATATGTAACTGTTGTATCATTTCAGTCATTCATCTTCAATAATGTTTAAATATGTTAAATCTATCCTTCATGTTGTTGCTGATTTTTAGGGTGGTATTAATTATGGATTTTTATGCTATCACACTTAAGGGATCTAGTATTTTGTTCATTTACAGTGGGTTTGGTGGCCAGGCTAACTTTGGTGTACCCAGTGTTGGATGCTTGACATAGAAATCTGAGTAAAGTGACACGCATATTTGTCCATCATCAAAATATATATTAGCCTCAACATTTCGAAGAAATATTTACCTGGAAAGTTAAACTATGGATGAGATTTCATTTTTTCCTTTGGACTGATTTTTTTATTTATTGTGCTGGCAAAAATACTCAAAGTTGTATTCTGCATTTCTTATTTTAGTTTTTTCTTTAAAGGATTGTAGAGTAGTGAGATATAAGCTGAGTAGTGGATATAGTCAAAATTGTATTGTGCACAAATTTTAAATCCTGAATTACACAACAGATGGATAATGCATTGATTGATGACCGAAGGATACATGTGGATTTTAGTCAAAGTGTTGCTAAATTGTGGTCTTCATACAGACGTGCTGGAAGGGGTCAAACTGGTAAAGGTAGAATTCACATCTAAATCTTGCATGACTAGCTTAGGTGCTTTCAAGTCATTTATATGGCCATTCACCAACAGGGTCGTTGTTCTGGACCCAAAGCTTGAAAGATTTGACCGTGGATCAAGTATCCTTATTGTTTATTGCTATTAAATTGACAGCCTCACCCACTGGGTAGACGGTTTCTTAACAGTCAATGCAGTTTCTGCTAGGTGGGTGTTTGAAAGGTTGACTGTAGGCCTTTTAGTCTGTAACTTGCATCAACCATCTGGGACATTTTTGGTGGCCATTATGTAGTGGTGTCATCAACTGGTGGATCTGGGTTAGCCTGGGAATCTTCGTGGGTTATAGAAAATTTAATTTGTTCATGGCATTTGTTTTTGCAATTATTGTTCTTTTAGATATTTGAGAGCATAATACCAGCTGTGGGAATCAAATCATATTTTTTATTATTTTTTTTGTGACAGAGCGAGGTTGTTTTAAATGTGGTGAACTAGGACACGTTGCTAAAGACTGTGAAGAGAACTCTAATGGCAGAGGGCAATCCTCAAAATACATTTTGAAGGATGAGAATAGACAGCATGGTGGCAGTAATCAAAGGTGACAAACTGTTCAAAGATGAAAATCTCTTTCTCTCTCTCTCTCTCTCTCTCTCTCTCTCATATTTAAAAACTGATTTGCAGTTACGAAATGGTATTTGATGAAGATAATTTGGAAAACTCCAAAAGCAAGCCAAGTGAAAAACATGAAAATGTGCTAGAAGATGACAAAAGAAAATCAAACAAGGATTACCGAGTTCCCGAACATCGGCAGCACAGAGGCCATGAACAGAGAGGTTCAGCAAGCGATGGTGGCAAGCAAAGTGATAGAAGTCGGAGATACAGGGAGGAAGAGAGGATTGGAGAACATAAAAAAATTGAACAAAAAGAGCAGACTACCAAACATGAACATCAGAAGCGAGAATACGATTTTGATCGAGATGTTGGAAGGAGAAAGACTGGGCATGAGGACAGAAATAGGAAGTACATGGAGGAAGGGAGGAGAACAGATTACAGAGAAGATGATAAAAGGCAAGAAAGTGGTGGCTCTTACAAGAGGGATGAGAGAGGCTACCGGAAGAGAAGCATGGATGACAAAGATCACCAAAGTATGCATGGCAGTGAAAATGGAAAAGGGAGCAGAAAACGTGATGACAGCGGGGATTTCCACAGGAGGGATGACAGTGATTACAGCAAGAGAATAGACAACGACGATCGTTACTACAGGAGGCATGAAAGAGATGACAGAAGAAGAGAAGACCACGATTGTTCTCGCAGGAGGTGACACATCGCAAATGTGCAAAGAACACAGAATGGCATCCTTACACAACACATTGACCAGAGTTTTTACCCGACTCGAAAGTTTTTATGGTGCAGGGATAACACTGACTATTTATGTTTCTAGTGATCTGTTTGAGGCACCAGGATTTTTATGCCTTTATCTACTCCCAGAGACCTACAACTATCGGCTAGTGTATGCAAATGGTGACTGGATGACAATTAGCAGATTTTTTTTATTAGATGGAAAGTCTGATAGCCTTTTTTTCTTCCGATTGCTTCGTGATTTTGAACTTTCCGGTCTACTCCATGCATCAATTGTCTTTCTTCTCATTAGCATCCACCAGGTGCAGATAAGTCTAGTCACAAGATTGGATAAAAATGAATGAAATTAGTGAGCAAGTGAAGTATCACTGGCACCCTATTGTCTTCAACAGTGCATACATAAAACTCAACTTTTACGTGGTATTAGAGTAAAATGTCTATCTATCAATTTTGCACCATCGTTCCTATTTCAGATCTACTTTTTTTTTTTATATGGATTCAAACACATTTCTTTAGTTTATACCATAATTATGTTATCCATATTTCAGACCCTTAGGTATCAGGTTAGACAGCTTCAATTAACCATGTTTTTCACTAAACTAAAAACTGTAATCTTTTGGTTACATATGCATACTTCTTGTTCTTGTTTTGATACAAAATGGAGCTCCCAAAGTACACTTGAATAGGAATGATACAATATGTTCCAATTTCCTTACACCAGGAAGTTCTCCACCACCAAAATATTCTGATTCATTTAATGGTTTACTTGATGCGATGGGTCGGTATGAACTTGCTGTGCGTCACACATCTCGTACCAAAAGCTGTAAAACTCTTATATCAGGAAATTCTTCTCCACCAGGAATTCTGATTCATTGAACGGTTTACTTGTTGTGAAGATTCATTATAAACCTGCTGCTGTGTGTCTCGCATATCCCTGAACATGGAGAAAAAGGAGACATGGCTTTCTGGGGTGCCTCCTAGGATTCCCAAAAGTAAAGAACTGAATGGGTTTAGTGAATTTGAGTTGGGAGAGATGCCTGGTTGCGGTGAATCAGACTGGGGGAACTGGAGCGGCCTGCCTGCTGTATCTGGGTTATCTGTGACCATTTGTTCTCGAGGACTAGAGCTTCCTGGGCCATCGACAATGGGATCAGGTTGGTCACTGGCCAAATTGAAATCAGTTGCAGGTCCAGTGCTGGAGGCATCGTTAGCAGGTATCGTGTTCCTCATGTTCAGCCTTGCAATGTGCAATGTCGATGTGAGAATAGAGGATGTTATATGAATGCCAGGCTGCTGCCGATTCCACATGAATCTCTCCAAGGCCGGAACCTGATTACAACGATAATCAAGCAATCAGTTGATAGTAATAGTTGCACATATCGAAACAGACTGAATATTTTGTTGGGTAGGCAGCTAACTAAGCAACCCAATTCAAATAAATGGAGATCAGGTTACACATCCTAGGTCCAGTTTAGATGCCCTAAAAAAGCAAAGCACAAAATTAAGAAGGAATGGCTGGGATCCGCATCAGACAATCATAATGTTTAAACTGAACAACTAATATCTAAGCTAATTTAGTTGCTTATTATCTTTTCATTTAGAGCTCTGTTATAAAACCCGGACCAGACCAGCTGGTTGAACCAGGTTCAACTAAACTGGTCCCATGCCCAGGTTATGGGTCTGTAAGACCAGGAGAGAGTGGAAAAGCTGGCTGATTCGGCTGGGTTTGCCGGTTAAACTGGAGACATGAGTGACTTGGCTGGTCAGCTGGGTCGCAATCACATGAAGGGGGAAAATTCCTCCCGACACAATGCAACTGGGGGAAGGGGGAATTGAAAGGGTTGGTATTTATAACATTGATCTAGTACAAACAACCATAGAATTTTTATAACAAAGCCTCTTCTGGAGAACCCCCAATCTTCCAAGAAAAAGTATTAATATAAAATGACATCTATCCAGTAAGTACTGTAATGCTTTAAAACTAATGAAAAATCAGAAGCTCAAAATAGATATTACAGGTTATTAGGTACTGCTAAGTTGACCAAGAAACTTGTTAGGCAAACTTCACTATGTTTTATACTCTAAATCATATGTAAATATTAGAAGAATGCATGAATGCTTTTCAGGAGTTATAACTTTTAAGAACAAGACCATACAAATGAACATACAGCAGGATCCATATGTGATAGAAAATAATCACCTCAAAGTGGTTCCAGAAATAAAGGATCAAATGATACATGAAAGCTGCAGTTGTGGCAAAAGCCAAATATGAAAAACCTGAGAAAGTGACGATGGAAAGACAGACAGAAATTAGCCAAGATGCGGTGGAAAAATGACAAACCGAATGCATGTTAGAAAGACTAACAAAAAATTAATAAATGAATCCAGGATTTCCAGCTTAAGAGACAACTAAATGGTTGGACACGCCAATATCATCGGCAAATTCCATGAAATCATTCCTAGAAGGACTTCTCCAGATCAGTGCATTTTATAGTGTCAAGATAAAATGAAAGAGCACCATTATTTTGGTTCACGCTGTAAAGAGAAAGATGAAACTCTGAGATTAGAAGAGAGGAGTCGTACCATAAGGGTAAGAAAAGAAGTAAATGTGAAACACCAAGAAATATAGCAAGAAGAATCGAGGAAAGAACTGTATTGACAATGGGGTCCGGACACTGCAAAACCCGTAAGTCATAAAAGTATTAGATACCAATAATTGCATGGAAATGGAAGAGAGAGTGTGTGTGTGTCAGAGAGAGAGAGAGAGAGAGAGAGAACCTAATCAACGTAAATAGCTCGCATAACCAGACAAGAATTAAGACCATGAAAGCTAGCAGCTGGTCGTCATAAAACTCAAACAGAAAAAACAGGGTTCCAATCATAATCTGCATCAAAGCAGCTCACTTCCTTAGTAATAAAATAAAAATAAAAATAAAAATGAAACAGTCAATTATATATCCCCCAAGCAACATATTCTTTCCAATTGGCTGCAATATTAGTTGAGGCAAGAAGAGTAACTAACAGGCACAAAGACAAGCGACTCAATCACGTGCACAAAAACTAACTGAAATGTGGGAAGCCGATGTCGAGCATGGTGCTGTAGCTGCACTGCAATAGTTTTAAATTTAAAAAATTCATTCATGCTTTCAATAAATAACCATATAAAGAACAAATGAAAGGCCAAATAATACTACTGACCTGTAAACTTCAGCATACGTGACTGTGTCTCCCTCAAAGTGAAGGAGACTGACATAGTTGTGGTGAAAAAAACGAACAATGACATGATAAGCACGCCACACTTGGTCACAAGGTAACCTACAGGATCAATGAACTAAGTTTTAATCCACAAATTAAGTATTCCAGCTTTAGGTTCATGATTTCAGGAAAAGAGAGAAGAGAAAGTGAATCTTGTTGATTGTTGCTAACTGAAAGCAAAGACAATTTATTACAGAAGCAAGCAAGAGGAGTCTACGTCCAAGTGGCTTTGAGTACCCAACAGTTACCTTATACAAATATGCAATAAATTCTAAAATATCTAGTCACCTTATTTTCACTTTATAATACATATCATAGAAGCTCTAACACAGCCTTCCCTATCATGACATCAGAACAACTCATCTATTTGTCAGGAAATGGCCCAAGGATATGGCCCAACATACCTTCAAAGCCTTTAGAACCTTCCGCTGGTTCATATGCATAACTAAGATCATATATCTTCTCCCTTCTCTGAAAGTTATACAAGTATCCTGCATGGTGTCTCAAGTATGTATATAAATGAGCCAAAAGTAAAACCACCTAATACAATGATCTGGACGTCATCAAATGAATCAAACACAAGAGCAAGAAATGTGCATATTGGCAAATCTCTCTGTATGTATAGAAATGATATTTTTTCTCATCATGTATGGCCAGAAGAAACACGTTTAAAGAGTAATAAAAACCTAAATCTCATCCTTTGCCCAAAACAATAAAAAATAAAATCCCACTGGTCTTTCAGAGTGTCGAACCTGAGATATCCCCAAGAGAGTTTACATAAAAATATCAAATCCATCCATCTAAACTGAGGGGCAAAATGGGATTGATTCACTCTAGAAAATAAAGGTCACCAACAGAATCTAGAAATAATTTTTTCTTTTTGAAAGTGTTTTTAACATAGAATTCACCACATAAGGAGAGTGAGAGATCCAACATCTCATTTTTGAGTGCAAATAATGAATCACTTCAATAAAATATAAGAGTAAGTACTAGAGCAATATTCCACCTTAGAGGCCTAGGCAGAAAAATTGGTTATAAAGTTAAATTGCTCAATTAATCTGTCGTTCTTTTGTCTTAGAATGGACTAACACCAAATAATCTTAGCTCCCAATCCAAGTTTTGAATCTTTTTAGCTCTCAAGTTGCACCATCAATTGTCCTGGGTTTTATAAGGTGCCAATCAGAGAGTGACAAGACATCTTTCACATGCTTCGACATGTGGATGGTACACTGTGCATGATGATAACCATTAGGGAGATGGCATTCATGTTGTGCACTAGCAAACTAAAGCATCAATGAGCAAACTGAAGCATTCACACTTCAGTCCCACGTTTCATGTAGTAAATGATTTCACAATGCAAACATGGTTTTCACACAATTGTCTACCGCAGCATTTACAATGGTCCATTGGATTGTCAAGGTAAAGACCCAAGTACATACTTTGGTCCTGCATTTCATGCTTAGGCCACAAAATCGAGGTTGATCATGTCGCTGGTACATATAGCATAGCAGCAGTATGTATTGGATTTTGGGCTGCCCGATACACACCCTGTATAAGCCAATACAGGCCAATACAAGGGGATTTATTAGCTGACACATATCGGATTTTGAGGTCTCTGATGCATATCGGGAATTGGATACACCCATGACTGCACAGGATTCATGCTACAATCACCAAAGCATTCACACAGTAGTCCAAAAAAGTGCTCACATTACGGTTCCAGTTTTTTGAATGTTGATTACACAAGCACATTCACCCTTACCCTTGGTAAGACTTGAAACCACAAAGGCACTCTAGAAACCATCCTTACCATTGCATCTCACATGCCACATGCTTGTTCCTTGTGGAGTATGCAAGGAGTGACATGTAGCTCCCTGATTTGCACACATATGGTCTGAAACCCAACCAATGCAAGAGGGGCCAATCCTGTCATATCCAAGGGAATGCCTAGGGTGGACAAATTACATCAAGAGCTCAAAATATAAGTCTTCTAGCCATTTAGATACCTTCCTCTTATACTAGTTATTTTCCTGTTTTTACTTCAATTAAAAAATCCAGCCTATATGTATGCACAACATCATTGACAAACTATATTTCTTTTGAATATGATACAGAATAATGAAAGTGACCTTAATTCTAAAACTAAAACCACCCTTCTAGTAAGTGGGTACGCATGTTGCCTCTCAGTAGTGCAAATTATTCTGTTCTTTCTTTCAACTAAACACACATTTTAGTTTATCTAAATGAAAAAGTCAAGCAGTCATCAAGAAAATTTAAAGGGCACATAGAATGTCATACCTAAAAATTCTTACCTTGACCAGAAAAGTTCAACAGACTATTCATCAAAATAGTATCATAACCAATTAGACCATTTATGAGAAGTTGCTGCCACCTGCACAACAAATCTAACGTATCATCTTATATGAAAGATGAATGCTTCAATCCAAGAAAAGACTCTGTGCCACTATGTGACTTGACCTGTTGCCAAAGCAGGAATGTTGAGATGAGATGGTGATGTTTATCGTTCGTACATTATGCAGAGATTTTGCATCTTCCGAAAGCAAAAAATAACCCTGGTCAAAATATATAACACGCACATAAACTTCTTCTACAAGGTTCATTGTCAAGAGGAAAACTTCATCAAGAATGCATTTATCTGTTGGGTATGGTAGTGAAAAACTTCAAAGAAACTGCTTGTGTTGTTTCACTCTCTGAAGGCACAGACTATTCATTCCTCTCCAGAACAAAATTCATTTAAACAGAATTCTTAAAGGAAAGTATTACCTTCTCAACTGCGTACAGATATGTTGGTTCAAATGCTTTGCTTCTGTTCTCAAGCCACTGAACTGCAGGCAAAAAAATAGTTCATTTTACTTTTTCAAATTGGTGAACCTTAATAAAAAAAAGAGATGCGGGGATCAAGCACCTTTACAGCACTATGAAAGGTGCAAACCATAAACTACAAAAGAAGACCGTACTGTACCTATAAATGATCCACTGCCTTCCAAATGGTTAATATCTGATGACTTTGAATTATCCAGACGCATATCAGATCCTGCAGTATTCTGCAGTACAAAATACAGCTTAAAGACCCAGCAAGTACAAGTTTATAATACTCAAACTTCGCGAGATCTACAAACACATAATTATCATTTTTCTAATCCTCGTAAATTAAGAACTTGGACAATATAATTAAAATTCCATTTTCATAATTCAGACTTCCTAAGAAACGCTTTTTTCCCTTCCCAATTATCTTGCATTCTGAGAACTTATATCACAGAAAGAGGCTTACCCCAAGATGCATAATTTTTACCTTATGTAATTAAAACAAATTATGTAACTATATATACTTAAAATACTTCTCTCACCAGATGGCATATTCCAGTAAAGAGAACAATCATTGCAAACACAACTTATATCACTTTTGGCTACCCTTACTGTTATTGGCAAGGCGATATTCATCATTTGGTGTTGCCGCACCAAATGTGCACATTAGATGCTGAAACATGTTTAGGGAAGTCCATCATGCCTGCCTAATCTTTAAAGCAATTCCATATGCCATAACCTATGGGTTTTAATTCAAGGATAAATCTTCTTGAGCTTTAATACGGGAGCTTCCAAGAATATGCAGTGCTTAATGATTTAACAGATGTTAAACTCAAGTATTTGAAGCTACATTAAAGGGAAATTTAAAATTATTTGTTAATAAAACAAAAATCTGTATACATAAATGAACAATGGCTAATACAAAATTGAGCGATAAAATTATCTGCAAGCAGATAGAGAAAGGGAGGGAAAGAGACAGAGAAGTAAAGACATTTTTCTCAAGGTGCTCACCCATAAACGTTTAAAACTCAATGAGATCTGTATTGCTTTTTGACAAAGAGAAGAAAAAAGCTTCTGACATTTCCTGTAGAAGTGAACAACTGCTGCTCTAAATGCACCTTTCACAGACAAGGGAAGACTCACTTGCGATATTTCTGTGTCGCTCCTACTTTCTGGTCCATTCACAATTTCCTTACTCTCAGCTGAGTTTTCTACTGAAGGATCAGCAAGTTCTCTATCATTCTTCCATGATTTGTGCACTTTGCTCCTCCTTGAACCTGAAACTATCCAATTTAACCAATATTTAGCTGCCAAAAATGACATCCCATCTCCTTCCAGCTCCAATACTTTCAAACTTGCACTTGAGCTTTTCCGCTGAGGAACATTCTCAAAGTCACTGTCAAATGGGTTCTGCAACCAGAGTCCACCACTACTAATCTGCAAGAAATAATAAATTTGTGTCAGGGAGAAGAAGGGAGAAAAAATAGAAAAGAGCAAACCAAGCTTTCAGGGAGTTAATTGATACTCTCATACGAAGAATCAAACCCAATACTCTATTTTTTCATTCTTTTGAGTAGGTGGTTGGACTTGAGTCCAGAAAGCATCAGTGTGCTTTCTGATCAATTAACATTAGTTTAAGGAGATAGCATGCATGAAGAACGTAGAAGTTGAACATAATGAAGTACGAAGAAGAGAAAAAAGAGAGAATAAGAGGAAGAGAGACAGAGAGAGACAGAGAGTGACAGAGAGAGAGACAGAGAGAAGATTTTATCGGCAGACGTTCTTAGAAGAAGAGGTCATCCCTCAGTTGACCCCCTTTGCCCATTCTGCAATTCTGAAGATGAAACCACAAGTCACATCCTTCTCCAATGCAGATTCTCTTGGAGGGTGTGGACTCTCATTCTTAGTAAGTTTGGGCTACAATTTTGCATGGCGGCTGATCTTCTCTCGTTTAGTAAGTTGCTCATTGGTACCCCTCTGCCTGGTCTTGGTAAGATGATGCTCTCTGCTTGCGTTAGTTTCATTCCGTGGGGACTTTGGAATGAGCGCAATAGAAAACGTTTTGATGCAAAATGTGAATTTGCAGATCGGGTAGCGGCTCGAGTGGTAGGGCTTATATCTACTTGGCTTCTGACTAAGAAAGCCTTCTCTTCCTTTTTGGGAACCCCTATTCGTGAAAAATGGAGAAATATGGCTATGATGCATTCTGGGACAAAGATCCCGGTTTTGCAAGAATGGACTCCTCCTGCTCCCGAACACCTTAAGTTAAATTTTGACGGCTCATCTCTTGGTAATCCAGGGATTTCGGGTTTCGGAGGAGTCATTTCAGACAATTCCGGCAATCAGCTCTTCTCTTATGCCGGCCCTTTGGGCATATCTGACTCTACGTCTGCTGAGTTACATGGCCTCCTCTCCGATCTCCGCGTCTTCAGGGATAATTGCAGCGGGCCTCTTCATATCGAAGGTGACTCAAAAGTGGTTATCGGTTGGTGTGAGAATGCTTCTCCTCCCCCGTGGCGGCATTGGGATACCTTTCAGGAAATTTTAGAGATTACCTCAATTGTTTCTTGTATTTGGACTCACATTCCGAGATCCGCTAATTTGGCAGCAGATATGCTTGCTAGGCAGGGAGCTAACCTACAATCGCTGGTTGTAAGGGATATGCTCCCCCAAATTTTTTAAATTTTGTTCTCTCTCGTTTTATATCATTTTCAAAAAAAAAAAAAAAGTTGCTTGATGTGAGCAGCAGTCGTTAGGGGGAAAAGTTGACCCCCCGCCGCCCCCCCCCCTAAACCTTTTTGTTAAATTACTAAAAATATTACATGAATAATCCAAGATAGAGTTCACTTCTACACACCCTATAACTCAATAATAACAACTCAGATTTAAGTAAAAAAAACTGAACCTAATAAGCACATAAAGACCACATCTATGACGGGTAACATCTAGTTAAAATGACCAATATGCCCCTATATAATTTAACAAAGAATGAAAAGGATCCTATATATGAGACTACACAAGTCAAGAGCTGCTTTCAAACAATCCAAGCTACATAAAGGAAATATTCATTCATAAAGCAAGTTGCTTGATAAAAAGCAAACTAAAGTGAAATAAATAATTGCAACAATTTGCAGGTTCAATCAACTTGTCCAGTTAGCTTGTTAAGTCCTTTTTTGGTTTTGGTGACTCGCTTCTTTCAATTCATTCCAGTGTCTCACCTTATATGTGCAATTTTTTATCCTTTCCTCTCCTACATCCATTGTCAAATGCTGCACACAATCAGTTCATTTCTATGCATAGTTTTTTACCAATCAGCATAAGTATCATGGCCAGAAGAAGGATCAAAATCATTAGCTATCAGCAAAACAAATTATAGCTATTTGTTTGACTTTGAATAAAAGCACGTGTTTCAAGTGATTCAAGCTGCAATATAGGAGAAATTAGTTTCTGGCATGGCTGTGCTATGCTGAGTGATTTCCTAGATAGTACTGCCCAAAACCATTTATAACATGAAATAACTGATGCAAGACAAGGCACGATTTTAATTGTTGTATGGGAATATTAGTTAATTGCTGGAATTAGGAAGAGAAATGAAGAAAATAGAGAGAAAGAAAGAAGAATTGGGAATGAGAAATAGGAGAATTGAGAATAAAATTTAGAAGAAGAAGAATAGAGAAGACAAAAGAAGAAGAAAGGGAAGGGAGAGAGGGAAAGACCAGAAAGAGTGAGATTTTAATCAAAGCTGAATTCAATATTCTGTTACAGCCTATAAATAACTAAAAATTGAATTTTAAAATTCAAAATAGATAAGATCACTATCTGATCAAATCCAATAAAATTAGGAAAGATAAAATAAAAATAAAAATAAATTTTAAAATTCAAAATAGATAAGATCACTATATGGTCAAATCCAGTAAAATCCGGAAAGATAAACTAAAAATAAAAAAGAATTATAAAAATAATTTGAACTGTAATTGGTGGGGCTACTGGGCTCAATGGGCAGACTGACGTCCCCACCAATAACCAAATTGCTTCAGTATATTGTTGGATAAAGTAAACTAACAAAATAAAGTAATAATTCAATTAGAAAAAGGTGAATAGTAGAGCTGAAAAATGAAGCTGTCATTTGTATAACGTTTCACCCTGCTATAGATACTATCTAACAAAATTACATCTAGCCCATGATGGCCGGGATAGGTGGAGAAGTTAAGGACCATGAGTTCATGATGGGCAGATAACTCTGGCTGACTCAAGCCCATTGGGGCATAAGGACTCCTTTGAAGCTGAGTTTCAGGCATTGCTTACAGTTTGAGAATTTACAAGGACCATTTCAGCATGCCACTAATCATTGAGGGAGACTCATGGGATGAAAAATCCAGCAGGTCTGCTATGACATTTGCAGCAATATTAGCTGAGGCTTATAATTGCAGATCCCTACTAATGAGGAAGCTTGCCGTCAACAACTTGTTGTATAGCAAAACTTGCCCTTTTGATGATCCGTGGGTCTGAGGTGGTGGCTGTTTTGGCACCACTGTCCCATATTATCTTATTTGAGCTATTGATGCAACCAATATTCTAAAAGAAAAAAAGTACTAAGCATGATATCCAAGCCTTGTAGGTGCTACAGAATAGACATCAGCGTACCTTGATCTGGACTAGGTCTGCATCTGCGAGTTTAGCTCCAGAAAGCTCACTTGAACAGCCAGGCTTCACATGCAAAAGTTGCCAGTTGACAAGCAGAAAGAACCAAAACACAATGAGGAAATGAACAGAAGATGAACCAGCAAGTTGCTTTCAATTTACTTCTTTTCTTGCCAGTTGTACAATTCTCGCAGAATGAACATCAAAGAATTGTAAAATTTGCAAAATTTCACAAGTGAATTAGTTTCAACTTCATGATTTCAATTACAAGCAACAGAACACCATACATGAAATTTAGCAGCTCCAAAAACCAGCAAGATATAGTTCAACATCCAACAGAATGAAAGCTTCCAGAAAGAAATTTGACAGTTCCGAATACCACAGACTCAGAGAAGCACACAAGTACATAACATGAGCCAAAGCGACCACTTCCAGAACCTTAGATTTTTATTCAAAATTAATGAGAGAAAACAGATAACTAGACCAGGAGAACAGTTACTCTTTTAAGTTATTCGTCTCATAATACCAGCCTAACAAAGAATTCTCACGATTGACATCTTCCCCCAAGACGATTCCATTCCATACAAGCTACCCGAATTCTCGCTCGATCCATCTCCAAAAAAATACAAGGACGCAAAGGCACCCAACAACATCAGAGACTCGCTTACCTGTTGAACAAAGTTCGCATGCATCACGACCAGTGAACAAAAGAACGCGATAGCGACTAGAAGATGAATATACTCCATAGCGGTTCTGAATTTCGGGGTAAGAACCCGCAGAAGCATCCCCGAAAGACGCGCATGTACCCGGAGGAACGTCTGCTCGGGATCCATCCTGTATACCTGATCCCCAGCGTCCTAGGGTTACGCGAGAGAGAAGACAAATAGGAATTGAGCTTCTCAGAGGAACGATCTTCGAATTTAAACGAAGGATTCGTAATTGGTCTAACTGATAACAAAACTGAGATTTCTAGACTTATTCAGTTCCCACTGGTGAATCGATTTTTCTGATGTCGGATTCCTGCTCTATTATATTTACACTTCATTTCTCCGAGCTTGGTCGAACTTTTACAGCGATTGCGTTGCCAGATCAGCTCAAGTACAATTTGGAATTTTGCAAGAAAAAAGGAAAAAAAAACAAAGCGAGAAAAACAATTCTTCTGCATTGATCTTCATCTTCGAAATTGGTGTAAGTATGGACAATGTTCACACAATGTTCACTGAAAATAATTTCAAGTGTTAGTGCCCCCAAATAAAGGAAAACGCAGAAATTAAGAAAATTAGTAATTTGTAAAGTATACTTAATTAAAATATAATACTTAAATATTAAATTAGGTAAAATAAATATTATTACTATACGAATAATTAATTTAATGTATAACTAAAATATATTAATGTATTAATTAATTTAATTATATATTATATTAATTAATAATTATTTTTTATTATACATTAATACAGTAATTACGTGAGTCAATTAACTGTGTATATGATTAATCATAAAAAATAAATAAATAACGTTAAAAACAACATAAACAATTTATTGATAGTATATGGTATTCTTTAACATAAAAAAGTCATGATTAAACAGGAAAAATCTATCAAATACTAACTTTAACACACTATATATTTTTACATATTATTAATTAAAAATATTTTTCCATTAAAATTAAAACCATTACTTTTATTAATTATAAAAATGAGTTAATTAAACCAAGTGTTTGAGTTAACAATATTTTAATTACCACTATTAAATCACTAATACAATAGAGTAAATAAAAAATAAATATGATTAATAAATAAAATTTTATTATATTAATAACATAAGATGGATTTTTTACATGGTATTAATTAATAATATATTTTGGCAAAATTAAAAATAATTAATTAATCAAATGCATACTTTAATTATATTTTATTTACCGGAGACTTAAATATGAAGTTTAATATAGTATTAAAATTTAACAAAATCGGAATAGAGGAAATGGGGGAAATCGAACAAAATCGAAAAGTATTTTGGGGGAAAAAGAGATTAGTGAGAGAGAGAAGGGACTGGGAGGCTGAAAGGGAGAAGAGAGGGAGAAGAGAGAGAAGAAAGAGAGGCCGAGAGGGATAAGAGATTGGGAGAAGCGAGAGAGAAAAATGGAAAGCGAGTCCAAGAGAAGAGAGAGAGGCACGGAGACGAGAGAAGGGGTGCGGGAGAGAGGGCGAGTCTGAGAAAAGACCGAGAGACGAAGGCCGGAGAAGGAGAGTCCGAGAGAAGAGAGGGAGCAGAGAGTCGGGGGCGCAGGGAGACAAGAGAGGGGGTGCGGGAGAGAGGGAGAAAAAACGAAAATGAGAAGAGAGCAAGAGAGGGGGGGTGCGAGGAGAGAGAGGGAAAAAAAATAACGTCGGGGGTTTGAACCCCTGCGTTCCCTTCATCCAGATGAATGGCAAAAAGGGTTGGAAACCACTTTCCATTTTTTGAAACATGGAGATGATTTCCGCTTCATCCCCAACATCAAGATGACATGAAGTCTGACGCTCTACTAACGACGTAAATTGATGAATGACATAATGCGGCTGATCTTCATCTTCGACTTCAAGTTGACTAACCCATCAGCGATTCTCTTTCCGCAATTGAATTGGAGATCAACAATTTAAGGCCCAAATTCGATAATTTTCGATACCGAGATTGAAGTATTGAACATAAACATATGAATAAAAATTGATTTTTATAGTTTGTCCAAAATATTCATGCAGCTCTTTCTTTCGTCCAAATTGGTAAAAAAATTATATCAAATTAAAAAATACCATTTTGTGCATCAAAATTAAAATACCGTTTAATCTTATACAATTACACATATTTATGTGCTTCATTAGGTCTAATTATGATTTTTTGAATTTTAGTCCAAATTACCAAAACATCCTTGTATATAAAAATTACAAATTTGCCACTACACATAATTTTAATGTATTGAAACCATTTGCTCTAAACGATCAACTTGTTAGAGAAGGCGCGTGAATATTAAAATTCGTCAACACAGATATAGGGGGTAGCGGGATTCGAACACATGACCGACCTGCTCTGATACCATATTGAAACCATTTGCTTTAAACAATCGACTTGTTAGAGAATGTGCAACGTAAATATTAAAGACAGACAGCCAATTCCAACATAATGTAAAATAAAATAAAATTATATGGTCCCATTAGAAATTATAATCCAAATCATCGATTTTTTTTTTTAATTTATATATCAAAAGAACGAAAAAATAATCTATAATATCAAAAGAACGAAAAAATAATCTATAATTTAATATTCACCTACATTGATAATTTTAGGCTAAAAACACTTGAATAAGATCCAATGATATCAAATACATCGAACCAGGCCCTAATGAGTTTTGTTTCAGAATATTTCGAAGAATTAAACAAGGAACTATGGCGTCTTTTGTCAAACTCGAATGTGACCCATTTTGACCACTAGTCCAATTTGGTCAAAAAAAGTGGGTCAAAGTTACCAAGTCAAATAGTAATTTATTTATTTAAATTGATTAAAGTGACTCTTAGCTCACTAATGACGTCTATCACAGAAAGAAAAACTATATATTAAATCAAGTATTTGGATTCTACAAATTTCCTCTATAAACTGAAACAAAGAAAAAATCAGGTCTAAGGAGGCTTGGGTGAGAGTTAGCAGGGTAGACTTCAGTTCATGCCAGGCTTCTTAAAATTTCCCAAACTTGCCTTAGCCAATCTCAAACTCATCCTGACAAAAATGTGCCTCATTCCCCTACTCTCTAACCTTGTTCTTAATTTCCCAATATCCTCAACCTCATAAAATTCACCAAAGCATATAAGAAAATTTTTATTTCCTCAAATAGTCTCTTTAACTATTTACGAATATAAATGAATATTAAAAGAAAACCCATGCAGGTTTTTTCTCCTCAATCCATTCATCATACAAGGAGAAAGGGTGACTATATCCCCACTTATTTTGGATCTAATTTTCGTGGAAACGTACTCTAGACATGACGTGAATTCAGATTTTGAAAATATTTTTTTAATTAAAAATTCTTACTAGAAATTTTTTGTGATAAAATAATTTTTATTGAAACAAATTACTTTTCCGCTAGGAGCCAAAGATTATGAATTGGTGTCGTATCACATGAAGTTCAAGTCCATTATTGACCCGACTCTCCGGATATTTTAATTTCTCGTTCGGTAATTCACGTGCCATGTTCTGTACGTTCTCCAGCCATCCACGTGCTCTCCGTGGGTGAACATCCTCAATATCCTCCGTGGGTTAAGCTGACCTTCTCGCTAACTGCTCCCAGTCCCAGCCTTATAAAACCCAAAATTCCACCTGTAAAATCGTCGAACATTCCCCGCGCACCATGGAGCAGCCCCTCTTCACTACCCGCCAGGCCCCTCTCCGCTTCCTCTACAAGCTTTACTTCGCCGCCTCACTCGCCGGAATCCTCTCCCTCTTCTACTACCGCCTTACCCACTTCCCCGCCTCCCACACCTTCATCTACCTCCTCATCTCCCTCGCCGAGCTCTGGTTTGCCGTCACTTGGTTCTTCCAGCAGGCGTTCCGGTGGGCGCCCACGAAGCACACGACTTACCCCGATCGTCTCCCTAACAACCTCCCCGCCGTCGATGTCTTCTTGTGCACCGCCGATCCCGACCGCGAGCCGCCCGCGCTCGTCGCGAACACGCTGCTCTCCCTCATGGCCTACGACTACGACGTGAAGAAACTGGCCTTCTACCTCTCCGACGACGGCGGATCCGAGCTGACGTTCCACGCGACCTTCTGCGCGTCGATGTTTGCCAGGGTCTGGCTGCCTTTCTGCCGGAAGTACCGCGTCGAGCCGCCGGCCCCAACTCAGTTCTTTGCTGGGGACGACCGCGAAGTGGGCCGTGGGAAGAGTGTCAGTTTCTGGCGGGACTACGATGAAGTCAAGGTGAGTATTAAGAATTAAACTTCTAATATCGTGTCACAGACATAGAGAAACTGACTGAGATTACAGAACCATTTCACCGAAACTGAGTGAGTTTCTCACTGACTCTCCGTCTCTCCGTCTTCTGCAGAAAAAATACGAGGAAATGCAGGACGAGATCGCGAAAGCGAGCAAAGGGAAGAAGGTTCCGGACGAGACTCGCAAACTGCACAAGGGATTCAAAGAGTGGGATTCGAAGATCAGTCCACGTGATCACCAGTCGATAATCGAGGTAACCTTTAAAATTTTAAATCTGTACAAGTTGAAGAAGAATAATAACGTTTACTTGCATGAAAACGTTATGAAAACGCTACGTTTAGAAGAGACAAAGAGATTAGGTACAGTGAAGTAGGAAAGAGATTAAGAAACTCACCATTATTGCCTGGTACGAGTCCGGACTTTAAAAACTCATTAGTCATCTTTAAAAACTCGCCATCTTGGGGGTAAGTAGACTCATATAATAAAAATAGTATAAAGACTTTTAAATGGTTAGAGGTTAAAGAGGTCATTCTAAAATTACTAGCCAAGTTGATAATACTTTTTTCGAACTAATAAATTCAAGTTTTTTCTACTAATTTTTTCATGTGGAACAATTCTTCCCAAGACAGATGAAGGTAAAATACTTGGGCATCGATGATTTCGATGGTTATCTCATGCATGAGATAAAAAATAGGTTAAAAAAATGGTTATTTCGGTGGATGAGACCACTTAATTATGTATAGAATCTTCATTTTTTATATATTTAATTTATTTTTCTTAGTAGTTAAGGATGGAACCCTTCAAAAGGATTCTCATATGTTAGTGACCCTAGGTGAAAAAATTAGGTTATCTTCGTCTCTTGGATCGATTGCTTTTAGGCCTTTACCCTTTTTTTCGATGTTTCTTAACCCCTTTCTCTCTTTTCAATTTCTTTTTATGAGTATCGACCAAAATTGTAGTGACTTTGAAATAGAATTTGCCAGATTGTAAGGTCTAAGATAGAAATAATTCACACTTACCTCCAACCTAGTGTTTAGTTTACGTATGTGTATCGGAGATCCGCATGATTGGATTTTAATTGAAATAATTACAAAAGTATTGCCTATAATCAATATCCAAAATAAACTCACAAAAAAGTCAAATATTAATAATAACAATAGAAAAATAGGTCATAAACTCATAGTCATTCATTTACTAACATTATTACTAGTAATTACAATAATACTTATAATAATAATTGTAATAAATGATAAATAATAACAACAACTACTACCACTTAGTCAACAATAATAATAATAATCATATAATAAAATTTCAAGAAATTATTATTTTTTATAGTGGACTCTTTGCAAAATATTTATGCAATCGGGGGGCTTTAACTTAAATATTGTCCTTGTTAGGTTTTGTTGGGAGGAAATGGACTAGACGCAGCTGCAGATGGGACGTCCTTGCCGAACCTGGTGTACGTATCCAGAGAAAAACGACCAAACCAGCCTCACCATTACAAGGCCGGGGCCCTCAACGCCATGGTGATTAATTGATTTTGACTCTCTTTCGGTGTTTTATTCTCGTCCATCCCAGGAAGCCGCCCCTAATGGTTTGTCTTTTGCACAGAATCGTGTGTCGGCGCTGATTAGCAACGCGCCGTTCGTTCTCAACGTCGATTGCGACATGCACTCGAACAATTCTCAAGCTCTCCGTGACGCCATGTGTTTCTTTCTGGACCCCAAGCAGAGCCAGAAGATCGGATACGTCCAGTTCCCGCAGAGCTTCGGTGGGTTGACGCCGAATGATCTTTACGCTAATGGTGTCAAAAGGATCTACGAGGTGAGTGGAAAATTGGAACTGTGTACTGCTGCGCATGCTCGGTTTCATCGTCGTCGTGTTTGGCACCTGTCAGGGGTTTGGACCCAACGTCGTTTTTAGTTCAAACGAAGGACAAGATGAATACGACGATCATTTATCAGAGTTAGAAATGCAGTCTTTCGTCGGACGAACTGATCATTTTAGTCACTGTTGCTGTAACAGATCGAGTTTTTTGGTGCTAATGCGCACAATGGCCCCATGTACGCCGGCACGGGATCCGTCCACCGGCGGGAGATTCTCAACGGGAGAAAGTTCACGACTGATTACAGACCGGTATTGGAAAACAAACCAGGTGAGCTTTGTTAGTGATGGTAGTTTATCTAGTCTTCTTCAACCTCGATCACACCCTCGATGCAGTTTGGTTAACATGGCGATTTTTTGCAGTTGGAGAAGATCTGAGCTGGAGCGAGCTTGAAACCAAGGGCAAGGCTGTTACGAGCTGCACGTACGAGAACGGGAAGCCATGGGGAAAAGAGGTGCGATGGGAATCCTCTAAATCACAAGAATCAAACAAAAATTATTCGGAATATAATAATAAAGAAGATCGAAGAACGTTCCTTACTTTCAAACTGATTAGATTCGAAACCAAATCTACTGTGAAACTAAAAGATGTTATCAGGAAGGTATCGCCTCTTCATAAAAGCTCGTATTTTTTAACAAGGTAGAACAAATTAAAGGGAAGAATCTCGTCCTCTCATGGAGAATATAGAAAAGTTTCACTTTTACTTCCATTTATCTCACTCCCACCAGAAAATCAGATTTGAAAAACGACAAACAAACATTCATAATCTTTCTTTTCTATACCATGAAAGTTTGATTCCTCTGTTGTCTGGTTTGCATTTCTCAGATGGGATTAATGTACGGCTGTGCAGTGGAGGACGTATTCACTGGCCTGGTTTTACACTCAAGAGGATGGAATTCCGTGTTCTGCAGTCCAGAAAGGAAGGCTTATCTGGGATTAGCACCAGTTAACACGAACGACACCCTCATCCAGCACAAGAGATGGTCGACTGGGTTGCTGGAGATCTTCCTCTCAGACTACTGTCCATGGACGAACGGAGTGGGAAAACTGAAGCTGGGTCAGATCATGTGCTACAGCTTCTACACTCTCTGGGCTCTCTGGTGCTTGCCCATGCTCTGCTACGCTCTTCTCCCTCCTTTGGCAATGGTTAAGGGCATCCCCTTGTTCCCCAAGGTAATTAAACTCTACTAAATAGATTCCTGGGAAGATGTCTCAGAAGTATACTGATCTGGGTTTTCCTCTACAGACCTCTGATCCATGGTTCAAGGTGTTCGCCTTCCTCGGCATTGCGTCCCACGCCTTCAGCCTCATCGAGCTCCTCGCGGCCAAGGGAACAGTGAAGATGTGGTGGAACGAGACGCGGATGTGGATGATGAAGGGCTCGTCTTCCTACCTCTTCTCCGTCATGGTCATCATCATGAAGTCCCTGGGCATCTCCGAAGCCGGGTTCGAGATCACCAGCAAGGTCATCGACGAGGAAGCCCTGAAGAGGTACAAGCAGGAAGTGATGGAATTCGCTGTGCCGTCCCCCATGTTCATCCCTCCCACGGCCCTCTCTCTGCTCAACCTCTACTGTTTCTGCAAAGCCATGACCGGCGTCGCTAAGGAAGGGTGGGGAGCTGCTGAAGACATGGCGCTGCAGATCATCATCTCTGGGTACATCACACTGATCAGCTTGCCGTTGTACGAGGCCTTGTTCTTCAGGAAGGACAAGGGGAGGATGCCAACGTCGGTGAGGCTGTACTCGACGGCGGTTGCTGTCGGGCTGCTCTACATTCTGTCGCCGTTCATCTGAGTTAATGGTGCAATGTCTGTAGATGAGGCGTTTTGGATCTTTTACGCCAACAACGTCGATGTTTGCTACTCTAAAATGTCGCATAAAATGAAATCTTTCTGCTCCTGTAGAGCTAGTGGGTTGTGAATGGGACTTCCGAGTCTGTTCACAGTCTCCTATTGATGCGAATTGGGACGGAACCGGTCCCTGAACCGATTAAATGCATGATATTAATCCTTCTTGTTTAATAAGAAAGTATTTTTTATTTTATTTTATTTTTATGAATAATTGAATATTAATTTTTTGTCGGATATAGGCTCTGTTTATTGAATATTAAAATTTATTTTTCTCTAATAAATTTTATTATCTATAAAATTTTCTCCCTGATTTATTGTTCAAAGTCTAAACCCTCGATTTTAACGAGGTTTCCATTTAGCTTCATTTTTCCCGGTTGATTTTTTAAAAAATCAGAAGCTCTGCGTCTTGTCTTCTCGGCTGGATTTTCGTCTCCGGAGCAGCTCAACTTCCATGGCGGAAAGTTTAAATTCGATCGGATCCTTCGCTCTGGCTCCCCACAAGGTTTTCGTTTGTATTCTTATCAATATCTAAGCTCCCCCTTCCCAATCCGCTGTGCCGTTTCCTTACTCCTTCTCTCAGCTCAATTGCCTTGGGCTCTTTTTGTTAGTCCTCGCAAATGTACTTTAACTGTCTGCATCTTCTCTTCTGGTGCGGTTATCTTTTTCTGATAGGTGCTGTTTCCTCCACGCAGTGTCGCTCCGTTGTGCCCTTTCCTTCATTGAGAATTAACTGAAGTAATGCTAATGCGTAATTTGCTGTATTTTTAGTGTTTTTTGGCTTGTGCCCCTACGATGATTTAAAGTGTTTGCAAACCCCTGATGACACATTCTATCCTATTTCATAATTACTGAATAGTCTTGTGATGATTTTTTGGAGCACTCCTTGGATGAACTCACAAATCTGTTGGTGGCAGCTGATGGGTTATTTCATGATTGGTTGGGTTAGTATTTAGCTAGTCAGCTTGCTTCTTTATCTCTTCACCTGGTGACTTATTTAACTTCTTCAATCGCCTCCGAAGAGAGTTTTTAATCAAGTGTCTCCCTTCCTTGTTTTTTTCCATATTACTACAATTAGAGAATTGATTGAGTTTTTACCAGATGTTCTTACTAACTCTGAGTTGCGCACCGTGGAAGATGATCGGACTTATGTGGATCCGGCCAGTCACCTAGGAATGTTTCTACCTCGTTGCATATTGGTCTTTACTTTATTATCATTTGAGGTATTCTTTTCTTTGGTTTGAATATGACAACTTTTTTCATGTTCACTAAAACAACTTTTAAATTGTGTAGATGTTCACCGGTTTGGATGAGCAAAAATGTAAAGAACCAACAGCTATGCTTTATTTTGTGATCTAATTGATACGACTTTCTCATTCCGCTATAAACATTTCCAGGGAATGTGCCATTTGTTGACCAATATAAGGGTATATTGCAAAGTAAATAATCCTGCTTATGAGTTGCCAGAAGAAGATGACTTTGATAATGAATCAGAATCATTGGATGAGGATGATGAAGGCCTCGTTCTTGAAAACTACGAATTTTTGAGAAATAAGTGTGACTTTGAGACTGTATCAAGTGCTGGAGAAGGTTCTAGTTTTCATATTCATACACCCACCACTCTCTCTAGAATAGTTGACGGTATGAACTTGTTGTATGTCCTTACCTTTTTATGTACTACAGAGCTGGACCTTCAATCGATTCAGATCTGACTTCTCTGTCAGTTAGGTTTTTAAAATCATTTGAGACTGAGCCTATTTACATCCTTTACCTGCATTGGTATCTTGTGGTAGATCCATCTATTGCAAGGGTTTATGAAAACCTGAAAAGTACAAAAAGCTCACCCAATATTCCTTCACCAACAAAAACTGTAGATATCAAATCCTTTTTAGTTTTTTAGCTTCAGATGCCCTTGGGCTGCTTCAATGTATTGGTTATTTAGCCTCTGGGCTAGGATATTTGCTGATTATGATTTTTTTTCTGTTTAGCTTAGCAAAATCATTTTCTTCACTGCTAAGTTCTTAAGAAGGATACTTGTGTAGGAAAAGGAAAGACAAAAATTTATTGAAGATCGACCAGTTCCTCTAAAAGTAACTAGTCAAAGTTAGGAGGTTTCTCCCAGTTGATAAGATTAGGATCTTTTCGAGCCCAAACTGATATTGGATTATTCTTCTACATCAGCTTCTCTCTATCTTAGACAATTACCCTTAGACATGGAGCACACGTACAACCACAGAATGGCAGGACCTTTTATCTACTAAAGCTCCTCCTCATGCCCAGGCCTAAACATATAACTTGGCCTGGAATGTGAAGGACATACTGTGGATCCATGGAGAACAAATCCAAGGGCTACATAGAACATCATGGACCGTTAAACTAAAATAGACAGGCTTGCCTTGTTAAAGTTAGGGAGAATCTTCTCTGAATGACTAACATAAATTATGAGGCATCTTCCCAACACTACTGGAGGATTTCTTACCCCAAACCAGTGTGAACTCTCCCATGATGACTTCTCTTGTTCTCAGAAAATTAGCCTCAGATGGGCCTTACATTCCAACCACAAGATGGTGTGACTCTTTTCCCACCCATAAATTTCATACAAAGATTGCTATCAGCAACCACCACTCTGAAAACTTAAAAGCCATTTTTCCTTTGGTTTCAGATTCCATTGCATCTGATATATGGTAATTTAACAATATCATAAAAAATGACCAGTTAGTGTTTCAGCCTGTTTGAATATTATATTTTTTACTCTCAGCTCCTATTCTTAAAATAAAGCTCCGAATAACAAGGTAATTTTTTTTATAACAAATAACAAGGTAATATCACTGTAAAAACCCGATTCGACGAGTTGACAATCGGAATAAAGGGGTCTGTTCTATTCGATCAAAAGTGGCCTACCGGAAACAAAGGTAGATATAGCTGATCAATGCCCATCGTTTTCACATGGCGACTTGATCCGAGGAAGAGCACCCTCATCTTATTCAATTGTTATAGTAATTAACTAGCTTAACATGATAAAGCAGATATCCAAGTTTTTGTAGATTGTAAGTTCAAAAATTTTGAAGATGGTGCTCAACACACTGAGATTGACAACTCTCTGAATGATCAGCATGGTGGATTATTCTTACGTTCAAATTGGCAGATTCAAGGGTATCTGAAATAGCAAGCTGATTTGATTGAGCACTAAGTGACTAATGATCCCCCAATTTATTAATAGGGATGGTGGCTTTTGATGATATATAACTTTTGTAAGAGCTTTTTGCCCTATTTTGCTATTGGGTTCAACTATAATAACTATTCTTGTTTGTTGGGCATGGCAGCTCATTTCCTAAATCCATTTTAAGCTATCCTGGAGCAACTTCAGAAGCTAGCTCCAGACTTATGCTATGTAAGTAGTAAATCTGGATTTACAGGGGCTATTTACTGTTACTTGAAATGCTCTTTTGTGCTGCTTATTGTTACAGGAATGCTTTTATGGGCTGTTTATGTTAATGGAAGTGTTTTTCTTTCTTTTATATAACCCATTGAGCTATTTTGCAGACTCACTATTTGTGTTATTTGAAACTCTTTACCATGAAGATTATCTCTCTGAACTGGAGAATCTTCATTGCTATTTTGATTATAGGTAGATATTTCACTTGCTTATGTGCTTCATTTAATGTTAGTAGAGAATAGAACATCACAAGGATATGTAATGTAATGTTTTATCTGAACATAATTTTGCTCTTAAAAGTTTTTTTCTAACTACAGTTTTGTAAGGCCGAAATATGTTTTCGTCTTGTCATCCTGCTGACACAAATTTGATTACTGAAAATATGTACAATTCTACTTGTCCTCCCCAATTCATGTGGCAAAAGCTCTGGCAGACTCCTTGGCCAAAGAGGGATCTCTTTTTCAACATATTTCAGTTAATGTTACCCTTCTTTTAATAAAATTTCTATCTTAAAAAAAATATTGAAAATCTTGCCAATAATCAGTTGCAACTCAGTGAATAAGTTTATTTTGAACTTCTTTCATTGCTAACATTGTAGCAGTTTTTTTTTTTTTTTTTTTGTGCTCTCTTCTGGCTAGCTATTGTTTTTTTGTATTTTATTTTTATTTTATTTTTTAAGACAATGAGAAGGGAATTCGTTAATGGGCCTGAAATAGTGCAGAAGATACAACTCTATTATTAGTTACTTGATACTCAATTCTCTTGACTTTCTATTTTTCAATTATTTTTCTCATTTCTAAGACTTGAAAAAAGCAGTTTTTTTACTTTTAAAGAAAGATACTAATTTAAAGCTGTCTGCTTAAAATGCAGGGATGGAAGGAATTGATACTGTATCTCATTCTTCACCTTCTGATTTTCCTCGTATGAGACTGCTTTACTGTGTTTGGGAATCACGCATTCTTATTTTGGGCACTCAAAGCAATCTTCAGAGGTAAATGAACATAAACTTTTGTACACTGTTTGCTTATCTTTTTTTTTTTTTTTTTACGGAGATCTTATTTATTGTGTAAATTAATCGTTCAATTACTTTCCAGGCACTACATGAAGCAGTTCAGATTTATCTACAAGTTTCTCTAGTGTTGGTTTTTTAGTTTACTCTTGTTTAAAATTTAAAAAATGGTGTTGATACAAGTTTTCGAGTACATGCATATATACATGCATTCCTATATGTATGTTCACCATTTATGTTATGGTGTGATTAACATCAAAATGTTTCTCTATGCAGAATAGTGATGATATTTGTCTTGCTTATACATTATCAGCAATTTGCAACTAAAATAATGGGCTCCACATATTCACCTGGGTTCGCTACAAGTTAGGTACCTCATTGTCTGCCCAGCAGCAATTATTAGTTCTACTGGAGAGCTCCCTCAGAGCTTGAAGTTAAACATGTTTGGTGGCCTTCAATTGGCTGGCAGTGGCAAAATGTGATCTCAAGGTAAGATGCGTATTGGTTGACTTTATTTTATGCTATTTTATCTGAAAAATCCGAAAAAGGTTGAGGCCCAACGATTATTTTTGAATGTGATGAGGTTTCATCACAACATCTTTTGGTTTTCAGTATGTGAAAAGGCCATTAATGTCATTTGGGCCCAAGGCATCTTACCAAGCTCCGAACGAGCACAGTTAGTGTTCGCAAGGCATCTGTATGATTATGATGATAATTTCTCCCTTCCTTTTGGAATGAAAACTGATATTTTTATAGTATGTTTGTGAAAGGAACTGAGATTAAGTTCTTATTTGTTAGTGAATTTTGATCAGAGGGGGCTTCACTGACACTTGATGGGGGCTTTTAGCACTACCTGGCTGAAGAATTTACAAAGAACAAGAAGCCCGTCCTTGTATGAGAACATGTTGGAAAACGACTTTGATGCATTCCACTTTGGAGTCCAGCCTAACCCGATTCCTGGCCCTATTCTACAACTGACTGGTGTGTCTTACTAAGAGCTTCTTCCTGGGAGCTTTATGGCAGGTATCAAAATGGAAGACATTCTACCGTTTTACTGTCTAGCTGGATAGATTTTGCGTCTAAATCTGAAAAACGGAATTTGTTGTTATTTTTCTTTTCTGTTATAATTATTTGTGTTTGAAAGTCATTTTCAAAAAATAAAAAATAAAAAAAATTGTGTTTGAAAGTCATCATAAACTAAAAGTTATTTGTTATTTTTCTTTTTTGTTGCAGTTATTTGTGTTTGAAATCATCATCTACAAGTGGATAATTTATTATTTGTTGTAGTTATTTGTTATTTTTCTTTTTTGTTGCAGTTATTTGTGTTTGAAAATCATCATCTACAAGTAGATAATTTAGGTGTAAGCTTTCTTTTTGTGGCTTTACAAGTGGATATGGATCAACAAGTAGATAATTTAAGTGTAAACCCACATACGAATACTTATTCTGAAAAGTTGAGTCTAAGACTTATCCCAAAATGATTAGCCAACTTAAAAAACCTCTTTTCTAACTAATAAACTCAAGATCTTTGTGGGATTATTTTTTAACGATCATAAACTATGAGGATGTCATTGGTTTTAACGATCATAAACTATGATGAGGATGTCATTGGTTAAACTAATCTGAACTTTCCTACAAAAACTTAGCATTTTCGTCTTTTACCTCATCTTCAGTACTACTCTCGTTCGACTAAAGGCCTTGGTCGATGCAATCTGCTTTGCAGAAGCTGGAAAGTAATTATGAAACTGTTTTTGCCTATTTTGTATTTACTATTATTGTGATTAGATATTAATAAAGCTTTTCTTATTTCTTTCGTTTCCCTTTAAAGTCTCTAGAAGGCAAACAAAGACTCACTTGATTAATATCTCGCTGAATTTCCAGTTCTACAGATTTATCACTGACATATGTGACACTCATCCAGCATCTTGCAGTGTTTAAAGGATATGAAGGTCAGTGTCTTTTGTGTCAATAATATTCAAACATTCAGAAACTTGTCTAACAAATGAGTCAAAGACAACAGTTTTCACTGTGGCACCTGAGTCAATAATATTTGTGAGCACATGCTGAAGCAAACTTGTTCTTCGATTTCTTTTCTAGGGCTTCTGTTCTCTGATGAACATTTCAAATTTGTTGCTACAAATTTAATCTTCAGATTGAGAAGGCCACTGTTCTTCTTGGCTTGCGGAGACCCGCAAGGTACATTAGCCTGTGTTTTGCAGTTATTTGGTAAATATGCATATGAATTAACTAAATTGTGTTTTTTACTTCCATATGCCATTCGAAAGAAAAAACAGAGAGCTCAAGATGAGAAAAGGAAGATTTCATATCTTTATTTTGGAACTCCAATGTAACAAGCAGTAGGTAGGCATAAAGAAGGAAAATAACAAGGGAAAATCAAACTATCTTGGCTTCAAGCATCTTCTCAAACTCTTCAATGGATTTGAATAGCTCGGAGAAGTTGCCCTTTCCAAAGCCTCCACACCCTCCTTTCTGATATGTCTTCCCTTGCTCGTCCTCCACCATGCACCCCACACGCTGTATTATCTCCAAGAAGATGGTCAGCCTGCCCAAAGAGTTTTTCGTCATTCAAGTCTTAAAAAAGCATAGGGAGTTTTTACAATAATAGGAATACAAAAAAGTTTAGATAACCCTTAAAAAAGTCTTCTAGTTGACTTGTCAACTTCATAGACTTCAATTCAGATCGACGAGGCGTCTCAGTTGATTCTCATGTTAAAGACTTGGCAGAGGAGCAGCCACGTACCTGTCACCAATGGGTTTAGTGAAAATTTGTAACAGAACGCCCTGGTCGTCCCTGTCCACCAGAATCCCCAAGTTCTCGCACTCACTTATCTGCTCCTCCGTCAGCACGTCCCCCACCCTCCGCCTCAGATTGCGGTAATAAGTCACCGGCGGCGACGGCATGAACTCGAACCCCCCTACGCCGCTCCGCTTTCGCATCTCCCTCAGCGTCCGGAATATGTCGTCGGTCCCGATCGCCAAGTGCTGCACCCCGGCCCCCTCGTTGTGATCCAGGTACGTCTGTATCTGGCTCCGCCGCTTCGTGCCGCTCACGGGTTCGTTCATCGGCAGCAGCACCGTCTCCTCGTTGTTCGCCAGGACCGCCGAGTTCAGCCCCGATTCGGCCGTCCCCACGTCCTCCGCCGTGAACTCGGCGAACTCGTGGAATCCCGTTAATTTCTTCACGTAGGCTACGGCCGGGCCCAGCTTCGGGACGTTCCCCACCGCGTGGTCGAGGCGACGGAGGCCGTAGTCGAGGGGTTCTGGGTCGAGAGGCTCGAACCCGGGTAGAAAAAATGAACTGTCGGGGTGTCGGAAACTGATATAACGGAGGACAACGTCGCCGTAAAGCAAAATTTCGGCCATGACGGCTTCGCAGTCGGGGCCGAGAGGGGTCGGAGGGTAGAAGGGTGTGGCACCGTGGGCGACGCTGGTTTGAAAAGCAGCCTCCGCGTCTGCGACCTCGAGGGCGACCGCCCGGACGGCAAGGCCGTGTGAAGAGATAAAATGCTGGAATGTGGGGAAGCAGAAGGATGGGATTGAAGGGTTGCAGTTTAGTGGGGTGGAGATCGAAGGCGAGTAAGGCGCAGAGAAGAGGAAGCTGAGATCACCAGAACGGAGAAGATACGAGGCATGTGTTAAATTTCCGGTGGAAATATCGGATTTTGCGACGATGGGCATGCCGAGGCCGAAGGAGAAGCGGCGGGAGACATTGGTGGCATCGGAGCACCAGAACTCGACGTGGTGGAATCGCCGCACGGTGAAACGATCGGAGCGGGGGTTGTGGCGGACGAAATTGGAGTAGCCCACCAGCTTGAAGCTGTTTATTGCAGCGGCGTCGGAGTCATCTTTGTTCACCATCTCTTCAACTCTGCTCTCTCCTCCTGTTGGAAGTTTAAACGAGGAGCAGGTTACGAGATTGCGCCGCCACGCGTCGCCACATGTTCGACTCATCTTGTATCTACGTCGCCCCCTGCGTTGCGTAATTTTGGTCAAGGAAACGCCAGATTTTGTGGCGGCGAAAAGAGCAGAAGAGGCGCGAAAATTTCCGACTGTGTACGGTATGAGAGACGCATGTGAGGTGCGGAAGAAGATATCTGACATTGGGGTTTAGACGGAGACGCTGCACTGAATCAGATAATTTATTGTGGATATCAATTGTAAGTTCATGATTCATATCAAGAAGGAAAATAGAGACGAAATTCGTATAAAAATCCATTAATGCACCTGCAACAACAACAAAAAAAAATACGCTTTTCAAATTGTCATTTTTGGAATCTCTTTATAGCGGACTCGATCTCTTGTTAAGTAGTGACAAATTTAACCGAACAATATGTGGATTTGGATTCAGTTGTGGCCACTAAATCATTATATCTTTGTTAAGAATACTTTAAAGAAAAAATATTACTAATAATTTATATGAATAATTCGTCTTAACCGATAGCGATGCGGAAAACATAATAAAAATCATAGAGAATATATGAAAAAAAATTAAAATGAATGATTTTGGACTTCTAAAATATTTTTTGGGTATTAAGGTATGTCGAACACATAGATGATAGGGTATCAACTATTAGACACTATGGAAGCCAATACAAAACTATGTACAAGCTTTGGAGAAGATGTTGATATAGGTAAATATTAGAGGTTTGAAAACTTATTTACCTCACAGTGATCAGATCGGATATATCATATAGAATAAGTGTAGTGAGTCCATATACATACAAACTACAACTTACCTATTGGTAAGGGTGGCCTCGAACCGAGCTGGCTCGCGAGCCGCTCGGTTTCGGCTCGGTTCGAAACGTTATATTTCGAGCTCGAGCCGAGCTCGAACTCAGGGATGGGTTCGTTTACATTAACGAGTCGAGCTCGAGTAGAGCCCGGTTTGGCTCGTCAGCTCGCGAGCCGACTCGTTAATATAACGAGCGATTTGGGGATTGGGGATCGGGAGACCTCTCTTCGATTCAAGAAATTTCTCCGCGAAACCCATACCTCCCTCTGCCATTTCCATGTTGTTTCAGCGTGATTTCTTGCGGAAATCGCTGTCCGTCGGCAGGTATTCAGGGGAAATGGGGGATTTGGTCTTCAAATCCCTCGTTCTCCCTCTCCCTCTTCGATTCCTCGATTTATTCCTCTACGATTTCTGTCTCTTCTTCCTCAAAGATTTCTTTCTCTTCTTCCTCTTCGATTTCTTCATCCAAGCTTTTCCTCACCGACAAGACGAAATCGACGGTCCAACGGAAGGAGGTAAGATTTTTATTTAATCTTTCTGTTTTTTTTCGTCGCCGAGCTAACCTAAAAAATCTCTAACTCTCGCTTCGTTTCTCAGCAATGCTCCTTCATTATTGGAAAGTCTTTTTGGATATCCGAACGACACACTCTGTTTCTGTAAGCAAACTTAGCTCTGTTTTTTTTTTTTTTTTTCCGATATTTCCAGCTGACAGTTCAAAGTACACTCGGGAAGAAATCATTGTAAGAAAACTGGTATGAATTTTATTTCATGATTTTGAGTATTGATACTGTTTGATTTTTTGAAATGGTGAGTTCTTGATTTAAGGGTAGAATGTAAGAAGATCATTTTATACAGATTGTATAAGGTTGACCTATTTTATTCTCTTAATTTTTTTTTTTTGCTTGAGTATGCCATCAATTGCATTCTAGCTGGCTGAGAGCCAGGAAACTTCATACTGAGCTAACATTCAAGAAGGAAAGGAAGGGTGGGGGAGAAAAAATCCCCTACCTTGTCATTTGTTATGTTTTTGTATATCTCAGAATAACTTACTAAGCTCAATTGCTATAATGTTTGGAAAATAGTTGGTTGGTTGTCAATGATTTTTTTACTCAAATTCCATTGTTCTTCATAAATGAAGTTATTATTTTAGACTTTCAAATATTTTTATGTTGTGGGATCTTGTTTCTTTTTTGCCTTCTTATTTTTAGGTGTCTGGCCTCTTATAAAATTTTGTACGTTTATCATACATTTCAGCAATAAACAACAATGGTATTCAAATTGTTACTTGATATATTTTAGCAATGGAATTTTATTTCATGATTTTGAGTGTTAATAACATATTCTGTTCAATAATACTCTATGATAGTTAATGGAATCAGGAGCTTTCTTAATTGCATCCAACTTCTCTTTATTATAAAAAAGAATAAAAAAAGTTGGTTTTTGTCCTTCTTTCTTAATTCTCATTGAACTTATATCTACTGCTGTTCTTGGTATAGTGGGGTATTGAGGTTGAATTTCATCAGAATATTAGAAGAGAATGTTGGTGTGCTTATTTCCTTATCTTAGAAGTTTTTAAATTTATATATAAAAAAAAGATCGGTATATTGGACTGGAAACTATTGGGTACAGGGCTACTGGCTCGAAGAGACCCCGCTACATTGAAAGACAAGGGTCGTTCCTGATTGTCATAATGTCACGTACCTTCCTCTAAGAATAAACAAGTATCTTAAATTATGTGTAGGATTTTTGTTGTTCGGATAACTTTATTTTCTTTATGTTTTTAATTTGTAATTTTATTTTTTTGTAGAAGTAAGAATGTCAACACCTCCTCAATTGACATCAATAACTAACACTAGTTCTAGTGTGACTATAAATAGTGACTCAACTCCACCAGAGTCACTACCCTCTGTCATAGAAGTGGGCCCAGATGAAATTACCATAAATGAGGATGAAGGTGATTCTACTCATACTTCAATAAGACAAAAAAAGTCTCATGTGTGGTTGGAATTCAAAGAAGTATCACTTAATGGTACAAAAAAGGCCCAGTGTGTTCATTGTAAAATCAATTTGAGTATTATTAGTAGTGGAGTGACCACACATATGAGTCGATATTTGAAACGTTGCACTAGTAGAAAAGTGGCAATGAGAAAACAAAAAACCTTAAACTTTCAACCAGTGGGAGCGGGGTCTAATGTTGATCAGAGTCCATCTGGACTTCCTTTTATGGATTTTAGAGGAAATTATGATCAAGCTAAAATGAGAGTACTCATTGCTCATTGGATTCTTATACATGAGCATCCATTCATGATAGTAGAAGAGGATAGTAGAAGAGGAGAGATTTAATTTTGTAATGAAGATGGCAAATATGAATTATGAGAAAATATCTCGGAAGACTATTAAGAAGGAGTGTATGGAGGTGTATGAGGCAGAGAAAAAGAAATTGAAAATTTTGTTAAAAGAGATTAACAAGATTAGTCTTACCACAGATCTTTGGAAGTCTCAAAATAAAAAAATTGAACACATGGTTATTACTGGGCATTTTATTGACAGTAATTGGAAGCTACAAAAACGAGTCTTGAGTTTTGTGCATGTTCTTCCTCCTCGTCGTGGCGTTGATATAGTAGATGCTATTTACAAGTGTTTGAAAGAGTGGGAGATTTAAAATAAAGTTTTTAGTATTTCAGTTGATAATGCTGCATATAATGATGTTTGTATCAGAGTTTTGAAACAAGATTTTTTAAGGAAAAAAAATTTGGTGTGGTGGAAAGTTGTTTCATGTGCGTTGTTGTGCTCATATTTTGAACTTATTAGTTCAAAATGGTCTTGTTCAGATTAAAAATATCATTGATAATGTGCGTGAAAGTGTCAAATTCATAAATCTGTCTGAGGCTAGACTTCGCACTTTTTCTGAAATTGTACAACAATTAGAACTTGGTGAAAAGAGGTTGGTTATTGATTGTCCAACTCGTTGGAACTCCACTTATGACATGTTGTCTTCTGCATTAAAATTCAAAGATGCATTATCTAGATTTAAAGTTAGAGAACCAACATATGATTGTTTGCCAAGTTTTGATGAATGGGAAAAAGTTGACGTGGTGTGTGAGATTTTAGAAGTTTTTAATACAGTTACTAATATAATTTCTGGGAGTGACTACTTCTAATTTGTACCTTAGTGAGGTATATAGCGTACAAGAAGTTCTGGAGTTTCATTCTACAAATGAAAATGTTTTCATTAGAACAATGGTTAGTAGAATGAAAGAGAAATTTGAGAAGTATTGGGGTGAATGCAATTTATTGATGGTTGTTGCTTCAGTTTTGGATCCAAGGGTCAAATTAAAGTTGATCGAAATGTGTTTTCCAGTGATATATTCTATGGAGGAAGCTACAATGAATATAAATTTAGTTCGACGCACCTTATATAAGATCTACGATGAATATGTATCCTTATATAATGTGGATATTAGAAATGAAGAGATTGTTTCAAGCACTAGTAGCTCTATGGGTGTTTCTACAAGTCGTAGGCCTTCTTCATCAAGTTCAGGTTGGTCAAAGTTGATGAGTTATATGAAACAAAAGGATGTAGTTAATTTACCAAGGTCAGAATTGGAAATTTATTTTGAAGAAGGTGTATATAATTGTGAGAAAACTTCACAATATGATTTTGATGTTTTAGAATGGTGGAAAGTGAATCATATGAAATTTTGAGTATTATCTAAAATGGCAACAGACATCCTTATAATTCCCATATCCACAGTAACTTCAGAGTCTACATTTAGTGCTGGTGGTAGAGTAATAGACTCATATCGTTCTTCCTTGGCACCAAGTACAGTTCAAGCTTTGATTTGTGGCAGTGATTGGATTCGGGTTCTTCACGGTATAAAGAAAAATCAAAAGGTGAATTTCTTTGATCAATTCTTTATTATGATATTTTTTAGTATATTTTTTAGTTTTATTTATTAAAATTTTGTTTTATGATTACAGCCTGAGAAGAAGAGTGTAGAGATAATGCTACCAGCTACATGATTTTTCATGTTTCTCTCATCATGGTAATTTTAATATTTTTAACGACATTAAATAAATAATAATGGAAGAGTATTTTTTTATCTAACAATAACTAATTTTATTTTTTTGTTTTTGTTGTACGTGGAGATTTTGCTCATGCAAGGATGTATATTATTTTCTAGCATTAAGAGAAACAATTATAGTTTATAATTTTATAATGGATTTATAGTTTTTATGTGGGTGATTGTAAATTGATAGTGATATTTTATTTAATTTTGTTGTATTTGATTATTGTATGAAGTTTATTTATAATATTACGCAATGTATGAAGTGTTTATGGAATGTATAGATAATTTTATGGAGTATTTATGGAGTATTTATGGAGTGTTTATGGAGTATTTATGGAGTATTTATGCAAGTATTATGTATATTGATTATGTCCAATTTTAAGTAGAGGTCATGCCGAATTTTATACAGGTATTATATACATAAATTATATTCAATTTTAAGAAGAGGTTATGCCTCAATCTTATACATGTATTATATATATAGGTTATGCTTAATTTTTTGTAGAGGTCATGTCCAATTTTATGTAAAATGTATGTATAATTTTATATATAATTAATTTGATATATATTTTTTAAAAATTTTTAAATGTATGTTGAGGCTCGAGTTCGGCTCGAAGCTCGGCTCGAAATATTTAAATCAAGTTCGACTCGAACATAGGCAGGTTCGGGCTTGGCTCGGCTCGATGCCACCCCTACGGCTACTGGTAAACCTTGGAAAGGATATTGAGATATTTAAAAGGAGCTCTGAGAATCATGAAAGGTTTTTCAAATATAGATTGGGCTGGATCACGAAGTCCACTTCAGGGTATTGTATTTTACTTGGAAGTAACCTGGTTACATGGAGGGGCAAAAAAAAGAATATTGTTGCAAGGTCTAATGTTGAAACATAGTACAAAGCTATGGGTCACACATCCAGTGAGCTTCTATGGATCAGATCTCTTCTTACTGAATTGAGATTCTATAAAGGAGTTTTTATAAAATTATATTGTGACAACTAAATAACTATTCATATCACTTCAAATCCAATCTTCCATGAGAGGACAAAATACATTGAGGTAAATTGTCACTTTATACAAGAAAAATTTCAAACTGGTATATTATCTCTTAGACATGTTTCATCACAAGGGGCATCACAAGGGGTAGGTGGCAGACATTCTTACGAAACTACTCACATCCTAGATTTTAACCACTATATGTGACAAACTAGTATCTACGATGTTTACTCCCCCCAAGCTCGAGGGGAAGTGTTGGAAGACATCTCGAAGTGGCATCAAATAAAATACCTCACCCATGTAAAAAAGGTGGCAAAAGAGGTACTTAAAAGAACTTCTCATAAAGATGCCACCGAGGGTGTAAATAAAATAAATGATGTACGTCTATTTATGTCTTTTCTTTTACAAAACTTGTAACCCTAAGGGCATTATAATCATTGTAAACCTTATTTCACAACTATAAATAGAAGCTTAAGGCATGGGGAAGAGCATTAAATCTCTCCTCTCCTCGTAAATTCGTCTCTAACCTATTCTCTCTTTTTCCAAACTCTCTCTCCATCTCTCTCTAGCTGTATCTCTCCTTCTCCTCTCTTCTTCTTTCTTCCTCTATTTTTTTCTCCTCTTCTTCCTCTTGTCTTCCTTCACCACCTTGATCAAGGTTTTTTATCATGGGATTCTAAATCCAACATCGAGTAACAGAAAGAGCCAGATGAAATTAAAGTTCATTGGATGAAAATCAACTACAAACTGGGAATATTCAGAGTTCAAAGATTAACTTCAGAGATTTCTATTAAGTCAGCTTAGAATGGACAGTTGTGAATCTGACTCATGGCGTTTCATGATCAAACATGACGTAGAAAACCTTAAAAGGACTGTTTCATGGTCAGACATGGCTACAAACCCTGTAGCCTTTCGAAAGGAACATATTACTCAAGAGCATAATATTCAGTCAAATGAAATCGTAACTGTTATTCTAGATGACCACCACTAGTCCACAACAGAAACATGGAGTGCCTTCCGAACAGAAAATATTACTCAAGAGCATAATTTTCAGTCAAATGAAATCGAAACTGTTATTCTAGATGACCACCACTAGTTGACAACAGAGTGATGCAAAATAAACCCATCTTATGTAAGCAACCTACATTACAGAAATGTTCAAAGTCATAGAAAGATAATCAAATTAACTTGGAAGCCTGATCTCCTTATCATGATGCAATCAAACTCTAGATAAAACAATTGCTCTAACCATATTTGGCCTCTATGCTGCTATTCCTCTAAGAGAGAAGTTGAAAGTAACCCGGTTAAGTTCAACAAGACAATCAAGAAGAAATGCAGGCATACAATTCCTCAATGTCAAAGACGTCTAGCAGATGACATCTGCACGGATAATTACTAGATTGAAAATAACAACGCCTGAAGACGCTGGAGGAATAGCGATGGCCACCAAATCCAAACAATTAAAAGGTGTGAATTTTCAGTTGATGGTCATGCCTGATCTCTTGAACAATAAATGAAACATGATCTTGTTTATGAGATGAACCACCTTGGTCAGTAAATATTGTCAGTCAGCCACTTCTGTTCAATCTGCTTGTGGTAAAATTTCCGCAGCTTGGAGGCTTCCAGAGGTACTTCCAACTTGTTAGATCTAGACTAAAACAGCAGATCCTGTCCATCAAAATACACAATCACATCATTTCTCCTGTCATTAGAAGTTTAACGTTTCAAAATATTGAGTAGAGCTCTAGGTAAGGCCGAAAACTTGAATGGTACAACGTACCTTTGCAATACTATGTTCAGTATGCTGATGTCGATACATCCTGCACAGAGATTTCATGCTCCAGCAACTCAACCAGGACTGTCAGAATCCAATAACCAGATAAATAATCCAATGTTATCAGAGTAAGAGATTCTCATACTCCAGTAGGTGAGGAAACTGACCACCACAGCATGGCAACATTCACTCTTTTGAGACTTATAAACAGATAACTAAGAAATGGCCTCTACTTGACAGGACGCACCCCAACAGTTCTCACACGGAACCGATACTGAGGTTGTGAATCCTCTTCTTCATCATTTTCATCCTCACTTGAATCATCTTCCACTTCATCCCACCTAGAGTAATCCAGTCTTGAATGACCTTTTGGCTTTGGGATCGTGTTCCAACCATTGGGATTCAATTTAGACAAGTCTTTCACTCTAGGAACTTCAGGTTTCAGATTTGGAAATACAGTTTTCTTAACCAATTCTAGTTCTGGAACCACTGGAGGATGTTCAAGTGGTTCTTCTACTTCTGGAACCACTGGAGGATGTTCAAGTGGTTCTTCTACTTCTGGAACCACTGGATGATGTTCAAGTGGTTCTTCAACTTCTGAAACCACAGAAGGATGATCTTGTGATTCTTCTTCTTCTTCTCTGTGCTCTTCTTCTTGTTCAAGCTGGAGTTCCAGTGCTTCTTCTTCTTCTTCCTCCTCAAGTTCAGCAGCTAAGGCTTCTTCTTCTTCTTCAGATTCAGGTATGGGAGCAAGTGACTTCACAAGTAAAAGACAGCTAGATTAGACGGTTGGGATGAAAACTGAGGATCACATGCTAATTTTGCATCCAATTCTCAATTCGAAGTGTTCATTTTTTGCCTAGTGCATGAATCACTAAGGAACCAATTAGAAGGTTGGCTTTGATTTGCTTAGATACCATTAAGTTGTACAACACAAAGCTGGAAAAAAGACTTACAAGTTGTGTTTTTAGTTGGGATTGCAAATTCTGATACACTTCAGATGAAGGGTTTAGCTCCATGAGCCTGTTGACATCAAAGAGTGCAGATTGGTACTCCTTAAGGGTGACAAGTGTCTGGGCACGCAACATCAAAGCACCAGTATGCTTGTAATCCAGCTCAAGCACCGATGTACATTCTTCTGCTGCCTACAAATGGGATTTTCACCAATAAACTGCAAGCACAAGAAAAGTTCCAACCCATGCCAAAATGCACATACATACTTAATTTTTAGCAACCTGTACAAGCTTATTAAGATATAGTCTTTTGGTTCATATCCTTCTGTTGTCTCTTACAGAAGCAATGGAAGTTTAAAATTCATAAAAAGAAACCCTGTCCACAAGTTAAGGAACGATGTATAAAGCATATGACACTGCAGAGGAGCAAAGCACTGTGAGCAGAAATCAGTAGAGTCAGATTGGATGTTGTTTTGAGAAAAAGATTTGAGTTCAAATGAAAGTCTGATGTCCTATTTCATGGAAGTGTCTATGCTCAGTTCTTTGAAGTAAACGTTTTGCTTATATATTCTCTTTGACCAGAAATAGAGGTCCCATTCACAATGTTGCTTCAGGTTCCCATTTCAGAAGGATGCCTCTATGTAAAACTGACAAGATTTGTAGGAAAGTCTAAGGAGCAATGGCAGCAGAGAACTATTCAGAGACTTTGATGAATTTGTGTATAACATAGCACTTGTTGCAACAAGCAATTGCAAAGAGGAAAATATGGTGCAAGTTTAGCCTTCCTCATCATTTTTCAGTCACTGGTTTCCTTCCTCATTTTCCTGGGATGTTCCTAAAGTTGTAAGCCTGACGACAAATTTCATCTAGCATAGACCATTTAGGGAGATACACTTCCTTTCTAGTCAATGGTTTTGCAGCTCTACTCATTCAATTACAAATTCAAAACAAGTTATCTGACAAAATATTTCTCCAAACTTTTAAGAGATCATCAGTTTAAATAAGCTCAAGGTTAACCAATAAAAAGATTTGCAAATCCAGCTTTCTATCATCGTTATGCCACTTCTTCAAAATGCAAACATCAAGCCATTGAAAGGTAAACAACTAAATATCGTGTGCTCTTTACTCTTCCAAGTTGCTGATTATTTAGCATTTTTTGATCTTCTACTGCTATGTGCTATTTAGTGAATGCTGCAGTTAGTCATGTAAAGCAGTTTCCATATAAGTAAACCACATTTCTTGGCATCAAACGAGACTTGAGTTAAGCCAACAAAGATGAAGAAAAGAGAAGATCCAATCCAACATTGACAATTTTCTTCCGTGAAACATCCAGTATGATAATTTGACAAAGACAGAAATATTTTTCGTGGTTTTCATTAAAATGAATCCAACCAAATAAACTTCAGGTGGCCATATCTGATACAAAATCCAATGAAGCACCTAACACAGTTAATCAAAATCACCCAAATTGTTAACAGCACGGGTCAAATATTGAAGTTTCCAGATGCAAAATATATCAGGGAAAAAAATCGACATTAGTGGAACTCCAACTACATTGACCTGCTAAATTACTCACAGAAGACAACAACTTCATAAACCATCTCAATTAAGTAAGTCAAATCCCAATTAATTGAAGAAAAAGGAAAAAAATACTAATTGGAATATCTACCTTCTTAAAATCGTGCAGTTTCAAAAAACACGCTGCCCGGTTGCTATGCAGCGCTATCTTCTGCACCTTCGTCTTAGCCATCGCAAGTGCTTCCGTATAGAACTCCAAAGCATCCTCATGCTTCCCGTCACGGTACATCTGATGAGCTCTTTCAATCTTGTTGAACGACGCAGCCGCCATCGCCATAAGCCTTCCCTCCCAAACAAAACTTCCAAAGGAAATAAAATGAAATAAAATAAAAAAACCAAAATCGATGAAGAAGACGCACAACCGAAGCCAACAAGATGATTCCTCAAAACCCCAGGCACCAACCTCGATACTCAGATCTTGATCCCCGAAGACAGACTGGTAAAAGGATTATTTCACAAACGGGAACCTGACCGATTATTTGAAAAAAAGCGGAAACGAAAGAGGGAAATCGAGATTCGATTAGCCTAGAAAAGAGACAGCGCCTCTGGGATTTGAAAAAACAGAAAAAATGGAGGGAGAAGTGGGAGATTTTATAAGCGCAGCACCTATGAGGGGTAGCGGAAGAGACGAAAGTCTGGAACCCCAGGCCTTCATCACTTGAAGCTTGAACGTTGGCCGTTTTCTTCCTTTTATATCGCTACGAAGAAGAAAGCTTACTGGGCCCACTTAAAAGACTTATGCCCCACAGTCCATGTCCACTTGGGCATCTCACTTATGGGACGTATCTGGAAGCCAAACAGACCCTAGGTATGGGAGTTATTCAATATATGGAGGGTGTAATGCAAACTGCAAAATAAAGATTTTACGTGTGTTTACAGATTGAATCCATTGACCCATTCTCATAGAGCAATTAGATTGAAGGTTTTGTTCAGAATTCAAACCTTCAGAAACAGCAGATGTGGAGGATCTGAATGTCCAATAACCTTCCATATTATAGTTGCAAGGTACATAATTGCAAATGGAAACAGCAGGTCAGATGAAAAAACAGATGCCTCTTCCTACAGATTTAACCCATTAACATCTAAGACAGGCAAACATTTTGACAAAATCTCAGCAGCTTGTTAGAGCTCTTGCTCTGTTATGATCAGTGGTGGAACCAGCCTCACCACATTCCCTTACCCTCTTCCTATAGATTTGACCCATTAACATCTAAGACCGGCAAACATTTTGACAAAATCTCAGCTGCTTGTTCGAGTTCTTTCTCTGTTATGATAAGTGGTGGAACCAGCCTCACCACATTCCCTTTCCCTGCAGTTAATATAAGAAGACCAGATTCGCGGCAAGCATCGACAAGGGGTGATGCCGACACGTCCAAGTCAATACCCACAATAAGCCCAATACCACGAACTTCCTTCACATGGGGGTTTCCTCCTAGTTTCTGAACTAAAAGCTCTTTCAGGTACAGGCCTTTCTTTGATACACTGGCCAAGAATTCTGGCTTCTGGATTGTATCCAAAACTGATAAGGCAGCATGACAAACTAGCGGTCCGCCAGCAAATGTGCTACCATGATCTCCTGCACTCACAGCAGCAGCTACCCTTTCAGTTGTAAGGACTACACCTATAGGTAAACCTCCAGCAAGAGGCTTTGCAAGAGTCATTATATCGGGGAACACCCCATATGCCTCATGAGCCCAAAGCAATCCAGTTCGTCCAAGTCCACATTGAACCTGAGAGGAGATTATAATCAAGATCCACAATTGTCAGATGAACTTAAACTGAAACTTAATAAGCATTCCTAAACTGCTGTTTCATAAAGAAACTACACAATGCTACTGAGAAGAGGAAGAGATAAAAATCAGTTAGTTTAGTCCACCAGAAATAAATCAATAGAAACATTTTCATTCTTAATTACATTCTTTTCAGCACAGACATAAATCCACAATCAAATTTGCAAGGTAAACTCCGTCATGGTTTCTCTGGTTACTGAACAATTTACAACTTCTACTCAACGCAGTTCCTTGGGCTTAGGATTGGGAAATTTGTTTTTGAGTTATGATGCAGTGGGCACTTCAACAAAAATGGCAAGAGAGAGAGAAAACAAATTCATATTTTTCTCTAGGCTTGTGTTAGCAGCCAACTGACTTGATGAGGGAAATCTCATAACAAAATTCATCTTACTAGGAAATTTGATATATAGTTATGTTTTCTACAGGTACCACATGCATTTTTTTGTAAGGTGTACAGTAACTGACTCTGAGCCATTTCATTTAGAATAGGTCATCACACAGAACGCAAGCTTTACCACTTCTTTTTTTCAGTCATACAGATAGCTCGTGATGCTTGTGGCACTGTTGGTGGAATTCTTTGTCACTTGGAATACAGCCAACCTAGAAGCTCTTGATTGCAAGGTGGGAAGTTACACTGTGGTCGTTAAATTCAAAGATCAAGATGCTGAGCTTTGGGAAGAGCTTTCCTAATTCTTGGATAACTGGTCATCCCCTAAGCTTCTTGCTGGAGATTTTTGTACAATCAGGTTCTGTTATAAGAATCCCCTCGGGCTCTCATTACTGCATCAATGAGGAATTTTAGTAACTTTATTGGTGCTTATGGTTTGGATGAAATTCTAGCGTCTGGTAAATCCTTTACTTGGAGTAACTTGCAAAGGGTGTCTAATATTGTCTAAAGACTGATTTCTTGGCACTGGAAATTGGCTTAGAATTTACAATGATGCTTCTGCTCTTGTTGCGGGGAAACCAATATCGAACCATTGGCCTAATGTCCTTGAAACCAAACAAAGCAATTGGGGGAGAAAACCGTTTCAATTTTAAATTTCATGGTTAGAGGATAAAATTGCATAAAATTAATGGAAGTGTAGTGGGATGAAGAGAAGATTAATAGACTGGTGGGAGGAATTATTGCTTTGAAGCTGAAAACGTTGAAATTTAAGTTAAAGCAATGGTCTAAATCAACTCAGGTCTCTAATTCTGCTCAAAGAAATGCATAACAATCTCAGATTGATTATCTTGATCTCTGTGAGGAAGGCAGACCTCTTCCCCCTTCTAAATTCTCAGATACAATTGAGGCTTCTATTACTCTTTAGAATTTATTGAATCATCAAAGAATCGAATGGAAGCAACGCGCAAGATAGAAATGGTTAAAAGAAGGAGATGTTGATACCCTTTTCTTTCATTCCATTGCCTTGGCCATTGGCGATCTAACATAATCAACTCCCTCCATGTTGGAGGAGAGTTAGCTTTTGGTAGATCGTCCATTTCTTAACCAACTACAATTGAACAAACTCACAAATATTCAGAGAAATTGGTTGAAGAGACCTTTCACTAGTAAAGAAAATGAAGATGCAGCTGCTTTAATGCCCCTTAATAAGACTCCGGCCCGGATGAATTTAACAGAGATAGACATGCTTGATGTATTATGGCTAATGACATTCGAACAATGATATATGATTTTTATAACAATGGCATCACCTTCCACAGTATTGGTGCATCCATCATTTCTTTTATTACAAAAAGGGAGTAGAGACGGTTGTTAACTTTAGGCCCATTAGTCTTATATCTTGAGCCTATAAGATGATTTTTCATATCCTTACAAGCAGGCTTAGAACTATAATTCCTCACATTATCAATCAAAAGCAATGTTCATTCATGAAGGAAAGGGTCATATTGGATGCTGCTATGAGTGTGCCTGAAGTAATTGACAATTTTAAGAAAAACAATCAGCCAAGACACTCTGACTGCTGTCCCCACTCGGCTCTTACTGGGACTTTCTCTATGCACCGCTTGGTTTGATAGAAGATTGTGAGAATCCAGTAATTGAAAAATTGCATAATTGGTTACCAATTTGGAAGGGGAAGATGATTTCTAAAGCTGGGCAAGTAACTTTGGTTAAAGCATGATTGTTTGGTATTCAAGCTAACTATCTCTCATTTCTGCATTGCACAGTGATTGTTTGGTATTCAAGCATCATTTAAATAACTACGCTGAAGTTTGTAAAGAGAAGAATCAGGGAGGCTTAGGAATCAGAAGGATCAAAGAGACCAATGAGGCATTTCTTACAAAATGATGTTGGAGATCGAACACTCAACAGAACCTTCCTTGGGTTCCTTTAGTTCTGAAAAAATTGGGTGAAACCACCGAGCCTTGGATCTTTGGACAGGGTGCTTCAGGTCGTCTTTCTCCTATTTGGAAGCATATCCATAAAACTTACAGTCTCTTTGCTTCCTACATCAGAGTATATCCTGGAGATGGTTCTCGTATTAGATTTTGGTTGGATATTTGGTTTCATGATATGCCTCTCAATGATCAATTCCCTCTTTTATTCAATCTTATCAGAAATCCACATGCGTTAGTTTCCAATCTTCTTATCAATGGTACTTTCTGAGACATGGATAGGAGTCAGCACTGCAGGCGTGAACTCAATGATTGAGAGGCTGTTGAGGCAAGTAACATAATGAATCAACTTAGCCATCAATTCATTCTATATAATCATCCAAACAGACTCATATGGCATGCTAATTCCCATGGTGTATATTTTGTTGCTTCATGCTATGCAATATTAATGCTAGCACAAAACTCTCCATGCACGAGAGTGATTTCATGGACTCTATCAGGTCCTTCTAAAGCTAAGTTTTTTCCTTTGGTGCCTTCTTCATCATAAAATCCCCAGAAATAATTTAATTCGACGTGGAGTCCATGTTCCTAGTTAGACTTGCCCTCTTTGTCACATGGTTGATGAATCTATCGGTAATCTTCATCTCCATTGCAATTTTTCTTGGCACATTTGGTGTTTCTTCTTTAGCAAATTTGAAGTCCAAGTTTGCCTCCCAGTCTCATTCAGCTTGATACTGGTCTTAGACTTACTTCTTCTGGCCAAATCATGTTCCAAGCTTGTCTTACCATTATTCCTTGGAGTAATTGGAAAGAGAGGAATAGGAGGATCTTCCAAAATAATGCCTTGCCTTGGCAAAGAGTTGCTGAAAGAATTTTTTCTCAAATTGTTTCTTGGCTCATTACTGTTTCCCTCTTTGATGAGGTCTGGGCTGATCTTGTTAGAGGTTGCTGGTTCCAGATTTCATGCCTTTCTCAATGTAGTCCTCCTCTAGTTGAAGAATGGAAGCCTCCAGATAATGAGGCCAGAAAACTTAGTTTTTGACGGATCTTCTTTTGGCCATCCAGGTGCTACTGGTTTTGATGGTGTTTCCAAAAATTCTTCAGGTGTTCCTCTGGTGTCCTATGCTGGTCCCCTGGTGTTGCCAATTCCATAACAGCTGAGCTTCAAGCCTTATGTCATGGTCTTCTAGTTTTCCAAGACAGATTTCAAGATACTCTCCTCATTGAGGGTGATGCAAAATGTGTGATTTATTAGTGCTCAGGACTGAAAGATCCTCCTTGGAGTCACTGGTCATGCGATTTTAAAATTATGGATCTTGTAAATTCTTTTGTTTGTAGATGGAATGTCGTTCCTAGAGCAACCAATTGTTTGGCTGACTCTCTAGTTCAAACTCACTTTAAAAAAACAATGACACTCATGTTGCTGTTTTTTCCAACTTTATAGCTTCCATACTTGGTGTATCTAAGAGCTGGATTTTCTTTAACATTTTTTAAAAGATTGCACAAGCTCACATGACCATTTAAGAATTAGGCATCTATGATCTACCCAATTGCATGTTACCCAAGTATGAGGCAGATAGTTGTTATTTATTGTTGATGTTTTAGCACAATTCATGGTCGTGTAATCAATCTTAAAGAGTTAAAGATAGACAAAATCATAAATGACAAATCCAAGAAAAAAATTGAGTGAAAACTGTCTATGAATCTGGTAACTGACCTCATCAAAAACCAGGAGTGTGCCAGCATCATCACAAGCATTTCGTAAGGCTTCCAAAAATTCTTTAGTTGCACTATATATTCCACCTTCCCCCTGGATAGGTTCCACAAAGACTGCTGCAATTTTACCAGGCTGGATTGCATGCTTGGCAGCTTCTATGTCTCCATAAGGCAAGAAAGTAACGCCTGGCATGACAGGTTCAAATGGAGATCTGTAGTGTTCCTTGCTTGTCAAAGCAACAGCACCCATTGTCCTTCCATGGAAACTATTGCTAAAAGAAATAAACTCAGTAGCAGGTTCTTTAACATCAGGCCTTGAAAATCTTTGATATTTTCTAGAAAATTTAATGGCTGCTTCATTCGCCTCTGTTCCCGAGTTTGAGAAGAAGACCCGGTCAGCGAAGGAGCATTCCACAAGGCGCTGAGCAAGCTTTACCTGCAGCAGGGTATGTTTTCACTTCATCACCAAGTAAAAAGACAACATACTCCTCTCAAACGTTCAACTATTGACCTATTTATCTTTGTTTAAATAATTGAGGACATTATGTAAATGTAACATAGTTAATCTGTTCTGGCATCAGGAGCACAGTTTTGAAAAATAATTGGATAATATTTTCCATAATCAAATCAAGAAGAGTGCCAGCCCAATAATCAAACAAAAGTGACAAAACAATACAATGAGATAGAATAAATGTCTACATGTCGAACAATAGACATGGATAGTATAGGCTGTAATGAAAACCATTGTTACTTCTATGTACTCGACCAAATCTAGGAATTAAGACACCGTAGCTTTTGAGGATCAATGGCCAAAGCGAAAGACAGTGACAACATAATGCAAATTGTAAAGAGGAAACTGCTTAATAAAGTACAAACGAAGACCATTTTCCGATTCCCAGTAGTACTGAAGTCTGTCAGGACAAAAATCATGGTCGCTTGGAATTCCTTATGCAGAACGTGAAACATGATGCAATTATCAAAACTCTATGATCCGAGTGACCCTATAAAATGTTAGTTGTAGTTCATAGTTCATACTTCCAATAAATTGATACAGAAGTTACAAAAAAATTTATAATGGGGAAGAAATGAGAAAAGAAACACATTGTAAAGACGAGTATTTCTCACCTGAGGGATTGAATAATACATATTGCTGACATGTGTGAGCGTGCTTGCCTGTTCAACGACTGCCCGCAGCCAGTCCGGATCCCCATGCCCAAGAGAGTTCACGGCAATCCCTGCCGTCATATCCAAATACTCTCGCCCTTCCACATCGTACAGTTTAGACCCCTTCCCACTCTTCAATACTACAGGTGCTCTAGCGTAAGTTCCAACAAAGACACTCGCTTCCGTCTCCATAATCTCTCGACTCTCCCCACAAGCAAAAATTCCACAAGCAATTCGTTGGGAACCATGTTTCCTCTTGTCTAGGTTAAACACCTGACGTAGTTCATAAGATGAAGAAATCGAATTACCAACAGTTGCATTCAAAGCGTACATGCTTACTCCTCCTAGCTCAACAGACTTAAAGAAGGACTTCCCAGAAATGAGAACAACTGAATGGGGACTCTGCACTTCAAATAGACAGATGCCTGTTGACTCAATAGCCGATACTGGGTGCTTATTCTCGCTATTATAGAGGTCAAAAAGGGTTAATCAACCAGAAAGTCTACAATAATTTTGAAAAGAATGAGATTCGTGACCAACAAAAAGGTCTGCAAAAAAGATTCTCGGAGAAATTTCTAACGCGAATTGGAAGAATATGATTGGATAAAAGTTTAAACGCAGGAATATCTTACCTTTAGACACGAAATATTTTGAAGAAAGGGCGGAGCTAAGGTGGAATTCCTGAAAATGCGACGCAGAGGTTTTGAGCAAGCTCCGCCGCCGGGGGCCTATGACGGACCGAGTGACGCGAGTCAGAGTTTGATACTCTGAATCCATTTAAACCTAATATGGATACCGTGTAGGATCACGCTGCCTTTGTAGAAGTACACGTGGCAAGATAATCCGTTAGCCTAGAGGTCGAAACTTTCAAAGTCTAAACTTGGAAAGCCGAAACTGGTCAGGAGTCTTCATATTTTGACAACAAAGTGTTATTAATTATAAAACCTCCTAATCATCTTACTTTCATCTTCATAAGAACTCCTAATCCCTGTTTCCTATTCGGTGTCAACTTGTATATATAAGGATCTTCTTCTTGTACGAAGAGCTCCAAAAGCTGTCGTTTAAAAAGGTTCGAAATCTTACGATTCGTCGGTTACGCGGTTGCTGGCGCCGTCCGTGGGAGTCACTGTGAAGAAGGAGAGAGAAGTCCTAGGAGAGCCAGAGATGAAGTTGTTCGACCCGCTGCCAATCGCTGTCATTGGTCACGACAGTACCGACGAGAGCGATAGCGATGTGGACGATGGGAAGGAGAATGGTGCTGCGTCTGGGAAAAAGAGTAGAGGGTCTGATAGGGAGGGTTCAAATAAGAAGCGGAGGTTGGAGGATGCCGCGGTGGTTCAGCCGCTCGGATTCGTTCCGCGGTTGCTGGCGCCTTCCATCGCCATGGTGAAGGAGGAGAGAGAAGTCCTAGGAGAGCCGGAGAGGAAGTTGTTCGAGCCGCTGCCAATCGGTGTCATTGGTCACGACAGTACCGACGAGAGCGACAGCGATGTGGAGGATGGGAAGGAGAATGGTGCAGTGTCTGGTAAAAGGAGTAGAGGGACTGATAGGGAGCGTTTGAATAAGAAGCAGAGGTTGGAGAATGCCGCGGTGATTCTGCCGCTCGGATTCTTGGATCCTCTACCGCCGGAAGAGTGGTTGCCTTGGCCGGGGTTGGAACCAATTGAGGAGGCGCCTCTGCTGCAGGCATGCTTGCCCGCTCCTGCCACGGCTTGTAAGCAGTTCTGGAAGGCCGGTGACTACGAGGGGGATACTGTGGGCAACAGCGGGTCGGGTTCGGTTTCAGGTAAGTTGGGTTTGTTTGTGTTTTGGTCTGTTTTTTTCTGGTTGGTGAATAAAATTTCCAATCAGTTGGGTTTGTCTCTTGCTGTTAATTTTCGGTGTTTCACCTTGTTCATATATCTTGATTGCATAACTGGCTTATTCTATAGGATATGCCCTTTTTAATATTCCAAGTGGCACATTTACATGTTGCTTAGTGTGGCACTACTTTTATGCTTGTCAAAGAGGTTGACATAGGCTTGTTTTTTCTTCATTTTGCAGCCGGCATAGATCATGTTTGAGTTCATCCTAAGTTTCTACACTCAAATGCTACTAGTCACAAATGGGCTCTCGGAGGTACAACTACATTCTTTCTGTAATGTAGAAAATCATGGAGGTGTACAAAATTTTGAGTTTGTATGGCTTGTTCGTCCTTAAAAATCATTTATACTCTTAGCCAACAGATGGTTGTTTGAAGAAAATAACATCAGCTTATTGAGATAAACTCTTGGGGCATCGATAAATAATCCTTGTTATTATGATAAGAAAGTTGATTGTGTAAGGTTTAATATTGCTTATCTGGTTGAATAAAGTTGCTAAACAAATATGTTGTCACCCTTCTTTCAGAGCCTTTGCAGAACTGTTGGACAACTCTCTTGATGAGGTATGCAATGGAGCTTCTTTTGTGAACATAGATATGCTATGGAATAAGAAAGATAAGAGTAGAATGCTATTTGTTCAAGGTTTGATTCTAATCTCAATTGTAGATGCTTCTATTATTGTGCACAGTTTGTCGGTATTCCTTGCAAGTTGTTCACTTAATTTAATATTTCAGATAATGGAGGAGGGATGGATCCAGATAAAATGCGACAATGTATGTCTTTGGGGTATTCTGCTAAAAGTAAATTTGCAAATACCATTGGACAATGTGAGCCTTTACAACCTTTTGAAGAAATATGTTAACTACTTGTTTATGTGTGCTTCTGTATTTCCCAACTGCAACACACTTCACATTTAGCATTCTTTTGTCTAATTTTAATGTTTTTTTCATGTGTTACTCAGATGGAAATGGTTTTAAGACAAGTACCATGAGGCTTGGAGCTGATGTCATTACATTTTCTCGTTGCAGAGGAAAAGATGGAAAGAGGTCAGGATTTGTATACTTGCACAATTTATTCTATGTTAGTCTTGTAAAAATTAGCTTGAAACGAATAGCAGGCTTTGGCCACATTTTTTGTTAATATGAACTAATTTGTCTTTTATTGTATTTGGATTTGTAGTCCTACACAGTCCATTGGGTTGCTTTCATATACATTCTTGCGGAACACTGGGAAGGAAGACATTGTAGTTCCAACGGTATGCATATTCTAGATGGGGTGGTTAGCAAAGTACTTTTATTTTTATGTTCATGTAAAATCATTCTTTTAGTGTTAAAAAAAGAATAAAATTTATGTGTGATATATTTAAAAAAACAAGTTCATGTGTGATAGAATAGTTTCAAGTAGTTACATAATCAACTTGTGGGATCCTTGTCTAGTGACAAGAAAATTTAATTTTCAAGTATTTATTGCCATTTTTGTATAGTTCATTGTTTGCTTTATGTTTCCTTATTGGTAATTTTTCCTGTTGCTATGTGTTATTTGTCTACTTCAAATACTGATTTTCATACATGATGTTGGTAATGTCTAGCTTGATTATGAGAAAGAAGGAAAAGATTGGAAGAGCATGGTTCGATCATCTCGAGCTAATTGGAACACAAATCTTGAAACCATTGTGCAGTGGTCTCCTTTCTATAGTGAAGATGATCTTCTTCAACAAGTTGTATTCTTATTTATCACTTTTTTTTATTCAATTTTACATATCTTGCATCAACTGCATCATGTTGGTCTGATTGAAGCTATTATATTTTGATAAATTAATAGTTTGAATGTTGTGTGTTATGTGTGTGTAAATTACTTTTTGTATTAAGAATATTTCATGATGTATATGTAGTTTAATTCAATTGAAGACCAGGGCACTCGCATTATTATTTACAATCTTTGGGAGGATGACCAAAGAGAGTTGGAACTTGATTTTAGTGCTGACCCACATGTAAGTGTGCACTGACAAACACTTTTAAAAAGGGAATATGACAACAACAAACTACCTTCTCCTTTCCTCGTTCTCTTGTTTCTTTTGTCTCTTCATTAATAAAATTCCATCTTTTCAGAAAAAAATCCTTTTTGGTTGTTGAAGATCTAAAACTAGTGAAATATTGATTTTCCAGGATATTCAAATTAGAGGGGTTAATCGTGATGAAAAGAAAATACAGATGGCACAACAGTTTCCTAACTCCAGGCATTTTCTTACCTATCGACATTCATTGAGGGTATCATATACAACTTGACTATGATTTTTATGTTTCCTTTTCATCCTAGCCTTTTATGTGATTCCTTTTATGTGCCTCTATTTCAGCTCATGGATTTTCTGTGCTTCCTTTTATGCGCCTCCATTTCAGTTCATGGTTTTTCTGTGCTTCCTTTTATGTGTCTCTATTTCAGTTTATGACTATCTATTATGTATTAGCTGCTTTAGAATCCCTAAATCTGTGAAATTCAGACAATGTAGCAACCTCATCTTTGAATTCATGGGAACTAAAAGAATACATTCAATCTCTACCATTTCTTGGCACTATAAAATGATATGTAGTGGGGTAAAATTGTGTTAGGCATTCAAAATTTTAGGACCTTTCCAAAGATAGAAGTTAAAATGAATTTGACCAAAATTTAGAATCGCCTTTGTAATTGTTTTTACTTAAGGGTAATATTTTAAAGTAAAAATGATTTGACCATAATTTAGAATTGTTTTTGTAATAGTTTTTACTTAGGGGTAATATTTGACTTTGATTTTGTGCAGAGTTATGTGTCCATTCTCTATCTTAGATTGCCACTTGGCTTCAGAATAATTCTCCGGGGCAAAGATGTTGATCATCACAACATTGTAAATGATATGATCCACATTCAGGAAATTACGTATAGGCCTCAATCGGGTGTTGATGGGCCTCCAAAGGATTCAAATGTAATACATCCTAGACCTTTGTGCTCATTATGTTATTGTTACTATTTCTATACTTTATAACTCTTAACTTCTTATTTTTTTAAATCCTTCAGATGGTTGCTGTTGTGACGATTGGATTTGTGAAAGATGCCAAAGAACATATTGATGTCCAAGGATTCAATGTTTATCACAAGAATCGGTTGATTAAGGTTTTTTTTTCTACTTTTTATATTAATTGGAAGCAATTTACCTGCTCCATATGTACTTTTTGTGCTGTTTTGATTGGTATTGCCCTCCATTTGGTTTGCTATTTTTAGCAAGGTGAAAATTATTTTTTTAAAAATTTTCTTTTCAGCCATTCTGGAGAGTATGGAATGCTGCAGGAAGTAATGGACGTGGAGTTTTTGGTGATTCATCAACCACATTTGTTTTCTTTGTGATTAAATAATGGACTGAGCAATTGTTAACTGTTCACATTATTTTTTCTATAGGTGTCTTGGAGGCTAACTTTATTGAACCAGCTCATGACAAACAAGGTTTTGAGCGCACTATTGTGCTTCAAAGACTAGAGATGCGGTTGATTCAAATGCAAAAGACTTACTGGTTGGTTCTTTTTCTTTTCTTTTCAAATCTTAGCAGAATAGGGTTGGTGTTTCTGACGTTCAAAGAAATGTTACAACCCATAACGGTATTGTTCTCATTACATTTAGGGGTAAGAATCGTGAGAAAGTTGGTTATGCTCCTCAGCAACAGAAGAAGCAAGGTAATGATCACCAAGTTGAATGTGCAGTAATTTATTCTAAACATTAAGCTGGTGAAATTCTACAGTTGAATTTGACACTTTTTTGACTTTTTTCTTCCTACGTATATGACAACAGAGTCCCGCCCTGAAGCTCCTCGTCTTGACACTAACAAGGGTCAGTCTTCCGAAGCAAGCAATTTGAAACATGTAAATGGCCAGTTATCTAATGGTGTTGAAAATGGAAAGATGACAACTCAATGTGGGGAAAAACCACATTCTTCACCATTTTCCTCAGGGGATGAGAGTGATGAATATCACTATTTTAAAACTGAGAAGGCAACTCCCTCCCACAGTGAAAAAGAATTGCATCTTAATGGGTCCAGTCAGGGTCTGTTGCAGTTGGCAGCAGGCAATCTTGAATTAAAAAACAAAAATGAACGACTGGAGGCTCGAGTAAGTGTAACCCTTTTCAATTTTGTATGACTACATTCTCCACAACTAGGAGTTGTGCCTAATCTTCCTTTTATTGACGAATAAACAGATATGTGAATTAGAGTTGAAGCTTGAGGAGGCAAGCAAAGAACTGGAAGCTGTGATTGATATATTCTCAGAAGATCATATTCGATGGGATAAGGAGGAGGAGACTTTGAGAAAGAAATTGAAGGTGAGAGAATTATGAACCTGTTTCCTCATGCATGTATATTTTTTTCATGACACAAATAAAGAAGGATTATATTAAAAAAACTCCCGATGAGAAGAAACACAAGGGGAAAATGAACAAAAGAGGAAAAATAAGGTAAACTGAGTAAGTTGAACGGGCGAGGGAGGTTGTAATAGCGAGGTGCTGCCAGAGAACCTCTTCCGTAGCTAAAATGTCAATTGTGCTCTTCACACTCCTTAAGAGTGTGCTACCAGGATACCTTTTAATTTTTAAATGAGGATCAACATCTGAAAATACGTTGTCTTGCATATATTTTGCTCTGATGAATTTTTCTTAACCAAATTTCTATATCTTTGCAGGATACATCTGCTACCATAGAAGGTTTGTTGGTGAAGGAAAGACTAAGCTCCAATAGCATCAAACAAGAACGTTAGAGCTATTAGACTATAGTTGGGATGCGTCTAGGATTTTTGCATTAACACTAGAGACGAGCAATTCTTGCTTAAAAGGCAGCCATTTGTGTAGAATTGTCGATGTTTGATTTTTGTTGTGCAAGCCATGAAAGCGACACAGTTGTGAAGAATGTGAAGTCAGCAACAACTTTTAGTTAATATTTTTTTTATTGATTTTGTATATTGAAGGTGCAACTACCCTTCGGTTTTGATCTCCAAATTTATTTTTTATGTACAATCATTACTTCAATAAATTTTGTTCATTGTTCTCATTGTAACTTATTCAGTAATAAGAAGTTTTTTAATTGTTCATTTTGTTCTCATCGATAACAAGAATACACCCTCAAAGTAGTTGAAAATAGAGTGTGATTCAAAGAAATCACATTTCTCAAACCCCATCTGCTTGTTTAACATTCATGTATATTGGTTACATGCTTAAGTGTTCTCATGTGGCATAGCAACGAACCTGTATATGCTAGTGGATTTCCATATTCAAGTTTATGATGCCATAGAAGAGTCGCTAAGGAAGACCAGTTAATCTTTTGTGGTTAAAATGTCTAATTGTCAAATTCCATGCAGTTGCCAATCTTTTCTGAATGATCTATGAATTTTTATTTTAGTATCATCTCTTAAACATTAGCTAATGTCCTGCATAAGAGGCAAAACGTGCCAATGGAAAAGATTTGGTAAGTACCACAAATGCAATTCTTTACTTAAAGGCAAGAAGATATGGTTTTTCTATATTGGGGTTATCATCTTTTTGTTGTTTTTATTGTAAGTTGTCATTGTCTACAATTCTCTTGGATGGAAGAGAGAGGATATTGTTAGAACACTTGTAAGTATCTCCTCTTATGGTATCATGATTCTACATGGTGATTTTACTTTTATTTTTCTTAATTAATTGATCTTGATTAATTTCTTTTACACTAGATCTCTAGACAATTATTAAAATTGTGTAATCTTTTCTAGGTCACCAATGAATTAGTTGTTGTCTTGGATGCTGAAGGGAAAGAAATTGAGTCACAACTATTACCAATTGCTAATGTATCATTGGGTATGCAAAACTTCTACATCAAGGCACAGTGAGGTGTATCGCCAATTGTGTTCCAAAGTATTGGCTTGCTTTTGTGGCAAGTGTCCTTCCTCTTCGTTTCAGCTCATATGTTGTCTCAAGTTCTGAAAGTATAGGTTAGTCTTAGTAAGGGTTGCTACTATCTTGGGTTTATTAAGTGAGTAGAGAATGAAATGACTTCTCTACCCCTCATACAAAAACTCCTTATCTCTCCATATCCAAAAACTATGAAAATAGGACCATAGACTGATACAAGCATGCTGAATCTACTTGTGATCTCATTGGTGCATACAAACTCTAGGAAATGATCAAAATACCTCTTATGTTATATTTAACAGTAAGAATGTATGAGGGTCATTTATGTTTTGTAGTCCATCTCACTTAAGTTAATAGAAAAAATTAAGGATTGACTTTTCCCCCTAATCGAACAACCTTTCATATGCTGCTTTTCATCGCCCCATTCTTCCTCTCTCTTCTTCCTACTTCTTCCTCTTCTCCTATCTATTTTCCTCTGTTTTAACATATTATCGGAGCAATAGTTTGGGCTTCGGAGTCAACATTTACACTAATTTCAACTTTAGGTTAGGTGTTAGTGTGGACAAGTTCAAGTGTACTGGAAAACAGTTTCCAGTATTAGTCCCCCAAAATGAGAAATATAACCAAAACAAGATAATGAGTAACTTGTTATAATATACTTAAATAGAACATATATACCTAAACACCAGATTAACCAAAATAAACATGAATACTACACTAATAAGTAATTTAATATAAAATTAAAATATTAATGTACTAATTAATTAAATAAAAATATTATATTAATTAATGATTGTATTTATTGTACATTAATACAGTAATTACGTGTGACAATTAATTGTGTATTGATTAATTATAAAAAAAATCCACTAATAAAACTCTGATTTTTCCTAAAATATCAAGTAGTTTTATTATCCCCATTCGAGGAAAAGTATTTAAAATTATAATTTAAAATTTTTATATTTCTTATTTAGTGTGTGTAGCCCATATTTATTTATATTAATGTAGTAAATTTTAATTAAAATTTATAAAAAATAATAAAAGTTTATTTATTTAAAAATCAATTAAAATTGAGAATAAATGGAAGTATTTCTATCATCCAAAATTAACTCCAAGATTTCCAAACCCTCAACTTTCTTTATAATTTTTATATTTCTTATTTAGTGTGTGCAGCCCATATTTATTTATATTAATGTAGTAAATTTTAATTAAAATTTATAAAAAATAATAAAAGTTTATTTATTTAAAAATCAATTAAAATTGAGAATAAATAGAAGTATTTCTATCATCCAAAATTAACTCCAAGATTTCCAAACCCTCAACTTTCATCCGCTTCTCACCGTAAGAATCTGTCAGTTGATTGCTCCTCGTTTCTCTCATAGTTTGTTCGTCTTTGCACACAAAATACCTCTGCTGTATCTCAGTAACTTAAATGGTAGTGAGAACAAAAATGGCTCATTCTCGTTCAGAGCCTTATCTGCTATTCTGTTGAATTCCGACACGCATCTCCGTTGCCATATTCCACTGTCCGGTGAATCCATGCACACCGCGAACAACTGTTAAAAAGTGTTTATCCGCTGCCTCATGCATGAACTACATCAGACACCCAGGTCCCATATCAAGTCCAGTGAATCCATCGCATTCCGAGCCGATTAATGCTTCACTATCTGGTAATCTCCCAGAATCGGCGTTTACGACGAAGTGATGAACACTTTGCCGAAACTTTTGGCGACCCACGTGGGTTCGGAGGTCCACAGCCTGCTAAAATGGATTCTAAATCTGTCGTTGTTTCGGAGGTCACAGGAAGCCTCCTTATTTTCAACACGACTCAGTTCCGCTTTAAATAACTACCCGGAGCTTCATTGAACCGATAAAAAACAGGGGAGAAGGGTGCATCGTCTTACTGTTCGACAAAATGCCAACGAGAGGGCGTTCGATCGAATAATATAATTCCCTGTAAGGAGTCTCTATCTGATAGCAAGCGTTTGCTTTTGTCAGATTTTGTAAGCTTTAAGTCTGTCTTCTTGTCCATGTGTTTCACTGGTCTTCGTCCTCTTCCTCCATCTTGGAAGCCTCCAGATGCAAGACACCAACAAGGTAAGTAAAAACTCGAAACAGATTTACTAAAAGAGTTGGTAAATTTAAAAAATATGAAGATATTTTTATTTTTAATTGAAGTAAAATATTTTTCTGGATTAGAGACCACTGGCTGAGGATTCCATTCATGGCCGACCCTGCAATTATTTAAAAATCTTTGCTGAACTCATGCTGCCATGCACATGTTGATTCCCGGTAAAGGGTCCTTTGTATTATTTATACATAATTTTCCTATCTTCAACAAAGTTAATAAGTGAAGAAGCTAACTTCGACAAGTTAATAAATGCAAAATAGAAAAGCATTATAGGTGAAAATATAAACTAGAATATTTTAGTTTATTTGTTGATATATCTTGCAAGCTAGTATGCTACTTGGGGCAACTCCATTTGGAGTAGATTAATCACTTGAATTGCATATTTTTACTGTATCAATTGAAGTAGGAAAATGATCATTTCTAACTGATGAATAAGAATAAACAAAATGCATTTTGATCATTGTTTAAGGGAAGCAGGGATTGTGTGCAATATGTGTGTATTTTTCATTATATTGGTTGTACTTCGATATTGTTTATATCCATCGATTATAAATTTATAATTATGTATTCTCCAACTTTATGTAGTTATTACTCTGATAGTTAAAATTTTGAATGTGGACATTAAAAATTAAAGGAGAAAAATGGGTCTGTTCAGTATGATCAAGTCTTACGTCTATGACTTAACTGCAAAAATGCTTGAAAGAGATAAGTTTGTAAAGAGTTACACATATACACCTCTAAACAAATCTATGGTACAAAGCATGGGTGCTTTCATGCTATAGGGAAGCACTACATAAAAGGGGTATCATGCAGTGATTATATAGGAAGCCATTAGAGTCACATAGATACAAATCACCCTACAAACCCTCTGAAATATATATAAGATATATTTGATGTGGTGCCTTCTGAAGCAGTTAACTTTATACACATCTTGATTATTGTTATGTTGTTATAAACTATTCCTTCTATTTTTAAGTTCTATGACATCTATTTTAGTGTCTGAGAATTTATTGGTGGAAAAAGTGTTTTGACTTTGGAGCTTGAAATGGCTACTCTCTCTCTCTCTCTTCTCTCCATACCCCTCTCTCTTAGATGTCTCTTTGGTACATTCTTTTTGGAGCTAGATACTACATTTTTTCTCATCTAAGGATTGTGGGGTTGTACTGTTTTGTGTACCTGGTCACCTATAGATATTTGAAGAGTCTCCATGCTTCAGACAGTGACATGAATAATTTTTGGTTTAAGCATAGAACTTGGAAGGCATATGTGAGGAGTATTATCATAATTTTTGGCTTTGTGAAGTCTAAACTTAGATTCTCAATGTCTCATTGTCCCCCAAAAGGTCATTGCCTCTAGGAATAATAGAAGGTTAATCAACTGCACTAGAACAATTAGTTTCTAATGCCTGGTTGTCGAATATTTTATGATGGTACTGACATACCTATTTAATACTCTTTGAAATGGATTTGTATATTCATTTTTTCATAATGCTTATGGAAGATTAATGTTGATGTGAGGCAGGGTTTGATGGGTCATTGTTGGATACTCCTTTTCTTTTTTCTGTTTTTAAGTTTGGGAGGCTTATATGTGTTCTGAATACTTGGTTCTGATCCTGATTAAACCTGAAGGTACTGCATAAGTTTTAAGAGCATTTTTAGGTAATTTAGAGCAAAATGCAAAATGCAAAATGCAAAAAAAAAAAAAAAAAAAACACTTTCATTTTTTCTCTCAAAGAAACCCTTTAGTCGCCTTTTTATCAATACCTCTTGGAAAATGACCAAACATACTTACAAACCATTCTCATATTCCACTCATGTGTGTGCTATCTTCCTTTTAGGGTGGTCCAATCTTTTGTATGTGGAGGCTGTACTTCCATGGGAATTGCTTACACACTCATCTATGAAAATGGCATTCTTATCTATCATTTTCTTACTTTCTTTCTAAATTGTTTTAAGTCAAAATAACGCTAAAAGTTGAAATGTTAAGAAAGACATAAAAAATCTCTATTTTAACTCATCTATTAAAGAGTAGATGAACTTCTTTGACTTTGTGTAAATTTGTGTTCACTTATAATAGCTAATTAGTTGAGTCTTCCACAAGAACAAGACTCCTCTCAATCACCATTCTGTTTAGGTGATTCTTGTTATAAATCTCTATATATACGACTCTAATTCAATGAAAAATCATGGTTCAATATAACAAACAACAATTTCTTACGTTTATAACATAGAATTTTAAATTGAATGAGATTATAATATGAAAATGTGGCAAATCTATATATATCAATAGGAAAAAATCAATTGAATGAATCAAGCTAAGACTCATGTTTATAAATTTTAAATTGTTATTTCATTCTTACCCCTTTACAAATATTTTAAACATTAATTAACTCTTCTCATCTAATATTTCTTAAATTAAAAAAAAAATTCTTGTATCCAAAATCATAAACGATCAGGGTTTCTTCGATCTCATCTCGGGTTTTTGTAACATGCACTTCTATTTGTACCATCCATTGCACCTTCTAAATTTAGACCTCATGAAGACGAGTGAGTCCAAACTCGTTGAGTTAACCCGTGATCTTCCCTGGTCAACCCAGATGTGAGAAGAGGCGAGTCAAGCAGTGGGAACGGAACACCCCTTTCCGTTCCGTTTTTCACATCAGTGAGGGCGCCCAATATTCAGAATAACAACAAAAGAGTCCGGTTACGTTCAAAGTCCAAAGTCCACAGATGTGACATGTGAACGGCGTTTCTCCAGCCGCCGTCCCGTTTGGCAAAGCCGACTAAACAGATCCTCCGGGCCAACGCATTTGCATTAAATGTTCTCCACGTGTGACGACCCCCCTTTCTAAATTTTCGGCGTGGTACGCGACCCACTAGATAAGCGCACGATCGTTTCGGTAACCTGAAAGTCCTCAATAGCCTTTCTCTGCTTTCCCATGAGTCGTCCCCATCTATCAGGCTCTTTTTTTTTCCGTTAATTGCTTTTACACCCTCACCTATCACTTAATAGCCAATCAATCCCTCACTTAGCTCATAAATAAGGGCTCAACACGACTCATTAGATTTTTTTTTTAATCTTTTTGTGTATTATAATTAGAGACCAAAATTCAATTTAAAAAATTAGTTTTTGGTTTTGTGGTAGAGAACAGGAGGTACATAGATAAAATCTAAGAATGGGGGGTATGGGAATAAATATATCATATTTCAGGCGTGTGGACGCAATTAAGCTCTTTATTTTTTTCTTTTTACTCCTGAATTCAATAGAAAAAGAAAATTTAAAATGTTATAAAAACCCTAGAGAAGTTTTGGCGCCCTCAGTAAATCTTCCCATTTTGTACTTCCTCGACACGTTGTCGATAACTGCTCTCTCCTCCCTGCTTTCTCTCGCTCATGTCCCGATCCGGAAGGTCACCGTGCTGCTGCGGAGTGGAGAAAATCTGTGGAGCATTTTTGAAAGTTTTTTTTGCTCGGAATCCGCCCTCTGCTGGATTAGGATCGCCGTCGAAGCGTCACTGGTGACTCTGTTCACTGCTGGGTCAGAAAGTTCGCTTTTAGGAAAGAGAGAATTGGAGATACGAACCAGTGGTGAGGAGGTGACGAGTGATGGATCTGGAATCTGGTTCGCATCCGGGAGGGTTTCGGAATCTGGTGAGTTTGGTTACTGTGCTAACTTTTGTTTTATGTGTTTGTTTCGTTTGCTCGAATTGCTGCTCTCGCCTCTAGATTTTTTTTTTTTTTTTTTGGATTATGTGATTTTAGAGTGTGTTTGTGTTTCGAGCTTTGTGTTATCCTCTGGCGTGGTTAAAGATTTGTTTGAGAATCGTTTGAAGAGGAAACGTCTCTTCGTTTGACTTGTTTGACCACTCCATTTTGACGTCTTTGACGCTGAAGGAGATTTTGGTCGAGACGTGTTATGTTTACCGATTGGTTTCCTTGCGAGCTTTTTTGTTCTTTGAATGTATTCTTCGTTTTTTTTTTTTTTGCTATTTTTATAATTGATTTCGCATTCGTTTAAGTGTTTTGCTGTTGACTCATGCCCACTGATCGTGTTTCACTTTTTATTTTCTTTCTCTTATTCCGACCATTTCGTACAGCGTGCAGTTTTTTGCATTCTTCTATTTCAATGCTTTCAATGTTTGCTAATTTGGTTTTAGATGAATTTTGTTTTTCTCATGGTTCCCAGAAAGTACATCTGGTGTTTTGTTAATTAAATTGGCTAAACTTGTCGATTTACTCGTTACCTGGAATTGTTGTATTGAATTTAAAATGAGTAATATCTGGATCGTCTCAATTTCTTGTCACTTATGTGAGTTATTTTTGACGAAATTCAAACATTTCTTTTTGTCTTAGTACTCAGTTGAGACATCTTTCTATACCAAAGACTACGCCTGAATGTAACTGGATGTTGTCGATTTTTTTGCACGTGTTAGTAATCATTAGTTGATTCATCTTGTACGCTCTTTTATTTCATTTTGGAGTTACTTTGTAAAAGCCTTGTTTCTTTTCTCTCGTTCAGTTCTTGATCGAATCTGAATTATTCTATCTCCTCTATGGAGCTTGGAGTGTACGTTCGTACAGGTTGCGCGTTGCAGTTACACCTCAAAGCGTGTGTTACAACTATTTTTTAGCTTTACATTTTGTTTTGCCTTTCTGTTTAAGTTGATGATATTTTATCACGGAAAAAAATTTTGTTCAATAATTTTGGTCTCTGCTTCCTTCTTTAGAAATGGTTTTCTAATAGAAATTTTTCTATAAATGGCCCAGTTGCAGCTATTTTTTTGCCGTTTGTGTTCTTCTCTCATGTCCTGCTCCATTCTTTCCTTGAATTTTGAGTTGACTTTTTAAATTATTTTTGTAGTCGTTTTCACTATGTCCTTGAGACTGAATATTCCTGTCAGGGTTTGTACAGCATGGTACTGAATCTTTAAAAGGCAAAGTCTGAGACGGCTTTTCTCCATGTAATTTACTCTTTAAGTTTAACGTTTTTGAGTTGGAACTTGGCGGGCTTTTCTAAGGCCTCTGTGGTTTTGATACGTTTCTCATCTTGTCTTACTTAGCTAAGTATGTGATTCATTTGTTTGGTCTTATTGAGTGGCAGAAAGCATACAGAACAACTCTATCCCTGGCTTTACAGAGCTTTGGAATTGTCTATGGTGACTTGACCATCTCCCCCATCTACGTCTTTACAACCACTTTCTCTGGGAGATTGCAACTTCTCGAGGATGATGATGACATAATACTGGGGGTGCTTTCTTTGATTTTCTGGACTCTGACTCTCATACCTCTGTGCAAATACATTGTTTTTGTATTGGGAGCAGATGACAATGGTGAAGGTGTGTAACTAACATCTCTTAATACTGGTGTTCCACTATGTTGTTTTCTATCCAACTTCCAATGAAGGCTTCAACTTCTCCAGGTGGCACATTTGCTTTATATTCACTACTTTGCCGAAACTCAAAAATGGGTCTTTTGAATACGACCCATGCAATACATGAGCAGCTGTCGACTTATGCCTCGTGTTCTTCATTTAAGGAGACAAGGACCAGTTTGATGTTGAAGGAATTCTTTGAGAAACATCGTAGCTCTCGTATTGTGCTTCTGCTAGTTGTGCTTCTTGGGACTAGCATGGTAATTGGTGATGGGGTCCTAACCCCAGCAATGTCAGGTATGGCTTCTATCTAAAACTGGATTATTTGGTTGTCACGCGGGGTTCAATACAAATGACTTGAGATATTCTCTTGTTTCTTGTTTAAGTAATAATACAGTATCAAATCCAGTTGGTTGTGAAGTTTTTTCTAAGCCAACAATCTTTTGTGAGCATCTGCTAAGCCTTCAATCTTTTGTGAAGTTTGTCCTCCCTCTTTTTTCGTTCTTTTTTTTTCATGAAACAAAGATTAAGTTCAAAGTGGTATAATAGTTATGAATGATTGACAATCATGATTTGCTGCTAATTTTGAGGGAAATTTCTGAGATTCCTCTCCGATTCATCTCCTGGGATATTTACTAAAGACTGGATAGTGTCACTTTGACCAAATATAAGCTTCTATGATTGACTCTACTTTTGTAGGAAACATGCTGATTTCTTCTCTTTTTGGTCCCAGTTTTGTCTGCAGTTTCAGGTGTCCAGGTCAAGATTCCGCATCTTCATGAGAGTAAGTAAAATCAAAGTCTTCTGCTATTCTATGTAGCTAAACATGCAAATCCTCCAAATCTTGCTTTGTGGGTGGTTTTGGTCAGTCTGCTTGTAGATTGACAGAAGCCCACAAATTCTGGGAAAAAAGTGATTCTTTTGAAATTATTGATGACATCTCCTTGTGTTTAAAATCACTAAACCTTTTGTTCGTCAGGGTGTTTAACCTTTCATTTTGTTGTTTTTGTTATCATGGTGTTTAATCTATCTCTTGAATATCTGCAGGTTATGTGGTATTTACTGCCTGTATAATCTTGTTGGGGCTCTTTGCTCTTCAACATTTTGGAACACACAGGATTGGCTTCCTTTTTGCTCCTGTTTTGATATTATGGCTTCTCTGCATTAGTATGCTTGGAATTTATAATACAATCCAGTGGAATCCAAGAATAGTCTATGCTTTGTCGCCCTATTATGCATATGTTTTTTTCAAGAAAGCTGGAAAAGATGGATGGATATCTCTTGGAAGCATTGTGCTTTGTGTGACAGGTTTGCTTCGTTTGTTTCTTTTGGAGCGCATTCTTTATTTCATACAAAATGCTGCAGCTTACACAGGCCAATTTGACCAGGTGGTGAGGCAATGTTTGCTGACCTAGGGCATTTCTCTCGACGCTCTATCCGGGTAAGGCTTCTTTCCATTTCCATGGGAGCTTCCTTTGATTTCAAAATAAGGAATAGTGGGCACTAGGAGCTTTCAATGTTTTAGACGCCTTTCATTCTAAGGTCAGGCTTCCTATTTCTGTTTTACTGGAGCACGATCCTTGGATTTTTATTATGCTGAACAGGGATCTCTGCAATACATCTAGTAATTTGGTTACCACGGAACTTACAATTTTTTCTTGTTGCTGGATATGTATTTGATAAATTAAGTCTAGGGCAATCAATACCAAAAACAACATATATAGGGGATGAACTGTACTCTTTGTTCATTTAACCAAGGAATTAGAAGTGCTTTTCCTGTCTAAGAACAAACTGATAATATTTTTCTGTGGCTGGCTAGATCAGATGTTTTAATTACCTCCATTCCATCTAAAATCTTGGAGTCACTGTTAATATTGCTATTTTCATAATGTTGATGTATGGATATGCATTATCTTGTTATGACAGATAGCATTTACTGCATTTGTTTATCCTGCTCTTGTTCTGGCCTACATGGGTGAAGCTGCCTATCTCTCTAAGAACAAAAAAGATCTCCAGAGGAGTTTCTATAGAGCCATCCCAGGTAATACGTTGCATGTCATATATAAATCAGTTTGAATTATTTGTATAATAAAAATTTGACCATCTACATTTATATTAACACACTTCTTCATTAGGACTGATTGTGTTGGATTTATTTTTTTCTCCTTGTAGAGCACTTCTTTTGGCCAGTTTTTGTAGTTGCAACATTGGCTACAATTGTTGCAAGCCAAGCCATAATTTCAGCTACCTTCTCCATTATCAGTCAATGCAGGGCATTGAGGTGTTTTCCCCGTGTGAAAATTGTTCATACCTCAAGCCAAGTTCATGGGCAGATATATATTCCAGAGGTGAACTGGATACTGATGGTCCTGTGTCTTGCTGTTGTAGTTGGATTTAGAGACACACACTTGATTGGAAATGCTTATGGTATGTACTTTCCAACTCTCATTTCATGAAAATACTTTCCTTCTAGTTGTTCATGCAAGTTGTGGGTCATGTTTAGTGTAAGATCCTAAACAAGCCTTTGACAATTTTTGTTACTTTTGATTGCACTAGGTTTTGCCATTCTGGGTGCTGGGCTGGATGTTTGATTAATGTCTAGATTATTGTTAGCCTTTAATTTTAGGAACCCAGAATGCAAAATTTGTAAATGTTGTTTTGCTTTTGTAAAAATAAAAAATAAAAAAATTGCTGCTTTGAACTTGTTTAGGTCTGTTGATCAAAATTTAGTCAGATAACTAGGTAGCATATCTCTTCTCTTTATCAGGGTGGCAAGGTGACTTGAATGACTGAATTATTTGTTATCAGTTTCCAGTTATGAGTAGCTTTCCAATATTTCCTCCTGAACTTGAACAACAATTTTCAGTTACCTGATCTTATGGCTCCAATTTTTCTACAGGTCTTGCAGTGATTACGGTAATGTTTGTCACCACGTGCTTAATGTTTCTTATAATCATTACCATATGGAAGCGAACTCTACTAGCTGCCCTTCTCTTTGTCTCCATCTTTGGATCGTTGGAGCTCCTTTATTTCTCTGCCTCCCTTGCCAAAGTTCCCAAAGGAGGTTGGGTGCCCCTTATCTTCTCCCTAGTTGTTTTGTCAGTAATGTTCATATGGCACTATGGTACTTCAAGAAAGGAGTTATATGAATCACAGAATAAGTTGTGCATAGACAGGCTTTTAAGCATGGGACCTAGCCTGGGGATAGTGAGGGTTCCCGGAATAGGGCTTATCTACACAAATGTTGTCTCAGGGGTCCCACCAATGTTCGCTCATTTTATCACCAACTTTCCTGCTTTCCATAAAATCCTCATCTTTGTCTCCCTTCAATCCCTAACAGTCCCTAGAGTCCCTGTATCTGAACGTGTTTTGATAGGTCGTGTAGGTCCTCCAGAGTCGAGGCTCTTCCGTTGCATTGTAAGGTATGGATACAAAGATGCCCGAAGAGATTGTTATGACTTTGAGAACCAGATAATAATGAAAGTGGGGGAGTTCTTGCAACAGGAAAGTGAGGGAGGTGGTGCTTGTGAAAAATTTTCAGTGATTGGGACACCATCAGGGCCTATTGAAGAGGCTGTGGGGCCAGTCTTGCTTAAGGATGCTAGTGTAGCTGGTCGTCGTAAGAAAGTGAGATTTAAAGATTTGGGAGTGAAAGAAGAAGTGAAGGATTTGGCAGAGGCGAAGGAAGCTGGGGTAGCATACATGATGGGGAATACTTGTGTTAGTGCAAGGGAAACTTCATCATTGTTGAAGAAGTTTGCCATTGATATGGTGTACAGTTTCCTCCGTCGGAATTGCCGGGGGCCTGCAGTTGCTCTAGGTATACCATATGCCTCATTGATTGAGGTAGGCATGGTCTACCCTTTATAAACTAGAGTCATGACGAGTTTTAATTTCTAAAGGTGATGCCTAGGATTCCTGGATGAGGAGCAAACCCCGGATCTTTTTATACTGAGCGCGATTAAAGGAGGTAAATAATTCATATACAACCTGATTTTAATTTTGGTACTAACTAGAAGATGTCCTGTGTATTCTTCGCCGATAGTTTTCACTTTTTTTGTATATATTATATAATCTGTAATTTGTAAAGAAATGGGGTATAATTTAGCTCTTTTTGTTTTCTCTCTCTCTCAGTGTAATCGTTCCATCCACCGCAATCGTGAATCAAAGCGACGCAGATGTTCAAAGAATGAATTCATTATTGAAAGGATTTACACATCAAAATAATTTCACACACTACATAAATGCAACTCCATCCCCACCCCCACTCAAGAGAATGAGAAGAAGGGAAAATGAAGGATTAACACATCTAATCTTCACACAACAGTTTCTCTGTACGCAAGCATGGTGTTTGATCCTCTTCGTTCATTCCCCTCAAACCATCGACTGCTCTTCCTTCATTTTTTCTTGGGGTGGCGATGAGTGAGAGACGGGTTGCACTCCAGGCGGCGGAATCGGCGTCCCGAAAACCTGTGGAGCGGTGCGGATGTCATGTCTTCCACGTGCTCTTCCCAGAAAATAACACCCAAAACCGATTAGTAGAACAAGAAGAATCAAAGGGAGGGAGATGACCAAAACGAAACCCATTTCACACGAAACGGAAATTTCTCGGCGTTCACCTGGTTATATAAGACTTGAGAGAAAAAGGGAGAAGAATTGTTCGTCGTTTCAGGCTGAAGGATGGGATGGGGATGTCAGGAAGTAGGGGAAGAGAAGACGAAGACAGAATTCCACTCGCTTGGAGAAGAGAAAACTCAGAAGAATCGGGATTGATAGAGAAATGACTGCGAATTGGGGTTTTAAATAGTTGCAGGTTCTACTTTTCGGGAAGAATCGCTCCATCTCGCAGGTTCTGCTTCAACGGTCCGCTCATCGATGAGTACATAAGCGTAACGGATACTTTTGGGACGACTGCGTTGGACTGGGGACGTCAGAGACCAAAGTGATCTCCTTTCTCCATTAACGGTTGGGATGTTCTGTTGATGGGGTCCACTTTGAGATATGTTAGCTCTTCGAAATTAGAAAGATTCGAAATGAGGTCGAATCAGGGCAGATGTAGGATTCGGATTTTGATCCCTTCCCTACGCGACGATTCATGTACATTTGTCCAATTTCTTGGTACCACACTGATCTACGCCATTACATGTTCTTTGATTCTCCCAGAGGAAAAAGATAAAGGTGAAGGCCGTGAAATCAAACAAGGAAATTACCAGTCAGCAAATTGGAAAAATTGCATACTAATGACATCAGATACACACTGATCGATCTTCTTCCTCGGTTTCAACATTGGCAAATGCATTCCCTTGCTTTGTGTACCCAGGATTAGGTTGTATTCGGGAAGGCGACGGGAGCGAAGCATACGGAGGAGGAGGAGGACCGATCATCTGAGCCATCAATAGTCCTTCTGCTCGGCCTTTCTCCCTTCCCATAACAATGAAAAGTAAGGAGATGATTATGACATACCCCATTGGTACGTAGCTCTTCTTTCTCTTTTCCCTGTAGTTTCCTTTGATTAATTGGACTATAAATAGTGTGTACCTCTTGCCAGTAATGTGACTCCGTGGACTGGAATTCAGCTAAACCGTTTCCTTGTCGTGCTCAAAGTCGCCATTGTTGTAGGTATTGGGTTGATTAGAGTGTACTGTCATTTAATTGGGAATCCTTATAAGACCTTAAATTAAATGAAAATGGCAAACGACGGGATCACCAGACAATATCTGTCAAGGAGGGAAAATTTGCATCAAGTAGGCCTTTCTAGTATGGAGACAGGTTAGTGCTGTTTCCAGGAAAGGAATGACTTTTGTTTTTCTAGTATGAAAATTTGGATAAATTGGATTAAGTTGACCTTAGGTAGGTATTGACAACTGTGAGTGCTGTTTAGAAGTATGGAATAGAACAAAAACAAATCATGAAAATGTGCTGAAACTCATGAAAATGTGCCTTCAGTTGATAAAAGTTCTCTCCAAGCATTGAGGAAAATCCGACTAGATCAGCCAAGTTTTAAGGTTTCCAACTTAAAAACATATCTGCCACTTTCCCTACATAAACAGTTTGATTTGAGAGTCACCCTCCTTGTCCTATGATCTCTTCTAACAAAGGTTGACAGGGCTGAGGTGAATTTTCTGAGTGGCCTGCTAAATTCATTATTGATGACACATGAGCATCACTGTTGCCGGCAGTTCCTCCTGTTGATATTTCTGAATCATAACTAGCAATGCTACTTGTAATATCATTAAATTGCCATTCAGTCAAGTAGCCTGGCCTTGAAGTGACATTGTCCATTTTCATATCAGCTGTTAGCATAGCCACCACACGTGACATTTTAGGTCGAAATCCTGGCGCTGCTTGTGTGCAAAGAAGAGCCACTTCTATAATTCGAGTTGCTTCAACTTCATTGAATTCAAGTAGAGATTGATCAACCAATTCTAATGCACAGTTGTTCTCGTGGAGTTTCCATGCCTTAGATGTTGGCAAAACAAGAAATGATCAGTTAAAAGAGAGTATTTTTTAAGAAGATGATTGCTCTATATAGTTAACTTTATAGGGACTGAGTTGTCTTACCCATTCAAGGAGGTATGCCTTGTCTTTTTCCAATCTTTTTCCTGAGTTTGGTATGCCACTTACAATTTCAAGAGCAACTACTCCGAAGCTAAAGACATCAGCCTTTTCTGTCAGATGTCCACGCATGGCATATTCTGGTGCAAGGTATCCACTAAAGAACCAGAAACAGTTAAAGGTTAAATTCATAGACAGTGCAAGGATCACTGTTGGAAAGCAACTAGAAATGAAGAGTCTGATGATAGTTCTATTTGTCTTACATCGTCCCTGCAACTCGAGTACTGATATGAGTCTTTGTATCATCATATAACTTTGCCAGACCAAAATCAGAGATTTTAGGGGTAAGCTTTGCATCAAGAAGGATATTACTTGCTTTAACATCCCTATGCACAATTCGGACCCTTGACTCCTCGTGAAGGTAAGCAAGGCCTCTGGCAGTTCCCAAGCATACATCAAAGCGTGTGGACCAATCAAGATGCAAAGTATGTCTGCCTGCATGAAGTTAACACAAATCTTACTCTTAACCACTCTTTCCAAGTGTCTGGATGTTAAAGGAGAAATGCTTATCTCACTGACTTAATACTGAGGAATTAAATGGGTTGGTAGGGTAAGACTTTTGCTTAAGAACTTTTAGTTAAATCTAAAAAAATTCAGAAAGAACGAGACTGTGAGTTTTACATCAATTTACTAAGAGAAGAAACAAGAGGTTCGTACTGAAAAGTGCCTGATCAAGGCTCTTATTTTCCAAATATTCATAAACAAGAAGCCTCTTATCCCCTTCCATGCAGCATCCGTACAGCTTCACAAGGTTCCGGTGTTGAACTGCAGATATTGTAGCAACCTCTGTCTCAAACTGTCTTTTTCCTTGCTGAGATGTTAGAGAAAGCTGCTTCACAGCGATTGCTCTCCCATCTGGAAGAGTGCCCTGCATAATAAATAAGAAAATGATTCAACTTATCTCTTGTTGATAGTTCATCTATATAAGATGCATTTAGGTATAATATGCATCTACAAGCAATTTATGAGGGCTGCTTACCTTGTAAACTGATCCAAAGCCTCCCTCACCTAGCTTGTTGGCAGGATTGAAGTTTTCAGTTGCAGTCTTTAGCTCAGCATAAGTAAAAGAGTATGCTTTTGAACTTACACCCATAGGCTCTGTAGATTCACTTAAAGAAATGAGCAAAAAAATATTTGGTTTCTAAGTGAAAAAAAAAAGTTTTTTTCAGAAAAAAAATTCAGTTGGAGATCAACCCTTATTCAGGATATCTGAGTTACCTTCATCATTGTCAATACTCGTTCTTCTTCTTCTCCAAATAAAAATTATTACTACAGATATAAAGACAACAACTGCTATGCCAACTGCAATCCCAATGATCATACCAGTCGATTTCGGTTTTCCTTCTGGTTGGTCTTTTACTGTTGGCTGAAAATCTGAACAAAGGCATAACAATCAGTATATGAGAAAAATAATAAATGAATGAATTAATAAAATTCCTTTCTGTTTTCTTACTTGGAGTGACACTAATGGCTGAAATGGATGGACCATAAGCACCGCGTTCAGGTACACAACAAGTCCCCTTACCAGCCCAAAAGAGATGTATCTCAACATAGTTACTGACTACATTGGCGTTGAAGTCCTTTATAACAGCTGTATATGAGTAGCCACCTGCTTCTTTTTTTATATCAAAATCCTTCAATACATTATTTCCCTGAACCATTAAATATAAACCTCAAATTAAGAGAGCTTTTGCAGCAAATTTGACACATATATATTTGTAGAACTGTAAAAATAGAATTGTGACACCGGTAAGTAGTTGTTAATATGCTTCATAACAAATAATGGTTCTTAAGTAAGCAAACCTACCTGGATATAAATATCAAAAACTCGTCTGCCCACACTCTTCCACATCCTTGAATTTTCTAACTGAATCTCTGCAAAATGCAGTTTCACTTTATAATTTCCATTCTCAAGCCCTAGGCCATAGTATCTAATAGATGGTGATACTCTTGCTGTTTTGAACAACTCTGAATCCAAAGTATTTGAGGCTGGAGTGAAGGTGTTTTTAACATATGATGGATTGGGATTTTCCATAAAACTTCCAGTGGTACTAACTCCCCATCTTAGTGTATCAGTAACAAAATATGAAGCTGGACCCAGGATTTCCTCATCTCCTTCATATCTTGTACCCTTAGAATCAGTCATCCTTTGGCCACCACATTTGATTGCAAAAGAAGAATCTGAAAACCAATTATGAGATATTAAGGTCACATGAGCACATTGCTGTTTTTGTAGCTTTATGAGGGGGGGGAATTGCCAACTTTGTTCTAGAGGATTATCATGTAACCAGTAATTCAGATAAAACCAATTCAGATAGGTTTTAGTCTGAAAGAGAAAGGTAGGCAATTTTATAGAGCAAGGGTGAGCAAAACTAATTCAAACTCTTTTTTGCCCTGAAAAGCCATTAGGATTTGTAAGTTTTAGTAAACAGGGATGTTATAGGAAGACTTCCTGATGGAAAACGTTAAGTTCATGTTTCCATCTTTTTGTGTAGTCTGAATTTTCAGGATTCTATGGAGACATAAAAAATAGGAAGCACTCACAAAATGTGCAAGAAGAGTTGTGAAGGATGAAACTTACAACGTGGCCTGCCTCTGTTACATGGGAAGTTTCGCTGGAGGCAATTTAATCCAGGAGGCAAAACACTGAAGATATACATGAAGAAAGAATGCGGTAAATCGAGCTGCTTATGCTGGTAGAGATTATGTAGATAATTATCAGAGAGATTGCATAGATACTAGAGAAAAGAAGCTCAATCAATGCTATAGCTCAGTTAACTGAAGGTGAGTTTTTATGTTCCTTAAAAGTATTTGATGGTCCTGATTTTATTGTGCTTGAATATCATGCATATTGAAAGATTTTAATATGCACATTAAATGCATATTAAAACTATATTTGCATTAACATTTAACATGTAGCTGTCAACTGGTTACTGATGTAGAGCAAATACCAAAGATGGTTTTCAACGAATGAAACGTTGATGCTGGGATGGAATTTCAACCTTCTATAACAAGGGCAAAGCTCCTATTCATGCTACTAATTACCAATATTAACATCCGTAGTAATTGAAAGCAGTGACAAGCACCTGCTCTCAATTGTATCAGTGACAAAGTTGTTAGCTACCAAATTCCTGCACATAATACAAACATGGAGCGGAGATTTAGTTTAGAGAAGATGAACTGAAAAATGATATTTTCTTTTCTAGTAAAAGGTTTTCATATAAAGTAAGACAATTAGAAGCAAATAAAAATTAATTATGGAAAACAATCGTATGAGGGATCATGAAATATTTAAGACATTTTTTCATACAGGTTTAAGTTTTCTTCAGTGATCCAAGATGGTAAGCTTCCTGATAGTTCATTATATGACAAATCACTGCATCCAAATGACCAGAAAGTGAAAGTGATCAGCAATGAACTAAATAATATATGTAATATTGTCAAACATAACTCTAATAAGTTGGTTAACGTACATGGCAGAGAGTTGACTTTGTTTTGCTGATGGGAGTGTACCAGATAATCTATTATTTCCTAGAAACCTGCTCAATCGTATTACTAAATTAGAACTTCAACTTAGGAAAATATTTGTAGGACAGTCACTAAGTGTTAGGGCCAAGTTTATCACTCACAACTGAGAGAGTGATCTGAGATTGAATAAAGAATTTGGAAGCTGTCCAGTTAAGTCATTGAAACTTAAATCCCTGCAACAGTAAAACAACAGAAGGTTAGGTATACTGTACGGTTTGCACAACTCTTGAGGTAAGAGTTAAAATAGGCTGCTAAATTTGGAACATCCCAACAATCTCTCATTGTATGGGACAATCCCTCCCCTTGTAATTTTGCTCCTTTGAGCCTTTAATATAATCAAACACTATTTTAAAAAAAAGAGTTAGGCTGCATGGTTTATGCATTACTATGAGGAGTCACATACAGGTGCTGTAACAATTGGTACTCTCCAATGTCTGGTGGGATACTGCCAGAAATCCTGTTGTTTCTCAAAATTCTGTCAAAGAAAGTTAATGATCAAAATAAAAAGAAATTTTGGATCTGTATCATGAAAAAGGTGAGGGTGATAAGACCTTACAGGATTACCAGGGACTCCATGTCCCTGATAAAATCCAATGAAGAACTGTTCCCTTTAGATACGTCACTTATTCTCCTGTATTAAAAAGTTCATTAGTTTAAAGAGGAGATGCCACCTGTGTGTAACAAGTTGAAAGAAAAGTAAGAAGACAAAGCACTCACAGATCAGTCAGTGAGCTTAAATTAGCAAAACTTGGCGGTATTGGACCTTCAAAAGAGTTTCCTTCAAGCCTCCTAGATGAACATTTTTGGCAGTTTTACACTCAGAAACCATATGATGTACATGAATTGTCTACAGTGATTTGATGCTTCCAGATTGAAATAAATACACATATAATGTAAAACTCTGAACTTGAAGACGGATATCTCCACTGGTTTGAGATGGATAAACACAGCCTATCCTAGTTCATGATTGACTTGAGGAAGCCAGATAAGCTTTAGAGTGACCAAGATGAGTCTGGGTTAGGCAATTTAGTGTTTTCTGAACGTACTAAATTGAATAGAGGAATTTAGCTTACAAAACTTTAAGATTTCTCCAGTTTCCAATGAAATCCGGTATCCTGCCTGTGAACTGATTGTCTGAAGCCCACCTGAGACCAAAATTAGAAAGGATTATTGATACTCGGTCAAACTTGTAGAGTTGGGTTTCAGGGGTATAATCTAGAGTTCTTACACAGTCACCAGGTTTTTCAGGTTGGCAAATATTGGAGGGATATCGCCACTTAATCCAGCACTGACCATGTAACTATCAAAAGTGAAATTAATCAATGATTAAAAAATCCTTTGTATTACAAGCCTCTGGAAAGAGATGTGAACTCTTGATATGGTATGAAAGCTAGAAGAATCAAACCCGACCGACCGACCGACCGATCCAACTGGGTTGAACCAGAGATCCTTTTTAACCAACATTGTTGGAGAAACTAGAAATTTGTATATGATGACTGTTGAATTTGTTTTAAAATTACTGTAGAATTTGCTAGAGATAAATATAGAATGATGCTAGTCACTATTAAATCCTGAAGATTCTAAAAATGCTCGAGTAGTATTTATTCAAATGGATGTAAGAACAAACAGAGAGAAAGAAAGAACTCACAGTTGCTCTAGATTGACCAAGGTGCCCAGTTCTTCAGGCAGAGTCCCAGTGAAATTGTTTATGCCAATAGACCTGGTCATGATTAAAAAACAAAAAAGCTGTCCAGTTAATGTTTAAATGAGTCAAAATATCAGATGGAAGCAAATATATACAGAACTGAAATGAATCTTACAGTGAAATCAAGCTTCTTAAATTTCCAAGCTCCTTTGGGACAGTCCCGGATAATGCATTGGTGCCAAAACTCCTAGAAATAAAAACAAGATCAACATCCATAAAATATTCTCTTAAGCTTTGTATAGTCATAATGTTAAAACCCTAATTCATGTCTAATAAAATCATATTGTCAATTATTATTTTAGCAATCTATATTTTTAGAGGTATGTCATAATTAACCTGATTTTAAGTTTTTTCTAATTTAATTTTTTATGTAATTAGATCATAACCCTTTTTCTGGTTTTATTTAGGCAAAAACCAAATTTATATTGTAACAAAATAAAAATATATGAAAAATCTAATAGTAACATTCCACTTTCGTATAACCTAAGGTTGAATCGGTCTAACCTGGTTAGATTAAAACCGGTAATCTGGCCGGTTTGGTTTTAATAACATTGGAAGAAACCCGTTAAAAAAAATTAAGTATCGATAAACATTATTTAATTAGTAATTGAGAATTAAGCAACTCACAGGTATTGCATACGAGTTAAGTTGCCAATAAATGGAGGCAAGGGACCAGTCAAGAAATTTCTCCCCAAATTCCTGAAACATAACATAAGATATTGAGATAACTCAAAAGAGAATTGAATTGTGGTTAGAAATGGAATAGTTGGATAAAGAAGAAAAGTCCATACAGATCGTTAAGAAAAGTCAATTTTCCGAGCTCCTCAGGAATTATCCCTTTGGCATCCATTTCATACACCTTTCTGGGCAATAAATAAGCAAGAACAAATTCACAAAATTTAATTATAAATCGCTAACAATTTTATCTGATTACTTACTTTACTGTTATAATTGTGGGGAACAAAAATATTGTTTATTAAATAGAACAAAAATGATAAGTAAATGTTATTTTATATCCAAATGATGTAATTATTAGACTAAATATATGGAAACTTTTATACGGCCCCTGTTAGTGCCCTTGGTTGGAAATTTATACCCTAAGAAAAGTTAGGAATGTTTTTCTTAGGATAAACATTTTCAAGAAACCTTAAGATAAAATTTTATTAGTGACTTACTAGGAAATTACATGGAAAGTATTAGAAATTTCCAAGAAAAATTAAATGGACCTGTTAGTGCATTTTTTAGGGAAATAAATAAAAATTAATAATCAATCTTATACATTATCATACTTATTCGATAAATTTTCAGTAAAATAAGTTATCAAAGGCAAAATTACCATGAAAATTGCCTTGTCCTGAAAGTATTACAATATCAATTGTAAAATACTTATTCAAAAAAAATTTAAATGGTTTTTCAGCCCATCTTGGTTGGAAAATCTTACCTGGAAAATTATATGATTTTCCTGAAAAAATGAAAAGTGTTTTTAGGAAACATAAGACACTAATGGTCATTGGAAACATATTTCTATTAAAAATGCATTTGCAACATTTCTTAGAAAAAGGCACTAACATGCCCTAAATTTAAATCCATCCTAATGAACCGAATACCTTAACTTTAAAGAATTATAGAGAAAGATAATCAATATTTTTTAGTGTAACTTTATTATTTTTATAAAATTTTCATGAATTTATAGTTGTTTAAAATTTAATTTATCCATTTATTTGCCTGTTTGCTCGGCCACTTATTCTCACCCATTTAGAGCTCTCTATATGTGCTCTAGAGGTCATCCCAATTGTCTTCATCCTTCCAAATTCTTAATAGAATTGATTTGATGGCATTTGTGCTTGTTTGAGTACTCATATTAGATTGGACTAAATTTTGAAACCCTAATTTACAAATAAATCCAAGCAAGCTAGGTGCACCTTTTGTTTTTAATTAAATAATCGAATTTGAAATTTAATTTAATAACTTCTTATTACCTACTCCACACCCAATTATCATCATTTGCATTGATAAATGATGTTCATTTTATGTATTTTTCTTACTTTTATAACTTTTTAGAGATAAATTAAAATTAATGGGATTGTTGTAAAAATACTCAAATAAGCGACATTCTTGCAAATAATATAACTTTTATAAGGAAGAAAAACTTAGATATGATCTAAGTTGGATGAACTTGAGTCCAACTTCCATTCCTTTTTGTACATATATAAAAAAGAGTTATGCATTAGCTTATGAAAATTACTTCGATTCACCACGAGTTTTTTCTATTGATACTAAAATTCTCTACTTAATTTTTTATAGGATCTACTTGTATACCATCTCTAAATTCCTGACATTTATTTACTTAATCTAATTACATGTATTAGACCCATATTTTCATATAATTCGGCCTATTAAATAATGTGATTGAAAGAGATTAGCCCTCTTTAGCAAATATGAACTTATATATTTGCCCATCTCTTTCCTCCTATGTGATTGCAAGAACTCTGGTGAGGCAAAAATCTGAATTCAGTTGAAGTTAGAAACTTACATGGCAGTGATGTGGCAAACGGTTCCATTGTTGGAAGCGCACTCACATTTTATGGAGGGGTTGATGCTCTCATCCACCACCGGTGAGTTGTCCGTCGCTGATCCACTGCACACCTCTCCACTCAGGTTCCATTTTGTCGATGGAGCAGAGATCCCCCACTGATCAAAAATGGAGTTCAGAGCGCTGGCTGCACATTGTGTCACACTTGGTTAACAAAAAGGTCTCAAAGATTAGAATAAGAGGACTGGTTTTGTGAACTGATCAGAAGAGCCACAAGACCCACTATTCTTTTTCCATTAAATTACTGAGACATGAGTACAGAGAGAGCTTCGATCCGTAGCTTTATCTTCAGGTGGGTTTCAACCTTGAATTTTGGCTGGGATCACCAAAATGGCAGAGACAAACGATTTCCATGAGAATTGCTTGCAAGTTTTATATAGATTTGAGCATTAAGAATGCTATCAGTGAATCAGTGCGGAACAACTCTGCCATCTTCCTGAAACTTTGATGACGCAAAAGAGAGTTTTCTGAAGCTTACCTTCATCTGGTCTGGGCGACTTGATTATGCAAAAGAGAGATGATATCCGAAGCTTACCTTCATCTGGGTCTGTTCTGAGCGATTGAGCTCTTCCAACATGGCAGAGGAGTAGAACACAGCAAAGGACAAGAACAACCTGACGGGGAGGATCTCGAGATGAGACGGGGACCTCCATCTTTCGGTAAACTTTGGACTCCTCTTTGAACCAGATTGAAAACAGTTGCACCAAGCAGTCAGGAAACTTTTGATGGCGGCTGCCGAAGATAAATCGACGACCCACCCAAAACAGTTAAAACTAATTGAGCTGTAGCATTCCCTGAATTTCATGGTTGAGGATGATGTCCAGTCGTTGAACATAAGTCGGCCGCCAACTTGCTTCAGAGCCTGTTCCTCCTGATGTAACAGTCCCTTCTGCTATGAGAGAATTTTCAAACGACTGACGTAGTTGGGTCACATCATTGCATTAACACTTTCCCGAGCACTTTCAAAGAGCACCAACCCCAATGCTAGAAAATTTACAACTGCTCTTTCTTGGGGTCTTATCGGTTGAAAAATCATGAAACTGAAACAGTTCATGGTAAAAGAATCCAAGAGTCTGAAATCAACAGTTCCGAGGCTGTTCTTTCCTAGTTTTTCATTTCCGTGTGCAAAACCGGATGATGCAAGGATCATTAGCAGGAAAGGAGCAAGGTGGTTAATCGATCTCCTACTCTTTCTTCTTCGTCAGGACTATGCGACACACAGCAGAAACTTGTCTTGTTCTTTTATCTCCAACTTGAGTTGTGGAGAAGAAGAATGAGAGAGGTGTCTGCCTTTGACCAGAGAAAAGAAGAAGAATGACAAAAAGTTGGATCGTGTGAGATCTCCTTGACAAAGCCAGAGACTCTTAATTGTTTACTTTGGAGCTCCTAAAAAAATTACGTGGGGAGTGATTTTTCACACTTCTTACTCACTGTAACGGATCCAAATAGCTTAATTTTGAGTTCGTTGAACAAAGGAACAGCCGTCATATAAATAGACACCTTGCTCCTTCTTTCGAGGAAAGATCCTACCAAAAGAAAACATTAATCGTGGGGGGTTTCTTCGTAGAAATCAAATCTTACGTAATTCATCTCCAGTCCAAAGTCATCGCCTAAATCCAACTTGGAGAATTTAAGCAAACATGTAGATATTTCTTTACGTGTGATACTTAATTTTTTTCTCTTCAGTTGATCTTCTGAAAGGACTGCTAGTAGGATAACGAGATGGTTGAATCGGGTTCAACTAACCTGGTCTCTCGTTCGGGTCTGAACATTAAGGACCTAGAAATGGATCAAACCCTTGTTGTCTTCCCTCTATAGAAAAAGGTGGAGAAGACCTCTATGTGTGATTGTGCCAAGTGCAATATTTTTCCACTTTGATTTTTACAATCTTAATTAGGGGTGGATATTTTTTTAAAACCCATTCTTGTTGGGGGGTCAGGTATCACGAGAAACTTGACCTAACACGACTCAAAAACCCCGGGTTCGAGTTTCAGGTTTCACCTCTTTTGCAATCTTTTAACATTTTTGTTTTATAAAGATGAAAAGCCAACCCAATCAGGCAGTTTAGTTGTCAAACCTGTTTCTCACCGTTAAAAGCAGAATACACAAACAAAAAAATGAAAGCAAGAATACATCTTTCACACATCTATACACATGTACCCTCCAAATATAGGTATACCCTGATGGATCTCTCAACTTAATGATTATCTGCCTCCACGGATCTCCTGAAACATAGGTTCAGAGGTCAAAGGTAAAGCTTCAGCTTGAATATTAGAGCTCACATTGGACGAGAAATCATTAGGGGTTTCTCCGAGTGACACTACTGAACTATCACAGCCCAACTGTAAACTACCAGTTGTATCGTCATAATGCCAATCAGTCAAGTATCCAGGCCTTGTAGTAACACTTTCCACTTCAACATCACCCGTCAACATGGCCACCACACGTGACATAGGCGGGCGTAGAGAAGGTGAAGCTTGGGTGCACAAAAGAGCTACACCCAGAACTCGAGAAGCCTCTTGCTCATCAAATTCGGATAACATTGGATCAACTAGTTCTAATCCACGGTTGTTTTCGTGAAGATACCAAGCCTATGACATTTGCAAAGATGAAAAAAAGGATAAGCTAGAGATGTGACTAGAAGAAAGAGTAATTGCAGAAGATAATTGTAGTTTGTTAAGCCTCACCCATTCTAGGAGATATATCTTTTCCTCCTCCAAGCTTGTGTCTGCATTTGGCCTTCCACTAAGAATTTCGAGAGCAACAACTCCAAATCCAAAAACATCAGCCTTTTCCGTCAGATGTCCACGTAATGCATACTCTGGTGCAAGATATCCTCTAATTTCCAGAAGAAAGATCAGGATTAAACAGATAGAATAGCATTTGGAAATAATAACTGGCTACACAAAGAGACTTGAAAATACTGCCTAGGGTTAATATCTCTTACATTGTCCCTGCAACTCGTGTACTGATATGAGTTTTCTTATCATCATACAATTTTGCCAGACCAAAATCTGAAATTTTGGGTTTCAGTTCTGCATCAAGGAGAATGTTACTGGCCTTAACATCCCTGTGCACTATTCGAAGCCTTGACTCCTCGTGAAGATAAGCAAGACCTCTGGCTGTTCCCAAGCATATGTCAAAGCGGGTTGGCCAGTCAAGTGGAAATGGTTTTCCTGCATGGAAATTACTAAGTAAATACAAGGATATTATTTAATCGTCCCCATGGATTTTCTAATGCAGGTATTAAAGGCATTGTTCTTGATTTATTTTTAGGAGAGAGTGCTTTGAGAGGTGTATTGAGATGAAAATTTCACAAGATAGTAATTTCTCTTTCTGTGTATCTTGACATAATATACAGCTGAGGAAACTGCTGATCAAGCAAGAATAAAGCATGTAAGGAGAGAGTACAAGACAAGACAAAAGAAATACTCCAGCTGGATAAGTGAAAGAATTAGTTCACTATTATTAAAAGATGGAGCCGTCTATCTGCTTTACGATGTGACTACCAGTTGGTCATCTCTTTGTCTACATTTTGTTGTTGTACAACCTCTAGTTCTCAAACAGATGCTTAGCTCACATCATCTCAAATTACTTTTTCTTTTGGCTATTGAAGCATTACTAATCAAACTATTTAAAATTTATCAAAACTAGCTACATAATCGTGTACTTAGAGAGAGGCTTAATGAGACTTGAATTGTAATCTACTCAAGAAAGCAATATCAACTAGATACCAAAGAATGATCATGTACTTTGAGAGGCTTAATCAGACTTAAATTGTAATCTACTTAAGAAAGAGAGATCAGTTAGATACCAAAAAGTGCCTGGTCAAGGCTATTGTTTTCCAAGTATTCATAAACAAGAAGCCTCTTTTCTGCCTCAATGCAGCAACCATACAACTTCACAAGGTTTCGGTGCTGTACTGCAGATATTATTGCAATCTCTGCCACAAACTGGCTCTTTCCCTGGTGAGATGTGAGGGAAAGTACCTTCACAGCAACAACCCTACCATCTGGAAGAGTTCCCTACAAAATGAAAATAAAATGAAATATTTCAGCAGATTATCTATTTCAAACTCATCGTAATTTAGTTTGTGAATCTTTAGATAATATTTATGTAACTTACCCTATAAACAGGCCCAAAGCCTCCCTCGCCAAGCTTGTTGGAAGGCTTGAAGTCTTCTGTAGCTGCCCTCAGTTCAGCATAACTGTATGTGTGGGAACTTGAACGTAGCTTGACAAGCTCTGTGGATTAAAAGAAATGAACTATAATCATACTCTCTTAAACACAATGTTATCAAACCCGGATCAAACCTGATCGGATGAACCAGGTTCAACCAGGCCAAGTCCATAGGGAAATCGGCGAACACACATATAAGGGTATATGTACTGAACTAGGGGCATTTATGTCATGTCACATGAAGGACTGCCTCCTGTTTTCTCTGCCAGAGAGGGGGAGGGGAGGGTTACCTCCACATGATAGTGAGGAGGGCCCTCCCCTACCTTCAGAAAGAAAATGGAGGGGGAGAGCCTTCATTCTCCTTGGCCTCTTCACGGAGAGGGTCGGGAAGAAGGGAAGCTCATCACACCCTGATGGTTTTTTTGAAAATATGACAGTCAGATGTCAGAAACAGGTCAACCAGTTCTCAAACACGTTGACTGGAATTCAGTTGGACTCAATCACCTTTTGGGGGTGGTGACTAGGACGGGATTTATAAACTTGCCTAAACATACTCATAACTCATTTTTCAAATAAAACCATTAGTACCTTCATCCTCATCAATATTCCTCCTTCCTCTTCTCCAAATAAAAAGCGTGAGTATGAGTAGAAAACCAGTAATCCCTAAACCGACGGAGAGCCCAACAATCAAACCAGTTTTGTTCTTCTTTCCAGGTGGTTCATTGCTTACTGTCGGCACAAAATCTGAAAACGAGTTTACAGAACCAGTTTTAGACAGATATGGGGAAGACTGCTATAGAAATTCACAGGAAAGCCATTTTATCAACACTTACTTGGGGTGACACTGATGGACGAAATCATTGGGCCATAAGTCCCAGCTTCCGGTGTAGCATAGGATCCCTTACCAGCCCAAAAAAGATGTACGTCAAGATGGTTTGCAGTTACATTTGTAGTAAAGGTCCTCGAAACGGTTCTGAATGAGACCCCACCCGCCTCTTCCTTTATATTAAAATCTTTTAATACCAGATTATTCTGATAAATGAGAATAAAAAAAAGAGAGAGCTAGACATCAGCAATCAGAGATAAATCCGGCAAAAGTACAATGTTTTAATTCTCCAACATACCAACCTGGACATAAACATCAAAAAGCCGTCTTCCAGTACTCTTCCAACTATTTGTATTCTCAATTTGAATCTCTGAAAATTGCATATTGACACTATAATTTCCATTCTCTAGCCCAAGGCCGTAGTACCTTAGTGACGGTGACACCCTTGCAGTTCTCATGATGTCTACGTCCAAGGTATTTGAGATAAAGGATAAGGTGTTTTTGGTATATGTTGCATTCTGGTTTTCTATGTACCTTCCACTGCTACTGACTGCCCACCTTAGTGAGTCGCTTACAAAATATGATGCAGGACCGAGGGGGTCATTATCTGCTTCATATCTTACTCCTCTAGTAGATGTTATAGTGGGGCCGCCACATTTGATTGCAAATGAAGAATCTGCAAGCAAGGGTATCAACTTTCAAGATTGGAATAAAGCCAAAATCTACCAATATCTTTCCGTATGAAGGGATGAATTACTGGTGTAACCTTTGAAGAGCATCCCTAATGCTAAAAGAAAATATCAATGTCCTTCTGTCGAAGAAGAGAAGACTTAAACTACTAGGTATAAGAGTTAACTCATAAGTTGCCAACTCAGTATGGAATTTTTTCTAGGTAATGGAGATGTAAAAGTGACCATTTTATAATTTAATATATGCAGAAAATTGTTGCACTTCTGCAACACAGAATCTAAGATGTACTCATATTATGCAAAGGAAAAACCATCTCTTAGAAAGGAAGACAAGATAAAGAAACTAAAAGAGAAGAAAGTGACTTACAACGTGGTGAACCTCGGTTGCATGGAAAATTGCGCTGAAGACAATTCAAGCCTGAGGGCAAAACACTAAACAAAGACACTTATGAACACAGATACACAATGGAAATTCTTACGTATTGTAGAAAATCATCAACAAACAATTACAAGATCAGAAAATCACAATAGCCATCCACAGGTAGTAACAACAATCTAAATCCTACTAGATTATCACTTTTGGGAGAAGTTTTCTCATAATGGTGATATGGTAGTGACAGAGTTACATTCTTCTGTGTAAGAATGGGAAGAATCCATAAAAGGTAATAGATCTATTGGATGGCAGTATCAGACCAATAACATTCAAGTTAATAAAAGAGGTAGGAAAAAAATGAATAAGATTTAAATTTTCATGGTGTTCATGCAATGGGAATATAAGGGATTTCACACTAGTACATTTGTGAGTTCAAATCCTATTCATTTGTGACTTTAATTTTTATAACAAGTTGTGGTTAACTTGAGGGGGAGTGTTAAAGTTCAAGGGCATTTTACTCATTAATAAGTAAATACTTGAATGATTAAAGTTATCTTATATAAGGTAGAGTCGGAAGGGGTAAAGGTGTTGAAAAGCAACAAAGAAACATGAACATACAAAGACAAGTACAAGAAGATGTATTATTCCAAGCTATAACAAAGCCCTTCACTACAAAGGAAGACCATGTTTATTTAAAGGTGGCACAAGAGGCAAAGAGGGACAAATCACCCATGCAAAACCACGCAAGGGTGATGTCCACCTCATCCACTCAAAAGAGGACATCCCCATGCATGATTCTAGAGTATTCAATCCCTTCAATCTCTCATATGCGGGTCCCACTATTATGGTCCTGGGGTTAAGTATCTATGCCTTCCGCTCCTAACAGGCCGATCTTTTCGGTAGTATTGGCTAGGTGCTTAATACCCACTACATCTAATTCTAGGATCTTTTACAAATCATGATCAAATCAATCAAGGAGACAAATTATCTCAAATTAGTCAATCAAAGGAAGAAGATCAAGGCAAAATCAAACAAGGAAATCCAAGGAAGAAGATCAAGGCAAAATCAAACAAGGAAATCAAAGGAAGAAGATCAAGGCAAAATCAAACAAGGAAATCAAAGGAAGAAGAAAGGAATGATTGAACTCTATGTTGAATTGATTTATGTAATTATGTAAAGACACCAAAATTACAACTTGTAAGAGGAAGTCTGGTGAGAAGCTGCTGCTATAATGTTTCTTAGAACTTGAGTAAACAAGCCTGTAGGGTCCACGAACATAGTCTTAGATCCAACAGAAGGCAACTCAAAGGTAACCTATTCATGGGCTTCTATTTGAGATTATACAGCCCTGAATGAAAATCCTAGTTCATTGGGTTAACTACTATCTAGATATGACTATATGGCAGAAGAGTGTCTGTATAACTATTATATTTATGAGGGCATTGCAAATGAAAAACGTTGTGACAGTGGACTGAGACTAAAAGTTAGATGTTTTATTTGAAACACATTCTTTAAGTGATTCCAACTAACAAGGCCATAGCTTTTTTTTTTTTTTTTTTCAGATGAAACAAAGAAGTTATTCTCAAATGACTTCCAAACCCTCCCCTACAGGTTAGCTCTTTAGGAATTTCTGAAAGGCAAAGAGTTTATTTTTATGTAGGCAAGTAAACTAACACATGAAACACTAGGAAAACGAAGCAATTTATGCTGTAATTCTCCAATCAGTTGCATTTTATCCAGTCATTTCTACCCCAACAGTGCAATATAGTAGGTCAGAAATTAATCCACATTTTCCCTTACCCTTTGCATGAAAATCATAGTAATGAAAATAAATGATAAGCACCTGCTGTTAGAACTGCCAAGGACGAAGTTGTTTGCCACCAAATTCCTGTAACAGATTTCAATCCTCATCACATTACATGATCAGTTGGCCACAGAATGTTTCAAATAGAGCTTCATTGTTTATTAAATGAGATATTTATGAAACCATAATGAAAAAGAGATGCTAGTATAACTTAGGAGAGTACTTCAGGTATTATTTAATTGAAAGACAATGTATAGAATATAACAGCAGTTTATTTTTCCCTCAACATACAGTTCTAGGTTTTCATCAGACACCCAAGATGGGAAGCTTCCTGACAGTTGATTGTATGCCAAATCGCTGCATTTGAATAAGAAACTAAATGTCACTATCAAGCAAAGAATGGTCAACTGGAAAGAATTGAGATGGACTGTAACAACTTGAACCAATCCAGGTTACATACATAGCACGAAGTTCTCTGCTTTTCACTGCAGGGAGGCTCCCAGACAAGCTATTGTTTCCAAGAAACCTGATGATGGAGATGATAAGATAATAAGTTAACATTTTGGATTGTTATTGGCGTGCCAAGTCAGTTCATTACTTACAAGTAAGCCAGTGTAGTTCCATTGATCAGAACATTAGGAATCTGTCCAGTTAAATTGTTGAAACTTAAATCCCTACAGCAGAAACACAAATAATGGCTCTTTATATATGCTTATTTATTACAACAGAAATTATGATAATGTCAAGGCAAGACAAGCAGCTTACAGATGTTGCAAAGATAGGTACTCTCCAATGTCTGTTGGAATGGAGCCAGAGATCCTGTTGTTTCTCAAAATTCTGTAAGAAACAACAACATAGTTAATTTAATGAAAAAAAATGAGATTTGAATAAGCATCCATAAAAGACCGAGCTTATATGATCTTACAGGTTAGATAAGGATTTCATGTTCCTGATAAACTCGAGTGAAGACCCATTCCCTTTGGTTACGTCACTTATTCTCCTGCACAATATTTTTGGATAATCAGTTGAAAAGCAATTTAATCCAGCCAATTTAGATCCTTGAGGAAAAATAAAGACAATTACTCACAAATCAGTCATTAAGTTAAGATTTGCAAAGCTTGAAGGTATGGGGCCATCAAATGAACATGCTTCAAATTTCCTGCAGGAAAATATGGCCACTAGAAGGTTTAGAATTTATTACAGTGCATTACTGATCTGAACTATATTGAACAAGAATAAGTCTACATGTAGCTCCAGGGATCTTCTTGGCATGAAACCTTTTTGATCCAGGTTTTGACTATTATTCTCAATGATACCTTCCACTTTGAAGAGTACCAAACATGTAGTGTTTTCATTATTAAAAATTTCTTGCTGGAAGAGTTACCTATAGCTGGAAGAGTTACCTATAGTTACTAGTACACACATCACCCTCATATAGAAATAGAAATATGCACATAATATACGCACACATGAATGAGTTCTCCTGTGAAGCTTCTATAAACAACTTTCATTAATGGGGGTTGTCTGTAAGCATTGCTTTTCAGTAAAGATGAGAAGCAAGATGAGCATTACTTGGATAAACCAGACTGGTACAAAATCCTCTTGTGATTATCACGACTGTAATAATGTTCATATTGCCCATATATTAAGTAAACTGAGATGTGTTACGTATTGAAAACTGGCTTTATATTCTATATTTGGAAAAAGAGGAGAAGATTCATGATAGCTTAGCTTACAAAGACTTAAGTGTCGACCAATTCCCTATGAAATCAGGGATCTTGCCAGTGAATGCATTGTTTGAACACCACCTGACATGAAACAATACAAGTTATTTACAGGCAGTAAAATAATGAAAAGGGAAAACTGAGCAGTTCAGGTTATACACGTGAGTCCTTACGCTGTATCTAAGTTTCGGAGGCTTGCGAATGTTGAAGGAATCTCCCCACTCACTCCAGCATCAGCTATGTACCTGTTGAAGTAGAAATATGTGATGACCAAACCTTTGCATGCTAGATTCAAATTAAGGAATGTGTCCCGTGTGTGTCCCAAGAAGGAAATCTGTGGATTGGTGGTAGTTGTTTCCCATCTGTTTTCCCTCAAGAGTTAACATAAGTATATTGATGGTTGAGATCCACATTAAGAATGTCCAAATGAAATAAGACAGTACACTAGCCAGTAACATCTGGACCTGAAATGTGTTGTAATCAGTCCAGAACAGGATCTAAAGCTGAAATGTTATTTACTGTTAAAAGATATACCGCGGTATTTTAGTCATTTCCAGTAACCAGCTTATACTTCTGAAGTTAGTAGTAGACTATATGCCTCATTAGAAACCTATGGTTCAAATTTGGTTGAATTTTGATATATGTTCATGAAGTTATATGAGTGGTGGCTACGAGGGGCATTTTTGTAAACTTACTCTTGTAATCGCTTAAATGAAATAATAAAAGAGAGAGGACGAATTTTTCAGCCTTCAAGGAGTGTGAGCTTTGTTTTCTCTCCCCTCATCTCTATTCTCTCTTTTCTTCACTCTTTCTTCCTCAATCTCTTCTTTTTCACATTTACCAACCATAGATCAATCCTATCTACAATATATAAAAATGTTATCTCAATTTCTTCTTTTTTCACCTATAACAGCAGCAGTTTGACAAGATAAGCTGTTGATACAGAAAAATAGCCATAAGCACCTGAATATGTTGGAAAAAGGGGAGATAAAATAATGCTCAAGGGAACATGTAAATTAATTGTTGAGTGGGAACAATCTCATTGATAAGGGTTAAGGAGTGTTATTGGTTTATAAGGTAGAGCCATTAGCCTCCTAAGTGCACACAAAATGGAGAATTAGCCTCCTAAGTGGCTAGTCATTTTGGATGGAACTGGACTTGATATAATAGTGGTATCAGAACAGGATGTCTATTTGGGCTTAGCTGGTTTGTTCTCTGGTTAGTGTGTGATTCGTTGAGCTTGTATTCCATTGAGTGTGTGCTCCATTGGGTTTGTGTTCTCCGTGTGTTATCCACGTCTTAGACCCATCATATATAAGTTTGGACATGAGGAGTATTGAGTGGGAATTATTCCCACATTGATAAATGTTAATAAGTGTTATTGGTTTATAAGCTAAAGCAATAGGTCTCCTAAGTGACTAGCCAATTTGGGATAGAATTGGGTTCAATCCAATATTAATAAATTGCAATCAGAAAATATTTCATATAGATCCCATAATTAATTGGATTTCATTTGCCTCTGGAGTTGATGCCAAATAGCCTACAATAAAAGGTTTGAAGTTTCATTTCCACTTTCCCTTTTCACACTAGTTTGATTTTGGTCTTATTAGCTCCACAATATAAATAAACATCAGCCCAGTTCCTTATCAGTACATTGATTTCTTTTACTCATGAAGATGTAATAAAATAGATGCAAAAGTAACGAAGCTTACAGTTCCTTGAGATTTACTAATTTCCCGAGTTCTTCAGGCAAAGGACCAGTAAAGTTATTTGAGCCAAAAGCCCTGGATAATCACAGAAAAATGCATGCAAGTTTTATTAGTTGGAGAAATAACATGGCAGCACAATTTTCATGAGGATTCCTGATTTCTTGAACCCATATCGATTATGGACACAAAAATCAAAACAATATCCAAACGAACTTACCCAACTCATAGTTAGATGTGTGACCAAAAATTTCTCCCATTAACATAAGAAAATCATACAAAAAATAAGTTGCATTACTTATAATTCTTTTTTCGAAACATCCTTCAAATATAAATTTTTTCCACTCTACACAAAACATTATTTCACAAACTAGACCTTATCCTATGGTAGGGTAAATGACTATTGAGCCAAAGGCCCAATAACAATTTCTTTTTCTCATCATTAGTTATCAAACACTAATTAAAATTTTCTTTTTTCTCTAAAATCAACACGAGTTTTAGAAGAAAAATTTAAATAAAATTTTTTTCTTGTATGTTTCTTGGAATGAATCATCTTTAAATAAAATTATTAATATTAATTTTATCTTTACCTATTTTAAAAATATACATAAAATGTTAATTTAATTTTTAAAAGAATTTTTAATAATATAATAAAATACAACATCAAGGTTGACATGGGAGGGAGATGGACCTCTTAAGGAGATTATTTCTTTGAAATAATCCAATATTATTTTCACAAACAATATAACCAACTCCACCATAGTTAGAAAAGGTCTTTGAAGAAGAAGACTCTACTTAAAGAGATGTCAAAAAGTAAGTAATTCATGCTTAGGAGTATAATTGAACCTATCACTTATATGTAACATTGTTGTAAATCTAATGCTGTAACTTTTCTGAAGTTATCTAAAACAAAGAGAGTTAGGGCTCAAATTCCAACCCCTAAGCCAATTTGATGCAAACATTCTTTCACTTCTCTCTCTTCTCAATATCTTTGAATTTTTCATACTTTTCAAACCTAACAAGGCACAGCATTCATCCTATAAACCTGAGCACCCTAAAATTCATTTACCCCACCATAGGGAATTCTACTTTTTCCCTAGATAATTTGGAATCATAAGCAACACTTGGCATAATTAAATCCCACCTATCTTAAGAACTAGACGGATCTCTGAAGATCATAAGATTAAGGTACACTAAGATCCTTATAACGCAAGAATCACAAAATATTGTATTATACCTTTCTCCGAGTAATGTCATAAAGTTTCATCAACATTCTAACCAAACACTCTTTAGATAGAACTTTCCTCAAAGAATGTCATAAAGGTCCATCACCATACTAACCGAGACATATTAAATGAATATTTTCAAGATCAATAAACAATAGATATACTAAATTAAATATGTTGAGATGTATATTAAGATATCATGGTTTTTATTTATGGTTGGGTTTATATTCCACATAATGATAGTTTTATCACATCGTTTAATTAGAAATCTTAAAGAAAATAGGGATGGCAATGATACAGTTTATATAGGGAACCTAACCCACCCTCCCAGGATGGGGAGACTATTTCAGCAAGCGGACAAAAACAATTTTTTTTAAAAAAAGACCATGAGGGTTTTTCATGGGAGCACGTTTTTATGAGCCTGCCTTGAAGGTTATATATATATATATATATATCAGATTGTTCTTAGTTGTTATGAATGAATTGGAGGATAGTGTTAACAGGTATTAGAATATTGTTAAAATACTGATACAAGGGTATTTTGGTCATTTGACCATCTCATATAGTGTCATATGATTCCAGAAATTTAGGTTACTTAGCATATATTTGTGTTTCAAGTTACATTGAATTCTGATGTATATAGAGAGAGTTATGGGTCTATTTGTACTTGAGAGCATTTTTGTCTTTTTACTGAAAATCACTTAAGTGATATACTAAAAGAGGGATCAGGCTCGAGTTTTGAGACTGATCAATGCAGCTCTACCAAGGGTGCTTCTTCCATTTTCTCTTCTCTCTTCATTCTCCTCTCTTATCTTCTTATTTTTTCTTAGTCCTACATATTTTTCAAAGTATGAAATTATGTTAAAACTTGAAAAGGTGAAGTAAAAAGGGCACCTACCATAAACATCATCTAATAGCTTCATGCCTTCAAGAAATTATGATTAGAAATTAATTACATGCTGAAAATAGAGTAAAATGTCAAGTAATTTGTTTTGAAAGTATTGCAAAAGTCCATCTATTCTTTCTAAATTTTATAGAAATGTTTTTTTCCATTATCATCCTTCAGAAGTTAACTATTCAAATTAAGAAAAATAAGATATTGTGCGACAAAAAATTCTCTGTTTCTTTATAACCATCATAAGTTAAAAAATTTATATACTGTGACAGTAATTTTTTATAAGAAATAATGAAAAATAAGAAGGATAAATATGTCATGATAAAAAATGTGTCAGATGTCATTTTCACTTCCACATTGAAAGAAAACTCCACCTTTTTATCTAGGACCTCACAAGTAGACAAATTATAAATTGAAGTCACTGTTTTCACAAGAAAAAAATTTGTATAAGAGGAGAAACAAAAGGTACAAAAAAATTAATGATGACGATGGGATAGGGATGGATTGGAGTATACAATGACCAGGTGGAAATGGGATTGTACTTCCAAAACTGTTGCCGGCTGGCACAGGGACAGGGACAGGGACAGGGGCCAGGGCAGGGGCGGGGATAAGGTATAGCAGGGTCAAGTTCTTAAAAAAACTCGCCCTCATCCTGCTCTACAGCCAGCCCTATAAGTGAGGCATATTTCAGTCATTGTATGAAAATCACTCAAGTAATTAAAAGAGATAGGGTACCAACAGAACCCCTAATCTGACCTGATGCAGAACTCCAGGTGTTGGTTTCCTCTTTATTTTGCTTCTTTTTCTTCTATACTAAATCTCAATTTACAAGATAAACAATAGAGGACAAATGAATCTTACAGCACAGTCAAACTTCGCAAGTTACCAAGCTCCTTAGGGATGGTTCCAGACAAATTATTGACTCCTAAGCTCCTGATAACAGTAAGATCACATTAATTAAAGGAAAATAGAAAAGAATAATGCTTTGAATAAACATTGAGTACTACTTTTTATGTTGCAAAGGTTAAAACATTTCTATTTAAATTAAAAAAAATGTCGACTAACTTACAATTTCTGCATGCGAGTTAAATTGCCAAGAACTGCAGGCACAGGACCACTCAAGAAATTATAACCCAAATTCCTGAAAGAAGAAAAAATGAATGTCTTGAGGGGCAAACCACTGTTCAGACTCTCACACATATGATGTTGACAATCTAAATCAAGATTCTTTGGGGAAAAAACCATTGCAATTAAGCACAACAAGGCCAAGCTATGAGCAGAAAAGTTAGATAAACACAACATATTTGGTCTTGTTTGAAAAAGCAGACAGCATGAACAATATTATTAACACTTCATTAGCTTTTAAACTCTCCCACATCAACTGAACCGGATGAAGTGAATATCTTGTACATTTAACAAAGAACTTGCATGGCAAAGGAATTCATACAGGTCGATGAGATAAGTCAGATTTCCCAGCTCTTCTGGAATGAACCCCTGAGCGTCCACCTCTTGTGCCTTGCTGAACGAAACATTAAAAACAGCAAACCATAAATAAGGTACCAAACCATAAATAAGGTTAAGAAATAATGTTTTAAGACGATAGTAAAAGCAGACATTGCATCAGAATATACAAAATACTTAAAAATACTTGTGCCTGGGTATCCAACTTAGGACATGGAAGGTCTTAAACAAGGCCAGCTATCCATCTTCATTTGTCACATTAACAACAGTTTGTTAGCACTACAGGATTAGCTGAACAAAACATTCATCAAATTTTAACAAAAATAGTTTTATTCATATAGCTTATGCATGAACATGCACCATCAAATGGGAGAAAACCATATGAAATTTCTCATAGATGTTTTATGCAGTTTTCAATTCAACCTTTTGGGTTAGAGTAGTGTCGGTCCACCTTTTTTTATCTATTGAAGTAAAAGATCGTCACTAATGTCCAAACATGTTCTGTCGCTAAAGATTTTCCGAGGTATTTGAAAATTAACTACTCCAAAAGAAACGGACACAGGAATGGGCCATGGTCAGGTGAATTACTTGGGTCAATGTTATTGTTGGAATATATGAATAAGTTGGAGTGTCATTGATGTAATTAGTTTATGATTTTTGTCTTTTCTTCACTCTTACGGTATACTTGTAAAATTGTGCTTGTATCATCTATAAATATATCTTAAGGGGGAGGGTTTGGATCAAGTCCATTAACCTATTCTTCCTTCTCTTTTCTCCAAATTTGTCACTCTTCCTCTTCTCCTCCTAAAACATTCTTTCCACAATTCTTCTTCTTCTTCTCATCCCTTAATCCTTTTTTACCATGATTATACATCATGGAATCCTAAGTTTCAACATGGTATCAGAGCGGGGGAAAATATGAGATGGAAAAGGAGAAGAAAATGGAGAAGAAGGGGAGGAAGAAGAAAAAAAAAAACAAAAAAAAAACAAGAGGAGTTTCTCATTTTTCCTTTAGTCCTCTTTCCCAATTCATGTTTTTCATTGGATTTTTAACTCTCTTACTGAATGTTTCATATAGCAAATTATATATCGTTGGAAAGATATTTGAGTCTAGTTTCCAACTAAAAAAAATTGTTTAAATCAGATTTTTCTAGAAAGAGAAATCGACATTTGAAGCAGCAGAAAAGTTTCGTACAACAGTAGAAAACTTCATATTTTTTTCGAGCTATTTTATGCCATCAAGAACGAGACTTTATATAGAGAATTATATATCAAAAGAAAGATCTTTAAGCCTATTTTCTTCCTATTGATTTCCCATTACCTTTTTATTATTTGGCAGCCTTTCCATCCTTTATTTGACTCTTTTTACCCCCTTTGGCCAAACCTTTTTGGTGCATTGCTTTGGTTGGTCCCTTTTATATATGTGGGTGATTTTTAAGTCCATTGAGACTTTTTATTGGTACCCTTGGGTTTTTTATCGTCGTCTTGTGAATGACAGGCATTACCCACTTTAGTGATTATTATCACTTTTTTTCTTTGAAATCCTTTGAAGTTGGTTTCGACTTAAGTTTTATCACATGTTCTACCTTTTGAGAGTTTGTGTCCAGTTTCGTACTTATCCTTGGGACATCGTGATGGAAGAGATCATTACTACTACATCTATTTTATTTGTTTCATACTGGGATCACAGCTATTACCTCCCAACTTGAGGGGCAATGTTGGAAGATATGAATAAGTTGGAGTGTCATTGATGTAATTAGTTTATGATCTTTCTTTTCTTCACTTTTACTAAGGTGAAGGGTATACTTGTAATATTGTACTTGAATCATCTATAAATATACCTTAAGGGGGAGGTTGGATCAAGTCCATTACCCTATTTTTCCTCATTTTTTCTCCAAATTCGTCACTCTTCCTCTTCTCCTCCTAAAACCTTCTCTCCACAACTCTTCTTCTTCTTTTCATCCCTTGATCCTCTTTTACCATGATCATACATCATATAATCCTTAGTTTCAACTACTGGCAACAATTAATTGAAAACATCTTTGTTTTGAAACAGATTCATGTGATCCACTTTATACATAATGATGGGGTTGAAAACCCATCTTTGCGTTGTCAAAAGTTCTGATATTTTTCTGGTATCTGATACTAACTGAAAAGTGGAAAGATGCAATCTTCTGGGTACACCGATTTCAAATGGGTTCTGCTGAAACAAAACTTTCTTATACTTCAGACACCCATTGAAGGAACCATTCCACTTATTCACGGGACCATTCCTGTGAATAGAGTTTTTGAAGTATGAAAAATCTCATTTCAGCAGATTCCTGCTCCAACTGTTTCCACAGCCCAAAAAAGAAATTTATCTTATTAGAATTGAATCTTTTAAACAAGATAATCGATTTGTGTTTTAGACTCTTAGAGACTGTTTGTGCTGCCATAGGAAAACAAAACAACGGAAAAATTATTTTTTCTTTTTCCAAATGGAAAAATTTCCTTTGCTTGGTTTCTTGCATTTGTGCCACAATAAGAGACAACAAGAAAATTAATCATACTGCTCAAGTTTACTATAGAAATAAAATATTTTCTTATGAAGTTAGAATTAAATGATCAACACTACTAAACATTACGAAAAAGAAGGTAGAAGTTAGTAGTACGTGATCAAGAACCATCAAAAACTTATAATAAATAAGGTTAAAGTTAGAAGTGATCAAGAATCACTTTTGAGCTTCTTGATTTATTTTTCGAATATTTTCCAATTAGAACAATAGGAAACTCATTTTCCTATCCTTTTTAATATTTTTTAAAAGGAAGTAGAATCAAGAGAAGTCAAGTGTAAAATTTTTCCATCCCAAAAAATGACACAAACACAAGAAAAATTTAGTCAAACAGAAAATTTTCTATTGGGCATCATCCTTTCCTATTTGGCACAAGCTGATCACATGCCACATCAAGCTTCAGAGGGAATTACGACGCTTCATACTTTGAAGCTGGACTGTATGTATTATGTAGACAATCAGGGCCATCAGACCAACTAAAAGGAAACTCATAAAAAGACAAAACCAGCAATGGGCCTCATCCGAGGCCCGTGGGCCGCACTACCCATAAACCGTGAAGAATTTGGACCGGAGCTGACCGGAGCGGGAACTTACATGTGGGTGACGCGACATCCGGTACTGTTGTCCACAGAACAGTCGCATTTGACCGCGGGGTTGACGCTATTGTCCTGAATATCGAGTGGGCCGATGGCGGTGCCGGTGCAGATGTCGCCGCTGACATTCCACGTCCCGGAGGGTGCCGAAAGCCCCCATACTTGAAACGCGTAGTTCACAACCCTCGCTGCAAATTGCACCAAGTCACATCGTGTCAGTAAATTCACTTCCAATACAAACTAGCCACTCCCATCCAGATGATCCATTTCATGGCTTCTTCCATTAAAAAACAAAAGCGGCCTCTAGAACGACCAACTAGTTAATTATAACGACCGCAGCAGCTAAATATTTGGAGGAGAAGCTCGTTTCACGAGCTGTAACTCTCAACTTTACTGATTCAATTTCCGTTCAATACAATTTGGAGAGAGGAACAGATATGGAGCTGGGATAATTTTATGTTTTTTAAATTTCAAATTCTTCAAACCCTCAGAATTATTCACCTGAAAAATCAAAAGAAGGAAAACTTCCATCGTCCCTATCTACCATACTACCAGTTTAATTTTCTTCCACTCTCAACCTCCCGACACTCGAAAAAAAAAACAAAAGTTACAGAGGCTTTAATCAGTAATTACCGTCTCCAGCGTTCGTTGTCTGCGATCGGCATCTCCCAACAAAGCAAACAAGGAGAAGAGCAGAGCAGAGAAGGAAGGTCGGGGGAGGCGGCCGTTTCCGTGAAAATCTCATCTCTGCCTTCGATAACTGCAGACGGATTAGCGGAATCAAAGCAACAACCAATTCCGCGCTCTTTAAGGAAAACGGCAGCAGCGGGTCTGCAGGGTAAGTCAAAGGCTGCTGGCGTCTATTGACTGAATAATTCGGTCGACCCATAAAGCCATTCCTATAACAATAAAACAAATCCCCATTGGCTCATCCGGGTTATCTCAAAGAGGTGAGCTTCCTCGCTCGACGACGACAGCCACAGGGATACGTACGGCCGACATTTCTGGTCTTGGTCTTCCCGATACCGGAAAAATTGACAATTGGATACTTGCTCTTTAATGTGGGTTCTGATCTCTTTGGAACTTTGGAAAGGCTGAGGCCATCTAATACCTGTAATCGTCTGGAATGCGGGCAGCAACTTGATGATTTTATACTTGTCAATGGCGGCCTTGACATGCTAATAATATATTTAATGATAATAATAACAGGAGGGGAGGAGGCATAGATTCAAATTTGCCAAAAACGACATATGCATGCATGAGACATCAAGTTTGAAGTTATTTAATTTTTAAAATTTAATGATTAAAATAAAATTAGGTCTATCCAGATGGACTCAGCTCTATAATTTTTATAATAATTTGATTCATTATATTTACAGTAATATTATTATTTATATTTATGAATAATAAATAAATAAATAAATAAATAACAATTATAAATGCATTGATAAGAAACGAGTAATAGAGAGGAAGTCCCACCAACCTTCCTTGTACCTATTTTTTATAAAAAAAATGCTCTATTTATAAGAATATTATTTGATCTATTTTAGGGAGGACAAAAAATGGACTTAAGTCTATATAAACTTAATATACCCAAATTTTTAGTTTAATACTGAATTTTGAATTGAATTACTTAAAATTGAATTTCTTATTATTCTATAATTATGTATTCATTGATGAAGATGTTCGTTTGAGTTTTTTCTAATCAAATTTTAACAATAAAATGGAGGTGTTTGTCTAAATTATCCATATAACATTTAAATTTGACCTTGATCCAAATTTAGAAACCCTGAGTGGGACTCTTTAAGTTTGAGGGGTAGTATAAATTATGCCCCTTGAACAAATTACATAACAATTTTATGTTTAAATATTTGTTAAGACATTCATTTTTTATATTTTAGAAAAGAATAATAAGAAATGGCTTGAACTGAGATAGATCCAAAGGGGGTTGAAAGCTGTCTTGAGAAATAAATATTTTAGTGTATAAAAAATTCTACCTTTTTGTTGCAAGTGGAGATTGTTCTTTTTCTATATTTAGAATGGAAAACGTCAAATGAGTGTGGGGACTAATGCGAAAGGAAATACAATGGACGGCTAAGAGATTTACACCCTAGAGCCAGGTCAATTGGCAGGGACAAAAGTCAAGGAGATTTTTAATATAAAATTGATGCAAGCTAGATCAACATCACCATAATAAGACGAGGAAAGCAGGAGCTGTTCAATGGGTTTTTTGTTCCTTCCATGTTGCCTTCAATAATGGACAATGAGACTGATACTGGAAAACGGGTATAAACAATGAGACTGAGACTTACCTACATCATTTGATGAGTTCTATCATTTCTATTAAACCATGGCTTGGGACCAAATCCGTGCAACTTCAATGAATGAAACAAATTGTGACTTAGATCTGAAACATAAAAAATGCTGTCTTAGAAACGACACCCATTAGTTTGTTGGGCAGAAGTGACTCCTCATTCATGTGGGAATGAATAGATCTCATTAATACAGACAGACGGATATCAACCCATTGTAATGCCCTTCAAGATGAACTTCAGCTAGAACTCAGTGTCCTTCACATTATTGCAGAGATGGAGTTGAAGAAGTATATTTGGTTTGGAACAGTTTCAGCTCGATAAAAGTCAGTATAATAAGAAGTAACCACAAGTCCAATTCAAAATGAGAGGTGAAAATAGTTTCAAAATATAGGGTAACCAACTCACTAGATATAGCAACATTATGCATGAGCAATGCAAATATTTGATCATTCATGTGAATGATACGAGCGCAAATACAGCAAAGCTAACAACATGGCCATCCACAAGGGTTCAGAACGACAAAAAACAATTTCCTATCCCAGATCAATACTCAACCTATCCAAAGAAGCAGTAAATTTTCGTCGCTACACAATATTGAACAAAAATTACAGAAAAGAAACAAAAAAAACCGCATGACATGGACTAATATCTTTTTCCTAGAATCACTCCAATGATGATAGATATTAGAGCCACTGCCAGTATGCATTTGAAGATCACGGCTGAAAAAGATGAATTCAAGGTTCGAGTAGAAGTTGCAGAAAAACCTGTGGCTTGAGTGCCTTGTGTTCTTTTCCTACTCTTCCTTTTCTGAGGAGTTGAAATAGGTGACTCGAAATCTCTAGATTTCACTTCTACCCCCTCCCGATGATCAGTATGTTCCTTAGTCTGGGATTGCAGAAGCAGGTTTATCAGAAACCGTGTTCTAAAGGGTCGATCCATTTTCAAGATATACGGCCAAAAGATATTTAACTAGCAATAGTGATATGGACATCATTTTGACTGCATCAACCTTCATGGGTAAATATAAACACACATTTAGCAAAAACAAGTGCAGCAACAGTAAGAAAGTCGGTCTAATGCTTCAAAGAACTGGTTGGGTTTTAGAACATTTCTAATGCTCTTATTTTTCTTTCTCAAGAGGAAACTTGATTTGGAATCATTGAAACTTACAATATTTCAGTTTTTAAAATTTTTCTTTTCACGGAGAGTATCCACATTTAAGAGTCGGAATATCGTTAAAGCTGGAATTAATTAACCTTGACCCATATTAGTTTATCACAACCTCTATTATATCGATTTGATCTACTGATGGTTCAATTTAAAGACAGAAATAGCTGCTAAAACTTAGGTCACTGAAGATGGATTGTCAGCATTAATTTTTTCATAAAAAATGTAGTCACCTGCTCAGACTTTGAGTTTGCTACCTTCTGCTGGTCCTCAAGTTCCTCAATCTTCTTTTGTAGTTCTGAAGTCTGACTTAATTTCATCTTCGTTTCCTCCAACGCTGCCTTTACAGCAGCCAGCTTCTTCACTTCCACCTCCTGCGTGAGTTTTTAGAGTGATGGTAAGCAGATCAAAAAATTGCCAAAGAGTTAGTGAAAGTTTTAACTGTCAGCGGAAATAAAGCTGTGTCATTATGGAGTGAAACATGAGATCATCAGCTTCAAGTCTAAGTAGAAAACTGACCTTTTCAGTAAAATATGCCCCAGTGACTTGCAATTTCTGTTCAAGCTCTTCCACATTCTTTTGTAATAGCACGGTGTGCTCATGCTTTGCCTCAAGTTCAGCAAGTGAATGCTTCACAGCAGCTTCACGTTCAGATTCCTTTCTTAACTCTGCCTCTTTCTGTTTGGACCAAAATTTATCACATGATTGTTGTTTCATAGAGAACTACAGATAATTAGTGAAAAACATTGATCTTCCATAAGTATACATATTCAATTTCTGTTTAAAAATAGAAAAAAATTGGTGCTCAAGGTTTACTTGTTGTTAATTTGCAAAAAAAAAAAATCCCTTTTTATTTCAGGAACAAAAATGTTCATTTACTTTTTCAGCCTTTAGGTTGTGGTAAAAAGTTGCCATACAAGTCAAAGGGTATGAACTTGACACAAAAGGAACCTGTTCAGATATGGTGGCTTGTGCAAGACTGAAGTCCTGCTGGAGTTGCAGAAACTGCTCGGCCAAACGATCTCTTTCTTCCAATTTTCTAGCTTGCTCCTCCACTTGGGAACTTATCCCCGCCTCCTTTTCAGCTGCAGCCACCTTGAACCTTTCCACCTACAAAACCAGTCAAAATACAAGACACCTCCAAATTGAAACAAGATGCAAAGATGACTCCTGTACCTCTTCTTTGAATCGTGTCTCAACCAAAATCAACTGTTGCTCAAGTTCAACTATACGTGTTTGCATCAAAGACTTCTCAGAAAGACCAGCTTTGAGACTGTCCACAACAGCTATCAAAGCCTCTTCCTCAGACTTTTGCTCCTTTAGTTGTTCTTCCAATTGAGTAATAACATTTTGATATTTTTCTTTAGCATCTTGATAAGTTCCGGTAAGTAGACTATAGTCTTCCATCAGAGAAGACACCTGCAAGAACGTCTACTTGTAAGAACACTCCTGACTTTGAAAATCAGCTAACATTCATTACCCAAAAATAGTTGCTAGAAAAACTCAAAGGAGGCAGAGAAAGGAACCCAGAGTTGTAATCTTTGTCCATAAGCAAGATGCTGGGTTAAATCTTCTATTGTTTTCTTCAAGGAGTGAAGTTGCTCTACTGTTTCCTCCTTCTCAACAAGGATCTTGTGCAAACTTGACTGTAAGTCACTCACCTTATTCTCATAGGTAGCTAAGTCTTGAGTAAGCTTCAAGTTGGTCTCAGCCAAACCTTCATTTTCTCTTTCTATTAGGACACTCTTGCTTTCAAGTTCTTTCACTGTTCCTTCAAGATTCTTTAGATTTGATAAAGCAACTTCTAGTTCAACCTTTCGATTTTCATTGGCAAGGGCTGCTTCACCTGCCTGCTCTTCATAAGTTCTCAACTGAGTCTCCACCATGTGCAGCTTCTCATTCAAATCCATGGCTTCAGCATTTTTCTGCCTGAATTTTTCAATCATTTCATTTAGTTGTGATTCTGCATCTTTAATACGCGGCTCTTCAGTGATCCTTGAGTATTGATCTGTTAAGTCTGTTATAGATTTCTTATAGAAAGCAAGTTTTTCATGCATTTCTTCTTTTTCTGCATGAGCAGACCTCAGAAATTCCTCAAGCTCAGGTATCTTACTCTGATGGGATTCTAACTCCTGCTTGAGTGCATGGTTTGTTTCAGCCAAGACCTCACTTTCTGCCAAAGATTGTCCAGCATTGTCTTCCAACTCTATGAGCCTGCTTTTTAGTTCATTAGCGGTGGTTTCAAGAGAATCCAATTTACTAGAGGTTTCTTCCCGTTGTGATTTGAGGGATGCGTCTCTTTCAGCAGCCATTTCCATCTGTTCTTTGTATATAACCATTTGATCTTCAAGAGACTTCAGACTTTCATACAAATCTTTATCTTCTGAACCTCTTTGAGCTAGGGACACTGTTACTTCCTGAAGTTTCATCTCTGAGTCTTTGACTAGGGATTCATGCAACAACTCTAGCTCTGACCTTCTTGCAGTGGCTTGCTCTATGACCTTCACCTGTTGTTCCAGTTGATCCTCGGCAGACTTAAGCTTTTCCACTACCTGTCTCTCTCGAGCACCAGATGATTCAAGATCATTTTCAATGCTTTCCAACTTGTCATTGGTTGCTTTCAATTCATTTTGCAAAACCTGCAAGAGAGTTTCACTTTCAGAAAGTTTTTCGTTAGCACTCTTTGCTGTATCTTCATATTTTCTCTTTTCATCTTCTAGGGCATTCACGATCTCCGTCAGTTTCTGATCTTTCTGCTGAGAAGCTTGAAGAGCATTTTCAAGGCTGGATGCCTTTACTTGAAAAGCCTCCAACTCAGCTCCTAGTTCAGTTAATTTGTCTGAATATTTTCTTGATTCTGCTTCAACATTCCCATATTTGGTTTCTGAGATCTTTATCTGATCTTCAAGTTCCTGAACCCTGTAATTTGCAGTTTGCAACAGCATCTCCAATTCAGGCACTATTTTCCCAGAATCCTCGACTTTGGAGTTGGATAGTTGGATCAGGTCTTCCAATTCAAGGCTGTGCTGGTGGGTTGTGTGGGCACGATCCTCATGTTCAGCACATTTCTCTGCAAGACCTTTCAACTCCTGCTCAAGTTGCGAGTTCTTTAATGTTGACTCAGCCAGGATTGATTCAAATTGTACTATCCTTTTCTCATAATCTTTTAGTTGTGCTTTCAGCTGAACATTTTCTTCCTCAGCCCCTCTTAGTGCAGCCATCAGCTCTGCAATTTTCTCATTCAACCCAATTAGTTCTCTATCCACATCAATGTTTTTCAACTCTCCAAAATTTAATTTTTGCTGAAGCTCCAGATTTTTCTGTTCTTCAGACAACAAGAGCACCAGGATCTCCCTAAGTTGCGACTTTGCCTCCTCTTCAGCAGCAGCAGAAGCTCGAACTATGCCCTCCAGTTCAAGGTTTCTAGCAGCAACAGTACCCGATTCCTCTTGAACTTCCTCAAGAGAATTTAACTTCACTTCTAGTTCTGCATTTTGTGACAGGGCTTGAGAGAGAAGTCCATCTGCTCTGAAGAAATTTTCATCTGAAAGCTTCAACTTTGACTCAAGATCGCCACATAACTCCTCCAACTGTGAACCATTATTCTTTAGCTCAACCAGTGCTGCTTCAAGAGTTTTTTTCATTTCAAGTACTGCCACCAGATCCTCCTGCAAACTTGTAATCACCGAGGCTTGATTTTTAAGATTCACTTCGACTGATTCCGTTTTCTGTATTTCTCCTTGGAACTTTAACTCAATTTCCTCCAAGCTAGAAACTTTTGAGTGGAGTTCTTCATTAGTCGATGATAAGAAATTTTCTAATGCTTGGATATCTTCCTTCAACCTAATTTCAGAAGCTTTGTGCAGATTCAGTTCTTGGGTCAGTTCACTTGTAACAGCTTCCCCAGAAGCTATTTTCTGCTCCAAGTCCAGCACATGGGATTTTGAAAGCTCCAACTCGGTGTGAACTTCAGAGAGCTTCATAGTGGTAGTTTGAAGCGCTTCTTCTACTTTTTTATTTTCAGCAATGTTATTATATAGACCCTTTAACTCTTCCTGCAGAGAAGTTATCTGATGTTCCATTTCTTTCGCGCTCTGTTTTGCCAGTTTGAACAGCCTCTCGAACTCCAGAGCCTTCTGGCTCTCAGATTCAGCATGCGAACCACTTTGCTTATGAAGTTCTTCGAACTTCTTTGCTTCAACTGACGAAGACTGAAGCTCTTCTTCTAGCTCTTGCATCCTTCTTCTTGAGCTTTCTAATTCAGCAGACAACCCGTCAAATGCTACTTTCACGTCCGTCAGCTCCTTGTGCTTGGATTCTTGAGCTCCCAAAGCGTCTTGAAGTGCCGTAAGCTGTGAAGCGTTCCTTTGCTCAACTTCCTCTATATTTTGTTGCACTCTCTTTTGACTAAGCTCAAGTTCCGCATAGTACTTTTCTCTCTCGTCCAGCTTTTCTTTTGTGACACCAACCTCGTCCTTCAATCGTGCTCTGTCGGTTTCAGAATTCTGCAGTTCTTTGGCCACTTGTTCAAGTTCAAGCCTAAGAGCTTTTACCTTCTCTTGTGCTTCCAATAAGTCTAGCTCCACCAACGAACTGCTCGAGCTCCGCTCCATGGAAGCAGCAATTTCTCCCTTATAACCCTCCGCTGTAGGTTCCTTCTCTACTTTAATGAATTTTCCATCCGAAGCAGTTTCTTCTTCTTGGTGCAACCCTCCATTTGATGAAGTTTGCTCCTCACCTTCTACCTGTAGAAATAGGAATGCTCGTGTTCTCACGTAAGCGGATGGAAACCTCATACTACGACTAATTATCTCGGATTTGTTTGACGGGTTGGTTCAGAAAAAGAGCTTCCGACCAACCATTTGGCCGGGGTCAAATCCATGGGGACAGCTTCGTGGCAAGGGCCCATCGATCCACGCTTCGCAGAATAAATGACACAAAAAGTAGATGATAATACCTTGACCGGTCGCAAGTTCGAGTCAGAGCCGGTCCCGGACGCTTCGACCCCTTTAGACTGAACTTCAACTGCAGCAGGCGCTTCTTCCATGCCTTCAGTATTTAACCATCAAAGAAGTCGCAAAACCATTACAAACATCCTATTAAAATTTAAACTAAAATAAACAGGTTAGTTACGCTATTTTTTAAAGTAATTTATTTACTAAAATATCATCTATTTTATTTTATTTATTATATAAAATTATTATCCCTTCTCCAAATGATTTTTATTTTTTTCATTTTCTTTAATTAAAATTTTTTGGGCAACTTACTCTAAAAACGGTCTGTGCAAACCAATCACAGTATGTCTAAATTATTAATTTTATAATTTTTACATATTTTAAATATTATATTTTTTTTTTCTTAATTTTATGAAAATAATAAAAATAAAAATTCTGAAAACAACATTTGCATGAATGCATATGATAATAAATAAATATAAATATATAATAATAATTAAATATTTTAAATTCAATTTTAATAGTAAAGATAAAATTCGTCCACCTAAATAGTTATGAATTTAGGTCCATACCTCTGTTTTCATAATATGTTTACCATTAAAGGTAATTTCACAGTGCAATATTGTTTGTATCATTTGTAGTATTTGGGCCCTTCACGTGTGCGGCGCATGGCAATCACTCGCTGAAAAAATTCCTAAGTCACTCCGTAACAATCTATTATTGTTTTACACTTCCCAGTGGCTAATGTTCATTAGACATGCCCTTGTGCAAGTTGGACCCACCAAAACGCCAGGTTTGACCTCATTAATCGACCTACTTACCACAGTTCACATCGTAACACGGGCCCACTACGCTACTTCTCTAGCTCGTTGTGGGCCCCTGTGGTCCACACATACCACGAGTCCGTACAAGATTCCCAACTTAGCCGAGTCCGAGACGCGGCGGTCTATGACTTTGGATTCCTACGGGTTGGGTGCGGGGAAGTCCAACCCGGCAAAATACATGCAGATTCCTGACGAAGCCTTGGTTTTTGGCAACTTTCAGAAAGAACTCATCATATCTGAATTCTGATGCCTTTTTCTACCGAGTAAAAAAGATCTGAAATATTCAGAGAATTTGGTGAATTGGTGCTTGACGTCTTAGAAGATAACGACGGCGACGCCGCATCTTCTAAGCATTTTCCTAGAGAACCATGACGAATGGACCGAATCAAAAACTCTTCCGCAGCCCTTCATCGGCTGAAAAATAATCCTATCAATGGAGAAAAAAGAACTAGCTAAATTATGAAAGAGATGAAAAGTGATGATGAAATAGGCAGTTGCTGGTCAGACTACTTTTGAGTCTAACTTCGGATATCTAAGTCTAAACAGACTCATCTCGTTAGACGATCAAACCAGAGTGGTTAGATTTTTTTTTGTTTTTAGTTAAAGAGTTCGAATTGAGCTTTTAAGATAACGACAAGTACAAAATCCAGACCAGCCATTCCGGCGTGATTCTACTTCTGAGACAGAGTTTGGTAAAGCAGGCTTCATAGTATCTTCGCCATCTTTGGAAAAAGTAGAGTTTTTGTTTTTCTTTCCTCAAATGATCCCGATGTAAGATCTGAAAACTTCCAGTATCAATCTAAATCGATAGGATGAAATCAAAACAAAACAAACTAAGCACATCATAACAAAATCCAATCGAAGCGAGTTTCCAAGCACCAAAACGCAGCAATACGGACACAAAAGCTAACATCGATAGCAGTTCACAAGTTAAATAAAACAATCAAAACTTAAACAAGAACCAGATCCAAAAAAAGAAAAGAAAAAGCGCAATGGCTAAAAATGACGAATGAAATCAATCGACGAAAGCAAACCAAAAACGCAAAAGTAAAAATAAACACAGCAACAGAAACGAGTATGTCGAAACAGTACCTCTTCAATTCAGATCGCGATTCTCCGACTGGATTCCTCTAAATCCAGACAACCAAAAACGAACATTGAAGATCGGGAACCACACCAAAGAGATTCTGAAACGACACACGAATCAAAAACAGCAACTGGTAGAACCGGGAGCTACTTCGGTAAATGAATAAAAAAGAACACACAGAAAAAAACTTAGAACTGTAAAATCTTGCCTGTGATGGATGATATACAGACGATTTTGGAGCACGGATTGGTCTGTTTCCGATGTCGTTTTTTTGTTCGACGAAATCGATGAGCGAGAGGAAAGTGGAGAGAGGAGAGATTCGGCTGTATTAGTAGCAAATAGTGTTGGAAGTAGACCATAGTAGCGAGAGTCGAGAAAAAAATGCTCGAATCGAGAGTTTATTACGAAATAGCCACTGCCAACTAATCTTCTAGAATCTAGAGAGCCGCTGAATTTTCCTTTGAATTTTTCTTTTCTTAAAAAAAATAATTTCTTGAAAATAATGGATTTCTGTTAAAATATGACTCTTTATATTTTATGAGGATTCTAATAATCGTCATTTATTGTGAACTTGTCGACTTATTATGCACTTTACAGACATATAAATTAAAAATACAATTGATATTATTTAATTAAATAACTAAAATTACACAAATACATGCTTACTTGACTAGTGCGGGACCACGACACTCCCAAGTTCCGAAGTCCAAAGTCCAAAATATCTGACGTAATTTGGGTGACGAGAAGGGGTAATTTGGGAAATGAAAGGTGAAAAAAACCGTCGACGTTGTAGAGTAGCGAAACCGCATCGACCGACCAAACCGCGCTTGCTGCGATTTGGGCGGGAGGTCCAAACTGCGTTCAGAACGAAAAAGACATTTTCTCTTTTTATTCTTTTACACTGAAAGGTCAAAAAAGAAATTAAAGTTTGGTCTGCGGCTTCTGCTTTTATTTTCTTGGTCTACAAACTTATTCCCCTCTTGTGACTCACTGAGTTGATTCGAGCCTTAACCGAGTTTATAAATTTTGAAGGGATAGGAACTAAGTTGAGAGGTGTGACTCGGAGGAACATGGAGATCGGCCGTAGAAGCATATGCCCAGTGGGCTTATGAAAAAACTTAAGTAACTCGGTTTGTGACTCGTGAGTCGCTTTGAGTCCCCGGATTTTTTATGTCATATCCCTTTGATTCTTCGTTTAATTAAAACCCAATCAGTGGAAGGGGGGGGGGGGGGGGGGGAAGGTGCCCTCTTCCCCTTTCTTTGTTTGATGGTAGGACTTCACGGTTTGGTAGCGAGAGCACCCGAGTCCAGCAATGACACGACAGAGGATCAACTGTTTGGCTCACATTGATCCTCTCGAGTCACGAGTCAACTCGGAAACAAGAGAAACCGTCAAAATTTTAACCAAAATAACGGCTCTAAGGAGTCTTGGCCAGTGTTTGACCGATTACAGCTGCTTCAAATGTTCAAGGCAAAAAGTCAATTCTATCAGCGAACTGTTGAAGTTATCCTGGCCGTCCGTTGGTGGGTCCAATGAGTTTGTTATATCAGAGAGAAGCAGAGAAGTACTTGTGGGCTCCGCTGGATCTATCTTGACGTATTGTACGGTCTTAAGTGCTCTATTAGACTTGGATCGATGGATGGTGCTGATCAATTCATTACGATCCCGTGGCAAATTGTTCTATCAAGCAGTGTTGTTGTGGGACCAGTCGTCACCTGACGCTGCACGTATGTGAGGTTGGTGAAACACGTGTGAGACGTAACCTCTCTCACCTGCACACCTGTTTTAACAATCTGGTTAGCCTTACTAACGAGACAAGTACGAAAACGACGTGATTTTTACTCGTTACAGTCCGTGACGTGGTATGATATTATAACCACGTAATGCGCCATGTCATCCCCTAATGTGCTTCCTTGTGGCGTCGTCAGCATTATTTGCTGCTCCGCTTGGATCAGCATAGCCGAAATACAGCCATCCTGGTCTATATATGATATTTATCCATAATACATGTATGTATACTATATAGGTGATACATCCACCTATACATGGACTAGAGGGGAGTCCATAGGTAAGTTGAGTGGATATGATGACATGGCAATTTTTGTGATGTGGCATGCCACATAAACTACCATGTCACCTAACGCTTAACGGTTGAAGGACGCTCAAACGTCTGTACGTGTTGGTTTTATATTTCGCTTTTCTTAACCTACCACCAAAAGTTTTAATTTTTTTTTTTTACTTCCTATTTTTTTGTGCTAAGCGATCGAGGCTGCAAGCACTCGGCACCCGTTTCTCACCGCAGACGGAGGAGCATTCGCTATGGCATCTAGGTTGTGGGCTTCGAGAGCTGCCTCTTACCTCAGAATCTCTACTTTTCAAAGAGGTTTCTCTACAGGTAATTCCTGCCCTTTTCCGCCTTTACGTCTTTTGTGTTTTAGAACTTTCTCTGTCAATACTAATGAGAAGGACATGGATATTTTCTCGATCTCGCTCTTGAGTGCGTTAAAACGCTAGATCTATGTTGTATCGTTAAGGGTGTTGTTATGCTTAATTTGTCGTATTGAGTTTTATGTGGTATAGATTTATCTGTTGGCTTGCACAAAATGATCGTAATTTACATCTTTGTTTTCTATTTTTTTTCAATTTTCTACGTTCTTTTGACAGAGACATATTAGTAAAATGAATTCGTATTGAACAGATGTTGATTAACACTTTTTTTTTTTGAATTCTTCACCGAATAAGTTAGCTTATTTGTTTGTGCTAGAGATCCGGGCAATGCTTGTGTTGGTGCAAATTATTTTTCTTTTCTTTTATACCATTGACGAAAATATGATGTAGTGCATAGTCCGTTTTCTTCTCTGCTGTCGAAATTGAAGCTGGTGACGAGTTCTTATTTTATGAAGATTGTGAGAAACGTGATATTGTTAAAAAGAGAAGATTACAGGGTGGTAACATATTTTAATAAGTGAATAACAAGTTTTTTTGGGCTTAGTTGTGTTATCCAAATTATTGAGTGAATTTTGCAATAGAAGTGGAAATAAATCGGTAGGATTTTTTGTGGGTTGATTGCATTACTTAATGACTTTACTCGGTCTGTGTTGTTTTGTGAAATAAGGTGGCTGTGCTTCAATGCTATGTTCCTCTTGCTTCCCTGTTTATTTCCTGCTTCAAACTCTAACAGCATCAAGTAGCTCTAATATCAGACTAAGACCAGAACCGGTTAAGAAGCTCTTTTAGCACATATATTGCTCCATTTTTTTCAGTGTTTAGATACCTTATTGTAGGTCTTTTGAATTGTGTTTTCTCCATTGGTGTTATTCTTGCGAATAGCTCCACAATGTGAACTACTAACAGCACAAGTAGCTCAAGATTTTCTTCTTTTGATTGTGGTACAAGTACTTAAATGGTGAATTGTAGACATTTCCATCAATTTCCACGATAGGGTTCTTTAGGAGTGAATCGGCCATATCGAAAGGCAAAGAAAGTTGTATCATTATATTATATGTTTTGTATTATGTTATATTTGGAAAGTTATAGGAATGGTCCTCTGCCAATTTCACTTTAATTAAAAGCTCATTCACCCAATGACTTAGGTCCTTAAGTCACCAAATGAGTTTCCAGAAGTTCATTGGATACTTAGCTGTACGAGGCTGCATTTAAAATTCAAGTTGATCCTCCTAATCCTTTAAGCTTCTTAAACTTGTCCACTGCAAAGCATCTACTTGTATTTTTTTTTAATCTTATTTCTTTTGGGTAATTTCTTACTAAGACTCTTTTTTTTCTGGATTTTCAGTTCTCAAGGATTTGAAATATGCTGACTCCCATGAGTGGGTAAAAGTCAGTAGCACATCTGCTACTATAGGAATCACAGATCATGCACAGGTTGCCTCCTATGACTTGAAGAAAATATATCTTCTTGAAAATTTCTTTATTTGTTTCATGCTAAATAGTTATACTTCATGCTCAGGACCATTTAGGTGATGTTGTTTATGTTGAGTTGCCGGAAGTGGGTGCCTCAGTAACAAAAGGAAGCAGTTTTGGTGCAGTCGAAAGTGTGAAGGCAACCAGTGATGTTAACTCCCCTGTTTCTGGGAAAGTGATTGAAGTCAATGAGGAGCTTAGCAACTCTCCAGGATTGGTGAGTCAACACTTAAGCCCTAAATGCATGTTGATAGTGCAGTGATTCTCAAGAGCGTAAATAATTCTCCTAGTCTTTATATTTATGGTCACAAATTATTGTTTCTAATCTAATTTGAGGCAGATAACAGCAGGTGATCTAGTAGCTCATATGCATGGTATATAGATATAACGAAATTTATGAACTACACCATCGTTGAGCTGTATAGTCTGCACTCTTTTGCTTGTGTTTCTGAAAAAAAATTAAAGGTTTTTATAAACTTGAGTAGCTTATCTAAAAAAAGAAGAAGACTTATTTCTCTAAGCTATACAAGGGTCTGTGACACATGATGTACCTTTTTTCTGCTTCAGGTCAATGCAAGTCCGTATGACAGTGGATGGATCATTAAGGTGGAATTGAGTGATGCAGGAGAAGCAAATTCTTTGATGGACTCTGAGCAGTATTCAAAGTTCTGCGAAGAGGAAGACGCTAAACACTGAGTGGTCGATGAAACAAGGTCTAAATGTAAGTGGGAGTTGCAGGTTTCCATAAGGTTTTGCTCCTTTGAGATTTTGGGGTCTCAACTGCAAACTGAAATAATGACCTTTGAAATTTATGAATTCTCTAGATTATTAGAAAATTTGAATCAGCTCTGAAAGTTCAGTTTTCTGTTTGTTCTTATGATTATACTTTGATGGCCTTCTTGCTTTCATCAGGGTATAGGGTTCTCTGCTATTGGTCATTGGAAACAGTTATATATGAATGAATGTGGAGAGCCTCTTTTCTAATTTCTTGGGATATCTTCTAATTTCTTAGTGCCATCCTCGCTTTATGTTTTGTTAACAATGGTCACATAGATTATGAAAAAAAGTAAGTAATACAGTAGCTATGTAAAGTATCTCGTCGGTCATTGCCAGAAAAAAAAGTGGCTTGCTGGCAGAACTGCGAATTACTTTCAGCAATCTACTTTTTCCTTTCCAAAAAGCACATTCAGATTCAAAAGTATTATCCCTCAATAAACACTTGGAGTTGTAGCTTGTACAGGCCAAGCCAGATCAACAAAAGTGAAATATATACACATCATCTTCGCAGCTAAGAAAAGGGCAAAGCTGTAGGACATTGTATCTGCAAACCATTATCATATAACTAGTCTCTGATTTTCCAAGAATGAGCAGAGCGAGGCCCAGTTTTGATTCCCTCGTAGTAACGAGAAGGCAGCTTTTGCCTGTTCCAATCCTTCACAAATCGGGAGAAAAGCTTCCTTGCATCATCAGATGAAAGATCAGAGAAAAATATCCCCTTCTCTTCTTTCAACCAAGTCGAGAACTCGTTGTTCTTGGAGAAATAGTCATTGCTAGAAATCTCCTCAAAGTCCTGTTTGCAGAGAACGAAAGAATTACATTGACTGTATAGACCTACAAAGGTTTTGAATTCCATACTGACCAGTTTAAGGAAGCAAAAGTAACAACCATCTCACTAGTGTGAAAGGATTCTAATTTTCAGTCTATTTCAATCTTATTAATCCTCTTAATAATGTTGCAAAAGTATTTGATAGTGTCAGTGGTACAATAAAAACCAATCATTTCGGGAATAATAATGGTCAAATTCTCATTTTCTTTTCTTTTCCGTGAGGTTCCAAACAGACCCCCTAAGGTACAACTACAACTGCACAGAAATACCAACTCAGGATGTTACTACCATTTTGTCATAAGATGAAAAAGAAAAAGAATTGAAGGCAAAAGAGTTACAATGCGATGTGCCAACAGACTAAGAATTTAGTGATGTTGATGCCAAAAATCAAGAAGCGAAAAATGAGCTTGCAGATGATAGTTGAAAAGAAAATAAGAAACATGGGGATGTGTTCGATTTCGTCAAAACATCTCAAGTTGCTTTCCTAACACCTACAGATCAGGTTCAAAACAAAAACATTCATCACTTGCCAATAGATAGTTCAAACCATTATATACTCAGTTCAGTTAGATTTGTTGCCAAATGACAAGGAAAGGATTTGTTCAGTATAGTAGCTAATATGAACAAATTAATGGTTTGGATGATAGCAGTAGATACTGCAGTTTCTCTGACCCACAAGGAACCACTCAAAAACTTTTTTAATTTTAGGACTAAATCTTATTCAGAATCCAGAGTAAAAACACTTGAAAAAAACTAATTCAGAGGTGACAAACGATTTAAAAAAACGGTGCATCCATACTCTATCAAATTGCCCAAGATTTCATTCATGCAGGGGCTTATATAGAATGATCCTTCAACCAAGTAAAAGCAGTTGAACCAGTTTCCAAACATAAAATTGCAGTGTATTTGCTGTCAGAAACAGAACTCACAGAGTGATGAGTACGCTTTGAATGCTTGTGGTCATGCTTGTCTATAGATTTCGTTCCTGAAAGAGAAAGATTTAATAAATCAAATCCCTCTTACTAGAATTCTTCATATGGAGGCTAAAAAGCGAGAAGGAAAACCCACCTCTATCAGAATCATGCTTGGAATGCTTATGAGATTTTTTACCCTTCTCCTTTTCTTTCTTCCTCTTTCTTTTGTCTTCTCGATCTTCTTTCCTTCTGCGTTTTTTTCTGCCCTCTTCTGCAAAAACCAAAAAATAGAAAAAAACATTGAGATTTGAGAGAGTCCCATCCAGCGTTATCAGAAGGGAAAAAATGGGGGGATTTCTGAGATAACATGAACGTAAACCTTCAGAAACAGAAGGAGACCTTCGCTTCCTCGATCTCTCGTCGCTACCCATTTTCGATTCCTAAGGTGCAAAAATAGCACTACGGTGAAGGCCTCCGCTGAAGGGAGAAGAAAGGCAGAAGACGGGTTACAAGACGTCCCTGCTTCGGCTCCCCACTCTGCCAGAGTCTTTCGTCTGACCTCAAGTAGCGTTGAGAAAGAAGGTTTTATTGAGTTCACGCTTGAAAGGTAAGAATCATTGAGTTGGGTTGGGTGGCTACAGTCCAAACCAAAACTCGGGATTCCACCATCTAACCAAACTCGATAGCTTCCAAAAAGGTGGATGAACTCGTTGAATCGAAAAACCATGGAGATGTCTCAGGTTTTTTTCAAATCCAAATGTCTCTAGCAAATGCAAAATGAGTATAACATTAAGCCCCCTGAGATTCCGAAACATCCAGTAGTTGGTAGTTAGAACTGAATTTAGGTGTCCAAAGTATCAAATTTGATAATTTTTTTTGCACACAACACCAAGAATAATTCATTAAACGTTATTTTAGGATTCAAATAACATCACCTTATTTATATGTGAAGAATTTGGATAAGTCCTATTCCTGATTCATCTTTGTGATAATATTTCTGTTAATACATGAAACAAACGTCCAGATATTTCATCATGGAGTCTTCATTAAACTTTGCTTATTCTTTACAATATTTTGATTACAAAGGCCGGGAATAAAATAGACGGTCACCAGTCTAGCCTGCAGTATAAATACCTTCTCTCCTTCGCTCCTCTCTTGTTGAAAACCAGAAAATAAAGAACAAGCATAAGTTTCAGTTCTTACAAGATCAAAGAACATCCATGGGTGGGGGCATCTGTATTGGATTCATCCAAAATCCCAAACATCACAGACATTATATTACATAATACCAGTTAGACAATCCCGAACAGTTTGTTAAACTTGAAAGAATAACACAATTATTGAATTTCTGAAAAAAAGAAAAACTTCATTGACTTGTTTTAATCCGAATACATGAAACCCTATTTATAATAGAGGAAAGTAATAAAGTCCAATTACAATTAAAATACCCTTGTCACAATTACACCTGAAGTCTAATTGAGTCCTAACATAATTAAATAATTCAATATAAATTAAAGATTAATATAACTAAAATACCTTTAAATTGAGAATTTTCTGTGAGACTCCACTATATTAATTTTGGTTTTGTCAGACTTCTTACTGTGAGAGTCATGTAAGAACCTTTTATATCTTCTCTTCAACAACAATGTTACCTTCCAAATCAGAAATACACAAGACATTACAGTTGACATAACACATCAATATGCCCACCACTGAGAACATCACCTTCAGAAATAAGAACTGATGCAAGGGTACCTTAGGCCTCACTTCCATATTGCTCCAACTTAGACAATTTTTGGCCAGTGAAGCCAATCAGTCCAGAACTTGAAGAAAAGTAGTGCTATGTGTCTGTCCATCAGAATCAGGTTTCCCTTGTGCTGTATCAATACCTAGAACAGTAGTAAAGGCAACTTATAATAGGATAAAATAAGACAAATTTGACCCAATATGCATCCATGTATCCTTTGAAGTAATCAAACTCCACCCATTCCTGTAAAGGTAAGAGCCATTATGGCCATGCATGCTCTTTCACAACCTAGGGTAGGCATAGCATTTTGGGAGTCCACATAGGACTACCCCAAATCTGAAATGTAACGGATGTTATGTGATATGTAAAGTCCATTATGCAGGCTGTAACATTCTGTTTACCTTTGGTGTGTAGCACAATATCCCCCTCAAAATCCAAGACAAATTGGCGTTATATAACTATATGCTCACCCTTGTTCACAACTGAATTCAAGTTAATAGTTCATATTGAAACCTCACCGGGAATCTCCAGTCTATGTGACCAATTCAATTTGATGAGGAAGACATGCCAGATGTTATAATTGACTAAAGCTCTTATTTTCACTTTGAAGGCATTGCTTTTTCAATCCTCTTAATCACCACACTCAGGCTACTCCCATTTTCTAGAGCTTTTACAGCAGCCTTGTGAGCATTCTTGTGCCACTTCAGAAGATTGTAAGACTGCATAACAGCCCATCGAGCTTGATTTGACATCTAATACAAAAAGTAAAAAAAAATTAGACGAAATAAGTAGATTATGTCCAGAAACTCCATACAAATTCATGAAGTCCCAACAAGAACATTAGATATAACCTGTGCAATAGATAAAGGAGGTTGTAGGAGAACACAAATGCTCCTAAACAAGTTCTCATCATTTTCTCCACCCTCTGCCTCTCCATAAATTAGTGCCTCAGCCGCAATTCCTGCAAATAGTACCATACAGTACCTGCATATGGAATTGGGTAAATTGACTATGTACTTCTAAACATATTGAAGATGGATTAACGACTGAACAAAATGTGAGTGACAATATGGTCTGAATCTAACAAAATCATAGAAAGCAGTTCCTGACCTACCCTGCCCCTTGATTTCCACCTACCACAATGCTTAGATTTGAGTGATTTCCCAGAGAAAACTCTTCAAATGGGTCATGAGCTATGCTTGTTTTAGTTGTCAAAATTACCTGTCAAAAGCTGCGCCAGAAAGGTGCCCCTCTTCCAGTTGTTTTTCCAACTTTTCATCCCAGAATTGAGTTCCAGCCTGTTGTTAGAGAAGAAAATAAAAGCCAGTAGGAAGTTATACATACCAAAATTCATGTCCCACTATTTATTGGGTTCCTATTCATAGGCAGTCCAACATTGATAGGGGCACTACCCCAACACTACTTTTTGAAATAGAGATACAGGCAATGTATGATAGATAAGAAGTACCTGCCCCTGAATGCCCATTTGCATAGCTAAAATTGGGTCTAAAATAACCCCACGAATTGGGCAACCCATAAGGTATGCTGCATATTCATTAAACAACTTATTTCAGAGTAAGGGTAGGACAAGTAGATGGAATGCATAAAAGTTACTCCATCTAGTGATCAGATTCCTAATCAAACTTTTATTAGTTTTAAGCACTAAGTTATGAACTCTGGTCTTCTTCCACAAAAGTAGTTCAAAATTCTTTGCTTATAGCTCATGACTTGTGATGGTTCATTTGAGTTCAGATTGCTAGACTCGGTTCTAGCAACGGGACTGGTCCCTTCCAATCACATGGAGAGGATTGATGGAACCTATTTAAATGAAAAGATGGGTCCCATTTATCCATTCCATATGATTGGAGGGGAGCAGCCCCGCCACTAGAACTCGATCTAAGCAGATCTGACTCTGGTTCATTTATATATAAATGCCTTCTCCCCCAAGCCATCGAGTACTATAACTATATTTAGAAATAGAAGTAAATAAATGATACCGGATGACAGAGCATTGTAGAGAACAGGGAAAACTACAAAAAAAACACCAGACGCTGGAAACACCAAACAAAGAAGAAAAGGCATATATAGCAAATTTATGTCTGCTTGTTGCTCACATGCATCCATATCACTATTGGGTATATTGGTACTTAAATACTGAAAGACTTGCAGCCGGCATTTATAACTTGAGATCTACTCAACTATCATTATTTTTAAAAAAAAGTTTTTTTGAAAGGCAAAAAAGAAGTTTTTTTTTTGAAAGACGATTTTTTTTTATAACTCCTTTGCCAAAAATAATTACAGATACTCTCAAGAAATATAAAGGATTACAAAAATAATTTGAGTTTTACCAGCAAGAAGATGCCCAGCTTCATGAACTAGAATTCGGCGTCTATATGGAGGCCAAAGACATGAAATCTGTGCAAGACAGGACCCACCAAGGAAAATTGAATCAAGCCATGCTAAGCCGAGTATAGCTGCAAGATTAGGTCTGATATCTATTCCTTGAGAGAGCAGGAAGGATACACCTCCCAGAAATGCAACTAGGACTGCACTAGAAGTTCCAGATAGGCCCCATTTCTTTGGTGCAAGCTTAGAAGCTGAAACAAATTACAAAACCAGTGATGATTTCCAAGTGTTTTTTTGAATATAAACTTTCGGGATAGAAATTACTTAACATTTGGCAGAATACATAGTTTGAAGCAGTAGCTAATGTGTCTTTAGCTTTTCGAGAAGAGAAAACCCAAATATGATTTTAACAAAGGTGCAATTCCCAGCCATTTACGCTACCATACTTGGGTAGTAGAAAAAAAAACAAGAGTTTGTGACAGATGTTATGGAGCTTCACCTTCTAAACCAGTAGCAGATTTCAAAACTGTTGGTGTCACTTCTCGAGGTCCCTCCAAGACTAAAAAAAAGAAGAAGAGAAAGACGGTGAGGAATAATTTTTTACAAACTAAAAAAAAAAAAGAAAAGACCAAAAATCTATATGAAACGCTACGTGAATTTTCGATCCATGAATTCACAAATGACTATCCATAGAACACGAGATTTTTTAAGGGTGATACACATTTATCTTAGGATTATTAATAAGCCAGAAAAAGAGAAAACAGAGAGGTAGAAAGATTATCAGGTATACACGAATGCAACACGACTCGAGTCGATAATAGTTAAATAGCTAACATGATCAACCAAGCTGTTAGCATCAGTAGTTCATGAACATGTCCAATTTCCTCTTTAGAAGAATATCAGTGGTTCTACAATTAAGAGGAAGCTAAAAACAAAAATTCAGGCGCAATATATAAAAAGTTAGTTTTGAAGTTCAATTACTCGATAAAGTCAGAGAAATAACAATTAATAGGTCATATAAGAGCCAAATAATCATCCAATTTATTTGGGAGAAAGCACTAAAAACTTTAAGTGAGACACTCATAATTTACCAATATTCTTGCATTTCCCAAAATTGGGCAATAGCCCCCGGTCCTGAAGAAACCTGTAGGCGCTTCCAACGAGCCTCATGTCATCGGCGTTTAAGCAAGTATCCAGAACTTCCCAGTCCCTCTCATACGGAAACAATTTCAACACGGAGCCCTCTGCAGAAGACGCAGCCGAAGGAACCGATGATTGGTAGGTGATATCCTCCATGGATTTCAGGAATCGGAGAGCTCGAGCGAGGTCTTTGTCCTTGACCGCTTCTTCGTACTCTTGCCATCCCTTCAGCGCTCCGCAAATGGGTCTCTTCACACGCAGTGAAACTTTACTGGGTTTCGCAGTGACGAGAGGAAGAGAAGAGAAGCTGCAGAGAGCCATGAGGAGACGCCAGGAAGCAACTGACGCTCGAAGCTCGAAAGAGAAAAGCGAACGATAGAGTAAAAGTTAAACTGGAGAAAGGAGAGGAAATCAGTGGGTCCAGGAGGGTACTGGATTCATTGGTCCAATAACTTATTGACACGTCATGAACAGTAGAAACAACGAAAATTCTTTTCGTCCGTGATAGAGAGGGTGAATTCACCGTCCAGCAAGGCTGTTGCTTTTCTGAAGCTCCATCGTATAGAAAAATTTGCTCCTTCCTTGTTGGGAATGGCCCTCCATAGCTCCTCTTCCTTAGCGCTTGCTCGCTGTTTTTCATCAAGTGTAAGTGAAATTTTCTTCATTTACCCAGTGTGTCTTTGCAGTCTTGTTAAGTCCTTGTTGCTGGTGGCAGAGCTGCAAAACGAACAGAGGGGCTTTCCGGTGTACAAGGAATCAACGCTTTGGTAGGGTTTTTACTGTTAGAGCTGGGCCTAAGAAAATATATTTTGATGGTGAAGGCAGAAAGGCGTTGCAAGCTGGAATAGATAAGTTGGCCGATGCTGTCTCTGTTACGTTGGGACCTAAAGGTACATGTCCTGTACTTGAAAAGAAAACTCTTTCAGTTTTAGTTGCAGTTTGTTCTCTGATGGGGCTTGCGGTTTTCGGGAATTTGTTCGAAGTTTTTTGTTTCGTTTATGTACATGATGGAATGCAATTTTCTTGACGTGGAATTTGTGGGTATTTGATGATTGTTTTGTTTGATGAAATGTGTAGATTTTTATGCTTCAGATGCCTCTGTTAGTTAGAATTCGTTTCTTTTTTGCTTTTGCATTATCCTTTATCTTCTCACTGGGTTTTTATTGTTTTAGCTTCTTCTTATTCTTACTGCAGAAAAGTTTTTTTTTTTTAATTATTATTTTGTTGATAAACTTCATAGATTGAATCATTTTTTTTTTCTTTCAAAATCTTTGATAGCTTGTTAGTTCTATTTCGATATTTACAGCTGTTGTTTAGGAATGATGTAAGTATAGTTCTGAGTTTCCTGGGGAACTGTTGTTGATGAATAGTACTATCTGTTGATTATAGGCACAGGCTTTTGGAGATCGTCTGGATGCACGATGTTCTCAAGTTAGCATGCATTTGTGTGGATGGTTATGCTTATTTAGATTGTTATTTGGACTAAATGAGATGCATGCAGAGTTTCACTGGTTTGTTGATGCGTCTGTTTATTATTTTGCTCTGTCAGCTGTTTGTGCATTCCTTCTGTTTTAGAATTCATGCTCAATTTTTTGTTTTGTCTCACGTTACGAGTTTTTAATAGATTTGATCATTGGATTGAATATTCATGGGATGAATGCATCTTTTCGAATTATTGAGAAATTAACTTTGTGTCTATAAAAGGCTCATTTTGTGTATTTCTGATAAATAAACACAAACATAGACTTGAGGCACTTGCTTCAATTTAAAATCTAAAGGTATAACAATTTTCTTGTGTTTTCCTTAATTAAGTTGCGCCTAGGTATAATATTCTTTGGACATGTAGCAGTTCCAGGGCTGTGCTAATTTACAGGTCATCCATGGTTGATGCAATGTTTTCATGCTCTCTTATGTACCATGACTCGTCTTGAAGTAGTTTCTTCCTTCATTTGCTGATCTCCCTGGCTATAGTTGTTCTTTGCTTGAGATTTTGTTTCAGTGTATCTTTTGTGTAATAGAGAGAATTTTTTAGTGAAATAAGTTTTTTTTTCTATTTTTGCATTGAGAAATAGATCTATTGCCTTACTTTTCTGTAACCTTGTTTAGTGTGAACACTTTCCTTTGTCTCGTGCAGTCAATGCTTAAAAATGTATTAAAGAAATCCTAGGACCCATGTTACTGAGGTCCTTGTATTCAGTAAATTTAAATAGTATGAATTTTACTTTTGCAGATCTGAAGTGATTGATTAGTGTTTGTATAGTTTTCTTTGCTCCCTGATGCTGTTATATATTTTTCGATTGCTATCATTGAAAAGAAAGTAGTACTCCATCTCATTTTAGTTTGCATCCTGCAGGACGTAACGTGGTTCTGGATGACCCACAAATACCAAAAGTAATCAATGATGGGGTGACAATTGCTCAAGCTATCGAGCTTCCAGATGCAGTTGAGAATGCTGGAGCCATGCTCATTCAAGAGGTTCTTTATCTTTATCTGTCTCGCACTTATTATTCAAGTGACTATTTAGTTGCCTGATTATGATCCTTTAAGGATACCCATGTTTTCATGAGTGACATGAGATGAGTGGAGGATGTTAATTGCTATTTTTGGAAGCTATATTGGTTCCAAAGGCTCTCCTTCTGGGCAACCCATGGAGTGCGGTAGATTTCCTCTAAAAGTCATCAATTGGATGACTAGGATTCTCTGCTTTTGAAAGAGTTTTTGGCTTTCTGTGATTGGATTCTGGTAAATTGTAGGTAGTTTGTCCAGTCTTGAATATTCCTAGGTCTCAATCTGAATTTGGATTTCACGTGTTCACAGACTCCCAAATACTTTCTTTTAGAATTGTCAGGGATATCCAATCTTGTTTAAGAAGTCAAATATAAACAGTTAACACATATAAAATAAGTATCATATGTTGTATTTTAGTGATTGATACATATAAAAAAATATTATGTAAATTTATAAGTAGGATAAAGTATAAAATGTGGCAAGGGTTTATACTGCTTTTCCCCTGATTCAACCTTCTTTTCTACTTGGGCTTGAAATCGGCACTTTAGTACTTTTTTTGGCAGAGTTATTACAAAATCAAGTGTATTCTAGAGAAACAATTCTTCGATGGCAGAAAGTGAGGAACAAACTGTTGATTAGAAATTTCAAACAAACAGTTGATTAGTGAATTTCAAAATTATACTTATCTACATATTTGACGAAGATACAGTAGTGCACTGGATAGAAAGGTTTTGGCCAATTTTGGTTGAGTGTCTGGCAAGAAAAAGAAGGTCACTGAAATTGAGTACATGGAAGTGTTGAGGAAATACTTAGAATAGAGCAGGAGAAGAGCAGATTGGGGGAGGACTATTCATGCATCCTCTAGGGTATAATTGAGACTGATATGATGATGACAATGATATATCTAAATACCTAAAAATACTTAGAATTGCTAAACTCCACTCAGTTTGGTTTATTGTAGTCAATTATTGTATATTGCACTTAAGGGGGGTTAGTCAACAAACTGAAAATTTGATCTTCATCTTCATCTCATGCATCTACATGATCTTCATCTTTGAAATGGGTATTAGTGCAGACAAGTTGATGTCCACTGGAAAACAATTTCCAGTGTTAGTGCCCCAAATGAGGAAAACACAGAAACTAAGAGAATTAGTAACTTGTAAAGTATACTTAATTAAAATATAATATTTAAACATCAAATTAGGTAAAATAAACATTATTACTACACGAATAACTAATTTAATGTATAACTAAAATATATTAATGTACTAATTAATTTAATTATATATTATATTAGTTAAATATTACTGTTTATTGTACATTAATATTGTAATTACGTGAGTCAATTAACTATGCACATGATTAATCATAAAAAAAAAATAACGTTAAAAATAACATAAACGAATATAATACATTTAAGTTATTAATTTATTGATAATATATGGTGTTCTTTAACATAAAAAAGTCATGATTAAACAGGAAAAATCTATCAAATACTAACTTTAACACACTATATATTTTTACATATTATTAATTAAAAATATTTTTCCATTAAATATAAAACCATTGATTTTATTAATTATAAAAATGAATTAATTAAACCAAGTGCTTGAGTTAACAATAAATTAATTACCACTATTAAATCACTAATACAATAGAGTAAATGGGGAAATCGAAATCGAAACGGGAAAATTGAAGAAAATGGGGAAATCGAATCGAAATCAAAATTGAAATGGGGAAATGGGGAAATTGAATCGAAATCAAAATTGAAATGGGGAAACGGGGAAATCGAAATCGAAATCAAAATGGAAATGGGGAAATCGAAATCGAAATTGAAAAAATCGAAATCGAAATGGGGAAATTAAACAAAATCGGAAGGTATTTTGGGGGAAAGGAGAATAGCGAGAGAGAGAAGGGAGTGGGAGGCTGAAAGGGAGAAGAGAGGGAGCAGAAACGGAGGCCGGAGATGAGAGGGAGAGAGAAGAGAGGGAGCAGAAACGTCGGGGGCGCAGGGAGACGAGAGGGAGCAGAGACGGAGGCCGGAGGGGAGAGTCCGAGAGAAGAGAGGGAGCAGAGACATCGGGGGCGCAGGGAGACGAGAGGGAGCAGAGATGAAGGCCAGAGAGAAGAGAGGGAGCAGAGACGTCAGGGGCGCAAGGAGACGAGAGAGGGGGTGTGGGAGAGAGGGAGGAAAAAATGAAAACGAGGACGCACGAGAGAGGGGAAAAAAATGTTGTGGGTTCAAACCCTGTGTGTCCTTCATCTGGATGAATGGCAAAAAGGGTCGGAAACCACTTGAATTTTTTTATAACGTGGAGATGGACTGCTTCATCCCCAGCATCCAGATGAAATGTCATCTGCGCTCCACTAACGACTTCAACTGATGAAGGGCATAATGCGGTTGATCTTCATCCCGGAAACAATTCTTCGATGGCAACAAGTGAGGAACAAACTGTTGATTAGAAATTTCAAACAAACAGTTGATTAGAGAATTTCAAAATTATACTTATCTACATATTTGACGAAGATACAGTAGTGCACTGGATAGGAAGGTTTTGGCCAATTTTGGTTGAGTGTCTGGCAAGAAAAAGAAGGTCACTGAAATTGAGTGCATGGAAGTGTTGAGGAAATACTTAGAATAGAGCAGGATAAGAGCAGATTGGGGGAGGACTATTCATGCATCCTCCAGGGTATAATTGAGACTGATATGATGATGACAATGATATATCTAAATACCTAAGAATACTTAGAATTGCTAAACTCCACTCAGTTTGGGTTATTGTAGTCAATTATTGTATATTGCACTTAATCAAATCTGACCAAAAAGAACTATGATTTTCAGGTTATTAGCTATTTGAGTTATTGAATTTGGCTTGCATATACAGCTCATTTACTGAAGTTTAACACACACTGGAACAGCTAAGCCCTGTGCTACTTTGGCCCCTACACTCTTGCTTTTTCTTTTCTTATTTTTCCTCACTCTCCCACACCCAGATGTCAGTCATATTTTTTCTCTTCTAGATTGTTGAAAAACAAGTACAGGGGCATTTTAGTCATTCCACTTCATCTTTATTTATATGTCTTGATGTAATCTTGTTTTGTATGTCCAATTATGTATATGGTCCAAGTTACATGTAAAGAGGACATGTAGAATGGGAAGTATATGGAGATTAAGGTTTCACTTAAGTAAGGGCATATTTGTAATTGTACTCAAGGCATCATTATAAATAAAGGTTGGGGAACGTGCACACCCCCCAACACAGATCTCTCTTGAGATTTTCTCTTCTCCACCTTCTCTCCCTCTCATTCTCTCTCTTCAACTCTCTCTTCTTAATTTTTACGTAGATAGATATATTTTTAACTGCTTGGCAACTTCTCAATTGTTGCTTTCAAAATTTCTTGTTTGTAGGTGGCACGTAAGACAAATGATTCTGCAGGTGATGGAACCACTACAGCCATAATTTTGGCCCGGGAAATGGTCAAATTTGGTTTGCTTGCTGTTGCTTCTGGGGCTAATCCGGTGTCCTTAAAAAGAGGGATTGATAAGACTGTCATTGAACTGGTCAAGGTATTGAAAAGACAATGTCGACCCGTGAGAGGGAGGGAGGATATCAGAGGTACATTGTATTAACAGTTTAAGGTTCCAAGACTGCTTATTTTAAACTGACAAAAATAGTCACAGATATGTTGTTCCATTTCAGCTGTGGCTTCACTATCAGCGGGGAATGATGACTTTGTTGGCAATTTGATTGCTGATGCCATAGATAAAATTGGTACTGATGGTGTTATTTTCATACAGTCATCCTCAACCTTTGAAACCACTATTGAAGTTGAAGAAGGAATGAAGGTCATTGACACTTCTTAGATAGTTTTTGTTATTGTGTTCCTTTCATGGCTTTAATTATATGTTGTTACAGATTGACAAGGGTTACATGTCTCCCCATTTCATCACAAACCAAGATAAATCAGTTGTGGAGTTTCAGAATGCTAAAGTCCTAGTGACTGATAAAAAAATTTCAAGTATTCAAGAGATAGTTCCTGTATTAGAGAAGAGCATGCAATTGAGTGCGCCACTGTTAATAATCGCAGAGGATATTTCAACAGAAGTTTTGGCCACACTAGTCATGAACAAACTCAGAGGTATGATAAATGTTGCAGTGGTCAAGTGTCCTGGAGTTGGTGATGGAAAGAAGGCCCTGCTTCAAGATATTGCCATTATGACTGGTAAGTTTATTGATACAGTTTTATTGTGCTTAAATGCAAAGCATGATTTTTCCAACTCATGGATATATAGTATCAGGCGTGTCATAATTTGTTATGGTTCTTACTGGGTTCCTGGTGCCTTGATTTTGTGTAACTCAGCATCTCCAATCATTCATATTAGTCTTTAAAACCAAACAGGTGCAGATTTTCTTTCTGGAGACTTGGGCTTGAGCCTTGGAGATACAACTTCTGATCAGCTTGGCATTGCACAAAAAATAGTTATCACTAACAATTCTACAACTATAGTTGCTGATCCAACCTTGAGAGCTGAGATTCGTGCACGAATCTCACAGATAAAGAAAGACCTAGCCGAAACTGAAAGTGCTTACCATTCAAACAAGCTTGCTGAAAGGATTGCAAAACTTTCTGGTGGTGTTGCTGTAATCAAGGTGTGACATACTTCTTACTGCTCTGTGGTTTTCATTTTAAAGTTACAAGCAGAGAAGATGCCAGAAAATTATCCTTCTTGAATTTGGGAGATAAACGTTATCTGCTTTCATCCAAAGGCTATCAAAAGGATCCAAAAGATTCTGCTTGAAAGCATTGATATGTTGCCCTGAACATACTACATCTTTAAACAAACAAACCCCTTCATGGAATGCCAGTTGCAGGAGGATGGGCAAAAAACACTTGATAGTGTCTCTCCAAACCTAAAGCTGGGTCATCAAGCTGAAGGATTTGGATGGTTGATTGAAGTCTATGTCATTTAAAAGGTATAATTCATAAGATAACTTCCTAAAACCACTCTCAGGTTCCAAGTCTGAGTAGGCATTACGAATTTGTTCATATCCTATTCTGGTTTTGCCCACATTTGTTTTAGCCAGACCCACCATAGACTGTTATTGATTGTCCCTAAGCAAGCATAAGCTACCAAGATTGAGAACCAAAAAGAATGCCAAGGTGAATCTAAGGTATCTTGCTGTAATCTAAACTTTTTTTAACCAACTAAATTAGCGCAATGTATGTACTGAGTTGTGGATAAGGAATCTGCTGTAACTGCAATGCTCTACAGACTCAAACCCCCAGATAAGGGGAGCTACCTTGGCCGTCTCATTTTTTATTCCTAGGGACTGGAATTATATATCAACAAAGGGAGATCCTGATGCATCTGTTCTCTACCAAACAATGTAGCATCTTCCATTGCTATGTACAAGAAGCTCACACAATGTGGTTCCTAGGACAACCATCTGGATTTCGTGGGGCTATGAAATATGTAATATAACTTCTCTTTTAACTTGTACTTGGACTCACATCCCTTGGTCTGCCAATCACTTGGTAGATTCTTAAGCTAAGCTGGGTGTTTACCTCCAACACCTTGTTGTGGAGGAAGGCCACTTAGTTAGGTTTGTATAGTTCTCTCCCTCTTTTATAAATTTTTTTACATCCTTCATGAAAAAAAGTACCTTCTCCTTAAATATCAAAGATCTGTTAACTTAATACTTCCCATTCAATTTTTTATGGTACTTTATAGTGATGTTGCTGTTGATTCTGAAGTAATGTGCACAAAATTTAGGTTGGGGCATCAACCGAGTCTGAACTTGAAGACAGAAAGCTCAGAATTGTGGATGCGAAGAGTGCCACTTTTGCTGCTATAGATGAAGGAATAGCACCTGGTGGGGGTGTAACATTTGTCCACCTGTCAAAGCATATTCCCTACATAAAGGATCTCATGGATGATGCAGAGGAACAAATTGGTGCTGATATAGTTGGAAAGGTTATGTTTGTAATTTTTTCAACAGATTCTTTTTGCTCTATCCTTTTTTTATTTTTTTGTAAAGACCAAATCTTTTGCATCCACCATCATGTTTTCCTTCTGTACTGGAAAACAGATCTCTTGAAAATCGAGCTCCTAACATACTATATCTGAACTCAAAGTGCACAAGTGGGTCATGTGCTACATGGGTGGCTTGAGAGGATTGTTTGAACCCATGAATCTTGTGAGCCACCACACAACCTGTGAAGGAAAAAACAAAAGTTCACCTCAACCTCAATGTAATGTTTAGAAGCATTGGTGTTTTTCTCTGTGCAACCAATAAGTCTTGAATCTGGATTTTTCTTGTAATCATATAAGGGCTTACTTTTTTTTAAAAAACATGTTATGGTTTACTGAAAGGCTTCACATTTGCTTGAAACTAAAATTATTCTACATAATCTTCCAGGCACTTCTTGTACCAGCCTCATTAATTGCAACAAATGCAGGAGTAGATGGATTGGTTGTAGTTGAGAAACTCCTGGAAGCCAGTGAGTGGCAAATTGGATACAATGCAATGACCAACACCCATGAAGACCTGTTGCATGCTGGCATAATAGATCCTTGCAAAGTTTCAAGAAGTGCCCTCCAAAATGCAGCTTCTATTGCTGGGGTTGTTCTGATGACTCAAGCTGTTGTGGTTGACAAGATTAAAGAGCCCAAGCCTATTGTGCCTCATTTACCAGGGATTAGTCCATAGTAGTGACAAGACATAAGTTTCGTCTTGATCTACTAGGTCCCTACCAGTTGCTGACGATTCTTTTTAACTCGGCAGTGGAGATGAGGAAAACGGTAATGGAAGATTTGAATAGCAGCAGTCTTTCTCTTTATTAGCAGCAACTTTTCGGACTCTCATTTTGGGTGGAGAATTGACTTTGGGTTTTTTCTATTTTATACAAGAAAGAAATGTTTTGACAGACTAGCAATGAAGCGTCCACTGTTTGCTTTGATCTGTAAAATTGTTTTTGTACCTTTTTTTCAGGGTAGTTAGAAAGGCACCAACCCAAAAGTTTTGTAGATTACGCTGAACTTCTGTAGATTACACAAAAAATGAAGAGTTCTGTTAACTGTAAGGCTATGTTAGTCTCTTTTACAATATGGAAATGGCTGGTTGATGCATCTTTCTTTCCCTCAAATACACAGTGATATTCACTTTTGCTAATATCTTACTGTGTTGTTTTATGCGTACTTGTGTCATATATAACTACTTCAAGTGGTGTCAAAATTCTTAAAAAACCTTGTGTTTTCACTGCATACTCATGCATGAGTATCAATGTTATAAAATCTTGCATAGAAAGCTGACAAGGTTGAACCCAAATCAACTGGGTTTGACTGTTAGTTGACCTATTACTAATGTCCTCAGCATCTTTGTCACAGAAAGAAGGGGAGAGAAGGAGCTTGATGTAGAGAATCTCAAAAAGGGCAGCCTCTCCCTCCCCCTTTCGTTTGCTACTTAGGACCCCCTCCATTTCTCCCACAACTTGCTCCCATGAACGAAATTTAGTTGGTCAAGTAAAGGTCTATCAGGGCTAGCAAAATGACCAACTCCAGCTTAATCCATTCACCCGGCCATTCCAATCTGGCTTTCATGACACTGATGAACACAATATGGGTTCTCATTTGAATAGCAATTCAACCTCAAGAAACCAATTTGGAACCTAAAAGCGGTTACTGAAAAAAAAAAATCTGGTCTCAAATTTATTCACTCACAACAAATATAAAAAGATTGAACAACTCAATAAGAGTGATTTAGATTTCATGGTTTAGGATTTAGGGAAACTTAGTCAACTTTGATACAAGTAAATAGGGTTGGTCATACTGACTTTTGGAAAAGTTTTAAAGGTGCAATTATTCCAATTGGAGTATAAGTAAGTCTTTCTCACTTTACTTTTTTCATAACATCCAGCAAATATAAAAAAAAGGGTTAATTGTTCTCATCTTCGTAGGGTCTGTTTGGAACCCCTAAAAAAAAAAATTCTTTCTTTTCGTTAACTATTTTTAGAAATAATAATGATAAAAAAAATTCTATAGGCTTCAAACATACCCTTAATTTATCTTTTATAAGATTAAATGTTATTTTTTGAATTTGTTTTTTTTAAATTAGGGTTACCTCTTCTCTTCTTCTCTTACTAGGCTCCTCTTTTACTAAAAATTAAAAGCTACCTTAATTATTATATCTATATGTAAAATGTAGAAAAAGGTGAAGGTAATGAAATGTACAAGGCATTATCTTATTCAATCCTTACACAATACTGCCAGATACAAGTATTTTCCTTCCAAATCAGAGTTTCTGGTCTAGTTAATGGCGTTAGGGCCAAAGCATCGATTCTTTGATGTATCCCACACCCACTGTACAAGAAACCTCCTCCCTTTCACACCATACAGATTGTACGCTCTCCCCCTCGAGTCTATAGACACCTTCCCCACGTATCCTCCTCCCCCTCCCGACCCGTAAACACCCATGCATAAATCTGCAATCTCTGTCGGCGCCGTCGGATCGTCGCCGGCGTACCAAGCATTCACCAGCGGATTACTCGCCATCTCCGCCAACTCGTGGGCGATCACACTCACCATTCCGTCCGTGCCCACGTCCCCATTTGGTGGGTTCATCACCTCTCCCTTGTTTTTATCACGGCCGCCGCCAAAGAACTTGGGCCACGCAAATGGGTAAGCGCACATTCCGGGGCATTGGGTTCCACTGTGACCCACCCACGCGTAGGGGACAGTCACGCCGACGATGGCCGGGAAGGTGAAGTAGTGGAACCCACAAACTGCTCGACAGAAGTCCTCAACTCCGACGTCCGGGGACGTTAGGACGAGGTAGAGCCCATTGTGTGGGTCTAGAGGTAGAGCGTTTTGATGGCTCCAGACGGCGGATTGGATTACGGACTGGATCATGAGGCGGGTGAGATATTTACCGTGGGAATAGCCGGTGTCATGGTACTCGCTGGAGAGGAGGAAATTCCCAGTGATGTTGGCGCCGGTTTGGTCGGTGTAGAGCCGGACAGTGCGCCACCAGTCGGAGACGGACGGGTAGGAGGAGGATGCTGAGGGGAGGGACTGGAGGAAGTCTCTGATGATGGCTTGGTGGTAGGGATTCCATTGGCCGTACCAGATGAGGTAGAGGTTGATGGGTGAGGCCAGAACTGGTCCCATGTGGTAGACAAGGTTCACAAGCTCAGAGGAGCCTTCATATTTGTTGGTGTGGTAGGTTTCTCTGTGATGGAAAGTGAGAACCATTGGAACCAGGAGGAAGAAGAGAAAGAATGTTGGGAAGAGAAGACTGCATGGCTTGCCCATGTTTTGTTGGCCCTCATCCCAGGAGAGATTGTTCAGTTATTTATAGGATCTGTTGAGAATGGTTGACAGTTATATATTTTTTAATGTCTTGGATGCAGAGCCTTTTATGGGGAGAACATGTATGGCTGATTAGTTACAGAAGCCTTCCAGGATAAGAGACTGGTATGTCTGTTTTAAACATATGTCATCTAGATGATCTAGATTGAAGAATCAAAAACTATTTATAATACATGCAACCTAATCTATACAAATAACTGTACAAAAATTTAAAATCTAGAATTTCTTTCATGAATCCTTCTAAAAGTTGTCACATTCAGCTCCAAGATCAGCTTAAGTTGGTACTATTTGTTATAAAAAAGCTGCAGTATTTGTTATTACATGCAATGGGACTGAATTCAGTAGCATTTCTCATAAAAGTTTCATAAACAACCAATAGAAATACATTAGATTCTCATTTGATAAATAACAAATACTCCTTTCTTCAATAAATATTACACTATCAACTAGGTGATGTGGCTATAGTTAATTTGTGATTAAACATGAAAAAAAAGGAACCCTACTTGAGTTGTGATTCCCTGCTTCATTTGAACTTTGAAGTTTTGCCTCTTTGACCAATGAGATGGCAATAAAGGACAGAGGAGCATTGATGAAAGGTGAAATTTTTATGAAGACAAAGAACTGCAAATTCTGTAGAAATAAACATGTGAGACCCTAATAGATTGATTCTTTTCTTCTTGTCTACCTTCTTTTGTGACCTTGACTTAAGGCTCTTTAGGCTTTCTTCTGGTCCAAAAGAGAAAAAAACTATCATGGCTTCCCCTTTACCTCTAATGATATAAAGCTACAAAGGTGCATGCGAAAGACAAGTTCAGGAGGCATCTTCATTGTTAGGAACAGGAAGTGGAGAACTAAAGATGGGGTGAAGTCACAAGGAGGTGGAGGTCAAAGGGGTGGTTGAGAAGTTAAATTTATTTATGACTGGAATACATTGAGAGATTCTGATTGAGGAGGGGCAAGGAAGAAGACAAAAACCCCTGAGACATCTTAGAAGAGGTGATACATTTTGTTTGTCGTTTCATACATCTTCTTGAAAGTATTGGAAGCTTCAGCTACTATTGCATAAAATCTTGGCTAAGTTGCTTATGTGGAGATTTTTTTTTTATTATTTTAAAAAAAACCCACTGATCATGGCTGAAATTATGGAGGTAAAATGAAGACCAGACGGTGGTGGAAAGCAAAAAGGGCTTACTTTTGTGTTGGTGTGATTGAGCTTCAAAAGCTTCTGAGACGTTGATGGAAGTATTGTATTCAGCTGCATTGGAAAGCATTTCAGGTTTGTATTGTTTGAAGTCTAAGGTAAGACTCTCTTTCAAGAGATGCTGAATTCATCTCCCCTTGAACTTGTATTATTTCCAGTTTTTTCCTCCTGAAAATACAAAAGGAAAAGCTTAGTATAAAATTTTTCTAAATCATATCAGGATTATTCTGTTATTTGTTCTGATTATCTTATAATAAGTTTGGTAATTTGTAGAAAAAAAAATCTATTATCCCTTGTTGCTCTCTGTTACAACATCTTACTATAATCACCAAGGAAAGCCCATATGAACTCAAGCCTATAAGACCAATGGACATCCATTCATCAAAAAAACGGTAAAACATGGGTTAAAGCCCATATACTGAGGAGAAAGCACGTTGGTTCACAAATGATGGATCGGGTGTGGATCTTATTTAACCCAACCCTCGATTTGACCTTCGCTTTTTCTTCACCTGATAAACCTCTCGACTGCAAAACCCCGACCATCGGAGGCTCGTAGCTCGTTTCCGCTGAGCATCATGTCTTCTACCCTCCATTTCTCCCAAATTCAATTTCCTTCCGCATCCTGGAATGGGCTCAGGAAACATTCTCTTCTTCTTCTTCTTCCCTCCTCCGTTCCTTCCATACCCTTCACACAGAAACGCAATAAAAAACTTATCTTTATTCATGCAAACTCCAGAATTACGAAACCCTCAGTCTTCCCAAAACCCCATCCCACTCGCCGGAATCCCGCCGTCGCTGCCGGAAGAAGCAAGAAACAGCCCGGGGGGTCCTCCACTGGCCGCATCGAAGGCAACGCTGATGTTCGACGCGAAGCCAAACGGAACGCTCGAAGGAGAAGCCGGCGATTGGCGGAAAACCTTTTCTACCGGTTGAAGAACCCGCACAAGAACCATGCGGACAATTTCACTGAGGACGAGCTCCAAATGATCGGCCTTGGGTATGATCGCATGGTACGGTTTATGGAAAAGGACGACCCCAACCTGCGGCACCCATACGACTGGTACAAGTACGGCGAGTATGGACCTTACCGGTGGCGAGGAATCGTTGTTGGACAACCAATCCGGGGACGATTCTCCGACGAGAACGTCACTCTGATTGGGCAAGTGAGGGACCACGAGGAATGGGAGAAAATCGAACAGCACGATATGGCCATTGATTTCGGTACACGGCTTAAACAAATGGACAAGAACGTGGGGTTTAAGTACTTCTGGGTTTTCGTCCGGCACCCTAAGTGGAAGATGACTGAACTGCCATGGGAGCAGTGGACTCTTGTAAGCGAGGTGGTCGTCGAGTCTGGTGAACAGAGATTGGATAAATGGATCTTAATGGGACGGCTGGGTAACAAAACCCGAGCCCTGGTTACCCAATGCGCGGCCTGGATGAGACCCGACATTATCTACGTGAAGAGACCAATTTTCCAGTGTAGATTTGAGCCTCAAGATAATTTCTTCAAGCCGCTGGGACCATTGCTCGACCCGGCGACTGAAAACGAGTTTAAATTTGAACTGGAATTAGATGATGGAAGGGTTGAGATTTGCACTTACTTTGGAGGGTTGTGTAAGATTGTTAAAGCAAATCCAAAGGCTTTTGTGGATGACGTCGTGAAGGCTTATGAGAAGCTGAGTGATGAGAGGAAATCCAAGTGTTTGGAGTTTTTGTTATCGAATCATCCGGTGGAGCTACTGCATCCTTATACCAAGGAGTGGAAGGCCAAGTTGGAAGAGATGGAGTTGGGTTGCGATGCTCCTGATGATGATGATGATGAAAAGGATGAAGGGGATGGGATGGAAGTTGTGGACTGGTTAGAAGATGATGATGATAATGCAGCGGATAGTGATGGAGATAGTTTACCTGAGAGTGATGACGAAATTGATGCCCGGCATCGTACTGAAGTTGTGAATTCAATTAAAGATGATGGAGATTATAGTGAGGAGGATGAGAATGTTGTAGTGGATGTGGGAGATGGTGAGGATGATGAGCTGTTGGGGCCCCAAGAACAGAGGCACAGTGAAGAAGAAAGTAAGGAATATTGGGATGAACAATTTCAAAAAGCTCTAAGTAGTACTGAAGCAATGGAGAACTTAGTTAAAAAATCTGTTGAGAGATCTACTCCATTTTACAAGAAACAGTTGAAGAGAATGTATGAGAACAGCGAGGAGAAGGAGAGAGAATCAGAACTAAGAGCAACGTATGAACACAGTGAGAAGACAGAAAGAGATCCAGATGCCTTTCATACGGAAGCCCAGGATAAGAAACAGAGCACTAAAGAGTGGGAAGAAGTGAAATCTGGACCAAAAGGACGGGTCAAGAAGAGCAGAATCCCTCCAGAGCTTTTCTTGCGTGCAGCAGTGCGACCTTTTACCTACCGAAATTTGGTAAAGGAAATTGTTTTAATGAGGCATGCTATAATCGATGGGGAGATTAGTGGGCAGAGTGAAACTTAGCACTCGATTCAAATGGCACGCTTCAGTTTTGATCTTGATCTAGTCCAGTTCCAGTATGTTCATTAGTTTTATATGAGTCACATGCGAGTACACCAGGGAAAACCCCAATTAAATTTATTGACTGCAATATGATGGTTGATTGATTCTTCTGATTGATTCCTCTCATTATTAGAATTGCTCTATGTAACAAAAGGATACCACTTCATCTTTTCAGAGATCAAACTGACACTAAGTTGGTTCTGAATGATTTCATTGAGGACAAATCTGGCATCCTAGAGAGTCACATATGGTTTTCTTTTCAAATTAGGAGCTCATCAATTATTTAGGCTACTTGGTCTGATAAATTGATCAAGGGACTTCGCTTTAACAAGGTATATTTGTAAAAGGTTCTATTTGATGTAGAATACCCTTAGCTTGTTATTCTGTATTTATTTGAACTTTTTAGTAAGTTTGTTAAGCGGTTTTCACAAAGTCTTATTTATTACTCAAGGAAATTCCAGTGAAAGGGATGATCTGCTGTAGCTAATGCAGGTTTATTGTAGTTATTGTGTTGTTATGTGGTGCCAAAAAGTATGTCAAATATATTGGGTTTTCAAGTAATAATGCTAATTGCTGGGAAATGTTCTGCTTAATTTTTGCCGTCACGCTATGGCTAAAGTAGGGCTTCTTGGTTGATTCTCGTCTTTGTTCATCTTCCGCTTCAGCTGCAGTCTATTGGTCATTCTCTTCGAGTTGAAAATAGTCTCTTGGCTCATTTGGTCGTTACTAAGTTCAAATTGATAGCTGCTGCGGTTGAACAGCAAGAAAAAAAAAATTGGGAGACATTCTTCCACTGCTTTAAAATAAATATCAAGTAAGCTGATTTTCTGGCCCTTAATAACTGTATTTTCTGTTTATCTTTAATTTATTAACCTCCTTTGTGTTCTCCTGTATCGACACCGAGCCCTTATCTTATTTCTTGACCAATTCTGCTAGGCAACAGTATCCATTAGGAAGTTTTTATGGAGAATTTTCTTTCATTAGAAGGTACATATTGGACATTTCTTGTCTATTCCCTGCTTGCTTGTGAATGGTAAAGCTTATTCTTTTCGCTTATCTTTCATCTTGCAGGGTGGAGGAGGGCCAGTTGTCTCACATGGAACCTGAATCAATACCATGTTTAGAATGCAATGCTTCCATTCTGCCTGAATATGATGACTCTGCTCTCCATTACCTTGGGTGAGCTGCTTTTGCTCCCATGCTTTTAGCACTATTTAAGCCATATGAACAGTGGGTCTCCAGAAACTAGCAACCCTCGAGTACCTTGCCCTTTGCAATGTTTTTATCTTTGGCAACTGAGGCATCTCCTCCCGCAGAAAAAGATATGGTTACAGGTATTGAGGACCGTCCTTGTAAACCCTCCTTCTCTTTCATTAGAAGGTCACCTTGTAAATCTTTCTGTGCTGAAGCATCATGGACTGCGTTTAACTCTTACGGAACCTAAGAATGAAGAGAATATACACAACCAACGTCCTGACAGATACGTCTGAGGTTATTCAGACTTGATCTTTACTCTTAACGAGTAAAAGAAGTAGAAGCGATGAATAAGAGGAAGGAAATGAAAAGCAAGCCTGGAAAAAAAAAATATAGGGCTTAATGTTTAATAGCTTCATCTTTTGAATGGAAATCTGCCAGTCAGAACAAGCATAAACCAGTCTAAAGTTAGATGTCATAAGTTTACCTCGAAAGATCTCTGAAGGCTAAGGAAGAGAGTTGGGTTTAACGTTTCGGATTCGACCTCAACCTGGCCTATGCCCAGCCTTGAAACATATACCTGGCAGGACAAGCACAAAGAAGGGCTAAGTTGGTCTTGTTTGTTGTGTCTAAAAGATTCAGAAGGGTACAAAGACTTAGGAGGATGCTAATGATTTTTTCAGTTCTTGAAGGAAAGGAATGGCCGGAACAATGAGCAACAGAAAAGAGAAACCCAACTTGGAGAAAAGACCTATTTCATTTAAAACTTTTTCTAGTAGATAATGTGGAACCATCAAAGACAACTGCTCTGTAAATGCAGATAGTTTTGCGGAAAAAAAATGGTTTATTACAAGGAATCTAGTAACATCAATTGTAATGCGAATGGGGAAGAAAAAAGAGATTCCAACAATTAAGTGAAGTGTACAGTTTTTGTTGAAACAGGAAAACTGTAGTTGCATGATGAAGAGGAGAAAAGACAAATGTAACAGCTCTCCTTTGTCCCGTAACAAGGACGCTTATATCAATATCGTATCAAAACCCCATAAAAACTCGATATAAATCCGTCCTTACACGATTCTTGAGGTACTTCCCTGATAAAAATAAACATTCTGAATCAAAATGACACGCCGTATCAAAAAAATTGATTCGTACAAATTTAATCAGCTGTCACCTTTTTCACGAAACTCCAATCATCGATGTGGGGGACGCCAACCAAACCGGCGTGTTCCCACCAGAATGTTCACCTCGAGCACCCTGCCGGTCTCACCCCGTGTCCACGACCCAAAAAGCTACCGGCACAGGTCCGTGGAATCCTGCAGTGGTCGGATGCGGGACCGCTGCGCGCTTCAGTCTTTGCCACGTCTGGGGAGGCTCGAGAGCCTCTGTGAGGTAAATCTCAGAGGGTGGAGAAGATGAGACAGAGCGGGTGTTTTTGTTAAGTGATGGGACTTTGCTGAGGAGCAGAGTTATTATTATATGAGAGAGAGTGACTGGAAGGTGTCTGTGAAAATGTGTGGGAGAGACAGAGAGTCAACCGTTAAAACATGGTCGTCTGCCAAAGTCTTGTCCATAGGTTTGATGGAAAAAAGTTCCACTATGAAGTTAAAGTGAGAGCATAGTGTAGCCTTCTTTGTTTTCTCGTAAAAAGCTACTTCATTTCAGCAAGGTGCTCTCATGGGTTTCTCTAACAAACCTCCTACAAGTCCTGCAAGCTGGCTGAAGAGATTCCTGCACGGATCTGCCAGATGGGCGAGGTGCGAACAGTTCTAGGTCATGAGACTTTTCAAAAGAGGCCCGGATTTACTACCCACCTTCAGAATTCTTTAGCTGATAGATAATTTTTTTCAATTAGCTTTCCAAGGTGAGTTTTTGAAGAGGTTTTAGTCGATTTTTTCATTGCACGAAGGAGGCGGAGTTTCCCTCATCTTGTTTTATTGGTGCTGCTTCTGCCTTTCTTACTGCATGCTTGCCCAGTAAAGCTTCCGAGAGAGTATCTTTTGCTTATCATGTTCCGAGTGAGTGAAGTTTTCCTTATGGGTCCATATTGCCGAAACATAATAGTGAAGTATTAGCTAATTTAATGTTTTTCTCTTTCCTGGTTGTCTTCCCATCTGATGACTGGTTGCTGTTAGTTTCTTCTTGCTGTGCTATCACCTTCATTCTGCTGCAAAGCCGGCCAAAATGGACTTGTTAGATGATTCCTTATTTTGCATGTGCAGTCAGTACATTTCTAATATTTGTCTTCTCTAATCACCGTTTCTATTGGTTATATCTTCATGTACCATTTAAGCTTACAGTATTTGTTCGAAGGGGATTTCTGTCATTTCTTATCGTGTCTATGTCTGTGAGCATTGTAACTTCCTACAAAGTGACCGCTTCTTAGTTTTCATAGTTATCTTTACAATCTTACATACAATTTTAGGATGCGATACTTGATAGGTAGGAAAATTCTTAGTTATGCTGGGCTATTAATATCGTTTTTCCTATGAAACGTTTTCTGTTTTTTTGGTGGGTCCTTTTCAGATAAAAGATGGATTACTTTTGCATTTTATGTTACATATCTTCTGCATTTTCTGAGTCTGAAGAAGAATGGAAAGAGATCCTTTTTGGTTCTGCTGTAGTTTTTTTTATTATTATTTGTCTTCTGAAGAGTACATTTCGAGGCACTGATTTGGTTCTACATTGTGATTCACAGCAAAGACTGGCATCTGGTCTACTTTCTTTTCACTTTTCCTTCTATATTCAAGATATACTATTTTGGTTTGTTCTCCCTTGTTCACACCACCTTGGATTTTGCTTTTCACGTGGGTGTCTTGGAACAATTCACTAGCAAAATGTTTCCCCTGTATTCTTATTGAGAAGCTCCATCAGTTTACTTTGAGATTCTGTAGAGTTCTTTATTATCTATTTGTCAGAGTATGTTGGTGGCCCAATATAACTTGTATTTCTTTCTTTCATTGCTCTGGTGCAAACAGGAAATAAGAACCCAGGAGAAAAGAACACATTTATTTGCTTTCAGCCGTCCTTTTTTTTCAAAAAAATATTTTATGGGTTGTTCTGCATGTGTAAAAGAACATTTTGTTTACGTATATTACATATTTAGATGGTATTTCTAATTCCAATAGAAAATGCCACAACAGATAATTCGTGAATTCCTTCTTTTTCACTCTGGAGGAGGATAGGTTTGCATTTTTCTCTGTTCCTGACCATGGGGCCTTGAACATTGTGATTGTCTGCAGAATTCAATCAGAGCATGATGCTTTGATTTCGTTCTTCCTTGTCTCTTCTTCCTTGTTACCGAATGAAGCAAACATCTTACTTGTTGGCCTTGTTGTTTTGGTAGACTTATCCAAAACTAATAGGTTTTTGTTCTTCCTCATGTTTTATTTCTTTGTCTATGCCCTTCTTGTGAAACAACTGTGATTTGGAATAGTGTCAGCATTTGTAAAACCGTACCTCATTTTCTTTTGTCAACTTAAGCTAGATTTGGTTGTTTGCAATTTGTTCAGGTTATTTAATTATAATTCAGTTCTTGGTCAGCTGAAACTACATGATAATTTCCATGATTAGTTCCATGTAGGTTTACCAGAAAATGGACAAGAGTCGATCACTGGACTTGCATGGTTGCCACTCTGGATCTACCCAATCAGAAGAATCTGTATTGGATCTTGAAAGAACATTCTGCTGTCAGCATAACATGCACCCCTCAAGCCCACCAACTCTCCAGCCATTTGCATCTGGGGGTCAACATTCTGAGAGCAATGCAGCCTATTTCTCGTGGCCAACCTCCACTCAACTGAACGGTGCTGCTGAGGGTCGCGCAAATTATTTTGGTAACCTTCAAAAGGGGGTTTTGCCTGAAACTCTGGATCGCTTGCCAACAGGACAGCAAGCTGCCACTTTGCTTGAACTAATGACTATAAGGGCATTTCATAGTAAGATATTGCGCCACTATAGTCTAGGGACTGCCATTGGATTTCGGATTCGACAGGGGTTTTTGACAGATATACCAGCTATTCTTGTTTTTGTTGCTCGAAAAGTTCATCGCCGATGGCTTAACCACATCCAGTGTTTACCGTCACACCTTGAGGTGAGGAAAGGTGGTAGGATCCAAATGATGTCGAGTATACCCCATGGAGGCAAAATACAAAGAATGCCATTAGAAAAGGATAGTAGTCCTGACACTTAATAGGGAGAGTCATTCTGTGACAACTTTTGAAATACTGGAAGTCTAGACTGTGGACATGCTATAGAATTACATAGTTTTTGGCCAAAAAATGATAGTTGACTAGCTGGAAGTTCAAAGGTAGCCACAAAGGTTTACCGTACAAAGGCTTTGATGAGGTTTTCTCATGCTCCAAAAATTGTGTATCCGAGAATGTTCTAACTCACTATATCTCTTAAGTAAGTTAAACCTTTTTGAGAGTATCATTAGGATTCATGATTTTAAATGAACACTCCCACCAATTGCTCTTAGGGGTGAATGGAGTTCAACTAAATGTGTCTTTTTGAACTGTCATGGACAACTGAAGTGTGTACACTGACATTTACAAAGTGCCATTTGTATGTGGTAGATACAGTCCAGAAATTTGGATTTTTTTTTTTGCTGTGAATATTTATTTATGATCTTTTACGGGTTGGGAATTTAAGGTTCTGCATATTTCTTTGGTTGATAGGGACCTGGAGGTGTATGGTGTGATGTAGATGTTGTGGAATTTTCCTATTATGGTGCACCAGCACCAAGTCCTAAAGAACAACTGTACTCTGAGCTTGTTGATGGGCTACGAGGAAGTGATCCATGCATTGGTTCAGGTTCTCAGGTATTATATTTATTTCCAACATAACGTCGTGGTTCAATGATGTATATAGATTACTTTTGGCTCAATTCTGCGGGATTGAACTTGATGTCTTATCCTCTAATAACCAGATCAGTTATGACAGAGATGGCTGTGGCACAATATTGGATGATTAATAATGAGAACAACCTCCAGGTAGTTTTGATATTTAGTCGGGATGATGAATGATACTGTTGTTTGATCTCTTTATCAACTCAAGCAGTTTCATTTTCCAAGTTGTAGATGCATAACTACTGGAGAACTTTTTAAGGGAAATATAGTCTCTGCTGAGTGCTATCTATCATTTATGATATGAAATATTTGGTAGTTGTAATCACGTTGCCTCATTAAGGGACTGTTAGAAAACAGTGTAAGGGGCACTTTGGTCTGTTTACATGGTCTGTATTTACTAGTGGGGGGACTATCTTACTTAGCATGTGTAGATGTCTCTATTGTCTAATTTTCATGTAATTTAGAGGTGTAGATTGGGAGTTATAAGTAACTAAGTATATGAAGGGCATATTAGTCATTGTACGTCAATTTCACTTAAGTGAATAAAAGGATTTGGGGGTCGAATTCTGACCCTCAACAAGATACCTTTCTGGCTCTCTTTTCCTGTAGTTTCTCCCTTTCTCTTCCTTTCTTTTCTCAATCTTCTATATTTCATCTTTTCACAGGGACGTTCTTCAATTGAAAACATGAGATTTGTTGAATTTCTGGAAAAGAGAAATACTTCATTTACTTGTTGTAACTTGAGTACATTGAACCTCTATTTATAATTGAGGAAATGAGTCAAATTCAATTACAATTAAACTACCTTTGTCCCAGTTACACCCAAAGTTTAACACTGAAAGATAAGTCCTAGAATAATTGAACAACTGAACATAAATAGAAGACTAAAATAACTAAAACACCTTTAACTGAGACTCTTGTGTGAGACCTCTTCCTGTGAGACTTCTGTAAGACTCCACATATTAATTTTGGCTCTATGAGATTTTTTACTATGAGCGTGTATCACTCTTCCATACTTGCTCTTCAACATTCCGCTTCAAGCTGGAGTTTATAACTTTAACTTACAATGAAAAAAATCATTGGTCTTCAATCGTCATTGGCTAAAATTTTTTCGTAGATGTAAAATTTTCCTCTTTTGTTCTCCCTCTTTGTTGAATATTTTGGTCACATAAAAATTACCATAATATGTGAAACACAATACTTCTTTCTTGTACTTTCTTCCCTCAAGTTGAGAATAAAAAAGGTCACAGATCTAGCTTGGACAAAACATAATATGGGAGAAGAAAATTACTCCTAGCCGTACACAAAACTCCATACACCAATCAAAATGGTCATAGTTTAAAATACACTATGCTCAATTTTATAGGTGAAAAACAACCCAACTTAAGGTAAAACAAAGAGATTACTCACTTTTTAAAGGTAGCTCAAACACAAATCACCTTTTAGATGAAGAATAAAAGACTTGACTTAATTTGGATATTGGGCACACCTATATTTTTTAGGTAGTGGTTCTAGGCATTGCTCCGAAGTGATGAGAACACAAGATGATAAATTGAAGATATAGTAAAGGAAAACAATTTTAACCAAAAAGAGGTGATTATGCAATACTCATACTTTCAAACGAATCTAGAATGTGACATTTTTTCATAAAAAATAGGGGAGGTTATAACGATAAAACTTAATAAATTTGACCAAGTATAATTTGTTTTTGGGTGATACCACATTAAATTTATGGAAAATAGAAATACTTCACTCGTTGTAATTTGAGTATAATGAACCTCTATTTATAATAGAGAAAATAAGTAGAATTCAATTATAATTAAACTACACCCTTATCCCAGTTACACCCAAAATTAAACCCTAAAAATAGAAGTCTTAGAACAATTGAAAAACTGAACATAAATAGAAAACTAACATAACTAAAACACCTTTAATTGAGACTCTTCTATAAGACCTCCTCTTGTGAGACTTCTGTAAGACTCCACCATATTTTTTTTTTTTATAAAGATGTATAAGACTCCACCATATTAATTTTGGCTCTTGATACTTTTTACTATGAGAGTCGTGTAAGACTCTTCTATACCTCCTCTTCAACAAGATAAAAGAATAACTTTAAGTTTGCAAAATTGTAACTGATAAAAGAATAGTCTAAATTGATCTGACACATAAGTGGGTGGGACAATAAATTTTAGTATTTGTTGTGATTACCTGGCACTAAGCAATTTACAGCATAGTATTTTTATAAAATAAGCACCATATAATATGTCTTCTGTAGAATTACTAGGCTCTTGACTGTTGAACATGATGGGGTGCTTACTAATTTTATCTTATACTAAATCAGTTGTTAAATGTGTTTGGCATCTGTTGTCATTTTTCTTAAAGGAAAAAAATTCTGCCTGCAGATGATGGAATAAGTAGTTGTTTTTTGTTACGTAATATCTTGTATCTGTAACTTTTAGTATATCTTTTATTGAGTAGAATTTCTGGGGCTTTGATTGGTACTTCCAGTACTATTGCTGTACTGATATTTGTGTAAAATCAGTTGCTGACTCTCTTTCCAAAGTGGGTATCTCACTTCAACACCTTGATGTCAATGCTGATCGATTTTATCTTTTATAATTTTTAGTTGTTTTTGGTTTTTCTTCTGGTGGACTTCCTGGCACCTTTTTGGTTCTCTTAATAAAATTTTCTTTCTTTGAAGAAAAATTTTCGTTGAAACTACACATGAGTTCATGTATTTTTCTTGCTAGACCTACTACCAGTTTTTTCTGTGTTCCCTGCTAGTTAACTGGATCAGGTGAATATAATGTTGGTTCTGCCATCTAAAGCAGAATGTTTCTATAAAAGGACAAGTTCTTACTGAAGTTAATAAAGTGTTGGGACATCTTCATCATTTAAATTTTTTATCTTTTCATCATTAATAAAGAATGTTTCTGTGGTTCTGATGCTTGATTTCCGTTCAAATTTGAAAGTAAAATGTGCAAGACAGTTATGGCAGGTTTTATCTCATTCTGTGCATTTCTGATCACTAAAATTCATCCTTATTCAAAAGTTTTATTTAGGGATATGAGGCTCCCAACAGTATCAAAATTAGGCTTTGATGATGATGATATGAGGATTATCAACCAAATCTAAAGTGTTGTCTGTTTTAAGTGTATTTGTTATTGTCTGTATATAAGAATGATTGTCTTTTTTGGAAGAAATAAGAAAAGGTAATTGTAAAATTATGTAAGGTACTGAGGTCATCGTTGTATCATGTCTCAAATGTGGGTCTCGACACATCATTTCCTCCATTTCACTTGTCATTTACTGACTCACATGAAACTGTGTAAGGAATCATGTTTTATGAAATCTGAGAAAGTTTTTCTTGCTGTTCTCAACCTATCATTGTTTAATTAAACATTTCTCCTAATTCTGAGGAGAGGTAGGCCCACAACTAGACCTTCTAACATTGCATCTCAACTTTCTGGTTTTCTTATAATCCAAATCTCTGAACTGTGTCTATCTGAGTTTTTTCCATATTTGATTTGGGAATGAATTTTCTTGTGTTAGTGAATGCTTTAGTGTTCATTCATTTCAAACAATTTCATGACTTATCATTCTGTTCTTATTCCTGTTTGAAATTAAGTTCATCAGGGTCTATGGTTTGACAATTGCATGGGTCTTTTGTGTAGACCACAATTATTATGCTTCTCATTTATATTACACATCAGTTGATCTCAAAAATGTTATGAAATATGACTATTGCCAGAATATTATCACTTTTTTTATATTCCTGCCTTGGCTATCTTCATAAATTGGATAATCTTGCCTGCCTGCTTAGGTTGCGAGTCAAGAAACATATGGAACTCTTGGTGCGATTGTGAAGAGCAAGACAGGCAACCAGCAAGTTGGGTTTCTCACTAATCGCCATGTCGCAGTAGATTTAGATTATCCAAACCAGAAGATGTTTCATCCTTTACCACCTAATTTGGGGCCTGGGGTTTACTTGGGTGCTGTTGAAAGAGCAACATCTTTCATCACGGATGATCTTTGGTATGGAATATTTGCAGGAACAAACCCAGGTAACGTGGTTCTTTATTTCTGTAGCTTTCGGTTTCACTGAAACTAGGTCTAACATTTGAGAACTTTTGTTTCTAACAAAGATAAATTACCATAAGGAATTTCATGTTCATCAGCGTATATTTTCATGGAATTTTCATCCTTACATCAAAGATCAGCTTTCTGGACGGGGGCATCTACTGATCTTATTGTAACTGGTCCTTGTATAGTCCCTTTTAATAGGTTGATTTGGATCTCATAGTTGTTTAATTTTTAAATAGATTCAGAGCTTGTACTTTTGGAACCAGTTCTGATCCCAGCCTCTTTCTGCAATTTGTCACAAAATTAATAAATAAATAAAATAAACTCTTTCTGCATTCAGGTGGATCTGGCTCACCTTAGGATGTGGTTGATAAACTTATTATTTAGTGGACAATTTTCATGCTGATGCAAATATGAGTAGACTTGATGGGAATTATTTTTCCCTTCTACAATTCGTGTGAAAGCTTCCAACACTTTTCTTGACTAAGGATTGACCTAGTACATGGGGATGATTTGAGAGTGCAAAATTTTAATCTGGTGGCACTACTGATGGGAACTGTTCAGCAAACTTATTTCAGACAGACGCTCCCAAGGTTTATACTTGCTTGATAACTGTGAAATTGGTTTGTTGGGTCTATGTTCACTCTTTCCTAGATCGTTTGATTTCCACATGTTAATGCATTGTCTCTTCTAGTTCCACCAGCTTATGCTGGCATTGGTCTCTTCTTTCTTTTGACGCCACTGCTTTTATTTTATAATGTGAAAGGTAAAAAGTGAGAAAATATAGGAATAATATAAACATTTGTTGGAACTATAAGCCTTAAAAAGACAATATAGGCATAATTCTTAAAAGAGCAGTTGGAAACTTTATGGAGCAGAAAGTTGGATTATGAACAAGCAGCATCTTCAAAAAATGTGTGGCAAGAATGTTGATAATGGATGTGTGGCAAAATGAGGAAGGTCAAGATTAGAAATTTTTATTAGAAGACACTAAGATGAGAGATTGAGAAAAAATTATTTTAGATGGATTAGATACTATGGGTGTTAATGAAAAGACTGTTATGAAGAAAATGAAGAGAGAGAGAAAGAGGAAGGAGAAGTTTTGAGAGTTTTGGCAAGAAGCTGGAGGGACTAGGGGTCGAGTTCGACCCCTAATCCCCTTTTATATTATCTTAAAGTGAAAATTTTACAGAATGTCCAAAATGCCCTCTACATAAGTACATGAAAACACCCCCTTAAGAGAAATAAAACATAAACTAAGGGTCTAATGTTACATAAATTTTCCTAAGAATTAAGGGGGATAATGTACCGTAAATACCCAAAGTGATAGATCACACTACCCTTCAACATTACATTATTCAACAGTCAACTTAGTGCCCCTATGAGCAGTAGTTTCTTTTGATGGGCATTATGAATGATGAAAACAACATAAAATTTGAACAAAACCAACATAACCATGACTGGTAAATGATAAATTGTTGAGATACTACTCTGCTGCTGGTGATGTAGAGGCATTCTGTTTGTGGAATATAAAAGTCCATTTGTTTCCTCATAACATTATCCAGCTTGTATAACTTTTTTTTACACATACTTTATGACTGAAATGTGCTGTAACATTATTCCAACACTAGGATCTTTTGTAAGCATTGCCTTTGTGTTACTTTAAAGTGCTCAGATCACCTAAGGTGGCATGATATATCTGTGTAATGTTTTAGACTTAATGCTGAATTGCAATATCATAGAAATAAAGCACATATTTGTCTGAATGTATCCTTTCTCATTTACTTCTACTGATTGAGATCTGTCTGATCCCTCCACGTGCCCAATACGATTTGACGGCACATGCAGAAACATTTGTGCGTGCTGATGGAGCCTTTATTCCATTTGCTGATGATTTTGAGATCTCCCATGTGACAACATCTGTAAATGGAGTTGGTGAAATTGGTGAAGTTATGTGTGTGGATTTGCAATCTCCAACCAATAGCCTAATCGGAAGACAAGTTGTAAAAGTTGGAAGAAGTTCTGGTTTAACTACAGGGACTGTAATGGCTTATGCTCTAGAGTATAATGATGAAAAAGGAATTTGTTTCTTCACTGATTTTCTTGTTGTTGGTGAAAACCAACAAACCTTTGATTTGGAAGGGGATAGTGGCAGTCTTATTTTATTGACAGGTAAGAATGGTGAGAAGCCAAGGCCAATAGGGATCATTTGGGGTGGGACAGCAAATCGTGGGCGGTTAAAGTTGAAAACTGGTCATGGGCCTGAGAATTGGACTAGTGGAGTTGACCTTGGGCGGCTCCTTGATCTTCTTGAACTTGATCTTATCACAACAAATGAGGGTTTACAAGGTGATTAAAATGATAGTGATTGTTGGGTCTTTTCAGGTTGCCATTTTAATAGTACATGTTGCATTAAGGTTCTGTAAATGCAAATCAGTGTCAGGATCGTTTAACTTATTGGCCACTGCCAAGCTTTTAAACAGTATCACTCAACAGCGTCTTCTCTTCTTGGTTAAAATATTCAGATTAATTACTTAATTTAAATAAAATAAAGCATTTCTCAGAGCTATTGAGTGTCTGCATGGCTAAGAAATGAAAGTCCTGCTTGGCCTTGCAAAGACAAATCAAATTAACATTTCTGATCACCATGCCCTTGTTGAGATTAGTTTTATTTGGTTGTAACTGATTGTTTTATCATTTTGTTTTTTTTTTTTTCACATTTCCAGAAGCCGTTCAAGAACAAAGAAGTGCCTCAGCTGCTGTTGGTTCTGCAGTGGGTGAGTGCTCCCCTCCGAAACAGAAAAACGAAGAAATGTTTGAGCCTCTGGGTTTTAGTATTCGACCTTATCAGCTGGAAGGGGCTTCAGGCTCAGGGATGAATGTAGCTTTTACCCATGCAGAGTTCCAAGTCGACCGGGTCGAAACTGCACCAAATATGGAGGAGCATCAGTTCATCCCTAGCTTTATGGATGCATCCTCAGTACACAAGGATGAAGAAATGGAACCAGCTTCAAATAATCTTTCTGCGTTAAGGAATCCCACCGACGAAGAAGATCTTTGTGTCTCTTTACAGTTGGGAGAAAGAGAACCTAAGAGACAGAGATCGGATGTTGGGTTTAGCATAGAAGACCCTAAGTGAGGTTGCTTGATTTTTAGGATTCCTGGTGAGTTCTAATGCAAGCTGAAACTTGCATGCATTGAGTTGGGACTATTTCTGGTACTTGAGCTTCTACTACCAGCGGGAGTAAATGCATATCTGTTTTGAATTACAGGGATGACATATAAGCTAGTCCCTTCAGCCTTAGTAAGAGCAAGGGGAAGATCTGAATGGATTTTAAATTATCAGCCATCCAACCCGTTTCATGTTTTTTCCTTTTTCCTTTTCTTTTCCCAGTTCTGCATTGGATCATACACTGTTGGGGAAAAACTTCAGTAAAACTTGATTATCTCTTCATTGGATGTATTAAAATGAGGTACTAGAGAAAAAATTGGAGCACAGAGAGTCTCTACTTCTTTTCTTCAGTTATCTCTTAACCTCAGCTCACTGGTTGAATCAACTTGCCTACTGTGAGTATTTAAGAAAATACAGGCAATTAACACTAAAATCATGTAAAGGGAACCTTAAATCAGGGTTTTTTAAGCCATGTTTCAGTAAGAGACAGAATCAAAATCATTTATTCACGTATATCTTTAATTTTCTTCAGGTATGCCTGTGCACAAGATAACATATGCCTATGTCCTTGTTTGAGCAAAGGAAAAAGAAAAAGGAAGGTGAAGATTCAATTGTGGATTAAAAAGCCATTATTGGAATTGATGATGGATGTCTGGTGTGGTGCCAAAGCCAAAATTATCGAAAATGACAAGGCCATTAAGCATCATTTAGAATACCCTAAAGGCAAAAGACTGAAGTGAAGTGAAGAAGAAGAAGAAGAAGATATAATCGCCTTTAAAACGCTTATTTAGTGTTTGTTTAGTGATAATGAGGGTTCATGAACGCTTGTTAACCAAACGAGAATTACAAGATAGAATAAATAAATCTAAATAAGAACTAAAAATGTATTAAACTTTGATTCTGCATCAACTCATGTTCTCACTTGCGACATGATCATTGCCATCAGAGAACACATCAAACTATTTCTTAATTGAAAACCATTATGAGCTTTTATGCCTAAACAAGAGTTCCGGATCTTGTTCCACCAAAACAACTGACATGGGTTTCCATACCTGGGCATGTCATGATTAATAAGGAAAAGCTAGATCATGAATCCAATGCTTCAGTGACATTAAGATGTTAAGAAATGACTCACAAGCCATTATGGTGTTCATCATTTTTTTTCTTTTTTTTTTAAATTGTGTTCTGACTTAATCCTTCAACCCTAATTAAGTGAAATCGTAACCCTAAACCCTAAACCCTGAACCCTAACAGGGATTCACCCGAAGAAGAGTATCTTGAATGGTGTTCTTGTGGTGAGGAGCAATTCAAACCCATCTCCTAACCAATAATGTTGAAGATTAGGCTAAACCTGTTCATTCAATTAGACTACCTACCACATGGTTACATACTTGACCAAGGGCATGTGTGCATGTCTCTTGGCATGTGTCAATGGTCCATGTTTGTTCACAAAATGTTGTTATGTTCAATCCACTTGATTAGGTAAGAAATTAGAATGACTCTGGACATGACATACCTAATTGCCTACCAGATTAGTTGTTGATTCTACCCCATGATGTGATTTAGTATGTCTCCATGTCTTAATCTTCTTGCTCTTTCTCTCCCATCTAAATCTGGTCCCATGGCATTAATTAAGAGAAACTATTTGAAACTCATGGTGTAGGTTAATTCCATATTATAAGAAGAGATAATTTGGTGTATTAGTGACATGATTAGTATTTTGATTAGATTCTAAAAGGTTTTAGTGTCTTCCATGGTTCGATAAAAAACGTTAATATCGTTTTAGTCGATCGATAAAAATTATTTTGTCGATTCATGTTGACTGTATGTATTATCGGGTAATTGATATGTTGTTTGGGTTTAATTGAGGGTTAAATCCTAATTAGGGATGCTAAAATCACTAACATAAAGGAGATTATAAACAAAAAAATAAATTTAAAATGTTTAATGTGGGGTAGTTTTTTTCTGACTTGGGGGGCAGGGTAGAAAGGGACCTCAGGGATCCGTTTGTGTATCTGGTCCCTACCCAATCCCCCCCATATTGGAGTTTCTTTTTGTCTCATCTTCTCTCTCTCTCTCTCTCTACTACCGAATGAAATACACCTGCAACTGTAAGCTTTATTTTCCTATGTCGGGACAAGGGAAATCTCAAGGACATCTGATTCAGAAAAGGGAAAACCTATCTGGGAAATTTATTCTTTCCTGGCTGCAAATGGGCAGAAAACAGGAGAGAAGAAATGTCAATGAAAATGAAACTGCTTCATGAGTAAAAGACTTTGAAATATGCCTTAGAATGCTCCTACAGGCTTTGCTTTGTTTGAGAGATGGTTCACCTCTACCTTATACTAATTCCTCTGATATGTCTCCTCCATTTGAGAGAAAACAAAGTGATTCAAGTTGTGGATCTTCTTCGGTTATTCATGAAATGCATCTGAAGATATGGTTGGAGCTGTATATCCTGTGTTTTTATTTTCCTTTTTTGGTTTTTTTTTCACCTTTCACCATTTCTTCCGAATATTTAGCCACCCATACGATGTGGATTCACCTACTAAGATGAGGAAAAAGAGAGAAAATCATGTTAAGTCAAGGATCAGTAGCAATAGAAATACCTTCTGCAAAGTGATGATGAGAAGGAGGTATTCCCTGGAAACCCGGATTGATCATTCCTTGTTGGTGATTGAGTGATTGAAGCTGCAAGATGATCTGATGAAAACACAATTACGTCCAGGATTTCCCAACCCTTTTTTTTCCTTTGTGGAGAGCATATCTACAATCCTCTTTCAATATGTATGAACCTATCGGTCCATCGAATTGATGAAGTGAAAATGCTCGAAGAAAGGACTGTGTTGCTCAGATCATGCTGGCAGCTTCAAGCTCTCAAACCAACAAAACCGCAGACAAGGAAGAAGGCAGAGACGGGAAAAGAAAGAGAGAGCATAGGCAGAAACACTGGTAGTTGTGCCCCTCACCATAAAGAAGTTGCAGACAAGAGAAAATGGTGGGAAGAAGCCCAAGAAGGGTCGCTCAGTCCACTGGCAAGGAAAACACAGAAGCAGAGGCCATGCATGGCACAGAAAGGGAAGAGGGAAGATCTCTTGTGACCCTCTCTCCCCTCAGTATAAATGAAGCCTCCCTCCATCTCTCACCGTGTCATAAATGGTGTCTACCCATCCCTTGTTACAGCTATTGACAATGACCCACTTTTCTCTGTGGGAGAGGGAGAAAGATATGGAGATGAGATGGGATTTTTAGTGGGTGTAAAATAATCCAGTTTGTTTGAATGAAAATGTATGAGAAGTCCAGGGTGGTGGAATCAGTTGAGAGCATGCCTCCTTGTCTTTTGCTTTGTGTGGTTCCCATGTCTCTGGTGTAATGGGTTGACAAACAATGACATATAGACAAGTCCAGTAGAGGAGGACCACACCTTTTTTTACTTGATTATGGGATGCCTCACATGCTTTCCCTTGTATCTTTGCTCAAGGAATTGAATAAACTTCTTGGGATTAGGGTTCCATGGACATGTCCATATTCATTTACTTGCTCTTATTAGTAATATCCTCACACTTGAATTTCTTTAAGCCACTTCTCTCTTCTCTCTCCTACCTTCACAGACTGGATTAACAACCCCCAAAAGCTTCATTAGAACCAGATTGCAGCTTGTTGTACATATCAGCTTGTATAAACCCTAATATCGGCGAAAAGCGGAATCAAGTAACAAACAGAAGAGTACAGAAGTGTTCTCATTGCTCACATCTTCATTGTTGGGGAAGAACAGTGCTGCTTGTCTTTATTGGTTGTCTTGATGAATGGGTAGTTAAACAAGAAAAGCATAAAAAAAATCTACAAACATTTGACTGCATTCTCCTATCGGAAGCAAACATGATAACTAGTTTGTCTTAGGGCAACATAATGCACAGAATTTGGTCCCCATGGCTTTCCATTATAACTGTTTGATCTTTCTGCTTCTTTTCTTCTCCTTTTCAATTTTCCTGAGTCGGTGCAAGACTGCCTACCTCCACTTAGGTCTTCTAGGTTTTTTTTTTCCTGGACATTATCATGCAAACAAGTTAGGTCCTCTTGTTGCACATAATAACTCTTGAAAGAAGAAACAGGCAAGGATGCTTTTTCAAGTGTTGATTGATTCACTACTTTAAACAAAAACACTGAAACAGTACTTGGTCAATTATTAGCTTTCATCATCTAAAACCTAAAAACATGGTGGCCTCCTCAACCACTGGTTTTTTTTTTTTTTTTTTTTTTTTTTTTGAACCAGTTGCTTCATTTTAGGCATCCATGAGAGAAAGAGAGATAATTTCATGCTTAACTCAAATCCCTTTTTTTTCTTCTTCTAAAACCCCTAAAGTACACACTCAAAAACTAGGGTTTAACTACCCAATGAAAAAAAAAATGAAGTGAATGAATCACATTATAATTAGTGATTTTGGGGGTTAATTAGTCATAAAAATACGTTCATGCCGACGAAAAAGACGATATATTGCCTTCTATGATTAACAACGAATTGGGCAGCTTTTGTAGACGTGTCACGTGTATGATCAGGCAAATTTGTCGAAGCAAGTGGTTAAGAAAGAGTTATCGATAATAAAGCAGATTTAAAGGTTTGGATGTGAACTACTCAGCCTAAAAGGCAATGACCCTTCAAGTGTGTTGGAACAAAATTGTGCACACAAAAGTACACACAAATCATGTCATAAAGACACCACTTACTACAATAATGGAAGCTAAGTAGAGGTTTTCTTTCAATTTCTTTAGGTCCAATTGGATGTAATTTTGTTTTTATATTAGGTCAGACAACTTAGGGTGTTGGAGGTTCATTTCATCTGATCTCATTCTCTCTTCATCTCTATTCAATATAAAAGTAAAAAAGAAAAGAAGACTGAAACCTAATTTTATTTATGAACTCAAGTTCATGTGGCTTAATTGCCATGAAATTTAAATTTTCCTTCCTTTTATTTTTTATTTTTATTTTTTATTTATTCCCTTTCTCATGTTCGATGCCAATTTCGGTTAATTTTTTAGCTATCAAATGATTAAAATGGAAATAATAATAATAATTTAAATGGAAAAGAAAAGCAAACAACTTTATAAACATCTTAATTTAAAATTTTATATCGTAGAATTTTTTAGACTTTAGTTCGTACTCCAAACCATATATTTACACTTAACCACTCCTGTGCCATTTGATTCTTACCTCCAAAAAAAAAAAAAAAAATTGAGATTACTCCCACCCACTTGAAAATTTGTAAATTGCTCTGGCTTCCCTAATCAGAATTTCGGAATTTTCGATCTCTCATGCATTTGCTCTTTTTTTAATTAAAAAACACATGAATACTCTTATAAAAATATGTTTAAAAATATGAAATATAATTAATTTTAATATGTTTAAGGAGGTGAGAGTAATTAAAGAGAAAGATGCTGATAATGTCAGTTAAAAATATGACCAACATTAGTAAAATGTGTCAAGGGTTGCAACCTTTCTAACATGGACCAGAGTGTGACCCAACATCATTCATCAGGACCATCCAATAAGCTAGTGGGCTCACATCTATTGACCGTTGATCATGACTTTAATAGGTAAAAAAAAAAAAAAAAAAAGTGCAAAAAGCCTAGTGGTTTTACTTGGAGATCATTGCGTTGCTCTCACGTGGGGTCACACAAAGCCTTCTAGGGTGGGCCCCCCCACAGTTAGGACACTCGACAATAACCATCAATACGGTGCAAGTGTAGTCAAGGTCAGTCCAGGTGTGCTTGTCTCAGGTCAGGACCACTGCCCCTACTTGAACTTTAAGAAAGAGAAAGAAGACACAGAACCGAAACAAACATTACACGTTACGATACATCTTTGGTACCGGTTCTAGTATCCGATTAAGCCCTAATGGTGTAAGGAATTTGAAATATATCAAACATACATACACATTACATACACATTACATAACTGATACACCCTCCCTTGGTGCTATAAATTACGGTATGTAACCGATATGTGATTAGAGTGATAGAAGAAATTAGTAAGATTGTTAGAGGTGGGTTAAGACTGATCCAATACGAAAAGTCATTTGGTACCAAACGAATATTTCAACCACCTAATCATGATCGAACGACTGAGATAATCATTGATCTTAAACTAATAGGATTGTTAGAGATGGATTAAGACAAATTAATCCAATATAAAAAGTTATTTGGTACAAAATGGTTATCTTAACCATTTGATTTATCTCACTGGTCCGATCATGATCGAAGGGCTGAGATACTCGTTGATTACGATGGGACGGCTGAGATAACGTTTCCCATGTTAACTCCCTTGCAGAAAGCTTCTTACATTCATGATCAAGGTCATGTTTTTCCATGGAAATTGATAGCTGCCATTTATACACTCCACTGTAAGTATGGAGTCTTTTTATAAATCTCCATTCTGCTCACTGGAAGTAATATAGGTCAATGGCAGAGCTTCAGAAAGAGTAGTAGATACAGAGGAAAAAGGATCAGAGAAGCAGTAGATAAGAATCCGTAGGGATCAATGTCGATGCAACCTCCCCATTGAAGGTTACTGGCCGAAACAAGCTCTATTTTGCTTAAGTCGAGCTTAATGTTGCATGGCTTGAATTTGATGCTTCTGCCGAAAAACAAAATCATGTTGAGAGGAGTTAGTGTTAACTCTTGCCGAAGATATACCATCTCTCACCCATATGGTTTTGGAGAGAAAGCAAACGAGGAGAAGGAGAACAAGTATTCCATGGTTAGTGGGATTTTTGTCAAACTCATGGATTGAATCAAATGCCCCAGTTTTAGGTCTGTTTGTTATAAAATTTTGGAAAGAGGGGGGGTGGAAACTGACCGACCTGGTTTGTTTATTTAATGGTTCAACTGACGAACTAAAGAAAAATCTGGAGTGGGTTAGACAGATGATGCCAGTGAGGAGGACGACAACCCCTTCCCTGCCAACTAAAAGTACAAGGTAGCGCGGGTTAGACCACTTCGTCAATCTAACCGCAGGTTAACTTGATCAGCTACTGGTTCACAAATCACTATGACCCTGTCGGTGCTGCGAAGTGCAAGCGCCGCATAGTCCCGTGAGAGCCGCAGCGCTCGTGTCGATTAGACTCGCTATTCAGAACGTCGGAAATCGGAATCTTCTCAACCTCCGGACGAGCCCAGGGCAGATCACCATTTTGATGGTCCTGCCGCCACGAAAAAACTGTGGAGGCTTCGCCGCTTTGAAGCTCGGACAATCGGCTCTCCATTTCACAGGTTCTCTTTCAGTGAAACCTCGCAATTGTCTTCGATCAGCCCCTTTTTAAGTTTTTCCCATTTAGCATTCAATTCGAGTCTTCGCGGAAGAGGATCATTCCAGCTCGTACCAGGTCGGCCTCTCCTTCCTTCGATCCCTTCATTCCTTCTTCATGCTCACTTTGTTCGCTTCCTCCGGTTTCTTAATGGATTATGCTTTTTCACCTGTTGTGGAAAGTTTGGTGGTAGTGCTGTACTTTTGCGAGCATGATTGGCTTTGATTGAAAATAGCTTGTTTAGAATTTGTATTTGTTTAACAGATTTCTCGTCAAAACGGGTTCAGCAACCGCTAGCCTGATTTGGTGAGCGGGAAACACTGTAATTGTATCATTAGTAGAGGTAGGGGAGAGGGGAGATGGTTCAGCTGTTATGTGAGAGGCATGGGTCTCATATGATGTCAGTGGATAGCTATTTGACAAGGAAACTAAGAGGCTATAGGAAGATAAAAAAAAAATGAAGGAGCAACTCGTTTTTGTGTTCAAGAAATTGGCCTAAAATTTTTTTTGACTTGGAATATTATAGAAAAAAAGATAAGTTGAAGAAGAACACAAACAAAGCTACAATGGTGGTGCAGAGAGACACTTGAATAGACGAGATGGATGCAAATGCATTTCTCATTTAGCACATCAGCTGGATCGTTGGCTGATCAGAGATATGGGTTTACATGATCTCTACAGGAGCAGAAAGGCCCTCAATTTTTTAAAATGTAATGGAAAATCCCCAAGACAGATGGACAAGAACCATTGTCGTTTGTGAATTTTGTTAAGCAAAGAGTATGATGAATTGCCGTAGATAATTCAATGATTATCTGAAAGATATCCATAGTATCAAGTCTGATCTTTGCTATGGTCATTCTCCCTTTCGTTCTGCATGTATTGGTTAAGATAATGAAAGAGGGATTTGGTATGTTTGTGTCTCCTGTATGGAAAAGAACTTCGTCATGTCTATTATTTTAGAGCTTTTTAACTGCCCGATTAACCTGAAATAATAGTTGTTCTGCTCGATTGAATCTGAAAGTAAATTTCGTGCTGGGTCCCATCTGGTACAAATTGACATTATGCACAAAATATCCTACCCAGTAGAGCTTATCTACTTAGTAATTGATTAATTAAGGCAGGATCTGTTTGCCTGCATTGGATAACTTTATTGCGAGGAATTGACGATGGTTTATTTTCATGTTAAAACTTACATTAACTTTGAGTGGCTAAAATAGTTTGACTTGCCTGTAAATTTTGAGTTTAATTTTTTTCTAACATATTGTGCAGTGGATACGTTTTTTCCGTCTGAGTTGGAGCACCTCTCGAATGATATGTCATGGCTGGCACCGGATTGCCATCCCTTGGTCGTGTGAGGCTCACTGATCTGATGGCAAATGAAGGGCTTCCATCTGATTCATACAAGATCTCAGTGTCTACTCTCTCCCAATCCCTAGCCCAATATTCTGCTGCTATCATTCAATTCCCTACTAGTGAAGGGGGACTCTTGAGATCCGCTCTCGAATCTGCTCGCCTGTTCTTCCACCAAAGACCATATACTGCTGCTGACATGGTACCAACCAATGACACTCGTGAATGGTGCAGGACTTCTGGTTACTATGCAGACCCACAGCTTTGGCAAGAGACATATGATTTCCGGCCTGGTCTAACCCTAACTGAACCCACTAACACAATGGAACTCCCTCCTGCTGGTTTGCCTGATATATTTTCCTTACTTGGCAAAGCAGCTAGAGAGATTTTAGATGCCATAAGCTTCTCTTTGAACTTGCGCAGTTTCCCTTTCACTGAAATTCTTGATAATGTTCCTCTTAGAAACCGAGAAATTTCATCATCAGTTCTATCAGTTTGTTGTCATTCAAGACCATCTTTCCAAGGGGGGCAGCACCACTTGACAACACAAGATGATGGTCAATTGGTCATGTATCCTGAACAGGACCACCAAGTAGATAAAAGCTTGATAACACTTGTTAAGTCTGATAGGGCAGGTTTACATATTAGGGACTTTCATGGGAGGTGGGTACTAGTGGACGAGGACCTTGGGCCTCAGGAGGCAGTGGTCTACCCTGGTCTTGCTCTATACCAGGCAACTGCTGGTTATGTAAGTCCAGCGCTCCATAAAACAGAAGTGAATAACTTGCAAGGCAATATGTATGGGAGGTGTTCTCTGTCTTTCAAGCTGATGCCAAGGTCCATGGCAAGCCTTAGCTGTTCAGAAATGAGAGCAGCAGGCCATGGAGTTGAAGCACAGTTCCAGCTGCCAGTACCAGTGGATGACTTCATGCAGAGATCACATCCCACAGATCAACTATTCACAAAGCAAAGCTTCCAAACTTATACTTTTCCACAAGCCCAAGATGGTAGGTCAGCATCTTCCTATATCTCACTTCGCTACTTTTTGCCTGGTAGTGGAGTAGTCTTTGTGCATTTGGCATGGAATGGGGTTTGGTTTGAGGTTCTCATTCTTCAAAACACTTTCTGGTTTATCTTGGATGCTTTATAGCCAGCATGGTAATGGTTTCACTGTATTCAGGCTATAGAAAACAGCTGAAAACTAAATAATGTTGTTCTTATCTGTGGAACCGAACAGCTTTGGTGATTGCACCCTCACTTTTTCAACTCTGTGGCTACCTGTCTTCACACCTTAAGAGAATGAAAACCATGTCCTATATGTGTTAAGAATGATTGAGAAATTATCTCAAGAAGTACATTGATTCTATTCAATTTTATATAGGTACTTTGAAGCCCTTACTGAAGAGGAGGAAGACCAACGCTAGATGCAAACCTCTCCCTCCTTCCAAGAAGCTCCGGCTTGAAGCACAGAGGGTCCTGAAGGAGAGAGTCCAGGAAATTGCAGACAAGAAGGGTATCAAGCTAAGATTTTGCAATCTCAAAGAATGTGAAAGCCACATACAGTCATTAGACAGTCCTTGTGAGACTATCCGCATGGAGATTGGATGGCCTCCAGGGGTCCCATTTGTTCACCCACATGACCTGCCAAATAAAGCAAAACGCTGTTTTCTTGAAGCATATGAGCCTGGTTGGACATCATCTCAAGATATGGAGTTAAGTCTAATCGAACTCAGACAGGCCAGCCAACATTCAATTAACTATCTATTTCAAAAAAAAAAAAAAACAATCAATTAACTATACTTTTGCGCATTCAAATTTCTAAAACAGTCTTCTTGCATTTGCATGAGAGTAGACTTGCAACCAGCATACTTGAAAAGGTTTTTTTTTTTTTTTTTTGTTGGAAATGCACTTGATTCTGTTCTTTTTCTCTGATAACATGGAACACACAGAAGCAGATTATTGAAAAGAGATGATCAGTGAGAAAGAAAATAAATGTGAAATTATTAATCTTGGTTATACCTACATGATTTTTATCAAATCTTTTATATCTAAAATAAAATAAATTAGCACCTAAACTCTTCAAATCAACTTTGACACTTTCCATTTAAAAAAAGGTTACAATATGCAAATTTTGTGAAACTTTTTCCTTGGTTGTTTCTGTTCGACGATCTCCATATTATGGAGATTTTGAAACTTGAACACAAACACACAAACATGTGTAATACTGTATGTACATTTTGCACAATACTTGCATTTTGAAGTGGGAAATGAGACTTGAATGCGAATCTTATGCTGGAAATTTTGAGATACATATGTGGCTGATCAATTTAATGCTTTCTTTAAATGACTGCAGAGATAAACCCACATTTTAGGGTATTTCCAGAAAATTGAGTTCATCTCGTTTGCTTCCACAAAATAACTTACAGTGGCCAAAGGAAACCTGACTGCCCACCTAATATGAACAAATGAAGAGTTTCATCAGTTTCCTTTGCTCTCATGATGATTAGTTTACACCACATAATCTGCAAATTACAAAAAGTCACCCCTTCTTTGACAATAACAGAACATTTTTTTTTTTTTGTTTTTTGCAGGATTCAATCTCCATAACTTTCGATATCTGGCCACCCTTTGTCAGCCTGTGACTTGACAAACTCTGCCAATAGCTTGATCTCCTCATCTTGCAGTCGGGCACCAAATGTACATTGACCCCTGGGAGTGCAATTTACTCCAAAACCCTGCAGGTGGAAAAGAATTCAGATTCTTAAAATTTCGCAATAAAGATCAATGCAACTGTAAATACAGGACAACATACTGGCATTCGCCCCTTGCCATAATATGTGATCCCATAAATCCCCTCCTCTGAATCTACTCCATTCCTGTACACAACGCCATGTGAACAATAAATGGAAGGTTTATCTAAGCTGCAGGTGTTTGTAATGTCTAGAAGAAAGAGCATCTGTTTTGGAGGTTCATTGTTACCTCTGCAGATCCTTCAGGAAGAGTGTGGCACCCTGGAGAAGAAAGATGGGCAGGATGGATAAGAAATCGGAAGATGAGTTAATCGTGAAGTACTTGATATTCTTTAAGGTTAAGGTGTGTTACAGGCTGAATTATATTTCCTCCAGCAACGTGACAACCAATGCAGGCTTTGTTGAACAGTTCTGCTTCTCTTTGAGGATCAGTGACCTGTGCAAGAGATACTGTAATGGAAGGCAAAAATTTAATGAAAGAGGAGTGCAAACTTTGTAATCTGTAAAATTCATACAGAATTTGTTGAGTGATATTGTCGTATGTCAGTCAATCTGGTCATGTTTTTTTGGTAATTGAACACCTCTTTTGAACAACAGCATTTTAGTTCCTCAAGTCACTATTCAATTCCAATGTTCTGTCAAGTGGTAAAAGATTATTTATTTATTTATGTTTTACTGAGAGATTCGCAACGATGAATTGCCTCATAAATAACCAATTTACTAATAGTGTGAATCGGAAATGGGAAGAAAAGCAATTCTGAAAAGACTGGTCGGTCAATTAAGTAGTGCTGAACAGTGTGAAAAGACGGAAAGAAGCAATTACCTGGAGTGCTGCAGAAAGAGGATAAGGTGATTACAGTCGCCACGAGAGGGGTAGCTAAGCACTTGAGAAAACTAGATTTCTCTTGCTGCCGCTGAAATGGGTCGTCTTCCTTGAACAAAGCCTGGCTACTTAAATGCTAGAAATGATGCGAAGAAAATGTCAAAAAGAGAGAAGAAAACTTCTTCAGATGAATCGAAACGATGTTGCACAAGGTCTTTTTTTCTAGAGTTACCTTCCTCGAGGCGAACGGGGAACTTCTGCAAGGAAATATCACAGTGAAACACTGCATTTTTCTGTAAATTTGTCCCGCCTCAGTGCCTCAGGCCTCTGGCCCCTTTTCCCCCCCTGCGGGCGGCAGAGCATCCAGACCTGGGTCTTAAATAGATAACTGAAATTTATACCACAATGGCTGGCTGAATGGAATGTCAGTTTGGCAGAATATCTCCGTTTTTGCTGCTGGAAAAATGGTATGTGGTGTTCCCAGTTTCATCTTGATACTAATATAAATTTTAATACAGTAAAATAAAAAATAACCTTAATTATTTATTTTTATTTAATATGTACTTAAATATTTAAAATTAATATTTATCTTAAATTAATAATAATAATAATATAATATTCATTATATTTTCACATTACAGCATTTTATTATTAATTAAATTGATTAATAAATATAAATGTATAAATTTAATAACATATAAGCACATGATCATTTATTTGAAATAATTTTATAGATTTTATAAATTTAAAAATAAATATTATTATTATTGAGTGTGTTAATTTTAAGTTTAAAATAATATACTTTGACTTATTGATTTAAATAAATAAAATAGGTTAAATTTATATAAATTTTTTTGAAACAATAATACAATTTTAATTTTTTAGAATAATTATTATATTTATTGTATTCATATCTAGCATTTTATTGAATTTTTATACTAATAAAATTTTATTATTATTGAAACTTATTTAAATGTATTATAATTTAAATAATTTAAACTTAGTAGAATATAATAATTAATTCATTTATGTGAAACAGTTTAGGAATTATACAAATTTTAGTTTACAAATATAATTAAATAAATTTATTAAATTAAATATGTATGTTAATTATAATGAAGTGAAATATATTTTATAATAATTTAAATTAATCATTTAAATAATCAATTTATATTAAAATTAAATTTTTGAAAATCCATTCCCATCCCATAAACTTGACTTGAAACCCATACACACAGGTTAGGTATTGAAAGTTGACATGTACATAGCTATCATGGTACTACTAGTTCAAACATTGGTCACCTCCGCACACTGTGACACTTCCTAGGGATGTCTATTTCTTAACTAATAAACTCAAAATCTTGGAAAATTCCCAAATCAGGGGAGAAAGAAGGAACTAGAAAGAGTCCAAGAAGAAAAAAAGAGATAAGAAAGAATAAATGAATAAAGAAGAAAACTCCACAAGGAACGAGCCAAAGTTGCAAGACTGGTGCATGGTCCACCATGGCGGAATCTTGCAGATTATATGTTTGTTTGTGGTGCTGATAACAGATGCTTATGTCGAAGGTGTTCATCGTTTCTCTAAGTAAAAACCATAAACAGATTCACTCGAGCCAGTCCTCAAATGGAAGGATTCCCATATCTTGTAAAAGCCAAATCCAAACATGTAAACATTCCAAAACCTTGATTGAGACCACATGATCTGTAGATAGCTTCCGCTGAGGAATCGTCTTAGTCGAGTTTGAGTCGAATTCTGAGGATCTTTGATGCATGAAACACTAACTCGGTTAGAAGTTTAGAGGATTGATGAACCCAAAACGACGCAGATGAACGCGGTTTTAAGCCTTTTTTTTTGCCGAATTCCCTGCTCTCTGCTCTCTCTCTCTCTCTCTCCCCCGACTGCATCGGGGGGCGGCGATGGGACCGATAGCACGCCACCACACTCGTCATGCCCAGTAAGGAATTTCATCGAACACTTTCGTTCTGCCTGCGAGGCTGCCATGGGGGGGTCCCTGGTTCAGTTTCAGAATATTTCTGGATGATACATTCAAAGGTGATTAAAAATAAAGAAACAGGATGTGACTTGCTACTCACCTCTCTTTGATGCTTATATTTTAAATCATCTGTAAAGAGAATGCTTGTCTGTTTAGACCACTCTGTTGATTGATTCCATAATCGTTGAGGACAATAAGAAAGGGCTTTCCATGGATTCTGATCTGTATCTTAAGTTGTCTTTTGCAACTGATAGAAAAAGCAGGTTTACTAATTGCTAGTCAGGTCTATTCTCAAAAACAGTCACGCAGTGGAGTGTAGAAAATTGGATAACTTGGAACGTCTCAGGGGTTCCCATGATGAACAAACAATCAAGATTTCTCCTCTACCAGAAATGATCAAAATCTTAAAAGAATTACTACATAAGATCAAATCTGAAGATTGAAGAACTAACCGACTGCAACAAGCTAACTGCCCAGTATGCCACATTCTGCAAATTTCCTCAAATTCGTGTTACATATCAGAACTGGGTAGTTCCCAATATTCGGAACTGAGATACTGAATTGCTAGTCTCCGGCAATGGAGAGAGGCTGCCAGGCAGAAGCCGTAAGAAGGGAGAGATCCTTCCACCCTAATTTCAGGCACCCCCTTTCCTCCACCAGTGTGTATCCCTTCCAAGGAAACATGCCCAACAATAGACTCGCTTGAGCAGCCGGGCTCCCGTCAAGGGACACCAGCTCGAATCCGGCACGACTGAGCTCCTCCCCCCATTTCTCCACCTTCACCTCGCCTGTCCTCTTCGGCCCGCCAACCGCCACGATGTTTCGGATTTCGGAGCCGAACAGCTGCCGCTCGACCAGGTGGCGCTCCCAGCTGTCTCCGGCGAGCCCGTCGCCGAGAGCGTCGAACAGCGCTGAGTAGTAGTGCAGCGCCTCCACGAACCGCCCCAGGAAGGTCCCGCCATGGCTGAGGTCCTGCTCGACGACGGTGATCAGCCGCGGCCGGACCGCCTTCAGGAACCGCAACATCCCGAGATCCGACCCGGTTACGTCGTACAAAGAGTGCTGGAGCCAGTGGACCACCACGGCCTCCTGTGACCCGCGGGGCACGAACCGCGAGTATTCCGAAACGGATCCTATTTTCCCTTCCAGAGCCTGGAACTGGAACGGTAGTCCGAGGGAGCAGGCGAAGTCGGAGAGGCGCTTGCCGGTGGCGTCGAGCATCTCCGCCGATGATCCAACGCCGGTGACCCTGACAGACAGGAATTTGCGCGATCGGGACGCGAGGATGTGGAACAGGCCCGGCCACTGGAGGCCTTGCATGATATCGAGGTCAATAATATGGACGCGATCGAAGCCGTCGAGCGACTGGAAAATGGCTTGATTGGCAGTGAAGTGGGAGAATTTGATGAGTGGACTGATGGAGTTGTAGGACTGGAAGGCGAGGGAGATTTTCTGGCAGACGGCGGTGTGGTTGAGCGTGCGAGCGGAGAGAGGCGAGTAGACGCCGAGGAAGGAGGAGAAGATGCGGGCCTGGAGAGCCTCCGCAAAGTAGCCCGCAACGCGTTCCGGAGAGGTTCCGAACGGAGAGGAGAGCTGGGAGATTTCCGGGAGGAGTTTGCTGGCTTGCTCGAAGTTGTCCATGGAGACGGCTTCCGCGCACTGGAGGAGAAGACCGAGGAGACGTAGACCGGAGGAATCCATCGTCTGATCGTCCAACGACTCTTCCTCTTGCTCCTCCTCGGTTCTTCCAGCCGCCGGCTCACCGGACAGATTCGCACGCTTGAGCGGCTGGTCGGAGGAATCAATATCGTCGACGGGGGCATCCGTTTCCTCATCTCCCCGCTTCGTTTTCTTCATCGGGATTGCATTTGCTGGCGAGCGTGGGAGAAGACTCTGGAGCATGACCCTTCTTCACTCTCACCACATCACGGAACCAGAGTAACCTGTTTCTAACCTCTAAAAACCTCTAGTTTTCTTCTTCTGCAGCTGAATTACCCTTGACGACAAGCGAAGAAGAAGGAAGAAGAAGAAGAAGCATTCGAGCTTCGATGACGTTAACGTCACCACAGAAAAGCCGTTAAATGTCTGGAAATTCGCCGTTACATTGCGTCGGGTGCGGAGTTTGATTGAGGCGTTAAAACGTCAATAATCTACGAATTAAACTAATAAATATTTTTTTATTATTTTCTTACGATTGCGTCGTCACAGAAGTTATGATATTTTTATTTTTTTTTATTTTTAAATAAAAATTTAATTTTTCATAAATAACAAAATAAAATAAAAGCTGTGTGTTTTGCTATTCTGTTATCTCGTGAAGGAGAGGAGAATGAATAGTGTCTATTTATCATATCGCGAAAAGTTGACGATGAATAATAATAGGTGGGCCCAAGAGGCCCATCAAGTCGTACTAGACTTCAAAAGCCTAAGAGAACTTTCTAAATGGGTGTTTCTCGTGGGGGAACTTTTGAATCATATTTTTTCATTATTTATTTTTTAATGTATTTAAATAATTTACTCTTTTTAAGTGAAGTTTGACCAATAATCATATATGTTGGAAGATAAGCTCAAGCCCACGACCAAGGAAGGCCCATATATCTAAGATTATTATAAGATAGGTCACACGACCAAAGAAACCCACAAGATGGGCCCAAGCCCATAAGAAGTAAGACCCACAATGATTACCATGAGCTGACATCTTTATCACATCAGTCAGAAGATCTAGAAGGACTCACAAAAGTATTGTTATCCTATGATCACGTCAAAGAAGAGTTTTAGTCCGAGTTATGTTAGATTAGGACAATGGTAGTTTTATTGTAATTAGACTCTACAACTTTCCTCTATTATAAATAGAGGTTCATGTACTCTGATTACAATAAATTAAAGAAGTCAATGAAGTATTTCTTTTTTCCATAAATTCAACATGGTATCAGAGCAGGTTCTATGAGTTGACGTGGTCAACCCATAGAGGTAATGTGATCATTTTCTCTAAACCCTAAACCCTAGGTCTAGGTTCGTAGTTATTTTTTTCAGTCCCTACACTCATAGTTTTGTTTGCATTTTTTTACCTCTATATGGAGTTTTTCATATTTCAAATTATATATTGGAGGAAATATATTTGAGTCTACTTTTCAAAGAAAAACGATTTGTTCTAATCGGAGTTGTCTATAGAGAAATATTAGTATTTTAATGGTCGAAGGTCAAATTGAAAAAAGGTTCGAGCAGCAATAGCAAACTTCTTATTCCGAGGTATTTATTGCTATCAATAAATAGACTTTATATGGAAAAATATATATCAAAAGAAAGATCTGTAAGTCTATTCTTTTACCTATTCAACTAATTTTTTATCTGAGTTATCTATAAATAGAAATCGATATTTGAAGCACCAAAGGTCAGATTGAAAAAAAGGTTCGAGCGACAGCAGAAAACCTCAAATTCCGAGGTATTTTATGCTATCAAGAAAGAGATTTTATATGGAGAATTATATATCAAAAGAAATATTTGTAAGTCTATTTTCTTACCTATTTAACCATTTCTTGGATTGATTTTTTTATAAGGAGATATTGATTTTGGAAGAGTCAATAGTCATTCTGGAAAAAAAGGAGAAACAATAATCTATCAGATTATTTATCTTCTGATAATTATATTTTATGAAGAAATGTTATACTTGGATGAAAGGTATTTAAGTTTAGTTTCATACGAAGAAAATTTCATGTCAATCTTATCTATATTTAAAGATATATTCGTATTGGAAGAATCAAAGGTCATGTTGGTATTCTGTTGTATTGAAAATTCCGAATTTATGCCCATTGTTTTGAGTCACTTTTTGAGTTGGTATATCAGGAAAATATCTCACTTACCCCTGGTTTGAGGGTTTATTTATACATCTCTATTATTTGGGCTTATTCTTACATCTATAATATTTGGTTCAAGCTGGGATCATTGCCATTACCTCCCAGCTTGAGGGGGAGAAGTAGGAGAAGTACAAGAAAAAGGTATTTTATTTCATATGTTGTGAATAAGTTTATGTGACCAAAATATTCAAAAAAGGAGGAGCACAAAAGATGAAGCTTGTGCATCTAAGAAGAAATTTTTATATCGGATTATTTCATGGGTTCTTTTACAAAGTTTATTACTTGGTTCGTGTTATATGTGTTCGAAGATGGTTGTGTTATATACAATTGTTGTTATTATGTCTCTTTGGGGATATTATTATTGAAGAAGAAGTGACCTCATATTATCATTTATTTTACTCCGTTAAAAAATATCACGGTTGGGAAACCATGACAGAGGATACCCTATAAAAAAATATCACGATTGGGAAACCATGATGGGCCCTGTAAAAAAAAAATATCACGGTTGGGAAACCATGATGGATGATACCCTGTCAAAAAATATCACGGTTGGGAAACCATGATAGGCCTTGTAAAAAAATATCACGGTTGGGAAACCATGACAAAAGAACTTATTATTACATCTATGTTATCCCCCCCTATAATAGCTTTTATGACTTCTACTACTTGGGAGTCGTTGTCCTATGGAGGGACATAATGGTGGACACTTCAGAGCAATTCTGATAGACACACTATCGATAGAAGATGGAGTATGCCCTACATCTAACATTAGGACTGGAGTATGAAGCAATGGCTTACCAGGTAGGAGTGATTTTTAATCTCACATATATTATGCCAGCAGGCCCTCATGGAAGGACGCAACAGTCTTTCTTCTTCCCTACCATATACCTATTCAACCTTCCTACTTAGGAGTCTACTCTTTCCCACAGATAGCACCCACCAGCCTTCCCCTTGCTAAACTTGATTTTCCTCATTTCAAGGAGGAAAAGCAAAAGATTATCTTCGAGGAAGATGAAGGCAGGCTTGAAATCTCTTTGCCGCCACGGACCATGATTAACAATTCTGAAATTGAAACTACAACAGATGAAAGTTTGTCGCCGCCTCCACTAGAAGTGATGCAAGAAGTGATTGTGTCTTGTCTGCATGAGCAAAGAGGTTAGATCACTCCAATCAGAGATTCATAAAAGCTTGCTCTAGCCAATCCCTTGTGCGGAAAGTGACCAACAACAAGACAACATCGATTTTGTAGATGACCTCCTACAATCCGCCAACCAACAAGTCTATCTGCTCAACTCATTTCTACAGCAAGTACAGGCCCCATACGAGTTCTTGTGCAATAAAGCACTTCTTTTACACTCTTTATGGATTCTTAACTCACCTATCAGTTGATCCTCCATTGAGAGTGGACATCTATCAAAGCCCAAGACCATGGGACAATGGATGACAGGAAAAGCCATGTAGGAAGTTTCTTTGAAGTAGAAAGTTGTTCCCCTAGTAGCTTCTTAGTAATTTCCTAGTTTGGAGAGTTCCAAGTTTAGATTAGGAGTTTCTCTTCCATTTAAATTATGCAACTATTAGCATCTATGAATACAGAAAGCTGGGCAAAGGGGGAACACACGTCCTCAAGCCTAATTTATCTTTGTTTTACTGCTTTCTTAGTTGTAAAATTAGCTATACTTCAAATCTTCCAATCAGGTTCGTATCAGATGATGATGATAAACCCACGCCTTGATTCGTAACTATAAACAGGTAAACTTGCTGGACGCGATGCCCATTTTCTTCATCATTTTTTACATCAACTACATCTGATACTATATCCTAGCATATTCAGGTGCTAGCCAGCAGAAAGTAAAGATTAAGGGCATTTCTTTTCCAGCCTAATTAAAGCAAAACAATGGACAACCACATGTCCTCCCCTCCCCTCTAAGCTTTTCACTTCTGCTAAAACTTTCGTTAAGTCACTACTAATTTAAACTACTAAGATGATGGTGAAAACATGAACTTCTCGTCGTGTAAGATGAAATATGGCAAAGCGTGTAAATTTTTCGCGTTAGGTAAAGATAAGGGACGTTATCCGAAAATTGAACATGAAATTACGTGTAAGACAGTGATGGCGTAGAGAGAGGAAAAGCTGTCGTCGTCGTTCCATGGCGGCCTCTAGTCTTAACAACTTCTGTCCCTTAATGCTAAAAAGGCAAAACAGCAAGGAAGAACTGAAGAAGGGAGACAACAATCCTCTCTTTCTTATGATACTTCTTTTTCCCCATTAAATACCCCTTCGTCTTTCCCCCTCGTGTGCATACTTCTCTCTTCTTCCATTTCTTCGCTTGTTTGTTTTTGATTCGTTGCAGTAGACAAAGTTTGCGAGCTATGCAGCGTATTTGATTTTCAAACTCTTCTCTTCAAATCGTCAGTGTGGTTGTGTGGATCCACCTTTCGTCCTTCCTATGTTTTCAAGGAACTGAACGGTCACTGTATAGATAGCTAATTTTTCGTAGTTTCGTGGGGTGGGTTCTACTGTACAGAGTTTCCGGTGCTCGAGGAGTTCGGCGGTTTCAGTTCGATTTAGTAGATTAATGTTTAAAGGGTAGCGTTGACGTGAAGTTTAGAACGGATTCTCGATCTTTGGAGTCTTGAGGTGTTTGAACTTTTTCACTTGGAAGAGGGAAGGCTTCAGGAATTTTGTAAAGGATGGCGGTGCTCGAAGAGGTAATTCAGCTGGTTAACGAATGGTTGAGGTCGGGCAACACGCAGAAGCCTTATGTGAACCCAAATCTTGACCCCGTTTTGTTGGTTCCTGGAATTGCGGGTTCGATTTTGAATGCTGTGACTGAAGATGGACGTGAAGAGCGAGTATGGGTTCGAGTCCTGGGTGCTGATCATGAGTTCCAGAAAAAACTGTGGTCACGTTTTGACCCTTCTACAGGTGAGTTTTGAGGTCCTAGTCCTGTTGTAACGAATATATATTCTCCTTCGGATGACTTCTTCTAATCTTTTAAGAATAAGTGGGTGGATAGCTAAGCAAAGTTGGTTATCGTCCTCAATGCTGGTTGGAGGAGTTTCTAGTAGTTCCTTCCTATACGGTTTAGTCGCAAAATTTATAATATTCTTGCAGTCAGTCATTGTGAGCTTGTAAGTGGTACTGCCTTTTGCTTTTGTTTCTTGTTTGTTACACATTAAAGATTCCAGTTTACTCATTTATGTCTTTGAAACGGCCGAATATTGCTCAATCTAGAAACAGGGAGGATTATTTTTATGCGTCTCAAATTTTGGCCTCAGTGAGTCTACTTTAGCGGATTGCTTGAGGTATCACTTTTTGTTTACTTGTCATTCTTTTCATCAGAGTTCATCACTGTGATAGATGGATTCTATCTTGAGCACTTAAAGTAGCTCTCACCATTCCGTGAACGTCTATGTTGATAGTCCAAGATGCATCCATGTTCTTGGCTGTTGCAGCCTCCATGTCGCAAAGTTGTCCAAAGTGCTAAAAGCAGCTTCTGCTGCACTGCTTATGCAGAGAAGCTAAGAAGGGAGTTTCAACAAATTAGATGTTGCTGTTTTGACTTAACTTTTCTACACAACCATAGGCTGAATCAATGGAAGGCAGCCGTGCCTCCCGTACCTCTGGAGGTCTTCAGTAATATACCAATAATAGTTTCAACTTCCTCTGTGGGGCTTCTTCTCCATATCTTAAATTATGTTTCTGCTCTTCACAGAACTTTGAATTGTCATATCAAACTCCAACTAAGAACTCTTTGATCAGATCATACTTTGGGGCTATGTTGGCTAATTGAACCTCTTTTTTGTTCCTAATTATTCATTTTATAAATATCTCTCAGGTACTATGACCTTTTGGATATGTGTCTTCTCTTCAGCTGGGCGTCCAAAATATGTTTTGTTTGCAACACAGCATCATCAGTGGAGTAGTCAACCTGACATAGATCTTGTTTGAATGCCATGTAACAGGAAAAACTGTGTCATTGGATTCCAAAACAAGTATATCTGTGCCTGAGGATAGATATGGTTTGTTTGCAATTGATAACCTTGACCCCGACATGGTAAATGTCTAGCTCTTATGCATAACTTTCAGCTTCTGGTTCCCATTTTCCAATTGAACTTCAACTATTCCTTTTTTGTTTATGGAAAAAGGATTGAACTTCAACTATTCCTTTTTTGTTTATGGAAAAAGGATTGAACTTCAACTATTCCTTTTTTGTTTATGGAAAAAGGATTGAACTTCAACTATTCCTTTTTTGTTTATGGAAAAAGGATTGAACTTTAACATATGAGACATGTTTACTGGCTCTTAGGCTGTTTTCTGTTGGTTGATTGTAGTAGTATGAACAGTTGAAACTTCTTCTTTATTTGTCCTGTTTTTATTGTCCCTCATGAACAAAAAGGTGGGAAAATTGTATTTTGGAAGCTATGTACAATGCTCAGTTTTTCTTGAAAAAACGTGATTTCATTGAAAAGACCAACGAGAAACAAAGCCAAACATTGGTTTCCATTTTAGTGAACTATTGATGATTTTTTCCTGTTCAGCTAAAGAATCAGCTGTACAGTTAGCTAAACATTTTACACGAGACAATCTCAAACTATGTTACATGCTAGATCCTGAATTTCATGAAACAATTCCCAGTGTCTCCAAGGAGGGTCAGCTCATTTTTGCAGCAACTAACCATTGTTGATCCTGAATTTCATGAAACAACTCCCAGTGCCTCCAAGGAGGATCCACATCATTTTTCACCAACTAATGACTGTGTTTGGATCACCTTCCCCTTCCGGTCAGAATCAAATCTGGATTGCCAGATTTTAATCTTTGAAGAAAATCAGACAATTCAGCTGAAAGTTGAATCATAAATTCTCTTAGGACGGAGAAAGCCATGGATCCATCATGATAGTGAAAAACACTACCGTATGCCCTGTCCAGGATTACCTTATTAGCAGCCACCAATGCCTAGTTTGATGATACCTAGATTAGGAGGGATAGGGATACTAATTTAGACTGATGAATTACGGAGAGTAATAGAAGACAATTTAATTTGAAGTTAATACTAAAATGCTCATTTTTTTCTTTTTGAAGCACATTTAGTGTAAACATTGTCATAGAAATACCACATCAAATACTCTGGAATGGTGCTTACAAACTCATTTGCCCAGATAAATTACTTCCATCATATTTAGAGTGAATGTTTGTTTATCATTCTTCTTGTTTCCCTGGCAAAGAGCATACTTTTTAAGAACAACCATTTTCTTTGCTTTCTGATTTGAATGCTAATAACTTTCATCACAATGATGAAGAATATCAGCATATAACTTTGTTACTTCATTTTTCTCTTGCAGATTGTTGGACGTGATTCTGTTTTCTATTTTCATGATATGATAGAGCAAATGATCAAGTGGGGCTTTCAAGAGGGCAAAACACTCTTTGGATTTGGTTATGATTTCCGCCAGAGCAATAGGTTTGTCCTGTATTTAGGTTTGTCTTGTTGTAAACATAAAACTTGTTCTTCTTTTGAAGAAATGGGGCTACCTTGTAGGAAGAGATGTTTCTTGATATTTTTACGAGACCATCAAACTGATCATTCTCCTTATGGGTTTATTTTTCTGTAGATTGTATGACCATATTTTTGTTTTCATTGACTAAGTAAAGGAAACACCTCTCAGAAAGTAGTACCGTGATACAATAGTCAAAAGTCTCTAGCTAGGTTCTTTACGTGGCAATGGTATTTTTATAAATTTTCATCCACTTGTTCTCACTTTAGGACCAACGAGTACTGCTGGAATATCAAAGCTTGTCATTTCCTTGTCAATTCCAGGGTTCAAATATCGGAGTACTAACTCAGCAGCTGACATTTTAGCATGCATTGATTTTGTGGCTCACTCTTGTTGTTAGAGACTCCTATCTATTGGAATATGTTACCTGATTGTTTTTATTTTATTTTTGTTTATATTTTATGTAATTTCAGTTTTATTTGGATCCTATTGTATTTTTGCTCTATGTATTGTATTTTGTTGTGTATTTTTATCTTCTTCATAATATTCTCACCATTTTCGAAGAAAAAAAGTTCCTTTCCTTGCAACTACTGATTTCTTGAATGTGAACCCTTCATGCTTGTTGAAGGTTCCAGGAGACAATGGATCGGTTCTCTGCTAAATTGGAGTCAGTCTACACTTCTTCAGGATGCAAGAAAATTAATATTATAACTCATTCTATGGGTGGCCTGCTTGTGAAATGCTTCATGGCGCTACACACTAATGTAAGAGTATGAGTGTGTGGGTGTGTGTAGGTGTGGGCATTGATCACGGCAAAGAAATGCTCTTCTCTGCCATCCTCCCTCCCTCGGCTGTGTGTGTGTGTTGTGTTCATACAACATTTTTTTCTAATTTTATTTTTTACCTTGTCTAAGCAGGTTGCACCACTAAATATTCCTGATTGACTATTTATACCTGCTTGTTGTTCTTCTGTAGGTTTTTGAGAAGTATGTAAAGAGCTGGATCGCAATTGCTGCTCCATTTCAGGGTACATAGGGTGCTTATATTTGATGTCTGATGGACTTAAATGTTTCATGATGGCCTTATTTTACTAAAGAGATCTTTTGATATCAACTTCAGTCGAGAGCTAGATTGATATTTCTTGCAGATAAATGATCTTTCTTTCATCATTGATAGGTGTTTTTCTGGTTTCACTATCAACAAGTAGTTGAGAGATTTTGAATTTCTATTACTTAAGTATGATTATATGATTAGGTGCACCTGGATATATCACAACCAGTCTACTGAATGGAATGTCCTTTGTTGATGGATGGGAGCAGAACTTTTTCGTTTCTAAATGGAGCATGCACCAGCTGGTATATCCATGATGTCCTGTTTCTAATCTTAAATATTCTAGTTGGTAATAGGATCTTTCTCTTTGACATCTGTGGGTATCTCTATCCTGTCTCTCCCAAACTCACATCTAGTCCAACCCAAGAGAGGTTGGACTAATCTTCCTGCCATTGTTTTTTGTACAAGTCTTTATAGCATTGAAAGACACCATCTTCTCTTCATTCTAGCCGCAAACAATATTTTTTTATTTAGTATCTACATTATAATATTGGATAAAATCACTCATTGAATAGTGCTTTTGCTGCAGTTGATTGAATGCCCATCAATATATGAGCTGATGGGCTGCCCTGATTATGATTGGCATACTGTTCCGCTTCTACAGCTATGGCGGGAAAGGCATGATAGCTGTGGCAATGCAAGTACTATTTTAGAGTCTTATGCCCCCTCAGAATCCATTTCCCTCATGGCTGAAGCTCTTTCCAATAACAAGGTATTCAATTGAAGAAGCACAAAACAAAAGTTCCAAAATTCTTATAATGATTTTCGCTTTATGTTTATACCAAATTTTCACTTTAGTGGTAGAAACTGACAAATTAATATCTGTGACTAGGTTAACTATGATGGGGTGGAGTTGTCTTCACCACTGAATCTAGAGATCTTAAAATGGGCTCGTGAAACTCAAAAAATTCTGTCAACTGCTGAGGTTCCTTCAAGTGTCAAATTTTATAACATTTATGGGAGTGATAATGGCACAGCTCATAGTGTTTGGTAATGTTTCTTACAGTTGAGTGTTAACATTTATGCACAATTTGCAGGCTTATATTAAGTATGATTGGTTGTTGGTTTCTTTTTCTTTTGTCCAAATGGTTGTGTTATTCTAAAACAAATCGACGTTTGGAACAAAATTAATATATTCTGTACGACAATGCTCAATCTCACAATTGGAACGGGAGTGTAGGAGTGGAATGCTGTTGATTTCCAAGTATTTAGTGGTTTTATCAGTTTGTGCCATCTGTTATACTTTTATTTTTTTAACCTTGACACTGCATAATCTGTCTCAGGTGAGAATCTTTTTTGATTGATTTTTTATGTTCAAACAATATGTGTGGACTTCTTCTTTTGCCTGCGGAAAATACTTCAGCAACTTAGGTTACTATTCTTATTCTGATGTCCTATTTATTCAATTTTCAGAAAGTGAGATGTTTAACAGATTTGGAGTGTGACTCAATTCTGAGTATATGTTTCATAGTTTTACCTTTTGTTGGTCTTTATGTCAAAATATGGATAAAATTCTTGTGATCACAAAAACTGTGCTGTACCTTCAACCACTATGTATCTACATAGACGCGTTTTATTTATTTCTATATATGTTATGCTTCCTTTTTTATTTTTTTAGTGACTTATTTCTTATTTATTTCGTTTCTACTAACTGTTACCCTATTTTCAGTCAACCATTAAAAATGGATACTTAAGTAGAATTAATAGCTATGCTGAAAGAGTCGGTCGATCTGAAATCATGGTGTTTCACAAGTTCTATTTATTTGAGAGAAATCATGATAGATTTGTTTGCTTGGTTTACTCATCTGTATCACTAAATCAACTTTCTTCTTTCACTTTGCAGCTACGGGAGTGAGCAGACACCAATCTCAGACCTCCAGCAAATTTTGCTGTTCCAGGTTTGCATTTGTTTGCTGAAAACTATGTTTATGTTTATGTTTATCTGTTTCTATAACGAGGTAGTTTCTTCGTTTTTAACTATAGTATGTGAATATCAACTTTGGCAAACATGTTCAGCAGGCTCATGACATTTCATCGATTCATGGACTTTTTACTAGAATTATATTCTACTTGAATTTTTATTAACTTTTTTGTAAAACGATTGTATTTCATGATATCTATTAAAGATTAAGTTTAAAACATTTTCCAGTGTAGGTGTGTCATTAACATCTTGACGCTAAATAACCTGTTGCTGCAACTTAACATATCTCTACTTTTTATCATCTTTGTATTTCAGGCAAGATACATCTGTGTTGATGGTGATGGGACTGTTCCTGCGGAATCAGCCAAGGTAAGTTCTTTTCTTCTTACAGTCTTGGCCATGAATGATCTCCAAGATCAAGGTTCCATTTCTTTGTCTCAAGAAAACGGGTTCCTATTTTTGGCTTCATGGACATCTTGGGAAAACGTTTCTTCAGACTTTTCCTACTTTTACAGGCAGATGGGCTCAATGCAGAAGCTAGAGTTGGAGTCCCTGGGGACCACCGGGGAATAATCTGTGATCTTCATGTGTTCCGTATACTGAAACATTGGCTGAAGGTGGACTCTGATCCATTCTACAATCCTCTAAACGACTTTGTCATCCTTCCCACGGCATTTGAGTTTGAAAAGCACAAAGAAGATGGGTATGAGATAAGAGCAGTGAAAGAAGAATGGGAGATCATATCAAGAAATGAAGAAGAATCTGCTCTGTTGGATCAGAAAACTCTAATCGGTTCTGTGTCCGTTTCACACACAGGGAAGGATCCTGCACAGGAAGAAGCACAAGCCACGGTTATTGTCCACCCCCATATTGATGGCATGCAACATATAGAAGTAGTGGGTTTCAGTGTGGCAATCAATGGCTGACTGTGGAGTTTGAAAGGGTTCCTGTAGGTGGAGTCTGCAATGCAGTATGGCTGAAGCTGAAGATTATAATTGTTCTAACAACATGTGTAACTGGTCTTGGATGTTGATAGTGTGAGACTGTGAATGTTCTTACTGAAGATTATAATTGTTATAACAGCAGGTGTAGTTGGTCTTGGATGTTGATAGTGTGAGACTGTGAATGTTCTTACTGAAGATTATAATTGTTATAACAATAGGTGTAACTGGTCTTGGATGTTGATAGTGTGAGACTGTAAATGTAGATATGCTGGAACTTTAGAAGAAATAAGGGAATGTAATTCATGATTACTATTGGCAGACTCCGTTTCTTTTGGCAATCAAGGTACTTTCTTGAATTGGTAATAAGATTGACTTCTTTGTTGACTTCTTTGTTTGTCGAGTTGGGTTAGGTACTTGGCTTTCTGTGCTTAACAGATCGGTCTTTTGGGTTGTATTGGTTAGGCGTTTGACACTTTTTGGTGATTTCAAAGGTCTGTTTGGAACCCTTAGAAAAGAAAATAAAATAAAATAAAATTTTGATTATTATTATTTTAAAAAATAATAATAAAATGAGGTAATAATAATTTTTTATTAACTATTTTTAGAAATAATAATGATCAAATTTTTAGTTTTTTATTTTTTATTTCTTTGCCATAGGGTTCCAAAAAGACCTCTAGGGAAAGTGAGTGTTCGAAAATTAGGGTAGGTTAATTAGGTTCCCTAAAAAAGAAAAGAAAAATGAGAATTTAACCATTATAATTCTTAAAAATAGCTAGTGAAAATAGATAATGATTAAAATTTTCTTTTTATTAACTATTTTTTAGAATAATAATGATCAATTTTTTTTTCATGGGATTCCTTAGAGACCCCAAAAGGTGTTTGTTTACAAGCGATCCAACTCAAAGCTCAGGCCTAATTCTTTTTCATATAACCTTATTTATTCCTGACTTGGTTATGTGATTCAAATTATTGAATAATTATTGTAATATAAAAAATGCCAAAATAATTGTCTTAAATTCAAATTTATAAAATATTAAATTATAATTACTTATTGATAATATTGATTTTAATCGATAAATAAAGTCTATTAAAAGATATTTTAATTCTTAGGTTTGTATATAAATGATTTTAATTGTTAAATTTTTTAAAAATAATTATTTTTTCCATTTTTGTTTCAAACACAGCTTAAATAGATTGAAAATATAATAGGCAAAATAATAAACTATTAGCCAATCCTTCAATTTCCACTAATTTGAACTTTTGTCACGTGGCGGCATGGCCCAGGCAATCTGATGGCCGTTCATCCGAACCGAACGATGATCTAAAGACCGCCAGTTACTCGTTAAACCCTAGCCACGCGTATTAGTATCCCTTCAGCTTTCCCTCCTCGACGAGCAGAGACGCTGGCGACTGTCTGAAGGAACGAAGGTAGCGGAGATATGGTGAAGTTTCTCAAGCCCGGTAAGGCTGTGGTCCTCTTGCAAGGCCGATTTGCCGGTCGGAAGGCGGTCATCGTCCGTTCCTTCGACGACGGTACTCGGGACCGGCCGTACGGTCACTGCTTGGTCGCCGGCGTCTCCAAGTACCCGAAGAAGGTGATTCGCAAGGACTCTGCGAAGAAGACCGCGAAGAAGTCGAGGGTGAAGGCTTTCATAAAGCTCGTCAACTACAACCACATTATGCCCACCCGGTACACCCTTGATGTTGATCTCAAGGATGTCGTCTCCCTCGATACCCTCCAGTCGCGTGACAAGAAGGTTGCGGCGGCCAAAGAGACCAAGGCCAAGCTCGAGGAGAGGTTTAAGACGGGGAAGAATCGGTGGTTCTTTAGCAAGCTCAGGTTCTAGATACTGATTTCTCATGGAAATTTGTTTCCGTCTCAGCTTATAATTGATACCCTTTGTCCATTGCCTGCTAAAGAACATTTGAGCATCTTCTTAGAGAAATTACAGTCATGAAGTCATCAAAAAGCCTTGTTTTTGAAGTATTAGAATGTATTTCTTCCTCATTAGGTACTCTTCTTTATCCACGGTGCTTTTATTGATTGAAATCGCTTTTAGATCTTGCCAGTCACTTTCTCGATTCTGGGTTTTCCTATTATTAATTGAAACAAAAATAAAATTGAAAAAAGCAAAAATCTTATTAGGTTTTCCTAGCCATGGATGGCGGTTCTCTGTCTTGTACCAAACTGATGACTATGGATGAGTCGTCCTCGATGAATAAGACAAGCAACCAGATTATAAAAAAAGTTTAATTTGGATCGTTATTGATAGAAGCGTTTCAGAAGTAGCTGGTGCTTTGATTCGGAAACGAATTATACAGAGAAACAGGTTTTGCGTCTCAAGAAAGATTAAACTCTCTTTTCGTTAGTGAATTCTTATCGTCTAATCTTTAGGTTTTATCAATTCCTAGCCAGAACTCGTCACTGTCATCGCTTTCTTAGTCTAAACTCAATAGTTTTCTTCGCAGAATAGCAATTCAAAAGACTTTGTCGAAAGTTAGCAAAACCCCCTATCGTCATTCCCATCATCTCAAATTGGGTATGAATTCTGTGAAAGAAATCGGCTGCAACTCTAAAACGAATTAATAAACAAACTCACCACATAATAATTTTGAACAATATAATAAAACGAATACATGATCATCACCCACTGAATGTCTGGAGAGATTACAAAGTATCTTTCCATTCATCGATCAGTGATACATCACATAACACAAATACGAGCAAACAAAAGCTTTGAAGTCCCTCCAAATTCCTCAGAAACACGCGTCCAAAAGGCAGCAGCAACATAGAGCAGCACAGCTGAAAAAATAAACCCAGAATAAGAATTGAGCAACAAATACAAACACCTACAAGATTTAAACCGGAATTGAGAAATACTCACCATCCCTTCCAGAAGCCATCGCCTCTATCCTTGGTTTCAACAGGTTGAGGAGGATAAGCAGCTCCCTCTTTCATCGGGTAGCCGGCCGGCGGCGGAGCCACGTACTGGGGATAGCCCTCGGCCGGGTAGGATTGAGGAGGATACCCCTGTGCTGGAGGAGGATACGCCGTCGTGGAAGGTGGGTACACTGCCAAATCCAATCAAAACACAGAAAACAGATTAAAAACTCAAGAAACCTCAACACCCATCTAACCAGAAGTGCTAAATCACGATCCCAATCAAGTAAAACAGTAATCGATCACATTAAAGAAGTGATACCTGGAGGAGCTTGGTGGTGATCGTAACTCATGTTTGAAGTCTGAGAAGTCTTAAAGTCGAATGGGAGGAGAAATCTAATGTAAAGGTTGTCAAGGCAAGAACAAGTGGTGGATGAAGACGAAGGAGAAGGTGGGAGACTTTGAAGATTAGGTGTAAGATAATGTCACAAAGATGCTGCAGCTCGAAGGAACTGGGAGGAGAAATCTAATGTAAATGTTGTTAAGGCAACAACAAGTGGTGGATGAAGATAAAAGGAGAAGGTAGGAGACGTTGAAGATTAGGTGTATGAGATAATGTCACAAAGATGCTGTAGCCCGATATTGCGCAACTGTATATATAAACAGTAAGGCCAAGAAAATCAAACCGTGTGAGGATCAGCGAAGGCAGGACTGGAGAGAGAGACGCTCTTGATTTGCTTATGTCACACGTAGTGAGGTGGCGATCGAGTCTTCTCACAGGGAGGCGCGTGTAACTGCGACGCGTTTTCTCAATTGAAAATTTGGAAATCAGAGCCCTTACGGAATGTTCTGAAATCCCAACAAAATCGTCGGTCTCCGGTTCCCATGGCCGATACGGGACTCTTCCCAGAAGCTGCCAACGAGTCTTGAGCTTATCGCTGGAAGCTAAAAATTTATTAATGGGTGTGTGGAGTTTGGGCTGATGAAGGAATTAGCCATCTGTGTCTAGGCGGCAGATAAATGAATAATAAAGAGTTGCCGTTTTCAGGCTTCATTGGAGCGGACACGGAAATGGTTAGTAAGAGGCGTAGTCAGTTTTTAGATATAGATGACATGAGTCATCAATTTCTTCTGGGTCAAGCAAGCGACATTCTGTTCGTCGCTGAGGAAACAGAGAATGGTTAGAGGTGGGAGAACAAAAAATAAATATATACTAAATTTTATATTATTTGTTGAGAGTACGTAGTTCTGTAAATATCAAGCGGGTTTTGTAGAAACAGTATCTGAACTGTAAGAATTTAACTGTTCCTCGTAGAGACTGTATGAATGAGAAATGCGAGCACCAAAAGGGAATTCCAGCTTTACTAATGGCCAAAACTTAATAATGTTGTGGCTTCTGGAATTCTCTTGTTCTTCACATTTGCCTCATCTTGAATACCAGTCACCACATATTAATAGCTAGAGGTTAATTTCGCACAAAATAACCACAGAGATTTCTCTCTTTGTTAATTATCACAAGGAAAGACAAGCGAGAAATTCTTACCAGTCCCAAAACTCAAAAGGGAATTCAAGGTACGATGACCAAACCCTCTGAATCTTTAGCCTCTGAAACATTTCTCTCTTCGTTAAGTTTCAAAAGGACCATGCAAGAATTCAAAAAAGATAAGCGAGAATTTCTTACCAGTCGACTGATACAGCATCTTCTTGAATAAGTGACCTTTGGACTCGTGAAAACTATCCTCAATATCAAAGAGTTTGTAAAAGGAGGCATGGGTGCCTAGGAAAGCGTGATGGACAGCGATAGGAAAACCTGGTTTTTCTCTTTACCGTCGTGTGAAGCTTCTCAACGCTGCCGATTCTTTACCGTCGTGTGAAGCTTCTCAACGCTGCCGATTCTTTTTATGTTGGGCATCTTCAACCTCAACGTAGAGGGAGAGAGAAGAGAGAAGGGGGAAAAAACACCTCGGTGTATCCTCAATGTAGAGGGAGAGAGCAGAGAAGAGAAAGAAAAAACACCTCGGTGTGTTCGGGTTTGGGAGATCATCTCTGCAGTCCTCGTTTTTCTCTGGTAGCTGAGAGAGGAAGTGTAGAGGCTCTGTCTGCTTTGTTTCTGGCTTGAGGTGTTTGGGCGTCGGTAAGTCACAGGGAACTACCAGGATCTCATATAGGTTTACACTATTTTCTTTATTGATCTTTACTGTATTTTCACAAATTTGTCTTTCTGTTATCTACGGTGCTAGATTGACTTATGGATTGTGATTTGAGAATGTTGTAACACACTATGAACTTTTTCTCCCTATGATGAAATAAATGCAGTAGTCTATGGACGTAGCCAAGTTGGTTGAGCCATGTTAAAACAATGTATTGTTATTTTTGTTTCCTAGTAAATCTGGTAAAAAAATTTCTTAACAACCGGCATCAGAGCAAGGTTGTAGAGAAAGTCAGTAATGATCCAAAAGATAACCAGATTTAAGTAGGAGCAATGGCCGCAGATGAAGGGAAGGTGAAAATTGAAAAGTTTAATGGGGCAGACTCTGGTTTCAGAAAAATGCAGATAGAGGATTATTTGTATAAGAAAAATTTATATCTCCCACTTGAATCCGGTTATCTTTGGATTGTTGCTGATTTTCTCAACAACCTCACTCTGATACGAGTTGTTAAGGAGAAAAACCAGGTTTATTTTCTCCTTCTATGTTACGATCGAGTCCCGAGAAAATTTATTTTGTTGCTACTGTTACGGGACTTAACCTTGTGCCTTGTGCCTATCGCTATCTATCACGCTTTCCTAGGCACCCATGCCTCATTTTATAATCTCCCACTTGAAGACTGATTTCAATCTGTCTTTACATAACAATGCAACAACTCTTTATTGGTCTGGTCATTCTTGCAGGCCCCAAGACAGTGGTACAAAAAGTTTGACTGTTTCATGCATAAGGAAGGTTTCCAGAAATGCAATGCTGATCACTGTTGCTACTTCAAAAGGTACACGTCCAGTTATATCATTTTGCTACTTTATGTCGATGATATGTTAATAGCTAGCTCAGATATAGATGAGATCAAAAGCTTGAAGCGGCAATTGTCAAAAGAATTTGACATGAAAGACTTGGGTCTAGCAAAGAAGATTCTCGGAATGCAAATCACAAGAGATAAGCAAAGTGAAGTTTTGCAATTATCTCAAATAGAGTACATCAATCGTGTTTTGCAGATATTCAATGAACAATGCCAAGCCAGTTGGCACACCCTTGGACAAAGACTTATGCCTATCCAATGATTAGTCCCCTCACACGGAAGAAGATAAATAGTTTATGGATAAGGTTCCCTACGCCTCAGCCATTGGTAGTTTAATGTATGCAATGGTCTATACGAGACCAGATATTGGCCATGCAGTGGGAGGTGTTAGCAGATTTATATCAAACCCAGGTGAGGCCCATTGGAAAACAATAAAGTGGATCTTGAGATATCTATGAAGTGCCATAGATAAGTGTTTGTACTTTAGTAAAGGTGCATTGAAAGTACAAGGGTACGTAGATGCAAATTTTGCAGGAGAAGTTGATCACCGGAGAAACACCACTCGTTATGTGTTTACCGTGGGCACAACAACTGTTAGTTGGATGTCACAAATACAAAAAATTATTGCATTATCCACCATTGATGTTGAATATATAGCAATAACAAAAGCCAGTAAAGAGATGATATGACTTCAAAGATTGTTAACCGAGCTGGGATTCAAACAAAAGATGAATGATTTGTACAATGACAGTCAAAGTGCGATGCATCTAGCAAATAATTCTGCATTTCATTCTAGAACTAAGCATATTGGACTACGTTATCACTTCATCAGATCTTTGTTAGAGGATGAGGTGCTAACACTGAAGAAGATCCAAGGTAATAGAAATCATGCAGATATACTAACAAAAATGGTGACTATTGATAAATTGAAGCTATGTTCAGCTTCAATTGGCCTACAAGAATCACGAGACCGAGAAAATGATGCTGCATTGATATATGTGAAGACAAATTGAAATCAGTCTTCAAGTGGGAGATTGTAAAAGGAGGCATGGGCGCCTAGGAAAATGTGATGGACAATTATAGGCACAAGGCTCAAGGTTAAGTCCCGGAACAGTAACAACGAAAATAAAATTTCTCAGGACTCAAGCGTAACAAAGAAGGAGAAAATAAACTTGGTTTTTCTCCTTACCGTCACGTGAAGCATCTCGATGCTGCTGATTCTTTTTCTATTGGGCGTCTTCAACCTCAGTGTAGAGGGAGAGAGCAGAGAAGAGAAAGGGGGACGAAACACCTCGGTGTATCCTCAGTGTAGAGGGAGAGTGCAGAGAAGAGAAAAAAGAAACGCCTCGGTGTGTCCGGGTTCGGGAGATCTGCATCTCTGTAATCTTCGTTTTTCTCTAGTAGTCGAGAGAGGAAGTGTAGAGGCTCTATCTGGTTTGCTTTTGGCTTGAGGTGTTTGGGAGCTGACAAGTCTGGGGGGAACTACCAGGATCTCCATACAGGTTTACACTATTTTCTTAATTGATCTTTGCTGGATTTTCACAAATCTATCCTTTATGGGTTGTGATTTGAGAATGTTATACCTCCTGGCTGTCTCTGCACCCCTACCTCCTTTATCATTGAGCTGTCATTTAGGAGCCTTAGCTGGTGATCCGGGCTATTTCCCTCTCGACGATGAAGCTTATCCCCCATCGTCTCACTGGCCGACCTTGCCCCTTTGGGGTCATATCTAGTCTATGATAAAATAAATGCAGTAATATGTAGACGTAGCCAAAGTTGGGCGAACCACGTTAAAACAATGTGTTGTTATTTTTGTTTCCTAGTAAATCTGATAAGAATTTTTCTTCACACCGGCTCTTCTGCAACAAGCTACAAGAATCAGACATCAAAACCTCTAAATCTTTAGCCTCTGCAATTTTCTTGATTCACTACGTATTTGCCTTGTCCTGATTACCAGCCACCACATATTAACTTACGCAGACAACCAAAACAATTCTCTCTTCGTTAAGTTTAAGAAGGAAAGAACCCACCCATGCAATAATTAAAAAAAGACAAGCGAGAAATTCTTACCAGCCGGCTGATGCAGCGTCTTCTTGAATAAGTGAAAATTTCTGAAACCTTTGGACTCTTGCAAACTATCCTCAAGATCAAAGAGTCAACCGCAAGCTCTTCCGCAACAAGCGACAAGAATCAGGCATCAAGAAAGAAGCATATTAAAAACTTAACGTCGCGATCCCAGCTTCCTTCCCATTTCGATCAACTGCTTACTCCAATTCATGCAACTCCGTCAGAGAAGAAGGTTGACGAATTGGGGTAAGAGGTTGCCGAAATGGATAAGAGTTGATAATTTCCCTTCAATCTCTTCCTCCGCAGAAGCTCTCTCTCCTTCAATCACTTCCTCCGCAAAAGCTCTCTCTCTCTCTCTCTCTCGGCAACAGAGAGAATTTTAGCGTTCTTTTCTTTTAATTAAGGGCATTTGAGTAATCTTACATTTGAACCGGCAACGGTCGGGCCGGGGTCAGATTTGGGAAAACCTGACCCGCCATGTCCACTGACCTAGTAAAACCGTTCCTAATAAAACCTTTCCAATAAACCATGGTTAGAGTTGACTTTCCGATAAACCATGGTTAGAGTTGAACACTCTTTAAGGTTCGACCTTATTGGGCCACTTTCTTTAACTGGACTGGGAAGAAGGCTAATTGACTATCCATGTCAAAAAGCCCAGTACCAACCCATATTTGTGCGGGTCCCACTCGATTGTCGTCTGTCGACTCTCTGCTGCTCATCCAGGAAAACAAATTTCATATCATCGTTCTCTATCAATGAATTTGACTTCTTCTCCGACCATTCTTTTCCAAACGGCTGCAGTCTGCGAAGCGGGAATTTCTCTGCGGATGGGTCGTCTCTCACCTTCTTCTCCCAGTGTTTCTCTCAGATTTTCCCAGGTGCACGGATCGTTCTTTTCAGTTTTGGACAAGAAACTTCCTTTGGATTCAATTAGACGTTTTAAGGGTGTTGAGGGAAATCAAAATGTGAAGAGTAGAAGGTTGTCGTTTGCTACAGCCGGGAAAAAATTCAGCATTAAGGCTGTCCTGTCTGAGAAAATCTATCCCAAAATTGGAGCGGAATCGACGGGGCCGCTTCCTGTAGATGAGCTCCTTGGAGTCGTTGAAACTGCAGCAAAGACAGGGGCTGAGGTTTATTTTCTTTTTCCTAGCTTTTTTTGAACTCCTGCATGTTTTCTCAACATTCTTTTGATGCTTAATTCTCATGGCACGTGGGCTTTTTGGTTCGATTTCATTGAGCTTATTAATCGTAAGTACTTATTTCTAAGATGTTTGAGTTCTACTTGGCTTTATTTGGTTTGACGTGACATTAAGCAAAAGTACTGAATTGCATTAAGTTTTGTACTCTTCAATGAGTTTTTTTAGATTGGGCTCGACATAATCTGGCACTCTGGAGCTAGACAGTTTGGGAAGCTGAATTCCTAATTCGGGTTTCTTGGACTGGTTCAATTCTTATACCTGCGTGACTGTACTCTGTCTTTGGCTTGCATTTAGAACATTTGTAACCTGGATGACGGTATCTCGTATGGAATAATTAACTTGCGTCTATCTTTTATTCCATAACTAAAAAGATTCTATGTTCTTATGCTTGTTTCCGTTTCCCACCTAATATGGCGGTTCTTTGCAGGTTGTGATGGAGGCTGTGAATAAACCTCGAAACATTAACTATAAAGGGATCACAGACCTGGTGACAGAGTAAGAAACTTTGTTAAATACTTGAGTTGTTTGTAATCGCTCAGCTAATATATGGGGCAAAGTTTTCTTAATACTAACGAGAGCAAGTTCATTCATTTCCAGCTGTGAGGAAGCAACTTAATTTTCTCATGCTATTTGCAGCACAGACAAGAATAGTGAGTCTGCAATTCTTGAAGTTGTTCGGAAGAATTTCAAAGATCATCTTATTCTTGGGGAAGAAGGAGGAATTATTGGGGAAACATCGTCAGATTATATGTGGTGCATTGATCCTTTAGGTTTGATAAATTTATTCTGTTATTTTGTTAGTAGTTTGTCTAATCTGGACTTGAACAATACAGCAATCTGATGTGTAATTCACTTGCACATTCTGTGAGGTTATGTGTCTGGTGACCAGTTGGATCTGGTATAGAACTGCATTTCTGGATGGTTCCAAATCTAAAACATCACCAATTTGATAGCCAATGACTCGAAATTGGAAATTCAGCAAAACTTCTGAATGGATATAAGTTCAAGTAGACTCGTGGATTCAACTAGACAAACTGATCATCTAGGCCTGTTGCTTGCAGTGACAATGCTTTTCAATAGGACTGAACTTTTTCGTCAATGCACTCCGTTGTTGGTATGCTTGAAATGGCTGTTCTGTATGGCTAACAAACAACTGCTGCATGTTCTGTAGCTTTTTTCTCTTTGTATCTTATTATTGTTGTTGATTGTGGTCAATTTTCATCTGAAACTTAGATGGAACAACAAATTTTGCCCATGGATATCCTAGCTTTGCAGTATCAGTAGGGGTTCTATTCCGAGGGAAGCCAGCTGCTGCATCTGTGGTAGTTTTCTCTTTCTTCTTCTGAACTGTCATCTGCTGTTGTTGCTATCAAGCCATTCTAAAGCTTCTTGTTTTTCTTTTTGGTTAAATAGACTTTCTATGCATTTATGAACTGGCAATCTCATTCTCTGCTCATGGTCCCTCTTAAGTTATTCAAGTGATCTGCTCCTAGGTAGAGTTTGTGGGTGGGCCCATGTGTTGGAATACACGAACCTTTTCTGCATCGGCAGGTATGAACTGACAGACGTTGAGCTATATATTGGTGTTTTTTAGACTTCTGCAATTACACTATTAAGCTGATAAGTAGCTGTTCATTATCATAGGAGGAGGTGCCTTTTGTAATGGACAGAGAATGCATGTTAGTCAAACTGAACAGGTACATTTTAACTATAAATTTGTTAGCATCTAACTGGAACATTGAGGTATTCAATCCTGTCTTATCAAAACATCTAAATCATTGTTAATTTTCTAGGTAAAAATTTGTGTCTGGACCAGCTATTTTTTATATTAGCATTAAGATGTTCCCAATTGTCCAGTCCAAAAATTAGACTTCCGAATGTTCATTCAATTTGATTTTAATAAAAATTAGCTGGCTAGTGGGGGCATATCACAAGATATGAGGGGAGTTTTATTGTCAACTGTGTTGGGTCCTAGAAACAGCTCCACCTCTGTGGTTGACAAAGTGTAGTTAATCTGATCTCTTTGTATTCTGAACGTGCCAACCTTAAACATGATTGCACGTTCTCCTCCGTTATTTCATAAGGTTCAAAAAAGCTGCAAAAAAGTAAAACATGTTGGAATCTTCTCACCTTGTCTTTGACTTATCCTAGGTGGAGCGATCTCTTCTTGTGACAGGTTTTGGTTATGAACATGATGATGCATGGGCAACTAATATAGACTTATTCAAAGAATTCACTGATATCAGCAGGGTATTGTTTTAACGATATTAACTTTATGCATCTGCAAAGTTCATAGTGTTATTGAGGATTCTTGTTGTTGTCTTTACCAATTTGCTTATGACTTGTGCCAGGGAGTGAGGCGACTTGGTGCAGCTGCTGTGGACATGTGTCATGTAGCTCTAGGAATTGTTGAAGCATACTGGGAGTATCGTCTGAAGCCATGGGATATGGCTGCTGGTGTCCTGGTACTGTTAACTCCATAGAAATACGTTTGTTTGCATTGTTCGCTCAAGTATTTTGCTGCTCAAATGTAAAGACAACTTGAGCTATCTTTCGGGAGGTCTTACTTTAAAAGAATATTCCTTTCTTCTTGAAAATATTTCCTGAAGATTTTAGCATGGGCTTGACAGAGGCAGCCTGTTAATATGGCTTAATCATGATTTTATTTTTCTATTACTGTTTAATTGATAAAATGTAATGGAAATTCAAGCATGTTTTATTCTGTGATATGGTAACCATTATTCAGTTAGGATGGGACTAGAATTTGAGGTTATGTCTCATTTTTCACCTACTCACTTGCTAAACTGACTAAGTAGCATTATCACTGAAATCATTTCTCAAATTGTGGTTTCTTGTGCTTTGGATTTTTTCTGCTAATGTCGTTTCTACATTCCAGTTGAATATTGAGTGATTGTGAAGTATCATACTTTTCGAAGTCCTTATTTCTTAATGGACTAGCATAATTCTTTTTCTTATCAACAAACAAGTAATCTTGATAACAACTAATTACTAATGCTAAGGTTATTTACATATTCTTATGATAAACCAGATGGTTGAAGAAGCTGGTGGCGCGGTGACTTGCATGGATGGTGGAAAATTTTGTGTTTTTGATCGATCAGTTCTTGTCTCTAATGGTCGGCTGCATGGTCAGGTCAGTGCTACCTTTGCTGAATTGAGCATGATATGGTAAAAACTAAAAAAGAAAACTTCCAGTCTCCTTTTTGTCACTATAGCAGAGGACCTACATATTTTTCTTTCCAAATGAAATAGAGTTCTACAACTGACTTTGTGAATATTTTTATGCTTGCAGCTTCTTCAAAGAATTGGTCCGGCAACTGAGAAGCTAAAGAACAAAGGGATTGATTTTTCACTCTGGTTTAAACCGGAAAACTACAAAACAGAATTTTGAACTATCTCCGTAATTTTTGCATTTGGTCAGTTTTTCCTATCATCAAAAGCAGATATTCTGTCTTATGGGTAATACAATACTCAATACCTACAAACTATAAACATGATCATTCAAAGACAAGGATTCAACCATTGAAACATGCTGTTTTACTGCTCTCTCTCTCTCTCTCTCTCTCTCTCTCTCTCTCTCTATCCCTCTCCCTCTCCCTCTCCATGCCATATATTATTTAACTCCATCTTCCATTTCTGATCTTGCATTACTATTCTAATAAGATATAATGTAGTACTTGAAGTACATGCAATTGCTAAACAACAAGAGGGGCACACTGCTTTGCTAAATTAAACTACTAGTACATCTTAAACTCTTATGACAAGCTTGGTTTGAGTCAGGTGGTGAAGTACAAGGACATCTTAGATATGATCATAAGCACCTGACAGTGAAATTTTTGTTGCATGAACTTGTATATCCTTAGTGAATCAGTGAACTCATTGAAGTCTTTGGCCGGATTACTGCTCCTTTAATTATAAGCCCTCTCTTCCACTGTCCTCCATGGTATTCAAACAAAGAGAACTGCACCTCTCCTGTACCGTTGTTTGTCCTGCTGAAGTCTCCCACATGAAGTTCTATCCATTGTCCTCTGAGCTTTTCCACTAACTTCTCCTGGTGCTCTTGTGTCTGTCCTAGTGGATTTACAAGTTTGAGATTTACTGGAACATTCCACCCATATGCAGGATCCTTGAGCATCACCTCAAACACAATCTCATATACGAGTCCAGATGATAGCTTTGACATGTCAAACTTGCCATGCACCTCCAGCCAGCATACGTTCAACAGGTGAGCCACTTCTATGTGTGTGTTGCTGCAAAATAGCAAGTTCAAAAGCGAGAAATGTTCACCAAAGTATGCCAGCCAAGACCAAAAATCTTCTATATATAATTTTTACCTTGCTGGTTCTTTCCATGATAGCCAAGACCAATAACGTGGATCTCCACTCCAAGTGATTGAAAGATCTCTTGCCGAGATTATGTGGCTCTTGGGGCATGGCTTCTTCTCTTCCTTCTGAACCTGCATGGGAGCATAAATATCTCTGGATTTCTGAATCTCCTTCTGTGGTATTACAAATCCTTTTTCCTCTTGTTTTGTGTATGATTATTGTATGTTTCTACAAGTGTAGGACTAGATTTGAGTTCGATTTAATCTTGCCTCTTTCTTCTGAGTATGATCAGGGGGATTGCCAATAGGTTGCTTGTTGTTAGAAGTGTTGATCTCCTTCGCTGATGTAACTTCGGCATTAGGAGGAAGCTTCCTTGCTTCTTCCAGCTGGGGTCCTTCCAGGCCAGGAGGAGGCTTCCTAGTGTCTTCCACCTGTGGCCTAACTTCACTGGCGTTTGGGTGATTCTTAGGCTCTTCAACTTGTTGCTGAGCTACTCCTGCCACAGAGGGTTGGTTCCCCATTTTCTAATCTTCCTTCAGCCTTACCTGAAATTTTCCCTCTGCACAGGTAAGACCGGGAGATTTAGCAAGATTTCCTTCTCCACTCTTTCTTGACAGTTTTATACTCTCCAAAACTTGAACAAGTTTTCCTTATAAGTTATTGCTCTGGTGAACCCATTTCCTCTTCTTTTTGACTATTTTCTCTGGGGACCCAATCAGGATAGCATGAGAACATTTCCGTAGTGATTCCCTTCATCTTTATTCCTTTGAAAAGCAGAAGCATCTTTCTATACATCATCGCTGATCAGAGAGCCGGAAAATCCAAGTGTCCGAGTTGCAGATGGCTTTACATCGGTTGATTCAGAGACCGCTCGATTAGAATATTGCTAGTCCATAAAATCAGTGAGAGGCATCTGGTGCGCTTTTGGGAATAGAGAGAACAAAAAAAAAAAAAAAAGCTACCGCTGGAATTCTTCATATTTAAAGAGACATGAATAATCCATAATGATTACAACTTATAAAGGGGAAAAAATAATTAAATCATTTATTACAAAAATTAGAGAAAATGAGTATCCTAAATGAAATAAGGCTTCAGTTCTTATTCTTCATATTGCTAGTATATCTAACTTTCAGCTTACTATTACAATCGATAAAACCCCCAATAAACATCTAAAAACTCCCATTAACGTCGAATCTAAAATTCTAAATTCAGTTTGGAAATCCATCAACCTTGGATCATCGTTTCAGGGTTCTGGGGAATGAAGAATAGTTGAATTTCTTTCAAGAATAGTGCCAGATTCTTCAAGGATGAAGAGGAAAGGGCTCGAAATTCTTCAGGTATGTTGTTGATTGTGGTATGACACTTAGTTTCAGAGATGGATGTGGAGGAATTCCAAGAGGAGGATCTCATATAACACTGACATTCCAAGCTCTCTCTCTCTCTCTCTCACTCACACACACACGCGCGCACACACACACACACACAATCTAAGCTAGAAATGTCAGTATTTAAAGATAACAACATAATAAAATATCACATAAAATGAGATGAATGATGACTCAAGACGTGAGGGCTCACATGGGAGCCCGACTACAACCTTCCAAAAGCAGTTAATATGAGTTTCTTTTTCACATTTTTAGATTTGAGCATCTCAATCCTATTCATTCTTCTTGTACTTCACTGGATCGCTTCGTCTTTGACCAATTGGTTTCCCTTTCTAGTCTTTGCCAGCCAAACCGACGGAAAGAGCATGAATTCACTGAAACAAAACGTGCAAATTGTTCCCGTTCCTGTAATTTGCCTTACGAGGGGTAATATATGTTATGGGAAACACCACAAAGCAAATTCACAAACTACCAAATGCTCTTAATGGAAGCTCTAACAACCAAGCTCAATCATACAACCACAACACGAGATTTACGTGGAAAAAACCCTTCAGTGTGAAGGGAAAAAACCACGGGGCAAATCCAAATAATCTTCTAGTATTAAATATGGGCTTACAATATCAATTTCTCTCAAGTTTGCCCAAACTTGAGGTTTACAAATATCATGAGAGAAAACAAGTTTCTAATTCAAACTCATTCACATTAATTGAGAGATAACCAAATAAATAGAGGTCAGAGATCACCGGATATGGAGATTTCACCAAAATAAGGATGAAAGAAAAACGACTTTGGAGAAGCTTTAAAAACCTTCTTTCTTTTGTTCCTCTCTTTTCTCCTCTCTTCTTCTTTCTCTTCTCTTTCTCCTCTCAGTCAAACCCCTTTTTCTTCTCGCTCACGGCACTGTTTTTCGCTCACGGCGAAAAACCCTTTCTGTTTCTCTCGCGCACTATTTCTCTCTCGCACTGGTTCCTCTTTTTGTTTTTCCAGCTCTCTGTTTCTATCGCTATGCAGAAAAACCCCTTTCGTTTCTTTTTCTTTATCTCTTTCACATGAAAGAGATTAGTGGTGGGGCCCACTCAAGGGCTGGACCCCTCCTACTAAAAATAACAATCTCCCCCTCCAGACCATGAGGAGGGCTCACCACAATCTTCCATACCGGCTAGACTAGTGCACAACTCATGTTTTTCCTTAGTCACCACTTTTGTCATCATATCTGATGGGTTTTTATCAGTATGGATCTTCTCAAGTGATAACATATCATTTTCCAACACATCTCTAATCCAGTGATACCTCAAATCAATGTGTTTTGTCCTACTATGAAAAGTAGCATTCTTACTCAAGTCCAAAGCACTTTGACTATCACAATGAATTGCATACCTCTTTTGTTTGAAGCCTATCTCACCCATCAACCTCTTCAACCACAACATTTCTTTACTAGCTTCAGTTGCTGCAATGTATTCAGCCTCTGTTGTAGAGAGAGCAATGCATTTTTGAAGTTTAGATTGCCAAGAGATGGCTCCCCCTGCAAAAGTAAACAAGTAACCTGACGTAGATTTTCTCCCATCTATGTCACCTGCCCAATCTGCATCTGTAACACCTTCTAATATAGGTTTTGAACCACCAAAACACAAACACAATTTGCTAGACCCTTTGAGGTACCTGAGAATCCACTTAACAGCAACCCAATGTTCTTTCCCTGGATTTGCAAGAAATCTACTCACAACACCAACTGCAAAAGCAATGTCTGGTCTAGTACATACCATAGCATACATTAAACTTCCTACTGCTGAGGAGTAGGGAATCTTCTCCATGACTTCCTTTTCCTTCTCAATTGAAGTACACTGTTGGGAGTTTAATTTGAAATGATTTGCAAGTGGTGTACTTACCGGTTTTGCATCTTTCATGTTGAACCTCTCAAGAATCTTCTCAATGTACTTATGTTGTGACAACCAAATTTTTTTCTTCTTTCTATCACGAGAAATCCTCATGCCCAAAATTTGTTTGGCTGCACCTAAGTCCTTCATATCAAAGGACTTGCTGAGATCCTTTTTCAACCTGTCAATCGAATTCATATCTTGCCCAACAATTAGCATATCATCAACATACAACAAAAGAATTATAAAACAACCATTTGGGAACCTTTTACAGTAAACACAATGGTCTGTAGAGGTCCTCTTGTAGCTTTGACCCATCATAAAGGAGTCAAACTTTTTATACCACTGTCTTGGGGCTTGTTTCAACCCATAGAGACTCTTTTTCAACTTACAAACCATATGTTCTTTCCCTTTTTCTTTGAACCCTTCTGGTTGTTCCATATATATCTCCTCTTCTAAGTCACCATGGAGAAATGCTGTTTTGACATCCATTTGTTGAATTTTTAAGTCTAGGCTAGCAGCTAGACTAAGAATCAGTCTAATTGATGGCATCTTCACTAAAGGTGAAAAAAATTCTTCAAAATCAATTCCTTTCTTTTGGCTAAAACCTTTTACAACCAATCTTGCTTTGTACTTGACATTATTATTCCCTTCTTGTTTCAGTTTGTAAACCCATTTGTTTTTCAAGGTCTTCTTACCCTTCGGCAGTGTCACCAACTCAAAGGTGTGGTTCTTATGCAAAGAGTTTATCTCCTCTTTCATAGCTTTCAACCACATATTCTTGTTCTTATCTTTCAGAGCTTCTTGAAAATTTTCAGATTCACCTGCATCAGTAAGAGTAATAAACTCATTAGAAGGATATTTCTGAGAAGGAATTCTACCTCTTTGAGATCTTCTTAATTCAAGTTCAGCCACTGGTTGTTCAATAGGAGTTTCTTCTTCTTCAACTTCTTGAGAGGGTTCATTTAGTTGCTCCCCCAATTCAACATCATTAAGAGTCACATCTTCATGGAAAACATAATCCTCTTCATGAGATTCTACACTTTCTTCAATAATTGGTGTAGGAAGGGACATAGGAGGCAAGAATGAGGTAATATCTGGAGTACTTTGACTTTTCTCAACTTTTTCAAGGTCTTCAATGATTTTGTCTTCATGAAAGACCACATCTCTACTTCTATGCAACTTCCTATTCTTAGGATCCCATAATCTGTATCCGAATTCATCATCTCCATATCCAACAAATACACATGGAATAGATTTCACATCGAGCTTTGACCTGTTTTCTTTGGGTACATGCATAAAAGCTTTACAACCAAATACATGCAAATGGGAATAAGAGATGTCTTTTCCTTTCCATACTCTCTGAGGAATATCCTCTCCCAAAGGGTAAGAGGGTGACAAATTTATTAAATAAACTGCAGTCCTCACACCTTCCCCCCAATAGGATTTAGGTAATTTAGCTGTAGAAAGCATACACCTTACTCGTTCCACAATGGTACGATTCATCCTTTCAGCTACACCATTGTGTTGAGGGGTCATTGGAACTGTCAACTCATGCCTAATTCCATGTTTTGAACAATAATCTTTAAATGCTCTAGAAGTATATTCACCTCCATTATCACTACGTAAGCATTTAAGTTGTTTACTTGTCTCCCTTTCAACCATGGCATGAAACCTTTGAAATATATAAAAAACTTCCCATTTGAATTTCATAGTGTAGACCCAAATCTTCCTGGAAGCATCATCTATAAAAGTAACAAAATACTCTGCACCACCAAGAGACTTAACATCCATGGAGCATACATCAGAATAGACAAGATCAAGAATCTTTGTATCTTTCTTGTGAGCATTTCTAGGAAAGGTAAGTCTATGTTGTTTACCAAATAAACAATCATCACAAGGAGAAATTTTCATACCTTTAGGTAAAAGGTCCTTCTTTGCTAGAATCTCTAACCCTTTCTCACTCATATGTCCAAGTCTCTTATGCCATAAATTTGATGAGTTTGCTTCTAGGGTTGTAGTCAAGCCTTCATTAATGACTTCTACTTCAGTTTTGTAAAGAGTACATGACTTGATTCCTTTTGCTAGTATAAGTGATCCCTTGCAAAGCTTCCACTTGCCATTAACAAAACGACTCTCAAATCCCTCTTCATCTAATATACCTGCAGAAATTATGTTAAAGCGAAGATCTGGGACATACCTTACATCTCGAAGAATCATCTTGCACCCGAGGTTAGTTTTGACGACTATGTCCCCCTTTCCTTTAACTTTCGAAAAACCTGTGTTTCCCATTTTCACTGTTCCATAATCACCTGACTGAAACATAGAAAAATACTCTACATGAGGAGTAGCATGGAAGGAAGCACCACTATCAACAATCCAACTTGTTTCAAAATCACTTGCTAAAAGAGAATCTACATCATAAGTCATAATGGCAACTTCATTATCCAACACTATTGTGTTTTCATCTTTTTCATTCTCTTTTTCTTTGGCACTATATTTTCCTTCCCTTTGTGCTTTCTTGAGAAACCGACACTCACTCTTGATATGTCCCTTCTTATGGCAATAGTAGCACTCAAGATTCCTTCTTGACTTTGACTTTCCTCTAGATTTTCCTCTCTCTTGAGGTTTTTTACTTTTACTTCTACCTCTCTTTTCAAACACCAATGCTTGAGAGTGGGAATAACCTAGTGATTTTCTTTTTGTCTCTTCATTCAACAAGCTGCTAGTGACAAGACTCATACTCACAATTCCATCCGGAGCGGAGTTGCTCAAAGACACCACTAAGGTTTCCCAACTATCCGGTAGATAACTCAATAATAGAAGGGCTTGGAGCTAATCATCAAGAACCATCTTCATGACTGTCAATTGATTTACAATGCTCTTTATCTCATTGAGATGTTGTGCAATAGAACTATTGTCATTGTACTTCAAATTCACAAGCTTCCTTATGAGGAAAGCTTTATTTCCAGCTGTCTTTCTCTCATATAAATCCTCTAATTTTTTCCATAATGATTTAGCTGAAGTTTCACTTGAGACATGGTGAAAAATACTATCATCCACCCACTGTCGGAATGTCCAACTGCTTTTCTATCAAGTTTCTTCCATTCTTCATCTGAAATATTTTCAGGTTTTTCCCCTTCAATGGGTGCATACAAGTCTTTGCAATACAAATAGTCTTCCATTTTTGCTTTCCATATTATCCAATTTTCTCCATTCAAACCAACCATTCTATTAGCTGCATTTGAACTCTCCATTGGATAAAAAAAACCCCAAATAACCAAAAGCTCTGATACCACTTGTTATGGGAAGCACCACAAAGCAAATTCACAAACTACCAAATGCTCTTAATGGAAGCTCTAACAACCAAGCTCAATCATACAACCAAAACACGAGATTTACATGGAAAAAACCCTTCAGTGTGAAGGGAAAAAACCACGGGGCAAATCCGAATAATCTTCCACTATTAAATATGGGCTTACAATATCAATTTCTCTCAAGTTTGCCCAAACTTGAGGTTTACAAATATCATGAGAGAAAACAAGTTTCTAATTCAAACTCATTCACACTAATTGAGAGATAACCAAATAAATAGAGGTTAGAGATCACCGGATATAGAGATTTCACCAAAATAAGGATGAAAGAAAAACGACTTTGGAGAAGCTTCAAAAACCTTCTTTCTTTTCTTCCTCTATTTTCTCCTCTCTTCTTCTTTCTCTTCTCTTTCTCCTCTCGGTCGAACCCCTTTTTCTTCTCGCTGACAGCACTGTTTTTCGCTCACGGCGAAAAACCCTTTCTGTTTCTCTCGCACACTGTTTCTCTCTTTCGTTTCTTTTTCTTTATCTCTTTCACACGAAAGAGATTAGTGGTGGGGCCCACTCATGGGCTGGACCCCACCTACTAAAAATAACAATATACATTGGCGAGTGAATTCAGTGCATGCTCAGCGCTCGATGCTTTCCCATTGATGCCCCTCGAGTAGCAACCAGGCGAGCCTATAAATACAGGCTACTACCCTTCAAAGCTTGTGAAGCCTGTAGTTTCCATCACATCTGCTAAGAGTTATCTGAACTTCAGTTCAAGACGATGAGCAAGGGGTCGCACTACAGTGCTCTGCCAATGGTAAGCAGTTGTAGAAACTTTTTTTTTTTTTTTTTCAGAAACAGGATATGATCCGGAGTAGATGTTGTGGACGTTTACAGGAAAACTATCACAGAATTGTCAAAGAAGGAAAGGTGAAGTCGCTCTTAATCTCTCCAATGGCCCTGAACATTGTCTGGGGAAATGACAGGCGTTACTGGAAATGGACTCCCCCCCGTAACCAAGAAGGCCCCAAGTCAGTAATCTCAGCTTCTTTGATTCTCACTCTCACCTATGCAGCTTATAAACACTAACCCCATTCCATATCGTCTCTATTCAGGCCTCAGGACGCAGCAGAGCTACTGCAAGTGAACTGGTTCCAAGTAACGGGGAGAGTGGACTGCTCCAAGATCAGTAACTTCTTCGACTTCCCGCGTTCAAAGACATATGAGATCTTCCAGGTGGTGAAGTTCAATATAGACGCATTCGGTTGGCACAAGGTTCCGATCAAATTCAAGGTGGTCTCGGATGGGCGCTGCAGGCAGAGAGCTGAGAAGTTGGAGGCATATAGAAGGAATAACAATCAATGGCATGAGATCAAAGGAGGGGAGTTCACTGTTGTTCATGGCAGAAAAGGGTTAGTCGATATTGGTATGTTTGAAACGGAAAGTGACTGGTGGAAGGGCGGCATGGTCCTTTCAGCGGTGAAAATTAAGGCCAAAGCTTAGGTTTATTCCAGCTTTTGTAGTTTCTGTAGTCTGTTCAACAAGAGCTGTGTGGAGGAGTGAATCTCCTGCTTGGAGTAACAAATTTAACTAATCGGGGAGCTTTGAAATAAGGATTCATTTCCACTGGCTGGTTGCCTTTTTTGTGGTTTTGTAGTCTGACTTGAACTGGGTTGATAAGAGCATCTGCTGAATAAGAGCTTAAACATGGAAGTTTATAGTTATTTGCTCTTGCTCCCACTGATTTCTATTCTAATTTATTATGTCCTGAATCATAAAGCCCAAAAGGTCATAGAGCTCATACAATAGCAAACAAAACTTTCCAACTTGTACCCACAATTTTACAACTCACAATTTTGGGTTGGGGACGGTCTTGCCTATTCTAGGTTTGATCCAATTGCAAGGATTAATTGTTTACAATGTAGTTCAATATAAATTGTTTCTCACGGAGAAAAAGAGAGGACTCATTACGAAGAAACATGAGGAAGAAAAGGTGATGGACCCCTTGTTCTAATCCTTCCCTTGAAGTTCAATTTATAGATTAATATAAATACATTATTATAATTATGCCCCAAAAACTTGATCTAATTACATCAATGTCATCTCTATGAGATAACTCTTTATTTACCACCCTGTTATCACTGTATGGACTTTTGGGCCTTGGGCCCATATTCCACATATCTTGGATGTATGGGCCTTCCTTGGTCGTATGGGCTTGGGCCCATCTTCTAACACTCCCCCACAAGCTGGGAGTGAGAGAACATCATGAACACCCAACTTATTGCAAATGATGTATAGTATCTTCCCGTATAAAATGACAGTCCACCTCAAGCTGGTGGTCTCTTTCTAGAATCCCAATTGGCATAATATAAGTGAGAGTAAAATCATTCCTAGCTGAAAAATATCGCTCCATACTCCAATCAAATAACTCATGGTAGATGTTGGGCACACTCCTATCTTCTGTAGGTAGTGGGTCTATAGGCATTGTTTAGAAATGTAATAAAACTCTTCCATCACCGTGTCCTTCCACATGACATCGACTCTCAAATGGTAGGAGTAATAAATGCCAATTAAGGGAGGTAACGGTTAATTACCAGAAAGATAATATTTTGGGGCTACCATGTGCTTTATTCTGCATCAGAATAACCAGTGCTGATAATAATTAACAACTGAGAAGTCCTTTAATAATAATGTCTCAACCAAAGAGACACAATAGCAGATATTCTGTCTTATGAGTAATACAATACTCAATACTCCATACCTACAAACTATAAACATGATCATTCAAAGACAAGGATTCAACCATTGAAACATGCTGTTTTACTGCTCTCTCTCTCTCTCTCTCTCTATCCCTCTCTCTCTCTCTCTCTCTCTCTCTATCCCTCTCCCTCTCCATGCCATATATTATTTAACTCCATCTTCCATTTCTGATCTTGCATTACTATTCTAATAAGATATAACGTAGTACTTGAAGTACATGCAATTGCTAAACAACAAGAGGGGCACACTGCTTTGCTAAATTAAACTACTAGTACATCTTAAACTCTTATGACAAGCTTGGTTCGAGTCAGGTGGTGAAGTACAAGGACATCTTAGATATGATCATAAGCACCTGACAGTGAAATTTTTGTTGCATGAACTTGTATATCCTTAGTTAATCAGTGAACTCATTGAAGTCTTTGGCCGGATTACTGCTCCTTTAATTATAAGCCCTCTCTTCCACTGTCCTCCATATTCAAACAAAGAGAATTGCACCTCTCCTGTACCGTTGTTTGTCCTGCTGAAGTCTCCCACATGAAGTTCTATCCATTGTCCTCTGAGCTTTTCCACTAACTTCTCCCGGTGCTCTTGTGTCTGTCCTAGTGGATTTACAAGTTTGAGATTTACTGGAACATTCCACCCATATGCAGGATCCTTGAGCATCACCTCAAACACAATCTCATATACAAGTCCAGATGATAGCTTTGACATGTCAAACTTGCCATGCACCTCCAGCCAGCATACGTTCAACAGGTGAGCCACTTCTATGTGTGTGTTGCTGCAAAATAGCAAGTTCAAAAGCGAGAAATGTTCACCAAAGTATGCCAGCCAAGACCAAAAATCTTCTATATATTATTTTTACCTTGCTGGTTCTTTCCATGATAGCCAAGACCAATAACGTGGATCTCCACTCCAAGTGATTGAAAGATCTCTTGCCGAGATTATGTGGCTCTTGGGGCCTGGCTTCTTCTCTTCCTTCTGAACCTGCATGGGAGCATAAATATATCTGGATTTCAGAATCTCCTTTTGTGGTATTACAAATCCTTTTTCCTCTTGTTTTGTGTATGATTATTGTATGTTTCTACAAGTGTAGGACTAGATTTGAGTTTGATTTAAACTTGCCTCTTTCTTCTGAGTATGATCAGGGGGATTGCCAACAGGTTGCTTGTTGTTAGAAGTGTTGATCTCCTTCGCTGATGTAACTTCGGCATTAGGAGGAAGCTTCCTTGCTTCTTCCAGCTGGGGTCCTTCCAGGCCAGGAGGAGGCTTCCTAGTGTCTTCCACCTGTGGCCTAACTTCACTGGCGATTGGGTGATTCTTAGGCTCTTCAACTTGTTGCTGAGCTACTCCTGTCACAGAAGGTCGGTTCCCCATTTTCTATCTTCCTCAACCTTACCTGAAAATTTTCCCTCTGCAGAGGCAAGACCGGGAGATTGAGCAAGATTTCCTTCTCCACTCTTTCTTGACAGTTTTATACTCTCCAAAACTTGAACAAGTTTTCCTTGTAAGTTATTGCTCTGGTGAACCCATTTCCTCTTCTTTTTGACTATTTTCTCTGGGGACCCAATCAGGATAGCATGAGAACATTTCCGTAGTTATTCCCTTCATCTTTATTCCTTTGAAAAGCAGAAGCATCTTTCTGTACATCATCGCTGATCAGAGAGCCGGAAAATCCAAGTGTCTGAGTTGCAGATGGCTTTGCATCTGGCTTTGCATCGGTTGATTCAGAGACCGCTCGATTAGAATATTGCTAGTCCATAAAATCAGCGAGAGGCATCTGGTGCGCTTTTGGGAATAGAGAGAACAAAAAAAAAAAAAAAGCTACCGCTGGAATTCTTCATATTTAAAGAGACATGAATAATCCATAATGATTACAACTTATAAAGGGGAAAAAATAATTAAATCATTTATTACAAAAATTAGAGAAAATGAGTATCCTAAATGAAATAAGGCTTCAGTTCTTATTCTTCATATTGCTAGTATATCTAACTTTCAGCTTACTATTACAATCGATAAAACCCCCAATAAACATCTAAAAACTCCCATTAACGTCGAATCTAAAATTCTAAATTCAGTTTGGAAATCCATCAACCTTGGATCATCGTTTCAGGGTTCTGGGGAATGAAGAATAGTTGAATTTCTTTCAAGAATAGTGCCAGATTCTTCAAGGATGAAGAGGAAAGGGCTCGAAATTCTTCAGGTATGTTGTTGATTGTGGTATGACACTTAGTTTCAGAGATGGACGTGTAGGTATGTTGTTGATTGTGGTATGACACTTAGTGTCAGAGATGGATGTGGAGGAATTCCAAGAGGAGGATCTCATATAACACTGACATTCCAAGCTCTCTCTCTCTCTCTCTCTCTCTCTCTCTCTCTCTCACACACACACACACACACAATCTAAGCTAGAAATGTCAGTATTTAAAGATAACAACATAATAAAATATCACATAAAATGATGATCAAGACGTGAGGGCTCACATGAGAGCCCGACTACAACCTTCCAAAAGCAGTTAATATGAGTTTCTTTTTCACATTTTTAGATTTGAGCATCTCAATCCTACTTTCATTCTTCTTGTACTTCACTGGATCGCTTCGTCTTTGACCAATTGGTTTCCCTTTCTAGTCTTTGCCAGCCAAACCGACGGAAAGAGCATGAATTCACCGAAACAAAACGTGCAAATTGTTCCCGTTCCTGTAATTTGCCTTACGAGAGGTAATAAACATGGGCGAGTAAATTCCGTGCACGCTCCTCACTCGACGCTTTGCCATTGATGCCCCTCGAGTAGCAACCAGGCGAGCCTATAAATACAGGCTACTACCCTTCAAAGCTTGTGAGGCCTGTAGTTTCCATCACATCTGCGAAGAGTTATCTGAACTTCAGTTCAAGACGATGAGCAAGGGGTCGCACTACAGTGCTCTGCCAATGGTAAGCAGTTGTAGAAACTTTTGTTTTCTCTTTCAGAAACAGGATATGTTCCGGAGTAGATGTTGTGGACGTGTACAGGAAAACTATCACAGAATTGTCAAAGAAGGAAAGGTGGAGTCGCTCTTAATCTCTCCAAGGGCCCTGAACATTGTCTGGGGAAATGACAGGCGTTACTGGAAATGGACTCCCCCCCCCGTAACCAAGAAGGCCCCAAGTCAGTAATCTCAGCTTCTTTGATTCTCACTCTCACCTATGCAGCTTATAAACACTGACCCCATTCCATATCGTCTCTATTCAGGCCTCAGGAAGCAGCAGAGCTACTGCAAGTGAACTGGTTCCAAGTAACGGGGAGAGTGGACTGCTCCAAGATCAGTAACTTCTTCGACTTCCCGCGTTCAAAGACATATGAGATCTTCCAGGTGGTGAAGTTCAATATAGACGCATTCGGTTGGCACAAGGTTCCGATCAAATTCAAGGTGGTCTCGGATGGGCGCTGCAGGCAGAGAGCTGAGAAGTTGGAGGCATATAGAAGGAATAACAATCAATGGCATGAGATCAAAGGAGGGGAGTTCACTGTTGTTCATGGCAGAAAAGGGTTAGTCGATATTGGTATGTTTGAAACGGAAAGTGACTGGTGGAAGGGCGGCATGGTCCTTTCAGCGGTGAAAATTAAGGCCAAAGCTTAGGCCTATTCCAGCTTTTGTAGAATGTGATGTCATAGCCACATTATGTCCTGAACCATAAAGTCCAAAATTTCTTCTAGGTCGATAATAGTAAATATGGGGATAATTCTTAATAAACTATTGTCATTTATTTAAATATAAAATAAGTCCAACAACAAATTTGAATGGGTTGAAGGATGTCAATAAATTTGTGGCCTATTCTCAATTGTTTCCTTTTTGTAGATTTGGATTTCTTGAGTTTGTAATACTTCCCAAATTTGACAAATGTCTCCTAATTATTGGTCTAATACTCTTTGCTCTCCTTTAGATAGCTATGTAGCATTTTTGAAGAGGTCCTTAATTGTAATATACATGGTTTAACTTGAACCTTCTCGAAGAAGGCCAGAGAAGTTTCTTATTCTAAAATTAGTGGTTCAAATACAAAAGTTACTGATGATGTCATTTAGATTGTTTTGCATCGCAAAAATTCTTTACAGGAAAATTTTGGAAGCAAATCCATTTGATTGGCAAGAGATCATCAGAACGGCCCATAGAAAAAAATGGGAAAACAAGTAGTTCACATAAAAAAAAAAAACGTAGTGGTAGCATATGACAAAGGATTCGAATATGGAAAACGATACTTTTTGCAATTCAAAAGGAGTCAACCCCTTTGCCTAGGAATTAACTCCTTTGCCATGACAAAAGAGGAAATGAAGTCGATTATAGAAAATATTGAGTTTGTAAATTAAAAAGGAGTCGACCCCTTTGCATAGAAATTAAAACCCTTTATCAAACTCTTTTATTGGAGTCAACTCCTTTGTGCACAAAGTCAAATATGCAATCCTTCATGTTCTAATCCAAGAGCTGTAGGTCTCCAAAATTTACCAATGACCTACAATTGTGTTCATAGAAAAAATAGAATTTCAAGTATTTTTTTTTTTAAAAAATTGGACCTATTTTGACTTAGTTTTGCTAAATGAAAAAAAAATGTTACTTTCTAGCTCTAAGACTAGTTTTTTTGTACATTAGAGGGGCTTTTTATGTAACCAAACTTATCCCAAATACTAAGAACTCTTGGCCACTTTCTAAGTCTCTCAAGCCCTCACACACGTTTTTTAGAATTCATGTCACCTCCAAGACTCCAAAGGAAGTCAAATGTGAAGATTTCTCTTTGAGTTAAGTATCTCTAAGCTTATACTTAAAATCTTTATTTACTTATATTCTCTTTCGCAAGAATTTTTGTCCTTGTAATTTGAAATTTGATAATCACTGTAGCATTTGAATTTGAAGAGGCTATTGCGTAGTTTTATCATTTGGGAGGAAAATTTGAAAAAAGTCCAAGTTTTTACACTATTGCATTTTGAGACAGTTCATTGAAGTTAATATTACTAGCTTGTGGGCTATATTTTGAAATCATAGATTCAATTAAGTTGATTTTTGTATTTCCCCCAATTCGAAAAACCAATTCCGAGATTTGCCTTGAGCTTATATTTTTAAATTAGGTCATTAAGAACTATATAAGCTACTAATTATTTTGAGTAGATACTTAGGATTGATGTACCTATTTGTTTATACTTTGCTTGTAACATTTACTTATTAAGAGGCATTTGTATTGGGCAATATAGTGAGCAAATAACCCATGTAAATTGGGTCAAGCCTAGGGTTGGCAAGACCATTTCATTGGGTGAAGTTGAGTGTGGCTGAAGAAAAAAAGGTATGGGGCCCTGTTGTTGTCGTGTGACGTACGTCCTTGTGTAGGCAAGTGGTGTCGAAAATCCCTAGTGAGTTGTGATAAATCCCAATTGTGGGTCTAGGCTAGTGTACCCTAATCAATTGCTACAAAATTTCCTTTAGGTTTAGGTTGTGTACCTAGTGTGCTATCGTAAATCTATGTGAGAGTGTACATTGTTAATTGGTTGTATGGTCAATTGAGTGGTGTATTTAGTACTTGTATGGGCAACACTATAAGAGATAACTTGATGTAAGTTCCACTTGGCAATTCTAACATAGTAGAACTGCAAGGTGCAAAACGCCTTAGGAGTGGACTAGCAATCCAATATAGGGTTGTGAACTACTATAAAATTTCTTTTGTGCTTAGTGTTAACTTAAATGTTTGAGCAAACAAATTTTATTTTTAAAATAACTTTAAATATAAATAGAAATTAATATTGTTAACACACTCAAAATTAAAAGATTAAAAAAAGGGTAAAATATTAGTATGAAAGTTAATAAACTTATTCACCCGCTACTAGGTTTGTTCCTCCCAACATGTGAGGCTTTGTATTGCTCATCATATCTTAACAAAAAAAAATTGTTCTAAGATAAACATCAAACTTATTGAGTAGAATTATGTATAGAGATTTTATGTAAAAGAAATTTATCTAGTCACAAAAACAGTTAAATAGCTTTTTCATGTGCCACTAATAGAACCTCTTGGTGAAGGTCCTGTCATTTTCCTAAAATTACAAGGAAGAATTGAAAAAGAGAGGTTAAGGGGTTGGTATAAGAGTGAAGGGAAAAAGGGAGAAGTAAAGTAGAGCAAGAGGGAGATAGAAAGAGAGGTAGAACAAAAGAGAGAAGAAGAGAGGAGAGGTGTTTGGCACGATTTGAGAGAGAGAGGGGGGGAGAAGAGGATGGAGGGAGAGTAATCTAAAATAAATTCTTCATCTTTGGATGATTTGTTCCTAGTTTTTCCTTTACATCTATTGGGAAACTCCTACTTCAATTAGGATTTTCATATACATCAATCAAGGAAAAAAAATACATAAATCAAGAAGAAGATTATATAATTCAATTAAAATTTTAAATCAAATAAAAATCACATCTCTCAAGAATTTAACAAGAATAGGAAGATAAATATTGCTTTGACCAGCTTCTTGGAATTCCAGAAGTACTCTTGAGTTGGTTCTACATGAAAGGTAGGAGCAAATTCCATTTTTTCTCCTAAGGTCATTCCCCATTGATTTTTTTTGCTTTTGGCACCACCTTCACCTAGTCGGTGCCTCCTCCACTTACTATCTTGTGCTTCTTTGCATCTTCTTTTTCTTCTCATTTTAGAGTTCTTTGAGGGTTATTTGAAATATCCACCTATTTCTTTTCAAGACACACCAATAAGCACAACTTCATTTCTTTTATCCTAAAAGAAATAAGTCACACCCTCCCTTTAACATAATAGAAATGTGTAGGGCCTTCCCCCCTCCCTTCCTATGACAATGTCCCATTTTTGTAGCATTAAGGTAAGGAGGTAGTGACTTGCCCTGTTTTTTTTTTTTTTTTTGTAGGCCAACTTATAGTAGCATTTCCTCACTTTGATAAACAACAAGGCATTAGGCTCACTAGCCTAGATCCATAAAGGGATTTTCAACGACGCTATAACATGATCTATTTCATGTTTATTTAAAAAAAAAATTGTTGAATCAAGTTTTGTTTTAATTTATTTTTAATCTTTCATTTTAATTTTGTATAGATATATTATTTTACTTATTTGATTTATATGATTTTAGTATATTTTACTTATTTATTCTATTTATTTTATATTTTAATGTATGTTTTGTTTAATATATTTTATGTTTACCTTTTCTTTATTTTTATGTCCAATATTTTTTATTTTCTCTAATTTTTAATGTAATATTTTATTTTAGTTTCCCTAACAAGATGTGTTTTCACTTTTGTGCCCATATTTCTTTTTTCCCCTCCAAAACTTTAAAAAAAATTAATAGTTAATGTTGACTAGAATTATAATGTTAAACATAAAATAGTACAATAATAATGTTAAATAGAAATAATAATGTTAATTGTACAATAAACTAATTAAATTGGACCAACTATTTGATAATTCTATATAAGTAATATTTAAACAACTAATCCAATAATATTTACTAGATAAATACAAAAAACCATGTAATGAATCCATCTTGGATTAGATTAAGAGTTGTACATGACTATAGATATGGTCCTAATGATGCTGATTTTTTATGTAATTTCTTGAAATAAATACCTTAAGAGTCCTATCCTACTTCTTGTAAATCCAAGCATTGGCTTTAGAAAAGAGTTCTTACATGTGGTTCAATTTATGAAACAAAAAAGCTTCATGAACATTAAATTTTGAATGATTCATGAAAATGCCCCAAAAGCCGCCTGATGATTCTAAACAAGTTACTTGATTCTTTGAACAAAGTGTCTATAAATTTGACTAAGTACAAACCCAACTCAGCTTTAGGAAGAGTGCAATGTCTTGACTCACAATGTTTCAAATGAGGATTCGGATTCAGATTTTGTTAAATTGAACACCAACTCTTTAAAGATTCCATTGACGTTTTTTACTGTAACAAAGAAAGATTCATTTCCTGAATACTCCTAAATCATATCTTCAAAAGCAGTTAATATGAGTTTCTTTTTCACATTTTTAGATTTGAGCATCTCATTCCTACTTTCACTGTTCATGTACTGTCCAGTTATTCTTCATCTATTGTGTGCAGTTATACTTCACTGATACAAAACGTGCAAATTGTTCCCGTTCCTGTAATTTGCCTTACGAGAGGTAATAAACATGGGCGAGTAAATTCCGTGCATGCTCCTCGCTCGACGCTTTGCCATTGATGCCCCTCGAGTACCAACCAGGCGAGCCTATAAATACAGGCTACTACTCCTCAAAGCTTGTGAGGCCAGTAGTTTCCATCACATCTGTGAAGAGTTATCTGAACTTCAGTTCAAGACGATGAGCAAGGGGTCGCACTACAGTGCTCTGCCAATGGTAAGCAGTTGTAGAAACTTTTGTATTTTTTTTCAGAAACAGGATATGATCCGGAGTAGATGTTGTGGACGTGTACAGGAAAACTATCACAGAATTGTCAAAGAAGGAAAGGTAGGGTCGCTCTTAATCTCTCCAAGGGCCCTGAACATTGTCTGGGGAAATGACAGGCGTTACTGGAAATGGACTCCCCTCCGTAACCAAGAAGGCCCCAAGTCAGTAATCTCAGCTTCTTTAATTCTCACTCTCACCTATGCAGCTTATAAACACTAACCCCATTCCATATCGTCTCTCTTCAGGCCTCAGGACGCAGCAGAGCTCCTGCAAGTGATCGAATAATGTTGCCAGGCCATTTGAAAGATATATTTTCCAGCATAAGGTCAAACCATGGCTGGTTGAATGGATATGCAATCGAAAATCTCTTTTGAGTTGTAAGTCATACTTAATGCACATCATTCTTAAGTGTTTGTTATCATCCAAATATCTCAATGGGGATCTTGAGACAAACTTGAGACCCCCTTCCTCATCTGCCGACCTCTAGTCGTGAGCAATGGGAGGCAGGAGCCCCTTCCCCATCTGTGCAAAGTGTTTCAGAGAGGTAGACTCCACCCTTAGAAACTTGATCCTATATTTTAAGATCGGAGACAAGAGTAATTTACTTTTTGGGGGAATAGGAATTACTCTGCTCAAATGAATAAAGTAACAAAAATGGATATTTGGGTCAAACTGTCAAGTCTATACTTGATTTTATGAAATCATAACAACAAATTTCCAATCTGAACAATACAAACTAATCGTAGAATAACTGACAAGGAAGACTTTATCTTCTATCACAGCAAACAAGTTCTCCAAACCGATTCTCATCAACACAGATCATGAGACACTATATAACTACGCCAAAGCAACAAGGCAGAAACTCCTACAGGCTTCACCTTCGCATCCTCATCGCAACCAGAAAGTCTAGGCTTTGGGCCTTATTTTCACTCCTGCAAGGACCATGCTGCCCTTCCACCAGTCACTCTCTGTTTCGTACATGCCAAAATCAACGACCCCTTTTTTATGAAAGGTAACAGTGAACTCCCCACCACTGATCTCATGCCACTGATTGCCTTTCTTTCTGTATGGCTCCAGCTTCTCACTTCTCTGCTTCAGTTGTCCACCTGAGGCCACCTTGAATTTAATGGGAGTCGTTTGCCAACCGAATGCGTCCACATTAAAGTTCACCACCCAAAGGATTTCGTATGTCTTTGATCGTATGCCTCTGAAAAATTCAGGGACCTCGGAGCTGTCCAGTCTCCCTGTAACCTCGATCCAGTTAACTTGCTGAAGCTCTGCGCCAACTTCGGGCCTAAATGAATGCAAAATGAAATGCCTGTCAATGTTTGAGTTACTTCTAGTGAGCAATAGAGAAAATGAGAAAGAAGCTGAGATTACTGACTTGAAGCCTTGAGGTTCATCGAGTGCTCTCCATTGCCAGTAACGGCTGTCGTTTCCCCAGACAATGTTAAGGGCCTTCGCAGAGATGAAGAGGGTGTCCACCTTTCCTTCTTTCTTAATGTTGTAATACGCACCCTGCAACAACCCACAAAATCATTATCTGGGACTTATCTACCAACCTATTCTGTAAATAGTTTCTGCTTTAGTTGCAGATTAAATCATCCAGTGTGATGAATATTTCTTTCTCGAGACAATTTCTTGAAGGAAACCCAAATGGAAGCTGAAGAAAAAAAACTAGAAAAGCATGGAAAAAAATTAACTACTTTTACCATTGGGGGAGCGACGTAATGGGGTCCACTGCCTTCCTGAAGCTTACTCATTGTCTTCGACTGGGATGGATTTCTTTAACAGCAGAAGTATCACTGATTACAGACTTCTCAAAGCTAATGAAGGTTATGAAAATTACGCATATGATAAGCTTCCAAAGGCGGGATGCATTTATATATACACGAGTCACGACTTACCGCCTTAGTGATAGTGGTAAGACTTACACGTCATGCGTAGCTTGTGCGCACTGAACTTACTTTTGATCATACGTGAACGATTGCAGATTCCATTTCAGTGTTTATACCCCTTTCGTAGCTCTGTGTGCTTTGGATTCTCAAAAGTCATGGAAGCTGGCAATTTTCTAGCGTCGGCTAGCCGCGTAATGGCAAGTTGACGATGCAGAAAAGAGGCTGTTGATGGCTTTCGGCAGTGGAGAATCTCTTCTTCTGAAACCGAAAGATGATGGCACAAAGTGCTGTGAACAAGACGAAGGTGGGGATTACGGAACAAAGGAATCAAAGAGGCCTGCACGTCTGCTTCGTCAGAAATGAATCCCCTTGATTGGAGACTAAAAGGCTTTAGAATGAGAGCAGTGAGATGCTGGAATCAGATTTTTGTCGTGGTGAGCTGCCATTAGTTGGATGAATCAAGATTATTCCTATTTGTTTTGATAAATCTTTAACAACCCTCTCCTCCCCTTGTTTCTGCCAGTTACATAGAAATATCAAATCATTTGAGAGATGGGTTACATGGGGCATATATGGTACATAGAAAAGACTCGGATCATTTGACTCAGATTGTCCATTCATGTGGAATTAAGACACGGCTCAGAAAATCTTAGGGTAGAAGCTCCATAAGTATAGTGTATGTGGGGAATATTCGTTTTTCTAATGGAGCTACTTTGCAGTGTTAATAGAGGAAAGTAATGTGCTATTTTCATTTAACAAAGGTTAAGAATAACTTTTTTGTAAGGGGTGGGACTCCAATTTTTTTAGTCAAATAAAGTTCTATGCTGTTACTAACTATAACAATCAATTTACATATTTTTTCACCAATTTCTAACATGAAAACAGTTCCATCTATTAGTTCAAATTGATTTTCAAGATGATTCATTCTCTTTGTGGAGTAAACCTATGAAGAGCTAGTTCAATTAAATGGAATATTGATTTCTTTATAGCAATTCAAGTACTTAAGCTTTTCATTGTTTGATTCTAGTGTTTAGGTATGAAGAGAAGAAGAAGATGAGAGAAAGAGGAGAAGAAGAAAGAGGGGCTTTGCTAAGAAGAAGCTTGAGTAGAGAAGGAGAATTAGGGCACCAAAAGAATTTGGCCACCATAACCATTGACTATTCCGATATTGATATCTTCCTCTAGAAAAATTAGATTGAGAATTAGTTTAATACGTAAGAAAATAGACATAAAGATATATCTTTTAAAATATAATCCTCCATATAAAGTCTCGTTCTTGATGGCACAAAATTCCTCGAAAGTTGAAGTTTTATGCTACAGCTTAAACCTCTTTTGCAGTCTGACCTTTGCAATTTCAAATATCGATTTATATATATTTTTTAAAAACTCTGATTACCAAAAAAAAAATTTTGAGTTGGAACAAAGACTCGTATATCTTTCCATTAATGTAAAATTTTCAATATGAAAAATTCAGTATAGAGGTGAAAACTCTAAGAAAATAACATGTACTACGACAAGAAAAAAAGAAAAAAGATAGAACATGAACCTAAATTACTAGATACGACAGATCAATAAAGGATCACATTATCTTTGTGGATTGACGAAGTCAACTCATATAACCCACTCTTATATCATGTTGAATTTCTAGAAAAGTGAAAAACTTCATCGACTTGATGTAATTTGAATACAATGAGCTTTTATTTATAATAGAAAAAATAAATAGAATCTAATTATAATTAAATTATCCTTATCCCAATTACACCCAAAGTTAAATACTAAAAAAAATTCTTAGAACTATTGAACAAATGAACATAAATAGAAGACTAACATAATTAAAACATTTTTAGCTGAAACTCTTCTGTGAGACTTCCTCCTATGAGACTCCTATAAGACTCCACCATATTAATTCTAGCTCTATGAGACTTCTTACTTACTATCAGAGTCATATAAGACTCTTTCATATATGCTCTTCAACAAGTATGATTTCTCCGCCAAGCAACGGTTGTTTCAGATATTAGATACCAAAAAACGCATCTTGCAATCTGCGTCTGATCTTTATTATTATTCCCTCTTTAATCTTTGTCGTTGTACTAGTTTATGATAGTGTTGAAATTGGTGAAAATCCTATATATTGATAAGGAGAAGAAAGAAAATTGTGTTTTACAATCGAGATAATGATTTCCCATTTATGGGTTTTAGTTTGATTTCTAGCGTCTTGCTTAAACTGCATTGTTTTGCATCCTGGATGGACAATTGGGAAGAAAAATTCAATAAATTTAACAAGATAAAGAAGCTATTTTTTTAACGCAATGAGCGACTTAAATAGTTTGAGCTATTTCTGGATGAGGCCCGAAACCCTGAGAATGGATCCATTGAGACTCTGAAAGACAAAGATGAAAAAGAAGTAACAAAGATTGTGAAAAAAGATTTCTTTGAATACCTTAACAAAGAAATATGATAGACGAAGTTATAAAATCCATAATAGACCGATGGCTTGAACATGATTAAGGTTAATAACATATAAAAACTAATAAAAAGTACAAACGAGCCACTTAGCTAGGTCACTTGATGTGCCAAGTTACCCCCACATAACCAAAAAAAAAAAAAAAAAATTCTCCCCATGTAGAGATATTAGATCTCCCCAAGTCATTTTAGCTCTAGCAAGGACTATGTCGCCCTTCCACCAATCACTCTCGTTCTCCAAAAAAAAAAAAATTAATTGTGGTGTTCTTCCTAGGCACAACAATGAACTCTCAGCCAGGGATGTTGATCCACTAATCATCCTTCATGTAATGCTTCAGAATTCCGTCTTTCCGATAGGGGCAACCTTCTGAAACTACTTTAAATTTGACAAGAACGGTGTGTCATCCAAATGCCTCCCTATGGAACTTGATCACCCTGAGAATCTCGTAAATCTTTTGTTCTGGCTGGTCGAAGTACTTGATCTTCAAGTAGTCGAGTTAACAGAAGACCTCCAAACAATTCACTTGGAGGAGCTCGGCCACACAATAGAACCTGCAAAAGAAGTTTAAAATTGATCACTGCCAATATGCAGTTAACAAAACTGTTGGAAAATAAACGATCGCTCTGATACCATTGTTGGAAAATAACGACACTCATTTTCTCGGTCTCTCTGTATCTATCGTCTCTATTACAACCTAAAATTTCAGAAATAGAAACAGAAGAAGAAGAAGGGATAAAAATTCTCTCTGTAAATCTATTCTATCTTATCTTATCATTTTACATAGCTTACATAGGTATTTATAGATAACAACGGTGAATAATCACCACATAAATCTCTATTACATGGCAAATTGATTGCCATAGCATTTTTTGGTTCTTCAAGCTTCTTTGCTAGTTCAACGACCTTATCTCTTGAAAAATCGACTTATCTCTTAATCTTGAAGTTTCCTTAAGTTGGGCTTGGATCATGGATCATGGATCATGGATCAAGTTTACAAACCAACACCCCCCCTTAAACTTGATCTTTAACTCCAAATAGATTCATTAATCTTGTGAAGTTTTTACTTCCTTTAGTGCTTTTCTTCCTAAGCTTGCAATATTCCTTGGAGTTGCTTGAATGTCATTTCTTCAAAATCTTTAGTTTCTTTAATCATCACGACGATGTGTGGAGTATCTGTTCACATCTTTTAACTTTTCATCATTTCTTTAAAGACAACTGCTACTCCGAACTAATTTTGGATGCCTTCATATGTAAGGATACGAACTCACATCTAGGGGAAGGACCTTCTTCACTTACTCGACTCATTCGTAAGAGGCTTGCAACTTCTTCTATGCCTCTCTAGCGGATGTTGCACTTGACACCATCATCTAATCTTTGATAGATGAGGTAGAGAGCTTTTTTTATCTCTCTTTCTTGAATCCTTCAAAGTTATCTTCTGCTCTTGTGTAAGAGCATCCTCTCATCCTCTCTTTCTAGCTTTTTAAAGCCTTTTTTTCAACGATGTCCCAGACATCGTGTGCTTCAAGAAGAGCCTTCATATTGATACTCCAGTTGTCGTAATTATTGTTGTTGAGTGTTAACACTTGGAGGGGTGTCTGCCATATTTCTCAATAAACAAAAATTTTGAAAAAATTTCAAGGTTTATACCATATCATATCGAAGCTCTTGACGATATGAATCCAACGCCTCCAAAATCACCTCAATCGGACGTCAAACGAGTTGTCACGTGCCATTAGAAGATTTTTGCTAGGAGGTGAGTCAACTCACCGAGTTGAACGGAACCAACCGGGTTAGAACTGGGTTGAGCGGAACCGGGTCGGGTTGAGCGAAATCGACCCATCGACTTCTTCCCCACAACGCTGTTTTTTTAATAGCACGGAATGAAAACAAAGCAACTTCAGCAGTGATAGCAACGACAGCTGGGGGGCGCATGGAGGTGTGGAACTGGTGACAGCAGTGGGAGGAAGAGGTTCGGGTACAACGACAACTGGATCGTCAACGGTGGCGGTGACAGAAAGGAAATCGTCTTCTCTTTGGTTTTTAGAACCAGAAACTACTGTTGTCGAAAAATGGAAGCTTCGTACAACGAAAGAAACTTCACTTGGCTCTGATACCATTGTTGGAAAATAAACGATCTCTTTAAGGCTCTGTCTCTCAATGTTTAACGTCTCTGTAAATTTCTGAATTTTCTCACAAAGACGGAAGAAGAAGAACAGGTTCTATGACTCTCTTTGTATTCTTATCTATCTTTTCTTATCGTTTTATATGGTTTACATAGGTATTTATACATGTAACGGGTAAATAATCACGACATAAACCTTTGTTACATGGCAAATTTTTTGCCATACACTTTGCTATTTATCTTGCTTCTTCTTCAAGCCTCTTGCTAGCACAACGAACTTACCGACTTAAGTTGCCAGGTTAACTGTTAAACACGAAGCTTCCTTGAGTTGGGCTTGCATTATGGATCATGGATCAAGTTTATGATCCAACACCCCTCCTTAAACTTAATCCTTAACTCCAAATAGATTCCTTAACCTTGTGAAGTCTTTGCTTCCTTTAGTGTTTTTCTTCATAAGTTTGCAATATTCCTTGGAGCTGCTTGAATGCCATTTCTTCAAAAAATTTAGTTTCTTTAATCATCACGACGACGTGCAGAGTATCTGCTCACATTTTCTAACTTTTCATCATTTCTTTAAAGACAGCTGCTACTCCGATCTAGTTTTGGATACCTTCATATGTAAGAATTCGAACTCACCTCTAAGAGAAGGACCTTCTTCACCTGATCGACTCCTTCGTAAGAGGTTTACAACTTCTTCTATGCCTCTCTGGCGGATGTTGCACTTGACATCATTATCTAATCTTTGATAGATGAGGTAGAGAACTTTTTTTATCTTTTTTGAATCCTTCAAAAGCTGTCTTCCAGTCTTGTGTAAGAGCATCCTCTCTTTCTGGCTTGCTAAAGCCTTTTTTTTAACAACGTCTCACTAACAACGTCTCAGACATCATGTGCTCCAAGACGGACCTTCATTATGATATTCTAATTGTCGTAACTATTATTGCTGAGGGTCAACACTTGGAGGGGTGCCTGGTATATTTCTCAATAAAGAAAACTTTGGAAATTTATTTCAAGGTTTATACCTTATCATTTCGAAGCTCTCAACGAGACGAATCCGCCGCCGCCAAAATCACCTTAATCAGACATTAGACGAGCTTCTACGAGCCACCAAAATATTGCTGAGTCAACTCACCGAGTTGAACCGAACCAACCGAGTTGGAGGTGGGTTGAACACGAGCCAGACGACTTGTCCGCTTGGAACCCACTTTACAGAATTCGGGTTTACAGGAAATTAGACGAGTCAACCGCAGAATCGACCAAGTTGATACCGGGTCGACCGCGGGAACCGTCGCTTTTAATGAATCCGGATCTGTGAATCGGGTCAAAGTCGGAAATTGGCTCGAGGAGAAACCCGAAAATCCAGGACCGAAAAAGTTGAACTAGAAAATCATAACCAAATACTGGGTCATCTTTTTCATTTTGCAAAAAAACCAAAGATGTCGTCGTCTCTATTTATGGAATTCCTTTCGCCGGAAAATCCTTCCACCGTAGGCGTCGTCTCGCCAAGAGCTTGGCAACAGAAGCTTCGTAGAACAATTTCAACTAGCTTTGATACCAATGTTGGAAATAAAACGATCTCTTTAAGGCTCTGTCTCTCTCTGCTTAACGTCTCTATAAGTTTTTGAATTTTCTCACAAAGACGGAAGAAGAAAAACAACTTCTATAACTCTCTCTGTATTCTTCTATCTTCTTCTTATTATTTTACATATCTTATACAAGTACAACGGTGAATAATCACCACATAAGCCTTTGTTACGTGACAAATTTTTTGCCATACATGTTGTTGTTTATCTTGTTTTTTATTCAAGCTTCTTGCCAGCACAACAAGCTTACAAACTTACGTTGTTAGCTCAACTGTTAATCATGAAGCTTCCTTAAGTTAGGTTTGGATCATGGATCATGGATCATGGATCGAGTTTATGATCCAACATATTCCTTGGAGTTGTTCGATCATCATTTCTTCCAAGTTTTTTTGGTTTCTTTCATCAAGAGAACCACACTAGCATGGAGCCCACAAACCCAAAATAGAAGGGCCATAGGCTTGCTCCTTAACCCAACAAGAGAAACCCTAGCTAAAGGATGATCTTATCACAAAAGATACCATCTGAGACTTTATTCTCTTGTTCTTTGACTACACACAACATAAACCTGTCCTTATCCTTCTGCTTTCACCGCCATTTTGTTACATTGAAGTTTTTTATACAAACCCTTCATTGAGGAATTTAGTCAAATAGGTTTGATAAACTCCTAAACATAAGCATATGTCACATTCTTCGAGTCGTCACAGTCGTTGAAACAAACATAAAATTCCCTCACACTGTTGGAAATAAATGGTGAGAAACTTCATGTCGTGGGTATCGACGCTTTTTAGTGAGGAAGATGAATTTACGCCAGTACTGTTCTTCTTTGAGGAGATCAATCATTGTCCAGAAACGTCTATCGTTGCCCCATGTGATGCTCAAGGCCTTGGCGGAAATGCAGAGTACGTCACCTTGTTGCTTACACCATTCGTTCTGGGAAGAGAACAACATGATTCTTTTGTTTAAAACGAAGGAAATGGAAGAGATATAGAAATAGGAATCTTCTTCAGAAGGCTTAATTACCCCCGGGCGAGAATTGTAATGAGGCGACTGATCCATGGAGTCCTTCCCAAGTTCATTTTTGGACAAAGTAAGATCAGGTGCTTGAACTTTGAGCTACGAAAGCTCCTGAAGATTTCTGAGCTTTTACACTTCTCAGATGCCTGGACAAGACATCCATTTATAGACTGATAAGGCCTTATCGAATCCCACTGCGTGGATGCCCTGCTCTTTAGCTTTTCAAAAGGAAAAGCCTACGTTACGAGAAGACGAAGAAGATAAGACCATTACTATTAATGGGTTTTGTGAGTCTCGTGTTATTTCGGAATAAAATTTGAATCTAGATCGACAGTAATGCTAGAGTCAGGGTCTCTGAAATTCTGCTAGAAATTTTTTCTAAAGCTCTAACTTTTTCCATTAAATATAGAATTTTAATTCAGTTATACTAGAACTAAAATGAAATTTGCTCAACCTCGGTTTCTAATTTAAATTATTAAATATATTATTTATTTTATTTCACTTTATTACACATTTAGAAAGTAAGTAAATAAACAATATACATTAATATCAAATTAATTAAATTAAATAAATATTTCACATAAATGATTAAATAGATTATATTATTAAATTTTAATGTTTTTAAATAATAAAAACTTCTTAGTAAGATTAATTAATAATAACCTTTTATTATTTTAAAATATTTAATAATATAAAAAAGATAAATATAATTGAATATATTAATATTATTTTTATTTAAAAAAAATATAACTATAAGAATTCTAGTTATTTTAAAAATAGAATCCAAATCCCAGCACAAACTCCTGAAGTAGATCTTCTCTAAAACTCCACTTATGATATTTCCTCTGAAAATTAATCCCTAACAGTGAAATTCTAGGTTGAAATCTCCTGATTGGGAAATTCACTCGTTCTTGGGCTTTATTTTAGCTCCAGCAATGACAATGTTGCCCTTCCACCAGTTAGTCTTCGTCTCGGACAAGCCAAAACTAACGCTGGTGTTCTTCCCAGGCGCGACGGTGAACTCCCCACCTGGTATTTCGACCAACCGATCGTCCTTCCTGAACTGTTCCAGCTTCTTGGCTTTCTGCCACTTTTTACCTTCTGAAACTACCGTGAATTTGACTGGAGCTTTGTGCCAGCCGAATGAGTCCACATTGAACTTGATCACCCAGAAGATCTCGTACGTCTTTGGTTCTGGCTGGTTGAAGTAGTTGATCTTAGAGCAGTCGAGTTTGCAGCTGACATCCAGCCAGTTCACTTGAAGGAGCTCGGCCGATTGGTCGTTCCTGCGAAAGAAGATGAAAACTGATCACTGCAAATCTTCATGGCTCTCGAACCGCTTTTCATTGAGGATGATAAATTTACTCTATGCCCTCGGGAACATCAGTCAGTCTCCAGTAACGTTTATCGTTGCCCCATGCAATGCTCAAGGCCTTGACGGAGATGTAGAGTGCGTCGTTATCTTGCTTACACCATTTTTCCTGGGAAGAGAAAGACATGATTCTTCTGTTAAAAACGAAGGAAATGGAAGAAAAACGGAAACAGGAATTCTTCTTCAGGAGGCTTAATTACCGCTGGGTAGGCCTTTTTGTGAGGCCCAAAACCTCGACCAGCGTCCTCACCCATCTTGATTCTGCTTTGCTTTGAGTTCGGAAGAGTTGCATACAGCAGTACTAATGCCAGAAGAAAGCTTGGGGGAATTCGTATTTATAGACCCATCTTTTACACCAGTTAAAAAATCTGGTGAACACGGAAACTAATCACTTTAAACCAAGTTACTGATGTATTCCCACGAACCCAGAAGCTCTCTGCTACATTGTCAGCATGTCTTTGTCATCCTTATCAGAAAGAACGGCAGAAAAACGGGACAAAATTCAGATTCTGGGCATGGGATAGCTTTACAAAAGCCAAGCATTGTTTACGTGTTTGATAAGGATCGAGAATTTCCTAGTTCATAATAAAGGAAACCAGAAGATTCCGAGAGACCGCATCAGCGGCTATAAGAGCACTGGCCACCTGTTTCAGACTTTGGTAAAAGGTCACAGAGAAATGGAATCAAATAAAGGCCGAAAGCTGTGGGAGGTTTCTGCTATTTAATGTTCATGTCAATGTCGAATCTACTGTAACTTGAGCTTGAACAACTTTGGGAATCAAAAAGGGACGATGCTTTATTCTGAGGTTGTGGATGAAATTAAAAGAAGTTAAAATGGACCAAGGGTGAGGCAAGGAACAAAGGAGAAAGAATGTACACTGGGTGGAGCATGTTATGCTGCAATAGATTTTATGAGATAATCATTTTTTCTTTGGCTAATTTTTTATTGATTTTTTTTTAGAAAAGTCCATTAGACCAGGAGAGTGCTTTGGGTGAATCAACTAAAACAAGAGTTAATTCATCTTTTTACTTTGGGTGAGACAAAGAGTAACTTAGTGTCAAAAAAATTTCTTTCCCCTTCCAAAACTAAAACAACCCCAAGAAAAATTTGGTTAATTCATCTTATAGTTTCCTATCGGTACAAGCACACCTTTAATATTTGTGAATTAACTGAGTTTAATAATTGTTAAAACATAGTCCCACATAGATTAATGAGTATAAATATCTTGGATTTATTAGTTGGAAAATAGATTTTCTATTTTGACTTGTCAATTTGAGATGGGTCTTGAACCCAACTTCGTATGGTACCATAGCCTTCATTGGTCGGGAAAGAGATTTTATAACAAGAAAACTGAGCCCCCAACAATTTCTCTCAATTTGTTTAATGTTTAAGATGGTCTTGCCTACCCAAGGCATGACCCAATTTGCAAGGTTTACTTGCTTACAATGTAACACAATTAGTTTGGCTCTTAATAGGCCTATTTAACAATGTATGCTTAAAAAAATAGGCACACCAATCCTAAATACCTATACAATATACCCAGTAGTACAAAGTAATCCTCACTAACTTGATTTTAAAGTTAAGACAACTCATATAGTACTTAACTTGATCTTAAACTATATGTAATTCAATATGATTTGATTTGAAAATCTAGACCCAATATAAATATGACATTGGTTTTTTCAAGGTGGGGAATCCACACAAACTAACTCGATGTAATATTTATTTTCAAAGTATAAAAAAAGAGTAGAAATTTGAACTTAAACGAATGGTTTCCAAGTGTTATGGTCTAGTTCAATGTACTCAAGCAAGTATAATCAATCTATCTCAAAGTATAAGCATTTGAATACTTGGATTTGAAAATTTATCCCCAAATATCAATGTTTGGTAAAAACCTCTTTCAAATGCTCCAACAAATCAATATAGAAGCATGTAAGATATGACTTTAAAATAAAGAAGACTTCCTGCCACTATAGACTTTGAGCGGTAGTCAAATCTCACAACTACACTCAATGCAATGGTTGAATCAAATATGATGTTAAAAACACATTAGCAAACGTTCAACAAACTAATTTTAAGTATTGAATTAAGATTTCAAAGATTATCACTAAAATACTTCACTCAATAAAGAAAGCTTTCACATTTGGCTTCAGTTCAAGGATTGGAGGAGGTTATACATATGAGTAAGAGGGATTGAGAGACTTGATTTTCACTGTAGGGAGAGAGAGAGAGAGAGAGTTTGGGCAAGTTTGAAAAAAGCTAATGGAATATCCTTCCCTATGGTTTGCACTGCTGCTAGACAATGCCACTTAGCATGTAATCAGTCCACGTCTAGCAGTTTCAGATTTTCTTTTGAAAGTCTCAATTCACATCAACCTCTACTGCCTAAAGTGAAGGGACTGGATGATTAAGGGTAATTGGAGAATTGAACTATTTGGATGTGTCTATAATCTAGATGAAGTAAAAAGGAAAAAGAAAAAGAAAAAACCCAAAGCCAGAAGTTGACTAAATTTTTCATTTTTTTCTTTTGCTGTTTTCCACGGTCCTCTTTCGATACTACCATAAATTAATGAGAACATCAACTTAAAAGAGTCCACCTCTTAAAAGTAACTCAATATAATTATGATTTCAAAGTATAGGCCACGAGTAGTAATCTGAAGTTTAATGAATAATTTGAAAGTGCTATAACACTAGTTTAGTGAGTTCGACCAAGTATAACTAATATATTTCTTAAAGTATGAGCATGTAAATACTAGGATTTAAAATCTTATCCCCATTTCTTAATGTTTTATAAAACCTCTTTCAAATTCCCCAATAAATCAGCATATAAGCATGTAAGACATGATTTGAAAACAAAGAGGTTTGTTAATATAAATTTTGAGTAGTAGTCAATCTCACAATTGCACCCAATGAATCAAATATGATCTTAAAAATAATGCATATGTTCAACAAATTGAGTTCTAAGTATTCAATGAAAATTTAGAAGATAGGCATTGAAATACTTAGCTCATTGGAGAAAACTTCCAAAGTGTTTCCCTTCAAAGCTTGGAGGATAAAACTTCTAAAAACAAGTTTGACATTTTGGGGACTTGGTTTCATTGTAGGGAGAGAGAGAGAGAGAGAGAGAGAGAGAGAGAGAGAGAGAGAGAGAGAGAGATTTGGGAAAATTTTGGGTTAAATAGCACGATTGCATTGTTCAAATATTAGTTGTTATGATAAATAAGGTTATTTTTTGTATTTAACAAAAAAAAAGTGATATAATATCCCAATATCCTGAAAAATAAATCAATAAATATTAATTTTGTTGTTTAACATGTTCGTAGGTCACTTAAAAAATTTGGAGATGTATAGTCCTCTGAATCTGCCTTTGATATTCTGAAAAGTTGAATTTCTACAACAATTGTTCGAATCATGTGCAAAGGTTTCGAATCCCTTCCTTCCAATGGTATGATGTTACCCGAATGGGGTCAAATCTACCCATAGGTCCTAAAATGTGAGTCTTCAGTATAGTATTCATATCCAAATTTTATTCCAATTTTTTTGTAACTAGGGTTCACATCCTTTTGTTCTTTTCTCTGCTTGCTTAGATTCACATCATGCCACTTAGGTTTTAATCCACCCATGTAGGTTCGAATCTTCCCAATCCGTTTTACACTTTCCGATGGGTTCTATTCCTCACAATGGGTTCTACACCTCCCGGTGGGTTTATTCCTCTTCTTATTTCGAACTTTCTATTTCTTTGTACATGAGTCTCTTACTCTCTCTATCATAACAACGGTTCAAATTCATCCATATGGTAAATTCCTTTTGTTCTTTTTCACTATATACTCACTTCCTTTTTGTTCTCTTGTAAAAATGATTCTTCTTCCTCTTTTTTGTGCAAAGGGTGCGGCAAGAGCGGTTTGGATAATGAGCTTCTTAATGTGAGCTGTTTATTCTCTTTTGATATATGATATCATTTGGACCGTCTCTTGGCACTCGGAACGAATCTGCTATTGGAAATTTTCTTTTGGGCTTTATTGAGCTGCACAACACACTTTAACCTATATCATTAGGATTTGATTCTTTGTAGTTATTAAAATTATCTCAATGAGGATCTTGAGATTAACAATGATTTCATCTAATGTCTCTTTGTTCATCTTTATGTCGTAAGATTTTACGTCTATACCCTCATGTATCACTTATGCATAGGTGAAGCATTTAAAATTGGGTTAAAAAAAATTTCGTACTTCAGCTATGAGCATAATCATGTTACAAGGGTCAATGATCACATGGCTTCTTTGTTAAGTTATTTATTTGCTGTCTTATATAAAAGTTGTTCAAAAGTTTCATATCCTTTGCTTGATTTTCCATTTTTACATACCTTTGTACTCATTTATCTGTTCAGATTTCTACTGACCAGCAATGGTGAAACAGTGATCAAGATAGCAAAAGTTTCAACAAATTAAAACATTGGAAAAAGACCAATTACCTTCTCATTTTTCTCAATCCAAAAAAATATATATTTATATATATAAGAACACATTATTACATAAGGCAAGCACTGCAGATCGATCCTTCAAGCCGATGTCTCCGCCGGGAAGAAGATGAGACAGGATTTGAACGGATGAATCCAGCTAAGAGTACTGCATCAGGTGACAGTTTCACTTTATTTTAACGATAAAAGCATTACAGATCTCGAGTCCACCCTTCCATTTTTCCCTTTATCCAACAAAGATGACTGCATCAGGTGGCAGTTTAAATTTTCTTTATATGAACCTCACAGATGTCGAGTCCACCCTTCCACTTTCCCCTCCAAATTTCATACATTCCGAAGATAACTTCGCCTTTCCCGTACGTCTCCGACTCTCCGATTGTAAACTCACATTTTTCTGGGATCGGGAACTGGTTGCCATCCTTTTCTTTATTGGGTATACTGCACTTGAACCAGCGGTACGGCTTGTCTCCCACCTTGGTCAGGAAGTAAACAGGGCTTGCACTCCACCCAAACGCGTCTGGCTTCAGCTTCACTTCGAATTGCACCTTGTAAGTCCCCGCTTTGTTCTTGAACTTATCGAACGGGATCTTTCCACTGACCTGCAGCCAGCACACTTGCAGCAACTCCACTACACTGCCAATGTCAAACCAGATTGAGACCCAGTAGTACTTTTGATGGATGAGTAATAAGCACAACATCTTTCTTACAGTAATATATAATAGTTAGGGTTCTTACTCTTTGTTCTTGGATATTTTCCAGTACCTAGGATCTCTTCCCCAGATAATATCAAGGTCATGTGGTGAAATAGTAAACTCTTTTTTTTCCTGTTTGAATAAATTCCCAAGACATCTCAGCTATAATATTGAAAACAATAATAATAAAAAAAAGCACAAATGTTAAAGAGTTGGTTTCGCGTTCTTTCTAAAATGAAAAATTGAAGCCAAGTGGTCATTAGATCTTTCACTATGATCCATGGGTTTTTCTAATGGTATTTTAAAAATGGTTCTTCACATCCATTCTAAAATGACTACGCTAAGTAAAAATTAATAGCAACAAGATCTTTGTAACGGAGAATCTATGTAAGAGCAGCTTACATCTGACCACTTGAGAGAGTCAAGGGAACCTGTCCAGTGGGAACCCATAACGAAACAAGAGTTTCTTCAACGTATGCCTCTTTCACGATGCTGTCATCTGCTCAGGTTGATCCCCCTATTTTATAGAGAGAGATAAAGATGCTAGAGAAGGAAAAAGGTTACGTGCTTGTGCAGAGGGAATAAAAATTGACGGAAAGAAATCTCTTTCGATAACATACGAATAAAGGGATGTCAAGCTTTTTCTACATAGTGGGGTGATTACGTGCAGATGGTTAGATTCTTGTTTCCGGTGAAGGCCGCCCCAGAAGTCCCTGCAAATGGACAAGGAAAGGATAAGTTTTTCTATCGTGATGGATGAGGATCGGCTGAATACGGAAACCAGATTTAATTTTATTCCCATGTTCACTATTCGAGCTTGTAAAAGGGTAAGGAATGGACATTGGTTGGGTGAAGAGTGGAGCCAACCCTCTATTTCGAAAAGGATTGGGTTTCTCTCTCAGTCCCCTTACGCAGAGATAGAGGGAGGGCAAAAAATCTATAAAGATATGGGGTGAAGAAAAAATGTGATTATGAAAAAATAGAACCATGATCCACTCAAACGTGGGCATAGATCAAAGCTCAATCAAAGGTGAGGAAGTAGCCGATTGTACAAGACCACCATTGAAATCAAATATGATGAGAAGACCACCTTAAGCACTAATTAAGTAGGAAAAGAAAAGAAAAGAAACCTCTCTTCTTTTCTCTCACCTTTCTGTGTTCCAAACACAACCTATGGGTATGGCACAATACAAAGGAAGTGGGCATATTGATTCTGCTTTGCTACCAAGCAAAGAGTAGATTAAGCACAAATTGAATACTCCGATACCCAATTAGCAAAATCAATCCCAAAGTTTTCCTCCTTGTACAACGCTTTTGAGATTCTTCAACCAAGACTGCATCAAATGCAAGCCTAGGTACCACAATTGATGAAGTAGACCCGCAAGAGGGCCAAATAACTTGGAATTGGGAGGGGATGGGTGAGGTTGGACTGATTCCTATTGCCATGATTTGCCATGAGTCCAGCTTCCAAACTCCACAAAATTGATCTGACTCAGCCATCTTGCATGGCTTTCACCAGTATTAATTGAGTCCCAAATCTGGATTACCATACTTTGATGCAAACAGCAAGTATGTGATTCGACTCTCTTAAACATAAGCAACTAGTGTATAAATTATATATATAGATCCAATTAACTAATAAATCAGTATTTGCTCGACCTAAGTATAGTGCATGATTATGAATATGGGTCAATTGATTGTAGGGTGGTAGTGCCACAACCCTCCTTGGTCCACTCCCCTACCAAAGGCAAGAGAGGTGGGAGGGTAGTGGTGACTTACTAGAGTTTGGCTCAGTTACTTAAACGAGCACAAACCGTTGTTCAAACTTGATTCAAAATGTTTTCGAATCGAGCTGGGGTTGAGCTATTCGTGAATCGGCTTGGTTTGATTCCACCCCTATCTACACCCTCATTCGAAGGGACAAATGTTGAGGGTGAAAACATTGGCCCCCTTTGACTGTTAACAAGGGAAAGGAGACCATTTTCCTATTTTGTTCTTGTGATGGGTCATTTCAAGGAGGTGCATTACCCCTCTTTGTAAATCCCTCATTTACAAAGAGGAAGGGGGAGGTGTGGTCACTCGTCCCCCAACTTACTAGTGCCAAGGGAATGGAAGTCTCCACCCTTCCTGTCATCTCCAGTAGAGGCCTCCTCCCTACTGGTGCCCAAAGAAAGGGGACCCATTTACATTCTTGCTTTTACTACCCTAACTAGTTATTGAAAAATATGAACCTAGATAAGCTTCAGTTGATCCTATTTTAGTTCTAAAAAACTGACTGATCCCCCCAAGTATATACTCGCTCAGACTTAAAAAACACACTCTAATCAAACAGTCTAATTCAACTTTCCCCATTTGATCGCAAGTTTTAAATTATTTTGATACACATTATGATAAGCCACGGCATTCAGCTAGAAGTTTCCAACCAAATCCCAAATATTTGGGATGAGGTTGACGGGAGATGCAAAGAACGTAACGACGTAGTGGCATGCATGCATGCATGGACTGGGTCTTAGTAGTTGGAGTAATTTAACTTTGATGTTATCCTTATGTTGAATTTTATTTCGGTTGTACATGGAGTCCATTTCCATTATCTCATTTGTTAGTCGTCGGTTACTGGTAGTGGCCTTAGGATGTTCCTCTGTTTTCGTCTTACTTTGTTTTTCAGTTTCATGCATATGGTATGTTATTTAAGCAACCGTGGATTATCAATGAAAGGAGGAGAAAATAATTTTAGTTAAACAGTGGTACAACCTCACCCCGAAGAGCATATTTTCGTGAGTATTTCAATTCTCATTACATGGACCTAACATTGGTATCAGAGCAGGTTTCTAATGGGAACTAACAAGGAGCGTATCGAGCACTTAGAATTTGGACTCGGTGTAGTTCAGGAAGGACTGCAGCGAATGGAGGAAACTCTCAATCGACTTTCAAGTTTGTTGATCGCAAATCAGGAGAATCCCAACCATGGCAACCATCACCGAAAAGGCTACGATGGGGGTTGACTAATCATCTCCTCCAAAATGGGGAAGTTGGAATTCCCACGATTTTCAGTGGATAACCCAACCGAATGGTTCAGTTGGGTGGGACACTTCTTTGAATACCTGGGCACTACAGAGAACCAAAAGGTTCCCATGACTGCTTACCACCTTGAAGGGTAAACCAACCAATGGTGGCAGTGGCTTCGCAGGACGTTACAAGAAGGACTTGTGATCTCTTGGGAAAAATTTGAAGAGGAATTATGGGCTCGCTTCGGACCATCGGGATGTGAAGATTTTGATGAAGCTTTCTCACGGATTAGGCAACTGGAAACATTGAGAGACTATCAACGTGAATTCAAGAAGCTCGGCAACAAGGTGCGTGGATGGACGCAAAGGGCGTTGGTAGGAACTTTCATGGGAAGTTTGAAGGCTGAGATTTTGGTCGGGACACGATGTTTAAATCGCAATCCCTCAAGAGACTATTAATTTAACACGAATGTGAGACGAGCAGCTTTCACGGCAGCAACGGTTCACGCGAATTCCACCCACAAGAACTCTAGCTCTTCCATACACCACCCGTGTTACCTCTTCTACCCTTGTTCAAATTGAACACTTAACATGGGAAGATATGCAAAAGAGAAGGGCTCAAGGTCTTTGCTTTGACTGCAATGAACGCTTCATAGCTGGGCATAGGTGTCAAAAACCACAACTATTACTCTTGGAGAGGCATGCTGGTAATGTGGTATGCGAAGAAATTACTGACCAAAAGACGTTGAACAAAGACCATGGTGGAGACACAGGGGAAGTACAGGAACCTAGATTAGAACCCGAAATCACGTTGCATGCATTAACGGGATGGACTAGTCCAAAAACCATGCGCATAACAACAAGAATGGGCCCCCACGAAGTGGTGGTTTTGGTTGACAGTGGGTCGACACACAATTTCATCAGCTAGCATCTGGCATACTTACTCAAGTTGCCAGTCGTTCCTACGGAAGCATTTTCTGTCCAGGTGGGCAATGGAGAGATATTAAAGTGTCAAGGGTATTATGATAAGGTACGAGTGAAGTTACAGGGCACCGAGTCTTACGTCACCTTTTTTTCTTCTTTGCCTCTAACAGACCTTGACCTTGTACTAAGTGTGTAATGCCTTGAAATGCTTGGTCCCGTGGTTTATAATTGGAAACAATTGACCATGGATTTTATTTGGGACAATCAAAATCGAAGGCTACAAGGTGTGGACGTTCAAGCAATTCAGGTTGCTTCACCCGAAGAATTCACGAAGGAGCTTCGCCAAGGCCATGCATAGTTTGTAGTATACGTTCAACCAGCCTTGGGCAAAGCGTCACATGGTGCGCCACCTGATGATCAATAGAAAGATATGTAGAGGATGTTGAAAGAATATGCAGATGTATTCCAAGAGCTCTCAAGTCTACCGCTTGTGCGCGATGTAGAACATTGCTTTACGCTCAAGGAGGGGACTGAGCCAATTAATGTTTGCCCGTATCGATATGCCCATTTCTAGAGGGCATAAATCAAAAAACAAGTACAGGAGATGCTGAATTCCAGCCTCATTCGATCGACCACCAGTCCGTTTTCATCACAAGTATTATTGGTGAAGAAAAAGAACGGAAGTTGGCGATTTTGCACAAACTACCGCGCACTCAATACAGCCACCATCAAGGACTGGTTTCCCATTCTGACAGTAGACGACATGTTGGATAAATTACACGATGCATCCTACTTTACAAAGCTTGATCTAAGGGTCGGATATCACCAAGTAAGAGTAAATTCTTTCGACATACTCAAAACTGTTTTTCGTACTAACAACGGTCATTACGAATATTTAGTGATATCTTTTGGCCTTTGTAATGCACCCTCTACATTCCAAGACATCATGAACTCTAAATTTCGACCTTATCTTCGAAAATTTATTTTGGTTTTTTCAATGATATTCTCGTATATGCTACTTGGGATGGGCACATGGTGTATGTTAAACAAACCTTGGAGATTTTGAGGTAGCATCAATTTTTTGCCAAGGCCAACAAGTGTGCATTCGGCCAACGGGAGTTAGAATATTTGGGGCACATTCTTACTCCTCGAGTGAAGGTTAATAATCACAAAATTACAGTCATAATGGCATGGCCCCAACCGACTAATATTTCTAAATTACATGGTTTTTTAGGCTTGATAGGATATTACAGAAATTTTTTTCACAATTATGGCATCATCACTCGACCCCTTACCAACCTCCTCAAGAAAGGGCAGTTCGGATGGAACGAAGAAGTTGGAGTAGCCTTTGTGACTCTTAAGAAAGCAATGATCACTACACCTGTTTTCACGATGCCCAATTTCAATGAGTCCTTCACCATAGAAACAGACGTTGTAGGGGAAGGAATAGGCGCAATCTTAACTCAACAAGGCAAACCCGTTGCTTTTATGAGCCGTGCGCTAGGAGTTACAAAAAAATTGTGGTCAACTTATGCAAAAGAAATGCTTGCAAGTGTGGAGGCTATACACGTATGGCGACCGTATTTATTGGGAAGGAAGTTCTTCATCCAAACTGATCAATGCAGCTTAAAAAAATTTTGGAACAACGTTTGGCAACATCGGAGCAGCAAAAATTGGTAGCCAAATTGCTAGGCTACAATTACGAGATCACTTATCGCCCAGGGCATGAAAATTCAGCAGTGGACACCCTCTTACGTAAGCCCAACAGTCCAGTCCTTCATCACCTCCATGTACCTACCGTAACCATGTGGGATGACATTCGGAAGGCATACGCAGGAGATTCATACATTCAGTAAGTCACCCAGTAGGCCAAGACTCAAACCGAAGGGCCTTATACATAACGACAAGGTTATTCTACTTCAAAGGCAGGGTACTCATTCCTTCCCAAGGGGTGATACGGAAAAAGCTGCTACATGAGGCTCACGACACAAAAATAGGGAGGCATTCAGGAGAGTTGCGGACGTTGAAGCGGTTGGCTCAACAGTTTTATTGGCCTAAAATGTATCAAGAAGTCCACGACTACATCCAGCACTATGAAGTATGCTAAAAGATGAAATCTGAAACACTCTCACCTGTTGGTCTTCTCCAACCGTTGCCCATTCCGTGCCAAGTATGGGACTGCCTACTTCATTGAAGGACTGCCCACTTCCAACGTCAAGGACACAATTTTAGTAGTAGTGGACAGGTTAAGTAAATTTGCACATTTTCTAACCTTAACTCATCCATTTACTGCTAGAGGTGTAACTGAAAAATTTGTGGAAGGAATTGTCAAATTGCATGGCTTGCCAAAATCCATCATCAGTAACCGCGATCCAATCTTTATGAGCAGGTTTTGGCAAGAATTATTTCAAATGTCCAGCACCAAGTTACAACTTAGCTCCGCCTATCATCAGCAAACCGACGGCCAAACAGAAGTGGTCAACCGCTGTGAGGAGCAGTATCTTCGGTGCTTTGTGCATCAATGGTCGCGCAAGTGGAGTGCCTATCTTCCTTGGACCAAGTTACGGTATAATACGACGTACAATGCTTCAACGGGAATGACTCCATTCCAGGTGTTATACGGGCATCCGCCCCCCTCATTCCCACCTTACAATAACTGTTTCTCTTCCGTCAACGAAGTGGATGAGCAATTGATAACTAGAGATGCAATACTACGACAGCTCAAAGCCAATTTTGGAAGCCTCCAGCAATCGCATGAAGCAAACAGCCGATCAGAAGAGAAGAGATGTCACATTCAAAGTAGGTGAGATGGTGTTTCTCAAGTTGCATCCTTATCGGCAACAATCAGTTTTTAAACGTGCCCATCAAAAGCTTACCAGTCGATTTTTTGGGTCGTATCCTGTGATACAAAAAATTGGAGTCGTTGCTTACAAACTACAGCTGCCAACGGGAGCCCGCATTCACCCAATTTTTCACATTTCTCTCTTAAAGAAATTTATTGGCGAACGTACACTGTCCTCTACTGACTTGCCGCCCATAACTGATGAAGGAGAGGTCGTCCTTGCGCCCCAACACATTATGGATACTCGTTGGGTCAAAAAAGGCAAGAAGTTTGAAGAAGAACATTTGGTTCACTGGAAACATCTACCAGCAGAAGAGGCCACATGGGAGACGCACCAGACATTGCTTGAGCAATTTCCAAATCTAGACCTTGCGGACAAGCATCTACCCAGTGGGGGTAGTATTGATAAGCCACGACATTCAGTTAGAAGTTTCCAACCAAATCCCAAATATTTGGGAGGAGGTTGACGGGAGACGCAAAGAAAGTAACGACGTAGTGGCATGCATGCGTACATGGATTGGGTCTTAGCAACGTGTATGGACTGGGTCGTAGCAGTTGGAGTAATTTAAGCTTGATGTTATCCTTCTGTTGCATTTTATTTCGGTAGTATGTGGAGTCTATTTTCATTATCTCATTTGTTAGGCGTTGATTATTGGTAAATGACCTTAGGATGCTTATTCTGTTTTTCAGTTTCATGCATATAGTCTGCTATTTTAGCAGTCTGTGGATTATCAATGAAAGGAAGGAAAAAATTATTTCAGCTAAACTGTGGTACATCCTCTCACTCGAAGAGGATATTTCCGTGAGTATTTAAATTCTCACGGACCTAACACATTATGGTGCCATCATTCTTGAACCGAAATTGCCACTGAAATATTGAATGTCTCCCAGCTAATAAAAAACGATAATGTGAGCTGCAAATCTGCCTTTCTCTCGCCTTATCTTAGCCTCTTGCATTCATGGCAGCATGGGCGGCACAGCACGCCTGATTCTTCCTCTCCCACTCTGTGGAAAGAAAATGGCCCATCCACAGTCCAGGTAATGGCCCATCCACACTCCAGCGCGCGGAACACGAGAAACCGAAAAGCCCTGGGATTCCCCCCTGCATTAACGAAGCGAAAACTAGAAACCGAAAAGCCACCAAAAATCTTTCCCAGTGCCGTGGTTAATTCTGGACTTAATCAGCTTCTATGAGCTTCCTGATCTCTTCCGACGATTGGGTCGGGATGTAGGTAATCTGATCCGGCAGTTCTTCAATCTCCATGGTGTGTTCTTGAGACCCACAAATTTAAATTCCGGGTATTTGTAGCAGGCAAGCAGCAGTTCCGTGTTATCAGTATGATACATAACAAATTTGTTTCCCAAAAGCAGTTCCGTGTTCTCTGGGCGTGCGATTTACATTTCATGGCGATGGGGGAAGAACAGAAGAAGTAAGGGAGAAGGAAAACGGTTTCTTTGTTTGGCGAGAAGGACGACTGTTGGGAAATACAACTGAAATACAACTGAAAGACCGTTTAATCTGTCAATAAAACCCAGAAATTCAAAAATTGAGTTACGTAGTGGAGAGTTGAAAGGGAGAGGGACGACGGTACTTCCAACCTACTCTGCGGAAGAGGATAAAAGATCTTGCTTTGAAGACAGGGAATTTCCTCCCCAACGGCCCACACAGAATCATGGAATTCACATCTGCAGCGTTTCTCTTTTCTTCCACTCAAAAAAACAGTGGGAATAAAGGGGAAAAGGAGCTCCTGAGTCCAAAACTGCCGGTGAACGAATCCCAGTATCTCACTCTGTCTGCCCAGAAAAATTCAGAAAGAAAAAAAAGCAGTAATGGAACTGCTTTGTGTATGTTCTTTTAATTTCCATCAACTAAACTTTGTTTACAGATGACAGGAACCTCCTGAAAACCGAAACCCCTTGTTACCTTCTCTGAAACTATTTACAAAACCCTCTAGCCAAAAAAAAAAAAAAAAAAAACAGATTTAATAAAACAAAAACGAAAAAGCAAGAAGAACGAGCTCAAACGAATTCCTCCGGGAAGAATAATCGCACGATCTCCAGATCCTCCTCAACCCCATCAAACCTCCTATCATTCAAAATCTCCAAAACTCTCTCGAAGACAAACACCGCACAAGGAATCCTCAACACCCCCTGCTGCTCGTACCCGTACTCCTGCGCCGACTTCTTCAGCAGCTCCACGAACACGGGACGGTTCAACAACTCCGCGCTAACAATAAACCGCTCCATCTCCTCCCCGATGTACACCGGCACATGCCCCTGCGGCACCGCCCCGACACGAGACCCCCCGGATCGCCTCCCCCTCGACCATTTCAGGTCCGATCTCCGCGACTTGGACGAGGTAGTCGAATCCGACCGTAACAGAAAATAGCTCGACGAGTCCGCAACTCTGGAGAATCTCCGGATCAGCTGCTTCATCTCTCCACACCAACCCAGACCTCGAAAGGCAGCAAAAAAAAAAAGGCCAAAATAAGAGGAGCGATAGATCGATCGAGAGGGAGATGGCGAAAGAGAGAGGAAGGAAGAAATAGCTAGGGAGGGACGAAGATGGGGAGGCGTGGTGGGCATGGTCTCCGAAAGCGATATAAATAAGTTAATTAAATAATGTAAAAAGTAAAAAGGGTACACACAGGGAGTACTTGGCAGGTACACTTCGAGATTTATTTTAAAAAGCGTCACGGGTAGTACCGGCCGAGACGAGATTCGGTATACCGAGTTTTACACGCTGACGTGGTGAGAGATGAATGGGGAAAAATGAATCCAGGGGTGGGTCGGGCCCACGATGAGAGCGAGAAAAGAAGAGAATATCGGGGAGAACGAGAAAACGCGGAGAAAACCGATAAACCGGGGAGAAACGTTGGGTGCGTGATTGGCGTCGTTGCTTTCTTCCGTAGTCCGTTTCAGTACAGTTTTCCGTGAGCCAGCGCGCGTCCTCTTCTGGCCTTTTATCACTTAGAGTAGCATTTATCACTTCTTTCTTCCGACATTTTTCCTTTCGAACCAAACAAAACAAAATTCCAGCATTTTTTTTATTTTTTTAATTAATAATAATTAAATTACCAAACTACCCTTAAATATATTGACATTTATGATATATCGAAATTTTAGGATCCCTATAAAAGAGAAAACCTTGAAAATAGGTGGGCCCATGTCTTAACTTGTTTCGGTTGATCACTTTTTGGTTGGATCTTTCGGTCCATACTGTCAGCTAGGGTTATGAGTTATTTTATGCGGAAGTTTGGTGAGACGTCTTATTTACAGTCCGGTCCAACTGCCCCCGCTCGTTCTCCTTCTCAAAAGGACAGTTTGGTCACCTAAATTTGGATATATTTAAGTGACAGAATAAAGGTGTAATTAATAATGAACCTAAAATTAAAAAAATAATTTGTACATTCACGAGGTCATTCTCGTCATTTTCTTAGGAAGACAGGGACGTTTTCCTAAAAGGGTCTTTCCGTGATAAACTAAAAATACCATAGGCAAATTTGACATATGAGCCAAATCTTGACCGGATATCCGGATAAATCCTCCGATTCGCCGCCGGGTCGCTTTCCGATTCCTCGAGAAAATAAAATCCGAAGATTACCGTTTGATTTTTACAAGGGCGACATCCTGGTTGTCCCACCTATTCCAAGTCGGTGCGTACCCTTCATCCTAGCCGTACACGTGTAATAAGATTTGATCGGGACAGAGCTCAGGGGACAGACCGACACCCCGAGATTTCTTCAGGGATCGGGCTGAGGGAAAACACAGAGAGCGCTTTAATCAGCGCCGCGATAAAAGGCGCGATGACAGAAACGATCCGATCGTTGGGCCCACTTTCTTATCTCTAGGTCGATCCACTCTAAACGGGTGCTCTTTCTGGGTCCTCCTTCGTCCAGTTGCTCAAGTCCTAAAAAGGCTTTCTCGTGTAAAGCCAAGATTAGCCTTGATTTTCAACAGTAGGGCCCGCTGCGTACGTGGCCTTTCCGCTTTGTGACAAAGGCAGGTTATCTTTTGGGTCCCACAGCAAACGATGAGTCCAAGTGTGTATTACGTGGAACCTTAATCCGCTTGGAACTTGTGGGCCCAGAAAAGGGTCCGATTAGCTCAGATCGACATGTAAAGTGGTGACGTTTCACCACTGGTTGGCTAGTCGGGTCGAATTACAACATTAAATAATTTTTATATATAAATGTATAATACAGGCCCGAGTCCGAAATGCCAGACCCAAAGTTTATCAGGTGCGATCCAACCCGAGTGCTCACAAAGCAGTGGACCACCGCGAGTGAAGCCGGGCCCACGGCCGGGGGAGTGCGAACTCGTTGGGGGGCGGAAGTCGCTTTCTTGTCGATCTTTACGGCTGGGTGAAGGACGAGGGAGTACGGAAGGAAACCGCCAGCCCCTCCCTTCCCCCTCCTGACGTGGGATTCCACCAGCGCGGCCTTTCATAAAGACCCTTTTTTTCCAAATTCTTTTTTTAAAGGGAATATTCTTTCTCTGTGGGGCCCCTGAAGGCTCTGCGTGGTTTGCTAGGTGGCGCCAGTTTCAAACTTTCCAACGTGCCCGTTCCGCTTTACGAACCCTCATGTCCGAATTTACTAATTGTCCCGCAATTGACGGCTGCTGTCGATCGCATCCACGTGTCCCTCCGATAAGGCCTTTGTATTATGTGGAGTTGGCATCTGGTCCTGTCCGGTCGGGTTCAAGGTGAACCGATCCGTGCTACCAACCCATTTCAATAAAAATTGGAGATAGATTTGGATTAAAAACCTAACCTCGTCTTTTGTGTCCCTCGTCCTGAACCAATAAGTTTTTTACATACTCGTCCGGTTAGACCAGGTTCAATATTTAGGGATAAGAAACCCATCCAGCCTCAAACGGGTGAGAACGGGACAGGTTCCGGTTGAAAATTAGGTAGATGCGGTCCAGATGTAAAGATGGACGAACAGGATTACAGGATCGAATTAAATAATTTCACGGGGGAATCAAATATTCGGAGGCAATAATGCAAAAAACGAGAATCGGGATTCTGCAAGGCACGCGGGGAAAGGGCGCGTAAGAGTGCTGGCAGAGGAACGTGCATGTGAGTGAACATGGCACGCAATAGCTGTGACGCAATGCACATTTTTTCCAGCTGTGAGAAAATCAGCATTTTGGATTAATGGGATTATTTAATAAATAAGATGGGGAAATTAGACGTGTTGGGATTTAAAAATAATTAAAATAGATTGCGGGGGTGGAGTGAATGATTGGTAATGAGTGCACTCATTTTATTAATGCCTTTTTTTCTTATTTCTTTTATTAATACGATTTTCCGTATAATTTGGAGTCAAAGACGCCGGATCACTCCCATGTGGGAACATTTAATGTCCCTCCTGCTTTTCCCTGCCAATCTGCCATAGCCAGGTGGTGTTACAGGGGTCACACCCACATTTATGTGGTTGGCCACTTCATGTCTAACCCTAGTTGGCAAAGGAAACATTAAGAGTGGTTTCGCCCTTTACTCACAACTGGGGCCTAAATTGTCTCCCTGGTGGACCGGTGGGGGTTAGGGTTCTGTTTTTTTGTGATCTAATTCAAAACATGGCTGAATGGTATGTCTTTTGGTGATATGTGGTGTAATTGTTTAGGTTAGATTTGGTGTGGACTTTTGGGGTGGTAAGTGGTTTAAGCAATGCAATTTTGACTGTGAATGGTCTTAATCTTTTAGAGAGTCGATAATATTGGGTTAGTTTTGTCACGGTCAAGCCTTTAAGAAATTGGTGTGCGGTAAAAACATATATGTTTCTCGTACGAAAGGATTGATAATATGATAAACAAAATTTCGCTAACTATAAGTCGATGAGACACCACTAGGCACTAATTTATCCTAAACCTTGATTAATGGGTATAAACTTCCCAAACTTTGAAAAGGATTACATAAAAAAAATATAAGTTGGTCAAATACTGAATTTGTGCAAAGAGTTTATAAATCATTTCATTATAAATCAAATCTCAAAGGACCAAACATTTTCATGGGACTAAGTGGGAAAGAAGAATCCTTTTTCCAAGACTTTTTTGAACCATGACATCAATACCAAGTAAGATATAATCCTTCAAATAAGATATGGGTGAGAGGAATCAATGCAGGCATGTGCTCACATATTGGCACTCTTCTAGAGAGATAAGCCCAATGGGAAGACACATAAAACCAAAATAAATATACTCTATAGAATTCATACAAAATGACAAAAAAAATAAATGTTATTGTATTTGGCCTTGATTATTTAAATAAAAAAAGTATTGGAATTTTAAGTTTGTTCCCTTTTCTTGGATTCTCATCCAAATCGTGTAACATGTTCATGTGCTCCATCTCTGCAACCTTAGCACCTTAGCTGCCCATGACAACGTTAACAAATTTTCTTTTCCCGTAGTGCCTATGACATCATATTTTTTCGGATAGAAATGAAAAAAGAGTAAAAAATGAGTTAATTATTTTATTTATAAAAATTATAGAAAATTCTTAAAAAAATTCTCTTAGAGATATTAAAAAATTATATTTAATATATTTTTTTATGTAAAAATAATATTTGATATATAAATTTCTTTGTTTATCAACACTCTTGAAATCCCATTTTGATGAGAGATATCTTCACTAGCCATTAGACATTAGCCATTAGCCATTAATTTAAGGTCTTAATCATATTTTAAATCTGATTAAACAAATCCGTGGTGAGACCTTATTGTCTAAGGACACCGATGTCCTCCACTAGGTACATCAAAAAAGCTAAAATGTCCCTTTGAATGTGACCAAGATGGACCACCTTAACATTGAAACCACATCAAACCAAACTCTCCCTCTTAACATCAATTAAGTTGCACTAAATTGCGTTTTCTATTCACATTACTTCTTTGTCATTTCAAATGCTTTTTGTTGAAAAAAAATTAAAATTCTCTCTCTCTCTCTCTCTCTCTCTCTCTCTCTCTCTCTCTCTCTCTCTCTCTCTCTCTCTCTCTCTCTCTCTCTCTCTCTCTCTCTCTCTCTTTCAATCTCTCTCTCGAACTGCCTTCTAATCTTCCACAATCATGGCGGTTTAGCCAATGAGGCCACTCGAAGGAAGGTTCTTATGAGTTGCCATATTCTTAGTAGAAAAGATTAAGAATGAAAGGAGGCCTGAACAATAATCTTACATCTAGCCCAGGTCTGGGTTACATTGGATCCATGAAGAATATTTTCATCTGAATCCGACCAATTAAATATAAACGTTGGAAGATCTGAACGAGTGATCCCATCCATCAAAAACGATTTTTAAACATGATTTTTATTGTTCCAAAGAGGAAGTTTGAATTTGAATTCATAACTCTTTAGGAGGGTATCATAACTCTTTCAGGTAAGATAGAAGAAAGAAAAATTGTTTAGCAGTTCTCTATTTTTTAGTTTGACCAATTATTCTTTTAGTTGTCGGATCTGTTAATATTAAGGACTACATCATTTACTAATCTTTTAATTCTATCAATAGAGATATGACCTAATCTCCTGTGCCATAACATGAAATATTTCCCATTTTTGTACACCCAATTCACTAGGATTTAGTACATAAATATAGATCATATAATAGAATGGAAATAATACAATCTGCGGAAATTAAAAAGACATAATCCATGTTTACTAGTACATCAATCAATTAATCTTTATAGTTTAAGATCTATGCCATCAAAGGTGGGATGCTCTGCTCATTCCTGAAGAAATTATCCTTGTCAACCCTACCCTTCACAAGGGCCAGCCTCCTGAAGTTGCCCTTGAAATACTTCAAGCCCCAGACACTAGCAGTAGCATAGCTTGTATTCGGCCCTTCATTATTCCTGCCCAAGTCAAGATCCTTGTAGTTGAGATAAGCAGCCCTTGGAGCCTGGGTCACGTAAGGGGTCACAAAACTGTACAAGCTCCTGATCCAATTGAGATACCTCTGTGCATTGGCTCCGGCCTCCCAATTCACATAGTGTTGGATGTTGTACAGGTTCCCTCTTCTGTGTGGGAATGGTGTTTCAGTCTCTGAAACAGCATTGATTTTCCCACCCAAAGGCTCGAAGATCATGAGACCTCTCTCTTCTTCCAATAGCTTCCCCCAGATGCCTCTTAATCCGTCTTCAGAAATGGGTTTTGTGACAAAATCAGATGTGGCCTTGAAAGAGTTCCTCCCTGATTTGGTCCTGTTGAGGAGAGCTTCCCTGGGTGATCCAGAGGGGAATCCATCAAAATACATGGTTGACTCGACCCAGCTCATTTGCTGGCAGTCTTCCGACTTCAGACCCAGTTCAGGGAAGCTCCGTCTCATCACTGAAAGGAGGTCTTGAACGCTTCCTTGGTATAAGGAGTTGAATGAAGCTTGAACAGTGGAGTTCTCCCCTCTCCTGGTAGCTTGAAGGATGACTCTGATCACTAGTTCGTCTGGGAGCTGGGGTGCAACATTCTGCCAAATGGTCATCAGCCTCGTTGCTCCTTCTTCCACAGTTCTGGAGACGGTGAAAACAGTTACAGTTGGAGGAACCTCCACCAGTTTGATTTTCCATGACAGGACCACTCCGTAGCTACCTGCTCCGCCTCCTCGGATGGCCCAGAACAGATCCTCGCCCATGGATTTTCTGTCAAGGACGTTTCCGTTGACATCTACAATGGAAGCATCGATGATGTTATCGATCGATAGGCCATACTTCCTCATGCTGAGCCCTATCCCTCCTCCGCTGAAATGTCCACCGAGGCCCAAGGTGGTGCACACTCCCGCAGGGAAGCCGAGGGTTCCACTCGTCTCCCCGAGTTTGTAGTACAGCTCTCCCAGAATTGCACCGGCCTGCACCCACGCCGTCCTATCTTTAACGTTAATGTCGATGGCTCGGTAGTTGATGAGGTCCAGAATGACGAAGGGCTCGCTGGAGAGATATGACAGTCCTTCATAGTCATGGCCGCCACTGCGGACTCGTATCTGCAGGCCATGCAGCTTTGAACAGATTACAGAAGCTTGGACCTGCCGTTCGTATCTTGGTGTGATAATGTAGAGAGGTTTTAGGGCCGAAGGTGAGGAGAGGTATGGGTTCTGTGCAGAAAACTGCAAAACAGAGTCGTAGGAAGACGAGTTGTGTGTGTAGACAACTGATGTGAGATGGGTCGCAGTAGGGAACCTGCCGGCAAGACATAGGAGGAAGGATTGTTCATCTGTCGAAGCTGAAGTAGTGCAGGTTGATGACACAAGGAAGATGACAGAAAGCAGAGAGAGAGTAACAGAGATTGATGACGCCATTTTTCCTGTTTAGGAGCTTCAACTGAATAGAGGTTTAAGAGATGGGTTGTCGTAAAATCTGCAGATCAGTTCCTTTAAATAGAGATTGAAGGGTTGCATGAATAAATAGACCAGATCTTCTGATACCTCTCAGGGCGGAATTTTCTGTTGCCGTGTGCTTATTTTCTCAGCATTTATTTCTATCTATCTTTATCTTATTTCTTCCTGTAACTTTTCTCTATAACACGAGGTCTAAAGAAATTCAATCGGGGTCGTTCATTCATGTAGGTCCCATGTGATTTGATGATCCAAAAAATCGTCTCAGGCTGGAAGGTTCTTCAATAGTCTCATAATCTGTTTGAATCTTTCAATTTTCAGACGCTTTGACGAGAAAAATTCAATTCTTCCCTGAGAACGTAAATATTAAATGAACAACACCGTAGCCCGAAATTCTCTCTACTCCTGAGAATTTTCTGAGAATTTTCTTTGAAACAAGAACTTGAATTGATCTATATAATCGGCTGAGATTTTTCTTTGAAACAAGAACTTGTAATCGGCTTCTTTGAACCTGTGAATATTCAACCCTTTGACAGGAAACTTTCTTCATGAAATGTCACTTCATATCGGGATTTCATTCATATGGCGAGTTCTCAAAACCATTAATGGTTTCGACAGTTATTAAATGAACAACTTCCCATTCATTTCATCTTCATATATATCCTTCCATTGATCGGTAAAATATTCAATAAGATGCTTCATTAGTTCTTAACCCACTGACCATTTGAATACTCCATTCTAATACATTAATTTGATTACCCAATACTGTAAGTTCCTGTTTTAATGACTTGCGAAAGGTACATTTCTTCTTCTTCTTCTTCTTCTACGGAACTACTTTTCTCTTTCTGTGACCAAAGAGGATCAGGATCCAGAAACCCAGAAGATCGAAGACTATTCCTCGTGGGGATCTATAAAACGGAAAGAGAGTTCCTCATGTAGAATCAAAATCCAATGAGCTTAATATACTTGCAGCTCAATGGTTATGATCCAGAAGGAGGCCAGTCGCCATTGTTGCAGACCACAAGTTTGTAAGTCCTGAGTAGCTTCTCTTCGTTCGTCTAAAATAATGGTAGACGTCCAAAATGTAACAAACGTTATCGTATAATATAGTTTCTGCTACATGAATCATAATGTCAGTTTTTAAAATACGAGACGTATGAAGTAGTCCATTGATGAAAGTGAATGCAGCCAATGTTTAAGCGTTCTTGTCAAAAATCAATTACGACGGCCGGGCCAATTCCAATTAGGCGGGCTGGAAGGGGAGACAAGCAAATGAAAGGGCAAAAATTGGATGAGTTATGGCTGGAGATACCATGAAATGGATAATTAAATAAATAGAATGAAAAATATGAGCTTTGTATTAAACATGAAAAGTTTGAATAAAAATATATGAAACTCGAAAATTGTTTGAGTTGATAATTACTTTGTGAGTTCACTTAGGAATTGGAGTCTCTTTTAGTTTGAGATTGGATTGTAAACGTCGCCTACCGAGACTCAAGTTACATTGAACTTTATAGTGATAAAAAAATCTTGCTACTTGGGTCGAGCCATAGGTAGGCAAAATTTTCTTCCCATAAAATGTTTTAGACAAGTTGTAGTGGCTGAAGTGTAGTTGTTGAGAGAGTATATTTGTTGTTCAATGTCAAGGGAGATAAGTTTTTTTGAGCTGAAGTATAGAAGTTGACAAATGGCATTAGCTGTTGTAAGCCATAACACCTAGTGTAGGTAAGCGGTGTTGATATCCCTTTGTGGGTCTAGGCTGGTGTTACCTAGTGAGCTGCAAGAAATCACTTTGTGGATTTAAGTGAGGAAGTACCATCATAATTTGGTTATTCTGGTCAATTGAGTAGTGCAAGTCCCACTGTTGGCAACATTATAATAGACCTTAGTGGAAATTTGTTGTAGATGTTGTAGGGCAACCCAAAGTTAGAAGAGCCTCAAGGTGCAAAATATAAATTTGGCGGTCGGGGGGTAGGTATGGACTAGCTATCAATATAAGGATCGTGAACCACCTAAAAAATCCTTGTGTACTTTGTTAATGATTGTTTTCACTTATATTTAATTATTATACATAAACATAAATTGTACCTTACTCTTTCATTAATAAAAAAGGATAAACGCACCCACGAGGCTTAAACAGAAAGAGAAATTATGACTAAAAGTTAACATACTTACTCACAACCCTCTAGGTTTGTTTCTCACTGGACCTTACAAGTACTCGTTGGTATAAACAAATCACATAATGATCAAATTTTAGTTTGTTGTTATTTAAATTCTTTTAATGAGGAAAAACTCTAAATGTTATATTTTATTTTATTGTTTCAAAATTTAATAAAAAAATAGAAATCCCATTTTTGAAAATGAATTTAGTTGCATCGTTTTATCGGCACAATAAAATTTGATCATTGAAGATGACTTTAATCACACTATTTAATATCAAAGTGAAATGTAATCATTAAAAACAACCTTTACCACACTAAATTCCTTTGATCATAGTATTTAAAAAAGAAACCAAATTTAATCTTTGAAAATAAAATTTTCGAAATGACTTTTTAAGTCATCGTTAAAAGTTTCGGTTGCTCGGTAGATTTAAGATTCTCTCGACCTATATGAGTTATGATTGAATTTTATGTGGGTATTTTTATCTTGTTCATATTTAAGTTAGATCCAACAGGATGGAGTACAAAAGTAAATTTTTGTGACATTATTGGAGGACTACTCTAAGTTATATAAATATTTATGCTGTGTTACAAAGATGTGTAGATAGATTGTTCCAGACAAAGCCTTGTAGAATCCTAAATAAGCACTCTTGAATGGAATTGACAAATGTTTATTGAACAACCATCCAATTCAGTATGTCTTATTTTTATGAATGTAAACCTTGTAATAGAATCGTTACAATAATGAAACAACACACCTCAACTGTATCACTTGTGACTACAAACATCTTGAATAATCATCTTTCTAAGATCTATGCTAGCAAAGGTGGGATACTTTGCTCACTTCTGAAATAATTATCCTTGTCAACCCTACCCTTTACAAGTGCTAACCTCCTGAAATTCCTCTTGAAATACTTCAAGCCCCAGCTAGTGGCACTTGCATAGCTTGTATTTCGCCCTTCATTCCTGCCCAAATCAAGATCTCTGTAGTTGAGAAAGGCACCCCTGGGAGAATGAGTCACATAAGGAGTCATGAAACTGTACAAGCTCCTCATCCAATCTATATACGTCTGTGCATCAGCTCCCTCTAACCATGTCACAACATACTGGATGTTGTACAAGTTCCCTTTTCTGTGTGGGTAAGGAGTTTCAGTCTCTGTGACATCATTTATCTTCCCACCTAAAGGTTCTAAGATCATTTGCCCTCTCTCTTCTTCTAATAATTTCCCCCAGATGCCCTTTAATCCTTCTTGTGATATAGGTTTTTTAAGAAAATCTGATTTGTTCTTGAAAGAATTCGTCGCAGACTGAGACCTATTGAGCAGAACTTCCGTGGGTGTTCCTGAAGGGAATCCGGCGAAATACATGGTTGATTCAAGCCAACTCATTTGCTGGCAGTCTTCGGCCTTCAAACCCAGTTCAGGGAAGCTCCGATTCATCACTGAAAGCAGATCTTGAACATTTCCGTAGTATAATGAGTTGAATGAGGCTTGAACTGTAGATTTTGTTCCTCTCCTGGTAGCTTGAAGGATGACTCTAATGGCTAATTCGTCTGGGAGCTGTGTTGCAACCATCTGCCAAATGGTCAAGAGTCTGGTTGCTCCTCCTTCAACAGTTTTGGTGACGGTGAAAACGGTTACGGGAGGAACGGTAACCAGTTTGAGTTTCCATGAAAGGACCACCCCGTAGCTTGCTGGCCCGCCTCCTCTGATGGCCCAGAATAGATCCTCGCCCATGGATTTCCTATCAAGGACGCTGCCGTTGACATCCATAATGGAAGCATCAATGATGTTATCAATGGCGAGGCCGTGTTTCCTCATGCTGAGTCCAATCCCTCCTCCACCGAAGTGTCCGCCGACTCCCACGGAGGGGCAAACCCCAGCAGCGAAGCCGAGGTTTTCACTCTTCTGTCCGATATTGTAGTACAACTCGCCTATGGTTGCACCAGCCTGCACCCATGCCGTTCTGTCTTCCACGTTAACGTCGATGGCTCGGTAGTTGATGAGGTCCAGTATGATGAAGGGCTCGCTGGCGACGTACGAAAGGCCTTCATAGTCATGGCCGCCACTCCGAACTCGTATCTGCAGTCCATGCTGCTTGGAACAGATAACCGCTGCTTGGATCTGGGATTCAGTTCTGGGTGTAATTATGTACAGAGGTTTTACAGGCGAGGACGACAAGAGGTATGGGTTCTGTACGGAAAATTCTAAAACGGCAGTATAGGAAGACGAGTTCCGAGAGTAGACAATCTGTGAGAGATTGGTGGAAGGCAGTAATCTGCTGGAAAGACATTGAAGGAAGGTTTGATCATTTGTTGAAGCTGAAGAGAGGGAGGAAGATGAGACGAGGAGGATGAGGGAAAGAAGAGACAGAATACTGATAGAGATCGATGACGCCATTTTTCTTCTTCGGCAACTTCAAATGAAGAGAGGATTAACAGATGGGTTGTCGTGAAATCTACTGATCAATTCCTTCTTAAATAGAGAATGAATGGCTGTTGAATGACCAAAGCAGATTTTCTTTTGTTTGATTTTCTCTGGCATGTGTTGATTTTCTTCTCAGCAATTAATTCCGTGTGGTTTATGTTGAGTTTTTTTTTTTTTTGACATATTATGAATTTTAAAAATAATAATCAAAATTAAATTGATTGTCAAAAATATGCTGATGTGACAAGTTGCCTGGGAGTTGGAAATGGAGAAGGGAAAGCTCCCCATCTCCTCCTGGTTTCCACTTGAAAATCTTATTCTCTGCTGTAAAATAGCTGCCCGGCCTCCCCTTTCTTTCCTTTTCTGTTCGGATAAACGTTACAGAGGGGAAAGCCGGCCTCCAATCCCCCTTCGTCTTTGTCTGCGCAGACGGAGAAGGGAAGTCATATTTGTGGAGCTGATAATTTCGATTCCCCACGAATGTTGGCCGGAGAAGCCAAGTGTTTGATGGGGGCGGGACTCTTCTGCATGCGTTATTCGTAAAACTTCTAGTCCCAAAAAACCAGTATTTTTCCAAACATGAAACCTTTTCCTATTAATCTGGTAATATTTAGTGAAAACTCATTTGACTATTTTTTTAAAGTAAGCGAAAAGAAGAAATTAGTCGAATATCAAAGTTAATTCTGTCAAGAGAAATGAAATTCGTTTTAGATTTTAGTTACGGAAATTGCTTTCTTCTAAAACCATAGGAGCAAGTGGAAGAAATTGTTGGCGTGAACTGTCTTCCAGAGGAGGAAGGTGAGGTTTACAAGAGTCTCAGTTTGAGAGTATCTGTAAATTGAGAGGAAGAGTCCCTCACGTATAACCAAATTGATGGCCATAAGATTTAAAATATTTGCAGACAACAAATAAACTGTGAAGACGACTCGTTGCAGTCGACAAATTCCAAAGTTCTTCCTCCTGCAGCTTGCTGCTTGTCAGTCTCCGAAGTTATCCATTTCAATTATTTTCCTTTTTATTCACGTTCTCTCTAAACCACGGTGGCTGCTGTCAATGTTTACATTAGAAAGGTGGAACGCTCTGTTCATTCTTGAAGAAATTGTGTTTGTCAACCTGAGCTTTCACAAGTGCCAACCTCTTGAAATTTCCTTTGAAATACTTCAAACCCCAAATGCCGGATTTGAAATAACTTGGCTTGGCCAATCCATTAATACCCAGATCAAGATCCCTGTAGTTGAGGTATGCAGTCCTAGGATGTTTTGACACATGAGGAGTCATCTGATCATACAACCTGTTGATCCAATCCAGACCCTTTTGAGCCCCAAACCCATCTTCAATCCCCATTAAGTATAAAACGTTGTACAGGTTCCCTTTTCTGTGTGGGAAAGTGATATCATGAACTGCAATCTCACTCATCTTCCCACCCAGAGGCTCCCAGACCATTATCCCTGATCCCTGTTCCAGAAACAACTCCCACAGACCCTCCAGAGCAGTTTCAGATATGGGGTTTTTTACAAAGTCGGATTTGGCCTTGAAAGAAGCTTTTACACCTGATGGTGGCTCCCTGCTGAGCAGAACCTCTCTGGGTGAGCCAGATGAGTATCCTCCGAGGGTGATAGCAGAATCTATCCAAGTAGTCTCCTGACAGTCTTTTGCCTTCAGACCCAGCTCAGGGAAGCACTCTCCGGTCAGCCTGAGGAGCTCTGCTGATCCACCAAGAAACAAGGAATCAAATGTTGCTCGCAGTGTTCTTTTGCTTCCATCGTATGCACCTTGCACCAATGTTCTGATGAATAGATTCTCATGGCATTTCTCTGGAAAATATTGCCAACGATGAAGGATTTTTGTCGCTCCTTCTTCTAAGGTCCTGCTGATGCTGAAAATGGTAACGATGGGAGGAACAGGGACGAGCCTGATCTTCCACGAGAGAATAACACCAAAGCTTGCACCACCACCTCCTCTGATCACCCAAAACAGATCCTCACCCATCGATTTTCTATCAAGGATCCTCCCTTCTGCATCAACTAAGAGAGCCTCAATTACATTATCAGCAGCCAGGCCGAATTTTCTCATCAAGGTGCCGATTCCTCCTCCGCTAATCAGCCCACCAGTGCCCACTGTAGGACACATACCCCCAGCAAACGCATGAATTCTACTCTTCTCAGAAATCCCATAATATAAATCTCCAAGAGTCGCTCCTGTTTGAACCCAAGCCGTCCCTTCTTCAATATCTATAGTCACTGCTCGAAGGTTGGCGACGTCCAGAACGACAAATGGCTCATGAGAGACGTAGGAGAGGCCTTCGTAGTCATGGCCACCACTTCGAACTCTCACTTGAAAGCCGTGCTTCCTGCAACAGATCACTGTTGCTTGGACCTGGGTTTCATCACTGGGAGCAACTATCAGGACAGGCTTGGGAGTTGTGGAGGAATTGAACCTGAGATTTTTTATGGAAGACAGCAGAAGCCGAGTGTAGGAAGTGGTGTTTGGGATGTGCAGAGTTCGATAAGTTCCGTTGGATGAAGACAACTTCTGGGTTAGACAACGCAGCAAGCTTTCATCGTCTTGAACTGCAATTGAGGACACAGTAGTGACAAGGAAGATCAGAAAGAGCAGGACGGGCGTGACGGAGCTAGAAGAAACCATGTTCCTGCTCGTCTCTCCACTCTCCACATCACTCACATCAGAGAAATCGTTCGTGTAATTATAAAGCTTCTAAAGCTAGAAATGGGAACAAATCATGAATGCTCGGACGTGATTCAGCAACTTGCAGCCTGCTTAATTGACTTGAACGAAATCGATAAGCTTACTATTGAGAGAATTCGTAGCAAACAACGAGTTTGAAAGTCAAGAAAGGAAGCGCACAGTCAACATTCCAAACTGCAATGGTGCCACTGTCACCTCGAATTAGAAAAAAACAGAAGATAAGGAATATAAACACACAAAGAAAACAAATATACACAGAATTTAACGTGGTTCAGTCTATATAAACTATAATCACAAGCAAGAAAAGAGAAAAAATTTACAATCAAATCCAGGAAATTACATAAATTATTCGCCCAAGCTACCATCTGAAATATAAAAACAAAATTACATCCACCACAACTAAATAAGCAATTTCAATACTAGTTACTCAATTATTTGGACATTTCTGTTGAAACCATTGCGCTAAAAGGCTCGAACCTCTTAAAAAATCAACCGCATGGATCTTATACAAGGACTGGCCCGGTCGATACAAACAAATATTTCAAAAATTTCCAATTTCAATAGTAGTTCACTAAATTTCTGTCACTTCCTTCAATTGTCTAAACATGTTTGTACATATTGTCATTTCGTTTCTTTTTTATGAACTTGATGCAATTTTTAAGGGTTGAACTTCTTTTCAAAAATTTAACTACAAACAAAATGAGAATTTAGTAAAAAATATATCAAATTATTGACCTGTAGAAAAATAAAATTTTATATGTGTATATTAAGATGAACATTTCTAGGTTATATCAATTGTTATAAGAATCTCAAATGTTTGTGTATGGTACCTTTCGAAGTCAACATAAAGATAGAAAAATTAGCAATTTTCTATCAAATAGTTCAAATTTATAGACATAAATTTATAATATAAGATAACAACATCTTAAAAGATTGTATATAATGTATTTTTTTTCAAATTTAGAATTATATCAATCAAAAATATGAGTTTATTGAAATACCAAATATAGCCATATACCGATTTTCTTTTACAACTGATATTATCCCAACTACATCATGCTATCCTAGAGAATTACTATTACAAATAAATTAAGATAAAAAATGAAAAAGAAAAACCATCAAATAATAATAAAAAATATTAAAAATAAATATTAGTTATCCAAGAATAACTTTTATCCTCTCAATAATGTGTGTATGCAATGATTCCTCTATTTAGGCTTGAAAAAAAAGAGTGCAAGAGAGAGAAAACAGGTTGACATAAAAAGAAAAGAAGAAAGAGAAAGAGAAAATATGGTTCAAAACAAAAAAGATCAACAGACTAAGAGAAGAAAAAATCCTTGAAAAAAAAAAAAACAAAAGCCCCTTATCCCCCTAAAAGTAATAAAAACTAGTTGAAATAATGGGATCAAAATAGAGAACAAAAATTTTCTAATAAAAACAAGTGAGAAAAATGTAATTAAGAAATTTAAAAGGTTTTCTGTTGGACTCTTTTCCATTTCTTATTAACGAAAAACCGAATTTAACTAGGGTTTTCCGGTCCTATAATACATGTAAGGGACTTGAAAATTGTTTTGTTGGAGGAGATGATACCAAGTGGAGACCAAACACTTACATGGAAAACATTATATTTGCTTAATAATCTATTTGAATAAGTTTAAAATTAATAAAATAAAAATATATAATAGATCTAATTACAGCATCCCACTTTGGTCTACCATATGTTTGATGGCCACTTCAATTTTTAGAGTCTTTCTAGTAGCATTAGTTATCTCTTGAAAGTTGGGGAGGGGGACAAAAACCTTTGGCATTTTGATTTTATCTGTTTGATCATTCTGATTAAAACATAAATTATTAACATGAAGGTGATCGATCTCCTTATTCGCGTTGATGAAATTTGCAAAAGATAGGAGAAGTATGATGCCGAGAAGCAAAGAAATCTTAATGCTTCTAGTAATGATCCATTTGCCCAACTCTTCGCAAGCGTCGAAGATGACATCGAAGCAGCTCTCGCGGTTTTTCTCAATCTGCATTTTGGTGTTTCTTTAAATTCACAATTTTAGGGTTCTTCTTTTATTGTTTTTTGTTGAAATTAACGAAATATAATTTTTCCGTTGTGTATTTGTTTTTTGTCCGATATTTTTTTTTTTTTCAGAAATCGGAGGCAGCCACAATGGAGAAAAATCGAGCGGGCCAAGTGGCCATGAATGCTGAGATAAGGCGTACGAAGGTCGTCTGCTCGAACAAGTCCAGAAATTACAGAAGTTGGCTTTGAAAAAGGTTTTTTTTTTTTTGTGATCTATGACCAAGAGAATAAATGGAAAGTCCGGTTATTTGATTTCTTCTTAAATCTAAACAACTTTTATGTTTATTCTCGATTATTTTACGATGAGAAATGATCACAGAAACAGGAAAATTTTGAAGGAGAAGAAAATATTAATTATTCTCGATTAACTACAGGTGAAAGGTCTTTCAAAGCAAGAGCTCGCTGATCGTGCAGATGTAGTCCTTGCACTTCCTGAAAGAATTAACGCAATCCCTGATGGCACAAGAGAAACCAAGGATAAAGGAGGTTGGGGCAGCTCTTCTTCTCGCAATGCAATCAAATTCGATGAATCCTCCGGTACTAGAACGCCATTATTATTGAAGTTTTTCTTTCATTTCATTCATTCTACAAATACATATTCATGTTTATGTTTCTGTAAGTACAGATGATGCATTAGAAGGTGGGTGGGTTCTTTCAGAAAAACGAAGAGTCTAGCCAATTCAGACAAGAGTATGAAGCTCGAAGAATGAAGCAGGCAAGCTTTCTAATTGTACAGTTTTACCAAGTCCAGTTTTCTCATGGTCGATGATCTGCAATTTGTGTTGGATCAAGGTTTAGAAGTTATATCAGACGGACTGGACTTGCTGAAAAATTTAGCTTATGACATGAATGAGGTTAGATATTCCTTTTCACTGTCCTCAAATTGGTTTGGTTTTTGAATGTGAGATTACAAAGGCTTTTTTTTCTTCTTCTTCTTAAAATAAATGCAGGAATTGGACAGACAAGTGCCTTTGATTGATGAGATTGATTCCAAGGTGAGAAAGAATTCTTATTTAGATGTGATATGGTACCTGATTTGTAGATTCAAAGCTCGTTAGGACCTTCCCATATCTCCTGTGATTCACTTAATGAACTCTTTCTTCTTCATATGGATATAGCTTATAGTTTCAGAAATGAATGTTTCTGGTCCTTCCAATATGGAAGAAGCTAATTCTCTCTGTTTGAATTTTATGAAAGGTGGACAAGGCAAATGCAGACATGAAAAATACCAATGTCAGGCTTAAGCAGACCATCAATCAGGTGAACACATTTGCAGAGAAGCTAATCTTTGTCTTAAATGCAAAATGTTTATGATGGCACAGATGAGATCCACTAGAAACTTCTTTATTGATATCATATTGTTATGTATCATTCTGGGAATAGCTGGATATTTGTACCAGTAAGTGTCTTCCCTTCAATGTTAGCTCAAACAGTTTACTTTATTATGTTAAGATTTGATGTAGCTTTTGCTTTTTATTGCAGTATATTGAAGTAGTGTCACAGCTGGAGTGGCTGGAGAAGCTTTATTGTCTAATCTATTTGCTTGCTTTCTTAACTCTTTGGATCTTCATCTTTGGTAATTTTTACAAGACTTTCCTCAAATCCAAAGATCATTGTTATGTTGGAAGCAACAAAAATTAACAAAATCATAAACAGAATCAAACACAAAGAACAAAAACACACACAAGGACTTGATGTGATTCGACCAATTTTGCCTACATTCACACTAGAAGAAAATCGACCAATTTATGTTTTAGGGTGTAACATAAAATGTTACTTTCAAACGGCTCTTATGATGTGTTAAATGATACATGTTATATAACACTGAGATACAGCCCTTAAGATGTATGGAACTGAAACAGTGTTAGTTTTGATTAGTGGCTTGGCCAAAAAAATATATAATCCAAAGTTAGCTCAAAGTTTTAAGTGTTCACTTATAATATCTAACTTATGACATGGTAAGAAACTACCAATGGCCAACCTCTTAAACTTGCCTTAGTAAAAGTAGTAAAATGAACTTTAATTGGTAAATAATTTCAAAGTGTAATAGTACTAGTTCATTGTGTTCGACCACGTATCTCAAAGTATATGTAAGTAAAGACTTAGATCCAAATCTTAATACTTTGCAAAAGAGTCTTTAAATGCCCCAATAAATCAATATACTAGAATGTATGATATGATTTGGAAATAAAGGAGGTTGCAAATACTGATTTCAAGTGTTAGTCAATCACATAACTACAAAAAATATGATCTTTAAAAGCACTTGGCACACTTTGATTTAAGTGAGACCTGAGTATACAATGAAGATTTAAAAGAACAAACATTAAAATATTGAGCTTATGAAAAAAAACTAATCAAATTTGACTTCCTTTAAAGCTTTGGAAGCAAAAACTTTTTAAATCGTGTGTGAAAGCTTGAGACGCGTGATATTCACGATGACGAGAGAGATACTTTCTGATAGAGATCAAGATGATCAGGTTAAGAGAAGTTGAGATTGTCTCAATTTCTACATCTACAGTCATGTAGATGTGTAACTCTACATTAATGTAAATCCTTTTATCATTTTGTAACTATAAATACATGTCTTTCTTCTATACTTTCTTCATGCCAAGTTTGGATTAAAAACCATGATTTTTAATGTTCAAAAAACTAGTCACAGTAAGTGGGTAAGGCTATTTTTAGGATTGAAAAATAGGTAAAAACTAAGTCCAAAAATTGTAAAAAAATCATCAAAAAAATATTTTTTATTTATTTTCGAACATGGTAGTAGGTCGTTTATTAGATTTGGAGACCTACAACTTTTGAACCTGGGTTTAACATTTCAAGGATTTACATTCTTACAGATTGGGGTCGACTCTTGTGCTTGAGATCAAATCCTTTTTTTGTGTTAAACAATGGTCGGCTTCTTTTTCTTTCTCAATTCTCGCTGTTTCAAGGAAACAACTCATTTTTCCTTTTTCATCATTTTTCTACTTTTGTAGGCATCAACGCCTTCTATTTCTACGTGAAGTAGGAATAGTGGCAGTCGACTCTTTTTTCTCTGTGAAAACCTTTTGATTTTTATAGTTGATTCCTTTAGCTCCTTTATTTTGACAAAAGGGTCAACTCCTATGCTGACGGGCCAACCACTTTGATGGCTTCAACTCCTTTTTCACCTTCAAAAATTTTTGTTTCTCTGTACTCGACACCCTTTTTGTTTCTACTATGACAAGGGGTCGACTCCATATGCCCCTTTTTTTTTTTTTTCTTTTTTCACTTCAAGGCTTCTTCTTTTCCACGGATGAGTTTGACTTCTATGCATGAGCTCAAGTCCTTCAACATTTGGCACTTCAACTCTTCAATTTTTTAAACTCAAGTGACTAATTTTTTACTATATGTATGATCAACACCTTTTGCTTGTTGGTTGATTGCACAAAATGATTATTTTTTTCTCTTGTTCAGTCAAATGGTGTTGTTGAGTTCTTTGGAGGGTATCTTGTATGAGCCGCTTGCTTCCCTTTTTATATGGACTATTGAGATGGACCATTGCTATTCGAACTAATATGCTACCAAAAATTTCATTTGAGAGTTTTATGAGCTATTTAAGACACTTAATACACATCATCAGTAACATGAGTGTTTTCTCTCACTAAAAGTAGCTCAAGGAGGATTCTGAGACCAATAATATTTTCCTCAAAGTTTACATTGATTGACCTCAAATTGACAAATCAACTAGAAGAAACAGGTTTTCAAAGATGTAAGAGAGGCCTTTATAATCATGCAACAGATAGACTGATGCCTGGATATGTGTTTTATCTGTGGCTTCAACAATTAGGAGAGGATAAAAACTCTAAATTTTGTACTGAGGATTGAAAAAGTATGGTATATGATGGGTTATTTTGAGTGTATATTCTGGTTGAGAAGGTTGAATGGTGGGAAGGCAACGGATTACTGCAGGCCAGATTTAGATAACCAGGACAAAGACGAAAGGTGGCAGTTGCCGTGCTTTTTTACCCATTTTCATTCCTCTGTGTTCTCAGTAATCAACTTCAATACAAGTTTTTCAGGAAGGACATTTGGTTTCTTGCACCATTACAATTTGTCAAATCCGGTAACTTGACTCTTTATGGTGTATCCATTTTATCAAACTCAGACTCTTTTGATTGTCAAAAAGCTCACACAAGATTGTTTAATATCTCAGGCGTTGATTTTTACTACTTTATATTGCCATGTTTAGCAGCCTATCATTTCTTATGTGTTTGCCTTCTTTTTTATATAGATTCTAGAGGTTTTCTCAATTAGAGATTGCAGCCAGGTGAGGTGAATGAAAAACCAGTCTTATACAACTTTCTTTAAAAAAATCGATTCCTCTTATAGAACTATATTATGATAGCATGAAGGATAAAAGTAATAGAATTCCTTTGAATAAAGATGAGCCTGAGAAGGATACAAGTTTGTGTTCTGCTGAGCTTAACCTTTTTCACAAAGGAAATTGAGTAAAACCCATGCAAGATTTATTGAGATTATCTAACTTCTGCTTAATACAGATAACAGAAAAATAAGCAAATTGAACTGGTCATGCATGGCTACATTTGAAAAAAAAAAAAAGAAAATGCTATAATCTTCACTTGCAGCTCACCTCTTACAAAGTCTACAGAGGTGGAATGCTCTGCTCATTCCAAAAGAAATTATACTTGTCAACCTTACCCTTCACCAAAGCAAGCCTCCTGAAATTCCCTTTGAAATATGGCACACCCCAAACACTAGACTTGAGGAAAGTAGTATCGTCCTTCCTATTCACCCCCAAATCAAGGTCTCTGTAGTTCAGATACGCAGTCCTTGGAGACTTTGTCACGTAAGGAGTCATATACTTGTATAATCTATCAACCCAGTCTAAACTCTTTTTAGACTCCTCAGGGTTTTGCCAACCCACAAAGTACAGTACATCATACAGGTAACCTCTTCTGTGTGGGAAAGGGGTCTCATAATCTGAAATCTCATTCATTTTGCCACCCAAAGACTCCACCTGTATTGATCCTTGCATCTCTTCCAAAAGGAACTTCCAGATCCCTTCCAACCCATCTTCAGAGATGGGTTGTTTCACAAAATCAGATTTAGCCTTGAAAGTGGCTTTTCCTAACGGAGGGTCACTGCTCAAAAGAACTTCTCTGGGTGACCCAGAACTGTACCCACCAAAAAAAATAGTTGAATCTATCCAACTCATTTGAGTACAGTCTCTTTCCTGCAAACCCAATTCAGGAAAGCACTGTTCCATCACTGTGAGGAGATCTTGAACACCACCAACATACAAGGAGTCGAACAATGCTTGGACTGTTCTACTTCCATTTACATTGGCTGCTTGCAGCCTCACTCTGATGAAGACATTTTCATGGCACTTCTCTGCTACATATTGCCACCTATTCACCACCTTTGTGGCACCTTGTTCCAGGGTCTTGGCTACGTTGAAAACTGTCACAGTGGGAGGAACAGCAACTAACTTGATCTTCCATGAGAGGATGACACCAAAGCTGCAAGCTCCCCCTCCTCTGATAGCCCAAAACAGATCCTCACCCATCGATTTTCTATCACGAATCATGCTGTTGGAGTCAACTAGGAGGGCATCAATGACATTATCAGCAGCCAGACCATACTTTCTCACCAAGCTACCAATGCCGCCTCCACCAAAAAGCCCACCTACCCCCACGGAGGGGCATAACCCTGCAGGGAACCCTAGAGTCCCACTCTTCTCTGCGATTCTGTAGTACAATTCACCAATGAGGGATCCTGCCTGGACCCACGCAGTTTGCTCTTGAATGTTTACAGTAATGGACTTCAAGTTGACAAGATCCACAACCACAAATGGCTCATAGGCAACAAATGAGAGCCCTTCATAGTCATGACCTCCACCACGGACTCTCATTTGTATGCCATGCTCCTTACAGCAAAAGACTGCTGCTTGGACTTGGGATTCGTGTGTGGGTGCAATTATAAGCAGAGGCTTGGGAGTTGTGGATGTATTGAATCTTAGATTTTCCAGGGACGATTGCAAGCGATTGTTGTAAGCAACTGTGTTTGGGAAGTAAAGAACCTGGGTTTGGTTCGCAGAGGAAGACAAATTCGGGGAAAGGCATTGGAGAAAGGAGTCAAGGCTGGTAGCGGAAACAGCAATACAGAATGAAAGGAGGAGAACAAGAGCAGGCAACCAAGCAGTTGAAGGCGCCATTTGCTTCTCTTCTTCCCTCACACATGATTCTCAGTGTCCTTCCCTTGGTTTATAAAGACCCATCTCGTCCTCAGTTTCAAACCTTTGAATTCTTATTTGCCAGATCTGCAATTGAAAAAAGACTTACAGTGACAGTTTGGATTTTCTCTTCTTTAATAAGCTTTTGTTCATAATAGATTGTCATGAATTACTCGTGGCTACAACGACGACTGGACTCTTCTAATATTGGATTTTTTGACTGCTTTGCGTTAAAAAACTAAAAAAAAAATCACATTTGAAGCAATCCAAGGTTTCTTTTTCTGTTCTTACCCCACGAAATAATTCCTTCCTCTGTTTCTGGGTTTTACTAGGCGTGTATGAAAGCTCCATTTTCCTAATTTTTTTCCCAATCACAGATGTTCCTTGAACGTCAGAAAATCGTTTTTTTACGCCAGACTCCGCTGCAGAGAAACAAATCTTGAAACTCTTTTGCTTCAACCACCATTTTCGTCATTTCAGTGTTTACTTACACGGTTCTTTGCTCAGACTGCACTTCAGCTTTGAAGAAACCATTTTCGTTTTTGTTCAAATAAAACTACAGTTCGCAAGTGATTGTTCTCAATTTGAACTAAAAAAAATTGTCCATTTCTCACTTTTTAACGCCTGCAAACTCGTCACATGTGGTTGCATTTACGTCTCTGAATTCTTTTCCCGTTTTTCTTGACTTTTTACCATTACCAGCTGCAAAAATTGTCTATTCTTCCCTTCAAGTCTTAAAACCAGGGTAATGAACTGAAAAGACAGCAATCAGTGCGTAGAATGGAAGGATATCCTCTTGTCTTCCTACTCTGATGACTTTAATGCCATCATCGTCTTCTATTTTCTCCAACAGTAGAATCCATATCTGTGGTTGCATCTATCATGAAGTCTGTACTTTTGTGCTTAATTGCTTGGATGAACTGAAAAGACCGCAGTAGTGCATAGAATGGAAGGATTTTCTCGTCTTCCTGCTCTGATGGCTCTAATGCCATCATCATCTTCTATTTTCTCCAACAGTAGATTCCATTTCTGCGGTTGCATCTACCATGAACTCTGTACGTTTGTGCTTAATTGCTTGGAATCCCTAACCGTTTTTCAAAGGAAGGAATCAATAGTTTGTCAAAGTCTCCGTATGGTAATAAGGGCGATACCTTTCTTCAGCTACCTTCGTTTACCAGTAATGTTTAAGATGGATGAAGATTGATACCGACATTTGTCGAATTGAATCAAGAAACTGAAGAATTAATGGATCTTGTGAAGCAAGTCAAAGTCTTTACCGTGTGTCATGGGTATAGAACGTTTAGAAAAGACGACTCCAGCAGTAGGAGAGGCCATGGCGGCTGGCAGTCATTCTAGAACAAAACTTATATATTCGATAATTCATTGCCCTGAGCAGACTGTATCTTTATCGGATCTCTGGGTATAACTCTTGATTTTCTAAAGAATAAAAAGATAAACCTGACTAATCTGACCACTATATTTGTTTCAATTGCTAAACAATTGACCAACTTGGGTATTTTGTGGCTAAAAATGTAATCTTTCTATGCATATCAATTCAATGTTTTAAGATCAATATAGTTAGGAGGACTCTTTTTGAAAAAAAACATGAACCCTAAAGTTTAAAAAGGACTCAAAGAATGAAATATGTCAATATATTAATTCTCAATGTTAGGTGAAATGGCTGAGTACTGTTTATAAAATAGACTTAAACCTACTCTCCCACATCTACTTGCACCTGTGCTATCATATAATTCTGTCTTTCAAGAAATTATAACTTGTTCTACCCCCAAATCATATGATTGTTTAGATTGGCTGTTGAACTCAATAGTAAAAAACCAAAAAAAAATGACAAACTTCAAATATGATTGATTGTTCTTATTTAGTTATTATTTCGAATAATTGTGTTCTCATATGACTAAATTCATAGCAGGAGTCGTCATATCATATCAAATTAATGTTTTTTTATTATCTATTTACCCACAATCAAAATATATTAGTCTATCACATCAAATGTTAAGGATATGAGTGTAAGGTCCCACTAAAATATATTGGAATGTGGCTTCCTCTAGTTATGTGAGAAGTCCAAAGTGTTGCTAAAGGAAAGTCACTCAAGACTCAAGAGACTACTTACTTGGTAATGAGTCCCAAAACTGCCTAAACTCAATGGTAAGATGAGTGAGCATCCTCACCAAGCATACCTCAGAGGGAGTCTAGAAATTATGTGGCAACTTCATGAAAGGAGAGAGTTGGCTTCTTTTGTTTGAATCTCTTGTGCTCTTCCTTAGTGTCATCATCACTATCACTCTCCTCATTCCCATGGCTAGCATCATCCTTCACAGAAGAATGTGGGTCAAAGGTGGGACGATGAGCAACCACACCTCTCAAAGTCACCTGACTGACAAACACCATTCCCTCCCCCGTGGAGTAGCCAAGAAGAATCTGAGCTCTCCTAAGTAGAGCCATGATAATCTAACCATGCATAAGACTCATATTCTTTTTAAGCCTACATCCGCATATTGCATGTAAGACATATGCCCTAGGTTCAACTTGAACCCATGCTTGATACAGTAGATAAATACATTGTCGGGAAAACTGATTTCTTGGCTAATTTGCTCCCAATAGTATACCCCACAATGAATGAAATCATCCTAACCTAAACAGGTCATTGGGATGTCCTAAGCCATAGAGATCTTCATTTATTTTGGCTATGGATGAACATACTTGGTAGAGTATACCGAACTAGAGCTATTACATTTTAAAATTGCCCGCTAAAATTTGGATTACTACTCTTAAGTTGTATTTTGGAATCAACCATTATAGTAAGTCGATTAGCATGCATACCTAGTTTGAAAATTAATTCCGATTGTACTTTGACAAATAATTTTCATACCTAGTTATTGAGGACTACTTTGATATACTGAAAAGGTACTTAGGAATTAGAGTACCTATTAGTTTGAGATTGGATTGTTAAATCTGCCTATTGGGAAGTAAGTTACATTAGTGAGCAAGCAATCCTTGCTACTTGGTGTCAAGTCATTGGTAGGCAAGACTTTTCTTACCATAAATTGTTTGCGATAAGTTGGAGTAGCTAAGGTGAAAAAGGTGTATTAGCTGCAGAAAAGTATTTGAGAGAAGTTGTCGGTGACTAAGGTGTAGAAGTTGAAAAGTTGTACTGACTGAAGTATAGTTGTTGAGAGAATGTATTTGTGGTTGCACATTAAGTGAGAGAAGTTATTCCAACTGATGTGTAAAAGTTGACAAGTGACATCTGTTATTGTAAGCTACAACACCTTATGTAGATAGGCAATGTTAAAGTCCCTTTCTAGATCTAGAGTGGTGTGCCTAATAAGCTGCTAAAAAATTCCTTTGAAAGTCTAGGCTAGTGAGCCTAGTTAGTTGTTGTAAGCTAAGTGATGGTATGCTAATGTAAATTTGTGTTATAATCAATTGAGTGGTGTAAGTCCTCGTGTGGGTAGCATTTGAATTGACCTTAGTGGCGATTTACTATAAGAAGCCACAGGGTAACCCAAACTTAGTGAAACCTCAAGGTGCTAAACATCATGAGGGGTGGACTAGCAATTCACAGAAGGATTGAGAACCACTTGAAAATCTTGTGTACTTGAAACATGATTGTTTTCGCTTATACTTTAATCATCGTGCATAAACATAAATTATAAAATATGGCTTGTACATATTAATTAAAAAGATAAATACACATGCAATAATTAATCAAAAAAATTTTAAATTAGCAGGAAAAGTTAACAAACTTATTCATCCCTCCTCTAGGTTTGTTCCTCACTGGACCTTCTAGTATATAATATTTATTATATAACATAGATATGTATAAAAGTTACTTCACATGGGCAATTATGCAATTCTTAATTTCTCCCTAGGTTAATTGCAAGAAACAAAAATCTCCTTCCACAATTAGTGATTTAATTTAAAATAATATTTAGTTAAACCATTTCTTTACATATTTACTTGGTCACTTATAGGTTTCCGTTAAATAGACAGTAACAAAACACTCTTAACTAACAAGAAGAATGAGCATTGTATGTACATGGTTGCAAAGAATTTCTAGATCAATCACGAGCTCAAGGTGAATGGACCACCGCAGAAGATAAAAGCAATGTTACCTGTATCATGGAGACATGTCACATCAGGTGACACATGTTAGATTTCAAGGTAGATGACATGACACCAATCTGAAGCACTTAACACTTTGCCCATAGTGATGCACTCTCTCCTTCACTAGTGGAAAGAAAGAGAAAACTTCAACTTATTTTAAAATTAGTCTACAAAAATATCAAAATTGGTTCATTAGTAATTAATCGTCATATAGTTGATATTTACCTCTCATTGGTTGATATGTATCAGATTTCAAGATTGACTCACACAGGGTGTAATGGCTGCCGATAAGTATACGTTGAAACTTAGGATTTTATGATGTGTAATCACAGTAGAAGATGATTAATGGGTGGAAAGAAGAATAAGAGTTGTGGAGAGAAGGTTTGAGGAGTAGAAGATGATTAATGAGTGAAAAGAAGAAGAAGAGTTGTGGAGAGAAGGTTTTAGGAAGAAAAAGGGAAGAGCGACGAAAACTGATACACCTACCGTTGTTAATTACAATGGCTGTCGATAAGTAAAAGTGACAGAAACATGATTTATTTTTCTTGGGTAACGCTGGTAAGTCACAGTTCAACAAGTTCTAGAACGAGAAAATGGAGGAACACTCTGCTCGTTCCTAAAGAAGTTGCACTTGTCAACCTTTGCCTTTACAAGCGCCAGCCTCCTGTAATTGCCCTGAAAGTACTTCTCACCCCAGATGCTGGACAAGAAATAATTGCTGTTCCCCTTTGGATTCGTTCCCAAGTCAAGGTCCCTGTAGTTAAGGTACGAAGCTCTTGGATACTTTGATACATGAGGAGTCATGTGCCTGTACAGTCTGTTAATCCAGTCCATGCCTTTACTGTCATCCTTGCCATTGATGAATTGTACCACATACTGGACATTGTATAAGTAACCTTTTCTGTGTGGGAAAGGGAGCTCAGTCTCTGGAATCTTGCTCATCCTTCCACCCATTGGCTCCCATAGCATGGCACCAGTCACTTCTTCTGAAAAGAACTTCCAGATGAGTGCCAGGTCTGCTTCAGAAATGGGTTGCTTCACAAAGTCAGATTTTGCCTTGAAAGAGGCTTTCCCCATTGGATTTTTTCTCGTCAATAGAACTTCTCTGGATGTTCCAGATGGGTATCCTCCAATGTACATCACTGCTTCTACCCAGCTCGTTTCTGTGCAGTCTGTTGCCTGCAGACCCAGCTCAGGGAAGCACTCTCTTGTCACTTTGAGGAGTTCATCAACATCACCCAGATGCATGGCATTGAATAGTGCTAGGATTGATTTCTTCCCCCCTGTGGATGTTGACTGAAAGATGACTCTGATGAATAGGTTTTCATGGCATTTCTCTGCCATGTACTGCCATCTGTTCACCACCATGGTCACATGTTGTTCCAAGGTCTTTCTGACAGTAAAAACAGTCACTTTGGGAGGGACAGGGACCAACTTGATCTTCCATGAGAGGATCACACCAAAACTTGCAGCTCCACCTCCTCTCAGAGCCCAGAAGTGGTCTTCTCCCATTGATTTCCTGTCAAGGATCAGCCCATCTGAGTTTACTATGTGAACATCAAGAACATTATCCGCTGCAAGGCCAAATTTTCTCATCATAGTGCCAATTCCTCCTCCTGCAATAAGCCCCCCTATCCCAACAGAAGGGCATAAAGCTGCAGGAAAGCCATGGACTGCACTCTTCTCAGCAATCCTGTAGTACAATTCACCACTGGTGGCACCTGCCTGGACCCATGCTGTACCTTCCTTTATATCTACACTGACTGATCTCATGTTGATGAGATCCACAACCACGAATGGGTCATTTGAGGTGTAGGAGAGGCCTTCATAGTCATGGCCTCCACTGCGGGCTCTCAACTCAATGCCATGCGCCTTGCAACACATGACAGTTGCTTGGATTTGGGACTCATTAGTGGGGGTGATGACAAATAGGGGATCAAGTTTGGGGGATGATAGAAACCTGAGATTTTGAATAGAGGACTGCAGAATAGATGTGTAAGAAGTTGTGTTTTGAGCAGAAAGGACTTCGGACATTTTTGTGGAAGAAGGGAAATGGGTAGAGAGGCATTGCAGGAAGTTTTCACTGGTTAAAGATGAAGTTGCAAAAGAAAGTGAGATGAAAGAAAGCAGCATGTAGAGAACACTTGACCTTCTAAACTCCATTATCTACCTCTTCGGCTTTAGACTGAAGGGTGTCTACCTTCAACCCTTCTATGGTTCTTTATATACTATTTCTCTCCTACTGTCCCTGTAACGGAGTCAACTAGACTCTCAATTACAATCCACAGTCATTTTATATTGGTCATTTTGACTCCTTTCAGTTCACATTTGTCTGAGAATTCTGAGAAGGAGAGAGAATCCATGGGTGTTCCACTTTTTTTCTATTCTCACAAGTTGGTGATCACCAAATGCCTCTCCTTGCTGGAGAAACAACGTGTGAATACAAGAAAATCCAAAGCAACTTTAGTATGATATAAGAAAACAGAAAACCTAAATTCTTCTGATAAACTGTTTCCACTACAGAGAATAGGTAGGATATGGATAATCTATAGCATGCATAGTTTTACAGATAGTCCTTCACCCACCATTATTGTCAAGTGGATAGAATGATCTTTCTTATTCCTTGTCAGTCAGCACTCTATTTGGACAGGAGTAGGTGGGCACGTTTCAGCATAAGAGGGAATCATATCATCCATTTCTGTAGGTCTGAAAGCACTAAAAAAATCTCGTGAGGACCACTCCAATCTCGGTATCTCCATGTTCTTACTGTAAACGTTTCAGTTGGGTATTTTTAAGCGATGGATCTACTTACGTTTGGCATCTATCATCATGATGAACAGAAAATCTTCCGTCAAAACGACGTCATTAGCCCATACTATTATAGATGTAAAAGAAAAAAGAAAAAAAAAGTATCTTGCTTTTGATAAAAGAATCGTGGGTTCCTAAAGACCCATCTCGTGAGCTCGAAAGGGATTGACAGATCTACAGTATTTTATGAGACAAGTCGGGGAGTCCAATGCTTTGCTCTTTGTTGATGAGATTAGAAATATTTTTTAAAAACAGATTCAGTAGTGTAAATCCTTGATGCATTTGAAATGAAGTATTCAAATGCTTCACGTGCACTAGAAATTGTTCAGTAAGATTGGAAAGCAGATTTGCTACGCCAATCTTTTTGACAAACAATAGGATCAAACATTATTGAAAGAGTGAGCCAAAATGCTACAAGAGTAGGTAAGTTGTGAAGTGATATAGATGAGAGTACTACAAACTATCTCTCATTTCATTATTGCTTTGTTTGTCCAAATGAGACACTCTGATAGGGAAGTTCTACCTTTCTTTTGTCACTCAACTGCTTTGTTCCATGGGAATCCTATCTTGACAAACTGGTTGAGGCAAAAATCCAAGGTCTCAGTCAACAACCATAAGAAAGGACAACAAGAAAGAAAAACAAGAGGAGAAACAAAGGATGAAGGTTATTTAATCAAAAGTATATTTTAGCCCAACAACTATAGGAATAAAAAATACATCATGAGGGTATGTTAGGAAATATGAACTTTCCACTAAACTAGGAAATTTACAATCATACTCTTATATTTCATTAAAATGACATGTAAATAAGATGAAAATAAAATAGTGAACTCTTTTAAGCATAAATAGTGGAACAAAGGGAATGGGTGCAGGTTTCATAAGGGTAAAGCTAGTTTTCACTAAGATAGAGTTTAGAACAAGATCAGATTCAAGGTGGGTTTGTAATTTTGACCACATCATGGATTCAAACGAGGTGAGGTTGGGATTCCCACAACCAAACCTGTTGACATCTCTAATTTTCCACCTAGTACATATTTTAAGACCAAAAGAATGTCACACTATTGTATTCAATTTAGTAGAAATCAGTATACAAATAAACACCTCTACCCCTTTCTTATACTCTTCACCCAAGGATTTGTTGCAAACAATTTTCATCCAACTCTTATCCAATTTATGCATTGCACCAAAATATATAAACTCATTAATCAGTCATCGGTGGTTTCCAACTATGGAAAATACTCTACTTTAACACACTTGAATTTAGATGGGAAATGTCCCAAACTACGAGTCTTAGATTACATCAAACTTCATTTTTCTCTTGAGCTTGTGACTCTACCTCTCCTATCTAGAACTCACATTAGTTTACTATTGTATGATAATTTAAGACACTTGTCAAAATTTAAGCAGCATCTCCCTACACCCCTCATGTTATACTACTATAATTAGTTGACCTGCATGTACCGCACTCTTTCCGAAGCACATTACATACTAGACTATAAAGTACACAATATAACACTTGAGGAATTTGCCGGAGATGTATACAAATGCATTGATAATTATCTCAAACTATAATACTTATAATAGTAAACATATTTGCAAGTCTCGAGCTGTCCCATAGGACAATTCAAGAGTTGTACGGGAATATTTAGTATTAGTGCAGTTTATTGGTCATAATGGAAATCCCAAACTTTACATAATACTAACATATACATTACAATCACTTGAATTGTCACATTTCAACTTAATAGTGTAAATACAAGATATTAGGTACTTGTGAGAATTTATTATACTATAAACAATGAAAGACTCGTATTACAGAAAGACTAGTGAGGTCCCCAAGTTCCTAAGATCGAGCATCTTATGTGTTATGCACAGTGTTATAATTTATGTTTTCATATTATCTACATATTAGTCCTACTATTAATTTCAAATTATGCCTTATTTTAGTGTCGTATTGCAAAAATTAACATTCATATTATGCTCATTTTTAATGCATTATATTATTTTTTGTCTCTATGTTGAATTATCTTCTTATATAGACATTATGTTCACGTTATTGTTATAGTTATACTTGATCAAACTTATAGTCCTAATACTCTACCCTTGACCACCTAACATAGTAAAATAGTGATTTGTCCTACCAGATATAAACTCTAAACAATAAAATCCTTGCGATACTTCCATCATATTCTCCCTCCTTCACAATGGGTATTTTCTCATCGTCATATAGAAAACGTTTCATAACACTTCAATATCTCAATAAATATAATTAAAAACTAGATTAACAAGTATGATTAATGCCCCTCGGCCCAGCACACTCACCCCCTTGGCCCAACACTCTCACCCCCTTGACCTAGACCAACCAGCCCACTTCCCCCTGTCTTGGACCAATAGGCCCACTGTCGCCTCAGCCTGACCCAGACAAGCCCACTCCCACCATAAGTTAAATGGGCTGGTTTGTCCTCTGTCTTCACCCCTATGTAGATCGCCAATGACTGAATTGGTTAAATGGGCTGGTTTGTTCTCTCCATCACTCTCAATTGTCTTCTATTTAGTTCCATTTATTATGTTGCTAGCAATGGGTCTGGTCCTAGGGGTGGCATCGAGCCGAGTCGAGCCCGAACCTACCTATATTCAAGTTGAGTCCAGTCCGAACCTGCCTATGTTCGAGCCGAGCTTAATTTAAATATTTCGATTTGAACCTCGTCTCGAGCCTAAAATTGTTATTGAGCTTGAGCCCAAAAATTTTAACCGAGTTACTTATAATAAATTATATATAAAATTATGCATATATTTTACATAAAATTAGGTATGACCTCTACATAAAATTGGGCATAACCTATATATATAATACATGTATAAGATTGGGTATGACCTCTACTTAAAATTGAGCATAATCTATGTATATAATACTTATATAAAATTCGGCATTACCTCCACTTAAAATTGGGCATAATCTATATACATAATACCTGCATAAATATTCCATAAACACTCCATAAAATTGTCTATACATTCCATAAACACTCCATAAAATAGTATAAACACTCCATACGATGCATAAAATTATGAATAAATTTCATACAATTATCAAACATAACAAAATTAAATGAAATATCACTATCAATTTACAATCACCCAAATAAAAACTATAAATCTTTTAAATAAAATCCTATTACTATTAGAGACTTACTAGAAAATTACAAGAAATATTTTAAATTTTTTTAGGAAAGTTAAATGGACCTCTTATTACCTTTTCTAAGGAAATAAATAATAATTAATAATTAATCTAATATATTATTATACTTATTGATAATTTTTTAATCAAATAAAATATCAAACACAAAATTGCTATGAAAATTGCCTCATGCTAAAAGGATTATATCATCAACTGTCAAATACTTATTCAAAAATTTTCTATACGGTTTTCAAGCCCATCTTGGCAAGAAAATCTTACTTAGAAAATTATATGATTTTTTAACAAGGATTTATAATTAGAAAAATATTTTCAAAAAACATGAGACGCTAATTGTCCCTATATTTCTATTAAAAAAATTCAACATTTATTAAAAAAAAACCACTAATAGTCTGTAGAAACATATTTCTACTAAAATATCTTTTCAATTTCTTCAAGAGCCATGAGGAAGGGACAAAGAGTTTTTTTTTTCCTTGTTTATGATCTCGCACGTAGGGGTGGCTTCGAATAAATTATATATAAAATTATGCATACATTTAAAAAAAATAATGATAGGGGAGGTTCAAGATTGAATTTCAACAATAGATTAAAATGCACCAATATTAATCTTTTTTACTCCAATTGTTGTCTAGCTTGTTTTGTAATTTTTGAATCTGGCCATAAATTTACTATGGCCTCCATAGTGCCCCTAGATGAAAATTTATATTCTAAGAAAAACTAGAAATATTTTCCTATAATACATATTCCCAAAAAAATCTTTAAATAAAATCCTATTACTATTAGTGACTTATTAGAAAATTACAAGAAATATTTTAAAATTTTCTTAGGAAAGTTAAATGGACCTTTTATTGCCTCTTCTAGGGATATAAATAAAAATTAATAATCAATCAAATATATTATTATACTTATCGATAAATGTTTAATCAAATAAAATATCAAACACAAAATTGCAATGAAAATTGTTTTATGCTAAAAGTATTACAACATCAACTGTTATATACTTATTCAAAAAATTTCTATATAGTTTTCTACCCCATTTTGGCAGGAAAATCTTACTTAGAAAATTATATGATTTTTAATAAGAATTTTTAATTAGAAAAATGTTTAAAAAAACATGAGACATCATAGAAACTTATTTCTATAAAATGTATTTTTAATTTTTTCAAGAGCTATGAGGAAGGAGAGTTTAAGGATTTTTTTTTTTTTTTACTTTATGATCTCGCACTTTCGCGCGGGGGGAGGGGGGAGATTAGTTTTTCCCTAATTTCTCCCCTGAACTTACTGGTTCAGATTTTCCGCCGAGACAACGCGGAGGGAGGGGGTTACGACGCCAGGGAGGACCTATATTCGGGGATGACGACTGCGACGGTGGCAACGACAGTGACAGAAGCGACGACGACGGAAACAGAGGCGACGACAAGGAGAGGAAGAAGTCGGAGGAAGAAATCGAACAGACGGCCACAGAGGCGGCCGACGAGCAGCTGTCAATGGCAGTAGAGGCGGCAACAAAAGCCGACGGGAAGGGCTCGGCGGTGACGAGGGGAGGAAAAACCTGGTTTCGGTCGAGCTCGACTCGTTAAGGTAAACAAGCCGATTTCAGAGCTCAAGCTCGGCTCGAACTCGATAGATAACGAATCGAACCGAGCCAGTAGCTCGAGTTCGGCTCGGTTTGAAGTCACCCCTATCTGGTCCCAATGGGACCCATTTACATGGAGAATAGAATCCCAATGAAGTAAACAACCCCGTTGTTAGAACTCGTTTCTAATGAGAGGGGGTGATATGTCACTTCCTCCCCTTCATCGTACAGGCATGAAAGGGGTAAAGAGCTAAGGCCTCTGTTTGAAGGTATTCTTGGTTATCAGTTCATCAGTTAATCTGCTGGGCAGCACCAGAACGAAACACAGAAGTAGATGAACGTTTCCTGTTGCTTGCATATTCCTGTAGTAGAGGAGCCAAGTGGCGATAAGCAAGAAAGAGCAATCAACAGCCGACTAGATTCAGAAGACAAACGCCAGTCACCTGCTCACCTTACTACAGGAGCCTAGTGGCGATAAGCAAGAAAGAGCAGTCAACAGCCGACTAGATTCAGAAGACAAACGCCAGTCACCTTCTCACCTTGGAATTGCTGTTGCTATCGTCTTTTTCTGTTGCAAATATCAATCAAATTTAAATGAAAACGGTTTCAAAGGTTCCAATGTAGAATTTTCAAAATTCGGACTTGGCGAGATGCCAAGAACTCAATCTTCAGATTATTTGAATGGCTATAAACAGTTCTCTGGAGCAGAGTTAGAACTGACAAGGAGCAAAAAATGGAGTCTTCGAAAACTCTGTTTTTTGCTCTAATTTCTCTCCTCTTCAGTTTTATCTCCTGCTGTATCGTTTCCGCTCAAACCCAAGAAGCTTTGATCGAATGTCTTTCCAGGAAGTTTTCTCTCTCAGAAACGTTGCGGATAGTCTACCTTCCAAACACAACTTCTTACAACAATCTACTGCAGTCTTCTATCCAGAATCTGAGATACAGTTCTTCTTCAACTCCTAAACCGCTGATGATAATTGCACCCAAGCGAGAAACACAGGTTCAGGCTGTTGTCGTCTGCTGCAAGGAGCAGGGCCTGCAGCTCAGAGTGAGGAGCGGTGGCCATGACTACGAGGGTCTCTCATATCGCTCCCGCTCCCCTTTCGTCGTCCTCGATCTCTCCCATTTTCGGTCCATCGACGTCGACGTGGACGATAAACTCGCCTGGGTAGACTCCGGTGCGACGCTCGGAGAATTATATTATAACATTGCCAAAACGAGCGGCAACCTCGGGTTCCCTGCTGGACTGTGCCCCACCGTCGGCGTCGGCGGGCACATCTCCGGCGGCGGAATCGGTACCCTTATGAGGAAGTACGGTCTCGCTGCTGACAATGTTATCGACGCCCGTTTGGTCGACGCAAAAGGAAGGATCCTCGACAGGGGAACCATGGGAGAGGATTTGTTCTGGGCGCTCAGAGGAGGTGGAGGGGGAAGCTTCGGCGTGATTCTTTCATGGAAGATAAAACTGGTTGAAGTCCCTCCCGTAGTGACCGTCTCCGCAGTTCACAGAACCCTGCAACAAAACGCGACCAACCTGGTTAGCAGATGGCAGTCCATTGCAGACAAACTCCATGAAGATCTCTTCATGAGAGTCCTCCTGCAGAAGGTTGATGGAACAATCCAAGTTTCCTTCAACTCCCTGTTTCTTGGCGAAGCAAACCAGCTTCTACCCATGATAGAAAAGAGCTTACCTGAACTGGGTCTGGAAGCCAAAGACTGCAAACAGATGACCTGGATTCAATCCGTGCTCGAATTTGCAGGCTACTCCTCTGCAGACCCAACAGATGTTCTTCTGAAGAAGGATCCTCCTTACGGAAAGAGCCCCTTCAAAGGAAAATCTGATTTTGTGATGGAACCCATTCCAGAAAAGGCCCTCGAGGGCTTCTGGAAGCTGTTTCTGGAAGACAACACAGTACTGTTCAAGATCATAATACTGGACCCGCTTGGGGGGAAGATGAACAAGATCTCAAACTCTGCAACGCCATTTCCACACAGGAAAGGCAATCTGTATAACATTCAGTACATGGTGAAGTGGGGAGATGATGGCAAGGATGATCAACAGCATTTAGATTTCATAGAAAGGTTATATAATTACATGACACCTTATGTGTCGAAGTCCCCAAGAAGGGCATATATCAACTATAGAGATCTTGACTTGGGTAGCAATGGGGAGGGTAATTACACAAGCTACTTCGCAGCTAGGACTTGGGGTTTGAAGTATTTCAAGAGTAATTTCAAGAGACTGGGGCAAGTCAAAGCAGCTATTGACAAGGATAATTTCTTTAGGAGTGAACAAAGTATTCCTCCAATGCATGCAAGCAAGAAGAAAAGAGGAGGTTGAGTGGTTGGAGATTCACTTTCTTTATCTTTGATGGTTGTTAAATCTCAACTGCCTTCATTAAAGATTAAGTGTCTTTTAGTGAAAACCCATGAAAGTGAGATACTTGTTTTTGCTCAATTTAGCCAAACAGGGGTTTTTTTCTAGTGCAGACAAGCTTCAAATGTTCAAAGTATTCATAAAGAGTTTATAAGAGTTCAACAATGAATTATAACCCATTAACTTTTTTAACACTTTTCTTTGTGGGATTTTTTCCCACTTAAAACTCTTTCTTATGTTCAAGCTTACACAGTGTGGACCAGAGACGTGGCACAAACTCTAACTGGCTCTCACCTCATGCAGCCCACAATAGACAATGAATGTAAGGAACACAAATTGGGTCTCACCCCACACATCCTACTCTGATTCCATTGTTGGGTTGAATCTAATTCCATTCCAAAATGGTTAGCCACTTAAGAGGTCTATTGTTTGACCTTATAACCCATCAACTTTTCTAAACACTTTTAAATGAGGGACTTTATCCGACTCAAAAAGAACTCTATCATAATATAGTACACTTCATTCTAAGATGGTAAGTGCCATAGGTCAGACAATTGTCCAGCAACTCTCAAGAAGCAAGTACCACAGAGAAACACTTAAACCTAAAACATCAACTCCAAGAAAGAACAGATTAAGCACATTAATTGAGGTACCTCTGCAATGAATGAACTACACTATTCCCAGGGTCTTGCCAATTGAAACATTCAGCCACATCTGATTGACAGCTCCAAAGGGAAACTGAGAAAATGCACTCAATGGCATATTGAACATTTACAAGTTTCATTGCCCATTCATGATGGTCACCCATAACAAGGAAAACAACAGGAATCAACCCTTCTACATTTCTCAGTTTTAGTGAAATCCCAGCATTCAGAAGAACACAAGGCAGTTTCCTGTTAGTAGATCCACAGGGTCAGCCATAACAGAAACTGCTTTTTTTTTGGAAACCTGGATGTAAGTTAACTAAGAAAACAAACACACGGCTATGCAAAATCAAGAAGCGTGCTGAACAAGGGGCTACCACTGACTGAAGCATCTGGGTACCCTTTCTTGCCAGCACTTACACTCTCTAAACAGATAGGGGTTGTGTTCAGCCTCACCCTACCAAAATACATATTCTTTACAACTAGAATAATAATAACTCAAAAGTACTCAACATAAACAACATTGTCGTAGTCACCTACTCCAATTTCTTTAGACATTCAAAAGTTGGTATCCCTTGACCAACCACACAATCTGTCTTTGCTTGAGCCTTTTTCATTTTGGAGGGGTTCTGCAATTCAAAATTAATATCAACAGGTCTGAGAGGCTATGTAAGAAGTAGATATGAGTGTTAATGGTACAGAGAGGTTACACACAAAATAATAAAAATATAGCAGGAAGTTAGGATAATACATACTTGAGTAAGTAAAAAAACATCCCAGGTAAGAACAGGTTCAGTTGTTTCATGTCCAGCAATAAGCATGGTCATGAGGTCGTCTCAAATCTGTGAAAGGTCAATCTAGTCAGCAAGAGAAAGGCTGATGGAATTATGTCACAGCGCTCTTACATACTCTGATATTCGAAAAAAATATCAGAGGTTAGGTGTTTTAACTGGAGCTTGCACATCCAACGACTCCTTACATTATCTGAAATAATCATATGGATTAAAGAATAAATATAACATCATAGATCATAGGATACAATTGAACCTTAATGACTGGCGATTCTTTAGTGACGGACCCAAAGTCATAGTTGAATACACCAAGCCCAAAAACACCAAGACCCAAACTTGAAAACTCAGCTTCAAGATCTGACTCAATTGCCCTTCCACCACTCATTTTTTCTTTTTCTAAAAGCTTTTCAAATTTTCCTATTGTTGTCCCAGAGCATTGGATGAATACTTTGACTATGGCCTCCACGTACACGGCATGAAACCAAGGTGCAATAACTGGTATCACAGAAAACAAAAATGTTAGTTTTCACCAAAAAATATATTATCAACATTAAATTTTCATAATTTTCTGGGATTGTAGCCTTTAAATTTTGATTCCAAACATTAGGTCAACCCTTGACAATTAGCACGGTAACCCTGGGTATAAGTTACAAACAAAACACCAACCTTTTTATAGCAATATGCCCCATAAGTTCCTCTTACCAAGTTATAAGCTAGGAAAGAATAAAGATTATCGACAAAGAGGTGACAGTAGCTGCAATTGTGGCAAATGAATGGATGCTTAAATAATGTATAAAAAGAACAAATAGTCCAGGAGACTCATATTAAATAACAACAGAAAAGCAGGAAAGATAAATATTATCCAAAGAGATAAGAGCCAGTGAAAATTTGTGACATATGCATAGATGTTCTTATCGTTGAAAGTTGATTACATGTGCAAACTACACCCCATACTTGAACCCAAGAGCTTACACAAGAACCTCCCAAGGTGGTCATTGAGCCAAAAAGGCCCAAATCCAACAGCCTAGGAGAGATCATACGATACAAGAAGAAAAACTGTCCCTTAAACTATGGTTATTCATATAGAAGCACCAAGATACAGTATCCTTCCGAAAAAAAAAATTTTTTTTTTTTTGAGAACAAAGAATCTTAAACCACACTAACAATGCAACAGCCCATAATAAACGTATCTAACAAATCTTTTAGGACCAAAATATGTTAGAAACATAGCTGGGATATTAATTTACGTATAGGAGGAAAGACTATTAGTATTTTACGCACAATTATATCATTTTGATCTATTTTTGCCCTTGGATAGTCAAAAAAATTCTTCAGATACCAAGAAGAATTGCAGAAGGTTAAAAAATTTGCTTTAATCACAGATATCATACTTATTTGTTTGATCCAGCACCTTAATATATTATCAAACCCAAAGAAAAAATGCATCTACTATAGCAGGAAATGTAAACCTATGCACAAAATTGGGCTGCAAATACACCTTGGAAAGAAGTGGTATGTCCTGAAGTATCTTCTGTACCATCCATGAATTACACTCGAGGAGGTCTTAACAGTGAATGATATCACTCTATCGTGATTAGTTTCAGAGAAATAAAGGTGTACTGTCATCACATTTATATGTAAAAAGGCCTAATTGGAAAGGTAAGGCAACATTATAAAGTACAATACATTTTTACCCTTCGTCTCTGTTTCCAAGTCTCCAGATCTGCTAGTATGAGCCCTTTTTCCCATTATTGACTCCAAGATGTCAGCAAGAACTCCATAGGAATGGGAGGCAATGTAAGTAACAATGACAGACGATAAAGGATCTGACTCAATCAAGTCAACTAGAAGATGCTAATGAAGCAAAATATGTAACTTGTCATATGCATATGCATTTTCATAAAGGATATGTCAAGCAAAGATGGGGTCCAACTCAACAACAAATGCTTTGGGGCCCAAAAGCCAGTTTATAAACTGCACCATGCTGCCAAATGAAATTAAATCTTATGGCATTTAAAGACTACATAATCCTGTCGTATAAAAAAATTAGCAAATGTCCTTGGTTGAGATCTAACTGACTGCCAAAAGTCAATTTCCAATCAAGCCATCAAGTCAAAAAGACAAACTGAGAATGATATAGAGTACCTCTAAGAACCAATCATACAAGGGAACAAAAAAAAAAAGTTTTTCAAAAAGATCAGAGACAGCTCCTTCTGCAATCGGCATTGATCCAAGGCTTCCTCCACTAAGCAAATTACTGACGAGGTTGCTTGCATTGTCTAGTAAGTTTCTTCTAGTCTTTGATTCTTCAGTACTGGTTGACTGCATCTGCAGGAGAATCATGATCTACCAGATAAATTGAATGTGCTGGATGAAAACACTTATTGTACGGTAAGCCAGTGAGAATTCCTCTAAAAATTATTAAGCAGAAAGCTTAACTTTTATAAATGAAAAAGAGGAAGAAGCATTATATCAAAGCCGTGGGAATTTACAACTATCTACATCAAGATGTCAATGCTCATGAATGCAAAACATCAAACCAATTATTTGAAATTGCTGATATATGAATTCCATCTCTATGCACAGTGGGTCTTCTCATGTTAAACCTTTAAAGTAACTACCTAATTCTAAGAATCCAGATTGAAAGTCGAGATTCTGAGTGGAGAAGTGTGATAGCCATGAGAAAAGCCAATGGAATTTCAGTATGGTTGTTAGTCAATTCCTAAACTTTTCCCCTCGAGCTCAAAGGTTTAGTAATTCTGTTCGAATCTGGACATTGAGAGGTTCGATAGCCAAAACCCCAATGCAGTATATAAACAGTACAAATCAAACAAGAGCAACGAAAAAAAATGAGTCGCTGTACACAAACAGAAAAGAAAAAATCGAAAAGAAGCAAAAGAAACTCCATTTGCACCAATTCCTCAGAAATATTTACATGAGATGTACACATTTGGGTGTCAATACCCAGAGTCATAGATGATGTAACGAGAAAATAAAGAAAATCAAAATTCGATTCTTTCGTTTATATCTCTAATACGAAGAAACCAATAACACAATCTAACAGGAGAATAGTGACAAGCAGAGCAGAAGCTGATGGAATTTATTGAAACTACCCAAACAACTTGGACAAAAAATTTCTGTTCAGCTCCAAGCTTACATCTTCTTCTCGTATCAACAAGCAAAAATAGTTTCCTTTCTCCCCTCGAGATATTCCAAACACCTCAAATGCAGTACGACATGAATATTACAGTCTATAAAGCAAGCAAACGATAAAAAGAGAAGTAAAGACAGACCTGGTAAGATACGATTTCGTAGAAATATTTACATGGAGAGTACAACTTGAGTGTACACTCCCAGTATATGAGACACCCATCTTCAGACCACCGGCAACCTGGAAAATCCAATTGACCACTGGCCGGTTGCTGCAGAAGAGTAGTAGCCATAACCAGAGGGAGAACAGAGAGGACATGCACGGTACCGGCGATAACCCTCAACTGTTCCAGCTTTACAAGAGACGATTCTTGAGCTCTCATCGATTTAAGGAAAAAGACCGTCATATTGTCGCCCCCTGGCTAAGTGCCAATGCGAAGTAGATTTTTGGTAGCAAGTGGCGACAGACAGCACATGAACAGTCCGGGAATTCACTGCCTATATTTTGTCCAGACTTAACTTAAACAGTAGTTATCCACAGTTCCACCCAATCAACCCCACTTCGTTACTCAAACTGAAGATTCGTAATCCTCCATAATTAGAGAAAAGCTGAAAGGATGATAGATAGCAAAGGGAAATTTGCGTTCAGAGAAATCTACTCTTTAAATCAACACCAGTGGAATCTTGCCGAATCAATTAGCTTGCATTACAGTCAAGAAAAACAGAGCTCCACTCCAAAGCACTAACATGGTGCGCACTTGAAGTGGGGTAGTGGGCTCTTGACTGTGGATTTTCGAGAAGAGAACTGGGAAGTGGGGAAGGCACCAGTACTCTGAAAGTTGCATCGTCAAATGGCTCTTTTCTTCCCAAATGAGCTCTACATTATCTATTTTTCCACTTCTATAACGAGAGTGGACAATAAGGAGAAGCAATAAGCGATTTTTAACTCAGATTGCCACTCTCTGCGCAGATTATGAAATTGGTGATTATAATGAGCTATTCTTGATGCGCCTTGAGACTGCTAATTCGTTGACGAACTCCATGAATTTGCTATCTAGAGCTTGCACGATTTTTTTTTCTCAAGAGATGGCCTCAATTAACTGAATTAATTATAATATGAGAGAATAAAGCATCCTTAAAGGAATTGATATTATGATTTGTTGGCCAATTATGTAAACTGATTCAGATTTATTATTATATTTTAAAGGTGAAGAGGAAGGCAATGTACCTTAAATAATACCTTCTTAATCCAATATCTGATGATTGGGAGTCAAAAGATAATATGGACAATGGGTGATCCACTAATACAAATGAACTTCGTAAGAAGGAGAATGAAATTCAAAAGGTTCAATTTCTTAATTCCCCAGCTATTGGGGAATGATGATGTATCAGTCCTTGAATAGGCTTTCAATCATGTAATGGCTACTAAAAGTGAGAAATATAATAAAATTGCCAAAGCTACGTACTCTCAACCTCGACTTTAACAAGTATGAAGCTTCATGAGTTCATGGGGAAAGCCAAAAGGGTCATGGCAGAGATTCTTCCGATCAAGGACATGGACATGGAGATAGAGGTCATGGAAAATGTGTCCACTATGGTTGAACCCATAATTTTTTGTTCTAAGTGTAGGAAGAAGTTTGGTAAATCAATGCGTGCTAATTCTACTACGCCTGGAAGAGACTATAACAATTGTCAAACCATAAGAAGTAGAGGTGGTATCAAATCGAGCCAGTTCTCAAACAGCTCAAGCTCGGCTAATTCTACTACTTCTGTTGATATTAACAGAAGTAGGCTCGGGCTCGGCTCGAGTTTGAGTTCAAAATATTTAAATCAAACCCAGCTTGAACATAGGCAGTTTGGGCTCGACTAGATTCGATGCCACCCGAACGATTGGGTCGATTTACTTTCATATCCATGTCTTCTACTTCTAAAAAACTTAATTCCTCCTCCAATATTATGTCGGTAAGTGTAATTATGCAAGTATTGAATGTGTCTCATTCTCCCTTTTGGATAATTGATTTAGGAGTATCCACACATATCTCAAATATGTTCGACCTTATTTTAATCTATTACTCATCAATCCTATTGCACTGTGACAATTAAACGATGGATCCAAGTTAAAGGGGAGGGTATTATGAGCACATATATTAAGAGGTATTTTTGTCATTTATTCTCTTTTTCACTTAAGTGATATAAATCTTATTAAAGGTGCAGTTTAATCCCTAACGAGAGCAGCCTCGCTGGTTCTGGTTTTTCATCTTATTCTCTCGTTCTTATTCCTTTTTATATTATTATTATTTCAATCTCATACTTGGATAAAAATGAAAAGCAAAATGACACGAAGGGGCTCTTTCCTGGCCTTTGAGCATCGTCCATTTTGAAGTTCCTGTATCTGTTTCATTTTGGTAAACCCCGCGAAGTTTAAGCTGAGATAACCACCATTGATTCAGCCATTTCCAAAGCTGCTTTAAACATTCAGCCGTAAGCCCTCACAGTCTCATCTCCAGATTGGGAGAAGCTAAGCTTTGTGTTATTGTTCTCATTAATCTTCTGATCAGTAGAGGAATAAAAGGAGTATTTTCAAACACTCATCGTCGTCAATAATCCTGTCATCTTCCTCAACTGTTAATAACTGAAGTAAAAAGTTAAACAAAAGTTTAAGTTACAGGTGAATTCGAATTCCCATTATTAAAAGAGTTCTGTCTTCTTCTCTTCTGGGTAATCGACTTTGACTGAAAAAGATTGCAGAACGGCAAGAATACAAACAGGAGATAAATTAAAAGCACGAAAGGACAAAGCATGGAAGAAGAAGCAGATGAAGTAGGAAAATTCAAAATTTTGAATGGTGGGTGAGTAATCCCTGTAGCTTCTATTTGACTGGCGAGAAAGCAGCTCGGTTGATAATGGTTTCAGATCCCACAAAAACTACCAGCAACAATGAAAACCTGTACTTTTAACCGAAGAAAAGCCTATCCATCCTTTTCGCAGCCATGGCCACTCCACACTTGATTGCAGACACCCATTGTCGTGTAGCTCAGAATTCATCAGCCCACCAAACAGGTAGGACGTAGGAGGAACTTGTCGGAATCTTCTGGAATCTTGTCTGATTTCGATAGGTTGATGGATCCAAATTTTCTTCGGCCATGATTTTGCAACTCGCTAAGTTGACTCAAAAATGGGCTGAGTTAGTGACGCGGTATGACTAGACCCGGATTAAATATCAATAAAATAAATTTGATTTGATGGAAACCCGGTTAAATATCTTGCCACGTCATCTTATTATTTTATTGATATTTTTTGTCTATTTCATTGTAGTGGGCCCATGGACAGTCGCTCATGGAGCCATTTTCTTCTTTGGTGGTTGTACCTGTTTTTCAACTTCGTCATGACCATCACTTAGAAGGGGTAGTATGTGTTTCGGATTTTTGAAACGTAACGCGATATTCAAAACCCGATATGTATCCATGTATCAAATGCTAATGTTACGGGGCGAGTCACGGTTCATCCAATAGAGAGCAACTCGGTATTGAACCCAGTCCCGGGATCTCTGAGTCTCAAAACCATAGTTAACCTACCTGAGATCGTTCGACGTATCGGCCGATACACTCCTTATCAACGTTACAGTTACCCATTTCATGTCAAACTACAAAATATCAATCAACCCCTTAATGATCACTTCAGACCCTCCCCGCTACCACCTCCCCAGAGACCAAACGGGCCACGCAAGCGTTTCTTTTTTCAGATATTCCGTGGGAATATTCTAAATCCGTAAAATTATGGGAGAAAAAATTGATTTGATAACCAAATCATGTGAGATAGGGAGTGGTTGTGAAGTTCATGTGCCCATGTTGGCCAAAATCATGTGAGATAGGGAGAGGTTGTGCACTTCATGTGGTCATGTAGGCCAAAAGGGTCACGGTCCACTTACCTCCCAGTCGGATTTGTTATGCATGTGTGACTGTGACACCCATCCTCAATTGTAACAAAGAAATTGACTCAGGTGGACCAAAATGGAATTGTCTTAGCCTCCTAATGAACATTTTAGAATGGAGAAGGTCAAAATTCAATACACATATGTGACACTCAGTAATGTTTTTAAAACTTTTAACATCTGCGATATGTTATGTTATGTTATGTATTTCATATGGCATGTGAGCCTAACTTGACATAGTTCCATGTCAACTTGATATGAGAATTAAAGATTGATTTATTTATAGCACGTTGTAAAAAAACCACTAGTTGACCTTATTATTGTTTAATAATAATAATAATTATTTTATAAATTACAAAATATACATGTTAAATCTAAATATTATTTTAGTAAAATTTAATTTGTCAAGATGCTTTTGTTGGGAGGAGTGGAGCTATCAAATTTGACTTTGATACCACTAAACGTTTATCAACTCTTTTCATGGCTTTTTAATATAATTTTTTTTAATTATGAACTAAAATTAAATTAAATTATTATTATTATTATTATTATTTTTGGATTTTGATCCATGTGTTGCGAATGGGCTAAGTTAAGAATCAATAAATTGAGTCGGTTGAGGTAACATGCAAGTGGACAAATATATCTTTAAAATGTGTTTTTATGAATCTCATGAAATTAAAAATTAAAGTCAAATTTGTTCTTGTTTCTCTTGGATTCCGATAACTTATCAACACTGGACGTAGTAAATAATTAAATATATATTTATAATGGCCAAAAAATGCATGTTGTTTATGTCAAATAATTAAATAGCTTTATAGTATTATTTTATACTGAATTTTAAACTTCAGAAAAAATATTTATATAAAAATATAAAATATAATTAACATCTTTAGTAATAATTAGCTTATTTAAATTTTATTTAAAATTAATAATTATGCACAAATATGATTGGTAATTGAGAGAGATAAAAGGGGAACAAGACAACTTCAATTAACACCTAAACAAGCTTTCATGGGGATTAAATTAAGAAAAAATTAAAGAAATAATAAAGTGTATCAACATTTGTAACATCTTGATTAATAATTAAGATAAAACTTAGATTAATTTAATTAATCAGGGAACCACCTGCTTAGATAGTGTCCAAATCTGTTTTCTTATGATTTTTTAATATATGATAACAATTGAATAATAAAATAAAATAAAATTTCCTTGTATATTCATGGTGTTTTTAATTTATGTGTCACATGAAGAATAATTGACACATTGGTTAAGATCTGGTGGGATCCATTAATCATTGTTTATTATTAACTAGAAATAGATATTACAAAATAATTTAATTTAATTTATTTTACAACTTAAATTTGGAAAAATTTCCCTCTAATACTACTTTAAAGAATTATAATTAATTGATTCTACCAGGTATTTTCTTTTTATTTATATTTATTTGATAAAAAATTAAATAATTAAAAATAAAGTCTTAGTCGTATCTTAGATTTCCGAGTTGAATCAGATGACTCGAATAGGCTTGACCTGACCAGACTCGATCAATTTAACCTGGTTTTAACATATTAGTTTTATAAGAATAGTCTGAATTATTGGAGAGTGGTGGGTCCACCGCACAAACCGTCTTACGTACTACGCGAGCCACGTGTCTGCAGCAGTCAGAATCCAGCCAATTGAAAGCCTCACCAGAGGCTGCCGAACGGACGAGAAGAGTGAGAACCTTCAACGGTTTGGTCGAGTTCTACAAATGGTACCTTTTTTCTTGTTTAATATTTTACAGACTTCATCCTCTAAAAACAAGTCGATGTTCTGAAGTAACTGTAAAAAAGGGGTGTTGTGTTTTTATGAATGTTCCGAGTCTCTCTCTCTCTCTCTCTCTCTCTCTCTCTTTCTGTTTCTGTCTGTAGAATGGGAATCTCCAGCGTCGAGCAATCGTCTGCGAGAAGCTTAGAAATCTTTAATTGATGGGTTTTCCTGAATCCGTTTGTGAAGGCGCTTCTCGTCAGAGAGATTCCAAATCGGCGACCTGAGTTCTCAGCTTTCTGTTAATGGGTTTGTTTTCTTCTGAATCTGGCTATCGTCGTTTTCAGCACTGGTGCTTTGGTAAATGGCGAGTCTTTCATCTTGAATAAAACAGATTGCTCGCTGGGAATCTGAGGTCTTGTTGAATCTTGCTTTTCGGGTTTTTACTGTTTTCAGCTGGACTCACCGCGAAATTCTAGTAAAAGAGTTTTTGAGCGTTTTTGTTTTTTTCCTTCGAGTTGTTTTTCTATGACGGCGTTTTGATGGAGTTTGCGTTTTTTCCAGGTTTTCATGTGGAATAGAAGGAGAGCACCATTGAGTAGTTGTGAGTTCACTTGAGTATGCTGTGTTAATGTAGCGGAAACTGTCTTCTTCTTTTTTTTTTTTTGGCGGGGGGCGGTTCTGGATGTTGGTTCTACGAGGTTAATTCCTTTCGAAATTTTCGCTTTTGATTTTTTTTGTTTACTTTCGTTTTGGTTTTCTGATTGAGGAACTTTGATTGGTTTTCTTGTATTGAGGTGTCTAAGAGTCGGAACTGTTCTTGCAGGTTGTTTGTTTGTTCGTGGAGCTATAGAATCTTTCTGCTTTTGTGCAAAATCTTATAATTCCGTCCCTTTTAAGTTGTTTGGCAGATATCGTTTTAATGAATTTTTCCATATGAATGGTTTGCTGGGTTCCTGGGTTTTGGTTGGAAGTTAACATCTGCTGATTTTTCAGGTTCAATTCGTAGTCTCCCCGACTGATTACGAAAGAGTGACTGCTTTCCGAGCTTTGGTTTCGCGGTCTGGTATCGGAGATCGATTCGGAGGGCGCTAAACCCGTTGGAATTGCTGACTTCAGCTAGTATCAATGGCTGCAACTCCTATCGATGAAGAGAGTAATAAAGGAAGCATGTGGGATTTAGACCAAACGCTTGATCAGCCCATGGAAGAGGAGGCAGTGAGGCTTAGAAACATGTACAGAGAAAAGGTAAAAAAATTTCCTTTTTTAATTAGTTGGAAACTCTTGTTGTCTTGGGATGTTTCCTGTTGTTCTCTTTACCATTAATAATTACTGCTTTTGCCCCGTAAAGCTCGCTGGATGGATTGAGTTAGCTTTGTCTATACCCTTGAGCAGTTGAGCTATCCGCTTTTTCTTTTTCTGCTCTTCGAATTATCGACGAGTTATTTACATAAAGACATCACCCGCTGCCCTGCTGTGTCTCCTGGTTCCCTTACTGTCCCAAAAACTTGCAGTGGATGAGGTCTCACCTTTCTCCTTTTAAGAAACATATCTTGGTCTGAAAGTGAAACTTTAAAGTCTGCAATGGATATAAAAGGAAATCCTGACCCTTTATTACGTAGAAATGGTTTTTGTAAACCTCACTATTTACACTCCCTTCATTCTCCAGATTGGTTCATTCTGTAATTGACTTGAGAGTTGTCAACTATGGGAACAAATGTGTAAATTAACAATTCGGATGCATTTCTGACTGGTAAAATTTTCTTCTCATGCAGAAATTCTCCTCATTGTTAGTTCTGCGCCTTGCATTCCAGAGTCTTGGTGTTGTTTATGGAGACTTGGGGACTTCTCCCTTGTATGTGTTCTACAATACTTTCCCCAGCGAAATAGATGAGATTGAAGATGTGATCGGGGCACTTTCGTTAATTATATACTCTTTAACTCTCATTCCTCTTCTCAAGTATGTCTTTGTGGTTTTGAGGGCAAATGACAATGGCCAAGGTATGTAGTTGCAACTCTCTTACTTATCATTCATGTAGAAAAGGTATATTCTTTACACACTTAAATGATGTCTATGTTCTAGCATAACCTATGTATAGTTTGGCTGATATTGATCCAGTTGTCTCCATTTGGCTGTATTGAGGCAAACACAAGTCCTGTTTGATACACAATTAAAGATGGGAAGCTCTTTGTGATCCTTGTTCAAAGTAACTAGCATACACTGGAAACTTTTTAACTAGATGAGATTGAATTGCACCAACTTTGATGTGAGGCTAAAATTGTTCTAGTAAATAGTAATGGTATAACCATTAGAATGCCTTTAATAATCCCTTGTAAGTTTGTGCGAAATTTTCCAAAAAGTGTAAAATTCTCTGCCTGTTTACTGAAGAATTATGCTGGATAAAGCAAGCCTTGTCAGCATCCTCCTGTAGCCACAGAGAGCAGCCAACTACTCTCAACAAATTTGCAACAGGCATGACGGTATCCACCTGGCACTATTACGAGTCAGCTGGGAGAGAAAATAAACTGGTCCAAGTACGAAATGAGGGTGAAAATGCAACCGAGAAGCTCTATTTTTTCCACTGAGAGAGATATAAAGGAGAGCGAAGAAACAGCTACCAGGAGGTTGGTTGTTCTTCATTAAAAGCTTAATGGATGGGGGACTGTAGCCTAGGAGAAACGCATTTGTTGTTAAGTTATATTTTGAAAGTGTCTTACAGGTCATAAGTTGATTTGTGTAAGACCTCAAATTATAACATGTGACCATCAATTTATATTCCATAATTTAATTTTTCCTGTTTAAGGTCCCGGGCTTGAAGGCAAATCAAGTTTACCAGTTAATGATTGATGTATAATTCGAAGCAAAAAAAAGGAGAGAAAATACTAGAATTATAGTTCTCGTTCCTAGGTAATTGGTTGTAGTTAGTATGTGTTATGGCATATTAAGTTGCTTATAGTTGATTGGCCTTTCCAACTTCCTTATTTATCTATTCACTGTTATTAACGAAAGATCTCTTACTGTTGCAGGTGGGACTTTTGCACTTTACTCTTTACTTTGTCGACATGCAAACATAAAGACTATTCCAAATCAGCACAAGACAGACGAAGAACTAACAACATATAGTCGTCAAACATTTGCTGAGAACTCAGTTGCTGCAAAAACCAAGAGGTGGTTGGAGGCAAAACCTTATAGGAAAAATGCTCTTCTAATGCTTGTCCTAGTTGGGACTTGCATGGTGATTGGTGATGGGATTCTTACCCCAGCCATATCAGGTCTATTCTCTTTTGCATTAATCCTGTTCTTTTAATGCCAGTTCTAGGTTGAGTACCAAGCCTTCAGCTTCCGTGCTCTCTAAAGGACATCAACTTAGTGGACACAAATGCCTTATGTTCCCTGAAGATGGGTAACATTGATTCATTTGGGTTACATGTATGCAAAGGTTTAGCTTAATCATGTTCATTTGTAGTATCATTGTTTCTGAGTCTACCCCTATGAATTGTCAGGAACAAATAGATCAGATCCAGGGCTCTTGTTTTAATTCAACTTGTGATTAAAAAATTGAAATTAAGTTTCTTGTAGCCTTTATTACTTCTCCTAATAATGGGTGATGACTTTTCCGACTTTCATGCCAACTATATTAATTTTTTTATCTAGGAAATTTGGGGGGACATTTTTTAATTGTCACGACCATTTCCTCTTAACCTTGCAATTGACTCTATCTCTTCTAATTAAAAAATGATTCTTATCACATAATAATGAAGGATTTGTTTTTCAGGAAAGTATATTTGTTTTTGCTAAGTAAATATCCAATTACTTAAGTGATAATTAAATTTCAAACAGTGTTCCTTAATTAGAGAGAGGACTAACAACAATTGTGCAGAGTACCTTGTGCCACCTGATATTCCGCAAATCCTTGAGTGAAGGTACTCGGGCATGCCTTCACTAAGGCTGCTTTGGCACCTTCTCAGGCAATGAGATGTGGTATAAGAAACACAGAGGGAAAATCAACAGTTCCTCAACAGAGTTCATTTTAATTATTAGTTCAGATCTTCAGTTTTTTAGTTATATACTTCCTGGAAATAAAATAGTACATAATAATACACTCTTTCCTTTCTAAGAGACATTTTATCATCTTTTTAAGATGTCGATTACTAATCTGTCTTTCTTCCATCTTCATTTTGTGAAATCTTTTTGCATCTTCTTAAGTTATTTTTATTCTGTCTTCACAGTCCTTTCTGCTGCTGGTGGGATCAAAGTTGACCACCCTCACATGAGCAATGGTATTTCCATATTCCTTAGCATTCTTCTGTTGTGTTTGGTGCAATTTTGATTTGCATTGCAAGTTCAACGCTTACGAGTCTTACCACTTTTAGAGATACGAATAATGTAATTCTAGTTTAGTTTTTTTTTTTTTTGTGTTTGAAGCAACGACTTGATATTTGAAGCATTTTATGTTTATTTGGCGTAAGGGGATTGGCAATTTTCTTATTATTGGGGACATTTGTATAAGGGAGAGTAAACATGTAATTTTACATAAAATTATGGAAATTGAAGCAGAGGCCTGTCAGAAAACAAGCAGAGATTACCTTTTCCCTCAAATTTGTTGTTTTCCATGCAGAGCTTAGGGAGACCCAGGCCTTCTCGAATCGGCTGAGATATCTTTCTTCTCTCCCTCTTTGATTCTAACCTATCGAACTTTTCTCAAATCTCCAGAATTATGTTGCAATTAATTAGTTCGGAATCAACTCGCATTATTTTGTTTCTTATGATTTTAAAATACTATTAAGAGACTAGTTTTTACATCCTTTAAAAAAAAATACTATTAAGAGACTGATTCCCATTTCAATTCTGATTGCTCCAGATGTAGTTGTGGTTCTTGCTGTTGTCATATTAGTTGGTTTGTTTAGCATGCAACACTATGGCACAGACAAAGTTGGATGGCTTTTTGCACCGATAGTACTCATTTGGTTTCTCTTAGTTGGAGCCATTGGGGCTGTTAACATATGGAAATATGACAGCTCAGTTTTGAAGGCTTTCTCCCCAGTTTACATCTACCGGTATTTCAGGCGAGGTGGGAAAGATCGTTGGACATCCCTTGGGGGAATTTTGCTCAGTATTACAGGTTAGCTGGAGCTGCACAATTGGTTTTTTAGAATAATTTTATTTGTAGAGAGAAAGAAGACCCGCATTTTGATGATCTCCATGACACTGCAGGAACTGAAGCTCTCTTTGCTGACCTTTCCCATTTTCCTGTATTGGCTGTTCAGGTATTGCATACTTCTGCATATCAAAGCACCTATGGCTGAGTTTATAATTTGCTATGTAGTTATGCTTGCTTGTTTACTTTGCTAGTTGCCTGATACACAATTTCCTGTTTGCAGATAGCATTCACTGTAGTGGTATTTCCTTGCCTTCTTTTGGCATATACCGGACAAGCTGCCTACCTTATGAAGCACAAGGAGCACACGTCTGATGCATTTTATCGCTCTATTCCAGGTGTTTTTTTTTTTTTTTTTTTTTTTTGTATTGATTTTTCTTGTCTAAATATTCTCTCTATTAAGTGACTCTTTTTTTATTTATATATTTTGCCTCTCTCATAGATGCAATATACTGGCCGGTGTTTGTTGTTGCCACTGCAGCGGCTGTTGTGGCTAGTCAGGCTACAATATCTGCCACATTTTCCATAATTAAACAAGCATTAGCTCTTGGCTGTTTTCCAAGGGTGAAGGTTGTTCACACATCAAAGCAGTTCCTCGGACAGATATATATACCTGATATCAACTGGGTACTAATGATACTCTGTGTTATAGTTACAGCTGGATTCAGAAATACCAGCCAAATCGGGAATGCTTATGGTGAGCATACATCTCTGTATTTTTTCATATTTTTTACTAATTTTCTGGCAACTATTGTCATATATGTGGTGACATGATTCATGTAATCCATCATTTCTTCAACTTACCAACAATGTCATGAACTAGGTTATCCTTTATTTATGGTATGCATGATCTCACTTATTCTTTTTCTTTTTTCTGTCAAGACTTTGAAGATAAAATTAGGAAAATTCCTTCCTGTGTTGAGAATTTTGACTAGTTGTACTGAATTTTGAGTATGAACAGGGACGGCAGTTGTGATAGTTATGCTGGTGACCACATTCCTGATGATCCTAATCATGTTGCTAGTGTGGCGCAGCCATTGGAGCCTTGTCCTGATCTTTGCGGGTTTATCCTTGGCTGTTGAGCTCACTTACTTCTCTGCTGTGCTGTTCAAGGTAGATCAAGGTGGCTGGGTCCCTCTTGTGATTGCAGCAGCATTTCTCATCATCATGTATGTCTGGCACTATGGTACAGTCAAACGCTATGAATTTGAGATGCACAGCAGAGTCTCCATGGCATGGATCCTGGGTCTCGGCCCTTCTCTTGGTCTTGTAAGGGTGCCTGGTATAGGCCTTGTATACACCGAACTAGCGAGTGGGGTACCACACATTTTCTCTCACTTCATTACCAACCTCCCTGCAATTCACTCTGTTGTGGTCTTTGTCTGTGTCAAGTACCTTCCTGTCTATACAGTACCAGTTGATGAAAGGTTCTTAGTTAAGCGAATCGGACCAAAAAACTTTCACATGTTCCGATGTGTTGCAAGGTATGGCTACAGAGACCTCCACAAGAAAGATGATAATTTTGAAAAAATGTTGTTTGATAATCTTTTTGTGTTTCTTCGGTTGGAGTCTATGATGGAAGGATGTTCAGATTCAGATGAATACAGTTTATACGGGCAGCAAACAGAGAGATCTAGAGATGCTCTTCACAATGAGAATGGGAATACAATTTCATCAGAAGTGGAATTAACTCTATCTTCCCTGGATTCCATTGTGCTACTAAACTCCCCATTAAGGGGGAATAGTTTAGTGAGGTCTTCAGCTCAGATTAGTAGCCAGTCTGGCCTGACTAGCAGTCAGACAGAGATAGATGAAGTGGAGTACTTGAACAGTTGTAGAGATGCTGGGGTTGTCCATATTCTTGGGAATACAGTCATTAGAGCAAGAAGGGATTCATCATTTTTGAAGAAGATTGCTGTTGATTATGTTTATGCGTTTCTGAGAAGGGTTTGCAGAGAGAACAGTGTGATATTCAATATTCCCCATGAGAGTTTATTGAACGTTGGGCAAATATTTTATGTATAATTTTTCTCAAATTTCTTTTAAGCTCCGTATGTATATATTATATATGAAACCTGTTTATTGTCCTCTAATGCTTTCACAGGTCTACCCTCTTTTATCTTCTGGGTGAGAGGCTGCTTAAGACTCTTCTGTCTACAGGTAGTGTTCTAATGGAGTCCTGCACAAGTCCCAGTTTTAGTTAAAAAAAATATTGGTAAAGGAGGTCAAATGGGTGCTGGCAACGAAATGATCCAGAATAGAAAATTTATCACTTCACATGGAGCGTTCTCTCTCAAGTTTTTGCCAATTGAAAAGTCTCTTATAACATTTCAATCATTTTCAGTTTTGTAAGTTTCTCTTCAAGATATTGACTTAGTTGGCAAACAGGAGAGCCTTAGCCTTGCCTTCCTCCCCTCCTGCACACAAATAGAGTGGGGTTAGGAAGACAAAAGTTGCTTTGACCCAACCAACTTGAGACAAGGATGGACTTTACTCTAGATAAGTCATGTGTGGTCAAGTTAAGGATGGGATTAGCCCTCCCAAAAATCCTACCCAACCAGGGGTCTACAAAAAACAATATTATACTTTACAATGTAGCACAAGGTTATGTATGTCTATATCACACTATTTGATAGTCTAGAAACATAATTGATTGAAATGAAACATGTTGACAATATAGTGATGTGAGTAATCAATAACAAAGGAGGGCATAGAACTCTCGGCCAATGCCGCAAGAATTGGAGTAGGGCACGGTGGTGGCAAAGAGATGGAGAGAGAGGGGAGAGTCGATGAGGATCGCGAAGTACCGAAAAGTGACACTTGGTAAGTGAAGAATGAGGCACAAAAAAAAAAAGAGGGTAAATGATGGAAAATAGGGAAGGGTATAGTGCATCTTGGGTTGGTACAGTTTGGGAAGATAAAATGGAGTAGAGAAGAGAATGTAGAATGGATGGACATTTTGATATGAAAGTAGATGTTTAGTAATTTCTTAGCCCTTGGGCATGTTTTGCACCAAATGTGATTAGCCTTGTTTCAACGCGTCTTATATATTTTTGCTGCCTCTTCTTCAGCCTTCCCTATATAGAAAATCAGAACTGACGTAGGAGCAATCACTATCTCCTCAGCGACAAACCTCCTTCTGTCTCTCTACTTCTTGCCCTCTTTCCCTCCACTTGTCGTTTCCCAGCCTGACATCTTCTGAATCGTCCAACACCCATCTCTATTTCGAAACTGTGTCTCTGCAGACAACCCCGTTTCATGTAGGAAAAGAAATATCTTTCCCCCTAAATCCCTTTCTGGATCATCACCCCGGTAGTTTCTGCACTCTAATATATCCGAAGACCCCCCGATTTCGATCTCTGAGAATGGATGTTCCGCAGGAGGAGCTCCAATACTTGAACATCCCGCAAATTCTGAAGGAAGCCGTCTCCATCCCTCGTTTCTCCACTCGAACATTTTCCCTCATAACCCTAACACTGATCTTCCCCCTTTCTCTGGCAATCCTTGTTAACTCCCTCTTCACTCACCCCCTCGTTGAGTCCCCCCATTTCGACCCTCGTGGCGTCCGGCTGCTTCTCCTCTATGAATTCCTTTACCTTCTATTCTTATTCTTGTTTTCCCTGCTTTCCACCGCCGCCGTCGTCTTCACGGTCGCGTCCCTCTACACCTCAAAGCCTACTTCCTTCTCCTCCACCCTCCACGCCATTCCCCCCGTTTTCCGCCGCCTCTTTTTCACGTTCCTCTATATTTCCTTCCTCATGTTCCTCTACAACTTCGCCTTCATCTTTTCTTTGGTGACCCTGGTTTTATTGGTGGGCGACGAGAGGCAGGTCGTCCTCTTTGCCTGCCTCTTTACCGTTCTCTTCATTGTGTTCCTCGCCGTTCACATTTACATCACCGCATTATGGCACCTCGCCAGCGTCATCACCGTCCTGGAGTCTGTTCAGGGATGGGCCGCCATGCGGAAGAGTAGGGAGTTGCTTAAAGGGAAGACCCGCGACGCTGCGGTGCTCGTGTTTCTGTATTTCGTCATCTGCAGTATCATTGGTGGCTTTTTCGGGTCTGTGGTTGTCAAAGGCAGGGGTGAGTATGGGCTGTTTGTGAGACTTATGGTGGCGGGTGTGCTTCTTGGGCTCTCTGTGGTGGTCAATCTGGTAGGGCTGTTGGTGCAGAGCGTGTTTTACTATGTTTGCAAGAGTTACCATAATCAAGCAATTGATAAGACTGCCCTCCATGATCACCTTGGAGGCTACCTCGGCGAGTATGTGCCTCTGAAGAGTAGTATTCAGATGGAAAACTTGGTTGTATAGAAACTTTTCCGGGAATTTATGTTGGAATAAGTTTGAAGTTCCTGTGAAAATTACTTTTCTTGTTGTTAGTTTGGTGAGATTTTCTCTTGTGTGTGTTTCGTTTTATTGTATGGTGAGTTAAAAATTGGCCAGTTGATGAAATGTGCATATATACCAGAAACAAATAGAGATCTTGTTGCAGTTTATCAATGCAAATGGGGGCCATTTTTCCTTCTCTTCTTCTGATTTACAAGATAGCCTCCGTGATGCTTTTAAAGTTTCAACCAAATTTGTTTTATATGATTAAGAATGCACATAAGAGAACTGGAATGGAAGTTTGTGATTTTTATGGTACAGTTATGCTCTTGATTCTTTGAGATTTTTTGAGTCACATTTCAGCATGAACTCGGATTCAGGGCCTCTCATACTGAGAAGCAGCTCTAGAAATTCTTAGTAAAAATGGTTTCCCAAACCGTTCAGATGTGCCTGTTTCAAGCAACTCCCAGAAAGTTGCAGCAACTACCAGCCTTGTCTGCTATTACAGTGTAACTCTCAGCCAAGGTAAGAAATTTCCAAATCGACCAAATTTGCAGAGTATGGAAAAATAAAAGCTTTAAAGAATGGACTTTGCAGGAGAACAAAAATCTGGTTATTGCAGACCAAATGAAACATAGCTTCCAGGATTTTGTTCAACGAAAACCATTACAAGGCTGCACTGGTAATTTATTGCTAAGCAATTATAAATAGCTATCATCTTATAGTTTACTCTTCGGAACCCCGACTGGTGTAGCTCTGGACTTCCTCTCAACCACTCGAGAGAGACTTCTTACAGCTTCTTTTGGAATAATGCGCGTTTGGCTGAGCCATAATCCTCCATCAACAACCAGAGTTGTTCCATTCACATATTTACCTGTTGGACAGAAAAATGAAGAATAAGATTCAAAATGATATAAGCAGGAAAACAGAAACATGAATGAACCTTCTGTCAAATCCCTACAGTAGTGAAAAGTCACAAACCTGCATCAGAAGCCAGGTATATAGCAGCCATTGCAATATCCCATTTCTCCCCAAGTTTGTGCAGAGGCATGGATTCCCTGGCTAAGCTCACCAGTTCATCAGGTGCAAGTTTTCTCATCCCTGTAGTGTCTCCAATGGGTCCTGGTGCAATCCCATTTACTTTAATATCATAGTCTGTCCCCCATTCCAGAGCCAAATTCCTTGTAATACTATCCACAGCTGCCTGTTAGAAGGAATAGGAGCAGTGTAAAACAACCTGAAGGCAGGGGAGGCTAAACTACTGTTAAGTGGAATGTGGTTCATGACAAACCTTGGCAGCGGCTACATGAATTTGGTACCAGGATGCGGTATAATGTAAAGTTGCACTGATGTTCAAAATAAATCCCCCAGAAGATGAATCCTCTCTTCCCAGGGCTCCTTTCTTCAGATATTTTAGTGCTTCGTGGCACATTGTGAAAGTTCCAACAGAATCTATGTCTATAACTGCAACATCGATAAAGAACAATGGAAATTATTTAGTAACTCAGAAGCCAAGAGTAGAGGGCCATGGTCCAGAAATGCAGAACACCATATGAGTAATGTGATTTTGATGAAAAGTGAGATCAGAAACATAACCTGTTCGAAATCCATTAGGGGATAAGTCCTCTGAGGCAGCAAGAAAATTTCCAGCTGCAGCATTGACAAGAATATCAAGCCTGCCGAAATGTTTAAGAGTCGATTCAACAACTCTGGTCGCATCTTCCTGTTTACGAACATCTCCCTTAAGTCCAATTGCCTGCAAATTGCTGTTGTCATGCTTCCAATCTTTGATTTCAACATCTTCCACATCATTTCATTTTCATGTTTTCTCTTCTTTCAACCTTGCATCAAGAACACTCTTCCAACTACACCATGTTGCTTCTTCCTCACTTTGAAAATGCCATTTAGAGTTCCACTCTAAATCTTTCTCAGCTTATCTTTATTAAAATATACTTCCTATTTGTTAATGTGTATGATTATTCTGATTGTAGTGAGGGCGAAGAAGAAACTTTAAATGCACATGAACCAGGTAATTGAAATTAATAAGACCACAAAACATACTTTGGTATTGCAGGCTAACTGGGACATGAAGAATTTTCAAATTATTTTGTTACATAGACAGAAACCTCTCAGATCATGTATTATCCCACTAAAATGAATATCACAATTACCACATAAATCATGTATAGGTGAGAGTAACTTACTAGCCTCAGAAAATCTGTTTGATTTGTTATCTTTTTGGTTATTGAACCCAGAGTGGCTCCACCAGGGATTTTTTCCAAAAGGTCTAAACAGGTATAAAGAACTGTCATATTTCTTTCCATTTTTGAAACCAGAATGCAACAGGGAGACAAAACAATTGATAAGTTAGCACCCAAGGCAAAGCATTTTTATGTGTTACAAGCTGAGATTTGCTTCCTGACAAGATTTTCAAAACTTGATGGGCAGATCTTCTCTTTGAGCAAATGTTTTATGGAAAATTTATTTTTCCCAAGCTGAAGTACATAAACAAATGGACAGGCAGAAAGAACGATTACCTCAAAATACAGAACAAAGTGAGGAAACCAAAGTTGTAAATGCACCCAAATCCTTCAAAGCTATATACAGGAAAGATGCCAGAAAACAGACAGGACAGACAAAACATATACCACAGATACAACATCACAAACAAATTCTACTTGTAGTAATAAATTCAAAAGCTTTACAGGTGGAAAATCCAATCTAGCGATATGATCAAATCCTTTGACAAAAAAAAGAATTCATCCGAACCCAGAAAAAGGAAAGGCAACTAAATCAACGAAAATTCAATATAATAAACAAAAGAAAATCCCGATTGCAGACCTGAGAAAGATGATGCAAATGGAACAAAAAAAAAAAAACAAATGGAACTCAATCAACGAAGTTGCATATTGAACTGGTTGACGATACCGACCCACAACCGTAAAAAAAAAAAAAAAAAAACTCTAAAACAGTTACAACAGAAGGTGCAGGTCGATACCCGAATACCCAACGACTCGAGAACAGAGACAGCTGCATCGAGAACATCCTTCCTTCGTCCCATGATCGCCACTGAAGCGCCATGTTTCCCAAATTGCTCGGAAATCTTGTACCCAATTCCAGAACCTCCGCCCGTCAAAAGGGCCACTTTTCCCTTGAGCACATCGTTCTTGAACGGAGACACCATGACAGATATCTTTCTGTTTCCCCCCTTTTTCCTGCTATTCCTCCTGCCGTCTTCTTCAGCTCTGCCCGCGAAATTCAGCGTAGACAACAGAGAGCGCAGTGGGACCAATAGAGAGAGTGAGAGAGAGAGACGTCGATTACGTTTCTTGTTGTTTTTGAAGTAGGAGGGAGAAAGTAGCGTAATGAACCAGAGGTTGAGAGTAGAACCCGGTCCGCCAAGTGAAACCATTTATCTCGTTCAAGTTGAACCGGATAATATGGAACTGGACCAAATTTAAGATATATTAACATCATAAATAATTTTTTTTATTAAAAAATTGGTTTTCATATAAAAATTTCGTTTAATTTTGAATCTCTTGAAGCAGCACTAAGTATATATATATATATATTACCAAGAAGCCCTTTTCTTCTTTAAATAATTTTTTAAATTTTTTATCTAAATAAAATAATATTAAATTAAAATTATTTCATATATTTTTTCCTCATAATTGATCGATTGGGAGAGCTTAAAAAATCCAAGTATCTTTGCAATCATATTTTGAAATAATTTGGTAAGATTTGATCTAGAAAATGTGAGTTCAACAATTCAGATCCACGACTAGTGAGCTTGAATTGTGAAATTATATTTGACTCAAGCTATTTTGATTATATCTCCCACTTGTAAAAGCAATATGTTTTATTGATCTTTGATTTTAAAATCTCGTCATTTTAAGATCATTTGAGTTGCTACTTACATTGAATAGATATTTAGAATTGGTGTGCCTATTATCGTGTTTGAGTTGTAAAACTTACCTATCAGAGGGGTATTTGAATTCCGTTGACGTGAAAACATATAACCCTTGTTCATTTTGTCACGCCTTGGCAAGGCAAGACCATTTTTCATCTAAAGTCAATCGAAATAACTTGCTGTAGCCATAGGAAGAGGTTGGTAAGCCTTTTTTGCTTCTGTTGTGAGCCATAAGTCCTTGTAAAGGTAGACACTACTAACGATCCCTTAATCAGGCCTAGGTTGAATTGCCTGATGTGTTGCTACCAAAAATCCCATTATGGGTCTAGACGTTATGTGCTTAGTGTGTTGGTGCTTTAAATCCCAAGTGTGGGTCTAGGTTGGAAGCCTAGTGTTTTGTTGTTGACTAAGTGAAGGTGTGTTATTGTAAGTTGGCTGTTGTAGTCAATTAAGTGGTGTAATTATAAAATCACATATGCACATTGTGTAAATTGGATGAACAATCATACATATATGATTAAAATAAAAATAATCTAATTAAACAACAAAAGATAACAAACTTATAAACTCCTCTCTAGATTTGTTCCTGAAAAGGACCTAACATGATTGATGTCTTCTATGTTATCTTTTTAGGTCTCTTCTCTATTGCGCGGTTGTAGTTCTCTGATTGAATGGAGAGCAATGTGGGTGATTCAACAACAAAACACAACAAAAAGTAAGCAAAGTTGGGAGACTGAAGAAATTATAAAAAAAATATAAGATAAAGTTGGGACTTAGGCATATATTAATCTAAGTAAAGATAACTAAATGTCAAGTGGTTTCGTTCACTCTTGTAGGCGGTAGCTTTCCGCACTTAATAGATCGGTCTTTTGGGTTGTATTGGCCATCAGAGCTGGGCACGCCACATCCCGCATTTGAATCCCGTGAGAGGCGGTCAAGAATGGGCGGGGTGGGTGTCAGAGTGGTTCCATCCACTTTTGTAGGCGGTAACTTTACGCACCTAAAAGATCTATCTGTTGGGTTGTATTGGCTAACCGCTATCACTTAAGACAAATGCTAAAAATAATTTAAAAAAATATTCATTTCTTTAACTTGGCCCCTTTCAATTCCATGTATAATAAGAGAACAAATTCTTTAATGAAGTGTTATGACGATTAAACTTAAAATTAATATTTTTTTTTACTATTATTAGTTTCATATATTTTTATTCATTAATTAAATATTTCCATCTTTACACTTGCTATGATGATTAAACTTAAAATTAATATCATTTTTTACTATTATTAATTTCATATATTTTTATTCATTAATTAAATATTTTAATATTTCCATCTTTTCCCTGGTTGGTTTCTTCATGAGTATGTTTAGTGGTCCATACTTGGGAGTTCTTCGAATGTGACACAGAGGCCTGATACTGTTGAATCCTCCATGCAGGAGTTGAGCCTGCAATTCACATGCACCAGTGGGGGGCCACCTACCTCCTCTCTCTCTCTCTCTTTCTCTCATGGTTTCACGTTGGGGCAAACAGGAACCTTCCCGGGGCTATTTAGGGGAAGACGAGGTTGACTGGGAAACATCTCTGAGCATTCACCAGTTTCCATTTAAAGAAAGAGGAAGATGATGTTCTGCTGTTTTGCCTTCAAGGGGCGAAGAATACTAATCATGCGTTTTTCTCAAACTGTCGTTTCCCATCTCCCAAAACGCGTATTTTACTCTGCTGGGAGAAGATCGTATCTGCCCCTCCTTGAGATTTTTCTCTGCAACATTTCCGTGAATTTCTGCTTGATTTCAACTGCTTAGAGGAGATTAAGCAAGACCTGTTTCTGGGTTCTTGATAAAGAGACCGCAGCTTCATCCTCCCATGGATTCATCTTTCCAACCTTCTGACTCGCTTTCACCTTCCATTCTTGTCCTGCAAGAGTTGTTACAGAAAACTACCCGGCCTCCCCAAGAAACTAAAGAGATTAAAAAAAAAAAAAAGATAGAAAAGGTTTCTGAGAGAGAGAGAGAGTGAGTGATTTCTGTAATGGCTTGGTCGCTATTTCTGATAGCTATGGAGTGGTTGCTGGTCAATTATTCAGGTGAGGAGGAAAGTGGAATAAATGCATGAACCGATGAACAGAAGAAAAAGTGAGGTTCAGATGGACTTAAATGTCCATAAAGTAGCAGGGGCTCTAATGGAGTGGTATTCCATCCTACATAAAAACACAGATACATGAAAGACAAAGGCTAGCTTTCCATTTGGAGGGGGGCTTCACGGGTCAGATCGATGGAAATCAGACGATCAAATCAACCATGGTCTCATCTTTTCTGAAAGTAAAACTAAACCAGAAAAGCCAGAATTACCCATGTGAAATTTCCAGTAATCTGAACAAGAAAAATTTATGATTTTCTTTTTTCTGTTACAACTAGGGACTTTTTAGACTTGGTTCGACAGATAAAACCATTGAGAACCAGATTAACAAAATGTCCAGGTGACAAGGAACACCAAAACGAAACTTCCTCTTTACTCCAAATTAAAAACAGATGTTTCTGAAGCTATCCATTTCCAGGCATATTCTCCTTCAATTGTTAAGAGTTTATGCAATTCTGTATACTAATTGTGCTGGCTGGTCCCAGATCAGAACCCATTTCCTGTGTTAACATCCCACATCACTCGACAGGAGTTACAAGTTTCTGTATTTACCAAAACTATTGCCCAGTTTACATCAGCTCCCTCCTTGAGGACAAATTCTTCCATGGTTGCACACATAGTAAACTAACAGGAGTGTCTGAGACAACTTGTCATGTATTGCATTTCCAGTTGAATATCTATTTCCAAGGAATGTCATGTACTAGATATATATTCCTCATTGCAATTTATAAAGCAACAATTTGACTGAACTCTGTTGTTAGTGACATCTAATTCGTTTTTGAGCTAATCCATGAGTTTTTTGAATCAAAGTTTGTTAGGAAATAAGGATGAAAAGGATTAAGAAAGCAAATTTTCCTTCAAAATCAATCTAATATTATGGAACTGTATTTGCCTGCAACATATATATAGACATTTCGTCAAACACCCTCACATCACCATAAATTTAACAAGGTTTCTGCATTTGCATTACCCAGATAATCCCCATGAAGTGTCTTCTGCCTGCCTAAATTTTGCAGCTGTTAAGGATAGCTTCATCACTAAATCTGGAGGAAACGTAAGCAGTAAGAAGCAAAGCATAAAGGGCATTTTGGTGTCTCTAACACAAGATTACTGAAATTTTACTTCATTTCACGAGGATGAGGATTGTTTTCTGTCTCATGATGGTGCCCTCATCAGGGATAGTAAAACTTGAAGTTTATCTCCTTGTCATGGGTTTGGTTCCTAGAAAATGAGTCAAATACTTCGTTTGTTTGTTTAGTAAATTGTCAGAAATTGGTATTGTTTAGGTTTAGACAAATGCAGATAGGAACATGAAGTACTTCTCTCATTCCATTTGACAGAGCTCACCAAATATCTCAAAGGGTTGAAAAAGATGATCATCTATAAATGGGTAAATTCACAGTTCACCCACCAAACAGATTCAGACTAAAACCCAGAAAACTACGATACGACGAGCGTTTCTGGTATATAACTGGAAAGAAAAAAAAAAAGCCATTTCAAACCATTTACACCAGTTTTCATCAAAACCCAGAAGGAAAAAAAGGGGGGGTAGAAGACATGGGAGAAGGGAAGCAGCTGGGTTGAACCACGAACGAGTGTGAATTCATGACAGAGACGAAGAACTTTAAGAGGCCCAAGTGCAGAACCTCTGATACTATATATCTTTCCTACCTAAACATGGAATAATTCACGATGACTGAAAGGTTGGACCCAGCCTTCTCGATGAGGAAACCCCTGGTCCTTTTCAGGATTTGTGACGCTCTGTCGTTTCCCCTTCAGTCTAGGGTTTTGGCCAACTCCTCCACGTTCCCTCATCTGGCAATCCCTGGTTTTATCCCCACTGCAACTTTGCCTTACTCGGCAAAAATGAAGGTTTGGGCGGTTATCAGTCGCCAGCACCCTTTTTCTTCATCCATTGCTTTGAGAGGGAGGAGGACTTTCAGCCGTGTTTTCTTAACTTAATTATATCCATGCCACTCACACCATTTTTACAGAGGTTTTGTGCCCTAGAACTAAGACAGGATTGGAGTGAAACTACTTCGGAGTGTGACACCAATCAAAGGCAGTCAGATACGTTGGAGTTCATTATAATAACAGAGAGCAATACTTGTTCTGGCCTCCCTGGTTGGTGGCAATACCCTAGAACACATCATAATCCGATAATTGAAGGGATTATGCTTATCCCTTGGTTGATTAATTTTTAATACTTACAACCATTAGACTAAATTTATATCGTTATACTACTAGAAATGCATACAATCACTTTTTGTTAGGGTCTATTTGGAACCCTAGAAAAGAAAAGAAAATAAAATAAAATAAAAATATGACCACTATTATTACCAAAAATAGTTAGTGAAAATGAATTAATGATAAAAAAAAATTTCACTAATTTTTTTTTGGAATAATAATTGTTAAATTCTTTTGTTTTTTCCCCATGGGGTTCCAAACAGACCATTAAGGAGCAGTTCCATCTGCAGCTAGCACTGGCTAGTGGTAGTAAATTAATGTTTGCAGAGGGCAGATTAATAGTTTACATGGACATGGAGGGCAAGGAGGGAGCTCCTTCTGGTCGTCTTCTTCCTTTTAAAGTGCTGAACACATCATCCTTGCCGTATTTCCGAGCTCTCCTTCCTCAAGCAAGCAAGATCAGGTAAACAACAGTCTCAAAAACCCACACCCCTTCCCTTCCCTTCTCCTTTCTTCCTCCTCTCCTCCTCCCCTCTTCCACCTCCTTGCTTCACAAGAAGAAAAGAAAATCAATGGAAAAAAAAAAAACCCATTTGGGTTTCGTGAGAAAAGTTTTCTACTTTTAATGAGAGTTCTTCTGGACTAACAATCCTTATATAAACCCGTCCCAAATTGAGCTTCCTTGCCAAAAATTAAACCCTCCATGTTTCTGCCTCCTTGTGTTTTCTAGTACTAATCTTCAAGAGTTTTCTCCTTTAACCAGGCAATTCAGCAGCAAAAGTGGTGCAAATTTCCCTTTTTTTCAGTTCCACTAGTGATCACTATGGGAAGAGGAAAGATTGAGATCAAGAGGATTGAAAATGCGACGAATAGGCAGGTCACCTTCTCCAAGCGCCGAGGTGGTCTGTTAAAGAAGGCTCATGAGCTCGCAGTGCTGTGTGATGCGCAGCTTGGTGTCATCATCTTCTCCAGCAGTGGGAAGATGTTCGAGTACTGCAGTCCGCCTTCGAGGTCCATGCATCAGCCACTCTCTTCCTATTTTCATTATCTATTTCTTGTTTTGATGCGTTTTTTTTTTTGGCTTCTTACTGGTGCAGTACAAATAATTTCGTAATTTGATGATCGGTCTCTTCTGTCATTCAAACCCTCTACAGTTCATTCCTACTTCTGCAACTTAGTTCTTTAATTTCTGAGCGTAAAAATGAGGATTTTGAGGATTTTTTTTTGCAGAAGATGACTGGAACGCACATTTCGTTTTGACTGGATTGATCGAATTTTTGTCATTATGACATCTCATTTTCTTCACACGCTGTCCATGTTCATAAGAAACTTGAGGTCGGGAGCTGCTAGCTTCTGATATATTTCCTAAACGAGTTGTCGTGTGAAGCAGCTTCTGTGATGATTAGTTTCTCTCTTTGGCATTGTTCTCCACCCACGTCTCGTTCTGGGCCTGTGCCTCAACAGATCTTTTTAGTTTCTGGCAGCTTCAAGCTTTAAATTCACGATGTATATATTTCTTCAAACCTAGCAAGAGTTTTCTAAATGTGTTTCTGTAGAGATTTGTATAATGCGTCTATTATAAATACCAGGATGAAGATCAAGATCATCGATTGTCATCATCTTCCGGAGAAAAATAAAAATGGGGTTTCGGATTTGAACTGTTTGAGTAGCTAAATCCATGAAAAAATCTGTGTCATTTCCTTCGAGGAGCACAAATGGGTGAATTAGTTGCACTACAGATTCAGTCAACTTTTACATCTTCAAATTTTCCGCTGATCGTGCACTTGAATTTTGCAGCATGCGGCAAATCATCGAACGGTACCAGAAGCTTTCTGGAAACCGTATTCAGGAGTTTGATAACCAGGTACTACTGTTAGTTTCGAGCTTTTCTGTTTTCTGTAGGAATCAGAAAAGCTCATCGTTTCTTTTCTTTTCTTGTTTGTTGCTTCTGTTAGCAAATTTACTGTGAGATAACGAGGATGAAGAATGAGAACGATAAGCTCCAAGCGAGCATGCGACACTACACTGGGGAGGATTTGGCTGCCTTGTCCATGAACGATTTGCAGCAGCTTGAGCATCAACTAGAAATTTCAGTCAACCGGGTTCGAGCAAGGAAGGTTTATTCTCTTTCTCTCTCTTACAGCTTCTCTAGGTTGCTCAAACCTTATCTAGATTGCTGGCCATGCTTGGAGCATTAGTTCATGTTACAGTAGGAGGGTACAAAATGTTCCTATCAGTGATCACAGAAGCAAATTTTAATGGGCTAAACAGTTCTGAAGAACTGATTAGGATGGCAACCTGCTTTAGAGTTATTTTGACTTGATTTGGATTTCTATACCTAAGATCATGAGTCACTAGTTTGAAACCTCTGCAAGGAGACTTCGATGATGATGGGATAGCTGCATGATATCTTCTTTACTGATAAGAAAACAGTCTGAAAAATGGGTAAAAATCCTCCATGAGCCTGTGATTAAGGTACTGCAATCTTGATCTGTGCATGATTGGCTTTGCAGAACCAGCTGCTGCAACAACAACTGGAGAACCTTAGAAGGAAGGTGAGTAGAATCCTGTAAACCATGTGAGATGCCCTAAAATCCCCCGAGATTTCCTGAGCCGCCTCTCAGCATGAGATAGACCGCCGCGCCCATACACAAAACTGCCCTGGTTCTGTCTGATACTGAGGCGGGGTTCAGGAAACCCTAAGTCACCCTGCAATGATCTGATCTTTTAACAATACCTTAGGAAAATTGTAGAGGAAATTAACTGGCTCCCTTCCTAATTTTTCTGTGCTTCCCGAAAACCCCATTTTCGTACGTTTTGAGTCTGCCTAGTTCAGTATTTTGATTGCTTCTTCTGTTTGAACCAGGAGCACTTGCTGGAAGACCAAAACAACAGTCTTTACAGGATGGTACTACTCACTAGATCTCTTTATCACTGCAACATGAATTAGGTATTATTAACCTGGTTACTATGTTTGCCATTAGCTTCAAGAGCAGCAGCAGCTGCAACACCAGGCAGCAATGGAGCATAAGATTGTCGATCAGCCAGCACTGCTGGAGCCTTTTGACGCCTTTTACCCAGACGATCAGGCCAGAAACTTGCTTCAGCTCTCATCTCAACTCCACCCATTTCGTCTTCAACCAACTCAACCCAACTTGCAAGACACCAGCCTTCAGCGCCATGGCCTCCAGCTTTGGTATGAACCCTTTTCACCAAACACATCTTCCTTCTAGGCTCTGGTGAGTGATGGATTAATTAGCTCAACCAGAAAACCATGCTCTACAAATGGGAGGTCACCATGAGTGAGTAGCTGGTGAAGCTGCTTCTGCCAGACCGGTTAAAGCTTTTAACTTTTCTTGTTCCTGTTTTTTTTTTTTTTTTTTTTTTTTTCATTTTCTTGCTTCTTGTTGCAGACCATGAGCTTGATCTGGAAAAGGAAATGGGAGAGGGATGAACTGGACCATGAAGAGCCTGTGGTTATCTGTTTATGTTAATTAACCTGTTGAACTACTTTAATTTCCTCTTTTTGTACTTTTCTTATAAATATATATATGCTCTTGTGTTTACACTGTTATGGAAGGCTAATGTGATGTTTAGTAATCCAAATTGCATGGACTTAATATTTTTCTAGGCCTATAAATTGGTAACAGTGAACCCTAAGATCATTCCATTGCCTATATTTCTAGTGGGTAAATGCCTATTTTTTTAATCTATTTGACACATTAGTTGTGGGTAAATGCCTATTTTTTTAATCTATTTGACACATTAGTTGTGGGTAAATTGGCTTATACATAGAGAGATAACACATAGACATATGATTAGAGTAGCCTTATCCAAATCATGACATGATTAATTAAATTTTTTTATAACATGAATAAATGAGTAAAACTATAGAAGAGACATCTCAAATTGAGTGAAAGAGATCTCTACCAATCTTTTCATTCATTATCTTCCGATTTAAGTCGATAATATTTTAATATCTACAACAACATCATCTCTAATTTTATAAATATCATGGATTCTTTAAAAAAAAAACTCAAAAACAAAAGGTGAGCAAACTAAAGCTGGAGGTCAAGTACTCTTGTTGTTATTGTTGTTGTTGTTGTTATTGTTGTTTCTGCAACTTAAGGTTTTGTTCTGTATTTGGCTTTTTAACGTTTTGTCAAAGACGGTGAGACGTCGTGGGTGTCAGCTTCCTAGCAACGCGAGAGATTGTGAGAGAGAGAGAGCAACAGGATTTCACTTTCACGTGTTTCTCTTAATAACGAGTGAAAGTGAAATACCTAGGCAATGTCAGTCGAATATATAATAGAAGTTTAAAAATATTTAAAAAATTGAGTTATATTTTATTTTAAACATATCTTAACTCAGATAAAAAATATTATATTGCCATTACCTAATTTGCCCCTTCAATAAAATAGTAATCGACAATGCAGGCAAAGAGGGTCGGGTCGGGAAGGACGGCTCACAATACTGGCTCTTGATCCGAACCATTATTTAAAGGAAATTGCTGACTCTACGGCTCTGCCCATCTGAACAAAAAAGCCTTCTACCCTCCACCTCTGTTCTCTGCCGAGTTCCATTTCCTACGGTACTTCTTCAATCTCTACGTGTAGATTTGTTTTTAATATTCAGAATGTTTATTTTCTTTCTTTTGTGGCTTTGATCGCGTCAAAAAGCAGCGGAAGCGTTGAGTGGAAAAAATTTAAATCATTTTTATTGTATTTGTTCCTATTAATTGTATTTGGTGTTTTTTTTAATTTATTTATCGAATTTTTGGATTGAGGTCATTTTTTTTTATTGGTTTCTCTAGCTTGTCTACGGTGAGCCTGGTCGATTTCTGAGATGGTTCTGAACTCTCTTTTTTCTCAACAGAGCATTTTATGTTATTAGGGTTTTTGAGGTGAGATAATATCCTTACTGGACGCTGGAAATGTGGACCTGAAATATCGCAGAATTGGTTAAGACAGATGTTCTTTTGTAGTTGATGCAAATCAGGATGTTCTGTGGAATATTACAAAAATTGTTGCTCCAGGACAACGTTCTGTTTTCTTTTTATAATACCCTTTTTCTTTTCTAGGATCTTTGATTTTTCTGTTTGCATTTTTTGTTAAGGTGAGGTGAGGCATCGGGTTCTGACCACATTTGATCAATTTTAATAACAAAATTTGGAACTGCGGTTGTGGATTCCTCTTCTTTTGCACGAAAACGTGAGAACCTTAATGAAAACCTTCAGTTTTACATTTACTGTCTACTGTCCTTTGAGGTTTTGCATTTGATATGTTCATTTAGGGCCTTTCCTAGTTCTAACTTGGGTGACCAATTTAGTGTTCCTTTTTGCAGGTTTCAGAAATTCAGTTCGTCTCATTTTCTTTTCAATGAGAATGCGTGTCACATTTCTGCTTGCTGTCCTGCTTTTTCTGTCAGTGCATGTGACAGCGAGGAACGTTATTGTGTTCAGGAGTACTGGTTAGTAAATTCATCATGATTTTCATCTTCTTTGGTCATACGCTCATCACACCAGTGTTGGGATTAGTAATTTGAATCTTACTCCATTCTTCTTGGAGTGGATTGGACAATTTATGTTTTCTTTTGGCATGTGTGTCATGTTTAGCATTACCCTAACGGTAGTAGAATTAATGAGAACTAGACCTGTTTAGATCATTTGACGAAGTAAATGACCCTTTTACACAGCTGAAATTACATTTCCAGAAGACACAGTCTCAGGTGTAACATCAACTGTGTTCCCCTCTTCAGAAGCAGAGATTCTTTCTTCAGAAGAAATTTCGCCAGAGTTCGTATGCCTTTCATGCCTTCAGGTGTCAAGAAAAGTTGAGAAACTCCTGACTGACCCTGTGTTGCTAGAGAAAGCGAGTACAGTCTCAGCTGATGTTTGCAATTTTCTACCTTCAGATTATCAAGTGAAGGTACGTCTCCTTTTTGTATTATAGTAAGATCCTTCCTGTCCACCCTAGGTGTTTCTTGACAGGGTTATCTATGCAATTTGCAGTGTCTGGACATGTCAGAAATGTATGTACATCAGGCAATTTCGTTCCTCCAAGGATATTTTTCAGAAGTAAATCTATGTAATAGTACAGGCTTATGTCCCGAAGCTGCTACATCTCTGCTGCATTTGAGCAAAATAGAGGAAAAAAAGGTAATGTGATAGCTCTACCTTAATAAAGGAAAACAAGTAAAAAGTGAAAGATTGATCATTTGATTATTGCCTTCGTTTGTTGGTAAGTGCTGTGTTCGCAGAAATAACTTAGTAATTGAGAATTTTGAATATGCTTAAACCTACCTATTTGCTAGGACTTTTGTAATAACAAGTAAGGGCCTTAAAGGTGCTACAATGTATCAGGAGCTATCATGGCTCCTTTGTGTGACCAACTGGTACAACTCTTCTATGTGTAGTTAGAAACTTAATTTACAAAAGTCTATGCTGTAATTAATGTGCTGCTTTGTAGCCTTTTACTGTTTTTCAAGTTATGCTATTGCTGAGCATCGATTGTGGTATGTAAAAACACAATGCAGTTTGTAGTTCAGAAACATTTACACTTGACCATGTTGACTTCATCTAACTTTATAACATTAAACATCTTGCTGGACCTATACTTGTCACTATGGTATAGAGTCATGTCTATACAATGTTGTAGAAACTGAAACAGGTATCGAACAAGCAGTATGACTGGTGTGGTTGTATTCAGTTGAACTGGCTTTAGCTACTGGTTTTTAAGATATTGTCATCAATATCAATTCAAATTGTTGTTTATGTTAAGGAATACATATCATGTTTTTAAGATAAAAGATTTTGCCAATTGAGGTTTTTCTTGTCAAATGAGGGTTTGAAGTTTCAAATTAGTCCAAAGAGGTCTAAAATTTTAAGTGTCTTAATAAAATAAAGGTTCCATCCAATGTTTGGCCTGATGGATTCTACAGAGAGGTATTACAGGAGATACATTGATGAACTTTACCTAATAGTTGGATCTATAGCCTGAAAGTGGCGAGCATACCAGGTACTGTTTTCTGTTATGTGGAACTGTGCATGTGTTGATATACCATATGTCAATGCCCTGTCCTGCAAACATTGTCTCTTTTGCACAACAAACATTTTGGCCTGCTGGAAATGCAGTTTGTGCAGGATGTTATACAAACTCCAGTACTCTGACTTTGTAACCATCTGAGTATTCAAATTTTTGGCGATGCTAACTTGAAGAAGAAATCCTGCTTTGATTTGGATTAAAAAATTCCTGCTCTGATTTTTATTTTTTTTAAAAAAGGAAATGTGCTACCTGCCATATGGGCCCTGTGAGGTGAACTTCAAGAAAATGAAATGTTTGAAGTTCAGAATCTCTTGGATACAATACAGTTAGCTCCGGCTCTGCTTTTAGTTTCTCTAGTGATTCATTGGAAGTTGTATCACTCGATGCTGGCAACCACCACAAATTCCTAACACTTTTTCTTAATGTTTCTACTAACCAGATACCAGATGAAAGAAGCTGCTCTACATGTCGCAATACTGTTACTCAGCTACAGAAGGATTTAGAGGACCCTGAGTTGAAGGTAGCAATACATGCCTGTGTAAAAGTAGCTAGTCTTCATTTTTTTTGCTGCAGCCTATTACCTGATACTCTCAATCTGATGCATATCTGCTGCAGATAAAGGTAATCAGAGCTCTTTTAAAAGCCTGTGAAAATACAGGAGACCATGTTAAAGAAGTAAGCTTTCTACCTATGGCCACCACTAGTCAATGGAAATATTTTCAGAGAAGAATTATAACTGATATATAACATTCACATTTGCAGTGCAAGAAAATCGTGTTCAAATATGGGCCTCTGATTTTGGCGAACTTGGATGAATACCTGACCGACATCGATTTGTGCTACACACTTCACCTATGTGATTCTGCTACCCCACACATAACCGAGGCTTTAACAAATATAGAACTCATTGAAATGCCATTTGCAAGGGACTTCGCAAGCTTGCCTGGGAAGATGGTCAAATAAACTTACACGTGAGTATTCGGTGCTTATGATACCGTTCATGGGAACATATTTGCTGTCATTCGTGCTTGCTGCCCTTAATTGGAGCTGGGAGCTTGAAGCTGTATAATATAAAACCAATCATGTTGTGTTTTATGTGCTTTATATAATGGCGTTGCTAATCTTCTGAGTTTGTAACGTCTTCTTAATCTAATGCTGTGCATACAAAAGTGGCTTAGAGACGTGTTGATGATACTTTAAGATTCAAGGACCTCACTGTTTCTGAAGGGCTTTCATAAGATTGAATGTTCATGCAGGAGCCTCCTTATTGTTCATTAATGAACTTATACATGCTATTACAAACCTTGACAGTTTTACATAAGTATGTTACACAAATAAATTTCTCTGGATGATTGCTAAAAAAATGGCAGGAAAACTTAACATAGAGAAATTTTCCTCTAAACAAGAACCAATGTACCAATATCTGATCAAAATTTTTTTGCCTCTCGCGAAGAAATTCAGGAACCTGCAAGAACCATGAGTGCTTGAACCACCTCCCAGTTGTTGAAGCGATCCTCTGATGGTGAAGACATGGAAGGAAACTGATAACTAGATGCTTAAAATACATTCTACATTTCAACATCGGTGAAGAGGTGCGGGATATATATCCAGTGGTTGATAACTCAAACGAGTGTTTACAGGCAACGGTCCATCCTGAAGAATTTATAGATGTGGCATTAGTCATGCGATTCAGATAAGAAAATGAATGGGAAGGAACAGAACATGTTAGCAGAGTTATGACTGGTAATTCATACATCCTTAATGTGAAATGTTAGCAGAAGAAATGATTGATTGAGCTAATGAACTGAACGGTCAAGAAAAATACCTTGTCAAAATTTATCTGGAATGGTTCAACAAGGTCCTCAAACATAACTGGAGAGAGTTTCTTCATTCTTTCTTCTACCTCCTGGAATAAGAAATGCAATGAGCTGCTCGCTAGATGCAAAAGAGATATTTGAAGTTCATTCCAATATCTACTTCCCAATCATCATGAACTTCATTTAAAAAAATAAAAAATGAAAGCAGTAATGCCGACAAACAAGTTTACTGGCTGAGATGCTTCTACCTATGTAAAGTTTAATCTAGCAAGCACATAAAAAGACAGTATGTTACATGCTTAAGGTTCTAGTGAAATATGAACATGAACATAGAAGTTCCCAGCAAGCACATTTAAAAATTAAAAAAAAAAATCTGGAAGGAAATGAAAGCATATGAAGAGAGCCAAAATCTGGCATACCAGTCCAGTTATTCTTGACTTTTCCAGAAGTTCTGCCGCAATCATATCAAGGATGTGTCTGTTATTTATAAGACCTGTCATTGCCATCTCTTCTGTTTCTTCAATATACTGCCAAAAACCACAATATTAATGTAAAATACATAGATGGATGAGAGATTGAAGAGAAAAGGGAGGAAAGGAGAGGAGAAAATAGGTCTGCAAGTTCCTCTTTTATTATTTTTATTTAAGTGTTACAATTTGACAAAAATACCCCTCATAAGAAGACTTATACATCAGTGGGTAAAAAGGCTTTAAACGTAATTTACAAGTAAAACCACACCAACTCTAAACTACTAATCTGGGCCACTTTGACAACAATATTACATAACTATCCACACATGAAATTACTAAAATAGTCCTGACTTCTAACTTTCTCCCTCAAACTGGAGTATATATGACAAATAATTCCAGTTTAACACGAAAATTACCGAAGTTTCACTTCCCAAGAGTATTTGTAAATATATCACCAATCTGTTCAGCGATCCTGACATACTGGACTACCTTGCCACTAATCACTGCATCTCTCACAAAGTCAAGATCAACTTCTATATGTTTTGTTCTCTCATGGAAAATAGGATTAATAGCAATAAAGATGACCTACTTGATTATCACACCTAAGAACCATAGGATCTTCAGAAACAAGTTTTAACTCCTTTAACATTGGCTAAATCCACATGAGTTCACTAACAGTATAAATCATTGCTCAATACTTTGCCTTTGCACTAGAACGTACCACTATGTTTTGTTGTTTACTCTTCCAACTAATGAGGTTTCCTCCAACGAATATACAGAAACATGTGGTGGATTGCCTCTCCAATTTAGATACAACATACTTTGCATCCGACTATCCTTCCACATTGACGTTATCATGAGTTGTATAGAGTAACCCCTTGCTTGGAACTCCCTTCAATACCGTAAGATCCTTTGGGCTGCTTCAAAATGAACCTTGCGAAGAGATTTCATAAATTGGCTTACTACACTAACAAGAAAGACAATATTAGGCCTCGTGATAGTCACATATATCAATTGTACAACCAATCTTCTATACATAGTCTTGTCTTTTAGTAAAATGTCGTCCTCCCATATGTTCTGACGAACTCCATAGGAGTATCTACTGGTTTAACTCCTAATAACCCAGACTCATGTAACATATCAATAACATACTTCCTCTAAGACAATATTACATCTTACTTACTCTTGGCCACCTCAATCCCCAAAAAATATTTTAGAGAGCCAAGATCCTTGATTTGGAAGTGTCTGTTCACATATGTTTTCACTTCTTCATTCCCTTTTGTTTCACTTCTAGACAGCACAATATCGTCTACATACACCATAAGAACTACACTCCTAGATGTTCGATGTAAAACAAATTATCACAATAGCTCCTCTCAAATCCAAAGGTTGTGACAACTTTACTAAATTTATCAAACCAAACCCTTGGATTATGTTTACAAAACCTTCCCATTCTCCCCTTGAGGAATATACCCAAGAATTTGCTCCATATAAACCTCCTCTAGAAGAAAAGTTAGTACAACATATATCAAAATTCGAACTATATTCATGCGAGCCATCTAAGAAAAGGTACCAAATATATTTGCTCCAAATATTTGGGTGTAACCCTTGGCCACCAATTGCACCTTATATCTTTCAACCGTCCCATCAGCATTCTATTTAATGGTATACACCCAACGACAACCAACAATAGTGACATCAATAGGAGGCTCAACTAAGGTCCAAGTTTGTCAAATCTATAAGGCCTCTATCTTGTCATCCATAACTTTCTTCTACTCGGGCGAACACAAGGCATTCTGCACTTTAGTAGAGATAAAAACACTGGATAACAATGTGGCAAATGACCTGAATGATGGAGATAAACTATGGAAGAGACACTTGAATATAGGATAGCATGTACCTTTTCTTTTGGCAATGGAAAGATCCAAATCATCAAAGATGTAGGAGTAGCTATGAGTTGGCCCAATAGATGGAGTTGAATTTCATCTTGTAAGCTATTGGTAGATTCTTATGCATTTTCCAATACCAATAAGATACAAATGAATTGGCCCATGCTAGTTTACCAAAATTATCCCAGCACTTTTTCAGAATTATATTGGACTGACCACAATGTATACACTTCCTATCCCTATGACCGCAACCTTGATTTCCTCCATCAAAACCCCATCCTCCCTCTCCCACTCTACCTCTAGATGTCTCAGATCAAGTGGGAGTAGAAGACAGGTTACGAGTTGCGATCTTTGGATACAACTGCACTTCAACTCTAATCACCCTATTATAACCTTTCCCTAGTGTAGGGACAACATCATCTGCTAATATCCTCGTCAAGCCTCATACTTAGGTCCTAATCCATTAAAAAATTTAGCCAGTTGAATTTGTCTTTCCATTTCTCGTAATTTTATAGAGTCCATGGTAAAAGGATGAAGCACTGCTATCTCCTGTAACACCCCACACATTTCTGTGAAATACTTTGTAACAATCTTTCACTCCTACTCATACTAAAGAACATCACATACAATTCATAGACATGAAACTAATTGCTTTATTGATTATAAAAAAAAGATTAGGGAGTCTTCCACATGTCCTTAGCAGTGTCACAACTAATTACTTGATTATTGACATAGGACTCTGAACTTGATGACCCTCTGCTTCCCAATCTCTGAAATGTGTAGCAAGGATTTGGGACAAGATTACAACACTCTCAGGGTAAATTTTTCACCCCTGAAAGTTTACATAGAAGTGTAGTTTCTGTGTAACCACAAAAAGAAATATAAAAGACATGAAGTGTGATTACCCTTGTCAGTTCACGTGTAAACAGCTCAGAAACTTCAAAACTCATATCAGCAGGAATCACTTGAGGGTCGTCCCACTAACACAATGGAGAACAAGAAACAGCTAAGTACTAACATGAAAGACATTTATTCGGAGCCAGATAAAATGCTTCACAAAGACAATATGAAAAACCTTGTATTTTATCAACTCTCCATCTGGACTATCTGGTCGATCAACCATCCCAATTTTCTTTATCAAACTAGTAAGGCCCAACCTTGAATTTCTTGGGCTAATAACCATCTCTCTAGCAATCTGAAATAAAAATCAAGTCAGTGAGGCAGAAACAAGATGTTAATTCCATATAAAGTACTTCAACATAATTTTTCTAGTAAAGGCAAACATAAAGTACAACATATTTAGAATTACCGTGCACCTGAGAAATAAGCAAAAGCCACCAGAGAATATGCAAAAGAAAATTTAATAGAATCATTTAACAACAAAAAATGTACAACGGTGTTATATCAGCTCAAGGATGATATTTCACTCCTTGAGGTCAGTATTAACATTCAGTAGCAACTGATCCAAAATAATCACTTCCTTGAACATTGGACCACACTTTACTAATTGCTTATGTTTTTTCATTTTCTTTTCAGCAGTTAACATCGCAAAACTCAAGTATAAATGTATCAGAAGAACCATCAGTCACTCTCATATAGATCAGTCTTATTGAGTAGATGGGTATCAGAGTCAGTAGTTACTAAACTAAGAAGCTAAAAGTCTTACAAGCATGAGAGAACTGCAATTAGTATTTCTGCAGCATACTGCGTTACAGCGGATGAGGCAAGAATCAGTGCCAAAGCACTCGATTGATACTTTTTTTTGATATTTCGCTCATCACTTTTTAACTATAAAATCATTCTTATGAATCTTTTTTTTTAAATAAAATATAATGAAAATAAAAAAATCTTGTGGATATTCTACATGCAGACTGTCTTAATCACTCACTTTTGTTATTCTTTCCAGATCATCTCTGCCTCCATCAGTGATGTCATCTCCAAAGACAACACGCTCAGCACAATTCCCCCCATGTGCTACCACCATTTGCATCTTCATATAGCCAAAGGTCGTATATCCTTGATCTACCATATCTTCTCTAGGATAGAAAACCGACATAGCTGTTTCCTGTATATCCCAACGTATTAAAAAAATGTCAATCAGTCTCCTTTCAATAAAATGACATAATAGTCCTCTATAAAGGGCCAAAAGGTTAAAGGGTGATATCAAGAAAAGGCCAAAATCACAAAATATTGCATATTCCTAACAGTCTGATGGAAAAAGAATTCTAAATCTTGCACACCTACAGGCTACACATCCCAAGGAAGAGTGAGTTGTCCAGTAGTTAATACTTTTGACATAGACAATTCATGTTGATATTCTTCAATTAATTGCTCAATACAACTTGCCCAGAGATCAAAAGCACTGTTCAAGAGAGTTGAGAGGAACCTCTTAAGATCCAACTTCTGAAAAATTTGTAAAAATACACTTTACCTTACCACCTGGCAGTAGCTGAGAGAAAGCATGCCAATCAAATCGAGGAAATAGATGAGCCAATAAAATATGACCAGCCTCATGGACAGCCAGCAATCTCTTCTTATCAAGAGCTACCTGTTATGAGAACACAGCATCCACAGAATCAACAATTATTTGGAACAATCAATTCAGATTCCTATTCTCAAATTTTGGGTCAGAATAAAAATATACACTGTTTTCAACTTTCTGTTGCTCCTCCTCTGTAAGTAATACCCCCATACCCTCGAGCAATTGTTTATCAAGAACATCAACAATATCTTGTTGTGTAATCATAGAATGTCCTTTTCTTACCTGAGAGAAGAAGTATTACGTTAGGTTAGATTCAAATATGGAATGAGAAAATGACATTCAAGAATATTATTCTGCTCTCATAGAAATGGAAAACTAAGATTTGAAGATATGGCAACCATTGATCATGTTCCAAATTTTTTCTGTAAAAGAAAGTCAGAGTATGTACCAATAGTTAACAGAATTTAGTTTATCTACAAATCATTTTTTTTCTTTTAAATGTTGAATCTCATACGCAAATGAGACTTGAACCACGATCGCGCACAAGAACACCATGTGGCCCTTAGCCAAAGGCTCAAACTACTTATCCACAAATAAATAAGAAAACATAGTATTACTTGAAACAAGAAAGATGGACTTACAGACATTATTCCTGCTTCATTAACAAGATTCCTTATATCTGCACCGGAATAACCAACAGTTCGGAACACAAGCTGGTTAAGTGAAATAAAGAGACCACAAATCAGTAACGAAAGCGTGTTCAAAGGTTCCAAAACTATCTAAAAAAGAATACCTCCAATGCATTTGAAAATAGTATAAAAGAGTGCGATGGAATATTGGAGCAATGCCCAACACTAGAAATCTCAGTAGAAATGAATTGAGAATTTAGTTTCCTGTATCCTCTTACATACGAGTTCTTAATTGAAACACTACAGGAATATCACGAGTGGCACACAATAATCCAACAGACATATATACATCATCAGTTCTCAGTTCTGGGTAGCTTCTAAAAAATGATAATCCAAGATTCAAGTCAAAATACTTACACTAGAGACATAAAAAAATAGCAGATGCTTACTTTCTGAAAGTCCACATCATCTGCAAGTTGCTTTCCTGCACTGTGCACACCAAAAATTTGGACCCGCTGCTTAGCATCAGGTAATCCAATATAAAGTCGACGATCAATTCTTCCTGGACGAACAAAGTCATAGTCCAGCTCATCTGGCCTATTGGTTGCACATATGAACATTACAGCTTGTCTTAGAGAATGCCGATCAATCCCCGTCTTCTCTTTCCTGAAAATATAAGAAGTTTCTAGTTATGAAATTGAATCGACACTGTTTTAGAAGGATTCACCCAAAATAAGCTTCAGTAGCATAAAAACCCAAGGAAAAAAACTTAGGAATGGAAAAGAAATCATATTTCTTCCACATAATCACACACTCAGGTACTTCATCCTTGTTTTTATATTTGTCCACTTAAAAGGTGGAAATCCACAGGCTTGACAAAAGACATAACCGGCTTCATGCAAGCATATGGAAATTGTTCCTACCCTTCCCTTGCATTTTAAATTGACTGCAAGTTTCTATTTGTAGGTTGCGACGTATTCCTGAATTTGAACAAATTGACCTTCATAAGGTCAACAGCACTACCTTGTTTCCTTTCTCAGACACAAGGGCAAAACTATTAGAAAGAATTAGAAAGCAGATCTCAAGACAAATACATACTCTCCATCAAGTTGTGAAAGCAGTGCTTCAAATGTTGCCCGTCTTCGTGGATCCTTTTTAGCATGTCTTCCAGCAATAGCATCAATTTCATCTATAAATACAAATGAAGGAGCCTGCAAGTAAAAGATGCCATTCACTGCATAAGCATCTCTATGAGACTACTATTTGACTCAGTACTCATTCCAATTGAATAAATTTGATCTTCTGAGCACTTCTATAAATAGTCCTAACCATGAATCTTAAAAAACCAGTGTCTCAAATATGAAACTAAGATGTGGCAAGCAAACCACATTTAGCCCAAGACACCTGCAGATTATACTTACATTTCTCCTAGCGATGGAGAAGATCTCATTAATTCTTGCTGCCCCACTTTTTTCACTATCTGTGAACTCTGCACCTGAAGCAAAAACAAAAGGTATTCCACTTTCCTTTGCCAATGTTCGAGCAAAAAGTGTTTTTCCTGTCCCAGGAGGACCAGAGAGAAGAACACCCTAGAATTCAAGAAACCAAATTAGGATTAAAAAGGGAAACAACTTAAATAACTTAACCAAAATACTTGGAAACGTCAAAATTGATTACCCGGACAAATTGGACTCCTTTTTCAAAGTACTGCATAGGGTTCCCCATATAGATCATTAACTCATCAAGAAGGTCCCACACATCACCCCCAAGCACAACTTCTTTATACATTGACTTGGTATCCTCTGAACCTCCAACAGGCTGGACACATATTGACAAAAGAAAGCAAACCAAAATATCCATTCTTCTGTAAGTGAATTGCATTCTGGAAAGAGATGGAGAGAGAGAGAGAGAGAGAGAGAGATCTGAACCTCACCAGGATGAAATTTTCTGCATAAGCCATATCAAAAAGTTGGTTATATCTCTTATATAAGTAGCGTTTTGATGTAATGTGCAGAAGCATCACAGATTCTCTAATTAGCCACAAAATTAAGATCCCTGGAGCTAGTGCAATTAGCAGCTTCAGAAAATAGTGAATCTGTCTTTTCTGAAGGAGGTCCACTTCAACCCCCGACGTATTTATAATCTCAAACAAGTATGGATCAAGAGGAATATCAACCTACAAAGAAGATGGCTTATCAGATTTTTGTCTAGGAATCAAACACGAAAACTAATTTAAATAGATCTTAGACTTACAACATACTCCAAGGGGAACCCTTCTTTCATAGTAACATATAATTTCTTTAAATCCTCAGAAAAGACAACAGCTGCAACCTGCTAACACAAGAAACTCTTAATAGATTTCGCCAAATCTTCTCCTTTAATCTTCAAGTTTTGGGAAATTCAATAGTGTGATTTCATATAGAACAATTAGTAATTCTTGTCACAAAACAAAGGATCGGAACAGCCAAAACTCAGAGTCAGAACCAACTTGTTCAAGATTTTTCCCAAATGGCTACAATCTATGTTGTAGGTGACTCAGGCAGATCCATGTCAGTCAGATTTTAAGCCCCTGATTACCTAGCTAGATTCAGATGTATGTACCTCAACATTAGCCAATTAATCTACTTTGGAGATTTCTTCAGCACCAAATGGCAAGGGACCATGAAGGAAGACATATGTGTATGTGTGCATGCCAATGTATATACGAATGTTAAACTGAAATGAAGAGCAGGATTTGCAAAGAAAATCAGATTTTTTTTTTTTCCTTTTTGGGACCAACAGTGCAAATAAAACATACCTCCGAGCAATCAAGCTTATGAAGGAAATAAGTGTATGGCAATTTTGGGCGATATCGCCACCATCTCTTAGCAATCCATAGGGCTCGGGTTCCTTGGGTTTCCGACGCTCTCTCCACAACTTCCTTCTGGAGACTTTTCTCAACCTCTCGCATATCAAAATCAACCACATACTTAGCATTCAAAGAATCCATTTGCTCAGCCATTTTATCCCTTTTGAGGATCTCTTTCCATGTTTGAAGTCTTTCTCGCCATGTCTCCCCACTTTGCTGATCCTCACCTGATAGCAAGCACAAAACAAGTTATAGCAAAGCCAGCCCTACAAGTTGACTGCACAAGATGAAACCTTCAAGTGCAGAAAAAGGCCTCTTCAGCACCACCCATATGGCAGTTGAATGTGTAGCCCAATGCCCCAACAACGTAGCTCCAGAATCACTACTGATCAGAAGATCTCACCTCCAGACAATCCTACCCATTTGATTGATGCATGTTTATTGGATGCTCAAATAAAAGCATTTAATCAATATGCGTAAAAAGTTAAACAACTATACAGCTACAACATAGCTGGTATATTGAAAAATTGAAACCACTGGCACTGCAGACACCATGACAATTCCCTCTTCAGTCTTTTGTTTGTGTTGCTTACACGTGCCCAAAACCAAAAGGGGCCGGTTTCAAATAACTGCATTTGATAGCAACTACAGAAGGCTGCAATGATAGATAACCTATACCATGCGTTACGTGTCCAATTCCTCAGCATTAAAGGGTTCAAATCCAGAGAAACAAAAGCTAGACCAAGAAACTCAAACCTGTAATTCCCAGATTCTCCTTCAATTCCTTTTTTTGGCTTGGATTCAGTCTTGAATCACTTTCAATAAGGCTCATGACATTTTCCTGAGAAGAGTCTTTGTCATCTTCCCAAGCATCTTCCCCAACATATGTGTTGTCATGAATAAGGGCTCCATCAGGACCTTCAATGAACTTCTGTAGTTTAAGGCCCTTAGGCATCGTTTTCCTCCATAAGCTCTTCTTAAATCTATGATATGAACAAAGTTCACATAAAAACATGCAAAGACATGCATACAAACTCTTAGACAAGGAAAGGCTAGAGATAGAGAATCTGCTGGCCAACTGAGAGGAACACAAAATTGAAGAAAAAAGCAGGAATCACCGGTTACGGAGATGAAAACTGACCTCTTAACATTTACTGGAGAGGGTACAGGGATCAATGCCTCCATGTATGCTTCAGTTAGTTCCTTCTTTCCTCGCTGATCTAGGCGAGGATTTGTAAAAGTAACGTAAAGCTTTTGACATGAAATGATTACTACAAGAGTATACAAAATCAGCGCTCCAATTCGTTTAGGCTCCCATTTCTCAGGGTCCTGTGAAAATAAACGACTATTACATTGTTTAGTCAATTAAAACAAAGGCAAAGGTTAGCAGCCAGAAAAGACACAAGACAAGATATTCACCTATACTAACAAACGCACATGGAGTTTCCTGAACAGATAATGCTCAAACAGGCCAAAACCCAAATGAAAGATTCTACAAAAATATTGCAAGATATAAAATTTAACCTCTCAGAAGTCAACTCCGCATTTTGGAGGGTAAATCTTCCAGATATCACTGACAGATAATTAACATTTGATGGCACAATGCAGAACATATTTGATTCACCAATTTTATTTTTTTATTTTTTTTATGAATTATTTGATTCACCAATTTACTAATGTGAAGTGAAAACATCCCAGAGAATGAGTAACTAAAAAAAAGAAAGATAAAATAGACACGAAAGCTAGTAAGAATACCTTCCATTTTTCCAACCTATGCCAATCGACAAACTCCGGCAACCATTCAGACGTCAATCTCTCAAATGCAACTTCACCTTTCCTGGCAAAAACGTGAGCCCCATCAACTACACCCGAGACCTTTTCACTAACACATTCCCAATCGAACCCAGTTTCTTTCTTCACTGATTCTCCCAAGTTCACTAAAAACCGTTTCGAACCATGGCGAATTGACCGAACTACGTTTTGCCAAGAGAAACCTTCGAACCCACCTCTGTTTTCTGAAGCAGAAGCTCGAAAAATCGCTCTTTTTCTACAACTGCTTCTAACTAGCTTAGCATTTAGAGGAAACGGACTAATACAAAAAAGATTTTGCTGGTTTTCACCAGATGCGAGAGTAAAGGGCTGTGAATGTGCTCCCAGCAACACCGAGAGAGACATTGAATAAAGAATGCAAAAATTTCAGAGAATAATTCGTACGTAGCAACGACTAAGAAGTGTAGCCCATTTTGGTTGCTGTTTGTTTTCGTGCTATGTTGGGGTTCAGGGTTTTATCCATCCGTAATAGAATATTGAGAGAGACGAGTCCACCACTGAGCAAAGAAGTCGACTGTGTACCCTGATAAGATGATCACAGGTTAAGCCTTAAGGACACTGGTTTAGGTAAGGAGGTGAATCACCGATACGTACTGTAGCGATATGTATAGCTGACACATATCGGATATTACTATTGGATTTCTCCCAAGGGGATAAGGCCGATATAGAGGGAGGATTTCCGTTTTTTAGTCTTCCTTGGTGTGCTGGTAACAATTTTGTTAAAAACAAATATAAGAAGTTCATCGTCTTCTCTCTATTACTTAACAAAACAAATATGAGTTTGTTTCCAAGTAGGTTTGATTAAGCAAGAGCACTTTGGAATTGGAGTAGATTAAAATGGAATCGAAACCACTGAAAAAACGTAAAAACATTAATTTTTTCAACTTGATTCTATTGCCCTAACCAATTTAACCAATGAATTTATAATTTTATGGATTTTTATAATAAGTAAAAAAGTATAACATAAAAAACATTAACTGTAGAAGGGAGAACAGAAGAGGAAAAAGATCTGGCGGGCGTCTCAATTCCCGCAATGGAGGAAGTGAATTCAAATTGTAATACGTTATGTCTAACTCGATGCTTATGTGCAGTGATCTGGCTTTGCTCTGTCCTACTCTTAGTAGTAATTATACACGTGGGGTCGGCGTGGCGGCTGCGCTAATGGGCTCCCCAATTCTGCTCTTCTCTACAACATGTGTGCTGTCTTCCTCGTTTCTTAACTCGGAAACCGGAAGTATCGTGGAGAGAATTAATTCATTGATTGAGAAAAGACCGGTAACGTGACCATTGGCTGTCTCTGTTCATACAGCTTCCAGGGGCTCTCTTATCTCGTCTTTCGGTTCCAGTCTGAGGAAAATTCGTGAGAGCGGAGATGATGGCCGGTCGGTTGCTTCGATCAAGGCCCAGCAGTCAGGTTTACTATTGTTTTGTCTTTCTTGTTATTGTTTTAAAATTTTATTCTTCTTTGATAGCATGGTGGAAGAAATGAGGATTGCAAAATCTGATGTTTTTGTTTTATTGCTTTTCTGGGTATTAGTTCATTTTGTGTTTGGAGTTTGATTAACGTCAAAAGTTGACATCTTTCATGCCCAGTTCTGTTTTCTGCTTTTGTTATTGTCTGTACAGGGATTTGATTTTGGACTACAGCAAAAATTTTACTTTGTTTTTAAAGTAATTGGCTTTTGCTCTTTTTTTTTTTTAATCATACTGAAGTCACTTCATTTTTCCTTGTTCATGTTCAAATGTTTAGTCCGGATCAATTGTTATACTCGCAAATTTTGCCGCCTGTGTTCGTTTTATCGCCAACCATTCTCTTTAGTTAAGTTTGTTTTTTTTATAATATTTCTTCGATCGGAGGTTCGGAAACACGCCTATTTTTTTCTCCTCATGACGTTATGGTTAATTGTATGATATGGATTGGGATTTGTCGTACCAAAATAGTTAACTTGGTCGCCGGTGATCCCCTTGTGTTTTTTTTGGAAACTGATAGCTGTGGGTATTTGCACGAGGTCCAAGGTGATGATCAACTTTGATATAAGAAAGTTCTTAGTTGCATTTTGAAGTTATAAAAATCACTGCTGGAGAGAGTGTGATCAGATGGCCTTGAATACTTTGATGAATCGTTTCTGTGGCAAAAGGATAAATATGTACATCATGCAAAAAATAAGTCTCCCTACAGATATCTTTCTCGATAAAAAGGATTAGATATTCATATTCCTGGGCTTTTCATCTGGGCACCATTTCCTCAGCCTAGAGTTGATGGTCCTTTGTTCTCAGGAAAGTAATGTGTGTTTTTTATATTTTCAGACTGAAACTTTGACAAGGCATCTTGCAGCTTTTAAATGCTTAAAAGAGAACCTGCTTGGATCTTCTACGTTTGCTAGATTTAACAGCTCAGAGGCTTCCCTTCAGAAAGAAGTTCCGCCTGAGGAAAAGGGGTATAAAGTTTTCTCTCTCTCTCTCTCTCTCCATCATGCACTACACAAGTTTACACATTTATGTCAATCTGGTGTGAGCTTAGTTGTAATTTTCAAATTTCTTAGGTTTAAGGGCCATGACATGCTGGCACCCTTCACTGCCGGATGGCAGAGTACTGATTTGCATCCCCTAGTCATCGACAGATCAGAGGTAATAAAGATTTCTTTCGTTTTTCCCTTTACTACTGGATAAAGTTGTGGGTGATTGTAGCCTCTAGTATTAACTTCTCTTTCTATACTGATCTTTACTCAATGTATTCTTGAATTATGATTTGAATTTGAGCGCAAAGTTCCAGGGATGTTGTATATTTAAGAAGCTTTATCCTTTGATCTTGTAGTATACTCATTATGTTACTATGGATCAGGGTAGTTACGTATATGATATCAATGGCAAGAAATATCTTGACAGTCTTGCTGGACTTTGGTGCACTACATTAGGTATCTATTCTATTCCTTGTTTTTTCAGCTTCAGCACATAATATTTTGGAGTTCTTAGGAATCGAGTATTAATTGAGTACAAGCACCTAACCAATAGTATGAGCAGGTACTTCATTGAAAATAAGAAGTATTAGCATGTATAAATTAGGGGATTTCAGAGCGGATAGATGTCCTGAATACCTGCCAAAGAAAACTAAGCATTCTGATGATTGATCTTTTGCCAATCGAAGTGAACCTTGCACTGTTTTCACTTCAGCAACATGTAGGAGGGAAATTTTTGCAGAGGCAGAACTGTCTCCTTTGGACTTTATGAACAAAAACAGAGTCGAAGAAGTTGAAGATACTAGGGCATTAAAATCTTGTGTTCAGCTGATGATAACTTGCATATTTTATTACTGATTGTACCTTAAAGTTGACGATAATTTATCTTTCCTGTCAACAATCTTTGAATATGTTTTTAGCTTTTATTTTGTTCTTGTTTTGCCCATTCTCTTTTAGTTGCATTTCTGCTAGAGCTGAGATTTTCTTTCATTGGATGGGGTCACTTGTTGTTGCTGTTTTAATAATCTGACTAGAGTTTGTGTTGTGAATTTTTAGCTCACTGACTGTGATATCTTTCCTCAGGAGGAAATGAACCTCGCCTTGTTGCTGCTGCGACAGCACAATTGAACAAGTTACCATTTTACCATTCCTTTTGGAACCGTACAACAAAACCCTCCTTGGTATTCATGATTTGTACTTGTGCTGTTATATTTTCTTCAGAGGTGTATTAATTTGACGCTAGAGTATTATCTTTTTGCTACAAAGATTCTGTGTCAGTGGAAGATTGATTACAGTTCTGTTTTCCGTTTTTACTATAGCAATGTTGATGACTTTTTTCCTTGTTGCATACAGGATCTGGCAACAGAACTCCTTCAAATATTTACTGCTAAAAAAATGGGAAAGGTCTTCTTTACAAATAGTGGTTCGGAAGCTAATGATTCTCAGGTCGGTACTCATTCAGGATAAGATCATGTCATTGAGGTGTTTTACTCTGTTCTGGAGTTCATCTTGTGAATTATGAAATGTTTAAATAAAAAGTGAAATAAAAGATAAGAAGTCCAAAAAAAACAGAAACCGTTTAGTGCAAGAGATCTAGGGATAGCTTTTACTGTTTTTATATCACACTTTGCATGTCAACAAAGTATGATCAGTACACGTATTTTGTATTCTAAGAGCAAACTGTTCCTTGCAACTTCAGATTTATAAAAATGTTTTTTCTATGTTGAATTATTTCTTTGTAGGTGAAGCTGGTTTGGTATTATAACAATGCATTGGGAAGGCCAGACAAGAAGAAATTCATTGCACGGATGAAATCGTATGACCTTAATCAACCAACTTATAGTGTGCTTGGTTTTTAGGGATCTCTGTCTTTATAGTTTATAATCTTTCTCTCTGCTGTACTATATTTTCATTAATAATAGTTATGTTTTATACAAGGAAAGTTAAACTCCAAGTAAGGTTACTGATTCATTTTGATTTATTGTGCCAGATATCATGGGTCAACTTTGATAGCTGCCAGTCTATCTGGGTAGTATTTCAGCAACTTATTAGTTACTCTAAGCATATCCTCTGTGTCGAGTTTTGGTCTTCTTTGATGTCATAGTTTCTTGGTCTAAAATACATTTATAAGGCCTCTTGGAACCACTAACAAAGCTCATTAAATCTGATCTATATGACAGACTTCCACCTCTTCATCAAAAGTTTGATTTACCTGCTCCATTTGTATTGCATACAGACTGTCCTCACTACTGGCGTTATCATCTTCCAGGTTTTCTTCTTTATCCATTTAAGATTTGGTCAATTGCAGTTGAGATAACCCTAGTTTTTGTTACATTCATAACATGTTACGTATGTTGTGTGCTTTGAGCTCATTAGACCTCCCAAGATCACTACTAGATGTAAGCTGCTATATGTGATCTCACCACTTGATAAAACCTTTGAAAGGCCATGACTTTTGCCAAGTGAAAGTGAATTATTGTTACGTTTGTGGAACTGCACATTCCAGGTCGACAATCTGGTAGGGTTATTCATATCTCTGCTGCACCCCCAGTCTTGTTGACTGCTAGATCCAGATCACATCCAGCACGGACATCATGTGTGCTATGGTTCATTCAGTTGCACTGCATTGGGTTAATCTGTATCATGCAACTATGTTTCACTGTACTAAACCTGAATCTGCTCTGCTGTTTTACTGAAGTGCTTAGGAGTCATTTGCTGATTTAAGTCCCTGAAATGCTTGGCAGGGGAGACTGAGGAAGACTATTCAACTAGACTAGCTAATAATCTGGAGAATCTCATCCTCAAAGAAGGACCTGACACAGTATGTGCCTTCTTATATTTTCTACCTACCAGTTATTGATAACCTTCTGCAGTTTTAAGGATTGCTTCTGTTTCTTACATGGTAATGATTGTGCAGATTGCCGCTTTTATTGCTGAACCAGTCATGGGTGCTGGAGGCGTGATCCCTCCTCCAAAGACTTACTTTGAAAAGGTAACATTCCAGTTTTAATTCTACAAGTAATGATGGCAATATGCAGATAATCCAACACTGCACTTATTGAAGACTTGTATATAAGACACTGTCATTCCATTTTGATGCGGGACATATGCGCGATTCTAATTGAAGTATGTGAATATCGGTTAACTGTGGGATTAGAAAGGAAAAGGAAGAGAAAATAGAGAAGAAGAAAGAAGAATTGGGAATAAAAAATACGAGAATTGAGAAGAATAATTTAGAAGAAGAATAATAGAGAAGAAAGAAGAAGGATTTGGAAGGAGAAGGGAGAAGAAGAGAAGACCAAGAGATAAATTTATCAATTCATTCAAACTACCTTCAACATGCTGTTACAACGTATAAATAACTAAAATTGAAATTTAAAATTCAAAATAGATAAGATCAATATCTGATCAAATCAAGTAAAATCAGGAAAGATAAACTAAAAAAAATTGAAAATCAAAACAGATAAGAAGAATATCTGATCAAATCCAGTAAAATCTGAAAAGAAAACTAAAAATAAAATAAATATAAAAAATAGTTTCAACCATAATTGATGGGTCCACTAGGGCCCAATGGGCATACTGGTGTCCCTCCACATTTACTGTTCTTTGTAGGAATTGTTACGGCTCTTTTCATTTTGAACTTTGTAGAACCACCTGTGTTCTCCTTGCCAGAACTAGTGGAATGAAGACAATTCAATTTTTTTCCTTCTGTGCAGATTCAAGCTGTTGTAAAGAAATACGACATCCTTTTCATTGCAGATGAGGTGTGATACTTTTTTGTAGCTTTATTAAATGATACTCGCCATATTTTTAATCTGCTTAACAGGCTTTAATCTTATCTTATTTGTTTTAGGTCATTTGTGCTTTTGGAAGGTTAGGGACAATGTTTGGATGTGACAAATATAATATTAAGCCCGACCTTGTCTCCATAGCTAAGGTAGGTTTACATCCATAGGTGCAAATTGGTTGGAAGAATGGGGGGAAAAAAGGCTAATACATATTTATGGGTCATGCAGGCTTTATCATCTGGGTATTTGCCAATAGGGGCAGTTCTTGTGAGTCCAGAAATAGCTGAGGTCATAAATTCTCAAAGCAACAAACTTGGTATGTATTCATTTTGCTTGGCCAGTTTTTTTTTCTTATAATTTACTGAAAATTCTTTCTCATGCTCAAAGGGACATGAACCATGCTTATATTATTACTTCTTGTGGTTTGCAGGTTCACTTGCTCATGGATTTACTTATTCAGGACATCCAGTATCATGTGCAGTTGCTTTGGAAACACTTAAGATCTACAAGTATGTACTCTGAATTTTTGTTAACTCAATTTTCAGTCGAGCATGTATGCGCTGTTTCTGCGTTCTATATTCCAACCAGATATCTTGCATCTAGAAGAGATGGGACCGAGACTTTTAGCTGGAAAAGAAAAAGTAGAAATTATATCGGAAATAGTTTTGAATGTTTGTGTGTGGCCAAATTTTGAACGAAGATCTTGTCTGTTTTTGCAATCAGGTGGATCCAACAGCAAGTTAGAAATTATGTTGTGGAAATTGTTTTAACTGTTTGTTTGTGTAGCCAAATTGTTGAATGAAGATCTTGTCTGTTTTTGCAATGAGGTGGATCCAACAGCAAGTTGGTCATTCTTCCATAATCCTGATTTTGTCATCATCTTAATTGTTTTATTAGACTAATCTTGTCAAAAGTGGTCCAAAGATATTGTAATTGTGAAATTTTCTCTAAAATAAGAGGAGAAGTCCATATCAACTGATCAATGCCATCTTTGATTCCTAATCAGCCCATTATGGAAGTTATGTTAGATGTGTTGTATGTGGCTTCTTTATTTTTCTTTGTTCATCTGATTTTCTCCATTTAGCTGACGAGCCACACTTGTTATCCTTTTGGGTCTTTGTTACTCGTCTAATTGATTTTGATTGCTTTTTAAGGGAAAGAAATATTGTGCAGCAAGTCCAAAGCATATCTCCAAGATTTCAAGATGGTGTTAAGGCCTTTGCGGACAGTCCCATTGTAGGGGAGGTATGCCTAATTTGAAGCCACATATATTTTACTGAAGTGCCTTAGTACAGAAATTTTGTATATTTTTCCAAGTTAACAGTCCAATGCTGATACATGGAGTACTTAATATCCATGGCTATAGTTGCCTTGATACTATAAAACTACAATTGTAGATTTAATTTCTGTTGACATATTAATGTTATACTTAATATTCAAATGTATGGCTGCAGATACGAGGGACTGGCTTAATTCTGGGGACTGAATTTACTGATAACAAATCTCCAAATGACCCTTTCCCTCCTGAATGGGGTAAGATACTCATTTCTCTAACCATATTAAAAGGAAATATCTAGTAATCATGTTTGATGAAAATTAGAGCTAAACAAGTTCTGTGGGCTCCATGACCTGAATGCAAATTATGAGATCATGTAGGAGCATGAGCCATTCAGAATTCAGATAATTGCTTGACTATATTTCAAAATACTGGCATAAAGGTTTTTGAGAGTTGTGCTTGCTAAAGGCTCATTGTGGCCTTTTATTTTAATGCGAACATACAAGGTTATCACTTATAATTATTTACTGTGCTTTAGGTTTCATAAAAGTGTAACAATCAAGAAAAGAGAGAGAGGAGAGAGAGTAGAAGGCACGAGAGAGAGAGAGAGAGTGCGGCGGTTTTGGCACTCATTAGAAGGTCTGAAATTGACCTCTCGTCTATTAAATAGTCACTTAAGTGATAATAGGACAAAAGACATAAATGCCCTTCTACCATAAACTTTCCATAACTCCTTAATTACTTGTAGTAAACTTAAAATTAACCATATATCTTCCCTAGAAAGACGGACATTGCTAGAGGGACAATCTGATAGGGGTGAAATGACCAAAATTCCCTTTTCTATACAATTTAACATCCCCCCTCAAGTTGGAGTCAAGCTGGAGTGTGTATTCCTAAATCCCCAACCTGTTACAAAAAAATCCCAATTCTCTTTTTTGCAAGGCCTTAGTAAATATATTACCAAGTTGATCTACAAATGTAACATAAGGAGTAAACACTACAACACTTATTACAACGTCAAAAATTAAATGATAGTTTGCCTCAACATGTTTAGTTTTTTAATGAAATATTGGATTACTAGCAATGAAACTTGCTACCTAGTTGTCATAATGCATCACCATCACACCCTTTTCAGGAAGCTTTGATCTTGCGAAATTTATCTAACCTGTATGAGTTTACTAACCATATGTGTCATTGCTTAGTTTTTTACTTTTGCACTAAACTGAGCCACAATATTTTGTTTTTTGCTCTTCCAACTAATCAAATTCCTTTTAACTAGTGGTAGGATTTCTTGCCGACTTAGGCCCTATAAAGTCAGCAACAGAGTATCCATTACTCTGTAAATGACCATGTGGCTCATATAATAAACCTTTACTTGATGTTTGCGTCAGATATCTTAATACTCTATGGTGTAACCTCTAGATCGTCTTTGGGTGCTCCATGAAATGACTGATTACACTTACAACAAATGAGATGTTAGGTTGTGTAACGATGCCATAAATCAGTTTGCCCACTAACCTTATATACATAGTCTTATCTTTGAGTTCAAATCTATCATCTTCATGAAAATTATGGTTCATTTCATGGGCATCTTGGCTGGCTTTGCTCCCAGCAAGCTATACTCTTGTAACATAATTGTAACGTACTTCTTTTGTATCAAAACAATCCCTAACTTACCTCTTGTTATCTCGATCCCAAAAAAGTACTTGAAGGAACTTAAGTCCTTAGTTTGAAAAAGTGTACTTTGACATCTTCAACACCTTTTGCATCACTTCTTGACAGTACTATGTCATCCACTTAAACAATTCGCACTGCATCTCCACTTCAAAACAAACAATGAGTGGTTACAGTGATTTCTCGTAAAACTCAAGGACATAATCACTTTGTTGAATTTGTCAAATGATGCTCTCGTGCTTTGTTTGAGGCCATAAATGGCCTTGTTCAGCTTACACACTTTGTTAATCCCCCCCTGAATAATATACCCAAGAGGTTACTCCTTGTATACCTCTTTGTTCTAATCCCCATACAAGAAGACATTTTTTATGGTTAATTGAAACAAAGGCCAGGCACAAAAATTAACATGCAAAAAGATGTTAACTGAGCTGCAAACAACAAAGTTTCTTGGGTCAAATCTTAGTGTGGCTTCTTACCTAGAGGCCTTTCTCCTCTTATGTGGGTTCCTCTATCCGCGACAACTGGAGCACAATGGCAAAAATGAGGTTTGCAACCAAGGCCCTAGTTATGCAAGAATGGACCTCCCCCCCCCCCCCTAGAGCACGGTTTCCTAAAGTTGAATTTTGACAGTTCCTCTCTTGGCAATCCCGGGATTGCAGGCTTTGGGGGGGTTATCTTAGACCCCTTTGGAAACCAGCGCTTCTCGTATGTTGGCCCGTTAGGCATTGCTAACTCAACGTCGGTTGAGCTCCAAGGCCTCCTTAATGGGCTTCATGTTTTCAAAGACAATTGTAGTGGCCCTTTGTATATTGAAGGAGACTCAAAGGTGGTAATTGGTTGGTGCGAGTATGCTTCCTCTCCCCTGTGGCGCCATTGGGACTCTTTTAGGGAGATTCTTGAAATTTGCTTCTCAATTTTCTTGTATTTGGTCTTACATTCCAAGATCTGCTAATTCGGCAGCAGATGTTCTTGCCAGGACGGGAGCAAACCTTCAATATCTTGTTGTGAGGGATTTACTCCTATCCTCTTTGTAATTTTCTCTGTCAATATATACATCTTTTTAAAAAAAAAAATGGTCGGGTATAACATTTAGCTATAGGTTTGGCTCTATACCTCTCTATAGACCCATTAGCTTTGTATTTCACAGTGTAAACCCAATGACACCATAAATGGCAGTATTTGGAGGTGAATCACACAATGTTCAAGTACCCCTATCAAGCAATGTCTACAATGGCAGGTTAAATCTCCTTTGCTGTCTCATAATCAGTAGTTGACTTCACAATTGGGATTCTATGTTGTTTACAAGCCTTGCCATAATTCTGTTATCTTCAGTCTCCTAGTCATCAATCATGAGAGTGGGAGGGTCATCCCAAAGATAACTTAGATCACGCAAAACAAGAAGTAGTTTTACTGATGTCAGCAAATGGGTTAATGATGTAGTCATGGAGGCTGGTCTAGAGACTTGTGCAGCCACAGGGTTAGGGAAAAGATCCTAAACAACCCTCTAGGGGCACAAAAACTATATAAAACTATTCAATTGGCAGCACAAGTTATCAAACCTAGGGTTGTGATACATTAGGTAAAGGGAAAATTTGATCTTTAACTCCTATCAGCAGAGAAAGTTGAAAATCTCTTCCTTGAGAAATCGCAAACTAATAGAGTGGCTAGGAGTGACTGAAAATTCTCTCAAAATAGTATCTTATTAACTCTCATACCATGTAAAAGTGTAAATAAAGAAAGATAGGAGAAATAGAGAAGAACAGAGAGAGAGAGAGAGGCTGTTCTGATACTTGTTAGAAGGTCTGAAATCAACATCTCTTCTATTAAATAGTAAGGTGATAATAGGACTACATAGATACCCCTCTACCCGCAACTCTCCATAACTCATAATAAACTAAAAATTGAACCATATAACTCCTTTACAAAGACGAACATACTCCTACTTTAGAGTGGCATTCTGATAAGGGTGGTGAAACGAGCAAAATATCCTTTTCATACAATTCAACAGCATCATTGATAATTGCTACCAATTCAATAACATGCTGCCAACTGCTGAAAATAATGTAATAGAACTTGTTATTTTTCTTTTTGTCATGCAGTTAAAATGATTAAAATGTTTATGGTTGTAACAGGGGTGGGAGCAATATTTGGAGAAGAGTGTAAAAAACGTGGGATGCTGCTCCGAGTTGCAGGGGATAATATAATGATGTCCCCACCATTCATAATCACCCCTGATGAAGTTGAGCAGGTAATCTTGACCAACAAGCATGGATAGTCTCTGTTCTTAAAACAGTTGCTTCATTTCACATGCCTTTGCTGATACATGTTTGTGTTGCGTACATCCATTGAAATTATTAAAATCTTAGAGGAAACATAATGTAATTTGTTTATGCTAGCCTGAATTCTTGCCAACTCCTGCATATTTCTGACTAGGGTCTGATTCACATGAAGTAGTACCGTGTATCAGTAAATAAGCTGATGCTAGTGTTCTTAAGTAGAAGCTTTACTTAATAACTTTACTCATTACAATGGTGGGGCAACTGAACAGACCAGAGGTGGGTGTCTCGCCGAGACGTCTCAGATTTTTGGGGGTTAAGACGATATTCCCCACATAGACATCACTGGGTTCATCTTGGATTTTTGGCCATTGAAAATTTTTCAAAAAACAAGACGCCAGCCCCTGAACAGGCAACTAAGAATAACCTGCTAGGCATTTCTGGATCACTACATGTGACATCAGTGTTTTTCTGATATCAAGCGAAGGAAACTGCAGTTCGAGCTTACTAATGCTTAAAACTATTGTTGACAGTTGATCACCATTTATGGAGAAGCACTGAAATCTACTGAAAAGAGGGTACTAGAGCTGAAAGCCCAGAAACAGAAGCAGTAAAGTCTGATGCTCTTCCAGCCATACAAATTCATAGCCATAGGTGATGGGGCAAGTGTTAATTTTCTATGGACAAATTACTTCTTGGTATGAATAAAATGTCTCTCCCTCCCTCCCCTCTCTAAAGCTCTTTATGTAACCATATTTAGTATCTTGAGAAGCTATAATTTAAGTTTATATAGTTTTATTTATTTCAAAAGTAAGATATTTTGTAAACTGTAAAACATTTTATAGAATTTGACTAAACCAAACCCTAATGAACATACCATGCACAGTAAAAATGGTGAAACTAATGACATTCATTACTGGATGGAATTTTGATTAATCGAACATACCATGCACTGTAAAAACTGGTGAAACTAATGGCATTCATAATATCTATTTTTGTGACGGGTTTATTTGGAGAAGAATGGAACAAATGTGGGATGTTGGTCGGGATTCATATAAAGATCTCCCCACCATTAGATGATTTGGGTAGGTTGACCTAGATTTGGAAGGGGGTGAGTAGGGGTGGCATCGAATCGAACCAAGTTCGAACTTGTATATACTTTGAGTTTAGTTTGATCCGATTACTTCAAAATCGAGCCTAAAATTGGAATCGAGTTTGAAACCAAAAATTTTAACTGAGTTTGAGCCCAAGCTTAAGCCAAGTTCGAATTTCAAACCTACATTTAAAACTTAAAAGTAAAAATAAAAAAATAAAAAATAAATAATAATAATAATAATATTGTGATGACCTTAATACCATTGAACCGTAAGATATCACAAAAGAGTCCAAAACTTTGCAATGGAGTATATTAATGTATAATAGTCAACTTAATAGATCTAAAAGAAAGAGTAAACACCTCTATCAATAATATTTATTATATTCGTAAATAATAACATTAGAGGGAATTGACGAGAATAATTAGAGTAAAAGGTATTTTTATAAAAAAAATTAATGTTAACGAGTAGGTCCATGAGTTAATAAGTCAAACTTGGAAAATCTCGAGTTCGGCTTGTTATACTTAACGAGCCTTATTTCAATTTTGAGTTCGAGGCCAACACAAGATGAAACTGAACTGATCCGAACTCAAGTAAAAATTAAACTGAGCCGAGTTCAAACCACCTAGGGGTGAGTTTGGCTCCAAAAGTAGAATTATTTTGTTGATTATCTTATTTTCCTGCGAGCTTGTAAACTCGAGGTGGCCGGCCTGACCGGACTCGCATTTGATTAAACGCCGGGTCGTTTTGACGTCTGAACGGGGAATCCTAATTCGCAATAGAACAAGTTTCTCCCTAACTGTTGACTCTGGTTTCCTGGAAAGGGTGGAACGGTCTGCAGGCACGTAAACATTGACGATACCACAGAGCATTTCTTTCTCTCTCCTCAAAAGTGCCTCCGCAACCTCCTTGGCTCTCGGAGAACTTTGACGCATAAGCAACAAGAGGCCGCCTCTCTAGTGGCTTTTCCTCCAAACAATTTGAAAGAAAGCGTATCTTGTCCTCTCGATTCTCGTTGTTGTGCGACCTGAGATTCTGATCTGGGTTCTTCTTAGCTGCAAAAGATTGAGAGGACATAATGTACGAGGGGGTGAAAGGTGCTGAAACGTGACTGAACATGTTGCAGCTGCACGAGGGAGGGAAGAATGCCTTCAGAACAAGCTAGTAGCCTTCCGTGTGTTTTGGCGGGAGTCGGACGCTTTCGTGGAATTCACCATGTTAAGGTCATGTCATATCATCATGCTGTCTTAACCTCAGCGTGACTGCCTTTGTTTGTTTTTGGATTTGATTTTATTGGAATGCTTTTCTGCTTATCGCTGGTGAAAAATCCTTAGTCGGATTCAGATTGAGTCTGAATTTCTAAAAAAAAAAAAAAAAACGAAGAGTCTTGAGTAATATCTGATTTTAGAGCTTATGTTAATTTAAAAAATCATGTGGTTAGTACCTCTTCACTAAACTAATTTTTGTTTGGTAGAGATAATGAGGGAGAGAAGCAGTCGATAAGGGGCGGTGGTGATGGTTTACGGTAGTGATAGTTTGGGGGCCTCGATGTGATGAAGATGTTGGCAGAGGATGAACGGAAAAAAAGTATTGTTTGTTCGTTGTGATGGGCCGCGCTGGGGTGACACTTTCAGTCGGAAGATGAGCTACTAAATGTTGGGTGACTAAAAAACTGAGGTGGTGGGCGTTATGGTTTAGCGTGGATTTGAAATAAATGAAATTGAATGGTTATTTTCAAGGGCTTGCAATTTGATAAGAAAAAGAATGCGGAAGCTAAGTGCAACAAACACATAGCATTTTCTTTTCCTTGTCATTTTGAATGGATGGAGAACTTCTGTAATCTGTCCATACTAATGTGATCTTTGAATACATTCACCTATCTGCCAGAGTTATTGTATTGCCACCCATAACATAGTCCATGGTTTCTGAAAGCCCACCTCTTTTTTCAGGCAATAGAAGCAATCAAGAAATGTCAAACTAATGTAGTTTGCCTACATAGGTCTTGCTAACTGTTTTTCAATGCCTCAAAAAATACTGTTCCTTAGACAAAATGTATGAATTTTCCTTAGAAATTCTAACTCTTCTAATGCCAGGCTTAAGCTAATACACACTAGTGTTTGGACTATGAAAATCAAGTAGAAATATTTCCTTGTGCTCTTGGAGCCAACAACCTTTTTGGCATCCACTCTCTTGGTAAATGGAGAAGCTGATTGATGTCTCAGGAAGTTGTTATGCATGTTTCTTGCATAACCTCTGGCCTTTGTAACCAGGAGAAACATTTTCTCTGCTGGGATCACATAAAATATGAAATTTTCTAGTTTGCAATATTTGTTTAATTTTTTATTTTTTTTAAGTTTGGACTTTTTTATGAATTCATTAAGCATTGACAGTGGACCGGTTATCATTGGTATACTATTGCCAAGAGCGATGTGCTTCAATTAACTTTTAAGTAAATTTTGATTTCTTTTCCTCTCCCTTCTGTGGGTAGTGTTTTTGTATTGCTTCTTTTTGCTCATAAAATTTCATTCATTGCTAAAATAGAAAAAAGGAAACATAGCCAGACCATTGAAAGAAAAAAATGACAAAGGAAGACTGTGCTTGGTTGAACTAAGTTTAAAAAACGAGATTTCATGTTTAATTGCAGCTTCATTTTGGAAAATGAAGAATCTATAGCATCGGGTTTAGATCTGATTTATAAAATGAGGTGCACAATTAATTACCCTCTGTGGTGTAGTAAATGCTTGTAGGTGTAGAATATTATCAGATATTCAACTGTAGTTTCTCATGGAATAAATTTAACATAATTTTTTTATGCTCTGAGCTGTTTTTGTCTAAACATGCATAGCATATAATGTCTTGGACGTGGATATCTTGAGAGTATAGAAGGTAACCAAAAATGTTTCCTGAGTTGGTCTTTGAGATTTTTGCAAATAATATATTCATTGTGTATATTTGCAGTCATTTGACAATCCATCTCTGTGTCCAGGTTTCTGGTACCAGGGAGTTTCAGGAAAGTTGTGGGAATTTATTTTACAAACCAGGCATCTATCAGTTCAACCTCCAGGAATCATGGGGCACTTGCTAAAGTTGGAATTCCTTCTTACCTATATAGTTTCTATTCTAGACATAGTCTTCATAATCAAGGATATTTTGCACATAGTCTATACAGATGTAAGGCCAAACTGTCTGGAACCATCTGTAAGAAGCTCTCTGGTCCTGTGTCAAGTAACTTGACAACACATCATGCACAACTTTTTTGGGGAAGGTTATTTCAGATGTATTCATACCGAACCCCAGCTTTCCCACTTATCAGCAGGATGGCGTGTGCTGTGAGTTTGACGTGCACTAGGTTAAACATGGTTCCTAGCATTTTTGCCCTCATTATTGGTGAGATAGCTTGGACCCAAAAGGCCTGGGCAGACAGCGAATACTTCCCAATCAGACACACACTCTCCACACGAGCACAAAGTGGCCATGTTCATCTTACTTCCTTTATTTCCTCTCTTTTTGAGGGTTTTGTTTTGCTTCTACGAGTCATTTATTTGGGTATTTTGTTCTCCCCGACCTTAGCTATGGCACCATTTATTGATTATTTTGGTCAGTTTAGAAAAACATGGCTTCGCCTGGTTCGTTTGACTCTAGAAAAGGCAGGCCCAGCTTTCATCAAGTGGGGGCAATGGGCTGCTACACGCCCGGATCTCTTTCCTGGAGACCTCTGTGCAGAACTCACCAAGCTCCACACGCAAGCTCCAGCTCATAGCTTTGATTGTAGCAAGAAAACCATTGAAAAAGCTTTTGGTCGCAGACTTTCTGAAATCTTTGAAAATTTTGAAGAGGAACCTGTAGCTTCTGGAAGTATCGCACAGGTTCATCGGGCTTCCTTGAAATTTAGGTATCCAGGCCAACAAATCAAGCCCATCACAGTTGCAGTGAAAGTCAGGCATCCTGGTGTTGGTGAATCAATTAGAAGAGATTTTACAATTCTTGACATGATTGCAAAGATTTCAAACTTTATTCCTGCTCTTGCGTGGTTGAGACTTGATGAGAGCCTGCAGCAGTTTGCGGTTTTTATGATGTCTCAGGTTGATCTAGCAAGGGAAGCTGCCCATTTGAGTCGATTTATTTATAATTTCCGAAGCTGGAAGAATGTGTCATTCCCGAAGCCTGTGTACCCTCTTGTGCATCCTGCTGTGTTGGTAGAGAGCTATGAGCAAGGTGAAAGTGTGTCACACTATTTTGATGAGCTTGAAGGAAATGCTCGTCTCAAGAGTTCTCTTGCTCACATTGGGACCCATGCACTCTTGAAGATGCTTCTGGTAAAGTAGCACCTTGCTTTTGATGTTATGTGTTTCTGATCCCATCTATTATAAATTTAAATTTCTGATAAGGTAGTGGTATTATCCTTGAGAGGGATTCCCTGTGAAGATTGGTTGTCCTAGAATGTGGAGTTTGTGCTGATAGACTCTACCAGAATTATATGGCTATTGGGTTGTGAGGCTCCCTTGGGAGCCTGGTTGGTCATCTACAAACACTAAAGTGGGGATACTGGGGGTGTTCAGTCAATGAATTTGAACTGACACGTCCTGATCATGTGAAGTGCTTGTTCTTATTTTCTCTTTAAACTCCCTCATTACCAGGTTACCCACTGTATTGTAAGCAGTTTAATATCCTTCCCTCTGAGCATCTTCACATTCTTCTCCCTTGACGTCAATTTTCTTTTTCAGGTGGACAATTTTATCCATGCTGATATGCATCCGGGAAATATCTTAGTTCGAGTTTCTCAAGCAAAGCTTCCACAAAAAAATAAATCCAAGCCCCATGTTATTTTCCTTGATGTTGGGATGATTGCTGAGCTTTCTAAGAGTGACCGTGTAAACTTGCTTGAGTTCTTTAAGGCAGTAGCTGTCAGAGACGGACGAACTGCTGCTCAGTGCGCTCTGAGATTATCTAAACAGCAGAATTGCCCAGATCCAGCAGCCTTTATTGCGGTATGTAATTTTCTAAATATTTTCATCAATGATGATTAACAAACCCTAAGTTGTGATTTTGAGGTCTGATCTGATGGGTCTTTGATGAATGTCCCCTTTTGTAACCCCTAAAGATTTTGTTAATCTTTTGGTACTTTAACTAATTGTACTGTTGCCTCGTCTTTCTGAGTCTAGGAAGTGGAGAAATCATTTACTTTTTGGGGAACTCCTGAAGGTGATGTTGTTCATCCAGCCGAGTGCATGCATCAGTTACTCGAGCAAGTACGACGCCATAAAGTTAATATTGATGGCAATGTCTGTACTGTTATGGTTACCACATTGGTTCTTGAGGTAAAATTTCACGGCTCTAGCTGGCTCTTCCTGTTTTTTCAAATGTTGTGTTCCTTATGGCATTGCAAATTCTGACACATCTAGCATTAAGTTTACCAGTTAGGAATACCTTTTTTTCTTCCTCAAAGTGAATATGAAATTCCTTTTATACTAAGGCATCTACAAACAGATCATCAATAGAACAGTTGAGATTACATCATAAATTTAATTGCTGCGAGAGCTAAATTTGTAAGTCGATGTAGTGTTGAGCTAATCATCATGTAGTTTGGTAACCATTTTGACTGGTAAAAAGTTGATGGCGACCATTCTGAGCTAGTTATTTGGTTGAACATGCACTTCCTCTCAGCACAAGGAATTGAGAGCATTTATGATTCATGGTGCCTTTTATCCTTCAAATGGCTGGCTAAATCTGAAGCCATAATGGTAACGTGGTAAACATGTTGGCTGATTTTGTTGAGACTGTTCCAATTTCCAAATCTGACCACTGTTGTTCAAGATTTGCATTGAAAAATTTTGTTCTTTCATTCACAATGAAAAGATCTCTCTTCTAAGTAATTTGTTTTTGGTCATTTTCTGAAGGGGTGGCAGCGGAAGCTTGATCCAAGTTATAATGTGATGAAGACTCTCCAGACAATGTTGTTTAAGATGTGCTGGGCTCAGTCTCTTTCCTCCACGATCGATGACCTCATGGGCTAACATTCTTGTTCTTGTCCCAACCAATTTTGACTTAAATAGATGCTCCTCACCACAAAAAGGGAAAAAAAGAAGAAAAAAAAAGACTCACGTAAATGTCTAATACATATAGTTTTTTGTTTCTTTTCTTTTTGATTAATCTCTTCCAATATCCTGCTGGCATAATATTTGCTATGTCTTCCAGTCTACCGGCTGTCTGTAACCACGTTTTGAGTAATGTTTACTTTGGAGAAGTTGTGTATCTTTTTATTTTTTGGGGGACACAAATATTTGGGTAAGCTTTAGACAAACAGCAGTAAAGCTGGGGCAACAGCTTTTGGAAGGGATGAGAATAAGATGGAGAACTTTTTGCATCATTTCTGTGAGTGGCTTGGAATACTTGCTTCTTTTTGTTCTGATATTTATTTTGAATGATATGTATGAATGACATGATCAAAAAATAAATAAATTTTGTTACACTGAATTGTTGCAGACCTTTGTCTTAGTAATCTCCTGTAATTTGTTATTTCCAAAGAAACACTTGCAGAAAGAGAAGTCTTATTTTTTAGGAATACTTGCAGATTCAGGGAATGTATGCTTCTCCTCTCTTTTTGGCTGGAAAAAAGTTTCTTCTTCCTGACTTGTTTCTCTATTGAACAGGAAGAAAGGATAAAGTGGAAGAATCACTTCTCCCTTATTTTCTCCCCAAGTTAGGAGAGAAATGGAAGAAACGTCCTTCTCATGACTTATTTTTCTATTAAGCAGGAAAAGAGAGAAGTGGAAGACTCACTTCTCCACTTATTTTCTCCCTTAGTTTGGAGAGGTGGAAGAGAAGTTGCTTGCCATTGTTTCTCTATCCAAATGTTCTTCTATTAAGGGCAATGTCCATGTTTGACCTAATTTTTTCCTCTTTTGTTAGAGCACATTAACAGCAAGTTATGCACTTGTTAGAAATATGTAATGTTAGTCATGAAGAATTTTATTTCTTTCGAAAACATTCATCTGAACTAGATGATTGCTGTATCTATCCATGCTAAGGGACTTTCGTGGTTATTGTGTGTCATATGTTCAGTAACAATAAAACCAAAAAAAAAAAAAAAAAAAAAAAGATGGTATGAGCTGAGTCGGTTTTGTGTTTAACCTAGTTTAATGCAGAACTAGCTACAGTGAGAAAGTGCTTACTTAAAGCAATGGTAAACACATGTGATTTAGTTTTTAGGAGTTGTATGAGCTGAGTTTGTTTTTGTGTTTAACCTAGTTTCATGCAGAAGAAGCTACTGTGATTTAGTGCTTACTGTGTGTTCAATGCAAGTGAATTGGTTTTTGGGTTTATCAAGTATATGATGCATGGTAAAGCACCTAGTCATTTGCTTAAGCCACATCTGTTCACCATATGCTAGATATCCTAATATTTCGTGAATATATTTTTAGCCTGAGATAGAATCAGAGGCTTGTCGTTCATTTGTAACAGGTATTTACTTAAAAAGTGTTCGTGATCCATACCTGCATCTTCTATCAAAATACTTTAAAAATTTTTGAGTTGTATCGATGAAGCCCATCTCAATACTAGAAACAAGAAATAGTTTGATTGAGTAGATCAAAATGGCCTCAAAACTGCTTGAGTGAGATTGATTCAAACTTGGCCTTGCAACCTGTGCAAACCAAGATCAAACTTGACCCAAACTTAATAATTTATATGAAATATATAACTTTAAAAATTATGCTAATAAAACAAAATCATAAAAACGATTTTTACTTTTTGTTTGAAAATATTCACTTTCGGCAGCAGAAAGATGGCCACAAATTTCATTTTTCATACAAAAATATCTCCATTGTTTTTTTTTTATATAATTTAGATCCTATCACTGTTAATTGATCGCCGATTTATCGATCAAGCAGAGTATAGGGTGGATAATTCTCTTTAGGGGTGGCATCGAATTGAACTAAACTTGAACCTCTGTAAGTTTGAGGTTTGGTTTGGTATTAAAACATATATTTAAAATTAAAAAAAAATACGGTAATGAACTTCGTACTATTATTACAAAGGAGCAAATAACTCCATCAATTCTGTAATGGTTGGCTTAAGGTTTAGGGTTTAGGGTCATCCCAAGATTATATGGTTCTGGTTGGCTTAAGGTTTAGGGTTTATGGTCATCCCAAGATTATATGGTTCGATTAAGACAAAACCAGCTGCTCGCTGACGAGGAGGAGATTCTGACGTGCATCTTACATTATGTTTTCTCTTCAAACAATCGCCCAAATAAAATTTCTACTTATTTGTTTTACGGATGCAGTCTCTCCTGACATGGAATGAAGCGGCATCGTCTTTTATCTTGTTAATTCGCACCTGCGACCACTGCAACGTTCCCGATCGACGGCGTCCCATGTTGACTCCTCGCTGACTTCTTGCAACGTAATTCCCAGTTGCTTCTGTCTCAAACGACTGCTCTCGCGGGGCTCCGTCATCGACTTCTCTTCGTTAGTGTAAATCATCTTCGGTTCTTTATGGTTGTGGTCGTCTAAAGATCTTTGCATCGTATCAGTTTTGAAGACGACGAATTTAGACTGTAAGGGTTATCTTCTCGGTAAACGATAGTTTGATATGTTCTCTCCCCTAATTTTTTAAAGTCTGAGCGTTTCTCACCTTTCTCACCTTTTCTCCTATGGATTTATTTTCTTTTCTTCGTTTTCGATTTGATATTTTTGATAGATTTTTTTCTTTATTTTTTTATTTTGTGTTTTTTGTCATCTTTCTCGGTTTGATTGTGCAAATGGGTTTTGCTGCATTCGAGCAGGTTAGAGATTTCACTTTGTTTTCCTTTCCTTTACTTTTGTTGGTAATTTATGTCCTTTTACGTCTTAGTTTTGTTATTCTAAGGGGATGAAGCTCGCACGCAATAATTCTTCTTTTTAGCTTTTTTTCTTAAGGACCTGGAGGATTTAGCAATTTGAAAATCCTCCAATTTGTGTTTATTAGATCGCTTAGTTTAATTCTGTACCAGATGAAGATGAATTATTCTCTTCTTTTTTTGCTAGTTCAATTGCATAAGAAACAGATAAAGCTTACATCAGATATTCTCTTCTTATGATTGAAGAGTTTTGAATCTTATTAGATCACTCAGACTGAAACTTGGATAGAGTTGGGCTACATTTTTCTTTCAAGTTTCAAATATGTCTGATCTAATCAAATTTTACTGTCATCCTCATGGTGTTTGTGATTCATCTGCATTATTTCACTGTTTGTTTCACTTGCTTTCTGTAACATATATTTTCCTCTTTTTTCTATCTTATTTTATTTTCTTTTTTAAATGTTTTTCTTTTCTTTTCTCACTCAAACCCAGCCCAGCCTTCAAATATGTGTAGGTTTATACGTTCAACAACCTTATAAGATGTTTCATTTTTAACCAAGGCAGGTTTATAGATTCAACAATCTTCTAAGATATTTCATCTTTTAACCAAGGCAACGACAAATGATTTGAAAGTCTACTGAAAGTCTATCTTATTGTGTTTCTATTTATACGAGCGAGGTAGCTGTGCTAGTCCTCTCCCCTCTTGTATCTCTTTGGTTCCTTCACTTTTAAATTTGACCCTTCATAAAAAACAGTAGCAAAAAAAAAAAAAAAAGTCTAAACTACTCAAATCTTCTTCTTGTTCATCACCTTCTTATTCGTCTTCTCCTTTTCATTCTTAAGAAAATTAATTTTAAAATAGACATATTCAAATTTGTCTTTTTCCTCTTTTTTGCTGCTAACTGGTTCTTGTTGTCAGTTGCACTGAAACTTTCTTTCTAATATTGTTTAATCTGCTTTTGATAGGATGTGGACGGCCTTTTCAAAGGTTGGTTTTGTGGTTCTTCTGTTTGTGTTGTTTGCAAGGGAATGTCCTCGTGCTTCTGGATCTCAGAAAGAGGCCTATGTCACACTTCTCTACGGAGATGAATTTCTCCTTGGAGTTCGTGTGCTTGGCAAGTCGATTCGGGAGACAGGATCGACCAAAGACATGGTTGTGCTTGTTTCTGATGGCGTTTCTTACTATGCAAAGGAGCTTCTCAAGGTAATCTTTTTCTATTTCTTTTCCTTTCCAACATGTAAATTAAGGGAACTGACCATAGGGATTAAAAAAGTGAATTGTATTTTAGTGTTCTAAAATGCTTTAAAGCATTTTTCAGATCCCTCTTTAATCATGAAAAGTAGTAGTAACATCAAGTGGTGAGTCCAGTTTGATTATCCTGGTTCATTTTATCAAAACATTTTAGATTTCCTATTTCTTTTGTACTCACATCAGTTAGATTTAATGTATTCTTAATCTAAGTGTCAGCGATTAAATAATATCTTGGCTGCTACTAGTATTGATTTGATGGGCACCTGATAGTTAAGAGTCTTTTGGTTGTTGTTTTATGTTGTTTAATTATCAGGCTGATGGCTGGATTGTGGAGTTTATTAGTCTTTTGGCCAACCCAAATCAAGTACGCCCAAAGAGGTTTTGGGGAGTTTACACAAAATTGAAAATATTTAACATGATAAACTACACGAAAGGTAATTGCTTTCTCATTTGCTTGCAAAATTTTATGTTTTATGGATTCCACTTTTCTCTTTGTGCTCTTGTTTTCGTTTCTGAGCAACTAATATGCTGATATGTCTTTTTTAAATGGTATAGCTAAGTACCATCGTTTGTATTTGAAAGATGTTTATTAGTTGGGATACATTCCCTTGAAATAATAGCAAGAATTTAGTCTTTTCTGCTTGAATATACTCATTTCCAATGCATGTCTTTGAGGCAGTATTTTATTCCTTGGATTGATTTTCTTGCAAGACATGTATGGCCTCTGTGCTAGGTACATTTACCTGGAGTTTTTTTGTTTTTTTCCTTGTAGTCGTATATCTTGATGCGGATACAATAGTGGTAAAGAATATAGAGGATCTTTTCAAGTGTGGCAAGTTTTGTGCAAACTTGAAGCATTCTGAAAGAATGAATTCCGGAGTCATGGTAGTGGAGCCATCTGAAACAACTTTTAAGGACATGATGCGACAAGTTGGGACCTTGCGTTCATATACTGGAGGTTTGTTATCCCTCTTTTTCTATCTTTTATTTTTTATTTTTTATTTTTATTTTATATATGTTTGTGCCAATTTATTGTTCCGTATGGTTTTATTTTACCTACCTCATCATTACCAAGATCATGGTTGTTGTCCTTCTCATACAGCATCATGACTAATCCTTAACCCAACTATATTGGGTCAGCTATGTGTGTCTGGCTATATCATTTGCTAGATCTTGCCAAGTTAATTTTCTTTAAGCCCATCATCAACATTTCCATCCTTGTCATGTTGGCCTTCTATTACTGCTTGTCTGTTTCTCAATTGGCATTCAATACCCTTCTAAGAATACAATACCACATCTCTATTGATCATGCCCAACCCATCTCAAGGGAGTATTTAGGGAGGCTCTTCCCTTGATCTAGCATGTGTGTGAATAGTTTATTCTTCTGTATCTGCCTCATTTTATTTGCATACTTGGTTTACTTATTGTTATTAAACAAATAATTGTTACATCAAACAGGAGATCAAGGTTTTCTAAATTCATATTATGTTGGATTTGCCAATGCACATGTTTTTGACCCAAATTTAACCCTGGATGAAATCAATTCAAAGCCAAAGCCTGAAATGCAGAGGTTGTCGACCCTATATAATGCAGATGTTGGTCTATACGTGCTAGCCAACAAGGTGAGTATGTCCCCAGCTCCTCTCACTGCTCATCTTTTATTTTTGCTTTTTATTTTCCTCATATAAGTCGGTTTCTATTCATTCTATTTGGATGGTAAGTAGGCGTTGGCTCGTATGCCTCCATTTCTTAAAATTGGTTTTGCAAGTAATCAGTTGTTTGGGAATGAAGTATTTTATTGTTTCAGTTTCTTTTTGTCACTGCTGTTTGTCTTTCAGTTTTTTCAGTGTATCTTTAGCTTTTTGTGGTCTTTTTGCCTGTAGAGCATGATCTATTTGAAATCTCATCACTATTCTTCATAGTTTGCTACATTTCAGCTGGCTGTTATTGATGGTATTGATTTTACTACAATGTGCAATGATAGTATGTAACATGCTGGATACAGTTGTCTGAAGCAGTTCATTTAAGTTTGGATCATTTCCCTTGGTGGAGGGAGAATCGGATGTCACAATCAGCCTCATCATGTGAATTGGACTGAACCAGTCCCTACTGGTGTTTTTTCAAGTAACTAAAATAGGGTGTTCAAACTTATGGATGGCTGCACCCCAACGAGATATTTAGGTTACTGTAATCAAATTGAAGCACCAAATGTTACAGGCTATACCCAGAGAGATTGCGTCTTCATTCATTCTTTTTAAATAACCTGCTTTTGTATTTTTAATTAAGTTGTAAAATCATGTACGTTCTGTTATTTTTTTTTTCTGATTCAGAATGATTCATTGACCCATTATTTAGTGAAGTTGTTATAAATATTGGTATACATGTAGTTATGGTATTTTATAGCTTATTACCAATGGTCAGTTGACTGTGGATCAATTTCCGTTGTCCGGATAAAAAATTAAGACCTTGGCAACTGTTGCAAACATGAGATGACACTCTGCATCAAGAATACTCATATGTGTTTTATTGCTATTTCAAACAAACCTATTTTGGTGCTTGTATTGTAATTTGCTTGAATTCGTAGATCTAACTTTTCATATGTATTTTCATGTGACAGTGGATGGTAGATGAAAGTGAGCTTCGTATTATCCACTACACCCTTGGACCTCTTAAACCTTGGGATTGGTGGACAGCATGGCTCCTTAAACCAGTTGATGTCTGGCAGGTGGTCACTTTAAGCTCCAGTAACTTAAACAGTGCAGCATATTTGTTCTTCTTATTTGCCTTTCTCTTCGGATACACGTAGGCATGTGTTGAGACCTCTGAGCACTTAGGGGATAGTAAAGGACCATCTGCCTGCTTTTACTATAGTGTTGTTACTACTTATCTCCATGGCTTGTCTGATATTGCAGAATGTACGTGAGCAACTGGAAGAATCACTTCCAGGGACTGGAGGAGGCAGGAATCCTGGGGACCAACTTCTAATCAAAATTCTCTTTCTCATTCCTTTTTGTGTATTGATTTTCTGTTACTATCGGTCTTTGCTTCAGGTAATTGCTTATTATGTGTAGATTATTCCTTAAAACATGTGCACAGAAAATCTGTGGCTGAGTGCTTTAGAGTGCGAAAATGATCATGGGGTTAACTCATCTGGTTATTGTAGCACAGGAATTGGTCTGTTGCAAATTTCATGAGTTCCATTGTTGATCAAGCTAGACATCTCTACTACAAGGTTAAATCAGCTGGTGGTTTTGCTACTTATTCCTCAGTTGCTGTTGCTTCATCATCTATTACTAATCCCAACCAACAGGTTAGATTGTGTACACAATTAAGAGATTTATGCTCTTTATTAGGCTTGCTGTGTTACTGAAAACCCATTCAGTATCCATATTCCAAATTGTTCATATCTGAGCACTTAAGAATGTCACCGAAAAAAGTATGCATTTGAGATAGTTTATACATTTGATAGATCTAATAGAACTCCTTGAGAAGGTTTTTATCCAAGTTAGTTGATGGAAGCATATAAAGACATGGATGGAAGTTGTGATGGGAAACTTGAAAAACCAATATGGAAGCAGTCTAGTGATATGATTGATTAAAAAGGATTCATGTTACTTAATCAATATATAGCTTTGATAAAGCTTTCACAATTATGATGATGATGATGGATGAGACTGGCATTTCTTGAGTCCTGGATACAGCTTGAAGAATTACCACATGACTCTTCAACTCATGAAATTTCTGAACCTATGCCAACTCTGTCCAATTGGAAAACCTGTTGTGGATGCATTTGATAAAGAAACTTTTCACAAAAAAAAAAATCCTTTTTAGTTTCCTTTAAAATGCATCCTCAGATTGCATTTTCCTTCAGATCTTTGCTCCTTGAGTAAGAGGATATTTTCCCTCTTCTTCTCTTGCTTTTTTGCCTTTGAATAAAATCACCTTTCTTAAAAGAAAAAAAAAGGTTCTGGCTTACTAGCGAGGTTTATGTAGTTTGGGTAGATCTAGGGAAGTGCACAGCTTTGCTTGTAGAAAAGTTGGCACGAGGGTTTTGGAGATTTTCTTTTCTCTTTAAATGTAAAAATCCTTTTTACATTATCACAATATTAAGCTCTCCTCTCAAAGAGATCTGAAATCCTTGAGGCTTTGCTAAAATAATTCACACGAAGGAACTTTTCTAAAAACAATATTTTATGGGTACAAAAGAAGTGTATTTTTAATATTTAAATTGACTGATCTTAAAATTGGTTCACCCTTCAATGTACCTAGGATCTTGAAATATGTTTATGTATAACTGCGTACACACATCCATGCATCATGTGGAATTTGTGATAAAAGCATCCTGTTAGGGCTTGCCATTCAATGTTCCTTTTTTACAATTCAACATTCTTGATTGTGATAAAATCTCTATCTCCTTTTGCTTTGCTTTGAACCTCCTACTTTGTTTTCTTCAACTTGAAGGTACCAACATACTTGGGTGCCATCTCAATTTTTGCTTGTTTCGTAAGTGCTATTATCTCCTTAGGAATTGCATTTGCAATCGTTCCCCGCCAAGTCATGCCATGGACGGGCTTGCTGCTGACCTATGAATGGACATTTGCTGTATTTTTCATTCTATTTGGAAGCTACCTTCGTCTGATTTATGAGTGGGGAAAGACAGCAGCAGCAGCTCACTCAAGAACCTCTCATCTTGATGAGTCTGACTACAGCTCCAATAAAGGTATCTCTACTTCCTTGTCAGGAAACATGTTTATTTGACTTCTTTGGTAGTTGAAAATGTCATGCAGTGAAGTTTTTTTTTTTTTGGGAGGGGGGGATGATAATGGGTGTGTGCAATCAACATTCAGAAAAAAGAAAATTGTGCAGTGATTTGTTATTCTTCATTATTAAAAATATATTTTGCTTGGTTATACTTTGTTTCTTATTATAGGTCATCAGCGCCAGATATCTATTTGTGATGCTGCCTCATGGTCTTACGGCATGGGTATGGCATTTTTGGCTGTGGCTGCTCCTTCATTGCCGTGTCTTTTGGGGATTACAGCACTCTTTGCTAGGTATGTTTTAGATTATAAGTAGGATTATAGTCTATATTATGGTTGAAGGATTTCGGTCTTGGTACCATTGCGAGTTGCCCTGAAGACCAAAACAGGTTGGCTGAGATGATTCATATTGTCTGAGGCAAATTAGTGTTTGGGATTTGATCCCAATCATCATAAAAAATGTGAAAATTTTCTGTAAAGAAAATTGAAGAAAAGTAAAAGATAAACATGACACACAGATATGATCAGTTAAGACACTTCTTTGATCATCAATTTATTAATTTTACCCAACTAAACTATCTTATTTAAGCTGTAACTGTAATTTCTTGCTTTAATCATTTAAGAGACTGCCTTCCGGTCATCAAATTGGATGATATGGTATTAATTTTTTTTTCGTCATATAAGCAATTACTTGGTGAAGACACAACGTCGCATCGTGTCAGTAATACATGATCTATGCTGCTTAGTGAGTGATCGATGAGGCAGTTGAGGTGTGGAATAGAGTCTCTACTGTTATTTAACTCCTGAAGTTCTTCTTCTAACAGGCTGGGTTTGATAGTGGCCGGAGGGCTGGCATTGGCTTCATTCATGACTTATGCTTCAGAGCATCTTTCAATCAGGGCTTTTGTGAGAGGACTTGAAGATCCTAACCATTCGCGTGCAAAGAATTTCTGTTTATTGTGTTGATAGAACCAATAATTGAACCTGAAAATTTAGCTTGTGATCTTCCAACCTATGTAACGTGTACACTAAATCATGCCAGTCCTAGTCTTTTATTTTTTTTATTGGTTTGGTCTTGACCAACGATAGTTGGTAGCAAAATTTAAATTGTAATTGCCTGTAATCTTAACCTAGTTGCAGACCCTAAAATGTTGTCACCACCGTGCAACTCTAAGGAAGACTAGAACGATTGATTTTATTAAGGGTATGTTTTTGGAATCCATGGAAAAGAAAAGAAGAAAAAAATAAGCTCTTCAGGAGCTGATTCACCGAGTTCCATGTTTGCAAAAATGCAAGTTTTCTGTGTGCGCTTGCAGAAAATGTATTGCCATTATGTGTTAAAAAAAAAAAAAAAAAAACCCTCAGGAGTCGTTCTCCCGGTATCGGTTTTTCGGTTACTAAAGCGTATCAAATTCCCGGCATTGGGCGGAAGCGGAACGTACTTCAACCTGCCTGCTGGGCTGGGTGTCTTGTCGATTGTGTGGCTGTTGGAAGGCGGGTATTTATCCGAGCTTCTTCATCAATTCACTACAGGCAGAAGAAAGAAAAATAGGATAAAAGAAATCAGGAGGAAAATGGATGCTACCCAGATTGTTCTACCGATTCTCGGAATCGTCGCGGTTGCTGCTGCTACTTTTTACGCAGTAAGCTTTGCAGAACTACGAGAGGTATTTCCCCACTCTCAGCTATTATTTGGCATTATAAGCTGATGTCCTATTGTCCTTTATCCTCCTCTGAAATTTACATCTGCTATGTTTCGACAGAAGTCTTTTCGGGATTTGGAGGACTCAGATCTTGACAACGGCGGATATAAGTCCACTCCGAGCTCGAGAGAGCGGCGAGCTAGAAGGAAAGCGGAGAAAGAAGCAAGAAAATGAAGCTTCTTTGGTGTTGTTACTGACTTACGGTTTTCCTTCACAGCATTCGGATTGTTCGCGTGTTCTGTTGGAAGAATCATGCAAGAGGAATTTTTTCTCTGATTGTTGTCATGTTGTCGTGTTGTATGAATGCAAGGAGGAATTTAGCTTGTGAAAGTTCTGAATAAGCTGCTTGAACATGTAATCACTTTAAAATAGTTCAAACGTCCAGAGTTTAAAGTCTCCGAATCAACTGGACATCTAGTAAGGCCGGTACTATTAACTGTTTAGGCTCTATTTGTAAAGTAAAGGACCGGATCTGGAAACTGCAAACCTCGGTAATGGACTGGGTCCTGTGCTTCCAGAATTAGACCCTTCCACAAACTTCACTTTTCGGTTGGTACTATACTCTAACGGCCCAGATCGACGAGTGTTTCTGTGTTTGTCACCAATGCGTAGAATTCCACCCTCTGGTTCATACAGCTGCTCTTGGCTATGTGCTGAAGCCTTGAAGAGACCTGAATCAAAAGTATTTGACGAGGGTGTTGAATCACCACGGTTTTGTCGGATTACGGGAGATGATGCATGTGTCAGAGAGATTGCAGGAGATTGTCTGGTTGATGGGTTCAGTAATGCAAGAGATGTGGATGGAAAACTCCCATAATATTGGCGATATAAAGAACGGATAATGCTGCAAGGAATATGGAGTTCTAGGGTACTTCTGGGGAGGTAGGGAGAGAGTTCACAGAGCTGGTCCAGGAAGATGAGCTTTGGCACGAGATGTAATCTGCAAAGTCAACAGCTTCCATAAGATGATTTGTAAGAAATGACTTTTCTATGCAGTTCAAAGCTGGTTATGTTTGAAGCATGGAGCGGAGCAGTCTCTTATCTACATTAAATTCAACTGTTTATTATGTCTTTGTGTTGATGATGAAAACTAACCTGAATTATAAATGCAATCGATTAATAGGAATCATATTAGTAGTGTTATATTTTTCACATTAATTGAAGATTGATATAATACCTGCTACTCTCATTCCATGAATCAAGGATAATTCCAGCTGAGCACTTCACATATAGTTGCATAGCAGACTTTATGTTAGCTTCGATCAGTGCCCTGTTCTTTACTTCAGGCTCTAATACTTCACCTGCACGGCCATTTGAAAGAGTTTGTCTCTGTCTTTCTTCTCTTTCCAACCTAACAAACTCACTCCCTGCTATAACCGCATTTATGCATCTGCACAAAAAGAGTTCAGTCATTGTGAGAGGGTCTGTTACCTCAATATGATTAAGGAAGAGATGAAAAAGGAAAACCCTGAGATGAAGCTACAATAACATATCTTACTCTACCAGTGTTTCACATATATATATATCAATACAGAAAAATTGCACGATGATCAGGCATGTATGAGGGAAAATACAAAATGTAGGCATCCGACTTCCAAATACCTACACTGGATAAAGAACAACTTCCTGAGAAGTAGTCTTTATTTCCTGCCTAGGATTCAGCAAAGCGGTTGGCTTCCTATGGATTACAAGTCCAAGCTACATCAAGCAGAAACATAGAATCTTTAATTCTGGAAATATGTTATTATGGGGGATATTTCCTTTATGCCAATTTGCTACACAAGGAGTCACTCTCCACAAGTGGACCAAGTAATCTAATGCATGACCATGTTGCCCTAAAAACTATCATCAATTTAGCTTGTGTCAATATATATGTGAGGAAGTCCAGAAATGGACCTCATTTGTCCTCAAAACCAACAATCAGTCACAAAACTCCCCATAGTCTCCAATCATGCAAGTTGATGATGTCAAGATCCTCCCTTAAAAGATCTATTTACCCCTTCCAAATGCCCCAGTCAAGGCTGCGCTTAACAATCTTCAAAGAATTTACCCAATCTTTTATGTTTGCGAATCAGTAAGCTGCTAGAGCATGTCAGAAAACAAGGGGGTATGGCAGCAGTGGAAACCAAATTTCCTCAATAAGGGACCCAACAAATCTAACTAAATGAGCAGCTCAGGGAGATTTTGTTAGTACCTAATGCATCACAATTCATAAGCCTCTGTGAAATTATCACAAAGCATGCAATAGCAAGAGAATGTTTATTAGCCAAATAATTTTGGAATAAACATTGTGTTTTACTGTAAAATATCATTTAAAACTAATCCAATAGACTTATTGTAATGCAATATAAACTACTGCATGCAGTAGCTCCCACATTATTCAATATCTTTAAAGAACTACACGCCAAAGCAAGATGTAGGCCCATTACAAAAGCAGTTTGAATACCTGGCCAAGCAATGGATGTTATTGTTGAAGCCACCTGTTTCAACATTGAAAGCAGCTGTATTCCAGATATTTGAAATCATAAATGCAGCACATAAGTATGAAAGCAAGCTCCATGATCCATCATTTGCTCCACCTATATCTGCAAGAATCGACCGTACCCACTCCGTGTCATGCTCCCCAACCACCCCAACACAGCTTGCCATCTTCTTCAACTTCCTAATTTCCTCCCTCTCAGGTATTTCATCTGGAACATGCTTAGCCACTCCATCTAGCAAAGAGAATATGAGTGGAGCATTTTCTTCCAAAACAACCCCTGCTGCCTCAGCCAAAATATGTCCAAAATCTAGTGCCTGACCTGCCTGAATACAGAACCCAACAATGGTTTCCAAATCCAAAATCTGCTTTAAGCTAGACTCTCTCTCCACCCTATCACCAGAATTCAATGTTGAAGCAACTGCCTCAAGTGCCTCACGGTTTGACCTTAGTGCGGTATCTATGCAGTTCAACAGTGCAGCAGTGTGCTCTCTCATCATCCTATCAAGCTTATCCACACCATAATGACCAAAAATACGGGCAAAGGCTTTCATTTCTCTCACATCAGTGACTGATTCTGCAAAATAACCACCAACAGGTCTTGCACTCCTGAAACATTTGTGGGCAGGAGCAAAGAGGATACCAGCTCCAGAAGCATCTTTAACAATGTTATCAATGTACCAGCTGCAGACTACTTCAATGGCAGATCCAGTATTCTGCTCAGCTGGTTTTTGAAATGAGTGAAGAGAAGAAATGGGGCCAGAGAATGTCTCAGCTAGCAAGACTTCTCGAATTCCGTGCGTGAGGTCCATGCTTATGTGCTGCTCAGCTAGATGGACAATGGCGACATGTCTTCTGATTAACAATTCCAGAGCAGACGGCCTCTGGAGATCATTATCAGTTTTTAGGATTGCAAGGAGTCTCCTCTTGAAGTTTCCAAGGATGCAGTCCCTCATATACTGCAGGGAATGGACTGTAATTGTTAGAATGGAGTTACCACCGATGGATGGAAAAGATATAAAATATGTTGGTAATTATAATTTAAAAACATAGATGATTATGTTTGCCAAGAGGAGAGTTTGACTCAAAGAAGGAAGTATAGAAGACCACCGAAATCCTCAAAAGGAAGTCACACTCAAGCAGAGAGATATATGACAGGAGCCAATTCTTAGGAGGGAAGAAACCTCCAAATTATGGACATTGATATAAACTCAGACAATTTTCTTCTTTGGATAAAATGGATTTTATTAAACCCACAACCAATGTTTGAAGATCTTTCTTCTGCTGATTCGGAAGATGTGAAAAAGGAACAAGCATGTGATTGTTTGACGTCAAACAGAATTTAAGCATTGAATAAAAGGAGCAAACAGAATTTAAAAGGTAATGTACCTCTCTCAGAACAAAGACATGGTTCAGCACACATATAGGTTCCATATCATTCAGAACAGAGCATAAATTGGTCAACCTCTGCATAGCAGCCTCTAACCTGTTATTCACAAAATAATTCGGTGATTCTCAATCTTTTACTTTTGATATTTTTCATAGGACTGTCTTTAAATAAAAAAAGAAATGACTTCATTTACTCGTTTAGGCCATGTAGCATTTAATAACTGATTAGACTTACATCTTAAGCGAATTACTATTTTCAGGGGAGCTCTCATGGCCAGGCAGCAAGAAACCAGAAACTCCTCTGGGTGATTTTCCAGGAGTTGAGATTCGTGTTGCCTGATTCAAACGAAATGCTGCTTGCTCTGGAAGAAGCTGAAACATTTGGCGCAATGAGTTTAACAGCGAGTGAAACCAATTGGTCAATCAGTAACAAGGGGAACAATCAAACCTGCATGTCAAGAGAGCCAAATCCCCCTTCAGAATCCAGAATATTAATTAGTCCTTCTAATCCTCCAATGATGGAATCAATGAGTGATTCCACATATAGAATAGCATCTCGACCAATTTTATTCACCTGCAACCAGAAAAAACAAGGAAACCCTTCAGTTCAGCACTCCCTTTCAGTTAATAACACCAGTTTCATCACTCTTGATGATATTATTCAATAACAGACTTACATCTAGTGTTAATAATCTGCCATAATTATTAACCAAAAATGCAAAATGACCTGAAAAATTAGAAACTACATAAAGAAAGGGAAAGAAAGATCAGGAGAACCTCGTCTGGAAGAATTGGAGAGGCACACTCTGGAAAACTACTAGCTACACCAAGCCAAGCACAACAATGCTGTGGACGTCCTTCTGGACCAAACATGGTGTTCCTGAATACCTAATTTTGAAGTTTTGAATTTCAAGTTAGAATTGCAAGGTAAACGATGCTTCTAAAATTGACGAAGAAGAAAAAAGGAGCAACACCACTTTAGTACAACTTACTGTTGTAAGATGATGGTGATAGAAATACAACTTTCTGAGACTCCCATGCTTCAATAGCCGATTTTCAAGCTCATCGACGCATCTGCAGTCCATGCCCAACAGTGAGCGTAAAAAAATTAAAAAATTAGACAATCGGACAGGTTAAAGCTACAACAACAAAAATATACTATCATTACAATAAAATAATATTTTCAGTAATTATAATATACTAATATAATACTTTAGCACAAAAATTTGATGCTTATTGTCAAAATACTGTCTTGCAACAAGATGCTTCCAAACAAGAGTCTCTAATTATGATAAATGTTGGAACAGTCAAATTTATATATTGCTACAAGAAACTTCCCAAATGATAAAAGAGCCAAGAGGAACAAGCACCTGGACCAGTTATAAGCACCATTTCCTTCTGACAATAAGCCTTCCTTTCCTGTAGATACTGTTGCCTTCTCCAAATGTCTGATATTTATTGATGAACGGGAGGAGGTGACAATCATTAATATCGATAACCAGTCTCTCCTTAAATCCTACAAATAGAACCACAGCCAATTTCACTACCCAGAACAATGTGGCATCTATGAAATTAAGTCAAGAGCATCAAAATGATAAACATGTATGTAATTCTTACAGATAAGTCATATGTGACTGCAGAAATGCTATCACCCTGGGGCTTAGGTATGTTTTCAAGACAATGAACAATTTGCTGGAAAAGGTCTTTCAGTGTTGCATCTAGATCAAGAGCCACCATTCCAGGCGTACCAAGTAAAAATCTGATCCTTCCAGCACATGATGATAAGTATGATAATGCATAACCTCTTACAGCTGCATGAAAATATGAATTATCATTTACTGGTCCAGTGTGCTCATTCAAAATTTGTTTTCTTTCTTTCTTACTTCATTTCAAAAAAAAAAATTGTTTTCTTCAAATAATTTATCAAGGTAATACAGTAATTTCTGTTTGCAAGGTGAAATGCGCAATAACTCAGGAGAAAATAAAAAATACATACGTCTTAGGAGAAAATAAGAAATTAAACATGGCTTTGAATGCATAGCAAAAACATCAAAAAGTAAAAACGACTCCAAACAAGAATGCTAGTGCATTAACATATTGGTTGACAACATACTCTGTCTAACCTGCAATGTATTTGCGAACCAAACAACAAAGACGGTCAATCCCATCTAATAAGAATCCAATGGTTGGATCTGTTGCATCCTACAAGCAAAACCATCCTAGCTGTGTCAAAATTTTCATCAGAATACTATAAAAAAATATAAATGTGAGGAAGGCAATATTACTGATAGACTACAGTAGTTGGTCTTACTATATCAACAGGCAACACCCGAACAGCTTTTGACTTTGATGTGACAACCCCAACATGTTGGAAATACCATGTAATCTCATACTGAGCTAAAGCCAATGCAGAAAACACCATCTGAAAGAAAGACGGAATATAGTTCCAGAAAGCTAATCGCATGTCAACATATTGCCCCAACAACCATGTAACAACAAATTTTAAATGTAAGCATACAGATGTAAAATGACAAGCAACCTGAATATTGGGAGCAAGTAAACTTGGTTGATCAGAAAAAAATAGAACCATTCTTCCAATCTCCTGCTTCAGCAGTATACGCCTTTCTCGATGTATGGCATCACAAGAGAGTAATGCTTGGTCATGAACTTCACTGCATTTTTCAACCATTCAGAGCAAAGCTCAAATTTTCAGCTATTAAAGTGCAACATAAATTTTATCAATGATTGTAAAAAATATGGTCATGTCTAAAGCTCCAACGGCAATATGCCCTGCTAATTTTACTACTAGTAATTAACAAATCCTCTCATTTAGGACTTGATATCAATGGAACTTTACCAGTTATTAGAAGAAAATAGAGTTCTTCAACATTGAAGGATACTGATAATCGGTGTTTGAGAGAATCCATTAGAAAAAATAGGATTCTTTAAGCCTTAAAATCTTCAAAAGATTACTAACAAGTGACAAGTCCTCAAGACTTGCTAAGATTTCCCTTATACAGTATAAAACCTATCAAAGTTCCCCTGAAATGTAGTCATGAAAGCATCAATAATACCGTGAAAAATTTGATGCTTTAGTGGAATTTTTCATCCTATTCAATTGTACTATTCAAGAATTGACACAATTTCACCCCTACAATAAGGTAGGCTGATCTTGCAGATGAGACTAATGAGACGTTCAATTTTTTAAATCTAAAGATTTATCGTATGATTGAGCTGGATCCAAATAGAATTGTCCAAATTTAATTTACATAAAAAATCTGAAAAGGTGTTGCTAAGTTTTTCTTTGAAAAGCATACTGTCTAAGTTATCTACTGAGACTAGTATTAAGTAAAGAATACATTCTGTATATCCGTTCCTCTATCACCAGGGCTGAAACGATTATCAAATCCAAAGTTAGATTTAAACACAAGACAAGATCTTCAGTAAATCACATTATCATTTCTAACAATAAAGATATGCCAGCATTAGAAATAAAATATTTCATAAAAATAACGGGTATATAAAATATTATTCATTTAAAAGACACAGAGATGATAAAAAGAGAAAAAAATCATGAAAAATGAAAAAGCAAATGGTAAAAAGAAACTTGACTTGTTCCAACAGTCTCTGCTCTGTAAGCATGGAAACTGGATACCTTATCATTTTCTCTACTTGTTTAGCCACATTGTACTCCAGATCCGCTTCCTTCTGCCTGGCACGTCCAGACTTTGCCATCTTCTTCGATTCTAATATCCTTGGTAAAACATATAATTGATAATCCTCATGCACCAGCATGTACTGCAAGGTAAAAAGAATTAATGCTCACTACATTTGAACGGGACACGTTCAAAGACTATATCACAAGTACTAACCTCATCTCTGAATAAGGGAAGAATCAGGTTTTCCTTGAGCACGACCTGAAACCACATACCACACAAAGCTAGGCAACCAAGGTACAAGTAGTCTTCAAATAAAATATTTACATTAGTCATTTCAAGTCAAACTAAAGACCTCAGGGAATTACCATTGAAATATCAATGCTAGTGATACGAAGTAGTTCATCTGGACAAACAAGATACCCCAAAAGAACCCACTCACGGTATGAGGTTACATTTGCTAAATCTTGAGCTCTCTGCAGGAAGGGAGTTCAATACGCAGACATCAAAATCACTGGTTAAGCACTACAGTACAAGGTTCACAGCAATGTAAATGTATGGTAGAGCAAAAAATTTAAAAAAGACAAAGTACAGAAGTCACTAGTATAAGAAACATTTTCTGAGTAATGGTTAGAACACTTGCCATTGGATGGGCAGAATTTGTTAGTATGTCAGGGTATCGAGGATGAAAGGGACTTAGGAAACCCTCATTCCTGAGCTTCTTAGTATCAACAGAAAGAAAAATAGTGGGACCCACAGCCTCCAAAACCTGGAAATGAATCAGAAAATCTATCAATAATTAAATCAACACAGGACAGTCCATGAGGTTCAAGTGAGAGAGTTTATCACACAGTGGCAGAACACATGACCTCTCCTATTCGAGGGCTCACAAAGTTAAGGTCTTCTTGCAAACCTTTAATAGGTGGATCATAGGAGTCCACAAACTGAACCAGCCTGCCAAGCAAGATAGAGAAGTAAGCAACACACCACATTAGTTACGCATTGCTACCATCAGAGCCTTCTCCAAAATAATGTGGGTTCAAGTATATAAATCCTCCTTCAGCTTCTCCACCTTTCTGATGAATTTAATATTAAATGGGATTCTATGCAACAACATGCACAGATTGATACCACAATTTCTTCCTAATTTACTCTACAATAAAATTCACCTTTTTTAACAAAAATACTGTGCAAGTTTCCACACACTTCTCTCTCACATTCTTTTTTACTTCATCTCTGCTTGTTTATATAAATTCAATCACCTTCATTCCCATAGATCTTCTTATTTATTTTAAAAGTGCATACAATGAAAAATTAGGGTCTCCCTAAATAACAATTTCATCAAATCTATTAGATATTAACAAAAGTAAACTTGAACTAACAAAAAGGAAACTCACCTCCATGAGACAAATAAAAGAAAGTAAAAATTATGAGAAAAAGTAACATCTCAGCAAGGGCAAATTGTTTTCGTACCGATGATAAGACTCACAGTCCCGACCATTTCTTGATAGAATATGCAAAAGGTTATACATTTGCAGCAACATTTTCCTCGGTATCTGTAAAGAAAGCAACAGATTAAAAATAATCCAAATATATAAGGAAAGAGAATGAACTGAATTTTAAAATTTCATGGTGAAATTTTAATTACATAATATATGTATGTACAAAATATAAGAGATGTAAGATGAGGATAAGAAATTAACCTTTTCAGAGAAGAGGTTTACACGGACAAAAGAACAAAACAGATCCATAAAAGCATGAAGAATTAATGAATTTTGATGGGGCTGCAAAAAAGCATGCCATCTCATTAGACATGGTTAAATAACACATCCTCAAAGATTATCTATCTGCCCAAGTGACAAATATATGGAACTTTCACACATACAACTTGATAAAGAAAATTCAATATGAGTAGGGTAATTGAGTAACACACCAGTAAAGTAATCACTGTACTGCTCAAATCCAAGATGAGCCGCAAAGCTTGTTCCCGGAATGCCATCAGATCAATGAGTAACTAATAGAACAAAAACAAATTTAGTGATCAATACATAAAACTTTCATACTTAACTATGCTTGCTCTCAATAAATCATTTTTATTTTATTTCAAAACATATAATACACTATGAAATACATGACGTAATCTCTTTTGAAACATGACTACCATCGTTAATCCAACAGTTATCACATACCGTTACCCATGTCTCTATGCTTTGTAAATAGCCTTCCGCATTCTCATGCAAAGCATCGAGCGCAAATTTATCTACCTGCAAGGAAGTTTTTTGTATCACAAGTCAGACTGTGCACCCTGTAGACGATAAATTATCAATACTCACTCAATGACTACATCTTACTCGTTCAAGCTGCAATTTACTGGGATGCTCAGGGAATTTCTTCGCAAGTAATACAGCAATCCGAGGACAATTAGGAACAATGCCTGCTTTCCAAAAGGTTTCTGAAAACACATGAGAAACAGGATCTGGATAGTCCAATATTTGATTCAACCTATACATTTTAGTTAATAAACCCTCTGCTACTTCAGCAAGCTGCACCACTGATTCAATGTGGAAAGCTTTTTGGAATGTGGGTGAGTTTGCTAATGCATCTTGACCAATGGCTTTCCAGCTCAATGATGTTGACGGAGACGAAGCTTCTGGATTCAGATACTCGGACCATCTAGCTGTGGCTTCCCAACCCCCAGATCTCACAGACCTTGGAGATGTCTCTCGGCTAGAAATATGCTGCCTCAACTTTGCCATGAGTCAAATCTTGAAACTCTGGAAATACATAAAAGAAAAAGCTAAGAATACGTAAGCAGGATTCAGATAAGAAGCATTTCAGCTGAACTGGGATCTTCAGAAGCTGAGAGGCTAACATGAAAGAAAATAGTTTGAACAATTTGTCTTTTCATCCACCAACATTGTCTGTTGGAGTACATAGATTATCAAATTATCAACTCAAAGCCATCAGTAACTGTTCAACGAGAAAATATGAAGTTATCTTCCTGAACTATATAGTTATCTAACTGGACAACGTCAGACTGTACATGAGGTGTGGCATATATAGGCCAGCCCACTATATCTGGGAACCTCTACGACGGGGCAACTCTAATCCGTACAACTTATAGTTTAAGCAGAAACTTAATTTCTAGATGAGCAAAAGTGCACGACTACCAAAATCAAGATAACTCCTTTGATGTCATCCACTCCAACTTTATACAAGGGAGAGTTCGAGAGTTTAAAATTCTTTTTGCTGCGCCAGAAAAATAAGTATTGACTCCCTAAATCAAGATGACTCCTTTACCTTGTCCACTGAACTTTCTTTTCACCACTTCCAGAAATGTCTAGAAGTCGATTCGTCGACAGCATTACGCTGTCACACATTCCAATAGCAACTATTTCAACAATCACACTTAGTTTCACCAACATACCACCACAAAGCTCGCAAAATTGTTAAAACTTTCAGTAAGGAAACTATAAAAATCTATCTTCCAGGAGGAATTAACCAAAACCTCCCGGAACTCTCCAACTTACCGAAAATTCGTACCAAACATCTCACTCGAGAAATCCGCAACCACATTATGTAACAACTAAATCAAATCAACCACCACAACATAAAAAATCACAACATCACTCACTTCTGCCCACATTCCTTCAAACTCAGTAACTATTCTTCATCTAAAGGCACCTTTACTAAATCTAGATAAAGAAAATGGAGAAGCTCAAGCACGTTTACTAAAGCTGCACAAATTTGCATCAGAAAGAAAACCGAAAAAAAAAAAACAAAAGCACAAGCGTACCGTCCAATCTCTACAAAAGTCGAGTGTAAAGAAGGCCCGCGGCCATAGAATATCGAATTGCTCCGATCAGATGACAACGATTAACAGTCAGAAGATCCGAAGCAGAGGAAGGAAGATCCAGAGGAGGAGAGGAAGACTCACAGAGAGGAGCTTCGACTTCGAGTCGAAGGAATACTTGTGTATTTTCTTTTCAGACAGATTTTTATTTTCTTTTCCATGTCGTTATTGAAGAAAGCGGACGAGGAATTTGACTGCTTTCAATTATGCTCTCTTAAAACTAATGAATTAAATTAAATGATTAATTAGCCGAAAACGTGCAGTGCAGACTGCGTCCATTGAAGGTGACGGTTAGATTACGAAGATGATATCTGTAAAAGTGGGTGGAGACGTGAGATTGAAGAGAGAGGAAATGAAACATACTTGTCTTAGACATTACACCAACAATGGAAGATGGGGTTGAGATAATGATTAATATCCGTTACCATTTACGATTGACAGGAACGGTTGTTGGATCGGAGTCGAATTGACCTCACGAGGAAATATAAATATGAAATCAGGGTTTTTCCATTACGACTCAGATCCCACAATGAAATATGAACATTCAAATCAGAAGTCACTGATCCGGTGACCAAACCCAGAGTGAGTCGAAGGAACATGGGGTCAGTAAAACAATAGAGACGAAGCTAAACAGTCAAGAGTGACAGAGAGAGAGAGAGAGTGATTTGACATAAATATGACATCCCAATACATAAACAACAAAGCATGGTTCGTCATTGAGAAAAGCGTTTCATTTCACCAAGCAATTCTGCTCTCAGCAGACGGGTGGCGACTAGGCTTATTAAAACGAGTGCTCTCATACTGGGTTTTTTCCTTTCTTTAACAAAAATTATGCTGAGGGAAGAACAGCATTATCTAGAGGGATTATGATTCTCTCTCCTACAAACTGCTTGAGAAGCAAAATTTGATTCACTGAGCAGCAGCATCAAGTGCAAGGACTCCGGGGAGGGGCTTGCCCTCCAACAGCTCCAGACTTGCACCACCACCTGTTGAGATGTGGCTCATCTTATCAGCAAGCCCGGCTTTTTCCACTGCAGCAACGGAGTCACCTCCTCCGATGATGGTCACCACGCCCTTTCCACTGAGGTCAGCCAATTTCTTCGCAATCGCCTGAGATAGGTCATAAACGGTGTTAATACAAGTTGTATAGCTACTAGACAGATTAAACAGAGGTTTTTACACGATCGAGTTCTTGATACCTCTGTTCCCACAGCAAACTTTTCGAACTCGAACACTCCCATGGGTCCATTCCAGATGACGGTCTTCGTGGTGTCCAAAGATTCACTGAATGTCTTAATGGAGTCTGGTCCAATGTCCAGCCCCATCCAACCATCGGGGATACTGGAAGCTGCAACAGTCTGCAACATTGACCAAGATAAAATTAGCATCTTCAGTGGGGGTATGTTATTTCCTTGAATCTAACGGTAGAGATGGATGTTTTTGAAGATTTTTGTCTTTCATTTTGAACTACAAAACAGACTTGGCTCATAATTTAGTTTTGAGATTAACATACCTTGCTATCTGCATCAGCTGCAAACTTGTTTGCAATGACGACATCTGTGGGCAACAAAAGGGATACTCCTTTGGCCTTGGCTTTCTCAAGGAGTGAAGTAGCAAGATCAAGTTTGTCTTCCTCTACAAGAGATGACCCAACTGAAAAACCCTGCGCCTTGTAGAAAGTGAATATCATTCCTCCACCCAAAAGGAGGATATCACACTTTTCTAGTAGGGAATCAATCACACCGATCTTGGATGACACCTTTGAACCTCCTACAATGGCGGCAAATGGCCTCTTGGGGTTTGACACAGCTCCAACAAGATAATCAAGCTCCTGAAACAAGAAAACAAATGTTAGAGGTAAACTGAGATATTCTCTCTAGCAGTTTGATTTTACTAATATCTATAAGTACAGGATTCTAGTTGAATGGAAACAATATCTTATTTACCAGACATGCAGATATAACTAAAAGTAAAAAGACATCAGAAATTGTATAATTTGAAACAATCAACCATATTAGAAGAAGAAGAAGAAGAATGACAAAAGCACCAACAAAAATGTTAGGTTTTATAACTACATTACTGAAGTATCAACAAGAGAAAATAAACTACTCCATGAGATGGTTCGTGATTCTTAATGAATGAGTGACATATTAAGTGCTGGACAAAGATCAATTCAACATAGACAAGAACATAAATAATAGAATAACCTAATCGTAACAAATTTCGGGAGAAACAGCTACAAGGTTAGCTACAGTCCATGCAGCAGGAGCAGGGCCAAGGAGTCAATGACTTGAGTCATTGGTTCAAAATATCATGGGTAAAGCCTTGTGACATATCAAATACATTGTTAGTAGAATGGTAGCATTTGACACACAATTCACAAGATAAAGGAATTAATAATGAACAAACCATAATTCACAGGAAACTGGAATTAAGAACTAACACACCACCATACCTTCTGCATAAGGAATCCAGCAACAGCAGGTTTCAAGTATTTGGCAACTCCCTCAGTTGAAGCATGAGCTCTGTGGGCAGAGCCAAAAGCATCATTGACATAAAGGTCAGCTAAGGAAGCAAGCTTCTTGGCAAACTCAGGATCATTCTTCTCCTCTTCCTTGTAAAACCTCACATTCTCAAGAAGCAGGACACCACCATCTGGAAGAGCAGCAACCAATTTCTCAACTCCCTCACCGATGCAGTCATCAGCCATCTCAACCTACTCAATCAGCCAGAACACTGGATTAACTAAGAGGACACAAGCTATAAGGGAAATTGAATAGTGAGAACGGAATACCTTTATCCCAAGGAGTTCAGATAGCCTAGGCACCAAAGGCTTCAGGCTGTACTTTGGGGTAACACCCTTCGGACGGCCCTTCATATTCATACAAGAGAAAATTACAAGTTCAAATATTGTCTCATGAGGTATCTAGAAAGATACAAGAAGCAAATATCTGACATTCCATGCAAGAAGTTGCCAACCATTCATGATGTATGGTACTGCCACAAGAAGCATGAAACATTACACCAAAATTAAATCTGACAGTCCCACTAACAATCTTGTTACTCACAAGACATGATAGGAACCGTATAAAACACTAAGTTGCTCCATAGAAATCAGCAATGATTAAGAGCCATCCCATAGGTTCACTATCCTCAAAAACACTAATGAAGACCTTGAGAAAATTAACAGCCACACGATTGCACTTCTGACTCATAAAACTTGGTTAAGAATGGAACCAAAACCTCACTATGATGTATACACAAATTATGCACATGAGCATAGCACAAAAGTGATGAGAACTGGACAATAAATTATCTCTTAGTGAAGAACAGTTATGTTCATCTGTGAGTACATAGCCTTTGCTTTTCGGTAATATTGTGAGTATACATTTGAGTATAGCAACACATGCAAAAAAAAAACTATTAGAATTCCTTTGATTAAATACAGAAATAGATGATTCCGTTTCTTGTGACATATTGATGACCTCATGTGCCTAGGAAAGATGATGCAAACATAACAACCAATTCTAAATTCCTAGAAAAGACAAAACGAAAAGCGCAAAAACAAAACAAACTAGAAATTTAAAATTTAACATTAAGAAAAAGAGGCAGAAGGCAAAAAAGGAGAAGACGATCTGACATCATATTATCTAACTTGAACGATCTGCTAGCACTGCAGTAGAACATCTAAGAGAAAATTAAATAAACGGGACAAAATAATTGACCAAAATAACTGCTATAATCACTAAATGGTCAGACTATCATACTGATAAATAAAACAACAAATGGAGAAAATCTATCAATGGGATCGACCACGAGATCAACAACCAACATGAAAAATGAAAAACAACTCTGGCCATACGTTACAAAGTTTCCAACTTGGAGAACAGAATAACCAAACAGGTCGCTCAGAAACACAAGGACCAAAGCTCAGACAGTTACACTATGTGAAAGCCTAAACACAGAAAATGCATACAAGATCATGAAAACAAAAACTAAGAAATGCAAACCCAAGTAATATCGAATGAAAAGGGAGAACCCAAAAAAAAAAAAACTAACCAAGTGGCTGCTGAGAATAACTTTAGCGCCATAGCCCATCAGATACTTGATAGTGGGAACGGCCGCTCTAACTCTCGTATCATCAGTAATGTTCTGATTGTCATCCAAAGGCACATTCAAATCGACCCTAACAAAAACCCTCTTCCCCTTCAAATCAGCCTCCTTGAGATCACCAACGCTCTTCTTCGCCATGATCACCCCTCAAAAAAGAAATAGCTAGAACAAACACAAAATCTGAAGCAAAACTGTTAAAAAAAAAGTCCCAAATCAGCGATCAATTGAAAAGAAGCCAGGAATGAATAAAAAAGGGAGCTTGAGGACGAGATCTACTTATCCGGGAAAAAATGCGATCGGGCGGAGAAAACTTCGCTCTTTCTTTCGGAAGCTTCGAGACTGTGAAATGAGGAGAAAAGGCGATGTGCAGGTGGAGACATTAGAGTAACCCACAGGAAGAACAAGATAGTGGAATATTCGCTTCCCGGTATTCTTTTCATCTGGACCGTCCACTTGGCTCAAATTCGTTTTCGTTTTAGGGCCGTTGATCTGGAGAAGACTGTTTGCGTGAAATCTATGTGCCAAGGTCGTTTCTTCCAAGTGCAACCTCACAGCTTCAAATTTTTTGTAAGATTTATAATAAAATTAATTTATATATTAGATGCTTTTGAAAAAGAAAAAGCCATAGAATATGGAGGAAAATTGATGGAAATTAAAGATTTGAGTAAACAAATCAACGGAAGCCATTGTTTGATTTGATTTTTGTAATGAACGATAGGTTTCTAGCTTGATTAATTGACTTTGGAGTGGTAGCCATTGGAGGAGGCCAATTAAAGCTATCAAGCTTTAATATCATTTATTCAACCTTTTTTTTTTTTTTTTTCTCTCAATTGGTCTTGGATTTTAGGATACAGCCTCTATATCGAATTTGATAGAAACCCTAAACCCTAAACCTTAAACCCTTTTAGTGAGGGAGCCCAGCTTAGGAAGAGGTCACCTTAACTAGACCTAAATTTTTATGAAGTTCTTACTGCAAAAGAGCTCTCTTCTGAAGGCTGCGTCAAATTTGAAATAAAACTGATCAGGTAGTTCTTTTAACTCAGGCATCAGACCTGCTGTTCAAGAATATGCAGTTTTCAGTTTCCTACATGAGCCTCACCTGTCATCAGTTATCCAGCTTTTGGGAGACTGATGACCAAGGGCACCAGTCATTGAACACAGCTTCCTCCAGAAGAACTAACCAGATTTTTCCAGGTCATGATCAGAACAAAGACCAAGTTTCCATCAATACAACAAATGAAGTTCCATATCATATTGAAACTGATCAAGCAGAAATGAGGAATACACAAAATTGAAGGGAAAAAACCCTCTTATTGAAACCGATCCCGACATCCATACACCATCAATTCTTTTTATTTCTACAATTTTCTATTTCTCATTGTACAACAACCCAGATGAAGAAAATGTAACACTAGCTTCGGTTGCAGAAGCCAAAAAAAGGTAGAGAAGAAAAGAATTGTCTCAAACTACAACTGGGATGGCTTCATCAAGTGCAAGAACTCCTGGAAGCTCCTTACCTTCCAAAAGCTCCAAGCTAGCCCCACCACCTGTTGAAATGTGGCTCATCACATCAGCCACTCCTACCTTCTCTACAGCTGCAACAGAATCTCCACCTCCTATAATTGTTGTCACACCACTTTTACTCAGTTCAGCTAGCTTCTTTGCAATTGCCTGGGAAACAAGGCACAGTTTGGATATTAGTTTCGGTGACAATTTAAGTCTCTCACTCCTTGAAGACAATTATCCTGAAAAGATTTAGAAAGGGAACTCAAATATCTGAAAACCCTTTATACTAGTAGAACAGTTACATTTTTATCTAATGAAAAGGCGCAGGTCAAGTAGGAGTAGAGAAGATCGCAGTATGAAGTTCACACTTTAAAATGCGCTGTTAGCTTAACATGACACACATGAATAAAAGCCCCAAGAGCTATGTTCTTAGATATATCAAAAAATAATAAAAAAAGAAAACATATGAAGATTCTTTAAACCATGCAGGTGAATAATAGAAAAACAAAATTGAATATGAAGTCCACACTTTTTTAGCCCATTGGTATATTCATCAACAGGAAAGCTCTATGAAAAACAACTCAAAACTAATCAGTATCTCCGATCAATCTAACATATACAAATCATACTTCCTAAACAGCAAATCAACCATTTGCTTACAAACTGAGGATACAAAACCCCAAGGAAACCTCGAGAAGATGCTTCACATGGACATACCTCAGTTCCAACTGCAAATTTGTCAAACTCAAACACTCCCATGGGCCCATTCCAGATGACGGTCTTGGTGGTTTCCAAGGCCTCATTGAATGTCTTCACAGAGTCGGGACCAATATCAAGTCCCATCCAACCATCAGGGATCGCAGATGCTGGAACAACCTGTAGAGAACCAGATAAGATGCTGGCATAAAGTTCTACATGAAATGCTTCTTACAAATGTTTGTTCCAAACAAATAAGCAGGCAGAAAGTGTATGTGTGTGTGTGTATGAGAGAAAGAGAGAGAGAGGAGATCCAAGTTCCTATAAGTTTCATTCATGATGTTCATATCCAAGAGCACAAACCTTGCTGTTTGCATCAGGAGCAAACTTATCAGCTATAATAACATCAGAGGGTAACAAAAGAGAGACTCCTTTGGCCTTAGCCTTCTCAAGAAGTGATGTTGCAAGTTCAAGCTTGTCTTCCTCCACCAGAGATGAACCCACTGAGAGGCCCTGTGCCTTGTAGAATGTAAAGATCATTCCTCCACCCAAAAGAAGGATATCACACTTCTCTAGTAGAGATTCGATCACACCAATTTTTGAGGAAACCTTTGAGCCACCTACAATGGCAGCAAATGGTCTCTTTGGGTTTGCAATAGCTCCAACAAGGTAATCAAGCTCCTGATAAAAAAATAGAGCTACACAGCTGAATATATGACATACAGTAGGCAATACTTTTTACAGGCATGAGAGGCACAAGATAATTAAACATGTGAGATGAGCCAAGCAATCAAATTCACCTTCTGCAGAAGATATCCAGCAACAGAAGGTTTCAAATACTTGGTCACTCCCTCTGTGGAGGCATGAGCTCTGTGAGCAGTTCCAAAGGCATCATTGACATAGAGGTCTGCAAGCGATGCTAACTTCTTTGCAAATTCAGGGTCATTCTTCTCTTCTTCTTTGTAAAACCTCACATTCTCTAAGAGAAGTACTCCACCCTCTGGAAGGGAAGCCACTAATTTCTCAACTTCCTCTCCAATGCAGTCATCAGCCTTTTGAACCTGTTTGATACTCAAACAGAATATACATAATTGAATACATATAAGACCTACAATTCTGAATTGTGAAGATATGTCTAGCAGATTCAATAAAACATACTGTGATCCCGAGGAGTTCAGATAGCCTGGGTACAAGAGGCTTTAAGCTGAATTTAGGGGTAACTCCCTTAGGGCGTCCCTGCAAAAGTAAGAAAGGTAATAAAGAACCTGTAAATAAAATGCTTAAAATAACAAACAGACCGAGTACAAGCATCATAACGCAATCTCCATTCCACCCGTGGCTCAGAAAAGGAAAGAAACTTTCCTTTCAGTTATAAAACCATTAATGAGCTAAATTAAGTGCATTAGCATACAAGGAGATATGAAAAGCTAAAGCATTTTTACTCCCAAAGACAGAAACATAAAAAGCTAAGATCTGCATCTTACAAGATTATTGCTTCAATTAGAGCAATCTAACATAGAAGGGAAGAAGAAGGAAAAGGCTGGAGCGCAAAGAAAGAGAGTCACAATTTCAAATGTGAAAGCTAAATATTGCATGGAAGGAGAATAACAAGGGAGAAAAGTTACTCTCCGAAGCAAAAATTATAATCAGAACTGTGAGACCAGCTTAGCTGAAAGAGAACCTCATTCACTGGGTATGCTGAAGTCCAGCTCAAATTTACAGAAAATGAGAAAGAAAATTAAACAGCCACGGCAAGACACACAATAAAGAAACCATTTAAAGAAGCCCTTTACAGATTAATAGCAATCTCCAAGGCGTACACAATTTAAACTGTTAAGACTAAGTCATGTGGACGTAAGAGCTAGTGTTCAACGGAACTTCTGTAAAAAATGCAATCACAGGAAGTGATCATTCAGTAGAATTGGACATGCATCGCTCCAGTGACACCAAAACACTATCAATAAAGCAAACAAGGAATGAATCAACAGCATCAGCTCACCAAGTGGCTAGAGAGAATAACTTTCGCTCCATTGCTAATCAAGTACTTGATGGTAGGGATTGCTGCCCGAATCCTGGTATCATCGGTAATGTTCTGATTGTCGTCAAGAGGGACATTCAAATCAGCCCTGACAAAGACTTTTTTCCCCTTCAAATCCGCCGTCGTGAGATCACCCACGCTCTTCTTCACCATGGACACAACCCCTCGCAGACCCTTTCCAGCAACCGCGGCATTGCTGAGCCTTGCAGCAACGTGGGCAACAAGTGGGTCAGCTGCAACTCCGGCAAAACCGAGGCGGCGGGCGAATGGGGCCCGGGACCGGATCCCGGCCACATTAAGGCAACTGGGTGCAGCGTGGGCGGACGCCCGTTGGCGGGAAGAAGAAGGAAGGAGGGAAAGCGAGGTGGAAGATGTTGCAGCAGCCATGAGGGCAAGAGGGAGAGAGAAGAAGAGGCGCTTAACGAACTTGATTTCCGCTTTAGTCTCCCTCGTTAGGCTCGCTACACGAGAAAAAGGACAGAGAAGGGTGGTGAGGTTTTGAGAGGCGTCTGTGGTGTGGGAAGTATGAGTGATGGATGTGTGGATGGATTTTCTTATCGTCGAGGAGAGGTCGAGAGATGACGCAGATGTCGATGTTTCCACTGACTCTTGGATTTTCTCGCTCCACAGCTGCCTCTTGAGTGGTGGGAAGGGCTTTCTCTTTCATTTCAGTGGCCTTTTCTTTTCACCATTATTGCCCATTTGTTTCTGTTCACAGAAACTCCATGAAAGGTAACAGGAACTGAAACGAATGATATTACACAATCATCTCTGCATCTCTCAATTAATCAAAAAATTTAGTGTTTCTCTTTTTTTCCTTTGAGCTAGAAAAGTTCATCAAACTAAGTATTTGATTAGAAATTGGAATCAACGAACACATGAATGTCTTTTCTCCTGTGCTGGATCAGTTTTAACTCGGTCCATGCCCGTGAAAAGAACCTGGTGATTGAATAGGAGCAGATATGATCCATTGCCAAGGTAAAAGAGCTTAAATAAGCAGCAAATTACAATTGTCCAATGTAACCCATGGAATAAATAGTAAATGCTGTCTCTGTTTCCAGGAATATTTTCATTGATATATTTGAATTTCTCATAAGGAAACAAACAACCACAGAGAGTTTTTCTTTTTGTTTTTTAAATAAAGAGCAGAAATAGGTAAAAGATAAACTGCACTATTCCAGGAATATCTTGCATTGATACATTCCGACTTTCTGATGAAAAAACAGAAAGTCAATTGTTTCACAGAGAGTATTTCTTTTGGGCAAAAAGTAGTAAGAGAAACACTGAACAAGTTGGACAAACTTTCGGGGCTACCTATTTTTACATTTGATTGCAGCAGCTCACAGAACTTAATATACAAGAAAAAAGATCAGATAGATCTCTGGTTTCTGAGCCTTGACCAAGTTTCAAGCATCATGAAGTACCATCTGAATTCACAGACTCTTACCCATTTGTTTGGCCTCTCCTAGCAAATATTTGCACTGATCTCCAAGTGACCTATCCAGCATCTTTACTCTAACAGGCTTGCACATGAGATGGTGAACCCTGAACCCCTTTCCTTAACATAAAGCATCCACAATATAAGAAATAGATTTCCTAGTTAAGGAATTTCAAGCCTCACATTTCTTTGATGTTGCTATCCTGATCCATGGTGACCATTTGGGCCTATTTCCTGACAGGGCTGTAAAGTTGTTGCCCTTTGAAGAAACGTAAACTCTTAATTTAAAATCATAACAGATCAAGACAACGGAGACAGTGATGGTTAAGAAGTCTTTCAACAAGGCTCTCGGGTTCCGGCACAAGAGAATATGTTAAGGAGTTCCAAAAATGAAATGTGAAAGACTCATCTAAGATCTTTCTATAGAGTGCATCTTGTTCTGCTCTGTTGGCCTCATCAGTCGGGGCAGCAAAATACCTGCAACAAGAAATTGATATTAGAAAAGCATAAATAGAGAAACTATGAGCACATCCAAGAAACAAAAAATGATGTATATAGTTCAAGCGGTACTGCTTACATGTAATGTATAGCTAACATTCAAGAATTACTTGGCACTTTTATGTCAATCTGAATGGGTTCTTTACCAGTCTTATCATAACAAAAGCTTGACAAGAATTCATTGATGATGTACCTTTCCATCAAATTGGTCTCCAATAGAGTTTAGGTTTACCTAAAAAATGACTTTGACTTCGAATAAACCACCTACCACTTCCACCAAAAAGCTAACAACAATTCTCACAGAAAGCAATAATGGGTACCAATGTCAATCTGAATTGACAATGGAAGAGGTTGTAAAAGAACAAAGAAGAACACAAGTAAATAACAGAATTCGGATGGGAGAGGCCTCAACTGTTAGGCTCGTGAAAGATCAAGATGGTAGCACTCTAATGAGCTTTGAAGGAAAAGGCATAGTAAGGAAACTTAGTAAATGCGAGGAGTAAAGAAAAGAAACACAAAAAGAAAGGTAAACTACAGGCGGGCAGGCGGGCAGTCTTAGAGAGAAGGGAGAATGACTCTGCATCAACACAAAGAAAAACCTGACTCCCCACAATACCTTGAACAAAAATTTCCACAGCACCAATGATTTGTGAACTAACAAATGATATTTTCAAGTAACAGAGTCTCGCTACTTGATGAACAGTTTTCATCAGAGTGGCAATAAAATAAGCAACCAAAGAAAGAGAGAAGACTACCTCGTAATATTATGACGGCTAATAGGAAAGAATGAAAAGGAAGGCTCTATCTCCACTCCCAGCGGAACATTGGAAGAGTCACTCTTTCTGAGCCTGTTGCTGACTCTTGTTAATAGATCAGCTCCATTCCAATGTAAAAGTGTGTCATCATAAGTAGAGTAAAATTCCCTCAGGCATTCCAGTATGAAAGGACTGCAGAACACATTCGTAAGGTACAAATCATAAAATAAAATAAAATAAAAAAATAAAAAATAAAAAAGAGGAAGTAGCTCGATAATGTGTTTTCAATGCTTAAGACTACAACGATGAAACAGATAATACAGATAAAAATGGCAAGGCGTCACTGGTTGTCAAGAAACCTGGAATCATGAATCAATCTCTTCCAAACTGCTTAAGATTTTTAGAATAAAACAGATAATACAGATAAAAATGGCAAGGCGTCACTGGTTGTCAAGAAACCTGGAATCATGAATCAATCTCTTCCAAACTGCTTAAGATTTTTAAAATAAAACAGATATTTCTTCTAGAATACTTCATCACCTGTGTCTTCTGAATGCCATCACAGCACCATTGTATGAGGCCCGATTAGTCACCTGATCTTCTACAGCAATTGAATTTTTAAGTGATTTTAATGGATTCAATACTATGACATCGGAATCAAGGTATACACCTCCATACCTGCAAAAGATATGTTCGTTGAGCTCACATGTGCACATAAATAAAAATATATAGAAGACAGATTCACCAAAATGATACTCTATTACCTACAAAAAAAAAACGTAAGAAACTATCACTCATTCAGGGGGGAAGAGAAAAAGAAAAACGAAAATCCTTAACTAGAATCACAAAAAAGTCACTCAACTGGAACAATTAGGCTTACTTGAATAGAGCAGCAAGGCGTATGAGCTCACTATAGTGGATGGAATAAAGGGGTACTTTTCTCCATTTAAGCCACACAGATGCAAATACATGGACTGGAGTATCCTTCAGCAGCTCATCAAGATCGGGCATCACGACAGCAATTTTGAAACTGGGAAAGCAGAAAGGAAACAAGTCCAGATCAGGAACCAGTAATTAGTAATAAAAAAATTTAAAATTAGAGCTTGCAAATGGTTAGATATCTCAGGAGAGCATGTACTGAACATTCTCACAGCATGACAGGGAACTCGGGATTAAAGATCATACCCGTCTTTCACAAAATCATTGAAGAAATCAAGCTCAATGGTTTCAGAAAACACCACAACACAAGCATCCGGGTGGATGTGAAGAACACTTTCAAGTCCTCTCTGATGTCTAACTCCAAACATCCATGGCGGGCTATTCCAGACCATGAAAACTCGCATGAAACACTTTTTCGTTCTAAAAAATTCAGCCATAAATTCTGAAAAAGACAAATGAGGATCCAATCCAGGGTAGTAACCACATCTCCGCCCATCAGCGTAAATCGGTTTTTTCGAATCCGTCTGGCTATAAACTTCAGAATTCAACTTTCTCAGTGCTTCTCTCCTTATGTGTTTACTGGATGACACTCGTTGCAGCTTAGAGCCACCAAAAGGCACTCTGCGAATTTCTTTCCACATTGCTTTCTGCAGGATCCTATCACCCTTTGTGAGGCTAGTGACTCCAGGCATATCAGGATCTTGCAACAAGGGATTATTCAAGGGATTCAACCTTTCAAAATCCGACCTGAACATCCGTGCCTTCCTCAAAAAAACGCCCTTTTGATCAAACCAGGGAGCCCACTCATCCCTCAGAACAGACGCACCGCCCCTTGTCTTGAACAACAAAGCATCTTCTACCACCATCACTTCATCCAGTTTCTCCCTGATCTTCCCATCCAGAGGTTGATCATCCGAAGCGAAACCACTCCTGCTCCGATCCTCCGAATTGGAATCAGAATTGAAGCCGAACTGATCTTCCTCCGCAGTTTGCTTATCAAATGCCCGACGGGTGACTCCCGAGACATGGTCCCAGAAATACCCAGAATTCTTCTTTCTGGCATCCTCGCCTTCCTCCGCAGTTTCATCTCTCCCAAATTCGTCATCCTCCCGCTCTTCTTCATCAGCCTTACCTTCCTCCAAGTTATCCAACTCATCAATAAGATCCTCCGTGTCACTCACAGCAGATTCGTTTTTCTCGTTTTCCTCGTCCGCTAGGAGATCGAGGACGGCAACTTCGTCGCGGCGGGATTCAACAGGCGAGATAAAATTCTTCCCGCGCTGATGGGGTTCGGATAGAGGAGGCATCTGTATCGCCGGCCCCAACCCTAACCCTAAACTGAATGACCCGAGGCGACTATGGAGAACGGCAAGCGATAGAAGCAGCAGCACAGTAGCTAACACCGCACAAAGCTGGGCACCACCAATGCCAGGCCGACGGCGGTGGCCGCCGCCACGCAGAGTTTTCAGCATTGCCGGAGCAGAGCGCAACCGACAGACGAGAGAGCCAATGGAAACATCAATCAAGCAACACTCTTTCTTTATTCTCGGACGCCCGCTTCCTCCCTTTTTAAAAATGTCGCGGTGTTGTCTGCAATGTCACACTCACAGAGGGATCCCTCCAAGATTCGAGAAACTGACACTTCTGAGGCAAATTTTGCTGGCAAAGCTCCGGTAGTTTTACCTTCCATTAGGGAAGAACGGCCAACAAGCACTCCACCTTAAATTTTGTTGAATGATGATTGATTATACACGTAAAAACTTTCAGTTTCTACTGCAGGTAGTTTGGGTCTTCCACCGACAACAAAGGGGAGAAGCAGCCTACCTTCAGAGAATCATCCACCATATGTGGCTGCAGTTTCTAGTTGGTGCCATTACCCATGGAGGTTGATCTAATGTCAGTGGCACTGTAATGGATTAATGTGTGAATTTATAGCATTTTAATGGATTAAAGTGTGAATTTATGATTTTTAAATACAAATTCATATTTTTAAAGTATACTTAAATAGGTGGTGTAAAGTTTTTTCAGTCTGAATCAATACAATTTTCTTTTAATGGTTTGATTTTAAATAAAATGTATTATAATATATAAAATACACTAATAAATAAAAGAGGGTATCTCCTCTTCTTCTATCATTTTATGATAACTCACAGAAAAAGAGAGAGGAGAATGACAACAAAGCATTTTTTTATTTGTAGCATCAAGAGGTAGAGATGCTTCTTTGAATAAATATTTTAATAAAAAATAGCAAAATAAGTCTATTATTTTCCTAACATTCACTAATGGTGAAGTTGTATTTGTTAACTAAGGTTTTAATTATTCTTACCAGAAAAACCAGGTCCCAATTACAATGCTAGAAATCCATGCTTCTAAATATCTAATTTGATATAGTTCTCTTCCTATTATGTTTCAGTGCCACCTGCCACCTATCTTTCAGGACTAAATGCATCTTGATCTCAAGAGAAAGAAGGGCATTAATTACTCAATTTTGCATTTAAATTGCCTGAACCACTTCCTGTAAACAGACTGCAGCAATTTAAAATGAAGTATGAAGACACACCAGATCAGCTCCAAATGAACAAAGTAATTAAAGCTCATCTGCCAACCAATTTGGAATTTATTGATAAAAAATGCACCTTGTGGCTGAAGTTTGAGTTGCTCAACTATTTCTTAAACACTACCTGATGTAGTAAAAGAAATGCATGACTAGCATCATCTTAGATGTGATTGTCAAAATTACTCCTTCCTCTTCACTGAATGCAATTACCTCTAAGATCCAAGCAAAACTAAAATGGTAAGTCAAAATTACTTCCTTCTACTTTAGCTTAGTATTCTACTCAACCAGATTCAATTTCATCGAATCATCTACACAAAGATGATCCTCATGGGCAATATTTAGTTGTTTCTAGCATCTTCTTTTAATTGAATTCATCTGTCCTTATCTATACAAACATGAGTATGTTGCAACTAGAGGCAAGACAAGAGGCCAATTGTCTTTATCACACTTCTCTCCTTCTGTCATTCTATGCTACATGGACATCTTAGTTTTTACAGTAAAGTCCAATTCCTACATGGTGCATGATCAATGCAAAGAGATGAAGACATTATTGTCTATCACAAACTAGAAGGATGAGGGAGGGGCATGGAACAAAAGCAGTTGCCATTATGATGTGGAACATAATAAAAGAAAAGAGAGGAAAAGCAATAAAAGATAAAAGAGTTCAGTAGGTTTTCCAAATGATCTTGAGGAAAGCAGTAGTTACTATCAATAAGCAAATACAAGAAATCTAAATTACACATTGCCTTAGAGTGTGCATAACTAGCATCAAAATTAAGCAAAACTAGGAAATCATTCTATCCCAAAAATTAAACAAGAAATTACATTACAAACATATAACAAAGAGCAATTTACTATTGAACTGAACTAAAGCAAATACTATTACTGCACAAAAAAATTGGTAATTTTTTAAATAAGAAAATTATTCTAAAGGAAAATTAATCAAAGGAAATATGATTTTTCTGTTATTTTATTTTCTTATGACTGCACAAAATGGTCCCTAAGAATTTTCACAAAAGAAGACCCATTTTTTTCCTTAGTTGAGGTTTTTTCAGTATTTAAAAACATAGTTCAGAAATAGGTAATATCAGATTGAAATGACCACATTCTCCAAAACACTATGTTGTATTACAATATGCATTGCAAGTTAAATATATGTTTTTAAAAAACTGTACGTTATACAAATCTCAGAGCAAGAATGCATCTAAGATGGCTGCAGTTGCCGGCTAATCTCTCTTCCTCCGTTTCCTGTGTTTCTTCTCCCTGGAATTTTCATCTGAATTTGACTCTGTCTCTGATTCAGATTCAGAGCTGGAGCCACTCTTCGAACTCGATGAGCTTGAGCTATCAGATCCATCTTCTGAGTCTGAAACCGGTTTCTGTTGTTGCATTATAAGTCGTGGCATGTTTTTCAAGTAATCACGCAACTTCTCTGTGATGCCACCAAGCCCAATGGACGTAAAAAAGTTAATAGAAAATCTCGAGTTTTTCGGATTATCCTTTGGGAATATAGATTCAAAAGATTCTTGCATATCAGGGTCAGTAAGGCGCTCATTCAGCAGGCGTATACCAAGATGCTCAGACAATTCCTGCCATTAGAGAGTAAACAAGAATAGGTTCTGTTCAATTACTTTCTAAAGAACAAAGGTGATAATTTCTGTTCTGTAAACATCTAGTTCATACCTGGAACAAGATTTTGATAAAAATACGAGAGGATGAAGTGGTGTCCTCTTCTGTTAAGCGAATATATGCCAGAACATGCCAAGGTAAGGCATTAGTGCCAAGCAAATGCGCAAAGAATTTAGCAACATTTCGAAGCTTGTTTGTCTCAAGTCGATGAATCATCGAATACTGCTGAACAAAAGATTTTTCAAAGTTCTCCTGGTGGACTTTGTTGATCATGCAGAACCGTTGACCAAGAAGACCATAATAGCGAAGGTAAGTTCGCTCTTGGCTGCAACATTCCAGCAACATAATACATAGTTCCATCTGCATGAAGCAAAGATAGCACAAGATAAAGGAAAGTGGAAGAAACTCAGAACAGATTCAGGCAAAGCACTAGCCTTAGCAAGAGGAGGGACCACCCTCATGGAGCTGAACATTTGCACCTGCCCTCATCTGTCTTGGTCTGTTGTAATTTTACTCTTTGTTTGTCTTGGTTTTTTATTAGCCTCCAGTTCCGCTATTTTGTATTTCTAGCTCCCAGGCCTTTTGGGTTGCCAAGTTGTTTTCTTTCTCCCTTTTTTTTAATAGAAAACTCCCTGTTTGACTGTCAAAGAAAAGAAAAGAAATTGGCCCCACATTTTTTTTTTTAAATAAGGCAATTTCATTTAAGGCCGAAAGCAAAAAGCAGCAACAAACTGAGGGGAGATCTGCATATCAACCTTTGTCTCCATATCATAAGCTAACATAGCAAATTGGCTCCAAAGCCTCAGAGAGACCAAAACCTTATTTTTTCTTTTTTCTTTTAGGGAGTAGGGTGGGGTGCATTGTTGCAGGGGGATTGGTAGTTGGCAAAGCTAACCAATGCATGAGGAGCTCATCATAAGTCTCCCTATCAACAACCAGAACAGTGAAATTGCAGTTCTGACCTATTCAAAGTTGCGGCCACTAGAGACTGCAAAATCACTGTTACAGTGGTTGAGAAATTGCAATTCCAGCAACAGCTTTCCCCGTCTCCAGTGCTTCAGACAAGAAATAGGCAGGAAGATGTAAAAAACAGCACGATAAGAAGGGGCTTGCAATTCCAGCACCATTTTAAAAAGTGTGAACTTAACACCTAAGTACCAGGAAATGTTACTGGACTTTCAATGAAAATACCAGAAACGTACCCCTTACCAGGAAAGGAAAGGGCATCAACTTTACCAAGAAAAGAACACAATGAGATATTTATCGCCCTCCCCCCTCTTCACTCCTCTACTTCTTTCAACAAATTAACCACCAGTAACCTTGGTCAGACAGAAGCAACATGGTTATATTTCTTGTTTTTTTTTCTTTTTTCTAAAAAGTGATAGTTTTTGTTCTCTCACCTGCTCTGCTTGACTTTATCCAGTTGAAGTGTTAACTTGATTCGGCAGGTAACTATTATAATTTCTTAAAAACTAAAAGAGGGGTAGAACTACTATCAAGAAAGGACAAGGTATGCTGGAAGGTAAATTACTTCACAGAACTAAAAAAATTATTTCGTCCTTGAACAAAGGGAACTAATAAGTGCATTATCTGCTCATAGAAGCAGTTTATTTCTCAAATGTATCCACTCACTAACTCTGATCAAAGGGACAAACCTACTATTTCTAAGAAAGTATTGGTTCAAATAATTTATGGTCAAAACAGACATGTAGAAGAGTTTGTGCTACTTACTTCTTGGCCTGGCTCCAATTTAATTTTCAGAAGTTTGTGTCCAGCCTCCTCAAAATCAACGCTTGACATGATTGTTAGGTAAATTGTTCTTCTCAAATTCACAAGATTTGTCTCTGTCTCATCCTTTATCTTCATTCTGTTTTCTTCCTCTTCAGATTCCTCATCGTCCTCCTCATCATCATCATCTGAGCCTTCAGCCGAGTCATCCCCACCCTCAGACGAGTCATCCCCAAGGATATCTTTCTTCAAGTTCTCGTAAGCCTCTTCATTTTCGAGAAACTTAGGATCCAGCCTAAAAATATCTATAATATTGTCACAAGAATGGGGAAAAGAAGTATTAGGAGTTGTAAAAGAAAAAGAAAACCTATATATTATGAGACGAAATTTATGATGCGAAATAAACCAAGGTGACTCTCTGCATCTATGTCATCTTGAAATGATATCTCATGTGTGAACTGGTCTTCTTGCTCCACAAGGTCTAGTTCAGGTCGAACTGCTGGATATCCCTGTATATAAAAACCCTTCGAGATTATTTAATATGATCGTAAACTCAAAACACTTCACTCACATTAAATGAGTGAGAACCCACCTCAAATTTCGCTTTCCTTATTGCAAACAGGCCTTCAATCAAAAACTGAACTCGCTTATCTATTTCTCCTTCATGAAGAATCCCACGAAACCGCTCAAAAATACCTGAAAACAAAGCAGGAAATAATAGAAACAAAAAAAAGGATGTAACTAGAGTCAAGAATTAATTAGAAAATAAGTTGGTTTCAAAAGAAACCTTCTCGGCGATGGAACAAAAACAAATTTAGTAAAAGAAGAAATTAACATTTTTTTATTTTTTAAATATAAGCAATTAACATTAAACAAAATTAAAAACGTGTCAGGGTGATAAATCAAGAATTTTCAGTTGGGTTTAGGAGAAGTAACACGAATTGTAATTTGGGAAGCTAAAGTTGTGATCCGTTTGATCCATGTCATAATTGGAACCCTTGGAATTGCCACATGTAGCTTACTCTAAGAAGTCAAGAAATGTTATGTGACAAGACTGATGCATACTCTTAAGGAAAAAGTATTATATTGGAGAAAAGATTCAGATGCTCATGCAATATTATGTCCATTTATACATGTCTTTGACTTTCATGCAACAATTTTTAAGGGGAAGTCTCTCTATTTCATTTATGTGGTCTACAGAAACAAAGGGGAGACCAAAGAGAGGAACGAGCACAAGCAGGGGGTGAAGCAGCACAGACATCACAGTCTAAAGCAGGGAGATGCCTGAATCGTAAAGTTAACCAAATTCATTGCACACACACAAAAGTGGTGCAGGTGAGATAAGTTAAAACAAAAACAGAGCCAAAAACACAAAAAAAGGCACTTGTGAAAGTGGTAAAACAGAAATCTTAGTTACAATAAAACTATAGACCAAATGGTGTTTTGGGAAGTTCAGGGTGACCACCAACAAACTGACCCAACCCTGAAATTAAGTGTACCAGTCATTCATTTTCACTCTTCCAGTGAATTGAGCATCGCGCCTTGTCCCAAGATGCCATCCACCATCTTGCTCTATCATGGACAGGGTTCAGAATGGGGATGTTTATCAACTTTGATAGCACCTTTCTTTTCTTAAGAAAAATTGATAGAGTTAGCTGTTGAGGACCACACTCACAAGTCTCTTGAAAACTTTACAGGCTGCTGCTAATTTTTATTTAAAGACTTCGGTTCCAGGTGAATGGTCAATTTTGTAACAGGAAGAGTTCAAATAGAAATTTCCAGCCTAAATAAAGAATTCATTGAGTTCACAGTGAGTCATTAACTTCACTTAACATATCAAACCTGATCAGACACTTATAATCTCCTAGTTTTTTTAAAGCCAAAAAAGGAAACAAGGAAGCCAGTTGCATCGTATTATTCCTGGAGTATTCAACAAGGCAAACAAGGAAGGCAGCAAAGCATTACAAACAGAAAGGACAGCTAATCACGTTGGTATGAGATCTGAAGTTTTTACCAGGCTATTGCACAGAAACATGGAAAATAGCATGATAAACACAAAGGAATGAACAAAGCAAGCAAAAGAGAGGTGACTTGGACCTTTGGCTCAATGGTCACATAGAGTGTTTCTAGTGTGAGGTATTGGATTTAACTCTAACAAGGGGATAAAGGGGGTTCGTGTGTGTATACTCAACATTTCAGAAAAAAAAATGCAGAGAAGTAGTAGTAAGACTACTCTCATTAGTTTGAATGGCTCTCAGTTTTAGTGATAATGGTTCTATGTAACTTCCAAAAGAGCTGGAACTCACAGCTTTTCCTTTCCTATGAATATTCAGAGAAAACCTTTCCCTCAAAAGATAACCATTTGACATTTAGTAACCAAATCCAATTAATAACATTAACAAATAATTCACCAGCATTACAGCAAGCATTATATTCTGAGAAAGTCCAGAAATTCGTTATTCAATTTTAGGAAAAACAAATAGCATACCATGAAGACCTCGCGGTGAGACATCTTTCAGAAGTGAACCACACTCTGTGACAAACCCAACAGCCACCTAGAAAAAAAGAAAAGGACATCACTAATTAGTCATCCATACAACTTTCATCTAAAAAACACAGAAAAGAAAATCATCCACATAATCAACTATATCAGGATTTAGGACATGAAAGCAAGTCAAATCATGCACCTCAACACTGTCATCTGTAGGATTTTCCAACAGTACAGTAAGGAGCTCCAATGCAACAATCTCATGAGCGACTTGTTGATTTACAAGATGAGCAATAAATTTTGTCGTGGCAAGCAACCGAGGCTGCAACAAAAGAAATTAAGTTAATAATATTAACTAAAAAGAACATTATAGTATCATTGCGAAGAGGACAGCCACCCATCCTAGGTATAAAAGTAGGCAGTATACTGAAGTAGCATGAATACTTTTCAGTAATTTGCACCTACCATAATACATCCACTTGCCGATTCAGGATTATCTGAATTACTGATTCAGCATGCAATGCAAATTCGAACAGACAGTTAAAACAATATGCTGATACTAGGTAGTAAAATTGTTGAAGATTACAAGATGAACACACCTACAAACTTCAGATGGGCACTCATAAAAATACTATAGAACTAATGAGTACATACCTTATCATTTCGCTTATAAGCCCTTTTGAGCTGCAAAACAATTCTCCTCAGGAGAAGATTACCCACTTCAGGAAACTTGGTATTGACCACGGATACCAATGCAGCGAAAACATCTGTAAACCCAGGAGATGCCATTTGTGACTTCATACATGAACGACAAAATAGACCTCTTCCTCTGATCATATTTTCAGAAAAGAGCTCAGGAATTATATTCTTTATGTTGGTGGCATTTACTTTATTCACAAGTCCATTTATGCTTTTGCGAAGAGCATCCCAGGTTAACCTTTGGTACTCTTCACTGCTTTTGTCCTGGACGTCCTTAATCATGCGAGCTAATTTAAATGGAGGAATATAGACCCCACCAAATCCCATGCTCGGCTTTCCTTTGTCATCCTGCAATTTTTCAGATTTTTTATCTTTGGCATCATAATCCTCTGTCCTTCTATCTCTATGAGAATCATCTGCTCTCCTCTCTCCATGATGATCTTCTGTTTTTCTTTCCCTATGTCTATTATCCTCCTTCACATCATTCTCTTTGCGACGCCCCCTATTCCCTCGGTCATCCTCCGAAACTCTAGAATGTCTCTCTGTATCTCTTCTTCTATCTCTCTTGACCGGTGAAACCCTTGAATATCGTTCTTTGTCAGAATCCCTCGCATCTCCTCTATGTTTCCTCCCGTCCCACCTATCCTCTACATCTCTAGTCCCAGAGTGACTTTCCCCACCATCTTCCTCATAATTAGATGCTTTCCTCCCATTTCTGTGACGATGGTACCCTTTATCCCTATCAATGTTTCTATTGTCGAATATCTCATGCTGCTCAACTCTACCATCCACGCCCACCATATTTACAACCCAAATAAGAACCTGTTTTACAGCAGATCTTAATTTTCTAGGAGGCGGAAAATAAAAAGATTTGAAAACATATCTCTAACTCGGATATTTTGGAGCTCCCTTTGGCTCAAGGTCATCGGCCAGAGTGGAAGTATTTCTTAACCTCCAAGATTTCAGCACACTAAAAGTCTTAGAAACTCTCTTTGGCTCAAGTCCAGCTCCTGAAGTGAAAGTGTTATTCCAGATTTCAGAACTCCCTTTCGCCTTTCGCTCCAGCTTGTCTCCTTTCACTGCAAGATTTCTTTATAGCTTCCTTTCTTCAGCACCACGGGGCACACCCACAGAGTGAGAGCACAATGGACCTGTTGCAGTATCCAATCCAAACTTTGATTCTTTTATCTAACTTGAACCCAACTTGTGTAAACAATCAGAAAATAAGGTAAAAAAAAAAAAAAGAATTAAAAGTTATTGCTTCATGTAGTGAATGAAGCCAGACCAATTAGAATTCATACGAGTGAAAACTACGCGTTATACTTGTCCAAATAATTTATTTTAAGTATTTTTCTAGCAATTATTTTCTATTGTTTCTTAATGGATTTTTTCCACTTATTGAATATTCACAAATCTTTCCTACAACTTTCTAGTCTGATTCCTGATTTTAGATTTCCTGTGACTTTTCTTTCTTTATTCATGCACTGCTTCCCTTTGCCATTCAAACACGGATCTTCAACAGTTGGAGGTGAAAACCCAATGGCACAGGAAAATGTATTTCCTTTCCATAAGAACAATCTCCCAACAAAATTTTCAAATGCTTGACCCATGAGGAAGGTTGAGATTTACTAGTTTAACATGACATTTATGACAAACTTCGTTTATTATGAGAGTGGTTTACCGGTATTTTGGTTGAAGTGGAAGTAGTTGAAATTTTGAGAAGCATGTGGTTTACCAGTATTTTGGTTCACTACTATTGACGATCATTTTCATACAACCAGATAAAATAGATAAAGAAAATGTCATTTCTCCTCATTCCTCCATAAGTAGTCAAAGACAAAAAAGTTGGAGCAAGTCCAGTTCTCTTACACAATTGGGTGGCAACGGACAGAATGTGGAGCAAGTAACTGATATTTCAAGTTTCAGAATAAATCATCTTCATTGAATTAGTTTATTATTTAAAAAAGTCCATTAAAACCTTTTAACTGCAGACACAAAGAATTACATTAGAGCAAAGGATCAAGGCAGATAGTGCAGCCCTCTTAGAGGAATACATGCCCACCTCAAGTCATCTGTTCACAGCATACTAAAGAAAGAAGATTACAGCTTAAGGAACCCCAATCTAAAAATTTCACTACTTTTTAAATGAAAGATAACTAGCTGATCCTTTGATGTGTAAACCAACGCCCAATATACTCTTTGACTGGTTTACACTTGTATTAAAAATTATAAGAACCCCTGATCTCTCAAGGTGGTTACATGCCTTAAGCCAAGCTTTGGGTCCAGCTAACAATTGATCAAACAGTGTATTTAGTCCCTCTTTGTCATTTTCCAGTTTTAAACTTACCTTATCACAGAAGAAAAAGAAAAGAGGAAACATATAGAAAGAAGGATACTTCACTGAATCAGAAATTATTCATGGTTATTAAACTTTCCTTCTCCTTCAATGAAATTGTGAGCATGGCATGGATTGAATCTTTTCTACCAACAGAATTATAATGTATTAATGAACTGTTTTACTCTGCTTATATATATATATATATATTTGAAAAACAATCACAGGGGTGTTTTGATCATTTTACCTTGTCGTTATTTATATTTTTTTATGTAATCTTGTTCTACATGTCAAACTATGTCTATGGACTAAATTTCATGTAAAGGGGACATGTAGAATAAGAGATATAGATAATTAGAGTTTTCACTTAAAGTAGGGGCAATGTTGTAAATTGTACTTAACCCATTCAATCCTAAGCTATAAATAGAAGTTGGGGGACATGCAGGTCCCCCATCTCAATCTCTCTCTTCAACCTTCTTTCTTCTTACTTTTTTCATATATATATGTAAATGTCTTACTCTTAGTATGCACAAATCATTTCATACTTCCTTAGCGATCATTAATCATTCGGAGGATTCAAAAAAAAATTATGTTTTGAAGAACTCTAAGTGGAGGATATTATCAATTTGGATGGATTGATGCTGATGAGATTCATCTTGTAGTAGGACAGTTCCAATTTACAAAACTCCAAGTCCAAATGAAGTCCCCCATTTCTTCTTTCTTCTTCTAGAAGTCTTAATCTTGGGGAATCATTGATGACAATTTTTATTGTGAACATTGAAGGTTGAGAATTGAACCCAAGACCTCACATTAGAAGCCCCCTCAAGTGGCCATTAAGCCAACGGCCACATCATTGGTGAACATATCCTTAAGGGTATCAAAGCCTTCTTTGTTTTAAGGAGTATGGAGAAAGACTTACAGACTTAACCAATTAGTTTATGTAACTTCTTTTCTTGAAATAGAGCTCCACACAATAAAAAAAAGGTAAAAAAAAAATCTCCAATATATGAAAAAAGCTGAAAAAAAATCCCAAAGGTACTACGATATTCAAGAGGGTACACAGTAAGCCATGAGCTAAATCATTCAACCAAGAGAAGAGAAGAAGGGGCATCATTTCAAAAAAAAAAAAAAAAAAGAGACGAGAAGAAGGGAGAGAAAAACTACAAGTAGTGAGAAAATAGCATTCTTTGATGTACCTTTTTTTTTTTTTTTTTTTTTTTTTGTATAACGATAGATAATATGTGTGTGAAAGATAAGCAGGATGCACTAGAGGAATATAAAGAGGAGACCAAAAAACAACAAAAAAGGGCCAAGAGAAGCTACTTTCTTAGCTCAAGAGAGAGGGAGTCTTCAGCAACAAGATGTTGACAGCAAACCCCAGCACAAGCAACGGAGTCTCTCCAATGGTTGGCATCTCTCGAGATATGATGCCAAGAGACATTCAAGGAGGCTGAGAGATTGTCGACCTCAATGAAATAAGAAGGGAACTCCCCAAGTGGGGAAGATCGCCTAGAGGCTAAGCTGATGACCCATAATAGAGTCACCCTCCACCACCAGCTGACTTGGGAAAAAAAAATTCTAAAGAGCAATGGACCTAGAAAAAGGTATCTCAGCCCAACTTCATTGAATCCAAGTGCCAAAAAGGGGGGCAGAGTATGCCAAAAGAATCAACCCCACAAAGTCCTGAATGATCCCACCCACTGCCTACAGACCCAGGTTTACCCTTATAGCCACTTCAAAAAATGAGCTTCATCCACTTGATGTCAAGAGGGTTTCACACAGGGAACTCCACAGCTCTTCAAACAACAGAGACAGCCAAAGTCTCCATTCTCTCTAAGAACCAAACCTAGGAGGTGCACCAACTTGGGAATCTTGCTAACCCAAAAGAGGATGTATGTGCCAGTTTATTGGTCTCGTTGACACACTACTCTCTCACCTGGTTTCCTCAGAAATCTGCAACTCAAGAGAGTTGAAATTTTCTTTTGTCTTGAACTGTATGTTGTTGTGTCTTACTCTTATTTACATGAGATGCTTCTTAGTGGTCTCCTATTACAGAAGGGAATGGGAATGTCCTACATCTCTGGTTGAACAATGAGTAGGAACATGGTTCCAGCTTCATAGTTAAGAAGTTTTTTCAGGAAGTGGTATATTTGAGTCGTACTTGTGTTTCACATCAGTCATCAATAGTCCTTTTTTTTTTTTTTTGATAAAGATGTATTGTTAAAAGGCGAAAAATTACAAAGGAAGAGGGAGCAGAACCCTAACAACAAGATATTGAAGGGAAGCTCCCTGGTTGGCAAGCACATCTACTACCAAATTTGCAAATCTCGGAATGTGGGACCAAATACAAGAAAATAATAAGGTAACCTCTAAAATCTCCAGGAAGATTTCCCAATGCCTCCATGGCAGAAAGAAGTGCCCCGACACCAACCAATGACTACCTTGGAGTCCCCTTCAATGTAAATTGGGCCACTACATTTATCTTTGAACACCCGGAGCCCATTGAGAAGACCATATAGCTCTGCAAACGTTGAATCGGAGATACCTACTAGACCCGCATGAGAAATACACTGATTGCCAGATGGATCTGAAATCACACCTCTGAAAGCTGCGATCCTCGGATTGCCAAAAGAAGAGCCATCAAAATTCAATTTTAAGTACCCAACCTCCAGGGGCGCCCACTCCTTCATAACTTGAACCTTGTTCCCAAATGCATCCTTGCTAGGTTGCTACAATTTTCATGAATGGAGGTGCCCTTGAAAGAGCAGAAAGGTTTCTTCGTAAGGACCAGGTGGTAATTTGACCCGTCACTTTTTCTGCTACACTTGCCTCAGATTCAAATTTAGCCTCGAACCGCCTCCTATTACGTTCGTTCCAAAGCCCCCATGGCACAAAATTGGCACATGCTGAGAGCATCATTTTACCGAGCCCAGGGAGGGGATAGCCAGAGATTGACTAGCTGAAACATATCAAACGGGCATATATACATATTTGTAAACCCAACTTGCACAAGACAGAGGTCCACACCTTCCAAGAGAACTGGCACAATAGCAGGGTATGGCTGGTGGATTCTGCTTCAATGTTGCAAAAAGGACATAGTAAGTCTATAGAAGGGTGAACCCTTCTTCGAAGCACATCCGCTGTAAGGATCTTATTTTGGCAAGCACTCCACATGAAGAATTTTACCTTTGGAGGGGCACAAAGATGCCAAACAAAGTAGATATCATGCTCGTTCTGCGTTGAGTCCCAACCATTAATGTGTCGGTATGCAGATGAAACTGAGAATTTACCGTTTGTCAGGCCACCAAATTAGCTTATCTGCATTAGAAAGCCTCATTCTGACATGATTCAAAGAATCCAGTAAACAACTTGCTTCCATAGCCTCCATATCAGAAAGACCCCTTCGGGGGTGGAGGCTCAAACCACCCCCCTCGAAATCATCTGCCACTGTTATCTCCCTTTGAGTAGAAAGAAGGAAGAGACTAAAAGAGTTTCTCAAAGGTTCCTGCCCTGTCCACCAATCATCCCAGAATTTAAGAGACCTTCCGCTGCCCACAAAGAATCTACAAGCTGGGTAGAAATCCTGAAGAAGCAAATAAAGAGATCTCCATATTGAGGATAGCCCTCTTCGATTTCCCCCAGACATCCACAATGAAGAATTCCAGCCCAACTTGGTACGAACCATATCCTTCCAAAGGTTTGAGGAATTTGTGTTGAACTTCCATATCCACTTAAGGAGCAAAGCTTTGTTCATTTCTTTTGATTTCCGAATCCCTAGTCCACCTAATCTCTTAGGCAAACAAACTTCGTCCCATCTAACCAGGTGATATTTAAAGGAATCACTCGAACCTCTCCAAAGGAATCTTCTTTTCAATTTATCCATGGTTTTGCAAACCGAAGACGGGCAAGGCATAAAGGACAGCGCATAGTTTGGGATGCCAGCAATACATGACTTGAGGAGGATCAGTCTACCTGCTTTGCTGAGGAGTCACCCCTTCCAAGTTGCTAACCAAGCTTCAATTTTTTCAACCACCGGGTTCCATAAACTCTGTGAAATACGCTCATGAAAGATAGGGAGACCAAGATATTTTGCAGGAATAGTAGTAGAGCAACCAAATAAACTTGCCATCTATGCAAGATTCTCCTGGTCCACATTAAATCCTATGAAAGAGGTTTTCCCCAAATTAACTTTCTGCCCAGATGCTATTTCAAAAAGGCCCAATACTGTCTTTATCCTCCTTGCACTATGCATATCACCAACTCCAAAAATAATAGTATCGTCCGCGTACTGCAAAATCGGAATATTAAAAGCCTGGTGGGGGCTTGTTGGGGATAGCCATCCAAGATTGACTGCTGAATAGAACATAGCGGACAGGAATTCTGCTACTATGTTAAATAGGAGCGGGGAAAGAGGGTCCCCTTGTCGAATACCCCTGGTTCCTTTAAAGTATCCACATACCGAACCGTTGAGGATGAGGGAATAGGATGCTGAACCCACACAATTCCTGATCCAAAATTGCCATTTTTCTCCAAATCCCATTTTTTCCATTGTCTCATCAAGCAAGATCCAATTGACTCTATCAAAAGCTTTTTCAAGATCAAGCTTTAGGGCGATTCTTGGGTCCTGGTTACGCCTGAAGTGGTCCATAAGCTCATGCGCAGCCATTGTGGAGTCTAAAAATCTCTCTCCCCTTGAGGAAAGCGCCTTGACCTCTGTGGATGACGATGGGAAGCAATGTCTTTAAACGATGTGCTAAGATTCTCGCAATGATTGTATATGCACTCGTAACAAGACTGATGGGGCGAAAATCCTCAGGTTTCTCAACACTTGCTTTCTTTGAAACCAATGTGATAAATGACGCGCCAATGCTGCGGTATGTGATGCCATTTCTGAGGAAGTCGTGGATCATAGCACTTATACCTTCCTTAAGACGAGCCCAAAACTTTTTCAAAAAGTCCCCATTAAAACCATCTGGGCCCGGTGCCCTATCACTTTCCATTCCCAAGACGACCCGCTCAATTTCGGCCGAGGAAAAAGGAGATTCTATTGGTGTTGTTGTTGTTGTGGAGATGCGAGAAAAGCTAATGTGTGTAAGCTTCGACCTGCAGGTACACTCCTCCGAATATAACTCTGTAAAAAACTTAACCAGCTCGTTAGTAATTGAGATCCGACACGATGTTACCTCATTATTAATGCATAATGAGGTAATTCGATTGGATCTCCCTTTTGCCGAGGCGACGGTATGGAAAAATTTGGTATTTGCATCTCCTTCTTTTAGCCATTTAAATCTGGCTCTTTGCTTCCATCGAACCTTCTCTTGGTGCAAGATAGTATTGAGCTTATGTTTAGAGAGACTCGAAGCAAAAATTCATCGGAAGTTAAGTACCTTTGCTCCTCCACCAAGTCCAAAGCCGCAATCTGAGAGATGAGGGAAGCCTTCTCAGCAACCAAAGAGGTATGACGACTAGTGGCCCACTCCTTAATTTTTCCTTTGATGAAGCGCAGCTTTAAGGGGAATGCCCACTCCCTTCTACCAAGACTCGAACCCGCATCCCACCAACCATCAATAAGAGACTCAAAGTTTTCCTCCATTAACCAAGAGTTTTCAAAACGGAAAGGCGAGGGCCCCTATTTTTCAAAAACTGATGTCAACAAGATAGGCCAATGATCTGAGCCTACCTTATTCAGAACTCTCCCAGTAACATTTCCAAACATCTACAGCCAGTTGTTACAGGCCAAGAACCGGTCCAATTTTGATAATATGGGTTGTTGCTGACCGTTTGTCCATGTGTAATTCTTCCCGGATAAGGGAATCTCATCCAATCCATTCCCCCCAATGAAATCTGAGAAGCCTCGCATAAAAGCTGTAATGCAAACAGTCAGGGGGCTCTTCTCATGACAGTATCTGATAGCATTGAAATCCCCTGCGAGGAGCCACGAGAGATTCCAATTCTCCAGAAGCGAACTGAGCTCTTCCCAGAATAGGCTACGATCCTTGTAACTGGTTGGACCGTATACTCCACTCACACACCAAATTCTGTCAATGGATAGATCTCTAAACTGTATACCCAAGAGAAGCGACCCTCCATGATATTAATAGAGTCAAACTTTGCCGTGTCCCACGCAACAAAAATACCTCCGGAGTGGCCAATAGCATTCACTGTTGCCCACTTAATTGAGGGGCACGACCAAAGTTCTTTGGCAATAGCATTTGTCATCTCTTGTCACTTTGTTTCTTGGAATATGACTATTGAAAGTTTGAATTGAGAAAGAAAACTTGATATCGTGCCACGCTTTCGGGCAGCACCAATCCCTCTGACATTCCAAGACAGCAAGATCATTTGCTACCTCGGCCATGGAATCCCAACGCCGAAATGTCCCCACTCAGCTGTCCTTGATACATCACGCCCATTAGGCGTGCCAATTCCATCATATTTTGCCATGTCTCTTCGTCATATTTTTGACTCTCCATCTGGAGTTCCTTCGCAATACGCTCAGATTTGTCAGTGGGAGGAGTCGTATCCATATTCTTCCTTACAGCAAGGCTAGTAGATTCTCTCTGTGGTAAATTAGTTTCCAGATGTCCTCTTCTTCTTTGTAATGTAGTCTGAATAGGGGGAGAGATTGGATGCATACTAGGGAGTTTTCCTTGATCTGGGTAGTCTGCCTGGTCATTCTCCATTTGAGTGCTCGGTAATTCTGTGGAGTTCGTCGACCTTCCTGTTCTCTGAGGGTCGGAGTCTTGCTCGGCAGGAATTGGAAGAAGACTTAGCTCCTGGCATATGCTCAGTCCATTCCCCGAAAAATTCAGAGTTTGGGGGAACAACGAATTCGTTTCCATGCTGGCTCTCTGCTGATTCTGAGCTTGAGGTGTCAGACCCCGATGTGCTTGCTGGGTCCTCGAGCTGATGAGCACATGAGGTGCTTGGCTCGAGGTTCAGATTAAACTTCTCTTTTTGTCTTTCTGTAATCTCGGGATGATCAGTGGGGGGATATTCCTATATGGTAGTCTTGGGCTGGGATGAAAAGAAAGAAGCGGAAATAGGGGAGAGGGTGTTATTGGGAGTTGAAAAAGCTGAAAAACCAATAATTTACGAGAAACGAGAAGAGTCAGATTTGGAGAACTACGATGTGTGGGTGGGGTTTGACTCATACTCTTTTTGACCGTTGGAGTTTAAATTTGAAATCGTGGCTGATTTGATTTCCGAAACGGGCCCATTTACAGGGATACGCCGACACTTTATTTTTGAATTTTGGAGATTTAACATTTGGGTGGACTCGATTTCCGAGACTGTATCTGTACTCGGGACACACACTTCCCTATTTCGACTTGAATTTTGAAATAAAGTGTAGAGGGATCGAGTGCACTGCACATTGGGGTCCGTGAGTGACATGTTAGGGACTGTGAGGGATAATACGGAAGGGAGCTCTGACACGCTACCCTCTTTAGTTTTTTGGGGTTCCGAGGTTGGTTTGAAAACCTCTGCTACAAAGCCCACTTTTCCAACCTTAGAGTCCGAGATAAATTTAAAATTATCTGACAGGTGTACCTCATTATCCGGGGGCGAGGTGCTTTTCGAGAAACTCCCCTCTGAGTGCGTAATCGAGTTTTTGTGTGAGTCGAGACTCGGGAGTGACGTTGACTCACCTGAAGTGGAGAACCTCAATTGGGTGCACGCTGAATTAACTCGTCCCGGAGTCACGCTAGCTGGAGTCCCTGGAGTATTGCTTCTCTTTCACGTCCAGTGACATTCCAACGGTCGCAGCACACAGAGCTCCCCGAAAGACACCTCCATCCATACAAAGTCTTCACCGAAGCTCAATTTTTGGTAGCACGCCTCTCTCCATCGGCAGTTGGGGTCTACGAAAGCCATCGCAAAATCAGCCATCGCAACATCAAGTTTTGAGCCTTCCGACATGGTGTCCGACCATTGTATAATCTTTCCGAAGGTGGTAAAGATTTTATTGAGTACCTCCTCCGTCCACAGTTCGATTGGCAGTCCACGAATCGAAACCCATTGGCAAAGAGGCTGTCCTACCGGAGTTGCTTCCCATTCCGCCGTAAATAGTTCCTCTTCTTGTAGCCACTTCTTATTTTCCAAAATTTCTTTTGTCTCCTCTCTCGATTTCGTAGTAACCAGCCACTTCCCGAGTCCCATCCATGCAGTTTTGGGTTGAAACGAGAAGAACTCGCCGAACCAGAGAGTAAGTCTGATGCTATTCCATCTCGCCGAGGGGGATTCCACGATGAGGCTGGTGCTGAGTTTCTGTTTCCCATTTTTGAAAATTTCCGGGGGCAGATTTATGATTGGGAGTTGGCCAGGAGTTTGGGGGATTTTCTGGTGGGGGCTTGAGGGTGATATTGGGAAAGGGGGTTTAGGGTTTTGGTTGTTCGAGATGAACATTGAAAGGGGGGGGGGGGGATGACGAAGATCTTTCCTAATGGTTTTTTTCTTTTCTCGTCGCGGAAACCTCAGCAAATTTCTCACAAATTTCTCACCGATAGCTAGGATCGATCTTCGCAACTCTTTCCAACAGTGATAATCTCTGAGAGTTTCCGGTAAGTACACGCGCACCATGACTGTTTGTCCTCTCCTCTGGATTATTTTTAGTTCTCTGATAACCTTTTTCCGGAATACGGAGATGGTAAAGGAAATTTCACCGATGCGGATTTCGCAAAACCTCAGAGCATTTCTGGAATCTCCTTCTTCAAAACAGCGGGCAAAGTCCGAGTTTGAGATAGGGGGGGTAGAGATATAAGATCTTCTTTGCCCATTCCTTATCGTTACACGTATTACCTTTACATTTCGTCCCTGCGTTAGGTACAACGAGATTTCAATGTCGTCGTGCACCCACAATGTGTCTCCCCTTCTGATGCCTCGGTCCTCTTGTCTCTGGCGAGTCTCAGCATCTGACATTTCCACTTCTTCAGTTAAGCCAAGGGGGGAGGATTTTGTATCTTCTTTCCTCCCTTCTGTTGTCGAGGAGAGAATCGCCGGAGACCTATCCTCGAACGCCGACGATGCCTTCTCACGTTCCTTCGGGCGTCGCCTCATCGTTCCTCTCCAAACTATACACTTCCTTGGTAGCGGCTTTGGTGATTGATCCCTTGACCTGAAACGATTCTGAGAGAGGAGATTGCTGTGAAGATGGGAAGAAGCCCTAGAAAGAAGGTGAAGAATAATGGTGATTACTGGAATCTCAGACCCGTAGGGCACGATGCTAGAGATGGACCAGATTTGTCAGTTGAGGAACGACTAACAAAAGAAACCACTGGGTTTTATATGAACCGGACCTTGCTTCACGGATACTAGTTTCCGACCGCCCTAGAAAGAGGTTTTCTCCAGTCATCAATAGTCCTCTACAATGACTTACCGTTCTTTTTTCACAGGGTACCTTTGGTATTACTCTTATTTCGCCATTCTCTTTGTGTTAAACTGAGTTTTCTGTAAGTTTTCACAAGGCGACACTCAAAACGAACCATGCAGCAGCAAAAACGAAAGAAGAAAAGCCTCTCCTCATGAGAGCTTGATGATGGCAGAACATAGAACTACATCATAAGAACTAAGGAAGAACATAAACGAAAATTTCCTATTGCATTCTCACAACTTCTCAAGCAGCAAGACCTCGGTCATGACCATAAAGTCCAAAAAATTAAAAAAGGAACTAAAAAAACAACGAATTGAAGGTCCAAATCATGAAGTAAGGGAATACGAACTTCGCAATAAATCCACTCGCTATGGAAAAAAAAACATCATTTAATGCTAGGACTAAAAGAAACTAAAAAATGGAAAAAATATATACCTCAGCATCAGATTAGAGTGCAAAAAAAATGTATAACAAAATTAAAGTGAGATGAGAAGGTCAGAGCAACGCACCAATCCATTAACCCAACTTCATCTTCGTATAAGGCTATACTACGGCTAAATAATATGAGAAAGAAGAGAACAGGTAGGGAAACCCTCTTGGCCGTCGCCGTCTCGGATCACTCCGCTGAAACAGCGAGATGAGCTAGCTGAGCGCCACAGATCGGCAAAATGGGAAATAAAAAAACATAAAAAGAGCGAACTTCGGGAAATAAGACCTAACGATCTGTCAAGGCTGGCATCAGCCATCAGGGGCCCGATTCCTGCTGGGTCTACGTGTATAAGCGGCCCATAAAGCCTACAAGGTTCCGGCATGGCGTAGGATTGAGCCGAGCCATGCTCAAAACTATGTTAAGTTTGGGTTGATCTGAATATTTCTAAAACTCAAACTCGCGCTTGAACCACCGAACTTATATAAAAATTAAACTGAGCCGAGCTCAAACGACTCACGCGCTTGTTTGGCTTGGTACCACCCCTTCCAATAGAGAAATAAAGTTTTTACTAATTAAATATTAAATTTATGAATTATTTATTTTTAATATTATAAAAGCATAAAAACCCTAGCATTCTATCCCAAGTGGTAGTCCAATTTTAGTTTTTCTCCTTTTTATAAATTAAAATAAGTAAAATAAGGAGAATTCATAAATTATAGATAAATAAGGATTTACTTCCATAAATTTCTTGCACCTTCACCAGGGTGATCCTTTTTATCGAAAAAATAGAAGAGGGGCATGATAATGAAGACTGAATTTTAGGGAATCTACTGCGCCTTCCTCTTTTGTTTGTTTGATTATTTTTTTTGAAAAATTAATTTTTATTAACTACGACTTAATTGAAAAACACTTAATTACAGATAAAAAATTATATAATTATAACTTTGATGTCATTTTATAAGTTTTAAAACTTTATTATAATTAATTTTATTACATATTAGCAGCTTTATTTACTTATTTATTTATGATTTAGTTTACTAAATAAAACAAAAATAGATAAGTATTAGGCTTATGTACATATGATAATATAATTTCTAATATATTTTTTATGATTTTATAAATCGATAAAAAATTATATTATTATCCCATTTACTTATTTTATTATCTATTCTACTGTATTAAAAAGAATAAATAAATATTATATAAAATAAATTTTAATATACTAATAATATTATTTGCAGATATATTGAATATAAATGGTAAAATTAATAGAATAATTTATTTCATTCCTTAATAATATGGATGATGGTATAACATATACCCATTCTTATTTCTACCTATATATCAATATATCGGGTTAGGGTTTAGGGTTTAAGAACTAACAGACTGAATCCGAATCCGAATCGAGATCCGATTGACATATTGCAACTAGGTTTGGGACACCATTGGACTTCAGGTCTAGTTTGAGCCCAGTCTAATTCTTAGTAGTGGGCTGTCAGCGGCAAACAACTCCAGTATGGGCTCTGGCATAGCGCTGGTCCGTGGTGAACGAGCCAGTTTCATTGACCTGCCAGAGTCTCCGAGGCATTTCGTCGAGTTAGCTGCTATCCACCAGGGAAAATGGTGGAAAGGTTTTTCTCAACGCAGCAGATAAGTCCGCGTGACGTCAAAAACGATCAGTTCATCCTCATCTCCGGCCCTCCATCCTGGTAAGCTTCCTCAATATCTTCCTTTTGGATGTCTTCGTCTTTGTTGGGGTGCTTGTTCTTGGTTAATCTCTCTTTGCTGTCTGTGTTAGTGGCAAGACGTCGCTTCTTTTCCAGTTTGCTATTAATTCTGTTCAGGAATGCGAAACCGGTAATGTCGTCTTTATATGCAACAGAGGGAGACTGCAGTTGAATCCCCCTTGTCTATCTCAGGCACGTCTCTCTCTTTCTTATTCATGTTTACTGGGGTACTGTTATCATGTCTCAGATACTTCCTTATTTTTTAAATTTCAGGGTATTGATCCAAGGTCCGATGTCTTTCAAAGGATACAGATGAAGTGAGCAAACTCCCATATTATTTATTTGCCGATTTGTCCTTCGACTGCATGTGCATTTGCATTCATTTTGGTTTTCAGTAAGAATACTGTCTCCAGTACTTTTTCTTCATGGCAGGTGCCTTGAGTTGTTGGATTTGATCTTCGGCCAGCTCTGTAGGGCACCTATCGAATATTGGGATTGTCTCAAAGCTGCAACTCATCGTTGCAGCTGACTGAGTGTATATTGGTCTCGTAGTCCTTCAGTATCCTAATCTCCCATTTTGATTGTTCTATTTCGTTTCTTGGGTTCTAAATTTGAATCATTTATAATTTCCATAGAATGATGTCTTCTGTTTGTAGTACATAGTTGTAGTCTTGTATACAGATTCGAATACCCATCTCCATGCTACCATATTACTGTGATAATCATCCTTCAAGCAACAAAAGAAGCATCTTAAAATTCCATCAAGCATGTTCTAATCAACTGTTTTGCCTTGGTTCATAGATATCTCGAGGATGATGAAGGGATTAAGAAGTACTTTGCAGCGTTTCATTTGCATGGTACATATCCTTTGGCGGTCATAATTGATGATTTTGGTGATTACTTTCAGGAAAAGTAATGCTCTAGCTCTGTTTTTCCTTATTTATGATAGATAATTCTACCATAGATTTTGAGCTGAATCATGGGATGCATATCTTGTTGTATAAATGTTATGTGAATATTAATCCAAAGTAGCGATCAAGGCACAAGACTTGTTCTCCAGTTTACCATCAGAATGTCAAAACTCGTATCTATTTCATGATTCCTGTCTACTCCGAACTTAATAGAGTTTTGGATCAGATAAAGAGTTCTGATGTCCAAACACAAAGAAGTCTATACTTTAGTGCTTCCATCAATTCAAGGCTTTTCTTCAAAAGGGATTTCCAGTGCCATTTTCTTCGTGCAGGAATTGTCAAGAGAGGTTTGGAAATGCAAGAGGCAGAGACTTAGCCATGGTCAGAGTTTTGGCACTGTGTCAGGATGCCATAAACCATGCAAAGTAAACTTCTAGACAGTTGACAGTTTTATTAGATTTTGGTGGCAAGCTCTTCCCTTAGACTCTCTCTGTTTTGGCAGTGAAAAATTTCCAACTCGATGGCCGATGACGCTCATACTGTCTGATACACACCATGGAGAGATTCCCAGATTTTTGTTCATTTATAAGAGATGGATCAACAGCATATTTACTATTAAAGGTATGCATGAGTCTGGCCTGTGAGAACATTTGACATGAACATTAAGCATTTTGTTTCTTAAACATTATACTTAATCTGAATGAATTTATTGACACTAGAATCTTTCTGGAACCAAAATTTTAAATTCATATCAGGACTGGACTGAACCCCAATGTGATTATACTTTCTGAAGGTGATGGGTCTGGGTCATATCTTTTGAAGAGTAGTTCCTCAGCTTTTGCTTCAAGAAAAATCGCCAAATACTCCACTGCTCTACAGTACCTTGTGCTAGACGGTTTGACAGAAGATTTGAATTGATTTTTTTTTTCCTGGTCTCCCTAAGGCCGAATGGATGTTCTTCAGAACTGTAGATCTCCATGGCTAAGTATTTTGTTAAAAGTTGGCTACTCAACATTGCATTAGATTAACCGTAGTTCATTTTGTGGCTGTCTTGTCAAGCTTGCCTTCAGGGCTCAGCCCTTCCATGAAGAAAACCAGGTTTATGTAGCAGATAACATGTAATCTGGAAGAGAGACCCATGTCATAAAAGAGGTATAGGCTTTAATGTATTATACCTAATAGTCACCTTGTAACTTCCCAAATGTGACTACTTTTAATTTATTTAATTTTCTTAATGCTATCCAAATTGAGACTGGTTCAATCTTAAAAGTTTTTGGGATTTGATGGATGATGCCATGTACATATCATGCAAGCGGAGAGGAGCAATTGGCCGGTTTGATATAGGATTTTCTCGATATTTATATTTAAAAAAATTATAAATTATAAATTATGTTTTGTATTAGATTAGTCTATGTCTATTATACTTTCTAGTATATATATAATATATATAAGGGAGTTATTGAAGGGTATACTTGATATTTATACTCCTATCGTGCGCACCCACTACGATACGTTCGACGGGGACAACTTGTACATGATTAAGAGATGAATTTGCTAAAATAACAAGTGGGTCTTTGAAACCCATTAGACCCATTAATGACTTTGTTTTAGAGGCTCTCATTTAAAAAAAAAAAAAATTATTTCAGTGTATCTCAACCTTGTGACTACCCCCTATGGTTAGTCCAAAACACGGATTTGGAGCAACAAATCTCAAGAGATTAGATACTGTGAAGGGGTCTAACTTACATCAAAAGAGTTTGCTAAAGCAAGAAAACTACTATAACAGACCCAACATGTCCCTCAGTTCAGGATAGAAAATGCCATGATGGATATGTAAATTGTAAGGCTCCTTGTCTCTATCTCTATGTCTAGTCTTTCATGAAAGGTGCAACAACTATTCGGGATTTAGGGTTTAGGGTTTAAAATTACGAGGCCATTTAGATGTCTAGAGAGGGTCTTAATGTGACAGAGGTTGATGAATGAATGACCCTAATTGTCGTCTCAAAACACCTCAAACCCTTGCAAAAACTGAAAACCCTATTTTACCTTGCACGACAAAAATTATCTCATCTTACAATAATGTTGGAGAGGGCAGTTTGCCAACCTCATCGAATGGAAACAAATGAAAGAAGGGCAGAGTTGTTGCCGGACTTGGAAGAGGAAGAGGAAGAGGAAGAGGGAAGGGCGAAGGGCTACTTGGACCTACTAGAAGGCTCTTATATTTTTATTAATTTACTTACAAAAAAATTTAAATAAATATTTTGGCTTTAAGCTGTAACTGAAAATTACTCTAAATAGTATAAAATTTAATAAAAAATATATATTTAAAAGTAATTGTTAAATACAAAGAGAAGGAGTACTTTATTGCAAATACTTGATAAGGAAGGAGTAAGGAACAAACGTGCTGTAAATTTAATGTGAGCCCCCGCAAGGCATTTTAGGCACAGAATCCGCTCCCGGTCATTTACTCAAAACTCCATGGACATTTCCGTAAATTGAAGGCCTTCCTCTTTGAGTCCCAAGATCGTAAATGAATGCAACTCCCTGCCCATTTCCGTTTCCCGGTAAAAATAAAAACAACAAAAAAATGATTTTTTTTTTTTTTTTTTTTCTGAGAAAAAAAGGTACAGGGTGGTGGCTGTCTTCCCGCCATAAACCCACCACGCCAAAACCACTCAGAACTCAGAAAGACAGAAAACTTGGCTGCAGGAAAAAAAAATGCCGAAATTTCATTAATTTTCTTCACATTTAATTAATTATTAATTTTATTTTGTTCAGTTCTTCGGCTATAAATACCAGAGGTTCGTTAGGGTTTGAGTCCGCTCCCTCCCTCTGTCTCTCTTCCACTCAGTACTACTCTACCAGTAAAGAAATAAAAAGAATTAAAGCAAGCTTCACTAGCGAATTCTAGAGAGTGAAAGCTCCGACGATGGTGAAAGAATTCGTGATGCCGGAGGGTCGGCCGGCGTGGCTTCGGGGCCTCATGACGGAGACGTTCTTCGTGCCATGTGGGACCCACGACTCCGCCCGGAAGAACGAGAAGAACATCTTCTGCTTGTGCTGTTGCAGGAGCATTTGCTCCAATTGTCTTCCTTCTCACCGCTCCCACCCCCTCTTGCAGGTACTGTGTTAAGGTTTCCTCGACTTCAATTCTCCTCCGTGCCCGAATTCTTGTCTTCTTCTCAACGACGCTTCCTCGGTGCAGAATTCGGCTGAGTTTCGTCTCTCCTCGGCTGGTTTGATCAGTGCTTTAGTACTGGGTGTTTCTGAAATCCCATTTTGTGGCGTTTCTGTTCTTGTTTTGCTTGAATTAATTCGTTTCCATTGCACTTATGATTTTTTCTCCTGTCTTTTCAGTGTAAATAGTACCTATTTGTTTAATTTCGATCATCATTTCGATTATTAAATTCCTGTCTTCAACAGACGCTCCTGAGTCGCATTCACAGCAGCTCTTCTTTCTAGATTTTCAAGCTCTGTGCCTTAGATCATTTCATTTTTTGCGAAACAAGTTTTAATTTACTGTTTCTTCTGAAGCATCTCATGCCAACCTTTCCAATATTCTCGGGTCCTCTTTCTTCTTCTGCTTGGCCGAAGATTTTCCATGGGAGCGCCTTGGATTTTCAGTCGTGATTAATTAAGTAAATTTTCTAATACCTTCTTTTCCTAATTTACCGTCGTAGATTGGGGACGCCGGATTGTTGTTGCCCCCTTTTCCAGCCGAATTCTCGCCTGAGTCGCTTCTCTCTACTCTCTTTTTCTTTTCCTTTTTTTTGCCGAAGAATTCAAAATTTCCGCGTTTCACGATTTTCATCGTTTTTTCTTTATTTTTCCTAAATTCCCGTTGATATTTTAGAATTTGAGTTTCTGGCGATGACTTCTCTCACTCTACAATTTTCCTGGAATGAAATTTTTATTTTGTCGTTATCCGAAATGAAGAAATTTCATTTCCAGAAATACAATTCCCATTTCCCACATTTTCCACCCATTTTCCCAAAAATTTCCCATCCGGTGACGATTCCTTTTCGAAATGGCAAGTCGGCGTTTCGCCGCCTTCGTGCAAGGGTCAAAACCGTCATTTTGACCTTCCGAGTTGCCTTGAACTAAGCGCACACACACAAACCCACTGAAAAAAAAAAACTAATTAATTACTGACTCATACACCAATTATTCGGTGCATGCACGTCAGACGCCTCGATATACACCGTGTGCCCTCGGTGTATACTTCGAAACTGATTAGCGATATCTCTTCGAATTAATCGCGGAGCTAGTTGGGATTAAGGGTGGATGACAGCTATAAGTGTCAGGGGGGTGGACCCGGCACATGTGGTGGCCCAAGGGATGGGGTTTGCGTCAGGGCAGTTACACTATCTTACTCAGCTAATCATTGCTTACAACCCATAATTAGTCAACGTTGGACCTGCAAGATGCCTTTGACCGGCAGAGGACGTCAGAGTCTGACGTGCCAGATGTTTTCAGTGGGCCCCTGCCCCACCTCCGCGAGGCACCATGACTTGCGGTCTTAATTATCGTAATCTCTATTTTTTAAACAGGTGAGGAGATACGTGTACCATGACGTGGCAAGGTTGGATGATCTGGAGAAGCTGATTGACTGCTCTTACGTCCAGGTATGTAATTGCTACGTATATGTATGGCTAAATGTATCATCATGTAATGGTGAATGAAATGTGATATTTACACAATTGGGTTTGAGTATGGCAATGCAGCCATACACGATCAACAACGCGAAGGTGGTGTTTTTGAACCAGAGGCCGCAGACGCGGCCATGTAAAGGGTCGGGGAACACCTGCCAGAGCTGCGAGAGGATGCTGCAGGAGCCATATCACTACTGCTCTCTCTCCTGCAAGGTGATGACCGGAGCTTTTTTATCTTCTTTTGATGGTGATGATGTCGAACATGTTATAATTTTGTTTAAAAGGTGATGCAGGTGGAGGGAGTCGTGGATCACGGAGGCAACCTGTCGAGCATTCTGTACAGGACGGACGACGAGCCGGAGTTCGCGTTCTCGCAGTTCGAGGGGCTGCGGATGGACGGGACGGACGTGGAGGAGGATGAGGAGACGACGCCCAGCTCCGTCTTGGAGGGTTCGTTGCAGTACATGAGAGACTCCTCCTGCTCCAGCACCAGCAGCAACACCAGGGTGGGAGGTAATCTGGGAGTCTCTGAGGATTCCGAGGTGGTCAAGAAGAAGAACAACAACGGGCTCCTCCCCAAGATTATGATGTCTCTGAGCAGGCGCAAAGGTGCCCCTCACAGGTCTCCTCTTTGTTAAAACAACAGAGAGATCAAGGTCAGACAAACAGGAGTACAGGAGTTGCCATTATTCTGATTAATATCGAGATAGTCTTATTAAACTAAGTAATATTAATAGCTGTTGTTGTTATTAATAGTTCACCATAACTTTTTTTTTTCTTTTTCCTTTTTTCTTTTTTTTTGTTTTGTTAGGGAGACAGGCCCGGAAGAGTACTGACTGTTCTGTGGGCTGTTCATGGTTGGAGGAAGGGGAAGGGGCTGCAGTGTCCATTACTAACCCGGTGGCCACCACCTTTCGGCCACCAATTTTGTAATCTCTTGTAATGGAATGCGCATTATATATATATATATATATAATATTATGAATTTTATGAAGCTGTTCACCATTTTCATGGCCTTATTCTCAACCATTGTCTTCTTTAGCGAGAGATAAGGAAGGAGGACATGCATGTGATTAGATCCGTAGTAATATCGTGGAAACAAAGTACAGAGGAGAAGACGGCCGTGCCAACCCGTGACGGAGGGGAGGTGGGCATGTCTACGGCGACCGCACGCAAGGCCGGCAGTGGGTCAGGCGATTGTACTGGAACGAAGCAGGTTTTCTGCAAATCCTGAAACTGGCAAAAAGAAAAAAAGAAGGAAAGAAGAAGGTTTTTTTTTTTTTTTTTGGCGCCTTCTTCGATCGAATCGAACTGGTTTCGAAATAAAGGGGTGTTTGTTGCAGCTGGAGAGGATTATTTGTGGGTTGACAGGGGAAGGACAAGAGGGCTCCGAATTCCGAAGAGCTTCTCAGTTTTGTCTCCGCGAGGCCGAATATGCAGCGATTGCTTCTCGAGATGACAAAAGGATTCGTGACGACGACGCCGTCAGTCCTCGTCCGAGCTTGGAACCCGCTGCGTGCCCACGCGGCGCACTTTAGTACGCCTCTTGAATGGAAAATAACGGCGTTTCTGTCTTTCGTTGTCCGTACTTTTCTTCATTATTTTAATTTTCAAAATAAAATAAAATAAAAATACAATAATACTCATACAACCTAGGGTTTAACGAGCAAGGTTTCGTGTATCCCCGATACGTTTCCGATATCGCCCGCTACACTTCCAATTCAGTATTCTTTTCTTGTTTTTCTTCCTTCATTAAACTTCCTCAAACAAGATTGAATACAATCTCGATTAATCCAGTAAAATTTTCATCATCATAGGGATTACAGATTTAGAGACCTTCACAGAAGACGAAGATGAGGCAGTGAAAACTGCAGCGGGGAGCGGCCACTCCGTCGTCTCCGTTTCTTCTTCAAGAGGAAGGCACGTAAGAACGACGACCACATGCAGTGAAACGGAACGACACGTGAGGGCGAGCTGATGGAGGCTCGCGTGGGTTTGTTATGGGCGCTGCCCATGCAGCAGGAAGAAGAGAGAGGTTGCAGCCTCGCCATTCAAGGCGTGAACAAGTTCGAGGAAGGGGAGAAGTGGGGGCTGGTCGATTCCATTATTTATACGCTGTAGGCGTCATGTCACCTGAAAAAGGAAGTCGTTTCTCCAGTCTTCTTCCTCCTTTTGGAGGCAGCGGGCAATGACATTCACCTTGAAATTCACAGTCATGGGCGGCAGCGGCAGCAGCAGCAGCAGGCAGCACCGCAGGAGACGACGCGGATCAGCATTGGGCGTGAAAGGGGAGCCATGTGGGTATTCTTCTCTCATTGGACCAAACGCAAACACCTTGACGGCATAGCCGTGGCCGACTCGCCGGCGTCGTCGAGTCGTGCAGTGAAGCTGCACCGGGACCACCCTATTTACACTTTTGGAAATCGAACTCATAATTGGAGTGTGATTATTCCGCCATTATAGATACTTCTTCTTTTCTTTTCTGCTCTCCTGCTGCTGTTGTTTTATTAATATTTCACCTGTCACGCAGCCAGCACGTAAATCGAATTCACTGCAGAGTCATATGTGTAGGATTGAACTAATTAAATCCTCGATTACAGATGCTGAGTCACTAGAGCTGATTTGGGATTATTTTTTTCCTGTTTTAGTAATCTTGGGTAGGTACTTCTGTCGAGATCGAGGGGAAGAACACCGAGTCACCGACCATGAGAAGTACGGACTACGGCCTTTTCTGGGCGACGAAAAACTGAAAAAATTACAGTATCTGCTCTGCTCGACAAAATTTGATAAAACCCAGATAGTTCTTATTCTTTAGACCATAATCTATATTACAGAACTGATCTCTGATGATGCTTGACTGGGATTGTCTGGCGATTTTCTGGAGTTCTCTGTTTTTCTCTTTCTCTTTCTTGCAGAATTCAAAGTTCACGCCTGCTTTACAGCTAAAGGTCTCCGTACGGTCTCCATGACGTTCCCCACTCATCAGAATCTGATATTTTCATGGGTAAATTATAAAGAAAATCATTCGTCTGAGACGATTTCCATGACTGTAAATAACGTTTTCAGCCCGAGGAAGAAGATGAGAGCGACGCACTCAAAGTGTTTGTGAAAATGATTGAGAGAAGCCTTGCAGCTTCATCAACAAATGATTCGTTCCTTTTTGATCGAAACCCATCTCTATTTCTCTGCAGTTTCTCCACCTACCCTAGTTCATGCACTGTTCCTGATGGAGAAAGACACCAAACATGGAAGGTGAGGCTCTTGAGGCTCTCACAGGGAAAAAACAAGCATATCATTAATGGCAGTATCTAACTGAGATGACAGAGAAAATCCAAAGGGTTCTGGTTTCAAGGGATTCGAGTAATTTCTGCAAGAGGGGATTGGGAGAAGTCCCTATCTGTGTAGAGAATTGAGCTATCAGCTGAGAGTTCCCACTGGGTTTCTTTAAATTTTTTTTTTTTTCTCTCTGTAACAACTACCCATGATGTCTTTATAAGCCTACACATTTCTAGCTTTCTCTAGGGAGTTGTGGGAGAGAGTGAATGTGAGGATTTAACTTGTTTTGTTCTTCGTTTTGACTTAAAACCCTAGTTCCTTTATGTTTGTTTTCAAACCTAAATCCTAGTTTCTTCTTTTCTCTCTCTTTTGTAAAAAAAAACCCTGGTTGCAGTGTTTGTTGGTTGGTTGAATCAATTCACAAGCATTTTGATTAGCCTGATGATTTCAGCTAAATTTTTTCTTCTCATTAAAGAATCCCCAACATCTTGACTAATGCCTGAGAAAAAGAAAATTTTGGTTATGCTGCCTAGTATAAGCTTGGTTGGTACTGACTGCACAGGACCTGAATCAAATTTCTGAATCCCTACCCTCTGGAAGACTAAATGAATGAAGGGTATTCAGATCAAGTTGAATAACCCCCTTGGATTGAAATATCCATGGCCACAAAGAATGCAGGGCTTCCTCTTCAGCTCCAGCTCTGCTCTCCACTCACCACTCACCACTCACCACTCACCACTCTTATCTTCCTGATAGGAAGCCATTCACAGTCTGATCCATATGAAAGAAAGGAAGCCATGGCAGCTTTCCACGTGCCTCAACACCCTCATTCACTCCCTTTGGCGGCTACCTGTTCCCTCTCTTCCTCTTTTTGACCACTGAGAGAACTCTTCTTGTTGTATTATTGAAGCAACAGATGCTTCTCTCTCCTGTCGACCTTTGAAGATACATTTATTTATGTGGGCATCATGAAAGAGACAGGCGTTTTTAGGGTTTTTTGGGTTGGGGAAGATGGCCAGTATCTCCACCTCAGTTTCAACTGGATCTCAATAAATAGACATTTTTGTCACTCCCTGTGTCTTCTTCCATACACAAGACAGGACACTTCCTTGGGCTATTCAGGTCTCCATCTTTGTCCCTTCCTTTGACCACTCCCTGCCCTTTTCTCTCCCCAGGGGGGCCATTTGGGTCACACTCATTTTCTCCCAAATTTACCTCTTTTTTGCCCTTCATTACACTTCTTCACTATGGCTTGTCACCCAAGGTTTATAGTATTAACGAATAATTGACACATTAGTGTAAGTGCCTTATGAGGAGTGAATTGATATGTCCACCTAAACATCACAAATTTTCGCCATCTCGAAATGTTTAAAATTTTGAAGCATCAACCCTAAACACAAACGGCGGAACAAAGTTTTACGGTATTATATTTCTTATTTTTTGCTTTTAAAAGAAATTTATTTGGTGAAATTATAATGTTTTTCGCCATATCGATACTTAAAAACGTAATTTAGTAATTTAATTTTACCGTCGGAGACTATATACTCGAGTAAACAATGACATTATGTTCCGAAAAACCGAAACATCCACTCTTGTTACACATAATTTAAGGAACAAAAGTTTTGTGAGTAGTGTTCATAGAGTTAAATGTTTATTTGGTTTATTTGTTTATTTGTTTTTGCTTTTAATTGAAAAATATTTGGTAGGCTTGAGAGAGGGTAAGTTGATAATTTGACTTTGGGACTGAGGTTTCCCATGTGGTGGGGGGTTGTAGGTTATCATTTTGTGGACTGTAGTTGAAGAGTCATAGGTTTCCATTTTGGAAGAATTGGCAATGGCAAGCCTTCCCACTAAAGCAAAGACAGCTTTTGTCTATATTTGGTTTTTGAGTTTGGACATGGCCTTGTAAGGGGAAAGCTCATGCAAAAGGGAAACAATTAAGTACCCTAATACAAGCATTTTTCTTTAGATTCAAAATAATTGAAATGATAAAATTTTAAAAATGACATAAATAGTGAAAAACCTAATCCAAAATTAAATATTAAACCAGATTAATCTTTGAAATAAGGTATATTTCAAACACCCAAAAATCTATTTGCTTGTCGAATTCGATATCGTGGGTGCTAAACGAGTTATAGAAATACCGTAAATATCGATAGTATTACCTAAAAGCTGGAACATTGCTTAAACCCTCTTGTATTACACTCTAATTAATGTACTTAATTACATAAATAATTGCAAAACGCGAAAAAGAGAGATTGAAATGATACCCGACTTCACTTCTAGTCTATGTGAATTTTTCATTTAAGAAAGTAAAATTTGCAGGGTTTCTTATCCATAGTGAAGGATTTGAATTTCCTAAAGTTCATTAATGCATTACTTCAAATGATAATTTAAACCCTAAATCCTAAATTTATCTCCATTTGATTACAAAATTCCCTTAAAATAATTTTAAAATATACTTTTTTTTAAAAAAAAAACCCTATTTATGAAATGTGTAGGTCAAATTGAAGTTGTAACTAAATGACCTATTTCCCGTTAATTATTAATAAATAACATTATAAATGTACCAAACTCCAAATAGTAAAACATCTAACACTGAGTCTCATGGCAAATATGCACCATTTTATTGTTTTGGAATCAAGTTGTCTTAGATTCAAACAAATCTAAGTGACTCGTCGTGGACCTGACCAAATCTAGTCCAACCGGAACATCGACATTTTCGTCGACGACTAGGTTTTACCTGTAGAGTTGAATAATGAAGATTGAAGATTGTAGTTAAGCTCATTTTAGGGCAGACATGGGGTCACTACAAATACTACTCATTGTTGTCAAACTTTCACATAGTGAGTGCAAAAGCTGCCTACTTTTCACTTAGAGTCTTCTTCATCTTGATAAATATATCCTACCCATTTCAGGTCTCACCTAGTGGAACATTCAAATTTCCAAAAACTAGAAGAATGCAAAGCTTCATTTGAAGAAGAAGATGTTTCATTCCAAAGCATGGAGGAAGTCCATGGTCTAGGATTTAAGGTTTTAAATAACTGAACAAAGAGAAGCAAAATACAAGAGAGTATATTCAACGAAAAATGGTAAAATATTCATTATTCATGTCGATTTTTTATGTAGTAAAATATTTTAGTACCCTTATAAAAATGATACTATCAATTGTAAGCCTTCATAATCTACAATTTTATGAAACAAATTGAGATCAAATTGTAATATAAAATTTTATAATTGTATATTATCTTCACATGAAACTTAGAATTAACTAATGAAATCTACCAAAAAGGTTATATACCCAATTTTATTTTCAATGTGACCATCAAATTTAAATTGAATAATTTTATTTTATTTTATTTTTAATCAAATTTAATGATAAAATACAGAATAATAATATTATAAATATAATAAAATACATATTTTTCAAAGAAAAAAAAAGTTTGGAGGAGTTCAACACCATCTTTCAAACTTGAAAGCATGCAAGAAAACTGAGAAATCACCCAATCTCTTTTTCTTTTTGATTGCTTGTTTCCAAGGAAGAAAGTTGACCCTATAGAGAAGGTGATGTCAGGGACTATTCTGTTGAGGAATTGGCATAACAGAGTGGAATGACTGACGATGCTGAGAATGAGGAGAGTTTCATGGTAGTTGGTAAAGAGCAGAAGATTATCTGGGAGACACACAGGAGAATCTCCTACCTTTTCTGCAATAATCCGGAAGATTATCTGAGAGACACACAGGAGAATCTCCAACCTTTTTCTGCAATAATCCGGTAGACATTCATATGTAAACCACTCAGCGAAAAGCTGTGATCAATGACAGATAGCTCAAACACAGGTTTTTTCTTTTCTTTTTAGTGGCGGTTGTTGAGACCGTAGCAGAAGACTACAGAAGTTGCAGAGGCCATGAAAAGGCATAAAGACATATTTATTTTGTAGCAGATAAAACAAAATAAGACAGAAAACAGTGTTACCAGTGATTACTCCCTCCTCTTTGAAGTCTTTTCTGGGGAGAAAGAGAAAAAATTGAAATAACAGAGCAACGAAATTGTCTAATTTACAGAAGAACCTGCTATGTAAATCTATCAGATTTAGTATAACGGAGCAGAAGGTAGTTTGTGTTGCTGCAGAGCTGAAAATCTTCAGTTACCTTTCAAGTAACTCACCATCACAACTAATTTATAGTTAAACTTCAAATCAACCAATGCGCGTGCAGAAAAGCCTGAGAGCACTTTGTACCAGTTTTTTGTTTTTTCCACAGGGAAGAAGAACCACTTTGCACTAGCAAACACCATATATGGTTCACATACACAGGATTGCTAACTCAGAAGCATCATACCAAGACCCCAAATCCGGTCCGTTAGAAAAGCTTTTCAAGGCAAGGTGGAAAAGGGGTCACATACTTTGATTCACGTGACAAGCAGAGAAGAGGGGAGGTCACATGTTCTTCTTCCTTTCTGCCTGAAGAGACAGACTTTTGAGAGCCATTAAATTTTTTTTCAGAAAGGACACCCGCTGGAAAATATGAACAAAAACCTTCTTCAATTTTTTCTTCCACCCACAACTGACATAGCTCAACTTCAAAAGCAGAAATAATTAGTAAACTCCAATCTGGCAAAAAAAACCACCGATATAGTATTTATTTTTTACAGAAAAATAAGACCTGGTAAGTACAGAAGTTTGACAGGCAGCCAACTAGGCAAAGGTATAGGTAAAGCAGGAAATGCTGGAAAAAGACGGTAGCTACAAAGAAAAAGCAAATGTATCAAACAAAAGAAAGGACGAATACTGAAACTTGAAGGGAACCAACTTGGGATGAAACACTGCCTGGGGGTTGTTGACAGAAGTGTTGCTGACTTCCCATGTCTGTTTCCCTTCGACTTTCTCGAGAATTATCATGTCAAGGTATAGGTGCTTCACTCTTGTCTGCAAAAGTTAAGTATAGATCACGTCTTACTGTTCAGTCAACCTTTACAAGACGTTTTTCATGGAAAAAGTTAAATAGATCAGATCCCACTGTTGGGTTACCTGAATTACTATTAATGACTTGTAGAGGGAGACAGTTATTTTAAAATACCAAAACACAAGGCTTCCTATACAAGTGTAAGTAGATACATGCAAATTCATATTAACTTTAACACTTTGCACTAAAAGAAGTGATGATCACTGGATGATTTACTTGAAGAGATTTTCCATTGTGCCCTATTACTTGCAATATCAACTCCAATAAGTTCCCTAGTCTTTTTACCACCATGGAAAAAAGTGGAACTCAGAAAAGGAGGCTTAATATCAACATCATGAAACCAGATAATCTGAGTGTAATAATCAACCTTGTAAGTGCACACTAAATAGTTTGAAACAACTCCAGGCTTGAAACAAGTAAATCTTAAAATCAAAATTTTATCATTTTTCAGTTAAGGTACACTTTCCCCAACTCAAGGCTTTAGGAGGAATTCTAATTTGATAAGGCAAACACCAATATCAATTTGAAAGATAAACGAGAGAAAGGGAGTCAAATGATATGACTGATGCAGACCTACCAGAAGGTGCAGAAAAGTGATACAACTAAACAAACTCTCACACAAGCTAACCGGTTCTATAGGAGGAAAAGATTCACCTGTAATTGGTTTTTTCCCAGTTTATTTTGATCTAAAACATTAAAGCCGATGGAGACATTCTGGTTTCCAAGGAAATTATCTGGGGCATGGCTTGAAAATAAAATAACCCAACAAAGGATTTAAAGAAAATGTAAATTTTTTAACTCATTTTCTGTTTTTATTTTTTGACAGACATGTGGATATGGTTTTAAACAAGGGGGCAACATCTAGATCCAAACAAAAGGAAATAGAGCCCATAGGACAAAACAAACGTCTAATATTTGAAGTAACTGAGGCATCAGGTATGCATCATTTTAGCACTGAAGAAATCTCCAAGTTGCTCAATACATTTGCAAGACCCTCCTGAAAAAAGCTGTTGTTTATTAGGTTGAAGGATGCAATAAGAGAGAAACAAACTGACATATTCAAGAGAATATATTAACCACCTCCACCAAGTAGTACTATGTACACCCAAAATTGACTTTGCTGCAACCTACATGCAACGATAGTGCAATGATGATTGAAACTCTTCTTTTTCAAGCAAGGCACAGACAAACTTTTGGAGAATATATAGACTTCTCTCTCTCTCTGTTTTCTTTTTTCTAACGGTCTTCCCACATTTTTCTGCCCAGTTAATAACTGTAGACACACTAACTATTTCTCTGACAAGTGTTGCATTAAGTTTGGCATGCCTGCTTGGGCAAACTCATTGAATCATGAAATTACCGAGCCCCTGACTGGACATGTGGTTGGTAAATTATGAGCACCAGATGAAATGCAATAACTGGCTCAATGCATGGCTCAACTTGCATCTATCTCAGCTCCTTCCTATTCAACTTCTGCAACACAGCCTCCACTTCCAACTGCTACTCTTGTGTCAGCTCTACATGTGTGTCCTGGGTCTTTGTGGGTAATTGACTCCGGAATATCCACTCATATGTCAGGTATGTCTTCTTTGTTTACTGGTCTAAGGGAGTCTTCACTAGTTAGGCATGTTACACTTGTTGATAGGTTTGTCTCTTGTTCAGGAAGTGGGTAATGTTACACCTACTCCATCCATGCCCCTTAAATCTAGGTTAGTTTTGAAGTTTCTTCACAATTTGTGGTTTGCTAGTTAACTTAATAAATCCTTGAATTGTTATGTAACTCTCTATCCTTCTCACTGTGTGTTTCAAGATTTCAAGATGAGGAAGATGATTGGTTCCACACCTGACAGAGGACTATACCACTTGGAAGACTCGTTACAGACTTATTCACCTGCCTTCATGCTGCGGTTTCACCCTTCTAATGGTATCTACGACTTGTCCACCCTTCAACTGGGCTAGCATCAGCAGGGTATCTTCCATTAAGTCAGACGAAGAGTTGAAAATTGTTTGAAATTGTTCATTCTAATGTATGGTGACCATGTCCAGTTCCTAGTATTTTTTGCTACAAATATTTTGTTTCTTTTATTGATGAGTGCAAATACACTAGTTAGGTGTATCTCCTATGGGAGAAATCTGAAGTATTTAATTTATTTCAAGTTTTTTATAATGAAATAAAAACCCAATTTCGTGCATCTCTCCGGATTTTTTGTATTGACAATGGATTGAAATTCATGAATCATAAGTTTACTACTTTTTTTCAGCATCATATTATTCTTCATCGGTCATCTTTTGTTTTTACTCCATAACAAAATGGAGTAGCAGAACCTAAAAATAGGTATTTATCAGAAGTAACTCGGACAATGCTTATTCATATGCATGTACCCAAATCTTATTGGGGAGATGTCATAATTACCTCATGCTTTTTCATTAACAAAATATCTTGGTCTGTGCTTGGGGATTAAATTCCTCTTCAATCCTTCTACTATTTTATTTCCATTGTCACCTCGTATTTTTTGTTGTGTATGTTATGCCCATGTTTTTGGTACTTCTACAAATAAACTGGCACCACATATAGTCAAATGTGTTTTTCTTGGGTATTTTAGGACACATGTTTTTGTCTTTCTCTTAGGAAAACGTTTGTGTTTGCTGATGTGCATTTCTTCTCTACTTCTGATACAATGTCTCCTTCATCAGTCACAATTCCAAGTGTTGTAGCTTCTGCACCTATAGAAGATGTCTTTTGTTCACCATACTCTATTACTGTAGAAAAACCTTGTAGGTGTATAAGCAAAGGCAACATGGTCAACAACGAGGCACAATTTCCTCTCTCTTGCAGGTTTAAGCATCTTCTTCACCTTTAGATCCATGGTCAACAACTGGTTTACATCTTCCAATTGTTCTTCATAAAAGAATTTGTTTGTCTACTGGCCATCCATTGTACCATTATGTTTCCTTTGATTCCTTATCTACAGGATACAAGCAGTTTGTTTTGTCGTTATCATCCTATACTATTCTTTCTTTTGTGCTAGAAACTCTTTTGTCACCTCAATGGAAGTATGCTATGGATGTTAAGATGGAATCGTTGATTGATAGAGGTACATGGAGTCTTTGCGATGTTCCTTCAAGTGCAACAGTTGTGGGTTGTCGTCGGGTATACACATTTAAATATAGAGCAGGTGGGTATATTGAGCCATATAAAGCTCAATTGGTTGCAAAGGGTATACTTAGATGTATGGAATTGATGTATTTGAGACAATCTCCCTAGTTTCATGGTCAACATTTGTTCGTGTACTTGTATTCATTGTTGTTAACCAGAATTGGCCACTCTTCCAACTTGACATTAAGAATGCCTTCTTGTATAACAATTTAGCAGAAGAGGTTTATATAGCGCAACCTCCTAGGTAGGTTGCTCAAGGGGAGATAGAAAAGGTATGCAAACTGAAAAAGGTAATTTAAGGACATAAACAAACCCTAGGACATGGCATGAGAAATTTAGCTAAGTGGTAATGTCCTTCGGTTTCTCAGGGAGCCATTGTGACCATCCATTATTTGTCATGAAAAGGTCATTTGGGATTTTAGTCCTTATATGCATTGATGATATTATTTTATCTGATAGTGATGTGTAAGGTGTTGAAGAGGTAAAGCAGAAACTGGCTAAATATTTCTAGACTAAAGATTTGGGCTCCCTGAAATACTTCCTTGGGGTAGAAGTCACTAGAAGTAGAGCTGGCATTGTGTTAACCCAAAGAAAATATGTTACAAACATGCTATAGGAGTATGGTCTACTGGGTGCAAAGCCTTTAGAGAAACCCATAGAAGTTGGAAATGACCTTCATGATGATCACAATGAAGAACTTAAAAGACAAAATTCTATTTCATAGACTAGTTGGAAAGTTGATCTATGCCACTGTCACAAGACCGGATATATTATTCTCAGTTAGTGTGGGAAGCCAGTTCATGGAACACCCACATAAAGTTCATTTAGAGGTTGCTCAAAGAATATTGAGATATTTAAAGGGGTCACCTGGAAAGGGATTGTTCCTTAACCTCATAATCATGTGAAAATAAAATTTTTCTAAGAAGTTGACTATGTTGTTCCAAGCTTGACAGGAAGTCTACTACTAGATACTGTTTCTTTGTGGGGGCAAAACCTAGTAACCTAGAAAAGCAAGAAATTGAATGTAGTGGCCCAGTCTAGTACTGAAGCTGAGTACAAAGCTATGGCTTGTACAGTTAGTATGCTGAAATAGGTGAGATCAGTTCTTCAAGAACTGAGTGCACAAATTTGATGTGCTGATGATGGTGTATTGTGACAACTGGGCTGTCATTTTAATTACTAGCAACCTTGTATTGCATGAGAGGACCAATCACATTGAAGAGGACTCCCATTTGTCTAAGATATAATGATGAAAAAGGAAGTTGATACTCTTTATGTTTGGTCATGTGAACAAGTCGGTGATGTCTTCACTAAAGCTTTGGGTAGACGTGAGTTTCGACATTTTTTAATAAGCTGGGACTACTAGGTATATATCTTCCAACTTGAAAGAGAGTGTTAAATATAATGTAAAGGGTAGTTTAGACATTTTGTGTACTCTGGTCATATCAAGGAGAGTACCAGTAATTTCTATAGACCATTTTTCACAACTTTTGGATATGTATCATTGGAGATATAAGGTGTACTTGTATGAGGGGTAGAGAAACCTTTTCCTCTCAGCTCTCTCTTGTGAATAAAGAAGGAAAGGGGGCTTGTGCTTTTCCCCTAATCCAGAGCTGTACACTCTTCTCCAAACTTTCGCTTTCTTCTTCTCTTAATCTCTTCTCACTCTCAACTCTCTTTTCTTCAATATTTGCAGGGCATCGTTTGTTTTGATAAATCAATTTCTGTGCAACTGTTTTTTTCTTGTACTTTTTCATTAAATTGTCTTATAGGTTTGATAAAAATTTCATAAGAGTATCGGTTATTAACAATATAACCAACCTCCCTCATCATCTGCTAGCATTTTTATGCTTATCACTTCTTCCTTTAATGATTCAAATGGATTGTTGTCGGAAATGAAGAACTGAAAGAAAGCCATATGAATTGGCTTAGTAGCTCCAGAGTAGCTCTCTGTCAGCGCCGAAAGTCCATCTGTGCTGGTTGAGAGTGATGTACTCCAAAAGTTGGTCAGATTAACTTCAATCTCCTTCTCTTCAAGTTGCTCATTCACAGTTAAAACAGTAATAGAATGCTAAGATAATCTTACAAACACACCCACCTGCTAGAAAATCAGAGAAAATGAGATAAGCTCATAGATGTTTACAGGATGTAAGCTTCATATAGAAGGAGAGACGAGAATCATACACGTCAAGTTTTAGCTTCACCATAGTTTAACAGTATAATTTAGCATAACTGACAAAATTTTGGTTGGGTCACATAAACATAATCATCTGAGCTGGGTGGCATAGTAGCTAACCCGTGACTATTTCAATCTGAACAACACCATAGTGGCAGCTGGACCATAAAACTGTGGAATTTATGGCCAAGGACATCATGGATCAACCACAGTTTACAACATCAAAACTCATGCCTCCCAAAAAGTATCATAGTTCAACTGTCCTATGGTCCAATCAATTACCTTATATCACACTTGAATCATCTCACACAAGTTAATCGTTAATACTTTGTTATCATTCCCACATGCAGGTAGATCATACTTAAAGCTAACATGAAAAGTTGTCTGAGCAATTGGCTCAAAGCGATGACCGATATCTCTAAACATGAGGTCGTACATGCAAGGCTCATGGGCATCTTCTGTGTCTTTCGCTTTTTTTCTTTGATTTTTTGTTTTTAATGACAAAAAGAAAGAAGAAAATAACTTCAGATGAAAATGTGAGCAACATAAACGTAAATAATCTACTAGGTTCCATTAAGATCGCAATTTCAATCACAAAATTCTATTTACGTAAATTTCCTAGGATAATGCTCATCTAGGAACCAGGAAGTTTTTTTTTTTTTTAATTTATTTATAGTGTGTGTGAATTTTACTGAGAGAAAGGAGAGGATTTACAAAGGAGGGCACCACGCTCTCAAACAGGACTGTTTGCTTACCACAGAACAACATTGGCTTACCACATCAATATCAAACTTATATATGTTAGCATGTGGATAGTTCTTGCTCAGCTCTTCAATTACAGGGGCTATCGTCCTACCTGTAAAATATGATCAAATAGAAAATAAGAACACAAATTCCTTCAGATAGTACTGAGATAAATGCATGGACTGCCTTTTTCCAGTTGCAATAAGACAACCTCATATTATAGTCACAATATCTTTTTATTCTATTTGTTTCTCATAAATAGGACTTGTACTAATCATAGAAATCTAAAGATCTCTTCAAGATCAGATGCAATGAATATCTTCCAGTCAAGGTCACAGAATGATATTGTGAGGCAATCAAACTCTGAAGAGATCACAAAACTAAAAGATCATTCCAAAAAGAGTCACAGGATTCTTATACTGTATCTGTTGTTTTTGTCTGAAAAAGTTGAGGTTTTAGGTGGTGGAAGGCGAGACAAGTGAGAAAGAGAGAAAAGGAGAGGAGAGAGATTGAGAAAAGCTCCAAAAGTCATGCATGACCCCCAGCTCTATTTAATGAATAAGGTTTGAGCAAAATTACAAGAATACCCCTATACATACAATAATGCTTATTCTCCTTATACCTCCCAAACTATGTATCCTATGTACATGAAAATTAAACCATAGACATAATTCAATGCATAGAACAAGCTTATATATAGAAATAAAAATATAGGAGTGAAATGACCAAAATACCCCTGAACATATCTTCTAACACTATCTCGAGGTCAAACCTCCAAACAATGTCTGAAAAGAGAAAATACCCAAAGAAAAAGTGCTAAAACTCAAAACTAATGAATTCAGATAGAAATAGTCCAGCCCTGCTAGTTTGGGAGAAAGGTCAAGGGAGGCTTCAAGGAGTTGCTTAAAAAACAGAGTCAACATTCAGAAGAATAATCAAAGAAACCTTACCAGACAGAAATAGTCTTCAAAACTCCCCCATGGTGTTAAGTTCATCTTCAATAACACCAAAGTTTCCTTTTTGTCATTAAGAGCAAGATCTTAACCTCTGTCACCAAACATTAAGCAACCAGAACTACCATACCAGAGTGCAAGTAATCCACCTCAAATATTTATCTGACAGTTGGTTCCAATAAATTGCCAGTGGAGAGCAATTTAGAGTGTTCAAAATTTTACCAGAGATTGTACCTTTTTCCTAATTGAAATTAGAAAGCTATTGTCCATATACACTCTTTTGTGTGTTAAGACAAACACCATTCATTGGCATGGTTATTAGATTGCACAAGGGATTTAATCTACATCTGCTTATTTTTTTAGCATACTAGTGAAAGTAATAGTTTTTTTAGATAACCTGAAATTCACATTATATCCTTGTCTGCATTACTTCTTGCATAAAGTAACAGCCAAAAAACTTTTCATAAAGAAAAAGAGTACTGTGAAATATGAATACAAGCCAAGAGTGCAGTCAGACAACAACACAAAATAAGAATACATCAACGGAAAGCAAATCAGCAAAAAACATAAAAGACAGTAAAACTACAAAAAGAGCAAAAGGAAGACAATTGGAAACTTTGGTCCAAATCTCCATTATGTGAACACCCTCAGTTTTTTCTCTAAATTATTACTTCACTATAAAAATATTTTTGAAAAGACAACTTTTCTAGACTTACGGAACATTGAATATCTATTTCAACCTGAACTCAGGACTTCACTCTAGAAACCCCCATGGGCAATGGGGTCATTGAATCAATAACCCAATCCACAAAGCTGGGAATATCTTAAAACAACAAAGGAAAAAAAACTGTCACCAATAAAAATTAGTTTTTAGCCATTCAAGATTTCAGCCAACATGAACAGGCATCGTAATGCCCAGCTGCTAAACCAGTGCCAACCACCACAATCTTCAATTAAATTTAATGACTATGTAAATCAGATTTAATGTCTCAAAATTGAATATACCTGCTCTGCCACATCATTTCCAATAAAACCTGCATGAATACCATTATTACATCTGGTAACATGTTGTCAGATGGCCAAAAATGACATATAAGTGTTTGCTGATGGATAACCAGAAAATCGCTGTTACAGCAAAAATTCCAACATTTGTTTTTAATTAATGTTGAACTTTTTCCTTGGTGAGACTTGAACCCATTACTTCACACAGAAACTCCCCTCCCACAAGGCCACAGAGCCAGAGAATCCACTCAAATTCCAATTGTTTTGAAAGACAGATATTTCATTAGAGGATGGTAGGACCTTTATATGTCGAAGGCGATTCTCAAGTTGTCATCAATTGATGTAAGAAGACATGCAAACCTCCTTGGTGCCATTGGGATCTTTTTGATGATATATGTACTTTAATTTCTCAATTACAATGTATGTGGAATCATATTCCTAGATCTGCTAATAACTTAGAGGATACTTAGGCTAAACTTGGTGTTTTTCTCCAACATCTTGTTGTAGAGGAAGGTCCTGATTAGCAAGGTTTGTATTCTTTCTCTCAGTAATATATTCACACCTTTTTCTCAAAAAAAGATATTTCATTAAAGCTGAAAAGGCAAAGAAAATGACTCGAACCAGAAGGAAAAAGAAAAAGTGGAAAAACAACTAGAAAATAAGAGGTAAAAAACCCAAAAGACTCCAAACATTTTAATTTATGCTGCCTCAGATCACTCAAAGAAAAACACATGATGGATGACAAATTTGTTTATTTCATAATACAGTGAAAAGATTCAACACAAGAGCTCCTTCAGAATGACCTCTCAAAATTGAGTATATTTTCCTAACAGATTGCAGATCATTGTTTAAATCGTGGTTTTTCTGTTAGTAAGTTTAAGTTCCCATATGTCTTTGCATTACATTACTTTTTGCATCCAGAGGTAACTGGTTCCACAACCTTTGGACCATCGTATCTATGTGAAATAAAAATTATACGTAATAGAGAGGGCCTTCTCAAACAATGGGATACAGAATTGGGATCTGGGAATTTTTGTTTTAAAAGCAGATGAGAAGTTTATTAAAGAAAGAGAGGAGTACAAGGGGCACCCCTACACAGGGGCTAACCCCAGAATACAAAAGGAAGACCAAAAATAGAAACAAAATCAAAATTACAACCACTTACACAAGCTAATTACCTAATCAATGAATGACCATGTGAGAAAGCAAGGTCTCTTCCTTGCACAAACTATCAACAATAGCATTAGCAGATCTTAGGTTGTGAAAACAAGTGATGTTTGGGGAGACATAGATGTTGAAAAATTCTTCAACCTGAGGCCACAGGCGATCAACTCCCTTATTGCACCAGCTACTTATGGATGATGAGTTCTCTACATCACTAGCAGAAGTTGGAAGTAAGCCTTCACTAATCTCAAACTGCTAAGCAAAGCATGGATTTTGGCAGCGAGCAAGTCAACAATATTAAGAGGCCCTGCATGTGAGAGAAAAGACCAAGGTGGTCCAGAAAGAGCTAAAAAAACAATGACTTGCAGGTTTGCCATAACAACGATGTCACATTCTAGTCCTTTTTTTTTTTTAACATAATTGTGGTTAGTGGCTGAGAAGAGAGTAGGGAAACCATACATTCAATAAAATTGAAACAGTTTCAAGCACGACTTTCTACCCACGTCTAAAAATGTAATTTCTAGCGAGTGACTTATCCCCATTTTCCAATCTCAACAAAGGTTTGGTGCTTACATAGAAACCTGAAAAAATCCAAAGCAAGAGAAGACGGAGCAATGTAGAGAGACAACACCAATCCCTAAAAGAAAACAAATGCGACAAATAACCTGATGAACTTGTCAAGATAATCAGTAACAACTGACTGTCAGAAAGGTCCCATGGCTGCAGAGCCCTTCCCTTGACAACCAAAGCTGTTTGTTGGCCATCTCTCTTCTCCTATCTCCATATAAACAGGAAAATTCCCCCACATTGTGGCTCAGGTTGTTGTGGGCAGCTAGAATCTGGCAACAGAAAATCCAGCACTAAAGAGGACCTCATAAGTTTTATCAAAGAATTCTCGCTTGTTTAGTTCCAGCTTCTAAGAAAGTCAGCGGATGAAGGAAATGGTAAAAGTTCATTTGAAGATTGCATACCAGAAAAATGTTGCTGAGTGCTGATACATTTTTGGAGAATAATTTTTTTATTTTTAAATGTACCAATTAACCATTCTCTGAAATCAAATTACACTCCTTGAGATGGAACCAGTAACCCAGCCCTGTGCACCTCATGGTCATGGGGCACGCTAATGTGTAATTAAGCAACTAATCCACTACTCTACAATATATTAAAATATATAAATAAAACCATGAAAGTTAATGATAAAATAAATGTCACTTACAATTTCCAATTTTGAAGGTACAAAATAGAATGATTCACAAATCTAGTACATAAAATAGAATAAAACAGCTAACTAAGGCTAAAACTTACGTTTTTATATACATTGAGCTCCAGAATTTACTTGAAAAAAATGTATCAGATATTACCTGTGTGAATGAGAGCAGAGCACTCACAATGAGAGAAGAGCCCTCAATACTTAGGGGACAGAGCAAACGCTGTTACTAGTTGCAAATGTACGAGTTGAATCCCCTTCCGATGTGTATGTTGCAATTATCCATGGTGCTACCACAAATGCAAGCACCGCTGCTTTAGTTAAATGATGAATCAAGAGAGAGACTGAAAGAATATATGTTCATTCATGTGTAAGGAACATTTTTTTTAAAGAAAAGTGTTATCATATCATGTGAAATAAACTAAACATAAACCAGACAATCCTAGCTACAATCTCTTGAAATTAGACAGAAATTAAATCTGAATGCAACTTCATTACCAATCCTTTGGAAATAACAAAAGGTTAACAGACTTTGGAGAGCTCAAGATTTTTTTTTTTTTTTAAATGGCTGGAAAACTCAAGATTATGTACAGAATCGGGAGCACATCCATCCATTTTGGCACTTTAAATGCCAACAAAGTCTGAATTCTATAAGAATGGGTACATGCAAATTCTAGCATAAATGGGAAGAACAGTAGAAAGAGAAGTTTCAGCATAGAAGGCCTAATTTCGTGACCTTTCCAAATTTTAATGATCCTAAAAACCTTAGTCCCAGTTATTTATCTGGAAGACGGAGTATAAGAGTCAAAAACAAATATTGCCAATATTTTTAGGTGTATGAGTTGAATTAACATGCAATCACTTTCCCTCCGTGGAGCATAAAGAATCCATCTGACACAAATCATTTCGATACACAAGATTACGATTTTAAGGAGAAAAAATGTTGCACTTCCTTGCGTAAGAGTTGTAAGGTAAGGTCCAAGTTGGCAGAGATTTTTTGGCGGCAGCAAAGAACAAAAATAAAACAAAAAAAGTTCCCCTTTCATGCTTGAAAGTTTGATAAAAGAAGAAAAACTAACCATTTCTAGAGAGAGATTTCTCCTCCACACCTAAGAAAAAATAAAACGAGAAAAGAACAGCGTGCATAGAGACGAGAGAGAAGGAACAAAAACTAGAAGAAGCGAGAGCAAGGAAAGAGATGAATATGGAAGAGGAAGTAGCTTACGGAAGTTGGATTGGGGTGGTGGGGGGAACTTCGCATCCAGCTCGCCGACAGATGCTCGCTGGCGGAAGAGGAAGCCTCTCGCGGGAAGTGGAAGTCTGGTTTCTTTCCCGTTTCTCTTTGGTGGCAGTTTCGTAATAAAACAAAATTGGAACTCTCTTTAAAAGGATCCGTACGATCACATTTCTAATGATCGAACAGCTCTAATGCGATGAATTGGTTTAATTCATTTCAAGTCCCTTATCATATCGTCTTCTATCTTCCTCTTCGCTCCGAAAACCCTAGAGCTCTCACAGTCTCATTCAGCTGCGAAGTGTGACCGCTATGGAAGCCGATGGAGGAGCTCAGCCCAAAAGGAGAACGTTTAAGAAGTTCTCTTTTAGAGGAGTAGATCTCGATCAGCTCCTAGACATGGGAACTGACGAGCTTGTTAAGCTGTTCACCGCACGGGCACGCAGAAGGTAGGTAGTCGTGTTTGATCTTGGGATTGGCGCGTTTTCTTTCTTTTTATGTCGTTTTATTTGTCATTGTGGTTCCTGTGTGGCCCAGGTTTCAGCGTGGTCTGAAGAGGAAGCCTATGGCTCTTATTAAGAAGCTCCGAAAGGCTGTAAGTTTCTTCCTGTATGCTATATTATACTCCATCAGGATTGGGTTCTATCCTTGAAATTGCAGAACTTTTTAGGACGTTCTCTTTGAACCATCGTGTGAGTCGGTACATTGTTTTTTTCCGTAGATTTCTATGCATTTTGTCAGTTTTCTGTTTCCGATTGTAATTTGTAAGTAACCGGAGAAGTAATGGATGACATAGGATACAGGAGTCACTGAAACTCGCATTGTTAGCATTTTTGTATCTCTAAAGATAACAATTTGGGTTCATGTCATTTTCTTGTTAGAGGGTGCACTTTCTGAGTAAAGCTCTGCAAACCTAAGCACTTACCGGTGATTATATACCACAAGAATGATTCGCTAGTTATATGCGAGATGTGATGGGAAAAATTCTTCAACTGAAAACGTCATCTCGAATAGCAAAATTAAGATTTGGGTGCTCTATTAAATGCTTATTCTTGAGTGGCATCCTTTCTTATTTTAATGGAGTCAGGACTTTCAACCGCAGCTCATCATTTGACTGCAATTTTTCTATCATGGTTGTGCTTCTCATTTATGTGCATGGAATTGAATGACAACAGAAGCGCGAAGCTAGTGATGAGAAAAGTTCTTCAACTGAAAACTTCATCTCGAATAACAAAATTAAGGTTTGGGTGCTTTATTAAATGCTTATTCTTGAGTGGTATCCTTTCTTTTTTCAATGGAGTCAGGACTGTTTCAACCGCACCTCATCATTTAACTGCAATTTTTCTATCATGGTTGTGCTTGTCATTTATGTGCATGGAATTGAATGACAACAGAAACACGAAGCTAGTGATGAGAAAAGTTCTTCAACTGAAAACTTCATCTCGAATAACAAAATTAAGATTTGGATGCTTTATTAAATGCTTATTCTTGAGTGGTATCCTTTCTTATTTCAATGGAGTCAGGACTGTTTCAACTGCAGCTCATCATTTAACTGCAATTTTTCTATCATGGTTGTGTTTCTCATTTATGTGCATGGAATTGAATGACAACAGAAGCGCGAAGCTCCTCCTGGTGAAAAGCCTGAACCAGTAAGGACTCATTTGCGGAACATGATCATTGTCCCAGAAATGATTGGAAGCATTGTTGGTGTTTACAATGGCAAGACCTTTAATCAGGTGGAGATCAAGGTACGTTCCACTCTCCCCATTCTCTATTTATCTCTGGTCGTCCATCGTGGAACATTTGCCTGTAAAATTTGTTTGTTGCATTGCTCCACCTTTGAACTGGATTCTGCCATTTTTTCAGTGTAGTTGCTCCTATTAACATCTGCTATCTGCTGTGGAGCATTCCTGATATGCTGTTGACTCTCTTCTTTTTTTTCTTTTCTGGGATGTTGTGTTTTGCACTGGTAATACTTGACTGGAGGCTTAAATTCTTTGCAACATTGTGCCCATTTTACCACCAGCATGATCGTTAACTACTGAATTATTAGTTTTATGAACATTCATACCTATGTTTAAACTATAAACAAATAATGTTTCTCCCCATCTTTGGTGGAATCTACCCAATCATTTTTTCCAGGTTGTCTGTTGCTGGGTGGAGCTTGTTTTCCACCTGACATAAAAAACCATTGTAGAGGCTTTATTTACTATGTTTTCAGGAAAAGAAAAAAGAAAAAAAGCTCATTAACTATTCCAGTAGAATGAGCCTTAGCTTCTTACCAATGCAAAAATTAGATGGCAGGTGACTTTAGTTTGGCGTTTTGTTTGATTGCAAGAGGTGACTTTAGTTAGTGTTGCTATTTATGTTTGTGTTGATTTCTTTTCTTTCTTTCTGTTTTATTTTTATTTTTTGCAGCCAGAAATGATTGGTCACTACCTGGCTGAATTCTCTATCTCGTATAAGCCTGTGAAGCATGGAAGGCCTGGTATTGGTGCCACCCACTCTTCCAGGTTTATTCCTCTCAAGTGAGTGCGATTTGTTGCAGCAATTGTAGGAAAATTTGTTCTTGTCACCCTTTTGAGGAAGTGGTATGAATTTTCAATTTTTAGTTTTGGAATTATATATTACTCACGAATTATTGTAGAGGTAAAACTTTATCAGTAATTTTTTTGGATCGAAAGAATATCCCAGTGAGAGATTTTCTTTATTTAGCTGCCAGATCATGGTTTGGTTGGGTTTGGTTGATTGATTGACGTCTTTGAGCGAAGCAAAGCCAAAAAAAAAAACTGTTTCTGGGAGAGCCAAGATTGGCCGATTGAGCAAATTCTGAGTCGCTAAAATGTTTCAAAATGAAATCAGAACTATTTTAGCGTTGTTTGAAATGACTACAACTGCTTAGTTTTGGGGGAAGAACTTTGGTTCTTAATCTATTGTCCAAATTGAAGTAACAAATGGAGCAACAAGGATAATAGATAGGTCGCTAGTTGTTTCAGATTTTCAGGAACTGGGGAATAAAAGGAGAAAGTTGATCGATGTGTAGCAGACAAATTCTCTTCTCTTAGTGTTCCTCACTGGTTATTCTCCTTTTATTCTCAGTTCTTCCGTCTCTGATCGTCTCCTTTTAGTTTTACAGAACTAGAAGAGTTACTGCCCACATTTATTTTCTTATCTTATAATGTACTTGAGCGGGTTAAGGTAAACACGATCTACCATTTTTAAGAGTCACGTCCCCGATCAGCTTCAAAAAAAAAAAAAAAATATATATATATATATATATATGTTTACAGGAAGCTGTCATCAGATTGCTAACTATTAATTAATAAAATCTTTCAGCACCTAAACCCAAGCTTTGTTAGAAAAAGTATTTTAGTGCAGAAGGCCTAAGCGTAGGCATGACAAAAATTAAACCATCACAGGTATCCTTACACTACTCTTTTTTTGTTAAGGTATATAAATATTAAATTGAAATTTAAAATTCAAAACTGATAAGATCTTTATCTGATCATACTTTGGACAATCAAGAAAGATAAACTTGAAATAAAATTTAAATTTCAAATTCGCTCACTTTCTGATCAAACCCAGGAAAATTTCCGAGGAATGGTTGATCTCACCACTGTATCCTACTAATGAGGCCGGTGAGATGGCGAGTGACAGTTCGGGAGTAGCTCGACGATGGTTAATTTTTCTACCATCGTCTACTAACATATCCAAACTTCACTAATTAGTAAACTAAGATCGGATGCAAAAAACCCACCAAAAAAGTATTTCTTGATTATAGAAAAATAAGGACTCGTAAGTACAACAGTTTGCCAGGCAACCAACTTGGTAAAAACATAGGTAAAGTTGGTAATGCAGAAAAACAGAGGGTAGCTACAAAGAAAAGGAGCGGAGATTGAAATTTGAAGAGAACATAGCTTGGGTTGGAACACTGCCCAGAGGAGTAGACAGAAGTTTTACTGGCTTCCATGTCTGTTTCCCTTGGACTGTCTTGAGAATTATCATGTCAAGGAACTTAAGAGTTTCACTCTTGTCTGCAAAAGTTAAAAAGATCAGGTCTCGCTGTTGAGTCAACTTTTACAAGACAATTTATATGAGGACACCTGAAGTATAATTAGTGGCTTGCAAAGGGAGACAGTTATTTTCTAATACTAAAATGTGCAATTAGTTACCTGTGCTACATGATATGCAAAAATGGTTCCCTATCAAGTATAAGTAGACACATGCAAATTCAAGTTAACTTTATCACTTTTCACTAAGAGAAATGGTGATCCAGTAGACGACTTACTTGTAGAGAGTTTCCATTATGACCTTTAATTTTGTAATATCAGCTCCAATAAGTTCCCTGGCCTTTGTACCACCATGGAAAAAATGGAAGGTTGGCTGCAATCAGAATAAGAAGGATTTTCTGTTAACATCTTGAAACCAGAGAATCTGGGGAATGTGGCTAATGAACAGTAGGTATAAAAGTGAATGATGAGAACTTAGGAGACAAAGCACATATCAAAACCAAAATTTTATCATTCATCAGTTAACCAAGTTAAAGCGCATTTGCCCCAACTTAAGCCTTCAGGAGGTCTTCTTGTTTCATAAGGAAATAAAAGAGAAAAGGCAGTCAAAGAATATGAAGAAGATATTCTGATTTTCAAGTTATCAGGAGCATGCTTGAGAAAAATAATAAAAGGAAGGGTGCAAATGAAATATGAAGTCGTAATTCATTTTCTGTTTTCGTTTTTTACTGACACATGTGAATATGGTTGTAAAACAAGGAAGTTTGATCTAAGATTTAAACATGCAAGAATTGGGATGATAGGATAAAACAAACATCTATTTTAAATTAACCCAGGCATCAAGATGCATCATTTACCACTGAAGAAATCTGCAAGTAGCTCAATACTTTTGCAAGACCCTCCTGCAAAAAGTCGATGCTTGTCAGGTTGAAGGATGTAAGAAGAAAGGAACACAATGTAATCCCCAAAATTGGCTTTGCTGCAATCCACATGCAAAAGTACTGCAAAGATGATTGAACCGCCCTTTTTTTTTCTTTGTTTTTTTAAATGATTATTGAGATAGAACAAAGAGTGCATAGTACAATGGAGGAAATCCGCTGGACTACAATGGGAGGGAGGTTGCAAAGACAATTTGCCCCTTGGGAGAGACCTTCTTTAGCTAATTTATCTGATAAAAAGTTAGCTTAACAAGCCACATGAGACCATACATCTGAGGAGGTCCAAAAAAAAAAAAAAAAAAAAAAAAAAAACAGAAAGAACACCTCACATACAAGGCTCTCTAAACATGAGGTCTCATTTTTTTATTTTTTATTTTTGAGAGAGAGAGAGAGAGGTGGGGCGACAAAAGAAAAGAGAAAGAACACCTCAGATAAAAAAAGTGAAGGATAAAACACAGAGATTCTACTAAGGTTTCATTAAGATCACAATTTTGATCAGAGAATTTATCTACCTAAATTGCCAACAGGATAATGCTCATCCAGGGGCCAGGTGAATTACTTGAAATCAGAGTAAAACTAAGTTTTACGCAGAATAAAGTTTTCTTACCGTATCAACATCAATTTTATATATGTTGACATGTGGGTATTTCTTGCTCAGGTCTTCAATTGTAGGGGCTATTGTCCTGCCTGTACAACACAAACAAATAGAGAAGAAGATAGAACACACAAATTCCTTCAGAGATTACTGAGATAAATTCAAAGACTACAATTTTCCAGTTGCAAGACAACAGCCTCTGTATTATAGTCACAATATCGTTTTATTCTATTGTTATTCATAAATAGACTCACAATTATCATAGAAATCTAAAGAAGTCTTCATGCTCACTGCAATGAATTCCTTTCTTGAAGGCATAATTGTGCCAGAGTGAAGAAGATCATAGAATGATCTTGAGAAGCAAACCAAACTCTGAAGAGGTCAGAAAACTAAAAGACCATTCCAGAAATAGTCCTTGGGTGTTTATACCATATCCATTGTTCCTGATCGAGGTCATACCTCCAAACAATGTAGAACGAGAGAAAATATTCATAGATTAAAATGCCAAAACTCACAACTAATGAATGCAGATAGAGATATTTCAGCCCTGCTGGTTTGCGAGGAAGGTAAAAGGAAGTTTCAGGGAGTTGTTAAAAGACAATCAATTATCAGTCCAAGTTCATCCATATTACCAAATTTCTCTTTGTCACATTAACTGTAGAGTAAGATCTTAACTTCTCTCACCAGACATTAAGCAACCATAACTACCATCCAAATAACTAGGTATTAACCAAACGAGTAAGCCACCTCAAATATTAATCTGCCTGTTGGATAAACACAGAGAGCAATTTAGAGTGTTCAAATTTGTAACAGGGATTGTCCCTTTTCCTAAGTTAAATTGGAAACTTACTGTTCATATTGACCTTTTTGTGTCTTAATATTTGGCTGAAAAGATATTCAAATGATAAACACCATTGGTCTGGGATGATTGTTACGATTACACAAGAGATTCCATTTCCAATGGCTTATATTTTTTGGCATAGTATCTCCATTAATAGTTTTTCCAGCTTAATTGAAATTTGCATTATAGCCTTGTCTGCATTAACTGAGTACTCACAGCAAACATTTAAAAAAATATATTACTAAAAAAATCAAAAAGAAAAAAAATGCAATTGAAGACTTTGGTCCAAATCTTCATCACTACGAAGTGTTTCGTTCCCTCAAACATATATGTATCCACTATTTGTTTCCAGAAGAGTTTCTCTTCGCTATCTGTCTTTTACAATGTTTTCCTAGAAAGTTTTTGTTTGACTTACTGAAACAGAGAGGAACAAATCCTATCTACATATCTAATTAACTGGAGAATCTTTTTTAGTTTAACTTTACTTGTTGTCAAATGACAAAATGCTGGCAGGACACACATTGCATGATATCAATTCCCCATACCAGTCATACAATCTTAACTGAAAAACTTGCATCTACTTTCCTATTGGTTGGATTGGCTTAGAGACTAATATTTGGAAGTGGATAGCATTTTGCACATGCTAAGAAAAAGGAAATACAAAGAAATAACAAAAAGCGCTTAATTTAACCTTAACTCTTCTTTTCTGTCTTCAAATACAAAAAGCTGAAATTTCTTCCATTCTTAATTTTTGTTTCTTTACTTTTATATTTTATTATGTCTATACTCATGTGAGCTCTTAGTGCATAACATGGAATTTACATAGCTGAAGAACGGATAGAATACTTACAAGGTCCACACCATTGAGCAGTAAAGTAGTAAATTGCTGGCAGGCTGCCATCTGAAACAAAAATTTAGCAAATATACCAAAATTAGATCTAGTAGCAATATTTCAGTAGCCAATAAACAGGAAATGGAAAAATGTTTTAATCCCCGTGATCCAGAAACCTTGAGTTTATTACACTCTACACTGCAGTGGACAATTTTTTTCTTTTCTTTTTTTAGAAGCTACAGTGGACAACTTGATGGACCTAATGATAGCCCTGAACCATGAACAAACCATTGTACAAACCTCACAAATGAATGAAACACTGGCATATCCTCTATTAACAATATTGCTTTAATAAACTTATTTAACACATTTTTTTACTACAGCCCATGCATTTTGAGCCCCTCAACTGGTCAGGCCACGTAATAGGGAAATGTACCAGGTGCGGTAGGTTATTCAAGAGAACCCATCAAATTAAGATTGAAACTACTCAATTATTAAATCACATGCTAGTGCAAAACTTCACAGTAATTTCATGCACTTGGAGCTGTTTCTGGTATAGAGAAATGTCAAGTGAACACAGCAAGTAAATGTTTCAAAGTATACCTTTAGCATTCTTGAGTGAGTCATTGAACTCTTCTTCAGACTTAATAATATTAATACCTGAGGGGCCTGCATCCTTCAACAAGGTTAGTTAAGACATAAAAGGAAGTGTATAAAACTGACAAGTATCTCATCTAGCAGTAGATTGAAGTTAATAGTATAACTTTATGACAAACTGTGCAAGCCATATCTCACATTCAGTGAAAAGAAATCTAATAAACAGCAATCTGTACAATGATTGGACTTCTAGCAACTGTTAAAATCAGAAACATGAGACACATGTATCCCTCCCATTTGAATAAAGTGTGTGATATAATTTGAATAGTTCTCATTTAAAGTTTATAACACAGTTATATTAACTTTAAATATCTGGGTATGGGTGTTTTTCAGAATTCAGAGGATAGGTGAACTTCCATATTTGTTTTCATGGCCATCTTTCGTATTTGGAAGCGTATCCACATGCAAATCAGTATTTAAATGTATTCACCCATTATTTGAGGTAATTTCAAAGTGTCCTCTTTTTTAACAGTAACACTATTATTTTGATGAGTAATATAGTGGAGTCTTGCATACTGAAGATATCAATCCAGAATGAGTTACACTATCAAGTTGATTAAACTTATCATAATAGTATAAAATGTATTATTCTTTTTTTCTGACAACAGGCAAGGATTGAGGGTGGCTATTTAAATAATTTCTATTTGTTGATTACTAGCAAAGGAAAAGATGTGATGACTTTTGCAATAAGAGCTTACCATAGGCAACTTGAATGTACCATATTATCTTTCTCTTACGTAAACTATCAGGTGAGACAGGTTGAGCTAAAAAATTGTGGAGCATTACAACAATTCTGAATGACTAATATATAGATACAGATAAGGTATATCAACAAACCCAAGTGAAAGCTCGGGCTTAAACTCAACTAGGCTCCAGCTCAACGTGAGGCCTGACCAAGCATGATCTTACCTAACCACTTGCTTGCTGAGATGAAAAAGCTTGAATGTTTGAGCGCAGTGAAGCTGGCTTTGTGTACAGCAACCTTCACATTTAACTACGTATGGAATGCAAGATATAGATGCTATTTTACACTCTCATTTGAAAAAAAAAAAAAAAAAAAAATTGAAACTTCTTCTCTCTCCTCTTATCTTCTATGCAATCACAACATCCTCAATCCAACTAATCACATATCACATCTTACTCATCAAACGAAACAAGAACACCATCAGACAACTTGTTTCTTGACCTTTAACACAGCCCACCTAAAGCTCGGAGATAACGAGTCAATTCAACGCAACTAAAGTTCAACCACTAAAACATCCCCAAACCTTCAGAAAAAACGCATCAAAGTGACGTTCAAGGATGCACAACAGAGAACATACCCGAAGAAGATGACGAGAAGGGTTGTCTCACGAAGAAAAACGGTCTTCCGTATTGGCGCGATACAGAAGGAAATAAGCACGGAGAATGATCAATAAGTGGAGAAGGAGAGCAATGTTTTGGGATCAGGGTTTCGAGAGAGGAAAGAGAAGCAATCCGAGAAGACACGGGAACAATGAGCGAACGAATGAGAGCAATTCGTCCCATTTTAGCTCTGGGTTTGAATTTCTTTAGTTTTTTTCGCTTTTCGTTCTGTTCTGTCCGCAGGGTTTCGTGCTATAGAGGGGTTTTGGAAGAGAATGTCAGCGTAAGCGTTCTCCTCCGGACATAGGTATCGACTGATTCACTCGATGACACGTGTACTCATATGACATGGTTGCCCACGTGGCCTTCCAATGAAAATTTTACCAGAAAACCCTGTTGTCATTTGTCTCACAGGTATTGGATGGCGAAGAGAAAAAATCCGATGGATTTTGGGTTGGGGACGGATTTGAAAGGTTGGGGACGGGTTTTGTCAAAACGTGTTGGGTTAACAAGGATCGGACGGGGATAGGTCAATTTGAAGTCGGGTTTACGAAAACCGGGTTGGGATGGGGTAATGAGGATGGTGATCGGGTTTGGATCGTGTTTGATGATTTTTTTAGGTTCAGGTTTTGGAGTCGAGGATCAGGTTCAGGTTAAGGCGACCCGACGCATGCCCACCCCTGGGCTATGGTAGTCAATGACTTCCTCTCATTAAGGAAGTAATTACCAAAGGTAATTACATCATTTATAATAATATTCATAGTTCACTAATACTCAACATTTAAACCAAATGAAAGATTACAATAATCATGGTGATAAGTCTTTTAAGTACTACCTTTCATATATTATTATACATTTTTTATTTAAAAAATATTTAATATGATATCACAACTTCATGAATAAGCCTCAAATGTTTATTTTGAGTCGTATCAAACCCAATAATATCATACTTTTTATTTGGGGCACTAACATTGAAATTTATTTTCCAGTGCACTTGAACTCGTCTACACTAACACCCAAGGATAAGTTGAAGTTAAATCAATTCATTTAAGACGAATTGAATTATTCACTTAATTTCAAGTTCATTGTGGACTACCCCTTAGTATTAGTGTGTTCATGAGCACATCATGGGACCTCAAAGGCTTCCATGATGGTCTGTTTCTTCCGCTGCTCAAACTAGAACAGAGTCAAATGCAAAATATTCACAAAATAAAAATTTATCGAAGTCAATCATCTTCAGCTATTACCTTGTCACTGTTAAAACCGGATCACGACGATCTTTAATTCGCAAATGGGTACCTCAATAAACCTGAAGTCCTGCATTCAATCGGCTTGACTTCACTGTAACGATCTTCTGGACAGAGTATACTATTTTTAATTTTTTTTCTGAAACAAATTCTTCCGTTTTCTTCTTCGTCGATTCACAGAATCAGAGCGGAGCTTGTCGCAATTCGTTTGTTTATACAGGAAAATGGAGAAGTTCGTTGATGGTAGAGAGGGCGATGGTTACTGCAAACCTGCAATTGGACTCTTGCGGTAACAGAAACAGATGGTGATTGCTGAATTCGCAGTTGGTCTACTCAGCTATCAAGCTTATAATAATTAAGTTGAAGCATCAGCCCAGATTGCTTTAATAGTGGGGATTAATCAAGCGACTTCCTTGGCTCTCTTTGGAGCTTCGCTAGTGTTTCAATGGTAACGTCCGAAACACCGCCATTAAAGAAACTTGCGCACCAGCCTGGTTCTCCACCAGAATCAAATTCCACCATTAGCCTCCACTGCTCAAAAATCCGAATCCCCACGTTTCTCTTTCCCTACATATCCAATAAACGTGTTACCGAAGGAGGACAAACAGAATCACGTTTCAATCCAAGAAAATCATCTGGTCCCACACATCGTGCAGATCGGACACTCCAACTTTTCCCAATCGCCCAGTCAGCACCCAATATAATCGGAAGTGGAGGGGACAGGATCGACGGCGATATGATTCGCCACGTGGCATCCACTGGACGACGTTGGTGGATTGATGATTCGGTCACTTATGGCCTAACAACTTTTGTTGACATCTTCGGCAGGTAACGACGGTTGGGTGGGTGCCTCCGACGTTGCAGTGCACCCACTCTCTTTCCTTCCTTTCTTCAACACCTTCTTACGTTAAAGCAATAGTATGAAATTACCGTATTACCCTACCCCTGATGTAAAATATATTTAATATTAATAGATCAAAGAGTAATTTCATAATTTTTCAAGAAACTAAAACCTAATCTGATGATGACACATCCACGGCTCATGCAACATGGGGCCTCTTGGTGGTCCCACTCTTTGGACCATTGACATTGAAGAAGTCAAGAAGAATTCAGGAGTAATTAGGCTTCGATTTGATTAATATATGGCTTTATTTAAAATTAATTAATCTCATTTAAAATGTTCTTACATGACCATGTTAAATTTTAATTATTCGATTAATTAACCCAATCAACCATGGCAGTCACTGAACACGCGTTAGTCAATACTTTAGAAAAATCGCTTTGGCGTGCTGAATTTCATGACACGCTTTCCGGCTGACATACTTTGATTGCTGCGGAATCTCCCCCACAATTTCTAAAATGACGAACGTGTACATGACTGCAATTATTTATATAATTAGACAGAAAAAAAATTAAATGTGAAGTTAAATGATTTTTTATTTTAAAAATAATAATTGGAGTATATAAATAATTTTTTATCAAATAAGTTTTAAAATTTTATTTAATTGACATGATATATATTAGATTCAAGTCACTTCTTCCTTATTATATTTTTATAAATTGTTAATGTATTTGAGTTAAATATTTTTGAAATTTATAGAAATTTCAAGAACAAATAATAAAAAATAAATAGAGGACTCGTTAGTCTTTGTGAGAGATGAGGATGGTGTTTTCGTCTTTCGGTAATTTCTCACCAACATCCAGCCTCCCCCCCAACGACTGCCTTCGTCTCGTAAAAGGCCTCCACCGAGTCTCCATTGTTCGTCCCCTTCTCATCATTTCTCTCTCTCTCTCTCTCTCTCTCCTTACCTCTGCTCCCAGTGCCGCGGCCACGCTCATGGCGCCGGGACTCAGAGACCTACAGCTGGCTTCGGTCTCCGGGTTTAAGTCCGGCGGCCAGGTCTCAGCCAGAGGCGATGCAGACGTTGACCTCGAGGACGTCCGCTTGCTCGATTCTTATGATGAGAGAGAGGAAGAGGAGAAAGGAAAAGAAATCTCCAAGGATGGGGTGAGAAGAATTCAGGTCAAGGTTACTGGTATGACCTGTGCTGCTTGCTCCAATTCCGTTGAGTCAGCGATCACCGCTGTTGGTGGTGTTGTTCGGGCCTCCGTCGCTTTGTTGCAGAACAAAGCGGATGTTGTGTTTGATCCGAAAGTCGCAACGGTTAGTGCCTTTTGAATTTTTCTTATTTTGAGTGGGTCTCCCTAATCGATTTTGTTTGAATTTGAGATTTTTTCTAAATTGGTCTCATCAGATTCGAGTGGTTGGTTTTATTTTTTAAAATTTTCCTTCTGTAATTTTTGAGCTGTTGACTTTTTCCGGAAATACTTGATGTGGTATGCTGAATGTTTGTTAGTTTTTTAGTCCACTTGGTTTCTGTTTACTTTCGTTTTTTACACAATTCGGAAACATATTGCTCAATGTTACTCTGTTTCATTCTTTATGTTGATCTTTAATGATATCATCTTCTATTTCTACTCAAATGAAAGACAGCGTTCTTCCGTTCAAGTTTGCTTACTTCTGATGTAGAATTTTATTTTTCATTTTCGTCTGCCATTGCAGATGTGTGACTTGCTGGCTTTAAGTGTTGAATGTTAGACGCTTCATGATAGTAATGGCCGAGTCATGTTTCTCAATGGAGTTATAATTTCATATCTATTCGTGACTAAATCTCAAAAATGATATCTATATCTAGTTTAACGAATGAATTGCTCCACACTTATATGTTTCACAGTTGGTTTTTCGAGAATTTTTTCCATGGAAAATTACGTAGCTGAAACATAACTTCTAACCACTATAGCTATTTGGGTTGAGACTATGTTTTTCTTGCTGTAGAGTTCATTCTAAAGAAAGCTTTTGGTGCAGGATGAAGATATAAAAACTGCAATTGAGGACGCAGGTTTTGAAGCCGAAATTCTTCCAGATTCAAATGCCTCTAAATTACAGTCACATGGGAGTGGTACTCTTGTGGGTCACTTTAGGATAGGAGGCATGACATGTGCAGCATGTGTAAACTCTGTAGAGGGTATTTTGAGAGAGCTACCTGGAGTGAAACGGGCTGTGGTTGCCTTGGCAACCTCTTCGGGAGAAGTTGAGTATGATCCCACATTAATTACAAAGAATGACATAGTTCAAGCAATTGAAGATGCAGGCTTTGATGCCTTGTTTCTGCAAAGCAGTGAGCAAGACAAAATTTTGCTTGGAGTCTCTGGTTTGTTTGATGAAATGGATGTACAGCTCTTAGATAGTATCTTAAGGACTGTGAAAGGAGTAAGGCAGTTCGCTTACAACAGAGCTCTTGCAGAGGTAAAAGTTACATTTGACCCAGAAGTCGTAGGTTTGAGACTTATAGTGGATGACATTGAGAGAGGAAGCAATGGAAGATTTAAAGCACATGTACGGAGCCCATATATGACAGCTGCATCAAATAATGTGGATGAATCCTCAAAAATGTTTCGGCTTTTCATTTCCAGCCTCTTTCTCAGTGTATGTTACTTGTGGCTCTTTGAAACAATCATGCTTTGGTTCATTATGTTCTATGGGACACTCGAGTAGTTTGAGAGGACCTGTCACCTGTCTTCGCCCAACCAATTTTGGGTGTCTAATTACGACTGGAGACTGCCCTAAAATTCAATATGATTCATGTCCGTTAATGTCCGATCAGTTACCTTAAAAAAATTAGGTTTGGTAGGCATGAATACATTGATTGGATTGCTCTGAGTTATTATGGTTACCTGTAGCATATATTCATGAATATCTGGCAACTATTTCTTCTGCCTCTGAGGCAATTACGTATGGAGAGGAGTAGTCACTTGTCCGGCATGTTTATTTTATCCTACATTTTTCAAAATTCATGTTTTTATTGTTGCGGTTTATATTCTGCAGGTTCCAGTATTCTTCATACGTGTTTGTCCCCGTATCCCACTTATATATTCCATGCTATTATGGCGCTGTGGGCCCTTCCTAATGCGTGACTGGTTGAAGTGGGCCTTGGTAACTCTCGTTCAGTTTGCTGTTGGGAAAAGATTTTATGTAGCAGCCTATAGAGCACTCAGAAATGGATCGACCAATATGGATGTTTTGGTTGCACTTGGAACTTCAGCATGTTACTTTTACTCTGTTGGTGCTCTTCTCTATGGAGCAATTACAGGGTTTTGGTCTCCCACATATTTTGAGACAAGTGCCATGCTCATAACATTTGTGTTGCTTGGCAAGTATTTGGAAGTTGTTGCCAAGGGGAAAACTTCAGATGCTATCAAGAAATTAGTTGAACTGGCACCTGCAACAGCACTTTTAATAATCAAAGATGAAGGTATTCTTTTTACAATGATGAAGCAAAGCCTTGCTTTGTCCTCTTACTTATCTGTTAAGGTTGACTTAGCTTCCTTTTGCTGGTCAGAGTCACAGTATGTATCATATTCATGTGTCTCTGAAAATGTCTTACAACTAGCACTAAACAAGAAAAATATGTGGTGATTTGGAATTCAGTCCTCTTTCTATAACAACTGTAGTGTGAAAAAGGAAAGAGTGGAATAAGGAAATAGGCCATCCTATTATTATACATGTTAACTTGGAAGACATTGCAAATTTTTGGTTTTGTTAAATTTCTTTCTATTTATTTTTATTACTCTGAGCAGAGTCTTTAATAGAAATTCACAAATTCAAATCCCCGTCGACACAAAGAAGAAACTAAGAAAAACGAAAAAGAACCTCTTGCAATTATGCAACATGAGAAATTTGTAACATGGAATGTTGTTTATGCTGTATTTCTAATGATCCCTTTATGATTTATTGTCCAACTAAACTGCTTGTCTGTTAGAATGTGTCTGAATGTTTGGTTTATACTTTGTTGGGTTTCAGAAGGAAAATATGTTAATGAGAGAGAGATAGATGCCATGCTAATTCAACCTGGTGATGTTCTAAAAGTTCTTCCTGGCTCAAAGGTTCCTGCTGATGGTGTGGTAGTATGGGGTTCTAGTTATGTAGATGAGAGCATGGTAACTGGTGAATCAGCTCCTATTTTGAAGGAAGTTAATGCTCCTGTTATTGGGGGAACCATCAATTTGCATGGTGCTCTTCATGTACAAGCTACTAAAGTGGGGTCCAATACAGTTTTGAGCCAGATCATATCATTAGTTGAGACTGCACAGATGTCAAAGGCTCCTATTCAGAAATTTGCTGATTATGTAAGTCTTCTTGTTGGAATCTCATATGGAATTACTTAATTTAATAGAAATGCTCACGCATGCTCTTTGAGAGTCTCTTTGACCTTTTTAGCTTGTCTAACCATTCAAAGCTCTTCCATTTCTCTTGATTAGGCCTGTTCATTCTTCTGAAGATTGTTTTCTTCCTTTTTTTTCTATTTCTTAGATAGATTCAATGAAACTATTTAAATGTGTAAAACTTGAATACAAATATTTCTTTGTCATGCTATGCGCCCTTCGTTTCTATGGCAATGAGAAAATCCATGTCCTTCAATCACTTCATAACTGAAACTTACCAAGTCCAGATTCATGAACATTTTACTTTGTGATCTGTTGTGGATGATAGCATGGATTAGGAAAGTAATCAGTAACTAAGTAAAAAAGGAGAAAATAAAGAAATACAAAGAGTGATGACCTAGAGGCAATTTTGCACTCAAAGATTGTTCTGCTAAAGACTGGTAGTAAGTATCTTAGATACAAAAACAAGAATCCTGTTAAACAAAGTGAAACAGCTTCAGTGGCTAGATATATGTTACTTATGTGACATTTCACTCTCACTTATAACCATGTGGTTCCAAGTGCAGTCAGGATGTTCCTGAGATGAGTCATGTGACCCAATTACCGTAGGTTTTATGCTTGAGAAAACTGTCTTTCCACAAAATACAGTTCTTTATTATCTTGATTTTAGCTCAGCTAACTTCTCTGCTCTTTCTATTTTCTTACAAATGCTGGCTTTCTAATATTTGCAGGTGGCAAGCATTTTTGTGCCAACAGTTGTTTTTATGGCCTTCCTAACATTTTTGGTGTGGTAAGAATTTAACACCTTAATTCTTCTGAAAGAATATTTAATACCTTTATGAAGAGTAAATTTCGTTTATGCTATGATCAATCAAAACCTGCCTAATATATTAAAGTATTTGAAATCATCTGCAGGTACCTTTGTGGTATATTTGGGGCATACCCAGAAGAATGGCTGCCTGAAAATGGGAATTATTTTGTGTTTGCCCTGATGTTTTCTATTGCGGTTGTGGTGATTGCATGTCCTTGTGCACTTGGTTTAGCAACACCCACAGCTGTTATGGTAGCAACTGGTGTTGGAGCCACTCATGGGATCTTGATAAAAGGGGGAGATGCACTGGAAAGGGTTCAGAAGGTTAAGTATGTGATATTTGACAAAACTGGCACTCTGACACAGGGAAAAGCTGCACTTACAGGTGCCAAAGTCTTCAATGGCATGGATCTCGGAGAGTTTCTTACTATAGTGGCTTCAGCGGAGGTGATTTGGCATTTCATTTCTATATTCTATTTAAATTTGGTGCACCTGATCCTTTGTAACTCATTCTCTTTTATAAATTATTTAGGCTAGCAGTGAACATCCTCTTGCAAGGGCAATTATAGACTATGCCTACCATTTCCACTTTTTTGATGGTGTACCTGACGCAAAGATGGGAGCACAAAACCATGTAAAAGGGGCTAATTCTTCGAGCTGGCTTCATGATGCCTTGGAATTTGTGGCTATCCCTGGGAAAGGTGTTCAGAGCATAATAAATGGCAAGAAAGTCTTGGTGAGTTAGTTTCTTCTTAACATAGCTACATGTCATTCTCTACAATCTTTCTGCATTTTTATTTCCTGGGAAGGTCAGTCTTAAGCGGCATGCAGCTATAATAGTCCTTTAGAAAATAAGTCCTTGATATTTATTATTACCTTATGCATTCAGGAAAGGTTCCTATACATCAGAACTTCCTAATCTGATAAAAATGTATTTCCGCTAGTTATTGCACAACTGCTTACATACCCCTGAGTCTCAAATTGGCACCTACATACCCTTGTGTATCACCAAATTTTTCAGATACCAGTTGTTAAAATTTTGTGCCTTTTTACTGTCATAAACAGTTAAAAAATTATATTACGGTTTTTATATAGTGTGGAGTTATTAGGGGCCACAAGGCACCCTCTGCATTGGATCACAGAAATGATGTTGAACCCTCCAAAATGGTTATTAGTCCCTGTTGCCAAATTCTATTAGTTAACTCTTGATATGGGAAAAGACAAAAGTGATATTGTGACTATTTTATTAAATATAGGGCCATAAAGTAATATGGGACGACACAATTGATGTAGAATGCACATGTGTGGTCCCATACTAACATTGATAATTCTTAAACCCGCATTGTAAAAGTGTCATTATATCAAGAGTCATAACCTCACCTCTTTGTGGACTTTTTTTTCCCATATTATAGTTAGAGTTAGCTTACATATTTTAACAACAGGGTTATTTATGTATTTCTGGTGATATTACATATGTAGTTCTGGTTATAAATTTGAAACCCTGATTCGTGGAGGTATCTATGATTAACCCTTTTATTAGAAAGAGAATAGTCCCTTAACTGTAAGATTCTCAAATGCTATGAGACTTTTGAATAGTCTTTACTTATACAATCTTCGATAGAGTTAAAGCTAATTTTGGAGTGCAAGTGATGCTGAGGTCGATGAAAATACTTTCATGGAAAACTTTTCTAACATGCTGCATGTATCTGACAAGAAATATTTGTTGTGAACAGGTTGGTAACAGGAAGCTAATGGCTGAAAGTGGGGTAGCAGTTTTTACACAGGCTGAAAATTACTTGGTGGAATTGGAAGAGAATGCCCAAACAGGGATACTTGTGGCATTAGGTGACAATCTTGTTGGGGTTTTAGGAGTTGCAGATCGTTTAAAGCGAGAAGCTGCAGTAGTTGTCAAAGGGCTGAAAAAGATGGGTGTTCGACCTGTAATGGTGACAGGAGATAATTGGAGGACTGCAAAGGCTGTGGCTAAGGAGGTATATTATTCATGAGACTCTTTCCTGTTAGCGAGTTGGTAGAGCATAAAATGAGAAGTTATGCAAGGAAGAAGTTGATAATCAATTAAGCTAGGTCATGGTTGTTTCATTGACTTATTCTCCAGGAAAAAAATGATTTGTCCTCTTATGTTGCCTAAGACTTGACATATGCACTAGATATTTTGCTGTACGTATCGGTGGCCTTTGCCCTAAGTAGGTTTTCACTGCATTTATTTGGTTTTACCTGTTGATTTTGGCTGTGTGGTCAATATATGGTTTTTGGCCTCCTCATTCTGGGAATTAACGTATCTTATGGTGGTGCCTATACATCTTATGCCCTTAAAATCATTGACTCTTGTAGGAAAATTCTCTAACCAGACAGTTACTGAGTCATGCTATCAATCCTGGCATAACAATAGGAAGACCCCACTGTGGTTGCTGAAGTGTGATATGTGTAAGCTGAGTGGAGAGGTCATACCAGAGTTTCTGAATCTTGACATTGTGTATGGTGTACATAAGGAGTATAAGCCATCCAATGGTTTCTATATGGGAATACGTATTTGATCATTGGGTACCTTATAGTTGGATAGCAGATGTTGGTTCAATCTTCCCCTGGATGAGCTAGTATGGATATACTAGCTCTATATGATTTATGGTCCTCAGAGCTGTTACATTGTGTGGTAGATGGTCACTGGGAGGGCTCTGGTTGTCCTACCAGTGAATTGGATCCTGAACTATTCAAGTTGTGGTGTCCTTCAGTTGTTGGTTGCTTTTTTTCTGTAGCATTCTGTGTTTAATTGAAGTTAAACAGTTGATTGATCCAAAGTGTTGTTTTCAGTGTACTATTTCATCCCACTTCCTTTGCTAATTATCTAATTAAATGTGATAACTCTTTACTGATCTATGATAATACAGGTCGGCATCCAAGATGTCAGAGCAGAAGTACTGCCGGCTGGAAAAGCTGATGTAATACGCTCATTTCAGAAAGATGGAAGCACAGTAGTGATGGTAGGAGACGGAGTTAATGACTCTCCTGCTCTTGCTGCTGCTGATGTTGGAATGGCAATTGGTGCTGGAACTGATATTGCCATTGAAGCTGCAGACTATGTGTTGATGAGGAACAGCCTTGAAGACGTAATTACAGCTATAGATCTCTCAAGGAAAACCGTCTCCCGTATCCGTTGGAACTATATTTTCGCGATGGCTTACAATGTCATTGCCATTCCGGTTGCTGCTGGTGTGTTCTTTCCATTGACAGGGTTCAAGATGCCACCATGGTTAGCCGGAGCCTGCATGGCCTTTTCATCAGTAAGTGTTGTTTGCTCCTCTTTGCTTTTGAGGAGATATAAAAGACCCAGATTGACCACCCTTTTGGAGATAACGGTAGAATAGAGAAAGTGAGTTCACTTTTTCTTTGTTTTTAATTTTCCTGTTAATTTTTTCATTTACAGAAAAGAGGCAGAGGTGCCAAGTGTCTGCGTTGCTCCTACTGTACCACAATGTACATTCTCATGTTGTATTAAATTTTCTTTCTTCTTGTTCTTTCTCATATATATTGAAAAGAATCAAAGACCTACGTTCATCTTTCAGGATCTTGCCGGTGTTCTTACAGGATTAGTTCCTTCACCTTTTTGATTTTTTGGTAGCTTGTGAAACCTATATAATGTAAAACTTAGTTACCACAATGAAAGCTTGCAATGGAATTTAAAACCTTCTATGCTGATACCTGGAAAGGGTTAGTGGCAGTTTGGCTTTAACCACTGCTGCTACCAAGACCTTACTGAACCAGGTTAAGAATAGCTGGATTGCTCAACGTGGCCTCGGAATTGTCTAACAGCGCTGGTTTCCAAACCAAGTCCCGTAACGCATATTCCGTAAGTTCTGATCATTTTGCTCTATAAATTACTGTACTGATTACCCCTCAAAGCTCTGGCTTTTGAAGTGACGGAGATCATGGAGAGGAAGAAGCTCCTGGCCTGCTTCATTTTCTCCTTCTTGCTCCTGGTATCAGGTAACGCAGAATCTCTCTTGTCAGCCACGCCAGTTGTTCCAGATGAAGTGTCTCTCATTACGGTACCCTTTCTTCTTCTTCTGTTTAGACTTAATTTGTTGTTTCTGTGCGTTAATGGCATTTGCAGAAGTGCGAGCTGGGTTTTGTTGGGTGAAGCTCCCTAATTTCAAAGGGATATGATCGAACATTAGTGGGGTTCTTTTGTGTTGCTGCCTCGTCTTCGCCTTTCTTCTTCTCTTCTTTTCTCTCTTCATTTCCATTGTTATAGAGGAAGACGAAGATGCCAAAGGCAAAGCCAGAAACCCAGTAGATTTTTTGCCAGTTTCATCGTATACGTTCACGACAATTTTCACATTCCTTCAAGACGAAGAATTTATAAATAAAAAGCACAAGAAATGATAAAGGAAGATACAGATTTTATTGCAAGACGATCTCCATTTACAGAAGAAAGTAAACTGCTGAAGCAACTTATAACATATCGATAGCGAGCAAGATTTACACACTCAATCTAAGCACTGTGATCACTTCATCAACAAGGTTTCATACAGTAGCATCTGCTTGGGAGGTGATGACGGCATTTTCCATAACTGAAACCTTCATGTCTGCACACAGAAGCACAGTTAGTATCACTAAAGCACAGTCCCTTGAACATGCTGCTACGAACGTGACATAGAGCTCCGCCGACTCTTCCGATTTCCTCTGCAACAAATCACAAAACGCAGAAACATAAATTCACCCAGTACTACTTTCTCCAGAAGACGGAAACGGGAATATTAATTTCTGTTACCTGATGCTAAGAGCAGCACGAGGCAGAGGAGGAGACACGGGATTGTTTTGTTCGACGCCATTGTTTATCGTCCGACGGCGAATTTGGATACCGAGAACTGCTTCAGATGAGAATTTATAGGTTTTTACGGGGTAGAAGATTACGAAAGTGATGGAGATGAGTTTGGATTGAGCTTGAGCTGCATGTGAACGTGGAGGCTAAGTGGGTTATGAGACTGACGAGTGGAGCTTGCATGCAGATTGCCGCCTGCAGACACTGGGCTGTTGACTGCGTTTGTTTTGCAGATCTCTCAGGGATCGTCTTCTCTATCGAGAGGGGTCTGCAACACGAGGGAAAAATACTCTTAAATTGTATAATATCGATTAAAAAATTATGGGGATGGCAGGTGGTCCCACCCTCCAACGTCGTACCAATGTCACGTGTCTACGAAGTCACGGATGGTGACCAGACCGTGACCCTTCGCATGTTACAAATCTGATTTAAACAATTTCCGTCAAAATCAAACAGGCAAAACCATATTGCCTCTATTTTGTGGGGCCAATAATCTAACAAACCGCCTAAGATCACTATGTGGATCAAACCCGTCTTTGACCGATCTACTCGAGAAAAATATTACCTAGAGCTAATAATTCACTCTTTCATTATACCAAGAATAATCATCAAGGCGGTCCCACCTACACAAGTGTTCTTTTACGCCCTACCCGGGCCCACCATTCCACGTAAGATGAAGCCACACATGTGTTCAAGGCGCCGGGTCTGTCCTATAGCGACCCCGCCGCCCGTAGAAAACACGAGAAACACAAGTCGACAAAGATGGCTCCGGCCAAAACAATCAAAGTCACGAGAAGTACGCCACCGTAGCTTCCAAGGGTCCCGGGACTCCGCCGCCAGCTAAGCGCCACCAACCCAGCTAATTCCTCGAGATCTTCGCACTCTCCTTGATGGAGCCAACTAAATGACATCGAGCCGAACTTAAATAAAAATTGAGCCGAGTTAAGTTTTTTCCGAACCGAGCTCAAACAGTTTACCGGCCAATTTGGCTTGGTGCCACCGTTGAGTTGAACTGGCCCACTAAAATGGGACCAATCATATGGACGTTGGTCAGGGATTTGGCAGCTCCCGCGGGGCACCGAATTGGTTCTTTGTATCTCCGCCAACCCGGTAGAACTCGCCAAAAACGGCAAAACCCTTTCGAATTTCGTCGTTGAACTCGGCTGCTGCCGCCTGCGCGTATACTATATACGCACACTGGCCCTGCGCTTTCCCCCCCTCTGACTCTCTGTCTCTCTCTCTCTCTCTTCATTTCGACTTCTAGGGTTTCCGTTTGGGGAGGTAGAGATAGAGACCTTGGTGACGAGGGATGGCTTTCTCCACTCTTCTTAGATCTGTTGCGACTCCTCTCTGTGAAGGATCGCATGAGCACTCGCTGGCGGATTTTGGAGCTCGGGTTCCGGATCGGTTTAAGGTTCAGCTCGTTTGATGTTTTTTACCGTACTTCTTATTTGGAGATTTGGGTAGTAAATGTGATGGTTGACGCCGTTCTTTCTTTCCTGTGTGGAAATGATGGATGTTGTGGAGTTTGAGTTTGATGGCGCGTGTCGCTTCAAGAGGACTGTTTAGGAATTGCTTATTTTTGTGGTTAATGCCTGATAGCGTTTTTTTCTTTTTTTAACTCGAGAAGTTTTTATTCGTTGCCTTTGATTTCTCTCTGAGAAATTTATAAGCCGTGTACAAAAGAGCTGGATAGTTCGACCTCCTACGACTCGACTGTTATCGTTGTTTACGGGCTTAGGATTTGGTTTATCCAGTTGATGATAGGTTGAAATAGATGCATGTGTAGTTTCATATAAATTCATTTTGACAATATAAGACTAGTACACTGCTGAAGATCTGTAAAATTTCTGGAGGATGTTGTATTTCCGTTTCCTGCTTTTGAGTTCTAACAAAAAATAGTAGCAGCTTATTTTAGTTCGGTTACCTTTTTCCTTTTCATCTTCTTTTTGTTTTGGCTCTAAATTTTATGGAATGGAGTTAACTTGCTTTTTTTTCTCATCTTTCTACAACTTGGAGCTTGAATTGAATATAGTGTCATTTTTTTCCGCAGTCGGTCATAGTTTTCGTCCGTCAGTGATTTTGATTTTGAGCTTTATTATATTCATTGTCTTCCTTTCCTTTAGTTATGATAGTTAGCTTTTGCGATTTATTTGTTTCATAACTTGGTCTTATGTTCTTTAGGCTTCTTGCTCTGCTGTTAATCATAGTCGGAAGTCTATTCAGTTTAAGACGAGTATTTTTGGTTCTCCTGTTATTCAAGGAGAAGTATCGTCACTACAGTTGAGTACTCCATTAGCTCTTGTTGGCCTATATCAACTCACTTGTGTATTTTGAAGTGATTATAAATGCCGTGTTTGTTAACCATGTAGGTCATGTGCTACTCGAAATGTTGAACCCATCAAAGCTACAGCTACTGAGATTCCCCCTAAGTTTCAACGTAAGCTGCGGTGACATGTATTTATACCTCTCTCATGTAAATTGAGAAGAATAATCAATTTTCTTACTTTGTTGCTCTGTATTGTCTTGTTTAGAATCATCAACCGATGGTGGGAAGACAAGAATTGGAATCAATGGTGTGTATTCCTCCAACTTGGTGACTGTATAGAATTATTGACAATTGTGCTTTTCATATCCTTAGTTTTCCTTATACCGTGTCTTTAGTCTGCTGCTTTCATTTGTGTGTGTGTGTGTGTGTGAGGCCCTAGATTCTTGTTTTGAAATCGCAAGTCCTTTACTCGGAAGCTGTTCTATAGTTACAGGATAGTTTTTATCTTTTAAATAATAAATACAGGGTGGAGCAGAATTCCTAAAAATGTCTGGGTGATTCTAGCGTATGTTTTACTTTTATCAATTATTGGTTTTTGTTCTAGTGCTTTCTGTGATTTTAACTGTCAAATGTTGCTTATAACTAGATATATTGCTATATGACTTCGAAGTGGTGGTTTAAGAACGTATACATTCTTTGCTAGTGTATGATGTTGTTGGTTTTGAATAGTTTCTGTACTTACTGTTCAGGAATTGCTATTGAGGTAGTTATATTCCTTGTTTTAGTCTAGGATCTTGGTTGTGCTCCTGGTACAAGATTGCAACAGCTTTTAGTTATTTGTTTTAATTGTTATTATGCAGGTTTTGGTAGGATTGGAAGATTAGTTTTACGTGTAGCTGTCAGTAGAGCTGATGTTGACGTGGTGGCTGTCAATGATCCTTTCATTAATGCTAAATACATGGTAGGAAAGTACTTATTTTGCTTGTATTATTTGTCTTGGTTATTGATCATTATGTCTTTGTGTTTTTATAATTTAAACAGCCGTGGAGAAGTGTAAGTTTTGGGATTCAGCATTTATTTTTTATGATTTGTGAAATTCAATTTCTCCCTTCAAATGTTTTGCATATTGCTCTTTGTCATTATGTTTCCAAAAATAGAATTTCCTTCCCTTGTTTTGGAATTGGGCAATTATGATATTGTCAAGAAGTATTAGAGGACATTTTGGCCAGGATAGTAATCAAATGCTCTTGGCTGCAGTCTGTGATCTTTGGTTGTCTCATGGTAGATTTTCTTTGATGGTCTTTACTTGTCATTGTCAAATGTATTATATTTTGATTTTGTAGCTGAAAAGCCTGTTGATCATTGTACCCCTTCTTTCTTATGTTCAGGCATACATGTTCAAGTATGATTCGACACATGGGGTCTTCAGGGGTACCATCAAGGTTGTGGACGACTCTACTTTGGATATTAATGGGAAACGAATTGTTATCACTAACAAAAGGTAACAAATACGTGGTTATACAAATTTCAACTATTTGCACTAATCACCTGTTCTATACTGGATGTCAGAAAAAGATAGTTACTCTCTTTAATTGATTAATATACATTGTTATTCAGATAGAGTGCTTTAAGGTTTTGATTATATACACCGAGTATTGTTGCTTCTTCTGTGCATTTACTTGTGTGGCCTATTGTGCAAGTAATGGTTTACTTAAATATCTGCTATGCACGTGGACTTAAATAGTAACAACACTGATTTTATGTGCCTTACTGGTTTGCTACCTGGGATAGTTCTGTAGCTTGCAGGTTGGTGTTTTCCTGTGATCAAGATGGTCCCTAGCTTAAAGGCAATCATTAGACACTCTCAATGTATATGCTATTGTTCTGTCTCTATGTATGTGCAGTTATTCTGCTGTTGTCGAAACACCAATATTTATCTCACCTACCTTCAGGCAGATGTTTCTTCATCACACTTCAGTCAGCTATACATGGAATTATGATTCTGTATTTGGATGGCAGGGCTCTCTATATACTGTTCTATTTGAAATAGCTTTACCTGAAATTGTGATTTGGGTTGATTTATCCAATTTGGGTGTGTAGGACATGGCAATAATTTTTTGCGAGTCTATTGACTCTGATGCTGCTACTCCAAATCATATGATAATTTCGTTCATTCTTGATGTTGTTTTCAGGGACCCTGCTGAGATCCCTTGGGGTGATTATGGTGCTGATTATGTTGTTGAATCTTCTGGTGTTTTTACAACACTGGACAAAGCATCTACTCATTTGAAGGTTAGTTTACATTTCCAGCTTGTGATTCAAACCTTTTGAGCTTTATGCTTTGCATATATTTCACTTCCTCCTTTCTGAATGAGGGGAACTCATGGCTTGCTTTCCTGTGCTTCCTCAGGGTGGTGCTAAGAAGGTTGTTATTTCTGCACCTTCAGCTGATGCACCAATGTTTGTGGTGGGAGTGAATGAGAGGACTTACAACCCAAGCATGAATATTGTTTCTAATGCAAGCTGCACTACTAACTGTCTTGCCCCCCTTGCTAAGGTTTGACCAATCTAAATCTTGTGCTGTTCTATATGGTTAAATAGACTTCCCTCTGAAATGCTTGAGTTTGTGAAATTCTCAACTGCTTTGCTGATTAAGAGGTGTGTTTCAGGTTGTCCATGAGGAGTTTGGAATTGTTCAAGGTCTAATGACCACTGTGCATGCTACAACAGGTTTCTCTCTCTCTCTCCGTCTGAAATTTTTCTTGGAGGAAAGTATCATTCTCTGCTAACTATTACTCTGTATGTGTGTGGCAGCTAATATGGTTGGCTTTTTGTTTTTCAGCAACACAGAAGACAGTTGATGGTCCTTCAATGAAGGACTGGCGAGGTGGTCGCGGAGCTGGGCAAAATATTATTCCTAGTTCCACAGGAGCAGCCAAGGTATGATAGAGAATTTGTTCAGGTTGAAGACTTAAGTTTTAGCAACTGCAGAGGCATAATAATTCTATTTGGCGTTTTCAGGCTGTTGGCAAGGTTCTTCCAGAGCTTAATGGGAAGCTCACTGGGATGGCATTCAGGGTTCCAACCCCGAACGTCTCAGTTGTCGACTTAACCTGCAGGCTTGAGAAAAGTGCTTCCTATGCTGATGTCAAAGCGGCCATCAAGTATGTTCTTCCTATTTTTTGTATGTACAACGTGTGTGCGCATGTTAAGCCTGTTGTGTGTTTTTCGGATGCATAGCCTGAATGTTCTGCCTCACGGTTGCACTTGACAATGCATCATTTGTGAATGGAATGTGTTTCAATTTCTCCATCTCAGGTTTGCTTCTGAGGGTCCATTGAACGGCATTCTTGGATATACAGATGAGGATGTTGTTTCCAACGATTTTGTGGGAGATTCAAGGTATTAAAACTCTTCCACCGAAGTCCACTGTTTTCCATAATTGATTATAGAATTTAATGCACCCTCTTTTTTTCATTTCATCAGATCAAGTATATTTGATGCAAAAGCTGGCATCGGATTGAGTGATTCCTTCATGAAGCTAGTGTCTTGGTATGACAATGAATGGGGCTACAGGTATGTCTACCTTCACTTTTTGAAGTGCCAACACAATTCTCCAGTTAATGTTTATCTTCTTCAAAACACTCTGCTACTCTGTTTTGCAGCAACCGAGTATTGGATCTCATCGAGCACATGGCATTAGTTGCAGCCACAAACAAATGAAGCGCCTCTACTAAATTTACAAGTTGAGGGTGGTGAATTTTTGTTTTAAGAGCTGCGCTTTTTGAGTGGGGGTGGAAAAGCTCCTATGATTTCCATGTATTTCCCTTGATAGAGAATAATGTGTTAGACATGGTATTGCCGTGTCATATATGACACCTGCGAGCCATTTCAAGATTTAGTTAATGTCCGGACACGGGAGATTACCCTTTCTGATAGTTCACAAAATAACAAGCTTTTAGGCGGGCTTTACGTTCTTCTTGATTTCTTCACAGTTTTTTGCCTATGTATCAAACGTGCAGGTGATTGATTCAGATGTGTTGGATGGTATTCTAGCAACTGGGTTTGGTCCTCACTGAAAATGGTTCTTGAGACCCCATCATGTACACGAAACGGCTGATGAGAATGATGTGTGTGGTGCTTGTGAAATAGGATCTGGGTCATGGTCTAGTTAATTACTTTATTATTCTTTCCTCCCAACTAAATCTAGGAATCAATCGTCTTAAACTCATAACTCGGTCGAGTTGACTCGTCTCCGGAGGTTACTGAGTCAAGAAAAGGTTGAAATCGTCCTTTATCTCTTTAAATATATAGGGAACCAAATACATATAAGAAAGTAGGTTAAATTAATTAATTAAATTATTTTTAGAAGAATATAAATGCATTTTTTATTTTCCATAATCCAAAATTTTTCTTTCTCCGTCATTTCCATCTCCAAATTCATTTGCAAGCTCAATGGACAACTCACGTGCGGCCACGTGTCTCATTGCCACGTCCGCTGGCCTAACCGTTTTAACGTTTCCGTTTATTCTTCAGCATTGTCCTCTCTCTTCCTCCTCTTCGACTGCATCTCGATTGACGATTTCCAAGGTACAGCGTCTTCCTTTGCCAGACGAAATCGTCAATCGTCAACGTTTCGGTTTTGGTGAAAATGTAAGCGGAGGAAGCCTCTTCGTGAATCTGTTATTTTCTGTTGTCCTATGGTGAGCGCTTTTTTTTCTTTTGAAAAACGTTGGTTTTGAATATGAAATGAACGAATCTTGCATGGTTTTTTTCTTTGAATTGCGTGAAGGTCTGTTGAAGTAAGAATTTGCATACAGCGAATTGAATATTCATGGCATCAGGCTTTTTCAGCTTTTTACGTATATATCTGTAGTTCTCGGAGAGGTTGTTCTGGATCGTGTCTGTCAGGCGTAGTTATTATGTGAGCATATATCGAATCTAGTGTTCTCATTGTTCTGTTTTTTTTTTTTTTTTTTTTAAAAAAAAAAACGTTCGTGTCGGAGAAAGGAAGCTGTCGTTTTAATTTCTTGTTATTCTGTTTGTTAAAGAGAATTGGTAAGTGTCGTCTTCTACATGGTGTCTGTATGTTGAAATGTCTCGATCAAAACAATGGTGCGTTTCAGAAATTAGTTGGAAAAGAGTTGCAATTGCAAATGTCCCATGTTATTCTTCACTATGAATACGTGACAAGCTTTCCCTTGTTTTTTTACCGAGATTTATCTTTGTCGATAAAAGTTTATTTCGTTGAAATCGGATTCAAAGTCTTTGTGATTTCCTTACTAGCATTTTGCAGAACTCTTTCTCTGACTGCCCCTTGGACGAAAGCCATACATTTTTTAAGGGCATTGCGGACTGCATGGTTCGGTGGCGTCGATTTGAACTGTAGAATATGATGATCTTTCAACTCTGAAAAGTTGCGAGATACAAACTCTTCTTCCGGAGATGGCAGCCTGCTTTAAGTATTGGAATGACTGCGTCGAACCTGAAGACCTGGAAGCGATGTGGGCAGATCCTGAAGTGAGCCAGGAATGGATAGATGCAGGAGAAACTAAAGAACAGAAAATTCTTCTTTCAAGAGATCCTGATGGACAGCCTTTTCTGACCCAGACTGAAATGAGGGTAAAATCAAAAGGAAACATAACAAATTGAGATTATTACTTGTTACGCTTTAAACCCTCATTTGATTATCGGTCTCGTGCTTCCAATTGGTGTTCTTCAGGCTGTGGCAGAGATTACTGTATCTAGGCATTTCGATTCACAGATAGATCCGGTATTTACTGTCTGAACGTATTCTTGTTGTTTTTAGAGCATTATTTTATTTGTTTGCTTTTCCTGATAGTTAGGATCTACGTACCTTCTACCTGAAATTCTTCTTGGCAAGAAAGACGGGAACTTTTCAAGCTTTACTGGATATTATTGAAAAACTTTTACCCCCCAATTTTATTCGTCTCTTAATTTTTGGGTTTGTTAGTAAGCACAGATAGATTACTGACCAAAAGTAAGATAATATACCCTTCATTTGTTTTTATAATAGTTGTATACTTCTGTCTAGGACATGCTTCGTGCTCTGGCTGAAATTGCAAGTGACAGACAACCTCTCTGCTCCCGGTATGAGGAGAAAACCAAGGAGACGGGTATAGGACTAATGCAAATCACTCCAGCAATAGCAGAAAAAATGTTCAGGTGATTTTCAAGATAAAAACTTCTTGACCACAGAGCTATGAGCTTTATTTTAGTCTGTTTTTTCTGCTGTTTGATGGATACAAAACTTGCCCATTGAACAGAACTTAGGGAAATTTGATTCTGTTTATTCTGCTTTATTTAAAAGACTGAACATCTTTGCAGTGAGACGGATTGCCGAGCATATGAAATAGATGCAAGTAAAAATGCACTGAATAGGCCCTTCGTGAATACGTATATAGGGGCTGCTTACTTGAAATGGCTATCCAATTTTGAGGACAAGTAAGTTGTCATAACGCCAAATTTTATTTGTGACAATTGATTAGCCAATCCTTTTGATTTTCTTGTATTGACATTGTAAACGGATTTATGCAGGGAAAGAGATGAAGAGTTCGTTATAAGAGCTTATAAAGGAAATATAAAGAAAGCCAAGAAAGCATATCATAAATCAACATTGGATTTTTGGAATAGATATCTTTCAGTCAAGAAAAGTCTACCATCTAGAAGGTGTTTTTCTGCTTGAACTTGAAGAATTTTTTTAAAATACCCATGCACATCCTGAAATTAAATGTGGAGGAAAACTCTCATTCTAGTACTTCACTGCCTATATTGAAATGGGGTTGTTTTCCTGTCATGTGAGATAATGTTGGAGAGCTGTGAAGCATATATATCTCCAATTGATTTGAAGTATCTGCAATTCCACTCTTCTAAATAGAATAAAATTTTGACTTTTGGTGCAGAAACACACAGAATCAGGAAAATGAATCCTTGGGATCCGACCAGGCAGGTCCTGCTGGATCTGCTTCAACCAAAGCAGGTAAACATTTAGCAACTCATTCATGTTAGTTAAGATGACCAATGGTACCCTTGGCGTTTCTATTATACTTCAATTTGTACCTAATCTCTTAAGCATCACATTGCTCTGCAGTATGGTTTGTTTCCTAACCGCTAGTGTATCATGCATGTGAGTGTAGATAACTGGCTCAAATATTGGGATTCAGTAGTTTCCCCGGAAGATATGGAACAGTTATGGAAGCAATCTGTTGTACAGAAGGAATGGACAAAATCTGGAGAAAAACGAGGAAAAGTACGGTTTCCCCTGGATCCAAAAGGGAGACCATATCTTTCCTTGGCAGAGGTGAAGGTATGAGTTATTGACATGATAACCCACTCCAATTCCCTTTTGTTCTCATATTTCATCCCTCTGTACTGGGGATAAAGATGATAAAACGCATTTTTGTCTAGTTTACGAGAAATCCAGCATTGCTTCATTTTTTATTACTTGATTGAGTGTGCTCACTAATGGTGACAATCTCTGCAGACCATCGCCGAAATCATAATATCAAAACACTTCGATACGAAGGAAATGGCACCTGTAAGGAACATCCCTACCTTATTCGATCTGTCCCAAACAATGTAGAAAATCCTGAATAGTGCATTGTCATTGATAGAGAACAGAATTTTCTCAGTTTTACATAATTTTTCTGGTTTGTAAGCAGGCAGTTTTGTGCGCTCTAGCTGAGCTTAGCAGCATGAGGTTCGTGAATGGAGTGGGTGCACGAAAAGGACTTATGGGAATTGATTATCCCACTGCTGTCTGGCTTCACAGGGATGGATATAATGCTTACCAAGCAAAATCCGAGGAAGATCTTTCCAATCCATTTTTGTCCATGTACTTTGGTGCAGCTTACCTGGTCTGGCTATCCAATTATGAGGGAAGGTGTGTCTTCCAAAACAGATCAACTTTTCACTTATCTCTAAATTAGACTCCATGAATGAGCAGATAATCTCATTTCCATTTGAAACAGGGCAAGAACTCCGGAGTTCGTCGCTGAAGCTTACTTTGCAGGTCCTGAGACTGTTAAAAATGAGGATGCAAGCATCCTTTGGATCAAGTTCCAGGATGCTCTCAGTCTATACGATGACCCAAAAACGTACGTATACTTGGATTCATTTCCCTTGTTCTAACCTCATTTGTGCTTTTTAATCTGAACATTGGACATTAACATGATTGTAGGGTACAAAAGTCCTGCTCCATTTTGTGACCTTCCTCTATCTATGAATACTGTAAAGCTCTCACTCAGCACTCAGCAGCTTCAAAAGGAGCTTTTCTATGTGAACACTTGTTATCTGATTTATTGTGTTCTTTATATGTTTGTGTAAATTCACGTCTGAAACACCACGACGAATTAAACGATGAAGCCTCGGAGTCGGCAGATTCTTTCTATAACCATATTTCCAGTCGTGTCCTATATTTATTGAGGATACATTTGTTTCAAAATATGCTTCTGGTTAAATATATTTTGGCAATCTGCTCAGTTGCTATGTGCTTCAGGGCAAATAGAAATCAAACGAGAGCAATATATTATTGCTATAGACATGCGAACAGAGGAAAAGATTGAATCATCTAAGGTATAACCCACCCATTAACCCTTCATTACTGCTTCATACAACAGTCTGATGAGCTCTGCACATTTCTTTTAACTTTTCCATGAGCATTTTTTCTGAAATGAGCCAAGCACTTTTTATTTATTTTCTTTTGATTGCATCTGCTTCATTTGATAATCAAAGCAGATCCCAGCAATATAAAATTCGTCAAATTCTGATTGATTCTATAACTGTATAGCTTCAGTTGACAGGTTGGATCCTGATTGAGATGTTTAATACAACTCTCTAATTGATTAAAAGAATAAAAGGACAATAAAACAAGTAAAATAATGTCTACGAAACGTGCTACAGGGAAGAATAATAAATAACCTTCCCCAGTTGAATGAATCCAGATTCTACTCTGATTTCAACTGAAATGCATGGAAGCTCTCAAAAGTAGCCACCAGAAAACACCTTTATGCAGAGACCCACATCTCAAGGGGATGTATTTTATTGGGTGTGTTTGACAGACGACTGATCAGTCAAATCCAGTTATATTGACCTTTTCCTTTGTTGCCCACAAAGAAGACAATATCTTATTGGATTCATTGATTTTCACATTATAAGAGAGCTTGTAAACCGTCTTCTCATACGATCCTCACCGAAAGAGCTTTCATTAAGTTCATATATTTTTTATTTACCAAGAGTCATGTGGCACAACTCTACCAAATCTTAGTTGCTCTTCTCTTCTCTTTGCTTCATTAAAGAACCATTCTTTTAATCATCCAAAGCTCTAGTTTACTGTCTTTTGCAGCAACCAGTTCATTCATCTTGAGCGAGAGAAAACCAATGCAGTGGTTCAAATCACAAGTTCACCCCTTGCTCCATCCATCACATGGTATGTTTGCTTCCTTCAAATCGTCTTCTTCATTGTTTAAATCTTCTCTTGTGTGATTTTTCACATTCTTCAACACTTATTATTGTCATTTGGGAGAAGCAGAGCTTCACCAATGGCCTCAAGACATATAAGTCGTAGAGAGAGAAAGAGAGAAACAGTGCCCAAACCAATTCATTCATCTTTATATGCTTCAAACGATCTTCTTATTTGTTTAATCTTCTCTGGAGTAATTTTCAAACATCATTCAACGCGGTTATGGTAGAAACCACGTTCTTGGCCTCAAGACATGTAGTTGCAGAGAAGTCAAAGAAACTACTTTTCATGCAAAAACCAATGAATCCTTGGCTTTTCCCCACCTACCCTTCTTTCCCAAGAATACCGTGCATGAATTTTCTCAGAGAAGGAGCTTCTGGACGCTTTTCTTCAGTGTTCAGTTCATCATCACAACAAACAGAAATGCTTTTGATGCAAGAATAGGGCGGACATGCATGCATGCCAAAGAGAGCAACCCAAGTGTTGTCTAAAAGGGAAACATGGACCAAATTAAAGATATAAATCCGAGGAAGGACTTACAAAACCCAGTTCATGAATTGAATGATAATCAAGATTGAAGCAATCCCAAGCATTGGATATGAACAGGAAGAACTGAGCTCAGAAGAGAAAGAAAGAAGAGAAATGATAAGAGCAGAGGGTGGTGGTGTTGGAAAGAGCACCACATGTTATAAAAAAAAAACAAATCAAATGGAGTTCTGTTGGGAAGAGACAAGCATGTCAGTGTCCAAGACATTCAACCTGAATTCATGAATGTGTGTGGGGTTTGGAGGTCTGTTAGGTGGTTTCTTCATCTGTGAGGGCATTTAATACCTTTGCCCATGTTGACTAGCCTTTTGTTGCATGTGAGTGACAAAAACTGGAGAGATGTTTGCTCACATGGTGGACCCACATCATCTCTCTCACCAATCCCTTTAGGGGACCCATTTTTTGAAGGACACTTTGTTCTATAGGGCACCCATGTTGCCACATTAACCCATAATTCTTTTTAAATTGGAGTGGCTTAAATTAAGTGAAAACAATTTAAAAGACATTCACTAGTTTCAAAGTTAGGGTTTTATATCTGTCATAAGGTTTAATGGTTGGAGGGTGAGGGGGACCTAGAAAGGGAATATGCAGGGATGGATGCCCCACTGGAGGAGCCAGACGGGTCATGCAAGTCAAATTATTTTCTGATTACTGACAGTCAATCAGAAAGATCGGTACATTGCCCATATTCCACTGCTTCACCTAAATCATTCAGCTTTTTAAATACCATCAATAACCTCAATGATTCATCTAAACTACAAAATTGCCACTGCCACTGAATGGGACTGAAGCTCAAATGCCCTACAGGTCCCATGAGTAGAGGGTGGGTGTCCCATGACGAAAACCCCTTAAAAATTCAAGATGTCCTACTGAGTGAGTCCCAATGGGCCACCTTTGAGAAGTTCACATGGTGGGACCGGAGAAAAGACAGGAGTAAAAGGACATAGGTCCCTCATTTGGATCACCAACGACAATTTTGTCAAATTGGAGGAAACCAGAGAAATAAAAATTTGAACCAAACTCAGCTCAGATCAAATGAAATGAACCTCGAAGATAGTAAAATAACAAGCGTAGTAACTAACATATAGAAAACGAAATCCAAACACTATATAAAATCATCACAAGCGGGTATTCAATCCAACTCAGCTTCATCTTCTTCCCTGCGAATAACACCTTCAGAAGCTGAAAGAAAGAAAAGAGAAGAGAGTCCAGTCTGCTTTCTCTAGCATGAGAGAGATGGGTCACATATGGTGGCAAAAACACAGCTCTTCCGCCATTTCCGGGGTTTCTCGAAATGGGTCTGACGCCGGCGGGCAGACGCGGCACAACCGGCGGCCCTCGTCCAGCTGCTGCTTGAGAAAGTTCATGAGGAAGCTGAAGAAGCACAGCAAGATGCTCTGCTCCGCCACCAGGCCTACCACATTCCATTGTCACTACGATCCGATGAGCTACGCCCGGAATTTCGATCACAGCGATGGCTCATTCGATGATGGGTCCAATCAGTTTTACGCATTCTCGTCGAGATTTGTTCTCTCGTCGGCTTCCGCGGCTCCTTCGGTGCTTGCCGCTGTTCACTAGTAGTTGCAGAAGAACAATGGATCAGTTCTTCTCTTTCTTTTCTTTCATGGATTTCTGGTTCAGAGTTGCCGGATGCATGAACACCCCAAGTTTTGATAGATCAAAGTAATGTATTTATAGTGTCTGATCGCTGTAAGAAAGTAGGTTTGTAATTTGATCTTTCTTTTCTCTTTCTCTGCAACGAAATCAAAGTTATTAATCAGTCATGCTCTTTCATTTCACCAGCATTCTTCTTTCTTTTTCTTTTCTTTTTTCCTTAGCTTTCTTTGTGTTAATTACGTTTACCAATACGCTGGGGAAAAAAGAAGAAAAAAAAACAAAAACAAGACAAAGACTCCTGCATTTTTGTTGCTGAAGCAAACGAAGACATCTGTGCTTCTGTTCATTCGGATTTTCGGACGAGACAGGAGTGATAGGATATTGAGGCAGCGAGAAGAAGAGACCTGCTTCTCATTTCTTGCGTCTGGTTCCGATTTCATAGCCGTCTGTGATTTGAACGAATCTTGAGAATATACAGAGATGAACGTACATTTACAGTCACAAATGGTGAAACATGTAAAATGTAAAATCGCTCCGTCTTCCAGGCCGCGTTTTCAACTTTTTTTCTCTCTGAAATGAATAGGCAGATTCTGGGTTCCCATGTTCTTGTCGTTACTTAACACGTCCTGTGAATTAACATAAAGGCCTGCTCCTTCCTGTGCAGCATGTGAATGATCGGGCAGATTTTATGTGAAGCATGTCGGCATGGCCATTAATGAGGATGAAACAGCCTTAGGAATTTAATGCTTTCCATGAAACGAGAGAGATGTTTCTCTGTTGATCTACTCCTAGGAACGGATTCAGCTTTTACAAGACTTTTAACTCGTTCTAGATTCTGTGTGAAACTGAATTCTAAATCGAAGAACTTCATTGCACAAAAGTGTCGCTATGCTTGCTGCTTAGAGGCTAACTTCTACCATTAAGAGATCATGACCCACTTTAACCGAAGGGAAATATATTTACAGAGAAGGGCTACAAGCAATGTCATAAAAACTGGTCTGATGAACTACATGGTTTTTTATCATCGGTAGATTCAGGATAACTACATATTCCTCCCCAACCTCTCTGTTGCAAACAGAGAGGCTGATGAGAGGGAACTCTACCCTGCTCCACCCCTCTCTGTCATCAGATCTGCACCCTTCCCAGCTGCCAGGAAACATAGACTAGGCTCCTCCCTCTACTTACTCAACAGAGGAAACCGACTTGATCCAAACCAGTTTTGTGCTGTGTGCAGCAGAGGTTGGCGAATTTTACCCTTCTGCTGGCTATGTGAAAGATCAGAACTAAATGAGGGGGGAAGTCAGGTCCGGTTGAACCAGCTGCACCAAACTCAACCAACATGATCAGGTCTGTAGCATAAAAAAAAATGCACCCAGCCAATGTGGCCAGTCTTTTAAAAGAATTATTGATTATGGGGCATGAACAGTCTAATTACTCATAATAGCAAATCTCTACATATAGCTACATGAATAGCAGATTCAGAAATGCTCTCTTTGTGGTTAAATAAATAACAATTTTCACATTGGACAGTGGACTTTAATGCAAACTCTGAAGTTGAAGCACTACATTACTCACAGAAAAGGCTGAGGCACCGATTATGCACACATCAAAAAATTCTGCAGAAATGATAAATATCAAGTTCCCTAGACCAGTTGCATGTAATAAACTACATACCAAACAGAAAGTGTTACTGCCAGCATATCGATTTAATAACCCACAGCAATAACAACAACAACAAAAATAAAATAAAAATCAGAGAGAAATGTGTAGCAACAAGAAAATAACATGCCCCATGTTGATAGATTTATATCACCAAACAAAGACCACCTTGAAAAGATTAAAAAAGTCATTTCTTTGTGTGGCATCATTCAATTATGTCATTGGGTAATCCATTTAAGGGGGAAATCAGCCTTGCTCGCTCGCTCGCTCGCTCTCAGCATTCAAATTTTACAAACAAGGCTAAAGACAGCTAAAACAGTTACACACAAAATGGATTTGCTTTTCTGCCACAAGCTTCCCAAGACAAAAATACTAATATGTGAGTTGGGCACTTGGCTCAATGGCCCCAATAGGGGTTTCTAATGTGAAGTCTTGGATTCAAGTCTCACCAAGGGCATGAGGTGTATCGTGGCAATGTTTGTGGGTATAATCAACATTCAAAAAAACCAAAAATATAACTCTTTATCTTATAGTCTTGATTCTCCATAAAGAGCCTCCTCCATTGAGAGGATAGGTTTAGGAATGGGATTAACAATGAAGCTCAGATACGATTGCATATTTCTGGGAAACAGTTCAGCCTCAGCTTACCCATGAGAATTATGGAAGAACTACTCCCTGGTGCAGATTTAGACTTCCAGAAAACCTGCATGTTTTGAGTCTCAAGGACACCTATATAAAGCATCAAGAAAATCAGAAGATGAGTACTACCTCTCAGGTTACTGCTAGAAAGACCTTTGCTCAACACCCAAACCAACCTGTACTGGAACACTGGAAAAGAAGTTATTCCCTTCTACAAGAACGTAGGATAATCTTTCAGAATTTGGGTAACAAATCTATTCCAACAGATTTGGTTAAGTAAACTAATTTTAAGAATAAGAACACTAATAATGAAAAAGAAACACTGTAGAACAACTCCGTGAAGGCAAGACTATATTTTTCTTTCTTTCTGTTACAAAATCTTTACATAAGGGTTGTCCAAATAACTGTTTCCTAATTAACACTAAAAATAATGCTTACAAAAATGGCACATTGGCAGAGGAGATCATAATGGCAGATCTACTACTCATGCTCACTGTGATGGTTATCTGACACCGTCTCCTCTGAAGAAATTTCCTCCACTTCAACCTGGACCTCACATGCATCTGAGTGGGTTTCACTAGAATCCCCACTTTCTATCCTATCAACCACATGGTCTTCTGGAAGCTTGCCCCAACTATTCAACAGTGAGCTCCTTGCCTTTCTTTTACCACGCTCTCCTTTCATCAAATCCAAACTACCCACGTCTCCAGATGGCTCTAAATGCTCAAAGCCCTTCCTCATTGCAGGACTATCACTTGTGAGAAAGCTTGAGCTTGGCATGTGTGAACCAGGAGCTACACAGGAAGCAACCAAATTAAGCACTTCAGGCGACGGTGATAACATAATGCCTGACTTCTTGCGGTTGGCAAGCAGAGTTGATGACGATGGTGTGCTTAATAAATTTAAATTCAGTGAAGGAAGGGTAACAGTGGGTTCCACCCAAGAGAGGCTTGTTGATGGTGTAGTTGATGGAACTATCGTTGGAAAAGGAGGGGCAGGAGGGATAGAGCTCAAAGTGCCAATCTCTGGTGTCACTTGCTGGAGTTTACGTAACTTACACCACCTCTTCTTTATCCTCTTTCTTGGGTCCTTTGGCAGGAACAGAGGTGGACCTGGGACTGTAAAAGGAGGAATTGTTGGTTGAGCTTCTCCATACAGCAACCTAACAGACTGGGCAATGGCAGAAACATTTGGCGGTAACTCAGGTTCTGGAGGCTTTGGAGGCATATTGACTGCTTCTCGGAGCCAATGAGGAAGCTTGTTTGCAGAAGAATTACCAGCAGAAGCATCAACATTGATAGGAGGATGATCTAAATTTGGTTTCTTGCTGGTATCAGGAAATGGCCCACTGAATCCAGCCTCCCGTGAAATGTTGTGACTATTGCGTAACCGATTCAGAGATTCATCCAAAAGACTAGGTAACTTGAGGTACTTACTTGCAGTTTGGTCATCATCCCTCTGCTGAAAATTGCCAGATAATGAACTGGGAAGAAATAGGGGCTCCAATGACAGTTTAGAGGTCCCAGGTCTATCAGAAGGTCCAGCAGATGAATCTCCAGTAAAAATTGGTTTAAATTTGTCCTGCTTCCATGAAGGAATAGGTGAATAGTGCTCATGCATCTGACTGAAATGACCAGTTGGCTCAACATGCGGAAGATCTCCATGACCCAGCTGGAAATCCGTTAGATGGGAATGAAATCTATGTGGGCCATAATTATCTGGCCCATCAAGCCCTGTAAATCTACTTCCAAGTAATGCCCGTGTCATCATCCCATCTGAAATGTTGGGAAATGTAGGTTTTGTTAGTTTTGGTGGGGGGAAGGCAGGACCATCCAAGATTTTAAGCTGCTCCATTTCCCATCTCTCTGCCAATTCTTCATAGGTCCTGTACTTCGAAAATTTCAATTTCGGATCTCTGAGCATTGCATCCCAATTACCCCGCCCATGTCTACGAACCCCAATCCAGAGGGCATCAAGTTCGTCTTCTGACCATGAAGCCTCCATCTTCAGTCTCTTTTTGAATTTGTTTGATGCAGGTCCTGTCCTCATTAATATGTTATCAAGAACCTTCTTGTGATTTTCAGGCAATGAAGGAAATGTTGGTTGGACCTGACCCAGGCCCAACACGGGTGGAACCTCTCTCATAGGATGCATACTCTCATCAATGGGAAACCTGAAATTTGGCAATAATGGCATTGTAGGAAGATCTTGGACAGAGTGAGTCATAGTTCGACCATTCATGTCCAATGATAAGTTTGGTAAGAGACCAGCACAGGAGTTGGATACACTTTTGGCTGATAATGGGACTTTGGAATTCAACTTCTCATCAAGAATAAAGTTAGGTGCAGGTAACTTGTCTTGGAAAGATGAAAATCCAGCACCTAAACTGTCCAGATGATCAAGAGGGCCTTTTCCTCGTGACAATGTAGAAGGGCACTGCACATTAGACAGCCAACTTAAATCAGTGTCACAAAGCTTCTCAAATACTTCAAATCTTCAAGACACAGAAAAACAAGATGTTCAAAAAAAATATAGATCGACTTTCTGGTGGTCAATAGTCACCAAAAAAAGAGGCAAGTATCTGAGCAGGTTCTGTTGCATATGGCAAATTTTATTCAGAAAATACGATTAATATGAAACAGAGAAAAATAGAACTAGTAACCCCTTTTTTTATTTTTTATTCTTATTGATTAGAATTTTTTAACTATTAAGAAATAGTCTCACATGGATTAGTTAGATCAAAGATATTGAGTTTATTAGTTGGCAAAAAAGGTTTCCTAAGTGGCTAGTCATTTTGAGATGGGCCTTGGACCCAATTTAACATGGTTTCAGAACTAGTACTCGTATGTGGGTATTCCACCCAAATTATCCACGTGCCTACACATGAAGGGGAGTATTAAAGAATAGTCCCACATGGATTAGTGAGATCAAAGATCTTGAGTTTTGGGATGGGCCTTGGACCCAATTTAACATTAACCATTTGAAACAAATTTTCAATTGCATTGGTCTTAAAAAATGTCAAGAAACTTCTGTACTTAAGAAAGAAAAATAAATTCAACTAATCAAGTTTTAGGATAAAAGATCCAAGAAGAATGGACAGATGACAAGAAGTGTCTAGAGCTAACATACCGTAGGACTAGGAATGAGACCCTCTCGAATTGTACTTTTTATAGGATGACACAAAAACTCTGATGTATCACGTGGCACTGATGCTGTTGCAGATTCTTGCGCCAAGTCCAAATTGATGGAACTTGAAGCAGCAGGAGCAAGTCGAAGAGGAAACTCAGGCATCGCCATACCAACACGAGTTTGCTGCTTACTTGGTCTTGGCAGCTCCAAGTAAGGATGGAAGTGTTTAGAGGCTGAATCTCGTAAAGGTGCATTTGGAGCACACAGACCCAAAACAGGTCCCAGTATGGTAGTTGGAGGTAGTGAACTCCCCCCCATATTTGTGCTTTGGAACTGGTGGCTTGGAAAGAATATGTCAGGATTGAGACTGCCAGGAGGTTTGACAGAGAGGTCCAGATGAGGACTCTGAATGCTTTTGTGTGTATTTTTCAAGAGCCTGTTCCTTGAAGATTGTTCACTTTTGTTCCTCATTGCTGTTTCAGATGTCTGAGACATAATGGCATTCTCCAAGTTTATGGGAGAAGCCTGGTCTTGTACAACTTCAGCAGGTCTTGCATTATGTTGACTCTCAACTTCACTGGTGTGTAAAAATGGTTGCACTGACTCAGGACCAACAGCCTGTGGGTCAATGGCACGAAATGCTGACAGACGTCTCTGAGCAATGCGTTCCTTCTGCCTAGCACGGAGCTTTGCACTGTTTAAAAGAAGACTTCAGCAACCGTAGGCAAATTCACTTAAAAGTTTTGTAATAAACATCAATATCAAGACAACCAAATATAACTACCACTGTTATAAAATCCAACCAGAGATGTGACCGGTCCAGCTCAACCCAGGTGCACTGGGTTTGACCACCAGGTGACCCATGATGATCATTGTTTAAAAAAAAACTAAAGTTAGAGGTTGGGGGAGAGATCTCGCCAGACCAGCAAGAAGGAGTGCCCCCCCCCACCCACCCACCCACCCAAAACCCTTCATCTTCTGCCAGCAGAGGAAGGACAGGAGCCCTTCTCCTGCTAGTGGAAATTTGCAGCTTCCCTCCCCCCACCCCTCTCTGTTTTCCTCTGTGTTTTTACAGAAAAATAGAGACAGGGAAGGAGGAAGGGGCTTCTGCCCCAACCGTCTTTTTTCTTGCATGGATTGACCAAGCCAAATCAGCCAGCTCAGCAGTAACTCAACCTGGTCAACCAGGTTTTACACTCCACTTCCGGATCTGTGGGTACTCTTGACCCGGGATGAGAAACCGGGTCCTATTGAATTTAGTTCAACTAGCCAGTCTGATCCAGGTTTTATAACAAAGATATAGCTCAAGACTTTGCACTTACAATTTTTCTTTTAGAGCTCGACCTGCAGGTGTGTATTCTGGCTCACGCTCTGGCTCATCCTCATCATTACCACTCTGCTATAAACCAAAAAATAAAAGTCAAACCACAGGAAGCTAATAAAAAGACAAACATTCAGGCACCAGTATTGCCATCCCAAACGGAATTACTCTTACACAATTACATTATATGAACACAAAGAGCTTCTCAAGCTTTTAGTGAAATAGAACCATGCCAAAGCTAAAAAGAAAGAAAACAACAGTACCTCATAAAAAGCTTCACTTGTATGTGAAGTAAAGACTTCCTTATAGGAGACGGCTTTTCTCAGCCGTTTTCCACGCCCAAGGGCTGCTTCCTCCTCATTCTGATTTTTCTCCCACCTATAATGATAAAGAAAAACAAGGGCTTAACTCAATAATGACATCCATAATTGTGAAAATCGCACAAAATAAACTTTGTGCAGATCTCTCTTTAAATTCAAATCAGGAAAAAGTAGAAACATCAGCAAATTGAAAACTCACCTCACACGCAAAAGCCGGTCCCATTCATTTTCTTCAGTTGCACTGGCTGCAGGATCTTCTTTCTTATCATTTGACTGTGGAGTGATGCCCTCAGCTGTAGTTGGGGGTAACTCGCTGCCTGCTTGTTCTTCAGCCGGTTCATCATTCCACTCCACAGACTGTTTTTGAAAAACAAAATATAATAAATAAAAGGTGATATGATAAAGACAGTAAATATGCAAACAGGCTAAAAGCAACATTTTCAGCGAGGAAAGAGGCATGAAGTGAGAACCCACCTTTACTGAACCAAGCATATCATTCTCCATGTCACCTTCAATATTTTCAATAGATCCCAAATCAAGGTTAGAGCGATCAAGCAACTTCAAAATTGCTTTTTCATCCCATATAATCTTCTGAGATCCATCTGTGCATTTATCTTTGTACACATCTCCAAGGCCACCACCTCGCCTTCTATGCCTCTGCTCTGCATCCCCACCCACATCAGATTTGTTCCGAGAGCCTTCATTAGTAGCATCTTTTCCATCCCCATCAGCTAAATAACTAAAAAGTTCTTCTGTCCCCCATTTTAGAATGTCTTCAACTTCTTTTTGTGATCCAGACTTGTTCACAAAAAGTTGGTCAAGCATTAGTTTCTTCTTGGCAAGTTGCAAGATTCGCTCCTCAACACTAGCACGAACAACCAACCTATACACAAGAAGCCTATTTGATTGACCGATTCGGTGGGCCCGATTCATAGCTTGTATATCCGCATGTGGGTTAAAGTCAGAATCATAGATTACCACTGTATCAGCAGTAGCCAGGTTTATTCCGAGCCCACAAGATCGAGTGGATAGCAAAAAGACAAAACGGGTTTTGTCCTGGTTAAAGCGTAAAATAGCAGCTTGACGCTCCCCCACTGACACGGATCCATCTACCCTCTCAAAGGTTTTGGGACCAAATTCCACAGTGAGATAATCTTCAAGGATATCCAAGAGCTTAGTCATCTGTGAGAAGATAAGCACCCGGTGTCCTTCCCTTTTCAGAATCTTCAGCATAGAATGCAACAGAGCCAGTTTAGCTGAAGCCTTTATACGCATTTCATGTAGGAACTCAATGGTCCCTGATTCAGGTTCTGTCCCAGGTATGAGATACGGGTGATTGCATACCTTCCGTAGCTGCATGACTATGTTAAGCATAGATTGTTGCGCAACACCTTTTCCTGTATTTCTTAAGATCTGATAATTTTTTGTAAGCATGGCACGGTAATATTCTGCTTGAATGGAAGTTAGTTCAACTGGGACCATCCTTTCAGTCTTAGGGGGGATATTCCGCATTGCGTCTTTCTTCAGCCTCCTCAGCATGTGGGGTGCCACAAGTTTTTTCAGTTCTTCCACTTTTTCAGCTGTAGTCAGGTCATTAAAATTTTCTTCAAAGGATGATAGCGAAGGAAAAGATGCAGGTTGCAAGAAATTCAACAAATTGTACATCTCGCCTATGTTGTTCTGGAGGGGAGTTCCAGTCAATAACACCCGATGCTGGAAAGAAAATGTATTGAGCAAACTGAAAAGTTTGCTCCCTGAATTCTTCAATCGGTGGCCCTCATCTACAACAAGAACCTCCCAGGTAACTCCTCGTAGATGAGACGAGTCAGCAAGCACCATCTCATAAGTAGTCAATAAAACATTGTACTTGTAAGAGGCAGTTCTACCCTTATGAGTTCCATCCCAATCACCTGCATGCCACTCGTATTGACGAATTACAGACCTTGCTTTTGCACTTCCATGATACTCTACCACATTCAAATGAGGAGCCCAGGATGTAAATTCAGCAACCCAATTTGGCATTGTGGAAAGGGGAACTAGAACTAGACAAGGTAATTTGGCTTTGAATTCAACATACAACGATGAGATGAAAGCACATGCAGATACAGTTTTACCAAGGCCCATTTCATCTGCTAAGATCACATTCTTAGATTTGCACCAGCATTTTCTTAACCAATTTAACGCCTCTAATTGGTGTGCAAACAATGAACCTCCTTTAAGTTCCTTAGGTTGTTCCATAAGAGGAATTATTTCGACTTGATCACCTTTTATTTTTAAAGGGTAAGCTCCACTGAATTCCTTCTCCCATGTTTGACTCTCAATGAGTTCAAATTCTGCTATAAGATGAGAGGCTTTATCCATGATGGGTTGGTCTAACCTTTCCCATGTACATTCATCATACGGAAGACCGCACCATTTTATCAATGCCTCCTTTGTACCATTCTTAGCAATACGAAGAGCAATAACTCGCTGAGGTTGGGTCCATTGTTCCTGGCAAATATTAATCATAATGGTTCCATATTTTGCCTTGTAATTCTCAAACTTTCTCTTGGCCAGAACCTTCAGTTGGGACTCACTGACCCATGTGTTGTGAACATGAGACTGGCCAACCCACTTAACTAAAAATTCACATACAATATCTTCATGTGGTGTGGGGTCTGCATTTTTCTGCATTAAATCCAGGTCTTGCTTGTTATAAGTGATGCCATTAGCACTTGCCTCCAAATTTGCCTCATTTGTCTCACTAGACTTTTCCACAGTGTTTTTAGTTACATCGACAATATCTACTGCATTTATAGCAGATTTGATCTGTGTTTCACAGTTGACTTCTGTATATTGCTGGTCTTCAGCAGGTACATTGGTTGCTGCCAAGACATTTTTTTTTTCCAAGCAGTCTTCACCTAAAGACATGTGTTTCATATCATCTTTATTTACTCCATCCTCTTCCTCAAGAATGTTTTTTTGAGAAAGCTCTTCCTCATGAATGTTTCCTTCACCAGTAGGTTCTTCATTGACATCAGAGCCATCTATGCACTTATTTTCAGCACCCTTCAAAACTGTGACTTTACTGTCATTTTCAAGTGTAATTGAGATGTTATCAGACCCACTACTTCGAATTCGACAACCCAAAATGCGATCGACCTTGAACAAACAAAAACAGTTTTACCAACACCAAATAAAACAAGTAAATAGAATACTGAACCATTATACTGTTAGTTATCTTACCTGTTGGGTTCCCTCAAGAATGTACTCTCCATACATAGCAACTTTATCTACTGTAGTTCCTCCATCAAACTCAGTTGATGAGTTTGATATCTCTTCAGGAGGTTTCTGCTGTCAAGGGAAGATGAAGAAATGATGAGCTTCATTTGCCAGTTAAGAGGTATCTTTTCACAAAGTTACCGATAAAGCAAACTCCCTTGCACCACTGGAAGAAGTACTCTGCTCTTTTATTCTATTTGTTCTTAAAGGAACTCGAGAAAGGTATGGTGTTTCAGCAAACCTCTTTGAACAATTAGTTCATTAGATTCACATGGACCTAAAAGTTCAAAATTGTCATCAAGCACAAGCAACCATCACCATACAGAGAGAAAGCCAAACCTTCTCACTATAGTGCAGCTAAGTAACTTCTGCTCAACTAAAATCAAATATTACTTGCAGAAAGGTATAAGCATGTGGCCTAATTGCCAGTGAACTCCTTATGCTAGTAATTGGTAATGCTACTATGCACTTAAAATTTTGAGGTAAAACCCTACCACATGGACCTATATCCAAATCACAATATTTGAAACAATAACAATTTCAGTAACCAAGGCAAAAAGAGACCTTATCTTGTACTTGAAGCGTCAACTTCTGCACCACTCGATCTTCCTTTGACTTGTGGCGGTCAACTGAACTACGTTTTCTGCGGTTTCTAATTTCAGGGCATGCAGAGGACGCCCTGGACCCACTCCTTTGAGTATAGAGATTGGATCGCACACTTTTTTCAGCTTCAGCTGTAGACTTCTTCTTTTTATGGTCCCCCTTCTCAATTTTCTGCCTATTCTTCTTAGCTTTTTCTGCAGAATGATAAAACCGGACAATAAGCCCTTTTGCAGGAGATCTTGTCTCTGCCTCAGGCTCTGAGTCCAAAGATCTAGAAGAATTTTGCACGTCCAGAGGAAGTGACGGTGTTTCTTCAAACCCACCATCAAATGATGAGTGAGATGATTTCCCAGTACTATTTGTTTCCATTTCTTGTGATATTGACTTCTCTTCCACAGGAGATGCATGGCAAGCAAAGGTGAGTTTTTCTTTGACAGAAGATGAGGACTTATGCTTCTCCAGTATGGAGCTTCGACCAATTGACAATGACTTCCCTGAACCAGATGTTTTACTGCCAGTCTTTAATTTCTTTATGGAAGCCTTAGTTCTTGCTCTTCTTGAAACAGAATCAGGAGGAGGAGTTACTGATTTTACAGACTCTTTTTGCTCACAACATTTTGGACACTGCCACTTCCCAGGGGGAGTCCTCTTCACAAGAAATACAAAAATAAAAAATAAAAAAAAATCAGTCATTCATTTAAATTGTATGAAGATACATCACTTTTGCATATGATCTTCATACATAAATAATAAGTTTGAAATAAAAAAATTCGGGAAGAGTAAGAAAAGAATACTCAATACGAATTAGAAATTCATAGGAAAAAAACAAAAGAAGGAATGGTGATAAAAGCTAATAAATACCTTAAGAGGTGGATTAAGACACTGGAGATGATAGGTACGAGGACACCTATCACAACACAATAAGTTGCCACCAAGATCACAAATTACACATTCATAATAGTACTGCAGGGCAAATATAACCAAGAAAGAAATAGGTGAGCCCAATGACCATTACTAACAATCAAAAACCTAAAATAACATCAGATGTAAAAATTATCAGAAGAAAGTAATCTCATTTTATTTTTATTTAGTTCCCTTCTCTTCTCTTTGGCAGTCAAACAGATTCTTAGATTCAGTTGATGATTGAATCAACAGTTCCATGCCGATAAACATAAAGATGAGACAAATGAAGTCCTTTTTTATAAGTATCAAGGGAAAAAATACTAATTAAAAAATAGTGACTGTTGATTTGATTGTTTCTATGATTAAAAAGGAAAGAAGTATACCCCATCATTTCCTTTCCTCTTTTGTGGAGAAGGAGAAATGCTATCACCACTCCTTAACCTCCGCTTGGCCGATGAGCTATTACTAAGAGGTTCCAAAGGTACGGTAGAAACACCATCTTCTCCATTAGTTAGTTCTGTTGTAACAGGGACCCGTTTTCGCTTACGCTTTAGGACCCAATTTTTTTCAATCATTTTATCTTGTAATGGACCATTTTCCTTCATTTTGAGAAACTTTTATTTCACAAACATGACTACACAGAAGTATGATATAAGTTAATTATCGCGGATATAAATCCACCATCAACAAGGCGTTGCAGTCCCCCAGGTCTGGTTCCTACAAGAATTAAAAGGAATCACACTCTTCTCTATAATAATGTATGGTCATAATAAGTCAGAACACTGATGAATAAAAGGCAGCAAGAGGAGAAAACAAGACAAACCATCAATCCACCAAGAAAACCACAACTTCTAACCTATTCTTTCAAAATAGACAAACTCTTTAGGGGAAAGAGATTGCTGATATTTAGCATTAAAGCAGGAAGGTGAATTTAAAGTTCTAACCCAAAACCATAAAAAGTTTGACTTATTTCCATTATCCTTTGCCCAATACAACCCCAAATTCCAAATATCAATCTCTACAAACCCACAAAAACACCTTTTTCATTTTCAGAACGAAGCATAGTGAAAAAGCTACAGCTTTCCCGGGAACCTACGTTTGGTTTTCAAGCTCTGTGAGCTACTTTTTCACCCAGTTGTTGGCTCTGATAACAAGAAGTCTTGTCATTGGAAGTCTCCAGAAATAGAACACACATCAAAACCCTGAATCATTCAGAAACTTCTAACCAGACTCATATTCTTCACTACTTAGTTAGCTAGAACAAGATGGCAAAAAATACACAAACTCCAACAGATAAAAAAAAGTAATTCCACCAATAATTAATTCAAGCTAATAAAGGAGAAAAGAAAGCCTCTAACGAATTTTCAAGTATATCTTTGTTGTGTTGAAGTTAAGGAGACAATGTTACTAATCAATTACTTACCAAATGCCAAACTGTCCTAGAAACACTATCTGGAAAACCGAAGTCGAGTACACTTATCAACAACTACTGAAGTAAACCCATATTCACCTACATCTCTACTAGGCAAAAGAAACAGATTCTAGTAAATAGTCCAAAAACACAAATCTATGTGCCAAATCCAATGACCAAGCTAAAACATTCTACACTTACTGAACCTACTCCATCAGCAAGTCCAATTCTTGTTTAATTGTACCACTGAACCATTTAGTCCCAGCATCTCAATTGCCCATCTTCAGAAACATATGCGTGGCAGACACTTCTAAATACAAAAGGCAAGATAGATTCACTCATTTAAAACTCAAATTCCGAAAGGACCATATCCCAACTACAGCAACAGCCAAGCCAATAAAAACGAAGTTAAATGAGGACTCAAACTGAATTAATTCTATAATCTCCAAACATAAACCCTAATGACAGTCGACTCATCATTCCAGAAGCTAAAACCACAATCAGATAAACCCGAGCAAATCTCAGATAATAACTATGAAACATAGATACTACAATCTTACAATCAAAAGCAACGCCACATCAAATGTTAGTAATACTCACCATTCTCAACCGCAATTACACCCAAAACCGCGAATTCTTCAGTAAAGAGCTGTACAAACCAACTGGTCTCCAAGATCATCCAAACGGATAAAAAGCGAGGCGGTGGATTAAGAGACGAGCAGCGGAACGGTTGCAGGCAGCGAGAAGAAAAAGGGCTAGGGCTTTGGAGAGCGGGTGATATAGCGAGAAAGAGAATAAATAGGAGAGAGGCGCAAGATACGGAATCGGCGGGGTCGTAGGACGAGAGAGAAAACCATCGCGGGACTGACATGGCAGGTGTGAGCCAATCCTTTCCATCCACGTGGCGCAGCGAGAGCAGATTGCTCCTCAAGGGGGCGCATTTTTGTTTCCTCTAATCCTCCCTCCCCCTTTCTCTCTCCTCCCAGACGAGCGAGAAAGCAAGAGCCACCCTCCCTCTGAACAGAATCGATCATTTTGCTGGTTTTGATGTGTTGAGCAAAGCAATGTGGGCTGTTTCCCCGCAGCCTTTTCTATTTTTTTCTCCCCTTTTTCCCCTTCACTCTCCCTCTCTCCACCCCACCTCCCTTTCTCTCTCTAAAATCTAAAAATCCCTTTTTCTCCTAACTCGAACGTGTGACGCCATAAATTCTGAAACATAAATGAATTAAGAAAACCAGATTCTCAGCTTTCCTACTTTCTGCTTTTGCTTTCCAGAATCTTAATCTTCGTATTTTCTCTCTCCTCCCTCTTTCTTTCTCTACCTGACTTCTGTACTTTTGTCTCCTCACTGTGTTTTCTTCTGCTTCTGACAATTTTTTTATCTGCTGTCTGTTCATATTATCCTTTTTTCCTCCAATTTCTCTTTTCCCCCTCAATAACGTCATAATTACGTTTGACTCCCTGTGACCAACTGTCTGCACGGTTATGTAAAAAAAGCTTAGTTGAAAAGTCAGTTTAAAATTCAGGTAAAATACCCACCACGAGCTCAAAACCTCCAACAAAGTCGTTAAAACTTGAAATATTACACTTCGGTCCTTGATTGTGTATTTTGTTCAAATTGTTCCCCGGAGACTCCATTTTCGCCAAAGCCTCCTTGATTATGCCAGTCTTTCCGTCGGCAGCCTCAGCATTGAAGTATCATAAGAAAGAAAAGGACATGAACGGCTTTCCGCGTTGTGCTTTCTAGCAACAGCCACATCTTCGTCTGCAACTTTGAACTGAAGGGACGCGGGGACAATTCTGTGCTGGTGGGTGGATTTGACAGTGTTTTCCTCATCAGAATGGAAAATCACTGTGATGGGAATGTATGATTTTGCAGAGTGATTGGTTGTTTGCAGTCATTGTAATCTATTAGAACCTGCAGCATCTCAATTGAAACTTAAATGCCTCAAATGGCTAGCTGCCGGAATTCACTTCTGAGCTGCTAAGGTGTTTCAATCTCCGTCAGAAATCACCGGTTCTTCTAGTCATCTTGTCCTATCCACTAAAGGTTCAGACTTCTGACTGCATATCTGAAAGATGTTTAACTGTGTTTTCTTCAACAATGAGAAAAGGGCGGATCACTGTGAGCGGAAGACATAAATATACAAAGTGATCGGCTCTTTGCAGTCTTTAACAGCTGAAATACCCAGTTGGGTAGCATCTCATGTTTCATTTCTGAGCAACGAGGTGTTTGAATCTCCACCAGAAATGACAGCTTCAACTGGTTATTTTGTCGAACTAGTTGTTGTAATCTCTTCTCTACTCGGACTCCCATTACTGGATCTCCCTTTCTGAGGTGATACGGAAAAGCATCTCTACTGCTACATAAAAACCCAATAAGGCAGCTTCCCAGATTAACTACTGAGCAACCCAATAAGAAATCACAGCTTCAGCTAGACATTTTGTCATATACATTGTTGAAACTGTTCTTTACTCAGATCAAAGCAGGGGATATATGCTCCTCCAATAACAACCAACAAACATATCTTAAAATCCGATACATATTATCAATTCAAAACATGTATCAGGAATACGAACAAACACTAGCTTGGTTTTTAATCATCCTTACCATGAAGTTAAAAGAAAAGCTCTCTATGGTAACTGGGGATCTCTAAATATCAATTTTGCCTGCTGCAACATGAATTGGAACCAAAACCAGAGCTAATTGTACTCGAACAAGGAGAAATTGTCTTAGTCTCTGAATTGGGCAAATCCCATCTCACTTTCCATTGTCTAACTTCTTTTACATATTAAGTGCTTGCAATCAATAGTCTTGGCAGGGCCAAGAGCTTACAAGAATTTATCCACTACTATTACTCACCTGTTTTATACTTACCTTTAATGGTTGTGGATGTCTAAGATCTAAGCAATTATTTGAAGCAAGCTCGAGTCAAGCTACTAAGTGCCACTTTCTTCTGATGGGTTTCAAGTTTGCAACTTGCTAACCCTCCCAACAATTTTTTACTATTAAACTCATTCTATTAAAAAGAAGTTGGCTCAATGGCTGTAAAAATCTAGGTTATGGCTTGGTGATTTTATGGAGTTTTCAGGATTGAACTTTGCTAGGTCTAGTATTTGGGTATAAATTTGTTGTAAATGAAGGACCCAAAAACCAATTTTTTTTTTAAAAAAAAAAACTCAATGGTAACATGGAAAAGATAAAAACTTCACTGACTTATTATAATATGAGCACATGAACTCTTATTTATGATAAAGGAAAATAGTAGAGTCCGATTACAGTTAAACTACCATTGTCCCAATTACATTAAAAATGTAACATTTAAGATAAGTCTTAACATAATTAAACAACTAAACATAAATATAAGACTAACATAACTAAATTATCTTTTAACTGAAATTCTTTAGTAAAACCTCATTCCATAATAATTTTAGCTCTGTGAAACTTCTTATTGTGAGAGTTAAACTTATTATTTTAACCAAGCTTAACTAAGTTACTAATGGGTTGAAAGCCTTCGAATGATTCATTGTAACAAAGTAACTTCCTTCAATTAACTAATTGTTTGGAATAAAATAAATAGCTCATAGTCATTTTTTTATCAAATATTTTTTCATTTTCACTAATTTTTAAAATTTCATATATTTCATCAAAGTTCATAAGTTCTAAAAAGAAATCACACTTTATACTTACAAACTAAAATGTGTAGGTATAAACATATAACATTGTAATGGATATATGTTATCGTTATCCTCATTGAAAAGCATCAAAATAGAATAATATTAGTCGTTAACCACCCTGAGTCATATTTGGGACTAATAATAATAATAATAATAATAATAATAATAATCAGTTCAACTATTTTTATGTCATCAGAAGAAAAAATAAATAATGAGTACATTAGGAGTAATTAATTATTAAAATTATTGAAGGTAGTATTTTCATTAAAATTATTTCATAGTGATTGATAATTATAATGTTTTTCTATTTTTTTAAGGAAGAAACTAGGTATAATGTTTTTGTGTTTTATGCAGTCTAATTTTTTTAGATTTCACAATACGTAATCAAAATTTTTACTTTATAGTATAAATATTCATTTTTTATTGTAGTCTAAAAGCAACTAGCCCATTTAAGACATTTTGATCATTTTTTTCTATTAATGATATTTTTTCAAATAAATAATTATATAATTTATTGTGTTTTACATGGAAAATGTAAAGAACTTTTTGGATTAAAAATAAATTATAGGTAGTTTTTTTAGATACTTTTTTTCCTAAAATCAATACATAATTTATATTTAATCTAAAAATACATAATTTATAATATTCTACAATAATAATGAAAGTATCTCTTATTATACAAAACTACTACAAGCCAAATCCTCGACAATTTTCTAATTAACCATAATAAACTAGTATTCACCACCAATTAAAATCTTAGATAAATCATGTCACGCGATTAAGATATTTTCATTGTTTCAATTTTTTTAGGGTTAGAGTGATAATTAGGTCAAACCTAATAAAAAAAACTCTTTTATTTATTTATTTATTTATTTTAAATTTATTTTTTTGTAGTATATGGGGCCTTGGAACTACAGGTGCAACTATTGGATCTGGTCAATAAGGTTTGGCTATTCATTATTCAAAAGGTCTATTAGACTTGGTGAGAGGATTAGGTCTAATTAAATTCGATTCAATCACTTAGTTTGGACCGAACATGATATAATAGTATCATATAACAATATTTATATTATTATCATTAAAAAAACAAATAAACAAGTACACAATTAAGAAATTTTAAGAAGCTTAATTGAGTAATTAACTATAAAACCTTAGGTCGTGAACTCGCTCTTGGCTCACTAAAGCAACCGAGTTAAATTGGGTCCCCACTGAGTCCCACTCGTTGCCTACCTCCATGTTAACTCAATCCACAAGGATACTCATAACTCATAAATGCACACATGTGAGATCTTTATTGGGGACTCGTTTACTCGTGTAAATAATAATATTTGCAGGTCAAAGAGTACGATTCATACAATTTTAAGTAGGGTGGCTTTGAAGGTAAGCAAATGCTTCATTTGCAATATTTTTTTCCTTCTAAGTAGGGTTTATAGTATCGATGATTTGTATATAGTTTGATATATCTCATTTTAAGAGGGTTAATATGATTACAATACTAATACATATATGGACCAAATACGTATAAAAATTTCAAGGGTACGCTCGTCCCTTTTTTTAAACGCGTCGATAAACAAATCTTATATTGTCATTATATAGTATTTATGTCTTTTAACACATTAATATCGAAGTTACGAGTTAACGGTCATGGGTATAAAAATAATTTCGGTGATATTAAAATAATATATATATATATATACTGTAAATAATTTCTTAATTTACTATAAAGATTAAGTGAAGGGGTAAATAAATAGATAGAATAAAAAATCTTATAAAAAAATCAGGAAAATTATAGTAAATTAAAAAAATAAATGATAATTAACATATAAAAAAATGGACATTTAATAATCCGGACATTTAATTAGGTAAATTTTTTTATTCCATATCCACGTGCGAATTAGTTGTCGACCAGATCCCCTCGTTCCTCACCACGTCCACGTCGCTTGAATCAATGGCTCCAATTATGTCACATCCACCTATGAGAAAGTTAACAATGGGCCCTACCATCCATCCACCAATTTGGATGTTCCTATAGCATTACCTAATGGGTCTTCGTCTCGATCTCGGTTTTCTGACTCGGACTGGTACTGATTCAGCCTCGCAGATTCCGAGTTGGACCTGGTACGTCGGGTTAAGTCACCAGAGTCCCGTCGCTGGACTCGTACGATTCAGAATTATTCCAGGGTTTTGTGAGTCAGAAGGAACTAAAAACATAAGTCTTGACCAAACCTAAACTCGGCTCTCCTAATTTCAGGTTGATTCCGACTGAGTCGCTGGTAGACCTCAACGAATTGAAGAACCATGGAACAATTCTATCCCCCACCCGAATCGTTCGTCTACAATGGAGAGTCGACTCGCCTCAGATCTAAATTAACTCAGCGAATGACGAATCGGAGCCGGATGAAGCCAAACGAAGGAAATGGGTCCCACTCTAATTCCACCTAATTAACCCTATAATTTTCATCTGAGATGCGAGCCAGAAAAATCGACGGACCACGATGAAAAGGTTATTTGTCAATCATCAACGGACCAGATTATACATACATCCAAAGCTTAGTGTGTCGCCGATTCAATCGAATCGCAGATCATGTGGCACTTTACGTAAATTTTATGATAACGATGTCCAGCTTCAGATGCCTGCAATTCGACATGGCAGAAAACGGGCTCCACTTTTCAGCTTTTTTTTTTTTGACTTGAGCGAAGCCGAGTATATCGGATGTAATGACTTCGCGGAAAACTCGACCAAAGTAATCGTCGCCTCATCGCCTGTTTTTTTTCTTGTCCGAAGAGTCTACACTCTGTTCGCAGAGAACAAGGAGAGCAAGATTAGTACACCGAGGCTTCGTGTTTTTTTTTTTTTCTGAAGGTCGTTGGTGCTTATCAAAGCTTTTCAGTGATTGTCACTAGAACGTGTGTAGCTGTTCAAGTACCCGATCGTTTTTAAGTTACAGTGACGGCGGATTAGTTGAAAACCCTAATCAGCTAATCCTTTCTTTTTAGTTGCTGAGTTTGTTTGGTTGGAGAGGATATTTTTGGTCGGGGAGAGCGGGAGTTGTTGGTTGCAGGTATAGACGGAGTTCGATTTTTTTTTTTTGTTCTTTCTCGATGGTTTTCTGTGAATTCTGAGCTGATTGTTAGTCGTTTGAGGACGTAGATCTGGTGGGAAACTTTTTGATGTTCAGGATGTCGGAAAGATGGTGTTTTCATGTGTATATAATGCCTTTTGTCTTGGTTTATACATGGTTTCTTTTGGGCGTTAAGTCGTGCATGTGCAAGTCGTTTTCTCTACAAAATTAGGCTATTGTGCTATCCGTGATGTTTTTAATGGGAATTTAGGATTCATGTTTGTTTCTCCAAGTCTACTGCACTTCTTCTTAGTTTTACTTTTTCTTTAGATACTTGGAGACGAATCATTATTACTAAGACCAACATCTGAAGATTACTGAATTTTAGTTGAGTATTTTAGTCTAGTCTGGAGACGACTGAATTTCCACAGACGTATTTTTATGACGATTACTGATTAAAGATGGAATATCAAGAATCAACAGATGTTGGCACCATAAAATTGCATGTAGCAAAGATGATGCGAAACCTCCCATGCTCTTATCTTTGCCTTTTAGTAGAACCCGGTACCGTAATTGGACATTTATCTTTTCTGTTGCTTAAGGTGATAATAATGTTTGACCTTATAACGGCAAGTACTGATTTACATCTATTGGGCTGTCTGCGGTGTTTTCATGTTGGCATCTAGTGCTATTTTGGTTTTCTTATTTTTTTAAGTTGAAGTTGATTGATTTTGGTGCTTTTCTTTGGGTTACCGTTGGCTAGATTCTTTTTATTGTGTCTTTTTATTGTGAACTTTATGCAATGAATGCAAGATTAATTCTTGTTCAGTATGCTCGTTGTGGTCATGAAATATGTCGTTGTGGCTTCTTTCCTATTTCAATAACTTTCAAAAGCTTGACTTTAGTTTTGAACTACTTTCCTTCTAAACTAAGCTATTACTGCAGAGAGTTTAATAAGCACTACAAAGAGAGAAAGCACACATTTGTTTAAGAAGTATAAGAGAGTTGATTGCAATGCATTGGGTGCAATGAGCTTTTTGAATGTCAACTTTATATGATCCTTATGGGAGCGAAAATCAGGGGGTTGATCCCCGCTGAAAAGGAGACAAATGGAAAAGAGACCATCGGAAGGGTTGGTGGATCAGATGAAAAATAATGAACAGTTTCAGTCTGTCACCATGGGAACTAGAAGGGAAGGGCCTGCCTCAACAGGTCAGAGGATTCCACAGGATCCACCAAGTTCCTTCAATACCAATGATAGACTTCCTGACTTCCATGCATCAAGTGGAGTTAAACCTGTACTTTTTTCTATTCAAACTGGGGAAGAGTTTGCTCTGGAATTCATGCGTGCAAATTCACGCATTCCTGTAGCATCAAATCCATCGAGTGATCAAGGCAGCGGCCATGCATATACAGATTTAAGAATGCTTGGTATCACTCACATGGGATCTGATATATCAACGATCACTGCACTTGAGGAAAGACCCATGAAGGAGATTGAAAACAAAAGTGGGATAAAAACAGAGAGTAGAAGCTATTATGGGTCTGCGCGATCTGTGCCACACTCTTTGTCAGGTGATGGAAGTAATCGTGGGGCTACTTATGGATACATGTCGTCTGGGGCTTCAGATAGTTCATCAACAAAAATGAAAGTCCTTTGCAGCTTTGGTGGCAAAATCCTACCCCGACCAAGTGATGGGAAGCTTCGGTATGTAGGGGGTGATACACGAATTATTCGAATCAAAAGAGACATTTCATGGGAGGAACTTGTTCACCGAACAACATCTATCTTCAGCCAAACCCATGTAATCAAATACCAGCTGCCTGGTGAGGACCTTGATTCTTTAGTTTCTATCTCCTGTGATGAGGATCTGCAAAACATGATGGAGGAATGTAGTGACTCCAGTGAGGCTTCACAAAAATTAAGGATGTTCTTGTTTTCCACGAGTGAGTTGGATGATCCCCATTTTGGTCGAGGTAGCATGGATGGTGATTCTGAAGTACAATATATGGTTGCAGTTAATGGAATGGACATTGGATCAAGAAAAAACTCAGCAGGAAATGTAGTAGCAAGCACATCAGGGAATGATTTGGATCAATTAATCAGCCTAAATTTTGGTGGTGACAAGGGAAATGGAACAGACATGGGGTCGATGGCTGCAACTGGTGCTACTGCCCCTTTGACTGATGTGCCTATGCCTCTGCCATCCAGGAACCCATCTGCAGTCCCACTCCAAGTAAATGAATATGAATCCCATGTGCAAACTTACCAAGATCAGGTGACGAACAACAAGCAGTCTGAGAACTACCCATTCTCATCTGCCCAATCCCAGTATGAATACAGTTCATCCCATTACACCCCTTCAGGGGAAAATGTGGTTCCAGTGCCGCTGCATGAGCTACTATCTGTCCAGCAACCTGATGGTCATAGCCCACCAAAAAATGAACTTGAACAAGTTCGGTCTCTGGAAAATGCTTTTCTTTCTAATCAGACTTACACTCCCTCAGAAGCGATCCCAGGTGGAATAAATTTATCATCTTCACAGCACAATGAAAAGCACCGAGATTTGGACGATGTTGTGAATTCCAACCAAGTTCAGGAGCCTATTGATGATGACCACCACTACAAGTCCGGGGGGATTGTAGGCACTACATATGCAAACTCTGAGGCAGACCAATCAGAAGGTAGCTACTATGATCCACCTCTTCCTCCTCCTCGGGTCTTCCACTCTGAAAGGATTCCACGACAACAGTCCGAGTCAATGAATCGGTTGTCAAAATCTGATGATTCTCTTATATCTCAATTTTTGGCACCACACTTACGCCCTGCTCCGGTGTCAGAAGAACCTGCCGCAGAATTAATTGATCCTTCTAATGAAGAATCTTTACCAACCAAACCACCATATACAGATACTGCTACAGTTGATGATGGGTTGATGAAATATGAAAGGTACAAGGAGCTGGCTGAAACAATTACTCAAATGGGTCAGCGTGAGCCTGAGGAAGATTTGGAATCTGGCAAATATTCTCCTCATCATCAAGTATTGAAGAATTCTAATTATAATGAAGATGTATCAGGAACTGCTGCAAAAATGCAGGAGGATTCTGCTTCTAGTCTGCCAGAGATGGCTACAAACCGAAACAATATTGTGGGGGTGTGTCCACCATTTACATGGGCAGGGGGGTCTGTTGCAGGAGTTCCCCAGGAGGGATCTTCTGCTCAGGAACAAGGGGACATTCTAATTGATATTAATGACCGTTTCCCTCATGATTTGCTCAATGGTTTGTTCTCTAAGGCAATCCTTACTGAAGATGCTGGAATGGGGCCCCTGCGCCATGATGAAGCTGGGTTAAGCTTGAACATGCCAGACCATGAGCCCCAGCGCTGGTCTTTTTTCCGAAACTTGGCACAAGAGGAGTTCAATAGGAAAGATGTTTCACTTATGGACCAGGATCACATTGCATTCCCTCCTCCTATCACAGATGTTGAAGATGTTGAAGATGTTGAAGATGTTGGCCCTAGATCCTATGGTTTCTCACCTTTGAAGAGTGACGGAGCTATTTTGGGTCATGGTGACTCTCAAATTGATTTCGATGAGAGAATTCAGAATGATTCTGTTGCTCATATTGGATCTGATGCTCCCAGTTCTCTTCCAGGTTACTTTGCATCACATGTGCTTCCTCAGGATTTTGAGAAAGGCATTGAAGATGTACAGACAGAGGATATTTCTTTCTCTAAAATAGCAGCAGAACTACAAATTACAGATTCTGAGTATGAGGTACTTTTTCTTCTGATTAATTTTTAATCAATACAAAGTGTGTGAGCTCTCTTTTGTTTTATTTTATTCTTTTTATCCAAATCGTTTTTATTTGATCAACTTCCACATATATCATTAGTTTATGTAATTTGCTATTCAGGAAGGGAAGTTGCATACTCACCATACTGGTGGTCCTGTCATTGAGAATCCAGTGGGAGAATTTGATATCAATGACTTGCAGGTAATATGCTTGTGGTCTTTGGGATACCTTAAGTAGCATAAAAAGAGTAGGCATGCTAAGAAAGGTGACTGTAGGATGTCACTGAGTTTGCTCACATCTGCTTCATAATAACCTGTTTCCCTCTTCTGTTGTCCATGCTATTTTCGACTTGTTTTTTAAGATTGATAGTGGGTTCATAGAGGCGTTGGCAAACTCATTTTGTGCATTACTGTATACTTTTCTGCATGTTTGTGTTGCCGTTGTCTCCGCTAAAATATTTTGGAAGTTGGACCCATGTGATAAGTGCTCACAAAGAGATGAACATCTGAAATAAATATAGTCAGCACAGTCCTTGATTCCATAATATAGATAGCTCTTGACACTTTATCAGATGGAAAGGACAGTCTGAGAGAGGATTCTCAATATTGTTGCCACTGTATATCAAACTGGATTAAAACAATTATTTGTTTTTTGTGGACTTTCTTTGTTTACTTTTGTTTTCATTTTTTGTGGTCTTCGAACAGATCATCAAGAACAAAGATCTTGAAGAACTTAGAGAACTTGGTTCTGGTACTTTTGGAACTGTCTATCATGGAAAATGGAGGGGCACTGACATTGCCATTAAGCGGATAAAGAAAAGCTGCTTCACTGGTCGATCATCTGAACAAGAAAGATTGGTGAGGATTCTTGATCATGTCTGTGTTCAATTGCATTTAGGATTGTCATAATCTATTTGCTTATGATTTTCTTTTGCTTGCAATAACTATTTATTACATGATACTGCTGTATCAGACGGTGGAATTCTGGCGAGAAGCTGAAATTCTGTCAAAGCTGCACCATCCAAATGTAGTGGCATTCTATGGCGTCGTACAGGATGGGCCTGGTGGGACATTAGCCACAGTGACAGAATACATGGTTAATGGCTCCCTAAGACATGTTCTGCTGCGAAAAGACAGGTGACTTCCGATCTTGCTATTGCTATCTGTTTTCATGTCAATGTTAGATCCCTTTTGACTTGGAAATATAAGGAAGGAAATTTAAGCATATTTAACTTGGTCTTGTCAAGTTTCAGGCAAAAAGTCCAGTTATAATGCTGGTACATCATTTAATAATAAGCAATTTTGAATCTTAGGTCATTGTAATTGTATGAAAGAGCAGACAGTTAGCCGCTTTAGAGTACTTAATAATTTGATTCAACAATTGTATTTTATTAAATGTATTTTTTGACTTTTTTTTACTACTATGATCAAGCTGAAGTCTGATCAAGTTTTTTATTCAGCCAAAGTGGTCTGATTTTACATGTTTTTTCAAGATGTTTATTTCATTCTTGCAGAATTGATTTTAATAAAAGATTACGGTTAGCAGGTATCTTGATCGTCGTAAAAGGCTTATAATTGCAATGGATGCAGCTTTTGGGATGGAATATTTGCATTCGAAGAATATTGTTCACTTTGACTTAAAGTGTGATAATTTGCTTGTTAACTTGAAAGATCCATTACGACCCATCTGCAAGGTAAGGCAAATATGATAACTATTACTAGGGATTTGTTTAAAGCAAAATTCAAAATCTGCTGTTATGTTTTTGTTCATGTGATAAAACTAAGGTTTTGACCAATTTCTTTTTTCTTCTATTTTGAGCTATCTAATGAGGAAATCTGTGCTTTCCAGGTTGGCGATTTTGGCTTGTCAAAAATTAAGCGAAATACACTTGTCTCAGGGGGTGTAAGGGGAACATTGCCTTGGATGGCTCCAGAGCTACTGAATGGTAGCAGTAATAAGGTCTCTGAAAAGGTGGGGCCCTTTCTCTGCTTTTATTCCATCTTGGCCATAACTTTTGTTGTTTGTGATATGTTGTGCATTTTTGAATCATTTTGGGGTAATTTGCAACAGTTGTTGAATTTTGTTTAACCTGAAACTGGATTAGACATACTAATACTAACTTCTTGTCATGATTTTCAGGTTGATGTATTCTCTTTTGGCATTGTTATGTGGGAAATTCTCACTGGCGAGGAACCATATGCCAACATGCACTATGGTGCAATTATAGGTACATCTTTGGAGTGTCTCCTTTTGAATACTAGGTTATGAACTGTTAGGTTTGTGTGGTGGTCCTGGATTATGCACCAGTGCCATCCAGTGACCAGATAATTTCTTGCTGGGTGCCGAAGTGATAGAACTGAACATTATCTGTGGGCCTCGTCAGAGAAATTCTAACCTAAAAATATAATGATATACGAATTTGTTGCAACTTGATTTGACTGATGAACTAGAATCAAGATCTCGGCCTTTGACAATCTGTATTCCTGATAACCTTATCTGTATCTCATGCTCTGCATAGGGGTGGACACAGGTTGGGTTCGGGTCCAGGTTGGGATCAGGTAGGGTTTTAAGAAGCCCATCCCCACCCTGTGAACCTGACTTAAAAAATCTATCCTTGCAAAAAACCTGTCCTATCCCCACCCTATGGCTGGTTCTTTGAGGGGACGGATTTCAGGTCAAGTTCATGGGGTGGAGATGGAAAATAAGAAATTTAAAATTACACAAAATCTATCATAATTTATGGTATCTATTCATGGTTATTATTGAAATTGATCTCTAACAATAAAAACAAGAAAAAAATTTCCTTCTCGTTGAACTTATATATCACTTTTAAAATACACCATTTAACCCTACGAGTCAGGTTTGGAGCAGGGATGGGACAACTGTCCGTCCAATATTTACACCAGGTATTTTTCCTCACACTATATTTGCCTTAAATCAGGCTGGTTTCCCGTTTGACCCAACCTGTGCACACCCTTAGCTCTATACGATAGAGCCATGATTTTGGTCAGACATTGAACAAATCCTGATTGACAAATATAAAAATCTCAGCAGGCATTGTTGGGGACAATCTAATGCGACTTGGATTTTATGCTTACCTTTAAAGAAATAAAACTGGAAGTGAAAGGAGGGAAAATAAAACCATTAGTTATCCTGGTCATTCTGTTGTTTATCCAAATCAACTTTTGGGTGTTAAGGTTGCTTTAAGGAATAGTTACATTTGAATGAGATTTGCTAGGTCATCTGGAAGAGCTGGGGAATTCTATTAGGCTGATCCAAGGGTTTGTGGGATCTATATAACTGAAGTCCGGACCAACCTGCCTGAAGCAGGTTGAGTGGGTTGAACCTTACAAATATTGGTCTGATTGCTCTGTTGTTTATCTAATCATATTCAGCAGTTAGCAGGAGTAACATATTCAGATTACTGCAGGAGGTATTGTCAACAACACGCTGAGGCCCCCAGTGCCAAGTTTTTGTGACGCTGAATGGAGGAAGCTAATGGAGCAGTGTTGGGCTCCAGATCCCACGGCTCGGCCCTCATTTACGGAAATAGCAAGTCGTCTCCGATTGATGTCCAATCAAAACAAAAACCAAGGCCACCAGGCACACAAGTGATATGCTGAAGAATCTTCAATCTTTTACTGCTCATGTTTCTTACATATGTGTGATGGCTTTCAATTACATTACTCAAGTATGAATAATTGTATTATAAGCCTATTTGTTTTGTCGATATAGAGGGTTGGCCTACATTTGAAGCATGTGATTTGGGTTTCTGGCAAATCACATGAACAAAAACATAACAGCAGATTTTGAATTTTCATTGTACTGTTTCTATAAGCTGGCAATGTTTTCCTTTCAAGAATGTGTGCTCTTGTTTGACATTGCAGGAGGCAAAAAACAGATTGGGCACCCTTAAAACGTTATGTTTGGTCTATTGTAAGATTGAAATTCTCTCTTTAGCTGGAGTACACGTTTCATGTAGCAGTTTAATTGTCTGTTTCATCATTTTTGAAATATATGTTTGTATACTTCTCACTCTTTCATGTTCTTCTCCCTTTACCTCTTTTCTCCTCTATTTCTTCTTTTCTTTTTTCTTGTATTTTCTTCCGGTGCTGCGGTTTTTCAAGGGGGAACTGCTTGTGGGTAGCTGAGGGAGATGGCTGCTGTGTAGTAGCTGTGCGCAAAGTAGGACAAAAGAGAAAAATAGAAGAGAGAAAAAGAAGAGCCGTGGGATGCTACAGTTGCAGGTGGTAAAGAATAAAAAGCAGAAGGGAAGTGCAAGACACAGAGGGGGAAAAAATAGAGAGAAAAGAAGAAGAGGGATGTAAGAGGGAAGAAAAAAATTAGGGATAAGCTTTTTGGTTTGTGTTGTGGTATTTTACCCCTATTGCATTCCAAAATAGACACCCAAGATATGAATTTCTTACACGGGTGTTCCGGACTGGGATTTTCTGTTGAGACGAGTATTGATCCCGTGAATGAAATCATTTTCCATCATGTGAATAAGATCATCTAACCGGAGGCTCCTAGTTATTTTTTTTCTCTCATGGGAAGCCAGGAACTTTACCAACCTTGTGGCCTCTGGTATTTTTAGTGATCACAAGTGATAAAAAGAGTTCTACGTTTTATTTTGTTGGTGTCCAATTACTTTAGATTGATACATTGTGTTTGTTATTTAACAAGAAAATCTGTTGAAACAGAAAAAAAAAAAAAAAAGGAAAAAGAGTTTGTATTGCTGAAACATGAGGGCCGAACACAACTACACAAGGCTTTCTGCCTGGAACTCTGCACGACTCAGTTGTCTTCTCATTTGATCATGCTAAAGAACTGTTCATAGTTGAGGTTAAACATTAATATTGAGAAAAGAAAAACTCCAGTTAGATGCAGCATTGTGTACTTGTCATGCAGATGCCAGCATTATGGGCCTTCCTTTCCATCCAAGAAGCAAATAAGCTTCTCATTTGCTAAACTTTACCCATCACAACTATAAACAGACAGCCATCATAGCCTGGGGCCCTGCACGACTCAGTTGTCTTCTCCATTGATCGGCTCGTTCGTGTCTTTGTACTCTCTCCGATCCTTCGCATGCGATGATATTTCCAATCTCCTCACCGAAGTCGGTCTTCTCTATGTTTTTCCTGACAGGGCTTGGCCGAGAAAGACAAGCTTCTAGCGGGTCGCCAATGGCGTAGTAGTGGGGGGAACCTGCTGAGGAAGAAGGGTCCATTGTGGTTCGCGTCTTGTTCCACGACAGTGAAGAGGGTTGGACCCAGTTTCCGGATTGCTTGGAGGGTAGCTTTGAGGGAGCCTCTGCTCTCTTAAGCGTATTTGTTAAATGCATGATGCTGTTCACGAACAGGGACTCTTCTTCTTTCAAGCCGAGAGTGTCGGGATTCACCAGGGAGAGAGTCATGGGCTGTGGAATTGTTTAAAATTCCAGCTTCATGCCGAGGAAGTTGGCTTCTTCGGTTAGTGCTTTCATGCTTCTCTCTAGCTCGTTGACGCGTCGGGAGCCATGCCGACTTCGGTGAGCCGTAGCTTGGGCGGTCTTCCCAGGGTTGAAGACAGGTTTCTGATGAGGGATGGCCATTGGAGGGAATGCTTCATGCCTAGATCGATGATGTAAGGGATTCATGCCCTTGAGCTGCTTGAAATATTGTCTCGTTGACAGTCATGAAGCCCAAGGCAATGTATGGAGTGGTTTGGTGGTGGTGGAAAGCTTCCACCCTCTCTTCTCTGGTAATCACTGGCGCGTCCGCTGCTACATTTGCTAAGGAGCCATTAAGACCAACATTATGCAGGAGAGAGCCTGAACCTTAATCCCATGGCAAGGCAATGTGAGACTCTCTGCCAGGAATTTCCCCGTGGATTTGTTGAAGCCCAGATTTGGTTAAGCAAGGAGCTCGCTAGCTGGGTGTCCCTGTACCCAACAGCTTCCGTGCACGCCAGCAACAAGTGCACCAGACGAAGCCCCGCATCAACCACCTCATGTGTGATCCCTTCCTTGGGGTAAGCTCCAGCTCTGAAGTCACTCCCTCCAGTTCATTGGCATCGTTCATCGAAACTTCGTTGTAGACATTACTCATTGGCATCGAGAAAGTCTCTAGTTCATCAGGAGATTGATGGGTCGTGGCTGATTTGCTATCACATTCCCCGTGAGTATCCATGTTGATGAAGCTGTCGAGTAAATCATCTTGCTCTAAGGGAGCTAAGGACCATCAATATCCAGCGTCAACAATGAGTCTAAGTCGTCAAGGATGTCATTGATGTCAGCCTTTTGATCATCCTGTTTCAGACTAGCCAGCCCAAACCTTCGGACTGCCATGCTTTGGTGCGGATCCGTTAACGTTGGGTTCGAAAGCCAACCAGTCATGGTTGCTCTGTCAACCTCAAGCTCCAGTCTGCTCTTTGCGACAGTGGCAATGGTGAAGCTGCTTCTACTGTGATACATGCTGGCCTATATATTCATGGGGGAAGATGACTCTTCCACGCTACAAGGGAAGGATAACTGGCATATACTTAAAGAGAAGGTTTGTCATTTTTGTGAATATTATGTTTAGGCCTTAATGACACATAAAGAGAAACATCCTATAAATGTTACCAACATATTGCATATTACTGCATATGTGCTGTAAGAGACTAAACAATCAATACTTCCTATACCTATAAAAAAGCTTCATTATTTTACTGATGGGCTTACTTTTGGTTGATCTGAAGTGAATCCTAAGGTTGATGAACCGTTTCAGTACGAAATCAAGTCAGCTGATTCCCAAATGACACAAAGGTGAAGAACTGGAGAAGACGTCCATGACTTGAAGACATCAATCAAGAAGCCATGGTTGGAGCCTCTTCAAGGTATCATTACATGCGAAAAAACCCTTATATTATGCTTCATGGAGAACCCACTTGGGAGTTTAACTGATTGATGAGATTAGTGTATATAGACTTGTCAAGGATTAACTTATGAATATGGTCATTCAACAACATAATATGTGGAAGATTACCACTGACAGTGAAAATCAGGGAATCAGGTATTGGGGAGGCATCTTTGGAGTCTTGTGAAATAAGAATACTAACAAAACAAAAAGCAAGCAGCAGATTCTCCCCTTGTAGTGAATGGTTTATGAATCTACTCTTATAGGTGAAGGTGAGTGAAAGAGACCAAAAACTAAGCTGCTTTGCTACAATATTAAATGAAAATTAATATAAGCAGAAAATAATCCAGAGCTGGCTTCAATTACCATTAAATGCCTGTTTGGGGTAGACCCTCTTTTGTGGTGGCATTAGTTTTTGTCCCACCCTATCTTCTCCTTGGTCGGCCAACAAGCAATGATGCCCTAATTGACCTAAACTTTATTCTTTAAATAGTGTGAGACAAGCAGTTTTGGCTAGAAAGGTAGAGATCACTTCCTTGATCCTCTGTGGGAAGGTAGGTTACAAAGTGACTTCAGGAAGAGGACTTTGATTGTTGTCTTTTGGTTAATGGATCCTACTGAGTTGTGCTCAAACTCAACATCAAGAAATTCTTCATCTTAAACAAAGAGAAAATTAATCACAATTAGGATATATTTGGATTTCTAATAACTGTAAACAACAGGACTAGAAAATGGGTGTTCAATGGGTTTCCCATTTTGAGTTTCTTTTCACTTATTAAAACTGGCTGGTTTTCATTATTTTAGTATAAAGTTTTATATTGCTTTTTAGTATATACTTTGACTTACAATAGTAATAAAAAATAAAATGTTGGGAGAAATTTATTGAAGAATAATCGGTTAATTGGATAAGGAATGACTCTTATCCATTTTCGTTCTATTATCCAAATACTTAATTCAGCAGAAAATTTAAAGGGGAAAAGGGGTAATTATTTTTTCTAATCTTTTAATTTTTTACCTCTTACCGGATCATGGGTTGGGGTGGGTAGACTTTTTCTGTACAAATAAAGTAGGCCGTTCCAAGCCCATACAAGCCCATATTGGCAGAAACTTCGACGCCCACCCACCAATTTGGGGTTTTCTGGAGCCCACTTAATCTCTGGCAGATTCTAGTGACAAAAATACCCCCAGTCTTTTCTCAAAATTCTTCAATTTTTTCTCTTCGTACTACGGCCGAGACCGCTGTGTTTTGCTAAGTCGGAAAACCGGGGCGTCCTTTTCCTCCACCTAACTCCCCAATTAAAAGCCGCCACGTATGTCGTCGCCAACTGAAGCATATGCTTTTGCCACGTGGCATCCGGTACTCGCTTCCCACCCGACTCTTCGCTCTCTGTCAGATCTCTCTGTTCTCTCTCTTCCCCTCTGTATTTTCCAACGTTCTCTCTAGGGCTTCTTTCGACAGTCGCAGCTATCTCCTCCCTCAGGTACCATTCCTTGCTCCGTTGCGTTTCGTAAACCTCACCCTTCATTTTTTTACCCTTTTACTCTCGCTTCTTGATTGTTTTTCATTTTTAGTTATTTATCTACGGTAGCTCTACTGGTTGATCGCAAGTTTTTGAATCAGTTTTTTTTATCTTGGGAAGACAATTTTTGTTCTGGTCGGTTATGGTGATCTTGTTTCTTAGTTTGAAAAAAGGTGGATTTTTTTTAACGAACTAGATGTCTTTGCAGCGTTTCCTAATTTCTGTGGCCTCCTTGTCGGTTTAATGACTCGTATAGACTTGGGCAGAGTACTTGAAATTTGATGGTATAATACCCAGATGGTTTATACATGTCAGTCCTCTTTATTTTCGAGTGATTTCTACTGATTTATGAGTTCTTTGTTGTACCTTTATTAATTATAGATGGGATATGCGTATTATTCACAAACGAGAGAAACATTTTGATGAGATATGTGATTTTTTCTGAATCTTTTCTTGGGAGGATATCATATGGTCATCATTGTGTGTTGTGAGGGCTCTTCAGCTGTTTTAGTTTTGAATCTTTGGCACCTAAAGTTTTAAATTTGCAAGTGTTGTTGAAGTGGTTGTTAATTGCATGCTATGTATACATCTTTATCAAAAAAAAAAAAAAAAAAAAGTGGATCGTAGAGGGAAATTAGATATCTCGTTTTTGTAACTGTAGTTTATTGCTTTGGAATAATTATTTGTGAATTTAAGATATAATTTCCATTTATAATTATAGTCACTACTGGAAAGGATAAAATTTATTTTCTATTTTGGGTTAAATAAGGTATCTTGAAAAACAGCATGTAGTTCTAAGAATTTGTTAGAACCATCCATTAAATATACTGACTTCTTGTTTGCAGTCTAGTCTGGCTAGTTTGTTGCGTGTTGAGAATGACCTGAAATTTTCTGAAAAATTGAGATATTTGTGTGCTTGTTTTAGTTTGTGCAGTGGTCCTGCAAATAATTTTGAACGGTTCAAGTGCTTTCTTGAGCTTGTGTCCATTAGTGATTTATTGTTTTTCTTTAATGATTAGATTACTGTGATATGCTTACCATGAGAGTTCCAATCACAAGAGACATGGTCTGCATGTTCATAATGTTTTGTAGAGTAGATCGCTTTAAACTAGATACTTTAAATGAGATTCTCTAAATTTGGTTGGTAAAATGTTTTTCTGTTTATGGTTAAAAAAGAAGGAATCATCAGGTAAACTGGGTGTAGAATTTAGGGACTAACGAGTAGGAGAGAGAAGGGAGAGAAAGAGAGAAGAAGAAAGAAAGTTGGGGAGAAAGCTGTGAGAGCAGCAGCAGACGTTAGGGGTCAGAACATGGCTGTGACTACACACTATATCTTGCTGAAAACTGACCCAATTCAGTTCTAATTAAACATTTCCTGCCCTAAGAGGGGCAGGGCTACACAGTGAAATAACCATTATAACCTTAATACATGTTTCATCACTGGGTCTTCTGAATTTGATTGAATATCTGATCTAGGGGTTTTTTCCCCATGATTGAAAGGGATGGAAGTTCTGGTTTTTAAGATTTATCAGTTTTGTTTGCTGCTGTTATGTTGAATATTTTGATCCCATGTATGTACATTGCAATGATTTTGATCAATTCTGGCTGCGGATTCTTTTTTGTCTAATGGAATGTGCTGCTTTCCTATGTCATGTAGGTTTTGCTGATGTTTTGTGTTTGTATTGCTCTCATAGTGATGCCATGAGTAATAAAGCTCAAGCTCAGGATAACACAGAACACGAAGCACCTGTCACATACACCTCTGCATTGAATATGGACCAGTCTGCCCAACAACAGCAGACAGTGATCGGAGTTGTTACAGGTCCTGCCCAAATTGGATATGCAGCACCTGCCTACCAAGCTGCCCCTATGGTGCCGACAGGGGCCATCCCTTCTGCAAACCAACCGGCTTCATCGTTCCCTGCATCCCCTGCTCTTGCTGGCCAGCACCAACTGGCCTACCAACAGGTCCAACACTTTCAACACCAACAGCAGCAGCAACAACTGCAAGTATTTTGGGCCAACCAAATTCAAGAAATCGAGCAAACCTCTGACTTCAAAAACCACAGTCTCCCTCTAGCACGCATAAAAAAGATCATGAAGGCAGATGAAGATGTTAGAATGATCTCAGCTGAGGCTCCTGTCGTATTTGCCAAAGCATGTGAGATGTTTATTTTGGAACTGACCCTGCGATCTTGGATACATACGGAGGAGAACAAACGGCGAACCTTGCAGAAGAACGATATAGCAGCAGCCATAACAAGGACTGACATATTTGATTTCTTGGTGGACATTGTGCCTAGGGATGAGTTGAAAGAAGAGGGTCTGGGAATTCCGTGTGCTGCCATCCCAGCTGTTGGTGCTCCTGCAGAGTCAATACCTTATTATTATGTGCCACCACATGGATCACCTGGTATGATCGTAGGGAAACCAGTAGATCAAACTGCTGCAGCAATTTATGCAACTCAACAGACTCGACCTGTGGCATACATGGCTTGGCAGCAGCCTCAGGCACAAACCCAACAGACTCGAGGACACGGCCAGCAGCCCCAGCAACAGCACCAGCACCAGCAAGGTTCAACTGGGACTGCTGAGAGTTGATTAGGTGAGTGTGATAGTTGTTGATAGAGAAATCGAGGTAAGGGGCGGTTTTATCCTTTGGCAAAGGGATATTAAACAATGTATCTTAGCCACAGAGTGACAGTTATTGTGTATTCATGTGATAGTGAAAAAGGATCCGCGACTATATAAGTGATGATGTTTACTCAGTAGTTACAGAGTTTCTAGTGATGTTGAGAGAGGTTAGAGGATTTTTTTATCTTCTTTTTTATCTTCTTTTTCTTGCAAAAGAAGATAATGGGTTTTGTGAACCAATTGTTTTTTAGTTTGTGTGGAGAAAATTGGATCTCTAGATTGTGAAAACTGGTGAAACCATTGAAATTCCATTACAGGATAACAAATCTCCAACAAAATATTGTTCTACAAACGAGATTAATTGCAGACCTAGCTATAATCTTAAGTTAGTTGCAGTGGAGATCGTATCCAGCATATACGAGCAAGACAATTTTTTGCTAGTGGGTACTTCCAAAACTTGGGAGTTCTTCATGCTTTTCCATCTTGTAATCTGATTACATGAGTAGGCAAGCATATACAAACATTTCTTTCATACTTTTGTTCCACATTCTTTGTTAAAGAATCTGTTGTATCGTCTATAATTGTTTTTAAAAAACACACTAGAACATTTTTGTATCCAGAACTACAGAAACAAAGCTTAAGCATCTATGCCCATATAGCCATCACTGACATGCAACCAGCTCCAACCAGAAGAGATAAGGTAACCCAGAACTGAAGCTTCCCACTGTTCTGCATTCTGGGATTCATGTAATCTAATGCCAACAGGTCCACCAATGCCATGTAAATCAAAATCCCAGCTGCTGCTGAATCGAAAAGCCCTTGCACAACCAAAGCTGTTGAGCTTACATTTGCTTGATTTGACCGGTGATTCTTTTGAGTACAGTTAAAACTCTGTCCTGGCTATGACATTGAATGGCAAGGGCAACTAATATCAGTCAACACCAACCACAGTGAAAAGACTGTTATTCCTAACAATACACTCTGCTAAGGGCCTCTGGTCTTCGAAATGGAAGAGTTGGGAGCTGATGAACCCTGATATGATCTTTTGAGAATATCTAAATCGGAGCACGTAAAATTGGACCAATTCAAGCCAAAAGGTAACTGATTGGAGACTTCATGGGGCAATCCATAGCTTCATTGTGTCTACATACTTGAACACTGCAAACTTTGGCCTCGGAGAGGTTTGAAGAAACACAAAATGGGAACTTTGAATCTGAAAGCTTACACTCTTCCATTAACAAGAAAAGACAGAAACTACATCAGTTAATAAAAGCAACACTGCAAACTACAAATTTTCAATCTTTACGTGTAACAACAATTCATGTTCATCCTTGAACCAAACTAATCTTATACTCAAAACTCCCGATGAGTGGATCAATCCATCACAACTTGGCTGTATGTTCCGGCTTGTGATTGTAATCGAAATCAAGGTGCACAAAGGCTCTTTCAACATCAGGCAACTGCTCCAGCTTATCTTGCAGAGTCTCTCCTATGTTGTGTGCCTGACTCAAGGGCATCTCTCCTGGTAGAATTATGTCTACCTCAACAAAGTAATGCGAACCGAAAGTGTATGCCCTCACTGTGGCTATGTGCCTGATTTCTTCATGGTGGTTCCAGATGAGGTAAGTCATCTTTGCCAAGAAATCCGGCGGAGCTGTTTTTCCTATGAGTGACCACACATTCTCCATTACGGTTCTTGCCCATGTCCCCATAGTGTACAGAGCTATCTGCAAATTGAAACTTGTTACATTTGATTGATCAACTAATGTGGAGAAAAGGAGACAGTTCAAGTATGTTCTGATATACTTACCAGAATGGCACCAGTAGGGTCTATCCACCATTTAAATTTGATGGCAAGAACTGCTGTTGCCAGACCTATGGAGTTGGTGATTACATCAAAGAAATGGTCCAATGCATAGGCTCTGACAATTTCGTTGTCAAATCTTCTACAATAAACCATCAATACAAATTTTACTACTGTCACAGATGTCATGATCCCAATCATCCATTTTTCCTTTTCTTGGTCTAAGTCGATTTGAGACTGCAGGAAAAAACAGATGTTGATTTAAGAAAAAATCTACACAGAAATTCAAATTTCTTTAAGAATTTTGTTTGTTCAACTTGATCTTACTTTGGCTATTATTTCTCTAACCGATTCCAGCAAAATTTGAAGCCCCAGAGTTGCCATAACTGAAGCAAAAACAATGATGCCCTGCAAATGGATTAAAAATTCCTTTTACATTCTGGATTAAAAATTCCCTTGTTCTAGATTTTTTTTTTTTTTTTTTTGGCAGATATCTGTTTTGGATGATCTTAGTGAAATGAGAGAACTTACCACTGGTTGCATCCTCTTCTTCCCTACGGGATACTTATAGAAGTTGGGTTTTCCCATTGTATAAGCAGTGAACCAGAGGATGAATCCTGATAGAAGGTCCAATAGTGAATCCAAGGTAGAAGCAATCACAGCCAAGGATCTGCTCTCCAGAGATGCATATACCTTGGCTATGAAAAGAATCAAATTGGCAAAGTTTGAAATACGGATTGCCATTGTCTCACTTTTTGCAAGTTTCTTCAACTCGTCCTGTTACAGCATACGAAGAAAAACATTTACAATCAATCACTAGAACTTCACAGCAGTCAGCCGAATTAACTCTAGATTAACATTAAAAGAAACAAGAAAAGACTAATAATCGGAATTCTGAGGAACCAGTTCATGGATAATAGAAATAATCTTATGTGTTTACTAACCTCTGTCAAAGCTCCTGGCACACAACCCAGTTCCATCATTGTCTCCATCTCGGTGAATCCTTCCAAGAGTTTCTCTTGCCTACGATAGTACCTTGCAACCTTGGCTCTCTTCCCTAATCGCACAACAATCAACACAAAAACTGTTTAACTTCTGTTGTTTGTTCTTTTGTAATAGAAATGTGAATGGGTTCTATCTCAAATCCCCAACAAGAGCATAACCAAATCATATTCACAAAGATAGGGAGAGAATGTGAATACTTAGTTTTGTGATGAACTTCTGAGGAGCGAAAAGAGGTTCTTTGGATATCTCTGGGAGCTGAAAGGCGTTGCTGTTGAGGCGCCATGAAGGCAGTGGAGACGGCACAACGTTTCCTCTGGTTGCATCAGGAGAGAGTAGCTCTAACCTGTAATCAGTTGAGTCTATCCGTAACTCCGTTGCCATTTTCAGTTCCAATCAGTAGAGGAAGGAAAAAGTGCCAAAAGAAGTTTTCTTCTTCCATGGCAGAACAACTTCTTTTTATTGAGCTATGAAGGTGCTATAGAAAATGCAGACGTACTCCTCATGAACTACTCCGACATGCTTCATGCAATTTTTTTTTCTTAGACATCATTTACTTAGATCTCAGAGAACCAGTCAAAAGCTAAAATACATTTGCTTTTGCCATTTCCTGGGGGGTGCAAGAATTAACAAAGAGGTGACTTAACAATGGTTGGGCGAGCTTGATATAATAAATAATTGCATCAAATCAACTAATCCTCATTGAAGCTCTCGTTCACACTGTAGTGATGCCCGTTATCACGTGGGATGATGCATGAAAAGAGCTTCTGCAAAGAAAAGTAGAAAGAGAAAACCCAACTTTTCTTATTTAAAATTTATTATAAATTTACATAAGGCGACTCCAAAAAGAAAAAAAGAACAGGACTAGAAAATGGGTTCCCATTTTGAGGAATGATTTTTATCCATTTTCGTTCTATTATCCAAATACTTAATTCAGCAGAAAATTTTATTTTTATTTTATTTTAATTTTATTTTATGAATGATAAAGGAAAAAATGGGGTAAATTGGTAAGATTGATACCCTCATTATTTTTTTCTAACTTGATTGATCTTACTCGAATTTTTTGCCATGTGGCTTTCGGTACTCGCTTCTAGGGGTGACATCGACCCGAACCGAGCCCGAACCTGCCTATGTTCGAGCCGAGTTTGATTTAAATAAGCTTATTAGGTTTATGTTGGTTTTATCGATGGATACACAATAAGCTTAATGGTTTCTTTGGAAAAACTCCTAAAAAATACCCTAATATACTCACCTTAAAGCATATAATATAAGATAACATTGACAGCGGCTAGCCAATACATCCAAAAGACCGATCTGTTAGGTGCGAAAAGCTACCGCCTGCAACAGTGGACGGAACCACTCTGACACCCACCCCGCCCATTTTCTACTGCCTCTCACGGGATTCGAACGCGGGATGTGGCGTGCCCAACACTGATACCATGATAACGACAAGCCAATACAACCTAACAGACCGATCTGTTAGATGCGGAAAGCTACTGCCTACCAGCGGCTAGCCAATACATCCAAAAGACCGATCTATTAGGTGCAAAAAGCTACCGCCTGCAAGAGTGGACGAAACCACTCTGACACACACCCCGCCTCTCACGGGATTCGAACGCGGGATATGGCGTGCCCAACACTGATACCATGATAGCCATTAGCCAATACAACCCAACAGACAAATCTGTTAGGTGCGGAAAGCTACCGCCTACCATCGGCTAGCCAATACATCCAAAAGACCGATCTGTTAGGTGCGAAAAGCTACCGCCTGCAAGAGTGGACGGAACCACTCTGACACCCACCCCGCCCATTCTTGACCGCTTCTCACGGGATTCAAACACAGGATGTGGCGTGCCCAGCTCTGATATCATGACAACGACTAGCCAATACACCCAAAAAACCGATATGTTAGGTGCGAAAAATTACCGCCTACAAGAATAGACGGAACTACTCTCACAAACATAATAAAAATACCCTATATATATAATCTAATATGCAACAATGGCAATACTCTTCTAAAAAATGCACATATAATAAATAAAATATTTTCATAAGTTTATTTTATTTGTGTAACGAGGGGACGAAGGAAACTTGCTTAGTGTTTTGTATGAGTCTAGTTGTGGTGTATGGGTGTGCACGAGTGCAAGTGTGTGGTGGATATTCGAATAAAAGGGGAATCGCCTGTTTGGAACCCATAGAAAAAAAATGAGAAAGAGAGTTATTTTCTATTGTTTGGCAGCGGAGAATCATTGAAAAGAAAATAAGAGAGAAAGTCTCTTAGTTAGTAAATTTTCTCTCACAAAATGAAATTTAGGGAGAAAATAAAATAAATAGAAACTTAGAGAAAATCTTAGTCATAAAAAATTTGAAATATTACAATTTTCATTTTCATTTTTCACTGGTATCCAAACAAGATAAACTATATTTCTCTTCTATTTTTTCTCTTATTTTCCATGAGCATCCAAACAAGAGAGAGAAAAAAACCTCTTTCCTTTCCTTTTTCTTTTATCATTCTCTTTTTTTTTGTATCTTCCTTTTCTTTTCTCTCCACTTTGTGTTCCAAACACCCTAATGGGCTAGGATTTTTTAACCTTGTCTCTTTCTTCTTTTGTTTTATCCTCTATGGCATCGGTGAGATAAGTGAGAAGACCAACACCTAGATTTGCCTCAGCCACGACCTTCCCCAGTTCCATTTCCAACAACTAATTTGAATCTCTACAGCCACAAACCTACCACATCCAGCCAAATATATAATGCTTGTTTGGGCAATGTTTGCTCTAGCTTTTGAGTGGATATGTTTAATAGAAGAATGGAAGTTTTTTCGACCAAAACTCATATCCTCTGTGATTGGTGGAGACAAAAAAGAAAGGGGACCATTTAATTAAAAAACAAAAAAAGGCGGTGGTGAACAAATGGGGCTATACGAAAAAATTAAAAATAAAAACTTTAATTTCACCGTTTATTATATGAATCAAGACCGTCTATTCATGTAGAAACGACTGAAGTCATCGACCGTTGAAAAATCTGATAAAATATTCGTATGAGTTTGTAACATTTCCCTTTGAAATCCAATATTTGTTACACATATGAATTACGATAAATCGAACGTAAAGCCAAATAAACTCAAATTAATTTAATATTTAAATTAACATTTTCCCTTATTTTATTTTATTTTTATCATGGAGTGTAAGTACCAAGCTTTTAAATAAATAGTTTTGATCACTCCAAGTATTGCACCTAACACACTATCTCAAAGTGGACATATGAGTAAGACCCTTTTGGATTTAGACTAAAATAAATAGCCTTATCTAGGTTCATCAATCAAGCAAAATTTGATTAGAAAATTAAGCTTTCTTGGTGATTCATATATGGGTAGGATTAGTTTAATGAGCACTTAATCTGATCTTCACTAATGTTACTTTTTAGTAAAGATTGTGTACATCTAAGTCACCAAAGATTTGTTTATAATTTTTTAACTGACTTTTCAGTTCCTCTTGAAAATTATTATTTTTTTATTATTATTTTTAACTTAAGTTTAAGTGTTCGATATACGACCAATCCAATAATTAAACTGGTAATGGAGTAATATTTTCTCATTGAATAAGATTTTTTTTTCAACACCATATATTAGACATTTCATTTTGTGCAATAAAAAAAAAAACTTTTATTTTTATATCTCTATTTAGGAAATTCCCCTTTTTTGTGTATTTTTTTGTAATTTTCACAATAATTATATTTTTTAGGAATTACTAATTCAACTGAATTATATTTTCCATTAATAAATAGAAAAAAATAGAGTAACAAGTGTTAAATAGGATAAGTTTATGGAATATTAAATAGGCACAATTACTATAATTTTTATTAAATATAATTATTAAAAATCAAATTTATTTATTAAAAAATATAAATTTATTTCCTAAAATATAATGAAACTCAAGACAAGTCTTTATGTTTTCCTAAAATTCAGCCTATACTTTGACTAACAAGTGTTTGTTGAGCCGAAAGAGTTTACTTCTTCTACGTCTTGATCAGATTTCCTGCATGATACTAAATCGGGCCCACTATCATTAATTGGACGGCTTTGATCTTACCTGTGGGGCCCACCTACACAGGGGTTTAGGTTAACAGGGATTTTTTAATTCTGGTACAAAACGGAGTTTTTCCGCCATGAAAACAGAGAGAGAGAGGTGTTCTTCGTTGCAGTGAATTACATTCAAGAAAACAATGGAGAAAAAAGCAGGAACAGAGCCGGGGGCGGGGTGTAGGATTGAGCTATTGTCGTCTAATGTCGGCCCCGGAGATCAAAGTGGTGATCCTTCGTGGCGTCTGAGTTTCGATAATTTTCACCTACCGGAGAGGCCTAAGGAGACTAATTCCGTCCTGCGGAAGTGCGTCAGCAATCTGGGTAGCGTTCGATTACGTTTCTCCATTATGGGTTTTTCTTGACGGACGTGAATTGATTGTGTTAGTGAGAACCCAAAGGAAATTCAAACTGGGAACTAACTGGTTTGCCTTCTGATTGTTTCAGGAAAAAGATCGAAAGTTGCAGAGTATTATGAGCGACAGGAAAAACTTCTCGAGGGATTTACAGAGATGCAGACGGTGAATGAAAGGGGTAGCTTGCCTGGGAGTCTATCAGAGGTTTGCTAAGTTCTGAACTTCTCCTGAACGAACATGAAGACGAAAGACCCGATTTCTGATTCTTTGTTTCTCAACAGGAGCAACTGAAAAAGCTTGCAATGCGGGAAACAATGGCGATCCGAATCTCGAACTTCACCAATCTGATTTTGTTCATTGCCAAAGTATTTGCTTCCTTCGAGAGCAGATCCCTGGCCGTGATAGCCTCCACCCTCGATTCGCTTTTGGATCTCTTATCAGGTTTCATACTCTGGTTCACTTCCTACGCCATGAGAAAGCCTAACCATTACCGCTATCCCATTGGAAAGAAGAGAATGCAACCGGTGGTAAGTACTTACTTACAGTCTCCATTCTTTTCAATCTTTCTCTACAAACTGGGATTTCTCTGAAACCATCTTCTGCCCTCTTTGAAACAGTCGATAAAATTTTTCCGAATTAACCTTTTCTTTCTTCTTTCTTTTTATGATGTTACTTTAAACTATAAAGAAAAATGACAACTTTGATTTTGTTTCGATTTTATTTACAGGGTATAATTGTTTTTGCATCGGTGATGGCAACACTGGGGCTTCAAATATTGCTAGAATCAGTTCGAGAACTTATTACAAAGGTATGATTGTTACAGAGGAGAAGTTTTATACATGTTAATACTAGTTTCCTCTCAAATATCTTCACTGATTAATCCATGTAGCTTACTGAATCCATTTCCAGAAACAGAGAAAAAATGTTTGAATTTGAACGATTTGTGTATGAATTTCTAAGCTTAACGAGAATTTATTTCATGCAGTTTCAACTTAACCTAGACCCAGAAAAGGAAAAATGGATGATTGTGATTATGACCTCAGTCACTGTGGTGAAATTTGTTCTCATGGTTTACTGTCGGAGATTTGAGAATGAAATTGTTAGAGCCTACGCCCAGGACCATTTCTTTGACGTGATCACCAACTCCACAGGCTTAGCCACCGCAGTCCTTGCCATCAGATATCAATGGTGGATTGATCCCACTGGTGCCATCTTTGTAAGTGTTTTTTTGGCTTCTCAGTCAGTTTTTCCACATCAGTCCTGAGAATACTTTATTAAGTTTAGGGTTTAGGGTTTAAAGTTTATGGACAAAGTATTCACTAGTGTTATATGTTGGACTTGCGAATGCAGATTGCTCTATACACAATGGCAACATGGGCGAAAACTGTAGTGGAAAATGTGTGGTCACTAGTCGGGAAGACGGCACCGCCGGATTTCTTAACGAAGCTGACCTACCTGATATGGAACCACCATGAAGAGATCAAACACATTGATACAGTTAGGGCTTACACCTTTGGGTCTCATTACTTTGTAGAGGTGGATATAGTCTTGCCAGGAAACATGCCCTTGAGTAATGCACACAACATTGGTGAGACCTTACAAGAAAAGGTTGAGCACCTGCCGGAAGTCGAAAGAGCCTTTGTTCATGTTGATTTTGAGTACACTCACCGGCCGGAGCACAAGTCCCGGTAGGCACATTGTTCATGTTGGTTTTCATATATCAATGATGCATTAACACGGTCTTATTTTTTTAAATTTGAGTACTCAACTAGTGACATGCATTATTAGCAACTCTTGTAATAAATACTGTAATAATGGGATTCCCAGATTCAGTTTCGTGCTAGTTTTATCAGAGCAGATTCTCTAGCTTATGAATCTCTGAACAGTAATGAATCATTCTACCGTCTTGTGTAACTCTGAAACTTTTCTACTACTGGGTTAAGAAGATTGTGAAGTATGAAGTGATTCCAAGAGTTTGTTATACACAATGAGATAAAAAGTGCAGAAATCCAACTGATCACTAAAACCAGCAATGGCTGCAGTTGCCATGGAAGTCACAAAGAAAGAACCAGACTCTTTTCTTCACTTCTAAATACTCTAAGCCTGCCTGAAATGGCGCTTTTGCGAGACTCAGGGTGGAGAGCTTTCGAGCCATTGGCTTTCTGTGACAAGGATTACCCAAATTCCCTTGCTTGCTAGCTTAGCGAAGCGGATTCTCCAGTTTATGATGAGTCTGCGTTTCGACAACTTTCAGCTGCTGGAAGGGTCTAGGGAGTCTCCTTCCGAGCTGCAGAAGTGCGTCGCCAATCTGGGTATGAACAGTGTTTTCGTCCTTCGCTCTTGGTTTTGCTTGACGGACGTGAATTACTGGGGAAATCAAAACTGGGTTTAAACTGGTTTTTGGTTTTTGTTGCTTCAGGAAAAGGAACAGAGGTCTACTAAATTCTCAACTTCTCTCGCTCTTCTCTACAAAGACGAAAGATCACTTTCTGTTTGTATTTTGCAACAGGATCAACTGTGTGAAGGCGAACAAGCAGTAACATTCAATCGTGGTGTTTACAAAGATTTAAATAAAATCTTACATGGTATCGGGAGTCCTCATCGATCCCGTCTCCCGATTTCATTTTTTTTTTCCCTCTCGACAGGAACCCCTCTTCCGTTCCGCCGCTCATCACCGCCGACGCAGCGCTGACAGCCCCGTGGCGCTCCTCCTGCCCTTGAACAAGTTGCCGAAAATGTTCTTTCTGCGTATTAATTTTTAAAGCAACAACAATCCGGTTATAACCGACCCGTAATGTGAGGAAGAAGGTATCTTGGAAGATTCACCTAACATGGGGCCGCCGTTCGACGGTCCAACTTTTCGGTAAGTCCGGTCAACATCCCATGCCCCCTTCCTGCTCCGCAAAACAAGCAAAGTCAATATTCAAACTTAGTGTGGGGTCCGCCGCCTACCAAACCTACTGTCTTATCCAATTACGGATTAGTGGCCCTTAATAGATCTGATTAAAAATTTCAGAAACATGACTCGGCCACAGACTCAAGAAGAGTCTGGAGAAATTCTGACTCGTTTACCACCCGGTCGACCTGGATTCGTGGCTTAATCTAGTGAAGACTCGAAAACTTGGATTGAATCGGACGAATCGTAGAACTGAGTCGAACGAGTTTTCTCACCAAATGCCATGGATCTGATGGCTCTATTTTCTGGTGATCAAATACGTGGCTTAAAGATGTTTGACTCGTTTGATTTTGGTTAATCACACGAGGCCTCACCTCGCTGTCATTCCACTTTAGCCAGGACGTCAGAGTGCGCACGGAACTTGGCGTCGGCGCCACCGCGCCACGTTATAGTTATAATACTATGTATCTTAAGAGTATTTTTTGTAGCCTCTTCCGTATTTACGTATTTAAAATGTTAATACGATATGTATTTTTATATTTGCTTATTTGTAAGGCAACTCTATAAAGAATAGAAGAATGACTTATCTGTAGTTTACAACCATCCAACGGTCAGGATGGCCTCGAGTCAAGATTACGATGACGACGACGGCTCGCCTACCCCCAAGTCAGCGGCAGGCGTCGTCGTCCACCTCCCTCCGACGTCACTATATTACCTCCTCTGTTCCTTCCGCGAACCTCCTCTCTGCTTCTCTCACCCCTTCTCCGCCTTCCAGAAACCCATCCCCATCCCCCCTATCTTGCCTCTCTCATCTACTAGTCTACGGTCAAGATCCCCCCGCTGTCTCCGCTTGACCCCGCGACTATAAATGCTACGCCGAGTCTTTCTTCAGTCTTCCTATTTTGAAGCTCTGTAACTGAGTGCAGAGAGCTGAGAACTTCGACTCCCCCTCCATGGCGATGAGCGAGACTCCTTCGAAACCGATCGACTGGACCCAGTATTACCATTTGTCATCCGGACAGGTAGTGGCGCCGCCTTCATCGGCGGTGGCGGAGTCGATTGTAGTCACCACCACAGCAACGACTGCCACCGCTAATTCGAGCATGGGATCCGGTGGGTCTTACTCCCATATTGAGGGACGAGTCGGAAAGTCGTCGAGGAGGCGATCCAGGGCCTCGAGGAGGGCGCCGACGACGCTGCTGAACACCGACACCACCAACTTCCGTGCCATGGTGCAGCAGTTCACCGGCGTGCCCAGCGTACCGTTCTCGTCCGGTTACCAATCCGGCGGCGGCGGTGGGATGAATTTCGGGTTTGGAGCGCAGCACCGCCAGCAGACGCTCGTTGCTCCGGCGCCTCCGGATTACTATCCCCGCCATCATCTTCATCATCATCAGCAGCAGCAGCAGCGGCAGCAACAGGAAGGGGCCATGTTTTCTTTGGGCCACGGCAACGAATCCTTCCAGCCAGTTTTTACTAACCCAAGATCTACCTCGGAGATTTCAGAAGACTTCCTGGGGATTCTTTCATCTTCTTCGTCTTCCCAGCTTCTGCCCAGACAGACTCCCGGACAGAACAACGACAACAGCAGCAACCATCGGTACATTTTGTGAAACAGCCAGAATAGATAATCAAATCAAACCCAGACATTGACTAATTATGTAAATATCTCCCTTTCCTTTCTTGCCTTTACAGAAATTTATATTCGACAGCTTATCAGATACTTCATTATATATAAGATTACTCCCATTTTTCTTCTTCAATTCACGAATTCAGTGGCCCCTTCTCGATCGAAAATGATAATTTCAATTACCGGAAATCTTTTTAATTTTTACTTTCGTTGAATGAAATCTGTATCCGAAAAGCTCCACTATAAATCTCCTTCCGCGGGCTAGAACTTCTGATTCTTTATCCGAATCGAAGATCGCTTTTTCCCAGTTCGAACGTGTGGAAAGGGTTGTGAGTTGTGAGGAATCTGAGGAAAACCGAGGTTCTGGAAGCCATCATTCGCTGCGAGAAATTACGTAGAGAAGACGCTGTTCTCAAAAGAGAAACGAGTGGGGAAGGAGGGATGAATTCGGACTGAAGCGGGTCCCGCCATTAAACGACAACGGAGTAACCCCCCTAGGTCAAATTTTACTGTCCTGAGTGCTATTTTAGATTGACATTTTTAAGTATGGTGAAATGCCAGGTGCACGTGAGAGAAAGCACGGCTGCTTTAGATCATTTTCGGATATAAATTAGAAATAACAGATATAATTTATTTATTTTTATATTATAATTTAATTTCTAGATAATTTTAAATATTACCCACTTAAATATTAAGTTATAATCTACCCATATAATTCAAATTTTTCGTAAATTTGAGGTTACTTTAAACGATTAGTGATGAGTAATAAAAGTTCAAAAATGTTTCCCCAGGCGCATAAATTAAAAATACGGGGCAAAAACCCTAAATTTAATTATTATATGCAAACAATGAAAAGAAAAAGTGAAAAAAAAGAGATGATTTTCGCCCGAAATTCTTGACTTTTGTTTTCTTCTCTTTTCCTTGTAACCAAAGTAAGATTCATTAGAAAGCAAACATGATAGTTAGGCATGATTCATGATTCATGAATCCAAACTCTTTTGTATTTTATTTTGAAAGTGGAATATATCACTTTTCTTGGCTACAAAGTTACACTCTTTGTTTTGTTCCTAGCTTTCTTAGAAAATGCAAAGACAATTAAAGCAAGTCATTTGTGGGACACAAAGGCAAATGAAATGATTCTCTCCACAAGTTAAGGCACTAAATTGTGCAAAATCATGGCAAGAGTAAAAACTGGAAAAAAAAAATAATATTCACATGTATTTTTCAGTGAAATTGAAAATTTTAATTTGGAGTCGGTTCATGAATTGATCTTTATTTATATAAATATAATACATGTGAATGGAACTCATTCATGTTTTTCAATATCACCTAAATGAAAATAAAAGTGTAGTTTGTTGACTATTTGGTTTATTTTAGTTCTAAATTAAAGCAATATATAGGTAGCATTATCAAGAAACTCCGAGCTGAGGTCAAAATGATTCTGCCTACAAGTTATCGCACTAAAAATGTGTAAAATGATGGGTATCAAGTGCCAACTAAGTTACCTTTTTTTTATAATTTTTACTTCTCTTTGTAAACTAAAGCACTAAAATGTGAAAAATTATAAATTAGGCAGAGGAGCCACGTGAATAAGACTCATTCATACTTCCTCTTGTTGGTTCGTAGAAATGAGCAAATCTTGATTCGTTTGAGCATCGACCTCATAAAAAGGAAAAAGTAGTTTCCTAGGTGCTTTTTTTTTATTAATTTATATAAAACAAAAAAATTAGAATTTCTTTGCCCAATTTCTTTTTACTAAAAATCCAAACAAAATATAGCTACCATAATCAAGTGGGAGCATCTTACATTGGTGCGATGTAATATTCACTCTCTATAACATCACTCTTATTGTCACATTGATAACTATATATCTAACTTTCTATAAGTTTATGTTAAGCACCTAATTAATACTATCCAAAAGACCGGCCTGTTAGGAGTGGAAGGCATAAGTACTTAGACCATAACAGTTTACAAATTGGGAGTTTTGATTTTTATATAGCTACCATATTTTCCCTTAAAAACTTATAATATTGGAGAGTTGGTTTTCATCATATAACTGTCATATTAACCATTAGACTTATAATAGTTATCATTACAATATCAATCCATTAAACTTACAATATCGTCCTAATATACACAAGAAATTATCTAGTTAAAAAAAAAGGAAAAAAACTTTCTAATTGAAAGATAGATCCAATATGAAAAATTAGTCAATAATCTTTCTTTTTTTTATTTTTCTCATGTTAACACTATTCAATGTGTTTAGATCAGCTTTAAAACATATTTCTAAAACCTAGTCCCAGTCACACCAACTCGACCCAAGTTAACTCGAATGATCAAATAGGAAGACTTGAGTATTTTTTATAGAACTTAGTTTCTAGATGAGTTAACCAAATAGATTCATTGAGTTTTAAAAACCTCATGCAAAATTTAGCCTTTTATTGGTTAATACAAGAAACTCAACATAGCCATTTCTTTATAGAAAACAATCTTTATGTGGTTAATTTGTGCATTCCGCTCATTAATTATCGAAGCATTTTTATAAACTTTAAAACCCACATTTTTATATACTAGAAAGCAAAATCGTACTTTAAAATCGATTAAATTTTTTAATTAACTAAATACTTAATTTTTAAAATTATTTATCAAAATAACCAACTTTTCAACCTAGTCAAAGATCATCTGCTAAGTTGGAACGGTCAACTCGCCAACTCAACAAAATATTTCCAATGTGGCACCCTATCTTGCGCCACGCTGGAAATATTCGACTATATTCCGATATGGTAGATAACTTTTAAATAGGTTTGAAAGTTGGGTATTTTGAATAATTTACATCGACTAGGTCTTGATTTTATGACTTGGTCAAAGGTTTAATTAGTAAGTACCTATGATTAGATAAGAGAAATGGTTTCACTTCAATCCTAAATCCAAACTCAACAAGAGCTACACTTTCTTAGAGTCCATGTCCCAATCCTATTATCTATTTATATGAGTCTCATATGAATGAATTATTGAAATATTTATTTGTATTGACCGGGCCAGTCCTTGTATAAGATCCGTGCGATTGCTTTCCTAATAGGTTCTAGACTTTTAGCGCACTGGTTTCAACATGGTATCAGAGCAGGTTGGTCCCGAGTTCGAGTCCCGCTCCCATCGAATTTGTCCTGGGTTTTTTCGGTGAATTTGTCAATCCCCGTGGGGAGTGTTGAAATATTTGTTTTTATCGATCGGGCTAGTCCTTGTAAAAGATCTATGCGGTTGCTATCCTAATAGGTTTGAGCACTTTTAGTACACTAGTTTCAACATGAACATCCTATTTTATACATTTCAATCCTTTGAAATAGCACTAGCACTTTACTCTTGCTGAGGGATTGGGAGTGTAACATAACATGTAACATCCATTATACTTTTAAACCTAAATTCGAGATTATATCCTATGTCGTAAATGTAACATGTAGCATCCATATATTATGTTTTGAATTTGGGCAGCCTAATACAAACTTCCTTTAGGGCACTCCCACCCCTGCTCTGTCTGTCCCCTCCCCTGCAAAGCAAAGCCCACAGTAAGATTGGTAGGTTGGCAAGCCCCATCAGTGCCCTTGGTTGATTTGCAAGCCATGCTATTTTGACTTCTGCTTCAAGTGTATTTCTTATGGCTTCCTCTCTTTCAAAGCTCTTCTCCTCCCTCCCTTCCCTTCTACAGCTCAGCTTCAGCTCCTCCCCACCATGAAAGGCCTTCCTCTCGCCCTCTTCTTACCCGTTTCTGTCGCTCTAATCTCCACCCTTCTCATCAAACTAGATATCAGTACCTTTTCTTCTTATATCATTCCAACTCTAATTTCTGGTGGTCATCATCGTCGCCACCATGGGGGCGACGACGATCACAAGGGAAGAAAGCCATCCATTTGCGACAATTTTCCTCCTAACATTCCACCTCGGGACACCAACACCACTTCGTTTCTGTGTGTTGATCCTAATGGATGCTGTAATTTCACTACTGTACAAGCTGCTGTGGATGCTGTCGGGAACTTTAGCCAGAAGAGGACGGTTTTATGGATTAACGCAGGAATTTACTAGTAAGTTCAGTTCAGTTCAACCTCTGTAACTCAGCTTTTTTATGAATGGTTATGCGAGTTTAAGCCCATCATTGTCGTGCACAGTGAGAAGGTGACGATCCCTCGAACGAAAAACAATATTACGTTTCAAGGGCAAAGGATGGAGTCGACGGCGATCGTGTGGAACGACACGGCGAACTCTACAGGGGGTACGTTCTTCAGTGCGTCAGTGGCGGTTTTTGGAGCCAACTTCATTGCGAAGAACATCAGCTTCATGGTTAGATCGATCTTTTGACAGATGAAAACCTTGATGGGTACTCAGTAATTGATGGATACATAATGCGTTTTCTATGTTCTTACTGTTACTGGTTCATGGCGTGTTAGAATGTTGCTCCGATGCCGAAGCCCGGCGACATTGGAGCTCAAGCAGTCGCCATTAGAATAGCTGGAGATCAAGCTGCATTCTGGGGCTGTGGATTCTTCGGTGCACAAGACACTCTCCATGATGATAGGGGAAGACACTACTTCAGGGACTGTTTCATCCAGGGTTCCATCGATTTCATCTTTGGAAACGGAAGATCGATATATGAGGTTTTTTTCAGCTCCTGCTCCTGTTGATGTTCTTGGTTGTTCATAGGGAATTTTGTCATAACACCTATTTTAAAATTTTTATTAACTACATACCTAAAAATTAAACATATTAACTTGTATTAAAGTAGAAATTTTGGTAAAATAATTAATACATAAATTGATTAAGTTAATTAAGGTATTTTATGAACATTTAAATATATTAAATATATAAATGTTTATTTTTATACATTTCAAATTATATATTTTAAAAAATATTTACTTTTTTTCCATATTTGACCAGCTTCGTTGTTTCAGAATTGCCAGATGAGTTCCATAGCAGCTCCGGTGGCGGCGGGAAGCAAGGGCATTAACGGAGCAGTAACTGCTCACGGACGGGCATCCAAGGACGAGAACTCCGGCTTCGTCTTCAACAACTGCACCGTCGGAGGCACTGGAAGGGTATGGCTGGGTCGAGCATGGCGACCCTTCTCACGCGTCGTCTTCGCCAACACTGTCATGACCGATATCATCTCCCCCGACGGTTGGAACGATTTCAATGATCCCACCAGAGACCAGTAAGAATCAAAGCTAGTTCAAAATCTTGTTAACTTTCTCTAGAACTGCTCAAATTCTGAGTGCCGTTGCATCTTCTTGCTTCAATCAGGAGCATCTTCTATGGAGAATACCGATGCACTGGCGCAGGAGCAAATGCGGCCATGAGAGTGTCCTATGCAGTGCAGCTGAATGATTCCCAAGTTGCTCCTTTCATCTCTCTCTCTTACATTGATGGAGATCAATGGCTGCAACCCTACCTTTTCTAATTGATGTTGAGGGAAGGAAAACTGATATTATAATGTAAACAAGCATTCCCATTCTTTCTCTAGTAGAAGAGAAGGTCATTACTGAGAATGATCTGTGTTAAATTCCCTCGATATTTGCCATTGATTCAAAGTGGCAAACTGGGTTTGAAGATAAAATTATGATCTTCTCTTCTGCAATGAATTGCTTAAATGGTGTTTTTTAACTTTTTTTCTTATCATAATGAAAATCTCAGCCTCAAATGGAGTCCACCCAAATTGGGTATGTTCATATTTAACTCAATGAAATTATAAAAATTATTGTTTACCTGCAACTACTACATTTTAGGGCAATTTTTAAATTTGTTCAATCTTGTATTTTCGACCATGACATCTTAGATGTTATATTTTCAATTATAGTTCATATATAATTAAAACCTAAAAGATAAATACAGTCAGAAAAGCAGCAAATTACAAAAAAAATTATAAAAAAAAAAATTAGGTAGATTAAAAATTTAAAATGAATAAAACTAATGGATCACCTCTCTTCCCCATTTAACTGCATAATAGAGGGGATCTCGTCGTGTTTGGGATATGACAACAAGACCAAACTACAATCGGAGGTGTTATGGCTCTCCCCTTTAGGGGTGGCACCAAACTAAACCGGTTCGCAAACCGTTCAACCTTGGCTCGAAACAAACTTTGTTCAATTCAGTTTTTACTTGAGTTTGGCTCGAGCTCAAATTTGAAATAAGGCTTATTAAGTATAACGAGTCAAACTCAAGATTTTCTAAGCTCGGTTTGTTAGCTAGTGATTTGACTCGTTAGTATAATTTTTTTACGGAAATACCATTTTCTCTAATAACTCTCATCAATTCTCTCTTCATTTGGTTGATAGTTGCTCTTATTTACCCTAAACCTCAAAGATGATCAATCGTTTAACCCTTTTGGGTCCTCAACAACTAACGTTGTTATTTGCCAATGAAAAAATACTATTAATAGAGGTGTTTATTTTTTCTGTTAGGTCTATTAAACTGGTTATTATACATTAGTATGCTCTATTGCAAAGTCTTGGACTTCTTCGAGATATTATATTATTTATTTTTGTAATTTTTTATTTTATTTTAAATGTAGGTTGGAGTTCAAACCCAACTCAAAATTGGTTAAAAACTTTGGGCTCAATATCGATTCCAATTTTAGGTTCGAGCCTGAGTTCAATCTCAAAGTCAAATTCGAAGTATTCAAATCAAGCCAAACTCGAACATGCATAGATTTCAAGCTTGGCTCAACTTGATACCACCCCTACTCCCCTCCCTTCTTTGATATTATTCTATTACTTCATTGAGGCCAGAGGGGACAAGGAGAGAAGAGAGAGAGGAAAAAGAAGAACATAATAAGAAAAGAGGGAGAGTGAGAGGTTCCTTCTATTTGGTCGCCTTTGTTGTCATATGGGAGAAATTGAGAAAAAAGAGAAGATAACCCAACAAGACCTAATTTTCAGCCTTGCTTATTAAATTAAATTATAACTAATTTTTAAATTTATTTTAACTCTAAAATAGTTAATATATTTTATCAAAATTTTGATTATATTTAAAAATATTTCTATCACGATGAAAAATCCGTATATAAAGAGATACTTTTTTTAGTGGAAAAAACGAAAAGAGAAATTAGGATTTAAAAAAGAAAAAATTTCCAATTAAAATTTGACCGCTGATCACGTCATGAATAAATGTATTATTCGGATCCTCAACGGAGTGCTTGGCTCATCGCTCCCGCGTCCGCCCTCGCCAGTCCGGATAAAAACACCTGAGGAGAAAGGGGTCCTCTCCTCCATAGTCCCTCTTATGTTTTCGCCATGTTGGGCGCAAGTTTCTGTAGCTCTTTTACGTTAGCTCCGGATACAGCTATTCGAAAAAGTCCCTATGCGTCACATTCTGAATTTCCTCCTGCGAGCAAAATCTTCATTAGAAGTAGGTTTTTCTTGTCTTGAAAGCATGCTTCTTTTTCCGTTTGCGAGTTTAATTCTTCCTCAAAATAGTTGAATTCGAGTCGTTTAGTTTTTGTGATTAGAAGCGTTCCTTCTTTTGTGGTTTACCTTTACTATGCCCAACTTAAAAAATTTCTTCCTTATTGTTCTTCCCAGTTGGATGTAGTTAAAAACTGAGAGCTCAAATACCCGTGAACTATTTGTGTTAATTTTGTGGGAAAAAAATGACTTTTATGTAGTGTGGTTAGAAGTATGGCATGCACGTAAACTATATGGTAGGTGCGTTTGAAAGCATGGTAGGTGAATCTGTTATACACCCATAAATAGATCGCAATCCTTGTAAGATATGAGTTCACAATCCTCCTTCTTTCTTGTAATCTCCTCCTCTATTCTTCGAATTTTTAACAATGTATCAGAACAGCGATCCTAAAATGGAGGAGGGAGGGAACACGAAGAAGAAGAAAAATAAAAAAGAAAGAAGTGTTTTCTAGTTCGTTTTTCTCTTCAATTTTTATTCGTTTCTGGCTGCTGTGGAAGAGTCCTGCTGTTGGGGTTTTCTCTTTTCTGCTATGTTTCCATCTGTGGTACGTCTCTGGCCTTCTGGTTGTGTAATTTGATACAGAGAGGGAACCTTTTGTTTCAGCAAACTGCTATCACTGCCTTGTTTTATTTGCTGTTGAAGGCTTCTTTGTTGTTTCTGGTTGGTCACGCTAGGAGTTATAACTGCTGTCAATTCTATCTTCTTTAGACTTTAGCTGTACGTTAGCTGATGCTTTTTTTAAGGATTCCATATGTTGATTAGTCACGAGTTCGTAGTGTCTTATGGCTAGAAAAGATAATTTATTGTTGGGACTTTGGAGTCTAGGAAGCAGCTGCAAAGAATCTCCTAGTATCAGTATGATATGAGGAGTCCCATAGTCTAACTTGCAAAGAGCTGTAGTGTTTTTCCCTTTTCAATTCAACTTTTGTCCTCATAGAACTTGGACTGGTCCCTGCAACTTGAATTCTGAATGGAAGGTTAGAATTCTTGTGTTTTCCCTTTTCTAATCAACTTGGGTCCTAGTAGAAGTAGGACTGGTCTCTACTATTGAGTTATGGTGCTGCTGGCCCTGTCTTATTTTAGAAAGTGCTGCTCGCTTAGTCCTGTTTCAGTAGTTTGCTGCTATTGCACAATTTAATTCAAATCAGCCAACTAGTCTTCCTGTTAGTCTCTCATCTAGGCTTCCAGTTGGTGGTTTGCTTTCTGACACTGTCGGGTTTATTAGTTGCTGCTGTCAGTGTTTTGTGCTTCAAAAAGGTCTAATAGCACTTCACCTGTTTTGTTATGTCATCACTTCAATGCCTGTAGATCCAATACCTGAAGTAGCAAGAGTGCTCCCCAAATCCAACTTTAGCCAAGTCGAGTTAGATTGTCTTTCACCCTTAAAAATATATGATTTGTGCTACCTCTAAAAGTCGGTAGACTCTTTCTACTACCCTCAAAATGGGTGGTTTTGCCTTTGTGTTTAAGCGGAGTCTCTTAACTCGTCTTAAACCTAGTGTAGTCGGTATTTGGAGACTTGTTCTTTGGCTAGGATTGATGATTTCTTCTCTCTCATATCATGATTGTTCATGTTGGGTTTCTTTATGTCATAGTCCCTCAGCTTGAGGGGATACGTACAATGTACTAGTGATGATATTGATGGAAGCATATGGCAATGCCTAGAGTTGGCTTATAGTGAAGCCCATTGAAGAATGCTGAAGAATCCCAGTGCATTCCTAGTTATGTGCCATAAACTTAGGATTGATGGCCGGTGCTACTAATTTTGCAGTTTCATATTTTTTTGTACCCTTAGAGGGTTATCTCTGATTCATTCCTAGTTTTGTGCCATAACCTTGGAGTTGATGGCCGGTGCTACCAATTGAGCAGTTTCATATGTTTTTTGTACCTCTAGAGGATTGTCTCCAGTTAATTTCATAACCTTAGAGTTGATGGCTAGTGTTGCCAATAGAGCAGTTTGATATGTTTTTGTATCCCTAGAGGGTTGTTTCTATACTTTCCCTTTTCTGTGTTTGTGCAAATTTACGCAGATCTATGTCTGTGCCTGAATCTGCAATCTGTTGGCTGAAAGTGAGTCTTTGATTTCTGCTAGTGTTGATGTTGGGTCTCCTCAAGGTTGATTCTTCCTCATGAGTGATTTTTGGGGCCCACTACACCTGCAAGGGCTGTAAAATTGGTCTCAATTGCTATGTTGGTTGTTGTGATGCGTGTTGAAGATTGTTTAAGCCTTCTGGCTGATTCCATGAGAGGACTAAACACATTGAGGTCGATTACCACTCTGCTCATGATGTTATGAAGAGTGTTGTGGTTTATCGCTATGTGAACTCTACTAATCCAGTTAGAGATGTCTTCAACAAGGCACTTGGAAGACGTAAGTTTGGTAACTGCTGTAACAAGTTGGTATATGTGCTCCAGCCTGAGAGGAAGTGTTAAATATGTACTCTGGGGTATTTTAATCATTTTAGTTTACATGTATGTTTGTTTGCTGCTGTAAGATAAACATGAGGTCTCATATCAATAAATCGATTAACTTTGAGGATGCATTATAATGCATTATATGAAATTTTATCATTTATCAGGCCATAATGGTGATCTCTGCCGCAGATTTACCATATTCTATGAGTGAGTCTACCCTAAAGAAAGAGTTCTCCAACTTTGGCCGTATTGTAGAAGGTGTGTCCTTCACCCATTTCTTATTAGTCTTTTCTTAGGAACTGAAGAGCATTGTGCTGTTTTATATCCAGTGGCCAATCATTAAACTTTTTCTCAGTTAAACTTGTGAAGGATGAAGGAACAAATCAATCAAGAGGATTCGGATTTGTGCAGTACACTTCTCAAGAAGCTGCTGTTCTTGCATTGGAGCAAATGGACTCCAAGGTTGAATGTTAGTCTCTCTTGATATTTCAATTGTTCATGAATGATAAAAAAAACTGACCTTCGTTTGTTCATTTTATTTTGCAGTTTTTAGAAGGCAGAATGGTTCATGTGGAAATTGCGAAGCCCTTGCGAAACCACGGTTCTTACCCGCGGACTTCAGGCCCCCCTAAGGAAGATTTGAGGAAGCAAGTCTCATAAAGAACAGTTGCATGGGAATATTGGTGTTTTGGCATGGTGCATCAGCCATTGTTGACCTATGAATATGATATGTTGCTTAAGCAGGGATTGATATCAGCTGTTGAATGCTACTAGCATGTCCTTACTATCTTGAGGTCTATGACATGACACTGAGAAGAGGGTGTTAATTGTGAGGGAAATGTTACCTTCCCATTGCATTTTAGTTTATGAGTCATGTAAAGGTAGTTTTTGCAATCACCATATGTTTCTAAAAATATGTTTTATTTTTGAGTGATTTTCAGATGCCTTTTTTAGATGTTGTATTTCCAAATGCAGTTTTTGAATCTCTTCCCTCCTCTCTTACCACCCATCTCCAGTTGTCTTGCTTACTTAAAAGAGCAAAAAAGAATAAGGAAGAGGAGAGAGAGGATGCAAGGTAGCAAAGAAAGACAAGTAAAAAGCAAAGAAGAGATTAGGCTTTTGATGTGATGACTGCTTAGACTGATGCAATGTCAAATAAACTGTTCAACATGGAGCCATGAAAGTGAATGTATCCTAAGGCCTCCATGGCCTAAGACTGTTTTTTTTTTCTATATAAATCATCTAAGATAGATTAGCAAAACAAAAGAGTCAAGAAAACAGTCTTAGGCCATGGAGGCCTTGGGATACATCTAATGGAGTTTACTAGTTGAAATTTAGTGAAAAAATAAAAAAACTCAAAAATAATTATCTATTCATTAGGGATGTTAAGTTTATTTTGTTTACCTGATTTTTCTTTTATTTGATTAGGTGGAATGAAAATGGAACAAAAATCCATACCCCAATGAGGGATTCAAGTAATTTTACTTGATTATCCATTTACTATTTTATTAAATGAACCAAAAATGGGACAAAAATATTCTATACCTGATTAACTAATTACCTAATTGTATATAATTATAATTTAATAAAATTTATTTTGAATTAATACATGTTTGAGATAAAATAAAAAAATTTCAAAGATTTTGTAATTTTTAGAAATTTGTGTAATTTTTTTGATAATTATTCTATTTATTTACCCAATTATTCATCTTATTTTTTTTATAATGTTTCAGTTGGTTCAATTGAGTTAAATCGGAATTGAACCATTTTTGGTTCTTATTGAGGCAAAAATCGGATTTTGGTTCCTTATTTTTATTTATTTCCAAGTGGAAACACCTTTCATGCGGTGATAGTGCTATTTTCTGCACTCTCTCTCGAGAATTGCCTTTCCATTTCAAATCTTTTGTTGGAAAACAGCGGCTCGAGTCAAAATCTAGCATCCAGAAGTCTCTGCTCGTCGTTCTCCTCCCAAAACTCAAGTTCACTCTTGCTCCATTCCGCAGAGCTCTTCTGAAACATTGTTACTCCTCTATTGAGCACCGATCTCAAATAGGTTCGTCATCTCACCCTCTAGAAATCTGTGAAGTTGGTACTAAATAGATGAAATATACCCACCCAGATGCTGCTACGCGCAGACACCAGTGTGTTAATTGGGAGCTTACGTTGTCTTCGCTTTTGGTGCCCCAGTCAACGAGTGAAACTGCTTCATATACTGTTTCCCCATGCTCAAGTTGCAGACTTGTTGAGGAAAATAAAACAACTAATCCTTGCAGGTTAAAATAACTGAAAGAGGACGTAGATGTTAAAATAAATGAAATAAGAGGAAGAACAGTAAGGGAGAAACAATGTTTGTTCTGAATTTATTTCTTTTCGTTTTTTAGGACAACTTTTTTGTGGTATCGTTGTTACTCATTTATTTTATTGATATATTTGCAGGCTCTGTTTCAGTTTTTCTTCTGCTATTTGAGTTCCTGGCGATTATTTGCTGGAACACTCACATTTTTCTTCAGATAAATCAGGGTATTTACTTTATTTATTCCAACTTTCTCGTTCTTGCTTTTTTATGTTAGTTTCAATTTCTGGATTTAATCTGATTTTGTCGGAGGATAAATTTCTCATCTTTCGGGATGTTTTTGATTGATTAGATCATAAACTCTTTTAAGCTAATTAATCCTGTGTTAATGTGGATAAAACGGTCATTATTTTCTCTTATGTTTATTTTGCGAACGCTTTTTTTTTTTCATTTTTTATTAGTCTTTTTGATTTACAGATTATTGGTAATCAGAGAGGTCGAGCCATCTCTGCATCCATGAATGGCTTTTTTTACATTAGATTATCGTTTTCTTACTTTCTTTCTTTTTGCATAAGTTCTTTATGGATTCCTTTTTGCCTTCTTTTATTTTCTCTGTCTTCTTTTTCTTTTCTTTTTATTTTTTATTTTTTTTCTGTTGTTTATCATTCCTCTCCCTTATGAAAGTGGTGCCAGATCATTTGTATTAGTTTCCGTTATATAGTGTCTAGTATTTATTTTTTGTTGTTTGAAATCGAATAAGCTTAATAAGTTAGCTTTGTTGCTGGAAGCGTGCCATCTTTTTCCAATGCAGCAAAGCTGAGTGAAGATTCAACCAGTAAAAAGGCAGGCGGGCAACTGAAAATCAATAAAAAATGGAAAAAGGCATCAATTTGCAAAAGCTTGTTTGAATACTGTGGGCAAAGGGTTATATTCAAGAAAAGAAATAAATTTTGTTGGATGTTTTGCTCAGAAAAATTTAAACATAATTCAAACTCCAAGAGCATAAGGACTTCTGTTCGTCCCTCTAACTGTATTAATTTTTTAATTAAATAACTACTTGATAGATTTTTTCAATGTCAAACCTATGCACCTTGCTTTAGTTAAAGCAATGGTAATCCATGCAAAATGATAAAACTTGTTCAACCAAGAATAAAACTCTCTAGAGAATAAATTTAATTCTCCAGAGAATGAATAAAGCAACACTGAAAATTTGATTCTCTAGAGAACTAATGAGAGACCATGCTCGCATACACAGACTCACTCCTCAGACAGATATTTTAACAAGGTAAACCTACAGTGTGTGGTACAAATGATATTTGGCTCGTCTTTTGTCAATTCTTTTACCATGAGTTTTACTGGAAAAATAATCCATTTAGTCCAGTGGCTATAAAATCCTCATCGTTTTTTGTTCTTTGGTTCTTCTTCCCCCTATAAGTTATATTCAAGGTCTCTGTCCTAGTGATATAGCTGGTATATTGAGAAGCTTCTCATGCTCTCCTGTTATGTTGGACATAATAGGTCACATTGGACTTGCAATCAAGAAGACAAAAACCTTCTGCTCATTGTCTTCAAGCACTGACAATATATTTTAAAAAGTTTTATCTTTTCAATATTTTATTGGCACTTATGCAGGATTTGATTGAGGATAGTCGATGGACATACCTTTTGTGTCTTTTGCCAGGAGCAACTGTGTAACCTCTGTTGGTGTGACTCGACTGTCTCAGTTGGTTGGGACCAAAAAGCTTGTGAATCATCCGCTTTACCATTTCACTGCGGGTAAATACTTGTAATGCTTGTATTATTTAGTTGCTTTGGGGATTGAGAAGTTTTATTTTCTTAATGTAAATTATTTTTTTTCAATATCAATTTCATTCATTTCAGTGAAGATTATAGGTTTTTATGAATAAAGCTTTGGTAAAGTTTTGGACATTGCTAACTCCACTAATAAGTTCAAATAAAATACTTCGCTTGCATGCTTTATCACTATTGGGGTGGAAAAGAGTCATAAAATATCTGGCTCGATGTCAAGTAGAGCAGTGGAAATAGGAAGTGTCATTAAAAAAAAGGAAAAAACACGAGTAGAGAGACATGACATCCAACCTGAGTTTGGCAAATTGTTGGCATAAGAAATTTTACTTGTAGTAAGTGGAAAATATCAAGTATTTTTTGAGTTTTCTGTTTCTCTAATGTAATCTTAGAGACTGTAGGTGTGCTTCTTTTGTAATGTGCCTTACTGTTGAGTATTTAAAATATTTATTATTTTTTCACAGGTTTGAAGGATAATTATATCACAAGTTCAATGAAATCTTATAGGATTTCAGAGCTGAATCAGGTTGAGGTTGATAGCCTCAAGGCTCGACCTCGTATTGATTTCTCATCCATTTTTAGTGTTGTGAGTTCATTTATTTCTTCTATTCCTTTTTCTTAGGAAGAACAAGAATCACAGCTTATTTTGTTAGAACCAGAAATTTATGTAGGGCATCTCATTTTGTTCCAGGTAAATCCAATTGTTGAAGATGTAAGGAATAGAGGAGATGCTGCAGTAAAAGAGTCAGTGCTGCATGAACTTAATACTTGATATTATGCAGTTTTTCTTATGCAGTTATAAAGCTAAAAAATCTTTTGTGTATGCATTCAGAGCATGTCATGAATTATGGTTATTTCTGTAGGTATACTGCTCGTTTTGACAAAATTTCACTTGATGAAACTGTTGTACAAGTTGTTGATCTTCCAGATCCAGAGGTAGGTTACTCCTGATCTCAATTAATGTCAACTCCAAGAAGTGTGATGTGCACTGCAGTGACCTTTTTAGAAGGTTAAACTTTTTTTTTCTGAAAACAATGACAAAGAGATTTCATTAAGTTTTATAAAAAAAAAAAATCATTAAGAGGAAATTACTGAGGGAGAAAAGATACAGAGTAAGTCAAAGGTGAAAACATCACGACAAAAGAAACAAAAAATAAAAAAGATATATCAAGATACAATGCATAAAGCACTAATCAAGTGAAGAAGTCCTTCCCACAACAAGTTGTTGTCAGAATCATCATTTATAGCCAATCAGCCAGGCTGTTTGCACTTCTTGAGCATGAATCAATAAACCGCTATGGGAGTACAAAATTCTTCAATCTTGTCAAAGTATTGCAAGAAGTGCTCTATTGATGACGACTGCCAAGTCCTCTCCTCTCAGGGGGGGTGAAGTCTAATTATCGATGAAAACCTTCAGTCGCTGGATCATTGCTTTTCATTCTGCTTGTGTGGAGTAATGATGACTAAATGGAACAATGAAAATAAGGTAAATGTTACGATTAGAGTCCCCAATGATGCGACCACCTCCTGTAAGCCCGGGGTTGCACATGACTTATCATCAAAGTTGAGTTTCACACATCCACATTGAGGGGCAGTGGGGGATAAGAATCCATTTAATATTCAATTACGAGCCTATTTGTCACATACCTCCAGCTCTCATTGATAATTGTCCTAGGAAGGTGTGCAAGCTCAGGAAATTTGCTTGCCCAGGATAAATTGTTGTTATTGTGCAACCTGAACCTAACTAGCAGTTAGCAGCGTCAAAGGTCCTCTTATTTCATTCTCTCCAGTCACTCCAAGATACAATTGCAACAGTCAAAGAACAAAACTTCTTACCAACATTGCCTTTGGACGGAGAAGTTGAAAACCCAAGAAGGGCATAGAAAGCTGATGAATGAACTTCTGGAGAAAGATTCCAATATTTGCCTGGTAAGTAGGTAGTGGAGGATATGGTCAGCTTTATCAGTGAGTTTGTTACACAATTTCAAGTTTGGTATTCAACTTGGTTTCCTCCTGAGAATTTCTTTAATGAGGATCTTTTAACTTCAGAGGAGGTGAAGTGAATTACTTTCAGAGGGTGCTGGAATGACCCAGGGGATAGCTGATGCCGACTTGAGGAAGGGGTTAAAGGCACTGAGATAAGCATATTGGGAGGCAATGATGTGTGATCCAAAATGGTCCCTCCTCCAAAACTTGGTGTTCTCTCTCAAAGTGGGAGACTTTATTAGGAGGGAAAGGTAAAATACAAATACTGTCCCTAAACAGGCAAGGGGAGAATCAGAAAAAACAACAATAAAATAAAAATAAAAATTACAACTTCCAATGACTACAAGATCCAAAAGATTTGTTCCTTCACGAGGGAGACTAAGGTAAGAACAGCTTGGTTTAGATGCTTCTTCATCAGTGAGGGCAGATCTCAAGTTAACCCCATCTAAGATGGTTTAGTTATGTGTTTTTTTTTTTCAGTTTAAATGTAGTGGATGAGAGTTTCATAATATGTTTAACTAAAGGTGAATTAATTATATTTTTAGTTAACATTGATATGTTTTGTGTAATTTTAAATTTTATCCTATAGATTTTGTAGTTATATGAAGATTTTACTAAGTTATTTTTTGAACTTTTGATTAACCCATTCACTAGCAGGTAATCTGGTAAATAATGGGTAACTGATTACCCTTTTCTCTAATGAATGAATTGGGTGCTGAAATAGATGCAGGTTAATAGAATGATCCTTACTCATTCCAATTATTCCTTCTTTACATTCCTATTGATCAAATTTCAAGTTACTAATTTTTATATCATCTTTTTTTTTTTTTGAATTGTTACCGTTCAAGTGTCTCATTTTTCTATTGGTTGACATCTTGTTTTACATGACCACCTTAAACATATTGAGATAAATATTTTGATTCTCACTTTTGCTATTGCTGAAGTGTAGCTGGACCCAATGGTTAAAGAAGCATTTGATGTTGCCTATGACAATATATTTGCTTTTCATGCGGCTCAGCGAGTTCCTGAGAAAAGCGTTGAAAATATGCCTGTAAGTAGAATGTTAGTCATGGTCTTTGTTACTGATCTTTTAGTTCATTTCGACTCTCTGAGCTTTTATATTGATATAGGGTGTCAGATGCAAAAGAGTTGCAAGATGCATCAGTTCTGTGGGCCTTTATGTTCCCGGGGGTACTGCTGTTCTTCCTTCAACTGCTTTGATGCTAGCTGTGGTATGTTAAATAGACTTTGTTTGATCTTAAGCTAAGTGTAATAGGGTTTATGGAGTTGCAGATCCTACACCTGCTGATTTAGTTGATTATTCTTTTGTTCTCTTTATCAGCCTGCACAGATTGCTGGATGCAAAACTGTGATTCTTGCTACTCCTCCAGCTCGTGATGGTTCCATTTGCAGGGTATTTTCATTTGATTAGAGATTTTATCCTTGTAAAAAAATCTATTCATCAATCATGTTCTATTTTTCTCTGTAGGAGGTACTTTATTGTGCTAAAAAAGCAGGTGTGACACATATACTGAAAGCTGGGGGAGCTCAGGTCTGAAGTGCATAGTTCAACAACTCTCTTTATGTTTGTGTTTATTTTCTTTCCAGTCTCATTCTATCAATATGTTTTTGGATTACTTTGTGTTCCATAGGCTGTGGCAGCTATGGCTTGGGGCACAGCAACTTGTCCTAAGGTACATTCTACCCCTTTGGGCATTCATGATCATATCTGAGCTATTGAGCTCTTCTCTAGCAATACTGATTAAAAGCATTATGACCTTCAGGTGGAAAAGGTTTTTGGCCCAGGAAATCAATATGTTACTGCAGCAAAAATGATCCTCCAAGTATGGTCTTTTTCCTTCCCTAATGCTAATTGTGTTTTCTACTTGGCCTTCCACTCTCTGACCCTGAGGTCCATTCTTTAACCTATACCTGTTGTTATAGTCTGCCAACTCCTTTTAAGTACACAATACTTCGTGTAAACATGTGACTCTGTGGAGGTGAAACTGATGGTCTCCGGACAGTTTGCTTTGGGTGTCTGAAACATTCTCAACATCTGGTTATGACTCTGGAATACCTCTTTAGGTTCTGAATCACATTGCTGCAATTTCAAGTTATACAGCCTATATTTGTTTATCTTGGCTCCTGGTTGAAACACATATTTTTGAACTGTGCAACTGCATTTAAGTCGTACCAGTCACAACTGGCACACTTAAATGACTTTTTAAGATGCTTTTCTGTGCAGTGGTTTATGGGCTATTAAAACTTCACTTAAGACATGGCTTTGTCATTCTTGTTTTTAGGTATACATTTAGAACTTTGTTATGGCTTCACTATGACTTTCTTAGTAAACTATAACTTAATGTAGTTAGCATTTAAAATATGTATGCCTTCATCCTTTAGAATCTGTTTCTTCATTGCAGAACAGTGAAGCCATGGTTTCAATTGACATGCCAGCTGGTCCATCTGAAGTACTGGTTATTGCTGACAGATATGCCAATCCAGTCCATATAGCTGCTGATTTGCTCTCACAGGTACCGATCTTTGTACTTGCACTCTGTAGTACTGTACTTACTGCAGTGTTTAGACACTGGAACCATGAAATGCAAATTTACGTAGGAATAAGTTTGTTGTACAACTGTTATAAACCAACCCAGTCTGACAGGCCTTGCCTTCTTGGCGAAGTTAACTGATATTTCCCCTTCTATTTCAGACCAATTGGGTGGCTCGGTGTTATTGGACTATAAAAGCACTATTATCCTAGCAAAAAAATGCATATACTGCCTTTATTAAATGTTGAGCCATGGGTATGCTTTTGAATCAATCTACACGTAGTCCTCAAAAAATGTGCTAGCATTAGAGCATTTTCCTTTTTTCTTTTTTCTGTTGTTTGTTTTGTGCACTCTGTGGCATGCGCGTGCTTGCTAATTGTTTTTTTGGCTTAGTTTGGTCTCTCTGTTCTCATGTTGAGCCTTGATGAGAGGTTAGTTGGGTTGGGACTGGCCTTTTTATGGCATGGGTTCTTGAAAGTGCATATCAACTGGAATCTACCCAAATTTATTGTGCACAAATTACAGACATATTGCCATATGGGTTTATTATCAGCTTTTTTTTAAGTTTATAAAATTGTCATACTAGTTGGTGTGGGATGTACAAGTGGTACCATTTCTATTGTAATGTTTGTCTGGGTGTCCCCTGTTAGAACACAGATGACCTTAATAGGCAGTACCAGTGAGTTGATTTTTGTTGTTAGCTCAAACTTATCTCACTCGTGTCTTAATTTATGATTCTTGTTGTTAGCTCAAACTGATCTCACAATTGTGTCAATTTCCAGGCAGAGCATGGTCCTGATAGTCAAGTTGTTTTAGTTCTGGTGGGAGATGATGTAGATGTGGGAGCAATAGAAGCAGAAATAAGTGAACAATGCAATGCCCTTCCACGTGGAGAGTTCGCCTCAAAAGCCTTAAGTCATAGTTTCATAGTGTCTGCAAAGGATATTTTTGAGGTTTGCTAATAGTGGCTTATGTGCTATTTCAAAGGTTTAAACAATCGTTTTTGTTGCCAAAGATCTAAAACTTGAAAATTCCATTTACCAGATTGGCTATGTTGACACTTGCAGGCAATCTCCTTCTCAAACTTATATGCACCTGAACATCTGATTGTTAATGTGAGGGACGCACACAAGTGGGAGGAGTTTATTGAGAATGCAGGTAATGAATTAGATATGACTTTGTGAAATCTACATTAGTTGGAGTAGTGCTCTATCATATTTTTGCATCTTGATGTCGTACTCCTCCTACGAGGTCGATTCGCATATTGGGTTAACATCCAATTCTAATTTTGCAGGTTCGGTATTTCTAGGACCGTGGACTCCCGAAAGTGTGGGAGATTATGCAAGTGGAACCAATCATGTTCTTCCAACATATGGCTATGCTAGGATGTATGGTGGTGTTTCCTTAGACTCCTTCCTCAAATACATAACTGTACAGTCTCTCACAGAGGAAGGACTGCGGAAGCTAGGCCCCTATGTTGCCAGGATGGCCGAGGTTGAAGGTCTTGAAGCACATAAAAGAGCCGTTACCCTCAGGCTGCAAGATATAGAAGCCAAAGTGGCAGTGTAATTACTACAAAGAGCAATGCTCAATTTTTAAGTTTTTTTTTTTGTTCTGGCTGTCAAGGGCTGTGTGCCGACTGGCATTGTTTCATTTAGGTATATGCTTATCATCTCCAGTGAATGTTCAACTGATGAGAAGAATTCTTGATTGTGTTTGGAAAACAAAAACTAGAGAAGCCTACAGAAAGAAACAATAACGAATTCCCTTTCAACCTTGGAGTGGTCTAACACCAACTCTGTACCAAAATGTGTTTCTTGTAGGAAATTTTCACTGGGGGAACCTCTCCAAAAACTGAGACAAGACTAAGATTACCCAATTGAGTTACATCTAACCTTTTAAATATTATTTTTAGAGTGTAAATATCGTGCATTATATACTTACTGGAGGGGGTAGAACTTGCTAAAAACACTGAATCCATAATTAAAAGGGAAATGGGGTGAGAGAGGCTCGAACTCTCGACCTCAGGATCACTCAGAAGCTATGAGACCTACGCGCTAGCCAACTGCGCCACCACCCCTATTGATGCTTTCAATGGTCTTAACTAAAATTGAATTAAAATTAACTAAGAAAATTAAAAAGTGCGTCGACAGCAGGGTTCGAACGTGCGCGGGCGAAGCCCAACAGATTTCAAGTCTGTCTCCTTAACCACTCGGACATATCGACTGCGCTACCGAGTAAAACGCGATTTATTTTACGGACAATTAATGTTTTAAAATTATATACGGATATTAATAAAAAATGACAGCCAAAATAGATAGGTGACTTTTAATTAGCAACATAAGCACTAGATGGACTTGGATTTATGTTCTTAATTTCCTAGCATGGATATATAAACCGATTTTTTCGCTAATTTTAATTCGAGAAATTCCGTTGAACCTTCTGAATCCACCCCAAATTCCAAAACCTCTCCCAAGCATATTGCCCTTTCACTAACAGCTTGATTGTGTAAGAAAAGGTTCATTGAAATCAGTAAAAATTACATCTTTTAATAATACCCATCTGGAAATCACCATAGTTGGTTATGATATCTATCTCTATATGCTATTTAGTCCATCCTCAATCTCACCTGAATCTGATCTTAATCAGATCAATTGCCTCCTCCACACTGCAAATGCATCATTCCTTAGTATGTCAACATGCTTTTGGCTTTTCAGCACCCTTGTACATTTCTGATATGGGGGCAAAACTCCCTAATTCAAGAACAAGTTCTCCACTCGTTTTTTTTCCCTTCAAACTGTCAACTCTTTTCTGGCCAAGAAAAGAATTCCTATTGATCTAGTCTCCTTGAGATTTTCAAGCCATGTACCTGCTCATCTGCTAGGACAGTCATTCAGATTCACAGGATAATATTCCATTCTAAGTTGCTGACTATATATTTTTTCGTTTTTTTTTTTTTTATAACGAGTTAGATTTTCAATGGCCTGAGTAAAAGAAGTCCCCTTTAGTAACACCACCTTCATCAATATTAAACATCACCACATCACATGGAACAAACCATAGGCAGTATTTGCAGCACTCCATGCATCCGAACGTCACAGCAACCTGCATTTATGCTTACCCTTTGAAATAGGCATAAAAGATGTCTCACAGAGATAATTGAGTGCAAAAACAACGAGTTGAAATAAAATAGAACACTAATGAAGTTTAACAACAGAAGATTACAAAGTCATACAACAATGCTTTTGGAGAAGTTTTAACTATAAGAAGACACATAGTTTAGATAGTCTGATACATACAGTTTACATATAAGGTACTAAGTAGTAGAACTCTAGCCTTCCGTTACATGTATTGCTAATTTGGAGACATAAAATGCACCCGTGCAAGTGGGTACTCTTTTCCTGAAATCCAGACTCCAGTTTGGGACCACTGAACATCTTCCCAGTCGAGACTATCCTCCAGCACCTAGCCAAACGAAGACAGCATTTTAAGTGAGAACAACAGGATTGATAGAAAAATTAAGCACATCCCAATCTGTTCAAACCACTCAATGCTAGGACCCAGAAGTTCGATCTGCAGTCAAAATGTCAGCTAGGAACCCTCATCAAATCAGTTCATCATCTTGATCGATCGATACTGGTTTTTTAATTAAAAAAAGCCAGCAAATGCAATAGATTACAACTATAAGAGTATCTTCCTAAAGAAACATCCCCACTGTATCGATATAGTAAGAATTTTTTTATAGTGGTTAACGTCAAAGATTGTAACCCCACATTAAGCTACAGATATAGCAATAAATTCCCTTGAATGATTCATTTCAGCATAAATAACATAAAAACAGCTGCTTTTCATTAAAAAAAAAAAAAAAAAAACACAACATAGTTGCAGCCCCAAACTAAACAACTATGTCCTTGAAATAATCAAGGAGATAACCTGAATGATTTCCCTGAAAATGTTACCTACACCTCGGTGATATTGGATCAATAGAACACCGCATATTTTACAATCAAATTAGACCTGTAACTTATGGGTCTCTCTATCAAAAGAATTACAAGTATGGCACATAATTGTTTGCTAATGATATCTGCTCAAACTCAAAAGAAGGAATAGCTTCAATTTACACTACATTTTAGGAACAGCAATCTGGGGAAGTTCTTGACGATTCTATAAAGTACTACCTTAACCTTTTTTTGTTATTTTTATTTTTATAGCAAGCCCTCAATAAAAAATCAGCATGGTGAATACTCTCACTATAATCTTTTTCAAGGTTCAAGCTTCTCACAAATGACCTTTGAAGTACAAACTTTCAAATCTCAGCAAATATTAATTAAATGAAATAAAAATGAAAACTAGTAAATTTTCTTATTTGTCAATTGGGTTTCTGATCAATGGCCATGTGAGGTCTTGGGTTCAAATCTCACCAGGGTAAGTGGCTCAACATTGAAAAAAGACAATAATGAAATTCCCAAAACTTCTTATCTTAGTTTTTTTCACATGTTAACGGGTATTCCTATCAATGTCAACATAAGAAGTTTGGTACAAGGGAAAAGACAGAAGTACCTCCAAGTGATCAAGAGGCAGAGGTATTCCAATAGACTTCATGATGTTCTGAGGTAGAGGTCTCTTACAACGAGACCAACGGAACACATCAATGATATTTTCACGGTCTGCATGGTTTCTATCGTGAGCACTGTGATTATGAGACTTTTCTGACTCCAATTCTGCTGCATGAGAAGTCCCCAGTGAACCATTGCTGACAGCCTTCTCTCCATTAAAACAAAGCTCATATCTACACAGAAAAGCATGCCAAATATATTACAAAATGGTGATAGAACATTAAAGAATACAGTGTTCCAGGATTTGGCATGCACTAACTATAAAGTAATTCAATCTTTGCTACCAATAGTAAAATTGCTAATAATTAAAAACTTTATAATAAAGATATCATTTGTCATCTACTTTAACAACAATGAAAAATCGGTGTTTTTTGCATGTTAATTTGATCTTTGTAGAATTTAATACAGACAGCAAAGAGTACCTGTTTCTGTGTGTTTCCAAATATAGGACTTCTCCCTTCTTCAAGCGTGCAGAAGTGAAGGAAGGTTTCTTGAGCCCCTTATCGGCCACTATACTTATGCTGTATTTTAACCTGAAGCAACTCACAGCATTACAATCAATAAATAAAACCTCTTCCAACAAATTAATAATAAAGAAGAAAACTCCTATAATCTTAGAAACAAAAAAACTAAATATAGTAAACTAAGAAAAATGGAAAGAAGAAGAAGAAGAAGAAGAAGAGAAACAAAATAAATGCATGACTACATGGCCATCAACACAGATAATAAGATACATAGTTACTAGACAAGGAGCACTTTTCTTTAACACTAAAATTAAATGTTAAGCTTGTCTAACAAACTATATCCTTCTTGAATTCACTATCACATTTAAGGTGATTTAGCTCAGACTTTAGTGATCAGATCATATCCAAAAGGCAATGGGGGTCTCAAAAGAACCATACTGTTGTCATTTTACTGCCTATCAGATACATTTTGATCCAAACACAAACAACCAGATCAATATGGTCAAAATTGTTAAGGGCATCAGGCGAACCTGTAAACCACATACAACAAGTTTACTATAGTCTAATTAGGAAATACCTTGTAGAAATCTCATTAGGAAACATCTTCAAGAATTTATATATTCGAGTAATCAGATACATGACTGAAAGATATCCTTCTCAGTCCAATCTCTCACTTTGACTTCAAACTCCCATCATTGTCAGTATTACCTTGCCTTATTTGCTTATCTATGTCTTGGTCAACATGGAAATCCAACTTTTATGACAAAATTCCACCCATCAACTCTCATTTCAGATAATCTACCAGTAACTCTTTCAGTAAATTCAGTGAAGAGTACTCTTTTGGAAGTCTTCGCAGGTAGTTAAAGACCTTAAACCGACAACAAAAATAAATTATACAAGCACAAGTCTGTGCCAGGCCTAAATGAGATGGCAAAAGTTCAATGAAAAGAAAAAAAAAAGAGGGTATACCATGGCTCATTGCAGAGGTTGTATTGTACTGTAACTTCACGTACAAAACGTTGCTGCCTCAGAGCATTCTACAACATGACAACCAAGTTAAAGTAAGCTTGGCAGAGATAAATGATGCCAACTAACACAAACACCTCTAGAAAATAGCATATTTTCACTGAATCCCTAAAAATTCACAAAATCATACTCGTACATTGTCATCCAGTATACCAAAATCAGGTCGCAAAAAGCAGAAAAACTCCTAAAAGAGTAGCTTTATCTGATCCATATATATATGAGCTGATGGTAAATTTCTCTTTGAAGTAAGCTTGGCAGAGATAAATGATGCCCACTAACACAAACACCTCTAGAAAATAGCATATTTTCACAGAATCCCTAAAAATTCACAAAATCATACTTGTACATTGTCATCACAAAAAGCAGAAAAAACTCCTAAAAGATTAGCTTTATCTGATCCATATATATACGAGCTGATGGTAAATTTCTCTTTAAAGTAAGCTTGGCAGAGATAAATGATGCCAACTAACACAAATACCTCTAGAAAATAGCATATCTGAATCCCTAAAAATTCACAAAATCACACTTGTACATTGTCATCCAGTATAGCTAAATAAGGCCACAAAAAGCAGAAAAAAACTCCTAAAAGGGTAGCTTTATCTGATCCATATATATATGAACTGATAGTAAATTTCTCTTTTTAGCATGGGGACAAATGAATGTACTTCACATTAGAAAAGCAGTTCAGATCTCAACTATAGCCCGCTAGATATCTGATAAAAAATACATAATAGCTTCAAAAATAACTGGAAATCTGGTCATAGTTTTCAAGAGTTTTCAGGGATATGTGAATAAACAGCTATTTTCCAGGAAGGAACATCTATCTTCTTAGTGTGTAGGGGTAAATAACCCTAATAACAATTAAATGCTAAATGAACATGCTGTAGTCTGCCTATTTGACAACATAACAATACCGAAGCTGCAGCTCTGGTGGTCATGGTGCGCTCAACAGCCACTGGAGCAATGGTGGGTTCCACTGCTGAAGTATGTGTAAGACATGGCTCCAAATCAATGGTCCCTCCTCCTTTCTGCAAAGCAATAACATGCAAGGCAAAGAAAATGTTAGATTAGCAGCAAGAATAGAAAATCTGCGACTACAAAAAATGAAATATAATGTAAGCTTCTAAACAAATAAAAGTAAGTTCTACAGAGGCTGAAGAGTTTGCTCCTCTAGATGGTTTTACGTTCTTCCGTGCTCGCCTGAAGGGACATCCCTGTGTGCTCGAAGATTCAGGTTTTCTCTTGGGTGAGGGAGATTTATCCGACATCATTAACTGGAAGACTGTCCCGCTCACCTTCGTGAAGACTATTCAACACCTTAAAGAAAAGCCAGCTAGCTACTTGAGTTTTTCATACTCTACAGCCAGTAGTAACTGACTCGGCCAAATTTATATTGAACGAGCCTAAGAACAATGGACAACCCAAAACAGAAAGTTCCACGCAAGGAAAGATTTCCGGACAAAGCGTGCGATTCTTCGGGCCAAAAATCTCTCTTTAATGCGCAGATATTAAGTCATGGGATACTGTCAAGACCATGCGGACCCAAACTTCCTTATTTACTAAAGTAGATTACCATTGCATATCTTTTTCATATAAAGTTGAGATATTTTATTAAGACAATGGCGCATAGTAGAGGGGATTATAGAAGGCTACACAGAGCACAGACCAAGGAGCTAAAGCAACAAATACAGCAGAAGATAACAAAGGTAATAACAAACTGCACAATCAACTAAAATGAAAAACCTAATAACTATGAAGGAATAGAACCTCTGACAATCAGGTGCTGTTGCCACCTCACAAGAGAATCAGTCAAATAATTGACTTCTCTAATAACGCAGGCCCATGAGATCAAGTTATGGGCCAAGACATCCAAAACCTCAACAAAACACTGATGAAGGCACCACATTGTTGGGAGACGTGTCCCATGACCCAACTAATGATGAACACAACGCTGTCTGCCACCAAAGGCTACAGAATTTAAGTCCATGCAGGAGAGTTCTTAACTGAGGGTGAATACAAATAAAATAAAGCAGGAACAACAGACAGCTCCTCCTGCACTATCCACAATGGTGTCTCCTCCACTAGCAGGCCCTTAGCTTTGGTAGAAATTTAGCTGAACCTATCTATTAAATGATGGGATCTACTCATGAGCCAAGTCTACCCTCACCCCTCACCCCTCACCCCTCACCACTCACATGTGAAGAAACACAAATGGCCCTCAAATTGTCCCTTAAAAGAGCTACAGAGGGCTGATGAAACTTAAGAAATTTACTTGCACAAACAATAACATGGCCTTCACAATGATATCACTTTGGAGCAGGATCTATGCTCAAATATTGTGTTGCTTCTCTTCCCAAATGCTTTAAATGGCTGCCAATGGACCATTGCCAGAATACTCCCGTTGAAATGAATACTGCCAGATTGATCAAATGAACAAACAGCTCATGGGAGGACGGTTAGGAGGCAGCAATAATACCCAAATTTTCTAAGCATCAACCCCAAATACAGCTATCAAAACTAAAAGGGAAATGAATGAAAAAAAAGAACCATGGTTTTATCAGTCTCCACAAAGTTTGTAATGGTGGTTACCAAGATACATCCCCTCTATTTAAATAGAACAAGTTTAGGAGACAAATAGGATTTCAGAACCCAAGCAATCTCCCTTTTTAAAATCCAAACAACAAATATCAGAATCAATATTTTTGTTGTCATTTGCTACATTGGTTGTTGCCCAGAAGTAAATGGAAACTTTTTTTTTTAAATGATAAGTAGACTTAAGGCAATGTTGTTCATAAATCGCAACTTTATTCCTAAAAGGTGGCCATAAATGAATATAAAATCAGCTATGACCCTGGAAAGAAAGTGTGGGTCATTTGGAGTTCACTTCTCTCTCTCGGCAAGTTCCCCTGGTCCTGGAACTTAGCATGGCCTAGTTGAACTAGCAGTAGTTTAACCACTGATTAGAATGACAGACAAGATATATAAGATTTCAATAGATGCACCGGACAATGATGAGTAAAGAAAACAATGCCATGAAATTTTATAATGTATGCAAATAAGAATCACCTTCATAATGCAACAGCACTCAACACGATAGCTACAACCAATTGCAGCACCCCAAGCACGAGAACGAACATTGTTTCTCAATGTAGAAGTGTAGCCTACACAGAACGTTATTTCATCATCTCTACTTGGAAGTTTTCACATTACAAAAGGGAAAAATCATAAAAAACCAGGCAACCTCTTTCAAAGAAAACTGATTATTCATATATTTCAAGTTATGCAAATCAAATTGAGAATCTCATGAAGAAATTTGTTTAAACTCACTATCTTGAGGGGGTAGAACACGGATGGTTGCACGCAACTCTTGAATGGCAGATGGAGGGGGGGAAGCAGTGGGTCGACAGTAACCAGTGTGCATTAGAACTGACAAACAAATCCCAACAGCAAAAGCAACTAATCAGTTCCACAGCAAAGGCCATACCTTCTCTTCTTTTTATCGAAGATGATGAAAAAGAGATATCGTTAAGAGAATAAAGCCAACAGTCTAACCAGATGTTGATAAATTCTATAAAGAACTTAAATACCTGCAACAAGATCTGAATCATCTGTATATATATCAGTTCCCCATAACTGGCCACCACGGACCTGCATAATGCATGCAATATTATAAGTAGATAAAATCTAGAAAAAAAAAAGGACCATTAGAGTTTTCCACTCAAGAAAATGACATTACAACTACATGAATGGTTCTGATTTCACATTCATATAAATAGGACTACAGTTATTCTAACAACAATGAAAGAAAAAAAAATCATTAAGAGAGAGCAACCAGAGGAGAAAAAGTTCAGAAGATAACGAGAAAAGGAAGCAAGAATTTGTACATCATTTTACATCTACCATAGTAAGTGTATAATCTTCATGCAACTAATGATATACGCATCATAAAGCTCTAGAGAGTCATTGATATATAATATTGTGAGAGCTATACATAAATCATGCTCTTAAACATTTACTTGGCGATTTGTTGCAGTAACATATTCAGAGGGAATCCGTATTTCCAGAGTAGGACCACTCTGAGAAGTTGGAGCATTCTGTGAGTTTTGGCCATTTTGAGAACTTTGAGCATTCTGAGAACTTTGTCCATTTTGAGAGTTTTCTTCATTCCTAGTTGCTTGAGATGCTTCAAATTCCTTCCACAATTTTGTCAATTCTTGCATGCATTCACCTGGTTTATAAATGACAGCAGTAGCCTCTTGTTTGCCTGCAAACAACATACATAAAAATACACAATAGAGACCAATCAATAGCACTAAGAACTGTGTCAAGAGTTCCTGATATTTCTGACGGGAACATTTTAATTAGTGGGGTTCAAAATTTTCAAGAAAATCCAGAGGACCAAAGAATGGTCCACGTGAATAGGTAAAACCAAGTTAAACCAAAAGCATTAGGCTAGTATGAATAGCTGTAAGCCTGTAAAGCAAAGTTGATGAGGGCAAGTTTTGGAATGGTAAGGAAACTTGACAGCAATAAAATCTTTTAGATGAATCTAACTTCTAATGAATAGGGAGAATGTCTGGCTAACCTTGAGAACTGCAAAAAAAACAAAAGAAAAAAAGTCAGAGAGAAATAATCAAAATAATTTAAAAATATAGAAAAACATCCACAGCATAAGTAAGCAAAAAATATATTCAAAGCAACAGAGAATATCATAGTCAATTTCAGAGACCATCATCAAACGAGAACTCTCTGACCTACACTAAAGTTGAGCAAATGGATCAAAAGCCTGTGCTGACTCACTCTATTAACCTACTCCTGCATCCTATAGACACGTCATCCTCCATCCAAGTAGGCCACACATATGGATCATTAATCCAAATTCTCACCATTGAAATGATCCTAGACACCTGATAAATACCAGATGAAAGCAGCATTTGTTCACCTACTGATTTTATAAAATTGGATAAATGGCAAGAAGGGGTGTGATGTGACAACAGTAACCCCCCAGACCGATAAAACAACAAACTACCCCCACTGTGAAACGATTCATGACATATTACAAATCAGAAACAAGATAAGCTTCACAGAGGTGCTTGTGTATGACTGAAACAGCATACACAATAACCTTCCAAAAGTAAGAGAGAGAGAGAGAGGGAGAGCATAAAAATGGTGTACACAGAAAAATATGTCCAACACACCCTTCATTTTCCTTCGAACGAGATCGGAAACGAGCATCCCGATTGGTTGATTGTGGAGTACCCCTTGGTCGAAGCATCCTCTTACGCTGCTGAATACCAGACCCAAAAACTTCTCTTTCCCTCTCCGTAGTTCCATCCCCTGCTTCATTGCTTCCATCATCTACTTCCTTCTCAAAACATTTCGCACGCTTTTCAGGTCGATCATTCTCTGCATCCCCATCCTTTTCTCTTTTTCTGTCTTTCAATTCCTTATCACACTCCTTAGATCTTTTCTGCTCTAAGCTTTCTTGCTCAACCAGTTTGAGGGATCCATCTGCCACTTCCTTCTCATTATGCAAAGACTCTTTGTCACTGGCATTCAATGGTTCTCTTCTTATATGATCCTTGTCCCTCTCCTTTGACCGATCCTTTCTCTCCCTCTCCCACTTCTCTGCTTCTCTGTCTTCCCTTGTTAACTCCCTTCGTTCAGTATTTGCCCCACCTATTGGCCTTCGGTCATTTCGGTCCTTATCCCTCTCTCCCCAATCTCGGTGTTTCTCGTCCTTCCTTTTTCTCTCCTTTTCTTTTAATTTCTCTTCACCTTTCAGATCAAACTTATTCTCTCCCATAGCCTCATGTGCATCTAAGTACTCCTTCTCTTCATTTGGCAGAGCCTCCTTTTCTTTTCCACTTTCATCATGCAAATTACCCCGTCCCATTCGCCATGTATCAAAAGCATCAGAGGATGATTCAGAATATCTTTTTCCTCTGTGGTGTTGTTCTTTGGGTTCTTTCCAATTGAAGTGAGAACTTCCTGATGGAAAACTGTCCTTTTCATTCTTCCCTTCAACCTTAAAATCTCCATGGGAATCTCTATCAGGTTTAATTTCTTTATCCTCCCTTACTTCTTTATCACCCTTAGCACCTTGAGCATCACTTCTTATATCGTTGTGCAAATCCCTGATCTCCCCCTTTGTTTCTCTGCTTTCAATCTTAGAGTCCTTATTTTCCTTTGGATCTCTAGATTCAGCTCTTACGTCTGAACCAATTTGATGATCCGAAGATGGATCAACTGATGAAGGAATTCGATACATTGAAGGTAAAGGGGATCTTTTTTCAGCATCACGAGGTTCAGTCCTTGGGAATTTTGCTAATCGTCCATCATGAGAAGGATCAAAACTCTGGTGGTAGTCATTAGAACTTGACTGAACCAATTTTCCAGACAGACTGGGAAACATGGATGTCTCGTCATGAGGTCTCTTCGCACTCGGTGCATGGTTTCCATCTTCATGCAATCTTTTCGGAGTAGCACTCATAATGCTCGTGAAAGTCTGATTGATTTGCTCCACAGAAGAAAATGAGTTTTACACCCCTTTGTGATATCCCTACAAAAACAAAGTTATTTACCCAGTATTAGTAATCATGATACACTTCTCCAAAGAATATTGAAAATCTCAACCAAGGCATGCAAAGACATGCTCAGGCAATCCCTACAACTACTAATGGAAACGTCTCAAGAGGAGAGATGTCCAAGGGAGAATTAACCAAGCCTGGTGGCAAACTTTAATTGTCAGTTTCACACTAGTTAAACATGCCAAATAGAGATACATTATAGCCCTGGACTTTTTTGCCGTCACGGACAGAGTGAATTTCTCAAAATAAAAGAAGCAGATATGTGTTTGATTACTAAACTAGAAAGTGAGTTAATTACATTAAAAATATTAAGCAGTCATTAATAAAGATATGTGGACAGGGGCTTAGGTACAATGATCACATTGCGAAGAAGGGGGTTTCTGCTATGAGGTTTTACATACAAATCTCACCAAGATTTGAGGTGCACGTGGATGACCCAACAGTTGGTAGGGTCTCCCCATGTGATTCTAAAAAAGGCTTTCGACTTTAAAAAAGAAGAGAATGAAAGAGAGAGAGAGAGAGAGAGAGAGAGAGAGAGAATCAGTAAAACCATTGAAAAATAGTAGGTATTGTCAATCAAAAATTGAAAAAAGAAACAATTTTCAACCAAACAGGAAACTGGAGAAAGCTATAAGAGCCTGAGAAAGCTGTATTGATGAAAGAAGGCCTCCGACTCAAAAGAAAAAGAGTCAGTAAAACCACTGAAAATAGTAATATTTTCATCTACATAGCAGAAAAAAGAGATATTAATGTCCTTAATAAACGGCTCCAAATCAGGCAAAAGAGTCTTGCCAAAAGCTTGTAAAAACAGAATTGATACTACATGAAGAAGGAAAAAATTGCATGAAGATTGATACTTCATAAACGCTTTGTGAAGCATAAGTAATTATTGATAGGTCATTTTGTACAAGCAAGTTTTTTTTCAAAAATCTATATTGCTCTCACGTACCCATTGAATGATGAGTAATAAAATGGTGTTTAGCCTAGCTATTTATTTACAACTTTATTACCTGACATATGCGCTCTAAATATTATCACAGTCCACAGGATGCTCTATGCTCAGTAATAATGATAATGGCAACCATAAAAACTATATAATGATTATTAGTAGTTTTACTACTACGATAATTACTACTGTATTATTACTATAACAAAAAGGATAACTTCCATTGTCATTAATTGTTATAGTTGTTATCATTTGTTACTATTCCTACAGTTTACGCTGACATCATGCGCAGTTATTTTAAAGTAAAATGCCCTATCATAAAAAGCTAAAAAATAGAAATCTAAAGTATTACACACCATTTACAACTTGTAGAATGAAGTATAAAACTGAATGCTTGCTAAGAGTTAAATCAGAGACCTGACAACCAATTTTGGCCGACCTAAATAAATTTTAACTTGAGATGAACTTCTCTAAAAATATATGTTTTCTTCATTATAAAAAGGTAGTACTGCTAAACTTATTGATTATACAAAACCATATGAAAGCATTTGGATGGCCCAGATAAAGCAGCTTACTGCTTGTTAGACTTCAACATATGGGGAGATCCCCCCGTAGAGGTTATGAATAAATTAGGTTTAACTGTTTATCTAGATTCCAATGAAGCTGCAACATGACCTACCCAAATGAGATGAATGCTAAAATCAAGCTTTTCGCTGAGCTGCAAGCAGTACATGGGTGGTTATCCACAAAAAGGAAAAAAGAGCAGACATGTCAAGCACAACATATTCAGATAGGCTTTCTCAAAAATGCATAAATAAAAATCAGACAGGCTTACACAGTTAAACTCTTTTCTGATTGCAAATTGTCTGAACGAAAACAGAAAAGTAAATGCTTCACAGTTTAATGTCATCAACTAAACACCCATTTGCGCACAACTGCTAAAAATCCTCTATACATCATAAATTGTCACAGAAAAAAAAAAAAAAGTCATACCTCAGCCTCGTTCTGCGTAGGTAAGGCAAAAAATAAAGAAACTGCCACGCATATTTACTGGCTAGCTTATCATTTCTGTCTTTCAAATGCTCTTGTTCAATAACAACCAGTAAATATATACATAATCTACCCACGTAAGATTGCAAATGCTTAACTTTTAGATTTCACGTCGGCTTTACCACTTTATACAGAAAACAGAATAGACGAACCGTTCCCAACAATCATTACGAAAATATCAACAATGATTCAACCAAATTACATACAAATGCACGTGGATTTCAAGAAAAAAGTAGAATGAGAACAAATTACAATATTTGTTGACAAATTGCATAAATGAGAGAAACTAGAAGACATTAAAGATTTCAAAAAGATTAAAACTTTCATTCGTCAAGTGAATCAACCAAGGCATTGGGACAAGATTTCCCGATCGGTGTTCCCAGGTGAATTTCGATATGAGAAAAAGTACCACTCGCAAGAAAGAGTGAGAAAGAATCAGCACGAGTTTCCCTTACCCCGTTGTTCTTCTTAGAATCTCCGCATGCTTTGCTACTACCAATTTTGTAACTTTTTCGGCTTTCTGCAGCTGAAATCAAAGGAAGACTGATATATAAAGAACTCTGAGGCGGTTGTAAAATAGGGTTGCTTAAAGAACTTGCCAAAACTGCAACCTGTGTCTAATTTTCTTTCCCACTTTACCCTCGTAACTGCAATCTGGAAAATTTGGTAAGCAAGAAGACGATGAGAATTTTGTCTTGGGAATTGAGACTTTAGGGGAAAATTAACTCGGAGATGTCGAGGCGCGCGCATCAGCAGCAGCTCGTCCGTAGAGTTGAAAGCAGCATGATGTCTCGCATTCGAGCTGTTCTTTCTTTCTTCACATCCTCTCTTAACGCTTTTGTTCTGATTGAAGACGAGAAATACCAAAACCAGAGGCTTTAAACAGGCGGTTTTCTTCTCGGATCGTCAGGGATCCGCATACGGTCAGTTTATAGGACCGTATACTCGTTTATTGAACTGCGACAATATATTTATTTTTTAATTATTTTGTGAGTAATTAGTACTCATTCACAAACACACACATATATAATATATTTAAATGATTTTTTATTTATTTTCTTCACCCAAGATAAAAATATATATAATAGTAAAATAGGTATGGTCTAAAAACCAACTTAAATTTTATAATTTTATAAATTAGTCCCATAATTTTTACTCTTTATTATATGATTTTACTTGAAAAATCATATGATTTTCCTAGTAAGAATTTTCGGGTAAAAAAATATATTCAAGAAACATAAGTCATTGATGGTCCCTAGAAAAAGGTACTAACATGATATGTAAGAATTCCAAATTCAAAACATGCTAAAACCTAATTTGCCCTGATGGAAAATTATTTCCTTAGAAGAAAAATTTCCAATGTAGAATGATTGAGTTAAGGTTGATGACACCCTTATCACAGCTATAGTTTTGAAAAACATGTTCAGAGGTATTTGACATTGTGAAAAATCTAAATGCTATTAATTGATAATTAATATGTGAATAAAAAATTATAATATAATAAATAATTAGCCCACTGTTGGCTCTTAGAAGAAACATGTAATGTTATCAAACTTGCCCCAATCGAAGGTCTAAGGTGGTGATATAAATAAAGGGGGGGTTACTCAACAAACTGGAAATTTAATCTTCATCTCATGCATTTATATGATCTTCATCTTCGAAATAATTTCCAGTGTTAGTGCCCCCAAATGAGGAAAACACATAAACTAAGATAATTTATAACTTGTAAAGTATACTTAATTAAAATATAATACTTAAACATCAAATTAGGTAAAATAAACATTATTACTACACGAATAACTAATTTAATGTATAACTAAAATATATTAATGTACTAATTAATTTAATTATATATTATATTAGTTAAATATTACTGTTTATTATACATTAATACTGTAATTACGTGAGTCAATTAACTGGGCACATGATTAATCATAAAAAATAACGTTAAAAATAACATAAATGAATATAATACATTTAAGTTATTAATTTATTGATAATATATGGTGTTCTTTAACATAACAAAGTTATGATTAAACAGGAAAAATCTATCAAATACTAACTTTAACACACTATATATTTTTACATATTATTAATTAAAATTAATTTTCTATTAAATATAAAACCATTATTTTTATTAATTATAAAAACGAGATAATTAAACCAAGTGTTTGAGTTAACAATAATTTAATTACCACTATTAAATCACTAATACAATAGAGTAAATGGGAAAATCGAAATCAAAATGGGAAAATCGAAATTGAAATGGGGAAATCAAACAAAATCGAAAGGTATTTTGGGGGAAAGGAGAATAGCGAGAGAGAGAAGGGAGTGGGAGGCTGAAAGGGAGAAGAGAGGGAGAAGAGAGAGAAAAAAGGGAGGTCGAGAGGGATAAGAGAGAGGGAGAAGTGAAAGAGAGAAACGGAGAGCGAGTTTGAGAGAAGAGAGGAAGGCACGGAGACAAGAGAGGGGGTGCGAGAGAGAGGACGAGTCTGAGAGAAGACCGAGAGATGGAGGCCGGAAACGAGAGGGAGCAGAGAAGGAGGCCAGAGAGGAGAGTCTAAGAGAAGAGAGGGAGCAGAGACGTCGGGGGTGTAGGGAGACGAGAGAGGGGGTGCGGGAGAGAGGGAGGGAAAAATGAAAATGAGGACGCGCGAGAGAGGGGGGTGCGAGGAGAGAGAGGGGAAAAAATGTCGTGGGTTCGAACCCCGCGCGTCCTTCATCTGGATGAATGCCAAAAAGGGTCGGAAACCACTTGAATTTTTTTATAACGTGGAGATGAAGGACTGCTTCATCCCCAACATCAAGATAAAATATCATTTGCGCTCTACTAACGACTTCAATTGATGAAGGGCATAATGCAATTGATCTTCATCTCGGACTTCAAGTTGACTAACCCCCTAAAAAGAGGAGAGGAACCTCTACCCTCATCGTTGTTCAATGTCGGTTTTACTAGACCAGAAGAGAGGGTAAGGGATCCTTTCATCAGTGCAATTGAAGGGCACTTATTATTTATTTATTATGCATTTTAAAATTTGGGAATGCTTAGAGTTAAAAAGACAAATCACAATAGTCTAAATTAAATTACATGAAAATACCTCACATTAGCAAGATGGGTTTACTGTGCCTAATGTGCACTCTCATGTGACCATGTTCACATGTGGTCCTCGACCGGTCAAAATATTCTAAAACTCGTCTCACCCTCAAGGGTCTCACGGTACATTCGCGGTTCATAAACCAATGCAGAGCCTCTGGAATCTCGCCATCATATGGACGCGTGAAAGCCGTCCAAAGGAGGAGAGAGGTCTGACTGGTGAAAAAAACCGACTTTCTTTTCTTCGTGGGGGGGAAGGGTGAATTGCAGGTGAGGCGCTGCGTGAGGGAGAATTGTCCATGGAGAACAAGATTCTCGAGGGCGAGGGCAATTCGGCTCCCGTCCGCGTGTACGCCGATGGAATATACGATCTCTTCCATTTCGGTCATGCGCGATCTCTCGAGCAGGCCAAAAAGCTGTATGGTCTTTTTTCCTTCTCTTAATTTTGTTACGATTTTTTTGTTTTGGATTTGCAGAAGTGGGTATTTGTTCCTCTCAAAAAAGAAGTGGGTATTTGTTGGTTCCTTTTATTTTTCAAGGGATTCTTTTCCTTTTGTTGGTAATCGTTGCAGCTCGAGACTTCGGTTTGATGCATGGTGTGAGGTTGCAGTCCTTGTTAGGAGTTTTGCAGTTTTTTTTTTTTTTTTTGTTTGTCTTCATTTACAGATTTCTGGAGTTCCGGTTTCAGTACTTTCCATGGATCGGAGTCCATTTTATCTTTTTTATTACTATCATTTTTTTTTGTATTAATACTTTTCAGTATCCTTTTTTTTTTTTACTTTTAGATAGGTGAGAATGGTTGTCTGTTAGCTTCTTGATCTCTAAGTATTTCCTGGTTTCCGTGTCTTGGTTTTGTGATTGCCACTTATCGTGGACTTTTTTCTTTCTGTTTGTGCTCCTATTTTGTGCTCTTGGCAACTACTCGGAGATCGATGTGCCTATGTTTGTCAGATGCCCTTTTCAGCACTCTGTTAAGCTAATACTGCAATTATGCTTGACGCGTTTTAGGTTCCCAAATACGTATCTTCTTGTTGGTTGCTGCAATGATGAAGTCACCCACATGTATAAAGGGAAGACTGTCATGACCGAGTCTGAACGCTATGAATCTCTTCGACACTGCAAGTATTGTACTACACCTTGATCTTTTTCTTTTTATTTTTAAGACTTTTGAGTGATTATATTTCCATTTTGAAAGTGATGAGTAAGTTTTGGATTATGCATAGAAAATCTTACATTTTCTAATTTCCTTGTTTCCTTGTTTGAGGCTTATCTGCTAATACTGTTCAGGGAGTTGGTTCCCCATGACTCATGTATGGGACAGCGTGCAGCATATTTGTTTTTTCAAATGAACGACGTACTGTTTGATGTGGATTCTGTCCCTTCTGACCATCTGTTCGTTTTATTATTTTTTTTTCTGTTGTTTTCTGTTTTGGTATATGTTTTGGCCAAAATTGGGATATATTGCAGGGATGGTATAGTTGAGGTTTTCTGTGTATCTGATAATTGGGATACACTGTAGAGAAAGTTATAGTTGATGTTTTTGGTATGTCATGTTTGATGACTGTCTGAATATCTTTGCTTCTAAACATGCTTATCTTTTTGTTCCAGGTGGGTTGATGAAGTCATTCCTGATGCCCCATGGGTTCTTACTCAGGAATTTATTGACAAGCACGAGATTGACTATGTTGCTCACGACTCTCTTCCGTAAGGTCAATTATCCCGAATACAACTATTGAAATATGTATTTATAGCAGATCCTTGCTCATTAATTAGCACCTTGTGACCTGGATTCTGCTTCTGGAAACTCATTTTTGCTGTTCTCTCATCTGATGAGAACCTGAATATTCTTGTCTCTGTTTAATGTTCATAGGTATGCTGATGCAAGTGGCGCAGGCAAGGATGTCTACGAATTTGTAAGTTCCACTAATTGGTTTGGTTGGTTCCACAGCATGCGGAGTTGCTTGTTTCCTTTTATTTTGCATACCCATCATGAAAGAATTTTACTGCAGGTTAAGTCCATTGGGAAGTTTAAGGAAACTAAGCGCACAGATGGAATATCAACATCAGATATTATTATGCGAATCCTTAAAGATTATAACCAGTATGTGATCCGTAACTTGGATCGAGGATATACTCGCAAGGAACTTGGTGTCAGCTATGTGAAGGTACTATAAATGATCATAAACTGAAACTTTTTTACTGTAGTTGCTTTATATATGATGAATTTAACTGGAATTTTATTTGAGTATTGGTATTACATACCTGAGATGATTTGTTCTCTGTCATTTTCTGCATATATGTTGTCTACCCAGCAACAAAGATCTACAGTTTTAGAGATCCTTGACTGGGAGATGGCTGTGGTCATCTGGTGAATGACTTGATCTGTTACGAGACCAGATACTAAGTTAATTAAGTCCAGTTGGTAAATTTTCTCATTTGTTGATATTACAGGCTCCTACATCCATGAGTTTGTGGGTCTCATTTGCCCTTAGTGTCTGGCTTTGGGAGCTTCAGTGAACATTCTTTGTTAGGATAGTGCCAATTCTGCATCATTTTTTTTTTCTTTTGCTTTGAAAAACTCGACTGGTTTTGTTTATGTTGTACATGACAACCTATTGTCCAGAGCTGATTCTTTGTCGTCTGTGTTTTCTTGTTGTCAGGAGAAGAAGTTGAGAGTGAACATGGGTTTGAAGAAACTGCGTGACAAGGTGAAGGAACAACAAGAGAAGGTATGGAGGGTGAAGCTGTTTACAGATTCATGGAAAACCCAAATATATAATTGTCATGTTAAACATGCTGTGTGGGCTCATTTCAGTTACAAACTGTGGCCAAAACTGCTGGCATGCTTCGTGATGATTGGGTGGAGAATGCTGATCGCTGGGTTGCTGGTTTCCTCGAGAAGTTTGAAGAGGGTTGCCATTTAATGGTAACTTCATCACTTTAGGAGTCTCTTCATTTTTGTTTATTTTTTCTGATAAGCATGCTGAAGTAACCTTTTTTTCTGATATGCTTTTTTGCTTCAGGGAACTGCCATTAGGGACAGAATTCAGGAGCGCTTGAGGAAGCAGAACTCGAAAGGTCTCATCGGTTTCTTTGAGGAAGACTCAGAAGAAGAAGAATTTGATTATGAGGAGGAGGAAGAAGAAGAGGAAGAAGAGGAAGAAGAGTGCTATGGTGCTTGTGAAGTCAAGAAGTAGAACCTTTTGTGAGCCTTGCTTCGGGTGTTGTTTCTCCATGTAATATGTGAGTCTTCAGCTACGAGTGAGCGAATGGTCTCTTTAAGTAAAACACTTTAGTGACAAAACTGAGAAAATAGTAAAAGATATGATGATTTGTTTGTTTGAAGTTCTTTGCTTTGGTAGCATGATAGTAATTTCTTAAAAGTCTTAAGTTGGATTCTTTGCAGTTAATTGTACCAGTCTGAAGTAAGTGGAATTCCCATTTTTGGAGTCAATTGCTCTCGCAGCATAGATACTGTTCAAACGCGATTCTTCTGTAATGCATTGTAAACTTTTAGTATCTGCTTAGAAGAAACTTTGCGTCAGCTCATAAGCCCAAATGCGTTGCTGGGTTTTTTTATGGAGAAAGAATGGCGGAGACAACTTTTCTACGTCTGCTGGTCAACATGATTTTTCTACTTCTGGGATATGTGATCTTGCAGCTGGCAAGAAAGCAGTTTCAACTGCACAAGTAGACATAATTCTAGTGAGATCCTGTCCTTTCTGAAGGGCCTCAAAAAGCATAAATTTCTTCAGCATCAACATACCAGCTTCATTTGAAACGTTAAAAGTGACGCATGTCTGGAACAATTGAAACACTCGGCTCATTTTCCTCATCAGCAAAAAGAGGAAGATTACATGCCTTCACGGTTACTGAAATCATGTAATTTATTTTCTATCTTCTGTTCCTCTCAGTATCATTTCCATTTGTTATCTGTTTCTTAACTGGTTGTTTTAGCTCTTCGCTTTGCCATGAAAGTCCTTACGCCTGATCGAAGTTGGGTTTACTGAGTATGCTGCTCATTACAATTCCAAACAGGTTTCCTGATTAGAGCACCTGGTGTGTAGAGAAAAAAAAGCTAGAATTCAATCTCTAATCAAAACATTTAAGATTCAACTAGAAAGAAAACATTTTTTGTATTAGAGGCTTAAATGAGGGGGCACCCTGTTCCACTTTTAAGTTATTCATGGACAACATAATGAAAACCCCCACCCCTCATGGCTTTGCTTTTATAAAAGCTTGATTTGAGTCCACTTTTATACGCATATCATTCTATGTAACTTGAACTTTGTAAAGCTTCCATACTGAGTACAATACATGATTCCAACTATATTTTTGATTAAATTTTTTAGATCGAGAGAGACGGATTCGTCTGAACAATCGTATTGGATCAGCCAAGAAGTATAGAGCTTGAAGGGTGAGAATGAGCCAATCAGGCCCCATATTAGAAAAGCTCTCATTATCTAAACTAGCTTACTAACCATCACCAAATGAAAAAAAGACAGCCATTAAGTTTTTACTAGAAAGAAGGAATAAAAGAATGAGAAAGAAAACAAACTGCCGATTGCATATATCAAAGAGGGAGACAGCATAAATAATTGAGAGTATCTTGAGCTAACTTTTCTTAACTTTGCTTCCACCATAATGTTATGGCTCCAATTTGAATTCAAGAAAGCTTTGATTGCAAGGTTAGAAGTTGGGTGTCTACTTCATGTCCTTTTGTAGAGTCCAAGCATTTCAAGCTGCAATCAAAGTGAACTGTCTTCGTCTTCATTGAGAAGGGTGATGAAGACCCATGTAGATGCCTTATTTCTCCTCACATCACTTTTGCTGTCCACTACTCTTCTTTTGAAGGCATTCTGCAACTACTAGTACAAAGCCAAGCAGAATCCAAAGTGGCCGAGTGCTGAGATGGTTTGATGAAGAGAAAACTCAGGATTTGGATTTAAATGATTATATATAGTGAAAGAATAGAGCTCATAAATGAGGCAAAACTTTTAAAAAGATGAGAGGGAGAAATAGCAAGTTGATAGCAATTCTTGAACAAGTTTAGGCTAGAGTTGATGATCAACCTGAAGCAAGAGGAGAATGACACACTCAGACAGACATAAATACACAGTTTCTACCAGAAATTAAATGGGATATTGAAGGGTTTACGCTAGAGTTGATAATCCAACTGAAGCAGGAGGAGAATGACTCACTCACATAGACATAATATACGGCTTCTAGCAGAAATTCAATGGGATATTCCAAGGTTTCGGTTAGAGTTGATGATCCATCTGAAGCAAGAGGAGAATGACACACTCCCACAGACATAAATACACAGTTTCTACCAGAAATTCAATGGGATATTGCAAGGTTTAGGCTAGAGTTGATGATCCATCTGAAGCAAGAGGAGAATGACACACTCACACAGACATAAATACATGGTTCTAGCAGAAATTTAATGAGATATTGCAATCTCCGGTGGTGAACCAACAGGCCTACAGAAGTTATGAGAAGAGATCCGTTGCCGGCAGGTAGGGCAGGAGGAGTGGGCGAGGAGCCATGTATCAATGCATGGCATGTGGAATCGATGGTGACACATGGGCATCACACGTACCCTGTCCCCGTCAGAAAAGTCTGCAAGGCAGATGGCACAGCAGGAAGTGGGGGTGGCCGGAGAAGAAGATGTGCTGTAAGTAGCAACTGGCAGACCCCAAACATCTTCCTACTTGAGGCCTACGTTCTCTCTTAGAGATTGAACCCACTCAATCGGCTCGGTGACCATGCGCCTTGTGCACCGGATCACACACTGAAGCACGGAGTTGAGACCCAAAGCACAAACAAGAGCACATAACATGGCTGCCAGGATCACAATCACGTCAAAGTCCAGCGAGTCGCCACCGGCGCTGCCACTGCTGCTGCCATGTTCTGAAGGGGAGGGGTTAACGGCAGGAGCCACAAAGGGTGTCATATGAAATGAAGAAGAGGAAGACAGTAGGAGCTTAAGGCTGCGAGGGAAGTAGGTTCTGTGGAATAAGAAAGTGAGAGGAAGGTTGTGGGTAGTAAAGGAAGAGTGAGGGGCACATATCAGGTACATAATGGCAAAGGAGAAGTGTTGGAGCTCAATGGAAGGTGATGGAGGAATGAAAGGGAAATGTTGGCATATGGGAGATGCTAACATGATAAACTACTTGTCTTGTTCCTTTATGCGCCTAGAAAGCTGAGAGTGAAGCAACCTAGGGAAGACCAGACCCAGACCAGAAGTTGTATTGACCTGGTTCACATTTTGGGTCATGATGATTCACCTTCATTGACTTTTGAGTGCTTAAACAACATTTACTCATGAAAATTTTTCCCTGCATGAAATTAGTTCTTCTGTAAAGAAGAATTATACATTTAGAAAGGAGTCTTCATTTTATTGCTATTACCAAGATCATGACCATGCACTGATTTTTTGAATTCTGTGCAACTTGACAATCTCCGGGTCATACATGAGATTATCCATGGTCGCTGGTTCTTTTCCTTTCTTAATCTTCTATTATTCCAAGTTAATGGCATCAAAATCAGAAAAAAAGGGCACTGCTGACAACCACAATGCAACAGATGTATCCAATTTTTATATTGAATATTGTTGATGTCTTAAATCTGCTTCTTCACATTTTCTGAACTGAGTGGTAGACTGATTGGTTCATGAATGACCGCTTTAATGGCACTAACCATCTCACTTGGTAATGAAAACCCATTATTTCTCATGCAGAAGAGATGTAATATCTTGTTCATATTCCAAAAACAAATCCTTGCAAGTTATAGGGACCACACTTCCCTCCCTCTGCACCACCGCTCTTGGATGCTCTCCTCGGTTTATGTTGATCATTCTCCTCAAGTTTCTCACAACTTCTTTCTCTGTGACCCCATGATCAATGCGCAATGTCACACTTCAACTTTCCTGCCATACTTTTTTTCTGCTGTAAAATGAACAACAAGAACAATTATTGCTTGATTAATCAATGAATGGAATACAGAGACCCACCGAGTAGGCTGGGTTTCTCACTTCTTTGCTAGAGTCTCTTCAAATACATTCAGCAACCAGCTTGATGGAGTTGAAAGAGTTCACATCACATCAACTATTACAATTTGAACTTTTAAATGGAAAAGTTTTCTGCATGAATTTCTAAGATCTAAAGTTGAAGAAGAATCTAGTTACAAAAAGAAAGAAGAATCTTCCCTTCTCTCTCTCTCTCAATCTTTCTCTAGTCTATTTTGAACACGAGTGTTTGTTGCTAGTCTGGCATTATCTTCCACAGCTCAAAGCTCACTTGTTCAAACTTAGTTAATTGAGAGATATACCTCAAATCCATTAATGTCATTGAGAAGATGGCTTCATGTGCTAGTAAGCTTGAATACAATGTAGTACTCTGGGTCCCTGACAATCTCTTCTGAAAGCTTTGCCCAACAAAATAGAGCGCAGGGAGAATGATGGGTCCCAATGCAAATGATATATAACCATTGTTTATATATTCTTCCATTGTGGGAAAAGACTTGTTCCTCACCCAGTCAGCCGCTCTCATCATAGACATAAGCAAACAACGCCACTGCAATGAAAACAAAATTCATGTCATTCCCTTATCACAACAGGAATACTATGATGGGTGATGGGTCACACTTTGCCCTTGACAAGCAAATGTCTTCGAACCAATCTCATTTATTGAATTGTAAAGTGCAAAAAAAATAATCTTGACTTGTTCAGAACAGCAATTTCTGGCCAAATTTCCATCCTATCTGCAAGAGCTGCTGCTGTGAAAAAACAGTAAGTCAGCTTCTGCATTGGATACTGTAGCAGATCCAATCAAGTTTCTCTGTCCCACCTGTTCGCAGAAAACAATATGAGCAGTTATTCCTGCAATTCATTTCCCAGCACATATTTTTTGACATATACTATGTGCACAAGATATTTCAGTTCCTGACAGTGAATGGACTGGCAGATGTTAAAACCCTCTATTGCTAAGTCTAACATATCCCTGTTACTGCTACTCTGGAGCCTGAAAATTAGAAGAGGTTCTAGTATGACTACCTTATCGAAATCAGAAAGCGTACACAGACACTTCCACTGAAGGAACTTTTTTCTTTTTCTCAAGAAAATTAATGAGCTCCTACCATTACACTGTTTTAAGGACCCGAAAGTCATCTAAACTGCACCTTTCAATATATCTCTTGTTCTCCAAACGATGTAAATTGGCACAGTAAGGAAATTTTAGAACAATATCCACCTCAAAACAGTCCAGGTGAATATCTCATCTTGCATATGGCCCAGATGGAGATATAAGTTTATTGGGGTCTCAACAATTACCTCTTGAACAGTTCTCTTGTGCCGATTTTCCACATGCTTCTCATCCTTAGACAATTCCTGTTTCAGAAAATCATAATCTGTGAAGCCTAATACAACTCTAGAACTGTACTTGTACCAATGAGTTGAAGAAAAGTTTTTCTTCTGCAAATTGAGTTAAAGAATCTAAAGCAAAGGTTGAAGCTCCATTATACACAAAAACAATGAGATATAAAAACAGGAAAATATATCATGGTGGGCACACAGTGCCAGAAGATAGGTCATATCCATTCAAGTGTCGAAGTCGAAATGCTATGGCACATGTTGAACTGTCCAAATGGATCTCTCCATCATTCTCAAGCCAGCATCTGTTTGAGGGCCAATACACCATTATTTTATTTGTCCAAAAGTGTCAGCTTACAAATAATAGTTATTATGCAATCAGAGTCTCATGCATAGACTGCAGCAATCCTCCAAAAACTCATCCAGCTCTCCAGCTGCAAGACTGATAGGCGTATGATTTGGGCATTTTAATTTTACAGATCAATTGAAATGATGCAGTAGTAATTGAAGGTTATTCCTTTAATCAGAAGATTGCAGAAAAACATGGATTTTCTTTGAAATTATGTGGACAAAGGAGAAAAAGTGAAGGAAAACAGGTTGTTTGATAACATGTTCAAGTTCCATAGTCTAGCTAAGAAATTAGCTAAGAAAAAGAAAATGATTCATCATCTAGCTTGTGAAGCATTAGTAGTGGACCAAGTATCTCTCTACTTCCTACTTATGTCAATTATTGTTTTGTACCATTTATGATCTTTAGGTTTTAGTTTGTACTGTGAATCTTTACCTGGGAAAGTGGTGCTTATGATATGTAACCCTGTTCATATGGTTGAAGACAATTTATTTTCTACGGAGCCACCTGATATCATGCCAATAGGTAGGGGTCTTGATTTTGAAATGTGCATCCTTCATTCCAGTTTGCTATTGGTAGTCATTAAATGGAAGTGATTGTAACACAAAGTATTCACTATGTCCTCGAAAATGGAATGCTGAATTTGATGGATGGGACTTTTGCCATCCTAAAGTCGTCCACAACTCCATCCTGATTGAAACAATAGGATGGGAGTAAACACATCACCTCTGCGATTCATGTATTTGACAATAAAATGGGCCTCAATTGACTCAAAACCTGATAATAAAACATTATTGCCTGTATGCTCTATCCAAAACACTTCTTACTTCATTCCTAAAGTGTCGAGTAATTCCCATCTTCTCCAGGCTATCACCCATACATAGTTTTGTATATTACTCCACTGAATAAGAAGTTGGCACTGGAAGCATATTACCCAAGATTTAGCAGAGTCAAAAAAGGTGCAGCAGATGCACTTTTACATGCTATGACGGAAAGAGAAATATTGGTGGGATCTACAGTAGGTTACTAGCATCCTCAGATTGTCTAATACTGAGTGTAAGTAAGCCAAGCCTTTGGCATCATTAAGGTGGCTTAGAACAGCAGCAGCGGGTATAAAGTAAAAATTTTTATAGAAAGTAAGCCATTTGAATTTACAATTCATTGCAAGACATGCATTTCGTGCTCTCATCATGGTGCCTCATTTGAAAGAGTAAGGGCTGTACACAGCACCGATTGCTGGGATTATTTCATATTCGTGAAGTTTTTACGAATGAGTATTGCCAGCATCGATCAGAAAACAGGGTTCCGATCATGCAACTACCAAAAAGATAAATCAAGGATTACGCATGCTACAGAAAAAAAGTGATAAAAAAGGTAACTTCTAGCTGAACTTTAAAATGATGCAGGAAAAAAAGAGGGTTACCAGTAGAATCGTTGAAAACATGAAGAAGCTCTGGCAGAAGCAGGATTGAACTTAAAAGGACTGGTTATGAGTAAAAAGCTAAACTTCGCAAACTCCGTCTCCCATAAAACTTTCCCAAACTAAATAAGAAAAACCCAGGTCGACATTCACTACTTTAGACATCAAGTTGTAAGGGAATCCAAATGGACAAGTAATATAAGCAACACGAACAAGAAAGCAAGTTTCAGAATCAAATACTTCTATTTAGCAACTACCATCAAAAGCAAAAGAGATAGAAGATGATTTCGAGAGAGACTGAAAGAGAAATAAAAACCAAGAACACAAACCCATCAGCAAAACTGGCTGACAAGCCAACAGAGGAAAAAGAACCAACCTGAGAGTTTAGCATTCCCGGGTGTTTTGGGTTTTGATTCCCGTGGGTGAAAATCATGACGACAGGGAGACTGCTTCGAATGCTCTGATGAGTCCAAACGGGAAAAGAAGTACAGAATGACAAAGAAGAAACTGACAGAAATTGACAAACAGGGAAAAGAAGTACAGAAATTGACAAACGGGAAAAGAAGTACAGAATGACAAAGAAGAAACTGACAGAAATGCCGGGTGGCCGAGTCTTCTGATTCTAACCCCGTTTGACACGGAGACATGCATTCTTCGGAGAGCAAAAGCAGCCTTGATTCAATGGCAGTTACATATGGACATAGCTAAATTTGAGGATTCTTGCTAAATTGGAGCTACATAATACATGGCCACTCGTACCACCTTCAGACATCCGAAGAAACATCTCTTATCGATTTTTAATATCCTACTACGAGACCTAATAAGATTGCAGCTTTAATTTGTAGAGTAATCTCACCAATGATTCTCTTTTTCTTAAAGATTAGCTTTTATATTCGATGATCAGATTTGTCTAAAAAGATACTGTGAACATGAAGCAGAATGAAGAGTTTCCAATTTGAAGCTGAATAAACCCAGCCCATATACAATTCTCCCCAGTCAATTCCTTGATTCTTTCAGAGTGCAGACAACACCCTGTCGTCACTCATCAAAGTCACGCCCTGAGTTAGAATTTGAATATTGTTTCACAACTTCAGTTATGTCGGTCCCATCCTTTCAGTGGATCTCATCAAGAATCTTTCTTTTCATCTTCCAACAATGGCTTATCTGGTTGTGCTGGAGTTTCCATCGATCTGGACCTCAAGTTAATCACCATTTAATTTCTTTTGAGAAACCGACAACGGGGCATGATCTTTGCAGGTTTGAACGCTGTTGCGTTCCTTTTCTGCATTTCTGGTGGTTGGTAGGGATTCCAGAAGAGACAAAGGTATCGGGGGACGCCTCATTCAATCTTAGTGCAGGGGAATCAAACAAGTGCTGAATATCTTTTTTCTAAAGAAAATGCAGTAATGGAAATGAAAAGGGTAAGCACTCAGCAAGTACGTTGGAGGATTCTTTGTTAATGGATGTGCTTGGAGATGAGATGCGCAGTTCAGCTATTAAAAGTGAAGAGAAATCTTCAAGTAGTGGAAATTATTGAAGAGGGTCCAGTCATTAGAACTTGATATATAACTACATCACTGCGCTTGAGTTTTTTTTTTTATTATTCATTCAGGAGAAATCCGACAAAGATCAAGCTGCTGCTTCTTCTGAAGATGAGACCTTCTTGAGAACATAAACAGGATCACCCACTTTGACAACCTTCCCTTTCCTTGAAGAGAGTGATTCCTTGCAGACTAAATTCTGTCCAAAGTAAACCTGTATTATTCAATAGTTTGGTTAGATGCACGGTCAAGGAGAGAGTACGGTAGCATTTGCTTTGGGGAGTCTCACCTTTCCACCCTGTTTTTTGCTCGGCCGTAAGATTTTGTCTGACCTGAACTTCACGAGTGTTTCTGTTGGCTCTGATCCCGGAACTCCATTTTCTTGATTGATAGTGGGTACCTATTAACAACATAAACAAAATTACACAGTAGTCCATTGAGAGCATTTATTCATGTAAGAATGAATGGGTGGTAAAATTTACCTTACAACGTGAGCATAACTTCACTCCATGAAATGTTAAGTTGTTTATGTTCATAACAGTCCACAAATCCTCCGAAAATGGCTCACAACCGTCAATAAGAATGCTGAAAGTATTTAATGGAAACAAGGTAAACAGAGGGTTTCACAATACATTAAAAACTGACTGGTGGAATCCATTGACACGAAAAATCAGAGGAACAGATTTTTTCCAAGTTGACCAAAAGGATGTGGTTTAGTCATTTTGGGGAAAAAAACAAACAAGCAATGGATGCGATGCATTTCATCTTTTGTGCATTTGATTTTAGTCTGAGATACAAACTTGGGTCGGAAGCGGTTAATAGGTAAGGGTTCTGAGAGGAACTCATTCAATGCATCAAGTGATCCCTGAGAAGAAAAAACAGAACTAGTCACCAAAGGTGTTCCAGCACTTCAGTTCACATATGTTATACAATGTTTCAAGAACTGACAGACCTGAGATATCATCATGAATGGGTATTCATCAGAAAACATAGTTCTGTATCCCTGAGCATAATTTGGATCCACAGTCCTAGTTTCTGATGCTGCATGGTAAAAGCATACATGAGATCAGTTTGTTACCTACAATATATGTGCTCTCTAAACACGAGTTCTTGTCAGTGCTTTCCCAACATCAGATATTATCAACTCCTCATTTTTTTTTTCAACAGAAGAAATAGTTAGCATAGTCATCAGAAATGTATATGTTGACATATGTGTCTACCTGCATTAAAACGGACTAAACGACTAGGCTTCCCAAGATAAGTTGAAAACCATTCGGCTGCATTAGCTCCCTCATCCAATGCAGATCCAGACCATTCCCAACAAGAAACTCCATCAATCTTTTCATGAGTACCACCCAAAGGAACTTTTAGAATATCCATTCCTGGAGCCGTTAATTCTACACAGAGATAAAAAGAACAATGTCATTATAGCAACAATCTGTCAAAATTTCAACCAAACAACTCTGTGCTACTCAACAAATGCAATGCATAATTTAGGTATGAATAAACACCCTGGATAAAGTATATTTTTAAGTAATAGCACTGTATTAATACCTAAATATGAAACATCTGTGGGTGCCCAATCCTCAGTAAAAGCCTCCTTTGGTAGGTTAACACTAACTAAAGCAAGCTTTGGTTCAACTCTTTGGGTGTATGCCCTCCCTTTGGAATTTACCACCAACCATTGCCTATCCCATTGAAATCCTGCGCATGGAAACACAAGAGTTAAGTTTGCACACAGAAGCAAAGCAAACCCTTTAATTGATAAAACATTTCAAGTGTCAATGATTTGCAACATCTTGTGCAGTCTTTCTTGAGCAACTTTCAAGATCCCACAACATAGAAACAGCGTCAACTGGCTGTTCTCATGAATTCTCTCCTTCAGTTCTACACTGCATATTCAGATCACCAAAGAACTGCTGCCAATACTGAAATTTGACAGAACAAAAAATAAAAGACTAGCTGGTTGTTTGGACCTACAGTCCGGCAGATTAAAACTATAATTTTTTTGCATAAAAGAAAATTTGGGTGACGCTATTTACCTTAGATTTTCTGACCAGAAGCAATTGTCCGAATTGGAACTGATAAGGATATAATTCTCAACAAAGAAAAACTGGGGTTTGACTAAAAACTAGAAGCAATACTGTAGCATGTTCGGATGAATGAAACATTCCACGGTCGCAGAAAATAGTAGATTCACAAATTTCACCTAAGGATTGTTCCTTCAAGAGATACATCATGCACGCGGGATTAGGCTCTCCAGCAACAGAAATTTGTCAAACAAAAAGAATAATTAGACGAACAGGCTCAACACTGTAGAAGTCAAGTCTTGGGTCAACAGCTTCGTTTTTTTATGTTAGTAGTGGAAGCAACTCAGTAAGCTCACAGCAGGTAAAACGTATATCCACAGCAGCAAAAAAGTCAAACAATTAAATTCCCAAGATCAAATTATCGTACTAAACATTGAATTTCTCAAACAAGCACAAGTAATTTGAGAGGGTAATCCTTTCTGCAACAGGAACACGCATAGGAGATAGAAAACTCGTATTGATAATTACCTGTAGAAGAGATGCATGCCTGAGGAACGGAGATTGCTCTACATGATTTGATGGGATATATGAAGATTGAAGTGATTTTAGCAGCTGGTTCTGCAGACCCAGAGCCAAAGATAGAGCTCAAGATAGAGGAAGCCATCTCTCCTGCTCGCGTTCTTCTTCGTCAGTCGCTCTTTCTAGCTACTGGAAACAAGAATACCCGCAGCTACGCCCACGAGATCCTCGCCCCGAATGACCATCGAAATTTATAGGAGTAGGTTCTGCTGGTTGAAGGGTCGTTCTTTTTTTTTGACAATGAGGACAAGCGTTCACATGGACGCGTGGGGGAGCGATGTTTTGTTTGTTTGTTTGTTTTGTTGATTACATAAAAACCAATGCAACCAAATGTCCAACAAAGACGAAAAGTATATCCCGATGACTTGGCTCTTCCACTTTTGGAATTTTTTTTCAACGTCATAATGAAAAGATTGTTAAAGTGCTGCCACGTTCAGGGGCTTTAAGATGACGCAGCAATCACTGATGAACCTTGGTTTCTCCTCAAACAGGTCCTATAAGAAGAGATAAATGGCAAGCAAGAGTTCTGCTATCACTTGCCCTCTTCGAACAGTGAGGTGAAAGTAACTTAAACAATCAAATTATCTAATATCCCAGCAAATAGATGCTGTAACAGAGTGGATATAAGAACAGAAACATGAAATTAGAGGACAAAAGGGTCGCTGAAATGTCATCTATCACCTGAAGAAAGAGAAAAAAACAAAAATATATGAAATACAACATCAATCCCCTTTTGTGTTGGGATCCTTAACAGAGGACCTGGATCTCAGCTGCGGGGGATAAATAGCTGATCGTAATAGCACGTAGCCTCAAAAGGGTTTCTTCTCATACATAAGTAGGTTATGAATGCCACCCTCAACCTGTGCAGCTCCTGTTCGTACCTGTAAAACATAAAGATGGAGAACACATGAATGCACAGAAAAACGTTTTCAGAAGCAGATCCACAACCCAAAGCATAGGCAACTCAAACGTATAGAAAATAATTTACAATCTTCATTAAAATTTGCTGTCAAGTATATGGAAGTGGCATCAGCCGTTCTATCCTAAGGATCATTTGATTTACTGGATCAGAGGATGATGAAGTAATTCACATCATTTGATTTCGTGAGTTGTTCTAGACTGAAAACTTCTCCCTTGTCATCAGTCACCAAGGATGAGCACCAAACTGAAAATGAAAGGAATTAAGCTTAAACAACTATATGATAAGTACAGTTTTTGAGTTCACGTTGGGAGAATTTATGATGGTGTATCTGGAATTCAGAAGAATAATCTTTTAAACGTAAATGGTTAATGTGCAAGATAATAGTCTAGACTTACGACTAGGTAGTGTGACAAAACACTTGAAATGAGAGAGTGCTAGAGAAGAAAATAAAAATCATACTCACAAGAATGGCAAAATCCTATTGGCATTGGTGGTAAGAGATGAAAGCTTACTTCTAGTCTTAGAACTTCAGATCTTAAAAGATCATGTGCAGTCTGCAATGTAGATGCACCAAGATCCTGGAATCCCTGTTTGACAGCTTGCATGGTGTAGGGTATGAACTTCAAAACTGAGCCTTTATCGGCTACAGCCCCAACGACCCCCTGAGCAACCTTTAACTTAGATTTATCCCCTAAATATCGAGCATCACTCCCTTTAGTCATGGCTTCGAGGGAGCCCATGCCTCTGTACTTTTTCACCTTGCGGTCACCCTGGCAAAGCAAGAGTTACAAAGATCAAGATATAAAATGGGTGAAGGATATAAAATAATCTAAAGAAATTACAGGAATTATATCCCAAAAATCACTTATACAGAAAACAGAGACAATCGGGTTCAAGACAGCAGCAAAAGAGAAAAACAACCGATTAGATTAGTAAAATTCATAGAAGAGTGAAAAAATCTATGTAAATAAAAACCATAGTATTGACATTGATGATGATCACAACCAGGTGGTCGGACTCAACTTGATGAGCATTATGAAGACCATATTAATGATAAAAGCTTTATGAGCATTATGTTTTTTTTTTTCCTCAAAAAAAAAAAAAAAAAACAAAAACAAATCTAAAGCACATGTCATAGAAAATAGCTAGTAAGACCTGAGGACATCTGATGTAACTAATGAATTCTACCCCAACGAAGTTCCACAGAGAAATGCTTCCCAAAAAAAAAAAAAAAGAAAAAGAAAAGATAAACTGTGAACACGACAATGGATGAGCCAAAAAAGTTTCACATATGTACATCACAAAACAACAAACTGGAACCAATGCCTCGAAGTAGGGATCTGAATCTCTGAGATGAACAAAGAGTAAATAATGGTTGAAGAGAAAACACAAAAGCACACGTATCTTCTAATATTTCTCTTAACACTAACTGAAAATTCCTCATATTCAAGAGCAAATTAATACACTAATCACCAAATAATACATGACTTCACATTTCAGCAAACATACCTGATACATATAAACCCCAGGAGCCTCATGACTACCAGCTAAGAAACTCCCCATCATCACAGCAGATGCGCCTAACACCAGAGATTTAACAATATGTCCAGAATTTGCAATTCCACCATCGGCAATCACCGGCACGCCATGTTGATCCGCAACAGAAGCAACCTTGTAAACTGCTGTGGCCTGAACGTTTCAGAACATTTTAATAGTTGTACGTTACATACAAGTGGCATAGCGATAAAAGTAGATCTTCATCAGTAGAGAAGCTTCCACCGAAAACTTCAACCAAGTATTATTTTTTAAGTAATACAAAAGTATCCAAGCAAGTGCAGGGCTTTAAAATGGAAAAACCATCAATCCCTTTATTTAAAAAACGAACTATTTAAACCAAGTAAAAAAGTGATAAATAGATACTCAAATTGAACAACAAAATCAACAAATCCATATCCACACAAATCAAATTTATCAGGCAACTACCAAAACACTTTAAAAAGTGCAGGGAAATAATACCTGTCCTCTGCCTACAGCACAAACCTCCTGTGTTGTACAAATAGATCCAGAACCCATCCCTACTCTCAACCCATCAACACCTGCTTTAATCAGATTCTCTGCCTGATAAGCTGTTACCACATTACCTCCAATCACATCTAATTTAGGGTATGTCCTCTTCATATACTTAATCATGTCTATCTGATAAATAGAATTCCCCTGTGAACTATCCAGTATCACAACATTCACCCCCTCCTTCAACAAATGTTCCAACCGTTCCTTATCCTGCTCCCTAGTGCCCATGGAAGCCCCCACCATGAACTTCCCATCTGCCCCCACAGTTGGGATTCCAAATTTAGGAAATGCCCTAATCCTCTCCACATCTTCTTGAGAAGCAATATCAACAACCTCTTCACCAGCAGAAATTAATGCAATAAATTCCACATTTTTCTCAGCCAAAGCCACAGCAACATGCTCAAAATCATAATTTGAAGGCAGAGAGCAGGGAATTGCTTTCATATATGATGACACTGATGAATCCTTGTCAGACAATGCTTCCCATTGAGATTTTGAGATAAACCCAAGAAGTTTTGATTTGGAGGTACCAGTGGAGGTGACAAGAATGTAGGGAGAAGAGTTGAATTCAGAGATGGAACTGACTGAATCAGAGGGAGTCTTAAAAGTGAGATCGGATACAAATGGAATGCGTCGGGACTTGGCAGACTTGATGACTGCTGCTTGTTCAGCTGCAGTGTTGTTGTAGTGGACAATCCCAATACCCCCTAGGGAGGCCATGCTGACAGCCATTGCAGATTCTGTCACAGTGTCCATAGGGGAAGACACTATTGGTATAGAGAGGTTGATATTTTTGGTCAGCTTAGTGGAGAGATTCACAGCATCAGTTGGGAAATCTATGTAGTGAGGGAGGAAGATAACATCATCATAGGTGTAGGAGTAGCCTTGATTAAAGAGTTGGTTCGCTGGGAACCCATCGTCAATAGAAACATGAGACATGGCACTAAAGGCAAAGTTTGACTAGGCTTTCTGTAAAGATTTCAATAGAGACTGCTAGTGAAGGAGAACCTGCAACCAGTAAAACTTCAGATGAGATCTATTTAAGATCAATAAGCACGTGTCAACTAGAAAATACACAAAATAAACAGTTACCTGTTAAAAAATATAAGAAATAAAGGAAACAAACAGGAAATGTATATCAAATATGTGTAAATACAAAGGGATTGTTCATTACACAGGAAGAGAAAAATAATTCTGAAGATCACTCTCATGAAGAAATTATAGCCCCCTAAACAATTTTTCACAAATTTGTCAACCAACCATTTTCCTCTGTAAGTATAACAGGATCTGAGTTTGATAATCCATCCAAGAAAGGAAGTCTGCAAACTATCTTGTCATTCTCACCAATAAACTTTGCCCTCAAATTGCAAAAATGACTAAATAAGCGAATAACTTTTCCTTTCACTATGTGAACTTCTTTATCATTTAAAAAAGAAGAAGAAATGCTGGATGAAAAATAAATAGAGAATATCAATCTATGAGAGGGAAAAAAAGAACTGATGAAAAGCCTCCATATAAATTAAAAAATTTAAAGCACCAAGCAAACAAACAACAAAATGAATCAAGGCAATGAAAACAAAAGAACTTAGTCCTTAGCTTACTTGGTTTTCAGCAATCACGACTGTACACTGTCTAAAAACCATTGTAAAGAAAAAAAACACAGTATTAGCATGCCAATTAGTAAAAGAGTAAAGACAATCTCATATGTTCTGATAAATGCTCAACACTACACAGAAAATACGTGACAAAGAGAAAGAAATTTCTCTGTTTTGAAATATCCTCACTAAAACGTCTTTCCATTGTATTCTCAAAACATATAAACGAAGCCTTTCATTTTCTTTTAAATAATGTATGATTTTACAGCCAAATGGCTCTCTAACAATGCAGATTAACCCTTCGACACATAGATGTTTCACTTGTTTAACCCATTAACTCATAAGGTTTCTTTCTCTCAACACATGGCTCTTCAACCAGTAGAACACTTTACCCAGTACTCACTACTGCGAGGCTCAAAGATTTTCGAATAGGAATTCAGAAAAAAATAAATACAACAGGAAACACGAGGAAACAGACTCACTTCAGATTAAGCCTCAATGTTTTCTAGTTTCGGGTGTAAAGGAACTTTCATTGACTGTATAACTCATTAGTTTTGCATCAAATATGCTGGTATAGTAAAAACTATCAAGCATCACTCTTTAGGTCGAAAATCACACTGTTTTAGTCAAGAAGGAAGTAGGAATGCCAGTTAATGAAAACAAGAAACCTGGAAACAAGAGATATAGGCAGTCAACGAGAAGAAGGAAACCAAAAACGAGCTTCAACTTGAGCAGGACTGATTTGTGTGAACAGAGGACAAAGAACAGAAACAGAAAAAAAACTTTACAAACACCATGCATTTACAGTAAACCTACGAGCTTTACCCATTCAACCAAGGAAAGAGTCGAAGAGAAATTTTTTAGGATAAGTAAACAATCCTAGCTAGATATCAGAGAGCAGTGGAAAAGACCGCACAATGAAGTAAACAAGCAGTCCCCAATACCTAAATAGCTCAGAGAAAAGATTCCCACAAGCATGATAAAAAAAAAAAAAAAACTATTACTTCCCAAAACGATTAAGAAAAATGTCCAGTGCGACTGAGAGATCGAAAAGACGACGGTTTAAAAGAGGGGCTTACCAATCGCCTGCGGCGACAGGGAAAAATCTCACGACGGCAGAAACATAGAACATCTCTGCGGGAGCGTAACAAACGAGGACGCGAAGGTCGGGATGATCGGAGAAGATAAGTCTTATCCGTTAGATCATCTACCAAGGTGATCCTACGAGTTGAAATAAATTATTGGCGGAAAGGTGAGGAGAACTGGGGGAACAGACGTTGTGCCAAATTCGGACACGTGTTTATATTATGAACGGCGGCGGGTGTAGTTCGAAGAGAGTTCGATAAACCTAACACGTTACTGCTTTGAAATCAATGATGACGCTCTCCCCACGCTTTATGTCAAAGCTTGTTATAAAAGTTTTTTTTCTTAAGAGAGCAAAGGGAGCTCCCGAACTCGATCAAGAACCTTCACCCAACGTCAAGTTTTACGGATGTACGATTTGTCAAATCAAATCTGCCATAGTCTGCTACTAGAACTTGCAGCCATGCATACTGTGTTCTTTAGATAGAGAAGAATTTCTTGGCTTCACGATTCAATATATATATACAGAAATTAGCACAACTTGAGAGTTCTCGAGCATAACAGGAAAGAAGGTGGGCTGAACTTGTTTTCAAAGCTTCCACATTTATTGACTTCGCAGTCTCCTCTCAACAAGAAGCAGACCTTGTGAGGAAAGATGGACCAATCCATATCCCCCGGATTTTGGGATTTCCAGGACAAAGAATGCCAAATTGGTTTAGATCTCTGTCTTTGGTTGCTTTCATTGCAGTTGTTAAGAGTCTCTTGAGGTGAAAGTAGTCAACCGGGTAAAACAAGCTCTACGGAAGAGGAAGGGAGAAAAAGGCTGGACCTCGGGCTAGAGAAGCAAGAAGACAAACAAAAACAAAACGAGTACTGGTTTTGGATACCCTATTGGAACACTTGAAGGGCTGATTCCAAAGCAAAGTGAATTCATTGGAACTCTTGAAGTTCCATGATAAGAAATCCAGTTCTTGAGTAGAACTCAAGCAAAATATAAAGTAAAATCGCCCCTCAAACTTTATCTTCCTCCATTCTCAAGGCAGCACATATGCCCACCCAGTAACTCAGATTAATCAAATTTAAGCCCAAAAAGGCCGTATCAGTTGTCTCTCTTTCAGTACGTACCCTCGAGCAGTTACAGAAGAAAACTGGGATGAACAAAGAATCAATCTTTAAGGCTCAAACTGCCACTGCTAATCCAACTTTATTGCCGGCCTCCATGGCGCTTTTTCTCTTTTCTGTACATTCCTACATTGCCGGCAGAAGTTATATTTATCCCCAGAACTGGCTTCTGGGTTTGAGTTTGATTCATCTTCTTCCAGTGTTGAGAAGGACAGAACTGTAGAAGAAGAACCAACACCTACATGCCATGAAGCTCTGTTTCGTAGTTCTCTATGCTTATGTTGCTTCTACTCTTCTCCTGCAATGTGGTAAGCTTTTGAATCTTCCTCCTTGTTGTTCATGTCTCTCCGTTTTCTGAAATGGCGTTGCCTGATTGCCTGATTTTGGTGTTGCAGACGCAAGAAACGCCAGACACTTCAAGGCATCATCTCACACGCGGCGAGGCTTCACAGTAGTCGAAGATTCTGCCTACAAGATTCTCCGGCCGTTAAAACGCTTGGGAGTTGATCCGGTCGTCGAGCAATCGGCAGCCGCAGATTCTCCATTCTCGTTGCCTCCGTTGGATGATTCTTACGGTTACGAGGCCCCACTTGTTATGCCGAAAAATGGCCCTCCCTTTTGTGTTAATCCCCCATCTGTACCGACCCTGACTCCACCGCCTACGTCCCCACCTACGTCTTTCCTCTTCCCTGGACCGCCCCCACCACCTTCAGAACTCTCATCTCCGGTCCCACCGATTTACTTTCCGAGCCCACCGGGACTACCCAATCCACCGGAGTACGTCCCAAGCCCGCCTGGTTACTCGCCCAGTCCTCCTGTCGAATATATGCCCACACCACCTTCTCTGGGTGCTAGCCCACCTGAAGGATATGCGCCCACGCCGCCTTCAGTTGGTGCTAGCCCACCTGAAGGGTATGCGCCCACCCCTCCAGAAGGCTATGTACCTGGCCCACCTGAAGGCTACGTGCCAGGCCCACCGCCTGAAGGCTACGTACCTGGCCCACCTGAAGGCTACGTGCCAGGCCCACCACCTGAAGGCTACGTGCCTGGCCCACCAGAAGGCTACGAACCGACCCCGCCAGAGTTTGTGCCAGGTCCACCGTACTTCCTGCCTCCGGTGGTGTTTCCCCCACCCGCAAAGCCGCCGCCATACTCTGGCCCAGGGATCACTCTGTGGTGCGTCGCGAAGCCAACGGTACCGGACCCGATCGTCCAGGAAGCAATGAACTATGCTTGCGGGTCTGGTGCGGACTGTCACTCGATTCAACCGGAAGGCACTTGTTACCAGCCGGACACACTGCTCTCCCATGCCTCCTTCGCCTTCAACAGCTACTGGCAGAGAACCAAAGCCAACGGCGGGACTTGTGATTTCGGCGGCACCGCCATGCTGATCACTCAAGACCCAAGTAAGAAATCCCCTATTTCAAAATGGGTTTTCCTGTTTCATCTCAAATTTTCTCTCACGTCTCGTCCGTGTTCTGTTACAGGCTTTGACGGGTGTCGTTTCATTTACTACTAATCAGCCAGTAGCAGCTGCTTTGGAAGCCATTATCGTTTTATGAGGGAGAATTGATCGACACAGAGAATCGGTTTTGTTATATATGATACCGAAGCTGGATAACGTAGTGTTTATACCTGCAGCTTTAGGATTTAATGACTGTATAGCAGTCTTGATAGAGTTTAGACATAAAACAACTACATTCCTTGGTCTTTGATTCATAAACCTCTCTCTCTGCAGACTGCATGCTGAGATGTATTATGCTGCATTGCAGCCGCCGTTTTTGAATAATTATCAATAAAGTTTTATACATTTTTACAGATGAAGATAAATCAGAAATTGGTTCATCTTTCCAGTGAATCAGGATTAAAGGTGCTGGTGTTCTTGGATTCTAATACTTCGGAGCTATAAGATGCTCTTTTTTTTTTTTTTTTCTCATTTCGGTGGTTTCGAAGATCACATGTATCTCTCCCCCAGTTTAAAATATTATTTTGAACTTTTTTTCTTCTAAAAGCATGTTCTTCCTGTACTGGATTGCACGTCATACTCGGAATGTGTTCCCGTATGAGAGAAAAACAAACAAAAGTTTCCCTCCAAAATAAAGTCGTCGTCTTCTCTTTGGTTTTTCTGCAAATGGGTCTAATGAAACAATAAAGAAAGGCACCGGAAAGAGGCAAAAGTCTCGTCTAATTCCCTCAATCCGAAATCTGAAGCTGCAGGCTGCGGCATTAATGGCGCATGTACTCCATGCATGCAGTATTTTACTGATTATTTTAAAATTGGTGGAGAGAAACAGTGCCTTACCTGTAAAGAAATCTGACCCAGCAAAGAAAAGGCAGTAGGCCGCCATTATTTCTTTTCTTCATGTGACTCTCTCAATAATTGAATAGGACCAAGATTCTTTCTGTAAAAGAGTGATCAACAGTTTGGATTTGGATGCTACTTTTTCTACAGTATCACCATTATCATCCCATAAACGGCCATCCCCTTTTCCATCTTTTCTTCAGCTGTTTCATGGAAGCTCACTTAAAGTCCTTATTCAACATAACAATCAAATAAACCAAATTGGGGTGAAGAAAAATTCAGGAGTGGGAAACTTTCAATGGGTGAGAGTAACATCGTGGAAGGAATAATTACTGAATTTACCTCAAGATCTTGAGGTGTCCAAAGATTACTGCATTTTATCCTCCACAAATTCTTTTCTGGATTCGTAGTAGTCAATCGTTCACCCAACTCTGATAGTTGACTGATGTGAAAGTCCAGAACTCAAATTGAGGATAATTTTAAGAAATGCAGCAGCTTCTCTGTCACTAAACCTAATTCATAACTACAGTAGTTAGAAGTGAAGGTGAGAACTTCCCATGACAGTAATGTAAACATTCTGTAACATGATTAAAATAAAATAAAAAACCACTTATATCGACAGAATTGTTCTACCAATAGTTCTAAATAGTTCTAAATAGTAATGAAAGATGAGGTATTCTCTGTCCACACATTTCTTGTAGATCTGCATAGGAGCACTAAAATGTCTTCATTCACTAGTGGACATGGTAAGTATCTGTCTCCTCTTGTTCATTCTTTTTCTTAGTGGCATCAGCTACCAATGTACATTCTTTGCCGACAAGGGCGGATTTATGACGAAGATTTGGCGTCGTCTCCGGCAACGTCTCCGCCATCTCAGTCATGATCCATCCCTCGTCTGTTTTCTCTTAAAGTGACTGAAAAAATCTCTGTGGAGTCCCACTTGCAAAGGGGAGAAATTCAGACTAGGAGCTTTGAATTTGGCAGCATGGTCACGGGTTGCACAGCCACTACCACTACAAGTTAAATGACAAACCGCGTCTATGCATCCTGGAGACAGATCTTCCTAATTAGAAAACTACTGCTCTGCTACACTCCAAGAGAGTGAGATTGCCAAGGACAAGCTGAAGAGCTATTAGGCCCTTATTTTGTGGGTCTCAAATCAATGCACCAATGGAGAGTTAGCCAGGGCCAGTAAGACGCTGTGTAGATGGATTTAATCAGTTAATGTGGGATTTGGTGAAGGTTTCTGCACAGATCAAAGTGTTTGATGTTGTTTCACAATTGGAACGACTGTTGGGTATGCCTGCCTTTATGAGTAGAACTGTAGCCAATGATCACATGTGAGTGATGGGGCCAAAAGCAGGAAAAATCAAGTCCAGAAAGGGTACCCGGCAAAAGGATGCCCTTGGGATGAGAGTGATAAGAGTGATCAGTCCCTCAGATTCCCTCCGAAATCTATATAAGGTACCCATATGGGAGCTTTCAGTCACTGGTAAGAGAAAGCATTGGAGCTCTCTTCGGTAGCTCGAGAGAATGGGAAGACTTGTTCTGGCTGCCCTCTTGCTCCTCAGTCTCAATCTTGGAGCTCTTGCTTGTCAATACTGTCCATACCCATCTCCCCCAGAGCGCGTCAAGCCTCCAGTAGTACTGCCGCCAAAACACCCTCCTACCCATGGCAAGCCACACCCTCCTCCTACCCATGGCAAGCCACACCCTCCTCCTACCCATGTCAAGCCACACCCTCCTACCCATGGCAAGCCACACCCTCCTCCTACCCATGTCAAGCCACACCCTCCTACCCATGTCAAGCCATACCCTCCTCCAAAGCAGAAACCATCACACCACCACAAGCATCCGGTTGAAAAGCCATGCCCACCTCCCCCCACAAAGACACTGCCCAAGCCTCCCTCACCTAGTCCAGTATACCCTTCCCCGCCAAAGGGTAGCCCTCCAGTAGTGGTTCCTTCTCCACCCAAGAGGAGTCCTCCGGTGGTGGTTCCTTCTCCACCCAAGAGGACTCCTCCATGGGTTGTTCCTTCTCCACCCAAGAGGAGTCCTCCGGTGGTGGTTCCTTCTCCACCCAAGAGGACTCCTCCCAAGGGGAGTACTCCATGGGTTGTTCCTTCTCCACCCTTCGTTCCTTCTCCGGTTTACAACCCTCCTCCCGTGGTGGTTCCTTCTCCACCCAAGAGAACTCCTCCCAAGGGGAGTCCTCCATGGGTTGTTCCTTCTCCACCCTTCGTTCCTTCTCCGGTTTACAACCCTCCTCCCGTGGTGGTTCCTTCTCCACCCAAGAGGAGTTCTCCACCCAAGAGGACTCCTCCCAAGGGGAGTCCTCCACGGGTTGTTCCTTCTCCACCCTTCGTTCCTTCTCCGGTTTACAACCCTCCTCCCGTGGTGGTTCCTTCTCCACCCTTCGTTCCTTCTCCGGTTTACAACGTTCCTCCTCCTCCTTCTCCACCCCCTCCTCCTCCACCTTACAACGTTCCTCCTCCTCCTTCTCCACCTCCTCCTCCTCCACCTTACAACGTTCCTCCTCCTCCTTCTCCACCTCCTCCTCCTCCACCTTACAACGTTCCTCCTCCTCCCCCTGACAACGTTCCTCGTCCTTCTCGACCCCCTCCTCCTCCTCCTACTAATGTACCATGCCCACCTCCACCACGGAAACAGGAGACATGCCCCATTGATACTCTCAAGCTCGGAGCCTGCGTGGACCTTTTGGGAGGTCTTGTGCATATTGGAATCGGGAGCAGCGCTAAGGACACTTGCTGCCCACTGCTGAACGGCCTCGTCGACCTGGATGCTGCTGTCTGCCTCTGCACCACCATTAAGGCCAAGCTTCTGAACATTAATCTCATCCTCCCTGTCGCGCTCGAAGTCCTGATCGACTGTGGGAAGACGCCGCCATCCGGGTTCCAGTGTGCTTGAGAGCGCGTCGTACATGGAGCGGCTGCGCTATGAAACACCTAGTTGAGAGTATATGACTGGCCTCATGGAATGGAGTTTTTTTTTTTTTTTTAATGTCGTGAGAAAAAAAAAATGTTTTCTTTTGTTATATGTATCTTCATGGCGACTTTCAGAAAGAAAAATAACGGTAGAAATTCCGAAGGAAAAATCCTCAGCTTCCCAAATGAATGAAGACCCAGACCGAGCTTAGATTAGCAGAAAAGCAGACGCGATTCTCTATCATCTTAATATTCTTTAATTTACTATGTAATTAAAAACCTAGACGTTCCGGATGTCGGTAGCATGATGACACATTTTCTGTACGACACTCTTGTTTCTGCTTTCTTTGTCAATGCCATCGTCTATCAGAGTCTATCAGAGTCCATAAAGTGACAAGAGAGGTGCACGTACAGAGACATCGTTTTGATATTTCCAGGGTTGATGTTGATTCGCTGAAAAGCTCGTGGGGGCTTGAAGAAAAGCGACTGTAAATCATTTCTCCGTGTGAAGACCCACACAACCATTGTTCTGCAGATAGGAGCACGAGAACGTGAACGTCCATTGGGTGATTCATACGGTAAAAAAAGATTCTCAACTTGGGCAGAGGTCCCTTTCGGTTGTTGATATCGGGAAGAAGATGAATGGATGAAAAACAATTGAAGACAGACTCAGCTTCTTAATATGTCAAAATTTCCAATAAAAGCTGAAAGGAAAGAAGGGAAGTAATGAGGAAGAGGGAGGGAAAAGCTGCTTACAGACTGTTCATAGTCGTCCGGCCTTCTCCTTTCCGAGTTTCTGTTCTTTTCTACTGAAGCACATACTGGATTCGGGAAATGGGCGGGCTCCTGCAAGCTCCTGTTCAGAAATCCATATTGAGCCAGCAATTGACATTATGTCTGAGCAGAAGAGGCCGGCAAGGTTTTTTTTTCCCTAGAAAAGCTAGTTGGCTGATCCAATTAGATTATTGGATTATACTTCAGTAAGAACAAGTACATCTAGACAACACTTAAATATTATAATGTTTACCTTACCATTTACACACCTGGTTAGCCGTAAGTCTTGAATATATATATATATATATATACACCCTTTCTTTACCCATTCATCCCAAACTAACGGCATTCTAATAGAACCACCAAGCTTGAAATGGCCCTGAGACGAGGCGGCTGGTGACGATCATCTTTCCAATTCCGAAAGTGAGTCGTCGCTTCCCTTTGTTAAAGAAAGCGAAGACATACACTGATTTGTGACCTTACACCCACCACGGCAACTCTAGCTAGGAACAAACAGATACAACCAAGGCCACAGATTTCACCGACCAGAGAGACCTGCAACTTTTCATAGACGAGTTTCCCATCAACAATGTGTACACAATACGTACACGATGAGGAACCCATTGCCAGGGCTTGCAGACAGCATATTTTCCAAAATAGATGTGTAGTATATGAGTCACTAGAAAGCTTCGATAACAATAGAAACAGAAACAGAAAAAAATTGCTACAAAAGGATCTCTTTGGCTATCAAATAACTGATAGCATGTATTCCGCCTATTTCCAAAATATGAAGACCCCATGCTCTTTCATGCAATAGCTTGAAGTGCTCTCTCAAAGCTCTCTTCAGCCGCAGAGGTGCGCTTGACAAGCATGTGATCAGGATGAGACAACTTCAACTGGCTGTGGAAAAAGCAACACATCCATTGAATCAATCCAGAAGTATTTCATCAGAGCCTACTTGGCATCAGCAGCTTTTTTTCAATGCAAGGAAGCATCACATTTCAAAAGAAAAGGTGTTTTATAGAAAAAATGATGTCAAGCATACAAACGAAATAGTGGGTTCCTTTTAGTCTTTCGGACAGATTCTGTTGAAGGATCAAGGTTGAGACACTTTCATCATTTACCTGAGATAACGAGAAGAGGGTTTGCCAAGGTGAAGGCTGCACACGACTAGATTGGCAAGAGTTTCTGCATCCTTTGCATCCTGAATGAATTGAATATTCAGTTAGTCTTCTTCAAACAATCTTTTTCTTTTCTTTGCTACACAGTTCCTAAAACAATCTCAGAAGAGGATCCACTCAAAATGATGTAGTGGATTCCACATGTCATAATTTTCTTAGTACTGGAACTTGCCTTGTTCAGGGATTCAAGCAACAGTGACTCAGCTTCATCGAATCTTCCCATCTGCATGCAGCAAACAGCTTTGCCATTCAGGATCATCCCAGTTGTTTGATACTTCTCGGAGAAATCTTGGAAGATAAGATACGCCTCTTGTATCTTTGAACCTCCCTGAGATCAATGAAACAATAGAATTGACTGTTACCATCTTAACTTCAATTTTTTTCATTTTCTACAGTTTTCATACCCAAAATATCATAACTTCACTTACTACTGCCAAGTTTAGCCATGCATTTGCAAGCTGTGTGAGTGTGTGGTCTTCATCGATCTGTTGCATGATCTTCAGTTGTTTCTCTGCATAGTCTGACCTATGCATCTTAAGGTATATTTGCACATTCAAAGCATGTCTAAAAAGATTAAACAATTAGCTTCTGGCACAATATTAAAGTTGTTAGGCCATAGCACATATAACAAAAAATGGCACAATATTAGAACTGTAAATTCTATACACTTTTTTTTTTGTGTAATCAAATTTATATACACCTATAACATGCAATTTTATGCAACAATCATGACATAGTAACACTCTGCCTCCGACTAGCAAGTCCATTCTGTTGCTCTTGTGTTGTCCAACCCCGCATGTGAAGAGGCCTACATCCAGGAACTTTTTTTCCCACAGCTCCTTATGTCACAATGTTATTTTGAATAACATCATCAAAGCATGATTTCAAATATGCTTTTTCCTTCATCATGATCATATTAGGTCCCTTCTTAGGTCGACCTTTCTTTAAGTCTTTTCCAACTAATTCTATCCATGTCATTTACAGCTTTCCCCTATTTATTACTGACCTCTCACTATATCATTTCATTGATGAAAGCTAAAAAAGTTAGGCATCTAAAAAAAAAGTTCTATCACACCCACAAATTGCACTGTGCTGTCCAAATGTGCGAGACATCAGCAAGAGTGTCAGAATCACAAAAGCAGAGTACAATTTTAGCCAAATTCATACAGGTTTGTACAGTTTATGAATTGTGGTACTTTGAGAAGTTGAGATCAAGAATATATGCCTTAATGCCAACCAAAGAATTCAGGACACAAGATTTTGAGTTATCAAAATGTCACCCATGGAAATACATAACAAGTTACTGATAGAAAAAAATGCTGTAAGAAAATGAAGTGAAAAATGAATATTTTGGTAGAAAGCATGCGGTAAGAAAGTATTCTAAACATGCATATTTTGGAAGAGCATATGCAGTACAAAGAGTAATACGCATGTATAGTTTGGTCATTGTAGGTCACTGGTGCATGAACCTTACACCACATGGAAACTACTTTAACTAAAAGATCATATCACAAAAGAGAAACAAATAATAAGATAGCTAATAAAAGGATTCAGTAAAACAAGGTTGGACTCACAGTTCCAAAGTCCCTCCAGAGTTGGTGTGTTTGAGAGCTTCACCGTAATCCTGCTCATGCATGTATATGATACCAGCAATTAGTCGTAGAACAGGATTATTTGCAATTGCAGGATCATCCAACCACTCCTTGATGCTTGAGAGTGCAGCTTCCTGTTTTATACACACCAGAGTAAAGAAGTAAGATAAATGCTCCTGAAAGCAAGAATAAGCTTTACAATGAGAGCAGGACAACTGCTTAGAATAAACAGAACCTTCTATTCTATCTTTAATTATCAAAACATGGTTATCAGCAGTGGACATCTGGATAGGATTAACCTTTTTTTTTCTTCTAAATCAATGACAATAAGAATTCATTTAGAAGGCTCAAAAAATAACATAAAGGACAAAATGATATTCTATATGGTAGAACACAGAATAACAAATATACAACAAATACACAAGGGAAGCAAAATGTCGATAGTGAGTTGCTGGCAAAAGGTTCATTCCATTGCAAGGGAGTCACCCAAACTATTGGCACCCCAAGTTGTAAGCTGCCACAAGATGGTGTAAAACCTAGAGTGTCCTCAATCTCATCAAAGTCCATAAGAAATCCTCCAAAGGCGTTTTCTTTCCTAAGGCCCATGACTGAATCTCCCTTGACAATGAGAGGTGCTGAAAATCTGCCATAGTAAAGCCTTAAGCCCTGCAAGAGAGCCATAAGCTTAGACTATGGGCTCATACTATCCAAATGAGGCAAAGTAAACAAGGAGAGTGCTACCTCCTAAATTCATTTCGACTCCACCTCTCCCAGGTTTCCTTGGAGTTGTCATCAAAATTGAATTTAAACCATCCCTCTTAAGTAGGGCCCAAGCCACAAGATTCAAGAGATGCACAAGGTAAAAAATTGATTACTAATTCCTTCAAATGACGGCACTAGGAAGGTCACAAGTCTCTTGAAGTTTGTTGGCCCAAAAGAGGACATAATGAATAACCTTTTCATAACTCCTACAGTCTTTTACCTTTTTATTTCTAAAAAATTCACCGATTACGCTCGTTCCAAAAATTGAAAATAATGGCAAGAAAATAAGGTTCTAAAATGTGTTCCCAATCTTACTCCAGAAACAGTGGGAGAAAATAATGATTGCAGGGAGGGGGAAAGCAAATACAAGGACCAACTTTATTCTGATTGTGGACAAAACTTGTTTAGCAAGATGGTTGAGCAATGATTTGGTAACCATCTATGTTTTCCTTATTCTCTTTTCTGCAATGATTGAACAATAATCTTTGGTTCCTTTGTGAAAAAATGAAAAGAATTTTTGGAAACTTCAGTTGCTGCAATATCTTGAAGTCCTTGGAAAGAGCGCAATGGACAAATACTTGAAAACAAATAAAGAACTAGTGGTGTTGTCATTGAGGCAGTCATGCACTGTCTTCTAATCTATTCTGAGCCAGTAAATTCCATGGAACATCTCACTTGCCTAGCTCCCTTACCCAGAATAATTGGAAAAGAGTAATCTCCTTCTCCTCCATTCCACTTCCTACCCTCATTTCTTGGTCTCCTCCTTTTGGTCATCTTAAGCTAAATTTTGATAGTAGCTCTCGTAGCAGTCCAGGGTTGGCTGGTGGAGGTGGTGCTGTTAAAGAGTCTTCAGGTAACCCAACTTGTTTTTCTACTCCTTTTGGTTTGTGTGATTCCACAACGGCAAAACTAACAGCCCTTCTTTAGGGTCTTCCATTATACTCAACTAATTTCCCTGTGCCCCTTATAGTAGAAGGAGATTCCTTGGTTGTAATTAGTTGGGCTTCAATGGAGGAATCCCTCCAGGGAGATGTTAATTTCTTTTGATGAAATATTAACTTATCCAGCTCCATGTCTCTCTCTTGGTGTCACACTGCAAGAAATTCTAATGGACTGACTGATTCTTTGGCCAAAGAGGGTGCTTGTAGGCAACATCTTGTTGTTACTAGTACCTTTCCCATTTGATTGTATTTCTGATTTTGCTTTCTTTTTGCTTGCTGCTTATTTCCTCTTCTTTTGATGTAATTTCTCCTTTTTTGGACCTTCTTTAATGAAATTTCATTTCTCATTGTTTTTTCAAAAAAAAACTGTTTAGCAAGGGGAACAGTGTATGAAGAGATAGTTTACTGATTCAGGATGAACAACACAGAATTTACAGCTTTGGTCCTCAAGAATTTCCCCCCTCTTTTGCAGCTTAGTAGAGAGAATTTTATCTTTCAAGGCACACCTCAGCAAATGAATCTTTTGGCACCCACAATAGGATCATCACATGGTTATAGCCATATATGTAAGACAATTGGGAAGCCACAAATAAGATCCTAATGGGTCGCACTTTCAAATCATTGTGCCAACTCCCCAACCATGACGGTAATTGTCATCAAGGATGGAAAGAAGCCTCACAGCTTTCAAACATTTCTTCATCCAATATTCTCCCACAAAAAAAACCAATATTAATATTGGTGTATGAGTTTTTAACAGAAATGGCTTGGTCCAATGCCACTCTATAAATGAGTGGAAAAGTAGTCGCCAAATTCACATTCCCTATCCATGTGTCATGCCAAAATGAAGCTACGTCTCCACTTCTGACAAGTATTCTAGATCACTCATCAAAGTGATTCCAAAGCTGCAAATGTATTTCCATAGGTCCGACACAAAATTTGGGGGACAAGCAGGTAGAAATCACATGTTATATTCAAATCTATAATTCCATAAACCCTGTCATTTCTTTTTTATTTTTCTAAAGAATGAAGAAAACTTCAAAATTCATAACCGTTATTATGCTTGTGACAACTCTGAAGATTGTTTTACCTTCAGGCCCTGTCCATGAACAAGGCGACTCAGTTATGAGTAATAGTAGGATGAAGAAAAGCTCCCCCCATCCATGGTGGTTTTGTTATATCTTTGATGAAATCAATGTATGATGTTCACCTCTAGTTGTATCGTCGCTGGTTGGACTCTCCTTCCCAATTGTAGCTTAAGCTGTTTTTTCTGTATTTGTTCTAAGCTTTCTGAGTAATAAACGCCTTCCACTATTTTAAAAAAAAAAAAGATCCTTCAATTTTTGGGGTAATAGAGCACATATTACCATGAAAAGGCTTCACAAACAAAGTCAGCTAGAAGCCTAGAACATTTGAAAATATTATACATGCTCTTTGTCCAGTCAACTGAGATGGGACAATGATCCACTTGGTTTCCTTACTTCTGTCTAAAGCTTCTGAATACATTTGCTTTAAGAAATACATTTACGAGAGTTCCTAAAACGGTAAATCTCTCCTTCAGGCTAAGAAGTGTTCATCTCTTGTTTGCCAGTGATTCCAACCCATCACAGATGAGTCATCCCCAAATAGTGCTCTTATCATTCCTATTATTGAACATTGTTTTCAAATCAATAACACTACTATGTCTAACATGTCTCATGACAAAAGTAGACTTCTACTTACTACGTGCGTCTCAGATGAATACTTTCACACTGTCCTCTCATTCTTTTGCTGACTAATTCTGCTCACTCAATGCTAGATTATCCTTCTTCAAGTCCCAACACACCAATCATCACTTCCATCCAAACTACTTCCCTTTTTCCTCAATTTTTTTGTTAATCACTTAATAGTCAAGCCATACTTAGAGGTTTACCACTTTCTCTGAAAAAGGCTGATACCATCTCAAATGACTCTCTGATGGCCTATAAATATTAAAAAACCCAACAACCGCATAATATGCAAGACACCCTAGCTAAACATGCGTATGTAATTATTTGTTGAGGCCTTGTTCTTGTTGTTGACTATATATGCATGCAGAATACCCATACCTTGATGAGACGAACCAAAACATTACACTAGAAAAAAACCCCATGTGGCCATTGAGACAAAGGCCCAATCCACAATTATTCCAGTGAGAAAGCAAACCCATTCATCAGGTTACTAGAAATTTTGAAATCTGACCATCGTTAAACACCCAATCAAGCTTCATAGTCATCCACTTGCTCAAATTTGAACCAACCCATCACCTCATTGGAGATCACAGATCGTACTAATAATGTGCACTAGAATCCCAAACCACAACACCAATGGGTGTTATTAAAAAGGGGGTGAGGCTGTGCACATAACAAATTCAGGAGATCTGATTCTCTTGTGTAAAAACATTTAACCAAAATAGTATAAGCTAGAAGATTAGCAAGTGCAAAACAACCAGAAATAAATGCAATATAACCGGTCACCTATTTCAAGGATCCATCATGGTCCTAAGATCGGATCCACAACATATCAATCCCTCCTTATTAAGCAAATTGACTATTCACAGCAACTTCAATAACTCAATTACTTAAAGGAGGAGGGTAAATGGGATCAGCCAATCTAACCGCAGTCAGATAATCTTACAAAAAATACTCTCGATTAAGTGCACGTCAAAGCTAATTCAGTTCCAACTTCAACAAAGCATATCAGTTTTAGGTTACGCACTCCAGATCCAACTAACTAGCACCTTTTTTTCCGACACGCATTTCAGACAATCCATTTGAATTACACCCAATCATTAAGATATCAAATAAAATCGATCAACAGAAACTGGAAAAAAACACACCTTGTTATCCGGGCCAGAGAGATAAATCGCGAGTAACTTGACCGCCTGAAGAGGCGTCGGTGCTGACGAATCTACCTCGTTAATCACAAGCTATACCAAAATCAAGTACTAAAATCAGAAATTCTCTTCTCTATCCCAAATCCCTTGGATGAGAAACACTAAAAAAATGAATAACCTGATAAGATCCAAGGGCAATGTAAGATCTGTAAACGAGAGTATCCCTTTCAATGGTTTCTTCCTCGGAGAGATTGGCAACATCGCTGTTGTTGATGGCAGCCTGATACGCCCCCAGGTAGAAATAGTTGCGGAGGTTGAAGAGGTGATCCGGAGCAGACATGGTTAATGGCGAGTGAGAGAGACGGAGCTTGGGATTTTGGTCTCGAATCTGCAAGAGAGCTCTGTAATAATGGAGGAAATCAGCAAGCTTCTGTTAGTAAAAAAAAGGGTCCGCCACTGGACTGCTGAAGCCCGTTTGATGGCTGGGCCTTCCTGTCATCTGGCCCGTTCATCTGTCATCTCTTGGTCCGGTAACTAAATACAAATCTCGAAACAAACAACCCGAACCAAGCCCGGTTCCAGATGGATTCTCTTGGTTAATTGCTTAGACACCCTTAATTCCTTGAAATATGACTGAAATCCTTAAAGATTCACAAGGTTTAGTATATTTCATAATGATCACCAGATTTACTCAAATTAATTTTATAAAATGAGAATATTTAGTTTTGGAAATAAATAAACTAAAAAGTAAGGGAGAAGACAGGAGTATAATATAATTATCATATTTTAAAAAGGTAATTGTAATTAAAGAAACTCTGTAGATAAGAACGTTATTTCAGAATGTTTAGGGGGGTTAGTGTAAATAACGTACTTCTCCTTCTTCTGCCGCAAGGAAAAGCTCGTCCGGTTTTCCCTAAAAACCAGTCGAACTATTCAGATTGGAGGCATTCTCAGAGATCGAACTTTGAGATAGGAAGACTCTTTGGATTGGTAAATCCATCCAGTACCATTTCTCTCCCATTAGGAAGATTTACTCTTGCAAGGTATTATTCATCTTGATCCATTTGTTCTGTTTTTTAGGTACGTGTCTATTAATCCTCTATCCTTGCAGCAAATCTGTTTTCTTGTTTTAAATCTTGACTTAAGAGCCTATGATGCTTGAAGATCATGAACTATAGAGTAGTATGTAATTGAAATTGAACGATTTCGGTCGAAAAGAAATGAAAATAGGCAATACTTGATATTTCCTTTTTCGTTGTCTTTGGCTGTTGTTGTAGGTGCTATTCGATGCCATATGTACGAATTTATCTGACGGTTAACTCTGCTATCATTATACTAAGTTAAAACGTATTCTAGCCATGACATCCTGAAGTTTCTCATGTTAAATGCTGTAGTGTTGACCTAATTTTTAAGGAACCATCAGTGACTGCGATGAGAGGGTTCCTCGATGAAGAACACCGTTTTTTGGGAAACCAGACGCTAGAATTTATACTGGCAGATGAAACATCCAAATCGTGTTTTATCTGTTGCAGCAGTATAGAATTTTATTAGTGGGATAACATGCTTCAAAGCGCTGGTGCGAATCCATGGAATGCTACAAAAAAAACATCTGACTAGGATCTGAATGTTATTGTGATTTCTTAGTTTTTTGTTCGAGTGAAGTGATTTACATAGTTAGAAATCTGAGCTAGATCTCTAGTCTCAGCTTAATATATAAGCCACCAACAATTGTTCATCATTGCAGTGAGTTGTGATTTGCTTTTCGTTTTCCAGTAATCTTCAAAGATGTCACGAAGATATGATAGCCGAACCACAATATTCTCCCCTGAGGGCCGTCTCTACCAAGTTGAATATGCAATGGAAGCCATTGGCAATGCGGGAACTGCCATTGGTGTGTTAGCAAAGGATGGAGTTGTGCTAGTTGGCGAGAAAAAGGTAACCTCCAAACTCCTCCAGGCCTCCAAGTCTACTGAAAAAATGTACAAGATTGATGACCATCTGGCATGTGCTGTTGCTGGAATCATGTCTGATGCCAACATATTGATAAATACTGCTCGTGTTCAAGCCCAAAGATATACATTTTCGTACCAAGAACCCATGCCAGTGGAACAGTTGGTTCAAGCTCTCTGTGACACCAAACAAGGTTATACCCAGTTTGGTGGCCTCCGCCCTTTTGGTGTCTCGTTTTTATTTGCAGGTTGGGACAAAAATTTTGGGTTTCAGCTTTATATGAGTGATCCAAGTGGGAACTATGGTGGGTGGAAAGCTGCAGCAATTGGCGCAAATAACCAGGCTGCACAATCTATGCTTAAGCAGGATTATAAGGACGATATCACAAGGGAAGAGGCAGTTGAGCTAGCATTGAAGGTTTTAAGTAAGACCATGGACAGTACAAGCCTGACTTCCGAGAAGCTTGAATTAGCTGAGGTTTTCTTGCCTCCTTCTGGCAAGGTGAAGTACCAGGTTTGCTCGCCTGACGCACTTGGTAAGTTGTTGGTGAAGGCTGGAGTTACTCAACCTGTTGAAGAGGCTTCTTGACTTTGGACTGCTTCACACTTAGTTTGATGCATCTTTCATTTCAGTTTTTGTTGGATATTTTGTTGTATGTTTTAATTGATCAGTTATCTGGGAATTACAGACCCGTACTCACAACTTTTTGAAGAAATAGCTGCAATAGTGGGAGTATTCTGTTTAATATGATACATCAGAGACCAACGGTGAGCCAGATAGATCTGGCGTCTTTTACCTCGCATCAAGTTTTACCCAATGATTCATGGTATTTACCACTTGTTACCTTTTAACTCTTGTAGTTTGGACCTTGAAACTGCAACTATTTTCTGTGGCCATGAGCTGCACTTGACTGTAAATGGTGGCTGAGACTAAGTATGAGAGTATAGGTCAAGCAGAATGAAATCAATTAAGAGATCCAATGGCTACAACAGTTAAAACATCATTCAGTGCTATGCCGAGTAGATTTTTTCACAGGCGTATGGCATCAAATGGCTCCCATCCGTTGCTATTCGTTGCCGTTAAACACTTTGAAAGTTGCTCTTTCAGATTGCATGTCGCCTAAATGGTTTCATTAATAATTTGATCTGCGAATATGATACAATTGTTCCATACCTAAAAATGGAATGCATAAACAAGAATTACGGACTATTTTTTCTTCTAGCAAGCTCCCTTAGGTTAGTGTTTTCTTCAGGAGCAGGTCGATTTGTTTGCTCAACTAGTCTTGGCCCAAATGGCTCTCTCTGCCTGAGGGTGATAGCGGAAGAGTTGCCTCTTTTACCTGGTCAGATTGCTGCATAGATGAAGAACTAGAAGGATTGCCCTTTTAGAAAAGAATCTCAGGATAGAAAAAGGTCGATTTGTTTGTTCAACTTGATCTTGGCCTAAATGGCTCTCACTGCTTGACGGTGGTAGTGGAAGAGTTGCCTCTGTGAACTGGTCAGATTCTTGCTTTGACAAAGAACTAGAAGGATTGCCACCTTGAAAGAATCTCAGAACAGAAGGTCGGTTTGTTTGCTCAACTTGATGTTGGCCCAAATAGCTCTCAATGCCCGAGGGTGATAGCGGAAGAGTTGCCTCCATGAATTGACCAGATTCCTGCTTTGATGAAGAACTAGAAGAATTGCCCCATTGAAAGAATTTCAAAATAGAAGATGATCGGTTTGTTGGCTCAGCTTGATGTTGGCTCAAATGGTTCTCATAGCCTCGGGGTGATAGTGGAAGAGTTGCCTCTGTCAACAGGTCAGATTCTTGCTTTGATGAAGAACTAGACGGATTGCCCCTCTGAAAGAATCTCGGAATAGAAGACAGTAGATTTGTTTGCTCAGCTTGACCTTGGCCCAAATGACTCTCACTGCCTGAGGGTGATAGTGAAACAGTTGCCTCTGTGAACTGGTTAGATTCCTGCTTTGGTGAAGAACTATAGGGATTGCCACTTTGAATGAATCTCAGGATAGAAGACTTTCCCTGCCATATTCATGGGAGATTAAGAACATATGCAACCCATAATATTCATGGGAAATTAACATAAAAAAAAGTCGGTCATAAGTTGAAAGAAACAGCTAGAAAGGTTTCCTTGTTTTTTACTACAAAAATAATGCTCAGATCATGTTAACCTGTCCACGAGATGGGGAGGTCCCTATTGACATCACAATAACTTTGTCCCAAGTAAAACAAGAAACAGCCAAAGACAAGATTGATTTTTTTCTAAAGAAACAATCCAGAGACCATCTGACAACTAGCTTGCTCCTAAACCTTAATTATCTCACGCAATTGATAAAGAATATCATTACATGATAAAAACAGATGTGGAGTTGCTACTCACAGCAGGTGTAACATTATATTTTACTTGCTGAAACAGAAAGACCTGTAATACCCCATGAACTGCTCCGACTTTCTTGTGTTTCAAATTGGCTTCCAACACGTAGCCCAGATTCAAAGAGTTTCAAACCATCTTCTTTAAGCTTTTCAGTTCCATAACTTAATGGGCATGACTTAAAGGGGAACTTCTTGACTGATTCTGAGTCATTAGACTGTATGTTGATTCAAAATCAATGTGTTAGTCAATGATTGTTACCAAACCAAGGAAACTAAACATACTAATAATAACAGTGATAATAATGACAAGTTTTACCTTAAAAGCTCTGGCGTGAAGGGCTAATGTATGTGCAACCCATTTATTTTCTCCTAAGTCAATCTGGATCCTTTCACTTAGTTCCTCACAGAGTTCATTAAACCAGTGTTGAACCTAAATAAAGGCAACAAAAAAGGAAAAACAAGAATTATACCTCAATGATTGAAAAAAAAATTCCAACTGCTGATTAATGCAGTTAAGAGGAGCAGACACAAATCACAGCCATATCTCTACCCAAGGCAAATGGTACGCATTTGCAAGGGAGGAAGATCATACTGAAGCAATTGTCTTCAATGCTTGTGGACCTGGAAATGTCTTCCTAGAACCATGGCTTTTAGGAAGTAGACGGTCTATAACTCCTCCATTGATGTCCCTTGAGATATTCCACAGCCATGAGCTGAAGCTGATCCAAAGAAGATAAGGAGAATATCACCATTAATATCAAATATCAGGTATTAGGTTGGCACTTATCTTGCTTTATACTTTTCTCTTGTTTCTTTACTGTTTCACAGAGAAAAGCAATAAACATGAAATATGATTTTGCATTTGATTTAAATTTTTTTTAGCTATAGTAAATATGTAATTATTAATTTATTCAAAGAAAGAAAGATAGTGAAATAAGTTCAACAATCCAGACAGACTAATGTGCACAGTGAAACTGGCTCTGTAAGTGAAAATTGATGAACAAGGCTTGCAGTGACACGAAAAAAAAAAACAAAGATGGAGGCAAACCAACCACTGAGTTGAGAAAGAAAATGCATGCTTGAGAATTTTTAATCACAAAAGATAAGATTTTTCATAACAAAAGCAAAGAAAAAACAACAAAAAGTAATGTCACAGAAATGGTTTTCTATGTAAGGCATCAGTTAGGTAATATAATAAAGAGCTTTTTAGATGCCATACCCTGTATTCATGCCATATCTTTCTTTTAGTTTTTCTTCAGAAAAATGCAAAAGGTCTCCAACAGTGTTCACTCCAAGATCTGTTTGAAAGGAGCCCCAAGCTTTCCCCCAAGTTGTTTCCTGCACATTTATTTCCTCTTCAGGAAAAAGTACAGTCATGGAATTTGAAAAAATTAAACAAAATTGGTGACATGTATTACAAAGAAAATTAAGGGAGCTTCTTTTGAGAAAAACAACAGCAAGAATTTTATCAAGGGGAGAAGATACAAAAGGGCCCCCTGGGGAAGTACGAATAAAGAAAGCAAAGGAAAAATACATATGAAAAACAACTGAATATATAAAATAAAAAAGTACAAAGAAAGGAAAGAGTGTGCAACTGGGTAGGAACTCCAAATAGCAAGGTGTTGTCAAGGAGCCCAATTTCTCGCAAGTGCATCAGCCAACTGATTGGCTTCTTAGGGAGTATGACTCCAGGAAATGTCAAGCAGCAAGGCTAAGTCATGGATTTCATCAAAGCTTAGATCTTTTTAATCGGCAAGGAAGCAAGCAGGTCTTTTACACAAGACACTGGCACAACAGCTTGCTGTGCTGGTTTATGCATTGCACTTGCAAGTTTTGCTAGAATCTGTTGACAGTGTGGAAAAAAGAGTTGCTCATTTAGTATTAGTCCAAAAGCAATAAAGAAAAATCAGAAGGCACTTTGTTCTTTCCTCAAGGAATTTTATTCTGTCGACCTTATAATGAGCTATTCCAGCAGAACATGTTAACTGAGTCTCCCTTAATATGTCCATTCCGAGCTGTGCCACACAATAATGGCCCCACAAGCTAGCAGCTTATCTTGATGATCAGCATCATCCCTACAAAACCAGTCCCTAACAAAAAATTTCTTTGCACTGTCTTCCTGCAGAGAATATGAAATTCAAGTGTGGATTGAGAGCTAAACATGTCATAATCTACAAAGGAATTTTTAAATTTTGAAGCAGTAAAATGACAGTTAGCAAGAATTGAAGTTTCTTCCGAAGTTAAAACTCTTACTGTGAGATATATTCAAGCAGTTATAACAAGAATAAACCCTTAAACATGCGACAAGTGAATCCCATCATTAATTTTCTAGATTTACTTGCATAAAGATTGCAGATGGTCCCTTACAGGGTTGATCCCTAAAACATGTGATTTGAGGGCCTCTTCATGAATTTCTTTAAATGTTTCTGGGGGAGTTTCAGAAAGCATAGATTCTGCCGCATCAGTAAGATCATGATAAATTCATCTATTGATGCTTAATCACACTTTCCCTTCCTTGAAAGCATGGACTACCTTCAAGATTAAAATCCATCACAAAAATGCAAATAGAAATAACTTGCATCATTATACACCAAGAATATAATTTCATTACTAACCTCTGAACCTGCATGTCGGTATAAACTCAAGTCAACTTTACCATGGGCGACTGGAACCTGGATCAACTGGATATTAGGACATGCTTCCTTGGCCTCATCTCCTCTCAATGAACTGAAAAATGAGACCAAATTTATTAAAAACCTCATAAATTTTGAATACAAAGACCATAGGTCACTGCAAAATATTCTTTACTCCCGCTTCACTCCATGTTTACGAGCTTCATAGCTAACAGCAATCAGGCCACCACCTTTCCAGTAATTATACTGTACAACGGCAGTTGGTAGACCCCTTAATGCTGGTTGTGTCCTTTTCTCCACTACAAGAACCAAAAATTGAAGGCTTTCCAGAGATCAGTTCAAATTGGCTTGACCAGATAGCCATTACAAGCTCAGTCGGGTTGCATGAGTACGTGTGCAAATATATGAAGATGATGCTCATAAATAAAGCCTGATAGCCATCAGCTTTCTTATAATACGAAAACTGGAGATACTTCTCCATTGTATGAAAGCAACCCAAACGAAAATTTTATGGGCCCATTCAAGGGTTGGGTCCCATACACTTGTTTGGAATGCTTTTGCACTGTATTGTTATACTACATATTTATGATATAGTGGAAATTATAACTTTGAACACAATCTGCTTGTTACATGAGGTAGATATGTTATACGTTGAACAGAAATTATTAACTTATATAATCAATTACCTAATATTTCATAACCCCATGAAACTTTGTAGCTAGGCTACAATTTAAGAGCCAGACACTTGAAAAGGTGACATCAGATGCAATCTCTATACCACGTTTTCAGAACAAAAGTGAACCTTTTTTTCTCAAAATTCTTACTTAAGATCTATAATTTCCAGTTTGTCAAGGCTTATTCAGTGGTAGTAATACATAGACAGCTAATAAACAAGAACATCATACTCATTAATCATGTGTGGTATTTCTAAATCATAGGGACCTCCACATTAGTTGTAAAAATGTACGAGTCCATAGCTATCTTGATGCTTTTAACAAATTTAAATGGTAAGCTCAGGGAATCGGCACTAGTTTAGAAAAAAATTGTAAAGAAAGGAACTGAGTACAAGATAGAAAAAGGTAAGTGGTATCTATGCTACCAGTGCTTTGTGGTGAGCAAACATCTACCACTATCTTCAATGGGAAAATATACTTCTAGCAATGAGATTCATTTTGGTTGCCATTTCCTGACACCCAAAGCAATAACATAGAGCTCAGTGCATTTACTAAATACCAGGACTACTGTGTGGGATGGCCAATGCTTCATGGATCAATTAAAGCTATACAAACGGCCTCGCAACATGAGCAGTTTCCTTCACTCTGCCCTCAAGATTTGGTTAAAAAGATGATGGTGAAGCAGCATAAACAACTTATAATTTCTCAAAACCGCAGATTGTGAACTAAACATGTGCAGAAACACTTGTAAGGTAAGTTCCTGAAAGGCAATCCAGATGAATTAAACCAAATGTCAAAACATCAAATGGAGCTTGACTTCTGAAAAGGTGCTACGAACTCCATCTAAATAAAGTTTCTGCTCACGACAAGCAGATCGAGTTAGGCATAAAGTAAAGATAACCCACTATACGTGCAAACAGAAAAGTGGTTCACTGTCTATCCATAGGAAGTAACTAATTGAACCAACAAGTGACAAATTTGACCAGTAAAATGAAATGGAAATAGTGGGTATCTGTCGAAATTCAAAATAGCCCAAAATTATACACTCTGCAATGAAGTAATTAGACTAACATAATATTCTGTAGTAATGGAATTGACGCCAGCATAGACAACTAGATGAAAGAAAATACAATTTCATTCCAGGCTAAGAGCTCATAGACGACCACGAAGCCAACTTGAGAAAAACTGATCTTTTAAGAAAGATACGGCGCTCAGAACAATTATTAGGAAAATCATGGTACAACAGTGATGATGGAGATCACGAATCATGACCTTGAACATAGAAGCAGTCCATGTCGACGTGAGCAATAACGCGAGCTTCATTGGGCTCGGGTCGAACGACGGGCATTTCTTTCTTTCTGCACACTACACTCAGCTTTTTCGCTCCAAAAGAGATGCAAAGCCAAGACCGCTACAATTTTTTTTCAGATGAAAATGCCAAAGTGCACTCGCTGGAACAGGTAAATTTTTTTTACCTGTGACATGGCTTCCTACGTGGAATGCAGTGAACTAGGCCACGTCAGTAATTAAAAACCCTTGTCTTTGCACCCTTTGTTTTTTCGGAGCTGGCCGTTGTTTGGCGAGTCTCTTTCTTTGCGAGTTGATAGAGTCATGGAGGAAAGGCAAAGCAGAATTGCAGGAACAAACGCCATCGGATTTTTCCATCTTTCACAGCCTTGAAGAGATTCACAGCCAGGATTCCATTGTCAAAGAATCAGGATAGGTCGCTGGCTTTCTGAAGTACCCAAGAATTAAAGCTAGCTCATCGTTATTTTTTCCAATTGCTAGCGAAGGTGTCTGATAAAGCTTGAGGGCAAAGGTTGAAGACAAAGATTTTCAGCACTCTGGTCTATTAAAAAAATCACACGACCCTCTACTTCCCGCTAGCTTACAGGTACTTTCCTTCCCTTCAGTCATTCTTTCTCTTCTAGAACTTGTCCTCCGCTGAATCTGGTCTCGTTATTCTTAAAGTTTTAATACTGATCTGAATGTTTTTTGGTAGGTTATTATTTGTGCCATTCCTTGAGATTACAGTAATGGGAATGGGATAATTGGCACTTGCTATTACTACTGACTGGAGTAAACTTGTTTCTTTGTTAGAGAGATTCTTTGCTGCCTTTGCATGGTCTTTGGCAAAACTCTGTCATCTCTTATTCTTGAATTTATTTTTTTATTTTTTGGTGCCCCTTTCTACCCTTTGTTATTGTTTTATCATCTACAGAACATTGTCACTACAGGTCTAAAAAAAATCGAAATAATTGTTGCCTGGTCACCTCTCTTTAGTATTTAAGTGCTGACGCAGAGTCAAAAAGTATACAGTTATAGAGGTAAAGGTCAGGCAACATTATGAGGGATCTCTATTTGCATTGTTGTCTGAATGTCATGAACCTTGTCCTTCAGAAATCTTGCACCCTGTCGGAACCTTTCCTGGTGCTATACTCCAAAGAAGATGACTTTCACGAGCTTCTCAACCTAAAAGGGGAGGGGCCAGGGTGAAATTTTCCAATGAAACTCTGAATCTCTAGCAATGTGGTTAAAAATTTGTCTATGAAAGTTGAAAGACCAGAGGGTCAGTTGTACTCCTTGTTTGAGCTGCAAAACAGGATGCTTAGCTTGTTTGCTCTGGTTGGTTTATGAATAATCAACATGCTGATCATCATCCTTTTCTTTTTCTATTTTGTTTAATGACCAGGGCTAGCAATTGCTTCTGCTCATTTACTGGACAAAATGTTGAGATTTTCACTGTCAAAAGCTACTCCAAAACTGGGTTGTTTCTTGAAGAGAGGAATACATAGCAGAAACAAAAAAGCAATGGAGTTTGTTGCAAAAGGGTGGAGTGCACTACATGAAGTTGATAGAGTTGTTGATTACACTGAGTCTAAGGATCCTCGTCTTTTCCCTCTTTACAGGGTGGGGGTCCTCTTTTCCTTGTTTCATTGCTTCATTTTTCATCGTGTTTTTTTGGCTAATGGTGCTTTTATATTGACTTTTACAGTCTCTTTATGTTAAATTACCCAATATTTTTTCTGTTCTTCCCAGAAAGATGTCATCGGCATTTGCTTAATATTGTGACCATGTACATACAAGCATGTTGATGTAGATGATTTAGAAACTGGACTCCATTGGTGCTGCAATTTAGTCACATAATGAGCCTCTGGTAAATGAGGGCACGCGTGCTGCAAAATCATAGCTCAGTTGGGGGTGTCAAAAAACAAAAAACATTTAAAAAAAAAAACATTTCATTTGATTCTTCAGCAGCTCAATCTGGTGAAAGATTTTGAAATAATTCCAGGTGCCATCATAAGTGAGAATTGGACAACAAATTCAAGTGGCGCGCACCAACCAGGTACTGTGGCAACCTGGCTCTCACCCCACTGGCCACTTTAACTATTATTGTCCATCAGTTGAGAGTTGAAACTAACTTGACCACAGCAGAAGTTCAGGCTTTGCTTCATGGTCAGATCGTTTACCGGAGGTTTTTCTCTAATCTGGTGATTATAGAAGGTGATTCAAAGACTGATTTCTTAGGAGAATGGAGATCAACTTCAAATGGAGATTTGATCAGCAGATTGTCCAAATTGAGGATCTAATTGTCCCTTCATAAATTTTTTAGAGTATCTGCTACATTTGGCAAACACAATGATCAATATGCTAGAATGGGTCATTTACAGTCTAATATTGTTGTTATCTTAGCAGAATCGTAATCTGTTCTCTTTGATGTTTGTTAGCTGGTGACTCACTAGCATTGTTTCTTGTGTTTGGTCACTTTTATACCAAAACTCGGATGTATACTCAATGTTTTAGCTGCTAATACACATGTGCTTGGTCAATTCAAGGGATGATACCGTTGCACGAAAAAAGTGAAAGAGAAAGGAAAAAATGATGATTCTGAGATGCTTCTTTCTCTCTGTCCCTCTCTCTGGATATTGTCAATAATGTATTTTGAATTATTTCATTATTGTCCTTTAATGGGTTCAGCAGTGAGATGATGACATTTGATTTGTGTCATTTTCCTTCCTCTCAAGCTAGACAGCAAAGGAGAACTTTGAATTGGCCTTGGAGGTTGACAATTCAAATACACATGCAAGATACTGGTTATCCAGGCTGCATTTCAAATATCCTGGCTGTCCTGGAGCTTGTAAGGCCATGTGAGTAACAATCTCTCCTTTGTATTATCAGTGCATTTTGCTATCTCTCTTTGCTAATTGCAGGACATTTTGACCTTCCCAAATGTTAATCTTGATGGTAAAATTACTTCCTTATTTTCTTTAAAACTTTTCCAATATCTTCTTGTAGATCAGTCTTCCACTTACTTTGTTCTTTGTCCTGAATTCTGCTATTTATTATTAAAGTATCATGTGATTGCTGCCCTTGGACTTTCCAATATCATCAAGTATATGTGAGTTTCAAATTTCTGTCTGAATCATCTTCAATGTGCTTTTTTACCTTTTTGCATCTTGCCCTAAACCCTTTTGTGATACTTTAAGATACACTTAAGGAAAAAGCTGTTGTCAAGTGTAACCTTAATGTAACATTAAGATTAATTGGATATTATTGAAGAAACATCACTGCCAAACGAATGAATGCAAGAAAAGGAAGAAATTTAGTTTCCTTGTTGTCAGTTATGTAAAGGTTTAATTTCCTCTTCTCAAAAAAAAGTTATGTAAAGGTTAACTTACAACAGAAAACAGTTATTCTTGCCTTTCAGTGGGTTACTCTCTTTTTACTGTAATAGGTAGTGTTTCTAATATTGTATGTTACTCATTTTTACTTGTATTTGATTTTGTTCTTTTGTTTCTTTATCACAGTGGAGCTGCTTTATTAGTGGAAGCTGCAGACATGGGTGATGCAGATGCACAATATGAACTTGGTTGTCGGCTACGTGTAGAGGTTACACTCTCAGAACCTGCTAGCTTTTGGTTGTTCCCATGCTTTATTTTCTCTGTCAAATGACCTTCTGATAATTATTTTGTTCAAGGTTTTCTCAAAATTTGTAGTAAAATAAAAATGTTGTCAGCTTATCATTCTATTTCTTCCTTCTCAATCTATCTTTTTTTGAGAAAATTGTGATTTCATTAAGCCCGAGGCGAGAACTATGAAGAGTAAGGGTCGCTAACAATGAGGGATTGGAGGGAGGAGACCTTTTCCTTAGCAAGAGAGTTCGCCAAACAATTGGCAGCTCTATGAACATGGCTCCAAGAACAAACAAAAGAGGAGGCAAGCTCCATAATCTCATAAAACAAAACCAGTGACGCCAGGGAAGGGTCTTGTTTCGCCGGGCACCATTTGATCATGCTGCTTGAATCACCTTCAACATGGAGAGGGCCCTGCTGGATACCATAAGACTGTGGCAAAGTGACTGAAGCTCAGCTGTGGTGGAATCAATCACCGCAAAAGGGCCAGCAAAGGTGGCCAAGATGGTTCTAGAGGAGTTTCAGAAAACATCATCAATACCAGAAGGACCGGGGTTACCGAGAGAGGAACCATCAAAGTTTAACTTTAAATGGGAGGATGAAAGTGGGAGAGACACGAGATTTGAAACCAGAAACTTCTTCGGTAATCAACTCCGAATTCCTCAAAGCAAGAGAGGGAGCCAATCCAAGAAATCACCTGTGAGAAGGCTCTCTCGACAACACTCTTCTGAGAAGAGGAGGTACTCTGGAAGACTCTCCAGTTTCTTTTAATTCAAACAATCCAAGGGACAATAACAAGGCAAGCTTGAGGCGTGATCTGACAAGAAACGGGCATTTGCCTTCTTTGAAACACTTAAATTTTTTGCATTTTTCAGTTGCTATAAGATTGGCCCAAAATAAAAGGAAAATCTGCCTCCCAGATGAATCTTTGGCACAAATTACTAGATTGTTTTCTCTTGTTTTTAATTTCACTGACAGTTGACTGGTTCCATAGAGTAAAGATCTCAGTGTTTTGAAGTGGACTAATATTTATGTATTAAAGAAAATTGATAAAAAAAAAAAATCAAAGGAAAAAGGTTGGCAGTTTGGTAGCCTTTGTTTTTATGCATTTGGGTTTAACATCAATATAGAGCTAATTTAGACAGTGATTTAGAAGAAGATTTTAGAAAAATAATGATTTTAAATTCTCTTGTTTAAGCTATTTGTTTACAATAGTTTATTTTTTACCTTCACATATAAAAGAACTAGACAAGTAAAAGTTTTCACTCTGTTGTTGTCTTCTCTTATAATGAGTCAGTTAGAAAGTTCAATTCTCTATTTGAAATGTTAAAATTATTGACTTTCTTCAGAAATTACTGTATCAGGCTGACACATAGTTTCAATGATTTATGAATTTCTTGGCCTCTTTAAGTGAAGCACTCAACCCACTGTACAGTTTGCAGTGCAGAAATCCATACAGTTATGGAATCCATTTTTTGGGAGCATACATTTATAGACTCCAGGGAGAGATTTAGGCCTTCCTTAAGATATTAATGCCATTGGATTTCCTCATTTTAGCTCCCTTATAGGCTTTGCCAAATTTTCTTTGAAATTATATTCACTGTTGTGTAATTGAACTCTGCCTCACCTTCCCATTTGAGCTACTGGTTCTCTGAGTCGTGCACTTCAGTAGTGTCTTCTTTGCTTCATCTCTTCTTTGTATCTAGCATGATGTCTAAGGAAACCTGTTGATTAAAGTAAGTGTCATTGCAGTCAAAAGCAAAACAGTTGTGACACTCAAAATTATGTTTTACTTAGTAATACGGATGATTTGCAGTTTTTTACTTTGTACTAGGTGCTCTTACCGTTCACAATGTTCTTTTAATGCTTTTGAACAGAATGAAAACATTCAAACAGATCAACAAGCATTCTATTATTTGGAGAAGGCAGTTGACCAGGTACCTGTCTTGCTCATGCTTCAGAATGTCTGTATCCTACATTAATATGATGTCAAGAATTTCTAGTTGCTTAGAGTTAGTTTTCATAACAGCAGCTGGGACCCACTAACTTTATGTCCAAAAGAAAGCAATCTAAAAAATGTCCAATCAGAAAGATTGTAGCTCAACTAGTTTCTGAAATGCCTGGTTCTCAGACATCTGAATTATATGCTGATTCTTTCTTTTTGTATTGTAGATGCATCCAGGTGCTTTATATCTTCTTGGTGCTGTTTATTTGACTGGGGATTGTGTGAGGAAAGATATTGATTCAGCAATGTGGTGTTTCCAAAGAGCAGCTCAGAAGGTATTGAAAGTGTTCTACTCTAGGATTTGGTAGTGTTACATTTTTTATTTTTTTTATTGTCTGTTTGTCTCTATTACATTGGATTATACTAGGTTACCATGTATACCTAGTGAAGCTCAACTCAAGACCTCAATCAAGCAAACTTGCACTGAGAGCACTGAGGCTCTGATAAAGTCTTGCTTGGTAGTGTTACAGAGATGGAGGAAGAGAACTGATAGTAACTCTAGTTTGGCATCTTACACTGATTTTGACCTTTTGATATGGCGATTGATTCTACTAGACTAGCTTTCCCCCTTACAGATAGGAATAAGATGTTCTGAATGAGAGTGGAATCTGTCTACTTTGATGAGCTATGACATTCTTCCTCAGATATTTCACCTATGCTTTTGCTTTCGTGCAGGGTCATGCTGCCGCCGCCATTGCATATGGATCTCTCATTCTGAAAGGTAAGCACTTAAAATGTCTACCACCTGTTACAACTCCTGGACAGTACTCTCTCTCTCACTTCTTCGTTTTGTACCTGTGTTATGTCTATTCTAGGTGCCACTGTCCCCAAAACCCAGACTAAATTTGGGGATAAGATATTGGATAGGGCGCCTAAGGACCGAAAGGATTTGGCAAGAGAAGCTTTCAGAAAGGCAGCAAAGGAAGGATGTGATCTTGGACTGAAGTGGGTAAAGGCCCTGAATGATGAGCAGCTCCAGCTAACCCCGCCCCTTTAAATCACTGAGCGCCATCAGCATCCTTTTTGTTGTTGCAGAACTGCAGTTTTCAATGCTTTATTAGCATGAAGGGCGTTTCAATAGAACCAGTTCTTCAAGGCCTCATGAAACATATAGATTGTTCATTAAAGTGTTTAAGGGGGAATAGAACCTTCAATGGAAACGGTATGTCTGTTATAAATCAGATTTACATTAAAGTGTTTAAACTCATAATCTAAGTTTTTTCTCTTTATCAAAAGCTTTTGGATTGCTTATTGGAGTTCTTTTTGGTCCGATTGAGAGTAAAAGCTATCTCGATTCAACTAGGTGATTTTGTCATTCTTTCTTTACAAGCTTCTTTTTTTAAAGTTTATTTTACAAACAAATTAACATGGTATCAGACATGGAGGTCTTATTTGGATGGTGTAAGGAAGATAATCGCAGATCTTCATATTCTAGTCTGATTCTAGTCTGGGTTTACTGGTAGTTGCAGAAAGGCGGCTCAGTACGACTTTGGAGTCAAAGTAGTCTTTCTAGATTGGACTATCGGAGTTCCGAATGAGCGCTTTCGCCGTCTTTCTGGACGTCTTTATTGCACGTATTCTCCGTCCCCACGCATGCAGTAGAATCAACGTTGAGCAGAGCCCCTGTCTTGTTCTCTTCCCTCTTCTTTCCATGACAGAAGAAAACAAAAAGTAAGCAGCTGCATGCACGTATTTGAACAGGAAGAAGATGAGTTGCTTCGATGACAGAACGATCAGCAAATACAAATGGGTTCGTCGTTTTCGAATAATTAGGACATGCTTCGCTCTAAATTATAGAGGAAAGTTCTCAGAAATTGTTTTTCAGGTATAGTTTCAGAAGTAGGTTTCTGGGTCACTGGTAAATTCTAGTTCATGACTGCGTTAGCCAAAGCAATGCAGGTGAATTGGTTTTTCAAAAAATCGATTAACCAGACTTTAGGAACCTTGAGAAATCAACTAAATCCTTGTAACTGCGCCAGACCTGGGATTTTGCAACAAAATCCAATTATCATGGCCAGCTTTTTAAACAGTTTCCAAATCCCACTTTCACGTGCTAGAATCCATTCACCGGTAACCCCCTCCCATGCCCAGAGAATTAAAATATTCTCCTAGAGTTGTTTTATTATTCGACGAAGCAATTGTCATGTGCACACCAGTTGTATGTTAAAATCCTCCTTTGTTTTCTGCTCTGGTTTCAACCTCCGACAGCTCTTTGTCCAGCAGTACTGAGATTACTTGTCTCCTGTTTTCACGGATTTCTTCACGGGAAATTTTTTTACTTATCTGCCCAAGAGCAGGATAATGAAGAGAAGACAGAGGTCATACCGGCCATTCAAGGTCAAGCTCATCACTCCCAAGTGATTGTGTTACCATTTAAGGTTTTGGTAATATGATTCTCCTCGTTTTGATCCCATTAATGAATTTTTTTGGTCTTGTTCCGTTGTTTCATGCATGGCTGCTCAATTCTTTCAGTTTTACTGATGATATGGAAGGGTTTATCAAGTTTTGATATGTGTTGAAACCTGTGCGTTAAAAGGCTCAAACCTTTTAAGAAATTAACCCTACGAATCTTATACAAGGATTGACCCGGTCGATACAAACAAATATTCCAATAATATTTTGAGGGTTTTGTTAAAGATTAAGGGAGTATTTGAACCAATGAGTTAATTTTTTTTTATATTTTAATTTTTATTATTTAGATTTTTTTTATGTTGATTTCCGTCCATTATTGGTAGGGGTGTCACCAAGCCAAACATATGCAAGTCAAACTCGAACATATGCAGGTTCGAATTTAGCTCAACTTGATGCCACCCCTAATTACTTGTTTATGTTCAAGTAGAATAAAAAATCAATGCCTTTTATTTACTATTTAATTTAAATAATATAATTTAAATTTATTAAAATAAATTCATATGTTGAAAATGAATACTCTTATTTAGATATTTTATTTATTTTCTATTTATTTATTTTAATATGTAAAAACAAAAAAATTATATAAAAATTTAAAAATAGAAAAATACAAAGATAGTATTATTTTCAGAGGATAGAATATTATTATTATTATTATTTTAACAAATTATTTTATTTTGAAATTGGCATAAATATTATAAAATAGTTTTTTAATTATTTAAACCCTAGGCATCAACAAAAACAAAAATACCTGTTAAAAAAATAACTTTCTTATAATTTTACTTTTATACAATGCCACAAAAGGGTTCCAAGTGACTAAAATATAGTCCCACAATTTTTTTACAAAAAAAAAAAAAATGAAAAATATAAATTGCAATTGGTTGCAACAATGGAGTCTTTGTAGAGAGTTGCCATGGCAGAGAAGGAGACGTCCATACCTTTTGGTCTAAGAGACTCTAAAGTAGATGGACTGGTAGATGGTTGCAGGGAAATAGAAAAATATGTTAGTGTGTTTAAGCACGTGGTCTCTCTTTCAATTGAGCCTCCATTACATATATACCTGCAACTGAGTTGCCTCCATCTTCCTTATCACAGAACTCATACACACTCTACTTTCTCTCTCTCTGCTGCTGCTGCTGCTGCTGCTGTTTTTTCTCTTCAGATAGCATCACCTCCTTTGCCCCCTGTGCTCTCTTCTTCCTTCTTAAAAATGGGTCGGCTCCAAAGTGTGAGAAAAGGGTCATGGACGGAAGAAGAAGACCTTCTGCTCAGAAAATGCATAGACAAGTATGGAGAAGGGAAGTGGAGGCATGTTCCTACAAGAGCTGGTAAATTGGCTTTCATGGCAGAAGGATGTATATGATCATCTATCGATATTCCCTCTTGAACTATGAACTATCTTGTGTTTGCAAAGAAAACCCAGTTCTCGGTTTGAGTAAATTTTTTTTCAGCAAAAAGATGTCTGGGAATTCTTCAGTTTCCTTTCTGGAATTGAATTATATGTTGAAGTCATTAGTTTTCTGTGGGGTTCATATGATTTTAACTTAATCTCGAACATTCTGAAAGTTCCAGCCTTATCTTCTTCATCATCATCATCATTATCATCTATCTTCTTCTTCTTCTGCTTTCATTCTTGCTCTAATTTAAATTTGGACATCTGCAAATTTTCAGGTCTCAATAGGTGCCGCAAAAGCTGTAGGTTGAGATGGCTTAACTATCTTCGTCCAAACATCAAGAGAGGTGACTTTGCAGTCGATGAGGTTGACCTTATCATCAGACTGCATAAGCTTCTGGGCAACAGGCAAGTCCAAGATTACCAGTTCATAAATAAAACTCAGATTCTCCAGTACAGAAGTTCACAGAAATCCATTGATGAGACTGTTTTAATGGGTTCGTGGGAATTTAAGGATCAAAGCTAGGCAGTTGTCACTTCCTACAAACTTTCTTCCAATTTTCAGTTCAATGGGGCATCAGTTAAGAATTAGTAAAAAAGATATCCGACCATGAAATTTAACTTGCATATCGTGGTCGCTCTCCTCTAAATTCAGAAATCATGGCCTCTAGGGAGCAAAAAAATGCTGTCATTTTCTTGATCTCATATTAGCATATTTTCTGTAAACTTCTGCACAAATCAAACTGTAAATTCACGACTGACGCGATCATTTTGTGCAGATGGTCTCTCATCGCAGGAAGGATTCCGGGAAGAACAGCAAACGACATAAAGAACTTCTGGAATTCTCACTTGAGCAAGAAGCTGAATTCCGAGAACAGCATGAGATTACCCAACTCAGATGCATCTAGTCCAAGCCCCAGCTGGTCAATGGGTCTTGCCATGGGTTCCGGAGTAGACGAAACCCTGCAACGGGAAGAAGAAGGCTTCACTGGCCCCGCACCTACAGAGCTAAACCCTTTGGAAGAAGAGGATTCATTCTGGAAAAGTCTGCTGTTTGAGGTAGAGGAAGAAGCATCGAAAAGCTTCAGAGATGGATCCAGTGACACAGCCCATGGTAAAGATGACTTGTTTGTAGGCTTAGAAGGTCTGTTTTCAGATGGCAATCTCTGGGACATGATTGGCAGTGATTGAACAATTAAAGAGTACTTCTCTTGAACCGATGTTAATCATTTTTGCTGCTCACTGTTGCCTCAACTCCTACCATTAATGGGTTTTTTTCTTCTTCTTTTTTTACCATACCTGTACATCAATAAATGGTTCTGGGTGGAGAAGATCTTACTTTGAATTGTCTTGTAAATAGGCAAAGGCCTCCATTGAAAGAATGAATAGTCTTGTGAGTGACTCAGATTGTGACTAAAGGGGAAGGGAAGTGTTGTTTCTTTCTGTACAAGAGTTGCAGACAGATTTGTGATTTCTGGGTTGAGAAGCGCGTGGGATGATGGTGACATAACTGAATATATTTCACACAAAAAAGCGTTCAAATGGTGGACTTGCCATGGCATGATGTTTGCTTTTGTAGAAAAATCTGAATGAGGGAATTGAAAAAGTTAACCTGGACCTACTCTCTTTTCACCCTTTTTAGTGTTCTGCTCTGGTCTCTGATGATCATCAAATCAGAGATTGATTCTGTAAATGGAACCCATCAGTAGGAAGAAACGGCATCTTGTGAATATGAAAAAATTGAACACATTAGATGATTCCCAAAAGAAAAGTAATTTTTTTTTAATATTCTAAAGAGATGTCTCTTTTTTATTTTTTATTTTTTTTACTTTTCATGTTGTTAATACATGTTAAGAAATAAATTAAATTAATTTTGGATTTAAATTATATAATAGTTTAGAAAAGTAATGAGATTTATTTGTCATGATTTCTTAAAATCAAGAGAAAATCTTAATTGAATTTTTATTTCTTAAATTAAAAAAATTTGAATCCTTAATTAAGGAATTAAACAATTCCTCTTTAGCCTATAAATAGCCTAGAATTGATTATAAAAATTCATTCTGATGCAATAAAATTTCTCCCTCTCTTCTTCTGCCCGTGGATTAAGCTCCTAAGAGAACCATGTAAAATTGGTTTATACCCTTTGTTCCTTTCAGCTTCAATTTCATTTTTCCCATATAAATCTCTCAATTCTGATAGGGTTTGTTTGGACTATAAATTAAATTAAGAAATTAAATAATCTCTCTTTAGCCTATAAATAGTCTTATATTAATTATAAAAAATCATTATAATTCAATAAAATTTCTCTCTTTTCCTTCTATTGGTGGATTAAAATCCTAGGGTTGAACCACATAAAATTGGTTCATGCATTTTGTTCATTTCATCTTTAATTTTATTTTTTCATATACATTTCTCAATAGATACAAGGTGATACATATAACTTTTGTGTTAGGACGTATTCTTGTACACAATAGGGGGCGGGAACTCTATCGGTTATAACTTATGAAGAGTAAAAATGTCCTAAACCCTTGAATGCGAGATAACAGAAAAATTAATTGAAAATAAATACTCTAAGCGATCAGAATTTGTGTCTCATTTCTTTTTCTTCTCATCGGGCTTGGATCTGTCAAGTGTATTCAACTACTCTTTGACTTGCTTTTCTACATCACTTTCTTTCCACCTTGGAATTTGGATATACTTCATTATCCAATTAAAAATGGTACTAAATTATCATTTTTATAATTAATAAAACCAATGGTTTTAAATTTAATAAAAAAATATTATTAATTAATAATATGTAAAAATATATAGTGTGTTAAAGTTAGCATTTGATAGATTTCCTATTTAATCGTGTTTTTTTATGTTAAAGTATACCATATATTATCAATAAATTAATAATTATACTTATTATATTCGTTTATGTTATTTTTAATGTTATTTATTTATTTTTTATAATTAATCATGTGCATAGTTAATTGGCTCACGTAATTACGGTATTAATGTATAATAAACAGTAATTATTAATTAATATGATATATAATTCAATTAATTAGTATATTAATATATATTAGTTATACGTGTAGTAATAATGTTTGTTTTACCTAATTTAATGTTTAAGTATTATATTTTAATTAAATATACTATTACAAGTTACTAATTCTCTTATTTTTTCATATTTTTCTCATTTTGGAGCACTAACACTGGAAACTGTTTTCCGGTGTACATGGACTCATCCAGATTAACACCTAGTTTGAAGATGAAGTTCATGTAGATGAATGAAATGATTTTAAAACAGGAGATGAAGATGAACTTCAAATTTCATGTTTGTTGACTAACCAAGTGATTTGGATGACTAAGTATGGTTAAACCAATTTAAAGCCCTTAGTTTAATTAGGAATATGGAACGTTTTTTTATTCACGTGAGAAAAGTCCAAGCCACACGAACGGTTCTCACTAGCGTCTCACTCTTTCAACTCTCTCACTACTGTTGGCTATGTATTATTCTTCCATTTGAATGAGCAACGGTCATTTATGCAACTGTGCCGTTTACTCTTGTCTGATTCCTAGTTTTCTTCTCCACTTTCCCATTCTTAGTGCCAAACCTCCCCATCTACGATTCTTCGAAACCCAGAAAATAGAAAGAAGCAGAAACAGGAAATGAGAACAGAACGCGTGATCACAGTGGAGTATCTCGAGCCTTCCATGTCTCGGGAGCTCTTATGCAAGTTCCCAGATTCGTCCGCCTTCGACTTCGACTACTCGCAGAGCGGAATCTGGTCGCCATTGATCCCTCGACATCATTTCCTGCTCTCAGATTCTCCCCTGAAGAAGCGACGAAGAATCAGAGAGCTTTCCGTGAAAATGTTCGAGGAAAAACTCAAGTACGTTGATCTGAAGATCAGGAAGCCAGCGAAGAAGCCGAAGAAAAGTTCCGATATTTCCGCAGACCCTTGTCCTGCCTCCGCCGCGAGAAAGGTCGCTTGAGCTAGAATCTTTGCATTTATATCTTCTACTTCGGCCTGCTCCAATAATCTTTCACCCTGAACTACGAAACCCAATTGATTAATTGTTTATTTCTGTGGCAGGGGTGGGGTAATGTGCTGATGAGAGCAGCATCGAAGCGGTTCAGGAAGCAGAAGGGTTCGTTTATGCAGATAAAGCCCCCAGTTTCATGAAGAAATTAGAAGATTAATCTCCTCTGTGATTTGTCTTCTGTTCATCTTCCATTGAAATTGGTTGCTTCAGATGAAGCTCCCACTTTTTTTTTTTTCGAATTTGGAAATGTGTTCTCTGACTTGATAATGCAGTTTCAGTTTATCTTCTGAAGATTTTTTTTAATGTATTCTGCAATTTCTTCTTGTGTACAGTTTCCATCATCATCAATAGGATGAATTTGGCTAGAATTTCTTTCTGATCTCACTTTAAACCAGCAGCGGCAGGATTTATATTATCCATAAGCAACCCAAACCTGACTGCAACTGGATTTTCAAAACCTTTTGAGAATGTAAATTTTTCTACGAATCTGATCATCCATCCATTCATGCTCAGATCGCGAATAGATGACTGAGATTCAGTCTGATACTAAAATGCGGCTCAGAAAACAAACCCAAAAATTTCAGATCGTATCCTCTTCCATGAAAAATTAAATGCCATCGATCACTGGTGAACAGTGATCAGGTAACTCTGAAACAGAAAGTCTAGATTTTTGCCTTAAATTCAAATGGGAAAAGAAGCTGGTTTCCTCTCCACTGCACTTAATTTTTAAGGCAAAAGTATAAAATGTAAACACTTCTTTTTTACTGGGCCAAAGCCCACAAAAGCCCATATAGTATTAATAATGATTTGTAGTGGTGTTTTAGTAATTTCTCTACTGGAAACACTCGCTTCTTGACTGCTGAAGCGGGCGTGCCTCTCTCGAGTCTCAGAAACATGTATCGAACCGTCTTCCTTTCTCTGCGAACAGCTCTGCCTAAACCCCTAAACCCTAGTCCCCGCTTCTATCCCCTCCTCAATCCTCCGTCTTTGCATCCCCTATTATCCGGAACTTCCCTTCTGAAACATTTCTGTACATCCACTTCTTCTTCTTCATCGCCGCCGTCGCAGTCGCAGGAGGAATGGACGGACGAGATAGTCTACCTGGACGAAACCAACGAGGTTATTTACTCCGGAAAGGGAATACGCGCCGTGGAACCCGCCCGCGACGACCACATCATCGTCGGTGGGCTGAAGAAGCCGCTCACCAATGTCACCGCCGTCGTCAAAATCGTCGACATAGTCAACCGGTGGAAGTGGGGTCCGCAGCTTGAAGCCCAGCTCGACAGGCTCCCCTTTGCACCCACTCTGCCCCACCTGAAGTTTGCGCTTGCCCAAGTGCAGGACGCGGAGGCGGCCTTGGCGTTGCTAGGTTGGGCCCGACGGCAGCTCTGGTACCAACCTAACAACGAAATATACACTCTGCTTTTCGATAGGTTGAACGAGGAACGGGAGTATGATCAGATGCAGTCCCTGTTCAATGACATGATTCAAGAAGTGGTCGCTAGTGATTCAGTTGGTTCGTCCTTTGCGGCTCAGAATCGCGCAATTCAGCATCTGTCTAGTGCTGGAAAATTGGAAATTTCTTTCAACTGCTTTAAGAGAAGTCAGGTTTTGGGGCTGGAGTTTGATACGGGTACCTATAATTCACTTATCACGCTTTTCTTGAACAAGGGTCTACCTTACAAGGCGCTTGAAGTCTATGAAGCCATGGAAGAGTCTTCATGTGTGTTGGATTCGTCTACGTATGAACTGATGATTCCAAATCTGGCTAAATCAGGGAGACTTGATGCTGCTTTTAAGCTTTTCAGTCAAATGAAAGAAGCGGGTCACCGTCCAAATTTTGGTATCTACGCTTGTCTTGTTGATGCAATGGGGAAAGCTGGGAGATTGGATAGTGCTATGAAGATTTATACTGAAATGCAGGCTTTTGGGTTTAGGCCATCGGCTACTGTTTTTGTCTCTTTGATTGAATCTTTTGTGAAAGCTGGGAAGTTAGATACAGGATTAAGGCTGTGGGATGACATGAAGAAAGCAGGATTCAGGCCTAATTTCGGATTGTATACCATGATTGTCGAGTCTCATGCAAAATCAGGGAAGCTAGATGTGGCAATGTCAGTCTTCTCAGAAATGGAGAAAGCTGGTTTCTTGCCTACACCATCTACTTATTCATGTTTATTAGAAATGCATGCTTCATCTGGCCGAGTGGACCATGCCATGAAATTGTATAATTCAATGACTAATGCTGGACTAAGACTCGGTTTAAGTACTTATACATCTCTCTTAAGTGTTCTGGCAAGTAAGAAACTTGTGGATGTGGCTGCTAAGATTTTGCTCGAGATGAAGGCCTCTGGATTTTCAGCTGATGTGCATGCTAGTGATGTTTTGATGATATATATCAAAGATGGATCAGTGGATCTTGCTTTGAGATGGTTGAGATTTATGGGTTCAAGTGGGATTCGAACAAATAATTTTATTATCAGGCAGTTGTTTGAATCATGTATGAAGAGTGGTTTGTATGAATCTGCAAACCCCTTGTTGGAGACATATGTGAGTTCAGCTGCAAAAGTTGACCTCATTCTATACACATCAATTCTAGCTCATCTTGTGAGGTGTCAGGATGAGCAGAATGAGAGGCATATAATGGAGATTCTTAGTGCAACACAACATAAGGCACACTCTTTCATGTGTGGGCTCTTCACTGGCACAGAACAGAGAAAAAAGCCAGTCCTATCCTTTGTTAGAGAGTTTTTCCAGGGACTTGATTATGAGCTGGAGGAAAGTGCAGCAAGATACTTTGTGAATGTGCTGCTTAACTACCTTGTGCTGATGGGTCAGATAAATCGAGCCAGATGTGTATGGAAAGTCGCTTACGAGAATAAGCTTTTCCCCAAGGCAATTGTTTTTGATCAGCATATAGCTTGGTCTCTTGATGTCCGAAGCCTATCTGTGGGGGCAGCTCTTGTTGCTGTGGTACATACCCTCCATAGGTTTAGGAAGAGGATGCTGTATTATGGTGTCGTTCCAAGAAGGATTAAATTAGTTACTGGGGCCACTTTAAAGATTGTGATTGCACAGATGCTTAGTTCCGTAGAATCCCCATTTGAGGTTAGTAAGGTGGTATTAAGGAGCCCAGGAGACTCTGTGTTGGAGTGGTTTAAGAAACCAATTGTTCAGCAATTTCTTCTAAATGAGGTTCCATCAAGGTCAGACATTCTTATGCACAAGCTTAATGTATTGTTTCCTAGCTCTGCTCCAGAGGCTAGATCCTTTTCACCGCCCAAACCCCTAGCTTTTGTGAAAGGGATGTAAGGATGTTGAGAACTAACTATGTATAGATTTTGTACTAATATAAATATCTTTCTTCAAAATTTTGCTAATTATTAATTTTCTTTTCCTCTCTTGACTTCCATTGGACTTGTAACAAATGCATGCATGCGGCTTTCCTATGCCCTCATGTATATGCATCCTAAGAACAATGTACATCTAAAGTCAGTTTCATAACATTTGGATACTGATTTTAAGGTTTGATGGTGAGCTAAGGGTATCAAGGGAAGTACTTATAATTCCTAGCTGAACACCTCATTTCTCTTGATTTCAAGAACTGAAGAAGGTGAAAGACATGACAGATTTTTTGTCACTACTAATCTGAAGGTGGATTCTCTAGAGAGCTCCAGAGGGGGAGCAAGTGCAGAGTTTGTCTATGCAGACACAAGAAACAAAGAGTATGAAATAAGCAGAAAAAGGGTCAAAATGAGAAGGAGGAGCAGAGAGTGAGCTATCGCCGGGTCACTCATTGCTTGGCCAAAGCATCAGCTATGCTGTTGGTGTTCTTAGGTGTGTGTAACTACTCGCTGTCCAATTTAAGACTGTCTTCAATTTCATGATATAATATATCTTGATGTAGAAACCAATCTAATGTGGAAGTTTTAAATGATGTTGAAACGCTTATAATATGAAATATAGGATGTGAAACATCCTGCAGTACTAAAGACATGCATTGCATTACTGATTAGGCCCCCCAAGTGCATACCTTGAATTCTTCCATCATAAGGAATATTTCATTTCATTTAGGACTCTAGTTTGATCTTGCAATAAGCCAGAAAATGCTCCAAAACTTCTCAATTCTTTCCATGTTGTTCTATATCCTTGGGTTTGTTTTTTTGCTTCTTACATGGTAGAATTGATCTGTTTCTCTGTTGCAGTAAGGGAGGTACTGGATAATTGTTGAAACCACTAAAACTGTCTTATTTGCAACTGACATTTTCCAATCTGAGTGCTCTGGCAACTTTAAAACTGGGAGGAATTTCTTACTCATTTATGTCTGTAAAATGAGGGATTATTGGGTTTAATTTCATATTCAGGGCACTCAGATATTCATAAAACTGTCTCATTTATGTGAGTAATACAAAAAACAAGGACAATGGAGGGTGAATGAGACTCATTCACATAATAAAAAGATTTCTTTAGATCTCTGGATTGTATTCTAGACATTACTCACACTATTGTCTGATAGTTGGTGTCTTTCAATGAAAATCTTGTAATTGTAGTACATAGCATGAAGTTAAATGCAAAAATAAAAATCAAGGACTTGAATGATCAACCTTGGATGAGGTCAATACTGTCAAGATGAAGACTGGTTTCCAGATGCTCACCCCCACCCTGGTTTCCATATGAATCGATAATCCTGATTTCATAGCTTTCCATTTCCAAACCGGTGTGTTCAACCGGATTGAAGTGGATTTGTTCTTATTTAGGCAAAAACTGAATTTACTTGTAACTCCTAATTAGCTGATGGTTAGATTAGCTGATTTCATTAATATAAATAAGCTGGATTAAATAAAGATTCTTTACCTTATCGTCAGAGCAAAATATTGACGATGTCTTTTGTCTTATCGACTGATCCAATGCTACCAAAAACCAGAAAGAATCTTATTCATTCATGCTCATATCCAGCCTTCTCTAGCCACATCAACTGATCGAGCACGTCTTCTAAAAATAAATAAAACTAGGTGCCAGAAAGACCAGAACAGACTGAATCCGGTATCTTCCCGGTTTGAACTAAATAAAACCGAAGCATTATCCTTGATAGAAAAAGCCCTGGTGATAGAAATCTAGAATACTACTACGGTTAAATTATCGAAATTCATAGTATTATAGACGAATTCTAGTTTTGCAACCTTTATGACCCCGTCAGTTCTGTTTGCCTCAAAGATCTGATTCGAAGAGGTTCGGTGCTCTAATGGCAGACACCTCTCCCCTTCTTTCTCCCTCAATCTCGCCTGAGCTAGAGGAAGACAGCATCAAGAAACTCGCCGGATCCCTTGATGACACCATAGAGCAGTGCATCGGCGGATTTGGCCTTGCCCAGCTTCTCCAGGCCGTGCTGGTTTCCTTCGCCTGGGTCTTCGATGCACAGCAGACCTTCATCAGCGTTTTCAGCGATCAGCAACCTTCTTGGCACTGTACAGACGCCAATGACAGAGCTTGCCGGTCTGCAACTAGTCCGTGCGAGCTACCCATCAGTTCTTGGGCGTGGGACAGGCCGTTGCAGACGTCTATGGTGTCTGAATGGAACCTCACTTGCGGTAGTTCTCTTCTTGCAAGCCTTCCAGCATCTTCCTTCTACGTCGGCTGCCTCCTCGGCGGTCTCCTCCTCTCCACACTCGCCGACTCTTGCCTCGGCCGCAAGAATATGCTCCTCCTGTCTTGCTCTCTCATGTCGCTGACCGGGATTTTAACCGTCTTCTCGAATAATGTATGGACGTATTCTCTCCTGCGATTCGTAAGCGGTTTTGGCAGGGCGACGATCGGTACCTGTGCGTTGGTTCTGTCGACGGAGCTCGTGGGGAAGAAGTGGAGAAGTGAGGTTGGTGTCATCAGTTTCTTCTGCTTCACTCTCGGGTTCCTCTCGCTGCCGTTGTTGGCTTTTCTGGGTAGCGAGTCCTCTTGGAGAGTCCTGTACCTCTGGACATCAGCCCCCACGCTTTGCTACTGTCTGTTTGTTTATTTTCTGGTTCATGAGTCGCCTCGATGGCTCTTCGTGCGTGGTCGGATAGACGAAGCCATTAGAACACTAAGAAAGATCGCCGCCACTAATGGACATGAACTAGACTATGACTTGTCTGGGTTTTGCCCTGAAGAGGAGCCCCAAAACGTGAACATCTTCTCGGCGATGAAGATCTTGTGGGAGAACAGATGGACTTTCCGGCGACTCTTGGCGATGATGGTGGTGAGCTTCGGAGTCGGACTGGTGTACTATGCGATGCCGCTTGCCGTCGAAATACTAAATTTCAATCACTTTCTGAGCGTCACCTTCAACGCTCTATCAGAGTTACCAGCCGCCCTGCTCACTTTCTTTCTGATAGGGAGATTGAACCGAAGGAGCATGGTGCTGGTGTTCACCCTCCTCAGCGGAGCGACCAGCATAGCCTGCGGAATTATGTCGGAAAGAGGAGGGAAAAGAACGAAGTGGGTACAGATTGGGCTGGAGGTGGGATCCTTCTTCAGCGCTTGCACCACCTTCAACGTGCTGCTGATCTACACACTGGAGCTCTTCCCCACTTGCGTGAGGAATTCGGCCGTATCGCTGGTGAGGCAGGCTGTGGTTCTTGGGGGCGCGTTTGGACCTGTTCTGGTGGCAGTAGGGAGGAAGGAAGGTGGGTCTCCTATATCCTTTGGAGTGTTCGGTTTGGCGATAGGGCTCTGTGGCTTGTTCGTCGTTTCCTTGCCAGAGACCCGAGGTACAGTGTTCTGTGACACCATGGAAGAGCAAGAGAGGGAGGAGAGAACTGAAACTCAGGATTCTGCCAAAGCATGATGAGGCGATGCAACGTGTTTTCTTTTTTTATCTGTTTCCACGAATAAGGAGATCTGTTGTATTTTTCGTAGAGCAAGAGGAGGGAGAGGAGAGGCCTGGAACTCATGATTCTGCCAAAGATGATGAGGCAATGCAACGTGTTTTCTGTTCGTCTCTTTCCAGGAACAAGGATAACTGTTGTATTTTTCTTTCTGTGTTCATCCCAAACAAAAATCCAGCACTTTGTTTTCATAAAAGACCAGAGACACCTCACGACCTCGTCTAGAATGAACTCCAAGCCTTAACAATCTTACTAGTTACTACTGGATTCAAAACCAAACTAATGCTAAAAAGAATAAAGATTCTCATTTCGATTAGGAATATCGATACAGAATTACAGATATACATTCCACAAATGTAACTCTGCCCTGTTCTTGATGAATGGGTCATTAATCCAATAATATCTCCCACAAGAAGTCATCCTGTAGTTTCTCCAAAAGAACAAAAAGAGAGAGAAAAAAAAAAATCAGTTTAAGTTACAGTTTCACCACTAATCCCGGGACCCCAGTTCGTAAACATCCGCCGGAGGGATGAAGTATTCGCCGGAAAGTCCCGGGACATTAAACACAACATCATCGATTCTCCATAACTCCTCCATTTTCGCTCTACTGTGCTGCATGGAGATATCACCGAAGCGGAAAACGGTCGCCACCGATCTCCCCTGGTGGGCAATGAGGACCCCGTCGACTTCCCTGTAGTCCTCGACGCTGCTGGTGATCGTGGTCTCCCAGTAGATGGTGTCGGAGCCGGGGGTCTGGACTCTGGTGAGGTGGGAGTCCTCCATGTATACGAGGAGTCCACTTCTTTGACTGAAGTATCCGAAGAGGATGTGCCTGATCACCTCAGCGGGGCCTTCGCTCCGTGCGATTAAATTCCTCCCATCGGCCGCCACTTTGAGGACGAAGCAATCTTCGCCGTCGATTCGTTTCTCGCCTAAGCATTGTGCGTTGGCGAACATGCTCGCTGTGATCTTGGGGTCCAGCCCCTAAACAAACACATATATAGACACATATTAGTAACATATATGGCCCTAAATTCAAAACAGGCCAAATTTTTTATATTTTTCCATTAAAAATAAAAATTAAAAACCCATGTCCCAATATGCCTCTATGTAATTCCAAAAAAGCCCCCACCAGCTTCACGTACCTGGATGAGCCGGCGAAGCGGCCGCTGAGGACCCTTGGCAGCGTGTAAACCCAACCAAGGCGTGTGTCGCCAGACAATCTTCCCATTGCTGCCGGCGACGACCTTGTGACCGGCGAGCACCATCTCCAACGACCACATTCCCGGCGACATCTGCCAGAGCACAAAACACCCGCTCTCCCCACCTCGTGGACCCGCGCTCCTCACGTTTTTACCGGGCCCAATCTCCGTCTCGCAGTAGACCATCTTCACCACGCCCGTCGTGTACAGGCTTTTCCTGCATTTCTGCTGCTTCAAACACCCCGTCGCCGCCAAGTACTGCTGGACTATGTAATGCGCGGTGGAAGTCTCCTGAGTAATAAAAAAAACATAGATTTCAGTTACTAGTTATCTCAGAGCGTCAGAATTTGTCAAAGAATTTCATCAAACAGCTGAAAAACAGAGAATAAAGCAGCTGGAAGCTGGACTGATTGGGAAGAGTCTTACAATGGGGATGCCTCTAACACAAGGCTGAGGAACGGGGTCATCAGGCAAAGAGATAGGAGCAAGCGGGCATCCAAGCACACCCAGCATGAGCTTAAGATCAGACCTGTTAGTGCCGCCATTATTATAGTCACAAGTTGGTGAACCACCACCGCCGCCAATAAACGACCCTCTATCTATCTGCGTCCTGACCCAAGCTCGAATTATCTCCCACGAACTCTCCTTCTTGTTCCCATCACTGTACGTGTCCGGGTCCGGACCTTCCTGCAGAGGCGTCAGCGGCTGCGTGCACCACCTCCTTCTAGCTCGATAACCCATCATAGAACGAGTATGATGACCCAATGAGAGAAGAAGGAGAGGAAGGAGAAAGAAAAACTGAAGAGGGGGGCGGGGATTTATTGGATCGAGTGAGGCGAGATATTCTGGGGAAGAGACAAAAGAGACAGCTTATCTGTCCAACGGCAGGGAATGATTTTAATATGGAGAGGGACGTTGGTGTTTGTGTTCCCCTCTTTTGCTTTAGTCACTTTTGCTTCAGACATTACGGGGAGAAGTGCAACATGAGAAGCACATTAGAGGCTTGAATGTGCCACTAGTGAATCATATAAATAAATTAGACTAGTTAATCCAACTTAACTTTATGTGACATTAACATGCTAACATGAGTAGTGATCTTAATAAGAGCTTCTTATGAAAGTCTTACAGTAACATTTTCTCATATTATAACAACATTAACACCTCCATCGGACCCGCCTCTGAAAAGACAAAAAGAAAAGCGGCAAAGACCTAGAGGGTACACTTGCCCGTATTCTGGTCGTCGTGGACCCAAGGATATTCGCCCACGTGCGCGCAGACCGGATGACCGACCGCCGCACCGGCGCTTGGACCGGGGTGAATGGACCGGCCGAGTGTTTCGGGCGCGTGCCGGTGTCGGCGTCACGGCTTACGCGAAACGAAAGCGATGTTGAGGAGCGTTTCTCGATTTTATGCGGACGGCTGGTCGGACCGGTCGGACCGGTTGCCGGCCTGCTTCTAAGCTGGAAGATTCACTTTTAAGGAATCATCCATTTGATTGAACCCCATCAGCAATGAAGAAATATGGAAGCAGAAAAGTAAAGAAGAGATTTCAATGGAGCCAGCAGATCTTTGTTGTTGTCTGGGTGGCCTGAATATAAAGAAGTAAAATCAAACGAGAGAGAGAGAGAGAGAGAGAGAGAGGCAGAGGCTATGAATGTGCCATGAGAGAGGATTTCTGGGGTCAACCAGCTCAGTGCAGTTGGCTGTGACTCAATGAAAAATAACCTGTCACGCGTCTACCAAATGAATATTATAGAACTAGAGTGATAAAATGAAATCTGTAGTGTTCAGAAAACTGTTGATTTGCAGGATTTGGAGTTCCCTGTTTTGGGTATCGGGGAATCTCTTATTTCTGCTTGGTTTTGATAATGTCGGAAGATTTCCTGGAAGGTGCTGCAGTCTTTAACTCTTCAACTGCCCACTTATTTAATAGCATAACGTAGAGGCCTGTTACATGAACACATGCTCACAACAAAAGCGATCGTTAACTGGGTGATATGAATTTTAATGCAAGGACATCAGCTACTGAGAAGATTCGATTGATTCCGGTGGTTTCTCTCACCTCTGTACACAATTTTTCAAATACCTGGATTCAGACTGACCTTTCTTATTGCTATTCACAACTCAGATACCCATTTCCAAACCTGCAGACTTCACCAACTGCCCGTGTGAGAAGTCTTGAATTCAGATTTCACTGTCAACTAACCAAAACAGAAACAGTCGGCAAGCCGAACTTCTAAAACTTACTTGAAGAGTGTTCGTATTGGAGGTAGCGATAAGATACAGGCTAGATGAGTCCAATACTCAGGTGCCTACTCTATCGATTAAACCTGATACTGGTACGCGCTACCCTGCTTAAATGCGATGCATACAGTAGCAGCAGCAGGATGATGATGACGCTTCTTATGCCGTGACAAAAGAAGAATGAGTAGGATGAGGAAAGAGAAGTCTGCTCTCATGAGAATTCTTTACGAAGAACAAGAAAAATCTCAAGGGATGATCCATGATAAACATATGCATCCACCTGAACCTTCTCATTGGACTATTTATATGATACAACAGAAATACTAACTCATCCCCACTTAAAATATTATTTTATCTTGATAAACATTCAAGGCCTGGATCACCTTCTCTAAGAACAACTTACGATGCAAGCGGTACCTGCAAGAATCCATATCAATTCAACATTAACCTCATGACTGATAATGAGTTTTGGAGCAAGTAAATATCTAAAGATTGACAAGGGTTTGCATTACTTGATGGCAGCTTCACGGGTCCTGCTCATTTGTGGATTTGAATCTGTTATGTTAAGAACATCAAACAAGGATAGAACTGGATTTTTTTACCATAACCAAACACCATTTTCATAATATTTGCTAACATGGAAGAACTAACTTTATGTGTACTTAGTTTCTCTACCTAAACGTATAGTATATCTGAATTGGTTACACTGTGGTTACCTAGGAGTTGCTGATCTTCCCCAGAAGAGGTTGGAAATTTTGCCAACATCTCTCCACATTCTTCTTGCAGCTCTTTTGCAGCTTTCCTTTCTGCACTTGGGATAGGAGGTAAATCCCCATCAGACCAAGTAGGCAAAGTTCGTGCAGCCGCTATGACAGCTCCATCGACAAAAGGGTCTTCGCCACCAGATAGCCGAGCTTCACATGTATCAGAGACATGGTTATTCCACAGCATTAACAGCTTCTACTAGGGATAGGCAATAAAGAACTTGATTCGTCAAACTCTGGGAATAGTTAATAAGGTGTTGCCCTTACTGTTGTGATAAAACTCCTCAGGCAAGCCAGATATATTGAACACTGATAAGAAAGAGTCCAAATGAATTTGTGCATTGCCAGAAAACTGTATTGTGCCCCAGGGGTTCTGCAAACAAATGTGGAAAATCCATGAGTGAATACCGCATCACAACTAGTCAACAAAATAATATAGCAAACTCTCTCTTAAGCTGTTAAATGATTACTTAAATGATTACAGAACATATAGGTATGACCTCCTGGGTTTCATCCCTCCAGTACAAAGTAAATCATGGAAAGCATCCACTATCATTTGAGATCAGAGTAGCTCTCGATGTCATATACATACATACATATATATATATATATATACACATATATATATAATGGACTAGGCGTGTACTTCATACCTTGTTAACATTAGACTGCTAACCAGCTAAACCAGCATATGAGTCATGGTGCACCAAGATAGTTGTTTCTTTTTAAAGGAGAAGGGCCCACGAAAGTGAAAGTGGATAAACCATTTCAATGCCATAAACAACTGACTCCATGGGTGAGATAATTCTTAAGGTTTCAGTTCATCACTTCTCCTTCCAGTGGTCCGTAAGTACAGTCTTTACAGACAAGATATAACTTGCTATCCATGAGATTTGGTAAACGTAGGTAAGGGTTTTGGTAAAGAAAAGGAACGGTCCACTTCAACAATTTCTGGGTCACACTACAAAGACTTATTCTGATCCAGGTGGGTTCAGGAGCAAGTACCGTTGATGATGAAAAGCCATATCTTTGCATTAACATGTTATTCTTCTTCCCATTCATATAGTTGAGAGTCATCTGCAAAGAGTCAAACACTAAATTTATGTCAAATCCATCATACAGGCACAATTACGCAAGATTAGAACAAAAGGACTAACAGAAGAAACGTGGAACTTCATAAGAAAGTTACACAGCTGAAGACTGATGTGAAAGTGGATTTCACTTGCTGATGCTTTTGGTGATTTTAGTGCTAAAGTCTCGAGTCCCTAACCATGTTTTGGGGTGAAAAAACAAAACCTAGTTTCTTGAAGTATGAAAAGATAGTGGCACTCAAACCATCCTCACTAAAAGTTGTTTACCATTGACATTCCAAAAAACCAAAAAACCAAAAAAAAAAAAAAAAAAAAAACACAAATCCTTAAGGCATCCATCTGGAAGGAATAGAGATGGGTTGAACTTGTGCACCTGGTCTCCTTTCCTTATCCTCTGCCCAGCATTTATCATAACCTCAAGCATGCGGTCCTTGAAACGCCAGTGCAAGAAACAGTTTGGTTGAAAGGAATGATTGAGCATATCTAGTAAAACAAGACTTCTAATTTCAGATTTTTACCAACTATATGAAGCCAAAAAACTGTTCAGCTGCTAGACTGAAGAAATGTTCTTCGTTTTTATAAGATTGGAAATGAATACGTGAATATCCAACAAACAGAACAAGTAATCTGTTCCTTATAAATAACTAAAAAGGAGACATCCTAGTCATATACTGGAACCTTAACTTAGTGATGAAATATTCAAATCTATTAAGCCTCAACTTGCTAAGAAAAATTAGAAAGTCTAAGAACAGAAAGTTTACCTGCATAAGGTATCAACATATTAGAATCTTGGATAAGAGCACCAATCCTCATCTGCAAATTGATACAACGAGTTTGTACAATGCTCATTGCCCAAATGAATCTTTCAGGATCACGGGCAAGTCTCTTTATTTTAAGAGGAACAGCGGAGTGCTGAAAGTTGGTTACAGTATCAACTTAATTAATGTTGTAACAAAGAAAGTCATGGCAATTAATTATGCACATCATTACATACAAGAATAGCATAGAAATGAATTACCCAATTCTTTTCCCAAAATTCTAGCGCACGGTGATGGTGTTCTTTCATAGTGGATGCCAGGTTTTCATCCTGCAGCTCCAAAAGGTCCTCCTGCAATGAGGAGAAAGGAGTAAGCACAATAAGTTGGAAAAATAGAAGCCACTAGAACTGGAGCAAATACAGCAGTTAAGTTAAAAGGAATATGTAGTTCATCAAATAGCAGATTTATACGAGTACAGGAAGCATTTATGTTTGACATTGGAAATGGAGATGAAATGACATACATAACAAAAATGCAGCAGCAGCAATAACAAGAAGTAAGTATTAGTTGCATTCCAGATTTCCACCAGCACACCTTGAACATAAGGTGTTTTATTTCAATATAGTATGTACATTAAATTGTAAAACTACAGAAAAGTATTCAAGTTTCAGCTACAACATGAAACCATCAAGCCACTAATATAGACAAGAATCAAAATGCATAATTAGTGCATACAACAATTAAATCAGTTTAAGAAATTCCTATAGGAAGTTAAGAAAGCAGTTAAGGTGGAAATGGAATTAAATATATGATGTACCCCCCAACCCCAATAAACTTTAAAATCAACCTAATATTGCAGCAAACAGAAGAAGGAATCATGATGTGGCAAACAAAGATGCAGCAAGAAAGCCAATAAATGAAATTTAAACATATTTCCTGGTTAAATTTGTACAGCTATACCATAAGTATCATAAAATACTAAGATATGGACGAATTAATCTTGATTTACACAAACCTTGGTAGCCAGAAGCATGCTAGTGCACTCATCTATACTAGGTAAGAAGTCCCCATACAGCTGCCAGAAGTTACCCTCGCAATCAAAGGCGTATAAGAAAAGACATGCCAATCTCAAGTCCCAGTCTGTCTGATAGAGAAGAGCTAGATTATTAAAAGGAAATTACAAGAAACATTAATTTTTTTTCTGAAATGGTGTTTAATGTTTTCACTAAAAAATAGGAGAAACATTAAACTTAAAGAAGGGATCAAGAAATCAACCTGAATCTAAGGAAAGAAAAAACCTTTTGCAATACATTTTTTTCTATTTACAGCTTAAAACAATAAAAATGAAAACAATGGTTAAATAGTGATAGAAAAACCAGAAAGCACATTCTTACATCATTGCAGAGACTAGAACATTACCTCAGGATTGGTTGAGTTGATTATATCAAATATAGGATGACCTATGGGTAGAAAGTCAGGGAAAAACATCCAGGGGAGCTTCTGACTAATTGTTATCATCAGCTCTAGTGGAATCTCCATGATAACCTGCATTTATGAAAAAGCAGACAGCGTGCTCATGTTATTGATATATTTCACACAAGTCAGAAACTTGCGTCGTATAATTTTTTTTGCTTTTTTACTCTTGCGTGACTTAAAGCGATATTCATCTTTCCCCCAATTTAAAAGTGAAGGCAATTTCGGGAGGTTGACAAACACAGTATAGCATCAATTCACTCACTCGAGCTCTTCGAAGTGGTTCAACGTCCTTTGATGCGTATACTCCGAACCCATTGGGACCTTCCTTAAATTCAACACCATAAGCTCGAAAACTACGAGCATAACCTATCTTGTAGAAGTCAGGATCGGCTGGCTCCAACTGACAACAGCGCCAAACATCAAATACATCATAAAACAGAGGCGAGAGAGAGACAGTTAAAAAGAGAGACAACGAGAATAAATTGCTCACGGGTACCTCTGAAGATGAGTCGTCAACTTGGGGAGGCTCAAATAATCTGAATGGAGGCGCCACATTCGTTGCACAAATGGGTCTTAAGTTCTTTCCTCGGTTACTCAGAGAAGAGCTCTTTGGTTGCTGCCAGCAATCTTTTCTGAAACCTTGACTCTGTTCCAGATAAGAACAAGAGAACCCATTTTGAATGAGGAGATGAAGAGGACGAATAGCTGAGAAGCAAGATACTCAGACAAAGAGTGTAACCTTTTGGTGGAGGACGGCAGTGTGGCTGGCGTGCTGAAGAGGAAGAGAAGCCATACAGACCAAAAGATGAAGAGGGGATCCAGACAGCTGCTCTCTCAGTTACTAACCACTTCAACAAAAAGACTGGAACAGAGCTGCCAAGCTCGAAAGCTTGGAGAGCACGAGCGAAGAGTCGGAAAACGTTATCCTCTTCTGCAAAAGGACGTTTCTGTTCGAAAAATGTTCATGGCCTGTTAATGTTAGTCTGCTGCGCATGGGAGGGAAAGTGTAACCATTTGGTAACATTGGACATAGCGTGAGGGGCATTAACAATTCACAAAAATCCATGGCATATGGGATTTCTGAGTATGATCAAATTTAACAGATTATCTATTTAAAAAACATCCTTTTAGATGTTATATTTTTTAAATATAAATCTAATAGAGAAATATAATTCTAGTTTCACCAAAAATATAATAATATCTTAATACTCCACACGGTGAGAAGAAGAGCTGGAAGAGCTGATCAAGGATGCACCACACTCATTTTCTACCACAAATAACGGCACCCCTCCCCTATTCTTTTCCCCTGAGATTTGGTAATGAAATTATATACACTTTCACACAAGTTATATACTAACCAGCGCCTACAACCACTCTTCAGGTGCTGTCATGGGGGCGAGGCAGCTCCAGCCAGCTCGGCCGCGGCGTCGAGGAGACCCGTTATTATCCGACCCCAGTTGCGTCTCTCCATCTCCCTCCTGATTTCCGCCTCTCTCCTATCTCGGGTCGTCTTCCTGATGCAACTAAGGGGGAGGGGACCGTGGAGGTTGGCATTTCATGTGGGCTCTTTCACTCTGCTCTGCTCGTCGATGGATTGGGGAAAAGGAGATGGGGGACGTCTTGGGTTTGGTAATGAGAGTTACGCGTTTGTGCCTACTCTAAACCCGAACCTCGATGGTGTTAGGAGTCTTGCACATGGTGGCCTCCACTCCGTGGCGCTAACTCGCGTTGGCGAGGTCTTCACCTGGTCAGTAGGTTTCTGTTCCCTCGTGATTATTTCCTGTCATGTATCATTTCTGGAAGAAAGTTTGTTAATTTTTTTTGCTTTTACATTGTCTAATATCTGTTTGATGTATCGATATGTAAAGTATTGCTTTTTAGTCTTATTCGTCGTTCTAATTATTTTCTTATTAATATGATGGCTGGAGATTTAAGCGTTTTAAGCATTTCGAATTCAGTTGCATCACATCTGCATTCTGAGACGCCTTTTTCTTTTGTGCAAGAATAAAAAGGAAAATTTTGCATCAGAAGAAAAAAAAGCTGTTGTTGGGCAGTGGATTAGGGGTGACCAAGGAAAACAAGCAGCCTTGAGCTGTCATGTGAGCATTAAGTTTCTGTTAGAGCTCCTTTGCCCAAAGACCTGAGGCTAATTTGCTTTTTCCTAATATTTTTGGTTTTAAAAGGGAGGAAGATTTTCTGCTCAGGCCTTGATAAGTGGACGGAATCCACATTTCTTATATGGACCAGCCAAAGCTCTCAGGTTGGATTGTGGCTGTTAAATTAATTTTTTATAGCATTCCATATTTATGAGGTTTTTGAACAAACAAAACTCTGTCTTACAGAGTTCTACTTCAACATGAAAAAGTGTCTCTCATACTTCACTTCAGTGACTTGTTCATTCTATTGACTAAAGTTTGCAGGGGTTATGGCGGATTTGGAGCCCTAGGACATTCAGTGTACCACAGGGAATTGTTACCGACACTTGTGATTGGTCCTTGGAATGGAAAGATCTGCCAGTGAGCAACTAGTGGGATGCATACTGCTGCTATTTCTGATTCAGGTCGGTGTTGCTATGCCTTAACTAATGAATTATCTATGTCACGCAGTTTGAGTGCTTTATTTATATACCATGGTGTTGTGAGTCAGAATCAGGACCTGACTTGGGTCTCTGAAATTCCGAGTTGGATTGGGACTAAGGGGGGGAGAACAGACGACTCTAATCTGCCCCTTGCCAAAACTATTATCAACTTGTGTACCTCTTCTTTATACTTTTCAAGGTATCATTAGTGAAAAGAAAGAGAATGGGAAAAGTTTGGTGGGGAGTTTTCGGTACTGAGATTTACTAATTCATTAAATTCATGAGATTTACTAATTCATTGAATTCACAAATCATGATTGACTTTCTATTTTCTATTTGCTACATATATATTCATAACCAATGCATGGGTGTAGGTGAGCCTTATACATGAGGCCGAGATCAAGGGGATGGTAGATTAGGACTAGGAAGTGGTGGTGGGCTAGGTGAGGGTGGTGCTTTTAGCACTCCCACCAAAGTTAATGCATTACCTGTACCTGTTACTGCAGTTGCATGTGGTGATTTTTTCACGTTAGCTCTTACATCAGAGGAGCAGGCTTGGAACTGGGGAGGTGAGTCCTGACACTGTTTTATTTCATACATGTTGCTTTTTAATGATCTCTATTTGATTGATCACTGTTACTTAACAGTTTAAAGTCAGATATCTTTTTATTTCAGTGATTACTAACATTTCTTGTTTGTTGGAATGCTAATGCTCTTGAATTCTTCTATTTACATTCACATTTTCAAGTCTCTTGTAGCATTCAAATGGTTAATTCGAAATATTAAAGAAGCATTCTATTTACTCATTTGTCATTAATAAAGGTGAGTGTGTTTGGTTCTGTTGGAGCGTGTGTGATAATAAGCTTGTCAGAAGCTCTGTATGCGTTGGGCCTCCTCTGTCTTGGATTTTGTTAAATTAATGTAGCACGTTTTATTTTATGTGCCATTCTGTTGACCTATTCGGCACCTTGTAAGTAACAAAATTTTCTTTAATATTTTCCTGCCAACTCCAATTATGAGCTTGGAAGAAGCGATAGGAGTAGTGATTGGAGACCAAAACCAGTTCCCAGTCTTCAGAATGTTCGTATTACTCAGATAGCTGGTGGAGGATATCATACACTTGCCTTAACAGGTAAAGTCTTACACGCCCGAAATAATTGCTTCACTTGGTAGCAACTCATGTCATTTCATGAGGCTTGACTTAACTACAGAATGTTGAGCACTAGATTTTATTACGTCATAACACAGTGCTTTAGGAGCACTAACTTGGCTTTTCTCCTTGTGACATTTTGTTTATACTGTATACAATTTCAGATGAGGGTAAAGTTTTTTCATGGGGCCATGGGGGCGTGGTCAGTTGGGTCATGGTTCTCTTGAAAGCCAGAACGACCCACTAATGATTGATGCATTATCTGGCGAAAATATTGTCTCCAGTACATGTGAAGGCTCATCTTCAGCTGCAATCACTGGTAACTTGTTTGGTTTAGCATATCTATGATTATGTACAAATTGCTATCAAAATGTATTATTACTAATTCTTATTCAGAATCATCTTTCTTTTTTTGTGTGTTGCAATCATGTTCATAATAGTTTTATCAAGTCATGTTCTGCAAGATGTTTGCTATCAATTTTGACTTAATGTAGCGGCCAGTTCTAGTGAAGAGATTAAATTTTTATCTGCTTTTGTATTTATTCCAGGGAATGTGTAAATATTTCAAGATAGAAAATTTTATTTCACTATCGAAGCAATGACTTACATATAATGTATGATTTAGTGTTGAATCCTCTTGGTGTTATGAACTGGGTTACGATACTTTCTTTCCAGTGGTAGCTTTTGTGATTATTCATAGTGAAGGTATAAACAAGTTTTTAGTAAGAAAGGAAAGGTAACAATAAGAGATGAAGAATATTTAAAACAAGGTCCCACAAGAGAACATTTCAAGAAAGCACCAGAATTTTTATGTTGAGAATGTACATAAACCTCTGGTCTCTGTGCTAAAAATCTGGTATAAGTGTACTTTTAGTGCTCCACTGCACGCATGTGATTAGGCTCTCTGGGTTTATTTATTGTCCTCAGGTACTTCATGCAACTAACTTTATTGATCTAATTACTGGTACCATAATTTCTTTGATCTTTCTACAGCATGTTGTTAATCATTATTCGTTGAAATGGCAGACAACTGAAAATTGTACATGTGGGGAAATTCACAGGACTGCCAACTCGGTGTTCCAGGGCTACCTGAAAAGCAACCATCACCTGTTGAAGTGATGTTTCTAATGGATGAGGAGGAGCTAAGTGAGCATCATGTGCTCGCTGTTGCTGTTGGTGCATCTCATGCAATGTGTCTCGTGTCAAGGACTAAGACCTAGATCCCAGAGCTTGTTCATGACCAAACTTACAGTCCAGAAGAACTGAACTTCATAATGCAGCTGTAAGAGCTGAAACAACTCTCACCCGAGAGTGCATACTTAACATTCTCATGTTTTCTGCAACCAGTGTTGCAGCAGATCATGTAGGGAGTTTGTTGTGAAGCATAAGAACTTTCATGATCTATTTTTTGTTATTTCCTGCAAGTCGGTATTGGTGTCCTTGCCGAAATTTTTTTCCAAATGAGTAATGGTATATTCAACTTTTTCATGTTCAATTCATTGAGATTGCCATAAAATATAGACACTATTAACTTGTAGACAGTATTTTTATGAGCATTTTGGTGGCTATCCTACTAGCAGCTCCTCCCTTCCAATTTTAGTTCCTTCTGACTTCGTTGAGAGCCAGGACGGGATGAAGGCAACTTATGCTTTAGAACAAAAACTAATGTTGACCATGGTTTGTTGCATCTTTGATACATTTGCCGAAATTAACATATTGGATGATCCTATAAAATAACGGTGGATAAACGTCCTTCACCAGTTGAAATTTGTCGAAACAGGAAAATCTAGCGCCTCTGAAACATGAGGCTGTGACAGATAAAACTGATAAACTAGTTGCGCTTCTTGTTTCAAAGGCTTTTCGTGTTCCCATTTCAGCAAATCCCAACATGTACAGTCCTTGACCATTCTGTTGTTTCATATAAAACTGATCATGTAGTTAAGTTTCTCGCGGAAACAGTATTTCTTGTCGACTGATCATTGAACATTATATTTCTCGGATAAACAAGTTACATTGTAAAGAACCAAAACCATTAGTTTCATCATGTGAGTTTTTAATTAGATGTGAAAATAAACTCAAGTCAATCCTAGATGATCTTTTCAGTAGGTAAACTACTTGTTTTCTTCTCTGTGATTAAAATAAGTCACTTCATTTCACACTTGGAGATGGATCAAAGGGATGGTAACTGGTTTAGGATCATCACGAAAGCTTTTTAACTAATTCAATAAGTGCCGAAAGCAATCAATGAAATCATCATGTGATTACCTTACGGAAATCAAGAAAAAGGGAAAGATGAAAGTACTTTCACTTCTTATGTTCTCTTGTTTCTGTTTTTTTTTATTGGTTTCCGGTGATGAACTAGTGAACAACCCAGAACAGGTAACCCGAGAATGATCACTTGATCAGAAAATAACAGAAACAGATGAATTTATTTAAGGGGAAGCGAGCTGTCTCACTGATGAATCAAGCCCCTGTTCTTTCCTGCCTCTAAAGCCGTGAAGAAAGAAACGCAGTCCCAGAGTCCCCATTGCAGAGGCAAAAGTGAAGGAATGAATTGAATAGACAAAAAAAGCTTCTTGAATAGGCAAAAGAAGCTTCCCCCACTGTACTTTCTTCGCCTAAAAATTCTGTTAAAGACCCAGCAGGAGAGTCCAATGAAGGGACAGAATCCGAGGTGGGTTCTGCTTTTGCAAATGATTTTCGTCGGCAGAAGAGCCCTATCACGCTTTGATTTATAGTAGTATTTACTCATGTGCATGGCTATGGTCTTTTTAATACGGCTGTCTTCCTTCTTCTCTCGGTATGCTCTGCACTTCCGAAAGGCAGAAGCTTCCTCGATAACTGCACGCGTGTGAGTGCGCAGTAGTATTCCTTCACTTTATCTTTTAAAGCTCTCCCTCTTGACTCTCCCTTCCCTTCTTAATCTCTCTCTGTCCAACTTGCAGCTCTAGATTTCCCTGCAACCGATAAAGGTGGCCGCGGCACCACCATCTTTTATCATAAAAGAGAGTCCTCTTCGCGGATCTGAACAACAGATGGACAATCGGGGGAGAAAGTGACTACTCCCTCAATGTTCCTCCATTGCACAAGGAATAGGTTATGCATGAAAAAGAAAAAGGAAGAGCAGATACTTCTTGTCGGATTCTCATGACAAAAGAAGCGGAAATAATTCATTTCTAGGGTTCTTCCAAACAGATAAAAACCCAGATTTGCATGGCTCCATTTGCTTAATCTGGCCAGTGTCTCCAAAGTGTTTTGTGTTGTAATGATGGGAGTAACTAACGATGAGCAACTAACTTAAAGAGCAGCTCTGCTAAAGGTGACTGAGAAGGCAACAGTACAACCCAGAAAAATAAGCAGACCCACATGAAGAAATTCATGGAGATCTTCCAGTTAGCAGCAGAGCCACATGCAGAAACCTCAGAGTTCAGAAATTGATCTTAGAGATGTAGTATTACTTCATGTCTTTCCTTCTTCTTAGATACATGTAAATGCTTCTCTCCCAAGTGAGATTTGAAAAGCTTGAACGTAGACTGTGTTGGATAATAATTTGATGAAGATTGAGTGATTGCCAATTAAAAAGAACAAGAAAAATAAAAAAAAATAAGAAAAAAGTTCCACCACCCATGTCTCAGACATTTGATACAATGATGATTCTAGGATCTTTAGACTCACCCATAGGAAAAATTTCTATTTGAAGGCAAAGCACTCCCCTTGATCATTGAGTTAATTCTATCCAGCTGAATAGGAGCTCTCCTAGGGGATGGCCTCTCAAGCTTGCTTGAAACTTCAAACTTCTTCTCCCCCATCACGTCGCCTGGTAAAATCGGTTTGGATTCATAAACATCTCCCATGGAGTCCATGTCGTTATTGGTTTCCATCCCTGCTGGTGCAAGTTGAATCTGATCAGTGTTGAAAGCATCATCCTGGGAGCCCATACAGGCAGCTGCTGCTGCTCCTAGCTCATGTAGTCTGAGATCATCAGCCCAAATTAAGGGACTCTTTCCGTTGCAGCTGTAGGGGTGAAGCCTCTTCTTGCCTAGACTGATACTGTCATCCGCCGGTAAGATGCCTTCAAGTGCTGACCGATCCATCTGTTGCTGCAACTCGAGCTGATCCCCGCCAAACAAGTGCAGGTCTTGGAGAGAAGGGAAATGGATGGGGGAACCCATTTCAACCATGGCTTGGTTTCCGATGCCCTTATAGCTGGGAGGCCCAATGTCGTCTCCTGTAAGGGTTTGACAAGCTTTCTCCAGAATTGTTTGCATGTACTTGCCTTGAGCCTCAATCCTTAGCTGGAGGTGTTTCTGCACCTGCTTTCCACAAACCCATGAGGGCTTAGCAGAAATGTACTTAAAATTTATGTTCTTGGCGCTTTGGAAAGAGGGAGGATCATGGTTTTGCTTGGGGAACTTTTGTGGGTTTTACCTCTAGTTGTTCATGTAACCTTCTCTGGACTTCCATTTGCATCCTAAGGGCTTCTGTGAGGTGAGCGTTCCTACTGAGAAACCAACAAACAGGAAAACCCAAAGCAACTTAGTTCAGCTTATACTTGTCGATCGCATGCTTTGTGTGATCAGATGATTATCTCAACATTGTCGAGCCAAAACACAGAAACCATGGAAAGCACTTTGAGAAGATTATTCTAAGAAAACAAGAAATAAGAGACTACAGTGATCGCTTACTCAATCATGCTCCGACCCATTATGCCAGAGGAAGAAGCAGCGTTTCTTTGCAGATCTAACCCTGAAGCAGACACGGTAGTTGCAGGAACGAGCTTCAGTGTCTTTGTCAAGAAAAACAAAGAAACATGTAACAACTCTAAAACCTTTTTCTAATCACCTCTCTCACCGTCTTTAATCGAGTGATCATTGAACTCCTTGTGCGGTTGCTTCCCAAGCCTGAATTTCTTCAAAAAGCAACCCAAATATCAAAACAATCAGCAATAGCAGAAGAATAACTTAAGCCAACCCCATAAAAGAACAATGAAAGAGTCTATGTACGTTAGGAAATGAAAAAGAAAGAAACATCCTTCACAGTCTGAATACATACTTGAAGATGGCTCTTAAGATGATATAGAGTGAGACCCTTTACACCCATAGCTCTCATGATTGTCTTCGGAGTTGCCTCTGCAGAGTCAAAACGCTTATATGAGAAAGATTTCGTGAGCTGATCAAACTGGAAGAAAGGAACCCAAACATATGTAACAGTATGAAAAACAAGCAAAAGGAGGATGACGAGGGGAGAGTAGTACTGTCAGGGCCTCCAAGCTGGGTCACAGCGTCAACGAATCGTTCATGAAGCTCGACAGTCCAGCGAAGGCGAGGCTTGGGGTCAGTAGTTAGTACGAGCCCGGAGTCACCCTGAACACTGATGGGTCTGTCATGTGAATTCATAGAAGGCTTCTTGGGATGGAACATTCTCTTCAGAGCAGCTCAAGAGAATTGGAAGAGATTCAAGAACAAGAACAAAAGCGACGCATTTAGGGAGGAATAGGGTGCGTTTTTGAAGAAGGAGAGAAGCTCCTCTCCTCTCTCTTTCTCTCTCTACCAGAAAGCCATTCTATGGTGGTCATCCCTTCACCTATAAAAAAAAAGCCACCGACTGCAACTCACAGCAGACCCTCCTTTGCCAAAAGATACTCAGCCCCTCGAGAGAGAGAGAGAGCATAAATGTCTTTGTTATATTATTCTTCAGTCACAAACAACCTTTCTCTTTCTTTTTTACTCTTTTGTTATTTTTCTTGTTCTTTCTTTCTAATTAGGCCGTCTTTCCATCGTATTATTCTTCTGCGACGAGGAACTTTTCCTCATTTTGAAACAGGGAAATGATCCATTCAATCATGCTTGATTTGTCCGTACTATAGCACTATTGGGTGACGATGAATCATGTATAATCTAGGGAATTTCAACCCTATTCCAGGAGTTCAATCCTTGATTCCAACCACTTGTTTTCATCTTAAAAGCTCTGGTTATATAATCCTAGACCACATAAAAGCATGTCTTCAATACCCTAAAACCAAGCAAATTAAGGTCACAGGTGATCAAACAGTACTTTGAGATTTTCTAATCAGCTCTATGTAACTTCTCACCCATACATAAGAAGAATTAGGGCTTGGGTTTTGTCGATGAACCGCATTCAAATTTTCATTCTAAGTTTCTTTGGATTAAAGGATACTAACTGAAAGCTTGTAATATATATTTTAAGAGATGAACATAACTAGGAACAGAAGCAATTAGCCATGACAAGGAAGCTCCTTTTTGCTCTCATGGTCCCATTTGTTGTGCTTTGCAATGATGATCCCAGCTATCTGTATTTTGGAAGTAGGGCAGCAGACACAAGAAAATGCTTTATGTCTCTAGCATAAAAAGTTTCCCATAATGGCTGGGGCCAATGACTAAGGGCAGGAGACATATCTAGGGCCTGCATCTCATATGAATATCTTTGCTAATCAAAGCAGTGCAGATCATGAAGATCTGAAACATGAAACTGATAAGTCATGAAATCCACTCTGGGTTGAAATGATAAGGCCTTGGTGAACATCTTCCTATCTTCTCTAAGAGATACTGATAAAATAGTGAGTCATTAGCATGTCTCTTGCTTGAAGTATGGAATAAGAAGAATTTATTTGATGAATGGGTTCTGAAAGTTATAATTGAATCTTTGAGAGAAGTCTTTTAAAGAGGATGAAAGGAAGAAGAGATATATGGTCAAGGATTCAAAACCCATTTTTACATTTCACTTAGCAGTAATTTGATAACTTCAAATCTAAGTTTAAGATACTAATCTTAAATCATCAACACTGGTAAAGAAAGACTTCTCATGGATTCTGCTAATTAGAGATATAAGTTTCTCTTTTCATAAAGACTACTTCCGTGGGGGCCATGACAGGTATGGCTACCTTTCTTCACTTAAAGTCTGCTGGAGCTGGACATTGGCTTTTGTAGAGTAGAAGATTGTCTCTCCCTGCAGATGTCATCCAAGCAATCCCATCTCAAAAATGAAGTCAAACCCATTTTATCTCTCCTTACCCCCATCACAAGGAAAAACATAGAAAAAAAGTGGTATTCAAGATGAGTAGGAACATTTTAAAGCAAAATCTCCCAATCTCTCAAAGATGAAAGAAAGGGGAAATGAGAAACACAAATTACCCAATTCCTCAAGGGAATAGATGCTTTCGTCTTTGACAATCAAAGGAAGATTCTCCTCTTCTAATTGCCCGAAACTCCAGAGCACTTCCTGGTTTATTTTACGAGAGCTTCTATTAGAAGCCTTTGTAAACCCAACAAACACATGGCAAACACATATAGGAAAAAGCCTGAAAAGGGAAGAAGCTTCTTGTTAGTCTCCATTTGAGACCCCAATTTGTTTTCCTTATCCTTGTTAGTGTAAATGAGATTCCTCGTAAGCTACTCGTGCTGTGTATCTCTCTCATTTTGAAGATGAAGATCATGTAGATGTATGAGATAAAGATGAAGATCAAATTTTCGTTTTGTTGACTAACCCCCCCTTAATTAACTCTTAGTTCATTCCAATGAGAATTGTAGCTTAAGTAACCTCAAAAAGAGGTACATTCAAGTTAATAGTTGGTTTTATAAAACCACATTATATTTAGAGGTTAAGACTAATATCTTTAAATCGGAATGAACCGATCAGTCCAACTGGGTTAAACCGGAATTGAACCGTTTTCCGATTCTTAATTAGACAAAATTCAATTTTACCTTCAAATCGGATGACTCGGAATCTAAGTGCTCCACTTGCATGAAAATGTTATTCTAAATTAATCAAAGTTGATCAAATCATCGAAGGAAACTAAACGTTAACTAGTCGATAATTTTGGGTAATTTGTTAAACCCTACATTAATCCATATAAATCCTAAACCCTAAACTTGTTTCAAGTGTGTTTTGAGAGAGAAATCTTCTATCCATACATGAACAATATTGCTTCTGTTCAAATATACGCCTGTATCAAAGTTATTTATATTCTTTTCTGATTACTTAACTGATTACCCGATTACCTGAAATTGAAATAAATATCCATTTGATTCTTCTTATTCGGAATCAGATGCCATTTATAAAGTTGAATCTTTGATACATGCAAAAGAATGAACACTTTATCAGATATTTTATCATTTTTTTCGTTTACTTTCTTAAACAATATTTTGTTCCTACTAATCGGATCCAAATCAACTAATTGGATCATGTAGCATATTTTCTACTTACCCGCCATTAGGTCCGATTACAAGTTTTGAAACCCTATTCTCAACACCTGAATCCGGATCTCCAAGTTGATTCCTAAAGTTTGACTACAGGGATTTTTTGTTGGATCCGACTAGATCCGAAAGGGATCCGATTAGCAAGGGGATAAGGGAAGCTTCAAATAGGATGGCATTTTGTGTAAATTTGTTGGCGAAGGTTCAATGGGTGCAAATCAACAAATTCATGGGATGTGACAAGGTGTGTTCCATGGTGAAAGTGAGGGGGAGGTGTTAGCTTGGATTTCAAGCACATTTGTGCTTTTTGGGGAATTATTCTCTCTACAGAGTTATTCTTTTTAGGTTAAGTTTGATCAGGTGGGACCCCTTTTAGTATAGACATGAATGTGACTGCACATTTTTTTTTCTTCCAAATACCTAATGTACATGTGAGTCATGTACAACTTTCTAGTGTAAATTTTTGAAACGGTGGTTGTAGCTAGTGCGAATAATGTCATCTAATTAAGTGAACTAAATTGATTATTTGTAATTTTGTTTAATTAATTAATATATTTACACGACGTACCCTAAGATTTTGCTCCTTCTGATTTGAATTTTTACGGAATAAACTATATGTAGGAGAACTCTCTCTCTCTCTCTCTCTCTCTCTCTCTCTCTCTCTCTACAGGAAAAGAAAGACCGATTGTAGGGTACATCCCTCCCAAGGGAAGGACTCCACCCTTCTTTTCCTTGCTTAGAAAAGTGGGTGGGTTGAAGTCTTTGAGGTCCACAGGTCTCTAGGCCGGCCGCTTTATAACAACTTGGGTTTGGGCTGCTTTAATCCTGCTCAAAGAATTGTAAACAAAAATCGAGTTTTCATAACATATTAGACAACTCAACAAGTTTTTTTAAAACTCACTATAGGGCCGAGTGGTTAGCCAAATAACTCAAATTATTAATTTAACTTAATTAACTCAAGCGAGTTTGATTGAGTCAATCCGAGTTTGAAAATTGCAACATGAGTTCACCCAAAATTTGAGTTACACAAGGGTAACGAGTCCAAATCCAAGGAGCATTTGTGATGGACCAGCAATTATCCACTAATACAGCTTAATGGATATATCTTTATGGAGCCCACCACACACTACTCTGTCTTCTCCCATTATATTTATTATTAGTAATTATATTATTTATCTTTAATTTTAATGGATTTTTTTGGTCGTATTTAATTATCTAATATTTAATATTATAATATCTAGAGAATTTATATTTAAAAATTAATCTCAAATAAATAGAGGAGGGTAAGCGTCATTTCACCAATTTTGAGGGTCTAAATGGACTTTTCCTCAGAATTGGATTTCTTGCACTGGGCGTTATCCTTAGCTTCAGACGCCAGAGAACGGAAGATTACATTTTAGGGTAATCCGCCTTGCCATCTCTTTCCGAAAACCGTTGGATTACGTATACTAAGATTGACATGGCTTGTAAGTTATTCAGTGAGTACAACGCGAGTCGAGTTAATAGGTGCTCCGCCTCGGCGATACCTCCTTTTAAAATACCGCTGCGACCATCCACAGTTTTTGGACAAAAAGGAGTTTTTTTTTTTTAATGTCGGAAAGAGATGCTCCCGGTAACCAAGGGGCCGCCCCCTGCTCTACCTCCATTGTTTTTCTCGCAGCATTACACAGTTAACAGAGAAATCTGCAGCTCCATTACAGCTCATTGCATCTTAAATTTTCTGCGATTTTGTCTTCTGGGTATGTCACTAGATCATTTTCTAGCTTGTGTTATTTTATGTTTTCTTTGTTTTTGTTTTTGTTGTCTAGTTAACTCCATGCTTTTTTGTAATTTATTAGAAAACAATAGGGTTATAAGCTGAAAAGTATCAGGCTTCCTTCGCGGGTTTCTTTGACGGTGAAATATTGTAGGTTTTTACTGTGTGTACGGACAGCTTGGATTTTATTTTGTGTGATGATTGTTTCTGGGAAGCTGAGTGGAGTTTGGAATGTCTGTGTTTTTCCTTCATATACCTGGCATTGTTCTTTAAACATGTTATGCTGAGGTTTCGATGTTAATTCCTGTGAAATTAAAGGTTTTCGCTTAAGTGCGGGGAAGCTTTGTTTGGATTTAACTTCTGGATGGGATTTCACCATCTGTTTCGAGTTTTTATTATTGAAATTTAGCTGGACTCGTTTATGGAGAAACTGGTGATGTTGAATTTAAAGGGAGGTATAAGTTGATTAACTGAAAGGGTTATTACAAGTACTCTGTTTGAGACTCCGCGCTATGATTTTCATCTGTAGTCGAAGTTGGGGTTCTCAAAAGATTTTCAGCCTTGCTGGTTCTTCATTTTACTCCCTCTCTGTTTGTTGCCTTAGAATGGGGAACACTAGTAGAGTTGTTCATAAGCCTAACATAGTTTCACCTATTTAGATGTCATCAGTTCAAATATGCTCTAGATTCAAGTAAGTAGCATTCTTTTAAAGATGTCAGTAGTGTCGACAAGGATCATCGTGCCTCTGCCTGAATGACTCATACACACCAATTAATTCTAGGAATAAGTTATACTTAACTGGAACCTAATTGAAATTCCTGTAACAATGCCTTCGCTGCACAGCATGCATTTTTAGAAAATGACTGCATAATCCTGAACCTTGACTCTGTTCTGTTGATAGTATGTCTCTTCTTTAGTCTATTCTAAGAGTTACTTATGTATTTTTAGAAGAAGACTGCAACATCTTGAGCGCCTTATTCCATGAGAGTATTTGCTTTGATTGAATGTTTCCTATTAGATAAGACTGCAACATCTTGAGCCTTATTTCATGAGAGTATCTGCCTTGATTGCCTGACTCCTGTTTGATTTCTTCGTGGAAGTACCTCATGTATTTTTGGGCATATCAACTCTTGTGTTCTTTGAGACTTTTACTTCATGTGATCTTGCTATTGTTGGAGCTGTTTGATTTTTTTTATATGTGAAGGATTCCATCAATTTTGTTCTTGTACTTTTATGAAGCAAATATAGGACCTTGCAACTATATGTTTGTGAGGAAGTGAAAGATTTTATTACTTTGAAAAGCATGAATCACTACACATGAATCACTACACAAGGATGAGTCTGTTCCAACTGTCTATCACACTGGAGTACATGGATCCCTCGTTAAGAATTTGTAGAGTGCAGACTAGGAACTTCTTTGTTTAAGAAATTGCTTCAGCATTGTTGGTTGCATCCTGCTTTCATTTGCCTAAGGGACTCATCAATCATCAACAGAGTCTAAAGCTAGCAAATTTCCTTTACCTATATTAGATTTGCCATTTTTGGCATATACCTCCAAGAAATCAAAATGATAGCCTGTTGAGCTGGTTGGTGAAATTGAGTTTTAATTTTAAAATTTTGATCTGTGGGTAATGCAGATTTAGTTAGCTCCAACATCTGATGGGCCAGTAACAGCTCTTGGACTCTAAGCACTAGCTCTGATCTGGTGAAGATTGCAAGCTCATTTGGGACTTTCCTCATAAGAAATACACACACTCTGTTATTTGAACGTTACTAAAGTACTGCATTGCCAAAAAGCAGCAATACGATTGTTCCACCACAAATGTCACTTCTATCAAAGTTACGTTGTATCACTGTTGATGTCACCGGAACCCTTATAGCATACAAAGGAGAACTTGGAGACTACTACTGCATGGCAGCTAAATCAGTTGGATTGCCATGTCCAGACTACAACCGAATGCATGAAGGCTTCAAAAGTGCATACACAGAAATGGCTAAAAACTATCCTTGTTTTGGCTATGCTGAGAAAATGCCCAACATCAAGTGGTGGAAAATGTGTGTGAAAGACTCTTTCGTCCGGGTAATAATGATGATATATTGCTGAGGTCCATGACCCAAACTCTTTTCTGCTTGCTGGTTTCCATTATGCTAGAAACGGAAGTTAAATCTGTCCAGATTGTCTTTGTTGCTTCTGCTGAGCCTGCTGGATCAAACCTGCTTGATTATGCTGTACCAGTTATGATTTATGATTCATTTATTACGTTTGCTGCAGGCTGGCTATGATTATGATGAAGAAACTTTTGATAAGGTATTCCGGCGTATATTCTCGACTTTTGGTTCTTCAGCTCCATATACCATCTTCTCAGATTCACAGCCATTCTTGAGATGGGTGCGTGCAAAAGGGATCAAAGTTGGGGTTGTGAGCAATGCAGAATACCGCTATCAGGATGTCATCCTTCCTGCTTTGGGACTGAATCAGGTGCTCCTAAATCTATTTTTCTGCTAAAGTAAACAACCTTTGATCTGTCAATGCAATGAAAGCGTGCAAGACTTTGTGTATGCCTTTGCCATGAAAGTGTGCAACTCTGTGGCAATCAGTACAGAGGCTTTCCAGACACAAACTTCTGCTAACAGAAGAATGCTAACCATTTGTGCACTCAAATTATTCAAGGAAATCAATTTGAATTGATTGCTTGAAATGGTGCTCTCAGTAAAATTCTTGCACCGTTCTTTGCAGAGAGCAAATCTGTGTCCAATTAGGATTAGACTGGGAGTTTACTTCTAATAATTTTTTTTTTTTGGAGTAATGCAGGGATCTGAATGGGACTTTGGGGTGTTTTCCGGTCTCGAAGGAGTAGAAAAGCCAAACCCCAGAATATATGAGATTGCACTGGAAAAGGCTGGGAATGTAGAGCCAGAAGAAGCTCTTCACATAGGAGACAGCATGCGCAAAGACTACATTCCTGCTAGAAAAGCCGGCATGCGTGCCTTGCTGTTAGACAGATTCAAGACACCTGATGCTGAGAATTGGCGGAAATCTGGTGCCACGGTCCTCCCAGATCTTGTAGCCGCACAGGCCTGGCTTACTAGAGAGGAAGAAGTCGTTGAAAAGTAACATCGATATCTTTCATTGTATAAAAAGGAAAAGAATATGGCGTTCTCTTGCTGTTTGATAGAATATATGTTTCATTCTTATACACAAACAATCTAATACGTGACACCAAATCCACTTATTTTAAGGAAGAATATGAAATTCTCATTGGTATATTCATGAGGATAATCATAACGATAAGAAAGTATCATCGGATGAACATATTCTTCTCTTCCGGCACGGAGTTTTGATCCACTACCAATGAGATCACCCCGTTTACGATCTCTTGAATTAGCCTCTGAACAAAAAAATCTGCAAGAGTTTCATGTAAGACGGTTCATGAACCGTCACCTCTGCGATAGACGTCGCCGGAGACGAAGACGCTGAATGCTGGAAATTGACAGATAGGTTTCTCATCCAGCTCTGGGTACCGAGCTCCAAACCTGTTGAGACAGCGAGCCATAGCCAGCCATCACCTCGTGTTAGACGCCGGCAAAACCAACCCAGATCCTCTACTGTACCACTAAGAGGACGTCACCTTCCAAGACATCTCTTCGACGCCAGAAACTGCTTTGTCATCCACTTCTGAACGATGGGAACCCTTTGTGGAGAAGAGGCACGAGACCTTCATCTGCAACTCCTTCCTGGGGCAGAAAATCACAGCCGCCGGCGACCCACAAGAGTGCAAGTTCTCGGGCGTCGCCATCGACCTCGCCAGCAACGAATACGTGATCACCGACGTCGCCATCTTCTCCGGAGCCACGAGAGGACCAATGCCCTGACCGGCTTCCACTACTGTAACGAGGCCACCTTCTTCGGTGCCGTCGGAGTGCTTATCAAACTGGCCCGATTGGGTCGGACGAGGACCTCCTACAGGTACATGGACTGGATAGTTCAGGTTCACGTCACCGATGCGTTTTTTACAGGGGAACGGTTACATTCTCCATAGATCACATAAATATATAGGTAAATTTATCTTCAATCATATACTATTGAAAGCCAATCATCCTTGTATAAAAAACGGCTTTTTAAAAAAAATGACAGAGAGCTTGAAAATTACAACGTTATATTTCTTTATTTGGGTAATTCGGTAACAAAAAGCAGGTAATTGTATAAGATGTATTATATCACCCTTAACAACACCCATGTTTAGAAATTTCTTTCTCTTAATCTGATCCCCTTCTAACGATATTCCAATGAGGAAGTTCGACTTCACCGAATTTTTTCCATATTTCTCCAGTTCTTATCTTTACCTAACAAAAAACTTCCTGTTAATCCCAGAAAAGATGTCGTCTTCCCCTTCAAATACCTCCTCGTTTGCTATTTCCACATTAAACTTAAATCCATTTTCAACATCATCAATTAGCTTTCTCTTTCTTCCACCCTAATTCAGATTTCCGATGGGAGACATGAAAGGTCTGTCTTGTTTTCTTCTCGCAATCGTGCTTGCCACCTCCACTGTTTCAGATTCCACTGCCCCTCCTCGTCGATCTGTAAAGGAGCATCGAATGCTGTATGAACAGAGGTCTGCAGATCGAGACATCAGCTGGGCCAAGAAGGTGACTACCTTTATAAACTTCTAGCCAGTTTCCTTAATTTTACTTTACATTACTGTCTGCTTTCTTGTTGCGTTAATGGAGTCTCTTCTTGTTGTTGATAGAATGGAAGAATTTTCTATCCAGTGGGTTATGGAGCTGACCCAAGTGGTCAAATTGACAGCAGCGATGCCATTATTAGTGCTGTAAATGATGCATACAATGGCAGCAGCGAGTTTACTCTGATGCAGGGGATAACTGACCTGGGTGGTGTTGTAATCGATTTACAAGGAGGACAGTATAAGATCAGCAAACCCATCAGATTTCCTCCCAATGCAGGAAACATTCTGGTAATTCTTTATCTTCCTTAATTTCTTCTTCATTTTTTATAAACAATTCAAATCAGTCTGTAACAAAAAAAAAATTCTGTAAGAATTTCATAAATGATGTATCAATCTGCAGGACTCGAGTTTTTTCATGAATTTAAGAATGATTCTTTTCATTACAACAAACTCATTTTGATGATCAGGTTCGAGGGGGAACTCTGCGAGCATCGGAAGATTTCCCGAGTGATAGGTTTCTCATCGAGCTCTGGGCGCCTACCTCCAAACCACTCCAGAATGTTGAAACTCACGCAGCTTCCCTGTTGTACCACTACGAGGACGTCACCTTTGAAGACATCCTCTTCGACGCCGGCTACCGTGGCGGCGGTCTCTTCGCCATCGACGCCGTCCGCGTCCGTATCGACAACTGCTTTTTCATCCACTTCGGAACGACAGGAATCCTGGTGGAGAAGGGGCACGAGACCTTCGTCAGCAACACATTCTTGGGTCAGCACCTTACCGCCGGCGGCGACCCACACGAGCGCAACTTCTCCGGCGTCGCCATCGACCTCGCTAGCAACGACAATGTGATCACCGACGTCGCCATCTTCTCCGCAGCCACGGGAGTGATCCTCCGCGGGCAGGCCAACATTCTGACCGGAGTCCACTGCTACAACAAGGCCACCTTCTTCGGTGGCATAGGAGTGCTTGTCAAACTGGCCGGATTGGGTCAGACCAGGATCTCCAACAGCTACATGGACTGGACTGGGATCGTCATGGAAGACCCTGTTCAGGTTCACGTCACCAATGCGTTTTTCCTGGGGAACGCTTACATCCTTCTGAGATCCATTAAAGGACAGATCTCGGGTCTGAACATCGTCGACAATATGTTCACCGGAGACGGAAGTGGGGTGCCCATTATCCAGCTCGACGAGTCCAAAGCAACCTTTACAGACATCAACCAGGTGGTGATTGATCGGAACAATGTGGGCGGAATGAAGCTTAAATCGACTGTCGCCAAGAAATCTGTGGCTGCATTAGGATCGAAATGGGTGGCTGATTTCTCGTCGGAGTTGGTCTTCCCTAACAGGATCAACAATCTGCAGTACTCTTTGCTTGTGAAAGGACAGAGACGATTCCCGGTGCATGCAGTGACCAGCGTGAGCAATAACACGGTTATTGTGGAGAGTAGGAAGAACGTGAATGGGGTGGTTTCAATGGTGGTGGATCAAAACTCCATGCTGGGAGAGAAGAATATGCTGGTGTAAGAAGCTCCGGACGCTTTCACTGCATCCACAGATCAAGGGTAGTTGTCTTTAGCAGAATCGGACTATGATGAAATCCTGTTCTGTTCTTGATGAAATCAGTTCTTCAACAACTAAAATAAAATTCTAGAAAAATAAGATCCAACCCTTCTCGGTGTTTTTAATAATAAAAATTGTACTATTTTGATGGTTAATTTAAATTATTTATAGATTATTTTAAAATGAAGTTGAAAGTATATTTCACTTTATTTTAATTCAAAAAATTAATATAAACTATTAAAGTTTATATTATTTAAATGTATAATATTTCAATTATATGAAAATATATATATAAATTCTAGTTCTGGGTGTTAGAAATTTTAGAATTTTGTTTTTTAGAAATATTTATTCCAAAATTTAAAATAGTTTATTTGGAGAAAACCCCTCTTGTTTAACCTGAGCTCAACTCAGCAATAATACTACTCGAATGGCAACTCACCCGAGTGGTGACTCGACTCGGCGCGATGTCGAACCACCGAACGACGGAGCAGGTCCATAGAATATGCGTATAAGAGCTCGGGAGTCTTCGTCGCCACCTTCAAAACCACCCAAAAATTCGGAAGACACCCCCCCAATTTTTTGTCTCAACTCTCTTCTTCGATTCTCTCTCTTTCTCTCTTCTCGGTCATGGAAATCTGAAACTGGGAATCGCTCCAAATGGCTTTTCTCCTGCCTCATCTTTCCCCGTCTCTACCTCTGCAGACCTCCGCTGGTGACAGACACACCCTTTCCGTTTTCCGCCGTGGTTCGCTACCCTCCTTCGCCTCCGGCGCTGACCCCTTTTTGTCTACTGCTCACCAGACCAAACTCGAGCCTCCGCCCGTCCGGAGTGCGCCGGATAAGGACCGCCCTGGCTCGCAGGATGAACGTAAGGGTGATTTTTACCTTAATCTTGGGACAGCCGTGCGAACGCTTAGAGAAGATCTGCCGCTCTTGTTCTCTAAAGACCTCAATTACGATATCTACAGGTACTTACTTTTCGTTATCAGATTGCAATTTTTCCTTCTTTAATGTCTGGCGCGTCTTTGATCTGCTGAAGTTTCAGCTGGTAGATTTAATGTATTGCTAAGTGGAGAGGTAGACTAGCAGTTGCATAGAAAGTGTATTCTCAAACAGAAAAGCTTGACGTCTACAACGTAATTATCCTTGTCTTTAACTTTTATGATATTAATTGAAGGATTGGAACTGTTGATGGGTCGTTTTTAATTCGATAAATTACTTTTGGACCTTGTTGGAGAAGCCAGGAATGATACCGTCAATGGTCACTGTGGAGTTAAATCAATTTGTCTTCTGAGGGGCGTATGCATGTAGAGTTCACAATTCTTGAGAAAGCGTGTACTGAAGGCTTATAGTGATTAGGGACTTACTGGTGCAGACAGTAGACACTAGAAGCCAATTATAATAAGGGAAAAGGAAAAAATAATGCCTTTTCTTAAGAAGTCCACAGTGAAACTTCTCTAATAATCATTTGATGGTGATGAATAAATAATTACAATCCAGAGAGTCTATTTTAACAGAGAACTGTTATGACGATTTAATTGAATGACTCTGTTGAATTACCTCAAGTTTTATACTGTTGCTATCTTCTTGCCAATAGTTTTACTATTAGGGGTTCACAGAAGTGCAAAGAAACGCTCTTACAATAAGCATAACTTGGTAGCTCTCAAAAGCAAAAGAAAATTGTGTTGGTTGATTACTGCGGGTCATTGAGACAAATAGTTCGAGGAAAAGCTGTTTGAGTAAGCAAGGCAAAGCCCAGAGGTGTTAGCAGCGGAATTCATACTAATCTGCCTTTGTATATGCTATGAAGTTACAGTCTATGCCCTTACTGATTCATGAACATGTGATGAGCAGAAAGGGCCAAACCTATGAACCAGCTCACATTGATGTCCTATATTTTGCATCAGCATGGGTTTCATATATGTTTTCCTAAGTGAATGCAGAGATCTTTCAAACGAACTATTCTTATCATGGGATTGGTAAACTTTTCTCCAACTTTTGATGATTTGATTTTTTTCCATTTTTTTTTTCTCCATATTTATTTCTGAGGCTTTTATGTTGTTTTGATAGATAACAAGTATGAAGTATTTATTATCCAGGTACCTGTCACATCTAAACTGTTATGCGACTAACCATTATGTCTCATGGTTGCTTTTCTGTCTCCAATGTTTATTGATGCTCATCGATGTCAACTGGTGTTGTGAATGGAAATGAATTCTGGCATCTTATGCGGGTTTCGCATGGAAAACAAAACAAGCCTCTAGACTCTATTTAATGTATCAGATTATTTTCTTTCTGCAGGGATGATATTACATTTTCTGACCCCTTGAACACCTTTAATGGAATCGAAAACTACAAATTGATATTTTGGGCATTACGTTTTCATGGCCGAATTTTGTTTCGGGAGATCTCCCTTGAGGTGTATAGGGTCTGGCAACCGTCAGAAAATGTAATTCTCATCAGATGGAATTTGCGAGGTGTCCCACGGGTCCCCTGGGAAGCAAGAGGGCAATTTCAGGGGACATCACGGTATAAACTAGATCGAAATGGTAAAATCTATGAGCACAAAGTTGATAATTTGGCATTTAATTTCCCTCAGACACTGAGACCGGGAGCTTCAGTGTTGGATTTGGTCACTGCCTGTCCAGCAAGCCCGAACTTGACATTCTTATGGGACTCACCTGATGTGTACTCGTCTTCTTGGCTGAAATTCTACCGTGCGGTGAGGGAAACCTTGGACCAAGAAGGATATGTGCTTGGCCAAGAAGGACTGGTCACTTGTTTGTAGTTATTGTGGTCTCATCTGCCAAAAGAAACAATGATCATACAATTACCCTTCATTTTTTGTTTATCTATTAGTAGAAGATGTAGTATCATGTACAGCACCCCAGTGATGGAAGGGGTGTACAGAGGCAATCCAAAGTGTTTGTGTATGGGCTCCTTCGGTTGACAAGTCGTACAGTTGGTATATATATATCGCATTGTACATTAGGGAGAAAACTATTTGCTGCTCACATATCTGTAATACTCCGTGTATGAGAACAATTCTCTTAATTTTATTCCAGAATATCTTACATGATATGGTAGGAGAAGGAAACTCAGGATGACCCTTGTCTTCCATGTTATTCTTTTTCTCTTCTTGACATACCAAATTTTAGGTAATGTTTGTCAGCTCTTTGCTTGCTTCTCAATCAAGTCCTGTAGATTCTTATTGAGCCTAACTAGTTATCTAGTGGTTAAGCAGTTTGATCACTTAAAAGTCTTTGCAGGGACAGACAAGCTTAACACTAGAATAAGTTATCTTGCTCATAATTGTAGCAGATTGGAATCACATTTGCAGATGTTTCCACATAAGAATGATGCATTTAAGATCTTAATGGTACAAATAATGGCTTCATTGGCAGCACACATGGCAACTTTGCAGGTTCTGCTACTTGAACCTGTTTAAAGGGGAAACAAAAGGTTCTTCCTTTGTAAGTTCTCTTACTTAAGTTGGACTGAATACCAAAAATAAAGAAAGTTAAAACGCCTCGGGGTTGAACCAGTTAGGTGCAATACAAGAGAGATGGAGTGTGGTCTTGGTTGCAGTAGTATGTTCATGCACATTATTGGATACCAATTTGGGCAAACTAATTGAATAAGAATCAAGGGCCTCTTCTTTTTGTCCAGGTAAAGACACTCCACTTCTGTCTGCTGGTTATAAATTTCTCATTCTTCAATAATCCTAGTTATGGTTCCTGATTATGAATAATAATCATTCTCTTGTTTCCATGGAGTATCCCCAAAACTCAAGTTATGGTTCATGATTTTATATATAAATATATTTTTTCTCTTATTTCCCAATTCTACCTGAAGTTTTTCCTCTGATTGATAGTCGGTTTTTTTTTTTTCTTTTCAGTTCTTAGAGACTCCACTTTACTGTCAATTCTGAATTTGCTTTCAACATGCTTTTTAGGCATATGGGGTTTTCTCTTGGATTAACTAATCAACCTGTCTTTAATTATTTGTTTTCCACCTGATGGTAAGTATTATCTATATCAATTTGATAAGTTTTAAAATAAAATTTTTACTCAAATGAAAATAGCATTCCCTCTGCTAGACAGGTATGATTGCTTGTAGTGACAATTGGACCTAATTCCATACTGTTTTTATTTTCATCATCTTCTACCTACTCAAATATTTTATTGAGGGTTGAATAGTTCCCACTAACAGAGCTCACTAGGACTCAGTCCCTCCCCTTCATGTGTCCATCTCCATCCTCCCCAGATATTACTTGCATTTGGCATGATCTTGAAACTTCATCTTTATTTTCATCATCTTCTACCTACTCAATTATCAATTATCATAAAAATATAAAAGGCATATATTGCTTCTCAAACTACCTTTGAACATCATAAAATTTGGAGTTGGCTGTCATATTGAAGAGGTAGCATGTCACTTGAGAAAACAACACAAACACAATAAAATAACTTTTGACCCCTGAAGTGAACTCCAAAAATTCAAAAATGGGTTTGTTGTATCTGTTTCTAACTTTCAAATCCTTGACAAGACTTTCAGTTCTGTTTTTGACAAAGATGAGAAAGAGAGAGAGAGGAAGCCACCCACTTCATTTGAAATAGCAAAATCTTCAACCGTTCCACCTAAGAGACTCAAGATAGACCCTTAAAGACTTTGAACAACTGGGGTTTCTTTACCACATGAAACTGGCTTTCAAACTTTCTGCACCAAAGAAAATCTAACATCGGTTTCCATGTGCTTCTTTCTCTCTCTCTCTCTCTCTCTCTCTCTCTCTCTCATTTATGCCAGTAATTTCGTGCACGTGAATTGAATTCTCATATAACAAGGATTCCACTTTCTATGTTAGTCGGAGTCCAACCACTTTAGCCAAAATAAATTAAAATATTAATTTTTATTATTTAAAAAAATACATTCCGTAAATTAATACAAGATGCACCCCTGAAATATTTCATATGTTAGTAACCTTCACAATTGAACCCGGATTAGAATAATTGCCAATCACCCAAGAGCCGAGTTCTGGTCCACCCAAACATATATCTTGGCCGGAACCTCAGAATCGGTCTCCACCACCACCCGGTTTCCCGACGTGTTCCTCAAAGCATGGTTAAAGAACGACGACGAGCCGGTCTCGTCCGGCAGCAACGTGTACTGGGCATGCTTGATCATGTCCGGGAACAAGAGCACGTCCGAGAAGTCGACAGTCAATGTTGTCCCGTTTCCTTGTGTTGACCCCCGCCCGACCGTTGATCTCACCCTCATCCCCCGCGCATTGTTCCGGTCCACCACAACTTGGTCGACCGTTGAAAACGGCGCATTCGACTGGTCCAACTGCACGATGTCCACCCCTTTGTCACTCCCGGAGAACACATTGTCCACCACCGTGACGCCACTGATCACACCCTTAACGGACTTTAGCAGCACAAAGGCGTCGCCCAAGAAAAACGTACCGGATATCACGAGCTGGACCGGATCCTCCGCCACGATCCCGGTATAATCCAAATAAGAGTTTAGAATCCGGGTCTGGCTCAACCCGGGCAACCGAACGTAAATCCCGGTCCCTCCCCACCCGGTGGCCTTGTTGTAACAGTGCACGCCGGTGAGAGTGTTGGCCTGGCCGGCGACCATGATCCCTACGCCCGCGGAGAAGATGACGACGTCGGTGACGACGTTGTCGTTTCCGGCGAGGGTGATTCCGACCCCGGAGAAGTTTTTCTCTCCTGGGTCTCCCCCGGCCGTGATGTGCTGGCCGATGAAGGAGTTTTTTATAAGAGTCTCGTGGCCGCCCTGGACGAGAATGCCGTCCGAGGTGAAGTGAGCTATGTAGCAGTTGTCGATAGTGGTCCGGAGAGAGTTGATGACGGAGACACCGCCGCCTCGGGAGTTCGAATCCAGCAGCAGGTCCTTCAGGGTAATGAATTCATACGAGGAAGAGAAGGCTTCTTGTGCTGGAGATCGTGGTTCCTCCTCATCGAGCTTCAGCTTTGAAGAAGAAGACGGCCAGAGCTCGATGAGATGCCTGTCTGTGGGGAAATCGTCCGACGCGTGGAGAGATCCTCCGTGAATCTGTTATTTTTTTCACCAAATAAAATAATTAAAAGGAAAATATAAATAAATGTTTTAACCAAAAAAAAAAAAAAACAGGCCATGGTCCAGGTCCAGGTCCAGGTCCAGGTCCAGGTCCAGACCCACTTTGGTTATATAAAATGGGGAACAGGATGCGTTTATTAGGTTACTGACTTTGGGTTGGTGAGCGCGTGAGATTATGAACAGGAAGAGTTTGGTGAAGACCTTTTCCTGGCCAGAGACGATCTGAACTGTCGATCAAGTGAAGACACGTGTCGCCGTAAAAATTAACGAAGACCGAAGATGGGCCTCAAAATACGAAAAAGCCTAGAAGATTTATTACTCCCGAGGGATGAAAAGCTGCCACGCTAATCAATTGGGGTTGAATTTCTATGTACAGATCGGACGGGTCAGATTGAAGGATCCACCGTTTGTGCAACTACCGCCTTTTTAAGAAGTAAAGAGCGGTCCAAATATCTACATTTCATCCAATGGGCCCACCATTTACTCTTGTTAATTTTTTTTAAAAAAATTATTGATTAAAGTAAAAATAAAAAAAAGTTAAATTGGAAATAAGAAAATAATTAAATACCATGAAATTTCCACCCCCTGAGGAGGGGAGTCTCAGAGGCTGGCTGATCTTGTAGGTCCCACCTTCGAGGTGGACCTGAGAGCCACCAAGATCGGGGATGCCGGGCATGAGTTCTCGACCGTTGGGTGCTTGAAAAGCGTCGGATATTGCTTTCAAGATCGCATCCGTGCTGTCCGATTGTCCACTGGGGTCCGCACCGTATGACGTTACTCGGTAGATGCGCGGACTTGATGGGGCCTACAGAAACAATGTTTACCTGCATCAACTCGACGATAATCGCCATCGCCGGAACCGGAAAAACCAGGCGAAGAATTTACAGCAGAAATGGAGAGTTTGGGATGATGAAAAAGATTAAACAAACAGAAATTGTACAAGCCGTTGGTATGGCTAAGGAAAAAGTTTTCTTTTTTTTCAGAAATGACGAAGACAAGTAAGAAGAATTTGTCTGAGTTTCATATCCTTCATGGACCGCCAGAAAAAAGAGAAATGGAGAGTAGAGAGAAGAAAACATGGAATGCAGATGCTGCAAGCGGAACTTGTCTTCATCTTGTATTTCTCGTAGTTAAGAAGCAAATGGAAATGAGAACCAGAAAGGAAGAAAAGATCACAGAGAAAAAGAAAGATTACCGCGGTCGCGGAGCTCGGGGAAGGGGAGACTGCGTTCTGGGAAAGAAATGCGGCCTTGGTCGCCTCCAGTTTTCGCATTCTGTGATCAAGATATCTGCCGCTGTGGTCTTTCCCGCCTCTGGAACCCACTCCGTAGCCATGAATCGTAGCCAAACCAGAGAAGAAGACAAGGAGGAGAGACAACAGGGCAGCGGTTCCCCCCATTGATGGTTCCGTCTTTCTCCTCTCTTCTTCTGGGTCTCGAGAAGGAAGAGCGCGGGACTTATAAATACCGAAAAGAGGACATGAAATGGAGTCTTGAACTAAGATTTCCTGACAAAAGGAGTCACACGCACAGCACCGATACTTCTTTATACGCTAGAGGAGGAAGAAGAACAACCCCCCCTCCCACTCATTCCTATTAAAATCTCTATACTTTTAAAGCAGAAAAAGAGAAAGAAATCAAGAATTTACCAAAACAGAGACGTCCTTACGACTGTCAAAAAAAAAAACTATAAGAAATGGGTTGAGAAAGAAAGCATCAGAGAGTCGGCAACCGCCCCTAACCACTTCGTAAATTCATCTCTCTGCCTCCTGTGTTTTTTAACCAAAGCCACTGCGGAAAACTACCCAGGACTTTGTCCAAAGTCGTCCACTCGTGAAAGAGGGAAGGAGAGGTTCATTTATAATTGGAGGATGTTCGACGGGTAAAGGCAATGATGTAAAGTCTTGCTTGAAGAAATTGACAAGTTGATTGGGGAGAGAGGAAAGGGGAAGGAATCAATGCTTGATTTGGCTGGAGTTTTCTGTTGCTTCAACTGATGCTTTCAGAGACTAGAAAGCTTCCCTTACTTGACTGTAGCATGTGGTCATTCATTGCATAATAAAGAGGATGAAAAGAGGGGAGGGAGGAAAACGCTGAGAAAAGGGCACAGAAGGCAATGCCAAAAATTAACCTCAGTTAGGGGGGTAGGGGACACCGTATTGATGAAGTGACACACATATCACGAGAATGCAAACCAAAAAGGCATTAGCAGAGGGGGTTAAGAACTTGAAAGCCAAGATTCCTAAAAAGTAACAAAACCATCTCAAAACACTAATCCATCATTGTTATTTGTTCATAACGAAATGAAGTAAGAAGGTAAATCGCTCAACTGCAATGCAAAGTACAAAACCAGATGTCAATTTTTTTGGTACACACCTCAGGTTCGCTACCAACCACTTCAAGATGATATGTTAGCTACAGTGAGATCACAAACTGAATCACCACCTTGAGAGGGGTACTGGTTGACAATGACGAATTACAAACATATTGATCAAATAATCTACTAGGTGCAACCATCCTATAACAACTCTAACGGCCGTAGAATCACAAGATGCGCAGTATGTTGACATGGAAGTGATCCTCCACGGAGAAAGGACCGATGGAAAAAACCCTGAGTAAACTGATGCCGGCGGTTCTATTTTTTCTGTCCAGCACAGTAGCCATCTCCGCATCCGGCCCTGCACAGTCCCAAAATTGTGCTGCCCAAGATTCTGCTGTTTTCTAAGCTAATATTTTGCTGAGGAGAGAGAGAGGGAGAGAGGGAGAGAGTATTGTGAATGAACGTATATACATGGAAGCAAAACACATTAGTGTCCCGTAATAATCATCACCTCGCCCTTTGTAATAGACCATTAATACCAAAAAAACGAAATAATACATGGCCAATGGGGGGTAATAAGGAATTAGACCCCTGTACATACAAGATTAGTAGAGGCAGGAGAAAAAGGACCACTCGCACATATACATACCTCATGTTGGGTCCCCCAGTCACGAATGTACATAACAAAACAACATGAATTGAAAACTCTCATCTTTTATCCTTCTAGTGGGATTGGCAGTAGCGACCAACTCGCGCCACAACTTCCTTTACATTATGAAGGACCCCCGTGAGAGAAAATTGTCAGCTTCCAACTGCAGAACCACAATCCCTTTTTTAAATTGTGAAACAAATAAAACACTATAACAAAGCTCTACTAAATTTGTTTACACACAAATAAATAACCTACATTGCATGAAGAAAATAAAGGCATGGGGTAAAAATAAAACGAAAAAAAAAAATTGAAAAAAGGAAATGCTCTTGGATATCCTAGTATAACAATAAATTACTGCAGAATACATGAAGTAACTTAGAAACCAGAATCACGTATCCCATTTATTTACATGAAAAGCAGCAGAATTTTATACTGCGTCGGGGTCCAGAATACACCTAGCAGGTACATACAAACAACACAAGAATCAACCTATAAATCTTTGAATATGAAAAAAAATGTTTACTAGTAAACAACCAGAGACCTACGAAAGTGAGGGGGAATTGGGAAAGCGAAGCATTTTAGATAAGAAATATATGGATGGCATAAGTAGTACTGTTTCTTATATGCTTTCTTCAAACTTTGACTTACCTGGCATCAAGCTATACACCCAAAATTCAGTAGCAATATTCACAATATTAAAATCAATATGATTCTTAAAGAATGTGGACAATAACATTAGAGTAATAAACACTATGCAGGCATTCAAGTAAGTAACAATATGCAAGCAGCAAGCCATTCAATAAAGCATAGAATACAAACAGACACAGCATTACTCATGGACAACACCATTGTAGATCAGTAAAGTCTCAATGAGGGTGGAAATAAGATGCTCCCCAAGAGACCCAAATATATGCAAATCCATCTTCGAAGATCAAACTCTGAAAACCGCTACTATCTATATAAACATTTCCAAGCAGGACACAAAGGGCTTAAACCAGAAGCTTACCTATACACTAATTGTACACAGGCATGAGTACCACCAGCACTGCCCAAAAAGCAGATTCTTCGCTGGACGCCACTCAACCAGGCCTCAAGTATCAACCTTGGCCAGAATTTGATGTCCGAGCATATAAATTCCCTTGTGCATGTCTTTGTTGTTGCTGCTGCTGCTGCTGGGTTTGCTGCTGTTGTGGTGGGGTTTGTGACTGTTGCTGCCACTGACCACCAATATTGTTCCCATGTGAAGACACAGTACCACCAGACAACTGTCTCTGAACCATTGGTTGGATTGGTGTGGGCCCCAGTTCAGACCCAGCAGAACTTGTTTGAGGTGAATTCCCCACACTCGTCAATTGAACCACAGGAGAACTAGTATCATACAATGATGGTTCTGCCTTCCACTGAGAGGAAGAGGTGGCAGAGGAGGAAACCAAGTGACCTATACCTGGTGCATCCATACACTGGGAAACAGCTGAATTTGGTCCCATTTGGTTAATTTGAACTTGATCTGTTGGACCTTGAACTGAGGTATCAGAAGAGGCTGACTGCCTACCACTTTGTACAAGCATTCTCTGCACAGACTGCTGTGACTGACTAGCCTGCCTAGGCAATGGAGAAGAAGGAACTGTTTGCTGGGTTGGCAATAAGGTCTGATTGGATGTAACTTGAGGAACCTGACCCTGATTGTTGCCATCCATATGAGAGGGAATCTGTGGATGCTGCTTTTGTGTAGCACGAGGAAACAGCTTTTGTTGTTGTGTATTTGGATTTGAAAGTTGAGGTGACAACTGTTTCCCAGGTTGAACAAGAGTTGACCCTGACACACCACCAGAATACAACCCTTGGCTTTGCATCAAGTGCATGGCTGGTTCACCTTTCTCAGAAACTTGACTCCCAGGTGAAAGGCCATTCACATGTGATGGATCCACCGTGAGATTTTGATGCATTATTACACTACTCCCTCTGCCTAAACCTTTCACATGTTTAGGCTGCTGCTGTGGGTGTGACTGCTGCCGACTTTGCGGATGTGACCTCTGCTGCTGCTGCTGTTGCTGCTGTTGCTGCTGCTGCCGAAGTTGTTGTTGTTGTTGTTGTTGTTGTTGCTGCTGGAGTTGCTGCTGTCGCTGACGTTGCTTCAGCATCTGATTGGAGAGAGCCCCAGTAGGTGGAGGGTTTCGGCTCAAGCTATGAGTATGTTTTGCCTGAACTTGAGAGGGGATGGGATTCATTGGGGAAGAAGATGGGTTTAAAGGGTGTTGAGTGTTTGAATGGGGAAGTGATGCAGGCGACCCAGAGGCAGGAGACCCATTTTGTACAGGAGATATAGGGTGTTGAGATTGGGGAACTGATGGAGTGGAAGTAAACTGGTGCGGTTGTTGGTGCACGAGTCGCTGTTGCAGATGCCTTTCCTTGGCTAAACGAAATGCATAGGCCTGCTGCTGTGGACTTGATGAGTTAGACCCTTGGAGATGAGAGTGGTGAGGACTATTAAGAACATGTGGCTGCTGTGCCATCTGATGCTGGGGTGGATGTTGCACAGGGAAATTCTGGACTGGAGGAGGAACGGTTTGATTGGTGTAGGGAGTGCTAAGGCTGTTGAAATGAGTGGATACACTCTGACCATTCGCTGGTGGGACCTGAATTTGAAGTTCCTGCATCATCAAATGCCTCTGATCGTCTGCATTCTGACCAGGCTACAAACAGCAAAGAAGACAAACACATTCTTTTTACATAATTGGGACCCACTATGTAATCTATAGGAAGTAACAAATGAGTGGAACAAAATACAATATTAGGGTAATAAGCTCACCCTCGTCATCGCCAAAGTGTCACGAGACCTCAGCATAGAATTTGCTGGACCAGATATGGGCCCTGTATGCAAATTAACTGGGCTTGGCATTCCAACCCCAGAGGAAGAAATCATGCCTCCAGAGGAGACCATGTTAAGCATACCTGGGGAGCCCATACCCTGAAACCCTGGCCGTGGCATCCCAATGCTCCTATTCATACTACACATCATGCCCACCCCATTTCCACCAGGCAGCATGCGAACCCCACGGTCATTTCCCACTTGCACAGCACCAGAAGTGGTCATAGCAGGCTGTGCAATGTTCCTGCCAGATATCATTTGGCTATACTGTTGAAGTCGTTGCTGTTCATCCATTGGTAAAGAGGTAGACCTTGGCACCCCAAACCTGTGCGCATCTCTGGCAAAAGCATGTTTTTAGTTGTTAGCACCAATTAAAAGATGGAAAGTACTTTAGGTTCTGCTAATGTTAATACCTTGGAGATGGATTGATTGCAGCTGGTGAAGATGACACTCCATTTCCAAGAACCATACCAGACGTTCCTTGTATCATGGGACTAGCACCAGATGTAGGTAGCACAGTACCCATTGAACCCTGATTATTTGGAACTGCTAAGCTGTTAGGATGAGAACCCTGATAACCAAGGGCAAGAACGTCTGGGCTTGATGCAGGTGCATCACAAAAATCAAGTGGCCTTCATAATATCAATAAAAACCAGTTACTCACAGAAGTCCAATCAGAGAAATTAAATTCAAACATGCAGGAAACTCAGCTAGCATCAGAAAACAGGTACTTACGTTGGAATTGCATTTGAATTATTCGAGCACACTTGAGAAAGAGAATGAAAATGTGAACTGTGGACTGGGGTCAATTGTTTCCCTTCCTGGTTATCATTCTGTACACCAAATAAAACTGTAAGCGGCACTTAAAGAGTGTCACAGACTTCGATCACATCTTAAGTAAATATACAAAAAGTAAGCATAAAGTAAACTGAAATGGCTACATAGAGTCGAAGAGAACAGAAATCAACTGCTCAACCCTTATTCTACAGAGAGAGAGAGAGAGAGAGAGAGTTCAGGGCCTCATGTTCAAAATTCCTTTCTGTTTTCTTCTTTTCAAAAACGTGTTCCCTTCTCATAGACCAAATAGATAAATTGAAAAAAAAAAAAACTAAGAACTCAACCTAGTCGACTCCTGATTGAATTTTGACTCAAGAGCTATCCAAACTAGATCTCCTCAATTCAAGTTTTCTCCTTTTATTTTTTATTTTTTTGAAAGATCCTTTCATTTTTTGAATATTGATTAAACACGCATAAAGACACAACATACCCCTTTCTCCAGCTGAGACTCGAACTTAAGACCTCAGACTAGAACCACTCCATAAGTTCATTAAGCCAAGGGCCCAATCCACAAAATTAACAATTAAGACTTTTTTAAGAGGAAAGGTGCAAAAAACAAAACAAAAAAGTAATTCATGAACACCGCTGAAAGATATAACTAACAGGGAAAAAGAGGAAAAGGAAAAGCATTACATATAATTTGACCAAGAAATTAACCTTGATCCTACGAGTACGAAGTTGCTTTCCAATCAGAATAATTTTCTCAAAGTGAGCTTTGAGCATATCCTCTTCCATAGGTCCCTGCAAATGTTGAAACAACTGTCTTGCACTGCCCTGGTGTAGAGTGCCACCACCAACACAAGACTGGATGGATTAGTTTAACCAGGCAGGCAAATTATCAATTAGTGATATATAGAGCCTAACAACAAAAATTATTTTAGAAAATAAACAGAAAGATCTAAGGTGTTATGAAATTTTTTTAAAAAGCAAACATGCCTTTGGGATGCCAGGAAGAGTGGATGGATAAGGTTGAGATGAGCCAGAATCTTCAACACTATCAGCACCATCACCAGAATTTTGATCCATTAGTACCTTGTGTCTCTCCTTGCATTCTTTAGGTTTACGAAATGTACACTGAAAATTTCAAGAGGGAAAGAACATCACCCACTATTTATTACCAAAAACTCCATACAGAAAATTTAAACTACATAAAAGGCCAAAAAGTCAAAACAATCCTTCACCACAGGCAAACAATCTAATCTTTGAGAGAACTTAACCTTGAAATGCAGAGAACTGTTCATAGCATCACTGACTAGCTCCCAGTTGGGACCCATATCATGCACAAGAACAACAAGTGCCTGAGATGATACAACCAGACATTTAAGAAGCTTATACTACACAAAAAACATTACTGTCTCAAAATAAAAGAAGCACAATAACTGTAGACCAGAAAAAAGAGTATTCAGAAACCTGATCCTCCAAATTCGACCACGGGCTTCCAGACCCTGAAGGAGTTGTCGAGATTATCTGTGAAGCAGCCATGAAAAGCAACTAAATGTGAAATTTTGTGAATCACAATACCTCATTCATGAAGATATTGTCCTAGTTAAAAATTGTCTCCATGACCCAAATGGCGTAAAAATACCTTTAGTCCTTTGGCCTTCCTCCCTGGAGCTCGATTAGCAATCATTCTAATAAGCTTATTGGGATTTGACATATTACTAATGTGGGAAGCAACAGGAGAAGGAAGTGACCCATTTATAGGACCAAGGGCCTCAGGAGATGCCTCTGACACTTGCTTCAAGAGCTTAGGCTTCTTAGCATGTGGACCATATATACCTTTAGAAACAAATATACAAAATTAGTAATAGAAATAGAAGATTTTACATAGTTCGTCTGACATGCTCTACAGAAGAAAATACAAGGAAGACAATAAGTTTACCAATGCTCCCATTAGACTCAAACTGGTGATTTTCTAGTTTCCTTTTTGAAAGATCTCTCTGCACATTCAAAAGTTAATTGTCAAGAAATTTAGAAAACCACAATGATACATGTCCCACACAAACTAACAATTATGATCAAATGATGTAGATAAGTTGCAAAAGATAGGTGAAACATAAATTAAGAAAACCAGTAAGTTAATTTGTTTAAGTTTCTGCTGGCATATACTGAATTTTCATGTATTTGCCTGTCTCCCACTTTAACAAAGAAAATTTGAAAATTGCTGCAGAATAGTCATACATTGTGTCTGCGGAGACAGAGAGAGAGAGAGAGAGGCAGAGAGAGGCAGAGAGCAAACAGGAAACAGCTAAAAATATATAACAGCACAAACACCCTATAGTGTTGTAAACAACCAACACAAGACAGGCTTGTAGTTCTACCGCAAGTACAGAATAGTGATTGTTTCTTATTGTTGATTCAACAGAGATCTTTTGTAAAGGTTCATGTACACTTCCATTTACACCACATGAAAAAATAACTCGCAAATTATAATCTTCGCAAGTTTTTCATACCCCTTTGTACCTCAACATTTATGCACTCAATAGTTGCTTACACTATTTCCTTAAAAAAACTTTATTTAAGTTAATTTTTTTCCTATCCTATCTTAAGAAATTTTCTTGCATTCACTAGCTCTAACTGACACAATTTAAAGCAAAAAAACAGATCCACACAAAGGAATGATTAACATGCTGGAAAATTTTACAAAAAGAAAAAAGAAAAGAAAAAACACTAACCTGTTCATGCAGAGCCACATCCAACTGAAAAGTCTGGTCAAACATGGATCCCTAAAAATATTATAGAGTTCAGATACTTACTACAAAAAGTAAGAAATCAAAATTCTGCAAAGAAAAATACATACTTGCCCAGACATAACAAATCCCCCAGACTCCGCTGTATTTAGAGAATTTCTATAGAGCACATGCTTGGGCTTCTTCTTCTTCTTAGCCTTTGGAGATGTGTCAGCACCATCAAAAGGAAACTGCTTTCCAAACTCTCCAGTTGACTCAACTTCTGAATTTTTCCTAAGCTGGGACCCACCATGCAATGAACTCTGGTCATCTTGCAATGAACTAGTATCTCCACTTGATGCATCAGTTTTACTTGCCACTTGTGCACCAGAATTTCCACCAACAATAAAAGGGCCCACCACCCTTTGCCTTGCTGCTGTGCGTACACGTTTTATAGGGATGGATCCAACATTCAAAGCACTTGAAGGCCTCTTTCCCATTGAAACTTGTTTACTACCTAATCTATTCTCTAGACTGTGCCTGTAAGGTAACTCATGAGCCACATCATACGATCTTGCAGTATATGACCTCTGCAAGTGTTTCTTTTTCTTTTGAACAAATTTAGACGACTTGAAGCCTTCATATCCACGAGGTAAGTAATAACTGCCAGTCTCTCCCTCCTCTTCATAAGGATTGTCTTGAGCTCCATATTCTAAAGAGGAGCAGAAGGAAAAGAAAAGAAGATTATCAGGATCATGAAATATAACAGCAACAACAAGAACACAATTGATTCATTTGTACCTGATACAGAATCCCTCAAAGATACCTCATGTTCCTCCTGCTGTGCAGAATCACCAATTTTCTGAAATAATTTAAAGTTCAATCATTCTATTTTTGTTGGTTACCACTAACATTTACTGATAATATAATTAACCAGTATTGAACAGTTCAACCAACTGAACCAGATTATATTCAGAAAATAACCCATGAGACAAAGTTATCTTAGTAAAATTGGCATGACCTAGAAAAAAAATTTGAAAATTCGAATTTACCTCATATTCAGCCCAAAGAGATTCCACAGATTTCCGGTAATCCTCCATTGCACCAGCAGGGAGAGTGTAGATTAGGCTTTCCTGTAAATAGAAAAAAAAAACAAATTATACTGTCAGGCAGTGTTCTCAAATAAATAGAGATGCAAAAGAATCTAAATCCTACTTCAGAAAGCTGATCCTCCCATGATATTTCCAAGATGCCCGAGTCTGATATCCTGTCAGGTGTTGTAGGTGCTTCAGCTTGAACAGGCTGATCCGAGCAGCTACTAATATATTTCAAGAATCTCACAGCATATCCCTGAATAGCCAAATTTTCTTGCCCAGGCTTCTGTTCCTCAGAAGAATTGCTTGTTTGCTGCATAGTCCACCAAGTTATATCAGACGACTATAACATGTTCAGCTGTATGACAAAACAATTCAATAAATTTTAACAAACTACAGACATGTGATTCTGTAATTTTCAAAAATTTGTGATTGAATGCAATCCACCCAAAGGGTTCAAATATCTAGAACACTGACAACATATTTGACATCATACCCCCGCAACAACCATATCAGCTGAAAAAGATGGTATCAAGGCATGCAAATAACCTGTATGATGGTGGCATTATCCTTGTCCTTGATGGCTTCAAGCACATGACCCTTCTGTGAATCAGACGCAGCTGTATTACAATCATCACTGGAATTTACTTTAAAAAGAACCTCTGCTGATTTCCAGAACTGAATGATAGCTTTTGCTAATGTCCGAGCCACTTTTTTCTGTTTCCGGTGCAAATTCTCCTCATTAAACTTCTTAAAGCCGCCAAAAGCAACCCAATGGGACATCTGAGCAGCAGCAGTTGTTTTCCAAAGTCGTTCCTAATCATATTACCAATAAGTTAATAAGTGAAACTAGATAAAGAAAGAATGAGAGTGACTAAGAAATAAAAAAAATGACAGAAGAACCTGCATAAAGTCATTCGCCAACCATGCCATTTCCTCAAGGACAAAGTCCCAGTGAGACTTTTTACATTTCTCTGAATGGACACCACTAACAGATAACTCACCAAGTCTCTTACGGTTAGCCTGCACATAGAAATGTGAATATTTTAGAGAATTCAGACAAATGGATTTCTTTAGTTAGCTGAATTCAGATGATTTAGGTATGAACAACTAGATACTAACCTCTATTATTCGAGCTTTTTCCAAAATCTCATCTTCATCAGCCTGGTTCTTCAGCTTGTTCACTAAAGTGTTATAAACCTCACAAGCAGTGGTGGTGGATTCCTTTTCAGAAGAAACAGCATCCACAACATTTCCATTGGACAAAACCAGACGGCTTGGAGATCTTGCCTGTAAGCCCAAGCTCGCTTTTCTTGAATTTGATTCATCACATAATGAAGTATCCAGTTTTCTATCTGACTTTGAAGAAAGTTGACCATTGGATTCCGCTTCAGTTTGGAGATCACATGTACCCCTATCATTTTCCTCCATCTTCACCTCAGTAGTCTCATGATCATCTTTTCTAACAACATTCAACTCAACAGTGACAGGATCCTTAGTTTCTTTCACCTCATTGTTGACAGGTGGAGTCAGCTGTGCTGTCATAAATTCCGTAGAGTTCTCCAAGGAACTACCATTGCCCTTCCTCAATGTTGAACACTGATCCCCAGTAGCAAACCTATCCCAGCTGGAAGACTCTGAGTCAACACCTTTAGGACTAAAAAAACCATTTTCTTTATTTTGAAATGGACTTAGAGTTATGTTAGCATTGGTGTCCAAGAAACTACACCCATTTGGTTGATCCGCATTAGCATGTTTTTCCAACTTCTCTTTAGCATCTGCATCTCCATATTCTGGGCTAAATTGGACTTGCTCCTCTTTTTGGCCAGCCAAAGCAGCAGCACTAGAATCTTTCTCCAGCCCCACTTGAGAGGATTTATTCTGATCTCTGTCCTCGGTATCCAAACCCTTTTCTGGATCTCCATCTTTCATGTGTCCAGCTGATGTCTCAGGGGCTTGAACGGCATCTACCTCCATATCCAACTGATTTTCGAAAGCAGGGGTCCTGACAACTGCATTACCATTCAGACTCATTGTTTTCGAGTGGCAGATGGACGAACCAGTAGGTTCCTTCTCCTTTTGTGAATCACTTAATTGCTCCTTTGCATCCCTCGAGTCACGACGAGAAGAAGGCACAACTAGAGCAGTCCCATTGCCATGACCCGATTGACCTAAATCAGTAGCATTTCCATGACCACTATCACGATTTGATCTGGACCTATTTCTTCGAGCATATGCCTGAGATTTACCAAGCCGAAAAACTGTTGAATCTTCTGATTCTTTTGCATTAAGACTTCCATCCAACTGAGATGATCGCACTGACTGAGCAATCTTACTCCTTTTACTAGGATGCATTGAATTTCGGTCTGCATTAACCACATCATTTTCACCATCAAGAAGCAAAAGATTATCCGCAGAATTTGGATCTCTAGCAGGAGTAGGTCCTGGTCTCCCACTACTATCAACAGAGTCTCCGTGAGGTGAGGCAGCCAAGGCAAAGCTACCTTTTGCTTCACTGAGAGACCACAAAAGAATCGGTCAACCCATAAATAAGACTTTATGCTTGCTCAGGAATACTTCAAGTTTGAAGTCAAGTCAACTGCTAATTATAGGGCATGCCAACAGAAAATTCCAAAAATGTCGTACCTAACCACATACTGCTCTCCAAGCTGATCCGTGAGAGAAGTGGACTGGACACTGATTGAGGTCGCAGGACCAAGTTTAAAATCCAAAGGATTGCCACCCTGCAAGAGGGAAGCATTGACATCAATTTATGTATAAAGCGTGGAGACTCAAATATGGAGCTGCAACTATTCTTACTTTTTCAAGGAATTCAAGCTCTCGTCTTCGTTCCTCACGCACATCAAACTCCTGTCTGTAACGACCAAATAATAAGATGTCCTTCACTAAATTAATAAGATAATGCCCATATTCCTCTGTAAACTTAGACATCATCCAATATCATTTTACATTAAAAAGTACAATGCAAACATAAAATGAAAAGAAATGGATATTGGTGCTACCTAAGCTCTGCCTGAGCCTTCTCAATTGCAGCACGCCTAGGAGAGGTTTTGGTATCAAGACTTATACCACCATCAACAACCCCTCCCATGGAATCCACCTCTGCATTTACTAAGAGAGCAGATCCTGGGCTATGTCCATGCATAATTGTTTTATGATTATCTTTCAATATGAAACTTTGCTAGCTCCATCCATTATTGTTATAGCTGCCAGAAATCCCTGAAGAAATCAAAAGATAAAAGTGATGAATTGCAATAAATAAGAAGAGAGTTGGCTCAAACAAATAAATAAGAAAAAATATAATTCTTTAGGAGACCAATATATGTATTTACATGTAAAAATTAGATAATGGCTATTCAAAATGAGCTAATTATTAACGATGGTGAATAAAGTTGTGGAATGGGCCTTGGGTTCAATGGCCACAAGGGCCGGGTTTCCAGTGTGAAGTCTTAAGTGTCTCATTGAGGCAAAGAGGAGTAGTGTGTCTTTAATCAATGTTAAAAAGATAGAAAAACTCAACAACTGAAAAAAAAATTACCCACCCATAAAAATGAAAATGAAAAGGCTCACAGTTAAGCAAACTTGTGCTAGTCTGTCAGAATTGTAACAATGCAAATCATGCATCCCAATTTATCTGTTATAATTTATAACTTGCAGAATTTGCAGTGAAAGATCACATAAGTTTATCCAACTTGATGTAAACAGAACCTTTAGCAGTTGATTCAAATGTGATTTTGCCATAATAAATAGAACAAATGTGTGTCATCATAGTTTCATTTGGAAATCAAGGTAATGGCTTTTCCCATTGAACATGTAAAAGGAACATTAAATCTCAAAGAAGGCTTTCTTTTCACCAACGAAGGAGGTTTCCTCCAAGTGAGGTACTGTAACTTATGACTAAAAAGCTTTGGTTACAATTGTCTCCAGTGAAAGACCAATCACTAAAGTCCTTCTGTTCCAGATACATTACATAATTGTAAAACTTAATAATTTGATTTTGCTTGTTTCATAATACAAAAAGATTGTTGGCCAAGCTCAAAGTCAAAGTTGCCAGTCGTCAAAGATAGTGGACATTCTAGTTTGTTGCTCTGCTTGGATTAAACTACAGTAAAACGATTACAAGCTATCTCAATGGATAGGTACGGACAGCAATCTAGGAATGTGGATAATTTAAGACCCAGAAAATGCAATACGAACTCATGGACTGCACAGACTCAAACTCGGAGCATTAACTAACCAAAATAAACAAAGAAAAGTGACAATATCCATATTTCGTATGACTGCTAAATGAAATGATCACAAACAACAACAATTGCACTGAACGAGCAACATGAAAAAAGTAACGGGCAAGCAAATGAGAAAGAACTCGACAATACAAACAGAGAAAACACCTCTAAAATCATTATATTTCAATAATACGAACAATTCGAATGGATTTCCTCACAACTTCCTATCCCCATTGTCTTCAAGTAATAATAACACTCACAAATAAAAAAAAGAAACATACAGTAGAGGAAGCAAAGCATGGAGACAGAGCACAAGTGGTGTTCAGCTACTTAATCCTCGAAAATTCACGTGTCCCGACAAAATTGAAGTTGCACTAACCGCGTCGAAACAGCGAAATCTTTCTCAACCGGGCAGTTAGCAGGAAATTCGAACGACGTTGACAAAATCGATAACTCCTCCTCGAGCAAACCATGTACGAAGACCAACCCACGAAAGCCCTTGTCCTGAAACGGATTTGAACACAGTTAGGGTTAGGGTTAGGGCTTCAAGAGACGGGAAGAGAAGATCTCCAGAGCGAAACCGGATGGTCGCGTTCGAAGATAAACGAGAGCGAAACGGAGAGATTTGCAGGGACCTGTTCCGTCCCCTAGGGTTTGGATCGATCGAAGATGGAGGTTTTCTTTTTTCCTGTTCTGGTTTTTTTGTTTCACTGAAGAAATTTTCGTCGTGCGTTTTGGCCGATCAAAATAATTGGAAAGCAGAAATTCAAAATAGTCAGGGAGGGGACATGGCCGTCATTTTCGAATTTTTGACAACCGGGTCCACCCAAAATTTGAAACCGTGATCCCCGTCGTTCATCTCAGGGGATGGCCAATGAGGAACCACTGGTGGAAGTCAACCAGATCTAAACCCTGCATCTAGGGCAGAGAAATCATGGGAAGTGTGTAGTGGCAATCGGAAGATTTCAGCCGTTAAAAATAACATCTGATCAAAACATTTAAAAATAGTTTACAAAGAAGTGACTTCAAATAGTGTTGCTGCAAAAACTAGTGTGCATTTAATTCATAAAACACAATTACAATAAAATTATGTATCTAATTTATATTAAATTTAATCAACGTAATTAATAAAATAAAAATGGATTATAGCATTCATATGTAACGTTTTAAAGCTTTTTTTTTCAAAAATCTGCCTCTAAATGAACCTATGGTTAATCAATTCAACCAATTTGATGTATACAGCCAAGCCCGACTTGCAGTTGCTTATGTTCGAGCTTGATTTGATCTAAATACTTTGAACTCAAGCAACCTAAATTTAAAATTTAAAACAAAAAAAAATAAAGGGGAGGTTAGTCCAAAATGAATATGACATAAATTACTCTCGCATTATTCAGTTCATTCGATTAGGCCCTTGGTCCAAAACGATCTCCTCTTCATTGAATCATGTCAAGTGATGTGCTTAGGTAAAAATGGGGAAATTAGGTTTCATACCTATTTTGCGAATCATCCACATGAATCGCGAGGGGGACGCGTTTTTCCTCCCCCCCCTCCCCCCTCCCCCCCCCACATTTCGTTTCTCTCCCGAAATTTTTTTCTCTCGCTTAGCCTTCCTCCCCCAATTTTTTTTCCCTCTATCTTCTCCCTCTCGGCGTACCGTAGGAGCGCCGCCTCTGTCGCCGTTGCCCGTTGGCCTACCATAGTTACCCGCCATTATAGGCACGTCGTGAGGAAGACGAAGTGGTTTAATTTTTCTTAAGTTAGAAAAATTAAACCACCATCATAAAAATAATAATCTATATTTTTTATTTATAAAATTAATATTTTTATTTATTCAATATATTCATTTTATAATTATTATATTAAATTAGTAATTTAATAGTCATAATTAAAATATTTTTAAAATAAATATTTGATAAATTATTTTGGTTTAATTATTACATTGCTTTAATTAACTAAACCAATGGTTTTAAATTTTGTGACAATATATTATTAATTAATAATACGTAAAAATATATATTATGTTATTGATAAAATAATATATTTATTTATTTATTATATTGATTTTTTATTACTATATTAAATTAGTGGTTTTTAATGTTAAAATATATTTTATGTTATTAAAAAATAATTTATTTCTTTATTACATTCACTTATGTTATTTTTTATTTTTATTTTTATTTTTTATAATTTATTCTAATCACACATAATTATTATATTAATTTATAATAAATTGTAATCATTAAATAATATAATATAGTCTTTCATTAATTAGTTTATTAATATATTTTAATACTACACATTAAATCACTTATAAATGTTTTGGTTAATTATCTGTTTAGGCATATGTTATATTTAAATATATTACAAAAAGTTACTCATTCTCTTGTTTATATCATATTTTTTATTTTGGGGCACTAACACTGGAATTTGTTTTCCAATGCACTTGAACTTGTCTATACTAGAACCCAAGGATGAGTTAAAGGTGAATCAATTACTTTAAGATGTCACATATCAGAGTTTTCAAAAGAAAATCACATTAAATTTTGAAAAACATAATAAAATTAAAATTAATTAAATGTGTATATAGTATAAAATCCCACGGGGAGGGACCCTTGCATAATAAAAAAGTTGTCTTTGCAGATCTCAGCTTTAATGATGTCCGTTTTAGTCGTTTGTGAATTTATTAGGATGGACTGGCTGAGGTCGGAGCTTATTTTGGTGTCTGAAAGGATCTTGGATGCTCGGTGTGAACAAGGGAACGTGGGTGGAGGAAGCGGAGTGGTGTCTGCTGAGGATGGTTTTTCTTAAAAATAGGAGGGAGAAAGCAAGCTTTCTGTAGTGGAATGGCTGCTTTTTTATGCATTAACTCTTACTGATTTTACCCAAATTTGGTTTCTACTTTCATATGAGAATCAGCAATAGGCAGTCCTGCTCATCTGTTTACGAGTGACAGCGAGAGTATAAACCTAAACTCGCATAATTCTGTTCTCTTTACAACGTAGATCAAGCTATTGGTTGGATGGAATAATAACAAGTGTTCTGGGATTCTATTTGTGAATTCAAGCAAATTCTTACTGAGAGTTTGAGGAAGACGAGCATGTAAGGTGCGGAAAAGGAAATCCGTGACAGCTTGACCACCAGTCCCAACGAGACACGAGTCACGACTCACGAGTGGCATCTAATTCATGCAGCAAACGTTAATGGAAAATAAAATAAAATATCTGTCCTATAAATAGAATGAAATCTGCGTCACGGTATGTGACACTCAAGCCATTTCGTTGTCATCATCGGGTGGGAGCTTCGGCTGCTGGCTGCTGCTATCCTCTCTAGCAGCCATGGCTCCTCTCTGCAGGAAATTTCGAAATCGGTTGTGTTCTCTTGTCGTTGTAGCTCGATTGTTCATTGCTTTTTTGGTTTTGACTGCTGCCGATCCGATTCCTGGTTCGTTTCTCATTATCTGCGTTCGTTTGAGTTCCTGGCATAGGACACGAAATAATCAGCAACTGATTTTTTTACGTTTCGTCGGTTTATTTTTTTTGTGAATTGTATGAAGTGATTGATTAATTAACTTACTCCAAGTAAGCGACGGATTCGGTTTTTGGTTTTATAGCTGCTGCGGATCCGATTCATGGTTTGTCTCTCATTTTCTGTGGTCCTCTAGTTCCAGGTGTAGCACTCTGCAGAATGAAGTGTATTTTTTGGTTACGAAATGGACAGCTATACTGATTGCTTATTTTCATCAATTTTTTTGTGCCCTCTATATGAAGAGATTGATTAATTAACGTTTCCTACAAAGCGTCAGGTCTGGTTTTAACTGCTGCGGAACCAATTCCTTGTTCGTCTCTCAGTTTCTGAGTTCCTTGAGTTCCTGGCGTATGAGTTTGCAGAATGCTGTGTATTTTTTGGTGACGAAATTGGCAGCTGATATTGTTTGCTTATTTTCATGAATTTTTCTGCACTGTATGAAGTGATTGACTAATTAACTTATCCTACGTAAGCGGCGGATTCGGTTTTGGTTTTAGCAGCTGCAGATCCGATTCCTGCTTTGTCACTTATTCTCATTGTTCCTTGAGTTCATGGTATAGAATTTTCAAGAATAAGTGTGTTTTTCGTGGCAAAGTGAACTGCTGATACTGTTTGCTGATTTTCATCAAATTTTCAGCACTATATGAAGTGATTGCTTAATGAGCTTATTTTACATAAGCGTAGGATGTTTACTTACTGTTTTTTTCTTATTTACTGAAGACCAATAGAGTTATCAATAACGGATAAACTTTTTGTTTGGAAGTATTGACAACTTATGTATCTGATTTCATTTAAAAATTCTGGCCGTACTTATTTGTTTAAGTGGATAATACTTGCTTCACTGAACATTCATACCATACTTGAACGACTTTGAGTTAATTGTTTAATGGTGCTCTTAGGAAGAAGTGAGACCTGAAAAGATTAGTACTGCTTTTCCTGTCATTGTCCTGATCGTTGTTCTGTTGTACTTGTATTTGTTGAATTTGACCTCGACTTGTAATACTTGGATCACTAGTCAGTTAGTACCTGACATTTTCCATATTATTGACTCAAGTTTATACAATTTTCGGAACCTTGTAGAACAAGTAGTAACTGTGTCGGGAGATTTTGAAGGTTGGAGAAGTGACTTATTTCCAGAAATTTTGAGGGACGAGGCTGTGACCAGACTGAATGAGCTGGGAAAGGTAACAGAAAAAAAAAAAAAAAAATCCTTTGACCCCCTTCTTTGATGCTATAATTGCTTCTATTGTGAATTTTTGTTTTGCTTGCTTTTTTGAAAGTTTTTATGGATTACCTTCCGCCTTTTCCTCCTTACAGATGTCCGAAAAAATGTTGACTTGATTCTGTATAGAGGTCAAACCTAGTTTTGTAGTTGCCTTCTATCACAAAACATAGTTGAGCTCTTAAGTTAGGACTGGATGTCAGGAGCTATTGATGGTGTGTGTCTGGGTGGACTATCCAGTGAAACAATGAGAAGAAGATATGGCATATGTGGCAAATGTTAGTTTCAAGTTTTGAAAGTACCCAACTAAGGTTGGTTTAGAGGAGAAAAACAATCTTTATCTTTCTGAAAATCTTGGTTGATTTCACAATCTTCTAATTCTGCCAGATTTTAATGTATCCAAATTCTTATTACAAAGTCAGATCATGAATTTCCACAACCGTGGTCATGTTAACAGGGTTTCTATGGAGTAGAGTATGTCCATGTGGTGGCATGTTTTGGAGCAAGCAACTGGTACCTCTTCACTTGCAAATACCTAGGACGATTCTGATTAAAAATCAACTCTGGTTGTCTAGCAAGCAATTTAATATGTATTAAAAGTTGTCTTTCTTATTTTATCATTTTGTTGTTACTCTATATATGCATTCATTCTAAAATTGCTCTTGTTTCTTGTGTTTTCTTACAAAGTATCTCTCTCTATATGCATTCCTGTCTTTTTCTCGAATCTGTCAACACTTCAAATAAGTCTAATCTTATTTAAATAACTCCAACGTTTATTTTCTGACAGATAAGTGATGGTGATGGTTTTCTTCAGCGGACATTCTTGAGTCCTGCTTCTGTGAGAGCCAGCAGTGTTATCCTTGGTTGGATGCAGGATGCAGGATGCAGAACGTTAGAATTTTACTTGTTTTCTCTCTGGTGGCATTTAAAAACTGTTATTGATATTCATTTTTGTTTTCAGGTGGATAGACCAAATGGGTAATGTACATGGTCGAGTGGAATCGATAAATTCATCTGCATCTGCTCTTTTAATTGGTTCTCATTTGGTGAGGCTCTGATTCTGATTTTAGAATTCATAAGGGAAGTTGAGGCAGTAAATAACACTTGCTTGGTTGAACCAGGACACAGTTGTTGATGCTGGAAAATTTGATGGAGCGTTGGGCATTGTTTCTGCAATTGCCGCTTTGAAGGTTTTGAAGACTAGTGGGCAGTTGGCAAAGCTTCAGCGACCAGTGGAGGTTATTAGCTATGTTAAATTTCTCGTTACATATTAGAAGAAAGAATACTCTTCCTACCAAATAGTATTAGAAAAATGTGGTGAACTTCACCTGGAGTGGTTGTAGGTTTCTGGGTCCCATGGTAGTTTATAGTGGTCCTACTATTTCCTCTACTTACCTGCCAGGTGAAGTTTATTCACTTTCTTGTGCTTGTTTTTGGTACTTGAGTATCTTCAGTGGCTCATCATTATATGAGAATGCCCACATCTGTACTGCTCTTCTAATTCAAACATTGTAGTCAGTAAAAGTACTTTCATGAGTTGAGTTCTATATTAAATCTCTCCCTGTTCTGTACTTGTAATGCATTTTCTTGTTTAATTTTTGGGATAAAATGATTTCCTGGTTTTGCTTAATCTTGATGCTAGTTAGCGCATTTTAAGGCAACGTGTAATTTTGATTTCTTGTATTTACTTACTGATAGTGGGTACTGGTTTCCTTAAAAACATATGCAAAACATACTAACCTCCTTTTATCTTTTTTATCTATTTTTCTTTTTCCTTTTTGCTATGTTTCATATCAGAAGTTCAGATTTTGTGCCCGTGTTTTTCCCCCCTCCCTCCTTGTCTATCTAGTTTGTGATGCACAATAACATCTTCATCTGTGTACATTGATCATGCACCACAGAGGATAGTAGTATATTGTAAAAACTAAAATACCCATGTGTCATAAAAGGGTATAACATTTTCATCTGTCTGCTCATGCTTGTAAAGACAAGGCAAGATGATTTCAATAAAAATAGTAAGGATCATTTTTGTATAAGATGTTTTAATAATGATGAATCTGCTTCTCTGTTTCTAATTTCATGCTTCTTACAGACGAAGGGATGAATGACACTAACTAGTAAATCTTGTCCTTGAGGATCATCTTCATGTAGATGATACGATGAAGATGAATCAGGTTGTTTGGATTACTAGCTTAACTAGAAGGAGGTAATTCTGACTTATTAGTTTGGTATCACTTGGATCTTATAGGTAGTTGCCTTTAGTGACGAGGAAGGAGTTAGATTTCAATCCACTTTTCTAGGAAGTGCAGCCATTGCTGGTACTCTACCTGTGTCAGCACTACAAATTTCTGACAAGAGGTTGCCATTTTCCTTTGTGTTTAGTTGTTGTCTGATTTTTCTTTATTATCATGCCAGCGCTCTATTCAAGATTGTGATGTATATTTATCTAGTATAACTGATATGTGAAGCCTTGGTCAGTGGTTTGACAGTAGAAGGTGTTCTTAAGCTAAACTCCATTGAAATAACTGAAGAGAGCTTTCTTCAGCTCAAGTATGATCCAATGACAGCCTGGGGTTATATAGAGGTGAGTGGCACTCCTGATTTTTGCTTATTGTCTTATGATATTTGGATCTTTTGTATGTAAACATGGGATTCCATAGGTTCACATTGAGCAAGGCCCTGTCTTGGAGACACTTGGTTATCCTCTGGGAGTGGTGTCAGGTATTGCTGGTCAGACTCGGCTAAGGGTATGTCATCTATAACTTCTTTATCAATTATAGTTGGTGAAATGCATGTGGAGAGTAAGAAGAGGCTGAGACCACTAGCTGAAATTCTTGACATAAATGTTCACAAAACAATGACCAAAGTCTTAAGTTGACTATTTCTCTTATTTTGTAGTAGCCGGCCCAGTTATGAAAATTGAGTCTCACTACATGCTGATGTTTGGTGATATTTTTCATTAATACATGTGATTCACTTCCTTTATGACTTTGAATTGGATCATATTATGTAGCGTAAACTGCCCAATAAACATATAAACTGTGTATGTGTGTGTGGTTTTCTCATTGCTTGATACATGATGAAAGCCCACCAAGGATCTTACCAGTTGGAGTCCAAGCCTTTATCATTCTAACCGACAATCTTGCCTCTTGTCAAATCCTTTTAAATTGTGCTAGTAAACATTTTATATAATACAGTGAGAAAGAGAAAAACTCATTTTGAGCTTAATTGTTTTGTTTAAGTTGGGTCTGGCTCCATTCCAAAATGGTTCGTTAAAGGTAGGAGGTCTTTTCCCAACTAATAATCACATGTGTGTTCCTAATTTTAACTTAATCCCCACTTAACATTCACTCTCACATCCAGAGCTAAAAAGAACGACAAAAAGGCTAAAGACATAGACAACATAGAAGAGAAACAAATTTAAATGGTGTATAAAATAGGCCCAACAGAATAGATAGCCTGATCTGATACGAAGTTAAAGTTAAGTCTAGATCCCCTTTATATGGCTAGCCAAAGTTAGACAGCCTTTCCCCAGTTAATAACCACATGAATTTTCTAGATTTTAACCTCCTAACACTTTTGACTGGTAATAAGTTTTATCTGGTTTCTTACTACAGGTAACTGTAAGAGGCACACAAGGTCATGCTGGAACAGTTCCTATGTCTATGCGCCAGGATCCCATGGCTGCAGCTGCTGAACTTATCGTATTGTTGGAGAACCTATGCAAGCATCCAGACAATTTTATTACTTATGATAAAGAATGCAGAGGCTTCAACACAGAATCTCTTACTGGTTCTATCGTCTGTACAGTTGGAGAAATATCTTGCTGGCCAAGTGCAAGTAATGTCATTCCAGGCGAGGCAAGGGTCATCCTTGATCAGTCTCAGAAAGAATGTTTCTGTTTTAAGTTAGAGCATGAGTGTCATTTGGTTTTCATTTCTGGGAGGCTAACTGATTCCTTTGCTTGGGGCTCTAGGAGTCTTCTTTGGGGAAATAAATGTGGACTTCCTTCTCTCATCGGTCTTTTATATTACAGTTTGAACTGGACGACTCATTGCACTTCCCTATAAGAAGATAAACAATCCACTTTATTTGTTTTCCATGCTTGCATGTGTCATGTGTTTCTGGAGACATATCTACACTTGTTTTCTTAACTTGTTCATCTATTGGTGTTTGATTTAAGTGAGTGAGCATGACGATGGAATCGATCTGCATACATAACCCTAAAAGCCATTTTATTCATTACCTTCCTTTGGTTGAAAATTGAGTTATTTCTTGATTGTGAAGCTTACTAGCTTGTAATATTGTCCATAACCTTTAGATGATTGCAGGTGACATTCACAGTGGATTTACGTGCAAGGGATGACATGGCACGAGAAGCTACTCTCTATGAGTTATCAAGTCGAATATACCAAATATGTGATCATCGATCTGTGTCTTGCATAATTGAGCGCAAGGTCTGGATTTTGTGCCTAAAATTTGGAGGAATATTGTTTTAAGTGGTACTCATTCCTGGTCTACACTTATGAAAGGGACGTTGCATTATTGTTCCTGTAGCTATCCACTATTAACAGTTTAAATGTTTCTCATGACTGATTACCTAGTCTGATTTCTTTCCCACGTTTTTGATCATTTCATTTTGGCCCCTTCCAGCATGATGCAGGAGCTGTCCGCTGCGACCAAAATCTAACTTTGCAACTGAAGTCAGCTGCTCATGATGCAGTGAAGAGAATGGCTGGTGATGTCCTTGTTGATGTGCCTGTGCTAATGAGTGGAGCAGGGCATGATGCAATGGCCATGTCACACTTAACCCGGGTTAGATCACAATATATATCTTTTATATTTCCCCTATTGCTAAATCATAAATGTTTTGCTCCTGAAACATATATCTTTGCATGGAACTACCTTCCCTAACCCCCCTCCCCCTCCCTTACAGAAAGAAAAAAAAAAAAAAAAGTTACAATTAATAGAGAAGTTTCTATTGTTCTGGACTTAAACCAAGCCAAGTAAATGGAGCATATGAAATATCACTTTTAGCCCTTGGAAAGATTTTGTCTCAAATTGACTCCTAATTTTAGCCTTTATTCATTACTTTTTTTTTTTATCTAATGATGGAGCAGGCTGGGATGCTATTTGTTCGCTGCCGTGGAGGTGTTAGCCATTCACCTGAGGAACATGTTTTGGATGATGATGTTTGGGCTGCAGGTTTGGCACTTGTGACATTTCTTGAGACCAACTTGCTGTAAGTTGTGTATTATGGAGCTGCATAGATGTTGTTGCAAACATTTCTCTGTACTGAGAGAATGTATGTGTAAATATACGTTCATTAAATAATCTGATGTGGAAAGCAGGCCTTCAATGATGTTCACATGGTTGCCCAATGTATTATAATACTAAATATTTTACTTTTATGTTGCTCTGTGTCTGTGACCTCCTGACCGGTTTACAGTAGGCATTGTCAACCTTGCATTGTGGCGGAAGATTTTGAAGTATACTTCGGTGAGTATGTCTCCCAGAATATCCAATAATTGTTGGAGAATACTCGGTGACATTACTATGTTTTCTTTTAGGAGCTGCTGATTAGTAAATCCAAGGTGAACCTCTGAACTCACTTTATTACTTCCTCGAAGTCATGTCATGTATCTGATTGTCCATTGCTTTCTTGTAGCGCTTGCATTGAGGTGTTTGAGAGTCAATTGTTAGAACTGAGTACTAACTATTACTACTGTGTAAGTTACCTTGCCATGGCCCTTGTGCATTACTTCAATTGTCGTGCAGTTAACAGTTTTTAAGTGCAAATGCTCTTTGCTTTATTCAGTTAGACATCAAATCTACATGGAAAGATCCATTTTTTTGCCTATTTTCATTTCATAACTGGATTACTTTTTGTTGAGATTTGATAAGAATGGATTAAAATGATAGAGACCCGAAATTTCCCCCAACAAGGAAGAAGAGAAGTAGAGAAAAAGAAAAAAAGAAAAAGAAGAAGAAATAAAAATAGAAAGTAGCACCACCCAAAAATTAGAAAGTGGAGTCACATTGTAGAAAATAGAAGGTCAAGGGTAAAAAGGTAATTTTACCCCTCTATGGGCTGGTCAAAGCTGAAATCAAACTTGCCTTTTAAAGAAGATGGAATTTTGTTAGAATAAAAAGAAATTTTCCTTTGATTGATGTAATCTTTTAAATTCTTAGAATCTCTCTTGGATTGATGTAATATCTCAATCTCCTTGGATGTCTCCTTAAATTAAGTAATTAGGGAATCCTTTTTTATTTTTTATTGAATGTGTGAATTTATGAGTGAATCCTAATTAATTGAGGAGTTTCCCAAATAATGCATAGGAAAAAAATATAAAATAGGGGGTATTGGCTTAAGGAAAAGTAAGTCAAGCCACCTCGATGCCACAATATCCCGAACCTATCCCCAACATCAAAACACTTGCTTCCACTTTCACTCTCAATTCAAGCCACTTCTAAACCAACTCACCAATCCTATCATCCATACTACATTGAAAAAAAAATAACCTTCACAATTTCCCTCATCACCCTAACTCATATAGATCACCAATGTTCTATTCACATACAACTCATCAAACTCCCTCATATTCTCCATCCATGTCAACCACTCTTTGTCCTCCCCAAACAAATCCTCTCCACCTCCACCACTAAAACCATGAAACAAACCACCAAACTATGGACCACCAATCTACTATTCTAGCCACCCACCCCCATAACGATCCCCACTATTCCTTCCAATAACTACACACATTACCTTCCTATTTCCCAATTCAACCCCTACACATCTCACTTTCCAAATGTAGAACTTGACCTGCCCCAATCAATCAAACCTCACTCATACCAACAACCAAACCCTCACCCTCATGCACCACTTATGTATCATCCACCGTCCTATTCAACATAACCACCCACTATTGTTCAAGATCAAAATGTTGTTACTCTAAAAGAAGTTTTGTTGCACCACGATTTGTTTCCCTAGCTCAACAAGCCCCCCAACTCAACATACTACAAGAGAATAAGAATAATGAGCTTAACAGAAATATGCAATGTGGGAGATTGAAGACAAGTTCTTACAACGCTTTTATAGTTCTTCAACTTTGATGGCAAGGTTGATTTTCCAAGAAAAGTGAAATGATAAAAACCCAAATTTATGTAAAAACACACATATACTAAGCTAGGGGACAAGTAAAAATTGTAAATTGGGGGGCATTTATATTTACACAGTCTAAGGGGCGCCACCTTAAGGGTTAAAAGTTGTATTTTAATTTTTTTTTCCAGAAAATCTAGGGTGCACTAGTTTGGACACATGAAAATGAATTATTTCTACGATTCCTCGATTTTCAACCTTGAGGACAAAGTTGATACTTAAAAGGCGTGGAATGATAAAAACCCAATATTACCCCTAACAAAAAAGAAGAGAATAAGAAGAAAGAAAATTATAAAGTGGAGCCACATTGTAGAAAATAGGAGCTCAAGGGTAAAACGGTAAATTTACCCCAAAGGGTTGGTCAAAACAAGAGTCAAATTTGTCTCTAGAATCTTATTAGAATAGATTTTTTTTCTTTGATTGATGTAATCTTTTAAATTCCTATAATCTCTCTTAGATTGAAGTAATATATCATCTCCTAGGATCTCTCCTTAAATTATGCAACTAAGGAATCCTAATTGATGGAGGAGTTTCCCAAATAATGCATAGGAAGAAGTATAAATAGGGACTGACTAAAAATCAGTCAAGCCTTTTCCAAGTATTTATTTCCCTTCTCAAATTCGTGCTTAGCACATCCCCTCTTTCTCCTTTCTTCTTCTCTCTTTTCCTTCAAGATCTCTCTCTATCTCCCTCTCATCATCTAATTTATTTCTCTCTTCTTTCCTTCTCTCTTATTCCAACCCTCTTAACCTTTCTCATTATCAACACTTCCTTTTTCTTTTAGAAAATATAAGGACCTCTCAAAATTTAGGGTTCTTATCATACAAGTTTTAACATATAGATCAATTGCATTGCAGAAAGGGAATGTTTTAATTTTTAAGTGTAGTTTGATTGACGTGAAGACAAAAAATGCCTCTAGTAGTACAAAACTGCATTACCAAGTGATATCATTCCGGTCGTTGTGTATATCTTGCTTTTTCTTGATATTATTGTAGTAGTTGTTTTTGTCAACTTCTTTGTTGAGATTAGAGTGGCTTCAGAAAGGGGGAAGACAGCCGTGCAGGTGGCTGAGCCTGCTTGTATGCCGCATCAGGTAAAAATGCCTATCTAAGGTTCAATAATACCCAGTCAACAAATAAGCTGTCGATCATTTTTTATCTTTATTGACCTTGCTACATTAAACGCCATGAATGCTACTGTGAAATAACATCAGGAGAGGCTTAGTTGTCCTTCATATAGATTGTTCGCACAGATGAGCAAATGGAATTTGGACATAAAATCTGAACCAGTGCAGGTTAAGTGTACTTAATTTTCAATTTAATTATTAATTTCGAAAATGTTTAAAATTATTTTCTTCTCGTTACATATTCAATTCTATTTTAATTAATTTTCTAATTTTTTATAACTTATAGAGTAACAAATTGAGAATATAGTAGAACTAAAACTGTTTTGTTGTTTATTAAATAGAACACATATATAGACTTAAAGATAGGTAGTACCCACAATATGCATATTAGTGTTATGTTACATGGTAGTATTTGATGTCTCATACTTTAAAGGAAACATTACAAACGTTACGTAATGTTACCTATAATTGTGTTGGATTAGAATTAGCGGGAGACTCTATAAACGAAGGAAAAGAAGGTTGAATGCAAGTCCAGCCAAAGATGGCTGCACCCAACTTTGTCTAGTTCATTTACAACAATATAATTTTTCATTTTTAATAAAAAAATGTTTTAAAATCAATATTGTTAATAATGAATAAAATGGGAAAAATAGAGAACTATTAAAATTAAAAAAGTAGGCGCACTTAAATTATATGCTTTCAACTCAAACCTAACCGATTCATTAATGGGGTCCCATACCAACTTAATCCTAATTGAGTTTTAAGTTAGGAAAATAGGTCAGAGTTATTACCAAACACTAATTTTTATGTAGTCCCCAAAAAACTAGATGGTATCTCATGAGGTAGATTTTTATAGGAAATTTTACATGTATCGATCAAAGCTTATGTGTTATTTTTTATTATACACATGCAATTGATCGGTTAAAGTTAGGTATTTTATGATATTGAATTAAAAAATTAGTTATTTGTGTTATTGTTTTTTAAAAAAATTAGGTAACATAATAAAATCTGAAATTTATATGAAAAAGGAAAAAGAGAAGCACTACGTGACAGAGTGACAAGTGCCTCAAAGTAATCCACACATGATAAAAGGCATTATAAATCCAAGTCCGCCTAAGGAGAGGTTAGAACACAAGATCTAGAACTAATGACTGGGCTCCTATCCAAGGCTTGGGAATTACCTCTTCATGACTGATTTGAATCATTCTTTGAGTAAGTCTGCAAGTTGACTTGGCCAGTCTTGTATAAACATTGTCTTATGAATAATATTTTTCCTTTGAAGATAATCAATTGAAGGCTATTAATATTATACTATAGATTCCAATTAAAATAGCAATAACTGATTTGCGGATCTGACTACCAAATAAACATAAAGGCTTCCGCAATTGGGAGGATGGCGTCCAATGGCTATGGTAGAGAAATTCAGTAAATGACGTTCTTTCAACTGTTTCTAAAGGCCAGAAACTGTCGTCACAATTTCCTTAAACTCCCGTTTTCCACTCTCATGCTCTTGGGCATCTGGTCAACCTCGACCCCTTCTAGCTCAAATGTCGACATTCTGGCGACACCCACCCTAGTTTTCAAACTAGATACGCAAAAATTAATTTTTTCTCGCTTGAGAACAAAATCTCCGAAAACGAAGCGACGTGCGTAGCCTCTAAGCTCTTCCCCTTTTGTCTTTCTGCATTCTTATAAATCGAGGTTAGACAACGCCTCTGAAACTCGCATTCGAGAGGAAGAATCTCTGAGCCTTTTTGTTTTTGTTTTTGTTAGTGTTTTCCCTATAAAAGCCGGACTCATTCGGTACTTCTTCGTTGAGCTTTTTCCGAGTTTCGAAAATGAGGCTCCCGAAGTTTGTTCTGTATGTTTGTTTGTATTCTTCCCTGCTGCTATCGGTTTCTGCAGAGGAGGGGGAGTGTAACTCAGAAGAGACGGATAGAAACAAGTCAGCGGCTCTTCGGTTGAAATTGGCAGCGATTGCGTCGATTCTGGTGTCTGGGGCCATCGGAGTATCTCTGCCGTTTCTGGGTCGAGTGATCCCGGCTTTGAGACCAGAGAAAGATGTCTTCTTCATAATCAAAGCTTTTGCTGCTGGGGTGATTCTCGCGACTGCTCTAGTTCATATTCTTCCGGATGCGTTTGATAACTTGAGTTCGCCATGCTTGAATGAGAATCCCTGGGGGACATTCCCGTTCAGCGGCTTCATCGTCATGCTTTCCGCCATTGGAACTTTAATGGTGGATTCGTTTGCCACGGGGTACTTCAATCACACCCACTTCAACAAGGCTTTACCAGTGAAGGAAGGAGACGAGGAGCATGTGGGCCATGTCCACATGCACACCCACGGAGCTCACGGCCATTCGCATGGCTCCGTCTTGCCGTCCGCCGGTGAGAATGCTGCTGGTGCTGTGAATGATCTTACCCGTCATCGGGTTATCTCTCAGGTAAGTAACCATACTCCGTCTGATTTCTGATACCATTTTTGAGTTTTAATCATTTTCTAAAGATCAACCTTCAATTTTGATCATCTTGACAGGTGCTAGAGTTGGGGATTGTAGTGCATTCAGTGATAATTGGGATTTCATTGGGAGCTTCGGAGAGCCCCTCCACCATTAGACCTCTTGTTGCAGCTTTAAGTTTTCATCAGTTTTTCGAAGGCATGGGACTTGGAGGATGCATTGTTCAGGTACCCTTTTGAGATATCAAGTAACAACCAAATATTTGAGCTTTTTAATCTTCTTGATTGTTATGCAGGCAAAGTTCAAGTCCAAAGCAGTAGCAATCATGGCTCTCTTCTTCTCCCTGACCACCCCACTTGGTATTGCAGTTGGCATCGGTATCTCTTCAGTTTACGACGAGAACAGCCCTACTGCTCTGATCGTTGAAGGGGTTTTCAATTCAGCAGCTTCAGGGATTTTGATCTACATGGCACTGGTTGACTTATTGGCTGCTGATTACATGAGCCCAAGACTACAAACAAACAGAAAACTTCAGTTATGGGTTAATGTCTCTCTCCTTCTGGGAGCGGGTTGCATGTCCCTCCTGGCCAAATGGGCCTAATTCTGTATTCTTTTGGTTTACCCACTTCCCTTTTTGCCTGCAAATGCAGTCTCTCAGGAGTCGGGAGATTGTGAATAGACTAGGAGATATGTTCTGCTGTAACTAAGAAATTTTTTCATACCAATACCAGCTACAGAGGAACTAAAATTATTAAAACAGAGCTCTGAAGGAAAAAAAATATTTTCGTCATAGATTTCTCAGTTTTCTGCAGGAAAAAAAATTCTTAAAGAGTTTAAGAACATAAAAACCTTGATGGAGAACAGATTCCGAAAGGGCTTAAAAGCAGGTCAAGTGCTTGGTGAAGTAAAAAATTCTTTGAGAAAAAGTAGTGGGTTGCAGACTTTCATCTCCAACCGCTATGTTTTTCAATCTTTGTCACCATTGACAGAGAATATGAGATTCTGCAGCTGAAGCCATACACACCCTCTGTTTGCAAAAAGAGACAGAGACCTAAACTCCATACAGCTCAGTTCAAAGAGATCTCATCCTTCTCTTTTTGACTTTTTAAAGCTTTTACTCTTGCAGCCATTAAAAGTGCGAATTTTGTGGGCCATTGCTTCTTCAGTTAGACTCGGCCTTAGCTTTAACACTGGAAAGCTATTTCATCTCTAAAAGGATATCATTCATATGAAGAAGAAGATCAACCCCCATCTTGTCACTGTTTTTTTCTTAGTCATCGGTGAATTTAGAACAAACTAATGAACGAGAAACAAGAAAAGAAATAGTGGAAGTCTTTAACCAACCTTCATAAGGGGCCCCTAGACCCCGTGTACAGTGGAGACTCTTAAGGCCCAAAAAGTCTTAGAAGGGCCCACTTCATTCATTAACTCATGGGCCCATTATTGCAGTCTTTGAATACATGCATCCAATTTCCACCAAACTATCGGTCTAAAAGGATCTCTGTTGAAGTGGTTGTGATTGAAGTATCCAGTGGCAAACGAATCCACCATTAAAGTTCCAATGGTGGAAAGCATGACGATGAAGCCGCTGAACGGGAATGTCCCCTAGGGATTCTCATTCAAGCATGGCGAACTCTTAAGTTATCAAATGTTTTGATTACGAATAAGACATCTTTCTCGAGTCTCAAAGCCTGGATCACTCGACCCACGCAATGGCTGCCTATTTCAACTGAAGAGCTTGGCATGAGAGACCTATACGCACTTGAAGGGGGGGGACCTCTTGGCATGAGATCATGCCTTTTTTTTGTTGTTTTGGCAATTATTAGGATTGCAACCTTCACGTTGAAATATCTCCATGAGCGTCACGTTGTTTTTTCAAAAAATCGACATCGTTCTGTTCATCGATTGACAGGAACCATTAATTCGAGTCGAGGATGGGGCCAAACCAGAATCTGTCAATTGTAACACAGTCAAAGGGCACAAAAAAGAGAACAAAACGACGATACGGAAGTTGATCAGTGGAAAGCGTTGACATTGAGATCGTAAATGTATGTAAATGTCATTGTCGATTTCTTCTTTCTCCGTTTCCGTTAATCCATCTTGTTGTTGGCAGGTTGATCAGTGATCACTACAGACAGCCCGGTCCCTCCAGATCATTGACCGGATGAACCCGTGTAGAAGATCAAATTAAGCTTTTGAAGATGGTGGGTGATTTTGTTTTTGATGGCTTGTGTTTGGCAGATACTTGGAAGCGGAAAGAGGGACACAATCTCTTTTCCAATTGTCTGTGATTGCCGATTCAGGGTCTCACAGAAGAGCTAAAAGTGCGGACATGGTGTTCGAATAAATTCCTGAGAGAAAGGGGTAGAGCATTTTGTGAGTTCCCTTGCCTTCTGAACCTTCGTTAGTGTTGGAGCATCTCAGTGGAAAGAGTTCCTTTTATTCACTTCCTTTGGCTTTGTAAAAGTCCTTGTTTCGTTCAAAGAGGTGTGGGTATTGAATATCAAGAAAGGTGTTTTCACCTGCAGTGGATGGTTGTCTCGTAAAGAGACGCCCACAGGGAATGCTTTGTGATGGCTTTTGGATGAATCTTCTGGGTGATGGCTTTTAGGTTTGGTTTGGTTATGGTGTGTTCGAAACCCTAGAAATAAAAAGGAGAATTTAATCATTATTATTCCAAAAAATAGTTAGTAAAAATAAGATGATGATCAAATTCTCCCGTTCACAACCTATTTTTGGGAATAATAATGATCAAATTATTTTTTTATTTATTTTTTCAGTGGGGTTCCAAATATATCCTTAGTGCTGGTCTACTCCACTTACACATTTTTTAGGAAAAACTCCGGATCCGAAATGTCAGATAACATCCAAAATTTTGGATATTTTGGATCCTATCCAAATATCTGGATAAAAAAAAGGTTTTGGATCCAGATTCTGAATATAAATATTTGTAATAATAAATATAAAATTCAAGGGAGGGAGATAGCTCATTACGTGGGATAAAACAAGAGGAGAAAGAGGTTATGGACTTTGGAACCAGAACTCATTCGAGAACACCTGCCAACTTGGAATGCCTACGGGATCTTTTTTTTTCTAGCATTATCATCGTCCTCGATAGTGAGATGTTTAGTGGCATACGGGACGTACGAACGGAGGACATCGTCGCCATCCATTCAGAATCTGGTGTCAGAATTACGATGGCCATCGGAAGAGGAGGATACATGAATTTTCATTGTTGTCTGGACGTCTCTGTTACAATCTGTTGCTGCGTGTTTTATTTCTGGAAATCTACAAGAAAGTCTTCTTATTGATCGTATTCAATACCCAGTAATCTAGCCTGTTGATTTTGCTGCTGCCCGACATTACTCATTGCCTTGCTCTGCTTTATCTTGAAAATCATCCCAGATTGCCTATCCAAGATCTTTCTGTTAGAAAACTGTAATAGTAAATTCTAATCCAGAATTTACAACATGCTAAAATATTAGGATTAAAAACATACCTGAATCCATTCTGTGAATTTCGTCTTTTGATGTGGAATTTACTATGATGAACGATAAGAACGGATATTGATGTTGTGGTCTTCCTCAACTAAATCTCCTTATTCCTCAATGGGACCTTCGTCTCTCTTTCGGATGGGGAGAAGGGAAACTGTGTGTGATTTAGTATCTTGGGGACCATAACCATTTTATGTCTCCTTATATTGGGTTCTCATAATTCCCTATGGTATCTATTCAATTGGCCCATATTCATGGTCCATATCCATAGCCCATTCCTTAATAGGCTTAATAAAATTAGATCACTTAATTTTAGCCCATTCCATTAATGATAGAAAATATAATTGCATATTAAATATGTTACCCAAATTAGAATAGGAAATGTGAATTTTCTAACACTTTCTACCATCTTCGTAAGGTGTTTATTTTCATTCCCCGTCCACGTTGTTGGTTATTGCTTGGTGCTGAATTGCATAACTCTAGCATTTACTGAAAGATCAAAAAGATGTAACTCATCCTGGACAAAAAAATTTTTGTATTCGTTTGCCATCCAACTTCGTTGGCACTGCCGTCATCCAGCACTCTGAAGGATGGAACTCAACCAAGATTGAGCTCTTACTCCCAGTCTCACGGGTTGGCTCGTCTTCATTCCAACAATTGCAATCGAGTTCCCAAATTCAAGGTGACGATTGCTTCAAGGTAGGATCAAACTACACGAACATCTGGCTTGCTTAATCATCTTGAGTCCGATTAATCCAATCGACAACGTAGCTGTCTCCGTTGTCATCTAGCGGAAGTCTCTACCCGATAAGTGTTCTATCATTCCATATTAATCCCCAGAAGTTATTATGCTTATCTCTCGTTGATTTTCTTCGACGGTATTGATGACCCTAAATCACGAAAACACAACTTCAATCTCTGTTCTTCACTGGCATATCTTCGTGTTGGGTATCGGATATCTGTTGGCTATCTATGGAAGGTTCTGTGTTGCTTTTAATCCAGAAGACTCTCTTCTCTTCGCTATTATTTTTTTTCCGGAAACTCCTCTGCCATTTCAATCTGCCAAGGTTCTATTTTTGCTGAGGTTGCATTCCGCCGAGGTTTTCTTTCTTCTCAACCTTGGTTCTGCAAAGGAGAATAGAAGGAGAATTTAATCAAAGTCTTAAACCCAGCAAACTAACTCTGACGGACGTTGCTGATTTTCTGTAATACTTGTTGGAGTCTCTGCGTTGTCTTATTACGGTCCCAGATCTGACACAAGGATTCTTTGGGAGGATCTGGGGTCTGCCACGGGTTACGGGTCTTCCAGGCGTTACTGAGATAGTAGGAAGACATGGAGAAGACGAAAACGAACGATCAAGCCAAAGGGAAGCTTGAAACCCTAGAGCTCATTGAGGAGAACTCTAAGCCTCTTTACGATAGATTTAACCTAATTCTTAATACTTCAATGCTTCATTTTCTCATTACTCTTACCCCTTAAATAGGGTTCACCCCGTTAGGGTTTAATAAAATATTACAAAAATATCCCTACGAATAAAATATTCCAAAAATATCCCATTTAATAAATAATTCCAAAAATACCCCTTGTGACCTAAAACTGAAATAAAATAAAGTAAATTAAAGAAAACACTAAAATTATAATGTTATTGCGTGCATAACATTACACCCCCCTTGGAAGACTAGCTTGTCCTCAAGCTCAGAAGTAGTGTTTGTATGCCGACGTCTCCATCAGTGCCGAAGTAGCATCCGCGATATCTATGACCCCCCCTCTGTTTGCCCACTTTTTTTTTTTTTTTGGGCCGGTCCGAGTTAACCTGGGTTGACTCGGTTCAGGAACCCCGGTCCGGCGAGCGACTCAGCGGACCAAGCCGATTAAATTTTCCTAAGTTAGGAAAATTTAATCGGGACTCGTCTTCTTCCTTCGGCACCTCCAAACTCTACGGCCGGCGGATCCTTTCCTCACGGTACCGATGTCGACATCTCCTTCCTCTCTCCCAGCACCGACGGAGTAGCCTGATTTTTCGATGGCGAATCGCAGCCCGTCGGGGCTTCGCCGCCTGGATAGTTTCTGAGACAGAGGGCTCTTAGAAACTTGTGAATCGTCGTTGCTCAGCCTCTCGGAATCGAGATCCCTTGCGGAAAAGTCAAGTACGGCGCAAACGAACTATCTTGCTTCGCCGCTAGGAGCATTGCCGAGACAGAGAACTTTGTTTCTCAGCCCCTCGGAACAGAGACCAGCGGGAATTCCGTCGGAAATTTCTCCTACGACGTCGATGGAATTTCCTATTCCCCTCCGATTTCGAATTTGCAGTCACCCCCAAATCCTCCAGTGCCGACGAATTTGGAATTTCCTCTGTTAGGAAATCACCTCCCGCTGCAGCTTCGGTTTGGAGATACGCACGACGTCCATTGGGAAAGGGTGAGCCCCTTCCGTTTTTGAAATTCCGGTGTCTCCGCCGTCGGATTTTGGACGTTTGGAGAGCTTTTCTTAGACAATCTTCTGTTCGTCCGAGAGAGCTTCTGCTGCTTCGTCTGTGCCGCTGTTGTGCTCGGAGAATTCAGGTCGGGTGACCTGTTTTGCGGTAGCGCATGGCTCCATTGTGTTGAAAATTTCATATAATGCTCGTGTATCTTCAAATTCTTTGCATAGTTTGTCCGCGGAATTGTATACCTTTTCCATGCGAGCTTGTATTCTTTCTTGAGATATAAAATAATCCATTGTGTGGTTACGGGTCTTCCAGGCATTACTGGGATAGTAGGAAGACATGGAGAAGACGAAAACGAACGATCAAGCCAAGGGGAAGCTTGAAACCCTAGAGCTCGTTGAGGAGAACTCTAAGCCTCTTTACGCTAGATTTAACCTAATTCTTAATACTTTAACGCTTCATTTTCTCATTACTCTTACCCCTTAAATAGGGTTCACCCTGTTAGGGTTTAATAAAATATTACAAAAATATCCTTATGAATAAAATATTCCAAAAATATCCCTATTAATAAATAATTCCAAAAATACCCCTGTGACCTAAAACTGAAATAAAATAAAGTAAATTAAAGAAAACACTAAAATTATAATGTTATTGCATGCATAACAGTTGTCTGATTTTCATCCCAAGAGGAAGTTTCGCTCATCTGTGTGTTCGGAAGTTTCTCTTGTTATTTTATTTTGGGAAGATTATTTCCAATCTTGATTAGATCTTGTCAGAGGTGGGTCTAAGGGACCTGGATTGGGAAAATAAAGTTTACCGAGACGGAGTGGAAAAACAATATCTCTCTTTGGAGCTGATAGAGACGCAACCAAATACAAACAGAGAGAGGGGTCTCGGAGAGAGGCGACGCTTGTCCTCGGAAGAGAGCAACTCGGGACGAGCATCACCGGTGCCAGAGAGAGGACTCCGCACCGTGAGCACTGCCGTGTGACGCTGTTGCCGTCGCCGATTCTGAAAGAGATGAGATTTCTCACCGTCATGAGAAGCGACACCTATGTCGAAAGAGGGTAAGCCCAGGATCTTGTATCTGTGCCTGTGTGTGCGCTAGGATGACAAAGCAAGAGCTTTGGTCTCAGTAGGAAGACAAAGCAGTGAGCTTTGGTCTCGCTGGTGCCAGAAGAACAGGATCAGCGTCAGTGGGAGCTGCGGAAGTGAGGTTTCGGTCTCTGACTCTCGTCCGGTCGACGCTGCATGGAGAGGCAGCAAAGAGGCGTCAGTTCCCGTGCTGCTTAGAGAAGCAGTAGAGAAGCGCCAATTTCGGTGCTGCAGAGAGGCGGCAGTTCCGATTGTATTGTCATCCTCAATTGATTTGAAATGAAATCTTCTACAGCTCCTGCAGACGTAGGTAGTTTGCCGAACCACAAAAATATTGTGTCGTGCATGATTACCTGTCTCTTCATGGTCATTTTTTCCCTAACAGGAAGCAATCGCCGTGGGGAAGAAGAGATACTGTTGCCAAATGAATGGTTCCTTGAGTTAAGGAAACTAGTTTTAATTGAGCACCAAGCCCAACTCGAACCAGACTCGTCGGGTCAACCCAGCGACCTGAGAGTCATCTATTTCACCGGGTTAACCCAGTGGGCGGGGTAAACTCGGACTGAGTCAACCCGGTTCCTAACTCATTCTATTTCTGTAACGGATTAATCCAGCGGGTCGGGTCAACTTGGATCGAGTCAAGCAAGTCCGAGTCAACTTGACTCAGCCTACTTGTTTTCTTATATGGGTCTAAGTCCCAAATTTATACATATTTCTTTTGTGACTCTGCAATATTGGTCAGATATTTGAGTCGGCTTGACTCGGTGGTTTTTCTCTAGATGGATTATTATTTTGAAGTATTGGCAGTTTATTCTTTGGTCAACGTATTATTTGGTGCATAGACTCGCATTGGATTATTTCATGGGTCATTTTACAAAAAAAATTATTATTTGGTATGTGTTATTGGGCGACCCATTTTAGTTGCAGCTATTGTGTCTCTTTGGACGAGACATTATTTTTGAAGGACTTCTCAATTGCTGATTTTTATCAGTATTGGCTATTTTGATGAAAAAAGCCAAGGTGACCCTATAATATTATTTTTCGAGTAATTACCTGTTACCCCCCTTAATTGGTATTTATTACTCCTACCATTTGAGAGTCGGTGTCATGTGGAGGAACATGATGATGGAAAAGTTTTATTACACTTTTGAGCAATACGTATAGACCCAGTACCTATGGAAGATAGGAGTGCCCTCTACATCCAGCATGAGCTATGATTGGAGTATGGAGCATCATATAACTGGAGTGATTTTTCTCTCACTTATTTTATGCCAGTTGGGCCTCATGGAAGAGACCACCAACATGAGAGGGTGTTGGAAAATATGGAGGACTACCCTTTTTTTTAGAAGATCCTATTCACCATTTGCAACTGGGCATTCATGCTGTTCTCTTACTCTCAGTTTGAGGGGGAGTATTGGAAGATGGGCCCAAACCCACACGACCAAGGAAAACCCACATATCCAAAGATGTGAAAGATGGCTCAAGGCCCACAAACAAAGGAGAAAGCCTACAGGCCCATATAATGATGACATGATGGTAAATAAATAGTCATCTCATAGAGATGACATTTATGTAAGTAGGTTAAAGTTTCAGGGCCACAATAGCTTGTTTCACAACGGGATTAACTACATTTTATATGTTTCGTGTCTATTTATTCACTTTTGAAAGATATTTACGCCTTCATTGTAAAAATTTCAGGGGCACTAAAAGTAGTTCGTTCTATTCAATATTTATATGGGGAAAAGAATGCCCAGGAAATGATTAAAGTAGTTATAAAGGTATTTTTTATTATATGTTCACGCTATAAGGGAATTTTATCATTTTATGTAACTAAGAATTTTTTTCGTACCAATACCAGCTACAGAGGAACTAAAATTATTAAAACAGATTTCTCAGGCTTCTGCAGGAAAAGAAATTCTTAAAAGAGTTTAAGAACATAAAAACCTTGATGGAGAACAGATTCCGAAAGGGCTTAAAAGCAGGTCAAGTGCTTGGTGAAGTAAAAAATTCTTTGGGAAAAAGTAGTGGGTTGCAGACTTTCATCTCCAACCGCTATGTTTTTCAATCTTTGTCACCATTGACTGAGAATATGAGATTCTGCAGCTGAAGCCATACACACCCTCTGTTTTCCAAAAGAGATGGAGACTTCTCCATACAGCTCAGTTCAAAGAGATCTCATCTTGCAGCCATTAAAAGTGCGAATCTTGTGGGCCACTGCTTCTTCAGTTAGACTCGGCCTCAGCTTTAGCACTGTGGAAAGCTATTTCATCTCTAGAAGGATATCATTCATATGAAGAAGAAGATCAACCTAATGAACGAGAAACAAGAAAAGAAATAGTTGAAGTCTTTAACCAACCTTCATAAGGGGCCCTTAGACCCCGTGTACAGTGAAGACTATTAAGGCCCAAAAAGTCTTAGAAGGGCCCACTTCATTCATTAACTCATGGGCCCATTATTGCAGTCTTTGAAATCATGCATCCAATTTGGATCTCCTGGTAAATTGAAGCCTGTGTGATCTATTGTTCCGTGGGAATGAGGAAGGGATAACCTTAGAATGAAGGGACAATGGTCCCAACCATGACAAATGCTTCTCTTTTGCTATCCAATGGGGACTTCAATGTGAAATTATGCAAAGCTCTGAAGGCCATAGCAACTCGGCCGGCTCCGACGTTTTACGGCGACGCGAGAGCCGCCCACTGTTGCCGCGGTGAGCGCAGAGAGAGCTTACCGCGAGATCTGTACGATGTCGACGCCGGCGCCGTTCTCCGATGCGAGAGCACCCGCAACTCAACCCGTTCGATCATCAACGTTTGGCTCCTTCTTGATCTGTAATTTTCACTATAAAATCCGGACTTGGGTACTTCTTCTTTCAGTATGTTCTCCGTGATGCTTCTGTCCTTTTTTACCTTCTTCCTTGTTGTGAATCAAGTTCTTTCTCCCCAATCTGTTTGCTTTGACCTTTGTCGCTGTGGAAGTTCTGAATCTCTCTAACTTCTCAGGTCTGGTTTCCCTTGGGATCAGGGAGATAAGTGATGAGTTTACGGACCCATTTCCCCTAAATTCCACTAGATCTCGTTGAAAGAAGTCCCGGAATAGGTTTTCCTATTTTCGAAAAAGATCTATATGTCTGTTTGTGCTTGCTGCTATAGGTTTCTATTCCGGAACTACTTCTCATTTATCTCCCTGATCCCAAAGGAAACCAGACCTGAGTAGAGAGATTCAGACCTTCCACAGACAAAGGCCATAGCAAACAATTGGGGAGAAAGAACTTCATTCACAGCAAGGAAGAAGGGTAAAAACAGGACAGAAGCATCACGGAGAACATACTGAAAGAAGAAATACCCAAGTCCGGCGGGAAAACACAAACAAAAACAAAAATGGTCTCTGGGCACGAAAAGACCTATACCATCCAAAAAAGGGGACTATCGGCACGAGAAACCCATACACAGAGGCGAAAACCATATGATTATGAGTCTTTTTGGATGATAATCATGCGGTTTTCGCCTCTGTGTATGAGAGTCCCTTTTTGCTTTTCTGTTTGTGATTACATATTATTATTAGACGTAGTCTAACAAAGCTTTCTGTTTAGTCTTGGGTTCATGTATGTTAGGACGGGCCAGTCTTTAATATAATTGTGCCTTTGCCAAAAGGTTGATGTTTTAGCGGAATGTTCTGTCCCCATATAAGTGGGATTGTGCATTTGTATTTGTACACGGGTGTTCTCTGTGTGAGAGAGTGTCGCTTTGTTATGGCTTTTTGATATGGCTTTTTGATGAATCTTCTGGGTTGTGGACACTTTAGCCCCGTTAATCCTTCACTAGGAGAGGCAGGGCCTCCTTGCATTTTTTTATTTTTCCCTCGATTTTATCCGGTCCGGGTCCTTCCGCTTAAGAACATATTAATGGGTTCATATTTATTTTTATTTTTAGTTATGTTTTTATTATTTTATTTAATTTTTTAAGATATTATTATTTTTTAATTTTTTATTACTAGAATTATGATTCGGATATCCGAAACTGGATCGAATATGAAATTCAAGAGTCTGAAATTTTACGTTCTTAGGGGAGAGAGCGATGAGAGCTGCTTCCGAGGGGTAAACTTATTGGGCTTATTCATACTTCTGTTGGGCTTGGAAAAGTTGATGGGCCATAGAAACCCGACCCAATGCCCAGCCGATCAAACCTGATGACCCGGGCCATAGATTTTTCCAGGTTCTTCGACCCCAATCGCATAGCCATATAATATAAGCGACTCTTTTAGGCTAATTTACATCTCATACGTAGAAATCATAGTGATGGGACCCACAGTCCCCAACAAACGGTTTAGATCATCAACGCGCTTGCCCTTTTAATATTTCCGTGTCGCACAAAGGACACGAGGGAGGAAACCGAAACTATTTTCTCTTCAGCCTGCAATCTCTGGCGTTACATTCGATTCCACCTCCAGAGACCCGCTTTTCCACAGAAGAGCTGCGTGCGATTCCGAGAAGCCCGACGAGGATAGAAAGAAAAGCTGAGAAAGAAACGGGAGAGAGAGAGAGAGAGAGCGATGAAAGAGTACCTCGCACTCTTAGTATCTTTCTTGGTAGAGAAGCAAAAACCCTAAATCCTGTTTTTCCTGGGGTTCGTCTCCGAAGCAAAAGGAGGTCTAAGACGAGAGACGGGGCAAAAACCTTAACCCTAGAAGAAGGGTCTTAATGGGGAAGAAGAAGAAGCGTGCCTCCAAGGTCTGGTGCTACTACTGCGACAGAGAGTTTGACGATGAGAAGATATTGGTGCAGCATCAGAAAGCGCGCCACTTTAAATGCCATGTCTGTCATAAGAAGCTTTCGACCGCCGGGGGCATGGCCATTCATGTTCTGCAAGTTCATAAAGAGGCCGTTACAAAGTGAGTTTCATCTTAACCACGGAGAGTCTTTTTCTGTTCTCTGCATTCTTTTCGCAGCTTTCTGAATCCTAGTCTTATATGCCTTGGCATGCACCTTAATATGCATGTATGTGGATTAGTTTTATTGTTTACCTGGTGTCTTGGCTGTGGTTTTTTATGTCTCAGGGTTCCTAATGCGAAATCGGATAGAGAATCGACCGAAATCGAAATTTTTGGGATGCAAGGAATTCCTCCTGAAATCTTAGCGGCACATTATGGAGAGCAGGGTATTGATCTGATGTCTCTTTCTTGGTATGATTGATTTGGGTTAAAAAATATGGAGAAACGTTTGAGTTTGAAGATAAAATATGTAATAAGTTGTTAACTTTGTTTCCTTAGATCAAAATTTGATTGTAGTGTCAATAACGAACAATTAAGTTATGGCTTCCATTTTCGATTTTCATTGTTTCATTTTTTTCATTTTGAGTTTTTGTTTTGTTTAAAGTTTATGATACTCATCCTTTTGAAGTGAACTTCTTTATATCACCACTAGTCGTTGTATACTTAAAGGGCTTTTCTCTGATTAGCATTGGATGGACGGGCCTTAAGTTCCATACTTCGGTAATAGCAGTTCGAGTTACGTCGACATGTTGTTTGGGGTAAAAAAAAATTGAAAATCCGTGTGCTTGGGCGTTAGCAGGTTCTTTCCCTTGTGAAAGCTGCTTTCTTAAGATTGGTCTGATTCTCATGCAACAAATTTATGCACTGTTCATCTGTTACAACTTATTTGTTTTCACACTTGTTATGTACTAGCTATAATTGATTGGGGTGGAAAGGGGTGATTTGATATTCTTCATAACTAGGAGAGTTGCTGCTTACAATGTATTTCGAAAGATTTTTAACTCTTTAATGTTTCTATATTAATGAAGAAACTTTCTGATGCAGATGAAGATGCCCCTGCAAAGTTGGCAAAGGTGGAGACTCCGACTAGACTTGTCAGTGGTGTTCTTCCAGGCACAGTGGGTGTTGGTTTCCTTCCTCAATCAGCTTATGGTGCCATGCCACCGATGTATGTTGATCATGCCCTGGATATTTTGTTTTAATGTACTTTTTCTCTTTGTTATTAATTATAGCAGCATTTTAATAGAAAGCAAATTGCCATTTTCAAATTAAAAAAAAAAGTGTGGCAACAAAGTAAAAAACAGAGACAGGTATTTCTTTGAATGTTGATTACATATGCACGCTACACTAAATACCCCTGTAAGACTTAAACCCAAGACATCATGCTATAAATCCCTTCATGTGGGCTTTGACCGAAGGCTTAATTCACCAGAGACGGGTATTTTTGAAACTGATTTGATATTTTAAAAATATTGGTGTGTTTTGGAGGTTTTACATGCACCTCCTAGTAAAGTTAAAGCAATTTTTCCCTCTCTAATGTATATTTTCTCACTCACCACAAAATAAAGAAAATAAATTTTGAACACGGGGAAGAATTTAGGTTTTCACTGAGTTACTCCTTTCCATTTCGACAAAAAAAACCTCATTTGTAGGATTTTGATCTGGGAAATCATCAAACTACTTTTGTAGCTAGGTCATATTACATACTGTGGATTGGACCTCTGGTTCAACAGGGAGGGAGGGAGAGTAAACTGTTACTCCTACAGTAACTAAAGAAAAAAATACCCTAAAGAAAAGATGAGAGCATCTGATAAGTATATGTCCTTCATATTTTCATTTCTATGTCTCTTGTCTCATATGTGCACTTACATTTTTCTTTTATTTGGACTTAGCTACACCACCAATCCATTAGCTGTTCAGACATCAGGATGGCCTATTCATCCTCGTCCTCCTCAGCCGTGGTTTTCACAGCAGCCTGCAGTTCCAGTGCCTCCTGTTATGTCTGTTGGAGCTACTCAACAGCAACCTTTATTTCCTATTCAGAATGTGAAGCCTCTTGTACCAGACACAACAATGCCTCTCGCTCTTAATCCTTCATTTGCAGTAAATCCACCAGGATTGATGACATCATCAACGCCTCCTGTTCCTCCTGTGTCTCAACCTCTGTTCCCTATTACTGGTGCCAGTAATCTTACACCTCAGACTGCACCTTTTTCAACATATAGCACAACCAGCACAACTGATACGAATGCTGGTAGTTATCAGCCTCCTAACAACCAAGGTTTGTCTTTTCCTAACTGATACGAATGTTTGGTTGTTCATTTCTATGACTTTTTTCCCCTCATGGTACCTATAACATAATGAGCATTGTGAGTTATAATAGTAGCATATTCATTTGTGCTTGTAATCCGTCCATATTGCACTGCTGCCAAGTGACAGAATTTTCAAGTTGTCGCTGCAGTTGGTATCCAACTGAAATTGAAAAACAGATAGCTAATAGCAAGCTTCTTGGGTGACTACTCGAATATTGGAATCTCATGTGAGAGCTTCATTAATATTTTGACCCATCCCTCAACTTATGTGGAATATGTTCATGTCTTTTCTCTGGTTCCTAAGTTGACGCAAAGAAAATCAAATCTTCTAGTTTTTTTAGGTTTCACTGAGATTTAGTGATGATCCTTTGGCTTGGGAAGGACTAGAACTAGCAATCTATTGATTCATTGGGCTACAATTATTATTCATTTATTTACTTCGTTTTTGCAGGATTGTTGTCAAGAGCTGCTTCTGACATCTGATTGTGTATCTTTATTGTAGGTGCTGTGCATTCTTATGCTTCTGGTCCAAATACTGGTGGTCCTGCAATAGGTCCACCGCCAGTGATAGCTAACAAAGCCCCTGCTGCTCAGCCTGCCACTAATGAGGTCTATTTGGTATGGGATGACGAAGCAATGTCCATGGTAGGTGTTGTACCTAAAGTAAGATGTTATCCTGTATGGGTCTCTATTATATCAACTTAAGGAAAAAAAATCGGATTGGTTGTGATTTTTGTACAGGAGGAAAGAAGGTTGTCCTTAGCAAAGTATCAGGTGCATGACGAAACTACCCAGGTAAGTCAAAGCTATCCTTCTTTGCATAAATTTAAATGGTTGTGCAGCATTTCTTTGCACATGCAAATGGATGGGTAGGCTTTATTTTTTTATTTTTATTTTGACTCAATACTACTTTTCCATTTTCATATTTCGACTTTTTTCCATATGCATTCTAGACTTTATAATTGAAGAATGGAAAAAATGTAGAAAGTTGTCAGGGCCACCATAACTTAGTGGAGCTTTTGGTCCTTTAATCAAGCAGTATAGTTTGTACCAATTTAGATGATGATTTATGGGGTATAGTGCATGCTTCATTTAATCTCGTCGTCTTCAAACTACGGCCAACATTGTCTATTTTGTGAGCAACCAAAAGATCCAAGTAGGTATTTATGTTTCTCTTTCTGTTAGCTAGTAATCTAACAAGGTTATTGCGAGATGACTCTTTGAGGGTTCTTCACCTAGCATCGGGCCCTGCTGAAAATAGATGTATGTATTGTTCTCTATTTAAAATCTTGTAATTTCTTTCGTTGGTATTCATTCTCCCTATGCTCTTAAGAAAGCGTGGGGGTATGGGTGGAACGAGAATACCGCCTACAGGCTTTTGCCCATTCGTTGCATATGTTGTTATCTTTTTACGTCACACAATGCAGCCAGACTTGGCACAGGTCAGCAGCTTCCATTTCAGCCTGAATAATCTCCTGATTGCATACAAATTTTGCTTTTCTATCTTATCTGTATCATGTAATTTTCTTAGACTTACATAATGGTTATTAACTTTCAAAATGCTGGTTTCTTGTTTCAGATGAATTCTATAGATGCAGCCATAGACAGAAGGATATCAAAGGCAGGCTTGCAGGTGGGATGGCATTCTGGCTAGATTTTTTCTGTTTTTTTTGGTGGAGTTCAAAATTTCAATTTGTTTGTTCCCGGAGTTGATGTTATCAAATGAGCTTTTTGAGCAGTCCCAGCGTTGAATGTGTAAGTCCCAACCTTCTTGTTTTCATCTTGTGGGTGGTGGCACTGCTCATATGAGATTCCGAGTTAATTCTCAAAAGCCATTCATTTGGCCGCCGTCGCCGCCGCTGGAATTGGACGAGTTGCCCCTGTACCATGGTCGTGCATTTATTTAGTTTTCCAGTCTGGAATTACTGTATGCTGTAGACAAGGGAATAAAAATGCAGAATTTTCTTTGTTTACTGTTGCTCTTACTAAGATTGTTTTATTGAAATTCGAAAGCTTGCAGAACAAGAGTTACTCTATTCCAGTTCGTATGTACTAGTTGTGGAGAGGATTACCATTTCTAATCAAATTCTTCTGATTAAATCTAAAAGAAAAACAGCGGTAAAAAATTCCTGAAGGCTCTCGCCGTTTACGTTCCCAAGCAACCCAAGTTGAAGCAGGTTCTTGTGCCTCTTACTTGGATTGCAGCTTGAAGATGATTTTGTTAAGTTCAAGCTGGGTTTGGCTTGAGCTTGGACTCCTGCTTACAATACATCACTTCTATTCAGATTTAACTTTCCTTTTCTAAAATTTCATTTTCCTTTTTTTTCTTCCCGTTTATCTAAGATCAGATTTACTGAAGCCAAATTCTTGTGAGATACTAACGCACGGATTTGCTCGTTTCAGAGAGAGAAATCGGTCCATTTCGTTGAACTATCCGTATTTCTCCACTTTAATTATTTTTTTGATTAAATCTGCTCACGATTTACTATAGTAAGCATCTATGGATGGGCCTATTTGTAGAACGGCCCAGTTGCTTGATAAGAAGGAGCCCATGTGTATGAAAATATTTGGTACTGGCCTATTTGTAGAACGGCCCAGTTGCTTGATAAGAAGGAGCCCATGTGTATGAAAATATTTTCGTAATTTTTCCACTTCATAAAACCCTAATTGGAATCACCAGGTGGCCAGGAAGAATTGACGGGACCCACTCTCACCTAGTTGACCCAACAAAGATCAACGGTTGAAAGAGCGAGGCTTCGTTTCTCCGAGACTAAAACCCTAAACCCCCGCTCGTTCGCATTATTTCTTCGTTTCTTCTTCTTATTCTTCGTCTGCAAACGAATCGGCGAAACTCCAGCCATGTCGTCTCCGCTTCGGTCCTCCGACAACAACAAGAAGAAAAAGAAACACCTCAAGGATGCGGACCCAGAACCGCTGCAGGGGAACGAGGCGGCGGTCGTTGTGGAGGACCCTGCCGGGAAGGACTTCCTGATCAAGCCCCAATCTTTTACTCCCGCTTTGGACACCTCCCAATGGCCCATTCTCCTTAAGAACTACGCCCGTCTCAACGTCCGCACTGGCCACTACACTCCTCTCCCAACTGGGTACTCCCCGTTGAAGCGTCCCCTCCAGGAATACATCCGTTACGGTGTGCTCAACCTCGATAAGCCGGCTAACCCTTCTTCTCATGAGGTCGTGGCTTGGATTAAGAGGATTCTTCGGGTGGAGAAGACGGGGCATAGTGGGACCCTTGATCCCAAAGTGACTGGGAATCTTATCGTTTGCATTGATCGGGCGACCCGTCTTGTGAAGTCGCAGCAGGGCGCCGGGAAGGAGTATGTCTGCGTTGCGCGGCTGCACTCGGCGGTACCGGAGGTGGCGAAGGTAGCTCGTGCGCTGGAGACGCTCACAGGGGCCGTTTTTCAGCGCCCTCCCCTTATCTCGGCGGTCAAGCGCCAGCTCCGTATTCGGACTATTTACGAAAGTAAGCTGCTTGAGTATGACCCCGATAAGCATTTGGTTGTTTTTTGGGTTTCTTGTGAGGCGGGTACTTATATTCGTACCCTTTGTGTTCATTTGGGGCTGCTGCTCGGCGTCGGAGGGCATATGCAGGAGCTCCGGAGGGTACGGTCCGGGATATCGGGCGAGAAGGATAACATGGTGACAATGCATGATGTGATGGATGCTCAGTGGGTGTATGATAATTACAGAGATGAGAGTTATTTGAGAAGGGTAATTATGCCGCTCGAGGTGCTTTTGACTAGTTATAAGAGATTGGTTGTAAAAGATTCTGCTGTTAATGCTATATGTTATGGTGCGAAGCTGATGATTCCTGGGCTTTTGCGGTTTGAGAATGATATTGAGAATGGTGAAGAGGTCGTTTTGATGACTACAAAGGGTGAGGCTATTGCGCTGGGTATCGCCCAAATGACCACTGCTGTGATGGCTACTTGTGATCATGGAGTGGTAGCTAAGATTAAGAGGGTGGTCATGGATAGGGATACGTACCCAAGGAAGTGGGGTTTGGGTCCTCGGGCTTCAATGAAGAAAAAATTGGTAGCAGAAGGTTTGTTGGATAAGCATGGGAAGCCGAATGAGAAGACCCCTGCTGAATGGTCGAGGAACGTTGTACTGCCAACTGGTGGGGATTCGATGATCGCAAGCCTTGCTGCGTCTAGCCCTCCTGTGGTTGCAACTGATGATGCTGCTGATCAAGAGAAGGGTGGCAAGAAGAAGGATAAGGATGGGGAAGAAGACGGTGAAGGTAAAAAGAGAAGGTTTGAAGAAACTGATGGCAGTCCTGCTGTGGTGGTGACCAAGAAGGTGAAGGTTGAGGGAATTGAGAAGCAAATTGTGGAGAAAGGGGAGAAGGAGAAAGTGAAGAAAGTGAAGGAGGTTGAAGCGGTTGTTGAAGTTGAAAAAAGTGAGAAGAAGAAAAAGAAGAAGGATAAGGAGAAGGCTGAGTTAGTGCCCTCTGATGAAGATACGGAAAAGAAAAAGAAGAAGAAGAAAGACAAGGTGAAAAGAGAAGCAGCTTCATCTGATAAAGAAAAGGTTGAGAACAAAAAGAAGAGTAAAGAGGTTGAGAATGGTGATGGAAGTGAGGGAGAAGTAGAAAGAAGTGAAAAGAAGAAGAAGAAAGACAAGAAAAAGAAGAATAAAAATGCTGAAGAAGGGAAAGAATAGAAGTTTGTTAATGTGGATCCAATCTATAGTCTGTGAGCAGGGACCTCATCTATCCAATGCTGCTAGAGGTTCATTATTCTGCCCATGGTATGTAACTGGAGAATGATTTTAGCTGTGCTGGATTAAGTTTTTTTAAAAATTGAGGTTTCATTATCTTAACTTTTGTATGAGCTAGGGAAAATTGGATGTTATTGTTTTCAGGATAATTGTGTTACTCTCGGCAATTACGTCTTTGGGATATTCAGTCCGTCTTGGGTGAACAATATGTTCTTGTGGTTGGTCGTTTTCTATAACATGATCAAAGGATGAAAGCAAAATACAACTGGGACATATCTTCTCTCATGCTTTTGATGAGCTTATCTTACTTGGAGTACATGCACAGTGCGTCAAATAATTTATTTTTATTTACGGGAATAAGAAATCCTCATCTGCGTTTTAGGCTTACCTTCTCAAAATTGGTCTTTTAGCTTTGTATCAAAATTGATTCTCATCAGAATTTTCTAGGGTAGATATTTTCTTTGTTTTGATAGTTCTTAAACCATCATCTTGTTTCATCTGCATACAATTATCTTTTCTGGACTAGTCCTTTAAGTTGTAGCCGCCGGTTTAGCCCCTTAATCACATAGCTCAGCATTTAGTATATTCCTTTCAACTAATTCTTAGTATTTATGCAACATCAAAAGATAGGACTACCATTAAAGGGTGTATACAGACATGAGAACAGTATACACTTCTGTCTAAGCTGCTAAAACTTGTTACATTTCATTCAAATATTGCAGTTATTAAGGAGGTTAGTAATTTAACCTGGAACCTTGGTGGTGCAATTATGATGACTTTGCTTTGTTTGCTGAAATCATCTTTCTTTCATATTTTCTCAAAACATGTTAATCCCTGACTTAGTACTTCTGATACATATCTGAAGGAGAAAGAAGAAACTGAGATCACAAAGACGAATTCTGATGAGGAACTCTTCTGATATCATTTTAAATGAAGCATTTTATGTGTCCTTTTAAGCTTTTGAGTGTGAGTACTATTTCACAATTTGGTGTTGCATCCTTGGAATAAATCTTAATTAAGGGGTTAGGATAAACAAGCCTACTTGCTTGCATGATCCCAAGAGTCTAGACTGTGACAGCAGAATAGTCTGAAACACTGCAACATACTTTTGTTGCACAAGGATGTATTGAGGTAAAGCAGCGTGTGTGGTCTCCATTTTTCAGAATATTCCTACACTCTCTTTAAAGTGTAGATTGGCCCAGGGTAACGAAAGCCAAGTGTACCATGGAATTTGCTTTCAATTCTTAGGCTTACATCAAGTTACAGTCTTGAAGTATTATTTCAATCCTCATCACAGCTTTGTCCTAATGATGTTTGCTGAGCTATAGTTATCTGCCTTATCTTGATCGAATCGACTTTAGTTTCCCTTTTAAGTAACATTTACCCCAAAAATGTGCTAAGAAGAGGAAGAAATTGATTCCTAAACAAAATGAATACACTTCCATGGAATTTCAATAAAACCAATCTCTTTTCCAAAGAGGGTGGGTCTTCCCATTGGCCAAGTGAAGCAGTTGCGGTTTAGTGCTTCATGACTTCCTCTGGAGTCTTAATATAATGCTGTGGTTGTCAAACCTGATTGCATTTTCCGCTGATGTTTTGGATTTTGAGCTAAGTGGACCATTGAGTGCAAGGTGGGTGCAAATATGATGAAGCTTATGGGTACAGATGAAGTGGGGATTAACAGGGAATTGTGCAGGTGGATTAAGTGGCACATCATATTTTCTCCGGCTTGATATCACATATCTGGGGATTCTAATTTCAGATCGCTTATGAAAGCAGTGTGGGTTTCTTATTGCTATCTTCAACTTGTTGCACGAATTGTGCAGGCGGATTGAGATCCATATCAAAATTTTCTGGTTTGATAACTCTGGGCTCGGTTTGCTTTCAATTGTGTTCTTTTTCCTTCTTCAGTTTGTTGTGACATTCTGCGGTGGAGCTGGGATTCCTGTTGCAAGGGATGTGATGTGAACTTCTTCGAGGTCAACAGCTAGAATAATCAATAAAAGCTCTTCTCATCTTTTCGAGCAAAGGCTGTCTATCTAGATGTCTGACGCCCTCCAGAAGGCGCCATCAAAGAAACAAAAAAAAAAAAGAAGCTTATTCTGCTGTGAAGGTTGAAGCTCCTGGTTATGTATCCGCCATTAACAAACTCGTAGAGATTTGGGATGGCGATCGTTGGCTCGAAACCGTAATGTCCTAGGTGAAACACTCATTTCATTCTCTTTCTTGAGCATCTCAGTATTCCTACATGACTACTAGTGTTTGGGATTCAGTCTTCCTGTGCTTGGACTGCGCGGTGCAGCCTGTGAGTCTGACTGATAATGATTTTGGGATGGTAATGGCTACGTGACTTGCCGAGTTGACTCACCCAGAAAGCGAGAGTGAGACATTATGAATCAAATAACTAAGTAAATTTGACCTCCAAAATTATACGTTATTAATTGGATAATACATTATTCTTTTAAAGATTTCATTATTTAAAAGGTATTTGCATGGTCAGATAAATTATGTATTTAAGACGAGTAATCTTTAATCTTTTTCTTCTGTCTTATGGGTTTGTTAGGACTCAACTAATGGGGTTTGATCACTTACTCTATTCAAAATGAAGAAGGGTTTTCTATCATCCTCATAAAGAATTTTTTGAGATATAATTCTCTATATAAATTCTCCTAAAATGAATAAGAATATCTCACAAGTTTATTAAGATTCTACTAATCGGGTTTGATCACTTACTCTATTCAAGAACAAAGAAGGGTTTTCTGCCATCTTCATAAAGATTTCTTTTGAGATATAATTATCTATATAAATTCTCCTAAAATTGAATAAGGATGTCTTATGGGTTTATTAGGTTTGATCACCTACTCTATTCAGGAACGAAGAAGGGTTTTCTGTCATCCTCATAAAGATTTCTTTTGAGATATAATTTATCTATATAAATTCTCCTAAAAATGAATAAGGATGTCTTAAGGGTTTATTAAGAGTCAACTAATTGGGTTTGATCAATTACTCTATTCAGGAACAAATAAGGGTTTTCTGTCATCCACATAAAGATTTCTTTTGAAATATAATTTTTTATATAAATTCTCCTAAAAATGAATAAGGATGTCTTATGGGTTTATTAGGTTTGATCACTTACTCTATTCAAGAACGAAGAAGGGGTTTCTGTCATCCTCATAAAAAGATTTCTTTTGAGATATAATTATCTATATAAATTCTCCTAAAAATGAATAAGGATGTCTTATGGGTTTATTAAGACTCAACTAATTGGGTTTGATCACTTACTCTATTCATAACAAAGAAGGGTTTTTTATCATCCTCATAAAGATTTTTTTTGAGATATAAATCTCTATATAAATTCTCCTAAAAATGAATAAGGATGTCTTATGGGTTTATTAAGACTCAACTAATCGGGTTTGATCACTTACTCTATTCAGGAACAAAGAAGGGTTTTCTATCATCCTCATACAGATTTCTTTTGAGATATAATTCTTTATATAAATTCTCCTAAAAATGAATAAAGATGTCTTATGGGTTTATTGATTTGATCACTTACTCTATTCAGGAACGAGAAGGGTTTTCTGTCATCCTCATACAAAGATTTCTTTTGAGATATAATTATCTATATAAATTTTCCTAAAAATGAATAAAGATGTCTTATGGGTTTATTAAGACTCAACTAATTGTGTTTGATCAATTACTCTATTCAGGAACAAATAAGGGTTTTCTATCATCCTCATAAGGATTTCTTTTGAAATATAATTATCTATATAAATTCTCCTAAAAATGAATATGGATGTCTTATGGGTTTATTAGGTTTGATCACCTACTTCTACTTAGAGGAACGAAGAAGGGTTTTTTGTCATCCTCATAAAAAGATTTTCTTTAGAGATATAATTATCTATATAAATTCTCCTAAAAATGAATAAGGATGTCTTAAGGGTTTATTAAGAGTCAACTAATCGGGTTTGATCAATTACTCTATTCAGGAACAAATAAGGGTTTTCTGTCATTCACATAAAGATTTCTTTTGAAATATAATTACCTATATAAATTCTCCTAAAAATAAATAAGGATGTCTTATGGGTTTATTAGGTTTGATCACTTACTCTATTCAAGAACGAAGAAGGGTTTTCTGTCATCCTCATAAAAAGATTTCTTTTGAGATATAATTATCTATATAAATTCTCCTAAAAATGAATAAAGATGTCTTATGGGTTTATTAAGACTCAACTAATCGGATTTGATCACTTACTCTATTCAGAAAGAAGAAGGGTTTTCTATCATCCTGGTAAAGATTTCTTTTGAAATATAATTCTCAATATAAATTCTCATACAAATGAATAAAAAGTCTAGTTTTAATTTTTTCTACTTCTAGCCTAGAAGGAGTTCAAATGGGCTACTTTGCACTAAGATGACAAGAGGTCAGTTTGGCCTGGTTTTTTAATAAAAATCTAGAAAAAAATATAATATTATTCTTTTATTAAAGTTAAAAACCCTTTTTAGTTCAAAGGGCAAGAAAAAAGAATAAAAAATTAGCTCTTGCGATTTATTTTATTTTTTATTTAAAAAAAAAATTCACTTCATCTCTAACCAAACTACACTCAGGATTCCTGTAGCTGTCTCCCAAGCGTCCTAGGAATCCTCTACAGGAAACATTGACATTTTTCCATGCATTCACTGGACATGATTCGATGGCTCCACTGTCTCTCACTTTCCCTTTCTTCTCCACGCAGCTCCGATAATGGCCCGGTGGACAATAAACTGATCGAGATTACAGAACGAAAGCTTTCTCCATTCTGTTCCCCACAAATGAGATTATTCATGATTCAAGTTCATGAAAGCTGAAACTGAACGGCAGGAATACACACTTCTACTAGATGCTCAACTAAAAAACCCAGGAAAAAAACAAGAAAGACAGAACAGTGATCACTGAACAGACTACACAGAGCATCGTCACAATGATCAGCGAACAAACTCCCATCTAATCCAAACCCTATATTCTACTCTTTTCCCTTTTGTTGCTACCCTTTTGCAGAATACCGATCCTGTAGCATGCAAAAGAGGAAAACAAAGGTGATAAAGAGAAAGAGAAATCCTTGTAACATCCATCACTTCTGAACTCCAGTAGACAGAGGTCTGTGGTGGCCGATGCTTCTTCTACTAACCGATATTCATTCCTTTCTACTGCGCACTGAAAGCCTGGAAGGTGGGATCTAACAGGCCGATGGCGGGCGTTGCCAGGCGGGGCTCGTAAGGGAAGCCTATCAGTCCCCCGCTCGTGTGTCCAGCTCCGGGGTTCAGTGGGCACCTCGCTACCCAGTTCCAGTTCTTCCTGTAGAAGTCGAACAGGAGGACGTGATCGGCTCCCCGTATCGTAATAACGATGAAGTCCCCGTGGCCGACGCATTCGAACCCAGCGCCGCCTTCGACTTCAGCGAACTGGGCGTACAGGACCAGCGGCATCCGCTCGACTTCCGCCCAAGCGCGGCCGCACGACTGCAGGCCCCAGAGACGGACGCTCCGGGGGACGTTCAGCTTACTCTTCTCGACCGCTGCGATCAGCACGAGCCGCCCCCGGCACTCCACCAGGCTTGGGGACCGGAGGAAGCGCCTCATGGGTGCTTGGATCTTGCACCAGGTGTTCGACGAAATGTCGTAGGCGAGGATGCTGAAGGGACTGTAGTTCATGCAGTAGAATTTGCCGTCGACGTGCACCATGCGGCCGGACTCCAGGCTGCATAGCCTTGGAAGGTCACAGCTTGTCCCCCATAACGAGTAGAACCCGCCGCTGTCGGCGTGGAAGCTCTCCGTCGTCAAGTTTTTGACAGCGAAGGGAGAGATGAGGTTGTCTCCAGCGACGACAACGTCGAGTGACGCCGGACCTACTGTCAGGCCGACGGTGGGATACAGACGGGGGCGGATAGTCGGGGGCAATTGGGCCAAGGACTTCGATAATGGGTTGCAGAGAATTAGCGTCTTCGGCGCCGGCTCGTCGGAAACCCAACACACGAGTCCTCCAGACGAGGCTGCCGGCGAGAAGCTGTTCGGTATGAAGTTGAAGCTGACATGGTACCAAGTACGTTCAACTGGGTCCAGCGCAAAGGCTTGAGTGACATCATTGGTGGGCTGCATCGGGTCTTTCCTAACGTAGGTGGTGAGCGATTTGGGATTGGTGGGGAAGAAGATAAACCAGCGCAGATGCGGAGAAAGGTGGAAATGGAGTTCAAGAAAGCCCTCCGAAAACAGGAGGGAGTACCAGCGTTTACAGACAGCTCGAGCACGGAAGAAGGCCGGAGGAGGGAGAAAAGCTAGAATCCTGTCTACGAGGCGGTGAGGCAGCTTGCTCCAGATGGCCGGGTCCATCCATGGACTGTTGGAGCTGCTACTACTGGAACCTCTAACAGAGGTGGTAGCTGGCATGGGGTAAAGCATATCCATGGAGTGGAGCAAATGGAGTGAGTGTCCTGTCGCGGATGGTCTCCCTCTTCTCTGGTTACTGTTGCAACATATATTGATCTCTGTTTCAGTTTATTATTATTATTATTATTTGTATTGGTGGGCGTTGCAGTTTTTGTTCACTTCTCACAGTTTTTAATATAAAACTAGTGAGGACCGAAAGCAATCAATAGAGAATTCAACTCCCTTCTCTCCCTTTCTCTTCTCGGTATTTACCTTTCAAATTAGTAAAAACCTCTTTCGTCTCAGGAAATCTACTGATATTGGCTTTAGTTCTATGAATCCAGGGCATGTATGCATTGACCCTTGAGAGCTTATTTCTATTTTCACAGGAAGGAAAAGCTCTTTTTTTACTTTTGAAAATGAGAATCCCCTGTAGAAAAGCAGTTGTAGTAGTAACAGACCTTGTTGGTTTGCTCCTAGCTAGTAAAGAGCTTTCTCTGATCTCTTGTTTCCGTGGAGTTCCACAGAGATGGTTTCACCTTGTGAAACTTCTCTCCTTCTGCATCTTCTTCATAAAAATAATCATATGTTGACACTCACCAATCTTTTCTTCAACCTTTTGTGACAACCGACTTTACCATCCATGTGTCTTTCTTGGGTCCATTCTCTGCTTTCTGGGCCATTTTTTGTGGCAAGAGACGAGAACAGGCTTTCAAAGCCCGTACTAATCATATCCGTATTTTATATGTTCTGAGTTTTCTTGAGAATTTGGTGAAGTTGCAGTGACAGAGGGCTTTAGTGATGGAACCCTCTATCAAGTCGGCCCTCCCACACGTCGATGCCGAGGAAGGACGGACCAACAGAGGGACAGATGGAAGTGCAGTCTCAGATCTCTTCGGATGGGAAGATACTGAGGCCAGACATGTCTAGAGAGAGAAGCAGAAGCAACCCAGACGGCATGTCTAGAGAGAGAGATAGAGAGAGAGCCGGGGAGACCCCGCCCAGGAGGAGAGCAGTAAAAAGGCAGCAGAGGGGGCATAGGAAGGTACTTACTCCAGGTACAGCAGATGGAAACAAGATTCAACCCACAACTCGAAGGCTGAGTTCAAGTCTTGCCTTTTATGTGTATGAGGCAGGGAATATTTTAATAGAGAAACCGGCTTTGATTTGTAATAGAAACAGGTCCCAATGCAGAAGAGCAGCAGAGTTCTCTTCCTCATACGTCCAATCCAATCCAATCCTACTGATGACATGTTTACCAGGCTCCAGGTCAAGAGATGTAGCGGTAGACTAGAGATTACAGAACAGCAGAGGGGGAGAGAGAAAGAGCGAGAGAACACCAACCCTGCAACCCCTCTTAAAAGCTTTGCTTCTTTTACTCCGTTCTTCCTTCCTTTCGCTCATTTACTTCTCATCCTACATCAACGGTGAATCGTACATACTAATTGACTGTTTCTATACCGATTCTCCAAACCCATTTTGGCTCTTTGTTGATGGAGCAATTTCATCATTTCATCTGGTCTTTGACAATAATCAGATACACTTTTTTTCTCTCTCTCTCTCTCTCTCTCTCGCGCCCTGTCTTGAATGAGAGTTTCCAAGTTTCACTTTCACTTTCTGCTCTAAATTTGTCTTTGGTTAGGGTGGGAAGAATGGGGATGCTCTGAAGACTGATTTGGAAGCAAAAGCCTAAGCCGAAGAGGGCTGACTCAGGCCCCCCTAACTCCCTATGTGTGAGCCCTAAACCCTAAACCCTCAGATCTGTCAGTCAAAAGGTCTTAATAGCTATGTCTTTTCATACTTGGTCGTAAATGGACAACCCAGTTGACATTTCAAGCTAAAAAAATGGCTAAAATGTTTTTGGGGCAATATAATATAGCTTTTAAGAATATAGAATATAGAATATAGTGTTTGCTTTAACCCAGTTGACATCTTCTTTAACATCTTCGTCTTTGATTTAGTTTCTTTTATAACAAATATCAGAGTCAAAAGCAGGAACAAGGGTGGAGAATAACTAAAACCGGATTAAAAATTAAACGACGGAAGAAGAAGAAGACATACATAACATTCTTACTAAGTTTCTTTGTTTAGTTGATTGAGAATAAAGGCTCAAAACTACAGAATTCCCCAACTGAATGCGAAGAAGAAGATGGTGAACAGTAAAAATTATTCCAGTATCACCAGGTTGAGGATCGTTTGGTACTCAGATGCGAAGATTAGCATGAAACGAACATTAAAGTCGAGAAAACTAAGTACATTCATTTATTCACTTGGCTTCATTGAAAATCCCCATCTCCTCTCCGCTTCTTCTTCTTCTTCTTCGTCCATGGAGGTAGTGAAAATGTTGGTTCAATCTGGGTCTATCCAACTGGGTTTTCCGATTTGGATTCGGAACCTGACTCGGATATATGAAAATCCGAGTTGGATCGACCGATTTAGATCACAACTCGTCAGTTTAGAGATCGAACTCAGGGGAATTCAGCCAGAAGAGAGTAGTCGAGTCCCTCCTTATAACCCAACTCACCTTGTCTAAAATCCGCTCCGACTCACCCGAGCCACAAATATACCTGACAATCCTTCCATGTGTTTTAGAAGGAAGGGAAAAGTCAAACGCCTACGTAGCCCAAGCTGACTTAGTCAACCTCGGTTTTGGCACATTATTTGATCTTTACTGTTCTTGACACCAAGTTACAAGTATAGAAGCGATATCTAAGTAAACATGACAAGTTCAGTTCATGCCTTGGCTACATTTGAAGATCCACCCTCCAGTTCTTCCTGTTCTTCCATGGAGTCACAGAGAGTGGCACCTCTCGTCTCCGGCAGGCATACAACCGGCAGCGTACATAGCCCCATCGCCAACCCAAACACTCCAAAGCACATCAAAGACCCACCTTTCTTTCTCGTCTCCGCCACCAGAACAGGCCCAAAAACGGCCCCCGCCACCCCAGACTGCCTCGCCATGGCCAAGGCCGAGTTCCTCACGCACGTAGGAAATAGCTCCAGAGTGTAGATCAGCAACACGTCGAACGCGGTGCACATGCTAAAGTAGGACACGGCTTCAAACCAGATCTGGGCATGCTGCCTCTTCCCCAGAAAAGCACAGATGATACTGTTGGCAGCGCTCAAGAGAGAGAAGAAGAAGATTGTAGTTCTCCGGTTGAATCTCCTTATGAGAAGAGAGCTGATTATGGAGGATGGGAGTTCGGCTAGAGCAGTGTAGGTAACGCTTAAATAATGATCGAATTTCAGGGTCTCGAGAGCTAGAGGCATTCCGTAGTAGGTGAAGCCTGATCCAAACGACATCACCATTATTGCAGATAATCGCCTGCAAGCCCATCTCTTCTCCCATAGCATCTTCATTGCAGAGTACATGTTCACCTTCTCAGCTTCCTTTGTCATGGAGACTTCCGATAAATTGATGTTCGATGTAATATTTCCATCCGTCGAGGCCAGTTTTTTCAGTGTGTTCATGGCTTCTTCTCTCCGGCCTCGAACGAACAACCATCTGGGGGACTCGAGGGAAGCACAGTAAAGCAATGCACAGTAACAGAGTCCTGGTACTGATGTGTACAGATAAAGCGTCCGCCAAGAAGAAGAATGTCTACCCAGAAAAGCTATTAGAGGCAAGGAGAGGAAACCCAGAGTAAAACAAAAGAAACCCAATGTTCCAATCTGACCCCTCCATCGCTTGCCCACAAGCTCCGACGATAGAACCAGGGAGCTGCTGCCGATCATGATCCGGCCACACCCGGTAATAAAGCCGAGGAAGGAGTAGACCCAGATGTTCGGCGAAAACAGGGTGAGAACTCCGGTCACTGACATGATCAGAGATGAAAGAAGCAGAAGGCCCTTTCTCCCAAGGAAGGAGTCACCGAGGGCGCCGAGAAGGACTCCGCCGATGAGGGAGCCGGCGTGGAAGGAAGAAGAAGGCAGACCGGCAAGCATGGGTTCTGCACACTGTAACTCCCACTCCGAAACTACAGAGCTTTGTTTGGGTCGATTCCATGCCCATGAGCTCTTGGGGAGGGAGCATGTACTGGTTGCAGAGAAGCAAACAGAGTCTTGGGGGTCGATGCAGTGCCATGAAGGTTGCTGATCGGTGAAGACGGCGATGAAAGTCTGTTGGGCATCGAAGAGCCAAGCCAGAGAAATTAAGATGGTCTGAAGGAGCTGGACTCGACCGAAACTGCCGACGGACTGCTCCACCAGTTCTTCGAAGGAGACAACTGGATTGTTCAGGATCTGAACTTCACCTAGAAGAGGAGATGAGTCGGCCATTTGATGGAGAGAAGATAAAGATTCCCAGTTTACTGGTGGACTATAATGAATTTAGAGAGCAGTCTCTAGCTTGAGTCATTTGCTGTGACCTTGACATCTTCCAATGTTGTTTGTTACAGGGCCAAATCACTGCCCTTGATTGAACTGGGAATTTGTTACCTTATGCAAACTGATCTAAATAATTAGCTCGAAGATATTTTCCAATTTCATTTTCTTACATTTTTAAATGAAGAAGTAAACGTCTGAAAATTTAGTTTTGTAATAAACAAGCCTGTTGTTTATCACCATCAGCAACAAGATCGTCGTTGTAATAAAAATCCCATCCAAGTCAACTAAACCCAAATACTAAAAAGTATTCTCAGACAGTTTATTTGAAGAAGCTATTCGGTTCAGGTGTATATATAATAAATCTGGTCTTGTACCTGATTCATCCTAAACTTGATCTCAATCTGCTTCACTTGGCAAAAATCGACCAGAATCGTGTATGGAATAGAAACTGAGTCTAACTCAGTCTTGATGGAGTTGTTTTAGAATCGATAGCTTAACTCTTGAGTTGAACAATAGCTTCCATAATTCCTTTAGGTAAAAGCTTTTGATGAACTCTTCCAATTAATAAACCCGTAAAATATTTCTTGCTTTACCAGTATTCTCTCATTTCCTGCAACGAAATTATTCAATCTCTACCTTGCAGGTTAGAGATGGCGAGGCAGAAAGTTGACGCAGTAAGACCAACGAGTCTGTTTATTCTTTCGTCCCTCCTCCCATGCACTGACCCATGACAGAGACCCTCACCCTACTTCTCCCTCTACTCTTCAATCTCCATATTGAAAAGATTTTCGATTTGAATCTCTTCCATTTGATCAAAATTTAATGTTCTTTTCTTGTTCAAGGAAGATTGCATCAAGAAATCTTCTTTAATCCTTTCTTTTTACATTGGATCAGATCTCAATGGATTCCAATTCATGGGCATTTAATAACAGTTCTTAATTTGAGGTAGTTTGGTGTGAAAAAAAGGAGTGACTTTGGTAAGGTGTCACTATTTAAAGTGTTTATTCTAAGCAACATTGGACTAATGGCTACCAAATAAGAAATCAAACAAGGACTCATTTGTAGAGAGTCATTGTAAAGTTGGCCCTTTAATTAGGTGATTTTAGTATCATATAAAGTGTATTGAATAGACACCCAATTTAGAATTGTAGTTCAATGAAGCAAATATGGAATGTATCACCCAATATTGCTTAATACATATAAGTGAGTTTTAAAAGCCTTGTCTCATCAAAGTTGTCCTACATGTGACACTTGTCTCATTTTGAGACACTAATGAAGAAATCTCCATGGATTATTGATATAATGTTGAGTATCAATTGAAATGTTTTTTCCTCTTTTGTTGATCATTTTTTTAACATTTGTCTCATTTTTGGGAATTGAGAGGGATTGATATAATGTTCGGTGTCAATTGAAGTGTTTTTTCCTCTTTCGTTGATCAAGGTTTTTCAGCATTTGTACGATTCTTTGGAACTTAAAATTTTTTTCTCTTGATTCATTTTATCTTTCAAAAATGTTAAAAAGGATAAGAAAATGAGATTACTATTACTCACAAAAGGGAAAATAAACCGAGAAATACGAAAATAGTTTTTTATCACTTTATTTTTTACTATTTATAAAAAAATAATTTATTTTTAATATAAATATAAATACCATAACTAATTTTCCCATTGTTTCAAATGGCAGTATAAACACAAGAAAATCGAACAAAAGGAAGTTTTCCAATAGGAAAGTTTTCCAATGGGAAAATTAGTCAAATGGATAACCATTTTGTTTTCCTATGGAGACAAAAATGGTCCATTGAACTTTTTGTCGGTACAAAAATTTCTAAATTTCATATATATTTCAATTTTTTTAGTTAACGTTTTCTTTTTGGAATTCTCCTATTGGTAAAATAAAAGAGTACTATTGTAAATTCCAAAAGCTGTCAACTTTCCTAAAGATGAAAACTGCCCTTGCAAGGCAAGACATGTTCTCAATAGGTCTTGGGTTTCTTCTAGATATTCATTTAAGATCACATTCACTTCCACAATAAGATAATCCCTATAATTTCATTGACTAACTAAACATAATTTTTATTATTTAGAGTCAAACTGAAGGCCTTTAGCTCTGATACCATGTCAAACGCCTAGCCAATACAACTCAAAAAATCGGTCTGTTAAGTACGGAAAACCAAGTACCTAACCCATGTAGACCAGGGGCGGGCGGAACCTGACCCAGGTGGACCAGAACCACCTAGCTCTGTCAACTTGAACACATAACTTGATTTTTGTTATCTTCTTGATTGGATAGAGAGAGGTGTTAGCTTGACTAATCGACAAGAATATTCATTTTAATATGTTATTTGAGTGTTAACTAGGGGGTTAATTGGCTTACTTGGCTTTGTGGGTTAGCTTTAGAATCATCTACAAAAGCAACTTTGAGAGCTAATTGAGATATTGACTTCTATGGGATTAATTAATTTTTATTTAAACCCAATTGGTCTTGTTTAATATTGTATTCAACTCTCTACTTACCAGCTAATTTAATACAAGATACTTAACAACTTATATCAAGGTGTGAACTTATTTTATTGGCCTTCATTTGTGTGAATTGAAGTAATTCCAAATTAATCAGCTTTTGCAAGTAACATAATTATTTTTGCTCAAATCCTTCATTAATTAGTGTGGACTTGTTGTGCTTAGGGTTTATAGTTTTCACTAATTCGAATGATTTAGTTTAATCTTTTGGTCGACAAGTATTAATCTATCTAAGTCGATAAAAAAATTGAAGACATGAATTTTGTAACATATTGACTAGGTCCTAGGTTTTTTTTTTGAATTTTGTTACTTTTAAATTAGAAAGATAAAAAAATAGAAAAAACATGTCATGTTCGTCATTTTTCAAAATAAATCGAATAAAATAAGGCAACAAAAAATTATTTTTACTCAAAACAAAGAGTAATCCTGTAAAAGTCTTTTTTTTTTTAATTATAAAAAGTTATAGTTGAAAAATAAGTAGGTCGAAGAAATAAGAAAACAAAGATTTGTTTTAAGTGTTTGTTAAATGTTCGGTTAAGACCGATCATACACTCTTACTTATAAGAACTTTGATGAAATGAGAAAAAAGATTATAGACCCGAGTCCATATAAATTAGGTGCACTTAATTTTGGTAAAACCTATTGGTACTTAAAAACCTTTTGCCTTAATTCTATTCTAGTGGTTTTGGACCATGGACCCAAATGAATAAAAACTCTTTTGTGTTATCATATTACAAATGAATATTTCATTAATGGGTTTAAAATTAGGACCTGTAAAATTCAATATGAAATGATTAAACCCTGAATGACTACACTTCCATTACCACTCTAATTTGTTTTTAAAAATAATTAAATGAACTAGAAAAGTACAGATTGAGTCTATCTAAATTCAGATGCATCTAATTTTAATTTAATTATTAAATTTAAAGTGAAAAATAAATAAATAAATTTATTTTATTTATTTATTATCTCTTAAATAAAACACGAAATATCAAATCCAACCCGATGCCCACCCTAGCGGAGACAAGATTGGGTTAGGATTGAGGTTATGAGATAGGGAATATTCAAGTTTTTTTCATGATCAGTTCGACCTAAACCGTGCCCACTCCTAAAGTTAACCTGATTTTGACGAGCCAACCCAGGTTTCACAGTAGCCATGGTTTTCCAACGAGTTCACCATGACTCGACTGGTCGAACCCCGGGATACAACACTTTGAGACCGCGAGAAGGAGAACCATGGTAGTCAACCTACGAAAGCAAACCACGACCCGGGCCGATACAAAATCCTATCAAAACTCGTCTTTTATTTTCAACTGTGTAACTCGTCTTTCTCTATCTATTGTTACACGAAATCTCCTTATCCTGACACCGCTGCCCGCTTACCAGGTGCCGCAGCCTGATTCCTCCGGCCTCGCCATTGAAAATCGAACGCAGTCAGCAGCAAGCTTGCTTCTTCCTCTCTTCCTTCTCTACAAAAACCCACTCTCCGGAGTCTCCCTTCGATGCCGCATTCGCCACCGTGAACCCGCCGTGCCCATTCCTCCCCCCCTCAGACACCCACATACACACACACACACACCAAATGCCGACTGCCAGTCTCTCCGCCCCTGCTCCCACTCTCTCCTTCTCCACTTCGAAAACCCTCAAACCATCCCAATCCCCGAAATCGTTAGCCCTGAACCCAGTCTTGAACCGACTCCGTTCCTACCCCTCTCGCCGGGTTGCGCTCCGTGTCCGCTCAGCCGTCGCAATTGAGAAGGAGACGCCCGAAAACGAGCGACCGGAGACTTTCCTCCGGTCCTCTGATAATGGGTCGTCGTCTGATGCTGCTTCTCCGTCATCGGTGAGGGCGCGGTTCGAGAAGATGATCAGGGAGACGCAGGATAGTGTTTGTGCGGCGATTGAGGCTGTCGATGGCGGGAAATTTAAAGAGGATGTGTGGTCTCGACCGGGAGGAGGTGGTGGGATCAGTCGGGTTTTGCAGGATGGGAGCATTTGGGAGAAGGCTGGGGTTAATGTGTCGGTTGTGTATGGGATTATGCCGCCGGAGGCTTATAGGGCTGCCAAAGGGGAGAGTTCCGGGGAGAAGCCGGGGCCTGTTCCGTTCTTTGCTGCGGGGATCAGTTCGGTATGTTAACTTTCAAATTATCCATTTTTTTACTTCATAATTTGCACGGCGTTTGAATTTTGAAATGGCATATTTGGTGTGAAAATTGTTTAATTGTGAACGAAACCTTTTTTACGAATGTATGATCGAAAAAATTACTTTTTAGTTTCATTTGTTTAAAGTTGGCATTCTAATTTTTACTCCCATCGGTTTCCTGTTTTTTGCATCCAAAGCTCGTCATTGGGAAGTGGACTCAGTAACTGGTAATGTTGTATTTTTCGAAGAGGATGATGCTGATTTGGTTTATGATCTTGCTGTAAAACAGGTTTTGCATCCCCACAACCCATTTGCACCTACCTTGCACTTTAATTACCGGTATTTTGAGACTGATGCTCCAAAAGGTACTCCTGCTTCAATTTGATTTTCCTAATGATTGTTTATGATAAGTTGATTAATTTGTGATTTTGTTTATTCCCTCAACGGGAACTCTGTTCCTTTCTCCATGGAACATTAAGATGTCGTATGATTAATGGAAGTGTTGTAAATGTTCATCTGTCAGAAGGAGATCAATTTTCTTCAAAAAAATATTTACTTATCTGCAAAACTGTTCAGGTGTTCTAATTTTATATTATTATACTTCCTTCCGACCTTTTTTTCCCTAAATTTTTAGCTTTGCACAGAAACTTAAAAGCTTGTTTTTTCCCTAATTTTTAGTTGCTATTTTTCACATTATCAAGAGAAACGAAAAGGGTTGAGTATTTTTTTATTTCTTTAATGGAATTTGATAACTCAAATGCACATATATTAAAACCAAAACCCCAGGGAGACTTGAAACGAAGACTCCACACTAAGACCTTGACAAGTGGCCACTGTGCCAAAGGCCGTATCAACCAAGGTTGGTTTTATATATCAAGCTACGAGTAATGAACTCCAGCTTCCATGCCGAATCAACCAAGGTTGGTTTTATATATCAAGCTACGAGTAATGAACTCCAGCTTCCATGCCGAATCAACCAAGGTTGGTTTTATATATCAAGCTACGAGTAATGAACTCCAGCTTCCATAAATTTCATTTATTTTTGCATCCTCCCACTCAGGTAGCTTTTAATAATGTAAATCGAGTTTGAACTTTGTTGTTTATATTGAGGAAGTATTATGTAAACAGATATTCCTGGAGCACCAAGACAGTGGTGGTTTGGAGGCGGCACTGATTTAACTCCTTCCTATATCTTTGAGGAAGATGTCAAGCACTTTCATATGGTGTGTATTCAATAAGAAATGTTCGTTTTTTTTGTGTTTGAAGTTTTGTCTTTCTGAGAGCTTCTGTGATGTGGAATCTTATGTTTTTTTTTTTCTCTTTTTGGTGTTTCTTCATGGCTGATTACTTCCAAAAGCTAGATTTTAATTACTTTTTTGCCTTTTTGTGGTAGAAGCTTACATAATAATTTTCTTTTGTAGGCTCAAAAAAAGGCTTGTGATAAATTTGATCCTAGTTTCTATCCCAGATTCAAGAAATGGTGTGATGACTATTTCTATATAAAGGTATTTGTCTCTTATATTGTGTTTTCTTTTTTCATTGATCTGTTGTTTTAGTGTCAAGTCTTTCAGTTCTAGATTGGTTGAGCAAATGTTAGCATCCATTAGTAGTATAAAATAGAACTTAGAAGAATGTATGTCTGAATTTATAGCTTGTTCCTTTTTCTTTTTCCTGAAATCTAGTGGCTCAGCAACCTCTTCTATCGCATAGTTTTGGGACCTGTTTCCCTTGACTCAGTGGATAATCAGCCTTGCATATCAGCCAGATAGATTTTTTTTTGAAAGACAGAGCAGAGAATAGATGATGACAGAAAGATATTGTTGACGGATGAAGTAGTCTATATGAAACTAGCATAATAAAAAATCTCATTCGGTTAAATGTATTTGGTTGAGTTTTGATTTGATTCAGTAAAGTTTTAAATCATACTTTTTTGGGATTTCAACAATGCAATTTCTACAACATTCTTGAGTTTGAAATTTGTTGAATTCTTAATTCCACCTCTCTATGTGGTTTTGAAAGCAAAAATGGACAGATTGTATTCTAGCAATATTTTTGGGTTTAACTTGTTCAAGGTGCCTGCAGCACCGCAGTGAGAGACGTGGACTTGGAGGAATATTCTTTGATGATCTCAATGACTATGATCAGGAGATGCTGCTTGGCTTCTCTACTGGTCAGTCACTATGCAGTCTTCTTTTCTGTGTTCTTTAATGTAATGTTTGCTGATTGGCTTTTGTTTAAAGCTTACAATACTCGAACCTGGGAATTGTGATTCACCACATACCTTCAGATCTCTATGACAAAGATTTGGTTGTATTCTGCTATTTCTATTATTCCTTTTATCTTCTGCTTTGCAGAATGTGCGAAGTCGGTGATCTCAGCTTACATACCCATAATAGAACGACGAAAAGATACACCATTTACAGACAGACATAAGGCGTGGCAGCAATTACGCAGAGGGCGATATGTAGAATTCAACCTGGTAATCACCATGATCTCCTCCTTGCTAACATTGTTGAGTGAACTAGTGTTTTTTTTTACTGTACAATTCCTCTTCCAACTACCCATTTTCGCTAAAATGATTTGGCTGGAGTGACCCATGTAAACATTTCACTAAACAAATCTGTGAGATAATTCCATTGTTGTATCTCAGAGAACTAAAGTCAAGCTGTTTTTTTTTTTTGTTTTTGTGTGTTTGTGGGAAAGGTGTACGATCGTGGTACAACATTTGGGTTAAAGACTGGAGGCAGAATTGAGAGCATTCTTGTTTCTCTCCCACTGACTGCAAGATGGGAGTACGATCATGTAAGTTTTCTCTACACTTTGTTTATTGTGTTCTATCTCACAATCATAAACTAAACGTAGTTCTGTTTTGCAGGCCCCTGAAGAAGGAAGTGAAGAATGGAAACTTCTTGACGCCTGCATTAACCCAAAGGAATGGATTTGAAACGTTGAAGGGATCCATCTTTTTGTTCTATCATTTCGACCTGTTTTGTAGGTTGGGTGTAAACATGCTTCTCTGTTTTTGGGATATTGAAATCGGATCAATTTATTTGGCTTTTTATAAAGAATTATCCATCCTTGATTTTTTACTAAAAAATAGATGTAAATTTTTTTTGCTTTATTTATTTTATTTTTTATAATAAATAAATAGAACTAAATAAGCTATTTCATTTATCATTCTATTTATTTATATATGATATATCAATATACAATATTATCAGTATTTACTTATTTATATCTAATGTTGCTTTGGAGGAATTTGGTCATGACCCATTGGTTCGAAAGCTCACTCAGCTAGGTCAATTTAATTAGGTCTGACTTGCTTGACCCTCACCTGGGTTTTTGGGTTCGAGCGGTAGGGTTGAGTTTTCTCTCCGGCGTCAGGAAAACCCCGGGTCGGGCCTTGGGTAAGTTTAAAGGCAGACCGAGAAACCTGATCCCTCCCAGTTCCTCATTGCGGTTACGATCTTCAAAAGCCCTAATTGTTGCAGCCCTTCGCCCTTCTCCTCTGCGGCGATGGCCAAGTCTTTGAGGTGCAAGCGAGAGAAGCGTCTCCGCGCTATACGCAGAGAAATCGTACAGCCCTTCTACGACGTTAAAGAAGCGGCAAAGCTTGCCGCTCAGGAAGCTGCACTCAATGCCCCTAAGCTCCCCGTACCCTCTTCTAGTGCGCTTCAAGTCTACAAGTCCGATATGGGTATGTTTCTCTTTTCTATTTTCGCACGGTTGATTTTGGTGATAATCTCGTAAGTTATGTTGCTGATGGAATTCCATGCTCTGGGCTTGAGAAGAAGATTCGATATCATTAACGTTTGTAAAGTTCATTCTTGCTTCTCTATGACATAAATCTGAATGATTTGAAAGGAAACATATTATCTATTTTCTATACCCTCCTTGTCCATTTTTTTCTATGAGAAGTAATATTTCATTGTTGATTTTTGGCATAAATCATGCCAAAACTGCTGAATATATTGGAAAATTGGCTGCTTGGACTTGTTTCTTCAGACCTTCTTGAGTGATTTTCTTGAAATGCTAGATACAATTAAAGGTCTCGGATTTCTGTGAGAGTGTATGTAATTTTGCTATAACTTCTCAAACCTCTCAGGAATTAGATCACTGAAATTGCCAATGTTCCTAGCCTTTGTTGCTCTTTTTTAGTTTTTTAATTTTTTTGGTTGATGGGCACTGACAATGTTTCTGTGAATCAATACTACTCACATCTGCTTTTAGCTATTCAACTTCTTATTTAAACCTTAATAGTGAGGGGAAACTGTAATTACTACCTGAGCATAATCAATATGATAACATTGGATTGAACTTTTTGAATAGCCCTGCAACTCTGGAAGTTATAATGATTGAACCTTTAATATTATAAAACAAGTATGGAATTTGCTATGAAATTCTCTTACATAACCTGGTTGTCACTGAATCATGTTAGGCTTCTTAAATATTACCTGACTTTCCATTGCGCATTGTTTTTCCTGAGCAGAAGTAGAAATGGCTGACGGGACCAGTAGTGTCATGCAGAACTTGAAGCCTGTTGGCGGTGTTGGAAAGAAGCTGAAAAATAAGCTTAAGATGAAGAACAATAGGCGCAGGAGAAAAGGAAAGTTTGGAAAGAGAAACAAAATTTGATCAGACCATGCTTTTGTGTTTGTGTTGTCTTTTCTTTTTCAGCCTTTCCTAAGGCATCGAATTTACTTTCTTTCCCGCATGTAAGCTAGGAGGTTTTTTAAATGAAGAAAATTTTGTGTCCATCTTTTCTCATCCTTTTCTTTTCTCTTCTTCTGTATCTTTTTAGCAGATAGAATGAAATAATTACAAACCATAATTTTAGTAAAATTGGCTGTTAATAATTGGTGTTATTCGCGTTAATGCTGATCAAGGATTCAAAAACCCGGAAAGCTTCCAGATATTGGGAGGTTTCCATGCCCTTTATCTCTATTCTACGGTTTTCAGATTCTTCCTTACGGAGAGGCACCGACGGTGCAAAGATGAAGACAATTGAAAAACCTATGCCGGTAACAAACATTTCCAGCTTTTGTTCCATTTTGATTTCATGCCAGGACTGTTTCTCACCCAAGAACGCGTGTAGAGAAGGGGCGGAGTTGTTTGCAATCTTCATGTCTTGATCTCAACAACTCTTCACGATCCTAAAGAAGGAAGAACTAAAGCGTAGAGAGTAAAACGGCACCTGGAAGGGGAGACAAATGGAAGAAAGGAGACTGAGTAGAGGACTCGACAACCTTTCCGTCTGGCTTTGCAGCTTCCGCCCTTTCATGACCTGCAACCGCGGTTTTGAGACGCGCGCTCACAGCGGGCCGAAGAAGATGAAACCATTGTGCGAGCAACGAAGGTCGCGGAAGCAGGTTGATGAAGGGGTGGGAAGCTACAAAGTGAGAGGGAAGGGCGTCGGGAATTCTTGGATCCTCTTCCTCCCTGCGATCTCTGTCTTGGCTGCAACTAGCGTGAACAAACTGAGAGCGGCTTGGGTGTTTGTTCAAATAAAGGCTCCAAAGAACGAGGAACGTTTATAATGACCAAATTAGAAGTCTGATAGTCAAGTTTCCATCTAATCTCACTTTGTTAATGTAATATTCGGTCTCTTGAGAGCATTTAAAAGTTAACTTCTTCACCACATCATAATTGACAAAAAAAAAAAAAAAGACTAGACAAGTGATTCGGCTAAGTCATATAGCTTCGAAGCAACCGGGAAACAAATCGTCAACTTTTAGGAATTTCATCTGAAAACATGGAATTTGTCGTCTCTTTGCGCCTTATTATATAAATCTTCGTTGGAGAAACTAAAATAGTCCGCACATCAGCTTCCGTATCATATATTTGAAGGTTACTCTCAGACCCTTCAGTTCTCAACCTCCCAAACCTCGAGACGCCGTCTCGTCTTCGACGAGGTTCTGCTACCGGACGACGAATTCTTCACTGCCATCATACAGGTCCGTGTCTCAATCTCTCCCTCTCTTACTGCCCCATTTGTCAATCCGAGTGCTACGACTCTGTCTCTAGCTACTAGAACCGTGTGATGTTCTGTCTTCAGGCTCCCACGCCATTATCTGGTCCTCTTGTTTGTCTGAGGCTCTGAAGAGAATTCAATTCTTCTTTAGAAGATAGTTTCAGCTAACTAGGTGTCTTACCTGTTCGAAATAAGCGAGCTTTCGTGAGTATTGATTTTTTTGTTGGTTCTTCTATGATTAAGGGGTACAAAAAAAAAGAAAAAAAACACGTAGGTTGATGTTGGTTCTCCAATCTGAAGTCATGAGTCTTGGTTGTCATCCTATTCTCTTGTGGACGATAATTTTTCTGTGCTAACCATGGATAATTTTTTTCATTGTTACAAACCGTGTCCTCTGAGTTTCTGTCTGAAACTATGGATTTTTTTTTGTTGCTCTAGGTCAAGGAATGATACATGAAATCAAAGGGTAAAACTCTTTTATTTCTTCTTCGATGTTCGGTTGAAATCTGGAATGCATATTTTGCAATATACAAGATGAAACAACTGAATACTTTTCCATCACTCCTTTCAATTTTACTATCTTATTAACAAATTTGCCTATCAGAAAGTATTATGCCTGCATCCCATGGTGAATTTTGTGAATTTTTGAGTGAGAAAGTCTCACATTGATGAATAGCAAGAAAAGTTAATGGGTTGTAAGATTGAGCAATAAGCCTCCTAAGTGACTAGTCATTTTGGGATAGAATTGAGCTCCACCCTACAGTAGTATCAGAGCAGGATATGTGCATGGGCCAAGGCCGAGGCTTAGGTTATTTGTGTATTATGGGCTCCATGAGATGGGAGTTTGTGCCCACCTCTCAAGCCTGATATGTACAAGCCTGGACATGAGAGGAAGTGTTGATTGGGAAAATGTTCCACATTGAGAAATGGGAAGAAAACTTACTAAGTTGTAATATTGAGCAAGAAGTTTCCTAAGTGGGTAGTCATTTTAGGATGGAACCGGACTCAACCTAACATGAACAAACACTACATTTGCTCATTTCAAAAGCTTAAAAAACTCTATAAAAACTGTTTTGGCTGCAATTCCTTGGAATCTCTGGAAAGAAGAGAAGTGGGGAACATTTCAAGTCAATCAAGCTCCACTGAAACTGTAAATGGAATAGTTTATTTGGTTCTCTTTTCGACAGGCAAGATAATGATCCAGGGGTGACCTCTTTTCACATCTAATTCTTTCCTCTACAAGAAGAACCTTAAAGCCTACTTCTTCTTGGGTCCCTCAACCTTCTAATTGCTTCAACATTAAACTTGATGACGGTTCTAAAAGTAATCTAGCCCAGCAGGTAGTCAAGGCATTCCTGGAAATCAATCTCCTTAGCTTTTTTTATACAGGATGGCTCTGGATTTATTGATTCATATGAAGTGGAGGGTCGATCCCTCCTTCAAGAAATCAAGATTTTTAAAGTTTTTCATTAAGTCCGCTTCTGGTGGAAAGGTTCTTCAATAGAAATAAGTGGATCAAAGGAAAGTTCCCATGGAGGCTTGAGCACAGGTAGCCTTTGACCCCTCTAAGAAGATTGCTGTAGCTAACTCCATAGCTAATTTTTCTTGCAAAAGAGGGATTAGCTAGGCAACACCTTGTTGTCATCTCATCCGCCTTGTTATGACTTCCTGAATCTTCAGATAGGGGCTTTTGCATCTCCTTAAATAAACTACTTTAAAAAGGAGAAGAGAAAAAAAAGTCATAGCCTTGGTAAACGTTGGGATTTTTTTAATTTTTTTTTTTGAAATAGAAAATTTTTTGGATCTTCTTTTCCAATTGACAGTATGTTATTTTACTTCTTCACTTTCTAAAGAGATTTTTAGTTTTGTTCAGATGGCCACAGTAGCAGGAAAAGATTCGATGTCTACTTTATCTTTCATGGGGCTTGCCTTGGAGCAGGTGGTATATTTACTATCATGCATTTTAAAAAATAATATAGTTATAATTTTCAGGTTAATAATGCTGCATTACAGACTTTAAGAATGTACTCGTATTTACTGAAATAATTTGTTTTTTCAGCGTCTTTGTCTAACTTTGGTTGTTTGTTGACTCAACCAAGCTTTTCTTTCTTTCTTTTTTAAAATAAATTATGATTCTGCTGGTTTAGTGTTGGGCAATCAGTTCTATCAATTAGGGAAACTCAAGCTTATTTTCTCAATTTTAAGCATACACATGTGTTTTGAAATATATTCATGGAAGTTTACTTGTACATAGTGAATAAATTCCGGTTCTTCAAGACTTCTCAACTTCTAAAGTTGTAGGAATTGGTGAACAAATCTCAAATTTTTTTTTTTTTTTTTTGTGGAATCATCTTAAATTTTTAACTTTTCTAATTTATTCTTCTTTTAGCAGGCAAAATTTGCCTTGGAGAATCTTGAAGTCCCAGTTGGGTATGTTTGATTTAACTGCATATCTCATACAGTGTTTCTCATTGTGCATACTGCTGTAAAAGGAAATATTTATCCATCAAATTGAATGGGAAGTTCTCATGTTTTGTCGATTCTCAAATTGTAAATTACTTTAGAACTGCTTTTGTTTTTTTTCTTTTGGCTTGGAAGTAAGAGAAGAAAAAATTGTTTGGTGACTAGTGGTCCTTGATCTGAGTTTTGGAAAAAGGCAGACAAATATGTCATCGTTGGTGTTTTGAGTATTGAAGTGCAAATCTTCATAACAGACTGATGCCTAGCTCTGAAAGTCTTTTTTTGGAATGGGTAATTGCCTTGACAATGATTCTGACGTAGTTTCTTGAGAAACCGTGTAAGATTATACAGATATGACCTTGTGGGATTTATCTAATGTTGTCCCCACTCTGTTGACAGTGACTCAGATTTGTCAATCACATTTTGAATTACAGATAATCTTCTGCATACCCCAGTATTCTGTTCCATTTCTGTGATTGTTGTAGTTCTCATTGCTCCTTTCTTTTTTTTTGTTAATAGTTTGTCCAACAACTACAGCCTTTGTATGTAGTAGCCATTTTTGTTTGCCTTTTGTGGGCTGCTAGAACTTTTTTTTATCTCTATTGAGGAGGCTCTATTATGTCTATGGTTGGGTTGAGCCCAATTTCATCCTAAAATGACTAGCCGCTTAGGAGGCTTATTGCTCAACCTTAAAACCCAATAACTTTTATTAACACTTTTCAATAGGGGAACTTTTCTCACTCAATGCTCCTCCTCACGTCTAGATTTACACATAACGGGTTTGCGACGTAGACACAAACTCTCAACAGGGTACACAATACACAGACTCTCACCTTATGGAGATTACAATACAAATAATGTGATTTGACAACATACAGATAACCTAGATAGCACAAATTGGTCTGAACCCACACATACATTCTACTTTCATACCATTGTTGGGTTGAGCCCAATTCCATCCCAAAATGACTTAACAGGCCTATTGCTCAACCTTTTTTCCTATTAACTTTTCTTAACACTTTTGAATGTAAGATTTTTTTCCGACTCAACATCGATGAAGATCCACTACTAAATGTCACTTTTCCATTTTAGCCATTCTTAGAACATCTCAAGTCCTGATGATATATTTCCTCACGAAATTCTTTCTTTACAATAACAGAACTGATTTGAGGACAGTAATTCCATCATACGATCTAATTTCTAAATTTCTTCCGGATATGTTGCAATTGTTCTCCCAGTTGACAGTTAAATCAACCCCAATTGATGCTTATAGTGCCAATTGACAGTGAGCATTCTTACTGGATATTCCATGAGTATTTGTTGAATTTAAAGAATCAGAACTTCCATGGTGCTGCAGAGAGAAAGGAGCACTTAAAGTAGAAGGAAATATTCTATAGTTGCCTGTTGTCCTTTCATGTTTATGAAATGCATTCAGTACACTTATTTTCCATCTGTTTGTACAATATTTAGTTTCAGGTTTATTTGCAATGTTCTTTTTGAGCTGTGATTATACATGATATAATTGTTCTGCTAGTCCTTATACCTGTGGAATTATCTGACCAGTTGTGTAATCGTGGAAGATGGAAAAATTATTTCATCGGGCAGCAACCGTACAGCTGAAACACGAAACGTATGGACATAGACATAGGTTCCTTTTGCTGTAAATAGAAATTGTTGTTGTTAACTGATCATATTTTTCCTCCAGGCTTTATTTGTTTACTCTTATCACCTGTCTTTTCTTATACAGGCTACAAGACATGCAGAGTTGGAAGCAATTGATGTTCTTCTCCAACAGTGGCAAAGTATTGGACTTTCACCACTCAAAGTAGCAGAAAAGTTCTCGAGATGTGATCTTTATGTCACGTGTGAACCATGTATTATGTGTGCGTCAGCATTATCCATACTAGGTTTGTTAATTCAACTAAGGTTCTTTGTAAGGGCCTTAATTTGTTGAGGAATACTATATAATTAGTTTTACAATTCTGTTTACCTTTTCTCTAGGAATTAGAGCCGTTTATTATGGCTGCTCGAATGATAAATTTGGAGGATGTGGATCAATCTTGTCTCTTCATGAGAGTAGTTCAGATCAATTAGCTAGGTTTGTCTCAAATATCTCTAAAATACTTCAGTTGATATTTATTCTCTATATTACTAGCAGTGGTGGGTGTCTCTTTGAGACGTCTCATGTCTTGGAATATGGAGGTACTGATACGATACACATATCTGTTATATCTTGCTTATTTTTGTTGAGTTTCTGGAGAAGAAAATCATTTATCGATTGTTGTTAATAGAGTACACTTGGTCTCTATTTATAATAGAGAAAATACATTAAGTTGAGATGTCTTGGATGAGACATGTTGAAAACACAAAATGCTCTCCTCTGATTGCAGAGCTCTTATGAAATATCACCCGATAGATTTAAAAATTATCTCCAGATACAATTAATCCATCCCATTTATGTAGCATATGAAATGGATCCATTGAAAACGGTGATGAAAAATGTGTGCTTGGATAAAAGTATAGTCTTAAAATCAGACAAATACATCTCTAATCCTTATGCAGTTGGCTAAAGTTTTCTTCTTGACAGTAGTAAAGGTTTTGGACAAAAGGGGTATAAGTGCATTGGAGGGATCATGGCATCAGAAGCTGTCTCTCTTTTACGGAGTTTCTACGATCAAGGAAACCCCAATGGTATTGGTAGTTTTATCTGAATATGCATTTAATAGTACTTCTTTAATTATTAGTTATGTGATTTTTTACTTTTTCATTTTTCAGCTCCAAAGCCTCATAGACCAGTTCGGATCTCTCAGTGAGGAAAAAGTAAGGGTTAAAACTTCATTTATTCCCATCTCTGTGAAGAATTTGATATTCATTTTTTGTATGTTTCTGTGGAAATGTATTGATATTTTTCCAGTCAAAATAGATAAAAACTGAAGATACTAAGTATGAAGTTGTATGGATAAATCAAACCTATTTTTTGGTTCTTGTGTTTCTAGGGAGTTGTTGGATTTTCTATAGGAATTATATTTGTCCTTATCGCTATGAGTGCTGGAGTGGTTTAGTGAAACTGCTTAGTGGGTCATTGAATCTGATTTATGGCTTCTGTGTAATGAGATAGGCAGTAGTCGCACTCACATCTTTGTTCTTTATTTATGTGCAGATCTCATTGCAAGCTTACAAACATAACCAAGTATTTGAATGCTACGAAAACCAGAGCGTAGGGAAGGCCCAGCTATGGCCATTTCCCCATCCTAGACTGTTGAAAATCTCCATCAATATCTTTTATTATGGTGCCTTGCTTTATGATGACCTCTGCTTTGCTGGAACCTAACATGCAGCAGCCCATCCTGCAGCAGAATTTTCTTCCCTCTTAGATATCTGCGCAGTTGTATGCTTAGGACAAAATGTTTTTTCATATAAGCAAACCAAATATATGCCACACAGTATGATATGGTGAATTGGGTGTAAATATAAGCGGAGAGTTTTTGGGAGTTGGCCAAGGAATTCCAACTTCATAATGCTACTCTTTTCTTGTGTACTCATGGTAGGCCAAAGAGGCTTTGACGTGTTATTTTGAAGCCTTTTTTTTTGTGTCTAAATTCCTAGCATTGGACATACCCAGTGAAATATCACAATAACAGGATCATGATCAGTTCATTTCGTGACAGGAGGAATCCTATTAAATCTCATGACATTAGATTGATTCAGACATATGAACCCCTTTGAGAAATGAAGGTGCTGAGAAACTTCAATCTGACAAATGAGTTCATTCACAGAACAAGCACAAGAGACAAGCAATGTGATTTTTAGCTTTAGATGGTTCAATCTGTGCATCTTCAAGTCAAAACTAGAGTTTTAATTACCATGAAGAAAACTCACATGAAGTGTCGACATATTGACAAACAAGAACCAATTATTTGACTTTGAAATGCATGGGTGGAACTGAAAGGAAATGTCCGAAGGCATTAAGGATAACTTGTTCATATTGAAGGTGCCGTTGGGCATCAACTACTTGAGAAAGTGATATTGCATTATAAATATGGAAGAGTGGTCTCTTCTTTCTCAGCAATGCTAAGTATAGAGATGAGACAAAAAATTTCACTTCTCTACCTCATATGTCTTGTGCTGCTCATTTTAGCCTTACTCCTGACCAAGGCCATGATCTTCACAGGTATGTATAACCCATTTATATAATTGAAAAGGATTTGAACCTTGCTAGAACTTTTTTTGTCCTTGAGGCAGTTGAGTGTTGTTACTTTTTCTTCTCCTCCTCCCTTTTCTTCTTTTTGGTTTTCTTTCTTGAGATGGATAGATTTTAAGATCTTAGTGTCTGTGTTTGTCACCAGTGTAGGACCAAAAGGATTGGAGCCACGCAGATTGTTGCGGTCATCACCGGCAGATCCGAGACCCCCTATCACAAATGTCGGCAACCCCACTAGCCCCTAGCAATTGGCTTTCCTGCTTCATATAAGACTTTTGAGTTCGAGTCTCGTAATCACATAAGAATCAGATGTTAAATGGTGTTTTGGAACTACACTAAGTGAAAGGTTTTCTGGATGTTTTTTTCTGGGGTGCTCGTGTCTTTAATCTGCTACTGCTTTTTGTGCTTAGTGAGAAAGTTTGATGAACCAATAAATGACTTTTGATCTGCAGGCACATTAGGTCCATGGTATCACAATTTGGGACTGATACAGGTGGCTGGAAAAAAGTCACTAGAGGTTGGTCATATGCATTAATCTAATTCGAAAGGTCAGTAATGGCTTGGGTGACAAATTAACGGGTTAGGTCTTAATGAATCAAAAGGGTAGAGTAATAGGAAATAGAAGGAACAGGGTCTGTCCCTAACCCGATCCATCATCTCCCAAATCAACATTCAACTAAGACCAAAGAAGATCAGCCATTGTTTTTATATTTTAATGTCAATGTTGAGATTTCAATAAAAGAATGAGGAACCAAAGAATACTGAAATCCCATTTTGCTGCCAGAAAGTAGAATATCAAAAACTACAAAGTGGGCCAACCCACCTTTACTTCTTTGTCTCTTTTTTAGTCCTTCATCAATGTCAATCATTTTCACCAAAGTTAACAGATTCTGTGTAATATGGCTAGCCTCACTGAGCAATTAGAAGCACTTACTTTGGAAATAGTCGACCTGTGCTTTTAATTCCTCTTCAAGCCTAAACGATGAGAACCTCCCACCATTTAACCGATCTATGAGAGTAATATTTTCTTGCCTAAGAGAATTGATTTCAACTTTGTAATGCTCTTATCTCTTTCCGAAGATTTTGTTCCACTCCAGTTGCAATTAACCAACCCAACAAAATTTTGTGCGGATTGTGTGCTCATTTCTTCATGTAGTCCTTGTTGCAACCTCGAAATCGTCTTCTCTTGTTCATTGCATTTCCTTTGTGATCCTGCAACAGCTTTATGCAAATTCTTAATTTCATTTTCCTTTTCTTTATAGCTTCGAGCGATGTTGTTCCTATCAGACTGCACATCTTTAAATTGGCCACTTCCATTACCGTTTCTCTTAATCTCTGTGCTCTTCAATTGGAACTTTTCGAGCTTGAAGGACCATTCACGTGATCTTCTATCCAATTACTTTTTCCAAACTGGCCTGCAATTCATTCTTCTCCTTCGCTAACCTCTTTGTTCTTGAATCAAGTTCATGCTTTGCAGGTTTAAGTGATTTTCCTGCATAGCCTCTCTGTTTTCGACTCTGTATTTGACTCAGAAAACCAAGTTACGCATCTCGTATGTGATGTTAACATTTGGCACCTTCCCCTCTTCAAGCTGTTTACACAAACCCGCTGCCCCTTTCTTTGCAATTCCATGTCTACTTCCACTGCTTCTGTCAAGTGTGAAAATTCATAGTGTATACATTCTGGATCATCCCCACTAAACATATTTTGTTCTTCAAGTGTTGAATTCACCTTAATAAGATACCTTTCTGTTGCTCCATAATGTGCATCTGACGATCGAGAACTGTGTTGGGGGAATTCATTTGAGTGAGTTAAAGGATGAATCTCTGAATTCTCCTCATAGATGTCTTCCACAGCAGTAGAAGTTTCAGTATTGAAACCTTGAGATTTAAAGGCACACTTCTGAGGAAAAATTTCAGTTAATCTTTCAATTATGCTCCGGGCAAGCCTTTGAGAGGAAGAAGGTTGAACCTCATCTCTTGCCTGATCCCTGGAATGTTGAAGATAAACATCTCCAACTTCCACATCTGAATGGGACTTCAAATGCTCACTAGTCTTTTTGGGAGGTTGGTTCATCAGACTGAACCAGTGGTGGATACCTTGAACAAGGAAGTAATCTGTTCTCCATTGGAAGATCATCCTGTCCAGAGCATGGAGTTCAATTGGGAAGTTTCAGTTTTGGGTCTGGTAATTATTTCTGGTTGCTCTCCATCAAAGTCCAACAAGTTGGTGTGACCGGAGGTTTCTCCCAGTTGACCTTGTGTGATGGTGGAGCTGGATTGCTGCTTCCAATTACTTGACCCAGAAGATCGAAAGGAAAATATCTCTCTAAGATCTTGAAAAATCTCTACTAAACTCTTTCCTTGAATAGAGGCTGAGTAGAACTGCCAACAGGAACTGTACAAGGATCAGAGAAGAGTAAATGAGAAACAACCAATATGTGTGACAGATGAGCATCACATGTATATCTTTTAGAATACTATTTAAAATTCAGATTTGTGAGAGTCTACAGAAATATGGCTTTCACTTATCATTCAGTACCTGATTCAAATTCACGAAGAGAACATTTATGGAAGCAGAATACACAGCCAAGGAGAGATCCCTTTAAAACCAAAAACATGATATGAGAAACAGAGAGGGGAATCAAAAGCAAGTCTACAAGAAAATAAGACTAATCAAAGATGAAAAGAAAAAAAATTCCTGTCACATATATTTTATTTTAGAAAAAAAAATACTGAACCTTATACAGACCAGAAAAACAGGAAAACAGATTCTGAAAGTAAGAGAAAACCATATTTTTTGTCAAGATAAATATGAAGGAACGTTTGACAACAAGAAAAGCAGCAGAAGAAAGAGAATTTCATGACAGTATACGGTACAGTAGAGAACCAAACAAAGCACCAAAAAACGAAGAGAAGAGGAAAGAGAGTATCTTATCATCCTCGCACTGTCGCACACGACAGGCTCCGGAATCTCGCCTGTTTTATAAACATCAAATCAACTGCCTCGTACAATAAAATCTGAGAGCGGAAAATTTCAATTTACCACAAAAAAAAAAAAAAAAAATCGTACAGACTAAGCAATGATTTTCACTATGGAGTTTACCGCGTTTGAAATTGAAATCGTTCGAAAATGACACAAACGTCCGCAACTCAAACAACCCAATGGATCAGTGCTTCAAACATAGGAGTTATGGAAGGGTTTTCGCAAGAATTTTAGTTGATTTTCTGGTGAAGACGAAGAAGAAGAGCCAGTTATGGCGGGTATTCTTTTAAAAAGTGTATTTATATCCTCTAATTGTAGTACATATTATAGGCACTTTGGGCACCTAAAAGGTGTTATTTAAAATATAATCAAATTATACAATATTTTAAATTAAAAAATAAATATATTTAGATATTTGATATATTTATCTAATTATAGTTATTTAGTTTATTTTCATGTTAAATACCATGGAGGCGCAAAATTATAATTCTCTTTAGAACTTTGTGGTCATGAGTCATGTTTAAGGGACGATATGGAATAAAATGGACAAGTCTAATTTCACCAAAATATAGGATCTGCGTTCTCCTTGACGAACCCAAGGTTCAGGTCTCCCTTTGACGAACCTGGTTATCCATTGTTCTTTAATCCTCTCCTCCACTCCATTCAGTGAACACTCCATTCCTTCGTTTTTCCCTGTGAATCACCTTGTGGGATCTGGGACCATAACAAATGCCCTTGCTTAGATGACTTAAAATGCAACAAGAAAAAATCATATTTTGAATTAGGCAAAATGAAGGGCATAATAAGAAAATTATATTCATGATAATGCATTGATTCTAATGAACACGTATCAATCATTTTCACTAGTTTGTTATTTTGTCCCCCTACGTATTTACCCGTGTATTTTTCTATTTACTTACAGGTAATTGAGTAAACAAATGGAGTAACATACATTATAATTGAAACGGGTAACGAAAAATAATTAAAACAACCATTTTTTCCCTCATTTTAGTTCACTTGTTTACAACCCTAATCTCAACAAAGCTATTTCTTCAACAAAATAGGAGTAATTTTTTTGTTCTAATAATACACCCTAAGATGAAGCCAATTGCTCCCTCATGTGGCCAACCTCATATGAACTTTCAAGATCCTCCACACTTGATACTTAAAAAGGGACCTATTATGCTAAATCTCCCCATTATCATTGGCATTGGCATCACTCTATAAAAGAAATCTTTTCACATTGTAGGGAGAATATTTTAGACTTGATCCCCTAAACCCTAAACCCTAAATCCCCTTCTTTGAAGAGTTTCATGCCCTAATCCCCCCTTTTAATGTTCCAAAAACCCTTTGGGTAAGATAGTGATTAAAAGAGTAGTATAATTTCGACCATATTTATTCACAATTAAACTTCTATTTAGTTTTTATTTTGTTATTTTAGAGGAGTTTTTTACTTAAATTTTTTTGGAGCAGAAATTAAAATCACATTAGGGGTTGTTAATTTTACCTGATTAAGTAATTATTCAACCGAACTTATATAAGAGCAGATATAATAGAATGCATAACAACATATCTGACTCTTATAATATTTTTATCTAATTTTTATTGTTGAGATAAATATATGCATAAAATAGATTTATCTTAAATCACAGATCCAATAAATTATTTAATAAAGTTAGAATGAGCTTATACTCTTAAAATTATACAGTATGATTACAAGTTTATCTGCAACTATTGTAAGGTATAATGTATTTATAGTGTAAATAATCGAGCGCCTAAATATCTTATGTTGTATTAGGACCTTAAGTGTATCAAGCATGACTCTTCGACTTCCAAGTTGACTCGTGACTGGGGTGGGTCGGACCAGATTTTGGACAAGGTGAGTTGAGTCATAGAGAGAGAAACTCTACTTTTCTGTTCTAGCCGAATCCTTTCCAACTCACCCCGAACCCGATCATTGGATTGTTAAGTCCTAATCGACTTAATTTTTTGTCACACTTAGAAAACCCTAGTTTCAAGCCATACCATATGTCACACACTACAAATTTTTAAACAAAAACAAAATGTATATTGATAGTTTCAAGTTTCTAGGTGTATTAGGTGATGTGTGGACTCATATAAGGTTTCCTAGGCTGATACAACAAGAGACATTCAAAGAAAAGGATTGACTCTTAGAAGAAAAAAAGAAAGAAATCAAGTGATCCCAAACCCTTCAACCAAGATTCACCAAAGAGTAGGATAGAGCAATCTTTGAACCATTAATTTCTCCACAAGTAAATGAATTGAAAACTGAGGAATATGAGCACCACAAGTGATACTATACTTGGAGAGGACATGTCAAATATATTTTTAATGTGGTTATTATTGACTGTATTATTCGGTATTTCTTGCAATTGAATACTTCAAGATTTAATACATATTTACCTGAATATACGATGCATAGACTATATGAAAATACCATGTTTAGGGTTTCCTGTAAAGGGCTTTTCTAATTAATTTTGGATACCCAATACATTATGTATAATTTATGTGGTTAAGATACTTTAGTTTAATACAGTCTGTATCTTGAGTGAGAAGAAAAGAAGAAGAAAGAATTACAGTTAGTTTCAAGCAAGCTCTCCATCCCAAATCAATAATCTACGGACTTGAATGAAAGCTAGCAGCAAAATTTCAACAAACCCATCATCATTCATCACAAAAGGAGGCATATTAGCCATTGTAAAGTAAAAAAACATCGGAAAGGAAATCAGGGGTAGATTAGTACTTGATCCTTCCATTCCAGTCTTACCAGATGCCCTCCCAAAGCATCTTCCAGATCATCCCTGCAACAATCCAATGGTGAATCGGTGATGCACTATCAGGGAAGAAAAGGACAACGTAATGTTGAGCAGACAATGACAGCACATCACAGGAGAGAAAACGAGAAAAGAGAACAGAAGGGCGGGGTCCATCTTCACCAACCAGGTGGGTTAACCTCTGATCCCTGCATGGGTTTAGGACCGTTTAAATCTCTGCTCTGCTCGTTGCCCCAGAACACTCCTCTCTCGGGAGAAAATAAAGAAAGGATAGGGAAAAGTAAAAAAAACAAAAAACCAAAGAATTGCAGAAACAGACACCCATCACTAGCATATACATCACCTCACCTCACAGGCTCTCGCACCGTCGCACGCTTTATTCTCTAGAAATCCCTATTCCCCACAAGGGCTCTCTGTCTTTTTTCTTGTGTTGCTCTACTCCTCTTGGAAAGCCTGCTGCGGCTTTTTTCACCTTGTCTAGATTCAACTCGACTGGCTCTGTCTCTCTGCATCTCTGGTTGGGAGAACTTGTTGATCTTTTTTTTGAGATTTCTCTCTCTTTCATTCATTTGTCACTCATGGCTGCTTTACTGATTCTAGTGCTCATCTTGGGCATGGTTGGTGCCAATTCTGGTGAGTTTTGGTGATTGGAGTTTTTGGGTGTTTTTTTGTTCTTTCTTCTTCCGTGTCTGGATGTTATTTCACTGTTAACATTTCTTGATTTTCATTTATCCATGTTATGGTCTGAGATCTCTCTTTATGTTTCTTTTTCACCTGATTTTGATTATTTTGTGGAGTAATTTTTGGGTGTCTGAAAATGGGTTTTTCTTTTTATGGTTTGCTTTCTATGAGCGGTAGTTAGCTGCTGGAAGGTGGAGCGTGGTCTATCAGTGAGATTTTTCTCTGGGGATAATACCTTTTTCTTCTTTTCTTGCGTTCTGTGAAAATGGTGTGCAGCGTTGTGCGCGTGAAGGCCTTTTCATGAGGGATGGTTTTGGCTGAAGTCGGCTGCTCATACTTAGTTTCTGGGATGCCAATTTTTTTTTCTTTTCATGGATTTATCTTTTATTTTTTTCAGATTATATCTTATCTATTTTAAGTTTCTTCCTCCATTCAAGTGAAGCTGCGCCTACAAGTTTTCTACGATTTAAGTGGGATTTGAATCTTTACTAGAAATCTCAGTTTCTTTAAGAGGATCCAGATAACTTCTGTTTTTCTCATCTTTCTTTACAAAAAAAAATCAAAAATCTGCGACCGGTGTTCATGTACTAGTTGTGATCGTCTTCTAATCCTTCCGTCTTGTTTGATCTTCTTGCGAAGTTCCTGGTTATTCCCCATTAAAAGTCATGTTTTTTTCTTTATCTTACCCGGTTAAGTTCTAATGTCTTTTCTGTTGCTCTCTTGAAGGTGCACAATGGTGTGTCTGCAGGACTGATGCGAGCGACACAACTCTTCAGAAGACTTTAGATTATGCTTGTGGAGCTGGGGCAGACTGCAAACCAATTAGTCAAAGCGGCGGTTGTTTTCAGCCCAACACAGTGAAAGCTCACTGCTCTTATGCTGTTAACAGCTATTACCAAAATAAAGGCCAGGCTACAGGAAGCTGTGATTTCACAGGCACCGCCACTGTTGTAACAACTGATCCGAGTAAGTTCCAAATGGAAATCTACCATTTTCTTTCTCACCGTCATTTGAAAAAGATCTATTGCTGTAGCCTATAAAGAACACAAATTACAAAGACTGAACTTTTTTCGCCTTTGCTGGCTTGTCCTTTTTGCAGGCACTGGTGGTTCTTGCGCCTACCCTTCAAGTGCCAGGTGTGTTTGCCTACTTTCATCCCTTGTTTTGCATTTCACTTTGCCATTTTCTAAAAGAGATCTCTTCATCACTCTTTTTTTTTTTTCCTTTTGAGGTTTCCATTTTTCCATTTTTTTTAAAGGAGATCTTTAAATGCAGTTATTCTGCCTCTTCTTCGTCTTCTCGTTGAACAATGAAATCTTACATTTCCTGTTTCCATTAAAGCGTGTAATCATGGAAATTATAGTGTTAATCTGCTGTGCTTCACCCACCTCTCATACTTTTTTTCTTTTTTGGTGAAGGAGGTGATTTGTCTTTTTGGGTTTCGTAGGATTTTTTAGATGCCATCGTGTTAATCTTTTAATAAAATTTTCTCGGTGGATGATCATTTCTTCTTTCTTTCTGATAGAGAAAGTACTATGTCCTTTTTTCGAGGTTCTCCTCTCCTCTCATTCCTTTTAAAATATTTGTACATGTTGATAGCTGTCCAGTAGAATCCGATGCCCCTTTCCATTACCCATCAAGAATTTACTTTTTCCAGTTCCTTCCGGTGTGATTCTGTTCTTGGGGAAAACAAATACTTCTCTGTTTAATGTTAATAAATCTCAATTTTGTTTTAAATACGTAAAGTATAGTATTTTGGGGGATATATGTTTGGTGCAAAATTCCTGATTTTTTCTCACCTGACGTACTTTACTCACTGGTATTCTATTCATGGGTTGGATGGATTTCATCTTGGCCTTTTGTCCTGGTAGTTGCCACTTTGCATCTGGTTTGTTAAGATGTATCATCCGCCATTTTTGTCGACAAGGGGGAATGAGATATCACCCCAAGAATTATTTCAGTTGCCTGCATTTGAAGAATTGAAGAACTGATCAATTATTATATTCCTTCTTCTTCAGCAGTTCCACACCGACGACTGGCACCCCGCCGTCCGGCATCCAGACCCCAACAACAGGCGGCACCCCACCGGCTCTCACCCCGCCTTCCGGCATCCAGACCCCAACAACGGGTGGCACCCCTGGGTTTTCTACACCACCCACTACTACTAACCCTGGAACATCAACTCCAAACACCTTCACCCCCATAGGAGGAGGCATCAGCTCTGGTCTTGGTCCTACAGGCACTGGCATAACCACTGACCAGAATGCAGGCGTTCTTTCAAAGATGAACAAGGATCTTCTCACTTTTGCCCTCTTGGTGTCAGGCATGTTTTGCTTGTGGGCTTAAAGGGGGGAAGGAAGAAGAACAAAATCTGCTCGCTGAACAGAGAAAACACCTTGGCAGGATGAGGGGTTGGCACAAGATGGAAAAAAGTGGGAAGTGGAGATGCAACTACAGGGACTTTTCTATTCTACTTGTGTCTGTTTTTTTTTTTTTTTCTTAATTTTTTCCTTTTCTTTAGCTGAAAACTGAAAGGGGGAGTGTCCAAAGCACTCTGTTGTGGGATTTTTGCTTCTGTATATGAGAGGGGGGCAGGCAAGTAGTTTATATTCAAATTTAATGAGACTTTGGCACTTCCCTTTGTTAGCTGTAGGAAGAAGTCTATGTGAATGTTTATGTTTCTATTGAAAGCTCTGTTCTCTGTCTTCCCCATCTCTATCTGTGAATTCTGCTTCTCCTTGGCTGATGTGAGATGTGAATTATCCATTTAATCTACTGTTGGATGTTTCTACATGCTTCAGTGGAATTTTCCTTCTTAATGCGTTTATATTAATCAGATTGTGACTAATTAATGCATCCACCACTAAATTCAACTACTTGATGGATTCAAGTGTTCCGATTTGCCTGAATTCATCTTTAGAATTTAATACAATAACTGGTTTTGGGGGTAATTCGATTAATGCTCTGTGGTTGTTAATAATGAAGAGGGGCCTTCGTTTGTCCTGGCTTTTGAAGTGAAAACGATCGCTATTAATCATCCAAAGTGGAAAAAGACACTCAGTGGTCTGGAGATAATCCTGGAATAAGATTCCATTGTCGGAGGCTATCTCTTCGTCACTCCCGGATTTGTGAGCGAAAAAGAAAGGAATGCTTGATAGTACAGAACTCTTTAAAAAGAGGAGAGGGGATTACTGGCAGCTTTTATCACTTGCTCCGTCTTTTTTGACTGGATTGCCAGAAGGTTTCTCGTTTTTACAGTCGGGAAAGAGGACGAGACATGGGTAAAAACCCTGGTTCTGCCTCATGAGTGTACAAGGCAAGAACAAAACCGCGAAACGCCTACCCATGATTCTGCCTCATTTTGTGAAGCTATCCACATGCAATGCTCTCAAGGGCTTTCCGGAAAGGAAGACAAAAAGAAAACCTGTTTGGCTACCATAACAAGCCAAAGGTCGGTGGCATATTTCCCTTTTCTTCCGTTCACAAAGCTGAAGCAACGTAAAGAATATGTTCGTTTCATTCTTTACTTTCTCTCTCTCTCGTCGTGCCAAACCACCCAAACTTCTTTCAAACCTGCACATGCAGTAGCTTAGCTTTTGAAACTTTTTTTCCTTTCTAGATGTATCATTGGTGTTTTGCTTTTGTTACGTGTCGCTCGTAGGCCGGTCAAGATGCTCTTGTTAATCGGAATAACAATTGGACAAACTATTTACTTGGATTAACCCAATTTGTAAAGTGGGAATACACCTGTTAATGTTATGATATGTCTCAAGCCTGAATTGGGGGGAAAACTCCAGAGGTAAAAGCCTTATACCTCAGCGAGTGTGACAGGGAAGACGAGGATATCATCAATGTAGACCAAGAGGTGGCAGTCTTTAGGCCAAAAGGCATGATTTTTAATTGGTAATATGCATTGGATATGCAAAAGGCTTTTTTATGTCTGTCCTCTTGATGGATACCGAGCCACCAAAATCTGACTTTGAGATCAAACTTTGACAAGGTTCTTGTTTAGCTCTTACGCTGGAAAAGAGCCAGTCGACTGGGCAAGGGATATTTGTCATCTACTGGGAAATTAAATGGCTGGTAATTCATAACCAATCTTCATCAGTCCTTCCTCTTCCTGCATCGCATCAACCAGGACAATTCCTTTGATTACTGGCGATTGTAGAGTGCTTATGTTGAACTGATCATTAAAGGGTGGTATTTATATAATTTAAAATAAAAAAATAAGTTTTACATACAAAAGATAAATATAACATAAGACAAATCTGATGGGATCTTACCTGATAACTGAAGGGAAAGGATTATGTTTATCCCTTATCACTGGACTGTAAATTGGCACCCTTAAGTCTTGAATCGTTGCCTAATTTCCACAAAGTGGTTAGTTGAGTGGAGAGACAGACCAACATAGGAGGTGACCATTGAGAGTGTGGGATCTCATGAAATATATCCAAACCGATGAGAGTATCTTTGCCTTTGAGATCCGAGGACCTTGTGCCTGAGACTCTATAGTTCGAGAATAGCTTGATCGTGTCTTTTCTTTATTTGCGGCTTTGAAGACTTGGTAGATGGAAGGATTTTCACAAATTTCTTGGTAAAATGTCAGGTTTGGCCAGACAATCAAAGCACGTATAGGAGAAGAAAACAAAAAGAGCCGAGTAGAGTCAGATATAGGTGCACACCCTTTGAACTGAACAAGAATAGCTTGGCCACAATGAGGTATACTTGAAGCAGAGTTGAATTCAGCAATTCCTTATGCAATTTCTGCATAGAGCATTTGTTGGACAATCAAAATTTGTTGTTGAAAATACAATTACATAAAAGATCAAATTGGTAGACCTCATGCTGATTACAGAGACGAACTGATACAACAAAGGAATTGAACTAACCACTGCAAATTTGTTGCTGATAATCTGGTCATTCTCGCCCCAGATGATTAGAGTCTCCTGTTTTAACTGTTTCATGACAGCTTCTGTTCTAGTAAAATCTGCAAAAAGCAGACTCTACCTAGCAACAAAAGCAATAAGGAATAGATGATTTTGTTATAAATTTTCATCGTCAGCAGATGGGAAAGGTGAAAGAACTGTTACAAGGGCTCCTTTCTGTGAGATTGGCAATTAATAATAAACCGACAGAGTTCATGACTCTGAAAAGAATACGTACAGTTTCTGAATGATCAACAGAAACAGTCAATTGCAACAGCAGCACCAAGGCTTTGGTCCAACTAATATCACACTTGGAAGCCACATCACATGATGGAAGGTTTTCTAGTTAGTAAAGAAAAACAAGTGAGATGAATAGAGAAAAGTCATGAATTGACTAGAAGGTGGCACACAAATGAAATGGAACTAGAGTAAGTAAACAAGAGAGAGTTCAACCTAAATCAGAGAATCCCCAACCGAGAATGTCCAGAGCCCATGTCTCCAACCCTGCATTCTCGAGCAGTGGGTATGTGTATCTCCATTCTGAACAGAAACTGTGGAGCAGTAAATATGTGGGGTCAATTTTAGCTGGAAAGAAGGAGGTCTACTATAAGATGTTTGTGATTTTGTGTGTTATTACTTGGTTTCAGACAATTAAATTCCTTCAGTAAGCTAACAAGAAAAGGATAACTAGTTCAAGAATTCGATAAGCAACCTGTCAAATTCACGAAAAAGAACAACAGGGTTGATTCCACCTTGGATCAATGGCTTCACACGACTACTCATAATGGGAGTCTCCAAGAAGCTAACCTTCATTAGGACAAAAATTATACTGAAAGACCATCAACTGTTTTTCTTTTAATTAGCAAAGACACGGTTCAGAAATAGTTCATAGATTATTAGACTATTGAAAGTGTGACAAGAATACAGTAGAAGTACTTGAAAAATCGCTTCAGAAACAAAACAAAATATATGACCTCTGCTATTTCTACTTAATTATACTGAGCAACTCAGACTAGTTAGAATGTACGAGGTAAAAATAATAAAATGGAAGAGATATTGACTGCCTTATTCAACCTGGGAAACTTTTACAGTTAGCAACGGCCTTGGGTTTGAAGTAGAACTATTTTCAAACAGTTGACATGCCTGGCCACTGAAGGGACCAAGCCTTCTTGTTTCCTGCATGTAATCCTCACATCAAGCATCTCATCTGACACCATCATATAAGTAACAAGCACACAAGTCCAAGAAAGATGCTAAACACAAATGACGAATATCACCATGCATTTTCTTTTAATTGTTTCCCCTGTCACAGAAATTTGGCATAAACATGGTTGCCGGTAAGTGAACTGGAATCCATTTTCCGTCAATGAACAGAGCAGCTCGCAATTTCAAGCAGTTCAAACAGGAAGAAACAGAAATTTTAAACTGATTAGGCAGCGAAAAATAGGATAGAAACCGAAGTCTATAAATGAATAGGCGCATCTAATGTTAAATTTAAATATTAATTTTATCTTTCTTCTTTTATATTTATTTATCATTCTTATACAAGATGTTAAAAATTACACGTTGCGCCTTGCGCCGTCTCCAGTCAATGGAAAATTGCTGACGCCTCCGAGCCGCCTTCCTTGTGGCGGAACGAGGGAGTTGACTCTAGTCTCCAGTGCTGCGTGTCAAACTTGTGCGCCGTCGCCCATTAATGCATGCACTGGACCACTACGTTTATTTATATGACTCGGTCACTAAATGGGTTCGGTTCGATTTGACATCAGATTTTGATTTATTTGGTCTAATTCGTCCGGACTCAAACCGGACCGATATGGTGGACTAAAAATAAAACTACTAAACTGCCCTCAAAGATGAAAGATTCTTACAAAAATGAGGAAAGATGATTCCAAAACCCAACCAAACGAAAGGAATTCCCAAAAAATCAATTAATCACTGATCGCTAATCTGCGCACGGATGCTCATGATTAACATATTTCTCCTAAACACGTTCGATACACCCGCACTAAACCCACAGCTTCCCGCGTGTGTAGGATGACCTGTACACCACCACCGCGCATGTTAGATCCTAACAGTGCTCGTTCCAGTTTCCAAGTTCCGAAGCAGCTGCAGCACAGTCCCGAAAAGCATCCACAAGAAGAGACGCCGATTGTACAGTGGAGATGACGACGAAGCCACCGGCCTGTTAACAAGATTTCGTAAAAGAGATTAATATCCTGGAATCTCTCTGATAGATCGCAGAAAGAAAAATCTGTACAAGTTAAACGTACCCGGAATTGGGGTAGAAGCAGGACCCGTAACCTGCAACAAACGAGATTCAACAATGGAGCGATCAGTCGGTCTTAATGTCCGAAAGCATTCCCATTGCAGAAATAAACTCGAGAAGTTCGAAAATGGGGATGGTCTAATGAGCTTACTTGGGTCTCTGGTGCTGAGGGAGCCGGTTCCGCCGAAATTGCAGGCGATGTCGGAGTTGCCGTTTTGCTGGTAATAGCTGTTGAAGGCGTAGGAGGCGTGGGAGACGAGGGTGTCCGGGTCGAAGCAGGGGCCACCGGCTTGGATGGGGCCGCAGTCGGCCATGCCGAGCCCGCAGGCCCAGTCGAGAGCGTTCTGTAGGTCAACCTGGGAGACTCCCGGCAACGCGACGCACCAGGAGGTGCCGCCGAGGAAGGTCGTGTTACCCTCCGGCGGTGTGTTTGTGGTGAGCGGTACCGTGGATTCTACTTTCTCGTAGGACGTTCCCATGGCGTAAGCTGGAGATTTACGTGGGAAACAATCAGAAAACACAGGTCTGAGTTGCAGCTTAATAGCCATAATTATTACGAATGGAATTTTAATTTGACTGTTAAGCAGCTACAGCCATTAATAAAGAAAGAAAAATATGGGGTTTGAAAATGAGGACAAAACGAGAAAAAGACAAGAATCCGGTTTCTAGGGAGGGGTATCGCATTTGCTATTTTGCAGTAAGAACTCGGGAGAAGAGAAGGAAAAAGCTGAAGAAGCAGAGCTGTCACTGAACGCTCTCGTCTCCCTGAACACTCTTGATCATTTCATCGCTGAAAAAGGGTAAGACTGGCAAGCACAGAGCTCTGTCAATGAATCAATCACTCTCTCTCCTTCACTCTTCTCTTCTGTTCTTGAGTTAAATAATTGCAGTCACAAGTCTTTATCAATAATCATGCAAAGGGAAGTCTCTTCTCTCGTGAGAAAACAAGAAACGTGGGGATTATCAGACCGCCATTAACGCACAGATCAGCTTGAACTCATTAGCCCACCACTGTAAATCAAAAACATGGCGCAACCCTTAGAGAAGAGAATGGTGACATCAATATGGGTGTGAAGACTGAAGACAAACTCCCAAACAGATTAAGCGTCCGTTATATAAACCATCTTTCATGGAGAATAAACACGTCGCAAGAGAGCCATGAAACATCGAGCTTTATATAAACGAAAAACAATAAAACATTCTTGACTAGATTCTTCACCAGAAAACGATAAAACATTTCGTGTTTCGGATTAACCAGACGAGTGTGCTTCACCAGATTAAAGAAATAAAAATTCTATAAGAATGGAGAGGATAAGACGAAGAGAAGGAAGAGCAACATACCCAGATAGCATCCGAAAACCAGAAGCCCGTGTAAAAACCAAAATCTCTGTCTCATTGCAGAAGCCTCCCTCCGCTGATCACAAGAAACCATTTGCGCTATAATAGTTTCTATTGAAGACTCAACTCTGCTTCACACCTGCTCTCTCTGCCTCTTCTCTTCTCTCTCTGAACAAACGTTCAAACCCGGAACCTCCTCTTCTCCAGCCTTACAAGGTATAAATGCAGAAATTTTCAGTTTCAGACGTTTCCAGGCAGCCCCGTCCTCTTTTTCCCGTCTAGAACATACTCTCCATTTTTAATTAGTTTCTCCATCACTTTTATGGAAGCAAATGTGGTTTTGGTAAATGGTTTTCAAAGCTTTGGAGCACTTGACAGCACATGTTGGTGATTCATATTAAATTCTTCGCACAACCCAGAATAGTTTCCCTGTTAAAGATCCATTTCCAAAAAGAAAAACGAAGTAATCTCGATTTCCGAAAGCTTAGAGCGATTAATTTTCTCATTTATTACAGCACCGAAGGAAGAAAATGGCTATTTGTAACAGTTGCAGCGGGGCAGGAGAATCCAAGAATGCCCGTGGCAGTGGTAACGAATAAAATCTCTCCTGTACTTAGCAAAAGCGAAGGCTTGTCGTTCCAAACCGATTTCCGAAAGACATTCTTAAGCAGTTAAGCTCTACAAAAGAGGGATTAAACAAAAGGAAGATGAAACATAATTAAAATATGATTACGTTTAATTTAGATTTCAGAGCGGTTTTCAGGGAGGAAAACCAGGCAAACACCACCCCTGGTTTTGCTCAGGCACTGAAGTCACTAATGGATTCTTTTATCAGCCAAAGTTGATCTTATTGCATCAGAATGAGCTTCACTTTCCTCAACCTGATCATTCCCATCTCAAATATGGTTTTACTACTCGCCCTGGAACTCCTCCAAACCAAGGAATCCCCCGATTCCAGTCTTTATTTACTATATTATGACAAAAATATGAGGAGGTCTTAAAGAAGGAAGCAACTGTGATTTCCAATTCCCATCCACTTCTATGCCTTCCCTAGTGCACGGGGAATTGGGAGCATTCTTCTTCCATATACTTCAAAGGATACCTTGTTTATTAAGACAAGAACATTTTGGTGTCCATGTGTGTGTTCACATGCTGGGTACAACCACATACTTAAGAAGATGAAAGAGGAATCTTTTGAGTCTTGTTCAATTCAATTTTTATTATGGGGGGCTCAGAACATTTGAAGCTGGGGCTTTTAGGTCATGTAAGGGTTTTCCCATATATTATATCAAATGAAAACAAGTAACAATAATATGTTATGACGGTTTTCTTATTTCATATGAAATGGGTAATAGTGTTTTATTAGCTTAGCTAATTATCTGTGAGATTTTTTATTAATGACAAATATGTCAATGGTAGCTTTCTATACTTGATAGGTTCTTTTCGAGAGTATTTGTTAGGTGTTTGACATGGTATTAGAGTTGGGCACCACGTTCCGCGTTCGAATCCCGACGAAAATGGTAGGGAACGGTAACGGTGGATATCAACGGCAGTTTTCCACACTTAATAGGTCGGCCTTTCAAGAAGGTGGTTTAATCGATTGAATTGAAAAAAAAAAAAAAACTAACTTCTTGAATGGTGTTATATGAGAAGAACTAGAGAAAATGGGTATTCTTCTATTTCTATTATTTTCTTATATTTTTTAATTTTCCATTACATTTGACAAAGGCTGATTAGATTATTTTCTTAAATCAGTTTATTTTATATTTTATTTTATTCTTCCATTTCTCTATTAATTGTGGAAATTCCTTGGTTAAACCAGTAAAAAATAAATAACCATACAAAACTGTATTATATTATATTTTATTATTTATGATTAATACATTATTATATTCTAAATTTTGATATTATGGTTGAAAATTTTAATTTAATCTAGATTTTACTCAAAATTTATTTATAATTTTCATTTTCATTTCATGAAACGAGAGTATGCCTTATGCTTTACTCACACGACGCTTTGGCATTTAGTCCCACATCGACAATTGATATAACAAACAAGTAAGCCTGAAGGATATAAAAATGAACGTGTTATCATTGTCAAAGCATACCTTTCTCGGCCTTTTGGCTAAGATCAAGTGTAGTATCTGTTCTTATCAGTTTAATATCTGATACGTGATCCATCGGATCACATGATATTAAATTAATTTCTTTTGGGGGAGGGTCCACCACCGGCAGCTTGCTACCGGGGGTCCTCGAGCGTCGCCCTTGCGTTGCACTATTGCAGGGGCCTGGCGCACCCTTACCAAAACAATTCAAAAGTTTAATTCAGCAGGATTACAAAGGCGGCATTTTTGGTAATTTTAAGGGCACTGAGAGTCTAGTATAGGCTTTAACAGAGTCAGTATTATTTTAAATCTCTGGCTTTCCAATTTGCTGATTTGTACTCGAGTGGGGCTATAGAAGTATTCTTCGAATTGACGGTCGTGATCATAACGGTAAGATTGTGAATTGCGAGTGTCACAAGGGTCTCGTTTCGCGTTTTATTGATTCCGATTGCAATTGTAATTAATTGATACTTTACGTTTTAATCTCCAATTAAGCAAATTAAGTAAAACTTCTTGACCAAATTAACTGTTCTGTACACAAGTGGAGCCAGTAACGTTCTCTTTGAAGATGGCACCGTTGGAATCAATATACGGAAGTTGTGGTGGCTTTAAATCGTTGGGGAGTCGAGAGCGGGACCGGAGCGAGTGGAGCGGGAGCTAGAGCGAAGGGGGAAAAGTTTTTCCTATTGTCGCCGAGCCCATCCGGTTGCTGCCGTGGCAGCCTCTGCGCCGTTGATAACCGCCTCCCTCCTCGAAGATAATTTCGTGTGAGACCATAAAATAAAAAAAAATTGAAATTAAAAATATATTTTAGTAGAAATAAGTTTATAAAGATTATAAGTGTCTCATATTTTTTTATTAAAAAAATTATATAATTTTTTAAGTAAGATTTTTTTGCCAAAATAGGGAAGAAAACTGTATAAAAATTTTTTTAATAAGTATTTGAAAGTTGATGTTATATGAGTCAATTTTTATAATAATTTTGTGTTTGATATTTTATTTGATTAAAATTTTATCAATAAGTAAAGTAATATAAAAGATTAATTATTAATTTTTATTTATTTCCCTCGATAAGGCAATAAGAGTTCCTTTTAACTTTTCTAAGAAAATTTTAAAATATTTTTTGTAATTTTCTAAATAAGTCCTAATAGTAATAAGATTTTATTTAAAAGTTTTTTTTGAAATATGTGTAATAGGAAAAATTAGAACCTAGAATATAAATTTTCAATTATGGACAGCAAAGAAGCCATAGTAAATTTATGGCTAAATTCAAAAATTACAAAATAAGATAAACAACATTTGGAGTAAAAAAGATTAATATTGGTGCGTTCTAATCCATTATTGAAATTCAATCCTGAACCTCTCCTATTATTTTTTTAAATGTATGTATAATTTTATATATAATTTATTTGATATATATTTTATACAGAGTATTAAATATAGGTTAAACTCGAACTTAACTAGTGCTCGAACTTGAACTCAGATAAAATTATTAGGCTCGAGTTCAATTACAATTTTAGGTTCAAAATTAGGGTCGGTCGAGCTCAAATTCAAAATGTTAAAATCAAACTCAGATTTAACAAGGTTTAGACTCAATTAGATTTTATGCTAACTTTATGCCCAATTTGAAGTAAAATATATGTATAATTTTTTATACAATTTATTTGATATATATATTTTTTAAAAATTTTAAATATATATTGAAACAAGAACTCGAAGACTTGTATTTTTTTTTAAAATTTTAATAAATATTAAAGTTCGAATTGGGCTCGAATTAGATTAAAATTATTAGGCACAATTTCGATAAGAATTTTAGGTTCGAGTCACGGCTTTGCACTTTAATACTAAATAAAGATAATAAAAAAAATTCAGATCGTCTGAGCTGCAGATGAGTACAAAAGTTGGGCTACAGACGTACTTTTCGAATCGACGTTTGAGATCAAAGCGATACGATAGGCACAGCCAGGGTAAAAAACAGGTGTCCCTTAGGGGTTTGATTTCTTTCGATACCGAGATACCTGGGTGTTGGGAGAAAAAAGAAACCCTAGGAAGGAATCGCGTCGCGCGTGGTCTAGCTTTGCATTGAGCAGAGGCAGTCCATGGTTGCTGAACCTTCCAGCGGGATCACAACGAGCAGTGTTATTTCCTTCACGCCACGCCAGGTCTTACTGCAGAACCGGAATATGAAGCAGAGGAGCTCATTGGTGGTTATGGAGAATGATTCGGAGGTGAAAACGCAGAAGGCTGAGAAGAAGAAGAGGAAGGAGTTGCGGAAGATTGGACTTCTTATGCAATCCATAGCAGCTTTTCTGGACAGAAAGGGTCTCTCGAGGACTCTTTCATCTCTACAGTCGGAAGCGAGTATTGAGGTTCGTGGTGTTAGTCACTGATTGGTTATTTGTTGGGGGATGCTTACTTTTGACACTCGGGATAGGGTGCAATGTTGGTCGTGTGCGATGTGTTAATTGTTGGGATTCATCTTTGTTCGATTCGTTTTGCCGAACCTTTTGGACTTTGATGAATCGTTTTTTGTTTTGGACTTGTCTGTGTAATTCGAAGTTTGAAGATTTTAGTTGTAGTGTTTATATGGTGGCCTTTTTCTGTTCTCGGTTTAGTTCAAATTGTTTTGTTCATTGTATCTAACCTCATTTTGGATGAATGAATCGTCTATGTGAGCTGGAGAAGGAAATTGTGCTTCTGGGAAGTAGCATTGGAAATTGTTGTTTTTTGCTGGTGTGATTCGTTAGGATGCGTTCTTAACTTAAATTGTGTGGTATCGAAAATTTTTACGTGGTGCTTTCGTCATTCTTGTGATATTAGTTGCTTTAATGCTTGCTTGAGAACTTCTCTTAGGGGAGGAAATGATGTCACAATCCTGTTATCTTGCTACAGTTGAACTTACCTCATATTCGTGACCACTTTTGTGAAACTGCTTTTCAGGTTGATTGTTGGAAGACAAATTCTTTTGACTTAGAGGATATGTATTCCAAATTTTGCATTGCAAGGTACTAAACTGACCTGAGTCAAGTGCCATGAAAAAACGTTGTTGAGGATTGTCATGTGGATTGTATATTCTGGAAACCATTTCTTGTGTCTTGCATGTAGTTCTTTTGTTGCAGAGGCACGCATCTGATTTTTATAGGAAGGAGAGAAAATACTTGACGTGAAACTTAGAAGTTCAAAGAGAAAAAAATGTTAAGCAGTGGAGTCTCTATGGAAGCATGTATGTGAAAACTCCATTGTTGGATAAGATTTTGCTTTTAGTATTTCGTGCTCCTTGACTGAATGAAATGGGATGTCATGAAGGAAATGAAAATTTTCATCCCCTTTTTTAAATTCATATGCTTCTAAGTTTTGTTGATATTAAATTCTAGAGCTGGTGGACATTTTCTCACTTTTGTTATTAATTGGAATGGCAGCGAAAGCCCTGCTACTGCTATCACTGACAACTCAAAAGAGCAAGGTGAGGCTCAAGCTGAGCTTATTATTTGAGTTGAGTTCCATATTTGATGGTCCAAATTTTGGTTAGGTCCTGATCCCGTATTAAATGTTGCAGATTCCACAAAAGATGAAATTTCTAAGGATGATGGAGAGAAAGATCACAAGAAAAAAAGAAAAAATACTGTTGGGAAAGATAGTGAGAATGGAACAAAATCATCAATAACTGATGGTGAAATACATCAACTTGATATGAATAACGGATCTTGTGATATGGAGGGGGTAGGCACAGAATTCAAGGAGGAGAAGAAGAAAAAGAAGAAAAGATCTTCAGATTCTCTTGGGGATGGGATTGAGCACACAGCTGCTGATAAGGGTTCTCTGAATAACAAGAAGGATTCGGATGAACCAAGTGCAAAATCTAAAGACAAAAAGAAGAAAGGCAAGTCTATTCCAGATTCTGAGAATGTTGAACAGTATCCAAACAGAGAAAGGTTGATGGATGAGGTAAACAAACTTGATTCAGAACTACCCCAGTCTATCTCTGATGGTGTGGAGTTGGATGGAACTACTTTGAAATCCAAGAACAAAAAGAAAAGGAAACATGAAACAGAAACAGATGTGGACATGAAGAATGAGGAGAATGGAGTTAATGTAAAAAAGAAAGAGCAGAAAAAAAGAAAAAGATCTGAATCTGAAGAACAAGATTATTTGAATGATGATCATGTTGTGGATAAAGAGAAAGCAGTTAAGAAAGCAGATGGTTTGGAAGATATGAAGGCAATAGAGAAGCCTGCAAAAGATTCTCAATCTCAATCTACTGATGGAAATAGTAAGCCAAATAAGAAAAGGAAGACTGTGAGAAGGGAAGAGGACAGCAAAAGAGATGATGATGCTAACATTGACAGCAAGCAAGTTTTGCAGGAGGGAAAGGAGAAGCCAGGCGTAGATAGTGTTGTTGTGGATAATGGCACCTCTGGTCCCACTCCAAAAACAACAAAGAAAGAAACTACAGCTGAGGTTGGTGCAAAGTTCATTCCTTTTCTGCTGTTAGTTACGTCTCTAACACCAGTTGGCCATAAAGTTAGTTGTAAAAATGGAACATGTTGTGGAATGGATCATTTTCTATGTTTTGGGAGGGCCCAAACTTGCTTATGATATGTTGCAACTATTGTGAATTGGGTCCTTGGCTCAATGATCACATGGGGAGGTTTCTAGTTTGAGGTTTTGGTTCAAGTCTCACCAAGGCGTGTGTTATCAACATTAAAAAAAAAAGTGTTTCAACCGTTGACTAATTTAAATAAATTATGTGGTGGTGAATTCTGTTTGATAGGTTGGCTCGGTATTAAGTATGTCTTATGCATTCTCAGGGGCCTTGATTATTGTATTCCGCAAAGAAGATGATCTTGAAAACAATATAAAACTTCAGAACTTACAGGATTTCTTTAATCGTTTTCGTTTACTATATACTAGTATGTTTTTCATTTATGTAGGCATTTGTGGGTGGGTTGGGGGAAGGTGGTGTTTTCTGAATTTGAGCTGTCGGTTTCAATTGTAACATCTCGGGTGTGTGGTGATGATATTAAATTTTTTTTTGCGTTCTGTTGCTTTAGCTTAATTTTTGCTTTCTGTTATTTGACAAGAAAGACTTCGTGGATTATCTTTTGCAGCCTAGGACAGCGAAGGCATTCAGAAGGGTAAATGTCAATGAGGTTGAATTTGTTGATGAGAGGCTCCAAGACAACTCATATTGGGCTAAGGTGATGGTTAAATTTTCCTCGATTGTAAATCATCACGTGTCTATAAAGCCATCCCCCTTTTCCTCCGTTTCTTTTTTTACAGTAAATTTATAGTTGGTTAAGAAATTTAATCTTCTCGTCTCACCTGGATGATTACTTTTCAGGATGGTGCTGAAACGGGTTATGGTGCCAAAGCCCAAGAAGTTCTGGGCCAAGTTAGAGGAAGGTGATTCTCCCATTTTACTGTTGAAGTGAATACATTATTTAGAAAAAATATTAACTCCTGAGCCGTTTGTCCATCAAAATCAAGACGCTTGATGTGGCTACTGCTTTCTTTCAGGGATTTCCGACATGAGAAGACAAAGAAGAAGCGTGGTAGCTACAGGGGAGGGCAGATTGATCTGCAATCCCACTCTATAAAGTTTAATTACTCAGACGATGATTGACTGGAATGAGTTCCCAATTTTGGTAAGGTTTCTTCCATCCCCATTTTTGTTGTGAGACATCTGAGCTGTTTGGAGGGCAGAATTATGGTCGTCCCACTCTACCAGACAATTTATTTGATTATGAGAATTAGAGTGTCAACAGCCAATGCTAGTGGCTTACACAATTTTCTTTTTGCTGTTAGCTCGCTTTGTCTGAATCTCGGAGTGTGATCAGTATCCTCTCCATAGATGTGTGTTTGGCCAATCCAAATTTCATATAATTTACTAGTGTGTCATCGAAACTCTTCATTGCGGCTTCTTTCATCTTTTACAGTGTATTAAAGTGAATTATAACATATTAGCCAGATGCAATTGCTGGCAGGGTTGAGAATTGTAACGAATTATCCAAATGCAATTGAAGGCAAAAGTTGTTCTTTTAGAGGGTGTTAGTGTGTTTAGAATTGCTATCTGATCTTTTTTTAAAAAAATGGGAAATCTGTTACTAGTATATGAGACTCTATAATGAATATATTTAGAATATAAAGTTTGAGATAAGTAAATAAAAAAATTAATATAACCAAATAATCATATATTTGAAATAGTTGAATACTACTAAGGAGGGGTTAGTCAACATGATTTAGGACATGACCTTCATGTTTATTATTTAGTTCATATCCTGACGTCGTTAGAGTGTCAAACTTCATGTCATGTACATGATTATCAACGACTCAGGAGTTTATGTTTCAAGAGTAAACGGCGTAAAGCGTTTTTCGCCTGATTTTGAGAATCATGCACATGACTCATGCGTGGGGCTCTCTTTGGCGCACACCATCTCGCTCATTTCATTCCCGCACCTCTCTCGTTCTCGCGGCCCCTCTATCGTCTCCCTAAACCCCGAGCTCTCTGGTCCCACTCATGTCTCCACCGTCCCTCTTTGGTCTCCCTTTCTACGGCCTCTCCCCCTTGACCTCTGTTGTAGAGTTCGGGAGACCCTCTCCCTCTTGATCTCCATTGTAGAGTACGGGAAACTGAGTGGCTCTGCGACGGAGGTCGAGAGGTCCAGGCGTCCCTCCCCCTCAGCGTTCCTCTCTTCTCCCTCCCCCCCCCCGCGGCTATCCTCCCTCTCGACCTCTGTGGCAGAGCACGGGAGGTCGAGCTTCTCGGCCTCTCTCTTCTCCCTCTCGGCGCACCGTCGTCGTCGTTGCGCGGCTCACAGCTGAGGAAGACGACAATGGTTTAATTTTTCCTAAGTTAGGAAAAATTAAACTATCGTCATAAAAATCAATAATGTATAAATTTTATTTATTTAATATATTTATTTTATAATTACTATATTAAAATAGTGATTTAATAGTCATAATTAAAATATTGGTAAAATAAATATTTAGTAAACTATTTTGGTATAATTATCCGATTGCTATAGTTAATTAAACCAATGATTTTAAATTTTGTGATAATATATTATTTATTAATTATACATAAAATATATTATGTACAAATATAGTGTGTTAAAGTTATGATTAGATCAATTTTTTTTCTTAAATTGTTTATTTTGAGATTAAAATATATTATTTGTTATTAATAAATTAATAACTCAATGTATTACTTTCGTTTTTGTTATTTATAACATTATTTATTTATTATTTGTAATTAATTATGTGTATATTTCATTGGCTCATGTAATTATCATATTAGTACATAATAAAATATCTAATTCAATTAATATATATATATAAATATATTTAATTATATATTAATAATAATGATTATTTTAATTAATTTGGAGTTTAAGAATTATATTGTAATCAAATATAGTATAATGGTTTAAATATTTTTTTATTTTTTATATTTTTTTCGTATCGCGGCACTGACACCCGAAACTGTTTCCAATGCGTTGTAAACGCTAACATGATATTCCTAAAACTTCAAAATATCGCAGCCGCCGTTAAAATCAGCCGCTATATCATATCATATATTGCAATGTGCATGTGAGAGAAACCAGTAGCTCTGCTCAGATTTGTAATTCATTAACTACCGGCCTCCAGTCCTCTCTCTCGTCCCCGGCATTAATGCTTTCGGACAGACCGGGCAAGTGTTGTCCTCCCCCTCCCCCTGCCTACTACCCTCTCCCTCTCTCTCTCTCTCTCTTCCTGTCTCCACATCACCGTCAGCCTCCGCTTATAATTCTGAAACCACGGCGGACCCAGTGAATGCTACTCCCCGCTTCTTTACGAACGAGCATTAAATTTTCTTGTAAAAAGGGGAAAGAAAGTTCGATTCAGCTTCTTTGAAGCGACATCGACTTCGATTCGAGAGGAAAGAAATCTGGATTCTGGGATCTGCACCCACAGTCGACAGAGTTATGATCACTCCATTTTCCTTTTTCTCTTTCCGACAACGTTTACATCTCTAGTCTGAAAGCCTGTCTTCTTCGAAGAAGCTACTACTCTCTTGCCTTCAAACCATGAAGAAGAAGGGAAAAAAGCTTTGGTTGGTAACTACTACGCAACCTATTGAGTAAACACTTGAGACGCGAAAGTATGATGATATTTATTATCTCTGAGCTGACTCACCTAGTTAAAAGATGACGTCGGCGCTCGTACGGTCCGGCAAGGGCGGCGCGTTGTGGGGACCACGTCCATGATGACCGTACAAACGTGTCTTTATTGTATTGGAGGGGACAAGATGCTTTCTAGCATGATTCTCTTATTCTAAAACATATTTTCTATAAAACTGTCCTTTTATTATATCTCACTAAGTACTTTTATTAATTACCATAGATTCTCTTATTCTCACTTAAACTAGTCTCCACCATGTGTGGAGGAAATAGGGTTTAGGATACCAAGTTAAGTGAGAATTGAGTGCCAATAGACACACACATTCATAATGTGCATTCAAGTGAGAATTGTTTGTATCCTTGTTTAGTGGACGAAAATTCTCCAAACAAAGACAAAGTTTCATTCATTTGCAGAAGAATTTGTATTAGCTTGGACAATTATTTGATACCAAGTTCAATTACCCATCTGAAGGAGACCGACAAATTGTCGACTGAGACACGACAAACTTTCTTTACTTATACTATGTTGTATAGGTTTTTCGTGATTTTATACTAAATACCCACCAAATGGCATCTAATATATCCTTAGGGATCCCACCCAACATTTGCTCAATTTTAAAGCCATGTCACATTGAAGGATTGGTTGCATTTTTTCCTTTTTGTTTTTCATTTTAATTGCTTCTCTTCTCTCTTAAATTTCAATTTGAAAGTATTTCTTATCAAGTAAGCCCATTTGGTTTTATTTGGGCTTTTATCTTTTTATTTATCTCCAATTGTTTGAAAAAAAAAACCAGTAATGGGTCCCATGGATAATACCTTTCTCTTCGTTCAATCTGCGTGCTGCCCACTTGACTTCCATTTGGTCAGCTTTAAAGAAGACAATTGGGCCCGGACACTGGCCCACGATCGTCTTAACTTCCAAAAGAGATGCAATGATTCATGGCAACAGGCTTTTGCAGCCATGGGCGGGCCCGGGCTCTCGGCTGCTGTCGGATTCGTCGTCAGCTACTTTTAAATGGATTGTACTCTTTGGGGCCCTCTCCCTACTGTGACGAGATGCTCCGTTGGAGACATTCTGGCCGTTGGATTACAGATTCTGTTTTGGTACTATATTTCGTGGGTCCGATTCTCATAAATCCGTGTTTCTGCTTTTCTGTCTTCCCTATCATTGACAACCAATTGGAGTATTAGAGATTCCTCAGGTGGGCCCTCCCCCCGAACGACATTCCTCTTATACCCTTGCTTGCATGGACGCGTTCTACAAAGCTGGTCGTCATTCCACGAGGGTTAATCGGTCTTTTTGTCAGTTTCTCAGCATCTCAGTAGTTCTAAAATTACAACTCTCTCCTGCATGCAGGGGTTTAATCGGTCTTTTAATCAGTGTATCCATCTTGTGGGCCCTCCGTCTGATGGACGGCTGAGGAACTGTTTCTCTTCCGTAGTTTTAAATTTTCGTTTTCCTCTATGCCCCTGCATGGAGGAGTTCTCCATGCTTACGTCATTCCAGGAGGGCTAATCCGTCTTTTAGTAAATTATTGTGGGTCCAATCCTCGACTTTAAGCGCGGTTTACCATACGGTGAAAGTACCGCAACGTTTCAAAAGTAGGATCAGCACGTGTAATGTCCACGTCATGGGGGTCCATCCCTCCATGGCGCACGTGTTTACGGACCTAATCTAGCAATAATCTACGCCTGTTCACGCCTAAAGCCTAAAACCGAAAAAACACGAGGCTTCCTTGACACGTCAACGGTGATATAGGGCGAGCCTCGCGCTTTTAACCATGGTTAAACCAAGTCTCTCCGCGGTCAATTCCTCCCCTGGGTTGGTGCGACCTCGCCATTGGAGTATAAATTTCTGCTCCGTCTGTTCCAACCGTCGGGACCAGAGAAGGAAAGCGAAAGCAGCTGCTGCCGATGCTGTTCTTCTTCCTCTAGTTTGGATATCCGCCGCTGCAAATTCCAAATTTCAGGCGTTTGCAGAGCAGAAGAAAGCTACGGCGATGGAGGAAGGTTGGAGAAAAGGGAAATATGTGTTAATGGCGGGCCTGGTGGAGTGGCGCGGTTTTTTATAGCTGAAAGCGAAACGGGTGAAGCTTTTTGCAAACCAGTCGGTTTCGGTAATTTGGATTTCTCACCAGCGAATCGAATCTCGGAGGATGTTTTAGGGCTTTGGAATAATCAAAAACGAAAAACTCCTCTGTTTTGGCTTTGCTCATCTTTGTGACTGTGCAATCAGCTCGGCGTTCATTACCTTCTGTGGTCTGTCCTTATCGTGTTTTTTTTTTTTTCTTTTCGAGAAGGAGGCGGAGATTAAGTCTTCTGGTTATATATACATATATATTCCTTTAGTAGAAATAATTTTTGCTGGGTATTGGAGGAGGTGAGCAGAGTGTGGTTTTCTATTTGAGCTCTTTCTCTGTAGTTTCCACTCATATTCCGTCTCTAGAAAAGCTTACATTCGAGTGTGCTTCCAAAGTCTTTGATTCTCGGAGCTTTGATCGCTTATCCGGTTGTTATCGTTGAAAGCGCCGACAGAGAAGAAAAGTGAAGATGCTCGGTTCGTGAAAGTTCGGGAAAAAGATTCCGGAAAATCTGGTCTTCATCGTCCTGCGTGGTTTTAAACGTCCTCTTCGTTCACAGTTGATTGCTTGGGAAACTGCTCAATTTGCAAGCAGCTATTGAAAAAAATAGAAGTTTGTTAGTATAAAATGTTCGAGTTCTTGCCTGAGTCAGACAACGAAATCGGCGCGGAAACTCTGATCTCTGGCCAAAGCTCGATGAGTAGCAGCGACCGATGCAGTAGTTTCAGCCGCCTGTCTTTCGACGCTTTTGAGATTCCGCTGGCTTCGCCGCCGGAAAGTCTCTACGCGAAGCCTCACCGCTCGTCGGACGCGGCGTGGGTGGCGATCCGCTCCGCCTCCCTCGGGCGGAAGGACAGCCTCAATTTTAGAGACTTCAAGCTTGTGCGACGCATCGGTAGTGGGGACATTGGTCACGTTTATCTCTGCTGCCTCCGGAGCTCGGAGAGCAGTTTTTACGCCATGAAGGTCGTCGACAAGGAGGCGTTGGCGTTGAAGAAAAAAGCCGTGAGAGCGGATACGGAGAGGAGTATTCTCAAGATGCTCGACCATCCTTTCCTTCCGACGCTGTACGCCGAGTTTGAGGCCTCGCATTTCTCCTGTGTCGTGATGGAGTTCTGCCCAGGCGGTGATTTGCATACCTTGCGGAATAAGCAGCCTGGAAAACGATTTCCTCTCCACTCTGCGAGGTTCATCTTGAAAATTGCTTTTCTCTTCATTCTTTGTTGTCGATTTCTGTGGGCTTTTTCTTTCTTCAGGTTTTCTATTTTTCTTTCATTTTTTTATATAAAATGTTCCGATTTCTGAAGGCTTGCTTCTGTATTGCCGACCCAATCTTCGATTATCGACTCTTTCCTCTTCTCGGTCTTCTTTCATCTCTGTATTTGCCATTTTCCCTTGTTAATGAACTGCTGGCAGCAAAAGAACTGCAACTTTTCAATTTTTCTGCTATCATTTATATTGTGTTGGAAGGAAGGACACCTGTTTCCGTCTTTCGAAATCTTTTGCAGAATCTATTTTACTTCTCTGATTTATTCTCCATTTCTTTTTTTGTTTTTTTTAAGTAGTTTTATTTTCTGCTATCGTGTGTTCGTTACGTTTCGTCGTCCTCTTCACCATCCTCACCTTGAATGGAAATTCTCTCCTTTTCTCGAAAATTTCCGTCCCAAAGAAATCGCTTCCTTTCATCTGAAGCAAGTTTCCGATTTCAGTTTTTTTTCCCTTGCAGAGGCGAATCATTATTCTCCTTCAGAGCCTAGTACAACAAAAACATTATTTCATCTCAGTAACCAATGGAAACCGAAAAGCCTTTAAAGTGTACACACTTGTGCTGGAGTTGTAATCTTTTAATGTAAATTCTAGATAATAAAGATAATGAAGAACAGATGTAGGAGACACTGATTTGTATTTCTGTATTCTGCATGTATGAGACCGTACCGAGTTTCAAATCCGAATCTTATTTTTTATTTTTTTGTCGACTTGCAGGTTTTACGCGGCTGAAGTTCTCCTAGCATTAGAGTATCTGCACCTGCTCGGCATAATCTACCGCGACCTGAAGCCGGAAAACATCTTGGTTCGATCCGACGGGCACATTATGCTCTCCGACTTCGATCTCTCCCTCCTCTCCGACGCCTGTCCCTCTTTGGAGTCCCCGGGCTCCGCCTGCAACCCCACAACCTCCTCCGCCGAGGCTACCACTATCATCTCCTGCCTCCCTTCTCTCCTCCTCCGTTCCCGCAAAGTTCGCACCCTCACCGCTGCACTCCAGTTCGTCGCCGAGCCCGTCACCGCCCGCTCCTGCTCCTTCGTCGGCACCCACGAGTACGTCTCGCCGGAGGTTGCCGCCGGTAAGTCCCACGGCAATGCCGTCGACTGGTGGGCGTTCGGGATCTTTCTGTACGAGATCATTTACGGCCGGACGCCGTTCGCCGGGGAGAACAACGAAGCCACGTTGAAGAACATCCTCAAGAAGCCATTGTCCTTCCCGGGTGATACCCACCCGCCCGGGTCCGAGTTGGAAGCTCTAACCCGGGATCTAATATCCGGTCTTCTCATCAAAGACCCCGCAAGGCGACTCGGGTCCAAGAGAGGCGCCGCGGAGGTGAAAACCCACCCGTTCTTCAAGGGCTTGAATTTCGCACTGATCCGATCGTGTCGACCCCCCGAAGTCCCCGGCCTGAGACGGTCCAGAACGTGTTACGTGAAAAAGAAACCAGACCGGTTCGATTATTTCTGAAACCAAATCGAAAACCTCTCCTCTCCGTTTTTTGACCATGTAAATAGCCTCTTAAGGAGACAATCCTCTCCATCGACCTATTCACGGCCGAATTTTTGCAACTCTTAAAAAGATTTTCATTTTATAAACTAATATTATTCGCAAAAACGCCTCCAAGCTTTCGACTTCATTCTACAGTGCGTGTATTCTTCTGCATGCAGAGATCGAAGAAGCAAGCATGCAGTAACCTATTCTTCTTTACTGAAAGGATCAGAGCTCGACTTGTTAATGGCGGACGCGTCGTAATCTGATTGACGTTGGAACCCATACGGAAGTAAAGACAAGAGAAAGCTTGACTGTGGTTGGGGAATTTCGAGCGACGAGCCCTGATTGACTATGGCTCCCTCCCTGCTGTCCTTTTTTATTGTTTTCCTAACCCTCCATTAACCTGCAATAATTCAGTAATCACTCTCTTTCTCTCTCTTCATAACTTTTAAAACAGGACTCGACGACGAAAGTCGAAAAGTTTGAAAGCTCTTCGTCGTTTAATCTTGTTTTATCAAAGTAGGTCGGAATCGATGGATCGATGATAACTCAAAGCGTTTTTCCAACAGTAAGCATTCCTTTCGTTTTGTTTATTCCAGCAGAGAGGGAGATGGGATTGGCATAACGGGACACATGGTTCTGTCCAGGAAAGGTTTACGACCGGCCCTGCTTTAAGGCATTGTCTCTTCCCTGTCACCCCCAAAAGGGTAACCTGGACTCGTATCAGACAACCAGGGAGGCCCCCTCCGAATTCGTAGCACATGGCCTGTTCTCTCTCTCTCTCTCTCTGTTTTCTTTCTCCTATGGCTCCCCGTCTTCCCGAGTTGACTTTATGATTTCAGTGACCAATTGACTTGAGCTTTTTTTAGGTGGGTGAGATTGACTCGGTTCGGATTTTATTCCACCAGGGGAGAATCGGTCTGATTTGGTTAGATCCTGTCTTGTGTTGAGGTTCGAGATGAGTCTGGTGACTCTTTGGGTTGTTACCCATTTATTACCTTGTTAAGGGGGGGGATACCCTTAATGTGAAAGTGAGACAAGTGAAGGGCAGTTTTCAAAGTGAGTACAGGTGTTCCAAAGAAAACAGGGGAAGGTTGGAGGTAAAGGCCCAGATTATTGACTTTGTTCAACAATTAAATGTTTTCTAATCGAAAGTTAGGCAGAAAGTATAAATTATTAATTGATTTGACAGCCAGAGATTACCCCTAATTTAACTGTGGTAATCCTGATTAACTCTAGCTAAGTACTGCTCTTGTGGGCCCCAATGGATTAAGGGCGCGATTACCGCTGAGATCCTTTGTCCAGATTTAGTATACTTTGTTTTGAAAAACTTTAGTAGGCACAAGTTCCCGTGAGACAAAATGTCACGTGACGTTCAACCCTAGCGCATGCGACGCCGTCTTGCCTGCGCTGCGAGTGACAAGCGCTCGCCTGACCTAATCCAACGACGTCATCGTTTTTATTTATTCTTAATTAATTAAATTATATTACCAAATTTTAAATAAATTATTTCTTTTGTATCTATTTATGGCGGTGACGTGACTAAAGTTCGTACGCTACACTCTGCAGCGGAGGCCGAGACCGGGGCCTGCTGTCTACAGACCGTCTCTCTGCCTGAGGTCCGACCCGGTCCGTTGACATTCCTGGTTCGGGCGATTCCTTCCTCCCTCATGTTAATTTTATATTATTAATTAAGTTATTAAATGGTGCATTGTGGGTAAGCCCAGATAATGTTGGGCCTCTACTGTGTGAGCCATGACAACCAATAGGTGAATCATCCAACTTTGTTCATTGAAGCGATATATGGGCCCCAATTGCATTGTTCTCGTGGGAAGCCTATGGCAGGAATTCTAAACAAGATGGAAGGAGACGAGACCAGAGCAGTCCATCTCAAGGGTCCTTGTTTCTCTCATTTGGTGTCAAATCAGGCCACAGGGGTTAGGTTAGTTGTATTTTCAGCCCAAGAGGACCGGGTTCGAATAGTGAAATCGGTCTAAAAAGTGGTGAATTTAACCTTAGGAGGAAAGATTACAGCAGTTTCATTCACTCAATAATAAGCAATGATTGTAGTATCATGATCTTGGAGATTTAATGGATTATGTTATCCATTTCTTAATTTATTTTCTCATGTAGTGGGTCTCGTGGTTCTGATATTATATTAAACCTTCATTGCACACTTTGGAATTTCCAATTTGGCTCGTGGTGTATGCTTGATTGTTGGTGAATCAAACAATCACTTCACGTGATCTTCAAATTCAATTCCGTGTTCTAAGGGAAGAGAACCAAGGCCACTGTGTGTGGAACCAATTCACCTCGAGCTTGAAAATTCCTAAACCAACTGATACAGGAGATCCCATCTTTCCCCTTCTCCCACGGGGATGAACGGCAAAGTTGACGAGGAGAGTTCTGGGTAAGGTCAATGTCAAAGCAAAGCTTGAGATTTTGGGGACGAATGGCCCAAGGTGTGTTGTAATAAAAGAATATAACCAGTGGCCACCACCCATTTGAATATGTCAAGGAACCAGCTAGGATTTCGGAGGATCACAACCTGCAAATAGCTTTCCTGAGACCGGCAAATACAGGTTTGCTGGGAGAGAGAGAAGAGAAGGAAAAGAGAGGCCAAATCTCCTGACTAGCCTCTCATCTTGGATCTCCCGATAATAATATTTGAATATTATCTGAGATTGCATAAAACCCAGTTTTCTCCTTCTCTTGTCTCAGCCCTTCGTCCTTGTCGTCTTCTTCTTCTGATTCTGTGCTGCTCTGCAGTTTATCAGGTGTGATCAAGCGGTACAGTGGTTGAAGGCTTGGTTTTTTTTTTTTTAACAAATCCCGGATTGTTGTTGTCTTTCTTGCATCTGTTGGTGATGAGTAGATTTCGAGCGAGTTCGTTCAACGATTTGCTTTATGTGGCTAATCATGACTCGTTTCTTGAAGGTGATTCATCTGCCTTTCTCTCCTTTCCTTGTTTAGTTTCAGACGAGTTCTCGATTGGTTTAATGGGCTAACTCAAATGAACTATAAGGTAGAAGACGGTCATGTTTCTGGGTGTTTCGTCTTCATGTTCGTGAGGACCATCTTGGAGAATTTTCGTTTGTCTCGTTCTGATGTTATTTGCTTGCAGGTCTTTCTGCAAACGTGAAGCTGTTATTGAAGCTGATTCAAGAGCACAATGAAGCGTGCCGGAGAGATGAGTCCACGCGGATATCGCAAAGAATCGCCGGAATGATCAGCATTATCGATAATATAAGAAGCCGGATCGAAAAATCAATCCCCCCTGGTCGGAAAGATGCCGTGCTTCGCCGGTGCAATACCGAGCTCCGACGAAACCCGCTAACGAAAGATAAGAAACCCTCCGAGCCTGTCAACGATGACTCTCAAGCGCTGCGGAGAGAACTCTCCACCAGCCATGAATCACGGAAGAGCCTCGAGAGGATGTTCTCGAGCCTCGGCAAGGAGAAGGAGATCATGGCGGCCGAACTCGCCAGAAAGGTTCAACAAATAAGCTGCATGGAGCAAGACATCGGCGATCTAAAAGCCCAGAACAAGAAATTACTTCAGATGGTTCAACACTGCGCGGCTGAGCACAAGGAGCAGAAGAACGAAGTGAGGGAGAGTTCTGGGAACCAGGCGCTTCAGGAGCGGAACAAGACGCTTTCTGAGCAGCTGCTGAAATTGCTCGACGGGTATCGATCGCTGAAGAAGAAGCAGAAGGAGGTGCAGGAGGAGAACGTGAAGCTTAGAGCGAATATGGCGGAGATAGCACAGGAAGTGTTGGTGGGACAGGAAGGAATCCATGGCTTCCGGGAAAGGGTCGAGAAGAGGAAGGAGAAGGAACTGAACGTGGAGGAGGAGCTCAGTGCTATGGAGGACTTGTTTCAGCGATTTGAGGCCAAGGTCAACATGGGCGGACCGAAAAGAAGCGAGTGTATGAAGCCCAAGCCTGATATGATGGCCGAAAAATCCCCCGTCATCGCCTAAGGCCGGAACACCGCTTGTCACCGTCGGCCATGGCAGAGCTTCCATTTTTCATCCATGACAAACTGACCAAAAAGAAAAAGGAAATTTTTCTAGTGTTTGAAATATAATAAATGTACAGCAGTGCTTACTGTGACACAATTCTGTTCCTGATGAATGTCTACCTAGTGACATTCTGATCAGTGATACATGATACCCTTTACCTTAAATTAGATGTTGAACTGAACTGATTGAATCAAAGTTTATAGATCAATTTGGCCACTTCCACCATTTCCCTGAGAAAAACTGATCAAATCACTCAGATTTGATAGGGAGAGATCTCCTTGGACGCAATTAATCACCTGGGAAGGAGTGAATAGAATTAAACTCATCATATATATCTATTACTTTTGAAATTTGGACGATACAGACACCTGACTACCCTTGGCCGCACTGAAACAAACTGATAATTCATCCATCGTTCGCCACGATAAAAGCCAACAAGCAGTTCTTATGACCTGCAGAAGAACATGGAAGAACACGGAGAAACCAAATCATTTCTAGCTGCTCAACAGACTCCTCTCACTGTTTTCTAATCAACTTAATAGACTGCAAAACCAAGAACAAGAAAAAGTTTCAGGCAATCCTGGATACTACTTCCAGCTGCTAATTAACAATCTCCAGGTGAGAACGAAGCTTGTACATGGCATTGCTTGGGAAGCTCAGACAAGGCACTCGATTGAACTCGTCGGAAAATGGGGAGGATCCGGTTGAAGCACTTGCAAGCCAGCTGCTTGTCATCGGGAGCAGATACCATTTCGGAAAGCCGTTGGACGCCATTGCAACACAGCGCCGGCGAGGTGGACTGCAGTCCTCTCAGGAAAGTGAAGCACTCTGCCATGAGGACCATCACTCGACTACAGGCAACCAGCTCTCCCGCTGGCCCTGCGTCGTCCGCTGCACGGAGTGGTTCCGCCAGGCAATTTGCAACCAGGAGCAGCACCACCCAAATCACTGTGCCCTTCATCTTCTTCCTACTGCACTTGGGATTAATGCTTTGTTATACGATTGAATGATTCATTGAGGTATTTGTAAGGACTAAAAAAAAAAAAAAAGATCATACAAGACAGGGGGATGGTTAAGATTGTTAGAGCTGTTTGTCCGGAAGTGACTGTTCTCATTTGGCACGGAACAGAAAAGAAGAACGAGAAAGAAAAAAGTGCCACGAAATCAACCACTCTGTTGAAAACCGTTGACAAATTCACCGAAAAAACCCGGGACAAACTCCTGGAAAAACCCAGGACAAAATTCGGTAGGAGCGGGACTCGAACTTTGGGACCAACCTGCTCTGATGTTGAAACCATTGGGCTAAAAGGCTCGAACCTTTTAGAAAAGCAACCCCACGGATCTTATACAAGGACTGACCCGGTAACACAAATTCTAACACACTCCCCCCTCCCAAAAGGAGGATTCAAGCAATTCTGCAACTAACCTATGAGAAACCATGCGATACAGGCTATGATTTGAGAAAAAATAATCTCCAAATAGATTCCGTAATTCCATATGTGGTAGTTGGATGAAGATGAGAAAGGAAAAGAAGAAAATTAGTTGGATGATGATGAAACTAAATAAGTTATATGTTTAATATTTATTTATGTCTCTGACGCAATGTCTCAAATGCCTGATGGGCGAAGTCCCCCCCCCCCCAATTTCATATACTGAAAGCATTTGCCAGACTCGAACAGAGAAGAAACTTGCCTGCGACCAGCATCCATAACATCAATTCCTCTGCAGATGCGGGCTTCCAGCCAAGTATGGCCAATCTCTCTCTATCCCTTTCTCCCCTGACACTGATGGCAGCGAAAGAGTCTCTCTCAGTTCATCCACCTCTTTATCTTCTCTATATCCATTAAAGCTACTCTTCTGTAAAATTAAATTCAAATACTCGGAGGATTTGGTTGAGTCGGTGGTGTCGAGCTATCAGCAACTTTAGTAGAAAAAAAGGGGAACCGGAAATCAGTCTCCCCTGACACTGATGGCAGCGAAAGAGTCTCTCTTACTTCATCCGCCTCTTTATCTTCTCTATATTCTTTCTGATTCTAAATGGTCTTTAAGAGTTTTTCGTGATTTCGCCATTAAAGCTACTCTTCTGTAAAATTAAATTCAAATACTCGGACGATTTGGTTGAGTCGGTGGTGCTATCAGCAACTTCAGTCGAAAAAGAACTGGAAATCAGTCTCCCCTGACACTGATGGCAGCGAAATGAGTCTCCCTCACTTCATCCGCCTCTCTATCTTCTTTCTGATTCTAAATGGGCTTTAAGAGTTTTTCGTGATATCGCCATTAAAGCTACTCTTCTGTAAAATTAAATTCAAATACTCGGGAGGATTTGGTTGAGTCGAGCTCTCAGCAACTGTATTCGAAGAAAAAAGGGGAATTGGAAATCTCCTACGGCAGCGATGCGATGTGGAAATTTAAAGATTGGAATCGAAAAAATGGCCTATGCAGGTTTCGAACCTGCGACCTTCGCGTTATTAGCACGACGCTCTAACCAACTGAGCTAATAGGCCATACGATAGAATAATCTTGAATATAATGTTCAGAGTAAGGATTTTATTATTAAAGTTATTCTGGCAAATTAGGGCCCTTAGATCTACCCAGAGGCAACTCCTCCCAAAATCCAAGTCAACCTACCAAATCATGAAAACATGGTAAAAAAAATTCATACAAATGATAAAAGATTATATTATTTTCCTTCCTGTGTTGTCTATTGTTGCTCAATATTTTCTTGTTAGTCAAGTGTGTATATTAATTCTATGTATTTTCCTTGATTTCACTTATCCAAATATTTGACATGAAGTCAATTATTGATGCTTTATAAGAAGAAAAAAAAGAATAAACACAGTAATTAACTTGATTTTATTTGTATTAGCAAACCAGGAAAGAGTAATTAAGGGAGATAGAGAGAGAGAGAGAGAGAGGAACACTTAGGAGGTGGAATATTGTAATGTGCAGCAGAAGTTTTTGTAAGCTCGTTCTTGATGATTTCTATTACAGAGATGGAAACAGATGAGAGAGAGAGAGATGGATATTAGAAAAGGAAACTGGTTTTATTTACGTAACCATGCACTACAACAAGTAGCTGTTTACAAGGCTTATACGTCTACTCGTAAAAGATGAAGCAGCAACTCGGTCATGCTACCTCTCTAGCTTTATTCTCTTCATTAACAAGCTGATCAAGCTCATGGAATGCTGCACCAGGAAATCAACAAACAACTGTTACTACTAAGAAAGAAAAGCGCACTTTCATGAAAGAGAAAATAGCTTCAATTACTCTGAAAGAAAGAGCTTACGCTTGGCAGTTCATGTTCAAGTTGACGGCGAAGGGGAGCGGGGCGTTGCATGCACCAGGGAGGGAGCTGACAGCCTCGTTCGTCACGTTCTTGATGCCCCGAATTGCCTTCTTGACGCACTCACACGCCTGCCGCCGGTCCGCCCTCGTTGGCAACTGACCCCTCAGAGTCTGGATGCTGGTGCAGCATGCCGGCGCTGGTTTCTTCACCCCGCCGGTCAGATAGCTCACGCACTGTCCCAGCGCCGCGGTCAGCTGCCCGCAGGTCACAGCTCCCTGGCTCACATGAGCCATGGCGAGCACGAAAAGGATGAAGATCGCTGCTCCCTTCATTGTCTTTTTTCTCTGCGCTCTAATTAATGATCAGAACTGGATGTGAGAGTTTCTTGCTTGATGGTCGATGGATAGAGGGAGGACCCAAGAGGGGGTATTTATAGCTGGGAAGAATGGATAGGGTTGCAGACACTCGACTCCTTCCTGGGCTTAAAATAGCAAACGTAGTAATTACTCATTTGGATTTTTTTAACTCCGTTGACTCGTTGATTCATCTTCTTTCTGATTTTTGTCATGTCGGAGTTATGAGGTCTTCTTCTTTTTTCAGCATCGTCTTCGCAGCTAGGCTACACCTGTTACTGTTACTCCTCTGTTGCGGCTCTGAATCTGCCGACTGTTTACTTCGGCAGTTCTTTAGTTTTTTTTTTCCTTTTCGGAAAAGATACTCTTACATGAATATTACAGGGAGTTTTGTCTCAGAAACGATTTTAATTTATAATCCAAAAATATTGACAGAAATGCTTCTTGGTTCGCAATTTCCTCCGAAATTAGCAAGACTAGAGAAGAAACAAAATGAGAAAGAAAAGGAGATTCTGCCTTGATATTCATCGTCTTCATATGTTTCTCAATGATGTCGATCATGGAGAACGTGATCAGTGGCATCCGTTTTAGCTGTGCATGTCACGAGGGAGCCGTGGCTTGCCATGGCGACAAGGGGCTCGGCCATGCATGATCATGCCATAAACTGCAACGTACCAATTTCTTCCGGCTGACGTCTGCCCGGCGGAGCCCAGTCGAAGCAGTGAAAAAGCCGAGCAAGAGCCATCAGAACGAACGTTACTCCTGGAGGCGTCCCGAGGCATTTCCTCTTCCCGGCGCTGAACGGCAAGATTGAGAAACCCACGCCGTGTCTAATCTCAACATGATAGCCGTCCTGCAGCAGGTGCCTATCCGGCCAGAACCCTTCGACATTGTTCCAGATCCGTTCGTTCCTCCCCAGCGCGTGCGTATTGATGAAGACTCTTGTCTTGGCAGGGATTTCATAACCCAATAGCCGAGTCGAACGAGTCGACTCGTGAGGTATGAGAAAGGGACCAGCCGGATGCATCCAGAGGTTTCATGGATGACGCAGCGGAGGTAGTTGAGGTGCACCCGGTCCAGCTCTTCTTGACCATGCGCTCACAACCCACGACCTAGTCGAGCTCTTCTTGTATCTTCCGCAATGCTCGGGGATGCTTGATCACTTCCGCCATCGCCAACTCGTTCGTTACAAAGGAAGTGTCCGAAGCCGCTGCGATCATGTCCAGCAAAAAAAAAAAAAACGGAATCAGAAAAGATTCTCCTTTCCATTAGCATCCCACATCAGCATACATTTTTTCTCCCATTTTCTTTTTATTATTGATTATTTTGTAATTTAAAAAATATTAATTTCTGGTTTTATAATACACATTTACCTTATATTTAATATAATAAATATATAATTTGTTTACTGTTTATTTAAAAAAATATAATGTAATTAATACCTTACATTATCAATTTAATCTATTATTTAATTTAATACAATATTTTGTAAAAATTAAAATTAGTTTTTAATAATCTTTGGTACATATTTTATTACCTTCCTTTTTATAATAAGAAAATATTATATATATATATATATATATATATATATATATATATATATATATTAAAAAATCATATTCTAATCTATTAACACATAAGTAGTTAATTCTTTTCATGTTGATGTGGTGTGGTGATGTGGCACTATATAAGCGTTCAAAGTTGAAGTGTGGTCTTGGACTGTACGCATGTGTAGTTGACTAGTCAAAGTTGGGCTTTTTTTATATTAAGTTTGATTTTTTTAATATTTGTTAAAAAATGGGTAATTTAGTAAAGTTCCCTATTAACAGAGTCCATCTCACTAGCGTCTTCATCAACATCGTCATTTTAGATCTTCTTCTTCATGTGTTCCTCGTTGATCATACTGTGAGACTCCTCGTCCCTCTTCTCCACTTCTCTCATCTTCCTCTTGCGGTCGTAATTGCCTCCACAAGTGAAGATAATTCCCAAAATAGTATTACCATGAGCTGTTTATGGAAGCATGAAATGTACAAGGGAAGCTTTTACGAATCAATTACGATCTATTTTCTTTTGTCACGGATTGTTCATAATATTAGGAAGAATAGTCTGGAGTTTACGAAATTTTATCCATGTATTATGCTATATATACATTGTAAATCAAAGAGAAGTTCATTTTGAAATAAAGACTTATCTGTTTTATCGTGGTATCAAAGCGGGTTATAGAAGGGAGAACAACTTTGTGATCCGATCAAGATCCATTGCTCAATCATTCTTCCAAGTAATGGATGGAAATTCCATCTTGACCTAAGCAGACTTCTTGTAGTGAGACGTCATCATCTCCAAAAACAAAAATAGAAATAGACCAATGGAAACATCTCTTACAGCGGCTTCACTGTTGATCGGCACACGAAGTGCAGCGGATTCTTGTTGTTCTACCCTTGCTCCATCTCATGGCCCTCCTGCTCTTGTTGTGAAATAGAGGTGGTTTATTACGAAGAAACACCTCCACCATCACTCCCCACTCGAGATTCTCACCTTCAATGGCCTTCTCCTTACTCGTCAGCGTCGACCAATCACTGATTCGAATTCAATCTAATGTTTTAGGTCTTTCTCCTACTACCAACCCTTTTGGCGTCCGATTGTTTGTTTCATTTATAGATGATTGCACTTGAATAACTTGGTTGTAATTGTTGAAATATAAAGATAATGTTTGTTGTGTCTTTTGATCCTTTCATGCAATGGTTCAGACACAATTTTCATCTAAAATTCATATTTTATAATTTGATAATGGAGGTGAATATTTCAATCATGAATTCCAAAATTATTTCCAAACTCACGGTCTTTTACATGAAACTTTTTGTTCCCATACGGTACAACAAAATGGAGTTGTTGAATGGAAGAATAGGTATATCTTAGAAACAGCGTAGACCCTCTTAATCAGAGCAGATATGCCAAGCAGATACTGGGAAGATGTTGTGACCACAATAATTCAATTGTTAAATCAAATATCATCAAAAGTGTTGAATTTTAACACTGAATTACAAATTCTTTCCAACCATGTTTCTCTACCTACCATTTTTGTAATTCCTTCACGAACCTTTGGGTGTCTGGCATTTGTTTATATTCATAAAACTCAACATAGTAAACTTGATCTATCCGCAGTTCGTTGTATTTTCCTAGGGTATGACACACATAAAAAAGTCTATCAATGTTACAACCTTGTCACTAAGCACTCCTATGTTACTATGGATATTACCTTAGTGGTATGAGAGATATTTTTTCCTTCACTGATACTAGCGTCTCATCTTCAAGGGAAAATCCAAAGTGAAGAGCAAATTTGGTGGAAGTCGCCAGGGTTTGAAGATAATTTAATGAATGAATAAATTTTGCCAATAATTAATGAGAAAAAAATTACTGATACTAGCATTTTTCAAAGATTTAAATCTAAGAATAAACCTCCTCATTCCTCTATACCCAAAGACCTAGATCTCATGAAAATATTCCTGAGGTAAGCTCTCCTACTACACCTTCTCTTGTTGATAACTCAAATACTTCTGCTTGATATAATTTATCTTTCAGACACAATCGTGAAAAACCAACAAATCGATATTCACTAGATCTTCGGGAAATGAGTTCATAATACCCGATTGTGCATTATGTGTCTACCCAAAGGTTGTAAGAACCTCTTAAAGCGTTTGTGCATGCATCATCCTCATGTGATATTCCAAGTGGAATATCAGAAGTTTTAACTAATCCAAAGTGGGTCAAGCCATAAAACAAGAAATGAAGACTCTGCAAATAAATAATACATGGACTTTGGTTCTATTGTCGAAAGGAAAGAAAACAGTCAGATGTAGATGGTTCTTCTCCATTACAAAGGCAGACAACTCCATTCAAAGATATAAGGCAAGAGTTGTAGAGAAAGGATATACATAGACATATGAAGTTTTAGGGTTTAGGGTTTTACTGACTTTCTCACCACTAGCAAAATTGAATACCATTCAAGTATTATTGTCCCTTGCAACCAACTTAGATGGTTGTTGTATCATTTTGATGTAAAAAATGTTTTTCTTTATACTGACGTTGAGGAGGAAGTTTACATGGATATCCCACAAAGATATATTGCGTTCTCATAAACTAAGGTTTTATGTAAGTTGCAACGAGCATTATATAGGTTAAAACAATCACCTCGTGCAAGATTTAGATGATCTAGTTTGTCTATGAGAAAATATGGTTTCAAACAAAACAACTTAGATCATATTCTATTTTTTAAACATCAACCGGGAAAAGTAATAACTTTAATAATCTATATAGATAATATGATTATTGCAAGGGATGACATAGAAGAGATCTCTAGAATTCAAGAACAATTGACATATGAATTTGAAATGAAAAATCTAGGAAGACTCAAATGTTTTTTGGGAATTGAAGTAGCAAGATTAAAAAAAAAAAAAATTATCTCAAAGGATATATGTGTGAGATTTGCTAACAAAAGCGGGATTACTAGATTGTAAGTTGGCCGACACTCCATTTGTTTAAAATCATAAACTTGGGGGAGTGAACAGATCATGTGCCGCTAGCAAAGAATGATATGAAAAATTAGTTGGTAAGCTTATCTATTTTTCCCGTACTTGACCAGATATTGCTTATGTAGTAAACATAGTAAATCAATTTATGCATTATCCCAGTGAAGAACATATGGGAGTTGTGATTCGAATTCTTTTCTATCTAAAGTCCTCTCCAGAAAAAAGGTTTGTGTTCTTCAAGAATCATCATCTAAACATTGATGGTTACACAAATGCAGATTGGGCTAGGAATATTGTTGATAGAAAATCCACCTCAGGTTATTTTACCTTCATAAGAGGCAATCTAGTAACATAGAGAACAAAAACCAGAAGGTAATGTCGTTGTCCAATTTCTGAGCCAAGTTTAGAGAAACGACTAAGAATCTTTTGTGAGCTATTGTGGCTTAAAAGACCGATAACCGACATTGGATTTGCTCCTAGTGCCGAAAGGAACTTGCTTTGTGAGAATAAGGCAATTATTGATATATCTCATAACCTAGTCTTACACAATCGAACCAAACACGTTGAAGTAGATAGATATTTCATCAAACAGAATCTTGAAGCGGAGATAATTTGATTTCTGTGTGTTAAATCTAAAGATCAACTAGCATATATACTTATAAAAATTATTTGTAACAAGACCTTCTTCAATTCACTTAACAAGTTGGACATGACAAACATCTATTAGCCGTTAAACAAAAGAAGGAAATGATTCGCTTATAGAAGCATGAATCTTTTGTCATGGATTGTCCCTGATATCACGAAGAACAATCTGTAATTTATAAAACTCTCCTTATAATATACTATATATATGTTATAAATCAAAGAGAAGCATATCAACCCTATTAGCCAAAGGGGTCTACCCATGTTCTGTTAATAAATAAAGTTGTGTCCCTTACAAAAGCAAAGAAAAAGAAACTGAAACTAAAGAGAGGAAAAGAGACATTCTGGCCCTACAAGGAAGGGATTTGTTCCACCTTTGGGACTCCATCTTTTCCTTTTGAATTAAAGAATTTTCTTAGTTAAGAGGAGCGGGATCTTACCAAGCAAACAACAACTAAAAAAATCAAATTTGACTAAAACTTGATTCATCAACCAATAATTGAAGTATTTATTTTCCCCGGAAACGGCTTCAAATGGGTCCACCAGTAAATCCACTTGCCTTTAACGGACAGAACGTGGTCCCGATGACTTTTTTCCCACAAATAATGCCCGAGGGCCCACTGCCACGTAGCATAAACCGTCCGATTTCATTACTCCCAACAACCACGGCCCCCGACTTAACCCGCGTGAGAACCGAGTAATAAAAGCTGCGTGTCATCGAAGTATCGCCACGTGGTGAGTTATCATTGGTTTCATTACATCTTTGGCTTTCCGTTTTCCGTTACCGGTCGAGGTAGGTCCTAAAACGGCGAACCGTACCGTTCAGACGGAACGGTTACTGCTGGAGAATCGTTACCGCTGTTCGTGTCGGCAATGCCGCCTTAAAGATAAAATCCGTCAACGTCTTTAAAGCGAAGTTACAGCCGATTTGCCACCTGGATTTCTGTCCGATGGCCACGTCTGTGAGTGAGAGACGCGGGAAGAACGCAATAGGGGTGTACAATGACAACAATAGCCTTATCTTTTTCAAGAAGTACTTTGGTCGAAAGATGTCGATGATCGATGAGCCCGTGGAACTAACAGCGGAAGATGCTTTTACACGCTAGAATGGGTCCCACCTTATCTTCGATCTGAGGGAGACGAATGAGTGAGTGTTGTGAGCCCAAAATCTTACCTATTTTTGTCATTTCGCCCGTCGCTTCATGACTGTGCCGTCCTCTTCTCTCCAGCTATTCACCTTCGACCCTCCCGTTGCTTCTGATATTTTGTCAGACTGATTTCTTCCTTCGGGGGTTTATTTAATCCGAAGCTCCTACTCGTATTCTTCTGTACTTCTCAACGTCTCTTTTCCTCTCAACGACTACTTTTAACGTTTTCTTAATCCTCCATGGGCGGGGTTTTCTAGTCACTGATCAGTAATCAGAGGGAGGGAGAACCGTAGCAAGAAGAGTGGAGTGCTCTTGTTCAGTTGACTGTGTGGTTTAGAGTGACGACGCCATGGATTTCAGCTCTTTTATCACGTCCCTTGCGACTTCCTTTGTAATATTCATCGTGTTGATGCTCCTGTTTGCATGGCTTTCGAGAAGGCCCGGTAATAAAGTTGTCTACTACCCGAGCAGGATTATCAAAGGCATGGATGCGTGGGATGGCAAGAGGACTAGAAACCCATTTGCGTGGATTGGAGAGGCGCTCAAGGCAAACGAGGGGGATGTTGTTGCCATGGCTGGAGTTGATACCGCCGTGTATTTGCTGTTCTTGGCCTCAGGTATTGTTAATTCGTTTTTGCTGTTTGGGGACCCCAACCAGTAGATGTATGGTGATCCTTCTTTTTGACAGATTCTCATGATAATTTTCATTCCCTCGTTTTTTTTCTCCCATGGATTTGGTATATTTGACGGGACGGTTAGTGATATCTGAAACCGTGTTTGGATTATAGCATTTTTCTGTTTGTTATAATGATTGATACCGGTTGAGAAATTTCTGGGTTTTTTACGGTTCTGTACTTCTGTTTGTTTTCATTTGGCACTAGTTGGTTTTCAGATTGTCTTTTTCTCCAGCTTGAGACATGGGTGAGACGATTATGGAAAGTTTGTACTTCTTATTTCGTGGAGGTATGGAGAATCGGGCTTCCGTAAATATATTCTGTGTTCACCAAAAAGAAGAACTGCGGAAACTTCGGCACGACATAGTACAATAAGTTTTTTTTTTAAAAAAAAAATTAACTTGGGTCTTCCCTGATCTATTTTCTTACCAAAATTAGTTCTGTTTGTTTGCTAGAACTACTCATTTTCCTTTGTAATCAAAAGATTATTTCAGTTCTACTGGTTTTATGATATTATACCTTCAGTTTCTCTCATTTTTTTACCCTTCCCCATGTTCTATTACTGAAGTAAAGTTCAAAGAGAAGATTTTAGCTTTTCTGGTACAATCTTGATTTTTAATGATCCTCGGTAAGACAGATTCCCCCTGGAACCTAGCTTGATGTACATTCTCTCAAGGGTATCATTTCTTTTAGCTACAAATGCAAATGCATCGATTGTCAGTGTCAGTTGTGACTATTCTGCTACTCTGAAAGCCACACCTGAGGAATATCTTGTATTGTTTTAGGCGATTTAGTGAAGCTTTTGGACTGAGGTGTCTCACAATGCGCTAAAAATGCATTTTACCCCTGAAATTTGTGTCCCTTGGAGAGCTCCTATCAGCTATCTGCCTATCACCATGGAACATTCAAATTGTAGCTCGTGTTTTTACTTCTCTTACTAGTCATTGTTTCCTGTATCTGATGAAGGAGTTAGTGTAGTTTATCTTTATTTATAAATTTCTACTTGTTTTGATGCTTCAGCACTGGGGATATTGGTTTTATCTGGCCTTGTGCTACTCCCTCTTCTCCTTCCACTTGCTGCAACAGACATTAATGTAAAACTAGCCAAAACCGAAAAGAACAGCAATGGGACCTTCTCTGAACTTGACAATTTAGCAATGGGAAACATCAGGGTAAGCCATTTGTAGACTTTGATTTCCTTTTCTTCAGGAATCTTTTTATTTGATTTTGGCATTTGCTGATAAAGTGTTTGGGTATTTTCAGAAGAGTAGTCCAAGACTGTGGGGGTTCCTTTTTGCAACATATTGGGTTTCTTTTGTAACATACTACATATTATGGAAAGCCTACAGACATGTTTCTCAGCTGAGGGCTGCTGCCCTAGCAGCCCCCGAGCCAAAACCTGAACAATTCACAGTTTTGGTTAGAGATATTCCTCCTCCTCCTAATGGACAAACCAGAAAAGAACAGGTTGACTCTTATTTTAGATCTCTTCATCCAGATACATTCTACAGATCAATGGTCATCACAGACAACAAAGAGGTAATTCTTCAAAGTTAGCGGCTCTAGATTTCAAGTTAATCATTCCATGTAAGTGACATTACAGAGGAGATTGATTGGTTTGCTGCACCTTGTATTATAACTTCGTCCAAGAATGGATCATAGTCTAAATCAGGTTGACTCAGTGAGTCTGCAAATGTGCAACTTGAAAGAACATAATGTTTTTTTAACTCCATTGCACTAGAACCTCTTTAGCTTGCGTTGTGCATTACCACTGCTCTTTGAATACAGAGGCACTCTTGGAGCTTCAGCTTATATTCTATTAAGTCGTCCATGCGAGTTTTATCCTCGTTTCAAATTTCAAAATTCTTTTTTTTTATGTTTTTGGCACATGTGCCTAATTCATCATATTCATACATCCGAGTCATCCATGTGCAATATGACTAAATAACCTAATTTTTCTACCTTATGCTTATAGCATTATGTTTCTCTGGCCTGTTTGACAGGTAAACAAAATTTGGGAAGAATTGGAAAACTATAGAAAGAAACTTGCACGAGCTGAAGCTGTACTTGAGGTATCCAAAAAAACTTCAAGCAATCCTGAAGGTACAAGACCAACAAACCGTACTGGTTTCCTTGGCCTCATAGGGAAGAAGGTAGATACAATAGGTGACTGCAACAATAAGATCAAAGAACTGATATCCAAACTGGAGGCTGAGCAAAAGAAGACAGTGACAGAAAAACAATCAACTGCGGCTTTAGTCTTCTTCAATGGCAAGCTTGCTGCAATCTCAGCCGGCCAAACACTTCATGCTCAGATGGTTGACACTTGGAGGGTCACAGAAGCACCAGAGCCCCGCCAGTTGCTATGGTTAAATCTACCAATAAACTTTTATCAGAGGCAGACAAGAAGAACTGTTATCTATTTTATTGTCTTTTTGACAGTGGTTTTTTACATGATCCCAATCGGTTTGATCTCTGCCTTTACAACATTGGCGAACCTGAGGAAGCTGCTGCCATTCTTGAAGCCAGTAGTTGACATTGCTGCAATCAAGACAGTATTAGAAGCATTCCTTCCACAGATTGCACTCATCGTGTTTTTAGCGTTGTTGCCTGCTTTCCTCATGTTTCTGTCAAACAAGGAGGGAATCCCTTCTCAAAGCCACGTGGTGAGGGCCACATCAGGGAAATATTTCTATTTTATAATATTTAACGTTTTTATTGGAGTAACAATTGGAGGTACCCTATTTAGTTCTCTAAAGACAGTTCAGAAACATCCCGATCAGCTAATAAGCATGCTAGGTCAAAATTTGCCACCAAATGCAATCTTCTTCCTAACGTTTGTGGCTCTCAAGTAAGTTTTTTATTTTCCTGTTGCCTCTTTCTATATGATATTTGCTTCTTTCCTTTTTTTCATGGTGTCCTAACCGTAAGGAATTTCCTTTCTCCAGGTTCTTTGTTGGATTTGGATTGGAGCTATCCAGGTTGGTTCCTTTAGTTATCTACCACATCAAAAGGAAATACCTTTGTAAAACTGAGGATGAGCTTAGAGCTGCTTGGGCTCCAGGGGATCTTGGGTATGCAACAAGAGTTCCCAATGACATACTGATTCTCACAATTGTGCTCTGCTACTCTGTTATAGCACCTTTAATCTTACCATTTGGTGTGGCCTACTTCGGGCTTGGATGGCTTATTCTTCGCAACCAGGTGACCTCTTATTGAAGGATATTTTCACTTAGAATAAACATTGAAAGAATCGGGTTCATCTATAACACAGTGCAAAAAATTCCTATAATTTTTCGCCCTCGGTGAACTCTAGAATAATGTTGTGTTTCTAACAATCCAGTGCTAAGACATTGGTTTGTACTTTTTTGGGTCTGGTTGGAGGATGGAGAGGAAAGAGAGTGTTCTAAAGGTGTATTATTTGGATATACAAATGGATGGAACAAAGTTTTCTTTTTGATTTTCTTTTTATAACTAACTTTTGATGTTGTTCTTCTTCTTCTGTCGTTCAGGCCTTAAAAGTTTATGTTCCCTCATATGAGAGCTACGGGAGGATGTGGCCTCACATGCATTCGCGGATTTTGGCTGCGTTGTTTCTCTTCCAGCTCACAATGATTGGCTACCTCTTTGTGAAGACATTTTACTACGCACCGATACTTGTATTTCTCCCCATATTGTCTGTGGTCTTTGCTTATGTCTGTAGCAATCGCTTCTATCTCTCTTTCCGTGCAACTCCTCTGGAAGTGGTCTCTCAAAGTGCCAAGGAAATCCCAAATATGGAGGCCATTTTTGCAGCATATGTGCCTCCTTGCTTGAGCTATGACAAGTTTAATGATGCTGATCAGTTTGAAGATGCCCCATCACAGATGCCTTCAAGAACAGGCTCCTTTGCTTGACAATGCTAATTGATGGAAGATCATTTGCAAGAAACTACTTCAGTAGATGTGTACATTCATGTATGTGTTTATATTTTAAACTTCATTTTAGTCTTCCATGTAGAAAGCAATCTGAATTGAGTCCTTTGTTACACTGTTAATTGCTCTGTTAGACTCTCCCTGGGTGTACTACGGTTTGTGCTGTAATATACATGTTGTTTGATTTCTCTATATTAGTTTCATATTCTAATTGGAATTTTCTAATTCTGCAAAATTTTGTCTCAGCATAGCTCAATAATTCATTTAAGGCCCCAAGACAGCGGAATTAGGTTCAAAGGGCATAGAATTTACCAATGCAAATGCTTCCTTCAGCCTCGGCCAAGAAGATCAATAATGCAGACCTAGTGACTAGGCCCTGGTTCTATTTGATACAAACCTCCTCATCGATTTGAAGAAATCCAAACCTTCATTTAATAAACCAGCATGAACACTTGCAGAAAGGACACTTAAGAAGGTGATTGCCGTTGGGTTCAAAACCATCAGTCTGCATTTGCATAAATACCTGGAGGGCTTCTTTGGCAAACCCGTGTTGGGCAAATCCTGTTATCACTGAAGTAAATAAAATGAGATTATACTCACTGATGCTGGTGAAAATTTGATAAGCTTCATGTAGATTCGCACATTTAGCATACCTAAAAATAATTGAGCTCTGAACCGAAAGGTAGGAATCTAAACACATCTTTAGGACATGAACATGAATCTGAAATCCCTGATCCAATACTGCCATCTAGGTTGTGCAAACAGTACACTGCTTATTCTGAAAGAATTTGGCTTTGCACCATCTCTGAGCATCCAAGCAAACCCGTTGAGAGCTTGTTCGTATTTTCCATTACCCTGAAACCCAGAAATAATTGCTGCCAAGCAACATCATCCTTCTGTGGCATCTTTTCAAAACCATAAACAGATTCTTTCATTTTCCTTTTCTTTGAAAATCCCACAGTTATAGAAGTCCATGAAACAGCAACTCTCTTCAGCATCTTAACAAAAAGTTCAAATGCATTTTCAAGCTCATTGCTTTTGAACATACCCACCAATGAGAGAATTCGAAGAAACCAACGCTTCGAATTCCTTCCGTGATTCTATCCATATAATTGTCACAACAAGAATCATTGTCAGAGTAATGGAGTTGACTCCTGCACTGCTTTCTCTTCTGATCATCCTAGACAACAACTGGAAGCCATCATTCCACGTTTCAATCCTCAAATACCCGCCGATCACAGACGTCCAAGAAACTACATTGCGCACTGGCATCCTCTAGAAGATATCTCTAGCATCACTAATCCTTCCTGTCTAGGATGGACCTCCAAGATATCACATCTCTCTCCAACATCCCATGGAAGAAACGGACAACATCTTCAAACCGGCTTCCTCTACAAATACCGAGAAATCAGAGCATTAGAAGCACCTGGGTCTCGGACAGCCACAGGCATTTCAGAGTAAAATTTCTCTGCTTCATCCAACATCCCGACATTGACAAAACCCGTCACTATTACAGTATAAGACTCTGAATTCTTGCTGGGCATGGTACAAAACGAATCAAATACCTCATCAATTCTCAGACTAGGAACATAAGCAGTCATCGGAGCATTCCATGAGGCAATATTTCTTCCGGGTGTTTCATCAAAGATTGCCCGTGTTTCGGACAGTTTGCCGTTCTCAGCATAAGCTGTGAGCAAAGCGGACCAGGAGACGGCGATCTTGGTCGGCATAGAATGGAAAATGGGTTCGGCGGCTTCAAGATTTCCTTTCCTTCCATTTTCTGTGATTCTAAAATTGTACGAAACAATAAGCTCCTTGATATCAGTGTTTTCAAAAACGAAAGTTTTCCGTCGCGATTTTCCGTGTTTTCTATTGGGCAGATGGAATACAGAGGTAGAATTTGGCAAATGTTTGAAACATCCGCTTTCGGAATTTAAATGCTGGAGTTGAAGTGGGGGTTTATGCAGCATAAACCAATCCAAGGAGGGAATTCGGCTGACAAATTTTTCAAACTTCGGAAATTTATTTTGATTACGCCTTCAAGACATACTCATTTAAAGATTTTCAACGATCCTATGTTTTATTCTTACTTTTTGTAACAACAAAGTCATTTGATAATTTTTTTTGGTTAAAATTAAATATATATTTATATTAATTCAAATTATGTCATTAGGATTGTATCGGGTTATTGATGAAACTAATATTAAATCTCACTTCCCATTTAATCAATAATCAAAATTTTATAACAAAAACAATCTTCTATTTTAATTACATCAAACGGCCTTCCAGACGTACTCATTCAAAGATTTTCAATGATCTTATGTTTTATTCTTACTTTTGTAACAACAAAGTCATCAGATAAATTTTTTCGGTTAATATTAAATATATATTTGTATTATTTTTTTATAAAATATATTTGTACTGATTGATATTATGTTATTAGGATGGTATCGGGTTATTGATGAAACTAATATTAAATCTCACATCCCGTTGATCAACAATCAAAATTCTGGATCAAAAAGGATTTTCTCTCACATAATGTAATGACAGCATATATATATAACGTGCAATTCACTTATGTACTTGCTAGATGGGTGAGATCAACAACTGTTTCATGTGTACTGAATTTAGCATTGACGAAACGAGGTAAACTCAGTGTACTAAAGGTAAATAATATTTTTGTAATTTGTATTCTTTATCTATTATTGTTTTGAATTGATTCATGTCAAATATATATTATATTATAGGTAAATATTATTTAGTGGATGTTAGTTATTCAAATCTTCCAAGATTCTTGGCTCCCTATCAAGTCATTTGTTATCATTTGTAAGAATTTTGAGATAGTCCTCCTACAAATGAAAGATAATGGTTCAACCGAAGGCATTCATCCTTAGAGCCTACTATTAAATGTATTTTTTGGGGTTTTAAAAGCTCGTTCTAAGATATTAAAAGATGCTCCTCCATTTACTCTTGATATATAGGTACAAATTGTAATTGTTTGTAGTATATTACATAATTATATACGCATGGAGTATTACATAAATATTTTAAAATGAAGGAAATGATTCAAGTGATGAGTTCGGTGGAGAAGATGAAGAGGGTGATGGTATAGATGATGACAAATATAATAATGATAGTAATGATTTTGCGAACGATGACAACCAAAAAATAAATATTTAGATGGAACGAGCAATACAATCCACACAAGCATCATATTTCATAGATGTGTTAGCGACTCAAACATGGCATAGTTATTGATTACTGTATTTTAATGAATATGAATATTTAGGTTATATCTCACCGATATTAACTTAATGCTTTTATATTAAATATTTAATCATGTTGTACTTGTGTTACTTGATCATGAATCGATGATTTTTATATTTGATACTTAAACATGTTGTTATTTAAACGTTTACTTTTATATTGTGAATTGTGCACCTTTACAAATCTATCAATTCATGATTAAGTATTTTTACAAATAAAATATTTTATCATCACTTTAAAAAATATTAACCTCTATCAAAGTGTTTTTATAATAAAGTATCTGTTTATTTATTTATATAAATTTGATGACTTTTAAAAATATATTTAATTACTAATTTAAGAGTGATAATGAAGATAATGTAAAATTCAGGATTGGATCAAGCATTTGGAAATTATAAATGTAAAAATATTTGTTTAGGTTATTTTTTTGATAATAAAAATGAATATATTTATTTTACTTTGTAATTATTTTATTAATCTAGAGTACACTAAACTCTATCTTATTTTATTAATAAAATACCCTATTTATTTATTTATTTATTTATTATATCGATGACTTTTAATACTATATTAAATGACTAATTTAAGCGTGATAATTAAGACATTGTAAAAGTAAGATTTTGATAAAGTATTTAGACATTATAAAAGTAAACATTTTTTAAAGTATTATATTTTATAATTAATAAATTAATAATTTCATTTTAGATTGTAATTATTATATCGATTTAGACTAAATTAAAATATATCTTATTTTATTAATAAAGTACCTATTTAATTATTTATTATATTCATGACTTTTAATATTACATTAAATTACTAATTTAAGTGTGATAATTTAGATATTTTAAAAGTAAGAATTTGATTAAGTATCTAGATATTATAAAAGTAACCATCTTTGTTTAGGTATATTATTATTTTTATTTAATTAAATTGATATTTAGTTTAAAATTTTGAAATTATTTAACTTATTTTGTTAGTTAAAATGTTAAATAAAACTATTTTAATAAAGTTAAATCTATCAGAGTATTTTATTAATAAACTTATTCACCATTTTTCACTACATTTTTCATTGTGTACACTAACAAAAAAAAATACTTTATACTAGATTTTCCATTGAGCACACTAACATGAAAAAATAATTCATTTTTCATTTCACTTTCATTTAAAAAATGCACTACACCTCCTTTGGGGAAATTGCTAAAATGTCACGAATACTACTCACTAAACTAGAAGAATGGTAAACATGGAGAACCCGACCACCTTGCCCTGATCCAAACTAATTTACGGAGCTTGAGGTCACTAGACCAATCGTGGGGATGGTGAATTTTTTTGGTCTTGCTAGTGCACTCTTAAAGGAAAGTGAAAATAATCCAAAACTTGTTTGGGGGGAGGGGGGGAGGGTTAGATTTCTTCAATTCTAATTCTATTCGGCTTTGATTTCACCATTCGGTTTCGGTTTTCCTTAAATTTCAAAAGGTAAGCCTAAACTCTAATTTTTTTCGATTAATTTAGTGTTGTATTTGATTTAATTTTAATTTATGTGCATAATCTGTATTGATTGTTGCATAATTGTGAGATTTAGGGCGAGGGTTTATGGTATTTATGGTTCACTTTCGTTTTTATAGGGTTTAATTTCGGGACTAGGGTTAGGGTTTAGTGTATCTAGGGTTTGGTTCAAGGTATTTAAGGGTTTATGGATTTTTTAGGGTTTAGTTTTTTTTTTTTGTAGGGTTCTTGGTTTTTGGGTTTAAGGTTTGGGATTTTTATGGTTTTTAAGGTTAGGGTTTAGGGCTTATGATATACTATTACAATTTACTCGTTGTTATGTTTTTTATATTTTTCACATGGTGGGACTAACACTGGAAAATTTTCGCATTACTGGAAACTGTTTCAAATTTTCAGGTTGTTGACTAACGCCCCCTTAGCGGCATACGCCAATTTTTGGAGGAAAGTATAAGAGATTGCCTCTCACCAGCAGGCTGCACTTCGGCTCGTCTCCCGCCTCCTTTCTTTCCTGACCAGAGTTTTCACTTCCCTGGGTAAACCTAAAAAATGGGCATTTTCGAGCCGTTTCGCGCTATTGGTTATATAACTACTGGCGTTCCGTTCTCCGTTCAGAGACTCGGAACTGAAACCTTCGTCACAGTTAGTGTAGGAAAAGCATGGCAGATATATGATGTAAGTGTTTGCTTATTTTTGAGGTTTATGCTATTCAAAATACTTTTTTATTCAGTTCGTGCAATCAGCTTCAATGATAACTGTATCATTCTAGTGTTTTGGTTCATGTAATCCATCCAGTGGATTAGTCTATAGAAGCAAAAATCTCTCATGAATAGATGTCTCAATTTAGGCCGTCTTGGTACGGTTACTGCTGTGTTATGAGCAGTATGGCTTTGTTGAATGGTTCCGGTAACTCGGTTATGATGTGAAGCCTGCCAAATAAAATTTCATATTTTATTTTATGTACTAGGGGGCTCATCGCCATATGCATGCAGTTGCATATTTCTTAAAGTAAAACGCAATACGTAAACTGATAAACTGTTTCTGTTTCTGTTTCTACAGTGTGCCAAGTTGACGCTGGTTCTTGTAGGTGAGCCTTGGATATGATTCATTTAGTACCTGCTGCATTCTGATGGAAATTGATATGACGATTTAATCCTTTAATTTGTGTTTCTCTTTTAAATGCTACTTGGTAGTCTTTCTGCTGTATTCTGACCTTGAGATTTGTTTAAATTTGTTATGAAGGACCTCAATTGTCGAAGAAGATCCGGGCTCTGGCATCTTATCGTGATTACACTTTTGCTGCTTTTGGAAACAATATTGCAGTTTTCAGGCGTTCTCATCAAGTTAGTTGTTGAAATTCTTCTGTAAGCTAGTTAAATATGTGGTTTCCTTTCCTTTCTCCTAATTGAAGAATGATATTATAAGTTGGAAGTCATCATTCAGTAGGCTGGTTAAGTTTCGCATATTGTTAGTACCCAGCTGACATCCTTTCATGGGCTTCTATGTGTTTCCCCCATGTACAAGTTTGCTCTCAGTTGCATCCTATACTCTTTTTCCTTCTCTTATTGTATATGTTTTTCTACCAATAAAAAAAATGAAGTCAAAATTTACAAAAGAAAGCAGATCAAGCTGCTCGATGAAAGGCTGCAAGTTAAAGACTGTTTAGAATGTAGAAAATGAGAAGAACTTTAAAGCAGTTAGAGAATTGAATTTCAACTAGCTAGTCACCGTCAAAGATTATGAGATACTGAGACAATATCAAATTTTGTTTCCTACTATGTTTTCTGTGTTTCTTTTTCTTTTTTGATTTGGAATAATATTTTACCGGAAGTAAAAAACAGTTACCGGCCTTATTTTAGTCCTTTTGATTGGTTCAAGCTGTTGGCTACTACTGAGATAGGCCAAATGGGAATGAGGTGTCATGCTGTGCTGTACTTCCATGCAAAATTATTAAGAATGTGGATGTCATTGGGTGTGGGCGAGAATACAATAAAATATTTTATATTTTCAACTTAATGGGATTTTTACGTCTTCATTCTTATTGAATGGAAAAAAATCCTACATTGAGAAGATTTAAAAAAAAAATCATTAGGTTATAAAGTTGAGCAATCGGCCTTCTAAGTGGCTAGTCATTTTGGGATGGAACTTTGTTTAAGCCAACAGTGGTATCATATCAGGTTGAGTGTTTAGGTCAAGGCCCAGTGTGTGTTCCCCAAGTTATTTGTGTTTCGTGGCTTCATGAGATGAGAGTCATGTTGTTTGTGTTGTACACATGTCGCAAACCCATTATGTGTGTCTGAACGTGAGTAGTGGTGTAGAAAAAAGTCCTACATTGAGTGTTAAAGAAAATGATTGGGTTATAAGATTAACAATAGGCCTTCTAAGTGGCTACTCATTTTGGAAACATAATGGGTTTGCGACATGTGTACAACACAAACAACATGACTCTCATCTCATGGAGCCACGAAACACAAATAACTTGGGGAACACACACTAGGCCTTGACCTAAACACTCAACCTGATATGATACCACTGTTGGCTTAAACAAAGTTCCATCCCAAAATGACTAGCCACTTAGAAGGCCGATTGCTCAACTTTATAACCTAATGATTTTTTTTTTAAATCTTCTCAATGCAGGATTTTTTTCCATTCAATAAGAATGAAGACGTAAAAATCCTATTAAGTTGGGTCCAAGGCCCATCCCAAAATGACTAGCCACCTTAGGAAGTAACCCACTTCAACATGGGTTAAGTGCAAGTAACCTTATGTAGGCTTCTATTCAAAATTATCCACGAGTCAGAAAGAAGACCCACATTAGATGGGAACATTAGAATAGTCCCATATTGATCCATGATTAGAAAGATCCTGTGCTTATTACATGGGAGAAGGCCTCCTAACTTCTGCGAGTCATTTTTTTTATGGTCTTGGACCCAACTTTAACACCATACTTCAATACACCATCTCAAACTTAAATTTCCAGTTGCCACCAATATCCTAAATCATGTTGTTCTTGGAGGTTTATGTACATATAAGACAATTGTCTATGGAAGAAACATAAAGGGTGATGATTTCCCTTTGTTCATTTTTGTTCTCCCTAATATAATCCTCACCATTTAAACAAAATAGTGTGATGATTTCTCGAGGTTGAACTTGCTCATGAACAAAATGATAGACATCTCAGAGGATTATATACAGTATTCCACAGAATTAAGCATCTGCTGGATGATATGAGCATCATCAATTTTCCATCTATTTTCTTGTCTTTGTTGTTTTTCTTTTGAGATTTGATGTGATTTTATAGGACATGTATAAAAGAAGGGTATTTTCATTATCTTATGTGAAAAAAATGAAAAATAGTTTTAAGAGAACTTGTGTTACCTTATGTGAAACATAGAGGCAGGTTATTTTTTTGTTATTTTATATGGTATGCATGGAAAAAAAAGGGTTCAAATATTTACTATTTTATACAATTAGAATGAAAAAGACAGTCATTTCTTTAGTTTATATGATTAGATAAATAAGTCATAACAGCATGTTATTTTAATTTTGTGAATAAATAACCAGAAAACAGAGGTTTTCCTAAGAGAGAGAGGATAAAGTATTAGAGAAGGCAGGTGAACAATTTTAAATTTTCCCCCATTTTGAGAAAATTCAATTTTCCTTGGAGATCAGAAATAGAATAACAGAGCAATGAGAAAGGAATGCTACAGAAATTCCCGCTGAATAGTGTATTTCATTTATACAGACTCTAGAATTATTATTTGATAGGAATTGAAATTCTTAGACCAGACCAAATTCGAGTATTTTAACCCTTCCTATATCACATATAGGATTGGAATCTGACGACTGGTCTGAGGAGAAGTCACTTTAGATGTTGTCTTAAAAACTACTAAATAAATTACTGACAATTGCTGCAAATTGGGTAAAGAAAATGGGGTGGTGAAAACTTGTTATCAAAGCTGCTATGATTTAATTGTGTACAGAAGAGTGCTGAAAATTAAAATTAATGAGCTTTGGGAAGGAATTATCAAATTCTAATATTAGAGAAGCAACAAAATGATGCTTTTAACGAGCTGAAGTGAATAGTTGATGGACCAGGCTCGAATAAGTGGAGAGAAATCAAAACCGAGAGGAATAAATCAAATGGATTAGACCAAATTATTCTAGCTCTAACAATTTTGAGCTTGACATGAAAAATAGGAAAGACTTCCCAAATTTGTAGTTTTGGATTGCTTAGATATGTTTAGAACGGAAAAAAACTTTTGGACTGGTTGAAAACTTGTTTAAACAAAGACTTATCTCAGTTCAAGAAACTGGAAGGAAGTTCCTTGATTGAACTTTTAAGGAAAAAAAGTCAAGACCGAAATAATTAGACAAAAAATGTTTATTTAGATTGATCAATGAGGCATTGTTACCATGTAAAAAAAACAGTTATTAAAAATCCAACCAAGAAAATGGAAGATGAGAAGACAAGTCCTTAGATGACTAGGATAGGTGTTCTCCTTACTGCTCGTCATTCTTTCTTTTTATTAAAAGGATACTTATGCTTTTAACGTTTTCAAGAAAATTATGCTCTTGTCTGATTAAAAGACTATAGATGGTAAAACTTATGTAAGTTTTTTCAACAAAATCTCCATTAATTAGCATTTAGAAAGAGTACAACTGTGCGTTTGGTCTAGTGGTATTCTCTTTACATCAGGTGCGTCAGGTCGCGAGTTCGAATCCTGCCGCGCCCCTCTAAATAAAAAAAGAAAGAAAGAGTACAACTGTTTTTTTTTTTTTTTTCAGAACAATGATAATTTTGTTTATTAAAAACGCTCAAAAGAGAAAAAGGTACAAGAGAGGGCAACACTAATATGGCTTCTGTTTTGCCTATTGAATGTGGTGGTTTGGTGAAACTGTTATGTTGGTTCTTGACTATGGAATTATCATATGCAGCCGGAATGTGTATATTGAGCTTGTACTATTAACTAAATGGTAAAGGAAGACTGTGTTATTAAATTTTTGTTCTTTAGATTGTTTACTATTGGATAATATTTTGTGCAGGTGGCAACGTGGAGCAAACACAATGAAAAGATTAATTCGCTGCTCTTGTTTGGGGAACATGTTCTGAGCCTTGACGCTAAAGGCAATATGTTTTTATGGGCATTCAAAGGTACTGAGCTGAACCTTGCTCCAGTTGAACATATTCAGCTGGAGCAGAATTTCTCTCCTACTTGCGTGATGCATCCAGATACTTATTTAAATAAAGTAAGTGATTGATCCACGGTTGTAGTTGTTTAGCAAACATGGTTCTTACTGCTTCATTTGCTTGCAAAAATCTTAGAATGACAAATATGCACCACTCAGGTTGTTTTTGGAAGCCAAGAAGGTTCAATGCAGCTTTGGAACATTAGCTCAAAGAAGAAACTTTATGAATTTAAAGGCTGGAGCTCATCTGTTCAGTGCTGTGTGTCCTCTCCTGCCCTAGACGTAGTTGCAGTTGGGTGTTCTGATGGAAAGGTTCATGTTCACAATTTAAAATACGATGAAGAAATAGTTTCATTTACACATGCTACTCGTGGCTCTGTGACAGCTTTGTCCTTTAGAACAGGTAAGCCTTATGATCATATACTGTGTTTTTTCTTAGGGGATGGAGTAGGGGGTGTTGGTCCATATGAAAGTACATCACCCGGGGAAAGAGAGTCAAAGTTCATTCTAAAGTTATCTACTTTCTCCTGAGAATGTGGATTTTTGTTGAAGTGTCTTATTTGAAAGTTACAAATAGGGTGGGGACACTTGAATTTTTATGTCATATCTAAGGTTGAGATTGAGGATGACGGCAAGCTTCCTCGTTTCCCTTAAAAATTATACAGAGGAAAGGGAAATTCTACCTCTTTGGATGGAATTTAATTTTCTCTCAATTTATGGATAATGGGGGAGTCATATTTTATTTAGTTAATGTAAGTTTTGCACTAATTTTATGCTCAATAACACATTCTGTCTAGAGAATCACTTTCTGTCCCAACATTCCCTGTATGCTAACAGTGTCAATGCGAATGGCTGCTTTTATGCAGCAGTTTTACTTATCAATTTTTGAATTCTTCATTCTTCATTTTGTTCAAACTTAACTTTCTGTTCTCTGTGGGTAGATGGGCAGCCTCTCTTAGCATCTGGAGGCTCATCTGGTGTCATAAGCATATGGAATCTTGAGAAGAGGCGGTTGCAATCAGTCATAAAAGAAGCACATGATGGTTCGATTGTATCATTGCATTTTTTTGCCAATGAGCCCGTGCTTATGAGTTCCGCATCCGACAATTCTATAAAAGTAGGTTATTCAAAGGCACTTTATTTGCATTGAACTAAAAATTTTATTGAGATTATGTCTATACTCGTAAGCATTCTAGTTTGGCAAAGTGCTCCGTGATGCTTGCCCCCTATTTTTTATAAATGGGGAAGTTACTTAAAACATGCATATTAATAAACAATTAATTATCAATAGGAAAAGCTAGTATAATTAAGCATTTAACAGAAAAAAGTTAAATTACTTCTCACTAAAAAAGTGAAAACTTGATATTTAAAGAAAAATTTATCTAAGTCTAATCATTAGTCATTGTGTGGATTAGAATGGTCTCCAATGGACTTTACTATATTAAATGAAAAGTCCAAAAATTTGGGCATTAGATAGCTGGTGCTTCCAGGCATCTAAGGTGATAGCAAACTCTTTCAAGAAAATCCTGTTCATTACAGGTTGTAATGTTGGGTCTTCATGGGCGAGAGTAGTACTAGGATGGGTGACCTCCATGGAAGTCCTCGTGTTGCAAATTCTTTCAAAAAAAAATATTGGGTCTTCATTCTTGGTGGTTAGATGAATAGACTGGTGATATCATTTGGGTTACTTCATTTAACTTTGTTCTAACACTTCTGATTGGTTTTTTTTTTTTTTTTGTGATAAAAATGAGAATGAGAATCCATTAAGAGAGCTCCCAGAGGAGGGAAAAGTACACTTCTGTTTTGATATTTAGTGATGCTTGTATTACGATTCTTTGTCTTTAATTACAAGCCAACGTGTCTTTCCAGATGAATTTTTACAAATAGGTTATCTGTTTGGCTGCTTCATTTAGACATACATTCATTATTTTTGAAACAGTGAAAAGATTCATAGAATTTAAAGATGCACTTGTTGATACTCTCCTTTGAAGATATAAACCTGTTTCCCTTTCAAATTTGTGCAGATGTGGATTTTTGACACAAGTGATGGGGATCCTCGTCTTTTACGCTTCCGAAGTGGTCACAGTGCTCCTCCTTCGTGCCTAAGGTGAAGACTGTTGATTGGGCTGTGCCACTCAGGGTTCTGTCCTCTCTTATACAAATGCTCTTTATGCAATCCTCTAGAGACCATTGTTACTTAGTTTTTTATGCTTTAGGGTTCATTGATAGTAGTCTTTCCTTGTGACATCTTCTCTGGTATTCTTTTGGTTATTGTGTGATTCCTTTTTACATTTTCCAGTTAAAAGTTAGGAACAGAGAAAATTAAGGGTACATATCTTACCATGCCTTGTTTTGGTTACTAAAATTTTGATAATTTCATTCAGATTCTATGGTAATGGAAGGCACATTTTATCTGCTGGACAAGATCGTGCATTTCGTCTTTTCTCTGTCATTCAGGTTTGTTTGCACAAGGCCACTGATAAGAATTACTTGAGTTTCATTTTACAATATACAGCATCGGTACAAAGACAAACATATACATATCTAATATAGGTATATACAACGGTAAAGTCTGTGTTATTATGGGAAAGAGGATAAATTTTCTTTTGTGTAAAAGGACCACTGCCTCTTTTAATATAAGTTGCCTATAATTAGAAGCTCCTGCCGTTCTGTAAAAAAGAAACTTTAATATGAACAGATAATGCATACAAAATCATCACGCATTACCATCATGTTGAATTAAATGAAAGAGGTTTGTTTGGTCATTTTATATTTATTAGATTGTTTGTTTTGGTGTATGTGTCGTATGGTTCAAGTTTTATTTGATTTTGAGTTGTAATTAGGTAGTTATGGTGAGTTGGGTATTGAGGGCATTTATGTACTTTTGACTCATTATGACTTAAGTGAGGGTTAAGAAGAAGTGTTGACTTTCAGAGCTCTCAACGAATGCTGAAGCTGCACACTCTAATTCTCTTTCTCTCTCTCTCGTGCTCTCCTTTCTCTCTCGTCTTTTTTCTATTTCTTCTCTATTTTCCTTTTTTGCATGGTATAAGAGCTCTAAGATCCAGTTGTAGAGAGTTTGCAGTAACCTTTCTCCTTTTGCAAATACTCCAAAAAAGGGGATTTTCAGAATTCTCTGCTGATTGAAATTTGAGGTTAGATTTTTCCTTCTTCTTTTGTCTTGTATTGCCAATTGAGCAGTTTTACGAGTTATTTATGCCCCTAGAGGGTTGTATGTTGGGTTTTTTCCCAAACCTTGATCTGCATAGGCCCCCAGACTTGCGCTTGTTCGCCTGCATCATCCCTGAGTTTACTAATGTCATCTATGTTGTTGATGATTTTTGCAATTTTGAATTGAATTACTACTGTTAAGAGGGTGCCTGAGTAGTAGTGGTTTGGTTTGAAGTTTGGGTGCTCTAATCGTATCCATTGTGGGCTCTGTTTTATTTTCATAGGCTATTTACTATTTTTTGGGTGTTGGTTGGTGTTTTAGCTTGCTTTAGATTGATTGATGTGTGGATTTAAAAGTTTTTTGTGGTAAATTATGGCCAAGTTGGGTGAAGTTATTACTCCTACAAAGAGTGAAAATTCTTAAGATAAGGATACTATTATGGTTAGAACTGACAAGTTGAATGGATAAACTTATGTAAGTTGGACTAAATCTGTCCAAGTGTATCTTAAAGACAAGAAAAATCAAGTATCTGAGGGATGACCCTCCCACTCCTATTACTGATGATTGGGAAGCTAAAGATAACCGAGTTATTATATGACTTATAAACAAGTATTAAATTCTGATTATGAAATCAAGTTATGAATTGTGAGACAAGAAAGGAAATATTGGATTTCTTTTGAGAATATATATGATTAGGAAAGTAATTTGTCATAGGTTTTTGAACTCTATGTGAAGTTCTTTAGTCTTAAAAGATGGTATAGAATTGTGATTGATTGTTTTAGTGAATTGCAAAGTATATTATATGAGATTAGCATATACCATTCTTTTATAATAGATGACAACTAGCTTCTAAAGCAATTTGGGAAAAATCATGTGGCCAAGTTTCTTGATCTGTCAGGTACTAAGTATGATGCAATTAGGACCTAATTACTTACTGTTGATGATGTTCCTTCATTGAGGAAGGCTTTTAACAGAATAGTTTTAGTTGAGACAGCTGTGGCTCCATAAGGCGGCAAGAAAAGTAAGGGGGCAGAAGCTACTGCCCCTAATTTACACTGAGTTGTTTACACCCCGTGGATTGGAGGAGGTAGTAGGGAACGGGGTTGAGATACTTCTAGTTGTCGTGATGGTAGAAGTGATATGAGTGTCCATTGTAGGTGCATTAAGCACTTCTCAAATAAGTGCTAGGACAAGTTTTGAAAAAACTACGTGAGCCAATTCTTGTGTTTTTAGAAGGTGACAAGACTTCAATGAGACATGTAGTAGGTAATCTTGGTGGCCTAGATGAACTTCACAAATTGGCTCAAATGGTGGCATAGTTGACCTGTCCACCACATCCATGAAGCTCAGTGATTTGATGTTGACACTACAACTACAACCACCATGGCTAGTTTAGGTATGTTTTTCTTGCATTTCCTGCCACATTATGGGTGATCGAGTTTGGTGCATCTTTGCACATGTCAAGTATGTCTTCCATATTTACTTTCCCTCTTTAAATATGTCACCCTTGTTGATGGCTCCTCCTTACCTATTAGTGGAGTGGGCAAAGTTCAACTTTAGGGTCTATTTTGTTTGTCCAGTTAACTTGTTGTCTTTCAGTCAGATTACAAAATCTTTGAATTGTTTGGTAACCTTCTTTCCTACTCGTTGTTCAAGACCTCTAGACGAGGAGGACTATTGGTTTAGAGCTTGAGAGTGAGGGTTTTTACGTCTTGGAAGGCTCACCGATGCAGTATTTCCATTGTTACTTTCAACTTTTTTCAGTGTGAATCCGGTTAGCCTGGGAAGTACCATCGGACTATCTCCTTTCAATCAAAGTCATTGTCTAGTTTGTTTGAAGTATTTCATTTAGATGTATGGGGTCCTTGCGGGTACCTAGGGTCTTTGGTTATCAATATTTTGTTTCCTTTATTGATAGCATTAGTAGATCTAGATTGGTGTACTTCTATTGGAGAAATTTGAAGTATTTGATGTGTTTCTCAATTTTAAGAGTGAAATAAACAATCATTTTGGTGAATCTCTTTGTGTATTTCGTTTTGATTATGGGCTTGAGTTTATGAGCCACAATTTTGATTCCTTTTGTCATGCTAATGGTATTATTCATTAGTCTTCTTGTGTATATTCCCCACAACAAAATTGGGTAACAGAAAGGAAGAACTGAGACTTGCTGAGGTTGCACAAACCATTTTATTTTAAATGCAGTTTTCAAAATTTTTGTGGGGTGATGCAATCCTTATTGCTTGTTTTCTCATCAAAAGGATTCTCTTCTGTATTTTAAACCCAACTGTGAATTGCTTCTTCTTTCTCCTCATGATATTAGGTTTGTTTGCTTTATGTATATTTTTGGCTCGTCAATAACAAGTTCTCTCCTAGATCATTTTAGTGTAGTTTCCTTGGTTATTCTCGTACTTAAAAAGGGTAGTTTAATGTCCTTTCATCGAAAAAACTTTAAGTGTTTGCTGATGTCACATTCTTTGAAAATGTTCTTTATTTTTCAAAGTCTCGTGAATCTACTATTTCTACACCACTTGATGTTTATGTTGTCGCTCCTATTCTAGTGGAGGATGTTCTTAGTCCCACACCTAGTACTGACTAGCTAATGCGATTGCAAGTTTACCAATGAAAGAAACCTCCCAAGACGCCATCAAAGGCTCCCTCTTCTCTATCCTTGCCAATTTCCTCCTTGTGGTGGCTCCTAAGGTAAGTGATTTGGATTTTCCTATTGCTTTTCACAAGGGTGTTCATGCTTGTACTCGTCATCCCATATCCAAATTTGTGTCCTTTTTTTGACTCATTGTCTCATTCGTCTAAAATGTTTGCCTTGTCTTTGTTCTCTTATACTATTCTTTCGTCATTATAGGATGTTTTTATTATCTTTTCAATGGAAGCATGCCATGGATGTAGAGATGGAGACATTGCTTGATAGGGGTACTTGGACATTGTGTGATCTACCTCTAGGTGTTGCCATTGTGGGATGTCGCTAGGTCTATATTGTGAGATACAAGGCTTAGGAGTCCATAGAGAGATTGCCAAACTTATAGCTAAGGGGTTCACCTAAACATATGGTGTGGATGTATTTGAAACTTTTTTGCCTATGACTTGGTTGATATTTGTTTGCAATTTGATTTTTGTGGTTGTTACTAGACATAAAAAAACCTTCTTATGTGGTGTTGACAAGGAGGTATACATGGAGATACTTTCTGGGTATAATGCTCTGGGGGAGACTGAAAATATGTAGGTTGAACTTGGCCACTTATGGCCTCAAACAAAGCCCCAAAGTATGGTTTTAAGTTCAGGAAAGTTATTAGTTTTCGGGCTTTACTAGAAGCCATCATGGTCACTCATTATTTGTTTTGAAGAGGTCTTCTACAATTATAGTGCCAATTATATACATGGATAACATAGAGTTGTCAGGAAGCCATGCAGAAGGTATGGAAGAGGTCTTAAGTACATCTTGCAAAACATTTTTAAATCAAGGTATTATATCCCCTCAAGTAATTTTTTAGGATTGAGGTAGCAAAAAGTAAGGGAAAAATTGCTTTGACACAAAGGAAGTATGTTACATATATGCTACAAGAGTATGCTTTGTTGAGAGCAAAGCTTGTCAAGACACCCATAGAAGTGAACCATAATCTTCATGAAGATGATAGACTTTACACAAAGATACAACTATATATAGATGGTTTGTAGGCAAACTAATTTATGTTACAATTACACTGCTTAACATCTTGTTTGTTGTAAGTGTAGTCAGTCAATTCATGGAGTATTCAAGAATGATTCATCTAAAGGTTGAACATAAAATATTGAGATGTTTGAAGGAAACACCAAGGTAAAGTTTATTGTTTGAGCCACATGGTTATTTGCAGATTGAAGGATACTTTGATGCTGACTATATAGGGTCCAAGTTAGACTGAAAGTCTACCATTGCGTATTGTGTATTTGTTGGAGCGAATTTGGTTAATTGGAAGAGCAAGAAATAAAATGTTATGGCTCGTTTTAGTGCAAAAGTAGAATACTGGGTAATAGTTGTTCGATCAGTTTTGCAAGAGTAAAGTCTCCCAACCAAGGGTGTGATGGTGATGCATTATGGCTATCAAGCTGCCATTTTCGTTGTTATTAATTTGATATTTCGTGAATGAACTGAACATGTTGAGTAGACTGCCATTTCAGTCGTGATGTTGTAATAAGTCGTAGTCACTCCATATGTTAAATCTACAGATCAACTTGGTGATGTGTTTACTAAGGCCTTAGGAAAAAAAAGTTAATTTTGGGAGCTTCTAGATATATACTCTCCAGCTTTGGGGCGAGGGGAAGGTAGTTTGGTCATTTCACATTTATCAGACTGCCCCTCTATGTTAGGAGTAAGTTTGTCATGGTGCATGTATCGTAATGGTTCAAGTTCTATTTGATTCTGAGTTGCAATTAGGGAGTTATGGTGAGTTGGGTATAAAGGGGCATTTATATATTTTTGACTCATCATGAGTGAGGTTTAATAGGAAGAGGGGATGAACTCCAGACCTTTAAATGAGTGCTGAAGCTGCGCCCTCTGATTCTCTTTCTCATGCTTTGGTTTCTCTCTTTTTCTTTCTATTTTTTCTCATTTTCCCACTTTTGCACATAACATGCTGTAAGTAATGAAGATTGTTTATCGTGAATGGACAGGATCAACAAAGTAGAGAACTCTCTCAACGTCATGTTACAAAAAGAGCAAAGAAACGTAAAGTGAAGGTATGAAAGGGAGGAAAGTTGATGTTCATGTGACCAGGTTTTTTAGTTGTTAAACAATTACTACTTAGCTTTCCTCTTTCTTGTGCGAGTGAATGAGTAATTTTTCTGCACCCATTTTTTTTAATTTTTTATTGTTTTTGTTTGTTTCTTTGCAGGAAGAAGAAATAAAATTGAAGCCTGTTATTGCTTTTGATTGTGGTAAGGTCTTTGATATATTAACTAGTTCGTTTAACTCTGTTGTTTGGCTAGCCAAATGTGAAAAATCATGAAATATTAGCTTCTGATAGTTCCCACCAATGTGCTAAAAATTGATTTATTTATTTTTCGCTAGTTTGATAAATTAACAAGGCATAAAATTTTCCCTTTCCAGTTAATTGTGGCTCTTGTACTTTCCCTCTCTTAATAAAATCTCTCTTGCCATTCAAAAAAATGTCCTCTTTAGAATGTTGTTTGATTGAATAAGTTGGTTCATTCAATTGATAAAAAAGAATTGGCTTGTTTGATGAACTAGTTGTTAAATATCATCTCGAGCAAGGAATTGTCTTAGAAGATGCTCTTGTTGATAAAAAAGAATGAGACCTGAGGATTAGTTTGGGAGAACAGTTTAATTATGCTGTGGCTTGTTGCTGATATGGAAAGTCATACAACAGTTTTCTGTTCCATGAAACTGTTGAGTATGGGATGGTGTTCTTGAGACACTTGCTCATGAAAGAATAAGTCAAGAATTTTGCTGGAACCTCAATTTCATACTGAATCTATGAAGGCTTCTGCCCTCTAGCAATTGGGTAACCTCTACGTCAAGTGAAACTTTACTGACTCCCTGGTTTGGGCTGTTGAGTCTGATGACGAATTTAAGGTTTCCTCCTGCTTCCAGCTCCTCTCTCAACATCAGACCTCAAGCTCCAATATTACTCCTCTAAAGCAAGATTTTTCATCTTCTGTGGTCTGAAATGAAGGATCCTGACCTGTGATAACCGTCTCAAGAGGAACAAATATGGCCAACTCTAGTTGCAAGCTTTGTGGTGCCCAGGGGAGATCAATATCATCTTCTGCTGCAATGTGCGGCTTCCAATGAGATCTGGAGCTTCTTCCTCAACCCTTTTAGCAAGTTTCTGTCTTCCTACCTCCTTCTCCAGTTTGCTAGACTAGCTACTTGAAATCCCCCTTCTGAAGCTCAGGTCCTTCTGCTCAATGTTGTCTCAGCCTACGTCCTTTGGTTGTTTTGGCCTGGAAAGAAATAAGAGAGTATTCCAAAATCGAGCCTCCCCTTTACCTTCCCTTTCGTAGCTCATCTTTTCCAGCTCCATTTCTTGGCTATGTTTTTAAAGGAATATTGTCAATTCGAAGGAGGCTATATTCGACAACATTGGGAGGATGTAGGTCATCTCTCTATCCCTCTATCCCTAAGAAGATCTCCCTTCAACAATGGACCCCTCCGACTCATAATTGCCTAAAGCTCATATAAAAATCACGATTTGGGTGGAGGAAGAGGAGAAATTGAGAGAAAAAGGAGAAGTGAGAAGAACTTTCTGAAAACCCTGAATGGCTTCATTGGGTATTGTGCATGAATTCCGAGACTCCTTAAATAAGTTTTTTGAGTTAAAAATTACAAAAATGCCCTTATACACTAAATAAACCTTAATCTCCTTATATCTCCATAACTAATCCTATGTACATGAAAATTTAACCATTGATATAATTTAGCATGTTGAATAAAATTACATAAAGAGAATTAACCATTGATGTGGTAAAATGACCAAAATACTCCTGGGATGTATTTTCTAACACTCCCCCTCAAATTGGAGCGTATATATCTAGGAGTTCGAACTTGTTGCAGAATGATATAAACTCTTGCTTACCGAGAGCCTTGGTAAAGACATCTCCCAATTGATCTCTAGACTGAACAAACGGAGTTACTACCTCCGTTTTCATCACCGCATCTCAAATGAAGTGGCAATCCACTTCTATATGTTTAGTCCTCTGATGGAACATTGGGTTACTTGCAATAAAAATCTTAGCTTGATTATCACAAAACATTTTCATTGGCTCATCTTGGTTGAAACCCAACTCTCGTGAGACTGACCTAACTTGCATCAACTCGCTCACTGTGTGAGCCATCATCCTGTATTCAACTTCTCCAGTAGATCGGACTATAACATTCTGCTTTTTGCTTCTCCAATAGACCAAATTTCCTCCTAGGAAGACGCAATATCCGGAGGTTTGAGTTTCTGTCCAGTTTGGATAGTCCACATCAGAGAAAACCTCTTTCTTGATATGATTGTTAGGTCTAAAGAAAAGACCTTTTCTTGGTGCTCCTTTCAAATACCTCAAAATTCTTTGTGTAATTTCTAAGTGTACTTTTCAAGGACGTTCCATAAACTGCCTCACTACACATTAAGAAATGTCAAGTCTAGTAACTGTTGAGTAAATTAACTTTCCCAGTAACCTCTGAGACTGTGTTCTATCATTTAATTCATCACTTTGTGTTTATAATGGTGTAGACGGCAAAAGAACCTACATAGGGATTTTTCCTTCTAACACAGATGAAGACATTCTATTACCAAGAAACATGCTGTAAGAACAACATCACCCCAATAAGACGGGCCTGTTCAGGCTTTCCAAACTTGACCCAACATCTATCAGATCTTTACCTCTAGAGGAATCTGTAGGGGCTGATGTAGTGTTGGAAGTATTAAGAGCAGTGGCTTCCATTATCTTACCTCCTTTACCAATTCTAGGTGTAATAGTTTTCTCAACACTCATAATTCAATTAAAAGTGGTAGAGAGAGTAGGAATTTCGTCTAAAGCTAACACCTGGGCTTAATTAGCATCAAATTCAGCACCTAAACTATCCATTTTTTTTGCAACAAACAGTTGATTTTGCTGTTTTCTCAACACATTCTCATCCATAGTAAAGGGATGATATACATTGGATATGCCATATGCCAAGGAAGGCACTATAATATTCTATAGCAGTTCGATTTCTTTTTTTCAACCCAAAAAAGTCTGTATACAACTCGTAAACTCGAGATAGATTGATCTCCAGTGTATATAAAGATTCTAGAGACAACCATATACCCTTTGCTGTCTCATAATTTATCACTTGATTTCTAAGAATAGAATCAATACTATTGACAATCCAGATCATAACCGGACTGTCCTCTACCTCCCAATCATCATCTGGAGGCACTAGTGTTTTGGACCAAAATGTTCAACTTCGATGGGAGCTCACTTGGCAACCCAGGTCCTGCAGGTTTTGGATGAACTTTTTTTTCCCACACTGGCAACATCCCCATTTCCTTCCTTTGACTTTTAGTCATGGTTGATTCTACATTTGTTGCACTATCTGCCCTCCGTCATGGTCTGTGGGTATGTCTCATTGAAGGTATGCCTTCATTGAGGGAGAGTTGAAGAAAGTCAACAACTGGTGCAGCGGCAAGAAAGCCCTTCCATGGCAGCTGCGTCACCTTTTTTATGAGATTTTGGACCTTGCAGATGATTTTGTAGTTTGCTGGAATCAATGTTTCTGATCAGCTAATTCGTCAGCTGATGCCGTAGCTAAGGAGGGGGTTTCTTGTCAACCACCCATTGTAAGGGATCCCCACTCGACCCCTCTTCTAGCTGTTTAGCCTCACGGGCTTGCTATAAAATTGTGCTATTTTATTATTTTTTAAAAGAATTAAGTCAAGAATTCATGGCTTGTATGAGCATAATGGTCAGTTTTCAGCTAGGTCACAGAAGTTTAAAGAGTGCTCTTGCTCTCTTAAAAGGGAATATGAGAAGAATTGGTTGTGTATTTACCTGGAAGTTTAGATGTAAATGCAATGAAAAAACAAGAAGATGATTTGAGTACAGCTTGTGGAGTTGCTTAAACAAGATGGTTTACCTGTAAATTTTGCTTGTGGAGTTGGATACAACTTACTAAGCACCTCCTTTCTATCCGCACGCCTTTTAATGTTTTACTGGCATGTAATCTCCACTGTCTCACGTATTTTCAGAGAAGATATTTGTTCTTTCTTGCTTTAAGTGATAGTCTTTCACCGATGGCCTTATTTCTTTTTCTCTGATTTCGGGTGGATAAAAAAAGCTGGAATCCGTGAGCGTGATTGGTGCAATGTGGTTACTTGCCATATGGATACACCGCGAGCTTACGTATGGAGGCTTCAGAATTTTGTCATTGGTGAGCATATTCTCAAACCATGTCCAGACAATCCAACACCTGTTAAGGTACTGTTTTTGATGATCATGGGTTGACTCCAGTGATGTTTAAATCTTTCGTTCACTTCCTAGTTATTGATAAAAGCAGCATTGTTAAAAAATGCTTCTTTGTGATATCTGTAGTTTGAATCCTTGTCTTATTTGTCCTTTGCAGTCCTGTGCAATCAGTGCCTGCGGCAATTTTGTTGTACTGGGGACAGAGGGTGGTTGGATTGAAAAGTTTAATCTTCAATCTGGAATAAGTCGAGGCAGCTATATCGACATAGCTGAAACAAGAAGTTATGCCCATGATGGGCAAGTCATTGGTGTTGCTTGTGATGCCACAAATTCTCTAATGATAAGTGGAGGACATGTCGGTGATATAAAGGTTTAGGATATGTGCTTCTTTATCTCTATATATCCCTTTGTACAAGCTATGTTGTGGTTTTGCTCTGTTGGTTGACAATATTTGGCACAAGTTTTTTTTCTTATTGTTTTCAGCTTATAGGTATGAATCTAGTTATCTCTTTGCAGCATTTAATTTTGAGTTTTACTTTTGATATAAGGTGCATTATTTTGAAAATCTTATTTATTTTTTTTCAACGTTTTGAAGTCTTTTTTTTTAAATTTTTTAATAAAAACTTTGGACCTTTTAATTCTATTCATGTTGAATCAAATGGTTTGGTTTTTGTCTTTCTACAGGTGTGGGATTTCAAGGGACGGGAATTGAAATCTAAGTGGGAAGTTGGTTGTTCTGTGGTTAAACTTGTCTACCACCGAACCAATGGTAAAACTATTTTCAAATACTGTTCCCACATATCACTGTCTTCAATGGAAAACATCTGGTGACGTAATATATTTTTTCAGGTCTTCTAGCAGTTGTAGCAGATGATATGGTTCTTCGTGTGTATGATGTTTTATCTCTTCGGTTAGTTCGTAGGTTTGAGGGTCACTCAGATCGCATCACTGACTTGTGCTTCAGTGAGGATGGGAAATGGCTTCTGTCTTCTAGCATGGATAGGACTCTTAGAATTTGGGATGTTATTTTAGCAAGACAGATTGATGCATTACAAGTAGATGTTGCTATCACAGCTTTAACTCTCTCCCCTAACATGGATGTGCTGGCAACTTCACATGTGGATCAAATTGGTGTCTATCTCTGGTAAGTACTACTATTCTAATCATGTTAGTGTCAAACAAATAGAAGCTTGGGCTAACTCATTACATCTTTTCTCTGTCATTTTTGTTCTCTTAAACCGATTACTCTTGAAATTGGGCAGGGTTAATCAGGCGATGTTCTCTGGATCATCCAATGCGGATTTATTTGCCAGTGGCAGGGAAGTTGCAATTGTTCAAATGCCGGCTGTGTCTTCTAAAGAAGGATCTGACCCTGAAGATGCAAAACTGGTGCAACCAACGGGGCAAGAACTAAAATCTAAGGATTCAAGTGCTTCTTTCACTAATCAAATTCCTGATCTTGTGACACTGTCATTGCTGCCAAAGAGCCAGTGGCAAAGTCTTCTGAATCTAGACATTATAAAGGTCCATACCATCAGTTTTAGCATTATCAGCTTCAAGAGGACTGTTTCCAATTGTCTTAAAAAAGATTTAGTAAAACTTTTTGTGCTTATATGGATTTTTTTCTTGTTTTGCATTACTGAACTCCTTTTTTTGTGGAATTCAGGAACGCAACAAGCCAATTGAGCCCCCTAAGAAGCCAGAGAATGCTCCGTTCTTCTTGCCATCTATCCCTTCTTTATCTGGGGATATTCTGTTTAGGCCTAATGATGTTGCTTCTGGCCAGGAGGACAATAGAAGCAATGAATTAGCTGTTGTTAGGAGAAAGACTGATTTGTTGTCTCCATTTCTGCATCTTCTTGAGTCTGCCACAGAGGAGAAACACTGTAAGTCTTGTTTGTAAGTCTGCATGTTGAGCAAGTCAACGAATCTCTTTCATCTCGTCTTTTTAGCTTTTCTGTGTTCAATTTGGCAATCTTTACTTCAACTTCATCAACACGAGGAAAGGAAATTAAATATGAAAAAGTATTAAGACACAGCAGGTCCTAAGTCATCTTGCTTTTTGTGCTAATAGAGAGAAAATAAGAATGTATTCAGTGCTGTAAAACCTGAGCTATCAATCAACCCCAATAAATGGTGACATAATGTTTAAATTAGCCCAAGCTGTTTGAATTGTTGAGCAACTGAACTAGTTCACTGGTTAAACAAAGTTTCAAATCATCTATGCCCCTCTAATAATTCAAAGATTAAAATCCCTACAAATTTAGGTTGTAGACAGATTCATGATTTATAAAAAAAAAAAATTTATGATTTTTCAGGATTATTAGAATCTGAAATATTTTGTTTTTGAAGGACTGTACCAGGCCTTGTAGTCTGGTGTGGAACACTTCAACCTGCTGATCCAGTATAAGTTTTATCTTTCAACTTAGTAGTAATTACTTGTCATCAAGTAAAAGATCAAACTCTTGTACTGGCAACCTTCCTCTTTGAACTTTATAGGTGGATCTTCTGGTTCCAAAGAGAAATCAGCTCTTAATTGAGAGACTAGATCTACTCTCCCTTGACCATGAAGACACAGAAATTAGTTACATTGTTTCTGAAGATTGGCTTGAGGGGTTGATTTGGATACCTTGATTAATCTTTTTATATGCATATCCATTTAACGCAATTCATGTTCCTGTACTCTTCAATGGCAGTTTCAGCATTCACAGACTACATCAATGGTTTGTCCCCTTCAACCCTGGATATGGAACTGCGAATGCTTCAGATTGTGGACGATGAAGTTCTTCAAGAACCTGAAGAGAGACCAGAACTGAAAGCTATAGGATTGCTATTAGATTATTTTATTCATGAGATTTCCTGCCAAAGCAACTTTGAGTTCATTCAGGCAGTGATTAGATTGTTTCTCAAGGTAAAATTTATACAGCTTTAAGTGTTCATCTGATGCAATGTGCAATTGTTTTTAATTAAGCTAAAAAGTAGAACTGCTTTCATTCTCTTTCCATCCAGAGTTTTCAAAATCATTAAGTTCTGAAATATGCCTTCTATGAATTCATGGTTTGAGATGAGAATTGAGAACTTTTGCTAGACTTTGATGCTATTATTTTTGAAAAAAAAAACATATTTCATTTTTGAAGGAAGGGCAAAGTTTGTCGTTTTAAATGAACAAGGGGAATTTATGAATGCTGGATTTTATAGATTAGCTATTATGTACGTTTTCTACTCTGGGTAATTCCAGGGCTGTTAGTTAACCTGTATCATTAAGCCTTTTAACTGAAAAGAAAAAAGGGGTGTAGCACTGCTCAGAGAGAGCTGGAGTTAGTTAAACAACTCTATTGTTTGATTATTATTTTCTCTGCCTGTAACTTAAAAAAATCTAGAAGCCTCTTTAACTTTGATCTTACCCTCTTATACCCTGGTAAAAATACCTTATATGCTTGTCTTTCTTCTTCTTTGTGAACAGATACACGGTGAAACTGTTAGACGCCTACCAAGTTTGCAAGATAAAGCAAAGAAGCTGTTAGAAGTCCAAAGCTCGGTGTGGCAGAAAATGGACAAAATGTTTCAGAGTAGTAGATGCATGGTCACATTTCTCAGCAACTCACAATTCTAAGACTGCTTGAGTTCTCGTTCTCGTTCTCAGCAATTAACCAATCTAACTAAGAGTCTGATTGCAGTCGGAACTAGAAGAATTTCAAGCTCGTAAATCACTTAGGTCTTTTTTGGGTCCCAGTCTCCTAGATCAGTATTACTGAGTCAAATGTAGCAGTCATTCCAAACTGAATCAGCTCAGCCGAGTTTTGGGTCATTTGGTTTGATTTTGAGTGAATAGATAGGATCTCAGGATCTCTTTGAGCTATATATCAATATGTAATCTCTTGATTCATTTTTTTCACTATTGTCACTCTTTTTTGTACCATATAAAGGGTCTACTTTTATATTATCCGAGTTAATTCGAGTTTGAAATCTTGTATATTATCCGAGCCATGAGTTTCAATGGGCTTCATCGGATACTTTAACTTGGGGTTTGATTTTAAAAATGAATTTCAATGGGCCTTTGGGAGAATAGAAAAGAGGCTCTTCATTGATCGAGTGACTCCTGGGTAGGCGTATAGCTGAAAATGGCATATTGGCCGGTATATTTCCGATTTTGCCCTGACAAACACACTCTATATCGGCCCGATACACGCTGGCACATGGAGAGCGTAAGGACTGATACTAAGGTCCCTATCAAATTTGTATCTCATTAACATGCGCCACTTGATATAAGTGAGTGGGTCCGGTTACAGCGAAAATAAGGTGGGCCCCGGTTTCCGTCCATATCGTCCATGTAAAATACTATTTTTTTCCCGATTTAAGACGGCCACGCCGACTTTTTCATTGACGAAAATACCCCTCTTCCTCATTCTCATCCGTGCCCTACCAATTTCTCACGATTTCACATCGTAATCTGCACTCTTGACAATGCAAAAAGGTCGTCCAAGCAGGGGCAACGTCGTCAATTAAAGTGACTAAGGCAGTGAGTGCACGTCCTCCTAGATAAACCGGTGCCGCTTTTCCGAAAGGTTTGGAGGTACCCACCGTCTGACACGAGCCGTCCAGAATCCACGGAGGCCCAATAATTTCTGTCGTGCCGGCTGTCCGCGACGGGTTAAAACCAAGACAGTGAAAGAAGATGACAATGGGTTAAAACCATATTAACTCTATATTTCACCTTAAAACTCTTAACTTTTAACTGGAAGATCAAAATTCTTTACTCTAAAAACAAAGATCTCAGCTTACCGATGAGACCAAAGGGAATGGGCGTGTTGGGTCCCGATGAAACCCTAAACCCCAATCTAAAAATCTAGAAAAAAACGATCAGGAATCACAAAAAAAAATTGCAAACAACTTGGACGATTCATGTGTAGGTGGATCACATACATATGAAGCATGGTTAAAGAAGGATTTGTGTAATTGACCTTCAACAGTAAATCTTATAATGATGATGAAAAGTTGATAACATGATTTTCAACACTAATCACTTAAGCATTGGATCAACTGAGGATCAAATAATCCTCCCCTACCACGGAGCAAAGTTCGAAATCATCAAACTCAAGGTAGGCTTTATGTAAGAGCTCCATTCACCGTGAGTTGAACTATCCTAAACCCTGTCTTCATATTGGTAACAAGTATTGTGTCCTCAGCAGCTCTGCCACCTGTGGTTGGTCTACAGGCCGTGATTTCTCTAAACATTACACTAAATAATGAAGAGCCGTTCTGAACATTTGAGTGACACAATGGAGAAGCTCATTCATGAAAGGCTAAATCGTAGATTGGAAGAAGCATAATAACAGTTCAGTTTCGGTCTTGCAACGAACTGATTTAAATGCAAATTGAGCAGCAGAACACAGCATGTGGAGGGCCAAAGACAGGACAGAGCTTTAATGGAACGAGAAGAATCTCAGTCCACACAAAAATGGGTCCCCTAGACTTGAATTCCCCTACAAGATGGAAATAATATAAGGCTCTTACGTAGCATTTTCTCCTCCGTTTGTATTCACATTGAGCAATAAAAAAGAATAGAATGCAGACAAAAATCTAGACTGGTGGCAGCAGCGAGTCTCTTTGTGCTTCAGCACAGAATTTTCACAAACAGGTGGGAGGCACGAATGGCCCACGCACTGCACGTGGGATTTATTTTCCTCTTCTGCTATCCTTTTCTTCTCCCACTTCTTCAAACATAAACGAACACGAGAAGGGGTTCCAATCGCACTGTCATTGCAGCAGCAGCATCAGAAGAAAAAGTCTTCCGATTTGGAGCTCCCAATTGATCGCAGAAATCTAATTGTCCTAATCAGTTATTTGACTTGATAAAGCTACACCCGTCTTGGACTATATTCTAATAGACGACATTAGATGAATAATCAACTAAGGAGCCATTGAATCTCATACCTGTTCATGATGACGAACTTCTTTGACCACAATAGGGTTTGCAGAAAGGTTTTTTGTCGAAGGGGCCATGAATCTGCCCAGAATTAAGTAGAAATGCTCTCGCTTTCTAGGTAGGAAATTTCCTTGCTTGGGTTACTGGGGGTAGGTGCCTCCAGTCAAAGGTCAGCGATTCTCGGGTTGATCTTACGGATTGTGATCGACTCGATTCACCAAGAAAAACCACATTGGCACTAGCTCGGAGAGAAGCGAGCGGTACGCAGCGTCACAATTCACAACATAAAAGAGGAGAAAATGCGAATTTGTGAAATATGATTTTAAAATTATAAATATACAAAAAAAAAAAAAGGATCGGCCCAGCTCGGGTGGGTCCTGGATTTAGCCTTGATGCGACAAGGTTCGACTCAGGAGATCAATCAACTCGGGAAGGGCTATGTGAATTTTGATATATAAATAAAAAGAAAAACATATTACAAAATAAAATTTATTAGATAAAAAGAGATTATTAAATTATGAACAAATTCATCCAAGTAGTAAAACTACCGTGGTCCAAAATTCAGAAGAATTAATCGCATAAATGACAATACTAAATGGTTTTTTTTTTTTTTTGGGCTTCTTCCGGGTGCCCAGAACTCAAAAAGAATGGACCCCATTGCTGGTGGGCCCCAGCAGCGCATCGGCGTGGTCCTGCACAACCTTCCATGCAAAATTGACGTGTCGATCTTCAGTGAGAGTGGCCCCCACGGCGAACCGAATCATGTACACGCCCCCGACCACGGAATGGGTCATGTAAATGCGCCCGGAGGCGTTGATCGCCTCCATCAGCTTTCCGTTCAGCTCGTTGACGGCCTCAAGATCGTCTACAGCCGCCGAGGAAGCCGGCAGGAGGCGGAAGCAAACCATGGCGAACGTCCTGGGGACCACGATCTCGAAGCGCTTGTCCATGGCGATCAGCCCCTCGAAGTGCTTCGCCATCTTGACGTGGGTTCTGAGGAAGTTCCGCAGGTTGGAGACGCCGTAGCTTCTTAGGACCAGCCAGAGCTTCAGAGCTCTGAACCTTCTGCTCAGGGCGATCTGCCAGTCCTTGTAGTCGACGACCTGCCGGGACTCCGTCGCCTTGTTGCGGAGGTATTCTGGATTGGTGGAGAGGGCTTTCACTAGCGAGCTGGGGTCCTTCACCCAGAGGCAGCAGCAGTCCAGGGTGGTGAAGAACCATTTGTGGGCGTTGAGGCTGAAGGAGTCTGCGTTCTCTACTCCGTCGATGAAATGCCGAAACTCCGGGCAAATGCAGGCGCTGCCGGCGTAAGCTGCATCGACGTGAACCCAGATGCCGTACTCCTGCGCCACCTCGCAGAGCGGGGCCAATGGGTCGACTGCTGTGGACGAGGTCGTCCCCACGGTGGCACAGAGGAAGAGCGGTATCAGTCCCATCTCCAAATCGCTCTCGACCGCCGCCCTTAACGACGCCGAAGACATTCCGAAGTTATCGGATTTCTTCGTATTGATGGCTCGGAAATTGGCCGGATTAATCCCTGCGATCTGCGCTGCTTTCTGCAGAGCACAGTGAGTTTGATCAGACCCATAAACAACCAGCCGCCCTATCGCCTCGCGGCCTATCTTGTTCAACACACGATCCCTCGCAGCAGTGAGCGTACAGAGAATCGCCTCGCACGTTGTCCCCTGCAACACCCCACCCCCATTGCCGGAAAACAAGAACGATTTTGGCAGCTTAAGCATTTTCCCCAACCAGTCCATCACGATACTTTCCAGCTCCGTCGCCGCCGGCGAGCTCATCCAGTTAAACCCCACAACATTAAACCCCGTGCTCAGCATCTCCCCCAGGAACCCCGCCGTGCTCCCACTCGAGGGGAAGTAAGCGAAGTAATTCGGACTCTGCCAGTGAGTAATCCCCGGCACAATATGACTCTGGACATCCTGAAGAATGCTCTCGATAGGCTCTGGGTTGTAAGGAGCAGAGTCAGGGAGACGCTTCCGGAGATACCCAGGATCCACCTGGCTCCGAACAGGGTACTTCTCGATATCCCTGTAATAATCCGCCAAAAAATCGATCATCACATGTCCCTGACGCCTGAACTCTTCAGGATCCAGAGGGTTCAGCGGGCACGCCGAGTTGTTCTCGAGCACGTCGGCGTGAAGGCTACCCATCACAGAAGATGGAAGCTCGGTGTTACAGATCTCCTCTCTGAAGTCCTAAAAGAAGACGAAAATACAGAGAAGAAGAACGGGAACAGAGGAGAGATGGATGAGACGGAGGCGGGGGAAATAGCGTTTAAATAAGGAAGACCAGAGAAAGAGAGAGGGAATGCTGAAGGCACGGTTGGTGGGTCCGTGCGCTCGGAGGCTTGACTGGACCGAGAAACTCTGAGAGGGGATGACATGAGGGGTTGCGTTAGCCGCGTCACTTTTATTTGCATTTTTTTTCTTTTAGTCCACGTTTTTTATTGTTTTATTTCCTTTTTCCCCTCGTGGAATCCTGTTTCCGGTTTATAGTTTCTTTTCCGGAAAACTTGATTCCAGCTGTAAAAGGACATAATGAACCATACTTGCACTACCATCAAAATCTATAGCAATAAAAGGGTACTAAAAAAGATAAAATTTAAATGCCTTTCTAATCATAATTAGCATGTAATTGAGCTTAGTACCACCCATGAGGTTGCTCTAGTAATTAGGTTAAGTTAAATCGATCAATCAATCAAAATGAAGGTATTCTACTTCCGACCAATAATGGGGGGAAGAGCAAAAGAAATGGATAAATTTCACTCTAATTATATTCGATTATGTAATTAACTTAGTAAGACAATACCCGTAAGATTATTTAATTAATCAGGTAAAATTAAACTAAGAAAACAAAAAATTGGTCAATCAAAAGAAAATGTTTTATTCACAATATAAGTCACAATATAAGTCACAGTTCTTCATAGTTTGAATTTTTTCGCTCTTCACAATTATATGGTAATAACAAAAGAACTAGAGTCCAAAAGAGAATCACCAGCTCAAAAACATGTTTCTTCTTTTAAAGTGTTGGTGGTCAGTTTGGAAACGGAGGAAGTTTCATGGTAATTAAATTTTATAATAGATTATGTAATCATAGTTAGTCGAATTTTCTCGACATAAACGTTTCTTGATCCAAAAGCAAACTCGATAATTATACATTTTAAAGACATTTTAGTTCTCCTATGTAACTGCCTTGGAATGTGTTAAGTGTATGTGAAAAAGTTTGGATAAATTTCATTGGAGATAATTGATATGAAATTTTAATATTTAAAAAATATTTTAAATAAAATAATATTATAAAAACCTTGATTGAAATAACAAGGATAACAATACAAGTTAGCCATATGGAACCCCTAGGTTTTGGTCAAAACCGGATGGGTCGAATCAATCAATGAACTGGCTGTCCTTGAGGGAGAGGTTTTTTCGTTGGGGTATGGCCCACCCATAGAAGTTTAACCAGACCCCATCACCAACCATGTATAATCCAATATATTAACATTAAAATGAAAATGGTAACCTTTTTTCTTAGTGGCCAACTCCAAACCCGTGGGATGGAAATGAACGTGTGAAAGCGTGTGGGCCCTCCCCGTGTCGCGTGTGAACAAAGTGACTAAAAAATTAAAGGTCAATGTTTACTTTGGAGAAACAAAATTTCAATTTTTTAAGTGGTAAATTTGTACACGTCAGACTTGCCGAACTCGGAATGTCGCAAATGGGTAGGTGAACACGTGTACGAGTATAATTCATTTTCACTGGACCCATCTACGTGGCGACTTTTCGTTCGAGTGATCGGTCGGATCAAAAGTCTGCGTGGGCATCAAAAGTCAAAGCTACCCCGACTGGTCCAACTGGCCCGTGTTACCAGTTCCTGAGATCATCTCCCCACCTACCCACCAACGCAAGCTCGTTTTTTTTCACACAACATTCATCGAACACTTTCAGGAACCAAGACCAAGCACAGATTCGCTTCTACTACTCTCCATTAAACCTCCGTTTCTATTAATACAAAGAACCCAGAAGACTCAGAAAGAGTACTCCACTCTTCATTGTTTTTGCAGATTTGCTCGTCTCTTGGCTGTAAACAGTGCGTCTGCCATGATTGCCGTTAAGCTTCGGAGACTGAAAAGATCATGGGAGATTAAATTAAGACGGTCAGACGGATAAGGACGATTGAGTGGGAAATCAAAAGTCATTTAGGGAATAAATCTAAGTAGGTGGAGTTGAAATCATTGAACACTGAGGAAAGTCTAACGCGTAGTAATGGCTGCCAACCAGCGACCTTGGGGGGATGAAGTCAGTCGAGTGTCTGATTTTTCTCCGTCTTGTACCAAGTCGTGGTAGCTAAGCAGCCGCAGGGAAATGCTAGTGGTGGAAAGTTAGGACACATTTCACCCATGGAGAGCATCCATGTCCCCTCGTCTTCTCACTGCTTGTTACTCGCCCTTCGCTTACTTTTTTCTGCTTCTGCTTTCAATGGTAGGTGAGCAAGAGTTCAGCTTCGTGTCATCAAAACGGTCGCACTGCGTTGTATATAAATTCAAAGAAAGAAACGTAACATTCTGTTTTCTTAAAGAAAATGACTCAGACTCTGAGATTCTGCGTCTCGGGAGTCCAGAGATTTGCTTCAGGTTTGAAGCAGAGGTGTACGGGGAAGAGTGAGAAGAATCCAGATCATGCAGCAATCTGCATGGGGCGCCGCATGCAGCAAAGAGTTAAAATTGCCTTACGTTACGTACATTTGTAGAGGTTAATACTTGAGAAATCGACTCAACTTAGGGTGACAAATCATATTCGTTTAATATAAGATCCAAGTTTAAAGAGTCTAACTTTCATATTTTCACTAAATCCCCACGTAAAAAGGAAAAAAAACTAGAAACAGAATACTTGTTCCACGATTTGTTATCAAAGAAAGACGGTCACCTGATGTAATCACTCTTCTAATCCTTTTTTTTTTAATTCAAAATTAGCAAAAAATGATGAAAATAATGGAGCCCGTGTCGGAACTTAGAAGCTTGAGACTACCAAAGCAGTAACCAGTGTGCTCTGGATCCGCAATAATGACACGTGAAGCACGTGTGACCGTACAATTCTCACGTGATGCACGTGGTCACAACCATCTCCGGCCATCCCAATAACACTCGACAGACTGTTGAACCGGAGGAATCACCAATAACGTCGGAAACGAATTTCCCCGCATTCGGCAGAAAAAAGAAAAATTCCCGGAGCTCCGCGGTAAGGAAATAGAATATCTCCACGTTTTCACGACCTCTCCCTCCCCGGATTCTAGGAATTGTTTTTGCCACTTAGTGGGGCCTACGAATTCTCTTGCAGATATCTTCTTGTGTGTTTTTTGTTTTTTTCAGGGGATCGCTTTTCTGGGAATTCTCAGATAAAGACGATTGAGACGCGACGGAGCGGCCGCAGTGAACTGTTCATATTGCAGCTTTTTTATCCATGGATTCTTTCTCTTTCTTCGCTTTTTCTAATTGTTTAAAGGGGTATCGAACTTTGAACACGTGTTAGCAGCTGCGAAAGTATGATTTTCCATTTGATTCCCAGAGTCACATCCGCGCGCAAAGGCCACAGTTGCCGGCTCTGGTTCAAGTTTCCAGACTGTAAACGACGTACCGTTGAAGAAATTAAAAGAGCAAACACTGCGCTGCCCGCAGAGATACGGCGTTCAGTAGCACTGTGCTGACTGTGCGTTACTGCATTATTGCTGCTCCAGCGCATTTCATAGAGGAAGTTCGATGCGGTGAGGAGCTCGAGTTTCCCAGCATCTGGGGACGGAATAAAGAAGGACAGCGACAGGGCGGCAGCCGGTCCGCCAGCGAAAACTCTCTTTCAGACTCAACCGGTTCAATCGACTTCCGCGGTTTTAATTTAAGTTCAAGGCCCAAAATTGAACACGTAGATTTTTCTGACCACAAGGTGTTACACGCAAATGAGACTTAATCCGATCAAGTAGGCTTGCCTCTAACTCGGGACATCAAAGAGTCAAATATTGAAAAGACACTTTATTACAATTATATCATCATCTAGTGATTATAATTATACAAATTTGATGCAAGGGTTAATTATATTGTCACATCATGATAATAATTATATAAGTTTGTGCTGATAATAATAAAGGACCGAAGAAAACATGCGAAGGGTCTGAGAGGCCTGTTGGCCGCGTCTCAAATGGAAATCTGAACGGTCACCAAATTAAAATGCATCTTTAAGGAGATGGCCCACAGGTCGGTCTCCTTTGCAATAATTTCGGAAATAAATCGATTATTGCACGCGCGTGTTTCAAATTTCTGGGACACCGACTTTGTCCTAATGTATGGGCCTAATTTCCCGTCCCAATGCGGAAACGCAACACAAGTACTGTGGGGTCTTTGGCGGGGCCCCGTCTTACACGTGCCTCGCGTGGTCGAGTGCGTACGTCATTTTGTAACGTCAGATTGATTTACAGCCGTTCGATTACAAATGTTAATATCTCTTGCCGACCTACCTCATGCGGCTACACGGGCTCTGTTGTTCGTGGTCTCACCTACTTTATGCCGATACGGCGGGCCATGCAAGGCTGCTAAATTAATATCTCTCTTTATTTCATCGCCGTCTTGTTGGATCAAAAAATTAGTTTTAATTTATTTCAATACTTTATATCTGAAATAGAAATATTTTTGTAAATAAAAAACAAAAGGAAACGATATTACTTTGATAATTATTTATTATTTTTTTAATGTAAATAAAAGTTATTTTAAAATAAATAAATATTTTATTTGATACGAGATAAATAAAAATTAATGTAAACAGTTATGAATCTCAAAGGATATTTAAAAAAATATGTGAGAATTTTTGCATTAAAATTTGATTTATTAAAATAAACTACTATAAATATATTTGTTAAAAATGATATTGCCAATGTCTCAATTATTGGAAAGTGACACAACTATAATCTTATATAACTCCAAATCGGTTAAGGTTTAGGGTTTAGAGATTGAACTTGTGGCAAGTCAAAAGAGTCTCGGAACAAAATACTCAAATTCTTCCTTATGACATGACTCGATCGGTGCAAAACAATCCAATTTCCCAGAGTTACACTTCAATTTAACTAATTAAAAAATCATAATTTACTTAAACGGATCAACATGGATTTGGGAGGGGGCAGTTAAGTCGAGGGTCACAGACTTACTCCTTCTATTATGAGTAAACCCCCTTCGACTCGCCCATTGGACAACTAACCCTTGTTTTTGAGTACCCGAGTTGAAGAAAAGTGAGTAGTAGATATCTAGTAGATGTTACACATTACACATTAATTATCCAGCGTAATGTGTCACACCTTATACATAACGTGCCAACATTAATTAGATCGTTCTAAACCAATGTAACCCGAAAAGACTAATCGATTAAAGTATGAAAAACCGAGTCTTAACATAGATCACCAATATATTCTAACACATCTCTCTCTACAGTACTAGTTCTGGTTTTTTTTTTTTTACTTAATATCTCATCCCAGATCTTTACAGAGCTTAATTATAAACTAATCACGAACCAGAGACATGAATAATGACAGTTAATAATCTTATCCTCCTACCACATGGTGCCGCAGAAAGAATAGTACAAGCCATTTCACGAGTTCATATTCTTCCATTGAAGAAGAAGCATCTGTCGTCGGCTTCACTCTTTGCCTCTCGTTCCTGCCCCAATACATCCCTAAAAAGTCACACCTCGCCGTGGGCACTACAGCGACCAGAGGCAGAGAAAGGCATGACTCACGTGGGTCCAAAAGTGGAGAAGAAGAAGCCAGTCGAATCGATGCTTCTTCGGAGCCTTCCCTAGTTCTCCCTTTTCTTCCAGAAACACTGAAAGTTAAACCAGCTGTGGATACAGGGAAAGAGACAAGTAATGCATGGGCTGCTTCCGCGGCTCCTGAGCAGATAACGTGCCGCTCGTGGGTTTTCTCCAGCCAAACCGATGGAGCTTTCTTTGTTGTCTGAATTGAATTCATTTCCACTCCCCAGCCAGTTAAAATCTTCATCCGCTACTGCTTTTACAGCCCATAATGGCCCCCACTTGTGCGCTTTTATATTACTTGCGTCTCTTGACCATGTTCTCGTGCTTCTGGACAGAAACGGGCGTGTTCCATTGACCAGATGATCAGTTGATTACTGCTCTGTAAAAAGAAAATAAAAAAATGGAGAAGAAGGCGTTGAGGCATGTATTTTGTGAAGCTAGTTTTTTAATGAGAATGTGGGGAGGGGAAGGGAACGGGGAATGACAACTGGTTGCTTCAGATTGGGGAATACAGTTTTCCCTTTGCTGCTTCAACAAATGCAGAAAGAAGAACTAAATTGACTTCAATCCTTGCTCGGAATCATTCCTCGAGAAATTTCAGTTTCAGTCGTCACTTTACAATTTTTATGAAGTCATGCTCGTGAAATGGTCATGGACCAAAAGGGGGATGGGCAGTGGATGTGAGATTCAAGTATGGACCGTGTTTGATCTTCAACCATGTCATAGATTATTGGACTCTGCAGAAATGGGTTTAAAAACCCATTCCAAATCCAATCCATACCAACATTTGGAGACCTTCAAACCGACCCAGATTTTATCCATCCGAGTCCAGGTCACAACAAGCTTCCCCTCCCAATAGTTCCAAACTTGCAGAATGATAGCAGCTCTTGGCCTTCTACAATTTGTCCGATGCTCCTCTCTTTTCAATTTATTTCCACCGTCGTCGTCTCCGTTTCTGTCCTGTTCCGTCGTCTTCTTCGGCCACCGGGTGTGCTCGCATCAAGTATCAATGTTATCCTTCTTATTCCACTCGCACGCTCTGATAGATTAATTCAAGAGAGTGGAAAGAGAAACACGTTCTTGAGGTGAAGCTCGACTCCGAGTAGGCTGAGTTCAGTGCTTGATCATGATCAACATATCGAATTGTACCTCCCCCATCGCCTCAATAGACATTGGCAGCAACAACATTGGACCGCCCTTCTAACTCGACTCACCACCATGGTTTTCTGATTCGCTGAGTCAACCACTGACTCAGCTGGATTGACTTGGATTTTCGAATAGTTTATTATACAAGGTGAGTCACCCTAACTTGCGAGTTGCAATTCGACTCGCTCAACTAGACTCGGATTTCAAAGGACCCTGAGTAAAGTCCCAATACCGAGTCAAAAAAATCACTCTGACATGAGGCCGGCCAAATTTCACAGGTTTTTTTACTAAAATACCTAATTTCAAAAACATATTTTAAAAAATACTCAACTTTGACTGGTCCACAGTACAAGTATATAGTCGAAGGTGACATGTAAGCATTGACTGATTACGTGTTACACGTCATCTGCACGACATGAGTAGTTGGGAGCCAAATATATGTAATTGACATGTACAAGGCCAAAATACATTACAAAGCTACCAAATGGGTGTAAAAATATATTAAAGGCACTAAACCACACATGTTAGTGTGATATGCTAAGTTGCTAACTAACTACAAATACAAGGATGCTCATAGTCTAATTATAAAGTTTATTCTAAGACACTAACGTCTACCTTGAGTAAGTGGGTGAGCAAGGAGTTGGGTTAGGCGAGGAACCTGACCCGGCCCGACCAGAAAAAGCGGACAGGGTTATATTTCCACCCGTGGGTAGGGACGAATATGGAAAATAAACCCCCTGTAGGTTTTGTGGGGATTTATATCTGTAATGAGCCCTTTTATTTTCAAATTACATGTGGTTTAATAAACAAATAACGTAGTTTTTTTAACTTTGTTCAGGGTATTTAAGGAACATAAATTTAATTTGAAAATGGACGTTTATACCCTTGTTATTTTAAAACAAAGACTTCACTTGAATCCTAATTTCTTTCTTTCACTTGATACTCCATTTTTTCTTCCCCTGAATCCCGCCTTAAGCCCTATTCCCGTTGAGTTGCCGTCGGTCGTCGAATACCAGCCTTGCCGTCACCGTCTCGTCGTCGACTCATCGTTTACCAGACTAGTCGCCGTTTCATCTTTTGTGCCCTCAATTCAAAGTTTCATCTTTCGTCGCCGTTTCATCGTCGGCGTCGCCAGTCCAGGAAATAAACGGTAAGTATTTCAGCCATCATCGAGTATTCATTCTATCTATCTTTTGATTTTTTATCTTTGTTTATTTGTAAATGGCTTCTGTTAGTATCGTCATTGATTTGTAATTGTTTGCCTCATAAAATTTTCTGTTAGCGATAAGTTTAGCTTATTTTTTTATGGGGGGTTAGTGCACTTTACCTATTGTAAATGAAAGTGAATCATTTGTTGGTGTTAGTGTGGTATATGTAAAGTGCACTGGAAAACACTTTCCTGTGTTAGTGCCCAAAATGAAAAATGTGTTAAGCAGAATAACTTAAACCAGAATTGGGATTTCTTTATCGAATGAACTTAAACCAGAATTGGTTGGTTATAACGAGGGGGCAATTGGCAATTGGCAATCAAAAGTTATAAACTTCGATTCGACTCAGAAGAGTGTCTTTGAATCATTAGTTTTTTGCAATTTTTCATTGTATGCCAGCCACTTCAATCTCTAGTTTCACGCAGTCTGCAGATAATACGATCAGTACAAAATGCCCTTTAGGATGAACCGTTCTGAAATTATAAAAATCGTTCATTTCTTTTCATTTTTGCATTGATTTGTGAGAGATAATAGGTTCTAGTTGAGAACAAAATCAGGAAAAAGGTAAAAACGCTTTATTTCTATTCAACTTACTGATTTGGCTAGAACGTCTGCTCAAATGAGTCAGTGAATTCAGAGCAAAGTCCACCAACTGGGGTGTCTGCTGTTTTGAGGAATTTTTCACCGTGTTATGACTGCTATAATCCTCTCCTCCACCCAACAAACTGTAAATTTTCTTCTACATCGCAGCACAGACAGAAAACCAGTAGATTGATATATAAGCATCGTCTAATGTTGGGACTAAACTCTTCTCTTTACATAGACAATTCTCGCTAGTATGCTCCATAAGGTCGAAGCGGCGGACAAAGTAAAGAGGGGAGAATACATTGGAGATCAGGCATTTTTGCTGCCAAACTCGCCAGGTTGGGGGTAAGGGTTCGTGGAGACGCCCTCGTTGATGTGCTTCTACCACCCGCCGGTGTCGGCTTGGCGTGGGAGCAGTAAAACAAGAGGGAGAAGACCATGGAGAGCAAGATGAGCGTCGCCCTGGCGGCAAACACCCCTTTCTGGAGCTCCGCCCATGATAAGTGTTGCATGCCGAAGTGGGCGCGGTACTTGGTGTGGTAGGCATTCTTGACGGACCCGGCCAAAAGACATGCTTCCACACTCAAAAAAGTTATCCTATGAATCAAAATCAAATGCCCTAAAAAAAAAAAAAAAAAAATGAAACAACCAAGCAGTTGCAGATTCATAAATCGGGTTAGAGTAAGCGGACTGATGAACTGGGTTTCAACTTTTTTGAACTTGGTGCGAGTGTCTCCAGAATTCCACAGGTCGTCCTCTTCCTCGGCCCGTCATAGGAAAGTCGGAGGGGGAGACGCAGAGCTGCTGCTGGCCGAGAGCGAGAGGGAGATGGGAGAGGAAAAAGAAGAGAGGGCTGATAGCGAGAGGGAGATGGGAGAGGAAAAAGAAGAGAGGGCCGATAGCGAGAGGGAGAGGGAGATGGGAGAGCGAGCCGAAGCGCGAGTTCAAGTGGATGAACCATGATTTCAGTGGGAATCCTGATTCACTCACTTTACTCATGGGCGAGTTTAAGTGGATGAACCCGTTCATCCACTTGAACTAGGGCCCGGTGCGTTCACCAACACATCCGGGTCAAGTGAAAGTGTAATCAAATTCACTTTCACTTGACCCGCACGCGCACTGACAACCCCTTAGATCAACTTGATTTTTTTCGTGGTTGGGTTATCCTTTTGGGGACGGGGGGACGGGGTGGATTATTAGGGGAGCGGGCAGGGACGGGGTTGGTTCGGGTTTTAGGAAACCCGTCTCCAACCCGATCTGTGCCCACCCCTAACCTCGAGGTATTTCTTTTTGTTTGACCATGGAGTGATTTCATGGCATACTAAAAGCAAAACTTCACAGCTCAATGCACAATGGAAGTTGAGTATATTACCCACTCAGAGGCTACAAAAGAGGCCATGTGGTTGATGGAAGAGTTCGAGATAGTGAACAGAATAGATGATCGTATAACATAAGAAAAGTTCGAGATAGTGAACAGAATAGATGATCCTATAACTATGTTATGTGACAATACTACGGCCATTGCTGTTACAAAAAACCCTAGACGTCATAGCGGCCACAAACGTATTCAAGTTAAGTATCGTTATGTGAGAGAGAAAATTCAAGAAAGATAAATTATTATGTCACACATATTATCTCAACATATGCTGGGTGATCCATTGACAAAGGCACTACTTGTCAAAGTGCTTAATAAACATGCATATGATTGGGAGTTAAACTCATTGACATGTGAAAGAGTTTGAAGTACATGTGCTCTTCTCAAAACTCTTTGTTGAGTTATTGCATAATGTACTATGTTATGTGTCATTTAATAGTCCCACATGGATTAGTGAGTACAAATATCTTGAGTTTATTAGTTGAGAAAGAGGCTTCCTAAGGGGGTTAATCATTTTGGGATAGGGCCTTAGACCCAACATCACATGGTATCAGAGCAGGTACTCATATGTGGGCCTACACCTAAACTATTTACTTGTAGAGCCACAAAAGAGGGCCTACACTTAAACTGCCTACTCCTAAACTATCCACTTGTAGAACCACAAAAAGAGGGTTTACATGTGAGGGGGAGTGTTAAGGAATAGTCCCACATGGATTAGTGAGTACAAATATCTTGAGTTTATTAGTTGAGAAAGAGGCTTCCTAATGTGGCTAGTCATTTTGGGATAGGGCTTGGACCCAATTTAACATTATGTTATGCATGATCATATGTTAACCTTAGTAATGGTCTCATTTGATAATGTTCTCCAATTTTGTATGGCATAGCCAAGTTGGAGATCATTAGTCAAATGGCCTAAGAAGTTGATTAAGGCTTAATTAAAGAATTATTTGTTCTATTAATAAAAAAAGCAAATTAATGAAGAGAAATTTGATAAGAACAGAAATAAAAACACTTAAAAACACAAATAGAAAGTGAAAAAGAAAGAGAATTATCGCATATGGATTTATGGTGTTTGTGTTTGTTGTTTTATATTTCTATTCCTTAAATATGATTGAACATGATCCCGGGGTAAGGGCATTTTGGTCTTATACAAGGGTTAATTTTTTTCATTTGCAGTTTTTTATACCTATAATAAGACAATATATAATTGGTTTAAAATTTAAAGGGAACAAGAAAAAGAAGGATCTCTTTTAAGGATGGGCTTAGAGGTAGGCATGGTCGGGTCGAGTTTGGGTTTCTTAAAATCCAAACCTGACCCAAACCCTGATCCCGAAATCTGAACGGGGTTGGGAAACTAGCCCTGCCCTTGTTCTGACCCTGCATTCTTGATTAATTCCCGGTCTATTCCCACCCGGCCCATTTAATAATGACCCACTAAAAATTCTATAAATCTGTTAAAGTTATAAAAATTTTCAAAAGTATAAAAATCTCAATACACCATAAAAATCCTACAACTAGTTTATACTCCTAACAAACTTCTAAAATTATTGTAACATAAAATATATGTCATTCATATATTTTTAAATGACATTATGGGAATAAAACCCCATGGGTCAGATTTGGCACCGGTCGGATTTGGGAAAACACGTTTCCAACCCAAAACCCAATGGGTTTTTTTACGCCTCATCTCTGGCCCGCAAAGTGAAATCTAAAACCCATCTCTGGGTTTTTAGTTCTAGTCAGGTTGGGTTCCCACGAAAACTGACCGTATCCACCCCCAGATGGGCTGGCTTTGATCACATTTACTCACTATTTCAAAGCGATTATCCAAAGCAAGCAAAAGGTTTTAGCAAACTGGCAATCTGTTGTTCGTTCAACAGATCGTAAAATTTGCTATTTTTGAGAACTTCAAATGATTTAGCTTCTTCAAATCAAAGCGACAACTCTTTCAGCAATCAGCACAGTGAGCTCTAATTTAGGTATGTTTTTAAGATACTTGAAGATTTGATCTTTTTCCCGCTGCTCTTTCTACGAATATGTTGGCACGTTTGTGAGGAATTATGTGAAAATGGTTGCAGACTACACCATAGTTATTTTGTTGGCAGAAGATAGATGTAACAGTGGTTGATTTGGGAGGAAAGATACAGTGTCATGAGCAGGAAAGAGAAAATGGGAGAAAAGGGCATTTAGTTCACTGACATGACATTGTTAAAAGGCTTCCACCTGAGCTGCTGAACTGCCATAAGAAAATTACCTGTGACATTGTATGTGCACATAGCAAAGCTCTGTGGTCCAAAGCCGGTTTGACCCGACAAGCGGTCCGGACCATGCCAGTGTGTCGTCTCCACACTGTCAACTCCCATGGCTTCGTACCTTTGCGCATGCTAGTATTCAACGTTTAACCATTTGTTTTCAAGCCTATCTTCTTTGTTTTCCCCGCATGATACAAGGCCGTCGCTTGTATCAGAGCTATTGAGTTGTTGATTCTGTCAAGTAAGATTTCAGACTTTGTTCTCTTCTTTTTGTAGTTGTTATGTGTGGTGTATTTCTGCTGATTTCCTTTTCTAATTGTACTGTCTTGTTTATCGGTGGTCCAGTGTGTGTCTCTAGGTTTAATTCTCCAGATACCTCGCTGATTATAAAATGATTTGAAGTAAGTTGGGAAGAAAATTGATTTTTCTTGTCTGTAGAGTGGTCTTGTTTTGCGACTGTTTGATTAACATTTTGGTTCCTATGCAGGATAGGATTTAACTCGTTTTCAGATTTGGTTTTTCTATTTGAACTTTTTATTTATTGGTCGTTCTATTAAAAAAACCAAAGAAATAAAATAGTGATAAGAACAATTTCAAAAATAATTGTCGAGAACGAAACTTCTTCAATTCTTTAAAGATAATAATTCCAGGACGACTATCTAGTGTATTCCGCTGCTTGATGACAAATAGGGTTGCAACGTCATAAGTTTAGTACCTTGAGTACTACTACTGTCAGTAATACATGTCAGGACTAAATTGATCAAATATTTCCAATTCATACAAGTTTATTGCACCTTCCTGCCTACTTCAGCTTACTTCTCTATGCTTCACCTTTCCTGTTGTAAATTATGAATCTAGTGTTCCATTATTTTATTTCTGCAATGTGATGTGAAAACAGTTCAGTATCCCATTCAGTTAACTATATTACAGAGGAAGATGAGGCTATTGAAGGTAGCCACCTGTAATCTGAATCAATGGGCTATGGATTTTGACTGTAATTTGAGGAACATAAAGGAATCAATATCCAAGGCAAAAGCAGCTGGTGCCACTATTAGACTTGGGCCTGAGCTTGAGATTACTGGTTATGGCTGTGAGGATCATTTTCTAGAGCTAGACACCATAAATCATTCGTAAGTTGGTGTTTACTTTTTTATCAATGTGCCATTATTTTGCATCTGCTCCCACTTTTAATGTTAACCTGGTATTTTCATGCAGGTGGGAGTGCTTGAAAGAACTTCTAGCCGGTGACTGGACTGATGACATACTATGCAGCATTGGCATGCCTGTAATTCAAGGAAGTGTGCGTTACAACTGCCAGATTTTCTGTTTAAACAGGAAGATACTAATGATACGCCCAAAAATGAACCTGGCAAATGATGGAAATTACAGGGAACTCAGATGGTTCTCAGCTTGGAAACATAAAGATAAGCTCATGGAGTTCCAGCTACCCAGTGATATTTCGGAGGCTTTATCACAAAGTACAGTGCCCTTTGGTTATGGTTACCTTCAATTTCTAGACACGTAAGTGTAGAGAGCATAAAGGTCCCTATGTTAGTGTTTGTCACTACTAAAGATTTCTCATTTACTTTTATTGCATTCTTTGCTTTTTTTCAGAGCTATTGCTGCAGAAGTTTGTGAGGAGCTATTTACTCCTGATGCTCCTCATATAGAACTTGCTTTGAATGGAGTCGAAGTATTTATGAATGCTAGTGGGAGCCACCACCAACTGAGGAAGCTTGATCTCCGTATTAATTTAATTAAAAGTGCTACAGTTATCTGTGGAGGTGTTTACATGTACAGTAATCACCAAGGATGTGATGGTGGCCGCCTTTACTTTGGTATGTAACTAAATTCTCTATCAAACTAAATTTCCTCCATTTTAAGTTCACTTCAGTTGTTATTTTTGGAATTTGCATTAGGATTTTGATGTGCAATTTTCTGCTTTTAACCAAAAAAGTTACATAGTCAAAGACCTGCATTATGCATCAATAATTTTGCTGGGGCAGATGGGTGCTGTTGCATTGCTATCAATGGAGATGTTGTGGGTCAAGGATCCCAATTTTCATTGAAAGATGTTGAGGTTTTGACTGCCCAAATAGATCTAGATGCTGTAAGTTGCATATTCTCTTTTAATAATTTATTCTATGTGACGATTAAATTCTCCTTGCACCCCTCAAATTTTTGGCTGTCTTGTCCATTTCTTGATTTATTACGGCCCTTTCTGATGAAAAGAATGATGGCTGCCACTGTTTTATTGTACTACTAGGTAAATGTTAAATGGCGGCAGGATTAAATAGATCAAAAAATGTGTCCAGTTGCTGCAATAATTTTAGTTGACAGGAATACAACTAATTTATGTTAATCTCTTGTTTGAGTAACAGGTCACCAGTTACAGAGGATCTGTTAGTAGTTTTGTAGAACAAGCAAGTTCCAAATCTAATGTTTCATCAGTGGTTGCACCTTACAAACTATGTCAAACTTTTAGCTTCCAATCATTACCTTCTAGCCCGATTAAGGTTAGTTCTTTATACTGTAGTATCTTTCTGTCCACTCAATTTCATTTGCACCAGTTTCCACTTCAACATGCAATCTTGATTGTTCCATACATACCAAATAATTTTTCATATTTCATTAATAGATTAGGTACCACTCGCCAGAAGAGGAGATAGCTTTTGGACCTAGTTGTTGGTTGTGGGATTATCTGAGAAGAAGTGGTGCTTCTGGATTTTTGCTTCCGCTGTCAGGTGGTGCAGATAGTTCTGCAGTGGCTGCTATTGTTGGATCCATGTGCCAGCTTGTTATACAAGGTCAGTGAATTATTTATCTTCTGGTGTCTTTGTTTAATTGTTCCAAAGCTTATCCAGTTTTTCTTGGATTCCTTTTTCCATGGATTTCCTACTATTCAACCACTGGTGGTCATGAACCAAAATCTTGCAAATTCAGTAAATGTTTTCAGCCTTTTCTGCATAATTCAATCATATGTGTCTGTATGAAAACTACTTCTAGGATGGCAAGGTGATACAGTTGATAAGAATTGTTGAACTATGGGAATGCATTGCAGTTTTTAGTCAGTGATATGCTTGCAATTTGTGGATGCCTCCCATTGTTATGGTAATTGTCTTACAAAAAATGTTGATATATATATGTGCAGAAATTGAAAATGGAGATGAACAAGTTAAAGCTGATGCTGTACGTATTGGTAATTACATGAATGGAGAGTTTCCAATTGACAGTAAAGAACTTGCTAAACGCATATTTTATACTGTCTACATGGGATCTGAAAACAGGTAGGCCCTTATTAATGAGCATAACCTGAAAATGGTGTTCTTTGATGATTATTTATTCTCTCATCTGGTAAAGTATGTGTATAGATTCCCTTCTGAAAGAAAAGCTCATGATCAGTAACCAATTCAACTTCTGCGGTATGCCAATCTGAAAATAATGTTATTTTTTTATTAAGCAGTTTTTTTGTTAAACCCTCCAAAGCTACTTGTTGATTATATCTTTCATGGTGAAGCTAACTTGGTTCCTTCAACATCTTTGAACTGATGAGTGTTAAGAATGATTTTGGTTAACCTGCAGTTCAGTGGCTACCAAATCAAGGGCTAAGTGTCTCGCAGATGAGATTGGTTCTTGGCACCTTGACGTTGCTATAGATACTGTTATTTCTGCATTCCTTTCCTTATTCCAGTCACTTACAGGGAAGTGTCCACGTTATAAGGTAGCTTTTGAAAAGCACTTTGCTCGTATTTCTTCATATGATTAAGTTCAAAAAAATAGATCTTGTTTCATGTGATGTGTATTGGGCATTTGGGCCAATGGATGCATGGGAGGTTTTCTAGTGTGAGATATTGGGTTTTAAGTCTCATCCGGATTATGGGGATATGTGTGTAATATTGTCCTTATAGTTCCTGCTAAAGTGAAGTCAAGAATTTTGTTTTTGTTTTGAGCTTGGTCCAAATTTCAGTGGATTTGTTGATAAGGTGTTTAACTTTTGCTTATCTGACTATTAGAGAAGAAAATCCAAATGTCATTTTGTGATATCCATGAGGATTGAAAAGCAACTATGAGTTCCAACTTGGCGACAAGGTTGAATTATGTACTCACCAATCAGGACAAAAAGGTCTCAAAATGAATGATAGCCCTAGTAAATCTCTCAGGATAGTCAAACCCATGGGCCTTCACATGGCAGTCATATAGATTTCAGAAGGCGAATATAAAATCTGTTATCAAGTTTACCAGTCTCCTTCTTTGTTATCTTATTGTACAATTATACAAGCATGGGTTAATTCACTTGAAAGTAACATCTTTGTTTAACTCTTTCACTCTTTCACAGGTTGATGGTGGATCAAGTACAGAAAATCTAGGGTTGCAAAATATTCAAGCTCGGGTTAGAATGGTGCTTGCATTTATGTTAGCATCACTTATGCCATGGGTTCAAAATAAGGTTGGGTTTTTCCTTGTTTTGGGTAGCTCAAATGTAGATGAAGGGCTGCGTGGTTATTTAACAAAGGTAACTGTACAATTTTATTTTTTAAGATTGACATTCTCAATCAGCATATTTACTAATTCTTTAAGATTAACATTTCCAGTCCAAAAGGGCTTGAGCATAATTGGAACTTCTAGAAGACCCAAAGTTTCATCGAGTTCTAACTTTCAAACTCTCTACTGTTTTTCATCTAGTCCCCATCCTACTGTGTAGTTGAATGGTTGAAACTTGATGATGCGTCTTGATTAGCAGTTAGCAGGATTGCTATAGACACCTTTTGTTCCTTCTAAACATCAATGACGATTTCGGTTAACCATAATATTTCTTTCTTCTGCTACAGTATGATTGCAGCTCAGCAGATATAAACCCAATTGGTAGTATCAGTAAGCAGGATCTTAGGTCATTTCTACGTTGGGCTGCCATCCATCTTGGTTATCCATCTTTGGCCGATATTGAAGCAGCTCCACCTACTGCTGAATTGGAGCCTATACGTTCTGATTACAACCAGGTACAATTGAATTATTCACCATAGAAATATAGGTTGCTTTAGTACTGCATACTCCATATTTCCATCGAGTTTGGTTAGATAAACAGAATGATTCTTTTTAATTTGTGCTACCCTGTTATTCTTACGAGAGAAGAAGTTCATGGATTCTAATAATTTCTGTGGAGGCTGGCAATAGTGAACCATATATGACTTTGCTCATGACGAGAATCTTGTCAGTGCAAAATTCATTGATAGATATAACTTCATTTCATGTGGACCAGTTGGATGAAGTGGATATGGGTATGACATACGAGGAACTCTCAGTGTATGGAAGGTTGCGGAAGATCTTTCGCTGTGGACCAGTTTCCATGTTTCAGGTGTATTCTTCATTTCCCTTTAGTTCGTATGAAATTGAATGATAGATCAAGTTTGAAGACGACATGAAATGCTGAACTTCAGAAGGTAATGATCATATTTCCTGCTGCTTTCCAAAACCACAGAATCTATGCCACAAATGGTGCAGAAAACTGACTCCGGCAGAGGTGGCTGCTAAAGTGAAGTACTTTTTCAAATATTATTCAATTAACCGGCATAAGATGACAGTGTTAACACCTTCCTATCATGCTGAGGTACAGTCATTTCTTTCTAGTAAGCTTCATTGATAAACTACAGTTTAATAAAAAAAAAAAATACTTTGTAGAGAAATTGTTTTTAACTGTTTTGGGGGTTTGCAGAGTTATTCACCCGAAGACAACAGATTTGATCTACGTCAGTTCCTGTATAACACTAGATGGCCTTATCAGTTTCGCAAAATTGATGAACTTGTGAAAGAGGTTGATGGTGTCAAAGTTGTCAGCTCCGAACCAAGTAGACAAGAACATGCAGAAATCTCTTTGGAACACGGAAGCGGAATGGGAGTTGTGGCTGCTGGATCTGGAAATCCAAGAGCTGGCTTCTAACACTGAGTAATTGAAATCAGTGCATAAACACTATCCGTAGGAGATAACCTTCGGTACCCTAAAACCCTAATCTTGTAAACTGTGAAGGGAGAATAAACGCCACCGAATTGTTGTAATCCCCGAATCTAAAATCATTTCAGTCGATCAAAGACTACATTTCTTATTGCCAAATCTATTGCCGATTTGACAAAAAAATACTCTCATTGGGAAGGCTAATAAAAACTATAATAACTAGTTCACATCTTATATTATCATCATCATTGTTTGCGTATTTCTTCAATCATAACTAGTAAATGTATATAGATAGTCTGCAACATTACTGATGAACTGAGCTGATTGTTGTTAATATTGAATGCTTGATAGAGTAGGCAGTTTCCAGCCTGCCACAAGCTTTTTGGGATCATTTTGCTCCATCAATGCAAATAAGAATTTCCTTATCAGATTTCAATTTTTTTAAACTGGAATAAAACAGAGAGGTCCCACAATTTGTTAATATCCCCATTGTTCCAGTTGTAAGCTGTTACCATGCTTCATGCCACTACCCTGTGTTGAATAAATCAAGGAACCACTGAATTACTTTCCTCTTATTCATCTAAAAGATTAAAACATCACTAGCACGATCTCTAGCTAACAAATGGACCTAAGATTTTGCTTTGAACAAGAATAATGAAATGTTAGTGACAATTTACAAAAGGGGTTTTAAAACCTAATAACAGCACCCCCATGAAGAATTTGGACAAGATGGCGCGTATTAGCAACCGTTGTTGTGCAGTACAATGTTGTTGTATCCTAGTTCACAATGTCATCAAACAGTAAATTATTAGTTTAAAAGTTGCAGCCTGTAGCAAGATTACCCCATTTTGAGGGTCTTCATCCGCTCGATGGGTACCCAACCTACAGAATCCAAATAAAAAGATATAATATAAGCATGTTCTCACAGCATATGAGTTTGTCCCATGACTAGTTTTTAGTTAATATCTATTCAAACAACAGACAGAGCTATCCATGAATTCATCTACACATGGCATCAATAACAGTTACCAAGATAATGACTGCTGTAATCAACCCATTAGTCCGGCCACATCATCCTGGTGGCCATTCTTAAGCCATTGATACATCTAAAAGATCACAGAAAGAAAGAACATTCTCCCGCAAACTGTAAATAAATCTAACCAAGTGCCTATCCACCCAATATATCCCTATGGAACCTCCACATTGAGTAAATGCTTCCAAATCAATGAGTATACAGAAATATCAAGGAAAGAAGCAAATAAATGAAATAATAGAGAAGGCAAGATAGCAAGGCAAAGTAGAGTAATGACCTTGAGAGTTTAGACACCGGAAAGAGGACATGACCCCTCGTATCCCCATATGCCACCACAAAATGAGATAATAAACAACAAACACCCAATGAACAACGTATTAGCCAGCAACCTTTATCGCCCCCATTTCCTCAACCTTTGAACTCTTATGCTGAGAAATTTCAAGTAACCAAAATAAGTGTTAAAAACAAGAACAAAGTAAACTTCAGAGTTAAAAAATCTATTCTGCAGAACACATTATACCTTACTTTTCTTGTGCTTGTGCATGTCAGCGATATCATCAGTTACTTCATGCTTCCTCTTCTGCAGCAAAGGAAATAAAAAACATAAACACGGAAACACAATGGGAAACAAGTTATAGCAATTGCAAGACACTTGAGGCAAAAGACTTTGCCAAGAGCATTCAGGCAACATACCTTATCATCGTGCTTCTTCGAGTGGTCCCCACCAGATTCTTTATGCCCACTTTTATCTTTTTTGTCCTTATCTTTATCTTTACTTCGATCTTTATGCCGATGTTTGTGCTTTTTGTGCTCCTTGTCCTTTTCCTTATCCCTATCCTTGTGCTTTTTATGCTTCCTCTCCTTGTCTTTGGACTCACTTTTTGATTTACCACCACTAGTAGGTATCCCCTTCTGGTCCTGTGGCATAAACACAAACTTAGCGTACAAGAAGAGCTACAGAAACCCCAGCATAACAGTGGAAGAAAAGTTACCGATGGCAGGTCTATTGGAGCTGTTTCGCTCAGTTGAAAGGCCTGACGGAGGGCATCCAAGTCGAACGGTTGTATATGTGCAGTTGTATTCCTATCATAAGAGGTATTGTGAAATAGCTGATCCAGCTCCATGCCTTCTCCTTTCCGAATCTCTGTGTCGCCCACTATGTTGTGAAGATAGTGAGTATCAGAAATTGACACTGGCAATGACCTCTTGCAAAAGAAGTCATGGTGTGCCCACAATTTATAATGATTTATAAGATCCACAGCACCAGTCAGTTCCCTTGGCCCTGCATTGTTTCAAATACTTGGGTCTTAAGTTCAACCGTTTCGAATACCCAAAATAGCAATTTATCAGATAAAAAACAGGGGTGTCAAAAAAGAAGATTAAAATCTTTTAGTTTCCCTGCTTAAGTAATTAAGGTCTAACATGCATTACCTATAGCTTATAAATATAGGGCTCATTGTTATCACTTTGCATCAAAATTTTGCAGCAAAACAGGAAAATGTGCACAAATCTCATTAATGCTTCTGTGCAAAGCATGAATACCACATCTCCTCTAACATTTATATAGCACAAAAGCATAATTATAGTAATTCTCTACAAGTGTACCCAAAAGCATCATAATGAGTTAAATGCTGAAGTACAAGTTTGTCAAACTTAATATTAGAAAGAAAAGCTCGTCCAACTTTTTTTTTAATAGAGCTTGTCCAACTTTAAATAGCCTCGGATATCCAGAAGACCAATGCTTCACTGCTAAGAATAAGTTGTAGACAGAACTGATACATAACAGATAATTGTGGAGCTAGCAACTGGAGATGGTTTTAGTACATTAGGATCACTGAAACAATCCTTACAAAGCTTTCTCAGTTATATCACACATATACTAACACTGCAGGTGATAGTAAATCTGGCAGAAACCATTACCTTACCCAACCCATTTGATATTTAGGAAGACTTATAACTATCCTATCCATTAAAATAAACCTTCAATATACACAACAAAATTGGATAAAGAGAGACAGGCATACAACGGTATTAGAAATAGCACATTTGATCATTATTATATCAGTTTGTGATAGGATTTCTTTATTTTTCTCTTTTAAATGGATGATGTTTGGAAACTAACCAGCTATAACACACCTGGATGAACATGAAGCTACAGCCTAGCCTTCAGCATAGCAATCTATCTTAGTTGAGCTGATATGGGCATACTCAACTACCCTGAGTTTCACCAGTGAAAACCTCAGCAGGTAACGGGTAAGTGAGCCTACTGTCATTAGTCATTCAAAAAAACCCAATATCCGTTACCAGGTCTGGAGGGAACTTCCCAGACAAGATACTTCATGCAGCATCTAATGGATAATGCCAAGCACAAGCTATCTAAGGTAACCACTAGACAACACAAAAAAATCACAGGGCACCTATTAACAACGATCACTAGAAAGCAACAGGCTGTCTGCAAAAAACAGCCTGAGCCAAAAACAAATCCTATAATTAAATTTTCAGAAGATAACTCCTTTTTTTGTCATCCAAATTCTTATTTTATGGACACAACTACCAAAACCTCGGACATAAACTTGACCATATGACCAAATTTTCTATTCCAAAGCAAGAAAAATATCAATTTTATTTATTTATCTTTCGTGTAGGGAATACTGTAAGCCAGTCCATGCAGCTGCACATCAGTATAAATTTCAAGTAAGGGACCATTGCCAAACCCATCCACTTCTTTTTACATTAAAAAAGCATAAAATAAAAAAATTGAAAAACACAATTTCTAACAAAACTAGCTTCAAGTTGTAAATAATGGAATAAAAGCTTTCATCCTAGAATCCATTTCAACTGACCAGAGCATAGAACTAGATACAAGAGAAAACTTAAAATAAGTATTTCATTTTAAAACAGCTACCTCTTCCAAATTTCTTGCTTTCTGGATCCATTCCGTCAAACCCACAAAAATAGGCACATTTTAAACCTGCGACAAATAGAGGTGGGAGTAAATATCAAACTTCTGATTGACATATTTTTTTGAAACTCGACATCCACAAGCTATAACCATGCAAGCAGCAGTCAGGAAATAAAAGTCGGAAGATCATGATATACTAAAAGGAAATGCCAGCCCAGACTAATTTTTCCTTCTTTCTTTGATAAGTTATGTATAAAAACATGGATATTTACATGAGTGTATGTATGCACGCACACATACGCATATATAATTGCGATTCTTCATTGAGCTAAATATAGGCGGAGAAAAAGAAAAAGCACCAGGAATTCCAGATCATTCTAAACAGTTAAGACACAGACGAATAAAGCAATCGGTATCCTGACTATGACACTCACCCTAAATCTCCAAGCTAAAAAACCGCAACAGATATTTCTTCAGTGCAAAGAGCCTACCTTCATTTTAGTGGAAAACAAACCCATACTGGTTCATGCAACAGTCTGGTTATCCAGTATCATGCTAAGTAATGTGACTTTAGCAATACAAATAAAGGAAGGCAACAATAAATGCAAAAGTGCAAGGCGATTCTACCAATTACAGTGAGTAGGAAGCAAGACAGTGTCTTCAGTACAGTATCCAAATCACAAGCAAGAAACGATACGTGGCTTCTGTCCTGCACCCAACTCATGAACCGACATAAGCTTTCAACAGTCTTCTAGTTAGTTAGACAGTCATTTTAACTTATTATCTCCTCAGTTATGAATCCAACACTGCTTAGCCAACGAAAGCCCCCACTCACATCTCTCGTTACCAATGAGGCTGTACCTTTCCGCCCAAAAAAAGCTCGGCCAAAAAGTTCTCACAAGAAACAAATCATTCAGCGAGGACAAGTGATCCCCCTCAAAGACTTAAAAACATCACCAAAAAATCTTCCGGAGAGTCACAGAATAAGCTGCAAAACGGACAATTTCGAACTCAAATGCCCTAGAAACTGCCAATCTTCCAAATAAACTGAAGATACAAAACAGTACTACAAATCAAGACGGCAGCGCTCAGATGAAAAGGACCTAGAAATCGAAATGCTACTTTTGGAGCAAGATACAAGATTCCAACAGTTTCCCGAACACAAGGAAGGAAAGGAGAATTCGGATAGAGTGGGGACTTTCTTACCGAAGTCTTGATGGGATCTTCACTTCAAACAATACGATTCGAGGAAACGAAGCTCTCCGAACCTTTCAATTTGCGGGAAAAAAGCGAAGGAAACACGCAGGGTGCCGAATCGAAGGAGCGAGAGGAAGTGACGAACTCGACAAGCCCTAGTGTCAGGGACGATGCGCGTAACCAAAAGCTTAATCGAATCGTTCCTTCGAGACTTAAGCTGCCCATAATTTTTTTCCCCAAGATGACTAAACTACCCTTCCTTAAGTCAGTTATTCCAGCGGAAAGAAGAAGAAGAAGAACGAAGAAGAGAAGAATGTACTATATATTAATTTATATATTTATTTATTGAGGATTTTTATTTTATTCATAATTTGGGTTTTTTTTTTATTTTGATAATATGTGTCCATAATTTTATTGCCCCAGGTCTCAAAAAGGCTCACTACAACCAATGTGGGCCCAGGTGAGCCCAGATCGTCAACCGCAACTACCTTAGGCCCAATCAGGACGCTGACTTTTACCCCAACCTTTATGCCTCTCGTAACCTGTCAGCATCTCAGCTTACTTGGCAGCTTTCATAAGACGCCACATGTCGGTCCTCTACAGGCTGCATATTAGATAAATCTTCGATCAAGCTGTCGGCAAGCAGATGCTCGAGATATTATTTTTCTTTATGGAGAGAGGATTACGAGCTGATTTTTGCGACCAGGTACACAATTTTGAAGAATAAATGATTAAATTCATCCTTAATTGATTTTTTTCCCGTTATTAGGTAGAGATTTAAGGTTTTTTTGTTTTTTTGTATTTTTTTGGATGAATTTCTCTCAAAAAGTTGTAAGGATGAAATTTGGAAGCTTGCTGGTGTCGGATCAGAGTAGGAGAGTTTCGAAGATTTGTTCGAAATTTGGTTGGATATAAGGAGCAGTGATCCTTATTGAGCAATGTACGAAATCTTGGCGGGAGAGGTCCGGATCTCGGATTGCTTCTGCAAACTCAGCTTGCTCAACTCGTTTACGAATCAACTCAATGATGAAGCGAAGATCACGAGCTGAATTTTGCCAGAAGATACACAATCTTGAAACTTCGACATTTTTACGGTGAGACTTAAGTTTTCCTTTTCTTTTTTCTGTATGAATTTCGATCAAGGAGTTCTAAATTTGATGTTTGAAACCGTTGGTGTCGGATCAGAGGAATTCTTAGTTCGGAGAAGTGGTGAAATGGAGAGTTTCGAAAATTCTAAGTTTTGTTCGAAAATTGGTTAGATACGAGCAGAGATCTTTATCCGGCAATGTATGAAATCTTGGCGGGAATATAGGCGGGTCGGGATCTCGAATTGCTTCAGTAAACTCAGCAGCTCAACTCATTTATGAACCAGCTCATTTCTGAAAGTAATCTTTACTGAGTTGTAAGGTAAGAGATGATGCATCTTTTTGGTTGCTTTTTGTTAGTTGTATTTGTCCATTAGTGTTTTCCACTTGCTTTAGCCAAAAGAATGTTGTTGAGATTGGTTAGATTTGGATTTTACTGCAGAGGTTTTTTCATTGATATTGGCATGGCCATGCGAGAGGAAAGGTAAAGAAGATAGTTTACGATGATGAAGAGATCAAGTTTGAGAGGTGGAGTGGGGGAGAGTCTAACAAAGATGGAAGGAGATATCGAGTGCGAATTGCGGCCGGGAGGGATGCTCGTACAGAAACGGGGGGAGCAATCTACGAGTTTAGCGCCAATTTACAGGGTCAGAGTTGCTTATGGCGCCATTCGGTACGAGATCTCCATCAATTCGCAATCAACTTTCGGTAATTCTCTCTGTCTCTCTTTTATCTCATGGATTTCTTGGTCCGGAACGAGCTTTTCGAACCAGTACGGAAAATGGAAAGTTTTTTTTCCTGTAGATTAAGGAGAGCATTTAATTTTCAGAAAAAGAGGGAAAAAATGGAGATGCAGGGTATCAATCCCAGTGCCTCTCGCATGCTAAGCGAGCGCTCTACCATCTGAACTACATCCCCATTTCTGGTTACATGATTCATTGTGTTTATTAGGTCACATTGCGAGCATAGTTGCAGACTTACTCATAGTCCATGCAAAGTTATCGATGAATTTGTGGTTTTCAGGAGAACTGAAAAAGCTCATCTGTTCCCAAACGAGATTGCAGCCCGAGGAGCAGAGACTTATATTCCGAGGCAAGGAAAGAGGGAACAACGAATATCTGGACATGACCGGTGTTAAGGACCTCTCGAAAATTGTTTTACTCGAAGACCCAACTAGCATGGAGAAAAGATACATTGAGATGAAGAAGAACGCCAAGATCCAAAGTGCCCATCGAGCCATCTCCAACGTTTCCGTCGAGCTTGACACATTTGCAGAACAGGTCAATTGCTGGTTTTAGCTAATTCTTTTGAGCTTGTGCCTTTTCTACGTGACTCTCGTTTAAGCGAACCGATTCCTCATCTATGGAATCACAGGTATCTGTCATTGATAAATCCATCTCAAATGGGAAGAAGGTAGCTGAACTACAGATAACCACATTGATTGAGATGCTCATGAAACTGGCAATAAAGTTAGATAACATGTCCGTCGGAGGAGATGCTGCCGCCCAGAAAAGTTTACAGGTATTTGCTTTCCCAATCCCAATCCAGGGGTCGGTGTCGTTTTTAACAAAATTTGTCAGTTAGGAGGGATTTTACCATTACATAAGGTCTTGCGACGGTTCTGTGTTTTGGACGTTACGAGATTTTAGTCCAAAACAACTTAAAAGGAGCAAATGCAAGAGTTGAGACTTTTGATTTTACAAATCTGTACAAATAAGAATTCCGTTTCTTAACATGATTTCTTCCCCGCTTTGAAAAATTTTGATTTCCGTGTTTGTTGCAGGCTAAAAGGATTCAAAATTGTGTTGAAACTTTAGATATGCTGAAGATCGCAAATGCAAGAATAAAACCTCCAGTTGTGACGACCAAGTGGGAGACATTTGATCCTCCTTGCTCAACTCAGTGGGAACTTTTCGAATGAAGATATGATGGTCATATATTCTATCCATTTTCCATTCAGTTTAGTAAACCAAACTAGCTTCCATGAGCAAGACCTTGTTACAGATAGCATCGTTGTGTTTTAATACATGTTTAGCTTTTTCTAGATGTGGTTTAGTGAATACTTTTTGTTTATTCTTTTTTTTTTGTTGTTGTTGAAAAAACTTCTTTTTGTTTGTACATTTAACAAAAAATAAAAAAGAAAAAAGAAAAGACACTCTTTTGTACCTCAAGAGGCTGCCCATATCAAGTACCAGGTCGGGACTCGTATTCGAGATCCTTAATAATCAATATAATATCGTCATGGTTGCTGTATCCAGCGTGTTTTGGACAAATTAGATAACAAAAAATTAAAAGTAGATACAGAACTGTCAATATTGTATCATCCAATATGTAAAATGTATCAGCAATACAGGCTTGACATGGCATCTTAAAAGAAATTTTAGAATTTGTATAAGCATTAGTCTCTTTAAACATTCGATGCTAAATAAAAGAACAAAAAACAAAATTATGTGAATTAAACATTGCTCTATGGCATCGTCTAATCAATCATCCAAGAAACTCAAAACCAGCAGAACTCATTCCCCTTTCATGTCCAATAAAATTCACAAAATCTCTAATAGGAACCAAATTAGTTCAGATCCCAGAAAAATGGTGTCTGTCAGATATTCAAAGATAAAGGGAATAAGCATCTCTATCTTTGATGGCCATAGTTTCAGTAGAAGCATTACAATGAATGTCTAGTAAATAAGTCAGAGCATATGGTCAGAAGACAGATGACTTCAAACTTTGAGGTCCTAAAAATGCCAATCAAGAAACATAAAAGAAAAGGATAATTGATATTGTTAATTGTTGTTAATATTGCTAACAAAAGTAGGATAATTCCATGAAAAAAGATAATTAAGTCCAGAAATGATACTGTTTTGAGCTTAAAACACGATTTCAACAAATTTCCAGAATATGACAGAGAATTGGAGATTTTCAAAACTACCAGTACCAATTTTCTTACTCATACAAACTAACAGAAGAGAATCATAGAACAAAGAATTCAATACTTTTCCTTGTTCTCTTTGCGGTCTAGCAACATAACAAGATTTATCCATCTTTTCCAGGAATGCAACATATTTTAAAAGTAATGAAAAGATAGCAACAATGTCAGCAACCTTGGCTCTATACTGAAACCATCAGTGCTCCATATCCCACTGCTTAAGGGTTTGCAACTTTTCTTTCTAGTTTCCTTGCCCCCATGAAAGCTTTATGAGCTCTATACACTCAATACAACCATCTTTTCTGTTGGGTTCAGCCTTGTTTTATCCCAAAATGATGAGCCACTTACAACGTTTATAACCCAAATACTTTTCAATGTGGGACTTTTGCTCACTCAACACTCTACCTCACGTCATCCAGAATTGCACATAATGGGCATGAGATGTGGGCACAAATTCCTAATGGAACACATAACGCACAAACCCTCACCAACGGAGCACGAAACGTACAAATAACCTAGAGTATACAAACTAGGCTCAGCCCAAATACACATTCTACTATCTGATGCCACTGTTGAGTTGAGCTTAGTTTCATTCCAAAATAACTAGCGACTTAAAAAACCTATTGCTTACCTTATAACCTATTAACTTTTCTCATCATTTTTTAATGTGGGACTTTTTCCCACTCAGCGTTTTCCAATCAGAATGAAAGCATGATTCTAACATCAATTCCAGATCCCAAAAGAAGAAATTTAAACACAAATATACTCAGTTCCATATCAGAGAAAAGAAAAGAACTTGCAATCACATCACAAAGTCAGAAAGAAATACTAAAGTAAACCTACATCTTTAACTTCAATTTGCATCACATTACCAGAAATCTAAAACATAAAACCAGATGTTTAAATTAAAAATTTAACTGAAATGCAAAACCACAACATATATAGAATTATAATAACCAACTGTTTTCATGCTACAGGAGAAGAAGCCTCTTACTTGCAGTCAGAGAGCGAGGGACAGGAAAGAATCACATTCCCTAAACCACAAATGCATAGATGGTCCAGTGAGAAAATATATGTGTGCCACTTCTGAATGGTAGTGGGCTATCATAATTGTTGGGCATGGCATTTGACACTAACACAAGTAAATCTCACAACTGAAATATTACACCTTAGGATGGTGGTAAGGAGACCTTGCACTTGTCAAAACCAGGAATGGGCATATCGAAAATACATCTCACATATCACCTGATATGTCTCAAATTTGCATTATACTGATATGATATAAAACACTTATGTCTTGGATTTTTATTTTTCAAGAATTTTTAACCCAAGAAAGGATAATACTGTTCAACACATATCGTGTGTCAGCCAATCAGTATCTTATGACACCCAATACTGAGATGTCCAACCCTGATCTAAACAAAGCAAGCAGAAAGTAGATTAACTAATTTAATTACAAATATATAAAATTATTTTCCTCCTTGACAATTTGATAACATAATAATTTATTGCGAGGAATTAAATTTTAAATATGTTACAGTAACAGACTCAGCACAATAGCCAAGTGAAGATAAGAAAACCCAAGACCATCAGTTATAAATTTGAATATAACTCATTGCTCTTGATCCAGAAGCCTATCCTTGAATGACTGCTGGTCTAACCTCATGGAGAGAATGGTGGTTCTTAACCACTTACATCTAAGTTATTTGCCTGGAGAATTGATGGCCCCGATAACACGATGTACACAGCCTAAAAGATAACAACCTCAGTCTTAACAGCCGAAGTAGAAAACCACACATCTACTGCCTTACAATAGCCAAAGCTGCTAAACAGTTTACTCTTCGAGGATTAAAGCTAGGCATCACAGCAGAGTTGTTCCTGTGCAAGAAAGAATTAAAGCATCAATACTGAATTCATGTTAGAAAAATCTCCAAATGACATTACTTGTTATCTAGATTCTTTTTAGATGTATTATTTTGTTCATTATCCTGAATACAAACATTGAAAACATGAAAGGAAATAATTAAAATACATCCAAAAATTGAAAGCCAAAATTTCTTGATTCCATGTTCTTTTTTAAACTACCATTCAGAAAACAATGTTCTCTTTGAATCTGTAATTTCAGGGCTTCTTCTTTCTGAACTTGGCAGAAGAATTTTTAGCTCCAGCAGCAGCAACAAGATAAGACTATCATATTCTACAGAAATGCTGCCTACAGTAGGTAGTTAACCATGTCTCTCCACCAGATAGAAAGAAACAGAGCAGAAACCCATACTCATCTGAGATGCTCGTTCAGAAATCACAGAGTTTCTCAGGATACATAGTTTCCAAAGATAAACACTGTAAAGAATGCAACAAGGACCCTTTCATGGTGATACAAATGCTAAGACAAAGAAAACAGAAACAATGTCGACAAAAATGTGCTTAAATTTGAGAAACTTAATCATATATGAATCAATTACCTTTGCAATATTGGTTCTGTGCTTATTTTCATATAAAGTTAGAACCCTGATAACAACTTGCTCTTGTAAAATCAAGATTTGCCCACATTACACACAGGCCAACTACATATCACCCATGTGAAACAGATGTGATCAAAACCGCAGTCACCTTACTGCTACCAGCCAGATAAAGGTCCAGACATGCCATTAGAGTTATCACTTTGCAAATAACAGTTCACTTTGAGAGTATAAATAAAATCCACTGTTAATTCAAACTCCAGCAACCCATTTGAGGTAGAATATTCGGACCTTTTGCTCTATCATTCTCGGGCTTTTACTCATGACTAATTGGATCAGTTTACTAATCAATGAGCCAATCCTGCCCTGACGGCACTTTCAAGAGTAAAACCCTTAACTTTCATCATGCGAAAATATGTTTTGGGCACGTTAGTCCCTGCTTGCAAACACAACTCAATAACAGCTGGTGCATGTCCATAGTACCCCCTCCCACTGTCCAAGAGCACAGGAGGGTCTTGAGGCCTCCTGTGCCACACAACCTTTGGGGGCACCAGATTATCCACTGCAGCCTTCTTCCAAAAGTGAGATCCCCTCCAACACTCATTCTTAAAGACCCCACGGAGTCGAGATCTGTGTCCTGAAGGTCCTACATGAACTTCCAAGCAGTATTCACAAGCCTTTGCTGGATAAACAAATAAAAGCTTTCTAACTCCCAATCTCAGCCTTTCCCAAGCCTCTAAAGTAACTCGTGCAACTGATCTCAGCTCCTCAGGTGAGACAGTAGCACTACTAGTTTCAGCCATCTCATTCGGGGCATAAAGAATTTCATCAGGGATATCCACTCCAGCTTGGCAGCATAGTTCAAGAACTGCTGGAACTCGATGAAAATCAAATCTCTGCTCGTGTTTTATGACATCTTGGTACATGTTATGCAGGTGGAATGACTCAACTCGGACAAGAATATCATTCAGGTTGCCATCAATCCAACAGTGAGCACAGTTTTTGCTATTGTGCCTGGGTCCATGGCAGGTCCTGATCAAATGACCACTCTTTCCCACATGAATCTCAGGGCAAAACCTGCTAGACATCTCAACTTCTTAAAAAATGATTAAGAAAATGAACTCTAAGCCACAGATTTCAACTTAAAGTAGCAGAGAGGTTCTATGCTTGCTTACTTGCACGCCTTGACTGGGATAGCATTGAGAAGAGCAGAAACCCCTTTGGTAAGTTGTGCTCTAGCACTGAGCACGTCATATGCAACAGGAACCATGTCCTTCACAGGATAGTCCTTTGCCCTATTTTTAATTCTCATAAGGATCAATGGACGAAGCTCGCTCCAATCTATTTTTGAGCTGTAAAATCTAGATTGTGGAAAATGATTATTAACATCTTGCCAAACATGAACGATAATTTTCTTCACTGAAACCATGGAGCAACTGCACAATCAGGTACCAAACTGCTTGGGTTATGTTGAGAAGCAAACAGCAGAAGCAGCCAAATCAAAAGCAATATGTGAACAGCATTAGATATAGACAAATAAACAAAAAAAAATGTCTACTCATTCACCGACTACCATGCGCTATTCCTAAAGAAACAAAAGAATCCTGAATTCAAATACTCTGGCACTTCCATATACAATAGCATGCGTATTATAGAACTAGACGAGTTAATCAAGACACATAAAATGCCTAAAGTTTTTCCTTTTGCATTTCCTATTTGATGTTGAATGCTTGCCATTGAGAGAAATATTTTACACTTTTCGTAAAAAAAAAAATTCTGAAAAGCGCCAATTCAAACCCCCCAGAAGAAAACTATACAAATAATTTAAGAGACTGACAAATTCCAACTTGCACACCCGATATAATAGCAATCTTCAACGAATAAATGAAACGTACAAACTAAAATTATTATGGAAGACGGGGGCGTTCCAATCAAAAAACGGAAAATCGGCAACCCTATTCTCGAACTAGGACGAGATTTTGATTGTTGCTCGTGTACGATACTGTACAGGATAATTCATCCGGGCGGCTCTTACCAAGGTTTCGAAGAGATCTTCAGAAGACACTGTCGACGAAGAGGTAGCTGTCTGACCGGAGAAAATGAAAATGCCCAATGACACCGGGAAAGCGCGGGAATTATGGAGCGAGAGAAAAATACTAGCGGAAGCCGGAAAGCCTGTGAAGAACAAAATGAGAAAATAAATATATTGTTTAATAAATCTAAAAGCAAACTAATTAAACAAACTGAATCAAATATAAAAAAACTTAATAAATTAAATATAATTTCTAATTTTTAAACAGACCATCAACTATTATTATAATATTACAGTAGATTAAATAAATATTATAAATATTATAAATATATAATACCACTTTCATTTTAAATTATTTTTATTAAAAAACTATAACAAAAATATTATTTAATATTTATAATATTATATCATATTTATATAAAATGTTATTTTGAAAATGATATTTAAAATAAGTTTAAATTTAAATATATTATAGCTATTAAACCTTCAACAATGGCTTCACAAAACCTTATCCTTCTTTCGGGTCCGATTCCAATATTCATCGAATTTTGCTGGCAAACTCCATTTAAAATTAAATAATAGAATAATTCGTATTTGTTAAGGGGTGGTATAATTAGTAAATAAGGAGAAATTTTATAAAGATACTAAATATTAAGTACTTAGCCAATACTATCCAAAAGACCGACTTGTTAGGAGCGGAAGTCATAGGTATTTAACCTAGGACCATAACACTTCTTTATCACAATCGGATAGTCAATATAGCATTTCGTATGTTTTGCACCAAATTACTTTTCGTATTGGATTAACTGTCTAATAGAATATTATTTAATTAAGATATATTATTACAAGGAAAAAGGCTATAGATCCAACAACCCGCGTATCAGGCGAGACGTGGGCCGTGGACGTTTTAAAGCCCATATCCAAGAAGAATAATTCAGTTCAAAGTACTTTTTGGTAATTTGAACCACTTTTTGGCCTTGAGTACAACAGATTTTTAAACTTAAAAAAAGCTAGAGCTTAGAGGGAAACTTGCCGCGAAAACCTGAAATTCAGGACTGACATTCGCGCCAGTAACTTTTCTTTCTTCGCCTTGCTGATTCTCTGAGTTCTTTAATTCTTAACTCTTCATCACTTTGTTTTCTCGATCCAGTCTCTCACAGTTCCTCTTGTCTGGACTTGTATCGGCCGATCTCTGCGTCTAATATTTGTATCCGCTAGACAAAAACGAAAAATGGCGGATGTTTCTCACCTGGAGAAGATGGGAAGAGAGCTCAAATGTCCCATCTGGTACATGTCAAACTATGTCTTCATATATTTGCTTTTCTTTTTCATTTTTCCTTATCGGGTTGGGTCAATTTTTGTAAGTGTAGAATTGATTTCAGGCACCCTCCCCACATGCTGTCTTCTAAAGTTCGGATTGATATGTACAAAAGAAAAAATACTAGATTTGTTTTTTTTTTAAGGTTTCTTTTGGATTTTGTTTGCATAACTACTCGCGTTGTCGTTGAAATTTGTGGCAACTGGTTTCGGATTCAAAACCTTGTCTTGATCACTATATCCTCAACTGGGGTGGGATTTTCGGAGGCAAAAAAGATCTCTCCACAACGAAACCATACCTTTTTTTCATTATTTTCCGTTCCCAATTTCAGAAATCTTATATACTTGGCAATCTCAGATTTCGAGAAATCTTACTTTCTTCAATGTTCTGTCCATTTCGTTTTCTAGAATTGGTCAGCAATCTTAGAATCTGGCTATGTACTCTGCGAGCTATTAGATATTGCTTTTGGAGATGATGCTTGTGGTGGTAGAAAAATAGAGAATTGATCTAATGGATGTGCATTCTTTTCCTTGGTTGCAGCTTAAGTCTTCTGAATTCCGCCGTTTCACTCACGTGCAATCATGTTTTTTGCGGGTGACCTTCTAATTACATCTTGGTCGTTCCATGAAGAAAATGAAAACCGAGGGTTGTTTCTGAATTTTTTCATGACTTTGTTATTTTGCAGGTCTTGTATTTCTATGTCCATAAAAAGAGCATCTGATTGTCCTGTCTGTAAAGTACCATATCATAGGAGAGGTACATTTTTAACACTCTCTGTGTGTGTTTGTAATTTCATTTGTATACGTTATTTGGCCTTTGTTTCTTCTACGTTTGATTAACAAAGAAAGTTGAAATATGATTTCAGTTTCCCATTTTTTGCTGCAGAGGTTCGTCCTGCTCCTCACATGGATAATTTGGTCAGCATTTACAAAAGCATGGAAATTGCTTCAGGAGTGAATATATTTGTCACACCTCCAAAGAGAAGTTCTGGTAATTTTTGGCAATAGAGAGGCATATGAATAAGTTCCTCTTCATTTTGTATTTTTTGTGGCATAGGAAAATCAAATTACTCAAGTCATGATAGTACTGCTTGTATGTGTTTATTGTGGAGAATTCAATATTCGACTCTTGACCATGTTGGAAGCCACCCTTGAAGGGTCAAGATATGAGTTAGTGGTTTAAATCATCCAACAATGCTAAGTGTTTGGTCCCTAAAGGATGGCTTTCGTTTTATTGGCTGTTGTTTAGTAAAATACAATGATGCTCGAAACATAATATTGCAAGAAACTAGCTCATGACTTGATTTCTTTCGTTTTTACTTTTTTGTTTTATTTCTTTGTTGTAAATCAAAAGATTGCAAACGACAAGGAGGCAATGAAAGTAATTTTGTCGGGCCAAAAGTTAGAAAGCTCAATCGAGGAAAATCAAAGAAACAGAAATCTGTTCAACAAAATGAAGCGGAAGACAGGAAGATAACCAACTCCAGAATCTCTGATAGCCAAACGTCAGGAAAATCTTCTTTTTCAGCTAACAAAAGAGTTCAGGTGCTACCACTGCCTGATGCCTCTATGTTACCTCAAACAATTCCCGGCAACAGAGGAGAAAGGGAATTAAATAAGAATGCAGGACAAGAATGCGCTAAAGATTGTTCAAATTCATTAAATGAGAAACCAGCATTTGAGGGAAATGGAGATTCCTTATTTTGCCCTTTCTTCTGGCTCAAAGAGACAGAGGAAAATGAAGAAAATTCAGACAGCCAGAGTTGTCATGTGACAGATGATGAGTGTACTGTTGGCACCCCAAGACATATTCCTTCTTTTAGTGATATCAAGGACTCTCAGAGTCCAAACACCATAGCATCAAAAGTAAGTCTCAATTTCATATTCTGCAGTTTTTTCCTTCTTTACTCTGTGAGTTATGAATGTTTATGGCTTACTTCACTTTGTGAAGGAGTGTGATGGGACATCCAAAGCCGTAGACTTTCATGATAGTGAGATGTTCGAATGGACACAAAGGGCTTGTTCCCCTGAACTTTTTTCAACACCTTTAAAGAAACAGGTACTTTGTTTGTTAATTTGCTCAATGGTGTTGCTAACTAGATTGTTCTTCACTTTTGAATTTCATCATCCCATGGTTTTTACTTCTCATCTGATTTGAACTTATTTTGATTAAAAAAGATGGGCAAGAATGAACAACAAAATGGACTTCTGCAGGAGAACCACGGGTTGACATTTGTGGAGATGGGGTCTCCAATTCTTTCATGTAAGCAAGCAATAAATAGCAATGCTGGGACAGCTACAACTAAGTCGAATGCAAGATGTAAGCAACTGAAACAAAAAGTAGGAAAACCTTGTTTGAGCAAATTGACAAATGGTGCAGATAAATTTGTAGATAAAGTTAAATATGAAACTTTAACTGGATCAGGAGGTATCCTCGAAGAATTTCCCACTTTACCAAGAATCGTAGCTGAAAATTCAAGTGAAGAGAATGAGAGTGCTGAAAATGTTCTATGCGTAAATCTTGGAAGAAAAAGAAGTGAGCGAGGTGATATCAAACATTCCAAAAGAAACCCCTTGACTGAAGAAGTTACTAGAAAATCAAGAGTGACAGCCAAAAATCCAAATGAAGCAAATGAGATTGAGGAAATTGGTAGATCTCCAAATCTTGGAAGAAAAGGCAGAAAACGGGGTGGTAAATTTATTGATCATCCCAAGAGAAAGCATGTGAAGTTATCAATCAGCCAAATTGATGAAGGTCCTAAAGATGAGGTAGTTGAAGAGAGTCCAAAAATTCACCAAGAAGATGACAAAGGTCCAGGCAATGAAAATCAACCTGTTGATACACTTGTCAAAAGAATGAGTAGAGTAGCCAATGATGGCATAGAAGAACTCCTCGATGAAATTCCTAACGAGTCAAGAGAAATAGTTGAGAGTCCAAACCAAGGGAGGAAGCATACTGAAAACATATGTAAAAGAGTAAGCAAGAGGAGAGTCAAAGATAGGAGCCGTTCCAAGAGAAACCAGATGGAAGATACAGTTAGAGATATAGGCCAGGAGGTTCCTACAAGTGATGGCCAAGAAGTAGGTAATAGATCTGATGAGAAGATTGATCCCAAGTACAAAAGCAGAAGTGAAGGACATTTAACAAGTTTAACTGCCATTATGGCTGGCGAAGTATCAACCGAGCTACCTACAAATACAATAGATGAGGCTGAGATGGATACACTATTCTCTAAGTTGCCTCTCGTGGAAGTAAACAATGAGAGAACTTCGGGTCAAGAGAACACAGTCAACAAAAAGGGTAACAAGGTCAAGACTAAGTTTCAGAGGCGTAAAGCAAGAACGGAAGATCAGGCAAGGGAAGCAACAACCAAAGTCAATACCATTGATGCTGCTGTTGTTGAAGATAGTCCTACAGTTGCAAGAGAAAATACAGAAAATTGGGTTTTTCCTTCTGTGCATGATAAACATGAAGTTGTTTTTTCTGCTAAGAATCATCAGCTACAAAAATGCAATGAAATTCCCCGAAAAATGCCATGTGCTTTCTGTCGTTCTTGTCATGTTTCAGAGGTATATATGTTCAACTAATGTTCCTCTATGTTTCAAAAGAACGTTTAACTTTTTCTCTCAGTTAATCATTTATGCAACTGGTCTTCAAATTTGAAAATAAGTTGCATAAACAAGTTCTTAACTAGCATAATCTTTTTTTTGTTTTGCATCTCTGAGCTGCATTCTGGCACTCTAATTACAGTTAACGGGTGAAATGGTGCATTATTTAAGTGGAAAGCTGATACCAGCAGAGTATAGTGGAGGCTCCCATGTCATACAGTCGCACAAGAAATGTGCAGAATGGTTTGAAATCCCAAATATTAAGTCTTGGCAGATGTTTTTTTCTTCATTTGTGTGTGTTGACCTTTTTATGTAGTTTTATCACAGAATTGTTTTTTTTTTTTTTTTAATATATCATAGGGCTCCAAATGTGTACTTTGAAGAAGATGAAGTGATGAACCTTGAAGCTGAAATATCAAGGAGTCGAAGGATCAAATGTAGTTGCTGTGGGATCAAAGGCGCAGCTCTTGGGTGCTTTGATAAGGGCTGCCGTAAAAGCTTCCATGTCCCTTGTGCAAAGATGACTCCACAGTGCCGGTGGGATGATGTAAGAATACTGAAATTTCCAATTTGAGTTACTAAACTAATGTAAGACTTAAGAAAGGGCGCATATTCTTCTTGTGGCAGGAGAATTTTGTGATGCTTTGCCCTCTACATTCTTCTTCTAGCTTGCCAAAAGAAACCCCCGAACAGAAAAAAAGTAGGAAGCAACAAGATTCAAAAGTGTATGTCCAGCCTTATATCCTATTATATTTCGAATTTTAGTATATTCCAGTTTGATGGTTTCTCTGAATTTCATTAAATCTGTCAGTGAAAGATCAGCTGAAGTGAACTGTCAATGGACATGGCCTTCTGGGTCACCTAAAAAATGGGTATTATGTTGCTCATCTCTTAATGCTGAGGAGAAGGTAAATTGAATTTCTATTTTTTTATTTTTTATTTTCAACCTCACAGGATACAAAAGGAATCACATTTATCCGGTCAATAAAAAAATTGGAACTGCAGGACAGTGTCTCAAAATTAATAAAACTGGCTGGATTATCGTTGGCAAAGACATGGAACCCAGCGGTTACACATGTTATTGCGTCAACAGATGAGAATGGGGCATGTAAGAGGACCCTAAAATTCCTAATGGGTATCTTAGACGGAAAATGGGTTTTGAAGACAGATTGTAAGTCTATTTTCTTCCGAATATTGAAGGATGAACCGAATTAAGCCACATGGGTGGAACATTTATATGCTTCACTGTTTTGCCCAGGGGTGAAGGCATGTTTGACAGCTTTGCAACCTGTAAACGAGGAGAAATATGAAATTGAAGTTGATATCCATGGAGTCAAGGGAGGACCTCGAGAAGGGAGGCAAAGAGTAATTAATAAGGTTGTTTCCACATTATCCAATTATAGTGTGGTCGTTTAAATTTTAACTTGAGGAACATGTTTGCCAAAGAGATTATCTTGAATAATGCTACATCCTTTCTTTTCTAAAGATGATGTTTCGGTGATAGATTGTTTCCACTTGCAGGAGCCAAAACTTTTTCATGAATTGGAGTTCTACTTTGTGGGGGAGTTTACAAATTCGTATAAAGGCTACCTGCACGATCTTGTCATTGCAGGTGGAGGGGTTGTTTTGCACAGGAGGCCTATATCAAGAATTCAGAAAGGACCGTTAGAAGAATCTTCTCAATGTATGATCTATGTGATTTATAGCCTTGAGCAACCAGAGAAATCAGATGCTAAGAAAAGTTCTCGGATATTTGCTAGGAGAAAAGCTGAAGCTAGTGCTATTGCTAGTACAGTCAATGCGAAAATGGCACCTCACTCATGGATCTTGGATTCTATTGCTGCTTCCAAGCTGCAGGTCCTAGATGAGAATACAGCCTGATGCATAAAGACGTACATGCTAAATGTTTGTGTTGGATGAGTATAGTTTATGCGAATGCTTGTAAAAAAGGTTTATGGTCACTTATCTTATGAGTAATCATCTTGACTGTTTGTCTTCTATTTTGCTCTTTTGAGTTGATTGAATATGACCTTTTTCTTTAGTCTTTTAATTTTTCCTTCTGGCCTAGGGTATAGAATAAAATCAATTGAACAGCGTGGATGACCTGCAAAGTGATGGCAAAGATACAATAAATGGAGCTATTGAGGAACCATTCTGCAGCAAGAGAAAAATGTATATTGCCAAATTGCTGTGAAGTTAGGAATGAATTCTATTCAATTATATGCGTATACCACCTTACAGGCTTTTACAACAACAGAGTTACTCTTCTATCTTCTGATGATTGAAGATTGAAAAGCCAATCCCAAGATAAAAAAAAATGCACCAAAATTGGCAAGAGTTGCTTGGAATGCTTCAGAAATTGGACTAGTGAGAGGGGAAAAATTTGGAGACAAACATAGTTCAAGATCAACCAAAGAAGACTATTTGTCATCTAAAGTTGCAACAATGGGCTCCACCCCTGGACAACTTGTCCCATAAACATATCATCTGTCTTGGAGATTGGTAATGTGCTGTGTAGTAGTCCTCCATACATCCATACTGACAAAACTTCCAGTTGTGGGAATACTGAACCGGAGTTGATGCATTGAACTCTTCAACCCACATCCCCATGCTCACGTCTTCCATCTTGAAGAGCTGCCAAAGTAGAGGAGTTATGGTTTGGAAATTTGGGGATGCTTCAAAAAATATCAAGATGGGTCACAAAGGCAACTAACCCTTAAGCTCATATTTGCATGTTGGGCGACGACATATTTTGAAATATCACTTGAAATTATGTATCCAGGTCCATTGGCATATGGTGGGTATACTTCTTCTGGCCATTCCTATTTCATCATTATTTTGAGAGTTAGACATGAAAAATACAATAAAAAAAGCTATTCAAATTAGCAAAACTTGAAGTTAGCAAATTTTCCAATACACATGGAATTTTCTTAGTTATTGACACACTGAAACATCTACAATGGTGTGCAACCAACTAACCTCATATGTGACTGCCCATTTTCCACTCCTCAGTGGCCTATGCAGGAGGTTAAGATTTCCCATGTAAAGAGATTTCTTGGAAGAAATGCCCTCAATTTCCTTTAATACTGTATCTACCCTTACAAAAGTATCATCATCACATTTCATTACATAGGCTGCTGAAACATTGCGAACCTGCAAGACAAGGGATCAACAAGTGAGGGTGAGGAATAAGTGCAGCCACTGAATTTCCTATTAGATGGAGCTAATTAATTATTCTCAAAAACAAAATTGGCCAAAATAAAGATGCAGGATGAAATTGAAAAGATTTTGATAACTTACCCCATACTCACATATGGAAATTGTCTTGAGAACCACAAGGTCATATCGATCCATAAATGGTAAAATGACAATGTCACCAAAATAATCTGCTTCCTTCTTCAGTGCTGCATTGACTTCCTTCCTTGGATTCTAAATGTTGACATATGACATTAGAAACTCAAAGGAACAGAAAAAAGAAAAATAAAAAACTAGATGTTAACTAGTGAGATATGGCAAAGATAAATTATTTAACTTTCAACTCCACATACAAGGTCTAATCTTACTCTCAAGTATCTGCTCTTTCTCCAGAACAATTCAAGGACCTATGTACTCATTAAATATATTAATTAATAAATATATTGAGGCAACAATATGTTTCAAAGATATGCTGAATGAGTAGGTAATCAGGCCTTCCAGCAACAATCAGCATGTCTAATTACATAATCACTATCTCCACATTACTCCACTAGGGTTCACTTTTCATCACATCAAAAATTAATTACACCAGGGAATCTTACAAGAGCAGCAAAGAAAATGACTAATTAAGAAACCAGGTTCGTATGACTAAGCTCATGTTAAACTGCATAGATCAATTGGTAAAGAAACCAATTTAGAAGAATTCATTTTGTTTGTATTTTGTCGCTTGATGTGTATTGTTTCTGGCACACCTCCCTGAGCTTTGTGTATTTGCACTCTTCATCTAGTTTTCTTTTTCACCATCTCAACACACACACATATCACACCAAGGACGGCCTTCCTTATGTAATTAACAAGCTAAAAAGTCATCTTTCCTACTGGGAAGGAACTTTCTTTTCTTTCTTTTTAGAAGAAGTTGCTGTATTCATTTTCTTCTGGTGAACCAACTCAACTAAGCCAGTGCCTGTTTCTTAGTAGTAATCAGTTGCTTTGAGCTGCTCCATTTCAACAAAAAATGGACAGATGGAATGAAAACACCATGACCTCCTATACCACATAGGAAATGCCATCTTCTGGTGAGGCACCTGAAAATGCCATTTGGGTACCTGCACAACCTAAAGTAATGTCTTGCCACTGTCTGAGCAGCAACAAGCCCAAAGCTGCATCTTCACTTCATCCATGGGTCTTTCGAGGGATGGCTTTATCGATAGTTTACTTACATTAAATTAACTTCAAGAAGTTTCTGACTCAATGTTTTCTTAAAAGCTAGGATTCCTTTTCTGACTTTGATAATGATGAGAAGTAAATGTTCAGGAAGAGAAACAATGAGGTCAACAGGGCGCAAAGGGGCAAATGATAATGTTAATGGGAATAGTCCCACACAGATAACTGTTATAAAAAGTTGTTGGCTTATGAGGTTGAGTAATGGGCATCCTAAGTGGCTAGTAATTTTCTAATGGAACAAGGTTCAATTATAACATGGTATCAGAGTAGGAAGTCTGCCTAGGCCAGTTTCTGCCTCATTGAGTTTGTTACCCCATTTATGTTATCTACCTCTCAGACCAGTGTTTAAAGCCTGGACATGAGAGGGAGTGTTAGTGAGAATAGTCCCACATAGATAAGTGTTAAGAAAAATTGTTGGTATATGATGTGAGCAATAGGTCTCCTAAGTGCCTAGTCAATTTGGGATGATACTAGGCTCAATCTTAATAGATATCAAATAAAACAAAAAAAAGAAAACATAAAGCTCTAAAACAAATAAAAGCTAATCAACAAATCTTATAGACGAGAACGAGAGCTTAACTGTCCACCTTTTACATTTCTTCGCACCAAGAGACAAATTATAGTGCAGACTAATAAACTAAAAAGGCCACTTGGGAATGTTTTGTCGCCTCTCCTCTCCCCTTTGATTAATGCATGTGATTTAGTCTTTTGCTACATAACATATTTTTATTGGGTTTCCCTCTACATCTCTATACACCAATTTACTTCATTGGGTTCCCTATAGCATCTTTTTATGTTATAATTTAACATGTGGACCTTGACACACATGCAAAACAAAGATTTCCACAGAGCACATTGTTCAGTGAAGTACTTAAGGATCTATCTCAAAATGAGCTAAATTAATGAATCATGGATGAGCATATAACTATTTTTTATCATGTGATCAGCAGTGAGTTTTGCATATCCATGCACTTTTTACCAATCACAGTTCAATCAGATAATGAAGCTGCTAGAAATGTAATCAACAAGGTGCAGTCAAATTAATTAGTAAATAAACCAAAAAGATTCACATTTTGGAGGGAATAGTTTCGGGCCATGAATCATTTAGGAAAGTATCCATAAATACACATTAAAAACAGAGTGCACCAGGACCTTAAAGACGAACAGGACAATGATTACCATGTCCAAATTCTTACCAGTGCCACAAAGAAACGGGCCACTGCCTTTGATGACTTGAAATCACGATATTGCATCCATGTTTTTCTAACAGCCATGCGCTCAGCAAAGTGGTTTGTAGCAGATAAAATCCCAATGAAAAGCTGAACTGGACCTTTTGGCAAGGGAGGAGACCTCCATTTATCAGACATTTCCAAGACTTGGTGGAGAGAAAAACTAGGATGAGAGACAGGAAGAGAAGTTGCATATACAGAATGCACATCCACATTGCCTTTAATTGCCAGTCCTGTGGCATCTTCAAGAGTAAAACCCTGAGGATGGCAGCAGAAGGGATCAGCAAGTTCATAAAAAGTTATACCAGATTGTCAACTTTGTTAAAATATTAAAACATAAAATATAGTTTGTTTTCATTTTGAGTATGCAGTAAGTACCGTTCTATATGGGAATGACGTCACATGTCGACCACCAATAATAATATGATAGCCTTCCACACCAGCTCGTATGGTAAGAATAAAGAGTCTACCCTCCACAAAAGGAAACGGCCAGGTCATTTCTGGCTTCTTTGCACGTCCAATGAATCGTTTAAGCCATGAAGTTGTCTTGGATTCTTTTGCATCAACGATATCATTGCGTGTCCATTTCTCACATCTTCTAAATCCATCAACTACCCAAACAGAAGTATCAGAAACTTGCCAAACTAAGGGGACTTACATCACAAACATCACATGCTTTTACATTATCAATGGCACTTTTACAAATAAAAGCAAGCAAGGAGCACATCAGTCTCCAACCCGTGAATTAATATACATATATTTAGAAGTTATTAAGAGATTACCAGTATCATCATCATCTCTTGAAGCTATCCCTTCACATCTCTGAGCACGTCCCCACTGCATCCTATAACATGTATTGTGCTCAATTACTGGCCTCTGACTCCAGTCACCCTTTAATCGTGGATTCAAATGCAAAATTCTTGGTGGCTCCTCACCATCGACTGCCTTCAACCCTTGCAGTTCTACCATAAACTGTGATACCCATACCTCTGGATCTCTCCAACGCATCCTTGCTACCTGAGAAACATACTCCTTGTGAGCATAATGTGGCGTGCCCACCACTGTTATGGATGATCCTGCTGCAAGTCCACAAGGAAGGAACATGATATGGTCCTCTCCAGCAAATTGACCTCCTGTTATTGAAACTGAAGAAGGGCAAGACTCCGGTTTTCCATCAACCAACTGAGTCTGGTTAAGTTCTTGCGGTTCATAATTCTCCACATCTTCCCATGCTTTCATTCCCAGTGTCCAAGCCTCATCTGCCATTTGCTCCAAGTCAGAAAGGTTGCTTGTTTTATTCCTCCGTCTCATGATCTCACCAGTAATCCGACCATAATGGTTTTGAAAAGGCCTAATGGGCCGTAGTCCACCATTTCCTTCCTGAATTGATTCTTTCCTAGGCATTGGTGGCACATTTTGGTTCCTTTCACCTTCCAATCTACGACTAAAAGTGTCTTGGTATATCGAACTAAAAAAGTGTTTCTCACTGGCAGACTGATCGAAACCAATAAAAGTCTCATCTCCACTCAGAATACTAGCAATTTCAAGAAACTTATGGAACTTTAAGTAGATAAATATCAAGTACAAGGTTCCCAGTCCTAGGAGCAGGTGGGACAACTTCAACCTCCTCGAACCCAGTGCATCACACTTTGGTCTTAAAATGTCACTCTTGGGTCTCTTCATTGGCAGTTGATTGCAGTGAATCTAATAAAGCCGAGTCATTAATTTCCCCGCTCCTCCTTTCTGATAAAAATTTCACCTCTAACACCAGTACTGACGGACAGCCAAATCCTCATCATACATTCAATTTCTGAGCAACATTTCCACTCAGAGCCTCACGCCCCGAACAAACATGAACGAAGGAAAGCTTAAAGATCTGAACCCGAAATTTCACTACGAGTGATCACTCCCTCTCCAATCCACACTCTAATTTACAAAGAGATATCGGAGCGCACGTAACAGAAAACCTTAAATTCACCGAAAATTCAAACGGACCTCTTGTCTGATCCACCAACTCTCGACCAAACTCACCAATGTTTCACAGAGGACGCAACCCACACCGAGTCAGAAAAAATCATATAAAAACAACGGAAAAAGCATCGATCGAGAAATGCATAGCGCCTCAGAATCCAACACTAACCTCCGCCATCAATCCAAATGCCCGCCCAGTTCCTACTTCCACATTTCTCCTCTCCCTCAGCCCAACTCGATCCTAACAGAATCCCACGTTCCAAAAACCCTAACACGAAGAAGAAGACAACCAATCATCGGTTCGAGAAATCCACGACCTCAAAAAACAAAAAACAAAAAAACCACCTTGAATCACCCCAAAGCGAAGACTCTCCAGCGTCATATAAACTCCATAACACCCCTGAGATCTTCAAAACGAAGAAGAAAAGCTAAAGAGACATCCGAGAGCCAAAATCCGGGGGAGGAAAGTTGAGACCATACAAGGCAAGGATCAGAGATTTGAAGCGCTTTTCTCCTTCTATTGACCACACTTTCATTTCGTAAGTTTGTTTTCTTCAGTTTCTCCGCAAGAATAAATCCCGCATTAATCTTCGTTTAATTAAACTAATCTACAGTTTTTATTTTAATCCGAAAATTATGACATATGGACCCGAGCCACACTCCACGGCCCGATTAATATAATTACCATCTATCTATGTATTTGTTACATTTAAATTTTTAATTACCCTTTTTTATAAATACGGCTAATAATTATTTTAAAATCATCTATGTGAATTATTTAATGTGAGACCATTTAATAATTAAAATATCAATTTAATAATAAAAAATACAAGTAGACCGCTACATCCGACCCAGTTTTTTCTGAACTAGACCAGGCCAAGCCTGGTTGCAAATCGGAACCTCGGACCGACTCGTGGCTACATTAAGAAATTAAAGATTTCATGATAGGAAAAGCGGTTCAGATGTAAAAAGCATGTGAAGTGGCTCAGAAAGGCCTGTGGCAAGATGGGTGGAGAGACACAGCTGCCTCTTAATTAATTTTCTATGGGGTTTTGGTTCTGGGTTGATGTCGTGTTTATTTGGAAGTAATCCAAAGCTTTTAGTTCATCGGTTTTGCTGAATGTTTTTTTTTTTTTTTTTTTAAATTATGAAATGCAAGAAAAGACAAGGAAATAAGGCCAATACGAACAAATCTATGTCGATGATTACAAGAAACGAGGGTAATTTACTTAGCAACTATTTATGCATTTGGGTTCTAAATGAATTCTTATCTAGGGACTGTTTGTGCCATTATAAGAAAATAAAACAAAACGACAGTTAGGAAATAATGAAAAATTTCACAGATTAGCAAGTCTGATCTGTATTCTATCATAAAAGTTCAGACTTCTACACCTGCAAGTTTCATCTTCAACAAGGAATGCATAAATACAATTTGGCAGCATGCTACCTGCAAGTGGTCATGCACTTATCAAGCCATTTCAAAAACTCCTACAGCAACCAGAACAATGCTCTACTCATCCTCATCAAAATCCAGAAGGAAATCAGTTAAGTTCTCCGAATCGTCTACCGCTTCCTCCAGTGTCATGGGACTGTCTTTCTTTTTTTCCTAAACAGAAAAAAGAAACCCAAAGTTTAAGTTTAATGCGTAGAGACATAAGAGGTTAACAAATTGTAGGAAGCTGTCACTTAAGTCACATAGCATGAACTCTTGAATGATTCACTTAGAAGCCATTGCCGATACTTCCATTCGTAAGCTCCCTAGGCTCCTCAAGATCTTGAGGAAGATTGATGGAAGTAGTGAGAAGATTTGAGCAAGGAAGAGACTCCCAAAAAATGTGACAAGGATCTGAGAATGATCAAGATAAAGAAGAATAGTTTGGGGTTTCTTCAAGGAAAGCCCAAGTGCACTGTGGCAACGACCTCAGAAGTAAGTTTTCACTTCATGTTATGGACAGCCCAAGATTGATGGAAGTAGTGGAGATGATGACTTCAGTCTACTAGGGTGCAAATTATTATGAATGCTGCTCACAGAAAGACGCTTACCTTATATGGCCATGTGGCCATGACTGAGGTGGACATTATTTCTATAGGATTTACAGAAATCTTGTCAGTAGTCCACCTCATTTATTCATTCATTGAAAATGGGCAATGAAAATCACAAGCACCTTAGAGCTTCATTTGATTAGAATCTCCAACGACTAAATGGCATCTAAGAAATATGCAGTTGAAGTAGACAAATAGCACTGGTAGAATAAATTGAAAAGCTAGGAATTCAGTTTGCTAATTCAGATAATGAACTTGCAAATTCTTTAGAGAGAAAGAGAGAGAGAGACACCCACCTTCGACTTGCGAAGCTCAGGAGTACTCTTTAGAACACTCCAATTGCGGTTTAATTTTTCATCAGCTACTTCTTCTGCTTCAATATCACTATCCTCTCCCTCATCCTAGAGCAAAAAAAAAAAAAAACATGAAGACGCAAAAACTAACTACCAAGAAGCCACCTTTGAGGAAGCTAAAAAGAAATAAGGAAAGTAAATGACAGAAGAAAAGCAAAGCAAAAAAATAGATAGACTTTCATGCATAGCTCACATCGTTTTCTCCAATGTCAACAGCTTTTGCCATGGCTTCATCTATATCTGTGATCTGTTTCTCCAATTCGAATGAAACAGGATTAGTTAATCAGTGCTATGAGAATAGCAAATAAGCAAATCAATAGTTAATGCAAACTTCAATACCTCAACTTCTTCCGACTTTTCCTTGCTCAGAATTTTCTGAAGCTCCTCCCTTGATATGATTTTTCCATGCTGAGATGCAACAGTTTTTAATGAACTCAAGTGAAATACATTAATATCAAAAATAGATAGAAACATCATATTTATGTGATCGAGAAAGATAAACCAGCATACTTCCCATATATGATTAGCGACACGTCTCTATGGTTGCATATAAATGAAGGAAAGGCAATACATAAAGGTAGTCACCAAACATTACATATCTAGAATGCTGTAAATGTGACTATCATCTGACTGAAGGTTGAGAAAATAAAACATGCTAAGATTCTGAGGTTAATCGTAGTACCTCCATAAGATAGGAAAGCATATTCGGTGTCGGCTCATGAAAGTCTGGACCCCTGTAGTCTATTACTTCATTTGGATCTTGAATATAATTTATAGTTGGGTAAACTGGATCTCCTCCCCAAACTGCAGGCCACCATTGGGTAGTTAAGACACAATTTTCAACCAAGTTGTTGGGTAACAAGAAAAACTGATCAGCATATGAATTCCAGTTTTTTCATACAATATTTGCTAATTATAAGCAAAAGCGTATGAAGAAAGGGCTACTTCTCAAATAGTGCCCTCTTCAAGTGGCAAGAGGACATATCGCATATATATGCATTGTATGGAGTATGACCAAACACAGTTTGACAGAGTATCTGTAAGGAGTAATGCAGCACAATTGTGGGCCTGGGCCGTAAGCTCAATGCTTAATAGAAGTCAAAAAAAGATTTTTTTTTTTAAGAACAATCTGAAACATCAACTACCATGCACAACATGACATTCACAAAAATATAATTATATGGTCCAACAAATAATGAAATATGTAAGTTGAGACAAGTTTCTAGTTCTAAAGTAGGGTAGTCCATACTTTCCTTTATTTGATCCTCCCTCATTCTCATTGCTAATGGATCTCGCTTTATACGAATATCAGTGCCCATCATGATCCGATACTCTGCAGCCGTTTGATGCGAGAACATTGTCATGAGTTGGTCAATCTCATCTTCACCTGTCTCCTCGTAATGCTTTTGCACTGCCTCACGTGAAGTGTCCCTCTTCCATGCTTTAACCCATTCAGAATAGTAAGCTATAGGACCTATTCTTTCCAGTCTTTCCTGCTCAGCTTTCAATCTGAATATTTGATCCAGTCACAGTTAGTCTAATTCTTCAAATCTTGCCAGAAATACTAACTACAACAAACTATGACATGTGAAACATGATAAGAGAAGGAAACATCAAAAGGCATAATCATCATCATCATCATCATCATCACCACCATAATCATAATAATATAATGACAGTAATAACAATAGTAATAATTATTATAATTATTACAGTGATTATTATGACAACTACTAACATAATAATAATAATAATAATAATTTTATTATTGTTGTTATTATTATTAATAATAATTAAAAACCAATAAAATAATGAAGATAACAAAATATGCTCTGAAGTTGGGTCCAAGCCTATCCCAAAATGACTAGCCAACTTAGGAAACCTCCTTTTCAACTAATAAACTCAACATCTTTCTACTCATTAATCCATGTGGGATTATTACTTAACACTCCCCCTCACGTGTAGCCCTTTTTGTGGCTCCACATGTGGATAATTTGGGTGTGTGAAGTTGGGTCTAAGGCCTATCCCAAAATGTCTAGCCAACTTAGGAAGCCTCTTTTCCAAGTAATAAACTCAACATTTTTCTACTCACTAATCTATGTGAGATTATTCCTTAACACTCCCCCTAACGTGTAGGTCCTTTTTGTGGGTCTACATGTAGATAATTTGGGTGGAGACCCACATAGGAGTACATGCTCTTTACCATGTGAAGTTGGGTCCAAGGCCTATCCCAAAATGACTAGCCAACTTAGGAAACCTATTTTCCAACTAATAAACTCAACATCTTTCTACTCACTAATCCATGTGGGATTATTACTTAACATATGCAAGGGGGAAGCTTTAGTACTCTTTTCACTCATGCTAGAGATAAGGGCTGGTTGAGTCCTATTTCAAATCCTGATTCTTTGGACATTCCCCATTTACAATATGTAGATGTCACTCTGCCTCTGCAAAGCTTCAATCAATCAAGTAATTAACTTTAAAGCAATTCTGGTATTCTATGAGATCATCTCCAGTCAGAAGGTTAATTGGCAGAAGTCAGCGATTTATGGTATTCATCTTCCCCAAGATCCTTTCCCAAATGGTGGACATCCTCGGATGCCAAGCTGCTGACTTCCCAATCACATATCTTGGTCTCTCCGTCACCCCTAAGAGTCCTTAGGCCCTTTGCACTCCCATTTTGTAAAAAGCTTGACAGGAGGCTATCTACTTGGAAAGGCGAGTTTCCAAGGTAGGTAGACTCACACTAGCAAAGGCTACTCTCACTGCCAGCTGTTTTACTTCCTTTATCTCTTTAAGTGCCCGATTACTATTGCCAATAAAATCGAGTCAATTGAAACAAGATTTTTGGGGATAGGTTCCTCCAATACCCGCAAGTACCACATACTCAAGTGGGATGAGGTTTGTGTCCAAAGAGAGAGGATTGAGCATTCGCAAAATCAAAAGCATGAAGGACACTTTGCTGGCAAAATGGGTATGGCGATTCGTCCAGGATAAAAATGCATCATGGAGGATGGTAAGTTGCGCCAAAATATGCTTCCATGGTAAGATTTGTCCTCCGGATGTTGCTCTGCATACTGCAAGTCCCCACGGTTGAAAACCATCATGAAGCTCCAACCCTCTGTGCTAGACAACATTAGATTCAAGGTCCGCTTTGGCAACCTGATGAAGTTGTGGGGATAGGAATCTTGCATGCACCCTTCCCAATGTCTTCTCCCTCTAAAGGAACAAAGATATTAGTTTGGCACATAGATAGTTCCACTCAGGACTGTTAGATTGAGAAGGAGTCTCTCAGACAATGTGGTAGAAAGTGCGAGCAATCTCATGAGCCTACTTGACTCCCAATATATTCACCATTTGGATGATGATCAAATTATTTGAAAAGGCTTGGTAGATGACAGTTTCACAGTAGCTTCGTACAATAATCATATAATTCTTCCGCTTAGAACGACTGTTGTTGCTGCTTCTTTGGCCTAGAAACTGTCAGGGCCGCCTAAAGTTGTGTTCTTTGTTTGGTGTGCTATTCGAAACAACATCATAACATATGGCAAACTTCAAAGACGAGGTACGTACATCGTAAATTCCCTTTGCCGTCTCTGTAATGATGCTAAAGAAATCCATCGATCATCTTCTATTGGGAATCCTGTTCTCATCTTTTGTCTGGCAACATTTCTTCCCCTAATTCTGTTAAATTTATGAAAAAGAGAAAAACTTCATTGACCTAAACCCCTATTTATAATAGAGAAAAGTAGTAGAGTCTAATTACAATTAAACTACCCTTGTCCCAATTATACCCAAACTTTAACACTTAAAGATTAAGTCCTAGCATAATTAAATAATTCAATATAAATAAAAGACTAACATAACTAAAACACCTTTAAACTGAAACTCTTCTATAAGACCTTCTTGGCTTCTTATTGTGAAAGTCATGTAAGACTCTTCCATATTTGCTCTTCAACTCTAGAGCGTCAATTAACCAAAGGGAAGCATTTTCCTCAAATTTCTACGTTTGCGTAGTCAAGTGGGCCCCACACCGAATTCAATTAGGGTAATATAGCACCCAATTCATTCAATTTAGAACCAACAGTGATCAATTCTACCAATTGAGACTATAAATCGATGAAAGGATGACCTAATTTCAAGAAATCAGGATGGCGTAGGCTATTTGGATGATGACTCAAACATTAGGTTGATGACGTAGGCAGATTTGAGAAATTTCCTTAAATTGGGATCATCAAACACTTCTAAATCCCAACATTCAATCAAATAAAAGCATTAATCATTAGCCAATAGGCTAATCCCAACATTAGCCTCTACCTTCCTCATTCTCTTAAGGCCTTTGGCTCCCAATATGCTCTGCTCCCCCTCCCCCACTATGGCATATTACTCTAGAAAATTGTGTTGGCTATCATTTCCTAGAGCCTCTGGTTAAGGAGGAACAATAGACTCTTTAAAGATGAGTTGTTGACTGCTAGTGTGGTGATTGAGAAGATTACAACACTAACTCTATCCTAGCTCCATAGCAGGGGTAAGCTGGATGACTTTACCACCTCCCACATCCAACTCAACTGGTTTACTATCACCACTCTCAGTCCTTAGCATCCAAAGCCCCCTTCCCTTGGTGCCCCCTACGTAATGGCTTCATTAAACTCAATTTTGATGGCAATGGGAGCGAAACCCTGGTCCCATAGGTTTTGGTGGTCTGTTGCGGGACTCTAAAGGCCAACTCATCCTTGCTTATGCTGGTCTTTTGGGTTCTAAAGACTCTTGGTGGCAAAGACCTTTGCTCTTCTCCACGGCATCAAACTTGCATGCGACCACACTTCCCTTCCTTTGGCGAGTGAAGTTGACTCAACTTCGGTAATTAGCTGGTGCAAAAAGGGAGTCCCTCCCCCTTGGCGGTTCCTTTATTTGGTTGAAGATGATAGGAATTAAGCGCCCTAATTATAGAGTAGCGAGAGCAATAATAATAAACGCAAAAAAGGGAAGAACAAGTACGAAGAAAAACATAAGATTTATACAAGTTCGCCTCAAGGTGAGACTACATCTTGTCTTCCACCGCTGCAGTCCCACTATAATAATGAAATAGTTTATAAGAGAAATCGCTTCTCTAACCTATCACAACCGCAACTGATGATTATCCTTGGTGCTCTTACTCCGGGTGATAATACCCTAACAACAACGCCCCCAAATATAAAAAGAAAATTAGGGCAACCGAATTAAGCACCCCAACTACCCTTAATGAAACTATAGTCAATATATCGTAGATCTAGCGTGGGCTCTGCGTAAGGCGTTAATTAGGCTTCACAACTTAACAGAAGAGATTCTTGACATCTGAAATACCAAATCAGTCTCTTGGTCCCACATCCCTTGGACAATGAACAGTGCAACTGATGGCCTGGTCTATGAGGGGGTTTCATGCTTGAATTTGACTATTGAATTTCCTGAGACTTGATATCTATCTGATTGTTGTTTTCCTTTTTCTCTTTCCTTTTGTCTTATGTAATTCTCTTGTAGTTCAGTAGCCTCCCTACACTGTTCGTAGGGGTGCTTATTTGTAAGCGGTTTCTCCTCTTCTTTTAATAAATTCTCACTCATTATTCAAATAAAAAAATGCAATAAAGATTTTGTTGAAGAAATTTTTTGTAAGTCCCTAACCTTTCCTCTTTGAATACATGTCGTCTTGCCCTCAAGAGGGCAGTCTCAGTTATTGTTGGATGATCCCCATAAAGCTTTATTTGCCCCGTCTCTGCCATGGCCTTGGCAAAAACCTGCAACAATCTCCATTCAAAATCAGTACAGCTCCTCTTTTGCATCAAAAAGCAATTACACTATATTTAAAAAAAAAAAGCAATTACACTAGAGAAAAATTAACAGTGAGCCAGAAGTCCACTGCATCAAGGTGATAAGTGTAAGGCAGACATTGCAAGTATGCATAATTGCTAGGCCACACAATGGATGCACTAGAAGTAGTCATGTTGATCAGAGGGTACTAACTATTTTGGCCATCAGATGATGAATGTTGAGTACTCTATGTATCTTGGAGGCTATGGCAAAGGGAATAGGACTTTCCCCTTAAGTATTAATATAGCTTGCTTCATTTTGACCAATCACTTCAGATGGTGATCCAAGGAGGTGAAACCATCTTATATATCGACTAAAAAGCTAGTGTACCATGGTATATAGAGAGAATGCCTCACTTAAAATTTGACTCACCGTTTCAACATCTGCCCGCCTCCTTTGCCACCTAGACCACTGTTGTTTGTCTGGTTTTCGCCAATTCCACCAGAGTTCTTCACTTGTAAGAGGCTCTTCAATTGGCTTCTTTACACTCGGATCTATAAAGGGATGGGGCCGACCCATTTTTTTGTCTAAAGCATAAGGACTCAAGTTCTCTTCCTCCGGTTCACTCTGATAGACCACATATTCACTTGATTCATCTTTTTTATCATCAGTGCTATCATTTAATGTTTCATCTTCAGATAAATCAGTTGACACTACACTTTGTTCTGTGGACCCTGTGGCAGCTGCACTTTCCTTATATTTCTTTCTTCTGCTACCAGGCTTTTTCCCATATGAAGAAACTCCTTCTGACTTACCTGATGGCTCCGGGGCTCGGGCAGCTCTGACCTTGCTACCTGTACCTTCAGGCCAGTATTCTGGCAAAGGTATAGCAGCTCGAGCACCTGAGGCTTGTTCAAGCTGTCCTGATGTGGAATCCATATAGCTAGAGTATGGGGGACGCTCAACTTTAATATGCTTCACATGTTCATCATCTTTATTTTCACATTTAATTTGTGGAAGAAGACTAGGCCTCCTTGAATGTGAGGAGTAGGAGGACCCAAAATTTAGTTGCACCTTCCTCATCAGAAATGAATCAAATAACTGTATATATTGCCAAAGGAAAATGGAAAGAAAAGAGTTCAGTAGTGACTAAATCATGAATATTTTCAACCACTAAAGTTAGAAACGCAGTACAACCTCCACAAGTTACTACAGATCATTGCATACCTGAAATCGTTGAGACTGATGGATTCCAACAACGGACCCATTAGAAGAACAGCGAAAAGCTTTATCTGTTCAAAGGAGAGAAGTTAAAATTCTGTTAACCATATGAGATAAAAACCCCACAGAGCATTGAGAAAATATCTTCACAGAAGTATGGAACAAACCCTGATGGAACCGTGGCAGTGGAAGAGATGCCATTTCATGAGAAAGAATATCCACCTTAACTTTTCAGTGAAGCTGCATTGCATTCTATAGCCATTACATACATATCCGTGAAGATTCTTGAATGGAGGACTAGAAACCGGTAGCAGGAGGGCCTCTGCAAGCAACGGAACAAGTGAGAATTTACTAGTTGCAAGCCGTTAAATGACATGATTTTTATATACACTGAACTTTTTTACAGTTAGTTTTTATACGCATTAATCTAATAATTTACAATATTCACATCAGGTGATGCAACGCACATCACTAATTAGTCCCGTACCATACCACTAATGTCTCATTCTTTCTCAAAGTTGTCAAAACAATGCAGAAAGGAGAAAACAGCCACGAGAGTAAACAACTAATAAGCATCCCACTCTGGTTCAAACCCAATAAACTCATTATCTACACGCCAAATAACTGACAAAAACAACTGTCTGTAACAAATTATGTCAGCTCTTTCGCTTAAGAGCTCTATAAACGACCAGCCACACAGAGAACGAGCTGTAGTTCCTTGTTTCCGAAAACATGTTAGATTTGACAAGGATAAAAGAATCGGAATGAGAAGGGAGAAAATCGAGTTACTGGGGGGAAAAGTGGAGTTCATGGAAAAATTAAAACAAGAGAACTACATACCCAAAAGAGTTTTTGGCACCCTTTCTGCTTAGAGTAGAGATTTTCCGGGAGAAAACAAGAGCTCCGCAGCAAGGAACAAATGAAGCAGAAAAGGCTAGTCAGGAGAAGGTGAAACGCAGGAAGATAAACCGGAGCCACGGTGACACGGGAACTGAAATGATATCGCTTCTCCCCTCCAAATTTTCTCTTGCGACGTATGGGCAGGGTCCATCGATCAGGCCCAGCGAAAAAAATTACCACGATAATTTTCTTATTGAGCTGTTTGTGGGCTATATTTATCTCTTTCAAAGTATGGGCAGGTTCTATCGAGCAGGACATTGGCCCAAGATGTCCATTCCACTGCTTTTATGAAGGCTTGGTGCTTCGACGAGTAAGCCAAGTCTTACCCTCTTACCTCTTTAATCTTCATCCTTCTGACCGTCTGCAAGGCCCAATAGTCAACATCCTTCTCTTTCTATTTTCCCTCTTAACTGATTTTATCTGTGGTTAATGATATTTAAATTTAAGCTTAGCCTTTTTCCAAATTCCATAAGTGTATTTACTATTTGGCAAAAGACTATATACAAATATGAATAAATTTTGTTTCACATTATTAGAAAATAATGTAAATTTAAAAATAATTAAATAAAATACAAGAAGAAGAGGGAAAGGGGTAGAGCCTCATAGAGAGAGAGAGAGAGAGAGAGAGAGTTGATCTAATACGAAAAGCACATGCGAAACGGCTATCTCAGCCCATTTGATCAATGGATATCTCAGTCGTCCGAGAGAGAGAGAGAGAGTTGATCTAATACGAAAAACACACACGAAACGGCTATCTCAACCGTTTGATCAATGGATATCTCAGTCGTCCGAGATAATCATTTTGCATGTTTCACACCAAACTGATTTTCGTATATATATATATATATACGATGATATATCAGCCTAGGTAATGCCTAAGGTTTAGGGGGTAAATTGAGAGGGGTTGAGTTGAGACTAAAAATACAAATTTGAGTGTTTAAGTGCAATTAAACTGGATATGGAAGAAACAAAGTAAACACATACAACCATAGAAGCCAAATTTGTTGTTCTTGATGTTTCCTTAATCGTAATACACCTAATAAATTTTACTTGGGAAAAATCCACTAATCTAGTTACCATTAGAATATATAAAGATATTCATGGCTCTTAGGCCTAATCGTGTGCAATCTCCAATTGCACTTCTACTCTCTTCCAAAGAATTTTTCTTACTAAAACTATTTTATGGATCTAGTGGATTGATGTCTTTGGATAGCCTATACTTCTATATTTAGTTTTTTTTTTTCTAGGGGTTCCAAACTGACCTTAACGGAATGGGAAAAATAGATATAGAGGAGAAGTAGGCTCAAAAGGCTTTTTGATTATAATGTAAGCTCATGAATACTCAGACACATGCTTAAGACCCCATATTTATTAATTTTTTCTAAGTTAGACTAGCCATTTTAGAATATTGGAGGATGATATAAAAAAATTCAGCTCTGTTAGCTTAAACGACTAAGGGTTTAGTGGTCCTCATTAGTTAAGAGCTCCAACAGCTCTATTTTTCAAATTTCAATTAGGCTTAATCAATTAAGAGTTTGTCAACATACATAGGAATCCAGTCCACAAAACGGTGTGACCGTGAGGACAAAAAAAAAACAAGATTTCAAGTGACGTGAAGTCCTAGGAAAACTATTGGAATCTAGTTATATTAAGCATGCCATAGAATTTCCAAGGATCACAAAAGATTAGGAGGAAGAGCCTCAATAGATTTTTGTTTTAGTAGAATCATAGTTTCCCTTGAATTAGGAGTAATAATTAGATTTTGTTTCTAGTTTTGTAATGTAATCGTCTATATATACAAAAGAAAATTGTCTCCTCCTTCCTCTACTTCCTTTGGTTTTGTAGGGCTGTGTTTCTCTCCCCTAGTATGTTACTAGAATGAAGGGGTTCTCAATCCTTGTTCCAATTGACCCCTCCCCTGCCATTTTAACAAATCGATTCAAAATTATAATTGTGTATACAAAAAAAAGTTTATCTATAGACCTGAGTATACAAAAAAAGTTTTATCTATAGACCTGAGTATACAAAAAAACTTCGATCATATAGTTTACAATTGGTTCATTCACTTAGGACCTTTTTTTGTCAACATAAACCAGCATCGGGTGCCAATCCTGTTATGCATAAATTGTCTCTAAGGCCAATTTTAAACCCATTTGGGACACCAAATCCATGTAAAGTTCACTTAGGTCTATGTGATACCTTGTACTAATGGAATACTAGCACTTCAATGTCCACCTTGGGACGCTTAAACAAATAACATTTTTGTGGAATCCAATTGCAAGGGAGTAAAGTGATATGTGATCTAATCCGTATCTACCAAGCCAAAATCAAAATTTCCTAATCGAGATGTAAAATAATGTTTGAGGCCACTAAGGGGGGTCCTCACTTGACCATGGCTATATTTAAATTCCCATGCAAGAAGACTTAGGGACCATTTTTGGCTTGGATAAGATACGGTTATTAGTCCAAATTTTGTCCTTAAACTAAAGGTAGGTTGCGTTTTCAAACTAATAATGCTCTCGTGGTCCCTTTTCTCTCCCCCATCAACCCTCGTTTTCTTTAATGGCATGCTTCCCTTCTATGGTCCTTATTACCTATCATCATTTCACCTTCCTCTAACTTAGCTCTCTCTCTTTCTCTTTCTCCCTCTCTCTTTAATTGAACGTATTTGATCATACTATAAAAAAAATAATTTCATATGCATCCAAATGCTTCTAATTTACATTTACATGTGCAACAAATAGTATTAGATCGGTTTTATATGAATCCAATTTGTACTTACTACTTGAGAAGACTCCATTATGTGTACATGATTCAAATAGAGGCCTATATATATCACTCAAACCATCCAAGAGAGAGAAAGATTCAGTTTTAAGGTTTTAAGGTTGGTTACTCTTAGAAACAAGGAAAGGATTTGTTCATGGGTAGAGATTGTATATTCTCAGTGGGTATGGGAGGCACCATGTGGGGATCATTATTCCTTTTTTATAAGCATCATGAATTTTATTTTCAACCTTCCTTAGTCATCCAACAACTACTACTTTTAACCTGGCAAAAAGAGAGGTGAGGGGGAACATGGGTTAGTTAGTGCTTGATATTTGTTATAATATATTTCTTCATGCTTATTTTAGATGGATCTTACACCAGATTCAAGTATCATTAGATTTGAGTCCTTGATTGTGTAGATTATGAACAGTCTCTTGTTGAAAAATGGCATTCTTGTATACTATAATGCCACAAAGTTAGGATCCTTTTAAATTTTGCTTTAAGATGATTTGCTTCTAAAATATACTTTTTAGACGCAATAGAGAAAAAAAAGTGTTTTCTGAGATCATTCCACCCTTATAATCAAAGAATCATGTCATTGGTTTTTGTCATATGGGGCATCTAAACTTTGATGAATGCAGGTATTTCAAGGATTATCGCAATTAAGATTTAGATTTCATAATTTGTAGGTTTTGAGGAGAGAGAATTGACAATCAGACCATTAAGATACATTTACACCTACCCATACCTGTCATTAGCACTCCAAATGATGTGGAAATGATTGATTAAATCGGTTAGTCAACCAAAAGCCGATGAAAACGTAAACTCTCAGCAGGGCATTAAGCAAAGACTCCCTGATCCTGTCACCCAAGGCAAGAACCAAGGAAACTACAGATCCCCCTGTCTGATGCGCCTAAAGAGCATTTTTGTCAAACCTCGTCTCTGTGATGGCTCCTTGCTGAGCATCCTCTGCTCTGCTCTTGGTGGAGGAGACACAAAATTGCTTTTATAATCATCAAATTCCCCTGTCAACCTTTTTCTTTCGTTACCCAGATTTCTCTCCCATGCCAAGTATTGGGGAATCCATGGATCTTTCAGGGACCACTCACTCCCCTTTGCCGCTGCAGGATTGTTGTCGGATTACCTGCTTCCATCACTGCAAAACATGTTTCTGGGCATTCAGATATAATTATGTCGAGTGTTATTATCTGTTAATAAACAAATTGATTGTTGGAGTAAGGAATAATTATATTTTGAGCAAATCTAAGAACAAATAACTTGTCCTTGAATCAAAGATCATACTATCAGATCGATAACAGAGAAAGAAATAAGCTTGCTACTAAGCTCTTTCGTGGCGATTTCCCAAAGTAATGCTTAATTCGTCAATGGAGAAAAATTACCAAAACAGTGAACCACCATTTCATGAAAGCTCTGAGCTTGAAGCTGCGAATCGAGTTCGTCGGACGAATCTCTACTGATGCACGAATATTGATACGATTCCTCGATCTGACTCGGGTATCTGAAGTATCTAACTCACTATCATTAATTTTTTTTTCTGTTTCCGATCTGAGTCGTCGAAGGCATCCACCGAACATCGAGCGGTTTCTACTTTTAATAGAATAATTCAACTTCTCACATCCATCTTGATCTTCCAGATAGACTTCCAAACAGGCCGACGTCGGAATCGCCCTGGAAAATCCAGATAAAAAACTCAATAATTAAGATTACAGCAGTAGGAAAAAATATTAAAGACCGAATCGGAAAATTCACCACGTTACGATGCTCTAATCTAGACATAATTTCGTCAAATTAATACAAAACTTGGACGGAAACTCACAGGAAAAAAGTACTCTCCACTGATGCACACAGATTCATGCGATTCCGCGATTGACTCGAGGATCTAACTCACAATTATTAATTTTTTCCTGTTTCCAATCTGAGTCATGGACGAATCCATAGTACATCCAACTATTTTCATTGAATAATTCGGAGATCCATCTCAATCTTCCAGATCCACATCCGAACTCGCCGACCTCCGATCATCACCGAAAAAAGAAAAAAAAAATCGACGAAGATTCAGATCGACGTCCGATCCTCACTGAAAAAATGCACTGAGGAAGATTCAGTTAGACAATCGAACTGTAAATAATCCACGACGCCATGCATCGTGTTAGGATAATCCGTGAAATTTCAACAGTATTGGAGGGAAAAAAAACAACAGCGAAACTTTTTAACTGTACGCAAACATCGTGAAGAATAACAGTAGGCAGATCTGTCGGCGGTGGCAGACGGCCGGTGGCAGTTGTGGCCGGGTGGCGGGCCCAACGGGAAACGAAAAAGCAGGAGAGATCAGCTTAACTCTTGGTGTCTCGTCAAGGGCGCGTCAGAAAAATCCGGAAAAGAAAGATAGGTGGAGCCCACAAATCTAGCGGTGAGCTGTTGCGCTTTTGACAGGTATCACTTTTCCCATTTTCAAAAAAGGCCGCATAGAGAAAATTTAATGCCATTCTCGCTATCCATGAACCCAGCTGTTTATTTATTTATTTATTTAGTCTTTTTTTTTGTTTTATTGATTTAAATTGAGTTCTTCCAAACCAGTCTTATCCCCACCCACTTCAATTATTCATCTTTTACACTTCCAATTATACCCTTAGATACTAAAAAAATAACATTTTCTCCACTATTTCAAGCATATATAACTAAATATTTAAAATAATAATACCTCACAAACAAATATAATTATATATTAAATTTTAATATTTCTATTATCTATAAACTTTATATTATACACCAAACATACATAATTATATTAGTAAATATTTTAAAATTTACCCTAAAAGTGATGAAAATCCTTTGCTAGTGGCATTTGTGTAATTTATCGTTTGGAGATGAGCAAAAACTCAATTCTCTTTCAAGGCAAGAGACCGGACGAGGGTAAGTCTTGGGCTAAAAGAGACGACCCGGTGGCCAAGGCATTGCCATAATGTACTAATTACGGCCGATATTTGAATTTTATTAATTTTTTTAATCTCTACGCAATAATTCAAAAATCTATCTCCCACATCGAGATAACAGCGAGCTGAGAATAAAGGTGACGGAAGATGATCAGCATGGGCACGTGTAATATTAAAAAAACTTAAAATCCGATATATCGGCCAATATCGGAGTATATCAGGTAGGGGAAACCACCTTGGTTATCACTGATACGCCCCCCCGTACGCGTACGCCCTTCCATGCGAGCGATATCCCGTGAAAAAAAATATCTGACATTAGCAGTCGATACAGCCACCACTTTGAGTGGTGGGGCAGACGGCGGAAAGCAAACGGCCACCAATAAAGCTACAGTCCGGCACCTCACTTTCGTATATACGGAGTTCATGTACTTCGGTACTTATCGTAGCTAAGTCGCACGTCGAACCTCACCTGCAGCTCGCACGTGACGAACATAAATTGATCTGCGAGCGCGACCGCTCGGGACGTCATGGATAGTGTTGTGTCCTGCACTCCCCCATTGTTAAGCTTATTCGATTATATATTATTAAGTAATTTTACCCTTTTTATTAAAAATAAATGTTATACTATTTATTTCACACCTATTATAATACTTTAGTGTTTAATTATATATAATTAAATTATTATTTTAAGCTAATGTTAAGTAATTTATATAAATTATTAAGTGATTTATAATTTAAATTTATTTAATTTCTATAATTTTTATAAAATTAAGTAATTTATTAAATGTATTTTTTCCTAACCTTGTCAATTATGAATTACTCTAATTTTTTTGGAGCCAAAAATACAAAAAACACAATATCGAGGGAAAGTACTTGCCCCGAGTGAAAATATGCCAACTTTTTTTGGATGATATTAATGCCTTAATTTTTTTTTATATACACGAGTAAAAAAAGGTCAAATTAGTTTGTATACTTTTATTATCACAGGTAAAAAAACTCTTTTTAACATTTTTTAATAGCAATTAGTATTTATTAGTGATTAATAAAATAATTATTATATTGAAATCTACATAATATATTAATTTAATATAAATAGGTAAAATTTCTATAATAGATATAATAAATTATTAAATTAAAAAAAATAAATGTGTACTTGTACCAAGTGGGTTACTATTTTAAGTGTTTATTTTTATTATTTAATTGGAAAAATAGAAGATATTTGATGATTAATCATTCATTTATTTACAATTTATATACGATGAATAAATAAATAGGCAGATAAAAATCTATTTTTACTCGATCAAACCAAATATATAAAAATAGAATAAAAAAATATAAACATAATAAATATTAATTAAATTATTATTATATTTTATTTCACCGTCATTTTCTACACCAAAACCAAATAAAATTCATATTAATTACTCTCATAATTTAATAAATTATATAGTAAATAAATAGACAGCGTCTCATTCACATTACCAAATGTTATTTTTAGTGACAAGAGTTCTTTTAAACGGCGAGGATCGTCTCTGACATATTCGACGGGTGAGATTGGCGAACCAGGTGGGGCATACGAAATAATGCAGCGTGTACGAGAATCGCCTGCCAGTAATTAAATAATTAAAAAAATTATCCGATATATGTACGCGTAGAGCTTTGAGCTCTGAATGTCTTGTCACTGTCACGTGCCTTCACGCGCCTCAGTCTGATCCGGCACTCCAACTCGACTCAGCGATTTATTGACAAAAAACTCGGTCAAATTGACTGTGGTGGGGTCACTCAAAGGCTGCAAACGGCTCTCTTTTGCCGTGAGTTGGTCGGCGGCTCCCAGACGGTGAATGATTATGTTAGATTTTAATTTTTTTCTCATTATTAATATTATTTTAAATTGATTTCATCCAAACGTGAGCCAGTGCATCGTCCACAGTGGCAACAGCAGGTAATTTTGACGCAAAGGAGTGGCATAATGAGTTTGTTTGGGCTATGATTGAGTGTAAATTCTTTTAGATAAAAAGTGGGACCTACTCGGATTTTTATTAGACAAACGTGAACAACTTTGCTTTGTTAAGAGTTTTAGATTAGTAAAATATTAAACAAATATATTCTACTTTGTTATTTTTAATTATTAATAATAATTAAAAAATTATAAAAAATAGATAAATTGGTAAAATAAGTTATCAGATTAATAATTTGGACACTCGAGTATAAACTAGCATGGGGTGATGGGTATATTGCCAAAGCATGACACATTATGTCACATTATGACACATTATTATTCGATGCATCTCAGGTATAAGTACGCAATGTGGTACATCGATATTGTCTGACATATTTTGGGGTAAAAAATATAAAATATCCGAAGTAGTACTAAATAAGGAACAGGGTACCTAATGTGACACGATCTTCTGTGACACTTTTTATTCGAAATTTTTACTTATTTGATATGTTACATGAGACGGATATGGATAAAATACGATTCTTCTATTCCCATCGAATCCCTTTCGATTTTGTGGTGAATCTAATTGGGTAAAAACTGGAATTAATTTGTAATTATATTATTAAAAATAATATTTATATTTATTTATTTATGTTAATAAAAAAAAGGAAAATACGTAACGAATACAAAAGTGAAAAAAAAGCTGAGATGGAAAAAGCGAAAGCGAAGTAGCAAAGCGGCGGGCTATCGTCCCCCCACTCGCGCCCCCTCCCTCTCTTTTCTTACACACTTTCGTCCTTCTCGTTTTAACATATAAAAGGCAGCGAAAATAATGGCGGAGAGAGAGGTGGAAGCGCCAGCTCTCTTCCTTAGTGAAGCCCGAAGTTAGCAGAGGAAGCAGCAGACGGAAGCATCCGAAAGAGCTGAAAATTTTCCCAAAGTTGCAAAGCCCGAGATGCTCTCGAGCTCTCGTTCCAACTCTCAAGAAATTATCTCCGCTTGATGCTGATTTTGAAACAACTGATGTTTTGATTCCATGCGGTAATCGTGGAACCGGAAGTTGTTGCCGGAGATCGGAAGCGTGTGCGGAGAAAATGGAGTTCTTCGAGCTTCGTGTGGTTGGTTGAGGTGGGTGAGCGTGGAGTTTGATTTTGTGTTTGAATGCGTGTTTCTCAAGTTGTGGATGAGGATCCGGTGATAGTAGGAGTTTAAGGCGCCGGCGTGTGGCTGTGGCTGTTTTGGCTCTTTGGCGTTTGGTGTGTGTTGGAATGCGTGTTTGTGGGGGAGAGATTTGGTTAAAGAAGCTGGCTTTGTGAGGGTTTTGGGGAGAGCAAGCAGAAGATCTGAAGTTTAAACTGGTTTTGAGATGGATGTAGTGGTTTTTGGTGACTTGGGCTAGTTTTCGAGCTGAAATGCTTGTATTTTGAAGTTGGAAATAGTGGTTGATACTGTTTCTGAAGATTGGGATTACTAGGGTTTCTGTGCACAGGATCAGGTGCGGATGAGGCTGAAGATGAGTGTTTCTTTTAGTGGAACCGGTTTTGGATGAATCTCGGGGAGAGGAGCTAAGGGGAATTTGGGGTTGGTAAAGGGGAGAGGTGAAAGTGCGGCTCACCGGAGGAAAAAACGGTTTTGGATTTCTCATGGAGTTAGTAGTTAGGACAGGAGATTCGGTAAAGGTATGCCAGTCTTTTTGAAGGAGAGGTTGAAAGAGACGGTTCTCTGACGGATGGAGCGCCGGTGGACGCTCAAGGTTACGCCGTTCGAGGTTACGCCCACTTACTGAGGGTAGTTGGCGTATTGAATTGGATTCTGATACGAGTTCAAGTTTTTCTGTGTAAATTTGTCTTGAATCTGCAGAAATGAGGCTCTCCTCATCTGGCTTCGGTCATCATGCACAGGAAGGTAGGTTGATGGTGGCTGAAAAATTGTTTTTTCGGTCCGCTTATGATGGCTGACAATATGATGCAACTTTCAGATACTTGAATTTCTGAGACTTTACCCTTTGATGTTTCTTTTTTCTCTCTTCTCCAACCCTAGAGTTCAGGATTTTTTTTTTTTCCCACGCATCCGTCTTATTCCTAAAGGGCTGTCCTGGTCGGCACTCCCCGTAAGGCTTCTGTTTGTTGATTCTCTGTGTCTCGCCTTTGCTGTCCTATTTAGCCGTCAGTTGCTTTGACTATTTCAGTCCAGAAGATTTTGTGCTTCTTCTTGCACGTTCGGGATCTATGTACAAGCTAAAACGTCAGATTAATCTCGAATTTTTGTAGCAACCCTAGGACTAAAGCAATCATCGGTTTATGTCTCTCTACTTCGTCATGATATATTATAATTATATTTATGTCTTTGAAATTCCGTATCTTATCAAATTTTTCCTTAATGGCTTCTGAAATCTTTACTTGCTAGCTAGTATCTTGGTCACAGATGCATCATTTTGCTGTATATGTTTTCTTAATTCGTGTTTCAGCATGTCGAGCGATCAGATTTCAACCTTTACTTTTTAAAAAAATAAATTTTTGACTCATTTGGGCTTATATGAGTATTTTCATCTGATGCATACCGCTGTGTGGTACAATTCTCAGGAGAAAAGAGAGTCCTGAATTCTGAACTGTGGCATGCATGTGCTGGTCCTCTCGTGTCTTTGCCGGCTGTTGGGAGCAGAGTAGTCTATTTTCCCCAAGGTCACAGTGAGCAGGTCAGTATACGTTTCCCATTCAACTGTAACAACAGATGTAAATTTAAGAAAAGATGATACTGTCTAACTAAATCTTTTTTCTATTTTAGAGAACTGTCTAACTGTATCTTAAGTGTTGAGGAACAGGTTTGTTGATCAGCAAACAACTAGTCGTAGCATGAGTGTAATTCTAAAATTATTGAGTAAATATGTTGTATTAATTCATGATCGATGTCTCTCCTTTGCAGGTGGCTGCTTCAACCAACAAGGAAGTTGACTCCCATATACCTAATTATCCAAGTTTACCTCCTCAACTGATCAGTCAACTTCACAATATAACAATGCATGTAAGTAGGCTTTTAGTTGTCTGTATCTACATCCATCTTGTAGAAATCTTTTTCATGATTTAAGCTTTTATAATATGTGCTAATGCAGGCAGATGTGGAAACAGATGAAGTATATGCACAGATGACCTTGCAACCTCTAAGTCCGGTATTTCCTACTCTTACTTTTTACCTCTGTTCTGTCAGGTGCAACATCCTCATTCGTTTAGAGTTCCTATTCCTTTCCTTAACACAATTGTTTCCCCCAGCAAGAGCAAAAGGATGCATACCTGCCTGCTGATTTAGGTACGCCTAACAAGCAACCAACCAATTACTTCTGTAAGACATTGACTGCAAGTGACACTAGCACACATGGAGGGTTCTCTGTTCCTCGCCGGGCTGCTGAAAAAGTTTTTCCTCCATTAGTAAGATACTAGTGTAGCTTCAACAATATTTTCGGTTATGGCTTCTTTGCTAGGAATTCATACTGATTTCCTGCGTATATGTTTTCTTCCCTTTAGGACTTCACCCAGCAACCTCCTGCTCAAGAATTGATTGCTCGAGATCTTCATGATAATGAGTGGAAATTTCGTCATATATTTCGTGGTAAGTTTGCACGGTTTTAAGCACAAGTAATAGTTATCTGGTATCTCATTGTGCATAAGAGCTTATCATGCCTATTGTTAGGTTCTAATTTTGTTACAATTTTCTGTTGTGGAAGAAAGCAGACTTTATTCCTTGGGGTAGTTGTAGTTGTTTCTTTGAGACTATGAGGAATTTCGTAGAGTAGAGAAGGGGGCTCAGTCATGATAATAACCCAAAACACTTGAGAGGCTGCAAAGGATGTCTATCTATACTGGTTTACCAGTTACTTGACAATATATTTCTTCCGTAGTAGATTGCACTCGTGAAGACATCACCTTCTTTTTCCTTTTGATAAAGCTGCTAACTAATCAAAGCAATTGCATTAGAGTTAGATGATGATGCTACACAGGATTTTACTGCAATCACTAGTGGCTGATTCAATATAACTTGGTTACATCTGAGCATAAAATTCCTTGATGTTGGAATGTCTATTACAATTATTTAATTGGGCAATGTGAAGCATAGATGCATCTTTTCATATTGAGACAGATGCTTCTATTGCAGCATATATGCTTCTTTGTTGAATAACTGTCTTATATAAGCAATGCAAACTATCAGACACTTGTTTAATATGCTTATGGATCTGGTCCTTATAAGCTCCATGTTGGTCTAGTTTGCTGTCATTGATATTCCATTCGTTTTCTTTTGATGTGGTGATGCTGTGTGGCTCTTCTTTTGAGGGTTTGGTTCTTGGAGTCATGGAAAAAGATTTCTACTTAAAAGTTGTATTTTTAAGATCCAATAAAGTTACTAGATATATTTTCATTAGATAGCTTTTAGTTGAATACCTGAACGATAAGTGGCTGTGTGCGAGATTTATGTATTTGTCCCATTAATTTGTTTACTTATGACCCGGGTGCCTTTCACTTGAAAAATTAAAATAAAATAGTTTCGATTGTGTTTTATTTTACTTGGAATGCAGGTCAGCCAAAGAGACATCTACTTACGACAGGCTGGAGTGTGTTTGTGAGTGCAAAGAGACTTGTTGCTGGCGATTCTGTCCTTTTTATCTGGTAATATGTTCAGGACTATTCATTTGTTTCCTTAATGGTTGGCATTCATCTCTGATATCCTGATAGCCTTGGTGGTGCTTGTCTCTATCAGGAATGAAAAGAATCAGTTACTCCTGGGAATTCGGCGTGCTAATCGACCACAAACTGTTATGCCATCGTCTGTTTTATCCAGTGACAGCATGCATATAGGGCTGCTTGCTGCAGCTGCCCATGCTGCTGCCACAAATAGTCGTTTCACTATTTTCTACAACCCAAGGTAAAATGTTTGCAGTTTTGACAAAACTTGGAATATGATTTTGTTGATTTCAGAAGTAATTTTCTTTTATTTTATTTTAAAATTTTTAATTTAATTAATTAATTTTTTTCAGGGCCAGTCCTTCTGAATTTGTCATTCCTCTAGCAAAATATGTGAAAGCAGTATATCACACTCGTGTTTCTGTTGGCATGCGCTTCAGAATGCTATTTGAGACAGAGGAGTCAAGTGTCCGGCGGTGGGTCCAGCATTTAGTTGCATACTTTCGTTTGATTTCCTATGTCTATTACTGCATAGTCTCACAGGAAATAGCACTTGGAAATTGCTTTGCTCTGGAATCTGTTTATACAGTTCCATATTCGGCAATTGTACTGTTCTTGTTGCTTAGCATTAGATAATTTAGGGACACTTGATAGTAATACTATTTTCTTATTTTCAGGTACATGGGCACAATTACTGGCATAGGTGACCTGGATCCTGTTCGTTGGCCTAACTCATACTGGCGGTCAGTGAAGGTACTTAAGCACTTTGCAGTAATCTGGCATATGGAATTATTGCTTGCTCGCAAACATGCGCTTTGTATCTTACATGAAATTTTTGTCTCAATTGTTTTATCGTGCATAATCTGCTAGAAAATTATTGGATGATCCTGTTTTAACAGGTTGGATGGGATGAGTCAACTGCGGGAGAGAGGCAACCAAGAGTCTCATTGTGGGAAATTGAACCTCTGACAACATTTCCGATGTATCCATCTCCATTTCCTCTGAGGCTTAAACGCCCATGGCCGCCAGGACTACCCTCACTTCCGGGTTTGCTCTTTGAACTGTCAAGCTCAAAAAAGGGGGAAAAAGTGATTATGTTTTTGTTATTACTCAAACCAAAAAGTATATTGCTCATCTTAACACCATGCAGGTGGCAGGGATGATGATATTGGTTTGAATAGTCCTCTTATGTGGCTTCGAGGAGATGGGTCAGATCGTGGTATCCAAGGTTTGAATTTCCAAGCTATGGGAGTTAACCCTTGGCTGCAGCCAAGGCTTGATGCTTCCATGCTTGGTCTGCAACCTGACATGTACCAAGCAATGGCTTCAGCGGCTCTTCAGGAGATGAGGAATATCGATCCCACAAAGCATGCAACCCCATCTGTTTTGCAGTTCCAGCAATCTCAAACTGTGCCTAATAGATCTACTCTATTACAGAGGCAGATTTTGCAACAAACTCAATCTCAATCACCTCAAACCTTTCTTCAGAGCATCAATGAAACCCAGTCTCAAGTTCAATCTCAGGCCCACCTTCTTCAACAATTGCAGCAACGCCATACATTTAATGAGCAGCAACAGCAACACCATACATTTAATGAGCAGCAACAACAACAGCAGCAGCAGCAACAACAACCGCAGCAACAACAGTTGTCTGATCAGCAGCCTGTCCCAACTGTAGTTTCGACGTTCTCACAACTTGCGTCAGTGTCTCAGTCCCAGACACATGCATCTGTTTCTCAGTCCCAGACACATGCATCTGTTTCTCAGTCCCAGGCACTTGCATCTGCTTCTCAGTCCCAGGCACATGCATTGGCTTCTCAGTCCCAAGCACCATCTCTGCAGAACATCTCCTCGCTGTGCCAACAGCAGAGCTTTCCAGACTCAAATGGAAATCCAGTAACCACATCTTGTGTCTCCCCCTTGCATAGCATTTTAGGATCGTTTGCTCCAGATGACACGTCAAATCTTCTTAACCTTCCAAGAACAGTCCCACCAGTCCCTTCCAATACATGGTTGCCCAAGAGAGCTGCAGTGGAGTCATTGCTTCCTTCAGGGACTCAGCCCATTCTGCCACGGGTAGATCAGTTAGTTCCACCACCGCCAAATATCTCTGCAAATTCTGTATCATTGCCGCCATTTCCTGGAAGAGAGTGCTCAATTGACCAAGAGAGTGGGACTGATCCCAACCAAAGTCATCTTCTCTTTGGGGTCAATATAGACTCCTCATCACTTTATATGCAGAATGGGATGCCAAGCCTCAGGGGTGTTGGTAGTGAGTCTGATTCAACATCTATGCCATATGCCACTTCCAATTATTTGAATGGATCAGGGAATGATTACTCACTGAATCAGGAAATAGCGACTTCAAGCTGCTTAGAAGAGTCGGGTTTTTTGCACTCACCGGAGAATGTGGGTCATGTGAATCCACCAACAAGAACCTTTGTGAAGGTGAGTTGCAACCTTCCTGTGACTTGTTATGGTATGAATACTGCGTTTTTATTCATTTTTAACTTTTATTCTCTTTTCCTGCAAAATTGTTTGGGAATTGGATTTGTATGAGCAGGTTTACAAGTCAGGGTCCTTTGGGAGGTCACTGGACATAACCAGGTTTAGCAGCTACCATGAGCTGCGCAGTGAGCTCGCACAAATGTTTGGCCTTGAAGGCCAGTTGGAGGACCCTCTGAGATCAGGCTGGCAGCTTGTATTCGTCGACCGGGAGAACGATGTTCTTCTTCTCGGCGATGACCCCTGGCAGTAAGTTTTCCTTTCTTTAATGTTGAGTCTTCTTCCGTGGAAAAGTCTCTTGAGCCTTCTTTTCTTCTCAACATTGTTATTTTACTAGTGCCAGCCTATTTGAAGAGCACTGACCAACATGGTTATCTGTCTTGACTAGTGTGTTTGTATGTGCTTGTTCAGGGAGTTTGTGAACAACGTCTGGTGTATCAAGATACTCTCGCCACAAGAAGTGCAGCAGATGGGCAAACAAGGACTTGAGCTTCTGAATTCCGTTCCAATCCAGAGGCTTTCCAGCAACAGCTGCGATGATTACGTGAGCCGACAGGACTCCAGGAATTTGAGTTCTGGAATCACGTCCGTGGGGTCTTTGGACTACTGAAATGAAAGAACCATGGGTTACCACGTTGCAACCTTTTTCTGTAATGTTAGCTTCCCACATTGTGGAGATTGAGACAGCACCCAGTAAAAGTGGTTTGTAGCAGAAGCAGATTATTGTATTATATCAATATCCACATTTAACAGTGACACATGTGTAACAGCTACCTGTTTATTTAGAGGATCAATGCTGTGAAGAAAGCACTTATATTTTACCTTCTTCGTTTGTTATCATCTTGAATGTTTTATGAAGCATGATTCATGAGCAAGGATTTATAGAAACTAGTGATGACAGGTGAGCAGTTTGCCGGGTTGCAAATGTGTTTAATTCTCTTCTGACCTCATCTCTCAGTCAAAATTTCTGTTTGTATTGATATCTTGAAGCGATCTGTTTTCTTAATCACCTGCTTCAAGCCTCTGGAAGGAGAAATTTATGACTGCAACAGGGAGGTTGTTGGGGAGAAGTGTCATAATCCAATGTCACTCCAATGATTAGGACACCCCTTATCTCATCTCATTTTCAACAGCAACTACAGGCACTCTGGCCCATCTGAGAAAACTGACGAGTGTTCTCAACCAGTTCTGCTCATTACACTGTTTTTTTTATCTCCTTGCAGGAAAGCTTATCCGGGTGAGTGACAGCTCAGGACAGTGGATGTAAGAGCGGAGGTCCCAGGGTGGGTGTATTAATTAAAACCCCATGTGAGAATGGGACCTTCCGGGTGTTGGGGTTTTTGGCACTGTTGCTGGTCCTCATCCCTTCAATCAATGCGAAAAAGTGGGTTAGCCTTTTTTCTTTCTTGTTTTCTGATTCAGACAAAAGCTCAGTGGTTACCCCCATTCTGCTCTGTCAATCAAACTCGTCTGGTAGGTAGCTATCACACGTGTTCTTCCCTGTTGCAGACATTTATAGGTTTCCAATCCCTGCTTGGTCACACCTAACGAAAGTGATGTCCTTCGCCTTTGCCGACCTGGTTTCTCGCAACTTCGGTTCGAAATTGGTTTCGTTTTCCCAGTTTTGAGAGTAACAGGTTCAGAAACTTGAACTCACCCTGCTAAGATCGGTGATGCGATTGGAGTTTTCAGCCCCTACCACATATCACTTCTCTTGCTCACCCGTCCCTGTCCTGTTTCTGTTAACCTGTCAACTCTCTGCGAAACCTCTCCTAGTTTTTTTATTGAGATGGAATTTGCACTTCCTGTGGCATCTTGAAGATATTGTAAGACAAGTAAGATAAGTCATTCCATATACCATTTTTTTACTTATTTATCAAATGGGCGAACAAGTAATCAAGTGAAGGAATAAAAACAAGAATAAAATTGCATTATAATGTGACTATAATCTTAAGAACAATATCATTTTTATGTATAGCAAAATTCTTTTAAAAAAAGGTATTTGAATCATATTTTATCTCCAAAATATATTCACTCCATTATAAATCTACCAAATTACTCTTATACATCATTAGATAATTAGTTAATAAGGTCATTTTGTTGAAGAACAAATATGAAAGAGTCTTATATGACTCTCACAATAAGAAGTCTTACAAAGTGTTAAACTTTAAGTATAATTGAGATAAAAATAGTTTAATTGTAATTGGACTCTACTACTTTCTTCTTCTATTATAAAGACAAGTACAGTCTCCTTTCACCCAAACCAGAGGGGGAGTGATCTATCTTACTGTAGTGAATCCCATTTATCTGTTGTTTTATTTAACTTTGTTACAAGAAAATTACTCTAGCTATTTGCAAGCTCAATGGTCTCAGGTCGAAAGCGCAGCATGATGACAAATTCCAGCCATTAGAGATTGTAAAGCATCTTATTGAAAGGAGATTACATGGATTGCTCTATCATTTTGGCGTATACATTGTACATTGTACATTTTGTCTCTCAGATATTCACTGGAGTGAGAAGGAATGCATATAAGGCAAGACAGAAAACAAAAAGGAAAAAACATTCTTTGTTGAGAAACCTCTCTGGATATCAGTTTAGGGAAAACAGCTACAGAAAATGATATTAGTTGATGGGATTCTTCCGGTTTGGCGAATGTATTCTGCTTGTTCAGCACTTTTTGCTGCCTGTTGATTTTTTCTAGCTTCTGCCATTGCCCGCTTCTCTTCCGACCTTTGTCGCAAACTTGCTAATTTGTTCATCATTCTTTCTTGTGCTTGAGCTTTCCTCTGTTGAACTAGAGCCTGATGGGTATTAAAACAGAGACAGTGATTAGGTAGTACAGTTGAGCAATTCATCTTGTAACTGTTGTCAAAGATAGTGCAGTCTCTAACATAGGTGGGGAAAGGCTTTGAAACTGATGAGAAATTGCAGAGTCATTGTATCAAATTGATAGTTACATGATCCACTGGTTGCCAGGGCACAAGGCAACAGCCAAAGTGCCCAGGTTGATCATTGAAACGGTATAAGAACATTTCTGCTGCCTCCGGTGTCTTGACAGGCCAAGTGAGACAGCTTAGGCTATTACAGGTTGCTTTTGGAGAGTGATCTCAAGTTCACAAATCCAATGGACTCCCATTCAACAGGGATCAAAGAACAGGTGAGCTTGGGTAGCAACTGAGTTCCACTGGGCAAAGGTACAGTGAGGAGCTTGATGACTGAAGGCACCATATCCAAAACAGCCCTTGAACCAGGATTTCCCTATGATCTTTACTAATATAACTTCAAGGGAAGGGGAAATTAAGGATGAGTCTTATACCTTAATTCTATATTAGAGCAATTCTCAGTCTTGTCGATAATGGAAAATGCCGGAAAAAAATAATCAGGTTAACTTTGAAAAGTTTCCGTATTAAAGGCAGAACCGAAAATACCTCTAATCTCTTCATTTCTGCTTCTATTTTTGCCTTCTGGTGACTTTCCCATGCTTGAATTTTGATCTCTTCCCGTCTGTACCTGAAATATCCAGACAAAATCTCACTAACCTTAAAATCACCCAAAACAATAGCAACTGAACACACCAAAGTCACATGTCAAAGAAAAAAAAAGATCACTTTGTCAGTACAAGAATCAACCTTGCTGAATGCTTAGACTTTTCTGCTTCCTCCCAAGCTGCAGCACGGTTTTCATACTCAAGCTTCTCAAGTTGTTCAGGATCCCTACTCTCAGGAGAAGCCTTCACACTGTATTGATTTTGTTCTTTACTTGCCCATGCTGCAACATTCATCTTACCAAGCCGTAAACCCAGAGCAACTATCTCTTTCCTTGTCTTAATCTGCAGTTCTTTCTCAGACAGTTCATAATTTTTATTTTCCTCTGTACTTGTTTCAGTTGTGAACTCTGCAGGGGAGGGTCTTGGCTCCCCAGTTCTTGGAGTAGATGGTATTGAGGAAGTTGGACTGCGAAGTGGTGTGATAGACCCTACAGGAGTTCCGGTCCTTGAGGGCTCATGGCTAGTCATTGGGGTCATTTCAGTTCCTGTATCTCTCATGGAAACTGACTTCACTGCAGGAGTCACTGCATTTTGTCAAAAAAATTGCAGATTTATATCAGAAAATGCTTCCAAGAATTAATCCTACAAGGAGATTGCATGCATATACGACCTGGAGTGAATGACAAATAAATCAAGGACCTGAAGTTTCCCATGAGAGGGTTTAACATGATCAGTCAGGCAGAAACATCTCGCCATTAAAGACCCTCACTACCTTATCTATTGCATGTAAATAGATGGATCATTAGGTCGGTTGAACCATTACATAGAACTGTCCACTTGGTGCAATTCTTCACACACGGCCAATGATAAATGAAGCTTTGGTTCATAGATGGGTCCAAAGTTGTTTGCACAAGTGAACTTTCTAAATGAACAAGCTCATCTTCTATCAAGTCCGTTTCTTAGAGGAGAAATTCATATATTCAGGGACAAGCAACATTTTTCTTAAGATGTGTTCATATAAGATATAGAAGAATACCAACTTACTCGTTGTTGCATTTTGGTTTGCTTCCTGATCGTTAAGAAGATCCACAGAATCAACACCACTGGGACACTGATCAGGTAATCCTCTTTCATCCACTAAATCTGGAAGTGACCCAACAGCAGTGAACTTCTCCAGTCCGCTCTGTGCTGCTGGATGAAGGGTATCAGGTTGTTTAGCATCCAGCACCGCCACATGATTTGCCCTTTGATCTGGAAGTACTACTTCAGGTGTAACCCTCATCCAACCAGCCATTGGCTGCCTAATCATTTGGGACTGCATGAGAGTCTTCTTAACTAAACTTGGTTGAACTGTATGCCGGCTTGGAATCCACTTTTCTGCATCGTTCCACTTGGATGGAATGGGACGAGAAAATGGCCCAAATATAGAATTGTGTAAGGTCCTTTCTCCTTTGTGAAATTCAAAGCTGGATGTACTTGCATTGTCATGACCACTATCATAATCAGAGTAATCTTCTTCAAGAGATCTCACAGGGTGAACTGAGCTCAAATTAGTATTAAAATGAACTTGATGACCTACACCCTTTGAATTGTTCGTAATATTAACATGGCCTGTATCACCAGTAACTTTACTTTCAATCTCTTTTGGGTGTGAGCAGCCCTGATTGCCTTTGATGTTTTTAGATGCCAGAGCAGAAGTACCGGGCAAATCTTTTGATCCACCTATAAATACGTCGTTGATAAGCCATAAAAATTCACAGTAACCACAATAAATATTTTCACTAAAATTTCATAATCAAATCAAACTAGAGCGTGATGCGAGTTTAGTGGAGAAAGAGTGTCACAGACCTTCACTCGGGAATTCCTCAACCCTGTCTGCTAATAAGCTGCTTTTTGAGTAGTCCAAATCCTCAAGCTTCGAAGGAGAAGTTCTTGAAGAATTGTTCCCACCCTCCTTTCTGAGATTGTGAGCTCCTAAAAGTTTGAGCCTCAGTTTACTTGGAGAAATAATTCCTGTCTGCAAAAGAATAAGAACACACGAGCTCAAATCAACGAATGAATAGATGCAGACGAAAGTTCATCTAACTCGTACATAAAAAATTGCTAGCAAAATTGGTCGGCAGATGACCAATCAAATAAAAATATGGACCAGTATCTGTATCTCGAACACAACCGATTGACTACCGATGAATACACAATCTACTGAGAGGAACATGTCAAGCTCCGATGCCACGGTAAAGGAACAGAGGATGATGAAAAATCACTCTACAGGTTCCCAGATGATACAGCGGAAAAGACATTTGGACTGTGTGGAAGTACAGCTAAACGTAAAATGGGAAAAGCCAAATATAAATAACTCAACTCAAAATCAACAAAAGCTAAAATGAAAAATCCGTGAAGAATTCCTCCCTGATCAGATAACCAGACAAACACGTTCTCTGCACACACAGAGTAAAGGAAAAGGAACCCAGAAAGACTAACATATGGGTTTAGTTCATTTCAAAATCTTAGTGTCACTTCTGTCGGAAGAATTAAAAGGGTACATAGATAACACGAGGAGGCCAAGGGGTTCCGGGTTCGTCCAAACTCATGTCAACATTCCGATCCTTCCGCATTTCTCGACAACCCACCTCTAAGCAGATCAGAAAGATGACAGACAGAGCAAAAAATCCATCTATGGAGATCAACTCGGACTTCTTATGAGCTCGCTTCCTCGACCCAAGGAAGCATACAAAAAAGCCTCGACGAAGGGAACAAAAAGCTAGAAGGATATAACCGAAGGTACAGACAAGCTGAGCATAAACACGAAGAACCAAACCAGAGCCACTCGCAAGACGCTTTGCAGAGAAATGGACTTGCCAGCGAGTGAAAATCACAACACATAGAAGCCCGACAATCTTTGGAAGAAAAAGTAAAGCAATCGGGAAGAAACGAATCAAATCGCACCCAACAGACAAAACAAGGCAAAGATACAATATCCAACACCGCAACTCCTATCATTCACCAGATCAGTGAAAACTCAGAGGACCCTTTACCACCTTGTTCTGTGGAAGAAGATCCTTACCTGTACTTTATCAATCCTCTCATACTCCATTGAACTTCCTTCTCGCTCTGTTCTCAGAAGGTATGAGAAAAAAGATTCTCCTATGCAATGAAATCTCTCACCAGTCACAGCACTGACAGCCTCTTTTGTAGCAGGGAAGAGCACGAAGGAGACAAAGACCATGGTCGGCGATCTTTCTTAACCCATCGTTTCAGCGATCTTTTCGATTTTGCAGTTTGAAACTTTGAACTTCTAGCCACTAATCATTATTTTTCTCCCGCTTTTTTCCTTTTTCGACTTTGTACCCAACGAACTCAGTAAACCATGATGCTGTAATTGATTATAGCGTCATGTCAAGCAATTCAAACCTCTTCCTGGACCAATCTGTTTCAGTCTCCCCCGTCAATCTATCCATCGATTGATTATGGTTTTCCTGCAACAACTTAAAACGCTCTTTGTAGAATTACAGTTGAAAGTTGACACTGTTACATACCCTCCTTTTGACTCCATTTTCTCTTTCATGAGAACAAATTTTGTCACCAGTTTGAAAGATGTGAATCTGTAAGACTGTAACTCTCCGTTGAGAAAATTAGTTTCCTGAGCCAATTGATTCCATCCCACAGACATGAACGTCTCCACTGTTGATCAAACTGAAATTTTTTTAAAGTGAATTAATTTTATCATTATAAATACAATAAAAGAGTTTTTTTTGTGATCAAATAACTTATTTATTCGTGCACAAATGAAGTCCCTATTTCTTTTATGCACAAAAGACTCCCAGACGATTACTTTCATCAATAATCCCCCAATTCCTCGGGGAGTTTTACCGAGTAATTAAGAAGGCTTTGTAACCTCGCTTTCTTCCCTCCTTTTATTCCTCATTCAGTCAAACGTACTTCCCCATACACAGACTCTCTCTTTACTGTATTCTCTCTTTCTTCATGCACCTACTTTCTCTCTCTACCGTAGCCTCTGTTTCTCTCTTCATGCACTCCATACTGTATTCTCTCATCTAGCACCCACTTTCTCTCTCTTCTGTAGTTCTGTCTCTCTCTCTTCAGTCTTTGCTTGAATTGAATACTGACGAAGTCAGGCTGCAGAATTCTATAATGTGGAAACTCATACGTATTCACACCAGTAATCTCGGGGCCGCCGACCACTTTTTGCACCATCATTAAAGACTTAATGTTTCTTCTCCCTGACCTTATTCGCACATTCTCCCTCTTCTAACGACTTGATAAATCTTGGTTGCAAATGTAATTCAACATTTTTGCGTACTCTGAGATACTGCCTAGTAGAAGATTTTCCCCTTAAAAATAAAAGGCGAGGTGCACAATGTGATACACAGAAATATGTATTTTCCCCTGCAATATATTTCCCACACAGAAAGGGGCCAATCAAGATTCATAACATAAAAAAGAAGCCTAGTTCATAAATCAACCATGGTTATCCACGCTCATGTAATTTCTGCTATTGCAGGGTGTGAGCCATGGGAAGGAGACCACTCTGTTGGTCAGAGTAGTAACATAAGATCATGATTTCTTTGTTCTGAACAAAAATATTAGGTCACTGTTTTGGGAAACTAAACATTAGCAGGTTACTGTATTGTTAGTTGTGTTGAGAAACTAAATATTATCGGGTTACCTCCATTGAGTCATGGATGTTAACAATCAATTATAAAGAAAACCCTTGTTTAATGAAGGGCTCCAAGCCCCATTACTGGTTGTCTCCTTCTAATCCCACTCAGAAATGTGTATAAAAAAGTACTCACTATCATGGAACTCTAAGTCCCAGGAAAAAGGAGAAAAGCCCCTTTATAATAAAGTAAGATTAATAACTCATCTTCTATGCATCTCTGTAGGGCCAGAAAAAATATAAATTGCAGACCTGAGTTGCTTGAAAATACACAATTTTTAAAGATTTGCTCTTAATCTAGGCCAGAAAGGTGCTCGCTCACATGTCCTCAGGATAATACAGGGGATACACAGGATTCCAACAAATTCTTGGACTCGATCAATCACCAGAAGATTTGTTACTTGTGATTGATCGCATGATCCTTAAATCAAGGATCACAGATGCTGCTCTGGGTTAGTCAAGTAACCCTCAAGCAATCACAGAGACGACTTCTGATTGATCACATGATTCATTCACCATTCATAGTTGAGTTGAACTTACAGAGGAGTGTCGGCCTCTTCAGATTAGATGTACAGAGACTTCGATGGGACCTGCTTTGAACAGTCTGCTTGCATGCATTTCCATGGATTCAGCCAGGGCAGACACGGTAAGGTTTCTGTGGGGCAAATTGTCAAACATGTAGCTTGACCCCAAACGCGGCATATCTTCTCAGTTTTCTCCTATAGGACCCACTCCATGTTCCGCATTGCCTCCTGTGATGGACACTGGAGAGAATTCTATTCCTTCCGAACCCTAAATTCAAGCCCTGTTGCCTTTTCTTCAAGATTAAGTCATTGCAATTTCCAATTATTTTTATGCAGACATTCAATAAATGAAAATGTAAAGACCATATGCAGAGAACGAGAGAGAGAGAAAGACTTGAGCTCCTTCCAACATTCTTGAGTACGACCAGTACTCAATCTGTATCGGAGAATGCGGGCAGACCCAGAAATTCATTAATGGAGACAAAAGCACAATGGGTTTCACGCCTTTAATTCGCGTAGATTTTTGTCTGCCAGCGAGCATCGTCTGGTCGGTATTCGCAGACTTCTTAATTCGGAATGGAATTCATTGAAGACTTGGAAAGATCTCGATGAATGAGAAGCTTCAACAACCCCCGACTCCTCCAGCTGAAATTCGTGAACATAGCCCTTCCAAGATCTGCGTCTGGTCTTTGGATGTGTCATACTGATTTCACCTTTATGCAGTTTTGTTTTGATTCAGTTATGGAAACGGCCAGAAATCATCTGACAGTAGAAGAAACTTGGAAGTATAATGCGATGGCAGATTCACAGTTTACTGAAAATAATGTTTCAGATGAACAAGAAAAGAAGAAGGAAAAAATTTAATTTATCCCTGATACTGCTCTACTGGGGAAGAAACCATCGAAATAATACATGGTCGGTCCATATTGCTTCCCAATAGGCCAAAATCCAATACCTCCACCAGGCTCGCCGAATTATCGTTGATTGAATGAACTGAATAAGTTCGGGTAAATTATCATTTCTGCGAAAACTGTCTTGACTGCTGATTTTTCTGGTTGAAAGTAGAATTGAGATTTATTTAGTTCCTCAAAAATTTGAATAGAACTGATACAACTAGAGAAGTTTCTCAAATGCTTCTTATGGATTTCTTCATTGATGTTTCATACAAACGTTTGAGTCAAAAACTGAACTGATACAGGTATTTACATGGATTCAAATCTGCCCAAAAATGAATGTTCCTGAAAAATCGAAACTGGCTTAATAGTTAAAAAACTTGCTCTTCTTCACTTCCTTCTTGTGTTCCTAGTGCCTGCTGGGTTGAAAGGAAACGAAGATTGATTATATCATCGTTGCTCACATAGACAACCTTAAACACATCATACTCTACAGTTGCAGCCAGATGGTTAACGTATGGTGAAATGGTCCTCCTGTGATCCGAACTGAGAAGCCATGTATAACAGGACTCCAGAGATTTCCAGACATGGATGCTTGCCACCATTGGTCTGTCATGGCACTGAAAGCAAACTGCAGAAGAAACTCCTTCCATCTTTAGAAAAACTGATTTTAGTACAGCTAAACAAGCGTAAGAGAGAGCTTCAAGACCGTGGGAGTTTGGCGGCATGGCGGTCATGGAGACAATATCACCGGTACTGATTTTGGTGTTGTGGAGGCCGTCTTTAGATTCTCCGGCGTAGGGCTCAAAGAAGCCATAGTCAAGTAGAATGGCTAGATATGATACTTTTGTTAGAGATGACAACTGCAAACAAAATTGGATCAAGAATCATGATCATAAGATAAGGTGCTGCTTGAGATGGCTAAATGAATAATTGGAGGAAAGTAGAATATGTTTCTTTAGTCTGTAACAGAATTTCTAGTTTTCAATCCATGGATTTTGAGAGCTTAGCCTAGTGATTTAAAAGGGTTCCACATCTCGAATTCGAGTCTGTTTGTAGCAGAAAGTAAAAAAGTTCTAACCAATTACCAGAGAAGCCTTGAGTAGTTTCTTTTTCTCTTCTGACCTCTTTCTCCATGCTCCATACCAGATGATCTGAGTGGCCAAAACAAACCCTCAAGTTATATCACCAATCTGGTTCAGAATGATGAATGTAAGAGATGTCTACAAACAGATGACAGAGTAGCAACAAAAAAGGGGAATAATTCATCCAGAACAGGATTGAAAAGAAACCATAATATCATTAATAAATTTGTGATTCAGGCAGAAGAGGCAGAGATTAAAACATTTAATTACTAAATAAAACCCATCCTAAATACACTGGTAGAAGATTAAAAGAGGTTGCAAAACAAAATCCTCAGTTTGCCCAATAATTACAGAAGAAAAATACAGTAGCAGTCAAAGAAAGAAAACAGTTCTCAAAACGTATCCTACTAGCTGAGAACAGTAGACAAAGAAATACAAAAACGTAGTCTGTCATTCACATGATCCCCCTGGAATCAAAACAAAGTAAAAATAGAGGACAAACTAAGCAAGCAAGAGATATAGAAACTGGGCTGGGGATTGGAAGAAATTGATTAACAGCCGTATTTACAGAAAAGAAAAAATTAACAACATGTCTTCATCAATTTCAATAACTGAAAATTAAGCAGCAAAGAGAACACTCGAACGGACTAGAATATTATCATGAAATTTACACAAAAAATATGAGTTAAAAATAGTCCTTTTGTCATCTCATTAAGAAAAATATAAGATACTTCAGGCGTGTGAACAAGGTAAAAGGAAAAAATTCGAAAGTACAGCAAATCAAATAACCTCCACATAAACAATCAAACTAGACAGCTATGGCCACAAACAGTAACTGTAGGTTGAAAACTGAAACACGAACATCCAGCTTCAGACCAGAAGTTCTATATGCAGGGCATCGACAGTAGAGACGAACAACAATAAAAGGAAATAGGGCCTCACCAAATTACCATGAATGCTTTTGAAAAGAGCACTGTAAGCACAGCCATGATCCTCGGCGCAGAAGGAGAACCACTTGAGAGCCTCAACGAGTTCTTCTACAACCACTCCAGTGGGTCTGAAAACAAAGAAACTGATATCCAGGTTCCTGTTGTCAAAAGGTACCAAGCAAGGCATGATGATTCTTCTTCCCTGCTGGGCACAATGAAAACTTGAAAGAAAGGTAAGAAGCCACAAGGAACTTCTTCGAACCTTAAATGAAATCTCGTCTGCGGATAAGAGGTCTGTTAAGGCATGGATTTCTTACCGGAAGTGATTCGCTCATTTTGAATCGTGAGTCTTCTTCGGCAATCGAAGGAGGGGAAGACTGAGCAAGGACGACGAGCTAATGGTCAGTGGTCAACGCTTTTGACTCACTCCCACGTGGAGACGACGTACAGGTTCCTGCAGCCGGCCAGGTGGGTGCTACGCGGATTGGCGGTTCGCCGTCTTCCCAAGCCTATCAAGTTGAACCGTTGTGACCCGACCCAAAACCCAAACTTGGGATTTGGCTATAATCCTACACCAATTAAGTGAGGGTTTACGCAAGGAGAAACGGTCGATTTTTGTAAGACGTCTTGGGTGGCTAAAATCTTAGACACTTTTAACCACCCCTCCTAACATCTTTTTGTACAAAGGGTATGCAGCCTCATATATCAAAACATCCACCATTAGGTTTAAGTTCGTACTTGAAACTAACACTAGCAACTAATGAGATCTAATGTAGTTCAAGATTACAAGAATAAACCCAACTAAACCATTTTTATGCTTTAATTTTTAGATTTTTTAACTGAATTTACTAACGGACAACCAATTTGCATTCCTCATGAAATTAAAGTCTAGTATACCCATTTGGGCCAGGGGTTCTAGTTGACTCCAACATAACAACCCACTCAGATGCGATTCACGAATTAGGTCGGGTTAAGGACCATGAACCAGGTCAAGATAATTAAGACCAAAGAGAGTCGACCCACATATTCGCCGTTGAAAAAATCTAATGGTTTAAATATTAGATTTTTAACAATTAATTATTTAATATTATATGTATTTAAAGAAAATTTTGAAGGTTTAAAATTTTAATATGACCTTGAGACGGCATGGGGCTGGAATGCACGAAGACCCGCCGCCTCCAGGGTGTGGCGTAAATAAAATTAATCTTATATCCGTTGAAAAAACAGAAGATGCTGGTGGAGAGTTCTAAGAGACTGAATCAGGCCAGCATTTTTTGACTTAAATCCATGTACTAACGTTTGCTAATGCACCAGAATAAAGAAAAAGGTACGACTATATTATAAAGAAGACCCATGTTTTTGAACATGCCAAAATTGAAGGTATGAAATTCCAAGGCAGTACCATTACCAACTGGAACGATCTTATCTGCTTGGTTGTATTTCATGACGAATTAGCATATAACAGCAGCAATCAAATAATATGCAAATAAAACACTTGAAGGTTGTTATCATGTAACAGGGTCTGCCATGGGGTGGATGCTTAAAATCTCCGCCAAGTATCAGATCAGAAACCCTGCAGCAGAGTCGAAGCAATTGTCTCCAAGGTCTGAAATTTGAATTGTTAAAATTTTGAAACACCTCGGCCAGTACACCCGCCCCCCCAAAGTAAAATGTGATCTTGAATAAAACTGAATTTCAAAAAACAGGGGCAAGGCCTGTACGTGCCGGGCACATAGAGAGACTCAAACAGTCAAAGAGTGGCTTTTTCTGTTTTTCTTCATTATCTAGAAGAGAAGAGGACATTCAGAGCAAAATTAGGTTTTCATCTGCGTTTGTTGTTCTCCAGCCGTATCCTTAAATAGAATATGAGAGAAAGTTGACTGAATGATCGATCAATAATCTTATCAAATGTGATAAAATAGTTGACAATTTAACAACATAAATATATAATGAGAAAGCCCCCTGCTATAAATGGGGCTTTCATATATAAAACCAGGAAGAAGAACCCCTACAATTTATCGGTTTCATCTACTGGCAACCAATGTGTGCATATATAATCGACATCCAGCTTCTTTCAAGGAAAGCAGTTGGGACCTAAACACCAACAAATAACTGTAGTGAAAACCTCATGCTTTACCACTTAAAACTACTTTTTAATCAATGCTCCTCTTACGTGCATCCAGGCTTCGATTTATTGAATATTTCACCTGAGATATAAACAGGAAATAGAGCTGATGCATCATGGACAAGGAAAATTATATCGTGGTTAATTGCCACGTTAAATCTAGCTAATCATGAAGAGCTTAGTTTCTTGGCTGCGTGCTAGAAAAAGCTGAAAATTTCACCTGAGATGAAAACAGGAAATAGAGCTGATGCATCATGCACTAGACCAAATTATATTGAGGTTAATAGCCACGTAGGCATAGCTAATTATGAAGAGCTAAATCTCTTGGCTGCATGCTAGAAAAAGCTGAAACTACATACCTTTTCATAAGTTGATGGGAATTTTCAGGCCATCATATGCAAGCTGCACTTGAATTCCTTCTCTGCGTTTAGAAAAAGTTCAAGTTAGACAAAAGCAGTGTCCAAGTCAGCAACAGCTCCGAATAGTGATCTTATAGAAACTGGAGAATATTTATTATGTTTGATTTTCGAAAAAAGGTTCCATGAACCAGAGAAATTCAAGCTGGTTCAGCCACATTTTGGTAACAGAGAAAGTCCTAGAGCAATCAAATTAAGGCTTGTAGTAGCCTACGATGTGATAGCATACCTTTTAGACCATTCCGCAAGAATTTCATTATCCTTGTGATGATCGAATTCATGTGTCATACCAATAAGGAGAGCTTGTTTGGGGCAAATCCTCTTCACTGCATCTAGAGTCTGAACAAAAACAAGTGCATTCATTTAAATATTTTCTTCCCCATCGAATATAAGATCAGCCAAACAATCTGAATTGTACTCAGAGCAAACCTGAGGCAGGCAAAAGTGGGTATTATGTGATCCTGTCTGTGTAAGTCCAAGCAGAAGGATCAGAATGACAGTCATGGGAACATAAATTAACAAATACTAAGTAACAATCAGTTTTAAAAGAATCAAGGACCACAAGACAGGTATATGAGAAAGTTCTTTTTTCTGTTCCATTTTTCAGGAATCACTAGTAGATATTTGCAAAGGTCTTCATATGGATACAAGACTACAGTCCCATTGCTTGAATTTCATGATTAATAGTTCTATAATTTATAGATTTGCTTTCTTTGAATTATCTGTGAAATATAGCATATTACTAACATCTATGAAGGCATTAGATCATTAGCATCCAAGGTGAAACATGTTTGAACTTGAGCGGCTATAGAAGATACTAATAGCTTCATGAAGGTCTGAGTTATGTAGGCAGCAGCAATTAATGATTATAGAGAAAAGCTATGCTGCAGAGACATCCAAACACCCAAGTAATTGCTGCCCAAGATTGAGATATCCTCATTCATATTCTACACTTAAGGATCAGGAAAATTAGCTCTGGGAAAAATACAAAAATTCCATGTATTGACATCCTGTCTTTGACATTTTTGTTCTTTTTTTCTTCTTTTCATATACAACCAGAAGAAAGACTGAGACTTGAACTCCAGACCCACATATAATATATATCTAGCTATCAAAATGTAGATACACGTACATATACATACATAACAAATATATAGAACAGAGTATCTAACAAAATCTCACAAAAAAAAAAAAAAAAAAAGTAAATAAGGTCTAGTTGTCCTTCTCCAAAAAAAAACAAGAGGTTTAGTTGTTCTAAATTTAAACTGACCTTGTACAGAGTGTCCAAGATTAGAAGATCCACCTGTCCAGCTCCTGTCTTTGAAACAACTGAAGTACAGAATTCCATCAGAGACAATAGTATTACAGAAAGATGCATGACAGGTACTTTCTAAGTTGAAATGAGTCAAATATACAGTATCCTATCATTCGGTTAGGAAGATGAGCAAGCACATGACTTCAAATTGATCCTAAATTCAAATCTGGTGTAGACAAATGAATAAATAACCTTTATTAATGTAGAAAAGGAAAAACACTTACCATATTCGGTGCTTGGAATAAAACGTGAAATATCTGAAATATAAGCAACTTTAGATTTCCCCCCAAAAAGAAAACCTAATGATATATAATCCTCCCCATGCATTACCTACAGGAAGAAAGGAGGTGGATCAGAAAGTGAACCATGCTGCTGATGGAAGTACGAAGTAAAGGGAAACAAAATGTCAAATTGCACGAAGAGGGTAAGAGTAAGTAACTGGCAAAGGAACAAACTTTATGCCTGATGTAGTAAAAGGTTTCTCGCAGTTGCTCTCAATTATTCTCCAGTCCAGCTGAGCAACCCGCCTCACTTCTTGACCAACTTTAAGTTTCTTTTGAACCAAATATGGGAATTTTACAGCAATGCTGTTTGAATTACATGGAAGAGTGTCAAACAAAAAAATGAAACAACTTTACACAACTGAACTTTTAAGCAACAAATCACCAACAAGAACCTATCATCTCCTCTCTGCTCATTTGGGTTATTTTTACACACGTGGGGGCAGGGAGGAGGTAAATTAGGACTTGAACCAGTGACTTGAAGTTCTAAAACAAGGTTGGCCACAAACTAAGCTTTAAGATGTTATTAATTGGCATAGCCTAACATCAGTCCATCTTGCGTCACAAGAAATTAGTCATATATTACATATCCAGACACCCTTGCAATGCAAGGAATACCATACAGTTGAACCTCAAGAGCAGAAAGCCAAATTGTTAATGGACATAGAAACACTATAATAGTCACAAAAAGAAAGCAGCAGAAAGAGATACTACAAAGTGGAACAACTAGAACTGAACTAAACTACACTATGGAATACTTTATAAGCCCTATGATCGTTTTGCCTCTAAAGTAACATGGTAATCTCACAAAGGACACTAAAGGGAGAAGAAATGACATCAAAGCCATGAAGTTAGTACAATGATGGTAGTAAATGCTTTGGTTAGTTTTCATTAATGGAACTTCCAAAGTTTACAATAACCTCTATATTTTAGCATGAAGATTTGAAAACGATTAAAGGACAATTGGCCCTACCTGTCCATTGCAAATTGACTGAGGTAAATCGGAGTGGGTTCAATATCATTAGTAGGACTATAAGGTTGCACTGCACGGATATCATCCAAACCAAGCACTGCATCTGCATGTTCGTGGGTCAAAATAATCTGCAATTAATGCCACAAAGAAAATTATATCAGGTCATAAGCTAGAAGGAGATGGAAAGTTCAGGCAATACATGAAAGACAGATAATACCAACAAAAGATAAATTCATATATTTCACCCAAAACAGGATAACTCTTCTATGAGACCGCTTAACAAATTCAACTATTTTTTATCTGATGTCTTTCTTTTTTCCTTCCATCCAGTCGTTTGATTAAATGGCTAGGAGATAGGAACTCATAAAGTATCTGATAGGAAAATGGCATTTGGCTTGAACTTTATAACCCTTTCGTTCTGGGTTTTTTTTTCTGAGAAAATCTTTATAACCTTTTCAAATTCATCAACCGGATAAACATAACAGATAACCGCAAATATATAAGCCGACTCTGATTCCTGGACTAATTCCTTGGTTCCTACTTATCTTTTGCAGGACATGCAAAGCAGGAATAAAAGACATTCCCGTTCTTTGTTTTATTGTTATATTCTCCAAATCAGTGTTTATCTGAAAAAATCTTTCTTCAATAGAAATAACTGATACAAAAGAAACACAGAAATAGCGAACTCACGGAATCCACACGAGGAATCTTATTTGGAATAAACCACCGCAGCACTTGCTCTCTAAAGGTCTTTCCCACGTCGATCAATACATATTTGTGCTCACCGTCGCAACCACAAAAATCAATAAGGAGTGAGGTATTGCACCTGTAGAAGCCATTACCAACTACAGGTCTTCAAAAAAGGAAAACAACAAAAAAAAGGTAACGATCCGATTCCCTACATCAAACTACATAAACTTCCCTAACATCGGCCATCTCAAACAGATCTCAGCAAAGTCCGTTACATTGCGACATTCAACTCAACCAAACCATGACGAAAAGAGACGGAAAGTATAAGAAACCAAATGCAGCTTAATCGCAGGCACATCGCGAAATAAAAGGTAAGCGAAACAGCAAAAAAAAACAACGCCGACGGACAAAGAAATATCCAAAATACCTGTAATTCGGATTTCTCTCCGGAGGAACGGAGATCGATTGATGACAGACCTTGCACGGCGGATCCGAGGGCTGCAGCAAGCACATTGCGTTTGGCACGACACTCGAGCAACCGGTGCCGAGAAAGAGCAGAGAGGATCCAGCACTTTCCGAATTCAGATCAGGAAAGCTCCCGTTCTCGGAAGAATTCCTGATCTCCATGTTGGCGCACCGGGAATCACAGGAAAAAAAACGTGCTTAGGTGCGAAGTCAGGATGGAAGAGAAGAAAAACTGGGAGGAAAATTATAAAGGCCACGGGAATCAGGCGCGCGTAAATTAAACGGATTTCCCGCACCAGAGTCAGGGACGGATGTCGTATGTGTCAGTCGGTTCGGATGGTTCCACGTTGTATTATGTGAGGACGGAAGCAAATATTCCTAGGGTAATCTGAAATTATTTTTATTATCACAATTGAATTTTTTTAAAATATTGTATATAAAAAATAAGGATAAAAAGTAATTTATACATAAATAATATGCAATAAATTGAATAAATTTTTAATTTTATCATACTAATATGTATGTGTGTGTATATATATATATATTTATATAATAAAGGTGAATATATATATATATATAAAATGAAGGTGAATATCGCCTTTATTGATAATGCGTGAAAATAGAGAAAATTACTGGGAAAATAAAATGACTGGAAAATTAATTTCCTTTTGATAATTTTTTCATTAGAAATATTTTTTTATTAAAAAATTTATTTGACCAATTTTCTTGTGTTTGTCCAGCCATAAGAAACAACATCGAAAATAATTATGGTGTTTATATTTCACATTATAAATAAAATTATTTTTATAAATAATAAAAATAATTTTAAAAGCAAGAGTTAAATAATAAAAAAACCACTTTAGTGCTTCAGGGTTGTTTTTCCTATAATTTCCTATCAGAACAATATGAAATTTGAATAAATAAAAAATCCCAACCCTAATAATGGCATAAATACTATAAACTTTTGGTCAACAAAAAAATTTCTAATTGGCAAAATCAATCATTTACTAGGAGTCGGTAAAAATACATGCACTTATTTCACAAAGTTTTGAGAGAACAAGAAGAAAAAAAACCCAGTTAAAAAATAATGAAAATCACAAACTTACCCGTGGTAAGAACAACACTCTTACATTTACCAGTGGCATTTCGATTATTTCTAATGATTGTTAATCGATGTTTATCCATATCTTTAGACAGTCTTCTTCTATGTGCTCCATTTTTATGTTTTTTATTTGCATATTTCAAACCAAAGATAGAGAAGCCATGGCAAGGATCTAATTTGTGTGAATATTATCATTTGTGGATTGATGATATTAACTCTAGTCCAATCTACATAGTGATCATGGTTTGCTAACAAAAGACCTAGTTGTGCTTTAGTTTGAGAACATAATCACCATAGAGTAATATCTACAAAACATAATGAAACCATTTTTACACATACATTCCAAATATCGAATTGAGAAAATAATTACCTCGTAACATAATTGTTTGAGTGGTTCCGTCCACTATTGTAGGCGGTATTTTTTCGCACCTAACAGATCGATCTGTTGGGTTGTATTGGCTAGCCGTTGTCATGGTATTAGAGTTGGGTACGTCACATCCCGCATTTGAATCCCGTAAGAGGCGGTCAAGAATGAGTGGGGTGGGTGTTAGAGTGGTTCCGTCCATTCTTGTAGGCGGTAGCTTTCCGTACTTAACAGATCGGTCAGTTGGGTTGTATTGGCTAGCCGTTGTCAATAATGTATGTATTTTTTGTTGTTAGAATCGCCATCGACTTTAAAAATAGTTAACTCAATGTAAATGAGCCTCAATGAACTTTTTTCTTGTTTACAGGTGAATAGGGGAGCCCTCGCCCTAACTATCGAACATAAGGACAAGAGGGGTACCCTTCCTTTATAGAGTTATATGCTTCTATTTTTCATTACCCATAAAGGTATAGAGTTAAAAGGGTTAATTATTCTTACACCCATGAGAAAAGGTCCAAATTATTCCTATTTTTTATTTCCTTATTATGTTATTGTTTAACATAAAAGGACATAATATTTATCACAAGTGAGCCAAATTGGGGTTGACCTACATAAAAATAAAAATTTAATTTAAATAAAAATTAAAGTTTTTTTTTCTAACCTAAAATTTTATTTCTAAAAAAATTTACTCTATTTATAAAAATATTAAATATTTAGTATATTTATAACAGTATTATTATGAATAATCTCAATTTTACCATTAATAATCACAAGAAGTAGAAAAAAAAACAATTATAAATAAACACATGATAAAATTAAATAATTTAAATATTTGATGATTAGATTAAAATTTAGGTGCAGCTAGATTAGGTTCTTGTTTTTCTTTCCTTCTAATATTTGATCCATTAGAGGTTTATACCAAATAAGACTTCCCGGTTATTCTCTTTGCCAGCGGCGAGTGTCTTTCTGCTGAGCTCGACCTGCCTGACTACCCATTTGCCTTTAAGGTTATTCTCTTTCACATTCTCTCTCCTTTAGTTCGTTTAGTTAGTTTCGCTTTGAAGGGTGATTGTGTTCCTGCCATCGTCAATTGACATGTTTCGCTGTTTATAGCTCAGCAAAGGAAAAGAAAGCAGCACCTAGAAAAGTTTTTTTGGTTCTGTAATTAAAAGGAAGAGAGGTAGACTTCTTACCCTATTTCTGGATTTCTCGTAAACTCCTGCTATTCTCTTCTCCTTTTCAGGCCTTTTTTTTATTATTATTACAATTTTACTGGATTCTGATACTGTCACAGGTCTTGAGAATTTTGAACCATGAATGCACCTGATCGTTACGAGCGCTTTGTTGTCCCCGAAGGAACAAAAAAGTAGCGATTTCTTCTCTGTATTGGTCTTTTTATTTTCTACCCATATCTTTACTGTCATTCCAGACTTTGTGCATCCTTAAGTTAATCTATATTCGAATTTAGAAAAACTTTATCTTTATTGTGTGTTACCACTACTGGACAGGGTCTCGTATGAGAGAGATACAAAAATAATCAATGCCGCTTCTTTCACCATTGAGAGAGAAGATCATACTGTTGGGAACGTTCTTCGCATGTAAATCCCCTTTCTCTATTCATCTCTATCTCCGTCTCCCTCTGCCACTTCTGATATCCGTTAGCTCTTTCTCTCTTACACCCACTGACATTGGCTAGCTCTGTTGTACCGTAAATAAGGAGTTTTGTAAAGTTAGTTAATTATTCATATTTTAAGATTCGATACTGTGTTTGTTCATTAGTTATCTCATTATCCATCAGTTCACTGATGTAAATTCCTTTCCCTATTTTTTTTCTTCTTGGGATCAATGCTTTTCCTGCATATATTCCAAACAAACAGATGCATTCTTACTGGCTGTGCTTACAGTGGTCCTTCAATAAATTGACGATATTCTAACCATTCACCGTTGTTTTGCAATAAATTCTCTTCTTTTTTATTAATTGTTGATTGCAATAATTAATTAGTTATGTCTCGTGTCTAATTTCTATTTTGACTATCTTCTTCAAACATAATCATGACGCAAGGTGTTAAGATCCTATGGGATTGTACCTAGGTATGGGTGTTGGTTTGGACTATCCTAATAAAGGATAGACTCGAGAGAGCGTACTTTTGTTTTTATATTCTATCAGTTTTTATGCTTTTAGAGTATTGGTTAGGTACTTAACATGTGGCATCAAAGCAAACATCACGTTTCGTGTTCAAACCCAGATGTTGGTGACCTATGAAAAAGTGTACTTACTTGTTGTTAGAGTGAAGTCGTCATAAAGGCGGAAAAGGGCTATCTGATCTGGAATGAAGCTGAAAAAGAGTGCACTATTGTGTCTCAGATGGGGCGACCATAGAAAAGGCTACCTGATGCCAAAGTGAGAGTTGTAAAAGAATAAAATGTAAAAAAAGTGAGAGGGCCACATGTTCCAGAAGTGGACCATCGTGGATGTTGGCATGGAAGCAAGTGGGATTTTATAATCTAGAGAGGGCTAAACTGGGTATGGGTGCTAACTTGAGCTAATCTAGCTTGTGTTAGGTCTAAGGGCCTAATTTTTTTGTTTTCCAGTAATTTTGTAGCTTTTTGGCATATTGCTGAGGTACTCAATATAAGTAGAGGTTTGTACTTGATGACATCTCAATTTTCACTTGTAGTTGGATTTTTATTGGAAAAGTTTGGCTACAACCATTATTTTACCTTTTGACAAGTTGGCTATTGAGATCTCTAGATATTAGCTTCTCAAGGTTGATCACAAAGTGATGAAAGGAATGTTGAAGTAACACTTGCAATAAAACCCTTTATGCTTCAGTCCAAATCTGCCTTGCTCATGATTAAGTGTACACTTTAGTTTACTCGAGGAGCATTTAAATATTGCAGTTCTGTCCAGGTTTTGGATTCATGTTTTAGTTGCTGAGATCTTGAAGAGTGAGCCACTGGCATCCTTTGGTGGCTGAATCTTTCTTGAACAAGCAAAAGTTAAAAATGAAATTTGTAGAGGGAAATTCTGGAATCCCTTATTCCAGTTTTATTATTCATTTTACTGATTAAGATGCCTGATGAGTAACATTGCACTGTTCTGTGAAGTGTCCAGTTCCTGGGTTGGAGTCCTTATTAATAGCTGAAAGGACTATAGCAGGCTTGTGGTAAATGAATACACCATTGTCTACTGGACGGTGGCATACCTTCTTGATTTTTTGACTTTTTTTTATGGTTTTATTACATTTCCACATAACTGCCTTTCTCCTATCTGTTTAAAATGGAATTATTAAAACCAGGGCTTGGTCACCTTTTCTCTTCATAATTTTTTTGTTATTGTTGTTCAGTAGGTCTTTGCCTTTGAGCTATAAGTTTGTTACAAACCAGAATGTGATCCCATCATATGGGTTTATAAATATCTTTCTATCTATAATTTGGTACCCATTTACTTTCCCATAATTTCACTACCCTCTTCTCCTTCATAGAAAATTTCGTTAAAAGCTGAAATTTACCCTAAGAAAAAGGAAAAAAAGACTATTTGTGCTACAGTTAAAGAAAACGATGTCTATATGGTTAAAATCCTGAAGCCTAAATGTTTCTTGATACTAGGGTGGGGCAATGATGTCTAAGAAAGGTGCTCTTCTTCTCCTATACCCTGCTTGAAGGGAAAGAAAGGAGTTAAATAAGAAAAATCAATTTGAGTGGACTAACTATAGTTTCACATTGAAAAGAAATAAAAAACAAAAATCTTGGGGGAGTATTTTTAGAAGGTAGATTTGTCAGTAAAAACCTAAATCATTATTGTATGTTATTTATATGTTGATATTCTTTATAGCTTTTTCATTCTATCGCTTTATTTATTTGCTTTGGCTGCACAGGCAGTTGCACAGGGACCCAAATGTTCTATTTGCTGGTTACAAACTTCCTCATCCTCTTCAGTACAAAATCATAGTTAGGGTTAGTTCTTTTCTGTCTCTGGTAGCTCATCAAGTTTTGATATATACCTTTGGTTCTCCATCTTCATCATTAAACTTATTTTGTACTTTCAGTTCATAGGATTATGTTTTTTGAAAAAAATGTCATTTCTTTTCAATAGTTGCAGTGCGAAGAATTATGATTATTTATTTGGGTCTTGCAGATTCACACGACAAGCCAATCTTCCCCAATGCAGGCATATAATCAAGCCATCAATGACCTAGACAAGGAGCTAAACCATTTGAAGGAGAATCTTGAGGTTTGATTTTTTTCCCCTTTAAAATCCGTTTGTAGGTGTAACTAAGGAAAATAAAGGAACAAAAAAGCAAACATGCTTTCTTCAAAAGAACCAAATTCCTCATACAGATAGCCATGGAAAACAGTTGTCATTTTTTTTTCTTTAGCCTTTTGTGATGGGATGATCATCTTTTTAAATGTTTGATAACATTGGAGGAGGTATTTTACTGTGTTATAAGAACTGGATAAGCCATTTATCTAGGTAGGTGGCTGGTCTGGTTCAACAGCTGGTGTTGTCATAATGTTGTTATACACAGAATATAAGAAAATATAAAAAAAGTAATGGATGCCCTTTCCATCTACAGGAGGGAGAGAGCCTGTGCTCACATTGGCAACATGTGGACAAATATTCCAGAAGCTAGGGGGATTGGTGCCCTCAGTTTTCTTTGAAACAAGACCTTCATCAACGACTGTGCAGTGTTAGTGGTTGGAAACATAGTTCCCCGACCTGGATTCAAGAACCAACTCAGGCACCTAAAAACATAGGTCAGGTTGCCTGAATCTAGTTAGAGACTTGTGAGTCCACTAACCTGACTCAGGGCAAGTGCCATCCCTGCCCTGCTCCTCCATGCCCCCTCCCAAGTCCAAATCAACCCAGCAGAGTCATCGGTTGATTCGGCAGGTTAAAAAACCATAGTTGGAAACCCATTGTCCATGATTGATATCAGATCTAACTTCCAGGATAAATGCATTTGATACATGTGTTCAGTAGTGTTTGTTTGTACTATTCATGATTTTCATTTAACTTTGTTACTCATTTTTTTTGCAGGCAGAGGTTAAGAAGCATTCCACGCCCATGGAGTACTAATCCCATAGACCTCTGGTAGCTTCACTGATGAACCATATCTTGCAATCTGTTGTAATGAGCTCAGCTATTACTTGTGCTGCCTTGTAAATTGGCCATCCAGAAACTAAACTAGAACTTGACTGGATAATCTGATTTGCTGATGGAGAGTTTTGGCATTAATCATTGATGTCACAGGTTATCTTTATTTTATGTTCTCCTTGGCTGGGTAACTCTCTAGTTGATGACTGCTGCTTATTCTATATACCTTCGGATGAGGACGAACCAAAAGAAATTGGGTCATCTGCTACTCAAGTCAGGGAAAGGAAACTCTGGTTTTTTCAAATGCATTTGACTGTCTATGTGAGTAATTAGCTCTCAAACACGGCTCCTCGTGTGTTAAGTTAGTTGTGCTGAAGTATCTTCCTTGTCGGAGATCAAGGTCTCCAGATCTTTGCAATATTCCATTCTAAGGTTTTGCAGATGTTGGAGGTTCTATGTAATCACTGGATTGAACGGAGACCTCAACTTGCTACAACAACTGAATGTTAGGAAGCATAGATTTGAGAAGTTTCTAACATTCTTAGTGGTTCCCTTGCAAATGCTCTCCAAATTTGGAAGAGTTTCCAATTGTAAGGTCCTTGAACCAGGAAGCATAGCTCTAACTTCCCCTGTTCTTGATTCTTTCTTGATAAAAAATCTTGTTGCAACCCAGAAGAGTCAAATTGTCTATCCTCTTTTAGAGATGGTAGTTTAGGAGGTTGATTAGAGCAGGGTATTATATTTTTAAGGTAATGAAGGAATGCAATTGCATGTTCAACTTGGAACACTGCCTTAAGTGAAGTTTGGTCCAAGGTCCATCCCAAAATGACTAGCCAACGTAAGAAACCTCTTTCCCATAATAAACTCAAGATCTTTGTATTCACTAATCCATGTGAGATTATTCTTTAATACCCCCCTCACGTGTAGGTCTTCTTTTATGGTTCTACATGTGTATAATTTGGGTAGAGGTTTGTTTATAAGTACCTGCTCTGATACCATATGAAGTTGGGTCCAAGGTCCATCTCAAAATGATTAGCCAATTTAGAAAACTTCTTTTCCAACTAATAAACTCAAGATTTTTGTTCTTATTAATCCATGTAGGACTATTCTTTAATACATTCATCTCTTTGATGTCAAAGAGTGTTAATATTTGCACTGTCTGGAGTGCATTTGGTCAAATAGGTGGATCTACCTAATTGATAATGAAAGGATGGTTGTTATAAGAAGATAACGAAAGGGAAGGTGGATCTAACTTAACTCCACCAGCATTTGTAAAGAATCAAACAGAAAAGGTGCATTTTCAATATATTACTTTAGTTAGTAAAAATGTTTGAGTTTTATGTTATTGCATTTGAGAATGCAGTAGTTGGCTGACAGGCCACATTTTCCAGTATAGGAATATGATCATCAGTATCGTCTTTGGTTCTGCAATTTGTTAAAAACTGGCAAGTTCTGTTACCTTTTTCGTTGCAGCGGGTAGCAAAACGACTAGCATTTGAAACCATTAGTATAGGAAGCAACTACACATATACTAGTGATACATGAAATCAAGTAAATTTAAATGTAGAGGAGCATCCAGAGAATGAAGAAATAATCCAAGAACTCGTTCACAAATGGGAAGAACACAATAAGGAATGTCAACCAAATAAGGCAGGTACATCATGGTAGATTGGATGACGAACAAAGGTGTCCATCACTTAGAAAAGCAAAATGGGTGACTTCCTAGTTTCTGAAAGTGAGGAAACTAAAACCTCGTTCCCCAAGGGATCCACTAGAAAAATTCACAGTGGAATGTTTTTCTTTCTCTTGTGTTGTTGCTCAAGGGTAGGGGTGGCACCAAGCCAAACCGGCTCCCAAAAACGTTTGAGCTCCGCTCAGTTCAATTTTTACTTGAGCTCAGATTAAACTCAAATTTGAAATAAGGCTCATTAAGTATGACAAACAAAACTCGAGATTTGCCAAGCTTTAGCTTGTTAGCTCATCATTTGACTTGTTAGCATAGCTTTTTTTTTACAAAAATACCTTTTATTCTAATTACTCTCGTCAATTCCTTATTTAGTTGGTTGATAATTGTTCTTATTTACCTCAAACCTCAAAGACGATTGATTGTTCAATACTTTTGGGTCCCTCAACATCTAATGTTGTTGTTTGTCAATGTAATAAACACTATTGATGAAAGTGTTTGCTCTTTCTTTTAGGTATATTAACCTAGTTATTATACATTAGTGTGCTCCATTGCAAAGTCTTGGACTCCTCTGTAATACCTTGCAGTTCAATGGTACCAAAGTCATTACTTCTTTATTTATTTTTGTAATTTTTTTAAAGTTTTAAATGTAGGTTGGAGCTCGAACTCAACTCGAGCTTGGACTTAAACTCGATTAAAATTTTTAGGTTCAAGTTTGATTCCAATTTTAGGCTTAAGGCTGAGTTTGAGTTCGAAGAATTCAAATCAAGCCAAACTTGAACATATGCAGGTTCGAGCTTAGCCTTGCTCAATGCCACCCCTACTCATGGGATTCTCACTTCCGTTCAAACTACAAAGAAAGAGCAAGAGGTTGAAGAAGAGGCACTTAGGGTTCAAATAACGAGGAATTCACTATGGGCCTATTAGTGCATTTTCCAGAAAATTGCTGGAACGGTATTTCTAGTAGAAATACGTTCTCAGTGACCATTAGTGCCTCATATTTTCTGGAAATACTTTTCTTGTTAGAATTTTTTGCTAAGAAAATCTTATAATTTTCCAACTAAGAATTTTTAGCTTAGATGGGTTGGAAAACCATATGAAAAATTTTTAAATAAATATTTGACAATTGATGTTGTAATACTTTCAACACAAGATAATTTTTTATGACAATTTATTTTACTGAAAATTTATCGGATAAGTATGGTAATGTATGAGATTGATTATCAAATTTTCAGTTATTTCTCAGGAAAAGGTACTAACTGGTCTATTTTCTAAAAAAAAAATATTATTTTCTAGTAAAGCACTATTAAGATTCTATTTGAAGGTTTCTTGAAAATGTGTATCCTAGGAAAAATATTACTAGCTTTTCTCGGGTTATAAATTTCTAACCAGGGTCACTAACAAAAAATTACATGGAAAATTTTAGAAATTTCTAAGGAAAATTAAGTGGACATATGAGTGCCTTATAGGAAAAATAAAAGAAAATTAATAATCAATCTCATACATTACCGTATTTATCCAATAAAATTTCAGTGAAAAAAAGTCTCAAATACAAAATTGCCTCATGCTCAAAGTATTACAACATTGATGGTTAAATACTTATTCAAATATTTTTCATACGGTCTTGCAGTCTATCTTGGCTGAAAAATCTTATTTGAAAAATTATGTGATTTTCGTAGTAAGAATTTCCGACTAAAAAATTGTTTTAAGAAAACATGAGGCATATATGATCCCTAGAAACATATTTCTACTATAAATACCTTTCCAGCCAGCGTTTCCTGGAAAAGACACTAACAAGGCCTAATAGAAGCAACCTGAAAAAGAAGAAATAATTCAAGAACACAGTAACCAAGGAATATTACCAAAACAAGGTATGGACATCATGGTAGAATGGATCTCGAATGAGGGTGTCCATCACCTCGAAGATTAAAAAAAAAGGGTAACTTGCTAGTTTCTTAAAGTGAGGGAACTAAAACCTTATTCGCCAAGGGATCTACCATCAAAATTAGAATATGGTTTCCTTCAAAAAAAAATTGCATAATATAACTTTCAAGTACTGAATCAATGAGGGTGGTACCTGGTGCAGATTCATACTTCAAAGAAGTTGAAACACAAATCAATGCATCATGATTGAAATTGAAGCTTGAATTGCCCACTTATAATGCTCAAAACCATCACCAAAGGATGAATGAACCTTCATTTCCATGTGGACTCTGTTTTGTAGCGTTAAACTACTCAAGCTTCCATGTGATGCTTTAAAGAAAGTAGAACCCATCTTCTTATTTCTTATTGTAAAATCATAAAGAACTTTGTAGCTTGGCTCATCTCTCTTGTTTGTCAATGAAAATAATGGCAAGGAAAGTCAAGCTCATCGTAGAGGGTTACATCATCACATGGTCTAACCCTTACAAAATTGGATGTGCTCCAAGTGTCTATAAGGAGAGAGAGAAAGAGAGAGAGAGAGAGCAAGTGTTGTCACTTGGTGTGAACCATGCTTGATGGATAAGAATAAGCTTTTGTTGCGGATGTGTACATGTGTATGCATGTATATTTTAAATTTATGAGAATACAGTTTCAAAGTTTTTTTTTACGCTGCAAATATGTTTCCATTGCTCGCCAGTGTCAACAATTGTGTGTCTATTTTGGGTATTTAATATTTAACCGTATATTTAATTTTAATTATTTATAATAATAATAATAATAATAATAATAATAATAATTTTGTTAATTGGGAAGAGGGGGAGGGTTTCCTATATATAATTATTCAATTTAGGGTTAGTTTCGAGTTTATCCCATGTTTAGGGTTTAGGGCTTGAGACATTTCTTATTTTCTCATATAACATATGAAAATTGGTTTATGCCTTATCTCAAGTTTTTTTTTCCATTTTAAAAATAAAACATGAGTTTGGACTTAATCAGATTTGGTCTACTATAACTTAGTATATTTAGTTTATCATTTAATGTCTTAACAAAGCCAAAAATGAAAGACAGGAAGAAATATAAACTATGGAGAAAAAAATTTTAAGTCAGTAAATGTAAATGTAATGGTTAAACTAGAAAAATCGATGACCTAACTTACCTGAACTCGACTCAAACCTAACCATAAACTTTGTCCTAGTTCCAAGTATTGCCATATTATTGCTTTAATTTCAATATCTAACCACATATTTAATTTTTTTCTAGACAAAATCCAATATTTAGGGATCATGAACTAAAAACTTTTGCTTCAGTTATAATTCGACAAGATTTGGTATTTTCATTGAGCATAACTCGCGATAATCATCTATCTTTCTTGATCCTTTTCAATTGGCCCATGCTTAGCCTTTTAAATAGTCATGGAGTGGAGTCATTCATTAATTCAAAAACCAATATTTTTTTAAGTCAATCAAAGTTGCTATTCATTGATTGTGCCTATTTAACATAATATCACCATTGTGAGTTCCTTGATATACCATACTTTATGTTGTAGTTTATATTATCGACTAATTTGTAACTGGGTCGGTTGTTTAAGCTTATCTTTTGAAAATCTAGGCTGCCATAAATAATTCATTGCACTTTGTACCCTTGAATAGTGGCATAAATACTTATATATCACTGGGTTTCAAATTATTACCTTATGATATAAAAAAAGAACTATAGTCCATCTAAATTTAGATGCACCTGATTTTTTTATTTAATCATTTAATATTAATAAAATCTTTATTTATTATCTCATACATTCATGCTAATGTTCAATTTAGAAAAATATATTTTATAATTTTTAATCAAATAGTAATTATTTTAAAGAATAAAAAATTGGGTGTAACTAAAGTTGATTGGACTTAAGTCTAACAGATGAGATAGTCGTTGATTGGATGGTTGAGATTTAGAGGAAGAACTGAGTCCACTTATGAAATTAATTAAGGAAAACACAAGATATGGAAAAGAGCCGATAATCCAATAAATAACCGAAATAATTAAAAATTACTTAAAATTTTAAACATAAAACATATACACAAAGTCGAAGAACAATGTTATTCTAATATATAACAAAATCATTATTAAATCCTTAAAAAACACTTTAAATCATGTTTTATCTCAAATCATAAATTAACCCAGATAAAAACTTACTAAAAGACTCTTATATATAATCACATAATCAATTAATTATCATTAAAAATATTAGCATTTTTTTTAAAAGACAGTTAAATCATGACTCTTATACATAATCAGGTAATCATTAATTGGGTACAAAATAACCGACTTATTTTATCGAATAAACAATAAATGAGTTGAATACCAAACTGGTAGGACTCTTTAAGGGACCTCACCCTAAAAAGAAGGGACAGGTCCCTCACCTGATTGACTCAAACGGATCGATTGAGTTACGAGTTGACTCGGTGGGTAGGAAAATCATATTATATAAGATAATTTGATAATAAGGGTATATAAGTAAATTTAATAATATTAAAAATTGTTTATAAAAAAATGATTAAAACTCAAGTAATTAACTCTTTGTTATTATCGTTCTAAGGAAGAAGATTAGTATAATTTAGTATCCTTTCTAAGTTCTTGAACGTAACGGGACGAAATGGAGCTGGGCTTCGTGTTGGAAACTGGTTGGGTTCCGTGGCGTCAGCCGAAGCTTCGTCCGAGGACTATTATATCTAGTGTCGATGCCTGCGTGCAGGACTTGCCTGTTTCAACCCAGTCTCTCAATCCAACTTACCCTTTGAATATTTCTAGGGATTGTTGATCGATTTTCTCCGCCGGCAATCTAGAGAAAGAAGCAAGAAAAGTAAGCTCTGGGAGAGAAAATCAACAAAGATCAAGCAAGTTCGTTCCTCGAGTTTTTCATCTTGAGTTAGTAGTTCTTTGACTCCGATCAAAAGTGTTGCAGTCTGATATGGGTATAACGGATTGGATATAGTTCTAGAGTTTTACTGGTTTTTTTTTTTTTTTTTTATTATTTCTGCACGTGAAATCTGAGGTTTTTGGTTTCGGTCGTTTAGTTGTCATGGCAATGGAAGTTTCCGCGCCTAGTCTCTGGTATGGGATCTTTTGAGACTTTAGAATTCCCGAGAGAGGAGTAGAGGGTGGTTTGATTATCGAACAAGTAGCGGAAGCGTGTGGTGTTTTTGCATCTGGGAAAGATGAGTGTGGAAAAGTCACAGGTGTGGCAACCTTGTAAGAAGAAACGCTCTTGAGATTTGGTGGTAAAGGGAGAGGGTTTTGGTGTTGATTCGGAGAGTATCAGCCTTTACGAGAAGATGAGTGCGGTTCGCGCCAGCAGAACGCGGGTCGGGAGGTACGAGGTTGGGAGGACGCTTGGGGAGGGAACATTTGCAAAGGTAAAATTTGCACGGAATCTTGAGACGGGAGAGAATGTTGCGATTAAGATTCTCGACAAGGAGAAGATTCTCAAGCATAAGATGATTGGCCAGGTGATTTACGAACCTTTGGCTTCCTTTGTTAAATTACTTCGTGTCTGATTCTTTTAACCTTCACGGTTGCTTAAGCTTTACAAAAGTAAATTCCTAAAGGCTTTAACTTGATTCTTTTTATCCATCTTGCGTTTGTAATTTGTATTTTTACATTCTTTTGGCCATTTTTTTTTATCGTAATACACATCCATAGAAGTTTCAAACCAGGCCATCTTCATCCATGAGACATGAGTAGAAGTTAGGCTGTCGGTTCAGTTGTACAAGACCATTATTATGACTAAAAGACATATTTGAGAAGGTTCCAAAGTTCTTCGAAGTTATCATCTGTCTATCGAAAAGACTATTTTTGTCCTTTTTGCTTCGGACGTTGAAAGCTAAAGACAATTCCAAAGAGTATCTACAACTGGTTGTCGTTATGTTTCAGTTACTTTGTTCACTTTCTACTTCAATTTTTATGTTCACTATGTGTTTGTACATATGTTTTGGTAATACCCATGTACTTCTCTATAATTACATATTGGTGTCTTTTATGGGGTCACTGTTTACTCTCCTCATGGCAAACTAATATGAGGGTTGTGGCAAACTAATGTGATGGTTTGGTTGGATTGTCTGGTGTCTTGTCATTGTATACCATGATACTGCCCTACGCCTTAGCCTGTGGTAAAGTACAGTGATTGACCAATGAACTATTGTGGAATATATATGAATCTCAGAAAATTTCAGTCTGACAGAGATTTTGTCAGCAGCTAGTCGTTGCTTGGTTAGATTTCTTAACTTGGTGCAAAAGTTATATTCTGATCGGTATCTATTGGAACATAAACTTCTATACTGATAACAAGGTTAAACTCGAAGATGCTTGGTGGCTCAGACATTGCTTTGATGGTTGATTATTGTGATGAGTCTAGATTACCTGTGGTCAGTATTTGTTGGAACCGAATGAAGATGGTGTTTTTTTGGTTGATAGATTTGATAACATCTTGCGACCCGAGTAGTTTTTCTTAAAACTGCTGGTTGATGTTTCTTAGATTTCTGCCTTTTTTGTAATTTTTATGAAAAGAATCTTGTACCTCTATTAACATTCTTTGGGTGCGTGAAACCATGCAGATCAAACGTGAAATCTCAACCATGAAATTGATTAAACATCCAAATGTCATACGTATGTTTGAGGTATGACCATGTCTCTTTTCTTCTCTCTGTATTTTGTCACAAAGGCATGGTTCTGCTTCTTTTAGATAAATAAATGTGTTTTTTTCAAGCATATGGATGATTTTTTTCCTCTCTGACAAGGTTGAATGGAGCTTGAAAGCAAATTTGAGAATATGACTTTTCTGCCCTTTCTCCATCATGAATAGACATGGGCTTCAGCCTTTACTACTCCCATTCAATGAATTCCATGTTACTGGGGTTATCCAAATTCTGCAATTACTATTCTTTTATTTATTTATTTTCTTTTGATTATTTGGAGCTCTTCCTGCCATCTAGAAAATATCATGTTCTCCCCCAAACAAGCACAAAAATGGAGACTTGTCTTTGCTGTCTGTTTCTGTTTGTTACCACAAACTAGAATGTCAAAATGGCGGAATACCTTGTAAATAGCTACTATATCTGTTCCCATAGTGTGGATTTCTTGTTCCACTACTTTGATTTGAGCTCATGCATGCCCATTTAGCTGCATGCTGAATACAAGTTATTAGGGAGTCTTCCCTGTTATAAATGAGACTCATGGTATCTTTGTGTTTTTCATCTCCTGAAGGCATTGACTTCCAACCTTGAGTTTCTACTTGCATGTTATCTTTCAGAACTATTAGATAACTGCAGAGGCTAAAGTTTGATTCGCACGTAGGTAATGGCCAGCAAGACTAAGATATACATTGTTTTGGAATTTGTGACTGGTGGTGAACTCTTTGACAAAATTGTAAGATATCGGCTTCCTTTCATTTTGGTTGAATTTTGTCAAGTCTGTTACTATTGTAATCCTATATTTTTTTTGCTACAATTTTGCTCAGTCAAGCCATGGGAGGTTGAAAGAAGATGAAGCAAGGAAATACTTTCAGCAGCTCATCAATGCTGTTGATTACTGCCACAGCAGAGGTGTTTTCCATAGAGACTTAAAGGTCACATTTATTTTGAGATATTCTTCCATTCTACTCTCTTGAAACTTATGATTCTTTCTTTATAAAAAAAAAAAAAAAAACTTATGATTCACAACATATTCTTTTTATTATGATTCATGAAGTTGAAGTTATACACTTACTGTTAGGCAGCTGACTTTTTTGACTATTGCAGCCAGAGAATCTGCTATTGGATTCATATGGTGTTCTTAAGGTTTCTGACTTTGGATTAAGTGCCCTACCTCAACAAGTTCGGGTGAGTATTATGATCATACAAGGGCATATGATGCTTGGAGTGGTGTTTTGTTGTCAACTTCAGTATCAGTATTAAATTTTTTGTAAAAAATGTTCCTTCTTGTGATAGCTACCATGAGGAATTCAACTGATATGACTAATGTGATTCCAAACTCAAATGTTGGGGAGAAATCCTGAATGTGCTGTATATTACTTTGGCATATTATGCAGAGGATGTTAATCATCTAATATGTGTCTGTGTGTAGGCTATAGAACATTTTTTTTTTTTTTTTTTTTTTTTAGAACACAAAATGGTGAATTTGGCAGTGTTATGCATCATTCTTCTGAGATCTGACATCTAGCCTGGAGGATTTTTTTGGCTTGACTAATCCAAGGAGTAGAGTAAATTGGAACATTAAGGAATTGGATATGCTTATCATATTTTCTCTAGAAATAGAAATAATTGGTGGTTTAAATTGTCCAGGCTCTAGGTTCAAAAAAAATAAAAAAATAAAAAATCTAGGCCTCAGTGTTCTAAATGTTTTCTTTTATGTTCATTTTTGTATTTATATTTGGGTCTGATTCTTAATTGAACTTAACAGAGGTGCTGATTTTGCAAGCTGATCTATTAGCAATTGGCTTTCAGGAGCACTTTCTATCGTATATAATTTTAACCACCAAAATTGTTGAGTGTTTACAAGCAACCTAAGCACCTTGGATGGGCTCCCAGGTTTTTGGTAATCATGACTTCATGACAGCTTCGCTTCTGTTTACTGCTTCAGAAATGCTGTTAAATCCATTCCAGCATATTTCTTATCAAAATATTTGATTCCCCAAAAGGAACTGAAACTGAGAGAGATTTCCTCATCTCTTCTCCCTTTCTGAAGATGGGAGAGTTTTGTGAAACGTTACTGCAAATGAATGCCATTTTGTGAACCTGCTAGAAGCCACAGAGCAAAAAGTTCTAGCAACACCGGTGGCAGATCCATAACTTCTGATTACATGTCTGCTGATTTTAATCCTTGCACTCATACTCCTCTTCTAGTCTGGATCTTCTTAACGAACTGGATTTTGAAGGAGAGTGTACTTTGAGATTTTTTAAGTGGTTCCGGAGTAGCTCACTGAAGTTGTTAATTCTTTTGCTTTAGGAAGATGGCCTGCTTCATACTACTTGTGGAACTCCAAACTATGTTGCCCCTGAGGTATATGGTATCGGTTCTTCAGTTAACCTCTACAATGCGACATGCAGCTACATTTTCCTTTGGATTTTGTTCTTTCTCTTACATGAAGTCTTTGTTTCCAGATAATTAACAACAAAGGTTATGATGGTGCTAAGGCAGATCTGTGGTCTTGTGGAGTTATTCTTTTTGTTCTTATGGCTGGTTACTTGCCTTTTGAAGAAACCAACCTTTCAGCATTATATAAAAAGGTAATCACAAAGTTATGACATTTCTATACATCCATGAAATCATGTATGGATGCAAATGAAGCTTAAAGGCAAGTTGTGTTTGTGATGGTTACAGATCTTCAAGGCTGATTTCACTTGTCCTTCATGGTTCTCTTCTGGTGCAAAAAAGCTCATCAAAAGGATTCTGGACCCCAATCCCTCTACAGTAATATCTCTTCTTCAGAATCTAGTGGTTACCTTGTTTTCTGTTACTAAGAACTTTAGTGGAAGTACCCTATATTGCCCCTCAAAATCTGACTATTTTAACATTACTGAGAGATGTAATTTGGATTAGCTTTGATGTAAAGTTTATTAGTTGTTCACATACTTCCAACAAGTTTTTATATTCTAACTTGGGGCTATACAGCGTATTACAATCCCAGAGGTCATTCAAAATGAATGGTTCAAGAAAGGATATCTACGGCCCAATTTTGACGCTGTAGATGATACTTGTCTGGACGATGTGGATGCTGCTTTCAATGAATCAGGCGTAAGTACCTGATTCTTATTGAGGTATTGGATGAGTCTAAGTGAGCAAACTTCTTATGTATTAATCTTTGAGTGCAGGAAGGTGGAAATCTTGTTGTTGAGAGGAGGGAAGAAAGGCCACTGTTGATGAATGCTTTTGAGCTCATTTCCACATCACAGGGTCTCAATCTTGGAATATTATTTGAAAAGCAGATGGTATATCTAGGAACTTTTGTTCATTTTTTTCTTGGGAAGTACATGTTATTTGGTGCTTGGGTTGGCATGAAGTGTGAAAGATGATTATGGGCAGGCCAAATTTTGGTGTACCTCGTTGAGTTGCTTTGGTCAGATCATCAAAATGTGCAACACCTAATTCATGAAAGCATACAATGAAGATATGTTTGCCTTAGTTCGATGGATACTAAAACTGCATATGTCATTTTGAAAGGGTCTCTATCCCTTTTTAGTTTTGTAGTCCTTTTCAATGAAACTGACTATTTTTGCCTGTATACTAGTTTCGATGTCATTAGAGTCTTCTGCTCTCATTGAAAAAAAAAAAAAACAAAAAAGGTAAAAAAAAGATTCATTTGTGTCAGTATAGCAATGGACCGTTCTGTGCACAAGTGAGTTTCAAACTCAGTTCTACGGGAATTTCCTGACATCTCATGGCAAAAAAAAATAAAAATGGTTCTCTTGCAATGTGCAGCATGCATATAAGTTTTGTGCATTTACCCTGTATCTCAACATGTTATTCCAACATAGCAATATTTGCCAATTTTACATAAAAAATGCTAAATCCCTATCAAAATCAGGTTGTATTTATTTTTTGTGTAAATTGACTTGGAAAATGATTCGATTTCATCTGAATGATCACTTATCGTGAAGCATTTCTGTGTCAATAGGGTCTTGTTAAAAGGGAAACAAGGTTTACTTCAAAATGCCCTGCAAATGAGATCCTCTCAAAGATTGAGAAAGCTGCTACCCCCCTTGGTTTTGATGTGAAGAAATGTAATTACAAGGTTTGAGAAACCTTTTTTTTTTTTTTTTTTTCAGTTTTATCTGTTGTATTGGCAATTCAAATGTCAATGAGTGTATTTGGTCCAAAACTGGAGGTTTCTAATGCTTTTGCTGATATTGTAGTATTCACCAATGCATGAAGAGTATTATCTTTTACATTCACTCATACTTGGTAAAAAAACAGCTTCTGATAAAAATATTCTTGAGATATGTCCTATTCCAGTTTGTGTTGGGAACAATTTGAAGCAGGATACAGAACAGAATGTTTTTTTCCTTTTCTGTTGTTTTCACGGGAACTAAATATGTGGAGTAGCATATTGGAATATGTGACCGTTCTTGTCTTTATTGTGGCAGATGAAGTTGCAAGGATCAGAATCTGGCAGGAAGGGTCATTTATCCATTGCAACAGAGGTACTTTCCCTGTATGATCCTCCAAGGAAAAATTGGCGTCTTTGCTTCCAGATTTGATCAATTAGTTTCAAGTGTGTGATCGATAAACACATCAGTTGCACTTTTAAATGAATAAATAAATAAATAAACACATCAGTGGCTATTCCAAAAAAACAAATCAGTTGACTTCTTCAAATTAATTATATTTCTCTGATTTGCCTTGGTTTTCTCCTACAGGTATTTGAGGTAGCTCCTTCACTGTGCATGGTCGAGCTTCGTAAGTCAGGAGGTGATACTCTGGAATTTCACAAGGTATTGTTTTAAGAGTACCCTTTTTGTCTTTTTAATAAGAAGAACAATATTGTTAACATTGACTGATGTTCATCCAAATTCTTTTTTTCATTCTCAGTTTTACAAGAATCTCTCATCTGGCTTGAAAGATGTAGTTTGGGATGGTGGATTGGAGGGAAAGGCTGATGATAACAGTTAGTACTGCATTTGCTTGTCGTAAGTAACTGAGATGCTAGCATTGGTATTTCTCTGAGATTCTGCTGCAAGGTTTCCCTTTGGCTGGCTGATCACACTTAGAAAAATGTCTGACTGGTCATTAATTGAATGCCTAACGTTCTCCAGGAGCTAAGTTGTTCTTTTGGGGATTCTGCAGGTGTTTTGTCGTTCCATCGTCTCCTTCCCCGTTTATTATGTTAGCAAGTTTTAGGCCTGTTGACTTCTAAATCTATAGAACTTGTTATCTTTAAGAGATCTTGTCAGTTATTCAATTTCCTGGTTCTGGTTGTATTGTTCTCTGTCAAATGATCAATTTGTATAATTACATATATTATTTATAGAAAGGAATGCTTTGATCACTTCTTCCTTCTTCCTTTTCTCTATTACCTATGGAATCCCCAAAAACAACACAGAAGCATCGAGAAAATTTCATTACACTTTCACGGCATTGAATAATGGAAAATTGCTCCAAGCATTCATCTCTGTTACAAACGGCGAAGTCCTCAAAGAAGGCAACCTTTCTTTACATCGAAAAGCAGCAACTGAGAATTATTTACAGTTAGCATTACAAGTTGGAAGTTGGTCAGCTGGAGTGTGGAGTAGATTCTCGTTAATGTCTGAATAATTGTACTCCTCGCTGCAAGAAGGAATTTGCATGCTTCCGTGAGGCACAATTTTAATAGAGGGAAAATACCAGATTTGTGGTCCACCCAAAAAACTCTGTTTATGGCGATAGGTTCCTCTGTAAAACATGTTATCGCTCAACACCTGCTTGGGCCAATGCAGCTGCAACCGATGCTGAAGCCTCTTCAAGCGTCCGTTGCTTATTTACTGTGTCAAAGGTCTCGACGATATCGCCTTCCTCCCAATCATTATAACCGTCTACACCAATACCACATTCCAGCCCAAAACCGACCTGCAGAAATGAAAGGAAACAAAGCCTGGATTGCTAAAGCCTTGAGGGGAAATACGAAATGCTATGCTTTTTTCTTATCCAATCTGAAATGGAAACTTTCATAGTTAAACCCTTCTGAGGAGTGGGGAGATGGCAAAAGTAAAGAAATATCAATTCAGAGACGACTGACTGATGATTGTAATATAACCAGGACCTCAGTTTTTATACTAACACAATCATCCTGACATGCTAAAGGATAACGTACCTCTTTCACCATTTCCTTCACTCTTCTCAGAGAATCGAGGGTGCCAGTATAGACGGTCTTCCCCTTACGCACAATCTGAAGCCCACATCCTTTTACGACTTTACCTTCCGTTACCATACAACCGGCAACATGCCCACTGCCACTGGTAAATATGGCACGAACTGCTGCAGCTCCTATTGGTACCTTTTCCTATTAAGAAAGTTATGGTCCCAAGTTGGAAACTCGGAGCAAGATAAAACTAAATGAAAAAGTAAATGATGTGTTAACTCTTGAGTAGCTATCTGAAATTCAGTTCACCTCTACAAGCTCAAGGAGTCCTTCCATGGCTTTCCGCATGTCATCAATAAGTTCGTAGATGACTCTATAAGTTCTGATCTCTATTCCTTTGTTATCTGCATATTTCTTCACTGAACCTGGCACTTTGACATTGAACCCAAAAATTATTGCTTCAGTGGCAACAGCCAAATCAACGTCACTGGTGCTTACATCCCCTGGTGTTTGCATCAGGAACTTCAATGTGACGTTTTCTTGTGGCAACACTTGAATTGCTTGTCTGATGGCTTCAATGGATCCCTGTTTACCACAAAAGAATTCTCAAGTCAACTGTTTACAAGTGTTGTATTTAGCACGTGTTCACCTCTAAGCAGAAGATTTGTACCTGGACATCAACCTTCAGAATTATATATAGCTGGTGCATATCTAACCCAGATTGCTTCCCAGCTGATACGGCAGAAGCAATAGAAGAAAGAGTGACCTTACCCTCCCCAGCTTTTGCAGATATCCTTTCAACTCGTAGTTGTTCTACACGGGCCTCTGCCTTCTCCCGTGCAGTATCCAAAGAGCCAATGACCTCAAATTCATCACCAGCTATTGGAACATTGTGTAAGCCAATGATCTGCAGAGTAAGATGGACGGAAACACAAATAGGTGTGACGAGTACAGAAGACTCAAAGAAAATATATGCAAAAAGATAACAGAAAAAATGAACAAGGTTTTGAACAACAGCTGAAAAACTATAGCAGTAATAGATAATAATAGTGACATAAAATAATTGAAAAGTTTAGTATGAATAAGACCTGCACAGCTGTGGATGGTCCAACTTCGTCAACCTGACCTCCTCTATCATCAAATAGAGCTCGCACCTGCTCATGGAGTAAATAAACCAGACTGATCAGTTGAAGGTGTGAAACGAAACTAAGTGGCTCCACTTGGTAAGAAAGCTTATTGTCTAAGTAGGATAACACTGGCTCACAAAAGCAAACTGGAAACTAACCTTTCCAAAGGCTCCACCACAAACCACCACATCACCTCTTTTGAGGGTCCCATTCTGCACAAGGAACGTGGCAACAGGTCCTCTTGATTTATCCAATCCTGCCTCAATTACTGTTCCTTTTGCGCTTCTGTGAGGATTTGCTTTCAGCTCTTGCAACTTCATATTTCAAAAAGGCAGTATGAAATGAGCCTATTCATCTCTATCTCCAGGTCATGTATTAAAAGATCTATAGAGGAATAACTGGCAGTGTAAAACCAGCCTACATACCTCAGCAATAAGCATGACAGTTTCCAACAAGTCATCCACATTCTGCCCTTTAAGAGCACTAATCTGATTAGAGAACATTATATTCATCAACTGCTCCATATACGATAATTGAAGTAAAACAGAAGGCATAGAAATTTTTGGAGGGATGGATAAAATAAAAGACCTGGACCATAGGAACATCACCACCCCATTCTTCTGGCATTAAGCCGATTGAAGAAAGTTCTTGCATGACTTGTTCTGGCCTAGCTCCTTCCTTATCTATCTGATAAAAAAGAAGATGGTGGGCATATCAGGGTGCAAAAACTTCAAAGCCTTATCCAAGGATTATACTTTTTTTAGGAATCAGACCTTATTGATAGCAACTACAATTGGCACTTGAGCTGCTTTGGCATGAGCTATGGCCTCCTTTGTTTGAGGACGGACACCATCATCTGCAGCCACCACAATGATAGCTATATCTGTCACTCTTGCACCACGTGCTCTCATTGCACCAAATGCCTGACAAATGTTTATAGTATATGAATGAAATATGTAAGTTCAATACAAAATATACAAAAAGTCTATTAATTCTTCCAGATAAATTTAGTCTCCATTAGTATCACTAAATCCTACAACTTTTGTCTTTCGAGATAATATTTTCTTGGGCTATTCATTCCAAAAAGCTGTGATAGTCTACAACTATTACAGAAAACACTGTAACAAGATAGCCACGACCAGATCCCAGCGAAAAACGAACTGGAGGAAGTCTATAAGTCAAGTCCAAATAAATTACCTCATGGCCTGGTGTATCAAGGAAAGCACAAGGTCGAAGCTTGCCATCAACAGGAACAAGCACCTTATATGCACCAATTCCTTGAGTGATGCCACCTGCTTCAGATGCAACCACCTACAAAAGACTAGCAGTCAGAATCCATTTCATTTAGTACAGAAGTTTGAAGCAAGTTTAACACCATGTATAGAACAAAGACACAAGCAAAAGTTCCTTGAATTTTAGAGAACTTAAATTGAAGAAGAAATTAACCATACCCTGCTCTTCCGAATGTAATCCAAAAGAGTAGTCTGCAAACAACAAGAAACATTTTCTTAATAAATTGTTAATATCATCATTTTCACTATACATGTTCTAATCAAGCAAAAGTTTACCATGAACAAATCTCTTGATTGTTCACTGTGCTCTTTCTAGTCAAGTAAAGTTCATATGATAAGTATCGCAAATACTGAATTTCATTACTTCCTACCTTCCCATGATCGACATGGCCCATGATTGTAAGCACTGGTGGTCTTTCTTCTAGCATGTCCAAGTCCTCTTCATCAAGCACTTCCTTCTTCTTAGCCATATCTTCCACTTTAACAGGATCAGCATCTATAACTTCCACATCATATTCCTTGCACACCATCTTAACCATATCTTTATCTAGTACATACACAGTATCAGGCCGAACACCCTTTGAATAGAGAAAACCAAGAATATCAGCTTCACTAACTGCCAAGTTGTAAGCCAAATCTTCTGTCAGCATTCCTTCTTCCCCCACCTCAAGAATTTCCACCTTAACAGGAGCAGCTGACTTGGCTGCCTCAAGCCTTGCAGCCTTCCGACTTGCCTTACTCCACTTCCTGCCTTTTCGTGCCAGCTTGGAAACATTCAACTGTGACGTCTCATCATCAGGGATTACATCATCACCTATCAAACGCCTCCTCAAACCTCCAGTTATACCAGCTTTCTTTCGCCTATCCTCTTTAAGCTTTTGTTGGCTTGAGGCTTTAGCTGGTTTTACAGGTGGTAAAACAACCTGTGCAATCAGTGGATCAACAGCTGTTTTTTTTGGTGCAAATTTGTCTATCAAAATTGGCTTCCGATCTTTTACTTTCATACTTGGTCCTGGAACCTCTGAAACTTGTGGCCTTGTAGCAGCACCTACATCCTTCAGAATCACAGGTTTCTTAATTACAGGTGGAGCAGCAACGACAGGTTTTGTTTGAAGTTTTGGTTGAGGCCTCAATGGTGCTCGTGATCGAACTTCTGTCTCTTGAGTCTTAATGCCCTCTCTGCCAGAGTTAGAAACACCCTTGACAATTTTTTGTGTACTTGCAACTGGGTTCCCTTTCCGCCAGACGCTTTTCGATGTGTAAGATTTCCGGGGGCTGCCTGAGCTTGAAGGTCTTTCTCCTCTGGGACTAGCATCTGCAGATGAAGGTGGTTTACCACTCATGCTACTCTCCTTAATATGTATTTTTGTCGGAGTTGCATTCTCCAATTTCTCTGCCTTCTCAAGAACTTCGACAAGTGACTCAGTCACTCTTACTCTATCATCTACTTTTTCAGATTTCTCCTCCAATGAGTCTTTACCAGGTTTAGGTGGGGCCCAAGGGACCAAATTTCGAGAGCTTACAGTTAGAATCGGTTCAGGATTTGGTGGGGCCTTTAAAACAGGCTTGGGAGAGGGTTTTAGAATTAGGTCGGAATCCTCATATTTGCTCCCCCTGTACGTAGATTCTGGAGGAACAGAATTCCCCAACTCAGCAATCAACTCAGTGGTGACTGTGCTACATTTACAAACCCATGGATAATCCCTAATCCATCTAGGAGGGACATGAATAAAACTACTTCCTCTTGTCACTGAAATTCTACGAACTGCAACTGGGGAACCATCACAAACAGATGAATTGGTCCTCACACTTCCTAATGTTGCTAGGGAAGCAATAGATGCCATGGCAACTTACAGGGTTACAACACCGAACATCAAGACCAGAAAAACCTCATTTTCAACCTAATAACCACTGCCACTGATGTCCATACTTTTAAAGCATCATAATCACCATATCCATTTCAACCACTGAATCACAAACTTCTATCTATCAAAAGAGAAGAAGCAAATATGAACCAAAAATTCCTATTATAAAAGCATAAAAACTCTAGTATGGACAGTTGATTAAGCCAATCTGATGTTGCCAATGAAAATTTCACTTCGTTCTTAGGTGGGTCGTGTAAAACTCTTCTATCATGGGGAAATAATAAATAATTTCCTGCAAGGCACAACATATGATGTTTAGATTGGAAAATCACAACTGGCCAAAGTTAACAATGCAAATGCCAATGAGAAAAAATGACACAGAATTTTAATGAAGCCAGTACATGTTTAAATATTTCCAGGGCAGTGGCAACGTTGATGATAATAACACATTGATGATAATAACACACTCCACATTCCAGAACAAGAATTCCCGGGAGGAAGAAGATAATTAATGAAGGAATATCCTAAATTTTGTATACAACGAAAGTAAAGAATTTCCTTTAACCACAACAAAGGAGAAAACATTTACTTGACATGATTCCACAGCTGACAAAATTCATGAACATGTACAGTGACAAAATACCACAGCATAAACCAGCGGCATTCAAATACGCCAACAGAGCCCACTTCACCCAACAAATTCACAAATCCATAACTCCCATAGAAGTAAATTCAAGTGCGGGAAACCGCAATTCGACGTCGTTTAAACAATAACACGAACACGGGGAACCAAAAAAACCAAGTGACAACTTGGTTTGAACAATAACAAAGGCCCTAATAAATGAACTAAAAAAGCTTCACAAAGCGTACCTATGAGAAGCGACGAAGCGGTCTCCGAATCAAAATGTCCGACGGATGTTAACTTCGTCGCTCCGGGTTCGTTTAGATAGAGCAAGAACTGGGTACAAGCAGAGAGAAAGATAGGACATTTGATGGCAAAAAAAGGGAGGTTTTGATTTATAATTTAATTCGATTTTGTTGGTTTTCCTTGCAATATATGTGGCTGCCTCTCCTCTTCTCGATTTTCTGTGATGATAAGATTTTTCCCCTTTTCTTGCTTTTTCCTCTTCTTTCTCTGCGCTTTATTCTACACTGGCTGCATTTCTCCAAGCAACTCGCGGCTGTCGGTACTTCTCTTGCCAATTCTAATTGTGTCCACGTCTCATGAGCAAAATTATTTATATGATTAAAAATATTTTAAAAACATGATTAAGATAATTATACCTTGTTTAATAGTTAAATAATTAATTTTAATTTTAATAACTTAAAATTATTCTTTTTTTAATCATTTTTATCCAGTGTTCATAATTAATGTTAATTTGGTTATTTCATTAATTTTAATAATAAAAAGGAAAATTGTGATATTGTCATAAGTGACAATCCTATAAAAAATATTTTAAAAAATACGTATTACGGTAAAAATAAACAAAAAAACCTAAATTCTATTTTGATGTAAAAAATAAACTAAATTAAAGTCATATTTTGTTGGTAAGTTGTATTAGGAGCCCACCTATTTCTTCATTCTCCTCGCTTTCGAGGATAACTCTATTTAAAGATTCGAGTAAGTAAGATAATTTTTTTCACGTACCCAATTACTTAATGTTATATAATCGAAATAAATAAAAAACGATCTTTTTAGTGATTTGAGTCAATAAATTTATTTAATTTATGATTTAAATTAGCTAAAAATATTATATAAAGCACAAAATTAAGTATTTATAACTCATATTTGTACATTTTTTTAAGTTTTATATAATTTTTAAAAGTTTTTATATTTTTTATAGTTTCGATGATGTTTTGTATCATATTGACATTCGATCAAGGTGCACCTAAGTTGGATTCGGGTCGAGTTTTTGAAACACATCCTTGCTAAGAACCCCCTTCATATATTTTTTTTTCCCTAAAAGAACTCTTTTAAGTAGAGTTATTTTTTTTCCTTTGAATTGTAATAATTTATTAAAATAAGGATATAAGTAACATTCAATTTTTTAAGTTTAAATTTTAATTTTCTTCAAATACCCTTGATAAAGTTATTTTTTGTTTAGGAAGGAGGGACCACTGGGGTTAGGCTAGTAATGTGGGTCATTAATGTAACATTTCAACTTCATCATGGCATCAGGCCCGAGCCGGCGGGGTGAGGGGGCGCATTGAGCACAATGCGGCAAGAGCGAATCAATTTACGGGACTATATAGCTACAAGTCGAGGGTGATAACGGGGCTTTTGTTCGTTCCGCGGGACTGAAGAGAGGGAAAAGAGAATGAGGGAAGAGGTTATTAGCTCGGGGACTGTTGACCCGCTGGTGCTCGCCAGATCCTCCTCGCCTCCTCCAACTCCAGCCGCCAGGTATCGTGTCACATATTTTTCTAACCTCAATTGTTTTCCTCACTGTTCATTTCTCAAGATTTTCGGTTTTTGTTTGCATGAGGTTTTTAGTTGCTCCTTAGGGCATAACTAACACTTCTTTGAAAGCTCTGTTAGTGGACTGGCCTTTTATAAGGATTGGTTTTGGAAAGGTTGAACTTGATCGACTTGGTAGGTATTGTGACTCTTTTTGTGATAATTCGGTGAACGTGAGCTTCTGGAGCGGTAGTCGGTAACGCTTCAAGTCAGTATTGTGAGGTGGGATTCTTGAGAAGGAGTTAATGTCGTCATGAAACTTTTATTTTATTTTTTTTGCAGGTCGCTATGAAAATTAAGTTGGAGTTTGGGGTGTCCCCACATGAGCGGGTATTTATCTGTTCAAAATATCCAATCGAGATGTTCGGCGATCAAATCCTTTAGCTAGTTGGTTGTCATTGCGCGATTCAGGATATTTGACTCAGGGGTTGGGGATTCTAACTTTTTAGTGAAAATTACTGAGGAAATTACTGAAGAAAGCTGAGGCAAGTTTGAGTATAAAGCTGTGCTAGGTTTCTATATTTAGTCTGGACTATCAAATTGAAGTCGACGGGAGGAACTCCTTTGCTGCGTTCATGTGTTTTGGTTCTAAGGGGCAATGTGAGTCAAGTCAAGGTTTATGGTTTTGACAGGGAATTCGGTGGAACTATCGGAAATTGTTGCAGGTTTTTATTGTTGACTGACAACTATTGATCTGCTTTTGCTGGGGCTCAAGAGCATAGATATGTGTTACTTTTAGTTTTGAGGGGGCAGACACTACCCGCCTAATTTCTTAGGTTTTTGGTGGGTGGGGTGGCTGGAGTGAGTGTGTGTTCTTGAGCAGGATTGTTTTGGATGAGTATTCTTTAAGTTGATATATTTGATGTGGTTCATTTCTTTAAATCATAGCGTGTCTGTGTGTTGTTGAGATATTTAGTTTCTTTTACATAACCTGACCGATATGCACATATATTTCGCTAGGAGGAATTTTCGAATTTCCACTTGACACTCATATGTAGGAAGATTTGTTTTCATTTTCATCTGTGCTATAAGTACCATATGAATTGAAGTTTTGTGATGATTTTAATTTTCTATTTCTTGGACCTGTCTGTGTTTTATTGGTTTTGATACTATTGACACGAATCTGATAGATTATGTTTATATCAGCTCTGCAGGTGCTTCCTCGCCGGCTGTCCCAACTAATTTTGGCAGCATAGATTGGTTAGGTCAAGGGGAAGGTTCTAAAGCAGGTTCTCTATCATGTGTTGGTTCTCACCTACCACGGACTTCCTTAAGTACAAGTGCTGGGGGCTCTGCTCTTGGATCTTCACAACCTTACTGTAGACCATGGGACAGAGGAGATCTGCTCAGGCGTCTAGCTACATTCAAGCCATCAAATTGGTCTGGCAAGCCAAAGGTTTGGACTGTTAATGCTTTTTCCATTTGACCTGTTTTGGAAGATTTTGAGTTGATGGGTTCAAACTCTTCATGCTATACCACTATTTTCTGTCCTGCCTCACCCCTTCCTGAGGCTTTCATGTTTTATTGATGATGAGATATAAAGTACAAACGAGTGGGCACCAGGAAGTGGCCATTTGCCCAACTGTTGTTTTTTCCTTTGCAGCAGTAAAGTTGTCTTGACTTACATGTCCTTGAACTTTTAGTTTCAGTTATTGTACTGATCTTCATGTGACCTGCATAATTTTGTACACGATTTAATCCAGTCAATGCACACAACCATTATGGTTGTACATTTGATGGCAGAGATGCAGCAGAAGCTTGTTTTGGTTATTTTTCAGACTGTGTGTGAGGTTATACGACCTGCTTATCTGTTATGACTATCAGTTGCAATTGAGCACGCATAACGGACAATTTTATCCTACAATCACATGATTAAAACTTGGCTTATTGCCATCAGTTAAATAAAGCTGATAATTGGCTCCTGTTGAGGAAAGTGGGACAGTTATGTGTATGTATGTATGTACCTTCACAGAATTAAGTCCTTTTCATGTTGGTTCGGTACGCTATTTTGCTTTGATCAAATATTTTGCTGGGTAAGGTAGCTCTCTATCTTTGTCATATGGTTGCGCTGTTGGTGTTCCATAGACTATTCATTTGTTTTTTCCTTCTGGTGTATTTTTATTCTTGAGAGGATAATTGCAGGTTGCTGGTTCCCTGGCTTGTGCCAGGAGAGGCTGGATGAATGTTGGCACTGATAAAATTGAATGCGAGTCATGTGGGGTTCAACTTAGTTTTAACTTATTACCATCTTTGGCTTCTGCTGAAGGTAAAATCCAGCTGGCTCAACTTTCTTGACCTCCTCTTATTCATTTCACAATGTTAATGAGTGGCTTTTATTTCATTAGTGTGTATTTTGTTTATTTGTTTGCTCTTAAGGAGAGTTGAATGCCAATTGATTATCTTAACATTTTCAAATGTTCTTATAGAAATCTTTGGTTGTTGGCCTTCCATTAAATATTTTACTCTTTGTGTCATATTGCATTCTGGACCTGAAAGTCGTGAAGATTATGTGAAAAAAACCTTAAGTTGTCAGAATTACCTCTATATCTATTAAAAACTTGATACCACAAACTCTTCCTGTCATGATACTGTTTTTTTTTTCCTCAACAATTAGTTTCATGAAGGATCCTGTATCATTGTTTATTGTTTTTTCTGTGCACATTGGAGGAGCATTCTCAAATTGCTGTTGAAACATGCTAATGGTTGTCTATATTCTTCTTTTTCTTGTTGAAGCCAATAGTGCTGGCGAAGCTTTTGCTAAGGAGCTTGATGATGGACACAAAGTTGACTGTCCTTGGAAGGGAAATAGCTGTGCTGAAAGCTTGGTGCAGTTTCCTCCAACTCCTCCGTCAGCACTGATTGGAGGTTACAAGGATCGATGTGATGGTTTACTGCAGTTTCTCTGTCTTCCCATCATTTCAGCATTAGCACTTGAGCAGCTGAGGCTTTCTAGGGGACCACAAATAGATCGGTTCTTGTCACAGTCACAATCCTTCACAGCTGGGGAATTTGGTTTTAGAGCAGACAGCACTCCTGGGCTGGAGTCCTCCAGAGAGGATGCAGCATTTATTTATTCTCATGTATGATGCTTGTTGGATATTTTCTTCATGGTTTTAAGTTCCAATTTTGTCTTTTTAATGTTGAATAATGGGCTTTTAAGCCTTCTAATTGTACAATGCCTGTTTACCTTTCTCTGGGTAGGCCCAGAAGCTGATAAGCCTGTGTGGCTGGGAGCCAAGATGGCTTCCAAATGTACAAGACTGTGAGGAGCACTCTGCTCAGTCTGCCAGAAACGAATGCTCTGTTGGCCCCCGTAGAGAGGGAATCCGTACATCACGGGATCCTGGACCAAGTAAAAATGCATTCTCTGCATCAGCCAAAAAAGGCCCTGGAAAGAGAAAAGTATCTGTGTCAGAGGGTAGGGGTGATCTGAGGTCTCCTCTATTAGATTGTAGCTTGTGTGGGGCTACTGTCAGAATCTGGGATTTCTGTACAGTACCACGTCCTACTCGTTTTGGTGCTAGCAGTATGGATACTCCTGAAACAAGCAAAAAATTGCCTTTGACACGTGGTGTAAGTGCTGCTAGTGCCATCAGTGGATGGGTTGCTACTGAAGTAGTGGAGAAAGAGCAGGCTGAGATTCGTGATGAAACAGCAACAGCAGATAATCAAAAGTCTTTGTCAAATGTTGCTGTGGATTTAAATCTTACTATGGGTGGAGGACTGCCATTTGCTCAGTTTGGAGTGCCACGAGTGCCCCAGAGTTTTGAAAATGAAAATATAGGGAAAGATCTAATGATTGGGCAGCCTTCATTCAGTGAGGTCGGTGATCGTGCAGTTTCATATGAATCACGTGGCCCGAGTTCTAGAAAACGAAGCTTAGATGAAGGAGGGAGCACTGTTGACCGTCCTTTGCATGGTACAATGCAGCAGGCAGATAGTGTTGAAGGTATTGTAATTGATCGTGATGGGGATGAAGTAAATGATGGTCGAGAGTATTCGGGTGGACCCTCCAAACGTGCTCGTGAATCTGATTTTTTTTCATACTGCCGAAGAAATTCTTCTGGTGCTGGTCCTAGTCACTCCACAGGCTTGGAACCATTTAATCATGGTACCAAAGCTGAGACGTCCAGGCGAGCTAATAGTCAGATATTTGATCAGCCATCTGCTAGAGATTCAACTCGTGTGTCTTCTGTTATTGCAATGGACACAGTCTGCCATACTGGTGAAGGAGATTCTATGGAGAGTGTTGAGAATCATCCTGGAGAGGTTGATGAAGTCCATTTTCCTTCACCAACTGTATACAAGAGCCAGGAGATGAATGAAGCATCGGAACTGAACTATAGCAACCAGGCACAGCAGAGCACCTGTTTTCAACCAGCTACTGCTAGAGTGACCAGAGAAATGGGAGTAAGCAGTACAATAGAGGGTGGAGAGATAATGAACACAGAGACTGGTGCTACACAAACTAGGGATAGATTTAGTTTTGGAATAAGTGGAGGGAGTGTTGGTATGGGTGCTAGTCATGAAGCTGAAATCCATGGGGTTGATGTTTCTGTCCACAGAACTGATAGTGTCGTTGGTGACGCTGAGCCAGTAGCTGACATTACTGAAAACCTGGGGCAGACAGGTGAGTCTGTTCCTGATCCTGGGCTTATGGGAGAATTTGTTCCAGAAGATATGGATAGAGAAGATCCACACGGTGATAATCAAGACATGATCTCCCAATCCTTCGGAAGGGCAGACAGTGGTTCTAAGATTGATGGTTCTACCAAGGCTGAATCTGTTGAAAGTGGTGAGAAGATGAGCCATATGTTGGGGCATGAAAATAGTGGTCATCCTTCTCTTTCATACAATGCTGTTATATATTCTATGTATGAGGCATCCAAAGAAGAGGTTACACAGGCTGGCAAGGCCTCTCTCACCGATGATTGTCTGATTGTGGAGTCTAATTATGTTGCTGCCAATGGAATGGGTAAGCTACTCTTGTGCCTTTTTCACGAATCTTTTGGGTAAAAACATCGTATTATGTCATGTTTAAATTATTAATGAAGTTGGTTGTATGTATTTTGGCAGAGATGTTACTGTATGTGACATTTCACCTCTATTGATTGCACTGCTCTTTCACATTAACTACAATCTTAGAGCCTCTGAATGGAAGGGTCATAATTCTGAAAACATCTTTGAATGTTTGCATGATGGACATGTAGAGTCAATTGATTGAACATGAGGTGTCATGGGGCATTTTTCTCTTCCTTATCTGATAGTTTGAGCCATAAGTTGTAATTCAACTGCTTATCTTTATTACTTCTTTCGAGTTCTATCCTTCCTGAAAGCTGATTTTCTATATTCTGCTTGCTTTCTTTGCTGTAGGGCTTGCAAATGGGGAGAGCAACTATGAAGCAGAACCAGTGGAGTTTGATCCCATCAAGAACCACAATCCTTTCTGTCCTTGGGTGAATGAAAATGTTGCTGCTGCTGGATGCAGCAATAGCTGCTCTAGCTCTAGTAGCAGTACTATTGCCCTTTGTGGGTGGGAACTGACATTGGATGCTTTGGATGTTTTCCACTCCCTGGGGCACATGCCTGTCCAAACAGTGGAATCTGAATCAGCTGCATCCATGTATAAGGTTGGTATGTCTTTTAGGTTGCTGATTTTGGAGCAATGCAGCATGGATCGCCAAAGATAATTTTCATTTCACTTTTATTATAAGCAGGGTGTGATCTATCATTTTAAGGGCTAAGGTTTGTGTCTCTGCCTCCTGTCTGATAGGAACAATGGTGTTACATAGAATACTATATATGAGTTCATTGAGCCTTCATTATTCGTTCTCTTTCTTCTTGAAAAGAACCTTGTTTTTTGAAACTTACCTCTGAAGCAAATTATTTATCTGCAGGATGAGCACTTAACTCCTGGCAGGAAGCTCCTGACCAGCCGCTCTGTGAGCAAGCGTCGTGGAAAACATTAGATTTCCTTTTGAGGTTGGAGGTACTTTCACTTGACCTGATACTCATTTCTTTTCATAGAAGACTTTATCATTGCTTTTGTGGCATATACCCTATCTGACATATGCAATAACCTTTGTGATGCGAGTTGTATGTCTAAATCATTGTTTCCCGTAAAAAAACTTTGAAGAGTGTTGAAACTTGAAAGTATCTGTTTCAATGTTGTGGACATTGAGAAACATATTAGCTAGGTTAAATTTTCTCCCCTACATGTGAAATGTATTACATTGTTTCAACTTCTTATTTGGTGGATACACATCAGAGCCGTGGGAATAAGAAAGTAGATATTGTAAGGATGAGTAAATCAGGGAAGAAAGAAAATTAAATACTAACACAGATTTGTTTTAGAGGGGGGGCACCTGGTCATTATTTGACACATCATGCAAGTGACGGAAACTTATTGGTGAATGGACCTGGAGTTTGTATTGCCTCATTCTATTCTCTTATGAGGTTCAATACCATCATCATAGCTTTCTCAAAACATTGCTAGGGTTGGCTTCATAATTTCGTCTCCTCCATTCTTCTATATAATGTAATTTTGGATCTCTTTTATTACTTGCGAGTCCATCTGTGACATTACTGGAACCCTTGTAATCTGGGGAACCTGAGGTCTTTGTTGAATGTGGTCAGAGTGTCTGAAGCAACTTTTATAGTTTCCATCTGTTGTGCCAGGATTGCTTCTTTTATTACTTGCCGGTCCATCTGTGACACTGCTGGAACCCTTTCAATCAGGGCAATCTGAGGTCTTTGTTGAATGTGGTCAGTGTGTCTGAAACAACTCTTATATTCCCATCAGTTGTGCCAGGGTTGCTCCTCAATGTTCTCTAGTTGTCTTTGTTACCCACCTTTTAGTTTTGTCATATATCTATTGTGAGTTTTCTCGTTTCAAGTGGATGCAAAAATTGTAGAAACAGAAATAAGAAAGTTTGTAAAAGTGATTGAGATTGTTTCCAGGACTTTGTTTATAGGAAGTAGTGTGTGTGATACCATCTTGCATGAACGCAGCAATAACTTGTTCCTTTCTGAGATTGTCTAGTTCCTTTCTATTATGTTTTAAAAGCCTACCTATAATTTTTTTTCCAGGTTCAAAAATGTCAGTCAACTAGCTAGACAACCTTGACGAGGAGGCATGCCAGTGGGTAAGTTATCGAGGGGGGATATCGTTAAGAAAGACTCTGTCATGTTATTTGTCCTTTAATTTGAATGGTCTTCCTCCATCTCAGTTCAAATGTGTTGAGATAGTTTTGTTTGTATTCGTCTTCCTGAAAGGTCTGAGTACTTGTGTTTTATCCATCTGATTACATGCACTTGACAGCAGTCTGAAACGAGTAATTGCTGGAAGGAGCATGGCAAACTCCCGTATTGTATCTTTATATTGGACACCGAAATTATGCTCTCCTCGTTCAAATAATTGTTGGGATTGAAGCAAGTGAATGTTGTATCTTTTCAGTTTATGCTTTAGCTTCATACTTGCAGGTCTCGTTTCTGATAATTGCAATCTTTCATAGTTGGCGATTTAGTTAAAAAAAAAAAAAAACAAGGTTTTGGAGCAGCTCTCTCAACATAGATAACAAAACAGTATTAACGCCAGAGGCTGGCCTCAAGTATTCCTGCCGTTTCTAGATAAAGTTTGCAGGACGCTGGAAACTGTAAAATCTCTCTCTTCATTAAAAAATAGTGAGAAATAATTTCACCTCGTTAAATTTATACTTTAAACATGGTTGTTATCTATTTTAACAATGGACTAATTATCTCATATTTGTTATCCAGTTCAACTAGTCCTAGTTTTCTTCTTTTTTATTTTTATTTTTATTGGGTAACCAAGTAGTTCTCTGAATTTGATTTTCTGATGCTGAAGCAGTCCCATGGTGTCACCCATCCACATCATTTTCAGTCTTTCACTCTTAACAAATTACACACCACAAAAATGTATGAAATCCGACATCAACCAATCAACAGCTAAAGCAGCCACCAGCTTGTCTCCTCCAAGACAGATAAGACGGAATGCCCCCACATCCACCAACCAGCTCCTCCTCCCCCCATCTCCTGCGACCCGCCATGCCGCCCCTCCACTCTCTCTGCCTCTCCCGGAATCCCATACTACCAGCCAGAGTCCCCGGAAACCTGTCTGCAAAACCCACCAAGCAGCTTCTCCAGACTCTCCCATTAGAGGCCTCATCTCTGCCCCTCCAATTCCGGGAAAAAATCCTCTGTTTGGAGATCATGGGCGTCGACTCCGGCAAGGCCCTGGCCGTCAACCCGTCTCTCCACACCGCGTCTCTCGATTCCATCCACTCCGTCATCTCCTTCCTCCAGTCCAAAGGCATCCACCAAAAGGACTTGGGTCGAATTCTCGGCATGTGTCCCAAAATTATCACCTCCGACGTTCGCACCCAGCTCCTTCCCGTCTTCACTTTCCTCTCCCAAGACCTCAAGGTCCCGGAATCCAATTTCAGAAGAACCATCAATAAGTGTCCCAGACTACTCGCGTCCAGCGTCGAGGACCAGCTCAAGCCGACCCTGTTCTACCTCCAGAGGCTGGGACTCAGGGACATCAGCACCCTGGCTTATCAGGACTCCGTCTTGCTGGTCTCCAGCGTAGAGAAGACCCTGATCCCGAAGCTGGACTTTCTGACGAGCGTTGGGTATACCCGCGACGAGGCCGTGGGGATGGTGTTGAGGTGCCCGGGGCTGTTTACCTACAGCGTGGAGAGAAATTTCAAACCCAAATTCGGGTATTACGTTGGGGAAATGGGGGGGAGTTTGGAGGAGTTGAAGGGGTTCCCGCAGTACTTCGGTTTCAGCTTGGAAAAGAGAATACAGCCGAGGCACAGGGAAATGACGGAGAGAGGGGCGAAGTTGCCGTTGGCTTTGATGCTGAAGAGCTCCGATGAAGAGTTCAGGGAGTTGATGAAGAAAGGAGGGTAAGGCACGGCAGAGTGCTGTGTACCATCTCCTTCAATCTTCTCCTCTCTTCTGCTCTATGCATTTCTATTGTTTATGAAGAAAAAAATCCTGTGTTTTTTGTAAATAAAAATAAGATGCCAAGAAAGGGTTATCTTTCAAATTTCAATCCTCTCTGGAGAAAATGTAATTTATTCTTCAATGTTGAAATACTCGCGACTGCCTCTTATCATTTAGGATGCTTTGAATGGAGCAGAGGTGGGTGTATCGCCCTGTAATCTCCGAAAAGATTGGGAAGAACTAAATATCTACTCTCAAAATGGAGAACACTTCCTTCTAGCTTTGATTTGATTTCTTCCGTAGGTGACTGACTGTAGTCTTATTTGAGTGGCCATTAGGATGACTTAAACCATCTTTACTTGGTTTAAACCGATCTTGAAGTCGGCCTGGTTCAGATTGGTTTTCAGATGATTAACCAAAATAAGTTGATATCAAGCTTGTTAAGCTCGACTTGTGCTGCATATGATTTTGGTGTTGTTTTGCTTTATTCGTTTGGTTTGAAGAGAGGAAGACCACTTACAAGTTTCACACTCACAAACTCAATCTTGTTTCTTGCATTCCTATTCACGAGGCAAATTTTCTACCACGGTTGATCATTAAGCTTTCTTTCAACTCCACATTGAATCAGCAAATCGCTATATACAACGGCAGCCACGGCGAAGAAGCCACTCATAGACGATGAACCAATAAAGCTAGGAACAAGAATCGGCCACAGCACAGAAGCTTCTCTGTTGCCACACTCTGGCCTTCTTGTTCTCGTTGATTTTTTATCTCATTTCATGGCACAGTATGTCAAAAAGCAGTTCAAGAAGCTGGGAAATGTCACAGAGCAGGGCTAGTTCACGAACACCATCCTCGCTTTGCTTTCCCAGATCCAATGAGGAGAAGAAGTTCACAGCATCTAAGACTGAGACGTTGAACTATAAGGCAAAGACGTCTTGGGAATGGAATTCAGTCCATGCGTCCTGTTAAGATCCAAGATACAAAGCAGTTTTTTAAATTCAAATAACGAGTAAAACAGATGCTTTCCTGTTTGTAACTGTGGTAGAAGGGGTACCTGGAGGAGGGTGAAGATCTTCTCAGCCATGTATTTTTGAGGCGTGGTGGCTCCCTTCTGCTGCAATTTGTCTGGGTGCAGGCATAGCCTGGCTCTCTGGTAAGCCTTCCTAACCTGGGAGGTTTCGATCATCTCGCTCAGGGAGATAGCTTGCCACCCACTATTCGGCCACAGAATCTGGATTTGAAGTTTTTTTTATCAGTACGAAGACAAATATAAAAGCTAGCTATATATAATAGATATGATGGCAGCTGAAGAATTTTGTTACATATTGAAGTGTTGAGAGAAGCGAGCGGATGTTTCCTTCCTTGCCGATCGACCAAAGCTTTATGTCTTCCTCTAGTAGCTCCATCGTTATCTGTTTTTTTTTTTAATCACACCATCAAAATGAATGTTCATGAATAAATGGTCTGAAATGTGAAGTTGAGTCTAAGGCCCATCCCAAAATAACTAGCCAACTTAGGAAGCCTTTTATTAGGACTATTCTTTAACACTCTCCCTCACGTGTATACACTCTTTTGTCGCTCTACAAATGGATAATTTTGGTGAAGGCCTACATACGAGTATCTGCTCTGATATCATGTGAAGTTGGGTCCAAGGCCCATCTAAGAATGACTAGCCCAATTTAGAAAGCTTATTTCCCAACTAATCAACTCAAAATCTTTTGTTGGCACGCAGAGGTATTCGGTATCTTATAAGAATACCCAAAATCTGATAGATATGCCGGATAAATCCACATGTGAGGCTGTGTCGGGATTGGTATCTGGAATACCCAAAATTTGATATGATATGCTCTATATGTATGCGTTAAGACTGTATCGGGCCTATATGTAGTCTTCAAGGCTGTACAAGCCGACTATATATACTGCAACAATTGCCGGCAATACAGGAATTCTAACAAGCACAGAAATAACAGCAGAGAACCAAGATCTTACATGCTTTTGGGGCAACTTTGTTCCTTGATCTGCTTCCCATTTCTTCAGCTCATTTGAGACCTCAGCCTGGAAAAGATAAATAACAAAGTATTAGCTGCTAATAAATGAATCTTGAGCACAAAATTTATTTTAAACAGTGACGAGAATGGTTCATTGAGCTTAAAGCAGGTGCTTTCATGCAAGAACAGATTCACTTTAATAGTATGAAGTGGTTACCAGAAGAATCTCTGTCTCATTGTATTCCCCACCGTGTATTGGGTAATTAGACAACAGCTGCTTCTCTGCAAGAAAAAGTGTCCACTAACATAAGCTTGTTTTCTTATAACAACAAGATCCTATTCAGGACGATCAAATCTTTAAAACCCAAATATGAGCATAAAAGTGGTTACCATCGTCCTCCAAACTCTGGCTTCGATATTTCTCTTTCACCCATGCAATAGCTTCATCTACAGCAACTGCCTCTTCAGCCTCTTCCCTCCTATCTGAACCAATCTCTATAACATAAGATCCAAGAAAGTCTGCGTCCTCTTCTTCTCCGTAGTAGTCCTCTTGTTGCTCTTCTTGCTTTTGCTCTTGAGCTTGTGCACTGGCATTTGGTTCTTGATCGATTGAAGAGATCTCAGAAGCATTAGAGTCAATCTCGAAATCATCCGACGATATTTTGACACTCCTGTATGAACTGGGTTCAGCATGAATGATGCTCTCAGGAGATGGCATGGGTTGTGAGAAGCCAAAATTAGGTTGTTTATATAGCTCATTAGGGCCAAACTCAGTAAACTGAAATTCCATGTAAGAAGGATGTGGTCCATGTGGGCATGCCACGGCTGAATTCCCCTGCTTCCTCAGGTCTCCGGCGAACAGGGAACTCTGCCGAGACGGTATGTTGATTGGCCTGACACAGCAATAAGAAGAATATTTTCAAACAATTGATATGCAGCCACAGCTCTGGAATTTGGTTAATCTAGCCTTAAAGTTCCAAGCTTAGTAACTTTCTCCTTCGGCAATGAATTTCTCTTTGAGAAAAAAGTAGAAAAAGCCAACCAAACAAAGACTTGATTGTGATTTTCATCAACCGTAATCATGGGGAAAACTGGTGAGGGTCGGATCACTGTGAAGTGATTATATTCGCTGCTGCAATGCATGGCTTTTTTTGGTCGTCGAAAGCCAACGGAAGAGAAAATAAAGAAAAGACACAGCTGAAAATGACTATTCCCTAACCTCGAACACGCCCGTCATCTCCGGCCGATAATTATGCAAAAAGTAAGAGGATTTAACCTCTCATTATCAGCAAATTTCGTGCCTGGATTTCAGATACCCTGTTTCCAGGTCCTGCTCCTGGTCTGGTCCTTCAGTGACGAGGACGGCTGGACTGATCACGAAGGTCCCCAATACCCCCGAACCCTAAGTGAAGAACCCTACCGGGCTCTTGGAGAGATTAAAAAAAATAATGAAAGGGCAAAGATGTCTAACAAATAGCTCAAGAAACCGAGTGAGCTCTGACAGTCCTTTTAAGGATCTTTGGTTCCTCCACACAACAGAGACTCTGAAATACAGTAGGCAAAAGAGAATTTTCAATACTTCCACGAAACTTCAACAACGGAAGGCGAAGCAAACACGTCATGAAAGTTCAATTTTGACCGCAATGATCTCACACAGTACCGTCAGTGATTTGAAAAACTCGCCAAAAATTTAAAAGAATACCAGGGGAAAAACCATTCCCCGGAGTTCAGACGATTATCTTTTCTCTTTTCATCTTAAGAAGAGAAAAAAGCTCAGTAGAGTGTATCCATTCTCTCCATCGTCTATGGTGGCGATTATCATTTCTTACGTTAAATTCGCAGAATCTAAATAGACAAAAACCGTAAGTTTACCTGAGCTTCGAAGCAAAGGAAGAGATACCAGCGTCATCAACCCTGGATGGCCGGATCGGACTCAAATCCTCGGAGCTCAAAACCGACGAACAGTTAGATCTCGACTTCGACAGTGACTCCGATCGCGACCTAAACTGCCGGTAACCGAAGATATCCTCATAAAATCCATCTCTCCTCACACTCTCGCCGCCACCTTTGCCATTACCAGCCATCGGAATCCGAAAAGCCGGCAGGCTTCTCCCCGTTCTCGTCGGCTGCTCCAAGTCCGACGGCCGGAAAACGTCATTGTAAAAAGAAGACGAGAAATCACCGGACAATTTCCTTAAAAAGACGCTCCTCGGTGGCCCGCCGAAGACGTCGCGAAATTCATCCGGATCGCAGAACTCGTAAGACGACTTGCAAGTGAAGTCCGTCGACCTTCTCCTCGGCAGATTCATCCCGTTGCGAATTCGCCATGATTCGTCCATTTTCTGCTGCTGTTTTGCTCTTTCAGCTTCTGCTTCGGCCTCCGATACCATGGAGAAGAAGGCGAGGGTTCAAATAAATACTAAATAGAGCGAAAAACTGAAAAAGACGCTTTGGAAAAGCTTTTCTTTTCGTCTTCCTAGGAATCACAGAAGAAAATTTTAAGGAAACTTTTTTCTTTTTCCAGTAATTACTTACATACCCTTGCATGTAAATTTCAAAATTAATACTCGAAAAGGTTTTCTCAAGAAAAGGAAAGAGTCACCCAAATGTTTCTGGTGACTCGTGAGCCAGTTAAATTGGTGGACATGCTTGAGATCGATGAGAAGATGAGGAAAATCCACGGGAGCGATGACAAATCAGCAGCAAGGCCAAAGTGCGTGACGTGTAAAGATAATGACGCAGGTGGGCCCACAATATTCATCTCTCCTCGGTGAATGAAAATCCGAAACGCCTGTCGTGTGGACGAGTCATTTACTGCGAACGTGATTCCACGTGGCACGGTTTGGTTAGAGGATCATTTTATATTTCTAATCTCCATTATATAATATGATTCAATTCATTTATCATGTATAAATTGACATATGAGAGAATTTTGAGCTTAGAGTTAAAAAAAATTAATTCTTTAAATTGAATAAATAGGTTAATTTGAACATGTCAAAGCATATATTTATGTATAATATAATTGTTGTGTCACTTAGCTCAAACTGTCACACTTATTACACAAATTGTTATACAAGTAACAATGATCTTCGTCCCTCTTCCTTAATCGGTATAGGGTTTAGAGAGGTGGGGTACTCCCCTTCTGAAGCTATATTGATCCCTTTTTTGTCACTATTTGTGTTGTGCCTTGTAAATGATAAGCTGTGGACTTATTATTTGTCTAGTTTGGTTCAATGATTAAATTATTAAGCATTTAAATCAAACAGAGTCAACCGATTTTCAACCTCCCATTTGAATCCATTTAAGCTCAAAATTCTTCTAATCAAGACATCAATATTTAGTATTATAATCTAATCAATAATTTCATTGCTTTGATATATATATTATTTTTATTTTTATTTAAAATAATACCAGTACCATGATAAACCCATTTTTTTTTAAAATCAAAGGCCTTAAAGGAAATTAAAATATTTTATTAGGTTATGTACCGACCAGTATGTGTATTTTTATACAAAATTATGTTCTCCTAGAAAAATAATATAATAAATCTAATTCAAAAACTCTAGTAAAAATATAAAAACAAGACAAATATTCAAAATATTTTTAGAAAAAAGGGCCATTATTTTTTTTTTTTATCACTTAGAATGCATTATGACAACAACTAGAGGTGACCATCACACCACTATACTTGCTAAAGTCCCCACAACCCATCTCATATCCTCATTTTACAAGGCACATTATTTGGAATAAGGGTAAGGGGACCCCTTAATCATCAAAAGGCACTTGTAGAGAGATAGAGAGAGAGATTTGCTTTCTCATCCTTAATATATGGTGATTAACAATCATGTGGAGGATTGAGTAGAAAAGGAGTTAAAAAAACAAAGGACAAGTAAGAGAAAGGATGGGTGTTGGGCATAAGGAGACAATGCATGCTCTTTGGTGATAGAGAACCAGCTTTTTGCCTCATCCCTTACTTTATCTCTATCTTTTCCATTCTTAACTTTCTCCACAACCCACACCACCATAAAAGCTTTCTTTTCCTTTTTTCTTTCTTTAACTTCACTTCATTATGGTAGGCCATCAAACTTTCTCCCTTGCCCATCACAAAAAATAAACAAAAATAGAAGAAAAAAGCTGTCATGTAATGGGAGTGGGCTGAATTACCTATGAAACAAGTTAATTAATCTCACTTAAAATAATTCTAATTTGAGATATTTTTTAATATAATCACATATTCTTATAATTTCATTTCAGTAATGTTTAACATTAGGGTATAACAAAATATGTCCAATGGAGTCTGAATGATTTGAATGTTGTTCTGATCTCCCCAAACTCAATGATGAAAGAAAAATAAGTAGAAAAACATGTATTAAATTGAAATTAACGATAAAGTTATAAAGAGGATTACCCGTGTTTTGAAGCTGACAACTGCTTTTTTGCTTTCATATACCATGCGCTAGGGGATTGCTTTCTGGGTGTCAGATCAACCTTTGTAAAATGTCTTATATATAAAAAAATTCAATGTTTACATAAAGACTTTGTTTCGAAATGGTTGATTACTTATGTACATTTTTGTATATAGTATTATATACCTTCAAAAGTTTCAAATTAATACTTATATAGTTTTATCGGTCTACATACTCATGATATTTTTTTAATGGATACAATTATTTTTTGTGATATTACCCACATTTAAGCATAAATTAGAATTTACGCCAACGGTCCCTTTTTTTATAGTCGAAAGTCTTATAAAAATTGGATAATGGGTAATATATACCAATTAAAATTTTAATATGTATCAAATAATATGACAAATATAGAGCAAATCATTTCATGTGTATTAAGTTTGATACATAGTATTCAAGCCAATTCCAAGTAGGTCTTGAGTGATCAATGTGGAACCCATCCCAAAAGTAAAATGATTCTGATTTTAAAAAGAAAAAATTGAGGTGTTAGAGAAACTATGTGTCTCAACAGTGTTTTATCACCAAACCTAAGAATCAGAAAGATGTCAAAAAGGAAAAAAAGGAGAATCTGATCAGCATATAAAAAAGTTGTTAATAACCCTTTGATGTACAGGAGGCATCATAGTTATGTACCTAGCCAATACTATCCAAAAGACCGGCCTGTTAGGAGCGGAAGACATAGGTACTTAACCCCAAGACCAGTGGGTTATGAGCCCATAACATTACACCCACCTTCACAAGCCGACGTCCCGACGGCTTAACACATAGCGATGAGGATGGTTGCCTGCGTCTGGGATTCACGATTGCCCACGCTGGGATTCGAACTCGTGTCGAAGCGCTAACTTTGATACCAAATGTTATGTACCTAGCTAATACTACCCAAAAGACCGACCTGTTAGGAGCGGAAGACATATGTACTTAACCCCATGAACTATGAGTTATGAGCCCATAATACAGTTTCTACTCGGAAGAACTGCTCAGAGAACTTTGAGAGTAAAAAGCATCATATGATCTAGGGTTTGTCCAAAATTCAAATCCAGATCAATCTCCAATCTTCTTTATGAGATCCTGTGCTTGAAAACAACCCAAAAAGCATACGGAAAGCTTCTGGGATATTTTCATTTTCAAGTCTACCATTTACATGTTTCAAATTCAAGACTTCCATGCACGAACATGTCCAGAAGCATTAGAAACAAACAGATGGGAACACATGAGTTTTCAAGAAGAACAGTTGGTAAGGATTATTATATTATCGTTACAATCGTTCGATACTTGTTCTGTAACCCGTTTCATGTCAGATGGTTCTTTTACCTGTTTATTAGGAGATTATTTTCTTAAACTTGCAGGGATTTGAAGTGCAAAATTACCTCGTGAATACAGACAACAAAAAAGATGAACAACCCAGAAGCAAAGTTGCTGTCATTGCTGCTGCCTCATTACATAGTCTAGATTTCTCTTAAACTTTTCTGAGTTTTTTCCCTTCCCCTCAGGAAGGTGATCTGTGCTGAACCATCGCGACACTGCGATGGCCACAGAGCCCCCAAAAGATGAACAACCCAGAAGCAAAGTTGCTGTCACTGCTGCTGCCTCATTACATAGTTTAGATTTCTCTTAACCGTTTCTGAGTTTTTCCCTTCTCCTCAGAAGTGATCTGTGCTGAACCATCGCGACAGTGAGGTGCCACAGAGCCCCAAAAGATGAACAAACCAGAAGTAAAGTTGCTGTCACTGCGGCGGCCTCATTACATAGTCTAGATTTCTCTTAACCTTTTCTGAGTTTTTCCTTTCCTCTTACGAAGGTGATCTGTGCTGAACCATGGCGACAGTGTGGTGGCCACAGAGCCCTCAAAAGATGAACAACCCAGAAGCAAAGTTGCTGTCATGCGGCTGCCTCAATCATTCCAGTCAGTGGCAACACTCTGTGTAAGCATCTCTGGTTCTGGGCTTCCTCTTATTGTTATTATAACACCAGAAACCAGTGAGAAAAATATTCTCCATTATCAGTGTAATCTCAGTATCCCTGGAGGTCTGTCACTGAAAAGAGAAAAAAGGTGGAAAAAAAATATTAATTACTGTGAGCAGTTGATGCACATCAAAGGAAACTGGACTCTTCATGCCAATGATCACATAAACTGGACTCTGCAGCGGTTTCGAAGAAAAAATTACAGCAGGAAGACGAACCCAAGGAATCAGGTTTTCGTGGGTGGAAAAAAAATGCAAATTTCCGTTGATAAAATCCACCACCAAGTAATATTACATTGGCAAAAACAAAATTTAGCACAATTTTTTCTCGATAAAAAATAAAAAATATTTATGAACAAAATATTTGACAAAAAATAATTTTATTTTTAAACAAATAATTTTCTTAATTTTCTTGAAAATATATATGAATTTTTAATCTATTTAATTTTATTTTAAGGTTATGAAGTTTTTTGGGGAATTTTATAAAATTTATTTATAACCTCTCTACTTTTCTCTATAATTATTTTATTAATATAATTCATAATTATTTTATTAATAATTATCATCAGTTTAAATTTTCACCGGAATTAGACGTTCCAGATTATATTTACCGGCGAAAACTCTTGTCTGTCGGAATAAGTGTTTCCCGGTTTAAGGTTGAGAAATTGTTACCTGCAAAAAAAGTTTTCCACCGGAAAGAAATGTTGGTTTCCGCCATGGAAATGTCTTGCGGTGAGTAATCTTATTTTTCGCTGATAAATATCGTTTGTATCACCGAGGATTACCCTTTTCAACAGCGAAATCAGGGACGGAGACCAGACAAGAAATATCAGGGAAACTAAGAAAGAATAGTGGATCATTTGGCTGTTTTTTCTCTGGTTAAATACATTCTTCAGTCTACAACCGCGCAGTTCTTCAATTATATATGCAGACAGCGACACATGTTTGCACTTTGCTCATAAAACGTAGGTGAATGTACAAAAAAAACTAAGTTCAATGGAGGAGATCTTTATGATAAAAGGCATTGACTGGAAAGCTGTTCAGATATTTGTCTGAAAGAAACTGTTAACAGTTGTGAGCTCTGCACATAGCCGTTTCTCCGTCGTTGAGGAATTTGAAATACCTCTTGGTAGAATATATTGTTTGAAGATACGCTTCAAAGTCTTCCTTTTGGCTTCTATCGATTCGGATAAAAAGAACAGTCTTGAGCTGTGGATCAGTACTTGTAGCTGTTGTTCACGAAACAGACATTTGCGTTGGTTCCCTTCGTCTTTCTCGTCATGAGATTTCTCATTTCTATATTCAAGCCAACTGTCCTTCCATTTGCTTCTTCAACTTTCTAATATGGTCCCGATTTTCTTCTTTTATCAAGGCCACGCGTAAGGGATTGGTCCCTCCGGAACTATTTAGTACCGGCATGCAATGTTCTGATCAATGTTTACCTGGAACGAATACAAAGAAGCATTCGAAACATTTGCAGATCCTGTTTAGTCCTTTTGAGTGAGTAATAGAGTTCAAACATAAAAGAGTGATAAGGAATAAATATAATCCCTTTAGTTATCAGATAAAATCTTATTGTATCTATCCCACGTTGTATTTATCTTATCATATAAAGATTATCTATTTTATTCTAAATTGTATAAATATCATCTTCAATCAATTGTAAAGGTGTGATTAAGTTCATCCTCTAATGTGTTCAATTCAATATCTAACATAGTATCAGAGCATATCGATCTTATGCATCTGTCATCCTCCGAAAAATATCTCATGTTGTGTTTATCTTGTCATATAAAGATTATATTTTTTATTCTAAATTGTATAAATATCACCTTTAATCAATTGTAAAGGTATGATTCAGTTCATCCTCTAATGTGTTCAATTCAATATCTAACATGGTATCAAAGCATATCGATCTTATGTATCTGCCATCCTCCGAAAAATATCTTTCTCGTCCTCTACAACGCCCTCCAACAATTCAAGTTGAACCACCGGTAGGATCACCAACTACCCTTTGCCTCTCCTATGTAAACATAAAATTCCCTTTCCTTCTCCCCATCACATTCTTCTTCCTCATCTACGTTTTTTCTCCCCAATCTATCATCCTAAAAAAAAAAAACACTCCTTGTATTGATTGTCATCAGAGCAGGAGCAATTTTCAACTTCTTCACGCTTTTACCATGTGGCCTCCATTATCCACGTCTTCATCATCCTCTTCGTTATCATTGTCGGCCTCACCCACTCCCACACCTCTAACCTCTCTAATTTCGTGCCCTCCAGCCCCAACAACTTCTTCAAAGCCTTTGTTATCCTCTTCTTCACCAACGTTGGCTTTGACATCGTAGCCACCATGGCGAAGGAGACCAAGAACCCGACTAAGACATTCTCATCGGTCTCATTGGCTCCATGTCCATCATCACCATTGTCCCTGGTCTGACTCTGTATCTGCCGCCGCTTTATCTTTTATCGCCATCTATTACCATCGATGGCGGTGAAGACCTTGCACCCTTTCCACACCTTTCTCTCCCTCTTCTTTGTCTCCTTCTCTACAAATCCTGTCTTGTCGAAGACGAAACCCTCTATAGCATCTTACTCCTCAGCTTATCCCCGACATTCACTGAGATCGCTAGCTTTGTCAACTACGACGCCGACATCGACCTTCATCTCCATCATAGAAGTTGTCGTTGTTGCCGAAGACCATCACTTCCTTAGCTTAGTTCTCTTGTCGTCGATTTCCCACCAAAATCCCCCCACCTGATGCCGCCACTAGTAGGAACCTCTGTCGACGTCGTCTACCCATGCCGGCTGCTGATACAGATTTGCTTGCCATTTTCCTGGCCAGCACCGTGTGGAACCACCATCCGATGCGAGACCTAAGTCCAAGGGAAGAAATTAATCGTCCTCCACCAGCCCCAACTCCCCCTCCACCCACACACACACACCCCTTGCACTGCATTACTTGGGCTCGTGCGAACTCACACGTGCAGAAAAAAAGAAGGAAAAATCAACCCTCACTGTAAATCCTCTCATCCACAGTCATACGATGCACTCTCTCCAATTTTGTCCGCTTTAGTTGTTGTTTTTCCATATCTCTTCACCAAACAATGCACTCTCTTCGATTTTGTCCGCCCTAGCTGTTGCTCTGACACTTCTCTTCATCAGATGATGCACTCTTTCTGATTCCATCCCCCTCATCTGTTAACAATGCCACTGCTTTCCCACATGTCTTCACCGGACGATGTGCTCCCTCCGATTCTGTCTGCACCAGTCGCTACCAGTGCCAAAGCTCTTCTAGTCCTTTTGCTTCCAAAAACCCCTTGAAACAAATCTCTTTACATATCCAGTGCCAAGTTCACAGTTTCAATTGTCACGATACAAGATTGACCTCTCTAACAATGGCCTATCTTGAGGGGCATGATAAGGGATAAACATAATCCCTTCAGTTATGTTGATTTTAGGACCTCATGATTGAAACCTTGACCAAGATGAGAGAGGGAGAAGAAAAAGAGCAAAGACAAAGAGAGAGAGAGAGAACTTAGGTAGAGAAGAGAGAAGAGAAAAGAGAAAAAAAAGTTTTTGCTAGAGAGAGATTCTTCACGAGTTGAGAAGTGGAGAGCATCATTAACTTAATGTAATCACAATACATAAACCCCTATTTATAATAAAGGAAAGTAGTAGAGTCCAATTATAATTAAACTACCCTTATCCTAATTACACCCAAACTCTAACACTTAAAGATAAGTCCTAGCATAATTAAATAACTCAACATAAATAGAAGACTAATATAACTAAAACACATTTAAATTAAAACTCTTATGTAAGATATGCTTCCATAATAATTTTGACTTTGTAAAACTTCTTATTGTGAGAGTCATCATGCCACCTCACGTGATCATGGTGGGTCCCATTTTGTAACACTCCCCCTCAAGCTGGGGGTGAGAAAATATCGTAAATGCCCAACTTACTGCAGATGGTGGACAAGATTTGATGAGTGCTTGGTTTGGTGAGAATGTCTTCAACTTGCCCTTGTGAGGAGATATGTTTGTGAGATAATATGTCGGTTTGGAATTTCTCTCGTATGAAATGACAGTCTACCTCAATGTGCTTTATTCTCACATGGAAGACCGGATTTGAGCTGATATGTATTGCCACCTGATTAACTCAATGTAGATCCAAAAGGGCTTCTTTATAGAATCCCAATCCTGTGAGGAGGTATCTAATCCATAGAAGCTCACTAACTATTTGTGCCATGGCCATGTATTTCGCTTCTGCATTAGACCTTGCAACTACATTTTGCTTCTTGCTTCTCCATGTAACCAAATTCCATCCAACCATTGTACATATCTTGAAGTAGATTTTTTGTCTTCCGGGGATCTGGCCTAGTCTGCATCTGAGAACCCTAATATGTTGAAGTGACCATGGTTCTTATAGAAAATCTCTTTTCCTAGAGTTCCTTTCAAATATTGCAATATTCTTTCTAGTGCTTCCCAATGAATAAGTTGTGGTTTGTGTATGTATTGACTCACCACATTTACTGCATATAATATATCCGGCCTTGTTACACAAAGATAAATAAGTTTCTCCACAAGTCTTTGATATTTTTTTATATCCACATCTTCTTCAATGTCTGTAGATAACTTTGTATTGGAATTCATAGGGTTTCTGCTGATCTACACCCCATCATTCTTGGACATACTTCCTTTGAGATAGTATAATACCGTGTTTGGACTGTAGTACTTCAATACCCAAAAAATATTTAAATAGTACACGATCTTTTGTCTTGAATTCTTCCCATATCTTTTCCTTGGTTTCCTGAATGCCCTCAAGATCACTACAGGTTAAGACAATATCATCAACATATACGGCCCAAATCACCTTGCCTTTAGGTTTGTCTTTAAAAAATACAGAGTGATCTACGAAACATCTGTGAAATCTGGCCCGCATGAGTGTTTGGCTAAATTTATCAAACCATGCACAAAGAGTCTGTTTCAAACCATAAAGGAATTTCTTCAATCGACATACCAACACCCCTTCAACCATAAATCCAGGTGGTTGTTGCATATAAATTTCTTTTTTTATATCTCCATTGAGAAAAAATATTTTTCACATCAAGCTGATAGACCTGCTAAGAAGAATTACTAGCAAAAGATAACAAAATATGTACCGAGTTCATTTTGGCCACCGAAAATAATGTTTCCTCATAATTGATCCCATAACACTACGTATAGTCTTTAAAATGAGGCAGGCCTTAAGGCAAGCAACCGACCCATCTGGATTGTGTTTAACAGTAAAGACCCACTTACAGCCGACATGTTTTTTATCTGATGGAAGAGGAACTAGAACCCATATCTGATTCTCATAGAGTATCTGTATTTCTTCGTCCATTGTTGCCTTCCACCCTGGATATTTTAGAGCCTCCTGATAGGACTGTGGGACTGAGATGGAGGAGATAGACGCAAGAAATTGATAACATGACAAGGATAAACGATGGTGAGACACAAAATTGGATATGGGGTGAGAAGTAGAGGGCATAGTGCAAGTTTTGGGTTCTTTTCTTAAGGTAATGGGGCAAGTATCATATTGTGGTCCAAAAAGAACTGGAGAAGATGGATTGACTTTGATGGAATCCGCAAACTCTGCAGGTGTGGTATCAACAAACGCTTTAAGGGGTTAAACTGTTTTCGTAGCACGTGGCACAACCGGTCGAGGAGAGGTTGGTACAAAAGAGAGACTTGGAGGAGCATTGTCAGAGTAGTATGATGAGTCTTCAAAAAAAATTACATCCCTGGACCTAAGTAACCTTTGGAGAGTGGGATTGTAGAAAATAGAACCCTTCTGCTTGCGAGAGTATCATCAATAATCAAGATCTCTGGAAGTATATTATTTGGCATTATCAGACCTAAGTACTTTGATTTTTTTACCAAATTGAGTGTCAACCATAGCATGAAAGGATTTAAAAATGGATGATATTTTAGATCGCTCTTTAAAAACAAATAGCCTTGTAGTACAGTAAAATCATCAATAAATGTAATAAAGTACTTGACTCGGGAAATATTTGATATGCTCAAGGGTCCCCATACATCTGTGTGAATCAACGAAAAAGGAGCAACACTTTTAAGTTATGGACGAGATGAGTATGTGATCCTCTGGTGTTTACTCAGTTGACACACTTCACAATTTAACTTTGACATATCCTTAAAAGTAGGAAAAAGAATATGAAGAGATTGTGTGGATGGATGTCTCAAACGATTGTGCCATAGACTTTTCTCAATTTCCTTGGTTAAGACGACTTTTATTTGAGGCACATCCAGATAGTAGAGCCCCCCTTGTCACGACCTCTTCCAATCACTTGCTATGTCGTAAGATCTTGAAACACACAAGAAGTTGTTGAGAAGGTAATTGAGCAATTAAATTATTGTGTTAGTTGACTAAAAGATAAAAGGTTCAAGGGAAAAGTAGGAATAAAAAAAATATTTTTCAGTGAAAGTGATGGTGTAACATAGGTGGATCCTTTCCCGAGAACTTTAGTTTGGGAGCCATCAGCTATGGTAACCAATTTATTCGAGAGACAAGGAGTAACTGAGTGGAGTACATTTTTGTTACCTGTGAGATGCTCAGAGGCCCCTGAGTCAATTATCAAGGATGAAGACGTGGAAGTGGCCAAGAGCATACCTAAAGCGGTGGTGGCAACAGCAATTGAGGAGGAACTGGGAGACCATCAATGATTTCATTTTCTGGAATAAATCATACTCATCATCGGTAAGGGTTTTCTTTTATGTTGGTGGGGTAGACTGGTCCTCTCCTTTGTATCACCTACTAAGGCTTGATTCGCCTTAACCCAATCCAATATATCATGGATTTTAAAACACAGATTTATAGTGTAGCCATATTTCCAACAATGGGTGCATTCCTGGTCGTCTATTTTGACAAAACCATTCCTTCCACCTCTTCCTTGTCCTCCTTTATAATTTCTTCCACGACCTCGGCCGTTGTCGGTTGATGTTCCCCTATGCCTGAAGTACATAGAAGATGATACTTCAATAGGAGAAGAAGAAGAAGATTTTGAAATACGGAGTAATGTGACACATACATCATTAAAGGTGGGAATAGCAGAGGCACTAAGGAGTTGAGTTTTAGCAACTTCGAGATATAGCTTAATGTTTGCTAGGCAAATGGCAGTGGCTAAGACTTCCTTCTGCTTGTCTTGGACAGAAACATTGGTGGAGGTAGATTGAGCTAGCTTCTATTCTTTAAGAAGACCTTTAAAACTAGCCAAATATTCATGGATATTTTCTTCTTGTTTAATGTTGAACATTCTTCGAAGAATATCATATGGCATGTGTAAGTTGTCAGAGCTAGAGTACAACTTAGCATATATCTCTTAAATTTGTTTGCCAGTGTCAAGATGACTAACATTGTTAGAAACAAGTTATTCTATGTTGTTGATGAGCCAACTAATTACCAAAGTGCCATTTTTTTAACCATTTAGCAAAAGCAATATATTCTTCATCAATGGGTGACCCAAGTTTGGTGTGGTGACCAAGTAGATCCCTTGTTATAAGGAACTGTTGAATCGATGTGAACCAGCTCAAAAAAATTGATATCCCTCACAAGGGTATGGTAGTAATTTGAGAATATCATTTTTGTTACCCATGTATTTTTCAACCATAAGAGGCAATTCAAGGGTAATAATGTACTCAAATTTGAAGTAGCTTAAGTAAGTTGCTTGGAGATTCAAGACCAGCCAAAGCTAGCTTGAGTACATGGGAGGAGAATCCGAGCTTATTAAGTCTTTAGGCAAGGAGGGAACCCTCTTAGGCCAGTCAACTTGCTGGCCAAAAATTTATATAATTAATTCTCTAGTCTTCCTTGTAAAGAATAACAAAAATCAATCAATAAGCATGAGATCAAGTAAGGTAAGGTAGCAATTCCGAATTAGATCTTTCCAAGATCATTCCAAAAATATGTTTCACTCCAGCTTGGGATAAACTAGTATATATTCAATTCCACGATCAATCCACAACCTCGTGGCTTTCAAAAAAATCTCCAAAAAAATAAAAACACAAAACCGAGTAGAGTTCTTCAAATATCTCGGTTAATGGAGAAGTTTAGCATAGAAGCTAAGTAATTAGATTTCTGAAATCCAATGGATAAAAAAACACTCATAATAGGCTCAAGAACAATTTTCTTCATCAGGAAGGTTTTGTTCCCACAAAATTATAAGTTTTTATGCAGAAAATCTCAACATAAATTGATTTTTAGCCTAGAACTTGCAAACCGATAAAAAATTGATTTGGTAAACTTCTTCTAATCTGAGATGCATAAATACCAATAATTTCATAAGATGAAGACAACAATAAAAGCACTTTTGAACCATCTTCTAAAGATCCGAAAACCAAGAGCATGAAGTAATAATAACAAGAATAAAAAACTTATCTCACAAACTTCAATCTTGCTTCACAAAGAACCTTTTATGAGTAGCTTTGATCATAACTTCTTAGAGCATTCTTTTAACACGGGGATCCTAAATTTGATGCTCTGATGTCATGTTTAATTTAGGACCCCATAATTGAAATCTCAAGCAAGATGAGAGAGGGAGAAGAAAAAGAGCATAGAGAGAGAGAGAGAACTCAAGTAGAGAGGAGAGAAGAGAAAAGAAAGAAAAAGAGTTTAGGCTAGAGAGAGATTCTTCACGAATTGAAATGTGGAGAGCTTCATTGACTTAATATAATCAGATTACATGAACCCCTATTTATAATAGAGGAAAGTAGTAGAGTCTAATTACAATTAAACTACATTTGTCCTAATTACACCAAAACTCTAATACTTAAAGATAAATCCTAGCATAATTAAATAACTCAACATAAATAGAAGACTAAACCCTAAAACAATTTTAAACTGAAACTCTTATGTGAGACCTGCTTCCATAATAATTTTGGTTCTGTAAGACTTCTTATTATAAGAGTCATCATGCCACGACACATGATCAAGCGGGTCCCACCAGTTCATGTGATCATGATGGGTCCCACCTTGTAACAACTTATCAGATAAAATCTCATTTGATTTATCCCATGCTGTATTTATTTTCTCATGTAAAGCTTATCTTTTATATTCTAAATCGTATAAATACCACCCTTAATCAATTACAAATATGCGGTTCAGTTTAATATCTAACATTGGATACTTAAAAGAATCACAAAAGTAGAAAATGACATATTTGCTTGTGGGATGGAAGTACTTGGTGCTCAGCTTCTTGTCAAGTAATTCAAACGGTGGAAGAACATGATTTGATGTGGGTTCTTGTTTTTGCCCGTGGACAACATAAATTTGTCTGATGCAAGGAGAAAAAACCTTGACAGCCCATTATTGGACGATTCATTTTCTCCCTCACAAAGAAGAGTCCAGCATTGTCTTCCTCATCATATCCTCAGATAGAAAATAATGGAAGCTCTCGATAGTTCATTTACTACTTGAGAAAAGTTCAAAAAATTGTAATGGTGGCCAGTTAGTTCTTCGAATAGAATTTTCAATTAGAAATCAATCAGTTCATCGCAGGAGGATTTGAGCTCTGCCCAGTTTGTTTATTTCTGAAACAGATTTTTGAGTCTGGAAAATACCTTCCCATGATGTGCTTTTCACCTGGAAATCCTTCGATCATGTGTACTTGACAATGTCTTCGAGTTGGGTTACAGTGGTTTCCGATTTTCCTTGCTGCTACCACCTGAGATGGAATCAAGACGATGTTAGCAGACACTGAAGAAAGAATAAAAATGGGAAACGAAGTTGCAAGCAGTCGATGTTAAAATATTCTACACAGTAAATCTAAATCTCGCTTGAGGACAAGCTACAGCAGGCATGGATTAGACATTAGAATTTGAATAGGGAGACAGCCCAAGACCCTGAGACGGCAATGACGTTATTGGTTGATGTGAAGGCTCAATGTTACTAGAGGGCCAAACATGGTTGTCCTTATCGGAAATCCGTTCTAAAAAAAAATTAAAATTTGTTAAAATTTAATTCCCTTCATTTTTTTTCATATTCATATCGGCCGAAATGCAACATATAACGCTTGATGCATCACTGAAAGGGTTACGAGCAACATCAGAATGCAAGGGTCCGCCGTTAGCAGTTCTTACTCCTTAGGGATAATTCATTATCCTGTAAGAGGAGTTAGCAGTTCTTCTTTTCAGGATGACCCCCTATCTCTTAGATATAGATAAGATGGGCAGTTGTCATCTCCCTCATGGAAACAAAAAATGGGTTTAAAAATTCGGATCTGGTATAGCAGAAAGTCGGTGACTTCTTTTTCGAAGAACTTCTGAAATAGACAAGCAGTATTGCAGGTGGCAACAAGATATCAATCAATAAAAAATCAATAGAACATGAAGGCCGAGCTAGATTAGGATGCCATGATCTATATTTGCTTCTCAAACCTCAGTTTTTCTAATGGTCTCCATCATTTATTGTCTCAACTTCTGAATAGCATGCTCTTCTGGTAACAAATGGCCTTACTTTACTAGTTAATCATCTCAATCATTAACTGTTGCATTATGCAAATGACAATAGAAGACAAAGAAAAGGCTGTAGAATAGCATTAGAAAGAGGTTCAAAACAGGAGCTGGGTCTCCTCTTCTTAGGGAATTGTGTAAGCTGCTGAATAGACAGTGCACGGGAGAGACAAGCCTTCTGCATAAAAGACAGTGTTTCATCAGTTCTGGTCTCTCTTTGCAGCATCACCTTCCTTAACTTGCTACCATGGAAGCTAAAACAAATAAAAAATTAACACAAGAATAGATGAATCTCATTCAAGACTCCTACACGGTGTTATTGTTCTTTGTCTATATCTCAACTCTTTATCATTTCGATGCATTGAGGCTAATAATTTTCCATGATCCTAAGGAACAATTAGTAATCTTTTTTCTTTCTTGTTTTCTTATTTTTATCAACAAAACTAGGTGAAATGGCTTATCAAAAGTTATTGCTCTACCCCATTTCCCTGAGATTTTATGTGATGTGTCTCATCGTCTTCATGTGATTGTATTCTTCAACCATCTTCTGCAACCAGTTATTGATGTACCTCATCATTTTTTTATTAATTGTTTTAGTTATTGCTTTCTTTTCTTTTTGCAAATCCCGGCTTCTAGGGATCCTTTGAATTGTATTCCCATTAAAAACTAAATAAGAACAAGAAGTGGCTTTGGTGACTTCAGTCGTTTTCTTGACACGATGATTAAATCAAACGTCAGAGTAACCAAAGTGACAACAGTTCCTACTCGAGGCCCTGCAAATTATAAAATAGGAAGAAAAATCAGAGAGAGAGAGAGAGAGAGAGAGAGAGAGAGAATTGCAGGAATGGAAAGAAGAGCATGGCTGAGAGGGATATGGGAGATGGTGAAGGAGATGTTATGCCAGAAGATCCTCACCTACCACCTTTCTTCTTCTCCGCTCCTCCTCCCCGATCAATTCACCGGCCTCTCTGTGATCGTTACAGGAGCCACTAGCGGAATAGGACTGTGCACTGCCAGGTCTTCTTCTACCCTCCCACTCATCTTGATCGAATATTTACTTTCGATGTTGTTCTGTGAAGAGCCGGAATTTTAAACCATTTCTTCTTCCGTTTCTTTATTCCGATTTACTCAAAACAATTAACTCCTGTATTGAAAGAAGAAAATTAGAGTAAATCATTGTTCTGGGTTTGATCGATCGAGTCGTTCATGGTTGGTCACTCCCGCCGTATCTAGCACCGTCCTGTTAATCGATCAGATTGGATTGAAACCCAGAACCCAATTTTTTTTTTTTTTTTGTGATAGAAACCCAGCACCCAGTTTTTCTTATCTTCCATTGCTGCCGCCTTCTTTTTTTGGTATCCGTTACTGGTTCCTGATAGAATACTGTTGAAGGGTATTGATTGCAGAGAGCTGGCACTCGGTGGAGCGAACGTGACAATTGCATGCAGAAACACGAAAGCCGCCAGAGAAATTGCACGAGGATGGCAACAGGAGGCGCAAGGCTCCGTGAAGCTAAACGTGGAGGTAACGTAAGCGCGCATTGATTGATATATGTACTTCCGCCATGGCTTGTCTTCTTCCACAGTCCATTTTCCAGACCTGTAACGCTCTCCTCTGCCCATGAACGTAAACATGACGTCAGGTGATGGCGCTGGACCTCCTCTCCCTCTCCTCCGTCCGGAGCTTCGCCGGCGAGTGGGAGCCACGTAAGAAGCCATTGGACGTTCTGATCAACAACGCGGGGATTTTGCGCATGGGAGGTGAATATTCCAGTACCAGAAACTCGCACACGACGTAGAACGATCAGATATGGAATTTACCATGATTAATTCAGAGACGCTAAAAAAAAAAGTGTTTGATGGAACTGGGTCTTGTACTTTTGATGTGAAAAAACAAAAGAATGGTGATGTTTGTCTTTTGTTATCAGAACCGCAGAGATTTTCCAGCGATGGAATAGAACAGCATCTGCAGGTAAACCATGTGGCTCCTGCACTGTTGAGTCTGCTTCTCTTACCTTCTCTCGTCAGAGCCTCCTCTCCACGAATTATCAATGTTAATTCCGTGGTAATCTTTCTACTCTCTTTCTCTCTTCCACAATTATATTAGTCATTCTCAAATTAGCTGGGATGGATCTAATACCCAACTTTAACATCTTTCCGATTAAGATTTTTAATTATTTTTTAAGATTGATTTGATATTTGACACAGGCACATCATTGTTCGGTAGTGGATGCTGAACACTGGAACCTCAAGGTTGAAGACTCCAGATTCAGCAGCATAAGAGCCTATGGAACTAGCAAGCTAGCACAGGTCACAGATCTTAGTCACCTTTCTTCATCTTTTGACTCGTAATGAGAAAAGGGTCTGTTTCATTTGATATTTGCAAACTGGCAACAGGAAATTTTTATTTTTGTTACTCACAGAAGTCAATCTTACGGTCTGTGCTGTTAAAAAGGAAGGGTTTTTTCTGTTCTTTATTTGCAGCTCATGTTCCTCAAGATTCTTGCTAGCAAGCTCTTGGAGAAGAAAGCTTCCATTCAGTGCATAGCAGTGCATCCAGGGATTGTTACAACTAACCTGGTGAGGCTTCATAACTTCTTTTTTACTGGTTTTTAGTTATGGGTTTTTGCTAATTGTGATTATAAGATAGCCAAATCTAAACATCAATTCAAAAATGCTCTTCAGGTTCCTGGGTTTAGAAAGAAATCATTCTGGAGGTTTGATCCAGCTCAAGGTAATGAAATCCCAACAACAATTCATTAATCATAATAAGTTTTTTCCAGGCTAATACTACAGAATTCTTGCCCTTGTTCTTGTTGTTATATATTCAGGGGCAAGAAGTGTTCTTTTCTGTGCCACAGATGATCAGGTTGCAGACAATCTTGTGAAGGGTTTCGCGTACTATTCAAGTAATTGCAAGCCTGGGAAAGTTTCACCCCAAGCGGGAGACATGGAGTCCTGCATGGGAGTTTGGAAGAAGACACTGGAGATCTCAAGGGTTAAACTTGATTACCTTGAGCAAGTGTTGGATGGTGCAAGCAATTGAGATTACTTATGGGATTGGTATAAAGTTTTAGAGGGTTCATTTTAAATCATTTTTATGCCAAAAGGTACCTCTCTTAGTTTTAAATTAATCAATCCATTAACATAACACATAATAAGTTCATAATTTCGTCGATATTGTCATGAAAATCTAAGTCGATCGACACCGCTTTAGCCACCATAATACATGAAAATCACTTCATTCCACATGAATTTAATTTCTGTTTACTTATAAAACACATTTTGTGGGAAAATCACATTGCTATCAAGGCTGCTTAAGTATGATTATAACCTTGTTTTGTTCTTTAGATGAGTAGATAAACTAGAATAATTGTTTAGCAACCACTTTTAAATGGGTGGCACTGTAATCATAAATTGGATGAAACACTCAAGAGATGTTATGGAGGCTTGAAAAAGAGGGTGGGAGATGTGAAAGAAAAAGAAAGCAAAAGACTGTTAAGAGTGATGAAAAGACTGCATGAGCCAATAATAATTGGAACAAAGACTGGAAAGTGGAAAATATGCCAAGGCCTGCCTTCTATTTCACTTCATGCTGAAGTTTACAAACCAATTTCCATTTCTTGCATAAGCTTTGGCCATTGAGTGGAAGGTTCAATTGCACTCAAAAAGACTATGAGTAATTGTTGACTTTTTGGATCTTCTAAGCTTAAAGTCTCTCTCTCTCTCTCTCTCAAAAATTGATAACCTTAATAGTGTAGAAATTTAATCTAGCTTTAAGGTATTACATATCAAAAATATTTGGAAACATACTTATGAGAAAAAAAAATTTGAAACAATATAATAAAAAAATTGTTTATGAGAAAAAAAATATTCGATCTTTTTTTTTTTTCATGCTTGAAAAGGGGAAAATTGGTCGAACATTTTTTGAGAAGTTAGGAGAACTCCAAAATTTATTTATTGTTATTTGGAATTTTGGAAAATATTTTCATCTCCCTCGTTCGAAAAGTAACGTAGAAAGTAGATATTGATACAAACACAACAAGATTTATTCAAAGAAAACCATTATATACTTAAGTTTCTAATGTTAATCACACCATTTCCTTAAAAAAATTCTAATATTACTCCCTTGGAACATTACCTTCCTTGATTTTCAAACTTCATTATTTCATTCCTCTAACCTCAGCTTATTCTTCATTAGGACTAGGAGTGGCATAGAACCGAGTCGGTTCGTGAGCGCCTCGAGCTTCAGCTCGGTTTTGGCTCGGTTCGAGATCCGGATCAGGCTCGTTTAAGTTAACGAGCCGAGCTCGACCGAACCATAGTTCAGTTCGAAAGCTCACGAGCCGGCTCGTTAACTCAACGATGGCCCGAGAGGCGGGAGGTGTCTTCATCTCAACTTCTGGGGAAGCAGGGGGAACAGGGAAACGATGTTCAACAACTTTTTTTTCTTCGATTTCTTCATCCCCCCGTTTATCGTCGCCAATCCTTATCACCACCGAGCCCCTCTCGCAACTTTCTCTCCCTCTTCTTTGTCTCCATCTCTCATTCCCCCCTCCCTGACGCTTCTGTAGCCTTGTCGCCCCCGTCCGCTGTGGTCAACCACCATCGCTAGCACCACACAAAATTTCCCCTTTCCCCGACACTTCTATCGTCACTATCGCCCCACCGCCGCCATTCACTCTGCTCAACCACCATCGTCGGCGCTACACAGAACTCTTCCCCCTCCCCCTTCCCGCACATTTGAGCTGCACATACATGTGAACTCGCACATGCAAGTTTCACACGTGCAAAATTTTCTATTATAAATTATATCATAACCTTGTTATGGTTCTATAATATGTGGTAGAAATATTTCCTCCTTTCCCCCTAAGTAGGAGGGTTATTTCAGAAATCTATCCTACTCCTTGAAAGATTTTTAAAAAAAGGCCTCTACCTTTACTTGTTTAGTACAAGTGGTGGAGTTAATATGCTTACACCTTGGTACTTGGTTCAACATTATCACTTGTTTTCTAGAAGACTGGAAATTTTTATAAACTTGTTTGAGGTACAAATTGGTAAAGAAATTGCATGATGCTGGAAGGTACAATTTGTAGCTCCTCTTATTATTTGAGGTACTCTCTTAATGCTAACTCCACTCAAGTTTATCAAAAGAACAGATTGGTTCTATTTCAGAACTATTCCTGTATGAATCCATGCTCCAAAGAAAAAATAAAAATGGGCATGCAATTAAGTCATCCAAAACCATTTTTCTTAAACTTTTTCTCTGTCTCGATGATCTTGTTTTCCAGTCCTTGAATCAAAACGATCTGATTGAGTACAAATGGTCAAAACTAGAGTTGTTTTTCAAATGAATGTTTTTGTGTTTGATTATTGAACAAAAACTTATGCATAATTATGCAACTTTTATGAATAATTTTATGCATAGTATATAGATAATTTTATGCAGGGTTAATATACAGAAGTTATGCCCAACTTTAAGTAAAGGTTATACCCAATTTTATTAAAATGTATGCATAATTTTATACACAATTTATTTGACATGTATTTTATGCAAAATTTTAAATGTAGGTTGGAGCTCGAACTCAGCTTGAGCTCAATTAAAATTATTGGGCTCGAGGCTAGGCTCGGCTCTAGCTCGAGTTCAAAATATTTAAATCAAGTCCAGGCTCGAACGTAAGTAAGTTTAGGCACGACTCGATTCGATGCTAGGACAAAACTATGCACATAATTTTATTCAAAAGTTATTAAAAAATTTTAAAACAAAAATTCTTACATTCTTTTAAAAAAATGGATGGTTGGAAAGACGTCTCCTCCCTTGACTAGATGATGGTGAGACGTCCCCTTTCCCTTCGTGAGACCTTTCATGATGCATCTCCTATTAGGGGTGGGCACGGGGTCGGGTTCTGCGACCCGAAAACCTGAGGGACAAGTTTCTTTTTCCCTCGCAGATCATGGATGGGGTTCACAAAAAACCCTCGTCAGGTTCGAGTTTGGATTTCGCCAAACCCGACCTGTGGGGTTTTATACCCATAAAAAAAATTAAATGACATATTGGTAATAAAGTCGCATGATTTAATAACATCATTCAAAGTATTTATGGAAATATTTATATCAATAACTTTTTAATGGTGTTTAATACCTTATTTAAAAAAATCCTAAGCTTCTTTATTTGAAACATAGCTATTAAATTTTACGGAAATGGTATTTATGGAAGAAAAAAATTGGCCTTCCATTCAGCTTTCTCTTTCAAATTCAAAACTCAAAATTTCCTCAACATGCAGCCCGTCCCCTCCCCTATCAGCTCCAATCGATTTCCCATCATTTGTCTCCTCCCCAACTGTGTTGCCACCGCCGTCATTCTTACCCTGCCCTCTTATTTCCTTTTCTCCTTCGATCTTCCCCATCCCGCATCAACTGCATTCATCCTTTTGCCAACATGAGTCACTGCCACCGCCACCACCAAGCCGCCAGTTGTCACAAAAATGGTAAGTAATAATTTATTTAACATTATAGAACAATTACTTAAAAAAATGGCAACACAAGTGAGTTGGGATAACTCCTCTAGTCCATAATCGGAATAGAATTGGATACACTTTACATGACCCAACAAGATAAGGGAAACTAAAAAGTGAAGGACAATTTGACCTAAGGAAAAAGTTCACCATGACAAACAAATGAAAGTGATTCCACTAGGGACTATCACCTAAGCATGCTATGTGATCACTCAAGATAAGCATAACCAAATCATAATATCTACCACCAAAAAGGGAAATTTGACTAATTGTAGTGGTGATGTAAAGCAATCATTGAAGAAAAACTCCAATTTGACTAAACCTTGTGCCAATGCCTATCCCCTCTAACTTGTATTTGTGGTTGGACTTTTCTTAAAGGAAGATGACACATTAAGATAAAGACTGTCAAGGTCGATTGATCCCATTTATGTGGTGAATCCAGCCATATGATTTGCATCTTTCTCATCTTTATCACTGTCAGGCTCAAATTGTCACTTCCCACCAACCACATTTTGCCAGGTGGGAGAGGGTCACCTGCCCTTTTGCTCTTTCTTGTCGATGATAAAGGAAGCCCAGAAAGAAAAATATTCTTATCATCATCATCGGATCATGATCGAGCAAATAAGAGAAAGCTGACTGATTTTGGCCGATTACTTTAGTTTAAAATCTTAATCATGGTCAATGTGCTTCTGCTTTTTTTTTCGTTTTTTTCTGCTCTCTACTCGAGAGTGAATGGACCTATGCTAGTTGAGCTAATTTGATGGAGAAGAAGAAGAAGCTATCTGGACCAATCTCACAGCGATTTCATTAAGGGTTTAGAAGAAGAGAACCATCATCGGGTGGACAATTTGACAAACTTTGCTATACAAAGGCCACCAGTTTGGGAGACCAAGGGGTCAAAGATCAACGTCTTTGGGATTAGACTGCTCCTACAGGGCCAGTTGTTTGCGGCCTTGATCTGTTGTAACTCTGTCAGACCAAAAGAATGGCTACCAGTTCAGGAATGGCATTATAAATCAGCCATTGTCACAAGTACTCATGCATCTCTTTTACTCATTGTAAAAGCTCCATAAAACCAGAAGAAAACCCAGATGTAAAAAATCAAAAGGGCTTAACTCAGTGAAATCAATCCTGACTGTTTTTTCCATTTTTCACTTGTTATTTTTCACAATGAATCTGGGAGCGGAAGTTGCAGGAACCCAGTTTGCTCAAACTCACGCACCAGAAGAGCATGTTTAAGTCCAACCACATATTTGGTACGTCCAATTTGGTCCAGTCTTAAGAACAGTTGTTCCTAGCAGTTGAATCGTCAAATTAACTGTTCTTTTTTCTTGATTCACATTGAGAATAGATTCCATTTGCTTGATTTGATTATATCTTAAGAGTCTCATATTGATAGACTTGTTCAAAAGAGGAGAAAGAAGGAGAAGAAGGAGAAGAAGGTTGGAGAGATCACAGGGAGGGAGTCTGGAAGAGGAGATTGTGAGAAAAAGAACAGTCTTCCGTAATTTGAATCCATTAGTTAGAAGTTTCTACTGCTGAAAAAAAAAATCAAATAAAAAATAGTTAGAAATTTCAACATGTGGGCTTCAATGGGCCCAATTCTCATAACATCTTTGAAAAATAATTTTTATAAAGAAATTTAAATATTATTATTTGTAAAACCATTTTATGATAATGGTTTCTCTTAGAATGTAAACCTCCCAAAGATGTAGAAAACACAAATTGTCCAAAATAATCACTTATCACTCATTAAAAATTGGGTCAATTCCTATGATCAAAGTGAAATTAGAAGGTGATCAGGTTCATGGGTTCGAGGCTCAATTACCCAATCAAATGATCACTCATCCTATGTGTTATACACACATAATATGTTTTTTTGGTAAAAAATTGATTTAGGAATTTAAAAATAAAAAATATCTTACCCATATATATAATCGGGTAATTTTACCGATTTACCATTTTATCATTTATTAAACGAAAAAAAAACCGTTCCATACCTATTTACCCATTTGACAATTATGCAAGGGTATTATTGTAATCTCCTTGTATACCTATATAGGGGACCTTGTTATGTATGTTATCATATGACTTTTTAATGTCTTCATATATTATAGACATATTGCTATGTTTTTTTTTTCTTTTTGTAAGAATTTTACATATTTTTATTAATTTTTACTATTTTTTCGTTTATTTAACCATTTACCCGATTATAAACCGGGTAAATAAATGAAACCATAATGCCTTAAAAAATAATCGAACAATACCAGAATGATAATCGAAGCAGTATACGAAACAATCTATTCGATTTCGTCTGTATACCGTTTACACCCCTACTTGTAATGATCAACCACCAAATAGATGAACTTCATGGAGTTAAATAATGCATGCACAAATTGGTAAAAATACAAATGAAAATGAATACATGATCACTTCCTAGCAAACACTGTCATCACGGTTTGCATAACAGATCCACATATCTCTCTCTACACTCGAGGAGGTATCTCCATCAAAGACAAGGGAAGATGAGAAAATCTCATTGATCCCTAAAAGCAGTGAAGAAAGATAAAAGTATCAGCTTCTATGGTGGATTAATTCCCAGAGACAATAATTCCAGTTTAGCTAACCCACTCCATGAAATGAACCGAGTCACTACAGCCTTTTGAACCACTGATCTAGTGACTAGTACAATCTTCTGTTTTAGAGTAGTAATATAGCTGGTCATGTTGACAAAAGAAGATCTTTCAAGTCCACAATTTCTAGCAGCAATCATGCAGCCAGAAAGGGACAAAAATGAACCTCAGAAACCTGGTTGTTCTCGGCAGCATTTCCTTTCTATGTAATTTCATTTTCATCTCGACATCAAGAAGGAATTTCTATTTATACTAGGAAATATCTAAGAGATAATTTTTCCAATAAATCATGCATACTCTTTCAAACTTTAAAGAGATGTGGGGAAAAAAACAGTCTTCAAAGAAAAAATACAGCTTCCATGGGTTGTAATCTATTTTTTCACTAGAAGTAGAATAGAAAATTCAAAAGAGGCAGAGTGATGACATCCCACAATGGCCAACATCAATGGGTCTTCAATGGATATGCGTTCAGTGCCTCAACATGTATCAACTGAAGCAGCATAGGACTTTGCAAGAGGAAGGAAAGCATTGCAAGGAAAATTCAGAAGTTCAGTTTTTCAAGTTATTGGAGTGTTAGAAGTATAGTATTAGTTCTTAATGTGCTTAAGTTGTCAGTTTATGATTACTGTATTAGTTTCCTTGGGGTTCCTATTGTATTAGTTTATTGTCCTTGGGGTTCTCTGTGGCAAACTCACCTCGATCAAACAGCCCATGGAACCCCAAGGAATCATGGTACAATAGGATTAGAAAAGGAAAAACTTTGAGACAGAAATTAGGATCAAAGCCAGTTTCTTTAGTAGATTTGGAAGTGACAAAGAAAACAAAGTTTGAACAGAAAGCAACACAATGAATGCACTACTCTCCCATACAGAGAAAAATGCAGAAGAAACGTAAAGGTGAGAGCCATCATGTAAAACCATTATGGTTCCATGTTCACTGAAACTCGTATGCAAATTATTTCTAGCTTTAGAAGCCTTCTTTCTTTCTTTCCACCACCTCCTAGATGTCCATTCCTTTAATACATTTATCTTCTCTTCAGATGTAACATGCCTAAGCATTTCTCGAAAGAACCATAACTTGTGTAGCAGTGAACTCAATACACAACCAACAAGGATATTAAGAATATACAAATGGCAGATTGCATAAATCCACTAGCCAAAACTGGATGATTATAATCTTCTCACAAACATTTCTTCAGCAATCACTAAACTAATCTTGAATCTGGATAAATCATTGATGGTAATAGGGAAAAAAGTTGTTCCATCTGCAACAAAAAGACAACAGCCATCTCCTACAGAGTATTTCTGCAGCATTGTTTTGTTAGCTGCCAAGCGCCACTTTGCAACATCAACCCCTGTGAGGGACCCTGAGTTACCAAGAAGATCAGAGAGCATTCACAACTTAGCACTTGAGAAATAAAACCTACTGATCAATAACAGTTCTCAAGACAAATATGTTATCGCAACAAAATAAATTTGACCAGTTATACACTTAAACTTCTGCAAGGAAAAAATATTTTTCAAGAAAAGCAGCAGAACCAAGGACTTTTAGAATCCTCAGCAGTAACACCTGTTAGGAAATTCACATTTCCTATTCTAATTTGGGTAACATATTTATTATGCAATTATACTTTCTATTATTAATGGAATGGGCTGAAATTAAGTGATCTAATTTTGTTAAGCCCATTAAGGAATGGGCCATGGATGTGGGCCATGAATATGGGCCAATTAAGTCGATACCATAGGGAATTATGGGAACCCTATATAAAGAGACACAACATGGTTATGGTACTCAATATACTAAATCACAGACAGTTTCCTTTTTCCCCATCTGGAAGAGAGACGAAGGTCCCATTAAGGAATAAGGCGATTTAGTTGAGGAAGACCATATCCGTTCTTATAGTTCGTCATAGAGATTTCGCATCAGAAGGCGAAATTTACGGAATGGATCCAAGTATGTTTTTAATTCTACTATTCTAACATGTTGTAAATTCTGAATTAGAATTTATTATTAAAGAGTTCAACAAGTGGTATCAGAGCAGTACATGTTAGATTATTAGGATTTCTAGATTAATTCCATGGAGTGCAAAACTTTTAACTTCTCCACGGAATTCGTCTCCGGCAAGTTCACCTCTGGCACGCGCAGGAAGGCATAGATTGCACTCCTGTGCGCAGTGCGCAGCCGCATCGTCAAACGGTGCAGCGACGCAATCCGCTGCATCGATGCCGCCCCCCCCCCCCCCCCCCCCCACATCCACCCCGCCCACTGTTTTTTTGTTGTTCTCTTTGCGCGTGAGCAAAGAGGGTGAGGGCAACGGAAGAAGTTGTCCGTTGGCAGCGTTTTTTCCATCATCGAAAGGGGAAAAGAGTGTCGAAAAACAACAAAATCGCGCTGTAGCAGTGACGTTCGGCGAGAGAACAGGGGAGGGGCACTGGAGAAACCTTGGACGACAACAGCGCTGTCGTGCCGTTGGGAGCTAGCAGTGCCCATCGGGAGCACTGCCGTGCCCGTTGGGCCACAGCAGTGCCCGTCGGGAGTGCTGTCGTGGCCCTTGGGCGGCAGCAGCGCCTGTCGGGACGGTTGTCGTAGTCGTTGGGCAAATTGCAGCATTGCCATAATAAAAAAAAAAAAACTTGGGGTTTTTAAGACTTACCTAATGAGATTGCTCGGGTGAGTCAATTAGAACCTGTTGCTATAGATCGGGTCGACTCGGGCTAAGCTGGCTCGATCGAGCTGACTTTTGCGTTTGGCGTATATACCCAATAAGGCTGCTCATATTTGTTTGTTATATTTGACTAAATATTTTTTTTATATATATTATATTACAAAACATTTATTGTAGCTCCAAGGAAATAAAGGTCAACGTCGCGGCGCCAATGGGGCAGTGCCACAGTGTTGGGCAATTGAATAAAAAAAAATTATTTTGTTCAGTTGGTCTAGTATTTTCAATCAAATTATTTAAAGCTACATGTTGCCAAAGTAACCTCTGTAGTGTAGAATAATTTGACTAAAAATACATAGATGTTTGTACAGAGTTATTTATGCAAATTGTGCTCGGCCCAAAGGAAGACACAATTTGGCCAAATAAACAACGTACCTGTGATGATAAATGCGTGACAATTATAAAGGTTTTTTATGTGAACAATAGTCGGTCCAAAGAAAGGCTATTATTTGACAGAACTGATTGTCAGTATTTGATCATTGCACTGAGAGTACCACTTACAATTAATTTCTCTGTCCAAAGACTAGGAATTAATGTTGTACTAGGTATCTTGAGATGGGTCCCCAATTTGGATTTTATTTTGTACTTGTCTATTTTTCTTTATATGACATGTTAGTCAATGTGAGTATGCTTGTTTATTTTGTTCTTTATACAGTTTTTGTTGCTACTGCTTCAAATGTTACTACTCAAATAAGCAGCATTCCAATGTTAAGTGGGACGAATTTTAAGGCATGGAAAGATACTGTGGAAATTGTCCTCGGTTGTATGGATTTAGACTTTGCACTTTGGACAGAGCCACCCATTTCTACTTCTGATAACCTCAATGAGGTTAAAATTGAGAAGTGGGAGCGCTCTAACCGAATGTGTTTGATGATTATGAAACGCTCCATTCCGGAGGCGTTTCGGGGCTCTATGACAGAGAGCGAGAGCGCCAAGAAGTTCCTAGAAGAAATTGAACAATATTTTGCCAAGAATGAAAAATTAGAGGCGAGTAGCCTTTTGGCTAAACTCGTTTCGATGAAGTATAAAGGCAAAGGGAACATAAGAGAGTACATCATAGAAATGTCTCATCTCGCATCAAAACTCAAGTCACTTAAGTTAGAGTTGTCTGAGGACTTGCTCGTGTACTTGGTTCTAATCTCTCTTCCTACACACTTTGGCCAATTCAAAGTGAGTTATAACACTCAAAAGGACAAATGGTCCCTAAATGAGCTTATATCTCACTGTGTGTAAGACTGAAAGTGCTCACTTGGCCTCAACCTCTCAATACGAGAAGAAGAAGAGAGGTAAGGATACTGCGGTAGGTTCTTCTCAAACTAAGAAACAAAAGAAGCAGGCTGAGGAGTTTACCTACTTCTTCTGCAAGAAGTTGGGACATATGAAGAAGGATTGTCCCAAGTACGCCGCCTGGCGTGTAAAGAAGGATATGCCTCTAACTTTAGTTTGTTCTGAAGTTAATTTAGCTTCTGTACCTAAAGACACTTGGTGGGTAGATTCTGGTGCTACCACTCACATTAGTATGTCTTTGCAGGGTTGCCTGTGGAGCCGTCCGCCAAGTGATGCTGAAAAATTCATCTTTGTGGGCGACGACAATAAAGTTGCAGTAGAAGCTATAAGAACTTTCAGATTACAATTAACCACTGGATTTTATTTGGATTTATTTGAGACATTTGTTGCACTGTCTTTTAGGCGGAATTTAATTTCTATTTCCATTTTGGATAAATTAGGTTTTTCTTGTTCTTTTGAAAATAATAAAGTTAATCTCTACCAAAATTCAAATTTTGTTGGTTCCGGTCCCTTAATTGATAATCTATATATGTTTGATGTTGTTAGTTCCTATAGAGAAATATTGCAAATTAATTCACGTGGTACGAAGCGAAAATTAAGTGAGAATTCCGCCACATTATGGCACAAGACATATCTCTAAACAGAGAATTCACAGGTTTGTGTCGGATGAAATTCTTGAACCCCTAGATACCACAAACTTCCAAGTTTGTGTTGAGTGCATCAAGGGGAAACAAACAAATGTTAGAAAATTAGGTGCCGAAAGAGCTAGAGATGTCTTAGAACTTATACATATAGATATTTGTGGTCCATTCCCTATAGCTTCATGGAATGGCCAACAATACTTCATTACGTTCTCTAGATTTGGTTACCTATATTTAATAAATGAGAAGTCACAATCCCTGGACGTCTTCAAGTCTTTCAAAGCTGAGGTTGAACTTCAACTTGGAAAGAAAATCAAGGCTATCAAATCCGACCGTGGTGGTGAATACTACAGACGGTATGATGGATCAGGAGAACAATGTCCAGGACCCTTCGCGATTTTCCTCAAATAATGTGGAATTGTTCCGCAATACACCATGCCGGGCAAACCCAGCATGAACGGTGTTGCAAAGCTACGAAATCGAACTCTTAAGGATATGGTAAGGAGTATGATCAGTCATTCCTCTTTGCCAGAGTCACTTTGGGGGGAGAAGCTCTCAAGACCGCAGTGTACATTCTTAACAGGGTACCGAGCAAAGTAATTGCCAAAACCCCCATGAACTTTGGACAGACAAAAAGTCTAGCATTAGACACTTGCCCATTTGGGGTTGTCCAGCTGAGGCACGACCTTATAGGCCACATGAAAGAAAACTAGACTCAAGGATGGTTAGCTGTTATTTTGTTGGTTACCCTGAACACTCTCGGGGTTATAAGTTTTACGATCCCACATCACGATCCTTCTTTGAAACGGGAAACGTGAGATTTATTGAGGATATTGAGTTTGGAGGGGAAGAAAACATAAGGAATATTGTCTTTGAAGAAGAATCTGTTATTGATAGTAATCAGGTCTTCATACCTATTGTCGTTCAAGACACAGTTCAGGCACTAGAGGACAATGTTCAGGCTCCTATTCTTGACATTGTTCCAGATCAAGACAACAGTGAGATTATTCCTCTTGCACCACCTTTAGTACAAACTCAACAACCTTAAGAAGTGTCATTAAGGAGATCCACTAGAGAGAGGAGAAATGATAGTCCAGATGATTATGTCATATTTCTCCAAGAACATGAGGATGGCGTCAGATTGACAGAAGATGACCCGATTAACTTATGTCAAGCTTTGTGCAGTTCTAACTCTCAAAAGTGGATTGATGCCATGAAAGATGAGATAAAGTCTATGAAAGACAATGACGTTTGGATCTCATTGAGTTGCCTAAAGGTGTAAAGCCCATTGGTTGTAAATGGATATTTAAAACCAAGAAGGATTCAAATGGCAATGTCGAGAGATATAAGGCCCGTCTAGTCGCTAAAGGCTTTACTCAAAGGGAAGGCATAGACTATAAAGAGACTTTCTCTCCGGTGTCTTCGAAATACTTTTTTAGAACAATAATGACACTAGTGGCTCATTTAGATTTAGAGCTACATCAGATGGATGTCAAAACTGCGTTTCTCAATGGAGACATTGATGAGACGATTTATATGGTACAACCAGAAAACTTTGTATCTGGTGATCCAAAGTCTATGGTCTGTAAATTGAAGAAATCCATCTATGGTCTCAAACAGGCTTCCCGTTAATGGTATCACAAATTCCATCAAGTCATAACCTCGTATGGTTTTGAGGCGAATGTTGTTGATGATTGTGTATATCATAAGTTCAGTGGGAGTAAATACATCTTTTTGATATTATATGTCGATGATATTCTACTCACTAGTAGTGATATAGGCTTACTGCACAAAACCAATAAATTTCTGATGAAGAAATTCGAGATAAAAGATCTTGGTGATGCCTCTTTTGTATTAGGTATACAGATACTTAGAGATCGTTCTCAAGGTATCCTTAGGTTGTCACAAAAGAGCTATATTGATAAGGTGTTGAGTAGATTCGACATGAAAGATAGTAAACCAGGAGACACACCCGTCGCTAAAGGAGACAAGTTTAGTCTCAAACAGTACCCTAAAAATGATTTTGAAAGAATAGAGATACAGAAAATTCCCTATGCCTCAATAATAGGGAGTTTAATGTACGCTCAAGTTTGTACTCGTTCCGACATAACATTTATAGTAGGAATTATGGGCAGGTATTTGAGTAATCCGGGTATGCAACATTGGAAGGCAGCCAAACGCGTAATGCATTATTTGAGGAGAACAAAAGACTACATGCTTACTTATCGGAGATCAGACAATTTAGAGATCATTGGGTTCTCTGACTCCGACTTTGCTGGATGCCAAGATAGCAGACGCTCCACATCAGGCTACATCTTTATGTTGGGTGAAGGAGTTATCTCATGGAAGTCTGCTTAGCAGACTCTCATAGCTTCTTCAACCATAGTTGTAGAGTTCATTGCTTGTTTTGAGGCATCCAACCACGGAATATGGTTGCGAAACTTTGTCACTAGGCTATGAGTGGTAGATAGCATTGACAAGCCATTAAAGATTTACTGTGATAATAACTCGGCGGTACTTTATTCTAACAACAACAAGAGCTCGACGAAGTCAAAGTTTATTGACATCAAGTTTCTAGTTGTTAAGGAGAGAGTTCAAAATAAGCAAATTTCTATAGAACATATATGGACAAACTCTATGCTAGCAGACCCATTAACCAAGGGTTTACCGCCTAAGGTCTTTCATGAGCACATTGCTCATATGGGCATTATTTCTGAGGATACCTTGGTTTAGTGGGAGTCATTTTTGTACTATATGTTTGCTTTAGACATTGCATTTTTTGATTTTTTAATAAAATTGATTGCTTATTATTTTATTTATGAACTTGCTTGTGTTTTTCTATGTGCAACGTTGACATTGCATTAAGGACTATGGAAAAATCTCACTAAAGAATAAAGAAGGACCAGTTGGAAATAGGCATGTTTGAGATCACATTGCATGTAATTTCCATGCTACTCATCCATATTTGATCTATGTCATTGAGTGTATTAGTATGGTGATCATCGTGGTTTAGTCACGAATGTAATGTGATGAAAGTTGCGGTGGTTCCATTATTAATATATACGATGATTCTATTATTAATAGTATACAGATGCGCGCCTAAAGAATTGTAATATAATTGTTTTAGGAATGATATGTAACCCAAGTGGGAGATTGTTAGGAAATTCACATTTCCTATTCTAATTTGGTTAACATATTTATTATGCAATTATATTTTCTATTATTAATGGAATGGGCTGAAATTAAGTGATCTAATTTTGTTAAGCCCATTAAGGAATTAGCCAATTGAGTAGACCATAGGGAATTATGGGAACCCTATATAAAGAGACACAACATGGTTATGGTCCCCAATATACTAAATCACACATACTTTCCCTTCTCCCCATCCGGAAGAGAGACGAAGGTTCCATTGAGGAATAAGGCGATTTAGTTGAGGAAGACCATATCCGTTCTTATAGTTCGTCATAGAGATTCCGCATCAGAAGGCGAAATTTACGTAATAGATCCAGGTATGTTTTCAATTATAATATTCTAACATGTTGTAAATTCTGAATTAGAATTTACTATTACAGAGTTCAACAACACCTGCTTCTACATTTTCGCTAATGCCCTAAAGGATAGTTCCTTGTATCTTGTTCTGAAAATGACACCAATATACCATAAGAAACCAGCCCCGACAAAATTCTCCAGATAATCCAAGACAACAAACACCACCACTGGAAAGGAAACAGGAGAAACAAAATACCTAGTAAGGATGTTTAACGAGATCAAATCTGTACATGTCATTTTTGGCTTGCCTCAATTTCCTGTCAAACCCTAAACCAATATTGACAAGACTGATGATACTTTTGGCAAGGCCATATAATCACACAAGTTGTAAACAATAATAAGAAAAGAAGACTGGGATACTCGTTTTAGTCATCACCAAATCTTAGGCGTACAACAACTTCAAATAAGCAAGCACTACCAATGCGTACATAAAATCCAGAGAACGTTAAAGGGAGCAGAGGCCAAAACCAAACATCGCGATGTTCTCAATAATCATTTCTTTCACATTCCACAACTCTCGGGTTTCAACCTACAGCTCAATTGGGAAGAAGAGTCCTCCAACAAGCCTCCTTTATTTCTAGTCCAGATGCAAACTACAGCTGAGTGAGAAGTATAAGTCTATATTACCTGCAACCATATGCAAACATAAAATGGGAAAGTAATCAAATGAATCAAGAATATCATGTGCACTCACCTTCCCTTCCTGATATGCTTTAGAACAAGCAATCTAAATATGGGCTAGGATAGCAAAGAACCCTGGTAGGAATACAACCTTCTTAAGCTTACACTTTTATATATTTTATATATATAATATGCAAAAATTATGAGTATATAATATTTTATATTTTTTTATATCTATAGAATATTTTAAGAGGTGTTATTGTAATTTTATTTAATACCCTATGATATCTATGGATTAGCTAAATTAACATTGTTAATAGGTTCATAATATGTTTTTGTCAAGACAGTTTAGCCTTGTTTTATTGCCTATACAAAACTAATAAACTGATTTGGTTTACAATAAAAATTCATTTCGTATTTCGTTGAATTATTTTATAGCCTCGAAAGTGAAGGGCGAGTTAGGTTCGATTGCCTCATTCTCTTCCCCTTCCCCCTGTTCTTACAAAAATATGAGCTTGACCGAAAGAAGGGAAAGGGATCTCTACCCTCTTGCCTTGATATTGTCCTTACTAGGGGAGGGGGAAATAATAAGGTTTTGTTCGGTGAAGTTGGGATTGTGTTTATGAACATGATTGAAAAATAAGGAGTGGAATAGTAAGTTTTGGAAAACTTACTTTAATTGTTGTTGTTGTTGTTGTTCGTATAATAATATAATTTGTACAAATCATACAAGTGTCTTGTCATGAATCGATGCATCAAAATAAGGCAACATTTTGATAGGAATGTGAAAGTTAATTATTTTTGTATGTTAGTATGCGCAATGAAAAATATAGTGAAAAATAAATTTTAATGTTAATATATAGTAAAAAGTATAGTAGAAAGTACATAAGAAATTTATTAATTCAATAATCTAATAGATTTAAATTTTATAAGATACTTTTATTTATTTTTATTATTAAGTTAACATAGATTTTAATTTGTATAAATTAATAAATAAATATAATTTTTATTTATTTAATTAAATATATAAAAATAAATACGTAAACAAAATTTAATTTTATAATATCCAAAATTTAATCAAATTTTTATTTTTTAATATTTAAATTCTCATTCTTAAAAAATATGAATTAAATATAATATTAAAATTCATAAATTTATGTAAATAAAAAGAGGGTATTTTATTATAAAAAATACTTTTATAGATTTCATTTAGTAGGTATTTTTAGTTAACTAAAATAATTTATATTTTAACCTGTTTGAAATTAATAAAACAATTGAAATCAATTAATCTTATTTAATTAATTAAATACAAAAAAAATTGATTAAAAAATCCTTACTTTTATGATATCCAAATGTTAATCAAATTATTGATTTTCCAATATCTTAAAATATTCATAAAATATAATATTAAAAAAAAGTTTTATATAAATAAAAAGGGTATTTTATTATATAAAATCAATTGAATATATTTAAATTTTATTTTAGATAGTTTTATTTGGCTAGACTAAAATAAAATTTAACATCTTTAAATTAATGAATAACTTTATAAATTAAAATTTATTATTTATTTAATCAAATATATAAAAAGTAAAATGATTAAACAAATACTTACTTTTATAATATCCAAATACTCAATCAAATTGTTAATTTTGTAATATCTAAATTATCACTATTAAACTAGAAAATAAAATATAATTATTAAAATCATAAATTTATATAAATAAAAAGGGGGCTATTTTATTATATAAAATTACTCTGATTGATTTAATTTTTATAAAATAATTTTATTTAACTATTCTGATAATATTTTAAAAAAAAATTTATATAAATAAAAGGGTATTTTTTATATAAAATGAATTTAATATATTTAAAATTTATTTTAGATAGTTTTATTTGACTAAACAAAAATAAAATTTAACGTGTTTTAAATTAATGAATATCTTTATAAATTAAAATTTATTATTTATTTAATAAAATATATAAAAAGTAAAATGATTAAACAAATACATACTTTTATAATATCCAAATACTCAATCAAATGGTTAATTTTGTAATATCTAAATTATCACTATTAAACTAGAAATCAAATATAATTATTAAAATCATAAATTTATATAAATAAAAAGGAGGCTATTTTATTATATAAAATGACTCTGATTGATTTCATTTTTTATAAAATAATTTTATTTTAACTATTCTGTTAATAAACTAAGATAAAATTAAACATTTTAAAATTAATAAATAGTTTTTAAAATAAAGAACATAATAACAATTTACGGGATGCTCAGATAAGTAAGCTTTTTGCTTTTCTTTGGGAAGAAAGAAGTCTAGGGCTTTGTCTTATCGAAAAAGAGAAACCCCCGATGGTGTCGGCACCAGCGGTGGAGGCTACCGCGAGGACCGTCCAATGTTGGGCTCTACCCCTACAGATTACCAGCGTCGGAGCAAATATTTTCAAGAATGCCACTAGAACCCTAAACCTCGGATATTTTTGTCGACGAGGAGGCTACAAAGTGTATATATATACTTCGAACGAGGGTTCATGCGAACGACTTCTCTAAAGCCCTAAACTCTTTAGGGTTTTCCCAGTTATTTTTCTGATAGTCTTTCGTCTATCGTAGTATTCGCTTATCATATCTATAGGTAAGAAAGGCTCTTCATTGTCGAAATGCATGTTTGTATATTGCACTTTGTTACAGATAGGCTGTCGAATGATATTGAGCTCTTATGCTGCATATTCTTCTTAGATTTTGAAACGGTTTCATGTTTCTCGACTTTTTTAGCCTATTATTGATTTTTGCTTGGGTATGTTGTTGCTGCTTTGATCTCTCCAATTGAATGTGTCGTTGTACCTGTTATTTTACTCTGCCGTACGAGCGGGTGCTACAAATGACTAAAGATTTGTTTTACTTGTTTGATTGTTTTTAATATACGGGTCGTGGCGTGAACTTCAGCAGAAATTATGTTGTGTTGTAGTGTTTGTCGGCAAAGTGTTAGTCCGTTACTGATACCATCGGTTTCATATTTCTAGTGATTATTATGAAGTTTAGATTGTTAGTCTTAGCTTCTGACACTGTCTATCTTTTTCTTCCCATCGTTATGTCGTTCTTTGATATATATATATATATATATATATATATTTATATATCTACACTTATAATTCATTCGAGTAATTCTATTTTATATTCTTGAACTTCCATAGTTACTTCAGTAGCTTAGAACCGTTTTACAATTGTGTTTAACAGAACATCGTCTAGTCGCAGCTTACCCTATAGTAACTGATATAAACATGGGGAAGTCTAGCAAGAAATCCAATGTTGAGGTATATTTTTTATTTTAATTTTTTCATATTCATATTTTATATCTGTCTGTTACTTGACTTCTGACATTTCATGCGTCTTGTGTCTTACTCCGGTGATCCTTCCAAGAAGGTTGCTGCAACTCCCATGGAAGTTTCTCCAGCGAAATCTGCAAAGAAGAGTTAGTTTTCATTCTTTTTCTAGTCCTGCATTTCAGTCCATGCTTTATTTCTCTCTTTTTTTTTTGAAATTAGAATGTTGGCATTCTTGATATTCAGGTAAGAGGGAAGCAGAGGCAGCACTTGAGAAACAGGTTACTGCCAAAAAGCAGAAACGAGAAGTAGAGGCTGCAATTCAGGTGCAGAAGGGTAGCAGGAAAGGAAAACCTGTTTTTGAAGTTGTGCCTAAAAAGAAGCAAGAGACAAGCAGCTTAGAGGATAGTTCATCTGAATCCGAAGAAGAGGTGTCTTCATATTTAAAACAAATTTTGTTACTTGTACCTTTTATTAACCTTGAAGCTTTTTCATCAATGAGATTTACCCTGAAGTTTGTTATGGGTTATTAGCTTTTTTGAGCTAGATATTTCACTTTCCTACTTATTTGTTTTTATTGGATCACAATTATCTAAGTCTTGGGTCAACTATATTTAGTTTGGGTGAGCTACTTACCACTCTTTCCTCTATATGCGTCGCTTCGTCACTGTTTAAAAATTGTGTTGCTTCTCACTGTTCAATGTCCTAAAAAGCATTTCCCCGACTCTCTAGATGTTTTGCTTACAAAGTTCACTCATATACACTGATGCATGGGATTGCAAATGCTAATCTGTGCTTCCAGCCATCTATAGCCTTCTTATGTTTTACATCTCATTAGTATCTTCCTCCTCTTGCATGGTCAAGTCTGGCACCCTAGGTAGGAGTTTCCGGTGGGGTGTTGCTTGCCCCCCTCAATCTGTGCCTGGAATCAATCTCTAGACTTTATGTTCTTGTGCAAGTCATATCATGAATTTAGACGAGTAGTTTTATAGCACTACGTTTCTAAGGCTGTCTTGATTATCTTCATCATTTACTTTCTAATTAGATTCCCCTCTTAATGCTATATCATTTGCAAGTTCATACATCAATTTAATATGGACAATTATCCACATAAAGTGCCTAAAGTTATTATTTTCATGAAATAATTATATAAATAGGTTTAAAGCTGTATGAGAGGAGGTGCTTAATTGTCTGTTACATTTTCTTTGTCAATTTTCTTAGCTTGTATTTACTCTTTTATCAGGAGGTTGTTGCTAAAGCTGCTGTTCTTTCAAAGAAACCATCCTCTGTTGTCTCCAAAAATGGATCTGCTGGAAACTTGAAGAAAGCAAAACCAGCTAGCAGTTCTGAATCTGAGAGTGATTCTGATGATGATGAAGTGAGTTTCAAGTAGTACCGGTCAACTTCTATTGAACTCTATTAGCTGTTTATCATTTTCATGTACAACAGTACTTCCTGTTTCTGATGGTGCACCGACTACATTTTATTGCAGTAAAAAATATTTTCTTCCTTGTATTTTCTGATGTTCTTCAGTCTGTTAATTCGTTCTTTTGCAATTACGTTCAGGTTCCTGCAACTAAGGTTAGTAAGCCAGCAGCAAAGGCTAATGGGTCTGTTAATGCTTCCAAGAAGCAGGAATCAAGTGGCAGTTCTGATTCTGATAGCAGTTCAGATGATGAGGTGATTACTGAGTTCTGTTTTAGATGTTTATTATTGTTTTAATTTTGAGAGTGATAGAGGACACTGATCATATGCTTTACAATAGCCAAAGAAGGTTCTGTCACAGCCTAAAAAAGTACCTATTGCCCCCAAAAAGAAAGTGGAATCAAGTGATGAGTCATCTGATAGTGAATCTGAGGAAGATGGGGTAAGCTTCTTGTTTTCTTTTTATTTCTTTATTATCAAATTTTATTAAGTGGCATCTAAAATCACAAATGCTGTTATTCCTAAAGCAAAGAAAGAATTGAGTGAGAGCTGAGAGAGTTCGGAGAGTGAATCTGATGAATTAGTGCAACATTTGATGTGTTTTTGTCACCATGGGAAACTGCATGAAGAATTGTGCTTACTTTTGGTGTGAATTGATATGTAGTGAAATAAAACTGTCTTGTTTATGCGGTTAAATGAAATGACTAAATATAGAGCGGTTTGCATATTTTGGTAGAATGCTTCAGCCAAAGTTCCTCCTGGACCAAAAAAAGCTGCTGCTTCCGCACCCCCAAGGAAGGAAGAATCTAGTAGTGATGGTTCAGATTCTTCAGAAAGTGATTCAGAAGATGAGGTAAATGAAGTCTTGTTTAGCATGTAGTAGAACTTTTATTTATTAATTCAATTATGTTTGTCTTATGATGCGTCATTTCTTGCAGAAAGTCACAGAAAAAGCACCAGCTCCTTCGACGGCACGATCCAAAACTGCTCCTGCTGTTGCCTCAACGAAGAAAGAAGAATCTAGTGAAAGTACAGATAGTGACTCTGAGGATGATGTGAGCTTTGGATTTTCTTATCTAATTTACAATTCTCAAGAGCATTTGCTTGTTAAGTGGATTGGTTTATTTAAGACTTGTATCTCTTTTTTGATATTTCGATTTTTTTGCTTTTTTGTTTTGTTTCATATTTATTTATTTCTCTTCCTTTTTCTTATGATGTCAACTACTTTGTAATTAATTTGACATCATGATGCAGGAACCTGCCAAAGTAGTTCCTGCCAAAAGAAGTGCCCCAGCAAAGGAACCTAAACAGGTAAAGTTTAGCTTCATTGGCATTATGTTTGTTTGGTTTTGTGATTGTCTGCTTGTTGGTTAGGTTCTGTTCGAGGACAGTGTTTCTGGTCATCTAAACATTTCTCCAGAATGTGTTTTGGACCTTAATGAAAGTATTATGTTTCTTTCTTTATACATGATCCCTTAAAGAACTATGTTCTGATGCTGTGTAATGTCATTACAATTTAATCAGTTGCTGAGGTGGTAAAGTCAGAGTAGAACACAGCAGCATAGATTATTTATTTGTAAACAAGGTCTCAAATGGCTGCCTAGGTGTTATATTGTATTTTAGTTAATACAAAGACATAAGTTTCTGGGTGGTGCATATTCTTTTTCATACAAAAGGTCTCTGAAGTTTCCCCTTCCAAAATAAGCAGGCACCTTTAAAGGCAGCTAAGAAGGAAAGCAGTGATGAAGAAGAGGATGATAGCTCAGAGGAAAGTTCCGATGAAAAGCCTCAAGTGAAAAAATTGAAAAAATTGAAAGCCCCAGCTCCTTCAAAGATTGTCAAAAAGGAGAGCAGTAGTGATGAGGATGAGACTTCTGATGACGAGCCTCAAACTAAAAATCAGAAAACACCAGCTTTACCAAAGGTTGTGAAAAAGGAAAGCAGCAGTGATGAGGATGATAGCTCTGATGAAAGTTCAGACGATGAGCCTAAGGCACAAGAGAAGCAGGTGGTATTTTCTCATTTTTTAATTGTGAATTCAGTGGTATTAATAACATAATAGGACTTAACTTTCCAATATCAATGAGTTAGGTTTCTTGGTTTATTTTTTACTGTTTTACTGTTGCAGCCAATCAAAGCTCCTGCAAAGAGTAGTAATGATGATGATGATGATTCTTCTGAGAAAGAAAGTGAGGAAGAACATCCTGCCAAGACTCCAAAGAAAAAGGTGAAATTTTATTCTCATTGGTCATAATATTTGTAGTTTTTATTCAAAAACATTTTCGTTTAGTATCATCTGATCAGTGGCAACATTTTCTTAATCATCTGACCAGCAAAGCATCTTGGAATTGTAATCTTGTAGGCCAATGATGTTGAAATGGAAGATGCCTCAATAGGAAAGCAGACTGCTTCAAAATCTGAAAAGAAAGCTGTAGGTTGCTTGCTCATTATAATTTTCAAACTACTGACCTGCACAATTGAGAGCTTGATGGATGCTTTTTTGTATTTTCTGTAGCCTAAAACTCCTGCCACTCCTCAAGCTCAAACATCTGGCTCGAAAACGCTTTTTGTTGGCAACTTGTCCTTTAGTGTTGAACGTCCTGATGTGTATGCTCTCTCCCTCTGTGTGTGTGTGTGTGTGTGTGTGTGTGTGTGTGTCAAGGGTAGTTGTCTTGTGGTCAATTGCTTTATATTTTCTGCTGCTTGCCTTGATTCTTGCATGTGAGTTATGACAGTTGAATGTTCCTTAATTCTTCAGGGAGGAATTCTTCAAAGACGCAGGTGAAGTTGTTGATGTTCGGTTTGCTATAGGTGAGGATGGGCGTTTTAGGGGTTTTGGGCATGTTGAGTTTGCTTCTGAAGAGGCAGCACAGGAGGTAAACTTTTTAAATGATTCATTTGAATAAATTGAATTCCTGACATCTCCTCAAGTCTGTAGTTGGTTTCTTTCAAGAAGACATGAGGAACAGTTGCTAGAACACAATTTCTTTTCATATTTTTGTATTTCCTTTCATGTTCTTTTCCTTTGGAATCCTTCTTCTGATCTAGTTATATATTAATGAAATATGTGGGACTAGGCTCTTAAACTGAACGGTGAAGATCTGTTAGGCCGTGGTGTGAGACTTGATCTTGCTCGTGAGAGAGGTGCATACACTCCTCAAAGCGGGTATTTCCCCTTGCTCTCCTAAAAAACAATGAAGTTTGTGTTGTCTAACTGGAAGAACATAACCTGCATCTTTTGCTTTTGCTGACCCATTGCTCTATATACACTATGCAGCAAAGATAACAGCTCATACCAGAAAAGCGGTAGAAGTGAGCAGGGGAAGACTATATACATTCGTGGGTTTGACAAATCTCTTGAAGAAGATGCGGTGAATTTTTGTACTTTTTATTTTAATTTTAATTTTGAAGTTCAATTTTTTACTCCGTGCTCTAGCGATGTGCTGATATTTTGGAGGTTGCTGATTGCAGATTCGAAGTGCTTTGGAAGAGCATTTTGGCTCCTGTGGAGAGATTACTAGAGTTTCTATCCCAAGGGATTATGACACTGGTGCTCCCAAGGGGTATGTTGAACTTCACAATAAGCCATTTTAACTCTTTGAGTTATTTTTCAATGTAAATTAGTACCACTGATCTTTTGTGCTGAGGTATTTCATTTCCATTTTTATCAGGCTTGCTTACATGGACTTCAGCAGTGATGATGGTTTCTCCAAGGCTTTGGAACTCAACGGTTCAGATATCAATGGCTATGATCTGATGGTGGAGGAGGCAAGGCCAAGGGCTGATAATCGTGATGGTGGTGGTCGAGGTGGTGGCAGAGACAGTGGTGGTCGATTTGGCGGCAGAGATAGTGGTGGTCGATTTGGTGGTAGGCGTGGTGGGGGACGCGGTGGTGGAGGTCGTGGTTTTGGGGGACGAGGTGGTGGTAGAGGTCGTGGGACACCTGGCAAACCCAGCATGGCTACCCCGGGTACCGGTGAGTAAACACTTTTTTTTTTTATGGTTTCTCCTGTTTCAGCATAAGCCCTGCATAGCTCTTTAAATTGTTACTGCAATAAACCTTCCTAGGATGTAATTCTTTAGTTGATTAGTATCATTGAAATGCCTGAAGGGTCTATTATATGCAGTCGTGTTCCATGCATCATATATACTCTTTTATCTTTATTTGATTCAATATCTTTGTGCAGGGAAGAAGACTACTTTTGACGACTAAGTGGACTCCGGGAGCCCTGTAATTTTGGCGGATATTTATGGTTTATAGTTAGTTATGTTGTGAGTTTGCCATTCGTAGTGTGGATGAATTGATGTTAATTGGGATAGTATCTTGACGTTAAAGATAATTCATTACTCTTTTTATTTTTCGAGTTTACCTACGTTAATTGCTTTAGTTACATCGTTAGAAGCTCGATATTGATTACCAAACCCAATGAATTCTCTTTCGATTTTTTTTGTCAGCCGAAGGTCACTAGTGATTTGATTCTTGTTGCATGAGGCAATTCTGTAGAAGTATCTCCCTTGGTCGAATTTGATAAATGCAGTTGCCAGCGTTTCTGCTTAAGAAAATCATGAGGCAATTCTGTAGAAGTATCTCCCTTGGTCGAATTTGATAAATGCAGTTGCCTGCGTTTCTGCTTAAGAAAATTATTGGGATGATGGTAAATGGTGCCTATTACCACTTGCATAAAATCGCCAGTTTGATTTAGCTAAAAAAGTGGTAGTTTATGGGTGGCTTTTGAAAAAAGAAATCTCATCTGCTTGTGAAAGAAATTTGTTGGCGTAAAATGGGTGGTAGTTCTTGGAGGTATTGTCGAGATAGGAGGTCAAGGAAGCATTTAAGGCGATTAATTGGGAGATCTCATTCTATCTCAAGTGTAAGCATAATGGCAATTTAATTTTTTGTAGATGTATAGGAATTGTAGCGAAAATTTTAGGATCCATGTCATTGGTTTCAGCGTATCTACTTAAAAGAACTTGTCACCAGTATAGTAGAGAATATAGCAAGCAGAGTGAGTTCTACGAGACCCACACAAACTAACAGCCCTGCTACAGCTAGTTTATTGAATATGTAATGTGAAAAGATAGCAACCAAAACAGCAACACGACAGAAACTTCATGATCTGAGCAACTTCAGAAGTCAATAGAATTACGTGGTAAGCATACATGCTTCATTTACTCAAATATAATTCAACTTTTATTGCTTTTAGTCTGCGAATTCGAACTTCAATTTCATGTAAAGCAGAAAAAACATGAACCTAGAATTACATGCAATGTAGAAAAAGCACCCGGCTCTGCTACTTATAACAACCCAACACGGGGATAATAATAATAGATGTACAGATGAAATAAGGTTACAGTTGACCATTCATAATAAGTCTCAGAATATGAAGACCACACTGTCATGAACCCTAGACTTTTGGTTTTGTGCCACACATTCAGAAATCCACATCAGGTTCCTGATCTCTTGTTCCCTAAGCTTCATGTATGCAAAGAAAACCCCATAGTGGAACTGCACATTAGTGTTCAGGAAGTCAGCAAGGAAGAAAAAAAGGTCAGATTAATAATGATACCCTGAAGATGAATAAAGATGAAATATTGAACATAAATTAAAAGCACAATTTTTCATGTGTTGTACAAGTAAATGGAAAGTGAAACACTAATTGTCTGGCTGATCAGAGCAGAAAGATCAGAGATCCTACCTGTTGTTCAAATGCCAAGCATAGCCTTTTCACCTCCTCTTCGTAAAATGCCTTGTCCAGCATTTGGCTCTCTCCATAGGATAATTTGGCAAAAATAGACTGATATGGAGGGTATTTCTCCATGACACCACGAACCTGCAGTCCTCAATATAAATATCACTAGATCAGCCATGACCGCAATAATATTTTTAATGTGGATTCAAATGAGCAATCAAGAAAGAAAATTGAGCCAAATTCATCATCCACTACAAAAACACGAGCATGTAAACATGTGACTGCACTTAATTTAAGAAATACTGCTATTTATCTTATCACACTGAGAAATACAAACATATCAGAATGATATCTCACATGTTTGAATTAATGATGTCTTTATGGAGCAAAGGAGACGACCAAATTTGCACAGCGACATCTAAAAACTTATTCCCACAGATTCAAGATTTACTATTTTTTGAAGTTTCACTTAAATAAAGTTTGTTTACGTAACTGGTTTACTTTCTTATCTTGAATTAGTGCTGAAACCATTGCAACATCTACTATGACAAGGAAAGTTAAGACACTTCCCTGGGATTGTATCACAATTCGTGTGTCTACATGTAATGGTGGCTACTTCTATTTTGCACATAAAAAAAATCGTTTCTATGTTTTCTAGGCAAAATCTAGTTCCAAATTGTGCTTCTTGAGGTGGGTAGAAAGCAGTATACATGATACCAAACTAAGTAAATAGCTATATATCAAAGCTACCTGATCAATGTCCTCACAGACTGTAAGTTCCTCATGGCCATAGGGATATCTACAAAGACATGCAAATCATCAATAAAAGAAGAAGTCAATCAGTTTCAAAGGACTCCAAAAACAAGAATTGCATATGAAAACTTACAGCAAGCCAAAGCTAGAGTACAGCTTCCTACGATCATCTCTCGTCAGCTCAGTGCCAATACTGCAAAAGAAAAAAACAAAGTGAAAATTAAGAATGACGAAAACGTAGATCAACCACAACCAACTCACCTGTTTATTGTAATATTTACAGCTCTTCTGTCGGCTTCAAAGGCCAGGAGGTCAGACATGATCTCCGCCGTAGCTCCACCCAGTTTCTAATGGGAACATAATTCTAGATCAGTAATGAGGCAGGTGTCAATGTTAGTTTCAGTTACTGCACAAGAGAAGAATTTTTCTAGCACGTGTCAACATACCTGACAGAACTTGTAAAAATCCTCAAGATATGCCTTATAGAGGGTGTTTCTCATAATTTCAATATTCATATCATCCAAGTCCTATCAAAAGAGAACAAATGAATCTTGGTATAGAAATCAACACATAACATTTCAACTTCCTTCCAGTCAAAACAAAATGAGACCATCAATGAACAGGTGCTAAGAATCCAGTCTTTGAAGCAATTCATTGTTTCATTGAGCAAATCAGCAGTAAAGGGGCTATGTTACAATTGAGCATAAAAAATAAACAAGACTTTCTTTACAAAGAATGTTGTCCAAAAAGCACCTCTGAAGTAATGCACTCAGAAAAGTATGGAGCCAAAGGAGTGTCAACAAGCACCAATCTGTAGAGCTCTCGCATATTCTGTGCAACTGCAAGCGTAGCAATACTGAGAAAGAGAAGTTAGATGCTTACTATTAAGGTATAAAACATACAACAATAATACAAAGCTAAACAAGAGCTACCTATCAAACATGCCAAGTGGATGGCATTTCTCCAACAATTCCTGAAAATCTCTCTCATGCAACGTTCCAGTAACAATAAGAACCACATTGTCAATCATGTGACCATATCTGGTACAAAAAAAAAGGATATTAACAGGTATTGAGTAATCAAGCCTAGAATCTTCCACATTTATAGATCTTCCAGAGAAATCTGAGTAGTCTATTCATTGTCCAAGAAATTGGAGGATTAACCTCCAAAAAGATTTAGGCTTGAAACCATTTAGCTAGAAAAGAAAGCACCACAAGATTAAATGCAGAGAAACAAGCCGCGCTTAACAGAAGGGAATCATAAATATTACTTATATACACATCCAGAAGCATTTAAAGTATTAAATGCATCATATCGACGAGAAAAAAAGTGATGCATACGTTATATACTCTAAGAAGGTCGACAATGGCTCTGTAGCTTGGCATAGCATGTGTTTATACTCATCAACAAGCTTAAGAGTACACTTCTCCACTATCGTTGTTGTATGCAAAGGGGAGGGCTCTGCAAAGCAATCAAACAAAACATATCAAATCCAACTACTCAATACGAATCAAATCAGTATTCCTAAAGACGCGCGAGAAGCAATAAGCTGGATGTATCAAGCAAACATCAGCAACGTTCGGATAGCCGATATGATAACAATGGAGTACCCACAGTAGACACTAAATCTCCAAGTTGAATGAACAAATTACAAGGAGAAGAAGGAATGCATGAACCTACCGTTTTGGAGATAAGCCCCATATTCAGTGGCGGAGAGATGCATCTTGATGTCGTCTAAAGTCTCGCACTGGCAAAGATTGTTGTAATCGGCTGCGGTGAGAAGGCCGGCGCGGTGACCTCGCACAATTGCTTCAAGGTAACCGCCATGAATGTTGAAGGTTAGGGCTTCGAAACCGTACATCGTGCAGGATGATTTTGTAACCCCAGAACTCGCAGACTCGAAGGAGGAGAGGGAGAGCGGATCTGATCGGGGCACCTAAACGTCAGAGCAAGAGGGAACTACCCCCGCGAGATGATGACGACGATTTTCTTTGACATTAAACAAAACAACGATATCTAATATTACCAAAAGTTTTTAAAAACTCGTTTTTTTTACTAATAAAAAATTTCATAAATAAATTAATATATAATATTTATATAAAATTCAATAATTTTTATTTTTTATTTTATGAATTTTAAATTTTAATACTAAAAATTGAGGTAATAATATTATTACAAATACAATGAAATAAATGGTCCTTTTTATATTATTAATTCTTTACCATTTATATCTTCTAAATTATTTTAGTACTAATTTTAATATTAATTTAATATTATTAGCTACTCCAAATTATATATTTTTTTAATTTGATAAAATAAATATTTATTAATATTTAAATTTTAGTTTAAATGATTATGAATAAAATAATTAATTATTTTATTTCTTTAAATAACTAACAATGTAAATAATTACGAACGTTAGAAGTAATTTAATTAAATAATTATAATATAATAATTAACAACTAATATATAAAAATCTATTTACTCAAATAAAATAATATGTACTCACAGATTCAATAAACTAACAAATATTAAATTTATTAATAAAAAATAATTATTATTTTGATAAGGCCCTCAACATTGCAGAGGATGCTAGGGAAGGAAAAAGGGGTAGGGAGGGTGCCTCCTGCCTTCGTTGGCATCCCATCGTTTCAATGACAAGAAGCCAACGGTGGGAGGATGATGCTCCCCTTGCCTTTGTTTGTGTTAAAAAAATAAATAGAAGAAGGAGGAAGAAAAAGGAAGAGGAAGGAAGGAGTAAGAAATATTTCATTTTTTTGTGTATAAAACCATGATAGTCCTTGCAAGTCGCCAGCTTCCCTAATGATTAGGGGGATACTTGTGTATCGGATTGCATCCCAGGCGAAATCGGGTTTCTAGTACGATACACTCTTCAAGAATCGAGACGTTGAGACATTCTAAACAGCGGGACGACCGACCATGAACTTGAAGAGCTTCGAGTTTGCGCTCGAAGAAGACCAAAGATTGTTTCTCTTTGCATTCAAAATCTCGTATTTGACGCCCTGGAGTACAGCAGTCGAAGCTTGATCCTCAAAGACAGCTAACAGTTGAGCTCCGACGTGTGTTTAGCTACTGAATATTGGTATGACTTCATGAGCGTATTTTTTTGTTAGGCCCCATGTCACATCAATGTAGATGCCGGTCTAAAAACGTATTGAATTGTTACAATGGGGCCCAACCTGAGTTCCGGCCTGGGCTTACAACTTCTGTCTGATTCGAGGAGCAAAGTCCTGTTGATTTCTTACTTTTTCATGTCTACAATCTGGTTCATCAGATTAAAGTTTGTATTTTACTGGGTGTCATTCCGGTTATAGTTATGCTACAATGTGGAAAAGTTGAAGCGGTAAAATAGAAATTGATATTCCTTATTTCGTTCCCATCTGTCTCAAGTCATGTACTGATGGAGATTGAGTATGAGAGATGCTCAACCCCGTTGTTTAGGGAACATATGCCACCTCTATGAACTCTTCTCCTGTTGATTTCTGTTATGCTCGGAACAATGAGACTGTGAAAACTCTTTCCGGCTTGTTGGTTTGTGGGCAGCTTGGATGGCTGGGACCATGTTCAAATCATCAAATGTTACAAGTATTATTCACTTTTTGTTTTTTCTCTTGCTTCCCAATTCATAGAATGTCCCTTCAACAAGCTTATGTCACCATTACGTTATCTTGCAGGTTAAAGGTTGCTCTACAGGATATGGGCATTGAGTCACTCTTTCCAGTGCAAATGGCAGTATGGCAAGAGACAGTTGAACCTGGTGCTTTCAACGGAGACCTCTGTATAAACTTGTCCATTGGAAGTGGGAAGACTCTTGCATATGCCCTGCCTATTGTTCAAACGCTTTCAACCCTTGCCCAGCGATGCTTGTGTGCTCTAGTGATGATGCCCACTCGTGATCTAGCTGGGCAGGTTCTACTTAATAACTTGAATATTGATTTCAATCTATGATCTTGGAATCCCAAGCTTGACAATCTCCTTGGAGTGATTCTATAGTTAAAATTTTGTCAAACCTTATAAGCCAGTGTGCGTAGTCAGCCATATGAGTGTGCTACTATAGGAAGATACTTGTGTTAACAAAGCAGTTGAATAATTGTTACTTGCTGATTCTTGAAGCATAGACGGTAAAGACTTCTGATTAATAGATTTGCTTTTGCGTGTTACTTAGGCTAAGCAGGTTTTTGATTCTATTGCACCAACCTGTGGTCTGCATGTTGGCCTAGCCATTGGTCAATCTTCAATTTCAGTTGAAATATCGGAGCACATCAAAAGACCCAAGTTTGAACTAAGTAGTTTGTATGACACACATGATGTTCATGAAGAGTTAAAAAGTTCTGTAGATATACTTGCAGCAACACCTTAAAGGTTGATGGATCATATTAACACTGCAGAGGGTTTTATTTTTCAACATCTTTGCTATATTCTAAGTATAAGCCTGTATTTGGCTTTCTAGTCAGCCTTATTACTCCATTGCACCTTTGGGAGTTCATGGCATCGCTTAGGGTCTGCCGGTGTTATTTCCGCTGTTACACTTTTGTGGAGAGCACAAGATCAATTAGGATTGACCAACTACGCTGCTTGCATTGTATAATTCTCAGGTTGTCAATGAAACCGACAGGTTTCTTCGAGAGGCATATCAGTCCTGGTTGCTTACAGTTCTGCAACTGTGTCACTCAAATCAGCACGGATTGCTAGCATATAGTGGAAGTTTATCTTTCTATAGTAGTATATATATGATTTAAAATTGATATAGAATGCTGCATTTGGTAAAGTAATGATTTCTTTTGTTAAGTTGAGTCCAAGGCCCATCCAAAAATGACTAGCCAACTTAGGAAACCTCTTTCCTCGCTAATAAACTCAAGATCTTTGTACTCACTAATCCATGTGGGACTATTCCTTAACACTCCCCCTCATGTGTAGGCCCTCTTTTGTGACCCTACAAGTGGATAATTTAGGTGTAGGCCTTCTTTTGTAGCTCTACAAGTAGATAATTTTAGGTGTAGACCCTCTTTTGTGGCTCTACAAATAGATAGTTTAGGTGTAGGCCCTCTTTTTTGGCTCTACAAGTGGATAATTTAGGTGTAGGCCCACATATGAGTACTTGCTCTTATACCACGTTAAGTTGGGTATAGGTACATCCCAAAATGACTAGCCAACTTATGAAACCTCTTTCTCAGCTAATAAACTCAAGATCTTTGTACTCACTAATCCATGTAGGACTATTCCTTAACATCTTTAATAAAAATAATGGTGCTGGATTTTATTGAAAGAAAGGAGAAATGTACGGCCTGCAGGCTATATATATGTGATACTCTTCCTATGCCCAGGTTAAGCATTTCACTTATTGGAAAAAGCCGGTGGTAATGATGGTAATATTTACTCACCACCTGCTGATTCAGTCAAATTGCTTCATCCCTTTTATTTATCGGGTAATTTTCAAGCCATATGATGCCTATTAAGTTAGCAATTCTCTGAAGCTGATGATTTTGTTGCATTTTTAACGGCTTTAGAAGGATGAAGGGAATCTGTTGAATTAAGACGGGTAGGACTATTTTCAAGTCTAATAGCACAGGCAAAAGGAATGATAAAGGTAGTAAAGCAAGAAAACAGATAAAGGGTCAGAGCTGTATGTCCTGAAGGCTGCAGTGCAATTTTCAGATCTGCAGGTAACACTAGTGGTGAGTTTACCATTTTGGCATTTCAATTGTTATCTATTGGTTCACCTTTGAACCAGTGTAGTTCTCTTGGTATTTAAGTTGTATGCATATCTGTAGGGGTAGCTTGCATTTGATTTTTTTAACCTTGTTCTTGAAGGGTATGGTTATTATTTTTTTCCTGTTGCAAGAAAGTGCAAAAATTTGTTTTCCTTATACATGATAAAGTCTAAATTATTTTTCTTCAATCAATCAAGAAAAGTTTTAATATCTTTATAATCTCATTAATTCTTTGATAATTATGAGAATAATCATTAAGACTCTTCCTTGTACAAAATAGATATGGGAACTTTTCTGTCTTATTTCTTCCATAGTCATTCTAAGCAGCAGTCATTCACCCATGGGCTTTTGCTGCCAATGTAATACTGAAGAGGTTGCTATCTAAGAAAAGAAAAAAATTACAAGCTGCTCATTAATCTAAATTTTGACTGTATGAATAAGTGTACTACTTGCTGCAGTCAGAAATAGGATAGTGCATGAAACAACTTTGAGATTTTGATGGATCACTGTCTTGATAATATATTGGGTGAGCTTTTTATGCTGGGAACTGTGTCCTATTTCTTTGCATTGGACTTTTTTGGGTAATGAAGGTTCACAAATTGGATGACAGGATTAAGTTGTTGAAAATGTGGATGCGAATTTATCAACCAAGACTCCAAAAATGTTAAATGTAAACAAGTAGGGGTGGCAAAAATTGATCCAACCTGAGTCCCCAAACAAATTTGTTTGACTTGAACTCAAAACATGCAATAATTGGGATAGGTATGGGTTAGGGTGGTGATTTGATTAATAAACGGGTTAGGTTAGGGTTGAATACCCAGACCCAAACAACCAGGAACCAACCCTAACCATGTCTGAGGTACATGGCCCCATGTCAAAATTAAAAAAAAATGAAAGTAATAAAGTAGTGAAGATGAAACCTAGCTACTTTAACAGTTACAAAAATATACTCATATTTGTAATAATTTTTTCTGTTTTCTATAGTTTTACCTTCTAGGCAGGTCAATAAGAGTCTGCCCCATTTGGACTTGGGTATACTTTTGACCCATTAAAAGGGTAGGAATTTGGTCAATCCAATTAAGGACGTGTTGATGTCAACCCAACCTGTCCCTGACCCATTTCCATCCTAAGAGCAAGTCAAGAATTCTTAGGGTGAAAAGTTCAAAGCTTGGAGCTTTTGTTTGATATCCGTGTTATGTAAATCATCTTTAATTGAACTTGGGATCTGGAAATTTATGGTGTGATTTTTCTTATGAACCTTTGAAGATGGACATCTGGGTTTGCCTATTGGGGGCCTACATGAGGAGTATCAAAGTCTCAAACATCTTTATCGGATTATTTGAAAGAAATTTCTTTTGAAATATAGTTTTCATGATGCCTATCTTCAGTTAGTGGCTGAGAGCATTTCCCTTCTTTGCAAGGCAGTTTTTGCTGCCAAACAATGGCTGTTTCTTGGTTGAACGAAATTCTAGTCGTTGCTGATGGATACATGTTAACAGGAATTGGAGGATGATAGAGAGAAGGTTCTTTCATAAGAGTGCAGTTTTTGGCTTTTATATATTATTAATTGAGCAAAAGTGGCACAGATCAATCCCAGGCTAAACATATCCTAATCCTACAAGTAGCATTCCCTTCATGTTTGAAAATGGAAGACTTTTTGCTAAAGCATTTGGTGGTGAGAGTCCGCCACCAGTTAAAACAAGGTTGAATGGATCTCTATTGTTGGCAGAACCAAGGGAATTGTTTGTCAAAAGTATTGCTCATCTATTTCAAAAAGAAAAATATTGTTCATCCACATACAATGTGTAGTCAACCTATTTTCACTGCTTTTTTTATTGTGAACTTTTATGCCAAACTAGCAGATGCTAGATGTGCCTATTGCCTGTATTACTGGACTGGGGGTGGTAATAGTAATAGGTCTACTTGGGTTTTTGATAACCTGAACCCTACTCCAAATCCAGTCTCTAAAACTCAAAACCAAAAAAAACCTAAATACACCGTTCCCCATCCCCACAATCCCAACCCTTAACCCGATCCCTGTCCTTCCCCATCTTCATATCCCCAACCCATCCCTGTTTTGGTCAATGGCTCAATCTACCATTCATCTAATATTATAAAAATTCTAAAAAATAATCTATATATAAAAACTTATTATATTGTATAATAAAGAAGTTCTCTCTCTTATTTTTAAACACATAATTACAATTAAAAAAATAGTATATAAGTTAATTGGGTCTGGTTAGGGTGAGGGACAAAACGGGTTTGGGTTGGATTTGGTAGAACCTGTCCCCCGCCCTGAACCCGTGTGAATCCTGTCCCTGACCCATGGGGTGAAACTTAAAACCTGTCTGCAAGGTTACGGGTTGAATTTCCAGTGAAACCGGACCCGGTGCTCCACTATGCTGGACATCTAAGGAGTGGAAATGTTTTTGACAAGGCTTTCTTGTTTTTTATATTCATTAAATACCCTTCTTTTCCAACTTTTTGCTTCTGTTTGTTTTATTACTTAATTTGTGGAATGAGGATGTAAGAAGATCAAACCTTACAGTCCCCTGTTCCTAGATGATCATTCCTAATCTTTTCAGTTAGTTACGCTGTGATTCCTCTGAGCAAGAATGAAAGTGGTCATGAAGACAAACTAAATTGTGTACAGCCTTTGAATTATGCAGTTATATATTTATGTTTCGTCTTGTTCACTCATTGGAATTTCTGCTGCGGAGATACTTCTGCAGGTGGATATTGATTCTTGGTTCATTTTACTCCCATGGCATGCAGGTGGGAAAAGGAGTTCTTAATATAGCATTCAAGTGAGTGCATTTGGTCATGGAACTGTACCCGAGTGACCTAGAACACATCTTCAATTGGTGGAGTAAGATGGTGTTTGAAGCCAGATCACACTATAAGCAACTCGACAGACAAGGAAGCACAACCATGGCTTTTTTCGGATGTCTAATGTAAAGGTGAACATGTGCCAGTAAGTGGCAAAATAGAGATCACATTACAACCGATTATGGAGTTCTACATGCGAAAAACAGGGTAAAAGAAGGAAAAGCAGAAAAAAGGGTGATCCTGATATGCACTCTCTGAGCTGTTCAATTCTCATGGATCAAGTCCAAGAGGAAGAAAAGGAACAACAACCCTGTTCAGCGAGTGAACACTGTTGGAGTGACGAGAAGACTACTGTAAAAATATTACAGAGCCTGCTACTGTCACTGAGTCATAAGATCAAAACTTCACTATTGCTGAACAGAACTCCATTTTTTGCCAAAGATAGGGAACGATCCCTCCACCTCTTTCCTGCGGTAGGAAGCAGCAAAGGCAGAGCTTTTTGAGGAAGCCACAAGTTCAGAGACTTCCATTCTATCTTCCTCTACTATGGTTTCTAGGATTTTTGACACCCTGCGTCTCATAACACTGACAACCTGTGGAGGAGCAACCTCAGAAACAAATCGGGAAAGGAAAGAAGCAGCCATTTCTCTTATCTCCAAAAGACTGAAAAGTAGTAGAAGAAGAAGAGTGACAGAGGTGAGAGCTGCAGGAAAGGATTGGCTTATGAGGAAAACCAATTGATGAGGGGAGAAATTTATAGGCGTCCCATTTCTTTGTTGGTGTCTGTTGTCTCCATCAGTTGTTTAAAAACGTCCAACTGCAGAACCGCCTCACGCTTTTCATATTAAATGCTTGGATTGGGACACAACGATGCACGATTCATGGCAAGGGAGAGAAGAAGTGGACACGCGGCTCTTTGGCGAATGGATAATCTTCTGGGTTTCGGTTTCTGGAGTCTCTGGTGATTGACTGGTTGCCCGTTTTTTCCAGAAAAAAAGTGACTAAAAAGATGGAGATAAAATGAAGATGGAGCCTCGAAGAGACTCGTCATGGAAGTCGTCACAAAAACTTTAATCTTTCAATGGAAAATGGAAACACCTGAGCTAGAATTAAATTTCGCAGTCGATCCTTCTCTTTAATTAATGCTGAAGCCGCCCATGGCCGCCATTGCGACTTGCAGAAGGCAAAGGACAATTGATACTTTTTGGAGCCGGATAGCTTCGTGCTCTGTAGAAAGCTCCTTTCTGTATACTTTCTGCATGAGAATGGCCCGCCAAGTCGACTTTTTCAAATCAAATTGCATGTTACGGTTCAGCTCCAATCCTCCACTTTAATCTTATCAATTCCTCACCCATGGAAAAGAAAAGAAAATTAATAAAAAAGAGATTTTGATCATTATCATGGTATAAACAGTGTAGTTTTTATCTCAAGTGCCCTTTGATGGAGGGAAGGAATAAAGTGCACATTTATCCTCATGTGGGAGCATGTGATTGACTTGTTATGTGGTCATCCTCTCGGTAGGTGTGACTTTGTTCGCGTGAACCTAAGGGTGCTGAAGATCCGACAGAAAATGGATAAAGATGAAGAAGATGTGATCCTCTGGTTCCGATGATAAAGATGAAGCTCCCACATGCAGTCTCCAGAGTTCGTCTCTCACAGTGAGACAGAAAAATAATGGTTTTCTCTGATTCAAAAGTCGGCAACCAGATGTTTCCTCCATTGGCCAAATGTAGTCTCATTCATCACGTTCGTCTCCTCTCATCCAACCCAGTATTGATGCAACGGAAAAAGTCCAAATCTTAGCTTTTGTAAAGGGAGTCATCACAGAATTCATTGCGGGTTCTTCTGTAAATTACAGCTGCACATTCCGATTCGATTCAGATGTGCATTTTGAAGCTTTCCGACGTTGGAAGGAAATTTTTGAACGGTATAAAATTAGAAGATGATGCTGAATGTGAGATAAATATTAGAGATAAATATAAGAACCGATAGAATTTGAGGTCGTCTCACTTTGAATCATTGAAAACTCTGATGTAATCTTATAAATATTGAATAGCTGGAGCTCCCTCATGCCCGTCGCAGCAGTGTCGATTTTCGTAGTTATCACTTTTACGGGTCGAACTCATTCGTCTGTATGATATCACGCTTAGTTCATCGATCGTCTATAATTTTCCGACACACTGTATACTTTCGGTTAGATTTATGGCACCCTGTCCTTCATATCTTTTCAAATGGATTTATCTCTGAAAATATAAGATAAGTTTATCATCACACCTCTGCTGTCTCTTTCCTCTTTCCTGGTCTAAAGGTAAGCTCTGTCCCAGCTTTGCACTTTTAGAATTCTGATGATGCACTTTTGCACTCAATTCTTTACCATCAAGCCACCACCTTTCCACAGGGGCCATGACAACACTTTCCGAACCAGCTTCTGGTTCACTGAACCTACAGCAAAAAACGTAGGTGAGGGACCGTGACCGTGAATCTTTTCTCTGTTTCAACAGATCATCTGGTAAGACTTAAGTACTGAGAAGAACAAAGACCCGGATTTCTGCTGGATTGTAGCTAAACCCAGAAACAAGACTCACATGAAGAATTCTATGTGATCAAGCGTCGTATGTATGTAGATATCTTGTCCATTACGGCATTAAACCTGGTCTAGTTGTGTTCCCTTGGGATCGGGAGATCCCCTCCATTGAAGGACCCGCCAATGGTGATCTTGTAAATGAGTGCATAATCGTCGTCATTTCAGCACTTGAGTCTTCTTCTATATATATACCACCCATGACGAGAACAAGCCATTCGAGAGCTTTTTGAGTTTTTAAGCCAGTACTGCCGACAATGGAAAAAATTCAGTTGGCTCATGAGGCGCCGCCGCCACCATCACCGGCGGTTCTTCCGTCGCCGAAGCTTCCTTTCTCTGCAGTGGCTCCGCCCCCTGTCGTCAGCATTTCGAGACGACGTGTTGCGATAACACTTGACACCATTTTTGAAGAAGATTGCATGGAGTTAACGGAGAATCAGTCTTGCTCCTCATTTTCGTCTTCCTCTTCCTCTTCCTCTTCTTCATGCTTCTTCCATGCGCAGAAGCAGAAAGCTTTTGCTAGATATGGCCACGACTGCAAGTGCGCTTAGTCAAGCATATAGTAAAGGAGCAGTATAGGTAATCCATGAAACTGTTTTTCGGTGATCATGGCTTACGGTGACTGCGGAGTAAGTGTTTGGTGTATTCAAGTTTGATCAGGTAGTGTAATGTCTATTCTTGTAATCTAAGCTGAGCTGAGGTTCTGCTGGTGTCTACTTGTATTCTTGCTACGTATCTTCCTTCCCCTTTCTGAATCTTGCAAAATGTCAAGCTTTTGATCATCTTAGAAAAAGCTGAACTACCCAGGTTTTGCGACAGGCTCAGAAAGAAATTTTAATTAAGATTCAGAAGTAATCAATTAATTAATTGATCCTCCCACAGAACTTTTTGTTACAGTGAAAGTGTGAACAACTCTGCAGCTTTTACCGTAAAGAAGCAAACAAGGAGTTGAAGTGACCCATTTTCAGAAACTCAGCAGGGTTTCACCATTAACGTTAATCAGAAAAGACGATAGGGAGTCAAGGTGGTAGATTGAATGTTCAGAATGTGGCGAATGTAGAGCATTTCTGCAAAAGATAGTGCATACACAGTTTAGTTGGTTCAGCATATCATGAAGGCTTAAATTATAGTCTTTTTAATTTCTTCAATCAGTCAGCAGATTAGTTAATTAGTAGATTTCTATCAACAAAAAAGGCCTTCTTTTACTCTTTTTTGTTTATAAATTACCTCCATCGTTCTCGACGGATTCATTTCCCTCACTTTTTGAGATACAAACCAAGGGGCAACTACGCGACAGTAATGATATTTTCGTCTCGCTCCGGAACTTACAGTCATGCTTCGCGCCAATTGTTTGCAGAGAAGCCAGAGAAGCGACGCTCTACTGTTTAGCGCTTCTCTTCCCTCTTACGACCCAGAGAACTTCTTTTCGATTCCCCTGTTGTCATAAAATAGGAAAATTTTCTCCAACAATTATTCCGAAACTTCCCCATGTAATATTGGAAGAGAGGTTCATCTCAATCTTGCAAACATGTAGCAGTCTTAGACATCTCCAACAGACCCATGGTCAGGTTGTTGTCCACGGCCTGGATGAAAGCCGGTACCTTGCGCCTAAAATTGTTGCTGCCGCGGCACGGTCAACGAGCATGGCGTATGCCCGCCATTTCGTTGATCGAATTACCGAACCAAATGTCTTCCTCTGGAACGCAATGTTAAAAGGATATGCTGAAAACGAGTTTTACAGAGAGACGTTCATTATGTTTTCTCTTATGAAGCAGCGTGGCGTGGAAGTGAACGAATTTACCTTCCCGTTTGTGCTCAAGTCTTGTGCTAAATTGTCTGCAATAACGGAAGGCAAAGAGGTGCATGGGTTTGTAGCTAAAAGCGGATTTCAGGAAAACGAGTTCGTCGGTACCACTCTGATCGAAATGTACTCGGCGGGGGGTGATATGGAATCTGCATATGATGTGTTCTGCGAAATGCCTACAAGGAACGTTGTAGTGTGGACTGCGATGGTCGCGGGCTATATTTTGTCAGGTGATGTCCAGTCTGCTCGTCGTGTTTTCGACCGAGCACCTGAGCGGGATGTTATCTTGTTCGATACCATGGTTTCCGGACATGTGGGTGTGGGTGAAACTGCGTCGGCGAGGCAGCTCTTTGATCAGATGCCAACCCGGGACATTATGTCCTGGAACACTATGTTGACTGCTTATGCAAACAGTGGGGAATTTGTCGCAAGCGAGAGGTTGTTTGAAGAAATGCCCCAAAGAAACATATTCACATGGAATGGATTGATTGGAGGATATGCTAGACACCGGAGGTTCTTTGAGGTTTTGACCGTGTTTAAGAGGATGCTTAAGGAGTCTGAAGTGAAACCTAATGACACAACACTTGTGACTGTCTTGTCTTCCTGTGCTAGATTAGGAGCTCTTGACTTGGGCATTTGGGTTCAAGTCTATGCTGACAGTAATGGATTCAAGAACAATGTTTACATAAATAACGGCCTGATAGACATGTATGCCAAGTGTGGAAGTATTGAGAATGCAATCACCGTGTTTCACAACATGAACTGCAGGGATTTGATCACTTGGAATGCAATTATCAATGGCTTAGCTACGCATGGGTATGGAACTGAAGCCCTGGACATCTTCAACCAGATGAGAAGCAGCGGAGAAAGACCTGATGAGATTACATTTGTTGGTGTTTTGTGTGCTTGCACGCATGCAGGTTTAGTTAAAGATGGTTTCACTTATTTTTGGTTGATGTCAGATCAGTACATGATTGCCCCTCAGATTGAACACTATGGGTGTATGGTAGATCTTCTAGGTAAAGCTGGCTTGCTATCTGAAGCTATGGCTTTTATCAAGAAGATGCCCATGGAGCCGGATTCTGTTATTTGGAGTGCTTTACTCGGAGCTTCTCGAATTCGCAAAAATGTTGGTTTGGCTGAGTTTGCTTTGAAACAGTTGATCCAGCTCGAGCCTGAGAATATAGGAAACCATGTGGTCCTTTCAAACATGTATGGAGCTTTAGGGAGGTGGGAAGATAAGGCAAGATTAAAATTGGTGATGAGGAAAGTAGGTGTCAGAAAATTACCTGGATGTAGTTTGATAGAGGTAAATTATGCAGTTACGGAGTTCTATTCCTTGGACATGAGACATCATAAGTCACAGGAGATTTATGGTGCTTTGATAGGACTGACAGCACTCTTGAAGTCAGTAGGGTGTGAACCAGAGCTTGAAACTGCTTGCTGATGCAGGCTGACAAAAAAAAAAAAAAAAAACCACGAGCTGAAGTGGTTTAGGTCCTAAAGAAACTCAGAGAACTGGATTAAGAATCTTCTTGGCAAATATTCCAGAGCTTGGACAATTTGTAATGCTTGCGGATGAACAGGCAGGGAAGCTCCATTATACTGTTAGGAAGCACCTCAGGCGGCCAATAGATAAGCAGGCAGAAAAGCTTTAATTATACTGTTCAGAAAGAGCCCCAGACGGCCAAGAGAATTTGAAGAAGAAACAATTATTGAATATTCCAGGTAGATATACCAGACTATTGAGTCCTACATTCACAGTGAACGAGCTTCATAGTAGGAGGAAAATGATGATCCGAAAAAAGAAAAACATGCCTAAGAAAATATCTTTCATTGATCTAATTTATCTGAATTTCCATCATACAACAGAGAATGTTTACAAAAAAGAGATTTCCAACTCAATCAGTACCACTAGTTTCCGCAGCATGGTTGACTAACACACCAATTCATTTGGCTTCACAGAAAATAATTCTCCTACTTCAACCCCATCTTCGTCTTCATCAAAATCTGAACTGTCATTTCCGTCAAGACTATTTGAGTTATGCTCACTTACCTCTTGATTCCCACCATCTTTGACGGACACAAAATTTCCGTCTTCATCTTCATCTTCATCTTCTTCATCATCATCGTCTAATAGTTCTGAGACCTGACTTTTTTTTCCTTCGGTAAAATGAGAAGCAATATTACCCACAAGCCGATTAGCTTCCTCTCGTTCTTCTGCAGTCTTAGCCAACGAGAGAAGAATGTTTTTAGCTTTCTGGTCAGGCTCAAGGCCACTAGACTCCATTTCTTTGTACCATATGGCAGCACTCCCAAAATCTGTATTTTTACCATGGGCATCCATGATAGTAGTGAAAATGGTCTGATTGACTTCTAATTCTTGCAGTCTCATATCCTCATATATTTTCATCATTTTCTCAAGATCATTTACTTTTGCATATCCTTTAAGTAGTGTTCCATATGTCACAACATTAGGTTCAAATCCATCTTGTTTCAGTCTTTTAAAGAACTTTTCAGCTCCCTCCATGTCAGATGCATTGATGTAAGCAGATAGCAATGTAGTATAAGAACAGAGGTCAGGGGTGCACCTGCCAAAAGAAAAAAAGAGAGGATTAAATCGCTATGACGGTCTTACCAAATAGTTGGTTATCAACACTAGAAAGCTCCCTACTTGTCTCGTCTCATGCTCTTGAACACTTTTTTAGCCTCTTCCACCATCCCAGATATGGCAAATGCATCAAGCAAAATGTTATAAGCTTTGCGTGTTGGTCTGAAGGAAAATAAACAAACACCATTAGCAAAAAACAATTCTTGACAAGACCAAAATGAATACACTCAAGATTACCCATTAGGACTTTTTTTTTTGGAAGGCGATTGTCATTAAAACAAACAAAAACAGCTAAAAGCTGGCCAAACAACAAAGTAAACTCAGTCATTTCTTCTTGTAGAAAAAGATCAACGTGAATTCAACACAATTATGAAACATTTATTGCTTCAAATAATCTTTTTTTAAAGTGCTCAAGTAACAAGAATTTGACTTCTACGTTGATCATCTATAAGATCTTGATGAAACCTTACCAAACACACTTGGGTACGTTAAAGGACAAATTAGTGAAAGCAAATGAAATACAAATGCTACTAAAGCTTGGTATTAATCATGCCCTTAACCATTCATTTGTGTCTTAATTAGTGAAAGCAAATGAAATACAAATGCTACTAAAGCTTGGTATTTATCATGCCCTCAACCATTCATTTGTGTCTAACCTGGGATACAGAGTCCAATTGAAAGTTGCCCAAAACATTTCATTGACTGCAACTGAGTATTAGAAAAGCACAATAGTGATCTGAATATCTTTGATCACACTGATCTGCCTTAAGGTGTAAGGTAGCTATGCATTAAATTACAATAACATGAAGAGTTCCAACGGGAGAAGAGTTATACACAAGATATTATACATACAATGCAGAAATATCCTAATATAGTGGGAGGACTCGCCTCTGTGTATTTTGCTGAGGTGTGTTATGATGAATGACATTTTTGATTCAGACCTAAAGACAAGGTACAAGAACAAAATACTTCTAGTTGACCCTGACTTCAACCTACTTTGCCGTGTGCTCAAGCAGCCTACCAGACATAGCTTGATCCCAGGTCACCTGGTCCCAGCATTATTATAGGATGTAACTAAATGAATTAAAGAAAATTTTGTTGGGTGATGTTGTTGTTTTATTCAAGAGAAATTTTCATTCTGGCCTATCCATGCCTATCCATGCCTATCCATAATAGGGCACTTTGATAGATAAGCCATCCAGGCATGTATAGTAAGACATAGCAGTATAACAAATCCAGGAAAGTTCACCTGACATCAGCATCTAACATCTCCTCAAAAACTGCAAGTGCTTCTTCTTGTCTTCTTGCCTTACCGTAAGAACTAATAAGCAACGCATAGCTCACAACATCTGGTCTAACACCAGCTCTTTGCATCTAAAATAAGGAGTTCTGCTTCAGCATTTCAACAAAATCGTTCATAAATCGTAAAAAGACACTCAAGAGCAGGAAATGGGTCCAACATGTTACATTCTGCTCCTTTTTAAGATCAACATGCAGAAAAAAAAAAATTGGAAACAAGCAAAACGAAGGTATCTGAACTTTGCCATAAAACACCTTACCTGATCATAGATTTTGGAGACCTCCTTGTAGTTCGTTTCAAAAGACATTAGGCTATTATAAGTAACAGTGGACTGGGGTATTCCTCGCTCAGACATTCTTGTAAATAGCGTTCGAGCTTGCTCATAACTTCCAGCTTTCTTATACATGTAAATCAACATATGGAACATCTTTTGGTCTGGCTTGAATGGTGAACTCTCATCATTCAAAAGGGTCTCAAACACCGCTTCAGCTTCTTTATATTTGTCAGCCTGTAGTAGCCCCATCACTTCATTAAATCAGTAACAAGAACAAGAAAAATCCACCGCTGAAAATGGTAAATTAATGTATATACACCATAAGGTAAGCATTTGATGAACTGCATGGACAGGGTCAGCTAAGACATCCAGATACAAGATCCAGAAAATCAGAAAATGCAAAAAATAGATAATTATGGAAATGGAATATTGTGGATATGCAGAGTAATGTTAAGAAAGAAATTACATAACAGAACTTGTAGAAATGTTTCACAAGTAGAAGATTGAACAATAACTTAATATACTAACACAAACATAACCACAGTGAAAAAAAATTTACAAAGTACGATAAACAAAATTTGGTATCACTATATGCATATAAGATAACGAAAGATCTCATGGTAGTGAAAATTGACTGAATACGAGATTTATTAAGAAATATTTCTATGCTTACAAATCTAGAAAGAACAACGATATTTAATTATTCCATAATGGAACTAAAGTATGTAGGGGTGAACATATTAAAACAAGTTATATATGATACAAGACAGTAATATTACCAACCAATCCACATTAATAGTCATGCCCAATAGACAGTTACAGCATAAATAAGTCAAATTAATTGGCTTTGCAAATATTTAACATAGTAATATATTCTTGGCAATTTAATGTCTTAAAAATGTTGTCCTAGCTTGTAAGATGGCACTTTAGAGGATCCTTGAAAAGTGGTTCAAGTGTTGAGTGTGCAGCCCCAGTTTGTTCAAAAGTAGAAATCATGACAGTGGACCAGTCCATCATTACATAATGATGCTTATCAGTCATTCCATGTAGAATTGGAAGCAAGCTCATGGAAACATATGGAAACCCAAGGAAACGAATTCATTCACTGTAAATAGGATGCAATTAGCTAGACTACAGAAACATATGGATACGAATGAAAACAGAAACTGCATCTAGAATTCACTTGTCTAACCTTCCAACCACTAGACCTAATCATCTTCAACGAAAAAAGTTACAATTCTCTTATTCTATCGATTTTGGATTGGAAATCAGAGATTCACAGTAAGATAGACTGTTGGCATATGGCCTGTCAGCAAATAGTTAACCAAATTTACAGCTTATATATCAAGGTCAACACTGAACCCAATGAACAACTTCCCATGCAAGAGAAATCAGAGATTCACAGTAAGATAGATTGTTGGCATATGGCCTGTCAGCAAATAGTTAACCAAATTTACAGCTTATATATCAAGGTCAACACTGAACCCAATGAACAACTTCCCATGCAAGAGTAGCATAACATACACAAGCAAGAAATGAAATCATTCACTTGCAAAATTAGCATAAGAGTTAGAAAAAATTTATGTTAAGTTGGGTCCAAGGCCCATTCCAAAATGATTAGCCAACTTAGGAAACCTCTTTTCTAACTAATAAACTCAAGATCTTTGTAATCCATGTGGGACTATTCCATAACAAGAAAGAATAAGAAACTTAACAGTAGAAGAAGTCAAATAATTGGTAATGCAATCCTTTTTGTAATCTTTCACCCCTGCAAGCCTCTTTTCAGTAAAATCCTACTTCTCATTGTTATTAGAAAAAAAAAACAGTAATAGGCAATGCATTAAGGTAAGAGAATAGATCCTGATGTTCTCTATACTTTTTTTTTGAAAAGGGAAATTACAAAATTTGAGGGAGCAGGTCCCTTACAACCAGCGATTGTAGGGTAGTTTCCTGCTTGGCAAGTACATCTGCTACCGAATTTGCGGATCTCGGAATGTGAGACCATATACAAGATACAATTGAGGTAATTTCTAAAATCTCCTGAAAGGAATCCTAATGCCGCCACAGGCGAGGGGATGCTGATGTTCTCTATACTTCTTAACAATAATGTTGTTGCATACCCTGGTTTGGACTTTTGCATCTAACTCGTGCCATTTCAATAACGGAACAAAACTTTACATCTAACTCATGTCACTTTAGAGGGGTTTTAGAATTTACAACTGGGATGAGACTGACATACCTCAACAAAAATCTTGAGTACAATTTGATAAGTTATAGGTGACGGTTCAGGTCCTGATGATTGCATCCTTCTAAATATTGCTTCAGCCTTGTTATACTGTCTTGCTTTACCATATGCTTCCATCAGAGCAGTATGAGATATGACACTTGGTGGGAACCCATTTTTATTCATATATCTCAATATCCGTTCAGCTTTGTTGAAATCTCCTAGTTTACCATAAGCTGTAATTAGCATAAGAAAGTCCATCTCTTTGAAATCCCACCAGTGCTGACACCTAAGCCATTCAAGGATCTAAAAGAAAACGATTAGATAAGTCCTAGTGAATCAAAATGACATGTGATTACTTGTTTCTGCTGAATGTACCTCACTGACAAGGTTCCACTTCTTTAATTGCTTAAATCTCACAAGGGTACCCAGAACCAGATCCCTTGGGAGTGCCTGGCCTTTGGCCCTTTGATTTCTTAGGATTGAGACTGCTGAGCCTGCTTCATCAATTTCATTCATCAACTTCCTCCATCGTTTCTGCTCTGCTTCATCGGCTGCATCTTTAAACACTTCAACTTTCTTCTTCTTCTGCATAAACTTCCTAGGTGCCAACATTCCAAGAGCAACTACTTCTGTTCTTTGCTTGAGTTTAATATTTGGAATAGATGGGCTCCCAAGTACCTTCATTTTGCTGAAACCAAGAGATTTGATTTAAAAAATTAGCATGATGGAGTAGAATAGCAACATAGTATTTGCAAAATGCTTTAGCTCAATTCAGAAAACTGAACAACTCCAGCATTACATTCATCAATAACTTCAAGCGGTTAACATTTACTAATACGCTGCCCATGTGGGGAAACAGATGACAAAAGAAGTTAGTGACTCTTCTTTGGCTCATAATATCTAATTTTTTTTTTGAAAGAGTTATGTCTTGATTAAAATGAAGAATTAACTCCTATGACACCGTTGGCCACTTCAGAAAATGTTAAAGATTGATCAAGAAGGAAGTATTGGATAATTAACTTTAGTCTCCGGAACTTGTTAGAATCCATTATCCTTCTGTATCCATGTCAGTGAAGAACCCCACAAGCATACATTACACCATAAAACACGTTGTAATACGACGTACCAGCAAATTTCCCCTGAATTTCTCTTTTCCTCCGGACAACTTAAAAAGAAATAAACCGGTAGGAAATGTCGAAAGCCCAGAAAAAAGAAGCAACAGAGTAAAACAGCACAAGTACTCTTATTTCGTTTTACCCGAGAGAGGCTCTTATATAGAGGAGATACATGGCTTAAATTCTTTAACACTTCAAAGCAAACACAATCGTTCACTTACCCCATTTTCAATCCCAAAGTTAATGAATTGCATAAACAAGATGCATATACGAACAAATGAATTTCAGGAAAAGAGCGATAAGAGTCAGTAAAAGCTTCGCCATGTATCGAATTCGAAATAGATAATATCAGCATAAAAAAAATCTGCAGAAGAAGGAGAAAAGAAAAAAAAAAAAAAAGTAAAAGTAAGAAAAACCTGATATTCGAAGAAAATGAGAAAAGAGAATAAGATTGAAGTGCCTCCATTTCTGTCAATCAGCAAGTAAACCCTAAACCCTATGAAGCTATCAAGCTACCGATGTGTTTCCTCCATTTTTTGTCAATCAGCATAAAAAAAAAAGGCTCTAAAAAACATCAAACTGAAAACATACCACAAAAATCACAAAAAGATGAAACTCTTATCTATTTAAGCCGTTGATCGTTCGAATACAAAATAGTTTAAAATATTTATTTTTCCTTAAATAACCCTCATAAATTTAAAAATGTACATCACTGTACCATTAAATCTATGTCATTACTATATTTACATAAGGGTATTATGGGTATTGAGCGGGTTTGCACTCGTCGGGTTCGAGAAAACCCATCTCTGACCCAACGGCGTATTTTCCCGCCCCATCCCCGGGTTTTCGGGTCGAGTTTCCCGCGAAACCCGACCCGGTGCCTACCTCTAAACGGGGTTAAATCGTGGTGTCTATAGAAGCTGGGTTTTTCAGGTGTGAGGTTTTGGGTTTATGTGAAATAAACTTGAAATGCCAAAGATTGAAGCACTACAGCTAGAGGGTTCACATTAAGCAGGAATATTTTTTCTTCTTGAAAGTGCCACTTCCTGCTTAGCTGCTGCTTATTTATTGAGCAGGAATGAAAAGATTGAGGTAGTCATTTTCATACATCAGTGGATAAATAATCTGTTCCACTATGCATTTCCATAACTGAGATGTTGATATTCACAGATTTTCTCATTTTCTTTGAACAATCTCTGCTTCTCTCAAGCTTCTCAACTTGATTGCTAAATGAGTGAGTGAAAGAGTTTTGAGTTAGTGCATCATCCAGCTTTGGTTGAAACCCCTTTTTTTTTTTTTTTTTCTAATATTACTTGATGATTCTAATGGTTCTGTAGGATCTTGGGATGATCTCGTGTGCACCATATCTTATCTCATATCCAGTTCTATGAAGTCACCTCGATCCTGCGTGTATGTAATATATTTGGTCTTAGTTCTCGACTCTCTACTAAGTTTGAGACAGCACCAAAATCTAAGTGGAAATAGGCATCAGCAACTCATCCATTCTAGGATTCAACCAAAAAAACATAAAAATCATTTAGCAAACACTTTGTACACTTTCAGCACAATGGCGTTGCTCATTAATGGAAGCTGATGGAGATCCTTTTTCCTATTAACTATTATCTTTCGAGGTTGCTGTGTACATTTAATAATTTGTGTGACGCCCCCAAGAATCCAGATTCCAAAAGCGCGAAATCTTTAAATAAAATATAAAAGGAACCTAGTCATATAATACAATTGAAACCCACTTCAGTTTAGTGCTAGAGAATGAGAACAGATCAACCGAGCACCACCACCGAAGATTCCCATAAATGTTATAATATCTGGCAGTGACGATGGGTCCAATAATAGAAAAAAGCTTCATATGACAGATGGGTCACTTTTGAATTGAAAATTCAGAAACTACTATGCGTCATCAGAGAATTTGAAGGACATGCTATTATAAAATTGGAACACGAATGCATAAACCACAGCTAATTAATTTGATCCATACAAATTCCACAATAACATAGTCACAGAATGATGTTCTATTTCAGTGTTTTAGCTCATCTCTAAGATGAACATTCTATGGTTTCCCCCCGCTGAACTATAACTACGTTTAGTGGGGGAAGAAGAGCACACTAGAATGATATTGGTGTGGGCTAAGAGAAAGCTACATACGAGAGATGAGGAGAGGCACAGAAACTGACATCGATTCTTCCCCCATGGCTGGTTGAAATAGATCCAATTCACCAAACCGTTCCGAGAGACGCATTCTGCAGTCTTCAGCAGCCATCAGCGCAGTTGAGTAGGCACCATGCACGGTACCTGGGTATCTTATGCTTGTAGCTTCCCCTGCAAAAAATAGATTGTCAATGGGAATTCGTAGGCGTTCGTAAAGATCATGTGGCTTCCCAACGGTATCATAGCTGTAAGAACCAAGAGAATTCACATCTGTTGCCCAATGCGAAACTAAATACTGAATCTGCAAAGAGAATGCATAGGAAATCAGAGCATTCAGAGGCGAATATAAAGATTAGAGGTAACACAGTACGGCAATTAAGCTCAAATGGAGTATAGACGAGCAGATGCACAAATGAAATTATAACTGAGAGAGACCTGGGCACATGTACAAACCGGTTCAGATGCATCTGGCAGAATTTGTTTTAGTTGCAGAAAAGCAAAATTAGCAGCTGCTTTGTCAGACATCTTTTCGATGTCATGGGCCAGCTGTCCAGCTGGCATGTAAATAAGAACAGGGTGACCAGTTGCCTTGTGAAGATTTAAAAAGTAGCTGCATGCATAGGAAGTAGATGCTACCACTCCCAGGAACTCTACATTGGGCCAGAAGACCTTATCAAAATGCAAGGCTATTTTGTTCTCACTTCCTATCCCAAGCTCTGCAATAGCTGCTTCTTTCCACTCGGGAAGTCTTGGTTCAAACTTAATGTGGTTAGCTTTTAAAACCCCAAGAGGAACAGCAATAACAGCTGCATCTGCTACAAAAGTTGTTCCATTCTCAACAGTCACTTTTACTCCATTATATCGCCGAGTAACCTTTGTGACCCTGAAAGGAAAACTATAGTTAAAAAACCAGGAAGCCTTTAGACAAAAAACACATGATCAACAACAAAAGCTGTTAAAGGATTAATTTTTTTATCAGTCCCTTAATACCTGTGACCTCGACGGATATCAAGGCCTTTGGCAAGTGTATTTATAACAGAGCAATAACCACGAACCATAAGTCCATGACCCCCTGAAAGCAGCTCCTCCTGCATCACCAACTTCGTTTAGGTGAAAATGCTTTACAACTCCAGAAATGGACATCCAAGCATCACTATTTTAACCAAGGACAAAAATTAATTCTTAAAATCGAAGACTAGGTATGCGGTGTAAATGACAAACCTACATATAGCTTAGTTCAAGTCAAGTTCGGTAGTATTCAAGGTAAGAAAAAGACAAGAAAAATTCCATTGAAATCAAGACAATTACAACTGATGGGGATTACATGCCTGATCCCAAGATTTAAGTGAGATGGTATTTGCATCTGCAGCAAACCAACCTTCCATTCTACACAAGTACCATTGAAGAACCTTCTGTGCAAGTCCTTCTTGTCTGTAAGCAAAATCACATTTCAAAAGACATTAGCTTGAATGTATATACAACTTTTTTTGTTCTTCTTCTGGATGTTGATTACCAACATACAATACACCCATAACCCCTGTGAGACTTGATTCCATGACCTCACACTATAAATACCTCTATATGGCCAGTGGGCCATAGGCCCAATCCACAAACCCAAGTTCTTCTTTGAATGTTTATACAACTTCAGCGGCCATAGTTGCATGATTGGTACTAAGTACACAAAAGACAAACCTTAAATCAGGACATCTTTCGAGAACAATAGAAATTGCCTGATGAATGGACATGTCTTCTTTATTCTCCTCTCTCACTTTCTCTGTCTGCAAACATCAACTTATAAGCAAGCTTTGCAAATATCCACCATAACAAACTAGTACAAAGAAAAAAATAAAGACAGTTCATGAGAAACTTGCCTCTTTTAGAATATACTCAAATGCCTCACCAACCTTTGTGACCAGTCCTTGAGGGACTTGTTGACCATCCTTGTCAAAAAGTGCATAGCTATGAAAAAGATAAATATAGTAAATACAATGAAAGTCAAAGCTATGACACCCTGAACAACCTTCTTTGTCATCAAGAATCATTAATTGCAATTTTATACGAGAAATATGCAGCAGCTATAAAAGTTACCTTTCCAAATCATGGTCATACAATACAGAGTTATCACCGCTTGTACGGTAGAGTGGTAATCCCAATCGCCCAATCAAAGGGGCCAGGGGATTTTCTTTGCAGACACCATGCAACCTGAGTCATGATTGACAACATATATAGCATCTACTTGGATAGGTAGAGAACTTTCCTTTCTTTCTGGAAACAAATTAGTTGAATGATAAAAAGAGAAAAGGAAAAGGGCATACCATGATGCACCCATGTCGACCGGAAAACCAAATGAGAAGTCTGTGTACACTCTGCCTCCAATTCTCTGTCGTGATTCAAGCAGAACAACCTGAGAACAACGTATTATAGCATGTCAAGATTGTGTAATTTCAAAAGCTGAACAAATAAAGGGAAAAAAAGTCCTAAGCACATTATCAAAATAGATCGAATAAGCAATTTGAAACAATTACCTGAAAAGCAGCATCGTGAAGAGCACGGGCAGCTGCAAGGCCAGCAATGCCAGCACCAATGACAATGACTGAAGGAGAAGAAGATTGCCTTCTTTCTACATGTGCATAGCAAGAAGCTGCAAAATGAAAAAAATAAAATAAAAATGATTGATGTTCTTAACAATTTGGCACAATGGGTACAAAGCTAATACACTAACCACCTAAAGTAATGGGTTGTAAAAAAATTGTTTTATGCCGTTCAGAGAGTGAGTCATGAAAAAGAACAGTAACAATTTATTAGATTATGGCTCGGGATTAATTTTCAAAAGAATCAATTCTAAAGTTCAATTAACATCCACTTGTAGGTACAAAAACGAAAGTACCTGACTACACGTACCTGTAAATTTTTAAAAGAAAATTACAGAAACAGAATTATTTTCGAAGGAACTGTGTTTTATGTGTGTTCGATGAGTTTTAATCATTATTTTTCTTCAAAGCAAGTAACTGGTTTAGCCAAGTGCAACTCTGGTAATAGACCCAGACCTTTGGCTCTGTGATGATTAGCTGACTTGATCAGTCGATTCAGCCTGGATCAGCAGAGTTCAAGTTCAAAATGAGTCTGATCACTTTGAACAGCACCCAACCATACCTGTTTCAACCCACCCATAGCAGATATATTAAGGGATTCAAAAGAGTCAAGAATTCCAAGCCTGACTCAGCAGGATCTTACGCCGAGTCTCAAGAGAGTGATCCGGGGCTTGAACAAGCTTGGCCTCTCCATAAAACCTAAAAATTCATGAGTAGTCGTTCATGATCGTAGGCAAATACTTAGCATGCAAGAGAATAAGCGGCAAGCAAGAACACATGGACCGGCTGCAAGAATAACAGTACGTTTAGGGGCATGTGGGGCGTTTCTTTATGCAGAAGCTGCATGTGAGCTTCCGTGTCCCCCAGATATAGTGTCGGGACTTGTGCCACCCAATCTCACATATTTGAGTCTAATGAACAGGAAACTTATAAAAGAATATACCAGAGACGACAAATGAACTGCAAATACCATTTCTCCAAAATATTGAAAAAGAAACAGAGAGAAATACTTTCTGGGAAAGGAGATGGAGTTCAATTTTTTTCCTTCATCTGCACCAAGCGGCTAAAAAAACGATCAGGCTAGCCATTCGTACAAATTCCCTCAAATTAAACCTTACTAACGAACTCTTCTGTTTTTAATGATAATAAGTTAATAATTATTAAATTTCAAGGGAAAAAAACACAAAATCATAAAAAGAAGAAGAACTGCGTACCTCTCCTCAACTGTCGATTACACTTACGTCCAGACTCCATTTTCCTCCCGTACGATCGTCGTCAAAAGTCTAGGCTCTAACAGCTTCTCAAACTTAAACAAAGCCGGTGGCAATTGAGGCGAGTAATGGAGAGTAAAAATCAACAAACAGATGATAAAATGATTGGAATTCGGAGAAAATCTTAGCTTAATGAACCAGCTCATGCGTAACGCAGAGCGTACAACAGTCGGATAAAGTAGAGGGTATATTAACGCCTATAACAGGCGAAACACAGCAGGAAATCGACTAGCTCGGCAGGCAAGCTCCGAAGTTTGCCATCAACAGATAAAAATTAAAAGCTTCTTCAGCAGATCTGAGCAAATTTATCAGAACAAGATGTCGGCGTCGCGCCCAGAGACAAAAAACGCCGTAAACCGAGAGAGAACCGAGAGAGAACCGGAAGAGCTGAAGGCTAGCTTCTTCTGCTGATCTGTTTCTCTACTTTTCCCCTCCCTCTATATATAGCTTCTATTAAGGGCAAGCGCGTAAATTTGACAAAATCATTTGAGGTATGTTTTTACTATTATACCCTCACAACTTTGTATTATTTACCATTATAGTCTCTTAGTCCGGTGGCACCAACCGGTTAATCTTATTTACCTTTTAAACCTCGATGATGATCGATCATTTAAACCCTCTTTATCCCTTTTGAATCTCCTCTGTAATAGCCTGCAACTCGATTTTGAACTCATTTACAATTATGAAGCTCGCGCTCTAGTTCAATTTTCGAGTTCGAGCTTCAAGTTTTAAGGTTCGAGTTTGGATGACGGAGTTACTCTTCGTCTTCCTGCCCGTGCGTTTCTGTAATTAGTTCTTGCTCAGAGAAAACTCTCTTTCTGCTTTTTGTTATTTTATCTGTTATCTTGTTTTATTTTAGGGGGGACAGGGGAGGGGTGGGCGTGATTATCTGTGAAAGGTAATGGGGATTTGAAGCACAAGATTTCTCGCTGCAGATTTGCGGATTGTTAATAGTTATCGACCGCCATTTTTGAAACTTCTGCTGCTGTTTGAAAGCTCGTGTTTGGGTTTCTGGATGAAGTGATGAAGCTCAGTTCTGATTTAATAGTATGAACATTGGAAAACATAAAAAAATAAAAAAATAAAAAAATAAAAAAAACGCAATAAGGGTAGTAAAAAAACCATGACAAATGTGAAATATAATATAAGCTTTTATTTTGCCAAATAAATATTTATTATGTATGAGACCCTCAAATCCTTGTAAAAATAACTCCAACGTGCACAAAATATGAAAAATACCCTAATGTTTTTTATGTTTATGAAGATTTTTTAAATAGTTATTATTTTATTAAATGTATATGTTCTTATAAAAATAATATAAAATAAAAAAAATTCATGTGAACTTAAAAATGAAGGCATGGAATGATGGGGGGGGGTCAACAAACTAGAAATTTGATCTTGATTTTGATCTTTATCTCATGCATCTACATGATCTTCATCTTCGAAATGGGTGTTAGTGTGGACAAGTTCATGTTCGAAATCTTTGAAACAAGGTGTTAGTGTGGACAAGTTCATCTTCATTTTCATCTTCAAAATCAAAATGGGAAAATCAAACAAAACTGGAAAGTATTTTGGGGGAAAGAAGAATAGCCAGAGAGAGAAGGGAGTGGGAGGCTGAAAGGGAGAAGAAAGGGAGGTCGAGAGAGATAAGAGAGAGAAGTGAGAGAGAAAAACGGAGAGGAGTCCGAGAGAAGAGAGGGAAGCATGAAGACGAGAGAGGGCGAGTTCGAGAGAAGACCGAGAGACAGAGGACGGAGACGAGATAGGGGGTGCAAGAGAGAGGGAGGAAAAAAAGGAAATGAGGACGCTCGAGATAGGGGGGTGCGAGGTGAGAAAAAAAAAAAAAAAAGCCGTGCGTGTCCTTCATCTCGTTAAAGACCATTTTATCTTATTCGAGATGAAGGATTTTAAAATGTGGAGATAAAGACCGCTTCGTCCCCATCATCCAGATTAAATGTCATCTGTGCTCCACTAATAACTTCAACCAATGAAGGACATCATAATCTTCATCTCGGACTTTTAAGTTTACTAACCCCCAATAATACTATTCCTATGGGACCATATTGGATAAGTTACAATCTGATTTTTTTTTACATTTCAGTTAGAATTATTGACAAAATCTAAGTGAATTGTCCCTCGTGACTCCCACCGACTGCATAGAGATGTCACACACGTGTCACATTTGTGCGGTCGCTTCACGTCTGCCTCATTTTGATGTGCGACTTCCATTCATCCATCTCTTTTGCCACTTTTTGTGAGACAATAGGTGGGCCCGGGGCGCATGGATAAAGTGGTGACCGGTTACGGCTAACGTGGGTACGTGCGAAAATAAAGACGACATTGCCTATGACCTCCTCATGGTCCATGGGGTCACCTTCCACGAGCGAAATAAGTATAAAGTACACGTGTATAATAAAATAGGATAAATATAATAAAATATTATCCGATAACCTAAGAGATTATGCTATTCCTTTGATTCTTATTCAGACCAGGGTTTTCCCATCCAGCGGGTCGAACTGCGACTCAGCCGGGTCAGATCTGGTGGTCTGAACAAGTCCCCTGCCACCTGCCCTGAGTCCATGCTCTGGACAAGGTGTTCGTTGGCCGATCTGACCTGCTTCCTCTGCCATTGGCCCTTTTTCTTTTTTCGTCTCCTCCTTTTCAGGAAGCAGTTCCTGAGCTTCCTCCTCTCTTTCTAAGCAGAGGCGACATGGGGACGACTTACATTCTATTATAGAGTGTCTGGTGTAACGTTTCTTCTGTCTGTTACAGTTCGTTTTCTTTCCTTGCGCTATAAGGCCTGCAGCTCTGCTTCTCGTCACCTCAACCATTAAATCTCACACAAATCCTCCGCTTTCCAATTCTCTCTCTTGTTTGAAACATTGCGAAAGGGAGGAGAAGCTGGAACTCTCTTGATTCCATCGCATGGCAAAGGATGGTAGACGTGTGCAGCCATGGATGGCGGTGGTGCCCGCTTATGTCATCTCTCCCACTAAATCTTCTAACGTCCCGAATTTGGATACCATTTTCGAGGAACCTCTGGATGCAGACGAGGATCCTGATGTGTGACATTCTGGGCCGATTTTTTTCACCCAATTTCCCCCCTTCTGATATTTTTTTTGGATCTCGTGGAGCTATGATCAATGGAACGTGAACCAAGACCTGGGAGCATCCGGAGACGGACTAAGTATACCTGGTGGTCTTGAGGGAGACAAGCAGAGATTGATCATGGCTTGTTGGTGGAAAGAGGAAGCTGATTTTTTTTTAATTTATATTCAGCACCGTGGAAATCAAAAGCCAGAACGGAGCCTTGTAGAGTTGAGTTGGGTAGTTTAATGTAATTCGAATTTTCAGTCTGGTTATGGCTCTTGCAATGGCAACCACTCTTTCTTTCTGATTGAATGGTTAACGAATTTGTTTCTAATAGTCTCCAGTTATCGAACAACTTTCAGTCGCTGAATACTTGAAAGAAGAAAAAGCTATCTTGTTTCGAGTTTTATCGTCTCACAATTAAGTCCCCAACGACAGGTGCCATGATCGGCTGTATACATGTTTGGGGTTTTTGCTCTGCTGCAGTGTCTGCCAGATGACAACGGAGGCCTGCTTAATTTTCTCTTCAATTTCATCCCCTTTTAACCTCGTTTGATTTCTGCAAATGGGTCCCGTTAATTCCTCGTTCATCATCTTCTTCATAGAAATTTCCCTCGTACAAACTTCTGATTTTCAATACATTTAGTTATCACTCTTTCTTTCCAGATTTTCTCTCTCTGGTTTCGTCACCTGTTATCTGCGCCATTACTGTCGTTCTCCAACGGAAAAATCAACTGAACATTGCTTTAATAGAAAAAAAAATTGATTATGGGCGAGTACCCAAAAGCTGTACCAAGGCTTAAACTCATTCGTGTTGAAGCTCAACAATGGAATCTGTAATCTTCAGTCCAGAATTAGCATTGGTCAAAGGTGCTTCTCAGCCATGACCCGTGACGATGGGACTGCTGAAGCAATTCTATCCGCTCAACAACTATCTGGAACTTTCTGGAATTTAAAAAAAAACACTAAAAGCTTCGGACGACTCGAGAGTTTCCTGTCAACCAAGAAATTTCAACTCTTCTAGACGGTTTCTTCACATTACACGCATGGAAGGCCAAAATTGCATCTTGATACGTTTTACAGATCAAACAACTTGTTCCGTTGGCTCCTGTCACAATTACTCTCTCTCTCTCTCTTCTCTCTTTATAACTATCTCCGAGTGGTTCCCTTCTTACCATCAAGCTCGAAGGCCTCTGTTTTCAACTCGTCCAGAAAGATCAAAAGCGAGCATCAATGGCGAAGGGAAGTTTATACCTACTGACAACCTTGGGGAAGGAAACCAGACATGTGCTTCCATGGGTGGAGATCCAGCCAGCCCTTGTCATCTGCCTAACTAAAATCTCCTATCTTCCGAATCTGGATACCATTTTTGAGGATGATTCTGAAACGGGAGAAAACACCATCAAGAGATGATTTGTGGAGCTCTGTTTCTTTTTGATGATTTCCTGAAGACGGATCCGTGGAGCTATGATCACATATTCTGGACCATGGACTTAATCGCTCCGTGAAGAAGATGTTTGCAGCTTCACAGGAGATACAATGAGGCGTTGAATAAATCACAAAGACAGACGTGTATATTTTTAAGACTTCGGTATAGATTTTTTCTGTTTCAAGTTACGGAAATCCAATTTTTCTACGTTATTTTGCTAACAGGATTTTGACGAGTTCTCTTATATATTTTTCTTTGATAGAATTGTTGCAGAAATATTAACTTAAACACCATCATGGTAAAATCATCAGAAGATTGTTAACATTTACGAAGAAAAAAAATCATAAATATAGATATCTACTCAAGATTGGTGTGATACAGAGAAACATGTGACACTCATCACATCCTATGAATTTAAGAGAAACAAATCTTCTATCGTGTGTCTTGTTTGCTCGTTAATGGTGGACGAAACAAGAAAGAACCACTCCCAGAGACGGTAGATCAGAGAAGACCTAATTGTTCCTTGATCGATAACAGAAAGATGGAGACATTTGAAGAATTCCCAGTCAAAAAATCTGCTGCATTACATCTCTGGGAGGATGGAGGTATTCTAAATGCTTTGGTAAGAATCGTGCTCACTAAAAATATTCAGAATACTTGCAGGAAATCTTTCTGGGTTAATGTATTTCTCGTCTTTGTATTCAGATTAAGAACGTTCATGGAAGCTTTTCATAAAAACAATCAATATGTTCAAACATCGATATCAATCGACCAACAGAAAGCCAAGATTTGAAAACGTGAACGGAGTAGAAGCTGCCAGGTCTCTCTTTGCACCGGGTCAGTGGGGGAATTTCCTGGGGAGCCATTAGTAGCCGTAGGGATCAGCCACTGACGACACAATCAAACATAAGAGCAAGTCGAATTGTCAGTTATCAAGACACCGATAATGTCCAAACTTCCGGGAAGATCTTTCCTCGAATGAACGGCCCGTTTTTCTCAGCTTTCTCAGAAATTACAGTGTCATTCCCTGTCTTTATTTACGATGGAGATTGGCTGGTCTTATTTAAGGCATCATCAAGTGACTCACTATCTTCGTCGTTAGTAGAGCTTCTTCTCCCTGGTTTATGCTCTCCCGTTTGAATTGGTTGAAGCTTCTTCCGTTCAGTACGTCCTCCAGCTTCAAAACCCACAAGACCAGCAGCAACAAGATCAGTGACCTTGGACATATGGCAAGAATTGAAGCTCAATATCTCCATCAATGGATTGAGGTGGCTCCGCCTCTTATCATTACTCCATGTAAAACTTCTACTGTTCCGAAATTGGATACAATCCTCGAAGAGAGCCCCAACCCAGTAGATTGATTGTTGTCGGTCTAGCTCGTGCCATTGATGGAGTTTCTGTTATGGTAGTTTTTAGCTTTTCTTTTCCTCATGTAATGTAGAAACCTGCTGGAAATGGTGAACGAGAGGAGATTTGGAGAGTATCCTCGGTTACGTAGTAATTGTGTTCCGTTGTTTTAGTAGAAATCTGGTAGATTGGTGTGTTTCCGTTCTTCCTCTGCTCTCTGCAAATTCAATACGCATCAAAAGCATCCAAACATGCAAAACCTAAACTTAAACTTCAGAAGATGGTGGCTGAGGGAGTTCTGTAAGTCTGCCTGAACCTTATAAATATGCGAGAACGAAGAATCCTCAAATCAGCTTTTACCCAGACCAAAACAGGAAACATTCAAATGTATAAAACCACACCCATTTACTCTTTCAGAGTGGAGGTTGTCATATGTTTGTTCAAACGATCCTTCTGCACTTTACATGTTTCTGAGAACAGAGGGTCGAAGCAAAAGGAAAGAGAGTGTCGCCAATTCTTTTTTCCCTGGCTTATGACTGGGGCAAAAGCCCCCCACTTAATAAAAGATGCACGAGCATATTAGGAACTTTCTCAGTGCAGCAACCAAAATGCATGCCTGCCAAACCATGCCAACTAGCCCTCCACTGTGTAAACTAATTCTGAGATGACACCAAGCAAACACACCTCAGGTGGAAAACATTAGCTAAGTCACCATTGCCATTGTAAAAAGAGGAATGTGTTCCTTATATTTTGCAGGATGGATCTAGTATCTGTTAACTGATGAAAGTTGAATAAATTTTTACATACAACAGAAGTCCTGTTTTTTCTATGTGTGTGACTTTGAACCACCATGTTAGCATTACCAACAAGATATGTATTACCAAACCAGTAAACAACCATGATTTGGGATGATTTGCAGGTTCCTTTTCTTTGTCATTAAGTTCCCCTCGGCCAGTTGCAAGAAGTGGCATGAAAATAAAAGTCGAACAATCATAGTGTTGCATACTGAACTGAGCCTTCAGATTGTGCACAAGCGTACTCATCCCATGATCTTCAACAGTGAGGGGTGAACTGATGAATACCTGCAAGATGAACAGCATGATTATTTCAAAAACAATAGAACATGCTATCTTTTTTCAAATAAAAATTTTTAGTTACTCACCATGGGAGACACATAGTACTGACTAGAAAGTACTCTTCCTGTTCCAAGTTAGAAAAGCCGTGTCACCATACGGTCTTCAAAAAGGAACAAAAATAGGAAAATCAAAATATGGACAGACTTAAGTCTCTGAACAGATAAATGGAATGCTTCATAGGTGAATAATATTCAAAAATCTTGAAGTGATCCATATGCCTCTAATACCAAGTTGAACTCCACAAAATGAGAGTGAATTGTACTTGAAATGCTAGAATATAGGAAATATTGACCTTGGATTTTTCATATGAAGCAGAACAAACACAAAGGCAACAACGATGCACAAGGATCCAACAGCAATGTAGGCCACACCAAGAAAGTTGTTCTTTCCTCCCAACCAGGTTGACGTTGAAAGAACAACCTTTTTCTTTCCTCCAAAGCTGTAAGTATTGTAATTGTTTGCAAGATTCACAGCTATGTAATCATTAGCTTCTAGATCTTCTTCAATTCTGCCATATAACTTCCGAAAGTTTGGCAGTGCAGAAGTACGCATCCATACAATAAGATCTTCCTGCTCACTTAACTGATTCATGTCAAAAGAAAAACAAAGAAAGGTCAAAACAAGACAACCAAGAAACCTTTATTGCATAGCTGCAATCAACAATTTGTTCAAAAAGAAAAACATGTACAGAACAAAATTGTTAAGAATATCCCATAATAATGAAGAGTACTTTTATGCACTCCAATGTAGCTACTGCACTTTTACAATCATGCATATTGGGTTTTTCATACTTTAATTTTGATTGTCAATTCTAAGGTTTTAAAAAATGTTTCACAGTTATCCAAAAGTTTGCATACTCACAGGTATATTTGGGTCCAGCATTTTACCCCCTATCAGGCTACCATTCTGGAAGTTAAAAGGATAGACATGCTTCCCAAACTTGTGCTCCCGGTCACTTTTCCAAGCGATATTTTTCCGGTTGACCCTTAGTTCTATCCCATCACGGAAAAATGTAAATGTGTCGTTGAACAAACTCCAGGCAGTTAAACCACAAGGAACAATTGGGAGCCCATTCATGTGCTCTTCAGGTTGGCATGAGCTAGTGTCATTGTACTTTAGTCCATACAAAAGTTGCCGATCGTTCCTGCTTTTTACATATCTGGACAGCATTCCAGAAAGCCCTTTGTGAGTGGAAACATTGTCTTTACTGGATAAACCACTAGAATTGAAAAGAAGCCAATCAAATGCTCTACAGGAAGGAGGGAGGGAGGGAGGGAGGGGAGGGAAGTTGAGAATCAATAATCTAGAGGAATTTCTTTGTATTGGGCAATAGACCAAGACTACTATTAAATTCAAGAAATACGGTGAAAGAGATAACGTCTGATCCCAAGTTCCAAAAGATAAAATAGAAAAATAACAAACAAAAATGTGAAAATTTAGTGAGTATATTTTTTTTACGAAACTATAAACAACATTGTGATAAGAGCAAGAATTCTTACCGCCGATGGTTTTGATAGAAGTTATCTAGCTGGTAATAAATATAGATTGGGGCTTTCATGTGCTTTTGCACCTGGAAAACCACAAGTAATTTCAGTCACCCTGAAGTGTGAAGTAGGCTTTCCATATAATTGTTAAAAAAGCTTTTGTTATCTGATCTTCTCCCAGGAAATAATCTAAACAGATGTTGGGTAAGTAAATGTTTCCTATAACCAATATAAAATTCTTATACACGTGCATATGTCTGTGCAGGTGTTAATAAGAAACGAACTAGACTGAAAATGACCAAAAAACTCATGGATGTTACAAGGATTGGAAGTACCTAAATACTTAGAAATCATTTTCTAAATAATAAGTGAACAACTGACTTATCTAGTTCTTTTAGAATTACACTCTAGACAGAGGGCAAAACAATTTATGACATGTGTTCCTTGTATCAGGCCAAACATTTTCTAAACAGCTAAGTGTCAGGAAACTATGTTACTTTTTATAGGAAAATGGACTGCTTGGAAAAAACATAACACACTGAAGTCAAAAATCTTTATGAACACCTATCTTGACCATTAAACCTCAGAAACTGTAAGATTTTTCAGTCCAGTGTTTCAAATTGTCAACTTCAACAAACTCAGGCCCTGCCTAAGACCAGTTAACATTCAAATTTTCTAGATGGTCAACCCTTTGGTTAGTGACTCAGAAATGAACAATGATCCATGTTAAAGTTTATTTGAGCTTTGAATCAGCACAGGAAATAACAAAATTGATCTACATATATTAAAAATGTTTTTAGTAGTCCAAACCCAAAAGAATATGTGATACATGAAGCATATGAAGTGTAGAAGTCCAAACATCTACAGAGTTAATTTTATATATAAAAAAATGGTGAATCCATGAAGTTAAGTCTAGGAAACAATCGTATGGAACTACTAGAAGCACCTTTAGAAATCGGGTACAGTTCTTAGAAATTGAATCGTCCTTGACATAAGCAACTTTATTGCTTCTGTATAACTCAGGTATACATTCCGTGTCATAGCGCTCAACAATTTCTACAACCTACAAAATGGATTGCAGCCATAAATATTTGGAGATGTTCTTGCAACTGCATAACATATATAGCCCAAGTCAAAGAAACAATGGTGCAAGGAATAAAATGGATATCTTACACTTTCTGATGCACGCAGACCGACAAATCCAACAGGAATAAAGAGAACACCTATCAACAAAAAAGTTGTGAACACCTGCAAAAGACCAAGTTCAGATTGTCATTGAGCACATGAGCTACTAAAGTGAACAATAAACTCAATGGATAAGACATTTGTCTCTTACCCATCCTGGAGTCAAAACAGGCTTACAAGCCGGGAGATTTTGTTGGGTGAATTTATAATAAGCTGCAAGTAATCATAGAAACCTTTTACTTATCCCTCAATTTGGGTCAGAAGCAGAACAACAAGCCAAATGATTCCATCCCATGAAAGAAACGATAACAAATTTTGGGGTTGGAGGAGATTTAACACCGTAATCTCAAGGTTGCACTGCATGAAAATCATATTTCCATTTTCTCCAATAATATTCGCTAAGCAATATTGAGAAAAGAAAAAGACTTTACAATTTGTAACTTTCATTTCAAGAAGATATAAGAGGCAAGCCAAATGATTCCATCCCATGAAAGAAACGATAACAAATTTTGGGGTTGGAGGAGATTTAACACCGTAATCTCAAGGTTGCACTGCATGAAAATCATATTTCCATTTTCTCCAATAATATTCGCTAAGCAATATTGAGAAAAGAAAAAGACTTTACAATTTGTAACTTTCATTTCAAGAAGATATAAGAGTTACAACGAAATTTATTCTGAAGTCTCAACAAATCAGTTTCAAATAAAATTAAATCAACGTCCGAAGCATAAAAGGCCACTATTTCTGTAGTTGAGATCCTAAATACCAAATGAACATCTATCGGACCACAACCAAAATGTAGAAGAAATCAGATTCAAGGCCAAATAACTAAGAAGAGACCGAAACCTGTTGGCCTCCTGGACGCAGGGGAAGCAGATGAAGTTCGTTGCCCAGTTCCCGATGAACTACCTCCCTCCGAATCCATCCGAACCCTAAACTACTAGTACAAATTCCTTCTTAACACCCATACAGCGTAACTGGAGTGAGCAATCCCCACGGTAACATCAAAGAGAAGTTCCAGTTTCCTTTTTGTTTCCACACTCTAAGCGAGTTCCAGCAAAGAACTTGAGGCGTCGACAACTCAATAGCTAATATTGATCCAAACCCATCAAGTAAAAGTACTAGATCTTCCTGAAATTTAAAAAAATGGGGACCTCTAACATTGAAGGGAAGTGTATCTGAACTTGGTCCAAAAAGAAAGAAAGAAAGAAACTAAAGGGGGAGTAAATTTTTAATGAGAATTGGGTATCACTCTCCCAAATGGTCCTTAAGTCAGAAGGGAAGAGGGGAAATACAGAGAAATAGTTGAAAGTCGAAATGGGTTTAGTAGATTGGGAATCTCAGACAAAGCCAGAAGTTGCTTGGGATGACGATAAAGGAAAACAAATATATACCTTCCGTCGAAGAGACAAAGAGAAGATCACAAGAATCCTCAACTGGTTTTCTGAACAAATATAAAAGAAAGAGGGGGGATGATGAATGCGTTCGTTATGTTAGGTGAAGGTGTTAAGTCAGAACTCGCGAGTCGCGACGGAGAAAAACTCAAGACCAGTTAAAAAGTAGACGAGTTTAAGTATCGCCACCAAAATATATACGAAATCAGACCCTGTTCGATTCAGATAACACCAGGCAAACCTCCATAGCAATGGTACAGGTTAAGTTTTTTTTTTTAAAACAGTTTTTAGCTTTAGCTTCAATTTATAAATGATGAAAAAACTATCATTTATATCAAACAAGAAAGTCAGTACTGGTATGACGAGGAGAATCAATTTTTGCCGAGTGAGGAAGATAACATAGAATAAAAGGAAGAAGTTTTATCCCTGTAACTTGACCTGCTCTCCCTCTCAAGCCAACTAAGGTGCAGAGATCACCCTGGTAAAATAGTTTTCATAATCTTCACTGTCTTCCAACTTCCAAGTGATGAATTAACAAAACTGGGCCGTCAGCCCACTCGCCATTCCTGGGTCCGATCCGGGGCTTTACTTTATGGGTAATTTATCTTGCGTGAACCCAGTGAAGTTCAAATTTCAAAATTTCAACGGTTGTCCCTGAAGTCATAGCCGGTGTATGAAAGCTTTCCTTCTCGACCGTTTTCAGAAATTATCGGCATCCCGTGGGAAAACCTCTTTTCTTAAAAGTTCTCTGCTCTTCAACAATTCAAATCTTCTCCTTCTAAATTCAAGCTCCGCTGCTAAATATTTATCGCGTTCTGTTTTTGGATCGAACATCTCCGGCAAGACCCAAGCTCCATCAAGATCGGTTGTTGTCAACGGGATCCCTGTGATTTCTTCCATCTTCGTCGCGTTTTCTCTGACCAGGATTGCTTCGCTTCGTCGATTGTTAAACCTGACGAAGGCCGAGTTTTCGTTCGATTTGAATTCTTCTTCTTGCAAGACTCAGAGTTGAGAGGAAGGCGGGTCTGTAATTGGTCCAAATGGAGAGTAGCGAGTGCCCTCTTGCCGTAGACGCAATGGACTGTAAGTTGGTCTTCTTCCAGAATGAAATGTGTTCGATTTTGCTTAACATGGGAAGTGATGAACCTCTTTTGTAGATATTTCTTGGCAAGGAAAGAGCTTTGAAATGGAAGGTACGCCCAGAGACGACAGACTGAAAACTGATGGCGCCTCTAGCAAACGTAATTTGACCTCTCTTTCCTTTCTAGTAAAAAGAATTACAATTTTTCCTTCTCCTATGTTGGTGTTGGTGATTTGACCTTTTACTATCCAAACAGATGTTTCTTGGCAACTCGGGACCTCCCAAATGGGGGAGATGAGCGAAATAAGAGATACACATCCAAAGGGTAAGTCTCTTATCTTTCTAAAGGCTCATTTTGGTGAGGTGCCAAGATATGTGACTTCAAATGGGTTTCACATTTGTGATTGTTTTCTTCCTCAGCTCGTTCCTCTCTGGGGTTCTTTTCGTCATCGCTCGATCTGGTTGTGCGCAGCGGCTCCCCAGACATCCCTGAAAGTAGCTGCGATGAAACACCAGAATTTATCAGTAAAGCAAGTCGGAGAAGAGATCTCATATCCTCCGTTGAGCTCTCCCTAGAAAATGGAGTTGGATCAGATGCCAAACCAGGCCTATCTTCAAGGACAAATGAAATGTTCCTGGAAGTAAAAGCCTTGAACGAAACTGGGTCCTTGGTAGCCTCTCTCGAGCTTCTGCCTAGAAGAGAAGATCCAGTAGAGTCTGTGTCACCTGTGGTGAGCATAAATGTAGGAGGAACAGATAGGATTGCAGCTCAGGGCGGAATCCAATTCCAAGAAGACAGTTTTTTCACTGGGGGTGAGGTCATTTCAACAGACGCCAAGATTGGAGAACAAGGAAACATTGGGCTGTATCAAACAGCTCGGTATGGGGACTTCTCGTACCATTTTCAAGCCCTGGAAGCTGGAGACTATCTTGTCGATTTACATTTTGCAGAGATTGTATTCACAGAAGGCCCTCCAGGGATGAGGGTGTTTGATATCTTTATACAGGAAGAAAAGGTAAGACTTCTTTCTTTCATGCCATACAGGAAGAATTTTCAGTATTCGGTAGACTCTGGTAGTGATTTATCTGGGTTGACGTTGGCTGTAGGTTGTTTCCAGCATTGATATTTATGCTCGAGTAGGCTCTAATCAGCCTCTTATATTGTCCAACCTGGAAGCTTGTGTAAACGGCAAAGAGGGGCTATCGATCAGGTTTCAAGGTGTAAATGGCAATCCGATTGTTTGTGGCATTTCAGTTAGGAAAGGTTTTTCCAACGGTAAGATCATAAGTAATCCTTCTTTTTCTTTCTATATCTTACTCCTGCTCTCTCACTCACTCCCTGATAAACAGCTGCATGGCATTGTTGTTAATAGGCAGATCATGGCAGAGGCCGACTGCGGGCAATATTCTTTCTGTTGAAGGACAAGACTTGGAGAGCTCCTATGTAGGGGATCATGAACTAAACGAAGTACTTGCGAAAGATAATTTCACTGAAGAATTTAGTGATTGAAACTACAACTATTCTGTTTGGAGGATTTTTATTCAAAGTTATTGACAAGATGGTATTTGGCAGGAAGGATGCACCAATTGCAATTATAAAATGGAAGTCTTGAAGCTGAGGAGGGATTACTCGTTGCTATGCAAGGAGCAAACAGAAAATAAAAGATCTCTAGAAGTAGCAAAAATGGATAATGAACTCAAAAGCAGGGAATGTACTGAAGCTTGGACATCTCTGCAGGAGCTTCAGAATGAGCTTATGCGCAAGTCCATGCATGTTGGCTCGCTGGGTAGAAATCTTCTTTTAGTGATATCTATTATCGGTTGTAGTGCAACTTGGTGATTTGCTTAAATTGTCTCCTTATGCAGCCTATGCCGTGGAGGGGCAAGTGAAGGAGAAAAGTAGATGGTTTTCATCCTTAAAGGAATTAAGCAAGAAATTCAAGGTGCTGATTGCTTTACATGTCTTTCATTCTAGACATGCATTCAAGTGAAAATTCGTCAACCACGGTGCTTACTTACTCTTTGTTAATCTCGCTGTTTGTGCAACTGGCAGGCCCTAAAGACAGAACACCAGAAGCTGTCAGAGGAAACTCTGGAATGCAAGAAATGCCTTGCAGATGTAGGTGATATAACAACAAAAATCCAGTCCATATGTAAGTTGTGCAATCAGAATTGGTCCTGTGGCTGTCATTTACCTGAAAGGTCAAGAAACTGAACCGAAGTGACTTTTTTATATTTTCAAATAGTGAACCAACGAGCAAGCTTGGAGAAGCAACATGAAGAACTAAAACTCAAGTACACAGAAGGGGCAAAGGAGCGGAAAGAACTATATAATAAAGTACTGGAGCTCAAAGGTTTGCAATAAAGCAACTGTTATAATTCATGCAGTCTTGCCATGTTACAAAATCTAAGAAGCTTCAGCTTGGGCATCTATCTTTCAGGAAATATAAGGGTCTTCTGTAGATGTCGACCACTTAATGAAGAAGAATTAGCAGAAGGGTCTACAATGGCAATTGACTTTGAGTCAGAAAAAGATGGTGAACTCGCTGTGAAGGCTAATGGAGCACCAAAGAAAGTGTTCAAATTTGATGCAGTCTTCGGCCCTCAGGCAGATCAAGGTAAATCTAGTGTACAGAATAGTATCATGGTCCTTGGTATAATGGTTATGTCAATTTGTAATGGTTAAGTAAATTGTTGTGTCAATTTGTAATGGTCAAGTAAATTGTTGTGTCAAAAGTAGTAGTAAAATCTCCAATAGAAAATTTTAGTAGCAATCTCGACTACAATTGGACTAAGATGATCTTTGAATTTGCTTGGAACAGCTGATGTATTTGAAGATACTGCACCATTTGCAGCATCTGTTCTGGATGGCTACAATGTCTGCATATTTGCCTATGGGCAAACGGGCACTGGAAAGACATTTACTATGGAGGGAACGGAAGAAGCACGCGGAGTCAATTACCGCACCCTAGAGGAGTTGTTTAGAATAATTGATGAAAGAAAGAGGGTTTTCAAGTATGAAATTTCAGTTAGTGTGTTGGAAGTTTATAACGAACAGATACGTGATCTGCTCTTGTCTGCTTCTCAACCTGGAGCAGCTACCAAAAGGTCAAACTCTACAAGTATTTGTTCTTCTAAGATGAACCATCTTCTTATGGTGATTGGTTTGCATCATTAAGTCCTTTTTTTTCTTAATGATTTCCAGGCTTGAAATAAAGCAAGTTGCAGAAGGGGTCCATCATGTCCCTGGACTAGTAGAGGCAAATGTACATAACATGAATGAAGTATGGGAAGTTCTCCAAACAGGGACAAATGCAAGAGCAGTTGGATCGACCAATGCTAATGAGCACAGTAGCAGGTCACACTGGTGAGTCTTTGACTGCTAACTAATATGCTTTCACATATTTGTTGAAACTTGGACTGGTCTAAGGATGTGGCATTCCTTGGTCCACAGCATTCACTGCGTGATGGTGAAGGGGCAAAACATGATAAATGGAGAAAGCACAAGAAGTAAACTATGGCTTGTTGATCTTGCTGGGAGTGAGAGAATAGCCAAGACTGAAGTTCAGGGTGACCGTCTCAAGGAAGCACAAAATATTAACAGATCTCTTTCTGCATTGGGTGATGTAATATCTGCCCTTTCGAATAAGAACTCACACATTCCTTTCAGGTAACATTGTCTGCCTTCCTAGATGAATATTTTGATTATCTAGGAATTCTGATTTCTGACCCATTCCCCTAAATCATGTAGGAATTCAAAGCTCACCCATTTGCTACAAGATTCTCTAGGTGCATTCATTGTGTCTTTTTTGTTTCTAGTTTCTGTATCAATATATCTATCTATTACGTATTTGACTAAGTTCAATATTGCAGGGGGAGACTCCAAGACATTAATGTTTGTGCAGATGAGCCCGAATGAGAATGATTTGAGTGAGACTCTGTGTTCACTGAACTTTGCCAGTAGAGTCAGGGGAATCGAACTTGGCCCGGCTAAGAAGCAAGTTGATGTCAGTGAGCTTTTCAGATATAAACAGATGGTACAGCAGACATTTTTTTAGTATATTTCCTTTCATATTGCTTTTCAGGTATTACTGCTATTGCTGTGATCATCAATCAGTCAAATGCTCTCTACTAATGTGGCTGCCAACAGAAATTTGCTATTGTCTATTACTTTCACTTGCCATCAAGGATATCTCACCTCCACTTCTTGCCTTCATCTCCTTCATTCTCATCCCTCTTTTTCTAATCTGATTCCCAAATCAATCAGGTTGACAGGGTCAAGCAAGATACAAAGTGCAAGGATGACCAGATAAAAAGACTGGAGGAGACAATTCAGAGCCTTGAGTTAAAGGTTAGGACAAGAGATGTAAACTGCAGGAACCTACAGGATAAGGTATACAGTAACTGCCAATCACCATTTGGATTGATTTCTCAATGGAAACATATCATCCAATAGGACTGTCTTGATGTGCGTATTAGGTGACACAAACAAGATGCTCTGTTGTGCAGGTGAAAGAATTAGAATCACAGCTCCTGATAGAGAGAAGACTTGCAAGACAGCACGTAGACACAAAAATTGCTGAGCAACACCAACAGCAAGAGGAACAGCAAACAATAGCTAAGCCTCCATTGGCAATGCGTCAGTTTGGGATCAGACAAGTATCTGATCCACCAACCACATCGATCAAGGACCTTGTAAATGTTATCCGACCTCTGACTGATTACAATAGCAACAAGCCTCAGTTACCTCCTATCTCTGGCCTACTCAAGTACAAATCTGTTCAGAAGGAAAACAAGCCTGATGTTGCTGAAGAACTCACAATCACAAGAAGACCTAGCAGAGCATCTATATGTACAACTGCACGCCGCATCCCAGTGACACCTGTATCCCAGCGGCGCAACTCATTGATGCCTTGGCCTACACCCGCAATTGCGACCCCACTTCACCCACCAGTACGTCCCACAGCCACTCTAATCCCACCTCCATTGCCAAGACCACTCCCACTCACTGCTGACAAGAGAAATACAGAAGCAGGAGAAAACTTGTCAGAGATGACACCTTGGAGTTCCAAAGTGGGGTGCAGAAGTTCAAAGATAAATAATATTCTGAGGCGAACCATTCAAAAGAAGGTATACATTAAGTCACCATTACCACCTCAGCACAGTAAAAGAAGTAGTGCATTTGGAGCAATGGAAAGGGTCAGAGTATCCTTTGGGAGCCAAGGCAGGATGACACAGCGCATATTAGTCAGTAACTATGGAAAGACAGGGAAGGAGAAGCTCCCGGTGCAGAAGGAAAAGGAGAGGGGTTGGAACCATGGTACAGCAAAGACTTTCTTCTGAAAACAGTTTTCTGTATGTACAGAGCTCAAATACTGACCACCTTTGAAAGGCTGCTTGCCTTTTTTGATACATACTTTTCATTTGTAGTTAAATTCAAGTGTGATGCAGTGTCACACATTATGTTGTGATTTAAATTAGTGCCTCACATGTTTTTCTAATTTGACTGAAACAAGAGGATGATGTTTGAATGTTTCTTAGGTATTTTGGGTATAAATCATCACTTCCTTATCCTAGGTAAGCAAAAAGTTTCTTCAGATCCTTTGTAAGATGCAAATATGAGTTTTAACTTCAAGAAAACAAAACCAGAATCTTATGTGTTTTTTAACAAATTTGACCATTTTTAATCTTACAATCACAAACTTTATCAGTGCTTAATCACAAGAGTTGACATCACGTAATTTTACAATTCGGAAATAGATCAAAACTGAAGATGGATTTAGCAACTAATCCACCAAAACAAATCAGAGAAAAGTATATGTCGCTGATTTTAAGCACTTTTAGTCTGGATAACGATGCCATCATCTGGGTCTCAACCGAACTGACCATAATTATGAGAGATTAGACATCTTGCATCAAAGCATCCAGTTCTCCCTTCTCACCACTGTTTCCAATCAAGGGTTTCTGAGAAGCTGTCAGGACACCAAATGAGTGAAACATGATTACTAAGTACCACAAACATGTAAACCTTATCAAAGAATCATAATTTGAATATGGATGAATTCCGAATACAGCCTTGTTAGATGTCTTCTTTTTAAATATGGCCAGGTAAGTCAAATGTAACGGATAATGAAAGTAACATCCTTAATAGATTGTAACAGAATAGTGAAAATCACTTAATTATCATTCATTAATTTTCTTTATTTTCAATATTTTTACATTAATTTAAAAACTCCCTTTAATAACTAAAAACTAAGAAAAGGAGGAGGCTGCCCTTCCCCTCCCCTTTTTTCATGGACAGAGACGGCACCTGTCCTCCTCGCTTCTCCGCTCTGCAAGATGCCCACGGCAGGGAAGGGGAGGCAGAGCCCCTCTGCCCCTCTCCACTAAGCACAAACCAAAAAGGAGTCATGGACATCTTGAGGTTTACCACTTCTGAAATTCACTCGATCAGACCTCCCCGGAATCTGTTAAGGCTTTTCTCTTTTTTAAGTTGATACAATTAACAACAAAAGCTAACTAGTGAAATGGAGAATTAAGTAGCATATAAAGATGTCGTGGATGCTTTTGTGTGGTGTAGTTCTGTTTTCTATTCTTATTCCACTGACATAATACCAGGCACTCCAACTCCACACAGCAATGATTACATTGTCAATGAAGATGACTACTGGAAGCCGGCAAAAATTTGAACAACAACAACATTTGCTGATGCCTCAGACCCAAGTTCGCAAATTCTTTTCTGAGCAAGACCTGAATCCTAGTCCATCGAAAACTTCACCAACATCTATTGAATGTTGGAGCTTTTCTTGTCCAAACTGGTCATTCTCACCTTCATTGGCACTATTGAGGCCATAATGTTAGTGAAGCCGAGAGGTGACTCGCAAGGGATCACCAATCACCTCAGCTTCTTCATGATCTTGAACATCCATGTTTTCTTCTTCTCCTTCAAAGACGTTGCCACTGCTTTCATCCACCAGGGATTCATCATTGTCAGATAGGGGGACAGTCCCTTGAGTAGCAGGGAGGAAAAGGGAGCGAGCGGGGGCCACCCCCTCCATCCTTTTTTGGTGGAGTGAAGGGGCAGAGATTGCCCCACCCCTTGGTGCGTAGTGTAGAGAGAGGAGGGTCGCATCGGCAAGTGAGGAGTGGAGGAGCAGGTTTCCTTTTTTATTTCATTTTTGTTTTTTTTTAAATTAAATATTTTAATAATATAATGACTAATTTACTATCCAAATTTATGGAATCCATTGGCTGTTTTTAGAATTAGACTACATTCGGACTTACAACATCTAGTTGGCTATATTTGGAAATATGCCATATAACAAGGCTGTATTCGGAAATTACCCTTTGAATATCAAGATATATCCACCACAAACACACACATCTATTTAGACAAAAATGAAGTTCAGAACACATCTATTTAGACAACTCTACCATAGCCTGACACTATGTTCCTTTTTATTTACACACATGGAAGGACTAAGCAGGTAAGATGACAGGCAGTCCTAAAGTGATAATATATAAAAGCTAAAGATTAAAAAGCAGAATAACTGCAGCAGCCTCATGCAGTTAGACTCAATGAGCAAAATGGATAGCAGAAGTGCAACTTTCAAGAACTTCCACTAATACTTGCAATTCAACCTCTACTGTTTATTCCATGTGTTGCATGAATTTCAAACTTCTTGAGAGTTAGGTCAGTTCGAGTCTTTGTGCTAAATACCACCCAACCCCTTCTGGTTTGATGCAGTACTTATTAATAGAAGGATGATAATAAATGATCCGACAAAGAAAAGGACAGAAGCAACTCACATTTAAGGGATGATCCAGCAAGACATGTAATCCTTGACTTTGTATTAGCTTCAGCCAATGAATTTGGCTTCTCCTTGTGGACCATACGCATGTCCCACACCCGTATGACTCCATCCGATGATGCAGATGCAATTAGATATGGGTCTTCTGAGGCATCCCCAATGTGTCTGCTACCTAAAACAACAAGACCTTTTACACGTGTAGAATGTGCATTCTCAATGCAACAAGCAACCTTCCCAGTCAACGTGTCCCACACAGTTATAGCACGATCCTCTCCACCAGTGAACAAAAGATTGTTCTGTTATCATTTCAGTGAATACTAAATGAGAACAAAGAGCAACTAAGATGTGGCAATTTCTTTGACTAAACCATAAAGGAAAACCTAACAAGAACACACAAATAGGAATATAATGCTATCACTCTCATACATGTCATATGGAAGCAACAAGTCCAACAATTCTTTAATTGGTAAAAAAAGTGAAAGCGACTAAATTGAAGAATATCATATCATGCAATCTTCATTTGAAAAAACACCTATATTTTGTATGGTGCATTTTGTTTTGAATATTACAGATGCCAAACTGTCTTTATAGGTTACAGCAGGGTTCACTGTATAATAATACCAATACATATCAAATTTTAGGGAGGAAAAACTAAATTTATTGTCTGATATACAACAATTGGAAGTTGACTCAGACATTACTCTTTTAGCCTGCTCATGCAGATATAAAACCATAACCTGATGAGAGTAAATTATACCCAGCCAACAAGCTGCTCTTAAAGGCAGATGGGATCAACTATTACACAAGCAAGAGAATAAACGTGTATAAGCGACTCTCACCAAGGCCCAGCACAACATTATGCGGTTACATTAAGAGACTTCCAAGAAACCAAAACCTAACAACAGGCACTCTCATACCGAGTACTACTTGTATGACATCATGAGCTAAAGACCTAACGAGGTTTCCTGGTGCTATAGGTAAGGAATGAGAATCAAAGATCCAGAGAAATTAAAAAAGTAACATTTTTTTGCTTTTAATTACTTCAGAACTGGTTCACTGATGCACGAGTCAAATAGTTAGCATTTAGAAAAATCTTGAATTTTCAGCTGTGACGGCTCCGTTGTTAACTAGATGAAGTGCCTCTACTGCTTGGAGCTAGAAAAAGGAAAAGACAGAGCTTAAATACAATGCAGATAAATAAACATTAGAACGGTTGTGTACGAATCTACGAAAAGCTAAGAAAACACTGACCTCGGCTGGGCAGGTACATAATACACGCTTCTGACAATCCATCTCGCAGACAATTCTCGCATCCTCGGAGTTGTGGATGGTGACCTTCTCCTCCGTTGCCATAAAAAATCTCTCGCCCTCCGAATCAAACTTTACGATCGAAGCCTCCTTATCCAGCCTACAGCAAAAGCTCCTCCTACCTCTGACCAAGTTCAGCATCGCTAAACACGAGTCTCTTCCCACCGAAAGCGCAAGCTTCCCCGAAGAATGCACACACAGATCGATAACCCCACTTTTATGAGCACGAACGGTCTTAAGGTGGACGAAGGGATCGGCGTCGTAGATTGCCACAGTGCCGTCCTCGGAGCCGGAGACGAGATTACGAGGAAAGGAGAGAGAGGCGGGGGTGAAGAAGGAAAGAGTCGTGACAGCGCCAGAGTGATGGGCTAGGGAACCGATTTCTGTGCTGGCCGAGAGGTCGTAGACCTTGATGGTATCGTCGGCGGAGCCGGAAGCGGCGACGGGGCCTGCCACGGCGACGGATTTGATGGGACCCAAATGGGAAGGGAACGAGAAGAGAGGCTTCAGATTGTGAGATTGAGACTGGGTTTTGAGGGCGAAGCCCCAGATGAATTTCTCGTAAGAACCAGCGAGGAGAGTCATGGCGAGCTGATGTTCCCTCTCCCTGTGGTTTTGCAGAGGTTTTAAGGAAGGAAGAACGCGGACGTGTTTTTCTAAAACCTCGAGTTTGGGTCTTTCGGGGTGGGTTTTTTTTTTTTAATTAATTTAAAAAACGAAAGGCCAGCGAATCGTCACGATACACGTCATCTTTCGGGCCCACTAGCATTCCATGCCGCGGGGCTATCGTGCCTCGAGTGGAGAAACCTCTATTTAGAACGAGTTGAGCGACCTAGAGACATCAAGGTTTCCACCTCCAAAACCCTAATCTGCTGCGACGATGTCGAAGCGAGGTGCGCTCTTTCGACTTCCTTTTCTTCTTTTTTGGTTCTTCCGGCAAAATTTTTTTATTGCACATCGTTAAGGATGATTTCATTTCTTTTTTCAGTTCTTTTCTGTATTGTTTTTTTGTGCATTTATTCTTAGCTGCCGGGGCTTGCAAATCATTTCTAGTTGATGTTTGTTACGAGTAATTTCTTTCATCAATTTTGTGTGAGTTCTGAAGTTTTTAGTTGTGATGTCATATTCTTATGTGTTGAGTCTGAACGTGTTGAGTTCTTCCTGTCACTTCATCGACTTTCCCTTCTTTTTATTACTATGATACTGTTATCTTGCGACTGCTGTGCAGATCCTTGCCCCTGCCCGGCACTTTCTTTTGTACACTGCTTGTTTGATCAATGCTGGTTTTCATTGGTGTTTTACTGGTGATAACGCTTCGAATGCTTTCGTTTGCTTTAGATTGTTATTTTTAGGACTACGCCGAGGTGTTGGATCCTGTGTTTCAATTTCCTATAGCAACGAGATTATGGAAGCTTTTATGTACGTGAGAGTTTATGTCCAGTGATATTTACTTTCAGTAGATCTTCACAACTTGTTACAGAATCGGTGGAATGATATATATCTATAACAGTTGATATTGTTGATAATATTTCATCATTTAGATCCGAAAGGAAACTTGTATATGTTATTTTGTATGCGATTCATGTCAATCTCATTGAGTTGGTAACCAATCCTACAAGTCGTTCAGTTCGTATTCTGAGCTTGTGTATTTTTTTGAGAATATCTGTGTTTATAATTTCCCACCTTCTCAAACCACCTTGGGAGGAAAATATCAACTTTAGTATTCTGTCACGTTCTTGTTTCTCGTGTAGCTCTTTTACACTGTATTTCATGTTGACCTTGTACAAAGTTGGTTAGATAGGTTTTTCTATTGCTGAATCCACAGCATCACTCACTGTTTTTTCATTGCTGCACCCAGAGCAATCACTCACTGTTTCTTCATTGCTGAATCCAGAGCATCACTCACTATGTTTTCATTGCTGAGCATCACTTATCAACCACATTGTACTTTTGTGGGTTTTTTACTTTGCAGGACGTGGAGGTTCTGCTGGAAACAAGTTTCGGATGTCACTGGGTCTCCCAGTGGCAGCCACTGTCAATTGTGCTGACAACACTGGTGCAAAGAACCTGTACATTATTTCTGTCAAGGGTATCAAAGGCAGGCTTAACAGGCTTCCATCAGCATGTGTAGGAGACATGGTGATGGCTACTGTGAAAAAGGGTAAGCCTGACCTCCGTAAGAAAGTGATGCCTGCTGTGATTGTTCGCCAGAGGAAACCCTGGAGGAGAAAGGATGGTGTTTTTATGTACTTTGAAGGTAGGACTCTGTTGTGTTTATTCGCTTTGTATCTCAGGGACAGCTTTCAGTAACTTTGGTGGCTGCAATACTATTTTTTTAACTTAATATGCTGAGTTCTGATTCTATTATTGTTAAAAGAACTTACCTTTAGTCATAAATTAGTTGGTCTCGATCAATTGGCCTGTCTAATTATCTCGTGCCTGCATCTGGTGCCAGTTCATGACTATGAATCATCAGTTATACTTGTGTGATCTCTTGTTTGCTTGTAACTGGGATTATTCAAAGCAGGAGAATACTGTTTTCTATATTTATATTTGTTGGAATTAAGCCCACATTCTTCTTTTGCTTGCTACAACCAAATCAAGAAACTGAATCTTATTCTTTTCCATCAATGCAGACAATGCAGGTGTTATCGTAAACCCCAAAGGTGAAATGAAAGGTATAACTTCATGAATATCTGGCGAATCCTTTTTTTTTTTGGCATCTGTCGTTTAATTTTCTTGCAAACTGAAATTTTTTGCCCATTGTTTGTGATAGGATCTGCAATCACTGGACCCATTGGAAAGGAGTGTGCTGATCTTTGGCCCAGAATTGCAAGTGCTGCAAATGCCATTGTTTGAGCAGAACCATCGTCCTCTCCGCTGTTTTCTTATCGTTGTTGTTTGGTTCAAACTGCAGTTTTGTTGATCTCATTATAATTGTCAAAGTACTTGTTTGAATTTTGGTAGAGCTAGAATTGTGGGAAAGATATTTACAGATTTCATGTACTACTTCCCCTCCATTTTTCCATGGTCTTTGATTGTGAGGTGATTAGGTTGAGCAAATGATCTTAAAGATGTAATTAATGTTCAATATTAACACTGTATTAGAGTTGGATATCATAGGATTCAATATTAAATACTTCAGAGCGTTTCTTTTAATAAATAACGTCCAATAATAAATCTTAATGAATCGAGGTTGTATTAAAACATAGGGCTTTCTGATTAAAAATTAAGATAGACCGTCCAGTTCTCATTCTAAATGGTTACAATATCATTCATGTAATTCAATTAACTATGTATCTAGTTGAATGACATAACTCTTTTTTATTTTATGCGTTTTGTGATTATTGTTTAATTTGATTATTTCATTATCTTAATTTAAAAATTCTAATATTTACCTGTGAAATCTTGATCTTGATTTTATTAACATGTAAATAAATTGATTTCCTGGATCCACGTAAGTGACTTCTCAGCCTTCCGATCTTCTAAAAGGCGGATTCTGAAAACCAAACTCCGGAGGTCTCCAAGGGCCTCTTGTCGCGCCTTCTCTACGACTCGCTCTCTGGTTTTGATTTTTATTCACGAAAATGAAAAATGCCCTCAGGGTACGCGCCCTGGTCACACAGTCAATTTCGCCTGCCCAATTCACATTACATTACCAGAAAGCGCCTCGTCGTCGACGAGTTGGGACTGGGTTGCGAATTGTGGACGGCGGGAGTGGATAGTGGAGGATGGGTGAAGAGTTTCCTTCAGCTGATGTCGCCACTGCCCCTCCTCCTGCCCAGGAGCCCCTACCTAAAGTTGAAACATTCGATCCGTCCCTAAGTATGTCTTTCTTCTCTTTATCGACTTTCTTGATGCCCTAAAATTGCTTTTCATTTATTGTTTCTGTCTCATGACGGCATAATTTGATTTTAGGCCGACGTTCGCGCGATTGAGTTCTTCAGCTCCTTGTTTTCCGTTGATCTAGCTCTATCTGCCTCTCGCTTATCTTGTTCATCTCGGCCTTCCTTCTTTAATACTAACTTTTTTGGGGGGACTTTTTCTCTCTCTTGATGGGAGACTCTTTGCTTCTGTTTTTTTGTGTTTCTTCTTTCTTTTGCATTGTAAATTCGACACCGTTATAGGCTATGGGTAATTTCAATGCGGTCCTTTTAGTTCTTTGCTACTTATCTATGCGCCGATTCTGGTTATGTGGCCACAAGCTTGGATTCAATTTCGTTTTCAACTTTTCCGGTTTTGAATCATGATAGATACAATTTGAATAGCTACATATTGTTGATGATTATTCCTCTCAGAAGTTTTCGTGGTGAAACTTTGTTGGATTATAAACTTGATCCACATAAAAGTCCAACCCAAGCCCAACTCAAGGAAGTTTCTCGATCAAGAGATGAGCTGGCTTGGTTGTGCTGGCAGAAGATTGGAGAAGGAAAACTTGTAAAACAAAGAAATGGTTTACGTGTGTGGCATTTAGTTTGCCAAGTATGTGTATAAATACCCCTCTTTAGCTATGTAAATCATCAAGTAAAATAGAAAGCAATCTGTTATTCAAGAAGCCTTTCTTCTTCTTGTCTGTGTGTGAGAAGTTGCAGAGAGAGAGAGAGAGTGTGTGTGGTTTTGGTGAGCAAATTTCCAACAAAGTGGTATCAGAGCAATTGGAAATTTGTTTCAAATTTTACATTATAGCATATCAAATCAAAGCTCTTGATGAGACGAATCCAATGTTGCCAGAATCGCCCCAATAGGACATCTGACGTGCCGCCACACGCCACCAGAACGTCGTTGTCAGAAAGTGAGTCAGCTCACCGAGTTGGAGCTGTTCAAGCCAAGTTGACTGAGTCGTCAAAGTCCCTCCCAAAGTTTTTTGACGTTCCAGATCTATCCGCGCAATCAAAATTTCCAAATTCTCACTATATTGAGTGACATGGCAAATAGTGTGACATCCTTCCAAGTTTCGACTCTCAACAATAACAATTACGACAACTGGAGTATCAAGATGAAGGCTCTCCTCGGAGCACACGATGTTTAAGATATCGTAGAGAAATGCTTTAGCGAGCCAGAAAATGAAGATGCTCTTACACAAGATCAAAAGACAGCTTTGAATGATTCAAGAAAGTTTTCTACCTCATATATCAAGTATTAGATGATGATGGCTTTGAAAAGATTTTGGGTGCAACCTCCACCAGAGAAGTGTGGGAGAAGTTGCAAACCTCTTACAAAGGAGTCGAAAAGGTGAGGAAGGTTCGTCTCCAAACATTAAGAGGTGAATTCGAATCCTTACACATGAAAGCATCCGAGTCTATTTCGGATTATTTCTCAAGAGTAGCAGTTGTTTCTAATCAATTGAAAAGAAATGGTGAAAAGTTAGATGATGTGAGAATATAGAGAAGATACTCCGTTCGTTGGATCCCAAATTTGAGCACATCGTCGTGACGATTGAAGAAACTGAAGACTTGGAAGAAATGACGATCGAGCAACTCCAAGGATCATAGCAAGCCTATGAAGAAAAACACAAGAAGAAGCAAGGTATCACCGAACAACTCCTCGAGATGCAAATCAAAGAAAAGGAAGAAGTACAAGGCTACGAGAGAAACCAACGTGGTTGAGATAGAGGCCGAGGCCGTGGATGAGGTGGAGGTCGTGGAAAAGGAAATCCAAACTCGAGGTACAAAAAATCTCAAGTTCAATGTTATAATTGTCAAAAGTTTGGGCATTATGCTTAAGAATGTAGAACTCCCAAAAACAGGGTCGATGAAAAGACTAATTATGCTGAAGCAAAGACCGAGGAGAAAGGAACGTTGTTACTAGCATACAGAGACAATAATGAAGGTCAAGAGAACACACCTGATATCTTGACACCGGTGCAAGCAACCATATGTGTGGAAGAAGGAGCTTGTTCGTAGAACTCAATGAATCAATGAGTGGCAATGTCTCTTTTAGAGATAATTCCACAATGTCAATGAAAAGAAAAGGTAACATCCTTATTCGTGCAAAAGATGGTAGCCACCAATTAATTTCAAATGTCTACTACGTGCCTAATATGAAAAGCAACATCCTGAGTTTGGGTCAACTCTTAGAAAAAGGCTATGATATTCACATGAAAAATTGTAATCTTTTTATAAGAGATGGCAAAGGAGATTTAATTGCCAAGGTGCAAATGTCAAAGAATAGAATGTTTCCTTTGTATATTCAAAACGATGTTGCAAAGTGTCTAAAGGCTTGTTATAAAGACGCATTGTGGCTATGACATCTTCGATTTGGGCATCCCAACTTTGGAGGATTGGAGTTATTGTCCAAGAAGGAAATGGTGAGAGGCTTACCTTGCATCAATCACCTTGACCAACTGTGTGAAGAATGTTTACTAGGGAAACAATTCAGAAAAAGCGTTCCAAAAAAGTCAGACTCAAGAGCCAAAAAGCCACTCGAGCTAATCCATACCGATGTATGCGGTCCAATCAAGCCAAGCTCTCTCGGTAAAAGCAATTATTTCCTTCTCTTCGTTGATGATTTTTCAAGGAAAACATGGGTATATTTCTTGAAACAGAAATCAGAAGTCTTTGAAGTCTTCAAAGTCTTCAAGAAGTTCAAAGTTGTAGTGGAGAAAGAAAGTGGTAGAAAGATCAAAGCCATGAGATCCGACCGAGGAGGAGAATTTACTTCCAGGGAATTTTAAGAGTTCTGCGCAGCAAATGGAATTCGTCGATCAATGACAGTTCCTAGATCCCCCAACAAAATGGCGTGGTAGAAAAAAAGAACCGAACTATCCTCAACATAGCTCGGAGTATGCTCAAAAGCAAAAAACTACCCTAGGAGTTTTGGGTTGAAGCAGTGGCGTGTGCGGTCTACTTGTCCAATCGATCTCCAACAAGAAGTGTTTAGGGAAAGGCACCGCAAGAAACATGGAGTGGAAGAAAGCCCGACATCTCCCACCTGAGAGTTTTACTATATGAGGAAACTGAGCAATCTGGTAATCTCACACTTTTCTGCCTCTTTGCTGATTGTGAACTAGAAAGTTTTCAAGAAGCTGCACAAGAGAATAAGTGGAGAGATGCAATGGATGAAGAAATCAAGACCATTGAGAAGAACAACACTTGGGAACTCGTTTCACTTCCAAAAGGGCACAAAGCCATTGGTGTCAAATGGGTATACAAGACGAAGAGAAATGCCAAGGGAGAGATCTAAAAACACAAGGCAAAACTAGTTGCAAAAGAATACAGCCAAAGAGTTGGCATTGACTATGATGAGGTATTCGTTCCTGTTAACCGTTTAGAAACTGTAAGACTAATCATTTCTCTAGCAGCTCAAAACAAATGGAAACTTCATCAAAAGGATGTAAAGTCTGCATTTCTAAATGAAGTGCTCAAAGAAGAAGTCTACATTGAGCAACCTTTAGGTTATGAAGAGAAGGGATATGAAGACAAAGTCTTGAAGCTAAAGAAGGTTCTTTACGGGTTGAAACAAACACCAAGGGCATGGAACAGCCAGATTGACAAGTACTTCCAAGAGAATGGCTTTACCAAATGTCCATACGAGCCCACCCTCTATATTAAGATAAAAAAGGAAGATGTTTTGATCATGTGCCTATACGTGGATGACTTGATCTTTACCGGTAGTAACCCAAACTTGTTTGGTGACTTCAAGAAAACAATGGCCAAGGAATTCGAGATGACAGACATTTCATTGCTTGTTGTCAGGGATTTGCTCCCTCCTCTTTTGTATTTCTCTTGTTTTAATATAAATACATTTTTATCAAAAAAAAAATGAAATTTTCATTTCATAGGAAGGCTCTGCAAAGGAGATCCTGAAGAAGTTCACGATGGAAAATTGTAAGCCAATAAGCACACCGATGGAATACGGAGTCACATAAAAGTCCAACCGAAGCCCAACTCAAGGAAGTTTCTCGATCAAGAGATGAGCTAGCTTGGTTGTGTTGGCAAAAGATTGGGGAGAAGGAAAACGTGTAATGTAAAACAAAGAAATAGTTTACGTGTGTGGCAATTAGTTTGCCAAGTATGTGTATAAATACCCCTCTTTAGCTATGTAAATCATCAAGTAAAATAGAGAGCAATCAGTTATTCAAGAAGCCTTTCTTCTTCTTGTCTGTGTGTGAGAAGTTGTAGAGAGACAGAGAGAGAGAGAGAGAGAGAGAGTGGTTTTGGTGAGCAAATTTCCAACAAACTTTTGATAGTAGATTCTGCTAGTTTTCTGTTAAAATCAGTAATCCCTGAGGAAACAATGCAAAATTAGTTGCCAGTCATTGGTATTTGGTTTTGAAAGCCAATAGTTGGTCTTCTGCTCCGCCATTAGTTTGTTTTGCCTCTCAAAAAACTTCATGAGTGCTTTCTACTGGTACAGCAAGTTTATTGACTGCTCAATCCTGTTTGCTTTCTCGATTCATAATTACCATTTGGACTTCAATTTCAATCTGTAAACAATAGATCGTCTTGAGTTTGTTTTCTGTTTATAGGTTGATTCTTTGACTAAATCAGATAATGTTTTTCTTTTTCTGTACAAGCATGCTCCTCTTCTTTACATTCTATCTATTGCACACAGTTCCGTAATGCTAGAGAATTTCCAATATGAACTCAGTAGATTTTTATAGAATTCTTACCATCCAACACTTATTCTTACTCCAAATGTATATGCAGTGATTGGCATTATCAGACGGAAGGCCTTGATAAGAGATCTTGCTGCTATATACCATGCTGAATGTCTTAAATACTGTCGGGAACTTTTGGAACTCCAAAAAAAATGGGAGGAGGTCGGATAAACTGTTAATTTTAGATTCTATTTTAATTTCTATTATGTTTGAAATGGCTGAATTTATGCTTACTTTAAAACAGTTTCAGTGTTATGGATTATCTATCAGACATAAATTGATGGTCAAGTTTTAATTCCTTGATGTCAAACAATTGATGATCTTCTAGGCTTATATTACCTCAGTAGCTCTCTAAAGTATGATGCATCAGTTGCTCATTGTAGACTATTCAGTTGTCTGATCCAGACAGAAGTGTTTTGGTGTACCTTCTGTTTTAACATGGTCTTACATTCTTATGCTTGCCATGTCATATTCAGACTTAAGGTTTAGGTTCTTATATAAATCAGACCAAGGGAACTTTGATGCATCATTCATTTCTTCTTCATGTTCATCATTTCTAAGTCCATGCTACATGAACACTTGTTGTCATGCTCTAGGTTTTGAAGTTGCTTGGATAACTTTAAATGGTGTGAGAGAGAATTAAGTGTAACCTCTCAATCTCCAAGTTTAATGAAACTGAGGTGAAATGAAAAAATCAATTTTGTTGCAGATGAGAAATCATTTTCAATGTGAAAATTAGGCAATTATTTCCTGATAGTGGGACGTGAATTTCTCTATATGAAACTGGAATAAAAGGAAAAATAGGTGAACTGAATTTGAAACTATCAACCTTGTGGGTGTTACACCAAAAAGAAGAGTATTGATTTTCCATTGCTAATGAATTCTAGCATTCAGTTACAATATTCTAAAAGATACATGTCTTTGACATGTCTTTCTTGGGTTAGTCAACATGTCGGGCAACGGATTAATAAAATATGTGGGTGATTTCAGTTGTTCTCTGGACCAAGTAATCAGATGACTTATGGAGTACAATAGTATGTATGCTCTATATGCTCATTACCTCATATTTTAGTCACTTTACTGGAGTGTTGATAGCTCTAGAAAGGGATAATAGATGCGGACATGATTCCAGGGTCTTGGCATATTCTAACTCAACCACTTATACAATATCCATCTTTGATTTTGGATTTATTGTTCCTCTCAGGGACTGCCTTATATATTTGTTAATGTTAATTCTGTATATTCTCAGAACTCATCTAGGTTTTATATTACCATGAGTCCTTTTTGTTGTTGGTTTTGCTTTGCATTTTAAAGTACTACTCTTGTCCTATTGATCCAACTTTCTGTCTTCTGCTTTAACCCTAGTTAATCTTGTCAAAATGGCCTCTACTTTCAATTTTTCTCAAGTTTTAGTCAAATTTGGTTGGTTGTTAGTCAACAATTTATTTTTGGGAAAGTGACCTTGTGACTTCTATGAAAAAGCCAAGACCTGAAAAATTGAACTGAACATTGCTTCCCTTCATGAAATTTGCCACCTCCGGGAATGGGAAGCGTCTTCATTACCTGTCATTAGAAAGAATTGCATCAATGACTCAACTATGGTGGCCTGCCTGCATATCTCAATGCTGCCGGTTTTACTTTCCTTTTGGTTTCAAAGAATGATATTGGCAATCAATTTGTGCTCATGTATTTCAGTGTTATATGTGGTGTGCATCAAATCTGACTATCCTGAATGTATAAATTGGTAATTTGCTGGGTCTTAGAACCATGAATGATAGTTCATTTTCACGGTGTTTATTTCAAGTACATGTTTACTACTTGCCAAGGGAAAACATTCATGTTCTTTACTTACTAGGAGGTCTTGTTCTTTAATGCAGCCATATACTGAAATGGTAACACCTGAAGATCCCAGAAGGGAGGTGAGGAGGCAGCCTAAACGTGCAAAGAAGACACGTTAAGAGAGTAATTATCTCTGCAAGATCCTCAATTGTCCCTTGTAAAAATCCAATCTCCCCTTAATGATTCCCCCTCATTACTGAATTTCGTAATCTCGAGTCCCTCCGGTATCGTTATCCAATTCTTTTTTTTTATAAACAAATGCATAGATGGTAGAGTTACTAAATGGGCATCTGATTATCATAATCATTGTCGTCTTAATTTCAATAGTTCAAGTGGTCACTGGACAGAAGCCACAATTTTTTATTTAAGTTATTAGTAAATATCTGACAGAAGGGTTCATATCTGTTAGTCAACATGGATTCGCTAGCCCTTCAGTGAGTAGGGGAATGTGTATCTCTTGTGCCCTACTTATGAAGAACAGAGATGGTAGCCTGTCTTTGTTTCATTCTCCTCGGTGCAGGAGAAGAGGAGAGCACCCCTCTACCCAACCCCAGTAGAAGGGTACAGAGACAGGTTTCCATCTCCATTTGTCTCTCATGTGGACTATCTCTGTGAGATACATGTGCCCCCAGTGATTCGAGGCTTATCTCTGGCTTTCAATCATTTAAGAGAGACTTGTCCCTGCAAACCCTAAAGAGCATTTCATAGATGAAAATGGAATGAATTACCCAAGCATGACGTTGACATGATAGTAATGGCTCTTTTCTTGTCCTTGAGAGAAGCTGGGGTTGAGCTGGACTTTGTCAATCTTGTACTGAAAGGAGAATGCCTTTACTAAAAGCTGGCCTCTTGCAACCAACGCTAGACTGATCTTTTCACTGTTTGCAGCACACCTTTGTGGAACGTGAACAACTGAACTCTAAATTCAGCTTTGCCAGGTAGGGGCGCAGATGATCTTTTTACTTGGGCTAGAGCGAGAGGTATTAGAGAAGAAGTGACCCAAAAATATGATTGATTTCAATTGAAATTTTTTCTACATAATCGTACAAAGGATATGGTGAAATGCATGTTGAGATGATGCTCAGAATCTGTAGTCTCAGTGCTTTATCGGAGACTGGACTTAGAAAGTTACAACCATGGCTCATCAATTCAGGCAAATATTGTTTTTTTCTGAATCATCAGATAGGTCAAACTCCGATATGGTACGGTGAAACCAGCCGGAATAGGTCCCTGATGGCCCTGAAAAATCAAGGAAGAAGAAGAGCTATCATCCTTCATACAAGTTACTTCTTCTGGCAACCTGGCGTATAATCTCCTCCTCAAATTCATCTTTCATCTCTACCCATGACTGTAATTAAATTAGTACCACGAGTAATGAACATGAGGGACTTGTAATTCTGGTTTCTGAGCGAGACCAAAAGTTGGGGGCCTATTTCTGGGCGACTCCAGTTCCCTGTTTTGGAAAAACCGAAAGGTATGGTCAGCTCAAACTCCAGAAATCCGTCAAAAACCGGATTAAAAAAGCTTGAGTCTCGGACGCCGGGAGGATGGAGAAGAAGCGGAGGAGCAGACTCGTCGTACAAGAAAAACACGAAAGCGGGGGGCTTAACCGTACGTACTTGCCTCTGATCTAAACCTCATGCGCTGTCGGTCATGGTCGTCTCTGACTGCAATTTTTCTTTTCTTCTTTTTTTTGCTCGGGTTTCTGTTATTCTCTCGTCATCGCTTTGACCTGCGCGTTCGGGGCGCGAAATAAGGACCGACCGGCAGCCGGAGGCCGGGAAGGACAAGCTCTCCGGCTCTGCGAATCGCTGAAACTGAAAGTGTGGACGGCACGGCCTCACAGTATTCTGTTGTTGTCACTCGGTCGATCATCTTCTTTGGTCTGGCGAGACTCGCAGTAGAGCACTCTCTCCAGTGGCGAGCATAAGATTTTGAACGTTGCCAGCCGGAAGAAAGTGAAATCTTATTATTGAACACCAAATTTTTTTAAAAAGCAGTAAAGAAGGTAGAGATTTAAACCTAAGATCATTCTCAAACAACAATTTTTTCGTATGAAAATTCAAATTCGGAATTAACCAATACAACATAGAAACAAGCTTAAAATTTTTGGTGAGATATTATAGGAAGACAAACTCATAAATTGAATTCTGAGACTGACCCATGTTTTTGCTAGATGATCCTCCAAAGATTGAGATGCTAAACCTAAATAAATTAGTAATCTCTTCTTGTACAAAAAGTTTTGGGTGGTACGGCCGAATCCCATTGTACTGGTTTATCGTTCAGATTTCATGAGATCGTTCCTCTGCAAACAGGAGAAAATTCCTTGGGCTGCACCACAAGAGCCGGTGGAAATGGGAATCTTCCAGTACAGTGTCTGTTGGAATGAGTGATCATCTCCTGGTACCGATTGGTTAGGCTTGCGCATTCTTTTGCAGACACGAGACATCTCAGGAATCCGTGAAAGAAAAAAAATGGAGTTTATTTCATTTATTCCGAGACCGTCAAAGACCGTTAGCTGAGGCAAGGACTGGCTATTACCCCTCTCCCTCTCTCTCTCCCCTGTCCATGACGTAGGCCACAGCTTCTTTTTGTTATGATTATTATTATCATCTTCTCTAATGGTAATGTGATCGGAAAAATACGTTTGATAATCATGAAAGATCGTAATATTCGTCTATCCCGACCAACATTCTGTTTTTTCTGATTTTTTTAATTTTTTTTTTTTGGGTGCGAGAGAAGATTGTTTCTGTCAGTTATCCAACTTGAAATAACCTGTTTCTCAACTATTTCTGCTCTCTTTTGTAACGATATCGACAGAGAGGTTGCAGTGAAGGAACTGGATTGAATTGGGTTCGTTTTCTTTTGCTTTTCAAAATATTGCCGGATCGGAAAGAACAGCATGTGTTGATTGAACGGAGAACGAAAGAAAGATGTGTTTATGGGTACTCGTGTCTGTGTAACGATATTGATGGAAATATTGTTGTGAAGAGAAACTGATCAGACGACTTCTTGTTTTTTTAACGAAGAGAAGGAGACGAAAGAAAGAGCAGCTTATGTTGATTTAACAGACAAAGAGAGGTGTTTATGGGTGCTGTCCATCTTTAACGATTTTGATGGAAAGACTCTGATGAAGCGAAAGACAGATGATCTAGGTCTTCTTTTTTTTTTTTTATAACAATGGAGGAGATCAAGAACGGCATATGTTGATATACCAGAGAAAGATAGATGCGTTTATGGGTACTGTCTCTTTATCTGGGACTTTCTTTCTTTTTTGAAAACAATGGAGGACATCGCAAAAGAACAGCATGTGCTGATTTAACAGAGAAATATCGTCTCTTTGACGATTTAATTTGATTGAAAGCTTGCAGTAAATAATCATAACTCAGATGATCTGAGTCTTTTTTCCTTTTGCAAAAGGATGCAGGAGATGAAAGACCCGCATATGGTAATTTAACAGAGACAGGAAGAAGATATATATGTATATATATGTGTGTGTCTGTGTGTGCTTGCTTTTGTTTTCTCTATCAATGAACTTGGAACAAAAACGAGAGAAAAACAGAAGAAGCAGAAGAAGAAGAAGAAGAAGAAGAAGGGGGGGGGTACAGTAAAAGCAAACCGGAAGAAGATGAAGCAAGAGATTCAGATTTCAGAGCCAAAGAGCTCCGGCTTCTTTGAGGAGAGGAACCAAGGTGCCATTGATGTGGCGAGACATAACGCTTTCAAGACCCCCCACGAACTTCCCTCCGACGAAAACTGCCGGAACCGGCGGCTGCTGGCCGTTTCCGATGAGCTGATACAGGACCGCCTGCATCTCCGACCCCCATTTCTCCTCGTCCAGCTCGTACACCACCGGCCCCACGCCGAGCCCGAACAGCAGTCGCTTCACCACGTGGCACATGCAGCAGCCGCTGTGGCTGAACACCACCACAGCGTTCCCAGTCGCCAGCCGCCGCACCCGCTCATACGGTGTCATCGCCGACAGTTCCCGCTCGCCCATCACCAGGCACCTACCTACCATCCCCCCTGTTTCCTTCACGAATTGCATCACCCGATAGATACCTCAACCCAGTTCTCTAGCTTACTTTCCCTGAGCAACTGATCACAAACGATCAGTCCAACCGGGCAAATGCCACAGAGCTTTCTGAAGAAAAACAAGAAGAGGGAACAAGCAGCTTTTCTCTTAACAGACGAACACTAAACAGTAAGCGTAAGCAATAAAATGGAGAAACGCGAAATGCAGCTCGGTTTCAGAGACTAACCGTAACGGAAGCCAAAATTGAAAGCTGTATTAAAAAGATTCGACACAAAGGCGAAGTGATGAAACGAAGGCTCGAATTGGAAAACCAAAATACAGGACGAACTGAAGCAGCCAGGAGTAGAAAACCCAGATTGAAAAACCGTGGGATAAGGAAGACGAAGATCGGATATATATCACGTTCGTAGTTCGGACTGAAAAGTTAACTTTTTCATCGTTTCTATTTTTTGCCGAGAGAGGAATCGGTTGTTTCTGAAACGATACGGCGGTTTGTGCAAATACAGCAAGCGTGCCTGATTAACGTACGAGCTGACAGATGCTTAAAGAGAGAAAACGAAGACCGAAGACCAGTGCTCTCTGTGCAAAACACGAAGACAATGTCCTGAAGTGCGTCTCAAGAACAAGAAATCGAACAGGAGGGAGGATTTTGAAGCAGAGACGAAGGGGCATGGAAGTAGTAAAAGACAGAACAAAACAGGCGTTTAAAGCTGCAACAAATTAGGAGCGACGTAAGACTGTAAAAGCAGAAACTGTTGGTCTGTTCCAGAAAAAAAAAAACAAAAAAATGTGGTGTAATCTTTAAATTATTAAATACAAGTAGAAAAACAGAAATTGTGGGAGATACCCTGGTAAGAATTAAATACCGTTGGGATGTTTCAGTTCGCGATTCCCACTCCTTCCTCTTGATGACAGGCCAGGGTGGTTCCAATCGAGGAAGGACTCCTAAGAAGAGCAAAAATAGTAAAAACAAACAGTCGTTTTTTAAAGAACCTGGTTACAGTTCCGCGAGAGAAGAAGAAACAAGCAGACAACAAGGGCTTTACTGAGCGAGATCGTTGTCAAGGGCTGTACATATATGTTTTTACACACAAGGTCGAAGAGGGAGGAAGAACCCGAACAACATGAGAAAACGCTCTCATACCCCTGCTACCAGTTCTCTTTCTGGAACCGACAATCTCTGACCACCTTTGAGCTTCCTCCGCCTGCGAAAAAATCATCTGCCTCAACGCGTGCCGCTGCTGGGGTTTCGTGTTATTTATACTGTTTCCGCGGATAGCTCGATAATGGCGACTGTCCATTGGCTGCGTCTCACAGAAGAAGAAGAAGCCCGACCGGTCTGGTTAAAATTCAGACCAAACTAACCAGATAGGTATTCATGTTTTCTTTCAAACAAAAAAAAATTAAAAGTCTCTTACATTGATTATGGAATGGGGTTGAGATTCAACCAGTCTGATTTACCGTGGATTAGATAAATTCAAACGAAAATTATTGTTTGATAAAAAATTGCACCTACATGAAATCTCACTCGTCTATTAAAAGCAAGGAAATTAGGGACGGAACGGAGGACGAGACGAATTAACGGCGAGCGGAGGTGGACTTTAATGGCGGCCTCGGAGATAGTAACGCCGTCAAAACACCGAGAACCTCACCTGAGACGATGGGGCCTTTTAGCTTTGGCAGAGGTGAGATGATGTTCTGATCCATTCTGATTTGATTTGGCGGAGACCGCTGCCATCATCATCACTCTGATGGTCATTGTACACATCCTGTTTTTTGCCTTCTATGGTTAACTTCTTTTCCTTCTTTCTATCGTTCGGATGTCGGATCTGTCCGTCGTGTCCATACAAGAAAACAGCAGTGAAGACCCAGGTAGAGCGAATTAAGGCCATTATTTTTGTTCTAATGCTGGTATCGGAACCCTATTCTTCGACGGGATGAAATGGGTTTATCGTTTGCAAGTATTCAATCAAAATTTTCGATATACAAAAAATTCAAGATAACTTTGAATATTTTTTATTTACATATTTAACTCGTAGAGATCCGACTCCAATCATTTTTAGATTTTTATACTTATGTTGGAGAAACTTATGAAAGAACAAGGTTGAACGAAGATGTTATTAATCCTAACACTTACGAGGAAGCATTCCTTGATGTGGATTCCGACAAGTAGAAATTGATCATGGAAGAAGAGATGGATTCGATGTATAAAAATGAAGTTTGGAAACTTGTTAATCCTCCTACATCGATTAAACCCATTAAGTGCAATTGGATTTTTACAAGGAAGAGAAATGTTGAAGGTAAAGTTGAAAGATTCAAAGCTCGTCATGTTCCCAAGGGTTTTACTCAACAATACGGGATTGATTATGATGAAACATTTTCTCCTATTGCACGAATACAGTCTATTCGAGCTCTCCTTACATTGGTTACATATTATGACTATGAGTTGTTTCAAATGGATGTTAAAACTGCTTTTCTAAATAGAAATTTGGATGAAGAGATTTATATGGAACAACCACGTGGATTTGTTAGACCTGGGACTGAAGCAAAGGTATGTAAGTGTTACGGTCCCGAATTTGACACAAGGATTCTTTGGGAGGATCTGGGGTCTGCCACGGGTTACGGGTCTTCCAGGCATTACCGTAGGGGTAGTAGGAAGACATGGGGAAAATGAAAACGAAAGATCAAGTCTAAGGGAAGCTTGATAACTCAATATGTATGTAGGTATTCCACCCAAATTATCCACGTACTACATGTGAGGGTCTCCACCTAAATTATCCCTGTGCTTACACGTGAGGGAGAGTATTAAGGAATAGTCTGACCATGTGTGACTAAAAAGGCCACTATGATGAAATTCAGAGCGGCACTGTAGATGAACACATAGGCTGCCACGTCATTATTATTGACATGTCATCTGCCACGTCATGATAAATTTTTGAATAAATTTAAAAAAAATTAAAAAATCAAATACACTTTTTATTACCTAATATCTGAAATAAAAAATTAAATTTTTTTTAATAAACAATTAAAAAAATAACTCTTACTATTTTAACACCATTTAATATCAATAAAAATATTTATTAATTAAAAAAATTATCATTATACTTTTTATAACTTTATATTTTAAAAAATAAAATAAAATAAGTAAAATATTAGATTTAAAATATTTATAAAGAAAAAAAATCTTACTCTTAAGTCTTACCACATAATAAATAGGTAAGAGTTATTTTTTTAATTGTTTATTAAATAAATTTTAATTTTTTATTTCAGATATTAGGTAATAAAAAGTTTATTTGATTTTTTAATTTTTTTAAAATTTATTCAAAATTTTATCATGACATGGCAGATGACGTGTCAATAATAATGACGTGGCAACCTATGTGTTCATCTATAGTACCGCTCTGATGACGGGGCGACGCGTAAGCAGTCAAAGTTTACGTGTCGCCTTTGACTGTCCACATATACGGTGGACCGGTCAAAGTTCAGTAGTTTTGTAAATATTTTGTAGTCTTCGTTATTATTATAAATAAGTTATTTTAAATCGGTATTTTGGTAAAATTCCCTAAAAACAATAATAAACAAAGAGATAAACTTCGTGATCATTCATTCGTACTAAGGTTAGAATCTGAAAATGCTTTTCTAATACTCGAGAACAATGAAAGAAGATCGACATTGATGTTATCTTTTTACAGATCACAGAAAGAAAGAAAGCACAGAGATAACTGGAAGAAGGTGAAGATTTTAAACAAATATGCCGGAAATTAAAACGAAATAACAAGGAAACTTATACGGGCGAATTCAAAGCTCATACGAAAATGCTCCTGCGACCCCAAATGTCCCCGATTTGATTCGCCATGTTTTGCAGAAACGAGCGGATGGGTCTCGTGATGGCGCCCAGGCACGTACACGCCGGATTCCTCCGCACGGCCCTAGCCCAGAAACTCGGGAAGCAGTTCCGGTTTCTGGTAGCCAGCATCGCTGTCGATTGCAGGTACATCGACGCCGCGTGCTTAACTAGCTGGTTCTTGATCGTGATGTTGGCGGAGGAGAAGCCGATGCCCCCCTCGAACGGGAGCAGACTTCCAGCTAACGGCGAACTTGGGATGATGTCCTTGAGACTCGTGTACCGCGGGCTGCCGCCGCCATTGCAGTAGGACTTCTTGTAGATGGCGTACTCAATCTCTGTTCTTCCACTGGGCGACATCTCCAGGTAATGCATCTCTGTTTCCATTGGAACAAGCCATGAATGGATCAGAGCGGATTCAGGCGAGTAAACCCGTGGTTTACAAGTTTCAAATACAGTAGCGGGGAGAGAGGAGAAGAATTGGAGAAGAAGGTTAGGATAAGAAGAAGAAGAAGAAGAAGATACAGCAGCTCTTTTTCTTTTTCTTTTTTTCTGAGGTTGATTTTCCATTAGAGGTGAAAACTAAAAAGAAAAAAAAACAAAGAATTGAGAAAACGCTGCTAGGCAGATTAAAAGACCTGTAGCTAATCATGGTTTTTTTTTCTTCCCCAAAATAAGTCGAATTGACTGTGTCAATAACAGGGAAACAAAACAGATGGGTGGGAGAGTTTTAAGGAGGACAGTTACCTATAATTTTTCCCATTAACTCTGTAGACGTTTCAGAAATCGTCTAATTCAATTCTGGGCTTCTGGTTGCCTGTCTTGAACAGAATGAAGACAGCCATTGAACCCTATAAAGAGTTTAAAAAACGTAAAGAAAACCAACAACATGGATGATCAAGAGCTATTGCACTAGGAACCAAGTATGATTGAACTGAACTCCATGAAACAGACAGATTTTACAGAGAAAAGCATGGAGACAAAAAGGGTACTGCTTTGGGCTTTCTTATTCCCGTTTTCACAATTCATTGAACATGAGAAACAAGAAACGGAAAAAGAAAAGCTTTCTGGGTGCATGAGATACTTACCTCTCTGCTTGGTCATTGATCTAGCGGGGACGACGATGGCTTGCTGTTAAGATAGGAAGGAAGAATTTAAATTGTTTTTATTACAGAATCATAGTAGGAGGAGGAGTGTGATTGCTAACTCTACCGTGATTCATCAAATTTGGACTGTAAAAGGAATCTTTCACGAGTGTTATTGATAGTAAGAAGTGGACTCGAATCCTGTCTTACCATCTTTGGATTCAGCGACTGCATGGAATGGAAAGTCACCGTTTCCATCACGCCACCGTTTGATTTATAAACGGTAACTTGGCCTCCTGTCATGGTTGGTTCCCCTGCTTAGGGGTAGGCGTGGTTCGGTTTGGTTTAATGTTTATTAACGAAAACCCATCATCTGTTTACACATCCGACCCCATCGTATCCCTTGATATATTTTTATAAGAATAAAAGTTGAAAATAATAAATTATGAATTATATTAAACCTAAATAATCACTTGAAACAATTCATGTAAATTGACCTTTAAAAATAAAATTAATAATTTTATTTTTTTAATTAAACTAGTGTTACCAGGATCGGATCGGCCGGTTCAACTCAATTGAACCAGAATTAATTGGTAGCAACTTGGCCCGAAGGCCTTGGATATTACTACCTCTATTTGTATGGGCCCATATTGACATGACAAAGGGTACTAATCTAAGGATATCCATTCTTAAAAATAGGCAATGGACCTTTCACTTAGGGGTCCATTCTTGAATGAGTGGCAGCAACTTGGACCGATGGGGCTCACTACGAGCCCACTGGGGCATATAAGAATTTTCAGATGTATGGGCCTTAGAAATTACTGCTTCTATTTCTATGAGCCCATATTGACAAGACAAGGGTATCAATCAAGAATATCCATTCTTAAAAATGGGTGATGGACGGGTCCATTCTTGAAAGAGTGGCAGCAACTTGGGCCCACTGAGCTTATACATTTTTGAGTAGATGTGATTCATAATAGGAATTCTCAGATCGGTGGGCCTTAGATATTACTGCTTCTATTAGTAAGGGCCCATAGAGACAAGACAAGGGAATGAATATAAGAATATCCATTCTTAAAAATTGGCCATGGACCGTTTACTTATGGGTCCATTATTGAAAGAGTTGCAGCTATTGAGCCCACCACGAGCCCATTGGGCTTATAAATATAACTGCTTCTATTAGTTTGGGCCCCTTTTGACAAGAGAAGGGTGCATTAATATAAGGATATCCATTCTTAAAAATAGGGCGATGGACCTTTTACTTATGGGTCCATAATTGAAAGTTGCGGCGATTGGGCCAACGGCTAGCCCAGTGGGAAGCAAGTATGAGCCCACTGAGCTCATACATTTTTGAATAGATATGATTCATAATAGGAATTCTCAGATCGGTGGGCCTTAGATATTACTGCTTCTATTAGTAAGGGCCCATATAGACAAGACAAGGGTATGAATATAAGAATATCCATTCTTAAAATAGGCCATGGATCGTTTATATATGGGTCCATTATTGAAAGAGTTGTAGCTAGTGAGCCCACCACGAGGCCAGTGGGCTTATACATTTTTGCATTGGTGATAGGAATTATCAGATGGGTGGGCCATAAATATAACTTTTTCTATTAGTTTGGCCCCTATTGACAAGACAAGGGTGCATTAATCTAAGGATATCCATTCTTAAAAATAGGGCGATGGACCTTTTACTTATGGGTCCACAATTGAAAGAGTTGCAGCTATTGGGCCGACCGCGAGCCCAGTAGGCTTATACATTTCTGCATTGGTGATAAGAATTTCAGATGGGTGGGCCTTAAATATAACTGCTTCTATTAGTTTGGGCCTTTATTGACAAGGCAAGGGATCCATTCTTAAAATTATGCGATGGACCTTTTATTTAGGGATCTATTCTTGAAAGACTGGCAGCTACTTGGGCCGATAGGGGTCACTACAAGCCCACTGTGCTTATACATTTTTGCATAGGTGTTATTCATATAGGAATTCTTAGATCGATGGGCCTTAGATTTTGACAAGACAAGGGTAATAAGATAAGGATTAATGAAGCTTGGCTAGATCAATCAAATCCATTTCACATACTCTAACAGTCCTGTCTCACCCAAATTAGTGGTCCATTTCAGATTAAAACATGATCATATCTGAAAGCAGAAGCAATCGTTAAACCATAAAACAGATTCTAAACAAATAAGCCATAAATAATTCTTGTAAAAGTTTAAGTTTCTAAATCTACTGCCTGCAATTAAGATTGGCGAAGCTCAAATTCCAGTTCCCAGTTCAGGGACTGTTCGTCTAGAGGGCATCACATCTTCTTTGGCAGACAACACCACATCCACTTTACATGTGAGAGGGATTCAGGAAGATTACATCCAGCTAATGGCATTTCTGGATCTTCTGTGATTTCTTTGCTTCATTGCCTCATCCGATGCCAAGACTGGAGTGTCTGAAATCCCATTAGTGATCTCGCCGTTCATAAATTTGAAGATAAGAACAAAGTATGGGATCTCCCCCACAATGTTCTTGGTCTCACAGCATACTCTACTGCTATCTAGACTAGCAGAAAGTGGATGGAATGGGATCTCAACCTTTCCTTTTGTCTGGTCTCCTGCTACTGAAAGCCTGAGTTTACATTTGCAGAAGAAAACAACTGGGATTAGAACACGTAGGATCCGAGTTTGTGGCTGAGTGATTGCTCTTAGGAGTTGTCCTGAGGCACTTGTCTGTTCTTCGTATGATACGAATACTCGATAGATTTGAGATCTCTGGTGCTCAATCTAGTTCTGACAAATGTTTTTGGCGCTTGCTGTGTAGCCTTGCCTTGAAGGACTCTTCCTCTCGGCTCCTAAACCCAGAAGAGAAATTTGGATCTAATTGTAATCGAAGCATGCAAAGAGAGGTCAACATTTATATCATCAAAGCGAGGACTGAGGACCACAAAGTGTTGTCTTCCCCAAGTGAAGAGCTACAGACAGCAGAGTCCTGTAACTATAATGAGGTGGTCCTTCCAGTGAATCGTCATGAAAGCACTATGTGGGGTCTTCTCTTCTCGGGTCCCATTTCGATGTGGGTAGGCAGCTGAACATGGCTCACGTGTAGAAGTAGGAATTCATCCATCACTCTGAAAGTTGCATTTGATCAGGATTTTCGGTAAACAGATAGTGGGCAGTGGGCACCGCTTGATAAAGCAGATCACAGATCCACCCTGATGATCGAATTCGATGAACAACAATTTGTTGGGTCTTGTTTTTTTAACTGTTAATTGGTTTTTGGGGGGAGATAATGGGAGAAAGAAATTCTGGGTAGGAATGATTTCCGTATTTCGAGTGCTTACCGGTCTTATCCCATGACCATCATTGTTCAAGGTATCTTTCTGTTCCTCCAGATAGTTGGTAAATGATGATGCTTTTGCTGAGAAAACCACCTTGACTTGATTTGGATTTCGAAGACGTTTCATCAGTAAAGAGAGAGTAAAAAATTGAACCCAGTGGTTGTCAAAAAGAACTGGTCATCCTCTATCCGAATCGGAAAAGCGAGAGATATTATTCTCAGCTGAACCCTTTCCTGAAAGAAGAGTTTCGAGCTTCTTTTGATTCCCCAAAAGTCACCACTTTTGCACATTGAATAATACATGTCCGAGATCTACAAGCCCTTTACGAGCTTTGCAAAGAGATTATGTAAAGGGAATCTCTTAATATCCGTCGTCTCCTCCATGAATACAGACGAAGCTCTGGGACCATACTAGCTTTACGTCTCGTCTTCTTTCCCATGCATGCGTTATGTCCCTGTTCTGATCAATGTTCTGGCTTTTGAAAGAGAAGTTTTATTCTCCTTCACAAAGAAAACTCAGGGTTTTACTCCGCTAAAAACCCCGATTTGGTTTCTGAATTTGGACTCAGAAATCGTTCAAATAATCTCTGAAAATGCAATTCCTCTCCTGTTTTTTCTCCTCCTGGACTTTCCATGTTCATGAAAACCGACCTGAAAGGAGGAGGGCTGGTGGCCGGTGGGGCTGGGTATCCTTTTTAGGTAGGATTTGGCATTTCTTTCCTTTTCAAGCTGAAATTCCTTGTCAATGTCTTCCTCTCAAATCTCAACCAAGTGCTTTGAACCTGCACAACAGATCAGCTTCCTTACAGAAAAAAACTCTTTGCTGTAGTAATCGCCAAAACTGGTCCAAGAACAACTATGATAAACAACTTGAATTCCACAAACCTAGGCGGAAATCCTCTTTTACTAAACCTTGGGACATGTTTGTTCAAATTGCTTACAACAATGGCCAATGCTACTGTCAAAAGAGAGAGAAAGAGAGAGAGAGACAGAGGGTTAGCAGCAGATATTGCCAAGTGGTGTCTCTAGAAGCAGGAGAGCAATTACTGTCAAAGCAAAGACAACAAAATAATTTATTGCTCTTGTCCAGCGTCCGAGACGAAATGATGCTGGAGCAATTCAAAGAAAAATCAGACCTGCAATTTCCTTGCCAATCCCTTACGCAGGGATGACAGAATGGATAACCTGGAACCAATCAATCGAATGTTGATTAACACGTAATCGATCAAATCGAACGAAAATGGTGTTCGTCGAATTTCTTTCTCCCACTAGACCATTTGTATCTAGGATCCTGATTCATGGATCTCTCCATAAACCATTTCTTTTGACTCTTTTTTAAATTCAATAAATGTTGGTTGATCTTATATTTTGTTGTAGTTAGATGATTTAAAGGATCATTTCCTACTTGATCCTTGGATCTATTCATTAAACATAATCGATTCAATATATTTCTTATGCACCCATAGTTGCTAATTGGATTTGAATCAGATTACAAATTAATTTATATTGATTGACCGCAAATACCACTATGTTTTCGTTTTGGATCATCTTCCAACATTTTCTTAAATGTATTTTACAAGGAAAAATAATTAATAAAACATTGTTCTTTAAATATATATCTGAACGGATGGTGATCCGGCCGTTCTGTTTTAACGATTATTGATTTTAATTGAGTTTTTTGTTCTTTTCCTGCAAAAAACTGATCATCAAAGGAATAAAAAACCTGAATGAAACAAAACCACTTTTCTGAATCAGACCAGTTTGAATCAAATAGAATTTACCAAACCATGAGATCACTTGTTGGAAGGAACAGACTCGCGGTTTTGACTTGTGAACACTGTTTTTTTAGTAGTAATGGCGCGTGATCATGGTAAGTCTGTGTAAAATTTTTTCTTTTGGAAAGGAGATATAAGATATTATAATCGTCCCCTCGATCCTCGTTTTTTACTTAATCCCATACTTTTCAGTCTCTGATGACGCACTTCGATCTTATCTCTATTCATTTACTGTTACTGTGTGGGGAGTTAAACGACACAGGTGATTGTATCTTGACTCTGGCCGGAAGCTCTTTTCAAATCCGTCCATAAATAGGAGATTTTCTCTAGCCTCAACTCGCTCCAGTCCTTTCTTGCTTCAGGACTGCACCAGCTCTGCTGCGTGTTTTTCTGTTTCTCGTTTCGTGCGCGATTTATATATATGTTTTCCTGTCCGACCTTGATGAAATCATCGCCTTCTGCTGTGTCTGGTTTTGATTCTGTTGGGTGAAATTGGGTCGTTGGAGTTACGTGAAGAGTTTGGAGCTCTGAATTGAGATTCTGCTTCTGGGTTTAGAGAATAATGGAAGGAGGAATTCATCCGGCGGAGGCGTCGGCCTTCAGAGAGTGTTTCTCGCTGGCATGGAGGAATCCTTACGTTCTTCGCCTCGCTTTCTCCGCAGGAATTGGTGGTCTGCTCTTCGGTTATGACACAGGTCTCTTTATTGTTTTTTTGTTTTCCTTTTTATTTCAAAAGTTTCTTCTCTGTTCTCCACTTTTCAAGCTGGTGATGTTTTCAGCTCTTCTTCAAGTTCGGCAGCCATTGTTTTTCTCTCTCCAACTCAGTTTTCCTCTTCTCGTACTTCTCCTCTACTGCTTCAGCATTTCTTTTCCTGTCTGTTTTCTGTAAATTGTTTCTGCAAATGTTTTTTTCTGACATGGGGTAGACTTATCTGTTCCCTGTTTTGGAAGAAAACTGATTTTAGCGAGGAATTCAGAGATATCCCAGCACAGACAAAGGGTGTAACTGTAATGGGTTTCGTTCTTGAGTTGTTTTTTTTATTTTTTCGTCTGAACCTCTTCGCAGTCGTCTCTTCTTCCTTTTCAGCTTCCGACAGCTTTTGCAGACATTTTTATATCCCCCCCCCACAAAAAAAAAAAAAAAAACAAAGCTCGCCAACTCCATGGAAAGAAGTCGAGCTTCCCCATTTTCTCTTTGCTTCCTTTGGTTTATATTTTCTCGTTGATTAGATAGCCATGAATGAACAGTACCGATCTCCTTGCTAAAAGAGTTTCCTTCACAGGCATAATTCTTTGTCTGGACTTACACTCTTTGTGAATTAACCAGGCGTTATTTCCGGAGCTCTTCTCTACATCAGAGACGACTTCAAATCAGTCGATCGCAGAACCGTTTTACAGGTGCACATCTAATCATAAATTCGAGAGAGAGATTTACTTGTCTTGTCGAATTAAAGCTAATTGATTCCAACTTCATCGCATATCACATCTTTTCTCAGAGGAGAAGTCACTTATCATTTAGAATTGAGAAGATTCCGGATGAAAACGAAGGAAATTCAAGTTGAATCAGAGATGCTGTAAGTTTGGGAAGGCTGTCGTGTGACTGGTTTTGTCTCTTCCATCATCTATCCTCACACCACGTAGCCATCTATATGAGGTCTAAAATTTTCAAGAAGGCCGCCAAGCCCACATTTCTTATGGGCTTGCATCATCGCGTGGCCCGGGGTTTCAGAAATAAGACGGAAAATATAAAATAATATCTTAATGTTTTATTTGATAATTCAATAATTTTCAGTAAATTAATATTATTTATTTTCATTACTTGCCATTAACTTTGCTTCGGAATTATTATCAATCGTAATTTTTTAATAAACATAAATTATGTGCTAACGGCTGAATTATGTTTCATGTAAACTAACAGGAATGCATCGTGAGCATGGCGATCGCCGGAGCTATCATCGGGGCGGCGATCGGAGGTTGGACGAACGACCGATTTGGAAGGAGAGTTTCGTTACTGGTTGCGGATTTCCTCTTCTTCGTAGGCTCCGTGGTCATGGCCTCCGCTCCAAACCCAGGTCTTCTCATTTTTGGTCGTGTTTTCGTTGGCCTCGGCGTCGGGATGGCATCCATGAGTGCCCCCCTTTACATATCTGAAGCTTCTCCAGCTAAAATCCGAGGTTCTCTCGTCAGTACCAATGGCTTCCTTATCACCGGCGGCCAGTTCTTGTCGTATCTCATTAATCTGGCCTTCACCAAGGTGACCCCCTGTAATTTTGTTTCTCCTTATTTCCAAATTCATAGAGAATCGTTCCACAAGACCAATCTGAGCTGAATATGACACGGGTTCATTTGTTTTCAGGCGCCGGGAACATGGAGATGGATGCTGGGAATTGCTGGGCTTCCGGCTCTGTTACAATTCCTGCTCATGTTGTTTCTCCCCGAGTCGCCTCGTTGGCTCTACAGAAAGGTTAATGTACCAGGATTAATTTCATTCCCATTGTGAAAGACGAGTTTGTCAATACTGTGGACTGTTCTTGATGTTCAGTGTCACCCCATTTTCAGGGAAGAGAAGAGGAAGCCAAATTGATTCTCAGGAAAATATATCCACCGCACGAAGTGGAAGCAGAGGTGCAGACGCTCAAGGAATCCGTCGAGACGGAGATCAAAGAAGCAGGCTCCGCCGAGAAGATCAACCTGAGTAAACTACTGAAGGCGAAAGCAGTGCGGAGAGGACTGATCGCCGGAATCGGCCTTCAAGTGTTCCAGCAGTTCGTCGGCATCAATACTGTAATGTATTACAGTCCCACCATAGTCCAATTAGCAGGATTCGCATCAAATCAGACTGCTCTCCTGCTCTCCCTCATCACATCCGGTCTGAACGCCTTCGGTTCCATCGTCAGCATCTATTTCATAGACAGGACGGGCAGGAAGAAGCTTCTGTTGTTCAGTCTTACGGGTGTTATCGTCTCGTTGGGAGTACTGACCGCCGTCTTCCATGAAACCACTTCTCACTCGCCTCGAATCAGCAAGGTCGAAACCGCACATTTTGCACCTTACACCTGCCCGGACTACCGGTCGTCTTCCTCCGCTTCTTGGGACTGTATAAAATGCCTGAAAGCGTCTCCAGAATGTGGGTTCTGCGCTTCTTCCACCAACAAGGTACGTGACATCCTCTCGTCACTTTCGTCTTCTCGATTCCAGTCCGACAAGGCAGAACTCTGAGCAATTCAGTCTTTTTTACAGTTGTTTCCCGGAGCCTGCTTGATCTCGAACTCCACAGTGAGGGATATCTGCCACGGGGAAGACAGGCTCTGGTACTCGAGAGGCTGCCCGAGCCGCAACGGATGGATGGCGCTCATCGGGTTATCTCTGTACATAATCTTCTTCTCACCGGGGATGGGCACGGTGCCATGGATCGTCAACTCAGAGATCTACCCACTGAGGTTTAGAGGAATCGGCGGCGGAATGGCTGCTACAGCCAACTGGATCTCAAACCTTATTGTCGCACAGTCGTTCCTCTCACTTACAGAGGCAATCGGGACTGCTTGGACATTTTTGATCTTCGGGTTCATCTCTGTAATGGCTCTGATTTTCGTGGTGGTCTTCGTGCCGGAAACGAAGGGACTCCCCATCGAAGAGGTGGAGAAGATGCTGGAGCGGCGGGCACTGCAGTTCGTCTTTCGGAAGAGAAGATCAGATGAATTAGACAAGGGTGGTACTACTGTCACTGCGTAATCGCATCTATATGGATCTAAATTAGTCACGAGAAATCAACCCGATTATCTCTCTCTGAGACACATCATAGATTTTAGGTAATTGGATCGTATTTGATGTAGTAGTGAATGAATTAAAGTTAATCAATGCGGTAATGAGTCAAATCGATAACCCAGTATCAGTCCAAGGAAGATCAACCCAAGATCTAGGGTTGCTCAAACTTAGGAGACCGATGATGTTTAAATTGAAAATAAAGAAAAAGAAAGAGATTAGATTAGAGTAGATGTGAGGAGGCATCATGACAAGTGGTGTCTCCACACTCTCCCTTTGCTAGAAAAGTGTGCGTGCATTGCACAAAGGGAACATTTCACTGGGGCTGGTTAGCCTGAGACCATGACACATGTGCCCGCCATTAAAAAAAATAGAAAGCGAAAGCGAAGTGTCAGCCCAAGGAGCGAGCCAAAAAAAAAGCTAGAAGCCATGCTGATGGTACTTTCTCTTTCCCAAGTGCTCTGCCGATGTCTTCCCTCCTGTTCTTGTTTTTTTAATCGCATCTGTGCTGTCTGCTTTGCTGCTGGGCTGATTTTTTTAATGCGCGGCTTCATTAACGCCGGCAGGTGCCGGAGCATTGCTTTCCACGAAACGCAGTGGCTGCTGATTTCAAAGTCGATTTTCGCGAATTTTTGATAACCGACTGGGGGACATCGCCATGATTTGGGTAAGAATCGGGGCGCAACGCTGCAGCTCTACGCGAGGGGAGCCCGCTGTGGCCTCCGCTTTGCGTTCTGGGTTCTTTCTCTTTGCCGATTTCTTCTTCTGCACCCGCCCATTTCCCTGTGTAGCGGACCAATAAGCTTTTCAGCCTCTTTCTTGCATCCAAGCTCCAACATTAAAGTTGCTTTGCTTCCCAGAAATTCCCATTTATGAGAATCGAAACCAATCAGATATCTGTACGCTCAAATCTGAAATGTATTTCACGTCCAAAACTACGTCTAATGCGATAGCTTCTTCTGAAAAATATGAATATCTGCCCGGAGAAAGAACCTTAAATAAGGATAGATCATGGATTTTTCCTTCGGTTGAAGAACATAATCTCTAAACAATCGACTGTACCCATTCGATTAAAACACCAAATTCGGACGAAGAACATAATCTCTAAACAATCGACTTTACCCATTCGATTAAAAAATCAAATTCAGTACTCAAGAATGCTCAGGGGCATTTCTCCGAACAGATACCATTCAACCCTCAAAACCTAATTCAAATTAAAATCATCCCATCGTTTCCTTCCTCCTCAAACAGATAGCAGCATTGCATTCCCACAGATCACCAGAGCGGAACTTGGATCGGATCAACCTGTTCAAGCAGTCCGTAGCCGGGTCGTTTTCTTCCTGGATAAAGCCTAAATGTACGGCCATACTTAACAAACCAGACGCATTGTCCTCCTCCCCACCCGGCAGTGCCAGTCCCATCGAAAAGTACGTCAACGCATGAGTCATTAGCAGAATTAAATTCCTGCTTACGGAAGTCAGCTTAAAAAGACGAAATATTTCAAACCCTTGGCAGCAAAATTCATGGGGCGAGGAATCGGCGATGAGACGAAAGAGGTTCAAACTTGAAAGAGGAAAAAGATCCCTGACATGGTTCTTCTTTGTTTATTCTTTTCAGAGCGCTGGAGCCAATGGACGGGAGACAGCAAAACTGAATTCATCTCTTTCCTGGCTTTAATCTACTAAGCCTACCTGCTTAGGGGGTCAGTATTATATTACCATAAGCTTAAGAAAGTGTTATTGGAATGATAAGAAGGATTGTCTTTTATCTAATTTATAATATAAAAAATAGTATAAATATAAATCCATATGGTTTATTTTATAAAAAATAATAATTAATTTTATATTAATAATTAATATTTGATTTCTTCGTATTCAATATATACTTATTGTCCTATTTATTCGTGTAAATGTTTATTTGAGATTTTTCTTATTTTTATTTTTATTATAACGTGAAGATAATAATATTATTTTAAATACAATTAAATAATTAATAATAAATTTAAAAATATATATTTTAAAATATAACAAATTGGATGCAACTAATGTTAGTAGAATTTAAGTAAGCTATGATAACAAACTTGTGTAAAAGACACGGAGATAGAGAATATAATAAATTTTTGTTACCTGTCAGAGACTCAGATGTTCTTAAATCAATTATTCAGGATAAATATGAGGTAGATAGCATACATGAAACAGTAATGGCATTGTGGAGGAATTATGAAAAGAACCCAAAATTCTCAACTTATACGAGCCTCAATTCATATTTCATATTACATTTTCCTTTGTATCAGCATTATATATATACACATATACACACACATAGGCATGTGAGGGAAAAGAATAAATAGAAAATTTAAGTCGGTCATTAATAAATTAATAATTTAAATAAAAATTAATTACATAAACTTAGAATAAACTCTTTTTTACATATATTTTATATATGTGAAATTGGACAATATATCATATTTAATGGTAAATAAAAATTAAAATAAAATAATTGATATAAATAAAAGGCAATTTGATTTAAATGTTTTAAATTCAGAATAAATAAAAACTGCAGATATAATAATTAATAAAACAATAGTTATCCGCCCAACCAGCAATGGTACGATCCTGACGGCTCCAATTATTTTTCGTAATTAGTTAGAAAGGATGAGATGTGGGGCTGTGGTCCCACTCCTTGGACGGCCTAGATTGCGTGTTGAACGGATCGATCTTAATAGAAAAGTGACAAAATACAAAATATCTCCAGCGGGGTTCTTTCGAGCCGTGACTTACGTCAGGAAGGTCGTATGTCTGTGGCCTTATTGTGATTAGTGGAGACGAACAGGGGTTAATGTTAAGAGTGGGCAATAAAAAAGGGATTGAAGCGGCGGAGTGTCAGTCCTTTCCCGATAAGCCCGGTGATTGCTCGAATGGGATTTCAGGGTCTCAAGGCCTAGGGCTTCGGTCGGCGAGCTCTCTCCGCCTGATTTCGGATAAAAACCGCTGCTTTCTTTTCGATTTCTCCACACAAATCCTCGCTCATTCGATCTGTTCGTGCAAGAATCTCGAGAAAGGGAGGAGGACGGAAGTAAAGCTGCTGCATCTGTCCGTAAATCCGTCCATTTTTTAAGGTCTGCAAGGTCTGGACTCCGGACCTCCTCTCCTGGCTTCAATTTTGAGATTGGAGGTGTCGAGGATCTGCTCCCGGCTTCCTATTTGGTTTGTTCTCGGTTGTGGCGAGGTCGAAGAGCTGAGAAGCGTTTCTGACATCTGGAAGAGTAAGTCGCATTAGTCGAATTTGTCGTGCTTGTTGTTGTTGTTTAGCTGTGAATTTTGGTAGTTGCTTGGGAGAGGAGTATGGAGGGAGTCACGTCGTGTTAGTTTTTATGGAAGAAACGATTTATCCTTTTTGTGTCGATTATGAAGTGGTTTTTGCAGCTGAAGATCTTGGAAAGAAGTGGTGGAACAGATCTACGAGCTTTTGCGGGTTCCTCTCGCTTGCATGAGTAGTGTAAACGAGAAGATTCCGGTAAGATGAGCTTCTCGAATTTTTACCTTTTTTTCCGGACCGAAGAAAAGGCTGAGAAAATATTGGTTTTTGAACATTTGAAGCAACGGAGCTCGAAATCTGGTTCTTAGTGTTAAGCGATTGGCGCTGTCTGGAATCAGTGAATTTCAGCTGAGATTTATTGCGGCAATACAGACGGGCCGTGGGCGTATATGTGCGAGTAGTAGCGTTGAGGAAGTTAATGATGTATTTTTGAAGGAATTTTTTCAAGATTAATAATCTTTGTTCGTTTTCATTTATTGGCGGTGGAAACGAAAAATACAGACGTCTCAGCGACTCATTTGCGGTTTCTTTATTTTCTTGGTCAGGACTCAGGAAGCCGTAGCTCAATCTAGAGCGGAACCGCACGGATCGGAGGAAGCTCAAACCACAGAAATTCAAAGCTCCCTGTAAGCTTTTCCAGCTTTTCCTTTTGTTGCTTTCGTCATCTTTAAAGCTAGAGCAAACTGATCCTTTTTAAGGCTAGTTAGACTGTCCGATCTCGATCACTATAAGCAAAGCGGTACGTTTCAGTATCTGCTTCTAATCAGTTTCTCTGTCTTTCTCTCTTTGCCCTGACCAGCTCTCTAGGTCCTTCTCTGCGTCTGCGCATCAAAGCTCACCTCTCCAGGCGTGCTTTTGAAATACTGCAAAAGCTATCACGTAGAGCTGACAGTCTCCGGCTCCGAAGGCGATATCTCGACCACCAAAAGAGCCTTTTTATCATCTGCATATGAAAGTACTGTTATACCACCTCTTGAATGCGTATGGCACCGCACTGAAAACCTCAATCATCCTCACTCTCCCTTCTTCAAAAGCTAGAGCTCTTCTTCTCTCGCAATTTTCGGCATGAAAGCGTCATGGAGGTCCAGGAAATTCATTCACAGTCTCGCAAGCGGTGGAGAAACGGAAGAAGCAATGAAGCTGCCAAATTAGGGCAAAAGATGGGCGACTCGTACCAAGATGAAGACGACGAAGACGGAGAGGGCGAAGGGGTGGAGGACAAAGGTCAGCTCCTGGCCTGGCATTCTTCAAGGATTTTTAGGGTCTCTCGAGCCTCAGGCGGCAAAGATCGCCACAGCAAGGTGATCACTGCTAAGGGACTGAGAGATCGGAGAGTACGTCTCTCGGTGTCCACTGCGATTCAGTTCTACGACCTTCAAGATCGCTTAGGTTATGACCAACCGAGCAAAGCAGTTGAGTGGCTAATAAAAAAAGCTGCCGACTCCATAGCCGAGCTGCCCTCTCTTAATGGGGCTTTCCCGCCAACACCACAGCAAGCGAGCGATGACAAGCGGGCTGAGACCGGCTTTGAACTGGAGGCAGAAAACGAACTCAACTCCTACCAGAACCAGCAACAAAATCAACAGCAGCAGCAGCAGCAGCAGCTCTTCTCTTTAACCAAGTCTGCTGGCAGCAGTACTTCGGAGACGAGTAAAGGGTCTGTGTTGTCTCTATCCCGATCAGAGATCCGCGTCAAGGCAAGGGAAAGGGCGCGAGAACGAGCTGCCAAGGAGAAGGAAAAGGATAAAGACAAGGACAAGGAGAGAGAGAGGGAGTCTCATCTCCTTCACGACCACAATCCGCAATCCAACTCGCAAGGCTCCTTCACGGAACTGCTTACTGGAGCCAACAACAGCAGCAGCTCCGCCATTGGCACTGGCCAGCACGACCATAACTCTAATTTGGTAAATAAGCAGTTTCGGCATTTCCCTTCAGCGCCTATGGACTACCTGGGGCACACAATGTTGGGACCATCCGTCTCTAAACCCCACTACCCTTCCGGATTTTCTGGTCAGATGCACTTTGGCAGCCATCCTTTTACCGCGGTGCCACTGAACATCACCACCACCGCCACTGAGCACTCAGAGCTGCAACAGTTTTCATTCTTGCCTGATCACTTAATCCCTACTGCTGCCTCACCTCCAACTAGTGATTACAATCTCAACTTTTCAATTTCTTCCAGCCTGGCTGGTTTTAATAGGGGGACCCTTCAGTCCAATTCACAGTCTCCGCTGCCTCATATTCAGAGGTTTTCTTCTCCGGTTGATGGACCGGTTCCATTCTTCATTGGACCTCCTGGACCGGAGAATCAGTTCCCTGCCGGGTTTGATGGTCGCCTTCACCTCTACTATGGTGATGGTTGTAGGCAGTCAGATCTCAAGGGGAAAGGGGAAAGCTGAAACCACTAAAGAGCAGCATAACCTCCGCTCGCCTTCGTTCACCGGTAAGGACCTAACTATACTTAATTTGTTATCCCGTTTTCTACTTGATTAAATTGACATAATTTTGCTGGTTCTATTGCTGTCTGTCATCCTCTTCTATACTTCACATGCATGCTTTGGGCTGGTTAAAAATGCAATTTAGGAAAACGTTTCGTGCACCTGTCACCACGCGGCAGCTACTTTCGCGCCGCCGGCATCTATCGGACCAGTAGTTGTCGGTGTAGCCTGTTAAAGCATCTTCTACCGGATTGTCTTACCTTCCTAACTGATTCCTACTCTTATTGCTGCCAAGTCTGTCTCTGGACAGGTGTCACCTTTGTTTCTTTGTTTGCTGCTTTTTCGAGAATTGTGAAATTTAGAGCCATGCGTCAAACTGCCGTTGTCTGCGAGTTGACTTTAATACTTCAAACGAGGAAATCTTCATACATGGAATACAAAGTAAAGCCATTAAAAATGACGGAAAGTGGAGTGGACTATGTTTTCCAATGCACAGTGGACGGAAGTGGAAAGGATTGGGACGTTATTAACTAGAAAGCATCTTACAATGGAACTAAGTAATAAGGGAACATGAATTCGGACAGTGTCCTTCGGGAGCGAAGGTAGGGAGAGGTTCAAAGAGACTAAGTAAATGGCCGGTACGTTACTGAATGGATGCTTGAATCAGCAAGTGAAAGGATCATCGGACACAAGTTACAGAAAGTCTCGGAGGAAATTATATGGCATTTTAAACATGTGTAGTGGTACTGGAGCTTTAACTGAGAGACCATATGCAACATGACGCACCAGATGAGGAAATGATATTTAGTTACGTCCAATTAGGCTTCAAGATATATCTCATAGCTTTTGGAAATAGTCACTTTGTTGTCCTTGCCATAAACTTAATTGGTTTGAATTATTTTTCTTGAGAAGTTACAACAATAAGAGGAAAACTTAACTGATGGAGGCAGGCTCAATGTAACAACACTTCTACAAAATGGTGAGCATTTGACTAGGATTAGTGTCTCTGAAGATTCTAGTCATTTTCGTAACAGAAGTTTCACCATTTGACTAGGATTAGTGTCTCTGAAGGTTCTAGTCATTTTTCGTAACAGAAGTTTCACCATTTGCTAGGATTAGTGTCTCTGAAGGTTTTAATCATTTTCATAACAGAAGTTTCACCGTTTGGTTAGGATTAGTGTCTCTGAAGGTTCTAGTCATTTTCATCATAGAAGTTTGACTTTTCTCTGCTAAAAAAAAGAGGTGTGGACTGGACTATCTTTAGCATGCAAATAGGAGTGGTATTCTTTTGAAGACAACATATGTGACTGGATGGTTCGTGATGAAGTTATCCTTTTGCTTATATGATAATCAACTGCACAAGGAGCGTAACTAGTAAAGAGTTATTTGATCTGGTTGGAGATTGGTGTCATTTGGATTGGATTGTCAACATACAAATATTTGAGTATTTTTTAATTAAGCTTGTTAATGTAGTAGAAGTCCCACATCGGGTATGGCTAGTGATGTTGTTGTGTTTTTAATTTTAGATAATGAACTCCTCACTGTGGCTGGCGGATTTGGAAAGAAATCACATCTAACATATATATTTTTGAAACCAATGCGCTAAAAGGCTCGAACCTTTTAGGAAAGTAACCCCACGGATCTTTATACAAGGACTGGCCCGGTCGATACAAACAAATATTCCAACATCTTTCAAAGCTACAAGTTTTTGCCTATTTTTCTATGAAAAACAGAAATGCAGATTAGAATGTGCTTAGGAACTACTTCATGGAGTGAGGAATAAGAGAGAACAAAAGAGAAATGAAGAACTACTTCATGGAGTGAGGAATAAGAGAGAACAAAAGAGAAATGAGGAACTACTTCATGGAGTGAGGAATAAGAGAGAACAAAAGAGAAATGAGAAAGGACAAGGCAAAGAAGAGAAAAATGGAGCGCATAATAGCTCTCTCTCGCTGACCATGCATTTAGTTCTAACTTACGGCAAAAGATATGGGGATGCACCTTGTTTTCCTTTCTCCCACGTTGAAGAGGAAAAATAAATTATTATTAGATGAAGATTGGAGTCTACAATGCTAAAATGGTTGTTGTTCTTGGAGTTTTGTGGCATTGTAACTGGTTCTAATACAAAAGGAGTACACCATGCTATTAAAAAGGAGAAATGTTAGCTCAAATAACCACAGGTGGCATTACACACTGCATATGACATTCCATGTCAAGGTTTTGTCATTGAAAAGTATTATTTTTATCTTTTCCTTGTTTCTCTTTTGCATATCTTTCCTATTCTTCTCTCTACCCCTCTTATGAGTTTTTCCTTCCATCAGCTTCTTCCCACTTTTTCAGTTCTCCATTCATTTCTTCTCTTCTTGTCACAATCTCACAAGTTCACCGTGTATGCCTATCATGAGCACCTTTGAAATTCTAAGGAGTACTCTATATTATTGTCTAAGAAATTTGATAACTACCTGACCACTTAATAAAAAATATGTTTGAGGAATTCTAAATTTTGGACTAAAAAATATGACTTAATTCAAAAAAGGAGTATATTTGAGTAATATATATGACAAATTCTAAGATTTGGACTCAAAACCATAAGTTATTTTTCACCACGGAGCATATTTGAGTAATATATATGACAAATTCTAAGATTTGGGCTGAAAACCATAAATTATTTTTCACCACGGAGCCTATTTGAGTTTGTTGAAACCAGTTGTGCTAAAACCTCGAGGCTTCAGTGAGAGGCGCAACAAGACCTTATACAAGGACCAGCTCGGTCGATATCTCAACCCTCCCCCGCATGGGGACAACCCGTGTACATTCGGGTCCCAACATACAAGGGACAAATTCGGGGGGAGCGGGATTCGAATTTGTGACCAACCTGCTCTGATACCATGTTGAAACCAGTTGCGCTAAAACCTCGAGGCTTTAGTGAGAGGCGCAACAAGACCTTATACAAGGACCAACCCGATCGATATCTCAACAGAGTTATCTCAGTGAGCATTGGACCTTCTCTATTGGGGAAGTAGAAAGTAGAATGTGGGACATGCAAGAGGCAAAAAGAGATGCAAAGAAGAAGGAAAGAGAAGGACAAGAAGTGAATTAATGAAAAGTGGAATATCAATTGAGAGTAGAAATGTAACCAAAAAGGGACAAGAGCTATTGTGAGGAGATGAACAAGATGAGAGAATAGAAAAACTTAGGTTTTTTTATGACACGATAGTTTGTATTATCTGGCATATAGTGCCATAGGCGTTCGATCAATTAATTATTATGCACTCTTTCAAGAGTGGTTGGTAGGGGTGTCAATTTATTAAACGAAACGAAAACTGAAGAAAATATGTAATGGGGTAATTTTACCCGTATACCATTTTATCGTTTGTTAAACGGAATGGAACGGATATTACCTATTCCTTACTCATTCACATGTTTACTAATTGTGTGAGAGTAGTATTTTAATTTTTGTATATACCTATGTATAGGGACCTTGTTATTTTTGTTGTTACATGAATTTTTTACTGTCTTCATATATTGTAAACATGTTGTATTTTTTCTAATTTTCTAATTTTTATTAATTTTTACTCTTTTTTGTTTATTTATCCGTTTACCTGGTTGTTAACAGGGTAAATAAATGGAACCGGAATGCTTTAAAAAATAATTGAATAGTACAGATACGGAGTACCAAAATGGTAATCAGAATGGTACACTATTCTTTTTTGTGCATACACTGTTTACATCCCTAGCGGTTAGATAGTGTGTTATCCCTAGGACCAGTTTTTTGTTGGTTTGAATGATATTTCACCTCTGACCCCAACTCATTCTCTAATTTTTCATAAATATCAATTGGTTTGGATGTGGCTAAAATATAATAAAATATTATGAGCCACATCTCTTAGAATAAGAATGCACATGCATTTATACAAATTCATGGATTCTATGAAGATTTTATAAGTTCTAAGGATTCTTTTGAATTTAAAAATCAATTTTTTTTATAAGTTCCTTGGTGATTAGATATAGATTTTTTAACAAGTAGAAAAATTAAAATGACTTAATACTAAATTAAAAGTTATAAAAGGGGAGCGGGAGGCCGTACCCTAACTTCTTTTCTAATAGAGAGGTTCTTCTTGTCTCTCTGTAACAATCTGTCTAGTAGAATTCTACAACGTAAAAATCCCTTCTTACCAACTCCTTTAGCTTGTGAAAATCCTTGTAACCCATGGATTTTGTCAGGTGCAGATAATAAGTCAATAGACCGAACTCCCCCTCAAGAATTTGACATATATAAGAAAAGCTAGATGACTAAGGTTTGGACTAGCAGCATCATGCTATGTAATGGCAATAAGGTTAAGGCAACAAGGCTGTTGTTAAGCTAGCTCTTCAATGTGGAACGTTGGATACTAGAAGGACACACAGTAGAAGACTACACTAGTTGATAGAAGCTTAATATTTCACCTATTTTAAGGCATTTTCGGTGGGGAACTGACAAAAAGTAGAGGACAGTACACACTGACATTGTTGAAATGGATAAACAGAAGAATTGATAGATCCAGTTACGGAAGCTCTGTATTTTTCCTCCTAATTTCCTCCTTGAGTCATCAATGAATTCTTGTTTGCACTACTTTCATATATAAAAAAAAAAATTAGGGATAATGCATATGTTTGTAGAAGGGTAAGAAGAAAGGAAGATCCTCGAGCAATTATTATTGTCAATTTTGTCTAAAGATAGCAAAAGCTGATCGTGGTCAAAACTTATATTCGAACACTCTAGACATGAACGCATTTGGTTGCACTTTAGCTCTTTTGTTCACTTATGATAGCTTAACATGAAAAGTTTCATAATTTTTCCAATTATACTTGTTTGAAAGCGGTTTAGGTATAGAAGAAAATTTTTTAATGTGTAAAATTATCTATTGATTTGTTTACCATTTTTCAGATGAAGTGTATGAGTAAAGTGCATTTCAGTACTATGACTTGATTACTCATTTATATTGAAGAAACTATTGCAATTCTAGCCTAAGAATTAGATGTTTAATTATATTTTTTTTCTAAATAGTGGACCACTTATTTAATAAGCTGTCTATTTACAGATGAGTAATGTTTACGTTTCATTGCTTTATTGGTTCATATAATTTTTCATATTTTAGGTTTTTATGGTTATCTGAAGAATTTAATTAGTGATTTGTTAAATTCTGATTCTTCCATTTATCTGAAACACTAGTTATATAAATAAGTAATAAAACTCCTCTGACTTATTTTAATAGAGCAATGATAGAGCAAAAAATGGCATTATCACAACATATAAGTGAAAAAAATGAATATAAGCGTTAGTTTTTATGAAGAAGCTGAAATGAACAGATGGCATCCATAGATGACAGGAAAAGAATGTAACATGCGTGTGTAATTAAAACCAGATGACAGAATCAAGCAGCTGGTTCTTCCTCTTTACTTTATCTTAATACTACTGTGGGCAACCTTCTTATGTTTAGCTAAGTGAAATCAATGTTCAAGATCGCAAGACCTTTGTGCTTAGCAGTAAAAAAATTCTTCCTAGTTGATGTGCAGTCTTCATTTTCAGTGGATTAGATCAGTAAACAGATGAGGTAAACTTGAGCAAGTTGCCTATGTTGGATTTTATATGGATAATTACGACACTTATTAATGACTGAGTAGACAGGTTAACTAATTCAAATCCGACACTCTGTAGATGGATCTTCCGCATTTATTTCTGAGTAGGATTGTGTACATTCTATTCTTGATAGATGAAACGTGGACTTATTCTTGTGTGTACTGTACATGAACCGTTCCTTCTCTATTCCTGTTACAACATTATATTCACGAAATGATATTTATTGTAATGCGTGACATTTACTGTTAGGCAGGTTGTTCTCCTGGACCCGAATGCAAAGATAACCTCAGGGAGGAAAACCCTGAGGGCTTCGGGGACAAATCAGCAAATCCTGGGAAGGTAAAGCTCGGTCGCTTCATCCATAGCTCTATTTTCTTGCATGTTATAGATATTGGTACTCGCCCGGACACTTTAGATGGACCGCGAACAATAACATCTAGGCCACTACAACAGCACGGCCAACATGACGTTTTGGAAGCTGGTCCTGGCAGTCGACCTCTGCCTTCGGTTTGATTGCTTTCATTTGGAAGCAGGTTGGCTGGTCAAAGTGACCTATTACTGATGGCCAAATTCGAGATCACCCCAAGTAGGGGTGGTCCATATTGTTGGACCATGTAGGACGGTATGTTTTAGCTCTGAGGTAGGGTGTCTTCAGTTGTGTTTTTTCCAAAACATTTCAGATATGTTGAGGTGAGATTTGAAACATCTCGTCCAATAAAAGAAATTCTTAGGTGAGACCCACCCCTGTTGAAGCTTGTCCTGAAAAGTTATTTTCGCAGAAATGCTGTTTATCAACAAAATCTCTTTTGCACAGGTAGGTAGCAAGTGTGAATGAAGCGGCGAGCGGCAGAGAGTGAGTACACGCCTTCACCCACCTGCCGTTTAATTTAAACGAAATTTCTTGTTCTTTTGGTTTTTCTTGAATTCGATTGTTGTACGAAAGAAGTTTATGTTGATATGACTTGCATTGCATATGAAATTATTCATGCATACGTAGCGAGCTATGTAATTGAAAAGGATTTGCAACGCCAAAAATCCTCGTGCCTGCAGTCCTCCATCCGACTTTGTAGATGGTAAGACGGCGGCTTCTTCTTCTTCTTCTGTTCTTTATTCTACTAATTTATGACAAAGCGAAAAAGCTTTGTGGATCAGAAGCGGCCCAATAGGCGTATGATATTATAATGGATGAGTTTCAAATCCATATTTCTAGTAATGGATTGTGACCCGGGGAAGAAAATCTCTACATTTTCCACCCACCCTAGTGTGAGACATCGAAGTCAGACAGTCTCAAAAATGTTACAGCTAAATTTTTTTTTTTCATCCTCAAAAGACCCGTTCTAATACCAGTTATTATGAACCTAATCAAATTTTGTAAAATACTTCCAAGATAGCCGATATCTTACCATTCATCGTAAGAAGTGTTAGGTTTCGGCTATCCTTGAAATATATGTTTTTTTTTATTAAAACAACCTTGTCGACGAAAGTGATCACAATACGTGAAAAACACCTAACTTTGCCAACCTAGGAAGCATTATGTGAGAGCACGTATCTGCCACCAATTTTCGAGCATGATTTTTGGTGGTCACTCCCATTGTCCGGTTGGATCATTATGACCCCAGCTCATGGTACGACCTGATCAGTACACCATTAAGACATCGACAATTGCAATCACATCGCAGGTTTCCGATCACATATATACGAAGGCCAGAAAAGGCCAGGATTGCATAAAACGTACAACTCTTACGTTTTTAAACTTTCTAGCACGGCTTCTCGGTGTTTCTAAGGTCCAGCCAGCCTTGAAGAGCTAATGACTTTACACCCATCTGTCTTTCATCGAAGCAAGCAATCCCCACGACCTTAAAAGAGTTCAAAGTGGAAAATTTGCTCTCAACAATCATGACAAACACTGTATTCAATAGTTGGAAGGGAATTTGTCAAAGCCACTCTCGAGGCAACTGTAGTAAACACTGATAACCAAGAATTGTATGAGCATCCATTCATGGAGCTTCGGCTGGTAGCATTGGTTGTTGAAAACAGACCCTTTTTTTTTTTTTTTTTTGAAAACGTGACTTGTCCATATTTGACTCAGCATTGGTTGTCCTACACAGATCCAGGTTGTTTTTCTTTTCGAGAAGGTGGCTTGTTGAGACTAGGCAACCGAAAGAGCTCGGAGTGGCAGGTACGTGATGAATGTAAAGGCAACAGCACTGCATTGTTGATTCTTTCTGCTTCAGCTGTTGGAGCAATCTAGACTGAGCTACATACATCGCTTACCTGAACTCACTAATCATAGATATCAGGAATTACACGACCCCAACAGTAAAGAAGTGCAGGTTAAAGAACAAAATGAAAATGAAATAAAGAAATAAACGACGATGAACAACAAGGAAAAGATGGAAAACAAAAAAGAGGCTTTACTTATAAACATCAGCAGAACACATCCACGCATAACATATACAGGCGTCATCAGATCCTACTTTATAAAGATGACACTAATAGATATATCTGTAATTAGTACAGACGGATCATGGATGTGTGCACTCTTACAACAACAACAAACGCCTGGTAAGCTTCTCCACATGAAGCAAAGGGTGAGGAAGAAGATTTACAACAGCCCATGATTAATAAGGGTCATCGCATCAGCAGTTTGGAGTGAGTTGCCACCTTACCAATACAAGGGAACCTATTTATCCCATCTGCCATCCTGAAACAAAATTCATGAATCAGTTTCTCCCATCTCTCTCATTCAAGCATGCAAGACTACAAGAATAGCAAAGTTGAGTAATAAAATCCAAAACAGATACCACTGTATCATATTTTCTCCTTGGATTGAATTTGCTAATTAGAATATACAATTGAGATGGAACTAGAAGAGTATGATATCATCATCAGAGCAAGAGTGCCCTATATAAAATGAACATCACAAAAATTTTCACATAAGCACCTGAGACTCTTGGATTCTGACATGGGCCAAGACATCTAGGACAACCAAGATGCCAGCCCCTGCATCGGACATGTTTTACATACTCATCAAAAGAAACAATAGAAACTCAAGTATTATCAAATAAGTATAGCATAATAAGTGGAGCTTAACATTAGCAGCATACAGTTTCTCTTGGAGTAACAATTTACTCCAAGAGGCAATCTAATAATAGATACTAGCACTTTGAGTAGAACACTCTCGCATGGTCAGGTATGTACCACCTGAAATTCAGCAAGTGGTATGACAACATTGCAGTTGGAAACCTTCCAACTATAATTCTTGTACCCAGACAAAGACAACGGCACTATGATCATCATCTGCATATAGAAAGGTTCAGCAATGCTAGATCCTTTCATTTTCAAAAAACAAAGCTAGATCTATTCACATGATGAGATGAGTAGAAGGAAAGAGGCGTCGGAGGAAATGAATACCGAAACAGCAACTGTCTCCAATTTTCAGGGTCCTCATCTTTCTCATAGATAACATGATTCACCTCACAGTAATATGATACAGAGACGAATTTCAGTGCAGGCCAACAACAACATAGTTGCTACCATTTTTATCCCTGAACGAATTGCAGTGTAGCTCAACAACAGTAGAATTAATACCATTTTGGTACTTGAAAGGTGAAAGAATGAGAAATTGTTGACAAACGACCGCGGTCACAGAAGAGCAAACAGCAAAAGATCAATCGTTTACCGACTTCTTGATTCCTTGTTAACACAGAGAGAAAGCAAAGAGCAGTTACCTCAAGTGGCAGAGACTCCGTTGCATCAGAAAGAATTCATCTCAAGGCAGTAAGTGCGCCTTTTGAGAAGCAATTTCACTGCTGTCCCGTATGGCTCGTCGAAAACACTAGAGATCCAACACATGTCCGAAACCTCCTTTCTCACAAGTGATTGCTCGCTCGGTCTTATTGCCACCAGCGTTGCCCCTTTCAACACAACTCCATCTGGTAGTTCCAAGTGGGGAGCATACCATAAGCGCATATTGAGCGCAGGCACCAACGTCCTATTTGCTGAAGCAGAAGCCGAAAGGGGCTTGACCCTCAACTCCCCCAATTGCTCTTTGTTCATTTTTAAGACTCCTTGGCCGTCTGAATCAGTCAAAACCAAACTCTCAAGAGTCCGATGATCTGAGATAATCTGCTGAAGCAAATAGTGCCTAGCAGAGGCGGCAATCAAAGAGCTGATTGTCCAAACCACTCTTAATTTAAGGCCACCGTTGGTGTAGAAGGATTCGGGTATATTTCCATTGTCTTCCCCACCATTACAGAGAGCTTCTACGGGACTCGAGTTGTTCTCAAAGATCAGTGGATTTTTGGCACCAGAGGAGAGGACTGACGAAGCACCCAGAATGACACAACTGTCCAAAGTGGATCCAAATTCCGCTTTCCATTTCAGAAGGACTCCGTCGTCAATACCCAACTCTCCGCCTGGAAGTTCGATCCTCAACTGCCGGATCTCGTTGAAATTTTTGAGAACCTCGGTGGGGGAGTGATGAGAAACGTCGGCGTGGTCCCCTGGGGAGGTGGCAGAGGCGGGACTAGGGTGGGCGTCGTATTTTTTGGGGCCGAGAAATTGGCCAAGGGCTTGAAGGGGTTTGACGATTCCGCCAAGGACGAACCGGACAAGATGAGAGAAGACGGATTTACCCTTGTCGGAGGAGGAGTTGGGGGAGGATGGGTCATCGTCGGAGATGACGCAGTCAACCTTGACGACAACGTTGTCAACCTGGGGAACAAGGCCGTGAAATCGACGAGAGACGACGCAGCAGCGGCCGAGGGCCTTGACGTCGCCGATCTTGTTGAAGACGAGAAGCAACAGAGAGTCCGGCAATCTATCGAAGTGGTCGATGGGCGGGGACGAGGGGGTGGAGGGCTCACAACGGTCCGGTAGGTGGTAGTGGGTCCTGAGGAAGAGATCTTGCCGAGGCGATGCCATTCTCTCCTCTGCGCGAGATAAGATTTGAAAAACAAAATAAAATAACACAGCAACACACGGAGCCTAATCGATGCCGATTTCCGGATCTCCTCAATCCAAACAGAATGCAATCAGACGGACCGAAATGGGAGAGTCAGGGACAGAGAGATAGGATAAGCCCTTATCTGGAAGGCAGAAGAAGAAATTAAATAACACGGGCGCTTCCGATGGATGTACCCACTACAGAGATGACGAGAAGAGAAGAAGGCAAGTGGGAAGAAAACTTTGCAGAGAAGGAGAGAGAGGAGAGACCTCGCCTCACTCAAACCCTAACCCTAGAATGGAAAAGGAGCCATTGGAGTCAAGAGAGAGAGAGAGAGAGGTTGTTTATTTTTTTCTCTTCTGCCTCTTCTGGAGCTTCTTCTTCGTGTTTTGTCAGATCTAGGGCGTGGCCATAGAAGAATCGGAAAAGGCAAAGCCTTTTTTCTTTTTTTTTTGTTGCCTTTTTCTCTTTTACTCTTAATCTCAGTATCACCATATCTGAACCGAACCGGCTAACTGAACCAGGTTTAGTCTATTACAAAACCAATTTGATCGGGCCACCCCTTCTTATCCCTCTTTCATTACCGACTGATTCCTCCCTTTGTTGGTGGGCAACGCACCCTCTCCCTCCTCTCTATCAGGTGCAATTCTACATGTAAAGGGATATGATAAGGGCACTTATCCTCCTTTTCCCTCTCTTTCGGAAAGACCACTCAACTTCTCCATTATCTCACCACATTGGAAAGGCACATAGCCCTAAACCAGGCGAGAAGTAGAATGTAAGGGCCGGGTTCTGCGACTGGTCCGGGTCGCTTATTTGCAATGCAAATATACTATCGAATAAAGGCGACGTAAGATATGTGCATGTCCGTGTCTGGATCGGAATCCCGAATCGGAGTCCGATACTCCTTTTGTCGGATTCGGACCTTAGAGGGCTTCAGCAACCAACCCACCAACAAAGGAAACGGCATTTTGATTAAATTAAAAGCTACCTGCATTGCTGTTTTCCTTCTTCTCCAAAAGGAGGGAGAACAGGCTGGGAGAGACCGACCTCAAATCTCATTCTAACATAAAAGAATGGGAAGATTTAATTTATTTCAGTTAACTGGACTATAAAACAGAAACCGGAATTTTTATTATCCATACCGAGGCTGCCCATGTTATGAAAGAGCACGGCCTTTCCAACCAATTATGGAAGGACCCTTCCTCTTTTCTCACTTTGGCATGTGAAAGATAAGAGGCAAAGAGGCGAGGGTAAACTACCCCCTTCGGTCTTATGGAAAAAAAAAAAAAAAAAAAAAAACTCAAAATATTCTTTTAAAACATGCGACTCTGTACGGCCTTGCATGAACATTTATGACTCATGTGAATGGCCACAGACGTGCACACCCTCACGCACTCAGAATCAACCCACATGACCCTCCACATGCACCCACGCCTTACTTCCCTTCCCTTCCCGTCATCTATCTTTCTGTCTCTCCTGTATATTAAACTAATGCGTAAGATTCAAGCCAAAGCCATCTCGGAATGGGATCTGTTCAACCCAGAAACCTGAGTTCAGTTAAAACTTGAAGACCCAGAAACCCGTGTTCAGCTAAAACTTGTAGACCCAGAAACCTGCGTTCAGTTGAAACTTCTAGACCCAGAAACCTGCGTTCAGTTGAAACTTCTAGACCCAGAAACCTGAAGCCTGAGTGAGTTGAAACTCTTTCCGGGATCAGCAGACTGCTGTAAAATCCACTTGGTTTTATAAATAAGGTACACTTATCTCTGATCCTAAGCTCACACTTTTTCTTGTTTCCGTTGGGGGAGGATGAGAGATATAGATACCTTAAAGAAGAATTCATTAATGGCAGAGATCAAGTGATACCTGAGATGTTTACGGATTTCAGCCTCATGTTTAGGTGAGACCAGGGCCCTACAGAAGATTCTCCCTCTTTTCCCTGCAACCACTCTTATATCCATACCATTGTCTCCTTTACGTATTCATCATGTAATAATAAGAATAACGATATACAAAAGCATTAACACAATGACCTGGCTCCACCATTCATTGATCAAACAACTAAGATTTCTTTTTCTCTCTTTTCTAAACAAACACTTTGAGCTTTAATGTCTTCGTTTCCACTAAAATACTCCCCCCCCCCCCCACCTCAAGGAGATTCATACCATATTCAAATATATCCTATCATATGTTGGCTGAAAATAATACAAACAATCTCAGACAATCTAAGCTCTTTCTTTTACAACATATTGCAACGTCCACGTCTCCATAACGTAAGGACGTTCTTGTTTAAAGTTCAATTAAACTACTCTCCAGTCTTTAACTAGCACCATAATTAGCCAATATTATAGATGTATATAGTATTACAAGGAACTAAAGGGTCGTCTTGATACTGCAATCACAAAAGAAATGAGCCTTTCACATTGTTTTTTCTTCTCTTCCATTTAATACCCTACAGATCCAACTATATTTTAAAAGTAATATATGGCTGTCTTGACACTAGTACCAGAGTTTCTATAATATTTTGTCTCAACCATGTTCCCTAATGCTTTTCTGTTTTTTATGATTTTAGATCAATTCCCCTATACATTCATATTCCATAAACATGATCATATCTATTAAAAAATGGGTAAGGTTCACAGTACAACTATGTTTCATAATATTTAATTCCCACAATATCCCTTCCAAGCTGTAGTCTCTAGCACAAAACATTAAGCTTTTATATTAGTACTCCATATTCTGGATCTAGACCTTGCAGATAATCGAAACTGAGAAGTATAAACTATTAACAGATGGGACAATGCATACCATCATATAATGAAACACTTAAAAAGGAGCTACCAAGGGGCAGTTAAAGAGAAGGGGATCAATAGGTAGGCTGATTGGAGCAAATATGATTATTAATCAGGTTGGGAGTCAAATCTTCCACCTCACTCAGCCAGGTTGTCTTCAATCAGATTCACCTGCCTAAAACACTGAATAAATTAAAAAGGAGAATTTTCAACCGAAAAAAATGTAAACCAATAAAATGAACAAGACTGATGCTATACCTGTCCCGTTTTAGCTGTATAATATTTGAAGAAACTAAAGAACAATCTTTTCGATAAGGAACAATTAAATAAACTAGCTTCTTCACAGAAAACCTATAAGAAACGAATTTTGTGCTGAACCAAGTAACTCAAATTCATCCAACATATTTGCTTGTGGGAATCATTTACACCATCAACATCCGGGTCAAACTGATGACCACTGACATCACCATTTCCATCTTCCTGATCAACATCCAAATAGTCATTCTCATCTAACTTCATCATCTTCACTGGCAGACCACCTTGATGAACATCTCCCAGGATGAAGATAGGTTACGAGTTTATAGGGTCAAACAGGGTTTCTAGCCCTGAGAGGTCATCCGAGAAGTATCTGAAGGAGATCAAGTCATCTGGTTCCAGTAGAGATGGTCATTAAAGTGGTCTTCTAGTGAGGATGAAGTTATGTTGAACGAGCATGACTACATGGATGTTGATCAAGAAGAGATGGAAATGGTTATACGCATCTTCATTAGTTTGACATAGATGGTGATAGTGTAAATTGTTCCCACTAACAACATTCAATAAGCAAAAGAACAAGAAATGAGCAAAAAATATACAATGGACAAGGTTGAATGGATTGCATGGAAGAGAACCAGTTTAGTTCCTCCAATATGGATAACATAACCCTATGTCTCTGCATCTTTAAGTCCTGAATGAACCCTACTAGAAATGTTTAGGCCACAAACAATTAGCTCATCAAGTGCAAGGCCTAGACCTTGTACCATAGTGGCAATAACAGATGCCTGGTCATTCTTGAGGAGTAATATGATGTACCAGTGAAAACGACAACATATATCTCAAAATTTTATTAAAACTTTCTCGTTCAGCTATAAAGTTTAGTTCATATGCACGAGATACATAATAAAGACGTACTTCAAGCATCAGTATCCACAGAAGCATATGCACTTCGCCCACATCGGTCGCACACTTGGGGAGCTGATGTTGTCTCTAGTTTTCTAATCTGTTTTCGCATTGTTGGTAAATCAATCTCCAGCACATCTGACAATGCCTTAGATGCTTCATGAAGCTCCTCCAAACTGAAACCAACACACCAGATGAATAAACCCAACTTAAAGAAGCCATATACAAAATAGCACCTAATAAAACAAAACAAGGGACTACAAGCAGTTGTTTGTACATGTTATGTTTGCATTAATTAAACTTAGCATAATCAGCTTTCTAGTTAAGCAAGTAATGTTTTCTCACCTTACAGAGAGCGGAGGTGCCAATCTGATTACTGTATCATGGGTGGGTTTAGCAAGAATTCCTCTCTCCTTTAACTTTAGGCAGATATCATAAGCAGAGGCAGGAGAAAGGGCTTCGCTGTTCAACTCCACTGCATTGAGAAGACCCCTTCCACGCACTTCTTTTATTACTTGTGGAAACTGCTTTTGCAGTTCTTTCAGTTGGTTCCTGAATTCCTGCCCCATATCAGCAGCTCTACAAAATTGCAGCATAAAAAGTCACTAGTTATAATGAATGAAGAAAAGATTTGCAGCTTTGGTGCTATGGATTAGTAGAACGGGAAAAAAATGCAGTGCAAATATCGTAAATTTTACAGTGTGTTTGGATAGTAGAGAAGCACCACCTACGGAAAATGAGTGTGGAGGAAATGAGAATGTCAACATATATGGGTGGTAAAGATATGAAAAACGAAATCAGAAACGATTCAGCCCAGGAAAGGCTTTATCAATGACAATTGATAGAAAAGAAATGGAGAAAAGTAAAAATGTACTTGAATTGAAGTGTTAAGGAAAGTAAACTACACCACAAAGGAAGAGAAGGATTCAGATTGCTAACTCCTACATAGTTGGAACAAGGCTCTAAATGGTGATAATTTACATGATGATCCATATGAATACACAGAAAAAATTATCTTTGAACGGTTTTAGAGTATGTAGGTCATCCTTTAAAAATCCTGCCTGAAAGTAGTATTCACAAGGATCATAGCCATTAATCATATGCACACGTTGCATTTGCATACACAGCACAAGGGGTGAAGTGAATCTATTATTGGACAAAAAAATCACACAGGCTAATATCAACCGTCCCAGAAATGGCATCATATTAAGCTCATTTATCACATATACCACAGTCAGAGCACAGATCAAGGCTCTGGCCATGGTTCCAAATAGAGATTTTTGTACCAGGCCAGCCAGCGTTAAACTTACCAAGGCAAGGATTGAGTGTAGATGAATAACAAGTAGGTTAAGAGCCTTTTCCCTGGGCCAGGTTTTGTTGAGAAAAAGATATTAACTCCATTTATCATCGAACATCACCATGAATACTGACATGAAATCATGTTCTGTACTTAGCCTGATAGAGTAAATCAGTGTTGTAAAAGGTGATACCTCTTAGCAAGTTCTTCTTCTTCAACAGCATCAAGTGAAGCCATTGCCACTGCACTTGCCAAAGGATTTCCTCCAAAGGTGCTGACAATATTCAAAGACAGAAAACATTGAGACCCACGAATTTCTAATGACTTCTTCGTATAGAAGTAGAACGCCAGTTGGCTACATTTGGGTCCACTAAGATGTCAGCCAGGTGAAAAAATTGAATTTTATTGATTGAGAATGAAATTGGCCTTAAATCAGGATGGTTTTTAACTGGAATTTTTAAACTAGTTATAGGTATATATATACAATGTTCACATGCAACATGGTAAAAAATTGCAAAAAAATAAAGTTCAACCTTTGCTTACAACTATTTGCCATTACCTTCCTCAAACTCCCATATTCTAGGAACAATGTCATCTAACAAAGGAATCTTTAAGATGAGAAGATAGGATTAGATATAGAAGTTCTTATTTCCTAAAGCACTGAAGTACTTTTAGTTTTTTTTTTTAAATGAGCTTATTAAGAAAAAGAGAAAGCAAAGACTGAATAGACTTCTTCTGATTAGCTTTTTTGTTGAAATTCCCAGAGTTCATCTGATTAAAAAAAAAAATTCATTTGTCCACACGGATACAGAGACAAAACTTCTCATTCTGATCCATACCAAGATATGAATCAGAAGGCAAGCTTGTTATGATAGTAGTTGACAGATCTAAAGAGAATAGGCCCTTTTTCCTCAATCAGGGACTGTACTTTTGGCCCCGTATACCAAAGAAACTGGAGTTTCCTCCACAAGCAAGCTCTTATAGTAAAGCTTGCCTGTGAAAAGAACAACCAAAGTTGTCTGGTAAAACTGACATAAAACAAACATCTTAAAAAAGAAAGCAAATAGGACAGAAACATAGGGTAAAAAAGGAAAGGAATAGATATAGATGACTTTTCATCTTCTTTCGTTTCTCTATTTTTACAGATACAGGACAAAATTCCCTCCTCATATAAACTGAAACTGTAGTGAGAGTACATAAGCCAACATCTATTAGATAATAAAAAGTTTGTTGATCTTGATCTACATCTATATTTACCATGTAAAATGACCTACTTTCATCATAAGAAATCTTTGACATAAGTACTGTCGCATTATAATTCTACTAACATGTATTTAGAGATTATTTTGGTAAAACATAATATCTTGAAAACAATTAATATGAATATAGAGGGCTTTTAGTGTCTTTTCCCTCTCTCATGGGGATGTCCTGGTTAAGAAAATCATCATTTATCTATAGAGGCCCAATTCTTTGGTCTGATAACAATTTTACTTCACCAGCATGCCCCTCATTACTGAAAGATATGACAGGTACAGGAGGATGTGTTGTCTTATCAATTTGCAGATATAAATAACCTTTCTGCACATGTCCCACAACCATGTGAGCTACTCGTACAGTTAGCGGTTTACTGTTATAAGTTACATTTTCATCTATCAATAAAAACTACCTAGGATAGTAATAATAAATTACCACATTACCATTTAAAAAATATGATGTCCCCTGTCTAGGAGAGGAACTTAAAACTTTTAATAGCTATTAAACACAACTAACTTGAAATGACAAGAATAACTCCATTTTTATCCGAAAACAAACCTAAATGATGGTCTTCCACATTGATAGCAAAAATCTGATGCGTATCAGATGTCTCAAAAGGACCACATTTTCATAATCTGATTATGACCTTGCAAAATCATAATGCATTGTCTAAATCAGGTACACGTGATCAATACAAATACTCATCATAATTCACATAGCATGAACTACAACAAGTCATGATATTTTACTTACAAATTATAAATATTGAGAAGTGAACTCCAATTGAACTATGAAATGTCTTTTTTAAATGAAGTCAATTTTGAGATATAAGTACACACAACTTCTATGGTCAGTTAATCTTCAATAGGCAGCTCTCTCAATTCATAAAGGTGTTTTCAGTATGTGAACTATTTTTGACATTTGGAAGGACAATATGCTCATGTTACTATGCACAAAAATCATAATAAAAACTCAAACCTTCCATGTTCTCCTGGTTGAATGCAAAGCATGACATACTTGTCAGCCAGAACCGCACTCACAGGTATGACTCCAGCCCCTAGTGCCTTTCCAAGTATCTATTACCCAAAAGTAAAATGTAAGACAAAAAAATAGAAACAAAAAGAAAGTCAGACTAGAGAACAGAATGCGGACAATGAAGGACTTTTACGTGGCCATAGGCAGGAAGAAGTTAGGATGTTTGACATGTTCAAACTTTCCAGAAAAATAAAAATGTGAAATTAAACTACTGTCTCACCACAACATCAGGACGGACGTTTTCCCAGTCACATGCCAACATTTTTCCTGTGCGTGCTATGCCAGTTTGAATTTCATCTGCTATCATAAGAATATCGTATTTAGAGCAAAGTTCTCTAACAGCTGTCAGGTATCCATCAGGTGGAACTATAACCTGGAAGTATGTGGGGAGAAAAAGGAATAAGCAAAGCAATTCATAGCACGAAACAGCCAACTAGATACTGCAATGATCAGATGGAAGTAAACACTTCTCAGAGAGTAATTATCTCCACAGTACATACATATAAACCACACAGTCTCCAGTGTCGACTAGGAAACAATTTAGGAAAGTACTGAAGATCAATTGTTATGGATCAGTAACACATGCTTATAAATATTGAATTTGACAAGGAAAGAAAGGAATTGCACAAAAAAAGGGTCACAGGAACATGACTCCATAATCATCAACATATACAGATGGGAATAGAGTACTCACTCCTGCCTCCCCTTGGATAGGTTCAAATAGAAACCCTGCTATTTGATCTCCGTGTTCTGAAATACCCAGAAGAAAAATTCCAGATTAATTCTTGAATCACAGTGACTTCCATAAGAAGAATGCGACTCTCATTTCCTGAAAAAGAGCAATTTACTGTGGACTGCAAAAACAAGAGGTATCATTTTTTGGGATCTACTCAGACCATTTTGAGAGGGTCAGAGCTTTTTCCCAAGCATATGCACGCTAGCTTTTTCCCAAGTGTTAGCAGGAAAGGTTTTTTCCAAAAGAATGTGCATACCACATAATATAATAACTTTACTGAGATTCAAATTAAAAAACCCAATGACAAAGAGCAAACCCCAACTAACAGACCTTTAAAGATGTTCTCAAGACCATCTGCATCTCCAAATTCAACTTTCAGATGACCAGGTAACAAGGGCCCAAAGCCTCGGGTAGCATCATTATCACAACTCATAGAAATCACAGCCAAGGTTCGACCATGGAAGCAACCACAGCAAGAGACAATAAGAGCCTGAGCAAAACTAGTTTGTTTAATCATAGTAAAAATTTCAAATAGGATTCATAAATAACATTGAGCACCTTATTGTTGGGTATATTTTTCTTTAGATAACCCCATTTTCTTGCCAATTTAAGAGCTGTTTCAACACCTTCTGCTCCAGTATTCATTGGCAGCATCATTTCATAGCCAAACATGCTTGTCAGGCGTTTGGCAAAGATTGGGAATTGATCATTATAGAAAGCCCTAGAACTGAGAGTGAGTTTTCCGGCTTGTTCAATTACTGCTTTCATGACTTTTGGATGGCAATGTCCCTGCAGTACATGTGAGTGACAAATTAAAAATTCTATGAACATAACATGAGATAAAAAATGGAAAGCCAATAACAGTTATTCATAAAGAACCATACAAACCTGGTTAACAGCAGAGTAAGCAGAAAGGAAATCCAAATATTTGTGGCCTTCAGGATCCCATATGCAAGTACCCTTGGCTTGAGAAAACACCATGGGGATGGGATGATAGCTGAATTAAGCACACAACATATCTGCATTACGTCCTAGTGTGAAGCAGTTCTAAGAGTGTGACATGATGAGAAGGGAACCCATGTAGCATGTGATTAAGAATGACCTCCAGCAAACAAGTTATTTTCAAGGTAGAAGTTAAAGGAGATTAGAAGGGAATAATATACATGTTAGAGAGAGAGAGAGAGAGAGAGAGAGGGAGAGAAACCATGTCACACTTGGATGCATAGTCTATAAGCTTTCATAATTAACCAAATGATCAATTTTCTCATCACGGTTGTTAAAAAATTCTGTACCCTACTTTAAAATAATAATAATAATAATCATAAGAATAATAATAATAATTCTGTATCCTAGAGGGACCAAGTGGAATGTCATATATTCACATCAAAGAAAAACCAGTATAGTAGTTATTAGCACGGCTCTCCAGGTCTTGCCCCTGTGAAGTGAAAATGGTCCCAGGCCTACAGGCACTCTGTTGCAATGACAAGAGACAGTTAGCCATTCCCAGCATACTGATCAGAACAGCTTAGTCACAAAAAAAATCAGTAATAGGTCCCATGATGTTCAATATTCAGATCTTGTTTAACTATAAGGATATGCTCCTTGTTATTAGATCTTAGTTTACATGTACAAGTTCAAATGGTTTGAGTGTTAGCCAGATTTTGATAACCATTTCAAGTGTACCATAGGAAGTTTCATCTTTTTCCACCAATGAAAAATTAAAATCACAGACAAATGAACCCTCAATAGCTAGCATATAGGTTTAATAGTGCAACCAACACGATCTGACAATGCTTGAAGTCTTTCAAATACCAGATTCTAGATAGCCAGTAAACACTTTGTAGATGGCATAGAGGTTAATACAGGGATCCCATCATCAAGTGTTGGAATAATCTTCCTGAACCCTTTTCAGTCTACAAAACCTTTTCTCCTCTTCTACCCAAATTACTATCAGACTTCCTCTACCTGTTGTTAGTCAACCAAACAAAATTGGTGGAACACTTCTCAGTCACCGATATAATAACCATCTCAAACAGCTTCTTTTTTCCTTGTCAGTTAGCCTCACACACTAAGGGCACTATAACTCCCTTGTGTATGATTTTGATGAAACGCTATACATATGGATGTAACAGAAAACGAGAACTTCAAGCATCTTCATCATTCATAAAAGAGTAAAATGAAAAAAAGAAAATGAAAAAAATGAAAGCATCCTAATTAGGTAATATACTACATTGTGTGGCAGCCTCTGGAACTGATCTGAAACCAGATACAAGATTAACATGTTTCTGACCGCTCGTCTTCAACCTGAGATTATCAGGTGATAGAACTTCCATTCAAGTAATGCGAAAAGCAAGCAGGAAAACTTTAAACAACTATCTAAGAGTAGAGAACAAATGCAACAGTTTAAGTAATCTGTTCTTCTGGGAAACGGAGATAGCATCATGCGAAGACCAAATATCCATTAATCATTCGCATGCAAACTCCTTTAACAAATGAAGACCCGATGGAAGCTCTTTGTCAAATGAATGGTAATGATGCGCTATATTTGTTATGAAAACAGTATATGTTAACCATAACGAGCAATTCATACAAATCGATCACTGATTTTCTCGTACACCAAAAGAAGCTTATCGCATCTAGACAAACTTCTAACCTATTGAAACAGATGCACAATAGTCGTAAACTGATACGGTGAAAAGGCAGAGACAAGTTTTACGATGCAAGCATCCAAGCAAATTATTATAAGAGAAAATAGAATATCGCATAGCTCGCTCTAGCAGCACTTTCATGAGCCTACAGGACATAACACTGTAATCGCATACACATCCAAGAATGCTCATCCCGATAAATTAGAAAATTCCGACCGAGAAAACATATCAATCATACAACACATGAATGAACATTAATATACTATAAGTAACGACGCGAGAGAAGGAAAAAAAAAAAAAAACGAAGAAGAAGAAGAAGAAAACGTACTTGTGAGCACTGTACTCATATTCCAAGCCAATCAGCTCTAGAGAACTGGAAGGGCTCCCATGAGGAAGAGCGCTAAACTTCCTTTTACAAATCCTATTGAACAGACACGGCAAATTTCTCCAGGTTGCCATCCTCCAAACGTTTTTCCAAAACTCTGTTGCCTGCTTCGAACAAAGTAATCATACACCAAACTCACTCGCTGAATTCTGTTTAATCGTTTTTTCTGCTCTGAATTTGCAGAGCTGATTCGGATCACTCAGTCGCAACTCGCAGCTTTCTTTTTTCTACTGTCTTACCCATTTAGCATTTAAAAATGCATTTTAGGATCATTCAGATACTTCTGAGATTCCGAAACTGCCCCTTGGCCCTGGCTCTTCTCTCCTCAGCCGTGAACAACTTTGTCCGTCTCTTGAGGGCTAGGAAAAATCGTAGGGTAGAGGGGTGGGTGTTCACGAGTTCCGACAAAAAGGGATGTTTGGGAGTGCGTAAGGGGCACGAAAACCAGCACAAAAAGTGACTCACCCCATGCACCATGACTGGAAAGCCTACAAGACGTTTCAGACGTGTGAAAGTCATACCAGTCGGTGAAACGAAGTACATGAATCAATTTTCCCTGCTGGGTTTTCTACATTTCGTAGCTCACCGGCTACTGGAATCCCTTCCTTTGGGTAGGAGCTGATCCCAGAACAATTAATGACATTTCGAGGTTAGAAAACACTTAGAAACACACGTCAGAGACCACTTGAAAGAGAGAAATAAAGAACTGCGCCTTGGGTGAGGGTTGCTTGCGTTAAATAGAAGATAAACAACATTCTTTCACTAGGATATCAAAGAATCATCCATGAAATCTGATGGCATTAGCCAGGCATGCGGTGGAGGCCAGAGAAAAGGCCGCCGGGCAGTCTCACCCGCCCGTAAGGTTGACCGGCAGTTTTAAAAGTGACATTCGTAAACCGGTAAAATGTCATTACTTGGATATTCCTTCTCTTTGCCTATCTAAGCGCTCAAGAGGGTGGGAGCGCCAGGAAATAACATAGCAAAGGCATCAGAAAGCTGCAAAATATTTTCCAACATTTGAGTTTTTTGGCGCTTAGCAAAACAAACACAAAAACTAACTCTACTTGTGGAGACAACAATGGGAAAGACAACCCCTACTAGCCCTTGAATCTTGACTGAGATGTTGTATTTCTCATATAATTGAAGGTATTAGATTAGGCCTAGTGGGGGTCGCCATTGTAAAAGTAAACAATTTTGCACAGGCACAGAACAGCCCACATACCCGCACAAGTACAAAGCAAGCCCGGACTAACATTTGCTATTGCAAGGGGCATCACACACAACATAGAAAACAAGAAAGCAAGCCAGCACGTTAACGTACACATCATACAGTAAAGTCATTTTTCTTCCCCAAAATCATAGGCTTTACGGAGCCATGCCACCATTTCTCACGACTCGAACAGTTTCTTCAAAGAACCAGAGCATCCCCAGAAAAATAACAAAACATTACTAGGTCCTAAACTTTAATGGGTTTCAGAAACCCATGCTGCAGTTGCCCTTTTAATACGGTCTGAGACCCATTGCCATAGGTGCTCGATCAGTACCGTACATTTGCCTTTCCTCAAAAACATAACACCCGCTTAGGGCACCTCAACAGACAGAAATATTCACGGGTTTAGACAGATATGACTCTAGATATGACGTTGTCAACAATTGGGCAGATCAGTGGAAATCTACGGGTTTAGACAGATATGACTCTAGAGAAGAACCAGATATGCTGCTACATTCCTACAGATCTAGCAAACAGAAAATTGATGAAAACGGTTTATATAATAGAATTCACAAATCTACCAGTCAGATGAAACTTCGGTTGGTTATGTACATGGCTCAAGAAGACATCCATCAGGTTATGAGAATAGCCAGTTTGTAAAAAACCAGTATACAGATTAAACAAAGACAGTTTACTATGCATATTACTGCCCCTAGAGAACTTAACAGAAGGAAAAATGCAGTGGACGGAATGGTTTGGATCCATCTGAACAGTCATATATTAGCTAAAATGAGAGACTTATTTAAAATACGGACCAACTATCAAACCGCAGATTGACGAACAACAACTCTGAAGCCAAAATGGAGTTATGAGAATGAACACAAGTAGGATGTCTCCCAGCTTGTGAAAGTAGCCTATTGCAGCCTTGAAAACTAAACAGAAGCAACAAAAAACCTAACAATGACGATTCTTCTAGACTTCAAAAATATTCTCCAGATGCCAGAATGGGATTATCAGACTTCCATCCAGGGGGGAGAAGTTATAAAATCTTTTAAGGTGGAGTAGAAGTTTACTAATATAAATTACAATTCAAAAAGCACTGAGAAAAAAAAAAAACCAATCAAACAATTTTAACTCCAGTGAGACAAAGAGGATAGATCATACTACCAGTGATGCCAGGAATGTTGGGAACACTTGAAAAAAGAAAATACATACATAGATTGAACAATGTGTTTGATAACGATCAGATTAATTTGGATAAAACATCAAAAGAAACAGGAACTGAGATGATCGATAGGCACACCAGTCGCACAGAGCGCACTGAGATTAAACAAAAAGCAGAGAAAGAAAGACCCTAAAAGCTGCTAAAGGCAAACAGGAGAGAACAGATTCATAAACGTCGAAGACAGAATGGTCTGATTAGCCAGAAATACGTCAAGCCATGAAACCCTTTGCAATTTTGAGTTGAACTTTGCCTTGATGGAATGAAAAGAGTGGCTCAGCATGACTTCCTAGGATGACATGTCATTTCCCTTCTCTCAAGAGGCAGAACCTAGAATGATCTAAGGACAGGGAATGCCTCTGAGACGGAATATGCCAAATAAAAGTAGAGTTCACCTTTCCAGACTCATGACAAACTGAAAATAGCATGATTTATGTGGCCAAAATGAAGGCCTGAATCAAGTTCTCAGCTGCACGCTTCTCCTCAGGTGTACCAGATATTTGAGCAATACGATCGGAACGAGATGATCTTGAATCAAGAATCTCAACAACGGCACCAGAAATCTACAAAAACAAGCAGAAGAAATGAACAGAGAGCACAAATAAATATATGGGACTATGTTTTGAAAACTGAACAATGATGAATAAACTGATCAAATCACAATCAGAGATGAGATCGTTCATTTGAAAATCAGTATGAATAAAAGAAAAAAAAAGATGTGATTCTTTTCTTTGGACAAAAAGTGAGAATCTGATAACGCATAAGATATACAAACTATCGTTAACAGCTACATGAAGTTAAGAATTCCATGCACTGTCAATAAAATCAACAAATGAACAATTTTCTCAAGAAGCAGCCATACTAAATGACATGAACTTAATTAGATAGCATACGTGCCAAAAGGAAAGTGACAACAAAATATACTCATGTTGAGTTTTTTAGTAGACCAACAGAACATAGCAAATAGAAAAGAGTACTTGAAGGCAGATAAAAGGTACACTTCCACATAGGACTTCCAAATACGGGAATAAGACAAGGCAATATATGGATGGAACTGACCTTACGGATATTTGCAATGTTTGCCCCACCTTTTCCTATCACTTTACCCACTGCATTTGCAGGAATCACAATCTCAAGAGGTGAAGGCTGCAATCTGCACAATAAGATTTTTTTTAAAAAAAAGAAATATATAAGAGCTACAAAAATGCCAATTAAACACCAAAATTTCCAGGTCAATACAAACCCTGCATATGCCTTTGATGAATAAGAAGGAATGGATCCATAACCATTTTCAACCTACAAAGCAAATACAAGCGAGTCATCAAGCTGGACAAGAAAACAAAGACAAATTATAGGAATAATTCTTACCAACAACAGCATTTAACTGATTGACAAACAAAAACATAAGTTTCTTCAATAACAGAAGTGTTGCAGATTTTCAAAAATTTGGTCTGAATAATGTTGTTTCAGTTAGTTTTCACTTATAGAGACCTATTAAAGCAACCCAGGCTCAGTTGGTTAATGCAGTTTCTGCACACAAGGGACCTCATTTAAGAATGTACAGAAGTTTATGTAGTTCACAATGTTAGGATATTGTCCCATCCAATTTCAACACTAAAAAAACCATGAAATGCTGTAAGATACTTCCTCTACCAAATTGATAGACCTAACTAACATAATAGAAAAAGTTGCTAGGTTGCAGACATTAAGTACCGGAAATGATCCATATCCATAGAGACTGCTGGTTGAAAACATGCCTAAGCCAGAGTTAGGGTGATCCATGCGTTGATCATAACCCAAAGGAGCAACACTTGGCAAAGCTGCTGATGGAACAGCAAGACCACCACCAGTAGCATACATGGGAGGTTCTACAGGAGGAAGGGGAGGTGGAGCACTGCGACCTACACCTTCTTTATCTTTCAACACATCATCCCTCAGCCTCAGAACTATCTGAACTAGAGCATCTCTCACACTTCCAACCTCTCCAACCACCTGGATGCAAACAAAAGAAAGAGTAGCAGCATAAGGAACTATCCATTAACAGGAAATACTCCACAGAAGAAGGAAAGAACTAAACAAAAGCAGAAATGCACAAGAAAGTGGAACACTATAGCTAAATAGAAGTTGCTGCACTTCTATCATATGGATGAGAGGTTCAAGGATCCTGCATGACAGAATAGTATCAAACCCCATTAGTCAGAGATCACTAGCTCAAGCCACCAGAAAGCTCATTGGACTGGTGGCATGGCCAATTCAGGCCCAAGCCAGTCAAGACATCAGTTGGCTGGCCTTTCTCCAGAGATTTCAGTTTTTTAATTCTTCGAAGTACATTTGAGCCGGTGGACCAACTCTCTGTCCAGTAAGAACCAACAGAGGCTCGGGTTCACGCTCAACCAAGCTGAATTGGCCTGACAGACTCCATAACACTATTTTAATTATCCCATACATAGCACATGCATAGCATTTAACTCATTATATATGAATCTCTAACCAACCATTTCTAGCTAGAAGAGAGCAGGCAGAGGTTGACAGCAGATATGAAGGGAAATAGTAATCCCCATTATAGATCAACATGATTAAGAACATCATAAGTTGGATACTGTATAGTTTAATCCGTACAAATAAATAAACACGCCCACAAGAGTACAAACACACCTCTACAAGTTCATCATCATCAAAGGCACATTTTGGTTTTTCACTTTTTGAGATACGAACATCAGCTTTAGTTCTCTTACGCATCTCATTGATAATTGCACCACTCTTTCCAATAAGACAACCAATAATCTTTGATGGCACAAGTATACGCATGGTCACTGTATCATCATCATCATAGTCATTGATTTTTCCTTGCAACAAAAGAACAGCTTCAACCGCAGTGGACTTTATATCATTGGAGGACTGTCAACAGAATAATATGGATTTTAATCTTGTGAACTGAAGAGGAAAATACATTAAGAACGCAAAGGCTAAGTTCCAAACCTCTGAAGAAGTCACGGTGATAACACATTCATCCCAGTCTTCTTTTGGATCATTGACATCAATGCGGGCACCACTCGCCTGCCTCACACTTTTAATGGAGCTTCCCCCTTTGCCAATGACACGACCAATCTTGTCTGAGGGACACAATACTCGTACTATCATCTCCTCTGAGTGGGTCGGGCCACCATATGCAGAAACAACAGGAAGAGCAGATGAATAAATAGGCCATCCACCTGACGTATCAGGATATCCATGAATTTCTGGGACATGAGGTGTTGCACCCATAACTGGTGGTGCAGATTGAGGGGCAACCATAGCATCTGCACTAGAATAAAATCCACCAGCAGGATAAATGGGAACATCTGATGGAATGATGATGCTTGGTGGTAGGTCTGCCACAGAAGTTTCAAGAGAAATCTCTTCCTTTGGAGAGAACTTATACATAATTGCGGATATAGAAAACAGTGCTTTCTTCACTGCTCCAGCCTCACCACTTATCTACATGAAAATTGTACAGTTTGAACAAATATTAGCAAAAGTATGTAACAAAATATGGATCACACAATAGTGCTATTATCTTATTCTATCACCAAGATGGAAAAAATTATAAAAATAATCAGAACCATAACTAACATTGGAATAAAGATATCCTATCATCAGGACTGAAAAAAAAAGGTCAAAACAATAACTTACAATGGAAATAAAGATATACAAAAATAAAGATAATATACTCAGACAAAATGGGATTCAAGCTATTAGATCTCAACCTAATGTCCTTCTTTTTAATACAAAACCTAACAGCTAAATTAGAAAGTCCGTGCACTATACATAGATAGATTAAGACTCCATATTTCTTTTTTCCCATTTACATGCACATTCATGATTCATGTTCTATATAATGCAGAGGATGGAAAACATAAAAAATTTTAACAAAAAATTCAATCCAAGAAAATGGAAAAGATTAAAATTCATGGACATGATACTTCTGAACAATAAAAATATGCTTCCAATTTTTATTTTTTTCTGTGGCAGCTTTCTCAATGAGCCTGCTCAATGCATACTAGGATTCAACCACACCCATATTTAGAGGTCTGAAAAAGTTCAACCATTAATACCAGATCTTGTATTTAGCAGACAGGGCAGAGAAGAGTTCTTCAAAGTTCGGTCCCTTCAAATACATTAGCACATTCAGTAGGGTAAAACAAAGTCACTTATTCATGAAAGTCGCATGAAACCATTCATGCCATATAAGTTGCATCCAGGTATGTAAGCAGTTACCTGAACAAAGTTGTCAAAGCTCATTGCACATGAATGAGTAGGATCATTGGGATCCTTTGCAGTTACCTTGATCAATGTTCTGGTCTTGCTTCTAATTTTCTTAATAGTAGAACCAGATTTACCAATAACATTTGCCACTTGACTACTCGGGACAAGAATTTGAGCATCCTCCCTGCGTTTCTTGTCAGAATCCTGAGTAGCAGCCACTGCATTGGCTATAGCAGCATGAATTTTGAGAAGTGCATCCTGAGCTGGACAAAGAGGTTTCATATCATTTTCATCTGGCTCTTTATCGTCTTTGCTTTTGACATGACAGTAGATTGTCAAAACTCTTTCTTTTGATCCTGGGAAAGGATCCACAACTTTGATTTTTGAACGTGTCTCTTGTCTGATGGAATTTATTACTTTGCCACTTTTTCCAATAACACTTCCAATAACATTATCAGGGCAAAGTATTCGATACACAACCAGATCTCCTTCAGAATGGGTATCTTTCTGTATTTGATTAAATCTTTTCTTTTGGTGCTTGTCGTCCACATCATTATCTCTATGAGAGCGTGATCTCTTGCCAGTTTCACCCATACTAGAAGAAGTAAGGTGGTTCCCTTATTAACAGTTTGCAAGTTGAGCTTATAACACAACTACCTGTGGGGAAAAAACGAAAAGAAAGGCAAGAAGAAGAATAAACAATGCGTCCAATAAAGACAAATATCTGGCACCAAAAAGTAATGGACTGCATTAAATTAAAATTAGATTAGCTAATTTTTATTTCAAAATTATGATTAAATGGAGAACGATATATGGTAAACTAAAGTTGAAAAGCATAAAGATTCAACTAAGCACGAAGATAACATCATTAAAAGATCTTTTCGAGTAAATAACAACACCAACAAAAAAAAGAAAATAAAAAAAGACAGATTCAGTGTAAAATAAGTTTAAGCAGGAACCAAAGCTCGTTACATTGCGTTAAGAAATAAAACAAAAGAGAGAGAAACAGTAAACATGTGATTTACTAACACGATGTATTTAAAAAGTTAAAAGTCTTTTGATAACCGAAGAGCCCTAGATAATAACTTCGAATGGGTAGAGTCAAAAAGCCGATACTCACTAAACAAAGATTACAAACGGTTAACAAGAATAAAAAGATATTTAAAGAAAGCCAAAAACATTAGCAAATGAAGAAATATATATTATTCGAAAAGAAATACTAGACTAAAGGGGGGAAACGTAAGCTCCATTGGTTAGCGCCGAGTTTTTCCCTACCTAAGACAAAGAACTTCAGTCCACCCACAAAAACCATCTACAGATTAACTCTACCAGAAACACGCACAAGGAGCGAGCAACGTGTAGTGAAAAAAAACCAATGTTTTTTTGCGAATAAAACAACGAAACATTGCAGCCTTCAAAGGAGAAGAATAAACCGCGAAAGAAGTGAAACGGTGGAAATAAAAACACACTGGAAGTGTAAAAGAATTAATTATTGGTAACGGGCAACAAAGACGGTATAGCTTGGAAGGAACTGGTGCAAAGGCAGGCATTCAAACCCTAAACCTAGACAACCTCGAGCAAGAGGAGAGAAGAGCGAGCACCTTCGAACGCGAAGAGTCCTACCTTGTGAGAGAAGAACCAAAACCCTACACCAGAAGCTGTCGCACCTCCGCAGCTGGCTCCAAAACTGAAACTTTCCCGTCGAGTGGAACAGGGTGACTGATGGAATATGCCAGGACCTATATGGCTCTATGCCCTCCCAGAACCCTCATATCCAACACGGGCTTAACGACTTTCGAGTATCGGCCTCTCGGGTCTGTTAGAGATGGGCCAGAAACGAGTGGGCGAGTACTATCCCATACTTAAAAAGTTAAATTATATTTTTATTTTAAAACTAAATTAATATTAATTTAAAATAAAAATACCTTTATTCATTTAATTTTTAAGTAAACTGTATTTAGAATTGTAGCATGGGCAAAGTATCATTTAATTATAAGCAGTTTTTAAAAAATTATTCAAATTAATAATTATAGAAAAAAGAAAAAAAGAGTGATGCTGAAAATTAAGGCGATATATAAATATTAGAATACATAATATGTAAGTAAAACATAACTATTAGTTATATAATATTTTTTTTATTATAAAAAAATAATACATTAAAATCATTATTAAACTGTATGTTAAAATATCCACTTTTATCCATTTTACTATAATTTTTGTTTTTTATTACATGTCGATCTTTATATTAAAACAACGACATAAAAAAATTCAAATATTTGGCGAATTATCTCTGTGCGGGAAAGAGACAATAGGATTACTCGAGATTGCAAAAGAGCAACTCTCCCACAGTAGCCATTACTCTGATGACGCCATCGTCCAGGATCGCAACGGAAGGGTAGCAAGCCTATTACGTTATGAAAGAGGCATAGAATAAGAACAAGAAGAAGATATTGCAATGTGTTGACTTGAGACACAAATACTTTTGAATAATATTTTATGACTTATTATTCTTTTCCGTTTAGGAGGTAATTTATAATACATTACATGTTGATTTTAGATCAATTTAGATCCTAAAATCAAGGAATAAAATCACACACCATAATAAATTTTTTCGTTTTGATTCTATGAAAGATTTCATTTTTTGAAAGGAAGCACAGACAGCTCACGCCAACACTCTCCCTCAAGTGGTGTGTACAGATATCAGATGCCCAACTTGCCAAGTGAGTTGTATAAGTTATTACTACGTACTACGCTTGATCTGAGACAAAAATATACCATATATCCGCACTTCTTGAGCACTCCATCGGGTGTGATCAGCGGAAGTCTATTTGTACGATCCGATTCGGATGTTCAGTTCAGTCCAGTTCGGTAATTCGGTTCGATCAAGTCTGATCCGAGTCAAATTTGGTTTCGTCGTCTTCTTCGTCGAGAGCACTTCTAAACCATGCTCTCACGGTGAACCATAGATTAATTTGAGACAATCTTCGGTGACGGGTGACGACAGAGCATCATCGGTAATGTTTGATGACAAAGCGTCTTCGGTGATGACAGAGCGTCTTCAGTGACGGGATCACGACCAAGCGTGTTCGATAATGACGACATAGCGTCTTCAGTAATATGGTGACAACAGAGCATCTTCAGTGATTGGTGACAACAAAGCATATTCGGTGGTGACAGAGCATCTTCGGTGATGACATAGCGTATTCGGTGACGACAAAGTGTCTTTGGTTTTGTGGTATTGGGTCTTGTTTTCCAACACTCCCCCTCAAGTTGGGGGTTAGTGAATAGCATGAACACCCAACTTGTTGCAAATATATATTTTTTTAATTTTTAATTTTTTTTGGGTCTGGTTCGGTGCTGGTCTGGTTCGTTGTTGGTCCTATTTTGGACCTCTTCGGGTCCAATTCGGGTCCGAATGTGGTCCGGTTCGGGTTAGGTTTGGTCAAGTCCGATTATGGTCCAGTTCGGGTTCGGGTCTGGGTCGTCAGAATAATAAAAATCAGACCTAAGTTAAGCGAAAAATATTTTTCCGCGTACCTAGTCGTCTTCGTCTTCAGCGGTCCTGGTTTCGGTGATGGCAGGCCTTCTGGTTTTGTCAGTGACGATAAGTTTTTTTGGGAGGCCGAGCGGTGGCTCGGCGTCTACAGCTTTTAGAACTTCCGCCGGTCTTCTGTGACGGTGATTCTGTTCACGGCAAAGGCAATTCTCTTCTTCTTCGTGCGGGCTGGTGATGTGTCGAAAAACCAAACGGTGATTCGGCAACGGTTTGGTGGGTTCCAGCGGGGTTCGGCTACGGAAACAGTCAATGTAGAAAGAAAACAGAGTTCTACAAGTCGGCTTCTCTCGGCGATAGCAGTAATCGGTAACAATAACGGGCTGGTGGTAAGGTCGTCGGCGGTCATCGACAACGTTCTTTTGGCTACGGAACGACCGGAATATAGAGTTGCAGAAAAAAAGAGTTTTGCAATTCCATGATAAATTTTTTCCAGCTTCCTCCTTCGGCGACTACGTGATCGGCCAGACTTAGGTAGTTCCGGTACTGCATCGTGGGAAGTCATTCGTCAGCTTGCATCTGTAGCTTCTCCTCATCGATTCCCTACTTTGAAATCGGGTCCGCAGCAGGAAGCACGACGTAGGGAGAGAATGGAATTTTCTCTCTACGTCGTCCCTGAACGATCACAATATCTCAATCAAATCTCTAGGTTATTAACCCGCTTTGATACCATATTGAATTGACAAACAGATAAGTGAAACCGAGACACAGACACTTTCGAATAATATTTTCTGACTTATCATTCTTTTCCGTTTAGGAGGCAATTTATAATGCATTACATGCTGATTTTAGGATCAATTTAGATCTTAAAATCAAGAAATAAAATCACAGGATGAAGAAAATAATCCATTTCCTACAATCACGCCATAATAAACTTTTTTGTTTTGATTATACTGAAGATTTACTCTTATGAAAGAAAATTCAGACAACTCATGCGAACACAATGTCAAGAGAAAGAGACGAAGACTTTCTCTCGTAAGCTGTTTGTGGTATCTACATAAGAAGCAAAGAAACAAAGATTGAATCCAAAGGAGATTTGATCAATAGAAGTGGAAAAAATCTGTTTTGATCCCCAATAAGAAAGCAACGCTTATCACAGAAAAAAAAAAAGCAATGGAAAATTTTGTTTTGATCAAAGATTTGTGTCCACGAATTCTGTTCCTCTCTAATTATTCGTTTTCGCCGCGATTTTTTAAATGTCTTCGACTATCCTTCCTTGGTTAGCACCAATTTCCGATTTTTTATTTCACTGTTCCTCACACAACAGTGATTTTTGCTGTCAGCCAGAAATAGCTAGCGGGAGGTGAGAGAATCCAGATTCATTCCATTCAACAAACATAAACCAGTAATCAAGCAAAATTACAAATCTAATAATTTTTTTCTATTTCTATTTTATTTTAATAAATAATAAAAAAATGGAATCAACGGGGAAACCTGGGTCTAGATATTTTCGAGCAGTGCCGGATCATTTCAAACAATTTTTTAGGTCGAGATCGCGACAGGTAAATGAATTCGATCCAGTACAGTTTTAACTCGAAAGCTGCACGTCAACTTTTAGCCGCCCCCAAGTCAACAGCTCATCTTTTAAGACGATTCAGATAACGGAGCTCCAGATTTCTTAAGTTGAAAGCTTGAACATATGGAGGGAATTTAAGAAACGCATCATTGTTGAATCTGTTCAGGAATCAATGGCGACCAAATCTCTTATCTCTAGAGGGAGTCTTTATTGGGTGAACGGACCTCAACTATCTAGAGCCATTACTGTCTCGGACAAGCGAATATTCGTCTGGTTTTCATATTCCTTTCTGCTGCTGTAGTCAAAATGGCATAAACAGGGAGTAGCTGTTTCTTATTCTTTTGCTGGATTTGCAGAAGGTGGAAACCTTCCTTTGCAAATAAGATCATTAAAATACACCAAATCCATTTAGGGAAAAAACACAGAATAAAACATGGCAGATGTAGTTTGACCAATTAAGAGCTCTGCAACACTGATACAGTACAAGGAATAAACAAAGGCTACATGACGAGAGATCCCATTACATCGCATGTAATGCATCTTTTAGAACTGCTAAAAGGAAAAAGAAGAACACACTGAGTTCCTCCATCTTCTGACGTAGAAAACGAAGAGTTTCTGCTCTACTCGATTCCGAACTTCTTCTTCAACATTCCCACAAACTCGTAGATCTTGAGAGGGTCTTGAAGACCCTTGGAAACGCTTTCCTTTTCCATGCACCTCTTCGTCCAAGCCGACAGTACTGGGAACTCTTTCTCAATGCTGAAATTCCCTTCTGTCTCGTAGGTGTAGAACCAGTAGGAGAAAGGCACCAGAGCGATATCGATATAACCGAAGCCGTCTCCTCCGAAGAATGGTTTCTCTCCAAGCTCTGCTTCCAACAGCTTTAACGCCTCGATGAGGTCCTTCTTGGCGGCCTCCTGAGCCTCCCCCTTTGTTTTCCATAATCTCGATCCGCTCTCATACATCTGTTGCAGGAAAACCCATCAAACAATTAGCATTTACCAACAGAGTTCGAATCAGTAAATGAGGTGAACCAGCAAAGCTCCAAAGCGTCCAAAAAAACTGATAAATGTCTATTTAAAGAACCACGGAGCGGTGGCGAGGGGAGGAGAAGACGAAGACCGAAGAACTCACCTTCTTGTCAACGAAGTCGGCCCAAAACTTAGCCCTGGCACGTTCGTAGGGGTCTTTGGGCAACAAAGGAACTTTGTCGCTCCAAGTTTCATCAATGTACTGGACAATGATAAGCGACTCACAAATGGGTTTCCCATTGTGGACCAAAACAGGGATCTGCTTGTTCACAGGGTTCATCTGCAGCAGGAAAGGGCTCTTGTTGGCAAGGTTTTCCTCCCTGTACTCATATTCGATCCCCTTTTCGGCCAAGGCGACTCTCGCCCGCATTCCGAAGGGACTCGGCCAGAAATCCAAAAGAATCACTTCATCCGCCATGGCTGTTCGAGCAAGAAAGAAACCTGTATCGCTTGCTGGAATGTAGATGATGAAGCAAAGGCAGCACAGGTGCGAGAATTTATAACCACAAGCGGTGAGGTCGGTCGGGTTGGGACTAGGACTCTTATTAAGGCGGCATTCCAGTAGTTTAGTTCCAAAGAAGACGTCATGACATGCGTCACCAGCACTCTGTTACCTCTTCTCCAAGTATTTGATCCTGGATATTTCAATACAGAGTTCGCATCAACCGAAGCAGGACAGGGATGACATTATCAACAACCGCTTTTGGCCTAGATTGAAGTCCTAACCTTAAAGAGAAGTTAGATTTACTAAAATATGTAATTTAAAAAATTAAATAATAAAAAAATATCAAATGTAAAATTATACATGTTTCATATATGAAATGCATAATATTCATGAAAATCATAAGAATACATTACAAATTAAGATTATACGACATCATTGGTAGTGGTATTTGTTGCTACAACATGCATTGTCATGGGCATGCCACTATGATAATTTTTTTTAATAATTTGTAATTATCAAAATATTTTTTTTACTTTTTTTAGAATAAAATTAAGATTTTGTTGGAAAATACAAGGTTTTTTAGAGGCACAGAAATTTAAAATCTACATGAGCACCAAATCTAAAAAAATACAAAATTCTCCCAAAATCCCCAAAAAAACCTACAACAAAAGCTTATAATAAGTATATACTCTGTCACAACTCCGTCGTCCCTCCCAATGCCTCAAAATTTAAATTAGTTTGAAGGGTAACCATATTTTTGTAGTACATATAACAACAATCATTGCTAGTTTGTGACTATCTTTGGATTTTTTTGTTAGAAAATTCACGTTTCCTAAGTTGGGTAACATATTTTATTCAATTATATTTAATATGGGCTAAAATTAAGTGGTCTAATTTTGGTAAGCCTACTAAAAAATGAATATTGGTCAATTGAGTAGATACTCATATTGTCTTGATTAGGGAATTATGAGAACCCTTATTAAACAATATAAATAGAACGTCAGGGTTGTGGTCCCCAACACACTAAATCCAACTAGTTGAGGAAGATCATAAAAACCATTCTGTTCGTCATAGTAATTCCGCATCAGAAGACAAAATTTTGGAATTGATCCAAGTATGTATCTGAATCCTAATATTCTAGCGTGATGAAAATTTTGGATCATGATTTAAGATTACCGTATTCTAACATTTTTCACATGAAATATAGGATCAAATCTTCTCAACAACTATCAAGTATAGACTAACTGTAAGATTGAAGCTAATCAACCAATGGAGTTCTATTACATCCATCATAAATCTAAGATAGAACCTAATTTAAAATCTCATACTTTTCTATTGCTATTGTACTTACGGTCTTTGTTTCGTTAACATGATCCTCTTGTATGTTATGCTGAAAACCCTCCTTTGGGCAAAAATTTTAACGACGAAATCAGCTTTTTATAGCAACAAAAAAAGTCAGAAAGGCAGAAAAGGAGGCAAAACCAACTGCAAGATGAGTGGAGAGTTGTAAAGGAGATATGGGCTCAATGGGGTTGACGGGGGAGAGTTCTAGAGGGAAAAGAGGAGAGAAGGAAGGTGAGAGAGATGGTGTGTAGAGAAGGAGAGAGCTTTCAGTCCATTCACAACAGCTAGAACTATGGATGAACTGGTACATACGCTTAGGATTTTCTTGTTCCATGGTAGGAATGATACTCCCTTAGCCAGATGATTTCACAGAGCTTGCTAGATACCCGAGGTGAGTGAAATAACTGCAAGAAATAGTACTAGTCTATGCAAGAGTTCAGCAAGACGAAAAGATTTTTCTGAGTAAACCACTGCTTGTTTTCGGTAAAAGAGAAAAAAAAAAAAAAGGATGACCAATTGTGTTTTACGGCTTAATTTGTTGAAATTTCTTCCCTTACGAATAAATATAATCTTACCTTCTCAGTACATATTCTGTAATCTATGTAATTACGTGATTTCCGTTAATCACTCAACTCTTCATGTATAGTTTTTAAAACGGCTATTTAAGCTGACGATGTGAATGAGAAAATATGAAAGTAATTGAAGTAGTATTTTTGAGTTGGTATCAGAGCAGGAGAATCCTTCTCCTTCTTCTTCTCGTCGTCGAAGAACAAAGTGAAGGCTCTGTCTGTAGTCTCTCGCAGCCGAAGAACAGAGCAAAAGCTCTGTCCCGAAATCTCAGTTACTGAAGAACAGAGAAAGCTCTGTCCCGTAATCTCAGTCGTTGTTCGGAAGTTCCGCCATCGCTCGGCCTTCAACTCTGTCGCCGAAAAAAAAAAAAAAAAAAGCAGGTTTGCTTTGTGAACGAAGAAGACTATGTTTGCATTTCCGTTCGGCCGTCACTGGAACACAAAACCGCTGCCACCCGAACTCCCAAAATTCGCCAACGAACCGCAGTCGAACCACCTTCCAGTGATCGGCCTTCCATCGGAAAGCGTCATCGACCGACGACGAAGAGCCTCACCAGCGTGCGACTCAACGAAGACGAACCTACTCCGTCAAAACCTACTTCGGCAGACCTTCCCGACATCACCGATGACGACGACGACGATGACGGCCTTCCAGCAAACCGCCAACCCAATCGGTGTCGACGAAGAGGAAGAGAGGCACCATCTCGACGAAGAAGACGAGGTACAAGAAATTTAATTTTTCCCACTTAAACTTAGGTCTCGGTTTTATTATTTTGCTAAGCGACCTGTTCTCGGACCGGACCAAGATCAACCCAACAAGAGTAAGCGAACCGGACCAGACCGGATTTTTTTCACGGATCAGACTGGACCGGAAACAAAGACCCAAACCGGGTCAACCTAGGGGCAGAAATCAGACCGGACCAAAAAAAATTGATGAAGTCTTTTTCAGAAAGTGGACCGGACCAGAATCAGAGACCCAAACCGAATTAACCCAGCGAACAGAAAGCAAACCCGACCAGTATTTTTGGGTGATCATCACCGATCTTCTTGCATCATGTCGAAGGAATCAAAATCAAAACGTATTTGTACTCACTGTGGTGAGACTGGGCATACAAAGTCAAGATGTTATGAACTTATTGGGTATCCAGAATGGTGGGATCTTACTAAAGCGCCTCGCAAACGGAACACTAAACCAAATAATCATGCTTCCGTTGCAGTAACAGAACCCTCCACCTCCGCTACATCCGGTAAGGTTCTTAATACTTTCACTCCTATTAGAAATAGTGAATGGATAATTGATTCTGGTGCTACTGATCAGATGACCTTTGACAATCATCATGTTGAAATTATGAAACCATCTGAACAACATATTGTATCTACAACAAATGGTACTCCCTCTCACATTATTGGAGAAGGTTCCATCACTCTCACTGAAAATCTGAGTTTTGATTCTGTATTAGTTGTTCCAACCCTCCATCATAATTTATTATCAGTGGCTCAAATAACTCGAACTTTGCATTGTATTGTGATTTTTTGGCCTAACCATTGTGTGTTTAAGGACATTCGAACTCGGAAGACAATTGGTTATGGTACTAGAAGGGGGAAACTCTATTACCTTGATCTGAAGCCAGAGAGTTCTCATCAATTAGCTCAAGCATTCTCCGTGAATAAATCTACAGAAAATGAGATTTGGTTATGGCATAAAAGGTTGGGTCACTCATCTTTTGTTTATTTAAAGAAACTGTTTCCAAAACTATTTGCTAAATTATCTATTTCAGATTTTAAGTGTGAGGTATGTGAATTGGCTAAAAGCCATCGTATTCCATTTCAAATAAGCATGAATAGGAGTCTAGCACCCTTTATGATTATCCACTCTGATGTATGGGGTCCAGCAAATATAGTCTCTCTGAGTGATAAACGGTGGTTTATTTCCTTTATTGATGACCACACTCGGATGAATTGGATTTGCTTAATGAAATAAAAAAGTGAAGTTAGTTCACTGTTAAAACAATTTCACAAAATGGTAGCCACTCAGTACCATTCTACAGTACAAACTCTCAGTAGTGACAATGATGGAGAATTTGTTAATCAAAGTTTGAAAGAGTATCTAGATGATCATGGTATTAGTCATCAAATTACTTGTTCGTATACCCCTCAACAAAATGGGATTACAGAGCGAAAGAACCGCCACCTTCTTGAGGTTGTTTGTGCTTCCTTGTTTGAAGCTCATATGTCGGCTAGTTATTGGGGTGAAACCATCACAACTGCAGCTTATCTTATCAATTGAATAGCCTAGAGTGCATTACAATTCAAGATTCCCTTGAGTGTTCTTCATGAAACTATAAGTTCACCTGCTGTGCTGAATCTGCCACCTAGAGTTTTTGGGTGTGTAGCCTTTGTTCATCTCCATAAGCCATTGAGAAATAAATTGGAACCCCAAGCTATCAAGGGAGAACAGGATTGAATTGCAGACCCTTAATCATCATTTGGATATCTTGGATACTACAAGTGGTAAGTATTCATATTACAACAGTAAACATCAAAATGATACGAAGGAGCATGATTCACAGGATGAAGACAGACAAGTGATGCAACCAGAGTCTCAGCCGATATCTTCATAGGATAGATAGAGACAAACAAGACCAGATGGAAGTGATGCAACGAGAGTCTCAGTCGACATCTTTCCCCCTTCATAATGTACCAATGGATCAATTGCCTTCTGAGTCCGAGTCTATGTTTGAGCCACAGGTAACTTCCGAAACTCAACTAAGAGTGCTACCTCATTGAACCACAAAAGGAAAACCTAAAGTCAATTATGAACCTCTTCTCACTTCTAAATCTCAGTATCCCATGCATAATTTTGTGTCTTGTCATAGATTGTCAAAGGCAAATGAAGTATTTGTGAATTAATTATCTACTATATCTATTCCTAATAGTGTGCAGGAAGCCTTGAAAGATCCTAAGTGGAAAGAAGCTATGAATGAAGAAATGAGTTCCCTCCAAAAGAATTCAACATGGGAAGTGGTTGATCTACCTGTAGGAAAGACACCAGTCGGATGCAGGTGGGTATTTACCATTAAATATAAAGCTGATGGCACCATTGAAAGGTTTAAAGCAAGGCTTGTCGCCAAAGGATATACTCAAACCTATGGGATTGTTTATATGGAGACACTCGCACCAGTGGCCAAAATCAATATTGTTCGGATTCTACTATCTCTGGCTGTGAATCTTGATTGGCCCTTATATCAGTTTGATGTTAAAAATGCATTTTTTCACTGAGATCTCCAAAAAGAAGTATATATGGAATTACCTCCCGGATGTATTATGCTAAACAAAGGATGCAAACAAGTATGTAAATTGAGAAAATCCCTATATGGTTTAAAGCAGTCCCTGAAGGCGTGGTTTGGAAGGTTCACAAATTTTATGAAATATATCGGATACAAGCAAAATAACTCAGATTATACTCTCTTCCTGAAATATAACAAAGAGGCCATCACAACTCTTATCATGTATGTTGATGATATGATAGTAATTGGGAATGATCCAGAAGAAAAGAAAACATTGCAAAGTCATCTTGCTAGAGAGTTTGAAATGAAAGATCTTGGCTACTTAAAATATTTTCTTGGTATTGAAGTGTCAAGATCCAAGGAGAGATTTTTTCTATCTCAACGAAAATATGCTTTGGATTTATTGAAGGAAACTGGTATGACAACATGTAGTCCATTCAGTACTCCTATGAAAGAAAATTTGAAACTAGGAATACATTCAGATAAAGTCCTTGCTAACAAGGAATGTTATCAGAGACTAGTTAGGAGGTTAATGTATCTTACACATACCAAACCAGATTTAGTTTATGTACTAAGTGTGGTTAGTCAGTTTATGCACTCTCCAAGTGAAGAACATATGAATGCCGTCAACCTTATCTTGCGCTATTTGAAATCATCTCCAGGAAAAGGAATATTGTTTAAAAGAGGAGGCGACTTGAAAATTGAAGGTTATACCGATGCTGATTGGGCTGGGTCAATAGAGGATCGACGATCTACATCTGGATACTTCACATTTATAGGTGGAAATTTTGTGATTTGGAGAAGTAAGAAGCAAGAGGTGGTGGCTAGATCATCAGCTGAAGCCGAATACCGGGGAATGATCAAGGCAATATGTGAATTATTATGGATAAAAAATCTCCTATAAGGACTACACATTGAGTAGACAAGTCCTATGAAATTATACTGTGATAGTAAGGCAGCATGTGATATTGCCCATAACCCAGTCCAACATGATAGAACTAAACACGTTGAAGTTGAGAGACACTTTATTAAGGAAAAACTAGAAGAAAAGAATCATTGAAGTCCCTCATATTCGGTCTCAAGATCAGCTTGCCGATGTGCTGACCAAGGCAGTGTCTTACTAAGTTTTTTACAATTTTCTCGACAAGTTGGGCATGAGTGATATCTATGCACTAACTTGATGGGGAGTGTTGAGATTTCTTCCCTTACGAAGAAATATAATCTTACCTTCTCAGTACATATTCTGTAATATCTATAATTATGTGATTTCCGTTAATCACTCAACTCTCCACGTATAGTTTGTAAAACGGCTATTTAAGCTGACGATGTGAATGATAAAATATGAAAGTAATTGAAGTAGTATTTTTGAGTTAATTATCAGAGTATGCATTTTGGCCTGGGTTTGTGGTTTAGATATTTTGTTCAAAAATTGTTTTCCTGCTCTGCAGATTCGAAGAGCTGTTGGGAAACCATGCCTAGTGTTTCTGCCATGGATGGCGTGTTCTGCAGATTCGAAGAGCTGTTGGGAAACCATGCCTAGTGTTTCTGCCATGGATGGCGTAGTCAAAGTATAAAATCGAAAGTGGAAGACGAGACCATTTAGACAGGGAACCGCCATATTAATTATTCAGCGGTCAAAGAAAGACCTATAGAACGCTCTTATGCGTAATCCATGACCACAGAGGCACCCGAGCTACTGCTTAAGTAATTCTATTTTCAGGCTGATCAATACGGGAAACGTACTCGAAGGAGGAGCATAAACGTTGTGGTTTTTCGTTCTGATCTTGATCATCCAGTCTCTCGATCTGTTTTCATGGCAAACGAAGTGAGTCTCATAGATTTCTGGGCGAGCCCATTTGCGGTGCGAGCGAGAATCGCCTTGGCCTACAAGGGTGTCGACTACGAGAACAAGCAAGAAAAGTTCGCAGACAAGAGCCCCCTACTGCTGCAAATGAACCCTGTTCATAAGAAAATCCCTGTTCTCATCCACAACGGCAGACCCGTCTGCGAATCCCTCATCATCGTCCAATACATCGACGAGGTCTGGAGTCACAAGTCTTCTCTTCTACCCACAGACCCTTATGAAAGAGCCAACGCCAGGTTCTGGGCTGACTTCATTGACAAGAAGGTGATTGAAGTTTGAACTCTTCTTCCCTTTGTTCCTTTTTCTTGGTTATTTATTTTTCTCCCTTCTTTTTCCTTGTTCCTTCTGTCTGATCAGAAGAGAAGGTTTATTATAATCGGTTGAATTAGTTTTTGTTTCTGAAGCATTATTCCAAATCACTGGATTGCTGCAGGTGTGGGACTACGGGACGAAGACATGGACGAAGAAAGGGGAAGAGCAGGAGGCAGCCAAGAAGGAGTTACTAGAGATACTAAAGCTGCTAGAAGGAGAGCTGGGAGAAAAACCCTTCTTCGGAGGGGAGAACCTGGGGTATGTGGACGTCGCCCTCTTGCCATTTACTGCCTGGTTTTACACATACGAGACCGAAGGCAATTTCAGCGTAGAGGAAGAGTGCCCGAAGCTGATGGACTGGGTGAACTGGTGCATGGACCTTGACTGCGTCTCCAAGAACCAACCTGATTCCCTCAAAATCTACCATTTTGCGATGACCGCCATGAAGAAGAGACTCGGACTTGCATGAAAGGAAGAATTCTTCTAAACAGATGCATGGCTTTTTTTTTTTTTTTTTCAGCTTGTAGAAAGAATAAAAGATTGGGCTTACTGTGTGTGCTCGAGGGAGTCTTGAGGAATAGACTGTTAATTGGCTCTCTCTCTCTTTTTTTTTTTTTTTTTTGTAAAGGCTGATTGTTATATCAAGCAAACCATAGTAATGCATTGTTCCTTATTACCACACATATTGTTCTGAAGCCCCCAAGATGATATACTTAAGTCTACCAGCTGGAGGCAGCTTGGCCCTCTTTCCCTATTCTTCCACTGCCCATTTGGTAGTGATAGAGAAGATGGAAGGGAGGAGGGGTTAGCTTCTATTTGCCCTGCCCCATCTTTACATTAGTGGTGGACACATCACAAGGTAGGGCTGTGTGCAAACTTCTCCCTGTCATCCCCCTTTTTGACTTATTGTCTAATTGTCTTCAAACTTTCACCAAGATCCGCAAAAACGAACAAAAACTTGCAATTTTTGGGGCATTTGATGTAAAAAGTAATGGGTTCACTTAAATACGAATTTTCTCTTGGTCAAAAGGGTTTTTGTGGTTTAGTGATGCTACTTATCCATGGAAGTCGCATGAAACCATTCATGCCATATAAGTTGAATCCAGGTATGTAAGCATTTACCTGAACAAAGTTGTCAAAGCTCATTGCACATGAATGAGTAGGATCATTGGGATCCTTTGGAGTTACCTTGATCAATGTTCTGGTCTTGCTTCTAATTTTCTTAATAGTAGAACCAGATTTACCAATAACATTTGCCACTTGACTATTCGGGACAAGAATTTGAGCATCCTCCCTGCGTTTCTTGTCAGAATCCTGAGTAGCAGCCACTGCATTGGCTATAGCAGCATGAATTTTGAGAAGTGCATCCTGAGCTGGACAAAGAGGTTTCATATCATTTTCATCTGGCTCTTTATCGTCTTTGCTTTTGACATGACAGTAGATTGTCAAAACTCTTTCTTTTGATCCTGGGAAAGGATCCACAACTTTGATTTTTGAACGTGTCTCTTGTCTGATGGAATTTATTACTTTGCCACTTTTTCCAGTAACACTTCCAATAACATTACCAGGGCAAAGTATTCGATACACAACCAGATCTCCTTCAGCATGGGTATCTTTCTGTATTTGATTAAATCTTTTCTTTTGGTGCTTCGTCCACATCATTATCTCTATGAGAGCGTGATCTCTTGCCAGTTTCACCCATACTAGAAGAAGTAAGGTGGTTCCTTTATTAACAGTTTGCAAGTTAAGCTTATAACACAACTACCTGTGGGGAAAAAAGAAAAGAAAGGCAAGAAGAAGAATAAACAATGCGTCCAATAAAGACAAATATCTGGCACCAAAAAGTAATGGAAAGAGAGGACTGCATTAAATTAAAAATTAGATTAGCTAATTTTTATTTCAAAATTCATTATATTTTGTATATGCCATTGTTAGGATTATAAATTCATCATCAACACCACTTTCGAGGTGTGGTGGTTTTTATCAAATCTTCTCATGGTATCAGAGCAGGCATTCTACCCTGTCTCTGCCGAGCGATTCTAATTTTTTTTCTTTCTCCGCCGAGCTTCACTACCCCATTATCTTTTCCGCGGCATCACTGTTCATCGCCTCTGTCATCGTCGTCGTTGAAGGAAGACGACAACTTCGCTTTCTTGGCGGAGCCGGTGGCGGTGCATCCCATCGTTGTTCATCTCCACTGTTCATCGTCTGCTCTTTGCCATCCGACACAAACCTATAGCTGGAGACATTTTCTCTGTCGTCGTTCGTCCTTCACTCATCGCCGCTTCCCGTTTCAATCTGCCATCGATCGCTGTCCGATCGCCGTTTGCCGGTTTCTCCTCCACGTCCACCGGTTTATTTTCGGCTTTGCTGCTTCTCGCTTCTGTCTTTACAAAAGACGTCGTCATGCCTCTTGGTGAATCAGCTATCGTCCCTTCGGGACCCTTCTTCGCCTTCGGATTGAGGGCCAACTTCTTCTAGTTTATCTCTTTGATCAAAGTCAAAGTCAACAAAAAATACTCAGTGTCTCCCATAGTTTCCAAATTTTCTTCTCATCTTCTCCCTTTTAACACTCTAATCCACATGATCACTATCAAGCTTTCTTCCTCTAATTATCTTCTCTGGAAAAACCAATTTCTTCCTCTCCTTGAGAGTCAAGAACTGTTAGCTTACGTCGATGGTACTCTTGTCCCGCCACCTCGATTTGAACCAGCCACCTCTACCACACTCAACCCCACATTTCTTGCATGGAAATCAGTCGATCAATGACTTCTCAGTTTACTGCTCTCCTCTCTCACCGAGGAAGCCATGGCTGTCGTTGTTGGCCTCTTCACTGCTCGTGATGTCTGGGTCGCGTTGGAAAATACTTCAGCCATCATTCGAAAGCCCCTGAACTATGACTCAAAGATGATTTGCAACTGATGAAACGCGGCACCAAACCAGTTGCTGAGTACGCTCGTACTTTTAAAGCCCTCTGTGATTGGTAGCCCTGTCGAGGACATTGAAAAAATGCACTGGTTCCTTCGTGGCCTCGGCGCTGAGTTTTCCAATTTTTCTACCGCTCAGATGACTCTCACCACTCTCCTATATTTTTCAGATTTAGTTTCTAAAGCAGAAAGTTTTGAGTTGTTCCAGCGGTCCCTTGAGCCTCCTGCCACCACTGCAACGTTCACAACCACTAATTGCAGGTGTACCAATACCCATGGAACTTCCTCTGCTTCCCGTGGTAACCACAAAGGTCGTACTCATTCCCACGACCGCAACTCTTCCAACCGAGGGCGCACCCCGCTGCCAAATTTGTCGCATGGAGGGCCATTATGCTGATCGTTGCAATCAGCGGTATGCTTAGACTGATTCCTCGGCTAATCTTGCTGAAGCCTTCAACACATCTTGTTCTCTCTCTGGATCTGAGGCTGCTGACTGGTTTTTGGACACTGGGGCTTCTACCCATATGACCACCGATCCATGTACTTTGGATCAGTCCAAAAATTACACGGGTAAAGACTCTGTGATCGTAGGAAACGGTGCATCTCTATCCATTACCCACACTGGTACGTTTTCTCCTGTTCCAAATATTCACTTATTAGATGTCTTGGTTGTTCCTCATCTCACAAAAAATCTTCTTTCAATTAGTAAATTAACTTCTGATTTTCCCCTCTCTATTACATTTAATAATACTTTTTTCACTATCCAGAATCGTTAAACAGGAAGACTGGTGGCAAAAGGTAAAAGAGTTGGAGGGCTTTATGTGCTGGAGCGCGACAACACTGTTTTTCTTTCTGTTCTTCGAATTAAATCTCTGTGTGCTTCATATGATTTATGGCATGCTCGTCTTGGTCATGTGAATCACTTTGTTATTTTTTTTATTTTTTTTAAAATGACATCTTTCTCTTACGTCTTTATTGCCTTCTCCCAAACTATGTAGTACCTGCCAACTTGATAAAAATCATTGTTTGCCTTATTCTCAAAATGAATGCAATTTGTCTCATGTGTTAGATTTCATTCATTGCGATCTTTAGGGTTTTTCCCCAGCCAAATCAACTTTGGGTTTTCTCTACTATGTCATTTTTATTGATGATTATTCTCGATTCACCTGGCTTTATCCTCTGAAATTTAAATATGATTTCTTTGATATTTTTCTTCAATTTCAAAAATTTGTGAAAACCCAACATTCCACTCGTATCAAGATTTTCCCAAGTGATGGTGATGCCGAATTTACTAGTAATTGCTTCAAAGCCCATCTACATTCTTCCGACATTCATCATCAATTCTCTTGCCATATACTCCTGCTCAAAACGGTCGGGCTGAAAGAAAACATCGTCATCTGACTGAGACTGGCTTAACACTTCTCTTCTACTCTCATCGTCTTTCTTACTTTTGGGTTGACGCTTTCAGCACTGCAGCTTATATCATCAATCGGTTGCCCACTTCGCTTCTTGGAGGTAAGTCACCTTTTGCCCTTTTATACGACTACTCTCCGAATTATGAAAATTTTCATCATTTCGATTGTCGTGTTTATCCTTGCTTGCGTGATTATATGCCTCACAAATTTTCTCCTTGCAGTGTTCCTTGCATTTTCTTAGGTTATAGTTCCTCTCACAAAAGGGTTTCGTTGTCTTGATCCTCTCACCTCTCGGCTATATATCACCCGTCATGCTCAATTTGATGAAACTCACTTTCCTACAATCCCTAGCTCCCAGGCCCAACCACTCTCTTCTCTTCACATATCCAATTTCTTGGAACCACGTCTTCATCATATTGAGCCACACACCCCTTCCCCTCCTCCACATTCCTCGATCCAGCTCCTCCCTGTGTAATATTTGTTTTGACCCTTTGGATGAGTCTGTGCAGGTTGATAATCCTCTTGCAGGTGCTTCTTTGCCACCCTCGGCCTCTAGTCCGCCTTCTATTGAGACCGCTGCTCATCCGCCTTCTCCCTTGGGCTCTCATCCTATGATTACCCGAGCTAAAGTTGATATTTTTAAGCCTCGTCATCCAGCGCATCTCAGTGTCTTGGGATCTTCTAGACTTATTCCGGCTCTTCTTACTTCCACTGAACCCAAAGGATTCAAATCTTCTGTTAAGAATCCTGCTTGGCTTACTGCCATGGATGAAGAAGTTCAAGCTTTGCAACGAAATGACACTTGGATTTTGGTTCCTCGTCTTGTCAACACCAACATAGTGGGCTCTAAATGGGTGTTTCGCACTAAATATTTGTCGGATGGTTCTGTTGAGCGTCTCAAAACTCGCTTTGTTGCCAAAGGTTATACTCATGTACCTGGTCTCGATTACACTGACACTTTCAGTCCGGTTGTCAAAGCTACCACTGTCCGTGTTGTGCTTTCTCTTGCTGTTACCAATAAATGGCCTCTTCGGCAACTTGATGTCACGAATGCCTTCCTCAATGGCAACCTTACTGAACATGTTTATATGGAACAACCTCCTAGGTATATTGATCCTCGCTTTACCACTCATGTTTATCTGTTAAAGAAAGCTCTCTATGGCCTCAAACAAGCACCTCGTGCTTGGTTTCAGCGTTTCAACTCCTTTTTTCTCACACTTGGGTTTTCTTGCAGCCGCGCTGACACCTCTCTCTTTGTCTTTTATCAACACTCTAGCCTTATATATTTGCTTCTTCATGTTGATGACATTATTTTTACTGGCAACAATCCATCTCTGCTTGACAGCTTTACTCATAAGCTTCATTCTGAGTTTGCTACCAAGGATTTGGGATCCCTCAGTTACTTTTTTGGTCTCGAAGCTTCGCCCACTTCTGATGGTCTATTTATCAGTCAATTAAAATATGCTCGGGATATTCTCACTCGTGCTCAGTTGCTCAACAACAAACCTGTTCACACTCCCATGGTTATTTCCTAACACTTGTATGCTGATGGTTCTCCTTTCTCTGATCCTACTCTCTATTGGTCTCTAGTTGGCGCCCTTCAGTATTTGACCATTTCGCGCCCAGATATTGCTCATGCTGTTAATTCTGTCAGCCAATTTTTGCACGCCCCTACTGAAGATCATTTTTTTGCTGTTAAGCGTATTCTTCGCTATGTTAAGGGCACTCTCCATTTTGGCCTTATTTTTCGTCCATCCATTGTTCCTAGTGCGCTAGTCGCTTATTCGGATGTTGACTGGGCTGGTTGCCCCGATACTCATCGTTCCACATCAGGCTACTCCATTTATCTTGGTAACAATCTCATTTCTTGGAGTGCAAAGAAGTAACCTACTGTCTCCCGCTCTAGTTGTGAATCTGAGTATCGCGCCCTAGCTATGACCGCTGCTGAACTTCTTTGGCTTACGCATCTTCTGCATGATCTCAAGATCCCAGCTCCACAGCCGCCTCTGCTCTTATGCGACAACAAAAGTGCTATCTTCTTAAGCTCCAATCCTGTTCCACAAGCGAGCCAAACAAGTTGAATTAGATTACCATTTTCTTCGGGAACTTGTTGTCGCTGGCAAACTTCACACCCAGTTTGTGCCCTCTCACCTACAGGTTGCTGACATCTTCACCAAAAGTGTTCCTCGACTGCTTTGTGAATTTTTCCGATCCAAGCTTCACGTTCGTTCCAATCCAACGCTCAGCTTGAGGGGGGGGGGGGGTGTTGAAGATACTGTTAAAGATATGTCGCCTTGATTCAAGGCTGTTGAAGATATGTCACCTTGATTCAAGGCTCCATTTTTGTATATTCCATTGAGGATAATTAGCCCTGATTACAGGCTAATTCTTTGTATAATTTCTGTCTCAATTTGATTGTAATATTCTGTATATGGCATTGTAAATATTATAAATTCATCATCAACACCACCTTCGAGGTGTGGTGGTTTTTATCAAATCTTCTCAAGCTCCATTTGTTAGCACCGAGTTTTTCCCTACCTAAGACAAACAACTTCAGTCCACCCACAAAAACCATCTAAATATTAACTGTACCAGAAACACGCACAAGGAGCGAACAACGCGCAGTGAAAAAACGCAATTTTTTTTGCGAATAACACAACGAAACATTGCAGCCTTCAAAGGAGAAGAATAAACCGCGAAAGAAGTGAAATGGTGGAAATAAAAACACACTGGAAGTGAAAAAGAATTAATTATTGGTAACGGGCAACAAAGACGGCATAGCTTGGAAGGAACTGGTGCAAAGGAGGGCATTCAAACCCTAAACCTAGACAACCTCAAGCAAGAGGAGACAAGAGCGAGCACCTTCGAACGTGAAGAATCTTACCTTGCGAAAGAAGAACCAAAACCCTACACCAGAAGCTGTCGCACCTCCGCTGCTGGCTCCTAAATTGAAACTTTCCCGTCGAGTGGAACAAGGTGACTAATGGAATATGCCAGGACCTATATGGTTCTATGCCCTCCCAGAACCCTCATATCCAACACGGGCTTAACGACTTTCAAGTATCGGCCTCTCGGGTTTGTTAGAGATGGGCCAGAAATGAGTTGGCGAGTATTATCCCATACTTAAAAAGATAAATTATATTTTTATTTTAAAACTAAATTAATATTAATTTAAAATAAAAATACCATCATTTAATTATAAGCAGTTTTAAAATTTTTTATTGAAATTAATAATTATAGAAAAAAAGAGTGATGCTAAAATAGGCGATATATAAATATTAGAATAAATAATATGTAAGTAAAACATGACTATTAGTTATATAATATTTTATTTTTATTATAAAAAATAATATATTAAAATCATAACTTAAATTTTAAAATAAATAATTATTAAAATGTATATTAAAATATCCACTTTTATCCATTTTACCATAATATTATTTATTTATTTATTACATGTCAATCTTTATATTTAAATAACGACATAAAAAATTCAAATATTTGGCGAGTTATCTCTGTGCAGGAAAGAGACAATGGGATTACTTGAGATTGCAAAAGAGCAGCTCTCCCACTATAGCCATTACTCGGATGACGCCATTGTCTTCCAGGACTGCAACGGAAGGGGTAGCAAGCCTATTAGGCCATGAAAGACAGACAAAGAATAAGAACAACGAGAAGATATTGCAATGTGTTGAACTGAGACACAGATAAGTGAAACTGAGACACATATACTTTTGAACAATATTTTCTGACTTATCATTCTTCTTCGTTTAGGAGACAATTTATAATGCATTACATGTTGATTTTAGGATCAATTTAGATCCTAAAATCAAGGAATAAAATCACAGGATCAAGGAAACAATCTGTTTCCTACAATCACGCCATAATAAACTTTTTCGTTTTGATTCTACGGAAGATTTCCTCTTCTGAAAGGAAGCTCAGACAGCTCAAGCCAACACTCCCCCTTAAGTTGGTGTGTTCAGATATTGGATGCCCAACTTGCCAAGTGAGTTGTATAAGTTCTTGCTGCATACTATGCTTGGTTTGAGACAAAAATATATCATATATCTGCTCTTCTTGAGTGCTCCATCGGGTGTGATCAGCGGAAGTCTATTTGTACGATCCGATTCAGATGTTCAGTTCAGTCCGGTTCGGTAAATCAGTTCGATTAAGTCTAATCCGAGTCAAATCTGGTCTCATCGTCTTCTACGTCGAGAGCACTTCTAAACCGTGCTCTCACGGTGAACCAAAGATTAATTTGAGACAGTCTTCGATGACGGGTGACGACAGAGCATCTTTGGTGATGGGTGATGACAAAGCGTCTTCGGTGACGGGGTCACGACAGAGCATATTTGGTAATGACGACATAGCGTCTTCGGTAATGTGGTGATAACAGAGCATCTTCAGTGATGGGTGACGACAAAGGGTCTTCAGTGATGATAGAGCATCTTCGGTGACGACAGAGCGTCTTCGGTGATGACATAGCGTCTTTGATGACAACATAGCGTATTCGGTGACGACAGAGTGTCTTCGGTTTTGTGGAATTGGGTCATGTTTTCCAACACTCCCCCTCAAGTTGGGGGTTAGTGAATAGCATGAACGCCCAGCTTGCTGCAAATATTTTATTTTTTATTTTTTAATTATTTTTGGTCTGGTTCGGTCCGTTGTTGGTCCTATTTTGGACTGCTTCGGGTCCAATTTGGGTCCGGATGTGGTTCGGTTTGGGTTAGGTTTGGTCAAGTCCGGTTATGGTCCAGTTCGGGTTCGGGTCCGAGTCGGCAGAATAATAAAAATCAGACATAAGTTAAGCGAAAAATATTTTTCCGCCTACTTGGTCGTCTTCGTCTTTGACGACGACAATTCTGTTTTTGGTGATGGCAGGTCTTCTGGTTTTGTCGGTGACGGTACGGTTTTCTGGGAGGCCGAGCATTGGCAGCTTTCAGAACTTTCACCGGTCTTCTGTGACGGCGATTTTGTTCACGGCGATGGCGATTCTCTTCCTCTTCGCACGGGCTGGTGATGTGCCAAAAAACCAAGCGGTGATTCGGCAACGGTTTGGTGGGTTCCAGCGGGGTTTGGCTACGAAAATAGTCGGTGCAGAAAGAAAACAGAGTTCTAGAGTTCTGCAATTCCATGACGATTTTTTTCCGACTTCCTCCTGAGGAGACTACGTGATCAGCCAGACTTAGGTAGTTCTGGTAGTGCGTCGCGGGAAGTCGTCCGTCAGCTTGCATCAACACCTTCTCCTAGTTGATTCCCGGCTTTTGGAATCGGGTCCGCAACAGGAAGCACGACGTAGGGAGAAAGAATGGAATTTTCTCTCTGTGTCGTCCCGACGATCACAATATCTCGATCAAATCTCTAGGTTATTAACCCGCTCTGATACTATGTTGAATTGACACATAGATAAGTGAAACCGAGACACAGACACTTTCGAACAATATTTTCCGACTTATCATTCTTCTCCGTTTAGAAGGCAATTTATAATGCATTACATGCTGATTTTAGGATCAAAGGAATAAAATCACAGGATCAAGGAAACAATCCATTTCCTATAATCATGCCATAATAAACTTTTTCGTTTTGATTATACGGGAGATTTCCTCTTCAAGGAACATCAGACATTAAGAGAAAGTGATGAAGACTTCCTCTCGTAAGCTGTTAGTGGTCTCTACGTAAGAAGTAAAGAAACAAAGATTGAATCCAAAGGAGATTTGATCAACAAGTCAGAAAAAATCTGTTTTGATCCACAATAAGAAAGCAACGCTTATCACAGAAAAAAAAAAGCAATGGAAAATTCTGTTTTGATCAAAGATTTGTGTCCATGAATTCTGTTCCTCTCTAATTATTCGTTTTCGCCGTGATTTTTTAAGTGTCTTCGACTATCCTTGGTTAGCACCAATTTCCGATTTTTTATTTCACTGTTCCTCACACAACAGTGATTTTTGCTGTCAGCCAGAAATAGCTTAGCTAGCGGGAGGTGAGAGAATCCAGATTCATTCCATTCAACAAACATAAACCAGTAATCAAGCAAAATTACAAATCTAATAACTTTTTTCTATTTCTATTTTATTTTAATAAATAATAAAAAAATGGAATCAACGGGGAAACCCGGGTCTGGATTTTTTCGAGCATTGCCGGATCATTTCAAACAATTTTTTAGGTCGAGATCGCGACAGGTAAATGAATTCGATCCAATTCAGTTTTGACTCGAAAGCTGCACGTCAACTTTTAGCCGCCCCTAGGTCAACAGCTCATCTTTTAAGACGATTCAGATAACGGAGCTCCAGATTTTTGTAGTTGAAAGCTTGAACGTATGGAGGGAATTTAAGAAACCCATCATTGTTGAATCTGTTCAGGACATCAATGGCGAACGGAGCTCCAGATTTTTGTAGTTGAAAGCTTGAACATATAGAGGGAAGTTAAGAAACTCATCATTGTTGAATCTGTTCAGCATCAATGGCGACCAAATCTCTTATCTCTAGAATCTTGATTGGGTGAACGGACCTCAACTATCTAGAGCCATTACTGTCTCGGACAAGCGAATATTCGTCTGGTTTTCATATTCCTTTCTGCTGCTGTAGTCAAAATGGCATAAACAGGGAGTAGCTGTTTCTTATTCTTTTGCTGGATTTGCAGAAGGTGGAAACCTTCCTTTGCAAATAAGATCATTAAAATACACCAAATCCATTTAGGGAAAAAACAGAGAATAAAACATGGCAGATGTAGTTTAACCAATTAAGAGCTCTGCAACACTGATACAGTATAAGGAATAAACAAAGGCTACATGGCGAGAGATCCCATTACATCGCATGTAATGCATCTTTTAGAACTGCTAAAAGGAAAAAGAAGAACACACTGAGCTCCATCTTCTGACGTAGAAAACGAAGAGTTTCTGCTCTACTCGATTCCGAACTTCTTCTTCAACATTCCCATGAACTCGTAGATCTTGAGAGGGTCTTGAAGACCCTTGGAAACACTTTCCTTTTCCATGCACCTCCTCGTCCAAGCCGACAGTACTGGGAACTCTTTCTCAATGCTGAAATTCCCTTCTGTCTCGTAGGTGTAGAACCAGCAGGAGAAAGGCACCAGAGCGATATCGATATAACCAAGGCCGTCTCCTCCGAAGAATGGTTTCTCTCCAAGCTCTGCTTCCAACAACTTTAACGCCTCGATAAGGTCCTTCTTGGCGGCCTCCTGAGCCTCCCCCTTTGTTTTCCATATCGATCCGCTCTCATACATCTGTTACAGGAAAACCCGTCAAACAATTAGCATTTACCACAGACAGTCGGTTCGTATGTACTGATTAACATATTACAGAGTTCAAATCAGTAAAGCTCCAAAGCGTCCAACAAAACTGATAAATGTCTATTTAAAGAACCACGGAGCGGTGGCGAGGGGAGGAGAAGACGAAGACCGAAGAACTCACCATCTTGTCAACGAAGTCGGCCCAAAACTTAGCCCTGGCACGTTCGTAGGGGTCTTTGGGCAACAAAGGAGCTTTGTCGCTCCAAGTTTCATCAATGTACTGGACAATGATAAGCGACTCACAAATGGGTTTCCCATTGTGGACCAAAACAGGGATCTGCTTGTTCACAGGGTTCATCTGCAGCAGGAAAGGGCTCTTGTTGGCAAGGTTTTCCTCCCTGTACTCATATTCGATCCCCTTTTCGGCCAAGGCGACTCTCGCCCGCATTCCGAAGGGACTCGGCCAGAAATCCAAAAGAATCACTTCATCCGCCATGGCTGTTCGAGCAAGAAAGAAAGCTGTATCGCTTGCTGGAATGTAGACGATGAAGCGAAGGCAGCACAGGCGCGAGAATTTATTGCCACAAGCGGTGAGGTCGATCGGGTTGGACTAGAATGTTCGGGAATAATCGGTTTGAATAGTCAAAGGGACATAACGAGAATTTTTTATTTTTTTATGAGGTTAGGTGTCTGAAACAATAAGATTTCCGGTGAAGCTCTTTGAACGTCTGATTTTCAGAGAGAGAGAGAAATCTTTGTTGTTCGAGTGAGAAGCTCTTGTGCGACTGATACAACAAGAAGATTATTCTTTCCCCTGCCACGATGTTGTTGCCGAAACAGAGTTTTTATTCTTGTCGTCGTTGTGCTGCTTTAACGGTGCGTGATTCCTTTCCGTTGGGAGTCTCTATCCTCAGTGTAGAGAGAGAGAGACCAGAGAAGGAAGAAAGACATTGTATCCTCAGAGTAGATGGAGTGAGCAGAGGAGAGGAAGAAGGAACGCCTCCACAGAGGGTTTGTATGGTTCGTTTTGTTACTGGCCAGTGCTGTATTTGGTTTGTGTTGTTTATGACGGGTGCTATTTAAGCGTCGACGAGTCTCAGGATCTTTATACAGGTTACATTGTTTCCTTTTACAGATCTGTATTTATTATTATTTGCAGTGGTAGATTAATTGATAGATTTGTATGAGAAGGAAATTGTAAACATTGTGACTATATTCCCTATAAAGAATTATCTGCTGTAGCTGTGGACGTAGCCCGATTTGGGTGAACCACGTTAAATCTGTATATTTTATTATTGCTCATTAGGTATAATATGACTGTATAATCCTATCAAATTGGTATCAGAGATAGATTATACAGAAAGTCAGATTTGAGTGGGAGCAATGTCTACAGATGAAGGGAAGTTAAAGATTGAAAAGTTCAATGGGGCGGATTTTGGTGTCTAGAAAATGCAGATAGAAGATTATCTGTATTAGAAAAATTTATACCTACCGCTTGATGGAGTGAAGCCAAACAGTATGAAGGATGAAGAGTGGAACCTCTTTGATAGGAAAACCCTTGGATTTATCCGACTGTCGTTATCCCGCAATGTTGCATTTAACATAGTAAAAGAGAAGACCACAACAAGTTTCATGAAAGCTCTCGCCAAGATGTACGAGAAGCCATCAGCCTCAAATAAGGTGCATTTGATAAGGCGTATGTTCAATTTGCGAATGACGGAAGGAGCATCAGTAGCTCAACATATAAACGAACTCAATATCATTACAACCCAATTAAGTTCAGTCGAAATTGAATTCGACGATGAAGTACAAGCATTGATACTTTTGTCTTCCCTGCTAGAGACATGGAATGCCACTATTACAGCAGTGAGCAACTCGTCTGGAAGTAACAAGTTAAAATTCAATGATGTACGTGATCTAGTTCTCAGTGAAGAAATCAGAAGAAAATCATCGAGTGAAGGAACGATTTCTTCAGCATTGTCTACAGAGGCAAGAGGAAGAACTAGAGGAAATATACCTGGAAGGTCAACTCATCGAGGCACTTCTCAGAATAGAAGGTCTCAATCAAGAAACCCAAACAAACATCTGAATAGAAGGTCTCAATCCAGAAACCCAAACAGATCTCAGAACTCAAGTGTCAGGTGCTGGAACTGCAAGAAAAACGGGCACTACCAAAGTCAATGTAATAGTGCTTCCTTTTCAGGGAATGATGCTGCATTGATATGCTCTCTAGAGAGCAAGGAGGAGTCTTGGGTATTAGACTCTGGAGCATCGTTCCATGCTACCTTGCAAAAAAAACTCTTTGAAAAATATGTGTCCAAGAACCTTGGTAAGGTATATCTCGGTATGATCAACCGTGTGATATTGTAGGCAAAGGTGTAGTGAAGATCCAATTGAATGGGTTTGTATGAGAGCTGAAAAATGTCAGGCACATTCCCAACCTAAGAAAGAACTTAATCCCAGTAGGGCAACTAGCCAGTGAAGGCTACACCACGACCTTCCATGGTGATGATTGGAAGATTACGAAGGGTGCATTGGTGGTTGCACGAGGTAAGAAGAGTGGTACTCTCTACATGATAGCACAAGCATATTGTACCATTGTTGCTGCAACAAGCAACCAAGGTTTCAACTTGTGGCACCAGAGACTTAGCCACATGAGTGTGAAAGAAATGAAGATTATGCATTCCATGGGGAAACTATCAGAGCTACAGTCAGTAGAAATTGATATGTGTGAGGAATGCATACTTGGAAAGTATAAGAGAGTTAGATTTCAGACACATACAGAGCTCCGAAGAAGGAAAAACTAAAGCTCGTTCATTCTGATGTTTGGGGGCCAACAACTGTTTCATCCATTGGTGGAAAACACTACTTCGTGACATTCATTGATGATCATTCACGGAAGGTATGCGTTTATTTCCTAAGTCACAAGTCTGAAGTGTTTGATACCTTCAGAAAATGGAAAGCCATGGTTGAAAATGAAACAGGGCTTAAGATCAAAAAGCTGAGAACTGATAATGGTAGTAAATATGAAGACACTAGATTCAAGAAGTTCTTATGATCATGGGATCCACTTGGAGAGAACCGTGCCAGGTACGCCTCAGCACAATGGTGTAGCTGAGCGTATGAACAGAACTTTGACTGAGAGAGCCAGAAGTATGCGTATACAGTTAGTCATGCCAAAGCAATTCTGGGCAGAAGCAGTCAACACAACAGCTTATTTGATCAACCGAGGTCCAGCATCTCCACTGGAGTACAAAATATCAGAAGAGGTATGGAGCGGAAAAGAAGTAAGACTCTCTCACCTTAAAGCTTTTTATTGTATGGCGTATGTGCATATCAGTGATCAAGGCAGGAATAAGCTTGATCCCAAATCCAAGAAATGTACCTTCTTTGGTTATAGTGAGGATGAGTTTGGATACCGCATATGGGATGATGAAAACAAAAAGGTGGTCCACGGCAAAGATGTGATTTTCAGTGAAAGGATGATGTACAAGGACAGACATACTGCAGATGACAGTAACTCAGTAGAGAGTGGGCTAGTATATGCAGATGTGGATGGTGTCCCAGATAATTTTGTAGTAAGCCCTCAGCCAGAGGAATCTGTTGAATAGAATAGTGTACAACAGTTCGACATATCATAGTCCCTTGTTCCAGCTCCGATATTGAGAATATCTTCTCGACCTCATGTGCCTAACAGGAGATACATCAATTATCTACTGTTGACTGATGGAGGAGAACCTGAATGATATGAAGAGGCATGTCAGACTGAAGATGCTAGCAAGTAGGAGTTTGCTATGAAAGATGAGATGAATTCTCTAACCTCCAACTAGACATGGGAACTAGTTGAGCTACCCATAGGGAAGAAGGCTCTCCATAACAAATGGGTGTATCGGGTGAAAGAGGAGCACGATGGCTCTAAGAGATACAAAACCCGATTGGTTGTCAAAGGATTCCAACAGAAGGAAGGAATCAATTATACTGACATCTTCTCTCCCGTTGTGAAGCTCACCACTATCAAAACAATGTTGAGCATTGTTGCCATTGAAGATCTTTATCTAGAGCAGTTAGATGTGAAAACTGTATTTCTTCACGGAGACTTGGATGAGGACTTATATATGCATCAACCAGAAGGTTTCTCAGAAAAGGAGAAAAAGAATATGGTGTGCAAACTCCAAAAGAGCTTGTATGGTTTGAAACAGGTTCCAAGACAGTGGTACAGGAAGTTTGACAGTTTCATGCAGAAGGAAGGTTTCCAGAAGTGCAATGCTGATCACTGTTGCTACTTCAAAATGTACACATCTAGTTATATCATTTTGCTACTTTATGTCGATGATATGTTAGTAGCTGGGTCAGATATGGATGAGATCAGAAGTTTGAAGCGGCAATTGTCAAAAGAATTTGACATGAAGGACTTGGGTCCAGCTAAGAAGATTCTCGGAATGTAAATCACAAGAGATAAGCAAAGTGGAGTATTACAGTTATCTCAATCAGAGTACATCACTCGTGTTTTGCAGAGATTCAACATGAGCAATGCCAAGTTAGTTGGCACACCCTTGGACAAACACTTATGTCTATCCAAGGATCAGTCTCCTCACACAGAAGAAGAGAGAGAGCTCATGGATAAGGTTCCCTATGCCTCAGCCATTGGCAGTTTGATGTATGCCATGGTCTGTACGAGACCAGATATTGGTCATGCACTGGGAGCTATTAGCAGATTTATGTTAAACCCAGGTGAGACCCACTGGAAGGCAGTAAAGTGGATCTTGAGATATCTACGTGGCACCACAGATAAGTGTTTGCACTTTGGCAAAGGTGAATTGCAAGTGCAAGGGTAGGCAGATGCAAATTTTGCAGGAGAAGTTGATCACCGGATAAACACCACTGGTTATGTGTTTACCGTGGGCACAAAAACTGTTAGATGGATGTCGCAGATACAAAAGATTGTTGCATTATCCACCACTGAGGCTGAATATATAACAATAACAGAAACCAGTAAAGAGAAGATATGGCTTCAAGGATTGTTAACCGAGCTAGGATTCAAACAAAGGATGAATGCTTTGTACAATGACAATCAGAGTGCGATACATCTGGCAAAGAATTCTGCATTTCATTCTAGAACCAAGCACATTGGTCTTCGTTATCATTTCATCAGATCTTTGTTAGAGGATGAGGTGCTAACGCTGAAGAAGATCCAAGGTAACGGAAATCCTGCGGACATGCTAACAAAGCCGGTGACTATTGATAAATTGGAGCTATGTCAGCTTCAGTTGGTCTGCAAGAATGAAGAAACCTAGATAAAGCTATTGCATTGATATGTGTGAAGACAGATTGATATCAGTCTTCAAGTGGGAGATTGTTAGGGAATACTCGGTTTGAATAGTCAAAGGGACATAACGGGATTTTTGGTTTTTTTTATGAGGTTGGCGTCTGGAACACTCAACCTCATTAAACCCCTTTCACCTTATATCTTCCCTCCCGAGGTTTTCCATCTATGGGGATTTTTCACAGTGTGAAATAGAAACAGTAAAATTTCCAGTGAAGCTCTTTGAACGACTGATTTTCAGAGAGAGATAAATCTTTTTGCTTCGAGTGAGAAGCTCTTGTGCGATCGATACAGTGAGAAGACTATTCTTTCCTCCGCCGCGACGTTGCTATCGAAACAAAAATTTTGTGCTTGTCGTCGTTGTGCTGCTCCGACGCTGCGTGATTCCTTTCCTTTGGGAGTCTCTATCCTCAGTGTAGAGAGAGAGAGACCAGAGAAGGAAGAAGGGCGTTGTATCCTGATGGTCGAGGAGAGAGCAGAGGAGAGGAAGAAGGAACACCTCCATAGAGGCTTTGTCTGGTTCGTTTTATTACTGACCGGTGCTGTATTTGGTTTGTGTTGTTTCTGACCGGTGCTATTTGAGTGTCGACGAGTCTCAGAATCTTCATACAGGTTACATTGTTTTCTTTTACAGATTTGTATTTATTATTATCTGCAGTAGTAAATTAATGTATGGATTTGTATGAGAAGGAAATTGTAAAGATTGTAGACTATATTCCCTATAAAGAATTATCTGCAGCAGCTGTGGACGTAGCCCGATTTGGGTGAACCACGTTAAATCTGTGTATTTTATTATTGCTCCCTAGGTATAATCTGACTGTATAATCCTATCATAGGACTCTTAAGGTGGCATTCCACTAGTTTAGTTCCAAAGAAGACGTCATGACATGCATCACCAGCACTCTGTTTCTTCTGCTCCAAGTATTTGATCCTGGATATTTCAATAGAGTTCGCGTCAACCCAAGCAGGGCGGGGATGACATTATCAACAACTGCTTATGGCCTAGATTGAAGTCCTAACCTTAAAGAGAAATTAGATTTACTAAAATATGTAATTTTAATAAATTAAATAATAAATAAATATCATATGTAAAATTATACATGTTTCATATATGAAATGCATAATATTCATGAAAATCATAAGAATACATTACAAATTAAGATTATATGACATCATTGGTAGTTGTATTTGTTGCTACAGCATGCATTGTCATGGGCATGTCACTATGATAAATAAAATTACTTTTTACTAATTTGTAATTATCAAAATGAATTTTTTACTTTTTTTAAGAATAAAATTAAATTTTTGTTGGAAAATACAAGGTTTTTTAGAGGCAGAGAAATTAATAATCTAGATGAGCTCCAAATCCAAAAAAATACAAAATTCTCCCAAAATCCACAAAAAAACCTGCAACAAGAGCTTATAATAAGTAAATACTCTGTCACAACTTTGTGTTCCCTCCCAATGCCTCAAAATTTAAATTAGTTTGAAGGGTAACCAGATTTTTGTAGTACATATAACAACAATCATTGCTAGTTTGTGATTATCCTTGGATTTTTTTGTTAGGAAACTCACGTTTCCTAAGTTGGGTAACATATTTTATTTAATTATATTTAGTATAGACTAAAATTAAGCGGTCTAATTTTGGTAAGCCCACTAAAGAATGAATATGGGTCAATTGAGTTGATACCCATATTGTTTTAATTGGGGAATTATGAGAACCTTAATTAAACAATATAAATAGAACATCAGGGTTGCGGTCCCCAACACACTAAATCCAACTAGTTGAGGAAGATCATAAAAACCATTCTGTTCGTCACAGTAATTCCGCATTAGAAGACGAAATTTCGGAATAGATCCAGGTATGTATCTGAATCCTAATATTCTAGTGTGATGAAAATTTTGGATTATGATTTAAGATTACGGTATTCTAACATTTTTCACATGAAATATAGGATCAAATCTTCTCATCAACTATCAAGTACAGACTAACTGTAAGATTGAAGCTAATCAACCAATGGAGTTCTATTACATCCATCATAAATCTGAGATAGAACCTAATTTAAAATCTCGTACTTTTCTATTGCTATTATACTTACGGTCTTTGTTTCGTTAACAGGATCCTTTTGTATGTTATGTTGTGCAAAAATTTTAACGACGAAATCAACTTTTTATAGCGACAAAGAAAGTCAAAAAGGGAGAAAGGCAGAAAAGGAGGCAAAGCCAACTGCAAGATGAGTGGAGAGATGGAGGGAGTTCGTGAGGACCGGGTAAGGAAAGTGCAGAGGTGAGAGAGATGGTATGTAGAAAAGGAGAGCGCTTTCAGTCTATTCACAACAGCTAGAACTATGGATGAACTGGTACATACGCTTAGGATTTTCCTGTTCCGTGGTAGGAATGATACTCCCTCAGCCAGTTGATTTCACAGAGCTTGCTGGATACCCGATGTGAGTGAAATAACTGCAAGAAATAGTACTAGTCTATACAAGAGTTCAGCGAGAGGAAAATATTTTTCTGAGCAAACCACTGCTTGTTTACAGTAGAAGAGAAAAAAAAAAAAAAAAAAAGGATGACCAATTGCGTTTTACGGCTTAATTATCAGAGTCTGCGTTTTGGCCTGGGTTTGTGGTTTAGATCTTTTGTTCAAAAATTGTTTTCCGACTCTGCAGATTCGAAGAGCTGTTTGGAAACCATGCGTAGTGTTTCTGCCATGGATGGCGTAGTCAAAGTATAAAATCGAAAGTGGAAGACGAGAGTAGGGGTGGCTTCGAACCGAGCCGGCTTGGTTCGGCTCGGTACCAGCTCGGTTCGATTCGTCATCTATCGAGTTCGAGCCGAGCTCGAGCACCGAAATCGGCTCGTTTACCTTAACGAGCCGAGCTCGACCAAAGCCAGGTTCGGTTCGTCGGCTCGCAAGCCGGCTCGAAGTGAGTCGGATCTGTATGGATCGGTATCGGGATCGCGAGCGAGCGGGGGAGCGGGAGTGGGATCGAGAGTGAGGGGGGAAAATTTTTTCCTCCCCCCTCGTCACCGCCGACCCCTCCCATCGGTTGTTGTCGCCGCCTCTACCGCAGTCGCAGCTGTTCGCCGGCAATCTCTACCGCCGTCGCAGCTGCTTGCCGGCCGCCTCTGTGGCCATCCGTTCGATTTCTTCCTCTCTTCGTTGTCACCTCTGTTTCCGTCGCCGCTGCTTCCGTCACTGCCACTTCCGTCGCCGCTGCTTCCGTCACTGCCACTTCCGTCGCCGCCGCTTCCATCGCCGCCACCTCCGTTGTAGCCGTCATCCTAGACGATAGGTCCTCCCCGGCGCCGTAACCCCCTTCCCTCCGCGTCGTCTCGACGGAAAACCAAAACAGGGGAGAAATAATCTCCCCCCTCCCTCGCGTGAAGATGATCTCACACGTACGAAATCGCACGTGCGAGATCATAAAATAAAATAAAATAAAACTTTTTCCTCTGGAAAAAATTAGAAATAAATTTTTTAGAAATAATTTTCTATAAACTATTAGTGTCTCATGTTTTTTTAAATATTTTTCTATTTGAATTTTTTTATTAAAAATCATATAATTTTCTAAGTAAGATTTTTCGTACCAAGATGGGGTAGAAAACTGTATAGAAAATATTTGAATAAGTATTTAACAGTTGATGCTGTAATACTTTTAGCATGAAGCAATTTTCATTGCAATTTTGTGTTTGATATTTTATTTAATTAAAAATTTATCGATAAGTATAATAATATATTAGATTGATTATTAATTTTTATTTATTTCCCTAGAAGAGACAATAAAAGGTCCATTTAACTTTCCTAAGAAAATTTTAAAATATTTCCTGTCATTTTCTAATAAGTCACTAATAGTAATAAGATTTTATTTAAAGGTTTTTTTTGGGAATATGTATCATAGGAAAAATATTTTTAGTTTTTCCTAGAATATAAATTTTTATCTAGGGACACTAAGGAGGCAGATTCAAAAATTATGGCCAGATTTAAAAATTACAAAACAAACTAGATAACAATTGGAGTAAAAAATATTAATATTAGTGCATTTTAATCCATTATTGAAATTCAATCTTGAACCTCCCCTATCATTATATTTTTTAAAAATGTATGCATAATTTTATATATAATTTATTCAAAGCCACCCCTACGTGCGAGATCATAAACAAGGAAAAAAAAAACTCTTTGTCCCTTCCTCATGGCTTTTAAATAATTTGAAAAGATATTTTAGTAGAAATACGTTTCTAGAGACTATTAGTGGTTTTTTCAATAAATAGAAATATAGGGACCATTATATATATATATATATATATAACATACACACACATATATATAACATACACACAACACACACACACACACACACACACACATACACATACACATTTGGTGCGAAACATGCGAAATGGCTATCTCAGCTGTCCAATCATGATCAGACGACTGAGATATCCGTTGATCGGATGACTGCAATAGTTGTTGATTGGATGGCTGATATAGTGTTTCACATGTTTTGCACCAAATGATTTTTCGTATTGGATCAACCCTCTACATACATATATGTAGATGTCGACAGTATATGATATAAAAATTTAGTACCATCCCCTATACTAGACAAAAAATATGAAGTCACATTTAGCTAGCTTGTCAGCCACAAAATTTTCTTTTATGTTAGTATACTTCATGTATCTTTCTTAGAGTCACACTAAGAGTTTTATGACCTCATAATGTATTATAGAGGGATAAAACGATGGGAATCTAAGTCTATATAAGCTTAAGTGCACCTAAATTTTAATTTAATTATCAATTATTAATGGAATAACTTAGTAATCGATTATTCTTATTCTAAATTTATTTAATATCTCATGGATTCGTATACTATTTATTTGAGATTTTTATCGATTTTAATAATCAAATGGAGATAATGGCATTATTGGAAATGTAATAAGTAAATGACATTCTTGTGCACTTGGAACGAAGATAAAGATCATAACCAAGGTTGGCTTTCTATCCATTATATATCCTTTAAATTTGATCTCCTTAGTCTGCACCATATTAACATTTAAAGTTAATCACACTGCATAACGAGTAATGCATTGTTCCTTATTACCACACATATTGTCTACCAGCTGGAGGCAGCTTGGCCCTCTTTCCCTATTCTTCCACTGCCCATTTGGTAGTGATAGAGAAGATGGAAGGGAGGAGGGGTTAGCTTCTATTTGCCCTGCCCCTTCTTTACATTAGTGGTGGACTCATAACAAGGTAGGGCTGTGTGCAAACTTCTCCCTGTCATCCCCCTTTTTGACTTACTGTCTAATTGTCTAATTACTACATGAATCTTGCATCCGTTTTAAAATATTAAACAATAATTCCTCTAATATATTTTTTTTCTTCATGTTTTGTTATTATTTTTTCAATAATATAAGAATCCCAGGTTACATAAGAACTTGGGCTAATTTATAAAATTAGGCTGAAATATGATTTTCAATTTTCAGTGCAGAAGGAAAAAGACATACTCTTTATTCTCGTCGTATATAACTCCCATTGATAAATCTCACATAAAGACGACGAAGATGATATATAGATAAGGAAGTTGTTTCTGTCCATCCATAAGAGCTTTGACAGCCCGAGGAGGACGAATCGATAATCTTCTTTCCAATACATGTTCGATTCCGAGGGACAGATTTACGAAATTTTCAGCAGTTATTTATAAATATCAGGCCTATTGGTAGGTTCTTCAGATTGATCAATAAGTTTTCCTTTTCCAGTTCAGCTAGAGAATTTAGCCTCATTCAATGGATAATGGAGACTTGTTGGGTCAGTAAAAAAAAAGGGAATTTTACCAAAATACCGGTTTTAAACAACTTATTTATAAAAATAACGAAGACCACAATTTATTTACAAAACTACCGAACTTTGACCGGTCCACTGTATATGTGGACAGTCAAAGGTGACACGTAAGCTTTGATTGCTTACGTGTCGCTCTATCATCAGAGCGATGCTGTAGATGAACACATAGACTGCCACGTCATTATTATTGACACGTCATTTGCCACGTTATTACATGATAAAATTTTGAATAAATTTAAAAAAAATTAAAAAATCACATACACTTTTTACTACCTTATATCTAAAATAAAAAATTATTTAAAAAAATTAATAAACAATTAAAAAATTAACTCTTACTTATTTAACACCATTTAATATCAATTAAAATATTTATTAATTAAAAAAATTATCGTTATACTTTTTATTTCTTCATATTTTACAAAATAAAATAAAATAAGTAAATTAATTAGATTTAAAATATTTATAAATTAAAAAATACAAAAAAAATATTTTAGAGTTTAAAAATACAATTTATTTGTATATTTTTATCACCTTATTAACGAAATAATAATATTTACAAATTTTAAATATTTATAAATTTAAAAAATCTTACTCTTAAGTCTTACCCATATATTATCGATTTAAAATATTTAAAATTTTAAAAAAAAATACAAAAAAACTATTTTAGAGTTTAAAAATATAATTTATTTGTATATTTTTATCACCTTATTTATAAAATAATATTTAGAAATTTTAAATATTTATAAATAAAAATAATCTAACTCTTACCCATTTACTATGGATTTAAAATATTTATAAATAATTTTTTTTATTTTTAAGTCTTACCCGTATATTATCTATTTAAAATATTTATAAATAGAAAAAAATTTACTCTTAAATCTTACCCATATATTATCCATTTAAAATATTTATAAATTAAAAAAAATATACAAAAAAATTGTTTTAGATTTTAAAAATATAATTTATTTGTATACTTTTTATCACCTTATTTACAAAATAATAAATTATTAAAAAATATATTATTTAATTAAAAATCTTACAAAACTTTACAATAATTTTAATTTGGCAAAAATTTTATTAACATAAAATCAGAAATTAAACAGTAAATCACATAAAAATCAATACAGTAATTAAACACCTAAATTCAAATTAATATTATAATTAAATACAATAATTCTATCCAATTAACAAAAACCCTAAAAAATCACCCCAAGGTTTTGAGAGAATGGCCGGGACGAACAAAGGGGAAGGGAAAGAACGTCGGCGGCGAGAGGATGAACAGAGGGGAACGGAGAAAAAGAACGAATGATAAGGCTGAGACGAAGAGAGAGTGGTTGAGCGGAGGGCGTCGAGGGCGAGGCCGAGCGGCGGCAATAGGGGCGAGGTCGAGGCCGAGGCAGAGCAGAGGCCGCAGGCGAGCGGCCAAGGCCGAGCGGCGGCAACAGGGGAGGCGAGCGGCAACAGGGGAGGTGAGCGGCAGCAGGGGAGGCGGCAGAAGGCGAGCGGCGAGAGGAGAGCAGCCGAGATGAGAGGCGAGGAGAAAATCGTGGAGGAGAAAATCGCTTGCGGCCGCTGCTCTGCCTCGGCCTCGTCCCCGCTGCCGCCGCTCGCCTGCGGCTGCTGCTCTGCCTCGGCCTCGACCTCGCCCCTGTTGCCGCCGCTCGGCCTCGCCCTCGACGCCCTCCGCTCAACCCTCTGTTCATCCTCTCGCCGCCAACGTTCTTTCCCTTCCCCTTTGTTCGTCCCGGCCATTCTCTCAAAACCTTGGGGTGATTTTTTAGGGTTTTTGTTAATTGAATAGAATTATTGTATTTAATTATAATATTAATTTGAATTTATGTGTTTAATTACTGTATTGATTTTTATGTGATTTACTGTTTAATTTCTGATTTTATGTTAATAAAATTTTTGCCAAATTAAAATTATTGTAAAGTTTTGTAAGATTTTTAATTAAATAATATATTTTTTAATAATTTATTATTTTGTAAATAAGGTGATAAAAAGTATACAAATAAATTATATTTTTAAAATCTAAAACAATTTTTTTTGTATTTTTTTAATTTATAAATATTTTAAATGGATAATATATGGGTAAGATTTAAGAGTAAATTTTTTTCTATTTATAAATATTTTAAATAAATAATATATGGGTAAGACTTAAAAATAAAAAAAATTATTTATAAATATTTTAAATCCATAGTAAATGGGTAAGAGTTAGATTATTTTTATTTATAAATATTTAAAATTTCTAAATATTATTTTATAAATAAGGTGATAAAAATATACAAATAAATTATATTTTTAAACTCTAAAATAGTTTTTTTGTATTTTTTTTAAAATTTTAAATATTTTAAATCGATAATATATGGGTAAGACTTAAGAGTAAGATTTTTTAAATTTATAAATATTTAAAATTTGTAAATATTATTATTTCGTAAATAAGGTGATAAAAATATACAAATAAAGTATTTTTAAACTCTAAAATATTTTTTTTGTATTTTTTTAATTTATAAATATTTTAAATCTAATTAATTTACTTATTTTATTTTATTTTGTAAAATATGAAAAAATAAAAAGTATAACGATAATTTTTTTAATTAATAAATATTTTAATTGATATTAAATGGTGTTAAATAAGTAAGAGTTAATTTTTTAATTGTTTATTAATTTTTTTAAATAATTTTTTATTTTAGATATAAGGTAATAAAAAGTGTATGTGATTTTTTAATTTTTTTTAAATTTATTCAAAATTTTATCATGTAATGATGTGGCGAATGATGTGTCAATAATAATGACGTGGCAGTCTATGTGTTCATCTACAGCATCGCTCTGATGATGGAGCGACACGTAAGCAGTCAAAGCTTACATGTCACCTTTGACTGTCCACATATACGGTGGACCGGTCAAAGTTTAGTAATTTTGTAAATAATTTGTGATCTTCGTTATTTTCATAAATAAGTTGTTTAAAACCGATATTTTGGTAAAATTCCCTTAAAAAAAATAGGACCGAGAGTACATCGAGCTTCGTTGCATGGCCGGCCAACAAGACCTTCGAATGCTCTTCTGACGTAACCCATGACAATGGGAAGAGTTTAGAAAAGTCTGGAGCCTCTTCTCCAGCCGCTATATATTTTATTCTTCTCCTAGGATACTCAGAAACCAGTACCAACCGAACAGGAAAATCGTTCTGGTTTGAGGTCTGATAAGGGTTCTAATGGCGGACCAAGTAACTCTTCTTGATACCTGGGCGAGCCCGTACGGGATGCGGGTAAGAATCTCCTTGGCCTTGAAGGAAATCGACTACGAGTTAAAGGAGGAAGACCTCGCAAACAAAAGCCCTCTGCTGCTACAAATGAACCCAGTTCATAAGAAAATCCCTATTCTCATCCACAAGGGCAGACCCGTCACAGAGTCCTCCATCATCGTTCAATACATCGACGAGGTCTGGAGAGACAAATCGCCTCTCCTGCCATCAGACCCTTACGACAGAGCCAAAGCCAGATTCTGGACCGACTTCATCGACAAAAAGGTAGTTTAATTTGTATTTTTCCCTCCTTTCGTCTGTTCTATCACCTAATCAGACCAAAAAAACTTTTGTTTCTAATTTTGAAATTGTCACTGTGTTTTTGTATATGCAGTTGTACGACACTGGAACGAAGGTATGGATGAAGAAGGGAGAAGAGCAAGAGGCAGCCAAGAAGGAGTACATAGAGATACTGAAGCTGCTGGAAGGCGAGCTGGGGGAGAAGCCCTTCTTCGGCGGGGAGAGCCTGGGGTATGTGGATGTGGCCTTGGTGCCATTCTCTTCCTGGTTTTACACCTATGAGACCGCAGCCAACTTCAGCATAGAGGAGGAGTGCCCAACGCTGATTGGTTGGGTGAAGAGGTGCCTGGCCTTCGAGAGCGTCTCCAAGAGCCTCCCTGATTCACACAAAGTCTACGATTTTGTGATGAACACACTGAAGAAGAGATACGGTGGAGAGTGATCAGAACAAATCACGGTTTGTTCAAGCATAAAGAAAAATAAATAAATAAACGAGGATTGATTGTGTTTCGTGCGCACAGGTAAGAGTGGTTACGAAAGTGTTGTGGATTTCCACTGTTGGAAGATCGTATTCAGATCAGTCTGTGGTTACGAAAGTGTTTTGGGTTTCCACTGTTGGAAGATAGTATTCAGATCAGTCTGTAGATTCAAAGAGCAATTAGGTGAGCTGAGTTTCTGTAACTTTATTGGGACAGCGCAGCCATGAATAGTGTTCTTCAATCACTACTCTTTGCTTTTAAAAGAGGATTTTCAGTCAAGATTCTTACGCTAAACAAGGTTATCACGGCCGCCTTTGGCTTGGCTTCTTGCTCCTTAAGGTCGCTCTCTATGGCCATGTAAATAGTTGAAATTTTAATTAAAAATTATTGTCACGATTAAGAACAATTTTACCGACTCTTTGGTAAAGTTGAAAATTTATGTGAAAAAAATAATAATTCATTAATTGTTTATATCATAATATTCTTACTGAATTTTTATATAATATTAATATATATATATATTTAGTTATAATTATATAAGAAAATAGCAAAGAAAGAATTTTTAATTGATAATATTTTTAATGGAATTTTAAAATTCAAAAATATGAGTTTATCAGAATTAGTGAATTGTAGCTTTGTAGAAAGTTATTATTAACATAAATAGTTTTCAAAAAACATTAAGATAAAAATAACATAAATAGTTTTCCAAAAACATTAAGATAAAAATTTTAAGAAATTTAATTAAGGGGGGTCCACAATAAAGTGGAATGAATCGCCCCCTGCAGTTCATTAAATAATGTCGTTTGTGTAAAATGAATTGAATTGAAGTTAAATTACATCACTTCATTCTCTCAGGCAAAAATAAAGGAATTTGGTTTCCCACCTATTTTATGAATCAACTAATTGAATCACACCTATTTTGCGAATCAACAAATTGACTCGCGCGTTGCTCTTACCCCTCCTCTCCCAATTTTTTGTTTGTCTCTTCTCCCTCCCTCCCTCCCTCCTATGGGCTTCCCGACTTCTCTTCTCTCTCGGCCTCCCTCCTCCTCCCCCCCCCCTCAGCCTTCCTCCCTCCCCTCTCCCTCTCAACCTCCGTCGTAGAGCACGGGAGGCCTTCTTTCTCGGCCTCACTCTCGACGTACCGTCGGAGGGTCGCCTCCGTCGTCGTGGCCCGTCGTTGAGGAAGATGATGGTTTAATTTTTCCTAAGTTAAGGAAAAATTAAACCATCGTAATAAGAATAATAATTTATAATTTTTATTTATTTAATATATTTCTTTTATAATTACTATATTAAATTAGTTATTTAATAATCATAATTAAAATATTTTTAAAATAAATATTTGATAAATTGTTTTGGTTTAATTATCCCATTGCTAAAATTAATTAAACCAATGGTTTTAAATTTTGTAACAATATATTATTAATTATTAATACATAAAAATATATATTATGTTATCGATAAATATATTTATTTATTTATTATATTAATTTTTATTACTATATTAAATTAGTGAGTTTTAATGTTAAAATATTTCTTATGTTATTAAAAAATAATTTAATTATTTATTATATGCGCTTATGTTATTTTTTACTTTTTTATTAATTTTTAGTAATTTATTCTAGTCACACATAATTATTTTATTAATTTATAAGAAACTAGAATCATTAAAATATAGTTTTTTTTGTTAATTAGGTTATTAACATATTTTAATACTACACGTTAAATCACTTATAAGTGTAGTAACCATGTTTAATTTGGTTAATTATTTGTTTAAGTATATGTTTTATTTAAGAATATTATAAAAGGTTACTCATTCTCTTGTTTATATCATATTTTTCATTCGGGGGCACTAACATTGGAATCTGTTTTCCAGTGCAATTGAACTCGTCTACACTAACACCCAAGGATGAGTTGAAGTTTAATCAATTCATTTAAGTTCAATTTAATTCTTCACTTCAATTCAAGTTCATTGTGGACTAATTCCCCCTAAAATACGAAAAATATCTTTTACCATCTCTATGGTATGTAATTATCTTATTTTTAAATATGGAGGGATAAAAAGGAAGATATTGTAACTATTTTATTTTTTAGTTCGGAGGGAGTAATAAAAAGGTAAGACCAACGAAGAGAGATATTCTTTCAATAAGAGAAAAAGACATTAAGGGCCTGTTTGGAACCCACGGAACAGAAAAGAAAAGACAATAGAAGGGGAGAAAAAAATATTTTATGTTGTTAAGTAGTAAAAACTCAATGAGAGAAAAATAAACTTTGAGAGAATTTTTATCACAAAAATTTTAAAATATTATTATTTTTTATTTTTCAATTTTCTCATATATCCAAACAAGATAAACTATATTTTTCTTCTATTTTCTCTTTCATTTTCTATGAGCATCAAAACAAGAGAAAATAAATATTTTTTCTTCTTTTTTCTCTTCTCTGTCTTGTGTTTTCTCTCCACTTTCCATGCTCCAAACACAACCTAAACGAAGGTGACAAAAACTTTTCCATGCGACTACTCGACTAAGAAAACTCTTATTAGCCTAAAATATCACTTACTTACCTTTACATTAGAAGTGTAAAATGTCACTCACCTCTTTACATTAGAAGAGTGTTTCTATATTTTGGGGGCAAGCTATGCAAAATGCATATAATCTCCTACAGTGTAATTTATCTAAGATTACATTAAATAGACAACTAAGAGGACAAGGCACAACACAATGACAAAAAGAGGGTATCTCTAAGAGGACAAAGTCGAACATCTCGGGGAGTCTTCTCAAAACCAAGTCAAAATGAGAATGTTACTCACCATCGAGGACATGGCAATCATCTCAACAAGTTGATTTGTATCACTATTCAAAATGGACGAACAACTTCATTAGCATTCCATTGGTGGCTAGTGAAAACCTTGTTAAGAAACGTCAGTTGACAATAGAAGGTAATGATGAGAGATCTAGATCAAGGCAGCTTTGGACGAGTGATTATCTTTAAATACAACGGAGTATGAGAATGCAAAATCATGTAGTGTCTTGGAAATGTGATCATGGCCCATATTTATGTCCCAGAGTTCACCTCCAACGAGTTCAGTGCGAGAATTAGGGTTTAGTGATTGTATCGACGGAGCTTATAATGGAGAACGGCTCCCTTGTTGGGCAAGTAAACGAAGAAACGAGAGCACCTCTCTTCGTGTTTTTCGAGTGGATGACTTCATTGCATCGGTGGCCAACAAGACATCGAATGCTCTTCTGACGTAACCGATGACTATGCAAGAGTTTAGAAGAGCCTGGAGCCTCCTCTCCAGCCGCTATATATATTTTAATCTTCTCCTAGGATACCCAGAAACTAAGTACCAACCGGACAGGAAAATCGTTCTGGTTGTTGAGGCGGTCTGTACTGTCTGATCAGAGTTCTAATGGCGGACCAAGTAACTCTTCTTGATGCCTGGGCGAGCCAGTACGGGATGCGGGTAAGAATCGCCTTGGCCTTGAAGGATATCGACTACGAGTATAAGGAGGAAGACCTCGCAAACAAAAGCCCTCTGCTGCTGCAAATGAACCCAGTTCATAAGAAAATCCCTGTTCTCATCCACAACGGCAGACCCGTCTCGGAGTCCCTCATCATCGTTCAATACATCGACGAGGTCTGGAGAGACATGTCCCCCCTCCTACCCTCAGACCCTTACGAAAGGGCCAAAGCCAGATTCTGGGCCGACTTCATAGACAAAAAGGTAATGTAATTTGTTTTTTCCATTCCTTTCTTCGTCTGTTCTATCACCTGATCAGACGAAAAAAAAAATTGTTTCTAGTTTTGAAATTGTCACTGTGTTTCTGTATATGCAGTTGTACGACAGTGGAACGAGGGTATGGATGAAGAAGGGAGAAGAGAAAGAGGCAGCCAAGAAGGAGTACATAGAGATACTGAAGCTGCTGGAAGGAGAGCTGGGGGAGAAGCCCTTCTTCGGCGGGGAGAGCCTGGGGTATGTGGATGTGGCCCTGGTGCCATTCTCTTCCAGGTTTTACACCTATGAGACTGCAGCTAACTTCAGCATAGAGGAGGAATGCCCAACGCTGATAGGTTGGGTGAAGAGGTGCCTGGCCTTCGAGAGCGTTTCCAAGAACCTCCCTGATTCACACAAAGTCTACGAATTCTTGATGAACACCCTGAAGAAGAGATACGGTGGAGAGTGATGAGAACAAATCACGGCTTGTTTAAGCATAACAAAAAATAAATAAATACATCGACGAGTTGTAAACTCTTATTAGCCTAAAACAATAACCTCCTTGACCCATAGTTTAAGGTGGAGGTGGGTAGTTGGTACTGTGAAGGTGATAGCTATCAGAGCTTGGCTGAGTTGGAACTGAGATGGTGACTTGAGATGTTGTTGGTATTGGGGGAAAGTGAATTATTGATGATAAGATTATATAGTTTCAAGATGAAAGAGAGAAATTTAAAGTTTATTCACTATATAAGCATTTTAAAGGTTGGCATACTGAGACAAGTAGTGGAGCAGAAATCTCAGGGCACCTCTCAAATCCCCTTAAGAGTTTTCTTCTTTCTTTGAAGTGTCATTCTAAAGAAGATACTCATTGTAAATAACCTAAGGAGGAGACAGACATGAATGTCCAATAGCTTATTCTCATTCTATAGAAGGGTTGAAGAATGTGTAAGCCATTTCCTCATAGATGATTCTCTTGCAAGGTACATTTGGACAAACTTTTTCAATTGAATTGGCATTGAACTCTATGTCCTTTGCACCATAGAGACTATAAGTCACCTAAGGTTATCTGGCTTCCTAACCTTGGTAAGACCTTGCTCTCCGCTTGTCTTGTTCATATGCCTTGGGGAACTATAACTTGAGAGGAACAATTGAAGATTCAACAACAAATACTCTTCAGGAAAGGAAGTTATCAACAAAATTACTTCTACAATTGCTACTTGGTTTTATTTCAGAAAGAAGTTTGATAACATTAGAAGCCTTTCAATCAGAGTGAACTGGAGTTTGATTACTCATATGATTGGTCCGACAAAATTTGCCCCAATGTCTAAATGAGTGTCTCCTCCTTGGGGTACCATCTAGTTAGATTTTGATTGCTAATATGATTGGCCCAACAAAAGTTGCCCTAATGTCTAAATGGGTATCTCCTCCTCAGGGTACCATCTAGTTAGATTTTGATTGCAACACTATGGGGATGCTTAGGTAGAGTTCAGATTGGTGGTGCCTTTGTGAACCATGAAAGGACCACCCTTCTCTCTTACTTGGGGCCATTGAGAGTTGTTGACTGATATCACCTGAGCTCCAAGCCCTCCTTATCGTCTCGTTGTCTTCAGGGACAATTTATAGGGTAGCCAGCTCACTAAGGTGGAAACTGGGTTGGATCGGGGTTGGGTTTATTGACTATTTTAACGGGAACGATTTTAAAAACCCCATCCCAGACGGAGCTCGTTTCACCCCCTAAGATGGACAGTGACCTGAGCCCAGTGGCGCTGCATGGGTGTCTAGTGTAATGCTTGTTTGTGGAGATAATCTATAGATAATGCAGGATGCCACGCTATTCTCCACTTTACAGGTGTTGGGTAATGTGGAATCGCAGCCAAGAAAAATTTCCTGTCTCCTGTTCCGTGCGAGACTGGAATTAGTTAATGTTAAGTGTAAATCAATGGGTAGTGGACGATGGAGCCACCATTGTTGTAAGTGAAGGAAGAGAACAAAAACCAGTGCACATCTCTTCATCGAGTAGCTGACTTCTAAGCGTTAGCTGCTCAAACAAAGGCCTCGAACATTCGTTTTGTCGTAATCCACGGTCACAGACACTAACCCCTCCTGCTCCTGCGGCTATGAGTTCTACTTCCTGGTCGATGATCAGTACGAGAAACATATAGCAATCGAGGAGAAAAACCCAGATTTTTAGTTCTCTTCATCAAACCTCTCAGTTCTCATGGCGGACCAAGTGACTCTTCTGGATTTCTGATCGAGCCCCTTCGGAATGCGGGTGCGAATCGCCTTGGCCTTGAAGGGAGTCGACTACTAGTACAAGCACGAAGACTTCACCAACAAAAGCCCCCTGCTGCTGCAAATGAACCGTGTTCATAAGAAAATCCCTGTTCTCATCCACAACGGCAGACCCATCTGCGAATCCCTCATCATCGTTCATTACATCGACGAGGTCTGGCCTCACAAGACTCCCCTTCTACCTACTGACCCTTATGAAAGAGCCAACGCTAGATTTTGGGCTGACTTCACTGACAAGAAGGTGGTCTGTCTACCCTTTAACTATCTTACGAGTGATAAGAAGAGTCTGTTTACTGTAATTTTTCACGTGGTTAGTTTCTTTTTGAAGTATTTCCAATCATTGGGTTTCTGTTTGTTCATCGCGATCATTGTTGAAACCGTTGGGCTAAAAAGCTCGAACCTATTAGGAAAGCAACCCCACGGATTTTATACAAGGATTGGCTCGGTCAATACAAACACAAATTCCAACACTCCCCCGCACGGGAAAACCGTGGACAAATTCACCGGAAAAACCCGGAACAAACTCCTGGAAAAACCCAGGACAAATTCACCAGAAATACCTGGGACAAAATTCGGGGGGAGCGAAACTCAAACTCGGGACCAACCTGCTCTGATACCATGTTGAAACCGTTGAGCTAAAAGGCTCGAGCCTATTAAGAAAGCAACCCCACGGATTTTATACAAGGATTGGCCCGATCGATATAAACATAAATTCCAACAATCATCACCAGAACATAGAAGAAGGTCGGTGACAATATATGAAATTTGTTGTTTTGTTTTTGAAGCGTTTTAAATCAGTACTGTGTTACTGCAGATGTGGGATTACGGAACGAGGATATGGACGAAGAAAGGAGAAGAGCAGGAGGCTGCCAAGAAAGACTACATAGAGGTACTGAAGCTGCTGGAAGAAGAGTTGGGAGAGAAACCCTTCTTTGGAGGGGACAGCCTGGGGTACGTGGACGTCGCCCTCTTGCCATTTACCGCCTGGTTTTACACATACGAGACTGCAGGCGGTTTCAGCGTGGAGGAAGAGTGCCCGAAGCTGATGCGTTGGGTGAAGAGGTCCATGGACATCGACAGCGTCGCCAAGAGCCTGCCGGACTCCCACAAAATCTGTGATTTCGTGATGACTACCCTGAAGAAAAGATACGGCGTTGAGTGAGAGGATTAACAGACCATGTCTTGTTCTTCAGCATGTAGAAAGAATAAACGATGGTTTACTGCGTGTGCTTGAGGGTTTCTGAGTGATAGACTGTAAGCGATCGCTTTAGTGTAATTTAACAAGCTTCAAACCAGTTCCCTTTTATGGTAATTTCAAGCTTCAAACCAGTATATACATTTAACAACTGAAGTTTTACCAAAGCCCGATCTCTGATTCTAGTGTCGTTTTGGTTTTATGTCGGATTCCTTGACGGATATCGATTCAATTAAGTTCATTCCGAATTCCAAATTGGATAATTGCCCAAAAATTCTGACCCGAATTTAGATTGGATTCGGAAGTTGCTTTAGTAATTTACATGTGTGGATGTTATGTAGTTGTAAAGAACGAATTGAAAACTGATAAAAGCCTGTCAATCATCTAAAGCTGAATATAAACAAAAGAAAGGGAGAAGAAGGAAAGAAAGAGAAAAACAAGCAAACTTCAGTATTCAAAACCTGTCCCATCAACAATCAGGTCGTCCACTACCTGCATCAGAATGAATTACATAAAAGATTCAGGAAGATGTAAATCCAACTTGTTTCTTTCCCAGTTTAAGACAGCTACTTATAGCAGGATTTTGTCATCTCTTAAGGGATCGGATCAATAGAATTAGAAGAGCAAGTGGCAAAATTGTTTAAAATCTGGAACAGATATTGCACCCAACAATTGTAAAAACATGTTTTAAGAAGAAAGAAACAGGGTGCACCCAAGTGGCAAAAGAGTTCTCATATCCATAAGGATTTCCAATAGCAAAGCAGCTTTGCTCGACATGTAGATCACTTGATGTTCCAGTGACTGCTGGCTTCAGTTTGACAGTACCTATCAAGCATCCGTAAAAATCAGAATTGTCATTACAGATCAGGTCATTCGATGAACAAGCTAGCTGGCTTTGAGGAAGAAAATAGATGATCGATTTGGTACATTGAGAACAGCCAAATTATATGAAAGTGAAAGCCAATCAGTTTGCCTTCTCTTGCGAAAGAATTTCCATCTGTATGTACCAAAAAGACCTGGAAGAAGAGTAAAAGGAGACATCAAAGAGGTCTGTTGTAAATGGATCAGCAGCTCCAGACTCAGGTTTGAATAAACCAACTGACATTACAACGCTGGAGACCTCTAGTATCAGTGACGATCTTGGCTACCACATGACAATTAGTAACCTGTAAATCGTTGGAAGACGTTTTAAATTCCAAATAGAAGTTTGACCTAGAAATGAAAAGCCGAATAAACTGTTACTGCTTAAGAAAAAAGGAGAGAACAAGGAGATGCTTGCAATGTAAAACCAGAGCCAGTGCCTTCAACCTTTGCATTGTCGTCATTTTCTCCAGTGATCGAGTCTAAGCTGTTTTTGGAGTTTTTGGGTATTTCAAGATCTTTAATGAAGACGACTGAAGGTGAGGCCTTCTGCTAGAAGAAACAGGAGACCCTGCTCAATGTTAAATTGGGAAAAATGCACCAGTAGCAGAAACTCTAATTCAATCTGATTTAATATTAAGCTGAGGAGTTCGAAGGGCACTATTGAACAAAATGAAGAGCATTTGAATTTCAGAATTTGGTAACTATCTGGTCTAAGTTCTTCATGTGAAAATGAAATCTGGAATTTCTAAAATACATTTTGAAATTCATAAAAAAAAAACTGAAAAGCATAAACCCAGTTGCGTACCTCCAGCCATGGCAAACAAATTTCAAAAATTTCTAGAAAGCTGTCTAGTATATCCAAAGTACAGTTAATGGAGTCATAGACAGACCAGATTCCCTTTTTTGTCTTTAGTGTGAAAAAACTTCAAGTACCAACTTCTCAAACTCTTTCCCAACAAAAGAGAAGAAGTTGGAATTGATGGGTAGTTATAAATGTCCCACTTAATAAGGGAAAATCACATTGAATGGGTCAACTTCATTGAACATGTCTAACATTGAAAAAGTCTCATGAATAGATAGAAGGTGAATCGACTACAAAATAAAATTAGTTCAAGGTCGGCAGAAAAGGAACTTACCTAAAAAATCTTGACACTCAGTTCTTCTTCCTACTGGAACTCAGCTTCTTCAGTTGCTAAGACATGAGTGATGGATCGAATTTGAGGCTATTGGGATCCAAAGCAAAGGAAGTAGAAACACTAAAGAGTACGACTTCAATTTCTTTCATATTTTCTCATTCACATCGTTGGCTTAAATAGCCGTTTTACAAACTATACATGGAGAATTTAAAAGTGATTAATAATTACAGAGATTACAGAATATATATTAAGAAGGTAAGATTATATTTCTTCGTAAGGGAAGAAATCTCAACACTCCCCCTCAAGTTGGTGCATAGATATCACTCATACCCAACCTGTCGAGACAATTGTAAAAAGCTCGGTAAGACACTGGCTTGGTCAACACATCGGCAAGTTGATCTTGAGACCGTACATGAGGGACTTCAATGATTCTTGCCTCTAGCTTTTCCTTAGTCAAGTGCCTATCAACTTCAATGTGTTTAGTTCTATCATGTTGGACTGGGTTGTGGGCAATATCACATGTTACCTTACTATCATAGTATAATTTCATAGGACTTGTCTGCTCAATGTGTAGTTCTTGTATGCGATTTTTGATCCACAATAATTCACATATTGCCTTGACCATTCCCCGGTATTCGGCTTCAATTGACGATCTAGCCACCACCTCTTATTTCTTACTTCTCCAAGTAACCAAATTTCCACCTACATATGTGAAGTATCCAGATGTAGATAGTCGATCCTCTATTGACCCAGCCTAATTAGCATTGGTATAACCTTCAATTTTCAAGTCGCCACCTTTTTTAAACAAAATTCCATTTCCTGGAGATGATTTCAACTAGAGCAAGATACGGTTGACGACATTCATATGTTCTTAACTTGGAGAGTGTATAAACTGATTAACCACGCTTAGTACATAAGCTAAATCTGGTCTGGTATGTGCAAGATACATCAACTTTCCAACTAGTCTCTGATAACGTTCCTTGTTAGTAGGGACTTGATCTGAATGTGTTCCCAGTATCAAATTTTCTTCCATAGGAGTACTGACTGAATTACATGCTGTTATACCAGTTTCCTTCAATAAATCCAAAACATATTTTCATTGAGATAGAAAAATTCCTTCATTGGATCTTGACACTTCAATACCAAGAAAATATTTTAAGTAGCCAAAATCTTTTATTTCAAACTCTCTAGCAAGATGACTTTACAATGCTTTCTTTTCTTCTGGAACATTCCCAGTTACTATCATATCATCAACAAACACAATAAGACCTGTAATGACCTCCTGGTTATATTTCAGGAAAAGAGTATGATCTGTTGCTTTGCTTATATCCGATAGATTTCATTAAATTTGTGAACATTCCAAACCACGCCCTCGGGGACTTCTTCAAACCATATAAAATTTTCCTCACTTTACATACTTGTTTGAATCCTTTATTTTGCATAATACATCAAGAGGTAATTCCATATATATTTCTTCTTGGAGATCTCCGTGCAAAAATGTATTTTTAACATCAAACTGATATAAGGACCAGTCAAGATTCACAACCAGAGATAGTAGAATCCGAACAATATTGATTTTGGCCACTGGTGCGAGTGTCTCCATATAATCGATTCTGTAGGTTTGAGTATATCATTTGGCGACAAGCCTTGCTTTGAACCTTTCAATCTTGCCATGGGCTTTTTATTTAATGGTAAATACCCACCTGCATTCGACTGGTGTCTTTCCTACAAGTAAGTCAACCACTTCCCATGTTGAATTCTTTTGGAGGGATATCATTTCTTCATTCATAGTTTCTTTCCACTTAGGATCTTTCAAGGCTTCCTGCACACTATTAGGAATAAATATAACAGATAATTGATTCACAAATACTTCATTTGCCTTTGACAATCTATGATAAGACACAAAATTATGCATGAGATACTGAGATTTAGAGGTGAGAAGAGGTTCATAATTGACTCTAGGATTTCCTCTTGTGGTTCTATGAGGTAGCACTCTTAGTTGAGTTTTGAAACTTACTCGAGGCTCAGAAATAGACTCGGACTCAGAAGGCAATTGATCCACTGGTACATTATGAAGGGGGGAAGATGTTGGCTGAGACTCTGGTTGCATCACTTCCATCTGGTCTTGTCTGTCTTCATCCTGTGAAGATGTCGGCTGAGACTCTGGTTGCATCACTTCCATCTAGTATTGTCTGCCTTCATCTCGTGAATCATGCTCATTTGTATCATTTTGATGTTCACTGTTGTAATTTGAATACTTACTACTTGTAGTATCCAAGATATCCAAATGATGATTAAGGGTCAGCAATTCAATCTTGTTCTCCCCCTAAATTGAAGATTTGGGAGTACCATAATACATGTTATCTTCATGAAATACCACATCAAGAGTGACATACAATTTGCAAGAGGGAGGATGATAACAACGATAACCTTTTTGATATTGAGCATAACCAACAAAGACACACTTGAGAACTCGGGGTTCCAATTTATTTCTCAATGGCTTATGGAGATTAACAAAGGTTACACAACCAAAAACTCTAGGTGGCAGATTTGGCACAATAGGTGAACTTATAGTTTCATGAAGAACACTCAAGGGAGTTTAAAATTGTAACGCACTCGAGGGTATTCGGTTGATAAGATAAGCTGCAATTGTGATGGCTCCACCCCCAATAACTAGCCGACATATGAGCTTCAAACAAGGAAACACGAACAACCTCAAGAAGATGGTGGTTTTTTCGCTCTGCAATCCTATTTTGCTGAGGGGTGTACAAACAAGTAGTTTGATGACTAATACTATGATCATCTAGATATTCTTTCAAACCTTGATTAATAAATTCTCTACCATCGTCACTGCGGAGAGTTTGTATTATAGAATGGTACTGAGTGGCTATCATTTTGTGAAATTGTTTGAACAGCTAACTAACTTCATTTTTTTATTTCATTAAGCCAATCCAAGTCATTCGGGTGTGATCATCAATAAAGGAAACAAACCACCGTTTATCACTCAGAGAGGCTATATTTTGTGGACCCCATACATCAGAGTGGATAATCATAAATGGTGTTGAATTCCTATTTATGCTTATTTGAAATGGAACATGATGGCTTTTGGCCAATTCACATACCTCACACTTAAAATCTGAAATAGATAATCTAGCAAATAGTTTTAGAAACAGTTTCCTTAAATAATCAAAAGATGAATGACTCAACCTTTTATGCCATAACCAAGTCTCATTTTCTTCAAATTTATTCACGGAGAATACTTGAGCTAACTTATGAGAACTCTCTAGCTTCAAATCAAGGTAATAGAGTTTCCCCCTTCTAGTGTCATAACCAATTGTCTTCCGAGTTCGAATGTCCTTAAACACACAACAGTTAGGCCAAAAAATCACAATACAATGCAAAGTGCGAGTTATTTGAGCCACTGATAATAAATTATGATTAAAGGTTGGAACAACTAATACAAAATCAAGACTCAGATTTTCAGTGAGGGTGATGGAACCTTCTCCAATAATGTGAGAGAGAGTACCATTTGTTGTAGATATGATATGTTGTTCAGATGGTTTCATAATTATAACATGATGATTGTCAAAGGTCATATGATCAGTAACACCAGAATCAATTATCCATTCACTATTTCTACTAGGAAAGGAAGTATTAAGAACCTTACTTGATGTAACAAAGGTGGAGGTTTCTGCTACTACAACAGAAACATGATTTTTTGGTTTAGTGTTCAATTTACCAGGCAGTTTAGTAGGATCCCACGATTCTGGATACCCAATAAGTTCATAACATCTTGACTTTGTATGCCCAGTCTCACCACAGTGAGTACAAATACGCTCTGGTTTTGATTCATTCGATATGATGCAAGAAGATCCTTGATGATCACCCAAAAATACTAGTCTGATCTGCTTTCAGTTCGTTGGGTTAATCCGATTTGGGTCTTTGATTTTGGTCCGGTTAGAGAATTGGTCCGGTCCACTTTCTAAATAAAACTTCATCATTTTTTTTGTTTTTGGTTCAGTCCGGTTTGATAACTGGTCTGATTCGGTCTGCCATTGGGTTGACCCGGGTTGGGTATCTGTTTTCGGTCCGGTCCGAGAAGTGGTCCGATTTGGCGACCCGCCAGAAAAATAAAATGCGAGACCTAAGTTAGCAGAAGCAAAAAAAAAAATTTCCTGTACCTTTGTCTTCTTCGTTGAAATGTGCAGCTTCGTCTTCACCGGCGATGATGGCAGATTGTTGGAAGGCCGATTAGTTGCTCGGTTGCAGTCAGCGGCACTGGTGTTGGTGTTGGTGCATCTTTTCGTCGTTGGCGATGTTTGGGTTGCTGTTTGATGGAAGGCCGAGCAGTGGCTTGACTACGATCATCAGGGTTGTTCGGAAGTTCCGTCGAAGTGGGATGACGACAGAAATGAATTGGTGACGATGAGAAGCTACCGGTCAGAGCTTTTGCGTTGTTCTTCAGACGACGGAAAGCTATAGGACAGAGCTTCTGCTCTGTTCTTTGGCACGAGAAGGAGAAGGAGAAGAACTCCTGTCCTGATACCAACTAAAAATTATGACTTAAACTTCTTTCATATTTTCTCATTCACATCGTCGGCTTAAATTTCCGTTTTACAAACTATACATGGAGAGTTTAAGAGTGATTAACATAAATCACGTAATTACAGAGATTACAGAATATGTACTGAGAAAATAAGATTATATTTTATATTTCTTCCTAGGGGAAGAAATCTCAACAGAAACAAAAACAAAGGCGAAGAGGGTAGTTGCTTCCCGCCTCCTTAAAGGAGGTTTAATACGAAAGAGTCGATTTAAAAACAACTACACTGAATTTAGGAGATAATGTTGTGGTTGAAGGTGAAAGATGACCAACCAATCATCCCAGCACCATCTCCCCAAGAGAGAAACAAAAAGAGAGAGAGAGAGAGAGAGAGAGAGAGAGAGAGGCTTAAACCCAGAAGAAGGAATATCTTCTGCTCTCCTAGGTAAGCTACCTCCTCTCATTTTTGAGTTGTTAGTAGTTGGGACTCTGTCTCTAGCTGTGCACCAATTTGTGTATCAGTGGATAGTCCGCGACCATACCCAACCCAAGAACTATAATTCTTATATGATAAATATCCATGCAGTTTGTGGCATGAATTTGTCTCCATAGCATCAAGAGAAATAGAAGTCTATCTTACCAAAATTCCTAACTGTGGATAAACAAAACATTGAAGCGGTTAGATTTAATAAAAAATATAAAATAATGTGGTTATTGAGACAATTCATCTCATTATTCTTGATAGTACTTCAACGAGTTTAGCTTTTTTTATCTACTAATTCATTCTTAATTTATTTATTCTTTAAAATAAGGAGTCTTTATGTCTTGCTACCTAGAGCCACATTTAAAAAAAAATACACCATCCGGGGGAGGTTTAGTAGAGGAGCCTCCACTTATCCTTTTCTTTCGACTTTTGTTTGTATATGGTAGAAGTGTTCCATCCCTCTTGTTATTATTGTACAAGCCCTCTTGAAAAAGAGAGGGCAAGTTTGGCGGCCTCCATGCCTAGTCTTTCTCACTAATAAAGAGGGAACCCTACTCCTATCATGCTATAAATTGAGAGGGGTTATGGCCAAAAGGATTGGTCTATTCAGTCATTAATCATTAGAATCCTTTGATTAGCTTTTGTCTCCTTTCTTTCATTTCGAAAGCAACCTAGGATCTTATTCCAATTCAATAATTAGATTTGATCTAGCTCTCATAAGAGTATCTTTTTGTTGAAAAAAAAAAGTTAACTCTCACAAAAAAATATCCAAAGCAACGAAGTCTATCATCTGTTAGACCTATGTAAAATAATACTGGTCACCACTATTTTAATGATAACTAAATGAGTAGCTTGAAAGTGTGTTATTAATGGTGTTATCAATGTATTTAAACAATACCTTCCTGCACAAATATTATGAGGTCTATGGCAAAAGCTCAAGACAAAAAAATGATCAATTAAGTTGCCAAGTCAAGACCCAAAGCAAAAACTCATTAAAGATTGTTACTTTGAAGATGAACTTACATGAAGTGGAAGCATAAAGGCTTGAAGACCTGGAGTCAAAGTCAAATAAAAATATCTCAAGAAATCTAGACAGTCACCAAAAGCTTTTACAATTCAAAGCACTTCAAAAGCTTTTACAATTGAAATTTTCATACAAACCCTATTTGAGAGAAAAATAACAATTTTTTTTCTCAAAATCACTCAACATTCCCAAATATCTCAAACTCCTCTATATCATCTCTTGTGAGGAAATGATTGGAGACGTGGATCTCTCTAGGAGAAAGTTGTCTCCTCTATTAAAAGGTGTAAGTTTTCCTTTTTATTTATGTACTTTTTATTTATCTTTTGAGAGGTGTTCTAGAATCTCAATTTAGAAGAAAAGAGCTTACTAGAGTCATAATCTAGTTGTATAATCCCTTGGTGAGAGATTAGATGTGTAATTTAGGATTATACCTAGCTTAAAGAGAGATGGCGGTGATTACCATTAGGAAAACATTAATAAAAAATTATTATCTCCTTATGGTGTGTAATTACCATCAAGGAAACATCGATAAGAAAAATCATTATCTCCTTATGGTGTGTGATTACCATTAGGGAAACATCGATAAGAAAAAAATCATTCTCTCCTTATGATGTGTATTTGTTAATTATATGCCATATTTTATCTTCTCAGACTATTTACTGAATTTTTAATTGAGAATCTTAATTCACCCCCTCTTAAGAAACCGCCTAGGTCAACATCATCACTAGAGCCTACACGTCTCACCCCTATATAAAAGTATCATTATATAACATTACATTTGAGACAATCATCCAAAATGCTTAACATAATCTCAGATGGTATGTGCAAGTCAACTATCTTTCCTAATACACCTACCCATGGTTCAACCAGGTTAAACTCATAGTCCTAATAGAGATAACATCATAAATTCGAAAAGATGACACTAACAAAACTCAAGGTTTTAGAGGAGGCTCTACTCCAGTCCTTTTCTCTTTTTCACCACTGAAAAGGATTGTTGACCCATAAGCCACTAATAGAGAGGGGGTGGAGGGGGCTCTACCCTATGCTTCCAACTTTTGTTGGCATGTGGTAGAAATGTTCCCTCCCTCTTAGATTATTATACACAATAGGCCCTCCCCTTGAAAAAGAGAGGGAGGTGTGGTGCCCTCCATGTTTAGTCTTTTTCATTAATAAAAGATGGACCTTACCCCTATGGTGTTATAAATCTGTGAGAGGGGTAAGGAGAACAGATTTGTCTATTCAGTATTCCAATCATTAGAATCCATTGATTGGCTTTTGCTTCCTAGCTCTTTCGTTTCAAAAGCAACCCAATGTTCGTGTTCTAATTAAACCCAGTTCAATCAGTCGATTTAGTTTCATAAAAGCACCAAATCTTCTTCTTCTTCTTCTTCTTCTTCTTCTTTTTGTAGAAAAAACTAAGTTAAAATCCACTAAAAGAGATATAAAACAACACAACCTTTCATCACTAGACCCCTAGGGGGCATAGCTTTCAATGCACCATATCTGCAAATAAAGTCAAAGGTTTATGTTCGAGATTACTGTGTTAAAGCATGATTTTGTAAGTTGTTAGATCTATATGATTCAGTCAAATTTTGAGTTAGGATCAAATCTGTGACAACTTCATTGCATGCTTTAAGCTTTAAGCCTTTCTTTGAAGAAATGCAGTCAGTTCATTCAGTTCTTGGTAAGTATGATCACCCATTTACTACTACTATCTTATAACTGGTTAGAAATAAGTAGAACAAGCTTTTGAAGGAAACAAAAGCTTCTTTTCTCCACGGGAGACGCCTGTCCTCAATCTAAGAAGTTTCTTCCGAATCACGGGACAGAATAGCAATGATTGAGAAAGAAGACAAGAGAAAGAAGAATCGAAAAAGGATTAACAGAAGGTACGTGGCGGAAATCTGCGGAAAGGAAGATTCACAAATCAGATAACGTCAAACGACAATTGGAGAGGAAAGCAGGAGAAGGGCGTGGCTGATAAGACTCGAGAGCATTTCTTGAATTCTGTTGCCCTGACACGAATATCTGCACAGTGCTGTGAGAGACGAAGGTGGCGGTGACAGTGTAAGCACCACAAAAAATTCAAAAAACTTTTTTTTGCTGTAATCAAGAAAGATATCCTTTAACCAGCCAATTTCTTTGATGTCAACTCTAGCTAGCAGTTCATATCATTGCTTAATTAAGCTATAGCAGCAAGCTAAGATCCTTGCATGATTTTAATTTGGAGTGGGAGTCTTAAGGTTTTTTTTGAGGTCCCCCTCCCTTTCCCTTACAAAAAGTCTGAAATGTCCTGGCAAGATCAAGCCTTTGCATTTCTTCATTACCATATGGTTAAACACAAATGTTTTCATAAATCAAACTTAGTAATCATGTTATTACTGGTAATGAGAATGATTTACAATTAGATAAATGTTCAGAAAAAATTAGGAAGATGAACTTATAACTTGACTGGTCATTTTCTGGATGGAAGAACTGCAGCTAACATCGACAATTACATATTATTAAAGAGTAGATAGCAGTAACTGTGGTCATATTACTGACTAGGACTTAAACCAGTGAAAATTGGCATAATTAACTTAGCATTCTAGCCAAACAATGGCCACAACCACAGCTAGTTACAATCCCAATCCCAATCCCAATCCCATTTAGTACAAATTGATTTTTGGTAACTATCAGCAACGTGATGCACAAGTCGAGTAGTTGAATGATTTTTAACTATCAGCAACGAGGAGAACGAGTTGACTAGTTGAATGATCTTTCAGCATCCGAACATTAATGAAGCTGCTTGTTCAATCTTCACGTTGAGGATTCAGCTTCGTTGTCAAGTGGTTACCATTCAATCCTGTCTCTAAGATATTAAACCCGGATTTAATAACGATTGACTGCAATTGTTGCCGTTGGTTTGTTCAGTGGTTGGTAATCCTCGACTTGTCATTTCTTTCCTCGGATGAAATCCTTTTAAAAGCTGCTAGCCACTTTCTTGCTTTAGAGATGTTGATGTTTTTCGATTCGTCAGTCATGAGTTGAGAAATTATTTTGGGGGATTACCCACCTTAAGTTTCCATGTTGATGATATTTTTTGGGCCGAAGAAGAAAACGATATCTCACGAGCCTGTTCGATCAAATCATTGATCTCAGGGAGACCGAAAATGGGGAAGTTTTGATTTCTTGTAGTTTGCATGGTCCACCTCTTGATTGACATGGGAATCCTTATGGATCGTCTGCGAGGTGGGTCTGCAGACTCCTCCCTTGCATGTAATTTGGTTTGGTTGAGAAAGTGAACCCGTTCAGCGAATCAGTCGGCTGTTTGGTTTGCTTTATCTTTTTGGTTATTTAAACAATTTTGATGATTGTCCCTGCTGATACGATTTTTCTTCTGTGACTGTTTAATCGACGCAGCGAGAGCGTTGCATGGCTGAATGATTTACTCTCTAGCTAATGGATCCCATTGTCATGAGCTGAAGTAGCTACTACTGCTGCTTTCACCATGTTTCAGAGCTAAGTGAACTCGAAGACGTACAGAAAAAAAAAACAAAAAAACAAAAGAAAGAAGGAAGAAGGAAGAAGAAGGATTAAAAAAGTAAAATAAAACAGGAAACTGCCAAAAGACATGATTTGCATTATCCAGTATACATGATCTTCGTATAATCTAAACACGTAAGGATTTTCTCTCTCGAATATCCTGAAGACGGATTTCTCTGTTAACTCTCTGTATAAACTCTTCCACTCGGCGATTCAGCTCTTCGTCAGAGATGCCTGAGCAGTTGTCTTCTTCGGACGAAACCGTACTTGTAAGTCTTGTTGCATCACACCGGGGCAGCACTTTTTCCTCATTGACAGCAACGATGGCTGTCTCCGCCGCGCTCCTAGAATACTTCGGAGGTTTCTCTACCTCTTTGATCTCTTTCTCTTTCGGAGGTTTCTCTACCTCTTCGATCTTTTTCTCTTTCTTCTCTTCAGTTTCCTGTCGGGAATACGCATCATAAGAGGTAACCCAGTTGGCCTCTCTGCCTCTGTGTTTGAGAAACTCGTCGTAGAGGTCGGGTTTGGGAGAGAAAGCGTCGGAATCCGCAACGACGAAGAAGATGATGGCGTTGCTTAACAAAAACCAGAATTTAGTGTCTCGGAATGAGAGAAAGACGAGGGAGAAAGAGAGGAGCGAGAGAGAGATTCCAAAGAAATAAACAGAAGGGGGGATTTTCTTCTGTTTCTGCAGCGGGCTCGCCTCCTGACTGGGTGGTGGTGCCATTGTGGAGACGAAGGAAGGGAGAAACACTACCAAGGGGATCAGGGGATCAGGGAACCAGGGAAGCGTTTGCTTTGCTCTGGATTTCAGTTCAAGCGCTTTGAATCCCTGTATTTATATCCGATGATTGAGTAAGTTCCAGAAAGTGGAAGCTTTGAGGTGGAATAATAGTGGGGACTGTTACAGTCAACAGAGAGAGGACTATACAGATGCCCAGAAATCTGAAAATCTATTTCTTACACAAGTGGGCAAAGCAAAAACAAAAAGAGAAAGACGACTTGACACACAGCATTAATCATCACCACTTTATTATTGTTTGATCATTATCAGTTCTGGGCTTGAGATTTTCATCATTTAATTTACAGTAAAATATCATGCCCGGAGTGCTGAAGAAGAAGCTACATACTGGCGGCTGTAATTCCTTGACACTCTCGTAAGGATCAAAATGTCTCCATTGAAAGGTGAGATTTCAAAGCCAGAAGCAGACTGTTCGAATCAATCATATTGTCTGTAGACTGCGACAATGTATCCGAAAATCGCAATCCAAGTACTATTGAAAAGTGTAAACGTGGTCGTTTGATGCAAAAGGTGCTTAATTACATGGAACAGAAGAATCCAACTACGAGTTCAAGTTCAGCGTTTACTCGTTTTTTTAGGATAGAATGAAAGACGAAAGCGTGGAAGAAGAATGAAAAAGCCTGGGTTACATTATTGAGGGGCAGCTTTTGTCATTTTCAATGAGATTGAGGGACGTTGGGGGTGGAGGAGAGAGAATGATCGGGGGACTGAGTAGTGGACCCTGGTGCAACAGTTCCACTTTAAAATTTGAAGTACTCTTTATTCACGATGAGTAATCCAAGTGTTTGATTGGCATCATTCCTTCTGTGCTAAGCTTTCTGGCAGATGACTAGTGAGGTTTTTCTCATGATGGATGAAAGGACTTTTGGGTTCAGATAAGAGGAGTGGAGGGTTTGCTCATTGATCATCTTTTGCTCCTCATTTATCCCCTAAATACGTTATGGATTAAATGACTGAACTTCCACTAAAACACCTTGCAGCTGAGGTGACATCAAAGATTTCCATACAACTGTCCTGACTTGGGATCCATTAGGTCTTGTGGTGAAATCAACTGAGATTGGTCGTCTTTAACTCAGGCTGGTTGAACTCAAAGGTGAATCGAAGCAAACTCTGCAAATCCCCACAAGATACTCATCCAGATCACTTTAAAGCTTTCTTTTATATACTAACTATTAACAAAAACCATATTTTCCATTTCCTTTTCTGTTTTTGCTTCCCGAAAACAACACTTTTTTTCTTATAAAATAAAATTCTTCACTTGTATGATGTGCCAACAGTTTATCTGGTGGATAATTACATCAACAGAATAGAATGATAAAAAATTAAGTATTACTGAACAAAGAAGCATCAATAGAGAAGGAAAATCCAATCAAAAGTTGACACATCATACAAGCAAAACATTTCACATATGAAAGTAGTGTACAGCTTGTTTTTGTTTTTCCATTTATTCTCTGTTTTTAGTTTACAAATCGAGAACTACAAGCTGATCATACAAAAAAGAATTAGAGGCACTAACTGGGTGGGTAAAAGTTAATACAAGTCCAATATGCTTCAAGAAAGTACCTATTCAATTAAAGTAATTTCTCAAATTCAATGATGGACGACACAATCCAAAAAAAATCACAATGAAAATTAGGGTGCTCACAAAACAGAAGGATATACACAGAAATATAACCCAATCTCCGAGTATGCAAGTTCCAGCCTCCAATGGGAAAGTAATTTCCCAAAGACAAATAACCTATTCATGGTAGACGCCATCCTAAAAATTTAGCCTGCCTCTCCAATCTGCCTTTTTAAGTGCACCTAAAATATGGGCAGCATTAAAAATATTAGTTGAAACTGACATACCCCAAAGCAATTATTGAAGAATATTCTGACCAAGGTGCCAGAAACAATCTATCACATACCTATAGTGATCACATCACACAAAAACGAACGGTTGCCGAAATAAAAATGTTGCATTCTAATACAAATTAATTCAACGGCCAAGGAAGTAGTGCGTTGAGAGCCTGCAAAAGAGTCCACAGTTTCTGTTTAGTGTATATACTCAACAATAGATTCATCTTCTTGAAATTATTAGAGGGAGGGTTCTGCAAAATACCATCATGTCTGAGTTTTAAGAATCCGTTAGCATTTTTTCTTTACAAAATAATCTGAGGCGTCCAATAAGATCTTCCTTCAATGCTTCAGGGATCTGAGAGATAAAAGTCTGCTTGGCATCAGCAATCAACATCCTCCTGCATCACAACAACAAAAAAAGTTACATGACAAATGAACCATTGAATACTATTCACATGTTCAAAAATTAAGATGCGATAAACAATTAAAGTTCACCCGAAACAAAATAGAATGCTCTCTCTAATTCCAAGAAGAACTAAAACTTAACAGGTTTCAGCAACACAAAATAAACTAACTCTTGATCCTGCACTTCTGCACCTACTCTACAAATTACAGTATCCTCTAGTTTTCAAGAAATAAATCCAACATATTCAGAAGAGACACCATGAGATGGTGTAAGAAAAATACAAACAAACCTAGGAACAAAATAGAATGCTCTCTCTAGTTCCAAGAAGGTCTAGAAATTAAAAGGTTTCAGCAAGACAAAATGAACTCTTTTTACTTTTTGAGGAAACAAAATGAACTAACTCTTGATCCAGCACTTCTACACCAACTCTACAAATTACAGTAACCTCTAGTTTTCAAGTAAGTAAAACCAACATATTCAGAATAGACCCTTCAAGATAGAGTGTGCAAAGCACAAAGACAATGCACAGACCTAGGAATGTCAACAGACTAACAAGCTGAATATTTTGTTGAACAAAACTACCTAGCTGAATCATCAAAAGGAATGGTAATAATTGTCTCTAGTTTCACACGTTGTGTGAATTATGTCATCAACATAAACTAAAAAAAAAAGAGCATGGGTAAGTCTGTCCTCACAAAAACTCGGGACAGAAGGGAAGGGGAAGCATCGGACACCATGGAGACCATGTGTACAACAGCACAGGGGTTCAGGAAACTCTCCTCTCATTTCTTGGGGCCTATGACAGTGGCTCAGCCAACTCAATATCATAGAATGGCACCCCTGCAGGGCTTGGATGCTAACACAAGGTTCGCTAAACAGAAGACTCGGACTCATTAGTCATAAGGGGGTGGCATTGAAGCAAGCAAGTTCACAAGCAGATCAGTCTCAGTTCGATGCTGACTAGGCTTAGCTTGGTTCCCACCTAATCTCCAGCTGAGCTCAAGCCCCAAACTAAATTCAACAAACAAAAAGAGTCAAGCTCAAGCATTGCCTAGCTCAGCTCAATGGCTAATGAACACACTCAAAAGTTACATATTTTTAACAAAAGTATCATATCGTATAAGAGGTAAAACTAAAAGGTTTGAGTCAAGTCATGATGTTTTACAGAGTAAAACCCCAAGCCATAATTTTTTTATGAGCCAACCCGGACTTAGGCCTATGGAATTATACACGAGCCAAGCTCAAGCTCCAGTATGAGCCTGGTTACTTCGGCTCGACTCGGCTCATTTCCACCCCTTATTCAGAAGACTAGACTCAACATTTTAAAGTCAGATTCTCTCTTCTAGATTGATAGATAGTATTCTGTTTTTAACCAGTCCTTTCACATACAGAGAAGCCTTGATTCTCTTCTTTATTACACTTTGTAATACTTCCAGAAAAACATAAACAAAAGATCTTAAGTGGTTGGAGAAGACATGCACTCACGCTCTTCAAAAATTAAAAAAAAACAAAAAAAAAAAAACAACAACACATCTCAGTCATGTCCCAGTCAACAGCCAAAAGCCTCAACATAGAAAGTTTAGCTATCAGAACACATCTTGAAATATCTATAACAAATAGTCCTATATTTGTTTGATGAGCTTTTAATATGTGTAAACAAAAATTCATAAAAAAAAGACCATGCAGACCATTTTTTTTTTTAATGCTGGTTGCTCACACTCAAACACCCAAGGCACCTATATCTATCTATATATATATGGTGAATTATGTTGAATAGTTTGGTAAGTTTGTATGATGTTTTTCATGCAAGTGTTGGGTTTCAACTTCATATCCTCCCTCCAACAAAAAAAAAAAATCAAGTCTCTTACACAGATTATTGAACTGGATCCAATTCAAACGATCCAATTTATGGTTGGATTGGACCAACTGTCCGGGTCATCGGGTTTTAAGTAAAATCCAGTATATGCCTAAATAAGAACCAGAAAAGGGTCCAATTCTGATTTAATCCGGTTGAACCAGCTGGTTCGGTCCAGTTTTGACAACATTGCAAGATACCCAAAACATTTGAAAAAAGGCACGAGCAGGAACTTAAATGAAATTACTCAACATGATTGTTTGTAAAAAACTTTACACAGAATAGTTCTTTCTAAATTTGAATCAATAAAGTTAAACTCATGATAAAACAAGGATATTTTGGCAGAGTATATGACATCCAATACAGGCTGAAGTGAGACCACAATTACCTCAATATTATGTGACATAAAGATTATAATCCAACACATGCAATAAAAATTCTGTAGCAGTTTTCTTATGTTAAAATGGCTTTGATGATACACAAAGGCGTTAACTATAGCTTATGATCAAAACTCTAAAAAAATAATTAATAGTGCCAGGAGATTCTGCCTAGGGATAAAGGTAGACCCTGCAGCAAGGAAAAGTATATAGTCACTATGTTTTGGAAGTAAACTACAGTGCCAGAATGTGCACAAATTGTAGACCTTTTTCTCTAAAAAGTAAAACAGTAGGACAAATACAAAAATTGAATTTTCTTTTAACAAGATACAAAGCACATGATGCCAAATGATTGTCAAATGCATTCAACAAAAGAGAGAAACAAAATAAAATAAAATAAAAAACTTACCTCAAATCCATTACGTTGCCTGTTCCCTGAACATGTAACCTCTTTTTCTCACACATGAAATTCTGCACTTCATCAGCCCAACCACAAGAACGCAGTTCTGAAGATGCATCTTTTACAAGCCTGAGAGAAATCAAGAATAGTAAATCATCCTACAGAAGCCTTCAACTATCAAACAGATTATATTAGTCATCATATACAAGTATCCCACACAACAGAAAAAAACCTGGCATAGAAATTTAGACTTGTTTTATAGAAAAGTTGGCATTCTGAAGCACAGTACTGCAACAGATAAAGATGAGTTAAAATCAAAGATTTACGAGAGCTATGCAGCTAATAATTGTAATTATGTTTATATTCAGAATATGTTGTCCATGTTCCTAACATCACCCAAACACCGAAGCACAGTACTGCAACAGACAAAGATGGGTTAAAAGCAAAGATTTCTGTGTTATGCAACTAATAATTATAATTATGTTTATATCTTCAGAATATGTTGTCCATAATCCTAACATCACCAAAATGTTTCACACTAATTTTCGTTTCACCAGCCATCTACAGTTTTATTTATTTTATTTTTTTGTGTGGAATAGTAGGCACATCCATGGTTTGCGAAACAGATATCATAAACAGAAAATGCATCTTTAGTGATGCCTCAAGAAGCCAAAAGCCAAGCTGAATTGCATGCTGTTGAGCTACCTCAGTTTCCTAACGAGACTGTTCATGATTTAAGGCTTGGTACATTAAGCACCCAGTTCAAACAACTGAATTAATAGTACCACCACAACTGTTTTTACTAATATTGATGTCACACAAAAACATACTACACCGAGTGCTTCTAGTAAGACTTGAGCCCAAGACTTCAAGCTAGAAACCTCAATAGACATTGAGCCAAAGGCCCAGTCTACAGTACCATCACTACTGTTGAAAACCCATGCAATCAAACCATTTGCAAGATTCAACAGCTTCTGTCACTCACAAAAGGAGTTCGAACTGTGATCAACAACAGCAAAGAGGTCAAATCCATATAAATCACATTTCCAACACTACTTTTTTTTTTTTTTTTTGAGTGCACCATTACTATAATTGCTGATTGTGACATATATAATTCCAAGCCATAGCATTTATGCATAAAGGTCATCCAACTAGCATACCATATTCCACATGAAAGAGTAATGTAGCCTAGCCAATCCAAGCCAACTATGTTCAAGGTAACAATGAACAAATTCAACCCACCTCAAGCTACAGCAAATAGGTTAGTTTGGCTCATTTACAGCCTATGCTTCTGAGATGGGGAGAGACTTACACTTGTTTAAACCTGTCAAGATCTGAATTAGAACTGTCATTCTTTCTGGCCTCTCCACTTGATTTTGACAAGGCAATTGGAATCTCTGCTTCTTCAATGTCCTGAAACTTTCGCTTTGAATATCCAGCATTACAATCACCCTTCTCAAGATGTTTGACATGGCTGGGGACATATTTTCTGGATTCTGCTACCATGTTCCCAGTACCATTGTCACTCTCACTAACCCAGACTTCTTCTGAATTAACATCAGTACTCTTTGAAATATTTCCATTTTTTTCAGGTAACGAATAAGTTTTTTGACTTCCATTATCCATGACATCAGATGGCCCTTTTCCTCCAGAAATGTTCTTACCATCAAATACACTTGATGACTCTGCCTTCTTTTTAGAAATTTTAGATTCTTCAGAGTTGTCAGATATTGATGGTACTTTCATCTTTTTCATGCCCACTGTTTCTTTGGGTTGCTCATCGTGGCTCCCTACAGATGATAAACTATTATAGACGGCCTTCAAGATCCCATTCCCATTCGCATCAACCCTTTTGTTGGTCTCAGGCAGTTTCAAGTTACTTGTCCTTTGTTTGGGTGGAATGTTTAGCAGGAGTTCAGGCCCATAAGTTCTAGGAACTGTTGGTTTTGATGGCACAGTTGCTCCTTCATCCACAGATTTACCATTTCCATTGCAATAGGCAGACTTAACCCCCCCATTGCTGGCAAAACCAGAAATATTACTTTTAGTTGCTGTCTTAGGCCTCTGATTAGCTCCTTCATCCACAGATTTACCATTTCCATTGCAATAGACAGACTTAACCCCCCCATTGCTGGCAAAACCAGAAATATTACTTTTAGTTGCCGTCTTAGGCCTCTGATTAGCTCGGCAAAAAAATAAAATATAAACCTTCTCTGACAAAACCTCCTCTAGATTTGCGAGTGAAACATGTGAATCGTTGCAACAATACCAGCGGCCAGATGCATCCTGAAGAGCACATGGAGAAATTTAAACTCAGAGAGACATACTCTCTAGTAAAAATCAGTTCATATTTTCATACAAAAAAAATCCACCTTTGTCAACCTGAGAGCTCTACCCTAACTATGTTGGATTAGCTCTGTTTTTAAGTTTTATATCAGCTTTTGACCTGATGGAACCCTCCTTGGTTTGGTAAAGGAAGTAAAATAATTAAATGAGAGAGTTTAAAATAAAAAAATGCCTCAATTGAGGAAAGCTAAGATGGGCACATGAACTTGTCATAAGCAGAGACCTTAATGTATGCATAATAGTGCCCTGATTCTGGTGAATAGCCAGAGTGCACGATGCTTCCGAAAAGGTTATACTCTGGCCTTGTGTCCTGAAAACCAACACAGATAATCAGTTGACCCATAAGAATGAGATCTTTCACACTACATAACAGAATCACCAAGTAGATTCAATGAGGAAGATATTATAAAGTGAAGCATTTTCTCAACTTCCCATTATATGTATTTATTTTTTAAAGTTGGACGGACGCATGTTTCAGTTTCCTTTTTCTTTTGAAGTGAAATATTTTTAGCAAGAAAAATAAAGGCCTTAAAGAGGGAATCAACAGAAAAAGACAAAAATCAAGATCTATATCAAAAGTGAATGACAAATCCCAGCAGTAAGGAGTGAAAGGAAAAATCCCTTCTTCTCTAAGCAATTCAACAAGAGATTGGAACTAGTCAGCATATGTGCAAGATATACAAAAGACACTGCAAAGATATCCAACTGAGAACAACATCAGAATCAGCATCCACCAAGAGTGGCCTATAACGGGATTCAATGAAAATGCTGACAGACTACAGAAGAAACCGCACCTTAGCTGGGTAGAGGCACAAAGCAAAAAATTGGATTGTAAGACGACTAATTTTCTAATTATCCCAAGGTACACCTCCTCCACCCACAATACCCAGGTTGCCCCAACCGTCTAACTGAGGAGTACATCACCCAATCTCTATTGTACCAAGATGTGAATGGGATAAAGCACAGATTTAACCCATTTTCACATCTGACTGAGCTGATCTTTTAGCATACATCCGGAGTTACTCTTGTTTATCTATTCTTTTCTTCCTGTCATAGTATGTATCCAAGCGTACAGAGAAATATAAAATTTGTAGACTGTTGAACTAAGACTGCTCCTATGTCTGCAATCTACCTAGACTGTTGAACTAAGAATATGGGGGATCGCCATGCAGTAGAAGATAGCATAAGACTTCCACATACGGGTAATGTGGTTTTCCACAGGGATCATGAGTATATTTGTAGAACTGGAAGAAAATAACTCTTAAAACATCCTGTTATATTAATGCGATACTTAAGTCAAAGATACCCTAGACACCCATGAAACTTGAACCAAGAGCTTAGATAAAGAAAAACCCACATGGGTAGTGAGACAAATACTTTTAGACCTTTAGACTCCTCAAATAGTCTAGAATAAAGGCTAGACCCACTTATCCACTAAAAATATCAGACTGTAATGGGGAGAAGAGCATATAAAGTGTACAAGTAAACCATAAATGAGTAATGTATCCAATAGATGACATGAATACCAAGACCAGGAATTTGGCCAAATTCTGCACATAGACGGACCTGGCTTCCTTTGCTCATGTAATTCGTAAGTGTCAAAACTTCCTCAAAGGCAATTGGTCGGTCAATTTTCCCACCGATACCCTCAAATCTCTGAAAAACAAAAGAACTAAGATAGAATATAGTCAAAACAAAACTGAAACAGTTTCATATTTAGTGACAGAGAGAAACCTTAAGCTGGATGACAAGAATATTAGGCGCTTGGAGAACAGACATTTGCTTCCTTGCTGGAGATAATTTTCTGCACCTGGAAGTGAGAAGAAAGACTTACAGTAAGGAGAGAGGCAGAGAGAGGGGGGAGAGAAAGAGAAGGAGAGAGAGAGAGAGAGATTACTTCTCACAGTTATATTTGTTACTTCCATCCAATACCTCGGGCTGGAAGAACCTCCTCAAAGCTTCTCTAAGAGAACTGCTCTGGAACAAATCAAGACTTATATCCATAATCTCATCCGTCCTATTAGACTCGGCCCCGCAGGAGAGACATTTAACCTGACTCTGAAGGGCCCCGCCAAAGATCTGCTTGACGACAGTGTCATGGCAGAGCGGGTCGACAACGCCGCCGTTGCGTTGATGCTTAAGGCCTTCCTTGAAAAGCTTGAGGCAGGTATTATGGCAAGCGTCTATGACGTACCGAAGAAACTCGTGTGCGTCTTCTTGTCTTCCGAAGCGGAAGTGCTCGGCGAAAATACGAAGAGAGTTCTGAATCTTGGTGGGAGCGTCAAGTGGCGCTTCAATGCTCAGAGAGCGGACGATTCGTCGCTCCAAGATGCAGAAGGGGCAGTCTCGTCTGTTATCTGCCTTCGACAACGATTCACCTGCAGAAACCACAGACTTGGAAATGTGAAAAAACGAGGAGGAACAAACAGGGAGGTAAGGAGAGGAGAAAGAGGCTAATTACTTACAGAGAGATGAGTGTTGATTCTTTAAGCAAAAATTGGCGAGAGGAGGAGTGTAGGTAAGGCACTGGAGGACGCTGTTGAGATAGCAAGTATTACCGAGGTTTTGAAGCCCTAGAGGACCGGATTTACGGCGATGGAGAGTGGGCTGCCAAGTCATTTGCAAGGCCATCAACGAGGCGCAGTATCAGAGTGCCGGGATCGCATCGTCTGCGTCGATGACAAGGGACGGGCGGCTGGCCGCCGACTATCCTTCCCCGCGCGCGCTGGTTGGGTTGCCCGGACCCAACGAAAGAGAAAAGACGACTCCGTTTCGGTTTCATTTTCTTTTACTAACTCGCCTACCTCGCCAAAGCGTGTCGGACGATGGGGCTCGGTCCGAAGATTGGAAGCTAGAAGAAACAGCTATGACCTTTTCCGCCCGCCCGCTTTACGCTTGGAAGTTTCACTCTGGTTGGCTTCTTCTCACGGGCTTATACTTTTAGCACTGGGAGAATAAAACTTGAGACCCCAATAGAAAACCCAATGAAACCATTGAGCCACAGTTTCAGTTCTTCGCTCTCCTTTCCTTATTAAAGAAAGAGTAGCATCTGTTAAGATTAGATTGATTTTATCGAACTAAAACGATAATTTTCTCCTCCTGGCATGAAGGGAAGCAATCCTTTTAAACAATTCAATGTATTTTTTGAGAAACCGAATGGTCTATGGCGAAGAGCATTATGATTTATCAACTGAGAGTTTGGTTACCTAATTGAATTGTAAATTTTAATGTTAATCAGTTCTCGCAGCATCTATGATATCTCCTCTCCCTTGGATTTTCCACTTCCTGCTGCAGCTCCAAAAGAAAGCCTGGAGGAAGAGATAACTAAACTCCAATATAAGGTGCTAACACAAGTTGACGTGATCTTCGCCTACTGGAAGGTTGTGAAATACCCTATAATGGATTACGCCTCCTGAGCTTTATAATGTAAACATTCATTCAAAAATAATACAATCAAAGATACAAGGCAAAAAAACAAAATTTGGACCAAACTCTTTACCGGGACACAAATAAGGTCTTAAGACATGGCAATTCTCAACAAACTAGCAGCAAAATTGGGTTCATGTAATGACAATGATTTTGCACAATACAATTCTTTTTTTTCAAAAGATTCAAGGTTTAACTTCCAAAACTCTCTTCTTTTGTCTCCTTCCTATATTTTGATAGTCCGATACGTTTTTGGAGCTTGATGAGGCTAGAGAATTACAAAGACAAAGAATGAATGGAGAATATGCCACATATATCTACCTTCGCAGCCACTCTGTTGTCTTAATTGCCATGGCTGCAAAAGCACCACCCTACATACAAAGTTCAGTTCCAAAAGATGAGGAGAAGTAAGGATATGAATTGAGGTCTCTTTTAATCCACTGCACAAGCACCTTACCTTAGCAGGGAATTACATTTTCCTTTTGTCAAGTAACTCATTTTTGAGGAACTGAAGACAAGGCCGTTGATGATGCAATATCATGTGTTTCTTGAGCACTGCCTTCTTTAGTGCCATCTTCAACATCGGTAGATAAAACGCGAGAAGCTTCTTTCTTTAACTTGTAATTGTTGTATGCCACGACACCACCGATCGCTGAATAGAATAAAACAAATCAAAAGTAACATTTTACAAGGAGCTTCCGCACTGAACAAATTCAATTAAATCTTCAGTTGATTTGGATGGACGTGAGTATGTGAAGCGCGAAACCAGAGATCTAGATAGACAGGAAATTAATTGATAAGAAGAAGAAAAAGAAGAAGATGATGATGAAATATGATTAAAAAAAGTGAGAGAGAGAGAGAGACGACAGAATGCACAAGTAACAAAAACCACAGAAGAGATAATATGTTCTGAATGTATTACCAACTGCATAGCCAAATAAGTTAATGACAGTCAGTTGTGTATCTGCAAATAAAAGAGCTGACAGCAAAACAACCACCCAGTCCTTCACAACTCCAGCCACACGGATGGTAAGAGCACTTGTGTGTGAAATAACCAGAAAAACTGAAAGATTCAGAGCAAACGTGCAAAGGGAATTGAGGACCAGTATAAGTGGCGAGAAGTTCCATGTCCCTGAAGCATCCATCTTTGGTCTTTCTAGAAAAATCCAAGGTATCAACAGACAAAGAGCACTACAAGCAACGAAGAACACCATCAATCGACATCAATAATGACAGATATAAGGAAAGCCTTTTTTAACTGGTATGCATGTAAGACATACCTGCATGGGCTCACATAGTACATGACAGATATGGGGTTTAGTCTGAGACCCTTCTTCTTAACAAAAATCTCCATGAAAATGAGCCTCAGAGCTTCCCCAACAACACCACCCATTTGGTATATCACTCCTATCCAGTTCACATTTATTTCCCCATATGAAGCTATTAGAACTCCAAAACTGATAACTGACATTATAAAAAACATTCTGCAACTCATTACTTCAAGGCCAGCAGCGACTCCAAGAATGAACACGGCAACAGGCACTGAATTGGGGTACACATCTCATAAGAAACATGAAAGGGAAATTGGAACTAAAATAGTTAAGTAACAACAAAACTGAGGGAGAAAAGGACCGTGACTCACTAATGGCTTTCAGCATTTGTGCAAATGCAACAGAAATATATAAGTATGCAGTGTTTCCCAGCCACAGTGTCATTGCAAACATCGCACCAATGGGGACAACTGAAGTAAAGTATCTAAACATTGAAAAGTAAGTTAGAGTTTGATTGCATTGGAACTGAAAAAGTGTCATCAGAATGGGGTGTCCACAAAACAAGCCAAAAAATCCAAACAATAAAGGAGCAAAATAATGTTCACTGAAAAATGTTTTGCAATTTGCACAAATCAATGGATTTCTTATGTAAACAATATCTTCATGGCAAAGATATAATTACACTATTTGAAAAAAAAAAAAAAAAAAAGTGAATAGAAGAAAGAAGTACATGCTAAACCAAGCAAATAGTACACTCAAATAATTTATAATAAAGTCATTGCTAGATACTGACAAAAGGTTCTGCTGCAAATGTTGATCATGAGAAACACATGGGCCAGCAAGCAACTCTACTTAGTTATTTGCTGATACTTTTTCAACAGCTCTTGTTAACCAGATGGACAGGTCTCCACTGAACCGAAAGTGGTTAGACCAAAAGTCATTTAACCTATAAGTTCATTTATAAAAGAAGTAGAAAACACGTTATGAATCTACAAGAAAAAAAGCATCTATTCCAAAAAAACAGAAAGTAATGAATACATTGAAGGACATCAGGGCTCACATGTCGAGAGTCATTCCTTCCTCAACTTTTATTATCTGTGAGCAAACAAATACAAATATTATTTAGCTCCAGAAATGAAACAGATTACATTAAACAAATCCAACGTCAATAGTAACATTTAATAAAAATACATGCAAAAGAAAAAGGTTAGAATAAGTAGACAATTTCCTTTCCATATATGAGTACTTAAAATAGCACTGCAAAATTACCTTCAAAACTTTGGTGAGAACGAAACACAAAACAGAAGAAAAGACCATGTGCAACAGAGTCAATGCCAGAGGATATGGAAAGTTTATTTGCTTTGATGACAAAACCCACTGCCATCACATTAAAAAAAATTGTTAACCAAAACTGTATGATAAGATATCTCTCAAATAACAAATTAAAGTGGCATATAACAGAACAAGCATAGGTAAGAGTATTTAGCCAAGGAGATAAATCATCATCATCAAGTGCAAAAGCCTAAGGATCTAAGTCCAGGCTTGGGTAATGCAAATCAGGAATATTATCTCCTGTTCAAAGTCAGAAGTATTTTATTAATTTCTCATGTGGGTAAATCTGAAACTTTTTAGACACAAAAGGTGCCAGATTAGAGTATCTGAAGAGGTGCGCTTATAGCATAAATTTTGTGGGTTTAGAAGAGTGTTTTATATACACATCTATAAGTCCTTAAGTTAAGGGCTTTTTGGTCTTCTTGTAAAAACACTTAAGTGAGAAATAAACCTGATGGGGGGTAGGCTTCTTCCCCATCCAGCAGGCTGAATGAGAGCCCTTTCTCCCTTATTCTTTTCTTTTTCTTCTCTTTTCTCTTCCATTTTACTTTCTTACATGGTATCAGAGTCATTTGATCCACAAATTCAAGCCTAAAGTCGAATTTTCTCTTTTTAAAAGCTGTGAGTTCTTCCAAGACAGGGATTTCTCAATTATCATCTGCTAATTGAAATCAAAGGTCAGTTTTTTATTCTATTTTGTGCCTTAACCTAAGGGTTAATGGCTTGTACTGCTACCAGAAACAGCTATTGTGTGCTGTTTTGATCCAACAAGGATCGTATGAAGTCTTGAAGTGCCATCTAGGGACTTACTGCCTGTCACCTAGTCTGGGATACATGTTAGCTTACATAGACTTCACAAGGCTTCATTTTTTTAATGTAATTTCATCCTCGATCTCTGAATATTTTTTTTGAAGAAATTATTGAGTATTCCAAAAGGGTATTCGTAACACTAATTCAGTATTTCGAAGTGCCCACAGGTATCTGTGCAAACCTTTATTGACTGTGAAAGGTGTTTATTACAAGGTGTTTGTGAAGTTTTTTTTGGCTTCGTATTACAGTTGTTATTGTGGTTGTAAGGAGGAATTATTATGGCTGATTCTAGAGAGGTTATTACTCCTACTAGGAACGCCCATTCAGCAAAAACAAGGATTATATTCAGATTACTTTTGTTAAACTTAACTATCTGAATCGGTCTCAAGCAGTAAAGAAATTTTTCATTGAGGAACGAAAAGCAAAGTACATATAAGAGGATCCTCCCAATCATATAACCGAAGATTGGGAAGCAAATGATCATCAAGTTCAAACTTGGATGTTAAAATCTATGCAGCCACATGTTAGTAATCAAGTTAACAGATGTGAGACAGCAAAGGATATGTGAAAGACTCTTGAATCTATTTTTCACCAAGAAAGCAACTTGTTTCGGGTGTACAAGCTGTATGTAAAAAATTTCGTATTAACAAGGGTGACAAGATGGTTACCAAATATTTTATTGAGATGTGTGGGGTAATGCAGGAGATAGCAGTACTTCACCCCTTTACTACAAATCCCATGAAATTACGTGAGAAGGAAGGTCAAATACAAGTTATCAGGTTTTTTATGGGTTAGGACCTAAATATGAAGCCTTACGAGCACAGATGTTAGCAATTGATAGTGTCCCTATTTTGGAAAAAACTTATAGTAGAGTGATTAGAGCTGAAAGTGCAATTGTGCCTAGAATTAGTAAAGACATTAAGGCCTCAAATTCTGCAGCTCTTAACCTGTCTTCTCCTTTCACTGGATCAGAGACAGCCAAGGGAAGAGGGGGAAGTAGAGGGCAAGGACTTGATGGTGGAGGAAGAGGTCGTGGACGAGGTTATAGAAAATGGGTTTATTGAGGATGGTCCAACCACAATTGTGACAAATGCTGGAATAAGTTTGGAAAACCAACATGGGTCAACACATTCGTATCTGAAGGCGCTGGCAATACCCAAGAATGTGCTAGTAATTCTCAAGATAAAATCCAACAACTCCTCCATCGATTAAGCCAACTCACAACTACTCCTATGTCTGCTCCTACAGTGGAACCTACATAATCCACAACCAATGCTACTTTGGCTACACCAGGTATGTCTGCACTACAAGTGTCACCTCAATATTCCTAGTCGCTGCTCCAATGTATGCTCCTACAGTGGCACCTACATCATCCACAACCAATGCTACTCTGGCTACACCAGGTATGTTTGCACTACAAGTGTCACCTCAGTATTCCTAGGTCCATTGGCCCATATGTTAGGTATGTCCTCTTTATTCAAAAACTGATCTCCTTCTTCATCGTATAAGTCAGTGTAGTTAGCAGATGGATATTCTTCATCTGTCACGGGTGAAGGAATAGTACATCCCACACACAGTTTACCATTATCTTTTGTGTAGTATGTTCCTAAATTCCAGGTCAAATTGTTATTCATAAATTAATTTACTAAATCATTTATTTGTTTCATTACATTTTTTCCATCTCACTGTTCGTTGCAAGATTTGCAGATGAGGAGGAGGATTGGTTCCGGACATGAAAATGGAAGCCTATACCATCTGGATGTTGTTCGAGATAGTCCACAGACTACACTTAGAGTTTCTACTATGACACCTTACTTGTGGTATCTACGGTTGGGATATCCATCTCCACTGAAGTTATGTTAGTTTAATCCTACTCTACCTTTATATTTGTCTTTTCAATGTCGACTGTGTCAACATGGGAAGCACCATCGAAGTTCGTTCCATTGTGTAGCAATCATATTCAAGTTCCTTTTGAGTTAGTACATTCAAATGTCTAGGGTCCTTGTAGGACTTCCAATTTGTTTGGTTGTCAATATTTTTAACTTTCATAGATGATTGTAGCAAAGTTACTTGGGTATATCTCCTTCTAGAAAAATAAAAAATCTTTAATGCATTTCTTTAGTTTTTTAATGAAATAAAAACTCAATTTGTACTTCCCGTACAGATAATGGTCTTGAGTTTATGAATCATAAGTTTGCTGTTTTTTGTGTTTTTCATGCGATTATTCATCAATCATCATGCATGTACACTCCCCAACTAAATGGGGTTGCAAAAAGGAAGAATCGCCATTTGTTGGAAGTGGCATGCACCTTTATATTTCAAATGAATGTATCAAAATTGTATTGGAGAGATGCAATGTTGACATCCTATTACTTGATCAATAGAATGTTGTCTTCAATTTTGGGAAGAAAAATTCTTTTGCAAGTGTTTAAACCATAATGTTCTTTGTATGATGTCACACCCAGGGTGTTTTGTTTACTTTGTTTTGTTCATTAAATTAATCCTCAAATTGATTAAATTGTCCCTTCTTGCTATAGGGTGTATTTTTCTGAGTTTTCCTCGTACTCAGAATAGTTATAAATGTTATAATCCAGTTAACAAGAGAACATATATTTCAGAAAATGTCACATTTTTTTTACTCTACACCATTCTTTGGCACTGCATTTGAGTTAGGGTATACATCCTATAGTGGTTGATGAGCCTCCTCTTCCTCTTCCTTTTATGGATAGTCCCATCATACCTTCTACTTCTATTCAAAAGAAACCTGTGTAGGTTTATCAAAGCATAAAGGTTCAAAAACTACAATCCAAGCATGAATAACAACCTCAAACTCATGAGATCGTTCCCCTTGACATGGTCCGATCATCATCCTCCATGCCTATAGATCCAATCTTTGATGATTTGTATCTTCCTGTTGCCATAAGCAAAGGTACTCGGTGCCCTATTTCCAAGTATGTTTCTTCCAAAGTTTATCTCCATTCAAGTATTTTACTACTTCATTGTCTAGTATTTTTGTTCCTACCAAAGTGCATGATGCCTTATGATGGTTGAGTGGAAGAAAGCTATGGATGATGAAATGATTGCATTATGAGTAGAAAAACTTGAAACTTGATAGACCCCCTCAGTGGTGCTATAGTGATTGGTTAGCATTGGGTGTATACCATCAAATGTTGATGGGACAGTGGAAAAATAGAAAGCCTATTTGGTAGCCATAAGTTACACCCAGACATATTGTGTAGATGTATTTAATATTTTCTCCCTAATGGCTTGCATGAGTACGGTCAAAATTTAAGTATCTATTGCAGTTACTAAGAAATGGCCTTTAATTCAACTTGATAGCAAAAATACATTTACTTATGGTGACTTGCAAGAAGAAGTTTATATAGAGCAACCTCTTGGATATGTTTCTCAAGGGAGAATGAGAATGTTTGCAAGCTACATAAATCTATGTATGGTTTAAAGAAGAGTCCAAGGGGTTGGTTTGACAAATTCAATAAAGTTGTCACAGCCTTTGGGTTTGTGTGGAGCTATTGTGATTATTCTCTGTTTGTTTTGTATCGAGCATATGGCAGCATAGTTCTTGTGGTGTATGTTGAAGACAATGTATTGTTTGGACGTCACACCAAGGGGATAGAGGAAGTGAAGGATTATCTAAGTAAACACTTCCAAACCAAGGATTTTGGGTCTCTAAAATATTTTCTAAGGATTGAAGTTTCAAAGAGTAAGCGAGCAATCCTTTTACAGAGGAAATATATCACTGACATGTTATGTGAACAAGGATTATTAGAAGCCAGACCAGCAGATACTCCTAATGAGGTTGGTTCGTATTTAAGGATGAGAGTAGCACTTGGTTGAAAGATAAAACTATGTATAGAAGGTTAGTCGGGCAATTACTATATGCAACTATTATGAGACCAAACATTGTTTTTCCTGTTAGTGTGGTAAGCCAGTTTATGGAATCTCCACGCAAAATTCATCTTGAAGCTATAAAACTTCATCTTGAAACTGCGAATTTTACGGTATTTGAAGGGGGCTCCAAAAAACAGGCCCATTGTATACTCCACATGATCATCTCTGAGTTGAGGGATATTTAAACGCAAATTATACTGGCACTAAACTTGACAAGAAGTCTACCACTGGTTACAGTGTATTTGTTGGAGGGAATCTTGTTTAGTTACAAAATTAAAAAACAAAATTTTATGACATAGTCTAATGCTAAGGCAAAATACAAATCAATGGCTCGTATTGCTAGAAAACTCATGTGAATAAAGTCGGTGTTAAAAGAGTTAAAACTTGCTTCAGAGGACCCTATGGTACTTAATTGTGATAATCAAGTAGCCATATTTATTACAAGCAACCCTATATTCCACAAAATAAAAAAGCATATTGAGTTAATCTATACTTTGTAAGGAATACAGTGATAAACAGTAAGGTAGCTACCCCATATGCCAGCACTACTGAGCAGATTGGGCATTTAACAAAACCTCTTGGAAAGCCAGATTTCAATAAATTTTGCACCAAACTAGAATTACTGGACATATATACTGTAGCTTAGGGGGTGTTAAAAGTCAGGGGTATTTTAGTAATTACTCGTGGGGGTGGGGAGGGGGGGGGGGGGGGGTGGGGGGTGTAAATCTGTAACTTTTTAGACAAAAGGGTCCAGATTAGAGTATCTAAAGAAGTGTGGTTATTGTGTAAATTGTGTGGGTTTGGAATGGTGTTTTATATACACATCTATAAGTCCTTAAGTTAGGGGCTTTTTGGACTTTTCATAAAAACACTTAAGTGAGAAATAAAACCTGAAGGGGGTAGATTTCTTCCCCATCCAGCAGGCTGTACAATGGCCCTTTCTCCCCTATTCTTTTTCTTCTCTTTTCTCTTCCATTTTATTTTTGACACACATGGATATTCAGTTCTCTCTCGACTACATGATTCATATCTCAATAAAAAAGGGATGGCATCCTCATTTTTAAGGCCTTCACAAGAACAAGTTAATACCACCTTAAACTTTTGGTCACTTGTACAAGGAAAAAGACAATTTGGACTTTTAGAATAGCTATGGTCGTTTGGCCCAACTTTAAACTCCCTCGCACCCCCTAACATTTAGTAAAGCGCAACCCCCCCCTCCCGCAACCTATTACTCTCAAGTTGAATTTTGATGGCTCCTCTCTCGGCAATCCTGGACTGGCTGGTTTTGGTGGCATCATTCGGGACTCCTCTAGCAATCAGATTATCTCCTATGCTGGCCCCCTAGGAATTACTGACTCGACAACCGCTGAGCTTGTTAGTCTTCTCCACGGCCTCCGTATTTTCCAAGACCACTGTTGCAGCCCTCTCTAGGTTGAAGGGGATTCCAGAGTTGTGATAGGTTAGTGTGATCATGCCTCCCCCCTAACATCATTGGTAGATAATTTTGAGATGATGGAAATCGCCTCTCTTTTTAATTGTACTTGGTCTCATATTCCTAGATCTGCTAATTTTGTAGTTTTCGCTAAGCAGGGAGTTTTCCTCCGAATCTCTTGTTGTTATAGGATCGCTCTCTTGAGCTTTTGTAGCCTTCGGGCTTAGTCTTCATTTTAATAAAATCATCCTTTCTCAAAAAACAAAAAAAATAACAGCTATTTGGTTGACTTTGCATGATTTTTTATTATATCAGGTAATATCAACTTTAGCAGTTTCCTGAGTCTGAGAGACACAAATCAATATACAACTTGCATTTGCCTGAACAAATCATTTTTTCTTTTTCGAACAAATAAAATTTACTAGAGAACAAACAATGATTTGAGAATAGAGTGGACTGGAGTTGGAAGTCAGCGCAGATGTTGGATCACTTCACATTTGAGCAAGTCCACTCATGATGTTTTCTTGGAAACAGAAAAAACTGATAACCAAAGTGTGAAGCACAACTACAAAGTCAAAAAACACCCAAATTACTGGTTGGCCGAGTCGTCGATCGGGGCGGGATTGACCTTTCTAGTGCATACTCCGCTGTACCAACTCCGCCTCGCTCCAGTCCACAAATAAAGAAGAAAGAATAAGGTAAAAAATGATACAGGAAGATGATCTTTAGATACAATTAGTTCATCAGCAAACCCTAAAACATTACTTTCTAGAAAATGCACGAGATGTCACAAAGCGTATAAACCAAAAGACAGCACGGAGTAACCGAACACTAATAACACAAAAAAATGGTATAGTGAGAGGAAAGAAGAGAGACAACTGACCTTGTTGAAGAAGATCTGGCCACTAGACAAAGTAATGTATAGAAGGATATAAGCATACGTGAGACCCTGTTCCTTCAATCTCACCATTCTATTCGTTACAGCAGAGGGGAATATTGATAGAGCTTAAAGGAAGCGAAAACGTGTGAATTTGATGATGGAGAACAAGGAGCAGGAAACGGAGACGAGGAGGAATCGTAGTCACTGCTTGCTTCAGAATCAGATCTGCTTTTGTTGGTGCAGTCCTTCCGAGTCTCGGACAAAGATCATACAGAAAACCATTTGTAGCCCGATATATCGTCGCTTTTTGGCCCGTGTAGAATATCGGGATTCGGGAGCTCACTGTCGTTTTAACATGCCTCGCAAACTCTCGCAGCTTGGTGTTACGGATTCCGTATCTATACGTGTGACGTGGCCGGCTACAAATCGCCACGTCAGTATCTGATCATGACAAAGAGGATCGAAAGTCACTAATAGCAGCGCTTTGCTACTTCCCGGATTGACTCGCGATTTGGACGAGTCCACTCGTATTTTATGGGAGCTGGGTCAGTTGTGGTAGTGAAATCACCACAAATTAAGGTTTTTTCATTGTTTCTTCCTACACCAACATTTCTTCCCACCTCTTTTATGTCTATGTTGAATTTTAATCATTTTCGATATCATATTTATTATGTAATTATATTTTTTATTTTTAATGGAATATGCTGAATTAAGTGGTTTAATTTTGTTACGCCTATTAAAGAATATGGGTCATAAATATGGGCCAATTGAGTAGATACCATAAAGAATTATGAGAACCCTATATAAGGAGACATATTATGGTTATGGTCCTGAATATACTAAATCACACAGAGTTTTCCTTCTCCCCATTCGGAAGAGAAAACGAAGGTCCCATTGAGGAATAAAGAGATTTAATCGAGGAAGACTACAATACCAATCATCCGTTTATATCGTTTGTCATAGTGATTCCGCAACAGAAAGATGAAACTTCGGAATGGATCCATGTATTTATCCACAATCCTAATTTTCTGGCATGTTGTAAATCCTGGATTAGGATTTACTTCTGTTTTCCAACACCTCCCTCCTTCGATAACTTTCCCTCTTTTCTCCACTTCCATAACACTTTTATCAATGCTTTATAGTCGTTTCTATGTCAAAACTTATCACCCGATGTTTTAAGTTAACCCCAGCAACCAAGTTCACCTTCTTCCTCCTCTATTGTTACCTACCTTCCTCTTCCCCTCCTCATCGATTTCTAGGCTCTATCCCCTAGCAGATAATTTTTTTTCTTCCATCAAGTGTCAAAGAATTAGAGTTTAATAATAAATGTAATTAAATGATATTAAAAGTTGATTTCTTAATTTTAACTTAGATAACTACAAGGATTAATTTAGATTGTGTAAAATACTATGGTAGTAATATAATTTTTTTTTGGAGTAAAGGTCATTTAATATATAATAAATTGATTAATATATGATAAACATATTATATATTCATATATTGTGTATGATTATTATATTTTATCAATTATAAATATATAATTAATAATTTTCAATTAATTAACAATATAATACAATTTTAATTAGTTTATATAAAAGTGTGTATCATTTACTAATTTATGATCGATATAATTATAACAAAATTTAATGTAAAATTACAGATGAAAGTCTTATTTAAGGGGAGTTACAGGGTATAAACCTGTTATAATTCAGGTAAAAAATTGTTCCAAACAATTATTAATTAAAGTTCCAAACATCATCTCCCCCATCATTTTGTCTTTCTCAGTTTCTCAATCTTGGAGGGCCGTGGGAAATGACGCCACCTTTCCCTGTGAAACTGGGAAGTTTCAAAAAGTACTTCTGCATCTGCACGACGTTGAAAATATTCATCAACGTCAACCTGCAGGATTTTGAGCCCCGAGGCTTAATCAAACTCAATATCCTGCGAGCTCTGGTACATGATGAATCTAAATTTTCAATGCTTGACCCATTTAATCATTCCCAGTATAGTAGTCAAGGTTCATGAAGATAAGGGTTCCTCGCCACCCTATGTTTATTTTTTATTTTTGATTTTCGGTTGAGTTCTAGTTTTCTTAGTAGAAAACCAAGTTTGGATTTTTGAAGACTATAAAAAATTGAAAAAAGAGAGAAAAGCGCAGAGCATTTATCATGATAACAGAACTATGAAGACTGCCAGACACATGCACCCATTCGTATCCACTTGAATTTCTTAAAGAATTTCCTCTGGGTTTTAGATAATCGGAGGGAGGCTCGATATCTGTGGACAAAGAGACAACTCGTTTCCTCCGACTGGATGCTGCTGCTCTCCCACACCTCGAAAAACTGATCCATACCATTTGTAACTCTTACTCATAACTGCCCATTTATCCTTACGTGCTCTCTCTCTCTCTCTCTTCTCTCATGCTACCCGTTTCGTTTCCACATCGTTCTGTTCTGTTTTAACCTCGCCAATCATATTATTATCTGCGCCTCCCCCTCGGCTTCATTTCGTCCACTTTTCTCTCTCAGAGGACCTGGCCTCCGCCCTCTGAGGTTTGCTTTCTTCGTTTTTTCGCTTCAAATTTCAATCTGGGAATGCTGTAATTTGCGTCGTTTCTATTTTTTGTAATACGGGTCAGATGTTCTACGATTTCCTACTTTTTGTCTGTTTTCTGCTTCTTATTCGTGTCGGGAGACGGAGATGCTACCGTTTTCTTAATGGGTTTAATAAAAAAAATGAACTTTACTGTAGCTAGTAAGCTTGACCAGATTGTGTTTCTGAAATGGAGTTTCTGTGAATCGAGACGGCTCTGCTTTTTAACCTTCTCGGATGCTTGACGATACGCTTCTTTATATGCTCTAGTTCAGATTGTTTGAACTAGAATGAGCATGAATATGTTTTCTTCCAACATGCAGTGGCGCTTCCGGACGTTTTTAAGATAGTAATATCTGATTAAATTCTCTGTTTTTCTAAGTTGATTGCCTCACGATATGTACGAATTTCAATGGTTAGAGCAAATTTTAATCTTTCGAGTGGTCGATTCTATATGGGCTGTCATTTGCGTATTCAAGGAACTGGAAACCTCATAAGGATAAGACGTTTATCGCATCTAACACTGGTTATGAGAACATCATCAGAGATTGAGTAGAATTTCATGCTTTTGCGTGACTAAATATTAAATTCAAGCACGGTTTATATATCATTTTACATCTTCATACTACGGAATCAGTCAATGCTCCATCTACCATCGATTGTTTCTTGATGTATGAAGTGGATGTGTCAAATATAATCGCAATTTTAAAAGTTGATTTGTTTTAACTTGCTTCATTTTGTTGTGTTTACTACAAGGGGTTGATCTGTGAGTGAACATCTTGCAGCAGCTAAAACATTAGCATTTTGGCTTGTCAATTTGTGAGAGCTGTAGATTCTGGTTCCACTTCAACTTTTGGCTCAAGCATGCATTTTTTGTTCAGTTCTTTTATCTAGTTTTTCTGGTGGATTTTGATTCAAAATTGCATGGTTGGTATTTGAGTCCCAGGTTAGGCTTAAATTTCTTATGTTTGTTCTCCTTGTATTAGCTAATGCTGTTTGTTTTTTCAAATCATATGGCTTTTCAAAGAAAGTTATTGGCTTGGATCTGTCTAATGGTCTGGTTTCTGGACATTTTTTTCTCTGTCATATTTGTCCCTGCCTCTCTCTCTCTCTCTCCCCCTCTCCTTCCATCCAATAAATTATTGTCCAAGATCGTACCTCTTTTTTCTTGGCATTAGCAGTTTTGAGTCAGAATAGGCATCTAAACTGTATGGCCAAATGTCACAGCCTTATCTTGTGTTCTGCTTTTTTTTTTTGTTCTTTTTGGTTTGCTTTGCTGACTTCTAATTTGGTGCTCTCTTTAATGTACTTCTTTCATTGGAATTTGTTGTGAAATTCTACATTTCATTTTTGGATGAATAATGATAAATGCCTATTTCTTTCTGTTTCTATGGGTTGGAGAAGAATCTAATTTTGTTTATCTGAAAATGAAGGTTTAAAAAGTAAGTTGTGAAGATGGAGATCACTAATGTTTCCGAGTATGAGGCAATTGCCAAGGAGAAACTCCCGAAGATGGTATATGATTACTATGCATCAGGTGCAGAGGATCAGTGGACGCTTAAGGAGAACATAAATGCATTTTCAAGGATTCTGTGAGTTTTCTTTCTAATATATTCTCCCTTTTTTTCTTTTCTAGCATTTACAATAAACAACTGTAATGGCCTTGCCTTGTCCTGTCCTAGAATCGAACTAGATGAGCTATCTTGACCCTTTTCTTTTCTTAGCAAAGCTGGTTGTTCAGTTTCCAGTTGAAACAGTAGAGAGTTTGTGTCATTGGTACTTTGGATTTTATATAAAGGTTTAGCTACTTAAAATGTCATGTCTGCACTAGTCAGCCTTTTAGAAGTAGGGAAAGCCATATGTATATTATGAATTTTCTCATTTTTTAATCAGGCACCCTGTTTCTGTTGGTTCTGTTTTTTTGCACTTCATCTAACATCCTTTCCAAATACTGTACATAGGTTTCGCCCTCGTATACTGATAGATGTTACCAAAATTGACATGACAACTACTGTTTTGGGGTACAAGATATCAATGCCAATAATGATTGCTCCAACAGCAAAGCAAAAGATGGCCCATCCAGAAGGTACATGATTTGCTTGAACAAGTCCTTGGAATGCTTCCTCAACATATATAAAGTCAAGAAGTCCCTCCTGGAATTTTGTCAAGGATACTTTGTAATTCTGTTGTTTTGTATTGTTGAGTAATTACGGATAATCAGCAGGTTTATTAGCTGGGTACTGTTTTTCACTTTTTTTTTATCTTTTAATACAATTCTCACTATTTTTTTTTTAAAGAAGCATTAGATGTTTTTTTGTGAAATATTTTGAGGCACTTCAGAACTTGAACATTTATTTTTGTTGAGATAGGTATGGAATATTCTCAAACTTTTGTTGAGCTTTTTAATAGAAAGAAACACAAACTAGTTCGGACCAATCTAGATTGCATGTTTTAACTTCTAGTTTGATTCTGTTCCACAGGAGAGTATGCAACAGCTAGAGCAGCATCAGCAGCTGGGACTATCATGGTTTGACACCTTATCTCTAGTGATTTGTTTGGCCTGTCATTATTTACCGTGTACACCATCTAAAGCACGATGGCACTTCAGCTGAAACTTATTTCTAAAACACGGTTTTGGCTGACTTTCATGATCTTAAGTGTCTTTATGAATTGATGTCATCTTAAATGCCCTGTTTAAACTTGATAAAATGCAATTCTCAATTTTGTCCCTTCAGGTTTATTTATGGCAGTCTAGATGTGACATTGGTCTGGACAGCATTTCTTTTCAGCTTATGTTATGCATACTATTATTATACCCCTATCCCAGTTAGTGTTGTATAGGATATCTTGGACTGAACTACTCTGTGAAAGAAGCACCACCTTAAAGTCTACTATTATTTTGTATGTCCTAACTGATATCTATGTCAATGTTTGGTGGCATTATATTCAGTGCTCATTGAGCTACTGTTCTAATCCCTTTCATTGATTTATTTGTTCTATTCTGAACATTTCTGGGTGGTTCCAACCGTTCATCTGTAGTAATTCATGACTGGATGTTACTTGGTATGGTGCACAATTGCTACAGACTTTGTCTTCATGGGCTACCTCCAGTGTCGAAGAAGTTGCATCCACAGGACCTGGTATTCGCTTCTTCCAGCTCTATGTAAGTATTTTGTCATATCACAAGATTTGCCTCTTGTAAGGCACATTCCAACCTATGGATGTTTCAATGTTTTATTTGTGGAACGCAAATTGATGCCAACTCCCCTCGGTTTCTTTTGAAATGCTGAAGGTTTACAAGGACAGAAATGTGGTTGCGCAACTTGTTAGAAGGGCTGAGCGGGCTGGCTTCAAAGCAATTGCCCTCACAGTTGATACTCCAAGACTTGGGCGAAGGGAAGCTGACATTAAGAACAGGTCTCTTTCTTATTTCTTTCTTTAATATTGCTATTACCAGCAAATATGCATGACATTGGCTGATTTATACACATGATGTCATCTTCTCATTTTCTAGCTGAAAATTTTCCTTTGACAAAATTTTATTCTATTTTTCCTCTTTTTTTTTTTTCTTTTCTTTTCGGTGGTAATGGTTGTTCTTGGGTCAGGACCTTTATTTTAAGATTGTTAACTGAACTCTTTGTTTGTAAATTAATTTAATTGCCTAATCTTGATCATGAGATGGGCTCTTATAAAGTACACCAAATACTCCAAAAATATTTCCATAACTTCATGACAACTTTCTGTACCGATTATCGTTATTCAAGTGTTCTCCAAACATGCTGCCTATGAATTACAGCAGATTTAGTCACTTGTTCTATATCCCAGTATGGGAAGTGTATCCTAATGGATGAAATTTCAGGTTTACTTTGCCTCCATACTTGACACTGAAAAACTTTGAGGGCCTGAACCTTGGCACGATGGATCAGGTGAGTTGAAAGTAGCCCACAGTGAATACAATCCATTACCCTGCTTTCCATGTCTCACTGTATCTATTTCTTGGTGATTCAGACTAACGACTCTGGACTAGCCTCCTATGTTGCTGATCAAATTGACCGTTCTTTGAGCTGGAAGGTATGTGAAATGGAGAGAAGATCCAAATCTTTGTAATTGGCTGTATGTCTTCTGCTTAAGAAATGAAGCTTCTGAGATTGCATTTTTTATGATTTTGTTGATTCACCTTTTGGGATTCGTATTAGATGATTACATAGAGCAACTTAAACTAATGAAGAAGGAACAAAAATCGGAATAGGTAGAAACACCTGATGCAGCACAGCATAATGCACATTCAGTTGCAGTGTTACTGAGACTAACTTTTATTATGCACAAGGAAATATTGACAAGAACATTTTATTTGAGCTCCAAATTCATGTTATTCTTATAGAGATGATAGATATCTTAGTTTGCTTTGGACAGGATGTGAAATGGTTGCAGACAATCACATCAATGCCAATTCTGGTGAAGGGTGTCATGACAGCAGAGGATAGTATGTACTCTGGATATCAGATATATTTGTTCCGATTTGATCTGCTTGTAGACAACTTCCATTACCAACACATTCTTTTGTGATTTGCAGCAAGACTTGCTATTCAAGCAGGAGCTGCTGGTATCATTGTGTCTAACCATGGTGCTCGGCAACTTGATTATGTACAAGCAACTATTAGTAGTTTGGAAGAGGTAAAGTTTGCAAGTGTGACTAAAATTATGGAAGTAGACTTGATTCTGTAGTTTTACATACATTTTTCATAAAGGTTATATCATGTACAGTTGTTTTCTTTATCAGTAATTGAGTTTGCATAAGGAATTAATCGAGGTAAGATATTTAGATATGAATTCATAATAAACACAAAGTGCAGGTTGTTAAGGCTGCACAAGGCCGTGTCCCCGTGTTCCTTGATGGTGGAGTTCGTCGTGGAACAGATGTCTTCAAGGCTTTGGCACTTGGAGCCTCTGGCGTGTTTGTAAGTGGAGCTTGAATTTTCTGTTTCTCCTTGGTCCTGTACCCCCATTGGACTGTACAATTACAGTTATCTTCTTGAGAGCCATACAACCAGTTATCATTTTGCTTTTATTCTTATTATTGGACAGATTGGAAGGCCGGTAGTGTTCTCATTGGCAGCAGAAGGTGAGGCTGGTGTAAGAAAAGTTCTTCAAATGCTTCGTGAAGAGTTTGAGCTGACAATGGCATTAAGTGGATGTACCTCTCTCAAAGGAATCACCCGCAATCACATTATCACAGATTGGGATGAGCCTCGCCCCACTTCCAGGTTATAAAATGCTTTTAGCATTGAAGAACATGGAACACTTTCTCAGCATGAGAAAAGTGTACTATTTTCTGATTCTCTAATAAGCTTGTTTTTCACTTGAGAGAACTCATTATAGGATTCCAATACACTATGAATGCTCTTAAAAACTTTTTTATTGGTATTTCTTATCTGGAACCCAAATGCCCACCCCACCCCTCCCCTGTATATTCTTCTTCAGCTCATATGCAGAATGTATTTAATCTCAAATGAATTCCAGAGCCATTACTCTTGTGAAACCAGTATCTCGCAACACTTGAGTATCTGCTATGGGTGAAGATAAGGAAGAAGAGAAAAACCTGGTAAGAAGTACTGATGTAGTTTCATGAGGTAGGTTTGAGTTGAAACACCCATCTAGTCCAGCAGTAGAAAGTATGTAAGCTTCCTGCTTATTTTGAAGAAGATATATTTGAAGCCTGGAGGTGCAATGACTGGAGTGAGTAAAATCTACTTCTGGTGACCATCAGGAAACTTGTAGGTCTGAGATGCGTCTCAGTTTGTGTTTCCTGTTTTTCCTAAGACATGAGTCAGAGATGTGTCTCAGAGAAAGTCACACCGTCCCACCCAAAGTGTTGAACGCACGTGTTGAACATGCCTATTCTTACATAATATATTAAAAATTTTAAAATTAATCAAACGCGAAAATTATGCCTTAAAACCTATCTAAACAAATAAATCGTGTCATTATTTTTATTTTAAAATACTAAAGTCCTAAAACGATACACGATACCGACACACACCGTTCCAATTTCAAGGCGTTTAATCGATAAGGTGACGGTCTTGTTCAACAATGTCGGCACAAGCAGCTCTACATCGCTATCTAGTTCCTGAGAAATTGCAGAGGAAGACGCTGCGTGGGGGTGATAATAATAAAAATATTTGAAGAAACAGATCTTCCAATGATCATCTTGTCGTTCTAAGTCTGCTGCGACCGCGGCTATTGGGTGTACGGACACGAAGTGGACTGGATTCGACTTTTCCTCTTCTGGAGGAACCTCTGCAGAGACCTCTTCATCGACAGCCCCGTCGGCTGGGCTTGAGTGTTTTGTGTTGTACATGGCGAGGATGGCGAGGATGAATGGGCTCGAAGTCGTTCTTCCGTTTCTCGTTTTGCCATGCACAGTATCGCTCTCGCCTGAACAAAGATTCAAATGAAATCACGATGATCTCTCCGACGGCGCAAATAGTGAAGCTAGAAACTAAACTACGATCTCAGTTTCGTTAAGAGTGCTTGCGAAACAGGTCCGGCCGTCAAGAAATGAAGCTTTCGATATCCGGTAACACGAAAGAAGGAAACGAACCTGAATCTCCGTCACGTCACAGACACAAACCCGTCCGTTGTAAAATATCGTTATCTGTTGCGAGCTCTCCATCGGTGTAATCTCGCTTCTTCAATGCCAGATAATGAAAGAGAAAATCAGTCGAGAAACATGGAAAAAAAGACGTAAGAGAAAAATCAGAAGAGGAAGAAGAAAGGCAAAAGTATGAACTATGAACACGTACGTACCTCGATATGCGGAGTTCCTGAGAGGGGGAAGAAGCATCCGAGGAGGAGGCGGGATCACTGCTGGCGGAACCAGTGGGGAGCAGGCAGAGATCCAAGTTAAAGAATCTCCCCATGTCGTTCGGGGCGTAGAACACAACCCACCTCTTAATGGCAGTCTTGCGGCATTAGCAGGAGCAGAGAAGTAGTCCATCCATGGCGTCCGAACAGAGCAAAGATCGACGCAGTCCAGAGAGTGAGGATGAATGAGCTCTGGAGCGGTTCGAGAAAGAGGAATAAATAGCTGGCCGGAGGCTTGATTGAAACGTGACATCCGTTACAGTTTTGCATGTGAAGCATGCGTGATTTCGTTTCACATGTTCACGTAATCACGTGTCGAAATTCCACTTTCCGTTTTTAGTAGGCTTTCTTCTGCGAGGTTAGTTAAGGTGGAGTCTGTGGGCTCTCTCCCCCAGCTGTATTTCACTCGCTTTGATTTGGTGGGCCCCCACTTTCTTATGCCGTCCACTCCTCCCCAACTTCTGCTTTCCTTCAACCGACTTAACTTCCCCCACCTTAGCCTATTTCGAGAGTGCAACCAAGGCTAATTTTTTTTAAATATATATTTAAAAATATTTAAATATTTAATTAACTAATAATTAGGCCTTAAACCCTAAACCCTAGAATAAAAAACCTGTTGTGGCATATACACACACACACAAAAAAAATCGTATTATCTTTTTTTAATAAAATTTTAATATATTCGTAAGTAATAAAATAATTAATCAGATAAAATTACTAAATATAATTAATCAAAATACATTGATCGATCAATTTTTCATATTTGGTCCATTTTTATAGCTAAAAAATAATATAATATAATATAAATAAAATAAAATAAAAAATAAAAGCTAATAATGAAAATGTTTCAATTAAAATGGATATACAACCGAGTTGCAATGCGCCGGCTCCGAGTCTCATAAATAGTCAGAGACGCGGAGGGGGCAAAGGCACATGGTGAAGGGCCATGCACGTGGCCCTTTGATTTGTCACGGAGGTAAGCACACATTTGGGTTTGCCTTAATGAACCTCCCACTTATGCCCAACTCCCTTCTTCTATTAACTAACTTGTTCCTTTATAAATGGATATGGAATAAAAACCCTTGTTCGAATTACAATTTACTTGTTTATTAGAAAATAATAAATATCGATAAAGGTTATTTTATATCTAGTTACCCGATAGCTCTGCCTCGATACAGAGAAGTGTTTTTTTTTTTTTTTTTTTTGCATTTTAAAGTCGGTTACGCCATCTCTCGACGTATAAATAACTCTTACCCATTTCAAATCTTAACGAAAACTAGAGACAAGAAAGGGTGGATTGAAGTAACCTACCTTTGCCTAGTAGAAATGGTTGCCCTACTATGTTCTTAGTAGAGGGGGGAAGTCCCCTCCCTTTTTTGTCTATCCTTTAGTCTCCTCTATGAGCTTCTTCCTCCTCCTCTATCTCTCTGCTACTATTGTCGAAAGAGTTAATTGATAGAGAAGGGGAGTTTTTCCCTCTCCTTTCTGTCTCCTCTACTCCGGTATAAGTGTGAACGGTATGCCAATGTAACAAAAGCCTGCAGACCAAGTTTGTACTAGAATTGAAGGAAAATGACCAAATCTCCGATTGCCAGAAATATCCATTTTTTGTTTTCACTTTTATGTATAAATACTTAATGTAATCTTAGTTATAATCATGGTAACTAAAGAGATTGCTATCGAAATAGTCAATTGATAGAGAAGGGGAGTCTCCTCTACTTCGATATAAGTGTGAACGGTATACCAACGTAACAGAAGCCTGCAGACCAAGTTTTTATCGGAATCGAAGGAAAATGACCAAATCTCCGAGTACCAGAAATATCCATTTTTTGTTTTCACTTTTATGTATAAATATTTAATATAATCTTAGTTATAATCGTGGTAAGTAAAGAGATTGTTAATGAAATCTCACAAGTAGGACATTATTTTGAAGTCCACCTTTTACTTTCCGACAATTTATGAACCAAGTTACTTTGAATCTTTTAAGCTAGAATTATTAATCTAATTCTTCTCATGCATAGATTTGCCTTGGGCTCGATTGTTGTTGTTGTTGTTGTTGTTATTAATTAAGTATATGATCATGAATGATGGGATACTTTTAATATTTTTCATACTTAGTTAAAATTAAGTAACATGAGGAGAATTATTCGCCTTTGGCTGTTCGATTACGGAGAGTAGTGGGGTTGGTACTGGCTTCCATCCCATCCTTACGCGCAACCTTCCTCTTCCTCTTCGTCAAGTCTCGTTCTTTCTCCATTTTTAGCACAGAAAAGCTAAGACGACTCTAGTTACGACGGAAAAGAAATGTGGGAAATGGTTTCATTCTATAAATTGCAAGTTCGCAAGCTTTCGTTTTCTGTCGTCTGTACAAGCCGACGAAAGCTTGTTCCAGTAAACTGCTGCTTGTGTCCCACCTGCAAAGTAAGAAGTAGCCCGCCCGAAAAGTCGGAACAGAATTTTCTCCTCGCAAGTAAATGCAGGAAATGGAATTTAGCAGGTAAAGGCCTGCCTCCACCCTTTGTCCAGTCACGACGCAGATGCATCTCTCCATGTGGGTATGAATCGTTGTTTCAAATGAAGCAAATCTGAACTCGTTTTGGGGGATCTGGTCTCCATTAAAACCAATGTGAAGACTACATGAAAGAAAAAAAAAAACGCAAGAAAAAGTACTAACTATAGGCCAAAGATAATTTTGATCATTTGAACCTACGAGGTACTGATCAGAAGAATTATTTGAGGTCTGAAATAAGAATGGCAATTTGGAGGGCAAGTTTTTCGATACCCAACTTTTTTCCAGGAAACAATAGCCGGAAGAGGGAGGCAAAGGCCATTTTCCATCTTCGTCAAGATAACTTGCAACAACCTCCAGTTGTTTTCACAGTACTTATTATATAATGGGGTAACAAACAGAAGACTCTCATTGATCTTGTAAATAAGATTGACGAACAAATCAAAGTTCTTTATTTTCTGCAAATCTGTTCTCCATCACTATTCGGATAGACTTTTTCATATTATCTTGTCGCTGCCCTGAAAAAGTTGGACGACTTCCTAATCTTCACCGAAAGTCAGAGAAGTCCCCATTTTGATTAATTCATCGATAACTATCCAAACCATCACCAAAGTCCTGGACGATGATATGTCTTTGTTTGTTGAAAAGCTATCAGCGTGTAAAAAAGGTATCGGTTTGTCTTTGTTTAGTTTTTTTAAATCAATGGCGACTGGAAGTGAGGGAGAAACCAAGTTGTGGAAGAAAGAGAAAAGGACTAGTTAAGTTACCATTTTCAAATTTATTTGCTTTTCACTTTCAGTTGAAGGGGATGTGAAACTGGATCAATATGAACAAGGCAAGAACACGTTTTCCTCAGATTAACTCTGTGGCTTTGTTAAAGATAAAGTGTGCGTTATTAATACATTAATTTGCACTCAATTGACCCCCTCCTCTGCCCCCTCCCCTCTCTTTTCTTGAGATGCCACCTGGACCAATACAATTCTATAGATAAAGTCTCCAGAAAAGTGATCTATAATAAGCATTGAAGACTCAGGAGACTGAAGCTTGCTAACACCAGGACCATGGAGCATCCTTCCACACACAGCAACGACCTTCTCCAGAGCATCTATTCATCTAAGGACTTGGTTGTTCATTTCCATTCTGTTCAGGAAAAAGGACATTGGAATTACTGATTCTGTATCAATACTTCCTATGCTTGGGATTGTGGTTCTTAGGGTAACCAACAAAGGCCATCCTTTTCCACCAAAGCTTAAGGGCCTTTCAAAAAGAAGTAGATTAATCACAAAACTGTTCACCCAGTTGGACACAGAATATATCACAGAAAACAAAACACCCAACATTTTAAAGCATTTCGAAACCCAGCGGGAATTTGGGTTTTGAAGCGTCCAGAAATCAAAAGTTTGACTGCCCCAGTCTAGTGGGCTTTTTATAGAACTTAAAAGTATCACACGACAGGAAACAGACCAGTTACTTTGCCACCTTTTCGTATGTAATAGACAATTCTACTCTGCCAGACTATTCAAAGGCAATGCCTATAGTAAATTTACAAGCAAAAATTTATTTATCAATATACAAGATTCAAAAACTAGCAAGATTCTAAAGCATGAAGATACAAAGCTAGTATTTGATTGTGGAGAAGGCTAGTTTCTGACTTTAGCCCACTGTTTAATTTATCTTGCACAACTCTTTCAAGAAATAACATGTCGCACATTAAAGAAATTCATTCCAATGGTTCAATGTCAGTAACTTTTAGAGCAGAGAAAACCAGCCGAAATATTTTAACCTCCCACTTTCGCACCAGTGATTGACCACAGTATCACATGCTTGATCTTAAATTGTGTTCTTTGTTGGTATTTATTTGTATTTGTAATCTTCTTGTGTAATACAATTTCTAACTAGTCTTTTTAAGGAGCTCTTTTTTTCTTTTTTTTTCTGAGAATGGTGAGATGAATTACACAAACATTTTAAAAACATAGAGCTCAGATAGAAATGACATAGAGCTGACATGGTCAAATAACAAGCCTGCCTGTATATCCTACTGCAACCTTTTGAGGCATAAACCAGAAAAACAATGTCCGACTGGGTGTCGTAGTAGTCAAATAGTTACCGGGATCAGGGTATTGAACTGAAATGAAGTAGATCCTCTCCATGTGTTTTTGCATGCATTTTCTAGTTTCAATGCATTTCCTGCAATTGTTCCACACAAAAAACCCATCCAAAATGCTTTATACAGAAATTATAGTCAGCATTTTATTGAGAGACTGAAAAGATTTTTTTTTTACACTGAGCACTTTATTAGGCGAGCTCAAAGAAGCAGACTACTAGAAAACTTGTAAAAGGCACCTTGACCTCTGCAATAATGGCAGTGTCAAGAAATTGTATTATTTCTTTCTAAAATATCTACATTTGAACAGGTGTTGCATCGAACCATCTCCTTATATGACATTCAGGAAAACCATGGTATGCTCTAGGTGTGTACTTGAATATTTAAAAAATTTCCTGTTAGTCACAGACAAGATAGAGAAGAAGACATTGTCCTTTGATATGAAAGGAAAGCCACCTAGAAATTTGAATGTCTACAAAAAACAGGTAAAAAAATGAGTTGGTACAATTGGAGATGAGGGTGTGAGTTTACCAGGAGAATGCACTTCCTCTTTTCTGTTAGAAACAAATATGTAATCATATTTACTTTCTTTTGGTTTTTCTTTCTTTAAGTTAGAAACCCTCTTTTAACCAACTATGTTCAAAGGTATATCAGTGTTAGAAGTTAGGGGCATTTTAGTATTTCACGTGTAGGTAGTACTGTAATATTGTAGTCAAAGGGGTCCAGATTAGTGGTATGAAGTTGGTGTGGTTTAACTAGTAATTCTGGATGTCTTAAAGCCTTTTCACTCACTGATGTATAAGTCCTCTTATAAGGGGCATTTTTGTGTAGCAGTAAAAGAGCTTAAGTGAGAATAATAAAAGAAGATGGGTTTGACTTTTCTCCCATCGAGTAGGCTGTTCAAAGCAGCCCTATTCTCTCCTTTCTCCTGCTTCTTTCCTCTCTCTTCTCTTCAATTTCTCTTCTATCTTTCTATTTTACATGGTATCAGAGTGATTTAATCCATAAATTGAAGCTTAAGGTAGAGTTTCCTCTCTTAATGAAATCTGTAATTTCCCTCCAAGATTGGATTTCTCAATTGCTTCTACTGATTGAACTTAAAGGATAGTTCTTTATCCTCTTTTATGCTTTAACCTATGGGTTAATGGCTTGTGCTACTGTTTAAAGCAGTTATTGTGTCCTTGTAATCCTGTGAGGATCGAATGAAGTCCTGAAGAATAATCTAGTGCCTGCGTCATCCAGTCTGGGACATAGGTTTTGTCAGTGCAGACTTGATTGGGCTTATATTCGGTGTTGTTTCTTGCACAATTACTGCAATTGCTATTACTAGGGGGTTATCGAGTATCAAAGTTGGTCTTCTATAAATCTGAATTTTGTGAAATGTGGGGCCTACATGTGTCTAGGCACACTATTTTTGAATCTGAAAGGTGTTTTTCATAAGGTGTTTTGTGAAGTTTTCTGGCTGATTGTTATTGTTAAGGAATAGTCCCACATAAATTAGTGAGTACAAAGATCTTGAGTTTATTAGTTGGTAAAGAGGTTTCCTAAGTTGGCAAGTCATTTTGGGATGGGCCTTAGACCCAACTTAACATGGTATCAGAGCGGGTTCTCATATGTGGGCCTGCACCTAAACTATCTACTTGTAGAGCCACAAAAGAGGACCTACACCTAAATTATCCACTTGTAGAGCCACAAAAAAAAGGGTCTACATGTGAGGGGGAGTGTTAAGGAATAATCCCACATAGATTAGTGTGTACAAAGATCTTGAGTTCATTAGTTGGTAAAGAGGTTTCCTAAGTTGGCTAGTCATTTTGGGATGGGCCTTGGACCCAACTTAACAGTTATTTCTGCTTTACTGGCTATTAGTTGATAATTATTATGGCAGACACTAGAGAGGTTATTACTTCCGTTAAGACTACTGAGTCTACAAAAAATAAAGACGACATTCAAATTACTTCTGCTAAGTTAAATGGATTAAATTATCTGAATTGGTCTCAAGCAGTTAAGAAGTTTTTTATTGCAAAGAGATTACACCATCCTGACCATATAACTGAAAATTGGGAAAGAGGATCATCTAGTTCAAAGTTGGATGTTGAATTCTATGCAGCCCAATGTCAGAATCAAATAATCAGTTGTGACACTGCTAAAGACGTGCTCAAGTCTATTTTCTATTAAAAAAACGATTTGTCTCGTGTCTATGAATTGTATGTGAAGTTATTTAGTATGAGCAGGGGATAAAATGACTGTGATAGGGTATCTCACAGAAAAGCATGGGGAGCTGCAGGAGATACTAGTGTTTCATCCCTTACCACAGACCCTGTAAAAAAATGAGAGAAAGGACAGATTCAAGTGGCAAGATTTTTGGATGGCTTAGGACTTGAGTATGAGGCCCTACAAACACTGTTGTTAGTAGATGACAATGTCCCTACACTAGAGAAAGATTATAACAGAGTAATTAGAGTTGAAAGTGCAGTTGTATCTAAAGCTAGTAGGGTCACTAAGACTTCAGATTTTGCAGAGCTTAACTTGTCCTCTACTCCCACTCAATCTGAGACATCTAGAAGGAGAGGGGGGTGATAGAAGAGTTTGAGGCCATGGTCTTAGAACAAAAAGTGTATACATTGTGGTCAGTCCAAGCATAATTCTGAAAAGTGTTGGAACAAGTTTGGTCCAACATGGGCCAATTCACTGTATCTAATGTCACTGGAAGATAACAAGGATTATCAATAGCTCTCAAGATGAAATTCAATAACTTTTTCATTGATTGAGCCAACACATATCTACTCCTACCTTTATTCCTTTTGTAGCCAACAATTCGTCCTCAGCTATAGCTACACCAGGTACATCTGTATTACATGTGTCTTTCAGTCCTTATGGGTTATTGATTTTGGGGCATCACTACATATGTCAAGTATGTCATCCTTATTCACTATTTTATCTCCTTCCTCATCTTGTAAGTCTGTGCAAATAGCAAATGAGTCTCCTTCAACTATCACAAGTGAAGGGGTCTTCTTCATCTGTTACAGGTGAAAGATTGTTCACCCGACATACAATTTTTTTGTTGTATTTTTTGTCTCATATATTCCTAAATTTCCAGTCAGTTTACTATCAATAAGCCAACTAACTATATCGTTAAATTGTTTTATTACATTTTTTCCTTCTCATTGTATATTTCAAGGTTTGAAAACTAAAAGGATGATTATTTTCGGACATGAGAAAAGAGACCTATACCACTTGGACGCCGCTCGAGACAATCAACAGATAGCACTTAGGGCTTCTAATATGACACTTCACTTAAGGCATCTACAGCTGGGACATCCATTTACTTTGAAGCTGCATCAGATTTATTACAGTTCCTACATTACCTTCAGATTTAGCTTTCAATATCGATTGTGGTAGACTGGGTAGTACCGCAGGAGTTCTTTTCCACCGAGTATCAGCCATAGTCAGTCTGATTGAATTAGTACATTCAGATGTCTGGTGTCCTTGTAGGACTTCTGACTTGTTTGGTTCACTTGAGTGTATCTCCTTCGGGATAAGTAAAAAAATTTCGATGTATTTGTCAAAATTTTCAATGAAATAAAATTGCAATTTGGTGTTTCCGTTCGTACTTTTTGCTTAGATAATGGTCCTGAGTTCATGAACCATAAGTTTTATTTTTTTTGTGCTTCTCATGGATTATTCATCAGTATTCAGTATGTATAACCCACAAAAAAAAGGGTTGCAGATGTAAAAATCGCCATTTGCTGGAAGTAGCACATACTCTTCTATTCCAAATGAATGTCACAAAAATGTATAGGGAAAGATGATATTTTGATATCATGTTAATTGATTAACAAAGTGCAAGTCGGAGGAGGAGAGTGTTGGTCAATGGGTGCAAGTCTGTTTGTTGGGTGAGGGGAGAGTCAGATGATGCAGCTTTGTTAGGTTCATTGTTCTGGTGGGAAGAAGATTCTCTCTGGAAGGTAGTAAGGGGTTGCGCTTGTGGAAGTGTTGACCCGACCACTGAATTGTCAACATGACGGATAAGCTGGGGATCAATGAGGTCAAATGTAGTGTCCCTTCCCATATTGGAATTCGGGATGTGGGAAAATTGTAGAGGTGTCACGTCCTTTTCAAAGTGAAAGTTGTTTGGCCTACGGTGGTAGGAAAAGCATTTGGGTAGGGGAACAAGTTTGTCAAAATGGGGTCAGATTCAGTTGTGGTTGGCTTTTGCCAGTGGGTAGGTGGGGCGTTTAAAGTTGAAATTTTGTGTGTCCGTTGATGAGGGACAGTGGGGGATTTTTGATTGGTTGGGAAGTGAGAAACTGAGGAGGGTTGGCCACCTGGATGATTATGGTCAATGATCGATGTGCAAATCAGGGGAGATTGAGGGAGATCTGTCGTCTCATTCTTGCCAGTGATCAGAGCCTGCTCCGAACAGAATTCCAACTAAGATCTTGAGGAGAGAGAAGCCATGTCTCGCTTGGAAAGGTATGAGGAAGAGGTTTGCCATGTCAAGTTTGGTCTTCTTAGCGATGGCATCTCCCAACTTAACAAATTGTCCATAACATTTTGAGATTTGGGTGAGGACTCGCAGGTGCCACAACTCTTGTATGAGGAGGTGGTCTAGGTGGAAAGGAGGTCTTTCATAGATTTTCCTGATGTGTGTTTCTGGGGTGAGGGAGAGCTTCAGGGCTTGTAGTTTTTCTTCTTGGGTGTGGAAGTATAGGAGCCAATCCTGATTACAGAGGTATGAGTGGGTTGGGGTGTAACTAATTTAAAAGTTTTTGGCTATCCAACAAATGGTTGATGTTATGTTAGTAGTGGGCTGGTCAAAAGAGAAGATAAGAGAGAGTGAGCATTTCACTTCCCTCGTCTAGGTAGTGGGTTGCCAGGTTGATGACTAGTGGGTTAGTGTAGGGGGTAGCATGTGAGATGTTTGGAGTGGTGCTTGGTAAGGTTTCAATTGGGTTTGGCGAGTTGGTTTTAGGGAGTGGGGGTAATGGTGGAGTTGGCTGTGGGCTGATCTAGGGGGTGGCTGGTGAAGTGTGGATTGCCGAAGAATTGTGCCTCTAACCTATCTCCATCCAAAGCCAGAGTTGGAAAGCTTCGGGAGGTAGACTCTTCCCATGATTGCTCCCTCCTTGAACTATGTAACTTTACATCCGTTGGCCCCCTTTTACTTGAAAACAAAGAGGTAAAAAACAATATGATCAGTCCAAAGTTCTCTAGTTGTTCTTTCCATCTCTCAGAGAATGGGTGACAATGTCAAACTGTTGGACGAAAGTGTCACAGGCCACCAAGGGGGTGGATATAAAAGACCACTTGCTCCCCATGATAGATGAGATCTAGATTAGCTGACTCGACCTATCAGTGACTTTTGCAATGGAGTAGGAAGTGTTTCCTACCAAGAAGATGGAGGCAGACATGCCAATCTGCGTCTCCAAAGATTTTTTCCTCAGGTCAGCTCTACTTTCAACAACCTACCATCTCCTTTCATTTTCTTTCGTGTTTCCTCCTATCTTCTCCGGTTACGAAATTTGTCTATTGCACTTGACAGATCACGCCATTCTGTGTAATAGTGTTTTAGCTTGGTTCAAATCCTCGTGTAGCTCTTCCATCCTCCTTGACCTCCCTCGCCTCATTCCACGCCTCCTGCCTCGCTTCCATCAACAAGCAAGTCGAAAAAGGGTGTTTTTGTCTTGCACGTTTTGTGAGTTAAGTAAACATCATAGGAGTGTTTTTCCTTCCTATTCAGAGAAAGTTAGCTCTAGCTCTTTTTCTTTAGTTCATTCGGATGTGAGGCAACCGCTTCAAGTCTTTAACATAACTCAATCTAAATATTGTTATATTTGTGGATGATTGTACTTGTGTCATATGGATTTACTTAATGAAAGAACCATCTGAAGTGTTTCTTGTTTTTTAATTTTTTCGCAGTGGTTGAGACTCATTTCAAAGCAGGGGTGCGATTTTTTAGATTTGATAATGCTAAGGAATATCTCTCTCTACAATATCAATTTTACTATCTAAGTAAAGGTATCATTCACCAAATATGATAGTGCATACACATCAACAAAATGGTGTTATTAAAAGAAAAAAATAGTCACTTATTATAAGTGGCTAGAGCATTGTTATTGTCCATGAATATTCCTTAGTTTTATTGACCATATGAAATCCTCGTAGCATGTTACCTTATAAATTGAATTCAGTCTAGTGTCCTTGGTTGTAAAAACCATTTTCTACAATATTTCCTGATTCTAGCCCTTTTCCACTTCTACCTAAGAGTTTTCTTATGACTGTTTTGTTCATAATCTCTCCCTTGATAGAACTAAACTTGATCCTAAAGCTCTTAAATGCATATTTCTTGGCTATTCTCACATTAAAAAATTTGTGAGTTATCATCCTACTTATAGAACCTTAACATCAACAGATGTTACCTTTTTTGAGGACAAGCCTTTTTATTCTAGTATCGGTACCTTTCCTCTAGGCCTTAGGCCTTAACTCTTCTACAAGTATGTCTAGGCCTATTGTGCTATTGGACCAGCATATACCACAACCATTGGATGACGACCTACAAAAGACCTACTGGACTGGCCAGCCAATCAAATGTGTCGTTTGGCGATGATTCTGAGGATAGTCTTTCCCCTTCCTCACCCATTTTATTTGGACTACACTATGATGAATGACCCATTGCAATCTAGAAACCTACTCGTTCTTGTATTTAACAAAAACCATCTACTTCCCACCCCATTTCAAATTTTATCTCTACTCACATATTGTCTCCAAGTTGTTGCTCTTTTCTCGTAGTCTTGTCTTTTATGTCTATTCCCAAAATTCATCAAGAGGCCTACAAGATCCAGTTTGGAAGGCTGCCATGTATAACAATCACATATGGGTGTTGACCACTTTGCCACATGGTAAGAAATTCATGGCTTGTAGATAGGTTTTTACAATGAAACTAAATCTAGATGGCAACATTGCCTGTCTAAAAATAAGGTTGGTTGCAAAAGGCACACTCCATCCTATGGCATTAACTACGAAGAAATCTTTTCTTTGGTAGCTAGCTTAATTTGGTACACATCCTATCTCTTTTGTTGACAACTTCAATTGGTTTATTAATCAATTAGATGTCAAAAATGTCTTTCTTAGTGGTGATCTTCATGAGAAGATTTACAAGTCACAACCACCCAGATTTGTGGTTGAGGGGGAGCAGGTGTGTAGACTAAAAAAGTTCATCTATGGGCTCAAGCAGTCCCCACGTGTTTGATTCGAAAATTTTGGCAGAGTTATCATTGGTTTTTATTTTAAAAGATGAGAAGTGGACCATTCAGTTTTTGACAAAATACTAATCTATGTGTGATTCTCATGGCAATATGTTGGCGATTTAATTCTAATAGACAACAACAAAAAATGGTATCAACAAGTGAAGGAGAGGTTATGCAAGGATTTTGAAATCAAGGATCCTAGTTTATTAAAATACTTTCTTGGGATTGAAGTATTGCAGTCTCGGCATGACATAATTTTGTCCCCAAGGAAGTATGTGTTGGACGTACTAGAAAAAATTGGCATGCTTGGGAGTAGGCCTCTTGGCACTCCTATGGATCTGAATATTAAACTACATGCTGAATCTGGCAATGAGGTAGATGTGGAAAAATTTCAATGCTTGGTTAGTAAGCTGATCTACTTCACTGTGACAAGACTTAATATTTCTTTTATTATTGAGTGTTATTAATCAATTTAAGCACCAACCTCAGCTTTCTCATTAGCAAGCATTAGAAAGGATTTTGGGATATCCTAAGAAAAATCTGGGACAAGGCCTGTTAACATTAAAGATTTTAAAGATGTAGATTAGGCAGATTCTCCTAATGATAGGAAGTTGACTTTGGGCTATTGCACTATAGTTGGAGGCAACCTTGTTACATGAGAAAACAAAAAACAAAAAGTGGTAGTAAGATCAAGTGTAGAGATAAAATATGGTGCTATGGCTCATACAGTAAGTGAGCAACTTTGGCTGAAATAATTATTGTCCGAGCTCAGCATGCAATGGCATCAAACATGCAACTTCATGGTGACAATTAGGCTGCCATCCATGTTGCCACAAATCCAGATTTTCATTAGCAAACTAAATATATTGAGATTGATGGTCATTTTGTTCGAGAAAAATTCCATCTAAGAATCAACTAGCAAATATTTTTACAAATATAGTTGGGGCTGGTCCACTTCAAAGTTCATGTTCCAAGCTTGGTGTCTTTGATGTTTATGCACCAACCTAGGGGGGGATGTAATCATATGTACTTTCTTTTAGTTTCTCTTTGTTTAAGCTAAAAACTTTTTTTTACTCAACTATGTTAAAAGGTATATTTGTCATTATGTAAAGTTTCAGCTCATTATAAATAAAAGAAGAGGAGAGCTCACCCTAACTTTTTTAGTCTCTCCTTGCAAATTTTCTTCTCGCACTCGCTCGACTTCTCCCTCAAAACCTCTCCTAGTTTTGTCCTTCTCTTCTTCTTCCCTCTCCTCCACTTTCTCTCCACTAAACTGAGATTCACATGAGCTAAATGCCTAGAATCTAACATCTTCAATTCTAAATTAGAGCAAATAATTTTTTGAATCCATTAAGGAGGCACAAACTACGGGGGTAAAGGAATATAAAAAGGCACAAATACCAAGACAAAAGCTCAAGGAATAAGACCAACACAAAAAAGAAATATGAGAACAACAAACCAAATACAATAAAGCAAATGATTTTCTCTAAGGCCCAGCTCAACCTTAAATTTATAATTGATCCCTCACGCATTCACTGCACATTGCATAGATATACACTACCAAAATAAAAAATAAAACATTCTAGAAAGAATATTTCATCATCGAATTGACTTAACTTTGTAGGCGCTGACGCTACTTGTTTTACTCTCTTATTGGGCAATAACAAACTTCATAGTGTCAGAAACTAAGTGCATATAGGATCTTCCACAGTTTTCTATTCCACATCTTGGCTCCATACACATTGCTGTCTGCCTAGTAAACCTAATACTCCAAGAATAGGACAGAAATGATGTGGCAATATCATATATTAGCATCTTTGTCCAGATAAGCTCCTCCATATCATCAATATCAGTAATGTGGCATCTCTATTTTCTCTGGAACATAATATTTCAGAATATGTCGCACTTAACCACATAAACATGCTACAATAGTTATCCATTTTGCTCCTAGTATGTTAACTTTGATGCTTTCTACCAGACCAACCACTATGATTTAAGGTTTATAGTTCTAAGAATAGTGTCTTAGTTTTCTTTTTAATTTCTACAACAACCAACGAGCTGTTTATACAAACAGTTCCGACTAATTATTCCATGTCAAACAAATGGTACAAGGCCTATGAATCATGAAGAATTCTATATTTCATTTACTTGATTTAAAGTACCAATTTACTTAGTCAGAATTTCAGGATGAAACTAAAGTAGAAAACCAGAAATAAGCAACACAAGTTTCATAAATAGAACGCATCATCCCAAGACAAAGGTATACAGCTCTGAATGGAACATTTCCACATATTTTCAGATCTATTCAAACATATAAATGAATAATATATGAAATAAGTAGCTGGGTCAATTAAAGGATAATACCGTGATGGGACAGACATGTAAACTCTTTCGTACGACATCACAATCCAGGTCAAAAGGAAAAAAGATACTTTCACGCCAAGGCATGTTTATCACCTAAAAACAAAATAACCATAGCCATCAAGTTGATATTAAAATCATGGGATTGATCATATTAAAATAAACAGTGACACTTCATCAACAAATTGACGATTTCCAAACGTACGCGGGAAAAGGAACAAGGAAAACACCAGAGAAGTAGACAGCCTGAGTTCCTATTTTCCTCTTTTTTCTTGTTTTTTTCTGAAAAAAAACACTTTAACAGTGAAGAACAAAGTACATCAGTAGGTGTTTCTAGATATAAACGCACCATCATTCTATCAATCTCCACCATATTTAGCAAACTTCACCTATCAACTACCAGAAGAACTTGCAAAGTCATAAGCATACCAAAGGAATAACAGAATTTCACCTATTAACTATCAAATTTTCTGTTTTCCTGTCGAACCTTTATTAGTTAAGGAAGAATAACAGAATCATCACCTCCACTATGCAATTCTCCAGATGATAGGTGGAACCCTCCAGATTGTAGCAATAATAAGCACAATGGATTTTGTTCATACTTGTTAAGAGACACCCCATGTGTGTAGTGGTGGCATGGCTACTAAATAAGGAGAACTTTCATTGAGATAACATAGAATTGTAATTATGCAAACTGGTACATGTCCACTTATATTTTTTTTCCTTTTAATGGATGTAGCCTTAAGGGCATTGTAGTCACCTTTACACGATTATATATATTACCTTAAGGCACGGGGTAGAGCATTCAAGCCTCTTCTTTTTTTACTCAAATTCGTCCATACATTTTTCTCTCCTTTCCTCTTCTTTCTCTCCCTTGGTTTCTTATCTCCTCTTTCCCATGAACTAGAGTTCATCTCTTCTCACCTTCCTTTGAATCATGAAATCAACCTTACCCATAGAAATCAACAATACCCCACACTCGGCAGTATAGTCAAAAGGAACATGTATATGAGATTTCAGATCGGCGGTAAAATAAAACGACGCTGTTCTCCGTACAATATAGCGACCGAACCACATAATACGTTATGTTTATTGCCATGTAATTTTAGTCTGTCCTAAAACGATTCAATTATGCAATAAAAAGCCTTCAGCTTGAGCGAAGTTACAGAACTATGGTATGTCCCAAATGTGAAGAGTGGGAAAAAAAAGACGCTTAAAAAGCATAACGAGACAGAATTATCGGGATAATGAAAAAAAAAAAAAACGAGTATCCGAATAAAAAAGCAGACTCAATCAGTCACTCATGGGGAAATAACGAAAGAAGACTGCAGAAAACTTGAACCCCATTTGCGCTTTTTGGTAACGATATAGTTCAGTAATGAGTTAAAAGAACTGGGTTTCTGAGTTGGAAGTTACACTGGTCCGTTGGTGCGAGCACTGCGGCGGGCTTCGTCTGTTGAGAGGTGAGAAGTGAAGAATGAGGGACGGAGAGTTAGGACACTAGCGCATAGCGGACTGGGTCCTCGCACAAATGGAAGATGGGTCAGCTTCACACATGCCGTACGACGCCGTCTTTGGAACACAGACGGCCGGGAAGGAGCGCGAGAAGAAGGGATAGAGGAGCGAGTCGAAGAGAGAGAAGGACGGTAGTGAGGCTGGCCGGACTCGGACCAACCAGAAAGAATCGAACTCCGGAATCCGGAAATGGTACTACAGAGTACAGACAAGGCCGTAGGAGATTGAGGAGCAGACGCTTGACTGGCTGACCGCTCGATTAGTTCGCGCCTTGCCGGACTATAAATTTAATCTCAATACAATCCTCAAGAACCGGTGAATTTTTTTATTTTATAATATGTTATAATAGTTTAAATTTATTAAATTATATTTGAATATAAACTTGATAATGGAAAGTACAGTTTAAGGGTAGACATTGTTGAGAGACAAGTCTAAAGAGAATTCCTCAAAGGGTTTTTTACCAAAATATCCAATTTCAAAAATATATTTTGAGAAACAACGATGTCATGAACTTATTTTGAAAAATATCCAACTTTGATCTGTCTACTGTACATGTGTACAATCAAAGGTGGCACGTAAGCATTAACTGATTATGTGTCACATGTCATCTGCACTGCATGAGTAAATGGACACATCGACTGCCGCGTCACCATTCTGACACGTGTAAGTTGCCACATCATTAAATGAAAAATATTTGAATAATTTTTTTAAATCAAATTTATGAATACACTTATAATTACCTTATATCTAAAATAATAAATTGTTTAAAAATTTAATAAAAAAATAAAAATCAACTCTTACTTATTTAACACCATTTATTGTCGATTAAAATATTTATTAATTAAAATAAAATAAGTATACTAATTAATTTAAAAAATTACTAATATATTATTGATTTAAATATTTAGAAATTTAAAATATTTATAAATAGAAAAATCTTACTCTTACCCATTTATTATGGATTTAAAATATTTATAAATTGAAAAAATCTTACTCTTAAGTCTTACCCATTTATTATCAATTTAAAATATTTATAAATTGAAAAAATAATACAAAAAAGTTATTTTAGAGTTTAAAAATACAATTTATTTGTATAATTTTTATCACCTTATTTAAAAAAAATTATTAAAAAATATTATTTAATTAAAATTTTTACAACACCTTTTATTATTGATTTAAAATATTTATTAAATATTAGTTAATTTTATGTGCAGGAAGCAGGGGATCGGCCGAGGCCGAGTAGCGACAGCAGGGGAGTGGCGGCGGGCGAGAGAAGAGAAGAAGAGAAAGATCGAGGAAGAGAGAGTGGTGGCGGGCAAGAGGAAAGGGGGGCATCGAGTGCGACGGCGAGGCTGAGCGGTGGCGGCAGGAAAGCGGTGGTGGGCGAGAGGAGAGGTGAGGAGAGGAGAAAGATCGAGGAAGGGAGATAGAAAGAAAAAAATAAGAAGTGAGGGCTTATGTGGCGCGAGACGATAGGGCAAAAAAGAGGGCTAATAGACAATGACGTGTTGGAATAGTGATGTGGTAATCAATGTATTCATTTACTCACATTGTACTGATGACGTGGTGACATGTAATCAGTCAAAGTTTACGTGTCACCTTTGACTTACACATATACAGTGGACCAGTCAAAGTTGGGTATTTTTCAAAATTAGGTATTTTGGTAAAAAAAACCTTCTTTAAATTTAGACTATCAAAGTATTTTAATATAAAAACAAAAATAACTAAATAATTAAAATATCTAGTAATTGTTTTAAAAATAAGTGGACTAAAAATCTATAAAATTTTGAAAAAATTCAATACTTGAAATAAAATATATTTAGAATACTTGTAAAGAGATTTAGAAGACTTGTATCAAATACATTCTACTCTTGATAGCTTACAAAAGCTTTATGATATCTTTCAAGAGATGTACACAACCAAGCAAGTTGACAATCTTCACGCGCACTTCGCTAGGTATAAAGAACTTTTACCATAATGGATACTTGCTCAATCATACTCTATAAATATTGTCACTCAAGAGAAACAAAGAAAAGGACTTGTTTCAGCTATTTGTCTTTCAAATTTAAAGTCTTACCTTGAGGTTGTCAAATCACAAGTATTTAGCGCCTCTACTAAACCTTCTTTTGATGAGATTTGTGCAACCATGCTTTGAATTTAAGCCAAGAATATAGATTCACAATATGATATGTTAGAGAATTATGCCATGTTCTCCCAAGAGAGGAGGAGTGGCAACTTAGGCAGAGGAAGATGAGGCAAAAGTGGTCACGGTAGAAGCTTAAGTGGTAGATTTTCCAATTTCAAAGATAATACTTCCAGGACATGTAGTTATTGTGGCTTAAATAATCATGTAGTGGAGAGATGTCAGAAAATGTATGGCAAACTAGATTTTTGCAAAGCTAATCAAGTCTCTACTATCGCATCTAAAGTTAACAAAGAGGGTACACATAAGGGTATAGGGGTGGCATCGAGCCGAGCCGAGCCCGAACCTACTTATGTTTGAGCCCAGCTTGATTTAAATATTTCGAACTCGAGCTCGAGCCTAATAATTTTAACCGAGTTCGAGCTGAGCTTGAGCTTCAACATTCATTTAAAACTTTTCAAAAATTACATGTCTTGAGTTCGAGCTCCATCATACATTTAAAATTTTTCAAAAAATACATGTCAAATAAATTATATATAAAATTATACATACATTTTACATAGATTTGGGCATACATTTTACACAAATTTGGGCATGACCTCTACATAAAATTGGGCATGACCTCTACTTAAAATTGGGCATAAGGGTGACATCAAATCCAGCTAAGTCTGAACCTTCCTATGTTTGAGTCGAGTTTGATTTAAAGATTTTGAACTCGAGCTCCAGTCGACCTAACCTCGAGCCTAAAATTGTAATCGAGCTCAAGCCTAATAATTTTAACCGAGTTCGAGCTCGAGCTCTAGCCGAATTCGAGGATAACCTACATTTAATACTTTACATAAAATATATATCAAATAAATTAGCTATAAAATTATGCATACATTTAAAAAAAAAGAATGATAGGGGAGGTTCGAGATTGAATCTCTATAATGGATTAGAACCCACCAATATTAATATTTTTTACCCCAAATGTTGTGTAGCTTATTTTGTAATTTGTAATTTGGCCATAAATTTACTATGGCCTCCTTAGTGCCCCTGATTGAAAATTTATATTCTAGGAAAAACATAACCTTTAAATAAATCCTATTACTATTAGAGACTTACTAGAAAATTACAAGAAATATTTTAAAATTTTTTTAGGAAAGTTAAATAGACCTCTTATTGCCTCTTCTAGGGAAATAAATAAAAATTAATAATCAATCTAATATATTAATATACTTATTGATAAATTTTTAATCAAATAAAATATCAAACACAAAATTGATATGAAAATTGCATCATGCTAAAAGTATTATAGAGTCAACTGTTAAATACTAATTCAAAATTTTTCTATACGATTTTCTAGCCCATCTTGGCAAGAAAATCTTACTTAGAAAATTATATAATTTTTTAATAATAATTTCTAATTCGAAAAATATTTCCAAAAAACATGAGGCACTAATAATCCCTATATTTCTACTAAAAATTTCTTTTCAATATTTATTGAAAAAACCACTAATAGTCTCTAAGAATGTATTTCTACTAAAATATTTTTTCAATTTCTTCAAGAGCCATGAGGAAGGGACAAAGTTTTTTTTTTTTTACTTGTTTATGATCTCGCACATGTGACTTTCACACGTGTGAAATCGGCTTCATGACGGGGGGGGGGGGGATGGAAGCTGCGGGGGCGAAAACAGAGGCGAAGAAATCGGAGGAAGAGGAAGAAATCGGAGGGAAGGGGATGTAGCAGCCGACAAGGAGCTGTTGACGGCGACAGAGGCGGCCAGATCGGCGGATGGGAGGAACTCGACGGTCCCCCCCTCCCCGCTCCTGCAACTCACGAGCCCGTTAATGAGCATGCTCGCGAGCTTTCGAGCTAAATCTTGATTCGATCGAATTCGGTTCGTTAACTCAAACAAGTCGTAGCTGGATCTTGAACTCAGTTAGAGATCCAAGTTTACTGAATCGAACCGAGCTGCTCGCGAGCTGGCTCGGTTTGAAGTCACCCTTAGGTAAGACGGTACTCATAGAAGAAGATTTTGATCATTTGCAAGAGTTTGATGATTTCTTCTCTTATTGTACCTACAACCACAATTGCCACCGTTGATTTTGGATCCTCTAAACATCTTACAGGTAAAGTTGGAAACTTATCTTCTTTATCACCTTGTATTATGTACTACTTTGTTTATACTACAGGTGAGTCCTAATCTAAAGATAGGGTATATGTACTTCCATTATTTCTCCTTTATTATCTCTCTTTAATTTTTTGTTTGTTCCTCAATTCCCACTAAGTCTTATGTCTGTTAGCTATTTGACCAAGAAACTCAATTGTTTTATATCCTTTTTTTCTTTCTCATTGTGTTTTTGAGGATATCCAAAAGAAACAGGTGATCGGTGGCGGTCATAAGAGAGGAATCTTCTATTTTTTGGATACTCAAATCGTATAAGTTGTGGCTTCATTAAATCAGCAAGCAATGCAATGACAACTCAACAAAATGGTGTATTAGAAAGGAAAAACAATAATCATTATGATCTTTTTTTTTTCTTCAAAAGATTAATTTCAATGTAAATGTAAATGTAACCTTCTTAAGAGTATTCTAACCTGTGGGTTATCTCTTCCTTCATTATCCCATCTTGGGGCACATTTGGAGATGCATTCTTCCTTAAGTTTGGTCTTCAACTTTGCCTCTCCTCTACCCTTTACTCCCTACTAGCCCAGACATCTTTCAGCCCATGGGAATAATAGAAAAAACAGTATAGGATGCTAACTTTTGTTGCAATTTTTTGAACATTTGGAGAGAAAGAAATTAATAGACTTTTGAAGGTAAACAGAAGACCGCCGAAGATATTATTGAAGCCACTACTCACTCCATTCGCTTTTGGGGAAGCAAGTTTAACAACACATCTCAATCTCCCTAGCAACCTAATCAAAAGAAATTGGAAACTGTTCTTTGGTTGACCTCTATCGATTGCAGAGCAAGGAGCAGAAGGCAGCATTACATCGCTTGCGGGGGAAGCGATAGTTCTTGTATTTGCTAATAGAAAGGATGGGTGGATACCGTCGTTTCTGGGGTGTATCTGCTGTTCGTCCTTCGACTGTTTCAGTCCAGTCCATTCAGCATGTGCTTGGAGGAAGAAGGTACAATGGTCGGTTGGTTAAACTTGTCCTAAAGGTTTCATTACATTGAGAGAAGAAACGAAGCAGACAAGCAGCAGCACGCAGGCGTGTGACAATGAGTGAATGAGTGGGTGCAGAGAGTACTGGACAATTGACCCATCAACCATTGTTCACGTGTGCTGTACTCTGAGAGAAGATGTAGTTACGAAAGGCGATCTGTTGCTGCTGCTGCTGCTGCTCGTCTTTTTCCTTACATTACTTAATGTTCAGGGTTTGATACAGGACCTGCAGATTTGTTTGGTTCACAAGATCGAATCCCTCAGCTCCGACCGGTATTCCCATTTCTTTTAAGGAGAAGCTACAAGGAGACAGTCCGCACTGGTATTTTTCTATCCATCAAGCTCCATTAATTAATAGCAGAGAAACCTCATGGATACAAATAAAAATCAACTCGCTAAATTCTGACCATCGTGTGTGCTTTAAAATAGTATGGTAATAATGTGGGTGAGGCATGCAGTGAGGTCAGGCTCAGGAGAAACGGTAGTGGATTTGGCAATGAGAGAGACAGATTGGACTGGTTGGCATCCAATGAGTGACTCCCACATTACCTCCCCCATCGTCTTTGGTCCAGAAAGCAACTCGCCATGCATTAGAAGCAGACCACGTTGTGTTCGGGACCGCTCAATCTCCCCACATCACGGTTTCCCACCTGCTGGTCCACTCCTGAGATTCTTTGATTCCTCCTGTTCGACGAGTAACAAAAGGGAGAGTATCGAAATCTTGCATTGGGTTCATGCAGCCGAAAGGTGGTTCCCTGTTGCCTTTTGGGCACCTCACTAATGTCACCGTCTAGTTTCTACTGTTTCTCGTCTGTTGTGAATCTAATTTCCTCCCTCTCGAGCTTTTGAGTTTTGACTCACGCACCAGGAACTTTCCTGATTTGATTTCAAAGTTTCAGCCTGTTGAATTCATACTGGCAACGATGCCGAATCTGGGTAAATTTCCGTCAGCTTAGATCTGGACTGGGTCCTTCTCCAAGTCACCCCTACCAGCAGCTTCTTCATTTTTTTGTTTATTTTTTCTGGGTCGAAGACCGGAGCCACTACCGTTTTTTATATCTTGTGGAGAAAAACAACGAAGACTATTCGGTTGGCTAATCAAGCTTCTGTTTTGTGTCATCATTGATATTATTAAGATGAGACGAGACTTGGGAGAAACCTCTGTTATTCAGAGTTGACCTTTCTTCATCAACAAAAGACATGAATCACATATGTTTACCCAGCAGCTCTTGGACGCCCCTTTTCTATAGAATGTAAGAAATAATGGCGGACAGGCTGTGGATTATTAAGCTGGAAGTCTCTGCCGGTATAAATTTCTTTTCCATCATCAGCAGCGTTGCTGCAAACTAACGCTCTTTTTTACCCCGACCGACTGTGCACCCACCAATGGTGCACTGTGCAATTTAATGGGACGCCAGAAAGTCCAAAGCTCGACTGTATAGATAATAATGGAAGCAACCACTAGGTTATGGATTATCGAATTGGTTTGCCGCTTTCTGGGCATGTTGATGAAAAGTCTTCTCCGCATTCTGCTTAGCCATGACGATACTCGTTGATTCGAAGGAAGAAATATCAGATGTTATTTGCAGTGTCAAGTGTCAGCTCTTGGATGATGAATGCAATTGCAAGGTTCTGTACACCGTAGATAACAAGTAGCCTTGTGTCGGCAATCTGTCTACTGGTTTCGTTCGTGGAGAGGATCAGATGTTTAAGCAGTAGCAGTAAGGCGCATAATCTGAATATATTAGTATTTGACCACACGAAGAACACGCGATGAGGGAATTCTTTAAAGAGTATTTGGGTCGAATGGTGTTTTGTCAATGCTGCCCACTCAATGGGTTGCATCATCTATCTTCCTTTTCTTGCTTATCCTCGGAGCTTAAACTATATAAAACTTGTGTTACCTTCCGCTGAAGTTGTAGTGATCCAATCCAAGTGGGGTGAGCGAGGGTGGCCACTCTCTGCCATCGAAACCAATTAAGCAAAAGTTCCTGACCCAGTTCTGAGTAAACAAATCAAAATGCTGCCCGAAAGCCCCTTTTCGAGGAAAAGGAAGAATAAAAAATGGAAGCTCCAATGGGTTACATCGGAGATGTGATATGAAAGCCGACCAGACAGCAGGTTTGATCTATTCCTTTGTGTAATTAAAAACAAAAAGCAGTCGGGAGATTCATTTGTTTAACAAGGAAACGGTTGTCTTGTTATGGTTCACGAATTTGGTAATCGGCTTGTGATGAATAAAGAACCAAAATGGGGAGTCCAAGACAAGGGGAAGGCGGAGACATCACCTGGTTCGTCATGGTCCATCCGCGGATTTCAGTGATGGCTTTTCTTCTTGTTTTTCTTTTGTTTCCTCCAGCTTTTTTTCTGTAGAGGTTGGAGGGAGGACAGCAGGGAGGGGAACGAGTCTCATGTCATTTTGGGCGATTGACACTTGACAGGAGGTGGCAAGGTGTGCTTAGAACTGCATCTCCCTCACTGAATTTGTTGCCTTCTTCCTGCATTGATGACAATCAACAAGTGCCACATTCTGGAGAGTCCTCTTCTCCGACTTGTTGGAACTGTTACTCTTCGTCACTGCGTCATTACATCGAGGCATTCGCAAGGGTTCCACGTGATAGAGAGAGAAAAAAACCCATTCTCTGTAGCAGATTTTGCTGATTCTTCAACTGAGAAGCTCCAACAACCAGCTGCTTTACAGTCAGCCATGTCTATTCGGAAACCCAAAAATGCTAGTGATTCAGACTGCAAGAGTTGGGAGAAAACAGGTTCTCTCCTTACCGGAGCACACTTCAATCAAAGTACTGAAGAGACAAATCCTCTGTTTCCCCTGATTTCAAGGGAGCAGAAACCCAAACTTCCCATCCTCTAATGGCTTCATGACAGAGAGTCAAGAGTCAGCTCACTGTTCTGTAACCTTCCTAGCGGCTTTTGAAAATAGCTTTCCTTGTTTTTTAATGGGAAATCCTGAACCAGAAGCTGCTCTTTTTTCCGTGAAGACTTCCATTTATATATGGATTTGTGTTGGCAATTTAGCCTTGGAATTACAACTGGAGATCAGCCTCGGTTTTGTTATATTATGACTTATGATGATTGCCAAATTGATTTGAATATGTTGCATGCACTGCGTTAGGCGGATTTTGCTGCTTCCGTAGTGGTCAGTGTCCCTGTTCTATTCATCTATATTCATTCCTGCTGCGAGGTGAGGACGTGTAGGCGGCACTCGGCACAAAAGGCCACGCTTAGATTCCTCGGCTCCACAAAAATTTGGACCAGACAACAATTAGGAGACAAGGAGAGAGAAAAACAGAAGGGGGCAGCGGGAGAGACTCACCCACCTCTCCTTCCTCCCCATTTTCTTATTCTCTTCACTGGACACTTTCTCTTCTTGCCCTTCCACATAAAAATCAGAAGCCCCTGGACTGCGCTAGAGAACAGATCATCCACGGAACCCAGAAATGTGGATTATTATAAGCTACCCAGAAAGTTCCCACTGATTCAGTAACCGGGACCCATTTCCCATACATGATGCCATGGAAATGGGTAAAGCATATTTATTCTGCAGTTTGAACAGAAACAGATGATCTCCGCCAATCAGAGGTTGCGACCGTGACTCTCTGCAATTGCATCGTTAACAGTAACAGCGTTGTTCATTTACCAATTCACCACCGTTACTGAATCGTTCTCTGTCATTCCCTGTCTTTAAGCTTTGACTTTCCCGTACCCATTTTGTTGTTAATGAATCAAAAACCATGAGCATATGATTCAAACGTAGAAATTTCAACATGAACAGCAGGAAATGACAGTTTGTGCTCATCAGAAGTCGGTCGATTGCTTTTGACTAAAATCTACAGAAAGTCACCTATTGGCAACAAAATTGAAGATAATGGGATAAATCCAAGAGACTACATGACTTCTGCCATTGAAAACAATTTTTGGAATCTATAGAGATCGGAAGGAGGAACAGGAAATACCAAAGTAGAAGAAAAAATACAGGAAATATCTACATAATATACATATAATGTTCAGAAAAATGAGGAAGAACTAGTAAATTATTTTAAAAACCATGTTGAGTAAGTGACAAGACCCCATTTTGTCTGAACTTCATAAGATATTTTTTAAGTTGATGGGAATTTAGTAATGGTAGCTATGAAATTAACCCTATTAAGACCAATTCTCTTATGTAAAGATATTTCAAAATATTTTCATACAAATATTATTAAAGTCTATAGGAGTTTTTTTCTTGCATTTGAAAATTATTCGACTTGTAGAGTTTTAAATGTTTTTCTTAAAGTTTCTAATAATTTTCAAGTGATCGACATCAAAATATCTGGATCTATCTCAATAGTGCAAAGCAAGCAAAAGTTCATTATAGACACGACTTTCATAATTGTAGTATATATAATGAGTGGGTAGATGGGGTCGAAATTATAAACGAATTTTCTTTCACATGTGAATAGATCTCATTCATAATAGTTTCTCCCATATCTGGGGATAGCCATCTCCCTCTGTTGCTTAAAGACAGGCTATTAACTATTCAACCATAGTCACTTTCAAGATTCTTTTTTTGATTCAAAATTTTGGGGCCAAAGTTCTCTTGATTGTATAGTGTTTCAAAACATACAGATATTTTTTTTTTATATTGGAACAAAAAAATAGATTTCCAGGCATAGAGTCGAAAGTTCAAAGTAAATTAGAAGTCGTATATGCTACTTTTACTGTGGATTGTAACTCATTGAATTTGTCTCAAACTATATGTAGACTATGTAGCTTTTGGATTCGACTTAATCTTAATTAATGAAACCTTTATTCGATAATTTTTTCAAGTTTAGAGCTAAACTCAGGGCAAGTTGGGAAAGTTATTAGAAATGAAAGAGACGAATATGACCCTACAAATCTCAGCCAACCTAATGAGTCTCTTAACCATTTATTTGTTTTGAATGTCAACGTTGCAAGTAATGTACTAACAAGGAAAAAAGTTTTGTAACTAAGCCAATAGAGGAGAAGTTTGTGATTAGACCTGATGTTTCACCGATTATTGAGGGAATAATAATTTGCCAAAAAAAGCCTAAAGGCCTTAGGACCATCTTACCATGCCTTTTTGTTGATTGTTGAAAGTGGTCGGTGGAATTTGACAAAAGATGCTTTGTGGAAAAAGAAAGAAGAAGAAGTAGAGGATGATTACATAAACGGTAAGGATAATAATAATAATAATAATAATAACAATAAAGAAGGAGAAGAGGATAGGGAAAGAGAGGTTAGTGTCCCATTGTGTCGCTTCCAAACGCCCGACAAAAACATCAATAGCAACCCTATTTTTTGCTTAAATTATTGTCGTACTTGTGACTGCCTTTGGCAATAATCAGATTAAAGGCGTTTATCTTTTTTTCCTCTTTCTTTTCCTACTGTAAAAGAAGAAAAACACTCTCCCATATCCCCATCCTATAATCCAAGCCTTTTGTTAGTAAAAACTGTAAAAGGGTTCTCATATTTTCTTAAACTAGGATCCCTCACGTTTTGATTAAGAGTAATTAAGCAGAATTTAATGGTAAACACTCCACCTTTTCTTAATCTTAATAATTTAAACAAATGAACAGCTAATTGCATCGATTATACTAATATTTTTGTTTACCTTAGGGCCGTAAAATGTTATTAAAAAGGCTAATCTTTTTCAATCACTTGAAGATGTCTTTGTGTAGTTTTTATATTTTTTAGTAATGGTTTTTCCATGTGGTGAATTGAGTTGACTCTATTTTTCAAGGGTTTGGGTTAGCCCTTCTACTTTGTGTGAGTTTGCTAGATCCGGCTTGGGACTTGGGGGGTAAAAACCGGCCGGGGGGAGGGTTCAAAACCCTCTGAAACCACTTTCCGTTTATTTTGGGCGAGGGCAAAAACATAGGGGCAGAAAATCCGATGAGCAGCAAATTTAACACGTCACATACACGTGTGTAATCTTTGCCACGTTATCTCCGGACGTCCTTCCCACTCGGCGTCTTTCCCGGGTTTGACCAGGAGGGGTTTCAGTTGCAGCCTGCAGCCTGATTCTCCTCAGTCTGAGTTTTCTCATGGAGTGGGTGCGATTTGCGAGTCCGATTTGGGAACTCCCATTCCCAGACGAGAATCACATCAACCTCCCCACTCAGTGAGAAAGACTGAGATTACTACCTACAAAGCCCTTTTTCGATCGTCAAATCAAAAAATCTTGTCCGTCGGCACTGCAGTCACTCCATAGTAGAAAAGTCCAACAGTGATGTCGGAGAAAGAGAGAGAGAGAATGATGAATGGTTATGCAAAAAGAAGAGAAAAGGAGAATGAAAGGCGTAAAAGGAAAGACTGTACCCTTCATTATTTACAAACTATATAAAGAGAGAATGATACACATCCCTCCATCTGCCAGGTGCTTAAGTACAGACTCTGATTTTCACATATATGATCCAGCAATTGAAACGTACAGAAAGAATAAGGGAGAACGAGCTGAGCTCGATATCTACCTACACCCAAAAGCTACGAGCTCGCTCTCCTTCCTGACACTCTGAACAAGGCAACAAATCTAAACTAAAAAAAGAGAGAAACAACGAAAGGAAGGCCAAATAAGCAGCGGCAGAAAGGAGAGAGGCTCCGGGGACGTATATCTCAACATATCCCTCAGGTAGTCCTCCTCCTTGTGTCTTCATATGATACCAGTATAACTATACCAAATTACCTACCTACAGGCTCCATCGGCTATGCCTGCTTCTCCAGATCCTTCGAACTGATGAAAGTGCCATGGAATCCGTAGGGGACTCTGGACGGCAATTTCACCGACGCCTCCAGCATCATGTCGTGGGCGTTCACTATCAGAAGCTCTGAGTTGCCGTTCTTCTCGTTGTGCTTGAAAGTGAGCACATACCCGTCATCCTCCCTCTCCGAAGAAGGGTCTCTGGACACGAAGTAAGGCTCCCCACCATAGCAACCGTTGCCGTAGATGAACTTCTCCAACTTCCCCGTGAAGAGGTCCACCTTGGCGAATCCCGACACCTTAGGCCACGGCTCCGCGATGGCCAGATAGGCGAAGCGGGTCTTGCGGCCGAGGCGGTTCCGGTTCACCATCCCGGCCTCTAGGTTCACGTGGTGCTCGGGGTCGATGATGGGGCGTCGGGTGGACTTGCCGGTCTTTAGGTTGAGGCGGATCTCGGAGAGCACGCTCTTGAGGTTCTCGTCGGATTCGTTAAAAATGGAGTCGGCGGGGGTCATGCAGGAGCCAATGACCACCACGTGGTCGGGGCCTTCCTCCCAGGCATTCCAGAGATGGAAGCAGAAGCAGTCGGGGACGTCCACCCAGCGCATCGCGGAAGCGTCAGAAGCGTTCTTGGGGAGGACCCCGAAGCGGGACGTCTTCTTCTTATCGTAAACAACGGGGGAACCACCGTTAAGCATCTCCCCGAGTTTGAAGACGACCTGCTGGTCGGGGATTACCACGAACTTCTCGGTGATGGCAAAGTCATGCATCATGGTGGGACCCTCCACTGGGATTTCAATGTCCGGTGATTTGGTCCCATCGGGAGCGAATCGGAAGTACTTGAGGTGAGGCTTCCGGATGACGTCGTAGCTCAGGGCGAAAAGCTCGAGGGATTCGGGGTCGAGCTTTGGGTGGGCGATCATGGCCGAGTTAAGCTGCCCGTCGAAATCATAGCGGCCAACCGTCTGTAGGTCTCCCTCGGGGGTGACGCGGACGTGGTAGGGCAGGTCGTCCTCGGACATGGCGAGTAGGCGGCCGTTGAAGTAGACGAGGCCGGCGTTGGCCACGCCCATGCCGCTATTCGGGTTCACCAGGCCGACGAGACCTCTAGCGTAGAAGAGAAGAAGACGCGCTATCCCGGAGTGACCGTGGAGCTCCCCAATGGCCTTTGGGAAGACGGGTCGACCCAGGGCCCGCTCCTGAACCAGGCGATGAGTCTCGGTGAATCGGCAGGCATAGGAGGCGGACCCCTGCTGGAGCCGCACGGCATGGACCATGCCGTCACCGTCGAAGAGGTGGTGACCGGCGACGGGTTCGTGGAGCGGGTTGGCGCCGTTACGGACGTAGACTCCATCCAACCAGGGAGGAATTCGTCCCCACACGGGGAGGTTCTGCTTTACGGGCTGCTCGTCGACAGGGGCGAAGTTGCCTGAAATCTGTACGGCTGGGTCTGAGGTTTTGGGGAGGGGGTGCTGGCTCTCGAGGCTGGAGATGAAGGCCTGCTCGACGGTGTCCAAGGCCATGGCGGCGGCCTTCTGGAAGATATTCCATTTGGGAGGCGGAGAGGCGGGGGAGGGAGAATGACGGGGGGGCTGAGCGGTGGAGGGCCGTTCTTGTCTGTGAGTGGAGGGAGGAGACGTGGCGGTCGGTTGAGGGGAGCTGGGTTGTTTGAACGGAGTTGTTACCTTGGGCTGGCGGAGGACGGGCGACGAATTCAAGGTGAAACGGATCGTTTTATTAGACGAAGGCGTGGGCTTCAATGCAATGGACTTGCTCCGACGACCCAAATCGATGGTCTCCCGATGTAGATTGGGCAATTGGGATCCGCAGCGGGTTCCATTGGCGGCAGCCATGGGGTGTAGAATCGGGGAGGAGGCACTGAGGCAGAGCAAACACAGGTAATGAACGAAGAAGACGCCGGCAACACTTGGCTATCGTAATTCTTCTCGTTACTGCTGTAGGAAACTGCAACACAACGCGGCCGCAGTGATTGCTCCGTTTTTCCGATTACAATCCGATGACACTTGGAGCAGTAGAGACGGGGCGAGCGATTGGGAAGGCGAGAGGGGGTGGGAAAAGTGACAGAAGCGCAGAGAGAGAGAGAGAGAGAGAGAGAGAAGGGCAGGAGTGCTCTGCGTGGGATTTGAGTTGAAGAGAAATAGAGTGAAATGGGAGAGTATTTATAGAGGAGGTTAGGGAGGTTATGGAGGTCCACCTCGGTTCATTGGAGAAGACCACGTGTTGGATTTGTTGAAAGGGCACTTGAGGATTTTGACGACACTGGATTAAAATAACAGAATCTCTCCTCCTCCCTCCCTCTACACTCTTTATCAACAAGAACAGAGCCCTTTTCCCATTACCATTCCTGCATTCTTTTAGTCCAGTTAAGATTTTAGTGTAATTAGGCCATTGCCACTGAAGCAGAGAGAGAGAGAGAGAGAGAGAGAAACAGGGAGGAGGAGCAGGGCTGCAGTGGTCTGCATAAGGGTGGGATTGTGGGGATCGCGCCTTAATTTAAGAGCTCATACCTCATCGCCATGTGAATGCGATCCATTGCTCCCTCTCTTAATCTTTTGCCTCTGCCACTCCCCACATGTCCCCTAGTCTTCTTCCCTCTCTGCACTCATTCTGGCTTCCATTATTCCCTTATGCTATCTTCAACCTCTTCTTCCTCTTCATCTTTGTTTAACAAAAAGAAAGAAAGAAAGAAAAAATCACGGTGCTTTAGAGTTTTGTTTGAATCTCAAGCTGTGTCAATCACTTTCTGGGCGTAGTGTTTTGGATTTGCGAGTAGCGAGTTCTAGTTAATATCGGGCGGGTCAAAGAAGGAAAAAAATTACGGTGCTTTAGAGTTTTGTTTGAATCTCAAGCTGTGTCAATCACTTTCTGGGCGTAGTGTTTTGGATTTTCAAGTAGCGAGTTCTAGTTAATATCGGGCGGGTCCCGTAAGACTGTTTTTCAACGCGTTTTCTCCGTATCCAAGCACTATCGAATATCGATCGATCTCTCCTCAGGTTCCTTTGAGCCTAGAGGGAGATGGAGATAGCTGTCTCTTTCTTGCTCCTTTTTCTCATGTAGGTAAGCTACTGTTTCAGATACCTTGGTTTCCTTCTCGCTCTCTTCTTCTTCTTCTTCTTCTTCTTCTTCTTCTTCTTCTTCTTCCCATCATCGTCAAGTTCTTTCTTCTGAAGGGGGGGATGGAATTACGAACCAAATAAAGAAACCATCAAAAGATCAACTGGGTCTCTCTAGGGGCTTCACTATGTTTCGACGGAATTGGTAACTGGAATGCTTTGCATTATTTGCTGGTAAAAAAACCAGTTTCTGTATCTATACTCATCAGAACCAGTGAGGAAGGTATAAGAAGGGTCGAAGGCTGTATTTTTTTTTTTTTTAACATTAAAATCAGTTATCTAACTCCCAATCATCGGCCAACAAACGTCTACTCTGTTTCCAGTTTAATATTCAGTAAAGACTAGAGTAATGGGTGTTCAGTCATCGTCCTACTCATTGTCATGGATGACTTGCGATTCCTATTAAACAGTCTTCTATCCCACTTTTTAGTAAAAAGGAAGGGAAAGAGACGAGCCCCGCATCTTCCGCCCATCCCATCGCCTCTCAAAAGCGAACATCTGGCACTATAACTATCTACACACGTGTCTCTGCTATCCCTGTTTCCTCCATTATCTTCTTCCTCGCCTGAAAGAACTTTTTAACTAATGCTCTTAGATTTTCTTTCATTTATTCTATCAAATTCTGCACCAGTTCATCCAATTCCAGTCTCTCTTCTCTCAATTATTTTCAGTTTTAATCGATCCCAATGTGCAGATACAGAAAAACAAAAACAGAGACGATAACGTTCGCTAGGATGATGAGACCTGAGCAAGTGAAAACTCATTATTAACTCGTCTGTTCTCAGTAGTAAACTTCGCTTTCTTCTTTACCGACTATCCAGTACCAGAAGATCCCTTTGCTTTGTAAACCTAAAACTCGAATACATGCATGCATCTTCTTTTCTTCCCTTTCCTTTTGTAGATGGAATGCTGCTACAGGCCAGCAACAACCCAACATCCATTCACTGCAAACGAGAGATGCAAAGAACAGAGAAATGTTGATTATTCAAGTCTGGAAAATCAAATACAGCAGAAAGAAGAAAAGAGAAAAATGCTCAACAACTTTCTCAGAAAAGCTCCATTGTAGTACTGGTTTTACTGTTTTTTTTTGGAATCGTTATAGGGATTGCATGTGAGAAACCCCAAACCACGGAATCAGAGTTACTCGCCGACGAACATGGGTGCTGATCATGTCTTATGTTCTTATTAAACATTGACAATTTGGATGAAGAATCTGGAGAAGTGTTTTCAATTTTCATCCTTTGTAGCAGTCGGCACATGAGATGCATTAATACCCAGCAAATCTCGGAAGAAATCTACCAAGAATGAAAGCATTGGCAGCATTAATGTAAATTATTGATGTTGGGGTTGTTCCACAAGGACCAGCGTCCATTGATGAGAGCTTAAAACATTACAATATTTCAAATATGATCAGCATCACCAGACACGCCACATCTAAATAAAGGGAAATTTTAAATTTTAATTCAAGTTTTCATCGGTTTGCTTATTTTTTTGTTTTTCTTTTTGCACATGGTCCCGTGAATGAATGGGATCCTTTTTATCCCCAGAAGGGTCCCATTCATGGCTCGAATCCCGTAAAATGCCAATTTAGAGACTTAGTAATGGCCACACAAAAGTAAACCACCCCCCCTCCCTCCTCTCATGTGTCTTACACATGCAGGGGGACCGCACGAAAGAGGCCAATCCCAGGTGTTGCTTCTTATTCACCACGTATGCACATGGCGGCACATGGACGTCCCCCATCCTTAGGGCATCCCTAGGAGGATCTTTTGGGATGATTTGGATGCTGAAATTGTAACCACAGTGATTCTCTTATTGATCAATCCTTTAATTAAAGAAAATTTGGGTGGGAAGGTAAGATTGGGTGAATCCAATATCAGCATTTTGAACATACAGTGAGGGACGTGGGGTGGTCCTCCCTACTTTCTTCATCTTTCTTCTTCTTCTTTATTGTGCTCTGTGACAGTGTGACCTGGTTCTTAATATTTTTTATTTTTCCGCACTAGTTCTAAAGGTTTAGAATGTCTCATCGGGAATATTGCCCATGCCGATCAATCATGTGTATCGCATTAAAGATTACCTAACTAACCGTTCTCACCAGACAAAAAAACTACCAACGGCCAACCCATTTCCCAATCCACTCCCCTGTCTCTCTCTTCTCTGACACCTCTTCTCTGGAAACTGAAAATTGAATGGAAGAGGGAGGTGGAGCTACATGGTTCAAGAAATGGGTCAATGCCTTCTAGAGAAGAGGACGGTGGCAGAAGAAGATCACGGTCAATGACTTGTAGACAAAGATAAAGCAATCGCCATTGAAATACCTGCCGGTTCATGAATGAGTACCAGTTGGTGAGAGATCTTCTTCATCTTCTTCCCGCTTTTTCAAGTAATTAAATCAAAAAGGTGTCCATGGACTTTTGTTTATTTTTTCTCCATCAAATCTAGTCGATCGCATGTTGCAGTGATCCTTAAGCAAAAGAAAAGACCAGGACAGGTACTGCATTCTCTGGATTGATAGTCAAATGATGCGAGATTACAAAGGAATATATGGAGATGGAGACAAATTAGAGAGTGGGCAGGCACTTGGAAAGATATTAATTAGTAATCGATCGCCCAACTTTTTCTTCCCAATCCATTCCATGAGCAGTACTGTCTGGTAAGACTAAGAGGCTGTACGTGCTTTGGAGAATAGAGCAGAAAGTGGGTCAAGATGGGAACCTTGTTGCTGTGGTGGTGGTGGTGGTGGAGGTGGTGGTGGTTGTGGTGGTGATTTAGGTAAGAGAGAAGACAGCGGGTTGAAGCCACTAATCTGGAAATGTCTCTGGTTCATTTTTAACGAAGAGTTTTGCACGCTACTCAAAGCAAGATGCACTTAATGGTGCAAGGAGGAGAGAGAGAGAGAGAGAGACCGAGAGAATGAGGAATCTGCCTTTTGACTAGACTTTTTAAACTTGTTCTAACTTGGACGTCTCATGCATCTCTGCCTGCTTTGTGACTTTGTCCAGAATCCTGTATCTGCGTCTGCGATCAACCCATCAATCAGCCATTACCGGAATAACTTTCTCACTCCCATAACTTGCAGATCATACCCTCTTCCTTGTTTTAGTTAATCATTTGATCAATTTAAACTTTTCCTTTTGCACAGCCCCGTCTCCGCTCTGGTGCACTGAACTGATTAACTGATCCAGCTGCTTAATCAGGATTCCCCTGGTATCATATGTACAGTCAAATGGGAAAAAAGGACGATGAGATGAGGAAAAAAAGAAAAAGAAAGAGAAGAGCCGCCACAGGTGGAGGACGGGATCGATCGAACAGCCGACTGATTATCATGTTGGATATGTTTGGCTGATCTTGACAACTCTCGACGTCAAGGAATCTCTTCATTGGTTTGGCATGCATGTGATGTAATGCATTAAAATCTGTCATATTCTATCTCTCCAAACTCTGAGACTAATTTTACTTAAAAGTGGGAGGAAGAGCAATATCAAAATCTGCCGTAACGAAAAAGACAAGTGCCAACATGTATCATCATCTTCAAATTCAAACTTCTTCAACTAAGATGCTCTCGTGAACCAGCTACAGGTACCGGGAACAGCATATTCAGTGTGGTGAATGAGATTTCGATCCAAGTTCTTACCATCCCAAACAGTCAGTCTTGCATGCCCTTGTTCTTAGTGCGGATTACATATATTTTTCTTTACAGTAGTACCAAGTCTGTGGGTAGCTATTGTCGTTTGTCTTTTCCATCCTTGCCTGGTACTGACGATCCTCAAAAGCTGTGGGACTGTCTGCAGACACATGTCATCTACTGCCTTGCAGACGCAGAGGTTCCTTCATACAACTCCGAAATTTCAAAGCTAAATGGCCGCACTATGAAGGTTGCTTAATTTTGCATTATCTGTTTCTGAAACTGTGAAGATAAGACCGAAAAGGAAGAGAAAAACGGAGAAGAGAAGAAAGAAGATGGAAAAGGCTGATCATGAGTGAGGTTTCTTTACGACTGATACGTTTTCGCTACAGGACCGATGGAAAGAATGTTAAAGGCAGGGGAGGGCCCAGTGTTTGTCGGTAACGTTGTCGGACGTGTGGGACCACAAGGTGGGCGGTCCGGTGGGGACTGATTTTTAAAGGCTGGTCCGACATGCCACCGCATCTTATAATTGCCATCACTGCAGAACGATTGATACCTACGTTCTCTTCTACAACAGAGACCAAATTGACGCTACCTCTGTTTTACGTCTTAATTTGTTCATATTTATATGAAAATGACAAAAAAAAAACCCGTTAATTACTCCTCTCATCCACAAATGCACAAACCAGCATAGATATTTTCGATCATTTTTCGAGTTTTTTCTTTTGTCTAACGAGAGAGATGTGAATAGGGCCTGCGATTTCTGGTTTGTCGTCTCTTGTACCGCCGCCATGGATTGATCAAACCTGTCTTTCAGCTTCCTCCTCAGTTTAGATTTTTTCTTTCGTTTCTCTTCTTTTCGCAGGAAAAATACAAAATAACCAGAAAGGTAATATCAGTGCTGTTATAGTGTTACGACTCGATTCTTTTTTCCATGCCCAGAACTGTCTGCTAATGTTCTGATAATCTTTGCATATTCTTGGACAAGTAAAAAAAAAAAAAAAAAAAACCCTTAAAAAATCTTGAATATTAAGAAAGTGTGGTGAGTCATGAGTGATAATTTAATAGTAATGAATGCAGAGATCGGTCCATTTAGGCAACGGAGGATGAGACTTGTCGGTCTGAGAAATGAACTCCCTGGAGTTTAATGATGGAAAAAGAAAGCTCCTGAGAGGAGCCTCCACCTGATGCAGACACTTGTCAGCCAAGTGTCTCTCATCGGGAGAGATTGAAATTGGACTTTAGTACGTGGAAGATAAAGATTAATTTAGATTAGTGAAAGCTTCTTAGGGGAAGTTTCGTTTGGTGTTTGGAAACGTGGAAGTGGAAGAAGAAGAAGAAGAAGAAGTCGACGAAGAAAGAAGGGAATGTTTGTCTGATATTTGAAACGTGAAATGAGGAGCGTCGCTGTCTATTCGATGAGAGGGAGAGTGGAAAGTTCGTTGGGGGAAAGAAGGAAGAGTGGAGGCTGGTGAAGTGAATGGATGGAATGATTGAGGGAATTGGAGTGAACCGATGAGAAGAAGCCATGTGTGCGACAATTATACAGCAAGACGGCGGAAGAGACGAGTTGGACTCGGCCACGCGTACCCCCTTTCGTGGGGCCGAGTTTGATGAGTGACACCGACCGACCTTTTCGTATCGTCTGAATCGGGGCATTAAGGAATGAATCAAGGATCTTTCGTCTCTTACTCCGTTATCTTCCATTCAAAAACCACAATTAAAAAACGAGTCCTTTTCTGGTTTTTCTGCGACAACGGGGGCGAATTTTTCTTTCTTTCTTTCTTTTTTCTAGTCTAAAGAACCAACACCGTGTTGCCCAACCGACCACGTCTTCTTCTCCCTCTCCTTCTTCTTCATCGGCTTTCACTTTCTCTGTGTTAGTCAAGTCAATTGCAATGGAATCTCACTCCAACGGCAAGCGCACTGGTGTTTTCTTTCCCTAGTTTTTGGTTGGATTCGAGTACTCGACTCCACTCAGTCCATACCAAACTCCCTTGCAACTTTTATCTTTTCTCCCTCTCACTGCATTTTGACACATGAATTCTTCATCCTCCTGCAGGGGAACAACAGGAACCAACCAAGGTGGCCACCTCTGTTTCCTACTTTGGATATATTCCAGATAATTTAAAACTCCCTTCTCAATATTTTTCACCCGTTCTCATCATCATGACCAATTCTTTCCTAAGTTCTTTCCGTGTTCCTTTGTTTCTTCTTCTTTGTTGGAGTACTACTGTCCCACCTTGACAAGTATCCAATGCCATTGCAAGCATTAAGACTCAACCTGATGTCCAAAAATGATCACTATTGCCTTGTCCACCACTACCATTCTTGTTACCGTTATTGTTGGAAACAAAAGTGGGAAAACAACTCAAAGAAAGCTATTCAAAGAACACTTTACATATTTGATCGGGATGATTAAATTTTGGAATTCCTTTCACCATATTCTTCTCTCCCAAGTCTCCAATTCTTCCAAAGTTTAGATGACCAAATTTCATGTCTCAAATCCATGATGGATTTTTCACACAAACCTGTAAACACATTGCTCCAATGTTCTTCATATCAATTATAAACATTTGATTTTTTGTCATTGTGACCTTAGCCATAAGATTGACTTATCAATCTCTATGCTAAAGATAGCGATCTTCCATGTCGATTTTGTAGCCACTCTCCAATGTTGCCCAATAGTCAAAATATTATTTTTCATCTTGAGAATGTAATAAATATTATGAAGAATTTTATGGCCACCACCTTTTATTTTAAATAAGTTAGTATTTTTTTCCTTTAATTTCCGCCTTTGTATTGTCACCAAAGCGAACATGGCCTGTTACGTTATTATCAAATTCTACAAATTTGTTTCTATCATATGTCATGTGGTTGCTAGTGCCATTATCAAAGTACCATATACTATTTTCTCTCATGTGTTCATCGTTTAGTGAAAGAAATAGTGTAGGCTCTTCAACATCTGTCTTGTGCTCAATCAAGTTTGACTCTTCATATACGTTCTTAGATTGATACTCCCATGAATAATATCAAAATTTCCCACAAGAATAGCATTTAATTTTAGATTTGTCAATTTTTACCTCATTATTTCTCCAATGGTTGCCTCCATTGTTACCTTTTCCTCTTCCTCTTCTATGACCTCTTTGAAAAGTTTGGTTTCTATTCTCAAAAATAGAGTTTTGCACATCATTTCTTCTTCCTTGATCACGTCCACATCTACAACCTCTACCACGATTTCTTCTACCTTTCGAAGTGCTTTCACCTTTAGATTTGATAGATAACTTTGCTTGCCAGGTTTGCTCAACTTGTTCTTATTTGCCTCAATTTATTCTCTCTTCATAGGCTTGTAATGACCCATTTAATTCATCAATGGACATGATTTTCAACTCTTTAGACTCTTCAATAGCTACCACCACATGATTGAATTTTGAGTTGAGGGAACATAAAATCTTTGTAAAACACAAACATTTCAATATTTTCTCCTAGCATCTTCATTTGATTCACCACCGCCAAGACTCTTGTGAAGAAATCTAAGATACACTAGCTATCCTTCATCAAAAGTAATTCAAGCTTAGCCCTTAGAGTTTGAAGACATACCTTTTAAACTTTGTCAATTCCCATGATAGATTTTTGAAGAGTATTCCGTGCTTGTTTGGATTTGGTGTCACTAGTAACATTCACAAACATGTCATCATTCAACTCTTGATGAATGACGGTAAGTGCACATTGATCTTTCTTTTTCTTTTTCTCCAAAACTTCCTTTTTCATTTATTGGCAAAGCTGCTTCATTTTATAGTTCTTCAAAACCTTTCTCAACGGTCTCCTATAATCCTTAAGAACCAAGGATAACCTTCATTTGGATTTCTCAACTCTCATAGTTAGTTTTAGATAATTGTGAATGTTGGAAAGAAAATGATGCTCCATTTGAACTCATTCTCTCAACCTCACTCTTGATACGACTTTGATGGAAGCAAAAGTGGGCAAGTAACTCAAAGAAAGAGAAAGGAAGAAGTAAGACAAAAGATAAAATGAATTATTGATTCAATTGCTTGCATTTTCAAAGGTTTAGTACATGGGTATTTATACCACTCAAAAGATAATTCAAAATTTAATGAATTGTAACCAAATACATTTTCTAGATGCATCTAAAAAAATATCAAACAAAGAATACCCTACTTTTTTTCCTTCAAAGTCTCATCACCAGTGACCATTTGATTCCAGTCAATTTATGTCATGTTTGATATCCAACATTTATAACCTGACAACAATGTTGCATTATACTGTGAAAGAAGAATAAAAAAACAGGAAGAAGATGTTGAAATGATGATTTTCTCCCTTTTGTCCTCTTTTCAACCGATTGGAATGATAGACAGGCGGAGGGCTTGCAACCAATGGAGCATGACAACTGACAAGGCATGTTGGGATACTATATCATTTTACACCTGGACGGACTGGAGATGATCAAAGAGTGCACATAATTGAAGGCATGGTTCGTTCTATATCTTCTTGTCCAGAAGGAGAGTCGTGCTGCATGTGGCTCTGCTGTAGATTCACAAGGCCAGGACAAACGGGTGTCTGGTACTATTTATCTCTACTTCTCTGCCAGAACAGAAATGAAAAGCCTCCTCCGGCCTCCCCATTGAAAGGGTACATGGACACTGGGGAAGATGCTAAGGTGGGGCATTCCCGTCTCCTCCGGCCGGCCTCGGGGACTCTTATCAGGTCAGACGGCACTGGTACCTACCAGACAACAGTACCAACTAGGCATTCACGTACTGAAATGCCCTTGGCATATTCCTTTCCCATCACATATCTACATGAAAAGGAGATAGCTAGGCAGTGGAGGATGCAAGTGGAATGGAGAAATGGAGATTGAAGAGGTAAACGGAGAGGATAAGACAGTTGACTGTGGCTCTCTAAATCTAAGCTACAAAGAGGTTAGGTTAGGTTAGGTTAGGTTAGGTTAGGTGAAGAAGAAAGAAATCCCATCAAGCGTGAGTTTGAAGGAGTGGCACTGGGAATGCCGAATGGACATTTTCACATGGCCACTTGAGAAGAAAAGAAAATGGAGCTGCCAGTCCCCAAACCTGAGGAACACAGACACCCAATACGATTCACTACATCCATTATCTCCCACTGGCTTACCTCTGAAGCGGTGACCAGTTACCAAACTCTCCCACTTTTAGGATACATTTTCTCTCCTGTCTTCTCTTCTACTTTTGATAACGAGTACTCTTCTGGTACCTCAAACCGGCCCCTCCAGTTTTCTCTTTTCATCTTTCTTGAGAGGAGTACAGATGCAACCAATTATTGAAACACTTCTGTGAAAAAGGATGAATCTCAATGAAGACTTTTCTTCACTTGTGGGCATTCTTTGCTTTTTTAACTGGCCTGTCTCACCATGAAATCGAAGACCTCAAGAGTTTCGTTTTCTGTGGGCGGAAGCTGGATCACCACCATTTTCCCACCTAAAGCAGATTCAAGATCAGGACCTCCCACCACAGACAAAAAAGGATTCTAGCAGCGTTCATTAAATTCCCTTGAACGACTGATCAAACTATGCACAGCCAAGACTATGAGCTTTACCCACCATGAATAGAGATAAGGATGATAACAAATGATCGCCCACCCAAAGCTTAATTCGGCCATGATCACATCGAGATAGGAGATTTGTTTGGACAGGAAATTTCTGGACCAACAGGTACAAGAGATCTCATCTCATTGGAGATCATCTTCCACTGCCAGTACATATATAGAACCCTAAAAATCCTTAGGTTCCACATACAAACTCATCATAGTGTTTGGGTTGTATTCCGTTTGCTCTCTGGGTCTCAATTAATGGATTCAAATCTGGCCCATCATAAGGTTAAATCCTATTTTTTTTTTTTTTTTTTTTTTTTTGCTACTTATAAACCCAATGTGAAATGCCAATGGATGCTTAAGTTTTTATATTATCATTAATCATAAGATGCTACAAATCAAAATATTTAGTAGAGGAATTGAAGAAGTTTAAAGTCTAGAAGGATTATAAGGGTAACTCGGTTGCCCTTTTGGGATATATAAATAGACTAAGCTGCATTAGTGACATAAAATATACCATTTTATTAAAAAAATTGATTTTTATATAACATGAACAAGTACATTGCTAAGAGTTTAATCAAACTTGAATTCTTAGTTTCTAAACCAAGTTATGTGTAAGGGCCTAAATGAACACAAGCTTGTGTTTATGCAACATGTTTAGTACTTTTTGGATCTTTATTTATCCATAATTGCCTCATCAAATGCAAACTAGAGATCAAATATGTTTTCTATTAAATCCTAAAGAGCTAGATTTTTTTTGTAATTAGAGCCTGGTAAATTATCCTAGACCAAGGGGATAAAAAAAAAAAAAAAACACCCCTCATCCAAGGCATTATCGTTATTAAAAAAAAAAAAAAAAGATGGAGGAGAAGATATCGTTATTAAAAATGACATCATTGTAGGTAAAACCTCAAACAATCTGGGTTCAATTAGACTCGATCACCTTTCAAATGGGCGATAATTTATTTTATAAATTTTGTAGTAATTAAATTTATTTCAAAAGAAAAAGGAGAACAAAAATTTCTAAACTAAAATATAGTTTCTAGATTTTTCTTTATGTGTATAAAATAGTTGATATTAATGTATCAATTAATAATAAAAAAACCAGTGATCAAAACTGTGAGCCCAACATACAATGGCACTAGATATCAAGTATGTTTAGTACCATAAGCCTGTAAATTCTACTAATTAAATTAGTTTTAAGCCAAAAGAGTTTTCAAAACTAAAACGATAATGAGGTTATGTAGGTTGTAAAACTTGTTTTTTCTAACACACGGTAGTTTCGTGCCACTAGCTTTTCAACCACAACACGATTGTAATAGAGTAAAACTAACCTATCGTACGATAGTCTAATTAAATTAGTTGATATAAAGTATGTTTAGTACCATAAGCCTGTAAATTCTACTAATTAAATTAGTATTAAGCAAAAGAGTTTTCAAAGCTAAAATGATAATAAGGTTCTATAGGTTGTAAAACTTGTTTTTTCTAACACATGGTAACTTCATGCCACTAGTTTTTCAACCACAACACGATTGTAATAAAATAAAACTAACCTATCGCACGATAGTCTAAATCCTGTTCATGAACCATATTGGTGGCTAAATTGTATTTTACAATGAAATAAACCTAACTAAAGACTTTTACATACCTAACTTTAATTATCTATATAAATAATATTTATGTTCTATGGATATTTTAATTTTTTATTACTTGAAATTATTTTTTTGCAATTTAAATATTTTATGTGACATATTTAAAGTTTTTTAATAATTTAAAATTATTTATAATCATTACAAAGATTGTAAGGGGGGAATTGCGGCTGACGGCGGAGTTTGCTAGCTGGATCTCGTTTGGTACAAAAAACACCAAGATTAAGAACCCAATGCAACACCGCTTGAGCCGCCACTTCACCTTTTCTTTATTTTACGGCGGAAGCTGCCACACCTGCGGGTTGCGGGGGTTGTCTTTTGCGTATTCCCCGGTGGCTGTTCTTCGGATAATCTTCCGCAAGGAGTCGGCGGCTTTAATCAATCGATTTGTGTTTCTCTTTGCTCTTCTGTGTTTGGGAAGGAATTGACTTGAGCTCTTTCTGAAATAGGTCGATAATTGAAGAGTTTTTACGAATGTATTTTGTAAAATTTTTTATTTCCTATTGAATAATACATAAAAGGGAACATATCCCGTTTAAAATCAATACAGATTTGTTATTTTCGGATCTTCAATACTCCCCCTCAAATTGGAGTGTATGTCAATGATACCAAATAATGCCTCAAATTGGGATGATCTCAACACCTTAGTAAATAAGTCTGTAGTTTCGTCGTTAGTTTGTATGTGGGCTTTCTTAATTATCCTACTTGAATCTTTTCATGAACTAAGTGATAATCAAATTTACTGTGCTTGGTTCGCTCATGAAATACCGGATTTGAAGCGATATGTAGAACAGCTTCGCTATCACAATACAACATGGCTGGCTGAGTATGTACGATTTTCAAGTCTTTCAAAATTTTCTTTAACCAGGTAATTTTGCAACATATAGTAACCATAGAACGATATTCTGACTCGACAATTGATTGAGTCACCGTTGTTTGCTTCTTTGTTTTCCATGAAATGGGTGATTGTCCAAGAAATATATAATACCCTGTTATTGACCTTTTTGTGTCCTTGCAGCGAGCCCAATCTGCATCACAAAATACATTTAATTGGAGTGTTATTGTAGAGGATAATAGAATACCTTGTCTTGGAGTTTATTTCAGGTATCGAAGAACTCTATGTGTTACTTCAAGGTGTGGTGTATGTGGTTTTTCAATAAATTAGCTTAGAAAATGGTCAAGTAGATCAATCTTCCTATAAAACGCATGTATGATGAAGAATCATTTAAGAGTTCACCATCGGATTATGTAAGAGCCAAGTTTTGCTCCATTGGGAACCTTGTAGGTTTTGCTCCTAGAAATCCAACATATTTTAATATCTCTAAAACATATTTCCTTTGGGAAAGGGAAATCCCCAAAAAAGACCTTACTACTTCTATGCCCAATAAATATTTGAACTTAGCAAGATCCTTAAGTTGAAACTGCTTGGATAATAACTATTTCATATCTTTAATATGTTGCAGACTGTTATCTGTCAAAATCACGTCATAAATATACACAAGTATTGTTGTAAAACTGCTTTTGTGAGATTGAACGAATAAATAATAATTTGCGTTTGACTGATGAAACCCAGCAGTCTCGAGGGTTGTTAAAAATTTTAAAAACCACTGTTTAAAAGTTTGTTTCAAGCCGTATAGGGACTTGTTTAGTTTGCATACTCGAGTCTCCCCCTTTTGTCCAAAACCGAACATATAGACATTTTCATCAAGATCACCATGTAAGAACGTATTGTTGACATCCTTGAATAGCAGAAACACGCAGTAGGACACGTACAGTAACAAGTTTGGCAACTGGGGCGAAAGTCTTTGGATAGTCAAGTTTTTCAATCTTTTTGTATCCTTTGGCGACTAGGCGAGCTTTGTAACGCTCAATGATGCTATCAGATTTGAGCTTGACTTTGTATACCCATTTACATCCAATGAGTTTCTTGCCAAGTGAAAGAGAGATGAGTATTCATGTATGGTTAGCTTGGAGGGCTTGAATTTCATCATGCATTGTTTATCACCATTTAGGATCTCACATGGCCTGTAAGAAACTAGTTGGTTCTTTTGTAATGGTTAATAAAAACTTTATGAGTTGGGGATAACCGGGCATAAGGTGTACCTGATGTGGTGACCACATTGGAGGCAAAAGATTGTTCAGGTCGTGATGGTAGAGTCACTTCCACATGAAAATCCTGAAGAAAATCGGGTCGCTTAATTGGTCTGGTAGAGAGGCGACGAGCAGGAGGTAGTATGGGAGTGGGAGAAGGTATTTGGAGGGAAGAAGTATGATCAACATTTGCAACATCAAGACTTGTTGACAGAGGAGGTGTGTCTAATAGAGGGTTAATATAAGATATGTCTAGTAGAGAGTCATCATAAAAAGCAGATATTATAGGAGGAGAAAACATGACTCTTATTTGTAGTGAAAAGATGTTTAAGAGGGAATTCCTTTTCAAATAAAGTAATATCTCGGGAGATAAATACTCTATTGAGTTGAAGATCATAAACCCTATATCCCTTTTGTCCATAAGGGTACCTAAGAAAAATGCAACGGATGGTACGCACATCAAATTTGGATGACTTGTGGGCGTGAGAGGAGGCAAAACATAAACATAAAAAAATTCGTAAATGGGAGTAAGTGGGGAGTGTTTTACCTTGTAAGCCTGGGATAAGTGTCTGATTTATGAGATAAGTAGTCGTTAAAACAACATCCCCCCAAAATCATTTAGGAAGATGAGTTTGAAAAAATAAGGTTTGGGCCATATTTAGTAGGTGTCGATGTTTGCGTTCAGCTACCTCATTTTGTTACAAGGTGTGAACACAATTTGTTTAGTGAACAATGCCTTTGGACAAATAGTAAGTGGCAAGGGTGAATTTATGGTCATTATCACTATACACAACTTTCACCTTGGAAGCAAATTGGGTTTCTACTATACTAATGAAATTAGTCAGGTGAGTTTGAGTTTCAAATTTGTGATGCATCAAATTAATCCAAATACATCTAGTAAAGTCATCAACAATAGTAAAAAAAATATTGGGTCCCAGAATAGATGCAATATGGTAACCCCCCTAGATATCAACATGCAATTTTTCAAAAGATGATATGCTCAAAGGAAATGACAATCTAGTTTTAGCCAAGGGGCAAACTAGACAATTGTTTGAACTACAAGAGTTTTTATTCAAAAAAGGAAAAGAGACAGATACTTTATTTGATGGATGCCTGAGACGTTGATGCCAAATACCAGATGAAGAATGTACAGAATAACATGATGATGGTTGTGGATGATCAATGTAATAAAGACCCTACCATCCAGTTCTCGTCTCAATCATCTTCCCTGAGCGTAGGTCTTATATGACACAAAAATGGGTAAGGAACATGGTGATACAAAGATAATGATGAAGGAACTTGCTGATGGAAATAAAGTTTAATTGAAAAATTGGGACACATAAAACATTGTAAAGAGCCAAACTAGAAGAGCAAACGACTTAACCAACATGTGTAACATTAGCATGAGAACCATCTGGTAATTCCACTATTTTGTTCGTAACAGCTCTCCAAGACGTAAGCAATGTATGCCAACAAACAATATGGTCAGTGGCTCCACTATCTAGAATCCATGTGACTTACTTATTGGGAAAAGAGAAGTAAAGGGTTTTACCTGAAAGTTCGTCATTAGTGGAGGAGTTACCCATATGATTTGCCATAGATGACATGTAATAACTGAGCATTTGTAATATTTGTTGGCATTGTTCCTGAGTAAAAGGAAAGGAGTTAGAGATGTTCTTCTTCTCTGTGGACTTAGTTGATTATGCAAACTTGAGTTTTCGACGGTAATCAACAGTGTAACCCTTCAAACCGCAATAAGTGTATTTTAAATGTGCCCGACAATTTTCAGCATTGTGACCATCTTTGTAACATTTTGTACAGGTGGAGGGGCCACCTTTCTTGCTTGAATTTCTAACAGCAAAAGCTATTAGCTCTGGTTGAATGTACTCCATTTATCAGATACATCTTTCTATCGTTCATGTCTTAGCACTGGAGAATAAACCTTGCCAATCTTAGGCAAAGGGTCTATTGTCAATATCTGCCCACGTCTGGTAGTAAAGGATCCACTTAATCCCATGAGAAAACTTAATGATTTTCTGTGTTTCTTGATAAGATAGTTCTTCTTTCATAGAGCTTCAATGACAGTGTGAGATAGGACAAAGAGAATCTCTCTCATCCTAGAGTCCTTTGAGTTTGGTAAAAAATGAACTAACAGACATATTATTATGTACACAATAATGTATTTATTTCTCAATGTGAAATAATTGAACGATGTTTACTTGATAAAAACGATCGCACAGTTCATTTCAAACTGCTTGTGCTCCATCACAATAGAATACGTTTGCTACAATATCTCTGGAGATCAAACTCAATAACCAAGTTTTGATAAGGTTATCACAGCGAATCCACTATTGTAATTCATTGCTGTAAAGATCCATTAATAAAACCAAATTTATTTTTGACGGTGAGGGTCAACGTCATAGAATAACGCCATGCGCGATAATTCTCCCCACTGAGAAGTTGTACTACAAGAACTAACCCAGGCTAATCTGAATGGTGAAGATACAACGGGTGATTGAGATTAGCAAAGTTAGATGTCATACTAGCAATATCCTTGTTGGAATGTAATGTCTGCAATGACTTTTTTTGTTCTTGGGCGAAGTGATCTTGGCGTCGCAAGGCTAGATGACAATGCATTGGTGTGCACAGATTAGTGCTCGGGCTGTGAGGAAAACTCCTCGACGACTGTGCACTAGAGGGGAGCATTGCCCCGAACTTTAATTCGAGCTGCGAAGGTTGTCTTGGGCAAGAGAAGACATCGGCACTGTTTGCGAGCGTTGTCAGTGCGCCAGGTAAGACGTTGGAGCATGAACGTCAATGTGCCAAGAAGAGAGCTTTGTGCGGTAGAGGACGGCCGAAAGGGTCAACGACGAGATGGCGCTAAGAGGTCAAAAGATTCAACGGCGAATCCATAACGCGAGTGAAGCCAAAAAGTGCAACGACAATGGTAGTCAAGAGGGTGAAACCTCGATACTGTCGTCGTTGGATCTGGGAGAGACCTTTGCCGAAGAATAAAGAGAGTTTTGGTCACGTCTCTCGACAATCAACATAGATATGTGTCTAACAAGATTTGGACCTCAACGAAAACGTTATTAGAATTAGAAGCAACAACAAGACGAATGGGAAAAAAAATGGAACAATTTCAAGATCATCGCTCTGATACCATGAAGAATACATATCAAGGAACGTATCCCATTTGAAATCAAATTTCAAATCAGTTATTTTTTTATGGTAAGACCCCTTTATATAAATTTGTTTTTTAATAGGAGGAAGAAAGGATAGGACAAGATGAGGTGATGTAATTGGGGTTCCTCATCCTATTGGTTTTTCTTCTTGCTCCTTAAAGCTGCGTTTGGAGTCTGCTGCATAGTGGAAAACAAGGTTTAAGGACAAGGATGCCTTTTGCCTGCAATGACGAAAGAAGTGCTTGAAGACAAAAGGAATTTGTGTGAAGGGAGCATTTTTACTCAGAATCTCCTCATATTAGAGGCAAGGAGAAGAGGAATTTTTTGGTTTCTTCGAATTCGAAGCAAGAGAGAAGAAATTGAATTTCGTTTTCTTAAGACGAGAGCTGTATTGGCTTCTTGGGGTTTTACATTAACAGGGTGATGCAGCGGGTTAGAGTTTCATCCTACCAAGCTCCTGTGCACAAACTAGGAGACTCGAAAATAACTCTTTCGCCCAAATTTAGGGTAGCAGTGACAGCAAGTCAGTGGTCAGAGCCGGAAGAATCTATCGGCAGAGTACTGCCGTCACTGATTCCTGGCCTTCCCGATGACATTGCCATGAACTGCCTTCTTCGTCTACCCATCGAGAGCCACCCCGCATGTCGAGCCGTCTGCCGGCGTTGGCATTTTCTGCTCGCGACAAAAGAGAGATTTTTCACTCGGAGGGACCTTGGCTTCCGGAACCCTGGCTCTTCATCTTCGCGTTCCACAAACGGTCAGGGAAGATGCAGTGGCATGTTCTGGACCTCACCTGCTTATCTAGTTGGCACACGATTCCGGCCATGCCCTGCAAAGATCGAGTCTACCCTCATGGATTCGGATGTGTTGCCAATTCCCAGGAAGGAGCCCTGTATGCGTGCGGGGGAATGGTCTCGGATGTCGACTGCCCCCTTGACTTGGTTCTCAAGTACGAGATGCATAAAAATCGGTGGACCGTGATGAACCGAATGCTGACGGCGCGCTCCTTCTTTGCGGCGAGAGCAATCGATGGCTTCATCTACGCCGCCGGGGGAAATAGCTGCAGTCTCTTTGAACTCGAATCCGCAGAGGTTATCGACCTCGCCGAAGAAAATTGGCAACCCATTGCTAGTATGGGGGTCAATATGGCATTCTACGACGCCGCGGTTCTCGACGGGAAGCTGTTGGTGACGGAAGGGTGGGTTTGGCCTTTCTTTCCCAGAGGACAAGTTTACGACCCGAAGACCAACAGTTGGGAGAGCATGGCTGTAGGTTTGCGAGAGGGTTGGATAGGATCGAGTGTGGTGGTTTACGGCCATCTCTTCGTGGTTCCCGACCACGAGAGGAGACTCAAGGTGTATTATAGCGACACTGATGCGTGGGACACAGTTGAAGGCCCTCCTGTGCCAGAGCAGATCTCCAAGCCTTTTTCTGTGAATGCCTGTGATTTTAGGATCTACATTGTTGGGCGAAATCTCCACGTTGCTATCGGGCAAATTCAGAGGCAAAGATTGGTTTCATTAGGAAGCGACGGCAAGCGAAGGTGGACCTTCTCTGTGGGATGGCAAGCTATTGCTGCGCCAGAATCTTTTCAAGACTTGACTCCCTCCAGTTCTCAGATCCTGTATGCTTAATTCTCCCTGTTTTGTTTATAACAGAAGAATCAAAAACTAAAACTGTCTAGAAGTTGACATGGTTGTATTTGTAACTTGTAAAAGGGTTGAATGGGTGTATCTGTTCAGTTGTGGAACTGATGTCAGTTTGGACCTTGTTTTGTTTATAACAGAAGCAAAAACTAGGACTGTCTAGAAGTTGACATGGTTGTATTTGTAACTTGTAAAAGGGTTGAATGGGTGTATCTGTTCAGTTGTGGAACTGATGTCAGTTTGGACCTTGTTTTGTTTATAACAGAAGCAAAAACTAGGACTGTCTAGAAGTTGACATGGTTGTATTTGTAACTTGTAAAAGGGTTGAATGGGTGTATCTGTTCAGTTGTTGAACTGATGTCAGTTTGGACCCTGTTTTGTTTATAACAGAAGAAGCAAAAACTAGGACTGTCTTGAAGTTGACAAGGGTGTATCTGTTTAGTTGTTGAACTGATGTCAGTTTGGCTTCCTTCTTAATCAGGTAAAAACTTCCAAGTTGCTTTCCCTTGCCATGAGAAGGCGTAAAACCAACTTCAAAATCCCCTACCCAGCGTTCTGGCATCAACTATACAAGGCATAAAGTGAGATGACCAACCCTGAATTATGAGATCAATTTTTTTAGAAAGCATGCTTACCTGCAGCAAGCGTGTGCCTAATTTACAGCTATGTGTAACGAAAGAACCATTCTCACTTTAGCATCCACTATTTAATCCAGTTGGCCGCCTTCATATTCTGCACCTATGATATCTTGACCCTCATCATCATCCTGAAAACTGGGCGCCACTTCTTCTTCAGAGGCATATACTTGAGAACTCACGACCTGACCATGCAAGTCCTTGTGCTTTAAATTGCCTGCAAGAGTAGAATAGATGGAAGGTCATCTTGTGTGTGTCAGTGACGCACCCTAACTAACCAGTCATTCTCATTGGTTAGTGCAGGTAAAACATTGCACCATAAAGCTAACAGAAGTAGCTCTATAAACAAAATTTTCTCTTTCCTTTATATAAAGGGTGCAGATACAGGATTGAGCTGAGTAACAGCATCAGTTAGATACAGACACACCCAAACTAATTTTTGCATTTACACTCATCAGTTCAGTGAAGGAATGCAGGAAGAAACCTGCATTGTCAAGTAAATGGATGCAACCGCACAAGCAAATTTGTCTTTTTTCTTTTATATAAAGAGTGCAGATACAGGGATGGGGTTGAGGAACAACATCTGTTAGCTGCAAACATGTTTCTGGTTTCACTTTCGTTTCTATAGTTAATTGTAATAATACTAACAATAAGAATCACTATTTGTATTCATAATAACAAATAATGTAATTTAAAAAAAAAAAGAAACTGATGCAGGAATACTCAGATCCAATTTTCAAGATTTTGTAGTTCATAAATTAATTCACATCTAGAAATATTTCTCGATACAACTTTTGCATGAGAATCAGCACTAGTATGCAACATGCCGTGCCACATTCAAAAACATTTCATGAATCACCAAAAACTTAATAAAGAAAAAAACAAAAGAAAAGGACAAAGAAGACACATAAAAAAACAAAAAAGAGAAACAATGTTAAGTCAACTAATATAAAGTTCTACGTACGCACCCATCCAAAATGTAGCCCCATTAGATGTATTGTGGAAGAGACCCTTGACATGAAACAGAAAGCGCTCCATGGATCTTTTTGTTCCTGGTATCTTGCTTGTGATCACTGTCCGTTTGGTCCCCTGCACTCAGCAAAAGTAAAGCACTTGCCTGAAGAAAGTCAGAAAGGTCACATTAAAAGAATAAGTTTGCTTGCTGGAACTAACCTTTGCCTCAGAACACAGCGTCTGGATGGTTCTAGTTGCTTTCTGAAGCTCTTTCACCTGTGACAAATTACATTTCAAGGATAGGCACGATTCAGTCGCTGCAAATGACCAAGTTTGAGGGAATACTAAGTACTAAAAAAAGCAAATTCAGTCACTGCAACTGACTCAGCCGGTGTTGTACCATTTGTACTATATCGTCATTGTGCTTGTCAAAGTTGGCTCTGAAGAATTCAAAAGCTGTGGAAATAACTGTACAATTAGTACACAATACAAGATTAAACAGTTTCATAAGGTAATATTTGTTCGTGAAAACTACTCTTCAAGGATTTACCTTTAAGAAGCATATCGACAAACCTCCCACCATATTTCACTGCCATGGAACACACTGCAACCTGGAAAATGATACAGTAAATTGGTTGAATTCTATTCTTTTTTCTTATTTCACATAAGAAGAATGCCATGTGATACAAAATACATTAATGATCGTCAGGGGAGTGAGGGGGCAAGAGCATTACATGTTTCCTCAGCATAGGTCCTAATTAGGTCTTTTTAAGTAATTGGATATGTCGGGCTTTCTTAGAACATGAAAAGGTAGTTTAGCCTTTTTATCTAATTATGATTAAGAAGAGTATTGAAGCTTGAGGATCTCATATTCGATAATATTCTTGTGGAAAACAAAGTAAAGAAGATATATGGAGTATGTCTAGATAAAGAAAGGGTATTATAGTCTTTAATTGTAATTAAGGCTGCTATTGAAGTTTTAGGGGTCACATTCTATAATATTCTGGTAGAAAACTGAGTAAAGAAGAGAAAAGTTGCTGTTCTAGAGGTTAGATGGGGGAGAGGACAAAATATAGGTGACAGAGAAAAGTCGTGAGCAAGAGAGAACAGGACACCAGAGAGAAAAACAATGATCAGTAAGCATTAAGGTTAGCTCGAACCCAAATCCTTTTATCAAAGCTCTGATTATATAATGATAGTATTACCCATGGATTCAACAAAAGTTATAGGAAATAATAAAGACTTCATAACAAATTGAAACTTCGATTATCACATAGAAAGTGGCAATCTACCTCAATGTACTTCATTTATTCATGAAATACTGGATTGTTTGCCATATGAGTGACTATTTGATTACCACAATGTAGTACCAAGCCAGCTTTCAAGTACAATGCATTTCCTCCAATACTGATGTCACATTAATACCCATTGGTGCATATCAATAGGACAATGTGCCAACCTTTATGTCTCTTTTAAGAAGTACATAACACAGTTTTGTTGAGACAACAATTTGAAACTAAGACTACACCACTTCAATACCTAAAAATATTTAAGAAACCCCAAATCCTTTGTTTGAAAATGGTTATACAATCTAATCTTCACCGTTCATATCTCATTCTCAACACTTATTATCCACGTATTTAGCGACAAAAACCAAACCTTTAGCTGTTTTTTCCACAAATACTGACTAATCTACTACATATCTTCTAACCCAATTCTAGCCCCCACTATCCATTTCATAAATGGATTTTTTTAACTTACACACTTTCTCCCTTCAACAGCAAATCCGACAGATGGTTCCATATAAACTTTTTTCCCTACAAGTCCCTATTAAAGAAAGTATTCTTAACATCTAACTAGTGAAGTATGCATCCACAACTTGCAGCAATAGAGATGAATTTGTTAAGCACTTGTCAGGGTAGTATGGGAATTATGAGTGTTGTTGAATTTAACTCCCAATGTAGAGATTTAGACGAGAGAAAGAGAAGTAGAACACCAAGAAAGAGAAGAGACAAAAAGAGATTTTTCAGAAGAGAACCATCTTCTCTCTATCCATCTTTACATAGATCCTTGTTTGAGTAGGATTCTCACATAATACAACTTCTTATCTAATTAACTCATAATATAACTAGGACTCTTAAGAACTTGAACGCTCCCCCCTCAAGCTCAGCATACAGATCATTAATATCCAGATTGTCATAAGTTGAAGACAATGTAGTTGACTGCAATGCTTTGGTGAAAACACCAGCAAGTGCCTTTACTGATGAAACATGGAGAGTAGAAATACTTTGATTCTGGATCTTGTCAAGTAAAAGTAACAGTCTACTTTAATTTGCTTGGTCTATTCGTGAAAGATTGGATTATTTACAATATGAATAGGAGCCCAATTATCACAAAACAGTTTCATAGGGCTTTCCATTGGAAAATGTTGCAGAGCAAAGACTTTAACCACATCATTTCACAGACTACATAAGTCCTAGCCTATATTCTGTCTCAACACTTGATCTTACCACTATATGTTTTTTTACTAATCCAAGTAACCAAATTTTCTCCAACCACAGTACAATTACCAGATGTAGATTATTTGTCATCTAAAGAACCCGCCCAATCTACATCAACAAAGCCTTTTACACACTCATAACAATAAGACGTACAATAACCCTTTCCCTAGAGATTTCTTCAAATATCTAAATATCCTTTCCAGAGTGGTTGTCCAATGAAAATTGTGTGGAGAATGTTGAGATATCGACCGGGCCGGTCCTTGTATAAGGTCTTGTTGCGCCTCTCACTAATATTGTGTGGAGAATGTTGAGATATCGACCGGGCCGGTCCTTGTATAAGGTCTTGTTGCGCCTCTCACTAATACCTCGAGGCATTAGTGAGAGGCGCAACTAGACCTTATACAAGGATTGGCCCGAGCGAGACAAATACGATTCCACACTCCCCCGCACGGGGAATACCCGTGGAAATTCGGTGGCCAAATTCACGGCCTTCGGGGGGAGCGGGATTCGAACTCAGGACCAACCTGCTCTGATACCATGTTGAAACCAATTGCGCTAAAACAAAGCCTCGAGGTTTTAGCCCAACCGGTTTCAACATGGTATCAGAGCAGGTTGGTCGTGAGTTCGAATCCCGCTCCCCACGAAGGCCGTGAATTTGGCCACCGAATTTCCACGGGTATTCCCCGTGCGGGGGAGTGTGGAACCGTATTTGTATCGCTTGGGCCAATCCTTGTATAAGGTCTAGTTGTGCCTCTCACTAATGCCTCGAGGATTTAGCGCAACTGGTTTCAACAGAGAAAACATATTCTAGCTAACAACACTTACTGGAAACAAGATATCTGCTCTTGACACAGTCAAATAGTCAATTTTTCAATTCACATCTAAAACCAATCTAGATCATAGAACAATTCATCTCCTTTTGCCTCAGCTAATAGCTTGACTTTGCGCTTCATAGGTGTGCTAATTGATTTGCACCCCAAGATTTCTGTTTCCTTCAGGAAATCAAGAGCATATTTCTGCTGTCTCCCCTTGTCCCTTGCTCTCTATCCTAGACAGATTTCCTTCCCCAAGTCCCTTGAGGTAAGTTCAAAGCCAGAGAGAGAGAGAGAGAGAGAGAGAGAGAGAGAGAGAGAGAGAGAGAGAGATTATTTCCCCAATCAGGGACAAAACAACCCTATACAAGGGCAAAAGGTTCATACCATATACAAGAATAAAATAATGGGTAGTTCAGTTTAGTGAAAGGAAAACTAATTAGCCTAAGAGCATCACTTCAATGTCTTTCTACAACTGCACAAAATATGGAAAAGCCATCTGAATATGCAACATGAAAAGATAGAAAAGTAAACAAAGGAATCAACTTATTTCCCCACCTTGTCGTTACTTCTGCACATGTTAACTAAAACTACAACCACATTCACAGACTGACGTAGTTTAATCATAAGTCTGTTAACGGCTTCAGGTTGAGTTTCAGCTCTGGCTTTCTCCAAAACACCAATTTCCTCAATCTTGAAAAATAAAACAAGTACCCAAAGGTGTGAGTTAATAGCTTGAGTATGATACTTCTACAAGGTGCCATGGAATTCAGAGGCTCACCAAATTGCTTAGGACAGCAAGATTTTCTTCATGCTGCATATAAAAGAAGAAAAAGAAAGTGTAACTTGCTAGAAAGGAGAAACCAACTAGTGATGTCACCTAGACATTAAAACCTCTTACCAGTACTCGGTACCAGATTACAAAAGTCTTGTGGCATAATGTGGGGAAACCATGACCTCCAGCATCAGACATGGAAATATTTTTGCGTAAAGGAACCTAGAACAGAATAAACATTCTGACTCTTTGAGAATTAAGAAGCCATCCTGGACATGAATCTAATTATTTGGAGTCTATGATAAACAGAAGTGAGACAACTTACAAAAAATAGAAGATGTAATGTTTTTTTGATAAATTATCAATTCTCTTAAAACACTAAACTGCTCCAGGAAAAAAATTTGTTCCCAAGGCATACCTGAGGCAATATTGAACAGGCAAGCTCATCCAGCAGTTTGGATGTGGAGTCATTGTTTGTCAAGTAGATGTGTAGTGTCTTCTCTATCATGTCTCCCTGAGAATAGAGAAAAAGGAGGTACATATTTTTTCCTTGAAATGGAAAAAAGACATAGAACAAGAGATTATAATCCCAATAAGTTCTCACTTTGCTTTTCCAATCAGAATCATGATTCTCAACATCCCAGTCAAGCAATAGCAGTTTATGAGCACAAATTCCTAGCCGGTTCCGAAGAAAAGGCTGGATCACCTTCTGAATTGAGCTTTGCAGATTTTTCTCATTTCCTTTCAACAACTTTTCAACTAATAGCTGAGTTGAGTAGATTAATGACTCTAAAGTAATAAGGACTTTGGATGCCAGCAAAGATGAGATAGAGCAGGCTACAGCAACGCAAACATGTGAGAAGTTGATGCTGCCACAGACTATAAGACTCAAAAGGGGCTTTAATAAAATTATCACAACTGATGATATATTCTAGTTTACCTATGTCCAGAAGATCCTCAAAGAAAGAATAAGCACCACAATATAAGTAGTCTACGTTTCCAGGCGAAGGGAAAGGCTTGATGCCAGCAAAAACAGATGCTTCTATTTTGTCGGGCTGGAAGGCCCCAAGCAGATCTGAGAGAGCTGCAAAATTATGGAGAAGGAAAAGGTCTGGGAGTTTTAAAATCTGCACAACAACAAAAAAAAAAAACGTGAATACTAGAGAAATTGAAGAAGTTCTCATAGCAATAAATTAGTCACAAGTCTTTGTATGCTTATGGAAGTGGCAGTATTCAATTCTTTGGTAAATAGGAAATAAAACTCAAATTGTTAGCATGTCTCTTATTCTGTTTGTTTCTACGTTAAAGTCTAATTTTTAGTAAGCCAGAGTCAATTAGTTTAGAAGTCTCAGTTTGTCATTGATTTCTTTTCTTTTCTTTGTAAAGAGAGCATCCTTCAGCAACCACGGCACTGCAGAGTTGATCACTGGTTTCTGACTGTCTTAGATTCCCTTTTCTTTTCTTGAAAATGATCTTAGAGTCCATTTTGTACTAAAAAAAAATAAAAAAATTGAAAGAGAAATGAAAATTTTCAAAGGTGGTCAATTGGTCATTAAATATCCGTTCAAGATGTTGATATCTGACACTCCTCTGTGTTTTGGACTGTCAGTCTTCTCATATTTTCTTTTCTCTCTTGTATCTTTTAATTTATAGTTAGAACAGAATTAATTGGTATCATTTTTTTTACGAACATTAAAAGAGAGCACTTTAAGGACGTAAAACGATATTAAAAAAGTTATACCTTACTGAAGCAGTAAAGAGTTTCACTAATAACAGAAACAGCTACTGAAAGCTTTGAAACCACTACACAAGGCATATCTGGGTTTCCAGCAGAGGCTGATTCAATTTCCCAATGCTCTTTACAGGTAACTGGGCCTACAAGACATAATTGTAGGTATTAGTCACGACATACATTGTATGCCCCTCTCGTACAAAACCATGTGAGCAGATCCGAACCAAGCTTATCTTCTTTCAAGAGACACACTGCAGTGACTAAATGTTTCTTTAGGGTTGTAAACAATGGTCTAATCTTGCTCAAAAAGTCCATGGAAGTAATCCTGCCAATAACAGCTGGAGCCTCGGTAGAGATAGAGGAAGAAAGAGGTGGGAATTCTTTATTAGGAGTTAAATGATCCAGCTTGTAGTGCAAATCATGGAGAAGATACAAATGTAGGGGCAGCTAGCACCAAACGAAGCATTAGTCTCAGCATATGAAATTTCAAGGATAACAATAATCTATGATAGCTTTAGTTATAATCTAAAATAGTACCTCTCCTCCAGGATCTGGACAGCAAGATCCCTGACTCTGCATTGGAAATACCATTTTTCAGTATTACAAAGCTCACAGCAACACATGATCCATGATTCAAAAAATAAAGAGGTCAAATCGTATGCAAATTGTTGAAGAACATAACTGTGAGGGTAGATTAGTGATGCAGCATGATTGTTTAAAGTCAAGGGATAAAAAATCGAATGCTTCCTCTAGAGTGTGGGCAGCCTAGATCTCACAAAAACTTAGAACTGAAATCAAGTTTAATGGGAAAAACTTGAAGTGGCAGAAATTAGGGTTTCTGCAGCTATGAAGTAAAACAGCTAACAAAGAAAAAAACACAAGGAATAAATCCATCCAAGAGAACAAAAAGCAGAGTTTTATTCAATAGCAAAAGGGTAATTTCTGTTTTACATATGAAAGCTTTTTATATGCATACAAATCAACCAAAGAGAAAACTCCAATGTTGTCCACTCTAGCAAAAACTCTTAACTAGGACTTACCAAATCTAGTTTTACTTGCTTGAAAAAACACAAAACAGGAAATAGTTTCTAACTAAAAATTTAGGCTACAGTAATTTGGAAACAAGGACCCAAACTTGAAATAGGAGACTATTACTTGAAAATACTTTCTAATTTAAAACTTTTAGCTAGAACAACACGTTGTTAAAAATAGAAAGTTACTTGTTTAGTTAAAACTTCCAACTTCAACATGGTTAAAATAGGAACTCTCACTTTAGAAAAACTTTCTAATTTAGAACATTCTATTCTTGGAACTTGTCCTAAAACAGCAGGCCTCTTTTAATAGAATCTCATGTTTTCTTCTTCTTGCATAAACAGTGTAACTTAGGGGTGATATCCTATCTTTAAATATTCCTCAGCTAGATCCTCCACATAATGGTGTATTGCATCAAGTAGCTGTTTTACCTCGCGTTAGAGCCTCTCATAGACCTAAGGTTAGTCCTTAGTCAAATTAAGCCTGAAATTATTAAGTTACTGTATTGACCCTCCCTCCCTACATTCATTAGCCATTTTGCATTGTGTTAGAGCCTCTCAAAGACCTAAAGTCAGAGATTAGAAAGTTATTATATTGACTCCCTTCCTACATCAAGTTTAGCCATTTTGCATTGTGTGTTAGAATCTCTCATAGACCTGATCTTAGTACGAGTTAAAGTCTTAGTCAGGTTAAGTCAAAAATTAGAAAGTAGTATTGACTAATTGAAGCTTTTAACCAAAACAGTAAAGTTGTTAAAAATAGCAAGTTACTTGCTTAGTTAAAACTTCTAACTTCAGCATGCTTGAAATAGAAAATTGCAATTTAGAGAAACTTACTAATCTACGACTTTCAATTCTTGGAACATGTCCCAAAATAGCAGGCATAGTTGATCATACTTCCTTCTTTTTTCATAAACAGGAGTGGCTTTGGGTGATCTCTTATCCATAAATATTTCTTAGCTAGATCCTCTACATTATGATGTACTGCATCAATTAGCCATTTACATTGTGTGCTAGTGTCTCTCATGAACCTAAGCTTTGTCCAAGTTAAAGTCTTAGTCAGGTTAAGTGAGAAATTAGAAAGTTATTCGATTGATCCTCCCTCCCTCCCTTTCTCACTCTACAGAACGATCAACAACTACAATCTCCTTATTTTTACAATTCGGGAAATGATCCTTCCTGATATGGTAACAGATTTTTAGATATTGTTATCTCCTTGTATTTATCCCTTCTTTTCTGAACTTATTACGTTTTACTGTTTATAAATGCAAAAAAATTATTGAAGAAGGAAAAAAATGTAAAAAATTATATCCAACAAAAACAAGGCCAAGAACATGTTGTCACAAAACTACAACAAAAAATGTAAAGATAAAACAAGCGGGAACTCTCAATCAACTGGAAGGAGAAAAGAATTTCCCTCCACAATAGCATGCAAATATACAAGAGCATGGGCCAACAAGTCTGTCATACTATTCACACTGCATGGATGGCACCATCTAATCTCACGAATTTCATCAAGATAAAATGATGATGTAATCACTCTGGAATCGACCACAAAGGGGCACAAAAACTTCTGAACAAAATTTGCAACCGAGAAAGAAAGGTTTTGCCTCAAAAGAGTCACAGCACCTAAAAGAGGCTATCACCTGTGATCACAAATGACACTCCTTCCCTCAGCAGACCCTAGATTACTTTGAGAGTTACCATCAAAATTCAATTTGAAGCAACCTGGAGAGAATGCTATTATCATATTAAAAATAAATCATTGGGTATACTAAAGCAGTTCCCTCCTCCCCCAAACAGAACCAATAGGTATACTAATTAAAAAAAAAGCAGTTCTCTCTCTCCCCCAAACAGAACCAATAGCTATACTAATTAAAAAAAAAAAAGCAATTCTCTCTCTCCCAAACAGAACTGGATAGGTATTGAAGAGAATGCACAAGGATAATGAATGAAAACATGATTCTCAGACTCCTCAACAGCATTACAAAACTTACAATTTGAATCTAACACAGAAAGGAGAAAGTCTAAAAAAAAAACTTCTCTAAATTGGACCCTAGTACAATGTAGAAATATGAAATAAAGTGATAATAAGAGAGAGAGAGAGAGAGAGAGAGAGAGAGAGAGAGAGAGAGAAGAGGAGAGAAACAACTGCTGTTTATGATTACACAAAGACAGTTTTACCACCCAACTTATGCTTCATAGGAAGAGAGTATACCATCAAACACAGTGAAATTACAATTTCACCCTATTCTTTCTTAGAGAAATTTTGCCTTGATACTTTCTAACATTCTCTAAGTCGTAATAACCAATTAGAACTAGATTTAAAAATTTAGACATCCAAATTACGAGCCATCTGCAGCCACTACCAGTTTTACAATATGTAAAGGTCATAAGTTTATTGCATTTTCTTAATGCAAAACATGATATAATGATAGAAAGGAAAAAGGGGGAGACTGTGGAAAAGAGTTCAACACCTTAGTAAAGGATAAGATTGACAAACAATCATCATACAGTGGCCTGAACTTGAATTTCTGTGCATCCAGAACCTTGCCCTCAGCAGGAATTTCTACGAGTAATCTCTCATCCGAGGCTTCATCCACAAGAGATTGTGAAGTTCTGTCATTGTGCAAGGGCATTGAGGAACCCTCTGCCATTTCCTGGCTTATGACAGTTCCAGCCTTTTTCAGCACATCCAAGATGGTAGGCTGTCGGAGCTTCTGGCTTGTATCAAACTTTTCTTGTTCAACTACTGAGTACTTTACACTTTTTCTCTTGTTCCCAGGAATGCCCAAAGATGCTTTCTGCCTCTTTGTTCCAGTAGTTTGCAAATTTCCACATGTGATTGAAGAACATTTATAATGTTCACTTAGGTGGAGTTCAGGTAGAGATATTGGATGCAACTTGAGGATTCTATTTAATAAACTCTCCAGAAACCTGCAATAATTTTCAAATTTCACTGCATAATCAGAATATACCTACAAGAACAATAATTTTATAAAAAATAATATCCGTCACCACAATTCAAGTACAATATTTCCTATTTCTTGCATGAAAGAAAATATGTCATATTTGGTTTACACATACCTACATAAATTACTGATGGCATATATTTTTAATAACTGATGAACTAATTTTTTAACTCATGAATATGAAATTTTGTTAAAGAAAGAAAATAGAAATACAAATAGAAGGAGAATTAAGGCCTCAAGCCTAAGAAGAGACAGAGTGAGCTTCTCCTACAATTATAGCAAAAACTGATGAAATGAATGCAGAAGAAAACTCACACAAGGTTTCTCATTCGCTTCAGTAACTTAGAGATCATCTCTTCATGTGTACTCTGTGTCACACAGTCCACTTTTCCAGCAACTTGTGTACAGAATGCATTAAGCTACAAGATAAGACAAACTTTATAGTAAGGTTCCAATATGACGCAACTCAGTTCCTTTATCTTAGCACAAAAGTGAATTAGCATTCAGTAAGTACCAATTCCCTTATCCAATTGGCAGCATAATAAAGGGATAGACCAACTATTTGTTTCTGTATTGCTGTCATAGATTTCCACTCAGCTGCCACAAAATACTGGGAAAGAAACAAGCAAGATGTGTTAGCACTTAATGCTAACGAAATCATTTGAGTCCTTTTTAATGATGACCTATGCACTTGATAGACAGGTAAATAGACTAACTGGCACTGATGAGGAGAAAACAACCTTAAAGTGGTTCAAAAATGTGAATTCCCCACAACGTGTATTAAGCTTTTCCAGTTTTACCCGCCATTATTCATATTATATATAACATATAAACAGAAATAATCTATATAAGCAAAGGCAGAAGCACAAAGGGCAGTGAGCCCAAAAGAAAGAAGAAAGAAAAAAAATACAAAGCATAAAAGCAGGAGGGGCTAAGCTAATAAATCAGGAGTGGAATTTGCTGAACAATGAAGATGCTCCCAGGAAACCTGAAGTGGTAAAATCAGATAATCATGCAAACCTCCATGGAGGCTCAACCGAACCCCTTCCCCAAGTGGTGAGAACTGAGGAGTCCCCCTTAATAATCAATCCTGGTAAAGCTGGATACCCTGAAGAACAACACTAACTTCCACCTCGGTAGAATCCACCTCCGTGATAGAATACAAGAAAGAGAGAAGAGTGAGTGCCACAAAAACTCTAATGATGCTACTAATACCCCCCAAATAAGTATCACCATCAGAGGATCTCCACAGAGGCTCAACCGAACCCCTCCCAAGAGGTGAGGACTGAGGAGTCCCCCTTAATAATCAAGGAATATGAAAATCAATCTTGGCAAAGCTGGATACCCTGAAGAGTAGGGTTGGCATCGAGCCGAGTCGAGCCCAACCTCCTTATGTTCGAGCCAAGCTTGATTTAAATATTTCGAGCCGAGACTCGTCTCAAGCCTAAAATTGTTATCGAGCTCGAGCCCAACGAGTTCGAGCCGAGCTTCGAGCCGAACTCGAGCCTCAACATATATTTAAGACTTTTCAAAAAATATATATCGAATAAAATGTATATAAAATTATGCATACATTTTACATAAAATTGGGCATAATATATATATATATATATATATATATATATATATATATATATATATATATATATATTGGGCATAACCTCTACTTAAAATTGAGCATAATCTATATATATAATACTTGTATAAAATTCGGCATGACCTCTACTTAAAATTGGGCATAATCAATATACATAATACCTGCATAAATACTCCATAAACACTCCATAAAATTGTCTATACATTCCATAAACACTCCATGAAATTGTTTATACACTCCATAAAATTGTTTATACACTCCATAAAATGGTCTAAAACTCCATACACTGCATAACATTATAAATAAACTCCATACAATAATCAAACACAACAAAATTAAATGAAATATCACTATCAATTTACAATCACCCAAATAAAAACTATAAATCCTTTAAATAAAAACCTATTATTATTTGAGACTTACTAGAAAATTACAAGAAATATTTTAAATTTTTCTTAGGAAAGTTAAATGGACCTCTTATTACATTTTCTAAGGAAATAAATAAAAAATAATAATTAATCTAATATATTATTATACTTATCGATAAATTTTTAATCACATAAAATGTCAAACACAAAATTGCTATGAAAATTGCCACATGCTCAAAGTATTATATCATCAACTGTCAAATACTTATTCAAAATTTTTCTATATGGTTTTCGAACCCATCTTGGCAAGAAAATCTTACTTAGAAAATTATATGATTTTTTAAAAATAATTTATAATTAGAAAAATATTTTGAAAAAAACATGGGGCACTAATGGTCCCTATATTTCTACTAAAAATGTTTTTTCAACATTTATTGAAAAAACCACTTATAGTCTTTAGAAACGTATTTCTACTAAAATATCTTTTCAATTTCTTTAAGAGCCATGAGGAAGGGACAAAGAGTTTTTTTTTTTTCCTTGTTTATGATCTCGCACGTAGGGGTGGCTTTGAATAAATTATATATAAAATTATGCATACATTTTAAAAAAATATAATGATAGGGGAGGTTCAAGATTGAATTTCAATAATGGATTAAAATGCACCAATATTAATCTTTTTTACTCCAATTGTTGTCTAGCTTGTTTTGTAATTTTTGAATCTGTTATGGCCTCCTTAGTGCCCCTAGATGAAAATTTATATTCTAGGAAAAACTAAAAATATTTTTCCTATGATACATATTCCCAAAAAAACCTTTAAATAAAATTTTATTACTATTAGTGACTTATTAGAAAATTACAAGAAATATTTTAAAATTTTCTTAGGAAAGTTAAATAGACCTTTTATTGCCTCTTCTAGGGAAATAAATAAAAATTAATAATCAATCTAATATATTAGTATACTTATCGATAAATTTTTAATTAAATAAAATATCAAACACAAAAGTATTACAGCATCAATTGTTAAATATTTATTCAAAAAAATTTTATACAGTTTTTTACCCCATCTTGGTACGAAAATCTTACTTAGAAAATTATATGATTTTTAATAAAAAATTTCAATTAAAAAAATGATTAAAAAAATATTAGACACTAATAGTTTATAGAAACTTATTTCTATTAAAAAAAATTAATTTTTTCGAGTGGAAAAAGTTTTTTTTTTTTTTACTTTATGATCTCGCACGTGTGAAATCGCACGTGCGAGTTCATCTTCCCGCGGGGGAGGGGGGAGATTATTTCTCCCCTGAACTTAGGTTCTGGGTTTCCGTCGAGACGACGCGGAGGGAAGGGGGTTACGACGCCGGGGAGGACCTGTCATCGGGGATGACAGCGGTGACAAAAGTGGCGGCGAGGAGAGGAAGAAATCGAACGGACGGCCACAGAGGCGGCCGGCGAGCAGCTACGACGGCGGTAGAGGCGGCGACAACAGCCGACAGGAGGGGCTCGACGGTGATGAGGGGAGGAAAAAATTTCCCCCCCTCGCTCTCGATCCCGCTCCCGATCCCGATACTGATCCGACTCACCTCGTGCCGGCTCGCAAGCCGACAAACCGAACCTGGCTTCGGTCGAGCTCGACACGTTAAGGTAAACGAGCCGATTTCGAGCTCGAGCTCGATAGATAAGGAATCGAACCGAGCCAAACTCAAGCCGCTCGCAAGCGGGCTCGGTTCGAAGCCACCCCTACTGAAGAGCAACACTAACTTCCACCTTGGTAGAAGCTACCTCGGTGATAGAACCCGAGAGAGAGAGAGAGAGAAGAGTGTGCACCACAAAAACTCTAATGATGCTACTAACACCCCACAAATAAGTATCATCACTAGAGCAATCTCCATGGAGGCTCAACCAAACCCCTTCCTCAAGAGGTGAGGACTGAGGAGTCCCCCTTAATAATCAAGGACTATGAGAATCAATCCTTGTAAAGCTGGATACCCTGAAGAACAGCACTAATTTCCAACTTGGTAGAGTCCACCTCTATGATAGATCCCAAGAAAGAGAGAAGAGTGAGCGCGATTATTGAAATCAATTCAAAGTAGCGATGTCGGAGTGCGATGATGCTTGCTCGGGCAATAGACAAAGCGACCGGCGCTCTCATCACCACCTAGGCAAGGAACTCTGACCACCTTCGACGACAATGGTGAACTCGGAACAACATACCCTTTGCTCCAAAGATGACGACGGGATCACCTCTCTTGAGCTTGCATGAGGGTTTTCATCGGTTTCCTAGTAGGACGACGACAATAGGGACCTCGGAACTGATCACAATGAATGGAAGACTGCGAAATCGCAATTGGCATGCAATGGAGACAAAGACAGATTCGTGCCATCGATTCTCTTTCGTCAACTCAGAAATGATCATGCGACACATTGTAGACGAAAACAGAAGATCGCTTTGCATTACAATGAAAAATGGGGTGAAACGTTCCTTTGTTTCGATTCCCATGGCTGCAAGAAGCTTTTTCCTCCAATCTTTCGACGGCATTACCAGTGGCTCTACTTTGGCGTCGAAACACAAGGAACTCACCGTGGGAGAAATCACCTTCCCTCTCTCAGTCTTTTGATACCGGAATCTCAAAGAATGCAAGATCGTCTAGTGTAGAGGCGGCCTCGTCATGGCCAAAATATTCTTCCCGAGATTGAGCAAAGGTGGACTAGCCCACGACAGGGTTCAAGATGAGAAATGTGTGGGATGTAATTAAGGTGGAGTTGGGAGGTGAACCAACTGGTTTCAGTGAGCATGTTGATTAGAGGGTCAATGGTGACAACAATAGATAGTCCCAACAATCTCTCATTATTTGGGAAGGCTTCCCCCCTTGTAATCTGTTCAATTGAGCTTTTTCTTAATAAAAATCAGCATCTTTAAAAAAAAACAATAGACAGTCCCAAAGCTGATCGGCCGTCAGAAAGGAAGCGAGTGGGGAGAGACATTATGTTGTTGGGGGGGTCAAACTCAGCTGGTTGGGTCAGAGGGTTGGAAGGTGCTATTTGTTGACTCGGAGAAGGTAGCAATTGGTGATTTTGGAGGGGTGGTGGTTGCAAGCAAATTGATGGAGAGGTCAGATTTTGAATGCGCGTAGGTAGGGGTAGGAAAGGCGGGGGGTTTGTCTAGGGAAGTGATGGGGTTGGCGAAAAGTTCAGCAGGCATTCAAGAAAGGCCTTCCAGCCGAATCCCATATTCGTCAGCTCCAGTACATAAATGCTAGCCATAAGGAGGTTTCTGCAGTGCAGAACAATTTTGCGTTCACGCTGACAACGGAAGCAAGCAACAGAGATAAAGAAGGTGAAGTTTCCAGTCCATAGCTCCAAAGTCTTGTTGAGAGAGTCTGTGCCCGAGGTCGCACTCTCGAACTAGCTACAGAAGGCGCAACTCGCAATAATCAGTATGCAGATGAATGATCGTTTTGCTCCGTTGGAGGAGGTAATGTGGATGACTGCAGCGAAGGTATGGCTGAGCTTTTCCATTGCAATAGTGGTTTTTCCAAAGACGAAGCAGAAAACTACAAACTTGGGTGGTGGTTGTCTTCTGGCAATTGTTGTAATAGTTATTTTTTGTCACAATTTTCTTCCATAGGTTATTTTTATCTGAGCTGAATGAACATGGGCATTTTGATAGGAGCATTGAATCACACTTTTAATACTTCTAATGCCTAATCAATTAATGCACCTTGATTTACACACTTCCATCTAATAAACAACATGGTATATGAAGTACAAAGAGGTGTCCTACTAGAGAAAATTTCTCTCAATGGTCTCCAACCTATTGATCATTGCCACAGGGCATAAAAGAAAAGGTAAAAAATAGTCAGGCAAGCCTATCAGGGTGGTTTTGATAAGATTTGCCCACCCAACTAGAGGAAAGTGGGTTATCATGCCAATTATCAAGGCACTTCTTAAAAAATTAGATAATAGGGTGCCAAAGAGATAGATTGGTGTGCAAAGTCAACCTTCCTCCTTGGAGGCATTGGGATATGTATTTTGATATATGTAATTTACTTTCTTTTATTAACTGTAATTGGAAGCACATTCCTAGATCTGCCAATCATTTGGCAAATATTTAGGCTAAGTTGGGTATTTCACTCCAACACCTTGTTGTGGAGGAAAGCCCTCTTAGTTAGGTTTGTTGTACTCTTCTCCCTATTTAATAGTTTAAACATCCTTTATTTAAAAAAAAAAAAAGGATTGTAGAGGCCTCTAAATAAAGATGGGGAGGCGAAGGTAAGAAGCAAGAAAGGCATCCACAGTGCATCCAAGGACTGATGAAAAAGGCAAGAGAGTCAAGACTGATGTTTATACCATATGTGAGAATTTTGACCAAGTGACGAGCTGACCAGAAAAGACTTCGTACACTGCCACACGGGGTTTTATGCTTGCATTTGGTTAAGATCCCCACTAAAGTAGTTGATGTCATTTGCAAAAAGGACCAAAGGCATTCTAGGCTAAAAACCCACGGAATGTGATGGGGAAACTCAATCCCTCTCCCCCTAGCAGTCTAGAAAATAGTCGTGAAAGCATCACCAATATTGAAAGAAGTTGAGAGAGAGGGTCTCCCTACTAGAGGCCCCTAGAGGTTGGAGCTGAATTGGCCATGCATAGACCCATTTATGATGAGAGATAATGCAGTCGAGGAAAGTCAACTCCTGATCCACATCCTCCACCACTCTCTGAATCCCATTCTAAGGCAGACAATGTCAAAGAACAACCAATTCACTTGGTCAAAATCCTTTTCCATATCCAACTTAAGAATGGCTCCAAATTAGCTAGTTTTGTGAAGGGTATGCAAATTTCATTGGTAGATAAAGCAGTGTTTGACTTCCTTCAAGTAAAGCATTTTGGTTGTTATGTCAGAGTGGTTCCGTCCACTCTTGTAGGCAGTAGCTTTTCACACCTAACAGATCGGTCTGTTGGCTAATACAACCCAACAGACCGATCTGTTAGGTGCGGAAAGCTACTGCCTACAAGAGTAGAACCACTCTGACACCCACCCCGCCCATTCTTGACTGTCTCTCACGGGATTCGAACGCAGGACGTGGCGTGCCCAGCTCTGATACCATGACAGCGGCTAGCCAATACAACCCAACAGACCGATCTACTAGGTGCGGAAAGCTACTGCCTACAAGAGTGGCCGAAACCACTCTGACATGTTATTGATAATGTTTGGAAGAACCTTCTGAGCCTTGCGGCCAAGACCTTAGCAATAAGCTTAAGAGCTAGAAATGAAACTACTGAGACAAAAGTCACCTAGACTGTCTACCCCCTCCTTTTTTTTTGGATTAGCACAACAAAGAAGCTCCCATCATGCCACTATTGATGTCATGTTCAAATAAATCACCGAACAACCCAAGAATGTTCCCTTTGAAGAATTCTCACCCTAAACATGTGCAACTGACATCCCTAAATTTAGTTGTTATTCTGGGTTCCAAATCCGTATCTATGATGGATCTAACTCCTCAGTTGAAGAAATAGGCAATGCACATTTACCCTCTTTCAACCTCTCTCATGCTTTTATCAATAAATCCTCAAGAGATTCAAAATATTTACAAAAATGCACTTGGGCTTAAAAACTAATATAAGCACGAAATTGGTGGGATAGGTACGCTTTTTGCAAGAAAAAAACACCTACACCTCCTACCTCCCGTTATAATAAAAAGCAGTTGAACTATCAAGGAAGACAACCTTTTCACTTTCCTATCTTATTCACCTCTCTTTTCTTTGTTTCTCCTCTTCATTTTTCTCCAATTTTTAATTCCGCTTCTAAAATCCTCTCTCTTCTACTTCTTCTCCTACACAGTATTGCCATCAATAATAAAAGACGCTTAACTTTTTTTTTTTTTTAATGAAAAAGAAGCCAACCTTTGGAGATGGAAGATGCAAAGGACAACCAAGTAGGGCATCAATGCCTTCAAGAGATCCTTGATTTGTCAATCTCTCAACCTTTTAATCAAAAAGTAACTTATAGTAAATTCTTTTGAAAATAAATTATAAAATTTTTTGAACAAATTGCAAGAGTACTATTTCATCACATAGTGAACAACATTTCCAAAAAAGAGAAGAAGTTACACACTCACCACAGACAGTAATAGGAAATTAACAGGCAGGACCTGTAAAGAAGATGAAGACCTGCAAACGGAAATGCATAGAACGCTCAGGAACCACCATCCATGATAGGAGCATAATAAAATTACCTAATTCAAGAGTCCAATGAGAACATCACTGCTGCACGGAAGAGTGAAGTGCTGGCAATATATTCAAGCATAACGGTGTCAGATCACCATCTAAGTTCATCCACAATTCTCCTGCAACATCAGAAAAAAAAATCATATTGCATTATGAAAGTACAAACTGCTTTAGTCCTTGGCATAGTAAGTTGAAACTATTATCCAATATACCTTCCAAACCACCATAAGAACTTTTTCTTAACAACTGGCCTTCCTCAAGATCAGACAAGAACCTCAGCTCAAAATCTCCCACAAGTTTGCTCACCCTGTAGTTATTAACAAAAGTCATGTTATCAACTCTATTCATCCGTTAAGCCTTCAGGTATGCACAAATGTTTTGTGAAAAATGTAAACAAATACCCAAAGAGCAAAATAGAGAATTTTTAGAAGAAAACATTGAACTAGAAGAAGAAGAAGTTATTATTTTGACTGTTCAGTGATGAAATGGAAATGAATTACCAATGATCAAAACTATGTACTTGCATCATATCTTGGGTTGCATCTTTTCATTGGAAAATCCTCCTAGCAATTGTAACAATCAATTCTAGAGAAGTATGAACAAAGCCTAGAAACTGGGAAGGGCCAATTTACTCTCTCCAGCAGGAAGAGCTACTCTTATTAAGGCTACTTTGGCTGGAATCCCCAACTATTTTCTATCATTAGTGCGGTGTCCAGCAAGCATTTCAGCAAAACTTGGAGCCCTACAGTGTAAGTTTCTATGGCATGGAAGTTCAAGCCAGTTTAAATAGCCACTTGTCAAGTGAGACCAAGTCTGCCTAAGTAAGAAAGAAGGGAGCTTTGGGATTAAAAGTATTGCATAAATGAGTCCAGCTTTGTTGGAAAAATGAGAAGTCTCTTTGAAAGAAGGTGATTTACAAGAAGTACGGCTCTTGACCAAAACAACTGGCTAGCTGCTGACCTAAAAGCCAACTAAAGTGTACAGCTTTTGGTTGCCAAATACAGAAACAGGTTTAAACATCATAATACATGTAAGGGAGAGCTCCTCATCAAAACTATGTGTGGTCTATATGAGGCTGTTTAGACTGGCAAGAAACCAGAAAATCAAAACTACAGACTCAAGGGTGGCAGGTGAAATTGGAGGAAGCTAGAACTCAAATTTCATAAGAAACCTGAACAAAGAAGAAGTGGAGGAGCTTTCCAGCATGATGTCATTGCTGGAATCCACATCTCTGACTTTAAAAAGGATGATGTAGTTTGGAGCACATGTGCGAGAACTCTCCATTGCATCATATTATGCCTAGGTTAATCACAGCAGCTCTCAAATGAATCAGCAGGTGCTAGCAAAATAAGGGGGAAAAGGTACTCCAGTTCCTTTGGACAGCATGCAGGAAAAGCACATACATGTGATAAATTGAGGAAGAGGGGACAAGCAGTAATAAACAGCCACTGCAAGTTATGTGGGGAAGTAAAAAAAACTAGCAGCCACAGCAAGTTATGTGGGAAAGTAGAAAAAACTAGCAATCACTTTCTCTTGCACTATCAGTTCCATAACAATATGTGGAGAGCAGTTTTCTGAAAATTTGGCAAAACAGTAAAGTTTTTCTCAAGCTTCATCCAGCAATGTCACGCATAGTCCTAGAGCAAATATGGTAAAACACTCGGGAAAGCTGAAATAGCAGCGTAACCTGGCAGGTATGGCTGGAAAGAAACAGAAGAACATTTGAAAAAGCATAAAAAACATAGGAAGGAACAACAGAAAAAGTAATGCACATCATATGGGCCAGCCCCTTACATGGAATGCACCCATTCCCAAGTTCAGTATCAGGAAGCATCAAAGATCAGTATTGGGAAAGTCCCATGGTCCAGTAGGAACCCCCTCTTCACAATTGGCTGAAGATGAATTCTGATCAGTCCTCTCTAGGGAAACCTGGCCTTACAGAGGGTGAAATAATCAGAAACGATGAGAGGTCGGTCCACCAAGCCTTCTCTGGGCCAGCCGAGCATTGCAGCTTGAATGAGGTGGAATCAAAGGCATTATTATCAGACGTTAAGCTAAATTGGCAGCACTTCTCAGAGCCACTAGTAGTTGAAGATGATTCATTGCTGATAATAGGCTGGATGAGCAAGAATTCACCCCCACCTTGGAGATTTGGCCAGCTCTTTGATGAGATCTCTAACCTTCTATCTCTTGGCAGATTAAATGTGCGCACCATGTCCCAAGATCAGCATATTCATATTCAAACAAACTCTCAAAATATGGGGTTACTTGATGGGGCAACAAGTTAGGCCCAACAGGATAAGTGTCTTGTTCTAATACCATGTTAAAATTGGGTTTAGGTTCATCCAAAAAGACTAGCCAAATTACAAAGTCATATTAGTTTATGGAGGAGATATCAGCAATGTCCTCTCCTAAAATTGGGTTTTAAGTTCAAGTTAGGAAGACAACTTACCTTATGGAGGAGATATCAGCCTACGGAGTGGACTGAGAAGATGGACTAGCCTCCTATGACACTTGATTAGCCCATTTTGGTTTACCGAACTTGTCCCAACATTGTTTTGGCATATGATTTGTTCGGACACAGTGAATACATGGCTGTAACTCTCAGCCTCTACCTCTTCCTCCTCCTTGCTCACTACTGCGAAAGATTGAAATTTAGGGCAGAAGCATTATCTCCCTTTAGTGACATTTCAGAAACGGAAGCCAAAGCAGGCTCTTCCTTCAATAAACAGGCAGAAGTCTCTTCAAAGGATTGCAAGGTAGTACTCACCAGCTCTAATGTGATCACAATACACTCACAGCATGAAATGCTTCTCTTTGCTGCTTCAAAGACGTCTCATCTAACACCAATGGATGATAAAACAAATGCTCCTGCCACAAACTATCTAAGTCACCTATAAACTCAGTCAATGACTTCTCTCCCTGCTGCATAGTAAGGCCTTGATATAGAAGTCTTAAATCTTTGGCATGTTACCATTGTTAGAGAAGTTCATCTGCAATGTTATTCCCCTAGCAGTCTTATTAAAACCTACTTGATTAACAATCTGCACATCCATATTATTCAATAACCATACCATAACTGCGTAGTTGTCAATCTCCACCCTTCTGTTTGAGTTTTAGAAGGATCATCAATCACAAACTTCGATTTTTTTTTTTTTTTTTTGCAAACAAGAAGATATAAACTGCTTGCGCCCATACCACATCACTCTTACTGAAGTGATCAGAGTAGTATTACTATCCTGTTCATACCTTGGCAAGCTTCATATCATTTGACTCAAGCATAGTTCACGATTTTTACAATGATACATCCATGGTCTCTTAACTCACCCAACTCAGAACATGTTGTCTCAATGTAGAAATTTGTTCTAACAGTTGTACAAGCACAAACTAGGCGCTACACCTTCAGATTGCAATGTCACACATAAGAAACATAAAATATGATATTATGTGAGAATTAAACACATCAACCACCAAGTAAGGCTGATGCAAGCAGGCACAGCTTTAAGGCTAAAAATCCCTCTCAAAGGCACTTAATGATCATAGAGTGGGTAGAGGCACTAAATACAACTTTCTAATCGGTAGGCAGTCACATACAGAGGCAACCTGGAAATCACAAGCAGAGAACCAAACCCAGAGGTGTCATAAATCATGGAGGTGATAGAGAGAGGATAGAAAGAAAGAGAAAGATATATTAAGAGAGAAATTACCTGTGTTGATCATTTAAAATTGAGAATTGGGGAAGAAAGTTGAAAGGCAGACAAACTAGGCTGTCACACTTGCTTCAATAGTTGTGGATTAGGGTATTATCGACCCCAAAGCCTCTTAAGTATAGTTAATTATTAAACTAACAATATTGCCTTTAACTATCCAGCTTGCTCATACACCTCACTATCTCCCAAAAAATATTGAACTTGACCTTCTAAATATAAGTAGGTTTTCCGAACCGGTGGGTTGAAACACACAGATTTTAATGGGAGCAGGTCGGGTCAGGGGGTTCAGACTCACTCCTATTTTGGGTCAGTCTCCTCCAACCTGCCCCAAGTCCAGCTCTAAGCTCAGGTTGAGCCAATCCAACTCGGCTGACCCAACCCAGTTTCTAGGTCGGAAAACCCAGAATATTACACTTAAACTTAGAAACTGATATAGAATAACAAAATAATGACATTCTGACTTCTATAACTTTTTAAATTATAATTGAAGAAGAAACAACTTCCTATAGAAACTAGTTAAACTATTGTGAAGTTGGGTCCAAGACCTATCCCAAAATGACTAATCATCTTAAGAAACCTCTTTCCCAATTAATAAACTTAAGATTTTTTATCTCGCTAATCCATGTGGGACTATTCCTTAACACTCCCCCTCACGTGTATGCCCACTGGGATCTTACATGTGGATAATTTGAGTGGAGGCCCATATACAAGTACTTGTTCTGATACCATGTGAAGTTGGGTCCAAGGCCTATCCCAAAATGACCAGTCATCTTAAGAAACCTCTTTCCTAATTAATACACTTAAGATCTTTGATCTCACTAATCCATGTGGGACTATTCCTTAACAACTATAATTTTTGGACAGACAATCCCCAGTATCTCATGCATCCCTGAAGCACCAAGTACTTGCTCAATCACTTTTTTTTTTGTTATACCTGCTCTATCACTTCAAAATACTTAAATAAGTCTAATCTAAATTTGCTTTGTCTATTTTGTCACCAAGCTTTACTTTTGCATGATATGTTTGGCAAAGGTCATGCCCTCCAACAGTGTGATCTTTTAACTCCTCTTTTGGCTTTCTTTTGACAATATTGAGCCCTCCTCTATGCTTGAACTATTGTCTAGGTTTTAATAAATTCAGCTAAGGTATTCAAAACAAACACACAAAAAGGTCTAGTCTTTAACAAAAAATAACACCACCATTTTCTTCCAATAAGATTGCATGACATAGTAAGTAATTTTCAGTTTCAATGGAATCCTTTAAAATACCCCACCACTCAATAACTGCAGGGTGAAGAGATGTTTGCTCCAACAATGAGAGAAGTTCATCATAAAATAGGATTAGAGGTGATGGCATCATTTTGCAGGAGTCCAAAGACAATCTTAGCAATTCCAAAGCCTCCTCAATATTTGCTCTCTGAGAAAATAAAAAATGGGAAAAATGAGGTGACGACAAAGAATATAGTGGAGAAACAAAAGATGCATGCATTGTTGTTTAATTATATGAAAGGACATAGGAATCATGAAAATATAGTAGAGTTGATCAATAGAAAATATAGCTGATAAATTCCTTAAAAGTAGAGTGTCAACAAAGCATCACTAAAATATGAGGAAACGTTAATATATATATATAAAACAAATAAGGCTTATTATTTATAGTTTAGTTAAACATTACCATTTTATTAGGTAATATTTGTCATGTTGGCCTAGTGGGCCCTATTGTGTAAAGGCGCTTTATAGGCAAGCTTCCCGCTCTATTGCGTTCAAGGACTATGCACAAAGTAGCAAGAGGGGCACAACGCACACAAGCCCGCAAGCACAGCAGCTGCCAACGGACTCTGCTGTTTTCTAGTTGAAATGGATGTGTTTTGTACTCCAAAACTTAGGTAATCAACAAGAAGAAGAGAAGAGCCCCATGGGACAAAGAATTTTAGACTTTGTGCTCAACAGCTTAGATAATTAACAGAAAGAAGAGTGCCCACCAATGGCCGTTATGTGTGAAGTTTGACTTCTTATGTACACAGGGATCAACTTCTCATTCGAATGTCCGCCTCACCCTTTTGTTTATCTTTTTTTTTTATCTTTCTTATTTTCTTCTTCTACATGGTGTGAGAAACTTTGATACATCAATTTTTGGGTCTAGTCCGATCTTTCATTTACCTAATGTGTTAGAGATTATAATGTCAAGGGTACTATTGACTATTCAGTTATGTAATCTTTCTCCCCGATTGTTCAAGGAGTGACATCAATCACATTAGATTATTTTTGGTAAATTTTAGGAGACTTTTAGGCTTTAGAATGGTTTCTACAACTTACATATTTAACAGGGGCATATTAGTCATTTTGTTGTAATTTCACTTAACTGCTGAAGGAGGTTAGGGGCCCATTCTCCCAACTCTCGGACTCCCCAGTTTACAGCAATTTGCTCCATCTATTTCTTCTCTTCACTTCTCTTCCATCTTCTTCCCAAATCCTTCAATTAATAGATGTTATAATTGTTAAGATGTGGAGCCTAATCAACGCACTACGTTGAGTTGGTACGCAGATCGACCTTCGCAGTAAGGTCGTTGTGGGGGTTGGAAGGGGGTAGGGAGCCCCCGAAAGATCCACAATATATTAATAGTTGTTTCATTAAGGGCAATTTGGGAATTTCACTCTTGTAAAGTGGTTGCTTGTGTAAGTTCTCTTGTAAACTATTTCATCTTCAGAAGACAGGGCGTAGTCTCACCTTGAGGCGAACCTTTATAAATCTAGTTGTTTGTTTCCATGCTTGTTTTTTCCTTCTTCTGCGATTATTATTATTGCTCTCATTAGTTTGGAATTAGGGCTTCTAATTCCTAACAATAAGAAGAATTTGGGAAGAAGCAGAAGAAAAGAGAAGAAATAGATGGAGCAAACTGCTGTAAACTAGGTTCAATGTTATGGGAAGTACAACACCTCTAGAGGAATTTTTCGATGGAGTCCTCGAGATTCTTGAGCGGTGCCTCAAGCATCACGAGTGGTGGTTGACCCATTGCCCCCCGAGCTTGGCACTCCTCCACTCAGGAGAGTCTCATTATCGTCTCCCCCTCGCCTCCTAAAGCTGGACTCGGCGCCGAATCCTATGGTGGAAGGGCTCTCTGGCAAAAACAACAACAACACATGTGACAAATGATCCTCAAGGCGATCCTGACGACGGCTGGCAAACGGTGGTCAGCTGAACCTCGTGAAGAAGAATCCATTTGGCCTCGACAGGCCAAAATCCTATGTTCGAGTTTCGATATGAGAAAACGACCACAACAATCCCAAAGACCCATGAGCGATCCGGCGACACTGTCTGCATCCTCTCCTAGTCGGGGACGAAGCGAGCCTTCATCACAATACCAATCAATGCCGTAGAATCGTTCCTCCATTTGCTCGACAAGGTTCTTTCAAGCAAATCTGGACGCAGCAATGGCCGCACTTTATGGGCCGGCGATTTCGCTTTCCACCTCTTCACCCAATATCACCTCGGCTCCCTGGAGTGTAGTATCACTGAATGACGCAAAAACACAACCATGGGTATCCTATTCTTACCCCAAATCACAAATTCCGAATTCAGTTGGACCACCCTTCGCACCTGCATTTTGCAAATCGCCCACATAGCAGTACAAATTCCGCCTCTCCAACCACCTCTGAACTCCACTCAAACTAGCCCAACCAACACCCCTCACTTCCCTCAACTACCTCTGCCACACCCCCGAACTCCACCGATGCATCCTCCATCTCCCTCCCTCCAGCCACCTTGATCCCCCACCCCCTCCCCTGGTTCAACGCACCCCGGAGTTCATATCCCTCACCCTCTTGCTGCAATTTTTTGCCTTTCCTCCCTTCTTTTTTTTATTGGCTCTCATCAAAATCTAAGAGGAAACAATTTTTGGCTTGTGTGTGTGTGTGTGTGTATATATGCTTTTTGAAATTTTTATCCTTGTTTTCCTTCGTTAACTATAAGTCGAAAAAACCTTAAGCACATACTGAAATGATAGCCAACCACAAGTTAGAATGCGACCAAGACTAACACATGTAGAGTAGTATATATCTGATTGGACGGATATAGATATAGATTTAGCCACATCTGCCCCTACCCGGCCAAATAACACCTCTAATTTGACATCAATGTCAGTGCTTCAGCAAATAGTCATACAACTTCAGGAAATTCCTTAGAAAGTAATCTCACAGTGCTAAAGAGGCCTACAAAAGCTGGGGCACAAGAGCTAAACCCCACAGGATAAGCTATGAGCAACAATTACTTAACAGATATTCAAGATATAAATGCTGCTTATGCCAACACTTTACCTGAGATGGAGAGAAACATTTAGATGAATTGATATTGCCAAGGAAGGAAACCAACTCAAAAGTTCCAATGATGCCCATCTTTTTGTACTTCAAATCTGGATTACCAACCTGCACAATTACATAAGTAACTATAATAATAATTTTAAAAAGTGCAAAGTATGATAAGTCAACATTTTATGTAATAATTATGTGCTAAGGGTAGTCACAATTATTATTATTATTATTAAAAATTAAGTAGTGGTGTTTTGGTCATTTTATACATTCTGTATGAGCCTGTAGGAGTGTCAGCCTGATTGGGTGGTTGTTAAAAGTCTATAGTCCAGATTTCATATTATTTTGATGTGTAATTTGTAAGATATGGAGTTTTGAGTCTTAAGAAGTATTTATGTAATTGAACTCAAAGTCACTTAAGTGATGAGTCAATAGAGAGGGGGTCAATCACTTGGCCCATCAAGTGTGTTTGTCCTCTTTTTCTCTCTTTTTTATTCTCAAAGCTTACACTTTTACATGGTAACAAATCAGGAGATCTTAATGTTGAGCTTTTTAGGCGTTCTTTCTTCTCTTCTCTAAGTTACATCTTTGTCCTTAAAAATGAACTTTTAGGACTCCTGATTGAAGCTAAAGGTTAGATTTTTTTTCTCTTGTGTCGTAACCTTAAGGTTGATGGATTGAACTGCCAAGTGAGCTGTCCTATGTGAAGCTTGTGCCCCTAGAGGGTTGTATTCTTTGGGATTGTCCCGATTACTACCTACACAGGTCACCAAACCTACACCTATTGCCTACACCATCTACTTGGATGCTGATGTTATCCTTCTTTTTGACAAATTTTGGTATATTGTTGCAGTTGTACCTTGAATTGGATAATTGTGATTGCATTGGAGATCTTCATTGCCTAATTGTTCTGGAGTGGGGCTACATAACCTATGCAGGCATTTTGTTGAAATTTTTTGTGTTATTTAGGATTTGATTATTCTTGTTTAACATGGCTGATTTTGGTGAAGGGTTTACCCAATTAGAAGACTAGAAAATCATATGGAAAAAAATAAAATTGTCAGTACCACTTTTGAATGGTTACAATTACTTAAGCTGGTCCAAATCAATTCAGATCTATCTTAAGGCCAAGCACAAGACTAAATATATTAGAGATGATCTTCCTATTCCAGTAACTGATGATTGGGAATCAGAAGACAATCGAGTAATAATTTGACTACTCAATAGTATGAAATCCAAGCTTAGAAGTCAGGTTATGAATTATGAAATGGCTAAAGAAATTTGGATTTCACTGGAATCAATGTATACCCAATAAAATAATTTGTCAAGAATTTATGAGTTGTATGCCAAGTTGTCTGGCTTGAGAAGAAGTAACTGAACAATCGTAGATTGTTATAGTGAGGTGCAAAGTGTGCTACAGGAGATTAGTATCTAATATTCCTTTACTACTGATAAGAAGGAACTTCGGAAGCAGTAAGGACATATTCATGTAGCCAAGTTTCTGGATAGTCTAGGGTCTGAATATGATGCAATTCAAGCACAATTGTTTAACTCTAATGATATGTCTGCACTTCCTAATGCCTTCAACAAAGTAATGCATGCAAAATCTGTTTGACATCACAGGGTAGCAAACAATGGGTGTTGAAGTGGCTGCCCTCAATATTCAATATGCGCCAACATGAGGATGTGGGGAACAACTAAGGAAGAAGCCGCTCTAGCTTAGGCCATGGCAAAGCTCAAGGTGAGAGTTGAGGTTATCAATGGTGCATACATTGTGGGCATACCAAACATTTTTCTTTTAAGTGTTGGATAAGTTTGGCAAACTAGAGTGGGTCAGTTCTACTATTCAAAACAGCAATGATACATCTTCCATCCAATTGTTGGTATTATACCAAGTGGCAGTTTTAGCAGTTGGGCCCAACAACTAACGTAGTTGACTTCATTATCCTCCTTTGCATCTATAGCATGGTTTGCACCTCCTACGACCACTCTTGCCAGCTCAAGTATGTCTACTATATATGTGAGTCTAGTTTCTTCCTGAGTTATTGACTCCAGAGCATTGTCACACATGTCAGGTATGTCCTCTCTTTCATGAATTTAGTCCATCTTCTTCCTTTAGACAATTTACTTTTGTTGATGAGTTTGTTTTTCCTGTTCATGGAGTAGGCAAGATTCAGCCTACATCCTCCTTGTCATTAAATTCAGTGTTTTTAGATCCAGAATCTCTAATTTTTTTAGTCAATCAACTTACAAAATCCTTGAATTGCTCAGTAAGATTTTATCTTAATCCTATTCATTGTGTAATTCAAGATCTCGAGATGAGGATGATTGATTTAGGGCATGAGAGAAAAGGACTTTGTCACTAGGAAGTTACACTACAGTAGACTTGTTAAGGATAGTCCCACATACATTAATGAGTATAAAGATCTTGCATTTATTAGTTGACAAAAGAGGTTTCCTAAGTGGCTAGTAATTTTAGGATAAGGCCTTGGACCCAATTTAACATGGTATCGAGCAAGGTTCACATATGTGGGCATCCACCCAAATTATCCATGTGCCACCACGTGAGGGCCTCTACCTAAATTATCCACGTACCTACACGTGAGGGGGAGTGTTAAGGATAGTCCCACATACATTAATGAGTATAAAGATCTTGCATTTATTAGTTGACAGAAGAGGTTTCCTAAGTGGCAAGTCATTTTAGGATAAGGCCCTGGACCCAATTTAACAAGACTCAGTCCGTATTCCAAGTTATCAACTCATCCTTCCAGTGGCATCTATAGTTAAGACATCCTTCTCCGGTCAAATAAATTCAATTGTTTCTAGATCTACCATCTAGCTTTTGTTTCAATGTGAGTCTTGTCAACTTGGAAAGCATCATCTGGCTTCTTTTCCATTAAGTCAAACAAACAATAGTAGTCTATTTGAGAAAGTACCTTCTAATGTATGGGGACTATGTCCAGTTCCTAGTATTTTTGGTTACAAGCATTTTATTTCTTTTACTGATAATTTTAGCCGCTCTACTTGGGTGCATCTCCTATGGAAGAAATCAGCAATCTTCAATGTACTTCAAAGTTTTATAATGAAATAAAAACTTAGTTGGATGCTTCTCTCTGCATTTTTCATACTAATAATGGGCTCAAGTTTATGAATAAAAAATTTGACTTATTATGTCAAACTCATGGTATAATTCACCAACCATCATGTGTGTTCACTCAAGAACAAAATAGAGTGGCACAAAAGAAAATCATCATCTTTCCAAAGTTGTTCATACTATGCTCCTTCATATGCATCTCTCCAAATCTTATAGGGGTGAACCTACACCGGGGCTGACGTCAACAAGTGTGCAGATGACATAAGCAGTTACAGTTCTATAATTTTGGCGCACACCTCCATATCAGCATAAAATAACCTTTTTTGACAGTATAAAACATCAGAATAAGTTCTTAGAACAGTAGGACCAATAACCTTGGGTTATGTCAAAGAAAAAAGGAGAAAATTTTGGATTTTTACTAACCAGTAACCAAAAATCGGGAAAAAAAATCTTCCTTTATGTAGATTTTGGCTTCAAAGAAGAGAAAAAACTCACAAAGATCCTTCCCAGATGCAATCTACTACTCTGATACCATATAAAAAGTAAGAAGAAGAAAGGTTGAAGAAAGAGAATGAGAAGGAGAGAGCTTGGAAAAGAGAAACTGAGAAAAGAAAACTGAAAAATTGTGGTTGGACTTCCTCCAACTTCTATTTATAGATTTAGGGTTGAGTAGGTGGGTCAATTTACAACATTGCCCCTACTTTAAGTGAAAACCCTAATTCTCTATATCTCCTATTCTACATGTCCCTTTTACATGAAATTCGGTCCGTATGCATAGTTTGACATGTAGAATAAGATTGCATTAAGAAAAATAAATAACAACAAGTTAAAATGACCAAAATGCCCATGTTCTTGTTTTTCAACAATTTATCAACAACAAAAGCCTCTCAAGATACTAACCAAAGTTCTTTTTCCTTCTCTTGTACCTAATTCTTCTTCGTCGACAGCTTCTAAGGTAAATGATTTAGATCTTCACATTGTCGAAAAGGTGTTTATATGTCAATCAAGCATCATTTTTCTCAATTTCTGACATGGTAATTTCAAAAAGTTGTCCTCCTATGCTACTCCTTCATCAGTGCAAGACGTCGTGGTTTCTCAACAGTGGAAGAAAGCTATAGAAATATGCACTTCCAATGAGCTATATTTTCCTTGAATGTCCTCATAAATGAGTTTCCTTTCATCCAACTAATGACCATAGCTGAATTTCCCTCCACAATTAGAGGATTTGTAAAGTTCCGCAAATATAACTTCACTCCTTCATTCAATGTGCTTCTTTTTTCTTTTGGCTAAGTTTGACTGATCAACTGGACCTGAAAAGGCCAACCAGACCAAGCTCTAGGAGTCCCTAATGACTCCTCTGATTCCCCAAGGCCCTGGATTTTACTTGTAAACAGACTCAACGTCACCACGAAAGTGGAATGATACACTTGGCAGTTCAGGGCACCAAACGGAGAAATTTGAGATGCTAGCCCCTAACCTGCCAGAGTTACAACAGAACCAGTTGAGATCGCAATTCAACCAAGTTGAACCACAAGAGATTTTTAACTTGAGAGAGGCCAAAGGGGAGGGAGACTAGGTACCTAAGGTTAGATATTGGTGAGATACGAAAGACAATACTGCTTGCCAATGTCTGTGTATAAATGAGAGCATGATGGTTGAGAGACCTCTGAATGTTTTAGCCCAAGTTAATGTTGTCTGCCAAAACTTTTCAATCAATGCCCCTTTGGATGATTTAGTACATTCATGGAGTCGGCCAAGAATTTGGAGTAGCTTTGAGATTAAATTGGACAAACTTGGTTGTTTGTTGTCCTATACCTCAACCTTTTGGTTATTTAAAGCTTATTTTAGATGGGAATTCTAAAAGCAATCGGAGGCTAGATGGAATTAGCAGAATAATCAGAAATCATGAAAATGATATTTTTCACATTGGTGAAGTGGATTCCACATTGGTGAAGTGACAACTGCTCTTGAGGGTATTCGTCTATACTAAGAGCAATTTACATAACCCTTAATCATTGAGGGTGATTTCATGGTTGTAATATCCTTGGGAAAGAGTATTGTTGAACCTCCTCAATGGTTTGATAGACAATTCATCTAATTGCAGCTTTAGTAGCATCCTACAAATCTCTTAGTAGCATACATGATGTTCAACAACTTTAGCAAATGGCGAATAATTTATTAAAAGAAGCCAAAAAGGCAAAGGGATGAACATAGAAACCCATCAAATGAAAGATAACATAAGAAGAAAGGCAAAAATACAAAGATTCCAAAGAAACAAAGAAAAAAATTACAAATATATTATGAATAAATTAGGAAGGCCCAAAGAGACAATAAGATGTTGATGGTTGATGAATCTCACTTCAACAGCGGATTGTGAATATGAGTTTCCTCCTTAACTCTTGAGTCTTTTGTATTTTCTAGTTTTTGCTCTTTTGTAATTTTTCTCTTTTATATATTCTTGTATGCTTGTGCTATTCATTTTTATTTAATACAATTCACCTGTCATTCAAAAAAATGTCCCCTTGGCTGAGGTTGAATTGTTGAATGTATTCACCGAAGAGGATGGCTCATTAATCATTTTTATTATACAATCACAAGCTAGGCATGGTTATGCCAATAAAGAGGAAAGTTGAAGTATATGCAAAATTTATGGAGGGTACTTTGGCCACAAAACCTTACCTTATGCTAATTACCAAAAAACACTTACCTTTTATGTTATTTTATGTTTTAGCTTTGAGCATTATTACTATTAAAAAACACCCACATGGGTGGGGGGGCATGACTAGTAAATAAGGAGAACTTCTATAAAGATCGCATAGAATTGTAATTATGCAAGTTGGTGTATCTCCTCTTATGTTTTTTTTTCTTTTGAATCGTGCAACCCTAAAAACATTTTAGTCATTGTAAACACCTTCCTATAATTATAAATATAGCCTCAAACAATGGGGTAAAACGTTCGAACTTCTTCCTCTTGGCTCAAATTCGTCCACACACCTCTCTCTTTTCCTCTTCGTTCTCTCTCTTGGATTCTTCTCTCCTCTCTCCCAAGAGCTAGAGTTCATCTTTTCTCTCCTCTCCCAAGAGCTAGAGTTCATCTTTTCTCTTGTCCCTTGAGATCTCTTGTATTTATGTGTTCAATTAGGTGTATCTAAGACTTTTACGTAATAATAAGAAAAGGAAGTTGACAAACCTAGATCCTTTCAACCTCATCTTCTCATAATTTATCCTTATTTTCTTTTATAATTTCCTTTTTTCTAACTTTTATTCTCAAGGGTTTACAAATCGATTAACAATTTCAATTAATGCAATGAATAATACTTGTTTTACCTGCTTGCGTATGATCATGAAAAGTTCATTTGCAAGAGAAACTCCGGTCGACTCACTATCTAGACGTGCACACAACGCCAAACGGCTGAAGACCTTGTAGACCTGCAAGTCAATCATTAAAGGAGAACCTGAAGATGCAACACTAGATAAATCATTTGCATGACAACATTATAGACAAACCTTGTGCAAACATGCATCGCTAAATCCTTCCAAATAATCCAATATACCTGAAACAAGGCAAGAGAAAATTTAGAGATGTTCTTCTTGCAGTGAAGTAATGAGTGCCAATTAATAAGCATAATATTATACCACTTATGTATGAAGAAAGTGGAAGCAGCTCTTCTGAATGCTTTGATGTTAGAAGAACCATAGCATCTAGAGCAGAATTCACTTCATAACTACGCCCAGAACCTATATGTGTAATTAACAGACTCAAGACCTGCAAATGCAGGATCTCCAAATAAATCCAAAAGTCATGATATCTTATTGCATGCATAAACTCAGCAAATGTTAAAATGTAAAAATCAATAAATAGATTACCAGCATTACTCACTTCCTGCCTAAAATAGGTGTCTGCAAGCACTTCAAATAAAGTTGTGTACAAGTAAATACCAAAGTCTCGCGCTAGTTGTTCTTTGCATGCTAATAGATAATCAGCAATGGACAAAAACGCAGAAAAATATTCCTGATAGATTTAAATTTAAGAAAATGAATAAATGATCCAGAAATTCAAAATAGTGATCCCGATGATGCTAGCGAGGAGGAAAAAGCACAAGGGGGTCCTCATTCAAAAGACTACCCCAAAAAGATACCTGCACTAGTGCCTGCTGCCCATGAACACACTGTTCAAATAGTGATTCCTGAAGACAACCATTGATAATTTTTCTTTTTATAACCTTTTCAACACTCTTCTGCAGTAAGCCACCATTTGCATAAATGAGCATAAGTAACCACAAATCAATGACCTTATGATCATGTGGTTCATCTAGAGACTTCAGTTCCTTCAAGATAGTCTCACAAAGCATCTACCACCAAAGCCAACAACCAAAACCAAAGTTAGCATAATAAAATGGCAGTCGATTAGAAGAACACTGGTAGAAACAAATTTACATTCTTAAAGCGGAGGCTTGATCTCAGTGCCTCGAGAATAGAGGCCTCAACGTTATCAGCCAGACACTTTCCTTTGAGCTTCTTGTGCCTGGCAGCACGAGAATCTGGTATACACAAAAATTTTAAGTTCTCCCGGATACTTGCAATAATCCTCTGAGCATTTTTGGAAGTCGCAGCAAACAATAAAAATCTGAGCAAAAACGGCATCTGTTCTGTATGAATGGTTCTGATGCAGGATAAGGCTATAGTGACTACCTGTAGAAGGAAAGTTTTAAGCACACAAAGCAAGTTAATTGTCAAATAATCTTCAGCTTGATGAAAAACCGCTTCCAGGGAAAGAAAGACAGTCATATGAAGAGCATCGGAGAACAGAAAGCAACACGTCCACACTTCAGGGCATAAAAAGTAAGGAAGCAATTAGAGGGGTAATGATATGAAGCGTCAGGAATAGGAGTGTTGAGACCTGTTCCTGCAACTGCTGATCCAAATTGAGATTGGAAAGTGATTCAAGCACAGGCACCACGATCTCCGAATCTTCCTTCAACATCGTTTCAAGGGAAGAAATCACGGCCCTGTCACTCCAGCCGCCGAGAATTTCTGGAAGCGAACCAATGATTTCTTTCTTCAGCTGAAGAGGGCAAATGGAGAGAACTTCGAACAGCTTTTTTGCCAAACCTCTGACATCGACTAGGAAATCGAGCCATCGCAAGTGATTGAGAATAAGACCAGGGATCTCTGCTTCGCCTGGACAGGGATAGTCTGAATGGACACTGTTTACTGTAGTAAAATATTCTGGCAACTTCTCAAGGAGAATGTACTGGAGCTGTAACTGTACTGGAGCCACAAGCAATAGTTCCCGGACGATGCTCGAGTTTCCACCACCCTTTAAAACCCTGAGATTCCAAGGCAAGTTAAAACAATAGAAAGACTTGAGAAAAAAGGATATCTGATGGAAGTTCAGTACCTTTCCAGATTTTGGGGCAACTGAATGTACAAAGAGAAGCCAGAGAGAAATGTAGAAATTAGAGAATGGTCGTTGGAGAAGCAGTTTTCGAGGCGACAACGGAATTTGTAAGGATCGGAAGCCATACAAGGTGATCCCGTGGAGGAACGTAGAGTGCATCCTGCATCGGCCAGTAAAGCCATCATGCTCTGCACCAGCGGTTCTCCTCCTTGGCTGCCTTCAATAATGGAACCAGAAACATTATGTGACGCCACGACTGACACTGCATCTCTGTGCTTCTTGTCCCCGATAGAAGAACGGCGAAGTAAACCCATAAACTCCTGAACTTTTTGGCGGCAAGCGAAGCCGAGAGTTTGAGCTGCTTAAATTGCCGCTCTGTAAACCCGCCAATTCTTTGCTTCTTTTCGTTTCTCTGAGCATCCGGGGCGTGGGGACTGCGGCGCACCGGTATATAAAGCATCTATTTCATATTTTTACTTCGTGAGTAGCAAGTCGGATCAGATTTTGCACTGTAAGTGGTGAGTTAACCCGGTAATTAACTTTCACTCGTTCACTCACTCTCTCACTCTTGTTATGCTCATTATGCCGTTTCACTATTGCATTTGGATATTATAAATTTAAACATTTGTTTAAGTATTTTATTTTATACATTTAATTTTAAATTTTGATTTTAATATTTTAATCATTTATTTAATGAATTAAAAAGTTTAAATTTATCTTAGTTTATTACATAATAGTTAAATAAAACAATCTTATAGAAAATAAATCAATTAGAGTAAAATTAGATAAATAAATGATTTTAATATTATATTTAATTTATAATTTAAGAGTGAGAATTTAGATGTTACAAAGTAACAATTTGATTAAGTATTTGGATATTATAAATATAAGTATTTGTTTAATTATTTTATTTGTACAGATTTAATTAAATTAAATAAAATAATATATATATTTAAAATTATTTATTAATTTAAATTTTTACTTTAGTCAAATAAAAGTTATATATATTTAAAGTAATTTTATATAATAGAACATATATTTTTATTTATATAGATCCCTTATTTTTAGTATTATATTTAATATCTATTTCAATAGTGAGAAATTAGATATTTTAAAAGTAATATTTGATTAACATTTGGATATTATAAAAGTAAGGAATTGTTTAATCATTATATTTTTTATATTTAACTAAATAAATAATATATTTTTAGTTTTATCTATTATTAAATTTAAGCAAATTAAAATAAATATTGTTTAGTTAAATAAAACTATCTTATAAGATTAAAAATAATTTTATATAATAAAATACCCTTTTTTTATTTACATAAAATTATAATTTTAAATATTATATTTAATTAATATTTCAGGAGTGAGAATTTAGATATTAAAAATAACAATTTGATTAAGTATTTAGATATTATAAAATTAAATATAGTTTTAGTATTTTATATTTATATATTTAATTAAATACATAGATTTATTTTAATTATTTGTTAGTTAAAATATATATTAACTTATTAATAAATAAAATAAATCTATTAATATTTTATTAATAAAATTTTCATTTTGCATACTAACAAAAAAATATAATTTATTTTTACTTTTATTTTCACTAGGTAATTTATTTTTATTAGATAATTTACTTTTATTTTCACTTTTACCAGGTAAATAATTTCAAAGTACAGTAACCCCCGTAGAGTAAATGACAAGAGCGGGGCGAGGGTGCGAGAGTATCATCTCCAAGGCGAGACTAGTTAACACGAACAAAACCGAAATAATCCAAGCAGCAAAAATAGAACCTACGAAGTACAAGCACACCACGTTCATATCTCCAGTTCTGGATCCTCCCTTTTGGTGTTTGCTTCTTCGGTTTTCAGTACTGCAACTGTCCCGGATCATCCGCAGTGTTTCTCCCCTCCCGTCTGAAATTCATTCTCGCTGTGATTGGTTTTGTCGAGACAAATCCATTCCTGCCTCAACGAATATGTACGATGCGCTTAAAGTGATTGGATGTCTCACTCAAAGCGTCCGCACTGTAACAGCGGTAACAGCAGCAGTAGCAGCGGCGGTCCTTCTTTCTCGAGCATGAAGAAAGCCAAGTCCCAACAGCCGTCGGGCCCCTTCTCCCTCGAAAAGAACGGTATTCAGCCGCAGCGGTCCTCCTTAAACGATGACGATGACGACGACGAGGAATCGATGTTCATCGATGAAGACGTCAAAGCAGTTGCCCCAAATGTCCTTGGCATCGGATGCTCTGGTAACACCACCGGGATGGCCGCAAATTTGTCCAGGAAAAAGGCTACACCACCTCAGCCGGCAAAAAAGCTCGTCATCAAGTTCACGAAAGGCACATTCTTCCCCCCTCCTCTCTTGTCCCATTGCCCTTCGTATTATTGCATCTGAAAAATCATGAATCGGGAGAATATTTGCACAGACCAACGTTAGGGTTAATTGTGAGGATTTTCTGTAAGAATCTTTTTGTTTAGTCTTCCTCGATGATTCAAATTGTCAGTCATGGACGAATATGATTGGACTAAATCTGAGACTTACTAAAGCAGGGAATCTACTAAAACTCCTGATTCTTGATAGAAGACGGACGTGCAGCTGAAAAACTTGGGATTAGTGTGACAATGTTTCTTATTCTCGGGGGCTTATGTTTCGAGGACTCCTTTTTGTTCTTAACAGTTCTGTCTGTTGCTAATAACTACGTGTAGCCGGCACGGTAGGAAAAAAACTACCTAATTGTATGATTTTCTGAGCTTACATCCGTTCATATCTGAAAGTAACGCTATTCCAAGAAATGGATGTTCCAAATTTGGACTTTTTATTCTATTTTATTTTTCTGATATTTTGATTTTCGAAGGATGAGAAATTGTGTTAATATTTGAAGGTCAGTGTTGGGTCTAAGAATAGGAAATGCTCCATATAACCGGGTTAAGTAAAGAAGAGAAATATAATGGAGTCAAATGATCCATGTAGTGATTAATTTGTGTTTTTCCAAAGCTTTATGCAGAGTTAGTTGAGGCCAAGCAACAAACCTTCTCATAGGTTCCACCAGCAAATGACTATGCCGCAAGAGCATTCATCCAATGAAATAACTAACTGACAGTCTCTTAGATCCTACCCGCTGAGCAATCATATCCTTCCTATTCGTTTAAGTATGACAAGAATTCTACAAGCTCTCTGAAGGCCTCAATTTGATCTCCTCTAAGCCGCACATATTGCCTGTAGGAGATCCAGAAGAACCAGACATACTGACCTCCTTCAAGCCACTCGATAGGAAATGACAAACAATCTAACCCATCTAATTGTCCTCAGAGAATGGAACCCCTTCCCTCTGCTCAGTTTGATACACCCTCAGTTGAAGACCCAAATTTGATTAACAATGGTGATTCTATTTGTTCAGATGTTACAAGAGAAAGCTTGATAAAGTCTTAGCGGCCTTTGAAATTGAGCCAAGTCAGCAATCACAAGTCCACAGCTCCTGCACTGATGTCTGCTGCATTCAATCATCAGTCGAAGATTAAAACCTGGAATATCCATGGTATGATTGATGTCCTGAAGTGCGATGTCATTCAGGATCATCTCACATCCCATAAGCCCTCCATCATCTTTCTACAAGAAACACAAATTCAGCAGATGTCTTGGTTGCTGATGTCTGGACAGAAAATATAGTGTGACCGGGACTTGATTGGTGCACTAGGCTCCTTTGGGGGCATTGCAATTTCTTGGGACAAGATATTTCTTGATTATGTGGTGGTCGACAAGGGCAACTTTTGTCTTTGTTTCTCCATTTGGTCGATTGATGTCGGTTACAATCCTGACTCTTAGGATAGAATTGGCGAGTGTCATATCTATGTGGTACACCTTGGGAGGGGTGAGGGGTGGGTGTACTTATATGACATTAGATTTTGAAATGAAGAATTCTCCATCCCCTTTGCAGTACTCCTTCCATGGCTGCTTTATGGATTTTATTGCCACTGGGGCCTGGTTGAAATCTTTCTCTCGAGAGCTTGCTTTTACTAGGACAAATGGGCAAATTTCTCGAGTTATGTCTCAGTTGAATTGGTTTCCCTCTACGATATCTTGACTTGAGTTGTTTTGTAAGTCCATTCTTTATATTTATCCTAGACCTACTTCAAACCACTCTCCGAACCTCTTAGATAGTGAGAGCATGATTCTGGGATCCATCCCCTTCCAATTTGAGCTTGTGTGGCTTGCTGACCAAGATCTTCCTTGTTTGTTTGAGATGTGGTGGAAGGGTTTTGCGGTCACTGGGTCTCCTTGTTATAGGTTCACCATCAAGTTTTTTTTTTTTTGGAAATTGAAAAGTTTTATTGATTGGTTTGGAATATAAGATGCGCTAGAAGGGAAGAAAGATTTAACCTCGAGGGGGAGCAAGATCCCGAATACAAGATTAGAATGGGAGACCATGTTCTTGGTTAACTTCTTTTGCTGTATTATTGGTAGAACGGTATATGTGCTGCCACCCAATTTGAATAGAGTTACAAATTTCTTTGATCTCATCTAATATATGCCTGATTTTCCATTTGGGAGGGATTTTTTTTCAAGTCAATTTATAACCTAATCTATGTCTCCCTCTTGCACCTAGTTGGAGAAATGCTATGTGTAAATTTTCAGTCCTGTTAACAGTGCCTTCATTTCTGTGTCTATTAGGTTACAGAGAACCATTGAAACTAGAGTAGACCATGAGAATTTTATTTTAGTGGTCCTTTATCAGTCCTCCAACCCTATCTGGACTAAAGTGCCAATGATCTACCATCAAAGTTCAGTTTCATCCAAATGTATTGAGGAGGGGACCAAGGTGCCATTTGGGGTAGTGAAGTCATCTTTGAATAAGATAATTACTTTCCAGCTTCTTCGAATGATTGAGGTAGGCAGTGGTGGGATGCCAAAGACATGCCCTCAAGATTATATGGAATGGAGCATACCTTCTAAAATTCCTCCAATGAATTTTTGACTGCCATTGAAAGTTTTGTATTTTTGTTCTTTCCAAATGTGCCAAACTGACAGCTGAAGTGGAAAATTTCTGAGCCTCTTACCAGTTTTTGGCAGTGAGATTGATTCTCGACCAGCAGTTACGATATGATTGGGGAAAACACATGCACATGTTATGTTTCTTGAAAATGGTCCCTCAGATCTCATAACTGATTTTAGAATTCAGAGATACATGGTTTGAAAATTCTTCCTCTTTCTTCTTTAAGATTGGTTGACCCCTTCTAGAAAGCTTATTGCAGGTCAATATTTTTTAATGCTGCTAGCCAGAAAATGCTTAACCTTTTGCTGTCCCGGTATACTTCCAAGCTGTGCTGCATTAGATTATTTTTCTGTTACCACTAGTGGCCTTTGGGGGTTTTAGATTTGCTAAAAAATAGCATAAGCGCACAACACAACAACAACAAATCGGTGATTGCCATATGAGAAAAAATATATCAGTAGATCACATGGGTTGTCGGACGTGAAAAATGTAGTAGTAAAAATTCGCTCACTGAAAATGAATTTAGAGTTACTGATGTTGGAATATACCTCAGTTTTGACACTGAGGAATATGCATTCAGCGGGTCCGAATTCAGTTTCACCATCACTAAAATTCATTTTCAGCGAAGCTGAATTTTTTCATGTCCGATAGCCCATATGATCCACTGACATATTTTTCTTTCATGACAATCACCTATTTGCTGCTGTCATGTTGCACCCTTATGTTGTTTCGGCTGATCTGTGCCCGCGTTACGAATGTATAAAATGAGGTTGTGGAAAGAGATTTGATGGCTCCAAGCTTGAATCGGGTGTCATGGTCTTTGCTCTTTGATGTATATTTTTTTTTTGAAATGTTGATAATTTTATTTAAAAAAAGGATGATACATCAAGGGAAACCTCCCCTAACAACAAAAGATTGAAGAGGAGGGGGGTGTTAATTTAGAACACAAACCAGTAACTGATTTGGCTGATCTAAGTACATGAGACCAAGTACAAGAAATGGCGGAGACAATGTCCAAAATATCAAGAAAAATCTGCCAGTGACGCCATGGGAGGAAGGATGAGGTGGAGCACCATCCGATGACGACCTTGGAGTCTCCCTCCATGATAAGGGGACCAGTGAAGCAGTCCTGAAAAATACACAAGCCATTAAGGAGACTAGAGAGCTCAGCAGTGGTCGAGTCAGCAGTTCCAAGAGGGCCAGAGCTCTTTGATGTATATGTTGTGATGCTGCTGTAGTAACCTGCTTGCTTCTATCGCTTCTTCATAATTTAATGGTCTTCTTTAGTTGAAAATTCCTGCCAGAACTGGAGTGGGATATTTCTCTTGGGCCAGCCATTGAGATACTTGGATTGGAGGCTAATGTATAAAGGCATGGTAACTGTGTAGCAAGGGGGTTGTGGCCTATCCAGCAAGTTCACCACCAAGTTTGAGCTTCTGTAGCTGAATATCAAAGCATAAGAAGAAGAAGAAGGACGATTATCTACTTGGATTGGAGTCTAATTTGTAAAGGCATGAGAACTTTGTTGCAAGGGGATTGTGGCCTATCCACCAAGTTCACCACTGAGTTTGAGCTTCTCAAGTTGAAGATCAAAGCTTAAGGAGAAGAAGAAAAAGATGATTATCTTGCAAAAATCAACACCTTGGACAACCCAAAAGAAACTATATCTCTTATTGTTATGGTACTCAATGATGTGCTACTTCTAAGACTGAGCTCAAGAACATCATCATTAATGGGAGGACATTTTGGAAGCAACATACTTTTTGTAGCTCAAAGAAGGAGACACAAAAACAAAACTTTTTCACATCATTGCTAAGGCTCACTAGAGATGGAACACTCTCTTCCTTGAATGTCAATAGCTTTGCTTCTTACGGTTTGAGTTGTATTGCTGACACTCTTGTTGATTATTTTGCAGATTACAGATGCCCCTATCGCCTATGATATGCTGCATTATACTTCACGGGCTCTGCGTGATGGCTGCCAATTCCCTTGAACTTCCATTCTCTAATGAAGAAATGGAAAACCCTTATTTCCTTCTTCTTCTTTTTTGAACGAGATGATTCATTAATCAAAGAAACAAATTAAAAACTAAAAGAGAACTCCCTTTTTTTTTTTTAAATGATACTGATTTTTATTAAGTCAAAGCTCAAAAAACAAATTACAAAGGAGGGAAGCCTTCCAAAACAATGAGAGATTGTTGGGAAGTTCCGAATTTTGCCAATTTATCAGCCAAAGAATTGGCTGATCTAGGAATGAGATTTCAATTACAATGTCAACAATACAATGTGTGATAGGCCAGTATTGCCAACGGGGGGAGCTGTCTTTGGAACACAACTAATGTCAGTCTTTGAGTCTCCTTTAATGATTAACTTGCCATGGAGACGTTCCTTAAAAATTTGGAGGTCGAATGGAAGAGCACTAACTTCAGCAGTATTGGAATCAACAAGGATGTTCTAGTTATGATGAAGGGAAGAATCCCTCATACTAGCAAACTCAGGTTAATTATGGATCCATGAAGAGATATGTCCAATGATAATAGAAGCAACACTGATCTGAACTTTCTGTTAAACTTCCTATTATTCTTTTCCTTCCAAATTCCCTATGGAATTTGGGCTAAACAAGTTGAAAGAATGATCTTTCCAAGCTTTTGAATCCTAGTATCAAGGATGATTCTGCACATACCAAGGAGGTTCATCAGAATGCAAAATTGTAAACACTGTATATATGTGAGTCCTAATCTTCATGTTGTTAAGAGTTTGGAGCTTAAAGATAGAACTGTATATAGGCGATTAGTTGGACAACTCAGAGGGCATAACATCACATTTATAGTAGGTTATATGAGACAGTTTATGGAAAATCCGCAAAAAAAACATCTTGAGGTAACACGAAGAATTTTGAGATACTTAAGGGGCTGTTGTATAAGTGTCATGACAATTAGATGCAAATTATGTAGGATCGAAGGTAAGATAAGAAGTCAACCATTGGAGTCTTCTACTTTTTTGGGAGGCTTGAATTGGAAATGTAAAAAGCAGAATATGGTATCAAAAAAATTAGGTGCAAAGGCTGAATATAGAGCTATGGCATACACCAAGTGAACTCATGTTGGTACAGTTAGTGTTTGAAGAGTTCGGATTTGAAATTAAAGATCCTATGTTTATGAAGTGTGACAACTAGGCAACCATCTTTATTGCAAATAATCCAATGTTCCAAGAGAGAACAAAACATATTGAACTACCATTATGTTCATGATGCTGTAATGAGTGGAAGATTGTTACCTTTCATGTGAAGTCTGTCGATTTGCTTGGAGGTGTATTTACAAAGGCTCTTGGAAAATGTGAGTTTATTAATTTTTTCTACAAGCTGGGGCTTTGTGACATGTATGCCCCATGTTGATAGAGTGTTAAAAAAATAGTGTTGGACATACTTATATCATATTTCACATTATGTAATTATGTCACTCTATGTCTAGAGCCAGGAGTTTGAGAGTTACTGTATTAAGATGAGGTGTTACGTGATATCCACGTATGTGGGGCATTTCAATCCTTCTATTGTAAAGTAATTAGGTGATAAATAAATAGAGAGTAGGAGTCAATTTTGACTCCTAACTAGATGCCGTTGTTGATGGCTGTTGCTGCTATCTTTCTCTTTCTCTTTTGCATCTCTCCTTTCTCTTCTCCTCTGTTCTAATTTTATTACTCTCAGAATTTTATAGACTGATTACATTGTTCAATTGCACAGGCACAACCTACTGTCCTCTGGTTCTGAAAAATTTCAATATCAAATGTTGGGATATCTGAATTTTTTTGATTCGAGTGTTTGCTATTTCTTTTTCATTAATAAAGATACCATATTTAAAAGAAAAAAAGGTAGGGGTTTAAGGTTTCGGAAAGCAGTGTCATTTTTCATGGAATGGGGTTTATGTTTAAAATTGTCAAGTAAAGAGTGCTAATAATACAGTTTATTAAGGTTTTTATGGTTTCCACTGGAGAGTGCCTTGATATTTGTATTTCTTATGTTTTGATTGCTGTAGATAAACCTAAGCTACCTTCAAATTTTGAAGAGGATACATGGGCAACATTAAAGTCAGCTATTACCGCTATATTTTTGAAGCAACCTGATCCTTGCGACTCCGAGAAACTTTATCAGGTATGTTATTACATCTATCTTTTTTTTTGTTAATTTTCATTTTTATGTGGTTCTCTCCCCTATAGAATTCTTCAATTTTATATATCATGCAAAACTCCCGGTTTTTCGTCACAGGCTGTTAATGATCTTTGTTTGCACAAGATGGGAGGGAATTTGTACCAACGAATTCAGAAAGAATGTGAAGCACACATATCCACGACTCTGCAATCACTGGTTGGTCAAAGTCCAGATTTGGTGGTATTTCTTTCCTTGGTTGAGAAATGTTGGCAAGATCTTTGTGACCAGATGTTGATGATTCGTGGTATAGCCTTATACCTTGACAGAACCTATGTCAAACAAAATCCAAATGTTCGCTCATTGTGGGACATGGGGTTACAGCTGTTTCGGAAACATCTTTCGTTGTCTCCAGAAGTTGAACACAAAACTGTCACTGGCCTTTTAAGACTGATAGAAAGGGAAAGGTATTTTTAGCTTTTCTGCAAATATGAGAGGAAAGCATGCATGATATGGAGATGAATATGCATTCAGGATCTTTTGTGCTGTTCCAAGATGTAATTACTTGCTTGTGGTGCAACACTTGTCTTTGCAGTTCGTAGAGTTCTTTTTAGTATGCATGCAAGATATTAGCCTCCTATGAATTTGGGCTGTTTAGAATGTTAAAAAATAGATTGAAGTCCATCCCCAAATGACCAATTGAAGTTTAAGAGGTATTTTTCCAACTAATAATCACATGATTTTTCTTGATTTCACCCTATTTAGGATTATTCCCACAAACACTCCCACTCACAATCAAGTGCAAACATGGATAATGGCCTTGTGACATGGCAAACATAAAGAAGTTACAAACTATATAGGGCACTGACTAGGCTCAACAATATGTATACCCAGTTTTGATATCTTTTGAAAGTTAGGTTCTGGTCCATTTCAAAATGACTAGCTTTAGTTTGGTGGCCTGTTCCTAGCGTATAACCTTAGGATTTTTCATGATTTTAACCAATGTAGGATTGTTCCTGCCAACTCAGAACAACCTTTACAGCTTGAGATGTCACAGTATGTTTGAGTTGAAGTATCATCAACACATAAGGTTGGTCAAACTTGTTTTTTAGCTGCTTAATGAGGCTAATTAAGTGGCAATTATGTTACCAACTTAAAAAAATTAGGAGTGTCTTATGTCATGTGTCATTAGTATGACAAAATATGGCTAATAGATGTTTTGTAACATTTCAAGGAAATTATTTGTATTCTCACATATTGTACATTCTACGTGATTATAACATATCTTGCTATGAAATTTGGAATGAAATTCTGTAGTGTTTGCTCTTTTGTTGCTAAAACATGGTTGTGTTTGTTGCATCATTGTTTCTTTACCATAAAATTTCATGTCAACATTTTGACAAGGACACAGCTAGAGTTATACTTCAGGGCTTGTAGGACACAACCCAATTGATAGCTGGCCAGTTCGAGATATTGGCCAGCATCTCCTGCTTTGCTGCTAAATTGGTGAGAAATCAGAATTTGCCCAGTCTCCTTCTTTGCTACTAAATTGATGAGAAATCAGAATTTGCGTAAGGTCTTAGGTTAAATTCTGTCTGGTCCGAGATACTTGGGTCTGTCTCTGTAATCAATATTCATAGAAAATGTTTTTTTTTTCATATCTTTTGCAAATCTTGTTTCAATACTGAAACTTTCATAACATGTTCAATATTTTTATTGAGAAATTAGTTGCTCATTCTGATATATCATAACAATTTTCTCTCAATTTGTCAGATTAGGTGAAGCGATTGACAGGACACTTCTAAATCATCTTCTGAAGATGTTCACAGGCCTAGGGATCTACACAGAAAGCTTTGAGAAGCCGTTTCTTGAGTGCACATCTGAATTTTATGCTGCTGAGGGTGTGAAATTCATGCAGCAATCAGATGTTCCTGATTACTTAAAACATGTTGAGGTGCATTAATGTGCTTCTATATTTTCCCTTTCATCCCATTCTCTAGTAAATGTCTCCCCTTTCCAAAAGAAATCCATATTTTATGAAATTTCTTATAGACCTTGTTTTTTGTAATAAAATTTATTTTTTCTATGAAATTCTGTTCTAAATTCACATAAGAAACAAGTGAGAAGAAGTAACTTCCATGCCTGCAGTTAAGGTTGCATGAAGAACATGAAAGATGTTTACTGTACCTGGATGCAAGCACAAGAAAGCCTCTGGTGGCTACAGCGGAAAGACAACTTCTTGATCGGCACACATCTGCAATTCTTGATAAGGTGATGGGATGCTGACAAACTTCATTCATGAAGTTTGACTTATGCTTTCTAACGATCCTTTTAGTTGATGAAGACTCAGGTCTTTCCTTAATCCATGTCTTGTACTTTTTTCAGGGATTTTCAATGCTTATGGATGCAAACCGAATAGAGGACCTTCACAGAATGTATGGATTATTTTTGAGAGTTAATTCTCTCGAATCACTTCGACAAGCATTGAGCTCATACATCCGTGGGACTGGTCAGGGGATTATCATGGACGAAGAGAAAGACAGAGATTTGGTCTCTTGTCTCTTAGATTTCAAGGCATCCCTTGACACCATATGGGAACTCAGCTTTTCCAAAAATGAGGCCTTTTCTAACACCATAAAGGATGCCTTTGAGCATCTCATTAACCTTCGTCAGGTGAAGACAAGCAGAATGAACTTCATTTCTTTTTGTCACATCTGCCTTTTTGTTTTTCTTTTTTTTTCAGGAGAAGGCAATGGGGTTAAAGGTTTATCTGTTCCACTTAATTGCTTGGTCTTTGTTTTTTTTTAATTGACAAAAGATGTGAATATCCTCAAGATGGGAATAATTATTATTTTTCTTGTTGCAGTTTTCTTCTTTGAATCAATTTGAATTTGTACACCAACACTTCACAGGCCTAAGTTTCATTGCCAAAAAAAATCATACTTTAAAATCATGAACATAGTTGGAAGGTATCCTAGCAGTTCTATAAATGGTTGGGTGAATTATAGTAAGAGATTTGGTGGCTTTTGACATGGTAAAACCTTGGGGTTCATACTTTAGGCAAAAACAGGAAACTAAAAGAGGAAAGCAAGCTGTAGAAGAAGAAGAAGAAAGAAAAAGGAGCTTGAGAGCAGAAGAAGAGAGAGAAATAGTTACATGAGAAAATAAAATTTTCATTATTGTAACTTAAGTCAAGCAATATTCCAAGGATATGGAAAGTCTGCCAGGTTTATCTTCATAGGTCATGATATTTTCAAGTGTGTATGAATAAAAATCTTCCTACATAATACCAAGTTTTGGCTGAAGTGATTCAAACTAAGCAGATTTGCTCAAGTGAAAGTATTAGTGACATGGGCATGGGAAGTTTGGGGGGGGCTTCATTAAAAGGAAAGTATTGATGAAACCAGATAAGGCACATGCCACTTTATGATTATGCTTGATTACCATATATATTTTATTGTGAACTCATCCCACAGATTGGATGTTAAGTTGTATTCATGCATTACTCCTATATGAGCAAGAAATGATTTGTTTGTGGTCTCTTGTACAGAACCGACCTGCTGAGCTGATTGCAAAGTATTTGGATGAGAAACTTCGTGCCGGTAATAAGGGCACTTCTGAAGAGGAGTTGGAGAGTACTCTCGATAAAGTTTTGGTTTTGTTTAGATTTATACAGGCAAGCTTCTTCTTTCCTTCTTAAAAAAGACCACGGTGCCTTCCTTACTGTGCTCGTTTGAAACATATGGCATTTATTGTCCTTTTAGAAGGCCTCAATGTTCTTTTTCTTATTTAAAATATTTGCTTCTCTATGAGCATTTTTTTTAGTAAAAGTTTATCTAATTTAGTGTACGATGCTTGTGCTTTGGTTTTGTGCTAACTCAGGGCAAAGATGTATTTGAAGCATTCTATAAGAAAGATCTTGCAAAGAGGTTACTGCTGGGTAAAAGTGCTTCGATTGATGCTGAGAAGTCAATGATCTCAAAGGTAATTTGCCATCTGTATATAATAGAAGTCTCTCATTAAGCTCTTGTAGTCAGAAGAATCCATCTAAAACTAGAGATGCAAATACTTAACCGACATCCAATTGGTGTTACAAGGAATATTCACTAGAATGATGGCCAACCAAGTTTGCATCATTTGGTGGTGCATTTGTAGATTGCGAATTTGAGCAAGATCACTCTTTTGCATCTCTGTTATTGATGGATATCTGATTGGGCAATATGGATTTTGGGCTCTTAAAGAATGTGAAATATAAGGGTAAAATGCTTATAGTTAGCATGCCTCTCTCTGTCTCTCTCTCTTTGACATACCATACTCCTTGGTGTCAACAAGTTCCTATCTTTTTGTCTCAGCTCAAGACTGAATGTGGTAGCCAGTTTACCAATAAACTTGAAGGAATGTTCAAGGTGCGTCTTGCAGTGATTTGATAATTTCTTTCCTTAAGAAAATAAAATCAGGTCCTTTGTTTAGATTGTTTATTTTAATTTAGTTTTGCTCAGTATTCATTTCTATGATGGTAGTGGAGGAAGTGAATGTTGTTTAACTTCTAAGGGTTTTTTTCATCAATGTAGTTTGTGCTTTTGATTTATCTCTAAATTTTACTGGTGCTTTACCTCAGGATATTGAGTTATCAAAGGAAATAAATGAGTCCTTTAAACAGTCATCCCAAGCGAGGACAAAGCTACCAACCGGGATTGAATTAAGTGTCCATGTCTTGACAACTGGGTGGGTGTGTGTTTCTTTTTTTTACCTTCATAGTGCAGATAATGAAGTGGTCTTTTATGGCAATTTTCTTTTAATCATTTTAATGTCTCGAACATGCTTCCTGATATGCAATGTTGAGGACTAAAGCTTTTTGGTTTATCTGGGGCATCTATTACGACAGGTACTGGCCAACATATCCTCCGATGGATGTTCGACTTCCTCATGAACTGAATGTTTATCAGGTTGCTATCATCAATCTCTGAACTTAAAAAGAAAAGTTCCCACCTCTCATATCCTTATCATTGTATTGGTATTGGTAATTGATCTTTCATGTCATTACTTATGGTCGCCTGTTGGTTTGAAAGGACATTTTCAAAGAGTTCTATTTGAGCAAGTATAGTGGGAGGCGTCTAATGTGGCAAAATTCATTGGGTCACTGTGTGTTGAAAGCAGAGTTTCCGAAAGGGAAAAAAGAGTTGGCAGTTTCTCTCTTTCAGGTTTGTGTCCTTTTTGTATGTCTTTTAAGAAGGCAGAAGCTTTTTCTGTTGACTCATCTTTCTAATTATGTCATCTGTGTCTTGCCTTTGCATTCAATCTGTTTGCACTAGACTGTGCTCTTGATGCTGTTCAATGATACCCAAAGGCTTAGTTTTCAAGATATCAAGGAATCTACTGGTATAGAAGATAAAGAGCTAAGAAGGACTTTGCAGTCGCTTGCTTGTGGGAAAGTTCGTGTGCTTCAGAAGGTGGGTGGTATTCATGACTTTGTTCTCCTTTCCTAGAGCACTTTTACTCATCTGTGCTTTGATGTCATTTTGTCTGAAATTGAACTTGGAAATTCTGGGTGGTGGTTTTGCAGCTCCCTAAAGGTAGAGAAGTTGATGACAATGACTTGTTTGTTTTCAATGACGAATTTAGTGCCCCTCTATACCGCATAAAGGTACCTTTATATGTTCTAGATTATGAAAAATGAAACACCAAACTTGAAGTTTTGAGCCGAAACATGAGCTACATGCTTTTCTGGTCTAGGTGAATGCAATTCAGATGAAGGAAACTGTTGAAGAGAACACCAGCACCACCGAGAGAGTGTTCCAAGATCGCCAATATCAGGTTTGGCCATCTGTTTTAATTTTCTTTTCCTGGAATCGATATCTTTATTGGGAGAGAACAGAAATTTAAGGCTGTGTTGCGTGTAGCACATGTTGTTGGGGCATAATAAAATACTTGGATCAGAGGGAATAGTTTTGTCTAAAAGAGATCTTCATAGCAACACTGGTGCCTTTTTTGAGCCCATCAAGATAGTTGACCATGTGGGCATCTATGAGATTTTTTTCTGTATTTAAATGTCATGATTTTTCTCATGTGCTTTTTGTACTTTTAAAAGTTTTCTCAGACACTCACGTTATCAAAATGCCTTAATGAGATTGTTGTTGCCAACAATTTGAAATTCAAACTGGATCTGTATTGGAGGGAACATTTAGGAAGAGAGACAGAGATGAAAAGGGGAAAGAAGACAGTTTGAGTGAATGAGATGAGGCGGGATATGATACAAAATACTGGTTGAAGTAGCTAGGCAGTGCAATTTTTGCAGTCAGATTTTCTTCTGTTTTCTGAGTAAAGTAACAGGAAGGAACAAAACTAACTTTTGGAGTTTGGGGGTATTATTGTCTTGCTCTTCAGGAGGCATCCATTTTGTCTATTGTGCGCCATATGGGTATTTCTATGCCATGAAGGTGGCCTTGAGGGCCTTCCTTGTGGGTGTTCAGGTGTATGTATGGTATGGCTTTAATGAGCCCCTGTTGGTGGTTGGGGGCACCACTATCATCAATAGTCAGACAATAGAGAAGAAGTCTCTTGTGGTGTGGCTTTTGCATTTATTTGATGAATTAAAAGAAATTAATAGGAATCTGATTGTTGATTGGTTCACACTCCTAGAAGTGCCAAGAGCATTGTGGATAGTTTGGCAAGAAGTGGCATAACCAATTAAGGGACATGCTTTTCTGTTGAATCAATATTTAACAATCTCGATTGTACTTTCTTTCATTATCTTCAATGAAATTCTCATCATTAAAAAAAAAGAGTTAAAACTAACATAATCAATTGTCACCAAATACAGATGTCTTGATCACCTTTAGCCAGGGATGGGTGTATCACCCATATGTATGCCATGTCGGCTGATAAGTATCGTATATCAGCTGATAAGTCGGAGTTCACCCTGGCTGATACAGTACAGGGAAGCTTGATACGTATTAAATTTCAGGGTATCTGATGTATCAGAAAACCAATACGTCTACCTGCCTTTGGCTTCCTCATAAGAGGTGAGGCCTTTCTAAAATGGAGAATGTTTTTGGTAAGACCACCATTGTAACTTGAAGATCTATTGAACTTCTTTTATTTCTTTTCTTTCTAAAGCCATCAAGTTACAGTAGCTATCGCAGCTCTTTAAAGAGTTGCTTCCAATTTAGCCAAAGGCCAAGAGTGACATTGAATGAGGGAAGAAAGCTAGGAAGCATAAATTAGATCCTAAATTGGTGAAGACAGGCCCCAAACAAAGAAGCTATGCTGGAAACTATGATTTGTCGTCTCATTGTCTATGTTGCAGAATTTGTGAAGGTTTGTATCCACTTGAAATTTATGCTGTTCACAAGTGAGAACTTTGTCCTTGGTTGCACATCCTTGGAGGATCAAGGAGCTTCCTGGACAAAGCTCCAAAGGAGCTGTCAAAGCTAATGACATTTCCTGAGAGTAGGGGAGTAAAAAGAAGCGATGGAGAAGAGACAAAGATTTTAAGGCCGATAGTATCTGTCATTTCCATTCTTTAGGATGGTTTATGGTACAGAGCATATACCCACTTGTTTCACTGTCTGAAAGGGCATTTTGTGAAATTGGGGTTCCAAGAAGAAACTTGACAATGATAAGAGGGTCCAAAGTGAGTGGTGGAATCCCTTTATTGAGGGCGACTCTTCTGTTATTAGCCTGGTATCTGGCAGATCTCTTCCGCCTGGCTACCTCTTTTGCATTTTTTACTTGATGGAGGATAGTGCTATGCGATTTACTGTCCCCCGGGGCCATGCTGTTGGGTCTACTAGCATTATTGTTGACTCATTACAAGAGTTGGTTTCTTGCGGCAATGTCTTGTTGTGGGGGCTACCTTTTCTCTAGACTAGTGATATTCTATATGCACTGTTTGCCTGTTGTCTTGTTCAAAGAATAAAATCATTCTGTATTTGGTGTGCATTTTGTATTTTGAGCACTTTGCTTGGGAATATTACATTATCACCTTGTCCCTGTTGTTGGTTCAAGATGGTAGGATGTGCTAATTCTCATTGTGGTCCCTTGAAGAGTAAAAAACCCCTTCCAGAAATTACTCATGAAAACTGTTTCTGTTAGACATGATCATCGTAGGTATATCATGCAATTTGGCTTTCTTTCACAAAAATTTCTCCTACCGTATAAGCTTTGTATGGGTGATGAGTTCCCTCTTTCCATTATTACAGGGCTGAATATTTGATTATTATGAGGGCTATAACCTTCACAACTAGAGCTTCCTTAACAAGCACGCACATACCTCATGCTTACTTTTTCTCACTAAAGACTTCCATGACTTCGAACAACTAACTTTTCTAACAAGTTGATTACATATGAGCCACATAATCAAGTTACTTGCATGCCCTAACCCCAGTTATATTGCAGGTTGATGCTGCAATTGTTCGTATTATGAAGACCAGGAAAGTACTAAGCCACACCTTATTGATAACAGAACTTTTCCAGCAGGTAAAAATGTACAGGGTCATTTATCACACCTACAAGGCTTTACTTTAGAATCCCATCTTTTGTTGGATGAGCTTGGGGTTTCGTCTAAACTTTTCTGGTCTTCTCAAATTGAGCTAATGTTTGTTTATTCTGTTTGGCTTTTGGAGAATGTTATCTGATAGCTTACGGTTGCTGACAGCTCAAATTTCCAATAAAGCCAGCGGATCTGAAGAAAAGGATTGAGAGCCTTATTGACAGGGAGTATTTGGAGCGAGACAAGAGCAACCCACAGATATACAATTACCTCGCTTAGGTTGACGAAGAATTTTGGAGTATTCATGAACCAGAACATCGTTCTGTAAATGATACAGGAGGAGAAGCCCTCCAACAAGTAATGTGCAATGCATTGAAGGCTCTTCTTCTTTTCTGCAACAATGTACAGCTACTTGATTTTATTTATTTGACAACTCGTAGTGTACTAGCCCCTTTTCTTCTTCCTGGACTTGGGTTTTACAGGGGTTGTTCCATGATCTCCAGTTCCATCTCTCATTTCATCGAAGGGAAACTTCCTTGAGGGTGGGGCTTCCTATATCGTTGGCAAATGGAAAGACTCCATTGATGCTGAAAGAGAGAGGGTGAAGCAATTGAGAATTACAAAATAAAATGAAAATTCATGGGAGTTCAATGATCATCAGAAATTTAAAGTTCACATTCAGTAAAGTCTATAAAATTTTAGTAGAAACAAAAAAATCAAAGGAAACATAGCCAATATCTGGGATTTCTTTATAGAATTAGATTCCGTCATTCCTGTGACCTTCTATACAAACAAACAGTCACTCCCAACCGTATAAAGGGATGCAAAAACGATGACCCTTCCAGCCTTAGCGTCGTCTTCCATCAGCGCTCTGAGAAAGCCAAGGAACAACCCTTTCATTCCTAATCCTCATAATCAAAACCAGACTCGTAGAATCGGCAAACAGAAATCTCAATTTGTAACCATGTCTATGTCGACGACAGAAGAGAAAAAGAGGCCGGAAGCTCCGGTGCGAGTGGTGGTATGTGGAGGTGGGGTCGTCGGGGTGTGCACAGCCTTTTTCTTGGCCAGAAAAGGTGCTGCTGTAACCGTAGTGGAGAAATCTTCTGTAGCCTGTGCCGCATCAGGTAAGGCCGGTGGTTTCCTGGCCTTGGACTGGTGCGATGGTGGACCCCTTGCCGAGCTTGTCCGTGCAAGCTTCCATCTCCACCGCTCCCTCGCCGCTGAACTGGAAGGTCCTCGCGTCTACGGTTATCGCCCTCTCCGAACTCTCAGCCTCTCGCTCCAAGAGGTGGACGATTTCTCCGACGGTAAAGGCGATCAGAAGAAAAAGAAGAAAAATTCTTCGCCTGAGTGGGTTGATGGACCTCTTCGAAGCCCTCCTCGTGTAATCGGTACTCCGGAGACCACCGCGCAAGTTCACCCCCAGCTATTCACCCGCACCCTCCTGTCCACCGCAGTAGCCCATCACGGGGTGGAGCTCATCATTGGTGAGGTGGAGGAAATCCAAGTCGAAGGAGGCCGAGCTACAGGTGTGTTTTTAAAGCAAATCCAATCCCAAGAGCAGGACCGCAACCAGCGTCGAATTTTACAGGCAGATTGCATCGTTTTGGCTCTTGGTCCCTGGTCCTCTGGCTTACCCCTTCTCTCTTCCCTTTTCCGCGTATCTGGTCTCAAGGCCCATAGCATCGTCCTCAGGCCGCGGGAACCCGAGTTCGTAACGCCAGATGCCCTCTTCCTCCACTACTACCCTGGCCGCGGTGGGAAGCCCTTGGAGCCCGAGGTGTATCCCCGCCCCAACGGTAGATCGATAGTTCTATCAGATCTCATTCAGTAGCTATCTCAATCTAATCTACCATTGAATTCGATTATTTGATAACCAGAACTGAATTGCAGGTGAAGTGTACTTGTGTGGGATGAGCGAGGAGGGCGTGGAGATCCCTGACGACCCGGAGCAAGTGAACGGCAATCCAGAGTCTATAAGGATGCTACATAGGGTGGCGGAGAGGGTATCGAGCCACCTGCGTCCAGGAGAGGCGCAAGTTCAGGCCGAGCAGGCATGCTTCTTACCGTGCACCGAAGATGGCCGTCCGGTAATCGGAGAGATGCCCAATATCAGGGGGTGTTACGTCGCAACCGGGCACAACTGCTGGGGTATTCTCAATGGACCAGCGACGGGAGCTGCCCTGGCAGAGCTCATCTTGGATGGACATGCCAGCATCGTAGATCTCACCCCTTTCACTCCGGCCAGGTTTGTTCGGCGCTGAAGGATCGAAGATAAAAAGAGTTTACCCTGTTCTATATTGTTTCTTTACAATCCCCAGTTGCTAGCATTAAAAGTGATGAAAAACCAGAAATTTCATCTAGTAATCGAAATCAAAATTCAAGATACAAAGTCACTCTTTTCAGTGCTTGGAGTGGCAACGCCAACCTCCAATCCTTCTCCTTTCGACTGAATGCTTTTCCTTTTCTTTGGCTGTTCTTCACATTTGCCCGCTTCCATACGCTCTGCTTCGATTCATTATCAAAGGAATCCAAACAAAAGATCCCGTCCTTGTGCTGCAGCAAATCATCCTCCGTATAGACGACTCTCAGGGGCATCTCTTTGAATCGATGCAAGTCCTCGGGCACCTTCAGTAACCGTTCTGCCCCAGGAGATGATACCTGCGCTTCTTATTAGAGATGAATTTACTGAGATGCCCCAAAAGAAAAAATCATGCAAGAAGAAGAAGACTGCGGATTGCTTGCTACCTCTACAGCCAGATCATTGGGTATCTCTCCGGTTTCTCCTACCACCTCAAGTTGGGTCTTGTAAAGACGGCTAAATGTTTCCAGCTCTGCCATGCTTGGACAGCCATATCTGACAACACAAGGATAGATAGATGATATCAAGAACAAGAAAGATAACTAAACTGAAACCAGCGAACATCAATGGCATGAAGAATACTGGTATGTTGAATTATACGAAAAAAGAAGGTCATTTCACGCTTGTCAGATTGTCCATATGTTTTTATGGTTCAAATTTTAGTTGATTTCGAGTGAATTAAGTATTGACGAAAGTATATCTATCGAACAGAGAATTCCAGACCCTGAATGAATGCCGGAGGCTGCGCTCTTCCTCTGTTCTCAATTTTCCATTTTTACAGGGCTACCATATCATTTAATCAAAATCAATAGTGATCATTCAGTATGATTCCTTCCTAGATGAATTAACTTTGATTCATTTTCAGGAGATGAAATCCTACTCTTTCAAACTCTGGTGTCAGAAAAGAATTCAAAATAACGGTATCAGTCGAAGAGTTACCTGTCAGAGAGCTTGTCCAGCCGAATGTAGACGAAGCCACGGGGAGAAGTTCTGAAAGCAAAAAGAACTAGGTCTCCATCACCGGCGAGGTGAGGGAGGACCTCCTGCGCTATTGACAGAGTGCGACGGCCCCATGGAACATCATCTCGCAGTACAAGGCCACCTCCATCTGCTCCATCGCCAATCTATATAAATAAAGCAAGAGATAACAAATTCAGGCATGGACTTGAAGACGGCACCATCGACGGTCTCATGTTGAGCTATTTGATCAAACATCTTGCATGCATAAACAACATGACGACACCTACTATTTCTTACTTGTGACTCAGTGGTGCTGTCGTCTTCCTCTTCCCAGCCGTCGTCCTTCTCCACATTTTCACTTACCTCCTTTTGAGCTCCATCTACCGAACCATACTGAAATACGTCAATGGAAAAAAAAAAAAAACACATTTTGCAGCAAAAAAGGGCAAGGACGATGACCTATCTTTAGCGAGGGCGTTTTGGAGAAATGCTGGACGAATTGGGTTGTTGGCTGCAAGCGAATTTGATGTATGTTTATCAATTCATCCGCTGGTCTTGGTGTCGTCCTAGTAAAATTACCGCAGTCTTGCATCCGAATCATCGAAGAAGAAACGGCGGAAGTAGCGAATATTGTTTCGCTTCTTGACGCTCTCCGGCACAGCAGCCACAGACTCTTCATCTTTGAAAATCTTTTCCAGAGTGTTCCGTTCCTCCTCTAGGATATTGGCTGATGAACTACTCAATCTATTTAAAAATTTTAATTTTTTTTTCTAATAAAAAAAATCTAATGAAAAACATGGGCAAACTCAGCCAAGAATCATATTCGTAGAACTGGATCAGCCATCTTTATATATTTATATATAGTAAAATAACATGAGATGAATCATATAAAATCCAAAAATTACTTCCACTCTACTGTATTCTTCCAAGGAGGTGGGAAGGGTTTTTCAGCAAAGGCGAAATATTTACAACATGTTTAGATCAAACAATGCGTTTTTGACCAACAAATTGAATCGTATTCGGAGGAGAATACTATGACATATGGCTCAGCAGATCGATTACTTCCAGGGGGGCATTTTTCAATCCATGCATGTGTCAACGATCAGAGAGAACAGATTCGCTCCATGAGAGCACAAGGTCCCGAGTAAAAGATGGAAACTCTGAAAAAAAAAAACATAAAAGAATGGGATGAATAGATTTGCACAAACTGCTATAGATCTAAAACTTGATGTGTTCTACAGAGCTTATATATATATACCTCGTAGGACTTCCAAAGCTACAGAGGTTAGGTCTACATCATCCTCCACCAGTCTGTAGACATCCACAAGCTGTAAACCAAGTAAAACGCGTTTCATTTTTCTGCATCGGAGACCCAAGCAGCAAACCAAAGCATCATGTAGTCATAACAAACCTCTTGAATATGAAGTTTGGAATCTTCGGTCAAAGCAAGAAGAAGCTGGCGACGAATGCCCGCATCAACTATGAATAACCGTGCTCCATCTTTTACTGTGTCCGTAAGGTCCAATTTTTTCTGGACTTGCCAACTAAGTGAACTTTGTCTGTTCAAAATGTCCTTTTGTAATATTTTCCATACAAAATGATGCAAAAAGCAAAACATAAGCGGTGATGAAACATTAAGCAAAATGGGAATGGGAATATGACGGACCTGTTGTTAACTCGTGCTGCAGGGATGCTACTCATCTTTGCAACATTCTCCTTCGCCAAAACAATAAGATTCTCAAGTCTTTTCCATTGGAAAATGCCATCTTTAAAAAGTACCTGTACACAGTTAAGACAAAAATGACAAGCACATCCAGGGAGGTAGAGCTTAGGAAGAAGAAGAACGACGACAGAAGGTAGAAGGAGAGGCTATCAAGAACTCTTGTTTATCCTCCCTTTCCTCTCAAACAACTTCAAGTAAGAAAAATCAGGGCCGGTGGGTATTGTTGATTCAAATACTGCAGAAGTGAGTGCTCTTCTGTTCTGCCTCGAAATCTTTAAAGAGCGGCTCCATGGCAAGTTGATTATTGAAGGCAATTTAAAGACTGTCATCAGTTGGTGTTCAAAAGAAAGCTCCCCTCCTTGGCGCCACTGGCCAATCATTGATTGTATTGCTGACATTGTGTCATCCATTCATTGTAATTGGAACCTCGTTCCTACATCAGCCAATTCTTTGGCTGATAAATTAGCAAAATTCGGAACCTCCTAGCAATCTCTTATTGTTTGGGAAGGCTTCCCCTCGTGTAATCTGCTCGTTTGAGCTCTCTTAATAAAATTCAGCATCATTTCAAAAAAAAAAAAAAGGTAAGAAAAATCAGATCTTGCCCGAGTGAAGTTTAAAGCCTTGGTCATTCTTTTTCCTTTTTTTCCAGAACAATTATACTCCTCACTTTAAGTGATATGACCCCATTATTAAAACAAAATAGGTGATCTGACCAAACTGCCCTAGTGAGTCTTTGTTGGAAAATGGTTATTGAGGAAGAGAAGGTCATAGATGAGATTTGTGTGATTGTCCATAGAGTGCTGAAAAAGTTTGATGTAGATTGGTATTTCGTCTAACTTGTAAATCTAAGATTTGAATTCAGTCACTGACAGATCAGTCCTTTCAGATTTTTCAGTCTGGTCTACAGGAAAAGGTGAGATTGTCACAAACAACAACATCAACAAGATATAGGGTTCCCACATGCAAGCTTAGGAACTTAACACAAGACTAATCATGGGAACCAAATTACAAGTAATTTGGGGAAAGCCCCAACTCAAAAGAAGAACCTAAGAACCTAACCCAACAGTGGGTTGCATAGACCTAGAGTACATAAATTCTAGGCTTAAACAGAACCATGATACAAAATATACAGGACAATCATGGGAAGAACAAGATAGAAGAAGTAGATTTATTACTAAGACAATGAAACCATATTCCAGAGCAAAAATTTAGTTTCAACCACACCTGTATCAGGCGTTCACGTAGAGCAGGGTCAGGGTCTGTGAGAAGCCGCTTTGCAACATAAGGATAAGCAACCTACAACATGAAATGATTGAAGAAACCATTGACACCCATGCACAAGCAATTCTAATGCTGGAATATTTGGAAATTCCTTAGAAAGCAAATAGAAGCCAAAAGAGCACAAATTTTCACCTCAAGAAATTTAAAGTCTGGCTTTAATGTGAAACAGATCCCTTCTTGAGTCAAGAGAGAACGTATAACAAGAGAGAACCTTTCAGGGATACGGATTGGATACTGATAAACAAGTTGATTGAATTTCCCTGCAGAAAGTATGACAAAAAAAATTACTCTAATGCTACCAAAGTTGAGGATGGTTACATAAAAGTGAAATAAAAAATTTACTTGCTAATTGTTGGTACAGTTAGCAGTTTCTAGGCTTTAAATTCATCTTTATTTCATCTTCAACAAGGAGTTCTAACTGTGCTGTCACTAGTCTACCCAATGAAAATGGCATGTGACAGGAAGGCACATAAATCTGTTGAAATTTTTGGCAATTGAAGTTCTTGAGTATAGTTTGTGGAAATAATCTCATAGAAGTTAATATCAGGAAATGCAATTATTAGTTAGGAAAAATGCCTCCTAACTTTAGTTAGTAATTTTAGGATGGGCATCATTCAACTTGAACAAGGTACAAGGACGCTTCCACCAAATATTGTCTGTATGTAGGAGCTATAAGAAGAGGGTCTACACATGAGGGGAGTGTTCAGAATAGTTTCATATAGATCCAAGACATGAAAGATTTTGTGCTTATTACTTGGAAAAAAGGTTTCACAATTTCGGCAAGTCATTCTAGGATGAACTTGGGACCCAACTTTAACAAGGCATCATAGTATACCATTTGCCTTAATGGTCCAGTTTATGCCTCACTTAATTGGTAAACCATTAGCATTATTTACGTCTCAGGTCCATTGTTTGTTTGACAGGCTTGGACGTGATGGAGATTGTAAGTGGAAATAATCCAAGCTGGGTTAATATCAAGAAAAGTCATACAAATACTAGTTGGAAAAATGCCCCCTACCTTCAACTAGTGATAGTATCCATGAAGGTATGTGGACATGGCTCTCCAGCCAATATTGTCTACATGTAGGAGAACAAAAGACGGCCCACACACGAGGGAGAGTGTTAAGAATGTCTTATATAGATCCATGAGAAGAAAGATCTTGTGTTCTTTCTAGGGAAAAAAAACCTTCTAACTGGGCTAGTCATTTCCCGGATCTAATTTTGACAACTTCTATTAAAATCAAGGTATTACTATCCTCCCAAACCAACTAGAATGGGAGACAAACAAACAAAACAATTCCTTAAATAAACCAGTAAAACAAGGAAATCACTTACAACGAATTTTAAGACCAGTTAGAAAGGAAGAAGAAAAGATTAAAAAATAAAGCTGTAAACCGTACCTGTAACACTCCTAAAATTGAAGTCAGAAAGTCCTTTTCCAGATGAGTTTTGCCAGATTGCTTCTAAAGCTGGAACAATAGGAGAGACATCTGTTCCACTAGCAAGGAAACCAAGCCTTGTGAAATCATTTGCCATCTCTATGTAGTCCTCATTCACAGCATGGACAACAGCATCAATTAATATTTGCTTATTTAGCTGTAACAAAAGAAACTAGTTAACTAATTGCAAGATAGCAAGGGATCCATTCAACTACAATATTTTTTCCCTTTACAGATTCTGGGCAAAAGTGTTAAGACCTACCAACAAGCAAGAGAAAAAAGCAAGAATAATTGGTGCCCACACAAAGAATGTCGCACATATGTGCAACAAGTCTATCTGATGCTGAACACTTTATTATATGTAAAGCATATTACATACCGAATAACTCATGTCATGACACCATAATGAGCTGAAAACACCATATTCTCTATTTTTGTAGAGGGGGGGGGGGGGGGGGGGTCTTGTTGAATAACTGATTTCAGGATATGGTGAGACAGATGCCACTAATAGGGAGAAAGTGATGAGGCAGGGAGAGACATATACTTCTATGATGTATTAGAGCATTTGACTGTTTCACCAAAGTAGTATGTGTGCCTTCTGCATATATGATGAACCTACGGAATATGAAGAATTTGACGCTGCCTTACCTGAACTTCAATAAAACAGCACAGCTGAAGTCTACCAAGCTGAGCCTGAGAAATTGGCAAATCACGTTGGTGTTCGAAAAAGATAAATTAGATGCTTCTTATGAGGCTTAAAGGCTGAAATTACAGTGGACATGCAAATCTTCAACCCAAGATGCTATTAGAAGCCATCAAGTACATGAGCAGTGCTATCAGTTCTTGGAAATGGATCTCAAGCCTCCACAATGATGCATCAATCACTCCAATGGAGGTAGGAACAAGCAAAGATCTCTCAAGAAGTTCACATTGGAAGAGATGGAAGCCCACTGATCCCCAAGGATTGTGCTAGAAACTGTGATAAAGGGATCACAACTGGACACAAGTGTCAGCGCTCTCAACTAGCAGCACTCATTCTAACAATCAGAATGGAATAAAAAATATGGGACAATGGTAAAAATTCATCAAGCTGCATATTGTTAGCCAAACCTTGATAGCGAGGCTCTTGGAAGGGGGGAATAGTGATAGCATTTTTAAGTAATTTTGGTGTTTTCTAGGTATTTTTGGATAGTTAAACTTAATAGGGATAATTTTGTCATTTTAAAATTGTAATTAGGGTAACATCTCCATAGCTAATATCTCCTAAGAGTTGGCAGCTGGATTGGGTTAGATTAGCAAATTTCAAAGATATCTATAGCACCTTTTGGGAATATCTGGAGAGGAAACAGCGGCACTCACCGGATTTTAAAGTTGGTCCAAGGGGAAACTCATGTTTTCAGCCCCAGACAATTTGTTTCTCTTGAGCTTTTTTGTTTCCCACATCCTTAGCCTAGCCTCTCTCTCTATCCTTGATTGTTTTTCTTAAACCTCTACTTTGATGCCAAAAGGTGCTGCCTTGCATGAAGGAGTTAGATTCCTTGTTCAAGGTTCTATCACAATATTCATCACCCCACAAATAAAATAGATATCAAAACAACCCATCATGATATTTCATGGAGGAAAATATTTCCATCACAATATTCTTAAGAGAAAACCATCAAAAACTAGATATTGAAGTCAGACATCTGTACAAACCAATGAATCCACCATGCTTTTAGCTCTCAATATGAGACTATGTGACTAAAATCACCTAGAAGGCTCATATATCTCATCATAAATAGTAGTGCTGTCATGGAGGATTTTCCCCATAGAGAACCAACTTACAACCACTAATGAGTCTCTTCCACCAGAAGAGGACATGAATAAAGCTGTTGAAAATTTTTCAATCCAAGCAACACTCCAAGTTCCACCTTAACAGAGTTACAATGCCCAAAAGGTACAAAAGTTACTTTTACTTGGCTCAATGACCAGTAGGGGGGTGCGCATGATAATTTGGGGATAGGGGTGTAAACAGAGTTATAAAACCAAAACCAGACCATGAACCAAGTTCAACCAAACCCAGTCCCTAGTCCAGATCATATGATGTCATCTCAAGGTCAAGGTCATCTCAACCATGACCTGTCATGATGATTTCATCTCAAGGTCAACTATCGGTGAGACCTTGTTAAAACCAAGTTTAACTGGACCAGGTGACCTCTTCAAGTTAGTGACTAGGTTGGTTATTAAGACATTGGGTGTTATGTTGTGCATGTAATGAACATTCAAAAAGATTATGAAATGCCAAGCCAATTTCAAGATACATATTCCAAACTTTTTAAGTCAAGGATCTCCCAAAGCCACAATGTTTGTGGGAGTTTCAATCACAAATAGAGGCAAACTCAGCCATGGAAGAAGCATCACGTATAAATATCTGAATACAGATGACTGAAGGTTCCCTCCCATTAGGATAATCAGTTCTTGTATTCTTTGTTAGTTGTTCTAGGACTTAGTTTCTTCCTTTTCTGCATTTCTCCTACAGGGAGGACCTTGTACTTTTTTTCTGGATCTAAGACAATTCACATTGTTACCCAAAAAATGAATATTGAAAATGGTAAAGGTTTTATTAGCTAAAAAAACATAATACAAAAGAGGGCCTTGGAGTCCCAAGGGGTAAAGAATCCCACAAACGTGTAATGCCTAACTAGGTAATTTGACAAAGCCAAGAATCTTTCTTTCAGGCATTCTATGAATCCAGTACCTCGAAGATTTTTTTATTAAGAACCATAAAGCATAGGTATGCACAAGGTATCGTATGTACCTGGCTAAGCACAGCAACATTGCCAAAATCCACATAAGCAATACGTCCATCACGCATAGCAAATATGTTTCCAGGATGTGGATCACCATGAAATAAGCCAAATTCCAGTAATTGCCGCAAAGCAGCACTGACTCCAACTGTTAAGAAACTATTGACATCGATCCCAGCTTCTTTAATGGCCTGAGAATATCCAATCAAGGACCAATATGTAGAATATGATCTCAATCAAGGACCAATATGTAGAAAATGCATCTGGAAACAAACTTGCATAAAAGTTTTTTTAGCATCTCACTTGAACCTGTTTGTAATCTTCATTTTAGATTCCCATATTTCTAAGATTAGACAAGATAACAGAACCAACTGTCAATCATATTTATTCTGCTTTCAGTATTCTAACCTGTGGATTAGTGCATCGAATGCCATCAATCCACTCCATCACCAAAACACGTGAACCTGAGAGGTGCTTGTAAACTTGAGGGATCTTTACTGTTGGATCGTTTTTGAAGTTCTCCAGAAAATCTTCAATATTTCGAGCCTCCTAAAGGAAGTATCCACAGGTTTTTAGTGGCATGACTTTGGATGGTACCAAAATGGAATTTACTGAATGCATTGACAGCATCTGCATGCACTAAAACAGTCAAAATGACAACATAAATCATGTATGAGCTAACACAGCTTTGATTTTGTTTGAATTCACATACAATGAAATCAAATCTTATGTAATCAAAACTAAGAGATTGATTTAAAAAAAAACTCACAAAGAGAAGGAAAAGCTTTTACCAGAGTGTAATCAAGTTCCTCCAAAAGCTTCTCGCCAAACTCATCTACGATAAGTTCTGCATTGCAACCCAGTTTTTGAAGACTGATGCCATTCAAAAATGATGCCAATGTACGGAACAGGAAAAGATCTCGATAGATAATAGGTTCAATCTCAGGCCTTTGTACCTACAGGCATCTTATTTAAAGAAGCAAAAATAGAAAAGAAAAGGCAAGAAAAGAAGATGACATGATAAAAGATTAATGTAACATTAACATTTCGTTTTATAGCAGATGAGTGACAGCAAATATGATCAATTCAAGCAACATGAATGGAAGAAAACGAAATGGCAGACTGTTGCTTAAAATCATCTCAAAAGAGTCCAGTCGCCCATAAATTAACCAAATTATTTTTTTAAAAATTAAATTAACCAAAATCTGTAAAATATTAGTACAAAACTTTGGGAAAGTCACACCTGTAGGACAAGAAAATTTTATACTGGCATTTGGGAAAAATGTGGAGCAGATTCCCTCCGCACCCAAGCCAATTGCTTTGGATCAGAAAACCACATATGTATTGAAACCAGTAAACTAAGGAGAAGAACTTACTTTAAAAACCCTCAATCAACTGGAACAAACACAAGAGCAGCAATCCAAGTCCCACAAAGGTAAAATGGAATGGATTTCAAATGATTTGGACATGGCTCACACACCAAGGGTTATATATTTTCTATGATTTACCCTCATGGGCAGAATTTCAATTAAAGAAAGACTTTAAAAGTGAGGCATTAACCACAATAGTAAGATGTGCTTTTTAGCTGAAATGAGGTGGAGAGTATTAAGTTTTTTGTTGCTTAGACAAAAAGGGGAAAGATGACTTGTATTTACTATTCTTAAAACTTTCATCTCTTTGGTCATGTTTTCAAAGCATCAGAGAGTTTTTCTTGTTTGTTGAGAAAAAAAGAAAAAAATCACAACAAGTAATACTTGCCAGAAAGCACGTTGTCACCTCACCCTATGTGGACAGTGGTGGGAGAGGAATAGGTGGCTGTTTGGTGGTCCACTACTCTCCTCAGTAAGCACCACTCAACATCTTTGGCTCTTACATCTCAAATTGTAAGGCACAATTATGCATTTTCTCATGCAGAACAGGATCTGCTTGCTCAATCCATCGAAAATTAAAAGGTGAGGCAAGTGGGTTCTTGGCAAGGGCCTCCAAGATATTGGGTTCTATGTAATTTAGTGCAGCAGCTCAAGTATATACAAGGCTGGCAGGGACAAGAGGAGTGATTAGTGATGAGAACAGAACATGCTGATTAATTTCTTTTTTTGCTTTCCCAATGCGTGTTCCTTGTTGTTATTAAGTTTTTAAGTTTCCGTACCTTGTTGTTTTAACAAGTTTTCATCAGCAGAGACTTCAAGCTTATTATGGGCTGCTTCAGCAGCACATGCTCCAATCCATGGGGAACAGAGCCAGCTAATAGAGGATTGCAGCAGTTCATCAGGAAAGACATCAAGCTCATATGGGAAAAAAGATTGGAGGGCAGACAATGTGTACAGGGAGCTAAACGAGCAGGATGTTATCTTATAAAAACTTGGACTCCTTTTATGTATATCTAGTTCATCAGATAATCAAGATTACAGAAGAAGCTATTTGCACAATTGGAATAAAAGTTTCCCAAATATAGATCCTACAAAACAACTTAACTTCACGATGCTTAAAGAAGCAAAAAAGAAGTTGCAAGTAGAAAATTTAGCTAACAACCTTGATAGCAACATCCTCTCCTGAATCACGTAAAGTAGCTCGATAAACTTGCCCAAGGCTTGCAGCTGCAATTGTTCGGGATGAAATTTTGCTGAAAACTGTTTCAAGCGGTTTCCCTAGCTCCTCTTCGATAATAGTGAAGGCCACCTAAAAATTTTCAATAATTGAAAAGGAAAAAAGAACTGCTCAAAGTCATTTTTATTTTTTAGTTCAGCATAAAAAAAGACATTTTGTTTAAGTGAAAGTAACAAATGCAGCAGAACCTTCAAATTCTTAGCATCAAACATCCTCAAACCTGATTAGGAAATGGAGGGACGTCATCTTGAAGTATGCAAAGTTCATTCATATAATCTTCACGAATAATATCCGGCCTGTTCGCAAGAACCTAGCCAAGCCCACACAGATATCATCAAACGGGGGAGTCTTTGCAACAGTTACCAGAAGGCATAAAGAACTGAACGTGAAGCAGAAAATGAAAGTCCAGCGGGTATAACCTGGCCTGCTTTGATAAAAGATGGTCCTAAATCACACAAAAGATTCCGAAGCTGTCGCGCACGGTAGGGAACTACTTCTTGATCCCGTCCAACCAAGTAGTCATACACCAGACCGGACCAATAAAGACCCAAGTTCCAAACAATCTCCACTCCTCGGTCAATGAGAGAGAGTATAGCCCCTTGAGATTCCAATACCTTATCTCTGACCTATTAGAATTAGAAAGCTTAGGGAGAGTCGTTTAAAAAACTCAAGCAGCATGCGAAATGGTTCGAGAAAAGCAGTATACAGTTTCAGGAGTGTATTTCCGAAAAGGAACACAAACACCGCGTTCAATGTCTAGCTGTTCCATGGCACTAGTCGATTCTTGCAGCAAAGCGGTTTTCCTCGCAGCATCTTTCTCGTTTTTTTTCCTCAAATAAACTGTTTGTGGTTTAGGCCCAGGAACAGTCGAAGAAGCTAAATTAAAAACCCTAGGAGCCAGACGTTGCGGCCATAAACACCCAGAGAGATTCTCGCGTTTTCTGTGTTTCTCAATGTAAAACAATCTTCCTCTAGGAGAATAACCAGTAGTTAAATCCATGTTAATATCTGTAGCCGCCTGCGAAGCAACAAAATTTCAAGTGAAAAGAAAAACGGTAAGTTTGATAAACCAAATTTGTTGAAGAGTGAATAAATTGACAAGCAGCCAGTGGAGAAGGCCTCACCGATATTTCAGGTTCAGTTTCGGAGTCTAAAATTTAGCTCGATCAAAGACTTCAAAGTTTAAACGACAAAAAGGAAAAAACAAAGAAAACAGAGCCTGGTGGCTGAACGCCTGAAAGCCCGCAAGGTTTCGAGTCGATAGAAGGAGCTCTCTGAAATTCGATCACGACCCAGAAGTCAGGGGCAACGATGGAGCAGTTGTAATTTTGCAGATATCCACCGAGTGTCGACCATACACTGCCGATGCTGGAATTTGGCGGCAGTCTCACGGATATCATCGGACCCCAATAAATGATCGTGTATATATTATATATAATTATACAACATTATCAACAAATTAAATAATTTAATTATTTTTATTTATTTATCAGACGGGAGGAACTAATAAATAATAATCGGGTAAAGAGAAATAAAATAAAATAAAAATGTTAAAAAAAAAAATTAGTCAAAACAAAAATGTTTGTTCTCTCTATTGAAAATTTTAATAAAACGATGTCTAGGTGGTTTCGTCCACCTCTGGTCCACTTGGATTAGGTTCTATCCACCTTTAGTTCACCTGGGTTAGGTATTTGGCTTTCCACACTTAATAGACCGATCTTTTGGATTGTATTGGTTAAACGTTTGACATAGTATCAAAACTGGACACCACGTTTCGCATTCGAATTCCGACAGAAGCAATAGGGAACGGGAAGGGGGGTATCAGAGCTAGGTGGTTCCAATCCACCTGGATTAGGTTCCGTCCCCCTTCAGCTTTTGTAGCTAAGGTCACCGCCTCTTTGTCTTCTCTTTTCTTAGTCAAAACAAAGAACTTTAGTGGTCCCTCTATTGCGAGTTTTAACAAAATGGGAATTAAGAGGGGGAGAGTAAACACCCAACACTAGTGACCAAAATTGGAAAGGGTGATCCTCCCCTTCAGCTTTGTAGCTAAGGTCACCTCCTTGTCCTCTCTTATATTTCCTCTCTTTCCTAATCAAAACAAAGAAGATTAGAGGTCTCTCTATTGCAAGTTTTAACAAAATGGGAATTAAGAGAGGGGAGAGTGAACACCCAACACTAGTGACCAAAACGGGAAGGGGTGACCCTCCCCAAGTAGAAGGCCCCCCCATGTACTGTACCTAAAAGTACCCTCAGGTCTATTCCATATTTTTGTCTCTTTAGCAGGAAATATAGTCCAAATTGATTTTCAGAGAGACTAAATAGTAATCACATCTTGGGACTCTGTAGGTGCCTTGAGAAAATGTTACCACCAATGTGTTGAAAAAAATTCTTCACACTACTTGAGCTTACATTGTTATCATCAATAAACATGGAGAAGCATAAAAACCATTTGGCATTCTCAGGACTTCCACCAACCTGAAAGAGATTGAAACTCCTATCAACCTCTCACTTCCTGTTTTAATCTTTTGACATTGCTGGTGTAAATAGAGGCAGCAGTTCGCAACAGTTAGGTTGGTGCGTCAACCTTCGTTTGCACACCAATTTCCTTGCTGTAACCGCAGTTGGTCTCAGTTTTACTTGAAGAAGCCTGTAGACTCAAGTCCACAATTGCTCTGGATAGTGATGTCCAGCGGTCGGTGGAATCCCATGATGCAACGGCTCCTGTATCATCATCATCATCATCGTCATCAAGAAACAGGAAGCTGTTGCTCCCTGCTGATTCTTGTTGGTCAATGGCACCATTTCTGAAATCCCTTGCAGTCACATATTTGTGGAGGCTCGGTACCGTAAGGTCGTCACCAGACACTGCCACCTCGGATTCCAAAAATGGGTGGGTTTTCTTTCCCAAAAACAATTTCCCCTCTCCACGACGGCTGATGATGGTACTGTCTAAATGATTGTGAGCTCCATCTGCTCCAGGGAAGAACTTTCCTCCGTCATAAGAGAGGGCGGAAGATCGATTGGAATTTGCAGAAGAATTGAGGTCAGCTACAGCCTCTAGGATGGAGCACGCCTTGGAAACACACGCGGGCAGTGTAAAAGCAGCAGGTTCGAGCTGGCCATTATCCTCAATCAGTAATGAAGCATGCGCGGAATTGGCGACCAAGTCGAAATCCCTTGACCTTCTCGAAGATCTGCTTCTGGTTAGCTTCTGAAAATTGAGGGCTTCCGGCGAAACTTCACGGTCCTTGTCTGCGAGCCCACTTTTAGCATCTGCAGTTTCTTGCTTAACCTCGGGTTGCACTTCCAGCTCTGCTGCTCTGCAACTGATGAGTTGCTCGCGTATTCCATTTTTCCTGAGAGGGCTGCTTTTCCTGTGTTGCTTCTGCATTTGAGGGGCTCTTTCAGTTGATTTCTGCTGCACAGATACACGGAACGAACCTTCAGCTTATTATGGTAGAAAAGAAAACGTATTTAGCAGTTTTTCAACTAGACGCATGAATTGGATGTAAACATACTGTTCTCAATTTTACCAAGAACATAAAAAGGTACCCAAATCAGAGTTCAACTGAAACAAGAAATGAAAATTTCAATTTAACTTGCGGGAAAAGAAACATCAGGAATGAATTACGAGACGGAGCCAACGGCGTGAACTAGATGTGATTAAGAGGAACATGGTGTGAATTAATATGCAGAGATGCTCAAGCTCCTCTTTCGGTAGAACACTGGGCGGGGGGGATGGACAAATCGTTGAGTAGATGTAATAAATAGGAAACAAAATCCAGAACATGAAGAGATGATCCAATGCGCTGCAAGACAGAAAGGTCGAGCTCACCTGATCAGAGAGTTGTAGGTGGGGGATCGCCATATCCGACCCCTCTTCCGCTCTTTTGATGTTAGCTGGTGGCATCTTGTTGGTATTGGATCTGTAGCACTGATCGGTGGCAGGCTGTTGCAGCTTGATATTCAGAGCATTGTCATCGATTTCATGCATAGGGTTTCTTCTGAAAGGGGAATACTCGGCTTTCCTTGAGGAGTTGCGGCTGAGGGATGGCTGAGAGGCGCTGTTCTCGGTTGCAGCAGCAGATCTGCCGGTAGTTGTTGCAGGGGACCGGGATCGAGGCGATGCGTTGCTCCTGACACCACCGACGATCACCTCGCCACTTCTCTTGAGAAGAGAAGAAGAGGCTGTTGGTGTAGCGGTGGAGATCCCCCGTTTCACGGGAGCCGTCGCTGGGATTGAGACTATCTTTATGGGTCGCTTGTTGTTCTCGATGGGAGTTTCTGATCTCCTGCCTGGGGAGCGACTTGCCCGACGTCTACCAGAGCTTTTGCTTCCTTCCTCTCCGTAACTGGACGACCGCTTTAGCTGTGAAGGCCCGACATCTCTTTCCCTGCTAGGGGTTTTCCTACGAGGAAGCCTAGCAGATGTGTGCGGCTTGTCTTCTTCAGCTGTGTTGAATTGTTGGCAGTCATGATCGAAGTCGTAGCTTCTCTTGGATCCCGAATACCTGTTGCCGCGGAGGTTCTGGTTCTCGCCACTGGAGCCCCCTTTACCAGAAGAGCTGCGGCTGAGCCTCCCGCACTGGATAAGAATCGCATCCAGCTCTTCTTTCGTGCAGCTAGATGTTCTCACGGCGCTGCCGCTGCTGCCACCTCCTTTGGAGAGATCATCACAAGCTTTCAATCCCTTATGACTTCCCCTTGATTGCTCCGTTATTTCATCTTCATTTAAGCTGGGAGTTTCTGTGAGGGTACCCTCCTTTTTCTTCTCAAATTCCTCCTGGTGCGGTTGTTGTTCTTCTTGGACAATGATTTTGTTGTCATGCCCCGAATCAGAGGAAGATGGCTTCGATCCGCTAGGAACATTAGGATCCAGGAAAGGAGAAGCAGCAACAGTACAGCCGCTTTTCGTCTCCCACCTTTTCTTGCTTAGACAACTACCCATGGACGTGCTGCAAGTGCTTCGACGGGGGAAAAAGAAGAAAGAAAAAAGGAAGGAAGGAGGGATGAGGCTTTAATACGCAAATTCAAACTTCTGTCAAAAGTGTCTGTCTGCGACAGACGAATTCAAATTTCCCTGAGAAGCGGGATGAATTGGGAATCTCGTTTCTGATGCAGGGAAAAGAAATGTAGCCGTTGAGGCAACTTTTGGTGGCCTGACAGAGGCAGCCCACATGTGGCCTATCTGATCGCCTTTCTAAGAAATTGGTACCTGTAAAAGAGTTTCCAATTCTTATTAATTTTTACATTAAAAATAAATATTTTATCAAAATAGGATGATTTAAGGATTTAGAATTTAGGGTTTAAAGTTCGATACAAAATCAGAGTGGTTGGTAGTTTCAGCGGTAACCCTCCGATCATGATCAACAACTATTTTAACCGTCCAATCAACGACCATCTCAACCATTCAATCAACAATTATCTCAACCGTTCGATCAACAACTATCTCAACTATCGTTTCATATTGGATCAACCATGTATATATACATATATAATATAGATTTATTTTTAAGTGATAAGAATTATAATAATAATAATAATAACAATTCATTTATTTATAAAATTATTAGTGTGGGACTTGAAAAATATTAATAACTAATAATGTAGTTATGACAAACAATGAACAATAACAAAGTTAATCTTACTATGAAATAAAAACTTGGTAATAGTAAGTAAGAACCTAGTAATACATGCACTTTCTTTCCTTCATGCATCCTGATACAACAAAACTCGAATTAAGGAGCTACATGCTCTAGCATGCTAATGCAATAAAATTTTAAAAAACTATACTATCAGAGTGGTGGAAGAAGTGCAACAACCATACTATGAAAGAACAAGAGGAGGAGGACAAGGACAAGGATTGCTTGACCAGGAAGAAGTACATCAACCATGTTCGTTTCAAATTTAGGTGGTTTGCCACCTTTCTAACACTAAATGGGAGGGGGAGTTTGTCCAAGCACCAGCCCTTAAAGACAAGTTTACAATGAAACAACAAACTTACAAGCAAAATCATTGATAGAAAGATAAATGAAAACCAGGGTTGTGTTACCTAGTATAACCGCTTTCTACAATCTGGTGCCCCACAATAGCATGGCATCTGCCTGATCTGGCCATCAGGGCCTACCACACTGTCGAGAGGATAGCCATAATCATATGTGAGCTCCTGTACAGGATGAAAAAGTTCAATGAGTCATAATAAGGAAAACCTGGATCCAAAAGAGCACAAAAAGTTTGGGCAATATTAGTCAAGGAAATGACTTATCATATTTAAGCCTCATATTAGGCCATGAAAATACATCACTGGAATTTTCAAAGTTCTGCTTTCTAGAGAAGTATGAAAATATAATCTTTTACGAAAATACATTCAGAGTTCTGCAAAAGTAAGACAGCTACAGATGGACAGGGCATCTTCAAAGACAGAGTTGACCTTGTCCCTACACAAGCTGTTTACTTCCTTATGGGTTGGTCAGTGCCAAGGGAAGAGCCACATAAAATGAAAGGGGTACAATTGCAAAAGCTTACACCAATAATACAATTAAGATGAATAAACAAAGAATAGTTTATTCTAATATTTGAAAAATTCTTTACTTACAAGACCCATTATGTGGTGCAAGCCTAGATGTGAGGGAGAGTGTTAGTAGGAAGCATAAGTGTTAAGAGAAGTTGATTTATAAGATTGAACGATAAGTCTCCCAAGTAGTGAGTCATTTTGGGATGGAATTGGACTCAATCTTTATATGATAAATTTGAAAAACAGCATGGTCAAACAGGTTGTGCAACAAGGAAGTTCTACTAATGAGGCTAAGTAAAAACAGGGGTCACTGTCCAAGGAAGAGTGCAACAAGTTACTACAGCCGATTGCACAGGTGTCCATTCGGCATTTTAGAGAAGAAGCCACATCTTCTACTTCCGTGACTTCTTTAGCTTTCTCACCCCTCCATCAGAAATTGGAGAATCAAGTCTGGTGTCTCAGAAGAAGCATTTTATCCTTCTGGGAGGCTAGCTGATGGGTTTGAGTCTGTTTTCATTCAGTTAAACAAAAGCCCTTATTCTTCAGCAACTTAGAATGTCTGAAATGGTAAGTTATATGATGAGGAGCATTATTGTTTTTTGGCTGACTTCTAACAGCTAATAAAACCCCATTTTCCCCTTCCATTGAGTGGCTCCTCTTCTTTTCCCATCTCTCTCTTCCCTTTATTTTTCTTCTTTCACTATTGTTATCGTTTTTACTGGTTTTTGCAGATTCAACAGACACCAAAAGCAAAGAAATCGATTGATAACCTGAAGAGGAGGTATGTTTTCAGCTGCAAAGAGAAGTACTCTGGCTTGCTTGATATCATGGTGAGAGCTCAAGACACACTGGACAAAGAGATTTGGTTGACAACTGTGATTAATGAATCGTGCCACATTTCCTGCAGGTCCTGCATCTATGCAGTACTCTGGCACAATTTCTGACTTCTTTTCATCAGCTCCCTCAAGGTGGGCATTTGCATGCACTGAAACACTTCCAATTCGCCTCTAACAAATCAAATGGACAAAAGTATGAGCTAGTGCATGAAAAAGGCAGAACCGATCATAAACCATCCACTACATTCATTAAGGGAAGGAAGAAATGAGAAAGACACCACCTCCCGCCCATTGAGCCCCTTCATCGTCTGCAAGCAATCAATCTCAAAAACAAAATTATCCTGCACAACAGAATCCAATTCATCTGTCCGCATAAGTATGCCTGTATATTCACATATTGGAGCCCCTGCTGGAATATGATCCCAAGATCTAACTGCCCACCCCTTATTTGGGGTTCGAAATACCTGTTAAAGATTTTTTTAGAAAATAAAAACCTGTTAAAGCTTAAATTGCTGTAGTACAAATAAAAAAATGACATGTTGTATGAGAATGAAAATTCTGTTGTTAGACAGAACTTGACTCACAACCTCAAGTCGGTATCTCAACCCATGCTGTGAAGTTCTGTTCACACAATTATTTCCACAACCACAGTTTGGCCCACATTCAAACACAACAGGTTTTGCTTCCACTAATCTGACAAAGAGGTATTGACATGCTCAGTAGCTTGAATGGACAAAAAACAATGACCATAAACGATAGGATATTATCCATGACATGGAGTAAAAATATTCAGCTAGAATCATCCATGATATTAAACTACAGTAATTGCTGGAAATGGCAGCATCATTGACAAAGAGATCCTTATTGGCAGGATCAATTAGGTAAGGCAGCATCTCAGTTTTTATAAATTTTATTTACCTCTAAACTATTGAAAAACATAAACTAGGGTCATAAAAAATTAATATTTCATGAAAACCAAAACCGTCATACTGCTTGACTTGGAACAGAAGCCAAGTCAAATTCTTCAACTTAAATCTCTTCTAAGAAGACCCAAATAACGAAGTTGCAGTTCCACGCAAATTCTGAGAAAACAAAAACATAGAGCTCACCTTCCACCATTTTGACGTACATATGGAAAGTCAGTACCATTTAGTCTTGCACAAGCACATACTTTGGGATCAACACAATGCCCTCGGCAATTGCATCCACCACCAGCTGGTGGAAGCTCCACATTTTCCCTACTTTGCAGGAAGTTGCAGTACTCATAACCTATACAAATGTTATAGTCGACTAAGTGAAATCAGACAGAACAAAATGTTACCAAATGCAGTGTCTGCATCATCATTTCCAAATTAACTCATGCATTGATCCTTTTTCTCTTCCAACTTAGCATCAAAGCAATGGAGGAAGGAAGTGTCAGAGTTAGGTGGTTCCGATCCACCTGAGTTAGGTTCCGTCCAACTGGGTTAGGTACTTGGCTTTCCGCACTCAATAGACCGGTCTGTTAAGTGCGGAGAAGATCATTTTTTATGGATATACATTCTTAAAATATCATATGTACTCTTTGCTCTCATTACATCATTGGTTGTAGACCAAGGAATGAACTGTAGGTATCCTTCTGCACTAAAACTTTCACATTAAATTCATACTTGTTTTTTCTGCCCTAACACTCATATAAGAGTTAAATTTGAAAGAGAAATGGAAAAAGAAGAAAGGAGAGAATTCCAGCAGACTTGAGTTCGGTTGTTGGTCAACACCTATCCCTAAATTATTTACTGACAGAGTGATGCTAATAAAATGACAAAAATATCACAAAACTGCAACACTGATTACTCATAAGTTAGAAAACAATACACTTAAACCTTGTTAAAATTTGTGCAGTTTTGGGTAATTTTCCTAGAGTACGCAAATACAATAACAATCAGCAACAAAATCCTAATTCATATCCTAGAGGTAACATATGTTACAGATCTGATGAAAAATGGCATAGGTCTAATACTTCCACGTAACCTCAAAATAGAGGGATGAATGTTATATGCTAGCAAGACCAACCTATAGGCAATTTGGTTAATGATCATAAAGATGTGGAAGATGAGTTCGGTGATGCACAATGGGCTTATGCTGATGAATGAAGAAGTCTTGTTACATACAGCCAAACAACATGAACCAAATTCACAATGCCACAAAATGATTCGGACCGAATGCACAATAAAAGAATTGGTGTATGTCTAGTTATAGACAGCGCTTAGGAAGAAAATAATATAACGAACAAGGTGTTAGACAAGTTTGGCTTACATGTCTTGCCTCATTAAAATCCATGTTTAGCTTGATGGATACAAGGTGGACACCATTTTACTCCCTATGTTCGTTCAACTGATCAACTTGAGGGGGACAGTGAGAAAATCAGCTCAAGGGTATTTGGCCTATTTTATATGATCAAATATTTTATATTATGGCCCTATCTTGTTCAGCATGTTTGATTTAGTCTGTGAACAAATTTTTATATTCATAGGAAGAGTAGAATGGGAGTTATAAAGGAATAAATATTTTCTATGTAACAGGAACATTTTTGTCATTACAATAAATTATGACTTAAACCTAAATAAATAGCATTGGGATTGTGCACAACCCCCCCATGCAGCTCATCCAAAGCTTTGACATCTCTCTCTCTCTCTCTCTCTGTAGATTTTTCACACTTTTTACATACATCATATAAACCTAAAAATTGAACTCAATGTACATCATAAATAGACGAATACTCCCTAACCTTAGAGGGGAAAACCAAGTATGTAAAATACTCAAAATACCCTTGACAATTACAACTTTAACACTCCCTCTCAAGTTGGAGCATATATCTAAAAGCCTAAACTTGTTATAAAAACTCCCTCGATCTCATTTTCCTAGAGCTTTGGTGAACACATCACCAAGTTTATGAATGCATTGTGGACTAGGGATCACGAAAATCACTTCACTTAACTATGTTTTTATGGGAAAGTGGTTATGGAGGTTTAGTACAAACAAATGAGCTCTGTGAAGAAAGATTCTTTGTGCAAAACACAACTTTCCTGATGATGATGATTGGCTACCCCCAAACCTTACTCCCAAGTATGCATCTCCAATCTGGCATCATATATGCACAAAAATAACTACTTTTCAAAGAAACATTAGATTTGGAGTTTATTCTGGTTTAGAGGTTTAGTTTTAGGAAGATGTTTCGACAAGCAACAGATCCTTAAAAGATGCTTTTCAATCTCAATATAGCCTAGCCCAGGACCCCTTTATCTTGGAGACAGCAATGAAAAATGATTCTGGGTGGTGTATTCAATTTCTGAAACCTCTAACTGGCTGCCTTGACTCTGCATTTCCTGGCCCTGCTAAAAGGCCTCCCGACCATCCCCTTCAATAACAATGACAGAGATAAATTCTTCTGGTGCCCTGAGTCCTCATGTAATTACACTGTTGCCTCAGCTTATAAATTACTGTCAAGCACTACAAATAGCTCCTCTCTCCCAGCTGTTGCTTGGAAATTGATTAGAACCCCAAACACAAAATCTGAAAAGGTAATTTACTTATAAATTGGTCAGCTTATAAATTTCTTTAGTGTGTGCTGAAAGGAGGGACATGGGTACCAGCCCATCCCTCACTTGTCGTATGTGCAACTGAACTGATTGAAGCATTGATCACTGCCTTTTCGATTGCCCATTTGCCAATGAGGTCCGGATGTCTTTTATATGCAGATTTGGTTTATTCTAACGCAGTCACAGCACACAGATTGAATTCTTGAGATATCATCTTTCCTATTGGCCACCTTGGCTCCATTCTGTGGAAAATCGCTGGTTAGGTGGTGCAATGAATTTTGTAGCTTGAGCAGAATGACAAGATTCTTTTTTTTCTAAAGAAAGCTTCATTCTGTTTGTCATTGAGAACACCATGCATCAAGCCTTGGCCTGGAATCAAACAAAAATTTCAGTGACTATAGAGGAACAATTCTACAAAAGAATTGGAGATGTATGCTGGGCTAACTCCTGCAAACTTTGCTGGAAATCAGACTTGGCAGATCCCTCCAAACAGTGGTTTGAAGCTGAATATGGAAGTTTCGAAGGTTAATCAAGGGGTGGGAGGCATTGGCAGTGTCATTCAGGATTTGGAGGGTAAAGCTCTACTACTTACACTAGGCACTAGGAGTTGTTGATATGAATGAAGCTGAAGTGGAGGCTCTTTTCCAAGGCATTATCATTTACAGCAACTCCTTGGGACCCCTTACTGTTGACGGGGACTAAAAGAATGCCATCACTTGGGCAACTAAAGAAGTTGACCTTCTATAGTGGTTCGATTACCATTTCAATGCATATATGATTTGAGAATCTGCATATAGGATCGTAGACCGAGTGGTGGGTCATATATCTACTTAGCTTCTGACTAAGAAGTATTTCTCCTCGTTTTTGGGCACCCCTATCCGTGAAAACTGGAGAAATTGGGCAATGATACACTCTGGGACAAAGGTCCCAGTTTTGCAGGAATGGATTCCTCCTGAACCCGGTTACCTTAAGTTGAACTTTGATGGCTCTTCTCTTGGTAATCCTAGGATTTCTGGTTTCAGAGGGGTTATTTCGGATCATTCCGGTAATCAACTTTTCTCATATGTTGGCCCTCTTAGGCATATCCGACTCTATGTCAACAGAGTTTCATGGCCTCCTCTCTGGGCTCCGTGTTTTTAGAGACAAGTGCAGCAGTCCTCTTCATATCGAAGGGGACTCAAAGGTGGTCATTGGATGGTGTGAGTGTGCATCCCCTCCCCCGTGGCCTCATTGGGATATGTTTCGGGAGATTTTAGAAATTACCTCAATTGTATCTTGTATTTGGTCTGACATTCCGAGATCTGCAAATTCGGCAACAGATGTGCTTGCCAAGCAGGGAGCTACCCTACAATCGTTGGTTGTAAGGCATTTGCTCCCTCCTCTTTTGTAATTTTTCTTGTTTATATAAATACATTTTTATAAAAAAAAAAAACAAAAAAGATTGACTCATAATTGGCAAGTTACTTGGCAGCACAACCAATGCTATAGTAGATTTGTCAGAGCTAGGTGGTTCCGTCCACCACTGATGAGTTAGGTACTTGGCTTTCCGCACTTAACAGACCGGTCTTTTGGGTTGTATTGGCTAGGCGTTTGACATGGTATTAAAGTTGGGCACCACGTTCCGCGTTCGAATCCCGGCAGAAGCGGTAGAGAACAAGAACGGTGGGTGTCAAAGCTAGGTGGTTCCGTCCACCACTAATGGGAGGTACTTAGCTTTCCGCACTTAACAGACCGGTTTTTTGGGTTGTATTGGCTAGGCATTTGACAAGATTAGCATGCTAAAGGCGGATCATCCCTTTACCAACACGTGATTAACTTTGTATTTTAATTGTTTTTTAATTTTCCTTTTTGTCTTTGTTTTTCTTTTCCTGTGCTGCTGTTTTTCTTTATGTAATTATCCCACATTCAAAAAAAAAAAAAAGGTATGGTTCCTCTCAATTTCTCTACTGTTTTGTCCTTCCTTTCCCTGCTTCTTCCAAGTTAATGTTTTCTTTATCTGCAACACTCATAGGTTGCCTATTCTGTGTTTTTATGCTATTACACAAGGGTAATGGCTTAAGTGATAGTCTAATAATCAAAAACTGATTTTTTCTGCCTGCCTACTTTCTCTATGATCAATAATTACTCTTGAGAAAGTTTTTTTCTGCCTAAACCTGTCTCCTTTTTACACAATGACTGCCTGCAAAAGCAATTCTAAGGCTGATGTGTTATTCTTTCCAGCAAGCAGAAATTATCATATTCTATCTGGCCCTCAGAAAGGCTCGTGCCTGCCCTTCTAATAAGAGATTGTGTGTACCAACCTTCCTAGATGCCTGCATCAGCCTTTCTACTTCTTATTTTGGGTGTGAGTTGATGCTTGTTAGTAGTTGAGTATTATCCTAAAGTAAGATAACAGTTATTATGGCTGATTCAAATGATATAAAGCCTGCCAAGGTTGATGAGAAGGACAGTAATATTATGCAGAACTTCTCCGTTAAGTTGAATAACAAGAACTATGTGGTCAGGACACAAGTTATCCAAATCTTTCTCAGCTCGAATAGAAAACTGAATTTGTGACTGAAGACCCACTTATTACTCAAACAAAAGACCGGGAGATTTATTTTAGTGTTTTTGGACATGTTTTGTTTTCTGTATCTTTTTAGGGTTGTAATTGGGCAATCTATATTTTTCGAAAGAAGAATTACAGCAGCCATCTTGGCATTTTCCTGTTCTCCATTTGTGTGCTCTAGGTTTTTAATAAGGAACCCTCGACTTCTCAACTGTTCTCTTATATCACCAAGGCAAGACCCTTGTTTTGATACAATGTAAAAAAATTTAAAACCAATAGCTTAACCGAAAGAAGGTGAGAGCTTCAAGGTTGGGGTTTCAAGAGAGATGAGCAAAGAGAAAGAGAAAAAATAGTAGAAAATATTAGGATTTACAAACCCCTCTCTCCTCTTTATAACTCAAACTTTAGGAACAAAATACAATTAATAAGTACATGTTCTCCTGTTCTTTCTTTTTTTTCGAGAATTGACAAATTCACTAGAAGGAAGAGAAAAGGCTTTGCCTTCAGACCTTTAATAAAGCACACCTTTCAAAAAAAAGAGTACAAATTACAAATTTCATTTCAAAAAACAAAATATAAAGGCTACAGGCCAGCCAAAATGATTGCACAACAGAAAAAAATAGATAAAAAATACATAACACCACACTAGAGGGCACAATCAAAAGGCTAAATCAACCACAGTCAACCAGTGCCCAGAGGGTAAGCATGAATCTCAATCCACATTGAATACAATAAAGCATACTTGAGAATTGACAGGAATTCTATTTTTGTACACCATGTGCTCAAATTGAAGTTATGTGAGAACATATAAACTTGTTGTACACAAAATTGCAAATAATCCAATTATTTACTTCAAAATCAAAGTTGATTTACTTCCAATTGAAGCTATTTTCTACTGACTACAAGTTCACAATAGTTATAAAATTTTCATTTTCAGTTCTATTTTTTTTCATGTATTTGGTCTCACATTCCGAGATCTGCAAATTCGGCAACAGATGTGCTTGCCAAGGAGGGAGTTTTCCTACAATCTCTCGTTGTAAGGGATTTGCTCCCTCCGCCTTTGTAATTTTTCTTTTTCTTTTAATAAAAATACATCTTCATAAAAAAAATAAAAAATTTTCATTTTCAGTTCTATTTTTTCTCTAATTTATTGCATATTATTTTATAAACAAGAGAGAGATTTTTGAAGTCCAAGCCAATTTAAGCTTCTTTTGATAGTCTAAACTAGACAGTGGCACAGTCAAATTAAGGATGAAGCTTACCCGTTGGAGAAACCGGTGGCACATCAACCAAATTAGTAGCTCGAATGGGAAGAGCTTCCTGACCTTTACTGATGTCTTCACAGACCAACCTATGAAAACAGAAAACATTAGAAAGCCCATGGCACCATATGATAAGAGAGATGAGAGTTACTAACTTTTCCTATGTAAAATCATTTACCCACGAATTTCTGAAAGAGTTCGAGGTACCGCTGCTCTGCTAAATTGAACCTGTACTGGAAGGATGAGCTATAAGAAACTGTTCAAAAGTACCTAAAGGACATTTAGTACCCCAAACTAATTGAAGTGAGAGCATTCCTTTCTTAACAAACTCTAGAAAAAATTGCAACCCTCTTTGTCAACCATGAGAGCTGATTTTTGCATATAGAAGTTGTTTTGTTAAATAATTAAGTTGTACGGCACCATCACAGGATTTGGGCACTGTTTTCATATTTTCCTTTTTCCAGTGTTCTTATCTAAATCGATGCAAAATGGGGTACTTTTTTCTAGTTTTTCATGGAACAGGTACATTTTTCTAATCTTGTTTATTACGAGAACCAAATTCTTTCCCTTTTCTTCTCAGGCCCTTACATTTAATTTTTTTCTAACCTAATATCTATCATGTAAAACATGTCTTAGGGCTTCAAATTACGGCTTGAAAGTTCTTTTTTTCTGCTGGATGCTTGAGTACTTTATTCAAGAACACAGCTATAGTTTGTTTATTTCTCCTCAAATTTAGATTTCTAATGGGACATTTTAGAATGTTTTAGTCACTCACTTGACTCCATTTCTTTGAAGAAGTGAGAATCTCATTAAAGAGGGAAATAATATACAGAAATGCAAGTCAAGCTAGCCACTAGCTCCAAAAAAACAACAACACGACTCTGATTTTCCAAAAAAAAAAAAAGGATATAAACATTCTCTTGACTCATTAAAGGCGAGAAATGTTTCCTTATGGTTCTTATAATGGCAATTCCCTATTTTTTTTGTTGTAGGAGTCAGAGTGCTGCTCTGAGCAAATATTTACATTACCATATTTGTGATGAATGGGAATTTTAACCCAATTAAATTTATGTATCCCTCTTTTCCACTAATGTTAAGTCTGCACTACCCTAATTTGGGCTCAGCTTTGTTACTTGAACATGTTTTTTTTTTATTCCCTTGTGGACTGGCATATAATTCGCCTTTGAAAAATATCAAAGAAGCAGAGACATAGAAGAAGAAGAAAAGAAGAACAGGTGAGAGAGAACTATCACAGCATGAAACCAAGAGTCCTCCAAGTAATTGTACTTGACTACAAGAAGCTTCTTCGAAAGGGAAGACTTACCACCAGCAAAATGCCACAACCATTTTGCCAAAAGTCCTTGGTTCATTAGGCGACTGAATACCTAAGCCAACCTTTATCCTTTGGAAGACACTTCTAACAAATACCAAATGGTAGCGGCACTGATCAAAAGCCCCTCTCCAAAGGAACTGACACATGATCCCTTCCATTCTACCAACTACATTGGCAGGGCAAAGCAAAGAACGATAATAATCCAAAATCCCTGCCAGAGTTGCTTTACCAAGAGTCATTTTACCTACCAGAGTTAGATACTTACCTTTACGTGTGGAAAGCCTTCTTTGGAGCTTATCTAAAACAGGGTTTCAAAGATCTTGGGTTTCTCAACCAAAAACAGAGGAAGGCCCAGATACCAAATAGAGAAAAAGACAATTTGGCAACCAAAAGCTTCAACAAAATTAACCCCATTGGAGCAATGGTACTTCATTAGGCAAGAAAATGCTCCATGTATGCTCCAGCAAACCAGCTTGACACCCTAACTTAAGCAAGACAGCAAAAACTTCCTCCATAAAATTCACTCATTAATCTATTCGTATATGGTACCAGAGCATTCTTTCAAAAGCCTAGAGCACATGAAGATCTGCCTAAAATTTCTCATTCTTTCAGTTTTGCACATGAAACAGGTTAGCTCCATAACATTCAAGTAAAAAAAGGTTTGGCTGAACATATTTCAAGCCGAACTCTTCCAATAAAGGGTAGGCAGCAGGAAATTTAAAAACTTTTTTTGTCTAGTTTTATGTCTGACAGTGAACAATTCTGATTTCTTCAAAACTAAGAAACGGATTCCAATGAGCTTGACAAGGATGAATTATTGACATTATTAAATAAGCCATCCCATTTAAAAAATCTGTGAAAAAATAAAAAATAAACTTAGGAGGCAACTTTCTCAATTAGAAAATTGTTAAGTTGTGGAGCCTTATCCACAATATATTGATTGTTGTTTCATTAAGGGCAGTTTGGGGATTTCACTCTTGTATTACGATTGCCCTAATTTTCTCTTTATAATTGAGGGGAGGCGCTATTAGGGTCTTATCACTCATCATCCGAGGAGCATCGTTACGGCCTGAGAGAGGTTAAAGAAAAACACCCGTAAGTGTTTGTGATTTCTATTGTAAACTTTTTTATCTTTATAGTAGATTACTGCAACGGCAGAAGACAGGACCCTTGAGGCGAACCTGTATAAATCTTGTTGTGTTTTTCCGTGCTTGCTTTTCTTTTTTCTTCCGCGATTATTATTATTGCTCTCGTTAGTTTGGAATTAGGGCATCTAATTCCTAACAAAAATGAGATAAAATCTTTCAAATCAGATAGGTCCCCTAGTTAAGGTGATAAGATCCATAAAAAATTTTAAAGAAAAAGATAGGCTGAAATCTTATTGTTTGTAGAACATGAAAAATGTTCAGTTGAAAGAAAATGTTCAAATTTGTCACTTTGTGTTACACAAATTGATCGAAAGGAAAATATGTTCTAGTGCTAAATCAAAACAAAGTTTATTAAGGAACAAAAAATTATAATTATAGAATTTAGATCTTTGAAGAAAATAAAACTCGACAATCATAGAACTAAAGTGGTACAAAAGTCACACAACTTCTTGCATGCATAGTGCTGTAAGTATTATGGGCTTCATGGAAACTAATAAGTTTCCAACTAGGAGATTAGAGGTTAAAGGGGTTAAGCAAGCTTGGATACCAAAAGGTACTCTAAATTTGACTCAATGTGTAGTGACCACAGGAACCAAACAAATTGTTGTGTCCAAGGTTACAGAATCTGCACACTATGAGTGTCTCCTCTTCCTTTTTAGTGCCATTCGAGGAAGGTGGACTGCCGCCCCTCCCCTGTCTCTCTATCACTTAAGGTGGACTGCCGACCAGTTTACATAATCCCTAAACCCTAACCTTGATCAGTGTACCCGTTGAACTGACAAACCTAGCCTGGTCAACCAAGCTATTATACCATTTTAAGGTGTTGCAGTGTTCTGACTCGGTGGAGGGACCAGTTCCAGGTTAACATGGTCACCAGCCAATTTAGTCTGAACCTGATACATTGCGGATAATGCATTCAGGGGACATAGCTCTTCGTACTTTGTTGCTTTAATCAGAAGATCTGAAGATAAGACTTGAACTAATGAGTTTAGTGTTTCTAATACCTGGTTGGTAGTCAGTGCAGGCTGCCCTTCAAGCCGCCGTAACTTGTATTTAAAAACAGTGAATCCAGACACACCTTTCTCAGCCCAGTAAGTCACAACCTGCAAATTTGGAGTCCAATAGCAGAAATCTATATTTTGATCATCCTCAAAGAAGAAAGGAAAACTAGAAGTGATGCCCAAAGAATCAAAAGAATTTTTATACAGTAGAACAAGAAGATGATGAGCTAATAATGTGTACCTTATATAGGCCGTCATAAGTGTAAACTTTACCAACGTAGCTGTAGTCTGACACATGACCACGGGTTACTCTAACAGGCGTCTGTTGTTCCATACTGTTCTGAAAATTTAGAGTGAATCTTATCCTTAAAGACCTGATCCACTAAAGGAAACTGAAAACAGTAGACACAGCAAATATTTGCTTGAATTTGTAAAAATAACTGAATAGCATATACACAAAAGATGATAGAAGCTGAGAGGTTCACATGCCAGAGCCCAGATGCGATAGGAATAAACTAAAAACAGAAAGAAAAAAGAAAAAAAAACTCAACAAGCTGATAATTGTTGAGAGCTGATAAAAAAGTCGAAGTTCTATAATTAATGGGATCAATTTCTGGCTTTCTTTATCTAAGTGCATTTCAGTCACATTGCTTATTGTTACGAGAGGATGGGGCTCATGTCAAGGGTGTTTTTATCATAAACATAACATACATTGAGTTAGTGAAGAAAAGAGCGAGACAAGTTGTTCAGCCACCCAAATCTTACCGGATTCTCTTTGACACAAGTTTGCTGGTTGATGACTATTTTCCAAAACCGCTTCAACTCTTCACTTTTACATTAGAGCTGATAGGAATAGGCCCAAATAGATATATAAATATCCTATGGTTATTAGTTGGGAAATGGCCTCCTAACTTGTCTAGTATATAACTACGTGAGGGTGGAGATGGCCTCCCTTCCCCCTTCCCATCTCCTTCCGACTGAAATAAGATAAAGAAGATCTAACACCAAGATCTAACAGCAAGATCTAACACGTCATAAAGGAGACTCCTAAGATGCCAAGGAGGAGAAGTCTATAGAAGAAAGATAAAAAGAATAATTTCCCGATAGTATTACTTTCATTGATACATATATTTATAGTTACAAAATGATAAAAAGATGTACATGAATGTAGAGTTACAAGTGTACATGACTATAGAGTTAGAAGTTGAGACCATCTCAACTTCTCTTATCCTGATCATCTTGATCTCTATCAAAGTCTGCTTACTACAAATTAACACCACAAGCGAATCCCCTTCTACAATGAAGGTACAGAAGAACTTGTCCTTGAAAATTCTCAATTCGTACACTAAAATGAGAGCTCAACACCAATAAAGTCAACAACACCAAGAGGACAGAAAAAGAGAGGAGAGTGGTGTCCTTGCTACCTCTGAAAACCCATCCAAAGCCATTGGAGCGGGATTGCTGATGGAGCTTTTGTTGAAAATTAAGTTTGATGCAAGCAAAACTAGAAGGAGAGCACCACTTCTAAGGATTCTCATTTCCCTCTGACAGGAGAAAGATTGAAAAGGACCTTTTTTTGCTACCTTTTTAAAATATTGCACCACAATGGAGTGAAATTCCACCCACATTCCATTGTTTTAAGAAGAAACAGAGTGATTCACTTTTTTTCGGTGAAGCAAATTCCAACCCGACATTTCCTGCCCAAATGTTGTCACTTCCTCTAGCGATTTTCACTTTCCACTACAACTTTTCAAGTGCTCTAAAAAGCCCATAATGTGAAATCTGGTGAGTTTTGGTGACAAAGTGAAAGGGCCTAATGAAGTTCATACTCCTATGTGAGGGTTGAAAAAGATATAGACAACAGTACCATAATTTCTAACAATGAAGTTAAATGGGCAAGAAAAAAGAAAAGGCTTCTACTATCATGCAATGGTCAATCAAGGTTCCAAACCATTCACTCGATAAAAAAGTTGCATCAGCTATTTCCTTGCTTCAATCATGTCCCTTCATTTTAACGCAAAGCGTGCCAATTGGAAATGCATCATAGAACTATACTTCCCTCAAGGGTTGAAAAAAGAAGTCCATCCCTATTTAGTGCAGTTCATTCAGATATTCAGGGTTTGTATCAGGTCCAAAGTCAGTTTAGTTCCACTATTTTATTTTCTCTGTTGATGACTATGATTCCAACATTTCAATTCTGCATTCTGATCATGCCCTAGCATTTATGAGCAAAATATACCTAACTTCTATTCTTCTCTTGGCATTCTCCATTAGAGGTCACATGCATACACTCCACAAGAAAATAGAAAGATTGAACAAAACACTAGATATTGCCAAGACTTTTCTATTCCAAATGAAAGTCCTAAAAGATTTTGGGGATATGTCATCTTCACTGCATGTTATTTTGTACAATGTATGCCTTCACTACTTTTTGAGGTCAAATTCCACTTCAGATGGAGTGGGGTCGGTCTACCTGGAGTGGTGTCTACCAGCCACCTTAATCTCTATGAATACTCTTTGAGGTAAGTGTGCCAGTTGTTGTCCTCCATTCCAGAACTCAGTTTCTGTTCAATTCTTCACTCGTTATACAAAAAAAAAAAAAAAAAAAAAAAAAATGGCAAAGATCATCAAAGGGACTGCATCAAAGAGGTACATTTACAAAGAATATGCCTACAGGTAAACCAAAAACAGTATAACATAAAGAAAGATAAACTTCACTAGCTCAAATGGCACAAAGTTATGGTATAGACACCTTGAGTGCCAAGTTCCCATTAGTCAGCTCTTGATCCTGCATTTGGCGCTTGTTTCCAAGTAGATTGTTTCCACCTTGACCCGTGTAAACCACTTCATCTAAATTGTCTAAATCATCTTCATATTGGCCTGATATCACAATGGACACTGCCAAGGGCAAAGTATAATTTTTGTAATCATCCTGTAATATTGAACAAAGAGATAAAGATACAAATCATGTATAGACCAGAAATCATGGAGGAAGTATAAGGTGGAAGTAAATAAGAAGTATGACGCATATTTGCAAACCAAACACAATACCTAAGAATTGTGAATGCTTTTTGTCATATTTAAGTACAACTAAATTTAGCAAATCACGAGTAATAAATGGAAATAAACTATTTTAACATATAATCTGCTTTGTAGTGAATGGAACTGGATTTCTTACAAGAAAGTACAATGAGTGAAGGAGTACTAGACAACACATCAAGATTAAGACAGTTTCAATCTTTCACAAAACTTTGTTCTCTCTTAACCATCACAAAAACCTAAGAACAAGCCAACCCTATGTGCTTCAGAAAGAAGTTTGACAATGTGCATCTATGGGAGCAGAGAGTTCACCAATAAGCTAACTAAGCATCAATCAAAAAAAGAAATGGAATCATCACGAGAAAGCCAATTTCAATCTTTCAGAATTTAATAAGCAGAATCCTTTTAAGTGTGCATTCTGCCAAAAGCTTTTCCCATTCAGAAATTTCCAATTTTAGATTTTACTCTAAAGTTGGGTCCAAGGCCCAAAATGACTAGCCAACTTCAGAAACCTTTTTCCCAACTAATAAACTCAAGATCTTTGTACTCATTAATCCATGTGGGACTATTCCTTAACACTCCCCCTCACGTGTAGGCTCTCTTTTGTGGCTCTACAAGTAGATAATTTAGGTGTAAGCCTTCTTTTGTGGCTCTACAAGTGGATAGTTTTAGGTGTAGACCCTCTTTTGTGGCTCTACAAGTGGATAGTTTAGGTGTAGGCCCTCCTTTGTGGCTCTACAAGTGGATAATTTAAGTGTAGGCCCACATAAGAGTACCTGCTCTGATACCATGTAAAGTTGGGTCCAAGGCCTATCCCAAAATGACTAATCAACTTAGGAAACTGCTTTCCCAACTAATAAACTCAAGATCTTTGTACTCACTTGTAAGGACTATGGACACTACCTATCTCACATTGGTATGATATTGTCCACTTTGGACCTAAGCCCTCGTGGATTTGCTCTTGGGCTTTACCCCAAAAGGCCTCATACCAATAGAGATAGTGTCTACACTTATATATCCAAAATCCTCCCCACTTCTAACCAATGTGGGACTTTGGTCGTATAACCAACAATCCTCCCCTCAAACAATCATCTATCCGTCCACTCTCTACCAACCCGGATTTTCCACTCCAATGCATTGGAAGCACATGCCTTACATGGAGTACCACCTCTCTCGAGGGCATACTCTATCCAGATCAACTCCTCTTCACCATGTTGGGACCAAGACACATCCATGAAGAATCCGGAGCACACCACCTATCCAATAGAGCACATCCACGAATCCCTTTGCGATTTAATTTGAGGCCCACCACCTTGGTTTGACATTCAAAGGATCCATCCACCATGGCTAACTCCGAGGTATAGCTCTGATACCATTTGTAAGGACTATGGACACTATCCTATCTCCACATTGGTATGATATTGTCCACTTTGGGCCTAAACCCTCATGGATTTGCTCTTGGGTTTTACCCCAAAAGGCCTCATACCAATAGAGATAATGTTGACACTTATATATCCAAGATCCTCCCCACTTCTAACCAATGTGGGACTTTGGTCGTATACCCAACATCACCAATGCATGTGGGACTATTCCTTAACATGAGCAGGTACTCATATGTGGGCCTAAACCTAAATTATCCACTTGTAGAGCCACAAAGGAAGGCCTAAACCTAAACTATCCACTTGTAGAGCCACAAAAGAGGGCCTACACCTAAAATTATCCACCCACTTGTAAAGCCACGAAAGAGGACCTACACCTAAATTATCCACTTGTAGAGCCACAAAAGAGGGCCTACATGTGAGGGGGAGTGTTAATGAATAGTCCCACATGGATTAGTGAGTACAAAGATCTTGAGTTTATTAGTTGGGAAAGAGGTTTCCAAAGTTGGCTAGTCATTTTGGGATGGGCCTTAGACCCAACTTTACACTTACAATTAATAAAAACCAAAACCGTCAAAATTTTCTCAAACAAAATTCTCAAATCCTCTTTTCTAACATTAACATCTTCAACCAACAAAGCCCAATGATAGACAACAGTAGAAACCCATCAAAATTAATTGCGAAATTTAGATAGATACCAATTTGCAATAATCTTTTCGAACAAAATCGATGCCTTTAAGCCAGTGGCTGTGCAAACCAACAGCCACCATTTCAGCTCGAGAAAAGAACTGATGTCCAACATTGATACCTGTCATCACAGCAAGAGACAGTAAGCCAACAACCTTGGATCTCTGGATTTTATAAACATAGTTTGGAGTTGCTAAAGATGATGCCCCTTTTTGGAAATGATAGGAGAACTTTTAAAACTTCAGATCTTATTACTTCAGAAAGCTAATGTACAAAATACAGAACAGAGTTTATATGCATAACAAAGGGCATCAATGTGTTGCCCAAAGACGTAAAAATCATCATAATCGTGGACTTGAAGACAAGAGAAAGTGGAAAAGAAGAGAGAAGAAAGAGAAGGGGAGAAGAGATGAGAGGAACTGTCGTACAGAAAAGCAGTCTTGTTGGGGGTTCAAGCTCGACCCCCAATGTCTTAGATTAGTAACTTAAGACAATATTGCACATAATGACCAGATTGCCACTCTGACTTGCAAGAGCTATACAGCCTAAAAGAGACTAAATAAAAGAAAAAAATTACTTTATATCTTCCTAAGACATAGCTCAAACTAAGAGCAATATCATACCACATATACATGAGTAAGAAATGACCAAAATACCCCTAATTTCTTAACATTCCACCTCAAGCCGAGGCATTATATTAAACAACCCCAGATTGTACAAAAACTATTAAACACATTTTCTCATGGGCTTTTATAAATACATTTCCAATCTATTCAGCTGATTTGACATATTGAATAATGACATGCCCATCCATCCCTGCATCATGAACGAAATGGCATATTCAACTTATATGCCATGGAATACTGGGTTATTAGCAATGACTACTACTACTTGGTTAACACATTTTAAAATCATTGGATCCTTTCACACCAGACTGAACTCCTTCAATATAGATCTCACCCACATGAGCTCACTCACTGTATGCTTCATAGTGTCTTCAGCCTAAGCACGTGGCCTTGCCAAAATACTTTTCTTCTTGATTTTCCAAATTAAAGAGGACCTTCAACAAATACCCAATACCATGGTCAAATTTTGATCCTGCATAATTTGCAGAACAATAACCCATTATCTCCAAGTTTGCTTGCAGTTTATAGGAGAACCCTTTTTTCCACGCACTCCTTTCAGATATCTCAAAATCCTCTAGGCTACCTCAACATGAACTTTTTTGGGATTCTCTATGAAAATCAGAAAAAATTAAAAGAAAGCCTTGAGTATAGATTAGAGAAAGCAGAAAAACAAAAACTAAGGAAAAGATTAGGAAAAGATTGTGAAGCAAACCCAAGTCAAAGATGCAAGAGGAGAGTCATGTTCCCCTCTCCGTCATTTACTTTCTCCTCTAAGTCACCAAAGATACAAAAAGTCTTCAATGCCCTTAGGGCTATAAATAGAAGACATCCTCTTCACCCTTTTTTTCCAAATGGTTCCATGAAATTCAAATGTATAGCTTTATTCTAATTTACAAATGCTAGTTTACCCTTTCCTTAGAGAGTGACTTTGCTCTTAAATTACACCAATGAGGAACCATCTTTACACTCATTCAATACATTCTCCTATCGTAATATTGAAGCCATTTTTTTTGAAGTGAGAATATCAAAGTCATAGCACAATGTACAAAACCAAGCAATGGTTTCCTAAAAAACACAAAACCACCAACCTTCAAGGGCACCAACTCTCTTGGGGTATAAAATTGCATTTGTCTCCACCATCTGCCAATAACATCAAATGGATGCTTAAAAGATCATCCAATAGCACGATCACTATATGGTCCATATCAGTAGTAGATAATGCATGTTGCCACTTGCCTTTGTCATTGCTTTCAAATCCGGTCGCTTGGAAGACCCTCTAACATCTTGTGCAGATGCATTTTTGCCCTATACAAATTTTAGCCTTTCTCTATTAGCTACAATAAATCCACAGAAACATAAGGTCAATATTATAAAAAGAGAAATGTTGAATTATATGCAGGGGTATTATGGCCAGCTTACAATCTTTTTATTATCCCAGAAGGATAGGAAAATATTTTACTCCATGTGGTAGTTAGGTGGTTTTCAGCTTTTTATAACATTTAATTAGAAATTTATCGTGAGTTTAGTGTAAGGTGTCATTCTGTCATTGTACTGTATTTTTACTCAAGTGAATATTTAAGAGAGATCGATTACTAGATCTCTAAGGTGTTCTGCAAATAACACAGCTTCCTTCTCTCTCTATTGCCTTCTTCTCTTCCTCTGTTCTATCTTTATCTTCTCAATTTATAACTTTTACATAAATATGTGGATTAAAGACAAACCTTTATACCATCAACCAATAAGTTGTGGGACAGAAAAGTGCCCACGAGAAGGGTTGACCCAGGAGAAAAGGGAGGAGAAACTTTCCATAAGTATTTTCCTTTTTATTCGATGTTCTTCTTGTTTTTTCTTCTTTCTTGATCTTTTTCGCTTTCTTATATTTACTCTTCAAGGCCTCACTTGTGTTTCTCTTCCCTTAATAAATCCTCTCATCATTATCAAAGAAAAGAAGGGAGAAAAAAACACTGAGAAACTTAGCAGAGAATCAATCTTTCCTTTGATACCTTGTAGAATTGTAAGTTTAGAAATGAAGAAAGTGGGAATTGAAGAGGAGACAAAAAGCTAGGAGAGAAAAAGAGCAGTGCAGGAAGAGAGTGTCGTGGTAGGGGATCAAACCCAACCACCATTTTGTTTTATAAGTAAAAATGTAGTGAAAAAAGTACAAGAATATCCCTCTTTAAAATACACATCTCAACATATCTCTAAACAGATAAACAGTAGACAAAGTACATAATGACAAATATAAGCATCCTAATAAAGAAAGAAACTAAAGTATCAAAATACCTATAAGCAAAATTACCTAAATGCCCTTCAGGATACATTATTCGAGACATATTAACATTTTCAAAAAAATTAAGACACTTTCAAAACACAACAGATTACTTGAGAAACTGAAACAAGGCTTTTCATTATTCTCAAATGTATTTCAACACCAAGATGTGTGCAAATACTAAATTCATGATGCAACAAGGTCAAGAAAAAGAAAATGGGTTAGAATCTGAACTGCACCTGAGATTTTGAGGCTTTGACATTTTTCTTACCATTGGCTTCGACTATGTTACACCTTTTTTCCTCTTCCTATTACCATAGGAAGAAAATATATTAGATGTTTGAGCCCAAAAACTGGCTGATGATAAACAAAATCAGTAGATGTGCTAAGCAATTAAATATGAAAAAATTTCACCACAGAGTAGAAAAAGAGGGGAACTTGATATGAAAGAACATTATAATTTACTAACACTCCATAAAAAGAAAAACATCCAAAGAAATTATCACTCATGTGCCGATAAACTGTAAACAATATAAATAAAACTTAACAAACTTGCAGTGAAGAAGGAAACACAAATGTCTCACCAACTTGACAGAAGAACCAAAGTACTAGTTTTCCTTTCCTATACTAACTTTGTTTTTAAATTGAGAAATGATTTATTCGTCTCATCATCATATTTTGTTCAACTGATGAGAAATTACACAATAATATTTCAGAAATCACCAACAACGATATACTCACTATTAAAACTTTAAAAAGAAACAGAAAAAAATACAGTAATAGTAAGACAATATTCTGAACGGTCATGTACTTCTTCAGTTGACTCTCCCATCACCACATTGTGCCATAACACCAGTAAAAATTTTGTAAAGTAGATAGATGGAAGAGAGACTGAAGAGAAAGGAGAAGAACTAACAAGAAGAGGGAAGCAAATAGGTCTCCAAGGCGCAGCCTACCTGATGGGAGGAAGTCAACCCGCATCCTCTTTTGCTATCCCGCTTAAGTGATTTTATAACTTGAAAAAAATGGCCATCACAAGAGGACTTAGACATCAATCAGTAAAAAGACTTAAAAGTATCCAGAATTTACAAGTTCCACCACACCAACTTTAAACAACTAGTCTGGGCCACCTTAACTACAATATTACAAAACTATCCACATGTGAAATTACTAAAAAATTCCCCTAACTTCTAACACTCCCCTTCAAGTTGGAACATACATGTCAAGTAAAACTTGGAACAAAATTATTGAAGTCTAGCTTCCCAAGAAGCTTTGTGAATATATCACCAATCTGCTCAGTTATCTTGACATGTGGGGTCACTACTAATCACTACATCTCTCACAAAGTGAAGATCAACTTCTGTATATTTTGTTCTCTCATGAGAAACAGGATTACTGGTAAAAACAAATGGCTGCTTGATTGTCACATCTAAGCAGCATAGGACTCAAGTTTTTAACTCCTTTAAAATACAAACTAAATCCACAGAAGTTCACTTACAGTACGAGTCATTGCTCGATAGTCTACCTTTGCATTGGAACATGCCATTACATTCTACTTTTTACTCTTCCAACAAATGAGGTTACCTCCAACGTATACATAAAAACCTATGGTGGATTTTTTGTCCAATTTAAATCTGGCATAATCTGCATTTGAGTATTCTTCCACCTTGAGGTGATAATAAGGTGTAAAGAATAACCCCTTGCCTGGAGGTCCCTTCAAATAGCATAAAATCCTCTATGTAGCTTCAAGATGAACTTTGCAAGGATACTTCATAAACTGGTTTACCACACCGACAAGAAAGGCAATATTAGCCCTTGTTACAATCACATATATCAATTGTCCAACCAATCTTCTATACATAATCATGTCTTTCAGTAAAAGGTTGTCCTCACCCTATAAATTCTGACCAACATCCATATGAGTATCCAATGGTTTAGCTCCTAATAACCTACACTCATATAACATGTAGTAATGTACTTCCTTTGTGATAATACTACACCATGTTTACTTTTGGCTAATAAAATACTTCAAAGATCCAAGATCCTTGGTTTGCAAGTGCCTGCTCGAATACTCTTTCACTTCTTCTATCCTTTTTTTATCATATCAAGACAGCACAATGTTGTCTACATACTCAACAAGAACTACACTCCAGATGCTCAATGTAAAACAAATAAAGAATGATTATAGTGGCTCCTCACAAATCCAAAAGCTGTGACAACTTTACTAAACCTATTAAATCAGGCTCTTGGACTCTGTTTCAAACCATAAATGCATTTATGTGGCATACAAACCTTCTCATTCTCCTCTAGAGCAATATACTCAAGAGGTTGCTTCATATAAACGTCCCCACATAGGTCATCATAGAGGAACGCATTTTTAGTGTCTAGCTAAAATAAAGGCCAACCCTTAGTTATTGCAACAGAGATCAAAATTCAAATTGTACTCATAAGAGCCACCAAAGAAAAAGTGTCAAATACATTTACTCAATTTGTTTTGAGTGTAACCTTTAGCCACCAATCACGGCTTATACATTTCAACTATCCCATCAACATTATATTTATTGGTATACACCTAATGACAACCAAGAACAGTGGCATTAGTAGGAGGCTCAACTAAGGTCCAAGTCTGTCAAGTCTATAAAGCATCTATCTCATCATCCATAGCTTTATTGAACTTAAGAAACACAATGCATCCTGCACTTTAGTAGGATAAAAACACTAGACAACAAAGTGGCAAATAACCAAAATGATGGAGATTAACTCTGGAAAGAGACATACTTGGATGTAAGATAATGTGTATTGTTTCTTTTGGCAATGGGAAGATCCAAATCATCAAAGATTGGATCCACATGCTTGGAGGAAGATGGTCCAAACATGTTAAAAAGAGTCATATTTAGAACTTGATGTTGTATCCCACTGCGAGACTGTTGCTTGTGTACCATTTTGAGGTGTTATACCTGCAAAGGTTTACTTGGAATTGAAGTAGAAGGTACAGTAAGACTATTTATAATTGGAAGGGGTATAGGCGACTCAATAGCCATAGGATGAAACAAAGACTCAAATGAGGCATTGAAAAATAGTATAGTTTCAAAAAAGGTCACATCTACTAAAATATATAATCTTTTATTAGCAAGATCATAATATTTATAGCCTTTCTGACTATAAAGACAACCAAGGAAAATATATTGTACAATAGGAGGAGACAACTTATCATTTTGTAGACCAACACCCGGGAAGGGACATCAAACAAGGATTTTTCTAGCTTAAGAGATGTAGAAGAGCAGTGGCACTGGTAGTGGCTGGAGGAGACGAAATCGCATCGTCCCGTGAAGAGATATGGAAGAGCAGCAACACTGGTAGCAGTTGTGTGTGTGTGTGTGTGAAGGCTAGAGATTATCTTCTACGGCGATGGCCGGAGAGATAAGTGAAGGACCGACGTGGCAGAGGCTCCGTGATGGCTTTGCAGTGGCACAAGTGTGCGGCATTGGGCAACATGATAGGAGTCTAGAGGAGCAACGATCGGAGGTCGGGCCCAGTGCGACGATGGGAGAGTGCGAGGCGGACGGGTCTGGGAAGGCTGCTGGTGCGATCGTCGGTCGATGGAACCGACGGAAGAGAGGCAGAATCAACAGGCGGTGGCAGCGATGGGAGAGGAATCGGACTAGAGATGATGGCAACGGCTGATCGAGAGCTCTGATACCGTATAGGATTTAGGAATTGAGAATAATATTTGTCGTGATTTTCAATGACGAGGAGACAGGTATTTATAGAATTACAACATTGACTATAGAGATTACAACTCTTTAGAGTTTGAGTTATGGTACTTGTATTTGGATCCTTATCTTTATCTCTATCATGATATACATATTCAGAAATTTGTGTTTTGAAATAAGAAGATGAAACTACTCATGTATACCCGGGAATAACCAACTTAATCATTTCAATTTTCATACTTATTCGTTTCCAACTCAAATTGGATTGATATTGATTACAGATTATCACCAAAGAATGAACAGAACGAACTGCAACTAAGAATAAAGGACTCTAACACCACTGACCTTCAGAGACACGAAACATTAAAACCCATACCTATGCCAAAACGAAATCCACAACAAAGCCCTTGATTGGCATGACTCGATGCTTATTCTAAATTTAAAGAGTTAATGAATGGATCCGAGAAAGCTATCACCAAAATAAAGAATAGAAACAGAAACGAGCAATCAGGGAGAAAAGACTTTATATAAATGGACAATACAGAGAACGGCCAAGAGGAATAGCGTATGTTGCACAAGAACAAAACAGTAAAGCAATTGATCGAATGACCTGAACAAAATGTAGGTAGTAAGTATTGAAAATCCTCAACGTTTCCTTCACCCTTGAATATACGCTTCTCCCTGAAAAAACCGTCGTCGAATCTCTTCCATTACCCACCGATTGATCTTCAGGTTTTTCAGTGGCAAGATTCATCAGAGGGTCGGAGCCAATAACTACATTAGTTGCCACCATGTCTACTTTAGGCACCACTTTTCCGGACGAGCCATTAAATTTCCTTTTCGTGATTCTCTCCTCGTCACCGGGGTTCTTCATTCGCGAGCTATAGTCAATTCTAGCCTTGGTTTGAAGCCTCGCACTAAACCTCCTCTCGATACCTCTCGAGAAAATCCTCTGCACACGCTGCGAAACACTTTTGGTGACCATTACACCAGCTGCTTCGCCTTCCACCTCATCGTCAATGGGAGGAACTTCAGAAACCGCATTCTCTTCCACATTATTCTGCTGACGCCAAGCTCTTCCAGGAGAAAGAAGAGGGCTTTCAAAGGACCGAGAGTCCACGACAGAAGACGAATTTGCCTCCATGGAAATAAAAAAGGGGCAGCTGAACCGACTAACAGATAAGCCAAAAGTCACTAGAGGAGTGAAAATGGCAAATTAGGGTTCCGACCTAGGCTTTCTCCTATTCACAGAGGTAGTGAACTAAAACTGAACCAGAGCTTTCGTTTTTCCCTCTCAGTTGAGCGTTAGTTGAAAAATAAGAGGCGGGAAGCAACGTTCAGGTGGAGATAAATCTAATGCGCTTCCTGAATTGCCACTGGCGGACTTGCTTAATTACTGTTAGGCCACCGGTGTTGATATGTAACTCCACCATCCCTAAAATCCATTCCAATTCACAAATAAATGGATTTTATTAATATTTAAATATATTTTTATTAATTAAGTGGATATGTCATAAATAAATTTTATACTAAAATTGATTGGATTTATTTTATTATATTTATATATAATATATTACTAATTTGATAATTCTACTCTATCAAAGGTGATTCGTGTTTTAACCACAATTTCAACCCTCAAACTCATTTTTAAGCTATTCTCCTCCTTTATGATGATAGACATTTCAAAGCAATAATTTAACGACAAATGAATTTTCTATTAGGGCAAAATACAATATAGGAAAAAAAAAAATCAATGGCTCTTGAACAATATTGTTAAAATCAAATCGAACCAACTAGTTCCATCTGGTTAAATCAAATCTAGACCAAATTTACCTTAAAATCGGATGATCAACTCACTTAATCCAATGATTTGAACAAAATTTATTAGGGGAAGGATTTGAAGTGGAGACCATATACTTGCACAAAAAATATCATATTAATTTATCAATTTATTAGATTATGATAAAAGTTAATAAAATAACTAATAATAATAAATCTAATGGCAACATCTCATTGTGGTCCAATCTACAGGTGAACCTAACCTAACTCGTTTAGATAAAAACCGACCATCTTACCGGTTTGCTTTTAATAACATTAGTCCTAAATGTTATCCCAAGTAAGCCTTATAACTCTAGTCAAACTTTGGGTAACCAATATCGTCCTCACCTCGATTTGATCAAGTGAAGCCATATGTGGTTGAAGAGGAAAGATTATGAAGCCTTGCAACTGATGTTGTAGGTTATAAGTTGAAAATCCTTGAGTGGGTCTAGGCTTGTGTAGTCTAATTAAGTATTAAAAATCTTTTTATGGGTCTATATATGTGTGTCTGGTTTGTTATTATACATCTAAACAAGGATTAGCTTTAATAAGTTTATTGGTGTAGTCAATTGAGTGACATAAATTTCTATATAAATTGTAATTGGCCATAGAGGAAATTACATATGATGAAAGACTATAGGGAGGGAATTAACATGCAATTTGAAATACAATTGTGACTTCTAGAAATCTTTTATGTTCATTGTGTGTTTGATTTAATCGAAAGAATAAATAAACACATATGAATTAGATATAAAAGAACCAAAAAAATAACAAAAAAATAAAAATTAACAAACCTATTCACCCTCCTCTAGGTTTGTTCATGCATTGAGTTTGGACTCCCTCCACTCTATTTAGTTGTTGTTGGGGTCACTATGCTTTATCTAAAAAAACTCTTGAGGAGCATGTTTTGGAGAGACTACTTGCAGTGAGACATACTAGACTCAGACTTCTGATTAGACTGGAGTCTACTCCCACTAACTCTATCCCATTTATGTTGCCCATCCAAAGGCATCTCTTCCCTACTTTCTGTCATATCCCTTGATGGCATGGAATTTCACTACCAGACCCAAGGACCCATCTGTTCTCAACACTTCAGAGCATTTTGTGTGTAGAGATCCTATATAGTAGAAAAGTTAAAAAAACACAATTAAATTTTTTATAATCGTCTGATTTGCTTTCTTTCAAATGGGTAAAGTTTGAAAATTGATTGTTTACAGTGATCAAATATGAAAAGGTAAAAGTTCAACATGGATTTGGAGGTTTGTGCTTGGGAAAGCATGTTGTGGTGAAGTTAGTAGCAGCACGCAGATTAACATTCCTTAGTTTGACCGGTAGATTCTTGAGTTTTATTTGAGAAGTTGAAACGATTCCATCGAAGTTACAGAAACAGTAACCTCATTCGTTTCTGTACTCGGATTTCTGTTTTTTTCCTATAAAGTCACGTATGCACTTGCGTGTTTTTGTTTTTCCTTAGGCTTCGACTTGTCCCATCTTTTTTGTTCTCAGACTGCTGCCTTGCTTTGGTAACCGAAGGGGTCAACTCAGAACAGGAAAAGAACCTCTGAAATGACCCGCTTCTGAGTGATATCTTTGCTGAATTAATTAAAGGTGTAAAGATTGGTTCTAGAGAAGCTAATGAACGATTTCTTTATCAGATTTCAACAGTATCCACCTGCATGCCCTTTCATCATTCATTCACCTTTTGTCCATCTAATCTCTCGTCGTTAAGCTTTCACTGATTCAGGCTTTCAGTATCCTATGTAATTTAATGGGATGAGTGAGTGGTGCCCCTGATATCAGACCCAATAAAGATTCTCTGAAGCTTCAAAAGAACGAGTTTCGGAGAGTAAAATTCAAATGGGTGGTGGGAAATCTCGTTCAGACGAACAGGTTTCACAGTTGCCGTTTAACCGGTTCTTCAAAACCCAGGTCGAGTGAGTTTAACATGGAGCAGGAAAGGCTCCACTACCTTCTTCGTGGGATTCAGCAGACTTTCCCCAGTCTCCAACCTCCATGTTTCACCATGAACAGAAGAAATTCCCATACGTACACTTTGTTTCAAAAGCGAAGAGAAATCGATCGAACCCAGTTGAACCAACGGGATAGTGGAGTTTGGATTTTACGACACTTCCCTACTGAAATCAATTGATGAGAGAGTAGAGTAGTGATTACACATCAAATCACTACATTGTTTTATACTGATGTTTATCTCGTAATTGTGGCACAGACTAGCAAGCAGTGGTCAGCCATCTCATCCCACCAAAGCGAGCACGCGAAGGAAGAAGCTGTTGCTTGCCTCACCTCGGTAATGGACAAAAAGGATTAGGAAGAGCATAGGTCTGTGCTTTTGCCAACCAACCATGTGATTTACTTTTCTTCAATTCATATCCATTCGTTTGCCGCAACAAAGGCCTGGCACCGGATAATCATTATTAAGGAAGCTAAAAAGTGCGCTACAGGGAGGATTGCATTTGAACCTCCGGATCAGGCTAAGAACGACAGAGGACGAAGCTGTCTACAGTAACCTCACGGAAGAAGCAAACCAGATCATTTTCCATCTCTCCTGGTCCAGGTCAATGGTTAAATCAAGATCTTTTCGCTGTTGTTGTTGTGAATGGAGACTGTCAAAGCCCTCCACTAGACTGCCTGAAGCGTTTGTAGAGGTCAGACCATTGCCCAATTCACACTGTAGGAGAAACTAGTTTTCTTGCTGCTCTTTGGACCAAAGAAGGCCTAGGGAACTTTGGGATGTTTTTGCATGTAAGGTTTGGAAGAGTTTTTATGTAAACTAGGCTTCAATGAGGGTAATTTAGGGTTTTGAGAAAAAGGATAGGATAGGTATTTTTTGGAGTTAAAGAGGCTGGAGTTGGTTTAGAGAGAAGATAGCTCAGGTGGGTTAGAGAGGAACTCAATAGAGAGATAGGATAAGAGAGAGGTCATGGGACTCTAGGGAGAGAGAGAGTTGAAGTGAGGAAGGAAATAAGAGAGGTCAAATGGGAATATGAAGGAGATTATGCTTTGCATGTGAGGGTTCTAATTTAGGAAAGTGGAAACCAGAGAGGACTTTTAGGGGAGGTGGACTACAAGAGGAAGTGTTAGATAGAAAGAGAGTCTAGAGAGAGGTTGCCAATCTCCTTACTAGACTAGGTTTCCTAATCTAAGGTGAACTTGGGGTGGAGAATTCTTGAAGACTTGATGATGGGAATGGAGTGACATGGATTGAGGGAAGATAGATGTATGACTTGTGGAGAGGTGGAGAGATGTTTAGGTGTAGATTGAGGCTCAATTCTTCCATAAAATGGGAAGGATTAGAAGTGACAATGTTCACCCTATTATATGTGATCAATTGCCTCAAAAGTTGCACCCAAAAAATAAAATAACCCCACCTTTGCTCCCATCAACCATTCTTGAACCCTATCCTTGACAAAACCAGCTTTGCCCCCATGAAACCTGCCATGTAACCTTTGTTTCACTAAGCCCTATGATAAAATGATTTGTTACTTTAGGGCTTAAAGACTCTTGACTCATTATTACTTCCATTTGAAAAAAGAAAAGAAAAAGACTTAAAGATATATATTTACTTGAGAGTTAGTCCAGGTCTTGTCAGGTTTATAGGGCAATCCTAGTCCCAACCCAATTCTACATTGGTTTTCTAGAGTGAACACCATTCATTCTCTTCATTCTAAGAGAACATAGTAAACCCTGCATTTTTTTTTTCTTTGGTAAAACTCTGCATTTTCTTGAAAGAAAGAGGAAAAATCATAATCTTACCCAACAAGCCTGATAATCCATTGACTCGAAACAGTATACAGACAAACCACTGAGCTACATGTTAGTAGACAAATTTCAATTCCTCAAAACACTTCCCATACAGTAAATGCAGTGAAAACGTGGGAAGGAACATAATTCTTAGGTCCATACTGTCTCACATCTAGAGGCAGTATCTGATTTACATACAATGGCGGACCCATGTAAAGAAAAACAAAAATACTAAGGTCAGCCACAGTGTTCCCGTATAAAAATACGTTCTTCACTCTGGTTTGAGGTATAGGGGAGAACTGCAACTCCGTGGAAGGTAGCTCGGAGGGGTTCCGTCTAGTCAATGGCGCCATACTGCAAGAAGGGTTGAATACGAGTTACCCAAATACAGAAAAAGAAAAACAGGAAGAATGATGTAAAGGAAGGAACCAATTCGCAGTCAAGGGCAAGTTCTTACACTTTTGACGTCAAACTACACAAAACAGGCTGAGCTACCATTTTGTCATGATGACGATGACAGTTCATTTAATCCCGGCACAGTGGATGAATACCACCGAATAGACAGATTGCCCCCCCTCCCCTCATCTGCTCTTTTGCTTTTCTTTAACTCAGAGCCTCCTCACATGAAGACAAGGATGCACAATACAAAACCCCGTTCTCGTGTAAGATGACAGCGACCGATTAGTAGTCTCATCCCCTGCAATGCAGTAGCGTTACAGAAACCAGATACCTCAACTCTCTGTGGGACTCTGCTTCGGTTCTATGAAACAATGGAGGAACGTAAGGAGGCTAAAGGGTGTAACAAATGCAGTTCAAAGGCAAGTAATAACAATACCAGATGGAGAACTACGACTGTCACTCATTATCCGAGCTCTGTAATGCAGTTTCATAATGGATTCTGTTTTCAAACACGGTCGCAGGGATATCCACCCGGGCTTCTTCCTCTTCCTCCTCTATTGCCACTGCAGCAGCTGGCGCGAACCCCTCCTATTCTTCATAGTTATGCTTACAGGCCCAAAACTCACACCAAGAAGGGTTCGGGGAAGCAGAAGCCTTTCTGCTCTGCTTCATCGGATTCACAAGGTCTTCTTTCTTCGATTCCTCAAGGTAAGGTCCTCTGTTGTCCGTTCTCGTTCTCTCTTTCTTATTTTCGTCTCGCAGCTCTTTTTCGCCATTGTTGTTATGCGAACTGGTATGAAGAACTCGTTTTGCATGGTTGAGAGGTATGGATCGTACTCTGGCTTTTTTATTCGAAGTGGTGTAGAGTAGGCTTTCAATGGATGCATTACGGTATATGTTCTCTTGGGAAAGTTGAAAAAAAGATGTCTTTGGCTTTGTGTCAACCGTATGTATCAATCAGAAAATTAGAAGAGTTAAGGGTTTTGTTGCAGACTGGAATTCTTCACTGTAATGATTTGCTAAAATTTAGCGAAAGGTTCTTATATTTTTGTTGCTCATTGAAACTGGTGGCAACTTCAATCCTGCGTGTTGTGAATGAATTTTAGCGTGTCTCTAGCTTCATTATTTCTCTCCTGCACTGGTTCCGTTGGCCAGTGTATTATTACAATTTCAATCAAATTGATGTCTACTGGTCCTTTTTTACTTGCGATTCATACTTCTCGCTGATGTCTCTCTATGCTCATGTTCAAGCAGTACCTGGGAAATTCCAAGGGAAAGCATGCCCTGCAGCTAAAGAGAATAATAGGTGCATCTCTGAGAATTCGTTAGATCATTCCCGAAAGACGGCAAGTGATCGACAAACAATTGTTCCAGCCAGGAGGCCAGATTCAGGTGGTGTACATGGGCCCGTAATACCCCTCCTCGCCAACCATTTTCTGGTCCAATTCGACCCTTCCCAAAAAATATTTCACTATGATGTTGACATCACTCCACACCCATCCAAAGAAATTGCACGGCTAATTAAGAGGAAGCTTGTACAAGACAATCCCTGTGTTCTATCTGGTGCTCAACCTGCCTTTGATGGCCGTAGAAATCTCTATAGTCCTATCAGTTTCCAGCATGACAAGCTTGAGTTCTTCATTAGCCTTCCTGTTCCCACTGCTAAACCACTGCCACTGGCAGCAGGCACTGCTTCAAAGAAACAAAATCTTAAACTTTTTAAGGTAAACGTCAAGCTGGTTTCCAAACTAGATGGTCAGGATCTGACCAGTTACTTGAGCAAAGAGGAGGACTGGTCACCCCTTCCACAAGATTACCTTCATGCATTGGATGTTATTCTTCGAGAAAGCTCTGCTGAGAAATGTATTTCAGTGGGCCGTTCTCTGTATTCAAACTCCATGGGAACCAAAGATATTGGTGGAGGGGCAATTGGTGTGAGAGGGTTCTTCCAGAGTCTTAGACCATCCCAACAAGGCCTGGCACTTAATGTTGATTTCTCTGTGACAGCTTTTCATGAAAGTATTGGCATAATTCAGTATCTGCAGAAACGCTGTGACTTTCTACACGACCTACCTCAGAAAAAGTCCCGATTTTTAACAACAGTAGAAAGAAAAGAAGTTGAAAAAGCCTTGATGAATGTAAGAGTTTTTGTCTGTCATAGAGATACAGATCAGAGGTATCGAATTTATGGCCTAACTGATGAAGCTACAGAGAATTTAAAGTTCAGGGATAGAGATGGTCAGGATCTGAGGTTGGTTGATTACTTCAAGGAGCATTATAACCATGATATAGAATACAGAAACCTGCCTTGCTTACAGATTAGCAGAAGTAAGCCTTGTTATCTTCCAATGGAGCTGTGTGTGGTATGTGAAGGACAGAAGTTTCTTAGTAGGCTTTCAGATGACCAAACTGCAGGGATTCTAAAGATGGGCTGTCAAAGACCAAGAGAAAGGAGAGCAATAATTAATGGAGTAATTAGAGGAGCTGTTGGACCCATGAGGTAATTGCATTATTTCTATTTCACGTGATGTAATTCCTTTTTAAGAGGTACTAAGGTGCAACTCCCCTGCTCTCAAATACTGCTTGTGGAAACTAACTTTGATGAATTTTTGACAGTGGGACTCATGCAACTGAATTCAAGCTCCGGCTATCTAAAGAGATGACACAGTTGAGTGGTAGAGTTCTTCAACCACCCAAACTAAAACTTGGCAGTGGGGGACAAATTACAGATCTAATTCCAACTCGGCATGATCGCCAGTGGAATTTTCTAGATAGCCACGTTGTTGAAGGAACAAGAATTGTAAGGTGGGCCTTGATAAGTTTTGGTGGTACTCCACAGCAGCGGTCATGGGTTCCCAAATTTATTAGTCAGTTATCTCATCGCTGTGACCAGTTAGGAATTTTTCTGAGCAGGAATACGGTTGTTGCTCCACAATTTGAGTCAACAAAAGCTTTAAGTAGCATTTCTATTTTAGAATCCAGACTGCAAAATATTTATGAAACTGCGTCCAGTAGTCTCCAACTTCTGATTTGTATAATGGAGAAAAAGCACAGAGGATATGCAGATTTGAAGCGAATTGCCGAAACTAGTATTGGAGTTGTAACTCAGTGTTGCTTGTACTCCAATCTTGGCAAACTAGGTTCTCAGTTTCTGGCAAATTTGGCCTTAAAGATAAATGCTAAGGTTGGTGGATCCACTATGGCTCTATATAACGCCATACCTCACCAAATTCCAAGGGTATTCAGGGAGGATGAACCCATCATTTTCATGGGTGCTGATGTGACCCATCCACACCCTCTTGATGATTTTAGTCCTTCAGTTGCTGCTGTCGTTGGTAGCATGAATTGGCCTGCTGCAAATAAGTACATTTCAAGGATGAGATCACAGACTCATCGCCAAGAAATCATTCATGACCTCTCTGAAATGGTAAGAGAATTGCTTGAAGACTTCTATCAAGCAGTCAATAAACTTCCTGCCGGCATTATCTTCTTTAGAGATGGGGTTAGTGAGACCCAGTTCTACAAAGTGTTACATGAGGAATTACAAGCAATAAGAGCTGCTTGTTCAAGGTTTCCTGATTATAAACCAGCAATTACCTTCTCAGTGGTGCAGAAAAGGCACCACACGAGGTTCTTCCAAAACGAGAATGAGAACTCTGGTAGCAGAGGGGTTGAAGAAAACATTCCACCAGGTACTGTCGTTGATACTGTGATAACACATCCAAAAGAATTTGATTTCTATCTTTGTAGTCACTGGGGTATGAAAGGGACAAGCAGACCAGCACATTACCATGTCTTGTGGGATGAAAATAATTTCACATCTGATGAGCTACAAAAGATTGTGCACAATCTTTGCTATACATTTGTGAGGTGCACCAAACCGGTTTCTTTGGTGCCCCCTGCTTACTACGCCCATCTCGCTGCATACAGGGGTAGGCTGTACCTTGAGAGATCCGATACCATAGCAATTGCTAGAAATACACACTCAAGAGCAGGTCCTCCAACAGAAACCACGCCATTGCCGAAACTGAGTGATAAAATTAAGAAACTTATGTTCTACTGCTGATTTTTCATGTTTTCAGTACAGTGAATAGTGTAGGAACCTCATCCTTCGTGGGCTCTCAGGGAGAAATTTTGTACTGTTGCTAAAGAAGATAGCTCCTACATTGTATTTGATCAAAGTTCATTTTTGGAATGAAAAGTTACCTAAAAGAGTGGTTTGCTGCTTGGTGCTTGTTACTGGCTAGCAGGGGGACGTGAAGATCTGTTAAGTAAATTAAAGTTGTGCAACAAAGAGAGATGCTGCTATTTCTCACATTATCCAATCACCTGGTGTGCTTAACTGGTTTTATTTCAACGTTTTATGTGTATTTAACTTCTTTTGTTCAACATTTTCTGTTCAACAGTGCTCTCTGTACACTTGTTCATCTTCTTTATGCCTTCATTAACCTACGATGTTCTTCAACATGGTATCTCACCTTCAATCAACAGGCTTCTTTTGCAAAAGATTTTTTTGCTGATAAGTGTAGAGAAACCAAGAATAGAAAAAGAAATGAAAATCAAACCGAGAAGTAAAACTGAAAATTGAAGAAGAGACTTTCGGAAATATTCTATAAAATGATAGGGAGATTAAAAAATACATTTGGGACCAAACAAGATACAAAAACCATTTGAGAATAAATGTTATTAATCATTCAAAGTTCTTAAGTTGATTTTACTAGCACTCTCTTTGTGTGGAGAGTATGAACTTTGTGTAGGATGGTAGACTGAAAGCATCATGAGGCTCAAATATATTAGGTGTGTTAAGATTTACTTGTGATTTATTTCCTTAAAGAGAAATCATGTAAATATTCTGTAAATCCGGTGATTATGTAATCCTGTTAATCACTCATAAGTCTTCCATGTATACTCTGTAAAACGGCTATTTAAGCCGACGATGTGAATGAGAAAACACGATTGAATGTGAATTATTATTTTTAAGTTGGTATCAGAGCAGGAGATCATCTCCTTCTCCTTCTCGTCGCCGAAGAGCAGAGCGAAAGCTCTGTTCCGTAGTCATAGCCGAAGAACCGTAATCTAAACTCTGTTTCACCGCGAAACAGAGTTGTTCGGAAGCTCCGCAGGCCGCCGCCGACGATCTTCTACCAGAAAGCTTCGTCAAGACGTTCCGCAGGCCTCCGACGACCGTATCCGATCCACTGCTCGGCCTTCCATCCGAAAGCTTCGCCGACCGACGACTCGCCGCGAAACAGAACTGTTCGGACTTTCCGCAGGCCGTCGACGATCATAGCCGAGCCACTGCTCGGACCTCAGTAGACCTTCACCGATGACGGTCTTCCAGAAAATCGTCAGCCCAGCTGACGCCGGCGAAGGGGAAGAGACCACTGTCGAGAAAAAAAAAAAATTTCGTTTTTTGAACTTAGGTCTGTTAATTTAATTTTTTGCCGAGCGGACGGACCATCAGCCCAGCTAAGCGAAGCGGACCAGTCCAAAGCATTTTACGGACCGGACCGGATCGGATCGGACCGGACCAGGCAGATTTTTTGAAAGCGAACCGGACCATACTGAATCAGTTTACGGATCGGACCGGACCAATATTTTTTTTAAAAAGCGAACCAGACCAGACCGAATCACTCTACGGACCTTCTTTTCATCATGTCGAAGGAATTAGCACCGATTATTCATGTGCAATCTGAAAAACTCTGGTTTTACAACCAGTGTTACTCTTACCGAAGTCAACTATGATGTATGGTCCCAGATCATGGAGATGCAAATTGCGGGACGAGAAAAGCTCGAATATATTATTGGGAAAACACCATTCCCACATGAAACGGATACCTCCTATACGAAATGGTATGCTGAAAATCAAAAAGTCAAGGGGTGGTTGTTAACCTCTATGTCACCAGATATTATGAAGCGCTATATTCGGCTACGTACCGCACGCGAAATATGGAGTGCTCTGGAAAAGGCTTTCTATGATGGGTCAGATGAATCACAATTATTTTCATTAAATCAGAGAGCTTTCTCTACCAAACAGACTGGTCGTCCTTTATCAACATATTATGGTGATCTGGTGGAAATCTTTCAAGAACTCGATCATCGTGACAGGACTATAATGAAAGATCCTGATGATGTTATCGCTTATAGGAAATCCGTTGAAAGATTGCGTGTTCATATTTTCTTAAACGGATTGGATGCAGAATTCGAACAAGTCCGTGGCGAAATTCTCAGAAAAGACCCGATATTGGATCTTGAAGAAGCCTATGCTTATGTACGTCGTGACTCTGTTCGTAGAACCACTTTAAATAGTGAAGTTGACCGTGTTGAGACATCTGCGATGGTAGCACGTCGAGCTAAGCCTAAAACAGCTCGACCAACTGGTCCTAACAGTTATCAAAATCGAACATCAGGATCTCAAAATCGTAGCTATGAGGTTGGAACAACCAAACCAGAGCGCATTTGTACTCACTGTGGCGAGACTGGGCATACAAAGGAACGATGTTATGAACTTATCGGGTATCCAGAATGGTGGGATCCTACAAAAGCGCCTCGCAAACGGAACTCCAAATCAACTAATCATGCTTCCATTGTAGTAGCAGAACCTTCCACCTCTCACACAACTGAGGATGCATCAGTCTTAATCGCTACATCTAGTAAGGTTCTTAATACTTCCACTCCTAGTAGAAATAGTGAATGGATAATTGATTCTGGTGCTACTGATCATATGACCTTTGACAATCATCATGTTAAAAGTATGAAACCATCTGAACAACATATTGTATCTACAGCAAATGGTACTCCATCTCACGTTATTGGAGAAGGTTCTATCACTCTCACTGAAAATCTGAGTCTTGATTCTGTATTAGTTGTTCCAACCCTCAATCATAATCTATTATCAGTTGCTCAAATAACTCGTACTCTGAATTGTATTGTGGTTTTTTGGCCTAACCTTTATGTTTTTAAGGACATTCGAACTCAGAAGACAATTGGGTATGGTACTAGAAGGGGGAAACTCTATTACCTTGATCTGCAACCAGAAAGTTTTGATCAGTTAGCCCAAGCCTTCTCCATGAAGAATAAATCTGCAGATTCTGACATTTGGTTATGGCATAAACGGTTGGGTCATTCATCCTTTGGTTATTTAAAGAAATTATTTCCTACACTTTTTGCAAAACTATCTATTTCAGATTTTAAGTGTGATGTATGTGAATTGGCGAAAAGTCATCGCGTTCCATTTCAAATAAGCATGAATAGGAGCTCAGCACCGTTTATGATTATTCACTCTGATGTGTGGGGTCCAGCAAAAATAGCCTCTCTTAGTGATAAACGATGGTTTGTTTCTTTTATTGATGATCACACCCGTATGACTTGGATTTGTTTAATGAAGTCAAAAAGTGAAGTTGGTTCGTTGTTTAAACAATTTCACAGAATGATAGTCACTCAGTATCATTCTGCAATACGAACTCTTCGAAGTGACAATGGTGGAGAATTTGTGAATCAAAGTTTCAAAGAATATCTAGATGATCATGGTATTACTCATCAAACTACTTGTCCGTACACCCCTCAGCAAAATGGGGTTGCAGAGCGAAAGAACCGCCACCTTCTTGAGGTTGTTCGAGCTTCCTTATTTGAAGCTCATATGTCGGCCAGTTACTGGGGTGAAGCTATCACAACTGCAGCTTACCTTATCAATCGAATACCCTCGAGTGTGTTACAATTTAAGACTCCCTTGAGTGTTCTTCATAAAACCATAAGTTCACCTGCTGTGCCGAATCTGCCACCTAAAGTTTTTGGGTGTGTAGCCTTTGTTCACCTCCATAAGTCATTGAGACATAAATTGGAACCCCGAGCTCTCAAGTGTGTTTTTGTTGGTTATGCTCAACATCAGAAAGGTTATCATTGTTATCATCCTCCCTCTCGAAAATTGTATGTCACTCTTGATGTGGTATTTCACGAAGAAAATATGTATTATTCTACTCCCGAGTCTTCAATACAGGGGGAGAACATGATTGAATTGAAGAATCTTTATCATCAGTTGGATATCTTGGATACTACAAGTGGTCAATATTCTGATTACAGCTGTGGACATCAAAATGATACAAATCAACATGATTCACAGGATGGAGAAAGACAAGACCAGATGGAAGTGATGCAACCAGAGTCTCAACCGCCATCTTCCCCCCTTCATAATGTACCAATGGATCAATTGCCTTCTGAGTCCGAGTCCATGTCTGAACCTCAGGTAAGTTCCGAAACTCAACTAAGAGTGCTACCTCATCGAACCACGAGAGGAAAACCTAGAGTCAATTATGAACCTCTTCTCACCTCTAAATCTCAGTATCCCATGCATAATTTTGTGTCTTATCATAGATTGTCAAAGGCAAATGAAGTATTTGTGAATCAATTATCTGCTATATCTATTCCTAATAGTGTGCAGGAAGCCTTGAAAGATCCTAAATGGAAAGAAGCCATGAATGAAGAAATGAGGTCCCTTCAAAAGAATTCAACATGGGAAGTGGTTGACCTACCTGTAGGAAAGACACCAGTTGGATGCAGGTGGGTATTTACCATTAAATATAAAGCCGATGGCACCATTGAAAGGTTCAAAGCAAGACTTGTCGCCAAAGGATATACTCAAACTTACGGGATCGATTATATGGAGACATTCGCACCAGTGGCCAAAATCAACACCGTTCGGATTCTTCTATCTCTGGCTGTGAATCTTGATTGGCCCTTATATCAGTTCGATGTAAAAAATGCATTTTTGCACGGAGATCTCCAAGAAGAAGTATATATGGAATTACCTCCTGGATGCATTATGCAAAACAAAAGATGCAAACAAGTATGTAAACTGAAGAAATCTCTATATGGTTTGAAGCAGTCCCCGAGGGCGTGGTTTGGAAGGTTCACGAAGTTTATGAAATCTATCGGATACAAGCAAAGCAACTCAGATCATACTCTCTTCCTGAAATATAACAAAGAGGCCATCACAGCTCTTATTGTATATGTTGATGATATGATAGTAACTGGGAATGATCCAGAAGAAAAGAAATCATTGCAAAGTCGTCTGGCTAGAGAATTTGAAATGAAGGATCTTGGCTACTTAAAATATTTTCTTGGCATTGAAGTGTCCAGATCCAAGGAAGGAATTTTTCTATCTCAACGAAAATATGCTTTGGATTTATTGAAGGAAACTGGAATGACAACATGTAGTCCAGTCAGTACTCCTATGGAAGAAAATCTAAAACTGGGAATACATCCAGATCAAGTTCCTGCTAACAAGGAGCGTTATCAGAGACTAGTTGGGAGGTTAATGTATCTTGCACATACTCGACCAGACTTAGCTTATGTACTAAGTGTGGTTAGTCAATTTATGCACTCTCCAAGTGAAAAACATATGAATGTCGTTAACCGTATCCTGCGCTACTTGAAATCATCTCCAGGGAAAGGAATTTTATTTAAAAAGGGAGGTGACTTGAAAATTGAAGGTTATACCGATGCCGATTGGGCTGGGTCAATAGAAGATCGACGGTCTACATCTGGATACTTTACATTTGTAGGTGGAAATTTGGTCACTTGGAGAAGTAAGAAACAAGAGGTGGTGGCTAGATCTTCAGCTGAAGCCGAATATAGGGGAATGGCCAAGGCAATATGTGAATTATTATGGATCAAAAATCTGATACAAGAACTACATATTGAGCAGACAAGTCCTATGAAATTATATTGTGACAATAAGGCCGCATGTGATATTGCCCACAACCCAGTCCAGCATGATAGAACTAAACATGTTGAAGTTGATAGACACTTTATTAAAGAAAAGTTAGAAGCAAGAATCATTGAAGTCCCTCATGTTCGATCTGAGGATCAGCTTGCCGATGTGCTAACCAAGGCAGTGTCTTACCGAGCTTTTAACAAATGTCTTGACAAGTTAGGCATAAGTGATATCTATGCACCAACTTGAGGGGGAGTGTTAAGATTTACTTGTGATTTATTTCCTTAAAGAGAAATCATGTAAATATTCTGTAAATCCGGTGATTATGTAATCCCGTTAATCACTCATAAGTCTTCCATGTATACTCTGTAAAACGGCTATTTAAGCCGACGATGTGAATGAGAAAACACGATTGAATGTGAATTATTATTTTTAAGTAGGTGTTCTCATGTCGACTTTGGGGGTTAGTCAACAAACTGAAAATTTGATCTTCATCTTCATCTCATGCATCTACATGATCTTCATCTTCAAAATGGGTATTAGAATGGATAGTTCATGTTCAAAATCTTCGAAATAAGGTGTTAGTGTGGATAAGTTCATCTTCATCTTCGAAATTTAAAACCATTGATTTTATTAATTATAAAAATGAGTTAATTATACCAAGTATTTGAGTTAACAATATTTTAATTACCACTATTAAATCACTAATACAATAGAGTAAATAAAAAATAAATATGATTAATGAATTAAAAAAGTATTATATTAATAACATAAGATAGATTTTTTACATGGTATTAATTAATAATATATTTTCACAAAATTAAAAGTAATTAATTAATCAAATGCATACTTTAATTATATTTTATTTACTAAAGACTTAAATATGAAGTTTATTGGCCTGGGTTGACTCGGTTCGATCCGCCCGGTTCAGCGCGAGATTCAGCTTACTGCGCTAACGCTGATTAAATTTTCCTAAGTTAGGAAAATTTAATCGGAACCCGTCTTCTTCCTTCTGAAGCTCCCGAACATTGCGGTCGTTGGTTGCGAAAGCGGATCCTTTCCTCAAGGCACTGACGAAGGCGGGCAATGGTCGTCTTCTGTCTCTCTCACAGCACCAACGGAGTCGCTTGCTTTTCCGGTGGCGAATCGCAGCCCGTTGGGGCTTCGCCGCCTGAAGAGTTTATGAGACAGAGGGCTCTCGAAAACGTGTGAATTGTTGTTTCTCAACCCCCCGAACAGAGACCACTTGCTGAAATTTTGCCTACGGCACCGACAAAATCTCCTGCTTTCCGGTGGTGAAGAGAGGGAGCAGCGACATTGGGAGCGCAGGGAGACGAGAGAGGGGTTGCGGGAGAGAGGGAGGAAAAAAGAGAAAAGAGGGGGTGCGAGGAGAGAGAGGGGGAAAAAAAAAACCAAGTTGTGTGCATCCTTCATCTCAAAGAAGATTAAAAATGGTCTTCAACGAGGTGAAAGATTTTAAAACGTGGAGATGAAGGACCGCTTCATCCTCAGCATCGAGATGAAATGCCATCTGCTCTCCACTAACGACTTTAACTGATGAAAGGGCGTCATACAGTTGATCTTCATCTCGGACTTTCAAGTTGACTAACCCCCCATTAGTCATTTTGATATCAAGTCTAATAAGGACTCATCGAGTTGCTCCCACATTGGTTGGCCATATAAGATTGATTGTACGTTTCATTTGTACTTATAATTGTGAGATCATTGGTCAAACTTTGTAAATGTAAAATCATTCTTCAATTCAATTCATTGAGAAAGCTCTTGTGTATGAGATTGATGTGTCGAAATCGATTGTGGGTGTAAGCAAGTGTAGCCTAATAAGTTGTTAAAGATTTTATTTGTGGGTCTAGATCTTTGAGCTTAGTTTACAATTGTAAAACCCTTATGGAGGTCTAGGCAAATGTGCCTACTTTGAGCTCTTGTAAAAGTCCCTCTTGTAAGCAATGTTGTAATTGGCCTTGAGGCCTTGAGTTTAAGTGTTGTTGGGTTTGTTTACATAATAGATTCAACTTCAAAGAGTTTGGGAGTAAACGTGACAATCTTTTTAAAATCAATTTTTAAAAAGAAATTCACATGAAGGAGATAATCCATAAAACCCAAGTGGAAAAAACTATTCAACACCCCCACCAATGTTTATTCCTCAACGGGCACTATAAGAAAATGGACTCATGTTAGCAAATCTTTTCGTTGGGAGAAGTCCAAATTTTGCTAGGAGAACTTTCTCTCATTAAAAAATTCATTAGGAAAACTTCTTCGAAAAACCTGTTGCCACATTTCCATTGGAAGAACTTTTGCCAACGAATTTGAAAATTTGTTGGCAAAGATCTAAACCTTTGGCAACAAATTTTGAAATTCGTTAATAGGTGGCAATTAATTTTTAGAATTCATAAATTTTAAATTAAGTTTAATAATATATAAAATATTAAATATATAATACCTTCTTATTTTTGTTCTATGAAAAAATATGATGAGGCCCTACTTCCCCCCCTCCTTTTTTACTCCCACCCATTTTTTTCACATAAATTATTTTTAATGGTTATAATTTTTATAATTTTCAATATTTAATATTTTTAATATTATAGTTATTTTTATTTCATAAGTATGATGAGACCCCTCCCCCCCTCCCTTTTTTTTTCTCCGCTCCAAAAGAAAAAGAGGGGGAGAAAAAAAACAGAAGGAGGAGAAGGGGGGAAAGAAAAGAAAAATAAAGGGAAGAAAGGAAAAAAAGACAGAAAAAATAGTAGGAGACAAAAAGGAAGAAATGAAAAAAATTAAAACTATTTGAAATTTTAAAATGAAGTAAATTAAAAAATTAAAAAATTAAATATTACAATATTAAATGAAATTTGGATTTAGTCTAGTATTGGTAGTTACTTTTAGCCCTATCGTGATAGTTACTTTTTAATGGATATAAAAAATGCATTATTTTATAGTGACTTAACCAAAAAAAGAAATAACTGTTTCGAAGGAGCAACCCTGGGATTCAATGTAAAAGATTGTTGTCATGAGTGTTGCAACAATATGGGTCTTTGCAATTACCTTCAGATATCTCTTTATTTATTTGTTGCAATAATAAGTTACTCAGGTTTTAGTATATGTGAAGCATATTATTGTAACAAGGAGTACTAATAGAGTTTTTATCAGTTTGTTGAAGTTCCTACTCCAAAGCATTTTCAAATAAAAAAACTTAGGCCTTTACTATAGGTTCCGGAATTGAGATGGACCAAATTGGTTTCTTTATATGGTTGTCACATCACAAACATACCTTGGACTTACTTCAATGTGTTGGTTTGTCAAACCATACCATGAGCCTAGCTTTGTAATCTTCCTAAGGTGACAAATATACTATCGAATGGCCTAACATGTGCTTTATAGTATCTCACACTAACCAGATCGGATATTGCCTACTATGTTAATCAATTGTGTCAATTCATGCATTATTTGCAACAACATTTTGAGGCACTGAAGCGAATTTTGAGGTTATAAGTTCAAGGGACTTCAACTTGTAGTATTACTCTCATATATGAGATCTAAATGCATTTGTCCTTGATTAGTTAGTAATGTTCTCTTATTGTGATTGGTAAGGGATACAAATCAACTAGATAATTTGTGAGGGGTTTTTGTATATATCACAATGATAGTCTTATTTCTTGAAAAAGTTATAAATACCACACCATAGCCACTTCAGGTACCAAAGTTGAATATCAGACCACCGTTACAACCACCACATAGTTGATTTGGAGTAGATAGTTACTTCATTATACCCTTCACAATTCCAATTGGCCTATAAAGTTCTAGTTTTGATATCAATCTACTTTTAAATGACCGTATATAACATATAGAAATGGATTGTCAACTAGCAGATATTCTTAAAAAGGTTTTTCCTACACGATGTCGTAATTTTTTGTGGCGAACTTCTCATAGATCCCTCTATGCTTAGTTTGAAGGGGGTTGTTAAGGGTGTAAGTGACTTGAATGTGGAAGAGTAGGGGACCAACTTGAAACTCTAATGGTAACACACTAACACCTACCCATGAAATGATATTCACGTAATTTGAATATTACAGTTTGTAATTCTCTAGCCATTCTTTCATTATAACGAGTTTATTTTCAGATCCTTGAGGTTTAGTAGTGGGTCCAAGGTGGCCTTCATTATAGAACACTCAGACCACTGCATTATCCTCAAACACAGTAAGTTACAGGAAAGCCTGAGATGGGTAAATATCGTAGAAGCACAAGACGTTCTGAGCAGATATGGAAGCAATGAGCTTTACGTTAAATTTGCTGAAAGTAAAAGCAGTCCCAAGGAAGAAGATTACCAACAACAACCCGCTCCACTTCCCTTCACTCACCTCCTGATCTTTCCTTTTCTATCAAGCTAATTGCATCACTGTTATGTCAGTTTCTTTCCGCATCAACAAACTCCTTTTCTGAAACATACAACAACTCAGACACCATCACTACACCTTATCGTTTCACTTTTCTTGACCATCTTTTCTTTTAATATGAGGAAGCTTTTAGTTCTCTCCTCTTCAAAAGGGACAGCCTAGAAAGGTACTCGCTGAAGAAGGGTCCATGAAAACACTCATCATCCTTCTTAAACAAGATATACTGCTCCCCTCTTTCGACCTTAAAATCTCTAATCTACATCAAGTTCTAATCTAGATATCCTATTTGTACTTCATGTACTTGCCAGTACTTTTTCGATTTTTTTTTTTTGCGAATCAAGTACTTGACGAAGATGAGCTAAACTTTGATGAGAGTTCTGTAGATATGTATTTGCAGTATACGTAATTTATGCCATGCATGCATTCTGTTGGTTAAAAACTGTTAGTGGGGCTTAAACTTTAATTGCAATAATGCAAGAGTGAAACCCAAGTCTTAAGACATCTAAACTCATCGCCAGCCATGATTTTTTAACTAAACAACAGCTTAACAGAAGCTCACCTGCTAAAGCCAGCTTCTACTGGACCCATGTACTTTTCATACTTAACCAGCCATTAGAGCGGTTCTGAGAGCTACTTGTTTGGAGAGATGACCCCAGTTACAGTTGCTTTGTCAAGATTTAGTTAAGCTCTGATTGGAATATTTTTAGGATTTAAGCATGTGATTAGGTTTGGAAGCGTGTTGAAAGCATTCTGCTCCTATACTCAATAATAGGAACAATTACCTGTTCTACTGTTCAGTAAAAATCTCATTATCTCTCTAATCAACATAAATGTAACTGGTCATGAATTTCTGCAAATAATAACCCTAAAAGTACTTCAAGCTATATGCCAAGGAGGAATGGAGTTCTGTAGTCATTGATGATAAGATATTGGGTTGTTTTCAAGCTGCAGTAACAGTTCTTCGTCGTATTGGTTTGGTTTGAAGACACTCATTTGAAGTAATTCCAATTGAATAACCAAAACTCACTGATCTGTAAAATCTGGGTTAAAAATCTTTACCAGATTTTCTATTATCAGCCCCACTAACTCAAAATAAATTCCCCTAGAGACAAAACAGTCTTTCCTTTTCCTGCAAATCATTAAACTGGTAAGAGATAGACGCAGCAGGATCAGTAAAGGCACAGATCGCTTTCGTTTTCTTAGTTGCAACAAAACTAAGAACAATTCTGAAACCAGAACTCGAACAAAAGAAGATAAAACATATGTTGTTGTTGTTAAGTGAATGTTTCCCTAAATATGTTGCTCAGATAAATGTTGTCAGAGACATGTCTTGATAGAGAAGATTAAGGATTTGTGTACCTTGAAATCCAATTCACTGAAAAAGGTTGAAACTTGTAGTCTATTTATTTTCAGCAATTTTCAACTCGAGAATCAGTTAAAATGATGATCATCCTCCTCTCTTAAGAAATCCTCCATTAATAAGAAATTATCCAGTTCTTGACTTTGGCTTAAACCAGTTTTGAAGTTACAATTATCTAAGAAACTAAGGGTAATAAATACCAAAAATCTATTAATTGGAGCAGATAAAGGGTGTTTCATTGCTAGTAAACCGGGTAAATAGGTAAATAAATGGATAAAAAAACAAAATTTTCACACCATCATAAAAATTATAAAATATTCGCAAATAATATAAAATATTTTAAATATTATTAATTAATCAAATATTCTTAGCCATTAGAGAGGAAGAAGAGCAAAACCCCGTTGAAAGCAAGGCAAAACAACGAGGTGAGAGAGAAAGACACAGAGACAAATGGAGACGGGGCATCCTAGAAAGCTTAGCGTGCAAAATATTGCAAGCAAATGCTTATCTCTTTCTTTTATACCCTCCCTCGCCCATCTCTTCCTTTTTAGCTTCTTTCGTTCTCTCTTCCACTCAGCACTCCCATTCCCAGTTGCTACATCACCAACTACTCCAATTCCCCTCATGAATCATTCTTGCTCTTTGGAGATTCAAAGCCTCGCTCGTCATCACCCATCTGGTTTGGCTTCTGGATTCTGACTCTTGATTGCTGCTGCCCCGGGTAATTATCTTCCATCTCTGTCTCCCTCTAAAAAGATCCTCTACCCATTTGTAATCATTTTTCAACCTTCGAAATCTTAAATGGGTTTTCTTTTCTGAGTCTGGAGATACGATTAACTGTTTTCTGTGGTGGTTTTATTGTCTGGGTCAGTTGGTATTTCTTCTTCCAGTTTGATTCCGGCCTATGCTCTGTTTTGTGTATTTCTTGTCATTTTCGATTTCAGGTCAATCCGTAGCCCTCTGTTTGTTTGAATTGATCTTTAAACCGATTTCAGTCATATTGAGCGCAACCTGTTTGCATCGTTACAAGCAAGCAACAGGGGATTATAGAGATACCAACAATCTGTTCGGCCAAGAAAAGAACAAATCCCACAACAGAGTGCAGATTCAAGTGTTTTAAATACCCTTTTTAATGGAATCTGGTTTCTATTTGAAAAACTTGGAATTCGAACTTGTTTAATGGTACGAAGATGCCTCAGGGCTCAGAGGATACATTTATTACTGTACTGACGAGAGAGAGCAGTTTGCAGGGCGATTCTTACACTGTGGCATCAATCCGATGATTACGAAACTGATATCAGAGTATCGAGTACGTAGCACAGTGCTTGCCTTCTTACATTTTCTTGCTTTGCCATTGTCGATTTACGTTTGAAGATTTCACTTGCAGAGAACAAATAAAATTTGGAATGATCCTTTCGAATTAGATTTAGAAACCAAATTTCTTGAAGCTCAATACAGGAGCAATATTAAATTAACGTAGATCATTAATAGGAGTGATCAATGAGATGAAAAACTAAATTTTACATTTAGCAAGGCATTTAGCTCGCTTCAACTTAGATAAATAGAGACAAAGAAGAAACAAATTTCTCTAGTTTCAATTAAAGCCAGAGTGTTATATTGATAAAAACCACTGTCACAAGAGGTGTGTCTTCACATTCATCTCATGAAAACCTCCCTGCCAGGATTGAAGAGGAATATAGATTGAAGTCCACTATCATGAAAACCTCTCTTAGGCATTGTCAATTTAAATACCTAGGTGTTATATATCTAACTAATAAGTCAGAAGCTAAATAGTTAACAACATTTTATTTTACTAAAAAAATGTGTAAAACAGTATTACCGGAAGTTATGATGAACTAGACTAAGTAGTTGAACCCCTTCCTTTGGTCTAAAATTGATTGGCCAAAACAGAAGAGTATGATAGAGATAAAGATAAACATATTGATAGAGATAAAGATAAACATAGTGATAGATATAAAGATAATTAGTCATTATATTAGAGATAGACTCAAATTATAGAGTCCTAATCACCTATAGTCTCTGTGTAATTCTATAAATAGTTTACACTTGATTAATAATAATCACGATAATATTATTATTCATTCTAATATTTTACATGGTATCAGAATATCACTTCCAAGAACATGCTTCCTCTTTTTTAAGATCAAGATTCTTCTCGGAGCTCCATCTTGCAGGAGAGTCCCATATGATTTGATTTGCCCAATCCAAATTCGCGAAAAGGATTGTTATGACAACAATAGATAAACCTACATCTATCTCTACATAGTCTTTGATAGTACTTTATGTCTTAAAGTGAGAATTTTAATTAGGTGAAATTGCATATAAGAGAGGAGTTACTTGTGCTTTAAGATATAAATCAAACTCCATCTACTCTAGCTCTTAACTAAGTTATTTGATGTTTCCAAGGGGTGGATGATCCAAAACTCACCACTTCTGGTTCTTGTTCTTTTCCATGGTACAATATGTAGTTCCACAAAAGTGAAACTTGTAAACTAATACCAGCTTTTTGGACTTATTACCTACCTGAACTAAAGAAGGGTTTACCTGAACTAAAGAAGGGTTTTGGCTAAAGAAGAAGCTGTTTGTTGAAGATTGAAGATTGCAGAAGACCTTCTTATAATTGTTTTCTTTCGTCACTCTCCTTGTCAATGATAATAACTTGCTTATCAACTTTAAATATGTGTAGTTAGTTTCCACTTATTTTTCTCTGGTTTCATTGACCACGACATTTATGATGACAAATCTCGCCTTAAGCATGCCCCTTTCTCCCCGGCGTGTACATGTATATATATCCCATCACCGGAAAATAAACCGTAATACACTCTTTTGTATTTCTTTTCTGTTCTCTTGCTTGTGGTATATTACATCCATCTGCTACTGCTCAGTCTCTCAAGTAGGGGGGAGGAACGAGTTCTTATTGTAGGAGAACCTGGTCCGCATTGACTCTAATGGGGGGTTTTCGCAGGTATGTAGTGGGGATTTGAGTGACTGCGAAGCCATGGAGAGGGTTAGCAGCGAAGAGAGATAAGGAGAGGGAAAGAGAAAATGGTGGCTGCAATTTCTGCGACGCCGACTGCGAAGACCCAGCAAGAGGAAGAGACAAGAAATCAGCCATCGCGACCACCGCTTCTTCCTTCTGAGAAGGACAATGGTGGGTTTCTCTCGAAACGTCCCAAAGGCCGTGAAGTGACATCAAGGTATTTGTCTACCCCTTCGACTTCCTCGTCTTCCAGGAGGTGCCCGTCGCCGCTGGTTTCACGGACCACGCCGTCACCGGAGCCGTCCCTCAAGCGATCACTGTCCGTTGAGCGCCGGCGTTCTTCTACCGGCGCGGGACCAACAGATGCTGCCAAGATGTTGTGGACATCTACTCGGAGTCTCTCCGTTTCGTTCCAGGGGGAGTCGTTTTCGCTACCCATCAGCAAGCAGAAACCGGCCCCCAATTCATCCGCCACGCCCGCTGCTACGCCGGATCGCAGCCGTAGGACCACACCGCTGCGGGGGAAGACGGATGGCTCGCGGCAATCAGAGAACTCTAAGCCACTGGAACACCATAGATGGCCCGCTGCGAGGTCGCGCCAGTCAAATCCACTAACTAGAAGTTTAGACTGTACTGTGGAGAAGATGACGAGAGTTGCTGCCACGCCGAATGCGACTGTCCGGGCGTCTTTTGATGGTTCGGATTGCGTCAGCGCCCAGGATCTTGCCACTTCCGATACAGAGAGTGTTTCCTCCGGCAGCAACTCCGGAGTTTCAGAGACTGCGGGAGTTGGGGGTGGCAGGTCCACTCCGCGCCGAATGGCTGTTCCGGCCAGGTTTTGGCAGGAGACAAACAGTAGGCTTAGGCGATTGCACGACCCATCTTCTCCGAAGATTGGCACCACCACCAAAAAGATATATTCAGATAGTCCTGTCGCCTCTCCTCGTACCAATCGGGGACTTTCTTCGCCTCTCCGTGGACCTGCAAGGCCTGCCTCGCCGAGCAAGCTTTCAACTTCTTCACCTGCGAGGGGCATGGCTAGCCCTTCACGGGTCAGGCCCTCCGCATCAGGTTCCAGTACTAGTCAGTTAAGCAACGGTACCCCGTCCATACTGAGTTTTACATTGGATGTTCGAAGAGGGAAAATAGGAGGGAATCGGATTGAGGAAGCCCATTTGTTGAGGCTTTTGTATAATCGGCACTTGCAATGGCAGTTTGCTAATGCAAGAGCAAATGCTGCTTTATCTGTGCAGAGATTGACAGCCAAGGTATGGGTTTGTTTAATTTATGAAATTCTTTTGGTAATCTACTTTGGTTGTAACCGACTGATGTTAGTTAATTGCTATATATTTATTTTACTGTCCTGCAATATGCAGGGAAGTGTGTTTTACTAGGAAGGAGGAAATTTATGTCACTGAACCAAAACAGTTGTTTTTTCTTGATTAGTTGCATCTAAGTACTTCTCCCTTTCCATTTCTTAACGCTTGTTTTGTTTGTTTATGCTTCCAAAAATTATTCATCTTCAGTAGAGGTTTTCAGATGTCTTCCTTGTATTATTATCTCGTAGCTTCAGCATCTATTGCTATTTGAAGCTGGGTAACAGTTGCCTAGAGATTTTGTGACAGAACAGTATACTCTTAAGCAAGTTGATACTGGCAAATATTTTTTAGCAGTCAATAAATCTCAATACAGAAGGAAAGTATACAAGAGAACCAAATCCCTTAGCAGTGGAAAAGTCAAAGAAAGGAAATATATCAAAATACATGACAAAAACCTCATACAACCAAAATTTCCTCTAACAAAAGGAAAGGAGCCACAAATGATAAGGCATTTACTGGCAGCACCTTCCAATCAAGGGAGTCCAAAGTTTTCTAGAGTAGTTGGATCTAGGTGAGTAAGCCCAAAAGGAAAAAAAAATGGAAAGCATTGTGGACAAATCCAGGATTTCCTCGTTGAACTGATCAAGCCTCCAAAAGGAGAGGTGTTAGGAAAATGTTGGGCCACTCCTTATTGAACTGGGCCCAGACCTTTTCACGGCTGGGTGTCATGAAAATTTTCTCAGGATGAATGGTTCCCATGATGGATCATACACTCACATATCATTTGCTACATCCATTTTCTGGGGAGGCTAATGAAATTGCAGATTTTATCTTATGGCATTATCTATCTGTATAAGGTACTGACAGGGACTGTAGTTCAAGATACATGGCATGCTTCTTACTTGTGTGCGATCTAGTTGGTTTTAGGAAAGTGAGGTTGAAGATGACAGCTTAGCTCCTTTGTCATCATAATTTGTGAATGAGATCAGACAAATAAATACAAACAAGTGTATGTGTCGGCACACTAAATTTCCCTGATTTATACTTGAGTTGGGTTGGGGTTGGCCCTTCAATCCAGTCAAACCATTTAAGAAAAGCAATGTCATGAAAATCTTTGACTCCTGAAATTCTATTTTAAAGCATGTGTGCAACAATTTTCTGTAATAGCTTCTCTAACAGTCAGTTGAAGTTTCACATTCAGGTTTTTCAATTCTGTCTAGATTAAGTGCTTTCTCATTTTAATCATATTGGCTGTTTCAAATGTTTTTTAAATCCACAGCATGACGCCATTCTTACATTGTGAACTTCTTATAGTAATCGAGCTTTTCACTTCATGTTTCTTTTAATGCATTAAACTGAAACTATGTTCAGAGATTTTACTGTTGGCTGATATCTTCTCTATGTATATTCAAGAGTCAAGATTCAGTCATGTCTTTGATCATTTCAAGAGTCGTATCTTTGACCATTTTAATCTAGATCTTCCTGCAGGCTAACACAGAGGCATGTCTGATGACTTCTTTCTCCTTTCCTTTTTTTTAATAACATCAGATGACATATTTTAATGTGCATGCTTTTTTGTTTGTTATCAATTCATAAGTTTTTAGGAAATGCTCTGCTGAGTTTGCTGATTCAGTGTTTCTAGTTCTTGCATTAAAAAGAGAAAATAACTACTTATCAATCAATATTTGGTATTATCTTGCATATTTATTTCCTAAAGTTTTACCTTTGTGCTCAGAGAAATCTATATAACGCGTGGGTTACTGCTTCAGAACTTCGTAATTCTGTCACAGTTAAAAGAATCCAATTACAGTCTTGGAGGCAAACTCTGAAGCTAATCACTATCCTCAAGGGACAAGTAAGACTTGAATACATTCTTTGCTTTACATACCAGTTCTGATGAGTTAGATTTGATTATTTTTTCCGTACTAATTATATCTAGCTACTTAAAAATATGTATTTCCTCTTGGAATCCAAATATGTATTGTAGTACTTTTCAAATATATTTCTTTTGACTAATTTAGAAAGCGCCATCTTCTGGTTTCTTTCACTCCTTTTTTAACATCATTTTCTGGAAGCTTTAGTTTTTATCTTCATTCTTGTTTATTATTCTCATAGCTTGGTTGTATTGATCTTAGCTCCATTATAACTTTTTTTTTTTCTTGGTAGTTGCAAGTAATCATTTTCTATTTAATCTGTATAGATAAGGTAAAGTTAAGAAAAAGGGATCATCATGATTAGATTGTTGACATTGATTCCTAGCTTGATATTTCTTGGGCACATACCCCTATGAAGCTAGTCACCTGGCTAATTCTCTTGTAAGTAACCGGGTTTATCTGCACCTTGTTCTTAGAGGTTGGATCCTGCTTGCTCCCACTTAAATTTTTTTTTGCTTTCTTACTTTTTTTTTTCATTTTCTATGTGTGTACATTTTTATGTTTCCACTTTTAGCTTCCTTTTTCTTTCCTTTCTTCTTTATTATATTTTCCCCAAGGGAGGAGCCCTTTGTACTCCTTCCTTTCTTAAGATAATCTCATTTCTTGCTGTCTTTGAGAAAAAAAAAAAACTTTGTTGTGTAGTTTTCGGTTATAATGAGTGTGAGGATGATCCAGTATGTCTGACTTTTTCTAGTTGCTAACATATAATGGTTATGAGGCGAGTTCTTAATTTTTTTTAAACCATTCTGTTTTGTGCCTGGAGGCAGATCCTTTCAGATGTTTGTAATTACTATATAATGTACAACAGGACCATCAGGGACCTTGGTTCCCTGATTAATAGGTTGACTTATTAAGAGATCTGCTGCCTAGTGAGATGAAAACATATTTTGGACAAGAGAGGGGAGGGTAAAAGGTATCTCACTGGGAGTTGTTCTATGCTTCATCAAGGGCATTTGCTTAAGATGAAAGCAGAGCTCTGCAATGTCGTGAATTGTCTGGGATAATTCCATGGAAAGGTTGACATCTTAAAAGCAACTCTAATTTATCAGTTGAGCCATTCATTAATATAGCATCCAAAAGCTTTAGAGCTACTGCATATAGAGCCCTTGAATGTTATGTCCAAAAAATGTAAGAGTATCTGAAAAAATGAGGAGAAAAGACTAGTTGGAGATTTGGTGGCTGAGTTCAGATCAAATCAAACTATTTATCCTACTACGAGAGTTGCATTAAAAAATCCTGGGTTTATGCTTGAGCAACAAGGAGTAGTTCGGAGCTCATTTAATGACCAAAATTGGAATTTTCTATGATTCAAACTTGTGAATCTGCTAACCCTCGCGCACCCACCCCCCCCCAAGTAAGATCTTTATAAGCTTCCCCTCCTTCTCTTATACCTATGTAAGCCTTTCATAAGGAAAGAATAAATTTTTTTATTCTGCTGAAAGGCTCTACAAAAGTCCACTGCATTGAAAACTTCAGCATCACCATACTAATGGCATCTTTGTCTTGGTCATCCATCCAAAATTAAGCTACACCAACCTCTTCTTCTCTCCTCTACTTTCTCTCACATGCCGCTTTCACTTATTGATTCAATCTTCGTCCTTAGAGAGAAAATATCGTTTTACGGAAGTCCAAAGGCTTAAGAAACCTGCTCTGATGCCATGTAGAATTGCAATTTAGGTTAAAATAAGAGAGTAGAGACAATAGAAGCAAGGGAGGGGAGAATATAAGTTGCCACACAAAAGAATAGCATATACTTTTTTCTAAGAGACTAAACATAAAAAACTAAGTACAGACCAGTAAATAGTAGACTTATAGGGAGAAAGCAATGCCTAGTCTATCCAAGCATGAACTGATTAAATACCCCTGAATTACAATATCTAACAAGATCTGGAAAACTTTGCTGTATTTAAAAGGGATAAAGTCTTCTTCTTTTTTTTTTTTTTTTTTTTTTTTTGAAATGGTGAATAATTCATTAAAAAGGGAAAAGGGAGAGAAAAGTCAAACCCCAAGGGGAACAGAGTCCCCCAATTACTAGAAAAGATCTATGAACACCAGACTTAGCCAAATCATCAGCAAGATGATTGGCTGATTGAACAACATGATCCCACCTCACATCAAACCTCAAACAAAGATGAAGAATTTTATTGTTGGAGTAGTGAAGCTGCCATGAAGGGGAGGAAGAACCAGAGCACCAAGAAGTGACTGTAGAAAAATCCCCTAGAACAAAAGAGGAGCGTGAAAATGCTGAACATATATGCGAATTCCTTCCAAAAGAGCACAAATTTCTGCCTCTAAAGCACCCGCCCCACCAATTGATCTAGAGAAGTCCAAAACAACAGTATTGCAATGTCTCGCAGAACACCACCAATCCCAGCTAAGCCTAAGTCTTTTTTTTTTCTTTTTCTGTGTTTTTGAGAATGATGAGAAAAAGTCATTGAAGAAAAAGGGTTTGAAGTTGTCTTGGTAAACTCTATATACTTTATTTCATATCGTTCTCTAACATATTTTGCATTTGATTGAATGCAGTTGCCTTACCTAGAAGAGTGGGCTCTTGTGGAAAGAGAGCACTCAAACTGTTTATTAGGAGCAATTGAAGATCTCAAGGCCAGCACTCTTCGGCTTCCAGTAGCTGAAGGGGCAAAGGTATTTTAGCATCATCAAATTATACTGGACTGATATCCATGAAAAGTGACACTAGCTGTTATCTTTCTTTAAAATACACTATTTGTTATCTTGTTGTGGTTATTTGTTTTTTTTTTTTTTTTACAGGCTGATATCCAGAAAGTAAAAGTTGCCGTTGGTTCAGCTGTCGATGTGATGCAGGCAATGGGGTCGTCAATATGCTTCTTGTTGTCAAAGGTGGACTCTGCCTCTTCTATAGCTTTGCTATAATTTGCTTTTCCTATTCTTTTTTATTGTCATACCTATATTACTTAGTTCTCTTTTTAAAATTTATCATTTTAGTATCTTGCTCTCTAAAAATCTCCTCACAAATTGAGAACTTTGGACAGTCTGTACTACTATTTTTCGTCTTTTTTTTTTTCGTTCCATCTAAGAATCCATCAATATCTTAAAAAGCAAAGTGTAGGACAGATGGTTTCATTTGAGCGAAGAACCTTTGATTGAATTCAATGAGTATCTCAGCTTTGGTAGCAAGAGAAATGGTTTGTGAAGGAGGAATGACCTCCTCAATATCTCTCTAGCAGCTATTAGTCTTAGCATCCAACTTCACCAGCATTAGGACTTGCTTGTACACTGCACCGAAGATCCTTTCCATGCTGAGTTATTTGACCAGCTTTGACTGATGGAGGGTTTAGAAGAACGATTCCTATCAACACCTTCAAATTGTCTGTAGCAGCTTTTAGAGTTTGCTCATGATGCATCTGTGTTAAGCTTGACTCACTCAGGAGATGAGACTTGGGTCCTTTTTCAGGATTTTAACTCAGTCCCTAGTGCATTTGTCTGGGTTCTCTAGAATTTTATTGTGTTTGATTTTCAAAGTCTTCCAGACTAACTGAATTTATTCTTCCAAAATGATTGAAGGGGGATGCTTCTTTGAACGCTTGAATGTTTTTCTTTTGAGATGATTTTTCCTAGAATGAATTACACATCACTTTGAAGGCATAAAATGGAGTCTTGACAAGTTGACCAGTCTGTGCAGAAGTGGCAAAACACATCTTCTCTGTCTCTCTCTGTCAGGCAGGGAGATGCCTTACCATCATTACTGACTGTTCATTCACATTTCTTTCTTGTCCATTTATATTTCTTCAAATTCAAATTTTATTTCATTGAATAAGATTGTAGTATTTATTACGACAATTGGCTTATCTTTATTATTATTATTATTATTATTGTCTAGGACAATTTCACCATCATGGCTGTCATTATTTATGTGTTTCCTCCTCATGATCTAAACCAGGTGGAAGGAATGAATTCCTTGGTGGCAGATCTTGCAAGCGTTGCAGCACAAGAACGAGCTCTGCTTGCTCGATGCAAGGATCTCTTATCATCTATAGCTGCAGTGCAGGTAACGACGTTAACTCACTTTTCCTTAAAAACTTAGAGCTGCTGATATCACACAATGGCCATTCCAACATAGGGATTGTGTAGTAAGTACTTAGAATTTTATAATACATATAAGTGGCTCATATTCTTTACCCTTCAGTTTTCTCAAGAAAAGAAAAGATAAATTTTTTTTTACATATTGAGATTGTTTGTTGAAGAACTTTGAAGCAATGAAATGTATATAGCTAAGTTTGTTCTTGTAAAGTGGCATAGTTTGAGAGATCAGAGCGAGAGAGAGATCAAAGAGAAAGATAGGGAGCAGAAAACCCAGCTGCCGTATTTTTGGAAAAGGCTGATTGGGGCTTGAGCTTGAGCCCTTCTCTCTTTTACATTTCACTTGGGTAAAGCACCTTAAAAAACGTAAACACGATAGAATAGAACTGATTTCTTAGGACATAAATGGGGAAACTAATAGTGTAAAGTGATATAAAACAAGCTTAAATGTGAGAGAGTATATGACTATACTATCCTTCAGTTCAACTGACCAAATACCCCTAGATAGTATTTTTCAGCATTCTCTCAAGTTGGAGCATACAAAAATGTTCCTAGCTTATTACAAAATATCCCAAATTCCTTTCTAGCAAGGGCCTTAGTGAAGAAATTTCCAAGCTATTGATTGAAGTCATGGAGTCACTATCTTCCCAATTATCACAACATCTTTGATAATGTGACAATCCACTTTGATGTGTTTAGTCCTGTCATAGAAATTGACTTACTAACAATGAAAATACCCACTTGATTATTTGATCACAAGCTCTTTTATGAACCCATATACCTCCACAAATATTTCATCCACATCAATGTATACGTTACATGAGGTATAGGCTATGGCTATACACTAAGATTTAGCACTTGAATGAGCCACCATAATTTTTTTTTTTTTTTTTTTTTTGTTTTGAGATATAATGCTTTGAATTTTTTTTTTTGAAATGACTATAAAAGAGGAAAAAGAACAAATAAACCTAGCTAGGAGGGCCTTCCTCCACAACAAGGTGTTGAAGTGAAATTTCCGTCTTAGCCTAAATGTCTGCCAAATGATTGGTAGAGCGAAGAATGTGCTTCCAATCCAGAGAGTTTTGCAGATTTGGAGTTGGAGATGCCAAGAGGGCCTTCGAAGGAGAAAAGGAGATAACCATTTCTATCGTGAATGACCCCTCCATAACCAGCAGGGCTTGGGCAACCAAGAGCGCTTCCATCGAAGTTTAGCTTGAAATGGCCTGTTGGTGGAGGGGCCCAGGTAGCCATGATCGGTGGGTGGGAAGGCTGAGACAATCCAGCGACCACTTGCCAATTTCCTTTGAGGTTTCTGAATTCTTTTCGGGTTAGGAGCCAGATAGAAACTTGGCCCGTAATGTTATCAGACAAGATTTCAGCGGGGGAAGTTCTAAATTCAAATTTTTTCCTGTTTGTTTCTTTCCATAAACCCCATATAATGTGCCCAATGCAGCATGAGAGAAGCATTTTTCCGAGCTGTGGGAGACTAGCACCAATGATCGAGAGGATAGTGGATGGGAGATTTTGTGTAGTGCAATATGGGAACCCAATTTTATTTAAAAGGTTGGTCCAAACAGTATGGGCATAGTGGCAGGATAAACGTATGTGATTGGCTATTTTTGGGGCAATTTGGCAAAAAGGGCAAGAAGGGCAAAAAGGATCGGAGACGGGGGTTCCCTGTCGGATTAGGGAGTCTGATGTGAGGATTTTATTTTTGCAGGCGCTCCAGATAAAGAAATTTGCACGAGGTGGGGCAAGGAGGTTCTAGGTGGAGGCTGCTGGGTGGTTTGGCTGATTTGAGGTGGGATTACTGAGGAAATTGTAGGTTGAAGCAGTTGAGAAAGTGCCTTTTGTACAAGGTGTCCAGATCAGGGTATCAGGATTGAATCTGGGTTTGACTGTGGAGATGCTTGAAAGAAGATTGGATGCCAGGATGACTTCAGAGCCCGAGAAGTCTCTCCAGAGGTTTAAATTCCAGCCCCCTATTTCAGACCAAAGGTCTGAGATAGAGGCATCAATATATTTAGCCAGGACAGAGATAGACTCATAGTTAATGTTGAGGCTGGATTGGCCAATTCACCAATCAGACCAAAATTTTGTGGTGGTCCCATTGCCAACGTAGGACTTAACAACTTTCTCAAAATCTGGCAGTAGCAAGGATATTTTTTTCTAGGCTGGCGACAAACGGTAGTATCTTCCCCCCTCGGTTCACCATCCCAAAACCTTGTTGGCTTTGGCAGCATCTTGGCTCTCCAAATTAGGTCAGGAAAAAGATTGAATTTCTAGATCCATTTAAGGAGAAGAGCAGAATTTGTAGTGGCAGTGTTTGGATACCTAGTCTGCCATGGGATTTTGGCTTGCAGACTTCTTCCCATTTTACCAAGTGATACTTTTTCTCCCCATTTAGTCCTCCCCAAAGAAATTTTCTTTTTATGAGCTCAATTCTGTCTCAAATAGAGTGGGGCACGGGAACATAGACAGAAAGTAACCAGGGATTCCATGAAGGCAAGATTTAATGAGGACCAACTTACTAGCTTTAGAGAGGTATTTCCCTTTCCAGGATGCCAAGCGACACTCCAGGCGCTCAATAACAGGGTGCCAGGAGCACTTGAAGGGTAAACTAGAAGTAAGGGGAAGGCCCAAGTAAGTACATGAAATTATTTTAGTTTTATATCCAAGGTAGTTGACCATGGAGTTTAAAAGGTGGGGTTCAATATTAAAACCAGTAATAGATGACTTTGACCAACTTACTTTCTGACCGGATGAGATTTCAAATAGATTGAGCAAGGCTTTAATGTGATGAATTTGTTCCAAAGAGCATTCATAGAAGAAGATGGTGTCATCCGCATATTGTAGGAGGGCGATGTCCTGAGTAGGATCAGGGGATATGGGGCTGAGTCACCCCGATCTTTTAGCAAGTCGAACCATGACTGGCAAATGTTCACAAATAAGGGTGAAGATGAAAGGTGACAAAGGGTCTCCCTGTCTGATTCCCCTGGTTCCATTGAAGTACCCACAAGGCCTACCGTTGACAAGAACAAAGTAAGATGTAGTGGAAATACAGTTTCTCATCTAGAATCTCCACCGGGTGCCAAAATCCATTTCACCAAAGAGGTGGTCCATCAACTTCCAATTAATCCGGTCAAAGGTTTTTTCAAAATCAAGTTTGAGAACAACTCTTGGTTGACTTGATTTGCTTTGATTAAAAGATCTTGTAGGCAATACATCAAGAAGATGGGGTTCTCATAATGAGAGATTGAAGGGAGACCCCCTCTTTTGCTAGAGAATCAACATTACAATTAGTGGATCCGCAAAAAGGAGTCCATTTGCAAATAATGCCAAAAAGAAGATCCTGAATTTCAGAAAAAAACTGACTAATGACACCAAGTGGATCCTTAGGACTGGAGCACCAAGAAATAACATTGCTTGAGTCATCTTCAATGTGGAGCTGTCCATGAAATATAGGCCAGAAAATCAGCAGCCCATGCCTGAGTTACTGAGTGGGTCAGCATAGGAAGCAAAAATCTCCCAGCAGCATTTTCAAAGAGACCAGTGAAACCGGAGGGCCCCCGTGAGAGGAGCCACTGAAGTTGAGTTTGATCAATCCAGGTTCAGGGGGCAACAACAACCAGGGGAGGTATTTTAGCTGGCTGAGAGAGAGCAACAACTTGGGCCAACAGCTCCTAAGGCTGACACGATGAATGTCCTCAAATGAGGCTAGCGAGGCAAGCCAATTGATGATCTGATCCACAACTGTCTGCCAAGGAGAGAAGACTTGCTGGAATTGCCTTTGATTTTTTTCATACCAAAAATCCCATGAGATGAATGCTAGGCAGCCCTTGAGCATATTTTCCCACAGAAAGGAAGAGGAATTCTCATCCCAAGGTTTATTAAATCACCAAGTGAATTGGGAAGACAAAGGCTGAGATCGAAGAGTTTCTTCCTATAAATGTGTAATACCCACTAGTGGATCTTCTATCTTTTTTAGACCTTGCATAATCAAATATCAGAGAACCTTTTAATATCTAGATAGTCATGTAGCCCTTTACTTGGAGCACCTTTCAAGTACCTCAAGATTCTATAGATTGCCTCTATGTACCCTTCTGAGGCTTTCTTTATATTGACTAACCACTCTTACAACATAAGCAATATGTAACCTTATAACTGCATTGTAGATTAACTTTCCAACCAAACTCTAATACCGAGTTATGTCCTTCAAAATAAACTTTAATCATCAAGATGAATAATAATACTGCTTTGCATGTTTTACCTGTTTAGCCCCAAGTAATCTAGTTTCATATAGTAAAATAAAGTAGTAAGATATTTCGTTTGAGATAAAATATTTCCTAACTTATTCTTCTTCACTTATCTATCTAAAAAGTACCTTACATGCCCTAGATCCTTTATCTAAAAGAGATTGTTCCTTGATTGCTTTAATACTGTACTGATCAGTACCTGGAATGACAATGTCGTCATCAAATATAGTTGAAATAGTTCCTCCTATATCTGTGTTAAGTACAAATGCTTAATAGTCAAAATGATTCCACAAAAAAATCCAAAAACAGAACTACTTTATTGAAATTCTCAAACCATGCTTTGGTTTTTGTTTAAATCATAGATATCCTTCTTGAGTCTGCATACCTTCCTAGTCTCCTTTAGCAGCAAACCTCAGACGTTTCGTTATGTATATCCTCTTCTATGTCACCTTAAAAAAAGACATTTTTTATATCTAATTGGAAAAGAGTTAATCCTTTGTTGAAAGCAATAGAAATCAAAATTCTAACAGAGTTCTGGAGAGCAAGTCTGAAAATAATGTGCACATAGGTTTGTGTGTAACATTTAGCATCTAGCTTGGCTTTATACCACTTTATTGTCCCATCAAGATTGCACTTTAATATAAAGTCCATCGACATCTAACTATCTCTGCACCATCTGGTGGATCTCTTTAAGTATATATGTTTGTTGTGGCACCAAGGCCCCATCTACTGCTTATTTCCACTTTGGACACATCATAACCTCATGTAGAGACCTAGGAACAGAAGAATCTGACAATGAAGAAGCAAAGAGATTTATAGGAACAGGATAATGATCAAAGGATAAAAGATTTTGACAATAGTTGTTGAGTAGAAGAATTTACTAATTTTTTGAGAGCATTAGCAAGGTCTAGGTCAGGTGGAGTAAGATCTTCAGCCGAGGGAGATGATGGTGGAAGGGGTGCATCACAAGATGAATAAAATGTAGTATCCTCAAAGAACATCACAGTCAAAACATACATCTTCTCTGCAAGAGGATCCTAACACTTGTAACCTTTTTGAAAGCGTAAATATTTCAAGAAGATACCCTTGTAATCTAGGAGAGATTGTTTGTAGGACCATAGGAATGTTGAGACGTACACAACTAAAGACATAGAGGAGCCATTGTAAACAACTCAATGCTTGTTTTGAGAACATTAATAGGGATTTGACTATTCAAGATAAATTAGGGCATGTGGTTTGTTATTAAGACAACATCCTCAGGAGCATTCATATGAAAGTGTTGAGCGACATACACTGATAGGGCAATGTTTTAGTTTTATATAATGGGCAGTAGGAATTTTACCTCTCTTGTTACTTCTCACCTAGATTAATTAAAGTTGTCACTGAGTGTAGGTTTATACTGAGAATACTGTAACTAGAGATGAGAATTTCTTTTACATACTGTCCTGACCTGAATAATAGGATTAGTGGTTGAACTTGGCCCCTAATTAGAACCTCTCTAGTTCTGTGGCAACTTCTCTCTCCTCTCTCTCAACTTCTTTAATCTCTTCCTCTCCTTTTTCCATCTTAATCTCTTGGTTCTACAATTTCACGTGGTATCAATGCAATGTTCTTGTCGTAGGACCTGTGGGTTATGGGCCGACCATGGTACCTTGTAAAACATGGAGTAGGAACATCGAGTAGATGTTTGTTTCTCCATTCAGCTACCTCATTTTACTAAGGAGTATAGACATATGAGGTCTAGTCGATTAGTTCGTTGGACACACAAAATCCAGTGAAGCAGTTATGCACATATTCAAGCCTATTATTAGAACATAAAACACATATGGGTACACAAATTGCGTCTTCATGTCATTATAAGAAACGTGATGACATGAAATACTTTGGACATGTCTTTCATAAGATAGATCTAGGTTCACCTACTATAGTCTTTATCCAATGACTTGAAGTACTCTGTAACCAAATGGATTATAGACCTGACATGGGCCCCATACTTCAGAATAAACTAAATCAAAAACTGGTGAACTCCTCTTATTGAGGGATGGAAATGTCTCACACAAATGAAATGAAGGGCTCATAGAAAGAAAGAGTCGATGAAGTTTATCTGGAGATGGATGACCAAGACGATAGTGTCATTGTATGAAAATGCAAATGCTTGTAACTCATTTCAACTATTATAAGCAACATCTTCCAAATAGTATTATCTAGCTCATTTCTCTTACCAATCATTCATTTTCTTTGTCTTGAGATCTTAAAAATTCATAGAAGGCACAAAAAGGAGACAAGAAGTTAGATGTTTAGTTATCTAGCTGGTTGCAAGAAGTCAAAAGGAAATTTTAGAATATAGAAAATGATAAGTATATGGAAGAAGCGACATGGATTATTTCAGTACATACCTGAGTAGAGGAATAATTGTATTTCTCTCCTGTTTTATTGAATATTTACACACCTTCCTTAAAAAAAAGGATGTTAAAAAAATTGTAATAAGGGATGAAGAATGAGTTTATAGAAAAAATGTGAAGACTTATTTATCATATTTGTCGATGCTTTTGAGTGTATGATCCCTTCTCGGCAGGAGAAGCATGGAAGACACTCATACTGAGTGTGATGGAGTGCCACAGTCAGAGGGACACTAAGAGGGCATGACAGCTATATGTGGCAGTCGTGCATCAGCTTAATTATTATATCTTGAAAATTTTGATTTCCTCAAGCTGGTTTGCTAAATTTAACCCATTCCCTGGAAAGTGGTTAGTAGATCCACAATCGACACCCCCACACCCCACACACAGACACACACACACCCATCCCATCCCCATACCTTGTTGACCACCACCATTCCTTTAGGAGCTTGCATGGAGTTTGAATTTGGCACAGCAATATCTAATTTGTGTTCAGATTCTTTCATAGGATTTACTGCTGGCTCAGCTTGCTATAATAGAGCACAAGTATCTTCAATTGAAGGCTTCTCCTTCTAGTCAATATCTATGCCCTAAAAGACTCATACTTCAGTCCTAGAGTAAACAGATTGTTTTGTTTAGAGTAATGTGAATAAAAAATAACAGAGAAGAAAAGAAGAGTAGAATACTACAAGAAAGCTGCCGAGATACAAAGTGAATGGATTCACTCTTTTCTCCTCTCTTTGCCTAGGGTCTCTTTTTCATCCAAAGTGATTGGATCATAAACACATTTCCTACCAAACAGGCTCAAAACAGGGTCCTATATACAGTCTACACCAGCAAACTTGGGGAAGGAATCCACATTCAGACGTCCACTTTATACCATCAACCAATAGGAAATTTCTAAATAACCTCTCAGAGAAAAGAAATCAAAATTTCTCCGGCAGGTACTCTCTGCTCAGAACAAAAAAGGAGATGGAGAGATTAGAAAGATTTTACAGGTTGTCATTTTCCCTCTGATACCATGTAAAGTGATGTGATTTTAGAGATCACGGAGTGATCCAGGATAAAGAGAACTGCTGCACTTTGAGAAGAGGCAAAGATTAGGTATTTTAGCTTGATTCCTCTTTTTTGAGTGAAACTATACAACAATACATAATTGCTCCTCTCACTAATATAATATAATCTGACTTATTTCTTCTGTTCACGTGAACAGGAAACTGATCTATAAAGAGAAATATGACAACCTAGATGTGAGAGAGAGCATATGAGTAAACTACCCTTGCCACATGATCAAAATGCCTGTGGACATTAGTTTTCAACAGCTCTATAATCTTTGCATCCTTTTGCATAGTAGCTCTCGTTTTTGAGATTGTTTTTCAATTTTTATATTTCAGGCCGTTTCGATATACTTTGTGAAATGATTACTTTTTCAGGATTTCACATGCACTGGTTAACACATACTTGTATACAGGCTGAGGAGGCGAGTTTAAGAGGACATCTATTGCAATTAAAACATGTACCAAACCTGACACAACTGTAGAGAACATGACTTGTGACAGTAACACCATTTCTAAATGCTAACCTCGTATTCCATCCTTCCGTTTTTTTTAATCGGAGCGGGCATTAAAGTAAGCAAGTATCGACGCTGCAGAGGAAGTGCTGATTTCAGCTCCTGGAATTGCAGGGCTGTGGTTTATGATGTAATTTTTGTATGATTAGAAGTTGCAGGAATGACTTCCATCTCAGAAATTCTACTAGCTGCACCTGTATTCTACAGGAGAAAGAAAAGCTGATGTATTGTATATATGTAAGATGATTTCTTCAATTTCCACTTTATTTGGTTCTCTTCTCTGTTCATTTATTGTAATCTTAAAAACATGTTCGGTTCTGTTAAGACTGAAGCAACACAGTTATTGGGAGTGAGCAGTTGCCATCCACCAATTGGATTCGGTTGGTAAAGTCCCAAAAATGCATTCCTGACAGATGTGAAAATGAAAAACAAAAGAAAAGGAGACAATAATAAGAGCACAATTTCCTTAAACAAGGACGAGCATCACCAGGCTGCTTGCATTTTTCAGCCTTTTGAGGAAGAAATTGCTTAAAAGTAAAGAAGTTTCATCCAGTCAATTTGCAAGTAGAGGGTAGACCAGTTGCTGGGATTTTAAGGACGGAACAGATGGAGTCACTGCAAATGAAAGCAAAGGAGAATCAAACAGAATCAAGTGTATAAAATTTGGCCAAAATACCATTGTTTGTTGCAAATGCTCACTAAGAACGTAAAACAATAGAGTTATCCAAAACAAGACCTGCTACAACATGAACCTTTGATGATCGTTAATGTAATAAGAGATTGAGACGGCGATGGGTTTGAAAAAACTCGACCCGAAGCCGATCCGTATCACCCCTGAGTTCAGAGTGGCATTGGCGTGGCGGGTTGAGGTGCACTCATGAACCGGTTCCGTCCATAGGAGCTCAAAGCGTGAGCACCTTATCCTTAAGAGGAGGTAAATGGAAGTTCGAATTGGAGGAGAGAGTACAGTCATGGAGCGATGGAGTGTCGCAAATTCTTTTTACGGGCGGAAACCGATATTGCTCCTCGCTCCTTCGACCCCGCGGTTTGTCAAAAGAAAACCTGCTGGTACGCTCTCGTGCTTTCATTCTCTCCTTGTTTCTGGTTGTTTTATTATAATAATAATAATTATTGTTTCCTATGTCAACTGTGCGACGTGAACTCTAAATACGACGAGTCGCAGCTGCTGAGGTTCAGCATCTATTTTTTTATTCCCATGCTTCCAGTAGTTCATTTTTTCGATTCTCTTCGAGCTCTTTTCTTTGTAAAATGTTGTTAGCCTACTTGAACCGCAATTCGGTGCTTAGTTAATTTTGGTTACGGGTTTCAAGCTCTGTTCAAAACTCCCTATTGACAAAGATATCTATTTTTCCTTATTTTTGTTTATTATGATTTTTTTGCATTCGTGTTGTGCCCAGAATTAAGTTTTCTGACTTAAGATATCTCTTCTTTGGTTACAGGTTCCAGGTTTTATCCATCTCTTCAAATAAACACATTGTTTCATGATTCTTACAGTCTAAAGGAACCACTAAAGGGGATATTTGCCATAAAAAACTCAGCAGGTTTACTCTGTTATGCTTACTTTTTGAATTTGGTCGTGTGGTTTATCTTGAACAAAATACTGAGATCTTAATATCTGTTCCAGTGTCTGTGCCGCTGGAGCCTGTGAATACAAAACAACCTCAAGGTGAAGCTGAGGATCATTCAGTAACCGGAGATGCCATCCGCCGGCGCTTCCTTGAATTTTATGCTGCTCGTGGTCACAAGGTTCTTCCTAGTGCGTCACTTGTCCCAGATGATCCGACAGTTCTACTGACAATTGCAGGAATGCTTCAATTCAAACCTATATTTCTTGGAAAGGTGTGTTGACTTGGCATGAGCGCTTCTCTGGCAGTTCATTGTCTTTGCTCTATCTAAGAAGAGTACAATAGTGGACATTTTGGTTTTACCTGTCCTAGGTACTCCGTTTGCTAGGATGCTGCTTACTGGGAATCAGCCAATAGGTTCTTGTTTGACATTGCCTTTGTGACTGTTTGATCCTTAAAACTCCTAGATTGAAACGACATTACCTTGAAAATTTCTATTTTTTTTAACTTTTATTCCTCCCATTTTTTAGCACAGCTGTCAAAGGAAAAATTGATTCATAAGCAGCTCTGTTATCCTTGTGTACACACTTCCTCATACTTGGAGCCATATTTGAGTAACACTCTCATCACCTTGTTTCAATCCTGCAAACAACCTGGAAGAGGTAAAACTATTAACTCAGCAGAAAAATAGCTTTAATGATGCAATATGTAAAACCACATTTCTAGGATGATAAGAGAAGTAAGGGGAAAGATGGAACTGTACAACCAACACTTTTAACTAGACCTGTGGGACTTGCAAAATAGTAAAAAGGTGGAAAAAAATAATATTCAACTTAAAGGAGACAATATCTACATGAGCCTCTTGGCTGATGCAAAGTCATCAATAGTTGAATCTATGCTGAATGTCTCAATAATCTCTCTTTTTTTAGTTTTAAATTAGGTTAAGAGGTAAGGAAGAATCTAAGTTCTAGCCACCAAGCAAACACTATTCTATGGGATCCACTCTGATACACGGTTATGTTCTTCAGTTACTTTATTTTTGCATTAACATATTTTAAGGGGGAACACGTTATAGAGTAAGGCCTATTTTACAATTCCTTTTTAAGTATGAGCCTACTTGTAGTTACTTTATTTAAAGAGTTAATTGAAATTGGTAGAGCTGTCAACGACACTGGTTAAACAAACTTTTGCCCCAATTTCTCTACATGCAAAGTAAGGAGAGAGCATACATCTAGAAAGTGCACAATCGCCTTTCCATTTTCTCAGTATTCGCCCTATTTTCTCAGTTCTCAGATTCTAGATCTATCACACTCTTTCATAAAATTTTCATCAAACTAGTCAGTTAACTATCCAAGACAATTCTAGTTGTCTGCGCCCTAGATCAATAAAAGATGAAAACAATCATAGAGTTCTGAAAGTAGAGAATTTCTACTCAATTTCAGTAAGAAGAAGAACATAACGAAATTAGAGTTCGTACTCGTCCAAAATCAGATAAGTGTGACAAAAAATAAAGAATCCAAGACTGCTATAAAATCTTATTTAGCTAAAATAATTAGCTATGAGTGACTTGACCTTTGGCTCAGTGGTCACATGGGGGGTTTCTAGTGTGAGGTCTCAGGTTCATGACCCACCTGGGTAAGGGCTTGTATGTGTGAGTATATTTCAAAATAGACTGCTTGTTTATTCTTCACCAATGAGAGCTAATACCTGACTTTTATCAGGAAATCAGTCAATGCATACTTTGCCCCTTCTTCTTGCCTAAAGATCCTGTTTTGTCATCTTCAACTCTTTTCTTACTGCCTTTATTCCAGAATCCTGTTTTTGAGCCCCTCTTTCTATTTCAGTTATGATGCTTTCTGATAGGAAAGCTTGATTACATGTATATATGGGGGGGTGGGGGGGATGGGTGTGTTCACCCACAAATGAAACTTGGATGGATGATGAGAGAAACTCTTTTTATTGTTAGATACTTGATCTGTTCAAGACTATGAAGTAACTGAAAATTGTTGACTCCGAATCCTGAAGGAGTGATGGTTGCTAGTATTTATTCCATAACTGTATCAAATAATTTGATCTAGAATACTGCTCTACCATTTTATATTTCTACTCTTGTACGAATTCCTCATCTTTTGTGATATGTTTGAGTTTTCCTGTATGTTTATGACATTAGTTATAGAGATTATTTTTTTTAATTCAATTGTTGTTGCCAACTTCCTTGCATCCCATTTAATTCCCAATCATTTGCTTTGTACTTAGATGGACAAAGATCATTACAGAATCATATTACATATTTTTCGTGTAGGCACCTAGAACTTTAGCGTGTGCAACAACTGCTCAGAGGTGCATACGAACAAATGATGTGGAAAATGTTGGTAAAACAGCTCGACATCAAACTTTTTTTGAGATGCTTGGGAACTTCAGCTTTGGAGACTACTTCAAGAAGGAAGCAATTACTTGGGCATGGGAACTTACAACTAAGGAGTATGCACAAATTTTATTACCCATGGGCCATGAAATCTAGATTGGTAATTTTGTGCTATTTGTGTAGAAATCTGATGATGTATGAAAATATTGGATTTTGTCTTTCTTTTGGAGAAAATTAATTGGTGATTCCAAAAGCGTAATTGGTGGTCTAGAAGGAAAGAGCCTCCCTGGCGTCAATGGTCTTGCTTTTTTGAAATTCTTGAGCTAGCAAATTCTATTGTTTGTACTTGGAGTCATGTTTCTGGAGCAGCCAATAGTTTGGTTGATTTCCCTTGCTAAAGAGGGGTTCTCCCTCCAATCCCTCGTTGTTAGGGACACCCCTGTTTTGTAGCTCTTGTCTTTTGGCTTAATGAAAATTCACTATTCTAAAAAAACAGAAAATAAGAAAATTACATTATCTCACATAAGAAACATATGAAGAATTACTTTGATTAGCCATGATAGTAAAAGGACCAAGCCCGTGCTTCAACAACTAAAGCTCCTCTTTTTAGCAAAATAACTAAAGCTCTTATTAGTTGGAGTTCAACAATTTTTATAATAAGTTGGGATTATTTGAGATATATGCCCCAGCTTGAGGGGGAGGGTCGAGAGTTATGAAATAGGGATATTTTAGTCTTCAGCATCTTCTTCATTTAATTTACTTAAAAGTGAGGGTAATTTTGTCTTTTAACTGAGATTTCTGGGCTTCTGGAATATGAGTAAGTATGTAGTTGTTGTATTAATGCTGTAATAGGTGAATGAAAGAGATTAGGGGTCGAATTGACCCTGTAACTTCTTTGACTTGAAACTGATTTCTCTCTCCCTCTTATCCTCTCTCAACTTCTCTTCTTATTTTTGTTGCTTAATTACTGTTTACAATGAGTTATTTGTTTTAAACAATGTTGCCTTGCATGTGATGACCATGGGGTCTGCTCCCCTACATATGATAGGTTCAACTTGCCCCCTGAGAGATTGTGGATCAGTGTCTTTGAAGATGATGATGAAGCAGCTTCCATTTGGCATGAAGTATGCATTACTCAACCTGATGATTGATTATTTCTTAGTATCACATTCTGTTAGAAAAATTAACTGTAAAAATCATAAACTTATCTTCAAATTGCATTTACTCATCCACAGGATAGTTAAGCATAACCTCTCTTGTTCTGTATTTACAGTGCTTCCCCAGTACTAACTGCAGATAGCTCTGATAGCTCTTGGATACAAAAATATGACATGAAAAGTATAAATTCAACAAGAATAAGAAAGAAATAGTTGACTTGAACAGATTTACACACCTTTTCCGTTGTAATAGCTAATGACTCTCTTTGACACCCAAGCCATTTATGATACATTTGGAAGGTTCTTTGGTATGTTTATTGACTGGTAGTTCTTTCATCAGATGGGTGTTCCTATGGAGCGCATAAAGAAGATGGGTGAAGAAGATAACTTTTGGACAAGTGGGATCACTGGTCCCTGTGGGCCATGCTCTGAGATTTATTATGATTTCCATCCTGAGAGGGGTTACACTAATGTTGTGAGTGGTCTCTTTAATCTATGTATCAGACTTATCTTTATCTTGCTGTTTGTTTATAATATATGTTAGTTTAATTCTACTCAATAATCACTTTTACTGAATTTAGATTAGAAATGTACTTGCAGGATCTGGGAGATGATACTAGGTTTATAGAGTTCTATAATTTAGTCTTTATGCAATATAACAAACTGGAAGATGGATCCCTTGAACCCTTACATATGAAAAACATAGATACGGGTCTGGGTCTTGAGCGCCTGGCTCGCATTCTTCAGAAGGTAACATTCACTGTTATCAATGTGGCATTTTGGCACATTTATCAGGCTGGTTCTGAATATCCAATTTTGCTTTATAATCTTTGACTTCTGTCAGAATTTTTGTAGTGCAGGTTTCAAATAACTATGAGACTGATTTGATTTATCCAATTATAGAGAAGGCATCAAAACTGGCAGGAATCTCTTATGCTAAATCCGATGAACGAACAAAAACAAATCTTAAGGTTTATACATACTGAATTTATTTATCTTTCTTCATCAGTTTACTTCATTTACTATTTATTTGTCTTTCTCATCAGTTTACTTTATTTACTATTTATTTGTCTTTCTTCATCGGTTTACTTTATTTACTATTTATTTGTCTTTCTTCATCAGTTTACTTCATTTATTATTTTTTTGACTTTCTTCGTCAGTTTACTTCAGTAATTTTTTCTTGTGTTTTATTATGTTTCTTCTATACAGATTATTGGAGACCACATGCGTGCAGTTGTTTATCTCATATCTGATGGAGTCATACCTTCAAATATTGGAAGAGGATATGTAGTTCGTCGGCTCATTCGAAGAGTTGTTCGTACTGGGAGATTACTTGGCATGAATGGAAAAGCTGAAGGAGCTTTTCTACCTGAACTTGCGGAAGAGGTTGTCAGTCTAAGCACTCAGATACAACCTGATGTGAAATCTCAGAGTGCAAGGATTCTGGAGGAGCTCAAAAGAGAAGAATATCGTTTTGTGCAGACTCTAGAGAGAGGAGAAAAGCTTCTTGATCAGTTGCTAACCCATGCGATACAATCATCATCATCTGATACTAACCGTTACCTATCTGGGAAAGATGCTTTTATTTTGTATGACACCTATGGATTCCCTGTAGAGCTAACAAAAGAGATAGCTGAAGAGCAAGGGGTGAATGTTGATATGATAGAGTTTGACCTTGAGATGGAGAACCAAAGGCGTCAATCTCAGGCTGCTCACAATGTTGTTAAACTCTCAGCAGGAAACAGCCAATCAGAGGAGCTTATCCAAAGCACCTCTGAGACTGAGTTCGTAGGCTATGAGACCCTTTCTGCCAGGACAGTTGTGAAGGGCCTTCTAGTAAAGGGGGATCCTGTAGAACAGGCTGCCAAAGGGAGTGATGTGGAGATTTTGCTCAGTAGAACACCATTTTATGCTGAATCAGGTGGCCAAGTAGGAGATCATGGCTTCCTTTATGGATTTGGATTAGAAGAAAGTGAAGGAAATGTTAAGATTGAGATAAAAGATGTTCAAAAATCTAATGGAAATATCTTCATTCACAAGGGTGTAGTTAAGGAAGGGAACATAGAGGTTGGCACAGAAGTTGATGCAGCCGTGGATGTTAATTTAAGACAGCGGACTAAGGTACACTTCCCTCATTACAGATTCACATTGTTTAGGACTTCATCTTTTTTGTTAATGAATTTCAAACATTCAACGTTCCGTACATGAGATTGCAGGCTTCTGTTATGGATTTATTTGATCCTTCTGAAGTCACAAATACCTCAGCTTTTGCTGAACAAATTGAGTGATGTGTTCAAAGAGTCAACATAACATGCTGATTGTAGAGTAAGAACATGTCATCGCTACTCCAGGAGAGTTGTGTTACTCTATTACTTTATTTTAGGACTTTATGTAGTAGCACAAGGATGCCTTCAGCATGACCAATGTTAGAAGTTGGATAGCATCAGTTCTTTACTTAAACCCCACTTACTCTGATTGCGTTAAGAACTATTGTATCCTTGTAACAACTTTTATTGAGGTTATATTCTAACTACGAGGGTAGGAAGTCAAGTACGACAACTCGACTGATTATTTTCCCTTTTTCAGCCACTTGGTCTCTCTCTTCTTCTCCGTTCTTCTTTTTCTTTCTTCTCTCTTCTCCATTCGAATTTCTGAGTGTTCGTCTCCTCTCCTTCTCTGTCAAATCTTGTTCTAGCTGATTCTCTTCTTTTTTCACTCAAATGATTAAACCTGGATCAAAGCTAAGTTACATCATGAAAATGGAGTATATGTTCCAGTTTTCATATTAAATGATTCATTTTAATTTATATTTTCTATACCTATGCTCACAAAACATGGATTCTGCAGGTTCACCATACCGCTACTCATTTGCTACAAGCCGCCCTAAAAACTGTTCTTGGTCCAGAAACATCTCAAGCTGGTTCCTTAGTATCTTTTGATCGCCTTCGTTTTGACTTCAATTATCATCGCCCACTTCAAGAGAAGGAGCTGTGCGAAATTGAAAGACTAATCAATAAATGGATAAGTGATTCAGCAGACCTACAGACAAAATTGATGTCTCTTGTCGATGCTAAAAGAGCTGGTGCTATTGCCATGTTTGGTGAAAAATATGGAGAAGAGGTTAGTGATTTTACACAAATTTGAGAATTTGTTGTTTCCCTGTATCATTTCTAATCCTACAAGGAAATTTGCAGAAAGTCTACCAGTTTATGGTACTGATGTTACAGATATACATATCAGGATCTTACATCCTTTGTGTTATAGGTACGTGTAATAGAGGTCCCCGGTGTATCAATGGAACTTTGTGGTGGAACCCATGTCAATAATACATCTGAAATACGTGGTTTCAAAATAATCTCTGAGCAAGGGATTGCATCTGGAGTTAGACGTATTGAAGCAGTTGCTGGTGAAGCTTTCATTGAATACATCACTGTCCGAGATAATTATATGAAGCATCTGTGTTCCACACTGAAAGTATGTTTTCCATACTTTCATTACTTTTGTCTTCTTTACTTTGTCTTTTCAAGAGTGGATATTAATACTATTGTTGTTCAGAGAATACTGAAAATTTCATCGAGAAGGAAGAAAAGGATTAAAAATTACAAAAAAATGCCACTCATGCATACAGAGTGGTGGCACCAAGCCAAACCATCTCGCAAACCGTTCGAGCTCGGCTTGAAAAAAGCTCGGCTTAGTTCAGTTTTTACTTGAGCTCGGTTCAAACTCAAACTTGAAATAAGGCTCATTAGTATAACAAGCCAAACTCGAGATTTTCCAAGCTTGGCTTGTGAGCTCATGAGCCGACTCGTTAGCATAGTTTTTTTTTATGAAAATACCCTTTACTCTGATTGCTTTCGTCAATTCCCTCTTTAGTTGGTTGATAGTTGCTCTTATTTACCTCAAACCTCAAAGACGATCAATCGTTCAACCCTTTTGGGTCTCTTGACATCTAATGTTGTTGTTTGCCAATGGAACAAACACTATTGATGGAGGTGTTTATTCTTACTTTTAGGTCTATTAAGCTGGTTATTATACATTAGTATGTTCCATTGCAAAGTCTTAGACTCCTCTCTGATAGCTTTCAGTTCAATGGTACTAATTTCATCAAAATATTTTCTTTATTTATTTTTGTAGTTTTAAATGTAGGTTGGAGCTCGAACCTAGCTCGAGCTCAAACTTTGTTAAAAATTTTGGGCTCGAGCTCGATTCCAATTTTAGGCTCGAGGCTGCGCTAGAGTTCGAACTATTCAGATCAAGCCAAGCTCGAAGATATGCAGGTTCGAACTTGGCTCGGCTCGATGCCATCCCTACCTACAGCTCATGCAGCAAGAAGCTGACAAAAACCTCTCTTTCGGAATCTAAAAACAAAAAGAAAACCAAATTTACAATACTATTGTTAATTATTTTAGTTCAGAGGTATTTTAGTCTTTTTACTTATGGGTAGATTGGTCCTCACGCTCTCTTCTCTCCATAGGTTGATTGTATTTTTGTTTTTAATTTCAGAATTATGTGTTTGATACTTAGAAATTCAGGTTATTCATTTTATTAGAGTATAAATGTCAACTTGTACAAGTATTACTATTAGTTAATATAAAAAGAGCACAGAGGTCGAACTGGACCTCTGTTTGCTGCTCTCCCATTGTGCGGCAGCTCTATTCTCTGCCTGATTCTCTCTTGTTCAAGGTAAAAGCTGAAGATGTGACTGCCCGAGTTGAAAGCTTGTTGGAGGAACTAAGAAGGGTGAAGAATGAAGTTTCTGCAGCTCGTGCTAAAGCAGCTATTTATAAAGCATCAGCAGTTACTGAAAAGGCCTTAACAATTGGAAGTTCTAAAATCAAGTAAAGGAACTCTGCCAGCTTTCATTTAATTTTTGTATCTTGAATCTTTTCTTAAATTTTTGTCTCAAAAAATTATTGTGAACTGTCAGGATTCTTGTTGAAAATATGGATGACATGGATGCTGATTCACTCAAGAGTGCTGCTGAATACCTTCTGGACTCGTTGCAAGATCCGGCAGCAGTGATCTTGGGTTCATGTCCTGGTGAAGGAAAGGTGAGCTTGGTTGCTGCATTTAGCCCAGGAATTGTTGATATGGGGATCCAAGCTGGGAAATTTATTGGGAACGTAGCTAGAATGTGTGGTGGAGGAGGGGGAGGTAGGCCTAATTTAGCCCAAGCAGGAGGAAGAAAACCAGAGGACCTGCCCAATGCATTGAAAGAAGCTCAAACTCAATTGGTTGCCATTATATCAGGGAAAACCAACTGAAATGCGTTCAAGCGAAACGTTTCTTTAAGGATTCCGCTCCCCGGTTCGAACCAACCTGAGCTAGGGTAATTCTGACTCCGGGAGACTTCAAAGACCGAGGTTGGTGCATTGTACAACAAACCAAGATGGTAAATCTGGAGTCAATTTGTTGAAGTCATGTTGTGTATGATACCTGTATTTTTCTTTTGGTGTAAATGCTGTCTACAATGTATTCTAATTATTTCTTGGTTACTTTAATAAAAACAGGCTCCACATTCTAGCAATTTTAATTTTACCCGAACAAGCAATGATAACTCGGAATAATAATGGTCCATGTTTCAGTCAATTTTTAAGGCTTATCAAAGTAATAATGCCTTTGTCGGTTTTAGCTGGAAAAAATGAGATGGTCAATACACCGTCTAGCATAATTATATGATCAATACACACTAGAAGAGAAGTTACACAATTGGCACCAAAATGAAGAAAGTGATCAGCTCTTCCATAGGTAAAACCCAAGTATATGGAATGTAAATCCAAAGTTTCGGCCACCCTGGGTTATTGAAAGAGTTTCGTTGTAGTTCATACTGAGAGTAGGTCTAGTGGAGTTGAACCATGCCCAGACTTCAACTTCACTCTCAGCAAAAAGCTGTCAATACCATTTCTGAACTTCTTCACAAGAATCTTGCACTGATAATATGACTGTTGGTGATAAGTTATGATTAATCATTTTCCAGAGGCAGATCGCTTCCAACCTTTTGGCATAAAATACTATTTGACTCCATTTCACATCCCAAAAAGAAAGCAATTGGAATAGCAAGGGAGGTACAGAACAGAATCTTCCACCGCCAGTGGCTGCCTGAATGGATTCAATTGAATCTGCACGATGATGCAGGTCATACACGTAATAGTTAGCATCAAGTGATTCCCATGAATCTACAAACAGTGGGAAGTTGGGATAAACAACATACAGGGTATCTAAGAGGATGGCCAGTAATATTGCCGATGCAATGGGCAGCTAGTTGTGCAGCTTCTTCACAATAGTCAGAAAATATTGCTGGCACATTCATCAGCCTTATTAATTCCTGAAAAAGGAGTGAATAAGTAATTCTAGACAAAATAACACCACCAAAATAAAAGCAATGCACCAATTCAAATGAAGAAACCTTCCATGGTAGGACATTTGAAGTGTTTAAGCCTCTACAAGGTGGGAGTTTTTAAGAAACTTCTTACAGAAATATTGGCTTTGATTACATCAATTTAAATTTAGCTCATCAAGCTATAAAGGTCTCTAGTTCACATTTGAAGTATTTAGCTTGCTCTTCTTTTATGATTGAACAAGTTGGATGTTTTGTCGTTGGTGTAAAGCAAGAGCAAGCTTTCAAGACTCTCTGACTAGATGATCTTTTTCCTTTCTTGTGTATGTTAATATGTCATTAAAAGAGCAAAGTGAAATGTTTCAAACAAACTCAATATTAACTTCATATACAAGCATAATCCTGGGAATTTTTTTTCAGCTGACACAAAACAACGTTAAGTTTTTGGGGCTAGAAAACATACAATAGTTGGTAACCAGCTAGTATAAGCAGCTATACCAGCATTTGGAGCAACAATAAGGTGAGGAAAGGAGTCCTGCCCAAAACACGGTAGTTAGTAAGACACAATAATTAATAATATAACAATGTTTAGCAGATTAATCAGGAAGAGAGATTCGAGTGGGAGGAGGTGAGAATCTTTACTATATCTTTATGTCTGTCATGATAAAGTCCCTTCCAAAGTTGCATAGTCACTTTAGAAGTACCATTACTTGGAGATTTACAGCTACAACCAGCCTCAGAACAATGAGTATATCCACAGATGTCAATTTTCTCACCATCCCTACCACCAAATGCAGTTAAAAATGAGCTCAAAACACAAATACAGAAATACCATATAAGATTTAATTCAGTAGACCAGCAGAAAAAAAAGAAGAGAACTCTCACATTTTTGAGTTATCAGGGCCTTTTTTTTAATATTAGTAATTCATTAAAGAAAGGGCTCAAACCCTGAGGGAAGAGAGCTTTAGCTAATTCATTAGCAACAGATCTAACAACATGAACGCAGCCAATGACTAAATCTTTACAAAAATGAAAATCTCCTAAAAATTTTGGAAGACGCCAGGATGTAGGACATCTTTTAACTACATGAGAGACAGAACTAAAATGCTACATAAAATTAAAAAAAGGCAACATGTTATTCACAACCCTCAATAGTCAAATATCAGGCCTGACTGCTGGTTGTGACTGGATTACTTGGAAACTCACAAACAAGCATATATCCAAGTACAACCTGTATGGAGGAACAGCTGGTCCAACAAAATCTATATGCACCAGACAACCAAGAAGCGCTTGCAACTCCCCAAAGATTCCTAGTTGGAGAAGCTCTTTATCAGGCCCTTCAACATTGGGTTCATAAGCAAAATCAAGAGATCAGTAAAACAAAAGGATGAAAAATGTCCTATACTAATAAGATGAGAACCAAAGCTTCAACGACAAGCTACAATAGTACTTGGTATGCAATGTGGAAAATAGCATCAATATGTACATATAGAAAGATCTAGATATAAGCTACAATAGTACTTGTATGCAATGTGGAGATTAGCAATAGAGTGAAGAGAGGAAAGCTAAAAATAGAGGACCAGAAAGTAATAGATGCAGGCCAAAAATAACATGTGATTGAAGGGCTATACAGAGAACAAAAAACAATGGAACGAAGAAGAACATATTGGACAAGATTATGTAACTATTAGAATGCATAAGGATAGTTTGGTAATTTTACTTGTTAGGGGTACCTGTCTCTCTAGTGGTAACAGCTGTTGATTTATTGGCTGTAATAGGGAGGGGCGATTTAGTCTTTCCCTGTGTAATTGATTTACTTGATGTATAAATAGAGAGGTGAACTTTTGACCCCTCAACAGATCTACAGTAACCTCATCCAACTTCTCTTAAGTTTCTGTTTCTCCTTGTTGTTTTACTTAGTTATACAGCAACCAATTGTAACATACTCCTGACATGAGTTGGATGAAGATGATGATGGTGGTGGTCATGATGACTGCCAACAATATCTACACTTGCGTGTGTGTGTGTGTGTGTGTGCAAGGACAAAAGGTACTTGAATAGATGTATAAAAAGAAACGCCTATTTGCATGAAAGGGGAGAATAAAGATACTAGAGTATAAATATTACCCAAATATAGTATGTGAAATCTGCAATGAACTTCAGAAATTGGCAGCACAATGCTTGCAAGTTGAACAGATTCATAAATGGTAAGTGGCTGCAATATAATAATATTGTTATTGTTACACTAAAGAAAATGTTCTATTTGATGAGAGTATAGTTTATAATACCCTAAGGCACATAAGCACATGCATGGTCATATAGTTTAAGAGAGGAACTAGAAGAGTGACATCAGGGGCAGTTTTGTAATTAAAAAACTGCAGTTACTTTTTCTTTTCGAACAAGCGTATTTCATTAAATCCAAAAGGCAAACAGGAACATCAAGGAGGGGGTCCCTTTACAATGGTTTCAGTGATATATATATCGACATATGGCCATGATATGATTCTTCTTAGTTGATATGTGAATGCAATAAATTTGTCTCTACCACCATTGCTCTGCAATCATCTCTTCTCTCCTGCAGGTTCCTTCTTCTTCCTTAGGTCACAATAATCCATCCCTCACCATTGGTGAGTCTCATATGGTTGTCCTTCATCACTGTACCACCTTCCTCGCATCCATCTCAACACTTGATCACCCATTGCTCATGTCTACTCTTTTGCATCTCCATTCCTCTTTTTTTTTTTTTTTTTCAGAGATCAATGAGAAGCTCATTGAATAATGATAGCTCAACATCGAAAAATCAGATGAAAGAAAAATACATAATCAAATCCCTAAGGGTGCATCCAAGAGACCAAACTGAGCAAGCTCAACCAGTGACCAGAGGGTAAGAATGATTTTCCATCGGATGAGAAAGAGAAACAGCCAGCTGTGCTAAGCTATCAGCCATTGGCGCTCCTTAAAGTATGTTCCCACTGTAAAGATAAACCATGACATAAATCCATGTTTTCATCCTGAAAATGCCAAAATCACCAATGAGTCCTGAAGTCTCAGGAAAACCATTGAATAACCACAGCAGAATCACCCTCAACAACAAGAGACCTATCAAAATGTTACCTGTATACCTTCAGACCATAGAGCAAAACTCGAAGCTTAGCCTCCTAAGAATCACATTCCCCAAAAGGAGCAGAATATACCCTCACAACCTCTCCCAGATAGTCAAGGAAGATTCCCCCACCCCCTGCAGGGCCAGAGTTCCCTTCTGAATTGCCATCAAAATTCAATTTTAACCACCCTTCATGAAGTGGCTTCCCTGAGATAACACGACTACCTCTGGAGTCAGCTGAAGCAGCCACTTCGTGCCAGTGTGACCTCAAAATGGTGCAAGAAAATTGCTGCAAAGACAGCTATTTACTAACCCAAAATTGAGTGTAGTGATTCATGTGCTCAATAGTATCCCCCCCACCCACCCACCCACAATATGGGCTTATTTTCAAAATTTCCAATATTTCTTTCTTCCTAAATGGCTCAAATAACTACATAAAAGCAGTCAACCAGAGCACTTTCCCAGACATAAAGACCTTGCAAAAACTTTGTAACAAGAAGTCCGGAAACGATGAAGGAACACAAAAAAGATAGTCAAATTTCCAAAGCATAGCAGCCAAAACATCATATGCAAAAGGGCAATCAAGAAAGTATAAACAACAGACGTGTCCTGCAAGAGACAAAATTTGCATCTACTATCTTGAAGTACTTGACCCCAACGGATTAATTGATCTGTAGTTAAAAAATTTTCTTTTGAAACACACTACATAAAATGCTTAACTTTTAGGGGGCCCAAGGCACCGCCAAACCAGAGGCGAAAAAGGATGACTAAAAACACTAGAAGATTAGAAAAGATCATAAGAGGAAACAGTGTAATAATCGGAGGAACTACACTTCCAACAACCGCATCTTCACACCCCCATTGTAAATAACAAGACTCTAACCATGATAACAACCTTATGATTCAGTTTTAGAATAGTATCTCTCACATATCTTTTTATGTAATCTTTCCGCTGCCTCCCCCCCTCTGTGGGAGACTAGCAGTGGCCTTTCTTTCTTCAATAAAATCAATCTTTCTGAGAGAGGGCCTGCAAGGGCGAGTCACGGCTTTGAAAGAATAATCTCTTGGCTGTGTTCCTTAAAAGAATTCCAACAATTCGAAGGACTTTATATTCGGCAATATTGGGAGGATATTGCTCATCTCTCCATCCCTAGAAGAACTCCCTCCAGCAGTGGAACCCTCCACCTAAAGATTGACACAAATTCAATTTTGATGAGAGCTTGTTCGGTAACCTTGGGCCCGCTGGCTATGGGGGTGCTTTTCAAATCTCCCAATGGTGCCAACCTCCTCTCCTTCCTTGGACCTTTAGGCGTGACTGACTCTTCCTTTATTGGATTCTCTGCCCTTCTTCATGGTTTGCAAATCTTTAAGGACATACTCCATGGGCAACTCATTGTTGAGGAAGACTTGAAAATCATTATCAGCTGGTTCAGGGGTGAAAAGGCATGTAGGCTGCACCATCTTTTTTATGAGATCATGGATGTTGCTGAAAATATTGTTGTTTGTTGGAATCATGTTTTAAGATCGATTAATTCCTTAGTGAATTCTTTAGCTAAGGAGGGGTCTCTCGCCAATATCTCATTGTAAGGGATCCCCCCTCTGCCCCTCTTGTAGCAATTTAGCATGAGTTTTGTAATAACATTGTGCCCTTTTTCAATAAAATAAAATCAATCTTGCCATTCAAAAAAAAAAAAAAAAACCACCTAGACACTTCAGCTAACTCATGCTGCAGTAAATTTCATTGAAAATGCCAATCCCAAGCCCCATTACAATAATTATCCTTGTTGAAATATATGTAAAAGGTATTAGGGTTATTTCAGTTAGCCTTAAGATATATCCAGACAGACGTGGACCACCTAAGATAATTCTACCCATTTGAATTTTCAGTAAAGATAACAACAGTGTTCCTTACCTTCTAAATTGCCAGACTCCTTGGCAGAGGGAATAATTTCCCCTAAATCATCCATAGTCTACCACAAAAAAAATAGCAATCCACACAACAATGAAGCTGGAATGCACTAACACCCACGCGGCACCAAAAACACAGCAAACCTCAGTATACTGCCTACATAGATGAAGCGGGGCTCACAATGCAGAATTACGGAGCCAAAAATTGCAAACCAAAGCACTACTATTAACAAATGTAATTTAACATAAACCAGCAAGAATCACCAAGTATGTCGAGGATGCCAGCACAAGTTGATGATGTGGGCAACAGGCATAAGTCCAGAGACTTGTGCAGGTCTAGATTTGGGGAAAACCCACAGAGTTTCCAAAGAATAAGCCTCTAAAGGCACAAAAACTTCATAAAGCTGCTCAAATGGCAGCACAAGACATCAACCTTAGAGTTATGGAACAAATGAAAAAGGAAAAATTTAACCTTGAAATTCAATCAACAAAGAATTCAGAAATTTCGTTTCCTGGAGAGAAGAGATGAGAGAAGTGTGCAGCTATTCCCAGCACGTGTTAAGATTTGAAAATGACCCCTCTTTCTATTATATAATCACTTAGGTGATAAGTCAGTAAAGTTATAATAATGCCCCTCAGCCCTTAAGCTATCATAACTCCCTAAATGCACATCAAAATAAAATGAAAATTGAAGCACATAACACCAACACGAATACAAATTTACTGTAACCTGTGAGGGACATAAGGCATGATTGACATGATCAAAATACTCTTAACATATATTTCAACAATCCTGAAACAAGACTCGTTGATCAGCAACCAAACGAGATAAACAAGGAAAGAATGCTGCTAGGGGAACTTTGTCTGGCCATATCTTGGACCAGAATTTAACATTGTTTCCTCAACGAACATGGTATAGAATGCCCTGCTGGAAGAAAGATCTCAGTTTTAAGGATAAGTGGCCCTCTAGCTACTAGGGCTCCCTTTGTTTGTGGGGAGGTCATTGGGGATCTATGAAACCCTGTGATTGAAAAACTTCAAAGAAGGCTTTCCACAGGGAAAGCAAAGTATTTAACCTTGGCTGGTGAAACAACATTGTTAAAGCCACCCTTGCTGGGATCCTGAACGACTATCTTTCTTTTCTGCCTTTGCCCACTCAATGTTGTTAGCAGAAATGAGGGGTACGTTGTTTCCTCTTGTGGGGAGCCTTAGATCAAATTCATTACAACCTGGTCAATTGGTCTAAAGTGTGCCTTCCAAAAAAATCTGGGTGGTATGGGTATCAAGTCTATGCCTTAATGAATCTATATCTCTTGGTGAAAAGGTTGTAGTGTTATACAGCTGAGCGCACTTCTCTATGGAGGAAGCTCCTTGTCATAAAAATGCAATTACCCAGAGGACTCCTGCTGAAACAGTCCCCCAACACTCTTCTTATTTGTGAAAATCCATCCTTCCTTCTAACCACAATTTTTTTACACTTAAATTCTAATAAATAAATATTCCTACCATTTTCAAAAAAATAAAAAAATTATAGTGTTAAATATACTGGAAGGGTAGTTTGGTTACTACACATTAGCCTGATTGAATCTAGAAGAGTGCCATTAGTTTCATGAAGTTTAGAAGTGCCTATTGGTCTAACTTTCATATCTTTTGGACTTGTATATATGGAGATATAAGGTGTACATATTAGAGGGGTAGTGGAACCTTTTCCTCTACAACTCACTTAAGCTAATAAAAGGGTTAGGGGACTCGTTCTTTTCCCCTAATCGAGAATCATGACTTCTCAAGTACTGGTCTGCTTCTCTCTTCCTCCTCTTTTCTCTCTCTCAACTTCTCACATATAGAAAGGTACACAAATGGTGCTTTAACAGAAATTAATGACCGAAGCCTCCACGGCCTGTCATTAGAGGAATTCCAACAGGAATCACTGGTCATTTCATTCTGTACCATAAGTTGTCATAACGAAATAAAAGATCGGTGTTGAACAGAACCTGTTTGAACATTGCCTATTCCAAGAAACAAGTTGATGGACAGGAACTTAAGATTATCAGTGTTGAAGTTAAAAGTATCACATGCAATATCAGCCACAGAACAAGGATAAGAACCACATCAGGAAAAAAAAATCAGTGAACATATAGTTCTAGAGGCTCAGATGCAAGGAACCTGCAAAGAATAACAAAATTCGTACCCAGTGAAGAAGTAAAGCAACAGGTGAATGTAGAGGGAGACACCTCCAGTTATAGTAATCATTCCAACTGGTTAAACACTTTGGAACTGGGCTCCTTGGCTCTGCATGTAGGACCGAACCGAGTTAAAATCTTCTTTCCCACTATTAATTAAAGACACGCCAGTTGTTTGTATCTAAAGACAACAAGGAGCATGAAAAATACCACTACACGGGCACATGATACTTGGTAGATCCCAATCATTGTACACCCTATGAATTAAAAAATTACAAATAGCCTTTTAGGAAAATTTCTCCATGGTAACAAAAAGAATAGATTCAAGCATATCAAATGTACGAAAAGATAAGATGACAGAACTCATATGTGCTTAAAAAATGTTTTACCATGCACATTTATTTTCATACAATTATGCTCTGAACATACCCCAATCCAATTCTGCCATAAACTTTGTCATGCAGTTGGAGCAAATGATAGTCAACACTAAAAGTTCATGACCCTAATCAGAGCTCTGAAATAATCTCTCACAAGAAATTTTTGGCACACAGTATACCATAATAAGAACCACCCATGAATACTTTAAATAACCCTTTCTTTTCTGAATAGTTGATAACTCTATTCGGGAACTCAACCCTTATGCCCTTAGAGGCATTTTTGCCCATACACCATTGTATCATAGTATAGCCACAGCTCGTACAGGCAAAGAGGCGAGAAGCAACCGTGAATGATCAGCTGAAGCAGCTGATGGTATGCAGCTGCATTCCAGCTTCCACAGTCCTATTTGATGAAGGCCTCTCCTCATCAAGAAGGAACACCGCGTTAGCACCTTTTCACGTACCTATTGAAAAAAAAGACAATAAATAAGATCAGCCATCAAATCAATCTGTCAGAGATGGAATAAACACACAGATAGGCACAAATCATAAATAATGAAAAGAACCACTACTGCAACAGTTAAGTACCACTGCAACCCATGAAGAAGTAAGAGTAATGGTACAAACAGTTCTTAGGAAATTGTGGTCAGCACCCAGAGAACAGCCTACAACTGCATCAATTGAAAAGCTACCAATGGAAATAATAGAAAAAGCTTAAAACGCAACCAGAAGTTACAAGAAGAGCAAAGCCCTGCAGCTGTTGCCATCTGCTACAAAACTCTCATGAAAGCAGGGCAACACAAGTCCTTAACAGCATGAGAACAGACCAACAGTTTAGATACCTGCTGTGTGGCTTCTATGGTAAATGTAAATGGAAAGTCATTCAGCACATCCACATGCTTCATTTGTTGTTCAAGTCTCTTGCACTCTTTTTTATGATCTTTCCAATGTGACATCTAGGAACACAGATAGGAGAACTCTCATTAGCATAAGTAATTTTTTACAGAGAAGAGACCAATTCCAACATATTACTATATATCAAAAGCTAGAACTGCCAAGCCATGCTGGTATTGAACGGCAATGAAAAACATATAGTTCTTTATAATGATAAACAATGAAAAACATATGTAACAACAGATGGAAGAAGATCATGTAAGACTTGCAACACAAAACGGGAGACCTACTTTAGTGCATTTTGGTGCATGTTGGGCCCTAGTCCTTTTGGCATTGTTTCCCATATTTCAATCTTTTTATGCTATGGTCAGTACTCATTATGGTTATAAAATAAAGATTTTTCATTCAGATAATGCAAAGGAATAATCCTCCTCTTCTTTAGAAATGCCATTTGGTTAACAATATAAGCAGTTGGTTAATCCAATAAAGGTTATCTAAACTTTCTTCTATCCTTGGTAAGCATGAAATTATTATGCTTCATACTAAATTCATTTTCTGAATCTGTCTCAATAGATACCATAAATTTTTCTCAAGTAGAAGTTAATTGAACAAAGTAACACATCTTACCATCTGTACTTCTGCAACCAATCAATTTACATATTTAGATAATTGTGGGTTGATCAGGAATCCAGCATAATACCATGTTGTCATATTGCGCTTTACCGCTACCTAACAATGCAAGGCTTCTCTCTCATTGTGCAATTCATTAGCTTGACTACAACAGAATCGAATGATGCTTAGGAAAGGAAAAAAGCCAATGTTCATACTTCTCTTACATAATCCTCAGAAGTGTTCTCGTATACGTGGTCAGGCTATCACGATCTGTTCTGTAAGGCCAGGTTATATCGTGAACCTTACTCCCTCAGAAGAGATTCTAAGTAACCACTTGTTATCAAGTCGTACTGGTTACAAGGAAAGGGAAACTACTGAATCGTTGTCGTCTCGTACCCGTTAGAGGATACGTTTGGAATATGTTAAGGGGTTGCAACAGGTAGCATAAAGAAGATTTCATTGGAAAAACGAACCAATTTAATCATTGACAAGAGAAAGAAATCAAATGAGTTACATAATTGAATTCGAGTATGTACAAAGAAAATGAAAAACAAATATTCACGAAAAACCTGATGAGAGAGAGAACAATAGGCTACTGCACCGCAGAGACCGCAACGCCTAGTGGCTGGTCCTATACAAGGTGTTCCGCATCCCATGCCGCCGCAGTCCATCCCTCTTTCTCCTTGGCGTATATGCAGCTATTTAAGAGGGCAAGAACCTGCATTAGCAAGGGAATTCTCAGCATCCCATGAGAAAAATCCAGTCATGCTAACCTTTTAAGTCGTCACTAACTCACGGCCGGGCAGCTCGATTCTCTTCACTCTGTTCCCCCCTTCTGTCCTCCGTCTCCCCTACCCAGCCACCAAACGAGCTTCTTTTTTTTGGAGTTTTCAAATTGGATATTGAGAACCCCGGGAATCGAGATCAACTGGAGAATCTAAAATCTTTTTTAACTCAGATTAAGGCTCTATCGGTCAATTAAATCAGCTCAACCGGACCGGTCCCTTATCTAAGTTACCCTGTATTCCTGCAACCTCCTCCTGCAGAAGGCGGGTGATTTCATTCCCTGTCATGTGTTTTTTTTTTCTTTTTTCAAACAATGATTAGCTATCATAGTACTCGTAGTCGAACCCACTTCTCTTCTTCCTCAAGGCTTCAATCACAGTCATAAAAGCCCAAACCTCGCTAGCCGATGAAAAATTTCTATCACTCATCCTAAATTTCGATTGATTGCTTGTCAACTGATGCAGTTGGATTTTTCTTCATTTGAGCAATCAATCTACTGAAAGTTGACGAATTAAAAAAAAAATGTTTTTGTACAAATCAACTATATGTTGAAGTATTAGATTGCAGCCTCAGTAGTAGCTGCATACCTTATTGATTTTTGATAATCGAAGTTAGGGTTTCTTGAGATAATCTCAATCTAACAAATTCAACTCAAAGTGAATTTTTATCTAATAATTTTTAAAAAAATGGTTGAATTTTTCATTAATGGTTCTAATGGCCACAAGAGACAAATTTGAAATTTAAATTGACGAATTTCCCCATTTCCTACTTATTTGTGGCATTATTTTCTCCAATCTCGTCAACCGATTTAGGAGGGAAAAAGCGAATCCGACTCCAACGCCCACCGCGCGCAATTCAAAATCCCGCCTCCGCTCTCATCTCTTCCCGACCCTCGCTGCCTGGGTTACGAACCTAAATTCGAAATTCCCAACCCGCCAAAGTAAAATCATCCTCAATAAAAATTCAACGTAACCCTCTCTGTCTCACCTCTTCTAGTTCTAACCCTCGTAATCCCTTTCCAGATCTTCGCGCCCACTCACCCCAGAAATGTCTTCTGCTTCTTACCCTGATCCTGCATCCAGGCATCGAACGTACAGCAGGAAGCAAAAGTCACTCGGGCTTTTGTGCTCCAAGTACCTTCGGATCCTTCTCAGTTTATCTTTCTTGGAACCATGTTAAAGTTTTTGTAGTTTCTTATGGGTTTCATCTGTTGCAGCTTCCTGAACCTTTACGATCGAGATGATGTTGAGTCAGTAGGGCTGGATGAAGCCGCAAATAAATTAGGTAGGGATGGATTGGGTTTGATCTCTACTTTCAGCGTGGTCGACTTTTTTTTTTTTTTATCTGCCTTTAGAAAATTATTTTGGGCTGCTTCAGGTGTTGAGAGGCGGCGGATCTATGACATTGTAAATGTATTGGAGAGTGTTGGTGTAAGATTTTCCATTTCTATGTACCGTTTCTTTTTTTAACTCACTTTTCCGCGCAGGGTTGTTAAGTTTTTGTTGGAATTAACTCAGGTTCTCGCAAGGAAGGCTAAGAATCGTTATTCGTGGAAGGGTTTTGTTGGGATCCCGAAAGCTTTACAAGAGCTTAAGGTGAAGAAGTTTTTTTTTTTTTTTTTCTTTCTTATACTATTTTTTTTATTACAAATTCTGCTTATATGGTGCGAAGGCGAGAACCAATTTTTTTTCTTCGATTTTGATCCAATTCTTCCGGCTGCAGGAGGAAGCGATAAGGGAAAATTTTTGCTTTACTTTAGGAAATTCTTGCAATTATACGAAGGTAGCTCCTTAATGGGACTCGATGCGTTATTTTCGTTTGCTGATTGCTCGGAGAAGTGCATTTCTAAAACTTATTGTTTGTTATCAGGTATGCGAGTCTGACGATGATGAGAAACCTTCGATTGAACGCATAAGGGAAAATGTACATGAGCAATGGAGCTCCAAAGATTCTTCACCTTCTGATATTTCTTCCAAGAAACAAATTGGTACGCCATTTGCTTCTTGATATCATTTTTTTTTTTTTTTTCATTGAAAAGTGAAGGAAATAAGTCTGTCAAAAGCCCTTGTTGTTCAGAGATCGGAAGGTTCCTCTGGGGACGCCGGGTCACTATTTGATGCTTCATCAGATAATTCACTATTTGTTTTACTATTATTGCGGTTTCAATCTTTGGTTGTGAACAGACAACAGGAGAGAGAAATCACTCGGCCTCCTTACACAGAATTTTGTCAAGCTATTCCTGTGCACCAATGTAAGCCATCTACTTCGCTTCCAAAGCTGTTAGAGGTTCAATTTTTAGAAGTTTGATCTTCCGAACTCACTGCTCTATCCTTTTAAAATTTTTAGGCAGATATGGTTTCTCTTGACGAAGCTGCAAGACTGTTGCTTGGAGACGCTTCTAACTCTGCACAGATGAGAAGTAATGAAATTTCTTTGCATAGAGTTCTCTGTTCTTTAAACTATTAATGACCCAAAACTTTAAGACTAACCGCTTCGTCATAAGATAACTCTGCAGCAAAAGTTCGGAGATTATACGATATTGCGAATGTACTGTCATCGTTGAATCTCATAGAGAAGGTATTTCCAAGCACGAATTACTTCTGGATACGGAAACAGTATAGTAAGGCTTCTGGGTATAATATTCTCAACATTTTAAATGATCTGCAGACCCATCAGACTGATTCTAGGAAGCCGGCTTTCAGATGGTTGGGTCTCAAAGGAAACCCAGAGTCGGATCTGGTGCCTTGTGATAAAATCCTAAATGTGAGGCAAGCCAATGACAGGGAATTTGGAACAGATATTACCAATATTGATTCTAGAAGGACCAAGGTGGTTTCTCCAATTGACGAGAAAGCTATTAAAGTTCCAACTAATTGTGAGGCAAATATTCAATATGATCCAATGCAGCAGGGAAAAGGATCCAGAGGTTACGTCTACGGTCCTTTCCGCCCAGTTTCATTAACAGAAGCGACGGACAAAGAGAAAGAGAAGAGCAGGAAAAGAGTTCATGATTGGGACAACTTGACATCTGCGTTTAGACCTCGATATCACAACCAAGGTAACTTTTACATTTCTCTAGTTTTAGGTTATGAGCCAAGGTTTGGGTTATTAGTAAGCACAAAAATCTTCTTTATCTTCTGGGTTTATCCTAAAGCTGCTTTCTTTATACTATGACGAGGTCTTTCCTTTTAAGAACCAGATTTTTTTTTTTAATCTTGAATTTATGTGAGATTATTCTTATTGTCTAATTGATGGCCTTCATAAGCATGAGAAAAGTCTCATGGTCACACGGGGTAGTTTTTTTTTTGGCTTAGTGTGTTGCATTCTTTTGAACCCATACTTGGGGGCTGCAAACTGCAGATTGCTTTCAACCGAGGTAGATGCTATGGACTACCCATGGCAACTACGGTCTGCTTTGTGGCACTTTCATTACCAATTTATCATAATTATTCGATGAAAGTAGAACTAGGTGTTGTTTGTTTCTTATCATCTTGTCATATCTAATGCTTCAAGTGAGACAATGATAGCTCCAACGTCTGCCTGTGTTGTTAGATATGTTTCAGTTGACCATGAAACCAGATGTAGATACGTTTTTTTCTTACAGTTGTCTGTTGATCTGGTCTATCTGTTTGACATCCCTCAAAGATATAGCTATTGTTTGATGATTGAGTTTTTAACATTCATATTGCGAAGCTAGTTTGCCTTACCTGGTTAGTCACTGAAGGTATGAACCAGTGTAGGTCATCAAATGGGGTTGCTTCTTTGGTTTTCACTGTTCAGAGTTACTTGCCTAGCTGGTTGTGGAATGGTTGTATTGGTACTAGTAAATGACTGACAAATAAATTGAACTTGTAGTCAATCAGAAATGTGTTAGCAGTTCAAATTTTGACAAGGTTCTGTTGCATGTTTGTGTGAGCAGCATTAACTGAGTTGTTTGCGCATTACATGGAAGCATGGAAATCATGGTACGTTGAAGTGGCTCAGGGAACAAAACACAAGGCTCACTTGGCGATTCACTAAACCTAAAATTCTTCTTTACTGTCAATAATGGAGCTCCTATGAACAAGGCATTTTGTTGCCCTCTATTTAATTTTCCTTTTTTTTTTTTTTTTAATGTGTATCTGTCCCCCCAATTATTTACCATCCTCTCCTCTGTAAGCGAACCAGCACACTTATAACCATTCAATGGAAGATTATTGAGCTCACTGATTTTCAAGTTGTCTTCTCATTTGGAAAAGAAAAACAAGCCTGAAAAATTATAATAAAATATTTCTTATTTCAAAGCTGGCCAAGAGCGAGACGGAGTAAACAACCATACCCAACGGCACTCGCTCAGCCATAGCTGTCATGACCATTTTCATTTTACAGTGACTAAAATACAAGTTGGCGGACTAATAAAGAAGGCGCAGCAGCATCAACCTGCTCTGATTTGAAAATGTCAAAACGACTGAGTAGACTAGGAGAAAGAGTAAACCTCCTCTTCCCCACTCCATTGACCGCACGAAGAAACAAACAAACACACACACCAATTTCAATTTCAGTTTCTTCCTTTCTTTCTCTTTCTCCACGCCTCCCTTCCTCATGGCTTCTCTCTCCCAATCCACAATCCTCACCCTCTTCATCTTTTTCATCATCTCCCTCCTAATTCCTTCTTCTTCTTCCGATTCTCCGCAGAACATCGAGACGTTCTTCCCTTCCGGTTCCTCTCCCACTCTCCTCCAGGTTCCTCCTCCTAGTACTCCCACCAAACCCTCTCCGGCGCAGGTTCCCACGTCATTCCCACCGCCTGGTGGGAAGTCTAAGAAGTCAATTGTGGGAAAAGCCGTTGGTGTCACCGCGGCTACTACTCTTGTTGTTTCGGGAGTTTTATTCTTTCTGTTGCACAGGTTTGCGATTTTACCGAGGAGGAAGAAGAAGGTCGCGGCTGTTAATACTGCTCCCCGTGGTGGTGACGAGGGGGTACCCCGTGAGACTTACAGGTTTGGTGGAACGCTTAAAGGAGTCATTGTTGACGAGAACGGACTCGACGTGCTGTACTGGAGGAAGCTGGATGGCTCTGATGAGAAGAGCAGATTCAGCAAAAAGGTGTTTGATGAACAACAAGGAAATGGGGGGTCTAGAGCCTCGAAGGCTAAGCGTGTTCAGGAGCTTCCCTTGCTTTCTGGCGAGCTATCGAATTTGTCACATCATCGGATTTTTCAGGAATCAACCCACCCTGATGATCCTCGTGATCTTCATGCTCATCCCCGGCAGCCGGTGAGATCGGTCAGCTCTTCCTCCTCGATAGCGCCTCCGCCGGTTGTCGTCCCTCCGCAGAAGAAAACTCCGGTACCACCCCCACCTCCTCCTTCTCCTCCTCCTCCTCCTCCTCCTCCTCCTCCTCCGCCACCACCACCAAAAGGGATTAAACCGGCTCCACCACCAGCTCCACCGCCCAGGCCGGTTGGCGGTAAATCGTCATCTAGGCCACCGACAGTGCCATCGCGAATACCTTCGAGAGGGCAATCCGTGATGGGGAGGCTACCGGAGGAGAAGGCGAAAGATCAGACAAAGCTAAAACCATTGCATTGGGACAAGGTGACGCCCCATGCTGATCACTCCATGGTCTGGGACAAGTTAGGTGGTGGTTCCTTCAGGTAATTAAACTTACACGCTTCAATGCGCTTGTTCTTCCTGGTTTACATTTGTAGTTTACTCCTCGTTAATTACGCCGTCGAGTCTAACTTAGCCACAGAGAGAAGGGATGGGAATTAGGAAATCAGTCAACTACGCAGAAGTAGTGGGGAGACACATTCGGGTAGCACACATCTGGTATCAGGACTAGGTCCTTTGTTGACAGCTTTTTGTTTTTTCTCATATTTTAAAGGTTCGACGACGATCTCATGGAGGCCTTGTTCGGTTACGTCGTCACCGATCGCAAATCCAAACCCGCCGGCGCCACCTCCGACAGCTTCAAACCCGACCAACCTCCGCTGCCGACCCGTCTTCTCGACCCCCGCAAGTCACAAAACATAGCCATCGTTCTCCGCTCACTCGCTGTCACCCGCCAGGAGATCCTCGACGCTCTCATCGCCGGCCGTGGCCTTAGCCTCGATACCCTCGAAAAGCTCACCAAGATCGCACCCACTGCAGAAGAAGAAGTCGCGATTCTTGATTTCTCCGGCGACCCATCTAAGCTCCCCGACGCTGAGTCTTTCCTGTACCACCTTCTCAAAAGCGTCTCCTCTCCCTTTACACGTCTAGATGCCATGCTCTTCAAATCAACTTACGACCCAGAAATCCTCCACCTCAAGGAGTCTCTTCAGACTCTCGAGTTGGCTTGTAAAGAGCTTCGTAACCGGGGACTATTTTTGAAACTCCTTGAAGCTGTTCTCAAAGCTGGGAATCGGATGAATGCCGGAACCGCAAGGGGGAATGCTCAAGCGTTTAATCTTTCCGCTCTGTTGAAGCTTTCCGATGTGAAGAGCAGCGAAGGAAAGACGACGCTGCTTCATTTTGTTGTGGAAGAAGTAGTGCGATCTGAGGGCAAGCGTTGTGTGCTCAACAGAAACCATAGTATTGGTTCTAGTAGCAGCAGCACTGGTTCTAGTGCCGTGGCAGAAGAGGAGAGACAGATCGAATACATGCGGCTCGGACTGCCAGTAGTCGGAGGACTCGGCGTAGAATTCGCTAATGTAAAGAAGGCAGCAATGGTAGACTTCGAATCATTCTCTGCAACTTGTTCAATGCTCGGGGGGAGAGTAAACGAGATTCAACGATTCGTAGCAGAGCTTCGAGGTGGTAGCAATATCGAAGAGTTTGTGATAGAGATGAAAGGGTTCTTGGAGGAGGCGGAGCAGGAGCTGAAGGTGGTGAGAGATGAAGAGAAGAGGGTGTTGGAGCTCGTCAAGAGAACTTACGATTACTACCAGGCCGGGGCTTCTAAGGAAAAAGGGTACCAGCCGCTGCAGTTATTTATCATAGTGAAAGATTTTCTGCAACTGGTAGATCGGGTGTGTATAGATATTGCGAGGAATCAGCAGAAGAAGAAGAAACGCGGGGAGGTTGGACAGCCATCAACATTGGGGTCGCCGGAGAACCGAGTTCCTCCAAGATTTGCAAACTTGCCGGCACATTTCATGTCGGATAACTCCAAGACGACTACGGGTGATTCTGATGATGGGTTCTGAAGATTGTACATGTCATAATTGTGAACAGGGTGTGAAGAATTTGAGAAGAAAGGGCCCTCAATATAGAACTGTATCAGATTATTTCATTTTTATTCATAATAGAAATGCCAATTTTTGGTTCCTAAACTCGTTGCAATAGCCTTGTCGCTAAAAGTTTTTCGCAAAAAAAAGATATTCCATAACTAAAACTTAATTCGTATTAAAATGAAAATTTTATTTCAGCCCCGAATTTGGCAAAACTTCGCCAACATTTTGCATTTGTAAATAAATCCAAGTTCCCTAAACCATCGAGATTTTCCAGTTTTCAGGAAACCATTCCTTTCTTGTCTGTCTATTTCTTTCTTCCGATGCAAATTTGCCGGGGGGAAGGCAATCTGTCACCTTCGATCGCAGGTTGAAACCTCCCGCAATATTACAGTATCTCCAGGAATGAGAAAAAGGACTCGGAAAAGTGTTTTCGCTGATGTAAATATGTGATGCATTTAGAGAGTGGCCAGAGAATGGATACCTTCCATGTAAGAACCCGAGAATTTCTACAATCTTGCAGCTTTTGCATTTCCCCTGTAACAGACTCAAAATTTGACACCTTCAAGCCACGGTCCAACTGATATCCTCCTCCTCATCCTTTCTGCTAATTCTGGTAACTGGGGCGAAAGAAAAAAGAAAGAAAGACGGTTCTTCCCCTCTCCGGTTGTTTCTTCCAATAAATAGAGACATTCAAGTGAAAAACTAGCTAAGAAATACCACCAAACACCTTCGAGAGACGATCTCCAAAAACTGGTAAACAACAAATATACATATATATAGAGCGATTCAATTCAATTACAAGACACAAATGGGTTTTTGTACAATCAACCCCTACTTGGGTCTTACAGCTGCGAACCACATGTATTGCGAGTGGTGATGCCTGCAACGAAACGATCCGGGATGGCCCGTGGGAGAGCAGATGCACCGCTTCACCGTCGTCGTCGCTGTCGTTGCTGACGCCGGAGAGGCGAGCTGGTGGGTTCCCCCATCCTGCAACAAGGGTGGGTCCGACCAAAGCGTTCTGGAAAGCATGATCCCCACAAGAGGCAAAGCAGGGTAACACATTTCTCTGGTTGTTTGAGTCCCTTCGTCTTTCTCGTTGTCTCTGGTCCAAAAAATCTTGTAGATTTGTAGAGTTCACACGTTAACTTACAGCAGAAGAAAGAATCTGAATTCCTTTTCTTGGTCCCTCGTTTAAGTAATTTTACCTGAGGACGAAAAGGCACCTCTGATGGCAGAAATGGTAAGGCACCAGTTGTCGAAAGGAGGGCGGAGGTGGAGGAAGAGATGCAGACTACGTGCCTGCCACCCATCCCGCCTCTAGCAAAGTCGTTAAGACCAAAAGGATGAAATCATGTATTGAATACAATGATTTGGACAAGTAAAACTAGCCGACCACTGTCGTCTCTCTCTGTTTTTTCTTCTTTCCTACAGAAGCATAGGAAGGGTCGACTTGGGCTTCTTCTCGGACAAAAATGACAATGACATGAAGCATAATGGCATCATACAGAGACAGCGCCCATTCTGCTTCAATTCCATGGAGGTGCAGCAAACCAACTTCATAAAAACCCAAATCAAGAGGCAGTTTAATAGACCCTACCTACCTTCTGTTCAAGCCAATAAGAAAAAACAAGATTAAAGAATCTCCTACCCTCCCTGCCCTGAGAGCTGAAGATCCCTTCCCTGACAAAGCAATTTTTTTTTTTTTTTACAGATAATAACATCATAAACCCAGCTTTGAAGAATTATTGTATTAGAATTACCGACAACATATGGAACATGGGATAAGCTCCAACCAACGACTTTTAACATCGGTTTTTCCAAAACATGGATATCATATTACTATTACATTAAGTATCTGTACAAAGAGAATGGGGCAATTCCATAACATAATGTCACATAGGAATCACAATCAGTCAACAGATAGCTCAATTTCATACACAGCTCGGCATGCGAGTTTTTGAACCATCAACATTTCGACCAAGATAGCTCTGTATGCAACTCACTGAAGATGCACAATCATTAGTTAGATAAGTTCAATATTAAACAAAGAACCTTAACTGGAAGACATAATAGACTCACCTCAGGATAGCAATCCTGCCGAACTATAGTCTGGTTATCAGTGTTCACAAACACTTCACAAGAAACTTTTCCCTGCAAACAGAAGATTAGATGGGAATACAAATTGAAAGAAAACTTTGGCAAGGTGGTACCCAGTTTAAAGGAATTTACTTTAGTTCTTTTAAAAAAAAAAAAAAAAAACTCAAAGAAACAAAAATTATCCTTGTTCTTTTGTCTTTTTTTTCAGAATTTATGGATGTCATTGATAAATAAAGAAAGGGTAGGATATAAAAGAGGGAAGAATTAGGGTTCACCCCTCAGGGTACTAGCCGTAGATACAACCAAGAAGTACTAGAATAACTGTAACAACCCTCAGAGAAGAATACCTAATCCAAAGTACTAGATTTAGATATAGCTGAAACATACTAGAATTACCTGTCATATGCGCTAATGCCCCATAATCTACAGAAAATGTGGATGATGTTGATCAAAGGAAGGTAGATTTGCCTAATAGAGCTAGGGTAGCACTAGCGGTGAAGAAGGATTGGGGCTGCACTCTGGTCGATGCAATGGACACCCGCATGATTTGTTGAACCAGCCAATGTGAATCATCTTTGTTCACGGTCACTAAGTTTAGTAAATTAAATTATGCTCGTGGTGGTAGACCCCACCCCCCTTGAGCAGGCTGATTTGCCATTGTGGGTTTACTAAAAATTTCCTAACACCTCTCTGAATCATGACTTGCTTGCCCACAATGGATACACTATTTTCTTGTACCTTATCTTGACCTGACCTTTGGTCCTGTCTTTTCCCTTTCTAGAGGGATTAAGTGGGTTCAAATTTAAAGCTGAGACATCACCTTTATTATCTGAGCTGGCATTGCTGGCTCAGCCCACATCACCCTTGAGACTGATTCTTCAAAGGAGGATCAGTCAGTATTACCTAAAATTTGGATCTGAATTGCCTCATACTTGAGTCCTAAATCTTGGAGAAAACAAGTCACTCATACCACTTTCCTTTGTTTCACCAGTTCATTCTCATCCAACACAAGTGGATGGTAGTTGCAAATCTGCTGCCACACACTATCTAATTTGCCCACAAACCCCTTAACCAGTTTATCACCACTTTGCGCATTAAAATACCTAGAGTAAAAATCACATAGCCTCAACAGGTTCTGGTCTTGAGAGAACCCTTATTTGTAGGGACACACATATATCCCTATCAACCTTTTCAAGGATTACTTAACTTTTTTTTTTTTTTATACGTGGTTCCATACTGTTAAGCAGCCACAACACAACTGGAAAATTATCATACATCCATTCGGTAGTCTGAGACATAGATCAGCTTTTCTTTCTTCTTTGCACCAGTAAAGATCTCATCACCTCTGGCCCACATGAGATAATTTTTCTGATTGAGCTTAACAATAGTAATCTCACCTATTCTGGTCATCCATGTCTGATGACTTCTATAAACTCATAGCTGGAATGATAACTTACCATTTCCACTAGCAGCCATAGCATCAACTAGTCCAACTAAAGGAATGAGAAACAAACATGTTGGAGAGTTGGACCAACGAAGAGGTTGAGATGTAATTTTCTTTATATTTCAGTCCATATTCACCCTCGTTTCAGCTTAAGTAGAAGGAAATATTGTAGTTCTTATTTTTTAAAGTGAAGGTTACAAATAAAACAAGGGACGCAGCCTCACACCTAATTCCTTTCCATCTCTCTCATTTCTTTCTTCACGTTCCAGTTATTTCTCCCTTTTCTCTTTCACTCTTCTCTTCTACTTCTCTCTTCCACTTTCTTCCACACATCTAAGCGAATTCTCAAACGTGATACATGGAACCCAAGAATTCCCACACAGCATCATTTATAGCCTCGTATACCCCAACTCCTGCATGAACCAGGGCAGCTTTGGCTTGAAAAATTGTAGGGCCAGCAAAGGCTCTTCAATTTCTATGGCCACCAGCAGCAGAACAGATTTTAATCTGTGATAAGCTAAGAAAGAAGAGCAAGCCTGTGATGAACTCCCTATGTAAGCTATATAGATAAGAGGAAGGAACAGCGGACCATCAATTTCTTCACTCTGACAAAAGCAAGAGATCTGGAGGGCTGTTTTAAAGAAATTCAGTATAAGTGCATGTGTTTTACACAGCCTTTTATTTTTCTTGAAAGTACTTAGAATTTCATTGAGAAGAGAAGAAAAATATATATTACAAATTACAATGGGCCATGAAGGCAAAGTCCAACAATGACAAGAGTAGCCACCAATAGATTATAGCTATGCTCTAACAAAGTACAATTACCAACCCAGAAAAACAGACAAAAAACAAGGAAAGCCCTTTTAAAACAAGAAGGGACTATGGAAGGTCTCTCTGACCATGATTTTCTCGCATATATGGAATGAAATACACAACTCTATCTTGGGAGCATGGATTTGGAGTCCTCTCCAGTTGTAAAGCTTAAGAACCATTCCCTTCCACACACCATGGATGCCCCCTCCCCAAAATAAGCTAAAAATGAACTTTAATGACAGTTCTATTGGAAACCCTGGGCCAGCTGGATTTGGAGGTATAAGAGATTGCTCTGGTCAGAGTTTGCTAGTTTTTGCAGGCCCAGCAAGGCATTGGGACTCGGTAGAAGAAGAGTTGAGGGCTTCTTACAGGAGCAAAGCTACATTCACAGTATGTTTCTACCCCACTTATTGTAGAAGGAGATTCTGCACAAGTAATTAATGTAGATAACGCACACATAATAACCCTGGTGAAACTTGAACCCAAGGCCCCACACAAGAAACCCTTCCCATGTGACAATTGAGTGAAAGGTTCAACTCCACTAATTTCTCCCTCTATAGATTTTTAAACTACTCATTTTTTTAATAAAAACCCATATGTTAAAAAATAAAATAAACAAAAGGATTAACAAATAATAGAGCAGATGCATGGAAGAAAGTTTATGAAAGCAAACCATGCCAGTTGGGATAAAGCTTGGATAATGATGATGAAATCTCTTCCAAGATATATTAGTTAATCTTTTCCCTGCAACATTGTTAGTTCTGCTATAGGTGAACTAAGTGCTTTCTATTTTCCTTCATGCAAGAAACAGATCTAGATTTGAAACTGGACCACATGAGCTTTCCTTTAAAAAGCAATAGGAACAAAGAAAAGAATAACATTTTCTCTTTTGTTCGATTTCTTGTTCTTTATTTATCTTTTTACATCTCCAACAAAATTGTTGGTGTAATGTCATCCAAACTTCATTAGGGTAAACAAGGTTGATAAAATATTTGTTAAGTGATGTACACAGCAGCCTTCAATAAGGGAGCTTCTCTGCGATGCTCAACACTTCTGATGCAACACCGATCCCCTCAGTGTAAAAATATGGTGTCTTCTTCTCCATTTCTTCCTCAAGATTAAAATATGAAAAGAAGAAAAATTGCTATTTCATACCCAGCCTTGAGCCTCAACTGAATCTCCTTTGCAAGAGGCGGCCTTCCATTATCCTTACCATGTCCATATTCCTTCAGCACCCATAAGCCTCTCCGACCAGCAAGGGTATCTCACCTCAGAAGAACCAAATGAAATCTCTGGAGACCTTTCAATTCATCCACTGTCTCTCCAAATTTGCCATTGCAAAAGAACTATTCTTGTTATCCATGTTTAACAAGGCCCTCGCGGTTTTATGGAAATTTTGTATCAGTAGACTGATGTCAAGAATTATTTTCGGCCAGGTTGATTAAACAGACCTAAAATTCTACTGAGAGGGCATGTTCCAATATATTTTTCAAATCTGAGCACATAGAGAGGTATAACTAAGAACCAAGTGTGGCAATACAGAGATCCAAAATTGCACATTGTGCAGCAAAATTATTTTTTTCTGGATGGAATTGAGGAAACCCACCCACAGAGGTGACTGCCTCGATCATGACTTGACTTTTTAGTAAAAGTTAATCTTCATTTAACCTAGCGATGTCTGTCCTTTCAAACACTCTTCAATTTATACCATCGTATATTTGGCTTTACCCTTTTTAATTGTCATTCTATCAGATACCTCCAGGAACTTCAGTAAGTATAAAGACAAAAGTAGAAATTGCCAAAATTTATGGCAACACATCCCAAAACCAGACAAAATTCAAGAACGAAATCAAAAGTGAAATTACCTGTATGGGAACTTCAAAGAAGAGCAGACCCAGATACCCGTCAACACGAGTAACAGTATCAAACGGAATAGAACCCCTGGCCATGTCCTCAATCAAGTAGATGGCATCATGTAGCACCTCAACGCCATTAAGCTGCAACGTGGCATCAATATATGACGACCTCCGAGCACCGATGTGTCCCATATGCGAGGTCACGAAGCCGAGCTGCCTTCCGCGGTACCCAATAGAAACCACCAGAGATTTATAATCGAGAGAGAAGAAGTCCTTGTTGTAGACTTTTACGGTGAGGGCGATGGATATGTCGAGGGAGATAAGCTTCCTAGAGGAGACATGGATGCGTTCGAGACGGAGGCGGACAACAGAGAGGTCGGGATCGGAAGGCCAGAGGAAGAAGAGGGCAACGACAAGGAGGAGGAGGAGGATTAGGCAGGAAGAGAAGAAAAGTTTCCGGCGAAAGCGGGGAGGGCGGTAAGGCGGGAGGAGGATGTAGTCGGCGTAGGGATCGTGGGTTTGATAATATGGCGGCGGCGGAGGAGGAGTTGGTGCTCTTTTTGGCATTTTGTGAGCAGTATGACCCTCCCAGGCTCCGGTGGTGATGGCCGACGGGACTGCCCCGAAGAATGGAAGATATTTGCTCCTATTTAGGCGTACTTAGGAGGGAGCGACGACTGCAAGTCTTTCCAAGAAATCTTCTGTTGATGCGGTCATACAGGTTAACCCAAAGATTAAATTTCATTAAATCGACGAAAACGAGCGAGAGATTACTTCCACTCCAGGGTCGATTTTTTTTTTTTTTTTTTTGTTTCCTCCCTCTTGCAATCGTCTCCACAATGATACAAGGTGTGTAGGGGATTGTTCCGGTGCCATTAACGCATAAAAACCCTTCGATCGTAATAAAAATAATCCACTGGTACGGATGCTCATTTTTTATAAGCAAAAAATGCCACTTTGAGTACGGATGCTCATTTTTATTAAGCAACATGATTTTGTCTCCATTCCATAGAAAAAAAACGGAAGCTATCCATTTTATGACTGTGAAATAGTAGTGAAATTTTCAAAGATTTTGCATGTTCAAAAATCGATTATTTTGGCGGTTAATTATACCCATTTAGTGTTAATCTTTTCTCTTCCTTCTCAAGTTTATGCCCATCTTTTAACCGTCCATGGAACTTACGGTCATGCACAGGAATTGAAATGACAGCTTTTCCTAATGTCTCTAGAAACTTTACAGCCCTAGCTCAGGTAAGTGCTAATGGCCTAAAACACATTGCTGTAGCTTAGATCTTGAAAAAATTTCATTCTATACTTTCAAATTTATGAATTCAAGCTGACAGAAGACAAAAGATATGAGAATAGGCACAATTCCAAGCTGCCAGAAGAAAAGGGTTGCACCCAAACTCCCCTTAACCTAACAATTGCTCTTCCTGTCAAGGAACACGCAGTCATGGCTACTACTATACACTGTACTTTGCTCCCTCATCAGAACAATTAAGTACAGAATTACAATGTGGTGGCTTTGCATTCCTTGTGGTCTATGAGCTTACAGTTAGGCATCTTATCCATTTTGACTTGTCCGTGCATGATTGCGCCATGAACCTTGCTGCCTTGCCAACACCTAAAACAAAGTACAAAACATGAATAACTCAGTCAATTCAGCAACAAGGAAACATTTCTGTGTCACATGGTAAAATACTGGACCTTCTCACTCATGAGATTCATGGCGGAATTGGAGTGGTTTTCAGTGGCGCACTCCTCTGCACATTCATTCTCTCTACCTCCAGAAGAAACTGTTGGAATTCCAAACATGGCACGATCATGAGCGGCCTCACTTTCAGCTTCTCGTTTTGCCTTCATAATAATCAAACACAAGTTCACTTAGGCAGGCCAGTATAACTTTCTGAAAATCCGATCTGAAAAAAAAAAAAAAAAAAAAAAAAAAAGACTACAAAAGCTAAGCTACCTCCACAGCAGAAAACCGGAAACCCTGTTCCATACCCTTCACTAACTTTGCATCATCTTCTGCAACTGTAGTATTGGAAAATATGGATGTTAATAACAACGGTTGGCAACTCAGTAACTAGGGAGCACATTTGATACTGGGTCACCGAAAAATGATATTTACATAGACTCATTCAATATCATAATGTGGTTTGACATGTTGGCTAATCCGGCCACCATGAACAGTTGGAAATTCATAATCTCTGGTCTTACAATGAAAGGGACTTAGAATCTAGAAAACAATGTGTACACCCAGCTGAAAAGACCAGCACTGATGGCAGTAGATGCATGGACAGAATGAGAAAACTAAAAGACTTGCATGACAGAATGAGAAACTCCGAGCCTTATGTATAAGGTAAGAATAGATATGCTCGAATGAATGTAGAGAGCACAATACTAAGCAGCCTCCTAAGAACCGAAGATAATTTTTGAAGAAATGCTAGCCTCAGGAGACAAAAACACTTCAAAGGAATATGACTCAACAGAAAGGTGAAATATATCCATCAACAGATATAAAACTTTTGGCATCCAATCATCATAAAAAGGAATTCAATATATTTTGGGCTACCAGCATAGTTAACCTTCAATTTCTTCATCATCTAATGGGGCTTCCTTGTTGAACTCAAAACGTTCCCATCCTGTGCTCTTAACTTTATCCTTTGAAGCTGTAAAAAATAAGACCAAAAACAGTTAATTGCACATTGAAGAATTTTTTTTTTTTATGACTGTTAAATATTGTAGTAGGGGTACTTTGGTCTTTTTCACCAGGTTATTTTAGTCATTATCTCTCTCAAAGGAGTGCTATTTTTTTGTTTGTGTTCCTAGCTTTAAGGATAGTTCTTTAAAAATATCAATTATTCACAGTAACTGAGAGAGAGGGGCATACTCCCTTGTTTTGTACTTTTTTTTTCAGTTAATATAAATAGGTCATAGGGGTCAAACTCAATCCTTAACTGCTGCTCTTTCTGATATGCAACAGCTTGTTATTCCACTCTTAAGCCAAGTGGATGAAAAAAAATGCATTGGTTATGACCTGGTTAATGAATAGTATGGAGTCATCTATGAAAAATTGGTTTTAACCTGGTCAGTGATTAGTATGGAATCATCTAGGGACAATCAGGTGTTGTTTTAAGAAACAGCCTAAGAGATTTAGGATTCTCTATTTAAAAGGTTCTCTTAGGATAGAAAACTGTCTAGAATATATACATTATACTCTAAATTCTTCTCTATTCAAAAAGGAAATAAACCAATTACTGAGTTCATGGATGAGATGGATGTAATCTGCCAGGAGATTAGGTTTTACCAACCAATTACTAGAATGAGAAGGAAACTAGTAGACAATGGGAATAGCTACGAGTAGCTTGAATTCCTACATGCGTGATCCAAATCATGAATCAACATGAGCTAATCTGTTAGCTAACAAAGGTAATCCTTCGTTTGAGGACACATGAGCTAGTGTGTTGTTGCTAGAGCATGTTGCTCCATCAGTTGTTAAGACAACAAGAAAGACAGATGCTTCAGCCTTGAATGCCAACTCTGCACAGGTCTCTAGGGGGTATGAGGGCAGAAAAAGTAGAGGATGAGAGGCTGGACCTCGAGTTCATGGCATCATGATTGAAAGTGTATCCACTATGGGCACACTCGTAACTACTCTTGACAGGTACTGAGATAAATCTTGTAAACCAACATGAGCAAAGCAGGACACTCCACAAATAAGTGGATCCATTGTTACCAATGATGGTGAAACAGCCCTGAGTATAGAGAAAGAAATGATACAGTTCATGCTGTGATTGGAAACAGTGTTTGCTACTCCATCAAATGCACATGCTCATCTTTCTACCTCAAAAGCTGCTACTTTAGCACAGACAAGTATGTCTGCTTTCGATATTGCTCATGCAGGTCAAATGTGTCATTAACTCTACAACTTTGCACATATGTCAGGTGTTAAGATAAACAACAGGCAACTCGTCCAAGTTCTCATCTTTTACTCTTTTGTCAACTCTTTCTCATGCCACTCTAGCAAATGGGTCATCCTCTAGTATTTATGAAAAGGGAGTTCAGGCCAATTCTATTATCATCTGTGTTGTATCTTCCCAAGTTTCCAGTTTGTTTATTATCCGTTTCTAAGATCACGGACCGATATGTTAACGCAGACAGCTTGACTTATTGTGATGAAAGCGAGAGCCAGAGGAGGGAAAAGAGGGAGATGGTGATCGCAAGGGCGATTGTCGGATCCTACAAGAGAGAAACTGAATCAGAGTGAGAGGGAAACTAAAAATGCACAGAGGAGTGCTGGCGAGCATTGCCAGAGAGACCAGGAACTGATCGAAGGAGTTCATACATCTCCCCTGATGTTCACAAGCGTGTCGCAAACGACCACGAATCACAACAACCTCACTCAGCTTATCAAGGATCCAACCTCACTACGCATGGTGGACCTCGGCCAAACTACCTCAACGCCACCACAACAGCAATGGAAGACAAAGACTGGTAACTCGTTCGGAGCAAAGAGGAGAAGAACTTCTCCGGCACAATGATCTGTAGGAGCGCCAACACCAATGTCATTCCTTCAGCTACGATAACGCAGGTGTCTCTATCAGAAAGCTTCATTTTCGCTTCGGGCTGGTAACTCGGATCTCTATTACAATCCCCGATGTTGCCTGCGCTTCCTTCTTCAAGCAATTTGATCAGATCACAAAGGATCAGCATTCCAGAAATAAAACCAGGGAGCTCTAGACTGGACAACTCATCTTCTACTTCTCAGTCTTTAAATACAAACAAACCTGGGAATGCACCCAATGCTGGCCTGATGCTATAATGGCAAGGGTTCAACATCCCTCAATCAACATCCTCTGGCATCGGCTGGAACACTTTCATGGATTGCCTTCAAAGCCTTTCTCCTACTAACACCTCTAAAACACACCTTACCAATGACGCCTCACCAGCCTTCCCTGCTTTGTAACCCAGCACCAAACCCTTTCTGCAGTCTCCAAACGCTTCCAAGATAAATGACCTCAAACTCACCAAAACACCTGTCAACCACTTCACCCTCACCATCACCAGAATCGAAAACTAGCAACTCATCCACCTATCTCCTTACTTTTCATTCAAATCAAATTCAAACCAGGGCCCATTTAAACCGCACCCCTGCTACCACTTACCCTTCTGACCATGCTGACAGCCACCTATTTGAACAGATAGAAAAGACCTACCTAAAGCTAAGATTCTACATGTGCAAACAAACGACCAAAGGGAAATCCTTACTGTGACTAAAAACAGATTTGAGGATAAAGGACACCAAAACAGTTGACTAGATCTCATGCCATGAGAAGTTAGATTCATATTGTTCCACTTCTATGACACAGTCATTGGAAGTTAAAATAAACTCAATAGTTCAAATTTTAAGTAGAGATAGACTTATCCGGCAGCTCCGGTTTATTTCATTCTGGTGTTTCCACAGTGCAAGAAATCCTCTCATATCCATTAGGTATGTATTTTGTATCTTAATGCCAGTGCAGTGCACACACTTTTCCTAAAATTAAGCAGCATCAAAGGTCTTAAAGCATTACTTTTCCTTTTTACTGTGTTATTGCGAGAAGAATGCAATGTTAAGACATCCTAACCACATCAAGCAGTACGAGGATTATAAGAAAGAAAACATGGTTAGTATATTGGCTAAAGTAATTGTCAAAAGGACAAGTTACAATGCAAGAGGAATCTCATGATAAAAGAAAAAGGAGAAATTTAAAAAAAGAAAAAGAAAAATGGAGTACCGGTTTCAGATAGCTGGAATTTCATCTTGGCTTTAACCCTTTCAGCAGGTGACTGTTCATATAAATAAACAGTTGTTATCAGGTAACAGTAGTCGCTACAACACAAGAAAACTGGAGGCAAAAATGGAGAAGAAAATTCTTTTGAGGGGAGAGAGAGAGAAAGAGAGAAAGAGAGATTAATTACCATCTGATTCTGGTAGAAGAAATAAACGTACAGCTAAAGATGCATATTTCAAATTAACGGGAAAGAAAGTAGGTCAACAGTGAAACTGTTAAGTTTATACAGACATTTGAGTTTAATAAAAAGGTAGGACAGCAAGTGGAGAGATTATTATGTTGAACTTTGATGGCTCTTCTCTTGGAAATCCCAGGATCTCTGGATTCGGAGGGGTTATTTTGGATCGTTCAGGAAACCAGCTTTTCTCATATGCCGGCCCTTTAGGAATCGCCGACTCTACGTCTGCGGAGCTTCATGGCCTTCTCAACGGGCTCCGCGTTTTCAGAGATAAGTGCATCGGTCCACTTCATATTGACGGGGACTCAAAGGTGGTCATTGGATGGTGCGAATGTGCATCCCCTCCCCCTTTGGCGCCATTGGGACACTTTTCGGGAGATTATTGAAATTACTTCAGTTTTATCTTGTATTTGGTCTCACATTCCGAGATCCGTAAATTCGGTAGCTGATGTGCTTGCTAAGCAGGGAGCTACCCTACAATTGCTGGCTTTCGGGGATATGCTCCTTTTTCTGTAATTTCTCTTGTTAATACACATACATCTTTTTAAAAAAAAAAAAAAAGTGGAGAGATTATGACCATTAAGGTTTGGAAATCCAACACAGCACAGCAATTGGACCAATTTAAATGGTGGTGAAACAGGATTTTTCACCAGTGAATAACTCAGATGTCAGAAAATATGGAAAACCCAGATAGGTTGACCCATATCTGGACAATCTTACCTGACAGGTCTTTCAGGTGAGGAGAGCACCTACTTGGTGCTTGGGATGGGATTGGAGCCTGATGAAGTGTATGGCTCCAATGTTGAAAATTCCACTGTATATTAGGAAGACAGCACTAACCTATAAAATTGAAGGTTTATGAAAGAAGGATGAAAAGCATAAAACAAGAAGATTGAAAGACAACAGCATATTTTTTCTATTTTTGAAAAGTTGTTATTTTGGGAAGTGCTCCAATTTAGTTTTTTTCTATTTGAAGAAAATCAGAAACTATCTAACTTCGGTAGTAGGCAAGTTTGTCAATATCCTCAATTAGGAGAGTTTTCTATAGGAAAGTCTTTAATTATAAGTCTTCCTTATTAGTTAGAATGAGAGATAACAGCAGCCAAGTTTTGATGAATGTAGGAACCCTCAATGTCATAGAATTCCTTTTTGGTACTATTTCATGAGAGGGTTAATCTTGTGATCTTGTCCATGACTGCATTGTAGTAGGCTGTTTTGTGGGAAAAGATTCTGCTGTTCCTTCATTCCAAATGTGCCAAGGAGTGATGGTGAACAGGGTGCGCCAGTGCAGGTTTCAAAAGTGAGGGAGGGGGGTAAAGGCACATTCGATGAGATCTCTCAAGGAGTTAGGATAATTGCTGATGTTGAAGAGATATGGCACCAGATTTTGTGGGAGAAGGGGCAGAGGATGAGTAGATGATCTACTGCTTCTTCTGCACTGTTACAAAATCTGCCAAGTGTGTTAATTACTGTGGTTACCCTCCTATCCAAGTTGTCAGCGGTTAGGTTTCTATTTTCAATGCACACCAGCAGAAAAATAAGGCCTTGGGATGGCCAAGTAGCTTCCATAACTTGGAGGCCGAAGTGTCCAGAGGGAGCCCTGCAGATAGTTTATATTTGTAGAAAATGATAGATAGTAGAAACCATCAATGGAACTTTCTAATGCCCAATCTGCCCATATTCTTAGGTAAATAAACATTCTTCACTTTACAAGGTGGTATTTAGGACTGTCTGAGGATCTGCTCTGAAGAATACGACATTTCATGCCCTCAATTTTGTTAGCCATACTAACCAGGCATTTAAGTATTGAAAGAAATAGGGTATACCAGCAAGAGTTGACATGACAAGTGTGAGGCACCCATCTCTATATAACAGTTTCCCTTTTCATGCTGATAGCCTCTTATCAAATTCATCAAGAATATGTCTCCAAAGGGTCTTAAACAATTGACTGCTGGTTGAAATTGGGAGTTTTGCAACCAAGTAGATGACTTGTGTTGAGAACCTTAGATAGGATATTTTTTGGCCAGACATGATTTCACAAAGGGGGAGTAGGGCTTTAAGGCTTATGATTTGCTCCATACTAGTCTCACAAAAACACAATGTATCATCCACAAATTGTAGGAAAGGAAGATACAATTTACCAAAGTCAGCAATTAAGTGAAGCCAAGAATTTTGTCTAGCAGTAAGAAAGAGTGCAAGAGGAAGACCCTCACCAGTGAGTCCGAAAAGCATGGGAGACGGGTCACCTTGACGAATTCCCTATTAACTTTTGAAGAAACTGTGGGCCCAATGAGAAGAACTAAGAATAATTCACAGGACATGCAACTTTTTATCCAAGATAACTGCACATTTTTGGAGAACAGCCCATAGAGGGCCTAACTCTTTCTTTTTTTTCTTTTGGAGAATGCCTAACTCAACTATTCATTAGCTGAAATTGATCCAAAACAATCAAATTCGACTCATAGTAAACATTTGTTCTTCCATTTTTACTTCTCCTTGGCTTCTATTCGTGATCCATCATTGGAATTGGTGTATTAACTGATGATTGGCCATGAAATTTATTCAGGAATTTGTCAAGGAGGAGTAAAAGGAAAATGGTTCTCAAATTGCATAAGCTTTCCATATTTCCCTTTGACTGCTAAATTATCTAAAAATACCTTCACCACTATCTCTTCTGTCCTCGAGACCCGACCACATACCTTCCAACATTCTCGAATTATGTCAGACGCGGATAAAAAAACTCAAGCTCAGAAGATAACAAAGACGATGGGAGTTTTATCTCTATCCCAAAAACTTACCCATCACATAAAGTACACAACCATAATATGCAAGCCTGCTTGGCAAACGCTAATTACTGTAATCACACCTTTGAAGGATTTATATAAATAAACATTTTTTTACCTAGTTCTTTCTTAGCTAGAAGAATAAAATTCTCTTCGGAAATACAAGTAAAAGAAGCATTGAGAACTCACCATGTTGTCGTAGCCTTCAATAAGCCGCGAATAATCAATCTGACCACTCTTGTCTCTTTTCTCAGGTCTTCTTGACCTAGGAGACAAGCTTCTACTCCTGCTTCTACTTCTTCCCCTTCTCCTTTCACGCGTTCTTCTGCCATACAATTCAGATCGATGCTCTTTTTCTCTGTCGCGGGGCTCCCGCCTCCGTCTCGAATCATGATCACCATAAGAGCTTCTGGACGAGCCATCTGTATAACGGGAGGAACTGATGGTGGAACTGTGACTTTTACTCTTCAGTTTGTCCTTTACATTCTTCAGCTGAGTTTCTCTCAGGATATCCGATTCCGTTTCGGGGTTAGACGCTCGGACGAAACTACTGAGAAAGGAGGAAGATTTAGAGCTTTTGGGAGGGTTGGCATCGGAGGAATGCGAAGAGGAAAACCCGAGGCCCTGTTTGAATTTAGCAGCGCCTTCACCTCTGCGTGTGAGCTCATCGTAGTATGCGGCAGCTTTCTCTTCCTCCATGAGTCGATTTGATTTCTCGTCTGTTTTGGAGTTCCTTTGTTTGCTGTGTTTGATTCTCGGTTTTGCATCAAAATGGAGTGGCTGTTATTTTTACCGCTTAAAGATGAACTTATTAGAATATTACTGAACTTATACTAACTTTCAAATTATTACATTAATTAGATAGTACTTTATTACCACTAAAGATAATACCTTTATAGTGATTAATATAGTTTTGCATGAGTTATATATAAGGCTTCATATATATGGATGAACAAAGAAACACTTTTTTTTTTTTCAATTTGGTTGTGGAGAACCACTACATAATAAAATACCCTTGATAATCTTTTTTAGGGAACTACTGGAAAAAAAAATTGTTGGAGGCATTGTTAATTTATTGGAATGATCGGGGACCCTTTTTTTACTAAATCGATTACTTGTAACATAGTTTCAAAATAGTTTATGACATTGTATTTTACTACCATATAACATAGTACTCAAGTTTTAAAGGAAAATACAAGTTTTGTAAATGGTGTCACATAGGGGTGGCTTCGAACCGAGTTGGTTCACGAGCGGTTGTAGTTCGGCTCAGTACCGACTCGGTTTGATTCGGTATCTCTCGAACTCGAGATCCGAAATTGGCTCATTTGAGTTAACGAGCCGAACTCAACCGAATCAAGGTTTGGCTCGAAAGTTCACGAGCCAGCTCGTTAACGGGTAAGTCGTGGGATCGGGATAGGGAGCAAGAGCCGGGGAGAGGGGGGAGCAGGAGGACGCCGAGCCCCTCCCGTCCACCTCTGTCGTGGTCGACAACTCCTCGCCGGCCACTACATCCCCTTCCCTCCAATTTCTTCCTCTTCCTTTGATTTCTTCTCCTCCTATGTTACCGTTGCCATCGCCACCGCCTCCGTAGCCAACGACAGGTCCTCGATGGTACCACACCTTCGCTCTGCGTCATCTCGGCGAAAAACCAGACTGATAATCGACGACGGAGAAATAATTTTGCTCCTCGATACCTCACGTGTGAGATCTAACGGACGATTTCGCACGTGTGAGATCTAAACTGACAATTTCGCACGTGTGAGATCATAAACAAGTAAAAAAAAAAACTCTTTTGTCCCTTCCTCGTCGCTCTTCAAGAAATTGAAAAAAGACATTTTAGTATAAATACATTTCTAGATATCATTAGTGGTTTTTTCAATAAATGTTGAAAAGACATTTTTAGTAGAAATATAGGGACCATTAGTGCCTCATATTTTTTGAAAATATTTTTCTAATTAGAAATTTTTATTAAAAAATCATAAATTTTCTAAGTAAGATTTTCTTGCCAAGATGGGCTAGAAAACCGTATAGAAAAATTTTGAATAAGTATTTGACAGTTAGTGCTATAATACTTTTAGTATGAGGCAATTTTCATAGCAATTTTGTGTTTGACATTTTATTTGATTAAAAATTTATCGATAAGTATAGTACTATATAGGGGTGGCATCGAGCCGAGCCGAGCCCGGACCTGCTTATGTTCGAGTCGAGCTTGGTTTAAATATTTCGAGCCTCGCTTCGAGCCGAGCCTCGTCTCGAGCCTAAAATTGTTATCGAGCTCGAGCCCAACGAGTTCGAGCCGAGCTCGAGCCTCAACATATATTTAAAATTTTTCAAAAAATATATATCGAATAAAATGTATATAAAATTATGCATACATTTTACATAAAATTGGGCATAACTTATATATATAATATGTGTATTTGGGCATAACCTTTACTTAAAATTGAGCATAATCTATATATATAATACTTGTATAAAATTCGGCATGACCTCTACTTAAAATTGGGCATAATCAATATACATAATACCTGCATAAACACTCCATAAAATTGTCTATACATTCCATAAACACTTCATGAAATTGTTTATACACTCCATACACTGCATAACATTATAAATAAACTCCATACAATAATCAAACACAATAAAATTAAATAAAATATCACTATCAATTTACAATCACCCAAATAAAAACTATAAATCCTTTAAATAAAATCCTATTACTATTACAGACTTACTAGAAAATTACAAGAAATATTTTAAATTTTTCTTTGGAACGTTAAATGGACCTCTTATTGCCTTTTCTAAGGAAATAAATAAAAATTAATAATTAATCTAATATATTATTATACTTATCGATAAATTTTTAATCACATAAAATGTCAAACACAAAATTGCTATGAAAATTGCCTCATGTTCAAAGTATTATATCATCAACTATCAAATACTTATTCAAAATTTTTCTATATGGTTTTCTAACTCATCTTGGCAAGAAAATCTTACTTGGAAAATTATATGATTTTTTAAAAATAATTTATAATTAGAAAAATATTTTGAAAAAATATGAGGCACTAATGGTCCCTATATTTCTATTAAAAATGTCTTTTCAACATTTATTGACAAAACCACTAATAGTCTCTAGAAACGTATTTCTACTAAAATATCTTTTCAATTTATTTAAGAGTCATGAGGAAGGGACAAAGAGTTTTTTTTTCCTTGTTTATGATCTCGCACGTAGGGGTGGATTTGAATAAATTATATATAAAATTATGCATACATTTTTAAAAAATATAATGATAGGGGAGGTTCAGGATTGAATTTCAATAATGGATTAAAATGCACCAATATTAATATTTTTTACTCCAATTGTTGTCTAGCTTGTTTTGTAATTTTTGAATGAGGCCATAATCTCCTTAGTGCCCTAGATAAAAATTTATATTATAGGAAAAACTAAAAATATTTTTCCTATGATACATATTCCCAAAAAAACCTTTAAATAAAATCTTATTACTATTAGTGACTTATTAGAAAATTACAGGAAATATTTTAAAATTTTCTTAGGAAAGTTATATGGACCTTTTATTGTCTCTTCTAGGGAAATAAATAAAAATTAATAATCAATCTAATATATTATTATACTTATCGATAAATTTTTAATTAAATAAAATATCAAACAAAAAATTGCAATGAAAATTGCTTCATGCTAAAAGTATTACAACATCAACTGTTAAATACTTATTCAAAAATTTTCTATACAGTTTTTTACCCCATCTTGGTACGAAAAATCTTACTTAGAAAATTATATGATTTTTAATAAAAAATTTCAATTAGAAAAATATTTAAAAAAACATGAGACACTAATAGTTTATAGAAAATTATTTCTATAAAATTTATTTTTAATTTTTTCCAGAGGAATTTTTTTTTTTTTTTTTATGATCTCGCACGTGCGACATCTTCTTGCAAGGAAGGGGGAGATTATTTCTCCCATGTTCTGGTTTTCCCCCGAGACGATGCGGAGGGAAGGGGGTTAGGGCGCCGGGGAGGACCTATCGTTGGGGATGACGGCCATGACTGAGTCGGTGGCGACGGAAGTGGCGGTGACGGAAGCAGAGGCGACGGCGAGGAGAGGAAGAAATCGAACGGACGACCACAGAGGCAGCCGACAAGCAATTGCGACGGTGGTATAGACGCCGGCGAACAGCTACGACGGCGGTAGAGGCAGCGACAACAACCGATGGGAGGGGTTGGCAGTGACAAGGGGGGAAGAAATTTTTTTTCCACCCTCGCTCTCGCTCCCGCTCCCCCGCTTGCTCGCGATCCCGTTACCGATTCATACTAATCCGACTCATTTTGAGCCGGCTCGCGAGCTGACAAACCGAACCTAGCTTCGGTCGAGCTCGACTCGTTAAGGTAAACGAGCCGATTTCGGTGCTCGAGCTTGATAAATGACGAATCGAACCGAGCCGATACCGAGCCGGCTCGCGAACCGGCTCGATTCGAAGCCACCCCTAGTACTATATTAGATTGATTATTAATTTTTATTTATTTTCCTAAAAGTGGCAATAAGAGGTCCATTTAACTTTCCTAAGAAAGTTTTAAAATATTTCTAGTAATTTTCTAGCAAGTCTCTAATAGTAATAGGATTTTATTTAAAGGTTTTTTTTTGAAAATGTGTATCCTAGGAAAAACATTTCTAGTTTTTCCTAGAATATAAATTTTCAATTAGGGCACCAAGGAGGCCATAGTAAATTTATGGCCAGATTCAAAAATAACAAAATAAGCTAGACAACATTTGAGGTAAAAAAGATTATTATTGGTGGGTTCTAATCTATTACTGAGATTCAATCCCGAACCTCCCCTATCATTCTTTTTTAAAAAATGTATGCATAATTTTATACATAATTTATTTGACATATATTTTATGTAGAGTATTAAATGTAGGTTAACCTCAAACTCAGCTAGAGCTCGAGCTCAAACTCGAACTCGGTTAAAATTACTAGGCTTGAGCTTGATTACAATTTTATAGTTTGTAAATTTATAATGAATTTATAGTTTTTATTTGGGTGATTGTAAATTGATAGTGATATTTCATTTAATTTTGTTATGTTTGATTATTGTATGGAGTTTATTCATAATGTTATGTAGTGTATGGAGTGTTTAGACCATTTTATGGAGTGTATAAACAATTTCATGGAGTGTTTATGGAATGTATAGACAATTTTATGGAATGTTTATGCAGGTATTATGTATATAAATTATGCCAAATTTTATACAGGTATTATATATATAGATTATGCTTAATTTTAAGTAGAGGTCATGCCCAATCTTATACATTTATTATAGATGTAGGTTATGCCCAATTTTATGTAAAATGTATGCATAATTTTATATACAATTTATTTGATATATATATTTTTGAAGAGTTTTAAATGTATGTTGAAGCTCGAACTCGGTTAAAATTTTTGGGCTCGAGTTCGATAACAATTTTAGGTTCAAGACGAGGCTCGACTCGAATATGGGCAGGTTCGGGCTCGGCTCGATGCCACCCCTAGTGTCACATATGCTAATGAATAATAATATATTAATTCAATCAAATTCAATGTCAAAAAGTGTCATATAACTTCCAACAAATTGTTAGCTTTTAAAACAACGTTTTTATGATATTTTCTAGTCTAGACCTCTATAACAATTCTTTGGTCCATTTCCTCCTTTGTTTGGGCCCTTTAGGAGTTGTAGAAGTGGCCCCTATAAGTTTCCGACTTAGGCAAGTCAAATTGGATTTGAGATTGGGTGAGCCAAGTTGAAGGGTAGGACTCGACTCTTTTGTTCTGGCCACTCTGTATTGCAACAAATCTTACCACCGGATTGGCGAGTTCGAATCTAACTTGATTGATTCAACTTGAATTTTCATAAGTTTGAGTGAGAAGACCCTCTACCCTTTCGTTCAAAACTTTAGTGGATACCTCCCCCCTTAGAAGACAATAGAGAGGAGGTTGTAAAACAACTATGATACCATGCCTTGAACTAAATTATGAACATACCTTCAGCTTTATTGAACACGTGCTTTATATCCAAAAAACAAACCTTACAGGACATGTGTCATTCAGCCATTTGTGGAGGGTACTTAGTTACTCAACGACGAAGGCGCACTCGGCCTTTCAATGTCCAAATTCATGGAATTATGAAAAAGGGAGGCATTCCCACCCACTTTTCTCTGTACTTCGTTCCCCCCCTTCCATTCCGTGTGGAGACTTTTTTCCCCCTCTGTTTCTATGATCTATGCCTCTGTCAATCAGAAGATATCTGTCTTTGTTATCTCTTAATGTGGATGCATCAAAAGAGGCAACAATACAGTTCGATTTTTGAGAATTTCTCTCCTCTCTGTATGTGGATGCATCTCAAGGGGAAGCAATACGGTTCGTTCGCTTTCTGTCCAAATACCTAAGGAAGATGTTGAACTGAGGAAGAGCGGTGTCAGATAAAGTCTTGAGGTAGAGAGGGTCTTTCGAGAAGTTTGGATGTTGAATGATCTATTGAACGTTAGTATCTGAACAAGACCCAATATGGTTGTTGTTATTGGATTCGATTTCCTTCCTTGTGGACTTAATTAAGCTCTCTTTTCATTTTTTTATGCTCTGGAATTGCTGTGCGGTAAATTATTATTATTCCTTTCATAAAAACCATTTCCATTTGTCATGTTTATATCTACCATTTCTAATACATATCAGAAACCTAACACTTTGTTGGTTCTCTTATCCTTTTTGTTTGGTTCATGTCGAGCTATATGTGCTAGTAAGTTCGCAATTTCAATTTTTTTTTTTTTTTTTGACTGCTGTTGCTATCCTCAGATCCTTCTTTAGCATACGTGGGATGTCTAGATATAGTTGCTAAAGGGTTAACTGTATCATGGAATCTGATCAGTGAATGTTCCCCTGAGTGGCATGTGGATCTGTTCGGGCAAGTACTTTTATACAATTTGCGTATATCGTTTGAAGCCTAGACACCAAAAAGCGAACTTCTCTGAGAAATAACAATGTCAGGGTCAGATTTAGCTGCTTCAATATCAGCAAGTCTCCTGGTTCTCCAAGTTCTTCGAAGTGAAAATCATGACTCTCCTTTCACTGCTTCATGGCTTTACCACCTTCCGTAGGAGGGCAACATTTTTTTGTCCTTATTTTTTTATTTTTTAATGAGGAAGGACAGCTTCTTCCCTGGATAATGTCTTCTCTCCTTTTAAACCTTGAATTAGTGTGGAAGTTAATTGGTAATGACTCAGTTAGAGTCCCATTTCTGTGTTGTGATTTTGTATTTGGAATGCCAACCTGATAAATCATATCCTAATCTAAGTTATGAGTTGAATATATATGTTGGTTGCCATCTAGTATCCTAATTTGGCAGGAAGTGTTTTTTTTCTGATTCTATCATGTTTTCTTCTATAGTGTTGTTACGTTTTATTGGAGGACCACCTTCTTGATGGGGATCAAGAGTTTCAAGCTTACTCAAAGAAGAAAAAGAGAAAACTTGGCTATTTGGCTCAATGAGGAGCCTGGAAACTGTGCTTATGTAGTTTTAGTAATTTGGGACGGGCTTGGGAATTTTAATTTCTTACCTTTGTAGTCCACCATAATTCCTAAACCCTTGTCAAGCCAACCAATCCTTCTACCTCTTATTGGATGGAAGATTCTCAAGTATGAGGTATTTTCTTCTAGTCTAGTATCTTGTTAGATGTGCTTGTACTTGTTTAGCTTGATTTTTTGTGATATAGTTTATTTTACTTATGATCTTAGCAGATTATAAATTTGGTGTTTTAACCTGAACCTTTCATTTTCATCATTCCTGTTTGTACAGTAATTTTTTTCTTGCTAAGCCATTTAATACTGATCTACCTAGCTGTGATGCATAATTACCATTTGTTTCACAATAATCCATCCTAGTATCTTGTTAGATGTGCTTGTAGTTGTTTAGCTTAATTTTTTGTGGTTTAGTTTATTTTACTTATGATCTTAGCATATAATCAAATTTGTGTTTTAACCTGAACCTTTAATTTTCATCATTCCTTGTTGTACAGTAATTCTTTACTTGCTAAGCCATTTAATATTGATCTACCTAGCTGTGATGCATAATTACCATTTGTTTCACAACCGTCCATCCTATTTGGATGAGTTGTATCAAACTTCATTATTTCTTGAACTTGGATAATTTTGCTTTTCAACCAAAAAGTTTCTTGTCGTTTTTCTCATTAAAGACTAAATAAGGATAAATAGATAATTAGTAAATAAAAAATCTAATATATATATTTGAATGTTGATTACACATGCACACCATACGCCCAATACCCCTAGTGAGACTTGAACTCTAAGACTGCACACTAAACCCAACCCCACTCCCATGTGGCCATTGAGCCAAAGGAATATGGACTTGAAGCATCCGTTCACACTTTGAAGTAGAAAGACTGTATTGTTGATGTGTATTTGCCTGTTGATTTTCAGGACTCCATAGACTTAGCTCATGGAGAAAAAGATAGAGACACCCATTATGGACTTGATATCCTAACCCTTCCCCTAAGCTCAATTTATAAATTAATAAACCTAAAATATTACAATTATAACCCTGGAACTTTAACCTAATTACATCAATGCCATCTCTATGAGATGACTCTTTATGTACCATCCTGCTATAATTGTATGGGCATGTGGGCCTTCTCCTTGATCTATGGGCCTTGAGCCCATCTTCTACATCTCTTGGATGTGTGGGCCTTCCTTGATCTTATGGGCTTGGGCCCATCTTCCAACACACTTGGATATGTGGGTCTTCCTTGGTCATGTGGGCTTGGGCCCATTTTCTAATACTCCCCCTCAAGGTGGGAGTGAGAGAACATCATGAACTCCCAGCTTGCTGCAAATGGTGTATAAGATCTTCTCGTATAAAATGGCAGTCCTCCATATCTTCCAACACTCCCCTCATGTTGGTGGTATTTTCCATGAGGCCCAACTGGCATAAGATAAGTGAGAATAAAATCACTCCAAACCGTATGACATCGCTCCATACTCCAGTCATAACCCACGCTGGATGTAGGGCATACTCCTATCTTCTGTGGGTGGGTCTATACGCAGTGCTTAGAAGTGTAATAAAACTCCTCTATCACCGTGTCCCAACTCGGGACACTAACACTCAAGTGGTAGGAGTAATAAATGCCAATGTAATTGGTAATTGCCCGGAAGATAATATTTTGGGGCCACATTGGCTTTCGTCATCCATCAGAATTGCCAAAAAATCAGTAACTGAGAAGTCCTTCAATAATAATGTCTCATCCAAAGAGACACAATAGCTGCAACTGAAATGGGCCTGGACCCATATAACACGCACCAAAATAATAAAAATCGTTGTAAAAGGACCCATGAATTAATCCAATGCGAGTATATGCACCAAATAATATGTTGACCAATATAGCCGAGTCGTGGGAGAAATAGGATTAAACTCGGGACCCGGACCCATATAACCGAGGCAGAAAAAGTGGGCCAAGTTAGGCAGAAAATGAACTTATTTGCTGATTTTGTCTTTCCTTTGTCCAGCTAATTGTGAGCAAAATAAGAGAACTTTATTCTACACATCTGAACTAATCCTTCTGTGTCAAGCCGCTTCCTCACATTAGGTGAGAATGTGTTATGAAAGTAGAAACATAGTCAGAGGAACGGTATATGTCATTTATTTTACATGATATTTTGAGTGCACTTGTTATAAGTCACCTAATATTTATGAAACAAATTATTGTTATTGTTGCTTTTATTGTTTTCTTTTAATTTTTTTTATGCCGTTTTATTTTTTATTACATTGATGAAGTAGTGAATAAGAAGTTTGTCCCTGCTGGGACTTTCATGAAAATCATTACTTTATCTGCTTTAGATTTGAAGCTATCCTTGTGTTGTAGCCACCCCTATTGATTGCTTAAGATTGTGCTTCATCCCTATTAAAGTTGGATCCAGGTCTATCATAAAATGACTAGCCAAAGTTAAGAGGCTTTTCGTGACTACTAATCTTGGAATTATTCCTTACTTTTAACCTATGTGGGGATTATTCCCATCAACAATTGCAAAATGAAAAGAAATTTGGCTTTTTTCAGTTCATATTTCATGGTTTCAATCATATTCAGAGTCTTGAATTCTAAGGTGGTTTCAATCATATTCAGAGTCTTGAATACTAAGGTGGTTTCCATGCAGGGATAGCATTTCTTTTTCTCATTCTCCAGCAGATTGGGGAAAACATTCTTCATAAGGACGTAGTTTGAGGGTTGTTTTTTGTGTACCAGATTTCCTGCAGAAATAGATGCCTCTAGTGCAAGTTCCACAGATGGAATTCAAAGGACTGGCTGGTACTACCGAAGATGAGATGTGTGATGACATTCATCAAAGTTTGTGGTCAGTTGATCAAGTGGATGATCCCAGAAAGAAGAGATTTCTGGAAGTGGCTGAAGAAAGTGACGCTGGGGTATCTGATGAGAGAATGCATCTTGATTTGTGGCCTCTTGATGAAATAGACCCCGGGAAGGCAAAGTTCCCTTGCTGTATTGTTTGGACTCCACTTCCAGTAGTCTCATGGCTGGCACCCTTTATCGGTCACGTGGGAATATGCAGGGAAGATGGGACCATTCTGGACTTTTCAGCGTCCAATTTTGTGAACATAGATAATTTTGCATTTGGAGCCGTGGCAAGATACCTTCAACTTGACAGAGAGCAGGTACATCTTAAACTTCTGCAGTAGTTTCTGCATTAGGTTTGGTTTTATGTAAATTTCTTTTTTTCCTGGAATACCAGCAATAGCATCTCTATCTCTTTTTTTACAACCTTGACTACTAATAATGAAAAGTCTATGTAGATTGGCTGCTTCGGTTTCATTTATTAGTACTATGATAGGAGAGCAATCAAATTTGCAGCAGTTATCTTTGTTCTTTTTGCAGCCACTGGATGGGGTTTAAGCCTTCTGACTGGGTTCATTTATTTTCTCTTTTACACATCGCAATCAATTAGATGTCTTTTTGGGGAAAGTTAATTGTCTCAGGTGTGCATGTCCACATTCTTTCTGGCTGGGATTTCTGCCTCTTTCTAAGAGCTTCTTTGTACCTCCCACAGAAAGGCGAGGTCTCATTTCTGCAAATATTTCATAGGAAATGTGACGAATAAAGCATAAATTGCTAAACATGGGGAGCTTGCTACAGTTCGAGGTCTCATTTCTGCAAATATTTCATAGGAAATGTGACGAATAAAGCATAAATTGCTAAACATGGGGAGCTTGCTACAGTTCTGCCTGTTATGTTTTTGAAAGTAAAAGCCACAGGGGTTTCTGGACAGGTCATGACTGTTACCTGTGGCATATTAAACCATTAGTGTCAGTAATTCTCAATTGAACTGGGTGTTTGCTTGTTTGATCTTGTGGGATGACAAGTGAACAGATCCAATCAGGGCCTCCCTATCCAGTGGCCAAAATCTCTACTCTCACCCAGTTAGGTGGCCATCTACCAATTGGAGTGTAGATCTGAACAATATCCTTTGATTATTAATAGCCTACTAACACTTTTTGAGAAAATTACGTGAGGAGTTTGTTTGAAAAATGGGCAGTGTTGCTTTCCTCCAAATTTGGCTGGTCACACGTGCAAGCATGGATACAGACATGCTGAGAAGGGCACAGCAATCTCTTGGGATGATGCATTACACATGAGTCTGCGTCAATACCAGCACAAATCCTATAACCTCTTTACTTGCAACTGCCACTCCTTTCTGGCTAACTGCCTAAATCGTCTTGCTTATGGTGGCTCCATGGGGTGGAACATCATCACAGTGGCAGCACTCATATTGGTCAAAGGTAGATGGGTGGACAACATGTCTGTTCTGAGGTCATTTTTTCCGTTCATGGCAGTTCTCTGTTTCGGTGTTTGGGTTGCTGGTTGGGCATTTTGTTTGGGTTTAGCCTCTTTCTCTCTACTTCTTGTGGTTTGGTATCTTTTAGGGGCATTTTGTGTAAGGAATCTCATCGAATGTGACTAGCATGAATTTGAGTATTGACAGCAAAACACTATCTCATTCTTGGATGTAAGAAACTCATGGTTTAGCCTATGGCAGACAGATTCATAATCATGCAAATTTGCCCCTATTATGTAAGAGGGATTCTGTATGGAATATGTTGAAAATCCAGGAACTGGTTTTACACATCTCAGGTGATTGGGACTGATAATGCTAGTTTAGTTTTTGACAAAAAATGATTCTCTAAGAATTATATTATTGGTTAAGGTTACAGAAAAATCTCAAGTTTGGAACAACAAGCTATGACTATGTGCATGAGAAACTGAAATCCAAAATCAGAGTTTCTCTCTTTGAAGGAAAGAGTTAAACATTCCAGCCTAGACTGATATACCTTTGAATATAAAGTGGTGAGGAGTATATCATGTCTTTTTTTTTTTTTTTTTTAACTTGAACTTTTGGTAAAGAAAATAAAGTTTCAGTTATTGGGTAGAATTTGATTTACTTTTTTTTTTTTTTTTTTTAACTGTGAATTGGTTTGTTTACATTGTTTAAGTGATATGGATTTCACCATTTCATGTATAATAATTCAAATTGTATATTCTTTGAAATTACCTTCTCTCCTTAAGATTCCCTATGGACTGACAAGGCCTAACAGATTTTTTATTGTGGGCATGCAATTTAGAATGATTTAGCTACTGCCCACCCTTGGTTATCTCAGCCACCTGATACTCAGCCACCTGATACTTGTTGCCTCTTGTACTCAACCCAGAAGGAGCATATTGTGCATAAAAGAGTATTGCCCTCCCTCTCAAATGTGCATCCACACTGCTTTGTCTGTCTCACTCCTAATCTGAGTATTTATAACTGACTATTTGTTTTATTAAATTAATACTTAATTTATTCAGTTGTTTATATTTTTAACTACTTATATGTTTTATTTTATTTTAAAATTATACACTAGTTTGGTTATTTAATATTTAATATTTTAATTATTTTATTCTTGAATATTTTATTTTATTTTAAAATTTTTTCAAGATCTCTCTCTATCTCCCTCTCTTCCTCTACTTACTTTACTTCTCTCTTATTCCAACCTTCTTAACCTCTCATTTTCAATCTTTCTTTCACTTTTAGAAAAAAATAAGGATCTCTCCCGATTAGGGTTTTTATCGGTTTCATAATCAACCTTTCCACCGACCCAAAAGAATTAAGTTGGTTACTTTTATGGTCATGGAACCATCCAAGGCTTGAAAAAGGATGCTATTGAAAATGAAGAAAACAGGTTAGGATTTGTATTGTGAATCAGTTGAGGATCAATTCTGTTAAATTTAAAAGTTTGGAAAAAGAATAAAAAAGAAGAGGAACTGTGATTAAATTATAGTTCAATGAGAGAAGAAATAGTTTGTGAAGAAGGAATGGAAAGACCAGGAAACTGAAGTTTAATAGTTACTTCTTTTTTGTTTATGGAATGAAAGAAACAAAATAATAGGATCAAAATCGGTAAGCTCGGATACTATGAGAAATTTCAAACTGTTCATAAATTGGACGATCTAGGTTTCACTGGCATGATCAGGACCTGACGGAGATTTCAGAAACTCATATACGAATTTCCTCTGTGATACCGTCGTCCCCACTGATCTGCATCAGCGACAGCAGGTGAATTTAATTTCTAGGCATCGCATCCCACTCCGAATTTCACAGGTTTGAAAATATGCAGAGAGAAATTATTAGATGCCCTACTTTGACTATTAGTTGGATCATTCGCCTATTCTTACTGGTGCAAATAATTGAAATCTCATTTTCGGACGGGCCACTTGTTCAGGGCATTATGGTGGTCAATTTCCCATAATTATATGCTCACTTGGCTCCTGCAGGCGGTTGCGTTTCTGGGTTGGTGTTTTCTGACCATTCTTCTGTTCAAATATGAAGATTTTCCATATGTTAGATCATATTATCTAACCATGGCTACCTGTCCTCAGTTTCTGCTTTTAGTAATGCTGCATTGAATCGCCAAATGAAGCTCTAACATTTCACTAAAGTTTGGAAACGTAGATGGCATAGGATACCTGAAATTCTGCCAGCTGCGGGGACTGATTACGATCCACCCAGTTCTTCTTTGAGGTTGACAAAACCAATTCGTTCGTCGTATGAACTCTCCGCACTGGTTTGTCTTCTTCAGTTTACAAAACCAGATTTCCACTTCACAAGCCAGATGAATGCACCCAGATGAAGTTTTTGCTTTCGAAAATGCTCAAAAGTAACCGAAATTAATGATGATATATTTGCCACCAGTTTTCTATAAATTCACGGAGAATATTGTGGCACTTCACTTCATCTCATAATTAATTCATTTTTTTTCTCTCTAACAGAACCAATAAATACATCATAAGACTCAAAGGGTACAGATGTTTCCAACTCAATTCAACAGCCAAAGCTGTTCCATTGACAACAAAAACGATATTATGGAGCACTTGTCTGGATACATCTATTTCTCTCCTGTTAGTTTTACAGTATATAAATGAAAAGTAATCACCAAATACTCAACAAAATCAAAAAATCAAAAGAAAAAATCCGACGCATTCAATAATTACAACCTAAATGAGAGTAACTAATTCCAGTCATCTCCTACAATTCTTGACTCTGTACTTACCTTTCGTCGTTCTACATATTTTTCACTGTCTGACCTCAGCTAAATTCGTAGTATGAAGAAACCCAAAGATGGGTTTTTCCCTAGTCATCACCTGTTATGCAGCGGATTAGATCCTGTAGGGACCCTTCTCTTCTGGGATTCGAGGAAAGCTCCAGGACTCCCTACAGCCTCAGGTACCATTTCAGGTGGATGTAAAGCTTGTTTCTTGGAGAAGATGATGGAGGTTCCGCGAGCGGCAAGGAGACCAGCAGGATCGGAGAGAAGAAGAACGAGAAGAAGAAAACACGACGAGAAGTGGCTCATGTCTGAGTTTTGCAAGATAAGAGAATGACAAGAAGATGAAGACGTAGTTAGTTCTTAAACCAGGCACCCTTTATAAGGAGGAGAGTTACTACGAACTATGAAGCCCCTTGTAAGAGAGTTCAAACTGTTCGTCTAGCAGGACCATATGCCACATGAACGCGTTCTCGTGCCTCCGATCGCGTCAAACGGTTGGAGTCAATTCCGTGGTCGTGATCAGTACCAGCAATGCACACGCATTCGCCAATCTTGCCAGAACCGGCATGCCAGAGAATTGCAGAAATGGCATGAATGGCCTGGAGAAGCTCGTATTTTGGTATCTGTACAAGAGGTTATGGGACGTCTGAAGAGAGACCCAGGATTGATACAGACGGTTCAAACCCCCAACGCTGTGGATGACGATGGTTACTGGGAAAATCATGGCAGCATCCACAGATAGGAGGTTAGATATTCCACCAAACACTTGATGTGATGAGCAGGACATGGCTGCCCTCCTATAGTTTACAATCCAACGAAGGTCGGGACACATGATCATGGCCATTCTGGGAAGAAATGAAAGACGAAGTCAAGGGTCATAGTTAGATGCCGACCCACTCGAGTAGCTTAATTGACCCCCTCCCCCAAAAAAATGGCAATGTCCAGCTATTGGAAATCTTTGAGGAATTTCGTCGTACAGATGATGGAACCAAAGTCAAAAAACGACTTTCTCCTCCATTTCTTGCAATGTTTCCTGTCGGTAATCCCCTCTAATCAAAACGCACTTAATTGCTGCGTTTTCATACCTGCGAGAGAGAGAGAGAGAGAGAGAACCCGTATCATGCCTTGAATTTACAAGGAACGCCACCGAGCAAACCTGAAAATGGCGACTGGTAAGAGATCATTGACTCGACAAGCTTCCGTGAGCTCTCTGAATGGCTCAAACTTGTTCTTGCTTTGGTGTAAACAGGGACGCGTTTGGGTTTAGTTTAATGAGCCTGGTCAAGGTCAGCAAACGGGGTTCCCCAAGAAGGATTTGCAGATGGACTGATTGGCACCATTTTTGAATACACTGTCAGGTTGTTGCTAATCAAATTAATGCTAATAAATATGCTGCAATTTGACTGCACTTCCAAGCAATTAGTAAATAAGATGAAGCTGGACTAAACCTTGGGATTTGACTCGGATATTGAATAGGAGAATCCTCCTTGGTAATGGCTTCTTCTAAAACTCTAAACCTTCATTTCATCTTTATCAATTCTTCAGTTTGGTCTCGAACATCATTTTCCTTGTGCATTTCTGTTCTTTGGCCCTTTGCCTGGTTTATAGTTAGCCATGTTTATGTGCATTTCTGCATAAACAAACCTGTATATTGGAGAGGTTCTGCAACTCGGATTTTGTCACCCAAATTGTAAGGCAAGGTGCCTGGGATTACTACTATATCCAAGGTGGTAAGGCAAAGTGTTCTATAACTACTGTAGTAGTTGGTTCAGCTTTGCTTTTGCGTGGGGGACCAGTAGTTTGTTCTACCTAGTCATGGTGCCCCTTCATGACATCTAGAATGTATACAATAGTGTTATGATTCCAGACTGGATTGAAAGGTTGAATGAGTCCCTACTCTTGCCTTTTGCCTGTGGTGAAGAAGGCGGAGGCAGCTCCCACATCATAAGCAAATGTAATATTTTTATTTTATGATGTTATAATGGCATTATTTGGATAAATAAAAGTCGAAAACTTTGAAGATAGAAAACATGATTGTAGTGGACGGCTCATGCGTTTTTGTAAAGGAATAAGGTTGGAGCACTAAGGCTGTGTTTGGGACACAAAAAGTGGAAATAAAAGGAAGAGACAGAGAGATATAGTTTTTCTTGTTTGGATACACATGAAAAATGAAAAAGAAAAGAAAATTAGTAATATTTTAAATTTTGATGATTACAATTTTCTCCCCAAATTGCATCATTTTGTGAGAGAAAATTTATTAACTAAGAGAGAAAGTGATTTTCTCTCAATGATTCTTTGCTACCAAATAATAAAAAAATATCTTTCTCTCTCATTTTCTTTTCATTTATGTGGGTTCCAAACATGCCCTAAGTGGGACTTTGATAAAGTTGTGCACTACATCAGACTCTTTTTATTTTTATTTTTAATGTATTTGGGCATGCAGAACCTCTCCCATAAGAGGCCTTCCTCCTTCGATTATGATCCCCCTCCAATATGTGATGCATTAAGTGTAGAGCTCGACCTCTATATTCCCAACTTCATTCCTACCCTCTATGACCATGACTTGTCTAGCCTCAACTTTGTTAGCACTTGTTTTTGTATATTTTAAAATATCAAAAAAAGAGAAGAAGAAAAGAGGAGGAGGTAATCATTGTTAAATTGGGTCTAAGGCTTATCCGAAAATGACTAGCTACCTTAGGAAACTTCTTTTCTAACTATGTGGGACTATTCCTTAACACTCCCCCTCACGTGTAAGCATGTGGATAATTTGGGTGGAGGCCTACATACGAGTACTTGCTCTCTAATACCATGTTAAATTGGGTTCAAGGCCTATCCCAAAATGAATAGCCACCTTAGAAAGCCCCTTTTACAACTAATAAACTCAATATATTTGATCTCACTAATCCATATGGGACTATTCCTTAGCAGTCATAACAATGCTTAATTTATATTTGAGATATCATATAAATATTTTTATTGAACAACAATATTCATGTTTTTTTTTATAGATTCCTGAAGAATTATAAATTTTTATAAATGTTTCATTTTATGAACAGTATTGGTCTAGACATGACTAAACCTAGAGGGTTTAGGTTGAGGTCTATGATTTCCCAAGTTGGGGCAAATTGAGTACAAGTTTTTTTTATTATTTATTAGTTGGTTCAAACTACTTGTATTTAAGACATATATATAGAAATTCAAATTATTAACAATCCTACAAAAGGAGTGGGCTCAAGTTGAGCTGGTATCAGTGACAGCATTGAATTGTGTTCAGTAGCAGAGCGATGAATTGAGCACTAAATGCCAATTAATGGCTCACGTGAACAGGAAAAGACCAAGCATTCATCTGCTATTACTCTTTGTCAGTGCCTGGTTAATCTTCTATTCACATGAATTCAATTCAATTCAATTCCTCTCCCAAGCGATCTTCTCTCATACCAAGCTTTTCTGACTTGAACTCGAGTAGTAATTTGAAATCCAACTTAGATTGGCCTTGAGGCCAATTGGAAGAGACTGGACTAGAACACAAGGGTCAAGTCCCTCCCATAATCATCTGATCAATTCAATTCAAAATCCAACTCTACAACTCGGCCTCCCATTATAACTGAGGGAGTGATTTGTTAACCCATTTCTGCAGCATAAATGGTTTAATTACCCAGAATCAGTTAAGCCACTTCTTAAATAGACAGCTGAGTCGTGGTTCAAGAGGGAATCCCACTATCCCTCTCAGAAAAGAAAGAAGAGTCCATTCCCCTCCTCCGTCGTTCTTCACTTCCATTTCCTTGTTTTCCTTGCGAATAATTTAAGTAGTCTTAAACCAGGTTCTTTGCCTGTGTTACCAGTTCTCTAGACGGGGAAAACAGTCAATTCCTATGTAAGAGTTTCATTATTCTTATCAATTCCTATGTATGAGAAAAATGGGTCTGGCGGCATAATTTGATGGTACAGAAAACAAAGAATCCGCTCTCTCTGAGTGTTTTCGGGATTTACATGAATGTATCGTTCGTGATCTCTGCAAACTGGTGATGCATCTGCGACACAGTCGCTTTGCCTCAGGAGTGTATAAATATGCTGAACAGGAGAAGCTGTCATGTCCTAGCAACTTTAAAAAGACAGCCCGGCTGGAAGCTGGAGAGTAGTGAAAAACTTGAGGAGATCTGTTTAATTCTCAGACGCTGTTACTGTCGCTTCTACTCTGTAAATGGTCCCTTTGAGAACACATGCACTCAGGGACAGGGAAGGCAATCACATCTCTCCCGGGCTTGTCTGTTCTCAACAATGGCGAACCCAAAGAGCCTACATGAATCATCTTTATCTCCTTCTCCATCTCTACTTCACTCAAGCTCTTGTTCATTAATAGTTGTACGAGTTGCCGCTTGTTCGGCGTTATGTGTTTCCGGTGTCCGTCGTACGCTCTGTGCCCCTGGCAATTGTACACGTCCAGACCACCATTAGCTGGGGAGAAGGAGATACGTTAAAATAAAATAAAAAATTACAGTTTGTGGTAGCTGAGGACATGAACCTGCAAAGAACGAGCCATGTTGCCTCCGTGGTTGGCCATGAAGACATGGCTCTTGAGGCACACAATGTAGTCTATGGCTGCTAGAATTGAAGGTTTTTGCTTGAGTTTATCAAGTTCACCGGCTCCGGCGAGGCTCCACTTGTTGTACATGTAGGGGAAGTGTGACACTAGTGGTTCGAGCGCGGTGTCGCCGCCGAACGGCTCACCGCCGGCCCAGTAGATCCGTGTTCTCTTTGACGCACCCAGTCCCTTCAACAGCCTGCACGTAAGTATACACAGTTTAACATGCATGAGCAGGCATATAGATGCAGTAAGAAGGGAGAACTACCTGAAGATCTCAAAGGCATTGAGAGGGCAAAGGCCGGCTATGTATCGATCTTGCGCCGTCATGTTTGATCGAGATGTGAGGAGCTCAGGGTGGTTCTTACGTTCCATCTCGATCTTAAGGTCGGTGTCATCTCCCAAACCGGGTAGGCATCCGGTACGGACCCACACATCCTTCTCCAATCTTAGGTGCAATGCCATGTATGGGCCACCCTTCCCCATCCTCTTGGCCAACTTCTCTCCTATCTCTTCTATCCATGACCTGAACTTCAAAGCATGGAAGGCCACCTGAAAGAGTACCTGTCATTTTTTTTTGTTTTTTTTAATGCAAAAGACCCGGCAAAAAAAAAAAAAAAAGCCTATCTCACTTTGCATCTAAGCTTCTGTAAATCTGGGTTTAGGTCCTTGGAGAGTCTTGAATCAAAGCCCCGGAGAATCAGGATGCCAACTTTGTTGAGCTGCCACACAACTAAATTAATGAAATTCGTGTATATCTAAGCAAATTAAGAACACCTGGGAAGATTTTCAGATAGGATATTCACCTTTCCCATGAGATTGGCTCTGATCCACTTCTCGTCCATGTTGAAGGGCATTGCAGGTGGTGCAGCCGGCCGCCGACGAAGATGACTTGCCGGCAACGATGACACCACGTGGACATCGTCTCTCAGGGTCTCCTTGAAGATTTTATCGTCGAAGATATCGGAAAATTCACTGCACTAATGCAATGAACAATTTTGTAGGTGAGGTTTGTGATGTGCAGCTAATTAGGCTTTCCGGCCTTTCCAGTTGAACCTAAACTAACTAGTGTTATTGAATCACTTAAACTGTGCTTTTAAGTACCTTTCATCTCCCCACACCTTATTGACCTCAAGAACAGGAAGGACTAACACAGCCTCCAGTAACCTAGCCATGATCACTGCATCGACAATCTGGTTTCTTTGCTGATTCAGACCTCCTGATGCGACAACCAACAAATACCTCTTCCGTGTCGATGAGGACCCGTTCGTCGGGCCGAAATTCAAACATGGACGATATCCCAACCTGTCGGGTTGTTTCCAAAACTCACCGGCGTAAGACCAACTCGAAATCCAATCAGACGGAGAGTTGAAACCGATGGCAGGAGGACGATAATTGGAGCATGGCGATGAAGGGGGGAAGTTAAGCCGGAAAAGGCTTAAACTTATAGATATAGCCAGCAGGAACAGCACATATCCCGCTCTGCGAGGACTCAGAAGCTTGGGAGATGAAACACTACGCTTGTTAAAAGATCTGTAGGAGATGGGTCTGTGTGTGACACTAATGCATGGCATTGTGGGACTCGTGCCTTTCTTACCTTCATAATTCATGGTGATGAACCCATGAACAGAATGAGGAGAGAGATAGAAATAGATGAAGATCGAAGAGAGAAGCAGAAATCGGAAGTTGGTTTAGCCACCAAACTTGCTTATTTTTTTCCTCGAAAGGCATTTCCCAACTACTGATTTATATTCCTCCATATCTTACTGAGATTTTATATGGTTTTGGAGGCTGACTACAGGCATTAACAACTGTACCACCAACCATCTGTTTTTAAAAGGATGACTTGTTGATAGCAGCAAGAGAGATCAAGTAAAGCTACGAGTATGGAAGATTCACGTTTGGAGAGTTAGTGAACTAATGGATCTCAATTTTTTGGCTGGTTCTCAGTAACTGTCTGTTTCAGAAATATTATCGATAGCATTTGAAGCTTCCCAAGGTGAGAAGAACTTGTTCTTTCCTCACCAGCACCCTATGTGCCATCAAAAAGCATGATATCCTAATTAGTTTCCCTCACAAGAACTCAAAAGGGATAGAAAAATGAGTTTCTTATTATTCCAATAAGAAATAATGAAAGACATAAATGCAAAAAACCAGTTCTTTAAAGGAAATTATTCTTTAATCTAATCAACAGAAGATTCTTGTGATAATTCCAGTTGGATCTCAGCTTAAAATCTTACCTTGTTAGATTCTGAAAAGAGTTACTTTGATGAATTAGAAGATCAAATTGGCATGTTTAAACCGATTAAAAGTATCTGGAAAAGGCTTACAATCTCAAGATGAGGCAGCCAGGCAGCATAATCATCTAGCATCTCATGACCACAATACCAAAAGCTGAACTTACTCAAATACTAATATTTTTAGAGCAAACAAGTTGATGGGAACTGAGTCACAAAATGAATTGAGGAACAACATGGGTTCAAGTTTCAGGCTTCCAAAACTGCTAAAAATTTGCCCTTTCCTTCTCTGTGGAATTGGTTTACATCCTCCTAATTTACCTTGTGCTGCAGAAATTAGTGTTTGAAGCAAACTGATACTTCTTGGCATCAAATCACCTAAGATGAAGCTGCTTCCTATACAAATCTCAAATGTAAGTAGAGTGGGTAGCCAACTAACAATCCCGTGCACAATTGGGTAGAGAAAGAGTTGTTGGCGTTTGGTAAGCAACAATTGAGCATGACTAGCAGCATCTCTAAACCCAAAAACAAATTGATCTGAAGATAGGGATGAGCCAAAAACACCCAAAAAAATAGAAAGACTATTCGTGCTGCGGATCCAGACAAAGTTAAAACACGGTTTGAAAGTGATTCTCGTCCAATATTTATGTAGACACAGTGGCTGCGCAACCACTTGACTAGATTTGATTGACTCTAATTTTTGTTTCATTTGCAGAGAGCATATCTACTTGTTAACAGAACAGAAGTATGGAAGAGAGAGCGAGATATTATAAATGGTGGTTAAGCAATCAGTATCAGAAAATAAGTTGCACCAACTCCATACAAGGTCAACTATATTACATTAAACTCATAATTTTATATGAACAGCCATTACTGGAAATAATGGAAGACTCTGAAAAATCAACAGCAGAAAGCAATTCAAGAAGATCATAAGGTAAGACCATTGGGTTGTGAAATGTACAAACAACTGATATTAAGGGTAATTTTCAGATACAAATCTCTCAATACAGTCGATCAGATTGTGCATTACTGAACTATCATTTTAAAAATTAAAAAAATTAAGAACGGAAGGAGACTGAGATTGCTCCCTTCCCCAGTTTAAGAGACGCTTCTCCCTTGTCAACTAATGGCGATGGAAGATATTAATTTCAAAGGTCTTTAGTTCTTAAAAATATTTCTCTCTCTCTCAAATTTGAAGGCTGATATAGGTCAAGATTTTATTATACGAAGCCCTGCATTCAACTGGCTGGTCCAATTCCATTATTACGAATCTTCTGGAGCCTATTAGCCAATTTTTCCATCAGAGGAGAGTTTGAGAAGAAGAGGAAATTTTTTTTTGAAAAAATGGAATTTCAACTCAAATTATTTTTATTCATCATCTGTCTTGCACATACACTCTCGACAACGGGGATGCCTGTAAATACTCCTAGCTACAGGTCTTTCTTGCACTTTCTTACTCTGTCGTATTGCTTTCCTCAGTCTCTCTTCGAACTCCTCCCATTCAATCTTGGCACTATTAGAAAAAATCCCAGCCAGCCGACGTTTATTTGGCCGAATTGTAGGCATCCCGCCCGCTCCATAATATATTCGATAACCTGATACCAAGGAGGACAATTGGCTTCCAGAATCTGTCATTGCAAATGCGTCTGCAGCCGTGCATCCAATAAAATCCAGGGCTGCCAACTGCAGAAAAACAGAAAGCAACAGAATTTTCAACATGCAGCAATTCAATATCCTTTTTCCCAAAGAAAAATGACAATGTATTGATGACTTTTGGTCCTAATCCCAATATTGGTCCAAAAGCAGAGATGCTATTCATTTTTTAGGGGGTGCAACATGCTACAAGGGGTTACCAAGCCTGGATAAATAAAAGAAAATTATGCAAGAGAACCAGCAAAGTATCTCTCGAAGACCTGGTTTAGGTACTCCAAGATTATGAAGTTATAACATGGATCAACTATTGACCACAGACCACCCAAGAAATACAAGTCTTTTAAGTTCATTTCTGACCGTCCATCTAAGTGGACTGGCCAGTAAGACATCAAGAAAAACATGGTAAAGTGAGAAAAAACTAACTGCTCCCCCTGCATCTGACCTCCAGGCCCCTAAAATAGCAATGGAACCATATGCCCAAGATTAGGCTACAAATTGCATCTAAAGATAAAACATTGAGAATGATATGATACACAGAAACTAGTCACACAATGACGGCGATGTGAGAACTCAATGGATCATTGATTTCAGCAGAAAATGAGATTAACGACATCAATTAGTGCAACCAATAATTAATGTCATTGAAGAGATAGCAGCCTAGGCAAGAGAAAAATGTAACACAATTACCTGAGATGAGAAGTTCTGAAATGGCCCAATCTCCATCGAAGAAAGAAGGCTGTCTTTAGTAACCAGATTAGGGTACAAGCTTCTCAATGCAGCCATTCCTGCTTTCCCCCCATAAATATCAGCACCTGCAACAAATATGCGGGTCTTACGATTGAAACCAAGAGCAGCAAGCATGAGCACGGCTTCTTCAGGAGTTAGAGGACATCTGCCTTCAGCTCTCAATGCAGAAGCAGAAGGTAACCTGCAAGGAGATTCAGGATATAAAAGCCAGAATAGCCATGAAAATTAGCATTTTCAAGTTGAATGAGTGATTCAATGCAGTATTTAAGACAACAATAGCCATCACAACAGTTAGTCAGTAAGCAAATTCATGAACATTTTATTATATCAAGAAATCTTTGCTCATGGATCAGGTGGTTTACAACTTTAACCAAATTGAATGTCTTCCCTGGTTTTCCATTCATTGCACTCCCATCATGAGGCAAGGAAATTAGCAGATTCTTTAGAAAAAAGAAAGCCATCTTTTATCAAAGCATTCATAAGCCTTGAGTCCATTATTCTACTATTCTCGCTTTATTATATGTCTAATCCTTTTTCCATTATCTAAAAAGCTAGAAAGGAACATAATAATGAAAATGAAAGAATCAACAAATAAAGAAAATTTAGAAGGGAAGATATTTAGGAAACTTTAGAGTTTAGAATCAGAATTTGAATAACTTCCATACTTAAATTCAATTCCTTTTGAAAAGAATGAAAATGGAATTCCACTTTTCTCTCTCTAACAGCAAAACCAAAAACCCAGTCATCAAAGAAACCAAGCAAAAAATAATAAATGCAAAAACCAAGGACAGCAAAGCACACACTAAGACAAGAAAAAACATGAAGTACGACAATTCAACAAGGAAGAGTGCAGGAGAGTCCCTCATAGTAGAGCAGGAGCTGGTCAATTGATGGCCAGGGGAACATACATCCACTAAATATCAAAAGGTCAGTGCAGCCAGTCCAGCTAATCATTTGTTCATTTCAGATTTGCATGAATAAATCTATGACATTTCAAGGTATTCTGAAATTTAGTAAGGCATTGGAGAAGCCAATAGTCACCAGTCATGGTTCGAGTGACTAATAACTTTCTGATCACTTGGTATTAACTGCAGTTCACAAAACCAGTAAAAAACGAGTTTAGGGCAAGTGTCAGATTAACAGCCAGCATAAGACTTCAGTCAAACATAGGAAATGAATCCAAAATTCATTAGTAAGACTTCTTTCAAATAAATTTGTCATTTTCCAGAAAAAAGGACGATTTTTGTAAACTGTAGCTTAGTCCCAATATATTTTGAACAAGGCTTTGATAATGATGATGATGGTAACATATCATCTGATGTCAACAATAGGCGGATGCAAGGGGCTGTATATATCAGCCAATACAAGGGCCATCAGCAATGTACATTCAATATGGAAAACCATTGCATATTTAAAATGAAACTAAAATTTCTCTTCTATAGTAGGTAAGAATAACTGTATGATACATACTTGGCAGTTTTCTTCATTTGCGTCAAGGCAGGAAAATGAATCTTCCGATATGCTTCCAACTCCTGTCTTTCTTCTTCACCCCCACCAAAATCACACATGGAATAAGCTGCCATATCTATCTCAAATCTCAGGTGTAAAGCTAAATATCTGGAAATATCTCCGGCCAGATTTTTTTGACCACTTGCATTGGCCTCCACTGCAAATGGACCAACCAGATTATGATCTATAGGTTGCCAACGTGGTATGTGCTGACGCAATCTTTGTACAAGCAAAGCACCAGTTTCTTGTATTTTAGGAATAAATTTCAGAGCATGAAAGTTGCATCTGCATCGTAATTTCTAGATGACAATCTTCAATTAGGACTAAGCATAACAAAAAGAAAAATAGGAAGAAAGAAATCATAGAAAATGCCTGAAAGTAAGGAAGTAAATCTATAGGAGAGAGAGAAAGTGAATAAATGACACTTCCTGTAATAACAAATTTTGAACTGAGTCCTTAAGTAACCAAAATTAGCTTTTCGGCTCTCAGCACATGCCAATTAGCAGTTATAAACACAAATAGAGTATCGATTTTCACCAGATTAGCTCATCTTTATTTGCCTTCATGAAATTCACAGAGTATTAGTTAGTTAAGCTTTATGCCAGTCGGGAATGTAGCTTTTCTTTCAGTTTTATCAAGCATGTCTCCTAAATATCCAAATGTGAGAACAACAGAATACCACATGTATTAGAACATAAAAGGGATTCTGAACCTATCATGCAATAAACGCAAGCAGACCTTCAATTGATTAAACTGGGAATTGCAGCTCATTCTACAATCATCTTTTTCAGTTTTATTATTCTTGTGTAAGACATAATGGACATACAACTTTTTTCTAAATAGTTTTAGTCCTATAACTTGAAACGTGTAATTCATAAAGGTAAGGGTGTTTTTCCTTCTTTTATATCACTAATGTTGTTGATTATTTTTATTTTATTTTTTCTCAAAAAAATAATCAACAACATTAGTAATATAAAAGAAGGAAAACCATTCCATTCATACATGTGTTAAGCTCTTAGAGGTCTACCTCTCACTCCAGGTTTTCTCATATTATTCTTTTAACTCTTGATGCTCTTGTTTCAGACAATACAAGATTCAACTTGATGAACCGATTTTGGGTCTGATTTTCGTTTTCTCTTCTTCTTTTTCTTTCTGCAGTTCAACCAATTTGGTTCCTGTTTATTTCACCTCGGAGTACTTCTTTACTTGAGCCAATTACTCAAAAACAAAAACTATTTATGATTCCTGAAGCCAATTGACTTTGATTTCTAAACAACTTTCTACCACCCAAAAAAGGACTTCTAATAGAATTCTAAACCTTCAATATGGATTTTGTAGTAACACTAAAACTCCCCTTACGTTAGCATATATAGTTTATAGATGCCCAGCTTGCTGCAATCCAATTCCTAGCTTGTCAAAAATCAACACTGAAACTGATGCTTGGTAAATATCCCTTAAGCTGCTAATGAAACATGTTATGTAGATCTAACTTTGTCCAGCACCTTGTTTCACAAAAACATTCTTCACAAAGATTCTTGGGCTTTGTACAATTTTTGGAACTTATGCATCTATCAAAAAGATTCTTGGTCCAATCTTCATCAACACATATACCCTTATATTATGATCCCCTTCAATCTAGGGATTACAAAACATGGGCTTCCACTTTGAATCAATAAATATAGGAAGCTTCATTTTTTATTTTTTTTTGAGAAAAGGCGAATTTTAGTCAAGGCAAGCCAAGAACAAAACACAAACAAAACCCCAAGTCAGTGACGGAGCGATAGAAAAAGTAGCTTCAAATTGCTATTCAACATTTAAGTTATTTTCATCTCCCCTTTAATAGTAACCCCGTCTCAAAAAGAGTAACTTGATAGAACCTATGGCAAATTGATAGGCTAGAAAACAAGTTATAAAATGACGAGAATGACTCTCACAACTTCAATTAGGGAGCAAGAGAAAACTTAAAAAGTAACATTTGAAATCTATTAGTGTAAATAGTCCACATAGATAAATGTTACGAATTTTTTTTTATTTATAAGGTTGAGAAATTGGCCCCATAAGTAGCTAGTAATTTTGGGATGTAACCGGGCTCAATTTTGACATGGAACCAGAACCGGACGGCTGCCTGGATCTGGGCCCAATTTGTGTTCTGTTGAGTTTGTATCCTGTCTATGTTATCTATCTCAGTCCCTTTATCCATATATGTAAACCTGAATGTGAGTGGAGTATTAGTAGAAATTCTCACATAGATAAAGGTTAAGAAAAATCCTTGATTTATAAGGTTGAGCAATACACTTCCTAGATAACTAGTCATTTTAGGATAGAACCGAGCTCGATCTTAAAAAAATCAACAAAGAAAGATTAGATGATTTTAAACAAAAAACTGGGATAACAATTACTATGTAGAAAAAATTTAGATCTGACTCTAGAGGAACATTTTAATCTCATTTATCAACTGTAAAGCATGAAAAGTTCACCACATAGACCCCACAATAAAGAGACCAATGTAAGAAACTCAAAATATAGCATATCATTAAAATCCACAACAAAAGGTAAAATAAAATCTGACCCAAACAAAGTAATAAAAGATTCGAACAAGAAAATAGAAGTGGATCTAAATTCAAAACCAACTAATAAATGAGTTCCACAACAAAACACCGGTTTGATCCCCATGAGAAACAAAGAGCCCTCTTTAAGTCCTTTGTTTTGTTTGAAATGAAATTGGAGAATGGCAGTAATCTGGAGGAGTTCCAAAATTGACTCTACTCAATGAGAGACCAACCATGCCAAACAGGAGAAACAGGGGAATGAACAGATAGAGAAGACAAAGAAAGGAATTTTTAACTCAATGAAATTTGTAATTTACTTTCTGGGTTAAATTGTATGTGGAAACACATGTCACGCTCTGCTAATCACTTAGCATACTCTTAGGCTAAAGCGGGTGTGTCTCTCCAACACTTTGTTGTGGAGTCAGGCCCTCAAAGCTAGGTTTGTATTCCCCTTTGTTTATCAATATACGCACTTTCATAAAAAAAAAAAAAGGAATTTTTAATAGTTTTCTGGATTTTTTGGAAATCTCTGAATTTTTTCTGGATTATCTAGGTTTTCTTCAATTTCCTTTTCTTCAAAATTTCGGTTCAACTTGGATGGTAGCCCATGCATATTGTGGTTTGCCCTGGGATGTTCAGGAGTTTTAAAAAACTCAAGAAAAATTTTTAAGAAAAAAACTTCAGGAAACATTTCACGACAAAAAGAAACTTCTTGGGAAGCTAATTTCAGAAAAGTGTTAATTGTAAAAACAATTTCATGGAAATTGATTTTTTTGAAAATAGTTTCTTTGAAAGTAGTTTTGTGGAGAGAACTTTCCTGTATTGATTTCTTTTGAAAACAGTTTATTACAAATTAGTTCATAGAAAACCTGATCTCAGGAATTAAATTTCACAGAGCAGAACAACAATATCAGAATTGAAAGACAAAGATATAAATTCATCTTTTTTTTTTTTCTTCTAAGAAAGGTGATATTTTGTTTGCACATCTCTTTAATAGCTTAAACACGACATTTCAAAAAAAAAAAAAAAAGGTGATATTTTATTGCAACAAGCACAAAAACAGATCAGGGGAGCACTCCCTTTACAACAAGGGATTGAAAGGGAGGCTCCCTGTTTAGCAAGCAAATCAACAAAAGAATTTTGCTGACCTAGGAATGTAAAATCAATTACAAACAAGTAGAATAAAGATTACTACCTGATATACAAAGTAACTACCAGATTATAACCAATCTGCTTAGTGGTTCTGATATACGAAGTAACTACCTTGCCACTGATCACCAAATCTCTTAGTGAAAATAAACTACTGTATATATTTTTTTTTTTTTGAGTAAAAAAATCTCTCATGAAAAAAAAGATTACTAAGAATAAAGATGGTTGCTTAATTGTCACACCTATGCACCATAGAGTCTACAGAAGCAAGTTTTAACTCTAACACTTGCTAAATCTACATTATCCACAATGAAAACGATGACCTCCTATTCTCTTATGCAGGCCCCTTGGCAACTCAGACTCTACCACAACAAAACTCTCGGGACTGTTGCACGGGCTCAAAATTTTCTCTAGCCACCTCTCTGGTCCCTTTTATATTGAAGGTGATTCAAAAGTGGTCATCAATTGGTGTGCAACCCCCATCAAACCCCCATGGCGTCGTTGGGATATGTTCAATGAAATATGCAATTTATTTTCCCCTAAATGGAATCACATTCTGCGCTCTGCTAATCACCTGGCAGACTCCCAGGCTAAGGCAGACATTTCTCTCCAACACTTTGTTGTGGAGTCAGGCCCCCGGACCTAGGTTTGTATTTTTTTTTCCTTTTTTCTTATCAATATACACACTATTCATAAAAAAAACAAAAATCTACATGAATTCACTGACAATATAAGCCATCGCTCAATACTTTACCTTAGTACTTGAATGTGCCACTATGTTCTACTTTTTACTCTTCCAACTAATGAAGTTGCCTCCAACTAATAAATTGAAACCTATGGTAGATTTTCTGTCCAATTTCGATCAAGCATGATCTGCATCTAAGTATCCTTCCACCTTGAGGTGATCATGAGATGTATAGAATAGCCCCTTACATGGAGATCCCTTCGAATACCATAAGATCTTCTGGACTACTTTAAGATCAGCTTTGCAAGGATTCCGTAAACTAGCTTACTACACTAATAGCAAAGGCAATATCAGGCCTCATGACAGTCACATTTATCATTTGTCCAACCAATCTTCTCTACATAGTCTTGTCTTTCAGTAAAGGGTTGTCCTCATCTCCCAAATTCTGCCCAACCTTAGTAGGAGTATCCATTGGTTTAACTCTTAATAACCCATACTCATATAACATGATTTTTTTTAAACGATGCTAATTTTTATTAAGACAAAAGCTCAAAAGAGCAATTTACAAAGGAGGGAAGCCTTCCCAAACAATGAGAGATTGCTAGGAAGTTCCGAATTTTGCCAATTTACCAGCCAAAGAGTTGGTTGATCTAGGAATGAGATTCCAATTACAATGAATAGAAGATACAATGTCAGCAATACTATTAGTGATGGGCTAGTGGCGCCAAGGGGGGAGTTGTCTTTGGAACACCAATTAATAACAGTCTTCGAGTCGCCTTTAATGATTAACTTGCCATGGAGATGATCCTTGAAGATTTGAAGGCCGAACAGCAGAGCACTAACTTCAGTCGTATTAGAATCAACAATGTCCACCGAACCAGCATAAGAAAAAATAGGGCCTCCATTGTGAACTCTGAATACACCACTACTCCTACTGGCCCAGGATAACCAATAACACTACCATAAAAATTGAGCTTAATGCGGTCACAAGGGGAAGGATCCCAGATGGCCATCCTCGAAGTTCTGTAGGGGCCAGACATATGGGCGATCAAGCTCCAATTTTCCCGAAGGGAAACACCCGATAGAGCGAAAAATTCCTTCCTTGTATGAAGCCAGCTCGAGATGAAGCCAACGGCATGAGAAGTCGTGTTGTCCAGGGTGCAAACTTTGGAGTTGAATCTCTAGTTGTTCCACTAGAGCCAAATGCACCATGGAACATGCGCAAGACAGGCCAAAAGTATTAACTTGCCCAACCGAGAAAGGTGAATCCCTTGAACCATCTCAAAGGTGTCGAAGAGGTCTTGATGAAGCCCCACTTGAAGCCCAATCTTCTGAAAAATCTTCATCCAGACTTGCCACGAAAATCCACAGTGTAAGAGGACATGCTGGACTGTCTCATCGTACTCACCACAAAGGAGACAAGAAAAATCAGGGGTGGTGAAGCTTCTTCTATGAAGGTTGTCAGAAGTAAGGATTTGTTCTCTGATGGCCGACCATACTCATATAACATGTTAGTGATATACTTCCTCTAATACAGTACTACAACTTGCTTACCATTGGCCACCTCAATCCCCAAAAAATATTTCAAAGATCCAAGATCCTTGGTTTGGAAATGCCTGTTCAAATATGCTTTCACTTCTTCAATCCTCTTTGTATCACTTCAAGACAGCACAATGTCATATACATACGCCAGAAGAACCACACTCCTAGATGAGCAATGTAGAACAAATAAGCAATGGTCATAGTGGCTCCTCAAAAATCCAAAGGTTATGACAACTTTACTAAATTTATCAAATTAGGCCCTTGGATTTTGTTTTGAACCCTTAATGGACCTTCCCCATTTCCCCCTTGAGTAACATACCCAAACGGTTACTCCATATAAAACTTCTTCTACAGGTCACCATAGAGGAACATATTTTTAATATCAAGCTAAAATAAAGGCTAGCCTTGAGTTATTGCAATAGATATCAAATTTCGAACTGTACTCATGCGAGACACCAAAGAAAAGTATCAAACACATCCACTCCAAATGTTTCGATGTAATCCTTGACCACCAATTGCGACTAATATCTTTCAACGGTCCCATCAGCATTATATTTAATGGTATTAATAGTGGCATTGGTACGAGGCTCAACCAAGGTCTAAGTATGCCGAGTCTGTAAGGCATCTATCTCATCATCCATAGCATTTTTCCACTGAGGAAAACACAAGGGATCTTGTGCTCTTTAGTAGGGATAGAAACACTAGACAACAAAGTGGCAAACGACTAAATGATTGAGACAAACTATGAAAAGACACATACTTGGAAATAGGACAATGTGTATTTGTTCTTTTGGCAATGGAAAATTCAAATCATCAATTATAGGATCTACAAGCTTGGAAAAAGATGATCCAAACATGTCAGAAGAGGCCATATCTGGATCTTGATATTGTATATCATTGATAGATTGTTGCTTGTGTACCTTTCTACACTAGTATACCTGCAAAGGTTTATTTGGAACAGAAGTGGAAAGTACGATGGGACTATCCATAACTGGAAGAGGTATAGGGGACTCACCTGCCACTATAGGATGAGATAGAGACTCAAACGAAGCATGAAAAATGGTGCAGTTTCCAAAAATGTCACATCTGCTTATATATAAGTTTTTTGTTAGCGGGATCTTAATATTTATAGCCTCTCTGAGTACGAGGATAACCAAGGAAAATACATTGTACAACATGAGAAGACAAGCATAGAAATGAATATAAGTTCAGATTTGGAATATTATAAGCCAAACAAATGGACAAGCTCTAGGTACCTGCAATTGAAAAGCTATTGGATCAAATGCCAAGCGGTTGCCAAATCCAACAAAATGAACTATCCTATTCTGGAGTAGGATAGGCAAAATGTTTTTCAAATAGAAACTTGGTTTGGCTTCTTTAATGATATCTTCATCAGTTACCTGACAAGAGTTTAACAGAAAATGAAAGTCAAGTTATCATATAATATGTCATTATATTTTCAATTTCAGCAATCATATGGAAAAAAAAATAAACAGAGGAAAAAATACTTACAAGGCTACCTATCGCCTCCAAATCTAATGACTGAAATTCCATAGGAAGCTCTTTTACTATGCGAATATCAGGCTTCAGGTATTGTATGAAATGCTCTTCCTGGTAGATATCGCTGAATTGACTAAGAAAATTACAGGTTTATACAGTCATTCTCCTTTTATTGTCACAAGAAAAAAAAATGAGTTCCTTCTCTGAAATTCATAAAGATAAAAATACCTTGAGAAGGAAAAAAAAAATTAGAGCTCAACTTAAAGCACAGCACAAAAACATTTAAAAGGCTCCACAGTGACACCAGGAATCAACTTAGGTACAAAAAAAGAATCTTTTCATTAATGTTAAAATGAAAGATAACTAGTTTAAATCAGCACCACAGATAACATAGCAAAGCTACGTAGGAAAATAGAGACTAAAAGCATCTCTTTGAATGTTTAACTCTCCCAATCATTATAGCGGGCATGCATGATATTTATTTTGCACAAGTTAGACTATGAAAGTACTTTTGCAGCATATCACTCGGTCCTATTTATGAATGTATCTATGTGTGCTTGCTCTTAACACTTCCCCTCATGTGTGAACCTTCTTTGTGGTTCCTCACATGGACAATTTTGGGTGGAAGCCCACATAAAGGTACCAATTTGATACCATATTTATGTTGGGTTTAATCTTATCCCAAACTGACTAACCTAAGTTAGGAGGTCTCTTCTCAAGTAACAAGCAAATGATCTTTTTTAATCCTGGAATCTATGTGATACAATTCATATTAAAAAGTACGGCCTTACAATGAACAACATTGGGATGTATGACTTGATTATTACTTAGTTGCTTAATTAGCTTCTAATATCAACCCATCAAAAATCAATACAAAGAAAAATCTATAACAACTTTTCATAGAGAAGTGAAGCCAAAGAAAAATAAGACACAAACCCCTCATCATGAGAGCAAATATGACTTGTTCCAACACCATAAGGTCATCAACAGGGAGAAGATCCAGTTTTGTTGTTTTAAAAATTACAATGTTTTGTCCTTCGCTTGGCAAGTTTGGTCCTCCTTTCTAGGTAAATTGGGTATTCAGTTCTCTCTCCTTCAAGACCTTTGTGGGATGAGTCTTTTGTCTCTTGGGATCCACATTCCCAAGCTTGGCAAACTTCTCTTTTCAGCCTGCATTACTCACATTCCCTGGTGCCTTTGAAAAGAAAGAAATAGCTGGCGATTCAATTGAAAGTACAACATTGCAGATGAAGTCATTTGCCATGTCACTGGCCTTGTGTTTGCTTGGCTTCACACCCAGAAGGAGTTTGACAACCTCATGACTGTCCTTCCCTGCACCAATTCGCATGCGATTGCTCAGATGTCCATCCCTCCCAGAACTCCTGCACTTGTGAGTTGGAAACCTTGCCCATGCGGGACCCTCAAACTCAACTTTGACGGTAGTACCCTTGGATGCCTTAGTATTACGGGCTTTGGTGGAGTATTTCGTGACGTTGATGTTAACACTCTCATTTCATACTCCCGCCCCTTTGGGAGTTGTTGGCTCTACTATTGTTGAGCTATCCGCCTTCCTCCATGGTCTCATTATCTCTCAAGACCGCCTTTGTGGATCCCTCATCATTGAAGGCGACTCAAGAGAAGTGATTGGTTGGTGCTCCTCCCTGTTGGATCCTTCATGGCGGCATTGTGATGTTTTCTTGGAGATTTATGATATTCTATCCTCCATTTCATGTACTTGGTCTCATGTTCCCAGATCAACAATTGTTGCTGACTCTTGTTCTATATTAGGAGCCTTCTTGCCATCTCTTATTGAAAAGAGAGTGTTCCTTTAGTGTCTGTTTTATTCACCCTTTGCTTGTAATAAAATCATCACTGTCTCAAAAAAATAAAAATATACAACTCATGGTAACAAGTGTCTAGCCTTAGCTACGTACGCCATTCTCACAAACGGGAGTACATGTCGCTACTTCAAAGGATCAAGGAGCATCAGACAAGGAAATCCAATCTCCCCACTGTTAAGTTGTGGAGTCTATTTAGCGCCTTACGCAGAGTCAATCTCCTATCGGGATTGGAAGGGGGGGGCGAGGGCCCCCCGAAAGGTCCACGACATATTGATTTTTGTTTAATTAAGGGTAGTTTGGAGATTTCACACTTGTATTTTGGTTGCCCTAGTTTTCTCTTTATATTTGGGGGCGCCGCTATTAGGGTTATCATCGATGATCATCAATTGTTGTAGAGAGGTTAGAGAAAAACACTTGAGTGTGTGTGATTTCTCTTGTAAACTACTTCATCATCATAGTGAATTATTGCAGCGGCGGAAGACAAGACGTAGTTTCACCTTGAGGCGAACTAGTATACATCTTGTGTTTTTCATACTTGATTATTTTTTCTTCTGCGATTATCATTTCTCTCGTTAGTATTGAATTAGGACGTCTAATTCCTAACACCCACTCCTGTTTAATATCATGGGAAAAAGTTGTTAAGTTGGGTCCAAGGCCTATCCCAAAATGACTAGGCAACTTAGGAAACCTCTTTCCCAACTAATAAACTCAAGATCTTTGTACTCGCTAATTCATGTGAGACTATTCCTTAACACTCCCCCTCACGTATAAGCCCTCTTTTGTGGCTCTACGAGTAGAAAATTTTTAGGTGTAGGCCCTCTTTTGTGGCTTTACAAGTGGATAGTTTAGGTGTAGGCCCTCTTTTATGGCTTTACAAGTGGACAATTTAGGTGTAGGCCCTTTTTTGTGGTTCTACAAGTGGATAGTTTAGGTGTAGGCCCACATATGAGTACATGCTCTAATACCATGTTGATTTTCAGGATTCCATAGATGATAACTTAGCAGAAGATTTCCAAAAGATCACCGAGATACAGTAACAAAGTGATCAATCAGCAGCAGCAGCAGCAATAAGCAACAAAGAATAGATCCTGCTCAGAATAAGACTCCGTCAGATGATTCATAATTTGAGCAGGGAAAAATAATTTGAATCCTGAAAATCGCAGCTCTGATACCGTGTTAAGTTGGGTCCAAGGCCCATCCCAAAATGACGAGGCAACTTAGGAAACCCCATTCTCAATTAATAAACTCAAGATCTTTGTACTCACTAATCCATGTGGAACTATTCCTTAACAAAGTCATGTTGGCCTTCTTCATAAATCTACGAAGATTGGTTGGATGCAAAAAACATCAAGCATCTCATCCTTGGATGTTCCCACCATCCAATTTTTTGTGGACGACACAATCATCTTCATCAATGGTTAGCACGATCAAAACCTCAATCTCAAGGTGGTTCTAGCAATCTTTGAGCTAGTCATTGGGAAAAAGGTGAATTGGCACAAGTCAACCATCTTCGACTTCAACCTTGATCAAGCAAACATCAAAGCCATGGCATCCATCTTCGGCTTCAACCTTGATCAAGCAAACATCAAAGCCATGGCATCCACCTTATCAGGGTCTCCCCCTTTTCTCTTTAAAACCTGACAAAGTTCTATGGAACCCTATGAGAAAATGGAAAGGTGCCTATTGACTTGGAAGGGATAGCTCCTCTCAAAGGCAAGTCAACTAACAATTATAAAATCCCTTTTAAGCAGAATTCCCTCCTATTACCTGTCTTTTCTTCATTGTTCAATGAGTTTGGCCCAAAAGATAGAAAAGTTGATGAGACTCTTCCTTTGAAGAAGAGCTGAATCCAGCTTCAAGCATCACCTGATTAAGTGGGGAGACATTGTCAAGCATAAGCAGCAGGGTGGCCTAGGAACCCTGCAGTCTCTCCCCCAAATTCTCCCCCATTTGGAGATCAATTGCCAGCCTCTTCCCCGTGATTCAAGGTGGCTAGTGCTTAAGTAGGCAAAGGCGACAAACTCAAATTCCAGCACTACATTTGGGTGAATCAGCAACCCTTCAAAGACGGATTCCCTATCACCTATCACCTCACCCAGCACCCTGACTGTGCCGTGGCAGAGGCAATTCTTGTGAACAACAGAGTAACTCCCCATGGAATCTGGGCTTGAGAAGAGCTCTCAGCCGCATGCATCTCCTTGTAGCCTTTACCTTCCAAGGCACCTGGAGGATCTTCCTATTAGAGCGCCTGAAGCAGGTGGTAAATTTTCTGTGGCAAGCTGCTTCAACCTCCACAATGGTGGTTCCCCCTCTGTCACAAGTTGCACCCCAACAGCCTTGTCTTTGTCTGCTCACAAAGTTAAATTCTACATATGGAGCTCATTGCATGGGAAAATCTTAACACTCAATAACTTAAGCAAAAGATGCACATCTCTCTCCAGCCTTAATTGTCAGCTTTGTTGGACCTTTGATTAACTCATCAACCACAGTTTGGTGCACTAGCCTTTTGCCTAACGAGTCCTCAACCTCTTAGAGCCCAACTTCTGCACTCCAGATTCCTAGACAAACTTCTTCGCTTAATTATTGGTTTTCCCGATGCCAAAAAAAGGTAAAATCATGCTGAAAGCCTGCTCTACATTTACTCCCTGGATGATCTGGCTTGAGAAAAACCAAAGGCACTTCCACAGAAAATGCTTAACTTCCAATTCAGTCTCTTTCAGCACTGAATAGTATCATTTCTTGGGTGTCCATTTTGAAGCCTTTTCAGCATATCTTGACACTGGATATATCCAGGAGAAATGGGCATCAATCACTTCCTTGACAGATCCAAAGCCAGTTTGGATTCAGCAATGGCTTCCCTCTTCCCAAGGCTACATCAAGCTTAACTTTGATGGCTGCTCCTTCAATAATCCTGGGCCAACAGGATTTGGAGTCTTTGGATCCAACTCTGGTGAAACTCTCCTTTCTCACACTGGGCTACACTGCTTGGCTAATGCCACTTTAGTTGAATTGACTGCTCTAATTCAAGGGCTCAGGATTTTCAGAGATCATTTTCAGGGTGATATCATTGTGGAGGGTGACTCTCTTGTTATCATCAATTGGTGCAGCAATCAAGCCCACCCCCCTTGGCATCTGCATCACCTTTCATTGAGGCAATGGACCTTGTATCTAATGTATCCTCCTGGAATCGTGTATTGAGATCAGCCAATACCTTGGCTAACTTGCTTGCAGAGAAGGAGTGTCTCTGCAACGCCTCATTATTAAAGACACACTCTCTCTGGCCTTGTAATTTCCCTCTTGGCCTCGGGCCTCTGATAAAATCATCTCTTATTTTTAAAAAAAAAACTCATGATAACAAGCTCTGTCATCAATCATTAAATTGCACAAATAATAAAAACTTAAAAGTGGAATTCAGAAAATAAAATACCTCCCATCTCTCCATACGCTACTGTACAAGAATCTTGGGAGAACAAGAGTTGCATTAAGTAAGCGAGCAACTGCCACTGCATTGCATATCTGTCACCAAGGTATTACTTGACATTAAAATGTCTGTCTAAATACACATATATCACCAAATCATTCATTAATTATATTCATCAAAATAGCAACAATGTCTTTAATCCAATCAAACCTAGACATTAGGAAGGTAAACATAGCATGTTTTAAGTAAAAGATATGGTCCAAACAAATAGTTCTGGTGGAACCATTAGAAATGTCACCCAGAATCCAGCACAGGAGACTGGAGTTTTTTTTTTTTATAGAAATGAGGATTTTATTAAAGGGAGAGGGGGACGGAGTATCATAAGTATGTAGCTTCCATTTGGGACATAAAGAAAAATTAAGAATTCACACTGCAGTCGCTGGAATGAAGGTGAGCCAGATCAGCAGCCTGTACTGGAGTTTACATAAATAAAAACCACACACGGTTCTAGAGAAATCCGTACAGCTAGCAGTTGGAGCAGAATAACTTCATAATAGATTGTAATTTAGAAAAGAGAAAATAAGCCTGGTTGCAATCCCAAATGATAGAACCACAAATTTACCAAGATGACAGTTCAACAAATATGTAAATGATTATGTAAAACATGGTAACAGGGATTGGTCATTACACCAGGTGTATGCACCTCTTTCAAAGGATAGTGTTAAATATTGTAATTCAACAGTATTTTAGTCATTTCATGTATGGGTACTTTAGCCATTCCACCTCTCTATAATAGGCTTAGTTTCTACATGCTACTTCACTTATTTTTCTGTTTTATTCTCTTAGAATGGAACTATACTCTTGTTAATAGAGGGAAAGGCATGCTTCTGACCTTCTCTATTTTTCTGTGACATACTTAAATGAATACATAAAAGGGAAGCAGGTAGAACTCCACCCCCAACTAGCTGATTTCTCTCTTGCGGCAAACCTACTCTGTTCTCTCTTCCCTTGATTTTTCCTTCAATCTCACTCTCTCAAACCCTAAATTTTAACCTCAAATGATATCAAAGCAGGAGAAATTTACCAGTAAGGTCTTCATCAATTTTACCAGTAAGATCTTCATCAATTTTTCTCTTCTCTAATCTTGCATTAGTATGGCATGAAGAAGTTTTCAACCATCCAGAGAGAAGCTAAATCTGCTAGGGAGCGATGTCAGGAGCAGGAGTGACAAGGAGAAACAACCAACCGTGCGAAGATGAGATCAATCAGAATGCTGCAGCCATGACCAATCTGCCGGATTCCACAGTGGAATCCAAGGACTGAATGGGAGAGATGTTAGCAATGACGCCCTGGCCCAACCATCGAAAGAGAATGAAAGATGTGAGGAGGTGCAGTGCAAGAGCACACAGAATAGATGAAATATCCACCATTCAGTTACTGAAATGGGGACAAGAAAACCTTCATTGAGGTCATACCAATAGGAACCATGAACGTGGCAAAAATACCCATCGAATCCAGTCACAACAGTGGTTTCTGCATGTTCCTCTCATTGCACTAGAGAGAGCCATCAAGCAGTACAAGAAGGCATCAACCAAGAAGGTTAGAACAAAATTATGGTCTGGTTGGTCAGTTACCGATTCCGGTCACAAGGAAGGCAAGGAATAGACATATGCAAGCTTAGCAAACGGTAACGAAAAACATGTATCATCATTCCAGAATAAGATGGAGTCGGCATAAATTGAAGCAGGTGCTTGGATGCTTTACTACAAATCTACAGAAGTCATACAAGGTAATTCGAGGAGTGCTTTTGGTGCTGTAATGTTTTGTGATGTGTGTGCCCCACCTTAACTGTGCATGTATTTACATTATTTTTAGTGGTTTTTTTTTGTGTTGGTTGTTGTGGTAGTGTATTTTTGTGAAAATTCTAGTGGTTGTTGATAGTAGATGATGGCTGATTCAGGTGAAGTGATCTCACCAATCAAAAAGTCTGGTAATTTCGATGGTAAGCTATTGTGATTACCATGGAGAAGTTGAATAGACGAAATTATCTGGCCGGATTTATCTGAAAGCTAAGCGGAAGACAAAATACTTGAAGAATGATCCTTCTGACCCAATGGCTAATGATTGAGAGGTAGAGGATAATCAAGTCATGACATGGCTACTAAACAACATGGAATCAAAATTCAGGAAGTAGGTGATGAATTGTGAGACAAAAGAAATCTGGAAGTCATTAGAAGCTTTGTATGATCATGAGAGCAACTTGTCTCGAATCTATGAATTGTATACAAGGTTCTTTGGGTTACAGAGTAGAGATCAATCAATTATTGAATATTTTAGTGCGTTTCAAAGAAATCGTCCACTTACCACAAAGAAAACTAGGATTCAAGCGCAGTAGGCCCAGCTCCATGTGGCCAAATTTCTCGATGGTTTGAGCCCTGAATATGATGCAGTTTGTGTCCAAATACTTGCAAATGATATTATGCCTACACTCAAGAAAGCCTTTAATAGAGTAATGTATATAGAGATAGTTGTAGTCCCACAAGGCAGCAAGGATAATGAGGGGACAAAAGTCATTTCAGGGTCACTAAGAGACACCTCGTGGACATGGCCGGGTTGGACAAGGAAGAGGCAGATATACATTTGGGCATGGAAGAGGCTGTAGAGATGGTAGTGGTGAGAGAAAGTGCATCCACTATGGGCATACTAACCATTTTTTAGACAAATACTGGGAAAATTTGGCAAACCTGCTAGCTAACTCAAGTTTTCTTGAGAGTGCAGAATCATCTACGATTTGTGTAGTTGTTATTGTTCTTGGTGCTCTAGATGAAATTCAATAGTTGGCTCGATGCATGGCACACTTGACTACATCCTCCTCATCCATAGCCCAAAATGTTTTCACCACCACAACTACTATGGCAAATTCAACTCCTCATCCATCTTGCTCTTTTGAGCCTGTTAATATAACTCAACACTATTTAAAAAAAAAAAAAATCAGGTATATCTGCATTCCATGCATCTCAAGTCTTTTCATGTGTTATTGACTTTGGTGCATCTACTCACATGTTAGGTATATCTACATTATTTTCATCTCTCACTCAATCTTTCTCATGTTACACTTGCAAATGGTTCCACCTTGCATTTGGGCGGAGTTTAGATAGTTCAGCCCACTCCATCCTTATCTTTAAATTTTATTCTCATTGTACCTAAGTTTCCCATTAACTTGTTATTTGTAAGTCAACTTACTAAATCATTAAAATGTTTAGTAAGCTTCTATCATACTCATCATGTCTTTCAGGACCTCCAAACGAGGAGGACGATTGGTTCCGGACATGAGAATGATGGACCCTACCACTTAGAAGGTTCAATATAACCATCTTCTTCAGCATTCTATGCAATTGTTTCACCTTTCCAATGGTACTTGTGATTAGGACATCCCTCCCCAACCAACCTATTCCAGTTATTTTTAGATCTTCCTCCTACTTTATCATTTTAGTGTGTATCTTGTCAACTTGAGAAGCACCATACAACGTCTTTTCCATCTAGTTTGAGTCGTAGTAATAATTTATTTGAAATAATTCACTTAGATGTATAGGGTCCTTCTTAGGTACGTAGTATCTTTATTTCCAATTTTTTGTTTTGTTTACTGATGACTTTAGTCAATCACATGGGTGTATCCCTAGTGGGAGAAATAAGAGATCTTAGATGTATTCTTGAATTTTAATGGTGAAATAAAGAATAAGTTCAGTGCTTCACTTCGTGTTTTGCATACTAATAATGGGTTTGAGTTCATGAATCATAAATTTGACACACTTTGTAGCACCAATGGCATCATACATCAGTCTTTTTGTGTCTATACCCCACAGGAAAATGGAGTTGCAGAATAGAAGAATCACCACTTGCTTGATATTGTCCGTACTACACTCTTTCAAATGAAGGTTCCCAAGTCCTACCATGGTGATGTTGTCCTCACTGTTTGCTTCCTGATTAATAGGATGCCCTCATTTGTGCTTAGTGGGAAGATTCCTTTACAAATTCTCAATCCAACTAGCAAATTGTTTCCCCTTTTTCCTTGAGTGTTTGGTTTTGTGTGTTATTTCCATGTTCTTGGTCAATCTCCTAATAAATTATCTCCTTTATCAGTCAACTATGTCTTCCTTGGTTATTCTTGTACTCACAAAGGGTACACGTGTTATTGTTTGATAACCAGAGAAACGTTTTGTCTGCAAATATTACTTTTTTGAGGATGTCCCCTATTTTTCAGTCTGCTGAGTCTAGTACTTCTCCCACAATCTCAGCTGAAGGACTGCGGAAAACCACTTCACATACAACCAATTAGAGTCCTAACTGCACAGGACTTTGAAAAATCACTTTCTAAAAATTCTATAGCCACTAAACAAGATCAAGAGGAGTTTCCGAAAAGCCCTTAGACTTAAATTGGTTTTAAGTCTTGAAGAAAAATAAAAAATAATGGCTTTTTAGGCAAGAACTACGATTTCCAACAGAACAAAACTTGGTGTCTCGAATCAACAAAAAACTAACTAGAAGATAATCGTGGAAAGTTCCACGTCTGGTAAGATTACGAACAAGAAGACAATCATGGAGACTTCCAGGTCAGGTAAGATTGATCAATGTGAAAAAAAAAAAAAAAAAAAACACTTGGACAATTAATCAAGAATTTATGCTCGAGAAACCAGAAAGGAGAATCTTTAGACATGTTAAATGTAGTGTAAGGGGCAGTTTGGTCATTTTACATGATCTGCACATTTTAGTGTGAGTTTCATCAGGTTCAATATGTTCAGATGTGCATGTGGTCCAGTTTTTATATTGTTTAGCAGTGTAGTTATGGAGTTATGAGTTATATGTAATAGAGGCAAAGAGATCATTGTCTCTCAAAATCACTTAAGTGAATAAGAATAAAGGGGGTCGATTTCCGATCCCCATCTAGAGCAGTCTATATGCTATCTTCCAGCACTTCTCCTTCTCTCTTCCTCATACCTCTATTTCTCATCTTTTCACAAGATAGAAAGTAACAAGCATGCATGGAGTGAACGAGTATCAAAGGATGAGTACCATGGGCTTTAAATTCAAGGTTGCAAAAAGGGTCCAACAAGCAACTCAAGGGATTCAATGGCAGACTGAAAAATAGTTATAAAGCCATGAACTTACTTATTCTTGAAGAAAGGAAAAGGAAAGAATTAAAATTCTTGTCTAAAACCATGAAGAGAAAGGCTCATTGAACAATAATCCCATGGAATCTAATCACACAGCATAAGCAGTAAAATTAACACTAAACCCCTGCTTTGATACCATGCTAGATTCTAGGGTCCCATGAATTAATCTCTAAAGGTTCTCTTAGTTACATATGTAAGAGAAGAAGAAGGAAGAGAAACATAGAGGCAGTAGAAGGAAGAAAGGAAAGAACTAGAGAGTGGAGAGACAGAGAGTGAAGAAGAGAGATTTTGGAGAGAGTAATAAGTGCTCGTACATTAATAAGTGGAACTATCCTACCAACTACTAATAACAAAAATGACATACAATAAACCAGAGAATTCCTGAAATAAAAAGGGTAAATCTCCTAAGAAATACACCTTTCCAATAGAAAGGAGACTAAATTTGGTAACTCTCCCAATTTATAAGAACCATGCTTTTTGCTCCAGTTTCTTCTTTTAGGCTTTACCAGATATTCTCAGTGGTTTCATGGGAATGAGCCATATTATTATCACCCTGACCCAGGTATGAGCATCGGTTTGGGTAACCTAGTACAGGATAGGTTTAAGGACCTAGCATTCTCTTCCCCTATTGGATCATGTTATTATGAAAATGATTACAGTCTATGCCTGCATTAAGGATCCCCAAGATTATAATCTATGCCTGCATTGAGGATGCATGTTGCTGAGGCAACCTCTGATGATAATAACGATCTTGATTTCCTTCAATTTGAAACTTCTCAAACGAAAGAAGTACGCTATCTATTTCACAACTATTTTTATTTTTTTCTCTTTTCACATTCAGGCAACCATGAAGCCTAGGTGATTACTTGGCTGTTTCTTCTTTGATTTAAACCAAACAAAGACTTCAAGTGACACTGAGAACAGTACATATTCTCAACAAAATTCCAACAAGTTCAGTAAGCTTCAAGGAAATCATTGATATTTTTTTTTTTTTTTGAAAAGTATTCATAATTTAATTTTACAGTAAACAACAATGACATATACTTACAGCAACTCGCTGCTGGCTGATGCCTCCATTTGCACTAACTAGAATATATCCATTCCCTCCCTCTAAAATGTCAGATTTCATAAAAACATGCAAATGAGATATAAGTAATGAAACATGAAACACCAGAAAATAAAGGGTTGTATAGTTGTAAAACAACACAGGTATACCTTTAATTATGATTGAAAGGAAGCTCATAACTACTGTCTGAGCCCCCTTAGTGGTCTATAAACAGCCCATTAAGGAAGGTGTTTAGCTTTGGAATCTAAATGCTGGAGCTGAATTTTGGCCACCTCAAATGCACCTCTAATGGTGCATAATGTATTATCAGTTTATAATTTTTAGTGAATAGAATCAAAATGCCAATGACTGCAATAAATGAAAGATACCGCAAGGTTCCCAGTCGGATTCATAAGCACAAGGTTTCCAAGCAGAAGCAGGACCAAGGGGCTCTTCCCATAGATCACGAGGTCCAGGTTTATCCTCAGCCTGAAATTAACAGTGATAGCAGAGGGCTTAGTCACAACATCCAACTTCCTATAAGTTCAGAAAAGTATCAGAAAATACTGTTCCACACCACCATGCCAGTGACTCAATGGGGAGATCTTCTAGAACAGCGAAGTCCTATGAACCTGAACCACTGATGAGCATGCTAATATTTATTACAGAACAAAATGAAGAGCCAATAGAACAAAGTCCAAGATTACCTCTGCCAAGGCATGGGCGGCCAAAGCCAAAAGCCTATTGTACAGTACTCTTTGAGGCCTTTTTCCTTTCCCAAACTTGCTCCATTCTCCCTGTCCATATAGCAAAAAATGCGTGAGTAAGACCACCTCCTATCTGCCCACACTCATAAGGGTGTCACACTGACGACTTCCCTTCTCATAACTGGAATACATTCTTTCATTAGCAGGTCATCCAGCTCAATAAGGATCTGGCTATTGAAGGGCATATGTTATTAATGTACTTCTCTTTGCCCTTTCCCAGCTGCTGCTTTTCCATCTCTTTTCTATCTGGTGGGCCTCATATGCTTGCTGGATTTAATGAACTAAAGACTACAGAATCACATTTCCTTCTTAAATAGGTGCAGATCCTGTTAAGTTTCATTTAGCGTGACGGAGCATGATTATCAACCAAAACTGCCAATCAGATAGAATGATGATTTTGGTAAGCAGGCCATAGGTAAGGACAAGAGAATGCAGCAGGACTTTAGTGCTTTTTCCATCCTAATTTAACAAAGATGACTTTCTGACCTGGCTTGGGAATAATATTAGGCTCTGGACTCAAATACAGGTCAACCATTCAATTCTTGCGGCATGTTTCTCACTGTAACTCACCGGTGTATCATCTGTGAAAGCAATTTTCTTCTCACCCTTACTCTCCCTAACATTCACTCAGCCACCTTGATTTAATGTTAGCCATTACTCAGACATATTCTCAATTCCTCAGGCAATTGCCTAACTGGGTTTGAACATTCAGAAAACTAAGATGCCACGTCAAATTCAGCTAAAAAAAACTGTAAACCGAAAACATACCCGAATAGACGTCAATGGGTGACTAAGAAGCCCAGCCTCACGTTCCAGATCCGGATCCTGAAGACGTGAAAGCATCCACCAATTCATGAAGAAAAAGAAAACCACTAGGCCGAACAGCATCAGAAGCCCTCGAGTCCTCTTTCGCCTCCATAGACCCACCGGTTTCCTTCTCGCACGTGGATGCTGCTTCAACGGAATAGAGTTGCCGATTCGTGAGAGCAATCCACCCCGGAGCTTCCAATTCTCCAATCGGAAGAAAGAGAGCGGAGAAGAATAGGAAGGAGGAGAATAGGAGTTAGCCGCGTAGGAGAGCCTGCTTTTGGAAGGAGTATGCTGCGGTGAAAAGGGAGAATCACGAATGGAATGACCGGCACGAGGGGAAGCGGGGCGGCTACGGGGACTGGAAGAGTGGGACCTGGCGACGAAGGCGCTGGACCAGGCAAAGTCCGAGGTTCTGGTCTCTCCATGCTCCTCTCTGAGAACAATCTCTACTTCTCCGTCCGAGCCATCCATGGCGGACGAGAGAGAGCCTCAGAGGGAGCTGGCGAACAGGTTCGAGTTCCAAATGCAAATGAAAACGATTTTCGCGGGTTAAAGAACTCGATTGGAGTCGGACAGTTAAATTACGCGTTTCCACCTGTTGATTAGCAGTTGTAAGCTATATAAGAGAGAGCGTTTATTGCGTAAATGATCTCCAGACAAGCAGCCAATCAGCCATTGAAGCGCCCGGCCTCTCTCTCTCTCTCTCTCTCTCTCTCACACACGCACACACATTTCCGTGATTCCATCTTATTCCCAAGTTGTTTCGACTTTCGATGTTTTTGGATCTCAGAATTTTGGTTTCGGCGCGAGTGATACGCGTTGCCGAAGTTTCACAACGAGAATGGACCGTTCATGGCGTGGGTCTCGGGTTTGTGTCGGATTCGAGTCCTATTTTCGGAGTCTTAACGGCGGTTGATTTGAAATAAAACTCTTTACGTTTTTATCCTGCAATAAAACTACTTCTATTTAACCATTTGTCAATATGAAATAAAACTAAATTTTGTCTTCTCACTAGATAATTCCCAAGAGTTGTTAGCTATTTTTTAAAAGATAAATTTGAGCCCCCTCTCCTTTCGACCGAGGAGAGCTGGAGAACTTCCCCCTTTTATTCAATCAAAGAAGAGAAGACTAGTCGAATCTGTATTCAATGTGTAGATGGCCTCCCTCCTCCACCCCACCTGGGGAGGTTACCCACTCGCTTCCCTCACCATTGAAACCGAGAGAGGACCCCTTTCAATCTTGGGAGAGCCTTTTCTTTGCCACTCACGTAGAACAGAAGAACACTTCCAAGAAGATATAACGCTACCACATAGACAAATAGAGAGGGAAGAGATGGAGAGTAATTTTTCTCTTCTGTACATGATTGTCTTTATGGTTCGATGGAACCAATACGCAAGGCAAACTTTATATGATGCCTCTAACGTAAAAAAACAGCAGGTAATGGCACCAAATCGGTCTATTCTTGGATCATACAAAATAAAATATACCAGCATCATTATGTAGAGAGGGAATCAGCAGCAGTGACGCGCTTACCTCTATAGCAATCCCTATCCCCTTATGATACACACACTTACACTTCCACCCCCCCGTTAAAAAAGGAAGAAAAAGAAAAGAAAGAAAGAACAGAGGAGAGACCGCCAACTTGCCTCCCATATTAAATACTTCCAAATATGATCTCGGATGGCACATCCACTCGTGACAAAACCCGAAGGCTCTGGCTACTCTCCACCCATTAAACTAGCTGACCTGAGTGACCGAATCTGAAACCTCAAGTGCCAACAGTAGCTCGTGGAGATGTGGTTCCCATGCTAAAGGAGGAGATGAAACGAGAGACTAAGACAGCCTCATTACTGACAGCCTTCGAGGCAGCTACATCCTCCAAGCGCTTCCATGTTGACTCCCGCTTCTCTTCTATCTCTTTCTCTTTTGCTTTGCCCTCTTGGAATCTTTCTAAGCATTCGTCAAAGAGCTCTGCATCAGAATCAGAGAAGATCTTCCTCACATTCAAGGTCAAGCTTTGAACAGCCTGGTTCCAGTGGGTCCTTGTATTTCTCTCCAGAGCAGGGAATATGATGGGAAGTATCACTTTCCGATTTTGTATTATTAAGTTGCGTATATGATCATTATTCCACAGAAACAAGGCACGCTCTGCTACCTGGATATACCCAATGAGAATAAAACCAATCACTTTAAAAGTTCAAATGGAATGACAATAAGCAAAAGGTCGTGGAGATTAAATAATCACAGATCAATATTAAATAAAAGAACGGAGATTATGAGGCTACAAGATTTCAAGGAGCTGTAGATCCATAAATAATATAGTTTGGAGCAAGGATTAATAGACGCAGACAAAAAAATAAAAATAAAAAAGGCACAGCTTTAAACATACCAAGAAGCAAGTAAACATTTCAGGACCTGGACCAATCCAGCACAATGACAGTGTTACATCTACCACTACTGGCTGAGGTAGTGGCACAATTCAACAGAAGGTTTTATTGCTTAACAGTGCCCAAACTCAAGATAAAATAGCATGCAATCATAACTTTGTTCTGTGTCCTACTAAATGGTTGCAATTTCATGAAGCTACTTTAGCTAGATATAAGGACAATTGCCACATAACATATTCCATATTGTCTTGTAGATCAGCGGTTACATAAAACTCATGTCTGTAGTCTTTGTGGATCAATGCTTACTCCTATATAAATGACTAGAAGTTCTATTTGGATTATGTGTCACACTTGTTTCAGCCAGTGTCAAGTCAGACAACTGGAGAAAAGAAAAGGGGACAGGAATGCAACAAAAAAAAAGATAGCAAAAAGAAAATCCATTCAATAAATTAACTAGTGGATAGGCTCTTTAGCTCAATTATCACAGGGGGGATTTCTAAAGTAAGGTTTAGGGCTCAAGCCTCACCAGGGATATGGGTTCAACGTTTAATTAACCAAGTAGTTTTGACAAATAACCAAGTAACAAATTTTACTCATTTCAGTGAAGATACAGATGCAGTTCTCTATTTTCTTGCATAAATTAAGCGCCCCATGCATAACAGATGAAAGCTTCTAATAATTTCTTGATTGTCCCTTAAATTAAATTATATTGGAGAAAAAGAAATGCGAATATCACTACAGGAACTCCTGGCTTAACAGCTTCATACCCCATCCATGATTTTATATGTACACATGAACCCTACAAATATTGAAAGATTTTATCACCAGTTCAGATCCTACTGCACAAATGATATTAAAGAAGATTAAGTTCAATGATGAAGCATGACCTAGCGTAGCAGGTGATACATTTAATTGAGTAGTAACTGACTTATAAGATAATGCTCACTAACAATTAATCCAAATTAACTGCGAAATAAAACTTTAAACAGAAATCACCAAGTTAAGCTTATCAACTAACTTCCATTGAGAAATATGGCTCTGTGAGAAATATGCCAGCTACATATCTTGGGTTCCCACTTTTTAATTTTCGGCCTTCGGTGTCACTATGGTCGCCCCTCATTGAGAAATTTGAAAAGTGGCTAGCTACTTGGAGGGGTAAACTCTTATCAACAGCGGGGCGTCTCACTCTCCTCAAGACTTGTCTGGCTGGGCTGCCAAATTATCTGTTATCATTCATGCACTATCCAGCCTCCATTTGCTCCAAAATTGATGTCATCCGTTGGCGATTTCTATGGAGAGGTTCAAAAGACACCTTCAAATACCATTTGGTTAGTTGGAAGGATATTTGTATGCCTCATAATAGGGGAGGATTGGGCATTCGGTTTACAAGAGAAATGAACAAAGCTCTTATGCTCAAATGGATTTGGAATTTCAACAACAAGTATAACAGTTTATGGAGGAATATGGTGAAATTCTACCTTCAATTTTCGGGTGCCTGGTGGAGAGAGGGTGGCGCCGCTCACCTCCTATCCCCGATACAAAAATCAATTTTTGAACTCCTTCCAGTATTCAGAGATGCTACCTCGTTTCACACGGGCAATGGAAGGACCCTTCACTTCTGGTCGGACGAATGGTGTGGTCCCCGATCCCTCTCGGAGGACTTCCCGGGGCTGCATAGGGTGGCTAGCGACCTCTCTTGCTCTGTGGCTGATTCATGAAGTGATCAGTCATGGAGTCTCTCGTTCCGTCGAGGATTAAATGATGAGGAATCGTTGGCTTTTTGCTCTCTCCTTACCAGACTCAGTAGTACAATTATCCCGGAGCACTCAGTTGATAAGCTAATTTGGAAGCCCAGTAATAATGGTCAATTCACTGTCACTTCGGCTTACTCTCATATCAAAAAGCAAGACTACAATATTCATGAGCATAGGGCGAATCTAGCTTGGAAACTCTCAGCGGCAAACAAAATCAAATTTTTCGTGTGGTCGGCCATCAGAGAAAAGATTCTTACTTCAGACAACCTTCATAGAAGAAGTTTCACTGCCCCCAATCTGTCTTGTCCCCTATGCGGTGAGTGCGAAGAGACAGTCCAGCATGTCCTCTTACACTGTGGATTTTCGTGGCAAGTTTGGATGAAGATTTTTCAAAAAATTGGGCTCTAAGTGGGGCTACATTAGGACCTCTTTGGCACCTTTGAGATGGTTCGAAGGATTCTCCTTCCTCGGCTGAGCAAGTTAATACTTCCAGCCTGTCTAGCACATGTTCCATGGTGCATTTGGCTCGAGCGAAACAACTGGAGATTCAATTCCAAAGCTAGCACCCCGGACAACACAGCTTCTCATGCCGTTGGCCTCATCTCGAGTTGGCTTCATACAAGGAAGGATTTTGCCACTCTATCGAGGGTTTCCCTTCAGGAAAATTGGAATTTGATCGCTCATATGTCTGGCCCCAACAAAACTCCGAGTATGGCCATCTGGGATCCTCCCCCTCGCGACTGCATTAAGCTGAACTTTTATGTTAGTGCTATTGGATGTCCTGGGCTGGCTAGAGAAAGGCCCAGATCAAATAGCTTGAATGCTGAGTTTTACAATTGGGATGGCACTTCCTAATAGACAACATTACAAGGCTCTTTGCTGAGTTCCCTTAGAAAGGCCAACTATCAAGGCTCTTGCCTTCCCTTTCATTGAGCTGATCTAAAAAAAACAAGTCAAGTCCCCTTTGAACTTCTGCCCATCAGCCATATCTCTAGTGCTTATAAATTACTGCCAAGAACCTTGTGAATTGGTTTTGTGGTGTTTTATCTTCTATCATCCACCCATGTCAAAGCACATTCACTCATGGGAGGCCAATTCTTGATGCCACTCTCACCGCTCATTAAATTGGTTGATCAGTTCCAGAAGAGGAAACTTGTAAAGGTGCTTGATAAAGTTGTCCTAGAAAAAGCTTTCATTTCTTAAATTTTATCATGTTAAAAATGGGCATTGGCTGTAGATGGTGCAATTGGGCTATGAATTGCATCTCATTAGCATCATTGTCTATGCTTGTCAACAGTCGCACCCATTAAGTACTTCAGAAACTTTCATGGGATTCAACAAGGAGATACTCTTTCTCTGATGCTCTTGAACCTTGTCAAAAAAGCCCTCCTCAGCCTTTTCTCTCAAGCAAGGGTATATGGCTGGTTGCAACCCATTGAGAACATTGAGGGGTTTTATATAACATCTCCAACTATGACACCTAAGGCTTTTGTTGAGGAAAAATCATCAATCCCATGGTGATCTTGGTAATATTTGAAACCATATCAGACCAACAAATAAATTGGAAAAAAATTCTTTAAATTTATCGGGTTAAAAATGGGCATTGGTTGTAGATTATGCAATTGGGATATGTGTTGCACCACCTTAGCATCTTTCTTTATGCTTGTCAACAACAATGCCTTTTAAATATCAGCATTTGTGCCTTCCCCATCTTTGCAGATTGGATCTTTAAAGTGCTTTGACTCCTCTTTCTCCCATAAGCAAGATGCTGCGAAAAACCCATGCCGGCAGTTCCCCCTCGGTGCTCATGGACAGTAAGATATAGTAGTCCTCCAAGAAAGATGAAAATTTCTGATTTGGTTATGGACAAGGCAGTATGCCTCTCTCTTCCTTGATTGTTCACTAGGAATGAGTTCTCGGAGTTTTACAGCTCTTACATAAGGGAAGATTGACTTCATATTACTTCCCTTAGAGCTGAGAGACCTCACCACATCACCCCTTCAATTTCTCATTCTATAGGCTTTGTCGAACTCAATTTTGATGAGAGCGTTGACGGCGGCTCTTACACAAGGACAGAAAAACCATCCCCTATGTTAACCCCTTTGGGTACCAACTCTCTTTCAACCAAGACTTATAGTCTCCTCCATGACATCCATTTAGCCAAGAAAATTTTCCTATGTGCCAATTGAGGTGGAAGGAGCTCCTGTTTTATTGAATATTCACATTCCTTCCTTCAAAAAAATTTGAGGTGGAAGGAGAGTCCTCTTCTGTGATCAGTTTGTGATTGCATGCTTGCAGGTTTCTGCCTCAAATGGAAGAGGTCTTCAGATTACTGTCCACCATGATTACACCAGCCTCAAACTCCTAGATAGGCAAGTGTCATCACAGACAACCTCAATAAGGATGGCACTACTCTAGTGGAATTCACAATTTAATTATCACACTGTTATATTACTCCATGTAGTTCATTTCAAAAAAAATATTACTCATGTAGTTTTTTCCCTTCGGATTTGTCTTATCCGTTTCATAGGTAATGCTGGGGCTGTGCCTCCTCTTGTTTTTGGAGGCCTCGTATAACCTTTGTCTCTAGGGCTGTAAGCGGATCGAATATGGTCGGGACATTTCCAGATCCAATCTGTTGTTATCTATCCAGATCTTTGAAATCCAATGCATAGTATAACTATACAAAATCTGATTTCCACATTCAGTTCTGTTGGATATCATTCGGATTCGGAACAGTGACTGGAAAATCCAATGGCCACCAACTTTTGAAGAAGTTTTGGTTGACATTGTTGAGCCGATTCAGTGAGTATGGCAGCAGGAAGAAGAGATATAAAGGAGAAAGGGAAGAAAGGAGAAATTGAACAAAGCGCAACACACCATGCACAACAAAAATTCCAAGCTGGTTCGGCGATAGCAAAAGTAGGGGAGGCATCGAACCGAGTTCGAGATACAGATCAGGCTCGTTTAAGTTAACGAGTCGAGCTCGACTGAACCATGGTTTGGTTTGAAAGCTCGCGAGCCGGCTCGTTAACTTAATGAGGGCCCGAACTCGAAGGCGGGAGCCAGGAGGTCTTTTCGAGTTCGAAACTATGGTTTGGTTCAAAAGCTCGCGAGCCGGCTCGTTAACTTAACGAGGGCCCGAGCTCGAAGGCGGGAGCCGGGAGGTCTCTTCGAGTTCGAAACGACTCTTTGTCTTTTGTTCTCGGGAATCAAGGAGCGAACTGGGGATTTGGGGGGAAGATCAATTTCGCCTTTCTTATTTTTCAATCTTCCTCTTCGATTTCTTACCCTCAGTCTCCGATTTCTTTTTCTTTGGTTTCTTCCTCCCCCCGTTTGTCGTCACCAATCCTTATCACTGTTGAGCCCCTCCCGCAACTTTCTCTCCCTCTTCTCTGTCTCTCATTCCCCTCCTCCCTAACGCTTCTGTCGTCACCATCACTGTTGCCCGACATCCTCGTCATCGTTTGCTCTGCTCAACCACCATCATCGGTGCTGCATAGAATCCCCCCCCCCTCCCCGACGCCCAGTCCCGCACCGTGTGAACTCACACATGCAAAAAAAATTATTATAAATACTATCATAACATGCTCCGAAGAAAAAACGAAAATGGGCATGCAATTAAGCCATCCAAAACCATTTTTCTTAAACTTTTTCTATCTCGATGATCTGGTTTTCAAGTCCTTGAATCAAAACGATCTGATTGAGTACAAAAGAACAAAACTAGCGTTGCTTTTCAAAGGAATGTTTTTTGTGTTTGATTAATGAATAAAGTTTATGTATAATTATGCAACTTTTATGAATAATTTTATGCATAGTGTATAGATAATTTTATGTAGGGTTAATATACAGAGGTTATGCCCAATCTTATGTAAAATGTATGCATAATTCTCTATACAATTTATTTGATATGTATTTTATGCAAGGTTTTAAATGTAGGTTGGAGCTCGAGCTCGGCTCGAGCTCGAGTTCGAAATATTTAAATCGAACTCGGCTCGAGCTCGAGTTCGAAATATTTAAATCAAACTCGACTCGAATAAGGCAGGTTCAAACTCGACTCGATTCGATGCCACCCCTAAGCGGAAGGCAGAAAGGGGAAAGACAAGAAACTTGCGCCAATGAGAACGAGAGGAGAAAGTTACACCAACGAGAACGGGAGGGAGAAAGAGATGAAAAGGAGAGAGGAAAAAGAAGAGAAATTTGCACCCGACATTTTTGTTTAGAAACCTAACCCTAAAAAGCTAAAAAGATGGAAAGAAGAAAGTTAAGAGGGAAAGAAAAGATAAAAGTGGAAAGTATGGGTAAAGTCATAAAATAGAAGTTGGCTAAAAAATGAAAGAACAAATAAGGGCAGATTCCGGATCTGAATAGTTACTAAATCTGAAACCCTTCATTCCAGTTCCAATAAAGAACCGAATCAGATATCTGATTGGATATCTGACTCCATTAGGATTAAAATTTCAAATGCTAAATTCAGATCATCATCCTCAATGCAACTGACACTCATAATGAGATATTAGCTGTTCAGAGACAACTATTCAGTACATGCATAAGAAGATTTCAGGAAGGCTAAAAAATAATTGGTAAAATGAATGATAAACATATTACATATATGACAAAGATTAAACATTACACTCTGAAAATACAAGAAAAAACAAAAAAAAGTCGCTATGATATGCAAAAAAAGGTTTTTGTCTATATAATAGAAAAGATACTGCTGTCACACAGATCACACAATGAAAATTTGTTTAGCTTAGCAATGTTTAAATAATGAGATTAATTTAGGCCCTTCTACCTATACAGAGGCAGAAAGTTCTTGCAGAAAATTCACTACAAGTATTTTGTGTTTAGACACTGACACACTTATTTAGATTAGACATCGACACACTAATTTTCTAAATCAGAGTCATCAATCTACCAACACCGGTACAAGTAAAGTTCTCAAACTTAGACGGTAACTCCTGAGCACTTCATCAGTTCAGGATCATAATATTCAATTTACTCAAAACCATTGAGAAGAAAGAAAACATGATTATCAGCAAAGACAATAGCAGCAATTGTTTTTCTAATAACGATAAAAACTTTTTCCAAGACCCCAATACAGATGTATAATCTTCTGAGGTGGCAGAACGTATAGTAGTCAACGCGTTCTATAATGTGGAAATAGGCTAGAAAAGAAAGGCTAATTTCACTTTATTGTAACAGCAAAATAAACAACATAAATTAGAAACCAAAACCAGCGAAAGAGTGTCTAGGGCGTTGGCATTCCAAATTGATATTAATCAAGTTTGAACAGCACAGCCTAAACAAGAATTCTGCAATTGATACTATACCAAGACAAACTTGGTGAACTTCAAGAGGACAACCATAGGCTTTTGGGCCGACACTTCTGGTTTTTGTGTTTCATATTGAACCCTAATATCTCAGCACAGTTGAATCCTGAGTGAGGTTGACGTAAGCATAGAAGAAACAGCAAAATCATATAGCATCTATCTCCATTCTGAACAGCATATGATACAGATACAATAAATTTTCCTCAGATTGCATTCCGATCAAAGTGTTGCAATACCAACTCTCCAAACAACTGAATCAGTCTTTTTTTAATGCAAAGGACCTGATCAACATCTTACAGCTTACACTGTTTTTTTTTTTTTTTTTTTTTTTTTTAAGTGGTGATACAGCTTACAACTTCCAATGTTTAGCATACTTTTTCTTTTTCTTTTTTTTTTTGAAAACTATGTAAACATGCTGAGAGATATATAAAGAAGAAGTTCCTGATATAAGAGGTGGCAAAAATGCAAGCGAAACAAGAAGTACTAGGAGCATGGTATAGAAATTTATGAAAAAGCAACCAGAGACTAATGATTAAAGCAAGTAAGAAATTCTCAAATATAGTAGCCAGCAGCACTTGAGCCTTTAGAACAAAAAAATAACTTTAAAGAAATAAAAAGAAAAAGTTCCAACCGGATAGAGTACCTGGAAGTGAGAACTATTCAGACACCGACCAATCTGTCGGAACAAAGGCACCATGCATCGCTGGAATTCTGCTGCCTGAGTAGCTTCTAGAACTTCCTCCAACTCTCCCAAAAACATAACCTCCTTTGAACTATTAGTGACAGGCCAATATTTCAGAAGACCTCTTATCACAGTATCTGCCAATTTAAAATCTTTCTCCACAAATTGTGTGATGCAATAAGACAACTGCTGGTGATACATTGAGACACACTTGGGTTTGTGCAACGGAATCAAAGCTCTGACCAGAAAGAGCTTGTGCTCCTCCTTTAGTGGCAAAGCAAAACCATTGATTATACTCCCCAAGATTTCAAGCAACTCCGCAATTCCACTGTGCTTTTCTGTCTCGAAGATAAACCGGTAAAAGATGTTATTAATTGCTTTACGGATGAAAGGCCGGTGCACCATAAACTTGCCATAAATCCGGTGGAGTATGGTTTTCAAGTATTCCCTTTCTCTTTGGTCTTCAGAGTCAAATAAGTCAAGCAATTTTAGCACAAAGGAGTGATCAATGTACCTTTTTGCTAATTTTGCATCTGTTTCAGTTGAAGCAATAAACCTTAAGAGAAATTCATAGACTATCTGTAGATGGGGCCATGCGGGGTCCATTGCAGGTTCCTCCTCCTCAGGATCAAAAGCTTCAGGAAGCTTGTTATCGTGGTTTGATGACGGAAAAGTTCGGAAAAGGTTTGCTGCAACCATTTTGGTGATTTCTTGCATTGCTATCTCGTTGAACTTGGTTGTGATAGAGGTTACATAGTCCACGAGTTCAAGAAGGGTCTGTCTTTTTACATCCTTCTCTTTGAGGTGCTTTGCAGGATCCGTAAAATCAAATACAACACAACACATGTTGAGCTTCCGGATAAACAAATTGGGCTTCTCAGAGCTTGGAACATCTCGGAAGCTCGGCAATGCCTCATAGGAGGCCGTACTATTAGGTCCACTTGGAGGCGTAACGACAGGGCCAGATTTCTTCCCGTGGTTAAACTTATTAGCTGCTGAAACCCAACTGTTGCGTGAAGCACCTGGCCCTGAATTGGAGCCAGAACCCTTTGCAGGGGTTGAATTGTTGCGAGAGCTGTTGGAATTGTTGGTGACAGAACCTGTTCCTACCGAATTTACAGTGGAGACAGCCCCGTCCGCATTGTGGTTATCGGAGTTGTTGGAAGACTTTGACGATGGTTTACGGGGAAGCTTCCCCAGTATCTGTTTGATCATACTTACAAACCCTAATACCAAACCCTAACCGCCAGCAGCCCGCAAATGATCGGTTCCGAGATCGCCCCGCAATGGGTTCTGCCCAGAAGCATCTCACAATCTGGACACAACTGTCATGTTATAGGAAATCGGGAGACAAAATGCTCGAATTTCGAAACGAATTCAAGCAAAACCAATTATGGGAGCGAGAGATAATGACGGGAGAGAGAAGAAAGGAAGAAATGAAGGACTGGGCGAAGAGGTGATAATAATGACTTACGTTCAAGGAGGTACCGGGGATCTGAGCCGTCGAAATTGATTGATGCGTGGATTTCTAGGGACTCCCATTGGACATTGCATGCGAGGGAAATGGGTTTCTGCAAACCCTAGAACATCAGCAGTTTCGCCTCTCTACAGGAAACAGGCAATCCCTCCCTTTCCCCCTCCTTCGTTTTAGAAAAAAAAAAAAAAAAAAAGGGGAGGGAGGAAGACGAAGAGAAGCTTTTCTACTCTCCTGCGATTCGGAGAGAGAGAAAGGGAGAGAGAGAGAGAGAGAGAGAGAGAGAGGGGGGGAAAATCCACCGGCGGTAAGAAAAACAGAAAAACCCTCCCTTTCTTCTGGCTTTGTCGTGAGACGAATTTAATCGATCGAGACAAAGAAAACAACAAAAAAAAATATATTTCTGACACATGTAAAGCATATGTAAAAATGATTAAATAATAATTAGCGGTGAAGAACAAGAGAGTAGACATTATTGGATAAAAAATGGAATTAATAATCTGTCTCATTTTCTGTATATTGCATCAAATGGTAGAGAGACGCCGCCGGCTGCATATGTGAACCCAGGATTGTTTAATTACTTTTAGACCTAGGGCTTGTTAATGTTTTTTTAACCATTATATAATTATTATTATTTTTTAAAATAAGTTGTTAGTATTTAAAATCTAGACTAAATCAAACCATTAAACCAGGTTCAATAGTGCCAAAAAGTTAGAGGATCTTAGCCAGCCATCCAATCAATGAACAACACATAACAGCTATGAATAGATTTGCCAAATTTATTATCATGTCCTAAACTCAATTTTAATTGACTCAAATTTCACTTTGTAATTATGGGGTTATGCTATAAAATGTTATTCATAGAGAAAATTTAAGATTAATAATTAAGATATTGTAAAAAGGGTTTTTTTACCAAAATACCAGTTTGAAAAAACTTATTTATGAAAACAACGACGACCTCAACTTATTTGTAAAACTACCGAATTTTGACCGGTCTACTATACATGTGGACAGTCAAAGGTGACACGTAAACTTTTATTGCTTACGCGTCGCCCTGTCATCAGTGCGATATTGTAGATGAACACAGAGGTTGCCACGTCATTACATGATAAAATTTTGAATAAATTTTTAAAAAATCAAAAAATCAAATACATTTTTTATAACTTTATATCTAAAATAAAAAATTATTACAAATTTTAATAAACAATTAACAAAATTACTCTTACTTATTTAACACCATTTAATATCAATTAATATATTCATTAATTAAAAAAATTATCGTTACACTTTTTATTACTTTATATTTAAAAAAATAAAATAAAATAAGTAAAATAATTATATTTAAAATATTTATAAAGATAAAAAATCTTACACTTAAGTCTTACCCACATATTATCGATTTAAAATATTTATAAATTAAAAAAATATACAAAAAGTTATTTTAGAGTTTAAAAATATAATTTATTTGTATAATTTTTATTACCTTATTTAAAAAATAATAATATTTATAACTCTTACCCATTTACTATGGATTTCAAATATTTAAAAATAAAAAATATATTTTAGAGTTTAAAAATTCAATTTATTTGTATACTTTTTATGACCTTATTTACTAAATAATAAATTATTAAAAATACATTAGTTAATTAAAAATATTACAACACCTTTTATTATTAATTTAAAATATTTATTAAATAAAAAAATATGTATATTTAAAAATATGATAGAAACATTGAAACAAAAAATGTTAAAATGTGGTCAAGGTATAAGAGAAAGTAAATGTTATACAATACGTCCAAGAGATAGTTAATGGGAGCCATGGCGTCCCAACATATTTGACATGGCTTCAAAAAACTGAAATTACATTTCTTGAACCAAGTTATAACACACACAGTTTTTCTAACAACCTTCATAAATAGACTCAAATTGTAAAGCAAACCCAACATAAAATTTATTTAGCAAGATAAAATTATGCATTCAACAAGTTGAAAAGTTGTCTCAAGTCTCAATAGCCAAAGGTACACCTAGCTCATTCATCATCATAATGCTCCTTTTCCTCATCATCAGAGTCATCCTTCTGCCAAGTAGATTCATCAATAAGAGAAAAATTAAAATCTCCCTGTAACTCTCATTTGATATCATTACATGACTCCATGAATAATCTACAGAGCCATTCTGGTTTGTCTCCGAGTCTATCCACCCATTACCAATCTGCACAAAGTTTTCAATCTTTTTTTCTTAATTTGAAAGTTCTAAGTATGATCAATGGAAAGTCGTATATTAATAAATAATTTTACATCAAAATATCAAAGAATATTAAAACTCCCATTTCACTCTTTTGTCTGATAATAACAAAGGGCCTTGCCTGAAATTTCTTCATTTAGATAAACGTATCGGTCTTTGTCGGAACAACTCTTACTTCTCTGTTCTGAAAAACGAAGAGCACAGTGAGGCATGAAAGTGAGGGACCATGAAACTAGTGCGACTTCCATTACAAAAAAAGTTAAAGAGGGAGGGAGAGTACTCACCTTTTACAGTGTTATCGCAATTAAACTCATCGGCTCTAGTTTTGATGTTTAGCCCTTTTCTCAAGACAATTTTCGTCCATGATGACCGAAAAGGATCAAATTCAAGGGAACATACTTATATTTCCTACCAAACAAACGAAGTTGTGGAGTTTCTGAAATTCATTAAACTGAAAACACAAAGACAATTACCTACTAGTATCCACTTTGATTTGTTCTCATTTTTAACGCTCAAAAAACACTAGCCAACATTTCCTGAAACAAGACAAACCTTACAAGCATGTCAAGAAGTAGTTTGACCTGATTTGAAAAGACAATGGATGTAACTGTTTAAAAGTGAATTATCTCAAAAGTTGACAAGTTCTTACCTGCTAGACAAGTTCTACAAACAAATCAGGAGGCCCCATTCAAGCTTTTGATTGATTATTTCTAGGTGGGGAGATCCAATCTTGAACCTACATGAAACGAGGAAAAATAAACTTTAATGCATTCAAATAAGTACTCTATATATTGAAATGAAACAAAAAATACAAAGGAAACGATAGAATTATTACCAGTTTTTACACAAATGGTGAATCATTAGGAACGTGCCCTCATCTTCAAACAAGGGTTACCAAATGGGCACTAACCACAACTTCCACTAAGAATGGCTACAAAATATAAAATTTTAAAATGACTGATTAATACATATAAAATACCAAAATATAAACGGCAGTTATCAATAGCAATACTTAAATTTCATGAGTAATGAAAATGTTCACCTTGGATTGCTACTTCCTGGAGCGTTTATCGGGGGAGCGTTAACTGCCGGGTTTCGACATTTTCTAGAGTTATGCCCAGATTGTTTACATGTACCACAAAAATAGGTACCACGTTCTCCTTTATCCATTTCTGTACATATACGAACTGAACGTGAATGACCTGGTTGCTTCTTTGCAATTGGTGGAACAACTCGAACACCCGTATTAGGCCAATAGAGTTTATCTTTATGAGGATAGAATCCAATTGCATATGTTCCTCTATATGTCTCTGTTGTATACCAACGACCACACAATTGATTGAAATCATAATTGATTTTTGCACACATTGCAATGACATGGGTACAAGGAATTTGTTCCATTTATCCATTTCTGTACGTATACGAACTGAACGTGAATGACCTGGTTGTTTCTTTGCAATTGGTGGAACAACTCGAACACCCGTATTAGGCCAATAGAGTTTATCTTTATGAGGATAGAATCCAATTGCATATGTTCTTCTATATGTCTCTGTTGTATACCAACGACCACACAATTGATTGAAATCATAATTGATTTTTGCACACACTGCAATGGCATGGGTACAAGGAATTTGTTCCATTTGAAAATGGTTGCATGTACATGTCATATTCGCCAAATCAACCTGATACAACCTTTCATCATCCATAGAAATTTCATACATATTAGTCGTATACTGATGTACACGACATGCACTTGCTGTATCCCTTTTATTTTTTAGAGAAACATCAACGGAGGGAGTACAGAACGATGTCATCTTTCTTGCAAATTCATGTCTTTTCACAAAATATTTATTCAATTTACGAAAAGTTGCTGCCACCAATGCTTGAATTGGAAGCCTTCTAGCACCTCTTTGAACACTATTAAACCTATCAGACATAATGGTGGTCAACACACCAAAGCGAACATCGCCATCGTGTGCCAATAACCAAAACTCAGGTCTCAATTGTCCTTCTGTCAATAATTTTTTCGCTCTCTCACTTTGTTGCTCTATCAACTCCATTGTACGATCAAATTCAATAATATTTGTCTTCCTTGCTGCAGACCATATGAGAGCATTCAATGTATCATTTTTGAACGTCTTTTTGAAATTGGCAACTAAATGATGCACACAAAAATGATGAAAAGATTCTGAAGGTAGAAATTTTCTCTGGACCGCCCTTATTAAACCCTTTTGACAATCTGAAATCAGGGTAAATGGTTTTTTTCCTTTAATAACAAAATGATCTAGACAAGCTAAAAACCATTCCCAACTGTCTTGATTTTCTGATTCAACAATAGCAAAAGCTAAAGGAAAAAGACCATTGTTCCCATCAAAAGTAGTAGCAATCAACAGACAATGAGGATATTTCCCATATAAATGTGTTCCATCAACACTAATAAGGGGTCTACAGTATTGGAATCCAGCAATGGATGACCCAAATGCCCAAAAAACACACTTAAACATCCTTTCATGGCCAAATTCCTCATGACATAGTATAAATTCATTAGTTGGATTCACCTCTTTTATTGCTTCTAAAAACCGTGGCAAAAGATTATATGATTCATCCCAATCACCATAAATTACTTTTATAGCCTTGCATTTTGCTCTCCATGCTTTCGCATACTCGACAGAGATATGATATTTATCTTTCATGATTTGCTGTATATCATAAGGACTCAAAGTAAAATTCGTCCTCACTATTGGCATAATGACTTTGCAAATGAAATATGATGTACACACTGGATTATCTTCACGAATAATACTATTAACACAACTGTGATCTCCACCATACTTTCTTATCTTAAATTGACGAATCATTTGATCACATGATGCAAAAACACTCCAAGGACATCCATCTTCACCACATTCAATTTTATAATTCCAACTACTAGACCTTAATGTCTTATACTTAACATGTCTTTCAATCGAGTATTTTCTCAAAAAATCTACCATTTGGGATTTACCCTCAAATATTTGACCCATGCTGATATTATTTGATGTTGAGTCTAAAACATTTATTATTCTAGAATCATCTTTGATACATCTAGTATTAACCTCCCAGGCATCTTCATATATATCCGGGTACCCAATTGAATTTGTTGTTTCAACTCTATTTCTATGAACCTCGGCTTTGAATATCTCATCCCCATCCCCTTTACTATCTTCTGAACCAATATCATAATCACTAAAACTATCAATATCATCATCATTAACTGTTCTGAATAAACACAACAATAAACATAAAAATCCAAGTATGGATAACATAAATATCACACATTTAACAATGAAAGGGCAAAAAACTTACAAGGGAGAAGACGTTCCACACTCAAACAGTGATGTAATAGACGACGGGTTCAAAAACCCCACTTCACGCCCTTGTGTATTAAACCTATATAGATAATAGTTTGTACTTAAAAACAAGTCATGTAAACTTAACAATTCATATAATAAATATACGAACATAAATACTTACTCCTGTATACGTGGTAATTCTTGTTCTTGGAGACAGGATGTTTCACCAATAAAGTTTCGAATCCTTGTACCTTCCTTTCCATGAGCCCTTTGTCTTATGACCTTTTCTAAGAAAATCTCAACCATAGATTGATGACTTGAAGCCATCTCAAATAATTCAATCAAATCATTATCATTTTCCACCTTTGAAATAACAAAAAACCCATCAGAAAATGGAATTTTGGCCTTAATAAACATTTGATGAGTATCACCATCCCATCCCGTGAATTTGTACATCATTACTAATAATTCGCTAAACTTAGTCGAAATTGCAATCCTTTTCATTTGTGATTCACCTCCATCATAATTATCAAAATATCCAGACTTCTCCTTTAATTTTCCATTGTATCGACAGAAGAACCCAACAACTGACGTCATATTATCTATAAAAACTACATACATTAGTAAGAGTCTATTTATGCAAAAAATTATCTAAGTTTCAATTTTTATGATTAGTCCTAACAATGCAAAAACACACCTAAGTCCAAATTCACCGAACACCCCTGGTAGAACCCCATATGACTTCGCAGTCACTACGAACCATACCTTGTCAGTGATGGGGGTCGGGCTTCGTTGGATAATGGACGACCGTGCAGGTAACTTAGCCTTGTTTTAACTGGACCCAACCTACTCTTAATCAGATTCTCTACCCATCCCTAGGGACACATGGAAGCTCAATAAAACATAGACAAAAAAAATACCATGTGGTGGTTATGTATAACACCCGAATCTCCTCACCACATGGCAAAATCATTCCATAACACTACAAAATTATTCAACAACATTCTACAACATTTAAAAACTAATTGAACTAATTCTATAACAGATGACTAGTCCTAACAATGCAAAAACACACCTAAGTCCAAACTCACCGAACACCCCTGGTAGAGCCCCATATAACTTTGCAGTCACTATGAACCGTACCTCGTCAGTGAAGGAGGTCGAGTTTCGTTGGCTAATGGACGCCCGTGCAGGCGACTCGGCCTAGTTTGAATTGGACTCAACCTACTTTCCATTACCCAACCTACTATTAATCAAAATTTGTACCCATCCTAGTAACTAGGGCAAACATAATAAAACAAAAACAAAACAAAAAAACCCATGTGGGATATTTATAACACCCAAAGCTCCTCACCACATGGAATGATCATTCCATGACACTTCAAAATTATTTAACAACAACTAGCAACTAAAAATCCTACAAATCTTATCTCATTAGATTAAAATGCAACTTCATAAATCAGAAAATTTAACAAACTTAACTAAAATTAAACTAGCAACTTAAAAAAATACAACATTCAATGGCATATGAATCCATAAACTAAAATACAACAAATTATACAGAAAATCCATAAACTAAAATTAAAATTTACAATAATTTTAATTTATCTGCAATTGACAGAAATTTCATTAATATAAAATCAGAAATTAAATAGTAAATCACAAAAAATACAGTAATTAAACACCTAAATTCAAATCAACATTATAATTAAACACAATAATTAGATTCAATTAAAAAACGCCCTAAAAAATTACCCTGCTAAATCGGCTTCTGAAATTCAAATTGGGGTTTGGAGGGTGAGTAAGGCTTCGGTTTTGAGAGAAGGGGCGGTGAGAGAGTGAAATAATAGGGTATGAAGAGAGGGGTGTTGCGAGGAAATTATAGGGTTCGGTTTTGAGAGAGGGGGCGATGAAGAGATGAAAAGATAGTTTTCTGTTTTGAGAGAGGGGGCGACGAAGAGATGAAATGATAAGTTTTTGATTTTGAGAAAGGAGCGGCGAAAGGATGAACAGAGGGAAACGGAGAAGAAGAATGAGAGTCTGGGTTGAGGCGAAGAGAGAGCGGTAGAGAGGGGGGCATCGAGGGCGAAGCCGAGGGCGAAGCCGAGGCAGAGCAGCGGCAGCAGGGGGCGTCGAGGGCGAGGCCAAGGCAGAGCAGCAGCAGCAGGGGAGCGGCCGAGGCCGAGCGGCGACGGCATAGGAGCGAGCGGCAGCAGGGGAGTGACGAGAGAAGCGGGGCCGAGACGAGAGGCGAGGAGAAAGATCGTGGAAGAGATTAATGAAAAAATATGTGAGGGCTGACGTGGTGGATGCTTACGTGGCCCTAGATGATAGGGCAAAAATACGGTAATATATAATGATGTGGCAAGTTACGTGACAGGTGATGTGACAGAAAATGACGTGGTGGCTTATGTTTTAATTTATTCACGTTACACTGATGATATGGCAATACGTAAGCGGTTAAAGCTTACATGTCGCCTTTGACTGTCCACATATACAGTGGACCAAAATTCGGTAGTTTTGCAAATAAGTTGAGATCGTCGTTGTTTTCATAAATAAGTTTTTAAAACTGGTATTTTGGTGAAATTCCCTTGTAAAAATTAGAATTTGATCAAGTATTTAGAGTATTCTAGTTTTATAATTTATTTTTAATATTTTTTATTTACTTTTTAATTATTGTATTAATGTAGACTAAATTAAAATCTATCCTATTTTATTAATAAATATATCCTATTTATTTATTTATTATATTGTAAAAGTAAGAATTTGATCAAGTATCTAAACATTATCAAATTCACCATGTTTATTTATGTATCTATAAATTTTTTATTTTAAATATTTTTTTAACGGTTTTTTTACCAAAATACCAGTTTAAAAAAACTTATTTATGAAAACAACGACGACCTCAACTTATTTGCAAAACTACCGAACTTTGACCGGTCCACTGTACATGTGGACAATCAAAGGCGACACGGAAGTTTTGACTGCTTACGCGTCGTTACGTCATCAGTGCGATACTATAGATTAACACATCGTTTGCCACGTCAATATAGTTGACGGGTATTCTGCCACGTCATTACATGATAAAATTTTGAATAAATTAAAAAAAAATCAAATACACTTTTTATTACCTTATATCTAAAATAATAAATTATTAAAAAAATATTAATAAACAATTAAAAAATTAACTCTTACTTATTTAACACCATTTAATATCAATTAAAATATTTATTAATTAATTTTTTTTTACACTTTTTATTTCTTCATATTTTAAAAATAGAATAAAATAAGTAAATTAATTAGATTTAAAATATTTATAAATTAAAAAATACTATAAAGTTATTTTAAATTTTAAAAATAAAATTTATTTGTATACTTTTTATCACCTTATTGACAAAATAATAATATTTACAAATTTTAAATATTTATAAATAGAAAAAATCTAACTCTTACCATTTATTATGGATTTAAAATATTTATAAATTAAAATTTTTTTACTCTTAAGTCTTACCCATATATTATCGATTTAAAATATTTAATTTTTTTTAAATATACAAAAAATTTATTTTGAGTTTAAAAATACAATTTATTTGTATACTTTCTATCACCTTATTTACAAAATAATAATGTTTAGAAATTTAAAATATTTATAAATAGAAATAATCTAACTCTTACACATTTACTATGGATTTAAAATATTTATAAATAGAAAAAATTTTACTTTTAAGTCTTTCCCATATATTATGCATTTAAAATATTTATAAATTAAAAAAATATAAAAAAAGTTGTTTTAGTGTTTAAAAATATAATTTATTTGTATATTTTTTATTACCTTATTTACAAAATAATGAATTATTAAAAAATATATTATTTAATTAAAAATCTTACAAAATTTTACAATAATTTTAATTTGATAGAAATTTGATTAATATAAAATCAGAAATTAAACAGTAAATCGCAAAAAAATCAATACAGTAATTAAACACCTAAATTCAAATCAACATTATAATTAAATACAATAATTAGATTCAATTAACAAAAACCCTAAAAAATCACCCTCTTAAATCAGCTTCTAAAATTTAAATTCGGGTTTGGAGGGTGAGTAGGGCTTCAGTTTTGAGAGAAGGGGCGTTGAGAGGATGAACGGAGAAGAAGAACGAGAGAAAAGGCTGAGACGAAGAGAGAGCGGTTGAGGGGGGCGTCGAGGGCGAGGCCGAGTGGCGACAGCAGGGGAGAGGCGGCAACAGGAGCGAGGGCAAGAGGAGAGGAGAGGAGAGATCAAGGACCAAAAACTTAGAACGAAAAAAATATAACGAAGGGCTTATGTGGAGTGAGTTGACGAGGCAAGAGATGACGAGGCAACTCGGGAAATTGATAATGACGTGTGTGTAAAAATAATGAGGTGACAACCCATGTGTTCAACTACCATACCGCACTGCCGAGGTATTGACACGTAAGCGATCAAAGCTTACATGTCGCCTTTGACTGTCCATATGTACAGTGGACCGGTCAAAGTTCAGTAGTTTTGTAAATAAGTTGAAATCGTCGTTGTTTTCATAAATAAGTGTTTTTAAATTAGTATTTTGGTAAAATTCCCTTTTTTAATATATGTTATCTTATTTTTTAATTGAAAATTTAAATAAAAATATATCAATAAAGTTAAATCTATCTTAGTATTTTTCTAATAAACTCATTTTCCACTTTCTACTAAATTTTTCATTATGCATACCACACACAGAGGAAAATGAAACGAGGGTTGATCTTATTTATAAAAGTTAATACTAATTAATATTATTAATAAATTATCACTTTTTAAAATAACTTAAGAATAAAAAAATATAAATTTAAGTTTTATATAAGTTAAATAAATTTAAAATCAAATTTATAGTTATGAGATTATAACAAGTTAAATGAGAGCATTGATTAAACACCAGAAAATATTTTAAATAGTTTATCTTAAATATTTTAATATTTATATAATTTAAAATATTTATTATTTGAATATGATTTCTTATTATTACACTAAATTTAATTTTCCTATTTTTCTCTCTGAAATTCTATTTTAGTTATTAGAAAATGAAATTAGAATTCTATTCTTATTAAAAAACTTTGAAGCTTTTAACTCTTGAATCAATCAATTCCAAATAATTTCAGCTACCTCTGAATTTACAATTTTACATTGCCCCCTTTTGTAATAGAGAAAATGACACCTTATAAGATCAAATAGGGTTTTTCAGTTCTCTTCATCTGACACCAGGAAGCAGCCTCGAATCTCTCTGACAGTCCAGGCTCTAGCTGTAGTTGATCGCTTGCAATTGACTAGGATCCCTTTGTTGGTTATGGAAACTTCTTCTGCACAGATCCATCGCCATCTTTGTTGCAGAAATGTCTTTCCCGAATCACGGCGCTTGAATTTTTTGAAGCTGCCCATTCGATCCGTTTCTTATGGAAGACGCCGAGCATTTTGCGTAATCTCTCACACCCTTTTTCTTCTCCTTCCGAAAATTTACGTTTTTCTCTAACGAAATTTGACTCGTCTGTCCTTTTGAGTTATTCTACCAGCTGTTTAATCAAAATTCATTCTGGTTGTCTCTATTTCTGCTGTTTCGAAAATTTCAAGGTAATCTTACTCATAAGGCTTTTCGCCTTCTTCCCTCTTTTCCATTAATCCTTAATAGACTTTTCCCGGGGACTCAGTCTAAGGTTACCATCAGTAATAGATATATACTAGCTTCTGAAATGTGGACTATTATAAACTTAGGGAATTGAATCGCTCGAACGATTTTCGATTTGTTGTTAGCATCTATCCTGATGAAACAATATGGAATTTATTCAAAACAGAAATCGCGTGCTAGCACTTGTCATGCATCTTACTATTAGGGAAAAAAATTTCTAGTGTTTACGGAAGAAAGAGTTCGTTAGATTGCTAGCAGAAGTTCTATTGACAGACAGTCGCGGACAATAAATAGTTGGAAAAGATTAGCTTCAAGTTTTCGACCAATAATTTGTAGGAAACGTGAAACTACAGCTTTTACTGAAGGGCTATAATCAATTTCAATCCAAGAGTTATATATTTCATGTCAGCAAGCAGTATGATCACTGACATTTGTTAACTCTGCTTGCTCCCAAGACTTGAGGTGCTGCTAACTCCTCATACCTTCTTGACAAGAGAGGAAATAGTAGTGCAGCAAAGATTAGACATAATACCACAAACAAAATCTCATCAACTCCAATCTTAAAGTAATATAGGGGGTTGACACGTGAGGCCATCTGCTTGTGTCACATTAGTGGCTTGGATGATTATTTCTTGGTGATTGGTTAAATTATTCAATGACAACGATCTAGTTAATTTGGTCATTCCCACAAATGTTTGGCTGTATATTGGAAAATCCTATTCATATTTCAATAAATTGAGAACAGGTCTTCTCATGTGATTTGAGAAATTCTGTCATGTATTTACTTTCACTATCAGAAAGGATATAGCTTCCAGATGTTTGGTTTCTTATGTAGCTAAAACTTCTTGTAACATGATTAAACTTTTGTTGGTGCATTACTTTCAAATGTATGTCTTCTTATCCAAGTTTTCATAATCAAAAGTATGATGGGATTATTGGCCTCTAACATGGAAGTGATTGTCTCTAATTATATTCAAATTTGAGACAACATTTAGCAAGATGTTTAAGAGATGCTATTACTAAAAACAGAAAAATGGATTGGTTTGGCTCAATGGCCATATGGGGGTTGGGGGTTTTATTGTGAGGTCATGAGTTCAAGTCTCAGTGTGCTTATGTAATAAACATTGAAAAGACAATGTCTAACAGGTTCTCGTCTTCTCTTCTTGGATTAATAGTGAAGCAACTGCTTATTTAAGTCATACTCACATTATTGCACTAGCTTTTGCAAATTTCCAGCAATCAATTTCCATGAGCATAGATAGAAGTGATGCAGAGACTCCTCAAACGGATGCTATAGGTGTGACAGATTTTAAGGCAGACAAATCTAACCAACAGACAGAAGCCGCTGCAAAATCATTTCCAGCTACAGGAGAGGTCAATGGTACTTTAGGGACAGATGCATCTGGGCTTGTGCCTAAAAGAACAGCAAAGATCCATGATTTCTGTTTCGGGATTCCCTTTGGTCAGTTCTTTTGCATTTTCTTCTTTATTTTTTGGCTTCTTTCTGGAATGTATTAATTTGTAAATAGGGTGCCAAACTTTGTGCATTTGAGGCAGTTAGTCCATATTAGATAAACCTGCTTATTATGAGTCAGTATTTTCATGATTCCGATTCTCTAGTTGTGCATATTCTCTAGTCTAGCTTTTCTTTTCACATTTTGTACTTTTCTTAGACATTGAATTGATGCATATTTTTATCATATGTTCTCTGACAAGTTTCTCCATGTTGAAATTCTGTTGTGCCTCAGGTGGTTTTGTTTTAACTGGGGGGCTTGCTGGTTTTTTTATATCCAGAAATCCTACAACTCTTTTTAATGGAATACTCTTTGGTGGTGCATTGCTCGGTTTGAGTACCTATAGCTTGAAAGTCTGGAGGCAAGGCAAATCCTGTGTGCCTTTCATCTTGGGGCAAGCAGGTATCATGGATAATTTTCATTTCAGTTACTATATTGTGGGGCACCTTAGCACTTTGATCTCAACATGCAGGTTGTCATATGTTGTTTAACACAATGTTGCTTTATTGATTCTTCAGCCTTTGCAGCAGCACTCCTTTGGAAGAACCTTCAAATGTACAGTTTGGTAAGGAAATATCAATTATCTTTACCAGCTTTATTTGTTTCTATCTTCATTATTAATTTATGCATTATAAAAATGATTTTGAACTTGAGTGCAGACAAAAAAACTCTTTCCTACTGGCTTCTTTGCGGTTGTGAGGTATTTCAAGATTTGTTTTCATTACTTCATTCACTGATCGTATTTATCCTCAACATGGCTGAAAGCAAGCTTTTTCCCCCCTTCTTCTGGCAGTGCTGCAATGCTATGTTTCTATACATACGTGATGGTTTCTGGAGGTAACCCCCCACCAAAGAAGTTGAAGCTGGCAGCTAGTTCTCCCTCATGAATCAAATCTTGGTTCGATGTCCTCCAAGCATGTCTATTTGCCCCATATGTATTCTTCTGAAGAGGCCGTCAAATACTCTAGGGTTCAAACATGAATGTACTCTCCAATTCTGAAACAGAGATCTGCTACATAGAAAGAAAAAAATATTTATTAATGAGATTGAGGTAAACAGTTCTAAACAAGGTCGTTAATGCATAAGGTTATCACATTTATAAATAAGGTCATGGGGATGAATTTGTAGGATGATTGAACACTGTTTTTTGTCACTACTGACCTCATCCGCTTACAAATGACAAACAGATTGTTGGAGCTTCTTTTCCTTATTATAAGACTGCATATATGTTTGAAGAGAGAATACGTTTGGAAACCTGGCTTGGGTTAGTTTTAGATAAAAGGGACTATCTTCCTGGTCAAGTGGGGAGAAAACCCAAGGTGAGGGAGAGATGTAGATGGCAGGGAATTGCTCATTATTAGCTCTTTCTTTTCATTTATAGTTCTCTAAGTACACATTCGAACAGACCAGGATTAATTACCTTGGTCACGAAACCTCTCATATGGTGTAGAAGCAGAACTGGAAAGAGCCCATGCAGGTGTCGACTGGCCACTACTTCTCACAGGCTATTCTCTATGCTTTTTAAAAGGCTACACCATAACCATTTGTCATTGGTTTGTTCATGAAGAATGATTTCAATTGGTTTGAAGAGGTAACTGAAGCTTTTCATGACTTAAAACAATTGACAGAGATACCAATCTTCTATTTTTCATTGCCTCGATTTTCTCTGCCATTTGTCACAGAGCGCGGCACTAGAAGTACTACCATCGGTATTGTTAGTATTGTTCTGATGGAAAATTAATCTCCTGATTTCATATTTTAGCGGACAACTGAAAAAGCAGGTGCTTCTTTGCTCCGACAACCAGAACAAAAATGTAAATGTTTGCACTTATCCTGAGGCATCCACTTTTGGCAACCATTATTTCGTGAGAAAAAATATATTAAATTTTATTTAATTTTCTGTGGGTTCCAAACAGGGCAACTGGTCCAAAACTTTGTACCCACCTTACTGTTATTACTAACAACTTTATGTTAAAAATCGAAACAAAATGCAACGTGCTTTAGCTTTTGTGGGTCATTGGTGAGTTGGATGGTGGTCTTGTAATCGAGTTAGTTTTGCAAATATTTTGTGGAATGTCATCAACTTCGAAGAAAAAGCCAAAATTACCCTTTGTTTGTTGATGAATTGTCAGGTGCTAGATTGCCTTGACTCGTTATCTTTTTCCAGAATGTATGATAAGGATTAGTTCTTTCTTTTTTCCCGCTTATCTGCAGGAGCACCACTCCGGTATAAATAAGCCTGCGAAGCTGTACATGAGTAGTAACAACCCAGAATAAACGAACCAATTTTTGTTGCTATGTTACTACAGCTTCATTTCGCTGCTTATGGATGTTTTAGAGCTCCAAAGTGGAACACTAGTGGAAACGGATCGCGAAGGAAGAGGTCCTTGCATCCAAACGCGTCTACATATGAAAATGCACCTCTTCCCTCCAGAACCCAGGTACCTGTATCATTCTTTTTCTTCTCGTGAACGTTTCACTACATTAATGCGTAACAGTTTTGCCATTTGTCGCCTGTTTCTGCTGGCAGAAACGTGAATTCTCATCTAGAAACTCAGATATATTTCTCTGGTTTACTCTTAAAGGATAGATTGAGATAACAAAACTGGGAGGAGGGGATTAACTAATAGGTTTGGAGAAACTGAGCACTAAGGGAACTGCGAGCTGATTTGCCGCATCCGAAATTGTAGCCACTTTGAAGAGAAGCTACATTATAAGTTTTCCGAGTTTGGAAAAAAAGAAAATAACTCAGTGGTGAGTAATATTGATTTACTGGAGCGGTTGAAAGGTCTGAAGGACTTCAACAACTTATTTGAACGGGGCAAAAATGGAATTAGGCACCTGGAGACCTTTTTCCATGTTTGAACTACAGAAGGATTTCTTAGTTTTCTTACTTTTGTTTACTAATGAGAGATGTATACCAGTGGTTTTATATATTATAGTAGAGACGGTTGAGCTAAATTTATTTTGTAACTGATAAAACTAAAGCAGATAATCTAGGAAGAAAGTTTCTAATAGTTGAAGTTAATGTGTCGAACATTGGATCGGAAATTATATCCATATCTGGATTTTTGCCACACCCATAGATGCAAATTGCAAGCTGAGTGTAAATGCCGATGTTGAGGTTGATAAGGGACAATATCAACTATTAGTTGGGAAATTGATTTACTTATCCCATACTCGACTTGACATTGCTTTTGCAATGAGTGTTGTGAGTTAATTCATGCACTCCCCTCGCGAGGAGCACTTAAATGCAGTTTATAGAATGTTAGATATCTTAAATGGACTCTAGGAATGGGATTATTGTTCAAAAAGAGTGATAATTATGTGTTGAAGCACTGTCCCCCTTTCTCTTCAATCTCATTGTCTAGTACTTATCCTCCATGGTTTGTCGTGCCAATGATTCGGGTTGGCTTAGTGCCATCTCTACTGATCCCAACCAAGATATTGGCATTCTGCAATATGTGGACAACACCATTCTCTTTGGTGAGGGCATGATGGACCAAATAACTCATATAAAAGCTTTACTTAATGTCTTCAAACTCTCCTTCGGGCAAAAAGTGAGCTGGGCTAAGTCCTCAATCTCAGGGTTCAACATTGACCCGAATGTCCTGGTTGCGATGGCTGACTATTTGAGTTGTAAAATTGCTAACCCCCCTGCACCTATCTAGGCCTTCCGTTGACTTTTGGCACCCCTTCCAAAAGTAGCTGGCACCTTGTGATTGAGCAGCTAGAGGAGTGTCTGGCCACCTGGCGGGGTAAATTCCTCTCCAAGGCCGGTAAACTCACCCTCATAAAATCTTGCCTCCACGGCATCCCCAACTATTTCCTATCCCTCTTTCATTGCCCCGCCTTTGTTAGAAACCGTTTAAATGGTCTCAAAGGAGATTTCTTTGGGGTGGGCTCAATAGATCAAGAAAATATCTCCTCGTCAAGTGGGCCGATGTGTGCCAACCGATGCATCTTGGTGGACTTAGTATAAAAGACATTACTAAGACCAACTCAGCCTACCTCCTCAAATGGATATGGCAATTCAACTCGACTCCATACCTGATCTGGAAGGCCCTTGTTGCTGCCAAAGCTAACAAGATGAATGGTTGGTGGACTCATGGGGGTCGGCGCTATTTCTTGTCACCTATCTGGAGGAAAATCTCCCTCCTACTTCCCACTTTCTCTAAGGCGATCAAGTGCTATCCGGGGAATGGGCGTCTCACAAAATTCTGGTCGGATTGGTGGCTGAGGGACAAACCTCTGGACAAATGTTTTGGCCCTATCTTGATCATTTCCAGACTCCAAAACGCCCCCATTGCGGACTTATGGTCTGATTCTGGAGGATGAAATCTTAATCTCTATAGTGCCCTTTTAGACTCTGAAGCTTTATTGGCCTCTAACCTCCTCTCTTGTCTTGCAAACATTAAAATTCACAAACACATTTCGGACACCCTTATTTGGATCCCCTGTCCTAAAGGCTCATTTACCACGGCTTCTGCCTACAATCTTTTTCATGGCCTCAACACCTCTCAACCTCGCCACCCTGGGGCCCTAGCCTGGTCCTTGCTCGCTCCACCCCGTGCAAAATTTTTTACCTGGTGTGCATGCAGAAACAAAATCCTCACTTTTGACACCCTCATTAGACGGGGAACTCATGTGTTGGATCCGATCTGCCCCTTCTACTGCAACTCCCCAAATCTGCCACCCATGTCCTCCTCCATTGCCAATTTGCTCAAGCCATATGGGCCAAGCTCCTCAATTGAATCAGAGTACAATTCTGTGTCCCCCACAACTTGTCATCCATGATCCACTCCATCACCAACTCTCGTCTTCCGAAGCTTGGAAAAATGCCCATCTCCAGTTGTGTGGGTCATATCCCTTGGGCTATCTGGAAAGAGAGAAATAACCGGAAATTCCTGTTCAAAGCATCTCCAATTGAGGTGCTTGTTGAGAACATTGCTGGCCAAGTCTCTGCTTGGCTCCTGACGAGGAAGGAATTTATCCCACCTTAATAACTCTGATTTCAAAGGGAATTGGCATTTGATTGCCGCCATGACTGGGAGTTCTCGCCCCCCCAACATGACAATGTGGTCTCCCCCAGGACACTTCAAGCTGAACTTCGACGGCAGTGCATTTGGCTATCCTGGGCCCGCTGGCTTTGGTGGGGTAATTTTTGACAAAAATAGTTGCCTCCTTTACTCATTTGTTGAACCATTGGGTGTATTAGATTCTATAGTTGTGGAGCTTGCGGGGCTGCTTCAGGGCCTCTTGATCTTCCGGGACTGTCTCGCTAGGCTCCTCATCATCAAAGGTGACTCCAAGGTTGTCATCGACTGGTGCGCGAAGCAAATCCGCCCCCCTACCCTCGCAACACTGGGTTGCTTTTTTTGAAATTTGTAATATATCTTCTTACCTAAATTGTAAATGGACACACACTCCCAGATTCGCCAATCACTTGGTAGACTTCCATGCTAAAAGGGGTTTATCCCTCCAATGCCTCGTCATGGAGGATGGCCCATCACGTTAGGTTGTCTCTCTCCTCTTATTTTGAATAAATTTTCACACATTCCTAACAAAAAATGTAGGTGTTGAAGCATATTCTAATATTGATTGGACTGAAAGTGTAAATGATAGGAGGTCTAAATCTGGATATTGTACATTCATAGGAGGAAATTTAGTGAAATGGTGAAGCAAAAAGCAAATATGGTGGCTAACAGTGTTGAAGTAGAGTTCCAGGCTATTGCGTAGGGAATTTGTGAGCTTCTGTGGATAAAACAGCTTCGATGTGAGTTGAAGATTGTGTTCAACCAACCTATGAAGTTATACTCAGATAGTAAAACAACTACTAGCATTTCCTATAATCCAGCACAACACGATAGAACAAAGTGCATTGAGATCAATCGACATTTTATCAAAGAGAAACTAGATGACGAAGTATTTTGTATTTCTGTTTATTCCTAACAAACAACAGGTGGTAGATATCTTCATGAAGAGTCTTCAATCACAACAATTTGACTTCCTAATTGGCAAGTTGGGAATGCTCAATATTTGTAAAGAGGGGGAGTGTTGAAATATGTCCAAATTCATTCTCTTATGGTTCAGATGCATTGTCTGTTGAAATATGTCCAAATTCATTCTCTTATTGTCCAGATTCATTCTCATGTGTTGTATATATTGTAACCATTGAAGTTTGTGATTAAATAAAAATTGAAAAAGAAGTTTTTATTCTTCATTTTTGTCACTTTATAAGTTACCCCCCCCCCCCCCCCCCCCCCTCGATGTATTTGTTTCTTTCTCATTGTTTGGGATACAAGGGGACAAAGTGTGTCGTGAATGTTCATTATATTCTTTGGAAATTACTCAAATATTATTAATTGATCTCCTCATATGAGCTTGTTTTGTGGATTCTGATCTTGCAGAGAATAATGGAAAGCATCTCAAGCAGAAGTGAAGTAGGTGGTGCTGGTGGGGTGTACTCTTATAATGCTTTGAGGAGATTAGACCAATTATGGTGTAGTCTCTGTTCTATGCAACCGGGTAGTAAACACAACAGCGTACTTCAGCGCATTCCTTAATTGCTATTCATGTTTATGGTATTGGTGACATGGTATTATACGTGGATACTATGTTTAGAGAAAGGACACAGCTATTTTATATTGCAACTAGATTTTAGCTTAGGGACATTAAAACGTGCAAATTGAAATTTCCTGTTGGCCTTGAGACCTTTCCCCATGTAAATGAAAGTATATCTGTGCAAGTTTGATGTCTATTACACTTAGAATTCCCTATTCTCTTTGTTTCACAACTGTTCTTTTTAAACATATTGCACACAAAAGAAAAGAAAAGAAAAACAGAAAGAATAGCTCAGTCTTTCATCACAACTTGCCACTGTTTAACAGCTAAGATTCATCCAAAGTAATGTTGATAAGATGTTTATGACTATGCCATGCACCTATACTTCTTTTTTTTGAGAGGGGCCTGGCGCGATTCGAACTCGTGACCTGACACACCTAATGTAAACAGAATACCACTAGACCAAACGGCCTTAGATATACACCTATACTTCTTTAGATATACACCTATACTTCTTCAAAGTCAAAATTGTCCAATTTGCGATAAAATTATATAGCTATCTAGTGAGTGCAATACTAACTATATTTGAACTGATGTCTAGGTAAGGAGCAATTTGTTTGATTTATCTATTCTTGTTCCTCTGTATTAGCTGTGTCATTGAATGCTTCATATGTCCAGTCTTCACAGAATATAATAGTGATATTGTTTAAATTCTGAACTCCAATGTGCTGTCACTGGAGTATCCTCAGATATTTATTTGCTTCATTGTTTGAGGATGAAGAAACAAGTTAGTAAATAAATGGAGTATCCGCTATAGTAAAGCTATTTTTGAAAAAGAATTGCTGATCACTTTTCAGGAAAAAAATTCTGATGGGGTAGTTTGATCTCTCTTTGATAGAAAATCAAGAATACCACAAAGTTGTGTCGAACATTCCTGGTCCGTTAAGCAATTCAAATTCCGATATGTTACCAGAAAACGAATTTGATGTGATAGTCTGTGGGGGAACCCTGGGCATCTTTGTTGCAACAGCTTTGAGTTCCAAAGGTCTTCAAGTAGGAATTGTCGAAAGGAACGAACTAAAAGGGGTATATTGCTAATCGTGAATTTTCAATATACCTTATTAATTGTTGAGAGTAATCTATTTTAAATGGACAAGCATCTATATTTGTTCTTTCTACATGTTAACTTGTCATTGTTTCATTGTTTAGAGAGAACAAGAGTGGAATATATCTATGAAAGAACTACAGGAACTTGTTGAAGTTGGAGTTTTATCTGAAAGTGATATTCAAGAGGCTATATCAGTGAAATTTAATCCAGTAAGTGAATTTTCAGAATACTGTCCAGGGTTAGTTTGGTCGTATGTTATCTCTTATATTTGGGCTCATTACATGTCTTTATATGTGTTTACTATTTCATGTATTGAAAATAGAGTAGATACAAGTGTATTAGGGGGAAGGGCAATTATGACCACGTACTTGATTTTTTCTTGGGTGATGTTAAATAAAAGGAGGGGGTGGTCAAGTTTGAGGCCAGAGTTGGCTTATCCCAAATTGCATCAGCCCCTTCTTGCTACTTCTCTCTTTCTCTTCTCCTTTCTATTATTCTCTCAAATATTGCTATGCTACAGGATTGATTTCAATTTTATATCCACTCGCTGCAAACAAATTGAATTATTTTTAGTGTTTTTATTTTATACTTTTACTATCTACATTTTTGTTTTTATGAGTGCCGGTAAAACTTAGGATCTTGTTGGGTTTTTATGTAGGTGATATACCTGTTAAGGGGCTAGTGATTTTGGGACGAAACTTGATTAAACTTATCATGGTATTAGAGTCAGGTCCAAGCCCAATCTGTACCCCGTATTTCTAACCTTAGCCCTGTTTGTCTGCTTTTTCTACTGAATCTAGATGTAAGAGAGGGTTCAGGTGTGGGTAAAAGTTCCTCATTTTGAATGGAACTGGGCCCAACTTATCATTTTCTTTTTTATTTTTTACAGAATAGATGTGGATTTGAAGGGAAAGGTGATATTTGGGTCAAAGACATTCTTAACCTTGGTGTTTCGTAAGTTGATTCTGCTGAACCTTTTAGTATTTTTTTCCCTATTATTGGCTGCAAACACAACATATTGTTTCAAGTGATTGAACAACTGGTAACTTTAATGTTCTTGTCAATAGTCTATTCCCTTAGATGTGTTGCTTGTGGCCCCTGTGGAGTACTTGGATGACTTCTCCTTAAAATTGAATGTAAAATCTTTATGTAGGAGAGCATGATATTCCAAATTTTGTCAATTGATCATTACCTTGAAAACTAAAGCATGTTGGTATGGCTCCACCCTCATCACTTACTCGGGCCCTCTGGGAATTGCTGACTATACTTCCGCTGAAGTCTTTGTCCTTCTCCAAGGGCTTGTCATTTTCAGGGACCACTTCAATGGACCCCTCCTCATTGAAGGCAATTCTAAAGTGGTTTTTGGTTGGTGCTCTAGTTCGGCGTTGTCCCCCTGGAGGCATTGGAAAGATCTGTTCTCTATATTTTATATCACTTCTGTAATCACTTGTTTCTGGCTTCATGTTCCTAGATCAGCAAATTCTTTTTCTGATAAGCTTGCCAAGATTGGGGCCTCCCTCCAATCTCTCATTGTTTAAGGAAGGGCCTCCCTAATCTTGTAGTTTTGTTTTGGTTCTTTGAATAAAATCTTGCACCACTTGAAAAAAAAAAAGCATGTTGGTATGGTAGGCTCAAGAGGATATTTATTATATCTGTGAACAGTGATGAGTGTAGGTTTTTTTTTTTTTTTTAATGAAGATGTATAAACTATTAAGAGAGGAAAAATACAATACCTAACTAAAATGGTCTTCCTCCACAACAAGGTGTTGGAGTGAAGCACCTAATTTAGCTTGAGTGTCAGTTAAATGGTTGGCTAACCTAGAAATGTCCTTCCAATTACAGTTCATAAGAGAAATTAAATTACATATATAAAAAAACATATCCCAGTGCCGCTAGGGAGGAGGGGTTGACTTTGCACACCAGTTAATGGTTGTTTTTTCATTGTTATTGGTTGTTTTTTCTAAGGATTGTGTCCCTTTAGATCTTTGTTTTTTGGTGGTGTTCATGATTCAATAATATTAAATCACTCCTGGATTATTAAAATGGCATGCCAGTTATTATTAATTATCATTAACAAATTAAGGAGTTTATAGCAATAATTTTACCTAGAGGTTTCCTTATCAAGAACGTTATGGTTATGATAATGAAAATGGAATCTTCTTTTCTTGGTCTTTTATAAAACAAACATTTTTTGTGGGCAGGCCAGCTAAACTTATTGAGGTCATGAAGAGGCGTTTTATTTCTTTTGGTGGGGTCATCATTGAGGGTTTTAGTATGTCTAACATAAAAGTATATGATGATACAGCGGTGAGCTTACTAACCTGAACACTACCACTTGCATTTTGTCTTTTAAGTTCTCTATTAGCATTTATTTTGTAATTAGATATGGTATTTGTTGAGTTGAAAATCAAGTTTTTGAAGAAGCTAGAATCGAAGAAAAGAAGAAGAGAGAACTACTGCAGAAAATAGGCAGTCCTCAGGGAGGAAGTTGACTCTGCTACTTTTTTATATTGACTCAAAAGTAAAATGGATTCATATCCAAGGAGGTTCATATCAGGAAAAATATAATGAAACTCCACGATAAGTCTGCTGCCCTGCATTTTCATTTTCATTGTTACCATATCAGTTCCAATCTATGAAATATGGCAATTTTTATATTTTTGAAATCTTTGGTGATTTTCATTTGTATCTGTAGGTATTACAGCTATCTAATGGAAAGATTTTGCATGCACGTCTTGTCATTGATGCAATGGGAAATTTCTCCCCTGTGGTCAAACAGGTAGATTATTTTCTCTTGCTATGGATGACTCTAATATGGTAGAATGACTTTTTACCTGTCAAATGGATGAGATGTCGGTTTCTTCATATGTAGTATAATTTTCACTCTACTCTGGTAATGTACACTGGGGAGGCAACCTGTCAACAATCACAACCCAAAGTTCAACTTGAAAAATAAAAATGTTTATTATCAAAGAAAAGTTTGTTCCAGAATCCTGGGTTCTGTTCAGGTTGGGTTGCACATTATGTCACACAGTGAGAAGAAAGGCGGGGCTAACTATAAATCAGCTTTCAACATTTGCAAATGTCTGAGGTCTGCTTATTGGAGTTTCTGCAGAAGATAACATGATTTTGAGAACTAACCGCTGGTTGTGAATATATATGTTCTGGTTCAACATCGTAGAACAGGTCAGGGTAGTGTTCCCTTCACATGTAATTTTCAGTCTGTTTTTAGGCTTGTTAAAAAGTTTCTGAAATAGTGGCATGCACCTATTTAGCTTCAAATGAGAAGAAGTGATTTTCTATGCTATTTAAAGTGGCAGCAAAGTAAGTTTTTTTTCTTGCTATTCCCCAAATTTCTATGCTTGCGCAGTCAAGTGGGCCCCACACCGAATTCAATTAGGTCAATTCAGCACCCAATTCACTCAATTTCGAACCAATAGCGATCAATTTCAGCAATTGAGACCATAAATCGATGAAAAAATGACCTAATTGCAAGAAACCATGATGATGCAGACTATATGGATGATGATGTAGGTAGATTTGAGAAATTTCCTTAGATTGGGATCATTAAACACTTCTAAATCCCAACAATCAATCAAATAGAAGTATTAGTCATTAGCCAATAGGCTAAGATAGGCAAAAAAAGGGAAAAATTGGAATTTTTACCCTACCACTCCAGAAATCTGGGAAAAACCTTCAAGAAGATTGCTGAAAATGGAGAGAAGATCCACAAAATCGAAAGAGACCTGCCCAAGACTTGTGTTACTACTTTGATACCATGAAAAATATGTGATTTGGGGAAAAAATAAAAGAGGAAAAAGAGTTCTGGAAGAGGAGCAGCTTTGCTGCCCTGGAATCCGAGCCAAAAAGGTCCGTCCAACTTCTTTATAATCGGGGTTTAAGTGAAAATTTACAAAAGGACAATTTTTTTTTTTAAATAGGGTGTGAATATATATTGCAAGATGAAAAAAGAATACATACCTAGCTAGGGTGGCTTTCCTCTACAACAAGCTGTTGGAGGGAAACGCCCAGTTTAGTTTGATTATCTGCCAAATGATTAGCAAATCTAGGAATATAATTCCACTTACAATGCATTTGGGAAACTAAAGTACATATTTCCTCATATAACTCCCAATGCCGTCACGGAGGTTTTGAAGGTTTCATACACCGATTGATAACAACTTTTGAATCGCCTTCAACGTAGAGCGGGCCCTCCATCTTGTGCTTGAAGAGTTTTAACCCATTATACAGCCCGTGTAACTCAACACTGGTTGAATCTGATATACCAATTGGTCCAACGTATGATAAAAGAAGATTCCCCCTCTGGTCGTGAATCACTCCACCAAATCCAGCCGGCCAGGGGCAGCCAAACGCACTTCCGTGAAAGTTTAATTTGAAATGTCCCAACGATGGTGGAGACCAAATTGCAATAAGTGGAGGTCGTGACAAGAAAGACATTTCCACAATAAGACGCCAGTTTCCACGCAAATTTGATCCTTGCAAGTTACGAAATTCCTTTAATTTTCCAGGGAAGAGATTTTTTATTAAATTTTCTGTTGTTTCTCTCTTTCCATAGATTCCAAACCATGTAACCCACACAACAAGAACCCTCAATACTCAAAATTACATCTCCTAAAATACGTGTCTAAATTGAATGGAAAATTTAACTAGAGATAAATAAGACATTCTCTATCTAATAACCATACTATAAGAGAAAAATGTAATGTGAAAAATATGGGAAATGACCAAAATACCCCTGGACTTGTATTTTAAAAAACTTATAAGAAAGTCTACATGGAGTAACCTCCTGGGTATGTTGCTTAGGGGGAGACTGATAAAGTATGCCGACTAAATAAAACAATATATGGTCTCAACAAAGTCCCCGGGCATGGTTTGAGAAGTTTAGTCAAGTAGTCATGTCTATTGGATTTGTTAGAAGCCATTGTGGCCATTCTTTCTTAGTCATGAGGAGATCGTTTGATATTGTGGTAATACTGGTATATGTAGATGATATCATATTATCTGGCAGTGATAGAGGTAAAAACACATTAACAAAGCAATTTCAGACTAAAGACCTAGAGTCACTACAATACTTTCTGAGTATTGAAGTAGCTAGAAGCAAGGCAGGTTTGGTATTGACTTAGAGAAAATATATCACAAACATGTTACATGAGCATGAACTGTTGGCTGCTAAGCCTGTTGAGACTCCTATGGATGTTGGACATGGCCTTTATGACGGAAAAAATTATGAACTCTGTGATAAGACAATGTATTGTCGGTTAGTTGGAAAACTTCATATATGCTACTATCACTTGTCTTGACATATCCTTTGCGGTAAGCGTTGTTAGTTAGTTCATGGAGTATCCTCACAAAGTTCATTTGGAAGTTGCTTGCACATCTTGAGATATCTGAAAGGGGCTCCTAGAAAAGGACTATTCTTTAAGCCTCACAATTACATGAAGATAGTGGCCTTCTCAAATGCCAGATCTAAGCTTGATCGGAAATCTACCACTGGTTATTGCGTCTTTTTGGGAGGTAATTTAATTAGTTGGAAGAACAAGAAACAAACTGTTGTAGCTCATTCCAGTGTTGAAGTTTAGTATAGAGCCATGACTCATACAGTTAATGAGTTGTTGTGGATAAGATCTGTGGTCAGAGAATTGAACTTACAACAGGAGGGATGAATGATCATGTACTATGACAATCAGGCTGGTACATTCATTACAGGAAATCCAATGTTTCATGAAAGGATGAAACATATTAAAGTAGATTGCCACTTCATTTGAGTTGCTATGATGAAAATGAAGTTGTAACCGCCTATGTGCATTCTGGTGATGAACTAGGGGATATGTTTACTAAAGCATTGAGCAAACATGAATTTGGGGTATTCTTCAACAAGCTGGGCCTTATGGATATATATGTGTTGGAAGATAAGCTCAAGCCTACAAGACCAAGGAAGGCCCACATATATAAGATTATTATAAGATGGGCCACACGACCAAGGAAGGCCTACAAGATGGGCCCAAGCCCATAAGAAGTAAGACCCACAGTGATTACCATGAGCTGGCATCCTTATCACATCAGTTGGAAGATCAAGAAGGACTCACAAAAGTATCTTATCTTATGGTCACATCAAAAAAGAGTTTTAGTTTGAGTTATGTTTGTCTTTTATCTATATTGAGTTATTTAATTATGTTAGGACTTATCTTTAAGTGTTAGAGTTTGGGTGTAATTGGGACAAGGATAGTTTTATTGTAATTGGACTCTACTACCTTCCTCTATTATAAATAGAGGTTCATGTACTCTGATTACAACAAGTTATTGATGTCAATGAAGTATTTCACTTTTCCATAAATTCAACAATATACTCCAGCTTGAGGGTGGGAGTATTGGAAAATCTACATGAGGGCAATATCATAATTTTTCACTTACTATAAAGTCCAACAGCTACACTATGGGGGGGTTAGTCAACATGACTCAGGACATGATCTTCATGCGCATTACTCAGTTCATGTTCTGATGTCATTAGGGAACGCCAAACTTTATGTCATGTACATGATCATCCATGACTCAGGAGTTCATATTCCAAGAGTAAACGGCGGAAAGTGCTTTTCGCCCGATTTTGAAAATCATGTACATGACTCACGCGCGGGGCTCTCTCTGGCGCACACCGTCTCGCTCATTTCGTTCCCGCAACCCTCTCTCGTTCCCGCAGCTCCTCTGTTGTCTCCCTAAATCCCGAGCTCTCTGCTCCCTCTCTCGTCTCCACCGTCCCTCTCCGGTCTCCCTCTCTACGGCCTCTCCCTCTCAACCTCCGTTGTAGAGTACGGGAAACCGAGAGGCTCTGCGACGGAGGTCGAGAGGGAGAGGAGAGGAAGGGAGGTCTTCCTCCCTCGACGACGACTTCTCTTCTCTCTCGGCGTTCCTCCCCCCCTCTCAACCTCCGTGGCAGAGCATGGGAGGTCGAGCATCTGTTGCAGAGCTTCTCGACGTACCGTCGAAGCACCGCCATCGCCGTCGTTGTTGCCCGCTGGCTCGCTGTTGAGGAAGACGGCGATGGTTTAATTTTTCTTAAGTTAGGAAAAATTAAACTATCATCATAAAAATCATTAATTTATAAAAATAATTATTTTTATTTATAAAATAATTATTTTTATTTATTTAATATATTTATTTTATAGTTACTATATTAAAATAGTGATTTAATAGTCATAATTAAAATATTGTTAAAATAAATATTTGATAAATTATTTTGGCATAATTATCCGATTTTTATAGTTAATTAAAACAATGGTTTTAAATTTTGTGATAATATATTATTAATTAATAATACATAAAATATATTATGTACAAATATATAGTGTGTTAAAGTTATGATTAGATCAATTTTTTCTCTTAAATTTTTTATTTTTAGGTTAAAGTATATCATATGTTATTAATAAATTAATAAATCAACGTATTACTTTCGTTTTTGTTATTTATAACGTTATATATTTATTATTTGTAATTAATCATGTGCATATTTCATTGGCTCATGTAATTACCATATTAATGCACAATAAAATATCTAATTCAATTAATACATATATTAATATATTTAATTATACATTAAATAACTTATTCGTGTAGTAATTATGGTTGTTTTACCTAATTTGGGGTTTGTAATTAAGTGTACTGTAAGGGTATAGGGATTCTCTTGTTTTTTATATTTTTCTCATGTTGGAGTACTAACACTGGAAACTGTTTTCCCGTGCACATGAAGTCATCAACACTAACACCAAGTGCGAAGATGATCTTCATGTACATGATTGACATGATCTTCATGTTGGACATGAACTTGAACTTCAAAAATCCATTTGGGGGACTAAACCCCCCTATCTAGTTCTATGTGTTTAGTTTTAATTCTAGTTCAATTTTCATGTAATTTGAATGAGTATGTAGGGAAATATAAGGGTTTAAGTGTTTTTAAGTGAGAAGGGGCATTTTTATAATTTTTATTTTAGAACTCTATAAATGACCTTGGTGTGAGCTCGACCCCCAATTGGAGCCATCCAGCTCTCTGAATTCTTCTCCATTTCTCTCTCTCTCTCTCTAAAACCCTGAAGTTCACTCTTTTACAAAAGGCTTGCTAATGGAGGCATGTATGCATAATATTGATTGAAGAAACGAACACTCATTCAACTTAAATACCTTAGATGTTAAATTTAATCGTTGAATTTGTTTTCAGATTAGATCAGGAAAAAAACCAGATGGTGCTTGCCTTGTTGTTGGTTCTTGTTCTCGTGGCTTCAAGGACAACAAAACAAGTGATGTCATTTTCAGCAGTTCATCAGCGAAGACACTTAGGGAATCAAAAGTTCATTACTTTTGGGAGGTAATAGTGAATTCTTTCCTTGCAAATTCTGCCAAATGTTGACTAAAAAATTGAGTTACATTTTGCTGCTATTTTCTTTTTAAATATTCATGGCCTGTCCAAGTTTGCTTTATTCTTTTGTTTAGTTGGTGGGTGTGAGGTTATCTGTACATAGATATTCATGTGCTCCACATCTTAGGCTAGGCTAGTTTTTGATAGTCAAAGAAGTTGTGTGAGGGAGAATAGTCCCACACTAGATCGAGCTTGAAAATTGGAAAAAAGATGGAGATTCTTGCTTCATGTAATGGAGACAAGGGGTTTTGGTTAAAAAATGGTGACTTTGGATTCAATGCTGCCTATCTTCAGCTTTTGTTCAGTTTTATTTAATGGTGCGGCTCATTTTTTTTCAAAAGCTCCACAGGTGTTTGGCTAGGGGACCCTCTTATCTCCTATGCTTTATAACTTTGTGGCTCAAGCTCTTGCATTTTCAGTTGTTCCCTGTTAGAAAATATGATGTTGAGGGTATTTATGTAATTCCACATCATGTAATTGGTGTTCATTTAGTTTGGGATTCTAAAGTACTGGACATTTTAGTTGGTTCAGTGGGCAGATTCTTAGTTGATGCAGTTCTAAAGTCTCGTGCTGATAATTTCTCTTGGTTGGTTGTCTCCCTTTATGGACCTATGTCATCTCTTGTGAGGCAGGAATTTTGGACAGAGTTCATTCTTATATTATTCAATGGTCCCTAACATGTATGCTTGGAGGAGATTTTAATGTTACACGGTTCCCTTCTGAAAGACGTGGATCTAGTAGATTGAGTGCATGGGAGAATAAGGCAGGTGTGCCTCTGCATGGGCCCAGTATGATCAAGTCTAATGATTTATTTTAGTGAGTGTCTTTTATTGTAAGAAGTGTTTGAATTCAAGTAGGAGAGGCAAATTGTGAGGTGCAAGGAGGAGATCTCTCTCCAGTAAGGCCTCGTGAATAGAACAGTCTAGAAGTGTCTACATTCGATGTATCTAGGAGTTAGCTTGGAGTACAAGTCAGTAGGCGTGGGAATTGTTAGTCTCACATAGGTTAGAGAGGAGTAATGCCTAGTCTAATGAGACTATATAATGTAAGCTCTTTGAGCACCAAAAATCAGTCAACAAAATAATATCTCTTTTATCTAGCTTTGCCTAACCTAGGGTATCTAACAAACAATATAAAGGTCGACAAGTGGCTAATCCCCAATCCATAAGGTGTATCCCGGTGTAAAGAGTCCTACCACCTCATCTGCTCCCTTGAAAAGGATGAACCCTGGCAAAGGTAAGAGTTCTCGGTTCCTATGCCATCCATTCCAGTTTATTAGCCTAGTTCCACTTAGTAGCCTAGCCGCCCCTCCCTGTTACTGGTGTCTGAAGTTTAGTAGGTCTATAGCCCTTAGTCGTCAAGTTTTTCTGTTTTCTAGTCAAGTCCCACTTGTCCTAGTCCAGTCCCCATGAGTCCTCCCTAGTCCCAGAGAGTCTCCATGAGTCCTCTCTAGTCTTAGAGAGTTTCCATGAGTCTTCTCTAGTCTGAGAGAGTCTCCATAAGTCCTCTAGTCTTAGAGAATCCCCACAAGTCCTACTATAGGAGTTCTAGTCTCTCTAGATCTCTATTCACGAATTTAGTCTTAATTAGGTAAGTTTACTTAAGCTAGGAGATTGACATCCTCCTTCCTTAGTACTTTTCCTATTTAAACTACTACTCTTACTCTCACTCTTTCCTAGAGTCTGCCAACGTCCATTACTATCCCACACGAGAGTCCCGCTTTCCACCTAAGTCCATTTCTACCCCCTCCTCCCTTAATTAGTGCCAACTCTAGCAACTCTAGTTTCCTATTCATTTCACACTTTCCCATTTCTAGAGAACTCCCTATCTCTCTAGAATCTTTCTACTTTGTCCCTTGTGCCCCTCTGGTCTATAAAACCCCATCTCCATGCCCCTTAAGCCTCCATAAACACTAACTCTAGTTCTTCACGAAATCGCATACCCTTCCTACCCCCAAAGCCAGAATGCCTTAAACTCCCACTTGCAACCCTTAAACCCTCAATCTGCTATCCACCCTCTCTAATACCCTAAATTACTCGATCATAACCTCACACCCGGCCATCTTCCTCCCTATCTCGTCCCTTAAGCCTAAAAGACCAAAAACCCTGATTCTGGTATACCACAGTTTGTTCCTCGGTCATTTTTTTCACGTAAAAGTTTCCATAAAACCTCTACACAAAACATTCACTAGGTCTCTAGATCAGCATGCTAGCCTCTTGAACCTTTGCATGTAAGTAAGAACATAACACTTTTTTTTTTATGAAAAGTGTGAATTTATTAAAGTGAAGAGCAGAAAAGATACAACCTAATTAAATGGGGATTCCCAACACATCAAGGAATTGAGTAAGAACATAACACTACGGTTCAGTTTTCTGATTTCTTAATGATAGTGCTCTTTGTTAGTTACAAGCCCACCACTTCAGGGGACACCAGTGTAGTGGCATCAGTTAAAGTTAAGAGGGGTACATGAGGGGTCATCCCCACCATGAAGTGGCACCTGCCCCACTTGAGGGGAATATTTCTTGCCTATCAATAGGTGGTCTGTACATGAGTTATAAAATGTTTTGTGAAATTCCTCATGTGCTATATCTCTCGTGTGATCACTTGTCCTGCAGTCAAGTATTGTATCAGGTCTATAGTTTGCCGATCATTTTCTACTAACTTTGTCACAAGGAGATTCTTGTCAACAATTATTGCACAATTCACACCCTGCTATAGTTTTTGCGCATTTTGCTTTGCTTGAGATGCTATGTGTTATCTTTTGTTGAGTGGGAAAAAGTTCCACATAGATAAGCGATAAGAAAAGTTGAGTTATTAAATTGCGTAACGAACCTCTTAAGTAGCTAGTCATTGTGGGATAGAATTAAGATCAATCCAATAGTGGTATCAAAGTAGAAGATGTGTATGGCCCGAAACACAGTTTGTGCTTTCTTGGTTATTTGTGTTGTCAGCTTTATGAGGTAAGAGTTTGTGTTATCGGTTCTGTTGGAAGTTTGTGTCTACGTTTCAGGCCTGTTATTTGTAAAATTTGGACGTGAGGAGTATTGGCTGGGAAAAAGTCCCATATTTGAAAAGTGTTAAAAAAAGTTAATGAGTTACAAGGTTGAGCAATAGGTCTCTTATGTGACTAGTCATTTTGGGATGGAATTAGGCTAAATCTAACATATTTTTTTTAAACAAACTTTCCTTATCATTCAAAAAAAATAAAATTCTCTGACCAATTAGCAGAAAGCGTTACCTTATTCCTTAGGATAGCAATTTACAATGTAATCGAGATTCTAAAACAGTGTATCTTCCAATTCTTTCTGACTACACATTTCACAGGCATTTCCTGCAGGTTCTGGGTTGAGTGATAGGACTACTTACATGTTCACTTATGTTGAAGCTAAACCAGGATCCCCTAAGTTGGAGGAATTATTAGAAGATTACTGGGATTTAATGCCATCTTATCAGGTATATTTTTGAAAGATTGTCCTTAAAATTCTACATGTTGTTAATGTTGGTTGCAACTATAGGAATACCTAGAAATTTGGTAGCCAATTGGTTTGTGTGTCTCTCAACTTAGCAGCAACCTGGTATAATATCCTTGATAGCATAAAATAACTTATATTGTCAAAATATTGTTGCCTGAAACAGTTAGAATAATTGCAGACAACCTCTCAAAATTAATGAGCAGGAAAGAAATAACAATTGAAATCTTGTACTCTTTTGAACAACAACATGATGTCTCAGGAGTTTGAAGTGTCCCTGAAAACTTGTAACTACGTGTCTCTATTGCTTGTAGTATAAGATTTGCAGTAACCCGGTATTGCTCTGAACTGCAATGTAATATCACAGATTACTGCAACATAGTGTCACCAAATTTGCAACTTAGTGTCTCAACAAAATTGAAACAAAATTAGAGAACATCTGGACTCTGAGACTCGAGAACAGTTTTCCTAAAGGAATAATTGCTCCCACTCTGTGATGAAGTTTGCTACTGGTTTATTAGCAAGCTTCTTTCTAGGATACAACAGAGCTTTTCAATGTGCAGCAATTATGAAGAGCACCCTTGAATATTGGTGAAACAATGTATCAAGATAGCTGGATATTTGAGAGTATTCGACAAAAAATTTGGACTTAAAATCACTTTTGTTGAATAATGTCCATCGAGGATAATATTGTAATCTTACTTCATATGTACTTTAGGAATTTGAGTTATCTCCCCTAAGACTAGTTATCTTTGTCATTAGATATTGTTAGAAGATAATGATGTAATTAGGGTGACACTGATGTAATTAGTTTATGATTTATGTCTCTTATTCACTCTTACTAGGGTGAAGGGTATTATTGTAATATTAGTACTTTCGATATCTATAAATACAACTTATGGGGGATGGTTTGGACAAGTCCATTACCCTATTCTTCTTTTTCTCCTCCTAAATCCTTCTCTCCACAACTCTTCTTCTTCTTCTCACCCCTTAATCCTCTTCTACTGTGATTATACATCATGGAATCCTAAGTTTCAACATATACAACTATTTGAGTAGAGAAACCATCAATTATGTAACTAAGGCAGAGCTATTTATGTATTTTTCTTCTTTGTTAATTAAGTTGCTATAAGAGAGAATTAGGAGTTGAGCTCAACCCCTAATCAGACAACTGTTTGATGGGCTATGATGCCTCCATGGTGCACCATCCAAATGCTGTTGCGGAACTCCTATTGCCGACCCGTCCTGCCCCTTCTGCCACAAGCGCTACCCATGTTCTCCTCCACTGTAGCTTCGCCCAATCAGTTTGGGCCAGTCTCCTGAACAAAATTGGGATCTATTACTGTGTCACCCATGACCTTCCTTTGATGATTCCCTCTCTTATTGGCTCTCGACTCCCCAAGATTGGCAAGCTCCTCATTTCTAGCTGTGTGGGCCATATTCCTAGGGCGCTTTGGAAGGAGCGGAATAAACGGAAATTTCAGTTTAAGGCTTCCACTACCTCTGAACTTGCTGAGTCTATTGCGGGTCAAATCACTTCTTGGCTCCTTACGAAGAAAGACTTCCTCCACCTCAAAAGCTCCCACCTTCGGGGAAATTGGCATTTTGTTACTGCTATGGCTGAGGCCTACCGCCCCCCTACTATGGTGACCTGGAAACCTCCACCTCTTGGCTACCTTAAACTTAACTTTGATGACAGTGCTTTTGGGTGCCCTGGGCCTGTGAGCTTTGGTGGTGTCATCCATGATGACCGCAATAACCTCCTTCTCTCCTATTTTGGCCCCCTTGGCATATCTAACTCCACCTCGGCGGAGCTTGTTGGATTACATTATGGGTTGATATCCTTCCGAGATCACTTCTCTGGGCCCCTCATCATTGAAGAAGACTCTAAAGTAGTCATTGACACACTCAGATCTTCTAACAAAATGAAACTTTTTCCAAGATAAAGTTTAAAGTTGACAATTAACAACAGTTTGAACAAAAAACTGAGAGATGTTCTGAATTATGAATTAATAAAACACATGAGTTTCAAAATCCAACACAAGAATTTGGTTTTATTAATCACTGACAAGAGTCCTCTTCACAATTTGAGATAAAATAGAAGAATGATAAAAGTGAGAATTCATATATTTCAAATCAATTGACAAGAGAGAATTTGTAATAAGCAATCTAGCACCAAAATATTTGGCAAGGACCTTCACGAAGGTCATAAAAAAAAACACCAAGCTCGTGCAAGCAAGTCCCATGAGGCCCGGGTAAATCTCAAATCGAACATACATCAGCATCCAAATTAGTCTCAACCTCCGTTTTCTAATCATCAAACTCAAACCAACAGAAAAAGGAGAAAAAAGGATGGTAAAAAATTATATGTTTGACCCCTCCCACCTTATATGTAGTTGCATATATAAGTTTCCTATATTCAGTATAACTCTAATAGAGAAACAAATTAGCACTCCTAGAAAGAGTCTTTTTCCTTGCTGTACTCAAACGCTACAAAGAGATTCCCCTTTTTTACTCTGACACTTGTAAGAAATAAATAAGGGCAATAAAGTAAACACTGGAATGAAACAGATACTAATTCTATGCTAAGGTTTAAGTATTACAAGAATGCCTTTATTCCAGATCACAAGCCAGTGCATGACAGGTAACACTCAAAATTTATCTGCTTTGGAACATCAAGAGGCATATTTTTGTTGAAAGTTCTTTTCCACTTTTTTTTTTAACATTTCCAAAGCAGATAAATTTTCCAATGTTTTCATCCACATAAAATAGGTGATTAATATACCTGCAATCACTTGCCTATTCAGTGAAAGTTCCTTATACTTCTTTTTATAGGGGGTCTTGCTTGATGATTTGGAAGTTTTGAGAGTTATTTTTGGCATATTTCCAACATATCGTGACAGGTAACATGAAGACCTTGTTTGCTTACTCATATGCTAAACAAAAATCATCCCATGAGGAGGTAGGTTATAGATGCAAACATGTTGAAATCTTGAATTCGGCATTGCATGTGTTATGCATCTTCATGCCATGCATATTCTTGCAGCATGGGTGCATCATTATATTATTGCAGCAATTATTGACCAAAATATTCCTTGGCTTATGAGTGTAATGTCTTGCCCAAGTTTCATTGCCCTTCAATTATATTGTATGTTTAGAAATCTTGAACAGGTTTGTGGGGATTTTTTGAGATACAACTTTTCTGGTGCGTCATCATTAAAAATTTCTGTGATGTTTTTGCTCTGTTCTGGGACATGCATTGAGTATCTCACAGCTTCTACTAGCATGTTTCCTATAATGGGTATGAGATTTTATCATGTTGTTGGCACTATTGGTTATTTTAGTTATAATGCTTATTAAGAATTGTTAGTTTTTTGTTTTAGTCTACAATTTGCATTACAAGTTGGTGGAAATCTTTAACAAAAGTAATCATTTGGATGTTAGCCTCCAATGTCAAATGTATTTAGTTGTGAAGTACCCATAAGATTTCTTAGAGCAAGCCTTGAAGTAAGCCCCTGTTTCTCACTTAAATTTTGACACGGAGGCAATATTTCTGTGTGTGGGAAAATACAGTCGGTGTACAGCTATGAATACAGCATGTACAACATGTGGGAAAGTACAGTTCATGTACAGCTGTGAATATTTGATTGTCTCTAGTGATTGTAATTCCCGATTTATATTTCCAAGATTAGGTAGTTACCTAATATAGGGACACTCTGCTGTACATATAAAATCATCGTAATTCGTTTCTCATTCAGTTTTCAATATAATTACCAAGTTCGACATATTTTGTCACTGTGGAATCTAATACTGCATTTCTCTCTCTAATTGGGGAGGACGAATATCTTGACAGCCCTCTGCCTGCAGCTTATAACCGTATTTTACAGGTATGATGTTTCTTTTCCTTACGTATTTTCAATTGACATATTGATATTGGACCTGAAAGCTGTGATATTCTAATCTCTAATGTACCCAGTAAAGGGTGTACGTGAGTAGCATATTGTAGATCTGGAAAGGCACTTTGACCCATATAGTGCTGAGGTCCCAGTACAGAATAGTCCATTCTTGAAAATTTCATCTATTGGCAACTTATGAAATACAACAAGGTTTATTTGTGGTCAAAATTTGAGTCATTGTTCACTTTCATTTAGCCATTCATAGTATGCTTGGAGAACCAGTACTTTAATAGTATGCTAACAATCGTATTGATAAAAAGGTCTTGATTTGAACATTTGGACGGCAACCATTCAAGGTTTAACTCTTTCTCTTCATGAAGGCTCCAAATGGTGTGTTCTTATGAGGTATATAAGGCTGTTGAACTGCACTAGGTATTGGTATTTTTGCTTGGTCAAAGCTCCGCCCTTCAGTGCCTTGTAGATGTGCTCCATGTCTGAGGCTAGTTGCGTGGGCATAAGAGGGGTTATTAGTTAGAGAATAATTCCAAAGTGACGATAGGCTTGAAAAGTCCTAATCTTATGATGCAATAAATCATAATGTGGTAGATCTAGCTGAAGAATATCTAAGAACAATAGATCATCCCAAAGTCACTCATGTTTATACAAGGAGGAGGATGGAGACTCAGTTTAAAGAGGCCTGAGTTTTCTATTCAAAGATCACGTTTGAAGAATAGATAGTTCTATGTTTGGCACTATCTTAGTGAAGAAATTATGTCTTTTATAAAGAGAATCGATGTAATTAGAACATAAAGTGAATTACTTACTTCATAAGGGTAGTATGGTCATTAAAAGACAATTAGGGTTTTAACTTGTAATAGTCTATTTAATGAGAAATTCGTTTTTTGAGTAGGGAAACCAAGAAAAACCTTCTCTTTTTTATATCTCTCTGTCTTGCAAAAGCTCAAGGACAATCTCCTGTTAGCCTATCTTCTTCTTTTTCCTTTGCGTAACCCTTATTCCCCTTGTCAAGCTTTATCATTCTTCTCCAATAGAGACCTAAGAGGTTCATAATAATTGGTTAGAACAGTTCGTTCCTTGGTGGGGAAAAGGTTGGGTTTTTTTTTTTTTTTTTTTTGCACAAGTCTTTATAGAAGCAACAATTTATTTATTTATTATTATTATTTTTTTTTGTGGACGGTTGATCCCTCTACTTCCATATTTCTATCACAAATTATACTAGGAAGGAAAGATCATCAAGTCTACTTTCCAACACAACAACATCTTCTTATTCCAATTTATTTACTAAGGGAAATCAGCATCTGAAGCAGTGACAATAAGGCATAACGAAAGTTAAAAGTGACAAAACAAAGCTTCCACAAACTAATGATTGCATAATCAAGAACAGAAATTTATATTGCAAATAATACCTCTAAAGGAATAATGATGAGTTTACTTTTTAATGCAAAAAATTACTTGTTAATTCAATTTTTCTATGGGGATAAATCAACATTAGAAAAAGTAAAGGTCATGCTGGAAGCAACGAAACACAAGAGGAATTTGGATCACCTTGACCTTATGCAACCAATTGGCTACCAAAGCACAATTTTTTTTTACCCAGATTTGAAACAACAACTACTCTAAAAGCTTTGAGAGACATTGCTGGAGAGGAGGGAGCGCATCAACTAAATCTTAGCTCACTATCAGTAACAAAGCAAACTTGAGATATCACATAATTGACAGGCCAAACAATTTGCTTATGACACTTGTTTTTTCAACCACAAAGGGTAGATTAACCAATGTTTGAGATTGTGACTCCACCTTACCTTAACAAAATGCTTGCTAGTAACCCCAACTAAAGGTTCCAACCACAAAATAATAAGTTACAAGTGCGATGCTTTGTTGTTGGTTTGAAGGTTAAGATCCACCCGCCCATCATCAAGTAAACATGTTTGCTGAACTTTTTTTTTTTTTTTGCAAAAAGCAAAGGCCCCACCAAGGTACTTATGTTGTAGATCATTGCTTATTTAATGGGTCACCGTGATGTTTTCCTGATGTCTCTTCCTTCAAACTCCTTGTGGCCTATAACTCGATTGCTAGTCCCTCAATTTGCTAACTTGGTAACTGACTCTCTAGCTGAGGGGTTATCTCTCATCAACTTCTTGTTGTTTCTATAGGCCTTCCCTCTTAAATTTGTATTTTTTATTTCTTTTGTATTTTCTCTTTCTTTCTCTTGTTTGGGGCATTGCTCCCGTTTGCTTCTCATAATGGTCTTTTCTTCTTTTAATAAATTTTCTCATTATTCAAAAAAAAAAAAAAAACCTTGATATTCAATTGATCCTCCATTAGTAACTTATATCTACAAAATCCTAGAACCATGAGACAAAGGGTGATGCAAATCACATTAATCATAGCCGAACCTCGAAAACGTGGCTCTTGTAAGGGGTAGAATGTTGTGCACTGTCTGAGTTTTTTTTATATGAAAAGTGTGAATTTATTGAAACAAGGAAAAAAAAGAAGATACAACCTATAGAGGGGGGTATCAAATCACATCAAGGGATTGAAAGGATGTGCCCCCTCTAGCTTGAGAATCCGCAAGGTGGTTGGCTGATCTGGGTACATACGCCCAAATACAATTGAGGGTAGACGTTATGGTACATATATCCAAGAAGACATCCCAATGCCTCTGCAAAGGAGTTTTGGGATTGGTACACCGGTCAATGATCACCTTGGAATCCCCCTCAATGATAAGGAGACCTAAGAATCGGTCTTGGAAGATGGTAAGGTTGTGGTAGAAGCCAACAAGCTCAGCCTAGGTAGAGTTCGAGATGCCAAGGGGGCCTGCGAATGAGAGCAGGAGGTTGCCATTGCCTGAGTGGATGACACCGCCGAAGCCCGCAGGGCTTGGACAACCAAGGGCACTACCATTAAAATTCAACTCATAGACAATATCTTTATTCCAATTTCCAAAACGATAAGAGTGACCCAAAGAGATGTTGGAATATCAATCAATTGCCCATACTAAAATTTTAAACAATGAAAACGAAAGCAGATAACTAAACAACAAGACCAAAAGGCAAGGAAAAACATCATCTTTAGGAAGAATGAGATCACCTCTAAGAGTTGACTTGGTTAACTCATAGACTCTAGACCATAACCTACTCTGATACCAATTCCAAGGTGAAATATTATAGAAGAAAATTATTGGAGAGGTTAGGGTTTAGAGATCCTTTTCCTCTATTTATAACTTGGACAATATTTAATTTATGATCATGTCTCTGCTCCCTATAAACCTTAGTAATCTACTTTTTACAACAAAACGCTTTACTTGAAAGTACAAAAAGCTAAGTTATCAAAATATCAACTTTTAAACCTATAAAAGGGCTTCATAGGTAACAAATAAAACAATCTTTTGCCTATCGAATGAAATTTTGGTTTTCATCTATTGTTGGATTAACTTATTCTCTTGTTTTATTTTCTGTTTGCTATTTTTTTAGTAGTTGTAGAAATTCTACTCTTTGTCCTTCCAAGTTTTACTTACCAAACTGTAGTTTTTCCAAGTTATTGGTGAAATCTAGGTTAGTCATATTCTAGAGGAAGTTTTCAACTTTATTATCCCGTGAGTCTTTTTTTTTTTAAATGGTGATGATTTTATTTCGAAGGAAAGCAAGAAAATACATCAAGGGAGGCTGTCCCTAACAACGAGAGATTGAAGGGAGGGACCCCATCTAGCACAAGTGTTAGCAGCCGTATTGGTTGTTCTAAGTACATGAGACTAAGTACAAGTAATAGAGGATACAATATCCATTTATCCATTATGTCAAGAAAAAACTATCAATAATGCCATGAAGGGAAGGAGGCCATGGAGCACCATCCAATGACAACTTTGGAGTTTCCTTTAACAATAAGCGGATTGCTGAAGTGATCTTGAAATATGCGGAGGCCGTGAAGGAGGCCTGAGAGCTCAATCATAGTCTAATCAACAATGCCGAGAGGACCAAATTAAGATATAATAGCTGAGCCTCTAGGATCAAAGATCACCCCACCAAAGCAAGCCAATCCCGGATTCCCAAAAGCGCTGTCATCAAAGTTAAACTTAAAAGTAATCAGTGGGGGGAGGCACCCAAATAGCCACCCGATGAGGGGCAAAAGGGACAAACATCTGAGCAATAACCTTCCAGTTGATGCTGGTAGGAGCACATGAGAGACAAGTAAATTCTTTCAGAGTGCAGATCCAAGTAGAGATGAGGCCCGTAGCAGTACACATCACCTCAACAGTTGAGCGGAAAGCACAATCAAAACGCCTGGAGTTCCTCTCCTTTTAGAGGCACTAGGGGATGTAAGCAATATAGGTAGATAACAGGAGCTTACCAAGACTGGGAAGGTAAACCCCAGAGGGGAAGTGGTACATGGTGCTCAGGTTAGGAGGGATGCAGAAACTGAGGCCCATGTTGTCAATCATAGAAGTCCAGATCTACTAGGCGAAAGCACAGTGAAGGAGAAGGTGGCTAATAGTCTCGGTCTCCATCCCACAGAAGGGGCAGAGGGGATCAGGAGCAGTATTACATGCCTAATAAGGTTATCGGCGGTGAGAATCCTATTGCGGTAGGCACTCCAGAGAAAAAATTTCACTTTGGGAGGAGCCGAGAGACGCCAAACAATGGCGGCCGAGTGAGGAGCGGGAGGCCGGGTCCAACCCATAAGATGGCAATAAACCGAAGAGACTGAGAAACGCCCACTATCATTCGTAAGCCAGATCATCCGTTCAGCCACCTGAGGACGAATCTTAATATTGCCAAGTCTGCCAATCAAGGGACAAATAGAAACAACCTCCTCATTAGGCCGCGTCTAAGACGAAGATCCCAGGAGTCATTTCCCCAATCATTTAGTGTGATGCAGGTGAAGTTTGTATGTTTTTCAATCTGTGGAGGGGGGAAGTGAAGGGGGAGAGGTATGTGGTTGGGGTATGTTGGTTTGGGGGTGAGGAGGTGAAGCATTTAGTGTGGTTTTAGATGGGGGAGGGTTGGAGGAAGGTAGATTGATTGTCTGGTTGGCGGTAGGAAGGCTGGGGAATGGGTGCTACGATGGGGTGGTGGATGGGGATGTGGTGACTGGTGGGAAGAAGTGGAGCAGAGTGGAGCGGAAGGTTTCCCAGCTGAAGCTGGAGTCTGTGAGTTTGGGGATGTAAAGGATTGCCATGGTTGTCTTTGAACGATGCTGGGTGATTCTGCACTCAGGGGAGCCATTGTGGACAAGGTTAATGGCTGGAAGGCCATGTCGCAGTCCAGAGTTCTTTGGTGGGGTGGTTTCAGAAGGTATCACTGGTAACCAAGTCAAAAAGTTGGATGAAGGAAGCACATGTGATGACCAGAATGCTGATGAAAGATCTTTTGTTGTTTGTTCTGGATAGGATACGGATGGCAGGGCCGGAGTGATCCAGCAATCTGCAGAATAAGATGCAAGTAGGCTCGAACCGGAAATGTTGGGTGTGGAGGTTGCCTAGTGAGGTGGTACAAGGGTGGGGAGCTTCAAACCGTAGTCTTCTGCTGGATGCCCAGTTATATACTGTCTGCCAGGGAACTCCATCATCTCCGGTAGTTTTCTGGGTGTTGTCTTCTGCAGTGGTGGTCCTCCAGTTGATGCTGCGCTGCTGGCGGTGAAGGTGATCACGTCCTTGAGCGGCTTCATCGGTCTGGATGGCGCCCAAGGGGCAAGCTAGTGGTCCTCCATCTCTGTCGCCATCTCCTTGCTCTCGCCCCCGCCCTCCACTCTCTCACTCTTTCTCACATCTTCTCCTCCTAGCTCAAGAAGAGTTATGCACAGAGATGGCCAAAATTTTTGACTAATACTTCAACAATTTTCAAAGCTTTATGTCACTAGAAGTTCTGAAGTTGAAGAAAAACTAGTGAAGTTGGTAACCCCTCAACCACTTGATCCATGCCATCCATCACCAATGAAGGGCTCATGTCCAAGTTGTTTTATGAGCAAAATCCTGAATTCAATGGTGGAAAATAAGCTGATGATTATATGGATTAGATGTATGTCATTGACTGTTTGTTTGAAATCAAGAAAATTTATCCTGAAATCAAAGGGCCTATGATTGCAAGCAGATTAAGGGGACAAACTATTGCTTGGTGGTAAGCCCTCACAACATAAAAAAGAAACCTTTCAAGAAGAAGTTTAAACATAGGAAACCATGAAGCAATTTGTAAATGAGTTCTTGCTTTTCACTTATTGACAAACCATGGTTGATTGGTTTAACGAACTCACTCAAGTCTTTCTTAAGTAACATTTCCTATTTTAAATTTTGATCTTTGTTTCTAAAATAGTGAACTCTAAAGTTGGAAACTCTACAAATTAGAAGTTGTTTCCTATTTTTAAACTTTCTTTCCAACAAGTAGAGATATATTTAGTAAGTTCTAATTGGAGTGTATTTCCAATAATGGACAGCATTGGAGTTTCTTATTGTATTTATTTGTATAACTAAAGGGCTTCATTTGTAACAATTTGACGCCAGCTTTTGCCTGTTGAATGAAATTTTGGTTTTTATTTGCTATGGATAAAATTATCCTCTTATTTTATTTACATTTACTATTTTTCTTAATGACTGCAGAAACCCTACTATCTATCCTTCAAGTTTTACACATCAAAGTTGAATCCAAATTTTAGTTTTCCAAGTTGGTGAAATCTAGGATACCCATACTCTCAAAGAAACTTTCAACTTTATTATTCGTTGAATCTATACCACTGCGTTTTGTCAGCTTATTAGTAAGGAAAAGACTTCTTAACCTCAGATAATCATTTTTGAAAGATAATGTGCAACCTTAACATGGTGTCTCAAGCCCAGGTCTAATTTTGTTTTGAGGATAGTTTATATGTTCTCCCCATCTTGAGTCAGTTGCTTGTTAGGCTTGGACATGAGTGAGAAGTATTAGTAGGGTGCAAGTCCCATCATTCTGTGGTCCATTAACATTATTCACATCACAGGTTACTTGTCTAGATGTCATAAGGATCATTGGTGTGTGGATAGTCCCACATCAGTTTGGTTTAGAAGATTCTGAATTTATTAGTTGAGAAAGGTTACCTAACTTTGTCTAGTCATTTTTTGATAGACTTAGCACATCTTCAGCAGGAAGCTATTGTATGATTATATTTCTTATCTAAAACAAGAAAACTTCGCTAATTTATTTAAACCAGATTGGTGATGCAAGTGGTATACAATCACCAGTTTCATTTGGAGGTTTTGGAAGCATGACTCGGCATCTCAGTAGATTATCATCTGGTATGTCTTGTTTATTTCTTTATCAGCATTTTTTATTTTCTGGAAAAGTGCAAGGACGCCTTTGAGGATAGAAAAATAATATACTCCTGTTAAAGATGGACCTTTCTTTAAATATATTAATATAAGGACTGTCATGCAATTGCAATTTATTGTAGAGACCTAAGTGTAAGAAAAGGAAGACATGTTTTTTGCAATATTTTACGCACAATACAGACAACTTGTCCTTACAAATGTAAAAAAGTTTCTGTATTTATAAGAGATTTAATCAAGTAAAAGGCTAGCTCGATATTTCTAAGACTATGTTTTTACCTTGAAAACTCTGTCTACACAAATCCATGGCTTTTCGCCAAAATAGGGACTTCCTTTCGAGTTAGTTTAATGCAATTTTTATTTCAGTAATTTGAAATAACAGATCATGCCCCATTTACTCTGTTTTCTGTGTCTACTTGATTGGTTAACTTAACCAGTCGTTTTTTGTTTTCTTCTCAATTCAACTCTTTTAAACAGTCCCTGTATTAAAAAAACTTAAAGGTCCTTCATCCTCAACAACTCCAAATCAAGGATTGCATACTAAGCATTTCCATGAGTATTCTCTCATCAGAAAATGTAAAAATTTCCAAGAAAGAGCTAGGTGAAGAGACAAAAAGCTATTATGATTTACTTCTGAAGAAAAGGAATGTTACAGCTTAACTCCATTAAAGTTTAATTAACTCAACAAAAAGATGTGAACAAATATTGCTCCTTACAACTTTCTGTAAAAAATTTAGAGTTTTCATGCATATCAAATTATTTCCATCTTACAATATCTGAAACTTTTTTGCATTTTTGACAAATTGATCACTCTCAGAAAAATGTATTGTCAACCTTTTTTGGTGATATTATTTCTACTAGATGAGGCCTTCGAACTGATATTTTAACTTGGTTCCTTTTTTATGAGGATTAAGCAATATATGAAGCACTCATGGGAAATTTCCTAGACTCAGGTTCTTTGTCCATGATAAACCCTTACATGGTAAGAGTTATACATCTTCTTTGCAATTGATTCCTAAAAGTTTCATTGCTGCCACCTCAATTGTTGCCTTGTTTTGCAGCCTAACTTAAGTGCATCCTGGTTATTTCAAAGGGCAATGTCAGCAAGATCACAGGCTAAAGTTTCACCAAAGTTCATAAATGACCTTCTTTATGTCAACTTCCAATGTATGCAGGTAGATGTACAATTTCATGGCTACAGCATTCACTATTTTTGCATTATGTAGTAATGACATTTGAATTTTTGAATGTTTCACCAGAGGCTTGGAGATCCAGTACTTAGACCATTTCTCCAGGTCAGAGTTTTCTTTTGGAGAACTCTTTTTCCCTTATGTTTCATAGAGAGCTGATCTTGACACTATTGCTCTTCTTTCTATAAAAAATGTTAAAACTGTTTTATATTTTTTATATTATGTTATGTTTATGGAGCTCTTTTGGACATGTTTCTTTATAAAACTTTTTTTATTTTAACAGGACGTCATTCAATTTGTGCCTCTTGTGAAGACACTTGGCTCAGTTATGCTAGAACAACCTCAAATTCTTCCATCAATTTTCAGACAGGTAATTGAATAAAAACTGCAAATCTTGAAATGTTTTCTGAAATACAGTGGTGTGTAGTGTCTATAAGCAATTAATCATGCAAATTGTGACATGGGGAAAGAAATTTGGTAGTGTTTGCTTTAGAAAAAGGAAATTGTTGTTTTCTGCTGGAATTGTGCAAAGAAGAGGGTGCTGTTAAGTGGCAGGAAGATAATTCAGTCTGCAAGTAGGAGGCAGTTATTTAGAAACTTTTCAACCAATAACGTTTTTTGCAGCAAAAATGAAGGACAAATATTTACTGATGCCAGTGACCAGTGGGTAATGGCATCACCTTAGTTGGAAATTAGAATTAAAAAGTTTGGAATCACTCTCTCAGTCTCTGTCTGTCTGTCTCTCTCTAAATGGTTATTAACCATGACCCTCTTAGGTTGGAGTTGGAGTGCTTCTTGATTGGTCCATCCATTTTTTCATGCTTGGGTACTATACATTCCTCTCAACCTTCATTGATCCAGTTATAAGGTAAATGCGTTCAGAATCATGGAGTACTAGATTTTTATTTTGGCACCCATCTTACTGTCTTGTTGTGTTGTCTGTCAAGGCCACGGGTGAGTTACCTTCCAGAGAGAATGAAGTACAATTGGCGACGTCATCTTGAAGCTTGGAAGTATGGATCTGGTTTGGACTACAAGGTCAGTGTTCACAGACCATCAAACAAGTAGCAACGCTTCAATTCCTTTCAGGATGCGAAAGCATCACGTGTGGAATAAATGCTCCAGAATACTCTTTTTAAGATACATCACTAGGAGGAAAGCCGCACTCTTTTGCACCAAGTGATAAAAACTAGTTAAATTGGTTGTCACTTGAAAATAGTGATCAAGGTGCGAGCATTGAAGAAGGATGTTCCAACGATGTAAACTATGTTTAATTATGTGTTTGCTCTGCATCTTTTTCTTTCTGTGGATAGTTTTAGCGGTGATGTATCGGTGCAAAAAGTTAGCAAATCCCCATATCTGAATTGTTACACTGTTCAAACAAATCTCCCTTTTTGCAAACGACTTTCCTGAAAAAGATAACAGTTGGCTAGAGTTATCTGAGATGCCTCACGCTTTAAATCCTAATTCCAAACACTGATGTCGCATGAGAAGAAACAACGAAAACATCACCATAATTCTACAGATGGAGGCCATGCAGCCAAACGAGTATTGGAGGCTTGAAACATCAATGCCTACTGTCAACTTTCAGCCTTCTTCATTTAATAAATCACCAGCTCCATCAGTAACAAGTGGACTACTTCTGCTGAGATCATGCCTGGTACAAAAGATCTTCAATGCAAGCAAACATAAATCACACAGAAATCAAGATTACTTTTCTATCCACAAGATACCATGGATTTTTCTGTCATAAAAAAAAGGCCAAAAATTACACTTTCGCGAAGGCAGGTAAGAAAGGAATATACAACATTCATCTCACCTCCGAAACAAACCCAGATGTGATGCCATGAAATGGGTCTTTTCGTCTTTATTCTACATTTACAACTGAATGCTACTCTGAGCATACCAGGCATGATCCTTAAGAGATGCTGCTCACCATGTACTTGAGGGTACCCTTTGGGTTTCTATTTACACAGGTAGATCTGACAATTACAAATCACTTGTCTGGCCGAGCACCCAATATCTTTTTAATCTCCTGGACAATGGCTGGCTTTTCTTTTGAACCCTTAATCCATTCAACATGCCACTTCCTTGACATATTTTCAGTCTGTAATTGGATACGAACATTAGGTTGCTGATCCAAATAAATTTACTTTAGATGCTAATATTATCAAATTTAACACGTACCCAAACATGTACAGGAACCAGTTGCTCCCTGGCAATCTCCAACTGGGGTTGAAGCAAGCCCTTTCCTTTAGTTTTAATGTCATCAATCTGCCACAAAAAAACTGCAACTTGTAATTTACCTAAGTTGAGAAGGCAATGGTCCAAAGGCAACAGAAATCACCAAAAAGCATATGTACATACAGAACTGAGATCAAATGGATGGTCTTAATTCCCAAGGGCAGTTACACAGTCACTTCAAAAGAAACAAACCATAAAATGCCAAAGTAACAATCAATAGAAAACTTGTTCTGATTAAATGAAATAATAAACTAGAAAGAACTTCCAATACGCATCCGCTGCAAAATGAAAAATGCAAACAGTCATCTAAAATTCACTTGCCAAACCCCCATTAAGACGGTCGCGGAAAATCCTGAGGCCCTGAAGCAGCCCAGCAAGCTCGGCAGTAGTGGAATCAGAAATGCCTAAAGGGCCGGCAAAGGAGAAGAGGAGAATTATAGATGAATTTTATGTATTGAAATTTGCAAGTGAATTTTATGTAATTGGAATAAAAAAAAAAAACAAGACTCATAAAAGATATCTTGAAATAAGGCAGCTGTTACAAATATAAGTATCTTACTTACACTCTGCAATTGCAGTTTAGAGGCTGTAACAGTGAAAGCCACAGTAGCACCCCCAAAGACAACCACACTTGCAACTGCAAATGCCTTCCCAACTACACAGCAGACAGGCCAGACAACAGTAAGAATTTTATACCTTCAAAGAGCAGAATAATTACAATCCCATACATGACAATGATTGCAATATTTGAAACTAAGTAAAGATAATTTTAAACATTGCATTCCAAAGTGTCAATATGACTTCGGCATCAATTTGATTTGAACCTTAAACCACTGAAGCAGAAACAGTACCCTTTTATTTTAATTTATTATTATTAATTTCTGGTACTACAGATAGATATTAGCTTAAAACGTTTTAAGAAATAAAACTCAAGAGAACCTTGAACTAAGAGAAAGTTGCCACCAGATTACAACTATACACTGCTGAATTTACATGTCACCAGAAAGAACTTGCAAGCAGGAGGCCTAAAAAAAGTTCAGGATCTTCAACATGTAACATTAGCCAATAATTATATATGGAGAGAACCTACTCTGTGAAAGTCCCTGCGCGGCAGCCTCAAGATTTTTTGAATTGACAGTGGAATGCATGTCGTGCCGCAACTCATTCGCTGTTGAAGCCGAAATTGAGTGGTCCCCCATAGTGGGAAATTGCCACCTGTTTTGACATTATAAAGCTCAATGAAAAATTCTTGTTTATGCCAAAAGTTTCAGTTATCTCAAACAGTTTTGATCAACAACCTTATTTTTCATTTTTATTTACCAAAACTACCGGAGGCTACGGTTCAAGCTTGGCAATAAAAACTAAAAAGATGGCAGAATATGGTGCAACAATAAACTCTGCCCTTGAGAACTTCACAAGTAACTAAGTACAAGAATGGCGGCTCAGAAATGTGGCTGTAAAAGTTAATGGATAAACAGAATCAAAGTGTCAATTGCATATATAATATTGGGACCTTGTGATTTTGAGATAAATGAGTCTCTCAACAAGAAGACGAAAAGGAGATGGATCATCTAGTAGTTCACCGCCTTCATTTGTGCAACTCAGATTGAACCAGCTGCTCAATGATAAGGAAGTCTACTACCAGTTTTGTAATATATTATTAATCTCTTGGAAAACAAAGAACAAAGAACAATTTCTTGATCTTCAGCCAAATCTGAATACAAAGTTATGTAATCATCTAGGTGTGAACTCACTTGGCTTACAGATCATCTGCATGACCTTGGGTTCCCAATTTGTAAGCAAACTTTCTCTTTGTGACAAACAAACGACTCTTCACAATGCTTCTAATCTTGTTTTTATAAATGGACTGACCATATAAAACTTGATTGCCACTTTGTTTGTGTGAAGATTCAATGTGAACTTATTGAAACTGTTCATGTGCCAATAAATGAAGAATTGGCTGATACATTCACTAAGTCACTTGAAATAGTTCAACTTCAAAATCTACTTGATAAGATATGCTTCCACGACATCTGCACACAATCTTGAGGGGGATTGTTAAGATAAGAAGACGATAGCAAATCCAGGAAGTTTCAACTTCCTCCCAGATTAGCCACACTCATAATTGGGAAGTTAGAACTTCCCCGATTCCCTGTAATCTTACTCTATAAATATGCCTGTAAATACCTATATAAGAGATGTGTATTTCAGTCAATTCAATACAGCACAGAGCTTTTTATCGTTTCACTTTTCATTCTATTCTTTTGAAAGGCACCCCTGAACAAAACTCACAAGTACCAGGAACCTAGCATCACAGCCTGAACTTCCCACAAATAAGCAAGCAAGAAGAAGAGAATATTCTACATGATGCCGAATGAATAGCCTCGCCGGTCGTACACTTCAATCATCCGGACTTTGTTCCATTGGTACATTCTTTTTGACGAAATTGGAAAAAAGTGTTCCAGTAAGCCTTCCTGTGAGCCTACTTGCTACAATTGCATTTCACTCTCATATGTGAAAGTACTCACTTTCTATATAATTAAACAGTGTTATTATCGAAGTACTGGGAAACACGAGGAAAGTAAGCTGTTCATATAAGACAAGACTCAAAAAATCCCAATTTAAAATTTTCCTATCGAAGAAAACGGTTGACCCGCGCCCACATTCAGGCGAAAGATCGAGCACATCGCTTGCAATGTCAAGCATGTGTAGCATAAGAACAAAGAGGGCGAGCAAAACTAATGAAGCAAGAAACGAACCTTTTCGGACCGAAAGTAACTTGGGGAAGAGAGGTAAAAGCCCGAAGGGGGTTTATCGCATCGGGCGAGGCCTTCGCCGAAGAAATGGGAGGAGGCGCGACAACCCATCTGGAGGCGGTGGAGAGCGACGAAGCAGCTGGTGGCGAGAAGGTCGAAGGAGGGAGAGAATGACGGAGAACCTCATGAAGGACGTCGGATTTGTCTCCGTCGGACGGGTCGGTCAATTTAACGGCTTTGGATGTAGATGTTGAAGGTGGTAGCTTCTGCGCGAGCTTTACCACGGCTTGCTTGGATTCTTGAAGAAAATATGCACCTTCTGTGCTTGCCAATCTCCCCGCCAGAAAACTCATTTTTCGGCCCTGAGCAAATCAACTTTTGGCTTTGGTCTGAAATCTTGCGGCAGTTTGGAGGGTATATATATATATATATACTAATGAAAAACAAAAACAGATAAACAAGTGTGCAGTCAAATATGACACGATTCTGATTTAAAATTTGAAAATCGAGAGAGATGCCCTGGTGGACACACAATTGAGGGACAGATCTAAGCATTTGGATTAAAAAAAAATCAAATCATGAAAATGGGGTGCTTTGTAATGTGTTTTGAAATCCAGAAGATGAGATTAATTTTTAATTTGCTGAGGAGGTAAAATCATCTTTCAGTGAGAAAAAAGAAAAAAGAAAAAAAGGGTCACTGCAACATCAGGAAATGAAATGGCAAGCAAAACAAAAAACTAAAACATGTAGGAATATGGAATACTGCCTGTATTTCCCCCAAAACAATGGCATGATTCTATCGATTCCAAGATATGATTTATAGAAAAAAAAATTACGAATACTTATTTTCAACTCTTATTTCGAATAAGAACCATCTCGATAGCGAAAACAAGCTTTTATTTCCCCTCTGCACAAATCAATTTATTTTCAAATTTCCATCTTTCTTTAGTTAAATTCTTGTCATAGACAGCTACATTCTTTGTAGGAAGGATAACGAGTAACGACTAATCAAATAAATAAAACCATTATTAACTCACTACTAATTATTACTTTCTTTGTGTTTGATTGCACTAGAGTTTCCTTATGTATCATGTGAATGCCAATGGAATCAGAAAAAAAGCGACTCTCTTCTTCCCATTTTGCCTTGTTGGTGTAAGTATTCATCAGAGTAAAGATCAAAGCTAATGACGATTCCTCAACAAACAGGTCCTGGTTTCGTTCCTTGAACCTCGCTTATATCGTGAATCAAAGTAGCGAGTGAAGAAGAAAGAAAGAAAAAGAAAGCCACCAATCCCTCTTCTCGTAGAACACAGTTGCAGCGCAACCCCCCACCTGCAACACGCCTCTCACTCCCATGCAACACAAAACATCATCTCCTTTCTCTCTCTTCTTTCATAACTGACAAACAACTCTCCTTACTTAAACCCTTTCCAAATCCAAGTCTGAACAAGCTGTCTTCCTTGCCTCTACTCAGAATTCCTCCTCTCCTACTGCCAGAGAAGAAGAGAGCAAAGGATATGAAAAACCGTGTCACCCTCCATGTGCTAGTACTGGCGATACTCGTCCTCGGCTATGTCAAAGCAGGCGGTTCCCGCAACCTGACACGCTCATCCAGATGGCTCAAGGATGCGGAGGACCCTCGAAGGCCGACGGGATGCTGGAGCCGGCCGTGGATATGTAACCATGGCGAACCGCCGTTCCGATGGAAGATGATGTGCTGCCGTAACCAGTGTGTGAATGTGAGCTCGGACCTTTACAACTGCGGTTTTTGTGGCATTCGGTGTCCATTTATATGGCAATGCTGCAATGGGCGGTGCGTAGATACTAACATAAATCCCTTACACTGTGGTCAGTGTTGGCATAGATGTCCCTGTGGGAGTTTGTGCTTCTATGGCTTGTGTGGGTATGCACAGCCTCTGCCACCTTATCCCTTTCCTTTCCCTCCTGTAAAGCCTAAACCCCCCCATCTTCCTCAACCTCCAGAGCCTTACTTTCCATATCCTCCACCTTCAGAAAATTGATTTTTGTTCTCTCTCCCCCATCTCTCAGATACTGCAGATCCTCATCTCTATTGACACAATACCAATAAGTGGATCTCTTTGAATTAACTTGAAGAAACTTATTATTGCCTTTAATGGGTAATTTATCTTTGGTAGGGATATTTGATCCATTGATGATTACATTCAAAGCTAGGTTATCCTTTTAAAATTTTGAGAATCAAGGAGGGGGCTTCAAAAGGCCATAATTTTTAAAATTCTATACCAAGGGGTGGAGATGCTGCTTACTATGGATCTTGGACACTCAACATGAAAATTAAGCCATCAAATTATACTTGCTCTTATACCACTTATTAAGTCGTTAATGCATAAAAAAAAAGGCAAAATTTAAAAGTTCTTTCTTAACTTAGTCCTCGAGGACTTCTTTCCCAAGAAAAATAAGAAGAAAACGCATAAACAATTATACAAATCACAATAAATACAATCATTTTTATAGGAGTTCATGACCCAAACATGGGTTACTAATCTACTCCCAAGGTGTCTCCGCAGTTTGGAGTTAAATCCAGTATATGAAAAAAAAAACGAATAATAATTACAAATCAACTAGGTATACAAGCCAATTACATCAATTTCCACAAGGGATTACAACTCTACTACTAGACTAGACAATCCTAGAGATTAAGGGTACACAACCCATACACTATAGTTCATGACCACAAAAGGTCAACAACGGCTCTAGCTACAAAAGCCAATAGGCAACAAAGGGCACAATAGTTTTGGGTATACAAGTGTAGCACCAATTGGGTGCACAACCCAACTACAACTACTCTCATTCATGGCCCTAAAATTTGGCCTACCACAAATAACAAGGTATACTTACTTTTAGAAACTCAACTAAATGAAGCACATAAGAAAATAACACCCCACCCCAATACTAATGTGTGTTCCACATGTAAATAGCAAAGGGAAGGCAAAAGAGTTGATTTGAAGCTCTAGATTAATTTTGGAACTCAACCAATGATTTGAAAATAATAACTATCCCCTAGATTGATGGATTATTTTTCTATTAAATTTATTTTCAACTATAATAGGTGGTGGAATCAAATGGATCGGTTTCCCATGGTTCCCCCACCCACCCACGAGTCAATTGAGGCGGGTGGACTTCGTCCTTAAACTTGCGTACTCTTGACGGGTAGAGATGCCACTACCGTGGATGCTCAACCGAATCAGAGGTCTTAAAAACTCTGTTTATAGCTATCTTGAATAAAACCAGCTTGAAGCGACTGAGGATGAATCGGAAGGGGCTGGCCATATTGATGAGAACGAGAATGAAGCCTCAATCAGGAACCATCCCTGTTGTAAGCATCTCCCACCTTCGACTTCTCTCCGCTTCTCTTCATTTTTCGAATTTCTTACTCTGCTTGGCTTTAAGTGCTTATTTTTCTTCTATATGGCGTTTATTTATTTATATGCTTTTTAGTTTTTTTGGTTGATTTGGTTAAGAAGCAAGATCGTTCCAGTGATAGGTTCAATGAATTCATACGTTAGGGAGAGAGATTGATTGCAATTGCTTGTTTATGAAATGGAAGTTGATGGGCCCAAATCATGTATTTGCAAAATTGACTGTGATTTATAAGGTGAATGACGACGTTTAATTGAACATTAAGTTGTGTCATGTTCACAGAACGATGCTAGCGTGAGCCATATTAAAATAGGGAACCAGCAGGTGGCAAGTGATGAAACATCATCTTTTCATGAATCTCAGCCTTCAATGTCTCAGGAGAGGTGTCTTATAGGATTTTAAATGATTTTTGGTCAAGAAAAGATCTTATTTAATGATAAATACTGTTTTTTACTTATATTCTGCTTACTCTATTTTGCTGCAGAACAGTAAAGCTTGTCCAGGAATCGATGCATGAAGCCATAACCATGAATAAATCTGAAGTTATTGATACAATCCTCAGTGATTTTTCAAGGGTATTAGAAGGTTTAAATTTTTATCAGTCCTGTCACCAGATTTGGTTTGTGATTATTCTGATGCATGGTGATGTAGGGCTATTACAGTCTTTCAGATGAAAACCGTCACCAAATGGTTCTTGTTCTAGCTCGTGATTATGATCTTGATAGAAAAAAAATTCGTGAACTGATGCAGCGTTATCTTTGTCTTGAGCTTCCTTGTGGTCAGCTCTTTGTCTTCACTGAAGCTGCTTCTGTATTTACTTGCTGCTCATCTTCTGGAATTAACACTAAAAAAATGCTGTTTTCTAGGTGATGTCAGTCAAATGTCAAGCACTGAGGGGGAGAGCTCTCTGTCTGCTTTTTACAGGACTGAGCGAAGTCTAAGACAGGCACTCAAGCCCATGTATGGGGTGCTATTTGAACTGCTTAATAAATACCCCGGTGGATTGAAATTTTTGTGTGTCCTTCGGGCTGATATCCTTTCTATTCTTAGGCAAGTCCTTCGGGCTGATTATCTGACATTTACTACTCTCCCACATCCAAATAAGTGATAGAGTCCTCTCCCGCTCTCTCTCTCTCTCTCTCTCTCTCTCATTTGCTCATTTAGGTTTTTTTATTTCATTGTCTTTCAATGGCTACAGTGAGGAAAATATTTCTTCATTACGAGCGTTGGATTCATATCTGAAGGAAAAGCTTGTCACTTGGCTCAGCCCAGCAACTTTGGAGCTTCACCAAATCACATGGGATGATTCTGCTTCATTGCTAGAGAAAATTGTTGCTTATGAGGTTAGAGCCTCTATAATTTATATTTTGTTTGATGATGTAAAAATGCCTCTTGAAAATCATGATGCCATTATATTGTAAATGATCTAGCTTATTAGTTCTAAAAAAAGAGTGGTGGAATATGGTCTAAGAAATCTCATGAGTGGATCAGCAGTCGAACTAGAAACAGGCTTACCTGCTGCATAAGTGATATTCCATAATATGAAAAGTACACAGGCAGCTGAAACAAAATTCTTTGTTACTCTGAGATGAAATTTTAAGTAATTTTATTTTTATGTAGGCAGTTCATCCAATAAGCAACCTTCTAGACTTAAAGAGGAGACTGGGTGTAGGTCGCCGTTGCTTTGGATATCTGCATCCTGCAATACCTGGTTAGTGTTTTTTACTCTTTTCATAATGCTTATCTGTGAACTAATGCCTTGACTAGCTCATTGACCATACATGGTGGCACATGTGTATGCAATCCAGTGACTGAAAATTGAATGTTTCAGTGATAGATATGTCAATGGGCATAATTGCTACTGTAGAACTATCCTTACAATAATTCCACTCTTTCCACATCAGCTATAGTTTGCATCTCTTGAAAAAGAGATAAGAGTAGAATTCTAATATAGATTTTTCAGAGATGGACAACCATTTCCTCTGTGGGTTAGTCACTTTCAGTACTTCCCATCCAAGTGCTAAATTTAATATATTTCTGCTCTGCATCTATATAAGTGATAATAGGCTAATATTTGATATTAGGAAGATCTAGCCTGTGATGGTCATAGGATGTCTGAAAGTTACTTCAGTCCACAGTACAAGGCCCTTATTGGGGTCATGTCTTTAAACTCCATGTTGCTAATATTGCTCAATGATGGTTTTAGAAAAAAAAAATTCCCATAGACTGGTTTTTCTTAATCACCTATAGACTGTTGTAATTTGTTGAGAAAACTGAGTATAAAGAACACAATTGTTATTAATTTTAAGGTTTATGAGTGGTTGAATAATCAGGGGTTGTTTATTCAATTAGCTTAAAGTTACTCAATAGACTTTTAAAAAAAATTGACTTAATAGGTGTTAGAAGTTTAATGTTATTTCTGTCTTTTTGATTGTTAGTTGTAATAGGGTTGAGTGTATGCCCTGATCTCATCATTATCAAATTAGTGATAGCCTCCATAGCTCCTTTCCTTTTCATGCTATTGTCTATGGCTCATATTTTCTCAATTTTGCATGTATCAGACTTGTAGATGCTTACGCCAGGTGCTGCCCCTCCCTCTTCCCTATTCCTTTCTTATTTGACCTCCGACATGTCAAACGCCTAGCCAATACAACCCAAAAGACCGGTTTGTTAAGTGCGGAAAACCAAGTACCTAACCCATCAGTGGTGGACGGAATCACCTAGCTCTGACACCCACCGTTCCTGTTCCCTACCGCTTCACCCGGGATTTGAACGCGGAACATGGTGCCCAACTCTGATACCATGTCAAACGCCTATCCAATACAACCCAAAAGATCGGTCTGTTAAGTGTGGAAAGCCAAGTACCTAACCCATTAGTGGTGGATGGAACCACCCAAGTGGACTGAACCACCTAGCTCTGACACGATAGAGAATTGTCCATAAATTTCTCTAGGAAAGCTTTCCTGGTTGACGGTTGGTTGTGTTTTTTTCCTTTAGGGCAATGGTATAAGACTCTTATATCTATTTGTTTTCCATGGCGCTCCCGAAGGAGTTTACTATTCTATGTACCAAGTTGGGCATGTATGATATTTATACTCCTACTTGAGAGGGGTGTTGACAGAAGTGAGTATGAGGGGAAGAATATAAATCTACCAGAATTGCCTCCATTGCTCCTCTGTTGTCTGCTCTGTCTCTGACTCATATTTTTTCAATTTTACTTAATTAATAATTGGGAGAGTGTACTTATTTTCATAATGAAATGCGGAATGACAGCTAGAAATATCTGATTGTTGAGATATTTGTGTAATGCTTTTTTGTGGGAGCTCTTTACAGAAGCAAAATTATCATCCTTATGCAGCTAACATGATTGTTCTTGAGGTTTGAAATTCTTGTTTTTCTCAAACTATTTCTGAAATATTCTACAGGGGAACCCCTGATTTTTATTGAAGTTGCACTTCTAAAGAGTGTTGCTCAGACAATACAGGTTATTTTATATTTTATCTTTTTTTTCGTGAAGTATTTTATACAGTTACATGTCATCTTACATATTTCAAGTATCAGGAAGTTTTATGGGATGATCCTCCAACAAGTGAATCTGAAGCCACATGTGCATTGTTCTACTCTATATCAGCAACTCAGGTAGGGTCCATTTTTTTTTTTTTTTTGTACCCATGAACTCATTTCTGTATCATTTCTTTATAAAAAATTTAGATTAAAAAAAATATCATATCAGGTACTTAGTACACGTTAAGTCTTAGACTGTGGTGTTTTATTTTTGAATGACTGTGGGCATCTGGTTCTCAGTTAATGCATTAATAACCATGGGCAGAAAGTATATGACTTTTTTCTACGCATTTTTAACCCGCTTGCCACATTTTTTATAATAGATTAGATGGTTTCAGGGGAAAAAATGATTTTATTGAGCAGATATTGTAATGTATTTGGTTCAATTTGTTGTATTTTTATACCATCCATTGCCTCATGTAACATTCAAACTCAGTAGTGAGAACTGCAGCTCTCTACGTAGCTATTTCATGCCCCTCAAATTAGTTCTTTTGCTGTGTTATTTGAGCTTGGGATGCTAAAGGTCTTTCTAACATCTGCATTAATGTTGTGTTGAACAGCCAGGATTGGCAGGAATTAACCTTGGAAAGTTTCTTATTAAACGTGTGATTGAGCTTGTCAAGAAAGATATGCCACATATTTCTGTGAGTACTGAACAGAGGTTAATTATAGTCAAAGCTGGTAATTCTTGGAACTAAATTTTGCTTTCTGTTTCTTTCTGGGGCTGTTTTAAGTCTAGCATGCTTCATGTTTCTAACCTGAGTGTCCTGTAACACTAGCAAGAGACTTGTTAGGTATCAATATCAGGTTTCATATTCATCATTCCAAAAAAAGAAAAAGGTTTCATATTTTATCTTTAGGTTACTGTTAGTAGGTGCATGAAGAGGGGTACTCTTATCTAAATATTACAGGTATATTTGTATTAGAAAATTCATAGATTGATTGTATGAAACTGTGGGAAAGTTGGCTTATACACTCACAGGTGATGAGAAACCATATGCAAGTGGGACATGTTTGAATGAGGAAGACTAAATGAGGGATGAAAATAATGTGAACATCTTTGACATGTGTGTAAGCACCGGTGTCAATAACCCAACAAGAGATTGGAATCACATGGAATATAGACATACCTGAATTTTCTATGGTAGTTGTGGCGGTAGAAACATTTTGGGTCATGGATGAGGAGGATGCAAACAATTGTGCCATGCACTGAGCCAACTATTGAAATTTTTCTGGAGCACCAGAAGCAATACCAACTACAACACTAACAAATGATTTTCCACTCTTTGGAAAACTCAAGTTAGCTAGGCAGGCTTGCCAAATTTATCCTAACTTTTGTCTGAAAATGGTTAATACTCCCATAGTGGACGCACTTCCTCTCAGCACTACCATCATGATTGCCTCTTCCATGCCTAGATGTATATCTTCCTCATCGTTGTCCACCTCGGCTACATCCACGAGGTGTCTCTTTGAACCTAAACTGGCTAGATATTGAGGGCAATAGCTTTTGTTCCCTTGTTATCCTTGCTACCCTGTGGAACTACAATTACCTCTGTATGCATTACTTTATTAAAGATTTTTTTGAGTGGAGGCACAGTACAAATTGCATCATATTTAGGTTACAAACCTTCAAGAAATTTAGCCACATGAAGCTTAGTTTCCTTAGCAGTAAAGGGTTGATAAATTTCAATCTCTTCTAAAACACTTCAAATAATCTGTAATTGATTGATCTTCTCTCTTTAAGCGAAAGAACCTCATATGCAATTCATAGATCCGAGACAAGTTGCTCTCTTGATCATATGAAGCTTCTAGTGACTTCCAAATTTCTTTTGAGGTCTCACAATTCATCAACTGCTTCCTGAATTTTAACTCCATGCCATTTAGTAGCCATGTCGTGACTTGATTGTCCTCTACCTCCCAATCATTAATCATTGGGTCAGGAGGATCATCCCTCAAGTATTTTGTCGTCTTCTTAGACTTAAGATAAATCTGGACAGATTTGGACTAGCTCAGATTTTTCTGTCCATTCAACTTCTCTGTGGTGATCACAATAGTATCCTTACCATCTAAATTAGTCGACTCTTTATTTGGTATTATCACTTCACCTGAATCAGCCATCATCTACTGGCAACGGACACCAAAATTCTCACAAATTATACGCTGGAATACACTACCACAACAACCAGCACCAAAAAACTGCTTAAAAACATTGTATCTGCCTGTGCAAATAAGGTGGAGCCCACACAACCTAGAAAATTAGGGCACCAAAAGCACAACTGATATTATTACATTGTTACTATCCTGTAATCTGTGAAAACAAGTTTAAGAGGAAGTCAATTAGGGCTGATGTCAGCTCCGAGGATGATGACATAGGCAGTCTGGAAGACTTGCGTAGGCATAGTATTAGGAGAGGAGGACCCAAACAACCTTCTAGGGACAAATTTCTTAAAGTTGTTCAATTGATTTACCAAGTCATTAACCGTAGGATTATCACACAAAGAAAGGGCAAATGTTCTAACCTTTAACTTCAATCAGCATTTAGAAAATCTTTCTTCTTGGAGAATTCGCCAGACTTGAAGAGAGGAAGAATCTTGTTAAAAACTCACAACAATCAGATCGTGTGCTCTAATACTGTGCAAAATATGAAAATTAAGAAGAAATAGAGGAGGAATGAGAAGGAAAAATAGAAGAGAAGTTGAGAGGCAGTGTTAAATGGAGCAGCAGCCATTAGGGTCTGGGATGGACCCTCAATTCATTTATATTTTCACTTATAAAAAAAAAGATCCCCTCTGCAGATAAATCTTTATATCTTCCTAATTACACCTGAGAATGAAACCAAAAAAGTTAAACATATAACTCTAACATAAAGATAAGCTAACTGCTATCCTATGAGGGAACCATGTTGTAAAAAGGGTGAAAAACCTAGAGAGAGAGAGAAGAGGAAGAGATAGAAAGAGAGGAAGAAGAGAAAAAAAGGAGGCAAAGCTCTAAATGAGCTGTGTTGTGGGTTTGTGCATGACCCCCAATGCTATTTATTAGGTTTTAAGTCATAAATTACAGAAATGATAAAAAATGCCCTTTTGACATAGAAAACACTTATTTCCTTATAACTCCCATTCTACTCCGCCTATAATTATAAAAATGTGCTCATAGACTAAATCAAACATGCTGAACAAGATAGTGCCATAATATAAAATATCCAATCATGCAAAATGACCAAAATACCCTTGATCTGATTGTCTCATACTCCCCCTTAAGTTGGTATATATATATATATATATATATATCCATGAATCCTAGCTTGTCACAAAAGTTCATGAATTCACACTTTCCTAATGCCTCGGTGAAAACATCTCCAAGTTGATTAGCCGACCGAAAATAAGGGTGATCACATCTTTCTTCATCACAACATCTCTGACAAAGTGGTAATCCACCTCTATGTGTTTTGTTCTTTTATGAAAAACTGGATTGTTGGCAATAAATATAGCGGTCTAGTTATCACAAAACATAGTCATGGCCTCATTCTGATGAAAGTCTAACTCCCTAGAAACCGAACTCACCCACATGAGCTCTCTAACAATAACTAGAAATGACTATAATAAAGGAGAGAGAAAAGGGTACCTAGGAACTTATCTTCTCATTTTCTTTTTCTTTTTCTTTTTCTTGTTGTTCCTCTTCTTCTTTTCCCCTTCTATTTCTTTTTTTCTAGTTTCATCAGAATCTTTGCCCCTCCTATACCATGTGAAAAATTGCAAAATCGAAAATGTAGAAGAGAAGGAGAGGAGGAGAGAAAATCATGTGTCTTCTTACTCTCCCTTATTTGCTTTATTTATAACAAAAGAAGAATCCAAAATGGGAGAGTAAAATTTTCCTCAAGTTAGAAGAATTAAACCCGCATCCTCATAGTGACCCTAAAAGTGTAAGCAGAAATATTAATTTATATCACCACATACAAACTCTTTTCCATAACCTTTGAAAATTTGTATTGACTTGAATAGGACCACAACTCTCATTTACATGGACGGATACCAAAGACATCTTATTGCCTACTTCATGCAAGACTAAAATAACCTACTTGCCACTGATTCCAACACTCTAATGGTATAGTTACTGGTTATATATCTTTAGTTTTAGTGTTTCTGTGATTGACACACTAAATGAAAGACAATAAGCACTGGTCCATGTATCAATTTCATGTTGAAATATCATCATCATTTTGGTTCAGTTTTAAATTGTCAAAATTTACAAACATATAATATAAAATGAATAGATCTTCTAAAGTATTTGATGAATTTTGTCCCGTTCTTCTTTGTCTGATGCTCAAGCTTATTGGTTAATGTGGATTTGGCCTTTGGCTCAATAGCTGCGTGGGTTTTCTAGTGTGAGGTCTTGGGTAAGAGCGCATTGGCTGTAGTGTGCGTGTGTAATCAGCATTCAAATAAAAATGTTTCTGTTGTTGACTTTCATGCTTTCTATAATTGTTTTGTCGAGGAAGACATTTGCAACACTCAGCCCAATACCTGGATATATGCAATGGCTTTTACCCAAATTAGTATCTCAGTCAAAGCTTGCAGAATCAGAGGCAGAAGAGATGGCCCATTTGTCCAGTGAGAGTTTGGGAAGAACATTCAGAGAAGACATCCTACGTCCAGAAGAAGAAAAGGCAATATTAAGCTCAACTGTGTAAGTTTAAATTTTATGACATGTTTCCGTAAGTAGGTTGGATTGTTCATGTGCATAAGTAAAATGTATAATTAATATTTGAACTCCTTCGGTGGACTGGAAATCCACTGCATTCCATGCTGTTTAACTCAACATAACTAGACTGGAACATCAGGTTGAACTCTAATCGAAGTCCTGCATCTCGCACACATAAACCCTTTTCCCTGAAGACTGTGCTATGTCAACTGGTTTGACCGGTTAACCTATTATTCAAACTTCTCCAATCTATTATGTATAATAAAAAAATCATCCCCTTTCCAAAATGATGTCGAGTTTTATTTTATTTCTTTCACTTTTTTTTCTAATTCTTAGAGAGTCTACTTTAATGTATAACTTTTAATTTCTTTTCAATATGTCATGTAGACTTGTTTAAACTAACTAAAGTTATTATTTTTATTATTTTATGTAATTCATAAAAAACTTCTGTTTAATATAAATTTTAAATTTCTTTCCTAAAAGAGAGAAGGAAGCTGGACTCAAGTCCTCCCAATTTTGGCTGAACCCAAAATTTTCTTCCTTAGAAAAGTTAAAACTATGTACAAGAATGTTATTTACTTCACAATATTTACAACAATGCATTTTCTCCATTTTATCTTTAAAAATCATAAAAATATGAAAAAAATCTAAAATGAATATCAACCATGAATTTTATGAGGAGAAATAACTGTAGAATAAGAAAACATTAACTTTTAAGTTGTTCGATTCAAATTGATGGTTGAATTAAAATTTTGGTGTACCTAACTAAAATGGATTTGGGTCCATATTTCTTTTTTCCTTTTTAAAATTCTACGTATATTTATTGGGCCCACATGAGGATAAGTATTTGAAGCACCTAAATTTTTTAGTCTAATATTATATCTTATCCATATTTTTCTATATTAATTTCATATATTTATAGCAAAATTTTATTCTCATGAGATAATATCCCATCCGATGGATGGGTATGGTTACTTGTTTATTTAACATCTACCTTAGTTTTTAAGTTTCAAATTGAAACCGATATTTCAAAAGTGAAACAGCCAAGACACTGACCCATACCATATTGACCATCATATCAAGACAAGTGACACTGTCCCATGTTTAATTTGGGAAAAATATGCATGTATCAAAATTTAAATATACTAATTTATAAGAAAGTAGTTATAATATGTCACACCAACTTGTTGAACCTTGTTGAACTGGAATGGTCCAGGTTGGTGGTTTAGTTTCAGATACAGTTTTAACCATACTCAATGGCACAAGCATTAGAAATAACTGTGTTCCTATGTATATTTTGGATTTTGCTTCAGAGATTAGCTAATGGTACTCATGTGGAGATGAATGTCAAGGTCATTTCATAGTCTTTAACTGTATATTAGCTGAAGCTTGTGAGATTGAAGTATCACGCATGTACCTACTAAAAGGGACCCTAGTTGGGTCTTAGTTCTGGGTTGGAAAACCCTGGTACCTACTAAAGGAAAAGTCGGGAAGGTAATTAATTGGTAAGACACTTTTTTGGCATCCATTAGTTATATTGTCTACTCTTTTGAAGATAGAAGACATCAGAGTGTTATATTATTGTATGAAATGATGAAGAGTAGAGCCTTATTATACTATAGGATTTCTTAGCTTCTAGTATCAACAATACTAGATGTAGAAAAGATTTTATTTGTGCTCAAGGTCTAATGGAGGAAGAATGGTCCTTAAGGTTGCCCTAATAACCTTTTAGTAATTCTGTGTCTAGATATTATTTGGAAAGTAAACGAACCTTTTTGCTTTCTCACTTTCGGAATGTGTGTGTGTGTGTGTGTGAGAGAGAGAGAGAGAGAGAGAGAGAGAGATTAGAAATTCAGTATTTAATGGTTAAAATTAAAAAAAAAAAGATCCATCTTCATTTTCCCAGCATGAAACAGCTCAAACACTTGAAGGTGCTATCTGGCCCTGTCTTGTTTGTACGCATTGTAGTCCATACCAAATGTTTCACGTGGGTACGAGTTGCTGCTGATTATGGTTGTTTTTAGTTGCCATTAAGTATCAAAATTTTAAAATTACCTGCTTCAATATAAGCCTGCCGTACACAAGTTCTTTAACTTTTTTTCTTTTGTATTATCTGCTTCAAAATATCACTGAACTAAATATTTAAAAAAGAAAAAACATGACTTTGTAGAGAGCAGTCATAACAACATCTTTGGAACTTTCTTTATGCAGGGGTGGGAAAAATGCCATGGAAATTATGTTAAACTTGCTGACATCATCGAACTATGAGTGGGCCCAGTCAGACACATTGTTGGAAGTCTTACAACGTCCACTTATGCGTTTGTGTGCTAGGTACATGTTGATCTATTTTCTAATGCATTGGCTGTGAAATAGTCTTCCGGACTCCCTTGCTCAGTTATCTTTGACTTTTCTTTTCAGGTACCTCTTTCAAGAGAAAAAGAGAGGGAAAGCCTTTGATTCTGTTGGAAATTTTCACTTGCAAAACGGGGCAGTAAGATTCCCTCTCTGGACCTTTTCTTTAATTCAATGACAGTAATTAAATTAAGATTTCTAAAAAAACAAGGTTCAGTTCTGACTTCGGGAATTCCTTCTAGATTATTGGGAAACTAAACTGGATGGCTGACCGGTCAGAGAAGGGTCTGAATCAGAGTGCAGGCATCATGGTAAACTATTTTTACAGGTAGGCACCAAAATGAGAAGAACCCTTTGCAAACCTCGAGTTGCAACAACAACTAACACAATGTTGTTTCCAGGCTAGACAAGATTGAAGAGAACGCTCAATCATATTTCAGCACTGGTCATATCGAATCTTCACCTGAAGTGCGTCAGTATCTTGAGGTAGTGGTTCACTTTTTAGGCATAGTTGTGGGGATGCTATTTTAAGCAGAGATACTCTCTCTTTTTATTTTTGTTCCCTCTCTTAAATTTTATTAATTTGTACTTTTTTTTTGTTATGAGTGATGACTCAGGAAGCAGCAATATAGAAGAAGAAGAGCCTCGAGTTTGCAGATTGAAGTTCCAATCTCACGGCCCATATGACACGTGTATGTGTCTGTTCTTTTTAACCTGTTATAGAGAAATTTATGCACCATATAATCATGGTGGCTCAATTTGTTGCCAACCTTTGCTTGATTTTATTTAAAACATAAAACGAAAAGGGAGCTGTTGATAGGATGGAGAGAGTTGTTCTCTTTTTTCTTTGCTCATCTAAGCAGGAGTTGGAACACACCCTTATGTAAGCTTTGTGGGACACTTGTTTTGCTTAAAAATTCACATTACCCTCTTTAAGGGTATGCTTCAACAAGAGAGTCCTCTTGGTTTGAACCCTCACCCGCTCCATTGGTTTTGGTAATTTGGCATTGGAAGCTCTCTTGGAATATGAACTGTTAAAGAGTTTTATTTTTTCTGAGTCTGTAAAGTGCATTGGGCATCAGAGAAACAAAAAAAGAAGAGAAGAGAAATGGGCGAAGCTGTTTCTGTTGTTTGGAGACAAAGTAGAGAGGAAAGAAAATAGGAGAAAAATGCATTTTTCTTCAGGAAAAAAACTTTTAATGTAATCCTCAGCTCGAATGCCTCCCTTTTTAGTGTTAAAGAGCAGAGATAGAATCCAGCAAATCCAACAAGTACGAGCAGAATTAGAATGAATATCCTTCGTAACTTTGTTATGAAAATTTTGGTTTTCAGAGATCGTTTCTCTTTCATAATAGTTCAATCTTAGATATGTTTTTTAATCTATTTTCTTGTGTTTATCGTAATAAGAAATAATGAGAAAGCAAGTCCATCAAAACAAGAGAAATAATGTTTCTCTCTCATATTTTGTCTTGTCTCCCAAGCAAGAGATAAGAAATCTCATTTCATTTCATTTCTTTGTTTTCTCTCTGTGCTTTTTTATATTGCCAAATGTAGTCTAAGCCCACACTTGTACTTTGAAACTATTTGTGCTATTTGATTTTGAAAACAAAAGCTAAGCTCAAGGTTTTCAAGAAAACTTAAGTACAATTTGATTCTGAAATCTTCTAAATTTTTTAGTTTCTTATATTTACAGGAAAATAGACTAATTGATGTTTAATTTAGTAGGAGAACATACATAGTGATTAAGAAGTTGGGTACTCCCTTTACCCCTGCATTCATTCCATTAGTTATTGTTGAAGCTGACACAAACTAGGGTGGAGCTTGGGGAAACCAAGGGAAGGAAGATCATCTCAAACCCAAGACTTAGTTCCCAGTGAGAATCTATAGTCAACGTTGTTCTCTCTTTGCTGGAAACGTTCAACTTTGTGATACTGATATGTAGGACGTCGAATTGGCCTGAATTGTTGGCATGCAAAGCTATCTTAACACCTTCTCATCTCATAGTTGTACTTATTTATTGCTGATAACTATGAATAAAATTCTAAAAAACTCTTATCATGACATATCGGCACAGAGCTACAGTGTTAGAGAGAGAGAGAGAGAGAGAGGATAAAGGTTTGGGGTTTCGAGTGGGGACGCCATCTCCGAGATGTTACGCAGCACTGACGTCTATATGGTATGATGATCATCTTTGGCTCTTCGCCTGTTCCTTCTTGAGTTCTGCACCCAGCACCCTTGTTCGCCGCTCCTGTGTACGGTCCTTCTCTCCGCCCGTAAACAGAACCCGTCTCCCGAAAGAAGTAAAACGCATCCTTTTATTTCTTGAAGTTGTCAGAAAAGCAGAGCTAAAAGCCAGACACACCGTGTTGTAAGAGCTACTGGGAGAAAAAATGGTACGATTCCGGTCAAAGTTAGAACCTGGAGAAGGAAGCGAAGGAACGAGAGGCAGCCAGAGAGTGATCACGGTGGCTGTCAAATTATAAATGTAAGAACTGAGAAGAAAAATGGTACGATTCCGGTCAAAGTTAAAACCTGGACAAGGAAGAGAAAAAGGAGAGTGATCGCGGTGGCGGTCAAATTATATATGTACGTGCAGTTACAGGAAAAGATGACCAATCAAAGATGGGCTCTGTAAGAAAGGCATAGAGTCTAGAGCGAGGTTTTGTCTTACATCTCCTGTCGCTGTCCGTTTACCGCCAAAAAAAAAAAACCAAGGGCTGATGTGGATGCTTCCCCCACGTAGCGGTCCTGCAACTGTAATTCATATTTAACGAGTCTTTAATTTGTTTTACATAACCAAACCACTATATAACTATTATTTTTAAATATAAAATTTTTTTTAGCTTTTATTTTGGCTAGAAATGATTTTCATGGAAGGTTAAAACCATTTGTGATAGTCAAAACTTTTTCTTTCAATGGAATTATATTTCTATCCAAACAAATTATGTTTGAGAAATATTTTATTGGAGAAAAAAATGTTTAATTAGCTTTAATTTCACTTTTGTAAACTCGTTTTGTTACACTTTTTCAACTTATCGTTTACTTATTAGTATATGATGATGATATCATCTTTCGATGGAAATAATCCCTCAGTGATTGAACGTTTCGAATGTACTCCTTGTGAAACTTGTTTTTGTAAAAAACCTAGGATCCATAAATGTTTTTCTTAGGATTCAAGTTCACCCCATGAGAATGTTATTAACTCAAAAAAAAAAAAAAAAAAAAACATGTCCTCCATATGTTACATATGGCTGGTATAGATACTTGTGCACCAATATCCACTCTTCTTAGCCTTGTACAAAGGAGCCCTCCAAGAACTTAAACTCTCACATGACCTGATATTTCATACTCAATCAATTCTACCAGCTCAATCCATGCACTATCCTAGTAATCTTCATTTTGCACTTGTTAAAAGGATTTTTAGATATTTTAAGAGAAAGCATGATGATGGTTTACTTTTGTCCAAATCCCATTCCCTTGATATATTAACTAACTTAGATGTTGATTGGGGAAGCTGACCCCTCTTGCTTAAAGATCTACCACTCATTTTGCCACATCTTTGGACACAACCTTATTTTGTGGTCTACACAAAAAGACAACACATCATTGTTTCTTCTCCAAAGAATGTTGTGCTATGACTTCTACCTATGCAAACTCACATTGGCTGCAATTCCTCTATCATTCCTCTATGATAGTCTTACTTCCACTTACTTATCTTCCAACCCTATCACTCATTCTTGCAATAAACACACGGGGCATAGATTTTCATTCTATTCGTGAAAAAACGAAAAACCTTGTTAGATATCACAGATGTGTCTCTGGTTTCTTAAGCTGTTGGCACGCCCATTGAAAACTAGGAGAGAAATCAGGAAGAGAAAGGACTAGTTAGTTTCATCTGTGAGTTTTTGGGTTCTGGACAAACTGTTAGGATGGCTTGCAAACGAAACGACGGGGCAAATTTATGTATAGAATTACCACGTACACCTAGCTTTAATGGCAGCAACTGGAGCAGGAAAGTACACCTTATCGGAAACTACCGGCTGGCACGTTCTGAAGCCCATTCAATTCTATCTTAAAAATCGAAGCACCATCTTCTCGTAAAAGGAAGCACGAGTATGAGAAGACATGCTTCATATCATGTTCCTAGCCGGAGTTACTGTTCTGTGTCTCTTGCAGTTGGCAACAGTAGTTTTCTTTTCTTGTTATTCTCTTTGCTTCCCAGAAAAACAGGCCGAAGAAAAGTGCCACAAGCTCGCATAAAAACAGTGATCCTGTTAAGAGAATTAATAAGAAAAGCTAGAAAGCAGATGAATTGTTAATAAAGAGGAGCTAATTAGATCGCACGGACGCATCTGAGTGGACCCTGATTGCCCCAACAATGGCTGCCTCACGGGATGGAAAAGACTGTTGTTGGCCATATTCGGAGCATGGCTTGTTCGCCATGCATTTTGCACCATTATTAGTGCATCGGATGGGACCCTTTTGGCTTGTGGTGTGTACTAGTACTTTCTTCCTTCAGTTCCTACCACAACCGTCGCGGGTGATGGCATCTCAGCAAAGTCAGATGCCCGAAGAAAAGAAATTACACATCTGGGAGGGTTTTAGGGTGGTATCCCAATTCCCCTGAGAAGAAGCAAATTAACCATGGCGAGGCAGTAGTAATGGTGGAGATTTGAGAAATAAGAAAGGCCAATTGGGGCTGTTTGTGGGTAACTCAGCACTGGGTCTTGTTAGTCGGTGTCAGTTTAAGAGTACTACTCCATGGAGGAGTTCTCAGGGAGTTCCCGGCAGAGTACCGCGGGAAGACGTTGAATGCAAATGGGTTCAGTTCGTCTCCACATGGGTTGCTAACCGCATTTCCCGCAGTTTCGATAGTGGTTAGGGTGCAATATAATAATCCAGGACTGATTGAGTGAGCTGCGTCTTTACAGTCTCACAGGAAAAGGAAACCTATCACGCAACAAGGGCATCCATCATCAAGATAAAAAGAGGCTAGTCGTGCATGGTACAGCCGCGACAGAGAATCAAAAGCGGTAAAAAATATCTTCTTTACTGGGAGGGATTACTGATCAGCTTTGTTAGTTTGATTCCTCGGCATTGCCTAGCGCAAAAAAGGACCAGGCTCCTGCTTTTGATTGAGGTTTGAATGAGTGCAATTTGATCGTTAATGTGGGTTTCTCTTTTCCAAAATGATGACGTTTTCTTTCTCCCACAGCTCCCCACTTTAAAGAGAGGGAGAGGGAGAGGGAGAGGGAGTGTGTGTGATCGGGAAGGAGAGACATTCGCACTGTCCCACCACCTTTGCCAGCTTTTTTCCTGCGAACTTTTTCTCCACAGTGAATATTTGCAGATAACATGGAATAACAAGGTAAGGATAGTAAAAGAGAGAAGAGATGCAAGAACTGTATACATTGTAAGGATTGTAAAAGAGGGAAATCTTATTGTAAGTAGATACGGGAAAGAAAGAAAAAAAAAAAAAAGGCAGCGTATTACCATATTTTGACAAAGCAACTGCAATGGCGGAAGACTGAAACTTCTGTTTCCAATTTGCTAGCTCTGATGCGAAATTAGAGAAACCCAGAGTTAGACGGCTGGTGGTAAATGGGTTATAGTATAAAGGAAGTGTACGTTAATTGATACAGATTACAGATACGGTTTGCTTGCTTTTTCTGGTTTCGATTTTTCTTGTTTGTTTTCCTTCGTCTACAGACTAGAGTGTCGCAGTGGCAGCATAGCAGAGGACTAGTAGTTGCAGTGCGAGAAACGAGGGCTGGTTTTTCATCGGGAAGGCAAGTTTGCAGCAAGGCGCAGGATAATAAGACTTGCGCTCTCTGCAAACACCGCGTGCGCTCTGCGCACCCTCCTCCGCGCTCTCTCTCTCTCTCTCACAGACGCCCTGGTGTTGAATGTACAGAAAGCAAAAGAGACCCATTTAGCTTTCGGAAGTGCATGTTCAGGGGCGACACCCCCCATAACTGACTACATAGGATTTTCTGTAAAAAGGCTGATGCAGCACAAAACCCGGGGGTTGGAGAAAAAGCTGAAAGAGAAAACACACGGAGAAGGAAAATTCATTTGGGCGAGGATTGAGCCAGAAACAACTTGAGCTTCTACGACTGGTTGCGCCGTGCGACTTGAGGAAAAGCAGTGGTAGGAGTAGGAGAAGGTAAGGAAGGAATACAGAGCGAGAAAGTAGGAGATGGAGGGTGGTGGCGGGTCGAGCAATTCTTGCCTGATGGGAGGTTTTGGGGACGGAAGCCATGGCCTCTCTTCTGTAATCATGATGCCTTTGATGTCTTCTAATGCCAACGCTGAAACTAGTAATCTTCTTCTTCTTCCTTCGCCTCACCCCATACCTGCTGATACGCCTGGGAGTAACAATAATCCTAACTGTAGCAGCCACAATCTTCTGATCCCTCTTGTTTTAGACCAAAACAGCAGCAACCACACTGAGAACGGCAACCATAACAGTTGTTATTTCATGGATAGCGAGAACTGCTCTCTCAGGGCTAAGATCCTGGCTCATCCTCACTACACTCGTCTCTTGGCTGCATATGTCAATTGCCATAAGGTGCGTCGGTAGCACCCAGCAAACCAATTAATTTAATCATCTCTCTCTCTCTCTCTCTCTCCCCTCGCTAAACTGTTGGCCTCCTCACGCTACTAGAAACGAAACCGGCTCTCTTCTTCTTTTTCTTTTCGTCTCCTTCTATCACCTCTTCTCTCTCTCACGGCTTATCGCAAGTGATAAAAAACCAGCGAGCTTCGAAGAAAAGAATACTAGAACGAAACCTTCATCTCCTATGCAGCAGACAAAAAGAAAATAAGAAAAACCCAAGTCTCTCTCTCTCTCGCTCTATCGTTTGCTCGCTCGCTCACTTTTCTCCTCTTGAAGTCTCTCTAGCCAATAAGAAGCCATCAGTCCATCCCCTCTAAACTGCATAAACGAAATTACATTATATGAAGGATGTTCTCTTCTATCTTTTGATTTCTCTTGCCATGTCTCTCCATACAAGAATGGATAACTGCAACAGTGTTCCTGAATCAGCAGGTTGGAGCGCCACCAGAGGTAGTCGCAAGGCTGGAAGAGGCCTGTGCATCTGAAAAAGCAGCCGCTCGTTCTATGACTTGCCTGGGCGAAGATCCTGCGCTCGATCAGTTCATGGAAGCCTACTGTGAAATGCTGACCAAGTACGAAGAGGAGCTTACCAAGCCCTTCAAAGAGGCAATGCTCTTCCTTTCTCGGATCGAGTGTCAGTTCAAGTCTCTGACCCTCCGATCTCCAGAATCTGGTGAAGATCCTAATCCTCTTCTCCTCCTCCCTTGTCCTTCCTTGTGCTCCTTAATAATGTAGGGGAAGAATTTGAATCCTACCCATTAGTAGTCCATGTCTGGTTTAAGTGAGTGCTATCTAACATCATCTCCATTAATAAAATAATGCAAGAATCTCGAAAGCAGCTAGTCTAAGTCTAGTCTGCTTAGTACCAAGAAGGCTTTTCGAGGCCTGGGTTGTTGTGCTGCACTCCCGAACACTCTAGATTTCGTGATTCAAACGAGTAAAGATCGTATATGCACCCAGTCATTTTGCCAAGATCTAAGATGATTCTTCGTTTTGCTTCCTGGCTTTAAAAGTAAACATTCTTTTCCATCCCTGTAGACTTTCGGTAGTAGTTTATGAGAATGTTCAGTTTTTTGTTTTCCATGTCTAAGTCTTTTGTCTTTTCGTTTTGCTCTCTGCAAATAGTTGAATCTTTCTGTTTCTGTGTTTCTTCAGTTTGTGGAACCATTTGCTTATGCACGTATGCCTGTTGCTTGGGTACACTGAAGATGGTTAATTATAAACTTTTCTATGAGAGATTCATTCTAGAGTTTTTAACCTCCTAAAAAGCCTTCTTTGGGGCTCACTGGAGCTTAATTTTGTACGCTGGAATCTGGTTTCTATATAATCATTTGGTTAATATGTAAACGTCTTAAAAATCTGGAATCAGTTGCTTGATGAGAGCCACCTTTGAATTTTAACAACCCCTAAAGCCCTCTACCAGTTGTTTGCTTCTCTTATTTTGATGCTTATATCTGTCTGTTAAAATTATCCTTATATTCTATTTCCATTTTTATAAAATCTTGGCTGTTCAGAAAATAGACTGACCAGAGCTTACCTCACCTTTGCTAAATTTGGCAGTTCTGGATGAAAGTTAAAAGAAAAGATCAATGCAAACTGTCTAATTTATTACAAAGGAAAATGATTCATGCAACCTTTAAATTGTGAATCTTCTTGCTTATATAATGCACAGATGTCAGAGAAATTCCCTTATGACCCATTTTTCCCTTTCCATAAGTTAACAACTGTAGTATTTTTTACCATAATCAATACAATCAATGCAAATTGTCTAGTTTATTATGACTCATTCACCTTTAAATTGTGAATCTTCTTGCTTATACACTACATAGATATCAAAGGAATTTCCTTATGATCCATTTCCCCTTTTACATTTAGTTAAAAATTGTAGTATTTTTTAGTACAATCAAAATAGGAACAGTTGAATGAATGAGAAGCTTAACCCATTTCTTGAGATAAATTGAAAAAACTTACAAGCAAGTAAGGTTTAAATGAAAAAAGCAAGAAATATGATTTTTCTTGGAGTTTTTTAGCTAGTCACTTTTTCCAAGCCAGAAGAAACTGGTTGTCTTCTAGATTGGAGTTTAAAAATGAAGAACAATGATACAAAGTCAGAAAAAGGTGCAACCTAGCAGGTTATAGTTCCATATGTGCTGGACATTGACATAGATAGGATAAATCAGATGACATATCAAGCTGTTTAAGTGTAGCTTGGTTCACAAAATGTGAGATGGATGTTTTCTTTCTCTATAAGATCATCTGAGGTCAAATTACTAATTTCTTCTGATTTATTTGGAAAATAATTTGGTTAAAGTTTTAGTTGTTTTAAGCTGCCTCGAGTATGTATCACGAACATTTCATTTTAGTATATGGTTTCATTTCTAGATTGTGTAAACTAATGTGCATCTTGATTCTGTAAGTTCAAGGAATAATGGAACTGTTTTAGAAGCTTTATCAATTCTGAAGTTGAATTTCCTTACTTACTTGTAAGTGCACCAGAATATGCTGTAAATGAACAAGATAGCTAGCTAGTTTATATGCATCTCACTATATGAGCTTAATGTAATGAGTATTGCTAACTACATATGTAAGGAGAGTGCCTGTAGTTTTCCATAGTGATGCGACATGAAATGCCATATATCAGCAAACATAAACATGCTGTTTTTTTTTTTTTTTTTTCTTCTCTTTTCTCTCATCACCTATTGCCAACTTCCTCTTTTTTCTTTTACTTTTTGCCTATTCTCTATGTCAAAACTGTTGTTTACCACCAAAAAGATTCACATGGCTACATAATGGAGTATATACCACAAAATAGCTGCATGTTGGAAGGACCAAGAAAAAACGAAGATGAAAGGAAAGAAAGGATGATGGAAGAGGGAGGGAGAGGGAGAGGGGGAGATTATCAGACATATAAATTGATCATATAACACCAGCTGTGAAAAAGTGAAGCTTTTGTGAAAAAATGAAGCTTGTAATTGAATTTGTAATCTCTATATGATTATTAAAGTAGAAAATCCAGTTTCGACATTTAATTTCTCCTATTCTATTTCTCAAGAAATCTACAACTCTTGTCATGCGGGTGCTCGTACCTTTTTTTAAAGAAAAACTCTTGGCAGAAAGCTTTGAGAAGGAATTCTTAAATTATTGATGTGGAATATGGTAATTGGCTCTCTTGAGCCTCAGTTAAAAACACTAATTTTATTGTATTGGCTAATTTGAACTTGAATGTTCCAATTTTATGTGTATTTACTGATTTAAACTTTAATGCTCTTACCTGTGCCTACTTTTATGAGTATCAAATGGCACAAGAGTGTGACACTATCTCAAGAAATCAGCGAATTCACAAGAATCTTAATAAGAAATAGGAAGCTGTTAAGATTGATCCAACTTTGTTTTTTACGACTGATGTTTCTGCATCCCTATATTTTTTTCCAGCAAAAAAGATTTCAATAATTTCTATAGACTGGAAAGTTACTCTTTTAAGTTTATTGGATGAAATCCTGGAGGTTTTAGCTTTAGGGTGAAAACCAAAAGAAGTCCTTGCTTTTCCCTTATGTTTTTATTTCTAAACTTCTACTATGCCATAATCTTTCATTTCCGATTGCAGTGATAAATGGATGAGAAGATAGCAAACACACTTCTAATTGGTTTATTATGAAAGAGTTTATTTTTTAAAATTATCTTGCATTATACTATTAAAGTTTTAATTTTTTAAACATTACTTGTTAATACTTCATTTTTCTCTTCTTGATTCTTTACCTGCCTGACCAAGTACACTTTTCGTAGTAACAGGATTTCACAGGCTATGCCTCTTGTGCCATCAATCTGTGAGTCATGAGATTTTTTAGGGACAGTAGATAGTGGCATATCAACAATTAGTAGTGTACTGGTTCAAGTTAACAACATATAACATGACTTTTAGAGAAAACCAAGTGATGCATGACTGAATCTTGTGCAATGTACTAAATGGATATTTTTATCTTGTTGAAGGTGTTTGATTTGGACATGTTGTAAGTGTGGGAATAATATGTTTCTTTTGGTTGATTCTCTTTGAGGGATTTCTTCTCTCAGGAGCTCTTCGTATGGTAAAGCACCACTTCTTTTATATCCCCATGGAATTTATTGATAAAGAGATGCTGCATCAAATGGAACAGAGAAAAAAACCATTGTTGCAGGTCATAACAAGGTCTATAAAACTATTCTGATAATTCTTGAAAGACATAAGCAATCGCATTGTATCGACTCAGGTAAGTGTCTTGAGGATATTACTTTTATAATGAACTGAGCTTCATGAGAATGGAGCACAATTGGTTCTGTTGACTGTTTGATATATTGTCATGGTTTAGGGACTTTTTTGGTTCCAGTCCAGTCCTGTGTCTTAGGTTTGTTAAAGGTTTATATTTGTTCTATTGTACATAATTAGACATGAATATAAGAAAATTGTCTGCTGCATAAGAAATGGATGTTGGACTGTTATGTTTTTGTAAGAGGCTCAAACCAACTTAGAATTTCGAACAAATGGAATTTCATTAGTTTTTCCACGTAAAATAATTTAAAAAGTTTTCTGTTCAATGTCAGGTCTTGGTGTGTGATAAGATATTCATTGTAAGTCTGAGTACATCAAAACTTTCCTTGATGCTGTTGACATGTACGGAATTAAAACATATAAGGATCAGAGAGGAGATAAGAGGGGAACATGTGAAAGGAAATGAGAGAAGGAAAAATGCTTTGAGTTTAAGAGATTACATGTATTTCTGTTATGATTTATTTATCCATTATGCTTTTAATGTCGTTTGTTGGCTTACACAGTTTCATACACTTTTCATGTATGTATTTGGTGGCTGGTCATGTCTCTTGATTTATCTATCTTCTCTTCATTCACGTTCTGTGATTGAGGAAATATAAATTTCCTATTTGTGTAAAGTTGGTTTTCACATGAAAAGCATAATTTGAAGGTATTCTTCCTTCCTTTTCATCAGATTGTTGGATAAAACTGTTACAGTCCAAGTGTTTCTGAAAGTCATTAAAATATTGTAAAAACCATTTTTTTTCCTTTCACTTTATTAGCATGTATCTAGGGAAATAAGCAATAGTTGGGTTGGAGTTCTGGAATTCAAATGAACACTAAGCAAGGAGAAACAACAGATGGACTATCCACAGGCACAGAAAGTGATACTGAATCTAGATTATTATCCTAGGTATTGTTTTTTACTTGTATCTGTCTGAAGAAAAAAGGTCATCATTATATTATTGTGAATTGAAATATGCTACTATTACTTTGTACATCATTACTCAGCCTTAGTACACAACAGATCCTTTTGATATTTTTCTAGTTTAATATGTAAGCAAGCGGGCATTCATGATTGCATATACTCTCTGATCCTTGAAAAGTTTCATTCTGTGGTTGAAGGTGCAGGAAAAGTTGTTGGTTTGTGGGTCAGATGGAAACTCTTTGTGTTTAACTTTGAGCTCTTGCATTTTTTGAAGGGAAAGATATAATGATCTAAATTACCATTAATTCAGAGGACCAGTCTATACTGTGAGGATGGTGGATGGTGCAGGGATTCTTCTCAGGCATTAGGTTTCAGTTCTTGGAATAAAAGAAGTTATTTGGATGTTTATGAACTACTTTAGTGGGGTTCTTTGCTCATTTACTGATGCTTGTAGTAGACCTAAATTGCAACTGATTGTCAAGTATGTTTCCTTGGATCTATTTAGGGTTTCTCTGGTCATGTCTTAACTAGGAAGAAATTCTTAAGAAACCTGTGCTTAATTTGTGAGAGAAACTAGCATCATTTTAAAAAAATAATAATTTGTGAGAGAATCAGCTTCAGGCTGTGTTGTTGAATTTATTAGTTGTGCTACTTTGTATTTTAAAATTCTTGCTAGCTACCTGAAATGAGTGAAAGATATCTTGTGCTCCTAAAAGAGGATTACTTGTCATAATGTTTATAGCACATGGTGAAATCACTTATAATTAGTATGTTTGAAGTGCTAATTAGTATTCCCACCTTTTCATGTTATACCGAGATTGGCTAGTGAAAGATCTGAATATTAGAAAACTCAAATGGGATATTTTATGTTCTCTATGGGTGGGGCGTGATTTTGCTTTATTGTTCGATATTAGGCTGAAGTGTACATGACTGAACTGAAAATCATTTTAGTCCGCTTACCCACCAGTGCTGTTGATGGTTCTTGAAGGAACAGATAACTTTCGTTCACCAGCTTTTTTTTTTTTTTTTTCTGTTTCTGTTCATTGTCATTACATTATACTTGGGCTATTAAGTTAAAGTTTATAGCGGAGTTGTTATACTGTAATGTGTTGATTGTTATGGGATTCAAATTGGTTACTGTAATAATCATGTAAAATATCAGTGATTATGCTTCAAGCTTGACAACATGAAAGTTCTTGACGTGGTTCCACATTGTGCATTCAAAAAGTGGATTTTGCTTGTATCATCAGGGTGTGGTGAAGCGACTGAGCGAAATGTGTCATCAGAGGATGATGTTGAGGTTAGTGAGGGTTTCATAGATCCTCAAGCAGAAGACAGAGAACTCAAGGGTCAGCTTCTTCGCAAATACAGTGGATATTTGGGAAGCCTGAAACAAGAGTTTCTGAAGAAGAGAAAGAAAGGGAAGCTACCCAAAGAAGCGAGGCAACAACTGCTTGACTGGTGGAGCAGACATTACAAATGGCCTTACCCATCGGTATCAGTAGAATCGAGTTGCTGATTCCATTTCCATCCATACTTCATATCTATACCAGTGCTAGCTAAAAAGATTTGATTTCCTCAGGAGTCCCAGAAGATTGCGCTGGCGGAAGCTACAGGCCTGGATCAGAAGCAAATAAACAACTGGTTCATCAATCAACGGAAACGACACTGGAAGCCTTCGGAAGAGATGCAGTTCGTGGTGATGGACACAGCTCAACCACATTATTACATGGCAGAGAACGGATTGGGTCACCCTTTCTCCATGGATTGTGGTCCGGCCCTTTGAAGGAGCGATCTTCATTCGCGCTTTGATGCTGCTGTATCATTAATACTAGAACGTAAAAGATCTGTACTGAAACGGATCTGTCTGTACAACTCTTTAATATTCTTATTAGTCATCATTATATGTTATTGGTACCGCGTGCTCACCCATGGTGAGCAGGCCTGCCTATTTACTCGTGATACCGGCCTGTGATATGTGTCGGATTTCTTTAGTGTTTGTATAGTTTTGAAAGATGATATATGCCCGATACATATTATGTATCGGATTAGGGTAATTTTTAGATGCTTTTTTGTTAAATTGTCTTTATAAATGTGAATATCTTGTATACTTAGAGATCCTGTGGAGAATAATGAGCTTACAGGCAGATAAAGCTGGACGTAAAATATTTATTTACTAAAACTTTTGAAAAGATCCAAGGTGGGATCCCTGTTTCTCATCATTTGCACAAAAAAGGGAGTTCTCCTCCTTTCATGTGAAATCCTATACAGGAGCCAGCCATTCTAGTTCAAAGGTCTGCTGATAACGATCAACATTTCCTTCTCCAAAACTCTAATACTTTACAGCTGTTCCAACTAATGGACGAAAAGAAAAACCTAAATGAATTTCATTGAACATGCATGATGTTTCTTCTTGGACTGCTGCCATTGTGATTCTGTACGCTTATTTGCAATCCTTTTTAACTGCACTGGGAGAGAACCTTTCTTCCATCGTTGGAGGGCAACCAATCGGCCCTCCCATAGCAGAAAAAATATGGCAGCCCATTTGGATATGCTCTTCGTATAAATGTAATTGTAGTAGAAGTAGGGAGTCCCTCCCCCTCTTTCTTGCTTTAAGAGGGACTAATAGCCTTTCCTACCAGTGAAGGAAGGAGGGGAGAGGGGGTCTCCCCTTATTCCTTCATTCTCTGGTCATAGTGTGAGAGATAGACATGCTTTAGCCTTCCTGTTGAGAGAAAAGTCGTACTTGTTGTCCTCTTTTTATTTCACTAAATTTTTATCAGAAATTCTTTTTTGGATTTCCAAGTTTGGAAACTCCTGCTTATAAGAAGGGAAAATCCTCCTTTTTTTTTTTTTCCTATATTCTTGGGATTCAGTATTTTAACGTGTATATAAAACTCCCATTTCTCTGACATGTCTATCAGCAGTGGTCGGTAGTAGCCAACTTTTGCATGGCATGGTGGATAGAAGGCGGCAGGATTATGGAGTTATACGTGTTCTGCCTTCTGTGTTTACTGCGACTACGTCTAACAAAACCACAAATTTCCCTACGTTTCAGGCTTTTCTAGGTGTTTATTTTTCTTTTTTGAAAGTAGACGAGATGATTGCGTTCTGCGCTCGAACCAAGGATTCTTCCTCTGGGTTGAAGCCATGGATAGGATCATGTCTTCCTCTTCAGCGATGTCAGGTCAAGGTAACAGATGTTTCATGATTCTTTTTTCCTGGGTTTTCTTTTTTGAATTCTACCTTTCTGGAATAGTGAAGAGCGTTGATTGCAGTGGCAGTGGCTGGGTCTCTTTAAGTCCAGTTTCTTTGTCAGAAAGAATCCAATCAGGGAATCTGGAACGACTGAAGTTTAATCTGTCTCTAATTTGAACTTGTTTATTTCATTAGTTGCACGTATTTTCGTTATGTAAACCTTTACTTTCCCGATATCCATTACTGCTGTAACTATGTTGATGTTGGAAAGAGTGAAGAGATGAGGCAACGAAGAGGAATTATTTGTTTTCAGTCCCACGATGAGAAGAAATGGAACAAAGGAATTATTTCTCAAGGATCGTTTGCGTTCTGCCATCATTTTTTCGATAAATTTTTTATTAAAACATAAAACACTTTTTGACTGGTTTCCATTTATTTTTTACTGGATAAGAAGATTTTTTACTTCCCTTTAGCAGTCACAAACACCGGAAGTTTTGGTTAATAAAAGATTGTGTTTAAATCTTTTAGTAATTTCTATTGCTGTAAAATATAAACATGCACCAAAACCAGAGTTTGTCAATAATGGTATGGAGGAAGTGACTCTCTGGAGGGGCTGCACAAATCACATCCTGTCACAATATGCACCATCTAATCACCCACTTTTTGTGGGTACAGGGGTTTAGCAAGGTCAACAGCAGAAGAATTTCTGAGACAAGCCAAGGAGAAGCCCTACAGAGTGAGCCAAGGAGTGGAAGATCTGACGGAAGTCGCGAAAGATCAGGCGGCAACTGAAAAGTAGGAGAAGGTGGACGAAGTAGTCAAGGAGATTGCGGAGAAGGAAAATTACGATGAGATGGGAGAGCATTAGTTCAATTCCACCTTCTTTCTGTTTTGGATTCAGTAACAAGTTGTATATTCAGATTAATGATGTTTGCCTTCAATGCATGATTAAGTTTATTGATGGGTTGCTAGCAAATTTCCTCCCAGGATTTAACAGTGCTTTCTGTAATCAAGAGGCCAGAAATCAAAGAGGATTTTAACTTTAAAATAGAACTAACATTTTATTATTACAAGTAGGTGATGAGGTTCATCTTTGTCAAGCAACCCAAATTTTAGAAAATCTCATCTTCTTACCAACAAATTTTTCATTGTTTACCTTGTACTTTTATTTAACAAATGAAAGCACGATTATCATCCATCAACAACATCATGATTTCATATAGTTGAACTCAAGCTTCATGATTCTGCTGCCTCTATACCTTACATGTTGCTCACTTTGTTCGTTCAAGCTTTTAGCATATGTAACTGGGATCTAAAAATCATACTTTGTTCTTCCACTCTTTAAGATTAGGCACAACATATCAGAAAATTCAGAAGAAGCAGAAGAATTGAAGTAGTTCCAAGATTCAAGCATCAACCGCTTCCTTGAACCCTTGAAATGAACCACCTGCAAAAGATCAAAGAGGAAAGGATTAATGTAGACATGCTGCTAAATAATTTCTTTTGTAAGCATCCTTGCCCTCAATAAAACAAAGCATTTAGGATTTGAAATAGATGTGAAGCTCTTCAAGGAAAAAACAGCTTAGGCAAGCGAAAACTCCAGAAGAGCAAGAAGATCCATTCCAAAGCATTAGGTCTAGAGAGTCCTGAGACTTTCCATCTTAGAGTTGATCACTTAAATCAAGAAAAGAAAGAAAACAGCAAAGAGTTCAAGTTACTAAATGATTCATGCCTCGGTCTTCTTCTTTGTTTCTAAGACCGCCTAATTCAGTATCTCATAGAAGTTTCAAAAATACTAACAGAGTTGGTCTGAAATAGCGATCCCTGCAGTAGCACTGAGAAAACTGATGGAGAACAGCCTGACCCATGAACATGCGGTTATGAGAGGTCAAATGCAAGCATCACGCTGCTACTAGAAGTTGTCAAAGAACTTTATCTAAAAGTCATATTAACAAAGGTAATTGAATTCTCAATGAAAGTTTTAAGCGAATGACTGAGGACCTTTAAGACAGGTATGCCCCCTGAAAACGCAAAAATTGAACGTGACATATTTGCTTGCAGTAAGGGTGCAAATGAAGCAGCTCAGCTAGCTAATAATCGGCCCGTGATAAAGAAAAAAGAATTGCAACGTCTATAACCATGGACAAGCAATAATGCAATTAACCCAATTGACAAGTATAAACAGCACCCTACCTTAATGTCCAATGGCATCCCATGAAACTGACCCGCACCCTCAGGAGGGGTCCAGTTGTAAACAGCACACGGTAAAAACAGCACTGATACACCATGGATTTTCTCAATGAAGGGTTCTGGTCTAGTAAATCTTTTTGCATCAAAAGTAGAATAAGACTTCACAACCCATGCAAGAGCCATTTGATCTCCAAGCATACGGGAAGCTTCCATAAATTTAGTCCTGTAAACCTCCAGCACTTCTTGTAGGAAGTTCCTTGCCCTACAAGTCATGGTTTCCTCGTAGTATAAATAATAATGAATGATGAATAAATGAATAACTAAAGGAAACAGGATGCTTATATCTAAGAAGAGGTAAAGCGTTTAAAAAATCCTTGCTTATTTTTAGGAATCTGCCACATTATGATTGTGGAGGGATCTTTACCACAAAGTAGTAGATCCCTTAAGCCTCATGGTCCCAAATAGAACAAAATATGCTACTTTTCAATTTTAAGAATTCAGAAATATAAAAGCAATTACTTCAGCATTCCATCAGCTGTGCCTCTCACTGCAATAAATCCAGAGTTCAAAGGTTGGTCCTTATTATTCCGGAAAGTTAGAGCCACATCGAAATTTGGATATGTTTGGAATATCGGACCTAGATCATCCACCACAGCCATGTCAGAATCAGTGAAAATAAAATGATTAACATGGTTTGACCGTTGAGAATTCTCCTCATATCTTGCCTCTAGAAAGGCCTGTTACATTGAGCAATCAAGCATATATCAAATAAATGAAGGAAAATAAGAGAAGGAAATGATAGCACAAAACCACAATCACCATACTCAAGCAAGAAATCTAACTTAGTGTGCATAAATCAAAGGTAGTGGACAAATAAATTCCTCTATGATTCTCTGGGTTTAAGCTTAGTGCACATTCTATTTACTACAAGAATTTGACTAGCATACAGGATGCACTTAGAAATAATAGAAATAACTACAAATTTACACACATTTCTGTCTATCAGCAATGTGGTGAATACTTACAATATAAGATCTTATTCTTTGAAGCATCAACTTCTCTCGTGAATAGTCCCCTTCAGTGGGTATTAACCTAACATTATCTCTGTGCAGTGGAATATCAGAAGAAGGATCGTTCAAAATGATTATACTACTGTGGGGCATCGACACCTGCAAAATTCTACATATGAGAAAAGGTTGTCAAGCAACATCAGACATAGGAACCACAACAGTAACTAGTTCAAAATATCATGAGGATGATTCTTTTGAATTTCTATTAGTGATCTCTGCATTTGTATGCTCCGAGTGTCATTGAGGTACAGTAGATAATGAACTAATAAAAAGTTATTAGCATTATTCTGAGTTAACCCCTGTGCATTTTTTCTGTTCTTGCAATAAAATTAGTACTGCAGGAATAATCTCAGGCTCCCCAATTAAAGGTACAAGTCTTGATGCACTCCTGCATTTGGCTCTTTTTCTTCATTAATCAAACTTTCAACTTAATATGCAATTTTTTTTTGAAAATACACTCAATACACAATCTAATGAGCATATTTTAGTAATAAATGATTTCTATCAAACAAAAGAAGGTTACCTTTCTGAAGCATACCTGGATGAAGTTGATGAAAACATTGAGAATGGCCATAGACTTCTCCATCTTATTGTAAGAAGTGTTTCCAACAGTCACCATATCAATAGAGTTATCACTTCGATATTGGGAACTCTTGTAGACCGCGAAGACAATAACAAAAGAGACTTTATCTCTCAAATTCAAAAGCTGAGATGACTTTGAAAACTGGGTCTTGTTTAAAGCCTTTAGACCTGAAAAATAAAAAGAAATTAAGTACTAAAGAAGTCTTCATATGCCAACAAACATGCCATATTGAACAAAAACAATAGTTAAGCACAAAAATAAGCAAGCTATGATCCTTAAGAGACCGCTATGAAGGAAACCAGAATAACATCTACAAAAAATCTAAAGAGTCGAGTAGCAACACAATTTCATAAATGAAAAGAATCATATTTCATCAGAATCAGGCCCATTTCCAGTCAAATATGCAAGACTAACAAATCAATTACTGTGATTCCATGGCAATAACAGAAGAAAAAGGATGAAACCTGTGCCAGCAGATTCTTCATTCACTCAAATTCTTTATTAATTATAAACTACACACAGCTTTGCAGAAGGGATAGGCAGGTCAGTACCTTGGCACTGGAGGCGATTAAGCAGACCTTGACCTGCGGGCTCACCCAGAACCAGGTAATCATATTTGATTGCCCGTTTCTTGGTCATGTTTTGCAACTTCTGAGTTTGGTGCAGCTCTGAGACTAATCAAATGAATACTCAGCATCTTCCATAAAGGACATAATCTAGCCAGTAGAGAGAGAGAGAGAGAGAGAGAAAGAGAAACCTGAGAAGAGGAATGGAATGAAGACAAGGAGAGGGAGTGTCAAAAGCAGAGAGCGCCATCCCCTGGAAATTCCTCCCATGCCTTGCTCATCCAAGACGTGCAACAAGCCAGAGTAATGTCGAGACTAAAAATCTACTAAGTGGAAACTCTTCACAGTATACACTTGAAATAAGCAGAAAAAAATGCAAATGACAGAAAATAACACAAATACCTCTATCTTCTGGCTACAAGGTGGAAGGAATGGAAAATTTTGTGCAAATTGGCTGAGAAGTGCTGGAAACAGAATCTCTCTGTTATGCAAATGTAAACCCAATTAGTAGCCAAGTTATTGTCTGTCGGAAAACTCTGTACCATCAAAAAGAATATATTTGTTGTTAGGGAAACCATGAGTTATGTATGCTTTTTCTTCTTTTGCTTTAATATCTTATTTTGACCTCGTAGCACCCTTAGTTAAATCTTGTACTGAGGGTATTTTCAGCGCTTGTAATGATATATATATATATATATGTATAAACTAATGAGGGAAAGCTCAACAATTGAGTTCTTTCTCCTTTTGTTGCACAAGTTCTCTCCCTTCTACACTCTCATGTTAACTCTTTCATCTCTCTCTTTCTTTCTTCTCCCACACAACTTCACCTCTCCTTTCTCTTCTCATCCCTACTTGGTCATCACCTGAGTGCTCCCTAAGAGTTCGAATACTATGAAAACCTAGAACCAAACATGGAATCAGAGCTGTGGTTTCTAGGGTTTCATATAGGTTGTTGCCTCAAAAAGTGCCGAGTTTTTGTCAGACTTTACTGCTAGAAAGGAGGTCCTTTTTTTCTGGTCAGGATAAGTTATATATTCTTTACTCTGTCTTTATGTGTTGATGCCATAGCAGGTTGGTTTCCCTTTATTCTGTCTTCATGTGTTAATGCAATAGCAGTTTGGCTCCGTTTATTCTGTCTTCATGCATCAATACAACAGCAGGTTGGTTCTTTTCTGTTCTGCAGTGCTGCTGAGATTCATTGTATCGCTGAACTCAAGGGTTTTGCTTGTATCTCCTTTTGCCATCTTTGCATGGTCTGCTTATGGAAGCCTGCAAAATTCGTGAGTTTTCCATCTGTCCTACGTTTTTTTGCTTTTTTTTGTTTTTTTTTCCCAGTAAAAGCACCTACCTACTCACAATCATAATCTAAGTTCTGGCCTTACCTAATGGTATTTGTCTTGGACAATGTTTGTGAGCTCATTTCCAAATTAAGGACTTCGGGCTACTGAAGAATTTCCTGGGGCTTGAGGTGTTACAGTCTCATCATGGGATAATCTTGTCACAGAGAAAATGTGTTAGATCTGTTAAAGGAGACTTGGATGCTTGGTTGTCGCTCTATAGAGACCCCCATGGATATGAAAGTGAAAGGTTTCTGGAGGTTCAGATAGTGATGTTGAACCTGAGAGATTTTGATAGTTGGTGGGTAAGCTGATTTACCTTACTATGACTAGACCTAATATTCCATTTCTTGTGAACCTGATTAGTTTGTGCATTCACAAGCCCCAACTTTCACATTGGCAGCCCTTGGAGAGAATCCAACCATAAAAAATGAGTTTCAACAATCTCTCTTGAGGAGAAAGCTTAGTAATAAGATTCTTGTTTTTTTTAAATGAGGTGTATAAACTATTAAAGAAAGTGAAGAGTACAAACAAACCTAGCTAGGAGGGCCTTCCTCCACAACAAGGTGTTGAAGTGAAGTACCCATCTTAGCCTAAATGGCTGCCAAATGATTGGCAGAGCGAGGAATGTGCTTCTAATTACAATTTAAAGAAGAAATTAAATTACAGATTTCTGAATACATATCCCAATGACACCATGGAGGTCTGATAGAGTTTGCACACCAGTCAATGACAGTCTTTGAGTCCCCTTTGATGCAAAGGGGCCCCGTGAGCTGGCTATTAAAAACATTGATTCCGTTCAGCAAGCCAGAGAGTTCTGCCGTTGTGGAGTCGGAGATTCCAAGTGGGGCCCGCGAAGGAGAAAAGGAGATAACCGTTTGCATCGTGAATAACCCCTCCATAACCTGTAGGACCAGAGCAGTCAAGAGCGCTTTCATCAAAATTTAGCTTGAAATGGCCCGTTGGTGGAGGGGCCCAGATAGAAGGCTTAGACAGCCCAACAACCAACTGCCAATTTCCTCTGAGGTTGGAACTGCTCAAGTTTCTAAATTCTTTTCTGGTTAGGAGCCAGATAGAAACTTGGCCTGTAATGTTATCAGACAAAATTTCAGTGGGAGAAGATTTAAATTCAAATTTTCTTATGTTTCTTTCTTTCCATAATCCCCATATTATGTGCCCAATGCAGCATGAGAGAAGCATTTTTCTAAGCTTCAGGAGACTAGCACTAGTGATTGAAAGGATAGTGGATGGGAGATTTTGTGCAGCGCAGTTCTGGAACCCAATTTTATTTAAAAGGTTAGTCCAAATAATATGGGCATAATGGCAGGATAAAAGTATGTGATTGGCCATTTCTGGGGCATTTTGCAAAAACGGCAATAAGGATCAGGGACAGTAGTTCCCCGACAGAATAAAGAATCTGATGTAAGGATTTTATTTCTGCAGGCGCTCCAAATAAAAAATTTTGCACTAAGCAGGGCAAGGAGGTTCCAGGCGGAAGCAGCATGGTGATTAGGCTGATTTGAGGTGGGGTTTCTGAGGAAATTGTAGGATGAAGCAGTTGAGAAAGTACCTTTTGTACAAGGTGTCTAGATCAATGTATCAGAATTAAATTTGGGTTTGGCTGAGGAGATGCTCGAGAGGAGATTAGATGCCAGAATGGCTTCAGAATCCGAGAGGTCTCTTTTGAGGTTCAAATTCCAGCCCCCTATTTCAGACCTAAAATCTGAGATAGAGGCATCAATATTTCTAGCCAGGATTGAGATAGACTCGTAGCTAATGTTGAAGCTGGATTGGCCAGTCCACCAATTGGACCAAAATTTTGTGGAGGTTCCTTTGCCACCGTAGCACTTAACAGCTTTCTTGAAATCTGGGAGTAGCAAGACTATTTTTTTCCAGGTTGCGGACAAACGGTAGTATCTTCCCCCCTCAGTCCACCAACCCAAACATTTGTTGGCTTTGGCAGCCACTAGAGCTCTCCAAATGAGATCAAGGAAAAGATTGAATTTCCAAATCCATTTAAGGAGAAAAGCAGAATTTGTAGTGGTAGTGTCTCGGATACCCAATCCGCCAAAGAATTTTGGTTTGCAGACCTCTTCCCATTTTACCAAGTGATACTTTTTTCTGACCTTTTGGTCCTCCCCAAAGAAATCTTCTTTTGATGAGCTCAATTCTGTCTCTAATGAAGGTGAGACACCGGAACATAGACAGAAAGTAGCCAGGGATTCCATGAAGGCAGGATTTTATAAGAATCAACTTACCAGCTTTAGAGAGGAATTTTCCTCTCCAAGACGCCAATCGACCTTCCAGGCGCTCAATAACAGGGTGCCAGGAGCACTTGGAGGGTAGCCCAAGGGTCAAGGGAAGGCCCAAATAAGAGCATGGAGTCATCTCAGTTTTACATCCAAGGTAGCTGGTCATAGAGTTCAACAAGTGGGATTCAATGTTGAAACCAGTAATAGATGACTTTAGCCAACTGACTTTCTGATCGGATGAGATTTCAAATAGATTGAGCAAGGCTTTAATGTGATGAATTTGTTTCAAAGAGCCTTGATAGAAGAAGATGGTGTCATCCGCATATTGTAGGAGGCCGATGTCCTGAGCAGGATCTGGGGATATGGGGCCAAGCCATCCTGATCTTTTAGCTAGTTGAACCATGGCTGACAAATGTTCACCAATAAGGGTGAAGATGAAAGGTGACAGTGGGTCTCCCTGCCTGATTCCCCTAGTTCCATTGAAGTAACCACAAGGCCTACCATTGACAAGAACAGAATAAGATGCAGTGGAAACGCAATTTCTCATCCAAAATCTCCACCAGGTGCAGAAACCTATTTCACCAAAAAGGTGGTCAATCATCTTCCAGTTAACCCAATCAAAGTTTTTCTTGAAATCAAGTTTGAGAACAACTCTAGGTTGACTTAATTTTTTGAAAGAGTCAAGTAATTCATGGGTTGCCATTGCTGAGTCCAGGATATTGCGGCCTCGGACAAAGGCACTTTGACATGGGTTAATAACATGGGGGAGGATGGCTCTTAGTGATTGGAGAGAATTCGTCCTAAGATTTTGTATGCGCTGGTGGTAAGACTGATGGGTTTGAAATCTTGGGGGAGGGTTGAGTTGGTTTTTTTTGGAATTAGGGCAATAAAGGAAGCCCCAATGGATTTGTGGGTGATGCCAACTTGATGGAAGTTATTGACAAAAGCATGGACATCATTCTTGATTGTCCCCCAAGATTTGTAATAAAATTCACCATTGAACCCGTCTGGGCCGGGGGCTGGCAGGCCAAGAGCAGCCACATCAATTTCCTCAGGAGAGAAAGGGTGCTCCAGAACTTCAGCTTCTGATGCAGAGATACGTTTAAACTCGAGTTGATGAAGAACAGGACAATTGAATGACTCTGTATATAGATCTGAAAAAAATTTCACAAGAACATTAGCAATGGAGATATTATCCATGATCTCCTCGTCTTCATTGCGAAGAGAGGAGATATGATTAGCTCTCCTACGGGCTGAGGAAATGGCATGGAAGAATTTGGTATTTCCATCCCCATCAGTCAACATGTGGAATCTGGTATGCTATTTCCAGTAAGTGGTTTCATTCTTTAGGAGATTTGTAAGATCACAATTTAAATGATTTCGGAGAATAAGTTTAGGGGACGAAAGTGACCTTTGCTCTTCGAGGAGATCAAGCTAAAAAATGTGGCGTTGGACATAATCTTTCCCAGATGCAGCAGTAGCACGGAGGCTTCGAGCCCATGTGTGAATCTTACTCTTTAGGGCTTTGAGCTTGAGATGGAAGGACCATCCTAGATTTGGGTGGTAGTTAAGATCTTGCTACCAATCTTTCAGTTGGGGAGCAAAAGAATCATGAAGGAGCCAAGAGTTTTCGAAGCGGAAAGGAGAGTGTCCCCAATCTGGGGGGTGAGTATTGATTTGGATTGGCCAGTGGTCAAAGCCAACTTTGTTGAGGACTTGACCCAAAGTGTTGGGGAAGAGATGGAGCCAATCATTATTTGCCAGAAATCGGTCTAACTTGGATAGGACGGGGGGGGGGGGGGGGGGGGGGCGGGGGGGTTGCGCTTTTTTCGAAGCATCGGAGGGTGGCATTGAAATCCCTGGGGAGCAACCATGGCACATCCCAAGATTGGACTTGCTAGAGTAATTCATCCCAAAATTCGGCTCGGTCGTCATGACATGTTGGACCATATATGCCCGCAGGGGCCCAGTGAGTTCCCAGGGTCCTATCATGTCACCGGATACAAAGAGAGAAAAGGGTGGATTTTGTGGAAATGGCTTCAACTGAGTTAGGGTTCCAAAGGACAAGAATACCACAGGAGTGGCCAACCGCATCTATCGTTGCCCATTCATGGTCTGAGTTATACCGGAGACTCCAAGCAACAGATATATCAAAAAAATTCAGCTTAGTTTCAGTAAGGATTACAATGTTAGGGTGACTGTAAAAAATAGCTACCTTGACGATGTTGCGCTTGGAACGTGAGCTGATTCCCCTGACGTCCCAAGAGAGAACTATCATGGTGGGGGGAAGTTGAGAAGAGCAGAATTAATGACTATGTTCAATTCCAATGGATAACAAAACTAGAGAGTGGGATGTCTCTCAGCATTTGCTAGCCCAAAATAGTATACAATGCTTTTTCTTTCAATGATTCCTCCCAATGTCTGTTGCTTGCTTTCAAAGTTTAAATCGTTGTGTTTTTTACATACAGTCTATGTAACTATAGCAATGGTAACCTACCTAAAAGTTTTCCTGATCTTCCCCCAAGGGACTGAGAAGAAGAAAAGTAATTGAGTGAGGGAGGGAAGCATTGTTGGAAACCAAACTTGTGAGTGAAGGCTGTCCAGATCTACAAAGAGAAGACATGTGGACCAAATGATGACTTAACGATTCAGGAGGATCCACACAAAGCTAGCAAGTTTGGTCTTCAATCAAGTCTCCACTCTTCCAAAGATAATCTGCCATTAGGATTGTATCCTTGGTTGTTCATGGAAGGAAATAGATGACTTTTGGTGGGATTAAAATGTTCAACTCCTACCCCACTATAGGATCATCATTAACGTTGTAGCCACAGAAATGAGAATATCAAGAAGTAATAGTGTATGAACCTAATGGATCATGTTACCAAATGAACATATCCATCCCCAAGCCTCCCATAAAGGTAGAATCTAGAACTGAGAGGAGGTTGCTTGAGAAGCTTCAACATCAATTAGGACTCTTCTTAGTTTAGAGTCCAGGAATTGATCATTTATGGTATACGGGTCTTTAACTGAAATGACATCTAGCAATTCTATAGATTTGGGGGAATGCCCTTGCCAAGCCGTCCTCCCCATTCCTTGTGTCATGCCAAAAGGAGGTGATATCACCAGCTCTAACATGAATCCAGACCCCATCGTCAAAGTGGTGTGAAGTTTGCAAATAGATTCCCAAAGGCTAGATATTTGTGTAGCCAGAAATAGAAAAAGGACCCATTCAAGCATTAGTAGTGGACCTATTGAAGCCTATCTCTCAGCACAACTTATGGGACATGCCATTTCCTTTCCACCAATTCCACCCACATGGTGGCAACCTAGCTACAACCTTTGCCATTTACCACCTCCTTTGCCTGTGTATCGTTATGTAGATGGGTCTGATCCTCTAGTTCTTGTCAAGTAGGATCATGACTTCAATTGATATAGTTTCTTAATCATCTACTTAATAATTCTTCTTGTTCAAACCCACATTCTAGCTTAAGGAGGAATCTGTTCTTGCTCTTGACATTGTTTAAAAACAGTTAGTCAAATCTCTCTTCGAATAGTGGTAGATAGTATATGTGAAGTTACTTAAAATTTTAAATAATTCCCCTTCTCTTAAGATGAATATTGTATTAAAATTCATCATAAAAAGGAATAGCTGGATCATGTCTGCAATAACAAGCAGAGATGTTCCAGTAAAATGAACAAACTAAAAGATCAGATAAACATGAAACTGCCATGAATCAGAGCAGAATTTAGTAGCAAAAACGTTCAGAATTAGGAATTATAGTATAGCTATGGCATATTAGACTTTTCAGAAGGTGTTGTAGTGCTTCAGCACTATCCAGCATCACTTAAAAAAAAAAAAAAAAATCAATTTCTGTGTCTTATAATGAAAGAACGGCACATAATAGGCCATGAAATGCTATCAGCTACATTATAACGAATTTTTTGTAGGACATTAAAGTGAAATTAACATCAAAAGCTCGTCTTCAACTCGTAATATTAATGGAGGAAAAAACTAACGTTCAACTATCCGGGGTCAAATTCAAGTCTATCATGGAGAAATATGAAAAGGAAACTACCAAGCATCCCAGCTTCAACCGGACACCAAGCATCAAGGATGGTCACACTGATACACTGGAATCAAATTCCAAATAAGCATCCCGACATGCTCCCCCCCAAATATATCATGTAGAAACAGTAACACAAGCTGGACAAGAGATAAAAGCTGTGTCGAGAGATGACCAGAAGCAAAAGCTATTGCCTTCCTGTCAGTCTCCTCCGCAAGATTCTTTCTAAATTTAAACAACGTAACAATCATAGAAAATTTCAATTCTCAAACGTACATCACCTTAATGAATCGGCCGATGCGGATAGTTCTGAAACAGCTAAGTTACAGGTGAGAGGGAGAGAAATAGGGTGAAAAAGAGAGAAAGAGCACGTAATCAAGTAAGGGATTAGCGGGAGAGAAAAGAATAAACAAGAGGAGTCCCGTCTCCTTTCTTGTAGGGGGGAGAAATGACGGTGAAAAATCTTGGTTTTTGCAGAGGCATTATATATGAAAAAAATGAACGAATGAGTTTTATTCATCTCCTCATGTAATTTGAGGAAATTAACCCCATTGTTAGTACATTTTCTGTATGTGCTTTTACTACTCAGTCTGAACTCTTTCATAAAAGGGGGGGTTAGTGCCCCAAACTGGATTCTTGAAGATCAAGTCATGTCCAACATGAAGATCATGTCATGTCATGTACATGAAGATCAGGTAAGAATTTGTGTTAGTGTTGACGCCTCATGTACAGGAAAACAGTTTCCAGTGAATAGTGCCCAATTAGAAAAACATAAAAAATAAGAGAATCCCTAACCCTGTACAGTACACTTATAATTACAACATAATCCTTGAACCCTAAATTGGGTAAAACCATCATTATTACTACACGAGTAACTTATTTAATGTATAATTAAAATATATTAATATATTTATTAATTGAATTAGATATGTTATTGTGCATTAATACAGTAATTATGTGAAGCAATGAAATACGTACATGATTAATTATAATATAGTCTAAAAATAAATGTTTTAAGAGGAAAAATTGATTTAATCATAATTTTAATAAACTATATATTTGTACGTAATATTACCACTATTAAATCACTAATATAATACAATAAATAAAAAATAAATATAATGAGTAAATAAAGAATTATTATATTAAAAACGAAATATGCGTAGTATTAATTGATAATATATTTCCAAAAAATTAAAATTAATCAATTGATCAAATACATATTGTAATTATATTTTATTTATCAGGCTTAAATATCTAGTTTAATATAGTAATAAAATTTAATAAATATAATATATAAATAAATATACAACTTTATTACTAAGCAGTTCGTGATTAGCATTAAAATCATCAAATTACAAGTTTAGTACATAAGAACAACACATGTTCAAATACAATAAAAGATACACTCATCAGTTATCATTCCACATGCAAGTCGCTATGTCATCTCGAAATTGTGCGGCTCTTGTGGATTCTAATGCACGCTGCCTCCGAAAGCTTGTTACTTGGGTATCCTCTTCCACAAGACCATCGCTATCATCGCTGTCTGTATCGTCCGTTGCACGTAATTGAACCCCATCACCTCCTCCACCAAACTCATCATCCGAATCATCATCTTCCAAATTAAATATATCATTGTAATCCTCTGTACGTATATAATTGTGCAATATGCAACAAGCAACGACAATTTTTGTCTGCACCTTAAAAGAAAATGGAGGAGCACCTTTCAATATTTGAAATCGAGCTTTTAAAGCACCAAAAGTTCTCTCAATAGTATTCCGCAAAGACGAGTGTCTTCGATTGAATAATTCTTTTTCATTCTTAGGAATATTATCTCCAAATTCTTGCAAATGATATCGAGTTCCTCGATATGGAGCCAAAAATCCTCGTACATTTGCATAACCAGCATCGACTAGATAATATTTACCTACAATACCAAATATTTTCTACATTAAATGATTAAAGATAAAATAGATAAAATATTACTGCACAAAATATATTATTTACCTTCAGGTACAAATAGTCTATTTCGGCGAGTCAATGCGTCCTTCAGTACACGAGAATCAGCTGCTGATCCCTCCCATCCAGCTAGTACATAAGTGAATTGCATGTCGAATGTACATGCTGCCATCACATTTTGTGAGAGATAACCCTTTCTGTTCCAGAACCTTGGTTGTTCTTCAAGCGGGATGTTTGCTTTGATATGTGTTCCATCAATAGCCCCAATACAATCCTAATTATATAAGCGGGGCCATTAGTATTGACTAAATTTGTATAGTAATCTAAATAGAGGGCAAGTGATGTTACCTTGAAGTATGGATAAAACATTGAATTGTTTAAAATCCTCGAGTGTGTGCGTTCTGAAGGCTGTTTGATATAATCAGAGTGAAGTTTGAGGATAGCATCCAACACCTTGTTGAAATATTTACTTATGGACCAATTCGATCTATCAAACATCTCTGCTGTGACACTATAGGCTTGTTGTTGACCAACAGTTAGGAGGAAATAGGCAAGTTGTTCTTCCACTGAGATGGTCTTTGTCGTTGATAAAAACCCTCTGGTATTAAGTATTGTTGCCAATTTGTGAAATACAGTTTGATTCATCCTGTAAACTTTTCGAAATTTAACAGGAGATTTATCTAAGGCCTTTTGCAAATACAACGGACCATTCATCCCATAAGAACGTGGTACACCTCTGTTACTAGGGCATAGATAGTATTTTACTATGACGACAATCATACATGCCAATCCAATCATAATTACATCCATATCTTCTTCTGTCATAATATCCATGAGAATCTGCAAATTTAAACTTCTAAATAGTCATAAACAAAAATAATAGCTAATCTTTAATCATAACCTATTTATCCAAACTCAATAATCATATTCACATCAATACTCATCCACCATATTATCCACATAATATATTAAGACAACAAACATATAAAATAGAAACTTTAACCGTACTGATAAGTCTAACAACGTTATAATTCAAACATCGTCTTTAATACATAACAATCTTCTCAAAAAAGATATTGTACTTAAAACGCATTACAATTACTTGTTTGCACAATAATTAAGCCACCTAACCCGCTCCGCCACTGTCATTTTTAAAAACAGGGTCCTCTTACCTGGCGTATTTATCCATTCAGGAGCGCCATACTTCAGTGCCTCTGACAGGTCCGGAATTTCCATGAGGGCATTGACCCAAGGTTCTTCGACATCGCGTTCCTTATACTCCATAACAGATTTCATAGCATCAGCGATCTTGCCAACTACATCAATTAATTGTCTATTGTCTTCAATGGGCAATTCGCTTCTCTTTCTACGACGACGTGAAGATGGCCCTTTAGTTCCACAAGATTGATCCGCTGTCGAATCATTTCCACTATTGAATTGCGGTGGAGTTCCCATAACTATGTCAACATTGTCGAGCTCATCCATCGGGATAGGAGCCGACTCATCATGGATAATTTCATCACATAGATCTATAGGAGTTGTACTACCATTCCCTACGGCTATTGTGTTTCCGACTACAATAGCCAATTTGTCGTAAAGGGGGCAACCTTGTTGTCTATACTTCTCAGCCTCTTTATGCTCCTACAAGAATAAAACATCATTCTTAGTAATGCGAAACAATACAAACTGTTTTACAATATATCATGATTTACTGACCTTAATGTAGTCTTGCCATACAGAATGACATGCAGTAACTCGTTGTGTAGTTGCATCCCAACCGAACCCACTAGTGTTGAGACAGCTCGTTACCGTTTGGTATGTTTTCTTCCATGATCTTGTTCAATTCTTAAGTTGCTCAATAGTTTTTTTATTGACAGCGTCTTCATTGAACTTACTGACACATTCCGTATATACCTCGTGCTTCCAAACACCATTGGGCAACTTGTTCCCCATATATACCTGCTCGACTAAAAGATCGAGCATTTTGTTGTCTTCTTCAAAGCTCCAAAAGTCATATGGTCGACCACTTGGTTGTTTTCTTGCAGCCATTTTCAATCTAAATCCGAGATTGTCCTCATGGAAAAAACTTTATCAGACTACCATTACCCGTCACGAAACAAAAACCACAAATAAGAAAATACCATGTGGTGGATATTTATAACACCCGAATCTCCTCACCACATGGCAAAAACATTCCATAGCACTTCAAAATTTGTAAACAACATTCTAAAACATTCCAAAACTAATCAACTATTTCCACTTGAGATGCAAAACAATGCAAACACACACACACACACACATCAAGTCCAAATTCACCGAACACCCCTGGTAGAGCCCCATATGACTTCACAGTCACTACGAACTGTACCTCGTCAGTGATGGGGGTCGGGTTTCGTTGGCTAATGGACGCCCGTGTAGGCGACTCAACCTTGTTTGAATTGGACTAAACACCGTAAACTGTAATTGAGAACCTTAAAAACCCTAGACCCTAAACCCTAACCCTAGACCCCATAGCTCCAAAACCTCCTAAACCCTAACCCTAGACCCCATAGCTCCAAAACCTCCTAAACCCTAACCCTAGACCCATAGCTCCAAAACCTCCTAAACCCTAACCCCATACCTCCAAAACCTCCTAAACCCTAACCCTAGACCCCATACCTCCCAAACCTACTAAAGCCTAACCCTAGACCCCATAACTCCAAAACCTCCTAAACCCTATACCCCAAACCCTAATTCCAGAAGTTAAACAAAAAACCCTAGATCTTAACAACCCTAAAAGCCCCAAACCCTAAACCCTAAACCCTATCACCCATTAAACCTTAGCTGAAAAAAATTGAAAAAAAAACCTAAACCCTAATTCCAGAACCTAAACCCTAACAATACCATAAATCCTTAACCCTAAAAACTTAACCCCTAAATACAAAGCACCAAACCCTAAAAACACTAAACCCTAACCCTAATAAAAATTTTAGACCCTAATCCGTAACACTAAATCCCACAATTATGTACAAATAACCCCAAATTAGACACTGGAACTAAAATTAAATCAAATATAACACTCATTTAATCAGAAAAAATAATTAGGGTTTAGTCATACCTTCTGAAATTTGGGGAAAATCGAAGCCGACGACTGAAATCAAAGCCGAACCGGGAAAATCGATGCTGAATCGAAGTGGAAATTTAGAAATCGAAGAAAACCAAAACTGAATTAGGGGAAATCGCAGGAAATCGGAGGGAATTTTGGGGGAAAAGATATGAGCGAGAGGGAGAAGGGCGTGAGATGCCGCAAGGGGGAAAAGAGGGAGAAGAGACAGAGCGGGAGGCCGAGAGGGATAAGAGAGAGGGAGAAACGAGCGAGAGGGAGAAACGAGCGAGAGGTTCAGAGGGAGAACGAGCGAGAGAGGGGGAAGGATGTCGGAAGGACGCTCGCAGCGAGAGACGGAGGTAGTAGAGAGGGAGACCGGAGAGAGGGAGACCGGAGAGAGACGGCGGAGACGAGAGAACGAGCAGAGAGCTCGGGCTTCACGGAGACGACAGAGGCTGCGGGAACGAGAGTCGCTGTGTGCGGGAATGAAACGATCGAAATGAAAAAAAAAACAGAGACGGTCGAGCCAGAGAGAGCCCGCGCGAGAGAATCAAGTGGATGATTCTCAAAATCGGGCGGAAAGCACTTTCCGCCCGTTACTCTTTACACATGAACTCTTGGTTCATGTATATTCATGTACATGACATGAATTTTGGCGTCCACTAACGACATCAGGACATGAACTGCGTAATGCGCTTGAATATCATGTCCTGAGTCATGTGCACTAACCCCCCCAAAATGTAAACAAAGACAAGAACTTGTCTGGTCCGACCCAATTTAACCGCCAATCGAACTGGCGACGATGAGATTTTGCCCCACCCTCTCCGCGGCATGCAAGAATCTTTCTTTGTGAATTAGGATTAGTGGAATATCAAGAACTCAGGAAACAGATTACCCATAACAAGCTTGATTTTCATTTTCACATGCCCAAAAAATTACAAAATAAAATATTAAACCAGATATGAGATTCAGCATGCAATACCCTGTGGGAGATTTAGAGAATCCAAAATCCAAAAAGAGACGAGGAGAGACCAAACAGATCAAACATCATTTTTTGCCTGCGAGATAGAATCCTGATCCGGATAGTAAGGGGCATAATATGATATATAGCAGTGGCATCTCCTTTGGAAAAAGAAGTAATGAATAGCTTGCATAATTATCTTTTATATCCTGCATTTTCTTATTATATATTTCTGTATACTGTATCCACCCGCGGTGGTGAGACGCCTCATTCCATGTCATTCTCGCTCGTCCAGGAGACTTGTTAACCTCATTCCATGTCATTCTCGCTCGTCCAGGAGACTTGTTACTGTTGATCTAGACGAACGTTTCCAAAAAAACCTCGCCACAATCATCTAAATACGAGGTAGAATGCCATTGGATTGAGAGAAGAAGCTGCTCTTGCCACCCCAATCTATTTTTTACGATCACCATATTCAATCCGTCTTTCAATTATTCTCCACCGTAAAACATCCACATATCAACGACTTCATTTCTAGCAGCAGTATAAATGGATTGAACAGAGAAATAACATCTTAAAGAAAAGATTTTGGCCTAAGCTTCCATCTCACAGCTGCAACTGGTTTCAAACAAGACCACGTGGCTCTTCGCTAGAGCCAATCCAACTGCAACACTTTCCTTTTCTCTTCCTAACAAAATCTAGGTGCACACAAGAACTCAAATCTATCAATTAATCATCTGAAATGAAGTTCAATATTTCACAGAAACTAGAGTAAATGGTTACCACAGATTTTGTTTCTCCAAAGTAATAAACTTGGGTAACATGTATGTCCATGAGGATTTAACCTCAATATTCGCTGAGAGTTTTTTTCCAAATCATTTCACTTAAGACGTACCATTGGGAAAGACAACAACAGTTTACAGCTTCTGAATTACAACTGAATTGGCAAGGCCTGCTTGATCGATTGTCTGATTAGAGTCACTGAGTTGCCTGGGTGGGAATCCCACGGTCTGCAACTGATAGCCTCTGGAACCACCAGGCCTTGAGGCATCAATGAATGCACGTATGTCTGCTACAGTGTGATAATAGTTGAAACGAGCAACCATACGGGTACCATCAGCTAACCTCAGCTGGATTGAAGTTGATGGTTTTGTGTCATCCACAACGAGGCCAGGAGAAGGTGTGGGTGCATCTGTAGGAGTGGAGACAGCAGTTTGATTGGCCGGTGCTGGGTCAGAGGTGGAACCCCCACCTAATGTTCTTCCAACCCCCTGAAATGGAACGTGGCGCTTCTCAGGTTCCTGCCAAACATAGTAGGCGGATGATAAGTTGTAAAAGCTAAGAAAATGATATAGCCACGCACAAGACTTGGTCAGAGAGGTGACATACAGGACGATTCTCTTCTTTTCTGATGAGATTAACATGAACTGCGGTCTTTCCCTCAGCTGGTTCAAGCTCTTTGGGACACTGTGACTTTCTGATGCTCTAAAGGGAGAAAATATATATCATCAAACATTTGCAACCACAAATCAGGCATAGCTATCAATCTTTCATAAGTGAATGACAAGGAAACATTTCATCATAAGAACCCCACTATATTAATGAAATAAATCCTCCAATATCTTCTCCTATATTGGCTAATTTAATTATCAGGCCGGCTTTCAAAGAACAAGGAAAAGGTAACAAACTCATATACCATACACACCATGGAGAGCATCTTTTTTCATACTAATCTTTAACATGTCGTGCTGCCCAAGCTGTCTTTGACCCACGACCAAAATCTTTTAGTCTAAGCATTGGATGCTAAAATTAGCAAAGGACACATTTTTATACGTGCACAAATAGCTGATCAGCCGACTGGGAGCAGCAGGGAGTAGTGAAATAAGTAAATAGATGACGGACTGTGGAAAGTAAACTCTCCCCAATGGAAGTTCCATTGAAGAAACATCTTGATATCAATTATCTAAAAATGAGACAGTTAGTTTAAACGTCTTGAAAAATAATTATCTTGATATCCACACAGCAAGGCATGAGAGCCGGTAAAAGTGGTATAATTAGGAGTAAGTGGAGGCTTCCTTCCCCACTGTTTGCAAGCATAATATTGTAGTTGAAGGGATAGTCATTTTCCCCATGGTTTTTTAATTAAACATTGATGAGAGTTCTCTTCAGAACCTTGGCACAGCTGGATTTGGAGGGATTTATGGGTTGCATGGCAGGTCTGTTATTGTGTGTTTTGCAGGCTCCTTTGTTAGTTGTCATATTCACTTCATTTAAAGTATTAAAAGTGCGGGGCAGTTTTTGTCATTTGGAGGGGTAAACCCTAGTCAGTATAAGGAGTACGTCCATTGTGTGTGTGCCCCACTATTCACAAGCTTATAAAAATAGAGGAGTAGAAGGGGCATCCAGTTCCCCAATTAAGTTGTGTTTCATCTCTGTGTCCACCTTTCAGAGTCTATAGAAAAATAGTTTGATTATGATTTGCATATAGAATTCCCTTAGGTTTGGAATGTCATAGTTTCGTTAGGAATACACTTTAGAATCACATTAAAATTGTAATATGAGTTATTTCAACTCATACTGGTAATGAAACAGCAACCCAATTTGTCCAAAGTTAACATGGCATCAGAGCATGTTGACGTTAAACAATTGACACAATCAACTCATAGAGCTTATGGGTTCTCCCCATACACCTTTGATTTTATTTGTTTTTCAGTTTTCAGATTTTTCAATTTCAATCTTCTTGCCAACTTCTACTCATTCTACATTTGGAGTCCCTCAGATATTTGCCCCTATTTTTTTTGTTTTTTTTAGAAAAGACGATTTTATTAAAACAAAAAAGAGAATACAAACTTAAGGGAGCAAGTCCTTTACAACAAGGGATTGGAGGGTAGTCTCTGCTTAGCAAGAACATCAACAACAAAATTGGCAAATCTCGGAATGTGACACCAAGTACAATCAAAATGGGATACAATATCCAAAACCCTGTAGAAAACATCCCAATGACGCCAAAGAGGGGTGGAGGTAGAGGCACACCAACCAATCACAACCTGGAATCCACTCTGATATGAAGAGGGTCACTGCAGTGGTCACGCAAAATACGAAGCCCATTAAAGAGGGCATGGAACTCAACAGTTGTGGAATCAGCAATTCCCAAAGGGTCGACGAAGGAAAAGATTTGGGCACCAGAAGAGTCACAGAAGACACTGCCAAATCCGGCCTTTCCAAGGTTACCCAAAGATCAACCATCGAACTAAAGAGACCCTCACGAACTAAAGAATCTACTAAATTGTTAGTAGACTGAGGCACATGCCTCCATTCTGTTCTCCAAAGAGGAAGAAAGATCATTATCTCAACCTCTGTGTGTGTGTGTGTGAGGATTTTGCTTATCACATTCACTGAGTCTCCCTCTATGATCTTGCATATAATTTTATGCTTTGAAGCAATGCCTGAGATTCTGTCTTTGTTGATTCGGAAGTAGAAGTCATGTGATTCTAAAGACTCCAATTCTAATTGGCCTAGGATTCCAGATTGAGGAACCATCAAAATTATACTTCAATCAGCATTCTAGAGGAGGCGGCTGCCATTCAACTACCTTGAGAGGGAGGTGGTCCTTGAAGTTTGTATTTCTAGTGTCTTCAAATGGCTGAGCTTGAAAAGGGTTGCATATCTTTTTTGTGCCTGCACATCAGAGAACTGAGAGGATTACATCTTCAAAAACATATCCCAAGGAGCTGGCTGCGTACAGGAAGGTCCACATATTTCTCTCCTGCCATAATGACCAGCAGATCTTGCAAAAATGGCGATGCATTTATTGCCCGTCGAACCTCCCATCTAGATATGCTCATAAATGCTGTATCTCAATCAAATTGGGAGCTGACCCAACAAATGTTCAGCCTACCCATACGTTTAGAGAGCTAAGATAGAAAAGATGGTGAGATAAATGCTGCTCGAACGGATCATAAGACCGAGGATAAACCCTATTCTTGTCCAGTCTTGCTCATGAAAAAGAAGGATACACCAAGGTGATTTTGTGTCAAATACTGAACACTCAATGACATCATATTAAAGATAAGTACCACATCCTCTTAGTCAAAAATTGCTAGATGAACTACATGGGGTGTGTCTTCTCCAAACCAAATCTGAGATCTGATTATCAACCAAATCAAAATGAATGAGAGGACACTGAATATTTTTCAGGCTCATGAGAACCTCAAAAAGTAAGTGTTGATGTTGTTAAAGTTGATCGATGCCCCAAAGAAAAAGTTAATTGATGCCCCAAAGACATTATAATGTCAATCTTGAGAAAGTCTGTGCTGATTTTCTCTGATGATATCATCATCTAAAGCCACTCAGTCTAAACATATGCAAAGCACTTGGCTGTTGTTTTTCAGGTGTTGCAAGAGAACTGGTAGCTTGTAAAGATGACTAAGTGTACCATCAAGAACACCAAGGTGAACTATTCAGGGCATGTTATTTCCAAGGAGTAGGTGGCACCAAAATAAGAGAAGATTCGCTCTCCATTATAAAGTGGCATCAACCTAGACTCTATAACAACTACGAGAGTTTCTAAGGTTGATGGGTTACTACCATCAATTTGTCAAAGGCTATGCTCTTATATGCTGCCCACGTACTAATCATCTTATGAAAAACGCTTTCTAATGGCCGAAATCTAACATAGTACATAGCTATAATGTCAAAGAAATTGCTAAAAACTATTGAGGGGAAAATAAGCCATTCTAAACCACTGAAGGTTTATGAAAGAAGGAAACAAAAAGGAAAGAGGAAGGCTTAAGTACAACATTATTTTGGGCAAGTCCCTGTTTTAGGAAAGTAATCTATTTTAGTACTTTGTATATAGGGAAAGTCAGCAGGCTTCTACTTTCAGTAGTTCCCTTGTAAATTTCCTAGGAAGTTCATTAGTTAGTATGTCTTCTTTTTTTCTTTTCTTTTTTAAATGTAGTATGATTTTTTTTTCTTTGTTTGTAGTCACTTAGGAAAATCTCAAAGTAAGGAAGTTCATTGTTGGTAGTTTTCATATAAGATAGTTGTTGAAACTTTTCTTTAGGAGCTGGTTTTCAATTTAGCAAGTCAATATTCAATTGTAAATAGAAAGTGTAGTACTAGAAAAGTCTATTAAGGTGAAGTAACTTATTTTGGCAAGTTCAAGGTTATTTTAGAGTCTATAAATATGTGAATCTGCTATAACTTTAAATCAATTTTTGAAGTTTCAATATGAGATTTCTTTTGGCACCATTATTTCTCTTTTTCCTTTACCAAGAATAATTTTGTGATGTTTTTTTTTAATTTATTTGTTAGCTTTTGCTAGCAATAAAACAACATTTATATGTTCCAGTTCATCCCATGGATTGGAATGAACGCAACCGAAAGCAGTTCGATGCAAAAAAGTGAATCACCGGTTCGTGCCGCGGATCGAGTGGTGGGGCATATTTCTTCGTGGCTTCTGACTAAGAAGTTTTTCTCCTCCTTTGTGGGTACCCCTATCCGTGAAAACTGGAACAATTTGGCAATGATGCATTTTGGGACAAAGGTCCAAGCCATGCAGGAATAGACCCCTCCTGAACTCGGTTACCTTAAGTTGAACTTTGATGGCTCTTCTCTTGGTAATCCCAGGATTTTTGGCTTCGGAGGTGTTCTTTCGGATCCTTCCAGTAATCAGCTTTTCTCATATTCCAGCCCTTTAGGCATATCCGATTCTACGTCAGCTGAGCTTCATGGCCTCCTCAACGGGCTCCATGTTTTTAGAGACAAGTGCAGCGGTCCCCTTCACATTGAAAGGGACTCGAAGGTGATCATTGGTTGGTGTGAGTGTGCATCCCCTCCCCTGTGGCGCCATCAGGGCATCTTTCGGGAGATTACAGAAATTACCTCAATTTTATCTTGTATTTGGTATCACATTCCGAGATCCGCAAATTCGACAGCAGATGTGCTTGCCAAGCAAGGAGCTACCCTACAATCGCTTGTTGCCAGGGATCTGCTCCCTCCTCTTTTGTAATTTTTCTTTTGTCAATACAAATACATCTTTATCAAAAAAAAAAAAAAAAAAAAAAAAAATCATTCCATGGAACTTGAAAGCCAGAAATTCTTAAGAGTTAAGACAGTTGTCTAGGTGCTTCCCATGGAACTTGAAAGCCAGCAATTCTTAGAGTTATTCTTCAACCTTAATTCTGTAAAAATTTAAGCATAATCAAGTGGCCTCAACCTAGATTCTATAAAAACTATGAGAGCTTCTAAGATAAATGGGTAACTACCATTGACTTGTAAAAAACTATGCTCTTATATGCCACCCACATAGTCATCACCTTACGAAAAATGCCTTTCAATTGTCTGAAGAGGCCTCAAAAGCCTTTCAACTACACCAGTACTTGCCTTACCCGATTTCTCCAAGCTCTTTATCATTGAACGTGACGCTATAGGTATCAGAATAGGGGCCATACTAATGGAAGTCAGACACCCAATCAGCTGTTTCAATTGCATGTCAAAAGGAAACATGAAGTTGTTATCACATGAAGATGTATGCACTAGCCCAAGTAGGCCAGGGCAACTGTGACTTAAGCCAGTATTTTAGGCAACTGTGACTTGAGCCAGTATTTTAGGCAACAGTTCCAAGTTCAGACCAGGGAATGATCCTAAACAACTCAATCTGTAAAATCTGCAATGGTGAAGCCAAAACAATTGATCAGTCCTTTTGCCTGGGAGGTTTGGACCTCTTTCTTGAGGAGATTCAGGATATTTATCTGCATGCCAGCACCCTGTCAGAAATTTTATCCTCTTATGGCGTATGACAGTACAGCCATGGTCCCTTTGGCTGGAGAGTAATGAGCATAATCCATTCCATTTAGTCAAAGCTCTGTCAAGAATTTCAAGAAGTTCCCACTTCAACCATAAGAGAAAATTGAAGATCCTTTGCTGCTATGACCAAACATAGACTTAAAGTGCTCATTCCATCTGGTTAGTAATGAGCATCCTGCTTGTTTAGTTATTTATTTTGCACCTCTCAGTGTGACAGATTCGACTACAGTAGACATGCATGGGCTCAAAGTTTATAAGTGATTCATTAATGATCCTATCAGTATCAAGGGAGACTATGAATCAGTTATCTCTTGAGAACAAGTTTGCTTGGAGGTTTGACTGGAAGTTTGCTTTTTTCTATACAAACTTGTAATCATAGTCTATAGATCTATACAATCTTGTAATCATAGTCTATAGATCTATACAATCTTGTAATCATAGTCAATAGAAGTTCCATCAGTCACTTTTGCTGCAAGGGGTGACTATGCCTCGCTGGAGCAAATATCTCAACTAATCGGCCTAAACTTTTTTTTTCTTTAATTTTTATTTGAAGTGGCGATATTTTATTAACACACAAAAAAGGAAACAGAAGGGTAAGGAACCAAGCTACAAATGGAACTAAATAACATTACAAAGCTTCTACAGTGATAGCCACCATTTCAGACAGGGAGTGACCTATCTTAGCATACTGATCAGCCAAAATTTGGCCTTACGAAGAACATGAACTCAATCAATCACTGTGGAATTCAAGACAGTACAGCAGCCATTACAAGATTTAATTTTTGCAACATCAAATGTTGCATCAGCACCAATGACACAGCCATAAGAGTGCCAACCACTTTTGATTATGAAGTACTTCCACCCAGGCTTATGGCTGTCAAGAGTAAGCACCAAGTCCATCACGGAATTCACTTTTGAATAAAATTGTTAGTGTAGTAGGCGAATTTACCACCAGAAGATGTCACATGGGTATGGGAAGACAACTTCTTATCCTGAATTTTGAAGCTTGACAACAAGGTTCAATTGTTAGAGGGGTCGAATGTTAAATATTTGTTTTATTTTAATCATTGTAAGTGGGCCCAGTTATATTTGTCAGTTGAAGTATAATCAGTGTAGCAAGGGAACAAGGGGTAGTTTGGTCATTTAAAGAAATAGGGGCAAACCCTAATCAATGCATGGGTTGTGTCCACTGTGTTTGAGTGTCACTCTATAGCAATCTTTTAAAAATAGAGAATAAGTGGAGGGGTCATTAAATTCACTGCATTTTTCACACTTAAAAAAAAGCAATTACAAGATCTAATCGTAAAATGATTTAGAAGATTAGATATTGCATTGATCAGACTCCTAAAGAAAGTACAACTGTGAGAAGATCACAAATCCCTGCTCTCGTCCCATGTATGAAGCTTAGATGAAGTTCTTTTTGAAGAAGACAATCAAGTAAAATTGTTAATCCAGGTATCCAAAAAATTGCAACATTACCACTATTAGTAGACAGCAACTTCACAAGGACAAATAAGATCAATATCTTTTACTGAAAGAGTTCATGGTAAACATGAAACTAAGCACAAATTTAAGTACAAACTTCTTTTTAAGCAGCACCAATTAAATCAGAAAGTTATTTTAAAAGTCAAATCAGAAAAATCATTACCTCCAAAAATGAAGCATTCTCAGGATCATCTAACCTCCTCAAAGGACCATCATTCACTGTAAATCCATTCCTCCAGAAAACAATATTGTGAACGACAACATCAGGTTCCTGTGGTTGAGGAGCAGAAACAGTCTCTCCTGAAAGTAGTCTACCTGTCCCACTAAAACCTCTCAAGCTTGAATTCGGATGGATAGGGTCAATAGGTCCCTCCATGGCCCCCAGTTGCCTTGCTTGATCAAATATAGAGTCAACATCATTACCACTGCCACCTCCTTTAGTTGGATCCTGGACAAGCATGCCACTGAAAAAAAAATAATAACAATAATAATGAATAGAAAAATAGTGGGACTTCCTCTAGTGCTCAGACATCAACTGACTATCAGAGTATTTTGTCTAGTGGAAGGGCCTTACTATAATCATAGAGAAACAGGAAAAAGCAAGACAGAAATGAATTTTTTTGCTATAAAAAGTTTTTACAGAGCAAACATAAGATGCTTTTATCAAATTCTCAGATCCTTTTTTGAAAGAAACAGCCACACCACATGGTTTAAATCTCTACCATGCAGTAAAGATAGCTGCAAACAATGATGAAGAGTTAAGATTGCAGAAACGTTGCCTTATTTTCTTCACCCCCCCCCCCCCCCCAAAAAAAACAAAAAAAAAAAATTAAATAAACTGTTTTTTACAGCCCGAAAAAGAATATTGTACAATGTAATGCTGGCCAAAACCCACACCTCGCACGGCCTAATGCTGGAAGTACAGTTGCATCAACTTAAAAAAACTAAAAATATTCTACTTTTTCCTCAAGAGAAAAGAAATAAGAAATAAGAGGAAAAATACTAAAGAAAAAATTTACTACAGAATTCAGAAACCAGCTAAGTCAATGCACTTTCTTCACTGTACTATGCTGTTATATGTTGATTAACTTAGCTAGCTACTACAAAAAAAAATTCATTTGACCCATCCACTTGAGTGGACTAGCAGAAGACTGGACAACCTGATAATCTAAACCCCAGGAGTAGGGCTGCAACTAGGTCGGGTTGGGTCAGGGGACTGCATCATCCACTTGTGACCCATTGCTGACTGGATTCAGTAAATTTTACTCATGCGCTGTTGCAGATCGGATTGGGTCAGGTTAAATAAATTTAAATAAATATTTTAGTTCATCTACAAATCATGCCGGTCAGATCAGGTGAGTTTGAAATCCACATTCAATCCATTTACATGCGGATCGGATCACAAATTGGGGCAGATTAGAAAAAAAAAGTTATGAAAGATTTGTTCGTTAATTATGGTAAAAAAATACATAATGATGGACTGCCCACTCTCAGTGCACTCTCTTTTTACATGTTTTAATATGATTGCTCAAATGACTTGCATTTTTCTTTGGTTTACAAGAGGAAATACCATTGCATTACTTGCAAACACAAAAACATTTTCTTCTTTTGTAATAAAATATTCTCAAACTGAATCAAACTGAAAATGAAAGTCTCTTCTTCTAAGCACAAAAGGAGATTGAAGACACCCAAAGTGAATCAAACTGAAAGATGGAAGTCCACAACAGGGACAAAAGGTAATATAATAATATCATATAGTAGTTCTAACCAAGAGGAATTTCTAGGCACTCTTGACCACCCTTATCTGCATCCATTTCTAAATGAACGGCAAGAGTGAATAAATTTCAAAGCATACAATCATGTTATTTACTTGAGCTATCACAACTCCATTTGTCCAATCAAATTTAAATCATGAATAACTAAAAACAAAAGGTAAACAAGAATTCAGTCACAAGATGAATTTATGATTATTATTATTTTTGAAAAGGGATTTTATGAGAATTTAAACTTCTAATCTGAGTGCTTAAAGCTTCAAAAAAAATGTTGGCCCATGAAGCATGTGAACACGTATCTACCACAACCTACTTAACAAGGGGAGGAATTTCTTAGACAGTACAAGTTTCTAGGAAGCTACACTTAGCAACTGCAAACTAGATTCTCTCTGATCACGCGGCAGCTACATCAAGCAGAATGAAACTTGTATCTGGAAATTCATAAATGGCTGAACACAAGATGAAGACAAACAAACAATCCAATAGAGATGGGTTGACCCCATCCGCTCTGTAATACTTACTCAATGTTGTAGCTTATAGAAAAGAATTTGCCCGTATGGCTAGACAAAACTCAACAGGAACATAGGTCAGAAAGATGAAAAGGAAAGACAACTAAATGCAGGCAGGTTTTTCAATGCGACATGAATTGTCTAAGGTAATATAAGCAAAAAAGAAAAAGAAAAAGAAAAAATTGGGTTTTCCCCGTCCACGGTTCTTTTCCAAGAGCCACCAAGACGAGAATCCATTCGATAACATCAGACGAACTCCCAAAGATGTTTCTATCTATAACAAGTAAGATAAGATAGATAGCAAAGAGAACAGAAAAATAAGAATTTTAATTATTTTCGAATGGATGCCCAAACCTCTTCAAATCATCAAGCGACGTTTATCAGCCAAAGTTGCAAATAACAAGAAAAAGGGTACCCAAAATTACCTTTTTTCTCCACCGGTATAGTACTCAGGCGGTCCATCGGAGTCGCGGTCAGAGCCGGAGCCCGCCCCTGGGTTGAGATCTGCTAGAGTACGAATCCCTCCAGCAGGTCTCGCAGGTTTTTTATCCTTGGAAGAAGAAGACGACGACGACATAGGTTTCCCTGGACTAGGATGAGGAGGAGGAGAAAGAGGCGATGGGGCGACGGCAGGTAATGGCGATGGGTGAGGCGGTGAGGGAGAGGAAGGGGCGGAATTGTTTTCAAAGTAGGAGTGGACAGCAGTGTCAATTTGCCAATTGTAGCTCTCTAGGAAAAAGAGGGCTTCTTCCCTGGAGGAAGATGTGATGCCCAGGAATGCCTCAACCAGCTTTTCCAGCTCTTCGACACCGATGCTACTCTCCATAATAAAATTGGGTTCTTGGACTTCTCGTCTCTTCAGGCTGACTCACCCAACTAAAACGTCTGATTCCTTTCGTTTCCTATAGATTTTCACCGGTGGGGGGAAGCCGTGCGATGCACGGAGAGATATTAATAACTTTAATCCATTTAGTTCTAAGTTAGTTATTAATATAATTATTATAAAAAGGGAAAATAAATTTCACCCTATTGATCTTAAAATAAAAATTTGTGATCAAAGCTTTCTATAAAGATAAATTGACATCTGAAAGTAGTAGGAAAGGTCAAACAAAAAAAAAAAAAATTGAGTAGCAACAAAAAGCTTCAAATTTCTGAACGGTTTGTACCAACATGATCGAGAATTTATATAAAGAATTATATTTCAAAAGAAAACTACTTGAGTCTAATTTCTATCCCAATAAACTATTTCTCAATTTGATTTTTTTTAGAGATATCTATATTGGAATAATCAAAGGTCATGTTGTTGTGCATGAAAATCTGTATTTAAGACGATTTTTTTTTTGCTTCACTTTTTTAGTTGCTAATATTGGTTAAGTTTTCTATTTGTTTCAAAATCTAGTCAAGATTTTACCAAATCGAGTATCTTTCCTTCATTAGATTCTTTATTTGATTTCACATTACATTAGTTTTCTTATGAGAACTTTTTCCCTATATGAGTTTAGTTTTCTTTTTGACAAAGTCTGAAAATTTTGGAATTAGAAAGTCTTGTTTCCTCCTTCTAAATTCCATAAACCTCCCTTATTCTAGATTTTATCTCTTGAATATTTTCTTTTAAAGGTCAAGTTGTGTTAAAAAGTAATTGTGTTATATGATAAGTCTACTTTTAGAATGTTTCCATTATTATGTTCCATCTAAAAACTTTCTTACTGGAGTTCTTTTTAAGTTTCCTTAATCATCATGTTTATAAATGATTATTTTTATTGCCCTCTTGAGTTAGACCTAGTTATTTTTTATCCATCTATTGGTCTAAAAGTGCCTCCTTACTTGGAAGTAAAAAGTGTTGCATAGTTGCCCCGTTCTAGTTAAAGTTGTTTTTCTCTAGTATTTTTTTTTTTGTTTATTATTTTGTTGTTTTCATCACTTCAGAGAAATGCCAAGACCCACTACCCAAAAAGTATATGAGTGTCCCCATCATCTAGTTTGAATCAAGTCTTTTATTCTTCACCCAAGGGGTGATTTGTGTTTGAGCAACCCTAAAAAAATTAGTCTCTTTGTTGTGTCCTAAAGGGGTTGTTTTCTACTATTGAAATTTATATTTTAGACTATGACCGTTTTGATTGATTTATGGAGATTTTTCATACATCTAGGAGTGATTTTTCTTCTCTCACCATTGTGTTATGCAAGTTGGGTCTCTTGCAAAAGAACAAAGGCATTCCCAACTTGAAGGGGAGAAGTAAAAGAAGAAGTACAAGAAAGCAATAACCAACCATGAAGAATATCACATGCTGTGGTGATCAAATTTTATGTGACTAGAATATCCAAGTAAGGGAGAGAATGCCACAAAAGATTAGAATTTCTTTTCAAGCACACAAGTCTATTGACCAAGATATAAATATCAGCTGGGGGGGTGGAGTCGCCCTCATGTGTAGCGGTGACATGGATAGTGAATAAGGAGAATTTTCATAGAGATTACATATGATTGTAATTATGTGTTGAATTTTGAACCCCATGAATAATACCTCGAGCAAGGGGAGAGAGAAAGAAAAAAAAAGAAAAAGAGAAAGGCTCTCGGGTAGAGAGAGAAGAGAAGGAAATAAAGGAGATTAGAGAGAGAACACTTCACATGAGAGTGGAAAAAAAAAAAGAGACTTGCTTGATTAATTCCGAGTTACAATCACCTCTATTTATAGTGGAGGAGGTGATAGAGTCCATGTACTAGTAACTTTAGGACTCATAATTACATTCCAACTAGAACTCTCTAAGATAAGCCTATTATGATAAGATTACATTATCTATTTAAGAGACTAATTTAACTCAACTACAAACACCTTCTTTAAGGATGTGAATCAAGCTAAAGAGTCTGCTCATGGTCTTATCTTGTGGATCCCACATGATCTTCCAGCTCATGTAGATAGAGGTACCACCTCGTGGTATCTTTGTGGGTCCCACTTAATCTTCTAATCTTCTATTCTATTTCAACACATGTTCTTTATCTCTTAGCTCGAGCCACTTTGTATGAAGACTATTGTTGACACCTCTTGAGCTCATGGTGGGTCCCACCAGCTTGAGTTGCCATGGTGGGTCCCACATTGTAACATCATGCAAGTTGGTGTATGTCTTCTTATGTCTTTTTTTTTCTTTTGAAGCTTGTAACCCAAGGGCATTATAGTCATTATAAACACCTTCTCACAACTATAGACACAACCTCAAGACATGGGTTAAAGAATTCAAGCATCTTCCTCTTGGCTGATCCTTACACCTCTCTCTATTTTCCCTTTCTTTGTATTCCATGGTTTTTTCTCTCCTCTCTCCCAAGAGCTAGAGCTCCTCTCTTCTCTCCTTGACTCAGAGATCTTCTGTATTTATGTATTGGCCATAGAAATCAACAATCTTCTAAGTGAAATTGCATTATTGGGAGCTAAACTAATTGATACTTCACTAGAAGCTAATCTTGATTTATTTGATGATAGTTGTCTCTCTTTGAATGATATCACTTTTTATAGATGTTTGGTTGGAAAGCTCGTTGATACTACTATGACTAAGCTAGATATATTTCACATACTACGACTAATTAGTAGGTTTATGGAGAAACCTAGAAAAGTTCATATGGAAACCATTCATAGAATACTATAGTATCTAAAGGAGGACTTAGAAAACGACTATTCTATAAGTTTTAGGGTCACACCTAAATGAGAGGCTACTATGATGCAGACTATAGTCACTAATTTTTGTACCTTTTGGGGGGGAAATTTGGTGATCTAGAGAGTAAAAAACAAAAATGTAGTAGCAAGATTAAGTATAGAGGCTGAATACAAAGTTATAGCAAGACTGTAGCACATATTTGGTGACATACTACTTGTGAAATGATCCAGATACATTTTCTTTCATAAAAAAATGTTGTGGGGGTAAACTTACCAATGGTTATGAAAGTGCTAATCAAGCTTTTATTTTTATAGCCACAATCCTATTTTCTTGGAAAGAACAAAGCACATCAAAGTAGATTATCATTTCACCAAAGATCAAATACTAAGTGAACAAATCATAACTTCCCCTGTAAGAATTGGACATTAGTTGGTAGATATATTCACTAGGGCATTGCATGGAGCGTGGTTTTACATGTTGTGTTCCATGTTGGGATTATTTGATTATCTTTCACTTTGATGGGAAGTGCTAAAATATGTAACTCGTGCTTGAATATGTATCATTTATAGTTTCTTTATATCCTTGATGATAATTTTTTAATCATGTTGTTGGAAGATATGATGTAATTAGGGAGACACTGATGTAACCAGATTATGATTTATGTCTCTTATTCACTCTTACTAAGGTGAAGGGTATACTTATAATATTAGTACTTTTGATATCTATAAATACAACTTAAGGTCCATAACCCTATTCTTCCTCCTTTTTTTCTCCAAATTCGTCACTCTTCATCCTCTCCTCCTAAAACCTTCTCTCCATAATTCTTCTCCTAAAACCTTCTCTCCATAATTCTTCTTCTTCTTCTCACCCCTTAATCCTCTTCTACCATGATTATACATCATGGAATCCTAAGTATCAAAGCGGGGGAAAATCTGAGATAGAAAAAGAGAAACAGATGGAGAAGAATGGGGGGAAGAAGAAGAAGAAAAAAAAGGAAAAGAAACAAGAGGAGTGTCTCATTTTTCCTTTAGTCTTCTTTCCCAATTCCTATTTTTCATTCGATATTTCACTTTGTTGTTGTATTTTACATATAGAACATTATATACCATTGGAAATATATTTGAGCCTATTTTACCAATATTTTTTTATTAAAATTGGATTTTTCTAGAAAGAGAAATGAACATCTGAAGGAGCAAAGGTCAAGCAACTAAAAAGTTTTATGCAACAGTTCAAAGCTTCAACGTTTGAGTTGTTTTATGCCATCAAGAAAGAGACCTTATATGGAGAATTATATATATATTTGCTTATTTTCTTACCTATTCAACCAATTCTCAATCTGAGTTTTTTAATGGAGATATCAATCTCAGAAGAATCAGTGGTCATGTTGGCCAAATAAGAAAGAGTACTCAGTTAAGCCAGATTAAAGAGTCCAAAATCTATCAGATTATTTATCTCAAAATAAGTGTATTTTATGAAGAGAAATTCTAATTGGATGAAAGGTATTTTAGTCCAGTTTTAGAAGGAAAAAATTTCATGTCAATATGATCTATATTTAAATAGATATTTGCATTGGAAGAATCAAAGGTAATGTTGGTATCCTGTTGCATGCGAAAATTTAAGCCGATTTATTTTCTTCACTTTTTGAGTTGTTGTTATTGATCAACAATATCAGGAAAATATCTAATGATATACCTTTGGAATGTTTCTATATGTTAACAAACAATCTCTGGAAAGAATCTTTAGAAGATCATCTTATTTTTAGAAACTTTCCTTGATTTATTTATCAAAAAGAAGAAGTATTCCTATTATGAACTATGACAACTTCGAAAAAAAGTAGTTACTTGACTTAATGATGCAAACTACAGAAGTATCTATGTAAGGAGATACTGATCTAGGATCAGATTCAAAACGTGTGTTTCTTCTATAGTTATAAGAAATCCTTACAGAATATTAACAACATGTTGGAGTAGCACTCGATGTACTTATCCCCTAATGAAGTGAGTAGCCTCACTCAACCTATCATTCGGTGAAATCCTTTTAAGCTATAACTGGTCTAGCCTGAAGCTTTGTCTTTGGTTTTTTATCTTCCCTTTTAGAATAAGTTTCATTCTGTAATTACATCTCTCAGCATGGACTATATTTAGAAATAAAACACTTATGTCATTGGCTGCTAATTAGTTGGTTTAATATGCCTAGCTCTCGGTTTGGTGTCTAAATTAATCATTGATGCAGGAAACATGGAAGCAACATCCATTATTGTTTTATTCACTCTTCTCTGTTTTTAGAAGACCTTGCAGTTGCTCTCAGTTCAGTTATTCTTTTTGAGAAGATTAACAACACTTGGATTATTGGTTGCTTATTACTTGGTTCCAGCATATTATTTGGTGCATATCGTCCTTATTTACGGATAGACTCGTAATAGATTATTTCATGTGTCCTTATTAAGGACTTTCATTATTTAGTAAGTGTTATTTGGACATTGGCCCATATCTGCTATTGTTATTGTGTCTGTTTGACTGAGACATTTTTATTGAAGGACTCCTCGGCTGCTGACTATTATCAGCATTGGTTTGTCTGATACAAAATTTGAATTTCTTAGGAAAATAAAGTATATAGTGGCCTCAACACCGTATCTTCCTCATTACCCATTACCTTATTATTTGGAAGCCTTTCTCCTACCGTCCTTTATTTGACTCTCACTTCCCCCTTTGACCAAACCTTTTTGGAGCGGTTCTTTGGTTGGTTCCTTTTATTTATATGGTTATTTTAAGTCATTTGGGACTTTTTATTACTACACATGGGTATTTTATCGTCGTCTTGTGAGGCATCACACTCTCTACTTTTTATTGGTACCCTTGGGTTTTTTATTGTCTTACCAATGACAAACATTACCCACTTTAGTGATTATTATCACTAGATTTGGTCAAAATTCTTTGAGGTTGGTTTCGACTTATAGTTTATCACCCATTTTTACCCTTCAACAGTCAATGCCTAGTGTTGAGACACCATGATGGATGAACTTATTACTACATCTATATAGTTGGTTCAAGTTGGAATCACTGTCGTTACCTCCCAACTTGAGGGGGAGTGTTGGAAGATACGATGTAATTAGAGTGGCATTGATGCAATTAATTTATGATTTATGTCTCTTATTCACTCTTGCTAGGGTGGAGGGTATTATTGTAATATTATTACTTTTGATATCTATAAATACAACTTAAGGGAGAGGGTTTGGACATGTTCGTAACCCTATTTTTCCTCCCCTCTACTCCAAATTCATCATTTCCTCTTCTCCTCCTAAAACCTTCTCTCCACAACTCTTCTTCTTCTTCTCACCCCTTAATCCTCTTCTACCATGATTACACATCATGGAATCCTAAATTTCAATATATGTAAACACTCTCATTTTATCATAGCCCTCTTTAATTTCTCCCTTCTCTTCTATTCTTTTCTTTCATTTTCCTTTTCTTCTTCTCCATTGTTTCAATTTTGTGTTTTGAATTACTAGAAGTCCATAACTATATTAAGCAACAAACACTAAGTACAAATAAGATTCAATAGGCTAGAATAATGTACTCAAGAGTTTTTTTTTTTGAAAACCAGGAGAGGATGAGCCTTTTATCCCAATAACTCAAAAAGAATGATTTGACAATCTTTGGGTGACTTTGAAAATAATCAATAGACTCTTCGTTTAATTTGTTGAATGCTTAAATCTCTTAAATACACAAAATTAAAATGTTCTTAAAACTAGTCATTGACAGTGAAAGAAAGATTTTTTTGCCCTCTTTTGAAAATCGATTAAATTGTGTATAAAAATATAAAAAAAAAAACTTAACACTTGCTATTTGTGCCCCTTAATATGATGTTGGGTCACTTATAAAACTTTATGTCATATGGACTTGGATTCGAATCTTGATACTCTTGAGGTCTTTAATATGACTCTAGGTCACTTACAAAATTCTATGCGCTATGGACTTGGATTCAAAGCTTGATAGGTCTCTTTCGCATGTTCTAGCTTTGACTTGACCGATCAACTCAGACTTGATCAATCAATGTTTCTATTTTTGGCTTTAACTCTTGGTTGATGAAGTCTTTTCACTTGAACAATCATCTTCTAGTAATTTTTTTGTTGCTTAAACTTGATGGATCAAACTTCACTTAGTCAATCTAGGTGACATCAGTAGTTTCTACTCTACCTCTATTGTAGCAACTTGAATCAATCAACTTTTTATTTCGATGGATCAATGTAGTTCCGGTAGCTTCAAATCTTTTTTAGTGATGTTGCTTGATCGATCAACTTTTTGTTTGGTAAATCATCATGACTGGGACCAATTTTCTAGGTTGGGCTTTGGTCGATCGATATGTCTTGCTCCATCAACCTTCCATGGGATTTGTTCTGCCAAATTCTTGACCGATCAATTTTCTTTGTATGATCAAGTGTTTGAGGAAGACCCTTTAACAAATCAAACTCAAATACTTGGTTAGCATTCATTTATGTGTAATAACCAAAAAATGGTGAAATGTGTATCCACAATTCGACATCGTTACCCGCCTATCATCTTCTTCATTATTTTTGTTCCTTATGATTGTTATGTACTTTTATAGAGATCAGTACAAAATGTTTCTTATTATTTTTGGATTTTGATAAAAAAAAAATTCTTCATCTTATTCCTTGCTTTTGCTTCAATGATTATGAAAATAAGGTAAAAAATTACATAAACATGGTCATAAATAATAATATAAATAATATTAAAACACTTTGAGCAATATAAATATTAATATCTTATTAAGGCATAAGGAGCATAACATAAATAATATAACATAAAACTCTTTTGGATTCTATCTTCTTCCACTCTCTCCTTCCATCTCAAATCGTAAAGAGAACTCTCTTTGAACTAGCGGGACCAATCTCTAATTTTTTTGTTTTGGTATTCCAAGTTTTATGTTATTTTAATTTTTTTTATTTTCTTCTCCCTTACATCTTTGCAATTTGAACAAATATATTATTTTTTATCTTAACAACTTAAAAACTTGTAAAAATAAAAAAGATGCATTGCTTTTAAGGTAAAACAATGGAAAGGGAGACATGAAAGTTCTTTCTCAATCTTAATTACATATAGGACTTATGATACATGCAAACTTAATCCATTTGAGCAACCTCTCATCTATTCCCTTACAAATTGAATTGTAAGTTTGATTATAGGTGTGTGGGTCGTCATCTCTGAGAGAAGACTAACTTGATGGCATGACGACATGGCTTTTGTGTAGGTAAGATACTCTTGATATGCACCTTATTTTTTATGCTATTTTTTATTAAGCTTTCCTTGATGGTTATGGGTCTTTGTTGATGGAGATGTCCCTTTTTTTCTTCCCTAGAGTCAATAACCTGGCCACCATCAAACACAATAAACAAAGTTGGGTGAGTATCTTATAGAGAGATATATCATAAAGGCATAATAGATATATAACCTTGTCTCAATTAACAGGCATATCAATATAAAATTAGCCATCAAATGTTTGATTCTAATTATTCATGTATCTCTAATAATATTCACTATGTATCCTGTACATGAGATTGCATCCTTAAAATTAAATACATGCTATGCTCTTACTTATGTAATTTAATGAAGTATTGCATGAAATCATTTTGATATCATATATATAAGTATTATCGAGAACTATTTTTAAAATTGCCAAAAGCTTCACTAATGAAGAGAAAATAATTTAAATATTTTACATATACAAAGTAATTCACCTATTTTGCAATTTATTTATTTATTTTATTTATTTATGCTAAGAATTTTAAGTAACTCTGTTGGGAAACTAATTTAGAGGCATTCTAATTGATTACCATTAACAACATTATAAAACCTTTGACATTATTATGTTTTTTTTAATTTTCTACTCTTTAATTTAGAAATAAACTTCACTTTTCAAATATTTTTTGAAGATTTTAAGTAAACCCTTTAATTATAAATTTTAGAATTTCATGTTAATAGACTTATATTAGCTTGAGATTTAGCAAAGATAAAAAAATATTTAAAGTACTCTAAAAATATAAAAAATAGTGTTATATATGGAATTGGTGGAAAACTAAAAAAATAGGGACGAACCAGCCAAAGTATAGCTAAACAACCAGGTTAAAGAATGATTTCAAAGACACAAGGTCAGCTCAATTTAGAAAAAAACTACAATGTGGTTTGAACTCTTAGCTTTGCCTCTCAAACAAAAGGGTTTTAAGTTTTTTTTTTTTGTTTTAACATAATTTTGAGTTAACACATGAATCACGAAATGAGTTAGTTTTGGCTGGTTTTGACTAACAAGTTTGAGGTCGGTAAAAATTGAGTCAACACCAAACCAAACTCAAGCAAACCGATCGCGAGCTAAGTTGATACCACCCCAAGTCCTATACAAGAGTAAAAGAGTTGGAAAGAAGTTATACCATGAAAACCACAAGAGTTGACAGTCAGGCATGCAGAGCTGCAAATTGCTGGCCCCAGAAAGCTATGGTATTTCTTGATGCATTTGTTGTAGCACCTACCCCAACAATGGTCCACACGATTGGATAAAGCACCCTTAGCGTTGCCCTGCTGCACATCACAAGTTAACAATAACATGATGAACAATGCTACTATCACACGCTTCTCCTCCATTTCCCACTCCTTTTTCTCTCTCTTTTTTAATTCCTTCTCCTCACTTTCCTGCCTCGAATGTTTGGCTTGAGTTTTAAGCAAAGGGACAATGGAATGCAGGTATTTATAGCTTTTTGCTGGAATATATTGTTGCTTTGCTCTAAAATTAGGCCATAGACGATCTTTTCTTGCTCTAAAATGTTTATTTATAGTTTTTTGTTGGAATTTAATACGTGTGGCTATTTGACGGTGAGAGATTGTTATTTTGCTCTGAAATTGAGCTACGATGATTTGTTCTTGCCAAATTGTGAAAAACATTAGTTATACCAGAAAAAGATTTGTGATCAAATGGAAAGGTTGTTTGTTTCTGTTTGAAAACTGAAAAAGGTTAGTGAGTTACATTCTTGCATATAGAGAGGATCTCTAAAACTTGTTGTTCCCTCATTATTATAGGCGTGCCTTGAGCGGCCAACAACAATTTTTGGTAGATGCTTTAACTCATAAAATTTGCAGTCTCTAAAATTGAATCAAGATATATAAAATTGTAGAAAGAGTGAGGTGATTGAAGTTGAATTGAAAATTGAATTAAGTTTTATGTTGTACTGCTCATATTTGTAGTACATTAATTAAATAACTCTTAATAAAGTTTTAAAGTGTCTAAATGTTCTATTAATTGACTTACAAAAAATTATCGCAGATTTTGTTGCTTAATCTGTTGAGAAGAATCTTCCTAACAATAGCATAACTTTGAGATATGGCCTCACTTTCTGGACATTACCTAAATTATTTTGGGTGGTAGACACCAAAGGTTAAACTATTTAGAAGGAAAATCAATTTAGTTTTCTCCAAGAACTTATGTTAAAATATCTACAAATTGAACAAAAGTTGAGAGACGAAATATTTGGAGTTGACCAACCAAAACTTTCTCTCAAGAAATGGAAATTGAGTTCAATGTGTTACTGCGAGAAGGAAATACAATATTTTCTAGTAGTTAAAAAAATTGTATTTTTGTTGTCACAACACAAAATGAGGGATCAGGTAAAGTAATTTTCAATACCTATATGAGGCTTGCTAGGGATATAGTTTCATTTTTGACTTTTTAACAAATATCATAAGTTGCGAAGTATGCTTTAACACCCTTCATCATTCCTGCCTAAAAGAAAATTCGCGCCAATCTCTTATAAGTTTTGAAGGCGCACCACGATATCATGAAACACATGAAGAATAGAAGTACATATTGGAGAAGTCATAGGGACATAAATGCACGCTTTGTGTAACAAAAAATCATGTTATCAAGAATAATGTGAATAAAGATCTAGTTTATAACCATATTGTGAGAGCTTTTCTGATACAAAATCTCATAATCATATCCCATTAGCTTCACTAACCAACACTTCTATTAAAGGGATACAATGCCTTAGTCCAACAAATATCAAATGGACATGTAGTATGTTAGAATTTCAAAATGGCATCCAAGAAAGTACGGGTGCCAATGTTGCACCACCAATACTATTGCTAGCAATTCTTTCTCATATGTGGAATATACAGTTGCTGGTCCATTTAAGGCCTTGCTAAAGAATGATATAGTGTGCCCCTCTTGAGTGAGTATAACACACACACACACACACCCCTAAACTTGAAGCATTTCAACCATAAAGAAAGTATTAGTGCATGAAATAAGGCTAACTTGAATTAATCCATGCAAATATTAGTGCATGAAATAAGGCTAACTTGAATTAATCCATGCAAATTCCCCTTTTTTAACAACTCTATGGATGGACAATGAGCCATAATGTTGAATGAATCAATGGTATTCCTCTATCAACCCAATAAACCCATGTAATTGCTTCATAGTGGTTAGAATTGGACATGCTGCAATCACATCTAACTTTGAGGATTGTAGTAACTCCCTATGCATAAATAATGTGTCCTAAATAGGCTACAAAAGTTTCTCTAAATGAACACTTCGATATCTTTAGAAAAGAACGAGTGTACCATAAAATATGTAATACTTGATAGGGGTGGCCGACATCGTCTTGAAATGTGTCGCTATAGATTAATATATAATAAAAATAATAAAAAGAACACATTGTCGTAGATGTTGCTAATAAATAGAGTTCATTAGACTCTGAAAAGTAGGAGCATTTTTCAAGCCGAATTACATGACTAAAAATTCATAATGGTCTTTGTGAGTCCAAAAAGTTGTCTTCTTAGTATTAGAAGGAACCATTCTAATGTGACTCGGACAATATCTGCTTCAAGCATTTATTAACCAGCCTCTCCATGTCTATTTTTTGAATTTGTGAGTAAATTTTTTTGGCAACATTACCCAACAGAGCACTAGAAGTAATTGGAAAGCCACAATCATATTCACGCACAAGGAGAGATTCCTCCAATTCTTGGAATAATTCATCAAATTAAGATAAAAAGGATGTGAGAGACTCAAGAGAAATACATATCATGCAAGTAATAGGAGGAATTGATCCATCCTATGGCAAATGACATCAGCCAAAATAGCCACAAAAGAACGTCAAACCCCACCACTAGGTGTCCCACTATTTTCCTATGTACCACTTGATCTCCATGATCAAATTCAAATAATAGATTTGTGAAATTCCACTGAATAGTACCCACTTTCTAGAACCATTGTAGTCCTTGCTCCTAGTTAATCCTATTAACTACTAATAAATAAAACTTAGTACTAATAGTTGTCCTTTTTTTAAAAAAAAATCTATTTGTTTGCTTATTTACAAACAAAAGACAAGGATTCACCATTTCTGACCATGTCTTGGAAAGAAGTGATACCCATGTCTCTAATTCAGCTGCTTTGCAACTTTCCCACAAGTAAAATTATGCATGTTATCAGTATCCAACAAACAGTCATTTCTTAACTTCTAATAGTATTCTTTATCTTCATTAGGCATGGGTTGTATTTCCAGAAAGAGCATGAATAAATACTTGGTCGAATTCTTCAATTACCTCTTTCATTATCTCATCCTCGTTAGTGGAAGTGTTGTTGCTTCTTCATACAATTATAATTGATAAAGTTTTACACCTATGGTTGGGTAAAATTCTTCATTGCTATTAAAGCAAAAGCCCAACCTCTTCCACTATCCATTTCTTCTTCTGTTAATTTTCGGAATAACATTTTCAGAATGACTTCATCACAATAGTAGACGGTGGCCATAATGTGACTGAACCAATATCCCATTCTTCATCGAAGGTGATGGCGAGTTAGGCCCCCTTCTTGTTGACAACCCCAAACTTCATAAAATATTGAGTTTTTCTTCCTGCATGGTGGCTAATCTAGTTGCCTCTACCATAAACTTTGCATTAACAACTATTTATTTCTAGGGTCAACACATAAACACAAAAGATCTCAAGGGAAGGAGATAAGAGATGAACTCTAGCTATTGGGCGAGATGAGAGAAAAAACAAAAAGAAGATAAAGAAAAGAAAAAGAGAGAAATGTGTTATGGACGAATTTGAACCAAGAGGAAAAGGAATGAATGCTCTACCCCATGCCTTGAAGTCATATTTATAATTGTGGGGAGATGTTTACAACGACTACAATGCCCTTAAGGCTACATGCTTCAAAAGAAAAAAAAAGACATAAGATGACATACACTAGTTTACATAATTACAATTCAATGTCATCTCTATGAAAGTTCTCCTTATTTACTAACAATGTCACACGTATAGGTGTATTTTAATACCTCCTTCAAGCTAGTGTCTGTAACTTCACTTTGAAAATAATCTTCGTTAAGAAAAAAAAAACTCTAATCTTGTGTGACCTGAAAAGAAATTTTGATTGTTTTGCTTTGATTCATCTTGTTCTTGTTTACATCTAGGTGTGGGCATGGGTCGGGTTAGGGTCGGGTTTACCAAAACCCAAACCCGATCCCCAACCCTAAAACCCGAACCCAAAAAATTTGAATCATCAAACCCAAATCCGACCCAATCACCATCCTCATAATCTCGACCCCTCCCCATAAACCCAAATTAAATGTAAGCCATCCCTGCACGACCGCTCCATCCATGTAAGACTTGATCCATCTCAACCCCGTTTTATATCTTTGTCTCATATGTAGGTCGGGTTCGAGTTGGGTTTGGGAAAACCTGTCCCCAACCCGAAACTCGATGGGTTTTTTCCCCTGCCTCATCCCCAACTCTCGAGGTGAAATTACAAATCGAACGGGTGTTTTTTGGGTCAGGTTCCCCATAAAATTCGACCTAATGTTCATCCTATTCACATCTTGCTTATAATCTTCATCTTGTTCTCCCCTTTACTTGGATATTCCAGTCACATAATTTTTTACCACAGTACATGAAATTCTTCATTGTAGATTATACTTCTTCTCAAAAGTGGAATCTAGAAGGAGGCGCAACCACTGCACGCTCAAATTTTCAATTTGAATTATTACACATAAAGAAAATAAGAAGGGACATACATCAAACCAATAGAGTAATGAATGTGATCTGACTTGATACAACTTGTATAATCCTTGATGGTAGATTTTATCTCCTACTTCATTCTTCATACTTCTCTTTCTATTTTCCCCCTCAAGTTGGGAGGTAATGGCTATGATCCTAGTTTGAAACTATATATACATATATATATTGATGTAGTCATTATCGCCTCCATCAATGTGTCTCAAGGATAAGTACTCAATCAGACACAAACTCTCAAAAAGTAAAAAAAATATGGGTGACAAAACAATAGTCAAAACCAACCTGAAAGGATTTTGAACAAATAGGGACAATAATCACTAAAGAGGGTAATGCCCATCACTCAAAAGACGATGATACAAACCCAAATGATACCAATAAAAAAGTCTCAATGGACTTAAAAAACTCCCATATATAAAAAAAATAAGACCAATCAAAGCAACACACCAAAGGGTTACCTTAAGAGTGTAAAAGAGAGTCAACAATCATAGTAGGAGAAAGACAACCGAGTAAAAGGGTAATGGGGGATCTAAAGAAGTGAAAATAACCAGAACAGTAATAAAATTAGAAGGAGACTATAACTGTAGAATTGTAAAAGTCACAAACAAGTTTGACCAAGAATGACCTCAAAGAATATTTCCGCTATGAACAGGTTGATTGGGGAAACTTAAAAAAAAAATTCAATATGAAATTTTGAGATGGAACATAACAATGGAAACTTTCTAAAAATAGACTTATCATATAACGCAATAACTTTTAACACAACTTGACCAATTTAAAAATAAAATATTCAAGAGATAAATTCTGGAATAAGGAAAATTTAGGACAGTTATATTTGGAATTTAGAATTAGGAAACAAAACTTTATAATTCAAAAAGTTTCAAACTTTGTTTAAAAAGAAACTAAACCCTTATAGGGAAGGACTTCTCTTAAGGAAACTAATGTAATGTGAGATTAAAGAAAGGAAAATTTCAAGGAACGAAAGGTACTTAAGTTGGTAAAATCTTGACTAGACTTTGTAAATAAATAGAAGAATTAGTCAATACTAGCAACTCAAAAAGTGAAACAAAAAAACCCGCTTAAATTCAAATTTTCGCATGCAACAAGCTACTAGCATGACCTTTGACTCTTACAATGTGGTTTTATTTCTATAGAAAGATCAAATTAAGAAAAGGTTTATTGGGATAGAAAATATTCTCACATAGCTTTGGTTTGAGATATAATTCTCAGTCATGTGGATACAAACCATTCAAAAACTTGCGGTTTTCTACTGTTACTACAAATTTTTATGCTGCTTGACCTTCACTATATCAGATATCAATTTTTATTTCTAAAAAAATTTGATTTCAACAATTTTTTGGAGTTAGAAACTAGACTAAAAAATATTCAAATGGTATATAATTTTCTATATGAAAATTATGTTAAGAGGTTGTGAAATCCAATGAAAATCAGGAATTGGGAGAAAAGACTAAAGGGAAAAAAGAGAAACTCCTCTTTTTTTTTTTTCTTCTTCCTCCCTTTCTTCTCCATCTTTTTCTCCTTTTCGATATCATATCTAAGCTTGTTCTGATACCATGTTGAAATCTAGGGTCAACAAATAAACACAAAATATCTTAACGGAAGAAGAGAAGAGAGAAACTCTAGCTCTTGAGATAGAGGAGAAAAGAAATCAATGGAGAGAAAAAAAAAGAAAAAGAGAGAGAGGTGTAAGGACGAATTTGAGCAAAGAGGAAGAGGCTTGAATACTCTACCCCATGCCTTGAGGTCATATTTATAGTTGTGGAAAGTTGTTTACTATGACTATAATGCCCTTGGGGCTACATACTTCAAAAGGAAAAAGACATAAGAGGACATACACCAACTTGCATAATTACAATTCTATGTCATCTCTATAGAAGTTCTCCTTATTTACTAGTCATACCAACCTTACACATGTGGGTGTCTTTTAACAGCAAACTTGCTTTTGCCACAATATCTCATCGTAGGCCATTGATAAAACAACTTGCATTCATTGCTTGAGCCATGTGTAGACCCAATTAAGCGAACTTTCAAATTTGGCTTGGGAAACATGAATTGTATTTGTTTGCTTGAATTTTGTTATTGTGCCATGAAGATTTTCATATTTCTATAGTCTGAATCTTTCACAAAATGCAATGGTAAAGTCCACCCATGGAGGTTCTCCATTATTTTTTGTATGGTTATAGTACCACTACAATGCCTCCCCTTCCATGAAAAATTAGAAAAACCCACTTTCTAATCTTTTTAAAGTTCCATGATACTTAAATTTTAACTATTCTCGTTTCTTTACCCATGTAGTAGGTTCTTCATAATCAACATATTTTTGGTAGTCAAGGCACATTCCCCTCGTACTAACATTCCCATGTGGTGTACCATCGATTTGATCTACTTTCACATCACTTTCTTTACTCACAAGTTTCCCTTTTAGAAGCTCTTGCATAACTAGGAATTTGGTCTTCATTAGTTTTATCATTTCTTTACATTGTTAATGTGTAGTTTTGTTTCTATAACCTATATTTATTAAATATGTAAATGGATAGTAAATTATTTAATTATTTACAAAATCCATAAAAGGTAATACAAGTTATGCAATTCAACTAATTTATTTGTATGATTTTGAAATTTTTCGAAGGGTTATTTGATTTGTACCATTGAATTACTTGATTTTATGAATTAATTTATGTGAGTCCCCAAAGGGTAAAAGTAATTTGGTCCTCTTCTTGTTATGTTACTACTTATTGGGTGTGCATTTTACCTTGTCATTCTCATGAATCCCCAAAGGATAATTGGGAGTGTACTAGATGGATGTATGCTGTTTTTTTTCCCAATAATTTACCATATTTTTATAGGTTGCAATAGCATCTTTATTTACACCTATTGACAGATCTAACTTCATCGATATTTTAAAGTCCAACTTGCCTAATGGGGCTAATTATGTTGGGTAGATATAACGGGCTAACCTGATATTTCATCTTTAGTAACATCTCAATTTCAGCTCCTAAGAGCCCTTGCCTAGTGACTCACTTTGAGATATAAAGATAGACCATAGAAAAATACAAAGTTCAAATTGTTAAATCATGTTTGTAGGACAAATTTTTTTGTGGAGTTTAACATGGCTTTTTGATTCACATACTTCATAGCTCCAACTAGCAAGGAGATTTTAGATGGACCAAAAGCAAAATTTGGATATGTGTCGGGTTCTCACAATGATTGGTACATGAATTAGTTTGTAATGGTAGAAACTAGAGGATAACTAAGAATAACTAAAACAACCAACAAGGGTGGACTTTAATATTGGTCCCATTACTTTCTTATTTATTTTGTTGTTTCCATTCCATATTAGAAGAAAAGTGTGCGTTCCCATAGTAAATCACAACATATAAATGAATCGAACAACAAAAATCTTATTAAATATTTTGGTCACATGATCATATACTTCTCATCAACCCACTCAACTTATTCAATACAATGCATCAAAGGCATTAAGTAAATAAAAAATCTTCCTTCATTCATTCAGGGCCTATGCTTGAGGAAGTGAAGATGGAGCCAAAACCTTCCCTGCCATTCCCTCTTTGGTTCTTAAGGTTCCTACAAAAAACAAAGAAACACAAGTGAACCATGTAAACGAAATGTACCTTGTACTTGTACTTTCTTTAAAAACAAACAAATATAAGTGAGAAGTGTAAACAAAATGTCCAAGTACATTAAAAGAAAATGACATATATAAACAAAGTTAAGAAATATGTCGTTTAAATGAACTAGTACCGGCATTTGGTGGGGTACAAGGATTCTGAGCAAAACATTTTATATTGCAATATGTAGCACCAAGAGTTCCAGGGTGGTCCTTGTGGCATGGATCATAGCAACTGAGCCAACAAGGGGCTACACTCTTAGAAGCTATGATTCCTTCCTGTTCAATCATATGCTAAAACTAACATTGATATGAACAATATAAGAAGATACTTGGTCTCCATCATCCCTCTCCTTGGCTTCTCCTATTACTTTATTTTCCTTACTTTTGTGTTCGTTTGTATGTTGAGTGAAAGGAAAAAGGAAGTGGAGGTATTTATAGGTTTTGAGCAAAATTTATATTCGTCTTTTTGTTTGTTAAGTTGAAAATGAAACAAACATTGTTTTTTTTCTAAGATTGGGTTTGGTTAGAGTATTTTAAGTAAAATATGGTTATGCCAAAAAAGGAATGTGTAGCCATGAGACACTTGAGCAGAAAGATGAAATGTCTAATTTTTTAAAAAAAGCAATTGTTTATTGCCACTTATAGCTTCTGGCTTTATTAAACATTTAGGTGTCATAAATTTTGAGGTCTAAGCAAGTTTGATTTGATATTTCACATGCATAGCAAATTAGAATGATATAAAGAATTATGATTCCTAATATTGTGCATCATTTGGAGGTAGTTTCTTTGGCAAATTACTTCTCATTTTTTTTCTAGAAGTGTTTCAAATAACTCAATCATAGATGTCGTGTTCCTAGTATAATATATAAAAATAAATAAAATAGCTCAATCACCAAAACGAACAATGTTATCTGTTAAATAGTTCAAAAACATCACTTATACCTATTTGTATTTCTTTGTGTTAAACGACAACTTTACATGATATGTCCATACCTATTATCCCTCTTAATCCTCACTAACCACAAATTTGAAATAAATTCTGAATTATGTACAAGGACAAAAGGCTTGGTTAATTTGGAATGTGAATGTATGCACTATCTTTCTCAGAAATTACCTCATTATGCACATATGATTTTTACGTTATGAATAATCTAATAAATAAAAACTATTTTTTATAACTATAATCTATTACACATTTAGGTTTAAAAAAACATAAACATAGGAAACTGTGTGATTTTTTTCTAAACCCGATTAATGGACTTGCTTACATGTGATTTTGAAACCGAAACTTCAGACACTCAAATCTCGATTTTTAAGAAAATGTCGATGAGAATATGTTTTAGATCTAGACCTTCTCTACTAAAATTTCCAAAAAGAATATGTTTTTAGGGTATCGTTTGGAAAATGGAAAAAATAGCTCATAGATAGATTGGATGCCTTGTGAGATATGAATTTCAGTGGCTCATTCTCCTTCAATAAGTGCTAGACAATGGAATTACTATAAGTGAGATGCTTAGAATATCCTTAAGGAGCATATATGAATATTTCATAATGAGATACAGACTTGTTTGCCAGATATGAGGGAAAGAGTGATCATATATCATTTTTGGGTGTAACATAATGTTATATATGAGTTTATTTGTAACACGTTACATCTAATATTCCTTCGTTTAGAAAGTAATGGAGTTAAACCCTAATACAATGACTGGCTTGTAACGTCATGCCCATAATTCAAGATGTATGATTGACATTGAATAAGTCTCACGAAATAAAGGCAACCATGGTTTAAACTCCTTTGTTTGAACTTTCCCCTTTCCAGTTCCTTTTCAATAGGATTCTTTGTTGGTATGCTTTGCTATGACATTGCGCTTATTTGAACAGTTTTCTCTTCAACAAAATTTTTTGTTGATGCACTTTTCTTGAACGACATCTTTTTTGAACATTCTCTTTTCTTAGCAGTTTCTATAGAGAGGGTATATTTGACCATTTTGATTTGTATGAACAACAAGAGATGCAAATGTTTTTCAACTTAAAGTGATTTGTCCAAATATTCTTGCAAAGAATACAATTAGTCTTCATGTTGTTTATTATCATCAAAACATTATTCATTGAAGATCTTGAGACCACCAGTTGGCCTCAATGATATGTTTCTCTAAACCTCACTGGGTTGTAAAGAGCACGTTTGCTTGGATTTTGTAAGTGGAAGGGGTTTTATAACATCTCGTGTTAACTAGTGGAACTCATGCCAATTGCCCAAGTGTGATTAAAGCATTATTGATTGAACCATGTAAAGTAGTTATTGTGTTATACCCCACAATATTTCAACAGATTTATGAAATAAAAATCTCCTTCTCTATTACCATGTAAAAAGAATTTTTTTGTACACATGGCAGCATTGGATTATTGCTCTTTTGAATCTATCGTTGACAACTATTACATCGGCATCCGTCTCATACACAAAAATATGATTCCCTTGCCTACTTTTATACTACCCACCAAAAAAATTATGGTACAAACCCAATTGTCTTCTTTTACAGGAAGAAAGTCTCCTATGAAAAATATAATTATAACTATAATAATAAAATTAAAAAATTTCCCACAACTACCAATTTCTGTCTAAAGGAGGCTTTCCTAATTGTCACTAATAGCTGGCAATACACAATCTGTTCCCTAATCCTCAAAAAAATATATCAACACATGTATGAGCGAGGTTAGTAAGTTCTACTCCTAGTCACAAAATAAAAAATCAAAACCATATAGAGAGTCAAAAACAATTTTTTTTATTGATTTCGGTACATAATCAAATCCAAAACTTTTGCATATTTAACTTAGAAATTTTGCATACTTCAAGTACCAGCTAGTCCTGTACATATATTCTTATGTAAGCTTTACTCTTGAAATACCATAAATATTGTCTAATAATAATAACTTTGATTTAACATAGAAGTTTGTATGGATCCATTTCAATGGTGTACACTTGTTTTTTGCTGCTTACAAGGAGTATGTCCTTGGCTTCCATTTTGGTCATTGCAAGGGGTTGTCGCAAGTAAAAAAATACCAAGGGGTTGAGCTCTTGTGTTAGTGGTAGGTAGATGTCGCTTGTTTGTCGGAGTATAAAATTTGTTGTCTAGCTATGAGTGATGTTTCTTTTCTCATATATGTTATTGGCAAGTTGGGTCTCTTAGTTTCATAGATTCCCAACTTGAAGGAGAGACATAGTAGGAGAAATAAAAACTAGGTATTTTGAAGAGTCTACAATGAAAAGTTTCACCAGTGGGGAAACATTTTCATTCATTAGAGTTGGAGACCAAGTCGAGTTTTTTAAGAGATCCACGAAAGGGTGAGAATGGAAGATGAAATACTTGTGTGAAGGGCCGATTACGTAACAAGTTGAGATAGAACGAGCTCAAGATGAAGAGTTGTGAGCTGTTGGAAGACTCAAGTGGAAATTTTTTATTTTTTTACTTATTCTTATTTATATGCAATATAGCAAACTAAAGTTATAAATGCTAGCTTGAGGGGAGTATTAGAAAATTTTAACGTATGTTTACATAGGTTTCTAAGAAAATATTTTCTTATAGAACTTATTTCAAACGGTGTAAATGGAGCATATGCATTAGTGTCTGTTATCATTATTCTTATGTTATAAATAAAAGAGAAGATTAAACCAAAAAATATCCCATTTGAAAATTTCATATAATCTATCATTGAATGTTGAGATCATTTGATTATATGCCTTGAAAGAAAGAAATCTATTTTAGCCAACATTCTGTTAATTCACCGTAAAAGTAAGAAACAGAATTTTGATCTTTTTCTGTTAAGAGGGCAATCTGTTGTCATTTTATTATGCCTAAAAAGAAAGAAAAAAAAAAACTGTTTTAGCCAACATTGGCTGCTCGGATTGGAGAGCTCACCGGGGTGTTCACTGTAAATTAAGAAGCGGAATTTGTATTTTTAAGGTGATCGATGCCTAAAAACAAGGACTTTTGTAGCTTTGTTTTAAGGGAGCAAAGCATGTAACTCCGCCTCCCTATGGCTATGTGATAAGTCTACTTAAAGAGGATGGTTTTTCGCGAAATCTGACAGGAGACTTGCAGGTGGGCTCATGGCTACGGACTTCAAATCCCTTCCCATAATTGGTAAGTGTCAGAACTCCATACTGCTCTGCTCCCCTTCCGCATAATCTGACAGGGATACTCCTGTATCCGATACTATTCAGTTATTCAATTTGAATTCGGTCGATCTGTGCTTTTGTGGTCAGAAGTTTGCATTGAACGGCACGCTTTTGATTTATCATTGAAATTGAATTATCTCTCATTGAAAATGAGTTCTCTTTCCTTAAGATACGAATCTGAAATTGTGTTATGGCTTCCGGGAATCGGATAAGAAACTTAGGTAGAATTTAATATCACTGTCTCGGTGGCCCCAGCACGAGGGTACATCAGATGCCTGAGAGCGACTGGATATACCTCAACAGGTCCAAGCGAGGGTTGCATATTCGAATTAGCAATTTTTCATGGTTACATCGAACTTCCTAGGCTAATACACAGACTTCGCGTTTGTATTTGTCTAAAAGGATGATGGAAACAGGCAAATGATGCGTTTGACCTTCTTTCTCAAAATGTCGTCTCCACATGGTATATAGGCGTGATCTTTTGAAAGAATTTCGCATTTGATCCGCTTGGTTGACTTAGCGATCTCTGATTTTACTCAATTACACTCCAATTCTAGCTTCCTTAACCAAAATGAACTAATCATGATTTTACCGGTACATTACGCCTGAATCTACACCAGAAAGGAGCATCAACTTCCTGTGTTGAGCTGACTTCTTCTTATTTTTCTTCTTCTTCTTCCTTCTTTCCTTCCTTTTTTTTTTGTTTTTTGTTTTTTTTTTTGTTTTTGGGTACGAGTATTGACCCAACTTCATGACAATTGTCCAAAAAAACCTTTTTCCTAACAGTGTGAGGTCAGTAGCTTAAGGGTTTTCAGATGCAATTTCCGACTTTCATACTTGTGATTTGTTGAAAGCCAAATTTTAAAATTTCGACCACTTCCTGCAAAGCAATCTCTTCTCAGTTGCTTGTAGCTGGATTCTAACTCAAGATGATTATTGAAAAAGAAGACGGATGGGTCATTTAAAAAATTGGAGTAGGTGGACTGTATGGACCGGGTTATTTTTTTTAAGGCAATTCTGTTAAATGGCAGATATATGCCCTTCCTAGAGTTTAAAATTTTGAAACTAGAGTCCTGTCATTCTTCAAAAAAGAAAAAGAAAAAGAAAAAGTAGGTTTCTGTTATCAATTGAGTGACAATATATATGATAACTGACTACTTTGTTGCTTTTAGTAGTATCGTGCATTTTAATCAACTTGCAGTTAAGATGAATAATGGTGTAAGATTTTTTCAAGTATTGATACCTGGTAACATCATATATCCACCAATATAGGTTGACCTTACAACTCTTAGTTTAAATTAGCTTTAGAACTGCAATTTTTTTTCTATACTTGAATCAAGATAGTTGCATATAGTTGTGGATACACTGAGGGGTGGGTCAAAATGTAGCTTTATGAGAAAAATTATGAATATCTTGAAAGCTTGACAAAGGAGAGCGAGGAATTTAAATTTTCTCTTTACTCAATATTTAGTTTTTTTTTTTTATGAAAGTACGTAAATTGATAAAAGAGAGAATTACAAACTAGCTAAGGGCCTGGCTCCACAACAAAGTGTTGGAGAGACACACCCGCTTTAGCTTAGGAGTCTGCTGAGTGGTTAGCAGAGTGTGGAATGTTTTTCCACAAACAATTTAGACCAGAAAGTAAATTACAGATTTCCTTGAACATATCCTAATGCCGCCAGGGGAGATGACCATGATTTGTGCACCAATTGATTATAACTGCTGAGTCACCTTCAATATAGAGGGTGCCAGAGAGATGGGTAGAGAAGACCTTGAGCCCGTGCAGAAGTCCAGCAAGTTTTGCGGTAGTAGAGTCTGACCTGCCAAGGGGGCCAGCATATGAGAAGAGAAGTTCACTATTTTCATTATGAAGAACACCACCGAAACCTACAGGACCAAGGCAACCTAGAGCACTTCCATCAAAGTTGAGCTTGATACACCCAGGGGGGGGGGGGGGGGGGGGGGGGGGTGTGGAGGGGGTGGAAGTTCAAGAGGCCATAGTAGGGGGACGAGCTGGATGAGACATCTTGGCAATAGTTAGCCAATTTTACCTGAAGTTTGCCGCACTGAATTTTTTAAATTCTTTTTTATTTAAAAGCTAAACAGAGACTTGGCTTGCTATTTGGTTAGATAGGACCTCAATAGAGCAGGACTTGAATTTGAATTTCCTTTTGTTGCGTTCTTTCCAGAGAGCCCAGATAATATGCCCTATGCAACAAGATATAACCATTCTCCCTAGCTTTGGTACTTGTGAGTTGACCAGCGAGAGGATAATGTTAGGCAGATTTCTTGAAGCACAGAATTGGAGGCCAATTTTGTTTAGAAGGGCTGTCCAAACTTGGTAGGCAAATTGGCATGAAAGGAGGACGTGGGATGCTGTTTCTGGGGTATTTATGTAGAATGGGCAGTGATGGTCTAAGATTGAGGTGCCTCTATGAATTAGAGCATTCGAGGTTAATATTTTGTTTCTGCAGGCAGACCAAATGAAGAATTTGGTTCTTGGAGGGGCTAGCAGATCCCAAGCATGAGCCGCTGGGTGTTTTGGATGATCTGGGAGATTGTTTAGGAAAGCATAAGTCGAAGATGAGGAGAAAGACCCTTTTGGACAAGGAGTCCAAATTAGAGTATCATCAGATGTGTCCATTTGCCTTCGAGGAAGAGTGAGGAGAAGTTGTGATGCTAGGAGAGCTTCTTCATCAGTGAGATGCCTTCTAAGGTTAAGATTCCAATCTTCATTTTCTGATAGACTATCCGATATACTAATCTCTTGGTTACCAGCGAGGCCAAAGATTACTGAGAAGCTATTTTTTAGAGGTGTTTGTCCAATCCACCAGTTATTCCATTACTCAATATTTAGTTACTAACCATAAATTTCTTCTTCCCTTGTATGTCAATGTACATCAAGAGGAAGAACTTGTTCAAAGGGAGCAAGAATTTTAAATTCTTATTTTCTCCAACAGTTAATTACTGTTTTTTTTTTTTTTTTTTTTTTTTTTGAGAAAGTGATGATTTTATTAAAACCAAGATAACTTTCTGTTTTCACTTTAACGATTGCAACATGAAGAGAAAGAACTGTTCACTTGTTTGCTATTTCTACATTGTGTTATTATTTATCAACTTCAACTCTATATGACAAATTACTTTTAATGAACGAACTGTTAACATTTGAAAGAAGTTATAATACATGTGTTTGAGAATTTACCCATTTGTTTTTTTTTTTTTTAATTTTTTTTTTCAGATGTTCGGCCTCTCTTAGATAGGTGCAATGATCCAACAATGGTTGAAGATAAGGGTGTGATTGAAGTGGTGAAAATGTTAGATCGGGCTTGTAGAGAGACTGGGTTTTTCTATGTGGTAGTTCCTAACTCATGTGTCTCATATCTATATTTGGGTATGATTTGCTTTTGTTGTGCTCGATTCTTATCAATCATTTATGATAGTCAATGATGCAATACTTTTGTCCTTAATCTGCAACGAGTTATGAATTACTATTGGTTGCAGCATGTAATTTCATTTTCTTAGCGTTTTGAGTGATCAAGCATTGCTTTTTTCTCTCTGTTTCCTTTCAAGAGACATTGTCTTCTCTTGATGTTTCCTTATTTTGTTTCTTCCCGTAATTTGTAGGATGTTACAGTTGGCTTGAGGCACATGAGGTAGTCTTTGATTCTACAGTGCCTCTTATTTCACAAGTTGGCTGATCAGCCAGTTGGCTTTTATTCCTTCCTTTGTGGCCTGCATCCTCTTCTAGTCAATTTTTGTATTTTTAAAGGAATTTTTCTGCATATAGTTCTTGTATGTCTTTAGATAAAACTACTGGATATATTTCTGTCTGTCTGTCTGTCTCTCTCTCTTGTTCAGATATGTCATCTTGCAACTTGCTAATAATAAAATTTAACTGAAAAAAATGAATTTTGTTTCAGTTTTTGGAATGATTTAGCATAGATTGTGGATGCTTATGACTTCCAAGAGCTCGGTCTCTTTTACTCCCTGCCCCCATCTTGTGTTATTTTGTAGGGATTTTTCTTGAAGTGATTATGATGCTATTGTTTTTCAAGTATATGCGATTTAATAGAATTTTTTCTTCAAGTGAGGAAAAAAAGTGTGCACAAGGAGGGCAATCTCTGTAAGCTGTCTTAGCTTGCCTGAGGCATGCGCAACATACCTCTGAATTGTGCATGCCTTGATCACTGCCTAACTGGAAACACTTTGTGGGGTGGCAAATGGGTGTATGAAGTGGAAATACCATTGCCTTCAGAAACATATTGGTATGTTTAGGATGTCAGATATAATTTTTTTCAAAATGCATAGGAAAGAAAAGCAGAAATCCAATAGAAATGCATCTTGGAACTCTCTAAAGGGCTTGTGAAGCTCTCTTTTAAGCATTAGTTATTAACATCTTATGAAACATAACAAATGCCTGGGAGGCCCTGCAAGAAGGATATAGTATCTTTTATTGAACCATTAAAAGTATGTTTTGGGAGGTGATCAAGTAACTTACGATCTCTCATCTATGGTGAGATGCATGTTGAATGTACTTGAAAAACCTCCATTAAACATCTGATAATATTAAATCATGTAAGTTCCATAAACATTATAATGTCCCTTTGAGAAAGTTTTTTCTTTAAACTTCTACATGTCTTTTTCTATTTCAAAAAAAAAAAACTTCTACGTGTCTTTTATTTGCTTTTGGTTTGTCATTTTTCTCAGTAGTTATTTCTTATTCATGTTTTGAGTGTTTTCTTTTCCTTTCTGCCTTTATACTTCTATTTTCTTTATAGTAAGATATGGTTGGTACCCTAGTGGATGATTTGTCTTAGCTTCCAGGTGTTAACTCTCTAACTCTCTCTCTCTCTCTCTCTCTTACAAGTTGCTTATATTTTCTCTCAAAATGCTTATCAAATCTATGATGAAACTGGCGAGAAGGCAAGTAGCAATTCACTATGAATTTTGCTACTATAGTGCTCAGGAGAAGTTTTAATGGCTGCCTGTCCTTTGACTTTTGCTGGTGCAGTGAGTTTGTAAAGAGAGCTTCTTGTGTTACAGATTCATGTATAGTACAATAGTTGCAATTTAATGGTGATAAATAGAATCAGTATAAAAGGATCCTGCAATCAAAGGGTTAATTGGAAATTAACCCTTAAAATTTGGTTTATACTCTGACATTGGCCTTTGGCTAATCCTTTTGCTTATAACCAGAAGGGCCATGGTATTCCAGAATCCCTCATTAATGAAGTTAGAGATGTGACACATAAATTTTTTCACCTCCCATCTGAGGAAAAAGTAAGGATCAAGTTGTCTGCAGAGACAGGTTATAGGTTCGTTTCTGGAATTATTTTTCAATATTAGTACTTTCTGAATCGTCGAAGGGCTTCTGCAATTTCTGAAGATGTCTTTCTTATGTCAACTAATAATTGGATGTAGAGGATATCAGCGAATTGGAGAAAATATAACCAAGGGGAAACCTGATATGCATGAAGCTATAGATGTAAGCGATTACTCTCTCCTTCTATTATGAGCCATTTTCTTAATTATGCATGCGGCTTATTTTCAAATGAGAATACTTTTGAAGTCTTTTATGGTTCTAGTGCTACAGAGAAATGGAACCTGGTGCTTATGGAGATCCTGGCAAACCTTTAGAGGGATCGAATTTATGGTACAAATATATGCTAGCTTGACTTTGTCCTTTCTTTGAATAGAGGTACTTTGTTAGCTGTTTCTATGACTATTGGCTCATCCATCTCGGTCAAGGATCTGGTTAGATGATAGACCCCAAATTAGTGTTACTTACTCTAGATCGGTAAACAACTGTTGAAGGATAATTAAAGGAATTAACAGTGATTAATGTGGACAGGGGCTGTTTTGGAATTTTACAATTTTAAGTGGTTACGGGAGGGAATATAGAGGGACAGCTGAGGGAGAGAGGGGGATTCGTCATTTTTGTCGTTCAAGCCTTGCTCGGGAGAGTGCTGGTCTCTCGAATACCGGTGGTTATGCTTGCTGATTTTATTTGAGTTCAATCGTGATTTTGACTTCGGATTTTCCGTTTTTATTTCTATTGCATTCGCACGCATTGGATTACTGTTATCAGAGGTATTTCAGCGATATCGGAAGACATCGTCTGCTCGAGGTTGGGTATTTCTCTCGATTTCGGCAGTGAAGGTTCGTCGTCACTTCCCCTTTGGCCTGAAGAATTTTATTACGGTTATTGGGTTACATCATCTAGAGACCAGCACTCTCCCTGAGCAAGGCTCGAATGACAAAAATGACGAATCCCCTTCTCTCCCTCTGCTGTCCCTCTATATTCCCTCCCATAACCACTTAAAATTATAAAATTCCAAAAATGCCCCTGTCCACATTAATCACTGTTAATTCCTCTAATTATCCTTCAGCTGTTGTTTACTCCTTCTAGAGTAAGTAACACTAATTTGGGGTCTATCATTAGATTGTCTATACTTTTTGAAAATTTGGTGGATGTGATGGTCTTTATCATATTACAAGTCAGCATTTTACTCTTGAATTTGAGACAGTGTTAAAAATTTTGAATCACGGTTGTGGTTTTTTGTTGAAGAAGGTATGGAATGTGATAGGTGCCATTCTCTCTGCTGATACATCTGCTAATGATTGAATTATCCTGGGTTGGGTTTGAGAGGTTGAAGGCGACATGTTAGAGAAAAACAAAAAAAAGACCAAAGGAGATTGATGCCTCCTACTCGTTGCTCTTTTTTTTTTTTTTATAGATTGATTACATACTTCGATTAGGAAACAATCTAACTAGGATACTTATCTTCTAACTATGATTATGTTAAAAAAATCTTCTTACTAGGAAACTGACCCTCTTACTCAAGTAGGAAAGTAAACTCCTTGTCTAACTTGGACCCTTGAGAAGAGACGAACTCTAACTTCAGCGCCTTAATTACAATTAAAAGACCCTTTTACCTCCCTAACTCTAGAATTTCTCTCCAAATCTCCCTTACATAAAAAACGATAATTACACTTAGCTTCTAAATACGGGAAAAAACATAAATAACCTGTTCATCAAAGTGGTGCCTATGATAAAGAATGTGTTGTTTCTGTTGCAAATGAATTATGAAAGATCACTACTGGTGTTGCTTTAGTTAGTCTTATAAACTTATCTTTGCAGGCCTACACACCCTCCAAACTTCAAGGAATTGATGGAAGAGTATACCAGGCTTCTTTTAGGCATGTTTATTCTCTTTCCTTTTTCTCGGTGCATTTTTATATTATTGTAATAGAATACGCACATGGTACATGTTTGTGGGCCGGTTTCCTTGCTTTTTTCATTGGCTATTTCCTAAATTTTCTGACAAGACAAAACTATGCACAAACGTCAGTTTGGAATTGTTTACTGACATAGATGATCTACAGAGCTTTCTAGAGCTATCATGAGGGGAATGGCTTTAGCATTGGGTGGTTCAGCAGAATCATTTGAAGGCAAAAGGGCTGGGGATTCATTCTGGGTTCTCCGTTTGATTGGTTATCCAGGTTTTACTCATGCTAAGAGCATGGAAATGCAAGACAATGACATTGGATGGTATGTAACACAAAGCTCTTTCTTTTTCTGGCTTAGGATATGTTTGAGTTTAGGATGTAACTTCATATTCAGTCTTTATTTATTTGTGTTTATTTATTATTTCTCTGTCTTCTTTGAATTGTGGCAAAACAAATCCAGTGGAGCTCACACAGACTATGGTAAGTTGCTTAACTTTTTAGTGCACTACTGATGCATATACTGCCTTTAAATTGAACAAATGCAATCAAACAATGGAGCTAACAAATATGATAGCAGAACAGAATTGGATTCAGGCAGCTGACTCCAGCATAATTGGGAAGGCTTAGATGTAGATGATGATATAAAATTACTCTTATTTTCATATTTTCTTTTTGCTCTTTTCCAATGGAATATCGTAAGTCATGGTACATGATAAAATTACAGTTTGCTGACTGGGTCCTGGTGCCAATATCAAGGCCCTGAAAATCTGAGTCTTATCTTTAATATGATTCAAATTGGACCACTCAAATAGGGTGGCTTGAACCCTATAATACACATAAAAATGTCTAAAAAAACTAAAAATGAGGATATATGACCTAATTAATGATATAATATCTATACTATTTTTTAACCCGATGGTCAACTCAACTCTTTGTCAATGGATCGAAACTTCAGATTGAAATGCATGTTGTTTCTCTCTTGGCAAAACATCTAGGGATGTGGCCAAGGTAAGCAGAGACCAGTAAACGTCCTAGCTTGGGCAGAGGAGGATGCAAGAAGGATTGGCAGGCTCCGGATAATTTGTCTGTAGCATGAATCTCAGTTTAAATCTTGTAACACAAGGAAACTGGACTAAACTGCTCATACTGACTGAATTGAGGGTTTCATGTTCGTGTATCATTACTTCTAGTGTCCCAATCAGATATGATTCTTCCAGTGCATGAATCAGCAAACAATGCTCAAAATTATGTAACCAGACCTTGTCTTGTCGTTGCAGCATAGCAAACTACTTTTTTTGTTTTTAACTGCTGGAAACTGCTCTCAAGCTTAAAAATAAATTCTTATTATGTTGCTTATTGTTTACAGACACCAAGTCTGGTACTCTTCTGACATGCGTGCATTTTTATTATTATCTTGATTGATAGGTCTTCTGACACTGGTAAACCAAGATCCTGATATTTCTGCATTGCAGGTGCCTTTTAATTTTTAATTTCTGTTGCATTTGCTTAGATGATTATATTTTTTTTAAATGATGCTGATTTTTATTAAGACAAAAGCTCAAAAGAGCAATTTACAAAGGAGGGAAGCCTTCCCAAACAATGAGAGATTGCTGAGAAGTTCCGAATTTTGCCAATTTATTAGCCAAAGAGTTGGCTGATCTAGGAATGAAATTCCAATTATAATGAATAAAAGATACAATGTCAGCAATACTATCAGTGATTGACCAGTGGTGCTAAGGGGGGGAGCTGTCTTTGGAACACCAACTAATAATTATTTAACACTGGTAAACCAAGATCTTGATATTTCTGCTCTGACAGGTGTCTTTTTCTCTTTTTATTTTGGTAAAACTGGCCCTGTTGAGAAATGAAGTATTAATATTGAACTTTCTTCTTATTTTCTCTAAACATTGAGAAGCACTGTCATTTTGTCCTAGTGGCATATTTGTCCTGTGTTATTTTCTTTACGCTAATGTCTACAAATAGGCTGTTCTGTTGGATCATTGTTTGGTGACTCTTTATCTGTGAAATGAAATGATGTTATTCTTATTAGTTATATTAGTCTACTTGTCCATTTAATATCTCTGACTGGTATGACATAGGGGACTAATGATAGAACGCCATTACCCACACATTGAAGAATTATAAATCAACGATAATATAATGGATTGGTCTCTGTATAACTTTCACTTGTTTTACAGCACATCTTGCTCCTCGGATTTCTATAGGTCTTCAAGGAGTAATTAAACCCTCGTGGACAGACTAGCCAAAACCACATAAGCATGGTAGAAAAGAAATAGTGACTGTGATAGACTTTCTGCTTCTCGGTCTTGATTTTTGCCAAAAGCTGCTAATAGGTTGGAAATAGAATAGAGAAAAGGAAGAAATAGAGAGAATAGATCGAGAGAAAAGGATTTTATCCTCTAATACAATGTAAAAGTAGCTCAAGAGGAAAAAAGGGTCCAGAGAGAAATGAAGAAAAGAGAGGAGTTTGAGAGAAGTTACTTAGGGCCCCTATATTTATTGATTTATCTTTTTTTTGAAAAAAAATATTGATTTATCTCGAAAAAGTTATCTTTTATTACTTAAGTAATAAAATTTGATAGGTCCCCTATCCCACTGCTTTACATTTTCAAATGTTTATGAAGATGTTGGGTTCCTAAGGCATAAACCTAGAGGGGGGGGGGGGTGGGGGGGGATGAATAGGTTTATGCATAAAAATTTATAATTTATAAATTTTTGCTCAATATAAGTCTTTAAGGATTTATCATAAGCAAGCACACTAATATTCCACTAAAACAAAACACTAGAGGTTTTTATAGTGGTTCATAACCTAAACTCAAGTTGCTAATTCATTCCTTAGGTGTCTTGACACCTTGGAGTTCAATCTACTATGTAAAAAACCCACCAACCATGGAGTTCAATCCACTCCCTAGTGTGCTTTGGAGAGTCCCCTTTAGTTATGGCCAACCTTCTCCCTTGAAATGAGATGAAAATCACATTAAAAACGAAATTTTAAGGTTAAAATGGACTTTTTGTCTTCTAGTAAAATCCGCCAAATTCTTGGTTAAAAATCATTAATAAATATTTAGAATTCTTGGTTTGAGCTGCTAATTAAAATGATAGGTCACAAAGTTCGGTAACATATCTTAGCCGGATTGAGTCTTGAAATCTACTTTTGTTGTAATTCTCAGCAGCAGCATCCAAATACTAGATTGGCATCCAAATGCCGGGACTTGCAGCTTCTGTTTCCAGCATTTTGAATGCTGATTTTTTTCTTAAGGCATATAACTCTTATTCGATTTGGAGACTTAATGCTTAATTGCTTAAGCCCTTTTCTGCACTTCTAATTTGCTTGGTTTTCTACTGAACTTCAAGTGCTTTTTCTTTCATACATATGTGAGTGTTGTCGAGGCTAGAGATGCTTTATAGACCTGTTCAAAACTAATTCAAAACATATGGTCAGTTCCAAATGTTTGTCATTTTGAAAACTTGGCACCAAGAGGATCTTGAGGATCTTCAGATTAAAAAAAAAAAGACTAAAATCCTTTCAAAAGAAGATAGATACGTCAACAATAGGTATCAAAAACTCAATTCATAAGGGTATGACTGTTTTGACATCTTCAGCTTTACATTTTTTATTTTATTTTTGTAATAATAGCTAAGTCTCTTGGTGTGTCCTAATGTTGGAAAATAATATGTTACTGCTTGTTTTAATTCCTTGCCATGCTCTGTGTCTCACATAAATGTGGGGACACAAATTCTTGGAGATTTTTGTAATTTCTTTTTTGTTTTAAAAACAATTTTGCTGATTTATCTTGCTTCTTTCCCAAATTTATCATCTTGCTTCTGGAAAGTTATGTTCATTCTTTGTTTGTGGCAGGTGAGAAATAGATCGGGTGAGTGGATATGTGCAGTGCCCATACCTGGAACATTTGTCTGCAACATCGGAGACATGCTTAAGGTTTTCAATTACGTTACACTCCAATGTTTAATTCTAACCCGTTATCCGTTGTCTGGGTTCACATAAGTGTACTGGGAATTGCAGATTTGGACAAATGGTTTATACGAGCCAACTTTGCATCGTGTGGTCAATAAATCTTCAAAATATAGAGTCTCTATACCTTTCTTCTATGAGGTAAGTCTTAAAGTGGTGTTCCATTTACCAGCTGGGAGTTCTATCCTGATTTGTGTTATTTCTGAAGCCAAATTTTGATGCTGTCGTGGAGCCATTGGATTTCTGCAAGCAAAAGACTGGTGGGATTGCCAAGTTCGAAACAATTGTTTACGGTGATCATCTAGCACGCAAAGTCACGACTAACTTTGTTATTTAGAAGACAATTGTAATTGCTGGCTTTCAGTCCCTCGCCAAAAACGAGCCAGAGTTGATTGAAGTTTTAGTTGTGTGAAATATGAAGTAGCCCTTCCAAACATTCTGTTGTGACCAATGAAAGTTAGTCTCCAGTTATTTTAAATATAACAGAAGAGGGAACGAGGAGCATGTCAAACGTCTTTGTTAATTTGATTATTGTGGGGGCAGGGGGACTATTTATGTCATTACGAATGGTGTAACTGTAGGTTGAGGTACTCTTGACATTGAGAGAAAAATAAATTCTAAGAATGTAAGAATTGTGTCCTTAGTAAAAGGCCCTATTGATTAGTGATATATAAATCACTGTCACATCGTTTCTTATGCGCTATGTATTTTTTGGTAACATGTGTGATGATATAGTTTCAGGGATTTGATCCTTAAATAATAAAACAGTCAGTGTTGGGTTGGGGATTGAATATCCCAAACAAATGGTTATTCTCACTTTAGTTTCTATAAGGTTGGCCAAAACTTCAATTTGCACCAACCTCCATTGACCTCTTTTTTGATTCAATATTCCTACTTTACTCTTGAGTTCTAGCTCTTTTCCTTCATTTTCCACTTTAACCAAACAGGGCTTCATAAAAAAACTGGGGGTGCACTAGAACACAATTTGTTATTGTTGTGCTTGTTAACGCCTGCACCCATGAAAATCAGCCCTTAGAAACATGAACTGCATAGCGTACATGGCATCTTCATTAGCACAGGGGGCAGTGGTAGATAATCTGAAACTCTTGTTTTAATTTATTATTCAAGTACAGGCTTCCCCTTCTATGTTTCAGAGTCTGGGCATAAGAGATTCATGGGATAAGAGAAGCTCCGGTGGCGTCATTTGGAACCAGCTCTTTGCACCTTTTCATGATAAAAGGCAAGACATGGCATTGGTCTGCGTAGGAGGTGATAATGAATCGCCAGCACCAGTTCCCCAGACGTACGAGCTTGTTGCAGCACACCGGATCTTCGATATTCCTCTGGTTCTCGAAGGCGTAGAAAAGTGCGTCGGAGCAGTTGCCCAGTTTCTCCAAGCAAGCAATTTCAAAGTTTAGCTCCTTCTCAGCTTCAGCGTCTCCCGGTCCTGGCACCAGACCGATCCACGGTGCCGGGGCAGGGGTTGCGACCGGGGGTGACGGAAGGGCTGTGCATGCCAGAAGAAAGGAAGCCAGTAGCAGGACAACGTAGAAAAGCTTGGCCATTGAATGAATGAATGAATCACTTGGTTTTGACAGCAAGAGGTGGTGATTATATATGTTACCGGGCAGGGAGTGGAGGAGTAACGTTCCGGACGTTGCATGGGCTGGAATTCAGAATTAAAATGGGAAAAAAAGAAGAAAAGGAACGGGTTCAGACTTGAAGAGAATAATAAAACGAACGGTAGAGGACTGTTACAAGCCAAGTCGGAAACTGTAATCGGGATTTACCTAGCGATTTAAATGGGGAGCGAAGAGGCCTGCTGTTGGCTTGGCCTCGAAGCTAGCTCGAAACAATAAAACCAATCCGGTCGGGTCTTCCGTATGGAAAATGTGTAGGCCGAGGACCTGGTTTCACGAGTAACCAATAAGAATAATATTCATAATTTACTTATTAATTAATAATATTTAATTAAATGACAAAATTTTAATATATTAGTTTAATAATAACTATTCAATTTATTAAATAATTTATTAATTTAATTAATTATATCAAATCACAAATTCCTGTTACTCGAGATTGCAAAATAAGAGAGGAAGTACTGTTTTCTGGAAGAGCAGTTCGAACTCGGAGGGCCATGGCAGCGGAAGCAACTATTCGGTCTCTCAGGAAAATCAAAGGATGGAAGACTTTATCCTCTCTCAGTTCGCTAACGTCTTCGTTTGCGCACGGGCTTCCACCTTCTCGTACGCTTCTCTATCCTCCTTATACTGCTTTCATTGCAAAAGTTTCTTAACTGCTTCAGAAATCATCTTAATTGCCTTAGTAGTTTCAGTGTGTACTATGTTTAATAGATTTATCCGTTTGCTATTTTTTTTTAAGTGAAATATCTATCGCAAAGATATTTTTTAGTGTGGCAATATTTCTTAAAAGCAACTACCATCCAAAGTGTACTCTATATTCTTTCTTTGTTTAGGTCGAGCATGAATTGCTACAATTGCTGGTTCTGTATTATTCGTTCAAAGTGATAATGGTGAACAATTGGAGACCGTTGGCGTTCCACTTTTCAATTTTGAAGTGTTTTATTGAAATTTTACCCTGAGACTTTTGGAATACTTTTTGTGTCTTCATGCTACGGGTGCTTTTACTTCCGTGTTTGGATAAATCATGGCAATCATATCTACTTTTTTAAAATTATTCTGTTCGATAGATGTTATTTGTCCTTGTGACAGCTCGCCCAATAGCTGAGTCAACTGTTTATAAAAAAAATTAAAACCCAGAATATTGTTTGAGGAGGCATACTCTGTGAACAGAAAGAGGGGGTGAGAAATTGTGTTGAACTGGTCAATTTTTATATCAATTGGGAGCTTGATTATAGGCTGATGAAAAGAGAATACAGATCCATAACCAAGGATCCTAAGTTTTTTTTTTTTTTTTTTTTATATTGGTAATCAAGCTGATCAATTTCTTAATTTGTATTGATTTGGTTATTACATTTACATCACATCAATTATGTACTACTCAGAAGATTTTTCCTTGAGTTTTGACAATTAATGCTAATCAATCACTTCATGAATTTTCTGATAAGAGAGTGCAAGAGAGGAGAGAAAACGTGGATTTGAGAAAAGGGTAAGAGAGGACACGTTAGGTTTGCTCTCTCTCACGAAGACTTTCGCTTAGAATCCAACTCAAACTAAACTACCAAAGTCCCAATTACACCCATATTAAACTTGCTAAAAAAGGACATAAAGAGACATAAATACCACTAATATATAGGAAAATAAAGTGTAGATGTTCTCTTCATCAATGCTTCTTTAATTTGTCTTCTAGTTTCCTTTTTCAAACAATTTCTGCTTGTGAGACCTCTTCTTCCGTGAGACTATGTTTAGACTCCATAACATTGTTTCTTCACACACTTGATTGACGAGACATTGGTTTTCTATTTTCAAAATTAAACTAATTACACATATTGATAAATTATTTTTTGATCTTTTTTTACCATTGAAGTAGGAGTGGACATGCATGGGTCATACATGTCTTTTTGTTTCCCTTAACAAAGATCATTATGATCAATATTAAAGAACCAAGAAGATCTTTGTTTGCATATCATTGTTGTTGCTGCAGTTTTTAATGCTGCCTCCAAATCTTTTCTAAATAGCATGTGATTATTTATGTAGATATTGTGGAACCTGATATGTAGGACATGTTGCAAAATGCTGACATTATAATGTTAAGCATATTATTTGTTGCAGGGCCATTGTTCATTTATTCGGCAGAAGAGCTGATGTTAAAATCAGAAAAGAAGTCATGTAAACTTTTTACCATGTTACCTGCTCTGTTGATAGGTGCAGTTGGACTGGGCTCATTGCAGATTTCTTATGCAGATTCTCGTGAGGTTTGAGTAGTCATTCTTCTCATGTGGAAGTGAATTAGTTAAATCAATGCTGAAAAAGAAGTCTTTTGCCATCAAGTTGGTTGGGGCAGAGACGGGGTTGAAAAGTCAACTCCATCGTGGGTCAGGGCAGCAATTGGATGATGGGTCAGCTTAGTGCGATTATGGTTACTGAAAATCTGACCCTGACCCATCCCATTCCCATCACTAATTTTACATGGCTAAACTTAAACGGGTTTTATTTCTTGAAGATGGGTGGTCACCACTTCCATGTTCAAATAAGACATGTTATAACTAATAGGGTTTCTTCTTTTGCTCCCATCACGGCATAATCGTTCATCTTACTCAAGTGCATTGTTGCTTGATATGCCTTTATTTCCTAAATAAAAGCTAATTCACAGAATCAACCAAAAGAATAGAGAAACAGAAGAAGAGTTTGACAGAAAGACCTCTTTCCTCTTATCTATTTCATGGCAGATAGAGTTAAATTTCTTAGCAATTTTTGTTTTACTCCTTATGTATCCGTCTTCCAAAGTTATTATCTGGCTGGTATAGGGGTTTATGGTTTGAGAGAGAGACGAGGGAGGGAAGAATCTGATATCTAGAGAACATGCAGCCTAGATTCTAAACTATTGAGGCCAGCACTATGGAAAATAAAAAATTACATAAAAGTATTACTTGGAGGGATGTTGTTCATGTTGTGATGTTTTCTGCAGGCCGATTCTAATAGATGGGCAGCATTGGGGTCACCATCTAATTATAGTGGCATGGAGAAAATTGTTTCTCAAGAACGACAAAGATTAGAGGAACTTCTCAGAAGAAAGGGGATGGCACATGGTTCATTTCCTTCTTATATTGTTGCTGTGAAGGGCCACCAGGTTAGATATTACTTTTGCTTTCTGGAGTTCTTGTAGTTATTCAAGGGTGACACAACATGGTGATTTTCCTTTTGTACAGTGTCTACGCTAGTGCAGCTGGCCACTAATAGAAAAGTTGCTGTTATTATTTTTTAAAAGTCTGCATATTGTTTCTCAATAGTTATGCCCCTCGATGATAGAGGGATATACAGATCAGTGGAATGTGTGGATTGCTTGTGAGTGGACTGGATAAAAGTATCCAAAATTTTATCTTTGTTTAAACATTTTTCAGAAAAGGCAATTTCGGAGTTAGTATATTTAATTTTCATTGGTCCAATCTGTTCAATATGTCATCTTCAGTTTTGTTATGTGGGAGAAGAAGAAATTAGGATGGAATCAATTTTTTGAGACATGCTATGTGGTATACAATCTCTTCACTAAATTCAGTATGTCAATTTTGATTATGTCACTCACGTGCTGATATCTATTCGGAATATTTTAGATTTCCATAAAATTCCAAATCCCCCAGACATGTCAGATATCACGCCTGATTGTGGATTTAGTTTCACACCTTGGACTGAGGAAGGCTGAAGAGCAAGGTGGTGGTGCACAAATGATGTTGCATTCTTGGGACAGGTTCAAAGACATTACTTTGCTATTATTATTATTATTATTATTATTATTATTATTATTATTTATTTATTTTTGTAAAATTTGTGTTTGTGTGCACTGTCTGGTTAGCATTAAATTGTAGTACACACACATAAATTTGTTTTGAAGAAAGTCAGAATTTTATTGAAGAGAGAGGAAGAATGAATACAATTTACAAATAGGCCAATGACTAAAAGTCATTAAGAAGAAGGCGGCAAACGTGAATGCCATTACACACGCACACACACATTTTGAAGAAAGTGGTAATTTTATTGAAAGATAAAGGAAGAATGATACAAGTTACAAATAGGTCAATGGCTGAAAGGCCATTAAGAAGAAGGCTGCAAACATGAATGCCATTACAAAGAAAACATAGGCATTTCCAAGATGAGATAATGGACTAGTGTAATGGTATATCTTTTGAATGGATGCAAATTGTGTGGAGTGCAAATGGGCTGGATGTTTCTCCTTCTCATCCAATTGGAAGTCTTTCATACCCTCTAGACTCTGGTTGACTCTCGTGTTTCTCTCATTTGGAAATACATTGCTTTGTATTTTGTATGTTTTTTTGAGGTTTCATTCTTTTTTGTTGGGTCGGAGTTTGCGAGGTGCTTTTGTAATTTGTACATCTTTTCCTTCCCTCTTGAAATGAATCTCTCATTATTCTAAATAAAGAAAATAAAAATCAAGGGGTCTATTGCTATGGGGTGCAAGAATCAGACAACTATCTTCATTGTGAGCAATCTTGTTTCTCATGAGTGCATGCAGCATATAGAAGTTGATTGCCATTTACTCAGAGATGCTATTATGTGTAGAAAGATTAGTATTTCGAATGTTCGATTTGTAGAATAGGTTAGAGATTCATTTACTAAAGCATTGGAGAAATGTGAGTTTGGGATTTGTTGGGCTTTGGGTTGAGTTCACTTCCATCTTAAAATGACTAATTACTTAGGAGGGTTATTGCCAACTCATTAACTTTTCTTCTTATTTTTCAATGTGGGATTTTTCCCCCACCCACCACTCCCCCTACGTCCAGGCTTACACATAACAGGACCGAGACATGAGCACGGACCCTATAAAGTGGCACATAGACTCCTACTTCATGGAGTCCACAACACACACTCCTATCACATGGAGCTACATCACTCATACTCCTATCTCATGGAGCCCACAACACACAAATAACCTGGGGAGCGCAAATTGGGTGTCAGCCCACACATACAAACTGCTCTGATATTGCTATCGGGTTGAGTCTGGTTCCATCCTAAAATGACTAGCCACTTACGAAGTCTAGTATGCAACCTTATAACCCATCAATTTTTGTTCTCATTTTTCAATGTGGGGCCTTTTCTTGCTCAGCAGGATTCTTTGCAAAAATCTAGGCATGTTAGATATTTATAGCCTAACTTGAGGGTGAGTATTGAATATTATGTAGCCCAAGGGGCATTTAGGTCATTTTACTTTTGGGTAATTGAGTCTTTTAGTGTCCCTCTGATTAAGGTTCAGATTTCTTGCCAGAGGTTCGCTAGCCCTCTGATTTTGGAAGGTAATTCTTCTACTATTATTTTCTGGAGTGCTGGTTCATATTCGTCCTCTTACCGCCTTAGACATTATTTTGAAGAAATTAATCTGTTGTGTGCTGGGTTCATGTTGTAAGATCAGCAAATCATATGGCTAATGATTTAGCAAAGGCTGGTGTCTATAGATCTGATCTTGTAATTGGTGATTCATTTCCTGAGGGACTGAATTGCCTCTGCCCCTTTCTCAGCTTTTAATGGAATTATCGCCTTTACAAAAAAAATTCACAATGATATATAACAGTTGAGAATTAATTTGTCGAATAATCTCACATAGGTGAAATTTTGGAAAAAATTAGTCGTAATTAGCTTGGAAAAGACCTCCTAACTTTGGCTAGCCATTTTAGGGTTAACTCCCAGTTTTAACATGATATTAGAGCAAGATGTTTGTTAATTTGGGCTTCATTTATGTTCCATTTATGTTTGTTCTCTGTTATGTTGTCTGTCAGGTGTTTGTTAATTTGAGCTTCATTTATGTCCCATTTATGTTTGTTCCCCGTTATGTTGTGTATGTCTTACTGTTTGTTTAAGTGTGGAAAATCCTATGATTATTATATAGGAAAAATCTCCAAACTTAGGCTGGTCAGAATGACCTGGACTCAACCTTCATATCTTTCCTTTTTCTTTGTTGGAACAATGTTTACAGAGTTATGTGTCATTTTTATGTGCAAGTTTAATTGTATGGCTTGTATGCCCTGAATCAGAAATCATTTTCCTTTTTCTGTTTCAGTGCAGTGGCTTGGCAACTTACACTAAATTATCCACAAAAGCAGATTGAAATAGACAAACATGAGGAATATCCTGTGGATAAGGATACACATGATAGTAGTTTGTGTATCCTAATTTTTGAGTCACTTATTTCCTCCGACAAAGCTGTGAGTTTTATTCTCTTCTGTTTGCTGTTTCTTTTTTTTCCCCTCAAAATAGTTATTTAATTTAGAAATTTTTCCCTTTTTAGGAAATTGAGTTTATAAAGCAAGAAAGCTTCAGTTTGAAAGAGCTTGAAGCAGTGGCATCAGCACTGAAGATAGCTGGTAGTAGTGGTGAACCAAGTAGACCTGTGGAAAGAAACCCTTGGGGTGACAGAGACAGAAGCAATAGCAGATCTGGTACAATGCAAGTCCCTTCTATAGAAAAATCATTGTCTGCATTAGAGGCCATGGGAGTAAGAGTGTTTGGGCTTGATGGACCATTTGGATTGCCTGTTGATGAGTGCGGGGTGTCATGGGAGACGGTTGCTGGATATCATGAGCAAAAGCGGTTGGTATAAGCTGTGTTTTGTTTTTCACTATAACATACTGTTCATTCTCTGATTTCTTGTGCTATGTGTGTTAAACCCTGATAATAGATTCTGGTATGCTATTAGCGTGAGGCAAATTCTGTGACTTACTGTCATTTTGTATGCATACTATCACTTTTGCGTGAGCCATGTGGAACAGCTGAAGAAAGAGATAAAAATTAAACAACAAGAGACCAGATATTACAGCCATGGTCTGCCTGTTATGAGTTGCATGGCTCCCAATTTTGCTTTTTTTTTTTTTTTTTTGCTTAATTGTATAAGGGTCATTAGCACACGACTACACAAACCTAGACCCACTTAGGGATTTCACACAGCTCTACTAGGCTACCTAAGCCTAGATTCATTAAGTGATTTTTAACCTCCCAAGTACAACCATTAAGCCTTTCCAAGCAAGATGATTTGAGTATTTGGTCTTACCTACATGTAAGGATTACCTGCTTATAATTAAGCACCAGAATGCATCTAAAGTAGGTTGATTTTACATTACAAATTTGAAATAAAAATTAATCCCTCTTATATGACCTCCAAAATAATAATTATGTAAATTCAATTGATTTCAGATTCCTAGTACAAGTTGCAAACCCAAATGAAGATTTCAAAGCATAAGCTTTATAAACAGCCTCTGTTCTGCTTTTTTTTGAATAAAATAGTTCGTTCAAACAAATTTTGCTCCAGTGTTCTTCTGTTGCTTGAATGAAAAAATTTGTTTGAACATTTTTGCTTCAAAAGCTTTGTACTTCAAAATTTGTTTGAACAATGAAGCTTGTTCCAAATGTTTGTTTTTATCAAAACTTGGTGGTATGGGATCTTGAGACCAACATTTCCCAACATTTATGCTTCCCTTTCTCCTTGATGATAGATGCGTAATATTGGATGTATAATTGTTTTGTAGCTCTATTTCAGCTTGTTGTGCATTGTGTTGGTGGATAGAAACAAGATTAAAACCCATCTTTTTTCATCAAGTTCCTTCCTAAAATCTGTTAGTGAGTGGAAGAATTTGTTTGATTTTTCATGATCTTTTGGCTTCCTTGTAGTTGGCAATAGGATGAGTTTCTCTTGGTAGATAAGGAAGGAGTAAGTGTTTTTCTTTCCATTATGTATTATCTCTCTATCATATTGCCATTATAGATTCTAAGTAAAATGTGACATGCATAGATGGGAAGAACATCACACCATATGTTATTTTTATACTTAGGTTTGTACTCTCCTCCCTCTATTTAATAGTTTATACATCATTATTCAAAAACAAATACTTGTCTCCAATGCCAAAAGTTACAAAACAATATCTTTTGAGATTGATACCTCAACTTAAGTATTCAACCATGCAAGCCTGGAATGTTGAGGAAGGATTTTTTTTTTTCCAATTGAGCTTTGTAACCAAACTCTAAGAGATAATATTTTTAGAACTCCATCAATTTAATAATCAATTTGATAGTGTGACCTTCAAGAACACAAGTGGTGGTGAAGATGTTATGAAATAACTAATTCTCTTCATCTTTCTTGGAGTAAACAATGACCTACTCACTAATTATAATTGGGGACCACAGTCTTAGGCCACAAAGGCAATTTTTCATGTTTTTATGAGATCTTCTTTTTATATCCTTTTTTTTTTTTATCAAAATGAGAATTTTATAAAAAAGAGGAGGGAACTATATTACGTTAGGGGGGGCACACTCTCGACAAGGAGAGCTTGGAGGGAGGCGCCCTGATTAGCTAAAGAGTCAGCCAACAAATTGGTTGAACGGTAAACATGAGTCCAAGTGCAAAAAAGGGAAGATACAATATCCATAATCATGTGATAAGTTATCCAATGACGCCATGGTGGTTCAGTGGCAAAGGAGAACCATCGGATCACATTTTGAGAATCGCCTTTGATGACAAGGGGCCCGTTGAGGTGGACAGTAAAGAGCTTGAGGCCTTGGATGAGAGCGGAGAGCTCTGCCTCGGTGGAGTCAGCAAGACCCAAAAGGACCCGCAAAGGATAAGAGGGTCTTCTTTTTATGTCCATTAATTTGGCCTTTTTGCTTATTGTTGTGAAAGTGGCTTTTCCTGCAACATATTTGTACATTCTTTCTCTTAATGCAGTTCTCACTGTTATAAAAAAAATAAAATAAATTAAATGCTAATGAAGAATGCCAACCACTAATTTAAAGTGAATGTACTAGTATGGACTTGCTAACTTTGGAACTTTCCAAAGTTGATTATTGTCTTTGATAAAGTTGAAGTTTATCGTAGCAACAAGGAATACAAACTTAGGAAGGGGAGCCCCTTCCTAAAATTGACTATTAATAAAAAGACTTGCTGATGAAAAACAGTACTATCGAGAAATCTCCTAATTCAGACTGTAGACAAACTAGGAAACTACTAAAAGTGGAAACATGATGATTTTCCCTAGATAGAAAGTGCTGGAGTTACTTTCCTAAAATAGTAACTTCCCAAAAATAAAATAGCTGTATTTCAGCCTTCTTCTTTCCTTTTATTCTTTTTGCTTTTATATATTTTCATTTGTTTTGAATGACTTTTTTCTTCCGCAATTGAGTTATGTACTACATTCACCCTCTCTTTGGAAGAACTCAACCTCGAGTTTAGTTTCAGCTTTGTGCTTGCTATAATATGGTGATTGGTGCGCCTCCCACTTTATATATCCAATTTATTCCCTGTACAAAAAACAACATCTAATAACATAATTAAGCACACTAAGGAAGAGAGGTACAAATAGCGAAACTGCCTGTAAGAGAAAAGTAAAGGACCAAATTGGCCCATTGGGCTACATTATTCAACAGTTATGTTTCAGATCGGACTGGGAATACAAAAAGAACAAAGTACATAATACAAGGCTATAAATATCTACTATTGTTCAACAACATGCATGACAACTCATTTTGTAAGGGCAAAATAGTGATTGTGGAGGCTTAAATGTTGTTGATAACCTAGTGGCTGGTGGCTATTTTTTCTAATAGGTTAGGGTTTCTTTTCGAATTTTTGGAAGATTCATTTATTGAAAACCATTATTTCGGATTCTGAAGCCATTCTGGCTTTAAATCTCCTCACTAGTCTCTCTACGGTAAAACCCCGGACTCTGCTTGATACACTGATTTGGACCCCCTGTCCAAAAGGTACCTTCTCAACTGCCTCAGCTTACAACTTCCTCAACAACCCCAATTCAAACCATCCCAATCACCCTACAACCATTTCCTGGACCCTGCTTTCCCCCCACGTGCAAAATTCTTTATTTGGAGTGCTTGTAGGAACAGAATCCTCACCTCGGATTCTTTAATTCGGTGTGGAACCCCCGCCCAGGATCCCTCTTGTCCCTTCTACCAAAATTCCCCAGAAATTGCCAATCATATACTCTTATCTTGCCATTATGCCCATATTGTCTAGACTACCCTCCTAAATAAAATTAGGTTTTAGTACTGCTCATCACAATATCTGTCATTCACTATTCTCTCAATCATCAGTGCTAGACTCCCAAAGCTTGGAAAACTACTTCTCTCATGCTGCATTAGACATATCCTTTGGGCTCTATGGAAGGTAAGAAACAACAGAAAATTCAACTTTAAAACTACCCCCACTAAAATTTTGATAGATAATATTGCTGGTCACGTAACAACTTGCTATTGACCCGAAAGGAGTTTAGAAGTTTTAATAGCTCCAATCTCAGAGGAAACTGGCAGCTAGTAGCTGGGTTGACTCAGCTTTCTCGCCGTCCGACTATGGTTCTCTGGGCCCCTCCACCAGCGGGCCATTACAAACTAAACTTTGATGGAAGCGATCTTGGCTGTCCTGGTCCTGCGGGATATGGCGGAGTTATCCATGATGCAAACAATTGTCTCCTCTTCTCCTTCGCTGGGTTACATGGAGTCTCCGACTCCACCGCTGCTGAACTCTCTGGGCTACTCAACGAGCTTCAAATCTTTACAAGCCGTCTCACGGGCCCCCTTTGTATCAAAGGGGACTCAAAAACTGTCATTGATTGATGTACAAAGTCAATCTTACCTCCTTGGCGGCATTGGGATATGTTTTTTGATATTTGTAATTTAATTTCTTTTATAAACTGTAATCGAAAGCACATTCCTCGATCTGCCAATCATTTGGCAGATATTCAGATTAAATTGGGTATTTCACCCCAACACCTTGTTGTGGAGGTAGGCCTGCCTAGGTAGGTTTGTTGTACTTTCTTCCTTTTTTAATAATTTATACGTCCTTATTTAAAAAAAAAACTATTCTTTAGTTGATCATGAAAGAAAATTGCCATTTCTTCACCTATAACCTTTAGAGCTTTGAAATTATTTTCTTGAAGGGAAATCCTTATAGATGGAAAAGGCACACTAATTAGCACCAATTTCCATATATGCTTTGCTTATGCAAACATGTGTCCTTGGAGTAGTGTGGAGTAGTGTACTTCAGTGGAATGAATTAAAAATAAGCTCTAGAAACTTAGAATGATGGAACTCTCAATTTTTTTTAAAAAATTTTTGGATTATTTTGGATTATTTTCAAATGGTAGTTCTGAAATTGGAGTACCTTTTATGTGTCTCTGGATCATATTGTGCAATTTTGGTATAGTTCATGAGTGAGAGAGATCTGATTTCTCATGTTTGTCAAATTTTATTTTATAGGGACATCGAGGACACAATTCTGCTAGCCTTAAAAAATCCTGAGGTGTATGATGATATTGCTCGTGGAACCAGATTTAAGTTCGAGTCAAATCGCCCTCGTGCAGTGTTGTTTGAAGGTCCACCAGGTATTCCTTCTGGTTTGAGCAATGATCCAGCTTTCGAATGAAGTTTCTATGAATAGTGTCATTCAGCTAGTACTGCATGTATTTTGATGCTTATTAATTTCTCATAATATTATCCTCTCAATAGAGAAAATGCTATCTTGAGATTGGGGTATTAAGACAAAGATGATGTGTGCATGTCTGGGAAGGAGGAAGCAGGAGCTAAACTTAAAGTTGACCTGTTGTGGATTCCTAAGATTTATTTGGTGGTTGTAAATTAGTAAGTTAGCAGCAGGAAAACTATTATCAGTTAAGATAAAGTTGTTAAACTGAATTTTGTACTTTTCTTTGTTCAATCCTTAAATATTCCTAGGAAAACCACATTAATTTTGCTGAACAAGAAAGCTCTATGAGTCTATCTTCTATCCTCAGAAACGGGTTTTCTATCTAATTTTTTTAGAGGTGTATAAACATAGGAAGAAATTTTTTTTTTTTTTTTTTGAAAATGTGTGTAGACTATAAAAAGAATAGAAAAGTACAATCAAACCTAGGGCAAAGGTCCTTCCTCCACAACAAAGTGTTGGAGTGAAATGCCTGCCTTAGCCTGGATGTCTGCCAAATGGTTGGTAGAGCAAGGAATGTGCTTCCAATTACAATTCAAAAGAGAAATTAAACTACATATTTTCGAGTACGTGTCCCAGTGACCCCATAGATGCCTGATGGATTTTGCACACTAGTTAATGACGACCTTTGAGTCGCCTTCGATGCAAAGTGGGCCCATGAGCTAACTTGAGAAAATTTGAATTCCGTTTAACAACCCCGAAAGTTCTTCTGTTGTAGAGTCGGACTTACCAATAGGGCCCGCGTAAGAGAAGAGGAGATCGCCGTTAGCATCATGGATAACTCCTCCGTAGCCCGCAAGGGCCAGGGCAACCAAGAGCGCTCCCATCGAAGTTAAGCTTGAAGTGGCCCAATGGTGTGGGGGGGGGGGGGGGGGGGGGGGGGGGGGTCCAAATAGCCATGATCAGGGGGCGAGAGGGCTGAGACAGTCCAACAACCAACTGCCAATTTCCTCTAAAGTCGAAGCTATTGAACATCGGAAGAATTATAGGTCATGTTTTGAATGAAGTAAATTCGATGAGGAAACATGGAGTCATATGATGGAGCTTGCCAAGAAAATGGGCGTGATTTATAAGGGGTATTTTGTTATGGTCCTGGGGTTAAGTACCTATGTTTTCCGCTCCTAGCAGGCTGGTCTTTTGGGATGTATTGGCTAGGTGCTTAGCATTTGGTATCAGAGCGGGCTCCTACGTCACGAGTTCGAATCCCCAAGGGGAGAGCCCCGGCGCGGCGCTCCTAACATGCCGGTCTTTTGGGATGTATTAGGTAGGTACTTAACATTTGGTATCAGAGCGGGCTCCCACGTCACGAGTTCGAATCCCCAAGGGGAGAGCCCCGACGCGGGTGTCGCGAGGCCTGATGGTGGTGGGCGTAAGGGATTATGGGATCTTGACCCGTCCCTCGTCGTTGAGTGTTAAGCTGTTGTGGACGTCGGCTTGCGAAGGTGCGGTGTGATGTTATGGTCCTTGGTTTAAGTACCTATGTCTTCCGGTCCTAACAGGCCGGTCTTTTAGGATGTATTGGCTAGGTGCTTAACATATTTGCCGGGTGACAAGCGCATTTCTGGAGTCTACAACAAAGACTGATAATTATTGTTTTGTCCTGGAGTGTTTGTGGTATTGGCTCCCCCCAGATGCATGCCACTATGCACAATCTTCTTGTTAAATGTAGCTCATCAATTGTAATTTTACAAGAAACTAAATGTCAAAATCTTTCTGGTTCTATTGCTCCTGACTTATGGGGATGTTCCAATTTGGACTGGCTGGCTATTAGTGCTATTAGTTTCTTAGGGGGAATCCTCCTTTGGAATTCATCCGTTATTGAAATGATGGACCATATCATTGGCTCCTTTTCTATCGGGATTAAACTGCGGGCATATGTACGGCCTCGTTGGAGTCTATGGGCACACTCGTTATCGAGGCTGCCGCTCCTTTTGGGAAGAACTTTTTGATCTTCTCCCTTGCTGGCCCGATTTCTGGCTCCTTGCTAGGGATTTCATTGCAACAAGATTCTGAAGTGATAAATCCCCACCAACAACTAGAATATCTTCCACTATGTGTTACTTTACTGATTTCATTGGAAGCTTTGAATTGGAGGAGATTTGCCTCTTTGGCAAGACCTTTACTTGGTCTTATGGGTAGAGGCCGCCTATCCTTTCCAAGCTTGACCATTTCTTTGCCACTAGTGATTGGTTGAGACTTCATGAGAATGTCTATGGTTTGATTCTGAACCGTGCGGGCTCTGATCATTGGCCCATCCAGATTGACCCCAAATTTGAAAAGTGGGGCTTGGCTTCCTTTCAGTTTGACAACTCTTGGTTACTGGATAAGCTATTTGTTGACCGGATTAATTCGTGGTGGACGACTATTGGGGGCTCAAACTACGATATTTGGATCTTCCTGCGCAAGTTAAAGCAGCTCAAGGATAAACTTAAGTCCTAGTCCTCGGAATGTCGCCTCTCTGCCACTGCCGATAAGTCTTCTCTCCAGTCCCAGATTGCTGGCCTTGACTTGATTGAGGAGCAAAGGTGCTTTTCATATTCTGAAATCTCTCATTGTGTTTCTCGTCAAAATAAATTCAGTCTATTCTCCACATTGAGCGAATGCAATGGAAGCAACAAACCCGATTTAAGTGGCTTGCCGAGGGAGATGCCAACACAAAATTCTTTCATGCCATCGCCTCTGTCCGTCGAAGGACTAATTGGGTCACTTCTTTGTCCATGCACAACGAAGTTACCTCGGATATGGCCTCCATTACTAATGCCTTTCTCAGTTTTTTCACAAATTTATACAGGGAAGAATGCCACCACTGCTCTCGGCTCCCTCACCTCCAATTCTCCTACCTTGGCTGCCTTCACTGAGCTCCCCTTCTCGGACCTTGAGATCGAGGACGCCATTATGGGCCTACCTTGTGACAAGGCCCTGATGGCTATAATGGTGAGTTCTACAGACTCTATTGGCCTACTTTGAAGACAAACATTTTCTATATGGTTCGCAACTTCTATGATTGGGGCATCACTTTCAAAAGTATTGGAGCTTCCCTTTTCTCGCTGGTACCCAAGAAAGCCAATGTTGAGCAACCGCTTGATTTCAAACCGATTAGTCTTATCTCTAGCCCATACAAGATCATTGTTCGCATTCTGGTCCATTGTCTCAAGGTTATTCTCCCCACTATCATCCACAGAGGTCAGAGTGCTTTTATCCGCGATAGAGACATTCTGGACCCCGCCATGGCTGCCTACGAGATTATTGACCAACTCTCCAATCTGAGCTTCCCCCGGTTCGTCTTCAAACTTGACCTTGAGAAAGCCTTCGACCATGTGAGTTGGACTCTCTTTGAGGATGTCATGCGGTGCATGGGCTTCGGGGACAGATGGAGATTCTGGATTCGGAGTTGTATCTCGTTAACCTCTTACTCTTTGCTCCTCAACGACACTGTTTGTTACTATTTTCATGGCTCCTGTGACATCCGGCAAGGAGACCCCTTCTCCCCGTTGCTCTTCAATTTTATCGCCGAGTACTTGTCCTCCATTTTCTATTGGGCTCGCAGCCTTTGGTGGCTTGATGCTATCTCAGATCAGAGCGCCTTTGATATTCCCTTGCTCCAGTTTGCAGACGACACTATTTACTTCAGTTCTGGCACACTTGACCAAATTCGCAATATCAAGGCTCTCCTTGGACTCTTTGAGATCACTTTTGGCTCGAAGATCAACTAGAGGAAGATGACTATTATGGGACTCCATATTGATCCCCCTCTTCTCCAACTTATGGCAGACACCCTAGGTTGCTCGATCACGATTGTCCCTTCCTCCTATCTTGGCCTCCCCCTTATTGACTGTAGTCCTTGGAGAGGGCTTTGGGCCCTGGTGATTGAAAGGCTTGCGTGGTGATTATCTACTTGGAAAGGGAGGATCCTCTTTAAAGCTGGCAGATTGACACTTCTCAACTCTTGTCTGGCCAGTATACCCAACTACTTCCTCTCATTTGTTCCTTGCCCCGCCTCTATTTGTCGGCGCATTGACGTGATTAAAATGTGATTCCTGCGGCACGGAACCAACAATGAGTTTTATTATTACCTTGTCAACCGGGATGATGTTTGTATGCTGAAGATGATGTCACTCACCCAACCGCTGTTGCCTGGTGCCTCGTCACCCCCCTCCTCGTGTAAGATTCTTCCTTTGGAGTACTTGCCGCTACAGAAACCTCACCGTTGACTATCTTCTTCGGTACAACAACTCATCACCGGATCCTCTTTGCCCTTTTTATGGGATCGAGGAGGAAACTATTTGTGACATCCTCCTACATTGCTCTTTTGCTTAGTAGGTTTGGTCCTCCCTCCTTAGCAGTTTGGGCCTTCAGCTTTACCTCCCACATGAATTGGGTACTTTGTGTCACTACCCCTCTGGGGCTCGCATCCCCAACCTGGGTAAGCTCCTCTTATCAGCCTACATTGCCTACATCCCTTGGTGCCTCTGGAAGGAGAGGAACTCTCGGAGGTTTGATCATGTCTTTTGCACAGCTACTGAGGTCTCTTGCACTGCCCGGGCCTCATCTGAGCACCAGAAGGGATTTCGGGTGTCTCTCTTGTGCCTCTCTCCGCACCAACTGGAAGGTGATTGCTCTCCACCTTCCCCGGATGACTGTTTGGACACCCCCCCTGTTGGTCACTTCAAGTTCAACTTCGATGACAGTGCTGTCGGTAGTCCTGGGATGGCGGGCTTTGGTGGTGTGATTTACAGCCTTGGTGGAATCACTCACATTTTCTACTCCGGTCCTCTCGGTATTGCTAATTTGACTACTGCTGAGATTTTTGGTCGTCTTCACGAACTTCGTATCTTCCATGATCATTTTAGTGGTCCACTCATTATTGAGGGGGACTTTGGGTGGTCATTGGATGGTGCTCCTCCTCTACTTTCCCGCCCTGGCGTCATTGGCAGCTATATCTTGATATTATGGATCTTGTCTCCTCCATCTCTTGTACCTGGTCCCAAGTACTTAGGTCAGCCAATTCGGTTGCAGATTCCTGTGCTAAATTGGGTCACTCCTTTCAATCTCTAGTAAGGGGAAGTCTGCCTTGATGTACTCTTTTCTTTCTTGAAATAAAATCATTTCTATTTAAAAAAAAAAGATCATGTTAGAAAGCTATTGCATGAGGTCTTAAGCCCAATTTTTTCCTTCTTTCTTTGAGTTGCTGTTCTTGCTTTACCCAAGACTCCTATTTACTTCCAAATTCTGGTGCAAGCTACTTATCCTTGAATATTGCTTGAATTTCAAGTTCCTTCCATGAGCGTGAGTTTCCCTTTTCATTGGAAGTTTCCTTTTAGAAAATCTCTCTTTCCTGGACGTGCAAGTTCATTTGGAGTCCTTTACATCGTTTATCTAGCCACACATTTTTTTTTATAGTTGAACCACTTTCCAATTGTTGTAGCACCAAGTTGTTTTCTCCTTATGGCATCTCCATATACAATATATATATATATACATATATTTTGACAAGGATGCGATTTTATTCCATCTTCATATACAGTTGTTAGTGTAATGTTCTCATTAGTTCAATTATGTGTCATACTCTACTTTTAGGTTAGCTGTTGATCTGTTTTTCACTTTATCATGCTTTATCTCTCTTATGTCTACTTTATTCTTGTTGTCGATCTTATGAAAAGCCCCTAACTCTTGCTTATCTTTATTCAATTCTGTGGTTCACATGATGGTCCAATCTTACCACCGTGGCCACGAGTAGCTTCTATCCGTATAGACCTATGCGGAATACTAAGGGCAGCAACATCAACAGTGTATACTTCCTTACTACCATGTGATGTCACAACTGTCTCTGCATGGAGCACCTGGTTGAATGCATTAGGAAGAGAGGGTACCTCATCTGATGCAAGCAGCTAAGCTCATACTGCATCATACTTTGAGCCAAGACCTTCCAAATTTTTTGCAACATAGCTCTGTTCTTGCTGTTTCTTCAACTCTTTCTCATCAGTAGTAAATGGGTGATAAATGTTGATTTCCCGAAGAATGCCTTGTAAACTCACTATAATAGTCAAGGACTTTTTCTTTCACCCCTTTTAAAGCCAAACAATTGAGAATATAACTCGTAGATCTTCGAAAGATTGCTTTCCTGTGTATACAGGGACTCTAGGGGCACGTAGATTTCTTTGACATTCTCACAGTTCATAACTTGATGTCGTAGCTTAGCATCCATACTATTTTTTTTTTTTTTTTGAAATAGTGTTGAGTTATATTAAAAGGCTCAAAAGAGCAAGATTACAAGGAAGCATCTATACTATTTAGTAACCAAGTCATAACTTGGCTATCTTTATTTTCTCAATCATCATTTAATGGTACAGTAGGATCGTCTCTCTAGTACTTCGTCTTTCTCTTGGCCTATAAATATATCTTGACTAATTTAGATCAACTCAGATAGTTTTGGCCATTCAAACTTTTAGTAGTTATCATAATGGGTGTTTCCCATCTGAATAACTTGTCTCATGAGTGGGGGTAAAAACTTTCCCAAGACAAGACATCTTGAATAACTGGCCTCCCTAGTCTTGTTTGTTTTGCTTCTTGGTTTAATAAAATCATCACTTTCTCAAAAAAAAAAAAAAAAAAGACATCTCAAATAACTTAAAAAACCAGTAATAGGTTCGTGTGCAGGTTATGTGGGCTCCGCACAGGCAATAAATGCAAGGATAATAATAAGGACAGGTATAATAATTCAATTCCACCACCAATGGCCCTGAACCCAAGAAATAACTCTTCAATTAGGGCAAATATAGGATGATGTCACCTTTCTAAAGGATGACGCAGACAACACAGGCCTGCGCAGGTTAGGGTTGGAGGATTTCCAATAATAACCCTTTAAGGGCACGGATCTTGCATAGAACTGACTTAATCAACAGTAGGAACCATTAATCCTAAGGTTATGGTAGAAAGAAATAGAAAAAATTAACCTTTAGTTTCAATCAAATGAAAATCTGAAAACCCCCTTTTCCTGAATATGTAAACTTCAAGAAGATGGAAGAAGATCCCTTATAGATGCCAAAAAATATGATCTTATCATTCTGATACCATGTAAAAAGGGGGAAATTGAGGAAGAAATAATGAAGAAACAAGAGAACAAGAGATGAGGGGAGAGAGTGCAGGTGACGCACTCCTTGGAGGCTCAAAAAGTCGACCTCTTCTTCTTTATATTTCACATATTACACGAGTACAATTACAACATTGCCCGTCATATCCTCTATACACATAACTTCATGTATACATAACAGATTTTAACTAAAAATTGAACCATAGGTTCATAACATGATATATAACCTACTCCTGACTTCAGATATACATACTAGACACTAAAATGACCAAAATACCCTTCAATATGTTCTTATAGTTATTCATTCGGTTCTCCTGTTCTGCAGCTTTTGCGATTCCCTCAATCAGTTGTTAGAAGAAATTGGTGGCAACTTCTCTTATATCTCTTCCCCAATGCCTCCAATTTCTAGGAAACTGCCTCCAATTGGTTCTTACAAATTGAATTTTGATGGGAGCTCCCTTTGAAATCCAGGCCAAGCAGGTAATGGAGGATAATTGTGATCATGCCACTATGGTCAAGTTGGCTTTCTCTGGTTCTATTGATGGGGTGATGCATTAAAAGTTGAGTTGAAGGCTCTTTTGCAAGGCCTCCGGTTATATATTCAGCATTATGCCAATTTTCTTAGTCTGGAAGATGACTCTCGTGTGGATATTTCATGGCTTTCTGGACTTCCTACTCCTGCCTGGAGGTTCTAAGAGATCATCATGCTATCACAAGTTGTAGTATCTTGGCTCATGTTCCTTGTTCTGCCAATTATTTAACAGATGAATTGGTTAAGTCCGGAGTTCCACATTTATGTTTTTTTATGGGGGAATTCTCCTTCCCGTTGGGGCTTGAGGGTCTCTCTCTTTCTTTTGTTATCAGTTTCTCTTTATAAATTTTTTTGCCATTTTCCAAAAAAATATTTACTTGTCTTTCAACTTCTTTACCGAATCTCCTCGTTATTATGAGACTCTAGGATGTCAGCACTTCTTAAGAAGATTAGTCAATCAAATAGATGGTCCATCAATCAGATTTTGCAGTTGGGTTGTAATAATGTGAATAAGATAGTATGCTATACTTGATTTCAGCAAGCCTAGTTGGCAGATTGTTTGCAATCATTATTATGGTCTTAGTGATTTTTGCCTCTCTAATGCCAGTTTAAATTTAATGAGTTCACGATTAAGTGATGAGGAAGTGTGAGGAGATAAATGGGTGCAATATTTATGGTTAGAAACTCAATTGTCAGTTGCCATGGCCTATCATATTCCTACTTGTCAAAATAAATCATACATATAATTTCTGTTACTTTATTATGAGCATGAAATGTTTTTGCATTTAAATAATGACACCTATTTTTCCTTTCTAACATATAGTCTACTTTCATGTTTAGCATTTAGGCAATACTTACACTTCAGTGGTGAATCTTAGGTACTGGAAAGACATCTTGTGCTCGGGTAATTGCTCGGCAAGCGGTATGGCTTCTCATTTCTATGTATATGCATTCTTAGCTTTTAAGCAGTCAAAGGATTGTTGTTTTTCTTTTATTTTCTTTTTTTTAAAGAAGCTCCCTTTGTACTAGATGCCTGATAAAAAAACTTTTCATGCTTCACATTTTGGCATGTGTCTGTCACTTGTTGTAGGCTTTGAAGGTTATATGAAGATTAGTGTTGGTGTGTAAAATGTTCCTCCATCCAGGGGTTATATTTTGTCTTCCCTTTCTCAGGTTGATTGTTGGAGGTTGAGGATTGTAATAGAATACTCCTACATTTGTTTGGGTTTGGAAAGATCTTGTGTTTATTAGTTGGGAAGATGCCTCTTAACTTTAGCTAATCATTTTGGGAAGAATTGGTGGTCATTATGTTCTAACTTTAACTAATCCTAACCCAATGTTTTTGTTTTGATGGTCATTATGTTCTATATGGCTCATGTTAAGAGTGGTGACAAGAAGGGGCAAGTTGTAATTAGATTGATGCATTAAGTGTTGCCTACCTTAAGGGTAGATTAGTACTATTTAATGAAGTGTAATAAGTTTTTTTATTATAACTTCTATTATTAGAGTGTTAAAACTTAGAATTCCATTATCAAGATCTTAAAGAACCTTTGAGTGAGTGGAAGGTGAGAGGAGAAGAAGGGAGAGAGAGAGAGTTGTAAGGGATAAGAAGGGAGTGTGAATAAAGGAAGAGAAGGAGAGGAGCTCAAGTGGAAGAGAGGGTGTAGAGAGAATAGGGTTTCAAAGTGAAGCCCTAATCCTCTCCCTTAAGCCTTCTATAATCACTTAAAGTTAAATAGTACTTAAATTCCCTTTAACATGTGGGCTAGAAAGAAAGGACTAAAACATAAGATAAATTATAAGTAATAGCCTTTCCTTCTTGTCTTCTAACAGAGAGAGGCGTCAATTCTTGGGCCCTAATCTCCACAGTTAATGAATTCTCGTGACATCCCTTTCTCTTTCTTTGCTTTGTGTTACCTTAATTCTGCAGCTGTTCAATTCTTCATGGTATCTGTAGAAGTGCAATTTGTCAAAATTGCAGAAGAATGACAATGTTGGAGAATGTTCTGGTGATTTCGTTAATTCTTTAGATTAGGGCAGCAATCGTATCTCCTGACTTTTAAGTATATTATAGAGTCCATAATACAAAAAACACCCTTCAATATGTAAAGCTACTAAAGCCACATTAATTGATTTGAATATTCTATCCCTATACGCACATAATCAACGCACATAATAATGTCAGAGCTAGGTGGTTCCGTCCACCACTGATGGGTTAGGTTCTTGCTTTCCGCACTTAACATACCGGTCATTTGGGTTGTATTGGCTAGGCGTTTGACATGGTATTAGAGCTGGGCACCACGTTCTGCGTTCGAATCCCGGGTGAAGTGGTAGGGAACGGGAACGGTGGGTGTTAGAGCTAGGTGGTTCCGTCCACCACTGATGGGTTAGGTACTTGGCTTTCCGCACTTAATAGACTGGTCTGTTGAGTTGTATTAGCTAGGCGTTTGACAAATAATAGCTGGATTAATTACAAATTTTCCCTTCCCTAACCCCTCAGACCTCTCATCACTCAATACTCCCCTTTAAGTTGGGGCATAAGTATCAAACAACCCTAGCATTTTGCATAATGTTAGAAATTTCTTTTTGGGATCAACCTGGACTCAACTTTGATAAACTTTTGAAGTACATAACTCACGGACCCACAAGCAGGAGAGTATAAGTACCCAAATACCCATATGTGAAAAAAAACATAAATCCTCTGGATTTGTACTATTTAACAGTATTGAAGTTTGAGTAGAGTCTTTTATATATTGTTTCTAATGCCAAAAATTTCATTCAAAAGAAAAGAATTACAACATGTAGATGGGAACAGAAAGAACCTTAAGTTGCAAGGGGAATACATTCCCAATTGTAATACAAGATCTCTAGACATTGAAGTTATTCATTTTATTTTTTTTTGATAAAAATGTATTTATATAAATAAGAGAAATTACAGCAGAGGGAGCAGATCCATGACAACCAGCGATTGTAGAGTAGCTCCCTGCTTAGCAAGCACATCTGTTGCCGAATTTGCGGATCTCAGAATGTGGGACCAAATATAAGATAAAAGTAAGGTAATTTCAAGAATCTCCCAAAACATGTCCCAATGGCACCACGGGGGAAGGGATGCGCACTCACACCATCCAATGACTACCTTCGAGTCCCCTTCAATATGAAGGGGACCGTTGCACTTATCTCTGAAAACATGGAGCCCGTTGAGGAGGCCATGAAGCTCCGCAGACGTAGAATCGGCGATTCCTAAAGGGCTGGCATTTGAGAATTGAAGGGGACCATTGCACTTATCTATGAAAACACAGAGCCCGTTGAGGAGGCCATGAAGCTCCGCAGACGTAGAATCGGCGATTCCTCAAGGGCCGACATATGAGAAAAGCTGGTTGCCAAAATGATCCGAAATAACCCCTCCGAATCTAGAAATCCCTGGATTACCAAGAGAAGAGTCATCAAAGTTCAACTTAAGGTAACCAAGTTCAGGAGGGATCCATTCCTGCATAATCGGAACATTTGTCCCAGAGTGCATCATAGCCAAATTACTCCAGTTTTCACGGATAGGAGTACACACAAAGGAGGAGAAAGACTTCTTAGTTAGGAGCCAAGAAGAAATATGTCCCACCACTCGGTCCGCAACACGATCAGCTATGTTACTTTTTCCATCAAACCTCCTTCGATTGCGTTCATTCCAAAGTCCCCACGGGATGAGACTAACACAAGCAGAGAGCATCACCTTTTCGAGGCTAGGAAGGGAAGTACCAAGGAGCGACTTACTGAATGAGAGCAGATCAGCCGCCATGCAGAATTGCAACCCCAACATGCTAAGAATGGAAGTCTACACCTTCCATGAGAAGATGCATTGAAGCAGAATGTGACTTGTGGTCTCGGCATCAGTGTTGCATAAAGGGCATAGGGGGTCGATTTGCTCATCTTAGAATATGACTCCCAAGTAACATCAATTTTTTGTGGTTGGAGATCCCAAGAGTGTAGGTCTTATATATTTCATGATTTGTATTTTCTAGTCTTATATAGTCCTACAAAAAGTAGGATCTGTTATGTACAAAGATTATAAACAAAGTGGTGAGGGATTGGAGCCAATGAGATCAACTGCCCTTATCTTTCCTTTATTTTATTCCTTCACTCTATTCCTCTTTCTTTGGTTTCACTCACATTTCTAGTTACTACGAGACTCTAGGATTCAACACTGCACATTATCATCCATTAAATTTGATGCTTATCTTATAAACATTCTCTGTTGATGCCTTCTTTTGTGATATCCAGGGTGTCCCATTGTTATATGTGCCTCTTGAGATTGTTATGTCAAAATATTATGGTGAAAGTGAGCGGTTACTGGGTCAAGTATTTACCCTTGCAAATGAACTCCCCAATGGTGCAATAATTTTTCTAGACGAGGTATTTATTAAAAAATAGTTGTACTGTTGAACTGATTATGAATGGTTCTTTAAGTGAACTATTTTTTTTTTTTTTGTTGAAATGGCTCTTTAAGTGAACTATTTGATTTGGTCACAATTTTATTACCACTTAAAAGATATATTCTTCTATTAATCTTGTTTGAGGTACTGTAGGTTGATTCCTTTGCAGCTACTCGAGATAGTGAAATGCATGAGGCAACCCGCCGAATACTATCTGTATTACTACGGCAGGTGAAATTTCACTTCTTTCTTTTTGAACTGTCAAATTATGTGTCAACTCTTGCTATAGTTGTTCTTGTTCTATTTATGTTCTTTATTCCATTTTATTGTCTTTCTTGATGTCATTTTCTGTTCTCTTTACTTTCTGTCCTTTTATTTAACCATGTTAATTTCAGTCCTGAACCAATGTTTATTTTCCTTTTGGTTAGTTTTTTTGTCAAATTATTTTTGTGTTAGAATCTGTAATTTGAGTTTTTTTTTTAAATTGGTGTGATTTTAATAAAAATAGGAAAAGTTACAATGGTGAAAACGCTTGCAAAGGACGATAGAAGAGAGAGAAGGACAGAAAGAGTGAATTCACGTCAGAAAAGAATTGAGGAGGTTTGGGTTAGGTTTTCCCCTTCTCTCCTATTTAGAACATAAATAATGATAAAAAGTCACTAATGTCCCTGCTCTTATATTATTTGAAATAAGATTCTATAAGAAACTACATACCTAGAGACCTACATGAATAGAAAGCACATCTTCTAAAACTACCCTCAAGCTGGGTTTTATAACTTCAGCTCGTTATTTAGTGTATCAAAACAAAAAGACAAACAAAGTTTTCTACTCATATCTGTAACGAATTCACAAGTCTCCAGCTCCAACACATTCAACTTCAACTTGTTTTGCAATCGGCCGCTCATTGTTGATAAACACAAGATCCTCATCCTCCATTCTCCCCCTAACTCAGATGTCTTTAGAAAAATTTACTTTTGTCAATCACTCACAACCACTCTTGAAATTTTTGAACACTTTACTGTAGCCTTTTACAAACACCACCATAGTACTTTGTACTTCTCCCCCTGAAGCTGGGAACCATAACACAAAGAAAAACAGCTTGGACATCACCCTTAGCCAAAAAATAAGACTCCATACACCAGCGAAACTAGAGTATTGGCATCTACCAGGTATAGACACAAGAATAACTCTCTCACTGGTTCACTAACTAGCCACAGCCGCTTGCAGTAGCAAAAACCGAAGTAAAGGTGAAGGTTCATGTTCATCAGTTCTAGTTAGATGCATTCCTTTGACAACAGCAAATCACTTGCACACACCAGCAAAGTCCTTAGAGGAGTGTCAGAAAGTGCTAGTGTGGCATTGCTATGAAGTGATGGAAAATAGGTAGAATGAAGAAATACTTGTGGAATTTAGGAGGCGTAATATTTGTAAAGACATAACTTGAAACATATGTGAGAACTACCTTGTGAGGGATTGAGCAGGTGACTAAAACTCAGGGTTGACCACCTTTGACACCGAGTGTAGATGGGAGTTGCAATTTTAAAAAAGAGAATCCTAAGCAGATTTAAAACACAGTTGACCGCAACATACACCAAAATTCAACAGCAAGACCAAGCCACCGACTACTTGGAGAGTGATACTGGGGAAGGAATCTATGCCAGTTTTAGGTCTTATTGCAGCAAGGAGGACCAGTCTATGTGGTCTTTTTGCTTTGGAAATTGACCTGCTTATCGTCACCTATCACTGCCACAGTATTGTAGGAAGGTGCTGGCCATGTTGTCCATCATCTCCACCTCTCATTCTTCCTCTGTACACTGTTTCATCACCATTCCACAATGAGTCCTTTTCACCAAAAGCTCACCAGAATATGGAAACTTCAGCTGCTAGAAGAGGTTGAACAGACCAAGACAACACAAATTCTGTTTGATGCTATTTGCTTTCTCTGTAATAAAGCGACACTCCAAAGAGATGCTGAGAGACCATAGTCACCTGTAACAAGATGCACCTTATGCAGTAGATTCTATTGAAGAGAAAGGCTCAATGTTTCCTCATTCCTCTAAGAGTACTGACTAGTTTTGAGACCTGCTTACCGAAATCAGGAAGAATGATGGTAGCTGTCAAATAGGAAGTTACCCAAAAATAAAATAAAAAATAGAAGATGTAATGCTAGGTAGTTTACACTTGCTACTATTGGGAATCCTAGTAATTTGGAGACATTGAGATTTTAGCTACCAGCTGCTAACAGTAGAGCATGCAAGGACAAAAAAGCTCATTGGATTTTGGAAAAACAAGGCCAGGGAGGAGCAGCTTGAGGAGGTAAAAAGACTGGCTTCTCTGATAAAACACACTGAATTGAAGACAGGTGACATGGAGACCAGACAACAAAAAAGGAAAAACTAGAAACAGCAACCAGCTTGCAGAGGCCGATAAGTTTGACAACAAAAACAAGTCAGAGGACAGGGAATACAATGACAATTGCTGCTGCAAGCAACGAAGATGGGCATCTCCACGAATCCACTAGCCTTTAGTCCCGGCACTAGAAACACTATAAGACCATTTTGTTCAGGACTGCAGCTTTTTAGCCCAAGCCTTCCATACAATTCTGGTATAATAGGGAATCTTGGGCTGACTTTTGATACCAACAATTTTTTTTGTGCATTATGGCTAAACCCAATAAAGGACAGGTCATACTGTGATATGATTCGATCAGATGCATAGAACTGGAAATATAGATGCTGAATTTGCTATCCTTGTGGAGGTAGCTCATGCAGTAAAGCGTCCAGTCAATCACAGAAGGTAAAACCATCAATGTGAGTCATGAAGAAGACATAAAGACTCTCGCAGAGAAATCAACATCAACAAGAGAGAAACAGAACCAAAAATATAAGTTTGTTTAAAGAATCCACAAGCAGAAAGAAAACAGAATTTAGAAAAGATGAAAAGAATTGAGGTTAAGGTTAGGTTTGCCTCCTGTCTCCTATTTAGAGCAACCGATGTCCCTGCTCCCCTTGCGCTCTTGAAATAAGTGAGAGATGTTCCTGCTCGAAGGGGAATTACAGAAAGTAGATTCCACTACAAAGTGTTTTTTAGAGGAATCTGTATAGGAAATGTGAAACGACCCTAAAGGATGAAGGTATTCTTGTATAAATTATAGAAGGGAGCTCAAGCGCTAACCTTGGTTCTTTCTCCTCCCTTTCTAGAGTAAATCTAATCTTTATCTCCTCTCTCATACTTTCTTTTCTCTCCTCTTGTCTCTTCTCACCATCTCCTTAATAAGCCTTTATGCTTTTTACACATCTACTTTTTTTATGTTAATTTAATTTATATGTAATCGCTAAGAGTTCTCTATTGACGACTATTATCTTCTGATTCCATATGCATCTGTGGCTTGCTTATCTCCTGTCCAGGAAAAAGGCTTTGCTTTCTGTATGTACTGCCGAAACAAGATAATATTTACATTTTTTACATATGCATCATAAAGGGTTTCTGATACTTCTTGATCTAGAGGTTCATATTAATTGCTCCTTTCCTTTGTTGAGGAGTTGGTAGATGGCATTAGAAGTTTTTCTGCTGTTATTCTTATGAAAAGTGAACAATTTCTACCTAGTAATTTGTTTTCTAGTGTGGCTCTGACATTTGTTTCTTATTGGGTATGGTTGAAGATTGATGGATTTGAGCAAGATAAGAGAGTGGTTGTAGTAGCTGCAACAAACAGAAAGCAAGACCTTGATCCTGCCCTCATTAGGTACTTGTGCTGTATAGGTTGTTCTTATATGAGGTTGGGTTGGCTGTTTTTGCTCTTGATTGAGTATGCCTGATGATATTTGACCTTTTGTCTTTCAGCCGTTTCGATTCTATGATTACTTTTGGCCTTCCTGATCAACAAACTCGAGAGGAGATTGCTGCCCAGTATGCTAGGCACCTAAACAAATCTGAACTAGTTCAGTTTGCTGCAGTTGCTGAAGGGTAGGTCCTCAACGAATATACTGATTTGTCATAGTTGTTGGCACAAAATGTTTTGGTTACAATTTTGGGTAATCAGAAGTTATATAGGAGGAACCTCTCTTTCAGAGGTATATTTGCATTTCTTTTCATCCCTATTGTTATTTAGCTGCTGGGTCTAAGAAATGGAGTGCACCATGGATGCTTAAGTTTTCTTCAACCTGATATTTAAGATCCTTGTGTCACTGGCTACGAAGCTGGAGAGTTAAGTTGAGGGCTTGAAGCTTGCCACATCAAGTGAGTGGACAAGAAAAGCAAAGAATATACAGTATGGTGTATAAATTGTTACCATATTTTGGAATCTATATTAATGTTAGTTGTTTAGATATTTACATGTATATAGGTTAATAAGTTATATGGGTTAGATTGTAATTAAGCCCATGGGCTGTCTTGTTTAACCTAAACCTAATCTTATGTTTAAATAGAAAAGAAAAAGAAAAGAGGAGGGAGGTTCTCCTGTTGTTAAGACTCTCGTTCTTGGCTGTTCTGTCAGCCTTTATTGGTGATCTTGGCTACTCTCTCCAGCAACTTGTTTGACATAAATTATCCCCTTTTGTCAAAGAAAAAGAATAACTCTTGGTTAAACAAGTTATTCATAATTTCTTTAGCACGTCAAAGATATGCTACCATTTGAACAACCTAGAAGGGTACAAGGTAATGAGCATCTTGCATTACTAGGTAGTGTTTGACTAACTATCCACCATTGTGTTCTGTTGGCATTTATTACTTTAGGATGTCCGGAAGGGATATCAGAGACGTGTGTCAGCAAGCTGAAAGACACTGGGCCTCAAAGGTAATAACTGGTTAGGCTTTGAGCCTCTGATGTTTGACCCAATTGTGTTAAAACCGGCCTTTTGAATTGGTTTGACAGATAATTAGAGGTTATGTACCCAATGTTGCGGAGCAAGAACGTCTACCACCTATTCAAGAATACATGGAGAGTGCAGAACAACGGAAGAAGGCTCTTCTTGACATCTCAGAGAAAAAGACCTTGAGGCAAACTTCTGTCGCTCAATTCAAGAAGCAACCATTGGCATTAGCTTGATGGAAAAGCCTTTCAAGCTCTTTGCTTGCAAAATGTATTATCAGTTCTGACCTTTCTTTTTTCATTGTTAGCTATGCTTTCACACATCTCGTGTATGTATGTTAAGTATGGATTTTAAAGCTAATGAGAAATACCTTGAACTGGCCTAAGCAAATGGTTCTAGTGTGTTACAGAAAAAATCAGAGATTTTTCTAGTGTGCCTACTCGCAGAGTAGGACATGAAAAAAGAAAAGAAAAATATCTTAATATAAATTTTTAAATTTTATTATAAATATCTTTATTAAAAGTTTATTCAGGAGGAGGCAAGGCAAGATATGCTTCAGTCTGGGCAGTACTATGAGGCATTCAGCCGCATGGCTGATTTGATGTCGAGCACCATCTTGAGGTCAGAAAGGTTACACAAAGAAGTTGGACAAGGTGGCTGAGAGGATGGACGAGATCGATCAGCAGTAATAGAGAGAACTTGAGCCCTTCAATGGAATGAGAGGAGATGACCTTGGCTGACGGCTTTTCCAATTTGATCTTCCTTAGACAGCCCCATCAATAATCACCATGAGAGAGATAATTGTGGATTGGGAGATGAAGAAGATGTAGGTGGTAGAGGGGAGAGATTGGGAAGTAGAAAGAAAAAAGGGTGAAAAAATTGAAAAAGAAACTAAAAGAAGAGAGTGAAGAGAATGATACAGAAATTGATGAAGTAGAAGAAATCAAGAAAGAGAAGGAACAGGAGCTTAAAAGGAGATAGGAGAGGCTTAGCAAATGAAAGAAATGCGGTGTTGAGAGAGAAGAAGAGGTGACTTGGAATCCGAGAATGACCGAGGTATAGAGAAGATGAATGTGATAGGAGTGGGAAGAGGTCAATATTCATCCAATCATTAGACATTGATAGAATTCCTTGTGTGATCCTCCTTCAAGGCAAGTGGTTGTTAGTTGCCATCAAGTATAATAATGTTTATGGATCAATTGAAAGCAGAATTAGAAGCAAACGGCAATACTCAGACATGTTTAGGGATAAATTATTTAAAAAAAAAAAAACATTTCCTTCAGTTGTTCGACCTAGTTCAATGCACACTTTATTATTTATGGCTATACTTTTGAATTACATTTTACGATTCTACGCATTAATCCCATCCTTTTTTTCCTGATTTCTGATAAAGCCAGCTTCATAATATCCTCGTAGAGAAAAAAACACTTGTATAGATTAGCAGCAAGTTTTGAAACGAACAAAGAATAGGCTAAAAGCAAAATAAAATTACTCGTTTCCATGTGGTTACTCGGGTGAATTAAAGACAAACTTCAGTACACTTTCTTAGAAAATAAATTCCTGAAATTAAATAAGGAACCATTCCCTCCGTTACCGTTTCCCTCGCCGGCGCCCTGCCCAACCGCCCTACCCTCGTTATCGCTGCTGCACCTCAGATTGTGCCGGTACCCTATACACAGCGGCACGTTCAAATTCAAAACCCTTGTTTTGCTGTTGTTACTGCCGCTACCGTCCGTCCCACGTCTCGAACTTCGGACCCCGCCGCGGCGGACATGCCACACAGGACTGCTCCGCCCAAGGTAGACGCCACTGGCGAGCTGCGTCCTCCCTGGACTAGCCGGCCATTTTTTCGACTTGGACTCTCCGCCGGAGTTGCTCCGCGAGCAGGGCGCACTGCTCGCTTTCCGCGGCGGTCCCGGCCCAACCTTCGGCCGTGCCGCCCCGGTACCCGCAGAGCGGCTCCGCGCGAACGGCCATATGTTGATGTTCAAGTCGGTGGAGCCCAAGCTTCCAGGGCCGCCACCAGCTGCGCTATTTTTCCTCTCTTTCTTCTTTCCCCCCTTCTCCTTCTCCTTCTGCTTCTCCCCTATCTTAAAAATATCCTTCCAACGCTTCGAAGTGGGCGCCACAGGCTCCGTAGAGAGAGCTGCAGCCGGCGGTTCAGAAACCGTCTCCAGTTTATCTTCGGATGTAAGCTGCGTGTCACGCAAGAGATGCAAGGGGAGAAGCACCCCGTCGGAGAAGAGCTCGTCAGCAGACGACAAAACCGGCTCGGGCGCGCATACATTGCGCACCTTCCAGAACTCGAAATCGAACTCGGACGAGGAGGAATCGCTGCTCTTCCGAGGAGAGGAGGGTTGGGTGAGAATCCTGCCACCGGCCAGTTCAGCTCCGGGAGTGGCCATATGAAACAGCGTCCTAAAGGCGTCAGAGGAGTGAGCTAAGGTGGGGCGGTCGGTGTGAAGAGCACATGGAGGGAGCGCAGGTGTGGGCCCGTTCGGCATTAGAGAAGCCTGGAAGAGAGAGAGAGAGAGAAAGGAGCTGAATGATGATGGATAATGGGAGATTGGTTGGTGGTGGATATAACTACCGTCCCTTTGTGTTTTTATCTTTCCTTCTGTCGGGACTCGGGAGCAGACAGTAGGGATGGGAATTGGGAAGAGTCCTCGGATGTAAATATTCTTTTGGGAGGGGGGACTAGGGGGGGGGGGGGGGTTTTGTAATTAACGAAAGTAGGTGAAGAGAGAGAGATAAAAAGCAAGTGGTGTCATGTCAGGGAGGAGATGTGCCACATGGCGTTGACGCCAGCCATTTGTCTTTGTCTACACAGCAACGATTTCTTCCCGAGTCGGATGGTGACTCACTTGTGAGACCATAGTGGTCTTCCCAGGCTGGCAGCACTCTCACCGTTCCTTGGGTATATTATATTTCGAAAAGTGTATGGCTTTGAAATTATTTCTAAAGTCTGTATCCTCACCCTGCCACCCAGTCTGGGTGAACCTACAATGAACTCCAATAAAATCATTTTGACAAAGACTCGTATCTGGAAATTTGAAACAGCAACATCAACGAAGCATCAATTATCAACTAAAATCACCTTCTTTTTCAACATACAACCACTCCCAAACTTTTAACGAGGTAATCAGATAAAATACCTAATGGGAAAACCGATTCTAAACAACCCAATGGTGCACTTTTTGTTAGCGCTAACCATTTCAGCAATCAAGTACCATTTTACCATATGAATCTTTTTCCTCCATATTATCATACTTGGCTTCATCGCTGGTTAAAATAATCACAAACAATAACAAAAATTTCCACTTTCAGTTGGCTGGACAAAAAATGAAGTTGCTTTTTTTTTTTTTTTTTTTGTTCTAGTTAAACAACAATTGGCTTCTCATTGTTACAACATTAAAACAATTTTTTAAGTCCACTCAATTGGGTGGGATGAAAAGAATAAATATAAACAAATAGCTGCGTAACATATCTGTAAATTGTTAACTGAATACATATATATATATATATATATATTCTCAATAGTTCACTATCATTGTACTTGACAGCCTTGCTCTTCAGCTCTGAGGTGGATAAGGCCACGAGATATTCTCTGCAGAAAAAAATAAAAAATAAAACACGTAAATAAAAGAATAACATGGTTAACCATTGTGACCTGTGTTGCTGCTGATACCACCCACCCACCCACCTAAAAATACATACCAACAGCCACCATCGAACGGATCAACACAATATTCTCATATTTGACCCAAAACATCCATTAAAAAAGGAAAAAAATTTCATATATATAATCCTGATTCATTGACACAATGTCTGCACCACTTTCATAAAGCGCCATAATAAATTTTTTTAAGGAACAAGTAAAATATACATAAATAATGAGTCGAAAATCACTTAACCCTTTCATTTAATCAATTACTTTATCTAAATGTTTTGCTATATAATTGAAAATGCAACTAAAAAATCTATTAACTTCGAACACTTAAAAGCTCCTTTTAGCTATTAATTTGGATTATGTAGTACTAATTATGCGAGAGCATTAAATTAAAAAAGTTTAAACTCAGATCTCAAGTTCAGCTGAAATAATCGAGGATATGATTTAGGGTACCCACAATTTGATCACTTTTTCTTTTTTTTTTTTTCTTTTTTTAAGAAAAAATAATCAGAGGTTTGATCACTTGACAACATTCTTTTAAACAGTCTAATACACTTTTATCTAATCTCAATACCATATTATCGTAGTTGAGTGACGACATGCTTACTATAAGAGAAACACATAAGAAAACCTTTACGCATTAAAAATTCATGATAGCATCACATAATGTTTCATCTGAGACATAAGATGTTATACTGAAGTGTGAAACCCTAATGACAGATGTACCCCATACCAGCTATAACAAAATAGATGAGTTATCAGAAGATATGCAATCATACAGGTGATAGGATGAACCTCGGATTGACAAATGCAAGTAGACAGTTATGGTTGTAAATTATATACCTGACGTGTATCCCTTAGCCTCAAGAGTTCCAATCTGTCAGACGGCCTTAAGTTCAAAAGATTGACTAGCTGCAAGAATAGATTTGTGATTGCAAAAGACGTTTTAGATCGTGGCCAGTGCTTTCCAAGCAAGAATTACACACGTTATAAATGACAACGTCAGAATTGTACCCAGAAACTGAAGCGCTCAGGATCCTGTGGCCTGGGCATCCCATCAGTTGAAGGTAGATCCATCCGTCTGAGTCTTCTATCTGCAAATCAAGTCATTGTCAAGTATTTTAAGTGGTAATAGGCAACTAGATGTTACTACTGCTGTTATAAAAATGAAGCTGTATGAAGTGGCAACGGAAGAAGAAAAGAGATCTGGCCAATAAATGCCAATAAATCTTTCCTTCTCTCAGAGTAAATGAACATATTGTCCAAGAGTAACAAAACCCCAAATGAAGTATCCTCAACAGCTTTACCTGTTCTTGCTGCATCTCTCATCCGCCGTATCCATGTTCGAGCCAGTTCTGCTGCTCCAGCAGCCATTAGGTTTAACTGTTAATAATAATGTAAAATATGTGTCATGATATCATCATCAGTTAGGCTGTATTTGCAATTTGTTTACTCAATTGCTCACTGAGCAGCAGATTTAAATCATCACAAAACCGATAACCACTAATAAAGTTAAATGTCCAAATTCTGCTGTAGGCAACTTTCTGACACAAGCCATAACTGCATGTAAGCATATTCCCAAATAACATGGAAGTGCTTTGTTATCTTCAAGTGGTTGAATCTTATGCAGCCTTTGATCTGAAAATTGATTAAACACATAACACTCCCAGTTCCTAGATAGGCTTAACCCAAGAGTCACACTAGAAACCCCTCAAAGCTGTATAAAACTTATTAAACCCTTCATTGGTAATTATGAAAATCTTTTTAGTACATATAATTTGCATCTATGATAAAAAAATAAAAATAGAATACTAAAATCCACAGCAAAGCTAACACCACAGAAACACTCAGAAGCATACCAGCGACAGAAGAATACACATCAGATAGGGCACACCAGAAAATTAGTAAATCCTTAGGTAAAAACGTTACAAGCACTTTCTCTGTTTCAAACTACAGAGGCCAGGCATATTGGAAGGTGATTCCAGATCCAAATGAACCGACTGCAAGAAGTCTGGAGATTGACATTGAAGCCAAACAAGCTAGAAGCTTCCAGAAGCTTTGTATGACAATCTGCTTCTAGTTCAATACCTCTACATGGCCGACATCCCTACTCTTAAATCAACCACTGATATGAATGTGGAAGGGTCATTAATTACAACCTAGCCCCTTGAAAGCTTAAAAAAGGGAGTCCACAGTATCTAAATTACTCGCATTATATGGTGTGAATGTCACTTCCCTCAACATCATTCCAAAACATGCATTGTCGTGTGTAAATTATGGTACATGTTTGATTAATTTTAAATATGATGAAAATAAGGTAAAATGCTTACATCATCCCTTTCAGCAGTCCCTTCTGGTGGACAGCTATCCTGAACCCATTCAACTTGTGCCACACGATATCTATATACAATAAAAAGACAACCAACATTAACAGGAAAGAGGCACAAGAATTTCAGTCAGCAAGATCGTGAAAGGTGGTTAGCTACAAAAAAAGGACTCACCCATCCTGATCCCATGATCTAACGATACGAAATCTTCTACGACCTTCAACCTACATACAATCTCAAATAGATAAAAGTACATTAGATAAAGAAATTGTAAGTTGTTAATGGGAATGATTTCAAACGAATTAATATCATGAAAGGTCATGCAGTTATTAGTTAGGAAAAGATTTTTTAACTTTGGCTAATCATTTGAGGATGGACCTGGAATCAACTTGAACATGGTCTCAGACATAACAGCTGCCTTGTTGGGGCCCATTTGTATTATTCACATCCCAAACCCTTTAACACGAGCGCAGTGTTAGGGAAATAATCCCAAATGGATTAAATATCAGGAAAGTCATGTTGTTAATAAAAGGGAAAAAGGCTTTCTAACTTCAACTAGTCATTTTAGGATGGACCAGGACTCAACTTTAACAGTTTTCACTTCATTGCCTACATTAGGAATTAACTCAAATATTAGGAGCAAGAAATTCATCCACATCGACATTTGATGGGAAAGAACCCATCAATCAGCAGAAACGATGTAGGCATCCAGGAAAACTTGATGCAATATGCACAAAAAGCACTAGTTCTTAAAAAGATTAAATGCACCCATGCACCTGTAAGTAAAATCGTCCATCTGGAAGTGGCTCGCACCTGCATGAATAGAAAAAAACTACTCTAAGTGAAAAAATGAAATGGGACAGTAAGGAAGTACAAACATAAAAGAGTAATACTCACTCAGTTATTTCCACTTCACAAGCATAATCAGCCACCAAACCTGTTGAGGAGTCAATGATAACCTATATACAGGAGAAGAAAATATTCAGAAAAAAATGTTTAACTGTCTCACTGTCTAATTCATAAAAATAAAAACGTAAATTAAAAAACAAAAAAGATTACAAAAGAACTGGTAAAACTATACCATTCCCATCCGGTGATTCCCTTCCATCACCCTCCTAACCTGTTTATGAAAGAGCAGGATAAGAAAAAAAAAGAAAAGAAAAAAAAAGATAACACAATGTCTATCTTTTTATCTGAATGTCCTAAAAACGTACATATAAAATTTTTATGAGAGTAGAAAATACTACCAGCTAGAGGTCAAATGTACATATCAAATACATTACTTTTAATTTTTTTTTTATTTGAAATGATACATTACTTCTAAATTGACAAGCCAAATTGATATCCTTTGCTAATCTTTAAACAAAAACTGCTTGTTCACACTACCAGTAATGCAGATACGATATTGACATGTATATTGTTTAACATGATTATCTACAAGTGGTATATAGGATCAAACCATTTCTACACATTCCCCAAAGCCCTCGGTAGTACAGTGAAGACAGAAATGGGATTCTCTGTCCCTGCTGGAATGGAGCGACAGAAGTCTTGAGAATCCAATATAAAGTCACGGCTAGATGAGTGTTTATCATTACGATAGGTGTCAAGTGGAAGTGCAGTGACGTATGCAACTAAGGCATCCTAACAGACCATGATATTAGAACCTTGTTCCTACATGACCTGATCAATTCGACCAGGCACTCACCATCTATTTCATTGTTCAACTCTTTGACAACATGAAAAACGAAAAGCTCTGGCCTTCCATCCCATTGGATAGATAGGGGGGGGGGGGGGGGGGGGGGGCGGGGGCACAGAAAGCGTTTAGTGCACTTTCCAATCAAGAATTGGGGCCTCATCACTAGCCAATATGCTTTTCTCTGATGCCTTTCTTAGTTCATGGTTCGATATTCCAGCGTCCTAGGTGAGAAAATACATTATAAAAAATAAAAAACCCCAATTCCACAACAGAGTAAGAAAACTTGCTTCCAAATATCATACAAAAATCAGAAAGTCTTCAGACAAATAAGATATTATCTCCATTTTTAAATTCAGATAAGAAACTGATAATTCAGAGAATCATTACCAACATATTGGGAGACTTGGTTTAAATAAAACCCTTATTCCAGCCACCTCACAAAAAGGAATTTCAAACATAACTTGTATTTCAGAAGTTGAACACACCACTTACAAGGTCCTATTTACTCTTGAAGAAATTACCTCTTTTCTTAAGCCAATCTCAAAGAATTTACCACAGATAAACCGTGAAGAAAGTTCTGTCAAATAACTATTATAAGTTATCTAAGGCGCAACTGATAAAAAGGTCTATGAATAAATAAGATCATTAAGTATTTGCATCAATCGTGGCAAAGAAAAAAAGAAATAAATTATAAGATATTTACATCACCATTTATCACCAAGAACAGAAAAGCAATCTCACCATGAGTCTGTATCGCGGCTCAAATATGTTGAGTGACAACTTCTGGCATGGAAGGACAACATCCATGACAAAAAGTGGCATCAAATCCACTGCTATGCAGGTCAAACTCTCATGTTCCAACTTCCTCTCAGCATATTCATCCGGAAAGTTCTTTTGAATTATGTTGTTTAGTGTCACACTGGAAATGAACCATCAGGGATTGTACAATGAGCATTTTTTCAGGTGGTCTGCAACATAAGCAGTACCAAGAACCACTAAGGAAAAAAGAATAAAAAGACGAGGTGTCATGTACAAAAGGTTTAGTACAAGCATCTCAAGTCCACCTAAACACTACCTAATGTGCACTCAAGCAACCACCAGCTTGCCATGCAAGGATGACAAAAACTCATCATTAGAATGCCCCCACTTTTAACTGATATTTTATCAAATTAGACCACCCCAGTAGCCACCCATGTCCAAACATCTTTTAACTGATGATTGACAGATTGATTCAGAGAGAAGAATGTGCAGTGATGGCGGTAATCATATTGTGGACCCCCAGGTCACCAACACTGACCAAATATCTTTGGTAGGCCACTTGAGTGTGCCCTCATAACATATATACAAAAATATTAAAATATCAATTCCCATGAAAAGAAAAAAAACTTATACCTAATGCAACTAGTTCTAGGACTAACAAATAGAACAGTCCTGCACATGGGACACTTATTACCTGTCATTTGAACAAAAAATATTAGATATTATAAAAAGTTACAGATTAAAAGAAAAATACACTATTTTCTGAATGATAAAGCAACAAAAAAAAAAGAATAATAATTCTCACCATGGTCCATTGACTGAAACAAACATGCACGACAAAAAGAATGCCCACAAGGAGTAGTTACAGGTTCATATAACAACTTCAAGCATAAAGTACACTCAAAATCATCAGTCCTTTGGGGTTTCCCATGCCTTACACTTCCACTTGGCCCAGCTGAAATCATTTCTAACCTGTGCAGAGAGACCTGGAGAGGAGTGCTGCATAATAGCACCAGTTAAACGTCATGATAATCCACAGAAAATTCTCAGAACTTGATATGAGCATAGAACTATACAGATCTGCCAATTCCATGATAGGACTGCTACCACTACATGGCATGTTTTGACAGCACAACTTCTCAAAGAAACAGATGAGTTGGCCAAAAGAAAAATAGAGATGCCGATGACCTTCCAAAATGGAAACATACCATGCTTGACCTCATTTCTCCCCATCATATAAATAAACAAAATAGAGATGCAGATGAAATCTTGCTCAGTTGATGGAAGAAAAAATTACCAGAAAGGGTCCAACTGAAGGCCTAAAAGTAGAGCTTCTTTTGCCTCTTCATATCGTTCTAACTACAACATGCAAAGAGGATGTCGATAACATTATATATATGCACCATAGGAACTTTAGAAAGTTGAACAGAAGTCAAAATATGAATTTTTGAATTTTCAATAGGCAGACAACCTGCGTAGAAATTGATAGAATAAATTCTTATTTGACTAGATCACTAAAACCACATGTAATGAGGATTGGCTTTTAATGTTTTAACAGATGGCAGTCCACCTACCTGCAGCCTACTTTCAATGGTTCTTTCCAATGTTAATATACAGTTCCTAGAGAAAGAATGAGACAGAAAGCTTCTAATTTTTCAAGAAGGTACCTAGAAGTTGACAGAATATAAATCTAAATTGAATCTAAGTGATATAAAATTGACTGATCAGATGCAACCAGGCTCATCTTGCAGTATTTCCAAATTAACTAGAAAAGAACCCTTAAAACATACAAGGAGCAAAAGGATGTGCAAGGCTCCTTTAACTGGCACTTTTTAAAATAAGCGAGACATCAAAGTCAAGAAATGAGTGGATTGGGCCTTTGGCTCAACGGCCACGTGGGGAGGTTTTCTAAAGAAAGGTCTTGCATTCAACTCTCACCAGGTTAAGGGTTTTCAACATTCTAAAATGTTAAAGGTCAGGGGTATTTTGGTAATATTATTATAGGGTATTCTGTTTTGAAGTTCTATATAGATAAAGGTGAATTAGACATGTTCATCAATGTAATTTTTACGTTTTCTTATACTGTTTGATGGCTGTAAGTGAGTTAACTAGAATAGAAGCATTATTGTCTTTGTATCTTGTAATCACTTAAGCTATGAATCAAAGACGTTAGGGATCGGTCTGATCCACCAACCAGACATTTTTCTCTAGCATACATCTTCACCCTCTTTCTCTCCTTTCTTCTTCTCTTTTCTTCTTTTTTCTCTTACTTTCTTCTTTAAAAATTCTTCTTTTTATTATTTTATATAAAAGAAGCCAAATAATGAAAAGGAAAACAAATTAAAGAAAGGGCTCATATCTGTGTAAAAAATGGAAAACATAAATGATGACAAACTATCATGTGCTTAAAACAAGAATACATGTATAAATGCTCTACTGCAAGCATCTAACCCAATTGAAAAATATTAAAGGCACCTAACTTTCTTAAAACCAAGTGAAAGCCCTCAAAATTCCATTCAATGAGAAAATCATTAATTACCAATATAAGAGCATTGGCCTTCAAATAGTATGACTTTAAAGCATTACTTGAGAGCATCATCACCCTCTCAGCGTCCTTCAAAGCAAGCTGAAACCATAGTTGGAAAGAAATAAATAATGATGTCTAATGGACAATATAAAACCTCTACGCATTACTAACAACCAAATTGTGCCATTAACTATTGATTCAGTCAAGACAATCTGTTTTGGAGCTTAACCCAGAAATTCATGACAAAAAGTGGAAATGGGAAAATAAAAAGCTCAACAAAATTAATAAAGAACTTATTTGACTGAAGTAAGTAGATTCACGAGAAAATGGTCTTATCAATATCCCAGGGCTAATAGAAAGGTCAAAGATTGGAAACATACTTCAGCATGTGTTGTTGGATCCAGTCCATTCAGTGGTTGATGTTCAGAAGAAGATGAAGATCTGTCTCTTAGGATTCTGCTCATCCTACAAAGTAAAAGACATCAAATCACACATCCGTACCACTCAAAGCGGAAGAAACAGAAAATTAAGGTCTAAACAGATGCACACCACCAGCTTAAATGCGTACAAATAAAAGAAGCCAGCTCACCGACAGAAGGCAGCACTCCGGTTGCTTAGAATGACTGTATCGCCAGGTTTCAAGGTTTGAGCTTTAGAATAATATGTGATTGCCTGCATTAAAAGCTTCTCAATTAATTAGCTCTTCAAACATCAACACAAAAGCATCCCATGCTAGAAAAATGAAAATTTTTGTTCTTGAAATAGCAGTTCTGATACTATTCGTAAACAGTAGCTCTTCAAACATCCCATGCCTTATAAACAAGAAATGACTATTTGCAGAAACCAAATAATGAGTGATTAGGTACTTATTATCATGCAATTTATTATTTTTCCATTCACTTGTAATTTCACAGTCCTGCCCACATGTGGTGGCCTCTGTAATTCTAAAAACATGAAAATAGCACTAAAACAACTATGACAAAATAACACCACAGAAATAACTTTATATTGTAAAAGACCCTACAACTGGAGGAGTGCTTAAGTTACAGAAAAAAACAGATATGCTCAATGTAAAAGCTCATGTGCATGCTCCTACAAACATATGAAAGGAGAAGCATAATACACCCAAAAAGAAACAAGAGAAAGTACCCCGAAGCTTATAATCCTTCACAAGGCATGACACTCATTCATTACACCATCCATAAGATATACAACATACATGAGATCTATTCGCTCATTAATGCTATTTATCACGATTATGAGTTGTAATCCTACTGAAACAAATAGAATGCCTTCATGGTCTATGCTATTAGAAAGATCTCTTTCCTCATCATTTATTTATCATAAGCTAGCATGTGTAAATTCTAAGGTCAGTAGATTGGCAATGAGGTGACTGTTGTTTACTTTGAGCATCTCCCCCTCTATTTATAAATCTTGATATGACAAACAGGCTTGGTTTTAGTCCTTAAATAAACTCTATCCCTCCTGATGAAAATATTCAGCCATATTTTCAAACAATTACAATCCCTTCAGTCGTATGAAATAAAATTTAAGAGACACTTCTACTTTTTTGAACATCGTAAATTTTACTAAAAGAAAAAACAAAGCAGAGAAAAAAATGAAAAGTGGCGAAAGGGAGACAAAGAAGAAACAAAATTATAGAATGGGGGGCCCTGCACACAACGAGGAATTTCTGCTCAGTCTCTTCTAGCTTAGAAATTTGATGTACTACTAGAGGAGTGATCTAGTACACGGGAGAAACAATTCTAGAAATTGCAAGTGGTGCCAACAGAGTATAAGAATCCTTCCAATGAACTGCCAAAGAGAGAATGTAGGATCAGATTCTGACTGAACCATCCCCCCACCACCTAAGAGTGCTTTCAACAATGAGGGACCCAGACTTTAGGATCAGACAGAAAATGGCTGCTTCAAGAGTTTTAAGTCATTAAGGAAGCACTTGACTTCAGCATCGGTTAAGCCAATGATATGAAGTAGGACAACAAAAGAAATGTTGAACCAATATAATTTCATAAGACACCCACATCAAACCTGGTGCCAATTAACTTTGGAGCCACTGGAATTCTTCTTTATGAAGAGTAGCAGAGGCTACCATTGGAATTAAGGTATTCCGAGTACTATCTTCTCCAAATCTTGGAGGGCACTGAACTGATAACTGCACCCACACCCAAACAACTGCCATTTCCAAACTTTTAAGTTTATGTCATTTAAAATGGGTAAGCAAGAACAAGGAAGGGAATATGCATCAGTTCAATGAATGATGAACTGCATGGATTGCTTCAATAAGCTTTTGCTTTCCCTTAAGGGTGAACAAAAGTTAATAATAAATGTGAATACAACTGAAGTAAGAACTTGATGGGATTTTTCTTTAATGGTCAGCACAACCTGTCAGCTTGTTTAATATCCAGAAAGTATTTTTGTATTTCGACATGCAGTATAGCTTGAACTCCTTGTTCCTTGAAATGAATTCTACCACCATCTAATAACAAACAGAAGTCAAACTGCTTTAATACAGAGTCCAATTTCAGACTTGTGACCACAAAAAAAGTTATTCCAAGGTACAAAAGAGAAAAACTGATATAGTGGAATTTCTCTTATTTATGAACAACAGGACAAAAACTCAGACCTCATTAGATCTAAGGCTCTCTAATGGATTACTCATAAGTGGTATCTGATTGATATCAGCAACCTCCGTTCCATAGTAGATCCTTGTCACATTTTGTATTGGACATGAGAACTCACAAGTCTAGCAAGCCAAATATGCTTACATTATGTTTGCCAGTCCCATGCACACATGTGCTTCCCGCAGACATGGCAAAGGGGTCAGAGGATAGCAATAGAGTGACTAACAGGGTCATAATGCATGGTTGGAATCAAGGAGAAAATAAACATATTTTAGAGATTTTTCTAATTACTAAAAAGACATTCTCACTGCAATGAGGGAGAGAAAAAACTAACACCTCACATTGCCTAGCTTAAATTGATGTTGAAATAAATCCATACTATCAAGCCTCAATGCAATTTCAGAAACCTCTTCCTCTAATGCTCATTATGGATAGATTATGAGTCTAGCGTAGAGCATACTAGACTGATAGAACATCAATATAAATTGCACTCGGGTCTACTACAGGCATTGCACATATTCATGAAGCTTTTTGACTCGTCAAATGTCATATCTTCCAAAATGATCTTTTGATGACCCCCATTCTGTTCTCTCTCATCTGAGCCAACACCTTAAAAGACACTCTCCATAGCTTACATAAAGATCCCCTTGAAAGACGCAACTGATACAAGAGCAAAGATTTCAAGCTTCTCGGAATCTCAAATTCCGGTGGAACAAATGTTGGAAATAAGTAGCTGTTTGCATAAGACAAAATTAAACCTGGAAAATCAGCCAATATTATCTGCACAGACCACACAAAAAGGCAATTACGAACAGATGATATGTTGAACATCTCATTCAAAACTTAAAAGCATCGAAGAGGAATATATTGTCCTAAAAATCCACAGACGACACACAGAGCGAACCGGTAAAAGGCAAAAAATCCAACAGAGAAAAACACAAATTTAAATAAAAGTAGGAACAACATCAAATGCACTCCAACCTCGTCCATTCGACTCTCTCGAAAAGCTCGGTTCCCGTTATCTACAAGCTGACGAACCTCCCAGAATTGATCATCCGAGTACTGCATTACAGAACAATCAGCAAGTAAATAATCACCTTCCAAAAGACAGCAATTCAATCCAAAGTAAATAAATAAATACACAATACTGACTGCAGGCAATTCATCGACATCGTCGAATCCATTCCAACCCTCTCCGGCCGCAAAAGACGAAGTTCCGGCCATCAAACTTGAGGTAGAGAGAAGAGGAAGGAGAAAAGCGAAAAGCCACAAGTAGTCTAAAACCCTAACAATGCCAGCAATTCCGAGCGCAGACTAATGTTCTACTGCGTCTTGAGGACTTGGTGTTCTTTCGTCTCTCCTTCATTTTTTGCGCGGCCGAGATTCGAAAACGTGTTCCTCTTCTTTCACGCTCGTGAGAAATCAGGGAAGGCTTCGAAGAATCGGAATGTGCCGGGGTGAGATGGTATGAGACCGTCTCTGAGAAAGACCCCGTTGTACTGCGCGGGGTTTTTTTCCTTTTGGCTTGGCGGCAGTTGCAGGCAGGAGGATCCCCTCTTAACTGACACAAGCCACAATCTTTATTTATTAGAAGAGGTACAAGTGAGGGGAGTCCAAACAGAAAGTAAACTGTAAAATGGACCATCGCCATTCAATTGGGGGGTGTTTCAGTAATTTAAGTTAGTGTAGGCCGGAAATCGAGTTCCATGGTCCTCAAAGTACAGCTGTGATAGTAAATTAACTCGCGTCGGAGTCAAAAACACTGAAAAAAGAATGAGGACGTTTGACAACGGGAAGTGGGACCAACCATCTTGCGTTCGGCCGTGAGCGGCACAGCGGACAAACCTGAAATTCTACGGGTTCGGGTTGACTCGGACCCACCGGTTTCTACTTTCTAGCTCATCGAGACGGCTCAGGATCCTCCACGAACCGTAACCACCCCCCTAGAAGGGAAAAATGGAGCTTCGACAAACTGTAATTAACAGTTTAATTACATATAGGAACAGCTTAATTAGTCTTTTTATGACTTTTAAAATGTAAAGCTCAGGATTGGTTGAGAGTTTAGATAGAGAGAGTTGGGGTACAACTGCTCTGAGTTTTGTCAAGCGCGTACCCATTTTATATCCCTGATCATGCCAAACAAGAACCAGCAACGGACCACTAAAGCTCATCCACCATAAGTAAGCTTCATGTTTGCGTTTGAAATCAAATACTTCATTAGTGAATGGATGAAACTTATCACCAATTCCCCTCCGCCAACAGAAAATAGAACAACAAGAAAATATTTGGCATCCTTCGTGATTTTACTTCCAAGAGTTAACAAAATAAAAAAGATGGCCGAGAGCTTCTCTTTCCCTTTGAAGAATATGAGAATATATATATCTTTAGCAATATAAGCCAAACTTTTAATGTGTTTAATGATTTTCCTTCCTTATCAGCAGTAGGTACTACGGTGAATTCTATAAGATTTCACAGAGACTGAAATGGGTTATATCTGCAGTTCAAATCTGCTGCAGTTGGATTTTCATGATACCCTGAAGAAGGTAGCAATGCAGCTTTAGCTTGTTTCATCTGACACATGCATCTTACTAACTCAATAGACTGAATAGACCAAAATAAAATGAAAAGCAGATGTCAAGCAAGTCTTTTTATAGAGATGTCAAGCAAGTATAACGAACATCTAGCTCTTTTCCTTTCCCTCCAATGCCAGGATGAAGCTCGTTTTTATGTAGGGAACCAACCAGCAAGGCAGGATCATAAAAAATATATATATATAAAAAAAAAAAAACTAGTCAAATAAAGCCCTTGCTTCCCGATCTTAATGGAGATCCCATCCCACTGCAAAAAAAAAAAAAAAAAACAGCGCTGAACAGAAAAGCATTTGATCAGACTGATGAGAGTAAAAACAAAAACAACATCCTAAGAGGTTGTCTGAAGATTCGTCTTTCATGTAACACAAACACTTAAAAGCCATTAATTTCAGCTACACAAACCTGTTGCAGCTTAAAGAAAAAGTAGTTCTGTTGCAGCTGAATATGGCAGTAGTTGCTATAATAAATCCACTCTTGTTTAACAAAATATGACTCCACTCAATGAATTCAAATGGATATCATTCATACTGATAATATAATCAATGTGAATTGATTAAATTGAGAAGACCCAACAATTTGAAACAATTAAGCTGCGAGAAGAACCTTTCTCTATTATTTCTTCAGAATACTAAAACTTTCTTGTGAATCCTGTGTCTAGAACGCCACAAAATTAAACAGTTAATAATTATTGACAACGAGGAGTAGGAGTACATAAAAAGAAACAAAAAAGTAATTTTCAACATCCCAAAGCGCATCATCATCAGCCTGAAATTCATTGAATGCTACTGTATTTCGATGAGTTATGAAGCTGCAGCAGAAAATTGTAATTCCTGCATTTAAAAAAGTACCAAAAACAGACAATGGTACATGAATAAAACAAAATTTAGTAACTTTTTGGTACTTGAAAAGATGAAATTTGCACCTAAAGATTACATACCTTAACAAGAAATCACATAAAAAACACAAATCATTGCTTCTGGGAGACGCTACTGAAAACAGGATGCCTTAGCTTAAGGGGGTCCTCAGCCTCCAAAGGCGTCGCAGTCTCATTCACAATCCTCTTAATCTTGGGCGTAAGCAATCCCCTGTGTTTAAAACCGTAAATCTGAAGCACCTGATTATCAGCAAAATTGAATGCTCTTTCCATGCTTTTTAGGCACCTCTGCAAAGGATAATCCCCGTAGGAACCACACGGCTTACATCCCACGAAATGTGTCACAAATGGCCACCTCTCATCCCCAAGGCCAGGGTGATACTTCTCAAGCATCTCCTCATACTTATCAACCAGTCCAACCCAGTAACCATGTAGGTAATACTGGTTTTCAACAAAAACCTTGTCTAACCATTCATCCTTCCTCGTGATCAAGAGATAGATCAAAGCAGATTGATCGTCAGCTTCAAATGCCGGTCGCCCATCCAAATAGGCAGTGAGGACCTTACCAGCCTCGTCACGAATTGGACCTTTTGGTCCCATTGGCGCCCATGCATCCAAAAGGTCCAGCGACCACTGACAGTTGCGAAAAAGGAAGCTCCCCGTGTTAAGGGCGATCCAGGAGTGCTTATCGAAGAGCAAGTCGGGGTATCCATGAAGCACAAAATTGTAGTTTTCGTACTTCTGAAGAGGGATCTCGAAGACCATGTCGGTGAAGAGGGCGTCACTGTCCATCCACCAGATCCATTCAACTTCCGGGTGCGACAGCATCAGCCGGCGAATCAAAGGCAGCTTCGCCCAGTAACCAGCGAGCTCTTTATCCAAATGAGCCATATTATAGATGATCTCAATGCCGTGAATTCTACAATAGTCAATCTTATTCTTGATCCCTTTCAGTAAGTAGTGATCTCCAATGGCGTTATCGCAAGGACTGGGCGGCGATCCGGTGACTAACAGAATCCGAGGCTTCCCCCTGACAAAATTCGGAAACTGCGGATTCTGCGAAAGCCACTGTCGCCGCTGCTCGTCCCAATCCGTGATATTAGGCCCCAGGGTGTAGGTGACATTAGGGTTGATCGCTTCCACCTCCACGTCGGGATCATTTGGGTCCCCGCCGTCAGATCGGATCTCGCGCAAAATGCGTTCCGTCTCTTCAATGATCCGCTGCTGATCGCTCTCGGCAGGACCAGCCGAGAGGTTGCCAACGCCTATGGTGCCTCTTAGAACAAGTATAGTGACGAAGCCACAAAGGATGGTGATCTTAACGTTGTTGAAGGTCTTCTGGATCTGGCGACCGCGAACCCCTCTTTGGGCCACTCTTGTCGTCGGAAGCGCCGCTCCTCTCTTGACAGCGAAGCCTTCTTGCCCCATTTTCAGGTACGAAAACACCAAATCGCTCGAGCTCTTTTGATCTCCTTCTTCACTCACAGATCTGAAAGATATAACCTCAAATCTTTACGAGAGAAAATCAAACGAGAAACTTCCATACTGGGCACCCTCAAACGAATTATCCGAGACAGGCAATCAAAGAATTAAAAAAAAAAACCCTAGAACAAACTGATGGTAAGAGAGTAAAAAGGTAGGGGGAATTTTCATCGCCAGCTGCAACGCGGTAGAGTAGAGGTGAGCTGAGGGGAGTGGATATCCGGCAGGAGGAGGAGAAAAAGAAGAATAACAATAATATTTGGCGGCTGCTAGATGGATGCAGATCTCCCTCCCATTGGAAGAAAAAGGCGAAATCCGGAAAATGAGAAATGATTATTATCTTATGATTGGGAGTGCAACTGTTATCTCTGGTTAAGACACATTTTCGAGTAAACGACGTGCTTTTTGCCCTTTTTCTTTGATAATTTTATAGAGATGACTGACGCTAAAGTCGCCCTCTTAATCCAGACATTTTACTCCTTGACGACTGATTTCGTTGTTAAATCTCGGAAACATGAGAAACAGTTTTAACCTTCTTCGATTTTTCATGTATTTTTAACAATTTAAATCTAAAAAAATTAGCTATAATACATAAAATTAATTTTCCAAAATAAAGAATAATCAAGAACATCTAAGAGAATAAATAAAATCACATTTTTTTTTATTTTAATTTTTAAAAATATATATATACCATTTTAATTTAAAAAATAGCAATTTCGCATTCATTGAAAATCAAATAGTTTCAATTGTCTTATTACAACTGAACATGGGCATGTGGCTAAAACCTTCTATAGACTAAGGGTTTCATTTTGGCTTCTTTAATTCATAGTTTTAATTCATTTTGGCCTCCAAATATTTGATTTGGGCTACCAATCAATTTGGTAGGTCACAAATTTTGATTGGAGGTCTAAAATCTCTCCTTGTGGTGCTCTAGGTCTAAAGCAAACATTCATAAGAAACTTTTGGTTTATTTCGAAGATGAATGATTGCTATCATGAAATACAATCTCTCTAAGCACTCTTTCACCTCCAAATCATTTGTAGAAAAATTTGTTATGAAAAAAACCTCTTTATTTCTTTAATGTGGAAAGTCAAGTACAACTTTTATCTTTAATTTCTTGATAGTAATTGGAGAATTCAAGCTAAACTTGTACAGACTGATTTTCAGATCATCTATTATTCTCCAACCATCATTCATGAGCATCAATGTTCAAATTTATTCTTTGCATTTTGAAATCATTACTTGAGTTTTAAAAGAGCATTATAGTTTTCAAATCAATTTAAGGAAAACAGTTCTTTCTTCTTTTTTCTCTTGTAGAGATACAGTTATTTGGACCCTATCATAGACCACAAGATGAATGATTGGTCTCCCCTTAGTGTGGAAGTATACAAACTGCAACTGCGGCAGTTACACGGCTACGGCTACAGTAAACCTGCTTAAACAAACATGTAAAATATCATAAATCTACACAATCCAGCTCAGAACCATTGATAAGATATGAAAAGATTCATCATTTGCTTGGTTATAAGCAACAGGACCACACTAAATTCCACTGGAGAACCATTTGAGATCAAGAGCTCCTAATCACAGGAATACGGTGATGGGCAGAAATCAGGACCTCATTCATTTGGGCAATGTGATGCAACAGCTGACTAATTTTCTGCACAAGAGTAAACCGAGTTTAGATCCCACAGTGGAAGAAAAAGATGAGAGGCAGCAAAAGTACAGGAAAATGTGGTTAGCACATTGCATAAAGTGTACGTCAAAATTACCTCATTCATTTGAGCAACTTGCCGCAAAAGCTGACTGATCTTCTGCAATGAGCAAACCACATGTAAGTGCCAGAGACCCAGTACAAAGAGAGAAATAAGAAGAAAATGAGATCCCTGAGCCAATAACTGGCAAACTAGTACAAAGCATATAATGCATTTGTTCAAAACAACACTTTAGGAATACAAATTGCATCGAGGACACTGATCTTAGGAGGAATTTTTTAACTCTTCACACACAAGGACAAGTATATATCGTAATTTCATTTAATTTTATATTAAAATATGTATGTATAATACTGGCAATAAGGTCACAATTTGAGTACAGGGTGAGGCCAGGCTCGTCATCATCATTGGCTTTATTCCAACCAAGTTGGGTCAGCTAAATCTATCCTCTTCCACCAGTCTTATCCATTGTTAAGATCAATCTGTCTCACCTTTCCTCACAGCTTCTATCGTGTCAAAGTAGGCCTTCCTCTACTTTTTGCCATTCCATTTGCGTGGATGGACTATGGTCCAACTTTCACTGTCTGGACCAATCAGAGTAGAAATAGTTTGCAATCAAAATACTTCTGTTTGAACATTTTCTATGACATGAACTGTCTAGTAGGTGGTTAACCTGGGCCACCTTCCTGGGACTTCAATTTCAAGCCTCACAGTTGCATGCTCATACCACATGTACAGAGTCGGAAATTCCAGCTCTGAGAACATACAGTATAGACAAGAAAGATGGCAGCACATCACCCCCTTTCCAACACTATAATATCCCATATACAATTATGAGAAGTTTCCGTATTTTTATGATGACCTAAGGTAAGGGAAAAGATCGTGACCTAGAGGCAACAAGTCAACTTTCATGACATTGTCAATACTGAATACTGTATCCCAAAACCACAACCCTATTCTCTGTTGGCATTCATGCCCTTGACTATGATGGTCATCGAAGGAGTATAGACAAGAAATTATAAAGGATAGAAGACTCATCTCAAAAATTGCAACAATCCAGCCTGTAGAATAATTTGCATATATGTTATATCCCCCTGGAACAAGAAGCAACTTCAAGTCCATACTACAACACTGCACATATAAAGAGTTATGCATAAGCAGTACTATGTACTTGCTTTACATAACCTTTATGTAACTGTATTAGCATCATTAATTGTCACCTTGGATACTTCTATTGCATACTAAACAGTAAGTGATGACTAAAATGGGCTGATTTCTGGTTTCATCATTTTAAAACTACGAACAACGTACTCCTATCATATCACAAAGCTAACATTATTGCTACTGTAGTGCTAGACATATGGGTGACTTAACATAAGATCTAAATCCTTTCTTAAGATCCAACCGCACATAGTAATGGTAGAATTTTTGTGTTACTGAAGTAGTGAGGATGACGGTTGGTGAGGCTTCACCTCAGTTTTCAGCATCTTTTACTCCAGATTGAGTAAGAGTAAAGATCCCTAAATCTTCAACTTCTCACACATTCATATGTGTTGCTTTAGGTCCCAGTTTCTTTATTCTTACGGATACTATTGCACTAACATATCGATTCAGATGTCAGTGATGTTCCACGGTGGAATATATGAAAGATATCCAGGATAACAGTCCTCCACTAAAAAATTCCTTCACCTAGCCTTTGCAGTCAGAACCTCTTACACAACAATCTTCTGAAATCCCACAGCCTAAACTATGATAATCTCTGCTTTGAAATATGCATTCCTCCAATACCATACACCTGCCTCTTACTTATTTCACCAATAGTGGTGATGACCGGACTTGCTCGAACATGAAAAAAAATGAAAGATTATTCCCTACTATCATGTTTGGAGAAGAAGCTTTTGGATGGATATACTTTGGCACATACCACACCAACATACAGTGAAGGTGTTCAAAACGTGGAATGAAATAGTATTTATCTCAATTGAATGTAAATATCTGTTCTTGGATCTTATAGATTTGATTTAGTATGCAACTATCCTATCGTAGATATTTCTGAAAGGCACATGAACTGATATGAATATGCATTTCCATACCACCTAAAATGTAACAATATTCTGGAAGAAACGAAATTACTTGAGTGACAATAACTAATGCACATCATGATATAAACACATTTCATTAATTATCAGTAAAACTATCATGTAATCCTTTCTATTGAAATCAAGAAGTTCATTAACATAAAGAAGATAAACAAGAGAAATTAACAGTAACTAAAAACAATAGCTACAGCATAAAAAAGTACCATATTAAACGACATTACAACACAAAAAATGGGAGCAATCAACCATCTCTTTAGTCATCTGAAAATGGAACACAATTTAATAAATCACAAAAATCTTAAAAGAGATGCCAAGATATCACATTTATCCTTCAGTCAGAGATTTTCCCAGTGGCTCCTTTGACATTGCTCAGTTTAATATAGCTAAGAAACGGAACTGGGGAATAAGTCACTATTTCGACAAACTCATCACTGCGAGTTCCTAGAAGACACCACACTTCGAGTTGCGTATATCACTTGGACTTAAAAGATTCCAACCGACGTCTTTGTAGATGACAGATCCATTGAGAACATTGTTAAGTAATGCGTAGAGACTCAAGATTAAGGACAACATTATGGAAGAAAATGCTTCGGCCCTTTCAAGTTTTACTTCAGAACTTTCACGCAAAGAATTTGAAATAAGAATTGCTAAATATCGATAACAGAACAGAACGGTAGCTAAGATTAAGGACAACATTATGGAAGAAAATACTTCGGCCCTTTCAAGTTTTACTTCAGAACTTTCACGAAAAGAATTTGAACTAAGAATTGTTAAATATCGATAAGAGAATAGAACGGTAGCTTCCTGTTCATTAACAAATGAAAAATTCAAAACTTCGTTAAGAAAAATCATTGAAGATTACCATCTCATCCGTTATGCACGTAATGAAAAAGGCTAACCAAAGACGTACTCACATACCTCATCTTTTTCCCGAATAAGAAGCAACAAGGAATCACTGCCGCTAGCTCGCCTTCGACGCCTAAGGTACAACAGTAGGACTCCAAAGATGCCCACGGCTACACCGGCCGAGTAAGACGAAACCGCCCTTCTACTGAATCGACACGGGTACACACTTCTGCGAAGCAGTAACAACTTGGAGTACAGCACCCCGAGTCCTGATCTCAGCCGCCGAGCGAAGTCCGCCCTCAGTTGAACTCGCGAGACTGACAACGGTTGAGATTGAACAACGTCGGCCCAAAACGGCCGGGAAGGCGGCGGTGATGATGGCTCCGGTTCAATTTGTACGTGGAGACCCTCGTGGCTGCTGGGAGGAAAAATGTTGGAAAAATCATCGAAACGAACAGGAGGTGGTAGCGGTTGTGTTGTGGGTGCCACAACTGGCCCTTCTCTTCCACCGATCGAAGAGGATGAGGACGACGATTCGGGTGGTACTTCTTCCCAATCTATGAAGCACGAGTTTGAAATTTCGGTCATACTTTGGGTTCCAAGGAATTTCCTGTTGAATAACAGCAAGAAAGACTGGGCAAGAGAACACAATGCATAGTTATAAAATTTCCTTCTAATCTGCTAATCTTCCTTAAATCGTGAAGAAGCAACCAATTAAAATTACGAAATCGACGGCGAGGAAGAGTTGAGCGCAGAGGAAAGCGAGGTTTTCGACTTTTGTTATGGTGTGTGAGATATTTTGATGCATTCCACCTTACACCAAAATATCAAGAAAAGGGCAAGTTCACAAAAGAGCAGCCTTCATTTGGTTTTTTCTCAGGCTCCCCAAAACCTGTCCCGGCCACCTTGATCTTAACTCTTAACATTCGCCGCAACCGATAAAAAGGTTATCTACTCACACGGCTGAAATAATACGAAAAACTATATCGTGCAAAATATGAGAAACGGCTATCTGGTTGTCTGCATGACCAAAGAAAACCCGGCTACATTGCACATCCCCACCATTCCAATTCAATTTATGTTTCTTCCAAGAATCAACTAAAGCTATGTAGTTGATGGCTTACGAAAGAATAACCATCATCAACAAATTCATTTCGCCTTTCTAGCAATTATGGATGACCATCCAGTTCTAACCAGGATCATCAATGTTAGTTAACATAGTGATTGATACCTTTGAAGAATCCAAAGAATCCTCTAACGTCTCTTTGAATATGTACATCGTTTCTTTATGCTTTGAAAATCATGATCATGGATCTTGACTACTATCTTGATCATATTTCTTTTGGGTATGAAGAACGATGAGTAACAGGGTACCCTGCCCCCATCCGACCACTGGATAACTTTGTTTTCTCCAAATGTTTAACTATAGATGAATTAGCCCATACATCGATTTCAATATTATCTTATGGAGGTTTTTTATGGTTTCTAAAATTCCTATAATTCTTAACCTTTGGACTTTTCAGTTTATTTATCCATTGATCTATCTACCACAACTGATCAAGTTCTCTTATCCTTTCCATGCAGAATAGACGAGAGATCAATAATGGATCATAAGAAAAAGGTAATAAAACCCTACCCATACGGACGACTAGCCATTTCAAGCCTCCTTGACCATCATTCAGCTTCGACATCACTGCATCCAAACTCATGCGAATGTAAGTGAATAACTTCACCATCATTTACAACACACGTTGAATCTTGTGACTCATGCAAAAACAGTTGTTTGATGGAGTCAGTGCTTAACTTTTGAAAAGAAAAAGGTAACATTTGGAGGGAGAAAGAGAGATCTAGTCAGTAATCTCTCCTTCTTCTCCCTCAGAGCTATCAATTTGCACTTCTCTGAAATCCTTTTGACCGCCATAAACCATTTCTTCTCCTTCACAGCCGTTTTCATCTTGTTCTCCGTGGTCTTCTGCATCTTCTTGGTCACAATCCCTATCATCATTATTTTCAACCTTAGATACAGCATCGTCCCCTTCATTCAACGTATATTTTTCATTGACAATATCTTCTGTTCCAGATCCATCTCTAACCCTGGCCAAAGGGGAGCCCACCGGTTTGTCAGGCAAGTCCTTGAAGAAGGAATTGAGCACCATGAATCTAAAAACTTGCAACAAATGGCTTTTATCTCTCTTTATATCAGCAGAAAGCAGTTTCTCCAAAAGGGTTGGCTTCCTAGTGCTTGGCCAAAGCCCATGTGTTGCGTCTTGTCCCAATTTCTGCCTCTTGGTGTGCACCTCATCTCCACCATGCCTGCCTCTTCTATCAAACTTGTTTCGGAATCTACCCTTTTTTTGCCGTAGTCCTCTCTCAGCTAGATTTCTGTCAACTTGGTTTTCTGATTCTGAGAGATAGTCAGTTGGTAATTCTGCAACTTCCACACCCAACTCTGCTTGCTTTGCTAGAATTTGCTTGAGTTGCTGCAGGGACATGTTTTTTAGTTAAAAGGAACGAGTATCACATAAGGGTTACTTGGATATGACATCTTATATCCAACCATGCCTACTATTAACATAATATGTGTATTCAGTGTTAATTCATGACCAGTAATCACACACAAATAAAACAAGATTAGTCCAGACCCAAAGCTTTATGTTTTTTCTTTTGTTCAAGAACACTCCGATAGAAGTTGAGCTTTGCTTTTGACTGCTGTGAGCCAAACCAAGATGAACAGATGGCTACAAACTAAACCGAAAATTGATCATATGGAGTATAACATGTGTCAGGGCATGCAAAAAATCAGTACCTACATGTGTACCTAGGATCTCTTAACGCTACCACTAGAAAGAAAGGTCAAGCCCCAGTTTTTTCCTTTATAAATCTTTCAATTCCTATTAACAGACCAATGATCAAATGATAGTGATCCTCTTAAAAAATATATATTAAAGAATGTGGCATACCTGGCGCCGCATTTTAGTGTCTTCGTGATCTGGGTGCTGGTTTGACTTGTTCTGAAGAAAGCAACAAGGCACTATTAGAGAATGTAGTAATCTTACAAAATAAATAAAGAAGACAACCACTTGTCACTCAAACCTTCTCTACATTTAATCTTGTCGGAAAATTCCTCTTGCGTTCTTCCCGCCATTTTTTTATTTCTTCGTCTGTATAGCTCAACGAGGTGGTGATTCTACCCAAAAAAAAAGGTGCATCATAAAGTAGATGAATATCATATTAAGAAAATAGTGAGGTTTTCTAGTGATGTAATGCAATAAACACAACTTAAGATCCTTACTTGACCCCTATTACTATCCATGCAACTAAAAGGATATGCTACAAAACATGAAGGTGTTTTCATGCACATTATGTGCACTAGGAAGGACAATCAGTAAAGAAGTACCTCTTGTGTTCATGCATGGGATTCTTGCGACAGTTCATAAGATTTGGTTTTCCAGCTCCTGATTGTTGCCCTGATCACGAATAGTGAAAAAAAAAAAGTCAATACCATCAGCATGACTTGAACAGCAGTTTTTTCATGGTGGGAGACGAAAATGTACAGGCAAGTATAGTGACCATTCTCCTTTCCAGAGGAGAAAAGTCACTAAGGAAAAGAAGACACACCTTGTACAAAAACAGGGGCCTGATGTATTATAAAAGGCAAACCTATTGTATCAGTTAAAGAAATTTTATCGCCAAAATATGCAAAATAGTACTAATAACAACAAAACAACTGTTAGGAGCTAAAGTTTGTAAGTAGCGTCATGGGAGATAAGGTCAATTTGACCAAGTAAAACTCAAAAAGATAGCCCCTGCAAGGGCCCAGTAGTAGTGTCAAAGTAGAATCGCTTGGTTAAGATTGAAATAAAGTCTAAAGACACTAGGAGTCCAGAATAAACTGGGTCCCTCCCTCCAATCTCTTATTGTAAGGGGAGGTCTCCCTTGATGTAATTTCTTTCTCTTCATAATAAAATCATTACTCTTTCAAAAAAAAAAAAAACTTAGGAGTCCAGAATTGGAGGGCATCTTGGCAAGAGTAATTTTGGCATTACAAACTCAGTCAGGTGAGGGTTAGAGCAGTGTATAAATTGAAATGAGTTCATGAGCAATGGAACAAAAATACACAATACGCAAACATTAAACTCTCTTTTTGGTGTGAGAATGAGGTGGTTCACCCCCAATAAGTGGAATTTATCCTCCCCTCTCCATTCCATATCGACATCATCCTCCTCACCATCTTCCATCTTGGCACCTTCAACCTTTTTTTTTTTAAATGGTGCTAAATTTTATTAAGATGAAAGCTCAATCGAGTAGATTACAAAGGGGGGAAGCCTTCCCAAACAATGAGAGATTGATAGGAAGTTCCGAATTTTGCCAATTTATCAACCAAAGAGTTGGCTGATCTAGGAATGAGATTCCAATTACAATGAATAGATGACACAATGTCAGCAATACAATCAATGATGAGCCAATGGCGCCAAGAGGAGGAGCTATCTTTTGAACATCAACTGATGACAATCTTTGAGTCACCTTCAATAATCAACTAGCCATGGAGACGTTCCTTGAAGATTCGGAGGCTGAATAGAAGAACACTGACTTCAGCAGTATTTGAATCAATAATGCCCACCAGCCCAACAAAAGATAGAATAGGGTCTCCATTGCTACCTCTGAAAACACCACCTGCTCCAACCGGCCCAGGACAATCAATAGCCCTACCATCAAAATTGAATTTGATGCAGTCACAAGGGGGAGGATCCCAGATGGCCATTACCAGAGTCCTACAAAGGCCTATCATATGAGCGATCAAACTCCAGTTTCCTTGAAGGGAAATACCCGATAGAGCGGCAAACTCCTTCTTGGTATGTAACCAGCTCGAGATAAGGCCCACAACATGTGAAGCGATATTGTCTGATGTGCCACCTTCAACCTTAACTCCATACATCCATCACCTCCTTCCCTCTCAATCTATGGGTTCTTCTCTAACACCTCCATGTAACCTATCTTCTATCTCCTAACATTCTCCAAAACCCTAACTCTTCTTCTCAGTTCAACCATAAATATCTCTTTCCCTTCTTAACCTCGACCTTCCTCCCATAGCAACCTACAGTCCTTAGACTCTCACGCCCTCTTCAAGAACACTCCTACTCCTTAACACCAAACACTCTTTGTCTCTACCCCTCCGGATCCCATCTTATCTTCTCTCCCTCAACGTTTTGAAAAAGATGTATTAATAAAACAGGAGAAATTACAAAATTTGGGGAACAATATCCCTTACTACCAGCGATTGTAGATCTTCTCTCCCTCGACTTGTCCACCTCAAATGCACATAAAAACCCCTTTCACCTGTGCATGCACGTTGAAGGGTTCTCTACCCTCCTCAGCGCAGCCCATGATTGTTAAAAACCGTCAAAAGTGTCCAATACAGAAAGAAGATAATGCTTGACAATCTCGAAGGAAAAGGAAGAAAATAGGCTGGGCGGAGCATCTATTTTAGGTTTTTTGCAAGAAGACACAAAGAAACAAAAACATAGTAGGGTTTTTTTTTGTCTACCCTACTCAACCACAAATTTCTAATTAACTAGAAGTTTATAACCCAAAGATTAACCCTAATTAATAGTCAATGTCTATATTACCCCTATGAATTGAATCTATACCTCATATGTCCCACTTACACCCAACTTCTTAAAGTACCACTACATAAGCTTAAAAATAACAATAATAACCCTACGGTGGATCTAACATTCCACCCCTCCTACAAGAAAACTTGTCCTCAAGGTTTGTCCACCGTAGCTGGTGTCATTTGTTCTTCCAAAGTCTCACGCAGTTATAGGCATTGGCTCCCAATTGATGATCAGCCGATACTTTGATGATCAGAAACAAGTAGTCAACAAGAAGTAAAATAAAAAAAACATCATGGTCACTCCATCCATCCAATGAGAAGTGATCTCAAGCACAAGTACCTTGGGAGGGCCTTTGCTGCCCAAAGAAAATATTTTAGTAAGCATGTTTACTGGTTGATGGATTGGTGGAGCTCCACCATCTAACCAAGTAAAAAACATCCCACTTGCAACTTAAGATTTTGTGGTTAGAACCTTCAGTTAGGATTGTCGACACGTATTTCATTAGGCTGAAGTAGAACCACAATCTCAAATGTTGGCCAATCTACCCTTTCTAACAGAGAAACTAAGGGACTGCCATCAACGAATTGTTCCGCCTATGGACTGTGTGATATCTTGAGCTTGCTTTGCTGCTGATAGCAAACAAAGATTGGTTGATGTGCTCCCTCATTTCCTGGAAAGCATCTTGCACCCCAGTTTTGAAGTAATCCAAGATCCCAAATAATCAAGGCCCCAAATCCAAGTCCAAAAGTGCACTTCGGTAGCCATCTGGTCGTGTGAGGTCAATGTGACTCAAAAGTCATCTTCTGTAGCATGCTACCTACTTCCAGCCTGGTCTTTGCTTTCTCTGACTTGATTTCTCCTTTCACTTTACTGCTTGTAGCCTTCCTTCTGACTAATCTTTGTTGCTTCAGATGCAAGAATCTCTTTGTAGAAAAATTGGAACCAGAAACAGTTTGTTACTCTAAAAAGTGGACTAGAAGGTCCTTTGTTCAAGGTATAATTTGTGATCGAAAAATCATGGAAGCCAAGTGATCTTCTGTCCACAAAGAGTTTTTTGCTGCAACTCACGGACTTGCGACAAAAAACCAATCCTTCTCTATGTCTGAGGAATGAACTGATCTAAATACCAATTTTTACGAACCTTCTAAAGTCTCTAATGGGGAGAAGATAGTGTTCAACAATGAGAATAAAGGTTTCTTGAAAGATAAAGAAGAAGATAAGGTATTTAGCTTGTGCTTGAGGTTTTGCAAGAAGACACCAAAAAAAAAAAAAAAAAAAAAAAAAAACAATAACAAAGTAGGGTTTTTCTTAGTTCCCTTACTCGATCACAAAATTTCTCATTAAATAGATGCTTACAATCCTTAGATCAACCCAATTGATACTTAATGGCTACACTACCCCGATGAATTGAAGTTATTCCCCTTATGTGCCACTTACACCCAACTTCCTAAACCACCCTCTTGATCAATTAAAATAACAAAAATATGCTTAATTTGGGATCTAACAAATAACGGAGGTCGTAACAACAACGGTCGTAATAATAAACAACAAGAAAAGGAATGAATGATCTCCATATACAACTACAATCATGTCCAAAAGATCCCCTTGTGAAAATCCACTCATTAGGACTACCATTGACATTGTATTTTCTGATGAAGTTTGGGAATGAAACCAGAGGGGGCACCACTAGCAGCACCAACTAAAGGGACATATCTGCTAAAATTTCATGGAGGTTAAAGTACAGCACTACAATTACCAAAGGAAGTAGAATTGATTTTCAGATATTTTGGTTCAATGGCTCGTCCAGACAGGAAACCCTCACAACAAGGGTTTCCAGAGTATTGATATCCACATGCTTGCGTCGAGGTCTTTCCAAAAGGATAGCACCAATTAGCAGCAAAACATTGCGAAGAACTAGACCAAAATCCATGCTGAGGTATTGAAAGAGGGACTTTTTCACCATAATTTTTCAATTACAAGCAAGCACATGGTTTCTAAAGATCTAACTTTCTATAAGATCAGATAACTTTCTTGTAGTAGCATCAGCGTGGCACCATGGTAAGGAAAACAGGCAGTCCATGATTTCAGGGAAAACAGGGCAATCCATCCCATTATCCTGGTTTAAGTGCGGAGAGAACTTGTTTCCCACACCTCATGGGGAGGATATGGCTGGAAAAAAAAAAAAAAAACGATTGCCTGATTTTTCACAACCCGTTCTATGACAAATCTACCAAGCTCAATATTATTTTTATATATATGCTTAAAAATTTATAAGTTAAATATAATTATGAACACTCACTATTCAAAATTCACACACACACACACACACAGAGAATAGACACAGATAATGCTCTGCAAGGAAAGCAACTGCTCCAATACTCTGAATGCAACATATATATTTCAGATCCCAATTTAAGATGTCAATTGCATCACCTTTCCATCCATTTCTATGGTTGTTACTGAATTTCCCTTTTGGATTGCCTGAATGCTGTGATTGGTGTTTCTGGAATCTGCAAAAAAGATGATTCAGTATGGAACCTACAGTAATGAAAAAAGGCCAGTGTCTTCCTCATAAATACCTACTTTTGTGGTGAATATCTTTCTCTAGATCCTTGAGGACCATTTCGGAAATTCTTCCTTGTATTTCCCTGGTTGAGATTTGAGATGTTAATTTTCATACTCTTCCAACATGGTTCATCTAAACAAGGAAACAAGAGCATGCACATACATTTTGAAGCACAAGAGCTGTTAAAATTTATTAAGAATTATCCCATTACCCCCACTTTACGAATTGAGTGATCTTAGAAGCATAAGAAATGATGAGTACAGAATAATGGAAAGTACATTGCAGGCACATATGGGGAGCCAAAAAATGAGTGTTCATATTATTCAATAACTTGATGTGCAGGCCTGAAACTTTAACACTTTTTTTCTGTTACATTTGAGTGATTTTAGTGTTGAATTGGCTACATATGGAATGCTTGCCAGCGCATGTAAGGTGGTTACTTTGTGTAAGGTGGTTACTTTGTGAATTAAGTCAAGCCAGTCTTAATTCCATAAGAACATGCACTTCATCTGCTTCATCTCTCTTTAAACTAGTACAGGCTTTCTTCTCCCTTGGCCTCTTCTCAATTTTCTATGTTTCTTTCCTGCATTCCATGTCTCTCCTTGCACTCCAAATTCTATGCAATCTATGCCTAAGTCCTAAAATCCCCAATTCTAAAACAATATAACCCTAAAACATGAGGTCCCACATGAAATTATGAAGAAAAAAGATACTTTAACACCATTAGATAAATCAAGTAAGAAAACTGTGTAAAATATTATGACATTTCAGCAGGAATTATAGCTCATACTTTATTCCTTTCAGACAATAAACAAGCGGTATCATAACATGCAGAGAAAAAAGGATCAATAAACATCTATCATCCTAAATAACCTCAAAAGGTAAATTTTCATGAAAAGTAAGTAAGCTTATGTCATCCTAATAAGAAGCAGTCAGAAAGCATGATGACAACATAATGAATCTGCAATGTATTTCTTCTCTTCATAAGCCAATTAACATATGAGCTACCTGAGAATGTAAAGAAGTATTTCCTTGTGACGGCTGGCTAGGACCAGGAGGCACTTGCATAGCCTTTTGATCCACTAGAGGTGATAGAAATGTATTTGGGTTTGGGACTGTTTTATGCATTATATCAGTGGCTATATTTCTGTTGTTCATATTCACAGTGGAGTTTCCACATTGTTCAGGGCCTGACATATCCACTATTTGATTTGCAACATTAAAATTAACTGCTGGAGTAGCATCTATCATTTGATGCATTTGACTTAAACATCCCATAGGGGTCTGCAAGAAAACCCGTCCATGTGGATTTTGATTAACACCTTGGGAAGGCTGATGAGAGCAAAATTGCCAACAAGCTGGTTGAAAAGATGCAATCGGATTAAAACTTTGTTGCACGGTGGAGAGATGGCCATGAGGCACAAAACCCAATTGATGCACAGTTTGTTGGATTGCATGCGATAGATGTTGATGGTTTGAGACGACACCAGGAAAAGAAGCCGAAGGGAAAGGAGGTCTAGTAGGTATGGACACTGCATTTGCGTGTGAGTTCCCGAAATTCATACTTGTGTTATCAACACCAAATGGCACAAGTGGAGACTGGTTTCCCGGGGCATGAAAATGAGAAGGAATTTGTGGTTGGGCACCGGAAGAACATGGAAATAGATGATTGAAGCTACTTCCAAAATTACCCGAGTTCACGGGACCTTGGGCGGGAAATAAGACCTGTACCACCAAAACGGACCAAATGAACCAACAATTAAATTAATTATAAAGAACTTCTTCTAAGATGAAAGAAAGCAAACTTTTAATAAATCACCTGCTGAGGAACGCAACTATTGCCACCATGGGACTGCATTCCATTGAAGGAGGGCGTGAAAGGCAGCATTGTGAATTGTGTCTTTTCCTCTTTCCCCTTCTCTTTTATTATAAAGAAGTGATCATTCACAGTTAAAAAGAGTAACAGCAGCAAACAAAGCAAAAGATAAGAAAGGAAACGAAGATTCACAAACTCAACCAAGGTGAGCTGAATAAATCATTGGAAATCCAAAAGGACAGTTCACAGTTCATCATCGAGATATATAAAAAAGAAGAAAAGGAGAAGGACGAGTCGAAGACCAATAAAGTAGACTCCGAAGAATAACAAAACCAAGGGAGCAAATTAACACGGCTCAATGTCTTCGAACGAGAAAGAAAGAAGTTGAGGGAACCCCTTTACAGAGCGTTTCAGCGGCCATCACACTTTCCTTCCACAACGAAATTGCGGGGTGCTTCAGACATGGCGAGTAGACACCAGAAACGGGAAATAGATGGAGACGCAGAAACGCTATGCGAATACAAGGCTGAAGGAGAGATGCGATATCACTTCATAAGCCCTAAATCCTGCCCACGCCAAGCAAACTTTCAAACTTCAAAAAGCTTGAACCCGGGTTGCACGACCGCAACCTATTACCGGACCTCGTAAAAAATCAGGTACCAGAAACCGATACATGGATATTTTGATTAAAAAAAATTATGAAAAAAAAGATATATACATATATAGTGTATTCTAAATACTAATAATTTTTTTGTAAAATAACCACCATTGACTTCATACGTAAGACCCATGTTATAAAAATAGAGAGCCACTTGGAGAGATGGTCAGGTCCCATCTAGGGGTGGTGTGCATCACGTCAGGTCTGGAATAGACCTTGATCCATCTAGACCCGACTATAAGTAAAAAAATTGTAAACATATAAAGGGTATTCTAAAATACAATTTTTTTTTTTTGTAAAATAACCACCGTTTACTTTATACCTAAGACTCTTGTTAGAAAAATTGACTCAGGCACTCAAAAGAGGTGGTCAGGTCGGGTTTCACGGGAAACCTGACCAGACCCGGTCTCAAAACCGGGGATGAGTTTTAGATTTCGGCCAAAGATAGGGCAAAGAAAAAAACCCAATTTCAAGTGGGGGAGCCCAAGGCGTTCCAAACCCTACTTGCAGGGTTTTATACAAGTACTGAATTATGTAATTTTATAAGTTTCTTATGAGTATAAACTTACGGTAGGAATGGAAAAAATAGGTTTTGGGAACGGACAATTTTATTCGACAATCGGAAACGTTTCGAATGCTATTGAAGGTAAAACATGGGTGTAGTTCGGTTTTGGTGACATACATAATTCTTCTGGTTCGTGGTCTGATTCACTCATAAGATTCTTTCCAACCATGGCTTTGGGATCACACGAGGAGAAAGGTCTGAAGCATCGCGAGGGATATGAGAGATGGCCTCAGAGAATCCACTAACGAACAAAATAGAAGAGAGAGAAATAATTTAATTCGCATCTGGCAATGCATGGTGACGTGCTCCACGCTGCATTCTGATCTTGCAAGGGCTCGTTTTCCACCACCACTCGGCATTTATTCCTCATTCACTCCCGGTTATCTGCAACACCCTTTCTACAGACAAAAAGATAACGAAAATAAATGATGGCAACCCAGTCCCACTTCTGCTGGTTAAAGATCTCGTCGTCCGCGGAGTTCTGGAGGGCTTTGGAGCTCTTGGGTAACCCATTATGCGTTTTTTCATCCCTTCTTTGAGCTGTTAATAAGAAGGAATACGGCTTTCTGGGCTTGCAGAGTTTGTGAAAGATACTTTTTAACTAAAACCACAGGGTTTTTGTGTTCATGGCTGTGGCTACAATAGTGATCTTGCTTGTTTTGTTCTCCCCGACGTCCTTTGCAGGTATATCATTCTTGAATCCTGCCTCGGCTACTAATTTGCGTTCATGATTTAAACGTATGCAATGTGAGTTATTTTTCTGTGTTATGGAGAGTCTTAATGAATTGGTTTAGACTTGATTTAATGTTACATGTACATCTATATATGTATTTAACTGGAAAGTTTTGTTCATTGAATTGATTGAGATCATTTAAACACCGATTACGCCTTGTGATATAATTTTTTTCTGTTCGCATCTTCAGCATATATAAATACGACAGTCTTCTATTTACCTCACAGTCTTGAGACAAAGATGTTTTTAGCACTAAGACCCTATGATTTTCTCTGAATGTCAACCTTCTCATTTGAGGAAAAAAAGATGAGATCTTGAGTTACTGAAAGTTTTACTCAGTCTAGCTGAAATTACCCAACAATCAGTCTGCCAGCAGAGGTGGCAGACAACTCAAATCTCGGATTTTCTGGTTGTTTAGCCCAAAACCTCATGATTGGAGCAGTCATTAACTCTGTCACTGTCAAGTAAAAAAAATTTATGTCTCTTGAGTCGTCCACTCTGCCAAATTGTTTTTGGGCTAGGAAGCGGCTCCGATTCTTTACTTGTTACACCCAAATAGGGGAATGAGGGGACCGAACCTTTTGTGAATGTTGGTTGGTCTGTAGATCCATACCATCCTTACGGCTCTCCAGTTGCGCTTCCTTCATTTTCATCCAAAAAATGACTATTTTCTTTATTTTATTTTTTTCATTTCTTCTGTTTTATTCTTTTGGTCAGGTTCTAAGCATCCCTGGATGCATCTTACTGTTGATCTATATTTTCTCCTTGGATATATTGATACATAAACCACTCATCTTTATGTGACCCATGATACTCCTGGTATGCTCTGTTTAGTCTAGGAATACCCCTATCTACCAAAGCTATCCTCATTTAAGTCATGACAAGGTTCATCAATTCACAATGAATACTAAGCTGGTGCAAAGTACTTTTACGACTTCAGTAAGTAATTTTTTAACAAACTTATACATTCAACTTAGACAAGGATCAGAAATGAACTATGGATTTAATTTTGGATGTAGTGCTAACTTCAAAAGCAATATGTTTGGTAAATAGTCCACAAACCTCTCACACAATTTGAAGGAGTTAATGCTCCATCAGTGGCCTAACCACCTTGTGCACCTCTTTTCGATCGTGTACATTACAAATGAGGTTTCAGCTGAATTTTAATCAATTGTTTTCTTCAAATGCACGAACTAGACATGCTTCTCTCTCTCTCTCTCTCTCTCTCTCTCTCTCTCGCATGGGTCTACATCAGGTATTATATCTCTATACCATTTTTCATTAAAAGAATCTTCTTCTTTCTGTCTCTCTTACAGATTTTGTGATAGTTTCATTTCTCTATTTCATTTCGATATGGGAGGATCTTTCGAAACAATCTTTTAGATAGATAAGTTATTATACTGGGGTATAGGGCCAATTACAATGGGCTCCTTGATTATGCAAAATATCCCTTGACATACTGCAGCTAATCTTGGGATCAAATATTATTAGGGAACTATGGACTTATTAGCTGATTACTTTGACTTACAGCATGGCTCATGAAGATAAAGCAATGTCACTTAGTTTAAACCGCTATTTTGACCTTACCAAATCATAAATTGGTTGGTCACAGGCATTCATTTAGATAAAAGTTGAATTGTTCGACTAAGAGAAACGGGCTATGTTTTTTGTGGTGTTGAAAATTGCTATTCGTTTTGCAATGAGTGATCCTTTAAAACTTGTGCTGTTCTACATTATTACCTTCCGCTTTAACTGAATCTCGGACGTTTGGTAAACATTATTAACTGGGTGTACCGTTGAGCAACCAACCAACATTTGGAGGTTGGCATTTTACTCATTAAACACATATTTTATTATTGAGTAAAACTTTTCATAACTGCCCTGTCAAGTAAAAAATTAGAATTCTTTACATGGGTGCTTGAAAACCTTTTACGGAAGCCTCTTGACAGGTCCCCCACTTACCGCCCTGTAAAGGATAGAATTTCTTCTATCAGTAAACTATATTTCATGCATTGACAGGCCGCTATGGATCTTCAAGGAGAGTTAAGGAATTCTAATGCTGAAGGTTTTTGCCTTTTACCTCAGGTTTTGTTCCTCGGAGCTGTGGAGAATGTGTCTTACAGCCAAACACACTCAAAAGGAAGTTGAAGGTGCAATTTTTTCCTGAATATTTCTCCCCTAATTTAGAGAAGTGTAAAAATTATAACTCGGTTGTGCCACAGGAGAACAACTATGATCTGAATGGCAGATCTAAGAGGGACAGGCATGAAGTTAGTTTCGAAGATTACCACCTTATCGATCCTGCTCCAAGTTCGAAGGCAGCTATAAAGACTGGACCAATTGAGCATGGTAGTCCCTTCAGGCCTTATATTCCTCAGCCTACGCCCCCAAGTCACCCGAAGAATGGCCCATAGGTCTGGAGCGGTCAAGTAGAAAAAGATTGTTGGGGTTTGGCTGACTTACTGAAGATTATCTATTGCAATAGTTACTATGTTTAATGTTTAGTACACTGGTAATTTGGTTTGCTGGCTTTCAGACTGTTCTCGGCTTCTGTACCTTTTATAGTTTTTGTGCTATGGGTAAAGGTTTCAGCTTCTTCTACAGGTATCTGTTTCTTTTTTAAATGTACTCTCAATACGGGGGCAGTATCCTTGGAAGACTGCCGTTTCCATCTTAAACTAGCAGGAATCCAGGGAAGAAAAAATAATAATTTATTGACACTGTATGCATATAATTTTAACAATCGTATAATAAAAACTAAATATTCTATGGTAAGTGCTATATGGGGTGGCAACAGGAATTCCCATGGGTTGGGACTGGGTTTGAAGAAGGCTGATCTCCAACAAGCTGTCCCACTTCTCTTTACCTACCCAATTTGTTTTATATTGTTCTTCTTTTGCCTCTCTATAGTATAATTTAAGTAACATAAAAATTATTTTATAAAGTAAAATGTATACTAATTTACTCCTCTGGTTAGGCCAGGCTTGTAAGTCTCCTTTTGACCACATTTGAGTGTTTTCAAGAGAAACCCATTCTCTCCTCATGTCACAAATGCTTGCTTTATGTTAATGACATTGTTCTAGGACACCGAGTCTCTTTTCCTCTTCAAAGGCCAAGTGGTGGTGCCCCAATCTTATACTCTAATCAGCCAAATCTTGTGGGGATTCCATGTTGACCATGAGGGATTTCTGGACACATATCATAGGGTGAAGCAAGTGTTTGAATTTGAGTAGGAAGTTAAGATAAAGGAAGAATCATGGTGGATCAAATTCACTTGTTGAGGCTCGCTAGAGTTTTAATTTGAGTAGGAAGTTAAGATGAAGGAAGAATCATTATTAGAGTTAGATAGCTTGAGCCAATGGACTTTATATAAGCACATGTTAAGAAAGTCAAATTAATCCTCGAATAAACTCTACCCGATCTCGTGAGAGGAATAATCACCAAAGAGAATTAGTGGACTTGAAGAGAAGGACAAGAAATTTCCAAAATGAGGGTAAGTACTCTTTAACTATTTTATTTTTCGAATTTAAGACATTTTAGGTAATGCATGAAAATTCGGATAGTATAACATCAAGATCCATGCATTGTTTCTTATGTGTTTACTTGGTACAATGGAAGGGGAAGAAATTTTTTTACTACCTATGGAATTTGTGTGCTTGATTTCTATACTGATGAAACACACACCAAAAAAAAAAAAAAAAAAAAAAAAATGGACTCTTACACTTACTTCATACTAGGATAATCCAACCTGATATCTATACCCTATGTTGGGTTTCATAGGGCCATAACAAGGTCCATCGACCTTGGTTACATTTTTGCACCTTTCTCACTTCTAACCCTTACATAACACATCCGGATTTCAACTTCTTTAAACCAGACGCTCGGCAATGCTTCATTCAGTGCTAGAGATTATGATTTTTGAAATGAAACCTGGTACCTACACCTCAGGTCCATATAAGTAAAAAATGTTTCGCTGAAGTCTAGTTTCCACCTAGCTTGTTTTCTTCAGAGCAATCAGTCGCTTCCTTTGTTCTTTTCACAATCTTGATTTGGCTTAATGCATTTGCTCATGTTTGCTACCCTTAGACCAAAATTTTTGGTTATTGAAGGATCGTGTCCAGCTAACACTCAATAAGTTAAAAACCTTGAAGTTACAGCTTGATGTATTAAAATTTACAGCTTCACTCCTCGAGCTACTAGCTCCTCTCCAGACTCGTGAAGAGGTGAAAGATAGTAGGATGGCATGGCATCATATAGCTAGCGTTCTCAATGGAAGAAGGCACCTCCAAATACTGTTAAGTACGAAACTAAGAACCCAAAACAACTAAAATAAAAACTATAAATTATTGCTTCAAGCTGTCTACACGAGAGGGGAAAAAAAAAAAAGTAACATATTGTTTAGTCTTCTGCTGCAGTTAGCAACCTTCATTTGTAAACTGTTAAGGGAAATCATTCAGTTTGTTATTGAAAATTTCTCTCTTTCCATGGGTTAAAAGGGATGATTCCCAGGCAGGAACTAGCTTAGCTTTCTCCTATATCACAAAACATAATGGAGGGAGATCAAGTGAATTCCAAAGGGATGTTTCACCTCCATCGCTCGCGGTACTTGTACTGTCAGTATCGGCTTCAGTTGTTACGGTTGTTGTTGATGGAGAACCTTCTTGAATTGAACTCTCTTTCCCCTCTACTCGTTTTTTAGCACAAATGCTACTAAGGTTACTCAAGAGATCGGACCCGCCTGCAAGATCAAGTCTTAGCTTCAAGCACTCAGAGATCCCACTAAGAGCGTATAACGATGCAGAGAACTTCCTCTCATACTTCATTCTCTTCATATCTTCTCCTAGCATGGATGGATCCTCACCAGCGATAGTTTCCTCCTCTATGTGCTCCACTATCTCATCTGCAATGTCGAACGGAGAGTAATAGCTAGTGGAACTTGCCACATCAATAAACTGAAAATCCAGGGCTTCAAGATCTTCAACTTCCGCTTCCTCGTGTGCTGCTTCTGAATAGAAACTAACGCCACTGGAGTTTTGACTCATGATATCATTCCAATCACCATCGGAATCTTCTTTTGCACCTCCAGGGAGAGGTTCTCGCCCCATGAATGTGGATTGGAGAGCCAGATTGATGCTGTTACCACCGATAATATTGGAACTAGAGACAGCAAAAATATTAGTGGAGACGGGAGTATCCCCTGCTGCATGATCTAGAAATTCGGCCACTTGGGTGTCATGTTCTGCTCCAAATAAGTCTCTCATGTATTGGGTTTGCTCATTTTCGTGTTGTTGTTGTTGTTGTACTGGTTGCTGATTGTGATGGTTCACCGGAAGAGTAGTGGCAGAAGACGAAGCGTTCCTGGCTTTGAGCCTAAGAAGAAGAAGGTTTGAAATCTTAGAAGGAAGGGCCGGGGCAGATTTTGCAGATGGTGAGGAAGGCCAGAAATTGGTACGCGTGTTGGCTCCACGAAGCAAGCAAGCTGCCTCATCGTAAGCCTTGGCTGCCTCTTCTGCAGTATCAAACGTGCCCAGCCATACCCTTATCTTCTGAATGGTATCTTTAATTTCCGCCACCCACCGCCCCGATGGCCGTTGCCGGACACCTATGAAGCGCTTTCTGGCTCGCCGCAAGCCGCCCAGAGCCGCTGCCTCCTTTACCACTTCCTCCCAGCCTATTGCGCTTTCTTCACTTCCTTGATCTCCAGCCTTTCTCTTTCTCACCATGTCTTTTTAACTCTCCGAATCAACTGCACCTCTACAGAAGCTCTGAAATTCTCACTCCGGACTTTCTGGGTTAGTGGAGGGCTAAAAGGGGTGAATTTATAGACGTGGGGAAGGGGGACGGTGGGATTGAAGGGGTCGTAATTGCTTGTTTTTTCCTCCTTGTTTTGTTTCATTTTCGGCTTCTACACCAAACAAATGGAAGCTTTTGTCAGACGGTGAGGAGGGGAACAAAATGTAATTTGACTTAAGCTTTTGGGAGAGATGGATCGTTGCTTCTTTTCTTTAACGTTTAAATCTTTTCTGCTGAAACATTTGAATACTGATGTGGAGTTGGTCCTGTGGGACTTAGCTTGTAGTTTTTAAACAGCTAAATTTGCTTTCCTTGTCTAACTTTAGTATTAGCGATCGAGTTTCCAGTAACTTTCACATATTTTCTTCTTCTCCTCTTCTCCTCTTCCAAACAATTTAAGTCAAGTAACCAAGAGCTTCCGTATGGATATCAGATTTTCCATGTATATTACACACAAACAAAGGCCTATATTTTGGCCACATCTGCCAATAGAAAACTGCATAAAATCACCTTCACCTTGAATAATTAACCACTGATTAAAAAACATATATAATCATGATTATGGTGACGGAGGGGAGACCGACTGCCCCCACCAATAGTGACATAAAATGGGCATCTAGTGTGTTTGTTTCATTTCCCACTAAAACTATCGGGTATTTTAATGCTTCTAATGCTACTGTACAAGCTCTTTCCTCCTCCATACATATCACGGAAAGCTTCTCTATCACTTACAAAATAATAATAAACGTTGGCCATTAGAATCCACCATCCTAGTTATCCAGTATTATAAAAATTCAAATGGTACCCATTCAGTAACGTAATGGCCGTATAGTAGATCCATTCACGCACAATTTCCCTCGGAAAGGCTAAAAAATAAGCAGCTAGAAAGTACAAAGAGCAAACCGTAAACAAAAACAGGCAACGACGACACACCCTATTTGTAGTGAGGGAAGGAGCATTCCTTTTTATGCGTTTCTTGTGCTGTTGTTTACTCCCTTGATATTAACACCACGGAGCATTCCTCGAGGTCAAATACCAAACAGCACCAAAAACAAGCAAACACAGGAGGGAAGAGAGAGAGAGAGAGAGAGAGAGAGAGAGAGAGAGAGAGAGAGAGAGAGAGAGAGAGAGAGAGAGACGAGTGTAATATTTAATATAAAGTATTGCTTACTCTACACTCAATAATTGAATTAAATGTTCTGATTTTCGAAGGACAATGCTAGGCATTGAAGAAATCGTCTCGTCTTCGAGAGAAAGATTAAGAAATAAATAAGAGATGATCGATCATGTCTGTTATGGTATTTTTTTGACTGGGACACGAAAGGCTACTCACTCGTCAGTCTCCATGTGGAGGGATTTTAACGAAGATATGTCACTATTCACGGAGTAGTGTTTATGTTTGGACACAGTACAAGGCATTAATTAATTAATTAAGCAGATCAATTAAGAAAGAGTGCCCTCTCTTTTTAATTTCTCAATCGTCACCTCCACCATAGCATCTTGCAAGATTTTGTGGAACAAAACCTAATGGGTCCATCGGATTGATCTCTACATGAAAAAAAAAAAAAAATTGGTATTTTTATTTTTATTTTTATTTTTTATGATTGAGAATGAAGATGGGGCTTGCACCTTAATTAAATCTATAATGAAATGTGTTAAATAGATTAGAATATGATTTTGATTAATTAATATGTAATAATTTACATATATTATTACAATAAATAGAAGGTAATAAACATCTAACAACAAATAAGATTTTTAAAAACTAAAATATTTTTTTTATAAATGAAATTTTAATTAGAAAATATGTTTAATCGATAATGAAAGGTGTTAATCAGATTAGAAGATGATTTTATTTAATAATTAATATAAAATTTAACATTTTTTTAATAATAAATAAAATGTAATGAAACGTGTACTTTCCGATCAATTGACCGGTTAAAAGGTGAATATTTTTAAAATTAAGTTTGTGAGTTAATTCATGGTTAGTTTCACAACTATATTTTTAAAATTAGATAGTTTAGTAAAATTCTCATCTTCTCGCCGTTACACTTATACCTTGTTGAAATGGGAGGAATAGACAACAGCACTGGGAACGGTTCACATCGATTGTGAGTGATGAAGAAAAGCCCCATCCTCAAGCAGAGAAAAAAAGTTTTTTTTCCCTTACTTTACAGAATGACAGAATAGTCATCTTAAAAAGTTGCAATGATCTTTTTTGACCCAGAACGTAAATGTTACTTGAATGTTGAGGAATAGACTTCTGGATTCACTTATATTTGGAGCCATCCTAGGAGAAAACCTAAATATTACGCCTACAAACGAGGAGATTTGATGCACAGACCACATAAACCAAGAGCAAGTAACATCTAAAACACAATGTAAAGAAACTGCTCGCTCTTACTAAAGCACTAATTTCAACAAGATCATATATGTACTTCTCAAAGAAAAAAGGAAAAGGGGATACAATATGTTGCACAATAATACATAATGTAAAACAAGGAGACTCAGGGAGCATCCATTGCAAGAGGGACCTATTACCAATTATCTGCAGAGAGTATTTTTCTGGAGAACAAGACACAAGAGCGCTTCTATATTCTGCTCTCAAACATGGTCTGAGAGAAGAGGAGAACTACGCCCATCCTCGCTTTTTGAATATTGGATAGGCTCCATGGCAGGATCCCTGTAGGCAGTCACCAATTTTTCAAAGAAATCGCCAATTGCAGGGTCATTCTGATCTTGTCGGTCTCTCTTAATCAGACTCTGCAAAACAAAGTATTTATTTTGCTGAGTAGTGTGCAGAATACAATATAGTAAGATCTTCTAGTTCTTTATTATATCTTTGCCCAAGATCGAGAGGAGCATTACACTTGTATATTCAACACATGAGCCAATTTGTGTTAATGACAAAGGTTTTTCTGTGTTTCTATAATTAAAGGCAGAGGGAAGATCCACAATAGGAAAATTGTCTATCCTTGTACTTTCTCAAAGACACTGGTGTTCTTGTTTTCTTCTATGTCGTGTTTCTCCAACTTCACTTTTCATCTGTTCTGCTACAGATTTCAGCTAGAGCATAGTCTAAATGCAGTTAGCTGGTAACAAGATTCTCAGTAGCAAATTACTTCAAGACATTTAATACAAGCAAGGAAATGGTCAATATCCATCTTCCAGCTAGAAGGAGAAGATGCTGTTGTTCTTATTTCTTTCTTCTGTCTATTGTTTGTCCAACTTCATTTTCATCTGTTCTTCTACAGATTTAATCTTGATTATACTCCAAATTCAGTTGGGTGATAGTCCACAGATTCTCAGAAGCAAACTGCTGCAAGACATCTAATACAAGCAAGAAAAAGGTCAACATACATCGTCCAGCTCAAAGGATAGATTATATATTTTTACGTAATTCATTCTTTTCCTAGAGGCTTGAAAGTAAATGAAAAAGGTGTGTTCTATATGTAATACTTGTTAGAAATTATATTTAGAGTTTATATAGTTCTATTTATTTTGTAGGATATTTGTTTTCTATAGAAAGTAGTTTTCTAGGATTTAAGGGAGAGCAGAGATATGGATGTAATTTTGATTGATAGTTTAAATTATAAATAGGAGAGGGTTTCTAAACCTTCTAATACTTTTATCTTACAAAATTTATCATGGTATTAGAGTAGCTTAGTTCAAGGTCTGTGAGTTGACCTTGTCAACTTAAAGAGACGATGGTGTCTTCTATTTCGTATGATTTAATTCTCATTGGATTTGCTGAAATTTGAAAGAAGAAAAGAGATGGGAGATGTTAGGATTTACAAACCCCTTTCCCCTATAAAATAATGAAATAAAGAATTTTGAAAGGAAAAAAAGAGGAAAAAAGAGAGAAGTTGCTAGAAAAAAAAGAGAGCTAGAGAGGTCTCTCGTTGGGGATTAGAAATTGATCCCAAAATCTCTTTTATTCGCTTAAGTAAGAGTTGGGTTCAATGATTGATATGCCCTTCATACACTTATAACTCCCAATCTACACCTCCAAATTACATGAAAATTGGACCATAGAGACATCTAACCATGCTGAGTAAGATAGTACCCTCACTAGAAAATACAGACCATTTAAAATGACAAAAAATGCCCCTTATGCTATTTCCTAGCACTCCCACTCAAACTAGAGCATAGATGTCTAGAAGCCCCAGTTTGTTAAAAAATGCCCCAAATTCATGTTTACCCAAAACTTTAGTAAACATATCACGAACTTGATTACTAGACTGAACATAGGAAGCAACAACTTCTTTCCGCATTACTGTATATTGAATAAAATGGCAGTCAACTTTTATATATTTAGTTCTCTCATAGAACACTGATTGCAATAAATATAGTTGTCTGATTATCACAACACATGGTCATAGGTTCAGCAACCTGCAGGTTTAACTCTTGAACAACTGATCTCACCCACATCAACTCACTGACAGTTAGAAAACTACACTGATCAACAAAAAATGTGGGACAGATGAAGCACAAAAAACACGTAAAAATTAAATATATGCCCATGAAAAATAAAAAGAAAATCTAACAGGATAGTGAGTACCTCGGTTGGGTAAGCCTTGAAATTTGGCAAGAAACGTTTGCGGCAATAGTCGTGGAACAGAAGTGTGAGCACAGGAAGTGGCAGTGTCAAGCTCGATGCTAGTGGAAGCTTCTTTAGACTAAATATTCCTATTGCTATTGCATGCATAAGTATCAAAGAAAATATAGTTGAACAATGGACAATAGGCCAAAACTTCCCAGCAGTCTCAAACTTGGCTGAATACAGATTCAGAAACTACAATAATAAACCAAAGCTTGATTTCAGTAATCCTTCAAATGAGTTGTAGGAGTTAAGTCCAGGAGGAAAAACAAAAAATATTGGGAAAAAATAGTATATCACAACAACTGTTTGGAATCCTTTCTGAAGGGAAGCAGCAGCAAATGCAGCTACATCCATATTTCATTAAAGAGAAGAACGAATTAGTTTAGATTATTGAAAGTTAAGATAGATAATTGGAAAAAAGCTCTGAAGTTGATGATATCTATAACAGATAAAATTTCAACATTAATCTGAGAGACTGCCTAAAAGCTGTGTTGGCCTCCACCTGAAGTATAAACTGAGAAATGAACTCTCCAAACAAAGAGTTATGGTGTTTTTTAGCAATAAGCATGAGCCAAAGTCTTAAGCCAGGTCATAACAATGATGGTAGGATAGTAAATAAAGAGTCATCTCATAGAGATGACATTGATGTAATTAGGTTAAGTTCCAAGGGCATAATTGTAATATTCTAGTTTCATTAATTTATAAATTGAGCTTCAAGGGAAGGGTTGGGACAATAAGTCCATAACCTCTTCTTCCCCCTGATTTTCAGGACTCCATGGATTTAGCTCATGGAGAAAACGAGAGGGACTCATCGGGAGAACTCTCTTTTTCTCCATGAGCTAAATGCATAGAGTCCTGAAAATCAACAACTCCAAATACATCTTTAAGCTCAACATGATAATACATAATTTTTCCCATCAAGCTTGGCTAGCATCTTTGGAGTCTTTCTACATTGGTAAACTTGCAATGGCTTCAGCTCTATAGGAAAAGATACACCACTAAAAACATTTTTCAAAGAACATCAACATCAAGTAGCATGGGAGTGATGGATTCAAAAAATTCTAAAAAATAAGAAACATTTTCAAAGAATAAGACATCTGCAGAGATATATGTCTTTTGTATGGAAGGACAATAGCAATTGTACCCTTTCTGAGTATGGGAGTATCCAAGAAACACACATTTGACTGATCTTGTTAGTATTTTGTCGTTAGATAGACCAAAAACATGGACATATCAGAAGTGTGCAGCAGTATGCATGCACTTGAATGAGGCCTGAAGTTCGGCCTCTCTCTCTTCATACTCAAATGAAAATAAACAGAAATGCCCTTCTAGATTAAAATCCCTATATCTCCCTATATATACTTCAGAATTTAATGAAAATTGGAATATAAAGCTCCTATAAACATCTGAGCTCACTACTACATTAGAGAGACAATCTGATAAATGTAAAACTACAAAAATACCCTTCTTCACATAATTCAACATCCACAACCACATTAAGCCAACAGCCAATAGGCTATGGCACAAGGGGTTAGAGAGAGAGAGAGTGTGAATAATCTTGGGGCTAGAAACTGTGGCACACCAAAAATTTTTTACTAGAGATCAGTTGCTTAGGTGAAGTCAGGTAGTTGAGGATTCCAACTGTAAGTAGTGCAATATGGTGGAGGAATCGGTTAGTCACAATTGCAGTCAATGATGCCTTATTGAGTAAATTAGGCTTTTCCATGTAGTTTTTGAATGAATTCTCCAGATTTTATGGTTCAGTTTTTAATATGGCCTTTGTTTACCAAAGGAAGGATTTCATGACAAGTTGCCTCGCAGCAACTATTGGATTACCCAGAAAGAGAAATAATTGAATATAAAATAGTAGGCAGCATTTATTGGTGGGATTGAAAGAATAGTCCTTTACATGCATTTTTGAGTTAGAAAATTTTCTGGTCTGCATGTTTTTTCAAGTTCTGTTTTAAGAATGAATTGGTGTGATATGGCTGCCTCCTCCCACTCTTGTATCCCCACTCTTTTTCCTTGGTGTCTCCCTCTCCAAGGGATGGTTGGAGTTAAATTTTGATGGCAGTTCTCGAGGTAATCCAGGTCCTGCTATGGGCGGGTGTATGGTTAAGGACTACCTTGGCTCTGCCGTAATGTGTACTTTGTACCAATGGGTCATTTTGATTCGACTGAGGCCGAACTCTGGGCCCTTCTTTGAGGTGTGAAGGTTTTTTCTCAAAAGTTCTCAGGTCTCTTATTGAAGTGGTTCATTTGTGACTATTTCATTGTTCCATTTGAGGACTTCATATCAATGACAATATTATGGTGTGTGGACAGTTTGACATCCAATGGGTTCATTCAGTGTATAGGGAAAATTTGATGGCGGATTCATTGGGTCAATACAGAGTAGATCTTTCAGATCTTTTAGTTGAAGATTCTTTTTCTTTTGATGTTCATTAGTTTGTATTTTTCGTTTTCTTTTATATTTTTGCAGTGTATCTCTTTCCTATCACTTCTTGTTGTACATTCTCCATTTCTTAATGAAATTCTCATCGTTTTCAGTAAATAACAGAGGGTTAGGGTTGAACTTGACCTCTAATCAAACCTCTCTTTCTTTGTGGCAACTGATCTTCTTCTCCTCTCTCTCTTCTTCTTGATTTCTTTTTTCTTTCCTTTAATCTCTGCATTTAACTTTTTATAAATACAGGACATTTTGTCAGATCATTTATTAGGTTATTATTGTTTCTCTCTTTATTTTATCCTTCTTTATCTAATCTCTAATTTCCTAAGATAATCGAGAACAAGGCTTAGAGTACAATATTTAGAAACATCAAAGTAGACACATAGCTCACAATAAATGCAGATTCAACAGACAATATTCAACTTACAAAAGCACAGGGCACACTCCATTAGGAAGATCAATGCAAACATAGTTCAAAAGAAGTGCAGATCTAGCTGGCAAAGTAATAAAACCATATAACTACAGAAGCAACAAATGATTGCAAATCATAGACTACCCAGGAAATCTGCTTACCTGATTGCGGTATATGATATATCCAAGACAATAATAAGTCAAGATAAATGGTAGAATTAGAGGAGCTAACAAAAAGTATGTTAGACCAAGAAGTCCAAAAAAGAGGACTTTGGGAAGATGACTATGATATGCAATGGATGGCACTTCAAATTTCTGACTGGTACACTTGAAACAATGTCGTCCCATGAAATCCTCAAAAAGAGGCCAAATCCGTGTCAGTTCCGATGCCAGGTTAGTCCACCCAGAAGTCACAACATATGCAATGAAGAAGGAGGCCTGAGAAAGAACATATATGAACACCTTCAACTTGTAATATCATTAATAGTAGTAATAGGTATAGTTTTCAAATTAAATATCTTAAATAATTGAAGGTATTGAAAGAAATTATTAAGACCATGCCACTAAATAAAGACAGATACTAGCATTTGTTTTTTAGAAAATGATATACTAGCAAATTTTAAACACAAATAAAGAAAATGGAAGAACTTCATGGGAGTTGAACTCAATTGTACGAGCACAAGAACCTCAGTGTTTAGCTAAAAAATTAATGACATTGAAGATTATTTTTTTGATAACACACATTGTAGACTATGCATATGTGCATGTTCTTTCTCTTTGTAGCGACCATAGTATCCAACATAACTGCCATTAAACTCTGATTTATATGTGCATGTTCTCTCTCTTTGTAGTGACCATAGTATCCAACATAACTGCCATCAAACTCTGATTTATTTTGTTTGACCTTTTTCCAATGTCCTTTTTATTTTATTATATGCCTTTACTTCTTCTTAATTCCATCATTCATTTTATCTCTGTTTACCTCTATTCTTCTTAATATCGTTCATCTATATTGTCATCCAGTAAATGGTATATTAGCAGTAGGCCAAGATGTTTGTCCAACTAAAACTGAAAAACAATTTTCTCAGAATAACTCTTCAAATTATTTTTCATGCTGAGTTGAGATAAAGAAAATTTTGACATGTTGAGAACCAACTCATCTGTGCTTATAGACACTTTATCAAATTCGTGCCAACAAGTGCCTAGTGGCCAATGGTCAAATGAGGTTTTCTTAACACAAGATCATCCGTTCAAGTCTCACATAGCCAAATAACCTGAAAGATTAATATTCGCCATTTCTCATATTGCGGAAGGAGAGATTTCTGACCCTTGCAGGCATGTAGGGCTGATCAAATCTGTTCTAGCAGGAATTCCTTTTCTTGCCCATCAAGTGTCATTTCTAGAATGGCAAACATTCAAAGAAAATTTCTTTGGTGGGAGGCTGAGAGCAGATTTAGATACTCTTTATTAGGCTGGAACAAAGTATGTCAAAATAAAGCTGTGGGTGGCCTTGGTATTCGGCAGATAAAGCCAGCTAATCAGATTTTCCTCTCAAAATGGCTGTGGAGGTGTATGGAGGAGAATTCTTGGTGTAGAAGGGTAATTTGTATTAAGTAGTCATATGGGGAACCTTTATGGCTCCCTCCTAAATCAAACTTGTGTCATTATTCCTATCTTTGGAAGGGTATTTGTTGACTTCAAGGGGCTTTTCTAGGTCATGTTAGATTTCATGTTCAGAATGGAGTTCTGGTAAAATATTGGTCAGTTCATTGGCCGGGAGTTTCTTTTCTTTAGTGATGCTTTTCCAAGAACTATTTCATCGAAGATTAAGAGACTAAAATTACAGAGTTGGCCAAATCACTTAAATTTGTGGATTCCGTTTTTATGAAAGGTCATGGGGATCCACTCAGTTTGTACTCCTTCCTGTTCTAGTTTTTAACAAATTCACACCCTTCATAAAAAAAAGGGTGGTTCACTCTATCACTTCTCAGGTTCATGTGTATCAACGTTTTCCAGCTCAGTGGTGCACTGGTCTGACTTTATTCATTTTCATGTCCTCTCATTAATTATTGTGCAGTGAATCCACTTCAGGATGGTCTTCTCAAGCTAAATTTTGATAGGAGCTCAAAAGGGCAACTAGATCTGGCAAGCATTGATGGTGTTTTTCATAATCATACTGGTTGTGAGCATGAATTGTGCCTCCAAACATCCATCTGACCTCTAGGACCCAAACAAGAAATGCTTGCCAGACCAGTTTGATTTAGCTAAGGCTGGGGTTTCATGGTTTGATCTTGTAATTGGGGATTCTCTCTCTCCCCCCTCCCCCTCTTGGGGTGTGACGTTTTCTCTGCCCTTTCTCAGCTTCTAATAGATAATCACTGTTTAAAAAAAAAAAAAATTAACTTACAGTAATGAGGTACAGGGTTAACCATTTACTTACAATGCTACATAAAACCATTCGGAAGGAACAAATAGATCTTCATACACTGAACAGATGCAAACTATTTGAAAAGATGTACTTAACCCATATATGCCTTAACAGAAACCAGAATTAGAGCACAGGGTAATCCAACCTGTTCAGGAACGGCAACAGCTAGCTTCGAAGGAATATTTTTTGGTTCAAGAAACAGTTCAGCCTGACTAAATGCAGATCCAGATAGTACATTGGCAAAGAAGACATTCCATATGGTAAACCAAAGTACTTTGCCACAAGCACTTTTTTCTATCTCACTATGTGATACATATCCTTGTATGGAGGAAAAAAGCATCATGATTGGAGGCACAAATGACAAAAACAACTGAAGAATGAGGCTTGGAAGGTACCCAGTGACTACTTGGCTCACGATTGTTCTGCAAGCATAGACCATGTTTAGAGACGAAAAGAAAAAAAGCTCTTTAATCACTTAAAAACAAGAACCCAAGTAAAAAGATACGATAATGTTTGCACACACTGAAAAAAATTCAGATACCAGGACTTGATTCAAGTATGCTGCATTAAAACGGAAGAAAATAAGATCAGATTTCTTCCAAGTTCAGACCAACAGTTACTCATCTTGCTACTATGTTTTCCCAAGAAACAAAAAAAAAAAAAAAAAATTATAAATAGAGAATCACATTATCATCTTTCAATTGCAGACTCGGAATTTTCAAGTTAGTAAGATTAATAAAGAGTCTCTTGAAGATGAATAAAGTGTATTTATAAGCTAAAAGATGTGAAATCAGACACTTCATTTAGGAAAAAAGAGAAATGCTGAAGGGGAGAAGATGGAGAAGCTACAGCAGAAAGAGAAACTGCTGAATGTCTGATTACGGGTCAAAACTCAAAAGTCAACCCCTAATTTCAATTTATTCTGTAAAATTATAAACCTGAGAGAAGATAAGAAAGGGAAGAAAGAAGAAGAGAAGGAATGTGGAGGAGAGATGTGCATGAATGCAGCCTGCTCGATAGGGGAAAATTCGACCCCCTAACCTCTTTACAAACTCATGTTAAAAAGTAGTACAAGGGGCAGTGTGATCTTTTTACATGGTCTGTAGTTACTAGTGAGGGACTATCTTTCTCAGCATGTTAGATGTCTCTATGGTCCAATTTGTATGTAAATTAGAGGTGTAGAGTGGGAATTATAAGTAGTTAAGTGTAAGAGGGTATATATGTCATTGTACTCAAACCCACTAAAGTCAATAAAAGGCATCAGGGGTTGAATTCTGATCCCTCAAGAGAGCTCCTCTCTGGCTCTCTTCTAGCATCTTCATCTTCCTTTTCCTCTCCTTCTCTTCTCTCAATCTTCTATATCTCATTTCTTAACATGGTATCAGAGCAGTAGGTCTTGATTTCAAGCCCATGAAGCGCTTCTCCTTCTTCTTTTGAACCCAACACCTTCTTAAAAAAGGGGATTTCAGATTTGGATATTGACTAAGAGTCAAGGTTTGTGGTTTTTTTAGTTCTTTTTTTTTTTGTCGTAACCGTATGTTTGATGGTTGTTATTGCCTATTGAGTAGTTCTATGTTTACTTAGAGCCTAAAAAGGGTTTTTTTTACTTGGGATTAAGTGATTAACCCATCTATCATGTGCATAGACTGGTATTTGCGTCATCCTTTGGTATGCTGATGTCAGCCATTTTGTACCTTTTTTTGCTAATTCAAGGCTGGATTTACATATATTTCATACTTAATTTATGTTATTAATGTCAACAAACATCTTTGATCAAACCCTAGTTTTGTGAAGTGGGTCTGCACAAGCATCTTGTTTTTGTGAAGCTTCAATTTGGTTGTTTTGGCTATTATTTGTGTTTATGGCTGATTCAAGATAAACAATCATCCCCTCCAGGAAACTTGGAGGTTTTGAGGGTAAAGATACGATTTTGATTTCCACAGAAAGGCTGAAGGGACAAAATTACCTTAGCTAGTCCAAATCAGTTCGTATTTATCTCAAAGCCAAATGGAAGTCAAAGTTTATTAGGGATGATCCACCAGTTCCTCTAATTGATGATTCGGAAGTAGAAGATAGTCAGGTCATGATCAATATTTATTCCAAATTAAGGAATCAGATTATGAATTGTGAGACTGCCAAAGAAATATGGATGTCTCTAAAAGCATTATCTCAAGTTTACAAGCTATATGCTAATTTTTTTCAGCCTTAAGCGAGGTGAAAGAACAGTTATTGATTATGAATAACTAGGCATTCTACAGGAAATCAGTATCTTCCCTTCTTTTACTACTGATGAAAACGAACTCCGGAAGCAACAGAGGCAGCTACATGTTGCTAAGTTTTGGATGGATTAGGACCCAACTTTGATGTAGTCAAGGCTCACTTACTTGCCTCAGATGATGTCCCATCACTTTCTACAGCTTTTAACAGGGTTATACGTGTAGAGACAATAGGTGATGCATTGGCACTTAATACTTGAGTTACTTTGACTCTGTTAGAGGTCATGGTGGAAATAATAGGGGCAGAGGCAAAGATGGTTTAGGCAACGGACGAGGGGGAGGTGATGGTAGAAGTGACTAAAAGTGTATTCATTGTGGCAGTATGAATCATTTTTCAAATAAGAGATGGAGCTTGTTTGCTAAGCCCATGTGGGCAAATTCCCTGGTTCATGACAGCATTGTCCTCTACTAGATCTATGGTAGGCATTCTACCAAGTGCCCCTGATGAATTACAGTAGCTTGCGCAGCATATTACTTAGTCGACCCTTCATCCTCCTCAACATTTGTAGCTCGGCCTACACATCCTATAGCTACTCTTGCAAGTTCAGGTACGTCAGCCTTACATGTGTCCTTTGTCCTCCTAGGTTATTGACTTAGGAGCCTCCACTCATATGTCAAGTATGTCATATTTGTTTACTAACTCGAATGAGTCTTCAGTTGTTAAACATGTCACACTTGCTAATGGGTCGATGTCTTTAGTTCAGGGAGTGGGCAATACTGCTTCCTCTCCATTCGTGTCACCTCAATCTGTGTTATTTGTTCCTAAATTTCCACTTAATTTGAAGTCAGTAAGTCAGCTTACAAAATCTATGAATTGTTCAATGACTTTATATCCTTCTCATTGTGTGTTTCAGGATCTCACAACGAGGAGAATGATCGGTTCCACACGTGTGAGAGACTAACTATATCACCTAGAATTAGTTGCCAAGGGATATATTTTTTTTTAAACGGTAATGATTTTATTACAAAGAAAAGCAAAAGAATACATCAAGGGAGGCCTCCCCTCACAACAAGAGATTGCAGGGAGGGACCCAATTTAGCAAACAAATCAGCAACCAAATTGGCTTATCTAAGAACATGGGACCAAGTACAAGAGGTAGTGGAAACAATGTCCATAATATCAAGAAAAAGTTTCCAGTGACGTCACGGGGGGGAGGTGGCGATGGAGCACCAGCCAATGATGACTTTGGAGTCACCTTCCACGATAAGTGGACCATTGAGGCGATATATTGAAAACTTCAACATTGATGTTTTTGAAATTTTCTCAAAGGTAGGCAGGTTGACTTATGTTTATGTTCTGGTGTCTACTGCAAGTAACTAGGGTTGGCAACTCTTTCAGCTAGACATTAAAAAATACCCTCTTATATGGTGATTTAGAAGAAGAGCACCTCCTAGGTATGTTGCTCAGGGGGAGACTAGAAAATTGTGCAAACTAAAGAAGGCAATATATGGACTTAAACAGAACCCTAGGGCATGGTTTCAGAAGTTTTAGCCAAGTATTCATGTACTTAGGATTCTCTTGGAGGCAATGTGATCACTCTCTCTTTGTTATGAAAAGGACATCTGGAATTGTGGTACTACTAGTGTATGTTGATGGTATTGTTTTATTAGGAAGTAATTTAAAGGGCATTAAAAAGGTAAAGGAGTACCTTGCTAAACATTTCCAAACCAAAGATCTGGGTACCTTAAAATATTTCTTTGGAATTGAAGTTGCTAGAAGCAAGGCAAGGCTTGTATTAACACAGAGGATTTATATTACAAAAATGTTACAAGAATATAGTCTGTTAGGTGAAAAACAAGTGGAGATACCCATGGAAATTGGTCATGATCTTCATGATGAAAGTAGTGATGAACTCAAGGACAAAACAGTATACCGCAGCCTAGTGCAGAAACTGATTTATGCCACAACCACCTGTCCTGATATATCTTTTTCTATAAATGTGGTCAGCTAATTCATGGCACGTCCATGCAAGACACATTTAGAGGTCGCACAGAGAATATTAAGGTATTTAAAAGGGTCGCCTAGAAAGGGATTGTTCTTCAAACCTCATGGTCATTTCAAGATAGAAGCCTTTTGAAATGTTGATTATGCTGACTCTAACCTTGACAGGAAAATCCACCACTAGTTATTGTGTGTTTATAGGAAGAAATACGATAAGTTGGAAGAGAAAAAAGTAGAATATTGTGATCCGTTCTAGTGCAAAAACTGAGTATATAGCTATGGCTCGTACTATCGGTGAGTTGATGTGGGTGAGATCAGTTATTCAAAAGTTAAACCTGTAGGTTGTTGAACCTATGACCATGTATTGTGATAATCAAGCAGCTATATTCATTGGTGGGAATCCAATGTTTCATGAAAGGACCAAACATATCAATGTTGACTACCACTTTATTCGATATGCATTAATGCAAAAAGAAGTTGTTAACCCCATTATTCGGTCTAGTGATCAAGTTGGTGACATGTTTACTAAAGCCTTGAGTAAACGTGAATTTGGGGCATTTTATAACAGGTCGGGGCTTCTATACATCTATGCTCCAACTTAAGGGGTAGTGAGAAAGAAGTATAAGGAGCAATTTGGTCTTTTTACATAGTTTGAATCTACTAGTGATGGTACTATCTTGCCCAAGATGCTTAGATGTCTCTATGGTGAAATTTGTATGTAATTTAGAGGTGAAGATTGGGGGATATAAGTAGCTAAGTGTAAGAGGGGTATATATGTCATTGTACCTCAAACTCACTTAAGTAAATAAAAGGCATCAAAGGTCGAATTATGATCCCTAACGAGAGCTCCTCTCTGGCTCTCTTCCAACATCTTCTTCTTCCTTTTTCCTCTTCCTCTCTTCTCTCAATCTTCTATATCTCATTTCTTAACAAGTCACTTAAAAAAATATCACATGAATGGTCTAAAATACCCCTCACTCCAACATACCTCAAAAGGGTATTAGAATGAATCTAATAGACTCATAAAGACATCTAAAATTATGAGGGGTAACACATACATAGTGAAATGACCAATATGCCCTAGATACATAATTCAACACTCCCTCTCAAACTAGAGAACATATATCAGATAACCCTAGCTTGTCAAAAAAGTTACCAGTCTCATCTACCAAAGGTCTTTGTGAACATGTCCCCTACTTGATTTGTTGTAAGGACATATGGGGTAATTAACTTTTTCACTTATTGTAGCATCACGAATGAAATGACAATCCACCTACATACTTTGTTCGTCTAGTGAAATACAGGATTACTAGCAATAAAAATCATTGTTTGATTATCATACTTCAGCATCGTAGGATCTTTAGGGTCAAATTTGAATTTTTTTAAAACAACTTTTACCCACTTAAGGTCACTCGTTATGTGAGCCATCACTTAACTTTCAGCCTTTGCACTTGAATGAGCCACTATATTTTGTTTTTTGTTCTTCCAACTTATGAGAGAGAAAAATAAGGAGAAATAGAAGACGAAGAGCAAGAAAAGTAGAACAGAAGAAGTTGAGAAGGCTGTGTAGAATAGAACCGCAGCCTTTAGGATTTAGGATTGACCCTCAATTCACTTATATACTCGACTATGAAAAAGATGCAAAGTGACATATATGCCCTCTAAGCATAAATCATTATATTTCCCTAATTATACCTCAGAATGAGACAAATTTTAAACCTATAACCCAAGCATAAAGAGAAGCTAACAACTATCCTATGAGAAAACTAAAATACCCTTTACATATATTTCAAACCCCAAATTTTATTTTATTTTAAATGATGCTAATTTTTATTAAGGCAAAAACTCAAAAGAGCATATTACATAGGAGGGAAGCCTTCCCAAACAATAAGAGATTGTTGGGAAGTTTCGAATTTTGCCAATTTATCAGCCAAAGAGTTGGCTGATCTAGGAATGAGATTCCAATTACAATGTGTAGAAGATACAATGTCAACAATACTATCAGTGATGGGCCAATGGCGCCAAGGGGGGAGGTTGTCTTTAGAACACCAACAAATAACCTTCTTTGAGTCGCCTTCAATGACTAACTAGCCATGAAAATGATCCCTGAAGATTTGGAGGCCGAACAGCAGCGCACTAACTTCAGCAGTATTAGAATCGACAATGCCCTCCATTGTGACCTCTGAACACACCACCTGCTCCTACTATTCAAGCCCCAATTTTACACATATGACAATAGCATAAAAATAAGCTAACAACTATCCTATGAGAAAACTAAAATACCCTTTACAGATAATTCAACCCCCTCCCCCCACCCCCCACCCCCAATGAGCTAGATCATATATATCAAGGAGCCCCAACTTGTTAAAAAAATTCCCAAATTCTTTCTTGTCCAATGCTTTAATAAAGACATAGTCTATTGATGGAACACTGGGTTACTGACAATAGATATTGTAGCTTAGTTATCACAATACATCTTCATAACTTCTGTAGTAGAAAACCCAACTCTTGTAACTTGATCTCACCCACAGAAGTTCTCTAACTATGTCAGTTCACAACATTTTTGTTTCTTTCTCTCCTAGCTAACTATATTTCCACCCAAAAACACACAATACCTTGAGGTGGATTTCCTATCCCCATTGGACCTTAGAATATCTTCCAATGTACAAGTGGTTATGTGGTATATACAATAATCTTATTCATGGTGCACCTTTCAAATATTGTAATATCTTATGCTTTAGCTTCTAAATTCATCTTCCTCAGGTGCTCCATTAATTGACTGACCATACTCATTGCAAATGATATGTCGGGTCGAGTAACTATAGCATAAATAAGTTTACCTACGAACCCTCTACACATAATCTTGTCTTTAAGCTTCGCACCATCATCTTCGTAGAGCTTGCGATTTACCTCCATAGGCGTCTCAGCAGGCCTAGCTCCCAACAACCCATATTCATGTAGCATATAAGTAACTTGTTCTCTTTGTATCAAAACAATGCATGCCTTACTCATTGCTACCTCAATCTCAAGGAAATAGTTGAGTGAACCTAAATACTTGGTTTGAAAGTGTTCCAAAAGATGTCATTTGACTTCTTCAATGCCTTTTACATCATTTCATGACAAAAATATGTCTTCAACTTATACAATCAATACTATAACTCGAGGAGCACTCTTCATAACAAACAACTACTGGTCATAGTGACTTCTCACAAACCCCAATGACATAAATACTTGGCTGAATCTTCAAAACCAAGCAGACTTTGCTTGAGGCTGTAGTGGGGATTCTTTTCCCCTTGGAGTTTGAGGACTCTTCCCTTGTATAATGTTGGTTTTAGTCTTTTAACGAAAATTCCACCTCTGGTGCATGGGCTTTGGCACCCGTTGGTGGTTCTGGACGCGCAACTGCATCACCTCCACCTCTTACTCCATCTTAGTTAATGGTATTTCATGTGGACACTTCAATAAATCCAGGCGAATCTGGCAAGGGGACCTCCTTCCACCATTCCTCTTCACAATCATTGTCAAGCACCTCTCTACATGATCCAGCACGCTAAGCAAATCGGTTGTCAACCCCTCCACCTTGGCGGTCTTGGCATCAAAAGTGTCACGTGCACAAACTCCACCCTCCTACTCAAATGACTCTGGAGATTCAACTCCTCTCCCTCCCTGATCTGGTGTCTGGTGGTTGGGTGGAGGTTGTCGCCTCTCCCAATCTGGAAGATTCTGTTCCTCCCCAAGTTTGCTTCTTCAATTAAGTGCTATGTGGGCAATGGCAACCGAACCATGTTTTGGACCAATTGGTGGTTGGGCAACAAGCTGCTAGCAGAATTCTTCAGCCACCTTGTTGGCCTCTCCAACTTCCCTAGAGCTACCATTACTGAGACTTGGCAAAGCCCTGGGAACTAGAACCTTCAATTCCAGCGGGGACTTACTGAAACAGAGGCCCTGGAAGCTTCCAACCTTCTATGGGCTCTTGCTAATGTGAAGCTTAGACCCACAATGCAGGACCAACTCATCTACACGTCCAACTACAATGGATCCTTCTCGCTGCCCGACCTCGTGCTTGATTCTTCACCTGGGTTGCATGCAAAAACAAAATTCCAACATGCAACAATCTTATCCGCTGTGGAAGCTCCATTCTGGACCCCACCTGCACCCTATGCAATTCCACCCCTGAATCCGTCAGCCACATACTTCTCCATTGCTCCTATGCCTATGAAGTTTCATCCAATTTGCTCCACAGGATTAGCATCCTAACTTGTGTAGCTCAGGACCTCCCTCCATGATTCACTCTCCTGGGCTCCCAGTTGCCAATGTTGGGAAAGTTGCTCCTATCTTGCAGTGTGGGTTTCATCCCCTGGTCTTTCTGGAAGGAGAGAAACAGAAGGAAGTTCTAGCTCAAATCTACCAATGCCAGCCATCTTGCTAACTCTATCGCTGGCCAAGTCACCTCCTGGTTACTTCAAAAGAAAGAATTCCTTCACCTGCAGGGCACTCATCTTCGAGGGAATTGGTGCCTTATTGCAGCAATGGCTAGCACCCCCCAGCCTCCTGCCATGGAAGCTTGGCAACCCCCTCCAGCTGGCTACAGCAAACTGAACTTCGACGTCAATACTCTGGGATGCCCGGGTCCTGCATGATTCGATGGCGGTATTCATTCTGACGATGGCTCTCTTATGGTGGCCTTAGCTGGCCCCCTCGACATCTCAGACTCCACTTCTGCAGAACTCATTGGCCTTCTCAATGGCCTTATTATCTTTAAAGATACAATCTCCGGCCCCCTTATTGTTCAGGGTGACTCCAAGGTTATCATCGCTTGGTGCACCAAATCAAGAACTCCGCCTTGGAGACCACTTAATAGATATTTGTGATACTGTTTCTACCCTCAATTGCACTTGGGCCCATGTTCCTTGGGCAGCAAATCATTTTGCCGACAGTCAGCCCAAGCGGGGCACTTCCCTTCAATCTCTGGTGGTGAAGGGAAGTCCCCCCCAACCCCACCTCACCCCACAGTTTGTACCTTTGCTAGCTCTGCTTAATAAATTTACACTTCAAAAAAAAAAAAAAATGAACATTTCACCAATCTTCAAAAAAAAAAAAAAAAAAAAAAAAAATGGTTCAAGATAATTAGTGTAAATTTTGTCCCTAGAAAGTGGTTAGTGTATCATATTCCCTGATATGGATATCAGTTTTCAAGCTCCTTCCAGTATTCGGAGATGCTACCTCGTTTCACACAGGCAATGGAAGGACCCTTCTCTTCTGGTCGGACGAATGGTGTGGCCCCCGATCTCTCTTAGAGGACTTCCCGGGGCTGCATAGGGTGGCAAGCGACCTCTCTTGCTCTGTGGCTGATTCAAGGAGTGATCATTCCTGGAGTCTCCCGTTCCGTCGGGGATTAAATGATGAGGAATCGTTGGCTTTTTGCTCTCTCCTTACTAAACTCAGCAATACTATTATCCGGGAGCACTCAGTTGATAAGCTGATTTGGAAGCCCAGTAATAATGGCCGGTTCACTGTCACTTCGACTCACTCTCATATCAGAAAGCAAGACTACAGTACTCATGAGCACAAGGCGAATCTGGCTTGGAAACTCTCAGCGCCAAGCAAAATCAAATTCTTTGTGTGGTCAGCCATCACAGAACAAATTCTTGCATCAGACAACCTTCATAGAAGAGGATTCACTGTCCCCGATCTTTCTTGTCCCCTTTGCGGTGAGTGTGAAGAGACAGTCCAACATGTCCTCTTACACTGTGGATTTTCGTGGCAAGTTTGGATGAAGATCTTTCAAAAAATCGGGCTCCAACTGGGGCTTCATCAAAACCTCTTTGGCACCTTTGAGATGGTTCGAGGGATTCTCCTTCCTCGGTTGGCCAAGTTAATTCTTTCGGCCTGTCTTGCGCATGTTCTATGGTGCATTTGCCTCGAGCGGAACAACCGAAGATTCAACTCCAAAGCTAGAACCCCAGACAACACGGCTTCTCATGTCGTCGGCCTCATCTCGAGTTGGCTCCATACAAAGAAGGATTTTGCCACTCTATCGGGGGTTTCCCTTCGAGAAAATTGGAATTTGATCGCTCACATGTCTGGCCCCAACAAAGCTCCAAGAATGGCTATCTGGGATCCTCCCCCTTGCAACTGCATAAAACTGAATTTTGATGGTAGTGCTATTGGATGTCCTAGTCCAGCAGGAGCAGGTGGTGTATTTAGAGGTCACAATGGAGACCCTATTATTTCTTATGTTGGTCCGGTGGGCATTGTCAATTCTAATACTGCTGAAGTTAGTGCTCTGTTGTTCGGCCTCCAAATCTTTAGGGATTGTCTCCATGGCAAGTTAATCATTGAAGGCGATTCGAAGACGGTTATTAGTTGGTGTTCCAAGGACAGCCTCCCCCCTTGGCGCCACTGGCCCATCACTGATAGTATTGCTGACATTGTATCTTCTACACATTGTAATTGGAATCTCATTCCTATATCAGCCAACTCTTTAGCTGATAAGTTGGCAAAATTTGGAACTTCCTAGCAATCTCTCATTGTTTGGGAAGGCTTCCCTCCCTTGTAATATGCTCTCTTGAGCTTTTGCCTTAATAAAAATCAGCATCATTTAAAAAAAATAAAAAAATAAAAAAAATGGTTCAAGATAATTAGTATAAATTTGGTCCCTAGAAAGTGGGTTAGTGTATCATATTCCGTGTATTGCCCATTTGCATTTGATGTAATGTTTGCCACACCTCAAAAATTGAGTTACTTTTTTTCGTATCGCTAGTCCCTTAAGACTTCTCGGTGCAGGTTTCTGTAAAGCCCTTGTCCAGGTCCGGAAAGGGGTTATGGTTAACTGTTTTTCATGTAGTTGTTCAGGCCTTTTTTTGGGAGGAGAGGAACTCTAGAACATTTCAGAGTCAGGCTTGCTCTCTTGGTGGTGTGATTGAGTGTATGATTCATTATACACAATTTTGGGTAAGCTGCCAGCTTTGCAGCAGTTTACTAGTGCTGTTTTGAGATCTCATCAGCATGAGGTAGCTGCCTTTGGTGGTATCCCCTAAAGAGGGCTAGTTAAAGTTGAACTTTGGCAGATCCAGATGGAATCCAGTCCCTGCAGGACGAGCGGGCAGGGGGAGGGGGGCAGCATGGCATCATTCCAGACTGTTCCAGTCAGGTTGTGAGGGTATATTCTGAGCCTTTAGATGTGTGTGGTTCTAGGAAGATGGAGCTCCAGGCATTGCTTTAAAGTTTTCATTAGGTGTGTGTGATTCTAGTCTTTTCACAATGAGATATTCGATTTGTGTAGTGGTCTTTCTCTTCAATGAATGCATGTAATGAGAAGTATGAATTGGTTTGGCTGATAATTTGGCCAAGATAAGTGTCTCTCTCACTCATTCATTGAAAGTCATGCTTATCCAATTGACACAGGTCAATTTATTTTAGGTTTAGGGTTGATTTTGTGAATGTATCTTGGTAGTTTTTATGTTTTTGGCTTATTGACCTTTATTTAGTGGCCTCTTGTTATCTGTTCCCTCTTCTTTGGCCTTAAATTGGAGTTCCCTTATCTTAAAATAAAAAAGGTATGGAAACATTGAGCCAGCAACTTTTCTATTTACTCATGCATTCTTAGTGGTTTTGCCTCTAATTTTGTTCACCTACTTCAAAAAAACTATCCAATTGAGAGATTTTAATGCATCTTCTACGTTTCACTTTCATATATTTGGCTTTTCTATGACATACTTCTCATGCTATAGAAAAGTAACTAATTCAGGAAACAACAATGGCCACTTCAAAAAAATAAGTGCAGAAATATGTCAGGCATAAAAATCATAGTTGCTGTCACATCGCCAATAAACCAGTCATTTATCTCATGATAACAAAGTAAAAATCGACCATGCATTTATTACTACAATCTTATAGAAGATAGAATATGCATCTATCTACTTCTATCTCATAATAAAAAGAGAAAGAACAAATTAGCATCTAATGACATACATATGTCAAACAATAATTGCTTACATGTTCAGTATATGTTTCATGAAAGGCAGCAGTATCTGTAATTGGTCCAGATTGGTAAGTCCTTGGACAAATACGACTGGGATGAGGAAAAAACTGGTAAGAATAATTGTAGCTATGACCACCACCATTTTGGAGATCCATCTTTTCAGGAAGCTTGCAGAAAAGAAGGGCCAGTAAACATCTTGGGGCTCAGGAGCTTGCTCAGTAATCCACTCAGTGGGATTTATTGATTGCTGCATATGGGAAGCAATTGCTGCACCATATCGGGATTTAAAGCAAACAAAGGCAGCTGGAACTTCCTATTAAATTTGATAAAAAGATAAGAATCTATTCACGGAACCAGAATAAAACTTTACCGTCATTCAAAAAACAAAAAGGATACCTAAAAGACAGCTTGAAAACAATCGATTGGAACTGAACAAATCAACGAATTTAGATACATTACTCTGTTAAAGATCTCTTGAAATAATAACTTTCTTTTCGGTGACGAAAGCAAGAATGACAGTTTATTCAATTAGGAAGGGGAAGAACAAGAGGGCCCCATGATACAACCAAGAATATAACAAAATATAGGAACTAGTACATAACAGTGTAAAGTTGGGTCTACTCATGTCAAAATGACTAGCCAAAGTTGCTAGGCCTCTTCTTAACTAATAAACAAGAACCTTGTTGGAAAATCAGCTCAAGGGCTTTTTGGTCATTTTGCATAATCAGTTATTTTATATTATTGTGGTATCTTGTTCTGCATATTTGATTTAGTCTATGTACAATTTTTTGTTGTCATAGGAAGTGTAAAATGGAAGATATAAGGGAATAAGTGATTTTATGTAAGAAGAGCATTTTTGTAAATCATGAAACCCAGCATAATAAATAGAGTTAGGGGTCGTGGACGACCCACAACGCAGCGCATTCTGAGTTTTCTCCCATCTCTCCTCCTCTCCTATCATTCTCTCTTCTTCTCTCTCTAGTTTCTCATTCTTTTTCACGTGGTATTACAGCGTAGATCATTGCTGGGATGATCATTCCAGTGGGATAGATCATTGAACTCTCACCTTTGATCAGGGCGATCTCTTAGAAGAAGGATTCTCACATCTCCTTGGTGAGTGGTTGGTAAAAATTTGATTTTTCCTCTTTTCTCCTGCCATAACCATAGAGTCACTGGTTTTATCTCTTATAGAAGGACTATTCATGCTTTAATTGCCCAAAAAGGGTTTCTTTGATTGATTTTTTGGGATGTGCATCACCCATACTGAACCTATAGCATGTGTCATCAATTTTTATGCTAACATCAGCCCTAATTGAGGTCTCTCTTGGACTCGTTGGGATGGCCCCCGACCTATTTATGCAAGTGGCTATCATAAAATTACAAGAATGCCTCTCACCTAAGTAAAACCCTAATCTTCTTATATCGCCCACTCTACATCTCCTATGTACATGACTTTGATTATAGACATAATTCTTTTTTTTTAAATGATGCCGATTTTTATTAAGACAAAAGCTCAAAAGAGTAATTTACAAAGGAGGGAAGCCTTCCTTTATTTGGAGGGGATCAGAGGACACCTTCAGATATCATTTGGTGAGTTGGAAGGATATTTGCATGCCCCGAAATCGAGGTGGTTTAGGCATTCAGCCTACGAAGGAGATGAACAATGCCATTTTGCTCAAATGGATCTGGAACTTCAACATCAAGCATAACAACCTATGAGGTGATATGGTCAGGTTCTATCTTCAACCTTCGGATGCCTGGTGGAGGGAGGATGGTGCTACTCGACTCCTATCCCCGATATGGAAATCAATTCAAAAGTTCCTCCCAATATTCAGAGATGCAACTTACTTTCACACAGGCAATGGAAGGACCCTCCTCTTTTGGTAGGATGAAAGGTGCGGCCCCCGCCCCCTCTCCGAGGATTTCCCAGGGCTCTCTAGGGCAGCGAGGGACCTCTCTTGCTCAGTGGCTGATTCTTGGAGAGATCGTTCATGGAGTCTTACGTTTCGTCAGGGATTAAATGATGAGGAAACTATGGCTTTTTGCACTCTCCTCTCCAAACTCAGCAGCACTACTATTTGTGAGCATACAGTTGATAAACTGACATGGAAGCCCAGCATTAATAGCCGATTCACAGTTGCATCCGCCTACTCTCACATTAGAAAACAAGATTACAGCATGCATGAGCACAAGGCAAACCTGGCATGGAAGCTCTCAGCACCTAACAAAATCAAATTCTTCGTGTGGATGGCCGTCAGGGAACAGATTCTCACCTCTGACAGCCTCCATAAAAGAGGTTACACCGCCCCTGATCGCACTTGTCCCCTTTGTGGTGTGTGCGACGAGACAGTCCAGCATGTTCTCTTACATTGAGACTTTTCATGGCAAGTCTGGATGAAGATATTTCAGAAGATTGGTCTCCAAATGGGGCTACATCAAGACCTTTTTGGCACCTTTGAGATGGTTATGGGGATACGCCTTCCTAAGTTGGGTAAGATAATTCTCTTGGAATGCCTTACGCATGTCCCATGGTGTATATGGCTAGAGTGAAACAACCAAAGATTCAACTCCAAGTCAGGCAACCCGGATAATATAGCTTCTCAGGCAGTGGGCCTTATCTCGAGCTGGCTACATTCTAGGAAGGAGTTTGCTTCTCTATCGGGCATCTCCCTTTGAGAAAATTGGGGTTTGACAGCGCACATGGCGGGCCCCTGTAAGAATCCGATTATGGCCACCTAGGATCCTCCCCCTTACGACTGCATCAAACTCAATTTTGATGGCAGTGCTTTAGGCTGTCCTGGGCCGGCTGGAGCAAGTGGTGTTTTTAGAGACAGCAGTGGAGACCCTATTCTATCCTATGCAGGACCGGTGGGTATTGCTGATTCAAATACTACTGAAGTGAGTGCTCTTCTATTCGGCCTCCAAATCTTTAAAAAGTGGCTCCATGGCAAGCTGATTATCGAAGGTGACTCAAAGACTATCATCAGCTGGTGTTCAAAAGAAAGCTCCCCTCCTTGGTGCCATTGGCCAATCACTGATTGTATTGATGACATTGTGTCATCCATTCATTGTAATTGAAACCTTGCTCCTAGATCAAAAAATTCTTTGACTGATAAATTGGCAAAATTCAGAACCTCCCAACAATCTCTCATTGTTTGGGAAGGCTTCCCCTTGTGTAATCTGCTCATTTGAGCTCTCATAATAAAATTCAGCATCATTTCAAGAAAAAAAAAAGGGAGGGAAGCCTTCCCAAACAATGAGAGATTGCTGGGAAGTTCCGAATTTTGCCAATTTATCAACCAAAGAGTTGGTTGATCTAGGAATAAGATTCCAATTACAATGAATAGAAGATGCAATGTCAACAATAATATCAGTGATGTGCCAGTGACGCCAAGGGGGGGAGTTGTCTTTGGAACACCAAATAATAATGGTCTTTGAGTCGCCTTCAATGATTAACTTGCCATGGAGACGATCCCTGAAGATTTGGAGGTTGAATAGAAGAGCACTAACTTCAGCAGTATTAGAATCGGCAATGCCCACCGGACCAGCATAAGAAAGAATAGGGTCTCCATTGTGACCTCTGAAAACACCGCCTGCTCCAGCCGGTCCAGGACAGCCAATAGCACTACCATCAAAATTGAGCTTAATACAGTCGCAAGGGGGAGGATCCCAGATGGCCATACTCGGAGTTCTGCAGGGGCCAATCATATGAGCGATCAAGCTCCAATTTTCCCGAAGGGAAACACCCGATAAAGCGGCAAATTCCTTCCTTGTATGAAACCAGCTCGAGATGAGGCCAACGGCATGAAAAGCCGTGTTGTCCAAGGTGCAAGCTTTGGAGTTGAATCTCCGGTTTCCGCTTCAACCAAATGCACCATGGAACATGCACAAGACATGCTGAAAGTATTAACTTGCCCAGCCAAGGAAGGTGAATCCCTCTGACGATCTCAAAGGTGCCGAAGAGGTCCTAATGTAGCCCCAATCGGAGCCCAATCTTCTGAAACAACAGCTTTTCTGCTTCTCTTACGGGAAAAATCAGGTTACCGTTGAGAAAGTTAACTGAAGCTTGGGCATTGTCATCTGAATCAATTCGGTGAGCGGGACGAAGCTCTACTTCATCTGCATCTCCACTGTAGTAGTTTCAGCCTTCGTCCAACAGTTTTAACATTGCACAAAAGATTGATCGAGGAGGTCGTGCGAGCTCTAGTCAAGGAGTTTGACCTTCACCTTCTCTGTGACCACATTCCATGGTCGCCGAGATTGTAGAATCACCCAGCGTCGGGGGAGCTTTGTCCTTGCTTGGCTATACATTCTGGAGAGCACCAACTCCGGTTTTGGCTGGAAAGAGAGCTGGCGGAAGCTCTCTAGAATTTATCTCCGGCCCCAACTCTGGCGAATGTACTATTGCCCACTGGCGGAATCAACCAAGCATTCCACGCCGAGATTGTAGAATCACCCAACATTTCGTCAAGGCGCTTCAGTCCGAGTAGCACAAGCTCGCCCCAGAAACTTGGGCTCAAATCGTGGAGCTAGCCAAAATGATGGGAAATGTCTTCACGGGGCCTCTTCATGGGGATAATCACCCTTCAAAAAAGTCAAAGAAAAAAGGATATGATCAATGATTGTGCTTTCGTAGAATGTGTCAGAGTGGTTCCGTTCACTCTTGTAGGCGGTAGCTTTCCGTACCTAACAGATCGGTCTTTTGGGTGTATTGGCTAGTCGCTGTCATGGTACAGAGCTGGGCACGCCAGTCCCGCGTTCGAATCCCGTGAGAAGCGGTCAAGAATGGGTGGGGTGGGTGTCAGAGTGGTTTCGTCTACTCTTATCAGGGTTAAGTAGGCTATGCTTTCCGCACCTAACAGGTCGGTTTTTTGGGTGTATTGGCTAGGCGTTTGACATGGTATCAGAGTTGGGCAAGCCACATCCCGCGTTCGAATCCCGTGAGAAGCAGTCAAGAATTGGCGGGGTGGGTGTCAGAGTGGTTCCGTCCACTCTTATTAGGGTTAAGTAGGCTATGCTTTCCGCACCTAACATGTCGGCCTTTTGGGTGTATTGGCTAGGCGTTTGATAGAATGTTCGTGGAATTGGCTCATCACGGCGTCGTGCATCTATTCGAAGCCTTTTTGCCTCTACTAAATCAAGCATTGTTGTGCGTCAATAGACTAAGGCGGCTTCTCTCCCTCTCGGCTTCGTTCGTGATATTTGGCCTCTGAGGGAGCCTAGTTGGATCACTATGGATGTTGTTGGCTCAGCAAGAGGCATTCTTCTTATCTGGGACACATGCATCATTGAGGTGATTGATAGCTTTCGAGGAAGCTACTCAGTTGGTGTTAAGCTACCAGGCAAGTGCTTGGGGAACATCTGGAGTTTCGTGGGGGTCTACGGGCCTACTAGACGTAGCAAGAGATACCTCTTTTGGGACGACCCCCCTCCTCATCTAGGAGGATCACCTAGATGGATCACTACCTCCATGAGGCTCTTTGCCGACTTCATTGGATGTTGGGAGCTTGATGAAATTGCTTTGTCCAAGAAGACCTTCGCTTGGTCCAACGGTAGGCAACCCCCTATATTATTGAAGCTTGACATATTCCTCGCCAACGAGGATTGGCTGCAGCTCTATAACAATGCTACCATTTTTTGGGAAGACCTTCACTTGGTCCAACGGTAGGCAACCCCCTATATTATTGAAGCTTGACATATTCCTCGCCAACGAGGATTGGCTGCGGCTCTATAACAATGTTACCAGCAAAGTCCTTAGTCGTGCTGTTTCTGATCACTGGCCAATCATGGTGGATACTCACTTCGGTAGTTTGAGCCCTCCAACATTCCGATTCAACAATGTTTGGATTAATGACCCCACATTTGATTCTTTGTTCTAGTCCTTTTTTTTTTTAAATGTTGATGATTTTATTTCAATGAAAGAGAAGAGACATCAAGGGAGACCTCTCCTAACAACAAGAGATTAAAGGGGAAAGGGGGGGCTAATTTAGCGAACAAATCAGCAGCCGAATTGGCTGATCTAAGTACATGAGACCAGTCCTTTTGGAAAAGGATTGTTGTTGTCTGCCCGAGTGGATGGTCCCTCCCAATGAAACTCAAGCTTCTCAAGCCCCTTTTGCACTCCTGGGCCCTTCAACGCCAGTCCACACGTTCGGCAGAGAAAGCCTCCGCCCTTGCTCTGGTGGCTACCATTGACACTGATGAGGAGTCTAGAAGCCTGACCTCTGCTGAATCGGCTCAGAGTTATGCTCTCCAAGGGCAATTGCAAGCCTTCGCTCATTGCGATCTTGTACATTGGAAGCAGAAGGCCGATTCAAGTGGCTTTTAGAGGGAGATATCAACACTAAACTTTTTCATGCCGTTGCCACTGCCAAGAGAAGAGCCAATGGTATTACATCGCTCTGTGTCAATGGTGAGATTACCTCGGACAGATCCCTTATTTCTAACAATTTGGTGAGTTTTTTGCAGATCTTGACACTGAAGGCCAGCCAGTTTGACCCTTCTTTAAAAGGGTCAATCTTATGGCCATCACTACCGCAGCCACCAATCTTATTGAGCTGCCCTTCTCCAACCGAGAAATTGAGAAAGCAGTTATGGGGCTCCCTCATGATCATGCACCCAGCCCCGATGGCTTCAATGGAGAATTCTACCGTCACCGCTGGCCCTTCATTGGTGAAGACATAGCCCATATGGTTCACTCGTTCTACCACAATGGCATAGCTTTCAAGAGTATAGAGCCTTCATTCATCGCCCTTATTCCCAAAAAAGACGAGGCGAAGCTTCCTTCAAACTTTTGGCCTATTAGCCTCACCACCAGCACTTATAAGGTAATTGCTCGTCTTCTTGCCAATCTTCTCCGAGCGGTACTTCCGGTTGCCATCCATCAGGGGCAGAGTACTTTCATCAAAGAGAGGAATATTTTGGATTCAGCTATGGCTTGTCATGAGCTCCTTCATCATTTCAAGACTATGAAGCTTCCCAGATTTGTTCTCAAGCTAGATTTTGAGAAGGCATTCGACAGAGTCAATTAGAAGCTTCTAGATATACTTCTGGAAAGAATGGGATTTGCTATCAAATGGAGGTTCTGGATTCAAAGTTGCATCTCCTCAGCCAGTCATTCGGTGCTTCTGAACGATATAGTGTGGCTATTTTAAAGGCACTCGGGGCATCCGTCAGAGGGACCTCCTGTCCCCTTTACTTTTCAATGTGGTAACGGAATATCTTTCCTTTTTTATTTATTCGGCCAAGGGCTTAGGGTGGGTGGCTCCTCCCCACATCGGATGTTGAGGCATTTGATATTCCGATTCTTCAATTTCCAGATGACACCATTTGTTTTGGTGTGGGCACCATGGATCAGATCAATAAGCTGAGAGTTGTTCTTGGTCTATTTGAATTGGCTTCGGGTCAGAATATTAACTGGAGGAAAACAACTCTTCTGGGATACTTCATTGATGGAGCAGTGCTTAGAGACATGGCTGATTTCTTGGGGTGCATTCTGGAGAACATGTCAACTACATATTTGGGTCTTCCCCTTTTTGATTCTCGACCCACGGCAGCACTTTGGTCCCCTCTTATTGAGAAATTTGAGAAGAGACTTGCCACTTGGGGGGCAAGCTCCTATCCATAGCGGTCGACTCACTCTGTTAAAGTCTTGCTTGGCTGGCCTGCCCAATTACCTCTTGTCTTTTATTCAGTGTCCGGCCTCTGTTTGTTCAAAGATTGATGCTATTCGTTGTCGCGTCCTATTGAGAGGTTCAGAAGACACATTCAGATATCATTTGGTTAATTGGAAGGAGATCTGTCAGCCTTGGGCTAAGGGTGGTCTGGGTATACGACCTACAAAGGACATGAACAATGCCCTCCTTAAGTGGATTTGGAATCTTAATGTCAACCATAGAAATTGGTGGAGAAATATGGTGAGCTACTATCTTCAGATTCCAGGGCATTGGTGAAGAGAAGGGGGCGCTCCCCACCGTCTATCCCCAATATGGAAATCCATTTATAAGCTGCTTCCAACCTTCAAGGTGGAATTGGGAGGACTCTTCTTTTCTGGGCCGATGAGTGGCGAGGTTCCCAACCCCTTTCTGAGGAGTACCCGGGGCTTTTAGGATTGCTAAGGACCTATCATATTCGGTAGTGGTATCAATCAATCTTGGGGTTTTCTCTTCCGTCGGAGCCTGAACGACGATGAAGCTATAGCCTTCTGCTCGCTTCTATCCAGTCTCAGTAGTACCACCATTCGGGAGCGAGGGCAAGATAAATTGATTTGGAAGTCTAGCATCAGTGGTATCTTCACAGCCGCTTCAGCCTATTCCCACATCAGGGAGGATGACCCCAGTCTGCCTAAGCACAAGGCGAATCTAGCCTGGAGACTCAACACCTAGCAAGATAAAATTCTTCATTTGGATAGCCATCAAAGAGCAAATCCTCATTGCAGACAACCTTCACAAGAGAGGCTTCACCGCCCCGGATAGTACCTGCCCTCTCTGTGGCGTATGTGAGGAGTCAGTTAAGCACGTTCTACAACAACGTGGCTTTTCGTGGAGAGTTTGGATGGCAATCTTCCAGGAAATTGGCATTCAAGTGGGCCTTCATCAAGATCTATTCAATACTTTCTAGATGGTGTTGGGGACTTGCTTGCCTAAAATTGGCAAGCTTCTTCTCTCTGCATGCCTTGCTCACATCCCATGGTGTCTTTGGGTCGAGCGAAACAATTGGAGATTCAATTTCAAGTTCATCAACCTGGATAGTACGGTCTCTTGCGTTGTGGGTATGGTCTCTAGTTGGCTCCACACCGAAAAGGAATTTGCCACCCAGGCCAGTGTTTCCCTTCGATGGAATTGGTGTCTTCTGGCCCATATGGCGGGCCCTCAGAAAATTCCGGTCATGGCAGAGTGGGAGCCTCCCCCTAATGATTGCATTAAGTTGAACTTCAACGTAAGTACTTTGGGTTGCCCCGGACCGACCGGTTTGGAGGGGGTCTTCAGGAATCATAAAGGAGAAATTGTTCTTTCCTATACTGGGCTAGTTGGTATTGCTAATTCCAATACTAAGGAGGTGACTGCCCTACATTTTGGAGTGAATATTTTCAAGGACCGTCTTCAAGGGAAGTTGTTGATTGAGGGGGAAAGTTGTCATCAGTTGGTGCTCCAGTTCAGCTCTCCCCCCCCCCCCCCCCCTTTGGCGGCATTGGCTTATAGGGTAGCTAAATTTGGAACATCCAGCAACCTCTCATTGTTCGAGACGGTTCCCCCTCCTTGTAATCTTGTTCGTTTGAGCCTTTGAATATAACTCGGCACTATTTAAAAAAAAAAAAAAAGATCAGGTGCAGAAGTAGAACACCAATGAACCATATCTCTCTACCATGATACTCAAGAGCATATCAAATTGCAAATAATCTAGTATATCATAAAAAATAATAATAATAATAATAATTCGTCTCACATACTTAGGTCAGCCAATTCAGCTGCAGATTTGTGTGCTAAATTGGGTCTCTCCCTTCAATCTCTTGTTGTAAGGGGAGGTCTCCCTTGATGTATTCTCTTGCTTTGCTTTGAAATGAAATCATCACCGTTTCAAAAAATAAATAAAATAATAAAATATATAGAGGTTGATTGTCATTTTATTTTGGAAAGATTCGAGCCAAAAGAGATCTTCACTCTTTATGTGTCATCCAAAAGATCAGCTGGCCAATATTCTTACCAAATCTCTCGGTAACAAGTTACTCCAACATGTATGCAGCAAGCTGGGAATGATTGACACTTATTCTCTAGCTTGAGGGAGTGTTAAAGATGTAGGACCTTTCTGTACATATTTCTAGGACTGTTATGTAATTATAGTTCATTTTAGGGACCTAATTGTAATTAAAGGAAGATATTGTTAGTATGTAATATTTCACATAGAATAAGGGGAAACTTGTCCTTACAAATGTAAACAGGCTTCTGTATTAATAAGACATTTAATCGAGTAAAAAGGCAGCTCAATATTTCTGAAATTCTCCACTGTTTTACTGTAAAACCTCAGTTTATGCACATTATGGCTTTTCTGCAGTGTTATTTCAAAGATCGTTAACATTAAGATGATTGCAGAATACCTTTCCAGCCAATGTGACATTTGACTGTGCTAATCTGACATTCTCTTCCAAATCTTCCAACTTCTTCTCATAGTCTGCAAGGTTAATCCTCTTCCCAAACATTCCCAAAAAACCATCCCGCTTGTCACTTTGCCGGGACCCATTCACTGATTTTAAGTGGGTAAGCCTCTTATAAATACTCTCTGCATCCTTCTGGCCAAGTAGTTCACAATGAAATTGAACAACATAAGAGACACATGTAAGACCGCAAAAGTTAGTAGGCTGTGCCTAATTCTAGCTTTGAGCTATATAATTTAACTATGAACAGCAACAGTAAATACTGAGAACAGGAGTCATAAATACATCAAATGGTAGTAACTAAACATCGCATGTATCAAATAGAAGATGGATGTCTCTCAGTATGAAAAGGAAGGACTTGACCTGAAATGTTCACATCATAATATGGAGCATACAAAGAGTTTGGATGCACTAAGGACCAGAATAATGATTTAGATCTCCATCAAGTGCTCCTTACCATAATGTTTTGAGAAAAATAAAAATATCATTGACAAGAAAGAGAGGATTACAAATTCAGGGCCAAGTACATAATGTACATTGTTTACCACCCCTCCCTGTCATCCGGTGCTCTCAGTTATATTGCATGGAGGAATTCAAATTCAGGGACACAAGTACATAATGTAAAATGACATAAATACCTTTATCTAACTGAGACTTACAATAAAATAATCCTAGACTAATGAGGGACATAAGTGCACTATGAAAAATGACATAAAATGACATCAAAATGAATAACAGGAAACTATCATCAAAAAAGAAAAAGCCCATATTCAACCAAAATTCTTACAATTAGATGTTGAAGCTTGTTCGAGTGCCGAACCACTATGTGTGATAGGTAGGTAGAGGAATGATAATCTGAGAAGAATCTCTCAATGCTCTCACTGAAGCTGCCATCTGCTGACGGTGGGATCCCACGGACTAAAACGGTGAACTGATGTGGCTGGGGTTTCAAGGAATAAAGATACGCAATCCTCTTAGAAGAAATATAGTCATACTCCTGCAGAAAGGATATTTAACAGTATGTAAGAGTTCTCTTCGTTACTTATACATCTCAATAAAGGTGTTTACAAGAGATAAATACTCATCTATTTTGCTAAGTACAGAAAATGAAGATAGCTGCAAAGTACATATCTTCTCTCAGGGAGATCAATAATTTATCAAAGCAACCACCTGGAGATACGTCCGTTTGTGAGAATTCCCAAATAAATTAATGTAGAGAAAAAACTTGTAGTGAGCTGGGAAAAGGTTTCTAACTTCAACTAATCATTTTGAGATAGACTTGGACCAAACTTTAACAACCTCATCTTGGCCCATCTAGGCCATGCAGGCTAGTAGAATGCTGAAAAGAATTAACCAAAGGGTTTCATCAGCAACTTCAGTTTCCCTATAGGATTCAGTTATTGTCTAGGAGCAATGGCACCCAGGTCCTAGTTTCATTTATTCAGGATGGAATTCAGTCACAAATCTGGCATGTCAGTTTCCATCTCAATTTTTAAGTTTTTGTTAGCTATAGTACTAGCTAATGGCATTACCATGTTTTGCACTGCCGAATGGTTCTGATATAATATCCGTGGAAAAAGTATCAGAAGCATGTCTTTTATGTGCTACTAAATCAAAACAGAACAAAAATGTACCTTGAATACAACTGCAAACAGAATATAACCCCATCAAAAGTACTTTTACCGAAAATATAATGACAGAAGTACTCACATAGTAAAGAAGATAGCAGACAACCCCAGTGATTAAATATGCTGCACAAAAGTGTACCCATAACCTGCCAAAAATACTCAAAAGTTATACTGTATTCCGAAAATTGCTAGAATTTAAGATCATCTAAACATAGAAATACACAGCTCCACATCCTCAAAAAAACAAAACAGCATGGCAGATTCATTGGTTTATACTGGTTCAGCCTACTTCATCCTTGTCTTTTAGAGTCAGTTTTATCAGTTCCTAAGTAGCATGTTAACATTATATCTACCAGTCAAATTACTAAATCCTTTAATTTTTCAGTAACCTTCTTTCCTACTCATTGTGTATTTCAAGACCTCCAAATGAGGAGCAAGATTGGTTCAGGACAGCAAGAGGGGCTCTACCACTTGGAAGGCCTACCAATGCAGTCCCTTTACCTCTTCAAGCAGTTGTCTAACCTTCCTAGTGGCACTTATGGAGGACATCCCTTTCCAACCCAGTTACACCAGATGTTTCAGGCTTTCCCTTCTACTTGAGCCTTTCAACATGCAGTTCCAGAAGCACTATTAAGCATAATTTCCCTCTTACAGTATAGGTTTTTTTTTTTTATAGAATGTGTGAATATTTATTCAAAAAAAGAAGAAGAGAGTTCTTAGAGTATACTTTTTTTTTTTTTGAATGAAGATATATAAACTATTAAAAAAGGAAAAAGTACAATACCTAGCTAGAAAGGGCCTTCCTCCACAACAAGGTGTTGGAGTGAAACACCTAATTTAGCTTGAGTGTCAGCTAAATTGTTAGCTGATCTAGGATTGTGCTTCCACTTACAGTTCATAATAGAAATTAAATTATATATATCAAAAAACATATCCCAGTGCCGCCAGGGGGGAAGGAGTTGACTTCGCACACCAATTAATGACAATTTTAGAATCACCTTTGATACAAAGGGGCCAACAAGAATGCGTTTGAAAATCTGCAGCCCATTAGGCAAACCGGAGAGCTCAGTAGTGGTAGAATCGGAGATTCTTATTGGCCCATCGAAGGTAAAAAGTAAACAACCATTACCATCATGGATAACTCCACCAAAGCCCACAGGACCAAGGCATCCAAAAGCGCTACCATCGAAATTTAATTTGTAGTGGCCCATCAAAGGGGGGAGACCAAATTTCCATAGTAGGGGGACGGGTACAATAAGCCATGCTAGCTATCAGTAACCAGTTCCCTCTTAGGTTGAAGCCGTTAAGATTCTGAAATTCCTTACGCATGAGGATCCACAGGGAAACTTGGCCAACAATATTTTCTATCCGTATATCAATAGGGATAGATTTTTAAGTTGAATTTTCGATTGTTTCTTTCCTTCCATAAGGTCCAAATGATATGGCCAACGCAGCAAGAGATAAGTAATTTCCCGAGTTTTGGGAGGCTAGCATTGGTTACTGAGAGAATAGTGGATGTAAGATTTTGAGAAGGGCAGTACTGGAAACCAATTTTGTTGAGGAGGCTAGTCCAGACAGTGTGGGCAAAGTTGCAAAATAAGAGGACATGGGAGACTGTTTCGAGGAAAGTTTGGCAGAAGAGGCAGAAGGAGGTTCCTCGTTGGATTAAAGAATCAGACATGAGGATTTTGTACCGTCATGCGATCCAGATAAAACAATTTGCACGAGGAGGAGCAAACAAGGTTCAGGCAATGGCTGCAGGATGATCGGTTTGTGGGGGTCTGGGGCAGTTGAGAAATTTATAAGCAGATGCAGTGGAGAATGTACCTTCTGGGCAAGGAGTCCATATGAGTGTATTAGGCACATTTCGGGGAGTTACCGAGGAGAGACAAGTAAGGAGGTTGGACGCCAATAAGGCCCCTGAGTCCGAAAGGGCTCTCCGGAAATTCAGGTTCCAACCTCCAGATTCGGTCCACTGGTCTGATATAGAGGCTTCAATATTCCTGGCCAAGTTTGAAATCAAACCATAGCTGATATTGAAACTACACGGGCCCATCCACCAGTCTGACCAAAATTTTGTCAGATTTTCCTTACCAAAGTAGCATTTTATGGCCTTCTTGAAATCAGGTAATAATATTACATTTTTTTTCCAAACAAGGGATAGCTTATTACGTCTCCCACCTCAGTCCACCACCCAGATAATTTGTTTGCTTTAGCAGCAACTAAAGTTCTCCAAATCATATCAGGACACATATTAAATTTTTAAATCCATTTAAGCAGCAAGGCAGAATTAGTGGTAGCAGTATCTCAAATCCCGAGACCACCAAGGAGTTTAGGTTTGTACACCTCAACCCATTTCACGAGATTATACTTCCTTTCACCATTCGGTCCTCCCCAAAGAAACCTTCTTTTGAGGAATTCAATTCTTTTCCGGATAGAGGCAGGGCATCGATATAATGAAAGAAAATAAGATGGGATACCGTGAAGGCATGATTTAATAAAAACAAGCTTAACCGCTTTGGAAAGAAATTTTCCTCTCTAGGAAGCCAGCCGACCCTTCAGATGCTCAATAATAGGGTTCCAAGAGCTTTTGGAAGGCGGAATGGACGACAAGGGGTGGCCCAGATAGGTGCAGGAAGGTGTGACAATTTTGCATCACAGATAACAAGCCATTGAGTTTAGAACATTTGGATCAATATTGTCGAACAGAATATTTCCGAGAGGCAGCAGCAGCGCGGTGGTTGAAAGACTAGGAGCGGATTTTCACCTTCAAGGCTTCGAGTTTAAGGGGGAGTGACCAACCCGGGTTAGGGTGATGAGCAAGATCTTGCCACCATACAACAAGTGCGGAATTGAAAAATTCAAAGGAGCCAAGAGTTCTTAAAGCGGAACGGAGATCGACCCCAAGATGGGGGGCGAGTATTGATTTGTATCGGCCAATGATCGAAGCCAATTTTATTGAGAAATTGGCCCAACGTATTGGAAAAAAGATGGAGGCAATCATTATTTGCAAAGAATCTATCAAAAGTTTGTAACTTAGTTTCAACCAATATTACAATGTTTGGCTTCATTAAAAAAGGGCCGCTTTGATAACCGCACGCTTAGAGGGCGAGCCGATTCCTCTGACGTTCCATGAGAGAACAATCATTGAGGGGGGCGAAGGAGATCCTCCTCTGGGCAGTGGAGAGAGTTGTGGTAATATTTGCAGAATTCCCACGCTAACTTTGTCATTTCCTCGAATTCCTACGTAGGTACTCATGCTCAAGAGTTTTGACAAACTAGATGAAATCATCAGCAGCCTCACTTTAGGAGATCAGAGAGAAGTTTGCCAGATAATCAGGTCTTGGAAGGGAGGGGCTAAGCGGAGGACTTTTGGGAGTGCATGGTTTTGGCGGGCAAGGCTCTTTGCCCTTGCTCTTCTTCTTTCGTCTGGAATAGGTGAAAGCAAAAGGGGTAGCGGGAGGCTTTTTTTTGGAGTTCTTTTGGAGTTCTTTTGGAGTATGTGAAAGCAAAAGGGGTGATGGGTGGTTTGTTGGAAGAACTTGAGGCTTCCATTGGATTATTAAACTTGGCCTTAACAGTAGCCAAAGGGGTTGGACAAAGAATGTGGAGGAAGTGGGTATCTAAACAAGCTAGCAGCCGTTTATTTGGTGGGGTGAAGTGATTGTGCCACTCAATAAGATTTGGATATTCCTTGGAGTTTGAGTCCCGCCGATCTCCTACATTAGAGAAGGATCTTGAATTTGACCTGTTGTCAGCTGGGGAATCATTAATCTGGGGGGATGAGGGAAGGTTGGGGGGTTACCAAGTGGCGTCACTGAAAAGACTTTTTGGGGAGGTGGAGTTTTGGTGGCTCAATGTATGGGCGGGCATTTTGAAGTTTTTTCTAACTGGATGGCAGCGGGGTAGGAGAGGATGCATGTTTGGAGATGATGTGGATGGGGGTAATTTGGGTTTTCTGAGTGGGGTAGTCTTGGGAAAAGGGGGCAGCACTTGAGTGAGGTAAGGTCGCATTGGGAAGTGGGGGAGAGGTCCTTTCGAGGTCATTGATCGGAGGGAAGGGATCCCTCAAGATTAGGGCTACGGTAGGTATCGGAGGAGTCGTGGAGATGGGGAGGGCGGCGCTCAAGGTGGATGAGATTTTCTCAGTAGGTGAAGGGGTTGTCAGAGTGGCTGGAGGTGTGAGCTGAGAGGGCACGGATGTGACAAATGTAAGGGGCGAGGCTCTAGGAGGAGGGACGGGGATTGATGATCTGACGTAGTTCTTAGAGTATACTACTACTAATTTGACTGAACTAGTCTATTTAGATGCATGGAACCCTAGTTGAGTAACTAGTTTTTTGCTTATCAGTATTTTGTTTCCTCCATTAATGATTTTTTTTAAATAGCTCCATTAATGATTTTAGTAAGTCCACATGGGTGTATTCCTATGAAAGAAATATGAAGTATTTGATACACTCTTGAATTTGTATAGTGAGATAAAAAAATCAATTTGGTGTTTCACTTTTGTGTGTTGTATTTTGATAATGAGCTTAAGTTTGAAGCACAAGTTTGATTCTTTTTGTAATAGCCAATGGCATTATTCAGCAATCATCTTTTATGCATATACCCCGCAACAAAATAGGATAACAGAAAGGAAGAATCACCACTCACAAAAAGTTGCACATTACATGCTATTTCAAATAAAGGTTCCAAAATCTTATTGGAGTGATGTTGTCCTCAGAATATGTTTTCTCGACAGCAGGATGCCTGCCTTTGTGCTTAGGGGAAGAATCCCATCACAAGTTCTTAAGCCCACCACTGATATGTTTCCTCTTTGTCCTCATGCTTTTGAGTTTGTCTATCATGAGCATATGTTTGGTCCATCTCATGATAAGTTGTCTCCAAGATCAGCCAAGAGTGTTTTCCTAGAATACTCTCGTACTCAAAAAGGATATAAATGTTATTGCCCTCATTTCTCTGTTGATGTCACATGATTTGAGGATGTTCACTAATTTTCCAAGTCTAATGAGTCTAGTATTTCTCCATCAATTGATGTAGATGTTGTTGCTCATATTCCAATGGAAGATGTTCCTACAATGCGCCAATTGTTGCCCAGCCAAAGCTAAGGCAAGTTTACTAACACAAAAAACTTCCCAAAACACCTACAAAAGCTCCCTCCTCTACTTTGTCAATTCCCTCTTCATCAACAACTCCTGAATTAACTGATTTGGACCTTCTTATAGCTCTTAGCAAGAGTGTTCATGCTAGTGTTCAACATCCTATCTCAAAGTTTATGTCCTTTGATTCATTGTCATGTCCTTGTCTTCTTGAACTATTCCTTCTTTAGTGCAAAATACCTCGTTGTCTCCTCAATGGAAGCAGGTCATTGATGTTAAGAGGGAGGTTACGTGATAGGGCTACCTGGATATTATGTGATCCACCCTTAGATGTTATCATTGGGGGTTATCGATGGGTCTACACTATGAAATACAAGGCTGATGGATCCATAGAGAGGTACAAGCCAAACTTGAGGCCAATGGTTACGCTCAAACCTATGATGTGGATATATTTGAAATTTTTTCTCTTGTACCAAAGTTGACATATAATTTGGATTTTGATTTACATGGTTGTTAACAAGAGTTGCCCCTTGTTTCAATTGAACATCAAAAATTTCTTCTTATATGTGGACTTGGAGGAAAAGGTGTACATAGAGCAACCTCCTAGGTATGTTGCTCAAGAGGAGACAAAAAGTGAGTAAATTGAAGAAGGCCATTTGTGGCTTCAGGCAGACCCAAGTCGTGGTTTGATAAGTTCAATAAAGTGGTTATGTCCTTGGGATTTTCAAGAAATCATAGTGACCATTCATTGTTTGTATTGAAGAAACCTTCTAGAGTGGTAGTGTTAATTATGTACGTGGATGACATAGTGTTATTAAACAGTGATGTAAGGCTATTGAAGAGGTAAAATGACTTCTTGACAAACATTTTCAAACCCAGGATTTGGGATCCCCAAAAAATTTCTTGAGATTGTCGTAGCGAGAAGTAAGGCATAAATTATTTTTAGATAGAGGAAGTAGGTCACAAATATACTATAGGAATATGGTTTGCTAGGAGCCGAAACACTCGTGGAAGTGAATCATAATCTTCATGAAGATGATAATGTAGAGCTCAAGGATAAGACCATGTATACTAGGTTAATAGGCAAACTTATTTATGCCACAGTTACTCAGCCTGACATCTTGGCTGCCTGGGACCAGCTGGATTCGGTGTTATCCACAATGGTAATGGTGATCTCCTCTTCTCATATACAGGCCCCCTCGGCAACTCAAATTCTACCACAGTAGAACTCTCTGGTCTTTTACACGGTCTCAAAATCTTCTCTAGCCACCTTTCTGGTCCCCTTTATATTGAAGGCGATTCAAAAGTGGTCATCAATTGGTGTGCAAACCACGGCCAACCCCCATGGCATCATTGGGATATGTTTAATAAAATATGTAATTTATTTTCCCCGTTAAGCTGTAAATGGAACCACATTCCGCGCTCTGCTAATCACATGGCAGATTCCCAGGCCAAGGCGGGTATTTCTCTCCAACACTTTGTTGTGGAGTCAGGCCCCCAATGCTAGGTTTGTAATTTCATCCTTTTCTTATTAATATATGCACTATTCATAAAAAAAAAAACTCCTAGAAAGATCCATTTAGAGGCTACACCAAGAATATTGAAATATTTGAAGAGAGCATTGGGCAAAGACATTGTATGAACCACATGATCATTTGCATATTGGAAGATATTCAAATGTTGATTATGTAGGAGTTGAAGTTGGATAGGAAGTCTACAATTGGTTATTGTGTATTATAAAAAAAATTTGATCAAACGGAAGAGTAAGAAATGGAATGTAGTAGTCCAATCTAGTACAGAAGCAAAATACTAGGCAATAACTCATATAGTTAGTGTGGTGAGATCAGCCTTAGAAGAGTTAAGCTTCTCTACCAAAGGTGCTTTACTCATGCATTGTGACAATAAGCTGCCATTTTCATTGCTAGTAATCCTGTGTTTCATGAACAAACCAAACATGTTGAGATTGAAAGTTATTTTATTCATGATGCTATGATGAGCGATGTGGTGGTCACACCATACATTAAATCTACTAATCAACTTAATGATGTCTTGACAAAGGCCTTGGAAAGCAAAAGTATGGGAATTTTTATAACAAGCCAAGGCTTCTTGATATATATGATATAGCTTGAGGTATTGAGTTATATGAAAAAGGGTATTTTCGTCTTTCTACACTTATTCGATTGTCCCTCTAGAGTAGCGATAAGTTCAACTTTATGAACGAGTTATATGGTTCAAACGATCTGTTGATTTTCAAGACTCCATGAATTTAGTTCATGGAGAAAAAGGGAGAGAAGCCCATTAGGAGAAAACTGGAGGAAGAAGAGGTTATGGACTTGATTATCCTAACCCTCCCCCTGAAGCTCTATTTATAGATTTATGAAACTACTATATTACAATAATACCCCTGAACTTAGGGTTTAGGGTTTAGGGTTTTAACCCTGGAACTTTAACTTAATTACATCAATGCCATCTCTATGAGATGACCCTTTATTTACCATCCTGCCATCATTGTATGTGGACCTATTGTCCTTCTCTTTGATTTGTGGGCCTTGAGCCCGTCTTCTATATCTCTTAGATGCATGGGTCTTCCTTGGTCTTATGGGCTTGGGGCCATCTTCTAATACACTTGGATATGTGGGCCTTCCTTGGTCATGTGGGCTGGGGCCCTATCTTCCAACACGATCAGCTATTACATTCCTATATCTAACAATGTGAGATCAAGACAGCTGAATCTTACATTCCCACTTGAATGTAAAGATGCACGAGGCTAGAGTAGGGTCTCAGATACCTAGTGGACATGTTGGATGTGGAATATGGAGGGATTTTTACATGGAACTCTGATTAGGAACAGTAGTCTACGCTGGAGGAGGATTTAGGGCTTTTTGACTTACTTGGTTATAGGACGGATATGGGGGGTAGATAAGGGAAAAGGAGATTGTAATTTGATAGTATAGGGAGTTAGAAATCTAATGGTATAGGTGGCTTGAGGGTTTGAGGGGTTTGAGGGGTTTGAGGGGTGGAAGGCTGAGAGTTAAGAGATTTGGGATCAAAGCTCAGGCTGGTATGTCAGTAGAGGGGAAATTAGGGTTCAGGGTTTGTATGGCTATGAGAGTGTGAGTGAGGGGTTTAAATAGACTTGGGAGACTCTAGGAACATAGAGGACACTTATAGAGAGATTAGGAATTCTCTAGAGAGGAAAGAGTGAAAGAATAGGAAACTAGCCTTTCTAAAGTTGGCCCCCAAAAAGGAGCCAATGAATAGAAAGTCTAGGACTTGCATGTATTAGACTGACTTGGTAAGGAAGAATATGACTTCCTTGGGAAAGTGGGACTGTTCTTTGGGAAGGGAAGGGCGTATTGGACTCTAAACAAGATAGGAAAAGAGAGTTGTAGTTTTGATAGAAAAGTACCAGAGAGAGAGGTCGCCAATCTCCTCACTATAGTAACTAACCGAATTTATACTAAATCTGTAGGCAAGACTTCCAGAAGGACTAGAACACTAGTAGGAGGACCCGTGAGTAATTTCTTTGTTGAGGACTCATATGAACTGACTTTGATAGGTGGGGGGACTGAGACAAAATGGAGGGGACACTTGTAAACTCTTGTGACTTAATATATAAAGACTTACTCAACAAACACTAAAACACTTGAAGTAAGGACAACTAACACTAATACTTCACTCTGACACTAATAACGGACTCGAGACTCTTATCTATTTTCCTTTACCAATTACACATCCTTCCTTATCCTTTTTAAAAAAAAAAAAAAAAGGGACTCGAGACTCTAACTAGAGCTATAGATACCAACTAGACTTTGGGTTATAGTAACGGGGAAGGGATAGCTAGGGTAATGAATGAGAACTAGGCTAATAATGAATGTTAGGGATGGAACAAGAACTGAAGACTTGTTTTTCCAGGGGCAATTCTCCTTGGGGAAATGGCTGAGTTGGTGACACTCTTTACACCAAAGGACACCCATTGATTAGGGGCTAACCACCTAATGACCTTTATATCAAAGTCAGACATCTTGGTTTAGCCGAAGCTAGATAAAGAGAAAGTTGTATTTGATTGAATGATCAAGGCTCCAAAATTTTACTCGTTCATAATGTCCAAGTACTGAGCATCTCTTCTATTTCCTATGTGGGACCAAGAGTGCCCACGCTTAATTGACTTACGACATAAGCAAGCTATTTTCAGACTCTTCTGCTCTAGAATCTTCTTAACTCACTTGGCTTTACTGCAGGGAGAATCCTTCTGAGCCTTAATGTTTATTTCCCCACTCAAATTAGAACACTTGTTACATAGAAAGACACTTTCTGAATTTTTTTTGAAAGAAGGGTGTGAAATTATATTGCAAAGAGGAGAGAATACAATACCTAGCTAAGGTGGCCTTCCTCCACAACAAGCCGTTGGAGGGAAACACCCTTTTAAGCTTGAATATCTGCTAAATGATTAGCAAATCTAAGAATGTAATTCCTCTTACAGTGCGTTTGGGAAATTAAAGAACATATATTCTCATATAACTCCCAATGCCGCCAAGGAGGTTTTGAAGGCTTTGTACACCAATTGATAACTACTTTTTAATCGCCTTCAACGCAGAGAATGCCCTCCATCTTTTGCTTGAAGAGTTTTAGCCTATTATACAACCCGTGTAACTCAGCACTTATTGAATCTGATATACCAATTGGTCCCGCAGATGATAAAAGAAGATTCCCACTTTCGTCATGAATCACTCCTCCAAATCCAGCAAGCCCGGGGCATCCAAACGCACTTCTGTCAAAATTTAATTTGAAGTGTCCCACTGGTGGTCGAGACCAGGTTCTCATAATAGGAGGTCGTGACGGAAAAAACATTTCCGCAATAAGACACCAGTTTCCGCGCAAATTTTATCCTTATAAGTTACAAAATTCCTTTTGTAAGAGTACCCAAGAGGACACTTGCCCAATGATTCTATTGCATAAAATTTTCCAGGGAAGAGATTTTTTATTAAATTTTCTGTTGTTTCTCTCTTTCCATAAATTCCAGACCATATGCTCAACACAGCTGGAAATTAATATTTTCCCAAGTTTGGGAAGACAAACACTTGTAATAGTGAATATTGTGGAGTGTAATGATTGAGAAGGGCAATAGTGCAACCCAATTTTGTTCATAAGTTCGGTCTAGACCAAGTGGGCATATTCGCAGTGCAAAAGGGTAAGATCAGCGGTTTCAGAAGAGGAATTGCAAAATGGGCACAAAGGGTACGAGACACTATTTCCCGTCGAATTAATGCGTCAGAGGTTAATATTTTTTTTCTGACAAACGGTCCAAATGAAAAACTTCGCATGAGGTGGAATGTGTAGAGACCACTCAAAAACAGTTGGATGGACTGATTGATTTGCTTGGGGAGAGATCAAGAAGTGGTAGGCAAAAGCAGTAGAGAACGTACCTTGCATGCATGGCGTCCAGATTAGTGTGTCTGATGAGTTTTTGATTCTTATTGTGGAGAGATTTGTGACAAGGTCTACAGCTTTCAAAGCTTCATCATCTCTTAAGGCTCACCTGAGATCTAAGTTTCACTCACCAGAGGACAGCCATTGCACAGAAACGGTCACATCTTGTACTCTTGACAGGCGGTAGATACATCCATGACTATCTCTGAAATTGCTTGAGCCAACCCACCAGTCTGTCAAGAATTTTGTTTGGCGACCAGAACCAATATAGCATTTGACAGCGGATTTAAAGACAGGCAGCAGTTGGGTAATCTTCTTCCACACGAGGGATAATTTGTAGTATCTCCCACCATCAAACCACCAACCATTACCTTTCCCATATTTGGCTTCGACAATTTTCTGCCATAACAGAGTTGGTTGCACATTAAATTTCCAAATCCACTTCAATAGTAAAGCAGAGTTGGTAGTTGCAATATCCCAGATCCCGAGACCGACCATCATAATGGGCTTACAAACATCATCCCATTTTACAAGACTATAATTTCTTTCCCCATTTGGCCCAACCCATAAAAATCTCCTTTTAAGGAATTCTATTCTATTTCGAACAGAGGCAGAACAATGATACGAGGACAAAAAAATAAGAGGGTATGCCAAGTAAACAGGATTTAATGAGAACCAACTTACCAGCTTTGGACAAAAATCTTCCTTTCCATGATGCAAGACGGTCTTTGAGGCGTTCAATAACAGGGTACCAGGCATTTTTTGTTGGTAAGGTAGGGGTCAGAGGAAAACCTAAATAAGTGCCAGGGAGTGACGCGACTTTACACCCCAAATAACTTGCCATTGAGTTTAATTCAGAGGGATCGATATTAAATCAAATGATAAAGCTTTAGCCCCGCTTACCTTTTGACCAGTTGTCAATTCGAAAATATTGGCAGAGCTTTCATGTGAGAAATTTGTCTCACAGAACCTTCTCCAAAAAGAATTGTATCATCAGCATTCTGTAAGATCGATATATCTTGGTTCGGGTCTTCAAAGATAGGACTAAGCCAATCCGAGCGTTTAGCAAATTGGATCATAGAAGCAAGGTGCTCGTCAATGAGAGTAAATAGAAAAGGGGATAAAGGATCACCTTGTCTAATCCCCCTTGTTGCTTTGAAGAAGCCGCACGGCTTTACATTAACAAGGACATAATATGATGTTGTGGAGATACAACTTCTCATCCAAAATTTCCACCTAGTCCCAAAACCCATTCGGTCGAAAAGGTGATCAACAAGTTTCCAATCTACCCGGTCAAAAGCCTTTTCAAAATCTATTTTTAGGACGAATCTGGGTTGGGAAGATTTTTTGAAAGAATCTAAAGCTCATGAGCGGTCATGGAAGAGTCCAAAATATTTCTATCACAGATGAAAGCACTCTGACTGGGATTAATAACCTTCGGAAGGTGGGCTTTGAGCCGATTTGCCAAAAGACGACCAATGATTTTATAAAAACTAGTGGTGAGGCTAATAGGTCGAAAATCTTAGGGCAATTCTGTGTTGGACTTTTTTGGATAAGAGCAATGAAAGATGCTCCGACTCCTTTATGGGTTATGCCGACTTGGTGGAAATTGTGGATAAAGGCATACACATCACTTTTGATTGAGTCCCAGAAACAATGGTAAAACTCACCATTAAAGCTCCATCTTCTAGGCATCAATGAGAACCGGCCCCATCTTTCACCACTAGCTCGAGCCCTCTATGGCTGAGTCATGGGATTGTCACATTGGAGGCCATAAAAAAGAACCATCCCTTCATCATCAAAGGGAGACAAAATCTCCAATGATTGGTGGGTTTTCTTTACCAACCAACACATAGCTTTCAATCTAATGGCAAGGTTTCAGTGATTGTTGTGGAAGAAAGCTTTCCTTTTGATCTCTTGAGTGTTGCATTTTGTCCTTCTTTTTTGTCTTATTTTTTGTCCTTATGGTGTCTTCTTGCACCTTATTGGCTGACAGGTGTATTCTTATTCTTGTTGACATGTTTATTTAACTTATTATATATTTTTCTTTTTCAATAAAATTCTCATCATTCTCAAAAAAAATTAAAAACTAACAAGAAAATACGATGCTGTGGTACAAAACACAAGACTACTTTCTTCCTTGCACCTCTTCTTGTTTCAATTGTTTGCATAATTCTTCTATTAAGCTGCCCTCAACCAATGATAAGTACTTGTGGAGAGAGGTAATACCATGTCATTTATAATTGAAGAAAAATATGTCACTCTAAATAAATGTGAGATAATGCTTCATGAAAATTTACCTTGGAGAGCCATTATTTACATTTGAAATGTTAAATACTTCGAGTGACTTATGTGGAATGTCAGAAAAGTCGGTGTCCTTCAACTGGTTACCCACATAATTTAAGGGCAAGAGAACGAAAACCCCTATGAATGCAGCAACAGAAAATACTCTAAAACTGCAAAGAAAGACTTGCTAAGATTAAGCTCCAAGAAACATGCATAAACATATATACAGTAGATTAATTCGAAAAAGACTTCAACATATTCATGCATAATTTATGTACATGTAACGTATATATCTGTCTTTGTGTGTGTCAGTTAAAAGAAGTGATAGATGGATTTATAAATGGATAAGTAAACCATATCTACAAAGAAAAAGTTTGAACTTTCTTGGTCTAAGAAGGTTTAAAAGCCTTGTTTTCTCTTTTTTAACACAACCCTAGGTTGATGATGTTAAGTGGAAGCGTAGACCCACAAATGAGTAATTTGTGCCCCTTTCTGGGTTAAAGGTAGAAATTTTGGCCCCACCAAGTGTCTGTATCAGCATTAATAGGCTTGTTCATTAGGTATTTTTCTACTCTTTGCCTATGTCAGAGTTTTAATCTCATTTTCTAATTGTCTTTCTGATTGCTGAAGCGAAAGAAGCGACTTATACATGCTTTTTTTGTTAGTACTGGTTTGTGCATATAAGAAAGGGCTTTGGGCTATTTGTGGCTGCCATTCAGTTATCTGCATCAGAACTGAACTACGTTTCGTGTTTTTTTTTTATCTGCTTAGATATCTATCATAAAGGTATTTGATTTGTGCTCTAACTGATTATACTGTTGTGGAGCATGGTGATTACTTGGCTCTGTCATGCTGTTTTCATTTAAACTGCTGTTTTTGGGTGTGAAGAAGTTGTTTCTTTGAAGTGTGTAATTATCATAATTCATAGCGATGTCCACTACCAGCTCCTATGAGGTGGTCTCCTCAATGTCAGCAAGGAGGATAAAGATTTGTTGTATGTCCATATCATATGAATAAATAGAACCAAAAAGACCAAAAGAACTATTTGCTGCAGAGTAGGGCTGCTGAAACTTATTTGGAAGCATGAGTGTTAGACCATATTATACAGGCTACTCCCTCCTCTCCACCTCCTATTGCGAGGAAGAACGTGATAGAGTGCAAAGTGAGGAAGGACATAAGGGGGGATTTGTTAAGCACCTAGCCAATACATCCCAAAAGACCAGCCTGTTAGGAGCAGAAGGCATATTTACTTAACCCCAGGACCATAATATCACACCCCACCTTCGCGAGCCGACGTCCACGGCGGCTTAACACTTAGCGACAGGGGACGGGTCAGGATCCATAATATTGTGTACCTAGCCAATACTACCCAAAAGACCGGCCTGTTAGGAGCGGAAGGTATAGGTACTTAACCCCAGGACCATAACAGGATTATTCATCAGTTGCAAGGGTAGTAGCAGAATTGTGGTTCTATTAGAGGGGGCGTGTCATATGGTTAGGGTAGAAGGTTATGTTTGCCTTTAGCAATTAGGCAACTTATTCTTTATGAGAATATTCAGAATCCCATTAAGAGCAAAGTTGGTAAAAGTTACAAGGAAGAAAGAAAGTCGTGCTCAAACCACAAGCACAAGAATGAGAAGCATATCTACACAAAACAAAAATTAAAAGAAAATAAAAGCAATGTACATCAGGTGGACCTCCATCAGAATCTATTTGGCACTTTTCAGATGGTGCTTGGGACTCAAACTTCTGCTCTCTGCTTGCCTTGCTCACATCCCTTGGTGTCTTTGGCTCGAGAAAAATAATTAGAGAGTCAATTCCAAGTTCAGCAATTTGGATAGTACAGTCTCTTGCGTAGTGGGTATGGTTTTCGGCTGGCTCCACACCAGGAAGGAATTTGCTCCTCAAGTCGGTATCTACCTTTGATGGAATTGGTGTCTTCTGGCCCACATGGCGGGTTCCCAGAAGATTCGAATCATGGCTGAGTGGGAGCCTCCCCCTAGTGATTGTCATTCAAAGTACAAAAGGGGCAAACTGCCTACCATTCAGAATATAGATCTGTAAAAAAACTCACTAATGATTTAGAGATAAGAGATCGTTCTGAGGTGGTCTTAGCATTAACACTGAGTGAAGTAATGCGATTGGCTCTTCTCCGAGCTAAAGCGACTGCATGGAAGAATTTGGTATTTGCATCCCCTTTTGAGAGCCACTTGAAGTGAGCATGTTGCTTCCAGTGCACGATGTTGAATTTATGGAAAAGAGAAATACTTCATTGACTTATTATAATCAGAGTACATGAGGTAGTAGAGTCCAATTACAATTAAACTACCCTTGTCCCAATTACGCCGAAACTCTAACAATTAAAAATAAGTCCTAGCATAATTAAATACTCAATATAAATAGAAGACAAACATAACTCAAACTAGAACTCTTCTTTGAGGACGTAACCATAAGATAAAGATGTCAGCTCGTGGCTATCTTTGTGGGTCTCACTTGATCTTCTAACCAACTCGTGGTTATCTTTGTGAGTCCTTGATCTTCCAACTAGCTTGTGGTTATCTTTGTGAGTCCTACTTGATCTTCCAACTTATGTGATAAGGATGTCAGCTCATGGTAATTATGGTGGGTCCTACTTCTTATGGGTTTGGGCCCATCTTCCAACACTCTTAGATATATGGGTCTTCCTTAGTCGTGTGGGTTTCAGCCCATCTTCCAACACTCCCCCTCAAGCTAGGGGTGAGAGGACATCATGAACTCCCCGCTTGCTGCAAATGATGTATAGGATCTTTATATATAAAATGGCAGTCCTCCATATCTTCCAACACTCCCCCTCACGCTGGTGGCTCTTCCATGAGGCCCAGCTGGTATAAGATAAGTGAGAGTAAAATCACTCCAAGCAGTATGACATTGCTCCATACTCCAATAGGGCACACTCCTATCTTTTGTAGGTAGTGGGTCTATACGCAATGCTTAGAAGTGTAATAAAACTCCTCCATCACCGTGTCCCTTCACAGGACAACGACTCTCAAGTGATAGGAGTAATAAATGTCAATTAAGGGGGGTATAACATAGATGTAGTAATAAATTCTTCCATAACGGTGATGTAACATAGATGTAGTAATAAGCTCGCTCATCACGGTGTCCGAACCCGGGCACTGACTCTCACAGGTAAAAATTAACGGGTAATAGATGTAGTAATAAGTTCCTCCATCAGTGTGTCCCAACCGTAGCAACACTCATAAGGTTACAATAAGGGTTGGCCCAAAAATATTTGTGAGAGTCAAATAAAGGATGGTATGAGAAAGGATATTAAGGCCACCTCTTCTTCAATGATAATGTCTCATCCAAAGAGATATAATAGCTGCAGCTGAAATGGGGTTGGGCCCATATAACATGAACCAAATAATAAACCTTGTAAAAGGACCCATGAAAAAATCCGATACAAAAATTTCTTCTTAGATGTAAAAGTTTCATATTTTGTGCTCCCCTTTCTTGAATATTTTGGTCACATAAAAATTATCCACAACATATGGAATAAAATACCTCTTTCTTGTACTTCTTCTACTTCTCCCCCTCAAGCAAGGAGGTAATGGCAGTGATCCCAGCTTGAACCAAATATCATAGATGTAGTAATAAGCCTCAAAATAGGGAGAAGTGAGATATTTTCCTGATATAGCAACTCAAAAAGTGATGCAAAACAATCGGTTTAATTTTGATTTTTCAATGCAACAGGATACCAGCATGACCTTTGATTCTTCCAATGTGAATATATCTTTAAATATAGATCAGATTGACATGAAATTTTCTCCTTTTGAAACTAGACTTAAATACCTTTCATCCAAGTATAATTTCTCTTCATAAAATATAATTATCAGAAGATAAATAATCTGATAGATTTCGGTCTCTGTAATCTGGCAGAACTAAATATTGTTTCTCCTTTTGTCAACATGACCGTTGACTCTTCCAAGATCAATATCTCCTTATAAAAAACTCAGATCGAGAATTGGTTGAATAGATAAAAAATAATCTTAAAGATCTTTCTTTTAATATATAATTCTCCATATACAGTTTCGTTCTTGATAGCATAAAGTCGGAAGTTGAAGTTTTCCGCTACTGCTCGAACCTCTTTTGCAATCTGACCTTCGCTGCTTCAAATATCGATTTCTCTTTGTAGATAAATCAGATTGGAAAAAATCGTTTTTCCTTGGAAAGTAGACTTGAATATCTTTCTGTCAATATATAATATGAAATATGAAAAGCTCAGTATAGGGGTGAAAACGCAAAGCAAACTACGGGGATATGGATTGAAAAAAGAGAAAAAAATAAATAAATACGAACCCTAACTACTAGAGATAATTGATCAAAACAAGGATCTCATTATCTTTGTGGGTTGACCAAGTAAGCTCACAGAACCTGCTCTGATACCATGTTGAATTTATGGAAAAGAGAAATACTTCATTGACTTATTATAATCAGAGTACATGAACATCTATTTATAATTGAGGAAGGCAGTAGAGTCCAATTACAATTAAACTACCCTTGTCCCAATTACACCCAAACTCGAACACTTAAAGATAAGTCCTAGCATAATCAAATAACTCAATATAAATAGAAGACAAACATAACTCAAACTATAACTTTTCTATGAAGACGTGACCATAAGATAAAGATGTCAACTCGTGGTTATTTTTGTGGGTCCCACTTGATCTCCTAACTAGCTCGTGGTTATCTTCGTGAGTCCTTGATCTTCCAACCGTCTTGTGGTTATCTTTGTGAGTCCCACTTGATCTTCCAACTTATGTGATAAGGATGCCAGCTCGTGGTAATCATGGTGGGTCCTACTTCTTATGGGTTTGGGCCCATCTTCCAACACTCTTAGATATGTGGACCTTCCTTGGTCGTGTAGGCTTGAGCCCATCTTCTAACACACAAGATCCCTGTGGGTGAAGGTTTGCAGCTGCCCTTGGAGGGCATATCTCTGAGCCGCTTCAGATGATGAGAGGCTTCTAGACTCCACCTTTGAGTCTAAGGAAGCAATTAGGGCAAGGGTGGAGACTCTCACCGCCGAGAGGGAGGACTTTCTCTCAGAGGCCCGGGAGCGCAGTAGGGGTTTCAGCATCTTGAGCTTCACCAGGAGGGATTAGCTACTCGGGCCAACAGCGAAAATCCTCTGGCAGAAGGACTGGATAGAAGAGTCAAATGAAGGATCTGCCATCCATGCATTGTTGAATCTGAACGGCGGGGGGCTCCAGCTGCCAAGTGCGTATCTACCATGATCAGCCAGTGATCTGATACTACCCGACTGAGAACTTTACTAGTAGCATTGTTGTAGAGTCGAAGCCAGTCCTCATTGGCTAAGAACCGATTGAGCTTTGACATGACGAGGGGTTGCCTTATTGTAGTCCATGTGAAGGTCTTTCCAGATAATGCAATCTCATCCAGGTCCCAACAGCCTATGAAGTCCGCAAATAGCCTCATGGAGGTAGTGATCCTCAGAGAAGGCGGAGACTTCTCATGGCAGAAGAGAGTAACATTGAAGTCCCCCTCCAACATCAAGGGAATAGCCCACTTCTGGCATGCCAGAAGAAGGTCATCCCAGAAGAGATGTCTCTCGTTGTGCCTTGTTGGCCCATAGACTCCTACGAGACACCAAATATTTCCCGAGCCTTTATTCCTCAGCTTGATTCCTAGGGAGTATGTGCCATTGCATCTGTCTAGCACCTCAATAGCACTAGTGTCCCACACAAGGAGAATGCCACCAGCCGAGCCAACAACATCTACAGAAGCCCAACCGAGCTCCTTGAGGGGGCACAACTCACGAATAAAGCCAGGGGGGAGAGAAGCCGCCTTTGTCTCTTGAAGCACAACAATGTTTGCTTTAGTTGAGGCAAGGAGCCTTCGAATGGATGCGCGGCGCCGCATCAACCCAATTCCACGAACATTCCAAGAGAGAACAATCATTGATCATTCCTTTTTTTTTCTTTGACTTCTCAGATGGGTGGTTATCTCCCGGGAGAGGCTTCGTGAAGACTGTGCCCATCACCTTGGCTAGTTCCACAATTTGTGCCTATGTTTCTGGGTCAAATTTATGTTGCTCAAACTGAAGAGCTACCACAAATCATTGTGATCTTCCACCCGGTTCCGAAAACACGAAGCCCCCTGTTTCAGGATTGCGAGGGAAGTGAGTCTGAGCACTAGGTCCTCCCGAAGTAGCTGTCGCAGTTGGCCTCTGTTATGGCGCTGGTATGTTGCAAGGGGGGGAGGAGAAAAGTTATGGGGTCTGCCCTGCGGAGCTCGCTCACTGGTCCCTGATTCGGCGTCGGAATGATAGTTCAAGGCATGGGGATTTCTCAGTGGTGAAGGAGGGGAAGAGTCCATTCTCTGTGGGGCGGCTTGTGAAGTGTAGGGACTGCGGGGGGTTGAATTTAATGGAGAGGAGGTTACATGTAGAGGACACGCGAAGACCTCGAAAGGGGGGGAAAGGTGGGGGTGAGGTTATTTTCAAAGTTAAGGCGGGGTGGATGGCAGCTGAAGGTAGCTAGGGGCTGACATATGATTCAGCAGGAATAAATTCTGGGGGAGACTGGGACAGGGGGTGGCGTGGCACACAGGTGGGAAGGTGCACTGGGGGGCCAGTGAGAGTGGCATCAGGGCCAGCTGCAAAGCTATCTGGGAGGGATCGAATCTCCTGGGGAGGAGTAGAGATTGAAGATGCTACTCCCAACACAATGATAGGTTGTGGAGGGGCATCTCGAGGCTCAATTGTGGTGGTAGAGACCACGCATCTGAAGTCCTCCATGGCGATGATATCAATACGGATCCAAAACCAGGCATTATCAACCATAATGCATCTGAAATGCTGACCTTCACAAGGGCGAAGAGGATTGATGAGAATCCGGGCCTCATCAAGACGGTGTCAGTGCTCAGTGAGTGGGTCCAGGGCAATGATGGTTCCAAACTCAGAGATGATTCTCAAGAACACCACATTCTACCAGAGCTCTACAGGAAGGCCAGTGATGATAGTCCATTGACCGTACTGGTTGGAAGGTGTCAAGGGGAGCCACTCCGAGATACCAGTGATGCCCAAGGGGGTGTGGGGTTTGAAAGCAAGAGCCGCAAAAGAGATGCAGATGATCGGACCTGAGTTCCGGTTAATCCGCTCGATCGTGACTCTGCACTTTTCGTGACTGAAACAGAAAAGGTTGTTCTACTTCTTTCGCCGGGAGACAATCACCCAGATGGTGTTGTGATCTTCCATCAGAGACTTTGGAAGCTCGCCAGAGTGATAATCTGCATTTTCCGACCTCCTAGGAGAGTTTCTTCTGCTTCTGGGAGAGAGGTCTCTTCTGTTTCTGCGGGATGCCGTTCTTCGCAAAGTTGAACAACGTCGGAGATGACGACGGCGGTCCTACCGGAGCTACGATGTCCAGCGGGGTGGTTCTGGTCACCGGCTATGGGTTCGATTTCGAAAAAAAAATTAACTTTGGGAAATTAGATTCTTACTTCTTCAAAGATTATGGCTATATGTCCAGCAGTTTCCCAAGCCTCATCTCGAGTTGGCTTCATACGAAGAAGGATTTTGCCACTCTTTCAGGGGTTTCCCTTCGGGAAAATTGGAATTTGATCGCTCACATGTCTGGCCCTAGCAGAGCTCCTAGAATGGTTATCTGGGATCCTCCCCCCAGTGACTGCATAAAGCTGAATTTTGATGGTAGTGCTATTGGATGTCCTGGTCTAGCAGGAGCAGTGGTATATTCAGAGGCAATGGAGACCCCATTCTTTCTTATGCGGGTCCGGTGGGCATTGCCGATTCTAATACTGCTGAAGTTAGTGCTCTATTGTTTGGCCTCCAAATCTTCAGAGATCGTCTCCATGGCAAGTTAATCATTGAAGGCGACTCGAAGACGATTATTAGTTGGTGTTCCAAAGACAGCCTCTCCCCTTGGCGCCACTGGCCCATCACTAATAGTATTGCCGACATTGTATCTTCTTTGCATTGTAATTGGAATCTCATTCCTAGATCAGCCAACTCTCTGGCTGATAAATTGGCTAAATTCGGAACTTCCCAACAATCTCTCATTGTATGGGAAGGATTCCCTCCTTTGTAATTTGCTCTTTTGAGCTTTTGTCTTAATAAAAATCAGCATCATTTCAAAAAAAAAAAAAAAATGACTCTTCAACAGTCATTTCTTGGTGTTCCAATGTTCTGTACCGGCGTGGCAGCTTTTTATTCTGATGAGAAAATGCAGTTGTCCTCAACTCTTCACCTTTCTTAGATTCATGTTTTAATATATGCCAATTCTGTTGCTGATGTCTTTGCAATGCCACATGTCACACAATCTGGTTTATCAAATGAAGATTTTCTCCCCATTAGCTTTTGAGGGCTCTCCTCTACCTCTTCTTTTAATCATTTTTTTATTAATGAAATCACCACTTTCAAAAAACTAAAATAAAATAAAGATGATGTCAACAAACATAGTCAAAGGCTTTTTCACATGTAATTAGAACCCAAAATTTGAGCAACAACACTCATTTGCATTATCCATTAGCAACAAATGACCAAATCTATGCAATAAAATGTGGATCCTCCCATTCTCAAAAAAAGAGATGTGGGTCCTCTGAAAATGTTTAACATCAAGGTGATATACTTGATCTATGATAGGAACAAGTGATGCTGACCCAAGAATGTAAGGGTCAAAGTACACCAACCTGGTGTGGCTGCTCCTCAGCAATGAAGAACTGATAACTCATATTACAGTAACATCATATAGGTCATTCATCTCCATCTCTAGTGCCAATGAACAGTGCATATCACATGATTATGATATAGACCACACAAAAGCAAAATTAAAGAATCATAGAGAATTTACCACAGGTACAAATAGAGAAGCATGCAAAATGCAACTACTCATACATAGGATAGCCTTCAGCAAACTAACAATGTATCAAGAGATACAAATGTGTCCAGGTGAGTCACCTGAATATGAATACACGCATGAAGACTACAGCATCCAAGCCACACAATGCTAATAGTTCGTCTTCTGAAGGCATCCATGCCCTTCTAACCCAACCAGGAGAAGGTAGCAATCGTTGTATGTCAAAATGGCTACTTTCTTGTGATTTCTCTGCAGCAACCAATCGTGGTGCATAAACTTTAATATTTCCAGGTTGCTTTCTCAGTATAGAATACAATGTGAAGAAAAGAAGGCACAGGCCCAAATTGATGCCGACAGCAGTCAGCAGAGCAGAAACTATCATCACTTATGTCTATTAGTTGGCTTCGAGATGAAGAACTCCCTCCAAAACAAGTTCCAAGCCTTCAATATCCTAACTTTTTATTGCTGTTCCTCAGTATACACCCAACTGCATATATACAAAGGACAAACTCATTGGGATTGCAGTCGATGACATAAAAAACAGTATCAACTAATGTAATAATAGGAAATGCAAAACTGAATATTCAAAATCATGAATACCAACTGAACTTACCAGATGTAAAAGCATGTGTGACATGAGAGTAATCTGTGTGTCAGTATATGTGCCAATGCACAAGCAAAGTAGTAAAAGATCACTAACCTGTTGGATGCATTGTTTTACTCAGTTTCAACTTTTTTAGAGAAGTCAACTTCAACTTCTTTAGAAAAGTCAATTTCAACTTTTTTCCAGAGGCTGCAGGTGCTACATGCGGCACAAACAAAATCAAGAAACCAAAAAGCAAAAGTGAAAAGAGATCGTAATAAAGAAGCACAAAACACTAACATATGAATCCAGGTACATATAGTTGAAAAAATGGAATTCATCTTCAATTATGATCCTTTTTCTCAAAGTTTCAAAGACATGTAAAATGTATCACGGAGTAGAGTGAATTAATTAGAGAATGGATGCAAATGGACCACAATTGTGAATTGGAAGATACAACTTATGTGTAGTCGCAACAATGTAAATTATCCTTTATTTTTGTCCCTTTTTCCTCCCTTCTTAAGGTAAAGGGTATTGATGTAATTCTTGATATATAAATTATTATAAATACATGTGAGGGGGAGGATAAGGAACGTGACTCAAACCCTAATCCTTCTTTTCCCCTTCTCAAACACTAGCCGTCCATCTCTCTCTCTCTCTCTCTCACTTTCTCTCTTCTTCTTTCTCTCTTCTTCCTTCTCTTCTTTCTTCCCTTCAGCCTGTTATCTTCCCTTGACTGATTACTTCACGTCCTTCATCATGTGATCCTAAATCAAACAAGGTATCACAGCAATGGATTTATGACCCCAAGAATCATATGGTGTTTAAGTGGTTTATCAAGCTTCACAGTTGGTGAAGCAAGAACTCGTTCTTGCACAAAGATAAGTTTTTCTCTCCTCTCATTGATGAGATGTCTAATCATTCTTCAGTCTTGATTAATACATGCGATTCTCATCCAAGTTGGATAGGAAATTGAGTTTTCTATATGATTTATGCTCTAGCATGAGACTTTAGTGCTCAAGTTGTCTTTGATCATGCAAGATTTTTTTTTTTTTTTAAGAGAATGTGTATATTGATAAATGAAGAAAAAAGAAGAAGTACAAACAAACCTAGGTCCGAGGGCCTACCTCCACAACAAGGCGTAGGAGTGAAATGCCCGTTTTGGCCTGGGTGTCTACCAAGTGATTAGCAGAGTGGGGAATGTGTTTCCAATTACAATTTAAATAAGAAAATAAATTACATATTTCCAAAAACATATCCCAGTGACGCCACAGGGGCCTAATGGAATTCGCACACCAGTTGATGACCACCTTTGAGTCACCTTCAATGCAAAGAGGACCCAAGAGGTGACTTGAGAAGATTTTGATTCCGTATATCAGTCCCGAAAGTTCCGTTGTTGTAGAGTCAAAGTTGCCAAGGGGGCCTGCATAGGAGAAAAGGAGGTCGCCATTTGCATTGTGGATAACTCCACTGAAACCTGCTGGACCCGGGTATCCGAGAGCACTACATCAAAATTAAGCTTAAAGTGGCCGAGTGGAGGCGGGGTCCAAATAGCCATGATCGAGGGGGCGAGAGGTGACTGAGAACTACCATCGATTATCTGCCAATTTCCCTGAAGTTGGTAACACTAAAGTTTTTGAATTTTTTTCTGTTAAGGAGCTAAATAGCTACTTGGCCAAAGATTTGCTCTATCAGAACATCAATAGGGGAGGATTTGAATTTGAATTTCCTCCTGTTATGCTCTTTCCAAAGTGCCCAAATGATATGACCAATATAACATGATATAATCATTTCACCTGACTTTGGGACTCTGGACTTAATGAATGAGAGGATAGTATCTGGTAAATTTTCCGCAACACAATATTGGAAACCATTATATTCCTAGATCTGCTAATCACTTAGCAGAGAATCAGGCTAAATTAGGAGTTTTCCTTCAACATCTTGTTATGGAGGAAGGCTTTGTAAAGTACGGTATGTATTTGTACTTTTTTTTCTAGTAATACATTCACACCTTTCTCTCAAAAAAATAAAATAAAATAAAATAAAAAATAAAAAAATATTGGAAACCAATTTTATTTAGAAGGGAGGTCTAGACCAAATGGGCAAACTGACATGAGAGGAGAATGTGGTTGGCAGTTTCTAGGACATCTACAGAAAGGGCAGAGCAGGTCCTAGATGTGAGTACCCCTTCGGATTAAGGAGTAAGAGGTTAGGATTTTATTCCTACATGCAGTCCAGATGAAAATTTTAGCACGTGGCGTGGTAAGGAGATCCCAAGCATAGGCTGTAGGGTGCTTTGGGTGGGCCGTGGAAAAAGACCCTTTTGGACATGGAGTCTAGATTAAAGTGTCATCTGAGATATTGGGCTTTCTGACTGGGAGGCTATCAAGGAGCTCAGAGGCAAGAAGGGCTTCAGGATCAGAGAGACGCCTTCTAAGGTTTAAATTTCATTCCCCATTATCTAACCAGATGTCAGAGATGAAGGCCTCAATGTTACCTGAAAGGCCAGAGATTGCTTCGAAGCTATTTTTGAGACAGGATTGACCAGTCCACCAATCATTCCAAAATTTTGTTGAGGCACCATTTCCAACGTAGCATTTTACTGCAATTTTGAATTCGAGAAGAAGTCTAACAATTTTTTTCCAAACAAGTGAGAGCGAATAGAATCGACCCCCCTTAGTCCATTTAAGGAGGAGAGCAGAGTTTGTGGTGGTCGTATCCTGAATACCCAACCCGCCAGAGGACTTTGGTTTACACACCTCCTCCCATTTAATAAGATGATATTTCTTTTCTCCATTAGGCCCTCCCCAAAGGAATCTTCTCTTCAAAAGCTCAATTATGTTTCTGACTGAAGCGGGGCAGCGAAACATGGATAAAAAGTAGTTGGGAATTTCGTGTAAACGGGATCTGATCAGAACTAATTTACCCGCTTTTGAGAGGTTTCCCTCTCGAGGAGGCCAAACGCTCAATGACAGGGTGCCAAGAAGCCTTAGAATGGAGCCCCAAATAAGTTCTAGCAGACATTGCAATATTGCACCCCAGATAGCTAGCCATTGAACCGAGCAAACCTGGCTCGATGTTGTATCCCGAAATGGAGGATTTTCCCCAGCTGATTTTTTGCCCAGCAATTTTTTTAGTGGTCAGTTTAAGGATAGAGGCTTGATTGCTCTTCTTGGAAAATACATATTGGATGAAGATTTGTTTGATTTTCTGCTATTTTTATGTGGATTTTCATGATCAAAGCATGATTGAATACGTTGAAGAATGCTTTTAAGTTTATGTTTGTAGGGCTTGCTTTCAAAAGAGCTCGGTGAAGGTTGCATTCCTGATTACTGAGAAGAAAAAAAAAATTGAAAGAGTTGCTGGTTCTTGCAACAAGTGGTTGGCCCTCCATTGGTTGTGTTACTCTCTTGGGAACCTTACCTATAAAAATTTGAGGAGAAAAAGGTAAGATTAAGTTGTGATTAAATCACAAGGTTGGCACATTTTTATAGAAGGAAAGATTCCTTCTTCAAGAGCTTAGCGAGAGGAATCTTTTTTAAGAAAAAAAGTGTTGGATTTTACTTATTTAAAGGCTTTCTCTATTAGAATATTCTCTGGAATTTCTTTCCTAATCTATTTAAGGAAAGAAGGAAGCAAAGATTGCGATCCTTTATTAGCTAGGTGGCGTAAGTAACAAAGAAGGCCGGTTTCCTTCTTTAGAAGACACCGAGTTGTCCAAGATCTTTTTAAGGATTCTCTTGACTTTATAAGCCTTTCTTAGTTAAGGAAGACTTGGACTTAATATTATTGATTTGGATTAGCACATGGAGTAAAAAATTTCTTCAATACGTGCATGATTAGGCCTTGGTTTGGTTTCCTCTCCATTATTGTTGAATGGTTGATATATTGCATTGGATATACACAAATAATGGCTGAAGAATATGTGAATGTGGGTGGTAAAAGTGACCTACTTAAAATTACCACTATACCCTTGAGAGGGTTATCAAATTACTTAAGTTGGGCCCAGTCGGTTAAGAGATTCCTCATCACTAGATATCTCTTAGGACATTTGACCAAACAAGCGCCACTCATAGATGAGGAAGATAGTTCATATATTAAATAGCTCAAGAATGACACATAGGTTATTAGTTGGCTCATTAATAGCATGGAGGAACATGTGGCAAATAATGTTATCCACCTTGAGACTGCAGAACAAGTATGGGACACGTGGTCCAAGTTGTACTCTAGCACTGAGAGTCTACAAAAATTATATGATGTGTTTCAGAATATGTTTGATACAAAACAAGGGGAAAACCTGCATGAGTACTTAACTAGGTTCAAAGGGCTGATTCAGGAGTGAAAAATTCATCAGCCCTACTCCACTGGTATCTCGGTTCAAGAAAAGTAGCAGGAGGCCTTAGCAGCTGCTCTTTGTTTGGCCAACATCTAGTCATATCTAAAAGTGGCCAAATCACAACTTCTTAGCTCCTCAGCACTTCCATCTTTTGATGACATAAGTGTTACACTTCTTCGGATACCAGACCCCCCTTCCACTCCTTAGACTGAGGTATCATCCGTAATGTACTCAGGTAACAGGGGTACAAATTCTACCAACAGAGGGCAAGGTAGAAATTATAGAGGAGGTAGAACTAGTTTTGGTCCTTTGAGGATTGATAACCGGGTGTGCACTCCGTGTGGTGGATTGAATCATCTAGTAGACACTTATTGGAAACTTCGGGGCAAGCCAAACTGGGTTACAGCTAATCAGGCCTCAGTTAATAACACTGAAAAGAAAGAAGATTAAACAAAGTTGCAAAAAGGCAAGAAGACTATCTCAAATGATGATTTTCAATTATTACATAAGATGAAGACTTTAATGGTATCCACTTCTACATCCCCTACTACTGTTGTTGCCACCACTGCATCAAGTATGATCTTTGCAACTTCTTCCTCTTCCTCTTAGATCATTGACTCAGGAGCCTCCGAGCATCTCATAGGTAATAAGAGTTTTTTATATTCTATGTTCCCATGTTTACCAAAAAAAATTGTTACCATAGCAGAAGGATCTAAAACCAAAAATCTTGGGAAGGGATCCTCCTCTATTACACCTACACTTCCGCTTATTGATGTCTTGTTTGTTCCCCAGTTCCTGTTAAATTTGTTGTTTGTTAGTCAATTAACAAAAAAAAAAAATTGTTCTACCACTTTATCACCTTCTTCTTGTGTTTTCTAAGATCTAACAACGAAGCAAGTGAGTGGTGGAGACTATGAACAGGGGGGCCTCTATTACTTGGACTTGCCTCTAGTGAGTGTAGTCTCCACTTCTCAGACCAAGGCAAAATTATGATACAACAGATTCAGACATCCCTCAGCAACATCACTTCAACACTCATTTCCTTTTTTGAAATTTGTCTAGTCTAAATTGTGAAGTATGTCAGTTAAGGAAACACCAGAGGACTACATATTCTCCTCGAGCTGAACTTAAAAGTGTTGCTCCCTTTTCATTGATTTATTCAAATATATGGGGACCTTTGATTATCTAGAATGTCTCACAAGCTATGTATTTTGTTACATTTGTTTATGATTTTACTCGAGTTACATATAGTTGTTTTTATACAAAGATAGGTCTGAAATCCTTTCTATTTTTAAATCATTCAATGTCATGGTGTCCACTCAATTCAGTAAAAAAATAAAAATACTTCAGTCTAATAGTGGCAAAGAATACCTATCAGAAGAGTTTAAATCCTTTTGTAAGGATAATGGCATTATCCATCAGACATCACGTGCTTACACTCCTCAAAAAAATGGTTTAACCGACAGAAAAAATCGACATCTTCTCTTGAGGTAGTCTGTGGCCTACTCTACTCCATGAATGTGTCGTATTTTTACTAGCCTCATGCGATTCTTACAACCTTTTTCCTAATTAATAGGCTACCATCTTTGGTACTTGGTCATATGTCATCATATTCCTTATTATTTCCAGATGGGGACCCTTTCTCCCTTCCTTTGAAGGTCTTCGGTTGCATATATTTCGTTCATGTCACATCCCTACAAAAAAGTAAGTTGGACCCGAAGGCTATTAAATGTATCTTTTGGGGTTACTCTCGCACTCAAAAAGGATATTTTGTTATAATTTTTCTCTTCAAAAGTTAATTGTTTCTAGGGATGTCACATTTTTTTAAGATACATCCTTTTATTCTTCAAAGGATGCTCCTCTAGGTCTTTCATCTGTTTTGACGACTCTGAAGCCTGTTGTGCCCCTTGATGCGGATCTCTCTACTCAACCTCCTAAAGCATTGACCAATACCTCATCTGTGGAGTTTATGGATCCTTCCGAGGTAAGTCCATCTTCCCCTATTGTATTTGGTCCACAATTTGATATTTGACCCATAACTGAAGCATCGACTGATACCTCACCTGTGGAGTTTACGGATCCTTCTGAGGTAAGTCTATCTTCCCCTATTGCATTTGGTCCACAATTAGATACTTGACCCATAACTCTTTGAAAGGAACCTAATACTTGTATTAGGCCCTCTACTTCTCATCCAATGTCCAATTTTGTTTCTCACCATCGTTTGTCTTCTTCTTGCAGTCAATTTCTTGCATCTATCTCTTTTGATTTTGTCCACAGTCGTATTAGGAGGCTCTGAGGCATCTAGGATGGAAGGTGGCAATGGAAGAGGAAATGAATGCATTATATAAAACTCAGACTTGGGACTTGGTTCCACTTCCTCCCGGCAAAAAAGTCGGGGACTGTAAATCGGTTTTTACTATCAAACACAATCCAGATGTTTTTGTCGCTCGCGTCAAGGCCCGTTTAGTTGCCAAGGGGTATACCTAGTGCTATGGAGTAGATTATGAGGAAACTTTCTCCTCGGTGGCAAAGTTAAATTCGGTAAGAATCTTATTATCACTCGTTGCTAATTCCTCTTGGGCGGTATATCAATTGGATGTGAAGAATGTATTTTTGAATAGTGATAATAAGGAAGAAATCTATATGCAACAACCACCTGGCTTCGTGGTTGAGGGGGAGTTGGTATGTAGATTGAGAAAAAAATTATATGGCTTAAAACAGTCTCCTCGGGCTTGGTTTAACAAATTTAGCCAAGCAATGTTGCTATTTGGATTCAACCAGTGCTCAATAGATCATTTTGTCTTTTTCCAGAATACCTTAAAAGGGAAGTGTATTACTGGCGGTTTATGTGGATGAGATTGTCTTACCTAGCAGTGATGCAAACAGTATAAAAGAAGTCAAAGAGAAGATATGCAAAAAATTCAAAAAGAAAGATCTTGTACTTCTGAAATATTTCTTGGGTATAAAGGTCTTCCAGTCAAAGCATGGGATCGTCTTATCTTAGAGAAAGTATATTCTTGATCTACTTAAGGACACAGGGATGATGGGCTGTCGACCAACGAACACTCCTATAGATGAGAACACAAAGCTACGTGCAAGCTCTGGTGAAGATGTTGATACAGGTAAATATCAAAGACTTGTGGAAAGCTTATTTGCCTCATAGTGACCAGACCGAATATATCATATGCGATAAGTGTGGTTAGTCAGTATCTGCATAAACCACAACTCACCCATTGGCAAGCTCTGGAGAGGATCGTAACGTATTTAAAAGGAGTTCCGGGGAAGGGACTTCTCTATAAAAATCATGGTCACTTCAACACGAAAGAATTTACAGATGCAAATTGGGTTGGATCACCTGATGACAGGAAGTTCACTTCTGGGTATTGTGCTTTAATTGAAGGTAACCTGGATACATGGAGAAGTAAAAAGCAGAATATTGTTGTGAGATCCAATGTAAAAGCAAAATACAAAGTTATGACCCATGTAGTCAGTGAGCTTCTATGGATCAGATCCCTTCTTACTAAATTAGAGTTCGACAAAGAAGCCCCTATAGAATTATATTGTGAAAACCAGGTAGTCGTTCATATTGCTTCAAATCCGGTCTTCCACGAGAGAACAAAACAAATTGAGGTAGATTGCCACTTTATACAGGAGAAATTTTTAAGTCGGTATTTTATCTCTCAGACATGTTTCTTCTCAAGGATAGGTGGCAGACATACTTACAAAAGATCTAGACCACTATATGCGGCAAGCTGGGTATCTACGATCCAGCTTGAGGGGGTGTGTTGGAAGATACAACTTATGTGTAGTAGCAATGATGTACATTATCTTTTATTTTTTACCCTTTTTCCTCCCTTCTTAGGGTAAAGAGTATAGATGTAATTTTATTTTATTTTATTTTTATTTTTTTAATTCAATTGTTAAAAATACATGTGAGGGGGAGGATTAGAGACTTGACTCAAGCCCTAATCCTTCTTTCCCCTCTTCTCAAACACTCTAGCTATCCATCTCTCTCTCAGACACTTTCTTTCTTCTTCCTTGTTTTCTTTCTTCCCTTCGACCTCTTATCATCCCTTGACTTATTACTTCACGTCCTTCATCATGGGATCTTAAATCCAACAAATACCAAGCAAACAATGAATAAGAAATGTTTTGCAAAGCACCAGCAACCAACTTGAAAGCAAGCATTTCTTCATCAAAACTAGTAGTGAGTCCACAACGCACTACTCGTGGAGATGAGATCCTATACTCATGCAATGAGAGAATTTTGTGACAAGTTCTCTCGTCATATGCCTCTGTCCCAATTTTCACTTAACAGAAAAAAAAAAAAAAACAGACGTAAAAAGGGTGTAAAGCAAAAGACCAAACACCCTCCTTTTTGTTCCATTTTGTCTTAGGCTGATCACTCTACCATGAAGTCTATGCTCCTACTTATGCTACAAAGCACAAAACCTAAGGAAAAAAAAAGGAGTCAAATCTTTTTTTTACATAAATGAGCTGAGCTAGGGGGTTGTGCATGACCCCTCTATTTATTTAGGTTTAAGTCAGAAGTTACAGAAATGACAAAATGCCCCTCTTATATAGAAAATATTTATCCTTTATAACTCCCATTCTATAGAGAGAAAGAGAGAAAATCAGCTCAGGGGTATTTTGGTCATTTTTCATAATCAGATATTTTATATTATGGCCCCATCTTGTTCAGCATGTTTGATTTAGTCTATATATAAATTTTTATATTCATAGGAAGAGTAGAATGGGAGTTATAAGGGAATAAGTGTTTTCAATGTAAAAGGGCATTGTTGTTATTTATGTAAATCATGACTTAAACCTAAATAACTAACGTTAGGGGTCGTGCACAACCCCCAATGCAGCTCACTCAGAGATTTTGCATATTTTCTCTCTTCTTTCTCTCTCTCTTCCTCTTCTCTCTCTCTAGATTTTTCACACTTTTTACAGGCCAAGAGGTGAAAAACAATAGCTAACACAGAAGGTGAGGGCAGAACAATGAGAGATTGCTGAGCCATCCCCCTCATTAGCAAGCTTATCAGCTAAGCCGTTAGCACTTCTATTTACATGTGACCACTTACAAACTATGTCAGAAGCAAGACTTCAAATCTCAAGGAAAACTGTGAGATATCTCCATGGAGGTTTTCGGTCTTTCTGGCACCAACTTATAACTGCTTCAAAGTCCCCCTCAACCTTCAGAGGGGTAGAGAACCACTGATTGTACAGCCTAAGACCATGCAGAATCGCATTAATTTCTGCAGAAATGTAGTCAGCCTAACCCTATGGACCAAAAAAGAGAGAATCATAGCACCATCCTGATGCTAGAACACACCACCATATCCAGCTGGCTCTGGATTGCCTTTAGAGCACCCATCAAAAATCATATTGATGTTGCCAGCTGCAGGCAGGCTGCAAATATGGAGGTTGGCAGAGCTTGTTCCAAATATATTAGCCACTAGATGTCAGTTCATGCGTATGAGATCACAAAGGGGCTACTTCAAATGCAGGCTTGGCGGTAACCCATGAAAGAATCTTCTGCATGACAATCGACTATAAGCTGTTGCACAAGGGATACTTTACCCCTGATATACCTTCAATGCCTCTCATTCCAAACCACCCAGGGGATATAGGCTAGGCAAGCTTTCCGAAGGATTATGGAGAGAAGGGAAAGTCAGAAAGGGTGGGATTGCTGGATCAGCATCTCAAAAGAACACGGTTGGCCATCCTGGAGGTTAAATAGACCAAGAAAATTACTCCAAAAGACATGGTGGTGGACACAGGGAGCCAATCTTAAGCTGCCCTGGTTATGATCCAATACACAACTGATCTGGGTTTCTCACAACTAAGTAGACAGTGTTTTTCATGAGTAGTGGTAGTAGCATTGTGCTTTGCTAGTTTATCATTACTAAAATTGAAACTTGAGGCTTTAATGAAGAAGACACGATTTAGTAATGTTTGTTAATAGATCCAGGCAGAGGTTTTAATATAGATCAAATAACATTGAGTCTGGGGCATAGGAGTAAATATTTGATTTAATTGGGCAAAAACTTTTTATGTTGCCAGAATTGACCTCTAACAGAATTCCAAAGCCAGACTCTTGACAGCACTTGGGAATCACCGTGTATAGTGGGACTGATAAACAGAGTAAACAATCACAACGATCAAAACCACCGATGAAGGGGATCTTAATAGTTGCAGACTGGTTGGGTGCCCACGATATGCGTCCCTGTTTTTGGTCCCTAATCCGGAGTAGAGACTCAAGGATAGAGTGAGCTTAAGATAGAATGAAGCAGCGACCAGGAGTTTGGTGTTTTGCTTGTTCCTCATGCAGCAAATGTCAATACTCCTTTTCCTTTATACCCTTATTCTTTCTCATTCTTTCTCATTCTTTCTATCAATCTAAAACTAGAACACGTGTAACTAATAACGGAGGGAGCGCGACGATAGAAAATTCTCTCGTCGCACAAGTAGATCAAACCTTCTACTCATGAACATCACAAAACCAGCAAATGTCTCCGTCTTTTCCGGAAACAATGCGAAAATGCCCATCAGACTTTACCATGTTCCACTGATAGTCTGGTTCAAATACCAATAATGAAGAAGGTAAAGCTCAAGGATCAAACTGGCATGAATTATTTGAAAAACAAAACTACAACAAATCGTGAGCAAAAAATAGCTTAAAATGCTATAATGAAGGAAAGAGGCTCACTGATATGACAAATATTTATACGAGAAGAAACAAATCGAACCTGGTCGGGTTCAATTTCCCTAACAGATCTGCAGAGCAGTGACTGACGACTGGAAACTCAAAAGCCTTCAGACGATAAACACCAAACAATTTTTAGCGTAGAAAGCGTAAAGAGTCTAAAGACTAATAAAACTGTCACGAAGCTCAATCCTCTCCGTATCTTTTTAGTTGTCAGTAATGCCCTTACACACTCCAAGAATGACACTTCGCATGGAAGGGGTCATTGCGCGAATCAAGATGAAGAACTGACTTAAAAAGTATGAAGGAGCCGAAGCGTGAACCACGACGCAGGCTCTAAACAGCGCTTAAATGAAACAACCAGGCTTCCGCGTCAACGTGAAAACGAAAGATGCAAGATCATCCCATAGTCACACGAGCATTTAAACGGTAGAATGAAAACCCCTGAGAAGGAATTTTTTGCGTTTGTCTATGCATATCAACATTGCAGACCTTAAAAAACCAAGTAAAAAATACATCATAATTCCTTGAAGTTCCTATTACAACAGAAAATTACCACCTCGATACAATAAAGAAGGTTTGGTAGAATGAAAACATGATTCATCCCCGAAAATGACTTTGCCCTTGTCACAAACAGTTCAATATTGGAGGCCTCATCTCATCCACTAAAAGTTTCCAAGTTATGATAGATCACAGCTCCTTGAAGTTATTGCTAAACACAAAATCGCCACCTGATGTAATAAAGATGGTTTAGTAGAATGAAAACATGACTCACTTGGAAAAGGAAATATTTGCCCTCTATCCAAATAGTTCAACATTGGAGGTCTTATCTCATCGGCTGTAAATTCCAAGTAAAGATAGATGACAACTATTTGAAGTCCCTCTTGCAACAATGATTCACTTCCTCACTGCAATAAAGATGGTTTGTCAAGCTCAAGGGATAACATATTGTTGTATTAGAAGAGCAAGGATAAAATAATAGTCAATGTCCTTTCAAAGAGGTATGATTAAGGGTGTGCATCTGGTTGGGTTTGGCAATGAACCCGACCCGACCCGAAGAAACCAGGGACAGGGTTACATTTCCACCCTACGGGGTGGTGACAAGGATGGAGAATAAACCCCATCAAGTTTCGGGTCGGGGACGGGGATTTATACTTGTAATGCCCTTCTTTTATTTTAAAATGACATGAGGTTTAATAAACAAACGAACTTAACTTCTTAACTTTGGTTGGGGTATTTAAGAAACAAAAAAATTATTTCAAAACACTTTTTATGTGGATATTTATGCCCTTTTATTTAAAAATAAAGATTAAATGTTTTTTTCTTCATACAAGAATAAAAAATTTCAATTGAAGGCATTTAAGGAAGAAAAATTAGGCTTCAAAATTGAAGCCCTTATTTATTGGCCAGGTTGGGGATGGGTCGGGGATGGGGGAACGGGGGCGTGGGATATTAGGGGAACATGAAGGGGATGGGATTGGTTTCCCAACCCCATTCAGGCTTTTTCGGAGACGGGGTCAGGTTCGAGTTCGGGTTTTAGGAAACCCATCCTCAACATGACCCATGCCCACTGTTAGAAGATGGCCCAAACCCACACGACCAAGGAAGGTCCACATATTCCAGAGTATTAGAAGATAGGCCTAAGCTCATAAGACCAAGGAAGGCCCACATATTCCAGAGTATTGGAAAATAGGCCTAAGCCCATAAGACCAAGGAAGGCCCATATATCCAAGAGTATTGGAAGATGGGCTCAAGCCCATAAGATATAGGACCCACCATGATCACGTGAGGTGTCATAAGAAGTCTTACACAATATGAAGTCTAAAAAAGCCAGAATTATTATGGAAACAGGTCTCACAGAGGAGTTTCAGTTTAAAGGAGTTTTAGTCATGTTAGTCTTCTATTTATATTGGGTTATTTAATTATGCTATGACTTATTTTAAGTGATAAGAGTTTGGGTGTAATTGGGACAAAGGTAGTTTAATTGTAATTGGACTCTACTACTTTCCTCTATTATAAATAGAGGTTTATATACTTTGATCATAATAAAAGTTAATGAAGTATTTTGTTTTTCATAAATTCAACATGGTATCAGAGAGGTTCTGTAATGTGATCTTTTCTGATTTATTATCTCTAGCAGTTTAGGTTTGTATTCTTTTTTTCAGTCTCTATACCCGCTATTTGATTTATGTTTTCACCTTTATACTGAGCTTTTCATATTGTATATTGTATATTGACGGAAAGATATTCGAGTCTACTTTCCAAGGAAAAATGATTTTTTGCAATCGAAGTTATCTACAAAGATAAATCGGTATTTTAAGTAGCAAAGGTCAGATTGCTAAAGAGGTTTGATTAGCAACAAAAAGCTTCAACTTCCGAGCTATTTTATGCTATCAAGAACAAGATTTTATATGGAGAATTATATATCAAAAAAAATATATGTAAGTATATTTTTTTACTTATTCAACCAGTTCTCGATCTGAATTTTTTTATATGGAGATATTGATCTTGGAAGAGTTAATCGTTATACTAAAAAAAGGGGAAATAGTACTTAGTTCGGCAGAAACTAAAATATATCAGATTATATATCTCAATATAAGTATATTTTATTAAGAGAAAATTATACTTGGATGAAATTTATTTAAGTCTAGTTTCTTAAAAATAAAATTTCATGTCAATTTGATCTATATTTAAGGCTATATTCGCATTAGAAGAATCAAAGGTCATACTAGTATGCTATTGCATTGAAAATTCCGAATTTAAGCTGATTATTTTGTGTCACCTTTTTTAGTTGTTGTTATTGATCAACTATATTAGGAAAATGTCTCACTTACCCCTTTTTTAGTTACTACATCTATGTTATTTGGTTCAAGTTGGAAACATTGTCATTATCTCCCAACTTGAGGGGGAGAAGTAGAAAAAGTACAAGAAAGAGGTATTCCATTCCATATGTTGTGGTAAGTTTTATGTGACCAAAATATCCAAGAAAGGGGGAGCACAAAAGATGAAGTTTTTGTATCTAAGATGAATTTTTTTGCATAAAAGAAAATTGAAGATAAAGAATCCTGACTCGCAGTAATAATTGTGGTAATTATTGGTGATATCTAACTCGGCTCGACTCGATTCTATTTCTTTGGCTGGATTATTATTTTGAGGTATTCGCAACATATTTCTTAGTCAACATATTGCATTGGATTAATTCATGGATCCTTTTTATAAGGATTTTTATTATTTTGGTTTGTGTTATATGGGCCCAGACCCATTTCAACTGTAGTTATTGTATCTCTTTGAATGAGACATTATTATCGAAGAAGTGGTGGCCTCAACATCCTATCTTCCTCTTTACCCATTACCCATTGGTTATTTGGCAGCCTTTCTCCTACCATCCTTTATTTAACTCTCACATACATCTTTGGGCCAATTTTTTGCATGTTGCTTCGGTTGGGAGTTTAACTCCATCATGGTTGGGTGTTTTAAATCCATTGAGACTTACATATATATATATATATATATATATATATATACCCGTGGATCTTTTATCATCGTCTAGTGAATGACAGACATTACCTACTTATCACGTATTTTATTGTCGTCTTGTAAATGACAAACATTTATCATCTATCACGTCTTTTATAGCTGTCTTGTGAATAACAGACATTTATTACCCATTTCTACCTGTGAGAGCTGGTGCCCAGGTTGGGACACCATGATGGAGGAGCTTATTACTACATATATGTTACCCCCTTTAATTGGCATTTATTACTCCTACCACTTGAGAGTCGTTGTCCTATGGAGGGACATGGTGATGGAGGAGTTTTTACTACACTTCTAAGCACTACATATAGACCCACTACCTGCAAAAGATAGGAGTGCCACTACCTGAGAATGATAGGACTGTGCCATACATCCTGCATGAGTTATGACTGGAGTATGGACCGATGTCTTACGGCTTATCTCATGCCAGTTGGGCCTCATAGAAGAGAGCACCAAAGCGTGGGGGAGTGTTGGAATATATGGAAGACTGCCATTTTATACGAGAAGATCCTATACATCACTTGCAGCAAGTTGGGAGTTCATGATGTTCTCGGGGGAGTGTTGGATGATGGGCCTAAACCCACACAATCAAGGAAGGCCCACATATTCAAGAGTGTTGGAAGATGGGTCCAAGCCCATAAGACCAAGGAAGACCCACATTTCCAAGAGTGTTAGAAGATGGGACCAAGCCCATAAGATATGGGACCCACCATGATCACGTAAGGTGGCATAAGAAGTCTTACACAATAAGAAGTTTAACAGAGCTAGAATTATTATGAAAGCATGTCTCATAGAGGAGTTTAAAGGAGTTTTAATCATATCAGTCTTCTATTTATATTGGGGTATTTAATTATGTTAGGATTTATCATTAAGTGTTAGAGTTTGAGTGTAATTGGGACAAAGATAGTCTAATTGTAATTGGACTCTACTACTTTCCGCTATTATAAATAGAGGTTCATGTAGTATTTATCTTTTCCATAATTTCAACACCCACCCTTAGGTATGATTTTTCTACTTTCTCCTTAATGGTCTCACTCATTTTCGTGTTGTTTCAAGACATAAAAAGAGGCTTATATGGAACCTTAAACTACAACAAACCCTCCAATAGGTTAAACTCAAACCAAGTCCCTTAGTACAAAGATGTTAGTTCCCTCCTCCTTTATAAGGGAGAGTGGTGGGTCCCCAAGTCACTATACTCACCAGCCTAATTTGCAAAAAATTAATGTTGCTTCTATTGCCTATCACGAACACTTCCTCAAAACTTATCTTAGGTGAAGCAAATGTTCTTTGGAAAGGGCTCAAATATGATGTCAAGAAGATTGTTGGTTTTTTGTGTTTTGCAAAAAAATCAAATATGTCACTTCTTCAGTAGCCCTTGGCTATACCCCTTAAGAGTATAGGAAGATGTTTCTATTGACTTCATTAAAGAGCTCCCTCCCACAATAAAACAATGATTATTTTTATTTTTTTATTTTATTGATAGATTGGCTGAGCAAGTTTGCTCACTTTTGTGCCTTAGGGCATCCATTTTCAGCCAAGAAAAGGTGGCTAACCTTTACATCCAACATGTGCCCAAGTTGCATGATATACCCAAGTCCTTTATGTTTGATTGACTTCATTTTTCTTAGATCTTCTTGGTAGAAATCATTCTTCATATAGGTGTTAAGTGCTAAGGTCTTAATTTATAATGCCATTGATTTAGAAGTAAAGAGTGAATGGAAGAAGAGAAAGAGAAGAAAGAAGAAGATTGTAGTTTAGCTTGAGAGGAGAAGAGAGTAGGACGTATGGAGAAGAAAAAAAAATAATAGAAGCCCCCTTGGTCAACTAGGGCGAGCTCCCCCCTCATTAATTATGATGAAAAAATCCTTACATTATAACAATTATGCCCTTAGGCACATTAAAAGAAAATTAATAAGAGAAAAACTAAGTAGAGGCTTCTTACACCATAATCTTTAACATGTTCCCTCGAGCTGATAGTGTAAAAACAACACCAAGTTTGGATGTAAGTGGGATATGGGTAATTTAATTGTAATCTAATTCTACTTATTTCCTCTATTAGAGGATGGCATTATGATAAATAAAACAACACTTCGACAAGAGGCGGTATGACTTTGTAATTATACAACATGTGTATGTCCTTTCATATCATTTTTATCTTAAAATGTGTAGCCCTAAGGGCATTATTGACATTGTAAATATCTATGTACAACCATATATACATCTCAATGGGCATACTGAAGAACATCAAACTCTAGGCTCTTGAGCCTCACTCCCCTCTTAGAATTCACCCCACTTCTCCCCTTTTATTCTCTCCTTCTCTTCTCTCCTTCACTTAAGATCCCTTGTATTTATATGAATGCCCAAGAAATTAACATGGTATCAAACTAAGTAAGGTTCTGATAAGAAAAAGGAGAAGAAGATCGAGAAGTCAGGGAGGAAGAAGAACAAAATGAGTTTTTTGCTTTTCCCTTTAGTCTTATTCTTTCCGAACTCCTATTTTTTATTTGATTTCACACTCGCTTGCCATAATTTTCATCTAAAAAACTTTAAACTATCAAAAAGATCATTGAGACTAGTTTCCAATTCAAAAAAAAGTTTTGCAATTAGACTTTTCTACAAAGAGAAATCGACATCTGAAATAGCAAAAGTCAAACAACTGCAAAAGTTGGTTTGTATCAATATGATGGAGAATTTATATAAATAATTCTATCTAAAAAGACACCATATAAGTATACTTTCTAAAGAGAGATACCCACATTGGAAAAATCAAAGGTCATTCTAGTAGTCAGTTCATGTGAAAATCCAAATTTAAGCCGATTTTTTCCTTCACTTTTTGAGTTGTTAATCTTGGGTAGGCTTCTTTTTTTTCAAACTCTAGTCAAGATTTTACCAACTTGAGTATCTTTTCTAACTTAAGAGTTTCATTTCTTTATTCTCACATTACAATAGTTTTCTTTATAGAAGTCTTTTTGTATATAAGTTTAGTTTCCTTTCTTATAAAGTTTGAAAATTTTGAATTACAAATTATTGTTTCCTCATTCTAAATTCCAAATATTAAAATCTTAAATCTCCCTTATTTTATAATTTTTCTCTTGGATATTTATTTTAAAATTGGTCAAGTTGTGTTAAAAAGTAATTGTCTTATACTATAAGTCTATTTTTAGAAAGTTTCCATTATTGAGTTTCTTCTCAAAACATTCTTATTAGAGTTTTTTTTAAGTTTCCTCAATCATCATATTCACATAGGAATTATTTTTTATCTCCCTCTTGAATCAATCCTAGTTTCTTTTTATCCATGTATTGATCTAAAAACCCCTCCTTATTACTTGGAAATACGAAGAGCTACATTTTGCTCCTTCTGTTTGAAGCATGAGAGTTGTTTCTTTTTATTTACACCCTTAATTCCTCAAAGTACCTTCTTCAATTTATTTTTTAACTCACTTTAGATCACTGCCTATATACCCACTACCTGAAAGATTAAGAGTATGCACAACACCCAACTTAGTTCAATTCTTTTTTTCATCTAAGTGGCATACCCAAGTGGTATTTTCAGGTACCCAAATGAGTAGACCCTTTTTCATTGCCCCAAAATGAGTTAGACCGTTTTTAAATTTGAATGGCCATTTTAAACTGGAGTTGGAGTTTTGTCATTGGGCTAGTGGTGATCTTCTTTCACCATTGTTTTGTGCAAGCTAGGTCTCTCTTGGTAAAAAACTAAGAGATCTCCATATCGAAGTGAAGTAGAAGAAGAAGCATAAGAAATAGGTAACCAATAATGAATAATTCCATGTGTTATGGTAACATATTTTTTTGTGACTATAATATCCAACTAAGGGGAAAACCAGGATGAAAACAAGATGAAGACTACAAGCAAGATGTTAACAAGAACAAGATGAATCAAAGCAAGACAATCAAAATTTCTTTTTCAAGCCACTCAATATCGGAATTTCTTTTCTAACACTCAATTTTCTTGTCCAAGAATATTTGCAAAGTGAAGGTACAAACACTAGTTTGAGGGGGAGTATTAAAAGACACTCACGTGTATAGGGTGGTATTATGTAGGATATCTTTTCAATAAGAGGTGACATTACTTTGTAATTATACAAGTTGTATATGTCCTTTCTTGTATTTTTTTCTTTTAAGAGGTGTAAACCTATGGGCATTATTGACATTGTAAACATCTCTATACAACTATATATACATCCCAATGGGCATAGCAAAGAGCATCAAGCTCTAGTCTCTTGAGTCGCATTCCTCTCTTGGAATTCATCCCTTCTCTTTTTTTCTCCTCTCTCCCAAAAGTTAGAATTCCTCTCTTCCCTACTTTTCTCCCCTTCTTCTTTTCTCTCTTTCCCTTGAGATATATCGTGTTTATGTGAAGGTTCTAGAAATTAACAAGAAGTTAAAGAATCAAGTTACTGAATTATTTTCTTTCCCAAAAATTCAACTTGGTATCAGAGCATGGTCTGAAAAATGTCGCGATGTTAATTTAACAGAGATTATCATTATCTCTTCTAATAAGGTTTTAGTGTAGCTTATTTTTGCCATTGTAACTTATTTCCTTGCTTCTTTTTTTTTCTCTTGCCCTACTTTTCTTTTTTTTATTTCATCGTGGGAGACTCCTGCACTCAATTCTCTTAAACTTAGAAGCATATTCATAGATGATAGATGTTTCAAATTTAATGCATTAAACTTTTTTTCATTCACAAATGAAGCCTCCTATTATTCGCAATCAACGGATTATACTTTTCATCATCCGTCATCATCCTCATAGTCAATGCCTAAGTCTATTCTTTTTGTGCTTCTAATATTGAAATATGTGCTCTATTTTTTGCTTTCTTTCTTGAAAATCAAAGTATTTGCATTTTGTTGTTCTTCTAAACTATAAAATCTAAAGTTAGCTTAGTTCAAATTCATATGATTGGTGTGACCTATTTTATTTTCTCATCTCATTAGCAGTCTACCACTTGTGCCAATTCCTATATGTCTCAAAGTTTTTTCAAAGTTTTTGAACGAATCCATGGATAATCTTGTGAATGATGGGCAAGAACGAGTTCAGGTTTCTTCAAGTTCTATGTTTGGGATTAACTGATCTTGTTAGAGACATGTCAAGGTACCTTCTAGCGGTAGAGATTAGAGAAGCATCACCAACTGTTGTCAGATTTTTTTTAGTTGCATGAAAGAAGCTCCATTTTTGGGTTCTCTAACCATTGCTTTCTATATCATGTTCTGGATAATCGATTTTACGTTTGGATAGGAACTCGATCATTTCCATCTCTTCATGAATTTTATCATTTGGATATTTTCTCTTGTCTTACTATCTAAATTCAATCAAGTGTCACAATCATAAAAAAAACAAAAACAAAAAAAAAACAAGCTTTAACCAAAGGAGGGTTGTTGGACTTGACATACACTATGTTTATGCATGAAGAGGGAGTTTTAAACTTTGATTTAGCCAAGTGATGATAACAAAAAACATGATACCATGCTGCATGAATCAAACATTGACTTTATGAAGAAAAAAGGGAAAACATAACAATTACTTATCTAGGCTCGAGTAAGGGTAGATGTGCAACACCATATTCAACAAACCAACACCAAACAATAACAAGAAGGAATCCTAGAAACCCTACGCTAATACCATAAGGAATTCTACAGTTTCATGTCCTTAATCTTGTGTGTTAGGAAATTCACATTTCCTATTCTAATTTGGGCCCCCTATGAACTTTGGATAGGCAAGAAGCCTAGCATTAGGCACTTGCACATTTGGGGTTGTCCAGCTGAGGTG